>NC_136464.1:34372596-40247070 GCF_902686455.1 Sciurus vulgaris
GAATTGCATATTCATAACCTCTGTGCATATATGACTACATGACCCCTGTGATCTTACATTATGTACAACCAAAAGAAGGAGAAATTACACCCCATTTATGGGGGATGTGTCTAAATGCATTCTGCTGTCATGTATGTCTAATTCACTTTTGAATATCATTTCATTGTATTTTATTGTTTTTCCCTTGCTCCATTGTGCAAGATTTGTGTGTGTGTGTTCTCACAGCATGAATATATATTTTGTTTTCACCTGTACTGTTTCTTCTGCGCCTGTTGTTATTTAGCCTTCATTTCACATAGGAGGGGTGTATTCACACATGGTTTGGATTGTTTTGATCTTACATTTGCTTGATGGCTGTACCTTGGATTTTGTCCCTCTTACTGCCCCTTCTTCACTCTCTTCTCCCTGTAAGAGTCAAATTTTCCTCTTCCTTCTTCCTCTTCTTAATTTGTAAAGTACTTAGTGTAAATTTTTTATTCCTCTTTCATTATAATTAACATTTATGATCTATCTCCTGTCTCTCCTCTCCTCGCTTTTTTACATTTCAATCATTGTCTTCATTTTTACCCTATTTTCTCTCCACACAAAAAACTATAATTTCCCTAAATGTAGAATTATGTAGTCTATGCAATTCCTTACTGATTCATGCTGTTATCATTATTAACACAGCTGGCAATGTAGTAGATCTCTGCTGTCAAATGAATGATCTTGTTCACAGTTTTTTGTTTGTGTGTTTGTTTTGGTTTTTGTTTTTTTCTTCTTTTTAAATATTTTTTAATTTTACAGACTTCTTTTTGATTCACTATACACAAATGGGGTAGAACTTTTCATTTCTATCATTATACATGATGTAGACACATTTTTTTTTATTGTTGATTCAAGCCTTCCTCTATAGGTGGCAATGAGTGTTCCAGATGTCAAAATAAATACTGGACATTGTCTTAAGGCTGTAATGTGTGGATAACAGTAGTGCTGCTCCTGGCCCACCACTTCCTCTCACGGGGGTTGGAAAGTAAGAGGGTCACTTCAGGTTCACAGATTAGACATCCCACTCCCAAGCAACACTCCCAATTCAGTCCAGTAACAAGGAAACCCCCCCACACAGGTTCTAGTACCACCTCATCCTCAACATTACTTCAACACATAGATTTGAGGAGACAAAACCCTGAGACCAACAACCAGGCCCCAAGGAGGATCCACCAAAGGGGGACCTCAGGTCACACTCCTCGATCTCCTCAAATATCAAAAACAGAGAAAAGTCTCAAAACAAAAGGACATTGCTATAAAAAAGAAAGGGGAATCCAGCTCAATGAACTTGCAAGTTCAAGACCTCCGAGGACTTTAGGGAAGAGACAAACAATTCTTCCCCCAAATTCACAATTCTCCTAAAAAAGATTCCAAGAGAGGAAAGTACATGAAATTCCAGGGAGAGATGACAAAAAACTGATTATTCAAAGGGTCAATAATCCAAAGGAAGACCTAAAAATGAATTGAGAGAAAACTCAAGGGTTGAAAGATGCTTTTAATAAAACAAAATAGAGATATTTAAAAGAAACTAGTCAGAACTCCTGGAAATGAAAGACACAGTGAAACAAATAAAAATTCATGCAGAGCATCAGAAACAGATTAGATCGTGCAGAAAATTGAAAATCACAGCAAATGACCATGAAACAATTAAGGGCAAGTGTACTCCAGAATTTTGACATTTTCATATTGCCGTCAAAATCTTAAATTTAAATGCTTTCTAAATTCCAGATGCATTGTTTCATTATACTACCTCCAACAATGGAAAACTATAAAAAGAAATGGAAACATCAAAATCCACAGAGTATTTGCTGTGCAACAATGTCTTTTAATAAATTACCGTGTGCAATTTAATTAAATTTAATTTAAAATGAAGAATTAATGTATTTACCATTTAATTTAAAATGAAGAATTAATTTATTTACCATTTACAAGCCACTGGAGAAGCATCAACATACTCACACTAGTTAAGGATTTGCTGATGTTTTTTGGATCTATCTGCAGGATATTCCCAATAATTGGCAGAGGCATGGGTCCTGGTGGGAGTTTCCCTCTCCCAGATCTCTTTCTCCATAGTGAGAGGAGAAGCAGACAGGAGAGACTGATCACCAGGACCACAACTAGATCCATTGAAGCCTTCTCCTTTCCCTGAGACAACTGTGAGCTTGCAACCAGTGTAAACCTTTATAGTGCTCTGTTAATCAGAATGTGTTCTGTTGACATAAAGTGCTGAGCCAATCTACTAGATAAGTTCTGACCCCTTCTGAGGGCACATTGATCACCAGATAAGAATGAAAAAACACTTTTTTACTCTTGCTCTCCTTCCTGACACTCTATCCATGATAATCTACTTCAAACACTCTGGGATAGATCCCAGGAATAGGTATTTTAAAACAAACAAGAAAACACAGAAGCACCCAACCTTTAGAGGTACCAAAGTGCAGGTAGGATTAAAAAAAAATGAGGACTTTGATACAAAATATTGCTCAACAAGTTAGATTCTCACACTGATGACTGGTTGGAAATTCATGAAGAGGAAGAAATAAGTGTACCTCTGACTTTTATTAAAATATTGAGCTTCTAATATTTCATCAAACAAAAAGACCATTTATCTTTGAAAATCAAGTCTTTTAAATATTTTAAGGCGCTGAAATTACATCTGAAGTGCTTAAGTATACACTACGTAGAACAACTTAAGCATTTTCAAATATGAAACACATATCATCATATAACTAAGTAAATATGCATAGCATTTACTTTTTAGCAAATCCCCCAATCCTGGAAACCACAGGGGAGAGATTATTATTATTTTTAATTTGGCAAATGGAGAAACTGAGATTCTGTGAGCCCAGAGACCTTCACTCACACAGCTCACAGGGGTCAGAACTGGAGTTTGAAGGAGATCTACTGCCCATAATGGTGTGCTGTGGCTTACATCATAGCAGCCTCCAAAGCCACATTAGAAAAGTAAAGCAAACACCACACTGGCTCTGTTCATAGACCAACAAGCTTCCCCTCAAGTCACTACCCATCATTTCAATCTCAGGATAGCTGGGTCATAGATTCTACAAGCAAAGAGGCATATAAGTGAGTCCCACCCATCAGTACAGAGGTGAAACTTATTCCACAGAACTGAGGAAGAGTTGATTTCAAAGAATTGAATGGGTGGGCCTTGAGAAACCATGGTTCTGCCAATCTCTCACCTCTTCCAGATGGGATTCTTTCTGTTGCTGTTTAGTATGTCCTTGTCAGGTATAATGAAATGAAAAATATTGGACTACAGGCAATAATATTAGAGACAGATAAACAGACATGTGGTTTAGAGGTGGATAGGAGGCAGAGAGTACACCAAATAGACTCTCAGCACAGAAGAAACTATGCAAATTGGAATATGAGACTTTATTTGGTACTGATGTATTGCATGTCATTGGATTGGGGTACACTAGTAGATCGCTACTGGTAATGCTGTGTAAATATGTGTCCTAAAAAAAAGACTATTGTACTTGTTTTAATTTGGCAAGCATTGTTAATTACAATGTATTTAGTAAAGATAATTGCTGTCAAGACTCCAGTTATGTATATTTAATGCACACATATACATATATTCTCAAATTTAACATGCAATTTCACACATTATTATATCACTTCTGATTTTCTTAATTACCTTTAGCTAAAGTAAAATTATTCCCACTTTAGAAATGAAGAAGCTGGGCCTCAGAGATGCAATGCCTTGGCCAAAAACAGATAATATGTGGTAGAACAGAGTCTGGAACTCCTGTGCCTCTAATCTCAGTCTTCTCTAGAGTAAAACAGGTAGTTCAAACAAGTTCAATATTTACTGAGCATATATTATTTTGCAGTCTTCTGATTATACTAATCAGTGACATAAAAAATCCCTGACAATAATCGCAGCATTCATTGTTTAAAATGGTGGTTCATAAAATTTTATTTTTTATCTTTTAGAAATTTCATTAACTGAAGTCTTGATGAACTCTTTATCCATGTTAAGGGGACACAGCAATTTGTTGTATGATTCACATGGCGTGTCATGTAATTCAATGTGCTATCAGGCTTTTAATTCTGATAGAACCACACTTATTTATTTTAGACAAATTTGATTTCATGGGTCTTATCTAGATCATTAGCTTTATTGTCTATGAGATAGACTTTTCTACCCTCTTCCATCCTTCCATGATTTCCTGCCTGAACTTTTCTCTTTTAGTGAAAGAAAGAAAGCACACAGCATACGAAAATTATGGGATACATCAATCATAATACTATGAAGGAAGTTTATAACAATGAATTGCTAAGCTAAAAATTAATTTCATATATGTATCTAAGTAAGTATCTAAAGGACCAAGAAAAAGAAGAAGCTAGTAAACTCAACATTAACAGAAGGAAAGAAATAACAAAAATCAGAGGAGAAATAAGTGAGAAATTTAAAAATCACGAAAGATCAATGAATGATTTTTATGAGAAGAAATAAAAAAATCTTTAGACTAAGCTTAAAAAGCAGAAAAAAAGTAAATAAAATGAGAAAAAGACATTACAAAAGATGCCACAGAAATTCAAAGATCATTAATATTATAAAAAATTGTAAATCAAACAATGGAAAATCTAATAGAAATGGTTAACTTCATGCACACATATAATCTACCAAAAGTCATCTATGAGATAGGAGCGCAATAAACAGACCAACATGGGTAGTAATATTAAGTCAGTTATAAGAAAATATTTTCCTATTAATATGTTAAGGATAGAATGTACTCACTGCTGAATTCTATCAAATTGTCATGAAAGAACTGACTTTTTTTTTTTTTTTTTGGTCAAATAATTACAAAAAATTGAATGGCAGAGTACTCTCAATGTAAAATCTCAGAATCATACTGGTTGAAATGGGGTCAGAAAAGTTTGATAGTTTTAACATTTAGAATTTGCTTAAACGCAGGACACAATGTACTCTTTTTCCAAGGCAAGCAGAAACTAACTTGCTTTCTGACTCAGAGAGATCTGAAGTCCAAACCAATCAAATCAGGCTCCAATCTCTGAAAGAACCATACTGACTTATTTTAAATACAAGTGACTTGATGGCTCTCTTTGCATCATTAACTTTATTCCTAATAAAATGAGTATTTCTATTTTCCCCCTACAGAAAATCTTGCTTACCCTATTTTCTTTTTATAGAAAAAAAGAATAACACAACACAACATAAAAAATGTTGTGGGAAAAAGAAAGGGTAACTGTAAGAAGGAACAGCAATAAATGCCTATACAAAAATACACAATTCAAATAACAATGATGCATCTCAAGGATCTAGTAAAAGAAGGGAAAACTAACGGTAATAGGAGAAATAAAATAACAAATATCTTTTGTGACATTCACACGTGCACATAACATAATTTACTCCTTTCCATCCCCCGGCACTTCCCCTTTACTTTTTTACTGGATTTTCTTTTTGTTGTTGTTCTTGTTATTCTTGATGTATGTTTTATTTTTCTTTTTTTCTTGACGGGTATATTATAATTATATAAAAATTGGGATTCATTGTGCTGTATTCATACATGTACAAAGCAAACACATTGAGTATATAAACCACATTTTCTCTGTTTTTTTAATTGTGTTATTGGAGTATTATAGAATGAAAAATATTCTCCTCTGAGGTATAATTTGGGCAATAGTAAGAAAATAGAATTCATGGGCAATCTCTTCAAGGATTAACCAATTAAGACTGAAATTTTTAAAAATTTGTTCTTATTAATTATACGGGATAGTAGAATGCATTTTGACACATTGTACACAAATGGAGCACAACTTCTCCTTCCTCTGGCTGAACATGGTGCAGAGTCACACCAGTAGTGTAATCATGCCTGTATGTAGGGTTATAATATCTGTCTCATTCCATTGTTCTTCCCATTCCCACACCTCTTCCTGTTGCCTCGGTCCCCTCCACAAAATCCAATGTTCCTTCTTTTTTCCCCACACCCCCATTATGGATTAGCATTCACTTATCAGAGAAAAACTTCAGCTTTTGTTTGTTGGTATTTGGCTTATTTTACTTAGCATGATATTCTCCAGGTCCATCCATTTATCTGCTAATGACATAATTTTATTCTTTAAGATTGAGTATTATTCTTTACACACTTCTGTTATACATTCATCTATTGAAGGGCATTTAGGTTGGTTCCATAGTTTACCTATTGTGAATTGAGCTTCTATGAACATTAATGTGACTGTGTCACTGTATATGCTTATTTTTATTCCTCTGTGGATAAACTCAGGAGTGGGATACCTGGATCAAGGGGTGGTTCTATTCCAAGTTTTCTGAGGAATCTCCATACTGCTTTCCATAGTGGTAGCACCAATTCGAAATACCACCAGCAATGTATGAGTGTACCTTTTTCCCCACATCCATGCCAACACTTATTGTTCCTTGTGTTCTTGATAATTGCCTTTCTGACTGGAGTGAGATGGAATATTAGAGAAGTTTTGATTTGCATTTCTTTAATCAATAGGGAAGATGAATATTTTTTCAAATCTCTGTTGATTGATTGTATGTATTTCTTTTTAGGTGTAGTGTCTGTTTAGTTCATTTGCCCATTTGTTTTTGTTTTTGTTTTTTGTTTTTTATTAAAGTCTTTTTTTTTTTAATTTTTACAGACTTCATTTTGATTCATTGTACACAAATGGGTTAAAACTTTTCATTTCCATGGTTGTATACTATGTAGGTTCACACCATTCCTGTAATCATACATATATATAGGGTAAGACTGTCTCATTCTACTATCTTTCTGTCCCCCACCCCCTGCACTCCATTTTCCTCTACACCATCCAAAGTTCCTTCTTTCTTCTCTTCCCCCAGCCAGCCCCCTCATTATATATTGTCATGGACTTATCAGAGGAAATATTCAACCTTTAATTTTTTGGAATTGGCCTAGTTCACTTAGTATGATATTTTCCAACTTCATTCATTTACAAGCAAATGCCATAATTTTATTCATCTTTATGGCTGAGTAATATTCCATTGGATATATATGTCACAGTTTCTTTATGCCTTCTTCAACTGAAGGGCATCTAGGTTGGTTCCATAATCTGGGATAGGCATAATTTATATTACCAAAATGGCCATAGTGCCAAAGGTGCTATACAGATTTAGTGCAATTCCAATTAAAATCCTAATGACATTTCTCAAAGAAACAGAATATCATTTATAAAATTCATCTGGAAGAACAAAAGAGCCAGAATAGCCAAAGCAATCCTGGACAGAAGAGTGATGCAGGACTTATCACAATATCAGATCTTAAACTCTAATATAGAGTAATAGTAACAAAAATGACATGGTATTGTCACCAAAATAGACAGGTAGACCAATGGTACAGAATAGAGGACATGGAGACATACCCATATAAGTACAGTTATCTCATACTAGACACAGGTCCCAAAAACATACAATGGAGAAAAGATAGCCTCTTCAACAAATGGTGCTGGCAAAACTGGAAATTTGTATGCAGGAAAATGAAATTAAACCTCTATCTCTCACCCCGTACAAGACTCAACTCAAAATGGATCAAGTATCTAAGAATTAGGCCTGAGACCCTTTACCAAGAAGAAGAGAAAATAGACCCGAATCTCCATCATGTTGGCTTAGGACCAGACTTCCTTAACAAGACCCCAATAGCACAAAAAATAAAAGCAAGAATCCATAAATTGGATAGATTCAAACTAAAAAGTTTTTTCTCCTTTTCCCATTTGTTGATTGGGTTATTTGTTTTTCTGGTGTTAAGGTTTGTTTTTTCCTTGATTGTTTGTTTTTTTTTGTTTTTTGGTTTTTATGTATCCTGGAGATTAGTGCTGTATCTGAGGTGTGTGTGGTAAAGATTTTCTCCCACTCTGTAGGCTCTCTCTTCATGTTATTAATTGTTTCCTTTGCTGAAAGGAAGATTTTTAGTTTCAATCCATCCTGTTTATTGATTCTTGATTTTACTTCCTGTGCTTTAGGATTCTTGTTAAGGAAGTCAGGTCCTAAACCAACATGGTGGAGAATGATTCTAAGTTTTCTTCTATTGTGTGCAGGTTCTCTATTCAAGTACATTCATCTTTCATCAACTTTGAGTTGATTTTTGTGCAGAGTGAGAGATAGAGTTTTAATTTTATTTTACTACATAGGATTTCCAATATTCCCAGCACCATTTGTTGAATAGGCTATCTTTTCTCCAACGTATGTTTCTCATACTTTTGTCTATTATCAGATATCACTATTTGTGTGGGTTTGTCTCTGTGTCCTCTATTCTTAACATTGGTCTACCTGTCTGTTTTGGTGCCAAAACCATGTCATTTTTGTTACTACTGTTCTGTAGTACAGTTCAATGTCTGTTATTGTGATATATGGGGACACATCTACGACTAGCAAGATCAGTCTTGTTTGAACCATCAGAAGCAGAGGTCTCACTTTCAGGAACAGGCACTCGTTGAGAGATTGTACCCAATTTCCTGAATATGTGATTTCAGTGTAGAGTAACTGGTCGTCCATAATTTGCTGGTCGCAAATGGCTTCCTCAACTCCACCCCATCCTGTTTGTTTCTCACAGAAGAAGCTCCTTCCAGTCCCCCTTTACAACTATAAAAAAAAGGGAAGTTAGTCTCCTCCATTATTATTAGAGCCACATTGGTATGGTTCAATGGGTCATGTCCTTGATTCAAAGGATCATTGTCTCCTGTGGTTGTTTTATTGAATAAGTTTCTTAGAGATTAACATACAGCCAGCCCATCCCTCAAACAGAAACCCTTTCCCTCAGGCATGCTGGATGTGGAGGAAACTGGATAGTGATGCCTCCTTCTTCACTCTTTTTCATAAGGATTGGTTTGTCTCTTCCAGATCTCTTTGTTTTCCAAATGCATTTCACGATTGCTTTTTACTTGTCCTATGAAGAATGTCATTGGGATTTTAATTGGAATTGCAATGAATCTGGATAGAACTTTTGAGAGTCTGACCATTTTGACAATGTTAATTCCGTCTATCCAAGATCATGGGACACATTTCCATTTTCTAAGGACTTCTTCAATTTCTTTCTTTAATGTTCTGTAGTTTTCATTGCAGAGGTCTTTCACCTCTTTTCTTAGGTTGATTCACAAGTATATATATTTTTAAGGTTCTTGTGAATGGGTCGTTTTCCTAATTTCATCACTGACATTTAGAAGTGCATTTGATTTGTGGGTATTGGTTTTATATCCTGCTACTTTGCTGAATTCATTTGTTACTTCTAGAAGTTCTCTGGTGGAGCTATTTGTATTTTCTAAACATAGAATCATATCATCAGCATATTGTAGTACTTTGAGTTCTTCTTTTCCTCTTTTATCCCTTCATTTCTTTCATCTGTCTCATTGCTCTGGCTAAACTTTTGAAGACTATGTTGAATAGAAGTGGTAAAAGAGGACACCTTTGTCTTGTTCCAGTTTTTCTTTATCCATTTAGGTGCAGGCAGAAATCTAGGCTGGTTGCATAACTTGGCTATTGTGAATTGCACTTTCTTCATTGCAGTGCATGTATTTCTATAGCATCTTCACACTACTTTGTTGTGGTAAATTTTATGTGTGGAATAGCTGGGTCAAAGGTCTTTCCTTCCCTGGTTCTGAGGAGTCTCCATGCTGATTTTCATAGTGTTTGTAGTAATTTGCAGTAACACTGACAATGTGTAAGTGTTCTTTTCTTCCCCCATCCTTGCTAACATTTATTATTTATATTCTTGATTATTGCCACTCTACCTTGGAGAGACAAAATCTCAGTGTAGTTTTAAAGAGAGCATTTTCCTGATTGCTAAAGATATTGAACTCTTTTTAATATAGTTTTGGTCAGGCATTGTATATTTGTTCTTTGGTAAAATATGTTTATTTTTTGAGTTTTGTTTGTTTTTGTGCCCTTGTTGCTTTTAGCAAGAAGTTTCTTGAGTACTTTAATTATTCTAGATAATAATCCTACTGAGAAAAGAGTCATGTACAACCACAAGATTGGGATCCTAATTACAATAAGTTAAACTCCACATATGTATAATATTTCAAAATGACTCTGAAATGCAAATAAAAAACACAATCTACTCTCATGTAGATCTAAAAATAACAAGTAGAAAATTACCAAAAAAAAAATAAATAAACATTTTTAAAAAGATTTCCTGGCAAAGATTTTCTTCAGTCTGTAGGGTATCTTTGCATGCTCTTATTTCTAGTTTGATCAGTTTTTATTATGAATGGGTGCTACATTTTTAAAAAGAATTTTTCTGCATCTACTGAGATGTTCATATGATTTTGTTCCTTAATACTACTTGTGATTAATTATATGTGTTGATTAGATTATGTTGAACCGTCTTATATGTCTAGAAAGAAACCAAATCAATCATGATGTACAAACTTTATAATGTGTTCTTAAATATAATTTGCTAACATTTTATTAAGGAAATTTGCATCTATGTTCATCAGTAACATTTGTTTTCTAGTTTTCTTTCCTAGGTGTATCCTTATCTAGTTTTATTATTAGTGTGATTCTGGCTTCCTATAATGAATTTAGCATAAGTTTTCCCTTTTCTACTTCACAGAGTAATTTTGGGAGCATTAGCATTAGGTCCTCTTTAAAGGTCTGATAGAATTCAGCTGAGAATTCATCTGATACTGGGATTATCTTTGTTGGCATGCTTTTATTACTGGTTCATTTTATTGCTAGTTATTTTTCTACCTTGGTTTCTAGATCCACTTCGTTCAATGTTGGTATGTCATCTGTGCCTACATATTTTTCCATTTCCTCTAGATTTTTCAATTTTGGGGAATATACAATTTCATGATAGTCCCTAATGATAATCTGGATTTCTGTAATATAAGTGAGGACATCACCATTTTCATCTCTAATTTTATTTTTTTGGGTCCCCTTCTTTCTGTCTTTATGATCCCTTAGGTTTTTTTACCTTGTTTGTCTCTTCAAGGAACCAATTCTTCATTACACTGATATATTTTATTTTGTATTTTTTATTGTGTATTTCATTAACTTTAGCATTGACTTTAATGATTCCTGTTCTTCTACTGGTTTTTGTTTTGGAGAAGTTTCCATGAGCAGCTGGTTCAAAAGTTAATTTAGGTAGCTGTATGACCTACTTTATAGATGTCTGCTAGGACCATTTGATTTATAGTATTTTTACTTCTGAAGAGTCCTTAATGAGTTTATGCCTGGGTGACTCATCTGGTGGGAGAGATGTGTTGAAATCATTCCTATTATTGTATTGCAGTCTATCTGAGTCTTCATGTCAAGTAGTTTGAGTATGTAACTAGGTGGACTGACATTTATGAAATAAACATGTATATGCTTTCATCTTCTTTTTGGATTGTTCCCTACCATATAAACTGATATCTTTTTGTCTTCTGATTCATTTGGACTTGATGTTTGTCTTGTCGGATATGAGAGTAAATAGCTTGCTTGTTTTGGGATGCCCTTTGAATGAAATATCATTTTCTACCCTTTCAAGTTTAGCATATATCTCTGGTTGACTGTAAGGTGTGTTGCAAAGAACATATAGCTGTTTTTAATTCAATCTTCTTTTATTAGGAGATTTAAAACCAATTATATTCAGTGTTATTATAGAGAAATATTTGTTAATTACTGCCATTTGATGTTTCTGATGTTTAATTTTGTCCTGTTTCTCATTTGATTAGTTACTTTTCCAATGAGATTCATCCATTCACTAATGCTAAATTTCATATTTAATGGCTTCTCTTTGCTTCAAGTATTTTCTTTTGTGCAAACTTTTTACTCATCAATTGTTTTGCTTTCCATTCTTTTTGAGAGATTTGTTATATCTCTTTCAATTCTGAAGAATAGTTTTGCCTGATATAGCAATTTTACTTGACAATACTTTTCCTTCTCTTTTTGGAATGATGACCACATGAATTTTAGGGGTTGAGTTGAGAAAACAGAAGCAATTTCATTTGGCCTACCTCTAAATATGACCTGACATTTTTCTCTGGAGGCTCTTAAAATAATATCTGTTTGCAATTAAGGTTTAGACTTTTAATTATAATGTGTCATGAAAAGGTTCTTTTATGTCTTGTCTATTTTGAATTTTGAATGATCCTGTACATAGATGTCCATCTCATTCCCAAGATTTAGAAATTTTTTGAAATTATTTCACTGAAAAGTTTTACCATATCCTTGACTTGTATCTCACTTATATCCCTTTTCTTTTCACTTCAAATTATTCTTAAGTTTCATCACTTAATGTTTTCCCAGAATTCTTGTATATCCTGATTATGATTTTTACAAACTATTGACTTAATATTCAAAATCATACACTTTTTCTTTAATATTTGAAGTTTTGTGTTCTATATTATCTAATATATTGGTGAGATTTTTAAATGAATTTCTTTTTGGTGGGTGACTACCAAGGATTGGACTCAGGGGCATTCAACTACTCAGCCATATCTCCAGTCCTATTGTGTATTGTTAATTTAGAGCCAGGGCCTCACTGACTTGTTTAGGGTCTTGCTTTTGCTGAGCCTGTTTTTGAATCCTTTAACTAAACAATTCATGTTTTCTTTCCTTTATTACGGATCTTACCCATCAGGTCTGATCCACCTACCAGACCCCAGCTTTTGAAACTATTTTTCATTCATTTGTGTCATATTTCTAAGTATTTCTTCAGTCCTTTAATTTTAAACCCTTGTTCACCCCTCCATTTGTTACTAATCCCTTGCTGCCATGGGTTGTAACAAGAAAAACAATTCAGAAGAAAGAAAGAAAGAAAGAAAGAAAGAACAGAACATATATTTGGAGGGTAAAAGAAAGTTTTAAAACTGAAGAGATAATAAGGAGAGGGCAAGAGAGAAGTAGCCAGCCATGACCATAAAGAATGAGAAAAAAAAAAAAAACAGATAAAGGAAACAAAATAGAAAGATGAAAAAGAGCAAGAGAATGTGGTAATTACAGGGATAAGAAAGAATAAAAAAGAATAGCAAGAGAAAAAATGAAAAACTTATCCTCCAAAAACAAAACAAAGACAATAACAGAATTATAATGAAGAAAAATGAGAAAAATATGTAAACAGGTATGGATATATGTATAAGCATGTACCTACTTGCAAATGTATCAAGAACAACCAAAAATTTTTACTGAAAAATGAAAACATTATCTCTCCACTAGTGTTGATTGAAACTATGGATAAGGATGAATATTAATTTCCTGCTGATGAACAGCACTTTTTTCAAATTATTTTGTCTTAAAAAGAGCAAAAGCTCAGGGTTATTAAACTCTTTCTCCTTTTGTGTTGTTTACTAAACTACCTACTGGAGAGGCCTAGAATCAAAACCTGGTTGAAATGGGCCTTAGTTTCTCTGCTCACCTGTGCAAGGAAGGATAGAGTGGAAAGTACTGTGTACTGGACTTTTGTCCAGAAAGGTAAGACTGATGCACTCCCTGGGCCGGGATAATGCAGAGTTAGAAAAGGAATGTTTCTGTGTCTGGAGTCTAGTTCTTATCAAAACACAGATATTTTGTCAGGTGGCGTATACTTTAGAAAGATTAGATCAACACATCGCTAGGTTCAGACATACACTGATCTCTGTTGGGCCTCTAACATGAAGGAGTCTTTTTAGAATCGTACTCACAGGGCAGGGTAACCAACAGCATGGATGGATGGGGTATTGCAGGTCACACACTCCACAACCCCCATAAATGGCCTTTTAAGACACAGTCCCCAAACACAATCATATCTTTCTATTTATTTTAACCATCTTCTTCAGCTGATCACAGGAGGTAGCACACAAAGGGAAAGTGAGTTGCCCTCACCTCCATATCTCTGACTTGATCCCCCTGGGCACAATTTTCTCTGTGCCTGTTTCAATTGTGTTCTCCCAGGAGTACCCAGCCCACATGGTGTGTGTTGACTAGGATGTTGTTTCAGTATGTGCTGTGATCTCCCAGGTTCCTGTACAGTAAGTTGCTATGTGACCTGTTTATGATGCTCTCCACCACAGCTCTCTGCTTAAATTTTGAGAAACATGGGCACTTTTTAAACAACAGCTCACTATGTCACCTCTGATTAAGCTAAATTCAGATTGCCTTTCCATTTTACCAATATTCCTGGGCCAAATTTTTTTATATGTTTTCCTTCTTTCTGTTGGTGCAATCCAGCCCATCTCATGTGACCTGATACTACTACTGTCAGTAATTTGACTCCAATGTACCTTTTCTTGTCCTCTGTTCAAAACACCAGAATTTCACTCTCTGATAGTCTGATATTAAATTTCACTGAATTACTTCAATCACTCATCTTGCTGAGAAGTTGTATTTCCACTGCTTCCTTTTACTTTACTTAAATTCGTTTTGAATTAACACATAATATCCATTTATTTAATATTTATGAGGTAGAGTATGATAATTCAATACATATAAAATTCATAATGGTCATCACAATAATTATCATTTCTGCTTCCTCAAACGTTTATCACTTCCAGGTGTTGCAAATGTTCAGACTCTTCATTTGTAATTATTTTGAAATTATTATTTAATGAAAATATTTACATAAAAGCATACAGCTCTAGCCAAGAGAGATTGATGCATCTGCGTCTGTGAGGGGCTTCATATTCAGGCCTCCTCTCCATTCATTTAGGCAGTGAAGAGAAATCTTGATGATGTGAGAATAACTGAAGTGGGATTTTAGAATCCATAAGACATGAATTCTAAAACAAACTTTTGTATTGAGTCCTTGGTGACATTTCTCCCTACTATGTCACCAATATCCTATTACTAAACTAAATTAAATTAAGGTAGTAGACCAGTGGATCTCTGAAATTACTTCTGTGTCTGTTTGCAATTATCTTTATAAATTTTAACATGCATTAATTCTACATATTAGCATGACTCAGGTGATAGTCCATCACTTGTAGACATCTTGCATTAAGTCAAATCCAACTTCCCTTTATTATCCTCCTTACTTCTCACTGTATCCCAACTTTTATTAATCACTATTGTAAACTCATGCTGACACCTTTCTTTCATTCAGTATATCATAGTACTTTTCTTTGTCTATCTGCCTTATTTTGCCTAAAATAATGACTTGTGGTTCCACCCATTTTGCTGCATCATAGGAGTTTATTCTTCTTTAAGAGTAAAGAGTATCCCATTGTGTACACACAGCACATGTTCTCTATTCACTCATTTATTTATGGGGACCTAAATTTATTCCAAATCCTAGCTATTGGAAATAGTGCTACAGTAAACATGAACATGCAGGAATTTCTTTGGTAAGGTGATAACATTTCCTTTGGATGAATATATATATATATATATATATATATACACACACACAAAGAGAAGTGATACTTGTTCTTACCATTTGAATATAAGGTGTTCCCCCTCTAAAAGTTTCTGTATTCATTCCAGAATGTGAAGTGATTGGACTGTAAGAGTTGTAACTTAATTGGTCCATCTAGTTTAAAAGTACTGGGTGGTAATTATAGGCAGGAGTGGCATAGCTGTAGGAGGTGGTCACTAGGTGTGTGCCTTGGATAGGTGCCTGTTCCCTAAGGTCTTCCCTCCCTCCCTCTCCTGCTTCCTTCCTTCCCCCACCCTTATTTGCTGTCATAAAGGGAGCAAGCAGCCTCCCTTCATGACACATTACACCCAACCTAGGTGTCTGTCCATGAATGAATGGATAAATAAAATATGATACATGCATACAGAGTGGGGTTTTATTCAGCCATAAAGAAAAGTGAAATTATGCCATTTGCAGGAAAATGAGTGGAACTTGGAAAAATTAAGTTAAGTAACATAAGCCAAATTCAGAAAATCAATGGTCATATGATTTCTCTTATATGTAGTAGCTAGAGAGAAAAAAGGAAAAGAAAGGTGTGAGGGATATGATGAATATCAAAGGAACATCAGTAGAGGATAGGGACCACAGAGAGGAAGGAGATAAAGATAAAGTGAAATTTTAGTGAATGATACTGGCCAAGTTATACCGTTCTACTTTGTACGTGTACACTTACGTAATGACAAATTTCACCTTTAAGTACAACTATAATAAACCAATAAAATATGAGACAAATAAAGCAGAAAATTTAAAGATCCTTAACCCAGGCTTTAATTGGATCCATTTGATTTTTTAGTTTTTTTGTTTGTGTTTGTTTGTTTATTTTTTATATTTTGGATATTAATCTTTGGTCACATGAATACATGGCACATATTTTATCCTAACCTGTATGCTGACTCACCACTCTATGAATTATTTACTTCGTTGTCTAGGATCACTTTAATCTGATGTAATACATTTGTGCACTTTTGCTTTTGTTTTCTGTGCTTTGGGATCATATGCAAAAATTATCATTGCCTCTAGCAAAGCCACGTAGAATTTCCCCTGTATCTTCTTCCAGCAGTTTTGACGTCATGTCTTACTTATACTTCTTTGACAAAACCCACTTTGAGTTGATTTATGCAGATGAGAGATAGAGTCAGCTTTCAATCCTCTGCATGTGGATTTATAATTCTCACAGTTGTATGAAAAGGGTGACTTTCCTCAATGTATGATTTTGGCTCCTTTTCTCAAAACCATTTTCCACAGATGCATGGATTCGTTTCTGGAACCTCTATTTTTTCCCTTGGTCTTTGTGTCTGTTTTTATGCCAGCATCATGCTAGCTTTCTAACTGTGCCTCTGTCATGCATCTGTCATGAGTCTGGAAATTGTTCAAGATAATATTGCCTTTTTTAAAAATATACTTCCATATAAATTTTAGGGCTCTTTTGTTCAGTCATATAAAACTTTCATTGGTGTTTTCATGAGGATTATATATAATATATAATTTCCTTTGAATTTTGTAACCCTTCCAACAGTACTAATTCTTCCAATGCATAAACATGAGACAGAGGTCTTTACATTTTCTATCTCTCAAATACTCTGTGTGTGTGTGTGTGTGTGTGTGTGTGTGTGTGTGTGTGTGTTTTTTCTTTAATGTCTTTCATAAATACTTTGGAAAGGTATAGAGATCCTTCACTTCCTTGGTTAAGTTTTTTCCTAGATCCTTAATATTTTCCTGTAGTCTTAATGAATGGGATTCCTGTCATTGTTTCTTTCTCAGAAATCCTATTAATGGTATATAAAAATTCCACTTATTTTAATATTGTTAACTTGAAGAATGAGTTTGAGTTTCCTCCCTTTCAATTCTGTGGAATTATTTGACAAAACACAATGTTGTTAGTTCTTCTGTGAGTTTAGTAGAACTAATTAATTAAATTAGTAATTTAGTAGACTTAACATAAGCAGTGAAATCATTCTATTTTGGACCTTTATTAGTAGGGAAATATTTGATTACTGGTTCAATTTCACGGTCCACCATGGCCTGTTGGTGATTTTATGTCTTCATATATTTCAATTTTGGTGATTTATGTGTCCAGAAACATCTATTTCTTTTAAGTTTTCCCCTACTTCAATGTATAGTCTCTTTAAAAAGTTGTAATATTCTATGTTATATTTGTACTATGAGTTGTAATGAGTCATTTATTATCTCTAATTTTACTTATTTGTTTTCTTTCTTTTTCCCTGGTCTGTCTAAATGTTTGTTGATTTTGCCTACCTTGGTTCATTGGTTTTTTTAGACTATTGTTTTATCTTTTTCTGATCTAATATTTACTATTTTATTTCTCCTATTAGTTTTAGTGTTCCATTGCTTTACGATGTCCTTAAGATGAATGTTTAGATTCTTTATTTCATTTTATTTTTTAATTTTTTGAAGGCAGGCATTTATTTGCTTTCCTTCTTAGAGTTACCCTGTAGTTTTTCCATAACTTTTGATATGTTGTGTGATTATTTCCTCCACTAAAAAGAGAAAAGGGGAAGCAAGAAACTCTGTAGGAGGAGATTAGAAACATTCTTATCATGTAGAATAAACTTGATGCAAAGACAGCAATCAGATTTTTTTCTTTTTTAAGTCTGTGTGGTTCTATCAGAGATTAGATTGGTTGGTTTTGACTTTAGATCTCTGAGAGTCAGAAAGCAAGTTTGTTTTTTCTAGCCCTGGAAAATAGTTCATTGTGTCCTGGGTTTATGCAAATTCTAAAGGTTAAATAATCAAACTTTACTGTCCCCCATTTTAACCAGTATGATGCCAACCTTGTAAAATGAGTTTGAAAGAATACTGTCACTTTCAATTATTTGACCAAAACCAAAAAATGGTATTAACTTTGTGAGAGTTTGATAGACTTCCATAGTGAGGTTATTCTATCCTCAACATTTATTTGTTGGGATATATTTATTACTTCAATTTCACTGTCAATTATTGGTCTTTTTGTGGATGTCATGCCCTAAAATTCAATATGGGAAAGCAACGTGTGTTCAGAAATTTAATCTTTTCCATTAACTTTCCCATTCATCATCTTACATATTTTTATAATACTCTAGATTAAAATGTGTATTTTGGTGATATAAGTTGTAATGTCTACATTTATCATCCTTAATTTTATTTATTTATATCTTCTCTTCTTAGTCTAGTTAAGGGTTTGTTGATTTTATATTTACATTTTCTCATTCATCTTTTTCTATAGTTTTAAATCTCTACGTCATTTATTTCTACTCTGATCCTGGTTATTTCGTTCCCCCTATTAATTTTGGGTTTAGTTTCCTCTAGCTATACTAGGGTCCCTGACATGCATCATTAGGTTGTATATCTGAAACTGATTTCATCATGTAGGCATTCACTGCTATAACTTCCGTCTTAGTACTACTTTTGCTAGGTCCTTCATTTTGAATTCCTATGTGATTGTCTCTATAAAAAGAGAAAGGGTAAGGCAAGAGTTTGGGGGAATGAAGAAAGATAGGATAGAAAATCATCTCATGGAGAATCGAGCTAATACACTAATAATAATATTTATTTTATCAAAATTAAGAAAATGTGGTTTATCTGTGTTTAGAGTCTGAGATGGTTAGTTCAGAGATCCTAGTTCTGTGAGTCACACAACACAGTACTGCTGCACTTTCACATGGATGAAAAGTTCATCAAGACCTAAGTTATGGAAAATTCTAAAGGTTAAAAAATCAAATTCTTCTGACCCTGTTTTAGGCAATGAATGTTGTAATATTGTCAGCAACTATTTCCAAAGTCAATTAGTGTAATCAGGCATTATTTCAAAGTAGGGCACCTTCCTGAACACTAAACTTGTTTGAAATGCATTTTTAAAAAAATATGTTACTGTTGTTATTGTTGTTTTTGTTGTGGATGGACACAATACCTTTATTTATATGTGATGCTGATGATTGTACCCAGTGCCTCACATGTGAGAGGCTAGCGCTGCACTGCTAAGCTACACCCCCAGGCCCTGAACTGTATTTTTACTTTGAGTAAACTCTATTACAGCAGGGTATATGACTTCAGTCTCACCTCTAGCCACCTGCAGTCTGTATACCATTGGCCAAGATATTGCATCTATGAGGCCCTGCTTCTTCATTTCTAAGGTGCAGATAATTTTACTTTAGCTAAAGATAATTAAGAAAATCAAAAGTGATGTGAATGTGAAATTACATGTTTATTTTGAGAACACCTTTAAACATTATGTTACTGGGGTCTTCACAGAATTTTCCTTACTAAATACATTGTAAATAACAATGGCTGCCAATTTGAAACAAGCACAATGGTCTCTTTATGGGACACATCTTTGTACAGCATTAGCATTAGTGATCTAGTAGTACACAGCAATCCAATGAAATGCAACTCATGACTATCAAATAAAGTCTCACAGTCCAATTTGCATAGTTTCTTCTGTGCTCGGAATCTATTACTTGTACTCTCTGGCTCCTATCCACCTCTAAACCACATGCCTGTTTATCTGTCTCAAATATTGCTTATGGTCCAATATTTTTCATTCCACTACTGACAAGGACATACTAAACAGCAACAGAAACATGCCATCTGGAAGAGGTGAGAGATTGGCAGAGCCATATTTTCTCAAGTCCACCCCTTCAATTCTCCAAGATCAACTCTTCCTCAGTTCTGCTGAATAAGTTTTACCACTCTATTGATGGGTGAGGAGAGAATTCCTTCTGTGGCTCTTCCTTTTGTTACAATCTATGACCCAGCTATCCTGGAAGTGAAATAATGGGTAGAGAAATGAGGAGAAGCTTGTTGGTCTATGAACAGAACCAGTGTGGTGTTTGCTTTACTTTTCTAAAGTGGCTTTGGAGGCAGCTCTGATGTAAGCCACAGCACACCATTATGGGCATCAGAGCTCCTTCTAACTCCAGTTCTGACCCTTGTGAGCTGTGTGAATGAAGGTCTTCCAGGCTCAACAGAATCTCTGTTTCCCCATTTGTCAAATAAAAATAATAATCTCTGCCCTCTGGTCCCCAGGATTTGGGAGTTTGTGTTGCTAAATAGGAAATGCTATGTATGTTTACTTAGTTACTATAATGATGTGTGTTTGGTATTTCAAAACGTTTAAGTTGTTTTACCTAGTGTATGCTTAGGTACTTTGGATGTAAATTCAGCCAAAATGTCTAAAATGTTTAAAAAACTTGATTTTTAAAGATAAATGTTCTTTCAGTTTGATGATTACAAGTTCAATACTTTATATAAAAGTCAGAGTACACGAGTACACTTATTTCTTCCAAGTCATGAATTTCCAACCAGTCATCAGTGTGAGAATCTAGCCTGTTGAGCAATTTTTTTTATCAAATGCCTCATTTTTTCTTAATCTTCCCTGCACTTTGGTACCTCCAGAGGTTGGGTGATTCTGAGTTTTCTTGCTTGTTTGTTTTAAAATACCTATTACTGGGATCTACCCCAGAGTTACTAAACTAGATTTTCATGGATAGAGTTTCAGGAAGGAGAGCAAGAATAAAAAATTTGTTTTTACTCTTAACAGGTGACCAATGTATAAGGAGAAGGGGTCAGAACTTATCCAGTAGATTGGCTCAGCACTTTGTGTTAATAGCACACATTCTGATTAACAGAGTATGGTTTACACTAGTGCAAGCTCACAGTTGTCTCAGGAAAGGGAGAAGGCTTCAGTGGATCCAGTTGTGATCCTGGTGATCAGTCTCACATGTCTGCTTCTCTTCTCACTGTGGAGGTAGAGTTCTGGAAGAGGGAAACTCCTACCATAACCCATGGCTCTCCCAATACTTGGGAATACCCTGTAGATAGCTACTGAAAACTTCATCAAATCCTTAAGTAATGTAATTGTGTCAATGCACATGGCTTGTAAAGGATTAATAAATTGACAATGACTTGTAAAGTGTGAAGTAATTTTTAATTCTATTTTAATTTTTAAATTTTATTTATAATTTTCCATCGTTAGAGGTAATGTAATAAAAAATGCAACTGGGATAAAAGAAACATTTAAGTTTAACATTTTGACAGCAATATGAAAATGTCAAAAATCTGGAGTACATTTGCTCTTCAGTGATTCAGGGTCATTTGCTGTGATTTTCTATTTTCTGCACAATCTAATCTCTTTGTGATGCTCTGCATGAATTTTTATTTGTTTCAGTGTGTCTTTCATTTCCAGGAGTTCTGACTAGTTTCTTATCAATATCTCTTTTTCTTTATTGAAATGGGCTTTCAACCTCTGTGTTTGAGTAAATCATGCTAAAAATGTTTCTGCACACCAAAGGAATATATAAAGAGAAAATATCCCTATTGAAGGAAAGAAAATACTACCCAAAATGTCTAATAATCCCCAATAAATAAATAAATAATAATAAAATTAAACTTAAAAAAACTTCACAAATAACCTTACTAAAAATGGGCAAGGTGTAAAATGAATGAAACTGGAGACCCTCATGCTAAGGAAATGAGTCAGATCTAGGAAGTGAAGAATTGAATGTTTTCTCTGATATGTGGATGCTAGACCAAAATAAGGGACAAAAATTAAAGGATAGATTCCACAAAAATAGAAGAAATTACTAGTAGGAAGAAGGGGATTGAGGGGTGAGAAATGGGATGGGAGTATTGAAGAAGTAAGGAATGAATCTGACAAAAATTTCTATGTATATATACACAAATAGACTACGATGAATCTAATTTTGTGTGTATCCACAAGGCACTAATTTAGGTAAAACTAAAACTAACTAATAAAAAATGGACAAAGAGTTGCTATAAACATGGATGTTACTGTGTGACTGTAGTACTCTGATTTTAAGTCCTTGAGGAATAAACTGGGGAGTGGGATAGCTGGGTCAAATGGGGGTTTCATTCCAAGTTATCTGAGGAATCTCCATGCTTCTTTCCATAAAAATTGGACCAATTTTCATTTCCCCTAGCAATGTATGAATGTAACTTTTTCCTCATATCTTCACCAACATTTATTATTTTTTGTATTCCTGATAATTGCCATTCTGACTGGGGCGAGAAAAAATTATTGAGTAGCTTTGATTTTCATTTCTCTAAATGCTAAAGATATTGAACATTTTGGCATGTATTTGTTGATCAGTTGCATTTCATCTGTTAAGTGTCTTTTCAGTTCCTTAGCCCATTTATTGATTGGGTTATTTGCATTTTTGCGTGTTAAGTTTTTTGAGTTCTTTATATATCCTACAGGTTAATGATTTATCTGATGTTCATGTGGCAAAGATTTTCTCCCACTCTCTTGCCTTTCCATGTTATTGAACATTTCCTTTGCTGAGAATAAGCTTTTTGTTTGAATGCTTTCATTAATTAATTTTTGATTTAACTTCTGATGTTTTAGGAGTCTTATTGAGGAAGTCAGATCCTAAGCCAACATGATAAACATTTGGGCCTACTTTTCTTCTATTAGGAATAAGGTCTCTGGGTCTCAGGCCTAGGACCTAAGTATTCAAAAGACGGGTGGATTCAAAAAAATCTGATATATACATTTTATTCATATACATATATATGTACATATGTACATATATATACACACCTATATATATATACATATACATATACACCATGTAATATTACTTGACTTAAAGTGGAATGAAAGTATGGCATTTTTTGGTAAATGGATGGAGTTGGAAAATATCATGCTACAGGTACAAGTCAAACCCAAAAAACAATTACTAAACATTTTCTCTGACATGTGGATGCTAATTCACAACAATGAAGGGAGTGGCTAGGGCAGAATACAGTTACTTAGGTGGAGGGGAGTGAAGGGAGGGGAGGGGTATCAGGGTAGGAATGATATCAGAATGTATCAGAAAGTATTTTCTGTATAACTATATGACTGATGGTATCCTATGTCATGTAAAACCAGAAGAAGGAGAATGCATCACAGTGTATTTTTCTGCCATGTATAACTAATTAAAACAAATAAAAAATTAATTAAAATATGAAAAATTAATTAAAATATGAAAAATGAATTGGAAAAAATAGCACAGAAATGTATTATGATGCTAATTAACAGAAATATTTCATTCTCATTCAACTATGGTCAGTTTCATAAGTAAAAAATTTACATTTACAAAAAAGGGACAAAGAATATGAATGGATAATTTTTCAAAAAGCATGCAAATGGTCAACAGGTATGTGAGAAGATGGCCACATTACTTATCATCAAGAAAATTCAATTCAAATCACCATGAGATATCATCTCACTCATGTTAAGAATGCTGTTATCAATGTGAAAACATAGCAAGTTTTGGCAAAGATGCAGAGAAAATGGAACTTTTGTTTAGGAGTGGGGGAATGTAAATTGATACAGCCATTACAGAAATAACTGTAGAGCTTCTCAAAATATTTAAAAATAGGAGTCCAATATGATCCAGTAGTACCACTTCTTAGTATAAGTCCAAAGGGTTGAAATGAGTATGTGCAAACTGTATCCATACTCCACATTCATTACAGCCTTATCTACAGTGGTCAAAAAATGACACCAACCTAAGCATTCACTAGTGTCTGAATGTGTACATCAAACGTGATTTATGTATAAAAGACAAACTTATTCAGTCCTTATGTTGAAAAGGTCCACGTACTCATGACTACAACATGGAATGAGCCTTGAGGATTTTATGATGAGGGAAATGGTCACACAGAAAGACATTCACTACATGACCATACATTCATGTGAAATCTTACAAAACAATTAGAAGGCCTCAAACTCATAGAAACAGTGAGTAGATTGGTGGTTATTGGGGGCTGGGATGTGGGAGAAAAAAAACGACATGTTGGTCCAAGGGTACAAACCTTTTGCTACTAGGTAAATAAGCACTGGAGACCTAAGGAACATCATTGTGACTACAGTAAATAATAACATATCTTACACCTGAAATTTGCTAATGTGTTTTCACCACACATACATGAAAATGTGAACAGTGAGATGGTGTACATATTTATTAGCTTGGCCATCATAATCAATTGGCAATGTCTACATAAATCAAAGTATCACACTTTTACACACTATATATATATATATATATATATAATTTTTTTAAATTTTTCTGCCATACTTCAATAAAGCAATTAATAAAAAAAAAAAAAAAAAAAAAAACAAAAAACCTATGGGCTGGGAAGTAGCATAAAAGAGTGAAGGAAAGAACCATTCAGGGTTCACCAGCTGTTTACAGAATCCTTGTGGGTTTTGCCCAAAGCTGCAGTCTGTACACTATGAATTGTGGCAAGGTGAGGGAAATTATTCTTCCATGCTGTACTGCATGGCCTGATGCTGCCTCCATGGTAATCAATCTCTTGCTGTATTAGAGATATCTGTGGTCTCAACCTATGAGTGCTAAGATCATCTGGGGTCACCATTAAAAATACAGACTTCCAGTACTTATCATAGACTTACTCAGTCAAAACATCTATGACATAAGCCCTGCTAATGATCCAGAAAAATTCAGCTGGGTATTGGTGCATAGGTGGATAAGCACTGGAAACTGATAAATTCTTCAAACTTCCAAAGTGGACAAAATAAAGGTCCAAATTTGGGTCTTCTGTTTAGTAGTCATGGTATATTGCAAATGAGTTTGTAACTGACTTCATCCTTTCATGTAAAATAGGACAAATAAGTCCTGAGGAGAATATAACCACTCTATTATATACAAGTCTTGATTATGTACGTCATGATTATTAGAAATAAAGGGACATTGAGTGTTGGGAGTCTGTCTATAAGATCTGTAGATAATTTTTCATTAACACACTACAGAGCTGTCAGCACAGGAGTTAAATGAAAAAACTGGTGGTATTATGATGTTTATTAAACAGTTGAAAAAAAAGTGACAGCACATCAGTAGTTAAAGTAATATATTATAAGGTCCAATTTAAATGTCTTAAAAATTGTTGCATATTTACTAAGGAAAATTTGGAAGGAAGATTTAATTTTGGAATATGAGGAATGGAATATCCTTGGAGTATATTATGTCCTAAATAGTTAATAGGGAGTTGCTGAATTTTTTTCCAGCCACATGGAGGCAAGATTGTAATAAAATGTGTTGCAATTTAGTTAAAATGTCTTCTGTACATATTGTCCCAGCAATCAAAATATCATCCATATGATAAACAAGTACATGTGGGAATAATTGTCACAATGGCTGAAGAGCCTTATTCACAACATGTTGACAGAATGTGGGGCTATTTAACATAACTTGATGAAGAAAATTCTACTGATCTCTATCAGCAGGATTATGATGTTTGAAAACAGAAACTGCAAAGGCAAATTTCTCTAGATTATCAGGAAAGAGAGGAATGGTAAAAAAAAAAAAAAAAAAAAACAGTCTTTTAGGTCTACTACTTATAAGGAAAAACTCTGAGAAATTAGATTATGGTTAGGAAATCCACACCTAAGTGGACCTATACGTTGTATACCTTTATGAATCTCTCTTAAATCTTGTAATAATCTCCATTTCCTTGATTTCTTCTTTTTGATAAAAATGGGAGTGTTCCACAGATTGATAGAAGGTTTAATATGTTCCAATTGTAACTATTCTTGAATAAGGACCTCTGTGTCTGCTACCTTCTTGTTAGACAATGTTTATTACTTGAACAAGACTGGAGTGGTGATCTTCCATTTTAAGGAGAAGGTGGTCAAATTCACAGAGGCCTCTATAAAAAAGGTGACTTCATACACATTTTTAACTTGTGTAAGATGTCTCTGTTTCATATAAGAAAAGGAACTGCCATATGCTCAGTTGAATATGAGTAATTACTTGTGGGTTAGAAGAATCAGAGCATCACAACCATAAATAGCTTTTAGACACCTGTTTATTATTTCTTCCTATGCCCCAAACTAGGGTGGCCCTTTGTAAGGTCCAAGCACAAGTCCACATTGAGAGTGGTATAACTAACATGAGCACAGGTGTTCAATAACCCTGTGATTGACTGCTCACTTAAAAAAGGGGTAAGTTTGGTCTATTTTCAGTAATAGGTAAACATGCTCCAATAACAGGGGTTGTTGAGCAGTAATATAAGGAATCACATTTACTTGAGCTATGGAGAAGCCTCTGGAGAGATTTAATGACATATGAGACTAAACTTGAAGGCATAGTACACCACTATCAGAATCAATCACTCCAGATATTATAAATTTTCTTTCTTTAGCACTATGGGAGTGGGGCAAAATTAAAACAAAGGCATCGTTGGGTAGAGGTCTTAAATTTGGGGTAGCAATTTTACAAACTTCCCCAGAGAAACATAGCTGGGCATCCTCAATAGTGATTGAATCTACCCCTGCATTCCCTCTTGTGGCATGAAAGGATTTGTGGAAGGAGCTTCATTTGATCAGAAACTTTTGTGAAGGAGACATCTACTTCTGCTGGTGAAAAGGGTTCCTCCTCCTTTGATCCTGGGCCAGGAAGTTACCTGTAATTGGGTTTCCCAACATGTCTGTTTGAGATATGTATTGATTAGGTGAATGAAGTCTTTTATGACACATTGCATATTTCCAATTGGGCCATTTTTGTGGCCCTTTTTTTCTTTTTTTATCTTACAATCTTACAATTGGCCAGGGATTTTACAATTGTAACAGAGTTTAATGAGGGGCTTTAAATCAGTGGCCAATAAAGCTGCTTTATGACTTTCAGTTCCAAATTAAATCAGAAACTGTAGTTTTCACTTTATGGTAAATAGTTTTCATGACTTCCTTACAATCTTGGTTGTCATTTTCATAAGCCAGTTGTTGGTCAGAATATTGGCAGCCTCCAAATTGTCTACTTGTCTTTCAATGGCTTTAGTCAATTGCTTAAAAGAATAAATGAAATAATCCCCTGAGGCATGTCAAATAACAGCAAAGGACTTGGAAAGATCCCAAGTGTCTGGGATCCTCACCCATGTTATACAAACTAAGGTTCAATTCTGGTGACTGTGGGCAACTGAGCTTGTTGTTATAATGCGTACTTTGACCCACTCCAAACAAATCATCATAATCAATACTAATATTTACCTGAGCAGCTGTTTGTAAATTGATCTTTTCAAAGGTACTTGAAAATTAGTGATATTTTGTTGAAGAATGCTTAAGCCTTCTACTTGTCCAAGCAGTGAAATGAGTCTGGACAACAAAGTCTAGCCCAGAGTTGGGCATCATGAAGTGAGTATCAGGGAAATATGATTGAGTCCTTTATTTTACTTTATGCACAGGTAAATGAATGCCCACATAAGAGATGATATTCACGTCCATTGGCTCTCTGTCCAGTGCTTTACCCAGTAACCCCCAAGGCCTAATCTTTATAAAGTATTTGGTTACTGCATTTGAGCAAGGTCATGCATGGCACTCACTGCACATGCAGGCCCCTGTGGAGGACTTATCACTGACAAAGGCTGCAATTTAATCACCAGTTAGAAATTTCATCACTTTACTTGGGAGGAAAACAATTATGTAATATTTGACAAATGTTCGAAAACCAAATGTTGGAGAAAAGAAAGTCTTTTAAACAAATGGTGCTGGGGAAACTGCAAATCGTTATGTGGTAGATGAAATTGAACCCCTATCCCTCACCCTGCACAAAACTCAACTTGAAGAGGATCAAAGACCTCGGAATTAGACCAGAATACCTGCACTTGCTAGAAGAAAATGTAGACCCTCACTCCAACATATCAGCTGTTGTTAAGGAATTAGCTTCCTTAACAAGACTCGTAGAGTACAAGGAAGAAAATAAAAAAATTAATAAAAGGGGTGTCATCCATTAAAAAGTTTCTTCACAGCAAAGAAATTAATTAAAAGTGTGAAGACATCTCAATTTAAAAAAAAGTGTGAAGACAGAGCCTACAGAATGAGAGAAAATCCTTGCTATCTGTTCTTCAGAAGGGAAACAATATACAGGATATAAAAAGAACTCATAAAATTTAACACCCCCCCCCAAAAAAAATACAAACCATTCAATGAATGCAAAGGAACCAAATAGACACTTCTTGAAGGAAGACATGTAAATGATGAACAAATATATGGATTTGCAATAAGGAGATTTCTTAGGAAAGTTGTAATGGAAGCACCCAGCTATCTCACTCTTTGTCTTATGCCAAAAGGACGAAAAATCAGCATACTACAGTGATGCAGCCACATCAATGTTTATAGCAGCACAATTCACAATAACTAAGCTATGGAGCCAACCTAGGTGACCTTCAGCATATGAATGGAAAAAAAATGGTATATATTCAAATGGGATACTACTCAGTCATAAAGAGAAAAGATTTGTAGCATTTTCCAGTAAATGGATGAATCTGAAGACTATAAGGCTAAGTGAAATAAACCAGTCCCACAGTCAATTGTTCAATTGTTTCTCTACTGTGCAGAAGTTAATCCAAAATAAGATCAGGTAGATTAAAAATATTAGAAGAATGATCTGTTGAGTAGACAAAGGGGAATGAATGAAGGAGAGGAGGGAAGGGATAGGGAAAGACAATGGACTGAATCTGTCCTAGCATTCATATGTACACATATAAAATACCATGAATCTCACCATTATGTACATACACAAGACACTAATCCATAAAAAAAGAAATCTATGAGTAAAGAACAGAATCATCATGAGGGTAGACTGAAGGGAACAGTGGTTAAGGGAAAGGAGGAAGTGGAGGGACCCAGGGGAATGAATTAGAATAAATTTTATTCCATGCTGCTGTAATCATGTCAATTCTATTATCATGTATAACTAAAAAGTACCAGTAAAAAATAATAATCAATGCTTGACATACACGTACACACAATAGAAATATTTTCATTAAAGATATTAAGGAGGGAGAATGGGATCATAAATTCTGTAATCGCCCTGAACAGGTAGAGATTTTTTTATGACTGTTTTAGTCAGCTTTTTCACAGCTATGAAACAATCTAGAGGAGGAAATGATCCTTTGGAGCTACCAGTTGTGGAGGTATCATTCCTAGATGACTGGCCCCATTCTTTGGGTCCCCAGGTGAGTAGAACCTAATGGCAGGAAGGTGTGGTGGGGAAAAGCAGCTCAGGACATTGGACCAGGAAGCACAGAGACCCCACTCACATGGACAAAATATATACAACAAAGACACACCACTAGTGACCGACCTCCTCTAACCACAACTTAAATTCCTAGAGTTACCACCAAGTTAATCCCTGTCTGTGGACTACTGCTCTGATTAGGTTAAGGCTCTCAGAACTCAGTCATTTCACTTCTAAACCCTCTTGCATTTTTTTACACATGAGCTCTTAGGGACAATTTTCATCTAAACCATTACAGTGCTTCAGGTGGCATCTGACCTGACAAGGTAGTAGGGTTAGGCTAATGAAATTATTGCATTTCTGTGTGTAAGGCCACAAAAACAAAATACAAAAAACAAAAAAACAGTTTTATCCTATGCTTAGCTAGCAGGTTCTGCATTCTTCATTCAAGTAAATTGGCTCCTACCTTTGTTTGTGCACAGTTACTTTTTCCATTGCATTTCAGGTATTTTCAAAACCTCCCCCATTCTGCAGCAATTATTCTATATTTATTGGACAGCTTCACATAAGGAAAAGCAGAGAATAGAATTATCCTCTGTCCTTTTTTATCTTTTTAAAAATTTTATTAGTTCTTTTTAATTATACATAGCAATAAGGTTCATTTGACAAAATTAGAAAATCATGGGATATAATGTATTCTAATTCAGTCCCCTCCACTTCCCCTTTTCCTCTCCTCCTCCCTCAATCTGTTCTCTTCCCTCTATTACACTGAGCATAATTCTCAGTGACCAAGCATGGTACTCTGTCTCTAGTTACCCAAAGTCCTTTAAATTCTCTTCTCATCTTTAAAGCATTTTTTTACACATGAGCTCTTAGGGACAATTTTCATCTAAACCATTACAGTACTTCAGGTGGCATCCGACCTGACAAGGTAGTAGGGTTAGGCTAATGAAATTATTGCATTTCTGTGTGTAAGGCCACAAAACAAAACAAAACAAAACAAAACAACAACAACAAAAAAAAAAAAAAAAAAAAAAAAAAAAAACAGTTTTATCCTATGCTTAGCTAGCAGGTTCTGCATTCTTCATTGAAGTAAATTGGCTCCTAATTTTGCTTGTGCACAGTTACTTTTTCCATTGCATTTCAGGTATTTTCAAAACCTCCCCCATTCTGCAGCAATTATTCTGTATTTATTGGACAGCTTCACATAAGGAAAAGTAGAGAATAGAATTATGCTCTTTCCTTTTTTATTTTTTTAAAAATTTTATTAGTTCTTTTTAATTATACATAGCAATAAGGTTCATTTGACAAAATTAGAAAATCATGGGATATAATGTATTCTAATTCAGTCCCCTCCACTTCCCCTTTTCCTTGCCTCCTCCCTCAATCTGTTCTCTTCCCTCTATTACACTGAGCATAATTCTCAGTGACCAAGCATGGTACTCTGTCTCTAGTTACCCAAAGTCCTTTAAATTCTCTTCTCATCTTTAAAGCATCAATCATGGTAATCCATACCAATCTTTATTTCCAGATTATAGGAAAAAATTGGTTTGATAAGGGAGAATTTATGTACACTTATTCTTATCTCTAAAAATGAGTATAATCTCCTGATCATACTCCTCTCCCTCAAACCTTTCTATAAGATTGAGAATTTTAAAAATATCTACAATAAAAATTTCTCCCTCAAGGTGGACACCAATTTTTAAATTATTTTTAATACTATTGTTGCTAAGATATCTAGGTATAATACTTATATGTCCATATTACCTGTTTCTAGTTAATAAGTATTTTTATTTTGTAAGTCTGCCACAATTTTCCTCCCTTACTGATTATTTTCCAGGGAGTCATAAGAAGTATCTTAAGAATTTTGTTGATATGAAACAGTATTATTTGGAGAAAATAAAAGAACAAGAATCCCTTGATATAAACAAACCTTGGGACTTTATTGACTTCTTCCTGATTAAAATGGAAGAGGTAGAATGTGAACCACAGCTCTGTTATCTGATTGCTTCTGCAATTTGTGTTTGAGTTATTAATTCTATGGTTATTCATAATAGTTAAGTAGTCAGGGAAGACATTCTTGACAGGCATTTGAAGCACATCTTTTCGTTAAAGATTTACATGAATTATCATTGAAGAATTAAAATTGAATTATTAAATAGTTAGAATGCATGGGTCCTGTTCTATAGATACTAATAATCTACCTGAGGAAAGACAAAATTTCTACCTCAGTTGAAAAGGAAATATTCATAAGCAAGCTTCAAAATATAAAATTGGAGCACGGAAATTCAAACTGAAGTGATTGTATTCAATGTGTGGGAGAATGGGCATGTATCAAATGACTAGCCTGTGTAATGGCTTCTCAATGATCAAGATCAAGAGATCACAGCATACAAAGGGGATATTTGTAGGACATAATTCCTGTTGCCCATTGTGAAACCAACAAGGTGCAACAGAACTGTAGAATCAGTCCTCACAGTTGCCTGCAGTGGGTGCTGCTGTATAGGGAATAGAGCTGATATGTGAGACACTGAGATTTTTCAGAACTTTATCAAATATTTCCCTGGAGATTCTAGTTTTCAACTAGACTCCAGAGTTCCAAAAATTTGTTTTGGAAAGTTCATACTAGGTCAATAGTAATTTCTCTGGACACGAGTAACACCTGGAACTTCCTACTCCACCATCTTTGTGTCATTGCTTCTTACTGCCATCTTTATAAAAAGGTTTTTATTGATACATTAGAATTATCTGTAAGAGTGGGATTTATACTGCTACCTTCATATATGCACATAGCACAAATTTGTCAGTTTCTTTCCCTTATACTATCCCTTTCCTTCTTTTTCTCCCTTCCTCATTCCCTTTCTCGTCTGTCCTGATCTTTTATTCCATATTGATGAGGTGTCTTTTCTTCTTGTTCTCTGAGTTTCTGAATCTGGCCTATCTCACTTAGCATTATGTTCTGTTTCCTTGGAGATGACATTTTATCCTTTAATTCTGAGTAAAACTTCATTGTGTTACCACAATATCTTTACCCATCCATCTGTAGAATTATACCTAGGGAGGTTTCATAACTTGGCTATTGTGAACTCTACTGCTATAAATGGACATGCATGTATTGCTACAATATGTGACTTTAATTCTTTTAGATAAATGAGTGAAATAACCATCATTTTTTGATTCCATTTCTACTGTTTTAAGGAATCTTCATACTAACTTTCGTAATGGTTGTACTAATTTCCAATCCCACCAAAAGTGTAAAAGTGTTCCTTTTTTTTCAGATCCTCTCCAACATTTATTATTTTTTGTTTTCTTTTTTTTCATATATTTTTATTGCTGCAATATAGCTGTACATAATGGTTCAACTGTTGATACGTATTCATACATGCACACACTATAATAATGCCATTCAGTCAATATTATTGTCCAGTATTTCCCCTTTCTTTCACCTCTTCATTTTCCCTGATCCCCTTTATCTCCACTGATTAACCACTGGTTTCTATGGATCCCCCCAACCTTCTTTTCCTTATTTAGTTCTTTAGAATAATTACTGAGGAGTAGTATAGTTGGGTCATATGGTGGTTTCAGTCCTAGTATTTGAGGAAACGTTATAACGATTTCCATGGTTATTGTACTTATTTTCAACCCCATCAACAGTGTAAAAGTATTATTTTCTTCTCTATATCATCTTTGGCATTAATTACTCTTTGTGTTCTTGATGACTGCCATTCTAATTTGAGGCAGATGAAATCTCAGTATTGTTTTAATTTGAATTTCCCTACTTGCTAACACTGTTGACTAATATTTCATATACTTGTTGACAATTTTTATTCCTTCCTTGAGAAGTGTGTGCTTAGTTCATTTGCTCACATTTTAGTTGGGTTTTTTGTGGATTTTTGTGTTAAAGTTTTTGAGTTCTTTGTGGGTTCTGGATATTAATCCTCTGACACAAGAGTGGCTAGCAAAATCTTCTCTCCCATTCTGTAGGTTGTCTCTTCATATTCTTAAATATTTCCTTTAATGCTATCCCCATTTGTTATTTTTTTATTTTATTTCTTGTGTTTTAGAAGTCTTATTGTTGAAGTCAATGCCTGTTCTTATTAGTTAATAGTTGACTTTCTGTTATTCTCCAGCAATTGCAGTGTTTCTGGTCTGATTCTTAGGTCTCTGGTCCATTATGACTTGACCCATGAAATGGATGGAGAGAAGAATCTATCTTCATTCATTGACATATGGATATCCAGTTTTCTCAGCACTAATTATTAATACAAAACAGAACAAAAAGCTTTTTTTTTTTTTTTTATCTAATGTATGTGTCTGGCACCTTTGTCAAGGAAGTACTGTATCCACTTAGGTTTATCTTTATTTATTTTTTTTTTCTTTAGTCTACATGACAGACCCACGTAGTTATTTGTTGCCAGAACACTGCAGTATAATTTGAGCTTAGGTACTATGATGCCTCTGGTATTGCTCTTATTGCTCCATATTGCTTAATCTATTCTGGGTCTTTTATTTTTCCAAATAAATTTTAGAACTTTTCATCCATTTCAGTGAAGAATGGCATCGTTATCTTATTTGGGATTTCATTCAGTCTATAACTTGCTTTGGTAATATGGTCATTCTGGTAATATTAATTCTGCCTATTTCAGAACATGGGGAGTCTTCCTTTCTTCTAAGGTCTTCTACAGATTCTTCTTCAGTTCTATTGTTTTAATCATAGAGATTTTTCTCCTCCTTAATTAGGTTCATTCCTAGGATATTTGAATTTGAATTTTTTTGTTTTGTTTTTAGGCTGTTGTGAATGAAATTATATTCCTGATTTATTTTTCAGTGGACTCATTATTGATGTACATAAAAGGCATTGATTTTTATGTTTTGATCTTTACCTTGTTACCTTTCTAAACTTGTTTTCTGAAAACCCTGAAAGTCTTCTGGTGAAGTTTTTGGGGTCTTTCAAATACAAAATCTTGTCATTTGCAAACAGTGGTAATTTGGCTTCTTTCTTTCCTATTTGTATCACATTTGTTTCCTTCTCTTGCCTAATTGCTCTGACTGAATGATCAAATACTTTTTTGAGTTAAAGTAGTGACAATAGACATCAATGTTATTTTCCTGAGTGCCGAGAAGAAAGGTTTTCAGTTTTTTCCTACTTTCTATATTTTGATTTGGTGTTTGTAATATACAACCCTTAATGTTTAGGAATGTTCTTTCTAGCCTTGATTTCTCTGGCATTTTGAGCATGAATAGGTGCTAGAGTCTGCCTCAGACTTTTTACTACATCTATTGAGATTACCATGTGATTATTATTCCTTGATTCTTTATGTGATTAATTTTGTTTATTGATTTGTGGATTTGGAATCATCCGTACAGTCATCCTTGGAATGAAACAAACTTGATCATCATGTACAATTATTTTATTTGTTCTTTCTAGATGTACAATTTTAGTGTGCTTACAAACATGATTTTCCAACACTTTATTAAGAATTTTTGCCATTATGTTCATCAGGGTTATTGGTTTTAATTTTCTTTCCAGGATGTGTCCTAATCTGTTTTGAGGTTCAGGGTAATTGGCTTCATGAAATTAATTTGGAGTTACCCTCTGACACATGCACACTTTCTATTTCATGGAATAATATGGAAAAGAACTGCACTCATTGTTATTTAAAGATCTGATTGAACTCAGCTGGTCCTGGAATTTTTTTTTTTTTTTTCTGGAAGTCTTTTTATCACTGCATCTGTCTTATTGTTTACAATTGCTATGATTAAGGTTTCTAAGACTTCTTGGTTCAAGTATTGTATCTAGATATTAATTGGCCTATTACTTCTAGAATTTTCTTATTTATTGGAATAGTAGGTGTTTTTGTTTTTGTTTTGTTGTTGTTGTTGTTCTGTTGGTACCAGGAATTGAACTCAGGGGCATCTTGTCATATTCCCCAGCACTATTTTTGTATTTTATTTAGAGACAGGGTCTCACTTAGTTGCTTAGCACCGAAGTTTTTCAGAGACTGACTTTGAATTCCACATCCTTCTACCTCAACTTCCAAGCCTCTGGGTTTACAGTAATAGGAGTTTTCAAGGTAGTCCATAATAAGTCTCTGGATTTCAGAGATGTCTCCAGTAACTCCTTTTTCTTTTCGAATTTTATTAATTTGTGTCTTTTCTGTTTTGCTTAATTTGGCTAATTTTTATCAGTCTTGTTTAATCTTGTCAAAGAATCAAGACTTTGTTTTATTAATCTGTTGTACTTTTTTATTCTTTCATTAATTTTAGCTTGCATTTTATTTCCTTCTTTCTACACTATTTGGGATTGCATTGTTCTGAATTGTCTAAGCCTTGGAGACACATTCTTAGGGTATTTAGAATCTTTTGATTTTTTAATGTATTCCTTCAGAGTTCCTTATGTACTTTCTATGGTTATTTTCTTGCTGTTGATTTCTAATTTCATTCCCTTATGACCTGATAGGATAGATGCAAGGGATTATAGGGACTTAAGAAGAATATTTTCTAAGACTGAGTACTTAGTGTCCTGAAATATGGTCAAATTGGAGACAGTTCCATGGTCAACTGAGAGGCTGAATTTAGCTGCTATTAGGTGAAATATTCTATACATGTCTGCTATGCCCACTTAATAATAATTTTAGGTCTGAACAGTCCTTAGTGATTTGATGTCTAGATGACCTATTTCATGGGGAGAGAGGTATGTTAAAATTACCCAGTATTGCAATGTGGCTTATTTGAATCTTTAAGTTGAGTAGTATCTGCCTTATGTAATTATATATACTTATATTTCGAGTATAAACACTATCACTTTACCACATTATCACTACCTTTGTGTGAATTGTTTCCTATCAGTATGAATTGACACTTTTCCCCTCCTCTTGAAGCCAGCTTTGTTTATTTTAGAATACCTACTCCTGCTTGTTTTGGTTCTCTATTTTCATGAAATATCTTTTTCCATCCTTTCACTTTTAACCTATGTATGCATTTGCATATAAGATGAAAATTTGAAAGTAGTATATAGTTGGTACCTATTTTTAAATCCATTCTGCCAGTATATGACTTTGAATGTAAGAGTTGAGACCATTTACACTCATCACTTTTAGTCAGGCTTTTTGTTTCTGTGATCAAAAGTCCTGACAAGAACAAGATAGAAGAGGAAATGTTTATGTTAGCTCAAGATTTTAGAGGGTCAGTCCATGGTTGGTTGACTCCATAGGTCTGGGCGGTACATATGGCAGACCATCCTGACAGAAGAGCATAGTGGAGGAAACCAGCTCAGGACATGTTAACCAGAAAAGGGAGCTCTGCTCACCAAGGACAAAATATAAATCCCAAAGGCACACTCTCAATGACCTACTTCTCCAGCCACACCTAACTGGCCTACTGCTACTGTCCAGTTAATCCATACTCAATTCCTATAGCTGTCCTTGGCAGATGTTTCATGTTATTAGCATTTCTTAAACTCGGGGTTTCCACAACAGCGTCAGCTTCCTGCTCATTTTTTCATGCATTGCCCTTTCAGGGGCTATCTGCACAGAATCTCACCCTGTTCCACTTAGTCTGGCCTCCCAGATCTCCTTGAAATCTTGGCAAAAGCCTCTATGTCCTCCTGATTCTAGCATCTTGCATTATTGGAGTACCAGCACCACATGGTTGACACGAAGATTTGCCACCATCTGGGGCAATAAACAGGCCTCCAGGGACCATGGCTGCAGCAGTCCCTCTGCCTGCATCACTCTGCACATAGAAACATCTTCCTAGGCACTTGTGAAGGCAGGGTGCTCCCAAGGTGGCTTCTCAAACTCATTTTTACTTTTAAACCCTTAAACCTGAGATAGGTGTGACATTGCCAATTCCTTTGAGGTCCACAAGCCATCTTTCCAACTTTGGAAAGTACTTAGCATGTATTTAGTGACTATGATCTTTTTAAAAACCAAAAATTCTGTAGCCCCAGTTTTATTTGGACGTTTCAGGCTAAACAAATCTTTTTGCTTTTTTTTCTGCTTCTAATTATCACAGTAAACTTGGCCAAAGTTCACTAGCAATATGCATGACACAGCAGCCTATATTTCCTTGAAATTTCTTCTGCCAGATTAATTAATTTTTCTTTTGTTTTTTTCCTGGGGTCCTGGGAATGGAACCCAGGGCTTTCGGTTTGCAAGGCCCGCATTCTATCAACTGAACTATAGCCCCATTCCCCAATTTCTCTTTTAGCAACTTTTTTGTTGTTGTGCCCATAGACCTGGGAAGAACAATTAAGAGGAGGAAAATTTCATTTTGGCTCGTGGTTTCAGAGGTCCAGTCTATGGTTAGCTGACCACAGCTCTGGGCCCCGAGGTGAGGCGAACATTATGGCAGAAGGGCATGTTGGAGGAAAGCAGTTCAGTACATGATGATCAGAAAGCAGAGAGAGAGCTCCACTCACCAAAGACATAATGTAAACCCAAAGGCACACCCCCTAGTGACCCACTTCATCCAGCCACACCCTACTTGCAAACCTTTACTGCCCATGTAAACCATATCAATGGGTTAATTTAAAGACTAGGCTACAACTCTCATAATCTAGTCATTTTATGTCTGAGAATTCTTGCCCTTTCTTACATGTAAACTTTTGTGTAGGACACCTCATTTTTAAAGCATAACAGTTATTATAGAAATGCATTTAATAGTTACTTTCATTTTGATTTGTTTACAATGTTTAAATACTTCCTGTTTCTCATTTGCTGGTCTAGTCTTTTCATTGATTTATCTATTTCCTGTTTTTAAAGTTTGTTTTTAACTTCTGTGTATAGCATTTCTTCTATTTATTCATTTATTTATTTATTTGGTATTGATGACTTAGTATTGATGAATTATTTTAGTTTCTTCTCACATGGAAAGTTTTTTATTCCTCTTCAGTTATGAAAGCTAGTTTTTCCTGATATGGTCATCTTGATTGGCAATTATTTTCTTTCAATTCTTGGAATACACCATTCCAACTTGTCCTTTTAGAGTCTCAGTTAAGAGATCAGAAGTAATTCTGCCTGGAATACTTCTAAATGTGATATAATATTATCTCTTGAGACTTTTAAAATTCTTCTTTTCTGTATGATAGGTATTTAAGTGTGATGTGTCCTGGAGAGGTTCTTTTTTGATCTTTTTTATTTGGGGTTCTGAATGTGTCCTATCTGGAGCGCCTCTCACTCCATAGGTGTGGAAAATTCTTTTTCAAAATCTCTCGGGAGGTTTCAAGATGGCGGCCTAGAGGGGGGCTGCATTTCATGTTGCTCCAGGACTCAGGATTCAAATGAGGAGATATTAAGACACTTGGGACCAACTCAAAGCAGCCGGGTGACTCTCACCCATTAGGAAGGCGTCCGGATGGGACGGTGGTCCCGGAACACAGGAAACTTTGTGAAGTAGAGCTGCCGGCGAGACGCCCCTCCCCCCGCTGGAGCAGTGAACTCAGACAACTGGGAGCACCGTAAAGGAGGCCGCACGGCACAGCGCTGGGACTTGGAGCAACCACTGGGGCTCCGGTGGCTGCCCAGGGGAGGAGTGGCGAGGAGAGCTGTGTGGGCTCAGAACACCGGGGCCTGCCCTGAGGAGGAGGAGGAGGAACGTGGCCGCTTGGATTCGGAGTGACTGCACCAGAGCTACAGGCGGTTGCCAGAGGAGAAGCCGCGTGGCGAGCTGTTTGGACTCAGAACGACTGCTTCTGAACTCCGGGGCCTGCCCTGAGGACAAGGAGGAGGAAGAGGAGCATGGCCACTTGGATTCGGATTGACTGCACCAGAGCTACAGGCGGTTGCCAGAGGAGAAGCCGTGTGGCGAGAACGACTGCTTCTGAACACCGGGGCCTGCCCTGAGGACAAGGAGGAGGAAGAGGAGCATGGCCACTTGGATTCAGAGTGACTGCACCAGAGCTACAGGCGGTTGCCAGAGGAGGGGCTGTGTGGCAAGGTGTTTGGACTCAGACCACTTCTGAACACCGGGGCCAGCCCGGAGGAGTAGGAGGAGGAGGAGGAGGAGTGCGGCGGGTCGTTTGGACTCGCAGTGACTGCATTAGCACTCCAGGCGGCTGCTCAGAGGAGAAGGCGAGTGGTGAGTTGTTTGGACTTAAAGTGACAGCTCCTGAATACAGGGGGGCTGCCTGGAGGAAAAGCGTGGTGGGTCGCTTGGTCTTGAGTGGTCACACCAGAGCTCCGGGCGGTTGCCCAGAGGACCCCTGCAGCGGGTCACGTGGATTCAGAGCCACTCAGAGCGACCGCTCCAGAACACCCGGGGGGTTATCTGGAGAAGGAGAAGGAACGGGGAGGGTCACTTCAACTCAGAGTGGTTGATTGCCCAAGGCTACGGGTGGTTGGTGGGAGGAGGAGGCATGCAGTGAGTTTCTTAGTCTCCTAGTGATCGCACCGGACTACTGGGCGACTGTCTGGAGGAAGAGGCGTGTGGCGGGTCTCTGGGACTCAGAGCGATTGTACGGGGCCCCAGGTGGCTGCTCAGAGGAGGGGCCGCATAGCCAGGCGATTAGGTGCAGAGCAGGGTCCCAGGATCTAGGAGGCTTCTGGGTGGAAGAGCCGCACAGAGACAGGCTTAGGGCGGAGCGAAGGTTCCAGGCCTGCGGGCAGATTCTCTGAGGAGGGGCAGCCTAAGGAGATTCATCTGCGAAGGGTGAGGCTCCCAGGCCCAGGAGGTAGGGCCGGGCCCCTGGGAACTTTGCAGAGGAAGGCAGCCCAGCCCAGGCAGTAGCTGTAAATTAAGGGGAACCTCTAGGAGGGAACTGACCAGTGAGACCTCCCCACCGGGTGAGTCTTCCCTGCCGGGAGAGGTTCCCCCACAAGGACGGTAAAACCAGAGACTCAGGCCCAAACAGGCCTTGCCTCAGCCTGCAGCCTAGGTCCCCTATGGATGACCATTGGTCAACAAGTGGAGGCACCTCTGCCCACTAGCAGGGATTATACCCCACCTGAAGGCCACCACTCCTAGAGAGGCAGCTTCCTTGTGGAACACCGCATTATCAACTTCCTCCAAGACTTCAGCCTACTGAAGGCTAAGGGGGGATATATATAGAAATCTTCAGGGATATTGTAAGTCAATAGAGGAAATCTGCAATGTCACAGCGGTCAACTGATACCTGAACAATATGAGAAAACAAGGAAAGAAAATACTGCAAACAAATCTAGATGTTACCCAATAAAACCCAATGACAGCATGGCAGAAAAAATGACAGAAAAGGAGTTCAGAATGTACATAATTAAAATGATCAGAGAAGCAAACGATGAGATGAAAGAGCAAATGCACGCACTGAATGATGAGATGAAAGAGCAAATGGAAGCATTGAATGATCGCACCAATCAACAATTAAAAGAGCAAATTCAGGAAGCAAAAGATCATTTCAATAAAGAGTTAGAGATATTGAAAAAAAAAAACAAACAGAAATTCTTGACATGAAGGAAACAATAAACCAAATTAAGAACTCCATAGAAAGCATATCCAATAGGAGAGAACACCTGGAAGACAGAACCTCAGACATTGAAGATAAAATATTTAACTTTGAAAACAAAGTTGAACAAACAGAAAAGATGGTAAGAAATCATGAACAGAATCTACAAGAACTATGGGATATCATGAAAAGGCCAAATTTAAGAATTATTGGGATTGAGGAAGGCCTAGAGAAATAAGCCAAAGGAATGAACAATTTATTCAATGAAATAATATCAGAAAATTTCCCAAATCTGAAGAATGAAATGGAAAATCAAGTACAAGAGGCTTATAGGACTCCAAATACACAAAATTACAACAGACCCACACCAAGGCACATTATAATGAAAATCCCTAACGTACAAAATAACGACAGAATTTTAAAGGCTGTGAGAGAAAAGAACCAAATTACATTCAGGGGGAAACCAATACGGATATCAGCAGATTTTTCAATCCAAACCCTAAAAGCTAGAAGGGCCTGGAACAACATTTTTCAAGCCCTGAAAGAAAATGGATGCCAACCAAGAATCTTATACCCAGCAAAACTTACCTTCAAATTTGACGATGAAATAAAATCCTTCCATGATAAACAAAACCTAAAAGAATTTACAAAAAGAAAGCCAGCATTACAGAACATTCTCAGCAAAATATTCCATGAGGAAGAGATGAAAAATAAAGAAGCAAATCAGCAAAGGGAGGAATTATCCTAAAGGAATTGTCAAATAAAGGAGGAAACAAGTTGTGTCAAACAAATAAATAAATAAAATTTAAAAAATGAACCAAATGACCGGGAAACCAAATCATATCTCTATAATAACCCTGAATGTTAATGGCCTGAATTCATCAATTAAAAGACATAGACTGGCAATTGGATTAAAAAGAAAGATCCAACAATATGTTGCCTGCAAGAGACTCACCTCATAGAAAAAGATACCCATAGACTAAAGGTGAAAGGATGGGGAAAAACATACCATGCAGAAGGACTCAGCAAAAAAGCGCGAGTATCCATCCTCATTTCCGATAATGTGGATTTCAAGCCAAAGTTAGTAAGAAGGGATAAAGAAGGTCATTTCATACTGCTTAAGGGAAGCATAAATCAGCAAGATATAACAATCATAAACATCTATGCCCCAAACAGTGGCTCATCCATGTATGTCAAACAAATGCTTCTCAATTTCAGAAACCAAATAGACCATAACACAATAATACTAGGTGATTTTAACACGCCTCTCTCACCACTGGACAGATCTCCCAGACAAAAATTGAACAAAGAAGCCATAGATCTCAATAACACAATCAATAATTTAGACTTAACGGACATTTATAGAATATACCATCCAACCAAGAGCGAATACACTTTCTTCTCAGCAGCACATGGATCCTTCTCTAAAATAGACCATATATTATGCCACAAAGCTAATGTTAGCAAACACAAGAAGATAGAGACACTACCATGTATTCTATCAGATCATAATGGATTGATTTAGAAATAAATGAAAGAGTAAAAAACAGAAACTATTCCAACATCTGGAGATTAAACAATATGCTATTATATGATGAATGGATAACAGAAGATATTAGGAAGGAAATTAAAAAATTCTTAGAGGTAAATGAGAACAAAGAAACATCATATCAAAATCTCTGGGACACTATGAAAGCAGTACGTAGAGGGAAATTTATTTCATGGAGAGCATTTAATAAAAGAAGTAAAACTCAACAAATAAATGACCTAACACTACAGGTCAAAGCCCTAGAAAAAGAAGAACAGAACAGCACCAAAAGTAGTAGAAGACAGGAAATAGTTAAACTCAGAGCTGAAATCAATGAAATTGAAACAAAAGAAACAATACAAAAAATTGACAAAATAAATAGTTGTTTCTTAGAAAAAACAAACAAAATTGATAAACCCTTAGCCACACTAACAAAGAGAAGACAAGAGAAAACCCAAATCACTAAAATTCGGAATGAACAAGGAAATATCACAACAGACAGGATTGAAATGCAAAACATAATTAGAAGCTATTTTGAAAATCTGTACTCCAACAAAACAGAAAACCTCGAAGACATCAACAGGTTTCTAGAGACATATGAATTGCCTAAACTGAACGAGGAGGACATACACAATTTAAATAGACCAATTTCAAGTACTGAAATAGAAGAAGTTATCAAAAGCCTACCAACAAAGAAAAGTCCGGGACCAGATGGGTTCTCAGCCCAGTTCTACAAAACCTTTAAAGAAGAGCTCATTCCAATACTTCTCAAAGTATTCCATAAAATAGAAGAGGAGGGAACCCTCCCAAACTCATTCTATGAAGCCAATATCACACTGATACCTAAAGCAGACAGAGACTCATCAAGGAAAGAAAATTTCAGACCAATATCCTTAATGAACATCGACGCAAAAATTCTCAACAAAATTTTAGCAAATCGCATACAAAAACATATTAAAAAGATAGTGCACCATGATCAAGTGGGTTTCATCCCAGGGATGCAAGGTTGGTTCAACATCAGGAAACCAATAAACGTAATTCACCATATTAATAAACTTAAAGTCAAGAATCACATGATTATTTCAATAGATGCAGAAAAAGCATTTGATAAAATACAGCACCCCTTCATGCTCAAAACACTAGAAAAAATAGGGATAGTGGGAACATTCCTTAACATTGTAAAGGCCATTTATGCTAAGCCCACGGCTAATATTATTCTAAATGGTGAAAAACTGAAAGCATTCTCCCTAAAAACTGGAACAAGGCACAGATGCCCTCTTTCACCACTTCTATTCAACATCGTTCTCGAGACTCTGGCCAGAGCAATCAGACAAACCAAAGAAATTAAAGGGATACGAATTGGAAAAGAGAAACTCAAACTATCCCTGTTCGCTGATGACATGATTATATATTTAGAGGAACCTGGAAATTCCACCAGAAAACTCTTAGAACTCATAAGTGAACTCAGTAAAGTAGCAGGTTACAAGATCAATGCCCATAAATCCAACGCATTTTTATACATAAGTGATGAACCTTCAGAAAGAGAAATTAGGAAAACTACCCCATTCACAATAGCCTCGAAAAAAATAAAATACTTGGGAATCAATCTCACAAAAGACGTGAAAGACCTCTACAATAAGAACTATACAACATTAAAGAAAGAAATTAAAGAACACCTTAGAAGGTGGAAAGATCTTCCATGTTCTTGGATAGGAAGAATTAATATTGTCAAAATGGCCATACTACCTAAAGTGCAATACAAATTCAATGCAATTCCAATTAAAATCCCAATGACGTACCTTACAGAAATAGAGCAAGCAATTATGAAATTCATCTGAAAGAATAAGAAACCCAGAATATCTAAAGCAATCCTTAGCAGGAAGAGTGAAACAGGGGGTATTGCAATACCAGATCTTCAACTATACTACAAAGCAATAGTAACAAAAACGGCATGATATTGGTACCAAAATAGAAAGGTAGATCAATGGTACAGAATAGAGGACACGGACACAACCCAAATAAATACAATTTTCTCATACTAGACAAAGGAGCCAAAAATATGCAATGGAGAAAAGATAGCCTCTTCAACAAATGGTGCTGGGAGAATTGGAAATCCATATGCAACAGAATGAAACTAAACCCATATCTCTCACCATGCACAAAACTAAACTCAAAATGGATTAAGGACCTCCGAATCAGACCAGAGACCCTGCAGATTATAGAAGAAAAAGTAGGTCCAGATCTTCACCTTGTTGGTCTAGGATCAGACTTCCTTAACAGGACTCCCATAGCACAAGAAATAAAAGCTAGAATCAACCACTGGGATAGATTCAAACTAAAAAGCTTTCTCTCAGCAAAGGAAACTATCAGCAATGCGAAGAAAGAGCCTACAGAGTGGGAGAATATCTTTGCCAATCATACTTCAGATAGAGCTCTAATCTCCAGAATCTATAAAGAACTCAAAAAACTCTACTCCAAGAATTCAAATAATCCAGTCGACAAATGGGCTAAGGAAATGAATAGACACTTCACAGAAGAAGATCTACAAGCAATCAACAAACATATGGAAAAATGTTCAACATCTCTAGTAATAAGAGAAATGCAAATCAAAACCACCCTAAGATTCCATCTCACCCCAATTAGAATGGCAATTATCAAGAATACCAGCAACAACAGGTGTTGGCGAGGATGTGGGGAGAAAGGTACACTCATACATTGCTGGTGGGGCTGCAAATTAGTGCAGCCACTCTGGAAAGCAGTGTGGAGATTCCTTAGAAAACTTGGAATGGACCCTCCATTTGACCCAGCTATCCCACTCCTTGGCCTATACCCAAAGGACTTAAAATCAGCATACTACAGAGATACAGCCACATCAATGTTCATAGCTGCTCAACTCACAATAGCCAGACTGTGGAACCAACCTAGATGCCCTTCAATTGATGAGTGGATAAAGAAACTGTGGTATACATAAACAATGGAATATTACTCAGCCATAAAGAATGACAAAATTATGGAATTTGCAGGCAAATGGATGAAATTGGAGAATATCATGCTAAGTGAGATAAGCCAATCTCAAAAAACCAAAGGATGAATGATATCGCTAATAAGTGGAGGATGACACATAATGGGGGGGAGGGAAGGGTTAGTGTTAGGGTTAGAGTTAGGGTTAGGGAGGGGGGCAAGTATGGAGGAAGGAAGTACTGTATAGAGGGTAAAGAGGAGTGGGAGGGGTGGGGGGAAGGGAAGAAATAACATAATGAATCAAACAACATTACTCCATGTAAATTTATGATTACACAAATGGTATGCCTTTGTGCCATGTACAAACAGAGAAACAACATGAATCCCATTTGTTTACAATAAAAAAAAAAGAGAAAAAAAAATCTCTCTTTTTTTTTAAATGTTTTTTCACTTTTCATATTTTCTCTCCTCGTTCATCACTTAGACCTTTGTCTGGTTCATTGTTCATTTTAATCATTAAACTTTTAATTCTTTGACAGTTTATCTCCATCTAAATCTGTGAATTCAGTTATTGGCAAGATATATATAACTGTAGATGTCCTCTTGTCCTGTTTGCTCACGTTATCTGTTGAGATGAATTCCTCTTCCTGTTTTATTGTAGGGCCCATTGTAAATAGTTATCTCCTTATAATAAGACCTGATACATTAGCTTCAGCACATCGAATTAGAATTTAAAATTTTTAATTTAACTCTTGGGTATCCCTTTGTAGGAGAGAATAACCACTCATACAATGGTAATTAAGGAGCAAACCATAATTAACATAATGATTACAGAAGTTATTATTACTGATCACTACCCCTCTATTGACCAAAGAATATGGGTTTATAATAGGTTGAGAAGATTAAGTATTGATAGTAGTATAATAAATTTCATTGGAAGTAGGGATAAAGTGAGTAAATTAAAAATAAAGTAAAAGGAAAAGGAAAAATGAAAGAAAGAGTGTGGTGGAGGAAATGGAGATTCAAGTTAAAATGAGGTTAATATAAAGATGAAGGACTTGGGAAGGAAATGGATACCAAAGAGAAGAAAATATAAATTGAGATGATTCAGTTAATTGACAAAATACATAAAATTAGAGATATTTCACACAAAATACCAAATTTGGGCAGACACTAGGAAACAGAATAAAGAAGTTGATGCAATATCTGCCTTAATGAAAAAAAAACATTTTTTTTTCTTTCTCAGGGTTTTGAAATAGAGGTCTTTTCCCCTTTCAGGTTTTCAATTTCAGAATCTCCTATGAGTAAGTTTGTTCCTCCCCATTCTGTTTTGCTGCCCTCCATGTGCCCAAATTTATCACAGGGTAGACAGTCACCAACCAAATGAATGAAGTCTAAGAGGCTAATTGGTCTTGGTTATTCTAAAAGCAAGTGTAAAAAGAAACAGTAAAATGTATAAAGTGAAGAAAGGAGGAAAAAGAGAAAAAAATAGTGGAATATGAAAGAGAAAGTTAAATTGCAGGGATTTGTAGTTTAACACTTAAAAGTTCAAACTGATTTTTTAAAGCTATCATGGTTTCCCTATTTTAACTATTTCTACTGAGGATGATGGATATATATATATATATATATACACATACATATAAATAACTGTGTCCATGTGTGAACATACCACAATGAGTCCTGCATGTATGCTTAATTTGGTACATTTTGTGCTCCACGCCCTCCCTTCTTTCTCCCTCTTGATCCCCTTCGTCTACTTGACATAGAAGCAAATACACTGAGTTTTTACCTTTCTGAGTTTCTGAGTCTGGGCATTTTTTATCTTGATGTTCTCCAGTTTCATCCATAGACCAGCAAGTGACACAGTTTCATTCTTCTTTATGATAGTATGAATCTTTATTGTCTATATTTATCAACATTTTTTTATCCATTTTTCCATTGAGGGACATAAAGCTTGTTTCCATCACTTAGTAATTGTGAACTGCACCGCTATAAGCACAGGTGAGCATGTATCACTACAGTTACTAATTTTAGTTCTTTTGGGGTAAATTCTAAAGAGTGGAAGAGTTGGGTCATGTAGTGTTTCCATTCCTGGTATTTGCAGAGCTCTGCACTGCTTTCCAAAGTGGTTTTACAAATTTTCAGTCCCCCCGAGAATGTATGAGTGTACCATTTCCCTAATATCCTCCAAAGCAATTATTGTTCTTTGTATTCTTGATGGTTGACATGCTAACAGAGTGTGGTGATATTTCAGTATAACTTCGATTTGCATTTCCCTGATGACCAGAAATTCTGGATTTTTTTATATATTTGTGGATTCACATTTCTTTTTTTGAAAAATGTCTTTTTTTTTTTTTTGTTTTCCTAATTGTGTTATGTTTGTTTGTTGTTAAGGATTTTTTTTAGATCTTTATAAAATCACAATATTAATTCCCTGTCAGAACAATACCTGAAATAGATTTTCTCCAAATATGTAGGCACTTCATACCCTTGCTTTCTTTGCTGTGAAGAAAATTTGAAGACATCCCACTTATTGATTCTTGGATTTGTTTCTTGAGCTTTCGATATCTTATTCAGGAAGTTGGTACCTATAACAATATGTTAGAATCCTGACCCTGTTTTCTTCCAGGAGTTAAAGAGTTTCTAATATAATGCCTATGTCATGGACTCACTTTAGTCTACATTTATGGAGGGTGAATCACAGTAATCGTGTTACATTATTCTGCATATGAATATTCAGTTTTCTCAGCATCCTTTGTTAAAAATAGTATTTTTTCCAAAGTATGTTTTGGCGGCTTTGTCAAGTACCAGATGACGGCATCTGCATGAACTTGTCTGTGTCTTTTATTCTGTATGATTAGTTTTCATGTTTCTTTCTCTGCCAATATTATGCTGTTTTCATTACTATCACTCTAAACTATAATTTTATATGAGGCTTTATGATGCTTCCAGGATTATTCTAATCACTCAATATTGCTTAGGATATTCTGCGTATTTTGTTTCTCCATATAAATTCTAAGAGTGATTTTCCTAGTTATGTGAAGAATATATTTTGTATCTTGATCAGGATTGCATTAAATCTGTACATCATTTTTGGTAATATCACCATTTTAATAACATTTATTCTGTGTGTCCAAAAACATGGGTGGTTTTTCCATCTTCTATGGTTGTCTTTATTTTCTTTCTTTAGCATTCTATGATTTTCAGTGTAGAGATCTGCACTTCCTTGGTTAGATTTATTCTTAGTCATTTTGAAGTTTGAAGCTATTTTGAATGGAATTTTTTTCTCAAAATTTTCTCAGATTTCTTTTTAAGAATACAGAATATCTATTGATTTTTGTATATTGATCTTGTATCCTGCTATAGTCATGATTTTATAAAATTAGTTCTACTGGTCTTTTTTTTTTTTTTTTTTTTTTTTGGTGGGGGTAGTGGGTTCTTCTAAGAATAGGATCATGTCATCTGACATATTTTCTTTTCACAATGTGACTGTGTTGGACAATGATGTCTGCTTTTCTTAAACTTGGAGGACAGATTCATGTGTCTCATGGAAGGGAAGCTTCCCCTTCCCCACTGAGCCAGCACTCACTGGATGCTACTCTTGAGGTTGGTTTTATTAATTCCTTTCTGCTGCAGAACCTGAAGTCTCTGGTATTCACCTGTCTGCTAGCACTTTGAATATCTCCCACAGTCTTCCTATCTGAGTTTTTTTCTGTAGAACTGATGTTTAATTCATGCTCGAGAATTGCTATAATATTGTGGGTTCCTCTGGTCTTCCTTTTTCCTTATTTTTAGTACTTCCATTTTAGCTATACTAAATGCTTTTCTCCATGTCGTATAATATGTTCCTATTTGGGTATTCTTTGAAATTCATGTTACTAAACATCCTCTAGACTACCTGGATATTACATAAGCCCTGGAAAATGAATTCTGTCCTTTGGATTAGTTATGAAATTACATATTTTATATGTAAATTATATGTTAGAGTTTCTCTATGTTTTCTTATCTCCCATGTTCATTATTTAAAATTAACCCTTATTGATGTCAGGTCTGTGTCAAATAATACTCTAGTCCTAAATCAACATTAGTTGATCTTATCACATGCTTTCTATTTCTAAATTTCCAGTGTGTGAGAGCTGTATTGAGTCAGCCCCTTGTTCTCAGAATCTGTGTCATCCCTACTCTCTCCTTAATTCTACATGAACAGTTAAGATCTCAACTCTGTCTTCATGTTTGTCGTATCTTGTTCAATTGGTATCCTAAGAGCAGGCTGAATTTCTGGGTGAATTCATTTCTGTACTTTCTTCCTAAGCCATGTTGCCTGGCACCTCACATCTGGAATACATTCTGTCTTTATAATTCCTTCTACTTTTTTGTTTTATTTTTTGGTTGTTTAATGTATTTTACACTGTGTTGCCATATTAGCTTTTGCATATTTTTCAGTTCTGAATGAATGTGTGGGAAATCCTAAGTCCAAGTAAATTTTTCATCAGAAGAAGAAAACTGCATATTCTTTTTTTCCTTTAAAATAAAAACTTCATTGATGTGTAATTTACATACCATACAATTTATCCATTTATAGTATGTAGGTTGGTAGGTTGATTTAAGTTATTTTATCTCCCGTGATATAATCCTAATTTATCTATTTCTGAATTGTGATCACCTTTATCTACAAGTAAGAGAAGACTCAATTATGAGAGTTTAAATACTGGGTTTATTTATCTTACATAAAGAAAGACTTGTGGTGGGTCAGATTAGAGTTAGTACAATAGGCCAAAATATCAGAGACTCATGTACATTCATTTTCCTTCACCATATGTTACAGTTGCATTTTGTTTGTCCCCTCAAAAACTCATGTTGAAAGTTGTTTTGCAATGTAACAGTGGTGACAGGTGCTGGGACAATTCTATATATTCTATATAAATCACCCAGTTTCTGGTAGTCTGTTACAGCAACAGAAAATGAACTAAAACCTTGTATTTAATATTCTAGTTTTTATCTTCATTCTTAAATCTTGCAATCTCAAAACCATTTCTTTCTTATCTACATTTTGTGTCTATATGTTATGTAGAAAGCAGAAAAGAGAAGTGGCACCAACAGACTTTTGTTTGTGTTTTATTAATTAGAAATACATTGTATGTTCTTCCTGTTTGCAAAAAGGATGGGAAACAACTAGGTGTAAGAGGGTAGAAAAATGGACATTTGGTCAATTAATTTGTAGTTTAGCATACCACATAGACTCTTTTATATTATTGTGTTCTTTTGTTTCTCTGTTCACTTACCTTTATAACCATTTGATTTCTTTAGAAATTATTATAATTAAATACTATATCATTTGTGAAATATGTGCATTGCATTATTCCTAGGAAAAGGGCAACCCACATTCTGAATTTACCATTGAAGCCTTAGTAAATGTTGTGAATGACCTGTTTGGAGCTGGGACAGAGACAACAAACACCACTCTGAGATATGGACTCCTGCTCCTGCTGAAGCACCCAGGGGTCACAAATATGACTGCTGATGGTGAGCAGGGTGAATTTCACAACATAATTTTGGAGAGACACGGGTAGTGTCCTTTATCTTTTTTGTATTGAGGAAAGACATTATTGCAATTTCTGTGCCTCCCTTTATAATATGTCCAAATTTAATAAAGGTATAAAAATAAGAGAACATGGCAGAGTAGGACACAGTGACTGAGAGAAGTGAAGGACAGCATGGGCAGTAGCAAAGAAGGGGAGCTCTGGTTATGTCTGGATTCCACTTGAAGGTGATTTGCAGCATGCAACAGCCAGCATCAGTTGGCATAAGACTGCACATTTGTCTTTGAAAGGAAAAACAACTTGGAATATTAGGTGTGTTCTTGGAAGATTTTGTGGAAATCTTTCCTATTCTCAAAATTTCATGCTCTAATGCTAGATACGGAAATCAAAACTGTTTATTGGAGCATCAATATTAACTTTAGAAAATTAATGACACTGCAGGCATATGACTACAGTCTGAGAAGTCTGCTAAAATGTTAGAAGACGAACCTTTTTAAGTGTTGCTACTTAGAAGATATGCTGAAAAGAATTTTGTTATTCTAGAAATATATTTCCATTAATTTTATCTTTCATGAACATCTCTATCTATAAATGTACCTTTAAAGTATTTCAGTAATGTATAGCAGAATAGAAGAAACACCATCTTTTCCTATTTAAGGACCCCATAAATACTACTATAAGTTAGTCACAAATGAAAATTACTCCTTTGGAAGTGGGAGAAGAGGAGTAGAGGAAACAGCCAACAAACCTTGAACAAATTTCTGAAGCACAGAGAGCAGAATGAATGTACATATGCCCTCTAGAACTCTTTTGAGCACTTAAGTGTTTTTCTGTCATAGGAAGAGTGGTTTCTTCTCTAGGTAAACTGAAGCTAAGAGTTCTGTAATCAGTTTTAGAACATCAAAGTAAAGTTAAAAATCACATACACTTTTGGAAATAAACATAGTCTTATATAAAGCACTATGAATCAGGAGGGCATCAGAGTTTTAAAGAGCAACTGTTGTTTTGTATGTCAATGGAAAATGTAAGAGCCAGCTGTCCTGACACAAGCCTATACTCCCAGCTATTGGGAGGTTGAAACACGAAGTTTAGGCAAATTCAAGGCTAGCTAGGAAGCCTGTCTCAAAATAAAACAAAAGGTCTGTGGTGGTGTCTCAGAGTTAGAGGGTCTCTGGATCAATCCCCAGGACAAACAAGAGGAAACAAAATACAGAAACAAATACCCCCACCCAAACCAACCAAACAAACAAACAACCAATAAACAGACACACTCAAAAGAACAACAAAACTAAAAAATCAACAAAATGGAATATGTTTTAAGATCCATGTTTGCTACATAATTTATTCCTCTTTTCACTTTCACAGATAGTTACTAGAGGATATGCTCCATCCAAATATTTGAAATCAAGGAAGAGGCAGTCCCAAGTCCCAGGAATCAGTGGAACCATGTATAAGGAGAGGAGTTTAAGGAAAGGTTCTTCCCCAGGCCTAGAAAACAACCAATTGTCCATAGCAAGAAGATAAATCAGGTGCAATAAAAGATAAGGAAAATAGAAGAGAGTATTTGAAGTTTAAAATTTAGAATATTATCACTAGATGTTTGGAACATCAACCTAAGCATTTGTTTACAATATAAAATAAGCAACTAGACAATTAGGAACTGGTTTAAGTTGTTCAAATGTAGGTTAAACAAATGCAATGAATGAAGCATACACTTACAGAGTGAACATTAGTTATATGTTCATAATCCTGTAAACAAAGTACATTGATACAATCAAAAATTGTGATCCAAATATATAGCAGTGGAGAGGGGAAGGATGTGAGGGATGTGGGTGCATATTTCTTTGAGTTTGTATATTAGATGGAGTAGAGATCAATCTTAATCTTCCTTACTGGGAAGCCATTAGAAATTTTCTACAATTGTATAAATCAAGAAACCAAAATAGAATATTATTTAGAAACATGAATAATTCATAAGACTTCTAGAATGATTCTAAAAGGCTACTTTTAAGGAATGAGAGATTGAAAACGGTCCCACTAAAAACCACACACACACACTTACACAAAAACCACACACATACAGAGACAGATATGCATGTATATAAATCCAGTGAAAATTAATTTTATAATATCATATTATTTTGATATAAATAATGTTTATTCCTGTTTTCTTCTGCAATGATAATTCTGTAATTCTGTGTTAACTTGATATTATAAAACATTTTGTCATTTAACAATATTTGATATATATGCTGGTATGTTAGGCTTATACAAGTTTGTACATATATTTTAATATCTAGATTATAGGAGAGTCATAAATGTATATGACTCACAATATATGTATATAAATATATATGTCTGTCAATATTTGTTGATAAATATTGATAAAATAGATAGTTACAGATAGTATCAAGGCGATCTGGTTATATGTCCAGAAGTATTATTTGCATAGAAGTCTAATACCTTTTAGATACAACCACAAAGTTTCATATAACCTGGAATTATTTTAAGAAATGTATTGTTTTTATATTTTCCATTAGTTAACTATATCTTACCAGATAAAGTTCAGGAAGAGATTGACCATGTGATTTGCTGACACCAAAGCCCCTGCATGCAGGACAAGAGCAGTATGCCTTATACAGAGGCTGTCCTGCATGAGATCCAGATACATAGACCTCCTCCCAAGCAGTCTGCCCCATGCAGTGACCTGTGACATTAAATTCAGAAACCACTCCATTCCCAAGTAAGATTGTTCTTCCCACAGTGAAGTCCCCAAATTAGCAGAATGGTCCCAATCCTCTACCAACACTAAATGAGAGAAGTATAATACTCATCCATATCACCTTGTTGGACTCATGCTGGATCACTGTAGGTCATGAAGCTTCGAACTATTCCTCATATCCAGCAGTGTGAATGTTATATATTTGTTCTACTCCTTCGAGATTGTTTTTCTACCCTCTCCAAATTTTGGAATCAGTTTGTTAATTTCCTAGAACATTCTCCTGGCATATTTTTCAGCATAATTAATTAACTGTTTAATATTTTGAAAGCTAATATGTGAGGGATATGAGGGATGTGAGGGATGTGGGTGCACATTTCTTTGGGGTTTGTATTTTGCATGGAGTAGAGATCCATCTTAAACTTCCTTACCAGGAAGAAATGTTCCACAACTGTATATATCAAGAATCCAAAATAGATCTTTATTTAGAAATATGAATAATTCAGAAGGCATTGTAAATTGTACAATTTAAATAATGCCTTTTCCATTTTGTTATTCTTGGCATATGGACATATAGTCACAGTTTTATTTTAATGACTTTATAGCTCGAATTCTTATTAACTTTATTAATCACTGATAATTTGTGTTTAGATTCATTTGGAATTTCTTATGTACATTACCCTGCTATCTGGTTAGTATTGGTTTTATTTATTATTTTCCAATGATAATGACCTTACTTTCTGTTTCTTACATTATTGCATTGGTTGGGAAATTCAGCACAGTGTTGAATACAAGTGGTGTGTTGAGCATGCTTTTATTTTGTTTTACTCCAGCAGGAGGTGAAAGTTTTACATCAAATTACTGAGAATAATGTTTTATGTACTTTTTGGAAGATATTCTTGATCAGATGAGGGATGTTTTCCTTTTTCTTTGTTTTTGATGTTTTCTTCTTATATATCATTCTGTTTGCCACTAAGGTACACATTTATGAAATGGATTCTCTGCATCCATTGATCATACATTGATGGTGATATATTTTGGTCTCTTTCTCCACTAAATATGCATATTGTAAGTTTAGACACATAGCATAACTTGATCTTCTGCAGCTTGTTAAGGACTTTTTTCCTCTTCCTACATTTTTTATTGGTGCATTACTCTTGTACCCATTAATGAGAATGAGATTTGTTGTCACATATAAGTGCCTGCAAACAGTATAACACTAATTTGGCCAATATCACTCCCCAGCAATTTTATTCACATTTTGACAGATTATTCTCCAATTTTTGTTCTTGAACTCTGTCATGTTTCTGTCAGTGTAATGCTGGTCTCATAAAATAAAGGAGATCGTATTTCCTACTTTGTAACTATTATTTTTCTTGCTTTTCTCTCCTCCCACTCTTTTTTTTTTGTGGCCTCTCAGATTTGTATTTGGAATGCCTAATAATATTTGCATAAGTACAGTTCTATAGAAAAACTGCAGTTTCAAATGATATTCATCTTCTTCCAGAAAGAATTCTTCCCTCCCCTACTAGGTAGTCAGATTGCCATAACACTTCCTACCCTGACTCAGAGTTATTGACTAACACCATTGAAAATTGACTGCAGTCAACCTCTGACGTTCCACCAGCTGTGCACAGGTTTTTATCTCAGCATCTTTCCAATGAGTCCAACTGAAATTAAGTTCTATATTCATTTAGACTTTCAGGTCCTTATGCTCCTAGCTCTTCCATTTCACTTAAAGTACAACATATTAATGAAATTTACAAATGATAGTACTAAAAGTTGAGGTTTCAAGGTAGAGAAAGAACTGTGATTTTAGTAAGGCTAGAAGTACTATTTTCACTTTTTGTAGAAGAGGAAAATGAGGAATTTCCTGAGAGGTTTTGGGCCTTGACCTGATGATGAGAGATTTCATACAATGGTTAGATGTTCCACTTCATTCTGTTTTCTGTAAAGCATACAAGCAAGAATCCTGTTATGCCTGGTTTCTGTTGAGTATAGAAGGTCCACAGTCCAAGGAAGTGAGCTTTTTTCTGCATGGTACAATCCAATGAAGGAAGTTGCAACACTGCATAGCATATTCTAATGATCCCCATATGAATTATAAAAAGTTCTGCTCTCAAACATTGAGTCAGTCAGTGACATGAACATAATTGTCTAAGATAAAGTTCGCAAACTTCTTCTGAAATCAACCAAATACTAAATATTTTAGTTTTTTAGGCAATAGGGTCTCCCTTATTTTCCCTTATATCTCTGCTCTAGTTACACGAAAACTCTCCTAGATCATACATAAATGAGAGAAAAGGTGTGTTCCAATATTTATGGACAGTGATTTTTATAATCTGTCATAGAATACATTTATTTTTCCTTTTAAAAATTACTAGATAAAAGACTCTATGTGAACAGATTATAGAGTGGATTTGGATGGGTTGTGATTTGCTAATTACTAGTCTTAGTCCTGTCCATAGAACTTTCTGAATGATAGAATTGTTCTATATCTCTGCTGCCCAATACAGTGGTCATTTTCAATTTATTAAAATTTTCAATTTAATTTTTATCCAATTTAAATTTAGATGTGTGTCATGAGATCTTTGTTTTGGACAGCACATATCTTAGGTTTTTCCAAATAGGATTTGGTATCTTTCATCATTTTTGGATGAGGGGTAACAAAATATAGTTAGATAGTGGCAATAATCCCTAATGGTTTTCAGCATACAGGAGAACTTTAGTTATTATATTTATTATATATCTTATAAATGACCAAAAGAGAGAAGTTCAAGGAAAAACTAAGGTGATGAAGATGCTTCTTACCCTGATTTGCTCATTACATATTGTATACCCACAGTACATTATCAAACCATGAATACACTTTTTAAAAAGACATCTTCCACCACTAAAAGCTCTGAAAACAAAAAAATGGATTTTGGGGGCTGTCTCATTGTGTGGCCAAATTGAATTGAATTGGAGTGAATTATTGATATTCTTTTTTATTCCACTTTCTATTCATTATTCATTAATTTTTCTAAAAATATCCATTGCATTTGATTCTATGTTCTTATCCTCCATTACCAAATTGGGAGTATTATAAATATCTACAGTGCACACATCATAAAGCCTTTCTAAAATGTTAAACAGACTGACAATGCAGCAATTGCACCTCTGAGACCAATATTCATACTTAAGGACCTAATCAGAAAGGTAGGACACAAAAATACTGTGCTCTCCTAACACACAAACACACACACACACACACACACACACACACACACACATACACACACAATCTTGGAATGGTTGATGAAAAATTTTGAGAAGGATGGCTTCCTCTGAGACATGGACGGGCTGGTGGTAATTACTGCCGTAAGACCATGCCTCTTTTGTGTTGGGGTGTTCTGATTTCTTTTTTTTTTTTTTTTTCTCTTTTTAATTTTTTTGTTTTTAGCTTTTAAGTTTTTTGCAGACTGCATTTTGGTTCATTGTACACAAATGGGGTACATCATTTCATTTCTGTGGTTGTACACATGTAGATTCATACCATTTGTGTAATCACACATGTACATAGGGTAATGATGTCTGTCTCATTCCACCATTTTTCATACCCTCCTCCCTCTCATTTCCTTCTACATATTCTAAAGTTCCCCAGTTCTTCCCTCATTCCCCAACCCCCAACCCCCATTATGTATCATTCTCCACTTATCGGGAAAACATTCAGTCTTTGGTTTTTTGGAATTGCCTTATTTCACTTAGCATGATATTTTCTAATTCCATCCATTTATTTGCAAATGCCATGGCTGAATAATCTTCCATTGTGTATATATACTACAGTTTCTTTTTCCATTCATCTATTGAAAGGCTTCTAGTTTGGTTCCAAATTCTAGCTATTGTGAACTGAGCTGCTATAAACATTGATGTGGCTGTGCTACTGTAGTTTGCTGATTTTAGATCCTTTGGGTATAAAATGAGGAGTGGCATAACTGGGTCAAAATGTTGGTCCGTTTCAAGTTTTCTGAGGATTCTCCACACTGCTTTCTAGAGTGGTTGCACCAATTTGCAACTCCACCAGCAATGTAAAAGTATGCCTTTTTCTCCACATCCACACCAACATCTATTATTTTTTGTGTTCTTGATAATAGCCATTCTAATTGGAGTAAGATGAAATCGTAGAGTTGATTAAATTTGCATTTCTCTAATTAGTAGAGATGTTGAACTCTTTTTCATATATTTATTAATTGCCTGTATGTCTTCTTCTGTAAAGCGTCTGTCCAGTTCCTTGGCCCATTTATTGATTGGGTTCTTTGTATTTTTGGTGTAAAGTTTTGTAAGCTCTTTGAAAATTTTGGAGATAAGTGCTCTATCTGAAGTGCGTGTGGAAAAGATTTTTCTCCCACTCTGTAGGCTCTTTCTTCACATTCTTGATTGTATCCTTTGCTGAATAAAAGCTTTTTAGTTTGAGTCCATCCCATTTATTGATTCTTGCTTTGATTTCTTGTGCTTTGGGAGTCTTGTTGAGGAAGTCTGATCCTAAGCCAACATGATGAATATTCGGGCCTATTTTATTTTCTATTAGGTGCAGGGTCTCTGCTCTAATTCTTAGGTCCTTAATCCATTTCCAGTTGAGTTTTGTGCAGGGTGAGAGATAGAGGTTTAATTTCATCTTAGTGCATGTGGATTTCCAGTTTTGCCAGCACCATTTGTTGAACAGGCTATCTTTTCTCCATTGTATGTTTTTGGCTCCTTTGCCTGGTATGAGGTGACAATATTTATGTGGTTTTGTCTCTGTGTCTTCTATTCTGTACCATTGGTCTGCCTGCCAATTTTGGTGCGAATCCCATGTTGCTTTTGTTACTACTGCTCTGTCGTATAGTTTAATGTGTGGTATTGTGATACCTCCTGTTTCACTTTTTCTACTCAGGATTGTTTTAGCTATTCGAGGTCTCTTGTTCTTCCAGATGAAGTTCATGATTGCTTTCTCTATTTCTATGAGGAATGTCATTGCGATTTCAAATGGAATTGCATTGAATCTGTATAGCGCCTTTGGTAGAATGGCCTTTTTGACAATGTTAATTCTGCCTATCCAAGAACATGGGAGATCTTCCCATCTTTGAATGTTTTCTTCAATTTCTTTCTTTAATGTACTGTAGATTTCATTGTAGAGGTTTTTCACCTCTTTTGTTAGATGAATTCTGAAGTTTTTTTTTTTTTTTTTGAGACTACTGTGAATGGAGTGGTATTTCTAATTTCTCTTTCAGAGGATTCATCACTTATGAATAGAAATGCATTGGATTTACATGTATTGATTTTATATCCTGCTACTTTGCTGAATTCATTTATTAGTTTAGAAGTTTTCTAGTGGAGTTTTTGGATCTTCTAAAGATAGGATCATGTCATCAGCAAATAGTGACAGCTTTAGTTCTTCTTTTCCTATTTGCATCCCTTTGATTTCTTTGTTGTAATTGCTCTGGCAAGTGTTTTCAAGGATGATGTTGAAAAGAAGTGTTGAAAGTGGGCATTTCTGTCTTGTTCCAGTTTTTAGAGGGAATGATTTCAGTTTTTCTCTATTAAGAATGATGTTGGCTGTGGGCTTAGCATAGATAGCTTTTACAATGTTGAGTTATTTTCGTGCTATTTCTATTTTTTCTACTGTTTAAGCATGAAGGGGTGCTGTATTTTATCAATGCTTTCTCAGCATCTTGAAATAATTATGTGATTCTTCTATTGATGTGATGAATGACATTTATTGATTTCTGGATGTTGAACCAACCTTGCATCCCTGGGATAAACCCCACTTGATCATGGTGCACTATCTTTTTAACATATTTTTGTATGTGATTTGCCAGTATTTTATTAAGGATATTTGCATGTATGTTCATCAGGGATATTGGTCTAAAGTTTTCTTTCCTTGATGTGTCTTTTTCTGGTTTTGTTATCAGAGTGATACTAGCCTTATAGAATGAATTTGGAAGTATTCCCTCCTTTTCTATTTCCTGAAATACTTTGAGGAGTACTGGTATCAGTTCTTCTTTAGGGTCTTGTGGTATTCGGCTGAGAATCCATCTGGTCCTGGTTCGTAAGCCTTGTTTTTTTATTATTATAAACAAACGGGATACATGTTGTTTCTCTGTTTGTACATGGAGTAAAGGCATACCATTTGTGTAATCATAAATTTACATAGGGTATTGTTGTTTGATTCATTCTATTATTTTTCCCTTCCCCTCCACCCCTCCCACCCCTCTTTTTCCATTTGTAGGCTTTTGATGGCTTCTTCTATTTCAGTGCTTGAAATTGGTCTGTTTGGATTGTGTATGTCTTCAGGATTCAGTGTGGGAGGATCATATGTCTCTAAAAATTTGTCAATGTCTTTGATATTTTCTATTTTGTTGGAGTATTTATTTTCAAAATAGATTCTAATTATGTTTTGTATTTCAATGGTGTCTGTCGTGAAATTTCCTTGTTCATTCTGAATTGTAGTAATTTGAGTTTTCTTTCTCTTTCTCTTATTAGTGTGGTAGGGTTTTATTAATTTTGTTTACTCTTTCCACAAAACAACTTTTTGTTTTGTCAATTTTTTGAATTGTTTCTCTTGTTTCAATTGCATTGATTTCAGCTCTGATTTTAATTTTTTCCTGTCTTCTAATATTTTTGGTGTTGATCTGTTCTTCTTTTTGTAGGGTTTTGAGATGTAATGTTAGGTCATTTAGATGTTGACTTTGGATTTTTTTAATGTATGAGCTCAATGCAATGAACTTTCCTCTTAGTACTGCTTTCAGAGTGTACCAGAGATTTTCATAAGTTGTGTCATTGTTCTCATTTACCTCTAAGTGTTTATTTCCTCCCTAATGTCTTCTGTTATCATTGCATCATTCAATAGCATATTATTTACTCTGCAGGTGTAGGACTAATTTTTGTTTGTCATTTTATTGTTGATTTCTAATTGCAATCCGTTATGGTCTGATTGGATACAGGGTAGGATCTCTATTTTTTTTTTTATTTACTAATGACTTCTATGTGGTATAGCATATGGTCTATTTTAGAAAAGGATCGATGAGCTGCTGAGTAGAAAGTACATTCACTCAATGTGGATGAAATACTCTGTAAATGTCCATTAAGTCTATATCATTGATTGTATTATTTAGTTTTATAGTTTCTTTGGCCAGTTTTTGTTTGGAGGATCTATCCAGTGGTGAGAGCGGTGTGTTAAAGTTCCCCACTCTTAGTGTGTTTTGGTCTATTTGATTCTTAAAATTGAGCAGTGTTTGTTTGATATACATAGATGTTCCATTGTTTGGGGCAAAAATATTTAAAATTGTTATGTCTTTCTGTTTTATGCTTCCCTTAAGCAGTATAAAATGTCCCTCTTTATCCCTTCTGACTAACTTAGGTTTGAAGTTCACCTTATCTGATAGCAGTACGGAGACCCCTGCTTTTTCACTGGGTCCATGTGCGTGGAATGTTTTTCCTCATCCTTCATCTTTAGTCTGTAATGTCTTTTTGTATGAGATGGGTCTCTTGAACACAGCATATTGTTGGGTCCTTCCTTTTAATACAATCTGCCAGTCTGTGTCTTTTGATTATTGAGTTTAGGCCATTGACATTCAGGGTTATTATTGAGATATGATTTGTATTCCTGGTCATTTTGGTTGCTTTTGTTTTTTTACTTGTCCTTTGATTTGCTTTTCCTTTAGGGTAGTTCCTTCCTTTGCTGACTTGTATTGTTGCTTTTCACTTCCTCCTCATGAAGCATTTTGCTGAGAATGTTCTGTAGTGCAGGCTTTCTATTTGTAAATTCTTTTAAATTTTGTTTATTGTGGAAATATTTTATTTCATCGTGAAATCTGAAGTTTAGTTTTGCTGGGTATAGGATTCTTGGTTGGCATCCATGTTCTTTCAGAGCTTGAAATATATTGTTCCAGGCCTTTCTTGATTTTAGTGTTTGGGCTGAGAAATCTGCTGATATCTCTATTGGTTCCCCTTATTTGTAATCTGATGTTTTTCTCTCACAGCCCCTAAAATCCTATCTTTATTTTGTATGAAGTATTTTCATTATAATGTGTCTCGTTGTGGATCTGTTGTAGTTTTGTGCACCTGGTGTTCGGTAAGTCTCTTGTATTTGTTTTTCCATTTCATTTTTCAGATTTGGGAAATTTTCTGATATTATTTCATTGAACAGATTGTTCATGGCTTTGGTTTGTATCTGTGCCTTCCTCAATCCCAATAATTCTTAAATTCCATGTTTTTATGATATCCCAAGATTCTTGGAGGTTCTGTTCTTGGCTTCATAACATCTTCTCAGTTTGTTCAACTTTATTTTCAAGATTAAATATTTTGTCTTCATTGTCTGAGATTTGTCTTCCACAGGGTCTATTCTGTTGGTGATGCTTTCTATTGAGTTTTCAATTTGGTGTATCGTTCTTTCAAGTATTTCTGTTTATTTTCTTTTCAGAATTTCTCTCTCTTCATTGTTCTTTTGATTCTTGCATTTTCTTTTTTAACTGTCTACTGAAATGGTCATGCATTACCTGCATTTGCTCTCTTATCTCATTTTTTGCTTTGAATCATGTTAAGTATGCAGATTCTAAACTATTTTTCTGTCATTTCTATTGCCATACTGTCATTGGATTCTATCACAATAGCATTTTGGTTTGTTAGGGACACTTTCTTCCCCTGTTTTTTCATATTGTTTCTGTATATTCCCCTCTAGCAGTGAATCAGAGATACTGAAGTTCTCCCCCTGCAGGCTTATTACGACCCTGCAGTTTTCCACTACCTCTCCTTTGAATGGGAGATTAATACCAATAGCACCAAATACAAAGAATATGTAGCGCTGAACCAGATAGCCCCTATAAAGACTTTAACATTTTTAAAATAAACAGAATGAGTTTAGTTACTATTACAGCATTTCTAGTTGTGAACAAGAGGATGGGGAAGGGTGTAGGATGTAAGTGAGTAAATAGAGATACCTGTCAAAGGGCCTCCAGTCTCATGTAGGTGTCACAGAAAGGGAGCTTCCCTTCCAATGATGATGGCAGTGCCCTCGTGAATAATTCAAAATGCCTACACCATCCTCCAAAGAAGCTGGGGAGTCCCAGCAAGGGTGTGCTGAGTCAGCATGGAGGCAGGTGCAGAGTCACTCAGCAGTAGGGGGACAGGCGGGCAGGCTCAGCTGCTGGACTCCGACCTTGGTGTGGGGGTCAGGTGGGCTCAGCTGGGAGTTCTGATTTCACAGCCAGGAAAATGAAGCATCAGGATCACAGTCACATACATAGGGAAGAGGATGAAAGAAGTGTCACTTATGTGAAAGAGTACTTCCCCTTTGTCTCTTCTAAATAAATCTGGTACTGCTTTCTCTCAAGTGTATCTAGAAAAGGAAAAATCAGGCAGCCACTGAGAAATGTTTACCTAATTTAAAAAATTGTCTTCTCCAGGAGTTCAGAGGACTTTAGTATCAACTCTGGCTCTGAAACTCTTGTCATATTGGGTAGTCTGTAATCCCTTTGAGCCTTGGCTTTCTCATTTGCACGCTGTTGATAATACTTATTTATATTATGATGCTGTAAGAATTCAACCAGGTAATAACTGGAGAATAAAAGCTAACACTAGGAGATATCATTTTGCCCACATCATTGATGCACTCAAAGGCTGAGAAAACATTATGTTGGTGAGGATATATGTAAATTAGCACTTTCTCATGCTGCTGGCAGGATGCTAAACCGGTACTTGCAATTTGAAGAACAATTTGGCAGTATCTTTTAGAATAAAAATGTAAGCCAGGTGCAGTAGCACATACCTGTAATTGCAGCAGTTTGGGAAGCTGAGGTAGAGCATTGCAAGTTCAAAGCCAACGTCAACAGCTTAGTGATGCCCTAGCAACTTAGCAAGACTTTGTTTCAAATAATAAGAAATAAAAAATAGCTGGGGTTGGGAATATGGTTCAGTGTTTAAGCACCCTCAATTCAATTCCTGGTGTTTAAAATAGAAAAAAAGAAAAAAAAAAAAAAGAAAATGAAAGAAAGAAAAAGAAAAATATACCCCATGTGCAAACAAAAATTTCTACTATATTCTCATTTCATAGTTTTTTGTCACAAAGAAATTGTGCAAATTGCCTAAATCTTATCAGCAGCATAATAATGTATTCATATTATTAAGCATAAATAGTGTGGATATATGTGTCAACATAGGTCAATATCTGCATTGTTTTATTAAATACAAAATCAAAGCGCTGTAGAATACCTTTAATTTGGGTGAACATAAAGATAAAATTAACAAATTGCATAAACTTGTTGCATTCAGGTTTATTTGCCTTATGTGCATAGAGTAATTATGAAGGATCATATTCCCTGGAGAGATATATTATTATTTGATGGTGGCAGATGTGTCTGAAAAGTCCAAACTGGGTTCTGGGCTAAAGTGAGAGGGAAACTTGCTTTCCGCCATATGTTCATTTTTATACAATACCTTGTTCTATTTGTAATGGGGTTCTAAGTAATGTAATGTAAAATAATTTTCAGTGCTGGAAATCAAACCCGGGGTTTTGTGCATACTATGCAAGCACTCTAACACTGAGCTACATTTCCAGACATACATCTGACTCTTTTGTGTATATTCCTATGAGTTGTGACAAATATATGCAATGTTACAACCACACAACAATGAAGATATAAAATTTTGCTGGCATGATGGTCTACAACTGTAAGCCCTGCTACTCAGGAGGCTGAGGCAGGAGGATTGCTTACACCCAGCCTAAGCAGCATAGTAAATACTGAGTCTATTTATATAATATATTTATATAAATTATTTATATTTTATGTCTTAATTTTTTTATAATATATAAAATATATGATATATAATCATATATATCAATATTTATATATTTATATTTATTTATATGTATATATATTTACATATATATAATATTTTAATTACCACATAAAGTTTCTCTGTCCTCCTATTCAACCAATTGTCCTTCTGCACTTCCAGGCCCTGGCGACCATGGATCTGCTTTCTTTATCTATGGTTTTGACTTATCAAGAATGTCATATGATAGGATATGACCTAGAACACTGCAGAAACAAATATTTTATCTCTGGCTGTTTTATCTTCATTCACTCCTTCTCCTCTACTCTTCTTACATAGATTCAAATTTCTTTTTAAAATTTTATTGGTGAATAAGAATTTTATAGAAAGCATGCTTCATTGTGGCCAATTCATAATGCAGATAACATAATTTGATCAATTTCATTCCCCAGTACCTTCTTTTGCCCTCCCCTCCCCTCTTCCTCCCCCTGAATTCCTCCCTATACCCCACTGGTTTTTATATTTTCTTGTATCTTTTTTTTAATGTACAAGAATATGTTTTATATTCCTTTTCCTTGGCATGTATTAGTAGTTCATTCCTTTTTATTAGTGAATAGCATTGCATTACATAGAGTACCTTGATTTTTTTGTACACTTATAAGGAGATGGATAGTTTTGATTTTTTTCTAGTTTTTGTTTATTAAACATGAGCAATATAAACATTGTGCACACACAGAAAGACTATCTAGTTATGCAACAAATCACTTTCACAGGAGATTAAAAAGCCAGATGAGTCTTAGTGCCTGAGTTTGGGACAATAAAAAAACACATTAAAGAAGGTAAGAAGGAAAGACTGGCCTGCATCACCCCCAACCCCAACTCTAAGCCATGTGGCAGAAAAAGATGCCCCTGCATGGGGGAGGGGAAAGGAATTGAGTAGGGGCCTTGGACCTGAAACACTGAGGATGTACATATGCTCAGCTAGAGTAGTGCATCTGGGCACTAGTGCATTACCTTAAAACACCTGATACAGTGATTTCCTCTGGGAGAGGAGGTCAGAAAGGGTAGTGTGTGACCCTTCTCCTTTCATACATTTCTGCACAGAAGGAAGGGAAAAATAAGTAGAATTACACATGAAATAGAAGGTCACTTGGTGTGTTCTGGAGATGAAATGAGACTCATGACTTCAGAGACATAGCAACAAATTGCCATCACATTTATGTTGAGTGTAAAACAATGTGTAGAAGGTAGAAAAATGATAGGAAAGCTCGTGCTTTCAGGCAATTTGTTCTGTTGGGGAGGGAAGACTAAGCTCAATATATGCTCAATATATGCTTATATATGTAATAGGAGAACAAATTCATACTTGATTCTGAGTTGGAAACATGCAGTACAGAGACTATCCCAAATTTTCATTTATTTTTATGTTAACACACAAAACAGGGGCATGAATTGTAACCTTAATGTTTGCTTCCCCCCATGATTGATCTCCACAGTATCCTACTATGGTTTTCAGCGGCCTGATGCTATTTCTGTGTCTTAAATCTATATATCTAGTAACTATAGGTGACATTCATCCAAACAACTTTTTTTTGCTTTATATATTTTTTTCTTTTTTCTTTTCCATGCTGGCTACTGATTGCAAGCCTCACACATGCTAGGTAAGTGTTCTACCTCTTGGCTACATCCCTGTCCTGCCAAGGAGATTCTCTAACACTTCCCCTTTCCACACTCTATGCTTATCATTTTCAGAGCCAGCATGTCCTTTTGGGATCCAATTTTACTGAAATTATTTACCCAAATTGAAAGTTGAAATTGAAACCAGAAATTAATCATGATTATTATTGAGATCATCTGGAGGAGAAATGCCCTGTATTATCACATGTTAATCATTTTTCTGTTGTACCTGAATGACACATGAACAACTCAACATTAGGTAATCATTGGTACTTGGGGTCACCCATGCTAGTGTACCAGGGCACAGAGAATAGCAGATATCTTTGTACATTGTCCCATACTCTAAAATTAACACAGGGTATTGTCTGGATCCTGTGGGTATGGGGAAATGTGAGAAGAAGGCAGAGAAGGCATCCTCAGTAGGGGAAGTATGTCAACAGTGTCCGAGAGGAGAGGACTGTCGTTGAGGACCCAGAAGCAGCCAGACAGTCAGGTACCTGTGTGGCAGAGAAGCAAATGCAAATGTTTTGGTATCAAGTTTCTTAATCAGAGATTTCATGTTGAAGTGCTATACAATAGTGGTCAAGAATAAAGGGAGCTCTATGAGAGCCATGTCCTTTTCCACACATGTCTGTATTCCAGAAGAGAAAAAAACAAAGACAGTAGTTACTCTTTATGTGTAACTGTGACATGATGATGAGTGCAATTCTAATAAAATACACAGTAATTGGTGTTGAATGATTGGATGAAAGGAAGGATGAAGAAATGTATGGAAAGATAGATAGGTATATGAGCAAAGGATGACAGACTGCTAACTATCTAATATTTCATCTTTAAAAAATACATATTTACATATATTTCACTATTTTTGACCCCCTCAATCCACAGTTTATCCATCTGCAACAGAGTAATAACTTACAGTATTGTATCATGTGGTTCATTTTGTCTGCAATGCCCTTTTGTTATACAACCTAAGTACCAAGGTCAAATTTCATTTCCTCTTTCTACTCTTTGTGATCCTCTCAAGCAATAAAATCTTGCCATCATTAGTTTTTCTCAACATAACTTTCATGTTCTCATTGATACATCTCATCTGTACATACTTATTTCCATTTTTTTGTTTATCTTTCTGTTGTGTGGAAATGTGAACTTGAAGAGAGGTCTGTCCTTCTAATTGTATCTACAATCCAGGCATAGAGCAGGCATTGAAGTGACAGAATCAAGGACAGAGATTCCATGGTCAGTCTTCAGGATACACAATGCAGGTGTGGTGATCCAATTTGCAAGACACATGCTCATCACTGGAAGAGGTATGCTCTATGATTATTTCAGGGTACCTGAAATACCTTGAAATTTTCCATGTTTCCATCACTTAACGGTATTGGGGGGGACAGGTACAGGGGATTGAACTCAGAGGCACTCAAGCACTGAGCACATCACCAACCCTATTTTGTGTTCTATTTAGAGACAGGGTCTCACTGAGTTGCTTAGCTCCTCAACAAAGCTGACTCTGGCTTTGAACTCATGATCCTCCTGTCTCAGTCTTCAAAGTTGCAGGGATTATTGGCATGTGCCACAGTGCCTAGTGTCTCCATGTTTTCTAACAGAATTTCTGGCAATCCTGATTGAGAACTACTATCCTCTTTCTGTGATACATTCCCTCCTCAAAATACTCTCCCTTTTCTTCTCTTCTATTCTGTCCCTTTTGAGGCAGCTCAGCTGTCATTTACACTATGATAGTTTCTTCTCCATTTTTTGTTTCATAGTGGAGTATGAAATGATGCAAACCTGCCATCTTCTCATACGGACTTGCCTCTACCCCAGTGTTCTGTGCTCCCTGCTCTCACAGGACACTAGTTCTATTGCATCACAATGGACTGATTACTCATCTGATTCCCTGATTGGGGAGCAGGCTATTGGTGTTGTTCTCTGCTACAGGAGACTTCTATTTTCACAGCTGAGCCTAGGATATGTGCAACACTACCCAGAAGACAATCAAGTTGTGAAGTGGGATCACTTCTTCTGATGAATGAAGAGAACTTTAATGCGTTTTACCTTCTAGGGGAAATCGTTGATACATCTGTGATGTATATAAATGAAGGACATAAACACTTTATATAATAGCTTCTTAATTTGGAAGAAATTTTCATGTTAAAAATTTAAAGTCCCACTATTATGACCCATAATTGAGGATATCATGAGCAAGGGAAGTGCACCAGCATTGGAGTATGCTCCTAAGAAACAATCTAGTAGAACTAGGGAGGCATCACATAATTTCCAACCAATCCCAGAAAGATTTCTAGTCCTCTGTAACACATGGAAATGAGTTTCTATTACCTGATGAGGAAGTCATGAAGTAATCACTTTTCTTTTACTTTTTTATTTATTTATTTATTTATTTTTTTGGAAGTGAAAAAAATTATTTCAGAGACGTTCTAGGGTATTTAGGCTAGAGTGAAGGGAAGATGTATAAGTTTCATTTCAAACCAGCATTCATGTATTAATTATGAATTATGTAATTGACTAAAATGTATTCAATCCAATGGTAACCAATTTTTGCATTTATTGTAGATCTTCAATCAGTACTAGAGGTTAAATATTCAACACCAAAAATGAGAATAACCTTACAGATACCTACCAATGTAATGACTGTGAAATATATTCTCTAGTATTGCTTTGAAAGTATATTGCTATGTTGTTAAGATGCATTCCAACTACATCTAAGTGTATTTATCTGATATTCAGTCACCTTTAGGGTGCACTTGATTGTCACTGCTCCTCTTATGTGTTCCAACCAATTAAACACCAGATACCACGTGTCACAAAGCAATCAAAAACTGTGAGACAACAATTGTTCTCAGTATTCCAGTGACAGGAGAATGTCCGAGAGAGAATTTAGTGCCTACATTCTACCAGTGATTGTATTTATATCAAATTCAATTCTGTATCATGGACAGAACTGGACATCATTTTGAATGCCCAGGGAGAAGGATACTTTGAAAGGAGATAAACACCAGCTGAAAGTCTTCATTTGTCTGATGCATAATATCTGAAACTTAACAAAAATTGTTTCATATCTCAAAGATACCACAAAGTAGTCACAGAGGGAAGGAAATGTAAGAAGACCCACAGCAGGGAACATTTCTAACTTAATTATAAGCATTATCCTGACAACAGAGTTTCCTTTTTTCTTACCAGAATTAGAGTTATCAGAATGGGAAAAGGCATCTGCAAGAATTCACTTGCTACATAAAGGGGCATTTATATAAGGAACCTGATAGATAATCCCATGCCAATTTATGTGCTGTGCCAACCACACTCCATGTTCCCTGAAATCCAGACTCTGCACCACAGCTCCATTGTCTCCTTCTGCCATGCCCTCTTCACTTCTCTCGCCATCCTCCTGATTATAGCTGGTGGCACAGAAGTTGGAAGAGTGAAGCTTCTCTAAGGCAAACAAGAGGGGCACACTAGGAGCCTCTTCCCCACATCCCTGGGGAATTCACATCAGTCATCACCTGTGGTCAGAACTCTGACATGTGTGTTTCACTAGGTGCTGGAGAACACCTCTCTCTTTGGTGCTTGGTGTCTCTGTCCCAGCACTAAGCACACCATCCTCAGCGATTACCAAATGATTGTAAATAAACTTCAACTGTTGATTGTGCTTTTCCTGGGAATATTTGTTTTATTTTGTCAAATATTTACCAGCATATGCAGTCATACTGAATCCAAAATGAGTCACAGTAATTTACAGTTGGCTAATACAGACTGTGGTAATCCTAGGATCAGGAGAAATATCTATATGGTATGGTACACACTGCTGTCAGTTGACCAGAGGTCATATTATTTACCTTACTCCTTCTTTGCTTAAAATTTTCATTTATGAGTCTCTTTACTTCTAAGTCTCATGAGGTCACTTATTTCCTAAAAAGATGAAAGTTAAAACTATTGTGGTTCATTCCTTCTTCATCTCTCCTTCTTCAAATCATAGATATGATGAGGAGGTAAAGTAAATATTATTTTGAAATATGAGACTTTAATCATGAAAATGAAGATTATATGCTAAATCTTGAAAGTATGGAAAAATGGAAAGTACTCAATTTGCTAATGCTTTGGGCTATTGTTCTAGTCTTAGAAGCAATCATAGAGAGACTACATGTATTTATGGTAAATAAAACAAATATTTACTTAGCACATTAATAACTATATATATTTTTTTATTTCCAGAGAAGCAGAAAATTAAAAGGAATTGGAAAAACAGGGACATTTCATGCTAGATCTTATAAGCCTGAATCAAGGGTCTGCAAATTACCCCTTTTGCCAAAAATTTCAGTGGACTCAATCTTGCCTACAAACCCCTTATGAAGTTAAAATAGTGAACTAGCTACTAGTGCACAATAATGAAGTAACACACAGAGATATGCCACCATTATGGTGATCCAGTGGGAGGCCACTGCTACTTGGTCAAGGGAACAAATACCACAATAAGAGGAAAATACAGACTGAAGTGACACTCAAAGTTGAAGTCATGCAGTTGATGCATCAACTGCCAAAATGTGATATGTAGAAGTTATTCCAACGAGAAAGCCAAAGTTTAGTACCGAGAAGGTGATGCCACACGGTATTGTCAACAAGACTGATAATTAAGTACTGAGTACAGGAGAAAATTAACATAACACACACACACACACACACACATATGCACACACTCATGCACACACACACACACACAGTATATATATATATATATATATAATTTTAAAACAGATTTCTTGCCTAGCATTAAATTGATAATGCTTTTTAACCTCCAGATCACCTGTAGTGTGTCCAATGTTTTCTAAAGCAGCCCCACTAGCAAGATGTAAACCCTCCCAAAATGTGTAATAACTAGAGAGAGACAGTCTTTCATGGTAATGCCAACCTCAGGTTCTTTTCTGAGCTCATGGAGTTACTCTGAAGGCTTAAGTCAAAATAAAATTAGTTCAAGTGGTACATTTACAAACCAAGGTTAATATTTTGACCTATTGAAGTGAAGTTGGAGATTGAACAGTTACAGGCATGTAGCTTATCATAGTTGTTAGGTTAAATCAAGTTTGTTGAAAGAAAACTTAACTATGTGGAATGCATTCCACACCAGAGATTGAAATATTCATATGATTTTGTGGTATTACTAGAGTAATGTCACAATGATGGCAGATCAGATGTCAGAAATTTGTCTCTAAAGCATATCAACCACTGACTATGTGCAATCAATCTGGAGAAATTATTTTAGGGCTCCAAAATCTAGGCAAATATGTGCATCTTCCTGGCAACTACTTGATGGAGAAAGTGTCTGACAGATGTCAGTACATTGGGCATCTTACACAAAAGCTAACATTTCTCACACCCAGCAATATGGGAGGCAGTGTGGGGGATAGTGTACTGTTTCTGTGCAGATTGCTGGCCTCCAACTGTGCAATGGGGACTTTTTTCTTCAAACATCAATGTTGTGACTTCTTTTTCCTTTGTAGTACTGGGGGATAGAACCCAGGGAATTCTCCCACTGAGCTACATTCCAACACTTTTTTACATTTTATTTTGAAACAGGTCTTCCTAAGATGCACTGACTCCCCTCAAACTTGCTATCCTCCTGCCTCAGCCTCTTGAGTCTCTGCGATTACAACTCCTAAACCATTGGGATTACAGGGGTGGGTCACCATGCCCTGCTTAAGTTATGACTTTGATTGCTGGTGGACAGGAGCAGACATTATTTATTGTTTAAAAATCATGGACACAGGCAATGTTCTTAGAATCACTAAGTGAAGAATTTTAAGAAATAAAATGAATTCATTTACTTATTGGGTGTAAAAATGTAAGGAAACATTTAACAGGTCTCCAATTGGCTATAGACATAAAGGGATAGAAATTCAATTGATCACAGATGAAAATAAATACATTTCTTGAAATGTTATATTAATTGTATCAATGGAAGAATAAAAATAATTTATTTTTTGAATTAACAGATTCCAAAGTTTTAAATATCCTATAAAAATTATGCAGTGAAAAAAGTCAGTAATAAAGTCCATAAATAGCTAAAATAAGTATTTGACAAAAACCACGTCTCAGGAGATCAGATATCAAACTTACTTGACAGAATTATTTGTATTCTGAAAAGTAAACTTGAAAAAAAACACAAAATCAATGTGTGAAAAGGCCAAAATATCAATTGTGGAGAAAGAAATTAAAGAGAGAAACCAACAGATATTCCAAAATTAAAAATACAATATATAAAATAATTTATTCAGCACAAATGTTCAAAAGCAGACTTCTATGAAGGAAAGACAGAAGACCAAACATAAGGATAGAACAAGAGCAGTATCCTTGTATGAACACCATAAAGAAAAAGGAACAAAAGAAAGTGAAGAGAACCAAGGGGATTATGGATGTCCACCTACTATGGCAAGATATCCTTAATGGAAGTCCCAGAAAGAGAAGAGGGACAAGGCAGCTTCTGTCTGAAGAAATAATGGCTGAAAACTTTAAAATTTAAGGGAAGTCATGACTCTACTCAAGATGGAAATTAAACTCCAAGTGGGATAAAGCCTAAGAGACTCATATCAAGGCATATTTTAAATACACTTAACAATCAAAAACAGAAACTGTTGAAAGTAGAAAGAAGTGACTCATCACATAGAGGATCTTCCATAAAAGTGACAGCTGTTATTTCCTCTGAAATTATGGAGGGCATTAATCTGTGGCAACATGGATTTAAAGTGCTGACAGGAAAAGTGTCAATGAAGACTTTTCTGCCTGCCAACACTATCCATTCACAATATGTGGGAAATTAAGATATTTCAAGGTAAGACAAAAGGTAAGGCAATTCATCATGTGTACAACTTTCCTACAAGAAATGTTATGCAACTCAGCTTTGTTGCTGAAACAAAAGGAATCTGACATAATTTTCCTGTGTCATATAGAAATACACCAGCAAAACCCACCATTTTTTATTCCATGAGAATGGGATCCCATTTAGAATAAAATATATTCAGTGTTTGTATAATTATATTAAAATGGATTCTACTCTCATGTATAACTAAAAAGAACCAATAAAAAGAGAATAAAATGCAAAAAAAAAGGAAATAAATCACTTGAAAATTAAGAATTAGCCCTGATGAATTGTAGCTCTGCCAATGAATTTAAATATCAATAACATTCTACTTTGTATTTAACCCATTTTTGTTTTCTCTATTATATCAATGAATTTAATTAAAAAAAATTAAAGACATATGCTATGGGCACAAAATGAAAAAAGTCGTAATTTATGACCAAAAGAAGACAAGGAGAAAGTACTCTGTTGGATCAGAGCAGAATAATCTGTATGTACTTGAAAACTAACTGAGAATCGTTTCAAATTAGATATTTGTTAATTGAGGATGTTAACAGTATTCCCCATGGTAACTACTAAAAAATAACTTGAAAAATTATACAGAGAAAAACCAAGGGGGAATCAAAAAGTGCAATATAAACAAAGTGATCAAATAAAACTTGTCAACAGAAGAAGAAATATGGAAAAAAGTGTAAAAGTCATGCAGAATAAGATAGAATTGCAGGAGAAGAAAATTATTAATATCATTAAGCCCTACAATTGGAAAAGTATTAGGCACACCATTAAAAAAAGCTATAGAAGTAATATGCAGTGTAAAAGAGACTCACTCATACCAAACACAATTCTGTTGAAAGTTAGAAAATGAATGATTTCCTGTGCAATTAGTAACCAAATAGGGAGATGGCATAGCAATATCACAAAATCCATATTAATAAATACTTGTTTAGAGGTCAAATGATTTTCCGATATGCAGATGATAACACAAAATAAAGTGGGGGTGGGGAATAGAAGTTCATTGGATTAGACAAAGGGGAATGAAGGAAAGAGAAGGATTGGGAATAGGAAAAACAGTAGAGTGAATTAAACATAACATTCCTGTGTTCACAAATAAATAGATAGTCAGGACAAGATTGGGACCTCCTTAGAATAATTTATACTCCATGTGTATATAATGTCAAAATACACTCAACTGTCATGTATATCTAAAAAGAACAAATTCAATATAAAATATATTTTATATTAGAAATGAGAATATTTTATATTAGAAAAAAAGGTAATGTACCTACAACATACATTATAATTGTATAGGTAACAATCAAGGGAGCCTGAAACTGTAAAGTAAGCATTGACAATGGAAAATAGAAGTGGGACATTTCAACACTCAACTTTCTATAAGGTATTAAGCATCTGGAGAAATGTTAAAATTTAAATACTACCAGTTATCAACTATAACTAACACATAACAGAACACTTTTCTTAGCAATTATACAATACACATTTAACTGAGGTACACACAGAATTTTCTCCAGGATAGACCATATGTAGATGAGGCATAATTCTCAAGTATTTAAATATTAAAATCATGTATTTTCTCTGATCAGTGTGGAATGAAATTAAAAACCAGCAACACAAGGAAATGTGAGTGTTAAAGAACATACTCTTAGACAACCAATAGGTTAAAGAAGAAATCACTAGGAAAACTAGAAAAAAGTAAAGATAAGTGAAAATGAAACTCAACGTAAAAAATAATGGTACGCAGGAAAACTCAGTCCACAGAAGAACATTGAGAGCAGTGAATCTATGTTAAAAAAAGTAGGATGTGCCAATTATAACTCCGAATTTCTGAAAAACTTAGAAATCGCAACTGCTTTCTACAAAGACGATGATGTAGTTATTAAGGAAACATGGCAGTAGGTGTGTACCAGTTTCTCTCATCTTGGAGAATTCTAGGTTGTTCAAGCTGAGGTTGGAAGAATGCCTCAAACTTGATTCTATGAAAATAAAAAGTAAAGAAAGAAAAGCTCAGTTTTCAGTTGTATCAGCTTTGTTACACAATATTGCAATTTACTTGTGTAGAGCAATGCACTTCAGTAAGCTAACTTGATGTGCACAGTAACTACTGGTGTCAGCCTACACCCTGGTGAGGATGGCCTTTCAGTCAATGAAACAGTGCCTGGGACCAGGCATTGCATGATTTAAAACTAGATGGGCTTGCTATTAACTTATTATGTGACAGGGAACAAAAATATTCTCATTTTGTGTCTCACTCTACTCATCTATAAAACGAGATTAAGTGAGGGAAGTCCAATTTTTTTCAAGTTGCATGATTGCTTTACAAACTCAGTTTACAAAACTGTTTCTCAGTTTATCAGGGAACAGACACAATACCATGTATGATTTCTGTCCTGCATGATGACAAGGAGTTTCCCAGTCTAGAGAAGTTTGACCCTGCCTTCTTTCTGCATGCAAGTGACACCTTTGAGGACAATGACTACTTCATGGCTTTCTCAGCAGGCAAGCAAGCTCTGTTTTCATTTCTGCATCAATACTCAAGTGAGACCAGAGCAGGCTATGTATGGAGACTACTCTGGGCTATAAGCACAGCCTTTTCTTGGAGGTCAGAGGCACTATTACCAATGTCCAGGGTGTTAGTTATTTTTCTCAGTGGCTTTGAGTCTCCACCCACTAATTCTGCTTCCTGAGCCTGCAGAGATTCTTAGGCACTCCTAGAAGTCCAATTCTAAAAAGACTCTTCTCATTGAACCTGAAAAGCCAGTTCAATCAATAGCATTACCAAGATTCTTATATGTATCAATACCAAACTCACATCCAGGGATACAAATGTGAATAAGAAACAGAACTTCCCTCTCAGAGAGAGGAATATGAATTAACAGTCAATGAAACAGTAGTGTGGCCAGTGCTATGCTACAGGCTGGCATGGGAGTCCGAGGAGAGGAACTCCTGACTGGCCTTTTGGAAGCAGGGAAGAGAAGTTAGAGGGTAAAGGAAAAATTTTTAAGAAAGTAACATTTAACTATTTTCTCTTACTTTTTAACAGTCTGATAGAAACAGGTGACACACACCCAAGAATGTTAGTTGAAAAGTTTAATGAGGAGGCGGGTGTTTGATAAGTTCTCTGTATTTGTTAACTGGCTATGGAAAGCTGAGGTTGGGCACCATCTTGAGGAGGCCACACTGCAGCTTTCTGCTGCAGGAGCCTGGAAGATCATGGCAACATTGCCATAGTGCTCCCACGAGTGCCTATGAGTAGTCTAGAGTGTATCTCGTAGAGCATGATTGAAGCAGACACAAGGAATTTCCCAGGGGGATTTACAAAGGGGAATCCAACTCATTTTCCCTTTGAATCTGGCAGCTCACATGACCAGCTTCAGAGAGATGGGAAACTGAACAGGAGGGTGTGTACACACTCAAGGACTCAGTTGGGAAGTCTTTGTTTGTGGGCAGCAGAGTTTGTGGATTGACTCCTCTCCTACAGGAGCAGAATTCTTGGGAGACCCCAGACTTCCAGTCTCCCAGCATAAATCATCATTTTCTAGGTTCTAAGTGTGTGTTGGTCTCATCGTTCCAGGGAAGGTATCACCCAACAAAACCACAGAGGCCTTATTAGACTTAAGACACAACTTTGGAATTCCCTTCATTTTCTTCTGTAGCAGCTCCACCCTGGGAGTTTCTCAATCATGTCTGTCTAGACAAACTTCCACCTACAGTACTGGCAATTCCATCCTACCTTGTACTAGTGAGAAGGGAAGCTGAGAGTTACAACTGCTTCAGGTTTATGCCACTCCAATTGACAGATCAGTGAGCAAGCAAAAAGAGTAAGGGGTTAGTAAATTTCAATACTTTCATTTTCTATTCCTCTTTCTCTCTACTTGGTCTGGAATCCTAGAGCCCATCTCTCCTACTGTGACCAACCTTAACATCCTCTGAGATTTTCACTTTGACCACCCTCTTGGAAATTTTGAGCCAGAATCCAGCTTCGCCTTTGTCTTGTGTTTCTCTCTTTTTTCAAAGAACCCTCCCCTCAGGGTGGGGAACAATGTGCTGGGGAGATATGTTGATTAATTTTAGACTGCCACTTGATGGGATTAAGTGATACACAAGAGCCTAATTTCTGGGTATGTCTGTAAAGTGGTTTTCAAATGGCAATACTCTGCCAATGCTCATGCCAACAGACATGGACTGAGTCACACCACTGGTTGTCCTTGTTCTGCAGACTGCAGATCACTTACCATGGGACTTTTCTTTCTCCCAAAGATATGAGTCAATTTCTCAAATAAGTTCCTTGTCACCAGTATATCATCTATCTATATCTAGCACTTTGATTCTCTCTCTCTCTCTGTTTCTTTCTCTCTTTCTCTCTGAATACTACAAATCCAATACAGGCAAAATATCACTGATATTTCCTTATGAAATAATCGAAAGTTGACTCAGCCTAGGTTTCTAGATTTTAAATAGTTTCTTTTAGGATCCTTCAGGCAGTCAGGCAGGGAGGTGAGTGACTGTAATCCCAGCAACTCAGAAGGCTGAGGAAGGAGAATCATGAATTCAAAGTAAGCCTCAGCAATTTATAGAGGCCCTAAGCAACTCGGTGAGAACTTTCCTCTAAATAAAATATTTTAAAAAGGTTTAGGAATGTTGCTCAGTGGATAAACTCCCCTAGAACAACCCTCTGTACCCCAAATAAAATAAAATCCTAAAGGACTATCTCTAGTACATTTTAGTCTACTGTGCTGTGTTTAAGAAATTGCATTCCTTGCTGAATATTGATCCATGGTGTGAACTCTGTTTTTTTTTTTTTCTTTGAAATCTGAAACTATCTTCTCCTTCCATTAAATACTAACAAATATATCAGTATATCATTACCTGCCAAAAAACCCTTAAAAGACACAGAAAGAACTACCATCACATGATTAGGAAAGTTTAGTTTTATAGCCAGATGGCTCTGGGGTTCCCCTCCTTGTTCTGACATGTGAATCCAAACACAATACTTAAGAAAAGTCTGTCTGAATTATCTTGGTAGTAATAATGTCATAGTCTTTATAATGACCTCACATCCCAAAGCATCTACATCTTAATCCTTGAAACCTATGAAACCATGAATTTGGTACTTTACATGATAAAAGTGATATTGTAGATGTGATTATGTCCAGGGTCATAACATGGATAGATTCTACTGTAGTATGCAGGTGTGTTCAATTCAATCAACAAGGTTTTTGTTGATTGCATTGGGAGTTGGTAGCAGACATTGAACCCAAGGCTGCTTACCCACTGAGCCACATCCCCAGCACTTTTTATTTCTCATTTTAAGATAGAATCCCTCTAACATGCTTAGGGCCTTCCTAAATTGCTGAGGTTGGCCATGTACTTGTGAACATTCCACCTCAGACTTGCAATCCAGTGGGATTACAGGCTTGCACCATCACACCTGGATTCAGCAAAGATTATATAAAAGAAAAATGAGAAGCTATGAGGGGGTAGCAGATGTGGACACTGAGGTTGAATTAATGTGACAAAGGACTCAGAAGCCAAGGGATGCAGGCAATCTCTACAAGATGAAAAATTTAGGAACATGTATCTCACCTAGAGGCCCAAAAACAACTATACTAGTTGACAGACTCAATTTACAACAGTGGAGATGATATTAGATCTCATCCCCAGAAATCTAAGATAGTTAATGTGTGTTGTTTTCAGTCATTATATTTGTGTTACTTGTTGAGGCAGTAATGGTGACTCATTACAAGTACTATCTCACAGAATTATGAGAAAGAGTAAGTAAAAGGAAAAGAGGAAAGGGCTAAAGGAGGGCAGGGGAACCAGAGGTGAATGATGGGGAAGATGGTGGTGAAGGGAAAATTATAAATTTTGGTAAGATGATTAGACTAGCAATATTGAAACATTGTTCTGTCAGGTATAAAGCTGCCTATTGTTCCACACTTCTGTAAACACCTCATTAATGTATTTTTTTTCCAATGAAAATTATTAAAAATGGAAACAATATAGTTTTCATGTGCATTTTAATTTTTAATCTACTTCCATATCTTTTTTAGTTGACAAGTAGTGATCACATATATTTATGAGGTACATTGTGATATATGTACACATGGAACGAAGACTGATCAGAATAATAAACATAGTCATTATCTCACACATTTGTCCTTTATTTATGGGCAGGATATTTAATACCTCCCCTTTTAGGAATCTTCAAGTATGCAAGAAATCATTATTAATAATAGGGACCATGTTCTGCACTATATCTTCAGAACTCATTCCTCCTGTCTACTCTAAACTTTGAAACTTTAACTACCTTCTCTTCTTTCTGCATCCACTCATACTCTTACCATCCCAAGTTCTAGCAACCATTACTTATTACTAATCTAAGAGTTTCTTGTTTTTCTATTATTCAAAAATTAAAATCATGTTACTTTATCTTGCTGTGCATGACTTATTGCACTTCCCATAATGTCCCCCAGATTCTCCTTGGTTTAAAGTGATGGCATACTGAAAAACCACATTTGTGTTAAAATGCAGAGTGGGTAATGCAAGTGTTGGAGTAAGGGAACAGGAGCACACCTTTCTGAAAACTGAGGACACTCTCTCCAGTGGGGCTGGATGTTCACTGGAATTCAAAGGAATGAGGTGGGGAGAAGCAGGTCAGAGGAGATATGCCTGACAGGGAAGGTGGTGGAGCATGCTCCAAAGAGGAGATTCCAGAGGACAGCACAGCAGCAGCCAAAGGACACTGCTCTTCTTCAGACAGGAATGAAGCAGATCTGGTATGCAGGTGGCATAGAGATAAGCCCCCTGGCAACTGGTGTGATATCAAGATCCTTTGGGTCCACCACAGATTTCAGGTGAAAGTTCTGTAAGATGGTGGTCAGGAATAAGAACAGTTCCATGCGGGCCAGACCTTCTCCTGCACAAACCCGTTTTCCTTAAAAAAAAAAAAAAAAAAAAAAAAAAAAGTGAGAGAGGGTAAATTCTCCTTGAACACTATATTTCTGTCTGGTCCTAGAAAAATGTATTGACAATTCATAAATTATTGGATGGATGGATGGACGGATGAATGGATGGATAGATGGACCAAGAATAATTATAGGGTTGTTGTCATAGATCAGTAGTAGAGTTGCCTAGTTCATGTGAGATACTGGGTTGGATCCTCAGCACAACATAAAAATAAAATAATTTAAATCAATAAAAAATTAAAGTTATTGTGTCCATTAACAACTAAATTTTTTAAATGAGTAAATATAAATGACAGCTGATTAGAGAGAAGGATGAACATGCCTGTTATCCACTTAATAATATATCAGCACTGCTCATTCCATCAATACTTATTGAGCATCAGCTTTCTTCCACGACATACATTAACCATACCACATTAAAACTGTTTTTTTTTTGACATTTCATGTTTCCATCAATCTTTTCCCAGAAACACACTCTGATTACTTGTGTTCCCTGTTCCCAGTCTGATTTTCATGATCTCTTCTCCCATTCTTCTGATCCAATGAGCCTCATCAGCCTTAAACATAGAATGCAGTTTCAAGCTTTATCTCACTCTGCTCCTTTTGCCCAGGATCCACTTCATACTTCTCTCAGATCCTAGATCAAATGTTATTTTCTTTAACACTGTTTGTGATTCCACCAGGCTCTAGAGTCTTATCCTCTTTGGTTTTACTCAGCAGTGAAGTTTGTATTATATAAATCATTACTCACTATTTTTCTAACCTTCTGAAATAGGATTTTCATTAAGGAATGGCTAATCTTTGTCATATGAGTATCTGTAGTGCAAAACCTAAGAGCAAGACTGAAGTGTCAAAGAAACATTTGGGCCATATATGTCAGAGATTCAGCACATCAGGGGTGAAGATTCCTCTGTTCCAAAAATGAAGTAGATGTAGGGAAATCAGGGTGCTCTGGTGTCCTAAAACCATAATGTGCCTCACTCACAAGGTTTGCTGACCGTCATTCACCAGTCAGAAGGCTCTGGCATCCTTAACCAGAAGCAAATATCCTACTCCTATGGTCAATTGCCTCTGTAAAAATGCCCATGCCCTGTCTCGCTTTAGCTCATTTTCTTTGCCTCTTATAAGGGAGCTCTAGTGTCCTTTCTTCTATTTGAATGCCACTCAATCCATTTGATGCCTCACTATGTGGTATGAGAGAACAGGCAGGAGGCATTTTCTCCCTCTGCCATCATGAACAGCCAATCCTTTATTCTTTCTCCCACAAGACTTGTCATATTGGATTACAACAATCTCTTCAACAGTCTGCTTGGTTAACTGAAGTGTGGGACACATTTGCTGCCCTATTGTGTGCTGGGGATACTTACCATACCCAGAGCACATCAGAGGAATGAGAGCCACCCCATGGAAGGTACTCACCAAAGTTGTGTATTTAGATACTTTTCACAGGGAAGATGAGAAGAGTTGAGATGAATTTCATCTTCTGAGAAGTGTCTGAGACACAGTATTGTATTTTGAGGCATGACTCAATAGACCCTCTCTGTAGTTTTCATACTTTGGAAGAAGTAGGTCAATTAACCCAAAGCCGCATTAGGAGAACCCAGAAATGATGTTGTAGCCTGATCTTGGACAGTGTATGAGCACTAGGAGTGTTGCTCTTGACCATGTGCAAAGAACATTTCTACCAGCTCCAAAATGAGCATTATGCAGGTTTAACTGATCCCATGAAGGTGTCTGATCCACTGAACTCCCAGTGGAAATAAATTTCTATTACCTGTTGAGAAAGGCATGAAGTAATCACTCTTCTTGAATTTGCCACTCTTATCCAGGAAATGGGCAGGGTCAAATTTCTGTGGGTTGGGGAATTCTTTGCTGTCATGTAGCACAGAAGTCAGTGATGTTATTATGCTTGTTCCCTGCAATGAACACACACAGATAAACCAAAGAAGACTTAGAGCTTAGCCCAAACATTATGATCTATAGATAAGAAGCCCTTTTCCAAAGAAGAGCAGTTAACCAAACAAGTAATAAAATGCAAGTTTAATGCCAGTGACTAGGACATTGTTAAAGTATGCCCAGTAGCATTTGACATAGGGAGTACTTGAGTACTTGAGCACCAAACTTCCTTTTCTCTTCATCATCATGTTTGGATGCTGATGTCTGCTCTTCATGAATACTCTATTTTATAACTTCAGTTTTCACAAATCTTGTATAGGATTCTGCTTTAAAATGGGTCTGTGGCTTTTTAAATATCCAGGATAGTTTTATAAGACCTTTCTAAGATAATAAATAGTACAGCAGAAGCCAACTTAATGTATTTAACATTATTACAAAATTTGAGATTTCTGAGAACTCTGGGGGATCTTTCCGAATACAATATGGATGATAAGTTTTGAAAAAAGTATTTTTCAAAAATTTGTTGACAAAATACTCCAAATGTTCCTATTTGCTGAAAATCAGTATGCAAAAATGTTTATTTTTCCCATATTTTATTGGTTCACTACGATTATACATATTACTGGGATTTTTTGTTTTAAATTCACATTTGCACATAATATAACACTGTAACTTAGTCAGTGTCAATACCTTGTTCTTCCCCTTCTCTCACACACCAAACTCCCCCTGGTCCCTTTTGTCTTCTTCATTGATCTTTATTAAATTTTAATGATACACCCACAGATTTTTTTCCTTTTTCCCTCCTTTTTCTACATGTAACTGTAAGCATGTGTCCCTTGACTTTCTGAGTTTGACTTATTTTGCTTAAAATAATGCTCTCAACTTCCATCTCTTTTCCTTAAAATTATGTAATTTCATTTTCTATGGTTGAATAAAACCCCATTGTGTATATGTACCATGTTTCTTTATTCTTTCATCAGTTGAAGGATATCCAAGCTGGTTCATGTATTGACTGTTGTGAATATTGCTGCTGTTAACATGGATATGCTTGTATCAGTTTATTATTCTACTTAAAGTACTTAGAATAAATGCAGTGGTGTATTCAATTATGCTTGGACCCTGAAGATACAAACGTTTCTTGAGAATGTAAAGATCGATATAATATCAAAAATTGTATCAATTGAGCACTTTTCATACAGAAACAAATAGGCTGCACATGGTCGCCTGTACTTATAGCCCTAGATGCTAAGGAGGTTAAGGCCTAAAGATTGCTTGAGCCAGGAATTTGGAGCCAACCTGTGAAACATAGAGAAATCTTGTCTCAAAGAAGGAAAGGAAAAGAAAGGAAACAATTACATGATCATTTACTCCAAGACATAAATATTTAACTTGAAATCAATCACCAATTTAATTGTAGGAGCAAAAACTATTAGAATTCTTGAAAACGTGTAAGGGCAAATTGTGCAATTGGAGCAGGGAAAATATTTTTTACATAGCAAATAAATGGCAAATTATAAAAGAAAATATTGATTCTGTTAGTTTATCATAAAGTCATAAAATTATGGAATAATATTCATCTTAGGTAATTAGTTAATGGAAATTAAAATATAATCAAACTCACATTGTTACACAAATGTTCATATTGCTTATATTTAAAAAGCCAAAAACCAGAAACAACCAAAATTATCCAAAGCCTTATAAGTGAATAAAGTATTTAAGCTATTCTTTGAAATGGAACGCTATTTAGTAATAAAAGGAATGAACTACTAATACATGTGAATGAAAATGAATCTAAAATGTATTCTTGTATAATAAGAAACAGAATTATGAAAACATAAGGGATACCAGTAAGGTATAGGGAGGGGATTAGGAGGAGGAAGAGGGGAGGGGAGGGGAGGGCATGGGAAGATACTGAGGAATGAAATTGATCAAATTATTTTATGTGCCAGTATCAATTGAGCACAATGAAACATTTTTCTGTACAATTATTGAATGCCAATAAAAATTTTAAAAATTTGTATCAATAAGAAGAGTATTGGAGAAAAAAAAATGAAGGTAAACAGCCAGAGATAAATGATTTGATTATGTGGTGTTCTATGTCATATTCTATTGTATGACTTTCTTGATAAATCAGAACCATAGGTACAGAAATCAGTAGAGAAATTTGGATGAAAATGTTATGTCCTCGTGGTGGTTGACTGGAAAAGGAGGATGAAGAAACTTTATGAGGTGATGGAAATACTATATTCATAGAAAAGTATCTCTCTGTGATTCTTAGGCTGCTTTCAAACTTGTGGGCACAAGCCATCCTCTTGCTTCAGCCTCCTGAGTAGCATGGCCTATCATGCCCAGCAATATTTTATATTTTAATTTTTCTGTGGCTACAGCAGTGCATATATTTGTCCCAACTCATTGAGCTGTATACATAAGAGATTCATTTGTAGGTTGGGGATGTAACTTAGTTGTAGAATACTTGCATAGCATGCACAAGACCCTGAGTTTGATCACAACCACTGAAGAAAAAGAAAGTAGGGAATTTATTTTGTATTTCATTACTTAGAACTCCGTCAAAAATAGAACATGGTTGAGTAATATACCATTGCATTTATATCCCACATTTTCTTTATCCATTCTTCTGTTGAAGAGCACCAAAAATGCATTCTAATGTCATGTATAATTTAAAATAACAAATAAATAAAAATATAGAATAAGAAATTTTATCAAAATGAATATACGGTGAAAATTAAGTTTTCCTCTTGCTTTACCACAGAACCCATTTGGATACTTCAGAAACCACTGTTGCCACCTATCAGTGATATGTTCCTTCATAAATGTTCTATGGATGTAAGACAAATAAACCTGTGGTCAATGGCTTTATGTAACTTCTTTTGTTGCTCTTTTATTCCACGCAAATTAAAGGTATTCTGTTGCATTGTTATTTTGTATTAACAATAAAATTCAGGTACTGCCTTATGTTACACATGTAATGAGCACACATTGGACATTCCGGTTTGCACTTGGAATGTACACCAGAAATTAGAATTTCTACATCATACAATACAAATATACATATTTGTATATACATATTTGTATTTATATATATATACATATTTGTATTTATATATATATTTATATATATATATTTTTTTACAGCAAGTATTGAACTGAAGCTGCAACAACTGAGCCACATTCCCAGCCACATCTCTTTTTATTTTTTAATATTTGAGATAGAGTTTTGCTAAGTTGCTAGGGCATCACTAAACTCTTGAGGCTGGTTTTGAACTTGCAATCCTCAAGGTGACTTGCATTTCTAAGTAGCTGCCTGATATCCATTTTCTGGATACAGTTGACAGAAGGCAGTACCTGATTTGTTTAGAAGACAAAGGAGAAATACTGTTTCACACAAGTGACACTGCTTTCACCTGTTGCCCTGTATATGCAACTGTGATCCTGATTCTGCATTTTCCTCATTGAGAAATCAGAACTCCCCAACACAAGAGAGACATGCTCTTACTGCAGTAATCATCATTGACCCTTCCACATCTCAGAGGAAGCCATCCTTCTCAACATGTTTCATCAACCATTTCAAAATTGTGTGTGTGTGTGTGTGTGTGTGTGTGTGTGTGTGTGTCTGAAGGGGTCAGTTTTATTGCCTGCCATGTGTCTGATTCAGCCCTCAAGTATGAACCTCTGTCTTAGAGGTGCAATTGCTCCATTGTCACACTGTTTAACATTTTAGAAAGGCAACATGATATATGCAATGTGGATATTCATGATACTTTCAATGGTATAATGTAGAATACTATCATAGAATTAAATAAAAGAATATTTTTAGCAAAATAAATACATATTTGATAGACAATAGAATAAAATAAAGAATGTCAATGATTCACTGCAATTCTATTAGTTTTGGTCAGTCAATGAGACAGCACCAGAATACACTTTTGTGTGTTCTAGGGTTTTAGGATTGGAGGATTTCTTTTTCAATTATGTACTTATTTATGGTGTGAAGATGTATTGCATGAATGTAAAGAACAAATCAACATAAGTAGCATTCTCATCATGTTACCTTTCCTTTGGTCATATTTGAACTGCTGTCCTCATTACTTATAAGATACATAATCAAAGGCTGTACAGTAATGTTATCCTAGTGTGCTATAGAACACTAGGATGTATTGCCTCTATCTAGGAATATTTTGTCACCATTCATCCAAAAAAAATGAAAGATACTGAATCCTTCTTGGGAAACAACTGAGATAATCTTACTTGGGAAAAGCCTGTCCTACACAAAGACCTCAAGCCACACATTTAAATTTAATTAGTGAATAATTAAGTTAAATAAAAAATCAAACAAATTTAAAGTAAACTAACATTGGGCAGCAGAGATATAGAACAATTTTATCATTCATAATGTTTTGTGGAAAGGGTTCAGACCAATAATTAAAATCACAACCCATCCAAATCCACTCTCTCACCTGTTCATATATAGCATTTTTTAAAAATTAAATGACATCCTAATTTATGTGTTCTAGGCTTATGAACTATGAAGCAATAGGAAGTCAAGCACAGTGAGGCACGCCTATACCTTCAGTGACTGTGAAGGCTGAGTCATGATGATTCCTAGTTCCAGGCCTGGCTCAGAAACTTGGTGAGAACCTAACCAACTTGATAAGGCCCTGTCTCAAAATGAAAAATTAAAAGGGCCTGGTTCAGTTCAGTTGTAAAGCACTACTGGGTTCAATCCCAAATACCCAAAAAAAAAAGAAAGAAAGAAAAAAAAGATGGATTAGAATCTTTAAATCACATTTAATACTAGTATTTAGATTCAAATATTATTTTGATAAAATCATGTGAATTGGTAAAAAAATAAAATATTAATACTTTATTTGATATGTCTTGTTTTTATTTTTATATTTTTAAAATTTTAATTCATTGTACATTAATGGAATCAACTATCATTTCTCTTTTTGTACACAAAGTAGAGTCATACCATTTGTGTAATCATAGGGTAATAATGTTTGTCTCACTCTATTAGTTTCCTCCCCCACACCCTCTCCACCCTCATTTTCCTCTATACTTTCCATCCTTCTTCCATTCTTTCCTCCTTCCCACCCCACATAATGTGTCATCATTCATTTATCAGAGAAATCATTCAGCCTTTCAGTATTTGGGATTGTCTTATTTCACTTAGCAGATATTCTCCAACTCCTTTCATTTACCTGGACATGCCATAATTTTATTCTTCTTTTTGGTTGAATAATATTTCATTGTGTATATATACCATAGTTTCTTTATCCATCCTTATACTGAAGGGCATCTAGGTTGGATCCACAACCTATCTATTGTGAACTGAGCTTCTGTAAACTTTGATGTAGCTATGTCACTGCACTACACTGATTTTAGGTCCTTTGGGTATAGGTCAAAAAGTGGGATAGCTGGGTCAAGTGGTGGTTCCATTCCAAATTTTCTAAGGATCTCGATACTACTTCTAGAGTGGTTGCACCAATTTGCCACCCCAACAGCAATGTATGAGTGTACCTTTTCCCCACATTCTTGCCAATATTAATTGTTGCTTGTTCTTGATAATAGACATTCTAATTCGGGTAACGTGAAATCTTGGGGTACTTTTGATTTACATTTCTCTTACTACTAGAGATGTTGAACATTTTTTCATATATCTGTCAATTGCTTGTAGATCTTCTGTGAAGTATCTTCTAATTACCTAGCCCATTGATTGACTGGGTTTTTTGTATTCTTGGTGTAAATTTTTTTGAGTGCTTTATAGATTCTGGAGGTTAGGGGTCTATCTGAAGTATGTGTGGCAAGATTATTCTCCCATTCTGAAGGCTCTCTCTTCACATTGTTGATTGTTTCCTTTACTGAGAAAAAGCTTTGTAGTTTGATTATATTCCAATTATTGATTACTGCTTTTATATCTTATGCTTTGGGAGTCAGTTAAGGAATTCTGGTCCTCTGCTGACATGATGAAGATTTGGACCTGCTTTTTCTTCTATTAAGTGTAGAGTTTCTGGTCTACTTCCCAGGTCCTTGATCCATTTTGAGTTGAGTTTTGTGCAGGGTGAGAGGGATTTAGGTTCGTTTTGCTGCATATGGATTTCCAGTTTTTCCAGCACTATTTGTTGAAGAGGCTAGCATTTCTTGACTGCATGTTTTTGAAACCTTTGTCTAGAATGAGATAACTGTCCATCTCACTGAGTGATAGCAGACCTTATTTTTATAATTAATAAGAGGGTCATTAGAATAAGCTATGCAGGTGCAATTTCCTTCATCTTACCATGCAGACAGGAAAAGCTCATTTCCTTGGTCTCTGGGCTCTCTACACTCAGCAGAGATTAGGCATAACATGATCTCCTGCTTGTATTCTTTGCTGAAAACAAATTGAATGTAAAACAATCTAACCCTTGTATGAAATCTTGCATCATCAGTTCAAGCCCCATCACCTCTCAGGAAAGTTCTCCATTCCCTCTTCACCAGAAGAAGAAAACAATATTTCTAATCTTAATAATATCATAATTCTTTCTTCACCATGAAAACACCACTTTCAGTTCTATCTTTTGTAAATTTCTTTAGAAATATGCTCTGACTTTTAGGGAATTAGAGTAGTTAGGAGCATACTGACCAGAACATCCAAATAAAGAAACTTTATGTTAGACTCATTGGAATGTTGCTGTGATCAAAATTGTTTCCAAGATTACACAGCTAGGGGGACATGAGAGATTGGCTCATAACTGTAGTCATTTTTCATCCCTGTTAGTCAACAACTCTGAGTCAGGGCAGGAGGTGTTATAGCACTCTGACTATCTAGTAGGGAAGGAAGGAACTCTTTCTGGAAAAAGGTGAGCATCGTCTGAAATTGCAACTTTGCTTACATAAATGTACTTAAGCAAATATTATTAGGCATTCCAAAGATACAACTAAGAGAGTGAAAAAAAAGAAAGTGGGAGGACAGAAAAATAATAAAAGTAGTTTCAAGGAAGGAAATACAGTCTCCCTTATTTTATGAGGTCAGCATTATTTGACAGAAATATGACAAAGAAAAATCAAGAGGAAAAGTTGATGAAGAATCTGTAGAATCTGTCAAAATATTATAAAAACCCTGGGGAGTGTTATTGGCCAAATTATATTCTTATATTGTGTGCATGCATATATATGTGACAACAACTCCCATCACAACAATAATTCACTGATAAAAATATGAGAAGAAGAAAATCTATATCAAAATGTAGAAGAACAAATACTGCTGTGTGTCTTTATGTACAATATGCATATTTAGTGGAGAGGAGAACAGAATACATGACCATTAACACATGATCAATGGATGCAGAGAATCTATTTGATAGAACACTATGTTACTCTTAAAAAATGATATAGTATAGGAAAATATCAAACACAAATATGAAAAGGAAAACTTCTCTAATCTGGTCAAGAATATCTGCAAAAATGTACATAAAACATCACACTCAATAGTATGATGCTAAACCTTCACCTCCCTCTAGGATTAAAACACAATTAAAAGCTTGCTTAACACACCACTTCTGTTCAACACTCTTCTGGCAATCCCAGCCAGTGCAATAATGTAAGAAACAGAAATTAAGGTCACTAGGAATGGAAAATAATAAATAAAACAAATACTAACAAGATAGCAGGGTAAGGTACATAAGAAGTTCCAAATGGATCTAAACACAAATTATTAGCAATGATTTGAAGAGTTACTAAGAATTATAGATATAAAGTCATTAAAATAAAACTAGCAATATGCCCAAATACCTGGAACATCACATTGGAAAAGATATTATTCAAGCAGTAAAATTTATATTAGCTTTCAAACATTAATTAACTAATTAAAATCGATTGGGGCTGTGGATATAGCTCAGTTGGTGGAGTGCTTGCCATGCATGCAGGAGGCCCTGGGTTCAATTCCTAGCACCACAAAAAATATATAATAATACAAAATAAATTTTTTTAAGACCTTCAAAATGCATAAAATCATTCCATGGAAAACAAAACGTTGGAAAAAATAAAGAAAACAAAAGGAAATAAGAACATATACAATATTGATTAACTGAAATATTCAACATGTTAAGATGTCAATTCTTTCCAAGTTGATCTACAGATTTAATATTATGCTGAAAAATATCCCAGGAGAGTGGTTTTGGAAATTAACAAAATGATTCCAAAACTCACCTTGGAAATAGAAAGAGCTGAGTGTAGAAAAAAACAATCTTGAAGAAGCAGAACAAATATGCAAAATTCACACTGCTGGATATCAGGAACAGTTATGGAAATTCATGACCTAGTCTGTCCAGCACTGAGACCATCAAGGTGCTTCATTGGATGAGCTTTGTACTTCTCTCCCTTGAGTTGGCAGAGGATTGGGACCATAATGCTAATTTGTGGACTTCAATGTGAGAAGAACAATCTTACCTTAGGTATGAAGTAGTTTCTGAATTTAGTGTCACAGTTCACTGCATGGGGCACACTGGTTGGGATGAGGTCAATGTATCTCTGAATCTCATGCACAACAGCTTCTGTATAAGGCATACTGCTCTTGTCCTGCATGCAGGGGCTGCGGTGTCTGCCAATCACACGATGAATCTCTTCCTGGACTTTTTCTGATAAGATAAAAATAAGAACTAATGGAAAAGAGACAAATAATATATTTCTTAAAATAATTCAAGTTAATGTAAAGCAACATGGGTGTATCCAAATGGTATTAGAAATATGCAACAAGTACTTCTGGGAATTAAAAAGATCACCATGATACTATATGTATCTATTTATATCTATTTATCAAGATCCATCAACAAATACTGATACACATACAAATCTACATACATGAATATACATAAATGTATGATTCATATACTCCTACACATGAGGTATTAAAACATATCTACAAATTTATATAAGCTTAACATTCTAGCTTATATCAAATATAAATATAAATGATAAAATGTTTCAAAATATCAGGTTATCTCATAAGTAATTAATTATTATCATTGCTGAAAGCAAGACAGGTATAAACATTAATTCTATGCCAAAATAAAAAACAATCATAAAATTAAATTCTACTCATGAATCTATTTGTATGTATACATGTGTGTGCTTTTGTTTTTGTATATAAGTCTGTGTGTGGTTTTCAGTGGAACCCTTTTCAATCTCTCATTCTTCAAAAGTAGTCTTTTTGAATCATTGAAGAAGTATCTTGTAAAATGTTCACATTTCTAAATTATATTCTATCTTGGATTCTTGATTTTTCCAATTTTCGAAAATTTCTAATGACATACTGGATAGAAAGATTAAGATCCATCTCTACTCCTTGCAAAATACATACCATGAATAAATATGCACGCCCACACCCCTCGCATACTTTCCCTCTGTACTCCTATTTATTTTGATCACAATTTTTCATTATATTAATATATTTTATTTACACAATTATTACCTAAAAACAGTGTTCACTGGTAAGGTAACTGTGTATGTTTGTTAATTGCATATGTTTCACTTATTTTTCAACACCTTATACCAATTCATAAATTTCTAGATTCTTATTTTATGTTGTATCCAAATTGTCATGTTACACTTTCCAAATCATAGTAATAATTTTCTTAATGTTTAAACTTCAGACTCTTTTTCCTGATCTTCTATCACATGTGCTTTGTCTACTTAATATGAACAATTGGTTGTTTCCTAGGCCTGTTGTCCAGAAGACTCCCTTCAACTCCCATCTTTATACCTAAGGTTCCCTCATTCGTGGAATCTGTGACTGCTTCTGCCTTGATTTTAAATATTTGGATGGAGCATATGCTCTAATATCTTCTTGTGAAAGGAAATAGGGAAATAAATTTTGTAGCAAACATGGATTTAAAATCATGTTCCCTTTCTTTTTTATGACTTTTTTTGGGGGATTCTTTTGGGTTTGTTGGTTGGTTGGCTGGTTGGTTTGGGTGGGGGGGTTTGTTTATTTATTTTGTTTTTCCTGGGGATTGACCCAGAAGCCCTCTACCTCTGAGCCACCACCACAGTCCTTTTGTTGTATTTTCAGACAGTTTGTCCTGGCTAGCCTTGAATTTGCCTAAACTTCCTGCTTCAACCTCCCAATAGCTGGGATTATAAGCCTGTGCCACCACAATTGACTCTTACAGTTTTCATTACCACACAAAACAACAGTTGCTCTTTAGAACTCTGATGTCCTTCTGATTCATAATTCCTTATACAAGGTAGAATCTATTTCTGAAAGTTTATGTGATTTTTAACTTTACTTTTTTTTTTTTTTTTAACTTTGATGTTCTAAAATTGATTGCACAACCTCTTAGCTTCAGTTCCTCTAGAGTTTAAACCTCTCTTCCTATGAGAGGAAAACACTTAATTGCTCAAAGGAGTTGTAGCAGGTCATTCACATGGTTTACTAAGGCTTCAGGGGTAAATTCAGTCTGTGGATTGTCCTCTTCCTGAGCATAGAGGTGCTCCTATATAATGCCTCAATTTTCCCCTAACTTGATTGACATGTGGTGCTTCTAAATCTTGAACTTCATGGATAATTTGTGGTACTTAAACTGGCTTTTCCACACAAATAAAACTTCTTCTGACATATCGGCTACAGCTTGATCCTCTCTGCAGAGTTCTGCTCCTTCTTTTTGCCTCTGTGTTTCAGAAATTTTTGAATTTTGTATGCTGTGTCCTTTACTCCTCTTCTTCCACCTTAATAGGACTAATTCTCACTTGCAATTCCCATATAATAGTTTTGATGTAGTTCTGAACAGGAAAAGATGGTGTTTTGCTTCTATTCTGCTATGCATTGCTGGCACTCTTTGAAGGTACATTTATAAATAGAGTTGGTGGTGAAAAATAAAATTAATAAAAATAAACTTCTGAAATAATAAAATTCCTATACGCATATCTTCTAAGTAGCAACACTTAAAAAAAGGTTATTTTTCAAACCTTTTACAAGTCTTTTCAGACACTAATAATACAACTGCAACCTCATTAAATTTCTAAAATTTCTATTTACATGCACATAAAGAATTTTTATTCTCCCTGTCTAGCACTAGAGCATATTTTCAGAATAAGAAAAGATTTCCACAGAAATCTTGCAAGAACACACCTAATATTCCAAGTGGATTTTCCGTGGAAAGACCAATATGCAGTTTTAGGCCAACTCATGCTGGCTGTTGCATGCTGCAGATCACTTCCCAGTGGAATCCAGACATGAACAGAGCTCCACTGCTTTGCTACTGCCCATGCTGTCCTTCACTTCTCTGTCACTGTCCCCTACTGTGCCATGATTTCTTTTTTATATTCCTTCACGAAATTTGGACAAATATAACTGGCAGCACAGAAATTTCAATATGGGCACTTCTTTCAGAGAAATAGATGAGGGCACTAGCAGTGTCTTCCCATATTTCTTTTGTGAAATGAGCCCTGCTGACCACCTGCAGTCATACCTGTGACCTCTGGGTTCTTCAACAGGTGAAGGAGACCATATGTCAGAGTGGTGCTTGTTGTCTCTGTCCCAGCTCCAAATAGATCATTCACAAGGTTTACTAAGGCTTCAGTGGTAAATTCAGTCTGTGGATTGTCCTTCTCCTAGGAATAATTCAATGCACTTATTTCATAATTAATTAAGCATGTAATTATAGTAATTTTAAAAGAAAGCAGGTGGTTATAAAGAATAGAAAATAGAAACAAAAAATACAAATTTATAATATGAGTCTGCATGGGATGCTAAACTTGAAATTAATTGAACAAATTTCCATTTCTTACCCTCTTACCCCTTGTTGCTGAAAGATTTGTTCCCCATCCTTTTTGCAAATAGGAATGACATGCAAAGTATTTCTAATTAATAAAACAGAAACAGAAGACTGTTGGTGCCATTTTTCTTTCCTTCTTTCTAGGTAAATATGTAATATACATAATACACATAAATTATTATGACAAGAATATTTTTGAGATTGCAAGATTTAAGCATGAAGATAAAAACTAGTATATTAAGTACAATGTTTTAGTTCATTTTCTGTTGCTACAACAGACTACCAGTAACTGGGTGATTTATGAAGAATAGATGTTTCTTTTGTCCCAGCACCTGTCAACATTGTTACATTGTGAACCAACTTTGATTATGAGTTTTGAGCAGGACAGTTTAAATGCTGCTGTGACATATGGTGAAGGAAAATGGAAGACACCTGAGTCTCCAATGTCTCTGGACTATTGTACCAACCCTAGTGTGGCCCAACACAAAACTTCCTTATATGTAAGATCAATAAATTCACTATCTTAAGCACTGACAAAGAGTATTCTCTAACTTGTACATAAAAATGATCATGATTGATAGCAAGAGGTAAATTGGTAAATTAGGGCTATATCATGGAAGATAAAAAAACAAATCAAGAATATGCACATTTCTTTTGATAATTCACTTGGGCTCAGGAGTTCCCATACATTCATTAAGAATTGGAAAATGTGCAAAAGCTAATGTGGCAGCACAGTATAAACAACCAAAAAGGGAATGAATGACAAAGACAGAATGTACTCCAGATGTGAGGTGACAGGTATCTTGGCTTAGGAAAAACTTACAAGAGTGAATTACTGAAATTTACCCTGTTCTTAAGATACAAATTGAACAAGACAGAACAAATTGGATACAGAGTTTAGGTATTAACCGTTCATTTAGAATTAAGGAGTGCATAGGGATGATGCACATTCTGAGGATAAGGGGCAGGCTCAATAGAGCTCTCATACATTGCAAAATGAGATATAGTAGTACTTGATAAGAAAAACTAATTTTGATTTAGGATTGAATGTATTAATTGACACAGACATGTCACCAACAAAGATGAATTTTAAATATTGTCTGTAGAATTAAAAAATTGTTTTAATAAAAAAATATCAACTAACAGAAAGTTGAAAACCTAGAATATCCCTAAAACTTGAATTAGGTATAAAATATGAAATTTTGTAACTATGCCATAGGCATGATTCACTTTCTGCAGCTTATATAATATCCAGGTGGGCTAAAGGATGTTCAATAATATATAATCAACATTTAGAGAGTCAGCTGTCTCAATAGGCATATTTTCTGGACAAGGTAACATTGACTTTACCTAGTTTTTGAGATTGTCATTCAAAATTTCCTGAAGACCTAAATAGGAGCATATTCCATGGCATGGAGTAAAACATTCAGTATAGTGAAGATCAAACTACTGAAAATAAGTAAAATAGAAGAGCAGAGGAACCCACAATATTGTAGTAGTTCCCTTAGTTATCAATGAAAACATCAGTTCTACACAGAAAATCTCAGGCAAGAAGACTGTGGGAAATTTTCATAGATCTAGCAGACAGGTGAATATAAAAAATGTTATGTTATCCAGCAAAAGAGAACGAATAAAAGCAACAGACAGGTGCAGCATTAGTGAGTGGTGGCTCAGTGGGGAAGGGGAAGCTCCCCTCCAAGAGACAGATGAATCCCTCTCACCAAGTTTAAGGAAAGCAGACATTATTATTTAATACAGTCACAACTGAGCAGGAAACAATCTCAGATGCCATGATCTAATACTTAGAAGTATGTCCCATGCAAAAATAACACAAAATAAAACAACAACAACACCAAAAAGTAATGACAAGATGTATAGAACTGATTTTAAAAAATCATGAACATAGCAGAACAGAAGATCAACATGTGAAAATCAATGGATTTCTTGTACTCTAATAATAAATCTTCTGAGAAAGAATTGAGGAAAAACATTCCTTTCAAAATGACCTCAAAAACTCAAATTGGTTTAGGAATAAATCTAACCAAAGAAGTGCAGATATCTACACTGAAAATCATAGAATGCTAAAGAAAGTAATTGAAGAGAACCATAGAAGATGGAAAACTATCCATATTTTTGGACAGGCAGAATTTACATTATTTAACTGGTGATATTATATAAAAATGAGATTTAGGTTTAATGCAATCTTGATCAAGAAACAAATGGTATTCTTCTTCACAGAACTAGGAACATCAGTCCTAAAATTAGCAAGACTCTGAACATCCAAAGCAATAATGAGCAATAAGAATAATTCTGGAAGCAACACAATACATACTACAAATTATACCGCAGAATATTAGTAAAAAAAAATAGCATAGTATGGCAAAAAGAAAAAGGCCTAAATCCAACAATATAGAGACAAATCCACATAGATAAAGTCATCTGGTACTTCACAGAACTGCCAAAAACATGTTGGAGAAAAGAGAGTATTTTTAACCAAGGATGCTAGAAAACTGAATATTGACATGTAGAAGATTAAAACTCAATTACTGTCACTTACCTTCGACAAAAGTAAACTTAAAGTGAATTAATGAGAGAGGCAGTAGATCAGAAACTCTACAAAAGCTAGAATAAAACATCAGGTCAGGATTCTAATATATTTGTACAGTTACCAACTTCCTGAACAAGATATCTAAAGCTCAAGTAACAAAACCAAGAATCAATGAATGGGATGGCTTCAAATTCAAAAGATTCTTCACAGCAAAAACAAACAAACAAAGAAACAAACAAACAAAAAAGCATGAAAAGCCTAGAAATCTGGAGACTATCTATTCCAAGTGCTCTTATGACAGGGGATTAACATCCAAAATGTATAAAGAACTAAAAGTATCCTTAACACCAAGCAAACAGATAACACAATCAAGAATTGGGCAAATAAACTAAACAGACATTTCTCAAAAGGAGAAATTTAAATGGCCCACAAATATAATAATATAAATGCTCAGCATCCCTGGTGATGGAGAAATGCAAATCAAAGTTATATTGAAATATTATTACACTCCATTTAGAAGGACAACCATCAAGAATAAAAGGAACAATAATTGCTTTGGAAGATATCAGTGAAAAACTACACTCATACATTCTTGGTGGGACTGAAAATTGGTACAACCACTATGGAAAGCAATATAGAGATCTGAAAAATCCAGGTATGGAACCAGCACATAACCAAGCTCTTCCACACTTAGGTGTTTACCCAAAAGAACTAAAATAAGTGTGCTGTAGTGATATAAGCATACCCACGTTTATAGCAGTACAATTCACGATTACCAAGTTATGGAATCAACTTAGATGTCTTCAATAGACAAATTGAAAATGAATATTGATAAATATACACAATAAAGTTTCATTCTACCATAAAGAAGAATGAAATTGTGTCACTTGTTAGTTAATGGATGAATAGGGAGGACATCATGCCAAAAAATATCCTTACTCATAAAGACAGAAGATCAATGTTTGCTTATATGTAGAGTATAGAGAGATAAAAGAAGTAGAAGGGAAAATGATAGAGTAAGAGGATCCAGAGAGAGACAAAAGGACAGGACATCGTGAATTCCTGGTGCACAAAGTCTACCAAATTATGCTATGTTCATGTATGAACCATACTACAATGTTCCTGTATGTACAGGACACAAGGTAGTGTGTTCATACCTGTGTGCATGTGTGTGTGTGTATACACACACATACTTTACACTTAGTTCAGCAACAGCAAGTTAAGCTAGAATTAGAAATTCCCAGCCTCCCACAGTGGGGAGAGTTTAAGTAGGAAAACCAGGAAGTCTAAAAAAATCTGTTTGAACTTCTTAAGTGTCAAACTAGAAATTCCTGAAGTTTACCCTTTTCTTTCAAACTGCAGTATTTTTTCACCCTTTCATCACTTACATATAATACTGGGTATTGGTACACTGGGTTTCTAATACACAATACCAATAGCCACTTATGATGCACTATTCACTGCGTTGGTGAGGGCCCAAGCTGTGACTCAGTGTGGACACAGAGGGGGTGTTAAAATAGAATTGGCAAGATGATCTTCATCTCAGAATATTTTGGAATAAAAACATTGGAGGGAAAGGTCTCTATTTCAAAAATCTGAGAAAGAAAAATTATTTTTTAATAGAACAGATATTGCATCAACTACTTGATAAAAACTGTTTCCTACTGTCTGCACAAATTTTGTATTTTGTCAGAATTATCTCTAATTTATGTATTTTGTCAATTAATTGGATCATCTCTTAATACACCTTTTCTTCTCTTTGATGTGCATTTCCTTCCCTTGTCTTTCATCCTTTATATATAAATCATTTTAACTTGTATCTCCATTTCCTGCAGCACTCTTCCTTTTTTCCTTATATATTCTCCTTCCTTATTTGTTATTTGCACATTTTATCCCTTTTTCAATGAAATTTAATGTACTATTAAATCTTAATTTTCCCTGCCTATTGCAAATCCATAGTCTTTGGTGAATAGAGTTGAAGTAGTCAGTAATAATAACTTCTGTGAATATTAGGTTGTTATAGGATTTGCTCTTGAATTACCATTGCATGAGTGGCTACTCTCTCCTTTCAAAGTGGTAGCAATGATTGAATTAAAAATTTTAACAGGCTAATTGGATGTGTTAAAGCTAAGTCTGAGGCACATTTTTGAGATGTACCTATGTACAAAGTACCTCACTTAAAAGAGGAAGAGGAATCCATCTCAAGAGACCCACAAAATAGGACCCAAGATAACATGAGTAAACAAGTCAAATGGACATCTACAAAATACATATAACCTACCAATGTCTGAATCCACCCATTTAGATGCAGATGAAGTGTCAAAAATTAAGAACTTTAATGGTGAAAATGATCAATGAACTAAATGAAGATATAAGTAAAGAAAGGGGAGAGAAAATGGAAGAAATGAAAGAGCATTTCAAAGTACAGATAGAGATTTTGCAAAAAGAATATACAGAAATCCTGATAGAAAAAGTAAAACAATCTATTATTCACTTAAACCTCTCTCCAATAAATTAGACCACATAGAAGACAGAATTTCAGGGATTCAAGATAAGGTGTATGAACTTTAAAACTCAGACAGCAAAAAATAAAAGAAATAAGAAATCATGATCACAAGTTAAAGAAATCTGGGACAAGTCTATGAGACCAATCTTAAGAATCATTGGGATTAAAGAGAGAACTGAGATTAAATTTAAAGGAATGAATAACCTTTTCAGTGAGATATTTCAGAGAAATTTCCACATCTATGGACTGAGAGGGGCTCTGGATAGGACACATTCAGAACCCCAAACAAACAAGATCAAAGAAGAACCTCTCCAGCACACAGCACATTTAAACACCTGTCATACAAAAAAGAAGAATTTTAAAAGGCTAAAACTTAATATTATGTCACACTGAGAGGTATTCTAGGCAGAATTACTCCTGATTTCTTAGCTGAGAATGAAAAAGAGAAGAGAAATTGAAATTGTGTCTTCTAAAGCTTGACAGAATATAATTGCCAATCAGAATAACCATATCAGGCAAAACTAGCCTTCAGAATTGAAGAGAAATAGTAAGACGTTCAAAATGAAAAGAAACTAAAAGAATTCATAATGATTTGGGGGGCCACTCATGGAATGTTATAATTTAGAGTTGAGGGATTCCCCAAAAGATCATATATGAGACAATGAAAAAATTTCCAAAGATGGAATGATCAAAAGTGAGAGGTATAAAACAATCAGTTCATTAATCACTAATGTGGGTTAACTGGGCAGGAACTGTGGGCAGGTAAGGTAAGACTGAAGGGAGGAGGTCACTGGGAGTGTGCCATTGGGATTTATATTTTGTCCTTGGTGAGCAGAGGTCTCTTGCCTTCTGCTTGTCATGCCCTGAGCTGGTTTCCTCCACTATGCTCTTCTGCCAAGATGTTCTGGCTTATCTTGGGCCCAGAGCAATTGAACCATCCAACCATGTATTGCCCTCTGAAATCATGAGTCAAATTAAGCATTTACTCTTCTATCTTATTTTTGTCAGGTTTTTTGATCCCACAAACAGAAAAGCTGACTAACAAAGATGAGTGTAAATAGTATAAACTCTCACATTAATAAACATAGAATGACAGATTGGATTTAAAAATAGGACCCAACTATGCACTGTTTCAAGAGACTCTTCTTAAAGGCAAAGACATGTGCAGTCTAAAAATGAAAGGCGGAAAAATATTCCATGAAAATGGAGAAAAAAAGAAACATTCAAGTCATACTGGTAGAAAACAATTCACTGAAAAGGTGAGGATAGTGTTTATACTTCAAACATCAGTGTACCTAAAGCAGGTACTACTCAACTTGAAGATCCAAACAGGGCACAATACAACAATATTGGGTAATTTCAACACACCTCTCTCCCCATGAGATAGGTCATTCACACATAAAATCACTAAAGACCCTTATGACCTAGAAATATTATGAATTTAATGGACTAACAGAGAGTCATAAAACATTTCATTAGACAACAGCTAATTTCAACTTTTTCTTAGCTGCTCCTGGAGCTATCTCCAATTGTTCATATTAGAGGAAACACAGTAGTAAGTCTTAGCCAATATTCTTTTTAAATTCATGTAATCTCTTCCATCTAAACTATCATGCTATCATGGAATGAAATTACCAAGAAACAAACCATAGAAATTACATATGGACATGGAGATTCAATAATACAATCTTAAATGATGAATTAATCATTGAGAGAATGATGGGACTAATGTGAGATTCCTAGACACAAAATATAATAGGGATGCAAAATACAAGCAACTCAGAAACACTAGGAAAGCAATTCTAAGACAAGAGATTATAATGAATTAATACATTAAAAAATCAGAAAGATCCCAAATAAACTAATAATGAATCTCCAGTCTTTAGAAAATTAAAACACAATCCAAATGCTGAATAAAGAGGAAAATAATGAAGATGTAATATGAAGTTAATAAGAAATTTAAAAACTATAAACAAACTCTGAAACAAACACTTGATACTTTGAAAAGAGTAACAAGACTGATAAACGTTAGCCAAATTAAGCAAAACAGAGAAGACAGGAAGTAGTAAAATTAGAAATGAAAAATAAGCAATGCCAGAGAAATCTCTGAAATCCAGAGGATTATTAAGGACTACACTGAAATATCATATTCCAATAAATTAGAAAATCCAGAAGAAAGGGATAAATTTATACCCAGATATGGACTACAAAATTTGAAACAACAGGATATAAAAAACTTAATCATAGCAATTGTATACAATGAGATTGAAGCAGTAACATAAAGCCTTCCAGAAAACAAAAACCCAAGACTAGATGGGATCTCTGCTGAATTCAGCCAGACCTTTAAAGAAGAATTAGTACAGCTCTTTCTTACACTATTACATGAAATAAAAAGTGTGGAGGGAGGGGCATAACTCCCAATTCATTTTATAAAACCCATACCACCATGATCCCCCAAACAGATAAGGACACACCATGGAATGAAAACTAGGATTTAATAACCCTGATGAACATAAATGCCAAAATTCTTAATAAATTTTAACAAAACATGTTTGAATCCACAATAAGATTGTACATCTAAAAAGAACAATAACAAATTGTACATGATGACCAAGTGTGTTTCATTCCAGAGCTGCAAGAATGCTTCAACATTTACAAATCAATAGACATAACTCATTACATAAATTTGATTAAGGAATAATAATCACATGATAATATCAATAGTGCAGAAAAACACTGTGGCAAAATATAGCACCTATTCATGTTAAAAATGCCAAAGAAATAAGGGTATAAAGAACTTCTCTAAATATCATGAGGGCTGTATATAACAAACTCAAATCCAACATATAGCAAATGTTAAATGACAGACAATATTTTTCCCTACATTCAGGAAAAAGACAAGGATGTCCATTGTCACTAATTCTACTTAACAAAGTATTTGATATTGTAGACAAGGCAATTAGGCAAGAGAAAGAAATTAATGTGATATAAATAGAAAGAAAGAAATCCAATTATCACTGTTTGAAAATGATATGATTCTGTATTTGGAAGACCCAAAAAAATTCACCTGAACAAAAATAAATCCATTGAAAAACAAATCAGAAAAAAATTCCATTCACAATAACCTAGAAACAAACAAAGAAACCCAAATCCCAATATCCTAGGAATGAATCTAACTAAAGAGGAGGAAAATCTGTATGATTAAAATTACAGAACATTGAGGAAAGAAAACAAAGAAGACCATAGAAGAAGGGAAGACTTCCCATATTCTTAAATAGTCAGAATTTACATTATCAAAATGACCATATTACCACAGCAATCTATAGATTCAGTGAAATTCCAACAAGATAACAATGCCATTCTTCATGGAACTGGTAGAAAAGGTCCTAAAATTCAGTAAGGAAAAAAAAAAAAGACCTAGAATAGCTTAAGAAATATGGATCAATAAGAACAATGCTAGAGACATCAGAATGCCTAAGATCAAATTTTGCTATAGTGCTCTGGCAACAGAAACTACATTGTTCTGTCATGTAGACGAATGGAAAACAAATCATCAAGAGAAACCCACGTGGATAAAGTGATCTGATCCTTGACAAAGGAGCCAAACATACATTAGAGAAAAGACAGCTTTATTTTAAGAAGTGGTGCTGAGAAAATTAGATATCCATGTGTAAATGAATGAAAGTAGATTCCTCTCCTTCATCCAGTCCATAGGTGAACTCAAAGTGTGTGAAAGACCTAGAAATTAGACCAGAAACACTGCAATAGCTGAAACAAAACAGAAGGGCAACAATCTAACTGAGAGGTTTAGGCATTGACTTCTACAATAAGACTCCTAAAATGCAATAAAGAAAATAAAAATATTAATAAATGTGATGGCATCAAATTACAAAATTTCTGTACAACAAAGGAAATAAGAATGTGAAGAGAAAACCTACAGAATGGGAGAGAAAAATCTTTGCCAGGTACTCTTTCTGAAGAAGATTAGTATCAAAAATATGTATAAACCTTAAAAAATTTAACACCAAAAAACACAAATAACCCAACTAATAAGTGTACAAATAAACTAAACACACACTTCTCAAAAGAAAAAATACAAATGTTGAAGAAGTATATGAAAAAATATACAGCGTTTTTAACAATTAGGGAAATTCAAATTGAAATGCACTGAGATTTCATTTCACTCCAAGTAGAATTTTCAGTCATCAGGAACACAAACAATAATAAATGGGGATATGATGTGGAGGGAAAAAATACTTTCACATACTTAGGGCTAGGATTGTAAATAATCACTATGAAAATTACTATGGAGATTCTCCAAAAGGGTAAAACTGGAACAAAAAAATGACCAAGCTATCCAACTCCTTGGTATTTATCAAAAAGAATCAGTCACATACTCTAGCAAGACATGCATGCCCATTTACAGCAGTACAGTTCACAACAGCCAAGTTATGAAACCCACATAGGTATCCTTCAAGGGATGGATGGGTAAAGATAATGTGGTATGTACACACAATGAAGTTTTACTCAGTCTAAAAGAATGAAATGTCATCTCTAAGGAAACAGATGGAACTGAGGAACATAATGCTAAGTGAGATAAGTCAGACTCAGAAAGTCAAGGGTCCCATGTTTTCTCTCCTATCTGGCAGCTAGACAGAAAAGAAAAGGTAAAGGGACCTCATCAAAATGCGAAAGAAGACTAGAACAGTAGAGAAAGGGAATGAGGAAGGGAGAAAAGGAATGAAAAAAGAAGTATGGGGGAAAGAAACTGACAAATTTGTACTATGTGCATGTATGAAGATAGAACAATAAATCCCAATCTTATAATAATTATAATGGATCAATAAAAACCATTTTAAAATGTACAGTACAGGAATAATGACCCAAAGATGGTGAAGTACGAAGTACGAAGTTCCAGGTGTCAGTCCTTCCAGAGAAACAACTAACTGTCTGAAGCACCTCTTTTGGAACTGTGGGATCTAGTTGAAAATGATAGTATCCAGGGAAATATTTGATAAAGAAAAGTTCTGAAAAATCTAGGTGTCTCACATACCAGCTACTCTTCCCCATAGAGCAGCACCCACTGCAGGAAACAGTGAGGACAGATTCTACAGTCCTGTTGTATCTTGTTGGTGCTAGAATGGGAAACAGGGCTCGTTCCTACAAAATCCCCTGTGTATGCCTTGGTCACTTGATCTTGATCACAGAGAAGCCATTACACAGGCTTGCATTGGGTACTTTCCCTTTCTCCCATACAATGAGTATAATCATCATTTCTATTTGCATTTTTTAGCTCCAATTTTATATTTGGTAACTTGTTTATGAATATTTCCTTTTCACCTCAGGTGTCAATTTTGCCTTTCTTCTGGTAGATTATTAATGTCTATAGAACAGTGTTCATGTATTCTAGATATTTAAGGATTCAATTTTAATTCTTCAATGATAATTCATGTAAATCTTTAAAGACAAGATATGCTTCAAGTGTTTGTCAGGATGTCTTTCCTGACCATGTGTCTAGCCCTAGTAACCATAGAATGAATCAATGAAGCACAAAATATAGAAGCAATCAGATCACAGAGTTTTGGTTCACATTCTACCTCTTCCATTTTGATCAGGAAGCAGTCGATGAGGTCCCGAGGATTGTTCATATCCAGGGATTCTTGGTGTTCTTTTATTTTCTCCAAAAAGTACTGTTTCAATTCAGCCGTATTCTTAAAAAATGTTTTATGACTCCCTGGGAAGTAATCAATGAGAACAGGAAAATTGTTGCAGACCTACAAAATAAAAATATATTTAGCTAGAAACAGATAAGAAAAACGTGTATATTATTCCTAGTCCATCATACAAACTATAGCTTTAAAACAAAGTTTAAAAATTTTGATGGAGAACTCTTCATATTTAAAAATTCCCATGCTTATGAAAAGATTAGAGGGCGAGAACTATGATTATAGGATCAGTAATGGGAACCCTTTCCTATATTCTATATCATGTTTAGAGATAAAAATACGAGTATATAATTTTTTCCTTTATTCAAACCCCTTTTTCCCTACAATCTGTAAATATGTATTAGCATGATTTACCATGATTGATGCTTTGAAGATGAGAACAGAGTAAAAGAGACTTTGGGTAACCAGAAAAGGACTAAAATGCTTGATAATAGAGAATTATGCTCACTGGGTACAGGGCAGAGAACAGGGTGAGGGAAGAGGGGAGGGAAGTGGGAGGTGATGGGGTCTGAATTAGAATGTATTATATTCCATGCTTTTCTAATTCTGTCAAAATGAATCTTATTGTTATGCATTCTAAAAAGAACTAATAACAATTTTATTAAATTAAAAATAAAGAGCACAATGCTGTTCTATGCTTTTCCTTATATGAAGCAGCCTCATAAATAATGTAACTACCATATATTAGGGGAGGTTTGGAAAATACTATGAAATGCAATTGGACATTCTATGGAAGAAGTAACTGTACAAGAGTAGTTAGGAGTCAATTTACTTTAAACTAAGCTTAGGGTAAAACTGTTTGTTCAGGGTCCTACACACTGAAATGCAATCATTTTATCAGCCTAGCCCTACTACCTTGTCAGGTCAGATGCCATCTGAAGCATTGTTATGGTTAAGATGAAAGTTGTGTCCCAAGAGCTCATGTGTGAAAAAACACAAGAGGGTTTAGAAGTGAAAGGGTTGAGTTACGAGAGCCTTAACCAAATCAGAGCAGTAGACCACAGATAGTGATTATTTTTGGGTTAACTCTGGGCAGGTGTGGCTAGAGGAGGGGGTTCCCTGGGGTGTGTCTTTGGTGTATGTGTTTTGTTCATGGTGAGTGGGGTCTGTGTGCTTCCTAGTCATACGTCCTGAGTTGCTTTTCCCACCACGCCCTTCTGCTATTAAGTCGTGCTCACCTCAGGACCCAAAGAATGGGTCCAGCCATCTATGGACTGAGCTCTAAAATTGTGAGTTCCAAGAAACTGTTCTTCCTCTAAATTGTTCTCAGGCCTTTTGGTCACAGCTGTCCAAACAGTGACTAAAACAAACATCAATAATCTCTGCCCAGTTCAGTTTCCTTGCAGCATCTGTATTCCCTTTTCCCTCCTTAATACTAGAAACGAAGGTAATGTGAGTGTGTGTGTGTGTCTGTGTGTGTGTGTGTGTGTGTGTGTGCCTGTAGGGCTTATCTTTTATTGGTTCCTTTTAGTTATACATGACAATAGAATTTATTTTGACATTGTTATGAAAGCACAAATAAAATTTATCCTAATTCAGTCCCCAGTACCTTTCCTCCTCCACTCTTCCTCCCACCACTGATCCCTTCCCTCTACTCTTCTGATCTTTCTGCTATTATCCTTTTTTAGATTAGTGACTTCTGTATGTACATGATGGTGAGAGTCACTGTAGCATATTTGTATGTGTTCACGGGGATGTTAGGACAGATTCAATCCACTATTTCTATCCGTTCACTCCTCCTCCCTTCCTTTCATTCCCCTACATCTATTCCACTGATCTTGTTTCTATTCTTTCTCTTTCTTCTGACCCACCTTAGTTTGGATTAGTTTTTGCATATCAGAGAAAACATTTGATCTTTGGTTTTGTGAAACTGATTTATTTTACCTAGTATGATAAGCCTTCAGATCCATTCATTTACTGGCAAATGCCCCTACTGTCATTCTTCCTTATGACTGGATATATAACACATTTTCTTTGTCCCCTCATCTATTCAAGGTCACCTAGGTTACTCCATAGTTTGGTTACTGTGAATCGAACTTCTATAAATATTGATCTTGTTGCATCACTGTAGAATGCTAATTTCAAATCCTTTTTATATATACCAAAGAGGGATAACTGGTTAAAGTGTGGTATCATTCCAAGTTTTCTGATACTTGATACTACAAGTATCTCCATACTGCTTTCCACAGTGAATGTAACAATTTGCAGTCCCACCAACATCATATGAGTGCACCCTTTTCCCCATATCCTTCCCAACATCTCTTGTGACTTGTATTCCTGGATATTGGCATTCTATCTGGAGTGAGATTAAATCATACTGTAGTTTTGATTTGCATTTCTCTAATTGCTAGAGATGTTGAACTTTTTAATATATTTGTTGAACATTCATATTCCTTCTTTGCATAAGTGTCCTTTTAGTTCCTTTTACCATTTATTGATTGAATTATTTGATGTTTTGTTTTTTGACTTCCTTGTATATCCTGGAGATTAACAATCTGTCTGAGGTACATGTGGCAAAGATTTTCTTCCATTCTGTAACACTTTCTTCATGTTCTTGATGGTTTCCTTTGCTGTGAAGATTTTAGTTTGATACCATCCCATTTATTGTTTCTTGATTTTACTTCTTGCACTTCTGGAGTTTTATTGAGAAAGTCAGTTCATAAGCCAACATGATACAGAAAGGCCTCCATTTTCTTCTGGTAAGTACAGGGCTCTGGTTTAATGCCTGATCTTTGATCCACATTCAGTTTGGTTTTGTTCACGTGAGAGATAGGGGTTCAATTTCCTTTTACTACACATACATTTCCAGTTTCCACTAACTGTTTGTTAAGAAGGCTATCTTTTCTCCAATATATACTGTTGGAAACCTAGTTAAGTTTCAGATAACTCTATTTCTGCCAAGTAAAGTGAAATTTCTAAGTGGTGATTGGAGTGCAACCTTGTCAGTGATGAGTTTCCAACAGGGTCCTGAATGTCCACTGAGTGCCATGACCTTGCGCAAATGCAAACACCAAAGTACTTTATAAAGATTAGTCTCTGGGGGTTGCAGGGAAAAGCATTGGCCAGAGACCCAAAGTGTTTACATGTCATCTCTAATGAGGGCATTCGTTTTCCTGTGCATAAAGTAAACAACTCGGTCACATTTTCCTGATACTCACTTCATGATGCCCAATTCTGGTCTAGACTTTGGTGTCTAGACTCACTTCACTGCTTGGACATATTGGTCGGAATAAAGATCATATGTGTTTTTTTAGGAAGAAGGGATAGGATTCTGTCTCACCTGAATCCATGGGGAGCTCAGAATCTTCAGGTTTTGAATTGATTTCCGTATAAAGTTGAGAAAATGTTGGTCTTTATAATCAAAACGATTATGGAAGATAATGGAGCAGATCACATTGCAGGGAGCACAGCCCAAGATCAAGGTGGGATCGCAGGGTGAGGCTAAAGAAATGGAAACATTAAAAGTTAACATTAAAATATACATAAAAATGTGTTTCTCTTTGAGATAGCAGGGAAAAGTAATTGTAGAACCTCTAAGCAATATCTATTGAGAAGTTTCCTTGAAATGAAAAATATTCAGCATGCTAAAAGTCATTATCCCTTTTATGTTAATGTCAAAGTGACTTTCACCTTCTACACAGTGTAAAAGTGGTTTTCATAGAGCTCCATTCAAATCCACTGCATTTTAAAGCCATTCTAACACACAGTATTCCTTAGTTTTTTGAAAACATTTTAGAAGTTCACTTTAAAGGCCCCTGTTAATACAATTTCAGTGCAGAATTATATTTGTCATCAAAACTGTAGATAATTAGGAATATAAAAAGAAAATTAAAATTAGGCGATCAATAAATTTCATTTGGAAACAAGTATCCTTCAAAACTATAGCCTTAAAGTTTACTTGATAAAAATAATTAACCATGGAAGTGAAACACCTCTACAATTAAAATTTCAAAAAACTGATGAACGAAGTTGAAGAAGAAACACACACACACACAAAGATGGAAACACCTCCCATGCTCATCAACTGGAGCATTTGAATCCTACTCTCCAAATCAATTTGCAGGCTCCATTGAATTCCCATGATAACAACAAAGACATTTATCATAGAACTAGAAAACTAAATCCTAAAATTCACATGGAAGTACAGAAGGCAAGACAATTGTGAGCAGAGAAACAAAGCTGGAGGCAGGACAATGCCTGAGTTCAAGCCATACTACAGAGCCAGCGTAAGCAAAATATCATGGAACTGGTGGAAAAACAGGCAAATAAAACAAAGAAAGAGAGAGAAGATTCCGGGGGTTGGGACAGGGAAGACATGCATCTACACTTGACTGATTCGTATAAAAGTTACCAAAAGTTATGGTGGAGAAATGAGTCCCTTTTCAATAAATGGAGCATGAAGATGATTGAAACTTGACCCATGTCTCTCACCTCATACAAAAATTCAACTCACAATGGCTCAGAGACATTACTATAAGACTTGAAACCCTAAAAGAACTAGAAAAAAACACAGGGGAAACACCTGGAGATGGATACAAGTGTTGATATTTTTGTATTGGACCCTAAAAGAAAAGTAGGCAAGTATATTACATCAAACTGAAAAGCTCTTGCACAATAGTCAATAGAGTGAAGAGACACCCTAAAGATAGGGAAATAATATTTGTCAATTATTCATCTCATGTAAGAGTAAAATCAACAATATATATGAAATGAAAAACATAACAACAGACCCCAAGTAATATGATAATAAATGGGCAAATGATCTTAATAGGCACTTCTCAAAAGAAGAAATGAAATGACCAATAAACACCTTTTTAAAATGCTTAATATCATTAGACATCAGGGAAAGGCATATCAAAGCTACCATGAGATATCATTTTGCCCCACTTAGAATGACTATATGATAGTTAAAACACAGAAACCAAAATTAGATACCTTAATTACAACCACTACATACAATAAATAACATTATTGGAAAGGCGTGCAGAAAAAGGGTACCTTATAAGGGTTGGTGGGAATGTTCATTAGGAAATTCATACAGAAAACAGTATATCATTTGGTCAAACATAAACAGATCTTCCATATGATCCAGGTGTCCTGCTTCTGGTACACAGATGAAAGATATGAAATCAAGATACCGTATACATTCCTGCATGTTTAAGATAATTATGACACTATGTGGTTATCAACAGATGAGTGGATAAAGACAATATGTTATAAATACACAATATATTTGTATTCACTCATAAAGAAGAATGAAATCTTGTCATTTACTGCAAAGAAGACAAAACTGGAGGGACTGATGGTAAGTAAGGGGTCAGAATCCAAAAGTGAAGTATTGCATGGTCTCTCTCTGGTGTGGAAGGTAAAATGAATGTGAACCTGAGAGTAGAATAGAGGAAGAATGTGTGGTGGTGGTGAGGAAACTAGAGAGATGAAGAGGATGGATTTTAATAGTATTTGCTGCACACATGTTTGGGAATACCATAGAGATCCTCATTAAGATGAACTGATTAAATGTCAATAAAAAATACAATAAAATAATTTTAAAATGAATAAAAAATGATGCAAAGGAATTATAATGCATTGGATCAGAAAAGGCATTCAAATCATCTACTCTTCCACCAGGCTCCCTAAGTGTTCCAGTATCCTGAGTGTTCACAACAAAGGTTTATTTTAAGTAGGGAGTTGAAGGGTAATTAGAGAAGCCTGTAAAATTCTTTATGTATATCATTCAGTGGTAAGGTCTGATTGTTAGTCTTTCTTTTCTTCTTAAATTGGAAGAGAAATGTAAAAATAGAGCAATCTGGTTTCAACCTGAAAATCAGACATTGAATAACACTTCATGAGTCAGTAGAGAAGACATTGAGAAGTAAGTGATTACCGTAAGCATGATTAGTGACACTTTCCAGGAGATATTCAAATCAACGGAAAACCATGGATGAAAATAATTACTAGGCCCTGGTCTTGGAAGAAATCATGAGAGATGTGAGACAGCAAAAGGGACTCTACAACCACAGTCCAATTAGGAGCAAGCACACCTCACTTGCTCCAGATCCACTGTGTCCAATGGACAATGGTGAAATGTGGAATGGGAAGCTCACAAATGTGCCCTGAGAATACCCTGCTCTTTGTCTCTTTAAGGGAATGGATCACTAAGCCTTCTCTCTTCAAGATGCAATGATTTGAAAACAGAAATAACACTGGTCAGAGGAGGATTACATGACCTTTACACCCACCATGCAGCCCACTCATGCCTGTGCACAGGCAGCACAGATCCACAGACTCTGACTTTCTACTTCAAATCATCCCTCCTCCACATGAGGTCTGACAGCTCCCATAATTAACATCTGGCTGTTGCTGAAACGTGTCTGCTAGACACAGAAGAGAGCAGTCTGTTAAGGACAGTGATACGATGAGTCACTCACACTTGGTTTTCCTCAACTCCTCCACAAGGCAGCGGGCTTCTTCTTGAATGCGGTCCTCAATGCTCCTCTTCCCCATCCCAAAATTGCGCAGAGTCATGAGTGAGAAGCGCCTCATCTCTCTCCATCTGCTTCCATTAGTTAAAATGACTCCTAAATGAGGGAGAGCAGAATCTAGGAAAGATATCCCAGGCGAGGTAGAGGAAGTTGACAAGTGGCAGCCACAGAGATGGTCAAGCTCAACCTGGCTTTCTCTTTTCCTTTCTCCTCATCACCATGACCATTGCTCTCCCATTTCACATGCACACACACTTACCAAATCCTTTACTAACTCTATCAGGCACTGGGAAACTGCCTCTTCCAGAAAATACTTCTCCATGATCAATCAGGGCTTCCTTCACAGCTTCATATCCATGCAACACCACAGTGGGCTTCATACCCAAATACAGAGTGAACACAGGGCCATAGATTTTTGACAACTGGAAATGGGAAAGAAAGTGAAAATATTTCATAAACAAGATCAGAATTCAATCTACATGTTTGACTGATTCAGACTGTCATTCAGATTATTCTCATTATATTTATTATATTTTATTGTGCCACAAGAATCTGTACATATTTCTGAATATTTTCTACAAATGTGATGGCAATGATAGCTGTCAGTTATGGTTGGTCTCACAGCAATGCATTTAGGGGATTTATTTGTCCTGTTTTACATGCTAAGGGAATGAAGTCAGAAAGTTACAAACTCATTTGCAGTGTACCATGACTAATAAACAGAGGACCCAAATTTGAATCTTTGTTTTGTCAACTTCAGAAGTTTGAACAATTTATTGGTCCCCAGTGCTTATCCACCTTTGCACCAATACCCAGCTGAATTCTTCTGGTTCATTAGCAGGGGTAGTGTCATAGATGTTTTGGTTAAGTAAGTCTATGACAAGCACTGGAAGTATGTATTTTTAATGGTGACCTCAGATTATCTTAACACTCATAGGTTGAGAACACAGATATCACTAACACAGCAAGAGATTGATTACCATGGAGGCAGCACCAGGCCATGCAGCATAGCATGGAAGAACAATTTCCCTCACTTTGCAGCAAGTCACAGAGTATAGGCTGCAGCTTTGTGCAAAACCCACAAGGATTGTGTTATCAGCCAGTGGACCCTATATTACTCTCTTATGCTGCTTCTTAGCCAATAGGTTTTTCATTTTTGTTTTTGTTTTCTTAATGCTTTTATTGAAGTATGATTGAAAAATAAAAAGCTTATATATTTAGAGTGTAAAATGTGATAATTTGATTTATGTAGACAGTGCAAATTGATTACCACAGCCAAGCAAATTAATATATACATTTTCTCAGTGTTAACATTTTCATGTGTGTGTGTGAAAACAGGTTAGGGAATTTCAGTATGAGACGCATTATTATTTACTGCAGTCACAATGTTGTGCCTTAGGTCCCCAGTGCTTATTCACCTTGTAACTAAATCTCTTTATAACCTTGGAATAAAAATTCACCTTCCTCCCACTTCCCAACTCCCAAAAACCACCATTCTTCTCTTTATTGCTATGAGTTTGAGGATTTTTTATTTGTTTTTAACAGTCACTATTAATGGTCTTTCTGTGTGGCCATTTCCTTCATTATAAAGTCCTCATTCATTATAAAGATATAGATTGGAAACATAAGTCCTAGCATTATGTTGTGCAGAAGGACAATGACAGATAATGTACTGCTCATTTCAAAACAGCTAGAAGAAAGAATATGGAATATTTTCATCATTAGTAAATGATAAGCGTTTGAAAAGATAGATATTTTTACTTTGATTTGAACATTACACAAAATACACAGGTATCAAACATGAAATGGTGCTACATAAATATGTATGACTCCTGGAAGTCAATTAAAAGGGAAATGTACACAAAGCATGGCTAGAAAAAGGTTAGGAAACATCTTCCCCACGTTTTCCTTCAGTACTTCTATGGTTTCAGGGCTTCCCTTTGTCTTGAATCTATTTGGAATTGATTTTTGTGTGTAGTGTTACAAATGAATCTAATTTCATTTGGTTTTTGCATGTTGATGTACAATTTCCCAAATGCTATTCAGTGAAGAGTCTTACCTTCCCCCACTGTGTATTCCTGGCCCTTTGGTGAATAAATAGTCAATGTATGTGAGTAGGTGTATTTCCTGGACTCTCCATGGGATCCATGGGTGTATGTATCTGTTTATGCCTGCATGGTCATGTTTCATTTACTACAGCTTTGTACAGTGTTTGAAGCCTCAGATTTCTTGCATAAGGTACTGTTTGTTGTTCAAAATCTTCTGAGGTTCTATGCAAATTTTAAGACTTGGAAAATTTCTTTGATAGATACCCTTGTATTTTTCATAGAATAATTCTTCCCATCTGTGAACATGGATTATTTTCCCATGTAATTCTGTCTGCTACAAATTCTTTCATTGATTTTTTTTATATTTCAGCATGCAGATTTTTCACCTCCTTGTTGAAATTTATTTCTAAATATTTCATTCTTTCTCATGTTGTTGTAAAAGAAATACTTTCCTGATTATCTATTTATTACTAAAAATGCTGCTGAATTTTGTATGTCATTTGTGTATCCTGTTTATTTATTTATTTATTTATTTATTTTTGTGGTACTGGGGATCGAACCCAGGGCCTCGTGCTTGCAAGGCAAGCACTCTACCAACTGAGCTATCTCCCCAGCCCTTCCTGTTTATTTAGAATTCATTTATTAGTTCTAATTGTTTTCAGATTAAGTTTAAAGTTTTCCATAACAGATAATATTTTGCTTCTTTCTTTTTGGTTTCTATGGCTTTTATTTTTTATTTTTTATTTTTTGTTGTTGTTGTTTAATTGTTCTGTCCAGACTTGAGTTCTATGCTGAGTAAGGGTAGCACAGTGGGCATTCCTGACTTTTCACAAATTTTTGAGAAAAACTTTCAGTGTGATGTTAAATATTGGGTAGTCACCCATAGCCGTTAGTGTTCTGTGAAAAATTCCTTCTGTGTCATGTGTTTTTGAATGTTCATCATGAAAGACTTTGAAATATGTCAAATGCTTTTCCTGAATCTATCAAAATGCTCCTGTGGTTCTTGTCCTTCATTTCATTAACATAATGTGTCACATTTATTGATTTATGCATGTGAATCACCCTTGGATATCTGGGATGAATCCTGTGTGATTCTGGTGGATGATCGCTGTAATGTGCTGGAGCACAGAAAGATGCAGGTAAAATGGAATTATTCTCCTTAGTACTGGAGAAGTTATTTTTGATCTTTTACATAATAGTGTTGCTGTGATGAACTCCTGAGATTACTGGAGGTTTTTCATTTCTAGTTATGTCTCCTATTGTTCTTGTGAAAAAGGTGATGAAGACTGGAATATCATACTTCACCATCTTACCACAGTATATCTCATATGTATTTCTTTGCCTGAAGTATATTTCTCTTCTTCAGAGAAATTTAATTTTGATGGCTACAAGGTATGCAGCAGATCACTTTGTTAATGAAATAGTGACACTGTAAGTATAATTAATCCTTGGGCAGAAAGTAACAGTAAATGACCAAAACTAAACCCCAACTACTAACTTCCAATTTAGAACTCTGCACCATTCCCATTACAGGAATTTAGAATTTGTCATCACTCCCCAGTGAATGCCACCTACACTGGAAAAATGGAAAATGAGAGCTACTACAACAATGGGGCTCCTAGCCACAGTGTCTGACTGCTGACTAAGTTACGAATGCAAAAATACTTGGCTTAACAAAGTCCAAACTTCAAATCTAGACTCACAAAGCAATAAAATAAATAAATATGAATGAAACCCATCTCTATTAACAATTCAGACCACCATGGTAGGAAAAGCCTTGTTAGTTCCATTTAATATTTTTCCTGTTTTCCCCCTCATGTTCACCCCATTTATATACATTCTTTGCTTTATTTTTAAAAATTAAAGGACTCACAGACTTAACACAAAAATGCAAATAACCCATTCAACAAATGAGCCAAAGAACTGAACAGGTACTTCACAGAAGAAATAAGAATGGTCAAAAAATATATGAAGAAATGTTGAACATCTCTATATGCTTATTAAAACTACACTGATATTTCATCTCACTCAAGTCAGAATGGCAATTAGTAAGAATACAAGTAACAGTAATATTGGCAAGGATGTGGGGAAAAAGTTTTACTTATACATTGTTGGTGGTACTGAAAATTGGTGCAACAACTCTAGAAAGCAGATCCCCTTACAAAGCATGGAAAGGAACCACCATTTAACCCAGTTATCCCACTCCTCAATTCATACCCAAACGCTTAAAAATCAGCATACTACAGTGACACAACCACATCATTGTTTATAGTAGCTCAATTCATAAGATCCAAGCTGTGGAACCAACATAGGTATCCTCAAGAGATGACTGAATAAAGAATATGCAGTATATACACAATGATTTGAATATTAGTCAGTCAGAAGGAAGAATGAAACTATGGTATTTTCCAGTAAACGGATGAAATGGGAAACATCATGGTAAGTGAAGTAAGAAAATAGCAAAAAACCAAAGGTCGAATGTTCTTTCTGATATATGGATGCTAACTCATAACAAAGAATAGTAGTAGAGAGAGGAGAATAGAAGTTCATTGTATTAGACAAAGGGGAATGAAGGGAAGGGAGAGGGACGGGAATAGAAAAGGCAGTACGAAGAATCAGAAATAACTTTCCTTAGCTCATAAATGAATACACAACCAGGGTAACTCCACATCAAGTACAACCACAAGAATGGGATCCTAATTGGGTTGAATGTACTCTATGTATATATAATGAGTCAAATAATACTCTACCGTCATGTATATTTAAAAACAACAAATAAAGATTTAAAAAAATTTTTTTTCAAATATCATTTTATTGTATTTTATTTTATTTTTTTTACTTCTTTCCATTGTGCAAGATTTGTGTGTGTGCCCTTCAACAGATGAATTGGTTTTTAAAAAATGTGGTGTATATACACAATGGACTATGACTCAGCCTTAAAGAAAAATGAAATTGTGGCATTTGCCCCTAAATGGATGGAACTGGAGAATATCATGCTAAGTGAAATAAGCCAATCCCCAAAAAACAAAGGTGGAAAGTTTTATCTGATACACAGGAGGTAATTCACAATAGGGGAGTGGGTTGGCTAGGGAAGAATAGGATTAGGTAGAGGGGAGTTAAGGGAAGGTAAGGGGTATGGGATATTAAGGATAGTAGATGAATTGCATATTCATAACCTCTGTGCATATATGACTACATGACCCCTGTGATCTTACATTATGTACAGCCAAAAGAATGAGAAATTACACCCCATTTATGGGGGATGTGTCTAAATGCATTCTGCTGTCATGTATGTCTAATTCACTTTTGAATATCATTTCATTGTATTTTATTGTTTTTCCCTTGCTCCATTGTGCAAGATTAGTGTGTGTGTGTGTTCTCACAGCATGAATATATATTTTGTTTTCACCTGTACTGTTTCTTCTGCGCCTGTTGTTATTTAGCCTTCATTTCACATAGGAGGGGTGTATTCACACATGGTTTGGATTGTTTTGATCTTACATTTGCTTGATGGCTGTACCTTGGATTTTGTCCCTCTTACTGCCCCTTCTTCACTCTCTTCTCCCTGTAAGAGTCAAATTTTCCTCTTCCTTCTTCCTCTTCTTAATTTGTAAAGTACTTAGTGTAAATTTTTTATTCCTCTTTCATTATAATTAACATTTGTGATCTATCTCCTGCCTCTCCTCTCCTCGCTTTTTTACAACATTTCAAACATTGTCTTGCATTTTTACCCTATTTTCTCTCCACACAAAAAACTATAATTTCCCTAAATGTAGAATTATATAGTCTATGCAATTTCTTACTGATTCATGCTGTTATCATTATTAACACAGCTGGCAATGTAGTAGATCTCTGCTGTCTAATGAATGATCTTGTTCACAGTTTTTTGTTTGTGTGTTTGTTTTGTTTTTTTGTTTTTTTTTAATATTTTTTAATTTTACAGACTGCATTTTGATTCACTGTACACAAATGGTGTAGAACTTTTCATTTCTATCATTATACATGATGTAGACACATTTTTTTTTTATTGTTGATCTAAGCCTTCCTCTATAGGTGGCAATGAGTGTTCCAGATGTCAAAATAAATACTGGACATTGTCTTAAGGCTGTAATGTGTGGATAACAATAGTGCTGCTCCTGGCCCACGACTTCCTCTCACGGGGGTTGGAAAGTAAGAGGGTCACTTCAGGTTCACAGATTAGACATCCCACTCCCAAGCAACACCCCCAATTCAGTCCAGTAACAAGGAAACCCGCCCACACAGGTTCTAGCACCACCTCATCCTCAACATTACTTCAACACATAGATTTGAGGAGACAAAACCCTGAGACCAACAACCAGGCCCCAAGGAGGATCCACCAAAGGGGGACCTCAGGTCACACTCCTCGACCTCCTCAAATATCAAAAACAGAGAAAAGTCTCAAAACAAAAGGACATTGCTATAAAAAAGAAAGGGGAATCCAGCTCAATGAACTTGCAAGTTCAAGACCTCTGAGAACTTTAGGGAACAGACAAACAATTCTTCCCCCAAATTCACAATTCTCCTAAAAAAGATTCCAAAAGAGGAAAGTACATGAAATTCCAGGGAGAGATGATAAAAAACTGATTATTCAAAGGGTCAATAATCCAAAGGAAGACCTAAAAATGAATTGAGAGAAAACTCAAGGGTTGAAAGATGATTTTAATAAAAAAAAAAATAGAGATATTTAAAAGAAACTAGTCAGAACTCCTGGAAATGAAAGACACAATGAAACAAATAAAAATTCATGCAGAGCATCACAAACAGATTAGATCATGCAGAAAATTGAAAATCACAGCAAATGACGATGAAACAATTAAGGGCAAGTGTACTCCAGATTTTTGACATTTTCATATTGCCGTCAAAATCTTAAATTTAAATGCTTTTTAAATTCCAGATGCATTGTTTCATTATACTACCTCCAACAATGGAAAACTATAAAAAGAAATGGAAACATCAAAATCCCCTGAGTATTTGCTGTGCAACAATCTCTTATAATAAATTACCTTGTGCAATTTAATTAAATTTAATTTAAAATGAAGAATTAATGTATTTACCATTTAATTTAAAATGAAGAATTAATTTATTTACCATTTACAAGCCACTGGAGAAACATCAACATACTCACACTAGTTAAGGATTTGCTGATGTTTTTTGGATCTATCTGCAGGATATTCCCAATAATTGGCAGAGGCATGGGTCCTGGTGGGAGTTTCCCTCTCCCAGATCTCTGTCTCCTTAGTGAGAGGAGAAGCAGACAGGAGAGACTGATCACCAGGACCACAACTAGATCCATTGAAGCCTTCTCCTTTTCCTGAGACAACTGTGAGCTTGCAACCAGTGTAAACCTTTATAGTGCTCTGTTAATCAGAATGTGTCCTGTTGACATAAAGTGCTGAGCCAATCTGCTACATAAGTTCTGACCCCTTCTGAGTGTACATTGATCACCAGATAAGAATGAAAACAAACTTTTTTACTCTTGCTTTCCTTCCTGACACTCTATCCATGATAATCTACTTCAAACACTCTGGGATAGATCCCAGGAATAGGTATTTTAAAACAAACAAGAAAACACAGAAGCACCCAACCTCTAGAGGTACCAAAGTGCAGGTAGGATTAAGAAAAAATGAGGCATTTGATACAAAATATTGCTCAACAAGTTAGATTCTCACACTGGTGACTGGTTGGAAATTCATGAAGAGGAAGAAATAAGTGTACCTCTGACTTTTATATAAAATATTGAACTTCTAATATTTCATCAAACAAAAAGACCATTTATCTTTGAAAATCAAGTCTTTTAAATATTTTAAGGTGCTGAAATTACATCTGAAGTGCTTAAGCATACACTATGTAGAACAACTTAAGCATTTTGAAATATGAAACACATATCATCATATAACTAAGAAAATATACATAGCATTTACTTTTTAGCACCCCAAATCCCCAAATCCTGGAAACCACAGGGGAGAGATTATTATTATTTTTAATTTGGCAAATGGAGAAACTGAGATTCTGTGAGCCCGGACTTCACTCACACAGCTCACAGGGGTCAGAACTGGAGTTTGAAGGAGATCTCCTGCCCATAATGGTGTGCTGTGGCTTACATCATAGCAGCCTCCAAAGCCACATTAGAAAAGTAAAGCAAACACCACACTGGCTCTGTTCATAGACCAACAAGCTTCCCCTCAAGTCACTACCCATCATTTCAATCTCAGGATAGCTGGGTCATAGATTCTACAAGCAAAGAGGCATATAAGTGATCCCCACCCATCAGTACAGAGGTGAAACTTATTCCACAGAACTGAGTTAGAGTTGATTTCAAAGAATTGAATGGGTGGGGCTTGAGAAACCATGGTTCTGCCAATCTCTCACCTCTTCCAGATGGGACTCTTTCTGTTGCTGTTTAGTATGTCCTTGTCAGGTATAATGGAATGAAAAATATTGGACCATAAGCAATAATGTAGAGACAGAAAAACAGACATGTGGTTTAGAGGTGGATAGGAGGCAGAGAGTACACCAAATAGACTCTCAGCACAGAAGAAACTATGCAAATTGGAATATGAGACTTTATTTGGTACTGATGAATTGTATGTCATTGGATTTGGGTACACTAGTAGATCGCTACTGGTAATGCTGTGCAAATATGTGTCCTATAAAAAGACTATTGTACTTGTTTTAATTTGGCAAGCATTGTTAATTACAATGTATTTAGTAAGGATAATTGCTGTCAAGACTCCAGTTATGTATATTTAATGCACACATATACATGTATTCTCAAAATTTACATGCAATTTCACACATTATTATATCACTTCTGATTTTCTTAATTACCTTTAGCTAAAGTAAAATTATTCCCACTTTAGAAATGAAGAAGCTGGGCCTCAGAGATGCAATGCCTTGGCGAAAGACACAGATAATAAGTGGTAGAACAGAGTCTGGAACTCCTGTGCCTCTAGTCTCAGTCTTCCCTAGAGTAAAACAGGTAGTTCAAACAAGTTCAATATTTACTAAGAATATATTATTTTGCAGTCTTCTGATTATACTAATCAGTGACATGAAAAATTCCCTGACAATAATCACAGCATTCATTGTTTAAAATGGTGGTTCATAAAATTTTATTTTTTATCTTTTAGAAATTTCATTAACTGAAGTCTTGATGAACTCTTTATCCATGTTTAGGGGAAACAGCAATTTTTTGTATGATTCACATGGTGTGTCATGTAATTCAATGTGCTATCAGGCTTTTAATTCTGATAGAACCACACTTATTTATTTTAGACAAATTTGATTTCATGGATCTTATCTAGATCATTAGCTTTATTGTCTATGAGATAGACTTTTCTACCCTCTTCCTTCCTTCCATGATTTCCTACCTGAAAAAGCAAAAGTGCACAAATGTATTACATCAGATTAACATGATCCTACACAACGAAGTAAATAATTAAAAGAGTGATGAGTCAGCATACAGGTTAGGATAAAATATGTGCCATGTATTCATGTGACCAAAGATTAATATCCAAAATATATAAAATAAACAAACAAACCAACAAACAAAAAAACTAAAAAATCAAAGGGATCCAATTAAAGCCTGGGTTAAGGATCTTTAAATTTTCTGCTTTATTTTTCTCATATTTTATTGGTTTATTATAGTTGTACTTAAAGGTGAAATTTGTCATTATGTAAGTGTACACATACAAAGTAGAATGGTATAACTTGGCCAGTATCATTCACTAAAATTTCACTTTATCTTTATCTCCTTCCTCTCTGTGGTCCCTATCCTCTACTGATGTTCCTTTGATATTCATCATATCCCTCACACCTTTCTTTTCCTTTTTTCTCTCTAGCTACTACATATAAGAGAAATCATATGACCATTGATTTTCTGAGTTTGGCTTATGTTACTTAACATAATTTTTCCAAATTCCACTCATTTTCCTACAAATGGCATAATTTCACTTTTCTTTATGGCTGAATAAAACCCCACTCTGTATGCATGTATCATATTTTATTTTTCCATTCATCCATGGACAGACACCTAGGTTGGGTGAAGTGTGTCATGAAGGGAGGCTGCTTGTTCCCTTTATAACAGCAATTAAGGGTGGGGGAAGGAAGGAAGCAGGAGAGGGAGGGAGGGAAGACCTTAGGGAACAGGCACCTATCCAAGGCACACACCTAGTGACCACCTCCTACAGCTATGCCACTCCTGCCTATAATTACCACCCAGTCCTTTCAAACTAGATGGACCAATTAAGTTACAACTCTTACAGTCCAATCATGTCACATTCTGGCATGAATACAGAAACTTTTAGAGGGGGAACACCTTATATTCAAATGGCAAGAACAAGTATCACTTCTCTTTGTGTGTGTGTATATATATATATATTCATCCAATGGAAATGTTATCACCTTACCAAAGATATTCCTGCATGTTCATGTTTACTGTAGCACTATTTCCAATAGCTAGGATTTGGAATAAATTTAGGTCCCCATAAATAAATGAGTGAATAGAGAACATGTGCTGTGTATACACAATGGGATACTATTTACTCTTAAAGAAGAATAAACTCCTATGATGCAGCAAAATGGGTGGAACCACAAGTCATTATTTTAGGCAAAATAAGGCAGATAGACAAAGAAAAGTACTATGATATACTGAATGAAAGAAATGTGTTAACATGAGTTTACAATAGTGATTAATAAAGGTTGGGATACAGTGAGAAGTAAGGAGGATAAAAAAGGGAAGTTGGATTTGAGTTAATGCAAGATGTCTACGAGTGATGGACTATCACCTGAGTCATGCTAATATGTAGAATTAATGCATGTTAAAATTTATAAAAAGAATTGCAAACAGACACAGAAGTAATTTCAGAGATCCACTGGTCTACTACCTTAATTTAATTTAGTTTAGTAATAGGATATTGGTGACATAGTAGGGAGAAATGTCACCAAGGACTCAATACAAAAGTTTGTTTTAGAATTCAGGTCTTATGGATTCTAAAATCCCACTTCAGTTATTCTCACATCACCAGGATTTCTCATCACTGCCTAAATGAATGGAGAGGAGGCCTTAATATGAAGCCCCTCACAGATGCAGATGCATCAATCTCTCTTGGCTAGAGCTGTATGCTTTTATGTAAATATTTTCATTAAATAATAATTTCAAAATAATTACAAATGAAGAGTCTGAACATTTGCAACACCTGGAAGTGATAAATGTTTGAGGAAGCAGAAATGATAATTATTGTGATGACCATTATGAATTTTATATGTATTGAATTATCATACTCTACCTCATAAATATTAAATAAATGGATATTATGTGTTAATTCAAAACGAATTTAAGTAAAGTAAAAGGAAACAGTGGAAATACAATTTCTCAGCAAGATGAGTGATTGAAGTAATTCAGTGAAATTTAATATCAGACTATCAGAGACTGAAATTCTGGTGTTCTGAACACAGGACAAGAAAAGGTACATTGGAGTCAAATTACTGACAGTAGTAGTATCAGGTCACATGAGATGGGCTGGTTTGCACCAACAGAATGAAGGAAAACATATAAAAAACTTTGGCCCAGGAATATTGGTAAAAGGGAAAGGCAATCTGAATTTAGCTAAATCAGAGGTGACATAGTGAGCTGTTGTTTAAAAAGTGTCCATGTTTCTCAAAATTTAAGCAGAGAGCTGTGGTGGAGAGCATCATAAACAGGTCACATAGGAACTTATTGTACAGGAACCTGGGAGATCACAGCGCATACTGAAACAATATCCTAGTCAACACACACCATGTGGGCTGGGTACTCCTGGAAGAACACAATTGAAACAGGCACAGAGAAAATTGTGCCCAGGGGGATCAAGTCAGAGATATGGAGGTGAGGGCAACTCACTTTCCCTTTGTGTGCTACCTCCTGTGACCAGCTGAAGAAGATGGTTAAAATAAATAGAAAGATATGATTGTGTTTGGGGACTGTTTCTTAAAAGGCCATATCTGGGGGTTGTGGAGTGTGTGACCTGCAATACCCCATCCATCCATGCTGTTGGTTACCCTGCCCTGTGAGTCCAATTCTAAAATGACTCCTTCATGTTAGAGGCCCAACAGAGATCAGTGTATGTCTGAACCTAGTGATGTGTTGATCTAATCTTTCTAAAGTATACGCCACCTGACAAAATATCTGTGTTTTGATAAGAACTAGACTCCAGACACAGAAACATTCCTTTTCTAACTCTGCATTATCCCGGCCCAGGGATTGCATCAGTCTTACCTTTCTGGACAAAAGTCCAGTACACAGTACTTTCCACTCTATCCTTCCTTGCACAGGTGAGCAGAGAAACTCAGGCAAATTTCAACCAGGTTTTGATTCTAGGCCTCTCCAGTAGGTAGTTTAGTAAACAACACAAAAGGAGAAAGAGTTTAATAATACTGAGCCTTTGCTCTTTTTAAGGCAAAATAATTTGGAAAAAAGTGCTGTTCATCAATAGGAAATTAATATTCATCCTTATCCATAGTTTCAACCAACACTAGTGGAGATAATGTTTTCATTTTTCAGTAAAAATTTTTAGTTGTTCTTGATTTATTTGCTAGTAGGTACATGCTTATACATATATCCATACCTGCTTACATCTTTTTCTCATTTTTTATTCATTATAATTCTGTTATTGTCTTTGTTTTGTTTTTGGAGGATAAGTTTTTCATTTTTTCTCTTGCTATTCTTTTTTATTCTTTCTTATCCCTGTAATTACTACATTCTCTTGCTCTTTTTCATCTTTCTATTTTGTTTCCTTTATTTGTTTTTTTTTTTTTTTTTCTCATTCTTTATGATCATGGCTGGCTACTTCTCTCTTGCCCTCTCCTTGTTATCTCTTCAGTAATTAAAACTTTTACCCTCCAAATATATGTTCTGTTCTTTCTTTCTTTCTTTCTTTCTTTCTTTCTTTCTTTCTTTCTTTCTTTCTTTCTTTCTTTCTATTGAATTGTTTTCCTTGTTACAACCCATGCAGCAAGGGATTAGTAACAAATGGAGGGGTGAACAAGGCTTTAAAATTAAAGGACTGAAGAAATACTTAGAAATATGACTCAAATGAATGAAAAATAGTTTCAAAAGCTGGGGTCTGGTAGGTGGATCAGACCTGATGGGTAAGATCTGTAATAAAGGAAAGAAAATATGAATTGTTTAGTTAAAGGATTCAAAAACAGGCTCAGCAAAAGCAAGACCCTAAACAAGTCAGTGAGGCCCTGGCTCTAAATTAACAATACAAAATAGGACTGGGGATATGGCTGACTAGTTGAATGCCCCTGAGTCCAATCCTTGGTAGTCACCCACCAAAAAGAAATTCATTTAAAAATCTCACAAATATATTAGATAATATAGAAGACAAAACTTCAGACACTAAAGAAACGTATATGAATTTGAATATTAAGTCAATAGTTTGAAAAAAATTATAGTCAGGATATACAAGAATTCTGGGAAAACATTAAGTGATGAAAGTTAAGAATAATTTGAACTGAAAAGAAAAGGGATATAAGTGAGATACAATTCAAGGATATGGTAAAACTTTTCAGTGAAATAATTTCAAAAAATTTCTAAGTTTTGGGAATGAGATGGACATCTATGTACAGGATCATTCAAAATTCAAAATAGACAAGACATAAAATAACCTTTTCATGACACATTATAATTAAAAGTCTAAACCTTAATTGAAAACAGATATAATTTTAAGAGCCTCCAGAGAAAAATGTCAGGTCATATTCATTCTTCTTTTATTAGGAGATTTAAAACCAGTTATATTCAGTGTTATTATAGAGAAATATTTGTTAATTACTGCCATTTGATGTTTCTCTTACATGTCTAGAAAGAAACCAAATCAATCATGATGTACAAACTTTATAATGTGTTCTTAAATATAATTTGCTAACATTTTATTAAGGAAATTTGCATCTATGTTCATCAGTAACATTTGTTTTCTAGTTTTCTTTCCTAGGTGTATACTTATCTAGTTTTATAATTAGTGTGATTCTGGCTTCCTAGAATGAATTTAGCATAAGTTTACCCTTTTCTATTTCACAGAGTAATTTGAGGAGCATTAGCATTAGAACCTCTTTAAAGGTCTGATAGAATTCAGCTGAGAATTCATCTGATACTGGGATTATCTTTGTTGGCATGCTTCATTTTATTGCAGTTATTTTTCTACCTTGGTTTCTAGATCCACTTCGTTCAATGTTGGTATGTCATCTGTGCCTACATATTTTTCCATTTCCTCTAGATTTTTCAATTTTTGGGAATGTACAATTTCATGATAGTCCCTAATGATAATCTGGATTTCAGTAATATAAGTGAGGACATCACCATTTTCATCTCTAATTTTATTTATTTGGGTCCCCTTCTTTCTTTCTGTATGATCCCTTAAGTTTTTTTTAACTTGTTTGTCTCTTCAAGGAACCAATTCTTCATTACACTGATACATTTTATTTTGTATTTTTTATTGTGTATTTCATTAACTTTAGCATTAACTTCAATGATTCCTGTTCTTCTACTGGTTTTGGAAGTGAATTGTTTCCCACTCTTGTGGTTGTACATGACTCTTTTCTCAGTACGATTATTATCTAGAATATTTTAAAGTATTCAAGAAACTTCTTGCTAAAAACAACAAGGGCACAAAAACAAACAAAACTCAAAAAATAAACAGATATTTTACCAAAGAACAAATATACAATGCCTGGCCAACAACTATATTAAAAAAAGTTCAATATCTTTAGCAATCAGGAAAATGCTCTCTTTAAAACTACACTGAGATTTCTTCTCTCCAAGGTAGAGTGGCAATAATCAAGAATATAGGAGGAGGCTGCTCAGCACAGCGCTTGGACTCGGCGCAACCCACCCGGGCTCTGGGAGGCTGCCCAAAGGAGAGCGTGCGTGGTGAGCTGTTTGGACTGAAAGTGACCACCCCTGAACACAGGGGGCTGCCCAGAGGAGAAGGAGAAATACGGGCTCGGCAAGTCACTTGGACTTGGAGCAGCTGTGCCAGGGCTCCGGGCGGCTATCCGGTGGAGCAGCGTGGTGAGTGGTTTGGACTCAGAGCAAGCGCTCCTAAACACAGGGGGGTTGTCTGGAGAAGGAGGAGGAGCACGGCAGGGTGCTTGGGCTCGAAGTGACTGCACCAGGGCTACGGGTGGCAGTCGAGACAAGGAGGTGCACAGTGAGTTCCTGGGACTCGTCACGAACGCACCAGATCTCTGGGTGACTGCCTGGTGGCGAAGGAGGTGCATGGTGGGTCACTTGGACTTAGAGCGATCGCACAGAACACTAGGTAGCTGCCGGAGGAAAAGGCGTGTGGCGGGTCACTGGGACTCGGAGCGAGTGTAAGGGGCTCCAGGTGGCTGCTCAGAGGAGGGGCCGCATAGCCAGGCAATTAGCTGCAGAGCAGGGTCCCAGGGCCTAGGCGGCTTCTTGGTGGAAGAGCCACACAGACAAACTGAGGGGCGGAGCGAAGGCTCCAGGACTGCAGGCAGCTTCTCTGAGGAGAGGCAGCCTAAGGGGAATTGTCTGCGAAGGGCGAGGCCTCCAGGCACAGGAGGTAGGTCCGGGTCCCTGGGAACATTGCAGAAGAAGGCTGCCCAGGCCAGGCGGTAGTTGTGAATTGAACGAAACCTCTAGGAGGGGAACTGACCAGCGAGACCTCCCCACCGGGTGAGTCCTCCCTACCGGGTGAGGTTCTCCCAAAAGGACTTTAAAACCAGAGACACAGGCCCAAACTGGCCTTGCATCAGCCCACATCCTACTTCCGCTTTGGATGACCATTCGTCAGCAAGTGAAGGTACCTCTGCCCACTAGCAGGGAATATACCCCACCAGAAGGCCACCACCCCTAGGGAGTCAGCTTCCTCGTGGAGCACTGCATTATCAACTTCCTCCAAGATTTCAGGCTACTGAAGGCTAAGAGGGGATATACTAGAAATCTTCAGGGATATTATAAGTCAATAGAGGAAATCTGCAAAATCACAACGGTCAACTGATACCTGAACAATATGAGAAAACAAGGAAAGAAAATGCTGCAAACAAATCTAGATGTTACATCAATGAAACCCAACGACAGCATGGCAGAAGAAATGACAGAAAGGGAGTTCAGAATGTACATAATTAAAATGATCAGGGAAGCAAATGACGAGATGCAAGAGCAAATGCAGGCACTGAATGATCGCACCAATCGACAGTTAAAAGAGAAAATACAGGAAGCAAAAGATCATTTCAATAAAGAGTTAGAGATATTGAAAAAAAAAAAAAACCAAACAGAAATCCTTGAAATGAAGGAAACAATAAACCAAATTAAGAACTCCATAGAAAGCATAACCAATAGGATAGAACACCTGGAAGACAAAACCTCAGATATGGAAGACAAAATATTTAACCTTGAAAACAAAGTGGACCAAACAGAGAAGATGGTAAGAAATCATGAACAGAATCTCCAAGAACTATGGGATATCATGAAAAGGCCAAATTTAAGAATTATTGGGATTGAGGAAGGCTTAGAGAAACAGACCAAAGGAATGAACAATCTATTCAATGAAATACTATCAGAAAATTTCCCAAATCTGAAGAATGAAATGGAAGATCAAGTACAAGAGGCTTATAGGACTCCAAATATACAAAATTACAACAGACCCACACCAAAGCACATTATAATGAAAATACCTAACATACAAAATAAAGACAGAATTTTAAAGGCCGCAAGAAGGAGGAATCAAATTACATTCAAGGGGAAACCAATACGGATATCAGCAGATTTTTCAATCCAGACCCTAAAAGGTAGAAGGGCCTGGAACAACATTTTTCAAGCCCTGAAAGAAAATGGATGCCAACCAAGAATCTTATACCCAGCAAAACTTACCTTCAAATTTGATGATGAAATAAAATCCTTCCATGATAAACAAAAGCTAAAAGAATTTACAAAAAGAAAGCCAGCATTACAGAACATTCTCAGCAAAATATTCCACGAGGAAGAGATGAAAAACAAAGAAGCAAATCAGCAATGGGAGGAACTATCCTAAAGGAATTGTTAAATAAAGGAAGAACCAAGTCATGTCAAAATAAATAAATAAATAAATAAATAAAATGAACCAAATGACCGGGAGTACTAATCATATCTCAATAATAACCCTGAATATTAATGGCCTGAACTCATCAATCAAAAGACATAGACTGGCAGATTGGATCAAAAAGAAAGATCCAACAGTATGTTGCCTGCAAGAGACTCACCTCATAGAAAGAGATACCCAAAGACTTAAGGTGAAAGGATGGGGAAAAAATACCATGCACATGGACTCAGCAAAAAAGCTGGGGTATCCATCCTCATTTCAGATAATGTGGACTTCAAGTCAAATTTAGTCAGAAGGGACAAAGAAGGACATTACATATTGCTTAAGGGAACCATAAATCAGCAAGACATAACAATCATAAACATCTATGCCCCAAACAGTGGCTCATCCATGTATGTCAAACAAATCCTTCTCAATTTCAGAAACCAAATAGAACATAACACAATAATACTAGGTGATTTTAACACACCTCTCTCACCACTGGACAGATCTTCCAAACACAAATTGAACAAAGAAACCATAGACCTCAGTAACACAATCAATAATTTAGACTTAACGGACATTTATAGAATATACCATCCAACCAAGAGCGAATACACTTTCTTCTCAGCAGTACATGGATCCTTCTCTAAAATAGACCATATATTATGCCACAAAGCTAATGTAAGCAAATACAAGAAGATAGAGAAACTACCTTGTATTCTATCAGATCATAATGGATTGAAATTAGAAATAAATGAAAGAGTAAAAAACAGAAGCTACTCCAACGCCTGGAGATTAAACAGTATGCTATTACATGATGAATGGATAACAGAAGATATTAGAAAGGAAATTAAAAAATTCTTAGAGGTAAATGAGAACAAAGAAACATGATATAAAAATCTTTGGGACACTATGAAAGCAGTAGTTAGAGGAAAATTTATTTCATGGAGCGCATTCAATAAAAGAAGTAAAAATCAACAAATAAACGACCTAACACTACAGCTCAAAGCCCTAGAAAAAGAAGAACATACCAACACCAAAAGTAGTAGAAGACAGGAAATAGTTAAACTCAGAGCTGAAATCAATGAAATTGAAACAAAAGAAACAATACAAAAAATTGATAAAATAAATAGTTGGTTCTTTGAAAAAATAAACAAAATTGATAAACCCTTAGCCACTCTAACAAAGAGAAGACGAGAGAAAACCCAAATCACTAAAATTCGGAATGAACAAGGAAATATCACAACAGACAGGATTGAAATACAAAACATAATTAGAAGCTATTTTGAAAATCTATACTCCAACAAAATAGAAAATTTCGAAGACATCAACAGGTTTCTAGAGACATATGAATTGCCTAAACTGAATGAGGAGGACATACACAATTTAAATAGAACAATTTCAAGTAATGAAGTAGAAGAGGTCATCAAAAGCCTACCAACAAAGAAAAGTCCAGGACCAGATGGGTTCTCAGCCGAGTTCTACAAAACCTTTAAAGAAGAGCTCATTCCAATACTCCTCAAAGTAGTCCATGAAATAGACGAGGAGGGAACCCTCCCAAACTCATTCTATGAAGCCAATATTACCCTGATACCCAAACCAGACAGAGACAAATTGAGGAAAGAAAATTTCAGACCGATATCATTAATGAACATTGACGCAAAAATTCTCAATAAAATCTTAGCAAATCACATCCAAAAATATTTTAAAAAGATAGTGCACCACGATCAAGTGGGTTTTATCCCAGGGATGCAAAGTTGGTTCAACATCCGGAAATCAATAAATGTAATTCACCATATCAATAGACTTGATGTCAAGAATCACATGATTATTTCAATAGATGCAGAAAAAGCATTTGATAAAATACAGCACCCCTTCATGCTCAAAACACTAGAAAAAATAGGAATAGTGGGAACATTCCTTAACATTATAAAGGCCATCTATGCTAAACCCATGGCTAATATCATTCTAAATGGTGAAAAACTGAAAGCATTCCCCCTAAAAACTGGAACAAGACAGGGATGCCCTCTTTCACCACTCCTATTCAATATTGTTCTTGAGACTCTAGCCAGAGCAATTAGACAGACCAAGGAAATTAAAGGAATACGAATAGGAAAAGAAGAACTCAAACTATCCTTATTTGCAGATGATATGATTATATACTTAGAGGAACCAGTTAATTCAACCAGAAAACTTTTAGAACTCATAAGTGAATTCAGTAAAGTCGCAGGTTACAAGATCAATGCTCATAAATCCAATGCATTTTTATACATAAGTGATGAATCCTCAGAAAGAGAAATTATGAAAACTACCCCATTCATGATAGCATCGAAAAAAATAAAATACTTGGGAATCAATCTCACAAAAGACGTGAAAGACCTCTACAATGAGAACTACAGAAAACTAAAGAAAGAAATTAAAGAAAACCTTAGAAGATGAAAAGATCTCCCATGTTCTTGGATAGGAAGAATTAATATTGTCAAAATGGCCATACTATCAAAAGTGCTATACAGATTCAATGCAATTCCAATTAAAATGCCAATGATTTACCTTACAGAAATAGAGCAAGCAATTATGAAATTCATCTGGAAGAATAAGAAACCCAGAATAGCTAAAGCAATCCTTCACAGGAATAATGAAGTAGGGGGTATCACAATACTGGAACTTCAACTTTATTACAAAGCAATAGTAACAAAGACGGCATGGTATTGGTACCAAAATAGACAGGTAAATCAATGGTACAGAATAGAGGACACGGACACAAACCCAAATAAATACAACTTTCTAATACTAGACAAAGGTGCCAAAAATATGCAATGGAGAAAAGATAGCCTCTTCAACAAATGGTGCTGGGAGAATTGGAAATCCATAGGCAACAGAATGAAACTAAACCCATATCTCTCACCCTACACAAAACTCAACTCAAAATGGATTAAGGACCTTGGAATCAGACAAAAGACTCTGCAGATTATAGAAGAAAAAGTAGGTCCTGATGTTCAACATGTCGGCCTAGGACCAGACTTCCTCTACAGGACTCCCATAGCACAAGAAATAAAAGCAAGAATCAATAACTGGGATAGATTCAAACTAAAAAGCTTTCTCTCAGCAAAGGAAACTATCACCAATGCAAAGAAAGAGCCTACAGAGTGGGAGAATATCTTTGCCAATCATACTTCAGATAGAGCACTAATTTCCAGAATCTATAAAGAACTCAAAAAACTTTACACCAAGAATACAAATAATCCAATCGACAAATGGGCTAAGGAAATGAACAGACACTTCACAGAAGAAGATCTACAAGCAATCAACAAACATAGGAAAAAATGTTCAACATCTCTAGTAATAAGAGAAATGCAAATCAAAACCACCCTAAGACTCCATCTCACCCCAATTAGAATGGCGATTATCAAAAATGCAAGCAACAGGTATTGGCGAGGATGTCGGGAGAAAGGTACACTCATACATTGCTGCTCGGGCTGCAAATTAGTGCAGCCACTCTGGAAAGCAGTGTGGAGATTCCTTAGAAAGATTGAAATGGAACCACCATTTGACCCAGCTATCCCACTCCTTGGCCTATACCCAAAGGACTTAAAATCAGCATACTACAAGATACAGCCACATCAATGTTCATAGCTGTTCAATTCACAATAGACAGACTGTGGAACCAACCTAGATGCCCTTCAATTGATGAGTGGACAAAGAATCCGTGGTGTATATATATATATATATATATATACACACAATGGAATATTACTTGCCATAAAGAACGATAAAATTATGGCATTTGCACTCAAATGGATGAAATTGGAGAACATCATGCTAAGTGAGATAATCCAATCTCAAAAAACTAAAGGACAAATGATCTCGCTGATAAGTGGATGATGACACATAAGGAGAAGGGTGGGGGGAGTTAGTGGAGTTAGTGTAGGGTTAGGGTTGGGGTTAGGGTTAGTGTTAGGGAGGGGAACAAGAATGGAGGAAGAAAAGACTGTTTAGAGGGAAAAGAAGTGTGGGAGGGGTGGGGGGGAAGGGAAAAATAATAGAATGAATCAAACAACATTACCATATGTAAATTTATGATTATACAAATGGTATGCCTTTAACCCATGTACAAACAGACAAACAACATGTATCCCATTTGTTTACAATTAAAAAAAAGAATATAAATAATAAATGTTAGCAAGGATGGGGGAAGAAAAGAACACTTACACATTGTCAGTGTTACTGCAAATTACTACAAACACTATGAAAATCAGCATGGAGACTCCTCAGAACCAGGGATGGAAAGACCTTTGACCCAGCTATTCCACACATAAAATTTACCACAACAAATTGCTATAGAAATACATGCACTGCAATGAAGAGAGTGCAATTCACAATAGCCAAGTTACGCAACCAGGCTAAGTTTCTGCCTGTCCTAAATGAATAAAGAAAAACTGGAACAAGAAAAGGGTGTCCTCTTTTACCACTTCTATTCAACATAGTCTTCAAAAGTTCAGCCAGAGCAATGAGACAGATGAAAGAAATGAAGGGATAAAAGAGGAAAAGAAGAACTCAAAGTACTACTACATGCTGATGATATGATTCTATGTTTAGAAACTACAAATAGCTCCACCAGAGAACTTCTAGAAGTAACAAATGAATTCAGCAAAGTAGCAGGATATAAAACCAATACCCACAAATCAAATGCACTTCTAAATGTCAGTGATGAATCCACTGCAGGAGAAATTAGGAAAACTACCCCATTCACTAGAACCTTAAAAATATATATACTTGTGAATCAACCTAAGAAAAGAGGTGAAAGACCTCTGCAATGAAAACTACAGAACACTAAAGAAAGAAATTGAAGAAGTCCTTAAAAAATGGAAATGTGTCCCATGATCTTGGATAGGCAGAATTAACATTGTCAAAATGGTCAGACTCCCAAAAGTTCTATCCAGACTCATTGCAATTCCAATTAAAATTCCAATGACATTCTTCATAGAACAAGTAAAAGCAATGATGAAATTCATCTGGAAAACAAAGAGATCCAGAAGAGACAAACCAATCCTCAGGAAAAAGAGTGAAGAAGGAGGCATCACTATCCAGGTTCGTCCACATCCAGCATGCCTGAGGGAAAGGGTTTCTGTTTGAGAGATGGGCTGGCTGTATGTTAATCTCTAAGAAACTTATTCAATAAAACAACCACAGGAGACAATGATCCTTTGAATCAAGGACATGACCCATGGAACCATACCAATGTGGCTCTAATAATAATGGAGGAGCCTAACTTCCCGTTTTTTATAGTTGTAAAGGGGGACTGTGAGGAGCTTCCTCTGTGAGAAACAAACAGGATGGGGTGGAGTTGAGGAAGCCATTTGCTCTAGCAGGTTGTCCCAACAGGACCAGCAAATTATGGACGACCAGTTACTCTACACTGAAATCACATATTCAGGAAATTGGGTACAATCTCTCAATAATTGCCTGTTCCAGAAAGTGAGACCTCTACTTCTGATGGTTTGAACAAGACTGATCTTGCTAGTCGTAGATGTGTCCCCATATATCACAATAACAGACATTGAACTGTACTACAGAACAGTAGTAACAAAAATGACATGGTTTTGGCACCAAAACAGACAGGTAGACCAATGTTAAGAATAGAGGACACAGAGCCAAACCCACATAAATAGTGTTATCTGATAATAGACAAAGGCATGAGAAACATACATTGGAGAAAAGATAGCCTATTCAACAAATGGTGCTGGAAGTATTGGAAATCCTATGTAGTAAAGTAAAATTAAAACTCTATCTCTCACTCTGCACAAAAATCAACTCAAAGTTGATGAAAGATGAATGTACTTGAATAGAGACCCTGCACACAATGGAAGAAAAATTAGAATCATTCTCCACCATGTTGGTTTAGGACCTGACTTCCTTAACAAGAATCCTAAAGCACAGAAAGTAAAATCAAGAATCAATAAACAGGATGGATTGAAACTAAAAATCTTCCTTTCAGCAAAGGAAACAATTAATAACATGAAGAGAGAGCCTACAGAGTGGGAGAAAATCTTTAGCACACACACCTCAGATACAGCACTAATCTCCAGGATACATAAAAACAAAAAAACAAAAACAAACAAACAAGCAAGAAACAAACCTTAACACCAGAAAAACAAATAACCCAATCAACAAATGGGAAAAGGAGAAAAAATTTTTTGGTTTGAATCTATCCAATTTATAGATTCTTGCTTTTAATTTTTGTGCTATTGGGGTCTTGTTAAGGAAGTCTGGTCCTAAGCCAACATGATGGAGGTTCGGGTCTACATTTTCTTCTTCTTGGTAAAGGGTCTCAGGCCTAATTCTTAGATACTTGATCCATTTTGAGTTGAGTCTTGTACAGGGTGAGAGATAGAGGTTTAATTTCATTTTCCTGCATACAAATTTCCAGTTTTGCCAGCACCATTTGTTGAAGAGGCTATCTTTTCTCCATTGTATGTTTTTGGGACCTGTGTCTAGTATGAGATAACTGTACTTATATGGGTATGTCTCCATGTCCTCCATTCTGTACCATTGGTCTACCTGTCTATTTTGGTGACAATACCATGTCATTTTTGTTACTATTACTCTATATTAGAGTTTAAGATCTGATATTGTGATAAGTCCTGCATCACTCTTCTGCCCAGGATTGCTTTGGCTATTCTGGCTCTTTTGTTCTTCCAGATGAATTTTATAAATGATATTCTGTTTCTTTGAGAAATGTCATTAGGATTTTAATTGGAATTGCACTAAATCTGTATAGCACCTTTGGAAGTATGGCCATTTTGGTAATATAAATTATGCCTATCCCAGATTATGGAACCAACCTAGATGCCCTTCAGTTGAAGAAGGCATAAAGAAACTGTGACATATATATCCAATGGAATATTACTCAGCCATAAAGATGAATAAAATTATGGCATTTGCTTGTAAATGAATGAAGTTGGAAAATATCATACTAAGTGAAATAGGTCAATTCCAAAAAATTAAAGGTTGAATATTTCCTCTGATAAGTCCATGACAATATATAATGAGGGGGCTGGCAGGGGGAAGAGAAGAAAGAAGGAACTTTGGATGGTGTAGAGGATAATGGAATGTGGGGGGGGACAGAAAGATAGTAGAATGAGACAGTCTTACCCTATATATATGTATGATTACAGGAATGGTGTGAACCTACATTGTATACAACCATGGAAATGAAAAGTTTTAACCCATTTGTGTACAATGAATCAAAATGAAGTCTGTAAAAATTAAAAAAACATATATTTTAATAAAAAACAAAAAACAAAATCAAAAACAAATGGGCAAAGGAACTAAACAGACACTGCACCTAAAAAGAAATACATACAATCAATCAACAGAGATTTGAAAAAATATTCATCTTCCCTATTGATTAAAGAAATGCAAATCAAAACTTCTCTAATATTACATCTCACTCCAGTCAGAAAGGCAATTATCAAGAACACAAGGAACAATCAGTGTTGGCATGGATGTGGGGAAAAAGGTACACTCATACATTGCTGGTGGTATTTCGAATTGGTGCTACCACTGTGGAAAGCAGTATGGAGATTCCTCAGAAAACTTGGAATAGAACCACCCCTTGATCCAGTTATCCCACTCCTGAGTTTATCCACAGAAGAATAAAAATAAGCATATACAGTGACACAGTCACATTAATGTTCATAGAAGCTCAATTCACAATAGGTAAACTATGGAACCAACCTAAATGCCCTTCAATAAATGAATGTGTAAAGGAAGTGTGTAAAGAATAATACTCAATCTTAAAGAATAAAATTATGTCATTAGCAGATGAATGGATGCAACTGGAGAATATCATGCTAAGTAAAATAAGCCAAATACCAACAACCAAAAGCTGAAGTTTTTCTCTGATAAGTGAATGTTAATCCATAATGGGCGGGGGGAAGAATGAAGGAACACTGGATTTTGTGGAGGGGACCGAGGCAACAGGAAGAGGTGTGGGAATGGGAAGAACAATGGAATGAGACAGACATTATAACCCTACATACAGGCATGATTACACTACTGGTGTGACTCTGCACCATGTTCAGCCAGAGGAAGGAGAAGTTGTGCTCCATTTGTGTACAGTGTGTCAAAATGCTTTCTACTGTCACGTATAACCAATTAGAACAAATTTTTAAAAATTTCATTCTTAATTGGTTAAGCCTTCAAGAGACTACCCATGAATTCTATTTTCTTACTATTGCCCAAATTATACCTCAGAGGAGAATATTTTTCATTCTATAATACTCCAATAACACAATTAAAAAAACAGCAAAAATGTGGTTTATATACTCAATGTGTTTGCTTTGTACATGTATGAATCCAGCACAATGAATCCCAATTTTTATATAATTATACCAGTCAAGAAAAAAAGAAAAATAAAACATACATCAAGAATAACAACAACAACAACAAAAAGAGAATCCAGTAAAAAAGTAAAGGGGAAGTGCCGGGGGATGGAAAAGAGTAAATTATGTTATGTGCACGTGTGAATGTCACAAAAGATATTTGTTATTTTATTTCTCCTATTACCGTTAATTTTCCCTTCTTTTACTAGATCCTTGAGATGCACCATTGTTATTTGAATTGTGTATTTTTGGATAGGCATTTATTGCTGTTCCTTCTTACAGTTACCCTTTCTTTTTCCCACAACATTTTTTATGTTGTGTTGTGTTATTCTTTTTTTCTATAAAAAGAAAATAGGGTAAGCAAGATTTTCTGTAGGGGGAAAGTAGAAACACTCATTTTATTAGGAATAAAGTTAATGATGCAAAGAGAGCCATCGAGTCACTTGTATTTAAAATAAGTCAGTATGGTTCTTTCTGAGATTGGAGCCTGATTTGATTGGTTTGGACTTCAGATCTCTCTGAGTCAGAAAGCAAGTTAGTTTCTGCTTGCCTTGGAAAAAGAGTACATTGTGTCCTGGGTTTAAGCAAATTCTAAATGTTAAAACTATCAAAGTTTTCTGACCCTCATTTCAACAAGTATGATTCTGATATTTTAGACTGAGAGTACTCTTCCATTCAATTTTTTGTAATTATTTGACCAAAAAAAATGTCAGTTCTTTCATGACAATTTGATGGAATTCAGCAGTGAGGACATTCTATCCTTATCATATTAATAGGAAAATATTTTCTTATAACTGACTTAATATTACTACCCATGTTGGTCTGTTTATTGTGCTCCTATCTCATAGACGACTTTTGGTAGATTATATGTGTGCATAAAGTTAACCATTTCTATTAGATTTTCCATTGTTTGATTTATAATTTTTATAATATTAATGATCTTTGAATTTCTGTGGCATCTTTTGTAATGTCTTTTTCTCATTTTATTTACTTCTTTTCTGCTTTTTAAGCTTAAAGTTTTTTTTATTTCTTCTCATAAAAATCATTCATCGATCTTTCATGATTTTTAAATTTCTCACTTATTTCTCCTCTGATTTTTGTTATTTTTTCCCCTCTGTTAATGTTGAGTTTACTAGCCTCTTGTTTTTCTTGGTCCTTTAGATATTTACTTAGATACATATAAGAGGTTAATTTTTAGCTTAGCAATTCATTTTTATAATCTTCCTTCATAGTATTATGATTGATGTATCCCATAATTTTCGTTTGCTGTGTGCTTTCTTTATTTCACTAAAAAGAGAAAAGTGCTTTTGTTTTCTGTGCTTTGGGATCATATGCAAAAATTATCATTGCCTCTGGCAAAGCCATGTAGAATTTCCCCTGTATCTTCTTCAGCAGTTTTGACGTCATGTCTTACTTATACTTCTTTGACAAAACCCACTTTGAGTTGATTTATGCAGATGAGAGATAGAGTCAGCTTTCAATCCTCTGCATGTGGATTTATAATTCTCACAGTTGTATGAAAAGAGTGAGTTTCCTCAATGTATGATTTTGGCTCCTTTTCTCAAAACCATTTTCCACAGATGCATGGATTCGTTTCTGGAACCTCTATTTTTTCCCTTGGTCTATGTGTCTGTTTTTATGCCAGCATCATGCTAGCTTTCTAACTGTGCCTCTGTCATGCATCTGTCATGAGTCTGGAAATTGTTCAAGATAATATTGCCTTTTTAAAAAATATACTTCCATATAAATTTTAGGGCTCTTTTGTTCAGTCATATCAAACTTTCATTGGTGTTTTCATGAGGATTATATATAGTGTATAATTTCCTTTGAATTTTGTAGCCCTTCCAACAGTACTAATTCTTCCAATGCATAAACATGAGACAGAGGTCTTTACATTTTCTATCTCTCAAATACTCTGTGTGTGTGTGTGTGTGTGTGTGTGTGTGTGTGTGTGTGTGTGTGTTTTCTTTAATGTCTTTCATAAATACTTTGGAAAGGTATAGAGATCCTTCACTTCCTTGGTTAAGTTTTTTCCTAGATCCTTAATATTTTCCTGTAGTCTTAATGAATGGGATTCCTGTCATTGTTTCTTTCTCAGAAATCCTATTAATGGTATATAAAAATTCCACTTATTTTAATATTGTTAACTTGAAGAATGAGTTTGAGTTTCCTCCCTTTCAATTCTGTGGAATTATTTGACAAAACACAATGTTGTTAGTTCTTCTGTGAGTTTAGTAGAACTAATTAATTAAATTAGTAATTTAGTAGACTCAACATAAGCAGTGAAATCATTCTATTTTGGACCTTTATTAGTAGGGAAATATTTGATTACTGGTTCAATTTCACTGTCCACCATGGCCTGTTGGTGATTTTATGTCTTCATATATTTCAATTTTGGTGATTTATGTGTCCAGAAACATCTATTTCTTTTAAGTTTTCCCCTACTTAAATGTATAGTCTCTTTAAAAAGTTGTAATATTCTATGTTATATTTGTACTATGAGTTGTAATGAGTCATTTATTATCTCTAATTTTACTTATTTGTTTTCTTTCTTTTTCCCTGGTCTGTCTAAATGTTTGTTGATTTTGCCTACCTTGGTTCATTGGTTTTTTTTAGACTATTGTTTTATCTTTTTCTGATCTAATATTTACTTTTATTTCTCCTATTAGTTTTAGTGTTCCATTGCTTTACTGTGTCCTTAAGATGCATGTTTAGGTTATTTATTTCATTTTATTTTTTAATTTTTTTAAGGCAGGCATTTATTTGCTTTCCTTCTTAGAGTTACCCTGTAGTTTTTCCATAACTTTTGATATGTTGTGTGATTATTTCCTCCACTAAAAAGAGAAAAGGGGAAGCAAGAACCTCTGTAGGAGGAGATTAGAAACATTCTTATCATGTAGAATAAACTTGATGCAAAGACAGCAATCAGATTTTTTTTTTTTTTAAGTCTGTGTGGTTCTATCAGAGATTAGATTGGTTGGTTTTGGCTTTAGATCTCTGAGAGTCAGAAAGCAAGTTTGATTCTTCTAGCCCTGGAAAATAGTTCATTGTGTCCTGGGATTATGCAAATTCTAAAGGTTAAATAATCAAACTTTACTGACCCCCATTTTAACCAGTATGATGCCAACCTTGTAAAATGAGTTTGAAAGAATACCGTCACTTTCAATTATTTGACCAAAAAATAAAAAATGGTATTAACTTTGTGAGAGTTTGATAGACTTCCATAGTGAAGTTAAACTATCCTCAATATTTATTTGTTGGGAAATATTTATTACTTCAATTTCACTGTCAATTATTGGTCTTTTTGTTGATGTCATGGCTTAAAATTCAATATGGGAAAGCAACATGTGTTCAGAAATTTAATCTTTTCCATTAACTTTCCCATTCATCATCTTACATATTTTTATAATACTCTAGATTAAAATGTGTATTTTGGTGATATAAGTTGTAATGTCTACATTTATCATCCTTAATTTTATTTATTTATATCTTCTCTTCTGATTCTAGTTAAGGGTTTGTTGATTTTATATTTACTTTTTCTCATTAATCTTTTTCTATAGTTTTAAACCTCTACCTCATTTATTTCTACTCTGATCCTGGTTATTTCTTTCCTCCTATTAATTTTGGGTTTAGTTTCCTCTAGCTTTACTAGGGTCCCTGACATGCATCATTAGGTTGTATATTTGAAAATGATTTCATCATGTGGGCATTCACTGCTATAACTTCCTTCTTAGTTCTACTTTTGCTAGGTCCTTCATTTTGAATTCCTATGTGATTGTCTCTATAAAAAGAGAAAGGGTAAGGCAAGAGTTTGAGGGAATGAAGAAAGATAGGATAGAAAATCATCTCATGGAGAATCGAGCTAATACACTAATAATAATATTTATTTTATCAAAATTAAGAAAATGTGGTTTATCTGTGTTTAGAGTCTGAGATGGTTAGTTCAGAGATCCTAGTTCTGTGAGTCACACAACACATTACTGCTGCACTTTCACATGGATGAAAAGTTCATCAAGACCTAAGTTATGGAAAATTCTAAAGGTTAAAAAATCAAATTCTTCTGACCCTGTTTTAAGCAATGAATGCTGTAATATTGTCAGCAACTATTTCCAAAGTCAATTAGTGTAATCAGGCATTATTTCAAAGTAGGGCACCTTCCTGAACACTAAACTTGTTTGAAATGCATTTTTAAAAAATATGTTATTGTTGTTATTGTTGTTTTTGTTGTGGATGGACACAATACCTTTATTTATATGTGATGCTGATGATTGTACCCAGTGCCTCACATGTGAGAGGCTAGCGCTGCACTGCTAAGCTACACCCCCAGGCCCTGAACTGTATTTTTACTTTGAGAAAACTCTATTACAGCAGGGTATATGATTTCCGTCTCACCTCTACCACCTGCAGTCTGTATACCATTGGCCAAGATATTGCATCTATGAGGCCCTGCTTCTTCATTTCTAAGGTGCAGATAATTTTACTTTAGCTAAAGATAATTAAGAAAATCAAAAGTGATATGAATGTGAAATTACATGTTTATTTTGAGAACACCTTTAAACTTTATGTTACTGGGGTCTTCACAGAATTTTCCTTACTAAATACATTGTAAATAACAATGCTTGCCAATTTGAAACAACCACAATGGTCTCTTTATGGGACACATCTTTGTACAGCATTAGCATTAGTGATCTAGTAGTACACAGCAATCCAATGAAATGCAACTCATGACTATCAAATAAAGTCTCACAGTCCAATTAGCATAGTTTCTTCTGTGCTCGGAATCTATTAGGTGTACTCTCTGGCTCCTATCCACCTCTAAACCACATGCCTGTTTATCTGTCTCAAATATTCCTTATGGTCCAATATTTTTCATTCCACTACTGACAAGGACATACTAAACAGCAACAGAAACATGCCATCTGGAAGAGGTGAGAGATTGGCAGAGCCATATTTTCTCAAGTCCTCCCCTTCAATTCTCCAAAATCAACTCTTCCTCAGTTCTGCTGAATAAGTTTTACCTCTCTATTGATGGGTGAGGAGAGAATTCCTTCTGTGGCTCTTCCTTTTGTTACAATCTATGACCCAGCTATCCTGGAAGTGAAATAATGGGTAGAGAAATGAGGAGAAGCTTGTTGGTCTATGAACAGAACCAGTGTGGTGTTTGCTTTACTTTTCTAAAGTGGCTTTGGAGGCAGCTCTGATGTAAGCCACAGCACACCATTATGGGCATCAGAGCTCCTTCAAACTCCAGTTCTGACCCTTGTGAGCTGTGTGAATGAAAGTCTTCCAGGCTCAACAGAATCTCTGTTTCACCATTCGTCAAATAAAAATAACAATCTTTGCCCTCTGGTCCCCAGGATTTGGGAGTTTGTGTTGCTAAATAGGAAATGCTATGTATGTTTACTTAGTTACTATAATGATGTGTGTTTAGTATTTCAAAACGTTTAAGTTGTTTTACCTAGTGTATGCTTAGGTACTTTGGATGTAAATTCAGCCAAAATGTCTAAAATGTTTAAAAAACTTGATTTTTAAAGATAAATGTTCTTTCAGTTTGATGATTACAAGTTCAATATTTTATATAAAAGTCAGAGTACACGAGTACACTTATTTCTTCCAAGTCATGAATTTCCAACCAGTCATCAGTGTGAGAATCTAGCCTGTTGAGCAATTTTTTTTTATCAAATGCCTCATTTTTTCTTAATCTTCCCTGCACTTTGGTACCTCCAGAGGTTGGGTGATTCTGAGTTTTCTTGCTTGTTTGTTTTAAAATACCTATTACTGGGATCTACCCCGCAGTTGCTAAACTAGATTTTCATGGATAGAGTTTCAGGAAGGAGAGCAAGAGTAAAAAAATTGTTTTTATTCTTAACAGGTGACCAATGTATAATGAGAAGGGGTCAGAACTTATCCAGTAGATTGGCTCAGCACTTTGTGTTAATAGAACACATTCTGATTAAGAGTATGGTTTACACTGGTTGCAAGCTCACAGTTGTCTCAGGAAAGGGAGAAGTCTTCAGTGGATCCAGTTGTGATCCTGGTGATCAGTCTCACATGTCTGCTTCTCTTCTCACTGTGGAGATAGAGTTCTGGAAGAGGGAAACTCCTACCATAACCCATGGCTCTCCCAATACTTGGGAATACCCTGTAGATAGCTACTGAAAACTTCATCAAATCCTTGAGTAATGTAATTGTGTCAATGCACTTGGCTTGTAAATGATTAATAAATTGACAATGACTTGTAAAGTGTGCAGTAATTTTTAATTCTATTTTAATTTTTAAATTTTATTTATAGTTTTCCATCGTTAGAGGTAATGTAATGAAAAAAATGCAACTGGGATAAAAGAAACATTTAAGTTTAACATTTTGACAGCAATATGAAAATGTCAAAAATCTGCAGTACCCGTGCCCTTCATTGATTCATGGTCATTTGCTGTGATTTTCTATTTTCTGCACAATCTAATCTCTTTGTGATGCTCTGCATGAATTTTTATTTGTTTCAGTGTGTCTTTCATTTCCAGGAGTTCTGACTAGTTTCTTATCAATATCTCTTTTTCTTTATTGAAATGGGCTTTCAACCTCTGTGTTTGAGTAAATGATGCTAAAAATATTTCTGCACACCAAAGGAATCTACAAAAAGAAAATATCCCTATTGAAGGGAAGAAAATACTACCCAAAATGTCTAATAACCCCCAATAAATAAATAAATAAAAATAAAATTAAACTTAAAAACCTTCACAAATAACCTTACTAAAAATGGGCAAGGTGTAAAATGAATGAAACTGGAGACCCTCATGCTAAGGAAATGAGTCAGATCTAGGAAGTGAAGAATTGAATGTTTTCTCTGGTGTGTGGATGCTAGACCAAAATAAGGGACAAAAATTAAAGGATAGATTCCACAAAAATAGAAGAAATTACTAGTAGAAAGAAGGGGATGATTGAGGGGTGAGAAATGGGATGGGAATATTGAAGAAGTAAGGAATGAATCTGACAAAAATTTCTATGTATATATACACAAATAGACTATGATGAATCTAATTTTGTGTGTATCCACAAGGCACTAATTTAGGTAAAACTAAAACCAACTAATAAAAAATGGACAAAGAGTGGCTATAAACATGGATGTTACTGTGTGACTGTAGTACTCTGATTTTAAGTCCTTGAGGAATAAACTGGGGAGTGGGATAGCTGGGTCAAATGGGGGTTTCATTCCAAGTTATCTGAGGAATCTCCATGCTTCTTTCCATAAAAATTGGACCAATTTTCATTTCCATTAGCAATGTATGAATGTAACTTTTTCCCCATGTTCTCACCAACATTTATTATTGTTTCTGTTCTTGATAATTGCCATTCTGACTGGGGTGAGAAAAATTTTTGAATAGCTTTGATTTCCATTTCTCTAAATGCTAAAGATATTGAACATTTTGGCATGTATTTTTTGATCAGTTGCATTTCATCTGTTAAGTGTCTGTTTAGTTCCTTAGCCCATTTATTGATTGGGTTATTTGCATTTTTGCGTGTTAAGGTTTTTGAGTTCTTTATATATTCTACAGGTTAATGCTTTATCTGATGTTCATGTGGCAAAGATTTTCTCCCATTCTGTTGCCTTTCCACGTTATTGAACATTTCCTTTGCTGAGAAGAAGCTTTTTGTTTGAATGCTTTCATTAATTAATTTTTAATTTAACTTCTGATTTTTTAGGAGTCTTATTGAGGAAGTCAGATCCGAAGCCAACATGATAAATATTTGGGCCTACTTTCCTTCTATTAGGAATAAGGTCTCTTGGTCTCAGGCCTAGGACCTAAGTATTCAAAAGTCGAGTGGATTCAAAAAAATCTGATATATATATTTTATACATATACATATATATACATATACACACACACACACCTATATATATATACATATACACCATGTAATATTACTTCACTTAAAGTGGAATGAAAGTATGATATTTTTTGGTAAATGGATGGAGTTGGAGAATATCATGCTATAGGTACAAGTCAAACCCAAAAAACAATTACTAAACATTTTCTCTGACATGTGGATGCTAATTCACAACAATGGAGGGAGTGGCTAGGGAAGAATACAGTTACTTAGGTGGAAGGGAGTGAAGGGAGGGAGGGGAATCAGGGTAGGAAGGATAGCAGAATGAATCAGAAAGTATTTTCCTATATACATGTATAACTATATGACTGATGGTATTCTATGTCATGTGAAACCAGAAGAATGAGAATGCATCACAGTGCATTTTTCTGTCATGTAAAACTAATTAAAACAAACAAAAAATTAATTAAAATATGAAAAATTAATTAAAATATGATAAATTAATTGGTAAAAATAGCACAGAGATGTTATTATGATGCTAATTAACAGAAATATTTCATTCTCATTCAACTATGATCACTTTTCATAAGTAAAAAATTACATTTACAAAAAAAGGGAAAAAGAATATGAAAGGATAATTTTTCAAAAAGCATGCAAATGGTCAACAGGTATGTGAAAAGATGCCCACTTTACTTGTCAGGAAAATGCAATTCAAATCACCATGAGATATCATCTCACTCATGTTAAGAATGCTCTTATCAATGTCAAAACATAGCAAGATTTGTCACAGATGCAGAAAAAATGGAACTTTTGTTCAGTTGTGGAGGAATGTAAATTGATACAGCCATTACAGAAATGACTGATGCAGTTCCTCAAAATATTGAGAAGTAAAAGTGCCATATGATCCAGTAGTCCCCTTCTTAGTATAAGTCCAAAGGGTTGAAATGAGAATGTGCAAACTATATCCACACTCCATATTCATTACAGCCTTATCTGCAGTAGTCAAGAAATGACACAAACCTAAGCATCCACCAGTATCTGAATGTGTACATCAAATGTGATTTATGTATAAAAGACAATCTTATTCAGTCCTTATGTTGAAAAGGTCCACATACTCATGACTACAACATGGAATGAGCCTTGAGGATTTTATGATGAGGGAAATGGTCACACAGAAAGATATTCACTACATGATCTTACATTCATGTGAAATCTTACAAAACAAAGCAGAAGGCCTCAAACTCATAGAAACAGTGAGTAGATTGGTGGTTATTGGGGGCTGGGATGTGGGAGAAAAAATGACATGTTGATCCAAGGGTACAAACCTTTTGCTACTAGGTAAATAAGCACTGGAGACCTAAGGAACATCATTGTGACTACAGTGAATAATAACATATCTTACACCTGAAATTTGCTAATGTGTTTTCACCACATATACATAAAAATGTAAACAGTGAGATGGTGTACATATTTATTAGCTTGACCATCATAATCAATTGGCAATGTCTACATAAATCAAAGTATCACACATTTACACTTTAAATATATATATATTTATATATAATAATTATATAAACACATATAATTATATATAAATATATATAATTATATATAAAATATATATATAAATATGTAAAATTGTATAAATATATATAATTATATATATATATATTTTTAAATTTCAACCATACTTCAATAAAGCAATTAAAAAAACAAAAAACCTATGGGCTGGGAAGTAGCATACAAGAGTGAAGGAAAGAACCATTCAGGGTTCACCAGCTGTTTACAGAATCCTTGTGGGCTTTGCCCAAAGCTGCAGTCTGTACACTATGAATTGTGGCAAGGTGAGGGAAATTATTCTTCCATGCTGTACTGCATGGCCTGATGCTGCCTCCATGGTAATCAACCTCTTGCTGTATTAGAGATATCTGTGGTCTCAACCTATGAGTGCTAAGATCATCTGGGGTCACCATTAAAAATACAGACTTCCAGTACTTATCATAGACTTACTCTGTCAAAACATCTATGACATAAGCCCTGCTAATGACCCAGAAAAATTCAGCTAGGTATTGGTGCATATATGGATCAGCACTGGAAACTGATAAATTCTTCAAACTTCCAAAGTTGACAAAATAAAGGTCCAAATTTGGGTCTTCTGTTTATTAGTCATGATATATTGCAAATGAGTTTGTAACTGACTTCATCCTTTCATGTAAAACAGGACAAATAAGTCCTGAGGAGAATATAACCACTCTATTATATACAAGTCTTGATTATGTACGTCATGAGGCTTTCCTGTCTATAAGATCTGTAGATAATTTTTCATTAACACACTACAGAGCTGTCAGCACAGGAGTTAAATGAAAAAACTGGTGGTATTATGATGTTTATTAAACAGTTGAAAAAAAAGTGACAGCACATCAGTAGTTAAAGTAATATATCATAAGGCCCAATTTAAATGTCTTAAAAGTTGTTGCATATTTACTAAGGAAAATTTGGAAGGAAGATTTAATTTTGGAATATGAGGAATGGAATATCCTTGGAGTATTTTATGTCCTAAATAGTTAATAGGGAGTTGTTGAATTTTTTTCTAGACACATGGAGGCAACATTGTAATAAAATGTGTTGCAATTTAGTTAAAATATCTTCTGTAAGTATCGTCCCAGCAATCAAAATGTTATCCATATGATAAACAAGTACATGTGGGAATAATTGCCAGAAAGGCTGAAGAACCTTATTCACAACATGTTGACAGAATGGGGGCTATTTAACATAACTTGAGGAAGAACATTCTACTGATATCTAACAGCAGGATTATGATGTTTGAAAACAGATACTGTGAAAGCAAATTTCTCTAGATTATCAGGAAAGAGAGGAATGGTTAAAAAACAAAAACAAACAAACAAAAAAACAGTCTTTTAGGTCTATTACTTATAAGGAAAAACCCTGAGGAATTAAATTATGGTTAGGAAATCCACACTGAAGTGGACCTATATGTTGTATACCTTTATGAATCTCTCTTAAATCTTGTAATAATCTCCATTTCCCTGAATTCTTCTTTTTGATAAAAATGGGAGTGTTCCACAGATTGATAGAAGGTTTAATATGTTCCAATTGTAACTATTCTTGAATAAGGACCTCTGTGTCTGCTACCTTCTTGTTAGACAATATTTATTACTTATACAAGACAGGAGTAGTGATCTTCCATTTTAAGGAGAAGGTGGTCAAATTCACAGTGGCCTCTATAAAAAAGGTGACTTCATACACATTTTTAACTTGTGTAAGATGTCTCTGTTTCATATAAGAAAAGGAACTGCCATATGCTCAGTTGAATATGAGTAATTACTTGTGGGTTAGAAGAATCAGAGCATCACAACCATAAATAGCTTTTAGACACCTGTTTATTATTTCTTCCTATACCCCAAACTAGGGTGGCCCTTTGTAAGGCCAAGCACAAGGCCACATTGAGAGTGGTATAACTAACATGAGCACAGGTGTTCAATAACCCTGTGATTGACTGCTCACTTAAAAAAGGGATAAGTTTGGTCTACTTTCAGTAACAGGTAAACATGCTCCAATAACAGGGGTTGTTGAGCAGTAATATAAGGAATCACATTTACTTGAGCTACGGAGAAGCCTCTGGAGAGATTTAATGACATATGAGACTAAACTTGAAGGCATAGTACACCACTATCAGAATCAATCACTCCAGGTATTATAAATTTTCCTTCTTTAGCACTATGGGAATGGGGCAAAATTAAAACAAAGGCATCTTTGGGTAGAGGTCTTAAATTTGGGGTAGCAATTTTACAAACTTCCCCAGAGAAACATAGTTGGGCATCCTCAATAGTGATTGAATCTACCCCTGCATTCCCTCTTGTGGCATGAAAGGATTTGTGGAAGGAGCTTCATTTGATCAGAAACTTTTGTGAAGGAGACATCTACTTCTGCTGGTGAAAAGGGTTCCTCCTCCTTTGATCCTGGGCCAGGAAGTTACCTGTAATTGGGTTTCCCAACATGTCTGTTTGCGATATGCATTGATTAGGTGAATGAAGTCTTTTATGACACATTGCATATTTCCAATTGGGCCATTTTTGTGGCCCTTTTTTCTTTTTTTATCTTACAATCCTTTTGAAGTTTGCCAGGGTTTTTACAATTGTAACAGAGTTTAATGAGAGGTTTTAAATCAGTGGCCAATAAAGCTGCTTTATGAGTTTCAGTTCCAAATTAAATCAGAAACTGTAGCTTTCACTTTATGGTAAATGGTTTTCATGACTTCCTTACAATCTTGGTTGGCATTTTCATAAGCTAGTTGTTGGTCAGAATATTGGCAGCCTCCAAATTGTCTACTTGTCTTTCAATGGCTTTAGTCAATTGGTTAAAAGAATAAATGAAATAATCCCCTGAGGCATGTCAAATTACAGCAAAGGACTTGGAAAGGTCCCAAGTGTCTGGGATCCTCACCCATGTTATACAAACTAAGGTTCAATTCTGGTGACTGTGGGCAACTGAGCTTGTTGTTGTAATGCCCACTTTGACCTACTCCAAACAAATCATCATAATCAATACTAATATTTACCTGAGCAGGTGTTTATAAATTGATCTTTTCAAAGGTACATGAATATTAATGATATTTTGTTTAAGAATGCTTAAGTCTTCTACTTGTCCAATCAGTGAAATGAGTCTGGACAACAAAGTCTAGCCCAGAGTTGGGCATCATGAAGTGAGTATCAGGGAAATATGACTGAGTCCTTTATTTTACTTTATGCACAGGTAAATGAATGCCCACATGAGAGATGATATCCAAGTCCATTGGCTCTCTGTCCAGTGCTTTACCCAGTAACCCCTAAAGCCTAATCTTTATAAAGTATTTGGTTACTGTATTTGAGCAAGGTCATGGCACTCACTGCACATGCAGGCCCCCGTGGAGGACTTATCACTGACAAGGGCTGCAATTTAATCACCACTTAGAAATTTCATCACTTTACTTGGCAGGAAAAGAGTTATGTAATATTTGACAAATGTTCCAAAACCAGATGTTGGAGAAAAGAAAGCCTTTTAAACAAATGGTGCTGGGGAAACTGCAAATCAATATGTGGTAGATGAAATTGAACCCCTATCCCTCACCCTGCACAAAACTCAACTGGAAGAGGATCAAAGACATAGGAATTAGACCAGAATACCTGCACTTGCTAGAAGAAAATGTAAACCCTCACTCCAACATATCAGCTGTTGTTAAGGAATTAGCTTCCTTAACAAGACTCGTAAAGTGCAAGGAAGAAAATAAAAAAATTAATAAAAGGGGTGTCATCCATTAAAAAGGTTCTTCACAGCAAAGAAATTAATTAAAAGTGTGAATACAGAGCCTACAGAATGAGAGAAAATCCTTGCTATCTGTTCTTCAGAAGGGAAACAATATACAGGATATAAAGAACTCATAAAATTTAACACCCACCTCCCCCCCCAAAAAATACAAACCATTCAATGAATGCAAAGGAACCAAGTAGACACTTCTTGAAGGAAGACATGTAAATGATCAACAAATATATGAATTTGCAATAAGGAGATTTCTTAGGAAAGTTGTAATGGAAGCACCTAGCTATCTCACTCTTTGTCTTATGCCAAAAGGACGAAAAATCAGCATACTACAGTGATGCAGCCACATCAATGTTTATAGCACCACAATTCACAATAACTAAGCTATGGAGCCAACCTAGGTGCCCTTCAGCAGATGAATCAGAAAAAATGGTATATATTCAAATGGGATACTACTCAGTCATAAGGAGAAAAGATTTCTAGCATTTTCCTGTAAATGGATGAATCTGAAGTCTATAAGGCTAAGTGAAATAAACCAGTCCCACAGTCAATTGTTCAATTGTTTCTCAACTATGCAGAAGTTAATCCAAAATAAGATCAGGTAGATTAAAAATATTAGAAGAATGATCTGTTGAGTAGACAAAGGGGAATGAATGAAGGAGAGGAGGGAAGGGATAGGGAAAGACAATGGACTGAATCTGTCCTAGCATTCATATGTACACATATAAAATGACATGAATCTCACCATCATGTACATACACAAGACACTAATCCATAAAAAAAGAAATCTATGAGTAAAGAACAGAATCATCATGAGGGTAGACTGAAGGGAACAATGGTTAAGGGAAAGGAGGAAGTGGAGGGACCCAGGGGAATGAATTAGAATAAATTTTATTCCATGCTGCTGTAATTATGTCAATCCTATTATCATGTATAACTAAAAAGTACCAGTAAAAAATAATAATCAATGCTTGACATACACATACACACAATAGAAATATTTTCATTAAAGATATTAAGGAGGGAGAATGGGATCATAAATTCTGCAATCACCCTGAACAGGTAGAGATTTTTTTATGATTGTTTTAGTCAGCTTTCTCACAGCTATGACCCAAAAACTTGAAAAGAACAATCTAGAGGAGGCAATGATCCTTTGGAGCTACCAGTTGTGGAGGTATCATTCCTAGATGACTGGCCCCATTCTTTGGGTCCCCAGGTGAGTAGAACCTAATGGCAGGAAGGTGTGGTGGGGAAAAGCAGCTCAGGACATTGGACCAGGAAGCACAGAGACCCCACTCACATGGACAAAATATATACAACAAAGACACACCACTAGTGACCGACCTCCTCTAGCCACAACTTAAATTTCTAGAGTTGCCACCAAGTTAATCCCTGTCTGTGGACTACTGCTCTGATTAGGTTAAGGCTCTCAGAACTCAGTCATTTCACTTCTAAACCCTCTTGCATTTTTTTACACATGAGCTCTTAGGGACAATTTTCATCTAAACCATTACAATGCTTCAGGTGGCATCGGACCTGACAAGGTAGTAGGGTTAGGGTAATGAAATTATTGCATTTCTGTGTGTAAGGCCACAAAAACAAAAAACAAAAAAACAAAAAACAAAAAAACAGTTTTATCCTATGCTTAGCTAGCAGGTTCTGCATTCTTCATTCAAGTAAATTGGCTCCTACCTTTGCTTGTGCACAGTTACTTTTTCCATTGCATTTCAGGTATTTTCAAAACCTCCCCCATTCTGCAGCAATTATTCTATATTTATCGGACAGCTTCACATAAGGAAAAGCAGAGAATAGGATTATGCTCTTTCCTTTTTTATTTTTTTAAAAATTTTATTAGTTCTTTTTAATTATACATAGCAATAAGGTTCATTTGACAAAATTAGAAAATCATGGGATATAATATATTCTAATTCAGTCCCCTCCACTTCCCCTTTTCCTCGCCTCCTCCCTCACTCTGTGCTCTTCCCTCTACTCCAACTGAGCATAATTCTCAGTGACCAAGCATGGTACTCTGTCTCTAGTTACCCAAAGTCCTTTAAATTCTCTTCTCATCTTTAAAGCATCAATCATGGTAATCCATACCAATCTGTATTTCCAGATTATAGGGAAAAATTGGTTTGATAAGGGAGAATTTATATACACTTATTCTTATCTCTAAAAATAATGATTATAATTCCCTGATCATAGTCCTCTCCCTCAAACCTTTCTATAAGATTGAGAATTTTAAAATATCTACAATAAAAATTTCTCCCTCAAGGTGGACACCAATTTTTAAATTATTTTTAAAACTATTGTTGCTAAGATAGCTAGGTATAATACTTATATGACTATATTACCTGTTTCTAGTTAATAAGTATTTTTATTTTGTAAGTCTGCCACAATTTTCCTCCCTTACTGATTATTTTCCAGGGAGTCATAAGAAGTATCTTAAGAATTTTGTTGATATGAAACAGTATTATTTGGAGAAAATAAAAGAACAAGAATTCCTTGATATAAACAATACTTGGGACTTTATTGACTTCTTCCTGATTAAAATGGAAGAGATAGAATGTGAACCACAGCTCTGTTATCTGATTGCTTCTACTTTTTGTGTTTGATTTATTAATTATATGGTTACTCATAATAGTTAAGTAGTCAGGAAAGACATTCTTGACAGGCATTTGAAGCACATCTTTTCGTTAAAGATTTACATGAATTATCATTGAAGAATTAAAATTGAATTATTAAATAGTTAGAATGCATGGGTCCTGTTCTATAGATACTAATAATCTACCTGAGGAAAGACAAAATTTCTACCTCAGTTGAAAAGGAAATATTCATAAACAAGCTTCAAAATATAAAAGGGAATCCAAGATGGCGGTCTAGAGGGAGGCTGCGTTCCTTGTCGCTCAGCAAGGCTGGATTCAAGCAGAGGATATCTGTTTCCTGGTGAGGCAGTTTTTGCTGCTTATCGATCCCCTGCTCTTTACCCCATTTGTCTGCTGTGCATATCGACGCTTTTTTTGAGAGCAGATTGCTCACTGTCAGGCGTCTATCATCCGCCATTTGCCTGCCTCTCGCCTGTCCATCTCCTGCCTTACCCCTATCCATCACCCAACGCTGGAGGTTCACCTCCTGATCATCCGACAGCTGCCAGATTGACCACAGACTGCCAGTGGAGAACCAGGTGCCTGCTGCTGCCTGGAAGTTTACTGTTACAGTACCTGCAGGTTTGATTACACATGGCTGCCGCCATTTGAGACAACAGCCAGGCCCTGTAAGACCCCTGGCCGGACTGACTGAGCCCCATCTCCAGGATCCCTCGGCCCAACAGATCACTCCCTGTCTCTGGGGCCCTCACATCAACTGACTACTCCCTGCCGCCAGGACCCCCAGACCAACTGACTGTGCTCTATCACCGGAAACCCAGACCGACTGATTGCACCCAGCCTCCTGAATCCCAAAACCACACCAAACACACCCGACCTCCAGGACCCCTGCCGGACCAACTGCATCCTGTCTCCAGGACCTCCAGCTGACCACGTTCACTCCTGAGCTGCAGCTCCCCATTTGCCAACACATTTGGAAGCAGCCATCTTGGATAATCCTGGAAGCCATAGCTCCGATCTTTGGGTGGGGCAAATTCCATCCTGAGACACCTGCTGGAAGCTTGAAGCTCATTGTCAGGTACCTCTCATACATCAGGCTACTGAACACTGGGAGGCTTCATTAGTATATGACTGGTATACAGTAGATTTTCTTTTTTCTCCTTTTTAAAAAAATATTTAAGGTTTTACTTCTTTATATTTCTTGCTTTCTTTTCCTTCTGTTTACCTGTTCCCTCAGAGTCGATTTCTCCCTTATTTACATGATGTTATTGTCCATGTAGGGGCTATTTGGTCTAGGATTGCATAGTGTCTGATTTTGGCACTGCTAATATTGATCTCCCCTTAAAGAAAGGGTTTTGGAAACCTATAGGGCCACTATAAGCCTATAGGGGGAAATCTGCAATACCCCAGATCTGCAGCACTAGAGGGGAAGATACATGAACAACATGAAAAAACAAGGGAAGAAAATGATCCAAACAAATCTAGATTCTATACTAATAGAATCCAATGACAGTATTTTAGAAGAAATGTCAGAAAAGGATTTCAGCTTATACATGATTAAGATGATTCACGAAGCAAAGGATGAGATAACAGAGCAAATGCAGGCAATGAATGACATTACAAATAAACAGTTGAAAGAGCAACTGCAGGAAGCAAAAGATCATTTCAACAAAGAGATAGAGATACTCAAAAAAAAAAAAAAAAGAAAAAGAAAAAGAAAAAAACCTCAGAAATCCTTCATATGAATGAAACAATTAACAAAATAAAAAACTCAATGGAAAGCATCACCAAAAGACTAGACCACTTGGAAGACAGAACCTCAGACAATGAAGACAAAATATTTAATCTTGAAAATAAAATCGCCCAAACAGAGAAGATGGTAAGAAATCATGAACAGAATCTCCAAGAACTATGGGACATCATGAAAAGACCAAATTTAAGAACTATTGGGATTGAGGATGGCACAGAGATACAAACCAAAGGAATAAACAACCTATGCAATGAAATAATATCAGAAAATTTCAACAGTGTGAAGAATGAAATGGAAAATCAAATACAAGAGGCTTACAGAACACCAAATGCACAGAATCACAATGGATCCACACCAAGGCATATTATAATGAAAATGCCTAACATTCAAAATAAAGATAGGATTTTGAAGGCCACGAGAGAAAAGCATCAGATTACATATAGGGGGAGACGAATACGGATAGCAGCAGACTTCTCAACCCAGACTCTAAAAGCTAGAAGGGCCTGGACCAACATATTTCAAGCTCTGAAAGAACATGGTTACCAACCAAGAATCCTATACCCAGCAAAACTAACCTTCAGATTTGAAGATGAAATAAAATCCTTCCATGATAAACAAATGTTAAAAGAATTTACAAATAGAAAGCCTGCACTACAGAATGTTCTCAACAAAATATTCCATGAGGAGGAAATGAAAAACAACAATGTAGGTCAGCAAAGGGAGGAACTACCTTAGAGAAAAACCACTCAAAGGAGAAACCAAGCCAACTTAAAAACAAAAATAAGCCAAATGACTGGGAATACATATCATTTCTCAATAATAACCCTGAACGTTAATGGCCTAAACTCATCAATCAAAAGACATAGACTGGCAGAATGGATTAAAAAGAAAGACCCAACAATATGCTGCCTGCAAGAGACTCATCTCATAGAAAAAGACATCCACTGACTAAAGGTGAAAGGATGGGCAAAAACCTACCACGCACATGGACCCAGTAAAAAAGCGGGGGTTTCCATCCTTATATCAGATAAAGTGGACTTCAAGCCAAAGTTAGTCAGAAGGGATAAAGAAGGCCATTTCCTACTGCTTAAGGGAACCATAAATCAGGAAGACATAACGATAGTAAATATTTATGCCCCAAACAATGGTGCATCCCTGTACATCAAACAAATCCTTCTCAATTTCAAGAATCACATAGACCACAACACAATAATTCTGGGTGACTTTAACGCCCCGCTGTCACCACTAGATAGATCTTCCAAACAAAATCCAACCAAAGAAACCACAGAACTCGATAACACAATCAATAACCTAGACTTAATAGACATATATAGAATATTCCATCCATCAAGGAGCAGATACACTTTCTTCTCAGCAGCTCATGGAACCTTCTCAAAAATAGACCATATGTTATGCCACAAAGCAGCCCTTAGGAAATGCAAAAAAATAGAGATACTGCCTTGTGTTCTATCAGATCATAATGGACTGAGAGTAGAAATCAATGACAAAGTAAAAAAAGGAAATTACGCCAACACTTGGAGACTAGATAATATGCTATTGAATGAAACATGAATAACAAAAAACATCAGGGAGGAGTTTAAAAAATTCTTAGAGGTCAATGAGAATGATGATAAACATATCAAAATCTCTGGGACACTATGAAAGTGGTACTAAGAGGAAAATTCATGGCATGGAGCGCATTCCAGAAAAGAATGAAAAGTCAACAATTAAATGACCTAACATTACAGCTCAAAGCCCTAGAAAAAGAAGAACAGAATAACAGCAAAAGTAGTAGAAGACAAGAAATAATTAAAATCAGACCTGAAATCAATGACATTGAAACAAAAGAAACTATTCAAAAAATTGACAAAACAAAAAGTTGGTTCTTTGAGAAAGTAAACAAAATAGATAAACCCTTAGCCACGCTAACAAAGAGAAGCAGAAAGAAGACTCAAATTAGTAAAATACATGATGCAAAAGGAAATATCACAACAGACACCACTGAGATACAGAACATAATGAGAAGTTACTTTGAAAATCTGTACTCCAACAAAATAAAAAATACCGAAGACATTGACAAATTTCTAGAGACATATGCTCCTCCCAAACTGAACCAGGAGGACATACACGATTTAAACAAATCAAGATCAAGCAATGAAATAGAAGAAGCCATTAAAAATGTACCGTCGAAGAAAAGCCCAGGACCAGACGGATTCTCAGCCGAGTTCTACAAGACCTTCAAAGAAGAACTCATTCCAATACTTCTCAAAGTATTCCAGGAAATACAAAAGGAGGGTACCCTACCGAACTCATTCTATGAAGCTAATATCACCCTCATACCCAAACCAGGAAAAGACACATCAAGGAAAGAAAATTTTAGACCAATATCCTTGATGAACATAGATGCAAAGATCCTTAACAAAATATTGGCAAACCGTATCCAAAAACGTATTAAGAAAATTGTGCACCAGGATCAAGTGGGGTTCATTCCTGGAATGCAAGGATGGTTTAACATCCGTAAATCAATAAACGTAATCCATCATGTCAATAGACTTAAGGATAAGAATCATATGGTTATTTCAATTGACGCAGAAAAAGCATTTGACAATATACAACACCCCTTCATGCTGAAAACACTAGAAAAAATAGGGATAGTAGGAACATACCTGAACATTGTAAAGGAAATTTATGCTAAGCCCATGGCCAACATCATTCTTAATGGAGAAACGATTCCCTTTAAAAACGGGAACAAGAAAGAGATGTCCTCTTTACCACTTCTGTTCAACATTGTCCTCAAAACTCTAGCCAGAGCAATTAGGCAGACTAAAGAAATTAAAGATTACGAATAGTAAAAGAGGAACTTAAGATGTCACTATTTGCGGATGACATGATTCTATATTTAGAGGATCCAAAAACCTCCTCCAGAAAGCTTCTAGACCTCATCAATGAATTCAGCAAAATAGCAGGCTATAAAATCAACACGCATAAATCTACAGCATTTTTATACACAAGCGATGAAAAAAGCTGAAAGGGAAATGAGGAAAACATCTCCATTTGCAATAGCCTCAAAAAAAGTAAAATACTTGGGTATCAATCTAACCAAAGAGGTAAAAGATCTCTACAATGAAAACCACAAAACACTGAAGAAAGAAATTAAGGAAGACCTTAGAAGATGGAAAGATCTCCCATGTTCTTGGATAGGCAGAAATAATATTGTCAAAATGGCCATACTACCAAAAGTGCTATACAGATTCAATGCAATTCCAATTAAAATCCCAATGACATACCTCACAGAAATAGAGCAAGCAATCATGAAATTCATCTGAAAGAATAAGAAACCCAGAATAGCTAAAGCAATCCTTAGCAGGAATAATGAAACAGGGGGTATTGCAATACTAGAACTTCAACTATACTACAAAGCAATAGTAACAAAAACAGCATGGTATTGGCATCAATATAGACAGTAGATCAATGGTACAGAATAGAGGACACGGACACAAACCCAAATAAATACAATTTTCTCATACTAGACAAAGGTGCCAAAGATATGCAATGGAGAAAAGATAGCCTCTTCAACAAATGGTGCTGGGAAAACTGGAAATCCATATGCAACAGAATGAAACTAAACCCCTATCTCTCACCCTGCACAAAACTCAACTCAAAATGGATCAAGGACCTTGAAATCAGACCAGAGACCCTGCATCTTATAGAAGAAAAAGTAGGTCCAAATCTTCACCTTGTTGGCTTAGGATCAGATTTCCTTAACAGGACTCCCATAGCACAAGAAATAAAAGCAAAAATCAATAACTGGGATAGATTCAAAGGAAACTATCAGCAATGCGAATAGAGAGCCTACAGAGTGGGAGAATATCTTTGCCTCTCATACTTCCCATAGAGCACTAATTTACAGAATATATAAAGAACTGAAAAAACTCTACACCAAGAATACAAATAATCCGATCAACAAACGGTCTAAGGAAATGAACAGACACTTCACAGAAGATGATGTACAAGCAATCAACAGATATATGAAAAAATGTTCAACATCTCTAGGAATAGGAGAAATGCAAATCAAAACTACCCTAAGATTCCATCTCACCCCAATTAGAATGGTGATTATCAAGAATACAAGCAACAATAGGTGTTGGAGAGGATGTGGGGAGAAAGGTACACTCATACATTGCTGGTGGGACTGCAAATTAGTGCAGCCACTGTGGAAAGCAGTGTGGAGATTCCTTAGAAAACTTGGAATGGACCTACCATTTGATCCAGCTATCCCACTCCTCAGCCTATACCCAAAGGACTTAAAATCAGCACACTACAGAGATACAGCCACATCAATGTTCATAGTGGCTCAATTCACAATAGCCAGACTATTGAACCTACGTAGGTGCCTTTCAATTGATGAATGGATAAAGAAACTATGATATATCATAGTTTCTTTATGTGTGTGTATATATATACACACACATACACACAATGGAATATTACTCAGCTATAAAGAAAAATAAAATTATGGCATTTGCAGGCAAATGGATGAAATTGGAGAATATCATGTTAAGTGACATAAGCCAATCTCAAAAATCCAAAAGAGGTATGATCTCACTGATAAGCGGATGATGACACTTAATGGGGGGTGGGAGTGGGACAAGAGTGGAGGAAGGAGGGACTGTATAGAGGGAAAAGAGAGGTGGGAGGGGTGTGGGGGGAAGAAAAAATAATGGAATGAATCAAACATCATTACTCTATGTAAATTTATGAATACGCAAATGGTACAAACAGAAACAACATGTATCCCATTTGTTTACAATAAAAATAAATAAAAAGAAAAAAATACAAAATAGGGTTGCGGATGTGGCTCAGGGGTGGAGTGCCCCTGAGTTCAATCCAAAAAAAATAAAATAAAATAAAAAAAACAACAACAAAAAAAGAAAACAAAATATAAAATTGGAGCACGGAAATTCAAACTGAAGTGATTGTATTCAATGTGTGGGAGAATGGGCATGTATCAAATGACTAGCCTGTGTAATGGCTTCTCAATGATCAAGATCAAGAGATCACAGCATACAAAGGGGATATTTGTAGGACATAATTCCTGTTGCCCATTGTGAAACCAACAAGATGCAACAGAACTGTAGAATCAGTCCTCACAGTTGCCTGCAGTGGGTGCTGCTGTATATGAGACACTGAGATTTTTCAGAACTTTATCAAATATTTCCCTGGAGACTCTAGTTTTCAACTAGACTCCAGAGTTCCAAGGATTTGTTTTGGAAAGTTCATACTAGGTCAATAGCAATTTCTTTGGACATGAGTTACACCTGGAACTTCCTACTCCACCATCTTTGGGTCATTACTCCTTACTGCCATCTTTATAAAAAGGTTTTATTGATATATTAGAATTATCTGTTAAGAGTGGGATTTATACTGCTACCTTCATATATGCATGTAGCACAAATTTGTCAGTTTCTTTCCCTTATAGTATCCCTTTCCTTCTTTTTCTCCCTTCCTCATTCCCTTTCTCTTCTATCCTGATCTTTTTTTCCATATTGATGAGGAGTCTTTACTTCATCTTCTCTGAGTTTCTGAATCTGGCTTATCTCACTTAGCATTACCCATCCATCTGTAGAATTATACCTAGGGGGGTTTCATAACTTGGCTATTGTGAACTGTACTGCTATAAATGGACATGCATGTATTGCTACAATATGTGACTTTAATTCTTTTAGATAAATAATGAGTGAAATAACTGTCATTTTTTGATTCCATTTCTACTGTTTTAAGGAATCTTCATACTAATTTTCATAATGGTTGTACTAATTTCCAATCCCACCAAAAGTGTAAAAGTGTTTCTTTTTTTTCAGATCCTCTCCAACAGTTATTATTTTTTGTTTTCCTTTTTTTCATATATTTTTATTGCTGCATTATAGCTGTACATAATGGTTCAACTGTTGATACGTATTCATACATGCACACACTATAATAATGCCATTCAGTCAATATTATTGTCCAGTATTTCCCCTTTCTTTCATCCCTTCATTTTCCCTGATCCCCTTTATCTCCACTGATTAACCACTGGTTTCTATGGATCCCCCCAACCTTCTTTTCCTTATTTAGTTCTTTAGAATAATTACTGAGGAGTAGTATAGTTGGGTCATACGGTGGTTTCAGTCCTAGTATTTGAGGAAACTTTATAATGATTTCCATGGTTATTGTACTTATTTTCAACCCCACCAACAGTGTAAAAGTATTATTTTCTTCTCTATATCATCTTTGGCATTAATTACTCTTTGTGTTCTTGATGACTGCCATTCTAATTTGAGGCAGATGAAATCTCAGTATTATTTTAATTTGAATTTCCCTACTTGCTGACACTGTTGACTAATATTTCATATACTTGTTGACAATTTTTATTCCTTCCTTGAGAAGTGTGTGCTTAGTTCATTTGCTCACATTTTAGTTGGGTTTTTTGTGGGTTTTTGTGTTAAAGTTTTTGAGTTCTTTGTGGGTTCTGGATATTAATCCTCTGCCACAAGAGTGGCTAGCAAAATCTTCTCTCCCATTCTGTAGGTTGTCTCTTCATATTCTTAAATATTTCCTTTACTGCTATCCCCATTTGTTAATTTTTTATTTTATTTCTTGTGTTTTAGAAGTCTTATTGTTGAAGTCAATGCCTGTTCTTATTAGTTAATAGTTGACTTTCTGTTATTCTCCAGCAATTGCAGTGTTTCTGGTCTAATTCTTAGGTCTTTGGTCCATTATGACTTGACCCATGAAATGGATGGAGAGAAGAATCTATCTTCATTCATTGACATATGGATATCCAGTTTTCTCAGCACTACTTATTAAAACAAAACAGAACAAAAAGCTTTTTTTTAATCTAATATATGTGTCTTGCACCTTTGTCAAGGAAGTACGGTATCCACTTAGGGTTATCTTTATTTATTTATTTTTTTCATTAGTCTACATGACAGAACCATGTAGTTATTTGTTGCCAGAACACTGTAGTATAATTTGAGCTTAGGTACTATGATGCCTCTGGTATTGCTCTTATTGCTCCATATTGCTTAATCTATTCTGGGTCTTTTATTTTTCCAAATGAATTTTAGGACCTTTTCATCCATTTCAGTGAAGAATGGCATCGTTATCTTATTTGGGATTTCATTCAGTCTATAACTTGCTTTGGTAATATGGTCATTCTGGTAATATTAATTCTGCCTATTTCAGAACATGGGGAGTCTTCCTTTCTTCTAAGATCTTCTTCAGTTCTATTGTTTTAATCATAGAGATTTTTCTCCTCCTTAATTAGGTTCATTCCTAGGATATTTGAATTTGAATTTTTTTGGTTTGTTTTTAGGCTGTTGTGAATGACATTATATTCCTGATTTGTTTTTCAGTGGACTAATTATTGATGTACATAAAAGGTATTGACTTTTATGTTTTGATCTTTACCTTGTTACCTTTCTGAACTTGTTTTCTGAAAACCCTGAAAGTCTTCTGGTGAAGTTTTTGGGGTCTTTCAAATACAAAATCTTGTCATTTGCAAACAGTGGTAATTTGGCTTCTTTCTTTCCTATTTGTATCACATTTGTTTGCTTCTCTTCTTTCTTTCCTCTTTGTATCACATTTGTTTACTTCTCTTGCCTAATTGCTCTGACTAAAAGATTAAATACTTTTTTGAGTTAAAGTAGTGACAATAGACATCAATGTTATTTTCCTGAGTGCCAAGAAGAAAGGTTTTCAGTTTTTTCCTACTTTCTATATTTTGATTTGGCGTTTGTTATATACAACCCTTAAGATGTTTAGGAAAATTCTTTCTAGCCTTGATTTCTCTGGCATTTTGAGCTTGAATAGGTGCTAGATTTTGCCTCAGGCTTTTCACTACATCTATTGAGATTACCATGTGATTATCATTCCTTGATTCCTTTTATGTGATTAATTTTGTTTATTGATTTGTGGATTTGGAATCATCCGTACAGTCATCCTTGGAATGAAACAAACTTGATCATCATGTACAATTATTTTATTTGTTCTTTCTAGATGTACAATCTTAGTATGCTTACAGACATGATTTTCCAACACTTTATTAAGAATTTATGCCATTATGTTCATCAGGGTTATTGGTTTTAATTCCTTTTCCAGGATGTGTCCTAATCTGTTTTGAGGTTCAGGGTAACTGGAATCATGAAATTAATTGGGAGTTACCCTCTGACACATGCACACTTTCTATTTCATGGAATAATATGAAAAAGAACTGCACTCATTGTTATTTAAAGATCTGATTGAACTCAGCTGGGAACCCATCTGGTCCTGGAATTTTTTTTTTTTTCTGGAAGTCTTTTTATCACTGCTTCTGTCTTATTGTTTACAATTGCTATAATTAAGTTTTCTAAGACTTCTTGTTTCAAGTTTTGTAGGTAGTATCTAGATATTAATTGGCCTATTACTTCTAGAATTTTCTTATTTATTGGAATAGTAGGTGTTTTTGTTTTTGTTGTTGTTGTTCATTTGGTACCAGGAATTGAACTCAGGGGCATCTTGTCATATTCCCCAGCACTATTTTTGTATTTTATTTAGAGACAGGGTCTCACTGAGTTGCTTAGCACCTACGTTTTTCAGAGACTGACTTTGAATTCCACATCCTTCTACCTCAGCTTCCAAGCCTCTGGGTTTACAGTAATAGGAGTTTTCAAGGTAGTCCATAATAAGTCTCTGGATTTCAGAGATGTCTCCAGTAACTCCTTTTTCTTTTCGAATTTTATTAATTTGTGTCTTTTCTGTTTTGCTTAATTTGGCTAATTTTTATCAGTCTTGTTTAATCTTGTCAAAGAACCAAGACTTGTTTTATTGATCTGTTGTACTTTTTTATTCTCTCATTAATTTTAGCTTGCATCTTATTTCCTTCTTTCTACACTATTTGGGATTGCATTGTTCTGAATTGTCTAAGCCTTGGAGATACATTCTTAGGGTATTTGGAATCTTTTGATTTTTTAATGTATTCATTCAGAGTTTCTTATGTACTTTCTATGGTTATTTTCTTGCTGTTGATTTCTAATTTCATTCCATTATGACCTGATAGGATAGATGCAAGGGATTATAGGGACTTAAGAAGAATATTTTCTAAGACTGAGTACTTAGTGTCCTGAAATATGGTCAATTTGGAGACAGTTCCATGGTCAACTGAGAAGCTGAATTTAGCTGCTATTAGGTGAAATATTCTATACATGTCTGCTATGCCCACTTAATTAATAATACTTTTAGGTCTGAAGAGTCCTTAAGTGATTTGATGTCTAGATGACCTATTTCATGGGGAGAGAGGTATGTTAAAATTACCCAGTATTGCAATGTGGCTTATTTGAATCTTTAATTTGAGTAGTATCTGCCTTATGTAATTATATACACTTATATTTCGGGTATAAACACTATCACAGTACCACATTATCACTACCTTTGTGTGAATTGTTTCCTATCAGTATGAATTGACACTTCTCCCCTCCTCTAGAAGCCAGCTTTGTTTATTTTAGAATACCTACTCCTGCTTGTTTTGGTTCTCTATTTTCATGAAATATCTTTTTCTATCCTTTCACTTTTAACCTATGTATGCCTTTGCATATAAGATGAAACTTTTGAAAGTAGTATATAGTTGGTTCCTATTTTTAAATCCATTCTGCCAGTATATGACTTTGAATGTAAGAGTTGAGACCATTTACACTCATCACTTTTAGTCAGGTTTTTTGTTTCTGTGATCAAAAGTCCTGACAAGAACAAGATAGAAGAGGAAATGCTTATGTTAGCTCAGGATTTTAGAGGGTCAGTCCATGGTTGGTTGACTACATAGCTCTGGGCGGTACATATGGCAGATCATCTTGACAGAAGAGCATAGTGGAGGAAAACCAGCTCAGGACATGGAAACCAGAAAGGAGAGCTCTGCTCACCAAGGACAAAATATAAATCCCAAAGGCACACTCCCAATGACCTACTTCTCCAGCCACACCTAAGCAGGCCTACAGCTACTGTCCAGTTAATCCATACTCAATTCCTATAGCTGTCCTTGGCAGATGTTTCATGTTATTAGCATTTCTTAAGCTGAGAGGTTTCCACAACAGCTTCAGCTTTCTGCTCACTTTTTCATGCATTGCCCTTTCAGGGGCTGTCTGCACAGAATCTCACCCTGTTCCACTTAGTCTGGCCTCCCAGATCTCCTTTGAAATCTTGTCAAAAGCATGTATGTCCTCCTGATTCTAGCATCTTGCATTATTGGAGTACCAGCACCACGTGGTAGACACCAAGATTTGCCACCATCTGGGGCAATAACCAGGCCTCCATGGACCATGGCTGCAGCAGTCCCTCTGCCTGCATCACTCTGCACATAGAAACATCTTCCTAGGCACTTGTGAAGGCAGGGTGCTCCCAAGGTGGCTTCTCAAACTCATTTTTACTTTTAAACCCTTAAACCTGAGATGGGTGTGACATTGCCAATTCCTTTGAGGTCCACAAGCCATCTTTCCAACTTTGGAAAGTACTTAGCATCTATTTAGTGACTATGATCTTTTTAAAAACCAAAAATTCTGTAGCCCCAGTTTTATTTGGACGTTTCAGGCTAAACAAATCTTTTTGCTTTTTTTTTCCGCTTCTAATTATCACAGTAAACTTGGCCAAAGTTCACTAGCAATATGCATGACACAGCAGCCTATATTTCCTTGAAATTTCTTCTGCCAGATTAATTAATTTTTCTTTTGTTTTTTTCCTGGGGTCCTGGGAATGGAACCCAGGGCTTTCGGTTTGCAAGGCCCGCATTCTATCAACTGAACTATAGCCCCATTCCCCAATTTCTCTTTTAGCAACTTTTTTGTTGTTGTGCCCATAGAACTGGGAAGAACAACCAAGAGGAGGAAAATTTCATTTTGGCTCGTGGTTTCAGAGATCCAGTCTATGGTTAGCTGACCACAGCTCTGGGCCCTGAGGTGAGGCGAAACATTATGGCAGAAGGGCATGTTGGAGGAAAGCAGTTCAGTACATGATGATCAGAAAGCAGAGAGAGAGCTCCACTCACCAAAGACATAATGTAAACCCAAAGGCACACCCCCTAGTGACCCACTTCATCCAGCCACACCCTACTTGCAAACCTTTACTGCCAATGTAAACCATATCAATGGGTTAATTTAAAGACTAGGCTACAACTCTCATAATCTAGTCATTTTATGTCTGAGAATTCTTGCCCTTTCTTACATGTAAACTTTTGTGTAGGACACCTCATTTTTAAAGCATAACAGTTATTATAGAAATGCATTTAATAGTTACTTTCATTTTGATTTGTTTACAATGTTTAAATACTTCCTGTTTCTCATTTGCTGGTCTAGTCTTTTCATTGATTTATCTATTTCCTGTTTTTAAAGTTTGTTTTTAACTTCTGTGTATAGCATTTCTTCTACTTATTCATTTATTTATTTATTTGGTATTGATGACTTAGTATTGATGTATTATTTTAGTTTCTTCTCACATGGAAAGTTTTTTATTCCTCTTCAGTTATGAAAGCTAGTTTTTCCTGAGATGGTCATCTTGATTGGCAATTATTTTCTTTCAATTCTTGGAATACACCATTCCAACTTGTCCTTTTAGAGTCCCAGTTAAGAGATCAGAAGTAATTCTGCCTGGAATACTTCTAAATGTGATATAATATTATCTCTTGAGGCTTTTAAAATTCTTCTTTTCTGTATGATAGGTATTTAAGTGTGATGTGTCCTGGAGAGGTTCTTTTTTGATCTTTTTTATTTGGGGTTCTGAATGTGTCCTATCTGGAGCGCCTCTCACTCCATATGTGTGGAAAATTCTTTTTTCAAAATCTCTCTTTTTTTTGAAATGTTTTTTCACTTTTCACACTTTCTCTCCTCGTTCATCACTTAGACCTTTGTCTGGTTCATTGTTCATTTTAATCATTAAACTTTTAATTCTTTGACAGTTTATCTCTATCTAAATCTGTGGATTCAGTTATTGGTAAGTATATATTACTGTGGATGTCCTCTTGTCCTGTTTGCTCACGTTATCTGTTGAGATGAATTCCTCTTCCTGTTTTATAGTAGGGCCCATTGTAAATAGTTATCTCCTTATAATAAGACCTGATACATTAGCTTCAGCACATCAAATTAGAATTTAAAATTTTTGACTTAACTCTTGGGTATCCCTTTGTAGGAGAGAATAACCACTCATACAATGGTAATTAAGGAGCAAACCATAATTAACATAATGATTACAGAAGTTATTATTACTGATCACTACCCCTCTATTGACCAAAGAATATGGGGTTATAATAGGTTGAGAAGATTAAGTATTGATAGTAGTATAATAAATTTCATTGGAAGTAGGGATAAAGTGAGTAAATTAAAAATAAAGTAAAAGGAAAAAGGAAAAATGAAAGAAAGAGTGTGGTGGAGGAAATGGAGATTCAAGTTAAAATGAGGTTAATATAAAGATGAAGGACTTGGGAAGGAAATGGATACCAAAGAGAAGAAAATATAAATTGAGATGATTCAGTTAATTGACAAAATACATAAAATTAGAGATATTTCTCACAAAATACCAAATTTGGGCAGACACTAGGAAACAGAATAAAGAAGTTGATGCAATACCTGCCTTAATGAAAAAAAAATGTTTTTTTTCTTTCTCAGGGTTTTGAAATAGAGGTCTTTTCCCCTTTCAGGTTTTCAATTCAGAATCTCCTATGAGTAAGTTTGTTCTTCCCCATTCTGTTTTGCTGCCCTCCATGTGCCCAAATTTATCACAGGGTAGACAGTCACCAACCAAATGAATAAAGTCTAAGAGGCTAATTGGTCTTGGTTATTCTAAAAGCAAGTGTAAAAAGAAACAGTAAAATGTATAAAGTGAAGAAAGGAGGAAAAAGAGAAAAAAATAGTGGAATATGAAAGAGAAAGTTAAATTGCAGGGATTTGTAGTTTAACACTTAAAAGTTCAAACTGATTTTTTAAAGCTGTCATGGTTTCCCTATTTTAACTATTTCTACTGAGGATGATGGATATATATATATATATATATATATATATATATATATATATTTACACATACATATAAATAACTGTGTCCATGTGTGAACATACCACAATGAGTCCTGCATGTATGCTTAATTTGGTACATTTTGTGCTCCACGCCCTCCCTTCTTTCTCCCTCTTGATCCCCTTCCTCTACTTGACATAGAAGCAAATACATTGAGGTTTTACCTTTCTGAGTCTGGACATTTTTTATCTTGATGTTCTCCAGTTTCATCCATAGACCAGCAAGTGACACAATTCCATTCTTCTTTATGATAGTATGAATCTTTATTGTCTATATTTATCAACATTTTTTTATCCATTTTTCCATTGAGGGACATAAAGCTTGTTTCCATCACTTAGTAATTGTGAACTGCACTGCTATAAGCACAGGTAGGCATGTATCACTACAGTTACTAATTTTAGTTCTTTTGGGGTAAATTCTAAAGAGTGGAAGAGTTGGGTCATGTGGTGTTTCCATTCCTGGTATTTGCAGAGCTGTGCACTGCTTTCCAAAGTGGTTTTACAAATTTTCAGTCCCCTGGAGAATGTATGAGTGTACCTTTTCCCTAATATCCTCCAAAGAAATTATTGTTCTTTGTATTCTTGATGGTTGACATGCTAACAGAGTGTGGTGATATTTCAGTATAACTTCGATTTGCATTTCCCTGATGACCAGAAATTCTGGATTTTTTTATATATTTTTGGATTTACATTTCTTTTTTTGAAAAATGTCTGTTTTTTTTTTTTTGTTTTCCTAATTGTGTTATGTTTTTTTGGTGTTATGGATTTTTTTAGATCTTTATAAAATCGCAATATTAATTCCCTGTCAGAACAATACCTGTAATAGATTTTCTCCAAATATGTAGGCTCTTCATACCCTTGCTTTCTTTGCTGTGAAGGAAATTTGAAGACATCCCACTTATTGATTCTTGGATTTGTTTCTTGAGCTTTCGATATCTTATTCAGGAAGTTGGTACCTGTAACAATATGTTAGAATCCTGACCCTGTTTTCTTCCAGGAGTTAAAGAGTTTCTGATATAATGCCTATGTCATGGACTCACTTTAGTCTACAGTTATGGAGGGTGAATCACAGTAATCGAGTTACATTATTCTGCATATGAATATCCAGTTTTCTCAGCATCCTTTGTTAAAAATAGTATTTTTTCCAAAGTATGTTTTTGGCGGCTTTGTCAAGTACCAGATGACGGCATCTGCATGAACTTGTCTGTGTCTTTTATTCTGTATCATTAGTTTTCATGTTTCTTTCTCTGCCCATATTATGCTTTTTTCATTACTATCACTCTAAACTATAATTTTATATGAGGCTTTATGATGCTTCCAGGATTATTCTAATCACTCAATATTGCTTAGGATATTCTGCGTATTTTGTTTCTTCATATAAATTCTAAGAGTGATTTTCCTAGTTATGTGAAGAATATATTTTGTATCTTGATCAGGATTGCATTAAATCTGTACGTCAATTTTGGTAATATCACCATTTTAATAACATTTATTCTGTGTGTCCAAAAACATGGGTGGTTTTTCCATCTTCTATGGTTGTCTTTATTTTCTTTCTTTAGCATTCTATGATTTTCAGTGTAGAGATCTGCACTTCCTTGGTTAGATTTATTCTTAGTCATTTTGAAGTTTTGAAGCTATTTTGAATGGAATTTTTTTCTCAAAATTTACTCAGATTTCTTTTTAAGAATACAGAATATCTATTGATTTTTGTATATTGATCTTGTATCCTGCTATAGTCATGATTTTATAAAATCAGTTCTACTGGTCTTTTTTTTTTTTTTTTTGGTGGGGGTAGTGGGTACTTCTAAGAATAGGATCATGTAATCTGACTCATTTTCTTTTCACAATGTGACTGTGTTGGACAATGATGTCTGCTTTTCTTAAACTTGGAGGACAGATTCATGTGTCACATGGAAGGGAAGCTTCCCCTTCCCCACTGAGCCAGCACTCACTGGATGCTACTCTTGAGGTTGGTTTTATTAATTCCTTTCTGCTGCAGAACCTGAAGTCTCTGGTATTCACCTGTCTGCTAGCACTTTGAATATCTCCCACAGTCTTCCTATCTGAGTTTTTTTTCTGTAGAACTGATGTTTAATTCATGCTCGAGAATTGCTATAATATTGTGGGTTCCTCTGGTCTTCCTTTTTCCTTATTTTTAGTACTTCCATTTTAGCTATACTAAATGCTTTTCTCCATGTTGTATAATATGTTCCTATTTGGGTATTCTTTGAAATTCATGTTACTGAACATCCTCTAGACTACCTGGATATTACATAAGCCCTGGAAAATGAATTCTGTCCTTTGGATTAGTTATGAAATTACATATTTTATATGTAAATTATATGTTAGGGTTTCTCTATGTTTTCTTATCTCCCATGTTCATTATTTAAAATTAACCCTTATTGATGTCAAGTCTGTGTCAAATGATACCCTAGTACTAAATCAACATTAGTTGATCTTATCACATGCTTTCTATTTCTAAATTTCCAGTGTGTGAGAGCTGTATTGAGTCAGCCCCTTGTTCTCAGAATCTGTGTCATCCCTACTCTCTCCTTAGTTCTACATGAACAGTTAAGATCTCAACTCTGTCTTCATGTTTGTCGTACCTTGTTCAATTGGTATCCTAAGAGCAGGCTGAATTTCTGGGTGAATTCATTTCTGTACTTTCTTCCTAAGCCATGTTGCCTGGCACCTCACATCTGGAATACATTCTGTCTTTATAATTCCTTCTACTTTTTTGTTTTATTTTTTGGTTGTTTAATGTATTTTACAATGTGTTGCCATATTAGCTTTTGCATATTTTTCAGTTCTGAATGAATGTGTGGGAAATCCTAAGTCCAAGTAAATTTTTCATCAGAAGAAGAAAACTGCATATTCTTTTTTTTTCCTTTAAAAAAAAACTTCATTGATGTGTAATTTACATACCATACAATTTATCCATTTATAGTATGTAGGTTGGTAGGTTGATTTAAGTTATTTTATCTCCCGTGATATAATCCTAATTTATCTATTTCTGAATTGTGATTACCTTTATCTATAAGTAAGAGAAGACTCAATTATGAGAGTTTAAATACTGGGTTTATTTATCTTACATAAAGGAAGACTTGTGGTGGGTCAGATTAGAGTTAGTACAATAGGCCAAAATATCAGAGACTCATGTACATTCATTTTCCTTCACCATATGTTACAGTTGCATTTTGTTTGTCCCCTCAAAAACTCATGTTGAAAGTTGTTTTGCAATGTAACAGTGGTGACAGGTGCTGGGACAATTCTATATATTCTATATAAATCACCCAGTTTCTGGTAGTCTGTTACAGCAACAGAAAATGAACTAAAACATTGTACATAATATTCTAGTTTTTATCTTCATGCTTAAATCTTGCAATCTCAAAACCATTTCTTTCTTATCTACATTTTGTGTCTATATGTTATGTAGAAAGCAGAAAAGAGAAGTGGCACCAACAGACTTTTGTTTGTGTTTTATTAATTAGAAATACATTGTATGTTCTTCCTGTTTGCAAAAAAAATGGGAAACAACTAGGTGTAAGAGTGTAGAAAAATGGACATTTGGTCAATTAATTTGTAGTTTAGCATACCACATAGACTCTTTTATATTATTGTGTTCTTTTGTTTCTCTGTTCACTTACCTTTATAACCATTTGATTTCTTTAGAAATTATTATAATTAAATACTATATCATTTGTGAAATATGTGCATTGCATTATTCCTAGGAAAAGGGCAACCCACATTCTGAATTTACCATTGAAGCCTTAGTAAATGTTGTGAATGACCTGTTTGGAGCTGGGACAGAGACAACAAACACCACTATGAGATATGGACTCCTGCTCCTGCTGAAGCACCCAGAGGTCACAAATATGACTGCTGATGGTGAGCAGGGTGAATTTCACAACATAATTTTGGAGAGACACTGCAAGTGTCCTTTATCTTTTTTGTATTGAGGAAAGACTTTATTGCAATTTCTGTGCCTCCCTTTATAATATGTCCAAATTTAATAAAGGTATAAAAATAAGAGAACATGGCAGAGTAGGGCACAGTGACTGAGAGAAGTGAAGGACAGCATGGGCAGTAGCAAAGAAGGGGAGCTCTGGTTATGTCTGGATTCCACTTGAAGGTGATTTGCAGCATGCAACAGCCAGCATCAGTTGGCATAAGACTGCACATTGGTCTTTGAAAGGAAGAACCACTTGGAATATTAGGTGTGTTCTTGCAAGATTCTGTGCAAATCTTTCCTTATTCTCAAAATTTCATGCTCTAATGCTAGATACGGAAATCAAAACTGTTTATTGGAGCATCAATATTAACTTTAGAAAATTAATGACATTGCAGGCATATGACTACAGTCTGAGAAGATTGCTAAAATGTTAGAAGACTAACCTTTTTAAGTGTTGCTACTTAGAAGATATGCTGAAAAGAATTTTGTTATTCTAGAAATATATTTCCATTAATTTTATCTTTCATGAACATCTCTATCTATAAATGTACCTTTAAAGTATTTCAGTAATGTATAGCAGAATAGAAGAAACGCCATCTTTTCCTATTTAAGGATCCCATAAACACTACTATAAGTTAGTCACAAATGAAAATTACTCCTTTGGACGTGGGAGAAGAGGAGTAGAGGAAACAGCCAACAAACCTTGAACAAATTTCTGAAGCACAGAGACCAGAATGAATGTACATATGCCCTCTAGAACTCTTTTGAGCACTTAAGTGTTTTTCTCTCATAGGAAGAGAGGTTTCTTCTCTAGGTAAACTGAAGCTAAGAGTTCTGTAATCAATTTTAGAACATCAAAGTAAAGTTAAAAATCACATACACTTTTGGAAATAAACAGTCTTATATAAAGCATTATGAATCAGGAGGGCATCAGAGTTTTAAAGAGCAACTGTTGTTTTGTATGTTAATGGAAAATGTAAGCGCCAGCTGTCCTGACACAAGCCTATACTCCCAGCTATTGGGAGGTTGAAACACGAAGTTTAGGCAAATTCAAGGCTAGCTAGGCAAGCCTGTCTCAAAATAAAACAAAAAGTCTGTGGTGGTGGCTCAGAGTTAGAGGGTCTCTGGATCAATCCCCAGGACAAACAAGAGGAAACAAAATACAGAAACAAATACCCCCACCCAAACCAACCAAACAAACAAACAACCAATAAACAGACACACTCAAAAGAACAACAAAACTAAAAAATCAACAAAATGGAATATGTTTTAAGATCCATGTTTGCTACATAATTTATTCCTCTTTTCACTTTCACAGAAAGTTACTAGAGGATATGCTCCATCCAAATATTTGAAATCAAGGAAGAGGCAGTCCCAAGTCCCAGGAATCAGTGGAACCATGTATAAGGAGAGGAGTTTAAGGAAAGGTTCTTCCCCAGGCCTAGGAAACAACCAATTGTCAATAGCAAGAAGATAAATCAGGTGTAATAAAAGATAAGGAAAGTAGAAGAGAGTATTTGAAGTTTAAAATTTAGAATATTATCACTAGGAGTTTGAAACATTTGTTCACAATATAAAATAAGCAACTAGAAAATTAGGAACTGGTATAAGTTGTTCAAATGTAGGTTAAACAAATGCAATGAATGAAGCATACACTTACAGAGTGAACATTAGTTATGTGTTCATAATCCTGTAAACAGAGTACATTGATACCATCAAAAATTGTGATCCAAATATATAGCAGTGGAGAGGGGAAGGGTGTGAGAGATGTGAGTGCATATTTCTTTGAGTTTGTATATTAGATGGAGTAGAGATCAATCTTAATCTTCCTTACTGGGAAGCCATTAGAAATTTCCTACAATTGTATAAATCAAGAAACCAAAATAGGGGTTTCAAGATGGCGGCCTGGAGGGTGGCTGCATTTCATGTTGCTCCAGGACTCAGGATTCAAAAGAGGAGGTATTGAGACACTTGGGACCAACTCAAAGCAGCCAGGTGACTCTCACCCATTGGGAAGGCATCCCGGATGGGACGGTGGTCCCGGAACGCAGGGAACTTTGTGAAGTAGAGCTGCCGGCGAGACACCCCTCCCCCGCTGGAGCAGTGAACGCGGACAACTGGGAGCGCCATAAAGGAGGCCGTTTGGCACAGCGCTGGGACTTGGAGCAACCACTGGGGCTCCGGCGGCTGCCCAGGGGAGGAGTTGCGAGGAGAGCCCAGGGGAGGTGTGGACTCAGAACACTGGGGCCTGCCCTGAAGAGGAGGAGGAGGAACGTGGCCACTTGGATTCGGAGTGACTGCACCAGAGCTACAGGCGGTTGCCAGAGGAGAAGCTGCGCGGCGAGTTGTTTTTGCTCTAAGCGACCGCTTCTGAACCCCGGGGCCTGCCCGGAGGACGAGGAGGAGGAAGAGGAGCGCGGTCGCTTGGATTCGGGGTGACTACACCAGAGCTACAGGCGGTTGCCAGAGAAGGGGCTGCGTGGCGAGCCGTTTGGACTCAGACCACTTCTGAACCCCGGGGCCTGCCCGGAGGAGTAGGAGGAGGAGGAGGAGGAGCACGGCGGGTCGTTTGGACTCACAGTGACTGCATTAGCGCTCCAGGCGGCTGCTCAGAGGAGAAGGCGAGTGGTGAGTTGTTTGGACTTAAAGTGACAGCGCCTGAACACAGGGGGGCTGCCTGGAGGATAAGCGTGGTGGGTTGCTTGGTCTTGAGTGGCCACACCAGAGCTCCGGGCGGTTGCCCAGAGGACCCGTGCAGAGGGTCACGTGGATTCAGAGCCACTCAGAGCGACCGCTCCTGAACACGCAGGGGGTTATCTGGAGAAGGAGGAGGAACGGGGAGGGTCACTTCGACTTGGAGTGAGTGATTGCCCAGGGCTACGGGTGGTTGGTGGGAGGAGGAGGCACGAAGTGAGTTTCTTGGACTCCTAGTGACCACACCAGAATACTGGGTGGCTGTCTGGAGGAAGAGGCCTATGGCGGGTCTCTGGGACTCAGAGCGATTGTTCGGGGCCCCAGGTGGCTGCTCAGAGGAGGGGCCGCATAGCCAGGCGATTAGGTGCAGAGCAGGGTCCCAGGATCTAGGAGGCTTCTGGGTGGAAGACTGCACAGAGACAGGCTTAGGGTGGAGTGAAGGTTCCAGGCCTGCGGGCAGATTCTCTGAGGAGGGGCAGCCTAAGGAGATTCATCTGCGAAGGGTGAGGCTCCCAGGCCCAGGAAGTAGGGCCGGGCCCCTGGGAACTTTGCAGAGGAAGGCAGCTCAGCCCAGGCGGTAGCTGTAAATTGAGGGGAACCTCTAGGAGGGAACTGACCAGCGAGACCTCCCCACCGGGTGAGTCTTCCCTGCTGGGTGAGGTTTCCCCACAAGGACAGTAAAACCAGAGACTCAGGCCCAAACAGGCCTTGCCTCAGCCCGCAGCCTAGGTCCCCTTTGGATGACCATTGGTCAACAAATGGAGGCACCTCTGCCCACTAGCAGGGATTATACACCACCTGAAGGCCACCACTCCTAGAGAGGCAGCTTCCTTGTGGAGCACCGCATTATCAACTTCCTCCAAGACTTCAGCTTACTGAAGGCTAAGGGGGGATATATATATAGAAATCTTCAGGGACATTGTAAGTCAATAGAGGAAATCTGCAATATCTCAGCGGTCCACTGATACCTGAACAATATGAGAAAACAAGGAAAGAAAATGCTGCAAACAAATCTAGATGTTACATCAATAAAACCCAATGACAGCATGGCAGAAGAAATGACAATAAAGGAGTTCAGAATGTACATAATTAAAATGACCAGAGAAGCAAACGATGAGATGAAAGAGCAAATGCAAGCATTGAATGATTGCACCAATCGACAGTTAAAAGAGCAAATACAGGAAGCAAAAGATCATTTCAATAAAGATTTAGAGATATTGAAAAAAAACCAAACAGAAATCCTTGACATGAAGGAAACAATAAACCAAATTAAGAACTCCATAGAAAGCATATCCAATAGGATAGAACACCTGGAAGACAGAACCTCAGACATTGAAGACAAAATATTTAACCTTGAAAACAAAGTTGAACAAACAGAGAAGATGGTAAGAAATCATGAACAGAATCTACAAGAACTATGGGATATCATGAAAAGGCCAAATTTAAGAATTATCGGGATTGAGGAAAGTCTAGAGACACAAGCCAAAGGAATGAACAATTTATTCAATGAAATAATATCAGAAAATTTCCCAAATCTAAAGAATGAAATAGAAAATCAAGTTCAAGAGGCTTATAGGACTCCAATTATACAAAATTACAACAGACCCACACCAAGGCACATTATAATGAAAATCCCTAACATACAAAATAAAGACAGAATTTTAAAGGCTGTGAGAGAAAAGAACCAAATTACATTCAGGGGGAAACCAATATGGATATCAGCAGATTTTTCAATCCAGAGCCTAAAAGCTAGAAGCGCCTGGAACAACATTTTTCAAGCTCTGAAAGAAAATGGATGCCAACCAAGAATCTTATACCCAGCAAAACTTACCTTCAAATTTGACGATGAAATAAAATCCTTCCATGATAAACAAAAGCTAAAAGAATTTACAAAAAGAAAGCCAGCATTACAAATATTCTTAGCAAAATATTCCATGAGGAAGAGATGAAAAACAAAGAAGCAAATCAGCAAAGGGGAGAATTATCCTAAAGGAATTGTCAAATAAAGGAGGAAACAAGTTGTGTCAAACAAATAAATAAAAAATGAACCAAATGACCGGGAATACAAATCATATCACAATAATAACCCTGAATGTTAATGGCCTGAACTCGTCAATCAAAAGACATAGACTGGCAGATTGGATTAAAAAGAAAGATCCAACAATATGTTGCCTGCAAGAGACTCACCTCATAGAGAAAGATACGCATAGACTAAAGGTGAAAGGATGGGGAAAAACATACCATGCACATGGACTCAGCAAAAAAGCTGGAGTATCCATCCTCATTTCCGATAATGTGGACTTCAAGCCAAAGTTAGTCAGAAGGGATAAAGAAGGTCATTTCATACTGCTTAAGGGAAGCATAAATCAGCAAGATATAACAATCATAAACATCTATGCCCCAAACAGTGGCTCATCCATGTATGTCAAACAAATCCTTCTCAATTTCAGAAACCAAATAGACCATAACACAATAATACTAGGTGATTTTAACACTCCTCTCTCACCACTGGACAGATCTTCCAGACAAAAATTGAACAAAGAAACCATAGATCTCAATAACACAATCAATAATTTAGACTTAACGGACATTTATAGAATATACCATCCAACCAAGAGCGAATACACTTTCTTCTCAGCAGCACATGAATCCTTCTCTAAAATAGACCATATATTATGCCACAAAGCTAATGTTAGCAAATACAAGAAGATAGAGACACTAGCATGTATTCTATCAGATCATAATGGATTGAAGTTAGAAATAAATGAAAGAGTAAAACACAGAAACTATTCCAACACCTGGAGATTAAACAATATGCTATTATATGATGAATGGATAACAGAAGATATTAGGAAGGAAATTAAAAAATTCTTAGAGGTAAATGAGAACAAAGAAACATCATATCAAAATCTCTGGGACACTATGAAAGCAGTACTTAGAGGGAAATTTATTTCATGGAACGCATTTAATAAAAGAAGTAAAACTCAACAAATAAACGACCTAACACTACAGCTCAAAGCCCTAGAAAAAGAAGAACAGAACAGCACCAAAAGTTGTAGAAGACAGGAAATAGTTAAACTCAGAGCTGAAATCAATGAAATTGAAACAAAAGAAACAATACAAAAAATTGACAAAATAAATAGTTGGTTCTTCGAAAAAATAAACAAAATTGATAAACCCTTAGCCACACTAACAAAGAGAAGATGAGAGAAAACCCAAATCACTAAAATTCGGAATGAACAAGGAAATATCACAACAGACAGGATTGAAATACAAAACATAATTAGAAGCTATTTTGAAAATCTATACTCCAACAAAATAGAAAATTTCGAAGACATCAACAGGTTTCTAGAGACATATGAATTGCCTAAACTGAATGAGGAGGACATAAACAATTTAAATAGACCAATTTCAAGTACTGAAATAGAAGAAGTCATCAAAAGCCTACCAACAAAGAACAGTCCGGGAACAGATGGGTTCTCAGCCCAGTTCTACAATACCTTTAAAGAAGAGCTCATTCCAATACTTCTCAAAGTATTCCATAAAATAGAAGAGGAGGGAACCCTCCCAAACTCATTCTATGAAGCCAATATCACACTGATACCTAAACCAGACAGAGACTCATCAAGGAAAGAAAATTTCAGACCAATATCCTTAATGAACATCGACGCAAAAATTCTCAACAAAATTTTAGCAAATCGCATACAAAAACATATTAAAAATATAGTGCACCATGACCAAGTGGGTTTCATCCCAGAAATGCAAGGTTGGTTCAACATCAGGAAATCAATAAACATAATTCACCATATTAATAGACTTAAAGTCAAGAATCACATGATTATTTCAATAGATGCAGAAAAAGCATTTGATAAAATACAGCACCCCTTCATGCTCAAAACACTAGAAAAAATAGGGATAGTGGGAAAATTCCTTAACATTGTAAATCCACTTATGCTAAGCCCATGGCTAATATCATTCTAAATGGTGAAAAACTGAAAGCATTCCCCCTAAAAACGGGAACAAGGCAGGGATGCTCTCTTTCATCACTTCTATTCAACATCGTTCTTGAGACTCTGGCCAGAGCAATTAGAGAAACCCAAGAAATTAAAGGAATACGAATTGGAAAAGAAGAACTCAAACTATCCCTGTTCGCTGATGACATGATTATATATTTAGAGGAACCTGGAAATTCCACCAGAAAATTCTTAGAACTCATAAGTGAATTCAGTAAAGTAGCAGGTTACAAGATCAATGCCCATAAATCCAATGCATTTTTATACATAAGTAAGGAATCTTCAGAAAGAGAAATTAGGAAAACTACCCCATTCAAAATAGCCTCGAAAAAAATAAAATACTTGGGAATCAATCTCACAAAAGAGGTGAAAGACCTCTACAATGAGAACTATACAACACTAAAGAAAGAAATTAAAGAACACCTTAGAAGATGGAAAGCTCTTCCATGTTCTTGGATAGGAGGAATTAATATTGTCAAAATGGCCATACTACCTAAAGTGCTATACAAATTCAATGCAATTCCAATGAAAATCCCAATGACGTACCTTAGAGAAATAGAGCAAGCAATTATGAAATTCATCTGGAAGAATCAGAAACCCAGAATAGCTAAAGCAATCCTTAGCAGGAAGAGTGAAACAGGGGGTATTGCAATACCAGATCTTCAACTCTACTACAAAGCAATAGTAACAAAAACGGCATGGTATTGGTATCAAAATAGAAAGGTAGATCAATGGCACAGAATAGAGGACATGGACACAAACCCAAATAAATACAACTTTCTCATACTAGACAAAGGTGCCAAAAATATGCAATGGAGAAAAGATAGCCTCTTCAACAAATGGTGCTGGGAAAACTGGAAATCCATATGCAACAGAATGAAACTAAACCCATATCTCTCACCATGCACGAAACTAAACTCAAAATGGATTAAGGACCTTGGAATCAGACCAGAGACCCTGCAGATTATAGAAGAAAAAGTAGGTCCAAATCTTCACCTTTTTGGTCTAGGATCAGACTTCCTTAACAGGACTTCCATAGCACAAGAAATAAAAGCTAGAATCAACCACTGGGATAGATTCAAACTAAAAAGCTTTCTCTCAGCAAAGGAAACTATCAGCAATGCGAAGAAAGAGCCTACATAGTGGGAGAATATCTTTGCCAATCATACTTCAGATAGAGCACTAATCTCCAGAATCTATAAAGAACTCAAAAAACTCTACTCCAAGAATTCAAATAATCCAGTCGATAAATGGGCTAAGGAAATGAATAGACACTTCACAGAAGAAGATCTACAAGCAATCAACAAACATATGGAAAAATGTTCAACATCTCTAGTAATAAGAGAAATGCAAATCAAAACCACCCTAAGATTCTATCTCACCCCAATGAGAATGGCGATTATCAAGAATATGAGCAACAACAGGTGTTGGCGAGGATGTGGGGAGAAAGGTACACTCATACATTGCTGGTGGGGCTGCAAATTAGTGCAGCCACTCTGGAAAGCAGTGTGGAGATTCCTTAGAAAACTTGGAATGGACCCTCCATTTGACCCAGCTATCCCACTCCTTGGCCTATACCCAAAGGACTTAAAATCAGCATACTACAGAGATACAGCCACATCAATGTTCATAGCTGCTCAATTCACAATAGCCAGACTGTGCAACCAACCTAGATGCCCTTCAATTGATGAGTGGATAAAGAAACTGTGGTATATTTATACAATGGAATATTACTCAGCCATAAAGAATTATAAAATTATGGCATTTGCAGGCAATTGGATGAAATTGGAGAATATCATGCAAAGTGAGATAAGCCAATCTCAAAAAGCCAAAGGACGAATGATATCGTTAATAAGTGGAGGATGACACATAATGGGGGGGAGGGAAGGGTTAGTGTTAGGGTTAGAGTTAGCGTTAGGGAGGGGGGCAAGTATGGAGGAAGGAAGTACTGTACAGAGGGTAAAGAGGGGTGGGAGGGGTGGGGGGAAGGGAAAAAATAACAGAATGAATCAAACAACATTACTCTGTAAATTTATGATTACACAAATGGTATGCCTTTACGCCATGTACAAACAGAGAAACAACATGTATACCATTTGTTTACAATAAAAAAAAAAGAAACCAAAATAGAGTATTATTTAGAAACATGAATAATTCATAAGACTTCTAGAATGATTCTAAAAGGCTACTTATAGGGAATGAGAGATGGAAAACGGTCCCACTAAAAACCACACACAAACACTTACACAAAACCCGCACACATACAGAGACAGATATGCATGTATATAATATCATATATTATATTATATCATATTATTATGATATCATATTATTTTGATATAAATAATGTTTATTCCTGTTTTCTTCTACAATGATAATTCTTTAATTCTGTGTTAACTTGATATTATAAAACATTTTGTCATTTAACTATATTTGATATATATGCTGGTATGTTAGGCTTATACAAGTTTGTACATATATTTTAATATCTAGATTATAGGAGAGTCATAAATGTATATGACTCACAATATATATATGTAATTATATTTGTCTGTCAATATTTGTTCATAAATATTGATAAATAGATATAGATAGTTACAGATAGTATCAAGGCGATCTGGTTATATGTCCAGAAGTATTATTTGCATATAAGTCTAATACCTTTTAGATACAACCACAATGTTTCATATAACCTGGAATTATTTTAAGAAATGTACTGTTTTTATATTTTGCATTAGTTATCTATATCTTACCAGATAAAGTCCAGGAAGAGATTGACCATGTGACACCAAAGCCTCTGCATGCAGGACAAGAGCAGTGTGCCTTATACAGAGGCTGTCCTGCATGAGATCCAGATACATAGACCTCCTCCCAAGCAGTCTGCCCCATGCAGTGACCTGTGACATTAAATTCAGAAACCACTCCATTCCCAAGTAAGATTGTTCTTCCCACAGTGAAGTCCCCAAATTAGCAGAATGGTCCCAATCCTCTACCAACACTAAATGAGAGAAGTATAATACTCATCCATGTAGCACCTTGATGGACTCTGCTGGACCACTCTAGGTCATGAAGCTTCCAACTATTCCTCATATCCAGCAGTGTGAATGCTATATATTTGTTCTACTCCTTCGAGATTGTTTTTCTACCCTCTCCAAATTTTGGAATCAGTTTGTTAATTTCCTAGAACATTCTCCTGGGATATTTTTCAGCATAATTAATTGTTTAATATTTTGAAAGCTAATATGTGAGGGATATGAGGGATGTGAGGGATGTGGGTGCACATTTCTTTGGGGTTTGTATTTTGCATGGAGTAGAGATCCATCTTAAACTTCCTTACCAGGAAGAAATGTTCCACAATTGTATATATCAAGAATCCAAAATAGATCTTTATTTAGAAATATGAATAATTCAGAAGGCATTGTAAATTGTACAATTTAAAAAATGACTTTTCCATTTTGTTATTCTTGGCATATGGACATATAGTCACAGTTTTATTTTAATGACTTTATAGCTCGAATTCTTATTAACTTTATTAATCACTGATAATTTGTGTTTAGATTCATTTGGAATTTCTTATGTACATTACCCTGCTATCTGATTAGTATTGGTTTTATTTATTATTTTCCAATGATAATGACCTTACTTTCTGTTTCTTACATTATTGCATTGATTGGGAAATTCAGCACAGTGTTGAATACAAGTGGTGTGTTGAGCATGCTTGTATTTTGTTTTACTCTAGCAGAAGGTGAATGTTTTACAACACATTAGTGAGTATAATGTTTTATGTACCTTTTGGAAGATATTCTTGATCAGATGAGGGATGTTTTCCCTTTTCTTGTTTGTTTTTGATGTTTTCTTATTATATATCATTCTGTTTGCCACTAAGGTACACATTTATGAAATGGATTCTCTGCATCCATTGATCATACATTGATGGTGATATATTTTGGTCTCTTTCTCCACTAAATATGCATATTGTAAGTTTGGACACATAGCATAACTTGATCTTCTGCAGCTTGTTAAGGACTTTTTTCCTCTTCCTATATTTTTTATTGGTACATTACTCTTGTACGCATTAATGAGAATGAGATTTGTTGTCACATATATGTGCCTGCAAACAGTATAACACTAATTTGGCCAATATCACTCCCCAGCAATTTTATTCACATTTTGACAGATTATTCTCCAATTTTTGTTCTTGAACTCTGTCATATTTCTGTCAGTGTAATGCTGGTCTCATAAAATAAAGGAGATCGTATTTCCTACTGTGTAACTATTATTTTTCTTGCTTTTCTCTCCTCCCACTCTTTTTTTTTGTGGCCTCTCAGATTTGTATTTGGAATGCCTAATAATATTTGCATAAGTACAGTTCTATAGAAAAACTGCAGTTTTAAATGATATTCATCTTCTTCCAGAAAGAATTCTTCCCTCCCCTACTAGGTAGTCAGATTGCCATAAAACTTCCTACCCTGACTCAGAGTTATTGACTAACACCATTGAAAATTGACTGCAGTCAACCTCTGACGTTCCACCAGCTGTGCACAGGTTTTTATCTCAGCATCTTTCCAATGAGTCCAACTGAAATTAAGTTCTATATTCATTTAGACTTTCAGGTCAGTATGTTCCTAGCTCTTCCATTTCACTTAAAGTACAACATATTATTAATAAAATTTACAAATGATAGTACTAAAAGTTGAGGTTTCAAGGTAGAGAAAGAACTGTGATTTTAGTAAGGCTAGAAGTACTATTTTCACTTTTTGTAGAAGAGGAAAATGAGGAATTTCCTGAGAGGTTTTGGGCCTTGACCTGATGATGAGAGATTTCATACAATGGTTAGATGTTCCACTTCATTCTGTTTTCTGTAAAGCATACAAGCAAGAATCCTGTTATGCCTGGTTTCTGTTGAGTATAGAAGGTCCACAGTCCAAGGAAGTGAGCTTTTTTCTGCATGGTACAATCCAATGAAGGAAGTTGCAACACTGCATAGCATATTCTAATGATCCCCATATGAATTATAAAAAGAAGTTCTGCTCTCAAACATTGAGTCAGTCAGTGACATGAACAGAATTGTCTAAGATAAAGTTCGCAAACTTCTTCTGAAATCAACCATATACTAAATATTTTAGTTTTTTAGGCAATAGGGCCTCCCTTATTATCCCTTATATCTCTGCTCTAGTTACACAAAAACTCTCATAGATCATACATAAATGAGTGAAAAAGGTGTGTTCCAATATTTATGGACAGTGATTTTTATAATCTCTGTCATAGAATACATTTATTTTTCCTTTTAAAAATTACTTGATAAAAGGCTGTATGTGAACAGATTATAGAGTGGATTTGGATGGGTTGTGATTTGCTAATTACTAGTCTTAGTCCTGTCCACAGAACTTTCTGAATGATAGAAATGTTCTATATCTCTGCTGCTAATACAGTGGTCATTTTAAATTTATTAAAGTTTTCAATTGAATTTTTATCCAATTTAAATTTAAATGTGTGTCATGAGATCTTTGTTTTGGACAGCACGTATCTTAGGTTATTTTGAAATAGGATTTAGTATCTTTCATCATTTTTGGATGAGGGGTAACAAAATATAGTTACATGGTGGCAATAATTCCTAATAGTTTTCAGCATACTAGGAGAACTTTAGTTATTAAATTTATTATATATCTCATAAATGACCAAAAGAGAGAACTTCAAAGAAAAAACTAAGGTGATGAAGATGCTACTTACACTGATTTGCTCATTATACAATGTATACCCACAGTACATTATCAAACCATGAATACACTTTTTAAAAAGACATCTTCCACCACTAAAAGCTCTGAAAACAAAAAAATGGATTTTGGGGGCTGTCTCATTGTGTGGCCAAAACTGAATTGAATTGGAATGAATTATTGATATTCCTTTTTATTCCACTTTCTATTCATTATTCATTAATTTTTCTAAAAAATATCCATTGCATTTGATTCTATGTTCTTATCCTTCATTACCAAATTGGGAGTATTATAAATATCTACAGTGCACACATCATAAAGCCTTTCTAAAATGTTAAACAGACTGACAATGCAGCAATTGCAACTCTGAGACCAATATTTGTACTTAAGGACCTAATCAGAAAGGTAGGACACAAAAATACTGCCCTCTCCTGACACACAAACACACACACACACACACACACACACACACACACACGCACGCACACACACACACAATCTTGGAATGGTTGATGAAACATTTTGAGAAGTATGGCTTCCTCTGAGACGTGGACGGGTTGGTGGTAATTACTGCCGTAAGACCATGCCTCCTTTGTGTTTGGGTGTTCTGATTTCTTGTTTTTTTTTTTTTCTCTTTTTTATTTCTTTTTTTAGCTTTTAAGTTTTTTGCAGACTGCATTTTAATTCATTGTAAACAAATGGGGTACATCATTTCATTTCTGTGGTTGTACACATGTAGATTCATACCATTTGTGTAATCACACATGTACATAGGGTAATGATGTCTGTCTCATTCCACCATTTTTCATACCCTCCTCCCTCTCATTTCCTTCTACATATTCTAAAGTTCCCCAGTTCTTCCCTCATTCCCCAACCCCCAACCCCCATTATGTATCATTCTCCCCTTATCGGGAAAACATTCAGTCTTTGGTTTTTTGGAATTGCCTTATTTCACTTAGCATGATATTTTCTAATTCCATCCATTTATTTGCAAATGCCATAATATTATTGTTCTTCATGGCTGAATAGTCTTCCATTGTGTATATATATACCACAGTTTCTTTTTCCATTCATCTATTGAAAGGCATCTAGGTTGGTTCCAAATTCTAGCTATTGTGAACTGAGCTGCTATAAACATTGATGTGGCTGTGCTACTGTAGTTTGCTGATTTTAGATCCTTTGGGTATAAACTGAGGAGTGGCATAACTGGGTCAAAAGGTCGGTCCGTTTCAAGTTTTCTGAGGATTCTCCACACTGCTTTCTAGAGTGGTTGCACCAATTTGCAACTCCACCAGCAATGTAAAAGTGTGCCTTTTTCTCCACATCCACACCAACATCTATTATTTTTTGTGTTCTTGATAATAGCCATTCTAATTGGAGTAAGATGAAATCGTAGAGTTGTTTAAATTTGCATTTCTCTAATTAGTAGAGATGTTGAACTCTTTTTCATATATTTATTAATTGCCTGTATGTCTTCTTCTGTAAAGCGTCTGTCCAGTTCCTTGGCCCATTTATTGATTGGGTTCTTTGTATTTTTGGTGTAAAGTTTTGTCAGTTCTTTAAAAATTTTGGAGATAAGTGCTCTATCTGAAGTGTGTGTGGAAAAGATTTTTCTCCCACTCTGTAGGCTCTTTCTTCACATTTTTGATTGTATCCTTTGCTGAATAAAAGCTTTTTAGTTTGAGTCCATCCCATTTATTGATTCTTGCTTTGATTTCTTGTGCTTTGGGAGTCTTGTTGAGGAAGTCTGATCCTAAGCCAACATGATGAATATTCGGGCCTATTTTATTTTCTATTAGGTGCAGGGTCTCTGCTCTAATTCTTAGGTCCTTAATCCATTTCCAGTTGAGTTTTGTGCAGGGTGAGAGATAGAGGTTTAATTTCATCTTAGTGCATGTGGATTTCCAGTTTTGCCAGCACCATTTGTTGAACAGGCTATCTTTTCTCCATTGTATGTTTTTGGCTCCTTTGTCTGGTATGAGGTGACAATATTTATGTGGTTTTGTCTCTGTGTCTTCTATTCTGTACCATTGGTCTGCCTGTCTATTTTGGTGCCAATCTCATGTTGCTTTTGTTACTATTACTCTGTCGTATAGTTTAATGTGTGGTATTGTGATACCTCCTGTTTCACTTTTTCTACTCAGGTTTGTTTTAGCTATTCGAGGTCTCTTGTTCTTCCAGATGTAGTTCATGATTGCTTTCTCTATTTCTATGAGGAATGCCATTAAGATTTTAAATGGAATTGCATTGAATCTGTATAGCGCCTTTGGTAGAATGGCCTTTTTGACAATGTTAATTCTGCCTGTCCAAGAACATAGGAGATCTTTCCATTTTTGAAAGTTTTCTTCAATTTCTTTCTTTAATATACTGTAATTTTCATTGTAGAGGTTTTTCACCTCTTTTGTTAGATTAATTCCGAAGTATTTTTTTTGAGACTACTGTGAATGGAGTGGTATTTCTAATTTCTCTTTCAGAGGATTCATCACTTATTAATAGAAATGCATTGGATTTACATGTATTGATTTTATATCCTGTTACTTTGCTGAATTCATTTATTAGTTTAGAAGTTTTCTAGTGGAGTTTTTTGGATATTCTAAATATAGGATCATGTCATCAGCAAATAGTGATAGCTTTTAGTTCTTCTTTTCCTATTTGCATCCCTTTGATTTCTTTGTTGTAATTGCTCTGGCAAGTATTTCAAGGATGATGTTGAAAAGAAGTGGTGAAAGTGGGCATCTCTGTCTTTTTCCAGTGTTTAGAGGGAATGATTTCAGTTTTTCTCCATTAAGAATGATGTTGGCTGTGGGCTTACCATAGATAGCTTTTACAATGTTGAGGTATTTTCCTGCTATTTCTGTTTTTTCTAGTGTTTAAGCATGAAGGGGTGCTGTATTTTATCAATGCTTTCTCAGCATCTATTGAAATAATTATGCGATTCTTAACTTTTCTTAAGTCTATTGATGTGATGAATGACATTTATTGATTTCTGGATGTTGAACCAACCTTGCATCCCTGGAAAAAACCCCACTTGATCATGGTTCACTATCTTCTTAATATATTTTTGTATGTGATTTGCCAGTATTTTATTAAAGATTTTTGCTTCTATGTTCATCAGGGATATTGGTCTAAAGTTTTCTTTCCTTGATGTGTCTTTTTCTGGTTTTGTTATAAGAGTGATACGAGCCTCATAGAATGAATTTGGAAGTATTCCCTCCTTTTCTATTTCCTGAAATACTTTGAGGAGTATTGGTATCTGTTCTTCTTTAAAGGTCTTGTGGAATTTGGCTAAGAATCCATCTGGTCCTGGTTCGTAGGCTTTTTATTTTTTATTTTTTTTTGTAAACAAATGGGATACGTGTTGTTTCTCTGTTTGTACATGGAGTAAAGGCATACCATTTGTGTAATCATAAATTTACATAGGGCATTGTTGTTTGATTCATTCTGTTATTTTTCTCTTCCCCCCAACCCCTCCCACCCCTCTTTTCCCATTTGTAGGCTTTCGATGGCTTCTTCTATTTCCGTGCTTGAAATTGGTCTATTTGGATTGTGTATGTCTTCAGATTTCAGTTTGGGAGGATCATATGTATCTAAAAATTTGTCAATGTCTTTGATATTTACTATTTTATTGGAGTATATATTTTCAAAATAGCTTCTAATTAAGTTTTGTATTTCAATGGTGTCTGTCGTGATATTTCCTTGTTCATTCCGAATTGTAGTAATTTGAATTTTCTTTCTCTTTCTCTTTGTTAGTGTGGCTAGGGTTTTATCAATTTTGTTTACTTTTTCAAAGAAACAATTTTTTGTTTTGTCAATTTTTTGAATTGTTTCCCTTGTTTCAATTGCATTGATTTCAGCTCTGATTTTAATTTTTTTCTGTCTTTTACTATTTTTGGTGTTGATCTGTTCTTCTTTTTGTAGGGTTTTGAGATGTAATGTTAGGTCATTTAGTTGTTGACTTTGAATTTTTTTAATGTATGAGCTCAATGCAATGAACTTTCTTCTTAGTACTGCTTTCAGAGTGTCCCAGAGATTTTCATAAGTTGTGTCATTGTTCTCATTTACCTCTAAGTATTTATTTCCTCCCTAATGTCTTCTGTTATCATTGCATCATTCAATAGCATATTATTTACTCTGCAGGTGTAGGACTAATTTTTGTTTGTCATTTTATTGTTGATTTGTAATTGCAATCCGTTATGGTCTGATTGAATACAGGGTAGGATCTCTATTTTTTTTTTTTTTTTTGTATTTACTAATGAATTCTATGTGGCATAGCATATGGTCTATTTTAGAAAAGGATTGATGAGCTGCTGAGAAGAAAGTATATTCACTCAATGTGGATGAAATACTCTGTAAATGTCCATTAAGTCTATATCATTGATTGTATTATTTAGTTCTATAGTTTCTTTGTCCAGTTTTTGTTTGGAGGATCTACCCAGTGGTGAGAGCGGTGTGTTAAAGTTCCCCACTCTTAGTGTGTTTTGGTCTATTTGATTCTTAAAATTGAGCAGTGTTTGTTTGATATACATAGATGTTCCATTGTTTGGGGCAAAAATATTTAAAATTGTTATGTCTTTCTGCTTTATGCTTCCCTTAAGCAGTATGAAATGTCCTTCTTTATCCCTTCTTACTAACTTAGGTTTGAAGTTCACCTTATCTGATAGGAGTATGGAGACCCCTGCTTTTTCACTGGGTCCATGTGCATGGAATGTTTTTCCTCATCCTTCATCTTTAGTCTATGAATGTCTTTTTGTATGAGATGGGTCTCTTGAACACAGCATATTGTTGGGTCCTTCTTTTTAATACAATCTTGCCAGTCTATGTCTTTTGATTATTGAGTTTAGACATTAACATTCAGGGTTATTATTGAGATATGATTTGTATTCCTGGTCATTTTGGTTGTCTTTGTTTTTTTTACTTGTCCTTTGATTTGCGTTTCCTTTAGGGTAGTTCCTTCCTTTGCTGACTTGTATTGTTGCTTTTCATTTCCTCCTCATGAAACATTTTGCTGAGAATGTTCTGTAGTGCAGGCTTTCTATTTGTAAATTCTTTTAAATTTTGTTTATTGTGGAAATATTTTATTTCATCGTGAAATCTGAAGGTTAGTTTTGCTGGGTATAGGATTCTTGGTTGGCATCCATGTTCTTTCAGAGCTTGAAATATATTGTTCCAGGCCTTTCTTGATTTTAGAGTTTGGACTGAGAAATCTGCTGATATCTGTATTGGTTCCCCTTATTTGTAATCTGATGTTTTTCTCTCACAGCCCCTAAAATCCTATCTTTATTTTGCATGAAGTATTTTCATTATAATGTGTCTTGTTGTGGATCTGTTGTAGTTTCGTGCACCTGGTGTTCAGTAAGTGTCTTGAATTTGTTTTTCCATTTAATTTACAGATTTGGGAAATTTTCTGATATTATTAAATTGAACAGGTTGTTCATGGCTTTGGTTTGTATCTGTGCCTTCCTCAATCCCATTAATTCTTAAATTCCATGTTTTTATGATATCCCATGATTCTTGGAGGTTCTGTTCATGGCTTCTTAACATCTTCTCAGTTTGTTCAACTTTATTTTCAAGATTAAATATTTTGTCTTCATTGTCTGAGATTTGTCTTCCACGAGGTCTATTCTATTGGTGATGCTTTCTATTGAGTTTTTAATTTGGTGTATCATTCTTTCTTTTCAATTATTTCTGTTTTTTTTCAGAATTTCTATCTCTTAATTGAAGTGTTCTTTTGATTCTAGCATTTTCTTTTTTAACTGTCTACTGGAATGGTCATGCATTACCTGCATTTGCTCTCTTATCTCATTTTTTGCTTTGAATCATTTTAATTATGCAGATTCTAAACTATTTTTCTGTCATTTCTATTGCCATGCTGTCATTGGATTCTATCACAATAGCATCTTGGTTTGTTAGGGACACTTTCTTCCCCTGTTTTTTCATATTGTTTCTATATATTCCCCCTCTAGCAGTGAAGATCAGAGATACTGAAGTTCTCCCCCTGCAGGCTTATTATGACCCTGCAGTTTTCCACTACCTCTCCTTTGAATGGGAGATTAATACCAATAGCACCAAATACAAAGAATATGTAGCGCTGAACCAGATAGCCCCTATAAAGACTTTAGCATTTTTAAAATAAACAGGTTAAGTTTAGTTACTATTACAAGGGTGTAGGATGTAAGTGAATAGAGATACCTGTCAAAGGGCCTCCAGTCTCATGTAGGTGTCTCAGAAAGGGAGCTTCCCTTCCAATGAATAATTCAAAATGCCTACACCATCCTCCAAAGAAGCTGGGGAGTCCCAGTGAGGGTGTGCTGAGTCACCTGCAGAGTCACTCAGCAGTAGGGGGACAGGCAGGCAGGCTCAGCTGCTGGACTCCGACCTTGGTGTGGGGGTCAGATGGGCTCAGCTGGAGGTTCTGATTTCACAGCCAGGAAAATGAAGCATCAGGATCACAGTCACATACATAGGGAAGAGGATGAAAGAAGTGTCACTTATGTGAAAGAGTACTTCCCCTTTGTCTCTTCTAAATAAATCTGGTACTGCTTTCTCTCAACTGTATCTCGAAAAGGAAAAATCAGGCAGCCACTTAGAAATGTTTACCTAATTTAAAAATTTGTCTTATCCAGGAGTTCAGAGGACTTTAGTATCAACTCTGGCTCTGAAACTCTTGTCATATTGAGTAGACTGTGATCCCTTTGAGCCTTGGCTTTCTTATTTGCACGCTGTTGATAGTACATTATTTATATTATGATGCTGTAAGAATTCAACCAGGTAATGTCTGGAGAATAAAAGCTAATACTAGGAGATATCATTTTGCCCACATCATTGATGCAGTCAAAGGCTGAGAAAAAATTATGTTGGTGAGGATATATGTAAATTAGCACTTTCTCATGCTGCTGGCAGGATGCTAAACCGATACTTGCACTTTGAAGAACAATTTGGCAGTATCTTTTAGAATAAAAATGTAAGCCAGGTGCAGTAGCACATACCTGTAATTGCAGCAGTTTGGGAAGCTGAGGTAGAGCATTGCAAGTTCAAAGCCAACGTCAACAGCTTAGTGATGCCCTAGCAACTTAGCAAGACTTTGTTTCAAATAATAAGAAATAAAAAATAGCTGGGCTGGGAATATGGTTTAAGCACCCTCAATTCAATTCCTGGTGTTTACAATAGAAAAAAAAAAAAAGAAAAAGAAAGAAAGAAAAAGAAAAATATACCCCATGTGCAAACAAAAATTTCTACTATATTCTCATTTCATAGTTTTTTGTCACAAAGAAATTGTGCAAATTGCCTGAATCTTATCAGCAGTGTAATAATGTATTCATATTATTAAGCATAAATAGTGTGGATATATGTGTCAACATAGGTCAATATCTGCATTGTTTTATTATATACAAAATCAAAATGCTGAGAATACCTTTAATTTGGGTGAACATAAAGATAAAATTAACAAATTGCATAAACTTGTTGCATTCAGGTTTGTTTGTCTTATGTGCATAGAGTAATTATGAAGGATCATATTCCATGGAGAGATATATTATTATTTGATGGTGGCAGATGTGTCTGAAAAATCCAAACTGGGTTCTGGGCTAAAGTGAGAGGGAGACTTGCTTTCCACCATATGTTCATTTTTATACAATACCTTGTTCTATTTGTAATGGGGTTCTAAGTAATGTAATGTAAAATAATTTTCAGTACTGGCAATCAAACCCGGGGTTTTGTGCATGCTATGCAAGCACTCTAACACTGAGCTACATTTCCAGACATACATCTGACTCTTTTATGTGTATATTCCTATGATTTGTGACAAATATATGCAATGTTATAACCGCACAACAATGAAGATATAAAAATTGCTGGCATGATGGTCTATAACTGTAAGCCCTGCTACTCAGGAGGCTGAGGCAGGAGGATTGCTTGTGCCCAGCCTAAGCAGCATAGTAAATAGTGAGTCTATTTATATAATATATTTATATAAATTATTTATATTTTATATAAGTCTATTTATTTTTATAATATATGATATATAATTATATATATCAATATTTATATATATTTATTTATATATGTTTACATATATATATATAAATAAAAATTTTAATTACCACATAAAGTTTCTCTGTCCTCCTATTCAACCAATTGTCCTTCTGCACTTCCAGGCCCTGGCGACCATGGATCTGCTTTCTTTATCTATGGTTTTGACTTATCAAGAATGTCATATGATAGGATATGACCTAGAACACTACAGAAACAAATATTTTATCTCTGTTTTATCTTCATTCACTCCTTCTCCTCTACTCCTCTTACATAGATTCAAATTTCTTTTTAAAATTTTATTGGCATATAAGAATTTTATAGAAAGTATGTTTCATTATGGCCAATTCATATTGCAGATAACATAATTTGATCAATTTCATTCCCCAGTACCTTCTTTTGCCCTCCCCTCCCCTCTTCCTCCCCCTGAATTCCTCCCTATACCTCACTGGTTTTTATATTTTCTTGTATCTTTTTTTTTTAATGTACAAGAATATGTTTTCTATTCCTTTTTCTTGGCATGTATTAGTAGTTCATTCCTTTTTATTAGTGAATAGCATTGCATTACAAAGAATACTTTGAATTTTTTGTACACTTATAAGGAGATGGATAATTTTGATTTTTTTCTAGTTTTTGTTTATTAAACATGAGCAATATAAACATTGTGCACACACAGAAAGACTATCTAGTTATGCAACAAATCACTTTCACAGGAGATTAAAAAGCCAGATGAGTCTTAGTGCCTGAGTTTAGGACAATAAAAGGACACATTAAAGAAGGTAAGAAGGAAAGACTAGCCTGCATCACCCCCAACCCCAACTCTAAGCCATGTGGCAGGAAGAGATGCCCCTGCATGGGGGAGGGGAAAGGAATGGAGTAGGGGCCTTGGACCTGAAACACTGAAGATGTACATATGCTCCGCTAGAGTAGTGCATCTGGGCACTAGTGCATTACCTTAAAACACCTGACACAGTGATTTCCTCTGGGAGAGGAGGTCAGAAAGGGTAGTGTGTGACCCTTCTCCTTTCATACATTTCTGCACCAAAGGAAGGGAAAAATAAGTAGAATTACACATGAAATAGAAGGTCACTTGGTGTGTTCTGGAGATGAAATGAGACTCATGACTTCAGAGACATAGCAACAAATTGCCATCACATTTATGTTGAGTGTAAAACAATGTGTAGAAGGTAGAAAAATGATAGGAAAGCTCGTGCTTTCAGGCAATTTGTTCTGTTGGGGAGGGAAGACTAAGCTCAATATATGCTCAATATATGCTTATATATGTAATAGGAGAACAAATTCATACTTGATTCTGAGTTGGAAACATGCAGTACAGAGACTATCCCAAATTTTCATTTATTTTTATGTTAACACACAAAACAGGGGGTGAATTGTAACCTTAATGTTTGCTTCCCCCCATGATTGATCTCCACACTATCCTACTATGGTTTTCAGCTGCCTGATGCTATTTCTGTGTCTTCAATCTATATATCTAGTAACTATAGGTGACTTTCATCCAAACAAATTTTTTTTGCTTTATATATTTTTTTCTTTTTTCTTTTCCATGCTGGCTACTGATTGCAAGCCTCACACATGCTAGGTAAGTGTTCTACCTCTTGGCTACATCCCTGTCCTGCCAAGGAGATTCTCTAACACTTCCCCTTTCCACACTCTATGCTTATCATTTTCAGGGCCAGCATGTCCTTTTGGGATCCAATTTTACTGAAATTATTTACCCAAATTGAAAGTTGAAATTGAAACCAGAAATTAATCATGATTATTATTGAGATCATCTGGAGGAGAAATGCCCTGTATTATCACATGTTAATCATTTTTATGTTGTACCTGAATGACACATGAACAACTCAACATTAGGTAATCATTGGCACTTGGGGTCACCCATGCTAGTGTACCAGGGCACAGAGAATAGCAGATATCTTTGTACATTGTCCCATACTCTAAAATTAACACAGGGTATTGTCTGGATCCTGTGGGTATGGGGAAATGTGAGAAGAAGGCAGAGAAGGCATCCTCAGTAGGGGAAGTATGTCAACAGTGTCCGAGAGGAGAGGACTGTCGTTGAGGACCCAGAAGCAGCCAGACAGTCAGGTACCTGTGTGGCAGAGAAGCAAATGCATTGGCAAATGGGTTGGTATCAAGTTTCTTAATCAGAGATTTCATGTTGAAGTGCTATACAATAGTGGTCAAGAATAAAGAGAGCTCTATGAGAGCCATGCCCTTTTCCACACATGTCTGTTTTCAAGAAGAGAAAAAAACAAAGACAGTAGTTACTTTTTATGTGTAACTGTGACATGATGATGAGTGCAATTCTAATAAAATACACAGTAATTTGTGTTGAATGATTGAATGAAAGGAAGGATGAAGAAATGTATGGAAAGATAGTCAGATAGGTATATGGGCAAAGAATGACAGACTGCTAACTATCTAATATTTCATCTTTAAAAAATACATATTTACATTTTTGACCCCCTCTATCCACAGTTTATCCATCCGCAACAGAGTAATAACTTACTGTTGTATCATGTGGTTCATTTTGTCTGCAATGCCCTTTTGTTATACAACCTAAGTACCAAGGTCAAATTTCATTTCCTCTTTTCACTCTTTGTGATCCTCTCAAGCAATAAAATCTTGCCATCATTAGTTTTTCTCAACATAACTTTCATGTTCTCATTGATACATCTCATCTGTACATACTTATTTCCATTTTTTTGTTTATCTTTCTGTTCTGTGGAAATGTGAACTTGAAGAGAGGTCTGTCCTTCTAATTGTATCTACAATCCAGGCATAGAACAGGCATTGAAGTGACAGAATCAAGGACAGAGATTCCATGGTCAGTCTTCAGGATACACAATGCAGGTGTGGTGATCCAATTTGCAAGACACATGCTCATCACTGGAAGAGGTATGCTCTATGATTATTTCAGGGTACCTGAAATACCTTGATATTTTCCATGTTTCCATCACTTAATGGTATTGGGGGGGGGTCAGGTACAGGGGATTGAACTCAGAGGCACTCAAGCACTGAGCACATCACCAACCCTATTTTGTGTTCTATTTAGAGACAGGGTCTCACTGAGTTGCTTAGCTCCTCAACATTGCTGACACTGGCTTTGAACTCATGATCCTCCTGTCTCCGTCTTCAAAGTTGCAGGGATTATTGTCATGTGCCACAGTGCCTGGTGTCTCCATGTTTTCTAACAGAATTTCTGGCAATCCTGATTGAGAACTACTATCCTCTTTCTGTGATACATTCCCTCCTCAAAATGCTCTCCCTTTTCTTCTCTTCTATTCTGTCCCTTTTGAGGCAGCTCAGCTGTCATTTATACTATGATAGTTTCTTCTCCATTTTTTGTTTCATAGTGGAGTATGAAATGATGCAAACCTGCCATCTTCTCATGCAGACTTGCCTCTACCCCAGTGTTCTGTGCTCCCTGCTCTCACAGGACACTAGTTCTATTGCATCACAATGGACTGATTACTCATCTGATTCCCTGATTGGGGAGCAGGCTATTGGTGTTATTCTCTGCTACAGGAGACTTCTATTTTCACAGCTGAGCCTAGGATATGTGCAACGCTACCCAGAAGACAAGTTGTGAAGTGGGATCACTTCTTCTGATGGATGAAGAGAACCTTAATGAGTTTTACCTTCTAGGGGAAATCCTTGATACATCTGTGATTTGTATAAATGAAGGACACAAACACTTTATATAGTAGCTTCTTAATTTGGAAGAAATGTTCATGTTAAAAATTTAAAGTCCCACTATTATGACCCATAATTGAGGATGTATCATGAGCAAGGGAAGTGCACCAGCATTGGAGTATGCTCCTAAGAAACAATCTAGTAGAACTAGGGAGGCATCACATAATTTCCAACCAATCCCAGAAAGATTTCTAGTCCTCTGTAACACATGAAAATGAGTTTCTATTACCTGATGAGGAAGTCATGAAGTAATCACTTTTCTTTTACTTTTTTATTTATTTATTTATTTATTTGGAAATGAAAAAATTTATTTCAGAGACGTTCTAGGGTATTTAGGCTAGAGTGAAGGGAAGATGTATAAGTTTCATTTCAAACCAGCATTCATGTATTTTTTAAGAATTATGTAATTGACTAAAATGTATTCAATCCAATGGTATCCAATTTTTGCATTTATTGTAGATCTTCAATTAGTACTAGAGGTTAAATATTCAACACCAAAAATGAGAATAACCTTACAGATACTTACCAATGTAATGACTGTGAAATATATTCTCTAGTATTGCTTTGATAGTATATTGCTATGTTGTTAAGATACATTCCAACTACATCTAATTGTATTTAACTGATATTCAGTCACCTTTAGGGTGCACTTGATCGTCACTGCTCCTCTAATGTGACCCCAACCAATTAAACACCAGATACCACGTGTCACAAAGCAATCAAAAACTGTGAGACAACAATTGTTCTCAGTATTCCAGTGACAGGAGAATGTCAGAGAGAGAATTTAGTGCCTACATTCTACTAGTGATTGTATTTATATCATCTTCAATTCTGAATCAGGGACAGAAGTGGACATCATTTTGAATGCCCAGGGAGAAGGATACTTTGAAAGGAGATAAACACCAACTGAAAGTCTGCATATAATATCTGAAACTTAACAAAAAATTGTTTCATATCTCTAAAATACCACAAAGTAGTCACAGATGGAGGAAATGTAAGAAGACCCACAGCAGGGAACATTTCTAACTTAATTATAAGCATTATCTTGACAACAGAGTTTCCTTTTTTCTTACCAGAATTAGAATTATCAGAATGGGAAAGGACATCTGCAAGAATTCACTTGCTACATAAAGTGGCATTTATATAAGGAGCCTGATGGATGATCCCATGCCAATTTATGTGCTGTGCGCACCACACTCCATGTTCCTTGAAATCCAGACTCTCCACCAAAACTCCATTGTCTCTCTTTCTGCCATGCCCTCTTCACTTCTCTCGCCATCCTCCTGATTATAGCTGGTGGCACAGAGGTTTGAAGAGTGAAGCGTCTCTTAGGCTAACAAGAGGGGCATACTAGGAGCCTCTTCCCCACATCCCTGGGGAATTCACATCACTCATCACCTGTGGTCAGAACTCTGACATGGGTGTTTCACTAGGAGCTGTAGAATACCTCTCTCTTTGGTGCTTGCTGTCTCTGTCCCAGCACTAAGCACACCATCCTCAGCGATTACCAAATGATTGTAAATAAACTTCAACTGTTGATTGTGCTTTTCCTAGGAATATTTGTTTCATTTGGTCAAATATTTACCAGCATATGCAGTCATACTGAATCCAAAATGAGTCACAGTAATTTACAGTTGGCTAATACAGACTGTGGAAATCCCAGGAAGGAGAAATATCTATATGGTATGGTACACACTGTTGTCAGTTGACCAGAGTTCATATTATTTACCTTACTCCTTCTTGGCTTAAAATTTTCATTTATGAGTCTCTTTACTTCTAAAAGTCTCATGAGGTCACTTATTTCCTAAAAAGATGCAAGATAAAACTATTGGGGTTCATTCCTTCTTCATTTTTCCTCCTTCAAATCATAGATATGATGAGGAGGTAAAGTAAATATTATTTTGAAATATGAGACTTTAATCATGAAAATGAAGATTATATGCTAAATCTGGAAAGTATGGAAAAATGGAAAGTACTCAATTTGCTAATGCTTTGGGCTATTGTTCTAGTCTTAGAAGCAATCATAGAGAGACTACATGTATTTGAGGTAAATAAAACAAATATTTGCTTAGCACATTAATAACTATATATTTTTTTTATTTTCAGAGAAGCAGAAAATTAAAAGGAATTGGAAAAACAGGGACATTTCATGCTAGATCTTATAAGCCTGAATCAAGGGTCTGCAAATTTCCCCTTTTGCCAAAAATTTCAGTGGACTCAATCTTGCGTACAAACCTATTATGAAGTTGAAATAGTGAACAAGCTACTAGTGCACAATAACGAGGTAACACACAGAGATGTGCCAGCATTATGGTGATCCAGTGGGAGGCCACTGCTACTTGGTCAAGGGAACAAGTACCACAAGAAAGAGGAAAATACAGACTGAAGTGACACTCAAAGTTGAAGTCATGCAGTTGGTGCATCAACTGCCCAAATGTGATAAGTAGAAGTTATTCCAACAAGAAAGCCAAAGTTTAGTACCTAGAAAGCGAGAAGGTGATGTCACACACTATTGTCAACAAGACTGATATTTAAGTACTGAGTACAGGAGAAAATTAACATAGCACACACACACACACACACACACACTCATGCACACACACAATATATATATATATATATATATATATATATAAATAAAATTTTAAAACAGATTCCTTGGCTATCATTAAATTGATAATGCTTTTTAACCTCCAGATGACCTGTTGTGTTTCCAAAGTTTTCTAAAGCAGCCACACTAGCTAGAAATAAACCCTCGCAAAATGTGTACTAACTAGAGAGAGACAGTTGTCTTTCATGGTAATACCAACCTCAGGTTCTTTTCTGAGCTCATGGAGTTACTCTGAAGGCTTAAGTCAAGATATAATTAGTTCAAGTAGTACATTTATAAACCAAGGTTAATATTTGGACCTATTGAAGTGAAGTTGGAGATTGAACAATTACAGGCATGTAGCTTATCATAGTTAAATTAGGTTAAATCAAGTTTGTTGAAAGAAAACTTAACTATGTGGAATGCATTCCACACCAGAGATTGAAATATTCATATGATTTTGTGGTATTACTAGAGTAATGTCACAATGATGGCAGATCAGATGTTCAGGAATTTGACTCTCAAGCATATCTACCACTAACAATGCATAGTCAATCTGAAGAAATTATTTTAGGGCTCCAAAATCTAGGCAAATATGTGCATCTTCCTGGCAACTACTTGATGGAGAAAGTGTCTGACAGATGTCAGGACATTGGGCATCTCACACAAAAGCTAACATTTCTCACACCCAGCAATATTTTTTTGTTTCTGTGCAGATTGCTGGCCTCCAACTGTGCAATGGGGACATGTTCCTTCAAATATCAATGTTGTGGCTTCTTTTTCCTTTGTAGTACTGGGGGATAGAACCCAGGGAATTCTCTCACTGAGCTACATTCCAACACTTTTTTACATTTTATTTTGAAACAGGTCTTCCTAAGATGCACTGACTCCCCTCAAACTTGCTATCCTCCTGCCTCAGCCTCTTGAGTCTCTGCGATTACAACTCCTAAACCATTGGGATTACAGGGGTGGGTCACCATGCCCTGCTTAAGTTGTGACTTTGATTGCTGGTGGACAGGAGCAGACATTATTTATTGTTTAATAATCATGGACACAGGCAACATTCTTAGAGGCACTAAGTGAAGAATTTTAAGAAATAAAATGAATTCATTTTCTTATTGGGTGTAAAAATGTAAGGAAACATTTAACAGGTCTCCAATTGGCTATAGACATAAAGGGATAGAAATTCAATTGATCACAGATGAAAATAACTACAGTTCTTGAAAAGTTATATTAATCATATCAATGGAAGAATAAAAATAATTTATTTTTTGAATTAACAGATTCCAAAGTTTTAAATATCCTATAAAAATTATGCAGTGAAAAAGTCAGTAATAAAGTTCATAAATAGTTAAAATAAGTATTTGACAAAAACCTCCTCTCAGGAGTTCAGATAACAAACTTACTTGATAGAATTATTTGTATTCCGAAAAGTAAACTTGAAAAAAAAAAGGAAAATCAATGTGTGAAAAAGGCCAAAATATCAATTGTGGAGAAAGAAATTAAAGAGAGAAACCAACAGATATTCCAAAATTAAAAATACAATATGAAAAATAATTTATTCAGCACAGATGTTCAAAAGCAGACTTCTATGAAGGAAAGACAGAAGACCAAACATGAGGATAGAACAAGAGCAATATCCTTGTATGAAGAACATAAAGAAAAGGGAACAAAAGAAAGTGAATAGAACCAAGGGGATTATGGATTTTCACCTACTATGGCAAGATATCCTTAATGGAAGTCCCAGCAAGAGAAGAGACACAAGGCAGATTCTGTCTGAAGAAATAATGGCTGAAAACTTTAAAATTTAAGGGAAGTCATGACTCTACTCAAGATGGAAATTAAACTCCAAGTGGGATAAAGACTAACAGACACATATCAAGGTATATTTTAAACACACTTAACAACCAAAAACAGAGACTGTTGAAAGTAGAAAGACAGAAGTGACTCATGACATACAGGATCTTCCATAAAAGTGACAGCTGATATTTCCTCAGAAATTATGGAAGGCATTAATCTGTGGCAACATGGATTTAAAGTGCTGACAGGAAAAGTGTCAATGAAGACTTTTCTACCTGCCAACACTATCCATTCACAATATGTGGGAAATTAAGATATTGCAAGGTAAGACAAAAGGTAAGGTAATTCAACATGTGTACATCTTTCCTACAAGAAATGTTATGCAACTCAGCTTTGTTGCTGAAGCAAAAGGAATCTGACATAATTTTCCTGTGTCATATAGAAATACACCAGCAAAACCCACCATTTTTTATTCCATGAGAATGGGATCCTATTTAGAATAAAATATATTCAGTGTTTGTATAATTATATTAAAATGGATTCTACTCTCATGTATAACTAAAAAGAACCAATAAAAAGAGAACAAAATGCAAAAAAAAGGAAATAAATCACTTGAAAATTAAGAATTAGCCCTGATGAATTGTAGTTCTGCCAATGAATTTAAATATCAATAACATTCTACTTTGTATTTAACCCATTTTTGTTTTCTCTATTATATCAATGAAATTAATTAAAAAAATTAAAGACATATGCTATGGGCACAAAATGAAGTCATAATTTATGACCAAAAGAAGACAAGGAGAAAGTACTCTGTTGGATCAGAGCAGAATAATCTGTATGCACTTGAAAACTAACTGAGAATCATTTCAAATTAGATATTTGTTAATTGAGGATGTTAACAGTATTCCCCATGGTAACTACTAAAAAATAACTTCAAAAATTATACAGAGAAAAACCAAGGGGGAATCAAAAAATGCAATATAAACAAAGTGATCAAATAAAACTTGTCAACAGAAGAAGAAATGTGGAAAAAAGAATAAAAGTCATGCAGAATAAGATAGAATTACAGAGAAGAAAATTATTAATATCATTAAGCTCTACAATTGGAAAAGTATAAGGCACACCATTAAAAAAAGCTACAGAAAAGTAACATGCAGTGTAAAAGAGACTCACTCATACCAAACACAATTCTGTTGAAAGTTAGAAAATGAATGATTTCCTGTGCAATTAGTAACCAAATAGGGAGATGGCATAGCAATATCACACAATCCATATTAATGAAAATTTGTTTAGAGGTCAAATGATTTTCTGATATGCAGATGATAACACAAAATAAAGTGGGGGTGGGGAATAGAAGTTCATTGGATTAGACAAAGGGGAATGAAGGAAAGAGAAGGATTGGGAATAGGAAAAACAGTAGAGTGAATTAAACATAACATTCCTGTGTTCACAAATAAATAGATAGTCAGGACAAGATTGGGTCCTCCTTAGAATAAGTTATACTCCATGTGTATATAATGTCAAAATACACTCAACTGTCATGTATATCTAAAAAGAACAAATTCAATATAAAAGATATTTTACATATAAATGAGAATATTTTATATTAGAAAAAAAGGTAATGTACCTACAACATACATTATAATTGTATAGGTAACAATCAAGGGAGCCTGAAACTGTAAAAAGTAAGCATTGACAATGGAAAATAGAAGTGGGACATTCCAACACTCAACTTTCAATAAGATATTAAGCATCTGGACAAATGTTAAAATTTAAATACTACCAGTTATCAGCTATAACTAACACACAACAGAACACTTTTCTTAGCAATTATACAATACACGTTCAACTCAGGTACACAAAGAATTTTCTCCAGGATAGACCATATGTAGATGATGCATAATTCTCAAGTATTTAAATATTAAAATCATGTATTTTCCCTGATCAGTGTGGAATGAAATTAAAAACCAACAACACAAGGAAATGTGAATGTTAAAGAACATACACTTGGACAACCAATAAGTTAAAAAGAAATCACTAGGAAAACTTGAAAAAAGTAAAGATAAGTGAAAATGAAACTCAACATAAAAAAATAATGGTATGCAGGAAAACTCAGTCCACAGAAGAACATTGAGAGTAGTGAATCTATGTTAAAAAAAGTAGGATGTGCTAATTATAACTCCGAATTTCTGAAAAACTTAGAAATTGCAACTGCTTTCTACAAAGACGATGATGTAGTTATTAAGGAAACATGGCAGTAGGTGTGTACCAGTTTCTCTCATCTTGGAGAATTGTAGGTTGTTCAAGCTGAGGTTGGAAGAATGCCTCAAACTTGATTCTATGAAAATAAAAAGTAAAGAAAGAAAAGCTCAGTTTTCAGTTGTATCAGCTTTGTTATACAATATTGCAATTTACTTGTGTAGAGCAATGCACTTCAGTAAGCTAATTTGATCTGCACAGTAACTACTGGTGTCAGCCTACACCCTGGTGAGGATGGCCTTTCAGTCAATGAAACAGTGCCTAGGACCAGGCATTGCATGATTTAAAATTAGATGGGCTTGCTATTAATTTATTATGTGACAGGGAACAAAAATATTCTCATTTTGTGTCTCACTCTACTCATCTATAAAATGAGATTAGGTGAGGGAAGTCTAATTTTTTTCAAGTTGCATGATTGCTTTACAAACTCAACTGTTTCTCAGTTTATCAGAGAACAGACACAATACCATGTATGATTTCTGTCCTGCATGATGACAAAGAGTTTCCCAGTCTAGAGAAGTTTGACCCTGCCTTCTTTCTGCATGCAAGTGACAACTTTGAGGACAATGACTACTTCGTGGCTTTCTCAGCAGGCAAGCAAGCTCTGTTTTCATTTCTGCATCAGTGCTTAAGTGAGACCAGAGCAGGCTATGTGTGGAGACTACTCTGGGCTATAAGCACAGCCTTTTCTTGGAGGTCAGAGGTACTATTACCAATGTCCACGTTGTTAGTTATTTTTCTCAGTGGCTTTGAGTCTCCACCCACTAATTCTGCTTCCTGAGCCTGCAGAGATTCTTAGGAGCTCCTAGAAGTCCAATTCTAAAAAGACTCTTCTCATTGAACCTGAAAAGCCAGTTCAATCAATAGCATTACCAAGATTCTTATATGTATCAATACCAAACTCACATCCAGGGATACAAATGTGAATAAGAAACAGAGCTTCCCTCTCAGAGAGAGGAATATGAATTAACAGTCAATGAAACAGTAGTGTGGCCAGTGCTATGCTACAGGCTGGCATGGGAGTCCCAGGAGAGGAACTCCTGACTGGCCTTTTGGAAGCAGGGAAGAGCAGTCAGAAGTAAAGGAAAAATTTTTAAGAAAGTGACATTTAACTTTTTCTCTTACTTTTTAACAGTCTGATAGAAACTGGTGGCACACACCCAAGAATGCTAGTTGAAAAGTTTAATGAGGAGGCTGGTGTTTGATAAGTTCTCTGTATTTGTTAAAGGGCTATGGAAAGCTGAGGTTGGGCACCATCTTGAGGAGGCCACACTGCAGCTTTCTGCTGCAGGAGTCTGGAAGATCATGGCAACATTGCCATAGTGCTCCCACGAGTGCCTATGAGTGGTCTAGAGTGTATCTCGTAGAGCATGATTGAAGTAGACACAAGGAATTTCCCAGGGGGATTTAAGTCAGAAATACAAAGGGGAATCAAACTCATTTTCTCTTTGAATCTGGCAGCTCACGTGACCAGCTTCAGAGAGATGGGAAACTGAACAGGAGGGTATGTACATACTCAAGCACTCAGTTGGGAAGTCTGTGTTTGTGGGCAGCAGAGTTTGTGGATTGACTCCTCTCCTACAGGAGCAGAATTCTTGGGAGACCCCAGACTTCTAGATTCCCAGTATAAATCACCATTTTCCAGGTCCTAAGTGTGTGTTGGTCTCATCTTTCCAGGGAAGGTATCACCCAACAAAACCACAGAGGCCTTATTAGACTTAAGCCACAACTTTGGAATTCCCATCATTTTATTCTGTAGCAGCTCCACCCTGGGAGTTTCTCAATCATGTCTGTCTAGACAAACTTCAACCTACAGTACTGGCAATTCCATCCTACCTTGTACTAGTGAGAAGGGAAGCTGAGAGTTACAACTGCTTCAGGTTTATGTCACTCCAATTGACAGATCAGTGAGCAAGGCAAAAAGAGGAAGGGGTTAGCAACTTTCAGTACTTTCATTTTCTCTTCCTCTTTCTCTCTACTTGGTCTGGAACCCTAGAGCCCATCTCTCCAACTATGACCAACCTTAACATCCTCTGAGATTTTCACTTTGACCACCCTCTTGGAACTTCTGTGCCTGAATCCAGCTTCTCCTTTGTCTTGTGTTTCTCTCTTTTTTTGCAAGAACCCTCCCCTCAGAGTGGGGAGGAATGTGCTGGGGAAATGTAGTGATTAATTTTAGACTGCCACTTGATGGGATTCAGTGATACACAAGAGCCTAATTTTTGGGATGTCTGTGAGGTTGTTTTCAAATGGTAATACTCTGCCAATGCTCATGCCAACAGACATGAACTGAGTCACACCACTGGTTGTCCTTGTTCTGCAGATCACTTACCATGGGACTTTTCTTTCTCCCGAAGATATGAGTCAATTTCTAAAATAAGTTCCTTGTCACCAGTATATCATCTATTTATATCTATCACTTTGATTCTCTCTCTCTCTCTCTCTCTCTCTGTTTCTTTCTCTCTGAATACTACAAATCCAATACAGGCAATAATATCACTGATATTTCCTTACAAATAATTGAAAGTTGACTCAGCCTAGGTTTCTAGATTTTGAATAGTTTCTTTTAGGATCCTTCAGGCAGTCAGGCAGGGTGGTGAGTGACTGTAATCCCAGCATCTCAGAAGGCTGAGGAAGGAGAATCATGAATTCAAAGTAAGCCTCAGCAATTTATAGAGGCCCTAAGCAACTTGGTGAGAACTTTCCTCTAAATAAAATATTTTAAAAAGTTTTGGGGATGTGTCTCAGTGGATAAGCTCCCCTAGAACAACCCCCTGTACCCAAAATAAAATAAAATCCTGAAGGACTATCTCTAGTACATTTTAGTCTTCTGTGCTGTGTTTAAGAAATTGCATTCCTTGCTGAATATTGATCCATGGTGTGAACTCTGTTTTTTTTTTCTTTGAAATCTGAAACTATCTTCTCCTTCCATTAAATACTAACAAATATATCAGTATATCATTACCTGCCCAAAGAAACCTTAAAAGACACTGAAAGAACTAACATCACATGATTAGGAAAGTTTAGTTTTATAGCCAGATGGCTCTGGGGTTCCCCTCCTTGTTCTGACATGTGAATCCAAACACAATACTTAAGAAAAATCTGTCTGAATTATCTTGGTAGTAATAATGTCATAGTCTTAATAATGACCTCACATCCCAAAGCATCTACATCTTAATCTTTGAAACCTGTGAACCCATGAATTTGGTACTTTACATGATAAATGTGATATTGTAGATGTGATTATGTCCAGGGTCATAACATGGATAGATTCTACTGTAGTATGCAGGTGTGTTCAATTCAATCAACAAGGTTTTTGTTGTTTGCATGGGGAGTTGGTAGCATACATTGAACCCAAGGCTGCTTACCCACTGAGCCACATCCCCAGCACTTTTTATTTCTTATTTTTAGATAGAATCCCTCTAACATGCTTAGGGCCTTCCTAAATTGCTGAGGTTGGCCATGTACTTGTGAACATTGCACCTCAGACTTGCAATCCAGTGGGATTACAGTCTTGCACCACCACAACTGGATTCAGCAAAGATTATATAAAAGAAAAATGAGAAGCTATGAGGGGGTAGCAGATGTGGACACTGAGGTTGAATTAATGTGACAAAGGACTCAGAAGCCAAGGGATGCAGGCAATCTCTACAAAATGAAAAATTTAGGAACATGTATCTCACCTAGAGGCCCAAAAAGAACTATACTAGTTGACAGAATCAACTTACAACAGGGGAGATGATATTAGATCTCATCCCCAGAACTCTAAGATAGTTAATGTGTATTGTTTTCAGTCATTATATTTGTGTTATTTGTTGAGTCAGTATTGGTGACTCATACAAGTACTATCTATCTCACAGAATTATGAGAAAGAGTAAGTAAAAGGAAAAGAGGAAAGGGCTAAAGGAGGGCAGGGAAATCAGAGGTGAATGATGGGGAAGATGGTGGTGAAGGGAAAATTATAAATTTTGGTAAGATAATTAGAGTAGCAATATTGAAACATTGTTCTGTCAGGGTATAAAGCTGCCTATTGTTCCACACTTCTGTCAACACCTCATTAATGTATTTTTCTTTTCCAATGAAAATTATTAAAAATGGAAACAATATAGTTTTCATGTGCATTTTAATTTTTAATCTACTTCCATATCTTTTTTAGTTGACAAGTAGTGATCATATGTATTTTTGAGGTACATTGTGATATATGTACACATGGAACAAAGACTGATCAGAATAATAATCATAGTCATTATCTCACACATTTGTCCTTTAATTATGGGCAGGATATTTAATACCTCCCCTTTTAGGAATCTTGAAGTATGCAACAAATCATTATTAATAATAGGGACCATGTTCTGCACTATATCATCAGAACTCATTCCTCCTGTCTACCCTAAACTTTGAACCTTTAAGTACCTTCTCCTCTTTCTCCATCCACTCACACTCTCACCCATCCCAAGTTCTAGCAACCATTACTTATCACTAATCTAAGAGTTTGTTGTTTTTATATTATTCAAAAATTAAAATCATGTTACTTTATCTTGCTGTGCATGACTTATTACACTTCCCATAATGTCCCCCAGATTCTCCTTGGTTTAAAGTGATGGCATACTGAAAAGCCACTTTTGTGTTAAAATGCAGAGTGGGTAATGCAAGTGTTGGAGTAAGGGAACAGGAGCACACCTTTGTGAAAACTGAGGACACTGTCTCCAGTGGGGTTGGATGTTCACTGGAATTCAAAGGAATAAGGTGGGGAGAAGCAGGTCAGAGGAGATATGCCTGACAGGGAAGGAGGTGGAGCATGCCCCAAAGAGGAAAGTCCAGAGGACAGCACAGCAGCAGCCAAAGGACTGCTCTTCTTCAGACAGGATTGAAGCAGATCTGGTATGCAGGTGGCATAGAGACAAACCCCGTGGCAACTGGGGTGGTATCAAGATCCTTTGGGTCCACCACAGATTTCAGGCGAAAGTTCTGTAAGATGGTGGTCAGGAATAAGAACAGTTCCATGCGGGCCAGACCTTCTCCTGCACAAATCCGCTTTCCTGAAAAAAACAAAACAAAACAAAAGAACAACAACAACAACAAAAAAAAAGTGAGACAGGGTAAATTCTCCTTGCACAGTATATTTCTGACTGGTACAAGAAAAACACAATCACTCTTCATTAATTATTGGATGGATGGATGGATGGATGGATGGATGGATGGATGGATGGATGGATGGACCAAGAATGAATACAGTGCTTGTGTTATAGATCAGTAGTAGAGTTGCATAGTTTATGTGGGATACTGGGTTGGATCCTCAGCACCACATAAAAATAAATAAATTAAATAGATGAAAAATTAAAGTTTATGTGTCCATCTCAACTGAAAAAATTTTAAAGGAGTAAATATAAATGACAGCTGATTAGATAGAAGGATGCACACACCTGTTATTCACCTAATAATTTATCAGCACTGCTCATTCCATCAATATTTATTGAGCATCAGCTCTACTCCAAGAAATAAGTTAAGCATATCCACATTAAAACTGTTGTTTTCACATTTCATGTTTCCATTAATCTGTTTCCAAAAACAAACCCTGATTACTTGTGTTCCCTGTTCCCAGTCTGATTCCCATCTGTCCTCCCATTCATCTGATCCAATGAGCCTCATCAGCCTTTAACATAGAATGCAGTTTCAAGCTTTATCTCACTCTGTTCCTTTTGCCCAGGATGCACTTCATACTTCTCTCAGATCCTAGATCAAATGTTATTTTCTTTAATACTGTTTGTGATTCAACCAGACAGTAGAGTCTTATCCTCTTTGGTCTTACTCAGCAGTGAAGCTTGTATTACTTAAATCATTACTCACTATTTTTCTAGCCTTCTGAAATACGAGCTCCATTAAAGAAGGGCTAATCTTTGCCATATGAGTATCTATAGTGCAAATCATCAAAGTAAGCCTGAAGAGCCAAAGAATAAATTTGGGCCATGATATGCCAGAGATTCAGCACACACTTCAGGTTTGATGGGCCCTGTATCCCAACAATTAAGGATGTAAGGAGAAGAGGGTACTCTGGTCCTAAAAGGATGTTCTGCCCCACCCAGAAGGTTTGCTGACTGTCATTCACCAGTCAGATGGCTCTTGCATCCTTAATCAGAAGCAAATATCCTATTTCTATGGTCAATGGCCTCTGGTAAATGCCCCGCCTCTCTTCAGTTCTTTTTCTTTGCCTCTTATGAGGGAGCTGTAGTGTCCTTTATTCTATCTGAATGTCACTCAATCCATTTTATGCCTCACTATATGGTATGAGAGAACAGGCAGGAGGCATTTTCTCCCTCTGCCATCATGAAAAGCCAATTCTTTCTTCTTTCTCCCACAAGACTAGTCATATTGGATTACAACAATCACTTTATCAATCTGCTTGGTTAATTGGGACACTTTTGCTGCCCTATTCTGTGCTGGGGATACTTACCATAGAGGCACCATATGGAAGGTACTCACCAAACTTATGGAGTTATATACTTGTCACAGGGAAGATAAGGACATTTGAGATGAATTTCATCTCCTGAGAAGTATTCTTGGAGCACAGTGTTGTATTTTGAGGCATGACTCAATGGACCCTTTCTGTAGCTTTCTTACTTTGGAAGAACTAGGTCAATTGACCCCAAGCCCCCATAAGAGTTTTATATCATTACATAACATCATTACTTGGTGTTGTAGCCTGATCTTGGACAGTGCATGGGCACTGGGAGTGTTGCTCTTGATCATGTGCAAAGAACATTTCTACCAGCTCCAAAATGACCATTATGCAGGTTTAACTGATCCCGTGAAGTTGTCTGGCCCATTGAATTCCCAGGGGAAATAAATTTCTATTACCTGTTGAGAAAGGCATAAAGTAGTCACTCTTCTTGAATTTGCCACTCTTATCCAGGAAATGGCCTGGGTCAAATTTCTCTGGGTTGGGGAATTCTTTGCTGTCATGCAGCACAGATGTCAGGGATGTTATTATGGTTGTTCCCTGCAATGAACAGACACAGATAAACCAAGTTGTAAAGGAGTCATAGAGCTATCGAAAATGTTGAATATGCTTAGTCCAAACATTATGATCTACACATAAGAAACCCTTTTCCAAAGAAGAGCAGTGATATTTCCAGTTAGCCAACCAAGTAATAAAATGCAAGTTTAAGGCCAGTGACTAGGACATTGTTAAAATGTCCCCAGTAGCATTTGACATAGGGAGTACTTGTGTACTTGAGCTCCAAACTTTCTTTTCTCCTCATCATCATGATTGGATGCTGATGTCTGATCCTAATCAATACTTTATTTTATCACTTCAGTTTTCACACATCTTGTATAGGATTCTGCTTTAAAAGAGGTATCTTGACTGTTGAAATATTCTGTATATTGTTTAGAAAATCTTTCTAGAATAATAACACATACAGCCAAACCAACTTAATGTATTTAACATTATCAAAAACATGAGTTTTCTTAGAACTGTGTGGGAATCTCTCACTTTATTATATGAATCCTAGGTCTCCCCAAATGCAAAATGCATGATAAATTTTGAAAAAGCAATAATTTTCAAAAATTTGTTGACAACCATATATAAAGGACAAAGTTTTTAAAATGTTCCATATTTGTTTAAAATCAGTATGTGAAAGTGTTTATTTTTTCCACATTTTATTGGTATTTTACAATTATGCATAGTACTGGGATTTTTTGTTTTACATTCATATTTGCGCATAATATAACACTGTAATTTAGTCAGTATCCTTACCTTGTTCTTCCCCTTTTCTTTTACTCAAAACTCCCCCTGGTCCTTTTTGTCTTCTCCACTGATTTTTATTCAATATTAATGAAAACCCCACTGATTTTTTTCCTTTCTCCCCCTAATTTCTACATGTAACAGTAAGCATGTGTCCCTACAGTTTCTGAGTTTGACTTATTTTGCTTAACATAATGCTCTCAACTTCCATCTCTTTTCCTGAAAATGACATAATTTCATTTTTTTATGGTTGAATAAAACTCCATTGTGTATAGGTACCATATTTCTTTATTCTTTCATCTGTTGATGGATATCCAAAGTGTATTCATGTATTGACTGTTGGGAACATTGCTGCTATTAACATGAATACGCATGTATCAATTTAGCATGCTACTTTAAGTGCTTAGAAAAAATGGAGGCGTGTATTGGATTATGCAGTGTATCCTGAAGAAACATATGTATCTTCAGGATGTAAAGACAGATATAATTTCAAAAATTGTATCAGTTGAACACTTTTCATAGAAAAACAAGTAGGTTGGGCACAGTGGTGTGTGCTTATAGCCATAGAGTCTAAGGAGGCTAGGGCCTAATTATTGCTTGAAGCCAGGAATTTGGCATCAACCTGTGAAACATAGAGAAATCTTGTCTCAAGAAAAGAAAGGAAAAGAAAGGAAACAATTACATGATCATTTACTCCAAGACACAAATATTTAACTTGAAATCAATCACCAACTTAATTTTAGGAGCTAAAACTATTAGAATTCTTGAAAACATGTAAGGGCAAATTGAGCAATCTTGAGCTGGCAAACATTTTTTACATAGGAAATAAAGTGCAAATTATAAAAGAAAACCTTGATACTGTCAGTTTATCATAAAGTTAAAAAATTATGCAATAATATTGGTCATAGGTAATTACTTAATAGAAATTAAATTATAATCAACCTCAACATTTTTACACAAATGTTCATATTGCTTATATTTAAAAAAACCAAAAACCAGAAACAACCAAAATTATCCAAATCCTTAGGAGTGAATAAAAAATTCAAGGTATTCTCTGTAATGGAATAGGATTTTGTAATAAAAGGGGATGGACTACTAATACATGTAAATGAAAATGAATCTAAAATGTATTCTTCTACATTAAAAATACAGACACATGAAAATAGAATGGAGACAAGTAAGGTATAGGGAGGGGATTAGGAGGGGGAAGAGGGGAACAGAGGGCACAGGAAGATACTAGGGAATGAAATTGATCAAATTATTTTTATGTGCAAGTATCAATTGAACACAATGAAACATATTATTCTGTAAAATTATTATATGCCAATAAAAATTTTTAAAAATTTGGATCAATAAGAAGCATATTGGAAAAGAATAAATGAAGGTAAAACCACCAGAGATAAATGATTTGATTAGGTAGTGTCCTATGTCATATTCTATTGTATGACTTTCTTGATAAATCAAAACCATAGACACAGAAATCAGATCCCTAGTCACCAGGGCCTGGACGTGAGGAAGTATGATTGGCTGTAATAGGAGAATGAAGAAATTTTATGGGGTGATGGCAATACTATATCCATAGACAAAGTATCTCTCTGTGATTCTTAGGCTGGTTTCAAACTTGTGGGCATAAATCATCCTCCTGCTTCAACCTCCTGAGTAGCATGGCCTATCATGCCCAGCAATATTTTATATTTAAAATTTTCTGTAGTTACATCAGTGCATATATTTTTCGCTACTCATTGAACTCTATACATAAGAGAGTAAGTTGTAGGTTGGGGATGTAGCTTAGTGGTAGAATGCTTGCATAGCATGCACAAGACCCTGTGTTTGATCACAAACACTGCAAAAAAAGAAAGTGAGGGAATTTATTTTACAATACATTACTTAGAACTTCATCAAAAATAGAACAAGGTTGGGTAATATTCCATTGCATTTATATGCCACATTTTCTATATCCATTCTTCTGTTGAAGAGAACCCAAAATACATTCTACTATCATGTATAACTTAAAAGCACAAATAAATTAAAATATAGAATAAGGAATGTATCAAAATGAATATATGGTTAAATTAAGTTTTCCTCTCATTTTAGCACAGAACCCAATTTGGACTTTTCAGAAACCACTATTGCCACCAGTGATATGTTCCTCTGTAACTGTTTTATGGATGTAAGGCAAATAAAACTGTATGCAACAGCTTTATGCAACTTCCACTGTTGTTCTTGTTTCCACCCAAATTAAAGGTATTCTGTTGCATTTTTATTTTATATTAACAAAAGAATTCAGGTACTGCCTTATGTTATGCATACAGCCACATTTTACATGCTGAATACTATGACTGGCCTATTACACTGCTGACAAGCTTTTGGCAATTTGCAAAATTTCTTCGTGAAAAACAACTTTAATGAGCCCATATTGGACATTCCAGTTTGCACTTGGAGTACATACCAAAAATGGAATTTCTTCATCACAGAATATACATTTCATATTTTTTCTTTTATTTTCTTTTTCTTGTCTTTTTTATTTTTTTATTTTATTTTTTTTTTTAGAGAGGATATTGAACTGAGAGTACTTAACAACTGAGCCACATTCCAAGTCATATCTCATTTTATTTTTTATTAGTTGATATAGAGTTTTGCTAAGTTGCTAGGATATCACTAAACTGTTGAGGCTAGCTTTGATCTTTCAAACCTCTGGCCTCAGTCTCCTGGACTACTGCAATTATAGGTATGTTCCACTGAAACTGTTACATTTTTACTTAAATAGATACTGCCAAATTGTTTTTCAAAATGGATTAGAATTCTGCCAGCAGCACATGAAACTGTTCATTGATACAACATAATGCTTTCTTAGCCTTTGCATTAGAGATTTGGATGAAAATAACATCCCCTAGTATTAGCTTTTATTTTGCAGATGTTACCTGGTGAACTCTCACAGAATCATAAGGAAGAAAATAAGGTATTATCAACTGAGAGCAAATAAGAAAGCCAAGGCTCAAAGGGATTACAAATCTAACCAAGATAATAGTTAAGAGTTTCAAAACAAGGTAATTTGCATTTCTAGGTAGCTCCCTGATATCCATTTTCTGGATACAGTTGACAGAAGGCAGTACCTGATTTGTTTAGAAGAAAAGGGGAAATACTCTTTCACACAAGTGACATTTATTTCACCTGCTGCCCTATATGTGCAACTATGATCCTGATTCTGTCTTTTCCTGCCTGAGAAATCAGAACTCCCCAACACAAAAGAGACATGCTCTTACTGTACTAATTATCATTGACCCTTCCACGTCTCAGAGGAAGCCATCCTTCTCAAAATATTTCATCAGTCATTTCAATATAGTGTGTGTGTGTGTGTGTCTGGAGGGGGCAGTTTTATTGTCTGCCACCTGTCTGATTCAGTCCTCAAGTAAGAACCTCTGTCTTAGGGATGCAATTGCTCCATTGTCACACTGTTTAACATTTTAGAAAGGTATCATGGTACATAAAATGTGGATATTCATGATACTTCCAGTTGTGTAATGTAGTATAATATTATAGAATTAAATATAAGATTATTTTTAGCAAAATAAATACATATTTCATAGAAAATGGGATTAAAAAAAGAATATCAATGATTCACTCATATTCAATTCAGTTTTGGCCACTCAGTGAGACAGCACCAAAATGCATTTTTGTGTGTTGTAGGTTTTAGGTTTGTAGGATTTCTTTTTCAATTATGTACTTATTTATGGTGTGAAGTTGTGTTGCATGAATGTAAAGATCAAATCAGGATAAGTAGCATTTTCATCACGTTATTTTTTCTTTGGTTGTATTTGAACTGCTCTCCTCCTTATTTATAAGATACATAATCAAGACCTGTACAGTAATGTTATCCTAGTGTGCTATAGAACACTAGGATGTATTGCCTCTACCTAACAATATTTTGTCACCATTCATCCAAAAATGATGAAAGACACTGAATCCTACTTGGGAAAAGACTAAGATAAGTGCTGTCCTACAAAAAGAACTCATGCCACACATTTAAATTTAATTAGTGAATAATTTAGTTAAATAAAAAACTAAACAAATTTAACGTAAATTAACACTGGGCAGCAGAGATATAGAACATTTTTATCATTCATAAAGTTTTGTGGAAAGGGCTCAGACCAATAATTACAAATCACAACCCATCCAAATACATTCTCTCACCTATTCATATATAGCATTTTTAAAAAATTAAATGGCCATTCTATTCTATGAATTCTAGGATTATGAAATATGAAGCAATAAGAAGTCAAGCACAGTGAGGCATGCCTGTAGTTCCAGTAACTTAGAAGGCTGAGGCATGAGGATATCTAGTTTGAGGCCGCCTCAGCAACTTAGTGAGAACCTAACCAACTTGGTAAGACCCTGACTCAAAATAAAAAATTAAAAGGGCCAGGTTTAGGTCAGTTGTAAAGCACCACTGTGTTCAATCCCCAATACCAAAAAAAAAAAAAAAATAGGAAGGAAGAAAACAAAGATGGATTAGAATCTTAAAATCACATTTAATACTAATATTTAGATTTAAATATTCTTTTGATAAAATCATGTGAATTGCTTAAAAATTAAATATTAATACATTTGATAGATGAATCTTATTTTTATTTTTAAATTTTTAAAATTTTAATTCAAATACAAATACAAATAATAATAAGACATAATAATACAAACAGGATCAACTATCATTTCTCTTTTTGTACACAAAGTACTATTTGTTTAATCATAGGATAATGATGTTTGTCTCATTCTATTATTTTTCCTCCCCGACACCCTCTGCACCCTCACATTCTTCTATAGAATCCATCCTTCTTCCATTTTTGCCTCTGTTCCGACTCCCATTATGTATCATCATTCACTTATCAGAGAAATCATTCAGTCTTTGTGTATTTGGGATTGGCTTATTTCACTTAGCATGATATTCTCCAACTCCATCCATTAGCCTGCACATGTCATAAGTTTATTCTTCTTTATGGTTGAATAATATTTCATTGTATTATATACCACAGTTTCTTTATCCATCCATCTATTGAAGGGCATCAAGTTTCTTTCCACAATCTAGCTATTGTGATTGAGCTGCTATAAACATTGATGTAGCTGTGTCACTCTATTACACTGATTTAAGTCCTTTGGGTATAGCCCAAGGAGTGGGATAGCTGGGTCAAATGGTGGTTCCATTCCAAATTTTCTAAGGAATACTTATTCCAGAGTGGCTGCACTAATTTACAACCCCACCAGCAGTGTATGAGTGTACCTTTCCCACATCCTTGCCAACACTTATCATTGCTTATTCTTGATAATAGACATTCTAATTGTGGTGAAGTGAAATCTTAGGGTAGTTTTGATTTGCATTTCTCTAATTACTAGAGACGTTGGTCATTTTTCATATATCTGTTGATTGCTTGTAGATCTTCTTCTGTGAAGTGTCTTTTCATTTCCTTAGCACATTTATTGATTGGTTTATTTGTATTCTTGATGTAAAGTTTTTTGATTTCTTTATAGATTCTGGAGTTTAGTGCTCTATCTGAAGTATGTGTGACAAAATTTTCTCTATAGGCTCTCTGTTCACATAGTTGATTGTTTCCTATACTGAGAAAGTTTTTTTTTAGTTTGAATCTATCCCAATTATTGATTCCTGCTTTTATTTCTTGTGCTTTGGGAGTCAGTGAAGGAATTCTGGTCCTAAGCTGACCTGATCAAGATTTGGACCTGCTTTTTCTTCTATTAGGTGCAGGTTTTACGGTTTACTTCATAGGTCCTTGATCCATTTTGAGTTGAGTTTTGTGCAGCGTGAGAGATAGGGATTTAGGTTCATTTTGCTGCATATGGATTTCCAGTTTTCCCAGCACTATTTGTTGAAGAAGCTATCTTTTCTCCACTGTATGTTTTTGGCACCTTTGTCTAGTATGAGATAACTGTCCACCTCACTGAGTGATAGCAGAACTTATTTTTATAATTAATAAGGGGGTCATTAGAATAAGCTATGCAGCTGCAATTCCCTTCATTGTACCATACAGGAAGGAAAAGCTCATTTCCTTGGATTCTGGGCTATCTACACTGTACAGAGATTAGGCATAACATAATCTCCTGCTTGCATTCTTTGCTGAAAACAAATTGACTTGAAAACAATCTAATGCTTGTATGAAATCTTGCATCATCAGGTCAAGCCCCATCACCTCTCTGGAAAGTCTCCATTCCCTTTTCTATAGGAGAAGAAAACAATATTTCTAATCTTACTAAAATCATAATTCTTTCCTCACCTTGAAAACACCACTTTTAGTTCTATCTTTTGTAAATTTTATTAGTAATATGTTCTGGCTTTGAGAAAAATAGAGTTTCTAGGAGCATATTGACCTAAAAGTCTAAATAAATAAATAAACTTTATGTTAGACTCATTGGAAAGTTGCTGAGATAAAGACTGGTTCCAAGATTACACAGCTAGGGGAAACTGAGAGATGGGCTGATAACTGTAAATTTTCATCCCTGTTAGTCAACAACTCTGTGTCAGGGCAGGAGGTGTTATAGACTCTGATTATCTAGTAGGAAAGGAAAGAACTCTTTGTGGAGAAAGGTGAGCATCATCTGAAATTGCATCTTTGCTTATATAACTGTACTTAAGCAAATATTATTAGGCATTCCAAAGATACAACTAAAAGACCACAAAAAAGGAAGTGGGAGGATAGAAAGATAATAAAAATAATCTCAAGGAAGGAAATACACTCTCTTATTTTATTAGGCCAGCATTATTTGACAGAAATATGACAAAGAAATATCAAGAGGAAAAGTTGGTGAAAAATCTGTCAAAAATATTAATAACAATGCTGGGGAGTGATATTGGCCAAATTATATTATGTATGCATATATATGTGTGACAACAAATCCCATCACAACAATGCACTGATAAAAAATATGCAAAAGTAAAAGTCTTTATCAAAATGTAGAAGATGAAATACTGCTGTATATCTTTATTTACTATATGCATACCTTATTTACTGGAGAAGAGAACAGAACACATGGCCATCAACACATGATCAATGAATGCAGAGATATTTGATAGAACTGTATGCTACTCTTAAAAAATTGATATAGTATATAAGGAAATATCAAACACAAATAGGTAAAGGAAAGCTTCCCTAATCTGTTCAACAATATCTGCCAAGAAGGAAATAAAACATCACATTCAATAGCATGATGCTAAACCTTTACATCCTGCTAGGGTTAAAAACAATTAAATACATGCTTAACACACCACTTCTATTCAACACTGTTCTGGCAATCCCATCCAGTGCAATAATGTAAGAAACAGAAATTAAGGTCACTAGGAATGGAAAATAATAAATAAAACAAATACTAACAAGATAGCAGGATAAGGTACATAAGAAATTCCAAATGGATCTAAATACAAATTATTAGCAATGATTTAAAAAGTTACTAAAATTATATATGCAAAGTCACTGAAATAAAAGTAGCAATATGCCCAAATGCCTGAAACATCACATTGGAAAAGGCATTATTCAAACTGCAAAATTTATATTAGCTTTCAAACATTAATTAACTAATGAAAAATCTTTCAGGGCTGCAGATATAGCTGATTTGGTGGAGTGCTTGCCTTGCATGCAGGAGGCACTGGGTTCAATACCCAGCACCACAAAAAAATATATAATGATACAAAAAATTTTTTAAAATCTTCAAAAGTGTGAAATCACTCCATTGGAAAAAAAATCATTATCAGAATAAATAAAGAAAACACAAAAAGAATGAAAAACATACAATATTGATTAACTGAAATATTCAACATGTTAAGATGTCAATTCTTTCCAAGTTGATCTATAGATTTAATGTTATGCTGAAAAATATCCCAGGAGAATGGTTTTGGAAATTAACAAAGTGATTCCAAAATTCAAATGGAAATAGAAAGAGCTGAGGGTAGGAAAAACAATCTTGAAGGAGCAGAACAAATATGGAAACTTCACACTGCTGTATATCAGGAACAGCTATGGAACTTCATGACCTAGTCTGTACAGCATGGAGGCCATCAAGGTGCTTCATTGGATGAGCTTTGTACTTCTCTCCCATGGGTTGGCAGAGGATTGGGACCATAATGCTAATTTGGGGACTTCAATGTGAGAAAAACAATCTTACCTTAGGGATGAAGTAGTTTCTGAATTTAGTGTCACAGTTCACTGCATGGGGCACACTGGTTGGGATGAGGTCAATGTATCTCTGGATCTCATGCAGGACAGCTTCTGTATAAGGCATACTGCTCTTGTCCTGCATGCAGGGGCTGCGGTGTCTGCCAATCACACGGTGAATCTCTTCCTGGACTTTTTCTGATAAGATATAAATAAAACTAATGGAAAAGAGAAAAATAGTATATTTCTTAAAATAATTCAGAGTTATGTGACGCATCATGGGTGTATCCAAAAGGTATTAGAAATATGACTTATATGCAATAAGTACTTCTGGACATTAAAAAGATCACCATGATGCTGCATTATCTATTTATAACTATTTATCAAGATCTATCAACAAATACATAAATGCATACATGCATATACATAAAAGTATGATACATGTACACTTATGACTCTCTTATACATTAGGTATTAAAACTTACCTACAAATTTATATAAGCTTAACATTCTAGCATATATCAAATATTAATAAGTGATAAAATATTTCAAAATATCACATTATCTCATAATTCATTAATTATCATTACTGAAAGCAAAAGAGGTATAAACATTAGTTTTATGACAAAATAAAATATGATTATAAATTTAAATTCTACTAATGAATCTGTTTGTATGTACATATGTGGGGTTTTTTTTTGTGTGTTTCCGTATAAGTCTGTGTGTGCTTTTCAGTGGAACCCTTTTCAATTTCTCATTCTTCATATGTAGCCTTTTTGAATCACTGAAGAAGTTTCTTCTAAAAAGCTGATGTTTTTAAATAATATTCTATCTTGGTTTCTTGATTTATCCAATTTTAGAAAATTTCTAATGACAGAATGGTAAGAAAGATTAAGATCCATATCTACTTGTTGCAAAATACATACCATGAATGAATATGCACGCCCCCACCCCTCACATACTTTCCCTCTGTACTCATATTTTGATCACAATTTTTGATTATATTAATATATTTTATTTACACTATTATAATCTCATAAACAATGTTCATTGGTAAGGTAACTATGTGTATGTTTCGTTCATTGCATATGTTTAACATATTTCAACAACTTATTCCAAATCCTAATTTTCTAGTTTCTTATTATATAGTGTATGCAAATTGTTATCTTAATGTTTCAAACACTTAGTAATACTTTTCTAAATGTTTAAACTTCAGACTCTTTCATTTTCCTGATCTTCCATCTCATCTGCTTTGTCTACTTAATATGGACAATTGGTTGTTTCCTAGGCCTGCTGCCCAGAAGCCTCCCTTCAACTCCCACCTTTGTATCTAAGGTCCCCTCATTCCTATAACCTCTGACTGCTTCTGCCTTGATTTTAAATATTTGGATGGAGTATATGCTCTAATGTCTTCCTGTGAAAGTGTAATAGAGGAATAAATTTTGAAGCAAACATGGATCTAAAAACATGTTCCCTTTCTTTATGTTGATTTCTTTGTTTTGGTGTTCTTTTGGGTTTGATGGTTGGTTGCCTGTTTGGTTTGTGTTTTTGGTTTTTTTTTTTATTTTGTTTCCGTTTGTTGTCTTGGGGATTGACTCAGAGGCCCTCGTCCACTGAGCCACCACCACAGACCTTTACTTTTTAGATAGGCTGCTCTGGCTAGCCTTGCATTTGCCTAAACTTCCTGCTTCAACCTCCCAATAGCTGGGATTATAAACCTGTGCCACCACAATTGGTCCTTACATTTTTCATTAGCACACAAAATAACAGTTGCTCTTTAGAACGCTGTTGCCCTTCTGATTCATAATTCCTTATAAAAGACAGAATTTATTTCTGAAAGATTATGAGATTTTTAAATTTACTTTGATGTTCTAAAATTGATTGCACAACTTCTTAGTTTCAGTTCCTCTAGAAACCTCTCTTCCTATGAGAGAAAAACACTTAACTGCTCAAAGGAGTTGTACCTGAGCATAGAGAGTCTCCTATATAATGCCTATGTCTTCCCCTAACTTGATTGACATATGGTGCTTCTAAACCTTGAACTTCATTGATAATTTTTGGTACTCAGACTGGCTTTTTCCATACTAATAAAACTTCTTCTGACATAAAGGCTACAGCTTGATCCTCTCTGTAGAATTCTGTCCCTTATTTCTGCCTCTGTGTTTCAGAAATTTTTTGAATTTTGTTGAGCCTTTTCTTTACTCCTCTTCTCCCACATTAACAGGAGTACTTATCAATTGTAATTACCATATAATAGTTTTGATAGAGTCCTGAAACAGGAAAAGATGGTGTTTGCTTATTTTCTACTATGCGTTACTGGCACTCTTTAAAGGTACATTTCTAAATAGATTTGTTGGTGAAAACTAAACTTAATAAAAACATATTTCTGGAATAATAAAATTCTTTTAGGCATATCTTCTAAGTAAGCTACATTTAAAGGTTATTTTATTTTTCTAACCTTTTAGAAAACTTTTCAGACACTACTAGTACAACTGCAACCTCATTAAATTTCTAATTTTTGTATTTACACTCCCATAAAGAGTTTTTATTTTCCCTGTATAGCAGTAGAAAATATTTTCAGAATAAGGAAAGATTTCCACAAAAAACTTGCAAGAACACACCTAATATCCCAAGTGTCTTTTCCTTGGAAAGACCAATATGCAGATTTAGGTCAACTGATGTTGGCTGTTGCATGCTGCAGATCACTTCCCAGTGGAATCCAGACATGAACAGAGCACCACTGTTTTGCTACTGCCCATGCTGTCCTTCATTTCTCTGTCACTGTCCCCTACTGTGCCATGTTTTCTTTTTTGTATCCCTTCACTAAATTTGGACAAATATAAATGGCAGCACAGAAACTTCAATATGGACACTTATTTAAGAGAAATAGATGAGGGCACTAGCAGTGTCTTCCCATATTTCTGTTGTGAAATGCACCCTGCTGACCATCAGCAGTCATACCTGTGACCTCTGGGTTCTTCAACAGGTGAAGGAGACCATATCTAAGAGTGGTGCTTATTGTCTCTGTCCCAGCTCCAAACAGGTCATTCACAAGGTTTACTAAGGCTCCAATGGTAAATTCAGTCTGTGGATTGTCCTTTTCCTAGGAATAATCCAATGCACTTATTTCACAATTCATTTAGCTTTTAATTATAATAATTTCAAAAGAAATCAGGTGGTTATAAACATAAGCCAACATAGAAACAAAAGAATACAATTTTATAAAAAGAGTCTGTGTGGTATACTAAACTAGAAATTAATTGACCAAATTTCCATTTCTTACCCTCTTACCCCTTGTTGCCTAAAGATTCTGTTCCCCATTCTTTTTTGCAAATAGGAAGAACATGCAAAGTATTTCTCTTTCCATTATTCTACATAAAATATAGACACATAATGTAGTTAAGACAAAAATATATTTGAGATTGCAAGATTTAAGCATGAAGATAAAAACTAGTATATTAAGTACAATGTTTTAGTTCAATTTCTGTTGCTACAACAGACTACCAGAAACTGAGTGATTATAAAGAGTAGAGGTTTATTTTGTCCCAGTAACCTGTCAACACTGTTACATTGTGAACCAACTTTCATTATGCATTTTAAGCAGGATTAATTAATTTAAATGAAACTGTAAGATATGGTGAAGGAAGATGGAAGGCACCTTAATCTCCAAAGTTTCTGGGCTATTGTACTAACCCTAGTGTAACCCACCACAAAACTTCCTTGTATGTAAGATGAATAAATCCACTATCCTAAGCACTGGTAAATAAGTATTCTCTAACTTGTAGATAAAGATGATCATGATTGATAGCAAGAGGTAAATTGGTAAATTAGGGCTACATCATGGCAGGTAAAATAACAAATCAAGAATATCCACATTTCTTCTTCTGATAATTCACTTCTGCTCAGGATTTCCCACACACTCAATAAAAATTGGAAAATGTGCAAAGGCTAATATGGCTGTAGAGTATAAAACATTCAAAAAGGGAATGAATTACAAAGACAGAATGTACTCCACATGTGAGGTGACAGATAACTTGGCTTAGGAAAAAAATACAAGAATGAATTCCCCCTGAAATTTACCATGCCCTTAAGATACAAATTGAAAAATGCACAACAAATATGAAGACAGAGAGGTTAGTTATTAACTGTTGATTTAGAATTAAGGAGAGCAAAAGGATGATGCACATTCTGAGGTTAAGGGGCTGACTCAATAGAGCTCTCATGTATTGCAAATTGAGAAATAGATAGTACCTGATAAGAACAACTAATTTTGATTTAGGAGTGAGTATATTATTTGACACAGACATGACATCATCAAGGAATAATTTTAAATATTGACTAGAGAAATATGAAAATGTAGAATAACATTAAAACTTGAATTATATATAAAATATGAAATTTTATAAATACACCATAGGCAAAATTCATTTTCTGCAGCTTATAAAATATCAAGGTGGGCTATAGGATGTTCAATATTATATAATCAAATTTAGAGAATCAGTTATCTCAATAGGCATATTTTTGGACAAGGTAACATTGACTTTACCTAGCTTTTTGAGATTGTCAATCAAAATTTCCAAGAAGACACAAATGGGAGCATATTCCGTGGCATGGAGTAAAATCCTCAGTATAGATAAGATCAAACTACTGAAAATAAGTAAAACAGAAGACCAGAGGAACTCACAATATTGTAGTAGTTCCCTCAGCATCATTGAAAACATCAGTTCTACACAGAAAATCTCAGGCAAGAAGACTGTGGGAAATTTTCATAGAGCTACCAGACAGGTGAATATAAAAAATGTCATGTTCTCCAGCAAAAGAGAATGAATAAAAGCAACAGACAGTTGCAGAATTCAGGGAGTGGTGGCTCAGTGGGGAAGGAGAAGCTCCCCTCCATAATATAAATGAATCTCTCTCACCAAGTTTAAGAAAAGCAGACATCATTGTTTAACACAGTCACATCTGAGCAGAAAACAAACTCAGATGACATGATCTTATACTTAGAAGTATACCCTATCCAAAAATAACACAAAATAAAACAACAACAACATCACCAAAAAATAACAAGAGGTGTAGAACTGATTTTAAAAAATCATGAATATAGCAGGATACAAGATCAACATGCAAAAATCAATAGAGTTCCTGTAACTCTAATAATAAATCGTCTTAGAAAGAATTCAGGAATACCATTCCATTCAAAATAACCTCAAAAACTCAAATTCAGTTTAGAATAAATCTATCCAAGGAAGTGCAGCTCTCTTCACTGAATATCATAGAATGCTAAAGAAAGTAATTGAAGAGAACCACAGAAGATGGAAAAACTACCCATATTTTTGGACAGGCAGAATTAACATTATTTAACTGGTGATATTATATAAAAATGAGATTTAGGTTTAATGCAATCTCGATCAAGATACAAATGGTATTCTTCACAGATCTAGGAAAATCATTTCTAAAATTAACAAGACTCAGGACATCCAAAGCAATAATGAGCTATAAGAATAATTCTGGAAGCAACACAATACATACTACAAATTATACTACAGGGTGTTAGTAATAAAAATAGCATAGTATGGCAAAAAAGAAGGCATAAAATCCAACAATACAGAGAAAAATCCACATAGACATGGTCATCTGGTGCTTGACAAAACTGCCAAAAATATATGTTGGAGAACAGATACTATTTTTAACCAAGGACGCTGAGAAAACTGGTTATTGATATGTAGAAGATTAAAACTCAATTACTGTCACTCACCCTCCAAAAAGTAAACTCAAATAGGATCAATGAGAGAGACATTAGATCAGAAACTATACAACAGGTAAAAGAAAACATAAGGTCAGGATTTTAAGATATTGGCATAGGTACCAACTTCCTGAATAAGATATCTAAAGCTCAAGTAACAAAATCAAGAATCAATAAATGTGATGGCTTCGAATTTAAAATATTCTTCACAGCAAAATAAAAACAAGAGCATGAAAATTCTAGAGATTTGAAGAATATCTGTTCCAGGTGCTCTACTGACAGGGGATTACTATCCAGAATTTAAAAATATCTTTAACACCAAACAAACAGTTAACACAATCAGAATTGGGCAAATAAACTAAGCAGACATTCCTCAAAAGAAGAAATGTAAATGGCCTACAAACATATAATAAAAATGCTCAGCATCCCGGTGATAGAAAAATGCAAATCAAAGTTATATTGAAATATTATTACACTCCAGTTAGTATGTCAACCATCAAGAATATCCATGTTTATAGCAGTACATTGGTAATGAATATTGATAAATATACACAATAAATTTTTATTCTACCATAAAGAAGAATGAAATAGTGTCACTTGTTGGTTAATGGATGAAACTGGAGGACATCATGCTAAAAAATATCCTGACTCTTAAAGCCAGAAGATCCATGTTTTGCTCACATGTAGAGTGTGGAGAGATAAAGAAGTAGAATGGAAAATAATAGAGTAAGAGGATCCAGAGGGAGAAAAGAGGGGAGGACATGGTGAATTACTGGAGCACAAAATCTACCAAATTATTCTCTGTTCATGAATGCACCATACTAAAATGTTCATGTATATGCAGGATTTACTGGTATGTTCACACGTGTGTGTGTGTGTATGTGTATGTGTGTGTGTGTGTGTGTATACACACACATACATTTACACATAACTCATCAACAGCAAGTTAAGCTAGTTTTAGAAATCCCCAGCATCCCCCAATGGAGACCGTTAAAGTAGGGAAACCAGGAAGTCTAAAAAATTTTAAAAAGTAAAACCGTTTGAAATTCTTAAGTGTCAAATGAGAAATCCTTGAAGTTTACCTTTTCCTTTCAAACTGCAGTATGTTTCTGCCTTTTGTCACTTGCATATAATACTGGTTATTGGTACACCGGGTTTTAAAATACATAAGACCAATAGCCATTTTTGCTCTACTATTCACTGGGTTGGAGAGGGCCCATGCTGTGACTCAGTCTGGGCACAGAGAGGATGTAAAATAAAATGGACAAGATGATCTTCATCTCAGAAGATTTTGGAATAAAAACATTGGAGGAAAATTCTCCATTTCAAAAACATGAGATAGAAAAATTACTTTTTCAATAGGACTGATATTGCCTCAACTACTTAATAAAAACCGTTTCCTACTGTCTGTCCAAATTTTGTGTTATGTCAGAATTATCTCTCATTTTGTGTATTTTGTCAATTAATTCAATCATCTCTTAACATACCTTTTCTTCTCTTTGGTGTACATTTCCTTACCTCATCCTTCATCCTTTATATTTAAACCATTTTAACTCGTGTCTCCATTTCCTACACCACACTCTTCTTTTTTTTCCATATATATTCTACTTCTTTATTTGTTATTTGCACTAAAATTTGTTATAACTTTATTTGTTATTTTCATTAAAATTGAGTGTACTATTAAATATTAATTTTCCCTGCCTATTGCAAATTAATACTCTTTGGTCAATAGAGTTGTAGTGGCCAGTTATAATAACTTCTGTGAACATTAGGCTGATATATGGCTTGGTCTTAAATTACCATTGCATAAGTGGCTACTTTCTCCTTTCAAATTTTAAAAGTCTAAAATTGTTGAGGGCCATCTTGGACAAGATGGTGCCTGGCAGCAAGCCAAAAGGCGCTGGCTGCAAAAATGAGGAAGTACCCAAAAAGGCTATTTGCCGTTACTAGTTCCTTGGAGACTGATGACGTGTTAACACCAGGCTCAAGAACTGGCTATCTAGTATCATGCCGGGTGTGGACAACTCGTGATTTATATAGTGTTATGCTGGCATTTCTCTGCATGCTCTCCTGTGTGAGAGAAAGCTTTGCTATAATTGGCTGATAAGCTAGGAGCCTGTGGGAAGAGAGAGGGAGAGAGAAGAAGAAGGAAGATAGATAACAAAGGAGACAGAGAAACAGGGAGGATGCAATAAATCTCATCAAACTAAAGATTAGTGATGTCTCCTTTCTCCACGCTGGTTCTGCTGGACAGAACATAAAATATAATATTATGTTATATTGAGAGGTATTCCAGACAGAAATACTGCTGATTTGTCAGTTGAGAATGTAAAAGAGAAGAGAAATTGAAATGGTGTCTTCCAAGACCTGACAGAAATAATTGCTAATCAGGATTACCACATCAGGAAAAATTAGCCTTCAGAATTGAGGAGAAATAGTAAAACTTTCAAAAGGAGAAGAAAAAATAATCCATGACAATTTGGGGGGCCAGTTGTAGAATGTTATGATTTAGTGCTGAGGGATTCGCCTAAAGATTATATATGAGACAATGAAAGATTTTCAAAGATGGAATGATTCAAAAATGAGAGGTATAAAACAATCAGTTCATTAGTCACTGATGTGGTTTCACTGGGCAGGATCTTTGGGCAGGTAAGGTAAGGCTGAAGGAAGGTGGTCACTGGGAGTGTGCGATTGGGATGTATAGTTTGTCTTTGGGGAGCAGAGGCCTGCTTGCCCTTAGCTGGTTTCCTCCATTATGCTCTTCTGCCAAGATGTTCTGGCTTATTGTGAGCCCAGAGCTATTGAGTCATCCAACCATGGGTTGTCCCCCTGAAACCATGAGTCAAAATAAGCATTTCCTCTTCTATCTTGTTTTTATCAGGTCTTTTGATCCCAGAAACAAAAAATCATGACTAACAAAGATGAGAGTAAATAAACTCTCACATTAATAGACATAGAATCGCAGATTGGATTTAAAAATAGGACTCAACTATATACTGTTTTCAAGAGACTCATCTTAAAGGCAAAGACACATGTAGGCTAAAAGTGAAAGACTGGAAAAATATTCCATGAAAATGGAGAAAAAAAAAACAAGAGGCAAATCATACTGGTAGAATATAATTCACAAAAAAGGTAAGGATAGTGTTTATGTCTCAAATATCAGTGAACCTAATTACATAAAACAGGTACTACTCAAATTAAAGATCCAAATAGGGCATAATACAACAATATTGAGTAACTCAAAACACCTCTCTCCCAATGAGATAGGTCATTCACACATAAAATCACTAAAGACTCTTTAGACATAAAAATATTATAAATTAAATGGACTAGCAGACATTCATAGAATATTTCATTAAGCAACAGCCAAATTCAATTTTTTCTTAGGTGCTCATGGAGCTATCTCCAATTTGCCCATATGATATGAAACACAGAAGGAAGGTCTGTATAGAGGGAAAAGAGGGGTGGGAGGGGTGGGGGGAAGGGAAAAAATAACAGAATGAATCAAACAACAATACCCTATGTAAATTTATGATTACACAAATGGTATGCCTTTACGCCATGTACAAACAGAGAAACAACATGTATCCCATTTGTTTACAATAAAAAAAAATAAAATAAAATAAAAAAGAAGTAAGCCTTAGCAAATATTCTTCTTAAATTCCTGTAATCCCTTCCATCTAAACTATCAGGTTATCATGGAATTAAATTAGCAAGAAAAATAACAGAAAAATTACATATGGACATGAAGATTCAATAATTCAATCTTAAATGATGAATTCATCATTGAGAGAATGATACGACTAATTTAAAATTCCTACGCTCAAAATATAATAGGGATACAAAATACAAGAATCTCAGAAACACTAGTAAAGCAGTTCTAAAATGAGAGATTATAAACTATGAATTAATACATTAAAAAATCAGAAAGATTCCAAATAACCTAATAATGCATCTCCATGCTATAGAAAATTAAAACACAACCCAAAATACTGAATAAAGAGGGAAATAATGAAGGAGCAATATGAAATTAAAAAGAAATTTAAAAACTATAAAACAAAGACTTGATTCTTTGAAAAGAGTAACAAGACTGATAAATGTTAGCCAAAATAAGCAAAACAGAGAAGACAGGAAGTACTAAAATTAGAAATGAAAAATGAGCAATGCCAGAGAAATCTCTGAAATCCAGAGGATTATTATGGACTACATTGAAATATCATATTCCAATAAATTAGAAAATTGAGAAGAAATGGACAAATTCATACCCAGAAGTGAACTACAAAAATTGAAACAACAAGATATAAAAAACTCAATCATGCCAGTTGTATCCAAGGAGATTGAAGCATTGACATAAAGCCTTCCAGAAAAGAAAAACCCAAGACCAGATGGGTTCTTCCCTGAATTCTACGAGACTTTTAAAGAATTAGTGCAGCTCTTTCTCACAATATTACATGAAATAAAAAGTGTGAGGGGAGGGGGATAACTCACAATTCATTTTATAAAACCCATACCACCATGATCCATGATCCCAAAACATATAAGGACACACCATGGAAAGAAAACTAGGATCTAATAACACTGATGAACATAAATGCCAAAATTCTTAATAAAATTTTGACAAATCATGTTAGAAACCACAATAACATTGTAAGGCCAAATGTTTTACCTGAGAAGTGGAGAATGACATATAATGGGGTTTGAGGGGTGTGGAATGAGAGAATAATGGGCGAACTTCAGAATATGTAGAAGGAAATGAGAACGGGGGTATGAAAGATGGTGGAATGAGATCAACATCATTGTGCTATGTACATGTATGATTAGGTGAATGGTTTGGGTCTACATTGTGTAAAACCATAGAAACAAAATGATGTACCCCATTTGTGTACAATTAATCAAAATACAGTCTGTAAAAAATTAAAAGCTAAATAAAAAATAATAATAAAAAAACTGAGCTGCAAAAATAAAATAAACTAAAAAAAAAAAAAAAAGAAAATGGCTAATTTACACAAGCAGGAGACAGGACACTTTTAAGGACCTATGAAAACATTTTAATGTCTTTTAAAAAAATCAGAAAAAAAAATGAAAATAGGGCAACATGGATCATATTTATTTTTATGCAAATAAAGTTATAAATGACTATATGGAAAAATAAATAAATTTTAAAACTTTAAAAAAGAAAATAAAACAATTATACATGGGAACAAATTTGTTTTAATCCAGGGATGCAAGAATGGTTCAACACCTACAAATCAATAAACATAACTCATTACATAAGTTGAATTAAGGAATAATAACCGCATGATAATCTCAATGGTGCAGAAAAACACTGTGGCAAAATCTAGTACCTATTCATGTTAAAAATGCCAAAGAAATAAAGATAGAAAGTACTTCTCTAAATTTCAAGAGGACTGCATATAACAAACTCAAATCCAACATATAATGAATGTTAAATGATTGACAATATTTTTTCCTACACTCAGGAAAAAGACAAAGATGTCCATTGTTCCTACTTCTATTCAATAAAGTATTTGATATTGTAGACAGAGCAATTAGGCAAGAAAAAGAAATAAATGTGATATAAATAGGAAAGAAAGAAGTCCAATTATCACTGTTTGCAAATAATATGATTCCATATTTGGAAGACCCAAAAAAGTTCACCAGAACAAAAATAAATCCATTGAAAAACAAACCAGAAATACAATTCCATTCACAATAACCTAAACACAAAGAAACCCAAATCCAATATCCTAGGAATGAATCTAACTGAAGAGAAGAAATATTTTCTATAATTAAGATTACACGACATTGAGGAAAGAGAATGAAGAAGACCTTAGAAGAAGGAAGACTTCCCATATTCTTAAGTAGTCTGGATTCACATTATCAAAATGACCATATTACCACAGCAATCTATAGATTCAGTGAAATTCCAATCAAGATAACAATGCCATTCTTCATAGAACTGGAAGAAAAGGTCCTAAAATTCAATAAGAAAAATAAAATATCTAGAATATCTTAAGCAATATGGACTGATAAAAACAATGGTAGAGATATCACAAAATGTAATATCAAATTTTGCTATAGTGCTCTGGCAACAAAAACTACATTGTGGTGTCATGTAGACTGATGGAAAACAAATCATCAAGAGAAAGCCACATGATACAGTGATCTGATCCTTGACAAAGGTGCCAAACACACACATTAGAGAAAAGGCAGCTTTGTTTCGTTTAACAAGTGGTGCTGAGAAAACTAGAAATCCATAGGTAAATGAATGATAGTAGATTCCTCTCTTTCATCCTGCTCATAGGTCAACTCAAAGTGTATCAAAGAGCTAAAAATTAGACCAGAAACACTGCAATTGCTGGAATAAAACAGAAGGGGAAGACTCTAACTCTTAGGTGTAGGCATTGAGGTCTACAATAAGAAACCTAAAATGCGTTAAAAAAATAAAAAATTAATAAATGTGTTGGCATCAAATTACAAAACTTCTGTACAACAAAGGAAATAAAAAAGAATGTGAATAGACAACCTACAGAATAGGAGAAAAAAATCTTTGCCAGCTACTCATTCTGAAGAAGATTAATATTCAAAATATGTAAAAAACATAAAAGTTTAACATCAAAAAACACAAATAAACCAACTAATAAGTGCACAAATAAACACACACTTCCCAAAAGAAAAAATACAAATGCTGAACAAGTATGTGAAAAAATATACAGCATTTTTAACAATTAAGGAAATTCAAATTGAAATGACACTGAGATTTCATCTCACACCAAATAGAATTTCAGTCATCAGGCACACAAACAATAATAAATGGGGATATGATGTGGAGGAAAAAAAAAACACTTTCACACACTTGGTAGGATTGTAAATTAAAATAATCACTATGAAAATCACTATGGAGATTCTTCAAAAAGGTAAAATTGGAAAAATGAAATGACCAAGGTATCGAACTTCTTGGTATTTATCAAAAAGAATCAGTCACATACTCTAGCAAGACATGCATGCCCATTTATAGCAGTACAGTTCAAAAGAGCGAAGTTATGAAACCCACCTAGGTATCCTTCAACAGATGGATGAGTAAAGATAATGTGGTAATATAATGAGGATTTTCTCAGTCTTAAAGAATGAAATGTCATCTCCAAGGAAATAGATGGAACTGAAGAACATAATGGTAAGTGAGATAAGCCAAACTCAGAAAGTCAAGGGTCCCATGTTTTCTCTCACATCTGGCAACTAGACAGAAAGGAAAGGTAAAGGGACCTCATCAAAATGGAAAAAAGACCAGAACAGAAGAAAAAGGGAATGGGGAAGGGAGAAAGAGAAGAAATGGGAAGTATGGGGGAAAGACACTGACAAATTCGTGCTATATCATTGTATGAATGTAGCACAGTTAATCCTAATCTTATAATAATTATATTGGATCAATAAAATTCATTTAAAAAGATTATAGTACAGGAGTAATGACCCTAAGATGGTGGAGTAAGATGTTCCAGGTGTCAGTCCTTCCAGAGAAACAACTATTGACCTAGTATGAACTGTCTGAAGCAACTCTTTTCGAGCTCTGAAATCTGGTTAAAAATGATAATATCCAGAGAAATATTTGATAAAGTAATATTCTGAAAAATCTGTGTCTCAATCTCTGTGGGTTACTCTTCCCCACAGAGCAGCACCGACTGCAGGAAACTGTGAGGACAGATTCTACAGTCCTGTTGCATCTTGGTGCTAGAACGGGAAACAGGGATTGTTTCTATAAAAATCTCCCTTGTATGTTTTGGTCACTTGATCTTGACCAAGGAGAAGCCATTACACAGACTGGCCATTAAGTATTTTCCCTTTCTCCCAATCATTTCAATTTAGATTTCATGGCTCCAATTTTATATTTTCTAATTTGTTTATGAATATTTCCTTTTCACCTCAGGTGTCAATTTTGTCTTTCTTTGGGTAGATTATTAATGTCTTTAGAACAGTATTCCTGTATTCTAGGTATTTAATGATTCAATTTTATTTCTTCATTGATAATTCATAGATCTTTAAAGACAAGATATGCATAAAGAGTTTGTCAGGAATGTCTTTCCTGACCATGTGTCTAGCCCTAGTAAACAAAGAATTAATCAATGAAACACAAAACATAGAAGCAATCAGATAACAGTTGTGGATCACATTCTACCTCTTCCCTTTTGATCAGGAAGCAGTCGATGAGGTCCCGAGGACTGTACATATCCAGGGATTCTTGGTGTTCTTTTATTTTCTCCAAAAAATACTGTTTCATATCTGCAACGTTCTTAAAAAATGTTTTATGACTCCCTGGGAAATAATCAATGAGAACAGAAAAATTGTTGCAGACCTACAAAATAAAAATATATTTTAGCTAGAAACAGGTAAGATAAACAAGCATATTATCCTTAGTCCATTGTAGAAACTGAAGCTTTAAAAAAACTAAAAAAATTCTCCACCTTCATGGAGAACTGTACATGTTAAAAATTCCCATGCTTATAGAAAGATTTGAGAGAGAGAATTATGATCACATGATCAGAAATGATAACCCTTTCCTGTACTCATACATAATTTTTAGAGATAAAAATACAAATATATACATTTGCTCCTTTTTCCCTACAATCTGTAAATATGGATTAGCATGATTTACCATGATTGATACTTTGAAGATGAGAACAGAGTTGAAGGGACTTTGGGTAACCAGAGAAAAAGTACAATGCTTGATAATACAGAATTACACTCAATGGGTACAGGGCAGAGAACAGGGTGGGAGAAGAGGGTAGGAAATAGGGAAGTGGTGGGGACTGATTTAGAATGTATTATATTCCATGCTTTTATAATTCTGTCAAAATGAATCTTATTGTTACATATACTAAAATGAACTAATAGCAATTTTATTAAATTAAAAAATAAAGAGCACAATGCTGTTCTATGCTTTTCCTTCTATGAAGCAGCCTCAAAAATAATGTAATTACCATAGATTAGGGGAGGTTTGGAAAATACTTATGAAATGCAATTGGGCATTCTATGAAAGAAGTAACTGTGCACAACAGTTAGGAGTCAATTTACTTTAAGATAAGCATAGGGTAAAACTGTATATTCAGGGTCCTACACACTGAAATGCAATCATTTCATCAGCCTAGCCCTACTACCTTGTCAGGTCAGATGCCATCTGAAGCATTGTTATGGTTTAGATGAAAGTTGTCTGCCAAGAGCTCATGTATGAAAAAATGAAAGAGGGTGTAGAAGTAAAAGGGTTGAGTTGTGAGAGCCTTAAAATAATCATAGCCTTAGTCCACAGACAGGGATTATTTTGGGGTTAACTCTGGGCAGGTGTGGCTAGAGGAGGGGGGTTACTGGGAATGTGCCTTTGGAGTATATGTTTTGTTCATGGTGAGTGGGGTCTGTATGCTTCCTAGTCATATGTCCTGATTTACTTTTCCCACCACGCCCTTCTGCTATTTTGTTTTGCTCACCTCAGGACCCAAAGAATGGGTCCAGTCATCTATGAACTGAGCCCTAAAATTGTAAGCTCCAAGAAACTGTTCTTCCTCTGGCCTTTTGGTCATAGCTGTGAAAACACTGTCTACAACAAACATCAATAATCTCTGCCCAGTTCAGTTTCCTTGCAGCATCTATACTCCCTTTTCCCTCTTTAATATAACAAATGGAGGTATTGAGTGTGTGTGTGTGGGGGGGGGGGGTCTGTGGGGCTGATATTTTATTTTGACATTGTTATAAAAGCACAAATAAAATTTATCCTAATTCAGTCCCCAGTACCTTTCCTCCTCCACTCTTCCTCCCACCACTGATCCCTTCCCTCTACTCTTCTGATCTTTCTGCTATTTTGCTTATCCTTTTTTAGATTAGTGACTTCTGTATGTACATGATGGTGAGAGTCACTGTAGTACATTTGTATGTGTTCATGGGAATGTTAGGACAGATTCAATCCACTGTCTTTTTCTATCCCTTCACTCCTCCTCCCTTTCTTTCATACCCCTTCTCCTACTCCACTGATCTTGTTTCTATTCTTTCTCTTTTTTCTGACCCACCTTAGTTTGGATTCGCTTTTGCATATCAGAGAAATCATGTGATCTTTGGTTTTGTGAAACTGATTTATTTTAGTTAGCATGGTACGTTTCCAGATCTATCCATTTACTGGCAAATGGATACATTCATTCTTCCTTTTGACTGGATATATAACACATTTTCTCTGTCCCCTCATCTGTTCAAGGTCACTTAGCTTACTCCATAGTTTAGTTACTGTGAATTGCATTTCTATAAACATTGATCTTGTTGTATCACTGTAGAATGCGGATTTCACATCCTTTTTATACATATTCAGGAATGGGATAACTGGTCAAAGTGTGGTACCATTCAAAGTTTTCTGAGGTATCTCCATACTGCTTTCCACAGTGAATGTAACAATTTGCAGTCCCACCAACATCATATGCGTGCACCCTTTTCCCCATATCCTCCCCAACATCTCCTATGACTTGTATTCCTGAATATTGCCATGCTGTCTGGTTTGAGATGAAATCGTGGTGTAGTTTTGATTTGCATTTCTCTAATTGCTAGAGATGTTGAACTTTTTTCATATATTTGTTAAACATTCATATTCCTTCTTTGGATAAGTGTCTGTTTAGTTCTTTTTACTATTTATTGATTGAATTATTTGATGTTTTGTTTTTTGACTTCCTTGTATATCCTGGAGATTAACATTCTGTCTGAGGTACATGTGCCAAAGATTTTCTTCCATTCTGTAGCACTTTCTTCATGTTCTTGGTGGTTTCCTTTGCTGTGAAGTTTTTAGTTTCATACCATCCCATTTTATTGGTTCTTGATTTTACTTCTTGCACTCATAGAGTTTCATTTAGAAAGTCAGTTCATAAGCCTACATGATAGAGAAAGGCCTCCATTTTCTCTAGTAAGTGCATGACTCTGGTTTAATGCCTGGGTCTTTGATCCACATTGAGTTTGGTTTTGTGCAGGTGAGAGATAGGAGCTCAATTTCATTCTACTACTTATACTTTTGCAGTTTCCCCTTAACTGTTTGTTAAGAAGGCTATCTTGATCACAGATCCAAGACGGCAGACTAGAGGGGGACTGCGTTCTTTGTCACCTCGTAACTCCGGTTTCGAGCAGAGGATATCTGTTTCTTGGTGAGGCAGTTTTTGCTGTTTATCGATCCCTGCTGTTTACCCCACTTGTCTACTGTGATCATCTGCAGTCTGCCAGCATATCGATGCCTTTTTTGAGTGCAGATTGCTCACTGGCTTGTACCTATCATCTGACATTTGCCTCCCTCTTCCCTGTCCATCACCTGCCTTACACCTATTCATCACCCACCCCAGTATTCACCTCCCAATCATCTGACAATAGTCAGCAAACTGATTGCCAACCATCAGTGGAGTGCCAGCTGCCTGCTGTTGCCTGGAAGTTCACTTGACAGTACCTACAGGTTTGATTACACGTGGCTGCTGCCATTTTGAGACAACCAGGCCCCATAGGACCCCTGGCCGGACTGACTGAGCCCCGTCTCCAGCATCCCTCAGTCCAATCAAACACTCCCTGCCTATGGGGCCCTCACGTCGACTGACTGGTCCCTGTCACCAGGACCCCCGCACCAACTGACTGCGCCCTATTACCGGAACCCCAGACCAACTAATTGCACCTGGCCTGCAGGATACCACAACTCCAGGACTTCCAGCTGACCACGTCCACACCCTGAGCTGCAGTACCCCATTTGCCAACACATTTGGGAGCCATAGTGGCCATCTTGGATAATCCTGGAAACCGTAGCTCTGATCTTTAGGTGGGGTAAATCCCAACTGAGACACCTGCTGGAGACCTGAAGCTCATTGTCACATACCTCTCATGCATCAGGCTACTGAACACTGGGAGGTTTGAATACTATATGACTGTTATAGTGTAGATTTTCTTTTTTCTCCTTATTGGACAATTTAAATTTTTATTTCTTTACTTTTCTTGCTCTCTTTCCCCTTTTGTATACCTGTTCCCTCAGAGTCTCTTTCTCCCTTTTTGCATGCTAACATGCAATTTATTTTTTATACTCTTACCCTTTCTATTATCTAGAACTTCTGTCTATTCTTTTCTTATCCCATTAACAGCTACATCCTACATCCCTCTGCATCCTCTTTGTACTCCATTAGAAACTGCAGACCTTATTGAAAATCTTACACTGAGGATAATATTTGAACTCATTCTGTTTATTATGACAATATTGTTAACATCCTCATAGGGGCTACTTGGTCTAGGATTGCAAAGTGTCTGAATTAGGCACTGAAAATATTGATCTCCCCTTAAAAAAAAAGGTTTTGGAAACCTATAGGGCAACTATAAGCCTATAGGGGGGAATCTGCTATACCCCAGATCTGCAGCGCTAGAGGGGAAGATACATGAACAACATGAAAAAACAAGGGAAGAAAATGATCCAAACAAATCTAGATTCTATAGTAATAGAATCCAATGACAGTATGTTAGAAGAAGTGTCAGAAAAGGACTTCAGATTATATATGATTAAGATGATTCGTGAAGCAAAGGATGAGATAAGAGCAAATGCAGGCAATGAATGATAATACCAATAAGTAGTTGAAAGAGCAACTGCAGGAAGCAAAAGTCATATCAACAGAGAGATAGAGAGTCTAAAATAAATACAAATGGCAATCCTTGAAATGAAGGAAACAATAAACCAAATAAAAAGCACAATGGAAAGCATCACCAAAAGACTAGACCACTTGGTAGACAGAATCTCAGAAAATGAAGACAAAATATTTAATCCTGAAAATAAAGTTGCCCAAACAGAGAAGATGGTAAGAAATCATGAACAGAATCTCCAAGTAGTATGGAACATCATGAAAAGACCAAATTTAAGAATTATTGGGATTGAGGAAGGCACAGAGATACAAACTAAAGGAATGAACAACCTATTCAATGAAATAATATCAGAAAATTTCCCAACCCTGAAGAATGAAATGGAAAACCAAACAAAAGAGGCTTACAGAACACCAAATGCACAAAGTAACAACAGATCCACACCAAGGCATATTATAATGAAAATGCCTAACATTCAAAATAAAGATAGACCGTGAAAATAAAGATTTTGAAGACCGTGAGAATAAAGCATCAGATTACATATAGGGGGAAACCAATCCAGATAGCTGCAGACTTCTCAACCCAGACTCTAAAAGCTAGAAGGGCCTGGACCAACATATTTCAAGCTCTGAAAGAACATGGTTGCCAACCAAGAATCCTATATGCAGCAAAACTAACCTTCAGATTTGAAGATGAAATAAAACCTTTCAATGATAAACAAAAGTTAAAAGAATTTACAAATAGAAAGCCTGCACTACAGAATGTTCTCAACAAAATATTCCATGAGGAGGAAATGAAAAACAACAATGTGGGTCAGCAAAGGGAGGAACTACCTTAGAGAAAAACCCACTCAAAGGAGAAACCAAGCCAAGTTGAAAACCAAAAATAAGCCCGAATGACAGGGATTGCAAATCATATCTCAATTATATCCCTGAATGTTAATGGCCTAAACTCATCAATCAAAAGACATAGACTGTCAGAATGGATTAAAAAGAAAGAACCAACAATATCCTGCCTGTAAGAGACTCATCTCATAGAAAAAGACATCCACAGACTAAAGGTGAAAGGATGGGAAAAAATAGTCCATGTACTATGAACATGGACTCAGTAAAAAGTGGGTGTTTCCATCCTTATATCAGATAAAGTGGACGTGAAGACAAATTTATTCAGAAGGGATAAAGAAGGCCATTTCATACTGCTTAAGGGAATCATAAATCAGGAAGACATAATGATAGTAAATATTTATGCCCCAAACAATGGTGCATCCCTGTACATCAAACAAATCCTTCTCAATTTCAAGAATCACATAGACCACAACACAATAATTCTGGGTGACTTTAACACACCACTGTCACCACTAGATAGATCTTCCAAACAAAAAAACAAACAAAGAAATCATAGAACTCAATAACACAATCAATAACCTAGACTTAATAGATATATATAGAATATTCCATCCATCAATGAGTGAACTCACTTTCTTCTCAGCAGCACATGGAACCTTCTCGAAAATAGACCATATGTTAAGCCACAAAGTAGCCCTTAGGAAATGCAAAAAAATAGACATACTGCCTTGTGTTCTATCAGATCATAATGGACTGAGAGTAGAAATCAAAGACAAAATAAAAAACAGTAATTACTCCAACACCTGGAGAATAAATAATACTCTATTGAATGAAACATGGATAACAGAAAATATCAGGGAGAGATAAAAAATTTCTTAGAAGTCCCAAGCAGCCCAGCCCCCTCCGGTGGGAAGCACCTGTCTAGGCTAGCTTCCCGGGGCAGACCGCCCAGTGAGAGCCTCCTGACGCAGAGCCAACCACGGGTCCCCAAGCCAGAGGAGACATCTGATACACAAGTGGCTTCTGGGACCAGGGCTGGGCAGCCAGAGACCTCTCCAGGCAGCATTATCCCCCTCCAGCTGCAGGCTTTTTCCACAGGGCGATCCAAGATGGCAGACTAGAGGGTGACTACATCTCCAGTTGCCCCAGAACCCAGGATTCAAGAAGGGGAGGCATTGAGAGTCTCAGACTAAAATAGAACCAAGGGGTGAATCTCCCACACACAGCGAAGCTCAGCTGGGCGGTAGGCCCGGATTCGAGTGGCTTATTAGAGTGGGACAGGGCAGATAGCATCTCCCCCAGGCAGCTCTGTTCAGTCTGGTGGTGGGCTCTGCCCACAGGGACAGATCCTTCAGCCTCTCGGAACAGGCCCCCCAGTGAGAGCCCTTCTGCACAGAAGCAGCGCGGCCAGCTCTGGCCTGGCCCGCTGCCAGCTCTGGCCCGCCCGCAGGTTTCTTCAGAGACCAGCACAGGGTGCCAGGGACTCCCCCAAGCAGTCCAGCCCCCTCCGGTGGGAAGCGCCTCTCTAGGCTAGCTTCCCAGGGCAGACCACCCAGTGAGAGCCTCTCGACGCAGAGCCAGTCACAAGTCCCCAAGCCAGCGGAGATATTCAACACACAAGCAGCTTCTGGGACCAGGGCTGGGCAGCCAGAGACCTCTCCAGGCAGCATTATCCCCCTCCAGCTGCAGGCTTTTTTCCATGGGGTGATCCAAGATGGCGGACTAGAGGGTGACTGCATCTCCAGTCGCCCCAGAACCCAGGATTCAAGAAGGGGAGGCATTGAGAGACCCGGACTAAGATAGAACCACGGGGTGAATCTCCCCACCCAGCGAAGCTCAGCTGGGTGGCAGGCCAGGATTCAAGTGGCTTATTAGAGTAGGACAGGGCAGATAGCGTCTCCCCCAGGCAGCTCTGTGCAGTCTGGTGATGGGCTTCGCCCACAGGGACAAATCCTCCAGCCTCTCTGAACAGGCCCCCCAGTGAGAGCCCTTCTGCATAGAAGCAGCTCAGCCAGCACTGGCCTGCCCCGGCCAGCTCCAGCCCACCCGCAGATTGCTTCAGTGACCAGCACAGGGAGCCAGGGACTTCCCCAAGCAGCCCAGCCCCCCTCCAGCGGGAAGCGCCTCTCTAGGCTAGCTTATCGGGGCAAACCGCCCAGTGAGAGCCTGTCTACACAGAGCCAGCCACAAGTCCCCAAGCCAGTGGAGACCTCCGACCTACAACCAGCCTCTGGGACCAGGGCTGTGCAACAAGAGACCTCTCCAGGTCTCTCTCCCTGGAACCAGTAGCGGGCTAGGGGCAGCGTTCTTCGAAAGCACTGCATTATCAAATTAATCCAAGACTTCTGGCAACTGAAGGCTGGTAGGTGATACACTGGAAATCTACAGGGTCACTATAAGCCAATAGAGGAAATCTACAATATCACAGAGTCCCATTGTCATCTGACCAATATGAGAAAACAAGGGAAGAAAATGTCCAAAACAAACCTAGATACTATATCAATAAAACCCAATGACACCACAGCAGAAGAAATGTCAGAAAGGGAGTTCAGAATGTACATAATTAAAACAATCAGGGAAGCAAACGAGGAGATGAAAGAACAAATGCAGGCATTAAATGAATGCACTAATCAACAGTTAAAAGAGCAAATAACGGAAGCAAAAGAGCATTTCAATAAAGAGTTAGAGATACTGAAAAAAAAACCAAACGGAAAACCTTGAAATGAAGGAAACAATAAACCAAGTTAAAAACGCCATAGAAAGCATAAACAATAGGATAGATCACCTGGAAGACAGAACCTCAGATATTGAAGACAAAATATTTAATCTTGAAAACAAGGTTGACCAAACAGAGAAGATGGTAAGAAATCATGAACAGAATCGACAAGAATTATGGGATATCATGAAGAGGCCAAATTTAAGAATAATTGGGATTGAGGAAGGCTTAGAGAAACAAACCAAAGGAATGAACAATCTATTCAATGAAATAATATCAGAAAATTTCCCAAATCTCAAGAATGAAATGGAAAACCAAGTACAAGAGGCTTATAGGACTCCAAATATGCAAAATTACAACAGACCTACAACAAGGCACATTATTATGAAAATACCTAACATTCAAAAAAGACAGAATTTTAAAGGCTGCGAGAGAAAAGAATCAGATTACATTCAGGGGGAAACCAATAAGAATATCAGCAGATTTTTTAGTCCAGACCCTAAAAGCTAGAAGGGCCTGGAACAACATTTACCAAGCCCTGAAAGAAAATGGATAAAAACAAAAATGAGTCCAATGACTAGGAATACAAATCATATCACAATAATAACTGTGAATGTTAATGGCCTGAACTCATTAATCAAAAGACATAGACTGGCAGATTGGATTAAAAAGAAAAATCCAACAATATGCTGCCTGCAAGAGACCCATCTCATAGAAAGAGATACCCATAGACTAAAGGTGAAAGGATGGGAAAAAACATACCATGCACATGGACACAGCAAAAAAGCTGGAGTATCCATCCTCATTTCAGATAATGTGGACTTTAAGCAAAAACTAGTCAGAAGGACATTACATACTGCTTAAGGGAAGCATAAATCAGCAAGACATAACAATCATAAATATCTATGCTCCGAACATTGGCTCATCTATGTATGTCAAACAAATCCTTCTCAATTCCAGAAATCAAATAGACCACAACACAATAATACTAGGTGATTTTAACACACCTCTCTCACCGCTGGATAGATCGTCCAAACAAAAATTGAATAAAGAAACCATAGATCTCAACAACACAATCAACAATTTAGACCTAACCGACGTATATAGAATATACCATCCAAGAAAGAACGAATACACTTTCTTCTCAGCAGCACATGGATCCTTCTCTAAAATAGACCATGTTTTATGCCACAAAACTACTGTTAGCAAATACAAGAAGATAGAGATACTACCTTGTACTCTATCAGATCATAATGGATTGAAATTAGAAATAAATGACAGAATAAAAAACAGAAACTTCTCCAATACATGGAGATTAAATAATACACTATTATATGATGAATGGATAACAGAAGACATCAGGAGGGAAATAAAAAAAAATTTCTTAGAAGTAAATGAGAACAAAGACACATCATATCAAAATCTCTGGGACACTATGAGAGCAGTACTGAGAGGAAGATTTATTTCATGGGGCGCATTCAACAAAAGAAGTAAAATCAACAAATAAACAACTTAACACTACAGCTCAAAGCCTTAGAAAAAGAAGAGCAGACCAACACCAAAAGTAGTAGAAGACAGGAAATAGTTAAAATCAGAGCTGAAATCAACGAAATTGAAACAAAAGAAACAATTGGAAAAATTAACAAAATAAATAGTTGGTTCTTTGAAAAAATAAACAAAAGTGATAAACCCTTAGCCACGTTAACAAAGAGAAAAAGGGAGAAAACCCAAATTACTAAAATTCAGAATGAACAAGTAAATATCACAACAGACATGAGTGAAATACAAAACATAATTAGAAGCTATTTTGAAAATCTATACTCCAACAAAACAGAAAAACTCGAAGACATTAACAAGTATCTAGACACATATGAATTACCTAAACTGAATGAGGAAGACATACACAACTTAAATAAATCAATTTCAAGCAATGAAATAGAAGAGGTCATCAAAAGCCTACCAACAAAGAAAAGTCCGAGGCCAGATGGGTTCTCAGCTGAGTTCTACAAAACCTTTAAAGAAGAGCTCATTCCGATACTTCTCAAAGTATTCCATAAAATAGAAGAGGAGGGAACCCTCCCAAACTCATTCTATGAAGCCAATATCACCCTGATATCTAAACCAGACAGAGATACATCGAGCAAAGAAAATTTCAGACCAATATCCTTAATGAACATCGAAGCAAAGATGCTCAACAAAATTTTAGCAAATCGCATACAAAAATATATTAAAAAGATAGTGCACCACGATCAAGTGGGTTTTATCCCAGGGATGCAAGGTTGGTTCAACATCTGGAAATCAATAAATGTCATTCACCATATCAACAGACTAAAAGTTATGAATCACATGATTATTTCAATAGATGCAGAAAAAGCATTTGATAAAATACAGCATCCCTTCATGCTCAAAACACTAGAAAAAAATGGGGTAGTGGGATCATTCCTTAACAATGTGAAGGCCATCTATGCTAAGCCCATGGCCAATATCATTCTAAATGGTGAAAATCTGAAAGCATTCCCCCTAAAAACTGGAACAATGCACGGATGCCCTCTTTCACCACTTCTATTCAACATTCTTCTTGAGACTCTAGCCAGAGCAATTAGACAAACCAAAGAAATTAAAGGGATACGAATTGGAGAAGAGGAACTCAAACTATCACTGTTCGCTAATGCCATGATTATATATTTAGAGGAACCTGGAAATTCCACCAGAAAACTCTTAGAACTCATAAGTGAATTCAGTAAGGTAGCAGGTTACAAGATCTATGCTCATAAATCCAATGCATTTTTATACATAAGTGATGAATCTTCAGAAAGAGAAATTAGGAAAGCTACCCCATTCACAATAGCATCAAAAAATAAAATAAAATACTTGGGAATCAATCTCACAAAAGAGGTGAAAGACCTCTACAATGTGAACTACAGAACACTAAAGAAAGAAATTAAAGAAAACCTTAGAAGATGGAAAGATCTCCCTTGTTCATGGATAGGAAGAATTAATATTTTCAAAATGGCCGTACTACCAAAAGTGCTATATAGATTCAATGCAATTCCAATTAAAATCCCAATGATGTACCTTACAGAAATAGAGCAAGCAATTATGAAATTCATCTGGAAGAATAAGAAACCCAGAATACCTAAAGCAATCCTCAGTAGAAAGAGTGAAGCAGTGGGTATCACAATACCAGATCTTCAACTCTATTTCAAAGCAATAGTAACAAAAACGGCATGGTATTGGTACCAAAATAGACAGGTAGATCAATGGTACAGAATAGAGGACATGGACACAATCCCAAATAAATACAATTTTCTCATACTAGACAAAGGTGCCAAAAATATGCAATGGAGAAAAGATAGCCTCTTCAACAAATGGTGCTGGGAAAACTGGAAAACCATATGTAACAGAATGAAATTAAACCCCTATCTCTCACCCTGCACAAAACTCAACTCACAATGGATCAAGGACCTCGGAATCAATCCAGAGACCCTGCATCTTACAGAAGAAAGAGTAGGTCCAAACCTTCAACTTGTTGGCTTAGGAGCAGACTTCCTTAACAGGACTCCCATAGCACAAGAAATAAAAGCAAGAATCAACAACTGGGATAGATTCAAACTAAAAAACTTTCTCTCAGCAAAGGAAACTATCAGTAATGTGCAGAGAGAGCCTACAGAGTGGGAGAACATCTTTGCCACTCATACTTCAGATAGAGCGTTAATATCCCAAATCTATAAAGAATTCAAAAACTCTACACCAAGAATACAAATAATCCGATCAACAAATGGGCCAAGGAAATGAACAGACACTTCACAGAAGAAGATGTACAAGCAATGAACAGATATATGAAAAAATGTTCAACATCTCTAGTAATAAGAGAAACGCAAATCAAAACTACCCTAAGATTCCATCTCACCCCAATTAGAATGGTGATTATCAAGAACACAAGCAACAATAGGTGTTGGAGAGGATGTGGGGAAGAAGGTAAACTCATACACTGATGGTGGGGTTGCAAATTAGTGCAGCCACTCGGAAAGCAGTGTGGAGATTCCTCAGAAACTTGGAATGGAACCACCATTTGACCCAGCTATCCCACTCCTTGGCCTATACCCAAAGGACTTAAAATCAGCATACTACAGAGATACAGCCACATCAATGTTCATAGCTGCTCAATTCACTATAGCCAGATTGTGGAACCAACCCAGATGCCCTTCAGTTTATGAATGGATAAAGAAACTGTGGCATATATATACAATGGAATATTGCTCAGCTATGAGGAATGACAAAATTATGGCATTTGCAGGCAAATGAATGAATTTGGAGGATATCATGCTAAGTGAGATAAGCCAATCTCAAAAAACTAAAGGACAAATGATCTCGCTGATAAGCTGATGAGGACATACGGGGTGGGTAGGAGGGGTTAGTGTTAGGGTTAGGGTTAGGTTTAGGGTTAGGGATAAGTAGGGTGGTAAGAATGAGGAAGAAAGGAATGTATAGAGGGAAAAGAGGGGTGGGAGGGGAGGGGGGAAGGGAAAAAAATAACAAAATGAATCAAACAACATTGCCCTATATAAATTTATGATTTTTAATTAAAATTAAAAAAAAAAGAAAAAAAATTTCTTAGAAGTCAATGAGAATGACAATACTACATATCAAAATCACTGGGACACTATGATAGCAGTACTAAGAGGAAATTCATTTCATGGAGCACATTCTGGAAAAGAATGAAAATTCAACAAGTAAATGAACTAACATTACAGCTCAAAGCCCTAGAAAAAGAAGAACAGAATAACAGCAAATGTAGTAGAAGACAGGAAACAATTAAAATCAGAGCTGAAATCAATGAAATTGAAGCAAAAGAAACTATTCAAAAAATTGACAAAAGAAAAAGTTGGTTCTTTGGAAAAGTAACCAAAATAGACAAACCCTTAGCCACACTAACAAAGAGAAGGAGAGGAAACTTAAATTACTAAAATTCGTTATGAAAAAGGAGATATCACAACAGACACCACTGAGATACAGAACATAAGGAGAAGCTACTTTGAAAATCTGTATTCTAACAAAATAGAAACTACCGAAGACATTGACAAATTTCTAGAGACATATACTCCACCCAAACTGAACCAGGAGTACATACACAATTTAAGCAGATCAATAACAAGCAATGATATAAAATAAAGTAAAATAAAATAAAATGAAATAAAAACCTACCTTCCAAGTAAAGCCCAGGACCAGACAGATTCTCAGCTGAGTTCTACAAGACCTTTAAAGAAGAACTCATTCCAATACAACCTAAATTATTCCAGGAAATAGTAAAGGAGGGTACCCTACCGAACTCATTCTATGAAGCTAATATCACCCTCCTACCCAAACCAGGCAAAGAAACATCAAGGAAAGAAAAGTTTAGACCAATATCCTTGAGGAATATAGATGCAAAGATCCTTAACAAAATACCAGCCAACCGTATCCAAAAGCATAGTAAAATATTGTACACCACGATAAAGTGGGGTTCATCCCTGGAATGCAAGGATGGTTTATCATCCGTAAATCAATAAACATGATCCATCATATCAACAGACTTAAGGATATGAACCATATGGTTATTTCAATTGATGCATAAAAAGCATTCGACAAAATACAACACCCCTTCATGCTTAAAACACCAGAAAAAGTAGGGATATTAGGAACATACCCAAATACTGTAAAGGCTATTGATGCTAAGCCCATGGCCAACATCATTCTTTTTTCTTTTTTTTTTTTGAACAATACTGTATAGTTTTATTGTAGATTATTTTTATTAGTAGTAATCATTCTTAATGGAGAAAAACTGAAATCATTCCCTTTAAAAACAAGAACAAGACAGGGATGTCCTATTTCACCATTTGTATTCAACATTGTTCTCGAAACTCTAGCCAGAGCAAATAGGCAGACCAAAGAAATTAAAGGGATAAGAATAGGAAAAGAGGAACTTAAGCTGTCACTATTTGCAGATGACATGATTCTATATTTAGAGGATCCAAAAACCTCCTCCAGAAAACTTCTAGACTTCATCAATGAATTCAGCAAAATAGCAGGCTATAAAATCAACATGCATAAATCTAAAGCATTTTTATACACAAGCGACGAAACAGCTGAAAGGGAATTGAGGAAAACAACCCCATTTGCAATAGCCTCAAAAAAATAAAATACTTGGGAATCAGTCTAATCAAAGAGGTAAAAGATCTCTACAATGAAAACTACAAAACATTGAAGAAAGAAATTAAGGAAGACCTTAGAAGATGGAACATCTCCCATGTCCTTGGATAGGCAGAATTAATATTGTCAAAATGGCCATACTACCAAAAGTGCTATACAGATTCAATGCAATTCTAATTAAAATTTCAATGATGTACCTTAGAGAAATAGAGGAAGCAATCAGTAAATTCATCTGGAAGAATAAGAAACCCAGAATAGCTAAAGCAATCCTTAGCAGGAAGAATGAAACAGAGGGATATCGCAATACAAGAAGTACAAATATACTACAAAGCAATAGTAACAAAAAGAGCATGGTTTTGGTACCAAAATAGACAGGTAGATCAATGGTACAGAACAGAGGACATGGACACAAATCCAAATAAATACAATTTTCTCATACTACACAAAGGTGCCAAAAATATGCAATGGAGAAAAGATAGTCTCTTCAACAAATGGTGCTGGAAAAACTGGAAATCCATATGCAACAGAATGAAACTAAACCCCTATCTCTCTCAGTGCACAAAAATCAACTCACAATGGATCAAGAACCTTGAAATCAGACCAGAGACCCTTTATCTTATAGAAAAAAAAGTAGGTCCAAATCTTCAACTTGTTGGCTTAGGATCAGACTTCCTTAACAGGACTCCCATAGCTTAAGAAATAAAAGCAAGACTCAATAACTGAGAAGATTCAAAATAAAAGACTTTCTCTCAGCAAAGGAAACTATCAGCAATGTGAAGAGAGACCCTACAGAGTGGGAGAATATCTTTGCCACTCATACTTCAGATAGAGTACTAATTTCCAGAATATATAAAGAACTCAAAAAACTCTACACGAAGAATACAAATAACCCAATCAACAAATGGGCTAAGGATATGAACAGACACTTCACCGAAGATCTACAAGCAATCAACAAACATGAAAAATGTTCACCATCTTTAGTAATAAGAGAAATGCAAATCAAAACTACACTAAGATTCCCTCTCACCCCAATTAGAATGGCTATTATCAAGAATACAAGCAACAATAGGTGTTGGGGAAGATGTGGGGATAAAGGTAAACTCATACATTGCTGGTGGGGCTGAAAATTAGTGCAGCCACTCTGGAAAGCAGTGTGGAGATTCCTTAGAAATCTTGGAATGGACCTACCATTTGACCCAGCTATCCCACTCCTTGGCCTATACCCAAAGGACTTAAACTCAGCATATTACAGTGATACAGCCACATCAATGTTCATAGCTGCTCAAATCACAATAGCCAGACTGTGGAACCAACATAGATGCCCTTCATTGATGAATAGATAAAGAAACTGTGGTGTATATATATATATATATATATATATATATATATATATATATATACACAATGGAATATTACTCAGCTATAAAGAATAATAAAACTATGGCATTTGCAGGCAAATGGATGAAATTGGAGAATATCAGGTTAAGTGAGATAAGCCAATCTCAAAAATCCAAAGGACGAATGATCTCACAGATAAGCAGATGATAACACATAATGGGGTGTGGGAGTGTGGCAAAAATGGAGGAAAGAGGGACTGTATAGAGGGAAAAGAGGGGTGGGAGGGGTGGAGGGGAGAAAAAAAAAAGAAAAAATAGAAATTAAAGGGATACAAATAGGAAAAGAGGAACTTAAGCTGTCACTATTTGGTGATGACATGATTCTCTATTTAGAGGATTCAAAAAACTCCTCCAGAAAACTTCTAGACCTCATCAATGAATTCAGCAAAATAGCAGGCTATAAAATCAACATGCATAAATTGAAAGCATTTTTACACACAAGCAATGAAACATCTGAAAGGGAAATGAGGCCATTTGCAATAGCCTCAAAAAAAATAAAATACTTGGGAATCAATCTAAGCAAAGAGGTAAAAGATCTCTACAATGAAAACTATAAAACACTGAAGAAAGTAATTGAGGAAGACCTTAGAAAATGGAAAGATCTCCCATGTTCCTGGATAGGCAGAATTAATATTGTCAAAATGGCCATACTACCAAAAGTGCTATACAGATTCAATGTAATTCCAATTAAAATCCCAATGACGTACCTCACAGAAATAGAGCAAGCAATCATGAAATTCATCTGGAAGAATAAGAAACCCAGAATAGCTAAAGAAATCCTTAGCAGGAAGAATGAAACAGGGGGGTATCGCAATACCAGAAGTTCAAATATACTACAAAGCAATAGTAAAAAAAAAAAAAATAGCATGGTATTGGTAGCAAAATAGGTAGATCAATGGTACAGAATAGAGGACACGGACACAAACCCAAATAAATACAATTTTCTCATACTAGACAAAGGTGCCAAAAATATGCAATGGAGAAAAGATAGCCTCTTCAACAAATGGTGCTGGGAAAACTGGAAATCCATATGCAGCAGAAGGAAACTGAACTCCTATCTCTCACCCTGGACAAAACACAACCCAAAATGGATCAAGGACCTCAGATCAGACCAGAGACCCTGCATCTTATAGAAGAAAGAGTAGGTCCAAACCTTCAACTTGTTGGCTTAGGAGCAGACTTCCTTAACAGGACTCCCATAGCCCAAGAAATAAAAGCAAGAATCAACAACTGGGATAGATTCAAACTGAAAAGCTTTCTCTCAGCAAAGGAAACGATCAGTAATGTGAATAGAGAGCCTACAGAGTGGGAGAATATCTTTGCCACTCATACTTCAGATAGAGCGTTAATATCCCGAATCTATAAAGAACTCAAAAAACTCTACACCAAGAATACAAATAATCCGATCAACAAATGGGCTAAGGAAATGAACAGACACTTCACAGAAGAAGATCTACAAGCAATCAACAAACATATGAAAAAAATGTTCAACATTTCTAGTAATAAGAGAAATGCAAACAAAACTACCCTAAGTTTCCATCTCACTGCAATTAGAATGGCGATCATCAAGAATACGAAGAACAATACATGTTGGTGGTGATGTGGGGAAAAAGGTAGACTCATACATTGCTGGTGGGGTTGAAAATTAGAGCAGCCACTCTGGAAAGCAGTGTGGAGATTCCTCAGAAAGCTTGGAATGGAATCTCCATTTGACCCAGCTATCCCACTCCTTGGCCTATACCCAAAGGACTTAAACTCAGCATATAACAGAGATAAAGCCACATCAATGTTCATAGCTGCTCAAATCACAATAGCTAGACTGTGGAACCAACATAGATGTTCTTTAATTGATGAATGGATAAAGAAGCTGTGATATATATATATATATATATATATATATATATATATATATACACAATGGAATATTACTCAGCTATAAAGAATAATAAAATTATGGCATTTGCAGGCAAATGGATGAAATTGGAGATTATCATGCTAAGTGAGATAAGCCAATCTCAAAAAACCAAAAAACCAATGATCTCGCTGATAAGCAGATGATGACACATAATGGGTGATGGGGGGGGGCAAGAATGGAGGAAGGAGTGACTTTATAGAGGGAAAAGAGGGGTGGGAGGGGTATGGGTAAGGAAAAAAATAACAGAATGAATCAAACACCATTACCTTATGTAGATGTATGATTACACAAATGGTATGCCTTTACTTCATGTACAAACAGAAACAACATGTATCCCATTTGTTTACAATAAAAATAAATAAGAAAAAAGAAGGCTATCTTTTCTCCATTATTCATTGTTGGAAACCTTGTCAAGTCAAGTGAAGTGATGAAATGACTAAGAGGTGATTGGAGTGTAGCCTTGTCAGTGATGAGTCCCCAACAGGGGCCTGAATGTCCACTGAGTGCCATGACCTTGCTCGAATGCAATCACCAAAGTACTTTATAAAGATTAGGCTCTGGGGGTTACTGGGAAAAGCACTGGTCAGAGACCCAAAGTGTTTACATGTCATCTCTAATGAGGGCATTCATTTTCCTCTGCATAAATAAAGGACTCAGTCATATTCTCCTGATACTTCATGATGCCTAACTCTGGGCTAGACTTTGGTGTCTAGACTCACTTCACTGCTTGGACCATATTGATCAGAATAAAGACCATATGTGTTTTCTTAGGAAGAAGGGATAGGATTTTTCTCACCTGGATCCATGGGGAGCTCAGAATCTCCAGACTTTCGTTTAATTTCCCCATAAAGTTGAGAAAATGCTGATCTTTATAATCAAAACGATTATGGAAGATAATGGAGCAGATCACATTGCAGGGAGCACACACCAAGATAAAGGTGGGATCACAGGGTGAGGCTAAAGAAATGGAAACATTAAAAGTTAACATTAAAATTACATAAAAATGTGTTTCTCTTTGAGATAGCAGGGAAAAGTAATTGTAAAACCTCTAAGCAATATCTATTGAGAAATTCCTTTGAGATGAAAAATATTCAGCATACTAAAAGTCAGTATCACTTTTACATGAATCTTGAATTGGCTTTTACTTTCTAGCCAGTTTAATAGCGGTTTTTGTAGTGCTCCATTCAAAGCCACTGCCTTTCATTCTAACACACAGTACTCCTTATTTTTTGAAAAGATTTTAAAAGATCACTTTAAAAACACATGTTAATATGATTTCCTTGCAGAGTCATAGTTGTCATCAAACTACTATAAATATATATATGAAGAGTGATCATTGAAAGATTCCTGTGTGAATTTGTTTTGGTTTCATTTTGGTATTGCTTAGTGAACTCAGAAGCATTCAACCACAGAAGCACATCCCTGGCCCTATTTTGCATTTTATTATTGTTAGGGACTGACTGAGTTGCTTAGCAACTTACTGTTGCTGAGTCTGTCTTTGAACTGGATCCTCCTGCCTCAGCCCCCTGGTCCACTGTGATTACAGGTGTGGGCAATAGCCCTGAGCTGAAGGATTCATGTGTAAATTAGGAGTAAAGACTAAATAGAAAACTATGTACAAATTTATATATTTTTGGAACAAATGAAAACATTCATGTTTTATCAGGAAAAATAGCATGATAAATAATGATATGCACTTATGAAAATAAAAGTGAGAAATTTTTATTTTATAGTAAATTCTGCATGAAACAAAGTTTAAATTCATGAATAGATTTCTTTAATTCTTCATTATAGAGAGAAAGTGAGAGAGAGGGATAGACACTGAGGGAAATTTTCCCACCTTAGGAAATAGCACCCATCATTTTCAAATGCCTCCAAATTTAAACTACTTAGCAATGCTGCCCCCTTGAGAACTTCTGGAACATTTCTCTGAATCATATAGTCACCCACAGATCAATATAGTTTAATTAATTTTAATTCTGGCCATCATTTTAGTCAATTCTGTCCTTTTATAGGGAAAGAAATTAAAGTAGGACAAGGTTCTATTTGTGGGACTCTATAAATTACAATTACAATCAATAAATTTCATTTGAGAAAATAAAAGTTTCCAAATTCACAACTATAGATTTAAAGTTTACTTGTTAAAAATAATTAACCATGGAAGTGAAAGACCTCTACAATGAAAATTACAAAAAACTGATGAAAGAGGTTGAAGAACACACACACACACACACACACACACACACACACACACAAAGATGGAAAAACGTTCCACGCTCATCAACTGGAGCATTTGGATCCTACTACCCAAATCAATTTGCAGGCTCCATTGAATTCCCATGATAACACCAAAGACATTTATCACAGAATTAGAAAAAAAACCTACAATTCACAAGGAAGCATGAAAGGTAAGACAATCATGAGCAGAGGAACAAAGCTGGAGGCAGGACAATGCCTGAATTCAAGACATACTACAGAGCCAGAGTAAGCAAAATATCATGGCACTAGCATAAAAACAGGCAAATAAAACAATGAAAGAGAGAAGAGATTCCAGGGAGTGAGACAGGGAAGACATGCATCTACACTCGACTGATTCAAAAAAAATTACCAAAAGTTATGGTGGAAAAATGAGGCCCTCTTCAAAAAATGGAACATGAAGATGACTGCAACTTGACCCATATCTCTCACCTCATACAAAATTCAACTCAGAATGGCTCAGAGACATTACTGTAAGACTTGAAACCCTAAAAGAACTAGAGGAAAACATAGGGGAAACACATAGAGATGGATACAAGTGATGATATTTTTGTATAGGACCCTAAAAGCAAAAGTAGGCAAGTAGAGTACGTCAAACTGAAAAGCTCTTACACAGCAGTCAAGAGACTGAAGAGACATCCTAAAGAATGGGAGATATTTGCCAATTATTCATCTCATGAAAGATTAAAATTGACAACATAATAAGGAATGAAACAACATAACAACAGACCCCAAGTAATACAATATAAAATGTGCAAATGATCTTAATAGGCACTTCTCAAAAGAAGAAATGAACTGTCCAGTAAATTTATTTTTAAAATCCTCAATATTATTAGACATCAGGGAAATGCAAATCAAAACTAAAATGAGATATCATTTTGCACCAGTGAGAATAATTATCATCAAAACACAGAAGGAAAAATAAGAAATCCAAATTAACACCACAACCACAAAAACAAATAACAATATTGGAGAGATGTTCAGAAAAAGGATGCCTTATACCTGTTGGTGGGAATGATTCATTAGGAAAGTCAATATGGAAAACAGTATGGAGTTTCCTCAAACATAAACAGATCTTCCATAGGATCCAGATGTCCTGATTCTGATACACAGATGAAAGAAATAAAATCAACATACCATATAGATTCCTGAATGTTTAGGATAATTATGACACTATTCATAATAGCTAGGCTATCATATAAATTTATGTGGTTATCAACAGATGAGTGGATAAAAACAAAATGTTATACAGACACAATGAATTTGCATTCAGTCATAAAGAAGAATGAAATCTTGTCATTTGCTGCCAAGAAGACAAAACTGGGGGAACTGATGGTAAGAAAGAGGTCAGAAACAGAAAGTCAAGTATTGCATAGTCTCTCTCAGGTGTGGAAGGTAAAATGAATGTGCACCTGAGGGTAGAAAGTGATTACTGCACATGGGGAAGGGTGTGTGGTGGTGGTGATGAGAGTAGAGCAATAAAGTGGATGGATTTTAACAGTATTTGCTGCACATGTGTGGGAATACCAGAGTAATACTCATTACATGTGAACTGATTAGATGTTAATAAAACTACAATAAAATAACTTTAAAATAAATGATAAAATGTAAAGGAAGTATAGAGCATTGGGTCAGAACAAGTCTTTCACGTTATTTCCTCTTCCACCAGGCACTCTAATATTCCAGGTTTCTGAGAATTAACAACAAAGATTTATTTTAGCTATGGAGTTGAAGGTTAATTAGAGAAGACTGCAAATTTCTTTATGTATATCATTCACTGATAAAGTCTGATTTTTATTCTTTCCTTTCTTGTTAAATTGGAAAAGAAATGTAAAAACAGAGCATTCTGGTTCCAACCTGAAAATCAGAGACATTGAAAAGCACTTCGTGGGTCAGTAGAGAAGGCATTGGGAGGTAAGTGATTACCATTGAAAGAATGGACATTTTTTTAAGCTGTCTGTTTTATCTTAACTCCCTAAGGTCACCCTCCCAGTTATCTTAACTCCCTAAGGTCACCCTCCCAGTTATCTCAACTCCCTAAGGTCTCCCTCCCATTGTCTCAACTCCCTAAGGTCACCCTCCCAGTAATGGGAACAAAGTCCCTAAAGCTATTCCAAGAAACAGCCCCAAACAGAGAGTAAAAGAGTAAATTGAGCCAGATAGCTAGATAGTGCTCAAACAGTAGGATTACGAGAAACTATTGACCAGAATCTACGCCCTGTTGTAAAACATTGTGAAACATGTTGTATGTTATCAGCAAACCCAGACCCCCTTTGAAATTTCCCGGCAGCTTTGTTCCCCTTTTCCCTTTCATGTGCGACCCCTCCCGATGTGTGGTTTCTGCCTTTATAAACCTACAAGGTTTTCTGCTAGGGACTCGACTCCTGGACTCCTGCGTGAGTCATGAATCGGGTCCCAGCGCGCTGGAATAAACACCTCTTGTGGTTTGCTCAAGTGACGCCTCCTGCGGTTGATTGGGGTTGCCGTGGATCCATGGGACAGAGTTGGAGTTTCCTTTTTGGGGGGCCTTACACCATAAGCACGATTCACCAGACTTTTCAGGAGATATGCAAATAAATGGCAAACCATAGATAAGAATAATTACTAGGCACTGGCCTCAGAAGAAACCCTGAGAGATGTGAGGCACCAAAAGAAACTCTGAAATTACAGTCCAGCTAGGTGAAAGCACACCTCACTTCCACAGGGTCTAAGGCTGATGTTTCCACTGTGTCCATTGGACAGTGGTGAAATGTGGAATGGGAAGCTCACAAATGTGCCCTGTGGATACCCTGCTCTTTACCTCTTTAAGGGAATGGATCCCTAAACCTTCTGTCTTGTAATGATGTAATGTTGTGAAAACACAAATAACGCTGGTCAGAGGAGGATTATATGACATTTACACCCACCATGCAGCCCACTCATGCCTGTGCACAGGCAGCACAGATCCACAGACTCTGAATTTCTGCTTCGAATCATCCCTCCTCCACATGAGGACTGACAGCACCCATAATTAAAGGTCTGGCTCTTGCTGAAACGTGTCTGCTAGACACAGAAGAGAGCAGTCTGTTAAGGACAGTGATACGATGAGTCACTCACACTTGGTTTTCCTCAACTCCTCCACAAGGCAGCCGGCTTCTTCTTGAATGCGGTCCTCAATGCTCCTCTTCCCCATCCCAAAATTCCGCAGAGTCATGAGTGAGAAGCGCCTCATCTCTCTCCATCTATTTCCAGTACTGAAAACAATTCCTAAATGAGGGAGAGCAGAATCTAGGAGGCATATCCCAGGCGAGGTAGAGGAAGTTGACAAGTGGCAGCCACAGAGATGGTCAACTTCAACCTGCCTTTGTTTTTTCTTTATCCTCATCACCATGACCATTGCTCTCCCATTTCACAGGCACACACACTTACCTAATCCTTTATTAGCTCTATCAGGCAATGGGAAACTGCCTCTTCCAGAAAATACTTCTCCATGATCAATCAGGGCTTCCTTCACAGCTTCATATCCATGCAACACCACAGTGGGCTTCGTACCCAAATACAGAGTGAACACAGGGCCATAGACTTTTGACAACTGGAAATGGGAAAGAAAATGCAAATATTAGCTGAATGAGATCAGCATTTGATCTACATGTTTGGCTGATTCACATTGTCATTCAGATTTTTCTCATTATATTTGTTACATTTTATTGTGCCACAAGAATCTTCAAATATTTCTGAATATTTTCTACAAATAAGATGGCAATCATAGTGGTCAGTTATGGATGGTCTATGATGTGCCATGCCTGGCTCAGGCAATTGATAATTAATCCTCACACCAATGTATTTAAGTGGCTTCTTTGTGCTGTTTTACATGCAAAGTAAATGAAGTCAGAAAGTTACAAATTCATTTGCAGTGTACCATAACTACTAAACAGAAGACCCAAATTTGAACCTTTATTGTGTCAACTTCGGAAGTTTGAAGAATCTATCAGTCTCATTTTTATAGGGCTCATTTTGACATGATTCTGAAAGCGTGGAATAATGTGTTCTTCTTCATTCCCCAGTGCTTCCCCTTTCCCTCCCTTATGCTTTTCCCTTTCCTCTACACTTACTGATATTTCTTCTATTATTTTTGGGTTCTTTTCTGATTATTGCCTTGTGGATATACACAAAGGTAGATTCACTGTAGTATATTCTTATAAGTACACAGGAATTTTGGTCAGAACCATTCCACGGGTCTTCAATTTTCCCATCCCTTCTCTCTCCCCTCAATCCTTTTCTCTACTCCACTAATTTCTTCTACATTTGTGGAACCCTCATATTAATTCCTGCCTCGTTTTGTGGTCTAGCATCTGCACCTCAGAGAAAACAGTCAATCCTTAACTCTCTGGACTGGGCCTATTTCATTTTGCATGAGGGTCTCCAGTTTCATCCATTTTCCAGATTGGCCATTTTTAATAGGGTTATTTATAAAGTTTTTTCAGTTTGATTTTGTTTTGATTTTGATATTTTTAGTTCCTTATGCATTTTTGGATACTATTTCCTTCCCTTCTATATGGGTCTTTCTTTTTGTACATTCTTTCCTTTGGTGTGCAGAAATATTTATAGCATGAGTTAGTCACACTTTTGTTTGTATTTTTTTATATGAGCTTTTGATGTAAAATAAATAAAATAAAAACATGTCAAAATAACACTTTAAAAAGGGAAAAATAAGCATATCAGAGACTGTGGAGTGTAGCCCCAAGAGGGAGGGATGGGGCAAATTTGATTTGTCATCACTACAATATAGATTGGAAACATAAGTCCTAGCATTATGTTGTGCAGTAGGACGATGACAGATAATGTACTGCTCATTTCAGAACAGCTAGAACAAAGGATTTGGAAGATTTTCATCACTAATGAATAAAAACATTTGAAGGAAAATTTTTTTAACCTTGATTTGAGCATTACACATAGTACATAGGTATCAAAACATGAAATGGTGCCACATAAATATGTATGACTCCTGGGAGTCAATTAAAAAGGAAATGTACACAAAGCATGGCTAGAACAAGGTTAGTGAACATCTTCCCCACATTTTTCTCCAGTACTTTTATGGTTTCAGGGCTTCCATTTGTCTTGAAACTATTTGGAATTGATTTTTCTGTGTAGTGTACAAATGAATCTAGTTTCATTTGGTTTTTGCTTGTTGGATGTACAATTTTCCAAATGCTATTCAGTGAAGAGATTTTCATTCCCCCACTGTGTATTCCTGGCCCTTTGATGAATGAATAGTCAATGTCTGTGAGTAGGTGTATTTCCTGGACTCTCTAAGGGATCTATGAATGTATGTGTCTGCTTTATGCCTGCATGGTCATGTTTCACTTACTATAGCTTTGTACAGTGTTTGAAGCATCAGATTTCTTGCATAAGGTACTGTTTGTTATTCAGAATCTTTTGAGATTCTATGTACATTTTAAAACTTGGAAAATTTCTTTGAAAGATACCATTGTATTTTTCATAGGGATTGCACTGAATCAGCACATCACTTTAAGTAGTGCCAAAAAGTATTCTTCCAATCTGTGAACATAAACTATTTTTCCATGTATTTCTGTCTGCTAGAAATTCTTTCATTGATGTTTTTTTGTATTTCGGCATGCAGATTTTTCACCTCCTTGTTTAAATTTATTTCTAAATATTTTATTCTTTCTCATGTTGTAAAAGAAATACTTTCCTGATTATCTATTTATTACTAAAAATGCTGCTGAATTTTGTATGTCATTTGTGTATCCTGTTTATTTAGAATTCATTTATTAGTTCTAATTGTTTTCAGATTAAATTTAGAGTTTTCCATAACAGATAATATTGTGCTTCTTTCTTTTTGGTTTGTATGGCTTTTAGTTTTTATTCTTACTTAATTGTTCTGGCTAGACTCGAGTTCTAAGCTGAGTAAGGGTGGCAGACAGGAATTCCTGACTTTTCCCTAATTTTTGAGAAAAACTTTCAACTTTCACTATGGAACATGATGTTAAACATTGGGTAATCACCCATAGCGATTAGTGTTCTGTGAAAATTACCTTCTGTGTCATGTGTTTTTGAAAGTTCATCATGAAAACTTTGAAATATATCAAATGCTTTTCCTGCATCTATCCAAATGCTCCTGTGGTTCTTTTCCTTCATTTCATTAATATGATGTGTCACATTTATTGACTTATGCATGTGAATCATCCTTGGATGTCTGACATGAATCCTGCATGATCATGGTGGATGATCGCTGTAATGTGCTGGAGAACAGAAAGATGTAGGTAAAATAGAAGTATTCTTCCTAGTCTTGGAGAAGTTCTTTATGATCTTTTACATAATGGTGTTGCTGTGATGGACTGCTGAGTCTACTGGAGCTTTTTTCATTTGTAGATATTTCTCCTATTGTTGTCTTATGAAAAAAGGAGATGAAGACCAGAATATCGTACTTCACCATCTTACCACAGTCTATCTTGTAGGTGTTTCTTTGCCTGTATTATAGTTCTCTTCTTCAGAGAAATTTAATTTTGATGGCTATAAAAATACCTACAAGTCACGCAGCAGATCACTTTGTTAATGAACTAATTACACTGTAAGTATACTTAATCTTTAGGCAGAAAGTAACAGCAAATGATCAAAACTAAACCCCAACTACTAACTTCCAATTTAGAACTCTGCACTATTCCCATTACAGGAATTTAGAATTCATCACCACTCCTCAGTGGATCCCACCTACCCTGGAAGAATGGAAAATAAGAGCTACTAAAACAATGGGGTCCCTAGCTGCACTGTGTGGCTGCTGACTAAGTTATGAATGCAGAAATACTTGACTTAACAAAGCCCAAACTTCAACTCTCAGTTCACGAAAAAAAAAAAAAATGGAGAATGAGAACCCATCCCTGTTAACAATTCAGACCACCTTGGTGGAAAAAAGGCTTTTATTTTCATTTAATATTTTTCCTTTTTTCCACCTCAAGCTCACCCAATTCATATATATTCTTTCCTTTATTTTAAAAATTAAAGGACTCACAAACTTAACTCAAAAAAAAAAAAAACCCACAAGTAATGAATCAATAAATGAGCCAAAGAACTGAATGGGTACTTCTCAGAAGAAATAAGAATGGTCAACAAATATATGAAGAAAAGAAATATTCAACCTCTCTATCAATTACAGAAATGCTATTTAAGACTACACTGATATTTCATCTCACTCATGTCAGATTGGCAATTAGCAGGAATACAAATAACAATAACAATTGGCAAGGATGTGGGGAAAAAGCTTCACTTGTGCGTTGTTGGTGATACTGCAACTTGGTGCAACAACTCTGGAACGGAGTTCCCCTTGTGAAGCATGGAAAGGAACCACCATTTAACCAAAATATTCCACTCCTCAGTTTATACCCAAAGCACTTAAAAATCAGCATACTACAGTGACACGGCCACATTAAGGTTTATAGTAGCTCAATTCACATGATCCAAGAAGCTATGGAACAAACCTAGGTGCCCTTCAACAGATGAGTGAATAAAGAATAAGCAATATATACACAATGATTTGTTTATTACTCAACCATAAAGAAGAAATTATGATATTTGCCAGTAAATGGATGCAACTGGAAAGCATCATGCTAAGTGAAATAATCCAGTAGCAAAAAACGAAGGTCAAATATTCTTTCTGATATATGGATGCTAACCCATAACAAAGAATAGTAGTAGAGAGAGGAGAATCGAAGCTCATTGGATTAGACAAAGGGGAATGAAGGGAAGGAGGGGGATGGGAATAGAAAAGACAGTACAAAGAATCAGAAATAGCTTTCCTTAGCTCATAAATGAATACACAACCAGGGTAACTCCACATCAAGCACAACCACAAGAATGGGATCCTAATTGGAATTGAATGTACTCTTTATACTACAAAGAGTCAAACAAAACTCTACTGTCATGTATATTTAAAAATAACAAAGATTTTTAAAAAAATTTTTCTAATATCATTTCATTGTATTTTATTATTTTTTTTTACTTCTTTACATTGTGCAAGATTTGTGTGTGTGCCCTTTCACAGATGAATTTGTTTAAAAAATGTGGTGTATATACACAATGGAATATTATTCAGCCTTAAGGAAAAATGAAATTGTGCCATTTGCTGATAAATGGATGGAGCTAGAGAATATCATGCTAAGTGAAATTGCCAATTTCCAAAAATCAAAGGTGGAAAATTTTATCTGATACACAGATGGAAATTCACAAAGGGGAGTGGGTTGGCTAGGGAAGAATAGGTTTAGGTAGAGGGGAGTGAAGGGAAGGGAAGGGATATGAGGATATTAAGGATAGTAGATGAATTGCACATTAATACCCTCTTTGCATATATGCCTACATGACCCCTGTGATCTTACATTATGTTCAACCAGAAAAATGAGAAGTTATACCCCATTTATGGGGGATGTGTCCAAATGAATTCTGCTGTCATGTATACCTAATTTACTTTCAAATATAATTTCATCGTATTTTATTATTTTTCCTTCTTTCCATTGTGTGTGTATGTGTGTTCTCAAAGCATGACTAGGTTTATATATATATATACATATAATTATTTTGTTTTCACCTGTACTCTTTCTTCTGCACCTGTTGTTCTTTAGCCTTGATTTCACATAGGAGGGGTGTATTCACACATGGTTTGGAATGTTTTGATCTTACATTTGCTTCTTGGCTGTACCTTGGTTTTTGTCCCTCTTACTGCTGCTTCTTCACTCTCTTCTCCCATTAAGAATCTCTCACCCTGCACAAAACTCAAATCAAAATGAATCAAGGACCACGGAATCAGACCAGAGATCCTGCATCTTATAGAAGAAAAAGTATATCCAAATCTTCAACATGTCAGCTTGGAATCAGACTGCCCTAATAAGACTCCCCCATAGCACAAGAAATAAAAGCAAGAATCAACAACTGGGTAGATTCAAACTAAAAAGCTTTCTCTCAGCAAAGGAAACTATCAGTAATGTGAAGAGAGAGCCTACAGAGTGGGAGAACATCTTTGCCACTCATACTTCAGATAGAGCGCTAATTTCCAGAATAAATAAAGAACTTGAAAAACTCTACACCAAGAATACAAATAATCCGATCAACAAATGGGCTAAGGATATGAACAAACACTTCACAGAAGATGTACAAGCAATCAACAGATATATGAAAAAATGTTCAACATCTCTAATAATAAGAGAAATGCAAATCAAAAATACACTAAGATTCCATCTCACCCCAATTAGAATGGTGATTATCAAGAACACAAGCAACAATAGGTGTTGGAGAGGATGTGGGGAAGAAGGTACACTCATACACTGATGGTGGGGTTGCAAATTAGTGCAGCCACTCTGGAAAGCAGTATGGAGATTCCTCAGAAAGCTTGGATGGAACCACCATTTGACCCAGCTATCCCACTCCTCGGCCTATACCAAAAGGACTTAAAATCAGCATACTACAGAGATACAGCCACATCAATGTTCATAGCTGCTCAATTCCCAATAGCCTGATTGTGGAACCAACCTAGATGTCCTTCAATTGATGAATGGATAAAGAAACTGTGGCATATATATACAATGGAATATTACTCCGCCATGAAGAATGATAACATTATGGTATTTGCAAGCAAATGGATGAAATGGAGATTATCATGCTAAGTGAGATAAGCCAATCTCAAAAAACCAAAGGACGAATGATCTCGCTGATAAGCAGGTGATGACATATAATGGGGGGTGGGAGGGGTTAGCGTTAGGGTTAGGGATAAGTTTAGGGTTAGGGTTAAGGAGGGTGGCAAGAATGGAGGAAGAAAGGTCTGTATAGAGGGAAAAGAGGGGTGGGAGGGGTGGGGAGGAGGGAAAAAAATAACAGAATGAATCAAACATCATTACCCTATATAAATTTATGATTACACAAATGGTATGCCTTTACTCCATGTACAGAGAAACAACATGTATCCCATTTGTTTATAATAAAAAAGTCAAATTTTCCTCTTCCCTCTTCCTCTTCTTAATTTGTAAACTACTTAGTGTTAATTTTCTATTCCTTTCTTTATAATCAACATTTGTTATCTATCTCCTGTCTCTCTTCTCCTCACTTTTTACAACATTTCAAACATTCGCTTGCATTTTTACTCTATTTTCTCTCCACACAAAAAACTATAATTTCACTAAAAGTAGAATTACATATTCTATGCAACTCCTTACTCATTCATGCTGTTATTATTAACACACCTGGCAAAGTAGTAGATCTCTGCTGTCAAATGAATGATCTTGTTCACAGTTTTAGTGTTTTTTGTTTTTTTCTTTTTCAGTTTTTAAATTTTTTTTTAAATTTTACAGGCTGAATTTTGATTCACTGTACACAAATGGGGTACATCTTTTCATTTCTATGGTTGTACATGATGTAGACACATTTATTTTATTGTTGATCTCAGCCTTCCTGGCAATTAGTGTTCCATATGTCAAAACAGATACTGGACATTGTCTTAAGGCTGTAATCTGTGGATAACAATAGTGCTGCTCCTGGCCCACCACTTCCTCTCAGGGGGGTTGGAAAGTGAGAGGGTCTCTCTGAAGTGATTCACAGATTAGACATCCTGCTCCCAACAGAGGGGGACCTCAAGTCAGCTCCTTGACGTCCTCAAATATCAAACACACAGAGAAGTCCCAAAAAAAGGACATTGCTATAAAACAGAAAGCGGAATCAATCTCAATGAACTTGCAAGTCCAAGACCTTTGAAAACTTGAGGGAACAGACAAAAAATTCTTCCCCCCAAATTCACAATTCTCCTAAAAAAGAATTCCAGAAGAGGAAAGTGCATGAAATTCCAGAGAGCAATGATAAAAAACTGATTATTAAAAGGTTCAATAAATTAAATGAAGCCCTAAGAAATGAATTAAGAAAGAAAACTCAGGGGTTAAAAGATGATTTCAATTAAAAAAAAATAGAGATATTTAAAAGAAACTAGTCAGAACTCCTGAAAATGAAAGACATAGTGAAACAAATAAAAATTCATGCACAGCATCACAAACAGATTAGATTGTTCAAAAAAGAGAAAAATCACAGCAAATGATCATGAAAAAATAAAGGGTAAGTGCACTCCAGACTTTTGACACTTTCATATTGCCATCAAAATATTAAACTTAAATGCTTCTTTTATTCCAGATGCATTGTTTCATTACACTACCTCTAACAATGGAAAACTATAAGAAGTAATGGAAACATCAACATCCACAGAGTATTTGCTGTGAAACAATCTCTTTTAATAAATTACCTTGGGCAATTTAATTAAATTTAATTTAAAATGAAGAATGGGGCTGGGGAGATAGCTCAGCTGGTAGAGTGCTTGCCTTGCAAGCGCAAGGCCCTGAGTTCAATTCCCCAGTACCAAAAAAAAAAAAAGACTTAATGTATTTACCATTTAATATAAAATGAAGAATTAATTTATTTACAAGCCACTGGAGAAGCATCAACATACTCACATTAGTTAAGGATTTGCTGATGTTTTTTGGATCTATCTGCAGGATGTTCCCAATAATTGGCAGAGGCATGGGTCCTGGTGGGAGTTTCCCTCTCCCAGATCTCTGTCTCCTTAGTGAGAGGAGAAGCAGACAGGAGAGACTGATCACCAGGACCACAACTGGATCCATTGAAGCCTTCTCCTTTTCCTGAGACAACTGTGAGCTTGCAATCAGTGTAAACTTTATATTGTTCTGTTAATCAGAATGTGTCCTGTTGACATAATGTACTGAGCCAATCTACTGGGTAAGTTCTGACCCCTTCTGAGTGTACATTGGTCACCTGAGAATGAAATCAAACTGTTTCACACTTGCTCTCCTTCCTGAAACTCTATCCATGAAAATCTAGTTCATCCTCTCTGGGATAGATCCCAAAAATAGATATTTTAAAACAAATAAGCAGGAAAACACAGAAGCACCTAACCTCCAGTGTGCAGGTAGGATTAAGAAGAAATGAGGCATTTGATGCAAAACATTGCTCAACATGCTAGATTCTCACACTGATGACTGGTTGGAAATTCATGACTTGGAAGAAATAAGTGTACCTCTGACTTTTATATAAAATATTGAACTTCTAATACTTAATCAAACAAAAGGATCATTTACCTTTGAAAATCAAGTCTCTTAAATATTTTGAAAGGCTGAAATTACATGCGAATTGCCTAAGCATACACTAGGTAGTAAAACTTAAACACTGTGAAATAGAAAACACATCATCATATAACTAAGTAAATATACATAGCATTTACTGTTTAGCACCCAAAACCCCAAATCCTGGAGAACAGAGGGTAGAGATTTATATTATTATTTTTTATTTGACAAGTGGGGAAACTGAGGTTTTGTGAGCCTGGGAGACCTTCACTCACACAGCTCACAGGGGTCAGAACTGGAGTTTGAAGGAGCACTAATACCCATAAGGTGTGCTGTGGATTACATCAGAGCTGCCTCCAAAGCCACATTAGAAAAGTAAAGCAAACACCACACTGGCTCTGTTCATAGACCAACAAGCTTCATCTCAAATCACTACCCATCATTTCAATCCCAGGATAGCTGGGTCATAGATTCTACATGCAAACAGGCACGTAAGTGATCCCCACCCATCAGTACAGGGGTGAAATGTATTCAGCAGAACTGAGGAAGAGTTGATCTCAGATAACTGAAAGGGTAGGGCTTGAGAAACCACGGTTCTGTCAATCTCTCACCTCTTCCAGATGGGACTTTTTCTGTTGCTGTTTAGTATGTCCTTGTCTGGTGTAATGGAATGAAAAATATTGGAACATAAGCAATAATATTAGAGACAGATAAACAGGCATGTGGTTTAGAGGTGAATAGGAGGAAGAATGTACACTAAATAGACTCCCAGCACAGAAGAAACTATGCAAATGGGAATGTGAGACTGCATTTCGTAGTCATGACTTGTATGCCATTGGATTGGGGTACACTAGTAGATCACTAATGGTAATGCTGTACAAAGATGTGTCCTATAAAGAGACTATTGTACTTGTTTTAATTTGTCAAGCATTGTTATTTACAATGTTTTTAGTAAGGAAAATTTTTGTCAAGACTCCAGTTATGTATATTTAATGCACACAATACATGTATTCTCAAAATAAGATGCAATTTCACACATATTTAATCCCTTCTGATTTTCTTAATTACCTTTAGCTGAAGTAAAATTATTTCCACTTTAGAAATGAAGAAACTGGGCCTCAGAGATGCAATGTCTTGGACCAGAACACAGATCGTAAGTGGTAGAACAGAGCCTAAAACTCTTGAGCGTCTAGTCTCAATGTCTTCCCTAGAATAAAGCACGTAGTTCAAACAAGTTCAATATTTACTGAGCATATATTATTTTGCAGTCTTCTGATTATACTAATCAGTGACATGAAAGAGTCACTGACAATAATTGCAACATTCATTGTTTAAAATGGTGGGTAATAAATATTTATTTTTTAAACTTTAGAAAATTCATTAACTGAAGTCTTGATAAACTATCCATGTTAACAACACAGCAATTTGTTGTATGATTCACATGGTGTGTCATGTAATTCAATGTGGCTATCAGGCACTAAATTCTGATAGACCCACACTTACATATTTTGGACAAAATTGATTACATGGGTTATTCAGATCATTAGTTTTATTTTCTATGAGATAGACTTTTCTACTCTCTTCCTTCATTCCATGATGTCCCTGCCTGAACTTTTCTATTTCTAGTGAAAAAAGAAAGAACACAGCATATGAAAATTATGGGATAAAGCAATCATAATGCTAAGAAGGAAGTTTATAATAATGAATTGCTAAGAAAAAATAGTAATTTCATATATGTATCTAAGTATGTATCACTAGGACCAAGTACAACAAGAGGTCAGTAAACTCAACATTAACAGAAAGAAAGAAATAACAAAAATCAGAGGAGAAATAAGGTAGAAATTAAAAATCATAAAGAACAATGAAAGATTTTTATGAGAAGAAATCAGAAAATCTTTAGAGTAAGCATAAAAAGCATAAAAAAGGTAAGTAAAAGTAGAATAGAAAAGAAATTATAATTGATGTCACAAAAATTCATAGATCATTAATATTATAAAAAATTATAAATCAAACTATGGAAAATCTAATAGAAATGGTTAACTTTATGCACACATATAACCTACCAAAAGTCATCTATGAGATATGAGCACAATAAACAGACCAACATGGGTAGTAATGTTATGTCAGTAAGAAAATATTTTCCAATCAATATGTTAAGGATAGAATGTCCTCACTGCTGAATTCTATCAATTTGTCATAAAAGAACTGACAACACTTTTTGTCAAATAATTACATATAATTGAATGAGAGGGTACTCTCAATCTACAAGGTCAAAATCATACTGGTTGAAATGGGGATCAGAAAACTTTCATTTTTTTTTTTTGAACCTTTAGAATTTGCTTAAACCCAGGACACAATATACTCTTTTTCCAAGGCAAGCAGAAACTAACTTGCTTTCTGACTCAGAGAGATCTGAAATCCAAACCAATCAAATCAGGCTCCAATCTCTGAGAGAAACATACTGACTTATTTTAAATAAAAGTGACCTGGTGGCTCTCTTTGCATCATTAAGTTTATTCTAATGAAATGAGTATTTCTACTGTCCCCCTACAGAGGATCTTGCTTAACCTATTTTCTTTTCATAGAAAAAAAAAGAATCACACAACATAGCAAAAGTTATGGGATAAAGAAAGTGTAGCTGTAAGAAGGAATAGCAATAAATGCCTATACAAAAATACACAATTCAAATAACAAGGGTGCATCTCAAGGATCTAGTAAAGCAATGGAAAACTAAAGGCAATAGGAGAAATATAATAGCAATATCAGAAAAAGATGATGTAGTCATCTAAGAAAAATTAATGAAATTCATTTTGGAAAACATGAACAAAACCAAGAAACTTTTAGCTAGACTAGGAAAAAAGAAAGAAAGCAAATTAGCAAAATTATAGATAATAAAAGACACATTATAATTGGTACCACATAAAAGCACAATAATATTAGAAATTTTTATAAAAACTTTGGGCCCACATAGGAGAAACCTTTAAAGAAGTGGGTAAGTTTCTGGATATAACAACCAAACTTAAACTCTCTGTAACCATTTTAAAAATCCAAACAGACTGACAATGTATAATGAAATTAAATCCATAATTTGAGTCCTTTTGAGCTTTATGGGCAAGGTGAGGCATAAGTATCTTGTTTCATTGTACATATACTTATCCAGCTTCTGATTGCATTTGTTGAAGATTTAAACTTTTCTCCAACATGTCTTTATTGTCTTTGTCAAGGATCAGATGAGTTCATCTTTGTGGATTTGTCTCTCTGTCTTCTTTGCTATTACACTGGACTATGCATCTGCTTTTATGCCAATACGGGCATGATGTTGCTTTCATTACTATAGCTCTGGTGTATAATTTAAAATTGTATATTGTGATAACTCCTTCATTGCTGTTGTTTTCATTAGACTTGCTTTGACGTTTCTGAATTTTTAATTTTTTAAAATTCTTTTTAATTTTTAATTTTTTATATGAATTTTAGGACTCTCTGGTTCTGTAAAGAATGTCATTGATGCTTTGTTGGGGATTGCCTTCAATATATAGATTGCTTTTGATAATCATTCCAAAAATCTCATTTCTACCTATGCATGATCATAAGTGGTCTTTCCATCCTGTAGTGTAGTCTACAATTTATTTCTTCAGTGTTCTGTCATTTTTATTGTAGAGATTTTCACCTCCATGGTTGTATTTAATACTAGGTGTGTGTGTGTGTGTGTGTGTGTGTATGTGTGTGTGTGTGTGTGTCTACTGCAAATGGAATTATTTTCCTGATTTATTTTCATCAGATTTGAATGTTGATTTTATATCCTGCAACTTTGCTGAATTTCATTATTAGCTCTACAAGATCTCTGGTGGAGTTTTTTGGGTCTTCTAGATATATGAACTTATCATCTGAAAACAATTATAATTTGACTTCTTCTCCTGTTCATATCCTTTAATTTCCTTCCCTTGCCTAATTACTCTGGCTAAAATTTCATGTATCATATTGAGTAGAAGTAGTGAGAGTGAATTCCTTGCATTGTTACTGATTTTAGAGGAAACACTTTCATTTATCCCAATTTGATAAGATGTTAGATGTGGGTTTGTTGTATGTATGCTTTATGGTGTTTAGATAAAGTTCCTTCTGTCCTTGTTTTCATTTTAAATTATTATTGTGGTTTTACTAGCATATTATAATTATACATAACAGTATGGTTCGTTGTGACATATTCACATGTGCACATAACATAACTTACTCCTTTTCATCCCCCGGCACTTCCCCATTTTTACTGGATTCTCTTTTTGTTGTTGTTGTTGTTGTTATTCTTGATATATGTTTTATTTTTCTCTGTTTTTTGACTGGTGCATTATAATTATACAAAAATTGGGATTCATTGTGCTGTATTCATACATGTACAAAGCATACACATTGAGTATATAAACCACATTTTCTATGTTTATTTTTGAATTGTGTTATTGGTGTATTATAGAATAAAAAATATTCTCCTCTGAGGTATAATTTGTGCAAGAGTAAGAAAATAGAAATCATGGGCAGTATCTTCAAGGCTTAACCCATTAAGTCCTAACTCTTTTCTTAAACTTGTTCTAATTGGTTATACATGACAGTAGAATGCATTTTGACACATTGTACACAAAAGGAGCACAACTTCTCCTTCCTCTGGCTGAACATGGTGCAGAGTCACACCAGTAGTGTAATCATGCCTGTATGTAGGATAATGATGTCTGTCTCATTCACTGTTATTCCTATTTCCACATCTACTCCCTGTGGGGGCGCCTGGCTCTCCTTACAGTGCTTGACAGACTTCCCTGAAGGATGATTGCAAAGACTCATCCTAAAAGGATTGCATGCCCGATGTATGCCTCCCTACATTGGATGTTATTCTGTGGAGTTTTCCTAATAATATATTACTCACTTCAGTCTGGGGATCTTGCTAGAGGTGATGGGAATAATTCTACAAATTTCCAGAAAAACAACATGGAGACAAAACACATGTTGAAACCCTGTGATGATTAACCTCACAACAGCAGAATGTTTTTATCATGTTAAAAACCAAACACTGCATTTACTGGCACAGCCAGAACCTGTTGGGGCACAGAAACTTATAGATAACAATGTTTCCCCAAGTTCTAAGCACAAAGCACCTCCCACAGTAACTACTAGATATGGACCAGCTTATTTTATCAATGGCAAGCCCTGGTGATTAAGTAAGGATAATCTGTAAGGTTACTGTTTTCTCATAATCTTTTGGTAAAAACAATTTCTGCCTATGCTTTGGAAACTTCTTTGATTTTATTAGTCACAAGCCTGTCATCAAAGCCTGAAGAAAAATGTATATAAACCCAGCCTTCCCCAGAATAAAGTGGGAATGATTGCACCAGAACTAGAGTCTGTGTCTTTCATTCTCCATCCATTGCCGACACTGTCTCCCTGCGCCCCCTTATCAGTGTGGAACCCATGGACTCCTGCTAGGGCTGGACCCCGGCAACTCCCCTTGCCTCAGTTCCCTCCACAAAATCCAAAGTTCCTTCATTCTTCCCCACCGCCCCCCATTATGGATTAACAGTCACTTATCAGAGATAGCATTCAGCCTTTGATTTTTTGAATTTGGCCTATTTTGCTCAGCATTATATTCTCCAGCTCCAAACATTGACCTGCAAATAACATAATTTTGTTCTTCATTAAGGTTGAGTAACATTCCATTGTGCATATGTACTGCATTTTCTTCATGCATTCATCCATTAAAGGGCATTTAGGTCAGTTTCATAGTTTATCTATTGTGAATTGAGCTTCTATGAACATTGATGTGACTGTGTCACTATAGTATGCTTATTTTTAGTGCTCTGTGAATAAACGGAGGAGTGAAATAACTGGTCAAAGGATGCTTCCCTTCCAAGATTTCTGAGGAATCTCCATAGTCCTTTCCATAGTGGTAGCACCAATTTGAAGTCCCACCAGCACTGTATGAGTACACCTTTTTCCCCACATCCTTGCCAACACTTATTGTTCCTTGTATACTTGATAATTGCCATTCTGACTAGAGTGAGATGGAATATCAGAGTAGTTTTGATTTGCATTTTGCTAATCACTAGAGAAGATGAATACTTTTTCATATGTCTGTTGATCGATCGTATGTATTTCATTTGCAGTGAAGGGTCTGTTTAGTTCCTTTGCCCTTTTTTTTGTTTTTGTTTGTGTTGTTTATTAAAATCTGTTTGTATTTTTTACAGACTGCATTTTGATTCATTGTACACAAATGTGGTACAACTTTTCATTTCTATGGTTATACACAATGCAGGTTCACATCATTCCTGTAATCATACATAAATATAGGGTAATACTGTCTGTTTCATTCTATTATCTTTCTTTCTCCCACCCTCACCTACCCCATTTTCCTTTACACAATCCAAAGTTCTTTCATTCTTCTCTTCCCCCTGCAACCCCCCCCCACACTCTAGATAGTCATGGAATTATCAGAAGAATCATTCAACTTTTGGTTTTTTGGGGTTGGCGTATTTCACTTAGCATGTTATTTTCCAACTTCTTCTATTTACAAGAAAATACCATAATTTTCTTCATCTTTATGGCTGAGTAATATTTCATAGGATATACATGTCACCATTTCTTTATGCATCTGTCAATTGAAGGGAATCTAGGTTGGTTCCACAATCTGAGATATGCAGTATTTTTTTTTACCAAAATGGCCATACTTCCAAAGGTGCTATACAGATTTAATGCAATTCCAATTAAAATCCCAAAGACATTTCTCATATAAACAGAAAAAGCAATCATGAAATTCATATGGAAGAACAAAAGAGCCAGAGTAGCCAAAGCAATCCTGGACAGGAACAGTGATGCATGAGTTATCACAATACCAGACCTTAAACTCTACTATAGAGGAATAGTAACAAAAATGGCATGATATTGTCACCAAAATAGACAGGAAAACCAATGATACAGAATAGAGGACATGGAGACATACCCACATAAGTACAGTTATCTCATACTAGACAAAGGTGCCAAAAACATACAGTGGAGAAAAGATACCCTCTTCAACAAATGGTGCTGGAAAACTGGGAATCCATACACAGGGAAATGAAATTAAACCTCTATCTCTCACCCTGTAAAGACTTAACTCAAAATGGATCAAGCATCTAGGAATTAAGCCTCAGACCCTTTACCAAACAGAAGAAAAAGTAGACCCGAATCTCCATCATGTTGGCTTAGGATCAGACTTCCTCAACAAGACCACCATAGCACAAAAAATAAAAGTAAGAATCCATAAATAGGATAGATTCAAACTAAAAAGTTTTTTCTCCTTTTCCCATTTGTTGATTGGGTTATTTGTTTTTCTGGTGTTAAGGTTTGTTTTTTGTTTGTTTGTTTGTTTTTGTTTTGTTTGTTTTTATGTATCCTGGAGATTAGTGCTCTATCTGAGGTGTGTGTGGTAAAGATTTTCTCCCACTCTGTAGGCTCTCTCTTCATGTTATTGTTTCCTTTGCTGAAAAGTAGCTTTTTAGTTTCAATCCATCCCATTTATTGATTCTTCATTTTACTTCCTGTGCTTTAGGATTCTTGTTAAGGAAGTTAGGTTCTAAACCAATGTGGTGGAGATTGATTCTAATTTTTCTTCTATTAGGTGCAATGTCACTATTATAGTGCATACATCTTTGATCAACTTTGAGTTGATTTTTGTGCAGGTTGAGAGAGATAGAGGTTTAATTTTATTTTACTACATAGGGATTTCTAATTTTCCCAGCACCATTTGTTGAATAGGCTATCTTTTTTCCAATGTATATTTCCCTTACCTTTGTCTAGTATCAGATAACACTATTTATTTGGGTTTGACTCTGTGTCCTCTATTCTTATCATTGGTCTACCTGTCTATTTTGGTGCTAAAACCATGTCGTTTTTGTTACTACTGTTCTATAGTATACTTCAAGTCTATTATTGTGATGTATGAGGACACTTTTTCCATTTATCATCTTATATATTTTATAAAACTCTTTGATGAAATTTGTATTTTGGTGATATAAGTTGTAATGTCTAAATTTATCATCCTTCATTCTATTTATTTATATATTCTCTTCTTATTCTTTGTCTATTTAAAGATTTGTTGATTTTATCTTTACATTTTTTCATTAATCTTTTTCTGTAGTTTTAAATCTCTACCTCATTTATTTCTACTCTGATCCTGGTTATTTCTTTCCTCCTGTTAATTTTGGGTTTAGTTTCCTCTTGCTTTACTAGGTCCCTGACATGCATCATTAGGTTGTACGTTTGAAACTGATTTCATCATGTAGGCATTCACTGCTATAACTTCCTTCTTAGTACTACTTTTGCTAGGTCCTTCATTTTGAATTCCTATGTGATTATCTCTATAAAAAGAGAATGGGTAAGGCAGGAGATTTGTGCAAAGAAGAAGGACAGGAAAGAAATTCATCTCATGGAGAATCAAGCTAATAAAATAATGATAACATTTATTTTATCAAAATTAAGAAATTGTGGTTTATCTGTGTTTAGAGTCTGAGATGGTTAGTTCAGAGGTCACAGTTCTGTGAGTCACACAACAAATTACTGCTGCACTTTCACATGGATAAAAAGTTCATCAAGCGGGCTGGGGAGATAGCTCAGTTGGTAGAGCGCTTGCCTTGCAAGCACAAAGTCCTGGGTTCGATCCCCAGCACGGCAAAAAAAAAAAAGTTCATTAAGATCTAAGTTATGGAAAATTCTAATGGTTAAAAAATCAAAATCTTCTGAATATGTTTTAAGCAATGAATGTTGTAGTAACGTCAGCAACTATTTCCAAAGTCAATTAGTGTAATCAGGCATTATTTCAAAGTAGGGCACCTTCCTGAACACTAAACTTGTTTGAAAAGAAAAAAAAGAAAAAAAAAAAAAGAAAAGAAAAGAGAAACAACAACAACAAAAAATATTTGTTATTGTTGTTGTTGTGGATGGATACAATACCTTTATTTATATGTGATGCTGATGATTGAACCCAGTGCCTCACATGTGAAAGGCTAGTGCTCCACAGCTAAACTACCACCCCGGGCCCTGAACTATATTTTTACTTTGAGAAAACTCTATTGCAGGGTATATGATTTTTAGTCTCACCTCTACCACCTGCAGTCTGTATACCATTGGCCAAGACATTGCATCTACGAGGCCCTGCTTCTTCATTTCTAAAGTGCAAATAATTTTACTTTAGCTAAAGATAATTAAGAAAATCAAAAGTGATATAAATGTGAAATTACATGTTAATTTTGAGAATACCTGTAAACATTATGTAACTGGGGTCCTCACAGAATTTTCCTTACTAAATACATTGTAAATAACAATGAGTGCCAATCTGAAATGAGTACAAAGCTCTCTTTATAGGACATGTCCTTGTACAGCATTACCATTAGTGATCTAGTAGTGCACAGCAATCCAATGACATACAACTCATGACTACCAAATAAATTTTCACATTCCAATTTGCATAGGTTCTTCTGTGCTAGGAGTCTGTTTGGTGTACTCTCTGCCTCCTATCCACCTCTAAACCACATGCCTCTTTATCTGTCTCTAATATTATTACTTATGGTCCAATATTTTTCATTCTACTACATCTGACAAGGACATACTAAACAGCAACAGAAAGAGTCCCATCTGGAAGAGGTGAGACACTGGCAGAGTCATATTTTCTCAAGTCCTCACCTTCAATTCTCCAAGATCAACTCTTCATCAGTTCTGGTGAATAAGTTTCACCTCTGCACTGATAGGGGAGGAAAGAATCCTTCTGTGTCTCTTCCTTTTGTTAGAATCTATGACCCAGTTATACTGGGAGTGAAATAATGGGTAGTGACTTGAGGGGAAGCTTGTTGGTCTATGAACAGTCAGTAAGGTGTTTGCTTTACTTTTCTAATGTGGTTTTGGAGGCAACTCTGATGTAAGCCATAGCACACCATTATGGGCATTAGAGCTCCTTCAAACTCCAGTTCTGACCCTTGTAAGCTGTGTGAGTGAGGGCCTCTCAGACTCACAGAATCTCAGTTTCCCCATTTTTCAAATTAAATATAATAATCTCTGCCCTCTGGTCCCCAGGATTTGGATGTTTGGGGAGCTAAATAGCAAATGCTATGTATGTTTTCTTAGTTACATGATCATGTGTGTTTGGTATTCAAAATGTTTAAGTTGTTCTACCTAGTTTATACTTAGGCACTTTGGATGTATATTCAGTCAAAATGTCTAAACTTTTTAAAAGACGTGATCTTCAAAGATAAATGTTCTTACTGTTTGATGATTACAAGTTCAATATTTATATATAAAAGTCAGAGATACCCTTATTTCTTCCAAGTCATGAATTTCCAGTCATCAGTGTGAGAATCTAGCATGTTGACCAATGTTTTGTATCAAATGCCTCATTTTTTCTTAATCCTACCTGCACACTGGTACCACCAGAGTTTGGGTACTTCTGAGTTTTCTTGCTTTTTTGTTTTAAAATACCTATTCCTGGGATCTATCCCAGAGTGACTAAACTATATTTTCATGGATAGAGTTTTAGGAATGAGAGCAAGAGTAAAAGTTTGTTTTTATTCTTATCAGGTGACCAATGTATAATGAGAAGGGGTCAGAACATAACTAGTAGATTGGCTCAGTACTTTACGTCAATAGCACACTTTCAGATTAACAGAGCACTGTAAAGGTTTACACTGATTGCAAGCTCACATTTTTCTCAGGAAAGGGAGAAGGCTTTAAGGGATCCAGTTGTGGTCCTGGTGATCAGTGTCACATGTCTGCTTCTCTTCTCACTGTGGAGATAGGGATCTGGGAGAGGGAAACTCCTACCATGACCCATGGCTCTCCCAATACTTGGGAATACCCTGTAGATAGCTACTGAAAACTTCATCAAATCCTTAAGTAATGTAATTGTGTCAATGCACATGGCTTGTAAAGGATTAATAAATTGACAGTGACTTGTAAAGTGTGGAGTAATTTTTAATTCTATTTTAATTTTTAAATTTTATTTATAGTTTTCCATTGTTAGAGGTAATGTAATGAAAAAATGCATCTGGGATAAAAGAAACATTTAAGTTTAACATTTTGACGGTAATATGAAAATGTCAAAAATCTGGAGTACCCCTACCCTTCATTGATTCATGGTCATTTGCTGTGATTTTCTATTTTCTGCAAAATCTCATCTGTTTGTGATGCTCTGCATGAATTTTTATTTGTTTCAGTGTGTCTTTCATTTCCAGGACTTCTGACTAGTTTTTTTTTTTTTTTTTTCAATATCCCTATTTCTTTTTTGAAATGGACTTTCAAACCCTGAGATTGAGTAAATCATGCTAAAAATATTTTTGCACACCAAAGGAAATAATCTACAAAAAGAAAATGTCCCTAGCAAAGGGGAAAAAATAGTACCCAAAATGACTAAAAACCAAAAAAAAAAAAAAAATCAAAATCAAAATAAAATAGAACTTAAAAAACTTCACAAATAACCTTACTAAAAATGGGCAAGGTGAAAAATGAATAAAACTGGAGACCCTCATGCTAAGGAAATGAGTCAGATCTAGAAAGTGAAGAATTGAATGTTTTCTCTGATATGTGGATGCTAGACCAAAATAAGGGACAAAAATTAAAGGAAAGATTCCACAAAAAAAGAAGAAATTACTAGAAGAAATAAGGGGATTGAGGGGTGAGAAAAGGGATGGGAATATTGAAGAACTAAGGAATGAATCTGAGAAAAATTTCTATGTAAATATACAAATAGACTACAATGAATCCTCTTTTGTGTATATTCACAAGGCACTAATTTAGGTAAAACTAAAACCAACTAATAAAATTGTGACTACAGTAAATAATAACACACCTTACACCTGAAATTTGCTAACGTGTTCTCACCACATATACATGAAAATGTGAACACTGAGATGGTGTACATATTTATTAGCTTGGCTGTCATAATCAATTGACAATGTCTACATAAATCAAAGTATCACACTTTTACACTCTAAATATGTATACATATATATGTATGTATATATATATTTTTTTTTATTTATTTTTCAACCATACCTCAATAAAGCAATTAATAAAAAAAAACTGTGGGCTGAGAAGCAGCATAAGAGAGTGAAGGAAAGAACCATTCAGGGTTTACAGAATCCTTGTGGGTTTTGTACAAAACTGCAGCTTATACTATGTGAATTCCTGCAAGGTGAGGGAAATTATTCTTCCATGCTGTACTGCATGGCCTGAGGCTGCCTCCATGGTAATCAATCTCTTTCTGTGTTAGATATCTGTGGTCTCAACCTATGAGTGCTAAGATCATCTGGGGTCACCATTAAAAATACAGACTTCCTGTACTTATCATTGAGTTACCATACAAAACATTTATGACATAAGCCCTGCTAATGACCCAGAATAATTCAGCTGGGTATTGGTGCAAAGGCAGATAAGCACTGGAAACTGATAAATTCATCAAATTTCCAATGTAGACAAAATAAAGGTCCAAATTTGGGTCTTCTGTTTATTAGTCATGGTATGTTGCAAATGAGTTTGTAACTGTCTGACTTCATCCTTTGCATGTAGAACAGGACAAGTAAGTCCTGAGGAGAATATAACCACTCTATTATATACAAGTCTTGATTATGGCATGAGACTTTCCTCTAAGGATTATTAGAGATAAAGGAACATTGAGTGTTGGGAGTCTGTCTATAAGATCTGTAGATAATTTTTCATTAACACACTGAAGAGCTGTAGTCAGTACAGGAGTTAAATGAAAAAATTGTTGGGATAATGTTATTTATTCAACAGCTGAAAAGAAAGTAACAGCATATCAGTCGTTAAAGTAATATATCATAAGACCCAATTTAAATGTCCTAAAAATTGTTGCAAATGAACTATGGAAAATTTGGAAGGAAAATTTAATTTTGGAACATGAGGAATGGAATATCCTTGGAGTATTTTATATCCTAAATAGTTAATATGGAGTTGTTGAAATTTTTTCTAGCCACATGGAGGCAAGATTGTAATAAAATGTGTTGCAATTTAGTTAAAATATCATCTGTATGTATTGGCCCAGCAATCAAAATATCATCCATATGATAAACAAGTACATGTGGGAATAATTGCCAGAAAGGCAGAAGAGCCTTATTCACAACATGTTTACAGAATGTGGAGCTATTTAACATATCTTGAGGAAGAACTTTCTATTGATATCTATTAGCAGGATTATGATGTTTGAAAACAGAAATTGCAAAAGCAAATTTCTCTCAATTATCTGTAAAGAGAGGAATAGTTTTTTTTAAAAAAAAAGTATTTTAGGTCTATTACTTATAAGGAAAAACCTTGAGGAATTAGATTATGGTTAGGAAATCCACACTGAAGTGGAACTATATGTTGTATACCTCTATTAATCTCTCTTAAATCTTATAATAATCTCCATTTCCCTGATTTCTTCTTTATGATAAAAGTGGGAGTGTTCCATTGATTGATAGAACGTTTAATATGTTCCAATTGTAACTATTCTTGAATGAGGATCTCTGTGTCTGACACCTTCTCCTTAGAGAAGGTACATTGCTCTACCAACACAATAGTGGTGACCTTCCATTTTAAGGCAAGGTGGTCAAATTCACAGAGGCCTCTATAAAAAAGGTGATTTCATAGACATTTGTAATTTGTGTAAGATATCTCTGGCCCATATAGGAAAAGGAACTACCATATGTATGGTTGAATATGAGTAATTATTTGTGGATTAGAAGTATCAGAGCATCACAAACTTAAAGAGCATTTAGACACCTGTTATTATTGCTTCCTATGCCCCAAACTAGGGTAGCCCTTTGCAAGGTCCATGCACAAGGCCATTGAGAGTGGTATAACTAACATGAGCACAGGTGTTCAATAATCCTGTGATTGACTGCTTACTTAAATAAAGATTAACATTGGTCTATTTTCAGTAATAAGTAAACATGCTCCAAGAATAGGGGTTGTTGAGCAGTAATATAAGGAATCACAATTACTTGAGTTATGGAGGATCCTTTGGAGAGATACAAGGACATATGAGATTAAACTTGAATGCATATTATACCAGTATAATCAGAATCAATCACTCCAGGTAGTATAAATTTTCCTTCTTTAGCAATACGTAAGTGGGGCAAAATTAAAAGAAAGGTATTCTGGGAAGAGATCTTAAATTTTGGGTAGCAACCTTACAAACTTCCCCAGAGAGACATTTGAGCATCCTCAATAGTGATTGAATCTATCCCTGCATTCCCTCTTGTGGCATGAAAGGATTTGTTGAAGGAGCTTCTGTTTGAATCAGAAACTCTTGTGAAGGAGACATCTATGTCTGCTGGTGAAAAGGGTTCCTCCTCCTTTGACCCTGGACCAGGAGGTTGCCTGTAATTTGGTTCCCCAATATGTCTGTTTTAGATCTGCATTGATTAGCCCAATGAAGTCTTCTGTGACACATTGGATATTTCCAATTGGGCCACTTTTGGGCCTTTTTTTTTTTTTTTTAATCTTACAATCCATTTGAAGATGCAGGCAGAGTTTTTACAATTGTAACAGTTTATTGAGGGGCTTTAAATCAGTGGCCACTAAAGTTGCTTTATGAGTTTTAGTTCCAATTTAAATCAGAAAGCAGAGTTTTCAGTTTATGGTAAATAGATTCATTACTTCCTTAAAATCTTGGTTGGCATTTTCATAAGCCAGTTGTTTGGTCAGAATATTGGCAGCCTCCAAGTTCTCTACTTATCTTTCAATAGCTTTAGTCAACTCGTTATTTCAAGTAATGAAATAGAAGAAGTCATCAAAAACCTGCCAAAAAAGAAAAGTCCAGGACCACATGGGTTCTCAGGCGAGTTCTAGAAAACCTTTAAAGAAAAGCTCATTCCAATACTCCTCAAAGTATTTCATTAAATAGAAGAGGAGGGAACCCTCCCAAACACATTCAATGAAGCAAATATCACCCTGATACAGAAACCAGACAAACACATCAAGGAAAGAAAATATCAGACCAATATACTTAATGAACATCAATGCAAAAATTCTCAACAAAATTTTAGCACATCGCACACAAAAGTATATTTAAAAAATAGTGCTCCACGATCAAGTGGGTTTTATCCCAGGGATGCAAGGTTGTTTCTAACACCTGGAAATCAATAAATATCATTCACCATATCAACAGACTTAAAGTCAAGAATCACATGATTATTTCAATAGATGCAGAAAAAGCATTCAATAAAATACAGCATCCCTTCATGATCAAAACACTACAAAAAATAGGGATAGTGGGAACATTCCTTAACATTGTAAAGGCCAACTATAGTAAGCCCATGGACAATATCATTCTAAATGGTGAAAAACTGAAAACATTCCCCCTAAAAACTGGAACAAGGAAGGGATGCCCCCTTTCACCACTTCTATTCAACATTATCCTTGAGACTCTAGCCAGAGCAACTACACAGATCAAGGAAATTAAAGGGATACGAAAGGAAAAGTAGAACTCAAACTATCCCTATTGCTGATGACATGATTATACATTTAGAAGAACCAGGAAATTCCACCAGAAAACTTTTAGAACTCGTAAGTGAATTCAGTAAAATAGCAGATTACAAGATCAATGCTCATAAATCAATGCATTTTTATAGATAAGTGATGGATCTTTGGAAAGAATAATTAGGAAAATTACCCCATTCACAATCGCCTCAAGAAAAATAAAATACTTGGGAATCAATCTCACAAAAGAGGTGAAAGACCTCTACAATGAGAACTACAGAACACTAACGAAAGAAATTGAAGAAAACCTTAGAAGATGGAAAGCTCTCCCATGTTCTTGGATAGGCACCAATTAAAATCCCAATGACATACCTTACAGAAATAGAGCAAGCAATTATGAAATTCATCTGGAAGAATATGAAACCCAGAATAGCTAAAGAAATCCTTAGCAGAAAAAGCGAAGCAGGCAGTTTCTCAATACCAGATCCTCAACTCTACTACAAAGCAATAGTAACAAAAATGGCATGGTATTGGTACCAAAATAGAAAGGTAGATCAATGGTACAGAATAGAGGACATGGACATAAACCCAAATGAATACAATTTTCTCATATTAGACAAAGGGGCCAAAAATAGGCAATGGAGAAAAGATAGCCTCTTCAACAAATGGTGCTGGGAAAACTGAAAATCCATATGGAACAGAATGAAATTAAACCCCTATCTTCACCCTACACAAAACTCAACTCAAAATGGATCAAGGACCTTGGAATCAGACCAGAGACCCTGCATCTTATAGAAGAAAAGGTAGGTTCAAATCTTCAACATGTCGGCTTAGGATCAGACTTCCTTAACAAGACTCCCATAGCACAAGAAATAAAAGCAAGAATCAATAACTGGGATAGATCCAAACTAAAAATCTTTCTCTCAGCAAAGGAAACTATCAGTAATGTGAAGAGAGAGCCTACAGAGTGGGAGAAAATCTTTGCAACTCATACTTCAGATACAGCACTAATTTCCAGAATATATAAAGAACTAAAAAACTCTACACCAAGAATACAAATAATCTAATCAACAAATAGGCTAAGAAAATGAACAGACACATCACAGAATCACAGAATAAGATCTACAAGCAATCAACAGATATATGAAAAATGTTCAACATCTCTAGTAATAAGAGAAATGCAAATCAAAACCACCCTAAGATTCCATTTCACCCCAATTAGAATGGTGATTATCAAGAACACAAGCAACAACAGGTGTTGGTGAGAATGTGGGGAGAAAGATACACTCATACATTGCTGGTGGGGTTGCAAATTAGTGCAGCCACTCTGGAAAGCAGTATGGAGATTCCTTAGAAAACTTGGAATGGAACCACCATTTGACCCAGCTATCCCACTCCTTGGTCTATACCCAAAGGACTTAAAATCAGCATACTACAGAGATACAGCCACATCAATGTTCATAGCTGCTCATTTCACAATAGCCAGATTGTGGAACCAACCTAGATGTCCTTCAATTGATGAATGGATAAAGAAACTGTGGTATATATATACAATGGAATATTACTCCACCATAAAGAATGATAAAATTATGGCATTTGCAGGCAAATGGATGAAATTGGAGAATATCATGCTAAGTGAGATAAGCCAATCTCAAAAAACCCAAGGACGATTGATATCGCTAATAAGTGGACGATGACACATAATGGGAGAAGGGAGGGGTTAGTGTTAGGGTTAGGGAGTGGGGCAAGAATGGAGGAAGGAAGGACTGTATAGAGATAAAAGAGGGGTGGGAGAGTTGAGTGTACGGGAAAAAATAACAGAATTAATCAAACAACATTACCCTATGTAAATTTATGATTACACAAATGGTATGCATTTACACCATGTACAATCAGAGAAACAACATATACTCCATTTGTTTACAATTAAAAAAAAGCAAAAAAAAAAAAAAAGAGAGAATTTCATTGGTGTTTTCATGGCCATTATATATAATATGTAAAATTTCTTTGAATTTTGAAACCCTTCCAAAAGTACTAATTCTTCCAATGCGTGAACATGAGACAGAAGTCTTTACAATTTCTATCTCTCTCACACTGTGTGTGTGTGTATGTGTGTGTGTGTGTGTGTGTGTGTGTTTAATTTCTTTCATAAATGCTTCTGACAGATATAGAGATCTTTCGCTTCCTTGGTTAAGTTTTTTCCTAGATATTTAATATTTTGCTGTAGTCTTAATGAATGGGATTCTTGTCATTATTTCTTTCTCAGAAATCCTATTATTGGTACATAAAAATTCTACTTATTTTAATATTCTTATTGTATCCTGCAAATTTGTTAATCAATTCTAATTTTCTTTTGGCGGAATCTTTAACTTTTTTCTATGTTTGAATTATATAATCTGCAAACACACAGATAATTTGAATTCTCTCCTTTCTATTTACATCATTTATTTCATTCTCTAGCTTATTGCTCTGGTTAAAACTCCTACTTCTATATTTAATAAGAGCAGTGGTAGTGGATATCTTTATCTTGTTCTAGATTTGGGGGAAATGTTTTATGATTTTCCCAATTTATTTTTATTTTCACTCTTTTCTTTCCACACATAGCCTTAATTACATTTTTACAATCCTTCAATAGGTATTCTGTTAAGGTTTTTTATCATGAACTCATGTTAAATTTTATGAAATGCTTTTTCATCCTTTATTTTGTTGATGTGATGTATTACATTAATTGTTTTGCCTTTGTCAAGTCACCTATGCATCTCTTGGAAAAACACAACTTTATCATGGTGAGTGAACTATTGGGTGTACTACTGGATTTCATTTGCGAGTACTTTTTGAGAATATTTGCTATATATCAGAGATACTGATCTATAAAGTTTGGTTGTGTTCTTCTGTGATTTTTGTAACAAAATGATACTGTACTTGAAGAATGAGTTTGAATTTCCTTCCTTTCAATTCTTTGGAATTATTGACAAAACATAATGTTGTTAGTTCTTCTGTGAGTTTAGTAGAATTAATTAATTAAATTAGTAATTTAGTAACATTAACATACGCAGTGAAATCATTCTATTTTGGACCTTAATTAGTAGGGAAATATGTGATAACCAGCTCAATTTCACTATCTACCAGGGTCTGTTTGTGTTTTTATGTCATTTATTTCAATATTGGTGCTTTATGTGTCCAGAAACATCTATTTCTTCTATGTTTTCCCCTATTTCAATATATAGTCTCTTTAAAATTTTGTAATATTCTACATTATATTTGTACTATGAGTTCTAATGAGTCATTTATTATCTCTAATTTTACTTGTTGGTTTTATATCATTTTCTCTGGTCTGGCTAAAGTTTTGTTGATTTTGCCTATATTTTCAAAACATAACCTTGTTTCATTGGTTTTCTTAGACTACTGTTTTATCTTTTTCTGATCTAATATTTTCTATTTTACTTCTCCTATTAGTTGTAGTTTTCCATTGCTTTACTATATCCTTAAGATGCATGTTTAGGTTATTTATTTGATGTTATTTTTTAAGTTTTTGATGGGAGGCATTCATTGCTATTCCTTCTAGAGTTACATTTTTTACTTTCCATAACTTTTGATATGTTGTGTGATTATTTCCTTGTATAAAAAGAGAAAAGGGGAAGCAAGAGCCTCTGTAGGAGGAGAGTAGAAATATTTGTCTCATATAGAATAAAGTTAATGATGCAAAGAGAGCAATCAGATTTTTTTTTAATAAGTCAATGTGGTTCTATCAGAGATTATATTGGTTGGTTTGTACTTTAGATCTCTGAGAGTCAGAAAGCAAGTTAGTATCTTCTTGCCCTGGAAAACAGTTCATTGTTTACTGGGTTTATGCAAATTCCAAAGGTTAAAAAATCAAACATTTCTGACCCCATTTTAACCAGTATGATGCCACCCTTGTACAAAGCATTTGAAAGAACACCCTCACTTTCAATTGTTTGACCAAAAAATAAAAAATGTTGTTAATTTTTTGAGAGTTGATAGACTTCCATAGTGAAGTCATTCTGTTCTAAACACTTATTTGGTGGGGAATACTTATTACTCCAATTTCACTGTCAAATATTGATCTTTTTTTGATTTCATGACTTATAATTCAATATGGAAAAGCAACCTGTGTTCAGAAATTTAATCTTTTTCATTAGCTTTTCCATTTATCATCTTATATATTTTAGAAAACTCTTGAATGAAATTTATATTTCTGTGATATAAGTTGTAATGTCTACATTTTTCATCCTTAATTTTATTTATATCTTCTCTTCTTATTTTTAGTCTAGATAAGGGTTTTTGGATTTTATCTTTACATTTTTTTCATTAATCTTTTTTTTTGTATTTTTATTTTCTAACTCATTTATTTCTACTCTGATCATGGTTATTTCTTTCCTCCTATTAATTTTGGGTTTCGTTTCCTTTTTCTTTACTAGGACCCTTACATGCATCATTAGGTTGTATGTTTGAAACTGATTTCATCATGTAGACATTCACTGCTATGACTTCTTTTTACTACTACTTTTACTAGGTCCTTCATTTTGAATTCCTATGTGATTATCTCTATAAAAAGAGAATGGATAGGCAGGAGTTTCATGAAATGAAGAAGGACAGGATAGAAATTCATCTCATGGAGAATCAAGTTAGTACTATAATGATAACATTTATTTTATCAAAATTAAGAAAATGTAGTTTATCGGTGTTTAGAGTCTGAGATGGTTAGTTCAGAGGTCACAGTTCTGTGAGTCACACAACAAATTACTGCTACACTTTCACATGGATAAAAAGTTTATGAAGACATAAGTTATGGAAAATTCTAAAGGTTAAAAAACAAAACTCTTCTGACCCTGTTTTAAGCAATGAATGTCATAATATTGTCAGGAACTATTTCCAAAATCCAATTAGTGTAATCAGGCAGTATTGCAAAATAGGGAAATTTCCTGAACACTAAATTTGTATGAACTGTTTTTTCTTTTTTTTTAAATTTTTTCCTTGTTTTTTTCATTTATGGATGGACAAAATACCATTATTTTTATGTGGTGCTGATGATTGAACCCAGCGCCTCACATGTTAGAGGCTAATGCTCCACTGCTAAGCTACACTCCCAGGCCCTGGACTGTATTTTTACTTTGAGAAAAGTCTATGACATCAGGGGATATGATTTCCAGTCTCACCTCTACCACCTGCAGTCTGAATGCCATTGGCCAAGACATTGCATCTCTGAGGCCTGGCTTCTCCATTTCTAAAATGAGAATAATTTTGCTTTAGATAAAGATAATTAAGAAAATCAAAAGTGGTATAAATGTGAAATTACATGTTAATTTTGAGAATACCTGTAAACATTATGTAACTGGGGTCTTCAGAGCAATTTTCCTAACTAAATACTTTGTAAATAACAATGCTTGCCAAGTGGAAACAAGTACAATGGTCTCTTTATAGGACACATCTTTGTACAGCATTACCATTAGTGATCTAGTAGTGCAGGCAATCCAATGAAATGCAACTCATGACTACCAAATAAAGTCTCACATTCCATTTGCATCGTTTCTTCTGTGCTAGGAGTCTGTTTGGTGTACTCTCTGCCTCCTGTCCACCTCTAAACCACAGGACTGTTTACCTGTCTCTAATATTATAGCTTATGGTCCAATATTTTTCATTCCACTACATCTGAAAAGGACATACTAAACAGCAACAGAAACAGCCCCATCTGGAAGAGGTGAGAGATTGGCAGAGCCATATTTTCTCAAGTCCTCCCCTTTGATTCTCCAAGATCAACTCTTCCTCAGTTCTGCTGAATAAGTTTTACTTCTCTATTGATGGGAGAGGTGAGAATTCTTTCTGTGACTCTTTCTTTTGTTACAATCTATGACCCAGTTATACTGGGAGTGAAATAATGGGTAGTGAAATGAGGGGAAGCTTGTTGGTCTATGAACAGAGTCAGTGTGGTGTTTGCTTCATTTTTCTAATGTGGATGTGGAGGCAGCTCTGAGGAAAGCCAGAGCACATCATTACGGGCATTAGATCACCTTCAAACTCCAGTTCTGACCCCTGTGAGCTGTGTGAGTGAAGGAGTCCCAGGCTCACAGAATCTCAGTTTCCCCACTTGTCAAGTTAAAAATATTAATCTCTGCCCTCTGGTCCCCAGGATTTGGGGGCTTGGGGTGCTAAATAGCAAATGCTATGTATGTTTACTTAGTTACTATAATGATGTGTGTTTCATTTCAAAATGTTTAAGTTGTTCTACCTAGTGTATGCTTAGGGACTTTGGATATAAATTCAGCCTTTTAAAATATTTAAAACACTTGATTTTCAAAGATAAATGATCCCTTTGATTAAGTATTAAAAGTTCAATATTTTATATAAAAGCCAGAAATACACTTATTTCTACAAAGTCGTGAATTTCCTAAAAGTCTTCACTGTGAGAATCTAGGATGTTGAGCAATGTTTTGTATCAAATACCTCATTTTTTCTTAATCCTACCTGCACACTGGTACCACCAGAGGTAGGTGCTTCTGTGTTTCCTTGCTTGTTTGTTTTAAAGTACCAATTCCTGGGATCGATACCAGAGTGTCTGAACTAGATTTTCATGGATAGAGTTTCAGGAAGAAGAGCAAGAGTAAAAAAGTTTGTTTTTAAACGTATCAGGTGACCAATGTACACTCAGAAGAGCTCAAGACTTATCTAGTAAATTGACTCAGCAATTTATGTCAATAGGACACATTTTGATTAACAGAACACTATAAAGGTTTCCACTGATTGCAACCTCACAGTTGTCACAGGAAAAGGAGAAGGCTTCAGTGGATCCAGTTGTGGTCCTGGTGATCAGTCTCTCCTGTCTGCTTCTCCTCTCACTGTGGAGATAGAGATCTGGGAGAGGAAAACTCTCTCATCTCCTAGGAATATCTGCAGATAGATACTGAAACTTCAGCAAATCCTTAAGTAATGTAAGTGTGTCAATGCATATGTCTTGTAAAGGATTAATAAATTGACAGTAAGTTGTAATTTTTAATTATATATATTTTTAATGTTATTTATAGTTTTCCATTGTTAGAGGTATTGTAATTAAAAAAGCGTCTGGGATAAAAGAAATATTTAAGTCGAACATATTGACAGCAATATGAAAATGTCAAAAATCTGGAGTACCCTTGCCCTTCATTAATTCATGGTCATTCGCTGTGATTTTCTATTTTCTGCACAATCTAATCTGTTTGTGATGTTCTGCATGAATTTTTATTTGTTTCACTGCATCTTTCATTTTCAGGAGTTCTGACCAGTTTTTTTTTTTTTTTCAATATGTCTATGTCTTTTTGAAGTGGTCTTTCAACCCCTGAGATTGAGTAAATCATGCTAAATACATTTCTGCACACCAAAGAAAATAATCTACAAAAAGAAAACATCCTATTGAAGGGAAGATAATAGTACCCAAAATGTCTAACCCCCAAAAGATCAAAATCAAAATCAAATTAAATTTAGAAAACTTTACTTGAAAATGGGTAAGGAGAAAAATGAACAAAACAGGAGACCCTCATGCTAAGGAATTGAGTCAGATCTAGAAAGGGAAGAATTGAATGTTTTCTCTGATATGTGGATGCTAGACCAAAATAAGGGACAAAAATTAAAGAAACAATTCCACAAAATGGAAGAAATTGGTAGAAGAAAAGAAGGGGATTGAGGGGTGAGAAAAGTGTTGGGAATATTGAAGAACTGAATGAATCTGACAAAAATTCCTATATACATATACAAATAGACTACAATGAATCTACTTTTGTGTATATCCACAAGGCACTAATTAGTTAAAACTAAAACCAACTAATAAAAGTAGACAAAGAGTTGCTATGAACATTGATATTACTGTGTCACTATAGTACTCTGATTTTAAGTCCTTGAGGGATAAACTGAGGAATGGGATAGTTGGGTCAAATGGGGGTTTCATTCCAAGTTTTCTGAGGAATCTCCATACTGCTTTCCATAAAAGTTGCACAAATTTTCATTGCCACCAGCAATTTATGAATGTACCATTTTACCCACGTCTTCACCAACATTTATTATTATTTGTATTCTTGGTAATTGCCATTCTGACTGGGGTGAGAAAAAATTTTGAGTAGCTTTGATTTTCATTTCTCTAAATGCTAAAGATATTGAACATTTTTGCAAGTATTTGTTGATCAGTTGCATTTCATCTGTTAAGGGTCTGTTCAATTTCTTAGCCCATTTATTGATTGGGATTATTTGCAATTTTGTGTGTTAAGTTTTTTGAGTTCGTTATATATCCTACCGGTTAATGCTTTATCTGAAGTTCATGTGGCAAAGATTTTCTCCCATTTTTTTTGCCTCTCCAAGTTATTGGTAGTTTTCTTTGCTGAGAAGATTTTTTTGTTTGAATCCATTCATTAATTGATTTTTGATTTAACATCTGATGCTTTAGGAGTTTTATTGAGGAAGTCAGATCCTAAGCTAACATGATGAATATTTGGGACTACTTTCCTTCTATTAGGAATAGGGTTCCTGGGTCTCTGGTCTAGCACATAAGACTTCAATGAATGAGTGGATTTTAAAAAAATGTGATATATATTTATACACACACACACACAAACATATATACATATACATACATATTTACAATGAAATATTGCACAGATTTAAAGAGGAATGAAAGTATGACATTTGTTGTTAGATGGATGGAGTTGGAGAATATCATGCTACAGGAAACAAGACAAACCGAAAAAACAATTACTGAACATTTTCCCTGACGTGTGGATGCTAATTCACAACAAAGGAGCGAGTGGCTAGGGAAGAATAGAGTTACTTAGGTGGAGGGTAGTGAAGGGAGGGGAGGGGTATCATGGTAGGAAGGATAGCAGAATGAATCAGACAGTGTTTTCCTATATGCATATATAAATGTATGACTGCTGGTATTCTAGGTCATGTAAACCAGAAGAATGAGAAAGCATCAAAGTGCATTCTCCTGTCATGTAGAACGAATTAAAACAAATAAAAAATAATTAAAAATGAAAAATGAACTGGAAAAAATAGTATAGTGATGTATTAGGATGCTAATTAATAGAAATATTTTATTTACAGTCACTTTCATAAGTAAAAATTTACATTTGCAAACAAATGGACAAAGAATATGAATAGATATTTTTTCAAAAGCATTGAAATGGTCAATGGGTATATGAAAATATGCCCACATTACTTATCTTCAAGAAAATGCAATTCATACCACCATGAGATATGATCTCACTCATGTTAAGAATGCTGTTATCAATGTCAAATCATAGCAAGTTTTGGCACAGATGCAGAAAAATGGAACTTTTGTTCAGGTGTTGGGGAATGTTAATTTATACAGCCATTACACAAATGACTGTAGAACTTCCTCATAATATTGAAAAATATAAGTGCCATATGATCAAGTAGTACCACTTTTTAGTATAAGTCCAAAGGGTTGAAATGAGTATGTCCAAACTGTGTCTGCACTCCACATTCATTACAGCCTTATCTGCAGTAGTCAAGAAATGACAACAACCTAAGCATGCACCAGTGGCTGAATGTGTACATCAAAGTTGATTTATGTATAAAAGACAATCTTATACAGTCCTTATTTTGAAAAGGACCATGTACTCATTACTACAACATGGAATGATCCTTGAGGACTTCATGGTAAGGTAAATAACCACTCAGACCTTCACTACATGAACTCACTTACATGTGGAGTCTTAGAAAAAAAAAGCAGAAGACCTCAAACTCATAGTAACAGTTAGTAGACTGGTGGTTATTGGGGGCTGGGTTCTGTGAGAAAAGATGAGATGTTGGTCCAAGTGTAAAAACTTTTGCTACTAGTTAAATAAGCACCTGAGACCTAAGGAACAGCGTGTGACTACAGTAAATAAGAATACATCTTACACCTGAAATTTGCTAATGTGTTTTCTCCTTGCATACATGAAAATGTGAACACTGAGATAGTGTACCTATTTATTAGCTTGGCCATTATAATCAATTGGCAATGTCTACATAAATTGAAGTATCACACTTTTACAAACTAAATATATATATATATATAATATATATGTATATGTACATGTACATATAATTTTTTTTTTATTTTTCAACCATACCTCAAAAAAGGAATTAATGAAAGAAAACTATGGGCTGATAAGCAGCATAAGAGTGTGAGGGAAAGAACTATTCACTGTCCACTGGCTATTTACAGAATCCTTGTGTGTTTTGCACAAAGCTGCAGTCTGTACACTATGAATTGTGGCAAGGTGAGGGAAATTATTCTTCCATGCTGTACTGCATGGCCTGAGGCTGCCTCCATGGTAGTCAATCTCTTGCTGTGTTAGAGATATCTGTGGTCTCAATCTATGAGTCTTAAGATCATCTGGGGTCACCATTAAAAATACAGACTTCCAGTACTTATCATAGACTTACTCAGTCAAAACATATATGACATAAGCCCTGCTAATGACCCAGAAGAATTCAGCTGGGTATTGGTGCAAAGGTGGATAAGCACTAGAAACTGATAAATTATTCAAACTTCCAAAGTGGACAAAATAAAAGTCCAAAATGGGTCTTCTGTTTATTAGTCATGGTATGTTACAAATAGTTTTTAACTGTCTGACTTCATGCTTTTCATGTAAAACAGGACAAATAAGTCCTGAGGAGAATATAACCACTCAATTATATACATGTCTTGATTATGGCCTGAGGCTTTCCTCTAAGGATTATTAGAGATAAAGGAACATTGAGTGTTGGGAGTCTGTCTATAAGATCTGTAGATAATTTTTCTTGAACACACTGAAGATCTGCAGTCAGCACAGGAGTTAAATGAAAAAAATTGATGGGATTATGTTGTTTATTCAACAGCTGGAAAAAAAAGTGACAGCACACTAGTAGTTAAAATAATATATCATAAGGCCCAATTTAAATGTCCTAAAAATTGTTGAAAATAAACTAAGAAAAAATTGGAAGGAAAATTTAATTTTGGAACATGAGGAATGGAATATCCTTGTAGTATTTTATGTCTTTTTTATTACAGAGTTGTTGAATTTTTTGTTGCCACATGGAGGCCAGATTTTAATAAAATGTGCTGCAATTTATTAATAGTATCTTCTGTAAGTATTGGCCCAGTAATCAAAATATCATCCATATGATAAACAATTACATGTGGGAATAATTGTCAGAAATGCTGAAGAGCCTTATTCACAAAATGGTGACATACATAATGTGGGGCTATTTGACATACCTTCTGGAAGAACTTTCTACTGATATCTATCAGCAGGATTATGATGTATGAAAACAGAAATATTGAAAGCAAATTTTTCTCAATCATCAGGAAAGAGGAATAGCAAAAAAAAAAAAAAAGCAGTTTTTAGGTCTATTACTTTTAAGGAAAAATCTTGAGGAATTAGATTACTTTTGGAAATCCACACTGAAGTGGACTTATAGTCCTTTATTAATCTCTCTTAAATCTTGTAATAATCTCCATTTCCCCGATTTCTTCTTTATGATAAAAATGGGAGTATTCCATGGATTGATAGAAGGTTTAATATGTTCCAATTGTAACTATTCTTGAATGAGGATCCTGTGTCTGCCACCTTCTCCTTAGACAATGTACATTGATCTACCAAGAAAGAAGTGGTGACCTTCCATTTTAAGGAGAATGTGTTCAAATTCACAGAGGCCTCTATAAAGTGACTTCATACACATTTGTAACTTATGTAAAATGTCTCTGCCACATATGGGAAAAGTTACTGCCATATGTGCAGTTGAATATTAGTAATTACTTGTGAGTTAGAAGTATTAAAGCATCACAAAACTAAAGAGCTTTTAGACTCCTGTTTATTATTGCTCCCTATGCCCCAAACTAGGGTGGCCCTTTATGCATTCCATGCACAAGGTCACATTGAGAGTGGTATAACTAACATGAGCACAGGTTTTCAATAACCCTGTGTTTGCTCACTTAAATAAGGATTGATTTTGGTCTATTTTCAGTAATAGTTAACCATGCTCCAATACCTGAGGTTGTTGAGCAGTAATATAAGGAATCACATTTACTTGAGCTATAGAGGATCCTTTGGAGAGATTTAAAGATATATGAGACTAAACTTGAATGCATATTACACCAGTATAATCACCAATCAATCACTCCAGGTATTATAAATTCTCCTTCTTTAGCACTATGGGAGTGGGGCAAAATTAAAACAAAGGCATCTTTGGGGTGAGGTCTTAAATTTTGGGTAGCAATTTTACAAACTTCCCGAGAGAAACATAGTTGAGCATCCTCAATAGTGATTGAAACTATCCCTGCATCCCCTCTTGTAGCATGAAAGGATTTGTGGAAGGAACTTCTGTTTGAATCAGAAAGTTTTGTGAAGGAGACATCTACGTCTGCTAGAGAAAAGGGTTCCTCCTCCTTTGACCCTAGGCCAGGAGGTTACCTGTAATGGGTTCCCAACATGTCTGTTTTAGATATGCATTGATTAGGTGTTTTATGACCGTTGGATATTTCCAATTGGGCCATTTTTGTGGCCTTTTTTTTTTTTTTTTTTAATCTTACAATCCTTTTGATGATGGCCAGGGTTTTTACGATTGTAACAGTTTATCGGGGGACTTTATATCAGTGGCCAAAAAAGATGCTTTATGCATTTTAGATCCAAATTTAATCAGAAAGTGTAGATTTTAGTTTATGGTAAGTGGATTTCTTGACTTCCTTACAATTTTGGTTAGCATTTCCATAAGCCTGTTGTTCAGACAGAATACTGGCAGCCTCCAAATTGTCTACTTATCTTTCAATAGCTTTAGTCAATTGGTTAAAAAAATAAATGAAAGACTCCCCTGAGGCATGTCAAATTACAGCAAAGGACTTGGAAAGATCCCAAGTGTCTGGGATCCTCACCCATGTTATACAAACTAAGGTTTAAATCTGGGCCATGGTGGCTGTGGGCAACTGAGCTTGTTGTTGTAATGCCCTCTTTGACCCACTCCAAACAAATCATCATAATCAATCAATACTAATATTTACCTGAGCAGGTGTTTGTAAATTGATCTTTTCAAAGGTATTTGAAAATTAGTGATATTTTGTTTAAGAATGCTTAGGTCTACTAGTCCAAGCTGTGAAGTGAGTCTAGACACCAAAGTCTAGCCCAGAGTTGGACATCATGAAGTAAGTATCAGGAAAATATGACTGAGTCCTTTACTTTGATTTTTTCACAGGAAAATGAATGCCCACATAAAAGATGATATCCAAGTCCATTGGCTCTCTGTCCAGTGCTTTACCCAGTAACCCCCAAAGCCTAATCTTTATAAGGTACTTTGGTTACTGCATTTGAGCAAAGTCCTGGCACTCACTGCACATCCAGGCCCCCATGGAGGACTTATCACTGAAAAGGTCTGCAATTTAATCACCAGTTAGAAATTTCATCACTTTATTTGGCAGGAAAACAGTTATGCGATATTTGACAAATGTTCCAAACCAGATGTTGGAGAAAAGAAAGTCTTCTAAACAAATCGTGCTGGGGAAACCGCAATACAATATGTGGTAGATGAAACTGAACCCCTATCCCTCACCCTGCACAAAACTCAACCTGACAAGGATCAAAGACCTAGGAATTAGACCAGATAACCTGCACTTGCTAGAAGAAATTGTAGGCCCACACTACAACATATCAGCAATTGTTAAGGAATTGACTTACTTAACAAGACCACTGAAGTGCAAGGAAGAAAATAAAAAATTAATAAATGGGGTGTCATCCATTAAAAAGATTCTTCACAGCAAAGAAATTAATCGAAAGTGTGAAGACAGAACCTACACAATGAGAGAAAATCCTTGCTATCTGCTGTTCAGACGGGAAACAATGGATATAAAAAGTACTTATAAAATTTAACACCCTCCCCCCCGAAAAAAAAAAAAAAAACCTTGCAAACCAATCAATGAATGGCAAAGAAACTAAATAGACACTTCTTGAAGGAAGACACATGAATGATCAACAAATAAGTGGATTTGCAATAAGGAGATCCCTTAGGAAAGTTGTAATGGAACCAGCCAACTATCTCACTCTTTGTTCTATGCCAAAAGGACTAAAAATCAGCATACTACAGCGATACAGCCACATCAATGTTTGTAACATCACAATTCACAGTAACTAAGCTGTGGAGCCAAAACTGTTGGTGAGTTTGAAAATAAGTACAATCACGATGGAAATCATTGTGAATGTTCCTCAAGTACTAGGACTGAAACCACCATATGACTCAACTATACTACTCCTCAGTAATTATTCTAAAGAACTAAATAAGGAAAAGAAGATTGGGGGGAATCCATGAAAACCAATAAGTTAATCAGTGGAGAGGAAGGGGATCAGGGAAACTGAAGAGGTGAGAGAACGTGGAAGTACTGGAGAATAATACTGACTGAATGGCATTGTTATAGTGTGTGTATGTATGAATCTGTATCAACAGTCCAGCTATTATGTACAAATATAATGCAGCAATAAAAATATATGGAAAAGGAAAACAAAGAAGAATAAATGTTGGAGAGGATCTGGAAAAAAAAAAAAAGGAACAGTTTTACACTTTTGGTGAGATTGTAAATTAGTACAACCACTATGAAAATTAGTATGAAGATTCCTTAAAACAGTAGAAATGGAATCACAAAATGACCGAGTTATTCCACTCATTATTTATCTAAAAGAATTAAAGTCACATATTGTAGCAATACATGCATGCCCATTTAAAGCAGTACAGTTCACAATAGCCAAGTTATGAAACCCACCAAGGTATCATTCAACAGACAGGTGGGTAAAGATACTGCAGTAACAATGAACTTTTATTCATGTCATCTCCAAGGAAACAGATGGAACTGAAGAACATAATGCTAAGTAAGATAAGCCAGAATTAGAAAGAGAAGAGGAAGTAAAGGCACCACATCAAAGTGGAAAAAAGATCAGGACAGAAGAGAAAGAGATTGAGGAATGGAGAACAAGAAGGAAAGGGATAGTATAAGGGAAAGAAACTGACAAATTTGTGCTACATGCATGTATGAAGATAGCACTATAAATCCCACTCTTACAGATAGTTCTAATATATCAATAAAAACATTTTTATAAAGATGGCAGTAAGGAGTAATGACCCATGGATGGTGAAGTAGGAAGTTCCAGGTGTCACTTTTGTCCAGAGAAATTACTATTGACCTAGTATGAACTTTCTAAACCAAATTTTTTAGAATGCTAGAATCTATTTTAAAACTATAGTCTCCAGGGAAATGTTTGATTAAGAAAAGTTCTGAAATATCTCAGTGTCTCACATACATATAAATACCAGCTCTATTCTCTATACAGCAGCACCCACTGCAGGAAACTGTGAGGACTGATTCTACAGTCCTGTTGCATCTTGTTGGTTTCACAATGGGCAACAAGGATTATGTCCTACAAATATCCCCTTTGTATGCTGTGATCACTTGATGTTGATCATTGAGAAGCCATTACACAGGCTAGTCATTTGATACATTCCCATTCTCCCACACATTGAGTACAATCATTTCAGTTTGAATTTTGTGCCTCCAGTTTTATACTTTATAGATTGTTTATGATTATTTCCTTTTCACCTGAGGTGGAAATTTTGACTTTCCTCAGGTAGATTACTAGTATCTATAGAACAGGATCCATGAATTCTAGCTATGTAACAATTCAATTTTAATTCTTCAATGATAAAGAAAAAATATGCTTAAAATGCCTGTGAAGAATGTCTTTCCTCACTACTATTACGAGTAACCATAGGACTAATCAATGAAACACAAAGTGTAGAAGCAATCAGATAACAGAGCTATGGTTCACATTCTACCATTTCCATTTTAATCAGGAAGCAGTCAATAAAGTCCCAAGGATTGTTTATATCCAGGGATTCTTGTTGTTCTTTTATTTTCCCCAAATAATACAGTTTCATATCAGCAAAATTCTTAAGATACTTTTTATGACTCCCTGGAAAATGATCAGTGAGGGAGGAAAATTTTGGCAGACCTACAAAATAAAAATATTTACTAACTAGAAACAGGTAATATGGACATATAAATAGTATACCTAGCTATCTTAGCAACAATAGCTTTAAAAATAATTTAAAAATTGGTGTTCACTTTGAGGGAGATAGTTATAGAAAGGTTTGAGGGAGAGGATATGATCAGAAGATTATACTCATATTATCTTTAGAGATAAGAATTAGTGTATATAAATTCGCCTTCATCAAACCAATTTTTCCCTTCAATCTGGAAATACAGATCGCTATGAATTACTATGATTGATGCTTTGAAGCTGAGAAGAGAATTTGAAGGACATTGGGTAACCAGAGAAAGAGTACCATGATTGATAACTGAGAATATGGCTCAGTGTTTAAGCACCCTCAATTCAATTCCTGGTATTTAAAATAGAAAAAAAAAAAAAAAAAAAAAGAAGAAGGAAAGAAAGAAAGAAAGAGAAAAATATACCCCATCTGCAAACAGAAATTTCTACTATATTCTCATTTCATAGTTGCTTGTCACAAAGAAATTTTGCAAATTGCCTAATTCTAATCAGCAGTGTATTCATATAATTCATATGTATTCATATAATTAAGCATAGTGTGGATATATGTCAACATAGGGCAATATCTGCATTGTTTTATTAAATACAAAATCAAAATGCTGTAGAATACCTTTAATTTGGGTGAACAAAAGAGAAAAGTAACAAATTGCATAAACCTGCTGCATTCAGGTTTATTTGCCTTAAGTGCATAGAGTAATTATGAAGGATTATATTCCCTGGAGAGATATATTACTATTTCGTGGTGGCAGATGTGTCTGAAAAGTCCAAACTGGGTTCTGTGCTAAAGTGAGAGGGAGACTTGCTTTTGACCATATGTTCATTATTATATAATACCTTGTACTATTTTTAATAGAGTTCCAGGAAATGTAATACAAAATAATTTTCAGTGCTGGCAATCACACCAGGGGTTTTGTGCTTGCTAGGCAAGTACTCCATCACTGAGCTACATTTGCAGACATACAACTGACTCTTTTATGTATATATTCCAATGAGTTGTGACAAATATATGCAGTGATGCAACCACAGAAATCCAAGATATAAAATATTGCTGAGCTTGGTGGTGTACAACAGTAAGCCCTGCTACTCAGGAGGCTGAGGCAGGAGGATTTCTGGGCTCAGCCTAAGCAGAATAGTGAAATACTCTGTCAATATATATGATATATATATATATATATATATATATATATATATATATATATATAAATAAAATATTTTCATTACCACATAAAGTCCTCCTATTTAACCAATCATCCTTCCTCACTTCCAGGCCCTGGTGACCATGGATCTGCTTTCATACCTATGGTTTTGACTTAGCAAGATTGTCATATGATAGACTCTGACATAGAACAAAATAAAACAAATACTTTATCTCTGTCTGTTTTAACTTCATTCACTCCTTCTCCAATACTCTTCTTATATAGATCCAAATTTATTTTTAAAAATCTTTATTGGTGCATAAGAATTTTGCAGGAAGAATTCTAAATTGTGGACAATTCATAAGACAGTTAACATAATTTGATCAATCTCATTCTCCAGTGCCTTCCTTTGCCCTCTCCTCTCTTCTTCCTCCCCCTGAATCCATCTCTATAACCTACTGGTCTCTTATATTTTCATGTATCTTTTTGTTCATGTAGAAGAATATGTTTTAGATTACTTTTCCTTGGCATGTATTAGCAGTTCATTCCCTTTTATTACTGAGTAGTATTTCATTACAATCTATACCTTGAATTTTTATATATTTATAAGGAGATGGATAACTTTGATTGTTTCTAATTTTTGGTTCTTTAAACATGATCAATATAAACATTGTGAACACACAGAAAGACTATACCTAGTCATGCGATAAATCACTTTCACAGGAGATAAAAGAGGCATGTGAGTCTTTAGTGCCTGAGTTTAGGACAATAAGAAGACACATGAAAGAAGGTGAAAAGGAATGACTTGCCTGCATCACCCCCAATCCCAACTCTAGGCCATGTGGCAGAAAGAGATGCCCCGGCAATGGGGGAGGGGAAAGGAATTGAGTCCGGGCCTTGGACTTGAAACACTGAGGTTGTACATAGGCACAGTTAGAGTAGTGCATCTGGGCACTAGTGCTTTACCTTAAAACACCTGACAAAGTGATTTCCTCTGGGAGATGAGGTCAGAATAGGTAGTGTGTGACCCTTCTCCCTTCATACATTTCTGCACAGAAGGAAGGGAAAATAAGGAGAATTAGATATGAAATAGAAGGTCAATTGTGTGTGTTCTGGAGATGAAATGAGACTATTGACTTCAGAGACATAGCAACAAATTTCCATCACATTTCTTTTGAGTGTGAAACAATGTGTGGAAGCTAGAAAAATGATAGAAAAGCACATGCTTTCAGGGAATTTGTTCTGTTGGGGAAGGAAGACTAAAGCCCAATATATTCTTAGTAATAGGAGAACAAATTCATATGTGATTCTGAGTTGGAAACATGCAGTACAGAGACTATACCAAGTTTTAATTCATTTTCATGTTAAAACACAAAAGAGGGCAATGAATTGTAACCTTAATGTTTGTTTTCCCCATGATTGATCTCCACAAGTATCCTACTATGGTTTGCAGGTGCCCAGATATTATTTCTGTGTTTAAAATCTATATATCTAGTAAGTGTAAGTGACCCTCATCCAAAGAACCTTTATTTGCTGTATGTATTTTTCTCCTTTTTTTTCTTTTCCATGCTGGCTACAAACTGCAAGACTCACACATGCTAGGCAAATGTTCTACTTCTTGACTACCCCCCTGTCCTGCCATGGAGATTCTCTAACACTTCCCTTTTCCACACTCTATGCTTATCATTTTGAGAGCCAGCATGTCCTTTTTGGACCCATTTTTACTTGAATTTTTTACTCAAATTGAAAGTTGAGATTGAAACCAGTAATTAATCATGATTATTATTGAGATCATCTGGAAGAGAAATGCCCTGTATTATCACATGTTAATCATTTTTCTGTTGTACCTGAATGACACATGAACAACGCAACATTAGGTAATTATTGGCACTTGGGGTCACCCATGCTAGTGTACCAGGACACAGGGAATAGCATATGTCTTTGTACAGTGACCCAGGAAATACTCTAAAATGAACACAGGGTGTTGTCTGGATCCTGTGGGAATGGGGAAATGTGAGAAGAGAAGGCAGAGAAGGCATACCAAAGAGGGGAAGTATGTGAAGAGTGTCCCAGAGGAGAGGACTGTCAATGACAACACAGAAGCAGCCAAACAGTCAGGAACCTGTGTGTCAGAGAAGCAAATGCATTGGAAAATGTGTTCGTATCAAGTTCTTTATCCAGAGATTTCAGTTTAAAGTGCCATACAATACTCATCCAGAATAAAGAGAGCTTCATGATAGCCAGGTCCTCTTCCACACATATCTGTTTTGCAAAAGACAAAAAAACAAAGACAAGAGTTACTCTTTACATATAACTGTGACATTATGATGAATGTGATTCCTAAGAGAATACACAGTAATTGTTTGATGAATGATTGACAAATGAATGGAAGAATGGAGAGATGGAAGGATAAATGAATATATGGAAGGACAGCCAGTTAGGTATAAGGACAAAGTGTCAGGGGCTGTGCCATGTGGGCTGCACCAGGATGGCGCCTGGCAGCCAGCCAGAAGTTGTTTTGATCACATCGGCAATGAGGAGGTCAGTTAACATAAGCACACCAAGGTGATTTATCATTGGCCATATTCAATTAAGTCCATGCACACAACGCGTGCACAGATGTTCCCGAATGCTCCTGCTTGGGGCTGCTCACTTTGACCTTTGCCATGATTGGGCAGCTGGCTCCTTAACTGACCTGGCCCCACCGTCCGCCTTCCGGAGGGAATATAAGCAGGCAGTAGGCAGAAGGCAAGAAGAAGCAGCTAGCAGAGAGAAGAAGCAGCAGTAAGCAGCAGGCAGCAGCAGAAGGCAGATGGTAGAGCGGAGAACTGAGAACACTCCTCTAGATCATAGATCACGGATCACAGTATGTGGTATGCACCACTAAGAAGCACCTCAGATAGATAGCACCTAGTTCACAGGATGCGGGACCTACCTCTAAGAAGAAGCAGCAGAACAATAAGAAGAAATAGATCTCTGATAAGCGTAGCAAGCCTCTCTTTCTCTAAAAACTTCCTCTAAAAGCAAAGTCTCTCTTCCTGATAAGCAAAGTCTCTCTTCCTCTCAAAGAAGCCTCTCTTCCACTAAAAGAGTAAGCAAGCAAGGAAGAAGCACAGAAATAAAAGTAGTTTATTTCCAGTCCACCTCCGATAAATACCCGCGCAATTGTTGCTGTAGGCGGTAACAAATATCTGCAGGATTGTTGCCGTGGGTGGCAACAACAAAGGATGACAGATTCCTAACTATTTAACATTTTACCTTTCAAAAAATATTTATATACATAAATATTTCACTATTTTTCACACCCTATATCCACAATCTCAGGTATATCTACTTTTTTTTTTAATTTTTAATTTTAATTAAAAATCATAAATTTACATCGGGCAATGTTGTTTGATTCATTTTGTTATTTTTCTCCCTTCCCCTCTCCCACCCCTCTTTTCCCTCTATACATTCCTTTCTTCCTCATTCTTACCACCCTCCTTATCCCTAAGCCTAAACCTAACCCTAACCCTAACAATAACCACTCCTACCCCCCACCCCAGTATGTCCTCATCCCCTTATCAGCGAGATCATTCGTCCTTTAGTTTTTTGAGATTGGCTTATCGCACTTAGCATGATACCCTCCAATTTCATCCATTTGCCTGCGAATGCCATAATTTTGTCATTCCTCACGGCAGAGTAATATTCCATTGTATATATATGCCACAGTTTCTTTATCCATTCATCAACTGAAGGGCATCTGGGTTGGTTCCACAATCTGGCTATAGTGAATTGAGCAGCTATGAACATTGATGTGGCTGTATCTCTGTAGTATGCTGATTTTAAGTCCTTTGGGTATAGGCCAAGGAGTGGGATAGCTGGGTCAAATGGTGGTTCCATTCCAAGCTTTCTGAGGAATCTCCATACTGCTTTCCAGAGTGGCTGCACTAGGTTGCAACCCCACCAGCAATGTATGAGTATACCTTTTTCCCCACATCCTCGCCAACACCTATTGTTGCTTATGTTCTTGATAATTGCCATTCTAATTGGGGTGACATGAAATCTTAGGGTAGTTTTGATTTGCATTTCTCTTATTACTAGAGATGTTGAACATTTTTTCATATATCTGTTGATTGCTTGTACATCTTCTTCTGTGAAGTGTCTGTTCATTTCCTTAGCCCATTTGTTGATTGGATTATTTGTATTCTTGGTGTAGAGTTTTTTGAGTTCTTTATAGATGCGGGATATTAGCGCTCTATCTGAAGTATGATTGGCAAAGATATTCTCCCACTCTATAGACTCTCTCTTCACATTACTGATTGTTTCCTTTGCTGAGAGAAAGCTTTTTAGTTTGAATCTATCCCAGTTGTTGATTCTTGCTTTTATTTCTTGGGCTATGGGAGTCCTGTTGAGGAAGTCTGCTCCTAAGTCAACAAGTTGAAGGTTTGGGCCTACTTTTTCTTCTATAAGATGTAGGGTCTCTGGTCTGATTCCGAGTTCCTTGATCCATTGTGAGTTGAGGTTTGTGCAGGGTGAGAGACAAGGGTTTAATTTCATTCTGTTGCATGTGTTTTTCCAGTTTTCTCAGCACCATTTGTTGAAGAGGCTATCTTTTCTCCATTGCATATTTTTGGACCCTTTGTCTAGTATGAGAAAATTGTATTTATTTGGGTTTGTGTCCATGTTCTCTATTCTGTACCATTGATCTACCTGTCTATTTTGGTACCAATACCATGCTGTTTTGTTACTATTGCTTTGTAATAGAGTTGAAAATCTGGTATTGTGATACCACCTGCTTCGCTCTTTCTACTGAGGATTGCTTTAGCTATTCTGGGTTTCTTATTCTTCCAGATGAATTTGATAATTGCTTGCTCTATTTCTGTAAGGTACATCATTGGGATTTTAATTGGAATTGCATTGAATCTATATAGCACTTTTGGTAGTATGGCCATTTTGACAATATTAATTCTTCCTATCCATGAACATGAGTGATCTTTCCATCTTCTAAGGTTTTCTTTAATTTCTTTCTTTAGTGTTCTGTAGTTCTCATTGTAGAGGTCTTTCACCTCTTTTGTGAGATTGATTCCCAAGTATTTTATTTTTTTTTTGATGCTATTGTGAATGGGGTAGTTTTCCTAATTTCTCTTTCTGAAGATTCATCACTTACGTATAAAAATGCATTGGATTGATGAGCATTGATCTTCTAACCTGCTACTTTAATGAATTCACTTATGAGTTCTAAGAGTTTTCTGGTGGAATTTCCAGGTTCCTCTAAATACATAATCATGTCATCAGCGAACAGGGATAGTTTGAGTTCCTCTTCTCCAATTCGTATCCCTTTAATTTCTTTGGTTTGTCTAATTGCTCTGGCTAGAGTCTCAAGAACAATGTTGAAGAGAAGTGGTGAAAGAGGGCATCCGTGCCTTGTTCCAGTTTTTAGGGGGAATGCTTTCAATTTTTCACCATTTAGAATGATATTGGCCATGGGCTTAGCATACATGGCCTTCACAATGTTAAGGAATGATCCCACTACCCCAATTTTTTCTAATGTTTTGAGCATGAAGCGATGCTGTATTTTATCAAATGCTTTTTCTGCATCTATTGAAATAATCATGTGATTCTTAACTTTTAGTCTGTTGATATGGTGAATGACATTTATTGATTTCCGGATATTGAACCAACCTTGCATCCCTGGGATAAAACCCACTTGACCGTGGTGCACTATCTTTTTAATATATTTTTGTATGCGATTTGCTAAAATTTTGTTGAGAATTTTTGCATTGATGTTCATTAAGTATATTGATCTGAAATTTTCTTTCCTCGATGTATCTCTGTCTGGTTTAGGTATCAGGGTGATATTGGCTTCATAGAATGAGTTTGGGAGGGTTCCCTCTTCTTCTATTTTATGGAATACTTTGAGGAGTATTGGAATGAGCTCTTCTTTAAAGGTTTTGTAGAACTCGGCTGAGAACCCATCTGGTCCCGGACTTTTCTTTGTTGGTAGGCTTTTGATGACCTCTTCTATTTCATTGCTTGAAATTGATTTATTTAAGTTGTGTATGTCTTCCTCATTCAGTTTAGGTAATTCATATGTCTCTAGAAACTTGTTGATGTCTTCGAGGTTTTCTGTTTTGTTGGAGTATAGATTTTCAAAATAGCTTCTAATTATGTTTTGTATTTCACTGGTGTCTGTTGTGTTATTTCCTTGTTCATTCCGAATTTTAGTAATTTGAGTTTTCTCCCTTTTTCTCTTTGTTAGCGTGGCTAAGGGTTTATCAATTTAGTTTATTTTTTCAAAGAACCAACTATTTATTTTGTTAATTTTTTCGATTGTTTCTTTAGTTTCAATTTCGTTGATTTCAGCTCTGATTTTAACTATTTCCTGTCTTCTACTACTCTTGGTGTTTGTCTGCTCTTCTTTTTCTAGGGCTTTGAGCTGTAGTGTTAAGTCGTTTTTTGTTGATTTCTACTTCTTTTGTTGAATGCGCCCCATGAAATAAATCTTCCTCTCAGTACTGCTTTCATAGTGTCCCAGAGATTTTGATATGATGTGTCTTTGTTCTCATTTACTTCTAAGAATTTTTTAATTTCCCTCCTGATGTCTTCTATTATCCATTCATCGTATAATAGTGTATTATTTAATCTCCAAGTATTGGAGAAGTTTCTGGTTTTTATTCTGTCATTTATTTCTAATTTCAGTCCATTATGTTCTGATAGAGTACAAGGTAGTATCTCTATCTTCTTGTATTTGCTAACAGTAGTTTTGTGGCATAAAACATGGTCTATTTTAGAGAAGGATCCATGTGCTGCTGAGAAGAAAGTGTATTCTTTCTTTGTTGGATGGTATATTCTATATAAGTCGGTTAAGTCTAAATTGTTGATTGTGTTGTTGAGATCTATGGTTTCTGTATTCAATTTTTGTTTGGAGTATCTATCCAGTGGTGAGAGAGGTGTGTTAAAATTGCCCAGTATTATTGTGTTGTGGTCTATTTGATTTCTGGATTTGAGAAGGATTTGTTTGACGTGCATGGATGAGCCACTGTTCGGGGCATAGATATTTATGATTGTTATGTCTTGCTGATTTATGCTTCCCTTAAGCAGTATGTAATGTCCTTCTGACTAGTTTTTGCTTAAAGTCCACATTATCTGAAATGAGGATGGATACTCCAGCTTTTTTGCTGTGTCCATGTGCATGGTATGTTTTTTCCCATCCTTTCACCTTTAGTCTATGGGTATCTCTTTCTATGAGATGGGTCTCTTGCAGGCAGCATATTGTTGGATTTTTCTTTTTAATCCAATCTGCCAGTCTATGTCTTTTGATTGATGAGTTCAGGCCATTAACATTCACAGTTATTATTGTGATATGATTTGTATTCCTAGTCATTGGACTCATTTTTGTTTTTTGACATGATTTGGTTTCTCCTTTATTTGGCTATTCCTTTAGGCTAGTTCCTCCCATTGCGGATTTTCATCGTTGTTTTTCATCTCTTCCTCATGCAATATTTTGCTGAGAATGTTCTGTAATGCTGGCTTTCTTTTAGTAAATTCCTTTAGCTTTTGTTTACTGTGGAAGGATTTTATCTCATTGTCAAATCTGAAAGTAAGTTTTGCTGGGTATAAAATTCTTGGTTGGCATCCATTTTCTTTCAGGGCTTGGTAAATGTTGTTCCAGGCCCTTCTAGCTTTTATGGTCTGGACTGAAAAATCTGCTGATATTCTTATTGGTTTCCCCCTGAATGTAATCTGATTCTTTTCTCTCGCGGCCTTTAAAATTCTGTCTTTATTTTGTATGTTAGGTATTTTCATAATAATGTGCCTTGTTGTAGGTCTGTTGTAATTTTGCATATTTGGGGTCATATATGCCTCTTGTACTTGGTTTTCCATTTCATTCTTGAGATTTGGGAAATTTTCTGATATTATTTCATTGAATAGATTGTTCATTCCTTTGGTTTGTTTCTCTAAGCCTTCCTCAATCCCAATTATTCTTAAATTTGGCCTCTTCATGATATCCCATAATTCTTGTAGATTCTGTTCATGATTTCTTACCATCTTCTCTGTTTGGTCAACCTTGTTTTCAAGATTAAATATTCTGTCTTCAATATCTGAGGTTCTGTCTTCCAGGTGATCTATCCTATTGTTTATGCTTTCTATGGCGTTTTTAACTTGGTTTATTGTTTCCTTCATTTCAAGGTTTCCGTTTGGTTTTTTTTCAGTATCTGTAACTCTTTATTGAAATGCTCTTTTGCTTCCGTTATTTGCTCTTTTAACTGTTGATTAGTGCATTCATTTAATGCCTGCATTTGTTCTTTCATCTCCTCATTTGCTTCCCTGATTGTTTTTTTTTTTTTTATTGTAAACAAATGGGATACATGTTGTTTCTCTGTTTGTACATGGCACAAAGGCATACCATTTCTGTAATCATAAATTTACATAGAGTAATGTTGTTTGATTCATTCTGTTATTTTTTCCCCTCCCCCCACCCCTCCCACCTGATTGTTTTAATTATGTACATTGTGAACTCCCTTTCGGACATTTCTTCTGCTGTGCTGTCATTGGGTTTTATTGATATAGTATCTAGGTTTGTTTGGGACATTTTCTTTCCTTGTTTTCTCGTATTGGTCAGATGTCTATGGGTCTGTGATATTGTAGATTTCCCCCATTGGCTTATAGTGACCCTGTAGATTTCCAGTGTATCTCCTACCAACCTTCAGTAGCCAGAAGTCTTGGATTAATTTGATAATGCAGTGCTTTTGAAGAATGCTGCCCCTAGTCCAGTTCCAGGGAGAGAGAACTGGAGAGGTCTCTTGTTGCACAGCCCTGGTCCAGGGGCTGGTTGTAGGTTGGAGGTCTCCACTGGCTTGGGGACTTGTGGCTGGCTCTGTGTAGACAGGCTCTCACTGGGTGATTTACCCCGAGAAGCTAGCCTAGAGAGGCGCCTCCCGCTGGAGGGGGGCTGGGCTGCTTGGGGACGTCCCTGGCGCCCTGTGCTGGTCACTGAAGCAACCTGCGGGCGGGCTGGAGCTGGCAGTGGGGTGGGCTGTAGCTGGCTGTGGCGGGCCAGAGCTGGCCGCACTTCTTCTGTGCAGAAGGGCTCTCACTGCGGGGCCTGTTCAGAGAGGCTGGAGGATCTGTCCCTGTGGGCGGAGCCCACCGCCAGACTGCACCGAGCTGCCTGGGGGAGACGCTATCTGCCCTCTCCCACTCTAATAAGCCACTCAAATCCGGGCCTGCCGCCCAGCTGAGCTTCGCTGGGTGGGGGAAACTCACCCCGTGGTTGTATCTTAGTCCGAGACTCTCAATGCCTCCCCTTCTTGGATCCTGGGTTCTGGGGCAACTGGAGATGCAGTCACCCTCTAGTCCACCATCTTGGATCGCCCCATGGAAAAAGCCTGCAGCTGGAGGGGGACGATGCTGCCTGGAGAGGTCTCTGGCTGCCCAGCCCTGGTCCCAGAAGCCGCTTGTGTGTATCAGATGTCTCCGCTGGCTTGGGGACCCGTGGTTGGCTCTGTGTAATGAGGCTTTCACTGGGCGGTCTGCCCCGGGAAGCTAGCCTAGAGAGGTGCTTCCCACCGGAGGGGGCTGGCCGGTATATCTACTTTTAATCCATCTGCAACACATTAAGTAGTTTAGAGTATTGTATCATGCAGTTTCTTTTGTCTGTAATGTATTTTTCTTACACAACCTCAGTACCAAGGTACTGAGGTTTCATATCCTCTTTCCACTCTTTGTGATTCTCTCAAACAATAAAACATTGCCATCATTAGTTTTCCTCAATATAACACTCATGTTCTCATTGATACATAGGTCATCTGTACACACTTATTTCCATTGATTTATCTTTCTGTTGTGTGGAAATGTGAACTTGAAGAGAAGTCTCTGACCTTTTAATCGTATCTACAATGCCAGACATATAGGAGGTATTGAAGTGACAGAATCAAAGCTGGAGATTCCAAGGTCAGACTTCAGGATACACAATATAGTTGTGGTGATCCAATTTGCAAAACACATGCTGATCACTGGAAGAGGTGTGCTCTATTATTATTTCAGGGTGCCTGAAATACCCTGATATCTTCCATGTTTCCAACTTTTTGGCAGGGGCAGCAACTGGGGATTGAACTCAGGGGCATTCAACTACTTAGCACATCGCCAGTCCTGTTTTGTATTTTATTTAGAGACAGGATCTCACTGAGTTGCTTAGTTCCTCACCAAGCTAAGATCGGCTTTGAACTCATGATTCTACTGGTCTCAGTCTTCCAAGCTGCTGTGATAATAGGCATGTGCCAACATGCCTGGTGTCTACATGTTTTCTAACAGAATTTCTGACAATCCTGATTGAGAACTACTAACCCCTTTCTGTGATACATTTCCATCTCAAAATGCTCTGCCTTTTCTTCTCTTCCATTCTGTCCCTTTTGAGGCAGCTTAGCTGTCATTTATACTATGATAGAGTTTCTTCTCCATTTTTTGTTTCATAGTGGAGTATGAAGTGATGCAAACCTGGCATCTTCTCACGCAGACTTGCCTCTACCCCAGTGTTCTGTGCTCCCTACTCTCACAGGACACTAGTTCTATTGCATCACAATGAACTGATTACTCACCTGCTTCCCTAACTGGGTAGGAGGCTGTTGATGCTGCTTTCTGCTACTGGAGAATTCTATTTCCAGAGTTGAGCCTGGGATATGTACAACACTACCCAGAAGATAATCAAGTTATGAAGTGAGATCACTTCTTTGCTGGGTGAATAAAACCTTAATGAGTTTTACCTTCTAGAGGTGTTGAGGGCCGTCTTGGACAAGACTGTGTCTGGCAGCAAGCTAAACAGCGCTGGCTGTAAATAAGGAAGTACCTAAAAGGCTGGTTTGCTGTTACTAGTTCCTTGGAGACTGATGACATGTTAATGCCAGGCTCAAGAATTGGCTATCTAATATCATGCTGCATGTGAACAGCTCGTGATTTAGATAGTTTTATGCTGGCATTCCTCTGCATGCTCTCCTGCATAAGATAAAGCTTTGCTATAATTGGCTGATAAGCTAGGAGCCTGGGGGAGGAGAGAGGGAGAGAGAAAAAGAAGGAAAATAATAAGCAGAAGCAACAGGAGACAGAGAAATAGGGAGGACACAATAAATCTCATCAAACTAAAGAATAATAGTGTTTCCTTTCTCCATGCTGGATCCACTGGACAGAACAAGTGGTGGCCCATATAGGGAATTTCTTTCTCCTTCTGCGTCCTCCCAGGTAAGGAACTTAAGGTAAGCTATAGGAAAACTAAGTAACTTAAAGTAAGCTACAGGAAAACTGTAGGATAACCGCCCCAAAATCTCTGGCCAGAGTGTATAAGAGGGAGGCCACATAACCCTGGTAAAGGAAGTCTACATAACCCTGGTAAAGGGAGGCCTCATAACCCCAGTAAAGGGAGGTCTCATAACCCCAGTAAAGGGAGGTCTCATAACTCCAGAATGGGGTCACAAGTGTCAAAAAATCAAATGATAAAAATCATACAAGATGTGCTTAAGGCTATAGGGACTGCTGTAAAACAATCTACTGTAGCAGCATATGTAACCTACTGGCCAAGGTTAGTCCTTGGTTTTTGGAAGAGGGAGTCCTAAATATTTCACGATGGGAACTTCATAAAGAGGATCTTATCAAAGCAGAAAAGAAAAAATCCCCGTTACCTAAAGGTACATTTCCCATGTGGCAGCTCATTAAGGAATGTCTAACATCTGAGAAAGGCAGAGTAAAAACTTTAGTAGAAGAAGGAAATATGTGCCTGGAAGAGATAAAGGAACAACTAAGTGTACCTTCTCATAAAGAAGAGGAGGAGGGGCTTACCAGGAGGTAATTAGAAAGAGCATCAGGGACACGGTCGTCCCCACCAGCTATGTCAGGAAGGAACATCAATCTCTTCCTAGAGGCAGCAGCCTGCCCCCTATATCCCCCAAAGTACCCTTGGGAGGAGTTAGCTCATGCTATAAATCAGATGGGTTTTTCACCTTGGGGAAAAGAAACCCCCATTAAAGAAACCTCAGCAATCCCACAATTCTTCCCTGTGCTAGAGGACCAAAACAGACAAAGATTCCACCAATCTCTGGATTTCAAAAAAGTAAAAAATTTTAAGGAAGCAATAGCTACATATGCTTCACAAGCTCCATTTACAATTAGTATGTTAGAATCAGTCTCGGGACTAAATCTAGTGCCGGAAGATTGGAAAAGGACTACACAAAAATTTGCAAGGTGTTATCTGCCCCATTCAAGCTGAAGGACAAACAGGGACTAAAGGGCTGGGTTTTCTGGAGGGGCCACTGAGCCATTAAAGATAACATGGAAATCCAATAATCCTATCTGGGTCTCCCAGTGGCTCCTTTCTAAAGAAAAAATAGAGACGGCCCAGGAAATAGTTAGTCAACAATTAAAGGAAAACCATATCATTCCTTCCACTTCCCCTTGGAATACACCATTTTTGTCATAAAAAAGAAGTCTGGGAAATGGTGGTTCTTGCAAGATCTGAGAGCCATAAATTCCAGTATGCAGATTATGGGCCCGGTGCAACTGGGTCTCCCCTCATTAGCTGCTATTACAAAACATTATCATATCATCTCTATAGACATAAAAGATTGTTTCTTTTCCATTACTGGGCATCCTGAGGATAGCCCTCAATTTGCCTTTTCCATTCCTTCTTTGAATAATGAAAGGCCTAATACTAGATACCAATGGGTGTCCTTCCCCAGGGAATGGCAAATAGTACCTCTATGTGTCAAATATATGTTGGCCAGGCTATATCACAGATTAGACAGAATTATAAAGAACTTTATTGTCTCCATTATATGGATGATATTCTTTTGGCTCATAGGGAACAGTCGACTTTTTTAAGAATATTTGACAATATTATTAAAACCCTAGGAATATGGGGATTACATGTGGCCCCAGAAAAGGTGCAAACCCACAACCCTATTACCTTTCTAGGACCTCAAATATTAGATACCTGTGTTAGGCCACAAAAAATTCAATTAGCCACGGAAAAATTTAAGACTCTAAATGATATCCAAAAATTATTAGGTGATATAAATTGAGTAAGGTGAAATTTGGGAATCACCACTGGTCAAGTTAAGCCTTTGTTTGATATTCTCCAAGGAGATTCAGACCCTACATCCCCCAGAAATTTAACTCCTGAAGGTAGAAAAGCTTTGAGGTTAGTAGAACAAGCTTTATAAAGTGCTCATAGTGATAAAGTTGATCTATCCTTGTCTTTTAATCTCATAGTATTAGATTCTGAATATACTCCTATTGGTCTATTGTGGCAAACTGGACCCCTGATATGGATCTATTTGCCAGTGTCCTCTCAAAATGTTGTTTCCCCGTGTCCTGTGATGGTGGCAAATCTAGTTGCATTAGGATTTAAGACAGCCCTTCGAGTTTCTGGAGTTCATCCTCAGACAGTTATTGTCCCATATGCGGCAAAACAGATTGAAATACTAGTTAACAATAATAAAGATTGGACAATTGTCTATTGTTCCACCATGGCCACATTTGATAATCACTTGCCAAGTTCACCTATTGTCAGCTTCTTCAAAAGACATCCTGTTATTTTCCCTCAGGTTGTTAAGTCTCAACCTATCCCAGCAGCAAAAGCAATCTTTACAGATGGCTCTTCCCCCGGTACAGCTACAGTAGTTTCTGATAAAGTACAGACTATTATTACTTCTCATAAGTCTTTTAAAAAAAATGAACTAGAAGCAATAATAACTGCCTTACAAACATTTCCTGAGGAACCTTTAAATATTTGTACTGACAGTCTCTATATTGCCCAGCTTGTGCCACAGCTTGAGACAGCTGGACCCATTAGTCCTCAATCCACCTTAGAACAATGCTTTTATCAGGTACAAACTTTTCTATGGACTCACAAAGAATCTTTATATATAGGCCATATCAGAGCACATTCAGGATTACCTGGGCCTTTAGCTCAAGGAAATTCTACTGCAGATTCAGCTACTCGAGATCCTCATGTATTTAATATTGTTATAAAAAGCAATTAATTTCCATAAAGATTTTCATGTCAATGCTACTACTCTCAAAACAAAATATAACATTACAAAAGAACAAGCCAGAAATACAGTAAAACAGTGTCCTGCCTATGTGCCTCATTTATCTGTTCCTCATTTTGGAGTCAATCCTAGAGGACTCCTTCCAAATCATCTATGACAGTTGGATGTCACCCATATCCCTGAATTTGGTACTTTAAGATTTTTACATGTAATTGTAGATACCTACTCAGGATATATGTTTGCTACTGCCCATACAGGGGAAAAAAACAAAAGATGTAATCAGTCATTGCCTTCAAGCCTTTGCTACTATGGGAAGGCCAAAAGCATTTAAAACAGATAATGGGCCTGCGTATACTTCTTCATTTCAACAGTTTTGCTCAATGTTTAATATCTATCATTCTACAGGATTGCCCTATGATCTACAAGGCAAGCTATTGTGGAAAGGGCTAATCGAACATTAAAAGTCTGCTTAACTGAACAAAAAGGGGGAATAGGGGCATTAGCCCCTCCCAAGAATAGATTTAACCTTGCTTTATTCACCCTCAATTTTTTAAATTTGGATGCTATGGGCTGTCCTGCGGCTGATAGACATTTTAGTGGGAAGTCTGGTGGCCATCCACAAGCAATGTGGAAAGACATCTTGACTGGGTCCTGGAAAGGACCTGACCCAGTATTAATTTGGGGGAGAGGATCTGTTTGTGTTTTTCCTCAGGATCAACAACAACTTATCTGGGTCCCAGAGCGCTTGGTAAGAACTATCCATAAGAAAGAAAATGGCACCAAAACACAAAATGATGCTGATGGTAGTAAGCCTGTTGTTGTTAGCTCTTCTTAAAACTTTTTTGAGGGGGTAGACTTTGCTTCCCCTGGTTAGCCACCTCAGAAACCACCAAGAGTACCTTGCCCTGTGTGTAGCTTGTTCCCAATTGGAATCTTTCTTATGGGTATCAACATGGAAAGGACCCTTACGCCCTTACTTTAAATATATCCAAGCCATTGGTAGTGTAAACTATACACAACAGCCTAGATGGGGTCCCACTTGTACACCAACTTATTATGGCAATGTTGGATCTATTAAATGGGATAAGTGTCAAGGGGATGTTGCGGCTTATATGGTGGCTCCTTAGTTTTCCTTTGGGCCATTTGCCATAGATTGGGAAACTGTTAATGAAATATTGGAAAGTACAAATGCATCATATAGATATGCTACTATAGATACTGATTTTGCTACCAATGACTATTCTCTTTCCATGTGGTCTGTTTGTAGTGCGTCTGTTTGTATGGACATTAGTCCAATTAGTATGATACAGGGAGGCAGTCTTTCTATCTCTTCACAAAGGTGCAGAATAACACAAGCCTATATAAAGGGAGTTGATACCCCTGCTTATAGTTATACAAGGTGTGTGGCCAATTACTCTTCCTTTAATCAATCTTTCCCCCCTACTCCTGTATGTGTCACATCTCTGTTTGTGTTCATTCTAACAGTTCTACATTTAATATTAACATTACTAACAACAATGATAATGATACTGAGGTCCTTAACTGCACTAACCAAGAGTGTTATGTATCTAGTTGTTGGGATGCTTCATTATTTCCTCTGGCTGTGGTTGCCAGAATTCTTAAATTTATTCCAGTTCCAGTGACCTTAAATCATCATGAGTGGAATTTCCTACCCGTGAGAGCAAAAAAAGATTTTGGTATCTCAGCAATTGTAGCCATCGCTGTTGGTGTGGCGGCTGCTGCGGCTGCTGCCACTGTTGCTGGACTTGCCCTAGGAGCTGCTATTCCTACTGCTCACATGCTCAACAAACTGTCACGAGCCACTGCTGAAGCATTGACAGCCCAGAAAAACTTCAATGCACATCTCACCACAGAAATCCTGATTCTCAACCAAAGAGTGGACTTACTACAAGAACAAGTGGACATGTTAACTGTTACAGCACAGACGGGCTTTCTAGTACATGCCTAAGCATTATGTGTTACCCCTATACTCTATTCTAATATTACTTGCTGCTGCAAATCTGTCCAAACAGCTTGGAAGCATGCTTAATGGGACATGGACTAAAGAGTTTACTAATTTGACTACCCTATTAAGAAATTCTATATTTGTGATAAATAGTACTCAGGTCAAGGTCCCAGGTATGCCAGAAGGCATTAGTTTCTTACAGTCAGCATTACAATTTTATAAACAATGGATGGGAAGTTTTGCTATGATGGGATTGTTGTTCTTGCTTTTATTATTGCTGCTCAGATATCTGTTGTCTTTAAGGAGTCATCAAAAACAGCAAGCCTTAGTGGTACGGCAAGCCCTTATGGCCATAGATCAGGTCTCTGAGCCACAGACTTGGCTCTCCCAATTACAGGGCTGGAGTTAAAGATGGGTAAACACAGGGTGGACTTTATACCAACCAAAGACAGGGATCAAAGCATGCCAACAGCTCTTTGACTCTCAATAACGGGTAAGGATAAAGTCTGACTCTGGTACCTAAGACAGGCACAGTTGCTGTCCTTTTCTTTTAATAAAATAAAGGGGAAGCTGTTGAGGACCGTCTTGGACAAGATGGCACCTGGCAGTGAGCCAAAGGGCGCTGGCTGTAAATAAGGAAGTACCTAAAAACCTGGATTGCTGCTACTAGTTCCTTGGAGACTGATGACATGTTAATGCCAGGCTCAAGGATTGGCTATCTAATATCATGCTGCGCAAGGACAGCTTGTGATTTAGTTTTATGCTGGCATTCCTTTGCATGCTCTCCTGCATGAGAGAAAGCTTTGCTATAATTGTCTGATAAGCTAGGAGCCTGGGGCAGGAGAGGGGGAGAGAGAAGAAGAAGGAAAATAAGCAGAAGCAACAGGAGACAGAGAAAGAGGGAGGACACAATACATCTTGTCAAACTAAAGAGTAGTAACGTCTCCTTTCTCCACGCCGGTTCCACTGGACGGAATATAGGGGAGATCTTTGATACCTCTGTGGTGTACATAAATGAAGAACACAAACACTTTACATAAGAGTTTCTTAATTTGGAAGAATTGTTCATGTAAAAAATTAAACTCCCACTATTCTGACCCATCATTGAGGTTGTATCATGAGCAAGAGAAGTGCATTAGCATTGGAGTATGCTCCTCAGAAAAAATCTAGTAAATTCAGCGAGGTACCACATAAATCCAAACCAATCCCAGATAGATTTCCAATCCTCTAAAACTATTGGAAATGAGTTTCTATTACGGTTGAGGAAGGTATGAAGTACTCACTCTTCTTTACTTTACTCTTTTATTTCTTTCTTGGAAAAGAAAAAATTTATTTCAGAGAGGTTCTGAGGCATTTGACAACAGTGAAGGGAAGTTGTACAAGTTTCATTTCAAACCGGCATTGATGTTTTAATTATGAATTGTCTAATTTACTAAAATGAATTCAATCCATGGTACACCAATTTCTGCATTTATTGTAGATCTTCAATTAGTACTAGAGGTAAATTATTCAACACCACAAATAAGAATAACCTTACAGATACCAACCAATGTAATGATCTGTGATATATATTTCTATTATTTGTTTGAAAACATATCCCTATGTGGTTAAGATGCATTCCACCTATATCTAAATGTATTTAACTGGGATTCAGTCACCCTCTAGGATGCACTTGGTTGTCACTGCTCCTCTTATGTGACCCCAAAAAATTACACACCAGATAACACGTGTCAGCAACAACAAGCTGTTAGACAACAATTATTCTCAGTATTCCAGTGACCAGAGAATGTCAGAGAGATAATTTAGTGCCTACATTCTACCTGTGATTGTATTCATATCATCTTCAATTCTGAACCAGGGTCAGAAGTGTGACATCATTCTGAATGCACAGGGAGAAGGATACTTTGAAAGGAGACAAACACCAACAGAAAGCCTGCATTTGTTTGATGTATAATATCAGAAACTTAACAAAAATTGTTTCATATCTCAAAGATATCACAAAATAGTCACAGATGGAGGGAATGTAAGAAGACCCACAGCAGGAAATATTTCTACCTTAATTATAAGCATTAACATGACATCAGAGTTTCTTTATTTCTAACCAGAATTAGAATTATCAGAATGGGAAAAGGCATCTGCAAGAAATCACCTACTACAAGAAGTAGCATTTTCTTAAGGAACCGGATGGTTAATCCCATGTCAATTCTGGTGCTGTGCCAGCCACACTCCATGTTCCTTGAAATCCAGACTCTGCACCACAACTTCATTGTCTCTCCTTCTACCATGCCCTCTTCAATTCTCAGCCATCCTCCTGATTATAGCTGGTGGCATAGAAGGTTGAAGAGTGAAGTTTCTCTAAGGCAAACAAGATAGGCACACTAGGAGCCTCTTCTCCACAAGCCTGGGGAATTCACATCACTCATCACCTGTTATCAGAGCTCTGATTATGTGTGCTTCATTAGGAGGAGGAGATCAACTCTCTCTTTGGTGCTTGCTGTCTCTATCCCAGCACTAAGCACACCATCCACAGTGATTACCAAATGATCATAAATAAACTTCAACTGTTGATTGTGCTTTTCCTAGGAATAACTTGCTTTATTTTGTCAAATTATTTACCAGCATATATAGTCATACTATATCCAAAATGAGTCACAATAATTTACAGTTTGTTAACAGACTCTGAAGATCCCAGGAACAGGATAAACATCTATATGGTATGGTACTCACTGTTCTTATCTGACCACAACTCATTTTATTGACCTTATTCCTTTTTTGCTTAAAATGTTCATTTATGAGTCTCTTTACTTCTAAAAGTCTCATGAGGTCACTTATTTCCTAAAAAGATGCAAGCTAAAACCTATTGGGGTTCACTCCTTCATTTCTCCTTCTCCTTCAAATCATAGATATGATGAAGAGGTAAAATAATCATTATTTTGAATTATGAGACTTTAATCATGAAAATGAAGATATATATACTAAATCTTGAAAGTATGAAAAAATGGAAAGTACTCAATTTGTTAATACTTTGGGCTACTGTTCTATTCTTAGAAGCAAACATAGAGAGACTACATGTTTTTGAGGTAAATAAGCCAAATATTTGCTTAGCACATTAATAACTATATATTTTTTTTATTTTCAGATAAGCAGAAAATTAAAAGGAATTGGAAAAACAGGGACATTTCATGCTAGATCTTATAAGCCTGGATCAAGTATCCGCAAATTTCCTCATTGTCAAAAATTTCAGTGGACTCACGTTTCCTAAAAACCCATTATGAAGTTGAAATAGTGACCAAGCTACTAGAGCACAAAATTTATAAGGAATCAGAGAGCACAATAATGGGGTAACAAACACAGATGTGCCAGCATTATGATGATCCAGTGGGATGCCATTGCTACTTTGTCCAGGGAACAAGTACCACAATAAAGAGGAAAATACAGACTGAAGTGACACTCAAAGGTGAAGACAGGGAGTTGATGCATCAGCTGCCCAAATGTGATAAGTAGAAGTCATTCCAACGTGAAAGCCAAAGTTTAGTACCTAGAAGTGAGAAGATGATGTCACACAGTATTTTCAACAAGACTGATATTTAAGTACTGAGTACAGGAAAAGATTAACATAACATGCACACACACACACACACACACACACACACACACACATTATATAAATATATAATTTTAAAACACATTAAACCGATAATGCTTTCTAACCTCCAGATCACCTATAGTGTGTCCAATGTTTTGTAAATCAGCACCATTAGCTAGAAGTAAATCCTCTTCAAATGTGTACTAACTAGAGAGAAAGAGTCATCGTTAATGGAAATGCCAACATCAGGTTCTTTTCTGTGGTCATGGAGTTACTCTGAAGACTTAAATCAAGATAAAATTAGTTCAAGTGGTACATTTACAAACCAAGGTTAATATTTTGAACTCTTGAAGTGAAGTCGGAGATTGAACAGTTACAGGCATGAAGCTTATCATAGTTAAGTTAGATTAAATCAAATTTTTTGAAAGAAAATAAAGAAAACTATGTGGAATGCATTCCACACCAAAGATTGAAATATTCATATGATTTTGTGGTATTACTAATGTCACAAAGATAGCAGATCCAGAAATTCAGGAATTTGTCTCTCCAACATATCAACCACTGACTTTGTGTAATCAACCTGAAGAAATTATTTTAGGGTTCCAAAATATAGGCAAATATGTTCAGCTTCCTGGGGAGTACTTGATGAAGAAAGTGTCTGACAGATGTCAGTAGATTGGGCATCTCACACAAAAGCTAACATTCCCTACATCCAGCAATATGGGAGGCAGTGTGGGGGATAGTGTGCTGTTTCTGTGTAGACTGCTGGCCTCCAACTGTGTTGTGACTTCATTTTCCTTTGTAGTACTGGCAATGGAACACAGGGCATTCTTCCACTGAGCTACATCCCAACACTTTTTCATTTTATTTTGAAACATGGTTTTCCTAAGACACACTGGCTCCCCTAATACTTGCAGTCCTCCTGCCTCAGCCTCTTGAGTCACTGGGACTACAACTCCTAAACCAATGGGATTATAGGTGTGGGTCACTATATCCTGCTTAAGTTGTGACTTTTGATTGCTGGTGGAATGGGACAGACCATTATTCATCGTTTAATAATCATGGAGACAGGAAACTTTCTTAGAGACACTAAGTGAGGAATTTTAACAAATAAAATGAATTCATTTTCTTCTTGAATGTAGAAATGTAAGGAAACATTTATCAGGTCCAATTGACTATAGACATAAAGGGATACACATTCAGTTGATCACAGTTGAAAGAAAATACAGTTCTTGAAAAGTTATATTAATAACTTTAAGTACCAATGGAAGAATAAAAATAGTTTATTTTTTGAATTCACAGCTTCCAATGTTTTAAATATCCTATAAAAATTATACAGTGAAAAATGTCAGTAATAAAGTCCATAAATACCTAAAATAAGTATTTGTCAAAAACCACCTCTCAGGAGATGAGATATCAAACTTACTTGATACAATCATTTGTATTCTGAAAAGTAAACTTGAAAAAAAAAATCAGAAAATCAATGTGCGAAAAAGGCCAAAATATCAATTGTGGAGAAAGAAACTAAAAAGGGAAACCAACAGATATTCCAAAATTAAAAATACAATACATAAAATAATTTATTCAGCACAGAAGTTCAAAAACAGACTTCTCTGAATGAAAGGCAGAAGTACCAACCATGAGGATAGAACAAGAGCAATATCCTTTATGAACAACATAAATAAAAAGGAACAAAAGAATGTGAATAGAACCAAGGGGATTATGGAATTCCACCCACTATGACAAGATATCCTTAATGGAAGTTCCAGAAAGAGAAGAGAGACAAAGGAGGCAGACCCTCCTTTGTGAAGAAATAATGGCTGAAAACTTAAACATTTACCGAAAGTCATGACTCTACCCAAGCTAGAAATTAAACTCCAAGTTTGATAAAGCTTAAGAGACTCATATCAAGGCATATTTTAAACACATTTAATAACCAAAACAGAGACTGTTGAAAGTAGAAAGACAGAAGTGGCTCATCACATACAGGATCTTCCATAAAAGTGACAGCTGGTATTTCTGGGATTTCCTCAGAAACTATGGAAGACATTAATCAGTGGCAACATGGATTTAAAGTGCTGACAGGCAGAGTGTCAATGAAGACTTTTCTACCTGCCAACACTATCCATTCACAATATGTGGGAAATTCAGATATTTCAAAGTAAGACAAAAGGTAAGGTAATTCATCATATGTAATCTGTCCTACATGAAATGCTAAAGCAACTCAACTTTGTAGCTGAAACAAAAGGAATCTGACATAATTTTCCTGTGTCATATAGGAATACACCACAACAAATCCCACCACTTTGTAAATCCAAGATAATGGGAACCTATTTAGAAATAAATACATTCAATGTTCATGAAATTATATTAAAATGTATTCTACTATAATGTATAACTGAAAAGAACTAACAATAAGAGAATAAAATGCAAAAAAATATAGAAATAAATCACTGCAAAATTAAGAAATAATCCTGATGAATTGTAGCTCTACCAATGAATTTAAATATCAATAACTTTCTACTTTGTATTTAACTTTTTTTTGTTTTCTGTATTATTTCAATGAATTTTATTAAAAGTAATTATAAATATATGCTATGGGCACAAAATGTATAAAGATGAAATTTATGACCCAAACAAGACAAAGGAGAAAGTAGTCTGTTGGATCACAGCAGAATAATCTGTATGAGCTTGAAAACTGAGAATCATTTTAAATTAGATATTTGTTAATTGAGGATATTAACAGTATTCCCCATGGGAACTACTAAAAAATATCTTCAAAAAATATACAGGGAAAAACCGAGGTAATTAAAAAGTGCAATTTAAGGTGATCAAATGAAACTTAAGTCAATAGAAGAAGAAATGAGAAAAAAGTATTAAAGGCATGCAGAATAAGAGCATTACAGGAGAACAAAATTATCAATATCATTAAGCTCTACAGTTGGAAAAGTGTTAGGCACACCATTAAAAAAAGATATAGAAGTATTATGCAATGTAAAAGAGACTCTCATACCAAACACAATTGAAAGTTAAAAAATGAATGATTTCCCATGCAATTAGTAACCAAATAGGAAGATGGCATAGCAATATCACACAACCCATATTAAGCTGAGTTTTCAGTGATATTGACTCTGTTACACAGTAACACAATTTATTTATGTAGAGCAATGCACTTCAGGAGGCTAACTTGATCTTCTGCACAGTAACTACATAGGGTGTCAGCCCACACCCTGGTGAGGATGGCCTTCCAGTCAATGAACACTGCCTGGACAAGGCAATGTTGGGCTTGCTATTAATTTATTATGTGAAAGGGACAAAAAATTCTCATTTTTGTGTCTCATTCTCTTCATCTATAAAAGAAGGAGATTAGGTGAGGGAAGTCTAATTTTTTTCAAGTTCCATGATTACTTTATAAACTCATCTGTTTCTCTTTATATTAGGGAGCAGACACAATATCATGCATTATTTCTGTCCTGCATGATGACAAAGTGTTTTCCAGTCTACAGAGGGTAACCCTGCCCTCTTTCTGCATGCAAGTGACAACTTTAAGTAGAGTGACTACTCATGGCTTTCTCAGCAGGCACACAAGCTCTGTTTTCATTTCTGCATCAGTGCTCAAGTGAGATCAGAGCAGGCTTTGTGTGCAGGCTACTCTGGGCTGTACACACAGCCTTTTCTTGGAAGTCAGAAGACCTATTCCCAATGTCTGGGTTGTTAGTTATTTTTCCCAGTGTCTTCAAGCCTCCACCCACTAATTCTGCCTCCTGAGCCTGCAGAGATTCTTAGGAGCTCCTAAAAGTCCAATTCTAACAAGATTCTTCTCATCGAACCTGAAAAATCAGTTCAATCAATAGCATTACCAAGAATCTTATATGTAGTAGTCCCAATCTCACATCCAGGGAAACAAATGTGAATGAGAATCAGAGCTTCCCACTAAGAGAGAGGAAGATGAATTAATAGTCAATGAAACTGTAGTGTGGCCAGTGCTACACTACAGGGAGTACAGAGAGAGGAACTCCTGACTGGTCTCTTGAAGCAGGAAAGAGCAGTCAGAGGGTAAAGGAAAATTTTTAAGGAAGTGACATTTGATTTTTCCTTACTTTTTAAAAGTCTTTGAAGTAAACGGGCGTCACACACTCAAGAATGTTAGTTGAAAAGTTTAATGAGGAGGCTGTGTTTGGTAAGTTTCTGTATTTGTTAACTGGACATGGAGAGCTGAGTTTGAGAGCCATCTTGAGGAGGCCACACTGCAGCTTTCTGCTGCAGGAGCCTGGAAGATCATGTCAACATTGCCATAGTGCTCCCAAAAGTGCCTATGTGTGGTCAAGAGTGTACCTTGTAGAGCAAGAGTGAAGCAGACACAAGGATTGTCCCCAGGGGATTTAAGTCAGAAATACAAAGAGAATCCAACTCATTTTCCCTTTGAATCAGGCAGCTCACATGACCAGCTGCAGAGACACGGGAAACTGAACAAGAGGGTGTGTACACACTCAGGGACTCAGTTGGGAAGTCTGTTTGTGGGCAGCAGATTTTGTGGAATGAATCCTCTCCTACAGAGCAGAATTCTGGGGAGCCCCTAGACTTCCAGACTCCCAGACTCCCATTTTCAGATCCTAAGGGTGTTTTGGTATCAACTCTCCAGAGCAGATATCACCCAACAAAACCACAGAGGCCTTATTAGACTTGAGCCACAACTTTGGAATTCCCTTCATTTTATTCTGTAGCACCTCCACCCTGGGAGTTTCTCAATCTTGTCTGTATAGACAAAACTTCAACCTACAGTACTGGACATTCCATCCTACCTTGTACTAGTGAGAAGGGAAACTGACAGCTACAATGGCTTCAGATTTATGCCACTCCAATTGACAGATCAGTTAGCAACACAAAAAGGAGGAAGGGATTAGCAACTTCTAATCCTTTTACTTTCTCTCCTCTCGCTAGCTGGTCTGGAAACATAGAGCCCATCTCTCCTCCTAGGACCAACCTTAACATCCTCTGAGATTTTCCCTTTGACAACCCTCTTGGCATTCTGTGCCTGAATCCAGCTTCTCCTTTGTCTTGTTTCTCTCTCTTATTTGCAAGAACACTCCCCTCGGGGTTTGGGGAAATATGCTGGGGATATGTAATGATTAACTTTGGACTTCCACTTGACTGGGTTAAGTGATACACTAGAGCATAATTTCTGGGTATGTCTGTGAGGGTGTTTCCAAAAGAACTATACTCTGGCAAAACCCATGACATAGAATTGAACTGAGTCACACTACTGGTTTAACTTGTTCTCCAGACAGAAGATCACCTAGAATTGCACTTTTCTTTCTCCACAACCATATGAGTCAATTTATATAATAAATTCCTTATCACCAATTTATCATCTATCTATCTATATCTATCACCCTGATATTCTCTCTCTCGCTCGCTCTCTGAAGATTTCCAAAGTAATACAGGAAATCAATATCCTGATCTTTCCTTATCAAATAGTTGAAAGTTGCCTGAGCCTAGGTTTCTATATTTTATATAGTTTCTCTTAGGATCCTAGAAACAGTCAGGTGGGGTGGTGAATGGCAGTAATTCCAGCATCTCAGGAGGGTGAGGAAGGAGGATCATGAATTCAAAGTCACCCTCAGCAACATATAGAGGACCTAAGCAACTCAATGAGACCCTTCTATTAAATAAAATATTAATAAAGGTTTGGGGTTGTGACTCAGTGTTTAAGCTCCCCTGGAATAATCTCCTGTACCCAAAATAAAATAAAATACAATCCTCAAGATCTTTCTCCTGTACATTCTAGTCTACTGAAGAAATTGTATTCCTTCCTGAATATTGATCCTTGTTATGAAGTCTGTTTTTTTTTCTTTGAAATCTGAAAATATTTTCTGTCCATTAAATATTAATAAATATATCATTTCATCATTACCTGCCAATAAAGCTTTAAAATGAAAATACACTGAAAGAATTAACATCACACTATTAGGAGAGTTTAGTTTTATACCCAGATGACCCTGGCGCTCCCCTCCTTGTCCTTCCTTGTGAACACAAACACATGCTTAACAAAGCATTATATGAATTATCTCTGCAGTAATAGGATATAATCATAATGTCATAGTCTTTTTAATGGCCTCACATCCCAAAGCATCTACATCTTAATCCATGAAAACTGTGAACCCAAGAATTTGATAGTTTACATGATAAAAGGGACATTGTAGATGTGATTATCCCGGGTCTTAACATGGATAGATTCTACTGTAGTATGCAGGTGTATTCAATTCAATCACCAAGGTTTTGTTGTTTGCATGGCAAGTTGGTAGCACACATTGAACCCAAGGTTGCTTACTCACTGAACCACATCCCCAGAACTTTTTATTTATTTTAAGATAAAATCCCTCTAAGATGCTTAGGGCCTTCCTAAATTGCTGAGGTTGGCCATGTACTTGTGAACATTCCACCTCAGACTTACAATGCAATGGGATTACAGACTTGCACCACCACACCTGGATTCAGCAAAGATTATATAAAAAATAATAAGAAGCTATGAGAAGGTAGCAGATGTGGACACTGAGATTGAATTGATGTGACAAAAACTCAGAAGCCAAGGAATACAGGCAATCTCTACAAGATAAAAAAAAAATTTAGGGACATGGATCTCCCCTAGAGGCTCAAAAAGAACTATACTGGTAACAGAATCAACTTAGCCCAGGGGAGATGATATTGGATCTTGAACCCCAGAACTCTAAGATAGTTAATGTGTGTTGTTTTCAGTCATTATCTTTGTGGTACTTGTTGAGGCAGTAATGGTGACTCATATAACTACTATCTATCTCACAGAATTATGAGAAAGAGTAAGTAAAAGGAAAAGAGGAAAAGATTAAAGCAGCACAGAGGAATCAGAAGTTGAATGATGGGGAAGATGGTGGTGAAGAGAAAATTATAAATTTTGGTAAGATAATGAGAGTAGTAATTTGAGACATTGTTCTGTCAGGATATAAGGCTGCTTGTTGTTTAAAAATTGACAAAACAAAAAGTTGGCTCTTTGAAAAAGTAAACAAAATAGACAAACCCTTAGCCACACTAACAAAGAGAAGGAGAGAGAAGACTCAAATTACTAAAATTCATGATGAAAAAGGAAATATCACGACAGACACCACTGAGATACAGAACATATTGAGAAGTTACTTTGAAAATCTGTACTCCAACAAAATAGAAACTACCGAACACATTGACAAATTTCTAGAGACATTTGCTCCCCCCAAACTGAACCAGGACAACATACACAATTTAAACAGATCAATATCAAGCTATGAAATAGAAGAAGCCATTAAAAATCTACCATCCAAGAAAAGTCAAGGACCAGATGGATTCTCACCTAAGTTCTATAAGACTTTCAAAGAAGAACTCATTCCAATACTTCTCAAAGTATTCCAGGAAATAGAAAAGGAGGGTACCCTCCCAAACTCATTTTATGAAGCTAATATCACACTCATACCCAAACCAGGCAAAGACACATCAAGGAAAGAAAATTTTAGACCAATATCCTTGATAAATATAGATGCCAATTCCTTAACAAAATATTGGCAAACTGTATCCTAAAACATATTAAGAAAATTGTACCCCACGATCAAGTGGGGTTCATCCCTGGAATGCAAGGATGGTTTAACATCTGTAAATCAATGAACATAATCCATCATGTCAATAGACTTAAGGATAGGAATCATATGGTTATTTCAATTGATGTAGAAAAAGCATTCAACAAAATACAATACCACTTCATGCTGAAAACACTAGAAAAAATAGGGATACTAGGAACATACCTGAACATTGTAAAGGCTATTTATGCTAAGCCCATGGCCAAAATCATTCTCAATGGAGAAAAATTGAAACCATTCCCTTTAAAAACAAAAACAAGACAGGGATGCCCTCTTTCACCACTTCTATTCAACAATGTCCTTGAATATCTAGCCAGAGCAATTAGGCAGACCCAAGAAATTAAAGGGACACAAATAGGAAAAGAGGAACTTAAGCTGTCACTATTTGCGGATGACATGATTCTATATTTAGAGGATCCAAAAACCTCCTCCAGAAAACATCTAGACCTCATCAATGAATTCAGCAAAGTAGCAGGCTATAAAATAAACATGCATAAATCTAAAGCATTTTTACATGCAAGCGACAAAACAGCTGAAAGAGAAATGAGGAAATCAACTCCATTTGCAATAGCCTCAAAAAAATAAAATACTTGCGAATCAATCTAACCAAAGAGGCAAAAGATCTCTATGATGAAAACTACAAAACATTGAAGAAAGAAATTGAGGAGGACCTTAGAAGATGGAAAGATCTCCAATGTTCTTGGATAGGCAGAATTAATATTGTCAAAATGGCCATACTACCAAAAGTGCTACAGATTCAATGCAATTCCAATTAAAATCCCATTGACGTACCTTACAAAATAGAGCAAGCAATTATGAAATTCATCTGGAAGAATAAGAAACCGAGAATGGCTAAAGCAATCCTTAGCAGGAAGAATGAAGCAGGGGGTATCGCAATACCAGAACTTCAACTATACTACAAAGTAATAGTAACAAAAACGGCATGGTATTGGTACCAAAATAGACAGGTTGGTCAATGGTACAGAAAAGAGGACACAAACTCAAATAAATACAATTTTCCATACTAGACAGAGGGGCCAAAAAATGCAATGGAGAAATGATGGCCTCTTCAACAAATGATGCTGGGAAAATTGGAAATCCATATGCAACAGAATGAAATTAAACCCCTATCTCTCTCACTGTACAAAAATCAACTCACAATGGATCAAGGACCTCAGAATCAGACCAGAGACCCTTCATCTTATAGATGAAAAATTCCACTAAATCTTCAACATGTCAGTCCATGATCAGACTTCCTTAACAGGACTCCCACAGCACAAGAAATAAAAGCAAGAATCAACAACTGGAATAGATGCAAATTAATAGCTTTCTCTCAGCAAAGGAAACTATCAGCAATGCGAAGAGAGAACCTACAGAGTGGGAGAAAATTGTTGCCACCCATACTTCAGATAGAGCACTAATCTCCAGGATCTATAAAGAACTCAAAAAATTCTACACCAATAATACAAATAATTCAATCAACAAATGGGCTAAAGAGATGAACAGACACTTCACAGAATAAGATCTATAAGCTATCAACAGATATATGAAAAAATGTTCAACTTCTCTAGTAATAAGAGAAATGGAAATAAAAACTACCTTTAGATTCCATCTCACCCCAATTAGCATGCTGATTATCAAGAATACAAGCAACAACAGGTGTTGGCGAGGATGTGGGGGAAAAAGGTACACTCATACATTGGTGGTGGGTATGCAAATTAGTGCAGCCACTCTGGAAAGCAGTATGGAGATTCCTCAGAAAGCTTGGAACGGAACTACCATTTGAGCCAGCTATCCCACTCCTCAGCCTATACCCAAAGGACTTAAAAGCAGAATACTACAAAGATGCAGCCACATCAATGTTCATAGCTGCTCAATTCACAATAGCCAGATTGTGGAACCAAGTTCTTCAACTGATGAATGGATAAAGAAACTGTTATATATATATAATATATATGTATATATTATATATATATAACATATATATAATATATATATGCATATATTATATATATACATACACATACATACACATGGTATATTACTCAGCCATAAAGAATAATAAAATTATGGCCTTTTCAGGCAAATGGATGAAATTGGAGAATATCATGCTATGTGAAATAAGCCAAACTCAAAAAACCAAAGGACACATGATCTCACTGATAAGCACATGATGACACATAATGGGGGTGGGAGGGGTTAGGGTTAGGGTTAGGGAGTGGGGGCAAGAAAGGAGGAAGGAAGGACTGTATAGAGGGAAAAGAGGTATAGGCGGTGTGGGGAGAAAGGGAAAGTAACAGAATGACAACATTATGCTATGTAAATTTATGATTACAAAAATGTATGCCTTTACTCCATGTACAAACAGAAAAAAAAACATGGATCCCATTTGTTTACCATAATTTAAAAAAAAAGAAATAAGTAATCATGATCACAAGTAAAGAAATCTGGGACAACTCTCAGAGACCAATCTTAAGAATCATTGGGATTAAAGAGAAAACTGAGATTAAAGCTATAGGAATGAGTACCCTTTTCAGTGAGATATTTCAGAGAAATCTCCATTACTATGGAGTGAGAGGTGCTACAGATAGGACACATTCAGAACCCCAAATTAGCAAGATCAAAAAAGAACCTCTACAGAACACAGCACACTGAAGTGTGATACATACAGAAAAGAAGAATTTTAAAAGTCTAAAACATAATATCATGTCACATTGAGAGGTATTCTAGGCAGAATTACTCCTGATTTCTCAGTTGAGAATGTAAAAGAGAGGAGGAATTGAAATAGTGTCTTCCAAGACTTGACAGAAAATAATTGCTAATCAGGATTACCATATCAGGAAAAGCTAGCCTTCTGAATTGAAGAGAAATAGTAAGACATTCAAATGAGAGGAAACTAAAGGAATCCATGATAATTTGGGGGGTAGGTTGTGAAATACTTTGATTTAGAGTTGAGGGATTCCCCAAAAGATCATATATGAGCAATGAAAGAATTTTCAAAGATGAAATGATTCAGAAATGAGAGGTATAAAACCATCAGTTCATTAGTCACTGATGTGGGTTAACTGGGCAGGAACTGTGTGCAGGTAAGGTAAGGCTGAAGGAAGGTGGTCACTGAGAGTGTGCCATTGGGATTTATATTTTGTCCTTGATAAGCAGAGGTATCTAGGCCTCCTGCTTGCCATGCTCTGAGCTGGTTTCCTCCACTATGCTCTTCTGCCAAGATGTTCTGGCTTATCTTGGGTCCAGAGCTATTGACTCATCCTACTATGGATTTTCACCCTGAAACCATGAGTCAAAAGAAGCATTTCATCTTCTATCTTATTTTTGTCAGGACTTTTGATGCCAGAAACAAAAAAGCTAACTCACAAAGATGAGTTTAAATAAACTCTCACATTAATAGACACAGAATGGCAGATTGGATTTAAAAATAGGACCCAACTATATACCATTTTCAAGACATTCATCTTAAAGGCAAAGACATATGTAGGCTAAAAGTGAAAGGCTGAAAAAAATATTCCATGAAATTGGAGGGAAAAAAAAAAAAAGGCAAGTCATACAGGAAGAAAATAGTTCACAGAAAAGGTGAGCATAGTGTTTATACTTCAAATATCAGTGCACCTAATTACACAAAGCAGGTACTACTCAACTTAAAGATCCAAATAGGGCACAATACAATAATATTGGGTAATTTCAACACACCTCACTCCCCATGAGATAGGTCATTTACATAAAATCACTAATGACTCTTCAGACCTAAAAATATTATAAATTAAATGAACTAACAGATATTCATAGAATATTTCATTAAGCAACAGCTAAATTCAACTTTTTCTTAGTTGCTCACGGAGCTATCTCCAATTGGACCATATTATAGGAAACATAGTAGTAAGTCTTAGCAAACATTCTTCTTCAATTCCTGTAGTCCCTTCCATCTACACCATCAGGTTATTATGGAATGAAATTAGCAAGAAAACACCACAGAAATTACATATGGATATGGAGGTTCAATGATGCAATCTTAAATGATGAATTCATCATTGAGAGAATGATGAGACTAATTTAAAATTGCTAGAATGAAAATATAATAGAGATGTAACATACAAGAATCTCAGAAACTCTAGGAAAGAAGTTCTAAGATGAGAGTTTAAAAACTATGAATTAATACACTAAAAAATCAGAAAGATGCCAAATAACCTAATAATGCATCTCCAGGCAGTAGTAAATTAAAATCCAACCCCAAATACTGAATAAAGAGGGAAATAATTAAGACACAAAATGAAATAAAAATGAAATTTAAAAGCTACAAAGAAACTATGAAAAAGATTTGATTCTTTGAAAAGTGTAAGGAGATTGATAAATGTTAGTCAAAATAAGCAAAACAGAGAAGACAGGAAGTAATAAAATTAGAAATGAAAAATAAGCAATGCCAGAGAAATCTCTGAAATCCAGAGAATTATTAAGGACTACATTGAAATATCATATTCCAATAAATTAGAAAATCTAGAGAAAGGAACAAATTTATACCCAGATATGAACTACAAATTTGAAACAACGGGACATAAAAACATTAATCATAGCAATTTTCTACAATGAGATTGAAGCAGTAACATAAAGACTTCCAGAAAACAAAAACCCAAGACCAGATGGGTTCTCTGCTGAACTCAGCCAGACCTTTAAAGAAGAATTAGTGCAGCTCCTTCTCACAATATTGCATGAAATAAAAAGTATGGGGGGAGGGGAATAACTCCCAATTCATTTTATAAAACCCATAACACCATGATCCCCAAAACAAAGAAAGACACACCATGGAAAGAAAACTAAGATCCAATAACTCTGATGAACATAAATGTCAAAGTTCTTAGTAAAATTTTGGCAAATCATGTTTGAAACCACAATAAGATAGTACGTCTAAAAAGAACAATACCAAAATTGTACATGAGAACAAGTTTGTTTCATTCCAGGGATGCAAGAATGGTTCAACACCTATAAATCAATAAACATAACTCATTACATATATTGAATTAACAAATAATAATCACATGATAATCTCAATAGTGCAGAAAAACACTGTGGCAAAATCTAGCATCTATTCATGTTAAAAATGCCAAAGAAAAAATAGAAAGAACTTCTCTAAATATCATCAGGGCTGTATATAACAAACCCCAATTCAACATATAGTGAATGTTAAATGATTTACAATATTTTTCCTACACTCAGGAAAAAGACAAGGATGTCCATTGTCCCTACTTCTACTCAATAAAGTATTTGATATTGTAGACAGAGCAATTAGGCAAGAAAAAGAAATAAACATGATATAAATTGGAAAGAAAGAAGTTCAATTATAACTGTTTGCAAATGATATGATTCTGTATTTGGAAGACCCAAAAAACTTCACCAGAACAAAAATAAGTACACTGAAAAACAAATCAGAAATACAATTCCTTTCACAATAACCTGGAAACAAAGAAACCCAAATCCCAATATCCTAGGAATGAATCTAACTGAAAATCTCTACGAAAAAAATCTAAAGAAAAACCTCTATGATTAAAATTCTTCCCTCAGTGGAGGGAAGAAAATGAAGAAGACCTTAGAAGAAGGGAAGACTTCCCATATTCTTAAGTAGTCAGAATTCACATTATCAAAATGACCTTATTACTACAGCAAGCTATAGATTCAGTGAAATTCCAATCAAGATAATGCCATTCTTCATGAAACTGGAAGAAAAGGTCCAAAAATTCACTAAGAAAAATAAAAGACCTAGAATAGCTTAAGAAATATGGATTGATAAGAACAATGCTAGAGACATCACAATACTTAAGATCAAATTTTGCTATAGTGCTCTGGCAACAGAGACCACATTGTTTGGTCACACAGACTAATGGAAAACAAATCACCAAGAGAAACCCACATGGATTTAGTGATCTGATCCTTGACAAAGGTGCCAAACACATACATTAGAGAAAAGTCAATTTTCTTTAACAAGTGATGCTTAGAAATCTAGACATCCATAGGTAAATGAATGAAACTAGATTCTTCTCTTTCATCCTGCTCTTGGTCAACACAAAGTGTATCAAAGAGCTAAAAATTAGACCAGAAACACTGCAATTGCTGGAATAAAACAGAAGGGGAACACTCCAACTCATAGGTGTAAGCATTGACTTCTACAAAAAGACTCCTAAAATGCAACAAAGAAAATAAAAAATTAATAAATATGATGGTATCAAATTACAAAACTTCTGTAGAACAAAGGAAATAAAAAAGAATGTGAAGAGACAACCTACAGAATGGGGAAAAAACACTTTGCCAGATACTCATTCTGAAGAAGATTAATATCCAAAATATGTAAAAAACTTAAAAAGTTTAACACCAAAAAACACAATAAACTAACTAATAGTTGCACAAATAAACACACACTTCACAAAAGAAAAAATACAAATGCTGAACATGTATGTGAAAAAATATACAGCATTTTTTACAATTAGGGAAATTCAAATTGAAATGACACTGAGATTTCATCTCACTCCAATTAGAATTTCAGTCATCTGGCACACAAACAATAATAAATGGGGATATAATGTGGAGGGAAAAAAATACTTTCACACACTTGGTAGGATTGTAAATTAGAACAATCACTATGAAAATCACTATGGATATTCTTCAAAAGGGTAGAATTGGAACAATGAAATGACCAAGCTATCTAACTCCTTGGTATTTATCAAAAAAATTAAAGCCACATACTCCAGCAATACATACATACAGTAGCCAAGTTGTGAAACCCACCTAAGTATACTTCAACAGATGGATGGGTAAACATAATGTGGTATGTACACACAATGAAGTTTTATTCAGTCTAAAAGAATGAAATGTCATCTCCAAGGAAACAGATAGAACTGAAGAACATAATGCTACATGAAATAAGTCAGACTCAGAAAGTCAAGGGTCCCATGTTTTCTCTCACATCTGGCAGCTAGACAGAAAAGGAAAGGTAAAGGGACCTCATCAAAATGGAAAAAAAGACCAGAACAGTAGAGAAAGGGAATGAGGAAGGGAGAAAAGGAAGGAAAAAAGAAGTATGGGGGAAAGAAACTGACAAATTTGTACTATGTGCATGTATGAAGATAGCACAATAAATCCCAATCTTATAATAATTATAATGGATCAATAAAAAAAAACATTTTAAAAAGATGACAGTACAGGAGTAATAACCCAAAGATAGTGAAGTAGGAAGTTCCAGGTGTCAGTTCCAGGCTGACCTAGAACTTCCTAGTTCAGACTATTGACCTAGTCTGAACTGTCTGAAGCAACTCTTTTGGAACTCTGGAATCTAGTTGAAAATGATAGTATCCAGAGAAATAATTGATAAAGAAAGTTCTGAAAAATCTCAGTGTCTCACATAGCAGCTACTATTCCCCATAGAGCATCAATCACTGCAGGCAGCTATGAGAACAAATTCTATAGTCCTGTTGCATCTTGTTGGTATTAGAATGGGAAACAGTGACTGTTCCTACAAAACTCCCCCTCGTATGCTTTGGTCACTTGATCTTCAACACAGATAAGCAGTACACAGACTGGCCATTAGGTACTTTCCCTTTCTCCCAATCATTTCAATTTGCATTTCATGGCCCCAATTTTATATTTTCTAACTTGTTTATAAATATTTTCTTTTCACCTCAGGTGTCAATTTTGTCTTTCATCAGGTAGATTTTTAATGTCTATAGAACAGTGTTCATGTATTCTAGGCATTTAATAATACAATTTTAATTCTTCAATGATAATTCATATAGATATTTAAGAAAAGATATGCTTAAAATATTTGTCATGAATGTCTTTCCTGACCATGTGACTAGCCCTAGTAACCATAGAATTAATCAATGAAACACAAATGTAGAAACAATCAGATAACAGATTTGTGGTTCACATGCTACCTCTTCCATTTTGATCAGGAAGCAGTCGATGAGGTCCTGAGGACTGTTCATATCCAGAGATTCTTGGTGTTCTTTTATTTTCTCCAAAAAATACTGTTTTATATCAGCAACATTCTTAAAGAATGTTTTATGACTCCCTGGGAAATAATCAATGAGAACAGGAAAATTGTTGCAGACCTACAAAATAAAAATACATTTTAGCTACAAAACAGGTAAGAAAAACATGTATATTATTCCTAGTACTTTGTAGAAACTATAGCTTTACAAAAAAACTAAAAAAGTTCTCCACCTCCATGGAGAACTATACATGGTTAAAAATTCCCATGCTTATAGAAAGATTTGAGGGAGAGAACTATGATCACAGTTTGAGAAATGAATACCCTTTCCTGTACTCATACATCATCTTTAGAGATAAAAATATGAATATATAAACTTTCTCCTTTTTTCAAACCAATTTTTCCCTAAAATTTATAAATATGGATTAGCATGATTTACTATGATTAATGCTTTGAAGATGAGAACAGAGTTGAAGGGACTTTGGGTAACCAGAGAAAGAGTACAATGCTTGATAATAGAGAATTATGCTCAATGGGAACAGGGCAGAGAACAGGGAAGAGGGAAGAGGGGAGGGAACAGGAAAGTGGTGGGGACTGAATTAGAATGTATTATATTCCATGCTTTTATAATTCTGTCAAAATGAATCTTATTATTATGTATACTAAAATGAGCTAATAAAATTTTAGTAAATTAAAAAATAAAGAACACATTGTTGTCCTATGCTTTTCTGTAAATGAATCAGCCTCATAAATAATGTAATTACCATAGATTAGGGGAGGTTTTGAAAATACCATGAAATGAAATTGGACATTCCATGGAAGAAGTAACTGTGCACAATAGTAGTTAGGAATCATTTTACTTTAAGCTAAACATAGGGTAAAATTATTTGTTCAGGGTCCACCACACTGAAATTCAGTCATTTCATTGGCCCAGCCCTTCTACCTTGTCAGGTCAGATGCCATCTGAAGCATTGTTATGGTTTAGATGAAAGTTGTCTGCCAAGAGCTCCTGTGTAAAAAATGCAAGAGGGTTTAGAAGTGAAATGGTTATGAGAGTCTTAACCTAATCAGGGCATTAGTCCACAGATAGGGATTATTTTGGGGTTAACTCTGGGCAGGTGTGGTAGAGGAGGGGGTTCACGGGGGTGTGTCTTTGGTGTACATGTTTTGTTCATGGTGAGTGGGGTCTGAGTGCTTCCTAGTCATATGTCCTGAGTTGCTTTCCCCACCACATCCTTCTGCTATTAAGGTGTGCTCACCTCAGGACCCAAAAAATGGATCCAGTCATCTATAGACTGAGCTCTAAAATTGTGAGCTCCAAGAAACTGTTCTTCCTCTAAATTGTTCTTAGAAATTTTGGTCACAGCTGTCAAAACACTGACTAAAACAAACACCAATAATCTCCACCCAGTTCAGTTTCCTTGCAGCATCTATACTCCCATATCCCTCCTTAATATTAGAAATGAAGGTATTTGTATGTGTGTGTGTGTCTGTGTCTGTGTTATGTGTGTTTGTGTATGTCTGTAGAGTTGATCTCTTATTGGTTCTTTTTAGTTATACATGAAAGGCCTCCATTTTCTTCTGGTAAGTACAGGGCTCTGGTTTAACGCCTGGGTCTTTGATCCACGTTGAGTTTGGTTTTGTGCAGGTGAGAGAAAGGGGTTCAATTTCATTCTACTACATATACATTTGCAGTTTCCCATTAACCATTTGTTAAGAAGGCTATCTTTTCTCCAATATATATTGTTGGAAACCTCGTCAAGTATCAGATAACTGTATTTCTGCCAAGTAAAGTGAAATTTCTAAGTGGTGATTGAAGTGCAGCCTTGTCAGTGATGAGTCCCCAACAGGGTCCTGAATGTCCACTGAGTGCCATGACCTTGCTCAAATGCAATCACCAAAGTATTTTATAAAGATTAGGCTCTGGGGGTTGCTGGGAAAAGCATTGGTCAGAGATCCAAATGGCTTACAAGTCATCTTTTATGAGGGCATTTGTTTTCCTGGGCATAAAGTAAAGTACTCGGTCACATTTTCCTGATACTCACTTCATGATGCCCAACTCTGGTCTAGACTTTGGTGTCCAGACTCACTTCGCTGCTTGGACCATATTGGTCAGATTAAAGATCATATGTGTTTTCTCAGGAAGAAGGGATAGGATTTTGTCTCTCCTGGATCCATGGAGAGGTCAGAATCTTCAGACTTTTATTTAATTTCTGTATAAAGTTGAGAAAATGCTGATCTTTATAATCAAAATGATTATGGAAGATAATGGAGCAGATCACATTGCAGGGAGCACAGCCCAAGATAAAGAAATCACAGGGTGAGGCTAAAGAAATGGAAACATTAAAAGTTAACATTAAAATATACATAAAAATGTGTTTCTCTTTGAGATCGCAGGGAAAGGTAATTGTAGAACCTCTAAGCAATATCTATTGAGAAATTCCCTTGAGATGAAAAATATTCAGCTTGCTCTTTTACATTAATCTTGAATTGACTTTTACCTTCTAGCCAGTTGAATAGCAGTTTTCATAGTTCTCCATTCAAATCCACTGCCTTTTTATGCCATTCTAACACACAGTATCACTCAATTTTTGAAAATGTTTTAAAAGATCACTTTAAAAACACTTGTTAATACAATTTCAGTGCAGAATCATATTTGTCAACAAAACTGTAGATAATTAGGAATTATGCAGAAAGAGAAATAATTTAGGAACATTCATTTTATTTATATATATATATATATATATATACACACACACACATATATACACATGCACACACACATATATATATAGTGATCATTTAAAGATTTCTGTGTGAATTTTGTTTTGTTTTGTTTCATCCAGGGGATTGAACTCAGAAGCACTTGAACACTGAGCCACATCCCCAGTCCTATTTTGCATTTTATTCAGAAGACAGGTTCTTAGTGAGGTGTTTAGCAGCTCCCTGTTGCTGAGGCTGGCTTTGAACTTGATCCTTCTGCCTCAGACTCCTGAGCCACTGGGATTACAGACTTGGGCCACAACCCTGAGCTGAAAGATTAATGTGTAAAACAGGAGTAAAGACTAAATAGACAGTAACTATGTAGGAATTTGTATATTTGTGGAACAAACTAATAAACAGAAAACTTTCATGTTTTATGAGGAAAAATGGTAAACATTCATAAATCATGACATGCACTTATGAAAATAAAAGTGATAAATTTTAATTTTAAATAAATTCTGCATAAAACAAAGTTTAAATTCATGAATGGAATCTGTTTATTTCCTCATTAGAGAGAGAAAAAGAGAGCGGGGGAGTGATAGACACTAAGGAAATTTTCCCACCTTAGGAAATAGCACCCATCATTTTCAAATGCATCAAAATTTAATCTACATAGCAATTCCACTCCCTTGTGAACCTCTGAAACACTTCTTTGAATTATATAGTCACCCACAGATTAATATAGTTTAATTTTAATACTGGCCATCATTTTATTCAATTATGTCCTTTTATAGGGAAAGAAATTAAAGTAGGACAAGGTTCTATTTGTGGGACTCTATAAAAGGGAAATTACAAGGTGATCAATAAATTTCATTTGAAAAAAGTATCCTTCAAAACTATAGACTTCAAGTTTACTTAATAAAATTAATTAACCATGGAAATGAAAGACCTCTACAATGAAAATTACAAAAAAAAAAAAAAAAAAACTGATGAAAGAAGTTGAAGAAGACACACACACACACAAAGTTGGAAAAACCTCCCATGCTCATCAACTGGAGCATGTGAATCCTACTATCCACAGCAATTTGCAGGCTCCCTTGAATTCCCATTATAATACCAAAGACATTTATCACAGTACTAGAAAAAAAAAATATCCTAGAATTCACGTGGAAGCACAAAAGGCCAGACAATTGTGAGCAGAGGAACAAAGCTGGAGGCAGGACAAAGCCTGAGTTCAAGTCATACTACAGAGCCAGAGTAAGCACAATATCATGGTACTGGCATAAAAACAGGCAAATAAAACAATGAAACAGAGAGAGGAGATTCCAGAAAGTGGGGCAGGGAAGATATGCATCTACACTTGACTAATTCTTACAAAAGTTACCAAAAGTTATGCTGGAGAAATGAGACCCTCTTCAATAAATGTAGCATGAAGATGATTGCAGCTTGACCCATATCTCTCACCTCATACAAATTTCAACTCAAAATGGCTCAGAGAAATTATTGTAAGACTTGAAACCCTAAAGGAACTGGAAGCAAACATAGGAGAAAAACCTCAAGATGCATAAAGTGATGCTATTTTTGTATAGGATGCTAAAAACAGTAGGAAGTAGATTTCATCAAACTGAAAAGCTCTTACACAACAGTCAATAGACTGAACAGACATCACATCCTACAGAGAGGGCAATAATATTTGCCAATTATTCATCTCATGAAAGATTAATATTGACAATATATAAGGAATGAAAAAACATAATAACAGACCCCAAGTAATAAAATAAAAAATGAGCAAATGATCTTAACTGGCACTTCTCAAAAGAAATGAACTGAACGATAAACACATTTTTAAAATGCTAAATATCGGAGGTTTCAAGATGGCGGCCTAGAGGGTGGCTGCATTTCATGTTGCTCCAGGACTCAGGATTCAAAAGAGGAGATATTGAGACGCTTGGGACCAACTCAAAGCAGCCGGGTGACTCTCACCCCCTGGGGAGGCATCCCGGATGGGACGGTGGTCCCGGAACACAGGAAACTTTGTGAAGTAGAACTGCCGGCGAGACGCCCCTTCCCCCGCTGGAGCAGTGAACGCAGACAGCTGGGAGCGCCGTAAAGGAGGCCGCTCGGCACAGCGCTGGGACTCGGAGCAACCACTGGGGCTCCGGCGGCTGCCCAGGGGAAGAGTGAGGAGGAGAGCTGTGTGGACTCAGGACACCGGGGCCTGCCCTGAGGAGGAGGAGGAGGAGCGTGGCCACTTGGATTTGGAGTGACTGCACCAGAGCTACAGGCGGTTGCCAGAGGAGAAGCTGCGCGGCGAGCTGTTTGGACTCAGAACGATGCTTCTGAACCCTGGGGCCTGCCCTGAGGACGAGGAGGAGGAAGAGGAGCGCGGCCTCTTGGATTCAGGGTGACTACACCAGAGCTACAGGCGGTTGCCAGAGAAGGGGCTGTGGGGCGAGCTGTTTGGACTCAGACCACTTCTGAACCCCGGGGCCTGCCCAGAGGAGTAGGAGGAGGAGGAGCGCAGCGGATCCTTTGGACTCGCAGTGACTGCATTAGCGCTCCAGGCGGCTGCTCAGAGGAGAAAGCGAGTGGTGAGTTGTTTGGACTTAAAGTGACAGCTCCTGAACACAGGGGGGCTGCCAGGAGGAGAAGCGTGGTGGGACGCTTGGTCTTGAGCGGCCGCACCAGAGCTCCGGGTGGTTGCCCAGAGGACGCGTGCAGCGGGTCACGTGGATTCAGAGCCACTCAGAGCGACCGCTCCTGAACACCCCGGGGGTTATCTGGAGAAGGAGGAGGAACAGGGAGGGTCACTTCGACTCGGAGTGATTGATTGCCCAGGGCTATGGGTGGTTGGTGGAGGTGGAGGCACACAGTGAGTTTCTTGGACTCCTGGTGACCCCACCGGAATACTGAGCGGCTGTCTGGAGGAAGAGGCGTGTGGTGGGTCTCTGGGATTCAGAGCGATTGTACAGGGCCCCAGGTGGCTGCTCAGAGGAGGGGCCGCATAGCCAGGCGATTAGGTGCAGAGCAGGGTCCCAGGATCTAGGAGGCTTCTTGGTGGAAGAGTCACACAGAGACAAGCTTAGGGTGGAGCGAAGGTTCCAGGCCTGCGGGCAGATTCTCTGACGAAGGGCAGCCTAAGGAGAGTCATTTGCAAAGGGTGAGGCTCCCAGACCCAGGAGGTAGGGCCGGGCCCCTGGGAACTTTGCAGAGGAAGGCAGCCCAGCCCAGGCGGTAGCTGTAAATTGAGGGGAACCTCTAGGAGGGAACTGACCAGCGAGACCTCCCCACCGGGTGAGTCTTCCCTGCTGGGTGAGGTTTCCCCACAAGGACAGTAAAACCAGAGACTCAGGCCCAAACATGCCTTGCCTCAGCCCACAGCCTAGGTTCCCTTTGGATAACCATTGGTCAACAAGTGGAGGCACCTCTGCCCACTAGCAGGGATTATACCCCACCTGAAGGCCACCACTCCTAGAGAGGCAGCTTCCTTGTGTAGCACCGCATTATCAACTTCCTCCAAGACTTCAGGCTACTGAAGGCTAAGGGGTGATATATATAGAAATCTTCAGGAACATTGTAAGTCAATAGAGGAAATCTGCAATGTCACAGCGGTCAACTAATACCTGAACAATATGAGAAAACAAGGAAAGAAAATGCTGCAAACAAATCTAGATGTTACATCAATAAAACCCAGTGACAGCATGGCAGAAGAAATGACAGAAAAGGAGTTCAGAATGTACATAATTAAAATGATCAGAGAAGCAAACGATGAGATGAAAGAGCAAATGCACGCACTGAATGATGAGATGAAAGAGCAAATGCAAGCATTGATTGATAGCACCAATCGACAGTTAAAAGAGCAAATACAGGAAGCAAAAGATCATTTCAATAAAGAGTTAGAGATACTGAAAAAGAACCAAACAGAAATCCTTGACATGAAGGAAACAATAAACCAAATTAAGAACTCCATAGAAAGCATATCCAATAGGATAGAACACCTGGAAGACAGAACCTCAGACATTGAAGACAAAATATTTAACCTTGAAAACAAAGTTGAAAAAACAGAGAAGATGGTAAGAAATCATGAACAGAATCTACAAGAACTATGGGATATCATGAAAAGGCCAAATTTAAGAATTATTGGGATTGAGGAAGGCCTAGAGAAACAAGCCAAAGGAATGAACAATTTATTTGATGAAATAATATCAGAAAATTTCCCAAATCTGAAGAATGAAATGGAAAATCAAGTTCAAGAGGCTTATAGGACTCCAAATACACAAAATTACTACAGACCCACACCAAAGCACATTATAATGAAAATACGAAACATACAAAATAAAGACAGAATTTTAAAGGCTGTGAGAGAAAAGAACCAAATTACATTCAGGGGGAAACCAATACGGATATCAGCAGATTTTTCAATCCAGACCCTAAAAGCTACAAGGGCCTGGAACAACATTTTTCAAGCCCTGAAAGAAAATGGATGCCAACCAAGAATCTTATACCCAGCAAAACTTACCTTCAAATTTGACGATGAAATAAAATCCTTCCATGATAAACAAAAGCTAAAAGAATTTACAAAAAGAAAGCCAGCATTACAGAACATTCTCAGCAAAATATTCCATGAGGAAGAGATGAAAAACAAAGAAGCAATTCAGCAAAGGGAGGAATTATCCTAAAGGAATTGTCAAATAAAGGAGGAAACAAGTTCTGTCAAACAAATAAATAAATAAAATTTTAAAAATGAACCAAATGACCGGGAAACCAAATCATATCTCTATAATAACCCTGAATGTTAATGGCCTGAATTCATCAATCAAATGACATAGACTGGCAGATTGGATTAAAAAGAAAGATCCAACAATATGTTGCCTGCAAGAGACTCACCTCATGGAAAAAGATACCCATAGACTAAAGGTGAAAGGATGGGGAAAAACATACCATGCACATGGACTCAGCAAAAAAGCTGGAGTATCCATCCTCATTTCCGATAATGTGGACTTCAAGCCAAAGTTAGTCAGAAGGGATAAAGAAGGTCATTTCATACTGCTTAAGGGAAGCATAAATCAGCAAGATATAACAATCATAAACATCTATGCCCCAAACAGTGGCTCATCCATGTATGTCAAACAAATCCTTCTCAATTTCAGAAACCAAATAGACCATAACACAATAATACTAGGTGATTTTAACACGCCTCTCTCACCACTGGACAGATCTTCCAGACAAAAATTGAACAAAGAAACCATAGATCTCAATAACACAATCACTAATTTAGACTTAACGGACATTTATACAATATACCATCCAACCAAGAGTGAATACACTTTCTTCTCAGCAGCACATGGATCCTTCTCTAAAATAGACCATATATTATGCCACAAACCTAATGTTAGCAAATACAAGAAGATAGAGACACTACCATGTATTCTATCAGATCATAATGGATTGAAGTTAGAAATAAATGAAAGAGTAAAACACAGAAACTATTCCAACATCTGGAGATTAAACAATATGCTATTATATGATGAATGGGTAACAGAAGATATTAGGAAGGAAATGAAAAAATTCTTAGAGGTAAATGAGAACAAAGAAACATCATATCAAAATCTCTGGGACACTATGAAAGCAGTACTTAGAGGGAAATTTATTTCATGGAGCGTATTTAATAAAAGAAGTAAAACTCAACAAATAAACGACCTAACACTACAGCTCAAAGCCCTAGAAAAAGAAGAACAGAACAGCACAAAAGTAGTAGAAGACAGGAAATAGTTAAACTCAGAGCTGAAATCAATGAAATTGAAACAAAAGAAACAATACAAAAAATTGACAAAATAAATAGTTGGTTCTTCGAAAAAATAAACAAAATTGATAAACCTTTAGCCACACTAACAAAGAGAAGACGAGAGAAAACCCAAATCACTAAAATTCGGAATGAACAAGGAAATATCACAACAGACAGGATTGAAATACAAAACATAATTAGAAGCTATTTTGAAAATCTATACTCCAACAAAATAGAAAATTTTGAAGGCATCAACAGGTTTCTAGAGACATATGAATTGCCTAAACTGAACGAGGAGGACATAAACAATTTAAATAGACCAATTTCAAGTACTGAAATAGAAGAAGTCATCAAAAGCCTACCAACAAAGAAAAGTCCGGGACCAGATGGGTTCTCAGCCGAGTTCTACAAAACCTTTAAAGAAGAGCTCATTCGAATACTTCTCAAAGTATTCCATAAAATAGAAGAGGAGGGAACCCTCCCAAACTCATTCTATGAAGCCAATATCACCCTGATACCTAAACCAGACAGAGACTCATGGAGGAAAGAAAATTTCAGACCAATATCCTTAATGAACATCGATGCAAAAATTCTCAACAAAATTTTAGCAAATCGCATACAAAAACATATTAAAAAGATAGTGCACCATGATCAAGTTGGTTTCATCCCAGGAATGCAAGGTTGGTTCAACATCAGGAAATCAATAAACGTAATTCACCACATTAATAGACTTAAAGTCAAGAATCACATGATTATTTCAATAGATGCAGAAAAAGCATTTGATAAAATACAGCACCCCTTCATGCTCAAAACACTAGAAAAAATAGGGATAGTGGGAACATTCCTTAACATTGTAAGGGCCATTTATGCTAAGCCCATGGCTAATATCATTCTAAATGGTGAAAAACTGAAAGCATTCCCCCTAAAAACTGGAACAAGGCAGGGATGCCCTCTTTCACCACTTGTATTCAACATCGTTCTTGAGACTCTGGCCAGAGCAATTAGACAAACCAAAGAAATTAAAGGGATACGAATTGGGAAAGAAGAACTCAAACTATCCCTGTTCGCTGATGACATGATTATATATTTAGAGGAACCTGGAAATTCCACCAGAAAACTCTTAGAACTCATAAGTGAATTCCGTAAAGTAGCAGGTTACAAGATCAATGCCCATAAATCCAACGCATTTTTATACATAAGTGATGAATCTTCAGAAAGAGAAATTAGGAAAACTACCCCATTCACAATAGCCTCGAAAAAAATAAAATACTTGGGAATCAATCTCACAAAAGAGGTGAAAGACCTCTACAATGAGAACTATACAACACTAAAGAAAGAAATTAAAGAACACCTTAGAAGATGGAAAGATCTTCCATGTTCTTGGATAGGAAGAATTAATATTGTCAAAATGGCCATACTACCTAAAGTGCTATACAAATTCAATGCAATTCCAATTAAAATCCCAATGACGTACCTTACAGAAATAGAGCAAGCAATTATGAAACTCATCTGGAAGAATAAGAAACCCAGAATAGCTAAAGCAATCCTTAGCAGGAAGAGTGAAACAGGGGGTATTGCAATACCAGATCTTCAACTCTACTACAAAGCAATAGTAACAAAAAGGGCATGGTATTGGTACCAAAATAGAAAGGTAGATCAATGGTATAGAATAGAGGACACGGACACAAACCCAAATAAACACAATTTTCTCATACTAGACAAAGGTGCCAAAAATATGCAATGGAGAAAAGATAGCCTCTTCAACAAATGGTGCTGGGAGAATTGGAAATCCATATGCAACAGAATGAAACTAAACCCATATCTCTCACCATGCACGAAACTAAACTCAAAATGGATTAAGGACCTCGGAATCAGACCAGGGACCCTGCAGATTATAGAAGAAAAAGTAGGTCCAAATCTTCACCTTGTTGGTCTAGGATCAGACTTCCTTAACAGGACTCCCATAGCACAAGAAATAAAAGCTAGAATCAACCACTGGGATAGATTCAAACTAAAAAGCTTTCTCTCAGCAAAGGAAACTATCAGCAATGCGAAGAAAGAGCCTACAGAATGGGAGAATATCTTTGCCAATCATACTTCAGATAGAGCACTAATCTCCAGAATCTATAAAGAACTCAAAAAACTTTACTCCAAGAATTCAAATAATCCAATCGACAAATGGGCTAAGGAAATGAATAGACACTTCACAGAAGAAGATCTACAAGCAATCAACAAACATATGGAAATGTTCAACATCTCTAGTAATAAGAGAAATGCAAATCAAAACCACCCTAAGATTCCATCTCACCCCAATTAGAATGGCGATTATCAAGAATACGAACAACAACAGGTGTTGGTGAGGATGTGGGGAGAAAGGTACACTCATACATTGCTGGTGGGGCTGCAAATTAGTGCAGCCACTCTGGAAAGCAGTGTGGAGATTCCTTAGAAAACTTGGAATGGACCCGCCATTTGACCCAGCTATCCCACTCCTTGGCCTATACCCAAAGGACTTAAAATCAGCATACTACAGAGACACAGCCACATCAATGTTCATAGCTGCTCAATTCACAATAGCCAGACTGTGGAACCAACCTAGATGCCCTTCAATTGATGAGTGGATAAAGAAACTGTGGTATATATATACAATGGAATATTACTCAGCCATAAAAAATGATAAAATTATGGCATTTGCAGGCAAATGGATGAAATTGGAGAATATCATGCTAAGTGAGATAAGCCAATCTCAAAAAGCCAAAGGACGAATGATATCGCTAATAAGTGGAGGATGACACATAATGGGGGGGAGGGAAGGGTTAGTGTTAGGGTTAGAGTTAGGGTTAGGGAGGGGGGCAAGTATGGAGGAAGGAAGTACTGTATAGAGGGTAAAGAGGGGTGGGAGGGGTGGGGGGAAGGGAAAAAAATAACAGAATGAATCAAACAACATTACTCTATGTAAATTTATGATTACACAAATGGTATGCCTTTACGCCATGTACAAACAGAGAAACAACATGTATCCCATTTGTTTACAATAAAAAAAATAAAAATAAAAAAATAAAAAATAAATAAAATAAAATGCTAAATATCATTAGCCATCAGGGAAATGCATATCAAAACTACCATGAAATATCATTTTGCCCCACTTAGAATGACTACATGATAGTCAAAACACAAACACAAATTAGACACCTTACTTATAACACTACGCAACCACAAATAGCTATATTGGAAAGGTGTGCCAATAAAGGGCACGTTATAACTATTGGTGGAATTGTTCATTAGGAAAGCCATTATGGAAAACAGTATGGAGTTTTCTCAAACAGAAGCAGAACTTCCATAGGATCCAAGTGTCCTGATTCTGGTTCACAAATGAAAGAAATAAAATCAACATACCGTATAGATTCCTGCATGTTCAGAACAATTATGACACTATTTATGTGGTTATCAACAGATGAGTGGATAAAGACAGTATGTTATAAATACACAATGTATCTGCATTCACTCATAAAGAAGAATGGAATCTTCTCATTTACTGCAGAGAAGACAAAACTGAGGGAACTGATGGTAAGTAAGGGGTCAGAATCCAAAAGTGAAGTATTGCATGGTCTCTCTCTGGTGTGGAAGATAAAATAAATGTGAACCTGAGAGTAGAATAGAGGAAGGATGTGTGGTGGTGGTGAGGAAAGTAGAGAGATGAAGAGGATAGGTTATAATAGTATTTGCTGAGCACATATGTGGGAATACCATAGTGATCCTCATTAAGGTGAACTGATTAAGTGTTAAAAAAAAGAAAAAAACTATGGTACAATAAATTTAAAATAAATGAAAAAATGATGCAAAGGAAGTGTAGTGCATTGGGTCAGAACAAGGCATTCAGATTATCTACTCTTCCACCAGGCTCTCTAAGTGTTCCAGTTTCCTGAGTCTTCACAAGAAAGGTTTATTTTAGGTATGGAGTTGAAGGGTAATTAGAGAAGACTGCAAATTTTTTATGTACATCATGCACTGGTAAAGTCTGATTTTTAGTCTTTCTTTTCTTGTTAAATTGGAAGAGGAATTTTAAAACAGAGCATTCTGGTTTCAACCTGAAAATCAGAGACACTGGAAAACACTTCAGGGGTCAGTAGAGAAGACATGGAGAGATAAATGATTACCATAAGCATGATTCACCAGACTTTGCAGGAGATATGCAAATCAATGGAAAACCATAGGCACTGACCTCGGAAGAAACCACAGTCCAGTTAGGTGAAAGCACACCTCACTTGCTGCAGCTCCACAGGGTCTAAGGCTGATGTTTCCACTGTGTCCAATGGACAGTGGTGAAATGTGGAATGGGAAGCTCACAATGTGCCCTGGGAATACCCTGCTCTTTAACTCTTTAAGGGAATAGATGGCTAAACTTTCTGTATTCATGATGCAATGATTTGAAAACAGAAATAAACCTGGTCAGAGGAGGATTACATGACCTTTACACCCATCATTCTGTCCACTCATGCCTGTGCACAGGCAGCACAGATCCACAGACTCTGACTCTCTGCTTCAAATCATCCCTCCTCCACATGAGGACTGACAGCACCCATAATTAAGGTCTGGCTGTTGTTGAAACGTGTCTGTTAGACACAGAAGAGAGCAGTCTGTTAAGGACAGTGATATGATGGGTCACTCATACTTGAAACTATTTTTCATGCATTTGGGTCATATTTCTAAGTATTTCTTCAGTCCTTTAATTATAAACACTTGTTCGCCCCTCCATTTTGTTACGAATCCCTTGCTGCCTAGGTTGCAACAAGAAAGAAAGAAAGAAAGAAAGAAAGAAAGAAAGAAAGAAAGAAAGAAAGAAAGAAAGAAAGAAAGAAAGAAAGAAAGAAAGAAAGAAAAGAACATGTATTTGGAGAGTAAAAGAAAGTTTTAAATATTGAACAGGTAACAAGGAGAGGGTAAAAGAGAAGTAGCAAGTCACAACCATAAAGAATGAGGAAAAAAAAAACAAATAAAGAAACAAAAAAGAAAGATAAAAAAGAGCAAGAGAATGGGATAATTACAGGGATAAGAAAGAATGAAATGGAGCAGCAAGAGAAAATAAAAAACTAATCCTCCAAAAACAAAACAAAGTGAGATAACAGAATTTTAATGAAGAAAAATGATAAAAATGAGAAAAAGATGAAAACAGGTATGGACATATGTGTAAGCATGTACCAACTAGCAAATATAACAAGAACAACCAAAAATTTTTAATGAAAAATGGAAAAATTATCTCCACTGGAGATGGTTGAAGCTATTGATAAGGATGAATATTAATTTCCTATTGATGGACTACACTTTTTTTCCAATTTTTTGTCTTAAAAAGAGCAAGGGCTCAGGGTTATTAAACACTTTCTTCCTTTGTGTTGTTTACTAAACTACCTACCTGAGAGGCCTAGAATAAAAAACTGGTTGAAATGGTCCTCAGTTTCTCTACTCACCAGTGCAAGGAAGGAAAGAGTGGGAAGTACTTAGTATTGGACTTTTGTCCAGAAAGATAAGACTGATGCACTCAGTGGGCAGGGATAATGCAGAGTTATAAACAGAATGTTTTTGTATCTGGAGGCTAGTTCTTTTCAAAAGATAGAGATTTAGTCAGGTGGCATATATTTAGAGAGATTAGATCAACACATCACTAGGGTCAGGCATACACTGATCTCTGTTGGGCCTCTTACTAAAAGGGGTCTTTTGAGAATTGTACTCACAGGGCTGGGTAGCCAACCACACGGGTGGATGGGGCATTGCAGGTCTCACACACTCCACCACCCACAGGTCTAGCCTTCTAAGGCACAGTCCCCTAACATAATCATGCCTTTCTATTCAGTTTAACCATCTTCTTCAGCTGGTACAGGAGGGAAAGTGAGTTGCCCTCACCTCCATATCTCTGACTTGATCCCCCGGGTACAATTTTCTCTGTGCCTGTTTCAATTGTGTTCTCCCAGGAGTACCCAGGCCACATGTTAGGTGTTGATTAGGATATTATGGCAGTATTTGCTATGATCTCCGAGGTACCTGTACAGCAAGTTCCACTGTGACCTATTATAATGCTCTCCACCACAGCTCTCTGCTTAAATTTTGAGAAACATGGACTTTTTTCAAACACCGACTCACTATGCCACCTCTGATTTAGCTAAATTCAGTTTGCCTTTCTGTTTTACCGATATTCCTGTGCCAAATTTGTTTCACATTTTCCTTCATTCTGTTGGTGCAAATCAGCCCATCTGATGTGACCTGATACTGCTACTGCCAGCAATTTGGCTCCAATATACCTTTTCTTGTCCTCTGTTCAAAACACCAGAATTTCAGAGTCTCTGATAGGCTGATATTAAATTTCACTGAATTCCTTCAATCACTCATCTTGCTGAGAAGTAGTATTCCCACTGCTTCCTTTTACCTTTTTAAAATTTGTTTTGAATTGACTCCTAATATCCTTCAATATTTAATATTCATGCGGTAGAGTATGACAATTCAATACACATAAAATTCATAATGGTCATCACACTAATTATCATTTCCACTTCCTCAAACATTTATCACTTCCAGGTGTTTCAAATCTTCAGACTCTTCATTTGTAGTTATTTTGAAATTATTATTTAATGAAAATGTTTACATTAAAGCAAACAGCTCTAGCCAAGAGAGTGATGTATCTGCATCTGTGAGGGACTTCATATTAAGGCCTCCTGTCCATTCATTTAGGCAGCGATGAGAAATCCCGAAGATGTGAGAATAACTGAAGTGGGATTTTCCAATCCATAAAACCTGGATTCTAAAACAAGCTTTTGTATTGAGTCCTTGGTGACATTTCTCCTTACTATGTCACCAATATCCTATTACTAATCTAAATTAAATTAAGGTAGTAGACCAGTGGATCTCTGAAATTACTTCTGTCTCTGTTTGCAATTCTGTTTATAAATTTTAGCATGCATTAATTCTACATATTAGCATGACTCAGGTGATAGTCCATCACTTGTAGACATCATACATTAATCAAATGCAACTTCCCTTTATTACCCTTCTTCCTTCCCACTATACCCCAAATGTTATTAATCACTATTTAAACTTATGTTGACACCTTTCTTAGATTCAGTATATCATAGTACTTTTCTTTCTCTGTCTCGCTTATTGTACTTAAAATAATGTCTTGTGATTCCACCCATTTTGCTGCATCATAGGAGTTCATTCTTCTTTAAGAATGAATAGTATCCCATTGTGTACACACAGCACATGTTCTCTATTCACTCATTTATTTATGGGGACCTAAATTGATTTCATATCCTAGCTATTGGAAATAGTGCTACAATAAACATGAACATGCAGGAATTTGTTTGCTAAGGTGATAACATTTCCTTTGGAGATATACACACACACACACACACACACACAGAGACATGGTACCTGTTCTTACCATTTGAATATAAGTTGTTCCCCCCTCTAAAAGTTTCTGTATGCAAGCCAGAATGTGACGTGATTGGATTGCAAGAGTTGTAACTTAATTGGTTCATCTAGTTTAAATGAAGTGGGTTGTAATTGTGGGCAGGTGGGGCATAGCTGTAAGAGATGGCCACTGGGTGTGTACCTTGGATGACTGCCTGTTCCCTAAGGTATCCGTCCCTCCCTCTCTTCCCTTCCTTTCTTCCACCACCCTTTATTGCTGTCATAAAGGGAGCAAGCTGCTTCCCTTCATGGCACATTTCACCCAGCTTAGGTGTATGTACATGGATGAATGGATAAATAAAATATTATATATATATATATATATTTACAAAGTGGAGTTTTATTCAGTCATAAAGAAAAGTGAAATTATGCCATTTTCAGGAAAATGATTGGAACTTCAAAAAATTATGTTAAGTAACATAAGCCAAACTCAGAAGATCAATGGTCATGTTTTCTCTTATATGTGGAAGCCAGAGAGGAAAAAGGAAAAGAAAGGTGTGAGGAATATCATGAATATCAAAGGAACATCAGAAGAGGATAGGGACCAGAGGGAGGAAGAAGAAAAAGGCAAAGTGAAATTCTAGTGAATGATACTGGCCAAATTATATCATTCTATTTTGTATGTGTACACTTTTGTAATGTACAAAAAATTTCATCATTAGGTACAACTATAATAAACTAATAAAATATGAGAAAAATAAAGCAGAATATTTAAAAATCATTAACCCAGGCTTTAATTGGATCCCTGTGATTTTTAGTTTTTTTTTTTTTTTTTTTTTTTAGATTTTATATATTTTGGATATTGGATATTAATCTTTGGTCACATGAATAGATGGCACATATTTTATCCTAATCTGTATGCTGACTCAACACTCTATTGATTGTTTACTTCGTTGTGTAGGATCATTTTAATTTCATGTAATACATTTGTGCATTTTTGCTTTTGTTTTCCGTGTTTTGGGATCATATGCAAAGATTATCATTGCCTCTAGCAAAGCCATGCAGAATTTCCCCTGTATCTTCTTCCAGCAATTTTGACACCATGTCTTACTTTATGTTTCTTGGACAAAACACATTTTGAGTTGATTTGTACAGATGAGAGATACAGTCAACTTTCAATACTCTCCATGTGGATTTATAATTCTCACACTTGTACAAAAAGGGAGACTTTCTTCAATGTATGATTTTCTCTCCTTTTCTCAGAACCATTTTCCACAGATGCATGAGTTCATTTCTGGAACCTCTATTTTTTCCCTTGGTCTATGTGTCTCTCTTTATGCCAGCATCATGGTAGCATTCTCACTATACTCTCTCATGTATCTGTCATGTATCTGGAAATTGTTCAAGATAATATTGGCTTTTCTAAAATTATGCTTCCATATAAATTTCAGGGCTGTATTTCCAGTCATATAAATAATTTCATTGGTGTTTTCATAGGGATTATATATAATATATAATATATAAATTCCTTTGAATTTTATAATCCTTCCAAAAGTACTACTTCTTCCAATGCATGAACATGAGACAGAAGTCTTATCTCTCTCATACTGTGTGTGTGTGTGTCTGTGTGTGTGTGTGTGTGTGTGTGTGTGTGTGTGTGTGTGTGTGTGTTTTCTTTAATTTCTTTCATAAATGCTTTGGAAAGATATAGAGATCTTTCACTTCCTTGGTTAAGTTTTTTCTTACATATTTAATATTTTCCTGTAGTCTTAATGAATGGGATTCCTGTCATTGTTTCTTTCTCAGAAATCCTATTATTGGTATATAAAAATTCTACTTATTTTAATATTGTTATTTTATCCTGCAAATTTGTTAATCAATCCTAATATTCTTTTGGAGAAATCTTTAACCTTTTTAAATTTTTGAATCATATAATCTGCAAACATGAATAATTGATTTCTCTCCTTCCTATTTACATCTTTATTTCTTTCTATATCTTATTGCTCTGGCTAAAACTTCTACTTCTATATTTAATAAGAGCAGTGATAGTGGATATCTTCATCTTGTTCTAGATTTGAGGGAAATGTTTTATGATTTTCCCAATTTATTTTTATGTTGACTCTGTTCTTTCCATACATAGCCTTAATTACATTTTTACAGTTCTTCAGTAGGTATTCTGATAAGGGTTTTTATCATGCACTCATGTTAAATTTTATGAAATGATTTTTTATCCTTCATTTTGTTGATATGATGTATTACATTAATTGTTTTGCCTTTGTCAACTCGCCTATGCATCCTTGGAAAAATACAACTTTATCATGGTGAATGAACTTTTGGGTGTACTATTGGATTTAATTTGCTAATACTTTTTGAGAATATTTGCTATATATCAGAGATACTGATCTATAAAGTTTGGTTGTGTTCTTCTGTGATTTTTGTAACAAAATGATGCTGTACTTGAAGAATAGGTTTGAATTTCCTCCCTTTCAGTTCTTTGGAATTATTTGACAAAACATAATGTTGTTAGTTCTTCTGTGAGTTTAGTAGAACTGATTAATTAAATTAGTAATTTAGTACCATTAACATAAGCAGTGAAATCATTCTATTTTGGACATTAATTATTAGGGAAATATTTGATTACTGGTTCAATTTCACTATCCACCAGGGTCTGTTTGTGTTTTTATGTCTTCATATATTTCAATTTTGGTGATTTATGTGTCCAGAAACATCTATTTCTTCTGTTTTCCCCTATTTCAATATATAGTCTCTTTAAAATTTTTAATATTCTATGTGATATTTGTACTATGATTTGTAATGAGTCATTTATTATCTCTAATTTTACGTATTGGTTTTATTTCTTTTTCCCTGGTCTGGCTAAATGTTTGTTTATTTTGCCTATGTTTTCAAAACATAACCTTGTTTCATTGTTTTTTTAGGTTATTTATTTGATGTTAATTTTTAAGTTTTTGATATCAGGCGTTCATTGCTATACCTTCTAGAGTTACACTTTATTCTTTCCATAACTTGATATGTTGTGTGATTATTTCTTTCTATCAAAAGAGAAGAGGGGAAGCAAAAACCTCTGTGTAGAAACATTTGTCTCATATAGAATAAAGTTAATGATGCAAAGAGAGCAATCAGATTTTTTTTTTAAATAAGTCCATGTGGTTCTATCAGAGAATCAGTTGGTTAGTTTGGACTTAGATCTCTGAGTCAGAAAGCAAATTAGTTTCTTCTTGCCCTGGAATATGGTTCATTGTGCCCTGGGTTTATGCAATTCTAAAGGCTAAAGAATCAAACATTTCTGACCCCATTTTAACCAGTATGATGCCAACCTTGTACGTTGAGTTTGAAAGAACACCCTCCTTTTCAATAGTTTGACCAAAAAATAAAAAAAATGTTGTTAATTTTGTGAGAGTTTGACTTCCGTAATGAAATCATTCTATCCTAAACTTTTATTTATTGTGAAATATTTATTAATTCAATTTCACTGTCAATTATTGGTCTTTTTGTGGATTTCATGACTTATAATTCAATATGGGAAAGCAACATGTGTTCAGCAATTTAATCTTTTCCAGTAGCTTTTCCTTTTATCATCTTACATATTTTATAATACTCTTCACTGAAATTGGTATTTATGTGATATAAGTTGTAATGTCTACATTTATCATCCTTAATATTATTTATTTATATCTTCTCTTCTTAGTCAAGTTAAGGGTTTGTTGATTTTATCTTTATATTTTTTCATTAATCTTTTTCTATAGTTTTAAATCTCTACCTCATTTATTTCTATTCTGATCCTGGTTATTTCTTTCCTCCTGTTAATTTTGCGTTTAGTTTCCTCTAGCTTTACTAGGGTCCCTGACATGCATCATTAGGTTGTATATTTGAAACTGATTTCATCATGTAGACATTCACTGCTATAACTTCCTTCTTAGTGCTACTTTTGCTAAGTCCCTTCATTTTGAATTCCTATGTGATTATCTCTATAAAAAGAGAATGGGTAAGTCAGGAGTTTCATGGAAAGCAAAAGGGCAGGAAAGAAATTCATCTCATAGAGAATCAAGCTAGTAATCTAATGATAATGTTTATTTTATCAAAATTAAGAAAATGTGGTTTATGTGTGTTTAGAGTCTGAGATGTTTAGTTCAGAGGTCATAGTTCTGTGAGTCACACAACAAATTACTGCTTCACTTTCAAATGGATAAAAAGTTCATCAAGGCCTAAGTTATGGAAAATTCTAAAGGTTAAAAAATCAAACTCTTCTGAACCTGTTTTAAACAATGAATATTGTAAATTTATCAGAAACTATTTCCAAAGTCAATTAGCATAATCAGGAATTATTTCAAAATAAGGCACCTTCCTGAACACTAAACTTGTTTGAACTGATTTTTTTTTTAATTTTGTTGTTTTTGTTGTTGTTGTTGATGGACATAATACCTTTATTTTTATGTGGTGATGATGATTGAATCCAGTGCCTCTCATGTGAAAGTCTAGTGCTCCATGGCTAAGCTACACCCCCAGGCCCTGAACTGTATTTTTACTTGGAGCAAACTCTATTACAGCAGGGTTTATTATTTCCAGTCTCACCTCTACCACCTGCAGTCTGAATGCCATTAGCCAAGACATTCTATCTATGAGGCCTGGCTTCTCCATTTCTAAAATGAGAATAATTTTACTTTAGCTAATGATAATTAAGAAAATCAAAAGTGATATAAGTCTGAAATAACATGTTAATTCGGGAACACCTGTAAATATTATGTAACTGGGGTCTTTACAGAAATTTTCCTTACTAAATACATTGTAAATAACAATACTTGCCAATTTGAAACAAGTACAATGGTCTCTTAATAGGACACATCTTTGTACAGCATTACCATTAGTGATCTAGTAGTACGCCCCAATCCAATGATATGCAATTCATGACTACCAAATAAATTCCCACATTCCAATTTTCATAGTTTCTTCTGTGCTAGGACTCTATTTGGTGAACTCTCTGCCTCCTATCCACCTCTAAACCACATGCCTGCTTATCTGTCTCTAATATTATTGCTTATGATCCAATATTTTTCATTCTACTACATCTGACAAGGACATACTAAACAGCAACAGAAACAGTCCCATCTGGAAAAGGTGAGAGATTGGCAGAGACATATTTTCTCAAGTCCTCTCCTTCAATTCTCCAAGATCAACTCTTCCTCAGTTCTGCTGAATAAGTTTTACCTCTCTATTGATGGGTGAGGAGAGAATTCCTTCTGTGACTCTTCCTTTTGTTACAATCTATGACCCAATTATCCCGAGAGTGAAATAATGGGTAGTGAAATGAGGGAAAGCTTGTTGGTCTATGAACAGAACCAGTGTGGTGTTTGCTTTACTTTTCTAATGAGGTTTTGAATGCAGCTGTGATGTTAGCCAGAGCACACCATTATGGGCATCGGAGCTCCTTCATACTCCAGTTCTGACCCTTGTGAGCTGTGTGAGTGAGGGCCTCCCAGGTTCACAGAATCTCAGTTTTCCCATTTGTGGAATTAAAAATAATAATCTCTGCCCTTCTATCACCAGGATATGGGGGTTTGGGGTGCTCAATAGCAAATGCTATGTATATTTACTTAGTCATATGATGATGTGTGTTTGGTATTTCAAAATGTTTAAGTTTTTCTACTTAGTGTATGCTTAAGAACTTTGGATATATTCAGCCTTTTAAAATATTTAAAAGACTTGATTTTCAAAGATAAATGATCTTACAGTTTGATGATTACAAGATCAATATTTTTTCATAAAAGTCAGAGATACACTTATTTCTTACAAGGCATAAATTTCCAGTCATCAGTGTGAGAATCTAGCATGTTGAGCAATGTTTTGTATTAAAAAACCTCATTTTTTCTAAATCCTACCTGCACAGTGGTATCGCCAGAGTTTGGGTGCTTCTGTGTTTCCTTGCTTGTTTGTTTTAAAATACTTATTCCTGGGATCTATCCCAGAGTGGCTGAACTAGAGTTTCATGGATAGTTTCAAGAAGGAGAGTAACAGTTAAAAAGTTTGTTTTTATTCTTATCAGGTGACCAATGTACACTCAGAAGGGATAAGAACTTATCTAATAGATGGGCTCAGAATTTTGTGTCAATAGCACACATTCTGATTAACAGAACACTATAAAGGTGTACACTGATTGCAAGCTCACAGTTGTCTCAGGAAAAGGAGAAGGCTTCAATGGACCCAGTTGTGGTCCTGGTGATCAGTCTCTCCTGTCTGCTTCTCCTCTCCCTGTGGAGATAGAGATCTGGGAGAGGGAAACTCCTACCATGAACCATGCCTCTCCCAACTCTTGGGAATATCCTGCAGATAGATATGGAAATCTTCAGCAAAGCCTTAACTAATGTAAATGTGTCAACCCACTTGGCTTGTAAAGAACTAATAAATTGACAATAACTTGTAAAGTGTAATTTTTATCATATTTTAATTTTTAAATTTTATTTATAGTTTTCCCTTGTTAGATGTAATGTAATGAAACAATGCATCTGGGATAAAAGAAACATTTAAGTTTAACATTTTGACAGCAATATGAAAATGTCTAAAATCTGGAGTACCTTCGTTGTCCTTCATTGATTCATGGTCATTGGCTGTGATTTTCTATTTTCTGCGCAATCTAATCTGTTTGTGATGCTCTGCATAAATTTTTATTTGTTTCAGTGTGTCTTTCATTTCCAGGAGTTCTGACTTGTTGTTTTTCAATATCTCTATTTCTTTATTGAAATGGGCTTTCAACCCCTGAGATTGAGTAAATCATGCTAAAAATATTTTTCACACCAAAGGAAATAATCTACAAAAAGAAAATATCCCTATCAAAGGAAAGAAAATGGTACCCAAAATGTCTAAAAAACAAATGAAAATCAAAATATAATTAAATTTTAAAAATTTCACAAATAACCTTATTGAAAATGGGCAAGGTGAAAAATGAATGAAACTGGAGACCCTCATGCTAGGGAAATGAGTCAGATCTAAAAAGTAAGAATTGAATGTTTTCTCTGGTATGTGGATGCTAGACAAAAATAATGGACAAAAATTAAAGGAAAGATTCCACAAAAATAGAAGAAATTGGTAGAAGAAAAGAAGGGGATTGAGAGGTGAGAAAAGGGATGGGAATATTGAAGAACTGTGGAATGAATCTGACAAAAATTTCTATGTACATATACAAATAGACTACAATGAATCTACTTTTGTGTGTATCCACAAGGCACTAATTTAGGTAAAAACTAAAACCAACTAATAACAAATGGACAAAGAGTTGCTATAAACATGGATGTTACTGTGTCACTGTAGTACTCTGATTTTAAGTCCTTGAGTAATAAACTGAGGAGTGGGATAGCTGGGTCAAATGGGGGTTTCATTCCAAGTTTTCTGAGGAATCTCCATACTGCTTTCCATAAAAGTTGCACCAGTTTGCATTCCCACCAGCAATGTATGAATGTACCTTTTTCCTCATATCCTCACCAACACTTATTATTGGTTGTATTCTTGATAATTGCCATTCTGACTGTGGTGAGAAGAAATTTTTGAGTAGCTTGGATTTTCATTTCTCTAAATGCTAAAGATATTGAACATTTTTGCATGTATTTGTTGATCAGTTGCATTTCATCTGTTAAGGGTCTGTTCAGTTCCTTAGCCCATTTATTGATTGGGTTATTTGCATTTTTGCCTGTTAAGTTTTTTGAGTTCTTTATATATCCTACAGGTTAATGCTTTATCTGATGTTCATATGGCAAAGATTTTCTCCCATTTTTTGCCTCTCCAAGTTATTGATCATTTCCTTTGCTAAGAAAAAGCTTTTTGTTTGAATCCATTCATTAAATGATTTTTTTATTTAAATTCTGATGCTTTAGGAGTCTTATTGAGGAAGTCAGATCCTAAGCCAACATGATGACTATTTGGGACTAATTTCCTTCTGTAAGGAATAGGGTCGCTGGGTCTCTGGTCTAGCACCTAAGTCTTCAACAGATGAGTGGATTTAAAAAAAAAGTGATATATATTTATATACACACATACAGACATATATACATATACATATATATACACAATGGAATATTACTCAGACATAAAGAGGAATGAAAGTATGGCATTTGTTGGTAAATGGATGGAGTTGGAGAATATACTACAGGAAACAAGCCAAACCCAAAAAACAATTACTAAACATTTTCTCTGATATGTGGATGCTAATTAACAACAAGGGAGGGAGTGGCTAGGGAAGAATAGAGTTACTTAGGTGGAGGGGAGTGAAGGGAGGGGAGGGGTATTGGGGTAGGAATGATAACAGAATGAATCAGACAGTACTTTCCTATATACATATATAACTATATGACTGGTGGTATTCTATGTCATGGTAAAACCAGAAGAATGAGAATGCATCAAAGTGCATTCTACTGTCATGTATAACTAATTAAAACAAATAAAAATTAATTTAAAAATGAAATTTTAATTAAAAAAATAGTATAGAGGTGTATTAGGATGCTAATTAACAGAAATATTTCATTCACTTTCAATTTCAGTCACTTTCATAAGTAAAAATTTACATTTGCAAAGAAATGGAGAATGAATATGAATAGATATTTTTTCAAAAAGCACGGAAATGGTCAATGGGTATATGAAAACTGCCCACATTACTTATCATCAGGAAAATGCAATTCAAATCAACATGAGATATCATCTCATTCATTTTAAGAATGTAGTTATCAATGTCAAAACATATCAAGTTTTCACAAAGATGCAGAGAAAATGGAACTTTTGTTTAGGTGTGGAGGAATGTAACTTGAAACAGCCATTACAGAAATGACTGTAGCGCTTCCTCAAAATATTGAAAAATAGAAGTGCCATATGATCCAGTAGTCCCACTTCCTAGTATAAGTCCAAAGGTTTGAAATGAGTATGTCCAAACTGTATGCACACTCCATATTCATTACAGCCTTATCTGCATTAGTCAAGAAATGACACCAACCTAAGCATCCACCAGTGGCTGAATGTGTACATCAAAGTTGATTTATGTATAAAAGATAATCTTATACTATCCTTATTTTGAAAAGGACCATGTACTCATTACTACAACATGGAATGATCCTTGAGGACTTTATGGTAAGGGAAATAGCCACACAGAAAGACCTTCACTACATGATCTTACTTACATGTGAAGTGTCACAAAACAAAGCAGAAGGCCTCAAACTCACAGTAACAGAGAGTAGATTGGTGGTTATTGTGGGCTGGGATCTCGGAGAAAAGTTGTGATGTTGGTCCAAGGGTGTAAACCTTCTGCTACTAGATGAATAAGCCCTGGAGACCTAAGGAACAGCATTGTGACTACAGTAAATAATAATACATCTTACACCTGAAATTTGCTAACGTGTTTTCACCATACATACATAAAAATGTGAACAATGAGATGGTGTACATATTTATTAGCTTGACTGTTATAATCAATTGGCAATGTCTACATAAATCAAAGTATCGTACTTCTACACTCTCTATATATGTATATATATATATATATATTTATATAATTATTTTTATTTTTCAACCATACCTCAAAAAGCACTTAATATAGGAAAACTATGGGCTCAGAAGCAGCATAAGAGAGAGAAGGAAAGAACCACTCAGGGTCCATTGGCTGTTTACCATGTCCTTGTGGGTCTTGGACAAAGCTGCAGTCTGTACTCTATGAATTGAGGCAAGGTGAGGGAAATTATTCTTCCATGCTGTACTGCATGGCCTGATGCTGCCTCCATGGTAATCAATCTCTTGCTGTATTAGAGATATCTGTGGTCTCAACCTATGAGTGCTAAGATCATCTGGGGTCACCATTAAAAATACAGACTTCCAGTACTTACCATAGATTTACTCAGTCAAAACATCTATGACATAAGCCCTGCTAGTGACCCAGAAGAATTCAGCTGGGTATTGGTGCAAAGGTGAATAAGCATTGGAAACTGATAAATTCGTCTAACCTCCAAAGTTGACAAAATAAAGGTCCAAATTTGGGTCTTCTGTTTATTAGTCATGGTATATTGCAAATGAGTTTGTAACTGACTTCATCCTTTTTGTGTAAAACAGGACAAATAAGTCCTGAGGAGAACATAACCACTCTATTTTATACAAGTCTTGATTATGGTCCAAGGCTTTCCTCTAAGGATTATTAGAAATAAAGGAACATTGTGTGTTGGGAGTCTGTCTATAAGAGCTGTAGATAACTTTTCATTAGCACACTGAAGAGCTGTAGTCAGCACAGGAGTTAAATGAAAAAACTAGTGGGATTATGTTTTTTATTCAACAGCTGATAAAAAAAAAAAGCAACAACACATCAGTAGTTAAAGTAATATATCTCAGGCCCAATTTAAATGTCTTAAAAATTGTTGCAAATGAACTAAGGAAAATTTGGAAGGAAAAGTTAATTTTGGAACATGAGGAATGGAATAAAAATGGAATATTTTATGTCCTAAATAGTCAATAGGGAGTCGTTGAATTTTTTTGGAGCCACATGGAGGCCAGATTGTAATAAAATGTGTTGCAATTTAGTAAAAGTATCTTCTGTAAGTATGGGCCCAGCAATCAAAATATCCATATGACAAACAAGAACATGTAGGAATAATTGTCAGAAAGGCTGAAGAGCCTTATTCACAAAATGTTGACATAATGTGGGGCTATTTAAAATACCTGGAGGAAGAATTTTCTACTGATATCTATCAGCAGGTTTATGATGTTTGAAAACAGGAAGTGTGAAGGCAAATTTTTCTCAATCATCAGGAAAGAGTGGAAGAGTTAAAAAAATAGTCTTTAGATCTAATACTTATATGAAAAAATCCTGAGTAATTAGATTATGGTTAGGAAATCCACATTGAACTGGAACTACAGGTTATATAACTTTATTAATCTCTCTTAAATCTTGTAATAATCTCCATTTCCCTGATTTCTTCTTTATGATAAAAATGGGAGTATTCCTTGGGTTGATACAAGGTTTAATACGCTCCAACTGTACCTGTTCTTGAATGAGGAACTCTGTGTCTGCCATCTTCTTCTTAGACAATGTACATTGCTCTATCAAGAGAGGAGTGGTGACCTTCCATTTTAAGGAGAAGGTGGTCAAATTCACACAGGCCTCTATAAAAAAGGTGATTTCATAGACCTTTGTAACTTGTGTATGATGTCTCTGCCCCATATAGGAAAAGGAACTGCCATATGTATAGTTGAATATGAGTAATTACTTGTGGGTTAAAAGTATCAGAGCATCACAACCCTAAAGAGCTTTTAGACACCTATTTATTATTGCTTCCTATGCCCCAAACTAGGATGGCCTTTTGTAAGGTCCATGCACAATGTAAGGCCACATTGAGAGTGGTATAACTAACTTCACCACAGGTGTTCAATAAACCTGTGATTTACTTCACTTAAATAAAGGTTAAGTTTGATCTGTTTTCACTAATAGGCAAACGTGCTCCAATAATAGAGGTTGTTGAACAGTAATATAAGGAATCACATTTACTTGAGCTATGGAGGATCCTTGGAGAGATTTAAGGACATATGAAACTAAACTTGAATGCATATCACACCAGTATAATCAGAATCAATCACTCCAGGTATTATAATTTTTACTTCTTTAGCACTATGGAAGTGGGGTAAAATTTAAAAAGATATCTTTGAGTATAGGTCTTAAATTTGGATAGCAGTTTTACAAACTTCCCCAGAAAGACATATTTGAGCATCCTCAATAGTGATTGAATCTATCCCTGCATTCCCTTTTGTGGCATGAAAGGATTTGTGGAAGGACCTTCTGTTTGAATCAGAAAATTTTGTGAAGGACACATCTGTGTCTGCTGGTGAAAAGGGTTCCTCCTCCTTTGACCCTGGACCAGGAGGTTGCCTGTAATTTGGTTCCCCAATATGTCTGTTTTAGATATGCATTGATTAGGTCAATGAAGTCTTTTATGACACATTGGATATTTCCAATTGGGCCATTTTTGTGGTCCTTTTTCTTTTTTTAATCTTACGATCCTTTTGAAGATGGCCAGGGTTTTTACAATTGTAACAGAGTTTATCAGGGGGCTTTAAATCAGTGGCCAATAAAGCGGCTTTATGAGTTTCAGTTCCAAATTAAATCAGAAAGCGTAGTTTTCACTTTCTGGTAAATAGATTTTGTGACTTCCTTACAATCTTCGTTGGCATTTTCATAAGCCAGTTGTTTGGTCAGAATATTGGCAGCCTCTAAACTGTCTACTTGTCTTTCAATAGCTTTAGTCAGTTGGCTAAAAACATTAATGAAAGGCTCCCCTAAGGCTTGTCAAATTACAGCAAAGGACTTGGAAAGATTCCAAGTGTCTGGGATTTTCTCCCATGTTATATAAACTAAGGTTCAAAACTGGGCCATGGTGACTGTGGGCAACTGAGCTTGTTGTTTTAAAGTATTCTAAGCCAGTCCACACCACTTACCCTTTTCCTCTCTGCCAGGGTCCAGCCCTAGCAGCAGTCAGGGATCCAAGGTAGATGAGAGGCATGGGTGTGGTTGAGAAACAGCACACACAGACACCAATTGTTCTGAGGCTGAGTCTGAATCTTTATTGTTCACACAGTCTTTTTGTATATTTTTTCTTTGGTATCGATTGCATCATTTCATGGTTTGTACAAGGAAATGTTAAGTAAAAAATCTTCAAGAGTATAATTAATAATCTTATTCAAAAATATATTTTTACTATATGATAGCTTAAAAAGAAAAACAGTTCCAGCAAGGCAGAGGGCACCATGCTCCATTTAGTTTTAAATTCCCTGAAAGAATACGACATTAAGTTCCTGTAGAAGTTACCCTTTCCAAGAACTCTGATGTTAGTTATTAACAGTGGAATGTTTTTCTTATTACTAACAGAGAATAGAGGAATTAGCGTATAGTTAATATTTAATTTATTTCATGTACTCAATGATGGACTAAAACTCTAACTAGACATAGGAAGAATACAAATTGTACCTATAATTAACCTATTTATTTGTTAAGTGGGAAAAATATCCTTAACTTAATCATAAACACTAAGAAAGCAATGAAAACCAAACACCACATCAAAGCTCAGAGGAATACACTCTCATATATGACTTTCAGAGAATTTTGTATACTAAAAGAAATCACATGCTCCTTACAAATTTGAGCAAATCATAATTGCTTATTTATGATCTCATCTAAGTATTAATATTAATTTATTGTATATTATTTTGTGTTCCATGAAATCTCCCCAGTATTCTCTATAATCTGAATCTAAAGATATATTAATTATTAGTGATGAAAGCAACTGTACATGCAGACATGACACACCTATGGCTCCCAAGAAGGAGGATGATTTTTCAACAGAACCATGTCAAGTGTTGAATCCTCCATTCTAACAAAACTGTGTCAAATGTCGGAGTGGTAGGAAATAGATGCAGCACCTCTCCTCCTCCCTCACTCTGTTCTCTTCCCTCTACTCCACTGAGCATGATTCTCAATGACCAAGCATTGTACTCATTCTCTGGTTACCCAAAGTCCTTTAAATTCTGTTCTCATTTCTTACTCATCAATCATGGTAATTCATACCAATCTGTATTTCCAGATTGTAGGGAAAAATTGGTTTGATGTAGGAGAATTTATATATACTTATTCTTATTTCTAAAGATAATATATGAGTGTAGGAAAGGATTATTCTTACTAATCTTCTGATCATACTCCTCTCCCTCAAATCTTTCTATAAGTTTCATAATTTTTAAATATCTATAGTAAAAATTTATCCATCAAGGTGGATATCAATTTTTAAATTATTTTTAAAGCTATTGTTGCTAAGATATTTAGGTATACTATTTATTTGTCCATATTACCTGTTTCTAGTTAATAAGTATTTTTATTTTGTAGGTCTGCCACAATTTTCTTCCTCTCATTGATTATTTTCCAGGGAGTCATAAAAAGTATCTTAAGAATTTTTGCTGATATGAAACTGTATTATTTGGAGAAAATAAAAGAACAAGAATCCCTGGATATAAACAATCCTTGGGACTTTATTGACTGCTTCCTGATTAAAATGGAAGAGGTATCATTAGGGTATATATTTGAAACTAATTTCATCATGTAGGCATTCACTGCTATAACTTCCTTCTTAGTACTACTTTTGCTAGGTCCTTCATTTTGAATTCCTATGTTATTATCTCTATAAAAAGAGAATGGATAAGGCAGGAGTTTCATGGAATGAAAAAGGACAGGATAGAAATTCATCTCTTGGAGAATCAAGCTTGTACTCTACCGATAATGTTTACTTTATCAAAATTAAGAAAATGTGGTTTATCTGCATTTAGAGTCTGAGATGATTAGTTCAGAGGTCACAGTTCTGTGAGTCACACAACAAATTACTGCTACAATTTCAAATGGATACAAAGTTCATCAACACCGAAGTTATGGAAAATTCTAAGCATTAAAAAGTCAAACTCTTCTGACCCTGTTTTAAGCAATGAATGTTGTAATATTGTCAGGAACTATTTACAATGCCCAATTAGTGTTATCAGGCAGTATTTCAAAATAGGACACCTTCCTGAACACTAAGTTGATATGAACATTTTTTTTTTAATTCTTTGCTTTTTGTTTTTTTTAAGTTCTGTATGGACAAAATACCATTAGTTTTATGTGGTGTTGATGATTGAACCCAGTGCCTCACATGTGAGAAGCTAGTGCTCCACTGCTAAGCTATACCCAGGCCCTGAACTGTATTTTTACTTTGAGAAAAGTATCACACCAGGGGATATGACTTCCAGTCTCACCTCTACCATCTGCAGTCTGAATGCCATTGGCCAAGACATTGCATCCCTGAGGCCTGGCTTCTCCATTTCTAAAATGAGAATAATTTTACTTATCTAAAGATAATTAAGAAAATCAAAAGTGGTGTAAGTGTGAAATTACATGTTAATTTTGAGAATACCTGTCGACATTACGTAACTGGAGTCTTTACAGAAATTTTCCTGACTAAATATATTGTCAATAACAATGCTTGCCAATTTGAAACAAGTACAATGGTCTCTTTATAGGACACATCTTTGTACAGCATTACCATTAGTGATCTAGTAGTGTATCCCAATCCAATGACATATAACTCATGACTACCAAATAAAGTCTCACATTCCCATTTGCATAGTTTCTTCAAACATAGGAGTCTGTTTGGTGTACTCTCTGCCTCCTATCCACCTCTAAAACACATGCCTGTTTATCTGTCTCTAATATTATTGCTTATGGTCCAATATTTTTCATTCCACGACATCTGACAAGGACATACTAAACAGCAACAGAAACAGCCCCATGTGGAAGAGGTGAGAGATTGGCAGAGCCATATTTTCTCAAGTCCTCCCCTTTGATTCTCCAAGATCAACTCTTCCTCAGTTCTGCTGAATAAGTTTTACCTCTCTATTGATGGGTGAGGAGAGAATTCTTTCTGTGACAATTTCTTTTGTTACAATCTATGACCCAGTTATACTGGGAGTGAAATAATGGGTAGTGAAATGAGGGGAAGCTTGTTGGTCTATGAACAGAGCCAGTGTGGTGTTTGCTTTACTTTTCTAATGAGGTTTTGAATGCAGCTGTGATGTTAGCCAGAGCACACCATTATGGGCATCAGAGCTCCTTCAAACTCCAGTTCTGACCCTTGTGAGCTGTGTGAGTGAAGGAGTCCCAGGCTCACAGAATCTCAGTTTTCCCACTTGTCAAGTTGAAAATATTAATTTCTGCCCTCTGGTCCCCAGGATTTGGGGGTTTGTGGTTTTAAATAGCAAATGCTATGTATGTTTACTTAGTTGCATGATGATGTGTGTTTGGTATTTCAAAATGCTTAAGTTGTTCTACCTAGTGTATGCTTAGGGACTTTGGATGTAAACTCAGCCTTTTAAAATATTTTTAAAAACTTGATTTTCAAAGATAAATGATCCCTTTGATTAAGTATTAGAAGTTCAATATTTTATATAAAAGCCAGAGATACACTTATTTCTTCCAAGTCATGAATTTCCAGTCATCAGTGTGAGAATCTAGAATGCTGAGCAATATTTTGTATCAAATGCCTCATTTTTTCTTAATCCTATCTGCACACAGGTACCACCAGAGGTTTGCTGCTTCTGTTGTTTCCTTGCTTGTTTGTTTTAAAATACCAATTCCTGGGATCTATACCAGAGTGGTTGAACTAGATTTTCATGGATAGAGCTTCAGGAAGAAGAGCAAGAGTAAAAAAGTTTGTTTTTATACTTATCAGGTGACCAATGTACTCTCAGAAGAGGTCAAGACTTATCTAATAGATTGACTCAGCAAATTATGTCAATAGGACACATTTTGATTAACAGAACACTAAAAAGTTTTACAATGATTGTAAGCTCACAGTTGTCTCGGCCAAAGGAGAAGGCTTCAATGGAATCAGTTGTCAGTCTCTCCTGTCTGCTTCTCCTCCCATTGTGGAAATAGAATGTGGGAGAGGAAATCTCCTACCATGACCCATGCCTCTCTCATCTCTTGGGAATATCTGCAGATAAATACTGAAACTTCAGCAAATCCTTAAGCAATGTAAGTGTGTCATTGCACATGGCTTGTAAATGATTAATAAATTGACAGTAAGTTGTAATTTTTATTTATATATATTTTTAAATTTTATTTATTGTTTTCCATTGTTAGAGGTATTGTAACGAAAAAAAATGCATCTGGGATCAAAGAAATATTTAAGTTGAACATGTTGATGGCATTATGAAAATGTCAAAAATCTGGAGTATCCTTGCCCTTCATTGATTCATAGTCATTTGCTGTGATTTTCTATTTTCTGCACAATCTAATCTCTTTGTGATGTTCTGCATGAATTTTTATTTGTTTCATGCATCTTTCATTTCCAGGAGTTCTGACTACTGTTTTTTTTCAATATCTCTATTTCTTTTTGAAGTGGTCTTTCAACCCCTGAGATTGAGTAAATCAAGCTAAAAATATTTCTGCACACGAAGGAAATAATCTACAAAAAGAAAATATCCCTATCGAAGGGAAGTAATAGTACACAAAATGTGTAAAAAACCCCAAAAAATCAAAATCGAAATCAAGTGAAGAATTTAATGTTTTCTCCGATATGTGGATGCTAGACCAAAATAAGGGACAAAAATTAAAGGAACAATTCCACAAAAATAGAAGAAATTGATAGAAGAAAAGAAGGGGATTGAGGGGTGAGAAAAGGGATGGGAATATTGAAGAACTGAATGAATCTGGCAAAAATTTCTATGCACATATACAAACAGACTACAATGAATCTACTTTTGTGTATATCCACAAGGCACTAATTAGGTAAAACTAAATCCAGCTAATAGAAATGGACAAAGAGTTGCTATAAACATTGATGTTACTGTGTCACTATAGTACTCTGATTTTAAGTCCTTGAGGGATAAACTGAGGAGTGGGATAGCTGGGTCAAATGGGGGTTTCATTCCAAGTTCTCTGAGTAATCTCCATACTGCTTTCCATAAAAGTTGCAACAATTTGCATTCCCACCAGCAATTTATGAATGTACCTTTTTCCCCACTTCTTCACCAACACTTAGTATTGTTTGTATTCTTGATAATTGCCATTCTGACTGTGGCGAGAAAAAAATTTTGAGTAGTTTTGATTTTCATTTCTTTAAATGCTAAAGATATTGAACATTTTTGCATGTATTTGTTGATCAATTGCATTTTATCTGTTAAGTCTCTGTTCAGTTCCTTAACCCATTTATTGATTGGGTTATTTGCAATTTTGTATAAGTTTTGAGTTCTTTATATATCCTACAAGTTAATGTTTTATCTGAAGTTCATGTGGCAAAGATTTTCTCCCACTTTTTTGCCTCTCCAAGTTATTGATCCTTTCTTTGCTGAGAAGAAGATTTTTGTTTGAATCCATTCATTAATTGATTTTTTATTTAAATTCTGATGCTTTAGGAGTCTTATTGAGGAAGTCAGATCCTAAGCCAACATGATGACTATTTGGGACTACTTTCCTTCTGTAAGGAATAGGGTCGCTGGGTCTCTGGTCTAGCACCTAAGTCTTCAACAGATGAGTGGATTTAAAAAAATGTGATATATATTTATATATACACACACAAATATATATACATATACATATATATTTACAATGGAATATTACTCAGATTTAAGTATGGCATTTGCTGGTGAATGGATGGAGATGGAGAATATCATGCTACAGGAAACAAGACAAACCCAGAAAGCAATTACTAAACATTTTCTCTGATGTGTGGATGCTAATTCACAACAATGGAGGGAGTGGCTAGGGAAGAATAGAGTTACTTAGGTGGAGGGGAGTGAAGGGAGGGGAGGGGTATTGGGGTAGGAAGGATAGCAGAATGAATCAGACAGTACTTTCCTATATACATATATAACTATATGACTGGTGGTATTCTATGTCATGTAAAACCAGAAGAATGAGAAAGCATCAAAGTGCATTCTACTGTCATACTGTCATACATAATTAAAACAAATACAAATTAATTAAAAAATAAAAAATTAATTGGAAAAAATAGTATAGTGATTTATTAGGATGCTAATTAACAGAAATATTTCATTCTCTTTCATTTACAGTCACTTTCATAAGTAAAATTTACATTTGCAAACAAATGGACAAAGAATATGAATAGATATTTTTCCAAAAACATGGAAATAGTCAATAGGTATATGAAAAGATGCCCACATTACTTATCATCAAGAAAATGCAATTAATGCCACCATGAGATATCATCTCACTCATGTTAAGAATGTTTTATCAATGTCAAAACATAGCAAGTTTTGGCATACATGAAAATGTGAACACTGAGATAGTGTACCTATTTATTAGCTTGGCCATCATAATCAATTGGCAATGTCTACATAAATCGAAGTATCAGCCTTTTATACACTAAATATATATATATATATTTAGTGTATACATACATATACATACATACGTGTATATACATACATATACATATAATTTTTTTTGAACCACACCTCTAATAGGAATTAATAAAAGAAAACTATGGGCTGAGAAGCAGAATAAGAGAGTGAGGGAAAGAACTATTCGGTGTCCACTGGCTGTTTACAGAATCCTTGTGAGTTTTGCACAAAGCTGCAGTCTGTACACTATGAATTGTGGCAAGGTGAGGGAAATTATTCTTCCATGCTGTACTGCATGGCCTGAGGTTGCCTCCATGGTAATAAATCTCTTGTTGTGTTAGAGATATCTGTGGTCTCAACCTATGAGTGCTAAGATCATCTGGGGTAACCATTAAAAATACAGACTTCCAGTACTTATCATAGTCTTACTCAGTCAAAACATCTATGACATAAGCCCTGCTAATGACCTAGAGAATCCAGCTGGGTATTGGTGCAAAGGTGGATAAGTACTGAAAACTGATAAATTCTTCAAACTTCCAAAGTGGACAAAATAAAAGTCCAAAATGGGTCTTCTGTTTATTGCAAATGAGTTTGCACCTGTCTGACTTCATCCATTTCATGTAAAACAGGACAAATAAGTCCTGAGGAGAATATAACCACTCTATTATATACATGTCTTGATTATGGCATGAGGCCTTCCTCTAAGGATTATTAGAGATAAAGGAACATTGAGTGTTGGGAATCTGTCTATAAGATCTGTAGATAATGTTTTATTAACACACTAAAGATATTCAATCAGCACAGGAGTTAAATGAAAAATTAGTGGGATTATGTTGTTTATTCAACAGCTGGAAAAAAAGTGACAGCACACTAGTAGTTAAAATAATATATCATCAGGCCCAATTTAAATGTCCTAAAAATTGTTGAAAATAAACTAAGGAAAATTTGGAAGGAAAATTTAATTTTGGAACATGAGGAATGGAATATCCATGGAGTATTTTATGTCCTAGTTAATAGGGAGTTGTTGAACATTTTTGTTGCCACATGGAGGCCAGATTGTAATAAAATGTGTTGCAATTTAGTAAAAGTATCTTCTGTAAGTATTGGCCCAGCAATCAAAATATCATCCATATAATAAATAAGAGCATGTAGGAATAATTGTCAGAAAGGCTAAAGAGCCTTGTTCACAAAATATTCACATAATGTGGGGCTAAGTAACATACCTTGAGGATGAACTTTCTACTGATATCCTTCAGCAGGACTATGATGTTTGAAAACAGAAACTGTGAAAGCAAATTTTTCTCAATCATCAGGAAAGAGGAACAATTTTAAAAAAGCAGTCTTTTAGGTCTACTACGTATAAGAAATTAGATTATGATTAGGAAATCACATTTAAGTGGACTTATAGATTGTATACTTTATTATTCTCTCTTAAATCTTATAATAATCTCCATTTCCCTGATTTCTTCTTTATGATAAAAATGGGAATATTCCATGGATTGATAGAAGGTTTAATATGTTCCAATTGTAATTAATCTTGAATGAGGACCTCTGTGTCTTCAACCTTCTCCTTAGATAATGTACATTGCTCTACCAAGAGAAGAGTGGTGACCTTCCATTTTAAGGAGAAGGTGGTCAAATTCACAGAGGCCTCTATAGAAGAGGTGACTACATAGACATTTGTAACTTATGTAAAATGTCTCTGCCACATATAGGAAAAGGTACTGCCAAATGTACAGTTGAATATAAGTAATTACTTGTGCGTTAGAAGTATCAGAGCTTCACAATCCTAAACAGCTTTTAGACACCTGTTTATTATTGCTTCCTATGCCCCAAACAACGGTGGCCCTTTATAAGGTCCATGCACAAGGTCACATGGAGAGTGTTATAACTAACATGAGCACAGGTGTTCAATAACCCTGTGATTGCTCACTTAAATAAGGGTTAAGTTTGGTCTATTTTCAGTAATAGTTAACCATGCTTCAATAACTGGGTTTGTAGAGCAGTAATATAAGGAATCACATTTACTTGCGCTATAGAGGATACTTTGGAGAGATTTAAGGATATATGAGACTAAACTTGAATGCATATTACACCAGTATAATCAGAATCAATCTCTCCAGGTATTAAAATTTTCCTTCTGTAGCACTATGGGAGTGGGACAAAATTAAAACAAAGGCATCTTTAGGAACAGGTCTTAAATTTTGGGTAGCAATTTTACAAACTTCCCCAGAGAAACACAGATGAGCATCCTCAATAGTGAGTGAATCTACCCCTGCATTCCCTCTTGTAGCATGAAAGGATTTGTGGAAGAAGCTTCTGTTTGAATCAGAAACTTTTGTGAAGGAGACATCTATGTCTCCTAGTGAAAAGGGTTCTTCCTCCTTTGACCCTGGGCCAGGAGTTTACCTGTAATTGAGTTTATCAGCATGTCTTCTTTAAATATGATTGATTAGCCCAATGAAGTCTTTCATGACACAGTGGATATTTCCAATTGGGCCACTTTTGTAGCCTTTTTTTTTTTTTTTTTTTTTAAATCTTACAATCCTTCTGAAGATGGCCAGAGTTTTTAAAATTGTAACAGAGTTTATTGAGGGGCTTTATATCAGTGGCCAATAAAGCTGCTTCATGAGTTTAGTTCCAAATTAAATCAGAAATTGTAGTATTCACTTTACGGTAAATAGATTTCTTGACTTCCTTACAATCTTGGTTTGCATTTTCATAAGCCAGTTGTTTGGTCAGAATATTGGCAGCCTCCAAATTGTCTACTTGTCTTTCAATAGCTTTTGTCAAATGCTTAAAAAATAAATGAAAGATTCTGCTGAGGCATGTCAAATTACAGCAAAAGTCTTGGAAAGATCTCAAGTGTCTGGGATCTTCCCCCATGTTATACAAACTAAGGTTCAAATCTGGGCCATGGTGACTGTGGGCAACTGAGCTTGTTGTTGTAATGTCCCTCTTTGATCCACTCCAAACAAATCATCATAATCAATACTAATATTTACCTGAGCAGGTATTTGTAAATTGATCTTTTCAAAGGTATTTGAAAATTAGTGATATGTTGTTTAAGAATGCTTAAGACTTCCACTTGTCCAAGCCATGAAGTGAGTCTAGACACCAAAGTCTAGCCCAGAGTTGGGCATCATGAAGTGAGTATCAGGAAAATATGACTGAGTCCCTTACTTAACCTTATGCACAGGAAAATGAATGCCCACATAAGAGATGATATCAAAGTCCATTGGCTTTCTGTCCAGTGCTTTATCCAGTAACCCCAGAGTCAAATCTTTATAAAGTACTTTGGTTACTGCATTTACGCAAGGTCATGGCACTCACTGCACATCCAGTCCCCCGTGGAGGACTTATCACTGACAAGGGCTGCAATTTAATCACCAGTTAGAAATTTCATCACTGAACTTGACAGGAAAACAGTTATGTGATATATGACAAATATTCCAAAACCAGATGTTGGAGAAAAGAAGGTCTTTTAAACAAATGGTGCTGGGGAAACTACAAATCAATATGTGGTAGATGAAATTGAACCCCTATTCCTCACCCTGCATAAAACTCAAATTGAAGAGGATTAAAGACCAAGGAATTTGACCAGAAAACCTGCACTTTCTAGAAGAAAATGTAGGCCCACACTCCAACATGTCAGCTCTTATTAAGGAATTGACTCCCTTAACAAGACTCCTGAAGTGCAAGGAAGAAAATAAAAAAATTAATAAATGGGGTGTCATCCATTAAAAAGGTTCGTCACAGCAAAGAAATTAATCAAAAGTGTGAAGACAAAGCCTTCACAATGAGAGAAAATCCTTGCTATCTGCTGTTCAGAAGGAAAACAATGAATATAAGAAGAACTGATAAAATTTAACACCCTCCCTTCCCCCCAAAAAATCCTTGCAAACCAATCAATGAATGGCAAAGGAACTAAATAGACACTTCTTGAAGGAAGACACATGAATGATCAACAAATATATGGATTTGCAATAAGGAGATCCCTTAGGAAAGTTGTAATGGAACCAGCCAACTATCTCACTCTTTGTTCTATGCCAAAAGGACTAAAAATCAGCATACTACAGCGATACAGCCACATCAATGTTTGTAACATCACAATTCACAGTAACTAAGCTGTGGAGCCAACACTGTTGGTGGGGTTGAAAATAAGTACACTCATGATTGAAATCATTGTGAATGCTCCTCAGATACTAGGATTGAAACCACCATATGACCCAACTACACTACTCCTCAGTAATTATTCTAAAGAATGAAATAAGGAAAAGAAGGTTGGGGAGGAATCCATGAAAACCAATAGTTAATCAGTGGAGAGGAAGGGGATCAGGGAAAATGAAGAGGTGAGAGAAAGGGGAAGTACTGGAGAATAATACTGACTGAATGGCATTGTTATAATGTATGTGTATGAATATGTATCAACAATCCAGCCATTAGGTACAACTATAATGCAGCAATAAAAATATATGGTAAAAGCAAAACAGAGAAGAATAAATATTGGAGGGGATCTGAAAAAACAGGAACAGTTTTACTCTTTTGGTGGGATTGTAAATTAGTACAACCACTATGAAAATTAGTATGAAGATTCCTTAAAACAGTAGAAATGGAATCACAAAATCAACAAGTTTTCCACTCATTATTTATCTAAAAGAATTAAAGTCACATACTCTAGCAATACATGCATGCCCATTTATAGCAGTACAGTTCACAACAGCCAAGATATGAAACCCACCTAGGTATCCTTCAACAGACAGATGGGTAAAGATATTGTGGTAACACAATGAACTTTTACTCAGACTTAAAAAATAAAATGTCCTCTCCAAGGAAACAGGTGGAACTGAAGAACATAATGCTAAGTGAGAGAAGCCAGAATCAGAAACCCAGAGAAGAGGAAGTAAAGGCACCACATCCAAGTGGAAAAAAGATCAGGACTGAAGAGAAAGGGATTAAGGAAGGGAGAAAAAGAAGGAAAGGGATAGTATAAGGGAAAGAAACTGACAAATTTGTGCTATATCCATGTATGAAGATAGCACTATAAATCCCACTCTTACAGATAATTCTAATATATCAATAAAAACCTTTTTATAAAGATGGCAGTAAGGAGTAATGACCCAAAGATGGTGAAGTAGGAAGTTCCAAGTGTCACTTTTGTCCAGAGAAATTACTATTGGCCTAGTATGAACTTTCTAAACCAAATTTTTTGTAACTCTGGAATCTATTTGAAAACTATAGTCTCCAGGGAAATGTTTGATTAAGAAAAGTTCTGAAATATCTCAGTGTCTCACATACATATAAACACCAGCTTTATTCCCTATACAGCGGCACCCACTGCAGGCAACTATGAGAACAGATTCTACAGTCCTGTTGTATCTTGTTGGTTTCACAATGGTCAACAGGGATTATGTCCTACAAAAATCCCCTTTCTATGCTGTGATCACTTGATCTTGATCATTGAGAAGCCATTACACAGGCTAGTCATTTGATACATTCCCATTCTCCCACACATTGAGTACAATCATTTCAGTTTGAATTTTGTGGCTCCAGTTTTATATTTTATAGCATGATTATGATTATTTCCTTTTCACCTGAGGTGGAAATTTTGTGTTTCCTGAGGTAGAATATCTATAGAACAGGTTCCATGCATTCTAGCTATTTCCATCATTAGTTTTCCTCAATATAACATTCATGTTCTCATTGATACATAGGTCATCTGTACACACTTATTTCCATTTATTTGTTTTTCTGTTGTGTGGAAATGTGAACTTGAAGAGAAGTCTCTGACCTTGTAATAGTATCTACAATGCCAGACATATAGGAGGTATTGAAGTGACAGAATCAAAGCTGGAGATTCCAAGGTCAGACTTCAGGATACACAATGTAGCTGTGGTGATTCAATTTGCAGGACACATGCTCATCACTGGAAGAGGTGTGCTCTATTATTATTTCAGGGTACCTGAAATACCTTGATATCTTCCATGTTTCCAACTTCATGGTATTTTTGGTAGGGGCAGCTACTGGGGATTGAACTCAGGGGCATTCAACCACTGAGCACATCACCAGTCCTGTTTGTATATTATTTAGAGACAGGATCTCACTGAGTTGCTTAGCTCCTCACCAAGCTGAGATTGGCTTTGAACTCATGATCCTACTGTCTCATTCTTCCAAGCTGCTGTAATAATAGGCGTGTGCCAACATGCCTGGTGTCTATGTGTTTTCTAATAGAATTTCTGACAATCCTGATTGAGAACTACTATCCTCTTTCTGTGATACATTTCCCTCTTAAAATGCTCTGCCTTTTTTTCTCTTCCATTCTGTCCCTTTTGAGGCAGCTCAACTGTCATTTATACTATGACAGTGTTGCTTCTCCATTCTATATTTTTATAGTGGGCTATGAAATGGTGCAAACCTGGCATCTTCTCATGCAGACCTCCCTCTACCCCTGCATTCTGTGCTCCCTGCTGTCACAGGACCCTAGTTCTATTGCATCAAAATGGACTGATTACTCACCTGCTTCCCTAACTGGGTAGGAGGCTGTTGGTGCTGTTCTCTGTACTGGAGACTTCTATTTCCACAGTTGAGCCTGGGATATGTGCAACACTACTCAGAAGACAATCAAATTTTGAAGTGAGGTCACTTTTTCTGCTGGATGAATAGAACCTTAATGAGTTTTACCTTTTAGGGGAGAACTTTGATACCCCTGTGATGTATATAAATGAAGAACACAAACACTTTACATAAGAGTTCCTTAATTTGGAAGAAATGTTCATGTTAAAAATTAAAGTCCCACTATTATGACCCATCATTGAAGTTGTGTCATGAGCAAGACAAGTGCACCAGCATTGGAGTATGCTCCTAAGAAAAAATCTAGTAGATTCAGGGAGGCACCACATAAGTTCCAACTAATCCCAGAAAGATTTATAGTCCTCTGACTATTGAAAATGAGTTTCTATTACCAGTTGAGGAAGGTATGAAGTACTCACTCTTCTTTACTTTTCTTTTTTTTGGAAAAGAAAAAAATTGTTTCAGAGAAGTTCCGAGGCATTTAGGCTGCAGTGAAGGGAAGTTGTATAAGTTTCATTTCAAACCAGCATTGATGTTTTAATTATGAATTATCTAATTTTTAAAAATGTATTAAATCCAATGGTAAACCAATTTTTTTCATTTATTGTAGATCTTCAATTAGTACTAGAGGTTAAATATTCAACACCACAAATGAGAATAACCATACAGACACCAACCAATGTAATGATCTGTGATATATATTTTCTAGTATTTGTTTGAGAATATATCCCTATGTTGTTAAGATGCATTCCAACTACATCTAAGTGTATTTAACTGGGATTCAGTCACCTTCTAGGGTGCACTTGATTGTCACTGCTCCCCTTATGTGACCCCAACCAATTAAACACCAGATACCACATGTCAGGAACCACAAGCTGTGAGACAATTGTTCTCAGTATTCCAGTGACAGGAGAATGTCAGATATAATTTGGTGCCTACATTCTACCTGTGATTGTATTTATATCATCTGCAATTCCGAACCAGGGTCAGAAGTGTGACATCATTCTGAATGCACAGGGAGAAGGATAATTTGAAAGGAGATAAACACCAACTGAAAGTCTGCATTTGTTTGATGCATAATATCTGAAACTTAACAAAAATTATTTCATATCTCAAAGATACCACAAAATAGTCACAAATGGAGGAAATGTAAGAAAACCCACAGCAGGGAACATTTCTACCTTAATTATAGCATTAACTTGACATCAGTGTTTCTTTATTTCTTTTTTTTGTTTGTTTGTTTGTTTGTTTGTTTTTGTAGATTAATGACTTCAGAATATTTATTTATTTTTTTTTATTGTAAACAAATGGGATACATGTTGTTTCTCTGTTTGTACATGGCGCACAGTGTTTCTTTATTTCTAACCAGAATTAGAATTGTCAGAATGGGAAAAGGCATCTGCAAGAAATCACCTGCTACATGAAGTGGCATTTTCTTAAGGAACCTGATGGATAATCCCATGCCAATTTATGTGCTGTGCCAGCCACACTCCATGTTCCTTGAAATCCAGACTCGGCAACACAACTCCATTGTCTCTCCTTCTGCCATGTTCTCTTCACTTATCAATCCTCCTGATTATAACTGGTGGCATAGAAGGTTGAAGAGTGAAGCATCTCTAAGGCAAGCAAGATGAGCACACTAGGTGTCTCTTCCCCACATCCCTGGGGAATTCATATCACTCATCACCTGTGGTCAGACCTCTGACATGTGTGTTTCCTTAGGAGGAGGAGATCAACTCTCTCTTTGGTGCTTGCTTTCTCTGTCCCAGCACTAAACACAACAACCACAGTGATTACCAAATGATCATAAATAAACTTTAACTGTTTATTGTGCTTTTCCTAGGAAAATTTAGTTTTATTTTGTCAAATTATTTACCAGCATATGTAGTCATACTGAATCCAAAATGAGTCACGATAATTTACAGTTTGCTAATACAGACTCTGAGGATCCCAGGATCAGGAGAAATATCTGTATGGTATAGTACACACTGTTGTCATCTGACCACAGTTCATTTTATTTACCTTATTCCTTCTTTGCTTAAAATTTTCATTTATGGGTCTCTTTAATTCTAAAAATCTCATGAGGTCACTTATTTCCTAAAAAGATGCAAGCTAAAAACTACTCTTCATTACTCCTTCTCCATCAAACATAGATATGATGAGGAGGTAAAATAAACATTTTTTTTGCTTTATGAGACTTTAGTCATGAAAATTAAGATCTATATACTAAATCTGGAAAGTATGGAAAAATGGAAAGTACTCAATTTGCTAATGCTTTGGGCTACTGTTCTATTCTTAGAAGCAACCATAGAGAGACTACATGTATTTGAGGTAAATAAGCCAAATATTTGCTTAGCACATTAATAACTATATATTTTTTTTTATTTTCAGAGAAGCATAAAATTAAAAGGAATTGTAAAAACAGGGACATTTCATGCTAGATCTTATAAGCCTGAATCAAGTGTCTGCAAATTTCCACTTCTGTCAAAAATTTCAGTGGACTCAACCTTTCCTACAAATGCATTATGTAGTTGAAATAGTGACCAAACTACTAGGGCAGCAAAATTCATAAGGAATCAGAGAGCACAAGAATAGGGTAACAAACACAGATGTGCCTGCATTATGATGCCATTGCTACTTGGTCCAGGGAACAGGTACCACAATGAAGAGGAAAATACAAACTGAAGTGATACTCAAAGTTGAAGACAGGGAGTTGATGTATCAGCTGCCCAGATGTGATAAGTAGAAGTCATTCCAACGTGAAAGCCAAAGTATAGTACCTAGAAGCAAGAAGGTGATGTCACACAGTATTTTCAACAACACTGATATTTAAGTACTGAGTACAGGAGAAGATTAACATCACACACACACACACACACACACTATATATATAAATATATATATATTTATATATATATATAAGTGTGTGCATATATATATATATATATAATTTTAAAACAGATTCCTTGGCTAGCATTAAACCGATAATGCTTTCTTACCTCCAGATCACCGGTAGTGTGTCCAATGTTTTGTAAATCAGCACCATTAGCTAGAAGTAAACCCTCTCAAAATGTGTACTAACTAGAAAGAGACAGTCATCTTTCATAATAATGCCATCTTCAGGTCCTTTTCATGGTCATGGAGTTACTCTTAAGATTTAAATCAAGATAAAATTAGTTCAAATAATACATTTATAAACCAAGGTTAATATTTTGACCTCTTGAAGTGAAGTTAGAGATTGAACAGTTACAGGCATGCAGCTAATCATAGTTACATTAAATCAAATTTGTTGAAAGAAAATAATGAAAACTTAACTATGTGGAATGCATTCCACACCAGAGACTGAAATATTCATATGATTTTCTGGTATTACCAGAGTAATGTCACAAAGATGGCAGATCCAGATGTGCAGAAATTTCTCTCTCCAGCGTATCAGCCCATGACTTTGTGTAATCAACCTGAAGAAATTATTTTAGGGCTCCAAAATCTGGGCAAATATGTGCAGCTTCCTGGGCAGAACTTGATGAAGAAAGTGTCTGACAGATGTCAGTACATTGGGCATCTCACACAAAAGCTAACATTCCCCACACCCAGCAATATAAGAGGCAGTGTGGGGGATAGTGTGCTGTTTCTGTGTAGACTGCTGGCCTCCAACTGTGCACTGGGGACTTTTTCCTTCAAACATCAATGTTGTGGCTTCTTTTTCCTTTGTTATACTGGCAATAGAACCCAGGGCATTCTCCCACTGAGCTACATCCCAAAGCTTTTTCATTTTTTTTTTGAAATAGGTTCTTCCTAAGACACCCTGAGTCCCCTCAAACTTGCAGTCCTCCTGCCTCAGCCTCTTGAGTCACTGGGACTACAACTCCTGAACCAATGGGAATACAGGTGTGGGTCACCATGCCCTGCATAAGTTGTGACTTTTGATTGCTGGTGGACTGGAATAGACATTATCATTGTTTAATAATCATGGACAAGCAACTTTCTTAGAGCCACTAAGTGAAGAATTTTAACAAATGAAATGAATTCATTTTCTTCTTGAATGTAGAAATGTAAGGAAACATTTATCAGGTCCGACTGACTATAGACATAAAGGGATACAGATTCAGTTGATCACAGATGAAAATAAATACAGTTCTTTAAAAGTTATATTAATAGTACCAATGGAAGAATAAAAATAGTTTATTTTTTGAATTCACAGATTCCAGTGTTTCAAATATCCTATAAAAATTATGCAGTGAAAAAAAGTCAGGAATAAAGTCCATAATTAACTACAATAAGTATTTGACAAAAACCTCCTCTCAGGAGATGAGATAGCAAACTTACTTGATACAATCATTTATATTCTGAAAAGTAAACTTGAAAAAAAAAAAAATCAGAAAATCAATGTGCAAAAAAGGCCAAAATATCAACTGTGGAGAAAGAAACTAAAAAGGGAAACCAACAGATATTCCAAAATTAAAAATACAATATATAAAATAATTTATTCAGCATAGAAGTTCAAAAGCAGACTTCTCTGAATGAAAGACAGAGTTACCAACCATGAGGATAGAACAATAGCAATATCCTTTATGAACAACATAAAGAAAAAGGAACAAAAGAAAGTGAATAGAACCAAGGGGATTATGGAATTCCACCCACTATGAGAAGACATCTTTAATGGAAGTTCCAGAAAGAGAAGAGAGACAAAGGAGGCAGATCCTGTGTGAAGAAATAATGGCTGAAAACTTAAACATTTAAGGCAAGTCATGATCTACCCAAGCTGGAAATTAAACTCCAAGTGGGATAAAGCTTAAGAGACTCATATCAAGGCATATTTTAAACACATTTAATAACCGAAACAGACTGTTGAAAGTAGAAAGACAGAAGTGGCTCATCACATACAGGATCTTCCATAAAAGTGACAGCTGGTATTTCCTCAGAAACTATGGAAAGCATTAATTAGTGGCAACATGGATTTAAAGTGCTGACAGGAAAATGAAGACTTTTCTACCTGCCACACTATCCATTCACAATATGTGGGAAATTCAGATATTTCAAGGTAAAACAAAAAGTAAGGTAATTCATCATATGTACATCTGTCCTACAAGAAATGCTAAAGCAACTCAACTTTGTAGTTGAAACAAAAGGAATCTGACATAATTTTCCTGTGTCATATAGGAATACACCACAGCAAATCCCACCACATTGTAAATCCAAAAGAATGGGAACCTATTTAGAAATAAATGCATTCAATGTTCATAAAATTATATTAAAATGGATTCGACTATGATGTATAACTGAAAAGAACCAATAAAAAGAGAATAAACTGCAAAAGCAATGATATAGAAATAAATTACTGTAAAATTAAGAAATAATCCTGATGAACTGTAGCTCTACCAATGAATTTAAATACCAATAACTTTCTACTTTGTATTCAACCCTTTTTTGTCTTCTCCATTATTTCAATAAATTTCATTAAAAGTAATTATAAATATAAGCTACGGGAACAAAAGTTAGAAAGATGTAATTATGACCAAAAGAAGACAAATGAGAAAGTAGTCTGTTGGATCAGAGCAGAATAATCTGTATGAGCTTGAAAACTAACTGAGAATCATTTCAAATTAGATATTTGTTAATTGAGGATGTTCACAGTATTCCCCATGGTAACTACTAAAAAATAACTTCAAAAAATATACAGAGAAAAAACGAGGAAATTAAAACGTGCAATATAAACAAAGGTGACCAAATGAAATTTAAGTCAATAGAAGATGAAATGAGGAAAAAGTATAAAAGGCACACAGAATAAGATAGAACTACAGGAGAACAAAATTATCAATAGTATTAAGCTCTTACAGTTGGAAAAGTATTAGGCACACCATTAAAAAAAGATATAGAAGTAATATGCAATGTAAAAGAGACCCACTCATACCAAACACAATTGTATTGAAAGTTAAAAAATGATTTCCCACGCAATTAGTAACCAAATAGGGAGATGGCATAGCAATATCACACAACCCATATTAATGAAAATTTGTGTAGAGGTCAAATGGCTTTCTGATATGCAGATGCTAACACACAATAAGGTGAGGGATGGGGAATAGAAGTTCATTGGATTAGACAAGAGGAATGAAGGGAAGAGAGGGAATGGGAATAGGAAAAACACTAGAGTGCATTAGATATAACCTTGCTGTGTTCATATATGAATTCAGAGTCAGTGTATCTCCACATCATGTACAACCACAGGAAAGGAATCCTCCTTATTATAAGTTATATTCCATGTGTGTATAATGTCAAAATGCACTCAAATGTCATGTATATCTAAAAAGAACAAATTTAACATAAAGGACATTTTATATTAGAAATGAGAATAATTTATATTAGAAAAAAGGTGAATGTATCTACAACATACATTATAATTGTATATGTAACAATCAAGAGAGACTGAAAATGTAAAAAGCAAGCATTGACAATTGAAGAGAAAAATAGTTGTAAAATAGAAGTGGGACATTCCATCACTCAACTTTCAAAAAGAGATTAAGCATCTGGATGAATATCAAAATTTAAATAGTGATAGTTATGAACTACAACTAACACATAACAGAACACTTTTCTTAGCAATTATACAATGCACATTCAACTTAGGTACACAAAGAATTTTCTCCAGAATAGACCATATGTAGATGATGGATATGTATTTAAAATATTAAAATCATGTAACTTCTCTAATCACAATGGAATGAAATTAAAAAACAACAACACAGGGAAATGTGGATGTTAAAGAACATACTCTTAGGAAAAGAAATCACTAGTAAAAGTAGAAAAAAGTGAAGATAAGTGAAAATGAAACACAACGTAAAAAAATAATGGTATGCAGGAAAACCCAGTCCATAGAAGAACATTGAGAGCAGTGAATCTATATTTAAAAAGTAGGATGTGCAAAGTATAACTCCAAATTTCTGAAAAACCTAGAAATTGCAACTGCTTTCTACAAAGACAATGTTGTAAATATTAAGGGAACATGGCAGTAGGCGTGTACCAGTTTCTCTCATCTTGGTGGGGAATAGAAGGGTTTTCAAGAACATTCAAGCAACTGTGGTTTGAAGAATGCCTAAAACTTGATTCTATTAAAATAAAAACTTTTTTAAAAAAATAAAAAGTAAAGAAAGAAAAGCTGAGTTGTCAGTGATATTGACTCTGTTACACAGTATCGCAATTTATTTGTGTAGAGCAATGCACTTCAGGAAGCCAACTTGATCTTCTGCACAGTAACTACTGGTGTCAGCTTACACCCTGGTAAGGATGGCCTTGCAGTCAATGAACAGTGCCCGGAAAAGGCAATGTTGGGCTTGCTATTAGTTTATTATATGAAAGGGACCAAAAACATTCTCATTTTTGTGTCTCACTCTCCTCATCTATAAAACAAGGATATTAGGTAAGGGAAGTCTAATATTTTTCAAGTTCCATGATTACTTTATAAACTCATATGTTTCTCCTTATATTAGGGAGCAGACACACAATAGCATGTACTATTTCTGTCCTGCATGGTGACAAAGAGTTTCCCAGTCCAGAGAGGTTGACCCTGCCCTCTTTCTGGATGCAAGTGGCAACTTTGAGGAGAGTGACTATTCATGGCTTTCTAGCAGGCAAGCAAGCTCTGTTTTCATTTCTGCACCAGTGCTCAAGTGAGATCAGAGCGGGCTTTGTGTGCAGGCTACTCTAGGCTGTACACACAGCCTTTTCTTGGATGTCAGAGGAACTATTCCCAATGTTCCAATTGTTAGTTATTTTTTCTCAGTGTCTTCAAGCCTCCACTCACTAATTCTGCTTCCTGAACCTGTAGAGATTCTTAGGAGCTCCTAGAAGCTCAATTCTACCAAGAGTCTTCTCACCGAACCTGAAAAGTCAGTTCAATCAATAGCATTACCAAGCATCTTATATGTAGCAATCCCAAACTCACATCCAGGGTACAAATGTGAATGAGAAACAGAGCTTCCCTCTAAGAGAGAGGAAGATGAATTAACAGTCAATGAAACTGTAGTGTGTGGCCAGTGCTATGCTAGAGGCTGCCATGGGAGTCCAGAGAGAGGAGCTCCTGACTGGTCTTTTTGAAGCAGGGAAGAGCACTCAAGAATGTTAGTTGAAAAGTTTAATGAGGAGGCTGGTGTTTGATAAGTTCTCTGTATTTGTTAACTGGCCATGGAAAGCTGAGGTTGGGCACCATCTTGAGGAGGGCACACTGCAGCTTTCTGTTGCAGGAGCCTGGAAGATCATGGCAACATTGCCATAGTGCTCCCAAAAGTGCCTATGTGTGGTCCAGAGTGTACCTTGTAGAGAGTGAAGCAGACACAAGGATTGTCCCCAGGGGGGATTTAAGTCAGAAATACAAAGGGGAATCCAACTCATTTTCCCTTTTAATCTGGCAGACAAAAGGTAAGGTAGTTCATCATGTGTACATCTTTCCTACAAGAAATGTTAAAACAACTCACTTTGTAGCTGAAACAAAAGGAATCTGACATAATTTTCCTGTGTCATATAGGAATACACCCCAGCAAATCCCACCATTTTGTAAATCGAAGAGAATGCATCCCATTTAGAATAAAATACAGTGTTCATATAATTATGTTAAAATGGATCCAACTATCATGTATAACTAAAAAGAACCAATAAAAAAAAGAAAAAAGCAAAAAAAAATGATATAGTATTAAAAATCACTGCAAATTTAATAGTCCTAAAGAACTGTAGCTCTACCAATTTAAATATCAATAACATTCTACTTTTTATTTAACCCTTTTTAATTTTCCATTTTATTTCAATTAATTTCATTAAAAGTAATTATAAATATAGGCTATGGGCACAGAAGGTAGAAAGGTGTGATTTATGACCAAAAGAAGACAAAGGACAAAGTAGTCTGTTGTATCAGAGCAGAATAAACTATATGCACTTGAAAACTAACTGAGAACCATTTTAAGTTAGATATTTGTTAATTGAGGATGTTAACAGTATTCCCCATGGTAACTACAAAAGAATAACTTCAAAAAATATACAGAGAAAAACCAAGAAAGAATCAAAAAGTGCAATATAAACAAAAGTGATCAAATAAAACTTAAGACAATAGAAGAATGAGGAAATATGTATGAAAAGCATACACAATAAGATAGCATTACAGGAGAACAAAATTATCAACATCATTAAGCTTTTCATTTGGAAAACTACTATGCACATCATTAAAAAAAGATATAGAACTAATAAGCAATGTAAAAGAGACTCACTCATACCAAACACAATTTTGTTGAAAGTTAAAAAATGAATGACTTCCCGTGCAATTAGTAACCAATAGGGAGATGGTATAGCAATATCACACAGTCCATATTAATGAGAATTCGTTTAGAGGTCAAATGGTTTTCTTTTTTTTTTTTTTTTTTTTTTTTTTTGGTGCACGTGGTTATATTTTTTTTAATTTTTTTTAATTCATTTTATTGTAAACAAATGGGATACATCGTGTTTCCCTGTTTATACATAAAGTAGAGGCATACCATTTTTGTAATCACACATTCATCTAGGGTTGATTCATTCTGGTATTTTTTTTTCCTTCCTCCCACCCTTCCACCCCTCTTATCCCTCTATACAGTCCCTCACTCCTCCATTCATGCCCCCTCCCATCCCTCATTACGTGTCATCATGCGGTTATCAGCGAGAACATTCATGCTTTGGTTTTTTGAGATTGACTTATCTCACTTAGCATGATATTCTCCAATTTCATCCATTTGCCTGCAAATGCCATAATTTTATTATTCCTTATGGGTACATAATATTCCACTGTATATATATACTACAGTTTCTTTATCCATTCATCCATTGAAGGGCATCTAGGTTGGATCCACAATCTGGCTATTGTGAATTGAGCACCTATGAACATTGATGTGGCTGTATCTCTGTAGTATGCTGATTTTAAGTCCTTTGGGTATAGACCAAGGAGTGGGATAGCTGGGTCAAATGGTAGGTCCATTCCAAGTTTTCTAAGGAATCTTCACACTGCTTTCCAGAGTGGCTGCACTAATTTGCAGCCCTACCAGCAATGTATGAGTGTACCTTTCTCCCCACATCCTCTCCAACACCTATTGTTGCTAGTATTTTTGATAATCGCCATTCTAATTGGGGTGAGATGAAATCTTAGGGTACTTTTGATTTGCATTTCTCTTATTACTAGAGATGTTGAACATTTTTTCATATATCTGTTGATTGCTTGTACATCTTCTGTGAAGTGTCTGTTCATTTCCTTAGCCCATTTGTTGATTGGGTTATTTGTATTTTGGTATAGAGTATTTTGAGTTCTTTATAGATTCTGGAGATTAGTGCTCTATCTGAAGTATGATTGGCAAAAATTTTCTCCCACTCTATAGGTTCTCTCTTCACATTGCTGACAGTTTTCTTTGCTGAGAGAAAGTTATTTACTTTGAATCTATCCCAGTTATTGATTCTTGCTTTTATTTCTTGTGCTATGGGAGTCCTGTTAAGGAAGTATGATCCTAAGCCAATATGTTGAAGATTTGGACCGACTTTTTCTTCTATAAGATGCAGGGTCTCTGGTCTGATTTCATGGTCCTTGATCCATTTTGAGTTGAGTTTTGTGCAGGTTGAGAGATAGGGATTTAGTTTCTTTCTGTTGCATGTGGATTTCCAGTTTTTCCAGCACCATTTGTTGAAGAGGCTATCTTTCCTCCATTGCATATTTTTGGCACCTGTGTTTAGCATGAGAAAAATTGTGTTTATTATGGTTTGTGTCCATGTCCTCTACTCTGTACCATTGATCTACCTGTCTATTTTGGTCCTATACAATGCGGTTTTGTTTTTATTGCTATGTAGTATGCTTGAATTTCTGGTATTGTGATACCCCCATTTCATTCTTCCTGCTAAGGATTGCCTTAGCTATTCTGAGTTTCTTATTCTTCGAGATGAATTTCATAATTGCTTGCTCTATTTCTGTAAGGTACATCATTGGGATTTTAATTGGAATTGCATTGAATCTGTATAGCACTTTTGATAGTATGACTATTTTGACAATATTAATTCTGCCTATCCAAAACATGGGAGATATTTCCATCTTCTAAGGTTTTCTTTAATTTCTTTCTTTACTGTTCTGTAGTTCTCATTGTAGAGGTCTTTCACCTCTTTTGTGAGATTGATTCCCAAGTATTTTATTTTTTTCGAGGCTATTGTGAATGGGGTAGTTTTCCTAATTTCTCTTTCTGAAGATTCATCACTTATGTATAAAAATGCATTGGATTTATGAGCATTGATCTTATAACCTGCTACTTTACTGAATTCATTTATGAGTTCTAAAAGTTTTCTGGTGGAATTTCCAGGTTCCTCTAAATATATAATCATGTCATCAGCGGACAGGGATAGTTTGAGTTCTTCTTTTCCAATTCGTATCACTTTAATTTCTTTGGTTTGTCTATTGCTCTGGCTAGAGTCTCAAGAACGATGTTGAATAGAAGTGGTGAAAGAGGGCATCCCTACCTTGTTCCTGTTTTTAGGGGAAATGCTTTCAGGTTTTCATGGTTTAGAATGATATTGGCCATGGGCTTAGCGTAGATGGCCTTTACAATGTTAAGGAAGGTTCCCACTACCCCAATTTTTTTCTAGTGTTTTGAGCATGAAGTGATGCTGTATTTTATCAAATGCTTTTTCTGCATCTATTGAAATAATCATGTGATTCTTAACTTTTAGTCTTTTAATACGGTGAATGACATTTACTGATTTCTGGATGTTGAACCAACCTTGCATCCCTGGGATAAAACCCACTTGATCATGGTGCACTATCTTTTTAATATGTTTTTGTATGCGATTTGCTAAAATTTTGTTGAGAATTTTTGTGTCGATGTTCATTAAGGATATTGGTCTGAGATTTTCTTTCCTCGATGTGTCTCTGTCTGATGTCGGTATCAGGGTGAAATTGGCTTCATAGAATGAGTTTCGGAGGGTTCCCTCCTCTTCTATTTTATGGAATACTTTGAGAAATATTGGAATGAGCTCTTCTTTAAAGGTTTTGTAGAACTCGGCTGAGAACCCATCGGGTCCCGGGCGTTTCTTTGTTGGTAGGCTTTTGATGACCTCTTCTATTTCATTGCTTGAAATTGATTTATTTAAGTTGTGTATGTCCTCCTCATTCAGTTTAGGTAATTCATATGTCTCTATAAACTTGTTGATGTCTTTGAGGTTTTCTGTTTTGTTGGAGTATACATTTTCAAAATAGCTTCTAATTATGTTTTGTATTTCACTTGTGTCTATAGTGATATTTCCTTGTTCATTCCGAATTTTAGAATTTGAGTTTTCTCCCTCTTTCTCTTTGTTAGTGTGGCTAAGGGTTTGTCAATTTTGTTTATTTTTTCAAGGAACCAACTATTTATTGATAATTTTTCCAATTGTTTTTTTTTTTCAATTTTGTTGATTTCAGCTCTGATTTTAACTATTTCCTATCTTCTACTACCTTTGTTGTTGGTCTGCTCTTCTCTTTCTAGCGCTTTGAGCTGTAGTGTTAAGTCATTTATTTGTTGATTTCTACTTCTTTTGTTGAATGCACCCCATGAAATAAATCTTCCTCTAAGAACTGCTTTCATAGTGTCCCACAGATTTTGATATGATGTGTCTTTGTTCTCGTTTACTTCTAAGAATTTTTTTATTTCCCTCTGATGTCTTCTGTTATCCATTCATCAAATAATTGTGTATTATTTAATCTCCAGGTATTGGAGAAGTTTCTGTTTTTTATTCTGTCAATTATTTCTAATTTCAATCCATTATGATCTGATAGAGTACAAGGTAGTATCTCTATCTTCTTGTATTGGCTAACAGTAGCTTTGTGGCATAAAACATGGTCTATTTTAGAGAAGGATCCATGTGCTGCTGAGAAGAAAGTGTATTCGTTCTTTGTTGGATGGTATATTCTATATAAGTCGGTTAAGTCTAAATTGTTGATTGTGTTATTGAGATCTATGTTTTCTTTATTCAATTTTTGTTTGTACTATCTGTCCAGTGGTGAGAGAGGTACGTTAAAATTGCCTAGTATTATTGTGTTGTGGTCTATTTAATATCTGGAATTGAGAAGGATTTGTTTGACGTACATGGATGAACCAAAGTTCAAGGAATAGATATTTACGGTTGTTATGTCTTGCTGATTTATGCTTCCCTTAAGCAGTATGTAATGTCCTTCTCTATCCCTTCTGACTTCTTTTGGCTTGAAGTACACATTATCTGAAATTAGGATGGAAACTCCAGCTTTTTTGCTGTGTCTGTGTGCATGGTATGTTTTCCCATCCTTTCACCTTTAGTCTGTGGGTATCTCTTTCCATGAGATGAGTCTCTTGCAGGCACCATATTGTTGGATTTTTCTTTTTAATCCAATCTGCCCGTCTACATCTTTTGATTGATGAGTTCAGGCCATTAACATTCAGGGTTATTATTGTGATATGATTTGTATTCCCAGTCAGTTGACTCATTTTTGTTTTTTGTCATGATTTGGTTTCTCCTTTACTCGGCTATTCCTTTAGGCTAGTTCTACCCATTGCTGATTTACATCGTTGTTTTTCATCTCTTCCTCATGGAAAATTTTGCTGAGAATGTTCTGCAATGCCGGCTTTCTTTTTGTGAATTCCTTTAGCGTTTCTTTATCATGGAAGGATCTTATCTCATCATCAAATCTGAAAGTAAGTTTTGCTGGGTATAAGATTCTTGGTTGGCATCAGTTTTCTTTCAGGGCTTGGTAAATGTTGTTCCAGGCCCTTCTAGCTTTTAGGGTCTGGATTGGAAAATCTGCTGATATTCTTATTGGTTTCCCCCTGAATGTAATTTGATTCTTTTCTCTTGCGGCCTTTAAAATTCTGTCTTTATTTTTTATGTTAGGTATTTTCATAATAATGTGCCTTGGTGTGGGTCTGTTGTAATTTTGTATATTTGGAGTCTTATAAGCCTCTTGTACTTGGTTTTGCATTTCATTCTTCAGATTTGGGGAATTTTCTGATATTATTTCATTGAATAGATTGTTCATTCCTTTGGTTTGTTTCTCTAAGCCTTCCTCAATCCCAATAATTCTTAAATTAGGCCTTTTCATGATATCCCATAATTCTTGTAGATTCTGTTCATGATTTCTTACCATCTTTTCTGTTTGGTCCCCTTTGTTTTCAAGATTAAATATTTTGTCTTCAGTATCTGAGGTTCTGTCTTCCAGATGTTCTATCCTATTGGTTATGCTTTCTATGGAGTTTTTAACTTGGTTTATTGTTTCCTTCATTTCAAGGATTTCTGCTTGTTTTTTTTTTTTTTTTCAGTATCTCTAACTCTTTATTGAAATGATCTCTTGCTTCCCGTATTTGCTCTTTTAACTGCTGATTGGTGCAATCATTTAATGCCTGCATTTGCTCTTTCATCTCCTCCTTCGATGTCTGCATTTGCTCTTTCATCTCCTCATTTGCTTCCCTGATTGTTTTAATTATGTACATTCTGAACTCCCTTTCTGACATTTCTTCTGCTGTGCTGTCATTGGGTTTTATTTATATAGTATCTAGGTTTGTTTGGGACATTTTCTTCCTGTGTTTTCTCATATTGGTCAGATGTCAGTGGGACTCTGTGATATTGCAGATTTCCTCTATTAGCTTATAGTGTCCCTGTAGATTTCCAGTGTATCACCTCCCAGCCGTCAGTAGCCTGATGTCTTGGAGTAACTTGATAATGCATTGCTTCCGAAGAAAGCTGGCCCCTAGCCCACTACTAGTTCCAGTGAGAATGACCTGGAGAAGTCTCTGGATGCCCTGACCTTGTCCCAGATGGTGCTTGTGGGTCGGAGGTCTCGGCTGGCTTGTGGACTTGTGGCTGGCTCTGTGTAGAAAGGCTCTCACTGGGTTGTCTGCTCCAAGAAGCTAGTCTAGAAAGGTGCTTCCCGCCGGAGTGAGCCAGGGTGTTGGGGACGTCTCTGGCTGCCCTGTCCTGTACTCTGAAGCTACCTACAGGCGGGCTGGAGCTGGTTCAGGGACTTGGAGTTGGTTCTGTGCAGAAAGGCTCTCACTGGGGGGCCTGCTCCAAGATGCTGGAGAATCTGGCCCTGTGGGAGGAGCCCACTGCCGGAGTACTCAGGACTACCTGGGGTAGACTCTATCTGCCCTGCCCTACTCTAATAAGCCGCCTGAATCTATCTGAGCCTGCCGCCTGTGCCAAGGTTCACCGGGTGGGGGAGACTCACCCCGTGGTTTTGTTTTAGTCCAAGTCTCTCAATGCCTCCCCTTCTTGATACCTGGATTCTGGAGCGACTGGAGATGCAGTCACCCTCTAGTCTGCCATCTTGGATTGCCTGTACCAGAGATTTTGATATGATTTTTCTTTGTTCTCATTTACCTCTAAGAATATTTTAATTTCCTTCCTGATATCTCCTGTTATTCATTCATCATACAAATAGCTTATTATTTAATCTCCAGGTGTTGGAGTAGATTCTGTTTTTTACTCTGGCATTTATTTCTAATTTCAGTCCATTATGATCTGATAGAATACAAGGTAGTATATCTATATTTTTGTACTTGTTAACATTAGCTTTGTAGCATAAAATATGGTCTATTTTAGAGAAGGATCCATGGGCTGCTGAGAAGAAGGTGTATCGACTCTTTGTTGGATGATATATTCTATATATGTTCATTAATTCTAAATTATTGATTGTGTAATTGAGATCTATGTTTTCTTTCTTCAATTTTTTTGGAGGATCTGTCCAGTGATGAAAGAGGTGTGTTAAAATCACCTAGTATTATTGTGTTGTGGTCTATTTGATATCTGGAATTGAGAAGGATTTGTTTGATGTATATGAATGGCCCACTATTTGGGGCATGGATATTTATGATTGTAACTTCTTGCTGATTTATGTTTCCCTTAAGCATTATGAAATATACTTCTTTATCCCTTCTGACTAACTTTGGCTTGAAGTCCACATAATCTTATATGAGGATGGATACTCCACATTTTTTCTGTGTCCATGTGCCTGGTATGTTTTTTCCCATCCTTTCACCTTTAGTCTGTGTGTATCTCTTTCTGTGAGATGAGTCTGTTGCAGGCACCAAAATGTTGGATCTTTCTTTTTAATCCAATCTGCCAGTTTATGTCTTCTAATTGATGAGTTCATGTCATTAACATTCAGGGTTATTATTGTGATATGATTTGTATTCCCAGTCATTTGTACCTTTAGGGTACTTCTTCCTTTGCTGATTTAGATCATTGTTTTTCATCTCTTCCTCATGGAATATTTTGCTGAGAATGTTCTGTAATGCTGGCTTTCTTTTTGTAAATTGTTTTAGTTTTTGCTTATCGTGGAAGAATTTTATTTCATCATCAAATCTGAAGGTAAGTTTTGCTAGGTATAAGATTCTTGGTTGGCATCTGTTTTCTTTCAGGGCTTGATTTTTGTTGTTCCAGGCCCTTCTAGCTTTTAGGGTCTGGATTGAAAAGTCTGCTGATATTCTTATTGCTATCCCCCTGAATTTAAGTAGATTCTTTTCTCTCACATCCTTTAAAATTCTGTCTTTATTTTGTATGTTAGGTATTTTCATTATAATGTGCCTTGGTGTGGGTCTGTTGTAATTTTGTGTATTTGGAGTCCTGTAAGCCTCTTGTACTTGATTTTCCATTTTATTCTTCAGATTTGGGAAATTTTCTGATATTATTTCATTGAATAGATTGTTCATTCTTAGGTTTATTTCTCTAAGCTTTCCTCAATCCCAATAATTTGGCCTTTTCATGATATCCCATAGTTCTTGTAGATTCTGTTCATGATTTGTTACCATCTTTTCTGTTTGGTCAACTGTTCTTATGATTAAATATTTTGTGTTCAATATCTGGGGTTCTGTCTTCCAGGTGTTCTATTCTATTGTTTATGCTATCTATGGAGTTTTTAACCTGGTTTATTGTTTCCTTCATTTCAGGGATATCTGTTTGGTTTTTTTCAATACCTCTAACACTTTATTGAAATAATCTTTTGCTTCCTGTATTTGCTCTTTTAACTGTCCACGGGTGTGATCATTCAATACCTTCATTTGCTCTTTCATCTCATCATTCAATGACTGCATTTTCTCTTTCATCTTCTTGTTTGCTTCCCTGATCAATTTTAATTATGTACATTCTGAACTCCCTTTCTGACATTTCTTCTGTAATGATGTCATTTGATTTTATTGCTATACCATCTAGGTTTGTTTGGGACATTTTCTTCCCTTGTTTTCTCATATTGCTCACATATCTTCCCCTCTAGTAATAAAACTCTGGGATATTGCACATATCCTCTATTGACTAATGTTGTCTCTGTAGATTTCCAATAACTCACCTCTTAGTCTTCAGTAGCCTGAAATATTAGAGGAACTTGATAATGTGGTGCTCCACTAGGAAGCTGCCCCCTTAGGAGCAGTGGACTTCAGGTCGGGTATATTCCCTGTCAGTGGACAGAGGCACCTCCACTTGTTGACTGATGGCAATCAAAGGTGGACTAGACTACAGACTGTGGCATGTCTGATCTGTTCCTGTGTCTCTGGTTCTATAGGCCTGGTGGGAAAGCCTCACCCAGCAGGAAAGACTTACCCAGTGGGGAAATTTCACTGGGCAGCTCTCCTCCAAGAAGTTCCCTTCAGTCCAGAACTACCACCTGGACTGGGAAGCCCTCCTCTGCGATGTTCCCAGGGGTTCTGACCTACTGCCTGGGCTGGGGAGCCCAGCCCTGTGAGGGATTCCCTAGCTTAGTGGCTCTCCTCTGTTATGTCCCTTGGGGACCAGAACTACCACCTAGGCTCAGAAACTCACTCTGTGTGGAAGCCTCTTGCTGTGTGGCCCTCCTATGCAATGCTCCTGGTTGACTGGGTACTTTGCTCCAGACGGGAAATCTCACTGGGCCACTCTATTCCACAAAGTACCCTGCATTTTGGGACTACTGATCCATCCAGGGAGCCTGACCAGTGGAAGAAACTCACCCAGTGGCTCTGCATTGCTCCTGAGTCTCAATTCCTCCTCTCCTTGACTTCATGGTCTTGTCAAAGGTCCTCTAGTCTTCTATAGGTGTCTCAGGAAGGGAGCTGCCCTTCCAATGATGATGACCACATCCTCAGGAATAATTCAAAATGCTTTCACCAGCCTATAAAGAAGCCTCTGGCTAGCTCTGTGATTCAGTTGGGCTGGCTCCTCTGCAGGCTTGCTCTGCAATGGCAACAGACCTCAGTGAAGTGGTTGGGTGGGATCGTTCAGTGATGATGCCAATCTTGGTGCAGGGGTCTGACCTCATCGCTCAGTGATGGTGTCTGTCTTTGGCCTGGTGGTTGGGAGGGTTGGCTGCCTGCTGCCTAGCTCCACAAGACAGGCAGGGTGGGTGCCTGCCTGCTACCTCCAAGAGGCAGGTAGTCTGACTCACCTGCCAGCTTGCTCCATGACTGGGACAGACCAGTGATGGAGCCCTCAAATGGTTTTCTGATATGCAGATTCTAACACCAAAAGGTCGTGGGTGGGGAATAGAAACTCATTGGATTAGACACAGAAGAAGGAAGGGAAGAGAGGGAATGGGAATAGGAAAAACAGAGTGAATCAGATATCACCTTCCTGTGTTCATATATGAATACACAGTCAGTGTATCTCCAAATCATGTAAAACCACAGGAATGGGATTCACATTATAATGAGTTATACTCCATGTGTATATAATGTCAACATGTACTCAACCCTCATGAATATCTAAAAAGAACAAATTTAATAAAAAAGCATTTTTATTAGAAATGAGTATATTTTATATTAGAAAAAAGGTGAATGTATCTACTACGTACATTTTAATTATATATGTAACAATCAAGAGAACCTGAAACTGTAAAAAAGTAAGCATTGACAATTGAACAGAAAAGTAGTTATAAAATAGAAGTGGGGCATTCCAACACTCAACTTTAAATAAGAGATTAAGCATCTGGACAAATGTCAAAATTTAAATAGTACCAATTATCAACTATAACTAACACGTAAGAGGACATTTCTCTTAGCAATTATACAATACACATTCAACTCAGGTACACAAGGAATTTTCTCCAGGATAGACCATATGTAGATGATGCATAATTCTCCTGTATTTAAAATAATAAAATCATGTGTCTTCTCTCATCATAGTGGAATGAAATTAAAAACCAACAACACAGGGAAATGTGAATGTTAAAGAACATACTATTGGACAACCAATAAGTTAAAAAGAAATCACTAGGATGAATCAAACAACATTACTCTATGTAAATTTATGATTACACAAATGGTACGCCTTTACGCCATGTACAAACAGAGAAACAACATGTATCCCATTTGTTTACAATAAAAAAAAAAAGAAATCACTAGGAAAACTAGAAAAAAGGGAAGATGAGTGAAAATGAAACACAACGTAAATAAATAATGGTATATAATTCAGTTCACAGGAGAACACTAAGAGTAGTGAATCTATATTTAAAAATTAGGATGTGCAAATTATAACACCAATTTGCTGAAAAACCTAGAAAATACAACTGCTTTCTACAAAGATAATGCTGTAGTTATTAAAGGAACATGGCAATGGGAGTGTACCAGTTTCTGTCATCTTGGTGGGGAAAAGGTTTTTCAAAAATATGGCCATTCAAGCAATTCAGGTTTGAAGAATTGTTTTGTCCAGGGGAACTGGCATGGAGAAAGGAGACGCCACTAATCTTCAGTTTTACGAGATTTATTGCGTGCTCCCTGTTTCTCTGTCTCCTTTGTTCTCTATCTTCCTTCTTCTTCTCTCTCCCTCTCTCCTCCCCCAGGCTCCTAGCTTATCAGCCAATTATAGGAAAGATTTCTCTCACATAGGAGAGCATGCAGAGGAATGCCAGCATAACACTACCTAAATCACCAGCTGTCCACGCACGACACGATATTACATAGCCAATCCTTGAGCCTGGTGTTAACACGCCATATGTCTCCAAGGAGCTAGTAACAGCAAGCAGCCTTTTTGGGCACCTCCTTATTTTGGTAGCCAGTACCCTTTGGCTCACTGGCAGGCACCATCTTGTGCAAGATGGCCCTCAACAAAGAATGCCTCAAACTTGATTCAATGAAAATAAAAACTTCAAAATAATAAAAAAGTAAATAAGGAAAAGCTGAGTTTTCAGTGATATCAGCTCTGTTACACAATATAGCAATTTATTTGTGTGCAGCAATGGACTTCAGGATGTTAACTTGATCTTCTGCACAGTAACTACTGGTGTCAGCCTACACCCTAGTGAGGATGGCCTTGCAGTCAATGAACAGTGCCTGGGACCAGGCATTGCACAATTCAAACTTGTTGGGCTTGCTATAGTTTATCATGTGACAGGGACAAAAATTTCTCATTTTTGTGTCTCACCTCATCTCATCTATAAACCATAGAGATTATGTGAGGGAAGTCTAATTTTTTTCAGTCCATGATTAATTTATAAATTCATCTGTTCTCCTTCTATCATGGAGCAGAAAACATAACCTGTACGATTTCTGTCCTGCATGGTGACACAGGGTTTCCCAGTCTAGAGAAGTTTGACCCTGACCTCTTTCTGGATGCAAGCGACAACTGTGAGGATAGTAACTATTTCATGGCTTTCTCAGCAGGCAAACAAGCTCTGTTTTCATTTCTGCATCAGTAGTCAAGTGAGATCAGAATAAGCTTTGTGTGGAGTCTACTAAGAGCTATACACACAGCCCTTTCTTGGAGGTCAGAGGCACTATTTCCAATGTCCAGGTTGGTAGTTATTTTTCTCAGTGACTAGAGCCCCCACCCACTAATTCTGCTTCCTGAAGCTGCAGAGATTCTTAGGAGCTGCTAGAAGCACAATTCTACCAAGAGTCATCTCATCCAACCTGAAAAGCCAGTTCAATCAATAGCATTACCAAGCATCTTATATGTAGCAATCCCAACTCACATCCAGGGACACAAATGTGAATGAGAAACTATGCTTTCCTCTCAGAGAGAGGAAGATGAATTAACGGTCAATGAAACTATAGTGTGGCCAGTGCTATACTAGAGGCTGCCATGGGAGTCCAGAGAGAGGAGCTCCTGACTGGTCTTTTTGTGGCAGGGAAGACCAGTCAGAGGGTAAAGGAAATATTTTTAAGGAAGTGACATTTAATATTTTCTCTTACTTTTTAACAGTCTTTGAAAGAAACAGGTGACACACACTGAAGAATGTTAGTTGAAAAGTTTAATGAGGAGGCTGGTGTGTGATAAGCTTCTGTATTTGTTAATTGGTCATGGAAAGCTGAGGTTGGGCACCATCTTGAGGAGGCCACACTGCAGGTTTCTGTTGCAGGAGCCTGGAAGATCATGGCAACATTGTCATAGTGCTCCCAAAAGTGCCTATGTGTGGTCCAGATTGAACCTTGTAGAGAGTGAAGCAGACACAAGGATTGTCCCCAGGGGGATTTAAGTCAGAAATACAAAGGGGAATCCAACTCATTTTCCCTTTGAATCTGGCAGCTCACGTGACCAGCTTCAGAGAGATGGGAAACTGAACAGGAGGGTGTGTACACACTCAAGGGCTCAGTTGGGAAGTCTTTGTTTGTGGGCAGCAGAGTTTGTGGATTGACTCCTCTCCTACAGGAGCAGAATTCTTGGGAGACCCCAAACTTCCAGTCTCCCAGCATAAATCACCATTTTCCTAAGTGTGTGTTGGTCTCATCTTTCCAGGGAAAATATTACCCAACAAAACCACAGAGGCCTTATTAGACTTGAGCCACAACTTTGGAATTCCCTTCATTTTATTCTGTAGCATCTCCACCCTGGGAGTTTCTCAATCATGTCTGTCTAGACAAACTTCAACCTACAGTACTGGCCACTAGTATCTCACTAGTATCTTGTACTAGTGAGAAGGGAACCTGAGAGTTACAACATCTTCAGGTTTATGCCACTCCAATTGACAGATCAGTGAGCAAAACAAAAAGAGGAAGGGGTTAGCAACTTCCAATCCTTTCACTTTCTCTCCCTCTCTCTCTAGTTGGTCTGGAATCCTAGAGCCCATCTATCCTCCTATGACCAACCTTAACATCCTCTGAGGTTTTCACTTTGACCACCCTCTTGGAACTTCTGAGCCTGAATCCAGCTTCTCCTTTGTCTAGTTTTTCTCTCTTGGTTACAAGAACACTCCCCTAGGGGTTGGGGGAATATGCTGGGGATATGTAATGATTAACTTTAGACTTCCACTTGACTGGATTAAGTGATACACAAGAGCATAATTTCTGGGTATGTCTGTAAGGGTGTTTCCAAAAGAGCAATACTCTGGCAATACTCATCAGCATAGACTTCGAGTGACTCACACCACTGGTTTACCTTGTTCTCCAGACTGCAGACCACCTAGCATGAGATTTTTTTTCTCCACAACCACGTGAGTCAATTTCTATAAAAAAATTTCTTATCACCAGTTTATCATCTATCTATCTATCACTTTGATCATCTCTCGCTCGCTCTCTCACTCTCTGCAGATTCCTTAACTAATACAGGAAATTGATTTGCTGCTCTTTCCTTATCAAATAGTTGAAAGTTGGCTGGGCCTAGGTTTCTAGATTTTAAATAGTTTCTCTTAGAATCCTAGAAACAGCCAGGTCAAGTGGTGAACAGCAGTAATCCCAGCATCTCAGGAGATGTGGGGATGTGGCTCAGTGTTTAATCTCCCATGGAATAATCTCCTGTACCCAAAATAAACTAATCTAAACTAAAATCACAAGATCTATCTCTAGTACATTCTAGTCTCCTGAAGAAATTGTATTCCTTCCTGAATATTGATCTTTGGTATGAAGTCTGGTTGTTTTTCTTTGAAATCTGAAAATATTTTCTCTTTCCGTTGAATATTAACAAATAGATCATTACATCATTACCTGCCAATAAAACGTTAAAACGAAAAGACACTGAAAGAATTAATATCACCTGATTAGGAAAGTTTAGTTTTATAATCAGATGGCCCTGGGGTTCCCCTCCTTGTTCTGACATGTGAACACAAACACAATACTTAGCAAAGCCTTGTCTGAATTATCTCAGTAGTAATAGGATATAATCATAATGTTATAGTCTTAATAATGACCTCACATCCCAAAGCATCTACATCTTAATCCTTGAAACCTGTGAACACATGAATTTAGTACTTTACATAATAAAAGGGATACTGTAGATATGATTATGTCCAGGGTCATAACATGGATAGATTCCACTGTAGTATTCAGGTGTGTTCAATACAATCACCAAGGTTTTTGTTGTTTGCATTGGGAGTTGGTAGCAGACATTGAATCCAAGGTTGCTTACCCACTAAGCCACATTCCCAGCACTTTTTATTTCTTCTTTTAAGATAGAATCCCTCTAAGATACTTAGGGCCTTTCTAAATTGCTGAGGTTGGCTATGTACTTGTGAACATTCCACCTCAGACTTGCAATGCAATGGGATTACAGGCTTGCACCATCACACCTGGATTCAAAAAAGATTATATAAAAGAAAAATGAGAAGTTATGAGGAGGTAGCAGATGTGAACACTGAGATTGAATTAATGTGACAAAGGACTCAGAAGCCTAAGGGATGCAGGCAGTTTCTACAAGAATAAAATTTAGGGAAATGGATCTCCCCTAGAGGCTCAAAAATGAACTGTATTGGTTGACAGAATCAACTTACCCCAGGGGAGATAATATTGGATCTCAAACTCCAGAACTCTAAGATAGTTAATGTGTGTTGTTTTCAGTCACTATATCTGTGGCACTTGTTGAGGCAGTAATGGTGACTCATACAAGTACTATGTATCTCACAGAATTATGAGAAAGAGTAAGTAAAAGGAAAAGAGGAAAGAACTAAATAAGGGCAGGGCAATCAGAAGTTGAATGATGGGGAAGATGGTGATGAAGGGTGTAAGGGTAAAAAGCAGCTCAGGTTGGGATCCGCGGTGGCGATTGTAGCCACTGCTGCGTGCTCCCGAGATGTAAGGCAGCCACCACTGTGGGATCCCGCTGAACTGCCGCTTGCTTGCTTGGCTCAGTTGTGGCTTGCCAATAGCTCCCAGAAAAAATGCTCCGCAGACACGAGGTCTCACACAAGATACTTTATTTATGCAGACAATTAGCACGTCGCTCAGGGCAAAAAGATGGGGCAAAAGAGAAAGATGGTGCGTGGCTTCTCCCAGATATTGGAATCTCGTGGGCTGGAAGGAATCAATAGCAGAGGAGAATTCTTGCAAGCTGACTGATGAACCAATAGCATGTTAGGATGTAACATTGGAAGCAGTAAAACAGTGGCAGTGTAAGCCGAAAATTCTTGTAAGAGGCAGGGAGAGGGCAGATTGACAGGTGATGGGGAGACCGGAAATTCCTGTAATGGAAGAGACGGGTGGAGCACAGATTGACAAGTGGTTGGGAGGCCAAAAATTCCTGTGACAGGAGAGGTGGGCAGCTTTATACATTACAAAGGCAAAATTATAAATTTTGGTAAGATAATTAAAGTAGCAATTTGAGAAATTGTTCTGTCAGGGTATAAGGCTGCCTGTTGTTCCACACTTCTGTCAACACCTCATTAATATATATTCCTTTTCCAATGAGGATTGTTAAAGATGGAAACAATGTAGTTTTCATGTGCATTTCAATTTTTAATCTACTCCACATCTTTTTTAGTTGAGAAGTAGTGATCATATGTATCTATGGGGCACATTGTGATATATGTATTCATCGAATGAAGATTGATCAGGATAGTTAGCATAGTCATTATCTCAGAAATTTATCCTTTATTATGGACAGGATATGTAATATCTCCCCTTTTAAATATCTTGAAATATGCAACAAATCATTATTAATAATACGGACAATGTTCTGCACTATATCATCAGAACTAGTTCCTCCTTTCCACCCTAAACTTTGAAACTTTAACTAGCTTCTCTTCTTTCTCCATCCACGCACACTCTCACCTTGTCCCAAGTTCTAATAACCATTGCTTATCACTAATCTAATTGTTTGACATGTTTATATTATTCCAAAATTGAAACCATGTGAATTTATCTTGCCTTGCATGACTTATTGCACTTGTCATAATGTCCTCCAGATTCTTCTTGGTTTAAAGTGATGGTATAGTGAAAAGCCACCAATGTTTTAAAATACAGAATGTCTAATGCAAGCGTTGGATTAAGGAAACAGGAAGCACACATTGATGAAAACTGGGGACACTCTCTACAGTGGGGTTGGATGTTCACTGGATTTCAAAGGAATAGTGTGGAGAGAAGGAGGTCAGAGGAGACACCTGACAGAGAAGGAGGTGAAGCATGCCGAAAAGAGGAAAATCCAGATGACACCACAACAGCCAAAAATGACTGCTCTTCTTCCGACAGGAATAAAGCAGATCTGGTATGCAGGTGGCACTGAGACAAGCCCCCTGGAAACTGGGGTGGTATCAAGATCCTTTGTGTCCACCACAGATTTCAGGTGAAAGTTCTGTAAGATGGTGGTCAGGAATAAGAACAGTTCCATGCGGGTCAGACCTTCTCCTGCACAAACCCGTTTTCCTGAATGAAAGTAAGAAAAAAAGAAAGAAAAAAAAGTGAGAGAGAGTAAATTCCTTCCACAGTATATTTCTGAGTGGGTACAAGAAAAACATAGTCACTATTCATGAATTATTGGAGGGATGGATGGATGGATGGACGGATGGATGGATGGATGGATGGATGGGCCAAGAATAAATATAAGGCAGGTATTGTAGCCTAATAGTAGTTACCTAGTTCATGTGAGATACTGGGTTGGATCCTCAGCACGACATAAAAATAAAAAAAATTAATCAATAAAAATTAAAGTTATTGTGTCCATCTACAACTAAAAAATTTTTAAATGAGTAAATATAAAGGACAGCTGATTAGATAGAAAGGACACACCTGTTATCCACCAAATAATTTAATATTACTGTTCATTCCATCAATATTTATTGAGCATGAGCTCTATTCCAAGAAATAAATTAACCATACACACATTAAAACTGTTGTTTTCACATTTCATGTTTCCACCAATTTTTCTCCAGAAACACACACTGATTACTTGTGTTCCCTGTTCCCAATCTGATTTCCATGATCATTCCGCCCATTCATCTGATCCGATGAGTCTCATCAGCTAGAAAAATAGAATACAGTTTCAAGCTTTATCTCATCTGTTCCTTTTGCCCAGGATCCACTTCATACTTCTCTCAGATCCTAGATCAAATGTTATTTTCTTTAACACTGTTTGTGATTCCACCAGGATCTAGAGTCTTATCCTCTTTGGTCTTACTCAGCAGTGAAGCTTTTATTATTTAAATCATTACTCATGATTTGTCTAACCTTCTGAAATAGGAGTTCCATAAGGTGGGGCTAATCTTTGTCATATGAGTATCTATAGTGCAAAACCTAAAAGCAAGCCTGAAGAGACAAAGAATAAATTTGGGCCAAGATATACTAGAGATTAAGCACACCCTAGGTTTGAGGGCCCTGTGTCCCAACAATTAAGAATGTAGGGAGATTAGGGTGCTCTGGTGTCCTAAAAGGATAGTGTTCCCCACTCACAAGGTTTGCTGACCATCATTCACCAGTCAGAAGGCTCTGGCATCCTTAACCAGAAGCAAATATCCTACTCCTATGGTCAATGGCCTCTGTAAAAATGCCCTGCCTCTCTTCATTTATTTTTCTTTGCCTCTTATAAGGGAGCTCTAGTGTCCTTTGTTCTATTTGAATGTCACTCAATCCTTTTTATCCCTCACTATGTGGTATGAGAGAACAGGCAGCAGGCATTTTCTCCCTCTGCCATCATGAACAGCCAATCCTTTCTTCTATGTCACAAGACTAGTCATATTGGATTAAAACAATCTCTTTTTCAATCTGCTTGGTTAATTGGGACACTTCTGCTGCCCTATTCCGTGCTGGGGATACTTACCATGGAGGCAAAATATGGAAGGTACTCACCAAAGTTATGGAATTTGATACTTTTCACAGGGAAGATGAGAACAGTAGAGATGAATTTCATCTTCTGAGAAGTGTTCTGGGAGCACAGTGTTGTATTTTGAGGCATGACTCTATGGACCCTCTCACTACCTTTCTTACTTTGGAAGAACTAGGTCAATTGACACCATGATTCATTAAGCAGACTGATGTTGTAGCCTGATCTTGGGACAGTGTATGGGCACTGGGAGTGTTGCTCTTGATCATGTGCAAAGAACATTTCTACCAGCTCCAAAATGACCATTATGCAGGTTTAACTGATCCCATGAAGGTGTCTGGCCCACTGAATTCCCAGTGGAAATAAATTTCTATTACCTGTTGAGAAAGGTATGAAGTAGGCACTCTTCTTGAATTTTCCATTCTTATCCAGGAAATGGCCTGGGTCAAATTTCTCTGGGTTGGGGAATTCTTTGCTGTCATGCAGCACAGATGTCAGTGATGTTATTATGATTGTTCCCTGCAATGAGCAGAAATAGATAAACCGAGTTGTAAAGATGTCGTAGAGCTACAGAAAATGTTGAATATACTTAGTCCCATTATGATCTACAGATAAGAAACCCTTTTCCAAAGAAGAGCTGTGATATTTCCAGTTAGCCAATCAAATAATAAAATACAAGTGTAAGGCCAGTGACTAGGACATTGTTAAAATGCCCCCAGTAGCATTTGACATAGGGAGTTCTTGAGTACTTGAGCTCCAAACTTTCTTTTCTACTCATCATGTTTGGATGCTGATGTCTGCTCCTAATCAATGCTGTATTTTATCACTTCAGTTTTCACATGTCGTTATAGGATTCTGCTTCAAAATGGGTCTGTGGATTTTTAAATATCCAGTATATTTTTTATAAGACCTTTCTGAGATAATAAAAAGTACAGCAAAACCAACTTAATGTATTTAACATTATCACAAAATTTGAGTTTTCTTAGAACTGTGCAGATCTCTCATTTTTTTAGATGAATCCTATGTTCCCCAAAATACAAAATGGATGATAAATATTGAAAAAATTATAATTTTCTAAAATTTCTTGATAATCATAAAAGGGCCATAGTTTTATAAATGTTTCATATTTCTTTAAAATCAGTATGTGAAAATGTTTATTTTTCTACATTTTAATCATACTTTACAATTATACATAATACTGTGATTTTTTGTTTTACATTCATATTTGCACATAATATAACACTATAATTTGGTCAGTATCATTTCCTTGTTCTTCCCCTTTTTTTTCACTCTAAACTACCCCTGGTTCCTTTGTCTTCTCCACTGATTTTTATTCAGTTTCAATGAAACTTCCCTCTGATTTCTTTTTCCTTTTTTCCCCCTAATTTCTACATATAACAGTAAGCATGTGTACCTTGGCTTTCTGAGTTTGATTTATTTTGCTTGACATACTTGCTCTCAACTTCCATCTCTTTTCCTGTAAATGACATAATTTCATTTTTATGGTTGAATAAAACTCCATTGTGCATATGTACCATATTTCTTTATTCTTTCATCTGTTGATGGATATCCAAGCTGGTTCATGTATTGACTGTTGTGAACATTGCTGCTATTAACATGGATATGCATGTATCACTTTAGTATGCTGACTTTATGTACTTAGTTAAATAGAGGGGTGTATTTAATTATGCAGTGGATCCTAGGATTACAGATGTTTCTTGAGGTTGGAAAGATAGATATAATTGCAAAAATTGTATGAATTCAACACTTTTTATAGAGAAAAAAGTAGACTGGGCATGGTGGCATGTGCTTATAGCCCTAGATGCTAAGGAGACGAAGGCCTAATGATTGCTTGAAGTCATGATTTTGGAGTCAAACAATGAAACATAGAGAAATCTTGTCTCAAGAAAAGAAAGGAAAAGAAATGAAACAATTACATGATCATTTACTCTAAGACACAAATATTTAACTTGAAATCAATCACCAATTTAATTGTAGGAGCTAAAACTATTAGAATTCATGGAAACATGTAATAGCCAATTGTGCAATTTGAGCTGTCAAATAATTTTTACTTACAAAATAAAGGGCAAATTATAAAAGAAAAACTGATTCTGTCAGTTTATCATAAAGTTAAAAAATTATGCAATATTATTGGTCTTAGGTAATTACTTAAAAGATATGAAAATATAATAAACTTCACATTTTTACACAAGTGTTCATATTGCTTATATTTTAAAAACCAAAAACCAGAAACAACCAAAATTGTCTAACTCCTTATGAGTGAATAAAAAATTTAAGGTATTTTTTGTAATGGAATACTATTTAGCAATAAAAGGGAATGAACTACTAATACATGTAAATGAAAATGAATCTAAAATTCATTCTTCTATACTAAGAAAACAGAAACATGACAATATAAGGGAGAACAGTGAAGTATAGGGAGGGGATTAGGAGGAGGAAGAGGGGAGGGGAGGGCACAGGAATATACTGGGGAATGAAACTGATCAAATTATTTTATGTGCAAGTATCATTTGGCCACAATGAAACATATTATTCTGTACAATTATTATATGCCAATAAAAAGATTTAAAAATTTGGATCAATAAGAAGAGTATTAGAGAAAGAATAAATGAAGGTAAAAAAGCCAGAGAAAAATAATTTTATTATGTATTGTTCTATATCATATTCTATTGTACGACTTTCTTGATAAATCAGAACCATAGGTACAGAAATCAGTACAGAAATTTGGATGAAAATGATATGCCCTAGTGGTAACCAGGGCCTAGACATGAGGAAGTATGATTGTCTGTCATCAGAGGATGAAGAAACTTTATGGAGTGATGGAAATATGATATCCATAGACAAAGTATCTCTCTGTGATTCTTAGGCTGTTTTCAAACTTGTGGAAACAAGCTATCCTCCTGCTGAAGTCTCCTGAGTAGCATGGACTCTAATGTCCAGCAATATTTTATATTTTAATTTTTCTGTGGCTGCAGCAGTGCATATATTTGTTGCAACTCATTGGACTGTATACATAAGAGATTCAGTGGGAGGTTGGGGATGTAGCTTAGTGGTAGAGTGCTTGTATAGCATGCACAAGACCCTGGGTTTGATCACAACCAGGGCAAAAAAAGAAAATGAGGAAATTTATTTTACATTGAATCATTTATAACTCCACCAAAAATAGAACAAAGTTGAGTAATATTCCATTGCATTTCTATGCCACATTTTCTTTATCCGTTCTTCTGTTGAAAAGCATCCAAAATACATTCTACTGTCATGTATAACATAAAAGCACAAATAAATAAGAATATAGAATAAGGAACTGTATCAAAATGAATATATGGTGAAAATTAAGTTTTCCTCTCACTTTACCTCAGAACACAATTTGGACTCTTCAGAAACCATTGTTGCCGGAGGTTTTCAAGATGGCGGACTAGAGGGTGGCTGCATTTCATGTTGCTCCAGGACTCAGGATTCAAAAAAGGAGATATTGAGAGATTTGGGACCAACTCAAAGCAGCCGGGTGAGTCTCTTCCGTTGGGAAGGAGTCCCGGATGGGGCGGTAGTCCTGGAATGCAGGGACCTTTGTGAAGTAGAGCTGCCCGGCGAGACACCCCTCCCCCCGCTGGAGCAGTGAACTCGGACAACTGGGAGCATCATAGAGGAGGCCGCTCAGCACAGTGTTGGATTCGGAGCAACCACTGGGGCTTCAGGTGGCGGCCCAGAGGAGGGGCTACAAGGAGAGCTGTTTGGACTCAGAGTGACCACCCCTGAACACCGGGGCCTGCCCGCAGGAGGAGGAGTAGGAGAGTGGCCGCTTGGATTCGGAGTGACTATACCAGAGCTATGGGCAGTTGCCAGACGAGGAGTTTTGTGGTGAGCTGTCTGGACTTAAAACGACGGTTCGTGAACACCAGGGCCTGCCCGGAGGAGTAGGAGGAGGAGAAGGAGGAGGAGGAGTGCGGCACATCGCTTGGACTCGCAGTGACTGTGTTGGAGCTCCAGGCGGCTGTTCAGAGGAGGAGGCGAGTGGTGAGTTGTTTGGACTCAAAGCGACCACTCCTGAACACTGCGGGGGCTGCCTGCAGGAGGCGCGTGGTGAGTTGCTTGGTCTCAAGTGGCCACACCAGAGCTCCGGGTAGCTGCCCGGAGGAGGCATGCAGCAAGTCACATGGACTCAGAGTGACCACTCCTGAATACCCGGGGGGGCTACCTAGAGGAGGAGGAGGAACAGGGTGGGTCACTTGGACTCGGAGTGACTTCCCAGGGCTATGGGCAGTTGGCGGGAGGAGGAGGCATGCAGTGAGTTGCTTGGACTCCTAGCGACCGCACCGGAATACTGGGTGGCTGTCTGGAGGAAGAGGCGTGCGGCAGGTCTCTGGGACTCAGAGCGATTGTACGGGGCCCCAGGTGGCTGCTCACAGGAGGGGCCGCATAGCCAGGCGATTAGGTGCAGAGCAGGGTCCCAGGACCTAGGAAGCTTCTTGGTGAAAGAGCCCCACAGAGACACTCTTAGGGGCAGAGCGAAAGTTCCAGGACTACAGGCAGATTCTCTGAGGAGAGGCAGCTTAAGGAGACTCGTCTGCGAAGGGTGAGGATCCCAGGCCCAGGAGGTAGGTCCAGGCCCCTGGGAACGTTGCAGAGGAAGGCAGCCCAGCCCAGGCGGTAGCTGTAGATTTAAGGGAACATCTAGGAGGGAAACTGACCAGCGAGACCTCCGTACCAGGTGAGTCTTCCCTGACAGGTGAGGTTTTCCCACAAGGACCGTAAAACCAGAGACTTAGGCCCAAACAGGCCTTGCCTCAGCCCACAGCCTAGTTCCCCTTTGGATGACCATTGGTCAACAAGTGGAGGCACCTCTGCCCACTAGCAGGGAATATACCCCACCTGAAGGCCACCACCCCTAGAGAGGCAGCTTCCTTGTGGAGCACTGCATTATCAACTTCCTCCAAGACTTCAGCCTACTGAAGGCTAAGAGAGGATATAATAGAAATCTTCAGGAACATTATAAGTCAATAAAGGAAATCTGCAATATCTCAGCAGTCCACTGATACCTGAACAACATGAGAAAACAAAGGAAGAAAATGCCACAAACAAATCTAGATGTTACATGAATAAAATCCAATGAGAGCATGGCAGAAGAAATGACAGAAAAGGAGTTCAGAATGTACATAATTAAAATGATCAGGAAAGGAAGAACTCAAACTATTCCTATTTGCTGATGATGTGATTATTTACTTAGAGGAACCAGGAAATTCCACTAGAAAACTTTTAGAACTCATAAGTGAATTCAGTAAAGTAGCGGGATATAAGATCAATGCATATAAATCTAATGCATTTTTATACATAAGTGATGAATCTTTGGAAAGAACAATCAGGAAAACTACCACATTCACAATAGCCTCGAAAAAAATAAAATACTTGGGAATCAATCTCACAAAAGAGGTGAAAGACCTCTACAATGAGAACTACAGTACACTAAAGAATGAAATTAAAGAAAACCTTAGAAGATGGAAAGATCTCCCATGTTCTTGGATAGGAAGAATTAATATTGTCAAAATGGCCATACTACCTAAAGTGCTATACAGATTCAATGCAATTACAATTAAAATCCCACTGACGTACCAGATCTTCAACTCTACTACAAAACAATAGTAACAAAAATAGCATGGTATTGGTACTAAAATAGAAAGGTAGATCAATGGTACAGAATAGAAGACACGGACACAAACCCAAATAAATACAATTTTCTCATACTAGACAAAGGGGCCAAAAATATGCAACGGAGAAAAGATAGCCTCTTCAACAAATGGTGCTGGGAGAATCGGAAATCCATATGAAACAGAATGAAACTAAACCCATATCTCTCACCATGCATGAAACTAAACTCAAAATGGATTAATGTCCATGGAATCAGACCAGAGACCCTGCAAATTATAGAAGAAAAAGTAGGTCCAGTTCTTCAACACGTGGGCTTAGGAAGAGACTTCCTCAACAGGACACCCATAGCACAAGAAATAAAAGCAAGAATCAACCACTGGGATAGATTCAAACTAAAAAGCTTTCTCTCAGCAAAGGAAACTATCAGCAATGTGAGGAGAGAGCCTACAGAGTGGGAGAATATCTTTGACTCTCATACTTCAGATAGAGCACTAATTTCCAGAATCTATAAAGAACTCAAAAAACTCTACACCATGAATACAAATAATCCAATCAACAAATGGGCTAAGGAAATGAACAGACACTTCACAGAAGAAGATGTACAAGCAATCAACAGACATGAAAAAATGTTCAACATCTCTAGTAATAAGAGAAATGCAAATCAAACTATCCTAAGATTTCATCTCATCCCAGTTAGAATGTCGATTATCAAGAACACAAGCAACAATAGGTGTTGGCGAGGATGTGGAGAAAATGGTACACTCATATATTGCTGGTGGGTTGCAAATTAGTGCAACCCCTGTTTAAAGCAATGTGGAGATTCCTCAGAAAGCTTGGAATGTAATCACCATTTGACCCAGCTATCCCACTCCTTGGCCTATACCCAAAGGACTTAAAATCAGCATACTACAGAGATACAGCCACATCAATGTTCATACCTGCTCAATTCACCATAGCCAGATTGTGGAATCAACCTAGATGCCCTTCAGTTGATGAATGGATAAAGAAACTGTGGCATATATATATACAATGGAATATTACTCAGCCATGATGAATGATAAAATTATGGCATTTGCAGGCAAATGGATGAAATTGGAGAATATCATGCTAAGTGAGATAAGCCAATCTCAAAAAACTAAAGGACGAATGATCTCGCTGATAATCGGATGAGGTCATATAATGGGGGTTAGGAGGTGTTAGTGTTAGAGTTAGGGTTAGGTTTAGGGTTAGGGATAAGGAGGGTGGTAAGGATGAAGGAAGGAAGGACTGTATAGAGGGAAAAGAGGGGTGGTAGGGGTGGGGGGGAAGGAAGAAAATAACAGAATGAATGAAACAACATTACCCTATGTAAATTTATGATTTTTAATTAAAAAATAAGAATAATAAAGACTGGTAACCTGACTTTTGTCAACAGATACAACAAAGAAATAGATTGGGAGGATAGAAAGATAATAGGTCCTCTCAAGGAAGGAAATACAGTCTCTCTTATTTTATGAGGTCAGCATTATTTGAGAGAAATATGACGAAGTATCAAGAGGAAAATTCAGAGAAAAATCAGTGAAAAATATTAATAAAAATGCTGGGGAGCTATTTGGCCAAATTATATTATTATTTAATGTGAATGCGTATGTATGTGACAACAAATCACATCACAACAATAATGCACTGATAAAAATTATGGGAAGAGAAAAAGCCTTTATCAAAATTGAGAAGATCAAATACTGCTGTATGTCTTTATTTACAATATGTGTATTTAGTGGAGAAGAGAACAGAATACATGACCATCAACACGTAATCAATGGATGCAGAGAATCTATTTGATAGAACTGTACGTTACTCCCTAAAAAATGATATAGTATAAGAAAACATCAAACACAAATATGAAAAGGAAAACTTCCCTAATCTGGTCAAGAATATCTGTCAAAAAGAACATAAAACATCACACTCAATAGTATGATGCTAAACCTTTACCTCCTGCTAGGGTTAAAAACAATTAAACAAATGCTTGATGCACCACTTCCACTCAACACTCTCTGGCAATCCCAGACAGTGCAATAGCATAAGAAACAGAAATCAAGGTCACTAGGAATGGAAAATAATAAATAAAACAAATACTAACAAGATAGCAGGATAAGGTACATAAGAAATCTCAAATGGATCTAAACACAAATTATTAGCAATGATTTAAAAAGTTACTAAGAATTATAGATATAAAGTTATTAAAATAGAACTAGCAACATATCCAAATGCCTGGAACATCACATTGGAAAAGGCATTAGTCAAACTGTAACATTTATATTAGCTTTCAACATTAATTAACTAATTAAAATCTTTCAGGGATGTGGATATAGCTCAGTTGGTAGAGTACTTGCCTTGCATGCAGGAGGCGCTGGGTTCAATACCCAGCACCAAATATATATATATTAATACAAAAAATTTAAAAATTACTCTGAAAGTATGAAATAACTCCATTGAAATCAAAACATTATCAGAAAAAAAAGAAAATACAAAAAGAATGAGAGCATATACTATATTGTTAACTGAAATATTTACCATATTAAAATGTCAATTCTTTCCAAGATGATCTATAGATTTAATATTATGCTGAAAAATATCCCAGGAGAGTGTTTTTGGAAATTAACAAACTGATTCCAAAATTCAATTGTAAATAGAAAGAGCTGAGAGTAGAAAAAAAATATCTTGAAGGAGCAGAACAAATATGGAAAATTCACACTGCTGAATATCAGGAACAGTTATGGAACTTCATGACCTAGTCTGTCCTGCACTGAGGTCATCAAGGTGCTTCATTGGATGAGTTTTGTACTTCTCTCCCTTGGGTTGGCAGAGGATTGGGATCATAATGCTAATTTGTGGACTTCAATGTGAGAAAAACAATCTTACCTTAGGGATGAAGTAGCTTCTGAATTTACTGTCACAATTCACTGCATGGGGCAGATTGGTTGGGATGAGGTCAATGTATCTCTGGATCTCATGCAGGACAGCCTCTGTATAAGGCATACTGCTCTTGTCCTGCATGCAGGGGCTGCGGTGTCTGCCAATGACACGGTCAATCTCTTCCTGGAATTTTTCTGATAAGATATAAATAAGACTAATGAAAAAGAAAAAATAGTATATTTCTTAAAATAATTCAGAGTTATGTGAAGCAACATGGGTGTATCCAAACGTTATTAGAAATATGACATATATGCAATAAGTACTTCCGGACAATAAAAAGATCACCATGATGCTATATTATCTATTTATATCTATTTATCAAGATCTATCAACAAATACTGATACACATACATAAATACATGTGTATACATAAATGTATGATTCATATACATTTATGACTCTCCTACACTTTAAGTATTAAAACATACCTACAAATTTATATGAGTTTAACTTTCTAGCATATATCAAATATAAATATAAATGATAAAATGTTTCAAAATATCAGGTTATCTCATAATTCATTATCATTGCCAAAAGCAAAACATGTATAAGCATTAGTTTTATGCCAAAATAAAATATGATTATAAAATTAAATTCTAATAAATCTATTTGTATGCATGTATGTGTGTTTTTGTGTTTTTATAGAAGTGTTTGTGGTTTTCATTGGAATCCTTTTCGATTCCTCATACCTTATATAGTCTTTTTGAATCATTCAAGTAGTTTCTTCTAAAATGTTTATATTTCTAAATAATATTCTATCTTGGTTTCTTGATTTATCCAATTTTACAAAATTTCTAATGACAGACTGGTAAGAAAGATTAAGATCTGTCTCTACTCCATGCAAAATACATACCATGAATAAATATGCACACCCACACCCCTCACATACTTTCCCTCTTTATTCCAATTTATATTGCTCACCATTTTTGATTATATTAATATATTTTATTTACACCCTTATAACCTCATAAACAGTGTTCACTGGTAAGGGAACTATATTTATGTTTTGTTAATTGCATATGCTTAACTTATATTTCAACAACGTATTCCAAATTCTAATTTTCCAGTTTCTTGTTTTATATTCTATCCAAATCGTTATGTTAACGTTTCAAACTCTTAGTAATGATTTTCTAAATTTTAAACTTCAGACTCTCCTATTTTCCTGATCTTCCATCACATCAGCTTTGTCTATATAATATGGACAATTGGTTGTTTCCTAGGCCTGCTGCCCAGAAGCCTCCCCTCAAAAACCAACTTTATATCTAAGGTCCCCTCAGTTCTGGAACCTGTGACTGCTTCTGCCTTGATTTTAAATATTTGGATGGAGCATATGTTCTAAAATATTCCTGTGAGAGTGAAAAAGAGGAATAAATTTTGAAGCAAACATGGATCTACAAACATGTTTCCTTTCTTTTTGTTGATTTTTGTTTCGGTGTTCTTTTGGGTTTGTTGGTTGGTTGGTTGGTTGGTTTGGGTGGGGGGTTTTGTTTTTGTATTTTGTTTCCTCTTGTTTGTCCTGGGGACTGACCCAGAGGCCCTCTACCTCTGAGCCACCACCACAGCACTTTTTCTTTATTTTGAGACAGGCTGGCCTGGCTAGCCTTGAATTTGCCTAAACTTCCTGCTTCAACCTCCAAATACCTGGAATTATAAGCTTGTGCCAACACAACTGGCTCTTATATTTTTCATTAACACACAAAACAACTGTCACTCTTTAGAACTCTGATGCCCTTCTGATTCATAATTCCTTATACAAGACAGAATTTAATTCTGAAAGTTTATGTGATTTTTAACTTTACTTTGATGTTCTAAAATTGATTGCACAACCTCTTAGCTTCAGTTCCTCTAGAAAGTAAATCTCTCATCCTATGAAAGGAAAACACTTAACTGCTCAAAGGAGTTGTAGAGGGCACCTGAGCACAGAGGGGCTCCTATGTAATGCCTCAATTTCCCCTAACTTGATTGACATATGGGGCTTCTAAATCTTGAACTTCATGGATTATATTTGGTACTCAGATTGACTTTTCCACACTAATGAAACTTCTGACATATATGTTACAGCTTATGCTCTCTGCAGAGTTCTGTCCCTTCTTTCTGATTCTGTGTTTCAGAAATTTGTTGAAGTTTTGTTGACCCCTTCCTTTACTCATCTTCTCACACCTTAACAAGAGTAATTCTCACTTGTAATTACAATATTATAATTTTGATGGAGTCCTGAAACAGGAAACGATGGTATTTGCTTCTATTCTGCTATGCATTATTGGCACTCTTTAAATATTCATTCCTAAACTGTGTGAAAAATAAACTTAATAAAAACATACTTCTGAAATATAAAGTACCTTTAGTCATATCTTCTAAGTAGCAACACTGAAAAAAAAAGGTTATTTTTCTAACCTTTTAGAAAACTTTTCAGACACTAGTAACACAACTGCAACCTCATTAAATTTCTAAAGTTTATATTTACACTCCCATCAAGAATTTTAATTCTCCCTGTCTAGCACTACAGCATATTTTCAGAAAAAGGAAAGACTTCCACAGAAATCTTGCAAGAACACATCTAATATTCCAAGTGGCTTTTCCTTGGAAAGACTAATATGCAGTGTTAGACTGACTCATGCTGGCTGTTGCATGCTGCAGATCACTTCCCAGTGGAATCCAGACATGAACAGAGCTCCACTGCTTTGCTACTGCCCATGCTGTCCTTCACTTCTCTGTACTGTCCCCTACTGTGCCATGTTTTCTATTCATATCCCTTCACTAAATTTGGACAAATATAACTAGAAGCACAGAAATTTCAGTATGGACACTTATTTCAGAGAAATAGATGAGGGCACTAGCAGTGTCTTCCCATATTTCTGTTGTGAAATTCACCCTGCTCACCATCAGCAGTCATGCCTGTGACCTCTGGGTTCTTCAATAGGTGAAGGAGTCCATATCTCAGAGTGGTGCTTATTGTCTCTGTCCCAGCTCCAAACAGGTCATTCACAAGATTTACTAAGGCTTCAATGGTAAATTCAGTCTGTAGATTATCCTTTTCCTAGGAATAATTCAATGCACTTATTTCACAATTCATTTAGCATTTAATTATAATATTTTCAAAAGAAATCAGCTGGTTATAAACATAAGCCAACATAAAAACAAAAGAATAAAATTATCAAAAGAGTCTGTGTAGTATGCTAAACTGCACATTAATTGACCAAATGTCCATTTCTTACTCTCTTGCCCATTCTTGCCTAAAGATTCTGTTCCCCATACTTTTCGCAAATAGGAAGGAAATGCAAAGTATTTCTCTTCCCTTCATTCTATGTAAAATATAGACACATAATGGAGTTAAGACAAAAATATATTTGACATTGCAACACTTAAGCATGAAGATAAAAACTAGTATATTAAGTATAATGTTTTAGTTCATTTTCTGTTGCCACAACAGACTACCAAAATGTGGGTGGTTTGTAAAGAATACAGGTTTATTTTGTCCCAGCAACCTATCAACACTGTTACATTGTGAACCAACTTTCATTATGAGTTTTGAGGGGCACTATTTAAATTCAATTATAAGATATGGTGGAATGATAATGGAAGGCACCTGAGTCTCCAAGGTTTCTGGGCTATTGTACCAACCATAGTATAGACCACCACAAAACTTCCTTGCATGTAAGATGAATAAATTCACTACCCGAAACACTGGCAAATGAGTATTCTCCAACTTGTAGGTAAAGATGATCATGTTTGATAGCAAGAGGTAAATTGGTAAATTAGGGCTATATCATGAAAGATAAAATAACCAATCAAGAATATCCACATTTCTTCTGATGATGATTCACTTGGGCTCAAGATTTCCCACACATTCATTAAGAATTGGAAAATGTACAAAAGCTAATATGGTATAAAACAATCAAAAAGAGAATGAATTACAAAGGCAGAATGTACTCCAGATGTGAGGTGTCAGGTAACTTGGCTTATAAAATATCCAGGTGGGCTTACAGGATATTCAATAATATATAATCAACATTTAGAGAGTCAGCTATCACATTAGGCATATAATTTCTGGACAAGGTAACATTGATTTTACCTAGTTTTCTGAGAATGTCAATCAAAATTTCCAAGAAGATTCAAATAGGAGCATATTCCATGGCACGGAGTAAAACATTCAGTATAGCTAAATCAAACTACTGAAAATAAGTAAAATAGAAGACCAGAGGAACCCACAATATTGTAGTAGTTCCTTTTGCATCAATGAAAACATCAGTTCTACACAGAAAATCTCAAGCAGGAAGACTGTGGGAAATTTTCATAGAGCTAGCAGACAGGTGAATATCAAAAATGTCATGTTTTCTAGAAAAAGAGAATGAATAAAAGCAACAGACAGGTGCAGCATTAGTGAGTGGTGGCTCACTGGGTGAGGGAAGCTCCCCTCCAAGAGACAAATGAATCTCTCTCACCAAGTTTGGGAAAAGCAGACATCATTGTTTAACACAGTCACATCTGAGCAGAAAACAAACTCAGATGACATGATCTGATACTTAGAAGTACATCCCATCTAAAAATAATATAAAATAAAACAACAAAAACAAAATCACCAAAAAAAAAAAACAAGACGTGTAGAAGTGACTTTTTAAAAATCATGAATATAGCAGGATAAAAGATCAACAAGCAAAAATCAATGGACTTCCTGTACTCTAATAATAAATCTTCTGAGAAAGAATTCAGGAAACAATTCCATTCAAAATGACCTCAAAAACTCAAATTGAGTTAAGAATAAATCTAAGAAGATGGCGGCCTAGAGGGTGGCTGCATTTTTGTTGCTCCAGGACTCAGGATTCAAAAGAGGAGATATTGAGACACTTGGGACCAACTCAAAGCAGCCGGGTGACTCTCACCCCCTGGGGGGGCATCCCGGATGGGACGGTGGTCCCGGAACGCAGGAAACTTTGTGAAGTAGAGCTGCCGGCGAGACGCCCCTACCCCCGCCGGAGCAGTGAACTCGGACAGCTGGGAGCGCAGTAAAGGAGGCCGCTCCCCACAGCGCTGGGACTCAGAGCAACCACTGGGGCTCCGGCGGCTGCCCAGGGGAGGAGTGGCGAGGAGAGCTGTGTGGACTCAGGACACCGGGACCTGCCCTGAGGAGGAGGAGGAGGAGTGTGGCCGCTTGGATTCGGAGTGACTGCACCAGAGCTACAGGCGGTTGCCAGAGGAGAAGCCCCGCGGTGAGCTGTTTGGACTCAGAACAACCGCTTCTGAACACCGGGGCCTGCCCTGAGGAGGAGGAGGAGGAGGAGGAGGAGCGCGGCGGGTCGTTTGGACTCGCAGTGACAGCATTAGAGCTTCAGGCGGCTGCTCAGAGGAGAAGGCGAGTGGTGAGTTGTTTGGACATAAAGCGACCGCTCCTGAACACAGGGGGGCTCCCTGGAGGAGAAGCGTGGTGGGTCGCTTGGTCTTGAGTGGCCACACCAGAGCTCCGGGCGGTGCCCAGAGGACCCGTGCAGGGGGTCACGGGATTCAGAGCCACTCAGAGCGACCGATCCTGAACACCCGGGGGGTTATCTGGAGAAGGAGGAGGAACGGGGAGGGTCACTTCGACTCGGAGTGATTGATTGCCCAGGGCTACGGGTGGTTGGTGGGAGGTGGAGGCACGCAGTGAGTTTCTTGGACTCCTAGTGACCGCACTGGAATACTGGGCGGCTGTCTGGAGGAAGAGGCGTGTGGCGGGTCTCTGGGACTCAGAGCGATTGTTCGGGGCCCCAGGTGGCTGCTCAGAGGAGGGGCCGCATAGCCAGGCGATTAGGTGCAGAGCAGGGTCCCAGGATCTAGGAGACTTCTTGGTGGAAGAGCCGCACAGAGACAGGCTTAAGGCGGGACGAAGGTTCCAGGCCTGCGGGCAGATTCTCTGAGGAGGGGCAGCCTAAGGAGATTCATCTGCGAAGGGTGAGGCTCCCAGGTCCAGGAGGTAGGGACAGGCCCCTGGGAACTTTTCAGAGGAAGGCAGCCCAGCCCAGGCGGTAGCTGTAAATTGAGGGGAACCTCTAGGAGCGAACTGAACAGCGACACCTCCACACCGGGTGAGTCTTCCCTGCTGGGTGAGGTTTCCACACAAGGATGGTAAAACCAGAGACTCAGGCCCAAACATGCCTTGCCTCAGCCCGCAGCCTTGGTCCCCTTTAGATGACCATTGGTCAACAAGTGGAGGCACCTCTGCCCACTAGCAAGGATTATACCCCACCTGAAGGCCACCACTCCTAGAGAGGCAGATTCCTTGTGGAGCACCGCATTATCAACTTCCTCCAAGACTTCAGGCTACTGAAGGCTAAGGGGGGATATATATAGAAATCTTCAGGGACATTGTAAGTCAATAGAGGAAATCTGCAATATCTCACCGGTCCTCTGATACCTGAACAATATGAGAAAACAAGGAAAGAAAATGCTGCAAACAAATCTAGATGTTACATCAATAAAACCCAGTGACAGCATGGCAGAAGAAATGACAGAAAAGGAGTTCAGAATGTACATAATTAAAATGATCAGAGAAGCAAACGATGAGATGAAAGAGCAAATGCAAGCATTGAATGATCGCACCAATCAACAGTTAAAAGAGCAAATACAGGAAGCAAAAGATCATTTCAATAAAGAGTTAGAGATATTGAAAAAACCAAACAGCAGTCCTTGACATGAAGGAAACAATAAACCAAATTAAGAACTCCATAGAAAGCATATCCAATAGGATAGAACACCTGGAAGACAGAACCTCAGACATTGAAGACAAAATACTTAACCTTGAAAACAAAGTTGAACAAACAGAGAACATGGTAAGAAATCATGAACAGAATCTACAAGAACTATGGGATATCATGAAAAGGCCAAATTTATGAATTATTGGGATTGAGGAAGGCCTAGAGAAACAAACCAAAGGAATGAACAACCTATTCAATGAAATAATATCAGAAAATTTCCCAAACCTGAAGAATGAAATGGAAAATCAAGTTCAAGAGGCTTATAGGACTCCAAATACACAAAATTACAACAGACCCACACCAAGGCACATTATAATGAAAATACCTAACATACAAAATAAAGACAGAATTTTAAAGGCTGTGAGAGAAAAGAACCAAATTACATTCAGGGGGAAACCAATACGGATATCAGCAGATTTTTCAATCCAGACCCTAAAAGCTACAAGGGCCTGGAACAACATTTTTCAAGCCCTGAAAGAAAATGGATGCCAACCAAGAATCTTATACCCAGCAAAACTTACCTTCAAATTTGACGATGAAATAAAATCCTTCCATGATAAACAAAAGCTAAAAGAATTTACAAAAAGAAAGTCAGCATTACAGAACATTCTCAGCAAAATATTCCATGAGGAAGAGATGAAAAACAAAGAAGCAAATCAGCAAAGGGAGGAATTATCCTAAAGGAATTGTCAAATAAAGGAGGAAACAAGTTGTGTCAAACAAATAAATAAATAAAATTTTTAAAATGAACCAAATGACGGGGAAACCAAATCATTTCTCTATAATAACCCTGAATGTTAATGGCCTGAATTCATCAATCAAAAGACATAGACTGGCAGACTGGATTAAAAAGAAAGATCCAACAATATGTTGCCTGCAAGAGACTCACCTCATAGAAAAAGATACCCATAGACTAAAGATGAAAGGAAGGGGACAAACATACCATGCACATGGACTCAGCAAAAAAGCTGGAGTATCCATCCTCATTTCCGATAATGTGGACTTCAAGCCAAAGTTAGTCAGAAGGGATAAAGAAGGTCATTTCATACTGCTTAAGGGAAGCATAAATCAGCAAGATATAACAATCATAAACATCTATGCCCCAAACAGTGGCTCATCCATGTATGTCAAACAAATCCTTCACAATTTCAGAAACCAAATAGACCATAACACAATATTACTAGGTGATTTTAACATGCCTCTCTTACCACTGGACAGATCTTCCAGACAAAAATAGAACAAAGAAACCATAGATCTCAATAACACAATCAATAATTTAGACTTAACGAACATTTAAAGAATATACCATCCAACCAAGAGCGAATACACTTTCTTCTCAGCAGCACATGGATCCTTCTCTAAAATAGACCATATATTATGCCACAAACCTAATGTTAGCAAATACAAGAAGATAGAGACACTAGCATGTATTCTATCAGATCATAATGGATTGAAGTTAGAAATAAATGAAAGAGTAAAACACAGAAACTATTCCAACATCTGGATATTAAACAATATGCTATTATATGATGAATGGATAACAGAAGATATTAGGAAGGAAATGAAAAAATTATTAGAGGTAAATGATAACAAAGAAACATCATATCAAAATCTCTGGGACACTAAGAAAGCAGTACTTAGAGGGAAATTTATTTCATGGAGCGCATTTAATAAAAGAAATAAAACTCAACAAATAAACGACCTAACACTATAGCTCAAAGCACTAGAAAAAGAAGAACAGAACAGCAACAAAAGTAGTAGAAGACAGGAAATAGTTAAACTGAGAGTTGAAATCAATGAAAGTGAAACAAAAGAAACAATACAAAAAATTGACAAAATAAATAGTTGGTTCTTCGAAAAAATAAACAAAATTGATAAACCTTTAGCCACACTAACAAAGAGAAGACGAGAGAAAACCCAAATCACTAAAATTCGGAATGAACAAGGAAATATCACAACAGACAGGATTGAAATACAAAACATAATTAGAAGCTATTTTGAAAATCTATACTCCAACAAAATAGAAAATTTCGAAGACATCAACAGGTTTCTAGAGACATATGAATTGCCTAAACTGAATGAGGAGGACATACACAATTTAAATAGACCAATTTCAAGTACTGAAATAGAAGAAGTCATCAAAAGCCTACCAACAAAGAAACGCCCGGGACCAGATGGATTCTCAGCCGAGTTCTACAAAACCTTTAAAGAAGAGCTCATTCCAATACTTCTCAAAGTATTCCATAAAATAGAAGCGGAGGGAACCCTCCTAAACTCATTCTATGAAGCCAATATCACTCTGATACCTAAACCAGACAGAGACTCATCAAGGAAAGAAAATTTCAGACCAATATCCTTAATGAGCATCAATGCAAAAATTCTCAACAAAATTTTAGCAAATCGCATACAAAAACATATTAAAAAGATAGTGCACCATGAACAAGTGGGTTTTATCCCAGGGATGCAAGGTTGGTTCAACATCAGGAAATCAATAAATGTAATTCACCATATTAATAGACTTAAAGTCAAGAATCACATGATTATTTCAATAGATGCAGAAAAAGCATTTGATAAAATACAGCACCCCATTCATGCTCAAAACAGTAGAAAAAATAGGGATAGTGGGAACATTCCTTAACATTGTAAAGGCCATTTATGCTAAGCCCATGGCTAATATCATGCTAAATGGTGAAAAACTGAAAGAATTCCCCCTAAAAACTGGAACAAGGCAGGGATGCCCTCTTTCACCACTTCTATTCAACATCGTTCTTGAGACTCTGGCCAGAGCAATTAGACAAACCAAAGAAATTAAAGGGATACGAATTGGAAAAGAAGAACTCAAACTATCCCTGTTCGCTGATGACATGATTATATATTTAGAGGAACCTGGAAATTCCACCTAGAAAACTCTTAGAACTCATAAGTGAATTCAGTAAAGTAGCAGGTTACAAGATCAATGCCCATAAATCCAACGCATTTTTATACATAAGTGATGAAGCTTCAGACAGAGAAATTAGGAAAGCTACCCCATTCACAGTAGCCTCGAAAAAAATAAAATACTTGGGAATCAATCTCACAAAAGAGGTGAAAGACCTCTACAATGAGAACTACAGTACACTAAAGAAAGAAATTAAAGAACACCTTAGAAGATGGAAAGATCTTCCATGTTCTTGGATAGGAAGAATTAATATTGTCAAAATGGCCATACTACCTAAAGTGCTATACAAATTCAATGCAATTCCAATTAAGATCCCAATGACGTACCTTTCAGAAATAGAGCAAGCAATTATGAAATTCATCTGGAAGAATAAGAAACCCAGAATAGCTAAAGAAATCCTTAGCAGGAAGAGTGAAACAGGGTGTATTGCAATACCAGATCTTCAACTCTACTACAAAGCAATAGTAACAAAAACGGCATGGTATTGATACCAAAATAGACAGGTAGATCAATGGTACAGAATAGAAGACACAGACACAAACCCAAATAAATACAATTTTCTCATACTAGACAAAGGTGCCAAAAATATGCAATGGAAAAAAGATAGCCTCTTCAACAAATGGTGGTGGGAGAATTGGAAATCCACATGCAACAGAATGAAACTAAAACCATATCTCTCACCATGCATGAAACTAAACTCAAAATGGATTAAGGACCTCGGAATCAGACCAGAGACCCTGCAGATTCTAGAGGAAAAAGTAGGTCCTAATCTTCACCTTGTTGGTCTAGGATCAGACTTCCTTAACAGGACTCCCATAGCACAAGAAATAAAAGCTAGAATCAACCACTGGGATAGATTCAAACTGAAAAGCTTTCTCTCAGCAAAGGAAACTATCAGCAATGTGAAGAAAGAGCCTACAGAGTGGGAGAATATCTTTGCCAATCATACTTCAGATAGAGCACTAATTTCCAGAATCTATAAAGAACTCAAAAAACTCTACTCCAAGAATTCAAATAATCCAGTCAACAAATGGGCTAAGGAAATGAATAGACACTTCACAGAAGAAGATCTACAAGCAATCAACAGACATATGGAAAAATGTTCAACATCTCTAGTAATAAGAGAAATGCAAATCAAAACCACCCTAAGATTCCATCTCACCCCAATTAGAATGGCGATTATCAAGAATACGAGCAACAACAGGTGTTGGCGAGGATGTGGGGAGAAAGGTACACTCATACATTGCTGGTGGGGCTGCAAATTAGTGCAGCCACTCTGGAAAGCAGTGTGGAGATTCCTTAGAAAACTTGGAATGGACCCTCCATTTGACCCAGCTATCCCACTCCTTGGCCTATATCCAAAGGACTTAAAATCAGCATACTACAGAGATACAGCCACATCAATGTTCATAGCTGCTCAATTCACAATAGCCAGACTGTGGAACCAACCTAGATGCCCTTCAATTGATGAGTGGAAACTGTGGTATATATATACAATGGAATATTACTCAGCCATAAAGAATGATAAAATTATGGCATTTGCAGGCAAATGGATGAAATTGGAGAATGTCATGCTAAGTGAGATAAGCCAATCTCAAAAAGCCAAAGGATGAATGATATCGGTAATAAGTGGAGGATGACACATAATGGGGAGGGAAGGGTTAGTGTTAGGGTTAGAGTTAGCGTTAGGGAGGGGGGCAAGTATGGAGGAAGGAAGTACTGTATAGAGGGTAAAGAGGGGTGGGAGGGGTGGGGGAAGGGGAAAAAATAACAGAATGAATCAAACAACATTATTCTATGTAAATTTATGATTACACAAATGGTATGCCTTTACGCCATGTACAAACACAGAAACAACATGTATCCCATTTGTTTACAATAATAAATAAATAAATAAATAATCTAAGCAAGGAAGTGCAGATCTCTACACTGAAAATCATAGAATGCTAAAGAAAGTAATTGAAGAGAACCATAGAAGATGGAAAAACTATCCATATTTTTGGGCAGGCAGAATTAACATTATTTAAATGGTGATATTATAGAAAAAATGAGATTTAGGTTTAATGTAATCTTGATCAAGATAAAAAAGTTCTGTATTCACAGAACTAGGAAAATCAGTCCTAAAATTAACAAGACTCAGAACATCCAAAGTAATAATGAGCAATAAGAATAATTCTGGATGCAACACAATACATACTACAAATCATACTACAGAGTATTAGTAATAAAAATAGCATAGTATGGCAAAAAAGAAGGCATATAATCCAACAATACAGAGACAAATCCACATAGATACGGTCATCTGGTACTTGACAAAACCACCAAAAACATGTTGGAGAAAAGATTATATTTTTAACCACAGATGCTGAGAAAACTGGTTATTGATATGTAGAGGATTAAAACTCAATTATTGTCACTCACCCTCCACAAAAGAAAACTCAAAATGGATTAATGAGAGAAGCATTAGACCAGAAACTCTGCAACACCTAAAAGAAAAGATAAGGTCAGGATTTTAGCATATTGTCACAGGTACCAACTTCCTGAATAAGATATCTAAAGCTCAAGAGCTCAAGTAACAAATCCAAGAATCAATCAATGGGATGCCTTCAAATTAAAAAGATTCTTCACAGCAAAAAAAAAAAAAAAAAACAAGAGAATGAAAAGCCTATATATTTGTAGAATATCTATTCCGGGTGCTCTTATGACAGGAGATTACTATCTAGAATTTAAAAGTATCCTTAACACCAAACAGATAAAACAATCAGGAATTGTGCAAATAAACTAAGGAGACATTCCTCAAAAGAAGAAATGTAAATGACCTACAAATATATAATAAAAATGCTCAGCATCCCTGGTGATAGAGAAATGCAACACAAATTTTTATTGAAATTATTACGCTCCAGTTAGTATGTTAACCATCAAGAATACCCATGTTTATAGCAGTACAATTCACAATTACCAAATTATAGAACCAACCTAGATGTCTTCAATAGACAAATGGGTAATGAATATTGATAAATATACTCAAGAAATTTTCATTCTTCCATGAAGAAGAATGAAAATGTGTCACTTGTTAGTTAATGAGTGAAACTCGAGGACATCATGCTAAAAAATATCCTGACACATAAAGCCAGAAGAGCCATGTTTTGCTTATATGTAGAGTGTAGAGAGGTAAAAGAAGTAGAAGGGAAAATAATGGAGTAAGAGGATCCAGAGGAAGAAAAGAGGGGAGGACATGGTGAATTACTAGTGCACAAAATCTACCAAATTATGCTATGTTCATGTATGAACCATACTACAATGTTCATGTATATACAGGATTCAATGTAGCATGTTCACACATGTGTGTATGTTTGTGTGTGTGTGTATACACACACATACATTTACAGATAGCTCATCAACAGCAAGCTAAGCAATCTCAAAAAACTAAAGGACGAATGATCTCGCTGATAAGCAGATGAGGACATATAATGGGGGGTAGGAGGGGTTAGCGTTAGGGTTAGGGTTAGGTCTAGGGTTAGGGATAAGGAAGGACTGTGTAGAGGGAAAAGAGGGGTGGGAGGGGTGGGGGGAGGGAAAAAATAACAATAACAGAATGAATCAAACAACATTGCCCTATGTAAACTTATGATTACACAAATGGTATGCCTTGACTCCATGTACAAATAGAGAAACAACATGTATCCCACTTGTTTAAATAATAAAAAAACCCTACATTATAAAAGCCTCTTGCCCAAATAAAACACATTTCATCACTTTAAAAAAAAAAAAAAGAAAGAAAGAAAGAAATCCCCAGCATCCCCCAATGGAGACAGTTAAAGTAGAGAAACCAGGAAGTCTGAATAAATAAATAAATAAATAAAAACTGTTTGAAATTCTAAAGTGTCCAACTAGAAATCCCTGAAGTTTACCTTTTCTTTCAAACTGCAGTACGTTTCCCCCTTTTGTCACTTGTCACTTATATATAATACTGGGTATTGGTACACTGGCTTTTAAAATGCACAAGACCAGTAGCCACTTATGCTCTACTATTCACTGGGTTGGTGAGGGCCCAAGCTGTGACTCAGTCTGGGCACAGGGAAGAAGTGGAGGAAAGGTCTCTATTTAAAAAAACCTGAGTAAGAAAAATTACTTTTTTAATAGGACCAATATTGCATCAACTACTTGATATAAACTGTTTCCTACTGTCTGCCCAAATTTTGTGTTTTGTCAGAATTATCTCTCATTTTATATATTTTGTCAATTAATTCAACCATCTCTTAATATACCTTTTCTTCTCTTTGGTGTGCATTTCCTACCCATGTAATTCATCCTTTATATTTAAACCACTTTAACTTGTGTCTCCAAATCCTGCACCACACTCTTCTTTCTTTCGTTATATATTCCACTTCTTTCTTTGTTATTTGCACATTTTATCACTTTTTCAATAAAATGTAATGTACTATTAATCTTAATTTTCTCTGCCTATGCAAATCAATACTCTTTGGTCAATAGAGGTGTAATTGTCAGTAATAATAACTTCTGTGAACATTAGTTTGATATATGGTTTGTTCTTAAATTATCATTGCATATTTGGCTACTTTCTCCTTTCAAAGTGGTAACACTGATTGAATTAAAATTTATAACATGCTAATTGGATGTGTTGAAACTAAGTCAGAGGCACATTATTGAGATGTAACTACTTACAAAGGAATTTCACTTAAAAGAGGAAGAGGAATCCATCTCAAGAGACCCACAAAACAAGACCCAAGATAACATGAGTAAACAGGTCAACAGAACATCTACAAAATATATATAACTTACCAGTAACTGAAATCTACCAATGGAGATTCAGATGAAGTGTCAAAGAATTAAAAATTTTAATGGTTAAAATGATCAATGAACTAAATGAAGATATAAGTAAAGAAATATAAGAAATGAAATAGAGAAAATATAAGAAATGAAAAAGCATTCCAAAGAGCAGATAGAGATTTTGAAAAATGAATATACAGATATCCTGAAAAATAAAAAAGTAAGTAAACCTAATATTCAGTTAAAAATCACATGAATAAATTAGACCACATAGAAGACAGGATTTCAGAGATTCAAGACAAGGTGTATGAACTTTAAAACTCAGACAGCAATAAATGAAAGAAATAAAAAATCATGATCACAAGTTAAAGAAATCTTGGACAACTCTTAGAGAGTTGTCTAAAGAATCATTGGGATTAAAGAGAGAACTGAAATTAAATCTAAAGAAATGAATAACCTTTTCAGCAAGATATTTCAAAGAAATTTCCATACTTATGGAGTGTGAGGGGCTCCAGATAGGACACATTCAGAACCCCAAATAAGCAAGATCAAAAAAGAACCTCTCCAGGACACATCACACATTCAACACCTGTATTACAGGAAACAAGAATTTTAACAGTTTTAAACATAATATTATGTCACATTGAGAGGTATTCTAGGCAGAATTACTCCTGATTTCTCAACTGAGAATGTAAAAGACAGAAGGAAATGAAATGGTGTCTTCCAAGCCTTGACTGAAAATAATTGCTAATCAGGATTACCGTATCAGGCAAGATCAGCCTTCAGAATTGAAGAGAAAGTGTAAAACTTTCAAAATGAGAAGAAACTAAAAGAATCCATGACGATTTTGGGGGCCAGTTGTGGAATGTTATGATTCAGTGCTGAGGGATTCCCCCAAAAGATTATATATGAGACAATGAAAGAATTTTCAAAGATGGAATGATTTAAAAATGAGAAGTATAAAACACTCACTTCATTAGTCACTGATGTGTGTTCACTGGGCAGGAACTTTGGGCAGGTAAGGTAAGGCTGAAGGAAGGTGGTCACTGGGAGTGTGCCACTGAGATTTATATTTTGTCCTCGGTGAGCAGAGTATCTAGGCCTCCTGCTTGCCATGCCCTGAGCTGGTTTCCTCCACTATGCTTTTCTGCCAAGATGTTCTGGCTTATTGTAAGTGCAGAGCTATTGAGTCATCCACCATGGATTGTCCCTCCGAAACCTTGAGTCAAAATAAGCATTTCGTCTTCTATCTTGTTTTGTCAGGTCTTTTGATCCAGAAACAAAAAGGCTGACTAACAAAGATGAGTGTAAATAATCTAAACTCTCACATTAATAGACATAGAAAGGCTGATTGGATTAAAAAATAAGACCCAACTATATACTGTTTTCAAGAGACTCAAAGGCAAAGACATATGTAGGCTAAAAGTGAAATGCTGGAAATATATTACATGAAAATGGAGAAAAAAATAACAGGCAAGTCATACCTGTAGAAAATAATTCGCTGAAAAGGTAGATAGTGTTTATACCTCAAATATCAGTGCGCCTAATTACATAAAGCGCGTACTACTAAACTTAAAGATCCAAATAGGGAACAACTCAACAATATTGTGTAATTTCAACACACCTCACTCCCCATGAGATAGATCTTTCACACATAAAATCACTAAAGACCCTTCACACAGAAAAATATTATATATTAAATGGACTAGCAGACATTCATAGAATATTTCATTAAACAACAGATATATTCAACTTTTTCTTAGCTGCTCATGGAGCTATCTCCAATTGGACCATATTACAGGAAACAGTAGTAAGCCTTAGCAAATATTCGTCTTAAATTCCTATAATTACATGCATGTAAACTGTCAGGTTATCATGGAATGAAATTAGCAAGATAACAACCACAGAAATTACATATGGACATGGAGATTCAATAATGCTATCTGAAATGATAAATTCATCATTGAGAGAATGATGGGACTAATTTAAAATTTCCAGACTCAAAATATAATAGAGAAGAAATGTACAAGAATCTTAGAAACTCTAGGAAAGCAGTTGTAAGATTAGAGCTTATAAACTATGATATATTTTTATATATTATTTTTATATATTAAAAATCAGAAAGACCCCAAATAACCTAATAATGCATCTCCAGGCTGTAAAAATTAAAATACAATCCCAAATACTGAATAAAGGGGAAATAATGAAGATGCAATATGAAATTAAAAAGAAATTTAAAAACTGCAAAGAAACTATGAAACAAAGACGATTTTTGAAAAGAGTAACAAGACTGATAAATGTTAGCCAAAATAAGCAAAAACGGAGAAGACAGGAAGTACTAAAATTCGAAATGAAAAATGAGCAATGCCAGAGAAATCTCTGAAATCCAGAGGATTATTATGGACTACATTCAAATATCATATTCTAATAAATTAGAAGAAATGTACACGTTTATACCCAGATATGAACAACAATTGAAACAACAAGATAAAAAAACGCAGTCACACCAGTTGTATACAATGAGATTGAAGCAGTGACATAAAGCCCTCCAGAAAACAAAAACCCAAGACCAGATGGGTTCTCTGATGAGCTCTAGCAGACCTTTATAGAATTAGTGCAGCTCTTTCTCACAATATTGCATGAAATAAAAAGGGGAGGGGGAGGGGGATAACTCCCACTTCATTTTGTAAAACCCATTCCACCATGATTCCCAAAACAGATAAAGACACACCACGGAAAGAAAACTAGGATCCAATAACCCTGATGAACATAAGCACCAAAATTTTTAATAAAATTTTGACAAATCATGATTGAAACCACAATAATATTGCCAAATGTTTTCCCTGAGAAGTGGAGAATGATATATAATGGGGGTGGGGGGGTGGTGAATGAGAGACTAATGGGGGAACTTAAAACATGTAAAAGGAAATGAGAGGGAGGGGGGTATGAAAGATGGTGGAATGAGACAGACATCAATGTCCTGTGAACATGTATGATTAGGTGAATGGTGTGGATCTACAATGTGTACAACCATAGAAAGAAAATGATGTACCCCATTGTGTACAATGAATCAAAATGCAGTCTGTAAAAAATTAAAAGCTAAATTAAAAAAATAATTTAAAAAATTAGCTGCAAAAATAAAATAAACCAAAAAAAAAAAAAAAGTAATAAAATGGCTAATTCACACAAGCAGGAAACAGGACACTTTTAAGGACCTATGAAAACATTTTAATGTCTTTTAAATAAAATCAGAAGAAAAAAATGAAAATAGGGCAACATGGATCATATTTATCTTTATGCAAATAAAGTCATAAATGCCCATATGGAACAAATAAATAAATTTTAAAATTTCCAAAAAAAGAACAATAACAAAATTGTAAATTATGATCAAGTTTGTTTCACAAATTTGTTTAAAAAACTGTATAAGAAATGGACAAATTTATACCCAGATATGAACTACAAAGACTGAAACAACAGGATATAAAAAACTTAATCATAGCAATTCTATACAATGAGATTGAAGCACTAACATAAAGCCTTCCAGAAAAAAAAAACAACCCAAGACCAGATGAGTCCTCTGCTGAACTCAACCAGATCTTTAAAGAAGAATTAGTGCAGCTCCTTCTCACAATATTGCATGAAATAAAAAGTATGGGGGGAGGGGAATAATTCCCAATTCATTTTATAAAACCCATACCACCATGATCCCCAAAACAGATAAGGACACGCCATGGAAAGAAAACTAGGATCCAATAACCCTGATGAACATAAATGCCAAAATTCTTAGTAAAATATTGGCAAATCATGTTTGAAACCACAAAAAGACAGTACATCTAAAAAGGACGATAACAAATTTGTACATGAGAACAAGTTTGTTTCATTCCAGGGATGCAAGAATGGTTCAACACTTACAAATCTATAAACATAACTCATTACATAAATTGAATTAACGAAAAATAATCACATGATAATCTCAATAGTGCAGAAAAACACTGTGGCAAAATCTAGCATCTATTCATGTTAAAAATGCCAAAGAAAGGATAGAAAGAACTTCTCTAAATATCATGAGGGCTATGTATAACAAACTCCAATTCAACACATAGTGAATGTTAAATGATTAACAATATTTTTTCCTACACTCAGGAAAAAGACAAGGATGTCCATTGTCCCTACTTCTCCTCAATAAGTATTTGATATTGTAGACAGAGCAATTAGGCAAGAGAAAGAAATAAATATGATATGAATAGGAAAGAAAGAAGTCCAATTATTACTCTTTGCAAATGATATGATTTTGTATTTGGAAGACCCAAAAAACTTCACCAGAACAAAAATAAATCCATTAAAAAACAAATCAGAAATACAAATCCATTCACAATAAACCTGGAAACAAAGAAACCCAAATCCAATACTCTAGGAATGAATCTAACTAAAGAGGAGAAAAATTTCTATGATTAAAAGTTTACATCATTGAGGAAAGAAAATGAAGAAGACCTTAGAAGAAGGAAGACTTCCGATATTCTTAAATAGGCAGAATTAACATTATCAAAATGACCATATTACCACAGCAATCTATAGATTCAGTGAAATTCCAATCAAGATAACAATGCCATTCTTCATGTTACTAAAAGAAAAGGTCCTAAAATTCAGTAAGAAAAATAAAAGACCTAGAATAACTTAAGCAATATGGATCGATAAGAACAATGCTACAGACATCACAATACTTAAGATCAAATTTTGCTGTAGTGCTCTAGCAACAGAGACCACATTGTTCTGTCATGTAGACTAATGGAAAACAAATCACCAAGAGAAAACCACATGGATTCAGTGATCTGATCCTTGACAATGGTGCCAAACACATACATTAGAGAAAAGGCAGCTTTGTTTTAACAAGTGGTGCTGAGAAAACTAGATATCCACATGTAAATGAATGATACTAATTCCTCTCTTTCATCCTCCTCATAGGCCAAATCAAAGTATATCAATGCCCTAGAAATTAGACCAGAAACACTGAAATTCCTGGAATAAAACAGAAAGGGAACACTCTAACTCAAAGGCGTAGGCACTGACTTCTAAAATAAGACTCCTAAAATGCAATAAAGAAAGTAAAAGATTAATAAATGTGATGGCATCAAGTTACAAAACTTCTGTACAACAAAGGAAATAAAAAGAATGTGAAGAGAAAACCTACAGAATGGAATAAAATGTTTGCCAGCTACTCACTCTGAAGAAGATTAATATCCAAAATATGTAAAAAACTTGAAAAGTTTAACACCAAAAAACACAAATAAACCAACTAATAATCACACAAATGAACACACACTTCTCAAAAGAGAAAATACAAATGCTGAACAAGTATGTGAAAAATTATACAGTATTTTTAACAATTAGGGAAATTCAAATTGAAATGACACTGAGATTTCATCTCACTCTGATTAGAATTTCAGTCATCAGGAACACAAAAATAATAAATGGGGATACGATGTGGAGAGGAAAAAAAAAACACTTTCACACACTTGGTAGGATTGTATGTTAGAATAATCAGTATGAAAATAACTACGGAGATTTTTCAAAAGGGAAAAATCGGAACAACAGAATGACCAAGCTATCCAACTCCTTGGTATTTATCAAAAAGAACCAGTCACATACTCTAGCAATACAAACATGTCCATTTATAGCAGTACAGTTCACAACACCCAAGTTATGAAACTCACCTAAGTATCCTTCAACAGATGGATGGGTAAAGATAATGTGATAGGTACACACAATGAAGTTTTACTCAGTCTTAAAGACAGAAATGTCATCTCCACGGAAACAGATGGAACAGAAACATAATGCTGAGATAAGTCAGACTCAGAAAGTCAAGGGTCCCATGTTTTTCTCTCCTATCTGGCAGCTAGACAGAAAAGGAAAGGCAAAGGGACCTCATCAAAATGGATAACAGACCAGAAGAGAAAAGAAAGGGAATGGGGAAGGGAGAAAAAGAAGAAAATGGGAAGTATAGGGGAAAGAAACTGACAAATTTGTAGTATATCACTGTATGAATATAGCACAATAAATCCCAATCTTATAATAATTATAATGGATAAATAAAAATCATTTTAAAAAGACGACAGTACGGGAGTAATGACCCAAAGATGGTGGAGTAGGAAGTTCCAGGGGTCAGTCCTTCCAGAGAAACAACTATTGACCTAGTGTGAACTGTCTGAAGCAACTCTTTTGGAACTCTGGTATCTAGTTGAAAATGATACTATCCAGGGAAATAGTTGATAAAGAAAGTTCTCAAAATTCTCAGTGTCTCACATACCAGCTACTATTCCCCACAGAGCAGCACCCACTGCAGGCAGCTGTGAGGACAGATTCTACAGTCCTGTTGCATCTTGGTGCTAGAATAGGAAAGAAGGATTGTTCCTACAAATATCCCACTTGTATGCCTTGGTCACTTGATCTTGAACAAGGAGAAGCCATTACACAGACTGACCATTAGGTACTTTCCCTTTCTCCCAATCATTTCAATTTGCATTTCATGGTTCCAATTTTATATTTTCTAAGTTGTTTATGAATATTTCCTTTTCACCTCAGGTGTCAATATTGTCTTTCTTCAGGTAGATTTTTTATGTCTCTAGAAGAGTGTTCATGTATTCTAGATATTTAATGATTCAATTTTATTTCTTCAATGATAATTCATATAGATCTTTAAAGACAAGATATGCATGAAGAGTTTGTCAGGAATGTCTTTCCTGACCATGTGACTAGCCCTAGTAACCATAGAATCAATCAATGAAACACAAAACATAGAAGCAATCAGATAACAGAGTTGTGGTTCACATGCTACCTCTTCCATTTTGATCAGGAAGCAGTCGACAAGGTCCCGAGGATTGTTCACATCCAGGGATTCTTGGTGTTCTTTTATTTTCTCCACAAAATACTGTCTTATATCCCCAACATTCTTAAAAAGTGTTTTATGACTCCCTGGGAAATAATCAATGAGAACAGGAAAATTGTTGCAGACCTACAAAATAAAAATATATTTTAGTTAGAAACAGGTAAGATAAACAAGCATATTATCCCTAGTCCATTGTAGAAACTATAGCTTTAGAAAAACTTAAAAAGTTCTCCACCTTCATAGAGAATTATACATGTTTAAAAATTCCCATGCCTGTAGAAAGATTTGAGGGAGAGAACAATGATCACGGGATCAGAAATGATAACACTTTCCTTTACTCATACATCATTTTTAGAGAAAAAAATATGAATATATAATTTTTTTTCCTTTTTTCTAACAATCTGTAAATATGGAATAGCATGATTTACCATGATTGATGCTTTGAAGATGAGAACAGAGTTGAAGGGACTTTGGATAACCAGAGAAAGAGTATAATGCTTGATAATAGAGAATTATGCTCAACTGGTACAGGGCAGAGAACAGGATGGGGGGAGAGGGGAGGGAACAGGCAAGTGGTGGGGACTGATTTAGAATGTATTATATCCCATGTTTTTATAATTCTGTCAAAATGAATCTTATGTATACTAAAAAGAAATAATACAAATTTTAGTAAATTAAAAAATAAAGAGCACAATGTTGTTCTGTGCTTTTCATTATATGATGCAGCCTCATAAATGATGTAATTACCATAGATTAGGGGAGGTTTGGAAAATACCATGAAATGAAATTGGACATTCTATGGAAGAGGTAACTGCACACAATAGTTAGGAGTCAATTTACTTTAAGATAAGCATAGGGTAAAACTGTTTGTTCAGGGTCCTACACTCTGAAATGCAATCATTTCATTAGCCTAGCCCTACTACCTTGTCAGGTCAGATGCCATCTGAAGCATTATTATGGATTAGATGAAAATTGACTGCCAAGAGCTCATGTGTGAAAAAATGCTAGAGGATTTAGAAGTGAAATGGTTATGAGAGCTTTAAACTAAACAGAGCATTAGTCCACAGATAGGGATTATTTTGGGGTTAACTCTGGGCAGGTGTGGCTAGAGGAGGGGGTTCCCTTGGGTGTGTCTTTGGTGTATGTGTTATTTTCATGGTGAGTGGGGTCTGTGTGCTTCCAAGTCATATGTCCTGAGTTGCTTTTCCCACCACACCCTTCTGCTACTATGTTGTGTTCACCTCAGGACCCAAAGAATGGGTCCAGTCATCTATGGACTGATTTCTAAAACTGTGAGTTCCAAGAACCTATTGGTCCTCTAAATTGTTCTCAGGCCTTTTGGTCACAGCTGTCAAAACACCGACTAAAACAAACATCAGTAATCTCTGCCCAGTTCAGTTTCCTTGCAGCATCTATACTCCCTTTTCCCTCCTTAATATTAGAAATGAAGTTATTGTGTGGTGTGGTGTATGTGTGTGTGTAGAGTTGATCTTTTATTGGTTCCTATTAGTTATACATGACAATAGAATTTATTTTGACATTGTTATAAAAGCACAAATAACATTTATCCTAATTCAGTCCCCAGTACTTTTTCTCCTCCACTCTTCCTCCCACCACTGGTCCCTTCCCTCTACTCTTCTGATCTTTTTGCTATTATCCTTTTTTAGATTAGTGACTTCTGTATGTACATGATGGTGAGAGTCACTGTGGTATATTCGTATGTGTTCACGGGAATGTTAGGACAGATTCAATCCACTGTCTTTTTCTATCCCTTCACTCCTCCTCCCTTTCTTTCATTCCCCTACATCTACTCCACTGATCTTTTTCCTAGTCTTTCTCTTTTTTTTGACCCACCTTAGTTTGGATTATCTGTTGCATATCAGAAAAAAACTTTTGATCTTTGGTTTTGTGAAACTGATTTATTTTACTTAGCATGGTAAGTCTCCAGATCCATCCATTTACTGGCAAATGCCATACAGTCATTCTTCCTTATAACTGGATAAATAACACATTTCTCTGTCCCCTCATCTGTTCAAGGTCACCTAGGTTACTCCATAGTTTAGTTACTGTGAATTGCACTTCAATAAACATTGATCTTGTTGCATCACTGTAGAATGCTGATATAAAATCATTTTTATATATGCCAAGCAGTGAGATAACTGGTCAAAGTGTGGTACCATTCCAAGTTTTCTGAGGTATCTCCATACTACTTTCCACTGTGAATGTAACAATTTGCAGTCCCACCAACATCATATGAGTGCACCCTTTTCCCCATATCCTTCCCAACGTCTCCTGTGACTTGAATTCTTGAATATTGCCATTCTGTCTGGAGTGAGATTAAATCATAGTGTAGTTTTGATTTGCATTTCTCTAATTGCTAGAGATGTTGAACTTTTTTCATATATTTGTTGAACATTCATATTCCTCCTTTGGATAAGTGTCCGTTTAGTTCTTTTTACCATTTATTGATTGAATTATTTGATGTTTTGCTTTTTTACTTCCTTGTATATCCTGGAGATTAACATTCTGTCTGAGTTACATGTGGCAAAGATTTTCTTCCATTCTGTAGCACTTTCTTCATGTTCTTGATGGTTTCCTTTGCTGTGAAGATTTTAGTTTGATACCATTCCATTTATTGGTTCTTGATTTTACTTCTTGCGCTTCAGAAATTTTATTGACAAAGTCCATTCATAAGCCAACACGATAGATAAAGGCCTCCATTTTCTTCTGGTAAGTGCAAGGCTCTGGTTCAATGCCTGGGTCTTTGATCCACGTTGAGTTTGGTCTTGTGCAGGTGAGAGAAAGAGGTTCAATGTCCTTCTACTACATATACATTTGCAGTTTCCCCTAACTGTTTGTTAAGAGGCTATCTTTTCTCCAATATATATTGTTGGAAACGTTGTCAAGTATCAGATAACTCTATTTATGCCAAGTAAAGTGATAAAATTCTAAGAGGTGATTGGAGGGCAGCATTGTCAGTGATGAGTCCCCAACAGGGTCCTGAATGTCCACTGAGTGCCATGACCTTGCTCAAATGCAATCACCAAAGTACTTTATAAAGATTAGGCTCTGGGGGTTGCTGGGGAAAGCATTGGCCAGAGACCCAAAGGATTTACATGTCATCTCTAATGAGGGCATTCGTTTTCCTCTGCATAAATGACTCAGTCATATTCTCCTGATACTTCATGATGCCCAACCAACTCTGGGCTAGACTTTGGTGTCTAGACACACTTCACTGCTTGGGCCATTTTAGTCAGAATAAAGACTATATGTGTTTTCTTAGGAAGAAGGGATAGGATTTTTCTCACCTGGATCCATGGGGAGCTCAGAATCTCCAGGTTTTCATTTAATTTCTCTATGAAGTTGAGAAAACTCAGATCTTCATAATCAAAACGACTATGGAAGATAATGGAGCTGATCACATTGCAGGGAACACAGCCCAAGATAAAGGTGGGGTCACAGGGTGAGGCTAAAGAAATGGAAACATTACAAGTTAACATTAAAATATACATAAAATGCGTTTCTCTTTCAGATAGCAGGGAAAGGTAATTGTAGAGCCTCTAAGCAATATCTATCAAGAAATTCCTTTGAGATTAAAAAATATTCAGCATGCTAAAAGTCAGTATCACTTTTACATGAATCTCGAATTGACTTTCACCTTCTAGCCAGTTCAATAGTGGTTTTCATAGTGCTCCACTCAAGTCCACTGCCCTTTTTAAGACATTCTAACACACACTATCCCTTATTTTTTGAAAATATCACTTTAAAAACACCTGATAATATGATTTCAGTGCAGAATCATAGTTGTCGTCAAACCACTATTCATATATATATATATATAGAGAGAGAGAGAGAAAGAGAGAGAGAGAGAGTGACCACTGAAAAATTCCTGTGTGAATTTTTTTGTTTCATTTTGGTATCAGTTAATGAACTCAGATGCATTCAACCACAGAGTCACATCCCTGGCCCTATTTTGCTTTTTATTTAGAGACAGGGACTCACTGAGTTGGTTACCAACTCACTGTTGCTGATTCTAGCTTTGAACTGGATCCTCCTGCCTCAGCCTCCTGAGTCATTGCAATTACAGGTGTGGGCAACAGCCCTGAGCTGAAAGATTCATGTGTGAAAAGAAGTAAAGACTAAATAAAGTAACTATCTACAAATTTCTACATTTGTGGAACAAATTAAAACATTCATGTTTTATGAGGAAAAGTTGCAAGATAAATAATGATAAGTACTTATGAAAAGTGAGAATTTTTATTTTATAGTAAATTCTGCATTAAAAAGTTTAAATTCATGAATAGTTCTCTTTAACTCTTCATTAGAGAGAGAGAGAGAGGACAGACACAGAAGGAAATTTTGCCACCTTAAAAAATAGCACCCATCATTTTCAAATGCCTCAAAATTTAATCTGCTTAGCAATGCTGCCCCCTTGTGAACTTCAGAACATTTCTCTGAATCATATAGTCATACACAGATTAATATAGATTAGTTGATTTTAATGCTGGCCATCATTTTGGTCAATTCTGTCCTTTTATAGGGAAAGAAATTATAGTAGTGCGAGTTTCTATTTGTGGGACTGTATAAACAGGAAATTACAATTAGGTGATCAATAAATTTCATTTGAAAATAAAAGTCTACAAATTCACAACTATAGATTTAAAGTTTACTTAATAAAAATAATTAACCATGGAAGTAAAAGACCTCTAAAATGAAAATTACAAAAAACTGATGAAAGAAGTTGAAGAAGACACACACACACACACACACACACACACACACACACACACACAAAGATGGAAAAACCTCCCATGCTCATCAACTGGATCATCTGGATCCTACTATTCAAATCAATTTGCAGGCTTCATTGAATTCCCATGATAATACCAAAGACATTCATCACAGAACTAGAAAAAAATCCTGAAATTCACATTTAAGCACAAAAAGCAAGACAATAGTGAGCAGAGGAGCAAAGCTGGAGGCAGGACAATGCCTGAATTCAAGCCATAATACAAGATCAGAGTAAGCAAAATATCATGGCACTGGCATAAAAACAGGCAAATAAAACAATGAGAGAGGAGATTCTTGGGAGTGGGGCAGGGAAGACATACATCTACACTCAACTGATTGTTATAAAAATTACCAAAAGTTATGGTGGAAAAATGAGACCCTCCTCACCCTCCTCAGTAAATGGAGCATGAAGATGATTGCAACTTAACCCATATCTCTCACCTCATACGAAATTCAACTCAGAATGGCTCGGAGACATTACTGTAAGACTTGAAACCCTAAAGGAACTAGAAGAAAACATAGGGGAAAAACCTGGAGATGTATACAATTGATGATATTGTTGCATAGGACCCTAAAAGCAAAAGTAGGCAAGTAGAGTACATCAAACTGAAAAGCTCTTACATAGCAGTCAAGAGACTGATGAGACATCCTACAGAATGGTAGATATTGTATGTTTTATTTTTCTTTGTTTCTTGACTGGTACATTATAATTATACAAAAACTGGGATTCATTGAGCTGTATTCATACATGTACAAAGCATACACATTGACTATATAAACCACATTTTCTCTGTTTTTTTTGGGGGGGGTTATTGGTGTAATATAGAATAATAAATATTCTCCTCTGAGGTATAATTTGGGCAAGAGTAAGAAAATAGAAATCATGGGCAGTCTCTTCAAGGATTAACCCATTAAGTCCTAACTCTTTACTTAAATTTGTTCTAATTGGTTATAGGTGACTACAGAATGCATTTTGACACATTGTACACAAATGGAGCACAACGTCTTCTTCCTCTGGCTGAACATGGTGCAGAGTCACACCAGTAGTGTAATTATACCTGTCTGTAAGGTAATAATGTCTATCTTATTCCATTGTTATTCCCATTCCCACACCTCCTCCTCTTGCCTCAGTCCCCTCCACAAAATTCGATGTTCCTTCATTCTTCCCCACCCTTGCATTATGAATTAACATTCACTTATCAGAGAAAACATTCAGCCTTTGATTTTTTGTATTTGGCTTATTTTGCTTAGCATGATATTCTCCAGTTCCATCCATTTATCTGCAAATAACATAATTTTGTTCTTCATTAAGGTTAAGTAACATTCCATTGTGCATATGTACTGCATTTTCTTTATGCATTCATCCATTCAAGCACATTTAGGTTAGTTTCATAGTTTACATATTGTGAATTGAGCTTCTATGAAAATTGATGTGACTGTGTCACTGTAGTATGCTTATTTTTAGTCCTCTATGGATAAACCAATGAGCGAAATAACTGGTCAAAAGATTGTTTCATTCCAAGATTTCTGAGGAATCTCCATACTGCTTTCCATAGTGGTAGCACCAATTTGAAGTCCCACCAGCACTGTATGTGTACACCTTTTTCCTCATATCCTTGCCAACACATATTGTTGCTTGTATTCTTGATACTTGCCATTCTGACTGGAGTGAGATGGAATATTAGCGTAGTTTTGATTTGCATTTTTCCAATAACTAGAGAAGATGAATATTTTTTCATATGTCTGTTGATCAATTATATGCATTTGTTTTGTGGTGAAGTGTCTATTTAGTTCCTTTGCCCATTTTTTTGTTTTTGTTTTTTGTTGTTTATTAAAATCTTTATTTTTACAGACTGCATTTTGATTCATTGTACACAAATGGAGTAAAACTTTATTTCTATGGTTGTACACAGTGTAGGTTCATACCATTCCTGTAATCATACATAGACATAGGGTATGTCTACTATCTTTCTGTCCCCCACTCCCTCCCACCCCATTTTCCTCTACACCATCCAAAGTTTCTTCTTTCTTCTCTTCCCCCTGCCACCCCCCCCCCATTATATATTGTCATGGACTTATCAGAGGAAACATTCAATCTTTGGTTTTTTGGGATTGTCCTATTTCACTTAGGACATTTACCTGCAAATGCCATAATTATATTCATCTTTATTGCTGAGTAATATCCTATTGGATATATACGTCACAGTTTCCTTATGCATCTGTCAATTGAAGGGCATCTCGGTTGGTTCCACTATCTGGGATAGGCAGAATTTATATTACCAAAATGGTCATACTTCCAAAGGTTCTATACAGATTTAACACAATTCCAATTAAAATCCCAACGACATTTCTCATAGAAACAGAAAGAGCAATCATGAAATTCATTTGGAAGAACAAAAGACACAGAATAGCCAAAGCAATCCTGGACAGAAGAGTGATGCAGGATTTATCACAATATCAGACCTTAAACTCTACTATAGAGCAATAGTATCAAAAATGACATGGTATTATCAACAAAATAGACAGGTAGACCAATGGTACAGAATAGAGGACATGGAGACATACCCACATAAGTACAGTTATCTCATACTAGACAAAGATGCCAAAAACATACAATGGAGAAACGATAGCCTCTTCAACAAATGGTGCTGGCAAAACTGGAAATCCTTATGCAGGAAAATGAAATTAAACCCCTATCTCTCACCCTGTAAAGACTCAACTCAAAAAGGATCAAGCATCTAGGAATTAGGCCTGAGAACCTTCACCAAATAGAAGAAAAAGTAGACCCCAATCTCTATCATGTTGGCTTAGGACCAGACTTCCTTAACAATACCCTCATAGCACAAAAAATAAAATCAAGAATCCATGAATTGGATACATTCAAACTAAAAAGATTTTTTTCTTCTTTTCCATTTGTTAATTGGGTTATTTGGTTTTTTGTTTTTTGTGTTTTTTTTTTGTTTTTTTTTTTTTTGGTGTTAAGGTTTATTTTGTTTTGTTTTGTTTTTATGTATCCTGGAGATTAGTGCTCTATTTGAGGTGTGTGCGGTAAAGATTTTCTCCCACTCTGTAGGCTCTCCCTTCATGTTATTAATTGTTTCCTTTGCTGAAAGGAAGATTTTTAGTTTCAATCCATCCTGTTTATTGATTCTTGATTTTACTTCCTGTGCTTTAGGATTCTTGTTAAGGAAGTCAGGTCCTAAACCAACATGGTGGAGAATGGTTCTAATTTTTCTTCTATTGTGTGCAGGGTCTCTATTCAAGTACATTCATCTTTCATCAACTTTGAGTTGATTCTTGTGCAGAGTGAGAGACAGAGTTTTAATTTTACTTTACTATATAGGATTTCCAATATTCCCAGCACCATTTGTTGAATAGGCTATCTTTTCTCCAATGTATGTTTCTCATACTTTTGTCTATTATCAGATATCACTATTTGTGTGGGTTTGTCTCTGTGTCCTCTATTCTTAACATTGGTCTACCTGTCTGTTTTGGTGCCAAAACCACGTCATTTTTGTTACTACTGTTCTGTAGTACAGTTCAATGTCTGTTATTGTGATATATGGGGACACATCTACGACTAGCAAGATCAGTCTTGTTTGAACCATCAGAAGCAGAGGTCTCACTTTCAGGAACAGGCAATCATTGGGAGATTGTTCCCCATCACCTGAAGTATGTGATTTCAGTGTAGAGTGACTGGTGATCCATAATTTGCTGGTCCTGTTGTTGTAATGAACTGCTAGAGAAATGGATTCCTTAACTCCACCCTATCCTGTTTGATTCTCACAGTGGAAGCTCCTCCTGCTCCCCCTTTACCAGTACAACTATAAAAAAAAAAACAGAGTTAGGCTCCTCCGTTATTATTAGAGCCACATTGGTATTGTTCAATGGATCAAGCCCCTCTTTCAAAGGATAATTGTCTCCTGTGGTTCTTCTACTAAATAAGTTTCTTACTGATTAACATACAGCCAGCCCATTCCTCCAACAGAAACCCTTTCCCTCACACATGCTGGATGTGGAAGAAACTGGATAGTGATGCCTCCTTCTTCACTCTTTTTCCTAAGGATTGATTTGTCTCTTCTGGGTCTCTTGTTTTTCCAAATGAATTTTATAATTGTTTTTACTTCTTCCATGAAGAATGACTTTGGGATTTTAATTGGAATTGCATTGAATCTGGATAGCACTTTTGGGAGTCTGGCCATTTTGACAATGTTAATTCTTCCTATCCAAGATCATGGGAGACCTTTCTGTTTTCTAAGGACTTCTTTTATTTCTTTCTTTAATGTTCTGTAGTTCTCATTGCAGAGGTCTTTCGCCTCTTTTGTTAGGTTGATTTGCAAGTATATATATTTTTGAGGTTATTGTGAATGGGGTAGTTTTCCTAATTTCTCTTGCAGTGGATTCATCACTGATGTTTAGAAGTGCATTTGATTTGTGGGTATTGGTTTTATGTCCTGCTACTTTGCCGAATTCATTTGTTACTCCTAGATGTTCTTTGGTGGAGCTTTTTGTATCTGCTACATATAGAATTATATCATCAGCATGTTTCTTCTTTTCCTCTTTGTATCCCTTTATTTCTTTCATCTGTCTCATTGCTCTGGCTAAACTTTCAAGGACTATGTTGAATAGAAGTGGTAAAAGAGGGCACCCCTGTCTTGCTCCAGTTTCTCTTTATCCATTTAGTTGTAGGCAGAAGCCTAGGCTAGTTGCATAACTTGGCTATTGTGAATTGCACTTCCTTATTTGCAGTGCATGTATTGCTATAGCATCTTCATACTGCTTTGTTGTGGTAAATTTTATGTGTGGAATAGCTGGGTCAAAGGGATTTCCATCCCTGGTCTTCTGAGGAGTGTCCATACTGATTTTCATAGTGGTTGTAGTAATTTGCAGCAACACTGATAATGTGTAAGTGTTCTTTTTTTCCCACATCCTTGCTAACATTTATTATTTATATTCTTGGTTATTGCCACTCTACTTTGAGAGAGATGAAATCTCAGTGTAGTTTGGAAGAGAACATTTTCCTGATTGCTAAAGATGTTGTACTTTTTTTTTATATATAGTTGTTGGCCAGGCATTGTACATTTGTTCTTTGGTAAAATACCTGTTTATTACTTGAGTTTTCTTTGTTTCTGTGCTCCTGTTGTTTTTGGCATGAAGCTTCTTCAGTCCTTTAGATATTCTAGTAATAATCCTATTGAGAGAATAGTCATGTACACCCACAAGATTGGGATCCCAATTATAATAAGGTAAACTCCATATATGTATAATATTTCAAAATGCTGTGAAATGCAAATACAAAACACAATCAATTGTCATGTAGATCTACAGAGAACAAATTGAAAAGTTACCAAAAAAATAAACATTTTTAAAGAAGATTTCCTGGCAAAGAATTTCTTCAGTCTGTAGGGTGTCTTTGCATGTTCTTATTTCTAGTTTGTTCAGTTTTTATTATGAATGGGTGCTACATTTTTTAAAAGACATTTTCTGCATCTACTGAGATGTTCATATGATGTTGATCCTTAAAACAACTTGTGATTAATTACATGTGGTGATCAAATTATGTTGAACTATCTTACATCTCTAGAAAGAACCCAAATCAATCATGATGTACAAACTTTATAATGCGTTCTTAAATATAATTTGCTAACATTTCATTAAGGAAATTTGCATCTATGTTCATCAGAAACAGTGGTTTTCTACTTTTCTTTCCTAGGTGTATCCTTATCCAGTTTTATTATTAGTGTGATTCTGGCTTCCTAGAATGAATTTAACATAATTTTACCCCTTTCAATTTCACAGAGTAATTTGAGGAGCATTAGCATTAGAACCTCTTTAAAGGTCTGGTAGAATTCAGCTGAGATTTCATCTGATACTGGGATTATCTTTGTTGTCAGGCTTTTCTTACTGCTTAATTTTATTGCTGGTAATTTTTCTCCCTTGGTTTCTAGATCCTCTTTGATCAATGTTGGGAAGTCATCTGGGCCTATGAATATTTCCATTTCCTCCAGAATTTTCACTTTTTTGGAATATACAATTTCATATTCTTCCCGAATTATCATCTGGATTTCATTAGTATCTGTGAGGACATCACCATTTTCATCTCTAATTTTATTGAGTTGGGTCCCCTTCTTTCTGTCTGTAGGATCACTTAGGTTTTGTTTAACTTGTTTGTCTCTTCAAGGAATCAACTCTTCATTACATTGATATTTTTCATTTTGTATTTTTTATTGTATATTTCATTAACTTTAGCTTTGAATTTAATGATTCCTGTTCTTCTACTGGTTTTGGAAAAGAATTGTTTCTGTTTTTCTAGGTCTTTGTAATTCATTTGAAATTTTCTGAATGTTTTTATGTACCAATGTAAAATGTTGACTTTCCTCTAAATAGCCAAAAAAAGGCCTGTGCGCCTGGGCGACGATGGCAGCGGCAGCCCAGCAGGCTCTGTGCCTGGGTCCGCGGAGGCTCCGGGTCGGTGGGTTGCAGTGCAAGCTTGGGGGCCTGGCTGCCTTCCTCCCCCGCCTGCTGCCGCTGCTGTGATTGGGTGGAAGATGGCGCTGGGCGGATGGAAATCCTGACAGTCTCCAAATTCGCTTCCATCTGTACCATGGGCGACAATGCCTCGGCATTAGAGAAAGAGATTGGTCCAGAACAGTTTCCAGTTAATGAGCACTATTTTGGATTAGTCAATTTTGGGAATACCTGCAACTGCAATTCAGTTCTTCAAGCACTTTATTTTTGTCGTCCATTTCGGGAAAAAGTTCTAGCATACAAGAGTCAGCCTAGGAAGAAGGAGAACCTTCTTACTTGCTTAGCAGATCTCTTCCATAGCATAGCCACTCAGAAGAAAAAGGTTGGAGTAATTCCTCCGAAGAAGTTCATAACAAGATTACGGAAAGAAAATGAACTTTTTGACAACTACATGCAGCAAGATGCCCATGAATTCTTAAATTACCTATTAAATACAATTGCTGATATTTTACAAGAAGAGAGGAGAGAAAGCAGGAAAAACAAAATGGTCATTTACCTAATGGAAATATTGATAGTGAAAATAATAACAGCACACCAGACCCAACGTGGGTACATGAGATTTTTCAGGGAACATTAACTAATGAAACCAGATGTCTTACTTGTGAAACTATAAGCAGCAAAGATGAAGATTTTTCAGACCTTTCTGTTGGTGGTGGAACAAAACACATCAATTACTCACTGTTTAAGGGGCTTTAGCAACACAGAAACTCTGTGCAGTGAATACAAATATTACTGTGAAGAGTGTCGTAGCAAGCAGGAAGCACATAAACGGATGAAAGTTAAAAAACTGCCTATGATTCTAGCTCTGCACCTGAAGAGAATTAAATATATGGATCAACTTCATCGATACACAAAACTTTCTTACCAGGTAGTTTTTCCTTTAGAACTCCGTCTGTTTAACACTTCAGGTGATACGACCAATCCTGACAGAATGTACGACCTAGTTGCTGTTGTGGTTCACTGTGGAAGTGGTCCCAATCGAGGCCATTATATTGCAATAGTTAAGAGTCATGACTTTTGGTTTTTGTTTGATGACGACATTGTAGAAAAAATAGATGCACAAGCTATTGAAGAATTCTACGGGTTGACATCAGATATCTCAAAGAACTCTGAGTCTGGTTACATCCTTTTCTATCAGTCTCGGGACTGAGGGGGAAACGTGATGAAGAGATATTTTCTGCTCATTTCTTCTCTGGTTATTTTGGAAAGGATCAAGCACTGATTTTTCAAGAAAAGAGAAATGCAGGAAGCTCAGGGGGCAATAGGGCACTTTGCACACAATAAAGCAAAGACTCTGGATTAACAAGCCCTTCCTATCATGGTAGTTGATTTCTTTGCTCAGGTATCATGCTGTCTGTGCAGTTCCATACAACAAGGAAACGAAATCAGAGATACCAGCTCCTCTTGTAAAACAGCCTTCCAGTTGTTGATATGCATTTTCTCTTTATTAATTGCACCAGTAATGATTTGAATTCTTTGGGAGTGCGGTAGAAAGAATTGGAATCTGTGCTAGGTTGTATTGATGATTTAAGGAGAGGATTCTCAACACACTGCACACATGCCTGTGTTTGGTATGGTTAGAAGCATATTCCATGGTCTTTTGAAGCATACACCAGAAATACTTTTGGGCCCAACACTTGCAGTTGCCTTCCTGATATATAAAAAACTAACAGATACTAGAATCCAGTGTCAAGAAGACAAATATATTTTGCTTCTCTGAAGAAGCTTATAATAATATACAGTATATGTATATGTAGGGAACAATTGGTCAAAAGTGGCTTTTTGTTTCCCCAAGGGGAAAGACTGGCTTTGTAATTATAATTTTTTCCTTATTTATTTTACTTAAAACTGGTAGAGTCTAAGTATTGTATGAAGTGCCCATGATTCTGTCAGTAAATTTTAGCATATTTTTATTAGTTGTGTCAGCTTAAGTAGTCCTTTAGTTTATTTCTATTTTTAAAGTGAATTTTAAATTTTATCTGAAATCACTAAGATACCTTGAGAAAAATTGCAATTAGAGAAGGTAAATATTCTTTTTCAGGAGGAACTGATATCTCTGGCTAAATATTTATTCTTTTGTCATAGTTTATAAGTCAGTTATTTTATTCTGCTTTAATTTCACTAAAATAAAAACTTAAAAATTCCCTGTAGTTCTTGGAATGAAAAAAGTAATTCTAGTGCAGTGGTGATATACCAGTCTTTAGAATTCTTGAATATTTTAATGTTCCAAGTTGAGCCACACTTGGGAAAAATTCATGTCATTGCAGTTATATTATTTTCAAATGTCTTTTCTTTTACCTTGGAAAGAAGTAATATATTCTTTGTAACTCTAGAAACCTGGATAGTAGCTAAAATCCTTTTCAAGATTACATTTTGAAGAAATAGACCAGTAATCCAAAAACAAGCCCCCCATCAACCTTACAAATCTGAGTGTTCAGAAATTAAAATTTGTTCATTGAGGGTTTTAAGAAGTAATAAATGTAATGTAAAATGTATGTAAACCATTGCAGTTGGCATTTTCCCATGCATCAGTAAGTAGTCTGACAGTGGTTGAATGTAACTTGCAGGAAACAATGAAAATTATATTCAAAATAATCAGGCATTCAATTTTTTTTAATGAGCTCTTTTCAGGCATAAATTTTTTTAAATTCTCTAAATTTTCTAAAGTTATTTTACTAAAACTGTTGACTATGGAAAAATAACGAGAGAGTGTTTTTTGTGCTGCTATTTTAACAGTTATTATCTGTATCTTTTAGCTCAGGAAATGACTTCACCTATTCATCCCATAGACAGATCTTTAACAGGGTCACTTAGCTAATTGGGTTGCTTAGACAGATGTGCTGGAGGAAAATTATGATATTTAGTATTTAGTATCATACTAAATATCAAAAATATTTTGACAAATTCATTTTTAAGATGTAGTTTCTAATGCCTTACCCTGGCTGGAGATGTTTTATACAAATTATATATAGCCTGCCTGATCTACTGACATTGCACAGAGAATCACAACCAAGAATGTGAGGAAAGTCTGAGCAGTGGAAGTGCTTGTATTTTAAGGGCTTAAACCTAATTGCGTTGGGACTTAAAACTGTACTTTTACAGTTTTCTGTACAGAGAAAAAGGGTAAAGTGAAGCAGAGTCAATTTTACCATCAGCTAGGACACAACATGTATAAGAAAGATAGATGAAGTCATTTGCATAAAGGTACAGCATCGAAATACTGTGTCGTGTTTGCTTTTATGTCTTTGGATTAAAAACATGCAGGAAAAACCAAGTTAAATTTCATGGTAGAGCGAGTTCTAGCGTTTTTGTTGGGTTCAATGGTACTCACACACTTTGTTCACATTTACACCGTTTTTCATGGTATGATTTGTCGGGGGAGGGAGTATGGGGTGATGGTTCTAAATCTACTTTTTACTCTTGGTGCAGCTGGATCTAAGTAAAAATGTTTTGAAGCTTATCAGAAACTCAGTATACTTTCAGAAGAACATTTAGGGTTTAGATTGGGGGAAAAAGAATAAAGGTATATAATAAGTAAGAAAAGTGACCCACCTAGAAAGCAATGTGAGTTTGTCCATTGGTTGGCTGTGATTAAAATGAGGGGCAGGTTCAAGCTGTAAATGGGGCTAATTGCTATATTACTGTACATGTTTGTTGGGATAGCTGTCCCATATTTTGTATAGTGGAATAAAAATTTCTATAAATTATAACTAAAAGTAAATATTCTAAATTAAGTCCCACTTCCAAGTCACATGGCTTCTGTCTTAGAAATTTTACTTTTAGAAGTACTTTTAAGGCAGGAACCAGAAGACTTTAGGAAAAGGGAAGGAAATGTACTATATGGGTCTTGTGGCCTCTAACCATCAGTGTAGGGTTTTTTCTTTCCTTGATGGCAGTAGAAAGACCTCATGTTCATAACATACTACCTTTGATACTTTCTTTAAAGATACTTTTCATTAAAGATTCTCTCATGAGACATTTGGCTGGGAGCTGGGAGGCTAAGGCGCTTGGGTCCTGGCTCTTCAGTGAACTTAACTGTGTGACCTTGGGGAAGTCACTTAACCTCTCTGTGCTTCAGTCTCCCTGTCTTGTAAAATGGGAGTAATACCTACCTCACAGGGTTGTTGTGGGGATTAATTAGAGATAATGTCTGTAAAGCATTTAAGGTTCTTGAAGAAGGTGCTATATAAATACAAAATAATATCTATTAAAGTTGTTTTATTTGTGAAAAAAATACAATAAATAGCCAAAAAAAAGCTAAGTCTCTGAGATTATGATATATTGTATCTTTATTCTTACTTAAATATTGGAAATTTTATATTTCTACCCTGACTTCTTCTATCACCCACTTATCATTCAAAAACGTGCTGTTCAATATCCATGTTTTCATATTTCAGTACTTTTTCTTTCTTTAGATTTCAAATTTCATCCCATTTCATGATCTTGCTGTTGATTTCCAATTTCATTCCATACAATATTGAAGAAATCATAAAATTTATTGTATTTTCAAGAACTTTCCTTGATCCAAAAATATGGTATGTTTTTGAGAAGGTTCCATGAGCAGTTGATTCAAAAGTTAATATTGGTTAATTTAGCTGGATGACCTATTTTATAGATGTCTGCTAGGACCATTTGATTTATAATATTTTTAGTTCTTAATAGTTCTTAATGAGTTTATATCTGGGTGAGATGTGTTGAAATCATCCCTATTATTGTATTGCAGTCTATCTGAGTCTTCATGTCAAGTAGTTTAGTGTATGTAACTAGGTTTACTGACATTTGGGAGATAAATATGTTTATTGTTTCATCTTCTTTTTGGATTGATCCCTACCAGTATAATCTGACATCTTTGTTTCTTCTTGATTCATTTGGACTTGATGTTTGTATTTTTGAATATGAGAGTAAATACCTTGCTTGTTTTAGGATGCCATGTGCATGAAATATCATTTTCCACCCTTTCAAAAAGGAAATTACTCCAACATTGGTGACTAAATAATATACTATTGAATGAAACATGGATAACAAAAAACATCAGGGAGGAGATTAAAAACTTCTTAGAGGTCAATGAGAACGATGACACAACATATCAAAATCTCTGGAACACTATGAAAGTGGTACTAAGAGGAAAATTCATTGCATGGAGCGCATTCCAGAAAAGAATGAAAAGTCAACAACTAAATGACCTAACATTATAGCTCAAAGCCCTAGAAAAAGAAAAACAGAATAACAGCAAAAGTAGTAGAAGACAGGAAATAATTAAAATCAGAGCTGAAATCAATGAAATTGAAACAAAAGAAACTATTCCAAAAAATGACAAAACAAAAAGTTGGTTCTTTGAGAAAGTAAACAAAATAGATAAACCCTTAGCCACACTAACAAAGAGAAGGAGAGAGAAGACTCAAATTACTAAAATACATGTTGCAATAGGAAATATCACAACAAACACCACTGAGATACAGAACATAATGAGAAGCTACTTTGAAAATCAGTATTCCAACAAAATAGAAACTACCGAAGACATTGACAAATTTCTAGAGACATATGCTCCTCCCAAACTGAACCAGGAGCAAACTGATACATGATTTAAACAGATCAGTATCAAGCAATGAAATAGAAGAAGCCATTAAAAACCTACCATCCAAGAAGAGCCCAGGACCAGACAGATTCTCAGCCGAGTTCTACAAGACCTTCAAAGAAGAACTCATTCCAATACTTCTCAAAGTATTCCAGGAAATAGAAAAGGAGGGTACCCTACCGAACTCATTCTATGAAGCTCATATCACCCTCATGCCCAAACCAGGCAAAAACACATCAAGGAAAGAAAATTTTAGACCAATATCTGTGATGAATATAGATGCAAAGATCCATAACAAAATATTGGCAAACTGTATCCAAAAACATATTGAAAAAATTGTGCACCACGATCAAGTGGGGTTCATTCCTGGAATGCAAGGATGGTTCAACATTCATAAATCAAAAAACGTAATCCATCATGTCAATAGACTTAAGGATAAGAATCATATGGTTATTTCAACTGACACAGAAAAAGCGTTTGACAAAATACAACACCCCTTCATGCTCAAAACACTAGAAAAAATAGGGATAGTAGGAACATACCTGAACATTGTAAAGGCTATTTATGCTAAGTGCATGGCCAACATCATTCTTAATGGAGCAAAACTGAAACCATTCCCTTTAAAAATGGGAACAAGACAGGGATATCCTCTTTCACCACTTCTATTCAACATTGTCCTCAAAACTCTAGCCAGAGCAATTAGGCAGACTAAAGAAATTAAAGGGATACTAATAGGAAAAGAGGAACTTATTTGCAGATGACATGATTTGCATCTATTTGCAGATGACATGATTCTATATTTAGAGGATCCAAAAACCTCCTCCAGAAAACTTCTAGACCTCATCAATGAATTCAGCAAAATAGCAGGCTATAAAATCAACACACATAAATCTACAGCATTTTTATACACAAGCGATGAAACAGCTGAAAGGGAAATGAGGAAAACAAATCCATTTGCAATAGCCTCAAAAAACAAAAAATAGAAAACTTTGCATCAGTCTAACCAAAGAGGTAAAAGATCTCTACAATGAAAACTACAAAACATGGAAGAAAGAAATTAAGGAAGACCTTAGAAGATGGAAAGATCTCCCATGTTCTTGGATAGGTAGAATTAATATTGTCAAAATGACCATACTACCAAAAGTGCTATACAGATTCAATGCAATTCCAATTAAAATCCCAATGATGTACCTCACAGAAATAGAGCAAGCAATCATGAAATTCATCTGGAAGAATAAGAAATCCAGAATAGCTAAAGCAATCGTTAGCAGCAAGAATGAAACAGGGGGTATCGCCATACCAGAACTTCAGCTATACTACCAAGCAATAGTAACAAAAACAGCATGGTATTGGCACCAATATAGACAGGTAGATCAATGGTACAGAATAGAGGACATGGACACAAACCCAAATAAATACAATCTTCTCATACTAGACAAAGGGATCAAAAATATGCAATGGAGAAAAGATAGCCTCTTCAACAAATGGTGCAGGGAAACTGGAAAATCGTATGCAACAGAATGAAACTAAACCCCTATCTCTCACCCTGCACAAAACTCTACTCACAATGGATCAAGGACCTTGAAATCAGACCAGAGACCCTGCATCTTATAGAAGAACAAGTAGGTCCAAATCTTCCCCTTGTTGGCTTAGGATCAGACTTCCTTAACAGGACTCCCATAGCACAAGAAATAAAAGCAAGAATCAATAACTGGGATAGTTTCAAACTAAATAGCTTTCTCTCAGCAAAGGAAACTATCAGCAATGCAAAGAGAGAGCCTACAGATTGGGAGAATGTCTTTGCCACTCATACTTCAGATAGAGCACTAATTTCCAGTTTTTTGAGTTCTTTAACTCAAAAAACTCTACACCAACAATACAAATAATCCCGTCAACAAAAGGGCTAAGGAAATGAACAGACACTTCTCAGAAGAAGATCTACAAGCAATCAACAGATACATGAAAAAATGTTCAACATCTTTAGTAATAAGAGAAATGCAAATCAAAATTACACTAAGATTCCATCAAACCCCAGTTAAAATGGTGATTATCAAGAATACAAGCAACAATAGGTGTTGGAGAGGATGTGGGGGAAAAGGTACACTCATACATTGCTGGTGGGACTGCAAATTAGTGCAGCCACTCTGGAAAGCAGTGTGGAGATTCCTTAGAAAACTTGGAGTTTAACCACCACTTGACCCACTTTTCCCACTCCTCGGCCTATACCCAAAGGACTTAAAAGCAGAATACTACAGAGATGCAGCCACATCAATGTTCATAGCTGCTCAATTCACAATAGCCAGACTGTGGAACCAACCTAGATGCCCTTCAATTGATGAGTGGATAAAGGAACTGTGGTATATATATATACAGTGGAATATTACTCGGCTATAAAGAATAATAAAATTATGGCATTTGCAGGCAAATGGATGAAACTGGAGAATATCATGTTAAGTGAGAGAAGCCAATTTCAAAAATCCAAAAGAGGAATGATTTCACTGATAAGCAGATGATGACACTTAATGTGGGGTGGGAGGGAGGAAAGAATGGAGGAAGGAGGGACTGTATAGAGGGAAAAGAGAGGTGGGAGGGATGGGGGGAAGGAAAAAAATAATGGAATGAATCAAACATCATTACTCTATGTAAATATATGAATATGCAAATGGTATGCTGTTACTCCGTGTACAAACAGAAACAAAATATATCCCATTTGTTTACAATAAAAATAAATTTAAAAAAATAAAAAAATAAAACATTTATATTCAGTATGATTATAGAGTAATATTTGTTAATTACTTCCCTTTTGATGTTTCCAATGTTTAGTTTTCTCCTGTGTCTCATTTGATTAGTTTCTTTTCTAATGACATTCATCCATTCACTGATTCTAAAGTTTGTATTTAATGGCTTCTCTTTGCTTCAAATATTTTCTGTTGTGCTGGCTTAATACTCATCAATTGTTTTGTTTTCCATTCCATTTGAAAGATTTGTTATACCTCCTTCAATTCTGAAGGATAGTTTTGCCTGATATAATCATCTACTTGACAATACTTTTCCTTCAGTTTTTGTAATGATGACCACATGGATTTTAGGAGTTGTGTTCAGAAATCAGAAGCAATTTTATTTGGCCTACCTCTAAATATTACCTGACATTTTTCTCTGGAGGCTCTTAAAATTATATCTGTTCTCTATTTAGGTTTAGCATTTTAATTATAATGTGTCATGAAGAGGGTCTTTCATGTCTTGTCTATTTTGAATTTTGAATCATCCTGTACATAGATGTCCATCTCATTCCAAAGCTGTGCAAATTTTTCTGAAATTATTTCACTGAAAAGTTGTATCTCACTTTTCTGGAACCTCTATTTTTTCCCTTGGTCTATATGTCTGCTTTTATTCAAGCATCATGCTAGCATTCTCACTATGCCTCTGTCATGGATCTGTCATGTATCTGGAAATTATTCAAGATAATAATGGCTTTTTTAAAATTATGCTTCCATATAAATTTTAGAGCTGAATTTCCAGTCATATAAAGAATTTCATTGGTGTTTTCATGGAGATTATATATAATATGTAAATTTCTTTGAATTTTATAATCCTTCCAACAGTACTAATTCTTCCAATGTATGAACATGAGACAGAAGTCTTTACATTTTCTATCTCTCTCATACTGTGTGTGTGTGTGTGTGTGTGTGTGTGTGTGTGTGTGTGTGTGTGTTCTTTAATTTCTTTCATAAATGCTTTGGAAAGATATAGAGATCTTTCATTTCTTTGGTTAAGTTTTTTCCTACATATTTAATATTTCCCTGTAGTCTTAATGAATGGGATTCCTGTCATTGTTTCTTTCTCAGAAATCCTATTATTGGTATATAAAAATTCTATTTATTTTAATATTGTTATTGTATCCTGCAAATTTGTTGATCAATTCTAATATTCTTTTGGAGGAATCTTTAACTTTTTCTATTTTTGAATCATATAATCTCAAAACAGGGATAATATGAATTCTCTCCTTCCTATGTACATCTTTTATTTCTTTCTCTAGCTTATTGCTCTGGCTAAAACTTCTACTTCTATATTTAATAAGAGCAGTGATAGTGGATATCTTTATCTTGTTCTAGATTTGGGAAAAATATTTTATGATTTTCCCAATTTATTTTTATGTTGACTGTTTTTTCCATACATAGTCTTAATTATGTTGTTACAATCCTTCAATAGGTATTCTGTTAAGGGTTTTTATCATGAACTCATGTTGAATTTTATGAAATGCTTTTTTATCCTTTATTTTGTTGATATGATGTGTTACATTAATTGTTTTGCCTTTGTCAAGTCACCTATGCATCCCTTGGAAAAATACAACTTTATCATGGTGAATGAACTTTTGGGTGTACTATTGGATTTCATTTGCAAGAACTTTTTGAGAATATTTGCTATATATCAGAGATATTGATCTATAAAGTTTTGTTGTGTTCTTCTGTGATTTTTGTAACAAAGTGATGCTGTAATTGAAGAATGAGTTTGAATTTCCTCTTTCAATTCTTTGGAATTATTTGACACAACATAATGTTGTTAGTTCTTCTGTGAGTTTGGTAGAATTAATTAATTATATTAGTAATTTAGTAGAATTAACATAAGCAGTGAACTCATTCTATTTTGGACCTTTATAAGTAGGAAAATATTTGATAATCAACTCAATTTCACTGTTTGCCAGGGTCTGTTTTTGTTTTTATGTCTTCATATATTTCAATTTTGGAGGTTTATGTGTCCAGAAACATCTATTTCTTCTAAGTTTTATCTTATTTCAAAATGTAGTCTCCTTAAAAATTTGTAATATTCTATGTTGTATTTGTACTATGAGTTGTAATGAGTCATTTACTATCTCTAATTTTACTTATTGGTTTTATATCATTTTCCCTGGTCTGGCTAAAGGTTTGTTGATTTTGCCTATGTTTTCAAAACATAACCTTGTTTCATTGGTTTATTTTGACTATTGTTTTATCTTTTTCTGATCTAATATTTGCTATTTTACTTCTCCTATTAGTTTTAGTTTTTCATTGCTTTACTATGTCCTTAAGATGCATGTTTAGGTTATTTTTTTGATGTTATTTTTTAAGTTTTTGATGGCAGGTGTTATTGCTATTCTGTCTTAGAGTTACACTTTAATTTTTCCATAACTTTTGATATGTTGTGTGATTATTTCCTTCTATAAAAGAGAAAAGGGGAAGCAAGAGCCTCTGTAGGAGGAGAGTAGAAACATTCTTCTCCTTTAGAATAAACTTCATGACCCAAAGAGAGCAACCAGATTTTATTTTTAATAAGTCAATGTGGTTCTATCAGAGATCAGATTGGTTGGTTTGGACTTTAGATCTCCAAAGTCAGAAAGCAAGTTAGTTTCTTCTTGCCCTGGAAAATAGTTCACTGTGTCCTGGGTTTATGCAAATTCTAAAGATTAAAGAATCAAACATTTCTGACTCCCATTTTAACCAGTATGATGCCACCCTTGTACAATGAGTTTGAAAGAACACCTTCATTTTCAATTGTTATCCAAAAATTTAAAAATGTTGTTAATTTTTTGAGAGTTTGATAGACTTCCATAGTGAAGTCGTTCTATCCCAAACATTTATTTAGTAGGAAATACTTATTACTCCAATTTCACTGTCAATTATTGGTCTTTTTGTGGATTTCATGGCTTATAATTCAATAGAGAAAAGCAACATGTGTTCAAAAATTTAAACTTTTTCATTAGCTTTTCCATTTATCATCTTACATATTTTAGTAAACTCCTGAATGAAATTTATATTTCTGTGATATAAGTTGTAATGTCCACATTTTTCATCCTTCATTTTATTTATATCTTCTCTTATTATTCTTAGTCTAGTTAAAGGTTTTTTGATTTTATCTTTACATTTTTTATTAATCTTTTTTTGTATTTTTATATCTCTACCTCATTTAATTCTACTCTAATCATGGTTATTTCTTTCCTCCCATTAATTTTGAGTTTAGTTTCCTCTTGCTTTACTAGGTCCCTGACACGCATCATTAGGTTGTATATTTGAAACTGATTTCATCATGTAGGCATTCACTGCTATAACTTCCTTCTTAGTACTAGTTTTGCTAGTTCCCTTCATTTTCAATTCCTATGGGACTATCTCTATAAAAAGAGAATGGATAAGGCAAGAGTTTCATGGAATGAAGAAGGACAGGAAAGAAATTCATCTCATGGAGAATCAAGCTAATAAACAAATGATAATGTTTATTTTATCAAAATTAAGAAAATGTGATTTATCTGTTTAGAGTCTGAGATGTTTAGTTCAGAGGTCACAGTTCTGTGAGTAATATGACAAAATACTGCTACACTTTCACATGGATAAAAAGTACATGAAGACGGAAGTTATGGAAAAATCAAACCCTCTGACCCTGTTTTCAGCAATAAATGTTGTAATATTATCAGGAACTATTTCCAAAGTCGATTAATCAGGCATTATTTCAAAATAGGGCACCTTCCTGAATACTAAAAATGTTCTAACTGCTTTGTTTTGTTTTTTAACTTTTTTCCTTCTGTTTTTTTAAGTTGTGCATGGGCAAAACACCATTATTTTTAAGTGGTGCTGATCATTGAACCCAGTGCCTCGCATGTGAGAGGCTAGTGCTCCACTGCTAAGCTACACCCCAGGCCCTGAACTGTATTTTTACTTTGAGAAAACTATCACACCAGGGGATATGATTTACAGTCTCACCTCTAACACCTGCAGTATGAATGCCATTGGCCAAGACATTGAAGCTCTGTGGCCTGGCTTCTCCATTTCTAAAATGAGAATAATTTTACTTTAGCTAAAGATAATTAAGAAAATCAAAAGTGGTGTAAGTGTGAAATTACATGTTAATTTTGAGAATACCTGGAAATATTATGTAACTGGGGTCTTTACAGAAATTTTCCTGACTAAATACATTGTAAATAACAATGCTTGCCAATTTGAAACAAGTACAATGGTCTCTTTATGGGACACATCTTTGTACAGCTTTACCATTAGTGATCTAGTAGTGCACAGCAATCCAATGACATATAACTCATGACTACCAAATAAAGTTTCACATTCCAATTTGCATAGTTTCTTCTGTGCTAGGAATCTGTTTGGTGAACTCTCTGCCTCCTATCCACCTCTAAACCACAGGCCTGTTTATCTGTCACTAATATTATTGCTTATGGTCCAATATTTTTCATTCCTCTAAAACTGACAAGGACATACTAAACAGCAACAGAAACAATCCCATTTGGAAGAGGTGAGAGATTGGCAGAGTCACATTTTTTCAGTCCCTCCCTTCACTTCTCCAAGATCAACTCTTCCTCAGTTCTGCTGAATAAGTTTTACCTCTCTATTGATGGGTGAGGAGAGAATTCCTTCTGTGACTCTTCCTTTTGTTACAATCTATGACCCAATTATCCTGGGAGTGAAATAATGGGTAGTAAAATTAGAAGAAGCTTGTTGGTCTATGAACAGAGCCAGTGTGGTGTTTGCTTTACTTTTCTAATGTGGTGGCTTTGGAGGCAGCTCTGATGTTAGCCACAGCACACCATTATGGGCATTAGATTGCCTTCAAACGACAGTTCTGACCCTTGTAAGCTGTGTGAGTGAAGGCCTCCAGGCTCACAAAATCTCAGTTTCCCCACTTGTCAAATTAAAAATAATAATCTCTTTCTTCTGGTCCCCAGAATTTGGGGTTTTGGGGTACTAAATAGAAAGTGCTATGGATGTTTACTTAGTTACATGATGATGTGTGTTTAGTATTTCAAAATGTTTAAGTTGTTCTACCTAGTGTATTCTTAGGCACTTTTGATGTAATTTCAGCCTTTTAAAATATTTAAAAGACCTGATTTTCAAAGATAAATGATACCTTTGATTAAGTGTTAGAAGTTCAATATTTTATATAAAAGTCAGAGATACACTTATTTCTTCCAAGTCATGAATTTCCTAACAGTCATCAGTGTGAGAATCTAGCATGTTGACCAATGTTTTGTATCAAATACCTCATTTTTTCTTAATCCTACCTGCACACAGGTACCACCAGAGGTTAGGTGTTTCTGTGTTTCCTTGCTTGTTTGTTTTAAAATACCAATCCTTGGGATCTATCCCAGTGTGGTTGAACTAGATATCCATGGATAGAGTTTCAGGAAGTAGAGCAAGAGTAAAAAAGTTTGTTTATATTCTTATCAGGCTACTAATGTACACTCAGAGGGGGTCAAGACTTATCTAGTAGATTGACTCAGCAAGTTATGTCAATAGGACACATTTTGATTAACAGAACACTACAAAGGTTTACACTGATTTCAAGCTCACAGTTGTCTCCAGAAAAGGAGAAGGCTTCAATGGATCCAGTTGTGGTCCTGGTGATCAGTCTCACATGTCCTTCTCTCCTCTCACTGTGGAGATAGAGGTCTGGGAGAGGGAATCCCCTACCATGACCCATGCCTCTCTCAACTCTGGGAATATCTGCAGATAGATGCTGAAACTTCAGTAAATCCTTAAGTAATGTGTGTCAATGCACATAACTTGTAAAGGATTAATAAATTGACAGTTAGTTGTAAAGTGTAAAGTAATTTTTAATTATATTTTATTTTTAAAATTTTATTTATTGTTTTTCATTGTTGGAGGTATTCTAATGAAAAAATGCATCTGGGATAAAAGAAATATTTAAGTTGATCATGTTGACAGAAATATGAAAATGTCAAAATCTGGAGTACCCCTGCCCTTCATTGATTCATGTTCATTTGCTGTGATTTTCTATTTTTTGCACAATCTAATCTGTTTGTGATGCTCTGCATGAATTTTTATTTGTTTCAGTGTGTCTTTCATTTCCAGGAATTCGAACGAGTTTTTTTTTTTTTTTCTTCAATATCTCTATTTCTTTATTGAAGTGGTCTTTCAACCCCTGAGTTTGACTAAATCATGCTAAAAATATTTCTGCACACCAAAGGGAATAATCTACAAAAATAAATATCCCTATCAAAGGGAAGATAATAGTACCCAAAATGTCTAAAAACCCAAAAACATCAAAATCAAAATCAATTTAAACTTTAAAAACCACTTAAATATGGGCAAGGTGAAAAATGAACAAAACAGGAGACCCTCATGCTAAGGAAATGAGTCAGATCTAGAAAGTGAAGAATTGAATGTTTTCTCTGATATGTGAATGCTAGACCAAAATAAGGGACAAAAATTAAAGGAATGATTCCACAAAAATAGAAGAAATTGGTAGAAGAAAAGAAGGGGAATGAGGGGTGAGAAAAGGGATGGGAATATTGAAGAACTGAATGAATCTGACAAAAATTCCTATGCACATATACAAATAGACTACAAGGAATCTACTTTTGTGTATATCCACAAGGCACTAATTAGTTAAAACTAAATCCAGCTAATAGAAATGGACAAAGAGTTGCTATAAACATTGAGCTTACTGTGTCACTATAGTACTCTGATTTTAAGTCCTTGAGGGATAAACTGAGGAGTTGGATAGCTGGGTCAAATGGGGGTTTCATTTCAAGTTTTCTGAGGAATCTCCATACTGTTTTCCATAAAAGTTGCACCAATTTGCATTCCCACCAGGAATGTATAAATGTACCTTTTCCCCATGTCCTCACCAACACTTATTATTGTTGGTATACTTGATAATTGCCATTCTGACTGGGGTGAGAATAAATTTTTGAGTAGCTTTGATTTTCATTTCTCTAAATGCTAATGACATTGAACATTTTTGCATGTATTAGTTGATCAATTGCATTTCATCTGTTAAGTGTCTGTTCAGTTCCTTAGCCCATTTATTTATTTCATTATTTGCATTTTTGATTGATAAAATTCTGAGTTCTTTATATCCTAAAGGTTAATGCTTTATCTGACGTTCATGTCGCAAAGAGTTTCTCCCATTTTTTTTGCCTCTCCAAGTTATTGATCATTTTCTTTGCTGAGAAGAAGCTTTTTGTTTGAATGCTTTCATTAATTGATTTTTGATTTAACATCTGATGCTTTAGGAGTCTTATTGACGTAGTCAGATCCTAAGCCAACATGATGAATATTTGGGCCTACCTTTCCTCTATTAGGAATAGGGTCTCTGGGTCTCTGGTCTAGCACTCAAGTCTTCAACAGATGAGTGGATTTTAAAAAGTGTGATATATACATACACACACACAAATACAATGGAATATTACTCAGGCTTAAAGAAGAATGAAAGTATGGCTTTTGTTGCTAAGTGGATTGAACTGGAGAATATTATACTATAGGAAACAAGTCAAACACAAAAAACAATTACTAAACATTTTTTCTGACGTGTGGATGCTAATTCACAATAAGGGAGGGAGTGGCTAGGGAAGAATAGAGTCACATACATGGAGGGGAGTGAAGGGAGGGGAGGGGTATTGGGGTAGGAAGGATAACAGAATGAATCAGACAGTATTTTCCTATATGCATATATAACTGTATGACTGGTGGTATTCTATGTCATGTAAAACCAGAAGAATGAGAATGCATCAAAGTGAATTCTACTGTCATGAATAACTAATTAAAACAAATAAAAAATTAATTAAAAAGTGAAAAATTAAACAGAAAATATAGTATAGAGATGTATTAGGATGCTAATTAACAGAAATACTTCATTCTCATTCAATTATGATCACTTTCATAAGTAAAAATTTACATTTGGAAACAAATGGACAAAGAATATGAATAGACATTTTTCTAAAAGCATGCAAATGGTCAACAGGTATATGAAAAGATGCCCATATTACTTATCATCAAGAAAATGCAATTCATACCACCATGAGATATCATCTCACTATGTTAAGAATGTTTTATCGATGTCAAAACATAGCAAGTTTTGGCAAAGATACAGAGAAAATGGAAATTTGTTCAGGGGTGGGGGAATGTAAATTGATACAGCCATTTCAGAAATGACTGTAGAGCTTCCTCAAAATATTGAAAAATAGAAGTGCCATATGATCCAATAGTCCCACTTCTTAGTATAAGTCTGAAGAGTTGAAACGAGAATGTGCAAACTGTATCCACACTCCATATTCATTACAGCCTTATGTGCAGTAGTCAAGAAATGATAACAACCTAAGCATCCACCAGTGACTGAATGTGTACATCAAAGTTGATTTATGTATAAAATACAATCTTATTCAATCCTTATTTTGAAAAGGACCACATACTCATTACTACAACATGGAATGAACCTTGAGGACTTTATGGTAAGGGAAATAGTCACATAGAAAGACCTTCACTACATGATCTCACTTACATGTGGAGTCTTACAAAACAAAGCAGAAGGCCTCAAACTCATAGCAACAGTTAGTACACTGGTGGTGATTGGGGGATGGGATCTGTGAGAAAAGAAGAAATGTTGGTCCAAGTGTACAATCCTTTGCTACTAGGTAAATAAGCACTGGAGACCTAAGGAACAGCATTGTGACTACAGTAAATAAGAATATATCTTACACCTGAAATTTGCTAATGTGTTTTCTCCATGCATACATGAAAATGTGTACACTGAGGTGGTGTACATATTTATTAGCTTGGCCATCATAATCAATTGGCAATGTCTACATAAATCAAAATATCGCACTTTTTCACACTATATATATATATATAATATATAAATATATATAAATAAATATATATATATATTATATATATATACCTCAAAAAGGAATTAATAAAAGAAAACTATGGACTGATAAGCAGCATAAGAGAGTGAGGGAAAGAACCATTCAGTGTCCACTGGCTGTTACAGAATCCTTGTGGGTTTTGCCCAAAGCGGCAGTCTGTACACTATGAATTGTGGCAAGGTGAGGGAAATTATTCTTCCATGCTGTACTGCATGGCCTGATGCTGCCTCCATGGTAATCAATCTCTTGCTGTGTTAGAGATATCTGTGGTTTCAACCTATGAGTCTTAAGATCATCTGGGGTCACCATTAAAAATACAGACTTCCAGTACCTATCTTAGACTTACTCAGTCAAAACATTTATGACATAAGCCCTGCTAATGACCCAGAACAATTCAGCTGGGTATTGGTGCAAAGGTGGATAAGCACTGGAAACTGATATATTCTTCAAACTTCCAAAGTGGACAAAATAAAAGTGTAAAATGGGTCTTCTTTTTATTAGTCATGGTATATTGCAAATGATGAATTTGTAACTGTCTGACTTCATCCTTTGCATGTAAAACAGGACAAATAAGTCCTGAGGAGAATATAACCACTCTATTATGTACAAGTCTCCATTATGGCCTTAGGCTTTCCTCTAAGGATTTTTAGGGATAAAGGAACATTGAGTGATCTATAAGATCTGGAGACAATTTTTTATTAATGCACCAAAGAGCTATAGGAAGCACAGGGGTTAAATGAAAAAATTTGGTGGGATTACACTACTTATTCAACCGCTGGAAAAAAAGTGACAGCACATCGGTAAAGTAATATATCATCAGGCCCAATTTAAATGTCCTAAAAATTTTTGAAAATAAACTAAGAAAAATTTGGAAGGAAAAGTTAATTTTGAAACATGAGGAATGGAATAACCTTGGAGTATTTTATGTCCTAGTTAATAGGGAATAGTTGAATTTTTTTTTGCCACATGGAGGCCAGATTTTAATAAAATGTGTTGCGATTTAGTAAAAGTATCTTCTGCAAGTATTGGCCCAGCAATCAAAATATCATCCATATGATAAACAAATACATGTGGGAATAATTGTCAGAAAGGCTAAAGAGCCTTATTCACAAAATGTTGACATAATGTGGCGCTATTTAACATACCTTGAGGAAGAAATTTCTACTGTTAATTATCAGCAGGACTATGATGTTTGAAAAAAGAAACTCTGAAAGCAAATTTTTCTCAATCATCAGGAAAGAGAGGAATAGTTGTTAAAAAAAAAACAGTCTTTTAGGTCTACTATTTATAAGGAAAAATCCTGAGGAATTAGATTATCGTTAGGAAGTCTACAATGAAGTCGACTTATAGGTTGTATACCTTTATTAATCTCTCTTAAATCTTGTAATACTCTCCATTTCCCTGATCTCTTCTTTATGATAAAAATGGGAGTTATCCATGGATTGATAGAAGTTTTAATATGTTCCAACTGTACCTGTTCTTGAATGAGGACCTCTGTGTCTGCCACCTTCTCCTTAGACAATGTATGTGCTCTACCAAGAGAGAAGTGGTGACCTTCTGTTTTAAGAAGAATGTAGTCAAATTCATAGAGGCCTCTACAAGAAAGGTGATTTCATAGACATTTGTAACTTGGGTATGATGTCTCTGCCCCATATAGGAAAAGGAACTGTCATATGTACAGTTGAATATGAGTAATTAATTACTTGTGGGTTAGAAGTATCACAGCATCACAACCCTAAAGAGCTTTAAGACACCAGTTTATTATTGCTTCCTATTCCCCAAACTAGGGTGACCCTTTATAAGGTCCATGCACAAGGCCACATTGAGAGTGGTATAACTAGCATCTGCACAGGTGTTCAATAACCCTGTGATTGAATGCTCACTTAAATAGGGGTTAAATATGGTCTATTTTCAGTAATAGTTAACCATGCTTCAATAACAGGGGTTGTAGAGCAGTAATATAAGGCATCACAATTACTTGAGCTATGGAGGATCCTTTGGTGAGATTTAAGGATATATGAGACTAAACTTAAATGCATATTATACCACTATTATCAGAATCAATTTCTCCAGGTATTATAAAATTTCCTTCAGTAGCACTATGGGAGTGGGGCAAAATTAAAACAAAGGCATCTTTGGGGAGAGGTCTTAAATTTTGGGTAGAAATTTTACAAACTTCCCCAAAGGAACATAGTTGACCATCCTCAATAGTGATTGAATCTATCCCTGCATTGCCTCTTGTGGCATGAAAGGATTTGTGGAAGGAGCTTCTGTTTGAATCAGAAACTTTTGTGAAGGAGACGTCTACTTCTGCTGGTGAAAAGGGTTCCTCCTCCTTTGACCCTGAGCCAGGAAGTTATCTGTAATTGGGTTTCCCAACATGTCTGTTTAGATCTGCATTGATTAGCCCAATTAAGTCTTTTATGACAGATTGGATATTTCCAATTGGGCCATTTTTGTGGCCCTTTTTTCTTTTTTTAATCTTACAATCCTTTTGAAGATGGCCAGGGTATTTACAATTGTACAGAGTTTATTGGGGGGTTTCAAATCAGTGCCCAGTAAAGCTGCTTTATGAGTTTTAGTTCCAAATCAAATCAGAAAGTGTAGTTTTCACTTTAAGGTAAATAGTTTTCATGGCTTCCTTACAATCTTGGTTTGCATTTTCATAAGCCAGTTGTTTGGTCAGAATATTGGCAGCCTCCAAATTGTCTACTTATCTTTCAACAGCTTTAGTCAATAGGTTAAAAAAAATTAATGAAAGACTCCCCTGAGGCTTGTCAAATTACAGCAAAGGACTTGGAAGGATCCCAAGTGTCTGGGATCTTCCCCCATGTTATACAAACTAAGATTCAAATCTGGGCCATGGTGGCTGTGGGCAATTGAGCTTGTTGTTGTAATGTCCCTCTTTGACCCACTCCAAACAAATCATCATAATCAATACTAATATTTACCTGAGCAGGTGTTTGTAAATTGATCTTTCCAAAAGTATTTGAAAATTAGTGACATTTTGTTTAAGAATGCTTAAGCCTTCTAGTTGTCCGAGCTGTCAAGTGAGACTAGAAACCAAAGTCTAGCCCAGGGTTGGGCATCATGAAGTGAGTATTAGGAAATTATGACTGAGGCCATTAATTTAATTTATGCACAGGAAAATGAATGCCCACATAAGAGATGATATCTAAGTCCATTGACTCTCTGACCAGTGCTTTACCCAGTAACCTCCAAAGCCTAATCTTCATAAAGTACTTTGGTTACTACATTTGAGCAAGGTCATGGCACTCACTGCACATCCAGTCCCCCATGGAGGACTTATCACTGACAAGGGCTGCAATTTAATCACCAATTTGAAATTTCATCACTTTACTTGGCAGGAAAAGAGTTATGTGATATTTGACAAATGTTCCAAAACCAGATGTTGGAGAAAAGAAAGTCTTTTAAACAAATGGTGCTGGAGAAACTGCAAATCAATATGTGGTGGATGAAATCGAACCCCTATCCCTCACCCCGTACAAAACTCAACTCAAAGGGGATCAAAGACCTAGGAATTAGACCAGAAAGTCTGCACTTGCTGGTGAAAATGTAGACCCTCACTCCAACATGTCAGCTCTTGTTAAGGAATTAGCTTCCTTAACAAGACTCCTCAAGTGCAAAGAAGAAAATTAAAAAATTAATAAATGGGGTATCATCCATTAAAAAGGTTCTTCACAGCAAAGAAATTAATCAGAAGTGTGAAGATAGAGCCTACACAATGAGAGAAAATCCTTGCTATCTGCTCTTCAGAAGGGAAACAATATACAGGATACACAAGGAACTCATAAAATTTAACATCTTCCCCCCCCAAAAAAAAACATGCAAACTTATCAACGAATGGCAAAGGAACTAAATAGACACTTCTTGAAGGAAGACACGTGAATGATTAACAAATATATGGATTTTCATCACTGCAGTGATGCAGCCACATCAATGTTTATAGCAACACAATTCACAATAGCTAAGCTGTGGAGCCAACCTAGGTGCCCTTCAGCAGATGAATGGGAAAAAAAATATGTGGTATATATTCAAATGGGATACTACTCAGTCATAAAGAGGAAATATTTGTAGCATTTTCCAGATTAGAAGAAAGATCTGTTGAGTAGACAAAGGGACATGAATGAAGGAGAAGAGGGAAGGGATAAGGAAAGAAAATGGTTTGAATCTGTCCTAACATTCATATGTACACATGTAAAATACCATGGTGTTTCTCACCATCATGTACATTCCCAAGACAATAATCCATAAAAAAAAAAAAAAACTATGAGTAAATAAAGAACAATCATAAGGGTAGACTGAATGGGAACACTCGTTAAAGGAAGGGAGGAGGTGGAGAGATCCAGGAAATGAATTAGAATAAATTTTATTCCATGCTGTTAAAATTATGTCAATTCTATTCTCATGTATAAATAAAAAGGACTAAAAAAAATCAATGTTTGACATACACACACACTAGAAATATTTTTATTAAGGATATTAAGGAGGGAGAATGGGATCATAAATTCTGTGAGCACACTAAACAGGTAGAGATTTTTTTATGATTGTTTTAGTCAGCTTTTTCACAGCTGTGACCAGAAAACCTGAAAGAACAATCTAGAGAAGGAAATGTTCCTTTGGAGCTAACCGTTTTAGAAGTATCATTCCATAGATGACTGGCCCCATTCTTTGGGTTCTGAGGTGAGCAAACCCTAATAGCAGGAAGGTGTGGTGGGGAAAAGCAGCACAGGACTTTGAACCAAGAAGCACAGAGACCCCCCTCACCATGGACAAAATATATACAACAAAGACACACCACAAGTGACTGACCTCCTCTAGCCACAACTTACATTCCTAGAGTTAACACCGAGTTAATCCCTATCTGTGGACTACTGCTCTGATTAGGTTAAGGCTCTCAGAACTCAATCATTTCACTTCAAAACCTCTTGCATTTTTTTACACATGAGTTCTTAGGGACAATTTTCATCTAAACAATAACAATCCTTCAGAAGACATCTGACCTGAAAAGGGAGTAGGGTTAGGCTAATGAAATGATTGTATTTCTGTGTGTAAGGCCCTGAAAAAACAGTTTTACCCTATACTTAGCAGGTTCTGGATTCTTCATTCAAGTAAATTGACTCCTAAGTTTGCTTGTGCACAGTTACTTTTTCCATTGCATTCCATGGTATTTTAAAAACCTCCCCTATTCTATAGCAATTACTCTATATTTATCAGACAGCTTCACATAGGAAAAGCAAAGAATAGCATTATACTCTTTCCTTTTTATTTTTAAAAAATTTTTCACAAGGACGGTAAAACAAGAGAAACAGGCCCAAACAGGCCTTGCCTCAGCCCGCAGCCTAGTTCCCCTTTGGATGACCATTGGTCAACAAGTGGAGGCACATCTGCCCACTAGCAGGAAATATACCCCACCTGAAGGCCACCACTCCTAGAGAGGCAGATTCCTTCTGGAGCACCGCATTATCAACTTCCTTCAAGACTTCAGCCCACTGAAGGCTAAGAGGGGATATATAGAGAAATCTTCAGGGACATTGTAAGTCAATAGAGGAAATCTGCAATATCTCAGCGGTCCACTGACACCTGAAAAATATGAGAAAACAAGGAAAGAAAATGCTGCAAACAAATCTAGATGTTACATCAATAAAACCCAATGACAGCATGGCAGAAGAAATGACAGAAAAGGAGTTCAGATTGTACATAATTAAAATGATCAGGGAAGCAAACGATGAGATGAAAGAGCAAATGCAGGCATTGAATGATTGCACCAATCAACAGTTAAAAGAGCAAATACAGGAAGCAAAAGATCATTTCAATAAAGAGTTAGAGATATTGAAAAAAAACCAAACAGCAGTCCTTGACATGAAGGAAACAATAAACCAAATTAAGAACTCCATAGAAAGCATATCCAGTAGGATAGAACACCTGGAAGACAGAACCTCAGACACTGAAGACAAAATATTTAACCTTGAAAACAAAGTTGAACAAAGAGAGAAGATGGTAAGAAATCATGAACAGAATCTACAAGAACTATGGGGTATCATGAAAAGGCCAAATTTATGAATTATTGGGATTGAGGAAGGCTTAGAGAAACAAACCAAAGGAATGAACAATCTATTCAATGAAATAATATCAGAAAATTTCCCAAATCTGAAGAATGAAATGGAAAATCAAGTTCAAGAGGCTTATAGGACTCCAAATACACAAAATTACAACAGACCCACACCAAAGCACATTATAATGAAAATGCCTAACATACAAAAGAAAGACAGAATTTTAAAGGCTGTGAGAGAAAAGAACCAAATTACATTCGGGGGAAACCAATACGGATATCAGCAGATTTTTCAATCCAGACCCTAAAAGGTAGAAGGGCCTGGAACAACATTTTTCAAGCTCTGAAAGAAAATGGATGCCAACCAAGAATCTTATACTGAGCAAAACTTACCTTCAAATTTGACGATGAAATAAAATCCTTCCATGATAAACAAGAGCTAAAAGAATTTACAAAAAGAAAGCCAGCATTACAGAACATTCTCAGTAAAATACTCCATGAAGAAGAGATGAAAAACAAAGAAGCAAATCAGCAAAGGGAGGAATTATCCTAAAGGAATTGTCAAATAAAGGAGGAACCAAGTTATGTCAAATAAATAAATAAATAAAATTTAAAAAATGAACCAAATGACGGGGAAACCAAATCATTTCTCTATAATAACCCTGAATGTCATATCAATAGACATAATCTGGCAGATTGGATTAAAAAGAAAGATCCAACAATATGTTGCCTGCAAGAGACTTACCTCATAGAAAAAGATACCCATAGACTAAAGGTGAAAGGATGGGGAAAACCATACCATGCACATGGACTCAGCAAAAAAGCTGGAGTATCCATCCTCATTTCCGATAATCTGGACTTCAAGCCAAAGTTAGTCAGAAGGGATAAAGAAGGTCATTTCATACTGCTTAAGGGAAGCATAAATCAGCAAGATATAACAATCATAAACATCTATGCCCCAAACAGTGGCTCATCCATGTATGTCAAACAAATCCTTCTCAATTTCAGAAACCAAATACACCATAACACAATAATACTAGATGATTTTAACATGCCTCTCTCACCACTGGACAGATCTTCCAGACAAAAATTGAACAAAGAAACCATAGATCTCAATAACACAATCAATAATCTAGACTTAACAGACATTTATAGAATATACCATCCAACCAAGAGTGAATACACTTTCTTCTCAGCAGCACATGGATCCTTCTCTAAAATAGACCATATATTATGCCACAAAGCTAATGTTAGCAAATACAAGAAGATAGAGACACTACCATGTATTCTATCAGATCATAATGGATTGAAGTTAGAAATAAATGAAAGAGTAAAACACAGAAACTATTCCAACTTCTGGATATTAAACAATATGCTATTATATGATGAATGGATAACTGAAGATATTAGGAGGAAAATAAAAAATTATTAGAGGTAAATGAGAACAAAGAAACATCATATCAAAATCTCTGGGACACTATGAAAGCAGTACTTAGAGGGAAATTTATTTCACTGAGCGCATTTAATAAAAGAAGTAAAACTCAAAAAATAAATGACCTAACACTACAGCTCAAAGCCCTAGAAAAAGAAGAACAGAGCAGCACCAAAAGTAGTAGAAGACAGGAAATAGTTAAACTCAGAGCTGAAATCAATGAAATTGAAACAAAAGAAACAATACAAAAAATTGACAAAATAAATACCTGGTTCTTCAAAAAAATAGACAAAATTGATAAACCTTTAGCCACACTAACAAAGAGAAGAGGAGAGAAAACCCAAATCACTAAAATTCGGAGTAAACAAGGAAATATCACAACAGACAGGACTGAAATACAAAACATAATTAGAAGCTATTTTGAAAATCTATACTCCAACAACATAGAAAATCTCGAAGACATCAACAGGTTTCTAGAGACATATGAATTGCCTAAACTGAATGAGGAGGACATACACAATTTAAATAGACCAATTTCAAGTACTGAAATAGAAGAAGTCATCAAAAGCCTACCAACAAAGAAAAGTCCGGGACCAGATGGGTTCTCAGCCAAGGTCTACAAAACCTTTAAAGAAGAGCTCATTCCAATACTTCTCAACGTATTCCGTAAAATAGAAGAGGAGGGAACCCTCCCAAACTCATTCTATGAAGCCAATATCACACTGATACCTAAACCAGACAGAGACTCATCAAGGAAAGAAAATTTCAGATCAGTATCCTTAATGAACATTGACGCAAAAATTCTCAACAAAATTTTAGCAAATCGCATACAAAAACATATTAAAAAGATAGTGCACCATGATCAAGTGGGTTTCATCCTAGGGATGCAAGGTTGGTTCAACATCAGGAAATCAATAAATGTCATTCACCATATCAAAAGACTTAAAGTCAAGAATCACATGATTATTTCAATAGATGCAGAAAAAGCATTTGATAAAATACAGCACCCCTTCATGCTCAAAACACTAGAAAAAATAGGGATAGAGGGAACATTCCTTCACATTGTAAAGGCCATTTATGCTAAGCCCATGGCTAATATCATTCTAAATGGTGAAAAACTGAAAGCATTCCCCCTAAAAACTGGAACAAGGCAGGGATGCCCTCTTTCACTACTTCTTTTCAACATCGTTCTTGAGACTCTAGCCAGAGCAATTAGACAAACCAAAGAAATTAAAGGGATATGAATTGGAAAAGAAGAATTCAAACTATCCCTGTTCGCTGATGACATGATTATATATTTAGAGGAACCTGGAAATTCCACCAGAAAACTCTTAGAACTCATAAGTGAATTCAGTAAAGTAGCAGGTTACAAGATCAATGCTCATAAATCCAATGCATTTTATACATAAGTGATGAATCTTCAGAAAGAGAAATTAGGAAATCTATCCCATTCACAATAGCATCGAAAAAAATTAAATACTTGGGAATCAATCTCACAAAGGAGGTGAAAGACCTCTACAATGAGTACTACAGTACACTAAAGAAAGAAATTAAACAACACCTTAGAAGACGGAAAGATCTTCCATGTTCTTGGATAGGAAGAATTAATATTATCAAAATGGCCATACTACCTAAAGTGCTATACAAATTCAATGCAATTCCAATTAAAATCCCAATGACGTACCTTACAGAAATAGAGCAAGCAATTATGAAATTCATCTGGAAGAATAAGAAACCCAGAATAGCTAAAGCAATCCTTAGCAGGAAGAGTGAAACAGGGTGTATTGCAATACCAGATCTTCAACTCTACTACAAAGCAATAGTAACAAAAACGGCATGGTATTGGTACCAAAATAGAAAGGTAGATCAATGGTACAGAATAGAGGACACAGACATAAACCCAAATAAATACAATTTTCTCATACTAGACAAAGGGGCCAAAAATATGCAATGGAGAAAAGATAGCCTCTTCAACAAATGGTGGTGGGAGAATTGGAAATCCACATGCAACAGAATGAAACTAAACCCATATCTCTCACCATGCACGAAACTAAACTCAAAATGGATTAAGGACCTCGGAATCACACCAGGGACCCTGCAGATTATAGAAGAAAATGTCGGTCCAGATCTTCAACATGTCGGCTTAGGACCAGACTTCCTTAACAGGACTCCCATAGCACAAGAAATAAAAGCAAGAATCAATAACTGGGATAGATTCAAACTAAAAAGCTTTCTCTCAGCAAAGGAAACTATCAGCAATGTGAAGAAAGAGCCTACAGAGTGCGAGAATATCTTTGCCAATCATACTTCAGATAGAGCACTAATCTCCAGAATCTATAAAGAACTCAAAAAACTCTACTCCAAGAATTCAAATAATCCAGTCGACAAATGGGCTAAGGAAATGAATAGACATTTCACAGACGAAGATCTACAAGCAATCAACAAACTTATGGAAAAATGTTCAACATCTCTAGTAATAAGACAAATGCAAATCAAAACCACCCTAAGATTCCATCTCACCCCAATTAGAATGGCTATTATCAAGAATACGAGCAACAACAGGTGTTGGCAAGGATGTGGGGAGAAAGGTACACTCATACATTGCTGGTGGGGCTGCAAATTAGTGCAGCCATTCTAGAAAGCAGTGTGGAGATTCCTTAGAAAACTTGGAATGGACCCTCCATTTGACCCAGCTATCCCACTCCTTGGCCTATACCGAAAGGACTTAAAATCAGCATACTACAGAGATACAGCCACATCAATGTTCATAGCTGCTCAATTCACAATAGCCAGATTGTGGAACCAACCTAGATGCTCTTCAATTGATGAGTGGATAAAGAAACTGTGGTATATATATACAATGGAATATTACTCAGCCATAAAGAATGATAAAATTTTGGCATTTGCAGGCAAATGGATGAAATTGGAGAATATCATGCTAAGTGAGATAAGCCAATCTCAAATAGCCAAAGGAAGAATGATATCGCTAATAAGTGGATGATGACACATAATGGGGGGAGGGAAGGGTTAGTGTTAGGTTTAGAGTTAGGGTTAGGGAGGGGGGCAAGTATGGAGGAAGGAAGCTCTGTATAGAAGGGAAAGAGGGGTGGGAGACGTGGGGGGAAGGGAAAAAATAACAGAATGAATCAAACAACATTACTCTATGTAAATTTATGATTACACAAATGGTATGCCTTTATGCCATGTACAAACAGAGAAACAACATGTATCCCATTTGTTTACAATAAAATTAAAAAAAATTTTATTACTTCTTTTTAGTTATACATAGCAATAAGTTTCATTTGACAAAATTATAAAATCATGGGAAATAATGTATTCTAATTCAGTCCCCACCACTTCGTCTTTTCCTCTCCTCCTCCCTCACTCTGTTCTCTTCCCTCTATTCCACTGAGCATAATTCTTAGTGACCAAGCATTGTACTCTTTCTATAGTTACCAAAAGTCCTTTAAATTCTCTTCTCATCTTCAAAGCATCAATCATGGTAATCCATACCAATCTGTATTTCCAGATTGTAGGGAAAAATTGGTTTGATAAGGGAGAATTTATATACACTTATTCTTATCTCTAAAGATCATATGAGTATAATCTTCTGATCATAGTCCTCTCCCTTAAGCCTTTCTATAAGCTTGAGAAGTTTAAAATATCTACAGTAAAAATTTCTCCATCAAGGTTGACACCAATTTTTAAATTATTTTTAAAGCTATTCTTGCTAAGATACCTTGGTATACTATTTATTTGTCCATATTACCTGTTTCTACTTAATAAGTATTTTTATTTTGTAGGTTTGCCACAATTTTCCTCCTCTCATTGATTATTTTCCAGGGTGTCATAAAAAGTATCTTAAGAAATTTGCTGATATGAAACAGCATTATTTGGAGAAAATAAAAGAACAACAAGAATCCCTGGATATAAACAATCCTTGGGACTTTATTGACTGCTTCCTGATTAAAATGGAAAAGGTAGAATGTGAACCACAGCTCTGTTATCTGATTGCTTCTACACTATGTGTTTCATTGATTAATTCTATGCTTACTCGTAATAGGCTAGCCTTTCTTGACAGGCATTACAAGCACATTTTTTCTTTAAAGATTTACATGAATTATCATTGAAGAATTAAAATTGAATTATTAAATAGCTAGAATGCTTGGATCCTGTTCTATAGTTACTAATAATCTACCTGAGGAAACACAAAATTTCTACCTTGGGTGAGAAGGAAATAATGAAAAACAAGCTACAAAATATAAAATTGGAGCCAGGAAGTTCAAACCAAAATGATTGTACTCAATGTGTGGGAAAATGGGAATGTATCAAATGACTAGCCTGTTTAATGGCTTCTCAATGATCAAGATCAAGTGATCACAGCATACAAAGGGGATATTTGTAAGACATAATCCCTGTTGCCCATTGTGAAACCAACAAGATGCAACAGGACTGTAGAATCAGTCCTCACAGCTGCCTGCTTGGGTGCTGCTGTATAGGGAATACAGCTGGTATGTGAGACACTGAGATTTTTCAGAACTTTTCTTTATCAAATATTTCCCTGGAGACTATAGTATTCAACTAGATTCCAGAATTCCAAAAACTTTGGTTCAGAAAGTTCATACTAGGTCAATAGTTGTTTCTCTGGACGAAAGTGACACCTGGAACTTCCTACTCCACCATCGTTGGGTCATTACTCCTCACTGTCATCATTACAAATGGTTTTTAATGATATATTACAATTATCCGTAAGAGTGGGATTTATAGTGCTATCTTCATACATGCACGTAGCACAAATTTGTCAGTTTCTTTCCCTTATACTATCCCTTTCCTTACTTTTCTCCCTTCCTCATTCCCTTTCTCTTATGTCATGATCTTTTTCCATTTTGATGAGGTCCCTTTACTTCCTCTTCTCTGATTTTCTGAATCTGGCTTATCTCACTTAACATTATGTTCTTCAGTTTCACCTGTTTCCTTGGAGATGACATTTTGTTCTTTAAGACTGAGTAAAACTTCATTGTGTTACCACATTATCTTTACCCATCCGTCTGTTGAAGGATACCTAGGTGGGTTTCATAACTTAACTATTGTGAACTGTACTGCTATAATTTGGCATGCATGTATTGCTACAGTATGTGACTTTAATTCTTTTAGATAAATAATGAGTGGATAACTTGTTCATTTTTTGATTCCATTTCTACTGTTTTAATGAATCTTCATACTAATTTTCATAGTTGTTGTACTAATTTAAAATCCCACCAAAAGTGTAAAACTGTTCCTTTTTTATTTTCAGATCCTCTCCAACATTTATTCTTCTTTGTTTTCCTTTTTCCATATATTTTTATTGCTGCATTATAGTTCTACATAATGGTGAGATTGTTGCTATGTATTCATACATGCACACACTATAACAATGCCATTCAGTCAATATTATTCTCCAGTAATTCCCCTTTCTCTCACCTCTTCATTTTCCCTGATCCCCTTTATCTCCACTGATAAACCACAGGTTTTCATGGATCCCCCCAACCTTCTTTTCCTTATTTAGTTCTTTAGAATAATTACTAAGGAGTAGTATAGTTGGGTTATACAGTGGTTCCAATCCTAGTATTTGAGGAAACTTCATAATGATTTCCATGGTTATTGTACTTATTTTCAACCCCACCAACAGTGTAAAAGTATTCTTTTTTCCTCTATATCATCTCCAGCATTACTGTTTGTGTTCTTGATGACTACCATTCTAATTTGAGACGGATGAAATCTCAGTGTTGTTTTAATTTGGATTTCCCTACTTGCTAATACTATTGACTAATTTTTCATATACTTGTTGACAATTTTTATTCCTTTTGAGAAGTCTGTGTTCAGTTCATTTGTTCACTTATTAGTTGGGTTATTTGTGGTTTTTGGTGTTAAGGTTTTTGAGTTCTTTGTGTTTTCTGAATATTAATCCTCTGCCACAAGAGTAGTTAGCATAAATTTCTCTCCCATTCTGTAGGTTGTCTCTTCATATTCTGAAATATTTCCTTTTAAGCTATCCCATATATTAAATTTTTATTTTATTTCTTGAGTTTTAGAAGTCTTACTGTTGAAGTCAATGCCTATTCTTATTAGTTAAATTTGACTTTCTGTTACTCTCCAGAAATTTCATTATATATATCCTCATCAGTTTATCAGTGAGATCATTTATCCTTTAGTTCTTTGATATTGGCTTATCTCACTTAGCATGATATTCTCCAATTTCATCCATTTGCCTGCAAATGCCATACTTTTATCATTTTTCATGGCGGAGTAATATTCCATTGTATATATGTACCACAGTTTCTGTATCCATTCATCAACTGAAGGGCATCTAGGTTGGTCCCACAATCTGGGAATGGTGAATTGAGCAGCTATGAACATTGATGTGGCTGTATCTCTGTAGAATGCTGATTTAAAGTCCTTTGGGTATAGGCCAAGGAGTGGGATAGCTGGGTCAAATGGTGGTTCCATTCCAAGCTTTCTGAGAAATCTCCATATTGCTTTCCAGAGTGGCTGCACTAATTTGCAGCCCCACCAGCAATGTATGAGTGTACCTTTTTCCCCACATCCTCTCCAACACCTATTGTTTCTTGTGTTCTTGAAAATAGCCATTCTAATTGGGGAGAGATGAACTCTAGGGATTGTTTTGATTTGCATTTCTTTTATTACTAGAGATGTTGAACATTTTTTCATATATCTGTTGATTGCGTGTACATCTTCTTCTGTGAAGTGTCTATTCATTTCCTTAGGCCATTTGTTGATTGGATTATTTGTATTCTTGGTGTAAAGTTTTTGAGTTCTTTATAGATTCTGGAAATTAGTGCTCTATCTGAAGTGTGAGTGGCAAAGATATTCTCCCACTCTGTAGGTTCTCTCTTCACATTACTGATAGTTTCCTTTGCTGAGAGAAAGCTTTTTATTTGAATTTATCCCCAGTTGTTGATTCTTGGTTTTATTTCTTGTGCCTTGGGAGTCCTGTTAAGGAAGTCTGATCCTAAGCCAACAAGTTGAAGGTTTGGACCTACTTTTTCTTCTATAAGATGCAGGATCTCTGGTCTGATTTTGAAGTCCTTGATCCATTTTGAGTTTAGTTTCGTGCATGTTGACAGATATGGGTTTAGTTTCATTCTGTTGCATATGGATTTCCAATTCTCCCAGCACCATTTGTTGAAGAGGCTATCTTTTCTCCATTGCATATTTTTGGCACCTTTGTCTAGTATGAGAAAATTGTATTTCTTTGGGTTTTTGTCTGTGTCCTCTATTCTGTACCATTGATCTACCTGTCTATTTTGGTACCAATACCATGCCATTTTTATTACTATTGCTTTGTAATAGAGTTGAAGATCTGGTATTGCAATACCCCCTACTTAATTCTTTCTACTGAGGATTGCTTTAGCTATTCTGGGTTTTTTATTCTTCCAGATGAATTTCATAATTGCTTGCTCTATTTCTGTAAGGTACATCATTGGGATTTTAATTGGAATTGCATTGAATCTATATAGCACTTTTGGTAGTATGGCCATTTTGACAATATTAATTCGGCCTATCCAAGAACATGGGAGATCTTTCCATCTTCTAAGGTTTTCTTTAATTTCTTTCTTTAGTGTTCTGTAGTTCTCATTGTAGAGGTCTTTCACCTCTTTAGTGAGATTGATTCCCAAGCATTTTATTTTTTTTTTTTTGATGCTAGTGTGAATGGGGTAGTTTTCCTAATTTCTCTTTCTGAAGATTCATCACTTATGTATAAAATGCATTGGATTTATGAGCATTGATCTTGTAACCTGCTACTTTACTGAATTCACTTATGAGTTCTAAGAGTTTTCTGGTGCAATTTCCAGGTTCGTCTAAATATATAATCATGTCATCAGCGAACAGGGATAGTTTGAGTTCTTCTTTTCCAATTCGTAATCCCTTTAATTTCTTTGGTTTGTCTATTTGCTCTGGCTAGAGTCTCGAGAACGATGTTGAATAGATGTGGTGAAAGAGGGCATCCCTGCCTTGTTCCAGTTTTTAGGGGGAATGCTTTCAGTTTTTCACCATTTAGAATGATATTGGCCATGGACTTAGCGTAGATGGCCTTTACAATGTTAAGGAATGTTCCCACTACCCCAATTTTTTTTCTAGTGTTTTGAGCATGAAGGGATGCTCTATTTTATCGAATGCTTTTTCTTCATCTATTGAAATAAAAATGTGATTCTTAACTTTTAGTCTGTTGATATTTTGAATGACATTTATTGATTTCTGGATGTGGAACCAATCCCTGGGATAAAACCCACTTGATCATGGTTCACTACCTTTTTAATATATTTTTGTATGGGATTTGCTAAATTTTTGTTGAGAATTTTTGTGTCCATGTTCATTAAGGATATTAGTCTGAAATTTTCTTTCCTCAATATGTCCCTGTCTGGTTTTGATATATCGGTGAATTGGCTTCATAGAATGAGTTTGGGAGGGTTCCCTCCTCTACTATTTCATGGAATACTTTGAGGAGTATTTGAATGAGCTTTCTTTAAATGTTTTGTTGAACACGGCTGAGAACCCATCGGTCTCAGATTTTTCTTTTTTGGTAGGCTTTTGATGACCTCTTCTATTTCATTGCTTGAAATTGATTTGTTTAAATTGTGTGTGTCCTCCTCGTTCAGTTTAGGTAATTCATATGTCTCTAGAAACTTGTTGATGTCTTCGAGGTTTTCTGTTTTGTTGGGGTATAGATTTTCAAAATTGCTTCTAATTATATTTTGTATTTCACTCCTGTCTGTAGTGGTATTTCCTTGTTCATTCCGAATCTTAGTAATTTGTGTTTTCTCCCTCTTTCTCTTTGTTAGAATGGCTAAGGGTTTATGAATTTTGTTCATTTTTACAAAGAACCAACCATTTATTTTGTCAATTTTTCTGATTGTTTCTTTTGTTTCAATTTAGTTGATTTTGGCTCTTATTTTAACTATTTCCTGTCTTCTTCTACTTTTGGTGTTGGTCTGCTCTTCTTTTCCTCGGGCTTTGAGCTGTGGTGTTAAGTCGTTTATTTGTTGATTTCTACTTCTTTTGTTGAATATGCCCCATGAAATCAATCTTCTTCTTAGTACTGCTTTCATAGTGTTCCAGAGATTTTTATATGATGTGCCTTTGTTCTCATTTACTTCTAAGATTTTTTTAATTTTCATCCTGATGTCTTCTCTTATCCATTCATCATATAATAGTGTATCATTTAATCTCCAGGTATTGGAGAATTTTCTGTTTTTTATTCTGTCATTTATTTCTAATTTCAATCCATTACGAACTGATAGGATACAAGGTAGTATCTCTATCTTCTTGTATTTGCTAACAGTAGCTTTGTGGCATAAAACATGGTCTATTTTAGAGAAGGATCCATGTGCTGCTGAGAAGAAAGTGTATTCATTCTTTGTTGGATGGTATATTCTATATAAGTTGGTTAAGTCTAAATTGTTAATTGTGTTATTGAGATCTATGGTTTATTTATTCAATTTTAGTTTGGAAGATCTATCCAGAGGTGAGAGAGGTGTATTAAAATTGCCTAGTATTATTGTGCTGTGGTCTATTTGATATCTGGAATTGAGAAGGATTTGTTTGACATACATGGATGAGCCACTGTTTGGGGCATAGATATTTATGTTTGTTAGGTCTTGCTGATTTATGCTTCCCTTAAGCAGTATGTAATGTCCATCTTAATCCCTGCTGACTAGTTTTGGCTTGAAGTCCACATTATCTGAAATGAGAATGTATACTCCATCTATTTTGCTGTGTCCCTGTGCATGGTATGTTTTTTCCCATCGTTTCATCTTTAGTCTATTTGTATCTCTTTCGATGAGATGAGTCTCTTGCAGACAGCATATTTTTGGATTTTTCTTTTTAGTCCAATCTGCCATTCTATGTCTTTTTATTGATTAGTTCAGGCCATTAACATTCAGAGTTATTATTGTGATATGATTTGTATTCCCAGTCATTTGACTCTTTTTTGTTTTTTGACATGATTTGGTTTCTCCTTTATTTGGCTATTCCTTTAGGCTTGTTCCTCCCGTTGCTGATTTGCATTGTTGTTTTTCATCTCTTCCTCATGGAATATTTTGCTGAGAATGTTCTGTAATGCCAGCTTTCTTTTTAAAATTCCTTTAGCTTTTGTTTATCATGGAAGGATCTCATTTCATCGTCAAATCTGAAAGTACGTTTTGCTGGGTATAAGATTCTTGGTGGGCATCCGTTTTCTTTCAGGGCTTGGTAAATGATATTCCAGGCCCTTCTAGCTTTTAGGGTCTGGATTGAAAAATCTTCTGATGTTCTTATTGGTTTCCCCTGAATGTAATTTGATTCTTTTCTCTCACAGCCTTTAAAATTCCGTCCTTATTTTGTATGTTAGGTATTTTCATAGTAATGTGCCTTGGTGTGGTCTGTTTTAATTTTGTATATTTGGAGTCCTATAAGCCCCTTGTACCTGGTTTTCCATTTCATTCTTCAGATTTGGGAAATTTTCTATTGTTTCATTGAATAGACTGTTCATTCCTTTGGTTTGTTTCTCTAAGCCTTCCTCAATCCCAATAATTCTTAAATTTGGCCTTTTCATGATTTCCCATAATTCTTGTAGATTCTGTTCATGATTTCTTACCATCTTCTCTGTTTGGTCAACTTTGTTTTCCAGATTAAATATTTTGTCTTCAATATCTGAGGTTCTGTCTTCCAGGTGTTCTATCCTATTGGTTATGCTTTCTATGGAGTTTTTTAACTTGGTTTATTGTTTCCTTCATTTCAAGGATTTCTGTTTGTTTGTTTTTTTTTTTCAGTATCTCTAACTCTTTATTGAAATGATCCCTTGCTTCCCATATTTGCTCTTTTAACTGTTGATTGGTGCGATCATTTAATGCCTGCATTTGCTCTTTCATCTCCTCCTTCAATGCCTGCATTTGCTCTTTCATCTCCTCGTTTGCTTCCCTGATTGTGTTAATTATGTACATTCTGAACTCCCTTTCTGACATTTCTTCTGCCATGCTGTCATTGGATTTTATTGATATAGTATCTAGGTTTGAGACGTTTTCTTCCCTTGTTTTCTCATATTGGTCAGTTGTCAGTGGGACTCTGTGATATTGCAGATTTCCTGTATTGGCTTATAGTGTCCCTGTACATTTCCAGTGTATCACCTCCCAGTGTTCAGTAGCCTGAAGTCTTGGAGTAACTTGATAATGCAGAGCTTCCGAAGAAAGCTGCCCCGTGCCTGCTACTGGTTCCAGGGCTTGGAGTTGGCTCTGTGTGGAAAGGCTCTCACTGGGGGGCCTGCTCCGAGAAGCTGGCCGTGTGGAAGGAGCCCAAAGCCAGAGTGGGCAGGGCTGCCTGGGTAAAACTCTAGCTGCCCTGCCCTACTCTGATAACCTGCCCCTATCCAGGCATGCCACCCAGGCCAAGCTTCACTGGGTGGGGGAGACTCACCCCATGGCTCTATTTTAGTCTGAGTCTCTCAATGCCTCCCCATCTTGAATCCTGGGTTCTGGAGTGACTGGAGATGTCGTCACCCTCTAGTCTGCCATCTTGGATTTCACCGTGGAAAAAGCCTGTGGCCGTAGGGGGCAGGGCCACCTGGAGAAGTCTCTGGCAGCCCTGCCCTGGTCCCAGAGTTTGCTTGTGGGTCGGAGCTCTCCGCTGGCTTGGGGACTTGTGGCTGGCTCTGTGTAGAAAGGCTGTCACTGGGCAGTCTGCTCCAAGAAGCTAGCCTAGAAAGTCCCTTCCTGACAGAGGGAGCCGGGCTGCTTGGGGAAGTCCCTGGCTGCCCTCTCCTGGTCCCTGAAGCTACCTGTGGGTCGGAGCTCGCCACGCACTGGCACAGCGACTTGGAGCTGGTTCTTTGCAGAATTGCTCTCACTGGTGGGCCTTCTCTGAGGAGCTGGAGAAGCTGGCCATGTGGGAGGAGCCCACTGCCGGAGTCCTCAGGGCTGCCTGGGGAAGACTGTAGCTGCCTGCCCTACTCTAATAAGCCACCCGAATCCAGGCCTGCCGCCCAGGCCGAGCTTCACTGGGTGGGGGAGACTCACTCCCTGGCTCTATTTTAGTCTGAATCTCTCAATGCCTCTCCTTTTGAATCCTGGGTTCTGGAGCAACTGGAGATGCAGTCACCCTCTAGTCTGCAATCTTGGATCGCCCGTAATCTGTTTTGATGTTCAGGGTGACTGGCTTCATGAAATGAATTGGGAGTTACCCCTTGGCACATGCACACTTTGTGTTTCATAGAATAATATGAGATAAAGCTGCACTAGTTCTTACTTAAAGATCTGATTGAATTCACCTAGGAACATATCTGGTCCTGGCCTTTTTTTTTTTTTTTTTTTTTTTTTTTCTAGAAGTCTTTTATCACTGCTTCAGTCTTATTGTTTACAATTGCTATGATTAAGTTTTCTATGACTTCTTGATTCAAGTTTTGTAGGTAGTGTCTAGATAAATTTGCCCATTTCTTCTAGATTTTTCTTATTTGTTGGAATAGTAGGTGTTTTTGTTTTTATTTGTGTTTTGTTGTTGTTAATGTTGTTTTGATACAAGGGATTGAACTCAGGAGGCACTTGGTCACATTCACCAGCCCTATTTTTGTACTTTATTTAGAGATAGGGTTTCACCCAGTTGCTTAGCTCATGACTTTTACAGAGACTGGCTTTGAATTTGATCCTTCTACCTCAGATTCTGAGCCTCTGGGTTTACAGTAATAGGAGTTTTCAAGGTAGTCCATAATAATTCTCTGGATTTCAGAGATGTCTCCAGTAACTCCTTTTTCATTTCTAATTTTATTAATTTGTGTCTTTTATGTTTTGCTTAGTTTGGCTAATTTTTGTCAGTCTTGTTTAATCTTTCAAAGAAAGAAGTCTTTGTTTTATTGCTCTCTTGTACTTTTTTATTCTCTCACTAATTTCAGCTTCCATCTTATTTCCTTTTTTCTACACTGTTTGGGATTGTGTTGTTCTGAATTGTCTAAGCCCTGGAGATACATTCTTATGTTATTTGGGATATTTCTTGATTTTTTATTGTATTCATTCAGAGTTTATAAAATCTTGTCTTAGAACTGCCTTCCTAGTGTTTCTGAGATTCTGGTATGTTGCATCCCTAATATTTTTTGAGTCTAGGAATTTTAAATTTGTCTCCTAATTCTCTCAATGTTCTACTCATCATTCAAAAGTGTATCATATAATTAGGTAAAAATTATATACTCTGTAGGTCCTTATGCACTTTCTATGGTTATTTTCTTGCTGCTGATTTCTAACTTCTTTCCATTATGACCTGATAGGATGGATGCAAGGGATTATAGGGACTCAGAAGAATATTTTCTAAGACTTAATACTTTGTGTCTTAAAATATGGTCAATTTAGAGAGAGTTCCATGGTCAACTGAGAAATTGAATTTAGCTGCTGTTAGGTGAAATATTCTATACATGTCTGCTAAGCCAACTTAATTAATAATACTTTTAGGTCTGAAGAGTCCTTAGTGATTTTATGTCTAGATGACCTATTTCATGGGGAGAGAGGTATGTTGAAATTACCCAGTATTGTAATGTGGCCTATTTGAATCTTTAAGTTGAGTAGTATCTGCCTTGTGTAATTAGATCCTCTTATATTAGGGGTATAAATGCTATCCCATTACCACATTATCACTATCTTTTTGTGAATTGTTTCCTATTACTATGAATTGACTGTTTTTTCCCTCCTCTTGAAGCCAAATTTGTTTATTTTTAGAATACCTACTCTTGTTCATTTTGCATCTCCACTTTCATGAAATATCTTTTTCCATCCATTCATTTTTAACCTATGTATCTCTTTGCATATAAGATGAAACTATTGAAAGTAGTATATAGTTGGTTCCTATTTTTAAATCCATTCTGCCAGTATATGACTTTGAATGTAAGAGTTGAGACCATTTATACTCATCACTTTTAGTCAGCTTTTTTGTTTCTGTGTTCAAAAGTCCTGACAAAAACGAGATAGAAGAGAAAATGCTTATGTTGGCTCAAGGTTTTAGAGGGTCATTCCATGATTTGTTAACTCCATAGCTCTGGGTGTTACATGTGGCAGACCATCTTGACAGAAGAGCATAGTGGAGGAAACCAGCTCAAATGGAAATAGAGGCTTTTTCCCCCTGCAAGTTTTCAGTTTCAGAATCTCCTAAGAGTAAAATTGTTTTTCCCCATTCTGTTTTACTGACCTCTACGTGCCCAAATTTATCACAGTGTAGACACTCACCAACCAAAGAATAAAGCCTAAGAGGCTAATTGGTCTTTGTTATTCTAAAAGCAAGTGTAAAAAGAACCAGTAAAAAAGTATAAAGCAAAGAAAGTAGAAAAAAGAGAAAAAAGTAGTGCAATATGAAACACTAAGTTAAATTGCAGGGATTTGTAGTTTAACACTTAAGAAGTTCAAATGGATTTTTTTTTAGGCTGTCATGGTTTTCCTATTGTAACTATTTCCACTGAGGATGATGGATATATACATACATATATATATGTGTGTGTGTGTGTGTGTATTTACACATACATATATATAACTATGTTCATGTGTGAACATACCACAATGAGTCCTGCACGTATGCTTAATTTGGTAGATTTTGTGCTCCACACCCTCCCTTTTTTCTCCCTCTTGATCCCCTTCCTCTACTTGACATGTAAGCAAAAACATTGAACTTTTGCATTTCTCAGTCTGGACATTTTTTATCTTGATGTTCTCCAGCTTCATCCATTGACCAGCAAGTGAAACAATTTCATTCTTCTTTATGATAGTATGAAACATTATTGTGTATATTTATCACCTTTCTTTTTTATCCACTTTTCCATTGAGGGCCATTGAGACTGTTTTCATCACTTAGTAATTGTGAACTGCACTGCTATAAACAGAGGTGAGCATGGATCACTACAGTGTAGTAATTTTAGTTCTTTTGGGGTAAATGCCAAAGAGTGAAAGGGCTGGGTCATGTGATGTTTCCATTCCTGGTATTTGCAGATCTCTGCACTGCTTTCAAAAGTGGTTGTACCAATTTTCAGTCCCACCAAGAATGTGTGAGTGTACCTTTTTCCTAATATCCTCCAAAGCAATTATTGTTCTTTGTATTCTTGATGGTTGACATACTAACAGTGTGGTGATATTTCAGTATAACTTTGATTTGTATTTCCTTGATGACCAGGAATGATGAATTTTTTTTATATATTTATGGATTTACATTTCTTCTTTTGAGAAATGTCTATTTATTTATTTGTTCATTTCCTGATTGTGTTATGTTTGTGTGGTGTTAAGGATTTTTTTTAGATCTTTATAAAATCTGAATATTAATCCACTGTCAGAAGAATACCTGAAATAGATTTTCTCCAAAACTGTAGGCTCTTCGTGCTCTTGTTTTCTTTGCTATGTAGAAAGTTTGAAGCCATCCCACTTATTGATTCTTCGTGTTGTTTCTTGAACTTTAGATATCTTATTCAGGAAGTTGGTACGTGTGCCAATGTTAGAATCCTGACCCTGTATTCTTCCAGGAGTTAAAGAGTTCCTGATATAATACCTATGTCATGGATTCCCTTTGAGTTTAATTTGTGGAGGGTGAGTCACAGTAATCTAGTTCCATTCTTCTGCATATGAATATCCAGTGTTCTCAGCATGCTTTTTATAAAATAGCATTTTTTTCAACATATGTTTTTGGCGGCTTTGTCAAGTACCAGATGACTGCATCTGCATGAATTTGTCTGTGTCTTTTATCCTGTATGATTGGTTTTCATGTTTCTTTCTCTGCCAATATTATGCTTTTTCCATTACTATCACTCTAAACTATAGTTTTAAGTCAGATATTGTGATGCTTATGGAATTATTCTAATCACTCATTATGCTTAGGATATTCTGGGTCTTTTATCTCTCCATATAATTTTTTTCCTTCCCACACTCCTACCCCTCTTTTCCCACTAGAGAGTTCCTCCTTCCTCCAGTCTTGTCCCCCATTATGTGTCATCATCCGCTTATCAGCGAGATCATTCATCCTTTGGTTTTTTGAGATTGGTTTAACTCACTTAGCATGATATTCTCCAGTTTCATCCATTTGCCTGCAAATGCCATAATTTTATTATTCTTTATAGCTGAGTAATATTCCATTGTATATATGTACCACAGTTTCTTTATCCATTCATCAATTGAAGGACATCTAGGTTGGTTCCACAGTCTGGCTATTGTGAATTGAGCAGCTATGAACACTGATGTGGCTGTATCTCTGTAGTATGCTGATTTAAAGTCCTTTGGGTAGAGGCCAAGGAGTGGGATAGCTGGGTCAAATGGAGGGTCCATTCCAAGATTTCTAAGGAATCTCCACACTGCTTTCCAGAGTGGCTGCACTAATTTGCAGCCCCACCAGCAATGTATGAGTGTACCTTTTCCCCATACATCCTTGCCACCTCCTATTGTTGATTGTGTTCTTGATAATTGCCATTCTAATTGCGGTGAGATGGAATCTTAGTATAGTTTTGATTTTCATTTCTTGTATTACTAAAGATGTTGAACATTTTTTCATATTTCTGTTGATTGCTTGTAGATCTTCTGTGAAGTGTCTGTTCATTTCCTTAGCCCATTTGTTGATTGGGTTATATGTATTCTTTTTTGAGTTCTTTATATATTCTGGAAATTAGTGCTCTATCTGAAGTATGAGTGGCAAAGATTTTCTCCAACTTTGTAGGCTCTCTCGTTGCATTGCTGATAGTTTCTTTTGTTAAGAGAAAGCTATTTTGTTTGAATCTATTCAAGTGGTTGATTCTTGCTTTTATTTCTTGTGCTATGGGATTTCTGTTAAGGAAGTCTGATCCTAAGCCAATAAGGGAAAGATTTGCACCTACTTTTTCTTCTATAAGATGCAGAGTCTCTGGTCTTATTTCAAGGTCCTTGATCCATTGTGAGTTGATTTTTGTGCTGGTGAGAGATAGGGGTTTAGTTTCATTCTGTTGCATAAGGATTTCCAGTTTTCCCAGCACCGTTTGTTGAAGAGGCTATCCTTTCTCCATTGCATATTTTTGGCCCCTTTGTCTAGTATGAGAATATTGTATTTATTTGGGTTTGTGTCTGTGTCCTCTATTCTGTACCATTGATCTACCTGTCTATTTTGGTACCAATACCATGCCATTTTTGTTACTATTGCTTTGTAGTATAGTTGAAGTTCTGGTATTGTGATACCCCCTGTTTCATTCTTCCTGCTAAGGATTGCTTTTGCTATTCTGGGTTTCTTATTCTTCCAGATCAATTTCATGAATGCTTGCTCTATTTCTGTAAGTTACATCATTGCAATTTTAATTGGAATTGCATTGAATCTGTAAGTTGGTTCTTTGAAAAAGTAAACAAAATAGACAAACCCTTAGCCACACTAACAAAGAGAAGAAGAGAGAAAACTCACATTACTAAAATTCATGATGAAAAAGGAAATATCACATTAGACACCAATGAGATACAGAACATAATGAAATGCTACTTTGAAAATCTGTATTCCAACAAAATAGAAACTACCGAAGACATTGACAAATTTCTGGAGACTTATGCTCCTCCCAATCTGAACCAGGAGGACATACACAATTTAAACAGATCAGTATCAAGCAATGAATTAGGAGAAGCCATTAAAAATCTACCATCCAAGAAAATCCCAGGACCCGACAGATTCTCACCCAAGTTCTACAAGACCTTCAAAGAAGAACTCATTCCAATACTTCTCAAAGTATTCCAGGAAATACAAAAGGAGGGTACCCTACCGAACTCATCCTATGAAGCTAATATCACCCTCATACCCAAACCAGGCAAAGACACATCAAGGAAAGAAAATTTTAGACCAATATTTGTGATGAATATAGATGCAAAGATCCTTAACAAAATATTGGCAAACCGTATCCAAATACATATTAAGAAAATTGTGCACCACGATCAAGTGAGGTTCATCCCTGGAATGCAAGGATGGTTTAACATCTGTAAATCAATAAAAGTAATCCATCATGTCAATAGACTTAAGGATAAGAATCATATGGTTATTTCAATTGACACAGAAAAAGTGTTTGACAAAGTACAACACCCCTTCATGCTCCAAACACTAGAAAAAATAGGGATAGTAGGAACATACCTGAACATTGTAAAGGTTATTTATGCTAAGTTCATGGCCAACATCATTCTTAATGGAGAAAAACTGAAACCATTCCCTTTAAAAATGGCAACAAATCAGGAATGTTCTCTTTCACCACTTCTATTCAACATTGTCCTTGAAACTCTAGCCAGAGCAATTAGACAGACTAAAGCAATTAAAGGGATATGAATAGAAAAAGAGGAACTTAAGCTGTCACTATTTGCCTATGACATGATTCTATATTTAGAGGATCCAAAAATCTCCTCCAGAAAACTTCTAGACCTCATCAATGAATTCAGCAAAATAGCAGGCTATAAAATCAACATGCATAAATCTAAAGCATTTTTATATGCAAGCGATGAAACATCTGAAAGGGATATGAGGAAAACAACTCCATTTGCAATAGTCTCCATATAAATTTTAAGACTGATTTCCCTAATTCTGTGAAGAATGTAATGTGTATCTTGATCAGGATTGCATTGAACTGTAGGGCATTTTTGGTAATATCACCATTTTAGTATTTATTCTATGTGTCCAAAAACATGGGTAGTTTTTCCATCTTCTATGGTTGTCTTCATTTTCTTTCTTTAGCATTCTGTGATTTTCAGTGTAGGGATCTGCACTTCCTTGGTTAGATTTATTCTTAGTCATTTTGAGGTTATGAGGCTATATTGAATAGAATTTTTTTCTGAATTCTTTCTCAGATGATTTATTTTTTAGAATACAGAATATCTACTGATTTTTGTATATTGATCTTGTATTCTGGTATAGTCATGATTTTTAAAATCAATTCTATCAGTCTTGTTTTGTTTTGTCTCATTTTGTTTTGGTTGGGGGGGTACTTATGAGAATAGAATCATGTCATTTGACTTCTTTTCTGTTCACAATGTGACTGTGTTGGACAATGATGTCTGCTTTTCTTAAACTTGGTAGGACAGATTCATGTGTCTCATGGAAGGGAAGCTTTCCCTTCCCCCACTAAGCCAGCACTCACTGGAGGCTACCTTTATCTGTTGCTTTTATTAATTCCTTTCTGCTGCAGAACCTGATGTTTCTGGTATTCACTTGTCTGCTAGTTCTATGAAAATCTCTCACAGTCTTTCTATCTGAGTTTATTCTGTAGAACTGATATTTTAATTCACTCTCAAGAAACTGCCTCAAAATTGTGGGTTCCTCTGGTCTTCCATTTTCCTTATTTTCAGTACTTCCATTTTAACTATAGTAAATGCTTTGCTCCATGTTGTGGAATATGTCCTATTTCGGTATTCTTTGAAATTCATATTATTGAACATCCTCTAGTCCACCTGGATATTACATAAGCAGTGGAAAATGAATTCTGTCCTTTGGATTGGTTATGAGATTACATATTTTATATGTAATATGTGTTAGGGTTATTCTATGTTTTCTTATCTCCCATATTCATTATTTAAAATTAACCCTTGTTGGGCACCCAAGCAGGATCTGAAGCCAAAATTCCATTAGGGTGAGTAAGTACTGTGCTTTCATGGGCCTCTCCTTTATGAAGCAAATTGCCATAAGGGACAAATAAGTGAAATACTTTATACATTACAATGGTTGGAATAAAAATTGAGATGAATGGGTTCCAGAGAGCAGAGTACTCAAGTACATGGACACCAACTGCAGAAACAGGGAGAACTCCAAAAAGCCAATCAGGAGCAGTATGCAGAGGGGAAGATGAGAGGGGCTGCTCAGGAAAGAAGATATCTGGTCTGCAACATAAAAATGTTGAAGTGAAAACAAAAAAGAACAAACAGAAATCACCTGGAAATGGAGATGGTGGCAGTACCAGTGAGACACCTCAGTCTCCCCTGAAGAAAATGGCCCAGGTAGATCCTACTGTTGAAAATGAAGAAACATTTATGAACAGAGTTGAAGTTAAAGTAAAGATTCCTGAAGAACTAAAACCATGATTTTCTGATGACTGGGACTTAATTACCAGCCAAAAACAGCTGTTTTATCTTCCTACCAAGAAAAATGTGGATTCTATTCTAGAGGATTATGCAAATTACAAGCACTCTCCAGGAAACACAGATAATAAGGAGTATGCCATTAATGAAGTCATGGCAGGAATAAAAGAGTACTTCAAATTAATGTTGGGCACTCAACTGCTCTACAAATTTGAGAGACCACAGTAGAGGAAACAAAATACAAAAACAAATACCCCCACCCAACCCAACCAACCAACCAACCAACAAACAAACCCAAAACAACAAAACTAAAAAAATCAACAAAATGGAACATGCTTTTAGATCCACGTCTGCTACAAATTTATTTAACTTTATTTATTAACTTACATAGAAAGTTACTAGTTACTATGCTCCATCCTAATATTTGAAATCAAGGCAGAAGCAGTCACAAGCCCCAGGAATCAGTAGACCTATGTATAAGGAGAGGAGTTTAAGGAAAGGTCCTTCCCCAGGCCTAGAAAACAACCAATTGTCCATAGTAAGTAGATAAATTAGGTGTAATGAAAGATAAGAAAAATAGAAGAGATAATTAGAAGTTTAAAATTTAGAATATTATTACTAGGAATTTGAAACACCAACCTAAGAATTTGTGTACAATATAAAACAAGCAACTAGAAAATTAGAAACTGGTATAAGGTGTTCAAATGTAGGTTAAACAGATGTAATGAATGAAACATACACTTATAGAGTGAACATTAGGTATGTGGTCATAATGGTGTAAACAGAGTACATTGATACAATCAAAAATTGTGATCCAAATATATAGAAGTAGACAGGATAAATATGTGAGAGATGTGGGTGCATATTTCTTTGAATTTGTATTTTAGATGGAGTAGAGATCAATCTTAATCTTCCTTACCTGGAAGTCATTAGAAATTTTCTACAATTGTATAAATCAAGAAACCAAAATAGAGCATTATTTAGAAATATGAGTAATTCATAAGACTTCTGGAATGATTTGAAAGGCTACTTTTAAGGAATGAGAGATTTAAAAGTGTCCCACTAAAAACCACACCCATGCACTCATACACAAAGACCACACACATACGAACACAGACATGCATGTATAAAAATCCAGTAGAAGTTAATTTTATAATGTCATATTATTTCAGTATAAATAATGCTTATTACTGTTTTTCTTTCTGCAATGATAATTCTTTAATTCTGTGTTAACATGATATTTTGAAACATTTTGTCATTTCTAATTATATTTGATACATATGCTGGTATGTTAGGCTTATATAAGTTTGTACATATATTTTAATACTTAGATTATAGGAGAGTCATAAGTGTATGTGACTCACAATATATGTATATGTCTATCAATATTTGTTGATAAATATTGATAAAAGGATATTGATAGATATAGATAGTATCATGGTGATCTGGTTATATGTCCAAAAGTATTTGTTGCATATGAGTCAAATTTCTAATACTTTTTGGATACACCCACAATGCTTCATAAACCCACAATTATTTTAAGAAATGTATTATTTTTATATTTCCCATTAGTTATCTACATCTTATGAGATAAAGTCCAGGAAGAGATTGACCTTGGGATTTGCTGACACTAAAGCCCCTGCATGCAGGACCATAGCAGTATGCCTTATACAGAGGCTGTCCTGCTTGAGATCCAGAGATACATAGACCTCCTCCCAAGCAGTCTGCCCCATGCAGTGACCTGTGACATTAAATTCAGAAACTACTCCATCCCCAAGTAAGATTGTTTTCCTCACAGTGAAGTCCCCAAATTAGCAGAATGGTCCCAATCCTCTGCCAACACTAAATGAGATAAGTACAATACTCATCCATGTAGCACCTCGATGAACTCATGCTGGACCACTGTAGGTCATGAAGCTTCAACTATTCCTCATATCCAGCAGTGTGAATGTTATGTATTTGTTCTACTCCTTTGAGATTGTTTTTTCTACCCTCTCCAAATTTTGGAACCAGATTGTTAATTTCCTAAAACATTCTCCTGGAATATTTTTCAGTATAATATTAAATCTATGGATCAGTTTAGAAAGAATTGACATCTTAACATGTTGACTGTTTCAGTTAATGAACATCATATATGTTCTTATTATTTTGGGGTTTTCTTTATTTTTTCCAGTAATGTTTTGTTTTTAATGGAGTGGTTTCCACACTTTGTGGAATATTTTTTAATTAAGTGTTTAATATTTTGAAAGCTAATATGGGAGGGATATGAGGGATGTGAGGGATGTGAGTGTACATTTCTTTGAGGTTTGTATTTACATGGAGTAGAGATCTATCTTAATCTTCCTAACCAGGAAGAAATTTTCTACAATTGTATAAATCAAGAAACCAAATTAGATCTTTATTTAGAAATATGAATAATTCAGAAGGCATTTTGTTGTTCTAGGCATATGGACATATAGTCACAGTTTTATTTATGACTTTATATCTAGAGTTCTTATTAACTTTATTAATCATTGATAATTTGTGTTTAGATTCATTTGGAATTTCTTATGTACATTACCCTGCTATCTGGTTAGTATTGGTTTTATGTATTATTTTCCAACTCTAATGACATTACTGTTTCTTACATTATTTCATTGGTTGGGAAATTCAGCACAGTGTTGAATACAAGTGGTGTGTTGAGCATGCTTTTATTTTGTTTTACTCTAGCAGGAGGTGAAAGTTTTACATCACACTACTGAGTATAATGTTTTATGTACCTTTTGGAAGATATTCTTGATCAGATGAAAGACGTTTCCCTTTTTCTTATTTGTGTTTGATATTTTCTTATTATATTTCATTCTGTTTGCCACATTTTTATCAAATGGATTCTCTGCATCCATTGATCATGCAATGATGGTGATATATTTTGGTCTCTTTCTCCTCTAAATATGCATATTGTAAGTTAGACACACAGCAGATCTTGATCTTCTACAGCTTGTTAAACACATTTTTTCCTCTTCCTACGTTTTTTATTGGTGCATTACTCTTGTACATATTAATGAGATTTGTTGTCACATATATATAAGTGCCTGTACACAATGTAACACCGACTTGGTCAATATCACTCCCCAGCAATTTTATTCATATTTTGATAGATTATTATCCAATTTTTCTTCTTGAGCTTTGTCATATTTCTGTCGATGTAATGCTGGCCTCATAAAATAAAAGAGAGTGTATTTCCTACTTTGTGACTATTTTTATTGCTTTCCTCTCCTCCCACTCTTCTTTTTGTGACCTCTCAGATTTGTATTTGGAATGCCTAATAATATTTGCCTAAGTACAGTTATATAGAAAAACTACAGTTTCAAATGATATTCATCTTCTTCCAGAAAGAATTCTTCCCTCCCCTACTAGGTAGTCAGAATGCCATAACACTTCCTACCCTGACTCAGAGTTATTGACTAACACCATTGAAAATTGACTGCAGTCAACCTCTGAAGTTCCACCAGCTGTGCACAGGTTTTTATCTCAGCATCTTTCCAATGAGCCTAACTGATATTAAGTTCCTATATTTATTTACACTTTCAGGTCAGTATGCTCCTAGCTCCTCCATTTCACATAAAGTAGAACATATTATTAATGAAATTCGCAAATGATAGTACTAAAAGTTGTGTTTTCAAGGTTGAGAAAGAACTATAATTTTAGTATGGCTAGAAGTACTATTTTTGTTTTCTGGAGAAGAGGAAATTGAGGAATTTCCTGAGAGGTGTTAGGCATTTACCTGATGATGAGAGATTTCATACAATGGTTAGATGTTCCACTTCATTCTGTTTTCAGTAAAGAAAACAAGCAAGAATCATGTTATGCCTGGTTTTATGTTGAGTATAGAAGGTTCACAGCCCAATGAAATGAGCTTTTTTCTGCATGGTACAATCTAATGAAGGAAGTTGAAAAGGTGCATGGCATATTCTAATGATCCCCATTTAAATTATAAAAAGAAGTTCTGCTCTCAAAGATTGAGTCAGTCAGTGAAATGAACATAATTGTCTAAGATAAAGTTGGCAAACTTCTTCTGAAACGAGTCAGATAGTAAATATTTTAGTTTTTTAGGCAATAGATTCTCTCTTGTTATTTCTCGTCTCTGCCATAGTTACACAAAAGCTCTCATAGATCATATATAAATGAGTGGAAAAAGGTGTGTTCCAATATTTATGGACAGAGATTTTTTATAATCTCTGTCATAGAATACATATTTTTTTTTCATTTAAAAATTACTAGATAAAAGAATGTATGTGAACAGATTACAGACTGGATTTGGATGGGTTGTGATTTACTAATTACTAGTCTTAGTTCTGTCCATAGAACTTTCTGAATGATAGAATGTTCTATATCTCTGCTGCCCAATACAGTGGTTACTTTTAAATTTATTAAAAGTTTTAATTTGATTTTTTCCAATTGAAATTTAAATGTGTAGCATGAGTCTTTGTTTTGGATAGCAAATATCTTGGGTTATTTCCAAATAGGATTCAGTATCTTTCATCATTTTTGGATGAGGTGCAGCAAAATATAGTTAGATAGTGGTAATAATTCCTGATGGTCTACAGCATATTCTGATAACTTTAGTTATTATATATATTATATATCATATAAGTGACTGAAAGAGAGCAGTTCAAAGAAAAATTAAGGTGACGAAAATGCTACTTACACTGGTTTGATCATTACACCTTGTATACATGCAGTACATTATCAAACCATGAATACATTTTTAAAAAAGACATCTCCCACCACCAAAACCTCTGAAAACAAAAAATGGATTTTGGGGCTGTCTCATTGAGTGGCCAAAACTGAATTGAATTGGAGTGAATCATTGATATTCTTTTTTATTCCACTTTCTATGCATTATTCATTATTTTTTCTAAAAATATACATGCATTCTATGTTCTTATCCTCCATTACCAAAATTGAGAGTATTATAAATATCTACAGTGTATACATCATAAAGCCTTTCTAAAATGTTAAACAGTCTGACAATGTAGCAATTTCACCTCTGAGACCAATAGTCACACTAAAGGAATGAATCAAAAAGGTAGAACACAAAAAAACTGCCCTCTCCTGACACACACACACACACACACACACACACACACACACACACAATCTTGAAATGGTTGATGAAACATTTTGAGAAGGATGGTGTCCTCTGAGAATATGGAAGTGTTGGTGGTAATTACTGCAGTAAGAGCATACACATTTTGTGCTGGGAGTTCTGATTTCTCAGCCAGGGAAATTAAGCATCAGGATCACAGTCACATACATAGGGAAGAGGGGAAAGAAGTGTCACTTGTGTGAAAGAGTACTTCCCCTTTGTCTCTTCTAAATAAATCAGGTACTGCTTTCTCTAACTGTATCCAGAAATCAAAAATTCAGGCAGCCACTTAGAAATGTTTACCTTATTCTAAAATTTTGTCTTATCCAGGGATCTGGAGGTCTTCAGTGTCAACTCTGGCTCTGACACTCTTGTCATACTGGGTATATTTGTGATCCCTTTGAGCCTTGGCTTTCTCATTTGCACACTGTTGATAATACATTATTTATATTATGATGCTGTAAGAATTCAACCAGGTAATATCTGCAAAATAAAAGCTAATACTAGGAGATTTCATTTTGCCCACATCATTAATGCAGTCAAAGGCTGAGAAAACATTTTGTTGATGAGGATATGTATAAATTAGCACTTTCACATGCTGCTGACAGGATTCTAAACTGGTACAAGCAACGTGAAGAACAATTTGGCAGCATCTTTTAGAATAAAAACGTAAGCCAGGTGGAGTAGCACATACCTGTAATTGCAGAAGTTTGGGAAACTGAGGGAGGAGGATTGCAAGTTCAAAGCCGACCTCAATGACTTAGTGATGCCCTAGCAACTGAACAAGACTCTTTTACAAATAATAAGAAATAAAAAATAGCTGGGACTGGGGATGTGGTTCAGTGGTTAAGCATGCTCAATTCAATTCCTGGTGTTTAAAATAGAAAGAAAGAAAGAAGAAAGAAAGAAAGAAAGAAAGAAAGAAAGAAAGAAAGAAAGAAAGAAAGAAAGAAAGAAAGAAAGAAAGAAAGAAAGAAAGAAAGAAAGAAAGAAAGAAAGAAAGAAAGAAAGAGAGAGAGAAAGAAAGAGAAAGAAGAAAGAAAGAAAGAAAGAAAGAAAGAAAAAGAAAAATAGAAAATGTATATTCTATGATGTGAAAATTCTAATTTTTGATATATGCCCCTTGTGCAAACAGAAATTTCTACTATATTCTCACTTCATAGTTGCTTTTGCAAAGAAATTGTGCAAATTGCCTAAAACTTATCAGCAGTGTAATAATGCATTCATATTATTAAGCATGAATAGTGTGGATATATGTTTCAACAAAGGGCAATATCTGCATTGTTTTATTAGATACAAAATCAAAATGCTGTAGAATAACTTTAATTTGGATGAACAAAAAGAGCAAAGTAACAAATTGCATAAACTTGCTGCACTCAGGTTTGTTATTCTTACATGTGTAGAGTAATTATGAAGGATTATATTCCATGGAGAGATATATTACTAATTGATGTTGGCAGATGTGTCTGAAAAGTCCAAACTGGGTTCTGGGCTAAAGTGAGAGGGAGACTTGCTTTCCACCATATGTTCATTTTTATACAATACCTTGTTCTATTTGTAATGGGGTTCTAAGTAATGTAATGTAAAATAATTTTCAGTGCTGGCAATCAAACCCGGGGTCCTGTGCATGCTAGGCAAGCACTCTACCACTGAGCTACATTTCCAGACATACAACTGACTCATTTATGTATATATTCCAAAGAGTTGTGACAAATATATGCAGTAATGCAACCACACAAATCAAGATATAAAATATTGCTGGGCTTGATGGTGCACAACTGTAAGCCCCACTACTCAGGAGGCTTAGGCAGGAGGATTGCTGTGCTCAGCCTAAGCACCGCAGTGAAATACTCTGTCAATTTATATGATATATATATAACATTTTCATTGCCACATAAAGTTTTTTTGTCCTCCTATTCAACCAATTGTCCTTCCTCACTTCCCATCCCTGATGACCATGGATCTGCTTTCGTACCTATGGTTTTGACTTAGCAAGAATGTCATATGGTAGACTATGACATAGAACAAAATAAAAACAAATATTTTATCTCTTGCTGTTTTAACTTCATTTACTCCTTCTCCAATACTCTTCTTATATAGATCCAAATTTCTTTTTAAATTTTTTTATTGGTGAATAAGAATTTTAAAGGAAGAATGCTTCATTGTGGACAATTCATAATGCAGATAACATAATTTGATCACTTTCTTTCCCCAGGACCTTCCTTTGCCCTCCCCTCTTCTCTTCCTCCCCCTGAATCCCTCCCTATACCCTACTAGTCTTTTATATTTTCATATATGTTTTTTGTATGTAGAAGAATATGTTTTAGATACCTTTTCCTTGGCATCTATTAGTAGTGCATTCCCTTTTATTGCTGAATAATATTCCATTACAAAGTATACCTTGGATTTTTTTATACACTTATAAGGAGATGGATAAATTTGATTGTTTCTAGTTTTTGGTTTTTTTTAAACATGAACAATATAAACAATGTGAACACACAGAAAGACTACCTAGTCATGCAACAAATCACTTTCACAGGAGATAAAAAAGCCAGGTGAGTCTTTAGTGCCTGAGTTTAGGATAATAAAAAGACACATTAAAGAAGGTAAGACAGAAAGACTTGCCTGCATTACTCCCAACCCCAACTCTAAGCCATGTGGCAGTAAGAGATGCCCCTGCAAGGGGAGGGGAAAGGAATTGAGTCCGGGCCTTGGACCTGAAACACTGAGGATGTACATAGGCACAGCTAGAGTAGTGCATCTGGGCACTAGTGCATTACCTTAAAACACCTGACAAAGTGATTTCCTCTGGGAGATGAGGTCAGAAAGGGTAGTGTGTGACCCTTCTGCTTTCATACATTTCTGCACAGAAGAAAGGGAAATAAGTAGAATTAGATATCAAATAGAAGGTCAATTGTGTGTGGTCTGGGGATGAAATGAGACTAATGACTTCAGAGACATAGCAACAAATTGCCATCACATTTCTTTTGAGTGTAAAACAATGTGTGGAAGCTAGAAAAATAATAGGAAAGCTCATGCTTTCAGGGAATTTGTTCTGTTGGGGAGAGAAGACTAAAGCTTAATATATAGGAGAACAAATTCATACTTGATTCTGAGTTTGAAACATGCAGTATAGAGTCTATACCAAGTTTTCATTTATTTTCGTGTTAACACACCAAACAGGGGCATGAATCACAGCCTTAATGTTAGATTCCCCCCCCCATCATTGATCTTCACAATATCCTACTATAGTTTGCAGCTGCCCAGAAGTTATTTCTGTGTTTAAAATCTATATATGTAGTAAGTGTAGGTGACACTCATCCAAAGAACTTTTTTTTGTTGTATTTAATTTTTTCTTTTTTTTCTTTTTCCATGCTGGCTACTGATCACAAGACTCACACATGCTAGGCAAGTGTTCTACCTCTTGGCTACACCCCTGTCTTGCCAAGGAGATTTTCTAACACTTTCCCTTTCCACAATGTATGCTTATCATTTTGAGGGCCAGCATGTCCTTTTGGGACCCAATTTTACCTGAATTATTTACCCAAATTGAAAGTTGAGATTGAAACCAGTAATTAATCATGATTATTATTGAGATCATCTGGAGGAGAAATGACCTGAATTATCACAACTTAATCATTTCTCTGTTTGACCTAAATGACACATGAACACCTCAACATTAGGTAATCATTGGCACTTGGGGTCACCCATGCTCGTGTACCAGGACACAGGAAATAGCATATGTCTTTAGAAAGTGACCCAAGAAATACTCTAAAATGAAGAGGGTGTTGTCTGGACCCTTGGGAAATGGGAAATGTGAGAAGAGAGGGCAGAGAAGGCATACCAAAGAGGGGAATTATGTGAAGAGTGTCCCAGAGGAGAGGACTGTCAATGACAACACAGAAGCAGCCAGACAGTCAGGTACCTGCGGCAGAGAAGCAAATGCATTGGCAAATGGGTTGATATCAAGTTCCTTAGCCAGAGATTTCAGGTTAAAGTGCCCTACAATACTGATTCAGAATGAAGAGAGCTTCATAAGAGCCAGGCCCTTTTCCACACATATCTGTTTTCCAGAAGACAAAACAACAAAGACAACAGTTAATCTTTATGTGTAACTGTGACATAATGATGAATGTGATGCTAAGAGAATACACAGTAATTGTTTGATGAATGATTTGCCAAATGAATGGAAGAATGGAGAGATGGCAGGACGAATCGATGTATGGAAGGACAGCCAGATAGGTATAAGGGTAAAGGGTGACAAATTCCTAACTATCTAGCATTTCACCTTTCAAAAAAAAAAAATATATATATATATATATTTATATCTCACTATTTTTCACACCCTTTATCCACAATCCTAGATATAACTGCTTTTAATCCATCTGCAACCCAACAAGTAGTTTACAGTGTTGTAGCATGCAGTTCCTTTTGTCTGCAATGCCCTTTTCTTACACAACCTCAGTACCCAGGTTGATTTTCATTTCCTCTTTCCACTCTTTGTGTTTCTCTCAAACAATAAAATCTTGTCATCATTAGTTTTTCTCTATGTCTATTAGTTTTGTCTTTTACAAAGACAGAGACTTTGTAATTGTACCTTCAATGCCAGACATAGAGCAGATATTGAAGTGACAGAATCAAGGATGGTCAGACTTCAAGATACACAATGCAGGTGTGGTGATCCAATTTGCAAGACACATGCTCATCACTGGAAGAGGTGTGCTCTATGATTATTTGAGGGTACCTGAAATACCCTGACATCTTCCATGTTTCTATGACTTGATGGTATTTTTGCTGGGGGCAGGTACTGGAGATTGACTCAGGGGCACTCAACCACTGAGCACATCACCAGTCCTATTTTGTATTTTATTTAGAGACAGGATCTCACTGAGTTGCTTAGCTCCTCACCAAACTGAGACTGACTTTGAACACAAGATCCTACTTTCTCAGTCTTCCAAGCTGCTGTGATTATAGGCATGTGCCACCATGCCTGGTGTCTCCATGTTTTCTAACAAAATTTCTGACAATCATGATTGAGAACTACTCTCCTTCCTCTGTGATACATTTCCTCCTCAAAATGCTTTGCCTTTTCTTCTCTTTCATTCTGTCCCTTTTGAGGCAGCTCACCTGTAACATGTGATAATGTTGCTTCTCCATCTTATGTTTCATAGTGGAGTATGAAATTGTGCAAACCTGGCATCTTCTCATGCAGACTTCCTTCTACCCCTGCATTCTGTGCTCCCTGCTGTTGATACCACCCTTTACCGGTGGTATCAAAGGCCTTGTAACTTTACAGGTGAATCTCCCTTGAAATGTAACAGATGTTCAAAAACTAGTTGGATAAAAAATAGAACTGATCAAAAAAATCCTGAGCTCAAAAAAAAAAGATAATTAAAAAAAAAAAAAAAAAACAAGAGTCCTGGAAAAATGATACGGCCGTTAATTACTTTAGTAAAGTACCATAAAATTTACTTTTTCTGGAGTTTAGGTAAGACTCTTTTTACCTTTTTTTCCCTTGGGTTTGAGACAGGTCTCCTACTGAGCCTTTAGGCTTCCTATTTACATTTCAATGTAAGCCTTGACTGAGATCTGGAAGGATCTAACAGGTTTTAACAGAAACCTTGTGCCTAGGCCATTTTAGCCATCTCATCAGGACAGGTTGGATGTCAAAGAAAATTATGAGACCTTATTTTCCATTACTTTTGAGAATGAAGCTACTTTGCTAAGTTCCTCACTGAGATATGCCATTGGTTATTTTGAGCTGCCTATGGCTGCCTATCCAGGATTTATTTTCCCCTTTGTGACAAACAGGTTAAATCTTGCTTCATAGGTAAGCTGAGGACAGGAGCTTGAAGTAAGGCCCCTTCTTGATATTCTTGGGGCAGAATATTGTCCTATGGTGGCTATTTTCTGTAGTATTGAACCTGTTGATGGCATAATTAAGCTTTATTTTTGAGATCTTATAATTCCTATTAGCTAAGAAGTTTAGGAGTTCCATAATGAACTTTGATATTCCTCCTGGGTGGAGGCACATAAAGGATGTCATTTACTTACTGGAGAACAATCACAGATGTTCTATCACTGAATTTTGTTAAGTCCTTAGCTAAGGTTTGTCCAGAACAGGTGAGGGCCATCTAAATCCTGAGGCAATACTGTCTAGGTTAGTTGAGATACAGTATCTGGTTCCTCAAAGGCAAACAGAAATTGCTACTCAGAGTCTAGCATAAAGAGGAAAAGCCATCTTTTAAATCTAACAGTAAACCAAGCAGCAGTTGGAATCCAAGATAAAAGTGTATGGATTAAGAACTACAGGGTGGAGGAAATTACTGCTTCATTATTCTAAGGTTTTGAACTAGGCAGTTGGCTTTTTAACTCCTAAAATGGGTGAATTGCATGGACTATTGCAAGGCATTAAAAGTTTATGTCATTTTGAATGATCTTTAATAAGTCCTTTTTCTTGTCTTTATGTTCCCTTTTCTTTCTTTTTGATCTCTATTAAAAGTGGAAGGTGCAAGCTGGAGAAGATCATCTAAGGATTGATCAGGGCCACGTGCCAATTTTTGAAATTTCCTCTAAATATTTGGGGCTGACTAAATAATAAATTTGTACCTTAAAAGTATGTGACCCTTTATGGATTCAGGATTCAGGGTGGTGTGTTTTCTTATTGCTTTCCTAAGTCCATGAAAATAGCAGGACTTTCCTGAAGGCCGCATAATAGTTTTTTTAGGCATCCTACTCATTATTTGAATCCCAATTAGGATGGTTTCTGGGAACTACCTGTGCTCTAGATGGTTAATAGCATAATTTTCCAGGTGAAGTCATACCTGGCATAAGTTTTGAAACATCTCAATATTTATTTGGACCCTCCAAAAGCCTCCTTAAATTTATTTTTGTCTGTCTTAAGTTAGGAGGTTCCCCTCGATTTTCCTCCCCTAGTAGGTGATTCCGTAAGGCTTTCACCTCTCATGGTAGAGATTATTGATGTCAAGCATGGTAACAAATGAAAGGCACTTTTCTTGATCATTTGCAATTTAGCAGTATGCAGGCTAGTGGTGAACCTGGCAATACTGTTGAGAGAGAAGCTCCCTTCTGAGTTAGAAGTATTAGGGACATCTCCCTAACTTTGAGCTTTCTTATGGTCCAGAAAAACCCGTCTCTCATTACCTGGCTTTGCCAAAGTTATTTCTGGCCTTCTTCGGCAAAGTGCTAGGGTCCTAGTTTGCCCTGTGCTAGAGACCCTGGGAGGATTCAGACTTAAGGGCATTATTGCTTTCCTCCTGCCACTATACTCCTAATTATGAAAAACAATGACAAAAGTAAAAAGCGTGACTTTTGCCTATCTATTTGCCCTGTAGACTAAAGGAATCTCTGGAGAGTGAGGAGACATCTATTGGTTGTTAGGCGTATAACGCCCTTTGCTTGGAGGGTCTCATGGGAGGGGTTTTTAAATGCCTCCCTCTTGCAGCTTAAAGAGAACACAGTGAGCACATTTAAGCACAGGAACAGTAATGGGGAGACTCTAGATATCTAGACTAGTGAAGGCTAACTATGCGAACAAAGGAAACCTGGGCTTTTTCATACTAATCATCCCAGGCCTTAATCATGCAGTTTGAATTCCTAATTTCTGACCAGCAAGGGAAGGGGAGCATCCAGGAGGGAGTGGATGTGCAGGGTGTTGTGCACTGTACGGCCCATACATAGGCAAAGGTAATTGGCGTTTTCCTTCAGTGCCATTCGTCTACCAATCACCCTGGATGCCCCTCAGGGTGGTCAGGAGGGGGAGTCCAGAGAAGGAACCTTTGGGGTCCACCTGAGAGTAGCCCGGGCTGAGAACCCCGCAGTTGTTCCAATCTTTCCTCCACCTCCACGCATCCTGGGCAGATCCGGACTAGGGACACGGTGTACTGGCAGCAATTGCGCTCCAGACCTGGACAGAAAAGTAGGAAATGGCTTCAGCTGAGTCCAACATGCCTACAGAGCAGGTGATTGGAAACTTGCCTGGGCCAGGAAACCTCTCACCCAAGTCTTAAGAATGGCCGCTGCACTAACTGCATTTAAGTAGCTGACAGGTGCCCATTTTGCCCTCCAAAAATAAAGAGACAGAAAGATGCACCTCAAAAAGATGTGGGGTGCGTGGAGAGAGAAGCTTACTTACCTTGGCATAAATCTCAGTGGGACCTCCAAATCTGATACCGCCGTTTACCGGTGACTAGTTCTGCTCCTTCTAATGTTGAAGATTGAACACTAGAGAAGCACACCAAGGCAAGCATATTAAGCAGGTTTAATTTAAAGGTAATAATACAGACTTCTCCTGGCAGGAAGAAGGGGGCCATGGCTGATATTCTAAAGTCTGAAGTGAGGGCACCCTACATCTTTTATAGGTTAAAGTCTCTTTTGTTGCCGGGGTCCAGCCCTAGCAGGAGTCCATGGTTCCACACTGGTAAACGGGGCACGGGGAGACAGCGTCAGCGATGGATGGAGAATGAAAGACACAGACTCTAGTTCTGGTGCAATCAATCCACTTTTTTCTGGGGAAGCCTGGGTTTATATACATTTTTCTTCAGGCTTTGATGACAGGCTTGTGATTAATAAAATCAAAGAAGTTTCCAAAGCATAGGCAGAAATTGTTTTTACCAAAAGATTATGAGAAAACAGTAACCTTACAGATTATCCTTACCTAATCACAATTATTTTAAGAATATTTAACTAAGTCAATAAGCTAATACAATGTTTATTTCCTTAATATCTAAACTCTATATGACCTAAGACTATTCTTATTACTTTTTGCGGTAAAGCGATAGACAAATAATGTCATGTGACCATCTCTACTAGGTCCATCTGGTTAATATCTAAATTGCTGAGTTAAGGATACAGGAGGGCAGTGGTCACAGTGGTTCTTGTGGCCAAGTTTTTTTACTGAATAGATTACATTGTCTTATGTAGCTCTTTTTCCCAGAACAGAGCAATGTGTACCAATGTTTATTAAAGGGGTGACCTATTCGTTGTAGGAAGGAAGGAATGCTGTGAAAACTTATTCTTTTACCTTACCACCACACATAAACAAAGCCATCATCTGGATTAAACCACCCTGATGGAGACAGGGGGAGATCTATATCTACCTTCTCTAAGGGCTTGCCTTTAGGGGGGTACCAGGGCTTGCCATTGATAAAATAAGCTGGTCCATATCTAGTAGCTACTGTGGGAGGTGCTTTGTGCTTAGAACTTGGGGAAACATTGTTATCTATAAGTTTCTGTGCCCCAACAGGTTCTGGCTGTGCCAGTAAATGCAGTGTTTGATTTTTAACATAATAAAAACATTCTCCTGTACTGAGGTTAACATCACAGGGTTTCAACATGTGTTTTGTCTCCGTGATGTTTTTTCTGGAAATTTGTAGAATTATTCCCATCACCTCTAGCAAGATCCCCAGACTGAAGTTATTAATTATTATTAATAAATAATAGTTATTAATTAATTAAGTTATTGATTATTATTAATAAATGATTAATAAATAAGTTAGTAATAAATTATTAGGAAAACTCCACAGAATAACATCCAAGCTAGGGAGGCATACATCTGGCTACAATCCTTTTAGGATGAGTCTCTGCAATCATCCTTGACTGGAACTCTGTCAAGCACTGCAAGGAGAGCCAGGCGCCCCCTGCATTTTGTTCTCCAGTTCTCTCCCCCTTATCTCTCCTTCCTGCCTACATGACTAGGCCTGGTTTTGCATTAAGTGAGAACCCATGGGCGGGGGAGGGCCAAGGTGATTCAGGCAGATAAGGGCCCAGGGGGCATTAATTAGCACTTCCTTGCTTGCAATCCTTGATAAAGGCAGATAAATTTGGTAATCGATGGGATCCGGAGCTCCTTGACATTCCATTCTTCCAGGGGCAGTCTCCAACTTCCAGAGGCAAATGGCTTCATGGCTTCATTTCCTCGATTTGACCCCATCCCCTATTTCTGCACTAACTACCTGTCCTTAATTCTGGCTTCACTGTTACAGGACACTAGTTCTATTGCATTACAATAGACTGATTACTCACCTGCTTCCCTAACAGGGTAGGAGGCTATTGGTGCTGTTCTCTGCTACTGGAGAATTCTATTTTCACAGCTGAGCCTAGGATATGTGTAACACTACCCAGAAGAAAATCAAGTTGTGAAGTGTGATTACTTCTGATGGTGAAGAGAACCTTAGTGAGTTTTACCTTCTAGGGGAGACCTTTGATACTCCTGTGACGTATATAAATGAAGGACACAAACACTTTACATAAGAGTTTCCTAATTTGGAAGAAATGTTCACGTTAAAAATTAAAGTCCCACTATTCTAATCCATCATTCAGGGTGTATCAAGGGAAGTGCACCAGCATAGAATTATGCTCCTAAGAAACAATCTATTACATCCAGAGAGGCAGCACGTAAGTTCCAACCAATCCCAGAAAGATTTCTAGTCCTCTGAAACACTTAGAAATGAGTTTCTACTACCGATGAGAAAGGCATGAAGTACTTACTTTTCTTTTCCTTTTTTTTTTTTTTTTTTTTTTGGAAAAGAAAAAATTATTTCAGAGAGGTTTTGTGGCATTTAGGCTACAGTGAAGGGAAGTTGTACAAGTTTCATTTCAAACCAGCATTCATGTATTAATTATGAATTAATTAACTAAAATGTAGAATCAATTCAATTGTACACCAACTTTTGCATTTATTGACAGTCTTCCATTAGTACTAGAAGTTAAATATTCATCACCAAAAATGAGAATAACCTAAGAGATACCCACCAATATAATAACTGTGAAATACATTCTCTAGTATTGGTTTGAAAATATATCCCTAAAAAAAAAAAAAAAAAGAAAGAAAGAAAATATATCCCTATGTTGTTAAGATGCATTTCAACTATATCTAAGTGTATTTAACTGGGAGTTCAGTCACCATATAGGGTGCACTTGATTGTCACTGCTCCTCTTATGTGACCCCAACCAATTAAATACCAGACACCACATGTAAGCAACCACAAGCTGTGAGACAAAAATTGTTCTCAGTATTCCAGTGACCAGAGAATGTCAGAGAGATAATTTGGTGTCTACATTCTACCTGTGATTGTATTCATATCATTTTCAATCTGAACCAGGGCCAGAAGTGGCCATCATTCTGAATGCACAGGGAGAAGGATGCTTTGAAAGGAGATAAACACCAACTGAAAGTCTGCATTTGTTTGATGTATAATATCTGAAGCTTAACAAAAATTGTTTTATATCTCAAAGATACCACAAAGTAGTCACAGATGGAAGAAAATGTAAGAAGACCCAGAACAGAGAACATTTCTAACTTAATTATAAGCATTATCTTTACATCAGAGTTTCCTTTTCTCTAACCAGAATTAGAATTATCAGAATGGGAAAAGACATCTGCAAGAATTCACCTGCTACATAGAGTGGCATTTTCATAAGGAACCTGATGGATAACCCCATGCCAATTTATGTGCTGTGCCAGCCACACTCCATGTTCCTTGAAATCCATACTCTGCACCAAAACTCCATTGCCTCTCTTTCTGCCATGCCTTCTTCATGTCTCTCAGCCACCCTCCTGATTATAACTGGAAGCATAGGAGGTTGAAGAGTGTACCTACTCTAATGCTAACAACATGGGCACACTAGGAGGCTCTTCACCACATCCCTGTGGAATTCACATCACTCATCACCTGTGGTCAGACCTCTGACATGTGTGTTTCATTAGGAGCAGGAGAACACCTCTCTCTTTGGTGCTTGCTATCTCTGTCCCAGCACTAAGCACACCATCCACAGTGATTACCACATGATCGCAAATAAACTTCAACTGTTGATTGTGCTTTTCCTAGGAATAATATGATTTATTTTGTCAGATATTTACCAGCATATGTAGGCATACTGAATCCAAAATGAATCACAGTAATTTACAGTTGGCTAAAACAGACTTTGGAGATCCAAGAATCAGGAGAAATATCTATATGGTATGAGAGAAACAGTTCACACTTGACCAATTATTTACCTTAATTCTTCTTTGCTTAAAATTTTCATTTCTGAGTCTTTTTACTTCTAAAATTCTCATGTGGTCATTTATTTCCTAAAAAGATGCAGGCTGAAATCTATTTGGGTTTATTCCTTCTTCATTTCTCCCTCTTCTTTAAGTCATAGATATTATGAGGAGGTAAAATAAACATTATTTTGAGATATGAAACTTTAATCATGAAAATGAAGATCTATATACTAAATCTGGAAAGTATGGAAAAATGGAAAGTACTCAATTTACTAGTGCTTTGGGCTACTCTTCTATTATTAGAAGAAACCATAGTGAGACTACATGTATTTGAGGTAAATAAGCCAAATATTTGCTTAGCATGTTAATAACTATATATTTCTTATATATTTTCAGAGAAGCAGAGAATTAAAAGAAATTGGAAAAACAGGGACATTTCATGCTAGATCTTATAAGCCTGAATCAAGTGTCTGCAAATTTCCTCTTTTGTCAAAAATTTCAGTGGACTCAATCTTGCCTACAAACCCATTATGAAGTTGAAATAGTGAACAAGCTACTAGGGCAGAAAAATCTATAAGGAATCATAGTGCACAATAATGGGAAAACACACACAGATGTGCCAGCATTATGGTGAGTGGGAGGCCATTGCTACTTGGTCCAGGGAACAAGTACCACAATAAAGAGGAAAATACAGACTGAAGTGACACTCAAAATTGAAGACAGGCAGTTGATGCATCAACTGCCCAAATGTGATAAGTAGAAGTCATTCCAATGTGAAATCCAAAGATTCGTACTGAGAAGGAGATGTCACTCAGTATTTTCAACAAGACTGATATTTAAGTACTGAGTACAGTAGAAAATAACATAACACACACACACACACTATATATATATATAATTTATATATATATTTTATATATATATATATATAATTTTAAAAGTTTCCTTGGCTAGCATTAAACTGATAATATTTTTTAACCTTGGGATCACCTGTAGCATGTCCAATGTTTTGTAAACCTGCACCATTAACTAGAAGTAAACCTTCTCAAAATATGTACTGACTAGAGAGAGACAGTCGCCTTTCATGGTAATGCCAACCTTAGGTACTTTTCTGTGGTCATGGAGTTACTCTGAAGGCTTAAATCAAGATAAAATTAGTTCAAGTGGTACATTTATAAACCAAGGTTAATATTTTGACCTCTTGAAGAGAAGCTGGAGATTGAACAGTTACAGGCATGCAGCTTATCATAGTTAAGTTAGCTTAAATCAAATTTGTTGAAAGAAAATAAAGAAAACTTAACTATTTGGAAAACTTAACTATATTCCACACCAGAGATTGAAATATTCATATGATTTTGTGGTATTCCTAGAGTAATGTCACAAAGATAGCAGATGTTCAGGAATTTGTCTCTCCAGCATATCAACCACTGACTTTGAGTAATCAACCTGAAGAAATTATTTTAGGGCTCCAAGATCTGGGTTAATATGTGCAGCTTCCTGGGAAGTACTTGATGAAGAAAATGTCTGACAAATGTCAGTACATTGGGCAATTCACACAAAAGCTAACTTTCCCCACACCTAGCAATATGGGAGGCACTGTGGGGGATAGTGTGCTGTTTCTGGGCAGACTGCTGGCCTCCAACTGCGGCAATGGGAACTTTTTCCTTCAAACATCAATGTTGTGACTTCTTTTTCCTTTGTAGTACTGGCAATAGAACCCAGGGAATTCTCCCATTGAGCTACATCGCAACACTCTTTACATTTTATTTTGAAACAGGGTCATCCTAAGATGCCCTGGGTCCCCTCAAACTTGCAGTCCTCCTGCCTCAGCCTCTTGAGCCACTGGGATTACAACTCCTGAACCACTGGAATTACAGGTGTTGGTCACCATGCCCTGCTTAAGTTGTGACTTTTGATTACTGGTGGACTGGAATAGACATTATCATTTTTTAATAATCATGAGGACAGTCAACTTTCTTAGAGGCACTAAGTGAAGAATTTTAAGAATAAAATGAATTCATTTTCTTATTGAATATAGAAATGTAAGGAAATATTTATCAGGTTTCCAATTGGCTATAGACATAAAGGGATAAAGATTTAGTTGATCATACATGAAAAGAATACAGTTCTTGAAAAGTTATGTTAATAGTACCATTGGAAGAATAAAAAATTTACTTTTTGAATTAATAGATTCCAATGTTTCAAATATCCTATAAAAATTATATAGTTGAAAAAAGACAGTAATAAAGTCCCTAAATAGCTAAAATAAATATTTGACAAAAGCCACCTCTCAGGAGATGAGATATCAAACTTACTTGATAGAATTGTTTGTATTCTGAAAAGTAAACTTAAAATCAGAAAAATCAATGGGTGAAAAAGGCCAAAATATCAGTTGCAGAGAAAGAAATTAAAAATTGAAACCAACAGATATTTCAAAAATTAAAAATACAATATATAAAATAATCTATTCAGCACAGAAGTTCAAAAGCAGACTTCTATGAAGGAAAGACAGAAGTCCCAAACATGAAAATAGAACAAGAGCAATACCCTTGTATGAACAACATAAAGAAAAAGGAACAAAAGAAAGTGAATAGAACCAAGGGGATTATGGAATTTCACCTACTATGACAAGATATATTTAATGGAAGTTGCAGAAAGAGAAGAGAGTCAAAGGAGGAAGATCCTGTGTGAAGAAATAATGGCTGAAAACTAAAATTTAAGGAAAGTCATGACTGTACTCCAGCTGCAAATTAAATTCCAAGTGGAATAAAGCCTAAGAGACTCATATCAAGGCATATTTTAAAAATACCGGAGATCCAAGATGGTGGACTAGAGGGTGACTGCATCTCCAGTTGCTCCAGAACTCAGGATTCAAGGCCTGCCCAGTGAGAGCTTTTCCACACAGAGCCAACCCCAAGCCCTGAACCCAGCAGTGGGCCCCGACCCCCAGGTGGCTTCTCAGATCAGGGCAGGGCAGCGAGAGGCTTCCCCAAGCAGCCCTGCTCCCTCCCAAGGCAGGCCCGGTCCACAGCCATGTTCTCAGAGTAGGTCCGCCCAGTGAATGCTTTTCCACACAGAGCCAACCACAAGCCCCAGACCCAGAGGCGGGCCCCAGGTGCAGGGTGCATCTGGGCCTTTGGCAGGGTCCTGAGAGGATTTTCAGGCCAGTCCAGCTCCCTCTGGTGGCAGGCATGGTCCACAGCCAGCTTCTTGGAGCAGGCCTGCCCAGTGAGAGCTTTTCCACACAGAGCCAACCTCAAGCCCTGAACCCAGAGGTGGTCCCCGGCCCGCAGGCAGCTTCTGTGACAAAAGAAGGACAGGGAGAGGCTTTCCCCAAGCACTCCAGCTCCATCAGGCAGGGACAGGCCCTGTCTATAGTCAGCTTCTAGGAGCAGGACTACCCAGTGAGAGGATTTAAAAGCAGAACCAGCCCCCAGTCCTGGACCCAGTAGTGGGCTAGGGACAGCTTTCTTCGGAAGCACTGCATAATCATGTTCCTCCAAGACTTCAGGCTACTGAAGGCTAGGAGGTGATATACTGGAAATCTATAGGGACACTATAAGCCAATAGAGGAAATCTGCAATATCTCAGAGTCCCACTGATATCTTAAAAATATGAGAAAAAAATGGAAGAAAATGTCCCAAACAAACCTAGATAATATATTAATAAAACCCAATGACAGCACAGCAGAAGAAATGTCAGAAAGGGAGTTCAGAATGTACATAATTAAAACAATCAGGGAAGCAAATGAGGAGATGAAAGAGCAAATGCAGGCATTGAAGGAAGAGATGAAAGAGCAAATGCAGGCATTGAATGATCACACCAATCAACAGTTAAAAGAGCAAATACAGGAAGCAAAAGATCATTTCACTGAAGAATTAGACATACTGAAGAAAAAAAAAAAAAAAACAGAAATCCTTGAAATGAAAGAAACAATAAACCAAGTTAAAAACTCTATAGAAAGCATAACCTATAGGATAGAACACCTGGAAGACAGAACCTCAGACATTGAAGAAAAAATATTTAATCTTAAAAACAAAGGGGACCAAACAGAGAAGATGGTAAGAAATCATGAACAGAATCTACAAGAATTATGGGATACCATGGAAAGGGCAATTTAATAATTATTGAAATTGAGAAAGGCTTAGAGAAACAAACCAAAGGAATGAACAATCTATTCAATGAAATAATATCAGAAAATTTCCCAAATCTGAAGAATGAAATGGAAAACCAGGTACAAGAGACTTATAGGACTCCAAATACACAAAATTACAACAGACCCACACCAAGGCACATTATTATGAAAACACCTACATACAAAATAAAGACAGAATTTTTTATGTCTGCAAGAGAAAAGTATCAAATTATATTCAGGGAGACACCAATAAGAATATCAGCAGGTTTTTCAATTAGGACCCTAAAAGCTAGAAGGGCCTGGAACACTTACCAAGCCCTGAAAGAAAACAGATGCCAACCAAAAATCTCATACCCAGCAAAACTTACTTTCAGATATGAAAATGAAATAAAGTCCTTCCATGATGAACAAAAGGTAAAAGAATTTACAAAAGAAAGCCTACATTACAGAACATTCTCAACAAAATATTCCATGAGGGAGAGATGAAAAACAATGATGCAAATCAGCAATGGGAGGAACTACCTAAAGGAATAGCCAAATAATGGAGAAACCAAATCATGTCAAAAAACAAAAAGGAGTTAAATGACTGGGAATACAAAACATATCACAATAATAACCCTGAATGTTAATGGCCTGAACTCATCAATCAAAAGACATAGACTGGCAGATTGGATTAAAAAGTAAACTCCAACAATATGCTGCCTGCAAAAGACTCATCTCATAGAAAGAGATACCCACAGAATAAGGTGAAAGGGTGGGAAAAAACATACCATGCACACAGACACAGCAGAAGAGCTGGAGTATCCATCCTCATTTCAGATAATGTGGACTTCAAGCCAAAACTAGTCAGAAGGTATAAAGAAGGACATTTCATACTGCTTAAGAGAAGCATAAGTCAGGAAGACATAACAATCATAAATATCTATGCCCCGAACATTGGCTCATCCATGAACGTCAAACAAATCCTTCTGAATTCCAGGAATCAATATGACCACAACACAATAAAACTAGGCAATTTTAACACACCTCTCTCACCATGGGATAGATCTTCCAAACAAAAATTGAATAAAGAAACCATGGATCTCAATAACACAATCAATAATTTAGACTTAATGAACATAAATAGAATATACCATCCAACAAAGAACAAATACATTTCTTCTCAGCAGCAAATGGATACTTCTCTAAAATAAAACATATTTTAAGCCACAAAATTACTGTTATCAAATAAAAAGATAGAGATACTCACCTTGTATTCTATGAGATCATAATGGAAGGAAATTAGAAATAAATGACAGAATAAACAACAGAAAATTCTCCAATACCTGGAGATTAAATAATATGTTATTATATGATGAATGGATAGCAGAAGACATCAGAAGGGAAATAAAAAATTCTTAGCAGTAAACCAGAACAAAGACATATTATATCAAAATCTTTGGGACACTATGACAGCAGTTCTTAGAGAAAGATTTATTTCATGGAGTGCATTCAACAAAAGAAGAAAAAAATCAACAAATAAATGACATGACACTACAGCTTAAAGCCCTAGAAACAGAAGAGCAGAACAACACCAAAAGTAGTAGAAGGGAGGAAATAGTTAAACTCAGAGCTGAAATCAACGGAATTGAAACAAAAGAAATGATCAAAAAATTAACGAAATAAAGAGTTGGTTCTTTGAAAAATAAACAAAATTGATAAACCCTTAGCCACACTAACAAAGAGAAAGAGAGAGAAAACACAAATTACTAAAATTCAGAATGAAAAAGGAAATATCACTACAGACACAAGTGAAGTACAAAACATAATTAGAAGCTATTTTGAAAATCGATACTCCAACAAAACAGAAAACCTCAAAGACATCAACAAGTTTCTAGTAAAATATGAATTATATAAACTTAACCAGGAGGACATACACAACTTAAATAAATCAACTTCAAGCAATGAAATAGAAGAGGTCATCAAAGCCTACCAACAAAGATAAGTTCAGGACCAGATGGGTTCTCAGCCAAGTTCTACAAAACCTTTAAAGTAGAGCTCATTCCAATACTTCTCAGAATATTCCATGAAATAGAAGAGGAGTGAACCCTCCCAAACTCATTCTATGGAGCCAATATCACCCTGATTCCTAAACCAGACAGAGACACATCGAGGAAAGAAAATTTCAGACCAATATCCTTAATGAACATCGACACAAAAATGCTCAACAAAATCTTAGCAAATCGCATACAAAAATACATTAAAAAGATAGTGCACAATGATCAAGTGGGTTTTATCCCAGGGATGCAAGGTTGGTTCAATATTCGGAATTCAATAAATGTCATTCACCATAGCAACAGACTTAAAGTGAAGAATCATATGATTATTGCAATAGATGCAGAAAAACCATTTGATAAAACACAGCATCCCTTCATGCTCAAAACACTGGAAAAATTAGGGATAGTGGGAACAGTCCTTAACATTGTAAAGGCCATCTATGATAGGCCCATGGCCAATATCATTCTAAATGCTGAAAACTGAAAGCATTCCCCCTAAAAAATGGAACAAGGCAGGGATGACCTCTCTCATCACTTCTACATCGTCCTTGAAACTCTAGCCAGAGCTAATAGATAGACCAAGGAAATTAAAGGGGTACATATAGGAAAAGAAGAACTCAAACTATCCCTATTTCCTGAGGACATGATTATGTATTTAGAGGAACCAGGAAATTCCAACAGAAAACTTTTAGAACTCATAATTAATTCAGTAAAGTAGCAGGTTACAAGATCAATGCTCATCAATTCAATGCATTTTTATACATAAGTGATGAATCTTCAGAAAGAGTAGTTAGAAAAACTACCCCATTCACAACAGAAAAAAAAATAAAATACTTTAAATCAATCTAACAAAAGAGGTGAAAGAACTCTACAATGAGAACTACAGAACACTAAAGAAAGAAATTAAAGAAAATCTTGCAAGATGGAAAGATCTCCCATGTTCATGAATAGGCAGAACTAATATTGTCAAAATGGCCATACTACCAAAAGTGCTATACTTATTCATTGCAATTCCAATTAAAATGCCAATGATGTACCTTACAGAAATAGAGCAAGCAATTATGAAGTTGATCTGGAAGAATAAGAAACCTAGAATAGCTAAAGCAATCCTTAGCAGGAAGAATGAAACAGGGGGTATCACAATACCAGAACTTCAACTATATTACATAGCAATAAAAACAAAATTGCATTGTATTGGCACCAAAACAGACAGGTAGATCAATGGTCAGATTAAAGGACATGGACACAAACCCAAATAAATACAGTTTTCTCATGCTAGACAAAGGGGCCAAAAATATGCAGTGGAGAAAAGATAGCCTCCTAAGAAATGGTGCTGGGAAAACTGGAAATCTATATGCAAAAGGACGAAATTAAATCCCTGTGTCTCACCCTGCAGAAAACTAACTCAAAATGAATCAAGGACTTTGAAATCAGACCAGAGACCCTGCATCTTATAGAAGGAAAAGTAGGTTCAAATCTTCAACATGGTGGCTTATGATCAGACTTCCTTAACAGGATTCCCGTAGCACAAGAAATAAAAGCAAGAATAAATTACTGGGATAGTTTCACACTAAATAGATTTCTCTCAGCAAAGAAAACTATCAGAAATGTGAAGAGAGAACCTACAGAGTGGGAGAAAAACTTTGCCACACATACTTCAGATAGAGCATTAATTTTCAGAATATATAAAGAACTCAAAAAACTCTACAGCAAGAATACAAATAATCCAATCAACAAATGGGCTAAGGAAAAAAAACAGACACTTCACAGAAAAGACCTACAAGCAATCAACAGACATATGAAAAAATGTTCAATATCTCTAGTAATAAGAGAAATGCAAATCAAAACTACCCTAAGATTCCATCTCACCCAAATTAAAATTGTGATTATCAAGAATACCAGCAATAATAGGTATTGGCGAGGATGTATGGGAAAAAGGTACACTCATACATTGCTGGTGAGGCTGCAAATTAGTGCGCTGCTCTGGAAAGCAGTGTGGAGATTCCTTAGAAAACTTGGAGTGGAACCACCACTTGACCCACTTTTCCCACTCCTCGGCCTATACCCAAAGGACTTAAAAGCAGAATACTACAAAGATGCAGCCACATCAATGTTCATAGCTGCTCAATTCACAATAGCCGGATTGTGGAACCAACCTAGATGCCTTTCAATGGATGAATGGATAAAGAAACTGTAGTATATAAATACAATGGAATGTTACTCAGCCATAAAGAATAATTAAATGAAGTCATTTGCAGGCAAATGGATGAAACTGGAGAATATCATGCTAAGTGAGATAAGCCAATCTCAAAAAACCAAAGGAAGAATGATCTTGCCCATAACGGGATGATGACACATAATGAGGGGTGGGAGGGGGGCAAGAATGGTGGAATGAGGGACTGTATAGAGGGATTAGAGGGGTGGGAGGTTGGTTGGAAGGAAAAAAATAACAGAATGAATCAAACACTATTACCCTGGGTAAACGTGTGATTACAAAAACGGTATGCCTCTACTTTATGTACAGAGAAACACGATGTATCCCATTTGTTTACAATAAAAATGAATAAATAAATAAATAACCACATACACTTGAAAAAAAAGAAAGAAAACCATTTGACCTCTAAACACATTTTCATTAATATGGATTCTGTGATATTGCTGTAACATCTCCCTATTTGGTTACTAATTGCATGGTAAATCATTCATTTTTTAACTTTCAAAAAAATTATGTTTGGTGTGAGTGAGTCTCTTTTACTTTGCCTTTTACTTCTATATCTTTTTTTAATAGTGTGCCTAATACTTTTCAAATGAAGAGCTTAATGATGTTGATAATTTTGTTCTCCTGTAATACTATCTTATTTTATATGCCTTTTATACATTTTTCCTCATTCTTCTATTGACTTGTTTTATTTGATCACCTTTGTTTATATTGCACTTTTTGATTCCCTCTTGGTTTTTATCTGTATATTTTTTGAAGTTATTTTTTAGTAGTTACCATGGGGAATACTGTTACAAATATCTAATTTAAAATGATTCTCAGTTTTTCAAGCACATATGTTTATTCTGCTCTGATCCAACTTATAACTCTGTCCTTTGTCTTCGTTTGGTTATAAATTATACCTTTCTACATTTTGTACACATAGCCTATATTTATAATTTCTTTTAATGAAATTTATTGAAATAATATGGAAAATTAAAAATGGTAAATAAAAAGTAGAATGTTATTGATATTTAAATTGATTCATAGAAGTACAGTTCATCAGGACTATTAAATTTGCAGTGATTTATTTTCTATATCAATTTTTTGCTTTTTATTCTCTTTTTATTGGTTCTTTTTAGTTATACATGAGAGTAGAATCCATTTTAATATAATTATATGAACATTGAATGTATTTTATTCTAAATAGGATCCTTTCTCTTGGATTTACAAAATGGTGGAATTTGCTGTGGTGTATTCCTATATGACACAGGAAAATTATGTCAGATTCCTGTTGTTTCAGCTACAAAGCTGAGTTGTCTTAACATTTCTTGTAAAAAAGATGTACACATGATGAACTACCTTAACTTTCGTCTTATCTTGAAATATCTTAATTTCCCATATATTGTGAATGGATAGTGTTGGCAGGCAGAAAAGCCTTCATTGACATATTTCCTGTCAGCACTTTAAATCCATATTGCCACAGATTAATGCCTTCAATTGTTTCTGAGGAAATATAAGCTGTGACTATTATGGAAGATACTGAATGTGATGAGACACTTCTGTCTTTCTACTTTCAACACTTTCAGTTTTTGATTGTTAGTATTTTTTTTTAAACAAATATAATACATGTTGTTTCTCTGTTTGTACATAGAGTAAGGCATACCATTTCTGTAAACATAAATTTACATAGGGTAATGTTGTTTGATTCATTCTGTTATTTTTCCCTTCCCCCCATCCCTCACACCCCTCTTTTCCCTCTATACAATCCTTCCTTCCTCCATTCTTGTTGAATGTAGTGTTGAAGATCTCGTATTGCGATATCCCTGTTTCACTCTTCCTGCTAAGGATTGCTTTAGCTATTCTAGGTTTCTTATTCTTCCAGATCAACTTCATAATTGCTTGCTCTATTTCTGTAAGGTACATCATTGGCATTTTAATTGGAATTGCAATGAATCAGTATAGCACTTTTGGTAGTATGGCCATTTTGACAATATTAGTTCTGCCTATTCATGAACATGGGAGATCTTTCCATCTTGCAAGATTTTCTTTAATTTCTTTCTTTAGTGTTCTGTAGTTCTCATTGTAGAGTTCTTTCACCTCTTTTGTTAGATTGATTTAAAGTATTTTATTTTTTCTGTTGTGAATGGTGTGGTTTTCCTAACTTCTCTTTCTGAAGATTCATCACTTATGTATAAAAATGCATTGAATTGATGAGCATTGATCTTGTAACCTGCTACTTTACTGAATTAATTATGAGTTCTAAAAGTTTTCTGTTGGAATTTCCTGGTTCCTCTAAATACATAATCATGTCCTCAGGAAATAGGGATAGTTTGAGTTCTTCTTTTCCTATATGTACCCCTTTAATTTCCTTGGTCTATCTATTAGCTCTGGCTAGAGTTTCAAGGACGATGTAGAAGTGATGAGAGAGGTCATCCCTGCCTTGTTCCATTTTTTAGGGGGAATGCTTTCAGTTTTCAGCATTTAGAATGATATTGGCCATGGGCCTATCATAGATGGCCTTTACAATGTTAAGGACTGTTCCCACTATCCCTAATTTTTCCAGTGTTTTGAGCATGAAGGGATGCTGTGTTTTATCAAATGGTTTTTCTGCATCTATTGCAATAATCATATGATTCTTCACTTTAAGTCTGTTGCTATGGTGAATGACATTTATTGAATTCCGAATATTGAACCAACCTTGCATCCCTGGGATAAAACCCACTTGATCATGGTTCACTATCTTTTTAATGTATTTTTGTATGCGATTTGCTAAGATTTTGTTGAGCATTTTTGTGTCGATGTTCATTAAGGATATTGGTCTGAAATTTTCTTTCCTCGATGTGTCTCTGTCTGGTTTAGGAATCAGGGTGATATTGGCTCCATAGAATGAGTTTGGGAGGGTTCACTCCTCTTCTATTTCATGGAATATTCTGAGAAGTATTGGAATGAGCTCTACTTTAAAGGTTTTGTAGAACTTGGCTGAGAACCCATCTGGTCCTGAACTTATCTTTGTTGGTAGGCTTTGATGACCTCTTCTATTTCATTGCTTGAAGTTGATTTATTTAAGTTGTGTATGTCCTCCTGGTTAAGTTTATATAATTCATATTTTACTAGAAACTTGTTGATGTCTTTGAGGTTTTCTGTTTTGTTGGAGTATCGATTTTCAAAATAGCTTCTAATTATGTTTTGTACTTCACTTGTGTCTGTAGTGATATTCCCTTTTTCATTCTGAATTTTAGTAATTTGTGTTTTCTCTCTCTTTCTCTTTGTTAGTGTGGCTAAGGGTTTATCAATTTTGTTTATTTTTCAAAGAACCAACTCTTTATTTCGTTAATTTTTTGATCATTTCTTTTGTTTCAATTTCATTGATTTCAGCTCTGAGTTTAAATATTTCTTGTATTCTACTACTTTTGCTGTTGCTCTGTTCTTCTTTTTCTAGGGCTTGAGCTGTAGTGTTAGGTTGTTTATTTATTGATTTTTTTCTTCTTTTATTGAATGCACTCCATGAAATAAATCTTGCTCTAAGTACTTCTTTCATAGTGTCCCAAAGATTTTGATATGATGTTTCTTGGTTCTCATTTACCTCTAAGAATTTTTTTAATTTCCCTCCTGATGTCTTCTGTTATCCATTCATCATACAATAGCATATTATTTAATCTCCAGGTGTTGGAGTAGTTTCTGATTTTTACTCTGTTGTTTTTTTTTTTGTTTTTTTTTTTTTTTTTTCCTAATTTCAATCCATTATGATCTCTTAGAGTACAAGGTAGTGTCTCTATCTTCTTGTACTTGCTAACATTAGCTTTGTGGCATAAAATAAGGTCTATTTTAGAGAAGGATCCATGTGCTGCTGAGAAGAAGGTGTATCCGCTGTTTTTTGTATTGTATATTCTATAAATATTCATTAAGTCTAAATTAATGATTTTGTTATTGAGATCTATGGTTTCTTTGTTCAATTTTTGTTTGGAGAATCTGTCCAGTGGTGAGAGACGTGTTTCAAAATCACCTAGTATTATTGTGTTGTGGTCAATTTGATTTCTGAAATTGAGGAGGATTTGTTTGATGAGCCACTATTTGGGGCATAGATATTTAGGATTGTTATTTCTTGCTGATTTACGTTTCCCTTCAGCAATATGAAATGCCCTTCTTTATCCCTTCTGACTAACTTTGGTTTGAAGTTCACATTATCTGATATGAGGATGGATTCACTGGCTTTTCTGCTCTGTCCATGTGCATGGTATGTTTTTTCCCATCCTTTCACCTTTAGTCTGTGTATCTCTTTCTATGAGATAAGTCTCTTGGAGGCAGCAAATTGTTGGATCTTTGGATCTTTCTTTTTAATCCAATCTGCCAATCTGCCAGTCTATGTCTTTTTATGAATGAGTTCAGGCCTTTAACATTCAGGGTTATTATTGATATATGATTTGTATTCCCTGTCATGTGGCTCATTTTTCTTTTTTTTTTCTTTTTTTCCTTTGGCATGATTGGTTTCTCCTTTATTTGGCTGTTCTTTTAGGATACTTCCTCCATTTGCTGATTTACATCATTGTTTTTCATCTCTTCCTCATGGAATACTTTGCTGAGAATGTTCTCTAATTCCAGCTTTTTTTGTTTGTTTGTTTGTTAATTGTTTTAGCTTTTGTTTATCATGGAGGGATTTTTTTTCATCATCAAATCTGAACGTATTTTTTGCTGGGTATAAGATTCTTGGTTGGCATCCATTTTCTTTCAGGGCTTGATATATGTTGTTCCAGGCCCTTCTAGCTTTTAGGGTCTGGATTGAAAAATCTGCTGATATCCGTATTGATTTCCCCCTGAATGTAATTTGATTCTTTTCTCTCGTGGCCTTTAAAATTCTGTCTTTATTTTGTATGTTAGGCATTTTCATTATAATGTGCATTGGTGTGGGTCTGTTGTAATTTTGTGTATTTGGAGTCCTGTAAGCCTCTTGTACTTGATTTTACATTTCATTCTTCATATTTGGGAAATTTTCTGAGATTATTTCATTGAATATTTCATTCCTTTGGTTTGTTTCTCTAAGCCTTCCTCAATCCCAATAATTCTTAAATTTGTCCTTTTCATGATATCCCATAATTCTTGGAGATTCTGTTCATGATTTCTTACCATCTTTTCTGTTTGGTCAATTTTGTTTTCAAGATTAAATACTTTGTGTTCAATATCTGAGGTTCTGTCTTCCAGATGTCCTATCCTATTGGTTATGCTTTCTATGGAGTTTTTAATTTGGTTTATTGTTTCCTTCATTTCAAGGATTTCCGTTTGGTTTTTTTCAATACCTCTAACATTTTATTGAAATGATCTTTTGCTTCCTGTATTTACTCTTTTAACTGTCGACTGGTGCAATCATTCAATGACTGCATTTGGCTCTTTTATCTTCTCATTTGCATCCCTGAACATTTTAATTATGTACATTCTGACTCCCTTTCTGACATTTCTTCTGCCATGCTGTCATTGGATTTTATTCTTATACCACTGGGTTTGTTTGGGACATTTTCTTCCCTTGTTTTTTCATATTGCTCATGTATCTTCCCCTCTAGTAGTGAAACTATGGGATATTGCAGATATCCTCTATTGACTAATATTGTCTCTGTAGATTTCCAATAACTCACCTCTTAGTCTTCAGTAGCCTGAAGTCTTAGAGGAACTTGATAATGTGGTGCTCCACTAGGAAGCTGCCACCTTAGGAATGGTGGACTTCAGGTGGGGTATATTCCCTGTCAGTGGGCAGAGGCCCCTCCACTTATTGACTGATGGTCAATCAAAGGTGAAGTAGACTGCAGACTGGGGCACATCTGATCTGGGCCTGTTTCTCTGATTCTACTGCCCTGGTGAGAAAGCCTCACCCAGCAGGGAAAGACTTTCTCAGTGGGGAATTTTTGCTGGGCACCTCTCCTCCGAGAAGTTCCCTTCAGTCCAGAACTACCACCTGGACTGGGAAACCCTCTTCTGCGATGTTCCCAGGGGTTCTGACTTACCACCTAGGCTGGAGAGCCTGGTCCTGGGAGGAATTTCTTTGCTGAGTGGCCCTCCTCTGTTATATTCCCTGGGGTTACCACCTGGTCCTCAAACCCTCACTCTGTGTGGAAGCCTCTTGCTGTGTGGCATTCCTCTGCAATGCTCCTGGTTGATGGGTTACTCAGCTCCAGCAGGGGAGTCTCACTGGGCTGCTCTACTCCACGAAGTTCCCTGCATTTTGGGACTACTGTCCCATGCAGGGTGCCTGACCAGTGGGAGAGATTCACCTGGTGGCTCTGAGTTGCTCCCGAGTCTCAATACCTCCTCTTCTTGACTCCTTATTCTTGTCAAAGGTCCTCTAATCTCCTGTAGGTGTCTCAGAAAGGGAGCTGTTCTTCCAATGATGATAGCCAAATTCTCAGGAATAATTCAAAATGCCTTCACCAGTCTATAAAGAAGCCTCTGTCTATCTCCGTGATGCAGGCGGGCTGGCTCGTCTGCTCCCTGATGGCAACAGACCTCTTCGTGGTGGTGGTCATGTGGGGACACTCAGTGATGATGCCAATCTTGGTGCAGGGGTCAGGTAGGGTTGCTCAGTGATGGCCTCTGTCTCTGGCCTGGTGGCTGGGCGGGTTAGCTGCCTACTGCCTAGCTCCACAAGGCAGGTGAGTTGGGTGCCCACCTCCTACCTCTGCGATGCAGACAGCCTGACTCACCTGCCAGCTCGCTCCACAACTGCAACCCACCAGTGAAGTAGCCCTCAAATGTTTTTCTGATATGCAGATGCTAACACACAATAAGATGGGGAGTGGGGAATAGAAGTTCATTGGATTAGAAAAAAGGAGAATGAAGGTAAGAGAGGGAATTCGAATAGGGAAAACAGTAGAGTGAATCAGATATAACCTTGCTGTGTTCATATATGAATACACAGTCACTGTATCTCCAAATCATGCACAACCATAGGAATGGGATCTGCATTATAATAAGTTATACTCCATGTGTATATAATGTCAAAATGTACTCAACCCTCATGAATATCTAAAAAGAACAAATATAATAAAAAAGACATTTTCATTAGAAATGAGAATAACTTATATTAGAAAAAAGGTGAATGTATCCACAACATACATTTAAATTGTATATATAACAATCAAGAGAACCTGAAATTGAAAAAGTAAGCATTGACATTTGAAGAGAAAAATAGTTGTAAAAAAGAAGTGGGACATTCCAACACTCAACTTTAAATAAGAGATTAAGCATCTGGACAAATGTCAAAATTTAAATAGTACCAGTTATCAACTATAACTAACATGTAACAGGACACTGTTCTTAGCAATTATACAATTCACATTCAACTCAGATCCACAAAGAATTTTCTCCAGGATAGACCAAATGTAGATGGATGCATAATTCTCATGTATTTAAAATATTAAAATCATGTATCTTCTCTCATCACAGTGGAATGAAGTTAAAAACCAACAACACAGGGAAATATGAAGGTTAAATAACATACTCTTGGACAACCAATAAGTTAAAGAAGAAATCACTAGGAAAACGAGAAAAAGGGAAGATGAGTGAAAACAAAACACAATGTAAAAAAATAATGGTATATAATTCAGTTCACAGGGGAACAATGAGAGTAGTGAATCTATATTTAAAAATTAGGAGGTGCAAATAATAACACCAAATTGCTGAAAAACCTAGAAATTACAACTGCTTTCTACAAAGATAATGTTGTAGTTATTAAGGGAACATGGCAATGGGAGTGTACCAGTTTCTGTCATAAAGGAGAGGAAGTGAAGGTTTTTCAAGAATATGGCCATTCAAGCAATTCAGGTTTGAAGAATGCCTCAAACTTGATTCAATGAAAATAAAAACTTTTAAAAAATAAAAAGTAAAGACAGAACAGCTGAGTTTTAAGTGATATCAGCTCTGTTACATGTGTAGAGTTATGGACTTCAGGAAATTAATTTGATCTTCTGCACAGTAACTACTGGTGTCAGCCTACATCCTGGTGAGGATGGCCTTGCAGTCAATGAACAGTGCCTGGGACCAGGCATTGCACAAATCAAACTTGTTGGGCTTGCTGTAGTTTATCATGTGACAGGGGCTAAAACAATTTCTCGTTTTTTTGTCTCACTCACCTCATCTCATCTATAAAACATGGAGATTAGGTGAGGGAAGTCTACTTTTTCTCAAGTTCCATGATTACTTTATAAATTCATCAGTTTCTCCTTCTATCAGGGAGCAGACAAAATAACCTGTACAATTTCTGTCCTGCATAATGACAAAGAGTTTCCCAGTCTAGAGAATTTTGACTGTGCCCTCTTTCTGGATGCAAGTGACAACTGTGAGCAGAGTGACTCTCATGGCTCTCTTAACGGGCAAGCTAGCTCTGTTTCCATTTCTGCATAAGTGGTCAAGAAATGAGAATGACCTTTGCATGGAGGCTACCCTGGGCTATACACACAGCCTTCTCTTGGAGGTCAGAGGCACTATTTCCAATGTCCAGGTTGGTAGTTATTTTTCTCAGTGACTTTGAGCGTCCACCCACTAATTCTGCTTCCTGAACCTGCAGAGATTCTTAGGAGCTCCTAGAAGTCCAATTCTAACAAGACTCTTCTCATCAAACCTAAACAGCCAGTTCAATCAATAGCATTACCAAGCATCTTATATGTAGCAATCCCAAACTCACATCCAGGGATAAAAAACTGAATGAGAAACAGAGCTTCATTCTAAGAGAGAGGAAGATGAATTAACAGTCAATGAAACAGTAGTGTGGCCAGTGCTACGCTAGAGGCTGCCATGGGAGTCCAGAGAGGGGAACTCCTGACTGGCCTTTTTGAGGCAAAGAAGAACAGTCAGAGGGTAAAGGAACATTTTTTAAGGAAGTGACATTTAACTGTTTTCTCTTACTTTTTCAGTCCTTTAAGAAACAGGTGGCACACAATCAAGAATGTTAGTTGAAAAGTTTAATGAGGAGACTGGTGTTTGATAAGTTGTGTATTTGTTAAGTGGCCACGGAAAGCTGAGATTGGGAGTCATCTTGTGGAGGCCACACTGCCGCTTTCTGTTGCAGGAGACTGGAAGATCATGTCAACATTGCCATAGTGCTCCCGGGAGTGCCTATGAGTGGTCCACAGTTAACTTTGTAGAGAGTGAAGCAGACACAAGAAATTTTTCCAGGGGGATTTAAGTCAGAAATACAAAGGGGAATCCAACTCATTTTCCCTTTGAATCTGGCAGCTCACATGACCAGCTGCAGAGAGATGGGAAACAGAACAGGAGGGTGTGTACACACTCAGGGACTCAGTTGGGAAGTCTGTGTTTGTGGGCAGCAGAGTTTGTGGATTGACCTCTCTGCTACAGGAGCAGATTTCTTGGGAGCCCCCAGACTTTTAGACTCCCAACTTAAATCACCATTTTCCAGGTCCTAAGGGTGTGTTGGTCTCATCTCTCCAGAGCCTATATCACCCAACAAAACCACAGAGGCCTTATTAGACTTGAGCCACAACTTTGGAATTCCCTTCATTTTATTCTGCAGCAGCTCCAGCCTAGGAGTTTCTCAATCTTGTCTGTGTAGAAAAACTTCAACCTACAGTACTGGCCATTCCATCCTACCTTGTACTAGTGAGAAGTAAAGCTGAGAGTTACAACAGCTTCAAGTTCATGGCACTCCAATTGACAGATCAGTGAGCAACACAAAAAGAGGAAGGGGTTAGCAACTTCCAATCCTTTCACTTTCTCTCCCTCTGTCCCTAGTTGGTATGGAAGCCTAGAGCCCATCTCTCCTCCTATGGCCAACCTTAATATGCTCTGAGATTTTCAGTTTCACCACCCTCTTGGAACTTCTGAGCCTGAAACCAACTCTCCTTTGTCTTGTTTTTCTCTCTTGTTTACAAGAACACTCCCCTTGCTGTTGGGGGAATATGCTGGGGATATGTAATGATTAACTTTAGACTTCCACTTGACTGGATTAAGTGATACACAAGAGCATAATTTCTGGGTATATCTGTGAGGTTATTTCCAAAAGAGCAATACTCAGGCAATACTCATGAGCATACACTTGGACTGAGTCACACCACTGGTTTACCTTGTTCTCCAAACTGCAGAAAACCTAGCATGAGATTTTTTTCTCCACAACCAAGTGAGTCAATTTCTATAAAAATTTCCTTTTCACCAGTTTATCATCTATCACTTTGATAATATCTCTCTCTCTCTCTCTCTCTCTCTCTCTCTCTCTCTCTCTCTCTCTTTCTCTTTCTCTGAAGATTCCTAAACTAATACACGAAATCAATTTCCCAATCTTTCCTTATCAAATAGTTGAAAGTTTGCTGGGCCTAGAATTCTATATTTTAAATAGTTTCTCTTAGAATCCTAGAAACAGTCAGGTAGGGTGGTGAACGGCAGTAATCCCAGCATCTCAGGAGTTGTGGGCATGTGGCTCAGTGTTTAAGCTCCTGTGGAATAATCTCCTGTATCCAAAATAAAATGAAATAATATAAAACCTCAAGATCTATCTCTAGTACATTCTAGTCTATTGAAGAAATTGTATTCCTTCCTGAATATTGATCCTTGGTATGAAGTCTGTTTTTTTTCCTTTGAAATCTGAAAATATTTTTTCTTTCCATTAAATATTAACAAATATATCATTACATCATCATGTGCCAATAAAACTTTAAAACAAAAAGACACTTAAAGTATTAACAACACCTGATTAGGAAAGTTTAGTTTTATAGCCAGATGGCCCTGGGTTCCTCTCCTTGTTCTGACATGTGAACCCAAACACAATACTTAGCGAAGCCTTGTCTGAATTATATCAGTAGTAATAGGATATAATCATAATGTCGTAGTCTTAATAATGACCTCACACCCCAAAGCATCTACATCTTAAACCTTCAAACCTGTGAACCCATGAATTTGGTTTGATTATATAAAAGAAAAATGAGAAGCTATGAGGAGGTAGCAGATGTGGACACTGAGGTTGAATTGTTGTGACAAAGGACTCAGAAGCCAAGGGATGCAGGCAGTTTCTACAAGATGAAAAAATTAGGGAAATGGATCTCCCCTAGAGGCTCAAAAATGAACTGTATTGGTTGACAGAATCAACTTAGCCCAGGGGAGATAATATTGGATCTCAAACTCCAGAACTCTAAGTTAGTTAATGTGTGTTGTTTTCAGTCACTATATCTGAGGCACTTGTTGAGGCAGTAACGGTGACTCATACAAATACTAACTATCTCACAGAATTATGAGAAAGGATAAGTAAAAGGAAAAGAGGAAATGGCTAAAGCTAGGCAGGGGAATCAAAAGTTTTATGATGGGGAAGATGGTGGTAAAGGGAAAATTATAAATTTTGGTAAGATAATTAGAGTAGCAATATTGAGAAATTGTTCTGTTGGGGTAAAAGGCTGTCTGTTGTTCCACACTTCTGTCAACACCTCATTAATATGTCGTCCTTTTCCAATGAAGATTGTTAAAAATGGAAACAATGTAGTTTTCATGTGCATTTCAATTTTTAATCTACTCCACATCTTTTTTAGTTGAGAAGTATTGATCATATGTATTTATGGGGCACATTGTGATATAAGTATTCATGGAACAACAATTGATCATGATAGTTAGCATAGTCATTATCTCAAAATTTGTCCTTTATTATGGGCAGGATGTGTAATATCTCCCCTTTTAAGTATCTTGAAATATGCAACAAATCATTATTAATAATAGGGACCATGTTCTACACTATATCATCAGAACTAATTCCTCCTGTCTACCCTAAACTTTGAACCTTTAACTAGCTTCTCTTCTTTCTCCATCCACTCACACCCTCACCCAGTCCCAAGTTCTAGTAACCATTACTTAACACTAATCTAAGAGTTTGACATGTTTATATTATTCAAAAATTGAAACTATGTGACTTTATCTAGCTGTGCATGACTTATTGCACTTCTCATAATGTCCCCCAGATTTTTCCTGGTTTAAAGTGATGACATAGTGAAAAGCCACTAATGTTTTAAAATACAGAGTGGCTAATGCAAGTGTTGGAGTAAGGGAACAGGAAGCACACCTTTGTGAAAACCGAGAACACTCTCTACAGTGGGGTTCCATGTTCACTGGAATTCAAATGAATAGTGTGGTGAGAAGCAGATCAGAGGAGACACTTGACAGAGAAGGAGGTGGAGCATGTCCCAAAGAGGAAATTCCAGATAACACCACAGCAGAAGCCAAAAAGACTGCTCTTCTTCAGACAGGAATGAAGCAGATCTGGTATGCAGGTGGCACAGAGACAAGCCCCTTGGAAACTGGGGTGGTATCAAGATCCTTTGGGTCCACCACAGATTTCAGGTGAAAGTTCTGTAAGATGGTGGTCAGGAATAAGAACAGTTCCATGCGGGCCAGACCTTCTCCTGCACAAGCCCGTTTTCCTGAAAAATGAAAAAAAAAAAAAAAAAAAAAACCAAGTGAGAGAGGATAAATACTCCTTGCACAGTATATTTCTGACCGGTACAAGAAAAACACAGTCACTATTCACCAATTATTGGAGGGATGGATGGATGGATGGATGGATGGATGGATGGATGGACATACCAGGAATAAGTATAAGGAGGTATTATAGATTAATAGTAGAGTTACCTAGTTCTTGTGAGATACTGCATTGTATCCTCAGTACAACATAAAAGTAAACAAATTAAATACATGAAAAATTAAATCTGTTGTTTCCATCTACAAATAAAAAAAATTTAAATGAGTAAATAGAAGGACAGCTGATTAGATAGAATGGACACACCTGTTATCCACCAAATAATTTATAAGCACTGTTCATTCCATCCATGTTTATTGAGCATCAGCTCTATTCTAAGAAATAAATTAACCATACCACATTAAAACTGTTGTATTGACATTTCATGTTTCCATCAATCTTTTCCCAGAAATACACATTGATTACTTGTGTTCCCTGTTCCCAGTCTGATTTCCATGATCTCTCCTCTCATTCATCTGATCCAATGAGTTTCATCAGCCTTAAACATAGAATGCAGTTTCAAACGTTATCTCATTCTGTTAGTTTTGCCCAGGTTGCACTTCATACTTCTCTCAGATCGTAGATCAAATGTTATTTTCTTTAACACTGTTTGTGATTCCACCAGGCTCTAGGGTCTTATCCTCTTTGGTCTTACTCAGCAGTGAAGCTTTTATTATTTAAATCATTACTCGTGATTTGTCTAACCTTCTGAAATAGGAATTCCATTAAGGTGAGGCTGATCTTCGTCATATGAGTATCTAGTGCAAAACCTAAAAGCAACCCTGAGAAGCCAAAGAATAAATTTGGGTCACGATATGCCAGAGATTCAGCACATAAATTAGGTTTGAGGGCCCTGTGTCCCAACTATTCAGAATGTAGGGAGATAAGGGTGCTCTGGTGTACTTAAAGATAATCTGCCCGACTCACAAGGTTTGCTGACCATCATTCACCAGTCAGAAGGCTCTGGCATCCTTAACCAGAAGCAAATATCCTACTCCTATGATCAATGGTCTCTGTAAAAATGCCCTGCCTCTCTTCATTTCTTTTTCTTTGCCTCTTATAAGGGTGCTCTAGTGTCCTTTGTTCTATTTGAATGTCACTCAATCCTTTTTATCCCTCACTATGTGGTATGAGAGAACAGGCAGCAGACATTTTCTCCCTCTGCCATCATGAACAGCCAATCTTTTCTTCTATGTCCCACAAGACTAGTCATATTGAATTACAATAATCTCTTTATCAATCTGCTTGGTTAATTGGGACACTTCTGCTGCCCTATTCTGTGCTGGGGATACTTACCATGGAGGCAAAATATGGAAGGTACTCACCAAAGTTATGGAATTAGATACTTGTCACAGGGAAGATGAAGACAGTAGAGATAAATTTCATCTTCTGAGAAGTGTTCTGGGAGCACAGTGTTGTATTTTGAGGCATGACTCAATGGAACCTTTCTTTAGCTTTCTTACTTTGGAAGAACTAGGTCAATTCACCCCAAGCCCCAGTAAGCAGACTGATGTTGTAGCCTGATCTTGGACACTGTATGGCCACTGAGAGTGTTGCTCTTGACCATGTGCAAAGAACATTTCTACCAGCTCCAAAATGACCATTATGCAGGTTTAACTGATCCCATGAAGGTGTTGCCCCACTGAAGTCCCAGTGGAAATAATTTCTATTACCTGTTGAGAAAGGCATGAAGTAGTTACTCTTCTTGAATTTTCCATTCTTATCCAGGAAATGGCCTGGGTCAAATTTCTCTGGGTTGGGGAATTCTTTGCTGTCATGCAGCACAGATGTCAGAGATGTTATTATGGTTGTTCCCTGCAATGAGCAGAAACTGATAAACTGAGTTGTAAAGAAGTCATAGAGCTATAGAAAACGTTGAATATGCTTAGTCCAAACATTATGATCTACAGATAAGAAGTTTTTTTCCAAAGAAGAGCAGTGATATTTTCAGCTAGCCAACCAAATAATAAAATACAAGTGTAAGACCAGTGACTAGGACATTGGTAAAATGCCCCCGGTAGCATTTGACATAGGGAGTACTTGAGTACTTGAGCTCCAAACTTTCTTTTCTCCTCATCATGTTTGGATGCTGATGTCTGCTCCTAATCAATACTCTATTTAATCACTTCAGTTTTCACACATCTTAATAGGATTCTGCTTTAAAATGGGTCTGTGGCTTTTTAAATATCCAGGATATTTTATAAGACCTTTCTAAGATAATAAAAAGTACAGCAAAACCAACTTAATGTATTTAACATTATCACAAAATTTGAGTTTTCTTAGAACTGTGCAGATCTCTCACTTTTTTAGATGAATCCTATGTTCCCCAAATGCAAAATGGATAATAAATTTTGAAAAAAATATTAATTTTCTAAAATGTTTTGACAATCATAAAAAGGCCATAGTTTTTAAAACATTTCATATTTCTTTAAATTCAGTATGTGAAAATGTTTATTTTTCTACATTTTATTCATACTTTACAATTTTACATGATACTGTGATTTTTTGTTTTACATTCATATTTGCACATAATATAACACTATAATTTGGTCAGTATCATTTCCTTGTACTTCCCCTTTTCTTTCACTCCGACTCCCCCTGGTACCTTTGTCTTCTCCACTGATTTTTATTCAGTTTTAATGAAACTTCCCACTGATTTCTTCTTCCTTATTTCCCCCTAATGTCTACATATAACAGTAAGCTTGTGTCCCGTGGCTTTCTGACTTTGACTTATTTTGCTCAACATAATACTCCCAACTCCATCTCTTTTCCTGTAAATGACATAATTTCATTTTTATGGTTGAATAAAACTCCATTGTGTATATGTACCATATTTCTTTATTCTTTCATCTATTGATGGATATCCAAGCTGGTTCGTGTATTGACTGTTGTGAACATTGCTGCTCTTAACATGGATATGCATGTATCACTTTAGTATGCTGACTTTATGTACTTAGAATAAATGGAGGGGTGTATTCAATTATGCAGTGGGTCCTGGGATTACAAATGTTTCTTGAGGTTGGAAAGATAGATATTATGCAAAAATTGTATGAATTCAACACTTTTCATAGAGAAACAAGTAGACTGGGCATGGTGGCATGTGCTTATAGCCCTAGATGCTAAGGAGACGAAGGCCTAATGATTGCTTGAAGCCAGGATTTTGGAGCCAAACTATCAAACATAGAGAATTCTTGTCTCAAGAAAAGAAAGGTAAAGAAATGAAACAATTACATGATCATTTACTCCAAGACACAAATATTTAACTGGAAATCAATCACCAATTTAATTGTAGGAGCTAAAACTATTAGAATTCTTGGAAACATGTAATAGCCAATTGTGCAATTTGAGCTGTCAAATAATTTTACTTATGACATAAAGGGCAAAGTATAAAACAAAAATGATTCTGTCAGTTTATCATAAAGTTAAAAAATTATGCAAAATTATTGATCTTAGGTAATTACTTTAAAGAAATGAAAATATAATCAACCTCACATTTCTACACAAATGTTCATATTGCTTATATTTGAAAAACCAAAATCCAGAAACAATCAAAATTATCCAACTCCTTATGAGTGAATAAAAAATTCAAGGTATTCTTTGTAATGGAATACTATTTAGTAATAAAAGGAATGAACTACTAATACATGTAAATGAAAACAAATCCAAAATGTAATCTTCTACACTAAAAAAAAAAAAAAAAAAAAAAACCAAACATGAAAATATAAGGGAGAAGTAAGGTATAGGGAGGGCACTAGGAGGAGGAAGAAGGGAGGGGAGGGCACAGGAAGATACTTGAGAATGAAATTGATCAAATTATTTTATGTGCAAGTATCAATTGGCCACAATGAAACATATTATTCTGTACAATTATTACATGCCAATAAAAAGTTTTAAAAATTCAGATCAATAAGAAGAGTATTGGAGAAAGAATAAATGAAGGTAAAACAGCAAGAGATAAATTATTTGATTATGTGGTGTTCTATGTCATATTCTATTGTATGACTTTCTTGATAAATCAGGACTATAGGTACAGAAATCAGTACAGAAATTTGAATGAAAATGATATGCTCTAGTGTTCACCAGGGCCTAGACATGAGGAAGTCTCTCATACGAGGATTAAGAAACTTTATGGGGTGATGGAAATATGATATCCATAGACAAAGTATCTCTCTGTGATTCTTAGGCTGCTTTCAAACTTGTGGGCACAAGCCATCCTCCTTCTTCAGCCTCCTGAGTAGCATGGCCTCTCATGCCCAGAAATATTTTATATTTTAATTTTTCTGTGGCTGCAGCAGTGCATATATTTGTCCCAACTCATTGGACTGTATACATAAGAGATTCAGTGGGAGGTTGGGGATGTAGCTTAGTGGTAGAGTGCTTGTATAGCATGCACAAGACCCTGGGTTTGATCAATACCAGGGCAAAAAAAGAAAATGAGGGAATTTATTTTACATTGAATCACTTAGAACTCCACCAAAAATAGAACAAGGTTGAGTAATATTCCATTGCATTTCTGTGCCTTAATTTCTTTATCCATTCTTCTGTTGAAGAGCACCCAAAATACATTCTACCGTCATGTATAACTTAAAAGCACAAATTAATAGAAATATAGATAAGGAACTGTATCAAAATGAATACACGGTGAATATTAAGTTTTCCTTTCACTTAACCACAGAACACACTTTGGACTCTTCAGAAACCATTGTTGCCACCAAGTAGTGATATGTTCCTTCGTAATTGTTCTATGGATGTAAGGCAAATAAACCTGTATTCAACAGCTTTCTGCAACTTCTTGTGTTGCTCCTTTTTCCACCCAAATTAAAAGTATTCTGTTGAATTTTTATTTTGTATTAACAGAAAAATTCAGGTACTGCCTTATGTTATACATACAGTCACATTTTATATGCTGAATTTTATGACAGCCCTATTACACTGCTGACAATTTTAGGCAATTTACAAAATTTCTTTGTGACAAACAACTGTAATGAGCACATATTGGACATTCCTGTTTGCACTTAGAGTATATATCAAAAATTAGATTTTCTACATCATAGAATATACATTTTATATATATGTTTATATATAAATATATATATATATATATTTTTTTTTAGACCAAGTATTGAACTGAGGGTGCTTAACAATTGAACCACATTCTCAGCCACATCTCTTTTTATTTTTTATTATTTGAAATAGAGTCTTGCTAAGTCCTGGGGCATCACTAATCTGTTGAGGCTGGCTTTGAACTTGTAATCCTTCAGCCTCAGTCTCCTGAACTGCTGCAATTATAGGTATGTGCCAATGAGACTGCGTTATATTTTTACTTATATAGATACTGCCAAATTGTTCTTCAAAATGGATGTACCAGTTTAGAATTCTGCCAACAACACATGAAACTGCTCACTGATACATACATATCTTCATCAACATAATGCTTTCTCAGCCTTTGCACTAGAGATTTGGATGAAAATGATATCCCCTAGTTTTAGCTTTTATTTTGCAGATGTTACCTGGTCAACTCTCACAGAATCATATAAGGAAGCAAATAATGTATTATCAACAATGTGCAAATGAGAATGCCAAGGCTCAAAGGGATCACAAATCTACCCAAGATAATAGTTAAGAGTTTCAGAGCCAGAGTTGATACTGAGGTCCTCCTGACCTTGGATAAGATAAATTCTTAGATCAAGGTGACTTGCATTCCTAAGTAGTTGCCTGATATCCATTTTCTGGATACAGTTGACAGAAGGCAGTAACTGATTTGTTTAGAAGACAAAGGGGAAATACCCTTTCACACAAGTGACATTTCTTTCATCTGCTGCCCTGTATATGCAACTATGATCCTGATTCTGCATTTCCCTGGCTCAGAAATCAGAAGTCCCCAACACCAAAAAGTCATGCTCTTACTGCAGTAATTATCATTGACCCTTCCATAAACCATCCTTCTCAAAATGTTTCATCAGCCATTTCAAGATTGTGTGTTGTGTGTGTGTGTGTGTGTGTGTGTCTGGAGGGGGCAGTTTTATTGTCTGCCACCTGTCTGATTAAGTCCTCAAGTAAGAACCTCTGTCTTAGCGGTACAATTGCTCCATTGTAACACAGTTTAACATTTTAGAAAGGCATCATGGTACATGAAATGTGGATATTCATGATACTTCCAATGGTATAATGTAGGATAATATCCTAGAATTAAATACAAGAATATTTTTAGCAAACAAAACATTTTGTATTTCATAGAAAATGGAATTAAAAAATAATATCAATGATTTGCTGCAATTCCAATAGTTTTGATCACTCCATGAGACAGCACCAAAATGCATTTTTGTGTGATGTAGGTTGTTAGGTCTAGAGGATTTCTTTTTTCATTTATGTACTTATTTATGGTGTGAAGAAGTACTGAATTAATGTAAAGATCAAATCAGGATAAGTAGCATTTTCATCATGTTATTTTTTCTTTTCTTGCATTTGAACTGCTCTCCTCATTATTTACAGGACGCAAAATAAATGGCTGTACGGTAAAGTTATCTTAGTGTGCTATAGAACACAAGGATGTATTGGCTCTATCTAACAATATTTTGTTGCCCTTCATCCAAAAATGATGAAAGATACTGAATCCTATTTGGAAAATCCTGAGATAAGTGCTGTCCTACACAAAGACCTCAAGCCACACATTTAAGTTTAATTAGTGAACAATTAAGTTAAATAAAAATTAAACAAATTTAAAGTAAAATAACATTGGGCAGCAGATATATAGAACATTTCTATGAGTCATAAAGTTTTGTGAAAAGGGCTCAGACCAAAAATTAGAAAATCACAACCCATCCAAATTCATTCTCTCACCTGTTCATATATAGCAATTTTTAAAAATTAAATGACCATTCTATTTTATGAGTTCTAGGCTTATGAAATATAAAGCAATAGGAAGTCAAGCATGGTGAGGCATGCCTGTACTTCCAGTGACTTGGAAGGTTGAGGTATGATGATCCCCAGTTCTGGACAGCCTGAGCAACTTAATGAGAACCTAACCAACTTGGTAAGGCCCTGTCTCAAAATAAAAAATTAAAAGGGCCAGGTTTAGGTCAGTTGCAAAGCACCACTGGGCTCAATCCCCAATACAAAAAAAAAAAGGAGGAAATAAAACAAAGATTAATTAGAACCTTTAAACCACATTTAATACTAATATTTAGATTCAAATATTCTTTTGATAAAATCATATGAATTGCTAAAAAATAAAATATTAATTCTTTATATGATGAATCTTGTTTTTATTTTTAAATTTTTTGAATTTTAATTTATTGTACACAAATGGGATCAACTATCATTTCTCTTTTTGTAACAAAGTAGTGTCATACCATTTGTGTAAACTTAACGGTAATGATGTTTGTTTCATTCTATTATTTTCCTTTCCCCACACCCTCTCCACCCTCATATTCCTGTATACAATCCATCCTTCTTCCATTATTGTCTCCCTTCCACACCCTATTTTGTATCATCATCCATGTATCAGAGAAATCATTCAGCCTTTGGGTATTTGGGATTGTCTTATTGCACTTAGTAGATATTCTCAAACTCCATTCATTAACCTGCACATGCCATAATTTTATTCTTCTTTTTCATTAAATAATATTCAATTGTGTATATGTACCACAGTTTCTTTATCCATCCATCTATTGAAGGGCATTTAGGTTGGATTTACAATCTACCTACTGTGAATTGAGCTTCTATAAATATTGATGTAGCTGTGTCACTGCACTACACTGATTTTAAGTCCTTTGGGTATAGGCCAAGGAGTTGGATAGCAGGGTCAAATGGTGGTTCCATTCCAAATTTTCTAAGGAATCTCCATACTGCTTCTAGAGTGGCTGCACTAATTTGCAACCCCAGCAGCAATGTATGACTGAACCTTTTCCCCACATCCTTGCCAACACTTATTGTTGCTTGTATTCTTGATAATAGACATTCTAATTGGGGTGAGGTAAAATCTTAGGGTAGTTTTAATTTGCATTTCTCTTATTACTAGAGATACTAAACATTTTTCTTCATATATCTGTTTACTGCTTGTAGATCTTCTACTGTGAAGCATCTTCTCATCTCCTTAGGCCATTTATTGACTGGGTTATTTGTATTCTTTGCGTAAAGTTTCTTGATTACTTCATAGATTCTGCTGGTTCGTGCTCTATCTGAAGTATGTGTGCCAAAGATATTCTCCCATTCTGTAGGCTCTCTCTTCACATTGTTGATTGTTTCCTTTACTGAGAAAAAGTTTTTAAGTTTGAATCTATCCCAATATTGATTACTGCTTTTATTTCTTATGTTTTGGGAATCAATTAAGGAATTCAGGTCCTCAGCTGACATGATGAAGATTTGGACCTGCTTTTCTTTCTATTAAGTGCAGGGTTTCTGATTAAAAAACAATTAAACGCATGCTTAATGCATCACTTTTACTCAACACTCTTTGGCAATCCCAGACAGTCCAATAGCATAAGAAACAGAAATTAAGGTCACTTGGAATGGAAAATAATAAATAAAACAAATACTAACAAGATAGCAGGATAAGATACATAAGAAATCCCAAATGGATCTAAACACAAATTATTAGCAATGATTTAAAAAGTTACTAAGAATTATAGATATAAAGTCATTAAAATTGAATTAGCAACATATCCAAATGCCTGGAACATCATATTGGGAAATGCATTAGTCAAACTGTAAATTTTATATTAGCTTTCAACATTAATTAACTAATTAAAATCTTTCGGGGCTGTGGATATAGCTCAGTTGGTGGAGTGCTTACCTTGCATGCAGGAGACACTGGGTTCAATCTCCAGTACCAAAAAAAAAAAAAAAAAAAAAAAAAAAAAATATATATATATATATATATATAAAATAATACAAAAAATTTTAAAAAATACTTCTGAAAGTGTGAAATCACTCCACTGGAAACAAAACATTATCAGAAAAAAATAAAGAAAACACAAAAAGAATGAGAACACATACAATATTGTTAACTGAAATATTCAACACATTAAGATGTCAATTCGTTCCAAGTTGATCTATAGATTTAATATTATGCTGAAAAATATCCCAGGACAGTGTTTTTGGAAATTAACAAACTGATATCAAAATTCAATTGGAAATAGAAAGAGCTGAGAGTAGAAAAAACAATCTTGAAGGAGCACAACAAATATGGAAACTTCACACTGCTGGATATCAGGAACAGCTATGGAACTTCATGACCTACTCTGTCCAGCACTGAGGCCATCAAGGTACTTCATTGGATGAGCTTTGTACTTCTGTCCCATGGGTTGGCAGAGGATTTGGATCATAATGCTAATTTGGGGACTTTGATGTGAGAAAAACAACCTTACCTTAGGGATGAAGTAGTTTCTGAATTTAGTGTCACAGTTCACTGTGTGGGGCAGACTGGTTGGGACGAGGTCAATGTGTCTCTGGATCTCATGCAGGACAGCCTCTGTATAAGGCATACTGCTCTTGTCCTGCATGCAGGGGCTGCGGTGTCTGCCAATCACATGGTCAATCTCTTCCTGGACTTTTTCTGATAAGATAAAAATAAGACTAATGGAAAAGAGAAAAATAGTATATTTCTTAAAATAATTCAGAGTTATGTGAAGCATTATGGGTGTATTCAAATGTTATTAGAAATATGACTTACATGCAATAAGTACTTCTGGACATTAAAAAGATCATCATGATGCTATATTATCTATTTATATCTGTTTATCAAGATCTATCAACAATGATACACATACATAAATACATGTGTTTACATAAATGTATGATTCATATACATTTATAACTCTCCTACACATTAGATATTAAAACGTTCCTAAAAATTTATATAAGTTTAACTTTCTGGCATATATCAATATAAATATTAATGACAAAATGTTTCAAAATATCAGGTTATCTCATAATTCATTAATTATCATTGCCAAAAGCAAAACAGATATAAACATTAATTTTATGCCAAAATAAAATGTGCTTATAAAATTAAATTTGATTAATAAATCTACTTGTATGCATGTATGTGTGTGTTTTTGTGTTTTTGTAGAAGTGTTTGTAGTTTTCACTGGAACACTGTTCAATTTCTCATTCCTCATATGTAGTCTTTTTGAATCATTCAAGAAGTTTCTTCTAAAATGTTTATATTTCTAAATAATATTCTATCTTGGTTTCTTGATTTATACAATTTTAGAAAATTTCTAATGACAGACTGGTAAGAAAGATTAAGATCTGTCTCTACTCCATGCAAAATACATACCATGAATAAATATGCACACCCACACCCCTCACATACTTTCCCTCTACTCCAATTTATTTTGATCACCATTTTTGATTATTTTAATATATTTTATTTACACCCTTATAACCTCATAAACAGTGTTCACTGGTAAGGGAACTATGTTTAAGTTTTGTTAATTGCATATGCTTAACTTATATTTCAACAACTTATTCCAAATTCTAATTTTCCAGTTTCTTATTTTATATTCTATCCAAATTGTTATGCTTAGTAATAATTTTCTAAATGTTTAAATGTCAGACTCTCTTATTTTCCTGATCTTCCATTACATCTGTTTTATCTACTTAATATGGACAATTGGTTGTTTCCTAGGCCTGCTGCCCAGAAGCCTCACTTCAGCTCCCATCTTTATTCCTAAGGTCCCCTCATTCCTGGAACCTGTGACTGCTTCTGCCTTGATTTTAAATATTTGGATGGAGCATATGCTCTAATATATTCCTGTGAGAGTGAAAAAGAGGAATAAATTTTGAAGCAAACATGGATCTAAAAACATGTTTCCTTTCTTTTTGTTGATTTTTTATGTTGGTGTTCTTTTGGGTTTGTTGGTTGGTTGGTTGGTTTGGGTGGGGGGTTTTGTTTTTGTATTTGGTTTCCTCCTGTTTGTCCTGGGTATTGACCCAGAGGCCCTCTACCTCTGAGCCACCACCACAGCACTTTTGTTTTATTTTGAGACAGGCAGGCCTGGCTAGCCTTGAATTTGCCTAAATTTCCTGCTTCAACCTCCAAATAGCTGGGATTATAAGCTTGTGCCAACACAACTGGCTCTTATATTTTTCACTAACACAAAAAACAGCAGTTGCAGTTTAGAACTCTGTTGTCCTTCTGATTCATAATTCCTTATAGAAGACAGAATTTGATTCTGAAAGTTTATGTGATTTTTAACTTTACTTTGATGTTCTAAAATTGATTGCACAAACTCTTACCTTCAGTTCCCTTAGAGAGTAAACCTCTCTTCCAATGAGAGGAAAACAACTGCTCAAAGGAGTTGTAGCAGGTCATTCACAAGGTTTACTAAGGCTTCAATGGTAAATTCAGTCTGTGGATTGTCCTTTTCCTGAGCATAGAGGGGCTCCTATATTATTCTGCAATTTTCCCCTACCTTGATTGACACGGGGTGCTTCTAAATCTTGAACTTCATGGATAACTTTTGGTACTCAGACTGATTTTTCCACACTAATAAAACTTCTTCTGACATACAGGCTACAGTTTGATCCTCTCCGTAGAGTTCTGTCCCTTCTTTCTACCTCTGTGTTTCAGAAATTTGTTAAAGTTTTGTTGACCCTTTCCTTTACTCCTCTTCTCCCACATTAACAGGAGTAATTCTCACTTGTAAATACCATATAATAGTTTTTATGGAGTCCTGAAACAGGAAAAGATGGTGTTTGCTTCTATTCTGCTATGCATTACTGGCACTCTTTAAAGGTACATTCCTAAATTGAGTTGTTGGTGAAAAATAAACAATAAAAACATACTTCTGGAATAATAAAATTCCTTTAGGCATATCTTCTAAGTAGCAACACTTAAAAAAAGATTATTTTTCTAACCTTTTAGAAAACTTTTCAGACACTAGTAATACATCTGCAACCTCATTAATTTTCTACACTTTCTATTTACACTAACATAAAGAAATTTTATTCTCCCTGTCTAGCACTAGAGCATATTTTCAGAATAAGGAAAGATTTCCACAGAAATCTTGCAAGAACACACCTAATATTGCAAGCGGCTTTTCCATAGAAAGATCAATATGCAGTCTTAGGCCAACTCATGCTGGCTGTTGCATGCTGCAGATCACTTCCTAGTGGAATCAAGACGTGAACAGAGCTCCACTGCTTTGCTACTACCCATGCTGTCCTTCACTTCTCTGTCACTGTCCCCTACTGTGCCATGTTTTCTTTTTTATATCCGTTCACTAAATTTGGACAAATATAACTGGCAGCACAGAAATTTCAATATGGAAACGTCTTTCCGAGAAATAGATGAGGGCACTAGCAGAATCTTCCCATATTTCTGTTGTGAAATTCACCCTGCTCACCATCTGCAGTCATACCTGTGACCTCTGGGTTCTTCAACAGGTGAAGGAGCCCATATCTCAGAGTGGTGCTTGTTGTCTCTGTCCCAGCTGCAAACAGGTCATTCACAAGGATTACTAAGGCTTCAATGGTAAATTCAGTCTGTGGATTGTCCTTTTCCTAAGAATAATTCAGTGCACTTATTTCACAATTCATTTAGCATTTAATTATAATAATTTCAAAAGAAATCAGTAGGTTATAAGCATAAACCAACATAAAAACCAAAGAATACAATTTTATGAAAAGAGTCTGTGTGGTATGCTAAACTACAAATTAATTGTCCAAATGTCCATTTCTTACCCTCTTAACCCTTGTTGCCTAAAGATTCTGTTCCCCATTCTTTTTTGCAAATAGGAAGGACATGCAAAGTATTTCTCTTCCCTTCATTCTATGTAAACTAGAGACGTATAATGTAGTAAAGACAAAAATATATTTCAGATAGCAATATTTAAGCATGAAGATAAAAACTAGCATATTAAGTTCAATGTTTTAGTTCATTTTCTGTTGCTACAACAGACTACCAGAAACTGGGTGATTTATAAAAATAGAGGTTTATGTTGTCCCAGCAACCTGTCAACACTGCTACTTTATGAACAAACTTTCATTATGAGTTTTGAGGAGGACTATTTAAATGCAACTGTAAGATATTGTGAATGAAAATGGAAGGTTCCTGAGTCTCTAAACTTTCTGGGGTATTGTACTAACCCTAGTATAGGCCACCACAAAACGTTCTTAATGTAAGATGAATAAATTCATTAACCTAAGCACTGGCAAATGAGTATTCTCTGACTTGTAAATAAAGATGGTCATGATTGATAACAACAGGTAAACAGTAAAATTAAGGCTACATCATGGAAGATAAAATAATAAATCAAGAATATGCACATTTCTTCTCATGATGATTCACTGGGGCTCAGGATTTCCCACACATTCATTAAGAACTGGAAAATGTACAAAAGCTAATATGGCAGCACAGTATAAAACAACCAAAAAGGGAATGAATTACAAAGACAGAATGTACTCCAGATGTGAGGTGTCAGGTAACTTGGCTTAGGAAAAAATTACAAGAGTGAATTCCCCCTGATATTTATCCTGCACTTAAGATAAAAATTGAACAAGGCAGGACAAACATGAAGACAGAGAGTTTAGGTATTAACTGTTCATTTAGAATCAAGGAGAGCATAGGGATGATGCATATTCTGAGGTTAAGGGACTGACTCAATAGATCTCCAATACCTTCCGAATTGAGAAATAGAAAGAATAGAAAGTACCTGATAAGAGCAACTAATTTTGATTGAGGATTGAGTGAATTATTTGACACAAACATGACATCAGCAAGGATTAATTTTAAATATTGACTAACAGAAACTTGAAAACCTAGAATAACCCTAAAACTTAAATTATATATAAAATATAAAATTTTATAAATACACTATAGGCAAAATTTATTTTCTGCAGTTTATAAAATATCCAGGTGGGCTATAGGATGTTCAATAATATATAATCAACATTTAGAGAGTCGGCTATCTCAATAGGCATATTTTCTGGACAAGTTAACATTGACTTTACCTAGTTTTCTGAGATCAAAATTTCCAAGAAGACCCAAATAGGAGCACATTCCAAGGCATGGAGTAAAACATTCAGTATAGTTAAGATCAAACTACTGAAAATAAGTAAAATAGAAGACCAGAGGAACCCACAACATTGTAGTAGTTCCCTTAGCATCAATGAAAACATCAGTTCTACACAGAAAATCTCAGGCAGGAAGACTGTGGGAAATTTTCATAGAGCTAGCAGACAGGTCAATATCAAAAATATCATGTTCTCCAGCAAAAGAGAATGAATAAAAAGCAACAGACAGGTGCAGCATTCAGTGAGTGGTGGCTCAGTGGGTAAGGGAAGCTCCCCTCCATGAGACAAATGCATCCCTCTCACCAAGTTTGAGAAAAGCAGACATCATTGTTTAACACAGTCACATCTGAGCAGAAAACAAACTCAGATGACATGATCTTATACTTCGAAGTACACCTCATCCAAAAATAACATAAAATAAAACAACAACAACAAAGTCACCAAAAAAAAAACAAGACGTGTAGAAGTGACTTTTAAAAAATCATGAATATAGCAGGATACAAGAACAACAAGCAAAATTCAATGGATTTATTATTACTCTAATAATAAATCTTCTGAGAAAGAATTCAGGAAACAATTCCATTCAAAATAACCTCAAAAACTCAAATTGAGTTAAGAATAAATCTAACCAAGGAAGTGCAGATCTCTACACTGAAAATCTTAGAATGCTAAAGAAAGTAATTGAAGAGAACCATAGAAGATGGGAAATCTATCCATAGTTTTGGACAGGCAGAATTAACATTATTTAAATGGTGATATTATAAAAAATGAGATATAGGTTTAATGTAATATTGATCAAGATAAAAATGGTATTCTTCACAGAACTAGGAAAATCAGTCCTAAAATTAATAAGACTCAGAACATCCAAAGCAATAATGAGCAATAAGAATAATTCTGGAAGCCACACAATATATAGTACAAATTATACTACAGTGTTAGTAATAAAAATAACATAGTATGGCAAAAAAGAAGGCATAAAATCCAACAATACAGAGACAAATCCACATAGACACAGTCCTCTGGTACTTGACAAAACTGCCAAAAATATATGTTTGAGAAAAGATACATTTTTAACCACAGACACTGAGAAAACTTGTTATTGATATGTAGAAGATTAAAACTCAGTTATTGTCACTAACCCTCAACAAAGGTAAACTCAAAGTGGATCAATGAGAGAGGCATTAGATCCGAAAATGCAACAGCTAAAAGAAAACCTAAGGTCAGTATTTGAACATATTGGCACAGGTACCAATATCCTGAATAAGATATCTAAAGCTCAAGTAATAAAACCAAGAATGAATCAATGAGATGTTTTCAAATTAAAAAGATTCATCACAGCAAAAAAACAAACAAACAAAAAAAAAAAAATCAAGAGCATTAAAAGCCTAGAGATTTGGAGAATGTCTATTCCAGGTGCTCTTATGACAGGGGATTACTATCTAGAATTTAAAAGTACCCTTAACACCAAACAGATAACACAATCAGGAATCGGACAAATAAACTAAACAGACATTCTTCAAAAGAAGAAATGTAAATGACCTACAAATATATAATAAAAATGCTCAGCATCCCTGGTGATGGAGAAATACAACTCAAAGTTATATTGAAATATTATTACACTCCAGTTAGTATGTCAACCATCAAGAATAACCATGTTTATAGCAGTACAATTCACAATTACCAAGTTATAGAACCAACCTAGATGTCTTCAATACACAAATTGGTAATGAATATTGATAAATATACACAATAAAGTTTCATTCTACCATGAAGAAGAATGAAATTGCGTCACTTCTTAGTTAATGAGTGAAACTCGAGGACATCATGCTAAAAAATATCCTGACTCATAAAGTCAGAAGAGCCATGTTTTCCTTATAAGTAGAGTGTAGAGAGATAAAAGAAGTAGAAGGGAAAATAATAGAGTAAGAGAGTCCAGAGAAAGAAAAGAGGAAAGGACATGGTGAATTACTGGAGCACAAAATCTACCAAATTATGCTATGTTCAAGTATGAACCATACTACAATGATCATGTATATGCAGGATTCAATGTAGTATGTTCACACATGTGTGTGTATGTGTTTGTGTGTGTGTGTGTATGTATACACACACACACATACATTTACACATAGCTCATCAACAGCAAGCTAAGCTAGAATTAGAAATCCCCAGCATCCCCCAGTGGAGACAGTTAAAATAGAGAAACCAGGGTGTCTAAACATAAATAAATAAAAACTGTTTGAACTTCTAAAGTGTCCAACTAGAAATCCCTGAAGTTTACCTTTTTTTTCAAACTGCAGTACATTTCCCCCTTTTGTCACTTATATATAATAATGGGTATTGGTACACTGGTTTTCAGAATACACATGACCAATAGTCACTTATGCTCTACTATTCACTGGGTTGGTGAGGGCCCAAGTTGTGACTCAGCCTGGGCACAGAGAGAATGTAAAATAGAATGGACAAGATGATCTTCATCTCAGAAAATTGTGAAATAAAAACATTGGAGGAAAGGTCTCTATTTCAAAAACCTGAGAAAGAAAAAATTACTTATTCGATACCACCGATATTGCCTCAACTACTTGGTAAAAACTGTTTCCTACTGTCTCCCCAAATTTTGTGTTAGTCAGAATTATCTCTTGTTTTTATGTATTTTATCAATTAAGTCAATCATTTCTTTTTTTTTTCTTTTTTTGAGCATTTTTAATTAAAAATCATAAATTTACATAGGGCAAATTGTTTGATTCATTGTTATTTTTTTTCCTTTCCCTCCTACCCCTCCCAACCATCCCAACCCTCTTTTCCCTCTATACAGTCCTTCCTTCCTCCATTCTTACCACCCTCCTTATCGCTAAATCTAAACCTAACCCTAACCCTAATGCTAACAGCCCCTACGCCGCATTATATGTCCTCATCCGCTTCTCAGCGAGATCATTCCTCCTTTAGTTTTTTGAGATTGGCTTATCTCACTTAGCATGATATTCTCCAATTTCATCCATTTGCCTGAAAATGCCATAATTTTAACATTCTTCATGGTGGAGTAATATTCCATTGTATATATATACCACAGTTTCTTTATCCATTCATCAACTGAAGAGCATCTAGGTTGGTTCCACAATCTGGCTATGGTGAATTGAGCAGCTATGAACATTGATGTGGCTGTATCTCTGTAGTATGCTGATTTTAAGTCCTTTGGGTAGAGGCCAAGGAGTGGGAATGCTGGGTCAAATGGTGGTTCCATTCCAAGCTTTCTGAGGAATCTCCACACTGCTTTCCACAGTGGCTGCACTAATTTGCAACCCCAACAGCAATGTATGAGTGTACCTTTTTTCCCACATCCTCTCCAACACCTATTGTTGCTTGTGTTCTTGATAACTGCCATTCTAATTGGGGTGAGATGAAATCTTAAGGTAGTTTTGATTTGCATTTCTCTTATTACTAGAGATGTTGAACATTTTTTCATATATCTGTTGATTGCTTGTAGATCTTCTTCTGTGAAGTGTCTATTCATTTCCTTAGCCCTTTTGTTGATCGGATTATTTGTATTCTTGGTGTAGAGTTTTTTGAGTTCTTTATAGATTCTGGAAATTAGCGCTGTATCTGAAGTATGAGTGGCAAAGATACTCTCCCACTCTGTAGGCTCTCTCTTCACATTACTGATAGTTTCCTTTGCTGAGAGAAAGCTTTTTAGTTTGAATCTATCCCAGTTATTGATCATTGCTTTTATTTTTATTGCTATGGGATTCCTGTTAAACAAGTGTAATCCTAAGCCAACAAGTTGAAGATTTGGACCTACTTTTTCTTCTATAAGATGCAGGGTGTCTGATCTGATTCCGAGGTCCTTGATCCATTTTGAGTTGAGTTTTGTGCAGGGTGAGATATAGGGGTTAAGTTTCATTCTGTTGCATATGGTTTTCCAGTTTTCCCAGCACCATTTGTTGAAGAGGCTATCCTTTCTCCATTGCATATTTTTGTCACCTTTGTCTAGTATGAGAAAATTGTATTTACTTGGGTTTGTGTTCATGTCCTCTATTCTGTACCACTGATCTACCTGTCTATTTTGGTACCAATATCATGCCGTTTTTGTTACTATTGCTTTGTAATAGAGTTGAAGATCTGGTATTGGGATACCCCCTGCTTCGCTCTTTCTACTGAGGATTGCTTTAGCTATTCTGGGTTTCTTATTCTTCCAGATGAATTTCATAATTGCTTGCTCTATTTCTGTAAGGTACATCATTGGGATTTTAATTGGAATTGCATTGAATCTGTTTAGCACTTTTGATAGTATGGCCATTTTGACAATATTAATTTTGCCTACCCAAGAACATGGGAGATCTTTCCATCTTCTAAGGTTTTCTTTAATTTCTTTCTTTAGTGTTCTGTACTTCTCATTGTAGAGGTCTTTCACCTCTTTTGTGAGATTGATTCCTAAGTATTTTATTTTTTTCTATGCTATTGTGAATGGGGTAGTTTTCCTAATTTCTCTTTCTGAAGATTCATCATTTATGTATAAAAATGCATTGGATTTATGAGCATTGATCTTGTAACCTGCTACTTTACTGAATTCACTTAAGAGTTCTAAGAGTTTTCTGGTGGAATTTCCAGGTTCCTCTAAATATATAATCATGTCATCAGCGAACAGGGATAGTTTGAGTTCTTTTCCAATTCGTAATCCCTTTAATTTCTTTGGTTTGTCTAATTGCTCTGGCTAGAGTCTCAAGAATGATGTTGAATAGAAGTGGTGAAAGAGGGCATCCCTGCCTTGTTCCAGTTTTTAGGGGGAATGCTTTCAGTTTTTCACCATTTAGAATGATATTAGCCATGAGCTTAGCATAGATGGCCCTTACAATGTTAAGGAATATTCCCACTACTCCAATTTTTTCTGTTGTTTTGAGCATGAAGGGACGCTGTATTTTATCAAATGCTTTCTCTGCATCTATTGAAATAACCATGTGATTCTTAACTTTTAGTCTGTTGATATGGTGAATGACATTTATTGATTTCTGGATGTTGAACCAACCTTGCATCCCTGGGATAAAACCCACTTGATTGTGGTGTCCTATCTTTTTAATATATTTTTGAATTTGATTTGCTAAAATTTTGTTGAGAATTTTTGCATCGATATTCATTAAGGATATTGATCTGAAATTTTCTTTCCTCACAGTGTCTCTGTCTGGTTTAGGTATCAGGGTGATATTGGTGTCATAGAATGAATTTGGGAGGATTCCATCCTCTTCTATTTCATGGAATACTTTGAGGAGTACTGGAGTGAGCTCTTCTTTGATGATTTTATAGAATTCGGCTGAGAACCCAACTGGTCCAGGACTTTTCTTTGTTGGTAGGCTTTTGATGACCTCTTCTATTTCATTGCTTGAAATTGATTTATTTAAGTTGTGTATGTCCTCCTGTTCAGTTTAGGTAATTCATATGTCTCTATAAACTTGTTGATGTCTTTGAGGTTTTCTGTTTGCTGGAGTATAGATTTCAATATAGCATCTAATTATGTTTGTATTTCACTCGTGTCTGTTGTGATATTTGCTTGTTCATTCCGAATTTTAGTAATTTGAGTTTTCTCCCTCGTTCTCTTTGTTAGTATGGCTAACGGTTTATCAATTCTGTTTATTTTTTCAAAGAACCAACTATTTATTTTGTTAATTTTTCTGATTGTTTCTTTGTTTCGATTTCGTTGATTTCAGCTCTGATTTGAACTATTTCCTGTCTTCTACTACTTTTGGTGTTGTTCTGCTCTTCTTTTTCTAGGGCTTTGAGCTGTAGTGTTAAGTCGTTTATTTGTTGATTTCTACCTCTTTTGTTGAATACGCCCCATGAAATAAATCTTCCTCTAAGTACTGCTTTCATAGTGTCCCACAGATTTTGATATGATGTGTCTTTATTCTCGTTTACTTCTAAATATTTTTTAATTTCTCTCCTGATGTCTTCTGTTATCCATTCATCATATAATAGTGTATTATTTAATCTCCAAGTATTGGAGAAGATTCTGTTTTTTATTCTATCATTTATTTCTAATTTCAATCCACTATGATCTGATAGAGTACAAGGTACTATCTCTATCTTCTTGTATTTGCTAACAATAGCTTTGTGGTATAAAACATGGTCTATTTTAGAGAAGGATCCATGAGCTGCTGAGAAGAAAGAGTATTCGTTCTTTGTTTGATGGTATATTCTATATAAGTCGGTTAAGTCTAAATTTTTGATTGTGTTATTGAGATCTATGGTTTCTTTACTCAATTTTTGTTTCATGGATCTATACAGCGGAGAAAGGGGTGTGTTAAAATCGCCTAGTATTATTGTGTTGTAGTTTATTTGATTTCTGGAATTGAGAAGGATTTGTTTGACATATATGGATGAGCCACTGTTCGGGGCATAGATATTTATGATTGTTATGTGTTGCTGATTTATGCTTCCCTTAAGCAGTATGTAATGTCCTTCTTTATCCGTTCTGCCTAGTTTTGGCTTGAAGTCCACATTATCTGAAATGAGGATGGATACTCCAGCTTTTTTGCTGTGTCCATGTGCATGGTATGTTTTTTCCCATCCTTTCACCTTTATTCTATGGGTATCTCTTTCTACGAGATGAGTCTCTTGCAGGCAGCATATTGTCTGATCTTTCTTTTTAATCCAATCTGCCAGTCTATGTCTTCTGATTGATGAGTTCAGGCCATTAACATTCAGGCTTATTATTGTGATATCATTTGTATTCCCAGTCATTTGACTCGTTTTTTTTTTTTTTCTGACATGATTTGGTTTCTACTTTATTTGCTTATTCCTTTGGGCTAGTTCCTTTCATTGCTGATTTGCATCATTGTTTTTCATCTCTTCCTCATGGAATATTTTGCTGAGAATGTTTTGTAATGCCAGCTTTCTTTTGTAAATTCCTTTAGCTTTGGTTTATAATGGAAAGATCTTATTTCATCATCATATCTGAAAGTAAGTTTTCCTCGGTATAAGATTCTTGGTCGGCATCCGTTTTCTTTCAGGGCTTGGTAAATGTTGTTCCAGGCCCTTCCAGCTGTTAGGGTCTGGATTGAAAAATCTGCTGATATTCTTATTGGTTTCCGCCTGAATGTAATTTGATTCTTTTCTCTCGCGGCCTCTCAAATTCTGTCTTTATTTTGTATGTTAGGTATTTTCATAATAATGTGCCTTGGTGTGGGTCGGTGGTAATTTTGTATATTTGGAGTCCTATAGGCCTCTTGTACTTGGTTTTCCATTTCATTCTTCAGATTTGGGAAATTTTCTGATATTATTTCATTGAATAGATTGTTCATTCCTTTGGTTTATTTCTCTAAGCCTTCCTCAATCCCAAGAATTCTTAAATTTGGCCTTTTCATGATATCCCATAATTCTTGGAGATTCTGTTCATGATTTCTTACCATCTTTTCTGTTTGGTCAACTTTGTTTTCAATATTAAATATTTTGTTTTCATTATCTGTGGTTCTGTCTTCCAGGTGTTCTATACTATTGGTTATGCTTTCTATGGAGCTTTTAACTTGGTTTATTGTTTCCTTCCTTTCAAGGAGTTCTTTTTGGTTTTTTTTTTTTTTTAAGTATCTCTAACTCTTTATTGAAATGATCTCTTGCTTCCTGTATTTGCTCTTTTAACTGTTGATTGGTGCGATCTTTTAATGCCTGCATTTGCTCTTTCATCTCATTTGCTTCTCTGATTGTTTTAATTATGTACATTCTGAACTCCCTTTCTGACATTTCTTCTGCTGTGCTGTCATGGGTTCTATTGATATAGTATCTAGGTTTGTTTGGGACATTTTCTTCCCTTGTTTTCTCATATTCATCAGATGTCAGTGGGACTCTGTGATATTGCAGATTTCCTCTATTGGCTTATAGTGTCCCTGTAGATTTACAGTGTATCACCTCCCAGCCTTCAGTAGACTGCAGTCTTGGAGTAACTTGATGGTGCAGTGCTTCCGAAGAAAGCTGCCCCTAGCCTGCTACTGGTTCCACGGCTTGGAGCTGGCTCTGTTTGGAAATGCTCTCACTGGTGGGCCTGCTCTGAGTAGCTGACCATGTGGGAGGAGCCCACCATCGGAGTGCACAGAGCTGCGTGGGGAAGTCTCTAGCTGCCCTGCCCTACTCTAATTAGCTGCCCGAATCCAGTCCTGCTGCCCAGGGTGAGCTTCACCGGGTGGGGGAGACTCACCCGTTGCTCTATTTTAGTCTGAGTCTCTCAATGCCTCCCCTTCTTGAATCCTGGATTCTGGATTGACTGGAGATGCAGTCACCCTCTAGTCCACCATCTTGTATCACCCCATGGAAAAAGCTTGTGCCTGGAGGGGGCAGGGCCGCCTGGAGAGGTCTTGGCTGCCCTGCCCTGGTCCCAGAGGCTGCTTGCGGGTTGGAGGTCTCTGGTGGCTTGAGGACTTGAGCCTGGCTCTGTGTAGAAAGGCTCTCAGTGGGCAGTCTGCTCAGAGAAGCTAGCCTAGAAAGGCGCTTCCCACTGGAGGGTTCCGGGCTGCTTGGGGAAGTCCCTGCTGCCCTGTCCTGGTCTCTGAAGCAACCTGCAGGCCCCAGAGCTTTGCCACGCACTGGCTGAGGGACTTGAAGCTTGTTCTATGCAGAAAGACTCTCACTGGGGGGCCTGCTCCAAGAAGCTGGAGAAGCTGGCCATGTGGGAGGAACCCACCACCGGAGTGCTCAGGGTTGCCTGGGGAAGACTCTAGCTGCCCTGCCCTACTCTAATAAGCCACCCATATCCAAGCCTGCTGTCCAGGCCAAGCTTCACTGGGTCTGGGAGACTCACCCCATTGCTCTATTTTAGTCCGAGTCTCTCAATGCCTCCCCTTCTTGAATCCTGGTTTTTGGAGCGACTGGGAATGCAGTCACCCTCAAGTCCACCATATTGGATGGCCCCATGGAAAAAGCCTGCGGCCAGAGGGGGCAGGGCCACCTGGAGAAGTCTCTGGCTGCCCTGCCCTGGTCCCAGAGGCTGCTTGTGAGTTGGAGGTCTCTGCTTGCCCGGGGACTTGTGCCTGGCTCTGTGTAGAAAGGCTCTCACTGGGCGGTCTTCTCAGAGAAGCTAGCCTAGAAAGGTGCTTCCCGCCAGAGGCAGCCGGGCTGCTTGGGGAAGTCCCTGGCTGCCTTGTCCTCTCTCAATCATTTCTTAATATACCTTTTCTTCTCTTTGGTGTGTATTTCCTACCCATGTAATTCATCCTTTATATTTAAACCACTTCAACTTGTGTCTCCATTTCTTGCACCACACTCTCCTTTTTTCTTTATATATTCTACTTCTTTATTTGTTATTTGTACATTTTCTTCCTTTTTCAATAAAATTTAATGCACTATTAAATCTTAATTTTCACTAGCTATTGCAAATCAATCCACTTTGGTCAATTGAGGTATAGTGGTCAGTAATAATAACTTCTTTTTTTTTTTTTTTTTTTGCAGTGCCAGGGATTGAACCCAGGGCCTTGTGCTTGCAAGTCAAGCACTCTACTAACTGAGCTATCTCCCTGGCCCTAGTAGTAATAACTTCTGTTAACATTAGGTTAATATATGGTTTGCTCTTAAATTATCATTGCATAAGTGGCTACTCTCTCCTTTCAAAGTGGTAGCATTAATTGAATTAAAATTTATAACATGCTAATTTGACATGTTGAAACTAAGTCAGAGGCACATTATTGAGATGTAACTATTTACAAAGGAACTTCACTTACAAGAGGAAGAAGAATCCAGTTCAACAGACCCACAAAACAGGACCCAAGATAACATAAGTAAACAGATCAACAGGACATCTACAAAATACATATAATTTACCAGTAGCTGAATCTACAAATGTAGACTCAGATGAAGTGTCAAAGAATTAAAAAATTTTAATGGTTAAAATGATCAATGAGCTAAATGAAGATATATGAGAAAGGTGAGAGAAAATATAAGAAATGAAAGAGCATTCCAAAGAGCAGATAGAGATTTTGGAAAAAGAATATACAGATATCCTGAAAAAAAATAGTAAGTAAATCTAATATTCAGTTAAAAATCTCACCAATAAATTAGACCACGTGGAAGACAGGATTTCAAGACAAGGTGTATGAACTTTAAAACTCAGACAGCAATAAATAAAAGAAATAAAAATCATGATCACAAATTAAAGAAATCTGGGACAACTCTAAGAGACCAATCTAAACAATCATTGGAATTAATGAGAGAACTGAAATTAAATCTAAAGGAATGAATAACCTTTTCAGTGAGATGTTTCAGGGAAATTTCCATACCTATGGAGTGTGAGGGGCTCCAGATAGGACACATTCAGAACCCCAAATAAACAAGATCAAAAAAGAACCTCTACAGGACACACCACACTTCAACACGTGTCATACAGAAAAGAAGAATTTTAAAAGTCGAAAACATAATATTATGTCACATTGAGAAGTATTCTAGGTAGAATTCCTCCTGATTTCTCAACTGAGAATGTAAAACAGAGAAGGAATTGAAATGGTATCTTCCAAGACCTGATAGAAAATAACTGCTAATCAGGATTATCATATCAGGCAAAATTAGCTTTCAGAATTGAAGAGAAAGAGTAAAACTTTCAAAATGAGAAGAAACTAAAAGAATCCATGATGATTTTGGGGGCCAGTTGTGGAATGTTATGATTTAGTGCTGAGGGACTTGCCAAAAGATTATATATGAGACAATGAAAGAATTTTCAAAGATGGAATGATTCAGAAATGAGAGGTATAAAATCATCAGTTCATTAGTCACTGATGTGGGTTCACTGGGCAGGAACTTTGGGCAGATAATGTAAGGCTGAAGGAATGTGGTCACTGGAAGTGTGCGATTGGGATTTACAGTTTGTCCTTGGCGAGCAGAGGCCTCCTGCTTGCCATACCCTTTGCTGGTTTCCTCCACTATGCTCTTATGCAAAGATGTTCTGGCTTATTGTGAGCCCAGAGCTATTGACTCATCCAACCATGGTTTGTCCCTCTGAAATCATGAGTCAAAATAAGCATTTCATCTTCTATCTTGTTTTTGTCAGGTCTTTTGATCCAAGAAACAAAAAAGCTGACTACAAACATGAGTGTAAATAAACTCTCACATTAATAGACAAAGAATGGCTGATTGGATTCAAAAATAAGACCCAACTATACACTGTTTTCAAGAGACTCATCTTAAAGGCAAAGACATAGGCTAATAGTGAAAGACTAGAAATATATTACTGAAAATGGAGAAAAAAATAACAGGCAAGTCATACCTGTAGAAAATAATTCACTGAAAAAATAAGGATAGTGTTTATACCTCAAATATCAGTGCACCTAATTACATAAAGCAGGTACTACTCAACTTAAAGATCCAAATAGGGCACAATCAACCATATTGAGTAATTTCAACACACCTCACTCCCCATGAGATAGGTCATTCACACATAAAATCACTAAAGACCCTTCAGAAATAAAAATATTATATATTAAATGGACTAGCAGTTATTCATATAATAATTTATTAAACAACAACTAAATTCAACTTTTTCTTAGCTGCTCATGGAGCTATCTCCAATTTGCCCATATTATAGGAAACAGTAGTAAACCTTAGCAAATATTGTTCTCAGATTCCGGTAATTACTTCCATCTAAACTATCAGGTTATCATGGAATGAAATTAGCAAGAGCACAACCACAGAAATTACATATGGACATGGAGATTCAATAATGCAATCTTAAATGATGAATTCATCATTGAGAGAATGATGGGACTAATTTAAAATTCCTAGACTCAAAATATAATAGAGATGAAATGTACAAGAATCTCAGAAACTCTAGGAAGTTAGTTCTAATATGAGAGCTTATAAACTATGAATAAATATATTAAAATCAGAAAGATCCTAAATAACTTCATAATGCATCTCCAGGCTCTAGGAAATTAAAATACAATCCCAAATGCTGAATAAAGGGGAAATAATGAAGATGCAATATGAAATTAATAAGAAATTTAAAAACTACAAAGAAACTATGAAACAAAGATTTGATTCTTTGAAAAGAGTAATAAGACTGATAAATGTTAGCCAAAATAAGAAAAATAGAGAAGACAGGAAGTACTAAAATTAGAAATAACAATGTGCAATGACAGAGAAATCTCTGAAAACCAGAGGATTATTATGGACTACATTCAAATATCATATTCTAATAAATTAGAAGACCTAGAAGAAATGGACAAGTTTATACCCAGATATGAACTACAACAATTGAAATAACAAGATAAAAAAACTCAATCACACCATTTATATACAATGAGATTGAAGCAGTGACATAAATCCCTCCAGAGAAGAATAACCAAAGACCAGATGGGTTCTCCGATGAGCTCTACCATATCTTTAAAGAATTAGTGCAGCTCTTTCTCCCAATATTGCATGAAATAAAAAGTGTGGGGAGAGGGAAATAAATCCCACCTCATTTTGTAAAACCCATACCACCATGATTACCAAAACAGATAAAGACACACCATGGAAAAAAAAACTAGGACCAATAACCCTGATGAACATAAGCACCAAAATTTTTAATAAAATTTTGACAAATCATGATTGAAACCACAATAAGATTGCCAAATGTTTTCCCTGAGAAGTGGAGAATGATATATAATGGGGGGGGGGGTGGTGAATGAGAGACTAATGGGGGAACTTAAAACATGTAGAAGGAAATGAGAGGGAGGGGGTATGACAGATGGTGGAATGAGACGGACATCGATGTCCTGTGAACATGTATGATTAGGTGAATGGTGTGGATCTACAATGTGTACAACCATAGAAAGAAAATGATGTACCCCTTTGTGTACAATGAATCAAAATGCAGTCTGTAAAATTTAAAAGCTAAATAAAAAAATAATAATTAAAAAAATTAGCTGCAAAAATAAAACAAACCGAAAAAAAAGTAATAAAATGGCTAATTTACACAAGCAGGAAACGGGACACTTTTAAGGACCTATGAAAACATTTTAATGTCTTTTAAATAAAATCACAAGAAAAAATGAAAATAGGGCAACATGGATCATATTTATCTTTATGCAAATAAAGTCATAAATGCCCATATTAAAAAAATAAATAATTTTTAATTTTTTTATAAAGAAAAATAACAAAATTGTAAATTATGACCAAGTTTGTTTCAATCCAGGGATGCAAGAATGGTTCAACACCTACAAATCCATGAACATAATTCATTGCATAAAATAAATTAAGGAATCATAATCACAAGATAATCTCAATAGTGCAGAAAAACACTGGCAAAATCTAGCACCTATTCATGTTAAAAATGCAGAAGAAAGGAAGGATAGAAAAAACTTCCCTAAATATCATGAGTGCTGTATATAACAAACTATAATTCAACATATAGTGAATGTTAAATGAATGACAATACTTTTTCCTACACTCAGGAAAAAGACAAGATGTCCATTGTCCCTACTTCTACTCAATAAAGTATTTGATATTGTGGACAAGCAATTAGGCAAGAGAAAGAAATAAGTGTGATATAAATAGGAAAGAAAGAAGTCCAATAATCACTCTTTGCAAATTATATGATTCTGTATTTGGAAGACCCCCAAAAATTCACCAGAACAAAAATAAATCCATTAAAATACAAATCAGAAATATAATTCCATTCACAATAACCTAGAAACAAAGAAACCCAAATCCAATACCCTAGGAATGAATCTAAATAATGAGGAGAAAAATTTCTATGATTAAATTTATACATTGAGAAAAGAAAATGAAGAAGGCCTTAGAAGAAGGAAGACTTCCCATACTCTTATATAGGCAGAATTAACACTATCAAAATGACCGTATTACCGCAGCATTCTATAGATTCAGTGAAATTCCAATCAAGATAACAATGGCATTCTTCATGGAACTAGAAGAAAAGGTCCTAACTTCACTAAGAAAAATAAGAGACCTAGAATAGCTTAAGCAATATGGATAGATAAGAAAAATGCTAGAGATATCAAAATACCTAATATGAAATTTTGCTATAGTGCTCTGAAAACAGAAACTACATTGTTCTGTCATGTAGACTAATGGAAAACAAATCATCAACAGAAACCCGCATGGATACCGTGATCCAATCCTTGACAACGGTGCCAAACACACACATTAGAGAAAAGGCAGCTTTGTTTTGTTTAACAAGTGGTGCTGAGAAAACTAGATATCCATATATAAATGAATGATACTAATTCCTCTCTTTCATCCTGCTCATAGGTCAACTCAAAGTATAACAAAGACCTAGAAATTAGACCAGAAACACTGCAAATCCTGGAATAAAACAGAAAGGGAACACTCTAACTCATAGGTGTAGGCATTGACTTCTAAAATAAGACTCCTAAAATGCAATAAAGTAAAAAATTAATAAATGTGATGGCATCAAATTGCAAAACTTCTGTTCAACAAAGGAAATAGAAAAGAATGTGAAGAGACAAACTACAGAATGGGGAAAAAAATGTTTGCCAGCTATTCACTCTGAAGAAAATTAATATCCAAAATATGTAAAAAACTTGAAAAGTTTAACACCAAAAAACACAAATAAACCAACTTATAATTGGACAAATAAACACACACTTCTCAAAAGAGGAAATACAAATGGTGAACAAGTATGTAAAAAATTATGCGGCAATTTTAACAATTAGGGAAATTCAAATTGAAATGACACTGAGATTTCATCTCACTCCAATTAGAATTTCAGTCATCAGGAACACAAAAATAATAAATGGGGATATGATGTGGAGGGGAAAGCAACACTTTCACACACTTGGTAGTATTGTAAGTTAGAATAATCACTATGAAAATCACTACGGAGATTCTTCAAAAGGGTAAAATTGGAACAACAAAATGACGAAGTTTTCCAACTCCTTGGTATTTATCAAAAAGAATCAGTCACATACTCTAGCAACACATACATGCCCATTTATAGCAGTACAGTTCACAACACCCAAGTTATGAAACTCACCTAAGTATCCTTCAACAGATGGATGGGTAAAGATAATGTGATAGGTACACACAATGAAGTTTTACTCAGTCTTAAAGACAGAAATGTCATCCCCAAGGAAACAGATGGAACAGAAACATAATGCTAACTGAGATAAGTCAGACTCAGAAAGTCAAGGGTCCCATGTTTTCTCTCCTATCTGGCAGCTAGACAGAAAAGGAAAGGCAAAGGGACCTCATCAAAATGGATAACAGACCAGAAGAGTAGAGAAAGGGAATGGGGAAGGGAGAAAAAGAAGAAAATGGGAAGTATAGGGGAAAGAAACTGACAAATCTGTAGTATATCACTGTATGAATATAGCACAATAAATCCCAATCTTATAATAATTATAATAGATAACTAAAAATCATTTTAAAAAGATGACAGTACGGGAGTAATGACCCAAAGATGGTGGAGTAGGAAGTTCCAGGGGTCAGTCCTTCCAGAGAAACAACTATTGACCTAGTGTGAACTGTCTGAAACAACTCTTTTGGAACTCTGGTATCTAGTAGAAAATGATACTATCCAGGGAAATAGTTGATAAAGAAAGTTCTCAAAATTCTCAGTGTCTCACATACCAGCTACTATTCCACATAGAGCAGCACCCACTGCAGGCAGCTGTGAGGACAGATTCTACAGTCCTGTTGCATCTTGGTGCTAGAATGGGAAACAGGGATTGTCCCTGCAAATATCCCACTTGTATGCCTTGGTCACTTGATCTAGGACAAGGAGAAGCCATTACACAGACTGGCCATTAGGTACTTTCCCTTTCTCCCAATCATTTCAATTTGCATTTCATGGCTCCAATTTTATATTTTCTAAGTTGTTTATGAATATTTCCTTTTCACCTCAGGTGTCAATATTGTCTTTCTTCAGGTAGATTTTTAATGTCTCTAGAACAGTGTTTATGTATTCTAGGTATTTAATGAATCAATTTTATTTCTTCAATGATAATTCATATAGATCTTTAAAGATAAGATATGCATAAAGAGTTTGTCAGGAATGTCTTTCCTGACCATGTGACTAGCCGTAGTAACCATAGAATTAATCAATGAAACACAAAAGGTAGAAGCAATCAGATAACAGAGTTGTGGTTCACATGCTACCTCTTCCATTTTGATCAGGAAGCAGTCGATGATGTCCCGAGGACTGTTCATATCCAGAAACTCTTGGTGTTCTTTTATTTTCTCCAAAAAATACTCTTTCATATCACCAACATTCTTAAAAAATGTTTTATGACTTCCTGGGAAATAATCCATGAGAACAGGAAAATTGTTGCAGACCTACAAAATAAAAATATATTTTAGTTAGAAACAGGTAAGATAAACAAGCATATTATCCCTAGTCTAATGTAGAATCTATAGCTTTAAGAAAAACTAAAAAAGTTCTCCACCTTCATGGAGAACTGTACATGTTTAAAAATTCCCATGCCTATAGAAGGATTTGGGGAGAAAGCATTGGCCAGAGACCCAAAGGATTTACATTTCATCTCTAATGAGGGCATTCGTTTTCCTCTGCATAAATGACTCAGTCATATTTTCCTGACACTTCATGATGTCCAACTCTGGGCTACACTTTGGTGTCTAGACTCACTTCACTGCTTGGGCCATATTGGACAGAATAAAGACCATATGCATTTTCTTGGGAAAAGGGATAGGATTTTTCTCACCTGGATCCATGCGGAGCTCAGAATCTCCTGGTTTTCATTTAATTTCTGTATAAATTTGAGAAAATGCAGATCTTCATAATCAAAACGACTATGGAAGATAATGGAGCTGATCACATTGCAGGGAGCACAGCCCAAGATAAAGGTGGGGTCACAGGGTGAGGCTAAAGAAATGGAAACATTAAAAGTTAACATTAAAATATACATAAATATGTGTTTCTCTTTGAGATAGCAGGGAAAGGTAATTGTAGAACCTCTAAGCAATATCTATCAAGAAATTCCTTTGAGATAAAAAATATTCAGCATGCTAAAAGTCATTATCACTTTTACATAAATCTCGAATTGACTTTTACCTTCTAGTGGTTTTCATAGTGCTCTATTCAAATCCACTGCCTTTTTAAGCCATTCTAACACACACTATCCCTTATTTTTTGAAAATATTTTAAAAGAGCACTTTAAAAACACCTGATAATATGATTTCAGTGCAGAATCGTAGTTGTCATCAAACCACTATATATATATATATATATATATATATATATATATATATATATATATATATATGTTCAGTGACCACTGAAAGATTCCTGTGTGAATTTTTTTGTTTCATTTTGGAATTGGTTAATGAACTCAGATGCATTCAACCACAGAGGCACATCCCTGGCCCTATTTTGTATTTTATTTAGAGACCGGGACTCACTGAGTTGGTTAGCAACTCGCTGTTGCTGTGTCTGGCTTTGAACTGGACCCTCCTGCCTCAGTCCCCTGGTCCACTGTGATTACAGTTGTGGTCAACAGCCCTGAGCTGAAAGATTCATGTGTAAAACAGGAGTAAAGACTAAATGGAGTAACTATGAACAAATTTCTATATCTATGGAACAAATGAAAACATTCATGTTTTATGAGGAAAATGGCAAGATAAATAATGATATGCACTTATGAAAATAAAAGTGAGAAATTTTTATTTTATAGTAAAGTCTGCATAAAAAATATTAAACTTCATGAACAGATCTCTTTAATTCTTCATTTGAGAGAGAAAGAGAGAGAGAGGAATAGACACAGAAGGAAATTTTGCCAACTTAGAAAATAGCACTCATCATTTTCAAATGGCTCAAAATTTAATCTACTTAATAATGTTTCCCGCTTGTGAACTTCAGAACATTTTTCTCAATCATATAGTTACCCTCAGATTAATATAAGTTGATTTTAATGCTGGCCATCATTTTAGTCAATTCTGTACATTTATAGGGAAAAAAATTATAGTAGGGCAAAGTTCTCTTTGTGGGACTCTACAAAAAAGAAATTACAATTAGGTGATCAATTAATTTCATTTGAAAATAAAAGTCTTCAAATTCACAACTATAGATTTAAAGTTTACTTTAAATTATTTTAATAAAAATAATTAACAATGGAAGTGAAAGACCTCTACAATGAAAATTACAAAAAACTGATAAAAGAAGTTGAAGAAGACACACACACACTCACACACACAAAGCTGGAAAAACCTCCCATGGTCATTAACTGGAGCATTTGAATCCTACTATCCAAATCAATTTGCAGGCTCCGTTGAATTCACATGATAATACCAAAGATATTTATGACAGAACTAGAAAAAAATCCTGCAATTCATATTTAAGTACAAAAATCAAAGACAACCATAAGCTGGAGGCAAGACAATGCCCCAGTTCAGGCCATAATACAGGGCCAGAGTAAGCAAAATATCATGGCACTGGCATAAAAACAGGCACATAAAACAAGGAAAAAGAGAGGAGATTCTGGGGAGTGGGGCAGGGAAGACATGCATCTATACTCAAATGATTCTTATAAAAGTTACCAAAACTTATGGTGGAAAATGAGACACTCCCCAATAAATGAACCATGAAGATGATTGCAACTTAACCCATATCTCTCACCTCATACAAAATTCGACTCAGAATGGCTCAGAGACATTACTATAAGACTTGAAACCCTAAAAGAACTAGAGGAAAACATAGGGGAAACACATAGAGATGGATACAATTGATGATATTTTTGTATAGGACTCTAAAAGCAAAAGTAGGCAAGTAGAGTACATCAAACTGAAAAGTTCTTACACAAGAGTCAAGACACTGAAGAGACATCCTACAGAATGGGAGATATTTGCCAATTATTCATCTCATGAAAGATTAAAATTGACAACATAATAAGGAATGAAACAACATAACAACACACCCCAAGTAATACAATATAAAATGTGCAAATGATCTTAATAGGCACTTCTCAAAAGAAGAAATGAACTGTCCAATAAATTCATTTTTAAAATGCTCAATATCATTAAACATCAGGGAAATACAAATCAAAACTACTAGAGATATCATTTTGCCCCGGTGAGAATGACTATCATCAAAACACAGAAACAAAAAAAAGAAACCCAACTTAACACCACAACCACAACAACAAATGACAATATTGGAGAGTTCAGAAAAGGACACCTTATACCTGTTGGTGGGAATGTTTCATTAGAAAGTCATTATGGAAAACAGTATGGAGTGTCCTCAAACATAAACAGATCTTCCATAGGATCCAGATGTTCTGATTCTGGTACACAGATGAAAGAAATAAAATCAACATACCATATAGATTCCTGAATGTTTAGGATAATTATGACAATATTCATAATTCCTAGGCCATCATAAAAATTTATGTGGTTATCAACAGATGAGTGGATAAAAACAACATGTTATACAGACACAATGAATTTGCATTCAGTCATAAAGAAGAATGAAATTTTGTCATTTGCTGCCAAGAAGAAAAAACTGGGGGAACTGGTGCTAAGTAAGAGGTCAGAAACAGAAAGTCAAGTATTGCATGGTCTCTCTCAGGTGTGGAAGGTAAAATGAATGTGCACCTGAGGGTAGAAAGTGATTACTGGACATGGGGAAGGGTGTGTGGTGGTGGTGATGAGAGTAGAGCAAAGAGAAGAATGGATTTTAACAGTATTTCCTGCACACGTATGGGAATACCACAGTGATATTCATTAATGTGAACTGATTAGAGGTTAATAAAACTATAATAAAATAATTTTAAAATAAATGATAAAAATGATGCAAAGGAAGTATAGAGCATTGGGTCAGAACAAGTTTTTGAAGATATCTACTCTTCCACCAGGCTCTCTAAGTGTTCCAGGATTCTGAGAATTCACAACAAAGATTTATTTTAGCTATGGAGTTGAAGGGTAATTAGAGAAGACTGCAAATTTCTGTATGTATATCATTCATTGAAAAAGTCTAATTTTTAGTCTTCTCTTTCTCATTGAATGGGAAGAGAAATTTAAATACAGCAATCTTGTTCCAACCTGAAAATCAGAGACATTGAAAATTACTTCATGGGTCAGTAGAGAAGACAGGGAGAGGTAAGTGACTACCATAAGCATGATTCATGAGACTTTCCAGGATATATGCAAATCAACGGAAAACCTAGATAAGAATAATAACTAGGCACTGGCCTTGGAAAATCCTGAGAGTCGTGAGACAGCAAAAGCGACTCCACAACCACAGTCCAGTTAGGTGAAAGCACACCTCACTTGCTGCAGCTCCACAGGGTCTAAGGCTGATGTTTCCACTGTGTCCAATGGACAGTGGTGAAATGTGGAATGGGAAGCTCACAATGTGCCCTGGGAATACCCTACTCTTTATCTCTTTAAGGGAATGGATCACTAAGCCTTCTCTCTTCAAGATGCAATGATTTGAAATCAGAAATAACGCTGGTCAGAGGAGGATTACATGACCTTTACACCCACCATGCAGCCCACTCATGCCTGTGCACAGGCAGCACAGATCCACAGACTCTGAATTTCTGCTTCAAATCATCCCTCCTCCACATGAAGACTGACAGCACCCATAATAAAAGGCCTGGCTCTTGCTGAAACATGTCTGCTAGACACAGAAGAGAGCAGTCTGTTAAGGACAGTGATATGATGAGTCACTCACACTTGGTTTTCCTCAACTCCTCCACAAGGCAGCCGGCTTCTTCTTGAATGCGGTCCTCAATGCTCCTCTTCCCCATCCCCAAATTCCGCAGAGTCATGAGTGAGAAGCGCCTCATCTCTCTCCATCTGTTTCCATTAGTGAAAACAACTCCTAAATGAGGGAGAGCAGAATCTAGGAGGGATACCCCAGGCAAGGAGGGGAAGCTCATGAGTGGCAGCCACAGCAATGGTCAAGCTCAACCTGGCTTTCTCTTTTCCTTTCTCCTCATCACCATGACCATTGCTCTCCCATTTCACAGGCACACACACTTACCTAATCCTTTATTAACTCTATCAGTCACTGGGAAACTGCCTCTTCCAGAAAATACTTCTCCATGATCAATCAGGGCTTCCTTCACAGCTTCATAGCCATGCAACACCACAGTGGGTCTCATACCCAAATACAGAGTGAACACAGGGCCATAGACTTTTGACACCTGAAAATGTGAAAGAAAATGCAAATATTAGCTGAATGAGAGCAGGATTTCATCTACATATTTGGCTGATTCAGACTGTCATTCAGATCTTTCTCATTATATTTGTTACATTTTATTGTGCCACAAGAATCTTCAAATATTTATGAATATTTTCTACGAATAAGATGACAATCGTAGTGGTCAGTTATGGATGGACTTTTATGGGCGATGCCTGACTCAGGCAATTGATATCTATACTATAATTAATCCTCGCATCAATGTATTTTGGGGGCTTATTTGTCCTGTTTTACATGCAAAGGAAATGAAGTCAGAAAGTTACAAACTCATTTGTAATATACCATGTCTACTAAAGGACAGACTTCTAAATTTGAACCTTTATTTTTTCAACTTCAGATTTGAAGAATTTATCAGTCTCATTTTTATTGGGCTCACTTTGACATATTTCTAAAAGCATGTAGTAATGTGTTCTACTTCAGTCCTCAGTGCTTCCCCTTTCCCTCCCTTCTCTCTTATGCTTTTCCCTTTTCTCTATTCTCCTGACTTTTCTTTCTTTATTTTGGGTTTTTTTCTGATTAGAGCCTTGTGAATATACACAAAGGTAGATTCATTGTAGTATATTCTTATACATACATCCGAATTTTGGTCAGAATCATTCCATGGTTCATCTATTTTCCCCTCCCTTCTCTCTCTCCTCAATCCAATTTTCCTGCTCCACTAATTTCTTCTATTTTTGTGGAACCCCCACATTAATTCTTGCCTCTTATTTTGGTCTAGCTACTGCATCTTGTAGAAAACATTAAATAATTAAATCTCTGGATAGGTCATATTTCTTTCAGCATGAGGATCTCCAGTTTCATCCATTTTCCACCTTGGCCATTTTTAATAAGGTTATTTATAATAATTTTTCAGTTTAACTTTGTTTTGATTTTGAGTTCTTTAATTCCTTATACATTTTTGGATACTATTTCCTTCCCTTCTATAGGGGTCTTTCTTTTTGTACATTCTTTCCTTGGTGTGCAGAAATATTTATAGCATGAGTCACAATTTGTGTTTGTTTTTTATATGGGCTTTTGGTGTAAAATAAAATAAGAACATGTTAAAATAACACTATAGAAAAAGAAAAAGAAACATATCAAAGACTGTGGAGTGTAGCCCCAAGAGGGAGGAATGAGGCAAATTTGATATGTCATCACTGAGGTATAGATTGGAAACATAAGTCCTAGCACTATGTTGTGAAGTTGGATGATGACAGATAATGTACTGCTCATTTTGAAACAGGTAGAATAAAGGATTTGGAATATTTTCATCACTAATAAATGATAAATGTTTGAAGGGAAATTTATTTTAACCTTGCTTGAGCATTACAAAAAGTACACAGGTATCAAAACATGAAATGTTGCCACATAAACATGTATGACTCCTGGGAGTCAATTAAAAAGGAAATGTGCACAAAGCATGGTTAGAACAAGGTTAGGGAACATCTTCCCCATGTTTTCCTCCAGTACTTTTATGGTTTCAAGGCTTCCATTTGTCTTGAATCTATATGGAATTGACTTTTGTGTGTAGTGTTAGAAATGAGTCTAATTTCATTTGGTTTTTGCATGTGGATGTACAGTTTTCCAAATGCTATTCAGTGAAAAGACTTTCCTTCCCCACTGTGTATTTCTGGCCCTTTAGGTGAATAGTCAATGTCTGTGAGTAGGTGTATTTCCTGGACTCTCCATGGAATCCATGGGTGTATGTGTCTGCTTTATGCCTGCATGGTCATGTTTCATTTACTACAGCTTTGTACAGTGTTTGAAGCCTCAGATTTGTTGCATTAGGTACTGTTTGATATTCAGAATCTTTTGAGGTTCTATGCAAATTTTAAGAATTGGAAAATTTCTTTGAAGGATACCATTTTATTTTTCATAGGGATTGCACTGAATCTGTACATCACTTTAAGTAGTGCCAAAAAGTATTCTTCCAGTCTTTGAACATGAAATATTTTCCCATGTATTTCTGTCTGCTACAAATTCTTTCATTGATTTTTTTTATATTTCAGCATGCAGATTTTTCACCTCCTTGTTTAAATTTATTTCTAAATATTTTATTCTTTCTTGTGATATAAAAGAAATACTTTCCTGATTATCTATTTATTACTAAAAATGCTGCTAAATTTTGTATGTCATTTGTGTATCTTGTTTATTTAGAATTCATTTATTAGTTCTAATTGTTTTCAGATGAAGTTTAGAGTTTTCCATAACAGGCAGTATTTTGCTTCATTCTTTTTGGTTTCTATGTCTTTTAATTTTCTTTCTTGCTTAATTGTTCTGGCTGGACTTGAGTTCTATGCTGAGTAAGGGTGGCAGACTGGGCATTCTTGACTTTTCACTAATTTTTAAAAAACTTTCAACTTTCACCATGGAACATAATGTTAAATATTGGGTAGTGACCCATAGCGATTAGTGTTCTGTGAAAATTTCCTTCTGTGTCATGTGTTTTTGAAAGTTTCATCATGAAAGACTTTGAAATATGTCAAATTCTTTTCCTGCATCTATCAAAATGCTACTGTGGTTCTTATCCTTCATTTCATTAACATAATGTGACACAATTATTGATTTATGCACATGAATCATCCTTGGATGTCTGGGATGAATCCTGCATGATCATGGTGGATGATCGCTGTAAAGTGCTGGAGCACAGAAACATGTAGGTAAAATAGAAATGTTCTTTCTATCCTTGGAGAATTTATTTTTGATCTTTTACATCGTGGTGTTGCTTGATGGACTGCTGAGTCTACTGGAGCTTTTTTCATTTTTAGATATTTCTCCTATTGTTGTTCTTGTGAAAAAGGAGAAGAAGCCTGGAATATCATACTTCACCACCTTACCACAGTCTATCTCATAGGTATTTCTTAACCTGACGGTAGTGCTCTTCTTCAGAGAAGTTTAATTTTGATGGCTATAAAAATACCTACAGGTCAAACAGCAGATCACTGTGTTAATGAACTCATTACACCGTAAGTATAAATAATCTTTAGGCAGAAAGTAACAGCAAATGACCAAAACTAAACCCCAGCTACTAACTTCCCATTTAGAACTCTGCGCCATTCCCATTACAGGAATTTAGAATTCATCAGCACTCCTCAGTGGATCCCACCTACACTGTAAGAATGGAAAATGAGAGCTACTACAACAATGGGGCTCCTAGTCACAGTGTTTGACTGCTAAGTTATGAATGTAAAAATATTTGGCTTAACAAAGACCAAACTTCAACTCTAGGATCACAAAACAACAACAATAACAACAGCAACAACAACAAAAAACAAAAAAAAAAAGAATGTGAAGAATGAAAACCTATTCCTATTAACAATTCAGACAACCATGGTGGAAAAAAGCCTTTTATTTTCATTTAATATTTTTCCTTTTCTCCACCTGAAACTCACCCAATTAATATACATTCTTTCCTTTATTTTTAAAAATTAAAGGACTCACAACCTTAACTCAAAAAAACACAAATAACCCAATCAATAAATGAGCCAAAAAACTGAACAAGTACTTCACAGAAAAAATAAGAATGGTCAACAAGAATATAAAGAAATGATGAACCTCTCTACCAATTAGAAAAATGCTAATTACAACTACCCCGATATTTCATCTCACTCAAGTCAGAATGGCAATTAGCAAGAACACAAGTAACAATAACAATTGGCAAGGATGTGGAGAAAAAGTTTCACTTATGCGTTGTTGGTGATACTGCAACTTGGTGCAACAACTCTGGAAAGGAGCTCCCCTTATAAAGCATGGAAAGGAACCACCATTTAACCAAAATATTCCACTCCTCAATTTATACCAAAGCACTTAAAAATCAGCATACTACAGTGACACAGCCCCATTAAGGTTTATAGTAGCTCAATTCACAAGATCCAAACTATGGAACCAACCTAGGTTCCCTTCAACAGATAACTGAATAAAGAATATATATAATAAGCACAATGATTTGAATATTACTCAACCATAAAGAAGAATGAAATTCTGATATTTGCCAGTAAATGGATGGAACTGGAAAGCATCATGCTAAGTGAAATAAGCCAGAAGCAAAAAACCAAATGTCGAATATTCTTTCTGACATATGGATGCTAACCCATAACAAAGGATAGTAGTAGGGAGAGGAGAATAGAAGTTCGTTGAATTAGACAGAGGGGAATGAAGGGAAGGGAAGGGAGAAGGGAATAGAAAAGACAGTACAAAGAATCAGAAATAACTGTCTTTTGCTCATAAATGAATACACAACCAGGGTAACTCCACATCAAGCACAACCACAAGACTGGGATCCTAATTGGAATTGAATGTACTCCATATAATGAGCCAAATAACACTCTACTGTCATGTATATTTAAAAACAACAAATACAGCTTTTTAAAATTTTTTTCAAATATCATTTCATCGTATTTCATTATTTTTTTACTTCTTTCCATTGTAAAAGATTTGTGTGTGTGCCCTATCACAGATGAATTGGTTTAAAAAATGTGGTGGAATATTACACAATGGAATATTACTCAACCTTAAGGAAAAATGAAATTGTGACATTTGCCGGTAAATGGATGGAACTGGAGAATATCATGCTAAGTGAAATAAGGCAATCCCGAAATATCAAAGGTGGAAAGTTTTATCTGATCACAGGTGGTAATTCACAATAGGGGAGTGGGTTGGCTAGAGATGAATAGGATCAAGTAGAGGGGAGTGAAGGGAAGGGAAGGGGTATGGCATAGTAAGGATAGTAGATGAATTGCACATTAATACCCTCTGTGCATATATGCCTACATGACCCCTCTGATCTTACATTATGTACAACCAGAAGAATGAGGAGTTATACCCCATTTATGGGGGATGTGTCAAAATGCATTCTGCTGTCATGTACACCTAATTTACTTTCAAATATCATTTCATCATATTTTGTTGATTTCTCTTCTTTCCATTGTTCAAGAATTGTGTGTGTGTTTTCTCACCGCATGAATAAATATATATATATATACACATATATATATATGAATTGTATTCATATAATTTTGTTTTCACCTGTACTGCTTTCTTCTGTGTCTCTTGTTATTTAGCCTTGATTTCACATAGGACAGGTGTGTCCACACATGGTTTCAATTGTTTTTATCTTACATTTGCTTGTTGGCTGTACCTTGGTTTTTTCCCCTCTTACTGCCCATTCTTCATTCTCTTCTCCCAGTAATCGTCAAGTTTTCCTCTTCCTCTTCTTAATTTGTAAACTACTTAGCGTTAATTTGTTTTCCTCTTTCTTTATAATCAAAACTTGTGGTCTATCTCCTGCCTCTCCACTCCTCACTTTTTACAACATTTCAAACATTCTCTTGCATTTTTACCCTATTTTCCCTCCACACAAAAAACTATAATTTCACTAAATGTAGAATTATATAGTCTATGCAATTCCTTACTCATTCATGCTTTTATCATTATTAACACAGCTGGCAATGTAGTACACATCTGCTGTCTAATGAATGAACTTGTTCACAGTTTTTGTGTTTTTTGTTTTTTGTTTTTCAGTTTTTTAAATTTTTATTTAATTTTACAGACTGAATTTTGATTCACTGTACATAAATGGGGTACAACTTTTCCTTTCTATGGTTGTACATGATGCAGACACAGTTTTATTTATTGTTTATCCCACCCTTCCTCTATAGGTGGCAATGAGTGTTCCAGATGTCAAAATAGATACTGGACATTGTCTTAAGGCTGTAATCTGTGGATAACAATAGTGCTGCTCTTGGCCCACCACTTCCTCTCAGGGGACATTGGAAAGTGAGAGGGTCACTGTGGCGGGCAAGACCCAGGACCCAGGGTTCCACCACATGCATCTAAGATGGCGACTGGCAGAGAGGCAAAGGGCATGCTGAATGTGCCTTGAGAAAAACAGGAAGTATTTACCATTGACTATAAGATAATTAGTTCAGCCACCTAGTGTGTGGACAGATATATCTTACATATATGCTTGAGCTCGTGATCACTTGACCTTTAATAGGATTGGATGGGCATATCTGACTACAATTGCTTATGCATGAGACTGCTTATATATTGAGGGTGTTATCCGAATAAAGCAGAAGTTGCTTCATGAACTTCTGAAGAGTACATGTCGTTTGTCCCGCTGGTCGGCGGCAAGCGGCAAGTGGTGGTCCCTATGGGGAATGGTGAGCACTCAGGTAAGTAATAAAGAAGAAAATTTTACACTAGCACAGTCAACTAGCAGGTTTCCCTATTTAAGGAAACGGTTGCCTTAAGGTTTTAATGGAAGGTTCCCCTAGAGAGGGAACATAATGGAAGATTCCCCTAGTGAGGGAATGTAATGAAAGGCTGTCCTAAGAGACAGCGAAGGACATCCTGTAGTAAACGAATATGTGTAAGGTGTTATTTGTGTCACCTTTTCTAGTTTGGTTTCTGTTTGTTGCTCTTGTGGCGATATGGACATTAGTTCGATTCTGTCTGACTTCCAAAAAACCAAAATTTCAAGAACAGTTAAGAGAAGGGGAAAAGATACTAGAAACTGTAAAAGAAGAACAACCAAGTCGAGCTTCTAAAAGAGAAAGTAGATGTTCAGACTCAGAACAGGGATGTAACTCTGAAGAACAGGAGCTATCTGAGACAGAGCTAGAAAAGAAATTCCCTCAGTGGCATTTAACCCCTACCATGCCATGCCCTCTGGCGTATAATCCAGGTCACCACTTTTTTCCAAGATGTAGGGGCGCATGTACTTGCTGCACAGGTGCGGCCCCCAGACAGTGGGCTGATGTAGAATCTCGATCAGTGTTCCCAATATTCCTGTTATTTGAAGATCAAAACAATCAGAGATATCATCAAATATTAAATATAAAGTTAGTAAAATAGTTAAAAGAGGCAGTTATGTCCTATGGAGTATTTATCATTTCTTTATTATAGAATGTTGCAAGTCAAAATCTTACTCTGACTGATTGGAATTATTTAGGCATGTTTATCTGGGGGACAATATCTCATGTGGAAGGTGGCTAACCAGAAGATGTTCTGATACTGTCTGACATAATGCAGTTGCGGGCAGTCCTCAATGTAATCTAAACATGCTGACAGGCTAAGGACCATATGAAGGGCAAGGTAATCACATTAATTTCCACCCCGGTGTGTATCAACAAATTAACCCTCAACTTTTAATCTATCATTATATGGATGATATTTTGCTAGCTCATAAGGAAAAACCTGTCAGAGCAATGTTATAATTCCTTACTAAAGTCACTGGAAAGATGGGGCTTACACATTGCCATTAATAAAGTACAAATCACAGACACCAAAAACTTCCTGGGATCTATCATAAATCAAACTATGGTTAAACCCATAAAAATTACCATTCAAACTAGGAACTTTAAATGTTTTCAAAAACTTTTGGGTGATATTAATTGGATTAGACCTTACCTTCATTTACTCACCTCAAGTTGTTCGATATTCTTAAAGGTGATTCTGACCCCCTTTCTAAGCAGGTGCTTACCCCTAAGGCTCAAACAACTGTCAAGCGTATTGAAACAGCTATGGAAAAAGTTCATCTTGATCGTATTGACCTAGCTAAGCCTTTATCATTCATTGTCTCGGCCACAAATAAGTTACCCACAGGAGTGTTTTGGCAAAAGGGTCCTGTTCTATGGGTTCACATGAATTATGCCCCTAACAAGGTCTTATCCTTGTTTACTGAATCTGTGGCAGAATTAATCCTTAAGGCATTAAAAGTATCCCTTCCCACCTTTGGATCACATCCCTCAACAATCACTACACCATATACTACTGATCAGATACAATATCTTATTAGTAATTCAAATTCATGGGCTATAGCCTTTACTAGTACTTCTGCTATGTTTGGCAATCAGTTGCCATCTGATACTCTTCTCCAATTTTGGAGTCAACATCCTATAATTTTCCTAAAATCACCCAAAAAGAACCTATTATAGGAGCTACCCTTGTATTTACTGATGGATCAAAAAATGATATGGGTGCTATTACTATAGATAATGTTACAGAAACATTGCTGTTTAATACTCTATCTGCACAACAAACAGAACTATTAGTAGCTATAGACGTATTCGAAACCCACCATGAGCCTTTTAACTTATTCTCTGATAGCAAATACGTTGTTAATGCTGTTCAAAATTTAGAGTTAACTGGTCTGATTTCCCTCACCTCCACTATTACTAAATATTACAATGCTTATAAAAACTCATCTGGCACAGAAAAGATCCTTTTTTATTGGACATGTTTGGGCTCATACTGGCATTCCAGGTCTTCTAAGTTTACACAATGATTTAACAGACATGGCCACACATCTTCAATACTCTTGAAAATGCAAAAACTTTTCATTCCAACTTTCACGTAAATGCTTCCACTCTACGCACACGCTATAAAATTACTAAGGCAACAGCTCGGGATATAGTCAAGTCTTATACTATATGTGTTACACTTATTCCTAACCCCTCGTTAGGAGTAAATCCAAAAGGGCTTCAGCCCAATCATATTTGGCAAATGGATGTAACTCATTATTCAGAATTTGGAAAACTACAATTCATTCATGTGTCTATTGATACCTTTTCAGGATTTATTATGGCCTCTGTTCATACTGGAGAAAAAACAAAGATGTAATAACACACTGTTTACACTCTTTCTCCATCCTGGGGGTTCCCAAAAACATTAAAACAGATAATGGTCCTGGATATACGTCCCAGGCCTTTAAACAATTTTGTTCCACCTTTGGTATTCAACATGTCACAGGAATTCCCTATAATCCTACTGGACAAGCATTATTGAGCGTGCCCATTTAACGCTTAAAAACATGCTTTATAAACAAAAAGGGGGAATGGGGCATCATACAGATCCCCAAAAGACAAATTATCTGTTGCCTTGTCCATCTTAATTTTTTTAAATCTCAATTCTGAGGGCCGATCGGCTGCTGACCGTCATTCAGAGCCTAATAAAAAACATCTACCTCAAGTGCTCTGGAAGGACATTCTACAGGGACAATGGAAAGGCCCTGATCCCTTGTTAATCTGGACCCGAGGATCTGTTTGTGTTTTCCCACAGGATGCACAATCACCAATTTGGGTGCCAGAGAGATTGGTCAAGGCCTCAACAGAGACCCCCAAACAGGAAGAAGATTAGGAGGCTTCTCCCACTGATGGTGTTGGCGATTTCTCACCAAGTTAATGGAGGAGACTCATGTGAACTATGGGGGATGGTAAAGAGTGGCCCTATCCTATACCCCTTACCAAATCTTCTATTCTCTATCCTCCTATTTTTACAACAATTGGCCACATTTCTCCAGTCTGCTGTTCAATGGGGAAAAAAATGGTTTGGGTTTTTGTCTGTGGAGATCTATTGTGTGTTGTATCTGTTTGGTGCATGTAGTGTTATACAATATGCATATACATCGGCACAGAGAAACCGCCATTATTCACCAAGCTCTTGTCGCAATTGATGCTGGCTCATCCCCCCAAGTCTGGTTAAATATGCTGGACCGGTAGTCAAAGACGGGTAAGATTCATGGGGAGCTCATACCAACCTAAGACAGGAAATGCAGGCTAGAGTCTCATTGTCCAATGATGGGTAAGGATGTTGCTCTGCCATGGACAACCTAAGACAGGCACGGTCCCTTTTATAAACAGAAAGGGGGAAATGTGGTGAGCGAGACCTGGGGCCCAGGGTTATGCCACATGCATCTAAGATGGTGACTGGCAGAGAGCCAAAGTGCATGCTGAATGCGCCTTAAGAAAAACAGGAAGCGTTTACCATTGGCTGTACAATACTTAGTTCAGCCACCTAGAGTGTGGACAGATATATCTTACATGTATGTTTGAGCTTGTGATCGCTTGACCTTTAATAGGAGTGGATGGGCATATCTGATTACAATTGCTTATGCATGAGACTGCTTATATATTGAGGGTGTTATCCGAATAAAGCAGAAGTTGCTTCATGAACTTCTGAAGAGTACGTGTCATTTGTCCCGCTGGTCAGCGGCAAGTAGCAGGTCACTTCAGGTTCACAGATTAGATATCCTGCTCACAAGCAACAATCCCAATTCAGCCCAGTAACAAGGAATCTCACCCCACACATGTTCTAGCACCACATCATCCCCAACATTACTTCAACACATAGACTTGAGGAGACAAAAATGTGAAACCAACAACCAGGCCCAAGGAGAATCCACCAGAGGGGGACCTCAGGTCACACTCCTCAACCTCCTCAAATATCAAACACAGAGAGAAGTCCCAAAACAAAAGGACATTGCTATACAAGAGAAAGGGGAATATATCTCAATGAACTTGCAAGTCCAAGACCTCTGAAAACTTGAGGGAACAAACAATTCTTCCCCCCAAATTCACAATCCTTCTAAAAAGGATTCCAAAGGAGGAAAGACCATGAAACAATGAAGGGCATGTGTACTCCAGATTTTTGATATTTTCATATTGCCATCAAAATATTAAACTTAAATGCTTCTTTTATTCCAGATACCTTGTTTCATTTCACTACCTCCAACAATGGAAAACTATAAAAGGAAATGGAAACATCACCATCCACAGAGTATTTGCTGTGCAACAATCTCTTTTAATAAATTGCCTTGTGCAATTTAATTTAATTTTAATTTTAATAAAGAATTGATGTATTTCCATTTAATTTAAAACAAAGAATTAATTTATTTACCAATTACAAGCCACTGGAGAAGCATCAACATACTCACATTAGTTAAGGATTTGCTGATGTTTTTACCATCTATCTGCAGGATGTTCCCAAGGATTGGCAGAGGCATGGGTCCTGGTGGGAGTTTCCCTCTCCCAGATCTCTGTCTCCATAGTGAGAGGAGAAGCAGACAGGAGAGACTGATCACCAGGACCACAGCTGGATCCATTGAAGCCTTCTCTTTTTCCTGAGACAACTGTGAGCTTGCAATCAGTGTAAACCTTGAAAGTGCTCTGTTAATCAGAATGTGTGCTATTGACATAAAGTGCTGAGCCAATCTGCTAGATAAGTTCTGACCCCTACTGAGCGGACATTGGTCACCTGATAAGAAAGAAAACAATCTTTTTTGCACTTGCTCTCCTTCATGAAACTCTCTCCATGAAAATCTAGTTCAGCCACTCTGGGGTAGATCCCAGGAATAGGTATTTTAAAACAAACAAGCAACAAAACACAGAAGCATCCAACCTCTGGTGGTACCAGTGTGCAGGTAGAACTAAGAAAAAATGAGGCATTTGATACAAAACTTTGGTGAACATGCTGGATTCTCACACTGATGACTAGTTGGAAATTCATGACTTAGAAGAAATGAGTGTACCTCTGACTTTTATATAAAATATTGAACTTCTAATACTTAGTCAAACAAAAGGATCATTTATCTTTGAAAATCAAGTATTTTAAATATTTTAACAGGCTGAAAATACATCTGAATTGCCTAAGCATACACTAGGTAGTACAACTTAAACATTTTGAAACAGAAAACACACATCATCATATAACTAAGTAAATATACATAGCATTTACTGTTTAGCACCCCAAACACCCAAAACCTGGAGAACAGAGGGTAGAGATTTATATTATTTTTTTATTTGACATATGGGAAAAGTGAGATTCTGTCAACTGGGAGATCTTCACTCACACAGCTCAGAGGGGTTCACAACTGGAGTTTGAAGATCTAATACCCATAAGGTGTGCTGTGGATTACATCAGAGCTGCCTCCAAAGCCACATTAGAAAAGTAAAGCAAACACCACACTGGCTCTGTTCATAGACCAACAAGCTTCCCCTCAAGTCACTACCCATTAATTCACTCCCAGGATAGCTGGGTCATACATTCTACATGCAAACAGGCATAGAAGGGATCCCCACCCATCAACAGAGAGGTAAAACTTATTCAATAGAACTGAGGAAGAGTTGATCTCAGAGAATGAAAGGGTAGCGCTTGAGAAACCATGGTTCTCCCAATCTCTCAACTCTTCCAGATGGAACTGTTTCAGTTGATATTTAGTATGTCCTTGCCAGATGTAATGGATGGAAAATATTGGACCATAAGCAATAATATTAGAGACAGATAAACAGGCATTTGGTTTAGAGGTGGATAGGAGACAGAGAGTATACCACACAGACTCCTAGCACAGAAGAAACTATGCAAATGGGAATGTGAGACTTTATTTGGTAGTCATGAGTTGTATTTCATTGGATTCGGGTACACTACTAGATCACAAATGGTAATGCTGTAGAAAGATATGTCCTATAAAGAGACCATTGTACTTGTTTCAAATTGACAAGCATTGTTATTTACAATGTGTTTAGTAAGGAAAATTGCTCTCAAGACTCCAGTTACATATATTTAATGCACACATATACATGTATTCTCAAATTTAACATGCAATTTCACACATATTATATAACTTCTGATTTTCTTAATTATCTTTAGCTAAAGTAAAATTATTCCCACTTTAGAAATGAAGAAACTGGGCCTCAGAGATGCAATGCCTTGGCCAAAGACACAGATGGTAAGTGGTAAAACACAGACTGGAACTCCTGTGCCTCTAGTCTCAAAGTCTTCCCTAGAGTAAGACATGTAGTTCAAACAAGTTCAATATTTACTGATCATTTATTATTTTGCAATCTTCTCATTATACTAATCAGTGACATGAAAGAATCACTGACAATAATTGCAGCGTTCATTGTTTAAAATGGTGGGTCATAAAATATTATTTTTTAACCTTTAGAACTTTCATTAACTCAAGTGTTGATGAATTCTTTATGCATGTTAAGGGGACACAGCAATTTATTGTATGACTCACATGGTGTGACATGTAATTCAATGTGGCTCTCAGTCACTAAATTCTGATAGAACCAATTTTGGACAAAATTGATTTCCTGGGTTTTATTCAGAACATCAGTTTTATTATCTATGAGATAGACATTTCTTCTCTCTTCCTTCATATTCCATCATGTTCCTGCCTGAACTTTTCTCTTTTTAGTGAAGGAAACACACAGCATATGAAAATTATGGGATACAGCAATCATAATACTAAGAAGGATGTTTACAACAATGAATTGCCTAGCTAAAAAATTAATTTCATATATGTACCTAAGTATGTATCCAAAGTACCAAGAAAAACAAGAGATTAGCAAACTCAACATTAACCGAAGGAAAGAAATAACAAATATCAGAGGAGAAATAAGGGAGAATTTTAAAAATCATAAAAGAACAATGAAAGATTTTTATGAGAAGAAATCAAAAAATCTTTAGACTAAGCATAAAAAGCAGAAAAAAACAAATAAAACTAGAGATAAAAAGGACATTATAATCAATGTCACAGAAATTCAAAGATGATTAATATTATAAAAAATTATTAATCAAACAATGGAAAATCTAAAAGAAATGGTTAACTTTATGCACACATATAACCTATCAAAAGTCATCTATGAGATATGAGCACAATAAACAAACCAACATAGGTAGTAATATTAAGTCAGTAAGAAAATATTTTCCAATCAATATGCTAAGGATAGAATGTCCTCACTGCTGAATTCTATCAAATTGTCATAAAAGAACTGACAACATTTTTTGTCAAATAATTAAAAATAATTGAATGGGAGGGTACTCTCATTCTAAAAGGTCAGCATCATACTGGTTGAAATGGGGGTCAGAAAAGTTTAATTTTTTTTTTAACCTTTTGAATTTGCTTAAACCCAGGACTCAATATGCTCTTTTCCCAGTCAAGCAGAACATAACTTGCTTTCTGACTCAGAGAGATCTGAAGTCCAATGCTGGTGTCCAGCCCTAGCAGGAGTCCATGGGTTCCACATAGGTAATGGGGCATGGGGAGACAGCATTGGCGATGGATGGAGAATGAAAAACACAGACTCTAGTTCTGGTGCAATCACTCCCACTTTATTCTGGGGGAGGCTGGGTTTATATACATTTTTCTTCAGGCTATAATGGCAGTCTTGTGGTTAATGAAATTAAAGAAGTTTCCAAAGCATAGGCAGAAAACAGCAACCTTACCGATTATCCTTACCTAATCACAATTGTTTTAAGAATATTTAACTACGTCAATGAGCTAATACAATGTTTATTTCCTTAATATCTAAACTCTATGTGACCTAAGACTATTCTTATTACTCTCACAGTTAAAGTGATAGACAAGTAATCTCATGTGACCATCCCTACTAGGTCCATCTGGTTAATATCTAAATTGCTGAGTTAAGGGCTACAGGAGGGCAGTGGTCACAGTGGTTCTCGTGGCCAAGTTTTTTTACTGAATAGATTACCTTGTCTTATGTAGCTCTTTTTTCCAGAACAGGGCATTGTGCCCCAACGTTTATTATAGGGGTGACCTATTCTTTGTAGGAAGGAAGAAATGTTGTGAAACCTTATTCTTTTACCTTACCACCACACATGAACAAAACCATAATTAGAATTTAACCAGCCTGTTGGAGACAAAGGCAGATCTGTATCTATTTTCTCCAGAGGTTCTCAGGGACTCATTGTACGGTTGCAAAATTGTTTTTAACTTTGTTAGTGTTAAAGACCCATTGTCTTTCAGACAGTAGGTAATATTTTCTGGAATATTTCTTGTATTCCCCTCATCCCCTTAAGCAATCCGTTCAGACTGAAATAAGTGATATATTATCAGAAAAACACAGCAGAAAAAACACCATGCTCCGAAGCAAAATATCTGGCAATTCCCTTTAGGATGAGCCTTTGCAAACATCCTCCAGAGGATCATTGTCAAGCACTGGATGGAATTCTGGATGCCCCTGCAGTCCAAACATATCAAATCGGGCTCCAATGTCTGACAGAACCATTCTGACTTATTTTAAATAAAAGTGACCTGATGGCTCTTTTTGCATCATTAACTTTATTCCTTATAAAATGAATAATTGTACTTTCCCCCTACAGAGGATCTTGCTTAACCTTTCTTTTTATAAAAAAAAAAAAAAGAATCACACAACATGATAAAAGTTATGGGATAAAGAAAGGGTAACTGTAAGAAAGGAACAGCAATAAATGCCTACACAAAAATACACAATTTAAATAACGATGATGAATCTCAAGGATCTAGTAAAGCAAGGGAAAACTAAAGGTAATAGAAGAAATAAAACAACAAATATCAGATAAGAAAAAGATGATATAATCATCTAAGAAAAATTAGTGAAAGTTAGTTTTTGAAAACATGAACAAAATCAAGAAACTTTTAGCTAGACTAGGAAAAATGAAAGAAAGTAAGTTAGCAAAATTAGAGATAAAAAAAAGACACATTATAACTGGTACCACATAAATGCACAGTAATATTAGAGATTTTTATAAAAACTTTGGGCCCACATAGGAGAAAACTTAAAAGAAGTGGGTAAGTTTATGGATGTATATATATATAATTACCAAACTTAAACTGTTTGTAACCATTTTAAAAATACAAAAAGACTAACAATGTATAATGAAATTAAATCCATAATTTGAATCATTTTGAGCTTTTTGGGCAAGGTGAGGCATAAGTATCTAGTTTCACCATATACTTATCCAGCTTCCTGATCACATTTGTTGAAGATTTAAACTTTTCTCCAAAGTGTTTTTGATGTCTTTGTCAAGGATCAGATGAGTTCATCTTTCCGGATTTGTCTCTCTGTCTTCTTTGCTATTACATTGGACTATATATCTGTTTTTATGGCAATACTGGTATAATGCTGTTTTCATTACTATAGCTCTGTTGTATAATTTAAAATTAGATATTGAGATACCTCCTGCATTGGTATTGTTTTCATTAGACTTGGTTTCCCTTTTCTGAATTTTTAAGTTTTTTCAAATTTTTTAATTTTTAATTTTTTTATATAAATTTTAGGACTTTCCTTTTTCTGGTTCTGTAGTGAATGTCATTGGTGTTTTGATGGGGATTGCTTTAAATATATAGATTGCTTTTGATAATCATTCCAACAATATCATTTCTACCTATCCATGAACTTAAGTGGTCTTTCCATCCTCTAGCGTCTTCTTCAATTTCTTTCTTCAGTGTTCTGTCATTTTTATTGTAGAAATATTTCACCTCCATGGTTGAATTTAATACTAGGTGTGTGTGTGTGTCTTCTGCAAATGGAATTATTTTTCTGATTTATTTTCATCAGATTTGAATGTTGATTTTATATCCTGCAACTTTGCTGAATTTCATTATTAACTCTATAAGATCGCTGGTGGAGTTTTTTGCGTCTTCTAGATATATGATCTTATCATCTGAAAAGAATGATAATTTGACTTCTCCTGTTCATATCCTTTAATTTCCTTCCCTTGCCTAATTACTCTGGCTAAAGTTTCAAGTATCATATTGAGTAGGAATGGTGAGAGTGAATACCTTGAATTGTTACTGATTTTAGAGGAAATGCTTTCAGTTTATCCCAACTTGATATGATGTTAGATGTGCGTTTCTTGTATACATGCTTTATGGTGTTTATGTAAAGTTCCTTCTATCCCTGTTTTGTTTTTTAATTATTATTGTTTTTACTAGTATATTATAATTATACATAACAGTACAGTTCGTTGTGACATATTCACATGTGCACATAACATGATTCACTGCTTTTCATCCCACATCATTTCCCCTTTACTTTTTTACTGGGTTCCCTTTTTGTTGTTGTTGTTGTTATTCTTGATATATGTTTTATTTTTCTTTGTTTCTTGACTGGTACATTATAATTATACAAAAACTAGGACTCATTGTGCTGTATTCATTCATGTACAAAGCATACACATTGAGTATATAAACCACATTTTCTCTGATTTTTTTTTTTTTTTGAATGGGTTACTGGTATATTATGGATTAAAAAATATTCTCCTCTGAAGTATAATTTGGACAAGAGTAAGAAAACAGAAATCATGGGCAGTATCTTCAAGGTTTAACCCATTAGTTCCTAACTCTTTTCTTAAATTTGTTCTCTTGTTATAGGTGATAATAGAATGCATTTTGACATGTTGTACACAAATGGAGTGCAACTTCTTCCTCTGGCTGAACATGGTGCAGAGTCACACCAGAGGTGTAATAATACCTGTATGTAGGGTTATAATGTCTGTTTCATTCCATTGTTCTTCCCATTCCCACACCTCTTCCTGTTGCCTCAGTCCCCTCCACAAAATCCAATGTTCCTTCATTCTTCCCCCACCTCCCCCCCATTATGGATTAACATTCACTTATCAGAGAAAACATTCAGCCTTTGATTTTTTGGATTTGGCTTATTTTGCTTAGCATGATATTCTCCAGCTCCATCCATTTATCTGCAAACAACATAATTTTGTTCTTCATTAAGGTTAAGTAACATTTCATTGTGCATATGTACTGCATTTTCTTTATGCATTCATCCATTCAAGCACATTTAGGTTAGTTCCATAGTTTACCTATTGTGAATTGAGCTTCTATGAACATTGATGTGACTGTGTCACTGTAGTATGCCTATTTCTAGTCCTCTGTCAATAAACCAAGGAGTGAAATAACTTGTCAAAAGATGGTTCCAGAGCCCGGTGCCCAAGTCGCCCCTGGGGTGGCAGTTCCCGTTAACCTTAGCTACAAAGTCAAAGATGGCAGGGCGGATATCTGGCCAGCACTGATGCTGTGAGAGGCCTTCAGGGATGGAGAGTGGCCTTCCTGGTGACAGCACAGGACTCAGGATTCAAAAGAGGAGATATTGAGACGCTTGGGACCAACTCAAAGCAGCCGGGTGACTCTCACCCCCTGGGGAGGCATCCCGGATGGGACGGTGGTCCCGGAACGCAGGAAACTTTGTGAAGTAGAACTGCCGGCGAGACGCCCCTCCCCCCGCTGGAACAGTGAACTCGGACAGCTGGGAGCACCGTAAAGGAGGCCGCTCGGCACAGCGCTGGGACTGGGAGCAACCACTGGGGCTCAGGCGACTGCCCAGGGGAGGAGTGGCGAGGAGAGCTGTGTGGACTCAGGACACCGGGGCATGCCCTGAGGAGGAGGAGGAGGAGCGTGGCCACTTGGATTCGGAGTGACTACACCAGAGCTACAGGCGGTTGCCAGAGGAGAAGCCGCGCAGCGAGCTGTTTGGACTCAGAACGACGCTTCTGAACCCCGGGGCCTGCCCTGAGGACGAGGAGAAAGAAGAGGAGTGTGGCCACTTGGATTCAGGTGACTACACCAGAGCTACAGGCAGTTGCCAGAGAAGGGGCTGCGTGGCGAGCTGTTTGGACTCTGACCACTTCTGAACCCTGGGGCCTGCCCGGAGGAGTAGGAGGAGGAGGAGGAGGAGCACAGCGGGAGGTTTGGACTCGCAGTGACTGCATTAGCGCTCCAGGCGGCTGCTCAGAGGAGAAGGCGAGTGGTGAGTTGTTTCGTCTTAAAGTGACAGCTCCTGAACCCAGGGGGGCTGCCTGGAGGAGAAGTGTGGTGGGTCGCTTGGTCTTGAGTGACCGCACCAGAGCTCCGGGCGGTTGCTCAGAGGACCCGTGCAGCGGGTCACGTGGATTCAGAGCCACTCAGAGGGACTGCTCCTGAACACCCGGGGGTTTACCTGGAGGAGGAGGAGGAACGGGGAGGGTCACTTCGACTCGGAGTGATTGATTGCCCCAGGCTATGCGTGGTTGGTGGGAGGAGGAGGCACACAGTGAGTTTCTTGGACTCCTAGTGACCACACCGGAATACTGGGCGGCTGTCTGGAGGAAGAGGCCTGTGGCGGGTCTCTGGGACTCAGAGCGATTGTTCGGGGCCACAGGTGGCTGCTCAGAGGAGGGGCCACACAGCCAGGCGATTAGGTGCAGAGCAGGGTCCCAGGATCTAGGAGGCTTCTGGGTGGTAGAGCCGCACAGAGACAGGCTTAGGGCGGAGCGAAGGTTCCAGGCCTGTGGGCAAATTCTGTGAGGAGGGGCAGCCTAAGGAGATTCATCTGCGAAGGGTGAGGCTCCCAGGCCCAGGAGGTAGGGCCAGGCCCCTGGGAACTTTGCAGAGGAAGGCAGCCCAGCACAGGCGGTAGCTGTAAATTGAGGGGAACCTCTAGGAGGGAACTGACCAGCGAGACCTCCCCACCGGGTGAGTCTTCCCTGCTGGGTGAGGTTTCCCCACAAGGACGGTAAAACCAGAGACTCAGGCCCAAACAGGCCTTGCCTCAGCCCGCAGCCTAGGTCCCCTTTGGATGACCATTGGTCAAAAAGTGGAGGCACCTCTGCCCACTAGCAGGGATTATACCCCACCTGAAGGCCACCACTCCTAGAGAGGCAGCTTCCTTGTGGAGCACCGCATTATCAACTTCCTCCATGACTTCAGCCTACTGAAGGCTAAGAGGGGATATATATAGAAATCTTCAGGGACATTGTAAGTCAATAGAGGAAATCTACAATATCTCAGCGGTCCACTGATACCTGAACAATATGAGAAAACAAGGAAAGAAAATGCTGCAAACAAATCTAGATGTTACATCAATAAAACCCAATGACAGCATGGCAGAAGAAATGACAGAAAAGGAGTTCAGAATGTACATAATTAAAATGATCAGAGAAGCAAACGATGAGATGAAAGAGCAAATGCACGCACTGAATGATGAGATGAAAGAGCAAATGCAAGCATTGATTGATAGCACCAATCGACAGTTAAAAGAGCAAATACAGGAAGCAAAAGATCATTTCAATAAAGAGTTAGAGATATTGAAAAAAAACCAAACAGAAATCCTTGACATGAAGGAAACAATAAACCAAATTAAGAACTCCATAGAAAGCATATCCAATAGGATAGAACACCTGGAAGACAGAACCTCAGATGTTGAAGACAAAATATTTAACCTTGAAAACAAAGTTGAACAAACAGAGAAGATGGTAAGAAATCATGAACAGAATCTACAAGAACTATGGGATATCATGAACAGGCCAAATTTAAGAATTATTGGGATTGAGGAAGGCCTAGAGAAACAAGCCAAAGGAATGAACAATTTATTCAATGAAATAATATCAGAAAATTTCCCAAATCTGAAGAATGAAATGGAAAATCAAGTTCAAGAGGCTTATAGGACTCCAAATACACAAAATTACAACAGACCCACACCAAGGCACATTATAATGAAAATACCTAACATACAAAATAAAGACAAAATTTTAAAGGCTGTGAGAGAAAAGAACCAAATTACATTCAGGGGGATACGCATATCAGCAGATTTTTCAATCCAGACCCTAAAAGCTAGAAGGGCCTGAACAACATTTTTCAAGCCCTGAAAGAAAATGGATGCCAACCAAGAATCTTATACCCAGCAAAACTTACCTTCAAATTTGACGATGAAATAAAATCCTTCCATTATAAACAAAAGCTAAAGGAATTTACAAAAAGAAAGCCAGCATTACAGAACATTCTCAACAAAATATTCCATGAGGAAGAGATGAAAAACAAAGAAGCAAATCAGCAAAGGGAGGAATTATCCTAAAGGAATTGTCAAATAAAGGAGGAACCAAGTCGTGTCAAAAAATTAAACAAATAAATAAAATTTAAAAAATGAACCAAATGACCGGGAAACCAAATCATTTCTCTATAATAACCCTGAATGTTAATGGCCTGAATTCATCAATCAAAAGACATAGACTGGCAGATTGGATTAAAAAGAAAGATCCAACAATATGTTGCCTGCAAGAGACTCACCTCATAGAAAAAGATACCCATAGACTAAAGGTGAAAGGATGGGGAAAAACATACCATGCACATGGACTCAGCAAAAAAGCTGGAGTATCCATTCTCATTTCCGATAATGCGGACTTCAAGCCAAAGTTAGTCAGAAGGGATAAAGAAGGTCATTTCATACTGCTTAAGGGAAGTATAAATCAGCAAGATATAACAATCATAAACATCTATGCCCCAAACAGTGGCTCATCCATGTATGTCAAACAAATCCTTCTCAATTTCAGAAACCAAATAGACCATAACACAATAATACTAGGTGATTTTAACACGCCTCTCTCACCACTGGACAGATCTTCCAGACAAAAATTGAACAAAGAAACCATAGATCTCAATAACACAATCAATAATTTAGACTTAACGGACATTTATAGAATATACCATCCAACCAAGAGTGAATACACTTTCTTCTCAGCAGCACATGGATCCTTCTCTAAAATAGACCATATATTATGCCACAAAGCTAATGTTAGCAAATACAAGAAGATAGAGACACTAGCATGTATTCTATCAGATCATAATGGATTGAAGTTAGAAATAAATGAAAGAGTAAAACACAGAAACTATTCCAACATCTGGAGATTAAACAATATGCTATTATATGATGAATGGATAACAGAAGATATTAGGAAGGAAATTAAAAAATTCTTAGAGGTAAATGAGAACAAAGAAACATCATATCAAAATCTCTGGGACACTATGAAAGCAGTACTTAGAGGGAAATTTATTTCATGGAGCGCATTTAATAAAAGAAGTAAAACTCAACAAATAAACAACCTAACATTACAGCTCAAAGCCCTAGAAAAAGAAGAACAGAACAGCACCAAAAGTAGTAGAAGACAGGAAATAGTTAAACTCAGAGCTGAAATCAATGAAATTGAAACAAAAGAAACAAAACAAAAAATTGACAAAATAAATAGTTGGTTCTTTGAAAAAATAAACAAAATTGATAAACCTTTAGCCACAATGACAAAGAGAAGACGAGAGAAAACCCAAATCACTAAAATTCGGAATGAACAAGGAAATATCACAACAGACGAAAATCTATACTCCAACAAAATAGAAAATTTCGAAGACATCAACAGGTTTCTAGAGACATATGAATTGCCTAAACTGAACGAGGAGGACATAAACAATTTAAATAGACCAATTTCAAGTACTGAAATAGAAGAAGTCATCAAAAGCCTACCAACAAAGAAAAGTCCGGGACCAGATGGGTTCTCAGCCGAGTTCTACAAAACCTTTAAAGAAGAGCCCATTCCAATACTTCTCAAAGTATTCCATAAAATAGAAGAGGACGGAACCCTCCCAAACTTATTCTATGAAGCCAATATCACACTGATACCTAAACCAGACAGAGACTCATCAAGGAAAGAAAATTTCAGACCAATATCCTTAATGAACATCGACGCAAAAATTCTCAACAAAATTTTAGCAAATCGCATACAAAAACATATTAAAAAGATAGTGCACCATGATCAAGTGGGTTTCATCCCAGGGATGCAAGGTTGGTTCAACATCAGGAAATCAATAAACGTAATTCACCATATTAATAGACTTAAAGTCAAGAATCACATGATTATTTCAATAGATGCAGAAAAAGCATTTGATAAAATACAGCACCCCTTCATGCTCAAAACACTAGAAAAAATAGGGATAGTGGGAACATTCCTTAACATTGTAAAGGCCATTTATGCTAAGCCCATGGCTAATATCATTCTAAATGGTGAAAAACTGAAAGCATTCCCCCTAAAAACTGGAACAAGGCAGGGATGCCCTCTTTCACCACTTGTATTCAACATCGTTCTTGAGACTCTGGCCAGAGCAATTAGACAAACCAAAGAAATTAAAGGGATACGAATTGGAAAAGAAGAACTCAGACTATCCCTGTTCGCTGATGACATGATTATATATTTAGAGGAACCTGGAAATTCCACCAGAAAACTCTTAGAACTCATAAGTGATTTCAGTAAAGTAGCAGGTTACAAGATCAATGCCCATAAATCCAACGCATTTTTATACATAAGTGATGAATCTTCAGAAAGAGTAATTAGGAAAACTACCCCATTCACAATAGCCTCGAAAAAAATAAAATACTTGGGAATCAATCTCACAAAAGAGGTGAAAGACCTCTACAATGAGAACTATACAACACTAAAGAAAGAAATTAAAGAACACCTTAGAAGATGGAAAGATCTTCCATGTTCTTGGATAGGAAGAATTAATATTGTCAAAATGGCCATACTACCTAAAGTGCTATACAAATTCAATGCAATTCCAATTAAAATCCCAATGACGTACCTTACAGAAATAGAGCAAGCAATTATGAAATTCATCTGGAAGAATAAGAAACCCAGAATAGCTAAAGCAATCCTTAGCAGGAAGAGTGAAACAGGGGGTATTGCAATACCAGATCTTCAACTCTACTACAAAGCAATAGTAACAAAAACGGCATGGTATTGGTACCAAAATAGAAAGGTAGATCAATGGTACAGAATAGAGGACACGGACACAAACCCAAATAAATACAATTTTCTCATACTAGACAAAGGGGCCAAAAATATGCAATGGAGAAAAGATAGCCTCTTCAACAAATGGTGCTGGGAGAATTGGAAATCCATATGCAACAGAATGAAACTAAACCCATATCTCTCACCATGCACGAAACTAAACTCAAAATGGATTAAGGACCTCGGAATCAGACCAGAGACCCTGCAGATTATAGAAGAAAAAGTAGGTCCAAATCTTCACCTTGTTGGTCTAGGACCAGACTTCCTTAACAGGACTCCCATAGCACAAGAAATAAAAGCTAGAATCACCCACTGGGATAGATTCAAACTAAAAAGCTTTCTCTCAGCAAAGGAAACTATCAGCAATGTGAAGAAAGAGTCTACAGAGTGGGAGAATATCTTTGCCAATCATACTTCAGATAGAGCACTAATCTCCAGAATCTATAAAGAACTCAAAAAACTCTACTCCAAGAATTCAAATAATCCAGTCGACAAATGGGCTAAGGAAATGAATAGACACTTCACAGAAGAAGATCTACAAGCAATCAACAGACATATGGAAAAATGTTCAACATCTCTAGTAATAAGAGAAATGCAAATCAAAACCACCCTAAGATTCCATCTGACCCCAATTAGAATGGCGATTATCAAGAATACGAGCAACAACAGGTGTTGGCGAGGATGTGGGGAGAAAGGTACACTCATACACTGCTGGTGGGGCTGCAAATTAGTGCAGCCACTCTGGAAAGCAGTGTGGAGATTCCTTAGAAAACTTGGAATGGACCCTCATTTGACCCAGCTATCCCACTCCTTGGCCTATACCCAAAGGACTTAAAATCTGCATACTACAGAGATACAGCCACATCAATGTTCATAGCTGCTCAATTCACAATAGCCAGACTGTGGAACCAACCTAGATGCCCTTCAATTGATGAGTGGATAAAGAAACCGTGGTATATATATACAATGGAATATTACTCAGCCATAAAGAATGATAAAATTATGGCATTTGCAGGCAAATGGATGAAATTGGAGAATATCATGCTAAGTGAGATAAGCCAATCTCAAAAAGCCAAAGGACGAATGATATCGCTAATAAGTGGAGGATGACACATAATGGGGGGGAGGGACGGGTTAGTGTTAGGGTTAGAGTTAGGGTTAGGGAGGGGGGCAAGTATGGAGGAAGGAAGTACTGTATAGAGGGTAAAGAGGGGTTGGAGGGCTGGGGGGAAGGGAAAAAATAACAGAATGAATCAAACAACATTACTCTATGTAAATTTATGATTACACAAATGGTATGCCTTTACACCATGTACAAACAGAGAAACAACATGTATCCCATTTGTTTACAATAAAAAACAAACAAACAAAAAAAAAGGACATCTGTGGAAATTAAGATTGTTAAACGAAAGTTTTTCAAAGTAAAAAAAAAAAAAAAAAAAAAAAAAGATGGTTCCATTCCAAGATTTCTGAAGAATCTCCATACTGCTTTCCATAGTGGTAGCACCAATTTGAAGTCCCACCAGCACTGTATGAGTACACCTTTTTCCCCACATCCTTGCCAAAACTTATTGTTTCTTGTATTCTTGATACTTGCCATTCTGACTGAAGTAAGATGGAATATTAGAGTAGTTTTGATTTGCATTTCGCTAATCACTAGAGAAGATGAATATTTTTTTCATATGTTTATTGATCGATTGTATGTATATCTTTTGCAGCGAAGTGTCTATTTAGTTCCTTTGCCCATTTGTTATTGTTATGGTTTTTTGTTGTTTATTAAAATCTTTTTCTTTATTTTTACACACTGCATTCTGATTCATTGTACACAAATTGGGTACAACTTTTCATTTCTATGGTTATATACAATGTAGGTTCACACCATTCCTGTAATCATACACATGCATAGGGTAAATCTGTTTCATTCTGCTATCTTTCTTTCCCCCACCCCCTCCCACCCCATTTTCCTCTACACCATCCAAAGTTCCTTCTTTCTTCTCTTCCCCCTGCCACCCCCTGGCAACATATATTGTCATGCACTTATCAGAGGTAACATTCAACCTTTGGGTTTTTTTGGATTGGCTTATTTCACTTAGCATGATATTTTCCAACTTCATTTATTTACCAGCAACTGCCATAATTCTATTCATCTTAATATCTGAGTAATATTCCATTGGATATATATGTCACAGTTTCTTTATGCATTCATCAATTTAAGGGCATCTAGGTTGGTTCTACTATCTGGGATAGGCAGAATTTATATTACCAAAATGTCCATACTTCCAAAGATGCTATACAGATTTAACGCAATTACAATTAAAATCCCAATGACATTTCTCATAGAAACAGAAAAGCCATCATGAAATTCATCTGGAAGAACAAAACAGCCAGAATAGCCAAAGCAATCCTGGGCAGGAAGAGTGATGCAGGAGTTATCACAATACCAGACCTTAAACTCTACTATAGAGCAATTGTAACAAAAATGACATGCTATTGTCACCAAAATAGACAGATAGACCAATGGTACAGAATAGAGGACATGGAGACACACCCACATAAGTACAGTTATCTCATACTAGACAAAGGTACCAAAAAAAAAAATACAATGGAGAAAAGATAGCCTCTTCAACAAATGATGCTGGCAAAACTAGAAATCCACATGCAGTAAAATGAAATTAAACCCCTATCTCTCACCCTGTAAAGACTCAACTCAAAAAGGATCAAGCATCTAGGAATTAGGCCTGAGACCCTTCACCAAATAGAAGAAAAAGTAGACCTGAATCTCCATCATGTTGGCTTAGGACCAGACTTCCTTAACAAGACCACCACAGCACAAAACATAAAAGCAAGAATCCATAAATTGGATAGATTCAAACTACAATGTTTTTTACTTCTTTGCCATTTGTTGATTGAGTTATTTGTTTTTTTGGTGTTCAGGTTTTTTGTTTTGTTTTGGTTTGGTTTTATGTACCCTGGAGATTAGTACACCATCTGAGATATGTGTGGTAAATATTTTCTCCCAATCTGTAGGCTCTCTCTTCATGTTATTAATTGTTTCCTTTGCTGAAAAGTAGCTTTTTAGTTTCAATCCATCCCATTTAATGATTCTTGATTTTACTTCCTGTGCTTTAGGATTCTTGTTAAGGAACTCAGGTCTTAAGCCAACATGGTAGAGATTGAACCTATGTCATCTTCTATTAAGTTGAGGGTCACTATTCTACTGCATATATCTTTGATCAACTTTGAGTTGATTTTTGTGCAGGGTGAGAGATAGAGATTTAATTTTATTTTACTACATAGGAATTTCTAATTTTCCCAGCAACATTTGTTGAATAGGCTATCTTTTCACCAATGTATATTTCTCATACCCTTTGTCTAGTATCAGATAACACTATTTATCTGGGTTTGGCTCTGTGTTCTCTATTCTTACCATTGGTCTACCTGTCTATTTTGGTGCCAAAACCATGTCATTTTTGTTACTACTGTTCTGTAAAGTATACTTCAAGTCTGTTATTGTGATGTATGAGGACACATCTATGACTAGCAAGATCAGTCTTGTTTGAACCATCAGAAACAGAGGTCTCACTTTCAGGAAAAGGCAATCATTGAGAGATTGTTCCCCATCACCTGAAGTATGTGCTTTCAGTGTAGAGTGACTGGTCATCCATAATTTGGATGGATACCTTAACTCCACCCCATCCTGTTTGTTTCTCACAGAGGTAGTTCCTGCTGGTCCCCCTTTACCTGTACAACTATTAAAAAAAAAAAGGGAAGTTAGGCTTCTCTATTATTATTATTAGGGAACACTGGTATGGTTCAATGGATCATGGTCTGCTTCAAAGGATAATTGTCTCCTGTAGTTCTTCTACTAAATAAGTTTCTTACTGATTAACATACAGCCAACCCATCCCTCCAACAGAACCCTTTCCCTCATGTGTGCTGGACTTGGAAGAAACTGGATAGTGATTCCTCCTTCTTCACTCTTTTTCCTAAGATTGATTTGTCTCTTCTGGGTCTCTTGTTTTTCCAAATGAATTTCATGATCGTTTTTATTTATTATATGAAGAATGTCATTGGGATTTTAATTGGAGTTGCATTGAATCTGGATAGCACTTTTGGGAGTCTGGCCATTTTGACAATGTTAATTCTTCCTATCCAAGATCATGGGAGACCTTTCTGTTTTCTAAGGACTTCTTTTATTTCTTTCTTTAATGTTCTGTAGTTCTCATTGCAGAGATCTTTCGCCTCTTTTGTTAGGTAGATTTGCAAGTATATATATTTTTGAGGTTATTGTGAATGGGGTAGTTTTCCTAATTTCTCTTGCAGTGGATTCATCACTGATGTTTAGAAGTGCATTTGATTTGTGGGTATTGGTTTTATGTCCTGCTGCTTTGCCGAATTCATTTGTTACTCCTAGATGTTCTTTGGTGGAGCTTTTTGTATCTGCTACATATAGAATTATATCATCAGCATGTAGTAGTACTTTGAGTTCTTCTTTTCCTCTTTGTATCCCTTTATTTCTTTCATCTGTCTCATTGCTCTGGCTAAACTTTCAAGGACTATGATGAATAGAAGTGGTAAAAGAGGGCACCCCTGTCTTGCTCCAGTTTCTCTTTATCCATTTAGTTGTAGGCAGAAGCCTAGGCTGGTTGCATAACTTGGCTATTGTGAATTGCACTTCCTTATTTGCAGTGCATGTATTGCTATAGCATCTTCATACTGCTTTGTTGTGGTAAATTTTATGTGTGGAATAGCTGGGTCAAAGGGATTTCCATCCCTGGTCTTCTGAGGAGTGTCCATACTGATTTTCATAGTGGTTGTAGTAATTTGCAGCAACACTAATAATGTGTAAGTGTTCTTTTTTTTCCCACATCCTTGCTAACATTTATTATTTATATTCTTGGTTATTGCCACTCTACTTTGAGAGAGATGAAATCTCAGTGTAGTTTGGAAGAGAACATTTTCCTGATTGCTAAAGATGTTGTACTTTTTTTTTTATATATAGTTGTTGGCCAGGCATTGTACATTTGTTCTTTGGTAAAATACCTGTTTATTACTTGAGTTTTCTTTGTTTCTGTGCTCCTGTTGTTTTTGGCATGAAGCTTCTTCAGTCCTTTAGATATTCTAGTAATAATCCTATTGAGAGAATAGTCATGTACACCCACAAGATTGGGATCCCAATTATAATAAGGTAAACTCCATGTATGTATAATATTTCAAAATGACTGTGAAATGCAAATACAAAACACAATCAACTGTCATGTAGATCTAAAAAGAACAAGTTGAAAAGTTATCAAAAAAATGAACATTTTTAAAAAGATTTCCTGGCAAAGAATTTCTTCAGTCTGTAGTCTGTAGGGTGTCTTTGCATGTTCTTATTTCTAGTTTGTTCAGTTTTTATTATGAATGGGTGCTACATTTTTAAAAAAAAGACTTTATCTGCATCTACTGAGGTGTTCATATGGTTTTGTTCCTTAATATGACTTGTGATTAATTAAATGTGTTGATTAGATTATGTTGAACTATCTTACATCTCTAGAAAGAAACCAAGTCAATCATGATGTACAAACTTTATAATGTGTTCTTAAATATAATTTGCTAACATTTTATTAAGAAAATTTGCATCTATGTTCATCAGGAACAGTGGTTCTCTACTTTTCTTTCCTAGGTGTATCCTTATCTAGTTTTATTATTTGTGTGATTCTGGCTTCCTAGAATGAATTTAGCATAATTTTACCCCTTTATACTTCACAGGGTAATTTGAGGAGCATTGGCATTAGAACCTCTTTAAAGGTCTGGTAGAATTCAGCTGAGAATTCATCTGATACTGGGATTATCTTTGTTGGCAGGCTTTTATTACTGCTTAATTTTATTGCTGGTTAATTTTCTACCTTGGTTTCTAGATCTTCTTTGATCAATGTTGGGAAGTCTTCTGTGCCTACAAATATGTCCATTTCCTCCAGAATTTTCAATTTTTTGGAATATATAATTTCATATTCTTCCCTAATGATCATCTGGATTTCAGTAGTATCTGTGAGGACATCACCATTTTCATCTCTAATTTTACTGAGTTGGGTCCCTTTCTTTCTGTCTATATGATCACTTAGGTTTTGTTTAACTTGTTTGTCTCTTCAAGGAACCAACTCTTCATCACATTGATATTTTGTATGTTGTATTTTTTATTGTGTATTTCATTAACTTTAGCTTTGATCTTAATGATTCCTGTTCTACTACTGGTTTTGGAAATGAATTGTTTCTGTTTTTCTAGGTCTGTGTAATTCATTTGAAATTTTCTGAAATTTTTTATGTAGTCAATGATAAATGTTGACTCTCCTCTAAATAGCCTAAAAAAGCAAAGTGTCTGAGATTATGACATGTTGTATCTCTATTCTTACTTAAATATCAGAAATTTTATAGTTCTACCCTACTTCTATCACCCACTTATCATTCAAAAGTGTGCTGTTCAATATCCATGTTTTCATGTTTCTCTACTTTTTCTTTCAATTGATTTCAAATTTCATCCCATTTCACAATCTTGCGATTGATTTCCAATTTCATTCCATCCAAGATTGAAGAAATTATATAATTTCTTTTATTTTCAAGGACTTTCCTTGATCCAAAAATATGGTCTGTTTTGGAGAAGTTTCCATGAGCAGCTGGTTCAAAAGTTAATTTAGATTAATTTAGCTCGATGACCTACTTTATAGATGTCTGCTAGGACCATTTGATTTATTATATTTTTAGTTCTGAAGAGTCCTTAATGAGTTTATATCTGGGTGACTCATCTGGTGGGAGAGATGTGTTGAAATCATCCCTACTATTGTATTGCAGTCTGAGTTTTCATGTCAAGTAGTTTAGTGTATGTAAATAGATTGACTGACATTTGGGAGATAAATATGTTTATAGTTTCATCTTCTTTTTGGATTGGTCCCTACCAGTATATACTGACATCTTTGTTTCTTCTGATTCATTTGGACTTGATGTTTGTATTGTCGGATATGAGAGTAAATACCTTGCTTGTTTTGGGATGCCATTTGGGTGAAATATCATTTTCCACCCTTTCAATTTTAGCATATGACTCTCGATGACCATAAGGTGAGTGCCTTGCACTCACTATAGCCGTTTTTTTATTCATTCTTTTTTTTATTTGAAGAATTAAAAACACTTAGATTCAGAGATATTAAAAAGTAATTTTTGTTAATTCCTGCCATTTTGGTGTTTCTAATCTTAAGTTTTCTCCTGTTTCTCATTTGATTAGTTTCTTTTTTAATGACATTCATCCATTCACTGATTCTAAAGTTGGTATTTAATGGCTTCTCTTTGCTTCAAGTATTTTCTGTTGTGCTGGTTTAGTACTCATCAATTGTTTTGTTTTCCATTCAATTTGAAAGATTTGCTATATCTCCTCAATTCTGCAGGATAGTTTTGCCTGATATAACCATCTTACTTGACAATACTTTTCCTTCAGTTTTTGGAATGATGACCACATGGATTTTAAGGGGTTGTGTTGAGAAATCAAAAGCAATTTTATTTGCCCTACTTTAGCTTTTTCTCCTTCCTCCCTCTGGTCCCTATCCTCTTGTGATGTTCCTTTGATATTCATGATATTCCTCACACCTTTCTTTTCCTTTTTCCTCTCTGGCTTCTATATATAAGAGAAATCATATGACCATTGATCTTCTGAGTTTGGCTTATGTTACTTAACATAATTTTTTGAAGTTCCACTCATTTTCCTGCAAATGGCATGATTTCACTTTTCTTTATGGCTGAATAAAACTCCACTGCGTATGTATATCATATTTTATTTATCCATTCATCCATAGACAGACACCTAGGCTGGGTGAAGTGTGTCATGAAGGGAGGCTGCTAGTTCTTTTTCTGACAGCAATGAAGGGTGGGGAAAGGAAGGAAGCAGGAGCGGGAAGGAGGGAAGACCTTAGGGAACAGGCAGCCATCCAAGGCACACACCCAGTGACCACCTCTTACAGCTATGCCCCATCTGCCTACAATTACAATGCAATTCTTTTAAACTAGATGAACTAATTAAATTACAACTCTTACATTCTAATCACTTCACATTCTGGCATGAATACAGAAACTTTGAGGGGGGAACAACTTATATTCAAATGGTAAGAACAGGTATCACTTCTGTGTGTAGATACTGATCTATAAAGTTTTGTTGTGTTCTTCTATGATTTTTGTAACAAAATGATGCAGTACTTGAAGAATGAGTTTGAGCTTCCTCCCTTTCAATTCTTTGGAATTATTTGACAAAATGTAGTGTTATTAGTTCTTCTGTGAGTTTGGGAGAATTAATTAATTAAATTAGTAACTTCGTAGAATTAACATAAGCAGTGAAATCATTCTATTTTGGACCTTTATTAGTAGGAAAATATTTGCTCAATTTCACTGTCTTCCAGGGTCTGTTTTTGCTTTTATGTCTTCATATATTTCAATTATGGTGGTTTATGTGTCCAGAAACATCTATTTCTTCTAAGTTTTATCCTATTTCAATATATAGTCTCTTTAAAAATTTGTAATATTCTATGTCATATTTGTAGTATGAGTTGTAATGAGTCATTTATTGTCTCTAATTTTACTTATTTGTTTTCTTTCATTTTCCCTGATCTGGCTAAAGGTTTGTTGATTTTGCTTATGTTTTCAAAACATAACCTTGTTTCATTGTTTTTTTAGACTGTTGTTTTATCTTTTTCTGATCTACTATTTGCTATTTTACTTCTATTAGTTTTAGTTCCCCATTGCTGTACTGTATCCATAAGATGCATGTTTAGGTTATTTCTTTGATGTTATTTTTTAAGTTTTTGATAGCAGGCATTCATTGCTATTACTTCTAGAGTTACACTTTATACTTTCCATAACTTTTGATATGTTGTGTGATTATTTCCTTGTATAAAAAGAGAAAAGGGGAAGCAAGAGCCTCTGTAGGAGGAGAGTAGAAACATTCTTTTCATGTAGAATAAAGTTAATGATGCAAAGACAGCAATCAGATTTTTTTAATAAGTCAATGTGGTTCTATCAGATATTAGATTGGTTGGTTTGGACTTTAGCTCTCTCAGAGTCAGAAAGCAAGTTAGTTTCTTCTTGCCCTGAAAAACAGTTCATTGTGTACTGGGTTTATGCAAATTCCAAAGGTTAAAGAATCAAACATTTCTGACCCCATTTTAACCAGTATGATGCCAAACTTGTACAATGTGTTTAAAAGAATACCCTCATTTTCAATTGTTTGACCAAAAATTTGAAAACGTTGTTAACTTTGTGAGAGTTTGATAGACTTCCATAGTGAAGTCATTCTATCCAAAACACTTATTTGGTGGGAAATACTTATTACTCCAATTGCACTGTCAATTATTGGTCTTTTTGTGGATTTCATGGCTTATAATTCAATATGGGAAAGCAACATGTGTTCAGAAATTTAATGTTTTTCATTAGCTCTTCCACTTATCATCTTACATATTTTAGAAAACTCTTGAATAAAATTTATATTTCTGTGATATAAGTTGTAATGTCTACATTTTTCATCCTTTATTTATATCTTCTCTTATTATTCTTAGGCTAGTTAAGGGTTTTTTGATTTTATCTTTACAGTTTTTCATTAATCTTTTTTTGGTATTTTCATATTTCTACCTCATTTATTTCTGCTCTGATCATGGTCATTTCTTTCCTCCTATTAATTTTGGGTTTAGTTTCCTCTTGCTTCACTAGGTCCCTGACATGCATCACTAGTTTATATATTTGAAACTGATTTCATCATGTAGGCATTCACGGCTATAACTTCTTTCTTAGTACTACTTTTGCTAGGTCCTTCATTTTCAATTCCTATGTGATTATCTCTACAAAAAGAGAATAGATAAGGCAGGAGTTTCATGGAATGAAGAAGGACAGGATATAAATTCATCTCTTTGAGAATCAAGCTAGTACGCTAATGGTAATGTTTATTTTATCAAAATTAACAAAATGTGGTTTATCTGTGTTTAGAGTCTGAGATGGTTAGTTCAGAGGTCACAGTTCTGTGAGTCACACAACAAATTACTGCTACACTTTCACATGGATAAAAAGTTCATGAAGTTATGGAAAATTCTAAGGGTTAAAAAGTAAAAGTCTTCTGACCTGTTTTAAGCAATGAATGTTGCAATATTGTCAGGAACTATTTCCAAAGTCAATTAGTGTAATCAGGCAGTATTGCAAAATAGAGCACCTTCCTAAACATTAAATTTGTATGAAATTTTTTTATTAATTTTGTGCTTTTTTTTTAAGTTGTGGATGAACAAAATACCATTATATTTATGTGTTGCTGATGATTGAACCCAGTGCCTCACATGTGAGAGGCTAGTGCTCCACTGCTAAGCTACACCCCAGGCCCTGAGCTGTATTTTTACTTTGAGAAAACTCTATGACCCCAGGGGATATGATTTACAGTCTCACCTCTACCATCTGCAGTCTCAATGCCGTTGGCCAAGACATTGAAGGTCTGAGGCCTGGCTTCTCCATTTCTAAAATGAGAATAATTGTACTTTAGCTAAAGATAATTAAGAAAATCAAAAGTGGTGTAAGTGTGAAATTACATGTTAATTTTGAGAATACCTGGAAACATTATGTAACTGGGGTCTTTACAGAAATTTTCCTGACTAAATACATTGTAAATAACAATGCTTGCCAATCTGAAACAAGTACAATGGTCTCTTTATAGGACACATCTTTGTACAGCTTTACCATTAGTGATCTAGTAGTGCACAGCAATTCAATGACATACAACTCATGACTACCAAATAAAGTCTCACATTCCAATTTGCATAGTTTCTTCTGTGCTAGGAATCTTTTTGGTGTACTCTCTGCCTCCTATCCACCTCTAAACCACAGGCCTGTTTATCTGTCACTAAAATTATTGCTTATAGTCCAATATTTTTCATTCCACTACGATAAGAACATACTAAACAGCAACAGAAAGAGTTCCATCTGGAAGGGGTGAGAGATTGGCAGAGCCATATTTTCTCAAGTCCTCCCCTTCACTTCTCCAGGATCAACTCTTCCTCAGTTCTGTTGAATAAGTTTAACCTCTCTATTGATGGGTGAGGAGATAATTCCTTCTGTGACTCTTCCTTTTGTTACAATCTTGACCCAGTTATACTGGGAGTGAAATAATGGGTAGTGAAATGAGGAGAAGCTTGTTGGTCTATGAACAGAGTCAATGTGGTGTTTGCTTTACTTTTCTAATGTGGCTTTGGAGGCAACTCTGATTAAGCCATAGCACATCATTATGGGCATTAGATCGCTTTCAAACTCCAGTTCTGACTCTTGTTAAGCTGTGTGAGTGAAGGACTCCCAGGCTCACAGAATCTCAGTTTCCCCACTTGTCAACTTAAAAATGATAATCTCTTCCCTCTGGTCCCCAGGATTTGGGAGTTTGTGGTGCTAAATAGCAAATGCTATGTATGTTTACTTAGTTACATGATGATGTGTGTTTGCTATTTGAAAATATTTAAGTTGTTCTACCTAGTGTATGCTTAGGCACTTTGGATATAAATTCAGTCTTTTAAAATATTTAAAAGACTTGATTTTCAAAGATAAATGATCCCTTTGATTAAGTGTTAGAAGTTCAATATTTTATATAAAAGTCAGAGGTACACTTATTTCTTCCAAGTCATGAATTTCCTAACAGTCATCAGTGTGAGAATCTAGAATGTTGAGCAATGTTTTGTATCAAATGCCTCATTTTTTCTTAATTCAACCTGCACACTGGTACCACCAGAGGTTAGGTGTTTCTGTGTTTCCTTACTTGTTTGTTTTAAAATACCAATTCCTGGGATCTATACCAGAGTGGCTGAACTAGATTTTCATGGATAGAATTTCAGAAAGAAGAGCAAGAGTAAAAAAGTTTGTTTTTATACTTATCAGGTGACCAGTGTACACTCAGAAGAGGTCAAGACTTATCTAATAGATTGATTCAGTAATTTATGACAATAGGACACATTTTGATTAACAGAACACTATAAAGGTTTACACTGATTGCAACCTCACAGTTGTCTCGGCCAAAGGAGAAGGCTTCAGTGGAGCCAGTTGTGATCTTGGTGATCAGTCTCTCCTGTCTGCTTCTCCTCCCATTGTGGAGATAGAGATCTGGGAGAGGGAATCTCCTACCATGATCCATGCCTCTCTCATCTCTTGGGAATATCTGCAGATAGATACTGAAACTTCAGCAAATCCTTAAGTAATGTAAGTGTGTCAATGCACATGGCTTGTAAAGGATTAATAAATTGACAGTAAGTTGTAATTTTTAATTATGTATATTTTCAATTTTATTTATACTTTTCAATTGTTAGAGGTATTGTAATGAAAAAATGCATCTGGGATAAAAGAAATATTTAAGTCGAACATGTTGATAGCAATATGAAAATGTCAAAAATCTGAAGCACCCTTGTCCTTCACTGATTCATGGTTATTTGCAGTGATTTTCTATTTTCTGCACAATCTAATCTGTTTGTGATGCTCTGCATGAATTTTTATTTGTTTTACTGCATCTTTCATTTCCACAAGTTCTGATTATTTTTTTCAATATCTCTATTTCTTTATTGAAGTGGTCTTTCAACCCGAGATTGAGTAAATCATGCTAAAAATATATCTGCACACCAAAGGAAATAATCTACAAAAAGAACATATCCCTATTTAAGGGAAAATAATAGTACACAAAATGTAAAAAAATCCCCCCAAAAATCAAAATCAAAATCAAGTGAAGAATTGAATATTTTCTCTGATATGTGGATGCTAGACCAAAATAAGGGACAAAAATTAAAGGAACAATTCCACAAAAATAGAAGAAATTGGTAGAAGAAGGGGATTGAGGGGTGAGAAAAGGGATGGGAATATTGAAGAACTGAATGAATCAGACAAAAATTCCTATGCACATATACAAATAGAATACAATGAATCTACTTTTGTGTATATCCACAAGGCACTAATTAGGTAAAACTAAAACCAACTAATAAAAATGAAAAAAGAGTGGCTATAAACATTGATGTTACTGTGTCACTGTAGTACTCTGATTTTAAGTCCTTGAGGGATAAACTGAGGAGTGGGATAATTGGGTCAAATGGGGGTTTCATTCCAAGTTTTCTGAAGAAATTCCATACTGCTTTCCATAACAGTTGCACCAATTTGCATTGCCACCAGCAATTTATGAATGTACCTTTTTCCCTATGTCTTCACCAACATTTATTATTGTTTATATTCTTGATAATTGCCATTTTGACTGTGGTGAGAAAAAACTTTTGAGTAGCTTTGATGTTCATTTCTCTAAATGCTAAAGATATTGAACATTTTTGCATGTATTTGTTGATCAGTTGCATTTCATCTGTTAAATCTCTGTTCAGTTCCTTAGCCCATTCATTGATTGGGTTATTTGCTATTTTGCAACTTAAGATTTTTGAGTTCTTTATATATCCTAGAGGTTAATGCTTTATCTGACATTAACGTGGCAAAGTTTTTCTCCCATTTTTTTGCCTCTCCAAGTTATTGATCATTTGCTGAGAAGAAGCTTTTTGTTTCAATCCATTCATTAATGGATTTTTGATTTAAATTCTGATGCTTTAGGAGTCTTATTGAGGAAGTCAGATCCTAAGCCAACATGATGAATATTTGGGACTACTTTCCTTCTATTAGGAATAGGATCTCTGGGTCTCTGGTCTAGCACATAAGACTTCAAGAGATGAGTGGATTTTTTAAAAATGTGATATATATTTATATACACACACACAAACATTTATACATATACATATATATATACAATGGTATATTACTCAGACTTAAGTATGGCATTTGTTGGTAAATGGATGGAGTTGGAGAATATCATGCTACAGGAAAGAAGACAAACCCAAAAAACAATTACTAAACATTTCCTCTGATGTGTGGTTGATAATTCAAAACAAGGGAGGGAGTGGCTGGAAGAGTGGAGTTACTTAGGTGGAGGGGAGTGACGGGAGGGGAGGGGTATTGGGGTAGGAAGGATAGCAGAATGAATCAGACAGTATTTTCCTATATACATATATAACTATATGACTGGTGGTATTCTGGTCATGTAAAACCAGAAAAATGAGAAAGCATCAAAGTGCATTCTCCTGTCATGTATAAGTAATTAAAACAAATACAAATTAATGAAAAAATAAAAAATTAATTGGAAAAAATAGTATAGTGATTTATTAGGATGCTAATTAACAGAAATATTTCATTCTCATTCATTTACAGTCACTTTCATAAGTAAAAATTTACATTTGCAAACAAATGGACAAAGAATATGAATAGATATTTTTCCAAAAGCATGCAAATGGGTCAACAGGTATATGAAAAGATACCCACATTACTTATCATCAAGAAAATGCAATTCATATCACCATGAGATATCATCTCAGTCTCATTAAGAATGTTTTATCAATGTCAAAACATAGCAAGTTTTGACAAAGATACAGAGAAAATGGAACTTTTGTTCAGGTGTGGGGGAATGTAAATTAATAATAGCAATTACAGAAATAACTGTAGATCTTCCTCAAAATATTGAGAAATAGAAGTGCCATATGATCCAGTAGTCCCACTTCTTAGTATAAGTCCAAAGGGTTGAAATGAGAATGTGCAAACTGTATCCACACTCCATATTCATTACAGCCTTGTCTGCATTATTCAAGAAATGACAACAACCTAAGCATCCACCAGTGGCTGAATGTGTACATCAAAGTCAATTTATATATAAAAGACAATCTTATTCAATCCTTATTTTGAAAAGTACCACATACTCATTACTACAACATGGAACGAACCTCGAGGACTTTATGGTAAGGGAAATAGACACACAGAAAGACCTTCTCTACATGATCTCACATGTGGAGTTTCATCAAACAAAGCAGAAGGCATCAAACTCATAGTAACAGTTAGTAGACTGGTGGTTATTGGGGGCTGGGATCTGTGAAAAAAGATGAGATGTTGGTCCAAGTGTAAAAACTTCTGCTACTTGTTAAATAAGCACTGGAGACTAAGGAACAGCATTGTGACTACAGTAAATAAGAATATATCTTACACCTGAAATTTGCTAATGTGTTTTCTCCATGCATACATGAAAATGTGAACACTGAGATGGTGTACATATTTATTAGCTTGGCCATCATAATCAATTGGCAATGTCTACATAAATTGAAGTATCACACTTTTACACACTATATATATAAAAACTATATATATATATAATTGGTTTTTTTAATTTTTCAATCATAACTCAAAAAGGAATTAATAAAAGAAAACTATGGGCTGAGAAGCAGCATAAGAGAATGAGGGAAAGAACTATTCAGTGTACACTGGCTATTTACAGAGTCCTTGTGTGTTTTGCACAAAACTGTAGTCTGTACACTATGAATTTGGCAAGGTGAAGGAAATTATTCTTCCATGCTGTACTGCATGGCCTGATGCTGCCGCCATGGTAATCAATCTCTTGCTGTGGTAGAGATATCTGGGGTCTCAACCTATGTGTCTTAAGATCATCTGGGGTCACCATTAAAAATACAGACTTCCAGTACTTATCATAGACTTATTCAGTCAAAACATCTATGACATAAGCCCTGCTAATGACCTAGAGAATCCAGCTGAGTATTGGTGCAAAGGTGGATAAGTACTGAAAACTGATAAATTCTTCAAACTTCCAAAGTGGACAAAATAAAAGTCCAAAATGGGTCTTCTGTTTATTGCAAATGAGTTTGCACCTGTCTAACTTCATCCATTTCATGTAAAACAGGGCAAATAAGTCCTGAGGAGAATATAACCACTCTATTATATACATGTCTTGATTATGGCATGAGGCCTTCCTCTAAGGATTATTAGAGATAAAGGAACATTGAGTGTTGGGAGTCTGTCTATAAGATCTGTAGATAATTTTTCTTGAACACTCTGAAGAGCTGTAGTCATCACAGGAGCTAAATGAAAAATTGTTGGGATTATGTTGTTTATTCAACAGCTGAAAAAAAAGTGACAGCACATTAGTAGTTAAAATAATATATCATCAGGCCCAATTTAAATGTCCTAAAAATTGTTGAAAATAAACTAAGGAAAATTTGGAAGGAAAAGTTAATTTTGGAACATGAGAAATGGAATATCCTTGGAGTGTTTCATGTCCTAGTTAATAGGGAGTTGTTGAATTTTTTTGTTGCCACATGGAGGCCAGATTTTAATAAAATGTGTAGCAATTTAGTAAAAGTATATTCTGTAAGTATTGGCCCAGCAATCAAAATATGACCCATATGATAAACAAGTACATGTGGGAATAATTGTCAGAAAGGCTGAAGAGCCTTTTTCACAAAATGTTGACATATTGTGGGGCTATTTAACATACCTTGAGGAGGAACTTTCTACTGATATCTATCAGCAGGATTATGATGTTTGAAAACAAACTCTGAAAGCAAATTTTTCTCAATCATCAAGAAAGAGAGGAAGAGTAAAAAAAAAAAAAAAAGCAGTCTTAGGTCTACTAATTATAAGGAAAAATCGTGAGGAATTAGATTATGATTAGGAAATCCACATTGATTTATAGGTTGTATACCTTTATTAATCTCTCTTAAATCTTATAATAATCTCCATTTCCCTGATTTCTTCTTTACAATAAAAATGGGAGTATTTCATGGATTGATAGAAAGCTTAATATGTTCCGATTATAACTATTCATGAATGAGGACCTCTGTGTCGGCAACGTCTCCTTAGATAATGTACATTGCTCTACCAAGAGAGGAGTGGTGACCTTCCATTTTAAGGAGAAGGTGATCAAATTCACAGAGGCCTCTATAAAAAATGTGACTTCATAGACATTTGTAACTTGTGTATGATGTCTCTGCCATATATAGGAAAAGGTACTGCCATATGTCCAGTTGAATATAAATAATTACTTGTGGGTTAAAAGTATCAGAGCATCACAACCCTAAAGCACTTTCAGACACCTGTTTATTATTGCTTCCTATGCCCCAAACAAGGGTGGCCCTTTATACGGTCCATGCACAAGGTCACATTGAGAGTGTTATAACATGAGCACAGGTGTTCAATAACCCTGTGATTGCTCACTTAAATAAGGGTTAAGTTTGGTCTATTTTCAGTAATAGTTAACCATGCTCCAATACCTGGGGTTGTTGAGCAGTAATATAAGGAATCACATTTACTTGAGCTATAGAGGATCCTTTGGAGAGATTTAAGGATATATGAGACTAAACTTGAATGCATATTACACCACTATAATCAGAAGCAATCACTCCATGTATTATAAATTTTCTTCTGTAGCACTATGGGAGTGGGGCAAAATTAAAACAAAGGTATTTTGGGGAGAGGTCTTAAATTTTGGGTAGCAGTTTTACGCACTTCCCCAAAGAAACATAGTTGAGCATCCTCAATAGTGATTTAATCTACCCCTGCATTCCTTCTTGTGGCATGAAAGGATTTGTGGAAGGAGCTTCTGTTTGAATCAGGATCTTTTGTGAAGGAGACATCTACTTCTGCTGGTGAAAAGAGTTCCTCCTCCTTTGACCCTGGGCCAGAGGTTACCTGTAATTGGGTTTCCCAACATGTCTGTTTGAGATATGCATTGATTAGGTCAATGAAGTCTTTTATGACACATTGGATATTTTCAATTGGGCCATTTTTGTGGCCCTTTTTTTTTTTTTTTTTTTTTTTAATCTTACAATCCTTTTGAAGATGGCCAAGGTTTTTACAATTGTAACAGAGTTTACTGGGGGGTTTTAAATCAGTGCCCAGTAAAGCTGCTTTATGAGTTTTAGTTCCAAATTAAATCAGAAAGTGTAGCTTCACTTTATGTAAGTAGTTTTCAAGACTTCCTTACAATCTTGGTTGGCATTTTAATAAGCCAGTTGTTTGGTCAGAATATTGGCAGACTTCAAATTGTCTACTTGTCTTTCAATAGCTTTAGTCAATTGGTTAAAAAAAAATGAAAGACTCCCCTGAGGCATGTCAAATTACAGCAAAGGACTTGGAAAGGTCCCAAGTGTCTGGGATTCTCCCCCATGTTATACAAACTAAAGTTCAAATCTGGGCCATGGTGGCTGTGGGCAACTGAGCTTGTTGTTGTAATGTCCATCTTTGACCCTCTTCAAACAAATCATCATAATCAATATTAATATTTACCTGAGCAGGTGTTTGTAAATTGGTCTTTTCAAAGGTATTTGAAAATTAGTGATATTTTGTTTAAGAATGCTTAAGCCTTCTACTTGTCCAAGCTGTGAAGTGAGTCTAGACACCAAAGTCTAGCCCAGAGTTGGGCATCATGAAGTGAGTATCAGGAAAATATGACTGAGTCCTTTATTTTACTTTATGCACAGGAAAATGAATGCCCACATAAGAGATGATATCAAAGTCCATTGGCTCTCTGGCCAGTGCTTTACCCAGTAACCCCCAAAGTCTAATCTTTATAACATACTTTGGTTACGCATTTGAGCAAGGTCATGACACTCACTGCACATCCAGTCCCCTGTGGAGAACTTATCACTGACAAGGGCTGCAATTTAATCACCAGTTTGAAATTTCATCATTTTACTTGGCAGGAAAACAGTTATGTGATATTTGACAAATGTTCCAAAACCAGATGTTGGAGAAAAGAAAGCCTTTTAACAAAATGGTTCTGGGGAAACTGCAAATCAATATGTGGTAGATGAAATTGAACCCCTATCCCTCACCCTGCACAAAACTCAACTCAAAGGGGATCAAAGACCAAGGAATTTGACCAGAAAACCTGCACTTGCTAGAAGAAAATGTAGGCCCACATTCCAACATGTCAACTCTTCTTAAGGAATTGACTCCCTTAACAAGACTCCTAAAGTGCAAGGAAGAAAATTAAAAAATTAATAAATGGGGTGTCATCCATTAAAACATTCTTCACAGCAAAAAAATTAATCAAAAGTGTGAAGACAGAGCCTACAGAATGAGAGAAAATCCTTGCTATCTGCTGTTCAGAAGGGAAACAATATACAGGATACAGGATACACAAAGAACTCATAAAATTCAAAGCCCTCCCCCCCAAAAAAAAATTGCAAACCAATCAATGAATGGCAAAGGAACTAAATAGACACTTCTTGAAGGAAGACACATGAATGATCAACAAATATACAGATTTGCAATAAGGAGATCCCTTAGGAAAGTTGTAATGGAACCAGCCAACTATCTCACTCTTTGTTCTATGCCAAAAGGACTAAAAATCAGCATACTATAGCAATGCAGCCACATCAAAGTTTATAACATCACAATTCACAATAACTAAGCTGTGGAGCCAACACTGTTGGTGGGTTTGAAAATAAGTACAATCACCACTGAAATCATTATGAATGTTCCTCAAGTACTAGGACTGAAACCACCATATGTCCCAACTATACTACTCCTCAGTAATTATTCTAAAGAACTAAATAAGGAAAAAAAGGTTGGGGGAAATCCATGAAAACCAATAGTTAATCAGTGGAGAGGAAGGGGATCAGGGAAAATGAAGAGGTGAGAGAAAGGGGAAGTACTGGAGAATAATACTGACTGAATGGCATTGTTATAGTGTGTGCATGTATGAATACGTATCAACAGTCCAGGCATTATGTACAACTATAATGCAGCAATAAAAAAATATATGGAAAAAGGAAAACAAAGAAGAATAAATGTTGGAGAGGATCTGAAAAAAAAGGAACAGTTTTACACTTTTGGTGGGATTGTAAATTAGTACAACCACTATGAAAATTAGTATGAAGATTCCTTAAAACAGTAGAAATGGAATCACAAAATGACCAAGTTATTCCACTCATTATTTATCTAAAAGAATTAAAGTCACATACTCTAGCAGTACATGCATGCCCATTTATACCAATACAATTCACAATAGCCAAGTTATGAAACCCACCTAGGTATCCTTCAACAGACAAATGGGTAAAGATAATGTGGTATGTACACACAATGAAGTTTTACTCAGACTTAAAGCATAAAATGTCATCTCCAAGGAAACAGGTGGAACTGAAGAACATTATGCTAAGTGAGATAAGCCAGAATCAGAAACTCAGAGAAGAGGAAGTGAAGGCACCTCATCAAAATGGAAAAAAGATCAGGACAGAAGAGAAAGGGAATGAGGAAGGGAGAAAAGTAAGGAAAGGAATAGTATAAGGGAAAGAAACTGACAAATTTGTGCTACATGCATGTATGAAGATAGCACTATAAATCCCACTCTTACAGATAATTCTAATATATCAATAAAAACCTTTTTATAAAGATGGCAGTAAGGAGTAATGACCCAAAGATGGTGAAGTAGGAAGTTCCAGGTGGCACTTTCGTCCAGAGACCTCGTATGAACTTTCTAAACCAAATTTTCTGGAACTCTGGAATCTATTTGAAAAATATAATATCCAGGGAAATGTTTGATAAAGAAAGGTTCTGAAATATCTCAGTGTCTCACATACATATAAATACCAGCACTATTCCCTGTACAGCAGCACCCACTGCAGGCAACTATGAGGACTGATTCTACAGTCCTGTTGTATCTTCTTGGTTTCACAATGGTCAACAGGGATTATGTCCTACATAAATCCCCTTTTCATGCTGTGATCACTTGATCTTGATCATTGAGAAGCCATTACACAGGCTAGTCATTTGATACATTCCCATTCTCCCACACATTGAGTATAATCATTTCAGTTTGAATTTTGTGCCTCCAGTTTTATATTTTATAGCATGATTTTGATTATTTCCTTTTCACCTGAGGTGGAAATTTTGTGTTTCCTCAGGTAGATTATTAGTATCTATAGAACAGAATCCATGAATTTTAGCTATTTAATAATTCAATTTTAATTCTTCAATGATAATTCATGTAAATCTTTAAAGAAAAGATGTGCTTGAAATGCCTGTCAAGAATGTCTTTCTTGACTACTTAACTATTATGAGTAACTATAGGATTAATCAATGAAACACATAGTGTAGAAGCAATCAGATAACAGAGCTGTGGTTCACATTCTACCTTTCCCATTTTAATCAGGAAGCAGTCAATAAAGTCCCAAGGACTGTTTATATCCAGGGATTCTTGTTGTTTTATTTTCTCCAAATAATACTGTTTCATATCACCAAAATTCTTAAGATACTTCTTATGACTCCCTGGAAAATAATCAGTGATGGAGGAAAATTTTGGCAGACCTACAAAATAAAAATACTTATTAACTAGAAACAGGTAGTATGGACATATTAATATCTTAGCAATAATAGCTTTAAAAATAATTTAAAAATTGGTGTTCACTTTGAGAGAGATATTTATAGAAAGTTTGAGGGAGAGAATATGATCAGAAGATTATACTCATATTATCTTTAGACATAAGAATAAGTGTATATAAATTCTCCTTTATCACACCAATTTTCCCCTACAATCTGGAAATACAGATTGCTATGAATTACTATGATTGATGCTTTGAAGATGAGAAGAGAATTTGAAGGACTTTGGGTAACCACAGAAAGAGTACCATGCTTGATCACTGAGAATATGGTTCAGTGTTTAAGCACCCTCAATTCATTTCCTGGGATTTAAAATAGAAAAAAAAAAGAAAGAGAAAGAAAGAAAGAAAGGAAGGAAGGAAGGAAAAAGAAAGAAAAGAAAGAAAGAAAAGAAAGAAGAAAGAAAGAGAAATATATACCCCATGTGCAAACAGAAATTTCTACTATATTCTCATTTCATAGTTGCTTGTCACAAAGAAATTTTGCAAATTGCCTAAATCTTACCAGCAGTGTAATTATGTATTCATATTATTAAGCATAAATAGTGTGGATATATATGTTAACATAGGGCAATATCTACACTGATTTATTAAATACAAAATAAAATGCTGTAGAATACCTTTAATTTGGGTGTACATAAAGAAAAGCAACAAATTGCATAAACCTGCTGCATTTAGGTTTATTTGCCTTATGTGCACAGAGTAATTATGAAGGATTATATTCCCTGAAGAGATATATTACTATTTGGTGGTGGCAGATGTGTCTGAAAAGTCCAAACTGTGTTCTGTGCTAAAGTGAGAGGGAGACTTGCTTTCCATCATACGTTCATTTTTATACAATACCTTGTTCTATTTTTAATGGGGTTCCAGATAATGTAATGCAAAATAATTTTCAGTGCTGGCAATCAAACCAGGAGTCTTGTGCATGCTAGGCAAGCACTCTATCACTGAACTACATTTCCAGACATACAACTGACTCTTTTATGTATATATTCCAAAGAGTTGTGACTAATATATGCAGTGATGCAACCACACAAAAATCAAGATATAAAATATTGCTGGGCTTGATGGTGTACAACTGTAAGGCCTGCTACTCAGGAGGCTGAGGCAGGATAATTTCTGGGCACAGCCTAAGCAGAATAGTGAAATACTCTATGTCAATATATATGATATGTATATATATATATATGATATATAATCAATATATATGATATATATAATATATGTATATATACATATATAATATTTTCATTACCACATAAAGTTTCTTTGTCCTCCTATTCAACCAATCATCCTTCCTCACTTCCCAGCCCTGGTGACCATGGATCTGCTTTTGTACCTATGGTTTTGACTTAGCAAGAATGTCATATTATAGACTATGACATAGAACAAAATAAAAACAAATATTTTATCTCTGGCTGTTTTAACTTCATTCACCCTTCTCCAATACTCTTCTTATATAGATCCAAATTTCATTTTAAAATTTTTATTGGTGTATAAGAATTTTACAGGAAGAATGCTTCATTGTGGACAATTCATAATGAGGATAACATAATTTGATCAATTTCATTTCCCAGTACCTTCCTCTTCCCAATACCCTCTTCTCTTCCTCCCCTGAATCCATCCCTATAACCTACTGTTCTCTTATATATTCATGTATCTTTTTTATGTAGAAGAATGTGTTTTAGATTACTTTTCCTTGGCATGTATTATTAATAGTTCATTCCCTTTTATTACTGAATAATATTCCATTACAAAGTATACCTGGGATTTTTATACACTTATAAGGAGATCGATAATTTTGATTGTCTATCGTTTTGGGTTTTTTAAACATGAGCAATATAAACACTGTGAACACACAGAAAGACTACCTAGTCATGCAACAAATCAATTTCACAGGAGATACAAAAGCCAGATGAGTCTTTAGTGCCTGAGTTTAGGACAATAAAAAGACACATTAAAGGTGAGAAGGAAAGAATTGCCTGCATCAACCCTAATCCCAACTCTAAGCCATGTGGCAGAAAGAGATGCCCCTGCATGGGGGAGGGGGGGAAGGAATTGAGTCCGGGCCTTGGACCTGAAACACTGAGGATGTACATATGCACAGCTACAGTAGTGCATCTGGGCACTAGTGCATTACCTTAAAACACCTGACACAGTGATTTCCTCTGGGAGAGGAGGTCAGAAAGGGTAGTGTGTGACCCTTCTCCTTTCATACATTTATTCATTTATTCACAGAAGGAAGAGAAAATAAGTAGAATTAGATATGAAGTAGAAGGCCAATTGTGTGTGTTCTAGAGATGAAATGAGACTAATGACTTCAGAGACATAGCAACAAATTGCCATCACATTTCTTTGAGTGTGAAACAATGTGTGGAAGATAGAAAAATGATAGGAAAGCTCATGCTTTCAGGGAATTAGTTCTGTTGGGGAGAGAAGACTAAAGCCAAATATATGCTTAGCAATAGGAGAACAAATTCATACGTTTCTGAGTTGGAAACATGCAGTACAGAGACTATACCACATTTTCATTTATTTTTATGTTAACACACAAAACAGGGACATGAATTGTAACCTTAATGATTGTTTCCCCCCATAAGTGATCTCCACAGTATCCTACTATGGTTTCCAGCTGCCCAGATGTTATTTCTGTGTTTAAAATCTATATATCTAGTAAGTGTAGGTGACCCTCATTCAAAGGACTTTTTTTTTTTTTTTGGGCTGTATATATATTTTTCGTTTTTTTTTCTTTTCCATGCTAACTACTGACTGTAAGACTCACACATGATAGGCAAGTTTAGTTTACTTCTTGGCTACACCCCTGTCCTGCCATGGAGATTATCTAACACTTCCCCTTTCCACACTTTATGCTTATGATATTGAGGGCCAGCATGTCCTTTTGGGACCCAATTTTACCTGAATTATTTACTCAAATTGAAAGTTGAGATTGAAACCAGTAATTAATTATGATTATTATGGAGATCATCTGGAGGAGAAATGCTCTGTATTATCACATCTTAATCATTTTGCTGTTGGACCTGAAGGACGCATGAACAACTCAACATTAGGTAATTATTGGCACTTGGGGTCACCCATGTTAGTGTACCAGGACCCAGGGAATAGCATATGTCTTTGAACAGTGACACAGGAAACACTCTAAAGTGAACACAGGGTGTTGTCTGGATCCTGTGGGAATGGGGAAATGTGAGAAGAGAAGGCAGAGAAGGCATACCAAAGAGGGGAAGTATGTGAAGAGTGTCCCAGAGGAGAGGACTGTCAATGGCAATACAGAAGCAGCCAGACAGTCAGGAACCTGTGTGGCAGAGAAGCAAATGCATTGGCAAATGTGTTGGTATCAAGTTCATTATCCAGAGAAATCAGGTTAAAGTGCTATACAATACTGGTCCAGAATAAAGAGAGATCATGGGACCCAGGCCCTCTTCCACACATATCTGTTTTCCAGAAGACAAAACAACAAAGACAAGAGTTACTCTTTATGTGTAACTGTGACATAATGATGAATGTGATTCTAGGAGATACACAGTTATTGTTTGATGAATGATTTGACAAATGAATGGAAGAATGGAGAGATGGAAGGATGAATGGATGTATGGAAGGACAGCCAGATAGGTATAAGGGCAAAGGATGACAGATTCCTAATTGTTTAACATTTCGTCTTTCAAAAAATATTTATATACAATAATATTTCACTCTTTTTCACATCCTCTATCCACAATCTTGGGTATACCTACTTTTAATCCCTCTGCAACACATCAAGTAGTTTAGAGTGTTGTATCATGTGGTTTCTTTTGTCTGTAATGCACTTTTCTTACACAACCTCAGTACCAAGGTCGAATTTCATTTCCTCTTTCCACTCTTTGTGATTCTCTCAAACAATAAAACATTGCCATCATTAGTTTTCCTCAATATAACATTCATGATCTCACTGATACATAGGTCATCTGTACACATTTATTTCCATTTATTTGTTTTTCTGTTGTGTGGAAATGTGAACTTGAAGAGAAGTCTCTGACCTTGTAATTGTATCTACAATCCCAGACATACAGGAGGTATTGAAGTGACAGAATCAAAGCTGGAGATTCCAAGGTCAGACTTCAGGATACACAATGCAGCTGTGGTGATTCAATTTGCAAGACACATGCTCATCACTGGAAGAGGTGTGCTCTATTATTATTTCATGGTACCTGAAATACACTGATATCTTCCATGTTTCCACCTTCCTGGTATTTTTGGCAGGGGCAGGTACTGGGGATTGAACTCAGGGGCATTCAACCACTGAGCACATTGCCAGTCCTGTTTTGTATTTTATTTAGAGACAGATTCTCACTGAGTTGCTTAGCACCTCACCAAGCTGAGATTGGCTTTGAACTCATGATTCTACTGTCTCAGTCTTCCAATCTGCTGTGATAATAGGCATGTGCCACTGTGCCTGGTGTCTACATGTTTTCTAACAGAATTTCTGACAATCCTGATTGAGAACTACTATCCTCTTTCTGTGATACATTTCTTCCTCAAAATGCTCTGACTTTTCTTCTCTTTCATTCTGTCCCTTTTGAGGCAGCTCAACTGTCATTTATACTATGACAGTGTTGCTTCTCCATTCTATATTTTTATAGTGGGGTATTTTATAGTGGTCTGCATCTTCTCATGCAGACCTCCCTCTCCCCCTGCATTCTGTGCTCCCTGCTCTCACAGGAACCTAGTTCTATTGCATCACAATGGACTGATTACTTACCTTCTTCTCTAACTGGGTAGGAAGCTGTTGGTGCTGTTCTCTGCTACTGGAGAGTTCTATTTCCACAGTTGAGCCTGGGATATGTGCAACACTACCCAGAAGACAATCAAGTTGTGAAGTGAGGTCACTTCTGCTGGGTGAATAGAACCTTAATAAGTTTTACCTTCTAGGGGAGATCTTTGATTCCTCTGTGATGTATATAAATGAAGAACACGTACACTTTACATAAGAGTTCCTTAATTTGGAAGAAATTTTCTTGTTAAAAATTAAAGTCCCACTCTTTTGACCCATCATTGAGGTTGTATCATGAGCAAAGGAAGTGCACCAGCATTGAAGTATGCTCCTAAGAAAAAATCTAGTAGATTCAGGGAGGCACCATGTAAGTTCCAACCAATCCCAGAAAGATTTCTAGTCCTCTGAAACTATTGGAAATGAGTTTCTATTACCAGTTGAGGAAGGTATGAAGTACTCACTCTTCTTTACTTTTTTTTTTTTTTTTTTTTTTTTTTTTTTGGAAAAGAAAAAATTTATTTCAGAGAGCTTCCAAGGCATTTAGGCTATAGTGAAGGGAAGTTGTACAAGTTTAATTTCAAACCAACATTGATGTTTTAATTATGAATTATCTAATGTACTAAAATATACTCAATCTAATGTACACCAATTTTTTCATTTATTGTAGATCTTCAATTAGTACTAGTGGTTAAATATTCAACACAACAAATGAGAATAATCTTACAGATATCAACCAATGAAATGATCTGTGATATATATTTTCTAGTATTTGTTTGAAAACATATCCCTATGTTGTTAAGATGCATTCCATCTATATCTCAGTGTATTTAACTTGGATTCAATCACCTTCTAGAGTGCACTTGATTGTTACTGCTCCTCTTATGTGACCCCAAACAATCAAACACCAGATACCACATGTCAGCAACCACAAGCTGTGAGACAACAATTGTTGTCAGTATTCCAGTGACCAGAGAATGTCAGGGAGATAATTTGGTGCCTATATTCTACCTGTGATTGTATTCATATCATCTTCAATTCTGAACCAGGGACAGAAGTGTGACATCATTCTGAATGCACAGGGAGAAGGATATTTTGAAAGGAGATAAACACAAACTAAAAGTTTGCATTTGTTTGATGTATAATATCTGAAACTTAACAAAAGTTGTTTCATATCTCAAAGATACCACAAAACAGTCACAGATGGAGGAAATGTAAGAAGACCCACAGCAGAGAACATTTCTAACTTAATTATAAGCATTATCTTGACATCAGAGTTTCTTTATTTCTAACCAGAATTAGAATTATCAGAATGGGAAAAGGCATCTGCAAGAATTCACCTGCTACATAAAGTGGCATTTTCATAAGGAATCTGATGGATAATCCCATGCCAATTCAGGTGCTGTGCCAGCCACGCTCCGTGCTCCTTGAAATCCAGACTCTGCACCACAACTCCATAGTCTCTCCTTCTGCCATGCCCTCTTTATTTCTCAGCCATCCTCCTGATTATTACTGGTGGCATAGAAGGTTGAAGAGTGAAGATTCTCTAAGGCAAGCAAGATGGGCACACTAGGTATCTCTTCCTCACATCCCTGGGGAATTCACATCACTCATCACCTTTGGTCAGACCTCTGACATGTGTGCTTCATTAGGAGCAGGAGATCAACTCTCTCTTTGGTGCTTGCTGTCTCTGTCCCAGCACTAAACACACCAGCTGCAGTGATTACCCAATGATCATAAATAAACTTCAACTGTTGATTGTGCTTTTCCTAGGAATATTTTGTGTTATTTTGTCAAATTATTTACCAGCATATGTAGTCATACTGTATACAAAATGAGTCACAATAATTTACAAATTGCTAATACAGACTCTGAAGATCCCAGGATCAGGAGAAATATCTATGTTATGTTACACACTGTTGTCATCTCACCACAGTTCATTTTATTTATCTTATTCCTTCTTTGCTTAAAATTTTCATTTATGAGTCTCTTTACTTCTAAAAGTCTCACGAGGTCACTTATTTCCTAAAAAGATGCAAGCTAAAAACTACTGGGATTCACTCCTTCATTTCTCCTTTGCCTTCAAATCATAGATATGATGAGGAGGTAAAATAAACATTATTTTGAATTATGAGACTTTAATCATGAAGATGAAGATCTATATACTAAATCTGGGAAGTATGGAAAAATGGAAAGTACTCACTTTGCTAATGCTTTGGGCTAATGTTCTATTCTTAGAAGCAACCATAGAAGACTATATGTATTTCAGGTAAATAAGTCAAATATTTGCTTAGCACATTAATAACTATATTTTTTTATTTCTAGAGAAGCATTAAGTTAAAAGGATTTGGAAAAACAGGGACATTTCATGCTAGATCTTATAAGCCTGAATCAAGTGTCTGCAAATTTCCTCTTTTGTCAAAAATTTCAGTGGACTCAACCTTTCCTACAAACCCATTATGAAGATTATGAAGATGAAATAGTGACCAAGCTACTAGGGCAGCAAAATTTATAAATAATCAGAGAGCACAATAATGGGGTAACAAACACAGATGTGCCAGCATTATGATGATCCAGTGGGATACCATTGCTACTTTGTCCAGGGAACAAGTACCACAATAAAGAGGAAAATACAGACTGAAGTGACACTCAAAGTTGAAGACAGGGAGTTGATGCATCAGCTGCCCCAATATGATAAGTAAAAGTCATTCCAATGTGAAAGCCAAAGTTTCGTACCTAGAAGTGAGAAGGTGATGTCACACAGTATTTTCAACAAGACTGTTATTTAAGTACTGAATAAAGGAGCTTAACATCACATGCACATACACACACACACACACACACACACACACACACACACTTATATTGTGTGTGTGTGTATATATATATATGTGTGTGTGTGTGTATAGATAATTTTTAAACAGATTTCTTGGCTAGCATTAAACTGATAATGCTTTCTAACCTGCAGATCACCTGTAGTGTGTCCAGTGTTTTGTAAATCAGCACCATTAGCCAGAAGTAAGCCTTCTTCAAATGTGTACTAACTAGAGAGAGACAGTCATCTTTCATGGTAATGCCAACCTCAGGTTCTTTTCTGTGGTCATGGAGTTACTCTGAAGACTTAAATCAAGACAAAATTAGTTCAAGTGGTACATTTGTAAACCAAGGTTAATATTTTGACCTCTTGAGGAGAAGCTGGAGATTGAATAGTTACAGGCATGCAGCTTATCATAGTTAAGTTAGGTTAAATTAAATTTGTTGAAAGAAAATAAAGAAAACTTAACTATTTGGAAAACTTAACTATATTTCACACCAGAGATTGAAATATTCATATGATTTTGTGGTATTCCTAGAGTAATGTCACAATGATAGCAGATCCAGATGTTCAGGAATTTGTCTCTCCAGCATATCAACCACTGACTTTGTGTAATCAACCTGAAGAAATTATTTTAGGGCTCCAAGATCTGGGCTAATATGTGCAGCTTCCTGGGAAGTACTTGATGAAGAAAGTGTCTGACAGATGTCAGTACATTGGGCATCTCACACAAAAGCTAACATTCCCCACACCTAGCAATATAAGAGGCAGTGTGGGGGATAGTGTACTGTTTCTGTGTAGACTGCTGGCCTCCAACTGTGCAATGGGGACATTTTCCTTCAAACATCAATGTTGTGACTTCTTTTTCCTTTGTAGTACTGGCAATAGAACCCAGGGCACTCTCCCACTGAGCTACATCCCAACACTTTTTTATTTTATTTTGAAACAGGTTCTTCCTAAGATGCCCTGGCGTCCCTCAAACTTGCAGTCCTCCTGCCTCAGCTCTTGAGTCATTGGGACTACAAGTCCTGAACCACTGGGATTTCAGGTATCAGTCACCATGTCCTGCTTAAGTTGTGACTTTTGCTTGCTGGTGGACCGGAATAGATGTTATCATTGTTTAATAACCATGGGGACAGCCAACTTTCTTAGAGGCACTAAGTGAAGAATTTTAAGAAATAAAATGAATTCATTTTCTTACTGAATGTAGAAATGTAAGGAACATTTATCAGGTCCAATTGACTATAGACATAAAGGGATACAGATTCAGTTGATCACAGATGAAAATATATACAGTTCTTGAAAACATATTAATAGTACCAATGGAAGAATAAAAATAGTTTATTTTTGAATTCACAGATTCCAATGTTTCAAATATCCTATAAAAATTATGCAGTGAAAAAAATCAGTAATAAAGTCCCTAAATAGCTAAAATAAGTATTTGACAAAAACCACCTCTCAGGAGATCAGATATCAAACTTCCTTGAAAGAATCATTTGTATTCTGAAAGGTAAACTTAAAAAAATCAGAAAATCAATGTGTGAAAAAGACCAAAATATCAATTGTGGAGAAAGAAACTAAAAAGGGAAACCAACAGATATTCCAAAATTAAAAATACAATATATAAAATAATTTATTCAGCACAGAAGTTCAAAAGCAGACTTCTGAGTGAAAGCCAGAGGTACCAACCATGAGGAAAGAACAAGAGTAATATCCTTTGTGAACAACATAAAGAAAAAGGAACAAAAGAAAGTGAATAGAACCAAGGGGATTATGGAATTCCACCTACTATGACAAGATATCCTTAATGGAAGTTCCAGAAAAAGAAGAGAGACAAAGGAGGCAGATCCTGTGTGAAGAAATAATGGCTGAAAATGGAAACAAGGAAAGTCATGAGTCTACTCAAGCTGGAAATTAAACTCCAAGTGGGATAAAGCCTAAGAGACTCATATCAATGCATATTTTAAACACATTTAATAACCAAAAACAGAGACTGTTGAAAGTAGAAAGACAGAAGTGGCTCATCACATACAGGATCTTCCATAAAAGTGACCGCTGGTATTTCCTCAGAAACTATGGAAGGCATTAATCAGTGGCAACATGGATTTAAAGTGCTGACAGTAAACATGTCAATGAAGACTTTTCTACCTGCCAAACCTACCCATTCACAATATGTGGGAAATTAAGATATTTCAAGGTAAGACAAAAGGTAAGGTAATTCATCATATGTACATCTGGCCTACAAGAAATGCTAAAGCAACTCAACTTTGGAGCTGAAACAAAAGGAATCTGACATAATTTTCCTGTGTCATATAGGAATACACCACAGTAAATCCCACCACTTTGAAAATCCAAGAGAAGGGGAACCTATTTAGAAATAAATATATTCATTGTTCATAAAATTATATTAAAATGGATTCGACTATGATGTATAACTGAAAAGAATGAATAAAAAGAGAATAAAATGCAAACAGCAATGATATAGAAATAAATCACCACAAAATTAAGAAATAATCCTGATGAATTGTAGCTCTACCAATGAATTTAAATATCACTAACTTTCTACTTTGTATTTAACCCTTTTTTGTCTTCTATATTATTTCAATGAATTTCATTAAAAGTAATTATAAATATATGCTATTGACACAAAATATAGAAAGATGTAATTTATGACCAAAACAAGACAAAGGAGAAAGTAGTCTGTTGGATCAGAGCAGAATAATCTGTATGAGCTTGAAAACTGAGAATCATTTTAAATTAGATATTTGTTAATTGAGGATGTTCACAGTATTCCCCATGGTAACTACCAAAAAATATACTTCAAAAAATATACAGAAGATGGATCCAGATGATACAGAAGATGGAAGACTAGAGGGTGACTGCATCGCCTGTCGCTCCAGAACCCAGGATATAAGAAGGAGAGGCATTGAGAGACTCGGACTAACATAGAGCCAAGGGGTGAGTCTCCCCCACCTGGTGAAGCTTGGCCCAGGCAGCAGGCCCGGACAGGGGCAGCTTCTCAGATCAGGGCAGGGCAGCTAGAGTCTTCCCCAGCGAGCCTTCCTCCCTCTGGCAGGAGGCTCCTCACACAGCCAGCTTCTCAGAGCAGGCCGCCCAGTGAGAACTTTTCTGCACAGAGCCAGCTCCAAGTCCCAGAGCTAGCAGTGAGCTCCGGCCTGCAGGCAGCTTCAGAGATCAGGGGAGGGCAGCCAGGGACTTCCCCAAGCAGCCCTGCTCCCTCCAGTGGCAGGCTCCTTCCACGGCCAGCTTCTCGGAGCAGACAGACCAGAGCCTTTCCACACAGAGCCAGCTCCAAGCCCTGAAACAAGTAGCGGGCTAGGGGCAGCTTTCTTTGGAAGCACTGCATTATCAAGTTCCTCCAAAACTTCAGGCTACTGAAGGCTGGGAGGTGATATAGTGGAAATCTATGGGGACACTATAAGCCAATAGAGGAAATCTGCAATATCACAGAGTCCCACTGATATCTGACCAATATGACAAAACAAGGGAAGAAAATATCCCAAAAAACCTAGATACTATATCAATAAAACCCAATGACAGCACAGCAGAGGAAATGTCAGAAAGGGAGTTCAGAGTGTACATAATTAAATCATTCAGGGAAGCAAATGAGGAGATGAAAGAGCAAATGCAGGCATTGAAGGAAGAGATGAAAGAGCACATGCAGGCATTAAATGATCACACCAATCAACAGTTAAAAGAACAAATATAGGAAGCAAGAGATCATTTCAATAAGGAGTTAGAGATACTGAAGAAAAAAAAAAACAGATCCTTGAAATGAAGGAAACAATAAACCAAGTTAAAAACTCCATAGAACACATAACCAATAGGATAGAACACCTGGAAGACAGAACCTCAGACATTGAAGACAAAATATTTAACCTTGAATACAAAATTGAACAAACAGAGAAGATGGTATATCATGGGATATCATGAAAAGGCCAAACTTAAGTATTATTGGAATTGAGGAAGTCTTAGAGAAACAAATCAAAGGAATGAACAATCTATTCAATGAAATAATATCTGAAAATTTTCCAAATCTGAAGAATGAAATGGAAAACCAAGTGCAAGAGGCTTATAGGACTCCAGATATACAAAATTACAACAGACCCACACCTAGGCATATTATTATGAAAATACCTACAAAATAAAGACAGAATTTTAAAGGCCATGAGAGAAAAGAATCAAATTACATTCAGGGGGAAACCAATAAGAATATTAGCAGATTTTTCAGTCCAGACTCTAAAAGCTAGAAGGGCCTGGAACAACATTTACCAAGCCCTGAAAGAAAATGGATGCCAACCAAGAATCTTATACCAGCAAAACTTACTTTCAGATTTGACGATGAAATAAGATCCTTCCATGATAAACAAAAGCTAAAGGAATTTAAAAAGGAAAGCCAGAATTACAGAACATTCTCAGCAAAATATTCCATGGGAAAGAGATGAAAAACAATGATGCAAATCAGCAACAGGAGGAACTAGCCTAAAGGAATAGCCAAATAAAGGAGAAACCAAATCATGTCAAAACACAAAAAAGAGTTAAATGACTGGGAATACAAATCATATCACAATAATAACCCTGAATATTAATGGCCTGAACTCATCAATCAAAAGACATAGACTGGCAGATTGGATAAAAAGAAAAATTCAACAATATGCTGCCTACAAGAGACTCATCTCATAGAAAGAGATACCCATAGACTAAAGGTGAAAGGATGGGGAAAAAACATACCATGCACATGGACACAGCAAAAAAGCTGGAGTATCCTTTCTCATTTCAGATAATGTGGACTTCAAGCCAAAACTAGTCACAAGGGATTAAGACGGACATTACATACTGCTTAAGGGAAGCATAAATCAGCAAGACACAACAATCATAAATATCTATGGCCCTAACATTGGCTGGTGGCAGTCGAAACCCGGGGCCCAGGGTTACGCCTCGTGCATCTAAAGATGGCAACTGGCAGAGAGCAAATGGCATCCTGATTATGCCTAGAGAGAGCCAGGAAGTGTTTACAATTGGCTGTATGATAATTAGTTCTGTCATCTAGCACGTGGACAGATATACTTTACATGTATGCTCCAGCGAGTGATCGCTTGACCTTTAACAGGATTGGATGGACATATCTGGTTACAATTGCTTATGCATGAGACTGCTTGTATACTGAGGGTGTTATTTGAATAAACGGGAAGCTGCCTCATGAACCTCTGAAGTGTACATGTCTTTCGTCCCGGTGGTCGGGCCATAAGAGCAAGAGCGGCCATTTTCCATAAGAGCATGAAGCAGCGCGAGCAGCTTGGAGCAGCTGGGCTAGGAAGCAGCGGTTTTCCATAAGTGGTGGTCTGGACTGGGATCAAACGAGGATCAAACTGGGAAATGGTGAGCACTCAGATAAATAAAAGACAGTTTCGCTAGCGTAATTAACGAGAAGGGTTCCCTATTTGAGGAAACTGTTGCCTTAAGGTTTTAACAAAAGATTCTCCTAGAGAGGGAATATTAACAGAAGATTCTCCTAGAGAGAGAATGTATTGAAAGGCTGTCCCAAGAGACAGTGAAGAACGTCCCATAACAAATATGTGTAAGTTATTTGTGTTACCATTCCTTGTTTGGTTTCTGTTTGTTGTTGTTGTTGTTCTTGTTGTTGTTGTGACATTAGTTCATTCCTATCTGACTTCCAAAAAACCAAAATTTCAAAAACAGTTAAGAGAAGGGGAAAAGATATTAGAAACTGTAGAAAAAGAACAATCAAGTCAAGCTTCTAAAAGAGAAAGTAGATGTTCAGATCTCTGTGCCTCCGCCAGAGAAGTATTAACTCCAGAGATGGAAGTACAAACAATACCAACTTCGGTTGCCGGCCCATTACATAAAGGAACAGTGGGACTTGTTCTGGGGAAGATTTTTTCTGCTTTAAAAGAATTAAATATTGTCCCTGGAGTTATAGACCCTGATTTTACAGGAGAAATAAAAATCCTTGCTTCTTCATCAAGAGGTGTAGTAATAATAGCTCAGGGTGATCGCATAGCACAATTGTTGGTCTTACCCAGCTGCCGTGATCAATATCCATCAAAGAATATTATTAGGGAAATAAAGGATTAGGTTCTACTGGCCAAAATATGGTCATGTTAACATGGGGTTTAAAAGATAGACCTATGACAAAGTTAGTGATAGAAGGCAAAAGTTTTGAGGGCTTATTAAATACTGGGGCTAAAAAAGTATTATCAAAATTATAGAATGGGCCAAAGCCTGGCCACTTCAACAGGCAGATCAGACTTTAAGGGAATTGGGTATAGCTGCCAATCCTAACAAAAGCACAGCCATATTAAAATGGAAGGTGGCTAAGCAGGAGTTATGTTCTGACACTGCCCAACATAATGCAGTTGAGGGCAATCCTCAGTGGAATCTAAACATGCTGACAGGCCAAGGACCATATGAAGGGCAAGGTAATCAGATTAATTTCCACCCTGGTGTGTATCAACAAATTAACCCTCAAATTTTAATCTATCATTATATGGATGATATTTTGCTAGCTCATAAGGAAAAAATTGCCTTAGAGCAATGTTATAATTTCTTACTAAAGTCGCTGGAAAGATGGGGCTTACATATTGCCATTAATAAAGTAAAAATCACAGACACCAAAAACTTCCTGGGATCTATCATAAATCAAACTATGGTTAAACCCATAAAAATTACCATTCAAGTGAATGAGCTTAGAACTTCAAATGATTTTCAAAAACTTTTGAGTGATATTAATTGGATTAGACCTTACCTTCATTTACCCACCTCAAGTTTGGGCCCCCTGTTTGATATTCTTAAAGGTGATTCTGACCCTCTTTCTAAGCGATTGCTTACCCCTAAGGCTCGAACAGCTCTCAAGCTTATTGAAACAGCTATGGAAAAGGTTCATCTTGATCTTATTGACCTAACTAAGCCTTTATCATTCATTATCTTGGCCACAAATAAGTTACCCACAGGAGTGTTTTGGCAAAAGGCTCCTGTTCTATGGGTTCACATGAATTATGCCCTTAACAAGGTCTTATACTTGTTTACTGAATCTGTGGCAGAATTAATCCTTAAGGCATTAAAACTATCCCTTCCCACCTTTGGATCACATCCCTCAACTATCACTACTCCATATACTACTGATCAGATACAATATCTTAGTAATAATTCAAATTCATGGGCTCTAGTCTTTACTAGTACTTCTGCTGTGTTTGACAATCATTTGCCATCTGATTCTCTTCTCCAATTTTGGAGTCAACATCCTATAATTTTTCCTAAAGTCATCCGAAAAGAACCTATTACAGGAGCTACCCCTATATTTACTGATGGATCAAAAAATGGTACGGGTGCTATTACTATAGATAATGTTACAGAAACATTGTTGTTTAATACTCTATCTGCACAACAAATGGAACTATTAGTAGCTATAGAAGTATTCAAAACCCACCATGAGCCTTTTAACCTATTCTCTGATAGCAAATATGTTGTTAATGCTGTTCAAAATTTAGAATTAACTGGTCTAATTTCCCTCACCTCCACTATTACTAAATATTTGCAAAGTTTACAAAAACTTATTTGGGACAGAAAAAAATCCTTTTTTTATTGGGCATGTTCAGGCTCATACTGGCATTCCAGGTCCTGATGGTGCTGGCCAATTATTGCCAAATTAACGGAGGAGACTTGCATGAACTATGGAGGATAGTAGATGTGGCCCTATCCTGTACCCTTTACCAACTCCTTTATTCTATATCCTCCTATTTTTACAACATTTGGCCACATTTCTGCAGTCCGCTGTTCTATGGAGAAAAGAATGGTTTAAGTTTTTGTCCAGGGGAGGTAACTTGTGAGTTGTATCTGTCCTGAGCATATACAAAATGCATATACATCCGCGCAGAAAAACAGCCATTATTCACCACACTCTCGTCGGAATTGATGCTGGCCCATTCCCCAAGTCTGGTTAAATATGCTGGACTATTAGCCAATGATGGGTAAGATTCATGGGGAACTCATATCAACCTAAGACAGGAAATGAGGGCTAGAGCCTCATTGTCCAATGACGGGTAAGGATGTTGCCTTGCCATGGACAACCTAAGACAGGCACGGTCCCTTTTATAAACAGAAAGGGGGAGTTGTGGCAGGTGAAACCCAGGGACCAGGCTTACGCCATGTGCATCCAAAGATGGCAACTGGCAGAGAGCAAACGGCATCCTGAATATGCCTGGCAAGAGGCAGGAAGCGTTTACAATTGGCTGTATGATAATCAGTTCTGCCGCCTAGCGCGTGGACAGATATACGATACATGTATGCTCGAGCAAGTGATCGCTTGACCTTTAACAGGATTGGATGGACATATCTGGTTACAATTGCTTATGCATGAGACTGCTTATATACTGAGGGTGTTATTTGAATAAACGGCAAGCTGCTTCATGAACCTCTGAAGTGTACGTGTCTTTCGTCCCGCTGGTCAGGCCGTAAAAGCAAGAGTGGCAGTTTTCCATAAGAGCATGAAGCGGTGCCAGCCGCTTGGAGCAGCTGGCTAGGAAGCAGCAGTTTTCTGTATTGGCTCATTCATGTACATCAAACAAATCCTTCTCAATTCCAGAAATCAAATAGACCACAACACAATAATATGAGGCAATTTTAGCACACCTCTCTCACCACTGGATAGATCTTCCAAACAAAAATTGAATAAAGAAACCATAGATCTCAATAGCACAATCAACAATTTAGACTTAACAGACATATAGAATATACACCATCCAACAAAGAATAAATACAATTTCTTCTCAGCAGCACATGGATCCTTCTGTAAAACAGATCATATTTTATGCCACAAAGCTACTGTTAGCAAATACAAGAAGATAGGGATACTACCTTGTATTCTATCAGATTGTAATGTTTTGAAATTAGAAATAAATGACAGAATAAAAAACAGAAACTTCTCCAAAACCTGGAGATTAAATAATAAATAATATGCTATTATATGATGAATGAATAACAGAAGACATCAGGAGGGAAATTAAAAACTTCTTAGAAGTAAACGCGAACAAAGACATATCCTATCAAAATCTGGGACACTATGAAAGCAGTACTTAGAGGAAGATTTATTTCCTGGGGCGCATTCAACAAAAGAAGTAGAATTCAACAAATAAATGACAACACTACAGCTCAAAGCCCTAGAAAAAGAAGAGCAGACCAACACCAAAAGTAGTAGAAGACAGGAAATAGTTAAAATCAGAGCTGAAATCAACAAAATTGAAACAAAAGAAACAATCAGAAAAATTAACAAAATAAATAGTTGGTTGTTTAAAAAATAAACAAAATTGATAAACCCTGAGCCACACTAAGAAAGAGAAAGAGGGAGAAAATTCAAATTACTAAAATTCGGAATGAACTAGGAAATATCACAACAGACACGAGTGAAATACAAAACATAATTAAAAGCTATTTTGAAAATCTATACTCTAACAAAACAGAAAACCTAGAAGACATCAACAAGTTTATAGAGACATATGAATTCCTAAACTGAACAAGGAGGACATACATAACTTAAAAAAATGAATTTCAAGCAATGAAATAGAAGAGGACATCAAAAGCCTACCAACAAAGAAAAGTCCAGGACCACATGGGTTCTCAGTCGAGTTCTACAAAACCTTTAAAGAAGAGCTCATTCCAATACTCCTCAAAGTATTCCATGCAATAGAAGAAGAAGGAACCCTCCCAAATTCATTCTATGAAGTCAATATCAACCTGATACATAAAGAAGAGAGAGACATATCAAGGAAAGAAAATTTCAGACCAATATCCTTCATGAACATCGACACAAAAATTCTCAACAAAATTGTAGCAAATTGCATACCAAAATATATTAAAAAGACAGTGCACCACAATCAAGTGGGTTTTATCCCAGGGATGCAAGGTTGTTTCAACATTCGTAATTCAATAAATGTCATTCACCATATAAACAGACTAAAAGTCAAGAATCACATGATTATTTCAATAAATGCAGAAAAAGCATTCAATAAAATACAGCATTGCTTCATGCTCAAAACAATAGAAAAAATTGGGATAGTGGGAATATTCCTTAACATTGTAAATGCCATCTACACTAAGCCCATGGCCAATAGCATTCTAAATGGTGAAACTGAAAGTATTCCCCTAAAAACTGGAACAAGGCAGGGATGCCCTCTTTCACCACTTCTATTCAACATCATCCTTGAAACTCTAGCCAGAGCAATTAGACAAACCAGTGAAATTAAAGGGATACGAATTGGAAAAGAAGAACTCAAACTATCCCTGTATGCTGATGACATGATTATATATTTAGAGGAACCTGGAAATTCCACCAGAAAACTTTTAGAACTCATAAGTGAATTCAGTAAAGTAGCAGGTTACAATATCAATGCTCATAAATCCAATGCATTTTTATACATAAGTAATGAATCTTCAGAAAGAGAAGTTACGAAAACTACCCCATTCACAGTAGCATCGAAAATAATAAAATACTTGGGAATCAATCTTACAAAAGAGGTGAAAGACCTCTACAATGAGAAGTACAGAACACTAAAGAAAGAAATTAAAGAAAACCTTAGAGGATGGAAAGATCTCCCATGTTCTTGCATAGGCAGAATTAATATTGTCAAAGTGGCCATAGTACCAAAACTGCTATACAGATTCATTGCAATTCCAATTAAAAATCCCAATGATGTACCTTACAGAAATAGAGCAAGCAATTATGAAATTCATCTGGAAGAATAAGAAACCCAGAATAGCTAAAGCAATCCTCAGTAGAAAGAGAGAAGCAGGGGGTATCCCAATACCAGATCTTCAACTCTACTACAAAGCAATAGTACCAAAAATGGCATGGTATTGATACCAAAATAGAAAGGTAGATCAATGGTACAGAATAGAGGACATGGACACAAACCCCAATAAATACAATTTTCTCTGGGAACAAAGGTGCCAAAAATATGCAATGGAGAAAAGATAGCCTCTTCAACAAATGGTGCTGGGAAAACTGGAAAACCATATGCAACAGAATGAAATTAAACCCCTATCTCTCACCCTGCACAAAACTCAACTCAAAATGGATCACAGACCTCAGAATCAGACCAGAGACACTGCATCTTATAGAGGAAAAAGTAAGTCCAAACCTTCAACTTGTTGGCTTAGGATCAGACTTCTTAACAGGACTCCAATAGCACTAAAAATAAAACCAAGAATCAACAATGGGATAGATTCAATCTAAAAAGCTTTCTCTCAGCAAAAGAAACTATCAGTAATGTGAAGAGAGAGCCTACAGAGTGGGAAAATATCTTTGCCACTCATACTTCAGATAGAGCACTAATTTCCAGAATCTATAAAAAACTCAAAAAACTCTACACCAAGAATACAAATAATCCCATCAACAAATGGGCTAAGGAAATGAACAGACACTTCACAGAAGAAGATCTACAAGCAATCAACAGATATATGAAAAAATGTTCAATATCTCTAGTAATAAGATAAATGCAAATCAAAACTACCCTAAGATTCCATCTCACCCCAATTAGAATGGCGATTATCAAGAACACATGCAACAATAGGTATTGCCGAGGATGAATCAAACAACATTACCCTATGTAAATTTATGATTACACAAATGGTTTGCCTTGACTCCATGTACAGAGAAACAACATGTATCCCATTTGTTTACAATAAAAAATATATATATACAGAGAAAAACTGAAGGAATTAAAAAGTGCAATATAAACAAAGGTGACCAAGTAAAACTTAACTCAGTAGAAGAAGAAATGAGGTATAGGTATAAAAGGCATATGGAATAAAATAGCATTACAGGAGAACAAAATTATCAATATTTTTAAGCTCTGCAGTTGGAAAAGTATTAGGCACTCCATTAAAATAAGATATAGAAGTAATATGCAATGTAAAAGAGACCCACTCATACCAAACACAATTATATTGAAAGTTTAAAAAATGAGTGATTTACCATGCAATTAGTAACTAAATAGGGAGATGGCATAGCAATATCACACAACACATATTAATGAAAATTTGTCTGGAGGTCAAATGGCTTTCTGATATGCAGATGCTAAAACACAATAAGGTGAGGGGTGGGGAATAGAAGTCCATTGGATTAGACAAAGAAGAAAGAAGGAAAGAGAGGGAATGGGAATAGGAAAAACAGTAGAGTGCATTAGATATAACCTTGCTGTGTTCATATATGAATACAGAATCAGTGTATCTCCACATCATGTACAAACACAGGAAAGGAATCCTCCTTATTATAAGTTATACTCCATGTGTGTATGTCAAAACGCACTCAAACATCATGTATATCTAAAAAGAACAAATTTAACATAAAGGACATTTTATATTAGAAATGAGAATAATTTATATTAGAAAAAAGGTGAATGTATCTACAACATATATTATAATTCTATATGTAACAATCAAGAGAGCCTGAATATGTAAAAAGTAAACATTGACAATTGAAGAGAAAAATAGTTGTAAAAGAGAAGTAAGTGGGACATTCCATCACTCAACTTTCAATAAGAGATTAAGCATCTGGATGAATATCAAAATTTAAATAGTAATAGTTATCAACTACAACTAACACATAACAGAACACTTTTCTTAGCAATCATACAACACACATTCAACTCAGGTACACAAAGAATTTTCTCCAGGATAGACCATATGTAGATGATGCATAATTCTCATGTATTTAACATATTAAAATCATGTAACTTCTCTGATCACAGTGGAATGAAATTAAGAACCAACAACACAGGGAAATGTGGATGTTAAAGAACATACTATTAGACAACCAATAGGTTAAAGAAAAAATCACTAGGAAAAGTAGAAAAAAGTGAAGATAAGTGAAAATGAAACACAATGTAAAAAATAATGGTATGCAGGAAAACCCAGTCCATAAAAGAAGTTGAGAGCAGTGAATCTATATTAGAAAAGTAGGATGTGTAAATTATAACTCCAAATTTCTGAAAAACCTAGAAATTGCAACTGCTTTCTACAAAGACAATGTTGTAATTATTAAGGGAACATGGCAGTAGGCATGTACCAGTTTCTCTCATCTTGGTGAGGAATTGAAGGGTTTTCAAGAATATTAACATTCAAGCAACTGTGGTTTGAAGAATACTTCAAACTTGTTTATATGAAAATAAAAACTTTAAAAAAATAAAAAGTAAAGAAAGAAAAGCTGAGTTTTCAGTGATATTGACTCTGTTACGCAGTATCGCAATTTATTTGTGTAGAGCAATGCACTTCAGGAAGCTAACTTGATCTTCTGCACAGTAACTACTGGTGTCAGCTTACACCCTTGTGAGGATGGCCTTCCAGTCAATGAACACTGCCTGGACAAGGCAATGTTGGGCTTGCTATTAGTTTATTATGTGAAAGAGACCAAAAACATTCTCATTTTTGTGTCTCACTCTCCTCATCTATAAAACAAGGACATTAGGTGAGGGAAGTCTAATATTTTTCAAGTTCCATGATTACTTTATAAACTCATCTGTTTCTCCTCTATTAGGGAGCAGACACAATAGCATGTACTATTTCTGTCCTGCATGATGACAAAGAGTTTCCCAGTCCAGAGAGGTTGACACTGCCCTCTTTCTGGATGCAAGTGACAACTTTGAGGAGAGTGACTATTCATGGCTTTCTCAGCAGGCAAGCAAGCTCTGTTTCCATTTCTGCATCAGTGCTCAAGTGAGATCAGAGCGGGCTTTTTGTGGGGGCTACTCTGGGCTGTACACACAGCCTTTTCTTTGAACTCAGAGGAACTATTCCCAATGTCCAGGTTGTTAGTTATTTTTCTCAGTGTCTTCAAGCCTCCACCCACTAATTTTGCTTCCTGAACCTGTAAAGATTCTTAGGAGCACCTAGAAGATCAATTCTACCAAGAGTCTTCTCATCAAACCTGAAAAGCCAGTTCAATCAATAGCATTACCAAGCATCTTATATGTAGCAATCCCAAACTCACATCCAGGGATACAAATGTGAATGAGAAACAGAGCTTCCCTCTAAGAGAGAGGAAGATGAATAACAGTCAATGAAACTGTAGTGTGGCCAGTGCTATGCTAGCGGCTGCCATGGGAGTCCAGAGAGGCAAACTCCTGACTGGTCTTTTTGAAGCAGGGAAGAGCACTCAAGAATGTTAGTTGAAAAGTTTAATGAGGAGGCTGGTGTTTGATAAGTTCTCTGTATTTGTTAACTGGCCATGGAAAGCTGAAGTTGGGCACCATCTTGAGGAGGGCACACTGCAGCTTTCTGCTGCAGGAGCCTGGAAGATCATAGCAACATTGCCATAGTGCTCCCAAAAGTGCCTATGTGTGGTCTAGAGTGTACCTTGTAGAGAGTGAAGCAGACACAAGGATTGTCCCCAGGGGGGATTTAAGTCAGAAATACAAAGGGGAATCCAACACATTTTCCCTTTGAATCTGGCAGCTCACATGACCAGCTCACATCCAGAGATGGGAAACTGAACAGGAGGTTGTGTACACACTCAGGGACTCAGTTGGGAAGTCTGTGTTTGTGGGCAACATATTTTGTGGAATGACTCCTCTCCTACAGGAGCAGAATTCTTGGGAGCCCCCAGACTTCCAGATCCCCAGACTCCCATTTGCAGGTCCTAAGGGTGTTTTGGTATCATCTCTCCAGAACAGATATCACCCAACAAAACTACAGAGACCTTATTAGACTTGAGCCACAAATTTGAAATTCCCTTCATTTTATTCTGCAGCAGCTCCACCCTAGGAGTTTCTCAATCTTGTCTGTATAGACAAAAATTCATCCTGCAGTACTGGCCATTCCATCCTACCTTGTACTAGTGAGAAGGGAAACAGAGTTACAGCATCTTCAGGTTTATGGCACTCCAATTGACAGATCAGTGAGCAAAACCAAAAGAGGAAGTGGTTAGCACTTCTAATCCTTTCACTTTCTCTCCTCTCACTAGCTGGTCTGGACACTTTGAGCTCATGTCTCCTCCTAGGACCATCCTTAACATCCTCTGAGATTTTCCCTTTCACCACCCTCTTGGCATTCTGTGCCTGAATCCAGCTTCTTCTTTGTCTTGTTTTTCTCTCTTGTTTGCAATAACACTCCTCTTGGGATGCGGGGAAATATGCTGGGGATATGTAATGATTAACTTTAGACTTCCACTTGACTGAATTAAGTGATACACAAGAGCATAATTTCTGGGTATGTCTGTGAGGGTGTTTCCAAAAGAGCTATACTCTGGCAAAACCCATGTGCACAGACTTGGACTGAGTCACACTACTGGTTTAACTTTTTCTCCAGACAGAAGATCACCTAGCATTGTACTTTTCTTTCTCCACAACCATATGAGTCAATTTATATAATAAATTCCTTATCACCAGTTTATCATCTATCTATATCTATCACCCTGATATTCTCTCTCTCTCTCTCTCTCTCTCTCTCTCTCTCTCTCTCTCTCTCTCTCTCTGAAGATTCCTAAATTAATACAGGAAATCAATTTCCTAATCTTTCCTTATCAAATAGTTGTAAGTTGCCTGAGCCTATATTTCTAAAATATTTCTATACTTTATATAGTTTCTCTTAGAATCCTAGAAACAGCCATGTGGGGTGGTGAATGGCAGTAATTCCAGCATCTCAGGAGGGTGAGGAAGGAGGATCATGAATTCAAAGTCAGCCTCAGCAAATTATAGAGGCCCTAAGAAACTCAATGAGACCCTTTCTTTAAATAAAATATTAATAAAGGTTTGGGGATGTGGCTCAGTGTTTAAGCTCCCCTGGGATAATTTCCTGTACCCAAAATAAAATAAAATAAAATCATCAAGATCTTTCTCTTGTACATTCTAGTCTACTGAAGAAATTGTATTCCTTCCTGAATATTGATCCTTGGTATGATGTCTGGTTTTTTTTTTTCTTTGAAATCTGAAAATATTTTCTCTTTCCATTAAATATTAACATTTCATTATTACCTGCTAATAAAGCTTTAAAACAAAAAACACTGAAAGAATTAACATCACACTATTAGGAAAGTTTAGTTTTATAGCCAGATGGCCCTGGGGCTCCCCTCCTTGTTCTGACATGTGAACCCAAGCACGTACTTAACAAAGCATTTTCTGAATTATCTCAGTAGTAATAGCACATAATAATAATGTCATATTCTTAGTAATGACCCCAAAGCATCTACATCTTAATCCGTGAAACCTGTGAACCCATGAATTTGGTAGTTTACATGATAAAAGGACATTGTAGATGTGATTATGTCCAGGGTCATAACATGGATAGAGTCTACTGTAGTATGCAGGTGTGTTCAATTCAATCACTGAGTTTTTGTTGTTTGCATGGGGAGTTGGTAGCAGACATTGAACCCAAGGTTACTTACCCCTGAGCCACATCCCCAGCACTTTTTATCTCTTATTTTAAGATAAAATCCCTCTAAGATGCTTAGGGCCTTCCTAAATTGCTGAGGTTGGCCATATACTTGTGAACTTCCCACCTCAGACTTACAATGCAATGGGATTACAGGCTGCACCACCACACCTAGATTCAGCAAAGATTATATAAAAGAAAAATGAGAAGCTTTGAGGAGATAGCAGATGTGGATACTGAGATTGAATTGATGTGACAATGGACTCTGAAGCCAAGGAATACAGGCAATCTCTACAAGACAAAAAATTTAGGGACATGGATCTCCCCGAGAGGCTCAAAAAGAACTATACTGGTGACAGAATCAACTTAACCCAGGGGAGGTGATATTGGATCTTGAACCCCAGAACTCTAAGATAGTTGATGTGTGTTGTTTTCAGTCATTATCTTTGTGGTACTTATTGAGACAGTAATGGTGACTCATATAAGTACTATATATCTCACTGAATTATGAGAAAGAGTAAGTAAAAGGAAAAGAGGAAAGGAATAAAGCAGCACAGCGGAATCAGAAGCTGAATGATGGGGAAGATGGTGGTGAAGAGAAAATTATAAATTTTGGTAAGATAATACTGAGACATTGTTCTGTCAAGATATAAGGCTGCCTGTTGTTCCACATTTCTGTCAACACCTCATTGATATATTTTTATTTTCCAATGAAAATAGTTAAAAATAGAAATAATGCAGTTTTCATGAGCATTTCAATTTTTAATCTACTTCCATATCTTTTTAGTTGACAAGTATTGATCATATGTATTTTGGGGGCACATTGTGATACATGTATTCATGGAAGGAAGATTGATCAGGATAACTAACATAGTCATTATCTCACACATTTGTTCTTTATTGTGGGCAGGATATTTAATATCTCCCCTTTAGGAATCTTGAAGTATGCAACAAATCATTATTAATAATAGGTACCATGTTCTACACTATATCATCAAAACTAATTCCTCCTGTCTACCCTAAACATTGAACCTTTAACTAGCGTCTCTTCTTTCTCCATCCAATCACATTCTCACCGGTCCCAAATTCAATTAACCATTACTTATCACTAATCTAAGGGTTTGATGTTTTTATATTATTGGAAAATTGGAACCATGTGACTTTGTCTTTCTGTGCATGACTTATTGCACTTCCCATAATGTCCCCCAGATTCTTCCTGGTTTAAAGTGATGGCATAGTGAAAAGCCACTAATGTGTTAAAATACAGAGTGGGTAATGCAAGTGTTGGAGTAAGGGAACAGGAAGCATGCCTTTGTGAAAACTGAGGACACTCTCTCCAGTGGGGTTGGATGTTCACTGGAATTCAAAGAAATAGTGTGGTGAGAAGCAGGTCACAGGGTCATGCCTGAAAGGGAAGGAGGTGGACATGCCCCAAAGAGGAGAGTCCAGATGACACCACAGCAGCAGCCAAAAAAGACTGCTCTTCTTCAGACAGGAATGAAGCAGATCTGGTATGCAGGTGGCACAGAGACAAACCCCCTGGCAACTGACTGTTACAAGAAAAACACAGTCACTCAAATTATTGGATGGATATGGATGGATGGATGGATGGATGGATGGATGGATGGATGGATGGATTGACAGACCAAGAATAAATACATGGATGGTGTTGTAGATCAGTAGTAGAGTTTCCCAGTTCATGTGAGATACTGGGTTGGATCCTCAGTACCACATAAATGTAAATAAATTAAATAGATGAAAAATTAAATCTATTGTGTCCATCTACAAATAAAAAATTTTTAAATGAGTAAATATAAAGGACAGCTGATTAGATAGAAGGATGCACACACCTGTTATCCACCTAATAATTTATCAGCACTGCTCATTTCATCAATATTTATTGAGCATCAGCTCTATTCCAAGAAATAAATTAACCATACCCACATTAAAACCGTTGTTTTGACATTTCATGTTTCCATCAATCTTTTCCCAGAAACACACATTGATTACTTGTGTTCTCTGTTCTCAGTCTGATTTCCATAATCTCTCCTCCCATTCATCTGATCCAATGAGTCTCATCAGCCTTAAACATAGAATGCAGTTTCAAGCTTTATCTCATTCTGTTCCTTTTGCCCAGGATCCACTTCAAAAGTCTCTCAGATCCTAGATCAAATATTATTTTCTTTAACACTGTTTGTGATTCCACCAGGCTCTAGAGTCTTATCCTCTTTGGTCTTATTCAGCAGTGAAGCTTGTATTATTTAAATCATTACTCACTATTTGTCTAGCCTTCTGAAATAGGAGTTCTATTAAGGAAGGGCTAGTCTTTGTCATATGAGTGTCTATAGTGCAAAACCTAAACACAAGCCTGAAGAGCCAAAGAATAAATTTGGGCCATGATATGTCAGAGATTCAGCACACACTTTAGGTGTGAAGGGCCCTGTGTCCCAACAATTAAGGATGCAGGGAGATCAGGGTTCTCTGGTTCCTAAAAGTATAATCTGTCCACTCTCAAGATTTGCTGACTGTCATTCACCAGTCAGAAGGCTGTGGTATCCTTAATCAGAAACAAATATCCTACTCCTATGGTCATTTGCTTCTGTAAAAATGCCCTACCTCTCTTCAATTCTTTTTCTTTGCCTCTTATTAGGGAACTCTAGTGTCCTTTCTTCTCTTTGAATGCCACTCAATCCATTTTATGCCTCACTATGTGGTATGGCAGAACAGGCAGGAGGCATTTTCTCCTCTGCTGTCATGAACAGCCAATCCTTTCTCTTTCTCCCACAGGACTAGTCATATTGGATTATAATAATCTCCTTATCAATCTGTTTGGATAATGAGTTGGGACACTTCTTCTGACCTATTGTGTGCTGGGAATACTTACCATACCCAGAGCTCAGCAGATGAATGAGAGGCACCACATGGAAGGGATTCACCAAAGTTGTGGAATTAGATACTTTTCACAGGGAAGATGAGTACAGTTGAGATGAATTTCATCTTCTGAGAGGTGTTCTGGGAGCACAGTGTTGTATTTTAAGGCATGACTCAATGGACCCTCTCTCCAGGTTTCTTACTTTGGAAGAACTAGGTCAATTCACCCCAAGCCCCGATAAGCAAATTGATGATGTAGCCTGATCTTGGACAGTGTATGGGCACTGGGAGTATTGCTCTTGATCATGTGCAAAGAACATTTCTACCAGCTCCAAAATGACCATTGTGCAGGTTTAACTGATCGCACGAAGGTGCCTGGTCCACTGAAGTCCCAGTGGAAATAAAGTTTTATTACCTGTTGAGAAAGGCATGAAGTAGTCACTCTTCTTGAATTTGCCATTCTTATCCAGGAAATGGCCTAGGTCAAATTTCTCTGGGTTGGGGAATTCTTTGCTGTCATGCAGCACAGATGTCAGAGATGTTATTATGCTTGTTTCCTGCAATGAATAGACACAGATAAACCAAGTTGTAAAGAAGTCTTAGAACTTGGTCCAAACATTATGGTCTATAGATAAGAAGCCTTTTTCCAAAGAACAGCAGTGATATTTCCACTTGACAACCAAGTAATAAAATGCAAGTTTAAGGTCAGTGACTAGGACATTGATAAAATGTCCCCAGTAGCATTTGACATAGGGAGTACTTGATTACTTGAGCTCCAAATTTTCTTTTCTCCTCATCAACATGTTTGGATGCTGATGTCTGCTCCTAATCAATACTCTATTTTATCACATCAGTTTTCACACATCTGGTATAGGATTCTGCTTTAAAATTTGTCTCCTTGACTGTTGAAATATCCAGGATATTGTTTAGAAATTCTTTCTAGGAAAATAACATATAGCAAAACCAACTTAATGTATTTACTATTATCACAAAATTTGACTTTTCTTAGAACTGTGAGTGAATCTCTCACTTTTTTAGATGAATCCTAGTCCCCCCAAATGCAAAATGGATGATAAGTAAAAAAATAATAATTTGCAAAAATTTTGACAATTATATATAAAGGCCAAAGTTTTTAAAATGTTCCATATTTGTTTAAAATTAGCATGTGAAAATGTTTATTTTTTACACATTTTTGGTACTTTACAATTATACATAATACTGTGATTTTTTTGTTTTACATTCATATTTGCAAGTAATATAACATTGTAATTTAGTCAGTATCATTACCTTGTTCTTCCCCTTTTCTTTCACTCCAAACTCCCTCTGGTCTCTTTTGTCTTCTGCACTGATTTTCATTCAATATTAATGAAGTCCTCACTGATTTTTTTTCCTTTTTTCCCCCTAATTTCTATATGTAACAGTAAGTATGTGTCCCTTGACTTTCTGAGTTTGACTTTTTTGCTTAACATAACTCTCAACTTCCATCTCTTTTCTTGAAAATGGCACAATTTCATTTTTATGGTTGAATAAACTCTATTGTGTATATGTACCATATGTTTTTATTCTTTCATCTATTGATGGATATCCAAGTTGGTTCATGTATTGATTGTTGTGAATTTTGCTGCTAACATGGATATGCATGTATCACTTTAGTATGCTGACTTTAAGTACTTAGAATAAATAGAGGACTGTATTCAATTATGCAGTGGATCCTGGGATTGCAAATGTTTCTTGAAGTATAGGGATGGGATTAGGAGGAGGAAGAGGGGAGGGGCGGGCACAGGAAGATACTGGGGAATGAAATTGATCAAATTATTTTATGTGCAAGAATCAATTGACCACAATGAAATATATTATTCTGTAAAATTATTATATGCCAATAAAAATTTTTAAAAAGTTGGATCAATAAGAAGAGTATTGGAGAAAAATAAATGAAGATAAAACAGCCAGAGATAAATGATTTATTATGGATTGTTGTATGTCATATTCTATTGTATGACTTTCTTGATAAATCAGAACCTTAGGTATAGATATCAGATCCATGGTCACCAGGGCCTGGATGTGAGGAAGTTTGATTGGGTGTAATAGGAGGATGAAGAAACTTTATGGGTGATGGAAATACTTTATCCATAAATAAAGTATTTTTCTGTGCTGCTTAGGCTGGTGTCAAACTTGTGGGCACAAGCCATCCTCCTGTTTCAGCCTCCTGAGTAGCATGGCCTTTCATACCCAGCAATGTTTTACAGTTTAATTTTTCTGTGGATACAGCAGTGCAAATATTTGTTCCTACTCATTGGATGGTATACATAAGAGACTCAATGGTAGGTTGGGAATGTAGCTTAGTAATTGAGTGCTTGCATAGCATGCACAAGAACCTGGATTTGATCACAAACACTGCAAATAAAAAGAAAGTGAAGGAATTTATTTTACATTACTTTACTTAGAACTCCCTCAAAAATAGAACAAGGTTGGGTAGTATTCCATTGCATTTATATCCCACATTTTCTTTATCCATTCTTCTGTTGAAGAGCACCCAAAATACATTCTACTGTCATGTATAACATAAAACCACAAATAAAAATATAGAATAAGGAATTGTATCAAAATGAATATATGCTGAAAATTAAGTTTTCCTCTCACTTTACCACAGAACACAATCTGGACTCTTCATAAACCACAGTTGCCACCAATCAGTGATATGTTCCTTCATAATTGTTCTATTAATATAAGGCAAATACACCTGTATGCAACAGCTTTATGCAACTCCTGTTGATCTTTTCTCCCCCCAAATTAAAGGTAGTCTGCTGCATTTTTATTTTGCATTGACAAAAAAATTCAGGCACTGCCTTATCTTATGCCTACAGTCACATTTTACATGCTGAATACTGTGACTGTCCTATTACACTGCTGATAAGCATTAGGCAATTTGCAAAATTTCTTTGTGAGAAACAACTGTAATGAGCACATATTGGACATTCCTGTTTGCACTTAGTGTATATATCAAAAATTAGAATTTCTACATCACACAATATACATTTTATATTTTCTTTTTCTTTTCTTTTGTTTTTTTTTTTTTCTTTCATTCTTTTTTTTTTTTTTTTAACCAGGTATTGAACTGAGGGTGCTGAACAACTGAGCCACATTGCCAGCCATATCTCTTTTTATTTTTTATTATTTGAGATAGAGTCTTGCTAAGTTGCTAGGGCATCACTAAACTGTTGAGGCTGGCTTTGAACTTGCAATCCTCCGTCCTCAGTCTCCTAAAATGCTGCAATTATAGGTATGTGCCCACTGACTGTGTTACATTTTTACTTAAATAGATACTGCCAAATAGTTCTTCAAAATGGATGTTCCAGTTTCGAATTCTGCCAACAACACATGAAACTGCTCATTGATACAACATAATGCTTCCTCAGCCTTTGCATTAGAGATTTGGATGAAAACGATATCCCCTAGTTTTAGCTTTTATTTTGCAGATGTTACCTGGTCAACTCTCACAGAATCATAGGGAAACAAATAAGGTATTATCAACCGTGAGCAAATGAGAAACCCAAGGCTCAAAGGGATCACAAATCTACCCAAGATAATAGTTAAGATTTTTAGAGCCAGAGTTGATACTAAGGTCCTTCTGATCCTCGGATAAGAAAATTCTTAGTAAAGGTGACTTGCATTTCTAAGTAGCTGCCTGATATCCATTTTCTGGATACAGTTGACAGAAGGCAGTATCTGATTTGTTTAGAAGACAGAGGGGAAATACCCTTTCACACAAGTGACATGTCTTTCACCCGCTGCCCTACATATGCAGTTGTGATCCTGATTCTGAATTTTCCTGTCTCAGAAATAAGAACTTCCCAACACAAGAGACATGCTCTTACCTCAGTAATTATCATTGACCCTTTCACATCTCAGAGGAAATCATCCTTCTCAAAATGTTTTATCAGCCATTTCCAGATTATGTGTGTATGTGTGTGTGTGTGTGTGTGTGTCTGGAGGGGGCAGTTTTATTATATGCCACCTGTCTGATTCAGTCCTCAACTATGAACCTCTGTCTTAGAGGTGCAATTGCTCCATTGTCACACTGTTTTAACATTTTAGAAAGGCATCATGATACATGCAATATGGATATTTATGATACTTCCAATGGCATAATGTAGGATAATATCATAGAATTAAACACAAGAATTTTTTAGCAAAATAAATACATATTTTATAGAAAATGGGATAAAATAAAGAATATCAATGATTCACCACAATTCTATTCAGTTTTGGCCACTAAATGAGACAGCACCAAAATGGATTTTTGTGTGATCTACGTTTTATGGTCTGGAGGATTTCTTTTTCAATTATGTGCTTATTTATGGTGTGAAGATGTGTTGCATGAATGTAAAGATCAAATCAGTATAAGTAGCATTTTCATCACATTATTTTTTCTTTGGTTGCATTTGAACCACTCTCCTCATTATTTATAAGATACATAATCAATGGCTGTACAGTAAAGTTATCTTAGTGTGCTATAGAACACTAGAATGTATTGCTTCTATCTAACAATATTTTGTTGCCCTTCATCCAAAAATGATGAAAGATACTGAATCCTATTTGAGAAATTACTGAGATAAGTGCTGTCCTACACAAAGACCTCATGCCACACATATTTAATTAGTGAACAATTAAGTCAAATAAAAAATTCAACAAATTTAAAGTCAAGTAACATTGGGCAGCATAGATACAGAATATTTCTATCATTTATGAAGTTCTGTGGAAACAGCTCAGACCAATAAGTAACAAATCACAACCCATTCAAATTCATTCTCTCACCTATAAAAATACAGCATTTTTAAAAAATTAAATGGCCATTCTATTTTATGAGTTCTAGGCTTATAAAATATGAAGCAATAGGAAATCAAGCATGGTGATGCATGCCTGTACTTCCAGTGACTTGGAAGGCTGAGGCATGAGGACATGCAGTTCAAGACCAGCCTCAGTAACTTAGTGAGAACCTAACCAACATTCTATGGCCCTGTCTCAAACTAAAAATTTAAAAGGGCCTGGATTTAGTTCAGTTGTAAAGCACCACTGGGTTCAATCCCCAATACCAAAAAAATAAAAGAAAGAAAACAAAGAGGGATTAGAACTTTTAAATCATATTTAATACTAATATTTAGATTCAAATATTCTTCTAATAAAATCATGTGAATTGCTGAGAAAATATTAATACTTTATATCATAGATGAATCTTGCTTTTATTTTTAATTTTTTTAATTTTAATTTATTGTACACGAATGGGATCATCATTTCTCTTTTTGTACACAAGGTAGAGTCATACCATTTGTGTGATCATGGGGTAATGATGCTTGCCTCATTCTATTATTTTTCCTTTCTCCACATCCTCTCCACCCTCATTTTCCTCTATACAATCCATCCTTCTTCCATTCTTGCCTCCCTTCCATCCCCCATTAAAATCGTGTATCATCATTCACTTATCAGAGAAATTATTCAGCCTTTGAGTATTTGGGTTTGGATTATTTCACTTAGCATGATATTCTCCAACTTCATCCATTTGCCTGCAAATGCCATAATTTTATTCTTCTTTATAGTTTAATAATATTCCATTGTATGTATATACCACAGTTTCTTTACCCATCCATCTATTGAAGGGCATCAAAGTTGGATCCACAATCTACTATTGTGAATTGAGCTTCTATAAACATTGATGTAGCTGTGTCACTGCACTATGCTGATTTTAAGTCCTTTGGATGTAGGCCAAGGAGTGGGATAGCTGGGTCAAATGATGATTCCACTCCAAGTTCTCTAAGGAATCTCCATACTGCTTCCAGAGTGGCTGCACCAATTTGCAACCCACCAGCAATGTATGAGTTCACCTTTCCCCACATCCTTGCCAACACTTACTGTTGCTTGTATTCTTGATAATAGACATTCTATTTGGTGTGAGGTGAAATCTTAGGGGAGTTTTGATTTGCATTTTTCTTATTACTACAGATGTTGAACATTCTTTCATTTATCTGTTCATTGCTTGTAGATCTTCTGTGAAGTGTCTGCTCATTTCCTTAGCCCATTTATTGACTGGGTTATGTGTATTCTTGGTGTAAAGATTTTTGAGTTCTTTATACATTCTGGAGGTTAGTGCTCTATCTGAAGTATGTGTGGCAAAGAATTTCTTCTACTCTATAGGCTCTCTCGTCACATTGTTGATTGTTTCCTTTACTGAGAAAAAGCTTTTAAGTTTGAATCTATCCCAATTATTGATTCCGGGTTTTACTCCTTGTGCTTTGGGAATCACTTAAGGAATTCTGGTCCTAAGCTGACCGGATGAAGATTTGGACCTGCTTCTTCTTCTATTGGGTGTAGGGTTTCTGGTCTAATTTCTAGGTCCTTGATCCATTTTGAGTTGAGTTTTGTGCAGGGTGAGAGATAGGGATTTAATTTCAATTTGCTGCATACGGATTTCCAGTTTTCCTAGCACTATTTGTTGAAAAGGCTATCTTTTCTCCATTGTATGTTTTTGGCACCTTTGTCTAGTATGAGTTAACTGTCCACCTCAGGGAGTGATAACAGAACTTATTTTTGTAATTCATAAGATGGTCATTAGAATAAGGCATGCAGGTGCAATTCCCTTCATTGTACCATACAGAAGGGAAAACATAATTTCCTTAACCGCTGGGCCCTCTACACTCAAAGGAGATTAGACATAACATGGTCTCCTGCTTGTATTCTTTGCTGAGAACAAATTGAATTGAAAAAAATCTAAACCTTGTATGAAATTTTTCATCATCAGGTCAAGCCCTATCACCTCTCAAAAAAGTTCTCCATTCCATTTTCTCCAGAAGAAAACAATATTTCTAAACTTAATAAAATTATAATCCTTTCTACAACATGAAAACACCACATTTAGTTCTACCTTTTTGTCAATTTCATTAGTAATATGTTCTGGCTTTGAAGGATCTAGAGTAGCTAGGAGCATACTGACCTAAATAAATAAAGAAACTTTATGTTATGCTCATTGGAAAGTTGCTCAGAAAATGTTTGGTTCCAAGATTACACAGCTAGGGAAAACTGGGAGGTGGACTGATAACTGCAGTCATTTTTCATCCCTGTTAGTCAACAACTCTTAGTGAGGGCAGGAGGTGTAATAGACTCTGACTATCTAGTAGGGAAGGAAAGAATTCTTTCTGGAAAAAGGGGAGCATCATCTGACATTGCAGGTTTGCTTATATAACTGTATTTAAGCAAATATTATTAGGCATTCCAAAGATACAACTAAGAGACCACAAAAAAGAAAGTGGGAAGATAGAAATATGATAAAAATAATATCAACAAAGGAAATACAGTCTCCTTTATTTTATGAAGTCAGCATTATTTGACAGTAATATGACAAAGTAATATCAAGGGGAAAAGTTGGTGAAAAATCTGCCAAAAACATTAATAAGAAGGCTAGGTAGTGATATTGGACAAATTATAATGTTATATTGTGTGCATGAATATATATGTGATAACACATCCCCTCACAACAATAATGCACTGATAAAAAAAATGGGAAGAGAAAAAGTCTTTATCAAAATGGAGAAGATCAAATACTGCTGTATATCTTTATATACAACATGTGTATTTAGTGGAGAAGACAATAGAATACATGATCATCAACGCATGATCAATGGATGCAGAGAATCTATTTGATAGAACTGTATGTTACTCTTAAAAACTGATATAGTATAAGAAAACATCAAACACAAATATGAAAAGGAAAACTTCCCTAAAATGGTCAAGAATATCAGCCAAAAAGGACACAAAACATCACACTCAATAGTATAATGCTAAACATTTACCTCCTGCTAGAGTTAAAAACAAACAAACAAAAAAAAAAAAAAACAATTAAAAGTACGTCTATTCAACACTGTTCTGGAAATCCCAGCTAGTGCAATGACATAAGAAACAGAAATTAAAGTCACTGGGAATGGAAAATAATAATTAAAACAAATATTAACAAATAGCAGAATAAGGTACATAAGAAAACCCAGATGGATCTAAACACAAATTATTAGCAATGATTTAAAAAGTTACGAAGAATTAGAGACATGTAGTCACTAAAATAGAACTAGCAACATATCCAAATACCTGGAACATTGCATTGGAAAAGGTATTATTCAAAGTGTAAAATTTATATTACCTCTCAAACATTAATTAAGTAATTAAAATCTTTCGGGGCTGCGAATATAGCTCAGTTGGTGGAGTGCTTGCTTTGCATGCAGGAGGCTCTGGGGTTAATCCCTAGCACCACAAATAATAATAATAATAATAATAATAATAATAATAATACAAAAAAATTTTTTGAAAGCTTCAAAAATGGTGAAATCACTCCACTGAAAACAAAACATTATCAGAAAATATAAAGAAAACACAAAAAGAATGAGAACATATACTATATTGCTAACTGAAATATTCAACACGTTAAGATGTCAATTCTTTCCAAGCTAATCTATACATTTAATATTATGCTGAAAAATATTCCAGGAGACTGTTTTTGGAAATTAACAAACTGATTCCAAAATTCAATTGGAAATAGAAAGAGCTGAGAGTAGAAAAAACAATGTTGAAGGAGGAGAACAAATATGGAAAAATCACACTGCTGGATATCAGGAAACAGTTATGGAACTTCATGACCTAGTCTGTCCAGCACAAAGGTCATCAAGGTGCTTCATTGGATGAGTTTTGTACTTCTCTCCCTTGGGTTGGCAGAGGATTAGGACCATAATGCTAATTTGTGGACTTCAATGTGAGAAGAACAATCTTACCTTAGGGATGAAGTAGTTTCTGAATTTAGTGTCACAGTTCACTGCATGGGGCAGACTGGTTGGAATGAGGTCAATGTATCTCTGGATCCCATGCAGAACAGCTTCTGTATAAGGCATACTGCTCTTCTCCTGCATACAGTGGCTGCAGTGGCTGCCAATCACATGGGGAAATTCTTCCTGGACTTTTTCTGATAACATATAAATAAGAACAAATGGAAGAGTTCCAAGATGGTGGACTAGAGGGTGACAACCTCCTGGCGCTCCAGAACTCAGGATTCAAGAAGGATAGGTATTGAGATACTTGAACAAACTCAGAGACACTGGGTGAGACCCTCCCACTGAATGCTGCTCTTCCCAGGCAGCAGGCCAGGACAGTGTGCTGCTTCTCAGACCATGAATGGCAGGGCCTTGAGAGGTTTTCCCGGCTGGCCCAGTCCATGGCAAGCTTCTGGAAGGAGAGCCACCCAGTGAGAGGCTTTCCAGGCACCCACCCAGGCCCAGGTGGCAGCCCCGGTCAGTCCCCAGGCAGTTTCTCATAGCAGGTCCATCCAGTAAGAGACTTTCCGAAAACACCCCTCCCAAAATCCCACACCCAGCAGTGAGCCAGGGGCAGCTTCCCTCTGAAGCACTGCAGTATCAAGTTCTCCAAGACTTCAGGCTAATGAAGGTTAGGAGGTGATATATGGGAAATCTACAGGGACACTACAAGCCAATAGAGGAAATCTACAATATTTCAGAATCCCACTGATATCTGACCAATATGAGAAAACAAGGGAAGAAAATGTCCAAAAAAACCTAGATGCTATATCAATGAAACCCAATGACAGCACAGCAGAAGAAATGTCAGAAAGAGAGATCAGAATGTACATAATTAAAACAATCAGAGAAGCAAACGAGAAGATAAAAGAGCAAATGCAAGCATTGAAAGATGGGATGAAAGAGCAAATGCAGGCATTAAGATCACACCAATCAACAGTTAAAAGAGCAATTATGGGAAGCAAAAAATCATTTCAATAAAGAGTTAGAGATACTAAAAAAAAAAAAAAAACAGAAATCCTTGAAATGAAGGGAACAATAAACAAAGTTAAAAACTACACAGAAAGCATAACCAATAGGATAGAACACCTGGAAGACAGAACCTCAGACATTGAAGAAAAAATATTAATCTTGAAAACAAAGTTGACCAAACAGAGAAGATGGTAAGAAATCATGAATAGAATCTACAAGAATTATGGAATAATATGAAAACGTCAAATATGGGAATTATTGGGATTGAGGAGGGCACAGAGAAACAAACCAAAGGAATGAACAATCTATTCAATGAAATAATATCTGAAAATTTCCCAAAGCTGAATAATGAAATGAAAAATCAAGTACAAAAGGCTTATAGAACTCCAAATACACAAAAATACAACAGACCTACACCAAGGCACATTATTATGAAAATACCTAACATACAAAATAAAGACAGAATTTTAAAGGCCATGAGAGAAAAAAATCAAATTACATTCAGGGGAAACCAATAAGAATATCAGCAGATTTTTCAATCCAGACCCTAAAAGCTAGAAGGGCCTGGAACATCATTTACCAAGCCCTGAAAGAAAACGGATGCCAACCAAGAATCTTATACCCAGCAAAACATACTTTCAGATTTGACAACAAAATAAAATCCTTCCATGATAAACAAAAGCTAAAACGATTTACAAAAAGAAAGCCAGCATTACAGAACATTCTCAGCAAAATATTCCATGAGGAAGAGATGAAAAACAATGATGCAAATCAGCAATGGGAGGAAATAGCCTAAAGGAATAGACAAATAAAGGAGAAACCAAATCATGTCAAAAAACAAAAATGAGTCAAATGAATGAGAATACAAATCATTTCACATTAATAACCCTGAATGTTAATGGCCTGAACTCATCAATCAAAAGACATAGACTGGCAGACTGGATTAAAAAGAAATCCAACAATATGCTGCCTGCAAGAGACTCATCTCATAGAAAGAGGTACCCATAGACTAAAGGTGAGAGAATGGGGGGAAAAATACAATGCACATGGACACAGCAAAAAAGCTGGAGTATCCATTCTCATTGCAGATAATGTGGACTTCAAGCCAAAACTAGTCAGAATGGATAAAGAAGGAGATTACATATTGCTTAAGGGAAGCATATATCAGCAATAAATAATAATCATAAATATCTATGCCCCAAACATTGGCTCATCCATGTATGTCAAACAAATCCTTCTCAATTCCAGAAATCAAATAGACCATAACACAATAATACTAGGCGATTTTAAAACACCTCTTTCACCACTGGATAGATCTTCCAAAAAAAACAAAAAACAAAAAAAAAAAAAAAAAAACTTGAATAAAGAAACCATAGTTCTCAATAACAAAATCAATAATTTAGACTTAAAGGACATATATAGAATATACAATCCAACAAAGACAGAATATACCTTCTTCTCAGCAGCACATGGATCCTTCTCTAAAATAGACGATATTTTATGCCACAAAGCTACTGTTAGCAAATACAAGAAGATAGAGATACTATCTTGTATTCTATCAGATCATAATGGATTGAAATTAGAAATAAATGACAGTATAAACAACAGAAACTATTCCAATACCTGGAGATTAAATAATACGCTATTATGTGATGAATGGATAATAGAAGACATCAGGAGGTAACTAAAAAAATTCATAGAAGAAAATGAGAACAAAGACAACTCATATCAAAATCTCTGGGACACTATGAAAGCAGTTCTTAGAGGAAGATTTATATCATGGAGCATATTCAATAAAAGAAGAAAAAAATCAACAAATAAACTACTTAACACTACAGCTCAAAGCCATAGAAAAAGAAGAACAGACGAACACCAAAAGTAGTAGAAGACAGGAAATAGTTAAAATCAGAGCTGAAATCAAAGAAATTGAAACAAAAGAAACAATCGAAAAAATTAACAAAATAAAGAGTTGATTCTTTGAAAAATAAATAAAATTGATCAACCCTTAACCACACTAACAAAGAGAGAGAGAAAACTCAAATTACTAAAATTTGGAATGAACAAGGAAATATCACTACAGACATGAGTGAAATACAAAACATAATTAGAAGCTATTTTGAAAATCTATACTCTAACAAAACAGAAAACCTCAAGGACATCAACAAGTTTATAGAGACATAAGAATTACCTAAAATGAACCAAGAGGACATACACAACTTAAATAAATCAATTTCAAGCAATGAAATAGAAGAGGTCATCAAAAGCCTACCAACAAAGAAAAGTTCGGGACCAGATGGGTTCTCAGCCGAGTTCTACAAAACCTTTAAAGAAGACCTCATTCCAATACTCCTCAAAGTATTCCATGCAATAGAAGAAGGGGGAACCCTCCCAAACTCATTCTATGAAGCCAATATCACGCTGATACCTAAAGCAGAGAGAGACACATGGAGGAAAGAAAATTTCAGACCAATATCCTTAATGAACATTGACGCAAAAATTCTCAACAAAATTTTAGCAAATTGCATACAAAAATACATTAAAAAGATAGTGTACCATGATCAAATGGGTTTTATCCCAGGGATGCAAGTTTGGTTCAACATCCGGAAATCAGTAAATGTAATTCACCATAGCAACAGACTTAAACTCAAGATCAAATTTTGCTATATGCTCTGGCAACAGAGACTACATTGTTCTGTCACATAGACTAGTGGAAAACAAATCATCAAGAGAAACCCACATGGATACAGTGATCTGCTACTTGACAAAGGTGCCAAACACATACATTAGAGAAAAGTCAACTTTCTTTAACAAGTGGTGCTTAGAAACCTAGATATCCATAGGTAAATTAATGAAACTAGATTCCTCTCTTTCATCCTGCTCATAGGTCACTCAAAGTGCATCAAAGAGCTAAAAATTAGACCAGAAACACTTCAATTGCTGGAACAAAAGAGAAGGGGAACACTCTAACTCATAGGTGTAAGCATTGACTTCAACAAAAAGATTCCTACAATGCAACAAAGAAAATAAAAAATTAATAAATGTGATGGCATCGAATTACAAAACTTCTGTACAACAAAGGAAATCACAAGAATGTGAAGAGACAACCTACAGAATGGGGAAAAACAATCTTTGCAGCTACTCATTCTGAAGAATATTAATATTCAAAATATGTAAAAAACTTAAAAAGTTTTACACTAAAAAACACAATAAACTAATAATTACACAAACAAACAAACATTTCTCAAAAGAAAAAATACAAATGCTGATCATGTATGTGAAAAAATATACAGCATTTTTAAATATTAAAGAAATTCAAATTGAAATGACACTGAGGTTTCATCTCACTCCAATTAGAATTTCAGTCATCAGGAACACAAACAATAATAAGTGGCGATATGATGTGGAGGGGGAAAAAAAAATTTTCACACACTTGGTAGGATTGTAAATTAGAACAATCACTATGGAGATTCTTCAAAAGGGTAGAATTGGAACAATGAAATGACCAAACTATCCAACTCCTTGGTGTTTATCAAAAAAATTAAAGCCACATACTCTAGCAATACATACATACAGCAGCCAAGTTGTGAAACCCACCTAAGTATACTTCAACAGATGGATGGGTAAAGATAATGTGGTATGTACACACAATGAAGTTTTACTCAGTCTAAAAGAATGAAATGTCATCTCCAAGGAAACAGATGGAACTGAAGAACATAATGCTAAGTGAGATAAGTCAGACTCAGAAAGTCAAGGGTCCCATGTTTTCTCTCACATCTGGCAGCTAGACAGAAAAGGAAAGGTAAAGGGACCTCATCAAAATGGAAAAAAAGACCAGAACAATAGAGAAAGGGAATGAGGAAGGGAGAAAAGGAAGGAAACAAGAAGTATGGGGGAAAGAAAATGACAAATTTGTACTATGTGCATGTATGAAGATAGAACAATAAATCCCAATCTTATAATAATTATAATGGATCAATAAAAACCATTTTAAAAAGATGACAGTACAGGATTAATGACCCAAAGATAGTGGAGTAGGAAGTTCCAGGGGTCAGTCCAGACTCACTTCACAGCTTGGACCATATTGGTCAGAATAAAGACCATATATGTTTTCTTAGGAAGAAGGGATAGGATTTTTCTCTCACCTGGATCCATGGGGAGCTCAGAATCTTCAGGCTTTTATTTAGTTTTCCCATAAAGTTGAGAAAATGCTGATCTTTATAATCAAAATGATTGTGGAAGATAATGGAGCAGATCACATTGCAGGGAGCACAGCCCAAGATAAAGGAATCACAGGGTGAGGCTAAAGAAATGGAAACATTAAATTTAACATTAAAATATACATAAAAATGTGTTTCTCTTTGAGATAACAGGGAAAGGTAATTGCAGAATCTCTAAGCAATATCTATTGAGAAATTCCCTTGAGATAAAAAATAGTTATCATTCTAAAAGTCATTATCACTTTTACATGAGTCTTGAATTGACTTTTACCTTCTAGCCAGTTTAATAGCAGTTTTCATAGTGCTCCATTCAAATCCACTGCCTTTTTATGCCACTTTAACACACAGTATCCCTCAATTTTTGAAAATATTTTAAAAGATCACTTTAAAAATACCTGTTAATACAATTTCAGTGCTGAATCATATTTGTCAATAAAACTGTAGATAATTAGGAATTATGCAGAAAGAAAAAGAATTTAGGAACATTCATACATATATATATAGATATAGATATAGATATATACACACATATATATATATAGTGACCACTTAAAGATTTCTGTGTGAATTTTGTTTTGTTTAGTTTTGTTTTCATCCAAGGGATTGAACTCAGAAGCAGTTGAACACTGAGCCACATCCCCAGTCCTATTTTGCATTTTATTCAGAGACAGGTTCTTAGTGAGGTGCTTAGCAACTTCCTGTTGCTGAGGCTGGCTTTGAACTTGATCCTTCTGCTTCAGCCTCCTGAGCCACTGGGATTACAGACTTGGGCCACAACCCTGAGCTGAAAGATTAATGTGTAAACAGGAGTAAAGACTAAATAGACAGTAACTATGTAGGAATTTGTATATTTGTGGAACAAACTAATAAACAGAAAACATTCATGTTTTATGAGGAAAATGGTAAACATTCATAAATCATGACATACACTTATGAAAATAAAAGTGATAAATTTTTATTTTAAATAAATTCTGTATAAAACAAAGTTTAAATTCATGAATGGAATCTGTTTATTTCTTCACTAAAGACAGAAAAAGAGAGAGGGGGAGTGATAGACACTAAGGGAAATTTTCCCACCTTAGGAAATAGCACCCATCATTTTCAAATGCATCAAAATTTAATCTACATAGCAATTCCACTCCCTTGTGAACCTCTGGAACATTTCTCTGAATCATATAGTCACCCACAGATTAATATAGTTTAGTTAATTTTAATACTGGCTATCATTTTATTCATTTATATCCTTTTATAGGGAAAGAAATTAAAGTAGGACAAGGTCTATTTGTGGGACTCCATAAAAATGAAATTACAATTAGGTGATCAACAAATTTAATTTGAAAAAAGTATCCTTCAAAACTATAGACTTAAATTTTACTTGATAAAATTAATTAACCATGGAAGTGAAAGACCTCTACAATGAAAATTACAAAAAAAAAAAAAAAAAAAAAAAAAACTGATGAAAGAAGTTGAAGAAGACACACACACACAAAGTTGGAAAAACTTCCCATGCTCATCAACTGGAGCATTTAGATCCTAGTATCCAAATCAATTTGCAGGGTCCCTTGAATTCCCATGATAATACCAAAGACAATTATCACAGTACTACCAAAAAAAAAAAAATCCTAAATTTCACTTGTAAGCACCAAAGGCCAGACAATTGTGAGCAGAGGAACAAAGTGGAGGCAGGACAAAGCCTGAGTTCAAGACATACTACAGAGCCAGAGTAAGCACAATATCATGGTACTAGTATAAAAACAGGCAAATAAAACAATGAAAGAGAGAGGAGATTCCAGGAAGTGGGGCAGGGAAGATATGCATCTACACTTAACTAATTCTTGCAAAAGTTACCAAAAGTTATTGTGGAGAAATGAGACCCTCTTCACAAAATGGAGCATGAAGATGATTGCAGCTTGACCCATATCTCTCACCTCATACAAATTTCTACTCAAAATGGCTCAGAGAAATTACTGTAAGACTTGAAACCCTAAAAGAACTGTAAGAAAACATAGAGGAAAAAACCTCAAGATGCATAAAGTGATGATACTTTTGTATAGGATGCTAAAAGAAAAGTAGGAATTAGATTACATCAAACTGAAAAGCTCTTACCCAAGAGTCAATAGACTGAAGAGACATCATGTCCTACAGAAAAGGCAATAATATTTGCCAATTATTCATCTCATGAAAGATTAAAATCAACAATATATAAGGAATGAAAAAACATAACAGACCCCAAGCAATAGAATAAAAAATGGGCAAATGATCTTAACAGGCACTTCTCAAAAGAAAAAATGAACTGACTGATAAACACATTTTTAAAATGCTAAATATCATTAGCCATCAGGGAAATGCATATCAAAACTACATATGAGACAACAAGGAGATCCAAGATGGAGGAGTAGAGAGTGACTGCATCTCCATCGCTCCAGAACTCAGGATTCAAGAAGGGGAGGTATCGAGAGACTCAGACCAACATAGAGCCACGGGGTGAGTCTCTCCCATTGGGTGAAGCTCAGCCCGGGCAGCAGGCCCGGACAGGGGCAGCTTCTCGGAGCAAGGCAGGGCAGCGAGAGTCTTCCGCAAACAGCCCTGCTCTCTCCAGCAGCAGGCTCCATCCAAAGCCAGCTTCTAGGAGCAGGCCCACCCATTGAGAACCATTCCACACAGAGCCAACTCCAAGCCCAGGACTCAGCAGTGGGCCCCGGCTTCCAGGTGGCTTCTGGGACCAGGGCAGGGCAGTTAGAGACTTCACCAAGCAGCCCTGCTCCCTACGGTGGAAGGCAGGGTACACAGCCAGCTTCTTGGAGCTGGCCTGCCCAGTGAGAGCCTTTCCACACAGAGCCAAGTCCAAGCCCAGGACCCAGCAGTGGGCCCCAGCTTCCAGATGGCTTCTGGGACCAGGGCAGGGCAGTTAGAGACTTCCCCAAGCAGCCCTGCTCCCTCCGGTGGCAGGCAGGCTACACAGCCACCTTCTTGGAGCAGGCCCACCCAGTGAGAGCGTTTCCACACAGAGACAACCCCAAGCCCTGAACTCAGAAGCGAGGACCAGCCTGCAGGTGGCTTCTGGGACCAAGGCAGGACAGGGAGAGGCTTTCCCCAAACAGCCTGGCTCCCTCAGGCGGGGACAGGCCCTGTCTATAGCCAGCTTCTAGGAATAGGACTGCCAAGTGAAAGGATTTCCACACAGAACCAGCCCCCAGCCCTGGAAAAAGTAGTGGGCTAGGGGCAGCTTTCCTTGGAAGTACTGCATTATCAAGTTACTCCAAGACTTCAGGCTACTGAAGGCTGGGAGGTGATGTACTGGAAATCTACAGGACACTATAAGCCAATAGAGGAAATCTGCAATATCTCACAGTCCCACTAATATCTGACCAATATGAGAAAACAAGGGAAGAAAATGTACCAAACAAACCTAGATACTATATCTGTAAAACCCAATGACAGCACAACAGAAGAAATGTCAGAAAGGGAGTTCAGAATGTACATAATTAAAACAATCAGGGAAGCAAAGGAGGAGATGAAATAGCAAATGCAGGCATTGAAGGAAGATATGAAAGAACAAATGCAGGCATTAAATGATCGAACCAATCAACAGTTAAAAGAGCAAATAAGGGAAACGAGATCATTTCAATAAAGAGTGAGAGATATGAAAAAAATACAAACAGAAATCCTGAAATGAAGGAAACAATAAACCAAGTTAAAAACTCCATAGAAAGCATAACAAATAGGATAGAACATCTAGAAGACAGAACTTCAGACATTGAAGGCAAAATATTTAATATTGAAAACAAAATTGAACAAACAGAGAAGATGGTAAGAAATCATGAAGAGAGTCTACAAGAATTATGAGATATCATGAAAAGACCAAATTTAAGAATTATTGGGATTGAGGAAGGCACAGAGAAACAAACCAAAGGAATGAACAATCTATTTAATGAAATAATATCTGAAAATTTCCCAAATCTGAATAACAAAATGGAAAACCAGGTACAAGAGGCTTATAGGACTCCAAATATACAAAATTAACACAGACCCACAACAAGGCACATTATTATGAAAATGCATAACATACAAAATCAGGACAGAATTATAAATGCTGTGAGAGAAAGAATCAAATTACATTCAGGGGAAAACCAATAAGAATATCAGCAAATTTTTCAATCCAGACCCTAAAAGCTAGAAGGGCCTGGAACATCATTTACCAAGCCCTGAAAGAAAACGGATGCCAACCAAAAATCTTATACCCAGCAAAACATACTTACAGATTTGACAACAAAATAAAATCCTTCCATGATAAACAAAAACAAAAACAATTTACAAAAAAGAAAGCCAGCATTACAGAACATTCTCGGCAAAATATTCCATGAGGAAGAGATGAAAAACAATGATGCAAATCAGGAATGAGAGGAACTAGCCTAAAGCAATAGGCAAATAAAGGAGAAACCAAATCATGTCAAAAAACAAAAATTAGTCAAATGAATGGGAATACAAATCATTTCACATTAATAACCCTGAATGTTAATGGCCTGAACTCATCAATCAAAAGACATAGACTGGCAGACTGGATTAAAAAGAAATCCAACAATATGCTGCCTGCAACAGATTCATCTCATAGAAAGAGATACCCACAGACTAAAGGTGAAAGAATGGGGGGAAACATACCATGCACATGGACACAACAAAAAAGCTGGAGTATCCATTCTCATTTCAGAGAATGGATAAAGAAGGAGATTACATATTGCTTAAGGGAAGCATAAATCAGCAATAAATAATAATCATAAATATCTATGCCCCAAACATTGGCTCATCTATGTATGTCAAACAATCCTTCGCAATTCCAGAAATCAAATAGACCACAACACAATAATACTAGGCGATTTTAACACACCTCTTTCACCACTGGATAGATCTTCAAAAAAAAAAAAAAACTTGAATAAAGAAACCATAGATCTCAATAACACAATCAATAATTTAGACTTAAAGGACGTATATAGAATATACCATCCAACAAAGAACAAATACACTTTCTTCTCAGCAGCACATGAATCCTTCTCTGAAATATACCATATTTTATGCCACAAAGCTACTGTTAGCAAATACAAGAAAATAGAGATACTACTTTGTATTCTATCAGATCATAATGGATTGAAATTAGAAATAAATGACAGAATAAAAAACAGAAACTTCTCCAATACCTGGAGATTAAATAATATGCTATTAAATGATGAATGAATAACAGAAGACATCAGGAGGGAAATAAAAAATTCTTAGAAGTAATCGAGAACAAAGACACATCATATCAAAATCTCTGGGACACTATGAAAGCAGTTCTTAGAGGAAGATTTATTTCATAGAGCATATCCAATAAAAGAAGAAAAAATCAACAAGTAAATGACTTAACACTACAGCTCAAAGCCATAGAAAAAGAAGAACAGACCAACACCAAAAGTAGTAGAAGACAGGAAGTAGTTAAAATCAGAGCCGAAATCAATAAAATTTAAACAAAAAAAATCAAAAAATTAATAAAATAAATAGTTGGTTCTTTGAAAAAATAAAAAAATGATAAATCCTAAGCCACACTAACAAAGAGAAAGAGGGAGAAAACTCAAATTACTAAAATTTGGAATGAAGAAGGAAATATCACAACAGACACGAGTGAAATACAAAACATAATTAGAAGCTATTTTGAAAATCTATACTCCAACAAAACAGAAATCCTTGAAGACATCAACAAGTTTCTAGAGACATATGAATTACCTAAAATAAACCAAGAGGACATACACAACTTAAATAAATCAATTTCAAGCAATGAAATAGAAGAGGTCATCAAAAGCCTACCAAAAAACAAAGTCCAGGACCAGATGGGTTCTCAGCCGAGTTCTACAAAACCTTTAAAGAGCTCATTCCAGTACTTCTCAAAGTATTCCATGCAATAGAAGAGGAGGGAACCCCCCAAACTCATTCTATGAAGCCAATATCAACCTGATACCTAAAGCAGACAGAGACACATTGAGGAAAGAGAATTTCAGACCAATATCCTTAATGAACATCGATGCAAAAATTCTCAACAAAATTTTAGCAAATCACATACAAAAAGATATTAAAAAGATAGTGAACCATGATCAAGTGGGTTTTATTCCAGGGATGCAAGGTTGGTTCAACATCAGGAAATCAATAAATGTCATTCACCATATCAACAGACTAAAATTTAAGAATCACATGATTATTTTGATAGATGCTGAAAAAGCATTTGATAAAATACAGCATCCTTCATGCTCAAAACACTGGAAAAACTGGGATAGTGGGAACATTCCTTACCATTTAAGGCCATCTATGCTAAGCCCATGGCCAATAGCATTATAAATGGTGAAAAACTGAAAGCAATCCCCCTAAAAACTGGAACAAGGCAGGGATGCCCTCTTTCACCACTTTATTCAACATCGTCCTTGAAACTTAAGCCAGAGCAATTAAACAGACCAAAGAAATTAAAGGGATACGAATTGGAAAAGAAGAACTCAATGTATCCCTCTTCGCTGGTGACATGATTGTATATTTAGAGGAACCTGGAAATTCCACCAGAAAACTCTTAGAACTCATAAGTGAATTCAGTAAAGTAGCAGGTTACAAGATCAATGCTCATAAATCCAACGCATTTTTATACATAATTGATGAATCTTCAGAAAGAGAAGTTACGAAAACTACCCCATTCACAATAGCCTCAAAAAAAATAAAATACTTGGGAATCAATCTAACAAAAGAGCTGAAAGACCTCTACAATGAGAAATGGAGAACACTAAAGAAAGAAATTAAAGAAAACCTTAGAAGATAGAAAGATCTCCCATGCTCTTGGATAGAAAGAATTAATATTGTCAGAATGGCCATACTACCAAAAGTGCTATACAGATTCAATGATATTCCACTTAAAATCCCAATGACGTACCTTACAGAAATGGAGCAAGCAATTATAAAATTCATCTGAAAGAATTAGAAACCCAGAATAGCTAAAGCATCCTTAGCAGGAAGAGCGAAGCAGGGGGTATCGCAATACCAGATCTTCAACTCTACTACAAAGCAATAGTATCAAAAATGGCATGGTATTGGTACCAAAATAGACAGGTAGATCAATGGTACAGAATAGAGGACACAGACAGAAACCCAAATAAATACAATTTTCTCATACTAGACAACATGGCCAAAAATATGTGATGGAGAAAAGATAGCCTCTTCAACAAATGGTGCTGGGAAAACTGAACATTCATATGCAGCAGAATGAAACTAAACCCCTATCTCTTACCCTGCACAAAACTCAACTCAAAATGGATCAAGGACCTTGAAATCAAACCAGAGACCCTGCATCTTATAGAAGAAAAAGTAGGTCCAAATCTTCAACTTGTTGGCTTAGGATCAGACTTCCTTAACAGGACTCCCATAGCACAAGAAATAAAACCAAGAATCAACAACTGGGGATAAATTCAAACTAAAAATCTTTCTCTCAGCAAAGGAAACTAGCAGTAATGTGAAGAGAGAGCCTACAGAGTGGGAGAATATCTTTGCCACTCATAATTCAGATAGAGTGCTAATTTCCAGAATCTATAAAGAACTCAAAAAACTCTACACCAAGAATACAAATAATCCGATCAACAAATGGGCTAAGGAAATGAACAGACACTTCACAGAAGAAGATCTACAAGCAATCAACAGATATATGAAAAAATGTTCAACATCTCTAGTAATAAGAGAAATGCAAATCAAAACTACCCTAAGATTCCACCTCACCCCAATTAGAATGGCAATTATCAAGAACACAAGCGGGAGGGAAAAAAATAACAGAATGAATCAAACAACATTACTCTATGTAAATTTATGATTACACAAATGGTATGCCTTTATGCCATGTACAAACAGAGAAATAACATGTATCCCATTTGTTTACAATAAAAAAAAAAAAAAACAAAGAAAAAAAAAGAACACAAGCAACAAAAGGTGTTGGCGAGGATGTGGGGAAAAAGGTTCACTCATACATTGCTGGTGGGGTTGCAAAATAGTGCAGCCAGTCTGGAAAGCAGTATGGAGATTCCTCATAAAGATTGGAATGGACCCATCATTTGACCCAGCTATCCCACTCCTTGGCCTATACCCAAAGGACTTAAAAGCAGAATACTACAAAGATACAGCCACATCATTGTTCATTGCTGCTCAATTCACCATAGCCAGATTGTGGAACCAACCTAGATGTCCTTCAATTGATGAATGGATAAAGAAACAGTGGTATATATATATATGTATATATATATACATATATATATACACACACAATGGAATATTACTCAGCCATAAAGAATGATAAAATAATGGCATTTGCAGGCAAATCTATGAAATGGGAGTATATCATGCTAAATGAGGTAAGCCAATCTCAAAAAACCAAAGGACGGATGATCTTGCTGATAAGCAGATGAAAACACATAATGGGGGTGTGGGAGGGGTTAGTGTTAGGGTTCAGTTAGGGTTAGGGTTTGGGTTAGGTGGGTGGCAAGAATGGAGGATGGAAGGACTGTATGGAGGGAAAAGGGTTGGAGATTTGGGGGCAGAAAATAACAGAATGAATTAAACAACATTATCCTATGTAAATTTATGATTACACAAATGGTATGCCTTTACTCCATGTACAAACAGAGAAACAACATGTATCCCATTTGTTTACAATAAAAAAAAAGTATTACAACCAGTGTCTCAGAATGCTAGGCAAGTGCTCTGACACTGAGCTACAACCTCAGCCCCTCTTTCCTTTTTCTATTTGAATCAATTATGTGTGTTTGAAGTTTCAAAGTTTGGGTAACTATATTAAGCAGTAAGGAATAAAAGGACTAATTTTGTTGTATATATAAATGTTGTCATATAAATTAATCATGACACTATTCCTTAAGCAATTAACCAAGAGTCCAGCAGTCAAGTGTGGATTAAATATCTCCATTTATATAATCAAATTCTTGCCTTTGAGAAGCTTATAGTCTCTTGCATAAAAATTGTAAATTCATAAAGTGACTTAAGGTAATTATGGGACAGACTCTAGAGAAACCATGGTTTTGTTTATTTGCTGGTTGGTTTTTAAGAATCTTATATAGAGGTTCGCATGGTTGTGGGGGAAAAGGCATACTTTTACATTGCTGGTGGAGTTGGAAATTGGTGCAGCCACGTACGGAGATTCCTCAGAAAACTTGGAATGAACCCATCTTTTGACCCAGTTATCCCGGTCTTCGCATTGAACCCAAAGAACTTAAAATTAGCATACTACAGTAACGCAGTCACATCCATTTTATACAGCTCAATTCACAATAGCTAGATTGTGGAACCAACCTAGATGCCCTTCAGCAGATGAATGGATAAAGAAATCATGGTATATTTATACAATTGAATATTATTCAGTCACAAAGAAGAATAATATTATGGTATTTGCAGATAACTGGATGGAATTGGAGAATATCATGCTAAGTGAAATAAGCCAATTCCCAAAACCCAAACGCCAAATGTTTTCCCTGATAGGATGATGACACATAATGGGTGGTGGGGGTTGAGAGAGAGAATAATGGAGGAACTTCAGAGAGAAATGAGAGGGAGGAGGGGGAAGGGGTATGAAAGATGGTGGAATGAGAAAGACATCATTACCCTATGTACATGTATGATTACACAAATGATATAAATCTACATCATGCACAACCATAGAATCGAAAATTTGTGTACAATGAATCAAAATGTAGTCTGTAAAAATAAAAACATAATAAAAAGTAACTTGACTGTACATTCAAAAAAAAACTACCATGAGATATCATTTTGCCCCACTTAGAATGACTATATGATAGTCAAAACACAGGAACACAAATTAGACACCTTACTTATAACCAGTACACAACCACAAATAGAAATATTGAAAATGTGTGCAGATAAAGGGCACCTTATGACTATTGGTGGAATTGTTCATTAGAAAAGCCATTATAGAAAACAGTATGGAATTTCCTCAAACATAAACAGAACTTCCATAGGATCCAGGTGTCCTGATTCTGGTTCACAAATGAAAGAAATAAAATCAACATACCGTATAGATTCCTGCATGTACAGAACAATTATAACTCTATTTATGTGGTTATCAACAGATGAGTGGATAAAGACAATATGTTATACATACACAATGTATTTGCATTCACTCATAAAGAAGAATGGAATCTTGTCATTTACTGCAAAGAAGAAAAAACTGGGAAAACTGATGGTAAGTAAGGGGTCAGAATCAAAAAGTCAAGTATTGCATGGTCTCTCTCAGGTGTGGAAGGTAAAATGAATGTGAACCTGAGAATAGAATAGAGGAAGGATGTGTGGTGGTGGTGAGGAAATTAGAGAGATGAAGAAGATAGATTATAATAGTATTTGCTGCACACATGTGTGGGAATGCCATAGTGATCCTCATTAAGGTGAAATGATTAAGTGTTAAAAAAAGCTATGGTACAATAAATTTAAAATAAATGAAAAAATGATGCAAAGGAAGTGTAGTGCATTGGGTCAGAACATGGCATTCAGATTATCTACTCTTCCACCAGGCTCTCTAAGTGTTCCAGTTTCCTGAGCCTTCACAACAAAGGTTTATTTTAGGTATGGAGTTGAAGGGTAATTAGAGAAGACTGCAAATTTTTTATGTACATCATTCACTGGTAAAGTCTGATTTTTAGTCTTTCCTTTCTTTTTAAATTGGAAGAGAAATTTAAAAACAGAGCATTCTGGTTTCAACCTGAAAATCAGAGACACTGGAAAACACTTCAGGGGTCAGTAGAGAAGACATGGCGAGATAAATGATTACCGTAAGCATGATTCACCAGACTTTGCAGGAGATATGCAAATCAATGGAAAACCATAGGCACTGACCTTGGAAGAAACCCTGAGAGTCGTGAGACAGCAAAAGCGACTCCACAACCACAGTCCAGTTAGGTGAAAGCACACCTCACTTGCTGCAGCTCCACAGGGTCTAAGGCTGATGTTTCCACTGTGTCCAATGGACAGTGGTGAAATGTGGAATGGGAAACTCACAATGTGCCCTGGGGAAACCCTGCTCTTTAACTCTTTAAGGGAATGGATGGCTAAACCTTCTGTATTCATGATCCAATGATGTGAAAACAGAAATCATGCTGGTCAGAGGAGGATTACATGACCTTTGCACCCACCATGCAGCCCACTCATGCCTGTGCACAGGCAGCACAGATCCACAGACTCTGACTCTCTGCTTCAAATCATCTCTCCTCCACATGAGGACTGACAGCACCCATAGTTAAAGGTCTGGCTGCTGTTGAAAAGTGTCTGCTAGACAAAAAGGAGCAGTGTGTTAAGGACAGTGATATGATGCATCACTCACACTTGGTTTTCCTCAACTCCTCCACAAGGCAGCTGGCATCTTCTTGAATGCGGTCTTCAATGTGTCTCTTCCCCATCCCAAAATTCTGCAGAGTCAAGAGTGAGAAGCACCTCATCTCTCTCCATCTTTTTCCAGTACTTAAAATGATTATTCAGTGAGAGAGCCTACAGAGTGGGAGAAAATCTTTGCCAATCATACTTCAGAGAGAACACTAATTTCCAGAATCTATAAAGAACTCAAAAAACTCTACACCAAGAATACAAATAATCCAATCAACAAATGGGCTGAGGAAATGAACAGACACTTCACAGAAGAGGATCTACAAGCAATCAACAGATATATGAAAAAATGTTCAACATCTCTAGTAATAAGAGAAATGCAAATCAAAACTACCCTAAGATTCCATCGCACACCAATTAGAATGGCAATTATCAAGAGCACAACAACAATAGGTGTTGGAGAGGATGTGGGGAGAAAGGTACACTCATACATTGCTGGTGGGGTTGCAAATTAGTGGAGCCAATCTGAAATGCAGTATGGAGATTTCTCAGAAAGCCACCATTTGACCCAGCTATCCCACCCCTTGGCCTATACCCAAAGGACTTAAAATAAGCATACTAAAGAGATACAGCCACATCAATGTTCATAGCTGCCCAATTCACAATAGCCAGATTGTGGAACCAACCTAGATGTCCTTCAGTTGACGAATGGATAGAGAAACAGTGGTATATATATATACAATGGCATATTACTCAGCCATAAAGAATGATAAAATTATGGCATTAGCAGGCAAATGGATGAAATTGGAGAATATCATGCAAAGTGAGATAAGCCAATCTCAAAAAAACCAAAGGATGATTGATCTCGCTAAGTGGATGATGATATATAACGGGGGGTTCGAGGGGTTAGCGTTAGGGTTAGGGAAAGGTTTAGGGCTAGGGTTAAGGAGGGGGGCAAGAATAGAGGAAAGACTTTATAGAGGGAAAAGAGGGGTGGGAGAGGTGGGGGAAGAAGGAAAAAAAATTACAGAATGAATCAAACAACATTACCCTCCATAAATTTGTGATTACACAAATGGTATGCCTTGGCTCCATGTACAAACAGAGAAACAATATGTGTCCCATTTGTTTACAATTTTAAAAAAAAGACATAGACTGGCAGATTGGATTAAAAAGAAAGATCCAACAATTTGATGCCCCAAGAGACTCATCTCATAGAATGAGATACACACAGACTAAAGGTAAAAGGATGGGAAAAAACATACCATGCACATGGACTTGATCATAGTGCACAATTTTCTTAATATGTTTTTGGATACGGTTTGCCAATATTTTGTTAAGGATCTTTGCATCTATATTCATCAAGGATATTGGTTTGAAATTTTCTTTCCTCGATGTGCCTCTTTCTGCTTAGGTATCAGGATGATATTGGTTCTCTCCTATTTCATGGAATACTTTGAGGAGTATTGGAATGAGGTCTTCTTTAAAGGTTTTGTAGAACTCGGCTGAGAACCCATCTGGTCCCGAACTTTTCTTTGTTGGTAGGCTTTTGATGACCTCTTCTATTTCATTGCTTGAAATTGATTTATTTAAGTTGTGTATGTCCTCTTGGTTCATTTTAGGTAATTCTTATGTCTCTATAAACTTGTTGATGTCCTTGAGGTTTTCTGTTTTGTTAGAGTATAGATTTTCAAAATAGCTTCTAATTATGTTTTGTATTTCACTCATGTCTGTAGTGATATTTCCTTGTTCATTCCAAATTTTAGTAATTTGAGTTTTCTCTCTCTCTTTGTTAGTGTGGTTAAGGGTTGATCAATTTTATTTATTTTTCAAAGAATCAACTCTTTATTTTGTTAATTTTTTCGATTGTTTCTTTTGTTTCAATTTCTTTGATTTCAGCTCTGATTTTAACTATTTCCTGTCTTCTACTACTTTTGGTGTTCGTCTGTTCTTCTTTTTCTATGGCTTTGAGCTATAGTGTTAAGTAGTTTATTTGTTGATTTTTTTCTTCTTTTATTGAATATGCTCCATGATATAAATCTTCCTCTAAGAACTGCTTTCATAGTGTCCCAGAGAATTTGATATGATATGTCTTTGTTCTCATTTTCTTCTATGAATTTTTTTAGTTACCTCCTGATGTCTTCTATTATCCATTCATCACATAATAGCGTATTATTTAATCTCCAGGTATTGGAATAGTTTCTGTTGTTTATACTGTCATTTATTTCTAATTTCAATCCATTATGATCTGATAGAATACAAGGTAGTATCTCTATCTTCTTGTATTTGCTAACAGTAGTTTTGTGGCATAAAATATGGTCTATTTTAGAGATGGATCCGTGTACTGCTGAGAAGAAAGTGTATTTGTTGTTTGTTGGATGGTATATTCTATATATGTCTGTTAAGTCTAAATTGTTGATTGTGTTATTGAGATCTATGGTTTCTTTATTCAATTTTTGTTTGGAAGATCTATCTAGTGGTGAGAGAGGTGTGTTAAAATTGCCTAGTATTATTGTGTTGTGGTCTATTTGATTTCTGGAATTGAGAAGGATTTGTTTGACATACATGGATGAGCCAATGTTCAGGGCATAGATATTTATGATTGTTATGTATTGCTGACTTATGCTTCCCTTAAGCACTATGTAATGTCCTTCTTTGTCCCTTCTGACTAGTTTTGGCTTGAATTCCACATTATCTGAAATGAGGATGGATACTCCAGCTTTTTTGCTGTGTCCATGTGCATGGTATGTTTTCTCCCATCCTTTCACCTTTAGTCTGTGGGTATCTCTTTCTATGAGATGAGTCTCTTGCAGGCAGCATACTGTTCGATTTTCTTTTTAATCCAATCTTCAGTCTATGTCTTTTGATTGATGAATTCAGGCCATTAACATTCAGGGTTATTATTGTGATATGATTTGTATTCCCAGTCATTTGACTCATTTTTATTTATTTATTTATTTATTTATTTATTTATTTTGGCATGATTGGTTTCTCCTTTATTTGGCTGTTCTTTTAGGATACTTCCTCCATTTGCTGATTTACATCATTGATTTTCATCTCTTCCTCATGAAATATTTTGCTGAGAATGTTCTCTAATTCCAGCTTTCTTTCTGTAAATTGTTTTAGCTTTTGTTTAACATGGAGGGATTTTTTTTCATCATCAAATCTGAACATATTTTTTGCTGGGTATAAGATTCTTGGTTGGCATCCATTTTCTTTCAGGGCTTGATATATGTTATTCCAGGCCCTTCTAGCTTTTAGGGTCTGGATTGAAAAATTTGCTGATATTCTTATTGGTTTCTCCCTAAATGTAATTTGATTCTTTTCTCTTGTGGCCTTTAAAATTCTGTCTTTATTTTGTATGTTAGGTGTTTCCATAATAATGTGCCTTGGTGTGGGTCTGTTGTAATTTTGTATATTTGGAGTCCTATAAGCCTCTTGTACTTAGTTTTCCATTTCATTCTTCAGATTTGGGAAATTTTTAGATATTATTTCATTCAATAGATTGTTCATTCCGTTGGTTTGTTTCTCTAAGCCTTCCTCAATCCCAATAATTCTTAAATTTGGTCTTTTCATTCTTTAATTCTTGTAGTTTCTGTTAATGATTTCTTACCATCTTTTCTGTTTTGTCAACTTTGTTTTCAAGATTAAGTATTTTTTCTTCAATATCTGAGGTTCTGTCTTCCAGGTGTTCTATCCTATTGGTTATGCTTTCTATGGAGTTTTTAATTTGGTTTATTGTTGCCTTCATTTCAGGGATATCTGTTTGTTTTTTTTCAATACCTCTAACACTTTATTGAAATGATCTTTTGCTTTCTGTATTTACTCTTTTAACTGTTGATTGTTGCAATCCTTCAGTGCCTGTGTTTGCTCTTTCATCTCATCATTCAATGCCTGCATTTGGTCTTGCATCTCCTCGTTTGCTTCTCTGATCATTTTAATTATATACATTTTGAACTCCCTTTCTTGACATTTCTTCTGCCATGCTAACATTGGGTATTGTTGCTATACCATCTAGGTTTGTTGGGGACATTTTCTTCCCTTGTTTTCTCATATTATTCTGGTATCTTCCCTTCTAGTAGTGAAACTCTGGGATTTTGCAGATATCCTCTATTGAAATGTTGTCTCTGTAGATTTCCAATAACTCACCTCTTAGTCTTCAGTAGCCTGAAATCTTGGAGGAACTAGATAATGTGGTGCTCCACTAGGAACCTGCCCCTCTAGGGGTGGTGGACTACAGGTGGGGTATATTCCCTGTCAGTGGACAGAGGCACCTCCACTTGTTGACTGATGGTCAACCAAATGTGTACTAGACTGCAGACTGGGGCACTTCTGATCTGGGCCTGTGTCTCTGGTTCTACAGCCCCGGTGAGAAACCCTCGTCCAGTGGGGAAGACTTACACAGTAGGGAATTTCTGCTGGCCAGCTCTCCTCCAAGAAGTTCCCTTCAATCCAGAACTACCACCTGGACTGGGAAGCCCTCCTCTGCAATGTTCCCAAGGGTTCTGACCTACCACCTAGGCTGGGGAGCCTGGCCCTGTGAGGGATTCTCTCGCTGATCAGCCGTCCTCTGTTATGGTCCCTGGGGACTGGAGCTACCACCTGGGCCTCGAACCTTCACTCTGTGTGGAAGCCTCTTGTTGTGTGGCCCTCCTCTGCAATGCTCCTGGTTGATGGGGTACTCGGCTCCAGCTGAGGAGTCTCACTGGGCCAATCTACTCCATGAAGTTCCCTGCATTTTGGGATTACTGTCACATCCAGGGAGCCCAACCAGTGGAAGAGATTCACCCGGTGACTCTGAGTTGCTCCCAAGTTTCAATACCTCCTCCTCTTGACTCCTTGGTCTTGTCAAAGGTTCTCTAATCTCCTGTAGGTGTCTCAGGAAGGGAGCTGCCCTTCCAATGATGATGGGCACATCCTCAGGAATAGTTCAAAATGCCTTCACCAGCCTATAAAGAAGCCTCTGATTAGCTCCATGATGCAGGCAGACTGGCTTATCTGCTTGTTTGATCTGCGATCGCAACAGAACACAGCATGGTGGTGGTCGTGTGGGGTCGCTGAGTGATGATGCCAATCTTGGTGCAGGGGAAAGATGGGGTTGCCCAGTGATAGCCTATGTCTTTGGCCTGGTGGCTGGGTGGGTTAGCTGCCTGCTGCCCAGCACCACAAGGCAGGTGGGCTGGGTGCCTACCTCCTACCTCTGCGATGCAGGCAGCCTGACTTACCTGCCAGCTCGCTCCACAACTGCAACCCACCAATGAAGGAGCCCTCCAATGGTTTCTGATATGCAGATGCTAACACACAATAAGGTGGGGGTGGGGAATAGAAGTTCATTGGATTAGACAAGAGGAATGAAGGGAAGAGAGGGAATGAGAATAGGAAAAACAGTAGAGTGAATCAGATATAACCTTGCTGTGTTCATATATGAATACAGAGTCAGTGTATCTCCAAATCATGTACAACCACAGGAATGGGATCTGCATTATAATACGTTATACTCCATGTGTATATAATGTCAAAATGTACTCTACCCTCAGGAGTATCTAAAAAGAACAAATTTAATAAAAAAGACATTTTCATTAGAAATGAGAATATTTTATATTAGAAAAAAGTGAATGTATCTACAACATACATTTTAATTGTATATGTAACAATCAAGAGAACTTGAAATTGTAAATAAGTAAGCATTGACAATTGAAGAGAAAAATAGTTGTAAAATAGAAGTGGGACATTCCAACACTCAACTTTAAATCAAAGATTAAGCATCTGGACAAATGTCAAAATTTAAATACTACCAGTTATCAACTATAACTAATATATAACAGGACACTTTTCTTGGCAATTATACAGTACACATTCAACTCAGGTACACAAAGAATTTTCTCCAGGATAGACCATATGTAGATGATGCATAATTCTCAAGTATTTAAAATATTAAAATCATGTATCTTCTCTCATCACAGTGGAATGAAGTTAAAAACCAACAACACAGGGAAATATGAAGGTAAAAGAACATACTCTTGGACAACCAATAAGTTAAAGAAGAAATCACTAGGAAAACTAGAAAAAAGGGAAGATGAGTGAACATAAAACACAACGTAAAAAAATAATGGTATATAATTCAGTACACAGGAGAACACTGAGAGTAGTGAATCTATATTTTAAAATTAGGATGTGCAAATTATAACACCAAATTGCAGAAAGACCTAGAAATTTGTAGAAAGACCCTGCTTTCTACAAAGATAATGTTGTAGTTATTAAGGGAACATGGCAATGGGAGTGTACCATTTCTGTCATATTGGAGGGGAATTGAAGGTTTTTCAAGAATATGGCCATTCAAGCAATTCAAGTTTGAAGAATGCCTCAAACTTGATTCAATGAAAATAAAAACTTTAAAAAAATAAAAAGTAAAGAAAGAAAAGCTGTGTTTTCAGTAATAGCAGCTCTGTTACATGTGTAGAGCAATGGACTTCAGGAAGTTAACTAGATCTTCTGCACAGTAACTACTGGTGTCAGCTTACACCCTGGTGAGGTTGGCCTTACAGTCAATGAACAGTGCCTGGGACCAGGCATTGCACAAATCAAACTTGTTGGGCTTGCTATAGTTTGTCATGTCACAGGGACCAAAAATTTTCTCATTTCTGTGTCTCACTCACCTCATCTCATCTATAAAACATGGATATTAGGTGAGGGAAGTCTACTTTTTTTCAAGTTCCATGATTAGTTTATAAATTCATTTGTTTCTCCTTCTATCAGGGAGCAGACAAAATAACCTGTACGATTTCTGTCCTGCATGATGACAAAGAGTTTCCCAGTCTAGAGAATTTTGAACCTGCCCTCTTTCTGGATGCAAGTGACAACTGTGAGGAGAGTGACTGTTTCATGGCTTTCTCAGTGGGCAAGCAAGCTCTGTTTTCATTTCTGCATAAGTGGTCAAGAGAGATGAGAATGAGCTTTGCATGGAGGCTACTCTGGGCTATCACACATCATTTTCTTGGAGGTCAGAGGCACTATTTCCAATGTCCAGGTTGGTAGTTATTTTTGTCCGTGACTTTGAGCCTCCACCCACTAATTCTGCTTCCTGAACCTGCAGAGATTCTTAGGAGCTCCTAGAAGTCCAATTCTACCAAGACTCTTCTCATCAAACCTAAACAGCCAGTTCAATCAATAGCATTACCAAGAATCTTATATGTAGTAATCCCAAACTCACATCCAGAGATACAAAGTGAATGAGAAACAGAGCTTCCCTCTAAGAGAAAGGAAGATGAATAAACAGTCAAAGAAACTGTAGTGTGGCCAGTGCAATGCTAGAGGCTGCCATGGGAGTCCAGAGAGGGGAACTCCTGACTGGCCTTTTTGAGGCAGGGAAGAGCAGTCAAAAGGTAAAGGTACATTTTTTAGGGAAGTGACATTTAACTATTTTCTCTTACTTTTTAACAGCCCTTTAAAGAAACAGGTGGCACACACTCAATAATGTTAGTTGAAAAGCTTAATGAGGAGGCTGGTGTTTGATAAGTTCTGTATTTGTTAACTGGCCATGGAAAGCTGAGGTTGGGAGCCATCTTGAGGAGGCCACACTGCAGCTTTCTGCTGCAGGAGCCTGGAAGATCAAGGAGGCAACATTGCCATAGTGCTCCCAAAAGTGCCTATGTGTGCTCCAGAGTGTACCTTGTAGAGAGTGAAGCAGACACAAGGATTGTCCCCAGGGGATTTAAGTCAGAAATACAAAGGGGAATCCAACTCATTTTCCCTTTGAATCTGGCAGCTCACATGACCAGCTGCAGAGAGATGGTGAACTGAACAGGAGGGTGTGTAAACACTCAGGGACTCATTTGGGAAGTCTGTTTGTGGGAAACAGAGTTGGTGGATTGACTTCTCTCCTTCAGGAGCAGAATTCTTGGGAGTCCCCAGACTTTTAGACTCCCAACATAAATCACCATTTTCCAGGTCTTAAGGGTGTGTTGGTCTCATCTCTCCAAAGGCCATATCACCCAACAAAACCACAGAGGCCTTATTAGACATGAGCCACAAATTTGGAATTCCCTTCATTTTCTTCTGCAGCAGCTCCACCCTGGGAGTTACTCAACCTTGTCTGTGTAGACAAAACTTCAACCTACAGTACTGGCCATTCCATCCTACCTTGTACAAGTGAGAAGGGAAATTGAGAGTTACATCTTCAGGTTTATGCCACTCCAATTGACAGATCAGTGAGAAAAAAAAAAAAAAGAGGAAGGGGTTAGCAACTTCCAATCTTTTCACTTTCTCTCCCTCTGTCCCTAGTTGGTCTGGAAGCCTAGAGCCCATATCTCCTCCTATGACCAACCTTAACATCCTCTGAGATTTTCACTTTCACCACCCTCTTGGAACTTCTGAGCCTGAATCCAGCTTCTCCTTTGTCTTGTTTTTCTCTCTTGTTTGCAAGAACACTCCCCTCACTGTTGGGAGAATATGCTGGGGATATATAATGATTAACTTTAGACTTCCACTTGACTGGATTAAGTGATACACAAGAGCATAATTTCTGGGTATATCTGTGAGGGTATTTCCAAAAAAGCAATACTCAGGCAGTACTCATGAGCATAGACTGGGACTGAGTCACACCACTGGTTTACCTTGTTCTCCAGACTGCAGATCACCTAGCATGAGATTTTTTCTCCACAACCATGTGATTCAATTTCTATAAAAAATTCCTTATCACCAGTTTATCAATCACTTTGATAATATCTCTCTCTCTCTCTCTCTCTCTCTCTCTCTCTCTCTCTCTCTCTCTCTCTGAAGAGTCCTAAACCAAAATAGGAAATCAATTTCCCGATCTTTCCTTATCAAATAGTTGAAGGTTGGCTGGGCCTGGACTTCTAGATTTTAAATAGTTATTCTTAGAATCCTGGAAACACCAGATGGGATGGTGAACGGCAGTGTTCCCAGCATCTCAGGAGGTGTAGGGATGTGGCTCAGTGTTTAGCTCCCCTGGAATAATCTCCTGTACCCAAATTAAAATAAAAAAAAATAAAATCTCAAGATCTATCTCTAGAACATTCTAGTCTACTGAAGAAGTTGTATTCCTTCATGAATATTGATCCTTGGTATGAAGTCTGTTTTTTTTTTTCCTTTGAAATTTGAAAATATTTTTTTCTTTCCATTAAATTCTAACAAATATATCATTACATCATTACCTGCCAATAAAACTTTAAAATGAAAAGACAGTTAAAGAATTAACAATACCTGATTAGGAAAGTTTAGTTTTATAGCCAGATGGCCCTGGGGTTCCCCTCCTTGTTCTGACATGTGAAACCAAACACAATACTTTGCAGAGCCTTGTCTGAATTATATCAGTAGTAATAGGATATAACCATAATGTCATAGTCTTAATAATGACCTCACACCCCAAAGCATCTACATCTTAATCCTTGAATCCTGGAAACCCGGGATTACATAAAAGAAAAATGAGAAGCTATGAGGAGGTAGCAGATGTGGACACTGAGGTTGAATTGTTGTGACAAAGGACTCAGAAGCCAAGGGATGCAGGCAGTTTCTACAAGATGAAAAAATTAGGGAAATGGATCTCCCCTAGAGGCTCAAAAATGAACTGTATTGGTTGACAGAATCAACTTACCGCAGGGAAGATAATATTGGATCTCAAACCCCAGAACTCTACGATAGTTAATGTGTATTGTTTTCAGTCACTATATCTGTGGCACTTGTTGAGGCAGTAATGGTGACTCATACAAATATTATCATCTCACAGAATTATGAGAAAGGGTAAGTAAAAGGAAAAGAGGAAAGGGCTAAAGCAGGGCAGGGGAATCAAAAGTTTTATGATGGGGAAGATGGTGGTGAAGGGAAAATTATAAATTTTGGTAAGATAATTAAAGTAGCAATATTGAGAAATTGTTCTGTCAGGGTAAAAGGCTGCCTGTTGTTCTGCATATCTGTCAACACCTCATTAATATATTTTCCTTTTCCAATGAACATTGTTAAAAATGGAAACAATGCAGTTCTCATGTGCATTTTAATTTTTAATGTACTCCACATCTTTTTCAGTTGAGAAGTAGTGATCATATGTATTTATGGGGCACATCGTGGTATAAGTATTCATGGAACAACGATTGATCAGGATAATTAACATAGTCATTATCTCACAAATTTGTCCTTTCTTATGGGCAGGATATGTAATATCTCCCCTTTTAAGTATCGTGAAATATGCAATAAATCATTATTAATAATAGGGACCATGTTCTACACTATATCATCAGAACTAATTCCTCCTGTCTACCCTAAACTTTGAACCTTTAACTAGCTTCTCTTCTTTCTCCATCCACTCACACCCTCACCTGGTCTCAAGTTTTAGTAATGATTACTTATCACTAATCTAAGAGTTTGACATGTTTTTATTATTCAAAAATTGAAACTATGTGACTTTATCTTCCTGTGCATGACTTATTGCACTTCTCATAATGTCCCCCAGATTCTTCCTGGTTTAAAGTGATGGTATAGTGAAAAGCCACTAATGTTTTAAAATACAAAATAGCTAATGCAAGTGTTGGAGTAAGGGAGGAAGCACACCTTTGTGAAAACTGAGGACACTCTCTTCAGTGGGGTTGGATGTTCACTGGAACTCAAAGGAATAGGGTGGTGAAAAGCAGGTCAGTGGAGACACCTGACAGGGAAGGAAGTGGAGCATGCCCCGAAGAGGAGATTCCAGATGACACCATAGCAGCAGCCAAAAAGACTGCTCTTCTTCAGACAGGAATGACGCAGATCTGGTATGCAGGTGGCACAGAGACAAGTCCCCTGCAAACTGGGGTGGTATCAAGATTCTTTGGGTCTACCACAGATTTCAGGTGAAAATTCTGTAAGATGGTGGTCAGGAATAAGAACAGTTCCATGCGGGCCAGACCTTCTCCTGCACAAGCCCGTTTTCCTGAAAAATGAAAAAAAAAAAAAAAAAAAAGTGAGAGAGGATAAAATTCTCCTTGCACAGTATATTTCTGACCAGTACAAGAAAACATAGTCACTATTCATGAATTATTGGAGGGATGGATGGATTGATGGACGGACCAAGAATAAATAAATGGAAGTATTGTAGATTAATAGTATAGTTACCTAGTTCTTGTCAGATACTGGGTTGGATCCTCAGCACCACATAAAAGTAAACAAATTAAATAGCTGAAAAATTAAATTTATTGTGTCTATATACAACTAAAAAGTTTCTAAATGAGTAAATATAAAGGACAGCTGATTAGATAGTATGGACACACCTGTTATCCACCAAATAATTTAGTAGCACTGTTCATTCCATCAGTATTTATTGAGTATCAACTCTATTCCAAGAAATAAATTAACCATACTCACATTAAAACTGTTGTTTTGACATTTCATGTTTCCATCAATCTTTTCCCAGAAACACCCATTGATTACTTGTGTTCCCTGTTCCCAGTCGGATTTTCATGATCTCTCCTCCCATTCATCTGATCCAATGAGCCTCATCAGCCTTAAACATAGAATGTAGTTTCAAGCTTTATCTCACTCTGTTCCTTTTGCCCAGGTTGCACTTCATACTTCTCTCAGATCCTAGATCAAATGTTATTTTCTTTAACACTGTTTGTGATTCCACCAGGCTCTAGAGTCTTATCCTCTTTGGTCTTATTCAGCAGTGAAGTTTGTATTATTTAAATCATTACTCATGATATATCTAACCTTCTGAAAAGGAGTTCTATCAAGGTGGGGCTAATCTTTGTCATATGAGTATCTATAGTGGAGAACCTAAAAGCAAGCCTGAGGAGCCAAAGAGTAAATTTGGGCCACGATATGCCAGAGATTCAGCACATAATTCAGGTTTGAGGGCCCTGTGTCCCAACAATTAAGGATGTAGGGAGATAAGGGTGCTCTGGTGTACTTAAAGGATAATCTGCCCCACTCACAAGGTTTGCTGACCATCATTCACCAGTCAGAAGGCTCTGGCATCCCTAACCAGAAGCAAATATCCTACTCCTATGGTCAATGAACTCTAAAAATGCCCAGTCTCTCTTCATTTCTTTTTATTTTGCCTCTTGTTAGGGAGCTCTAGTGTCCTTTCTTCTACTTGAATGCCACTCAATCCATTTTATGCCTCCCTATGTGGTATGAGAGAACAGGCAGGAGGCATTTTCTCCCTCTGCTGTCATGAACAGCCAATCCTTTCTTCTATGTCCCACAAGACTAGTCATATTGGATTACAACAATCTCTTTATCAATCTGCTTGGTTAATTGGGACACTTTTGCTGCCTTATTCTGTGCTGGGGATATTTATGATAGAGGCAAATTATGGAAGGTACTCACCAAAGTTATGGAATTAGATACTTGTCACAGGGAAGATGAGGACAGTAGAGATGAATTTTATCTTCTCAGAAGTGTTCTGGGAGCACAGTGTTATATTTTGAGGAATGACTCAATGGACCCTGACTCTAGCTTTCTTACTTTGGAAGAACTAGGTCAATTCACCCCAAGCCCCACGAAGCAGACTGATGTTCTAGCCTGATCTTGGACAGTATATGGGCACTGGGAGTATTGCTCTTGATCATGTGCAAAGAACATTTCTACCAGCTCCAAAATGACCATTGTGCAGGTTTAACTGATCGCACGAAGGTGCCTGGTCCACTGAAGTCCCAGTGGAAATAAAGTTTTATTACCTGTTGAGAAAGGCATGAAGTAGTCACTCTTCTTGAATTTGCCATTCTTATCCAGGAAATGGCCTGGGTCAAATTTCTCTGGGTTGGGGAATTCTTTGCTGTCATGCAGCACAGATGTCAGGGATGTTATTATGTTTGTTCCCTGCAATGAATAGACACAGATAAGCCAAGTTGTAAAGAAGTCTTAGAACTTAGTCCAAACAGTGTGATCTATAGATAAGAAGCCCTTTTCCAAAGAACAGCAGTGATATTTTCACTTAGACAACCAAGTAATAAAATGTAAGTTTAAGGTCAGTGACTAGGACATTGTTAAAATGTCCCCAGTAGCATTTGACATTGGGGGTACTTGAGTACTTGAACTCCAAACTTTCTTTTCTCCTCATCATCATGTTTGAATGCTGATGTCTGCTCCTAATCAATACTCTATTTTATCACATCAGTTTTCACACATCTGGTATAGGATTCTACTTTAAAATTGTTCTCCTTGACTGTTGAAACATCCAGGATATTGTTTAGAAATTCTTTCTAGGAAAATAACACATATAGCAAAACCAACTTAATGTATTTACCATTATCACAAAATTTGACTTTTCTTAGAACTGTGAGTGAATCTCCCACTTTTTTAGATGAATCCTAGGTCCCCCCAATGTAAAATGAATGATGAGTTTTTAAAAAATAATAATTTTGGAAAATGTTGACAATCATATATACAGGCCAAAGTTTTTAAAATGTTCCATATTTGTTTAAAATTAGTATATGAAAATGTTTGTTTTTTACACATTTTTTGGCACTTTACAATTTACATAATACTGTGATTTTTTGTTTCACATTCATATTTGCACATAATATAACACTATAATTTGGTCAGTATCATTACCTTGTTCTTCCCCTTTTCTTTCACTCCAAACTCCCCCTGGTCCCTTTTGTCTCCTCCACTGATTTTTATTCAATTTTAATGAAACTTCCCACTGATTTCTTTTTCCTTTTTTCCCCTTAATTTCTACATGTAACAGTAAGCATGTGTCCCTTGATTTTCTGAGTTTGACTTATTTTGCTTAACATAATACTCTCAACTTCCATCTCTTTTCCTGAAAATGACATAATTTTATTTTTATGGTTGAATAAATCTCCATTGTGTATATGTACAATATTTCTTTATTCTTTCATCTGTTGATGGATATCCAAGCTGGTTCATGTATTGACTGTTGTGAACATTGCTGCTATTAACATGGATATGCATGTATCACTTTACTATACTGACGTTATGTACTTAGAATAAATGGAGGGGTGTATTCAATTATGCAGTGAATCCTGGGATTACAAATGTTTCTTGAGGTTATAAAGATGGATATAATTGCAAAAATTGTATGAATTCAACACTTTTCATAGAGAAACAAGTAGACTGGGCATGGTGGCATGTGCTTATAGCCCTGGATGCTAAGGAGATTGAGGCCTAATGATTGCTTGAAGCCAGGAGTTTGGAGCCAAATTATGAAACAAAGATCTTGTCTCCAGAAAAAAAGGAAAAGAAATGAAACAATTACATGATCATTTACTCCAAGACACAAATATTTAACTGGAAATCAATCACCAATTTAATTATAGGAGCTAAAACTGTTAGAATTCTTGGAAACATGTAATACCAAATTGTGAAATTCAAGCTGTTAAATATTTTTTACATAGGAAATAAAGGATAAGTTATAAAAGAAAAACTTGATTCTGTCAGTTTATCATAAAGTTAAAAAATTATGCAATAATATTGGTCTTAGGTAATTACTTAAAAGAAATGAAAATATAATCAACCTCACATTTTTACACAAATGTTCATATTTGCTTATATTTAAAAAATCAAAACCAGAAACAATCAAAATTATCCAACTCCTTATGAGTGAATAAAAATTTCAAGGTGTCCTTTGTAATGGAATACTATTTAGTAATAAAAGTGAATGAACTACTAATACGTGTAAATGAAAATGAATCCAAAACATATTCTTCTACACTAGAAAAAAAAAACAGAAACATTAAAATATAAGGGAGAAGTAAGGTATAGGGAGGGGATTAGGAGGAGGAAGAGGGGAGGGGAGGGCACAGTAAGATACTGGGGAATGAAATTGAGCAAACTATTTTATGTGCAAGTATCAATTGGCCACAATGAAACATATTATTCTGTACAATTATTACATGCCAATAAAATTTTTAAAAATTTGGATCAATAAGAAGAGTATTGGAGAAAGAATAATTGAAGGTAAAACAGTAAGAGATAAGTGATTTGATTATGTATTGTTCTATGTCATGTTCTATTGTATGACTTTCTTGGTAAATGAGAACCATAGGTACAGAAATCAGTACAGAAATTTGGATGAAAATGATATGCCCTAGTGGTCACCAGGGCCTAGACATGAGGAAGTCTCTCATAGAGGATTAAGAAACTTTATGGGGTGATGGAAATATGATATCCATAGACAAAGTATCTCTCTGTGATTCTTAGGCTGCTTTCAAACTTGTGGGCACAAGCCATTCTCCTGCTTCAGTTTCCTGAGTAGCATGGCCTATCATGCCAGCAATATTTTATTTTTAATTTTTCTGTGGCTGCAGCAGTGCATATATTTGTCCCAACTCATTGGACTGTATACATAAGAGATTCAGAGGGAGATTGGGGATGTAGCTTAGTGGCAGAGTGCTTGTATGGCACACATAAGAAAATGGGTTTGATCACAACCAGTGCAATAAAGAAAGTGAGAGAAATTATTTTACATTGAATCACTTAGAACTCCAACAAAAATAGAACAAGGTTGAGTAATATTCCATTGCATTTCTATGCCACATTTTCTTTATCCATTCTTCTGTTGAAGAGCACCCAAAATACATTCTAACGTCATGTATATCTTAAAAGCAAAGTAAATAGAAATATAGAATAAGGAACTGTATCAAAATGAATACATGATGAAAATTAAGTTTTCCTCTCACTTTACCACAGAACACAATTTGGACTCTTCAGAAACCATTGTTGCCACCAATCAGTGATACGTTCCTTCATAATTGTTCTATGGATATAAGGCAAATAAACCTGTATTCAACAGCTTTATACAACTTCTTGTGTTGCTCTTTTTTCCACACAAATTAAAGGTATTCTGTAGCATTTTTATTTTGTATTAACAGAAAAATCCAGGTACTGCCTTATGTTACACATACAGTCACATCTTACATACTGAATTGTATGACTGCCCTATTACACTGCTCACAATTTTAAGCAATTTGCAAAATTTCTTTGTGACAAACAACTGTAATGAGCACATATTGGACATTCCTGTTTGCACTTAGAGTATATACCAAAAATTAGATTTTCTACATCATAGAATATATATTTTATATATATAAATGTATATATAATATATATACATATATATGTATATATTTTTAGACCAAGTATTGAACTGAGGATGCTTAACAATTGAACCACATTCTCAGCCACATCTCTTTTTATTTTTTTATTATTTGAGATAGAGTCTTGCTAAGTTCCTAGGGCATCACTAATCTGTTGAGGCTGGCTTTGAACTTGCAATCCTTCAGCCTCAGTCTCCTGAACTGCTGCAATTATAGGTATGTGCCACTGAGACTGCATTATATTTTTACTTATATAGATACTGCCAAATTGTTCTTCAAAATGGATGCACCAGTTTAGAATTCTGCCCACAATACGTGAAACTGCTCATTGATACATACACATCTTCATCAACATAATGCTTTCTCAGCCTTTGCATTAGAGATTTGGATGAAAATGATATCTCCTAGTTTTAGCATTTATTTTTCAGGTGTTACCTGGCGAACTCTCACAGAATCATAAGGAAGCAAATAAGGTATTATCAACAGAGTGCAAATGAGAAAGCTAAGGCTCAAGGGGATCACAAATCTACCCAAGATAATAGCTAAGAGTTTCAGAGCCACAGTTGATACTGTGGTCCTCCTGACCCTTGGATAAGATAAATTCTTAGATCAAGGTGACTTGCTCTTCTAAGTAGCTGCCTGATATCCATTTTCTGGATACAGTTGACAGAAGGCACTATCTGATTTGTTTAGAAGACAAAGGGGAAGTACTCTTTCACACAAGTGACATATCTTTCATCTGCTGCCCTGTATATGCAACTGTGATCCTGATTCTGCATTTCCATGGCTCAGAAATCAGAACTCCCCAACACAAAAAAGACATGCTCTTATTGCAGTAATTATCATTGACCTTTCCATGTCTCAGAGGAAACCAACCTTATCAAAATGTCTCATCAGCCATTTTTCAAGATCGTGTATGTGTGTGTGTGTGTGTGTGTGCGTGTGTGTGTGTGTCTGGAGGGGGCAGTTTTATTGTCTGCCACCTGTCTGATTCAGTCCTCAAGTAAGAACCTTTGTCTTAGAGCTGCAATTGCTCCATTGTCACAGTACTTAACATTTTAGAAAGCATCATGGTACCTGAAATGTGGATATTCATGATACTTCCAATGGCATAATGTAGGATAATATCTTAGAATTAAACACAAGAATATTTTTAGCAAACTAAATACATATGTCATGGAGAATGTAATTAAAAAAGAATGTCAATGATTCACTGCAATTCTATTAGTTTTGGTCACTCCATGCGACAGCACTAAAATGCATTTTTGTGTGGTCTAGGTTTTTAGGTCTAGAGGATTTCTTTTTCAATTATGTACTTACTTATGGTATGAAGAAATATTGCATTTATGTAAAGATCAAATCAGGATAAGTAGCATTTTCATCATGTTATTTTTTTCTTTTCTTGCATTTGAACTGCTCTCCACATTATTTACAATATACAAAATCAATGGCTGTACAGTAGAGTTATCTTAGTTTGCTATAGAACACTAGGATGTATTGCCTCTATCTAACAATATTTTGTTGCCCCTCATCCAAAAATGATGAAAGATACTGAATCCTATTTGGAAAATCCTGAGATAAGTGCTGTCCTACACAAAGACCTCAAGCCACACATTTAAGTTTAATTAGTGAACAATTAAGTTAAATAAAAAATTAAACAAATTTAAAGTAAATTAACATTGAACAGCAGATATATAGAACATTCCTATCAGTCATAAAGTTCTGTGGAAAGGGCTCAGACCAAGAATTAGAAAAATCACAACCCATCCAAATTCATTCTCTCACCTGTTCATATACAGCAATTTTTAAAAATTAAATGACCATTCTATTTTATGAGTTCTAGGCTTATGAAATATAAAGCAATAGGAAGTCAAGCATGGTGAGGCATGCCTGTACTTCCAGTGACTTGGAAGTTTGAGGTATGATGATCCCTAGTTCTGGACCAGCCTGAGCAACTTAATGAGAACCTAACCAACTTGGTAAGGCCCTGTCTCAAAATAAAAAATTAAAAGGGCCAGGTTTAGGTCAGTTGCAAAGCACCACTGGGCTCAATCTCCAATACCAAAAAGAAAAAGGAAGAAATAAAACAAGGATGAATTAGAACCTTTAAATCACATTTAATACTAATATTTAGATTCAAATATTCTTTTGATAAAATCATATGAATTGCTAAAAAATAAAATATTAATTCTTTATATAATGAATCTTGTTTTTATTTTTAATTTTTTTAAATTTTAATTTATTGTACACAAATGGGATCAGCTATCATTTCTCTTTTTGTACACAATGTAGAGTCATACTATTTGTGTAATCATACAGTAATGATGTTTGTCTCATTCTATTATTTTCCTTTCCCCACACCCTCTCCACCCTCATATTCCTGTATACAATCCATCCTTCTTCCATTATTGTCTCCCTCCCACCCCCCATTTTCTATCATCATCCACATATCAGAGAAATCATTCAGCCTTTGGGTATTTGGGATTGTCTTATTTCACTTAGCAGATATTCTTCAACTCCACCCATTAACCTGCACATGCCATAAATATATTCTTCTTTTTGGTTGAATAATATTCTATTGTGTGTATGTACCACAGTTTCTTTATCCATCCATCTATTGAAGGGCATGTAGGTTGGATCCACAATCTACCTATTGTGAATTGAGTTATAAACATTGACATAGCTGTGTCACTGCACTACACTGATTTTAAGTCTTTGGGTATAGGCCAAGGAATGGGATAGCTGGGTCAAATGATGGTTCCATTCCAAATTTTCTAAGGAATCTCCATACTGCTTCTAGAGTGGCTGCATCAATTTGCAACCCCACCAGCAATGTATGACTGTACCTTTTCCCCACATCCTTGCCAACACTTATTGTTGCTTGTATTCTTGATAATAGACATTCTAATTGGGGTGAGTGTTGTGGGCCTTCTTGGACAAGATGGCACCTGGCATTGAGCCAAAGGGAGCTGGCTGCAAATAAGGAAGTACGTAAAAAGGCTGCTTGCTGTTACTAGTTCCTTGGAGACTTATGATGTGTTAATGCCAGGCTCAAGGATTGGCTATCTAATATCATGCCACACATGGACAGCTCGTGATTTATAGTGTTATGCTGGCATTCCTCTGTATGCTCTCCTGCATGAGAGAAAGCTTGCTATAATTGGCTGATAAGCTAGGAGCCTGGGGGAGGAGAGAGGGAGAGAGAAGAAGAAGGAATATAATAAGCAGAAGCAACAGGAGACAGAGAAACAGGGAGGACACAATAAATCTCGTCAAACTAAACAGTAGTAGTGTCTCCTTTCTCCATGCCAGTTCCACTGGATGGAACAAGTGGTGGCCTGTACGGGGAATTTCTTTCTCCTTCTGCATCCTCCCAGGTAAGTAACTTAAGGTAAGCTATAGGAAAACTAAGTAACTTAAGGTAAGCTACAGGAAAACTGTAGGATAACCTCCTGGAAATATCTGGCCAGAGTGTATAAGAGGGAGGTCACATAACCCTGGTAAAGGGAGGCCACATAACCCCAGTAAAGGGAGTCTACATAACCCCAGTAAAGGGAGGTCACATAACCCTGGTAAAGGGAGGTCTCATAACTCCAGAATGGGGTCACAAGTGTCAAAAAAATCAAATGATAAGAATCATACAAGATGTAATTAAGGCTAATGGGACTGCCGTAAAATGATCTACTGTAACAGCATATGTAATCACACTGGCCAAGTTTAGTCCTTGGTTTTTGGAAGAGGGAGTCCTAAATATTCCACAATGGGAACATCATAAGGAGGATCTTGTCAAAGCAGAAAAGCAATCCCCATTACCTAGAGGTACATTTCCCATGTGGCAGTTCATTAAGGAACGTCTAACATCTGAGAAAGGCAGAATAAAAAGTTTAGTAGAAGAATGAAATATGTGTCTGGAAGAGACAAAGGAACAACTAAGTGTAACTTCTCATAAAGAGGAAGAAGAGGAGGAGGGGCTTACCAGGGAAAAATTAGAAAGAGCATCAGGGACAAGGTCGCCCCCACCAGTTATGTCAGGAAGGAACACCAATCCCTTCCTGGAGGCAGCAGCTCCCCCCCAAGCAGCCTGCCCCATATATACCCCAAGGTACCCTTGGGAGGCGTTAGCTTATGCTATAAATCAGATGGGTTTTTCACCGTGGGGAGAAGAAACCCCCATTAAGGAAACTTCAGCAGTCACACAATTCTTCCCTGTGCTAGAGGACCAAAATAGACAAAGATTCCACCAACCTCTAGATTTCAAAACAGTAAAAAATTTTGAGGAAGCAGTGGCTACATACGGTCCACAGGCCCCATTTACAATTAGTATGTTGGAATCAGTAGCAGGGCTGAAACTAGTGCCGGAAGATTGGAAAAGGCTATGTAAAGCTGTACTATCAGTGGGGCAGTACCTAGTGTGGAAAACTGCATGGCAGGAAGCCTCATTAGAAATGGCATGCCATAAGGCTGCCTCGGGCTTTCCCCAAAAAAATGTAGAAAGGCTAACAGGAGAAGGAAACTCTGAAGGTATTTAGCAGCAAATTACTTATGATCCTGGGGTGTACGCACAAATTGCTGCTGCTGCCACTAAAGCCTGGAAATTAATTTAGGGGACAGGAAATTTACAGGGACAGTTGTCCAAGGTAATTCAGGGAAGTAACAAACCATTTGCAAATTTTGTTGATAGATTAATCCAAACTGCTGCTAAAGTATTTGGGGATTCAGAACAAACAGTGTCCTTAATAAAAACAATTAGCTTATGAACAAGCAAATAAATGGTGTAAAAAAGCTATAAGACCATGAAAAAATAAAGATTTAAACACCTATATAAAGGTCTACAGGGATATCAATGATACCGTCATAACAGGACAAGTAATAGCTGCTGCTCTTCATGGACCAAATTGGGGGCCATTGAACCATTAAAGATAACATGGAAATCCAATAATCCTGTCTGGGTCCCCCAGTGGCCCCTTTCAAAAGAAAAAATAGAGGCGACCCAGAAAATAGTCAACAATTAAAGGAAAACCATATCATTCCTTCCACTTCCCCTTGGAATACACCCATTTTTGTCATAAAAAAAAAAAAAAAAAAAAAGTCTGGGAAATGTCAACTCTTACAAGATCTGAGAGCCATAAATTTCAGTATGCAGATTATGAGCCCGGTGCAACTGGGTCTCCACTCATTAGCCTCTATTCCAAAACATTATCATATCATCTCTATAGACATAAAAGATTGTTTCTTTTCCATTCCTGTGCAACCTGAGGATAGCCCTTGATTTGCCTTTTCCATTCCTTCTTTAAGTAATGAAGGGCCTAATACTAGATACCAATGGGTAGTCCTTCCCCAGGGAATGGCAAATAGTCCCACTATGTGTCAAATATATGTTGGCAAGGCTATATCACAGATTAGACAGAATTATAAAGAACTTTATTGTCTCCATTATATGGATGATATTCTTTTGGCTCATAGGTAACAGGAGACTTTATTAAGGGTATTTGACAATATTATTAAAACCCTAGGAATATGGGAATTACATGTGGCCCCAGAAAAGGTGCAAACCCACAGCCCTATTGCCTTTCTAGGACATCAAATATTAGATACCTGTGTTAGGCCACAAAAAATTCAATTAGCCATGGAAAAGCTTAAGACTCTAAATGATTTCCAAAAATTATTAGGTGATATAAATTGGATAAGGCCAAATTTGGGAATCACCACTGGTCAACTTAAGCCTTTGTTTGATATTCTCCAAGGAGATTCAGATCCTACATCCCCCAGAAATTTAACTCCTGAAGGTAGAAAAACCTTAAAGGTAGTAGAACAAGCTTTAGAAAATGCTCATAGTGATAGAGTTGATCTATCCTTGCCTTTTGGCCTCATAGTGTTAGATTCTGAATGTACTCCTACAGGTCTATTGTGGCAAACTGGACCCCTGATATGGATCCATTTGCCAGTGTCCCCCCAAAATGTTGTTTCCCCATATCCTGTGATGGTGGCAAATCTAGTCGCATTAGGACTTAAGACAGCCCTTCGAGTTTTTGGAGTTCATCCTCAGACAGGTATTGTCATGTACACAGCAAAACAGATTGAAATACTAGTTAACATAATGAAGATTGGGCAAGTGTCTATTGTTCCACCATGGACACATTTGATAATCACTTGCCAAGTTCACCTATTGTCAGCTTCTTCAAAAGACATCCTGTTATTTTCCCTCAGGTTGTTAAGACTCAACCTATCCCAGCAGCAAAAACAATCTTTACAGATGGCTCCTCCTCTGGTACACCTACAGTAGTTTCTGATAAAGTACAGACTATTATTACTTCTCATAAGTCTGCTCAAAAAATTGAACTAGAAGCAATAATAACTGCCTTGCAAACATTTCCTGAGGAACCGTTAAATATTTATACTGACAGTCTCTATATTGCCCAGCTTGTGCCACAGCTTGAGACAACTGGACCCATTAGTCCTCAATCTACCTTACAACAATTCTTTTATCAAGTACAAACTCTTCTGTGGACTCACAAAGAACCTTTATATATAGGCCATATCAGAGCACATTGAGGCTTACCTGGGCTTTAGCTCAAGAAAATTCTACTGCAGACTCAGCTACTCGAGATCCTCATGTATTTAATATTGTAGAAGAAGCAATTAATTTCCATAAAGATTTTAAGATTTGTACACGTAACTGTAGATACCTACTCAGGATATATATTTGCTACTGCCCATACAGGGTAAAAGACAAAAGATGTAATCAGTCATTGCCTTCAAGCCTTTGCTACTATAGGAAGGTCAAAATCATTTTAAACAGATAATGGGCCTGTGTATACTTCTTCTTCATTTCAACAGTTTTGCTCAAAATTTAATATCTATCATTCTACAGGATTGTCCTATAATCCACAAGGACAAGCTATCATGGAAAAGGCTAATCCAATATTAAATGTCTGCTTAACTAAACAAAAAGGGGGAATACGGGCATTAGCCCCTCCCAAGAACAGACTTAACCTTGCTTTATTCACCCTCAATTTTTTAAATTTGGATGGTATGGGATATACTGAGGCTGATAGACATTTTAGTGGAAAGTATGGCAGCCATCCACAAGCAATGTGGAAAGACATCTTGACTGGGTCCTGGAAAGGACCTGACCCAGTATTAATCTGGGGGCAAGGATCTGTTTGTGTTTTTCCTCAGGACCAACAACAACCTATCTGGGTCCCAGAGCGCTTGGTAAGAACTATCCATAAGAAAGAAAATGGCACCGAAACACAAAATGATGGTGATGGTGGTAAGCCTGCTGTTAACTCTTCATAAAACTTTTGGGGATTTATCACCCATGATGCACAAGTTTTCCCTCAATTATTTCCTAGTACAGAACTTCTAGGTATCCCTTACCTACCAGCTGGTTCCACTGCAAAGCCACTTAATACTAGTCTAAACTTCAAGTTCAGGGGTAGTCTTTGCTTCCTTTGGTTAGCCACCTCAGAAACCACCAATGGTGCCTTGCCCTGTGTGTAGCTTGCTTCCAATTGGAATCTTTCTTAAGGGTATTATCAGGACAGGAATACTATGGCCTTGCTTTAAATATAACCAAGGCCATTGGTAGTGAAATTATACACAATAGCCTAGATGGAGTCCCACTTGTACACCAATTTCTTATGGCAATGTTGGATCTATTAAATGAGATAGGTGTCAAGGGGATGTTATGGCTTATAAGGTGACTCCTTACTTTTCCTTTGGGCTGTTTGCCATAGATTGGGAAACTGTTAATGAAATATTGGAAAATGCAAATGCATCATATAGATATGCTGCTATAGATACTGATTTTGCTACCAATGACTATTCTCCTCTTTCCATGTGGTCTCTTTTTAGTGTGTCTGCTTGTATGGACATTAGTCCAATTAGTGTGATACAGGGAGGCAATCTTTCTATCTATTCACAAAGGTGCAGAATAATGCAAGCCTATATAAATGAAATTGACACCACTGCTTATAGTTATACAGGGTGTGTGGCCAATTACTCTTCCTTTTATCAATCTTTCCCCCCTACTGCCATATGTGTCACGTCTCTGTTTGTGTTCATTCTGTCTAACAGTTCTAAGTTTAATATTAACATTACTAATAACAATGATAATGATACTGAGGTCCTTAACTGCACTAACCAAGAGTGTTATGTATCTAGTTGTTGGGATGCTTCATTATTTCCTCTGGCTGTGATTGCCAGGATTCCTAAATTTATTCCAGTCCTAGTGAACATAAATCATAGTGAGTGGAATTTTCTACTCATGAGAGCAAAAAGAGATTTTGGTATCTCAGCTATTATAGCCATCACTGTTGCTGCAGCTGCAACCACTGCTGCTGGACTTGCCCTAGGAACTGCTATTCCTACCGCTCACGTGCTCAACAACCTGTCACGAGCCACTGCTGAAGCATTGACAGCCCAGAAAAACATCAATACACATCTCACCATGGCAATCCTGATTCTAAACCGAAGAGTGGACTTACTACAAGAATAAGTGGACATGTTAACTGTTACTGCACAGACGGACTGTATAGTACATGCCCAAGCATTATGTGTTACCCCTATACCCTATTCTAATATTACTGCTGCTGCAAATCTGTCCAAACAGCTTGAAAGCATGCTTAATGGGACATGGACTAAAGAGTTTACTAATTTGACTACCAATTCTATATTTGTGATAAATAGTACTCAGGTCAAGATCCTGGGTATGCCAGAAGCCATTAGTTTCTTACAGTCAGCATTACAATTTGGTAAACAATGGATGGGAAGTTTTGCTATGATGGGATTGTTGTTCTTGCTTTTATTACTGCTGCTGAGATATCTGTTGTCTTTAAGGAGTCGTCAAGGACAGCAAGCCTTAGTGGTACGGCAAGCCCTTATGGCCATGGATCAGGGCTCTGATCCGCAGATTTGGCTCTCCCAATTACAGGGCTATTAGTCAAAGATGGGTAAACACAGGGTGGACTATATACCAACCTAAGACGAGGATCAAAGCATGCCAACAGCTCTTTGACTCCCAATGACAGGTAAGGATAAAGTCTGACTCTGACACCTAAGACAGACACAGTCACTGTCCTTTTCTTTTAATAAAATAAAGGGGGAGCTGTGGAGGGCCATCTTGGACAAGATGGCGCCTGGCAGTGAGACAAAGGGCGCTGGCTGCAAAATAAGGAAATACCTAAAAAGGCTGCTTGCTTTACTAGTTCCTTGGAGACTTATGACGTGTTAATGCCAGGCTCAAGGATTGGCTATCTAATATCATGCCGCACGTGGACAGCTCGCGATTTATATAGTGTTATGCTGGCATTCCTCTGCATGCTCTCCTGCATGAGAGAAAGCTTTGCTATAATTGGATGATAAACTAGGAGCCTGGGGGAGGAGAGAGGGAGAGAGAAGAAGAAAGAATATAATAAGCAGAAGCAACAGGAGACAGAGAATCAGGGAGGACACAATAAATCTCGTTGAACCAGAGAGTAGTAGTGTCTCCTTTCTCTGTGCCACTTCCACTGGATGGAACAGGTGAGGTAAAATCTTAGGGTAGTTTTAACTTGCATTTCTCTTATTACTAGATATACTAAGCATTTTTTTCATATATCTGTTGACTGCTTGTAGATCTTCTTCTGTGAAGTGTCTTCTCATTTCCTTAGCCCATTTATTGATTTGGTTATTTGTATTCTTGGTGTAAAGTTTCTTGAGTGCTTTATAGATTCTGGTGGTTAGTGCTCTATCTGAAGTATGTGTGCCAAAGATATTCTCCCATTCTGTAGGCTCTCTCTTCACATTGTTGATTATTTCCTTTACTGAGAAAAAGCTTTTAAGTTTAAATCTATCCTAAATATTGATTCCTGCTTTTATTTCTTATGCTTTGGGAATCAGTTAAGGAATTCAGGTCCTCAGCTGACATGATGAAGATTTGGACCTGCTTTTCTTTCTATTAAGTGCAGGGATTCTGGTCTAATTCCTAGGTCCTTGATCCATTTTGAGTTGAGTTTTGTGCAGAGTGAAAGAAAAGGATTTAGTTTTATTCTGCTGCATATGGATTTCCAGTTTTCTCAGCACTATTTGTTGAAGAGGCTAGCTTTTCTCCATTGTATGTTTTTGGCACCTTTGTCTAGTATGAGCTAACTGTCCACCTCATGGAGTGATAGCAGAACTTATTTTTACAATTAATAAGGGGGTCATTAGAATAAGCTATGCAGGTGCAATTCCCTTCATTGTACCATGCAGAAAGGAAAACCTCATTTCCTTGGGCTCTGGGATATCTACACTCTACAGAGATTAGGCATAAATGCTTGTATTCTTTGCTGAAAACAAATTGAATTGAAAAACATCTAACTCTTGTATGAAATCTTTCATTATCAGGTCAAGCCTATCACCTCTCAGGAAAGTTCTCCATTCCATTTTCTCCAGAAGAAGAAAACAATATTTCTAATCTTACTAAAATCATAATTCTTTCTTCACCATGAAAACACCATATTTAGTTCTACCTTTTGTAAATTTCATTAGTACTATGTTCTGGCTTTGAAGGAAATAGAGTATCTAGGACCATACTGACCTGAAAGTCTAAATAAATAAAGAAACTTTATGTTAGACTCATTGGAACGTTGCTGACATAAAGATTGGTTCCAAGATTACACAGCTAGGGAAAACTGAGAGATGGGCTGATAACTGTAGTCATTTTTCATCCCTGTTAGTCAACAACTCTGAATCAGGGCAGGAAGTGTTATAGACTCTGACTATTTAGTAGGAAAGGAAAGAACTCTTTCTGGAAAAAGGAAAGGACACCTGAAATTGAAGGTGTGCTTCTATAACTGTATTTAAGCAAATATTATTAGGTATCCCAAAGATACAACTAAGAGACCAAAAAGAGAGAGTGGGAGGATAGAAAGAGAGTAAGTCATCTCAAGGAAGGAAATAGAGTCTCCTTTATTTTATGAGGTCAGCATTATTTGACAGAAATATGACAAAGAAGTATCAAGAGGAAAAGTCGGGGAAAAAATCTGTCAAAAATATTAATAAAAATACTGGGAGCTAATTGGCCAAATTATATTGTTATTAAATGTGCATGAATATATATGTGACAACAAATCCCATTACAACAATAATGCACTGATAAAAAATATGGGAAGAGAAAAACCTTTATCAAAATGGAGAAGATCAAATACTACTGTATGTCTTTATTTACCATATGCATATTTAGTGGAGAAGAGAACAGAATATATGACCATCAACACATGATCAATGGATGCAGAGAATCTATTTGATAGAAGTGTACATTACTCTTTAAAAAATGATATAGTATAAGAAAACATCAAACACAAATATGAAAAGGTCAACTTCCCTAATCTGGTCAAGAATATCTGTCAAAAAGGACATAAAACATCACACTCAATAGTATGATGCTAAACCTTTACATCCTGCTAGGGTAAAAAAACAATTAAATACATGCTTAATGCATCACTTCTACTCAACACTCTCTGGCAATCTCAGCCAGTGCAATAGCATAAGAAACAGAAATTAAGGTCACTAGGAATAGAAAATAATAAATAAAACAAATACTAACAAGATAGCAGGATAAGGTACATAAGAAATCCCAAATGGATCTAAACACAAATTTTTAACAATGATTTAAAAAGTTACTAAGAATTATAGATATAAAGTCATTAAAATAGAATTAGCAACATATACAAATGCCTGGAACATCACATTGGAAAAGGCATTATTCAATCTGTAAAATCTACATTAGCTTTCAACATTAATTAACTAATTGAAATCTTTCAGGACTGTGGATATAGCTCAGTTGGTGGGGTGCTTACCTTGCATGCAGGAGGGACTGGGTTCAATCTCCAGCACCAAAAATATATATATATAATAATACAAAAAATTTTTAAAAATATTTCTGAGAGTGTGAAACCACTCCATTGAAAACAAAACATTATCAGAAAAAAATAAAACACAAAAAGAATGAGAACATATACAATATTGATTTAACTGAAATATTCAACATGTTAAGATGTCAATTCTTTCCAAGCTGAATTATACATTTAATATTATGCTGAAAAATATCCCAGGAGACTGTTTTTGGAAATTAACAAACTGATTCCAAAATTCAATTGGAAAAAGAAAGAGCTGAGAGTAGAAACAACAATGTTGAAGGAGCAGAACAAACGTGGAAAATTCACACTGCTGGATATCAGGAACAGTTATGAAACTTCATGACCTAGTCTGTCCAGTACTCAGGTCATCAAGGTGCTTCATTGGATGAGCTTTGTACTTCTTTCCCTTGGGTTGGCAGAGGATTGGGACGATAATGCTAATTTGTGAACTTCAATGTGAGAAAAACAATCTTACCTTAGGGATGAAGTAGCTTCTGAATTTAGTGTCACAGTTCACTGCATGGGGCACACTGGTTGGGATGAGGTCAATGTGTCTCTGGATTTCATGCAGGACAACCTCTGTATAAGGCATACTGCTCTTGTCCTGCATGCAGGGGCTGCAGTGTCTGCCAATCACACAGTCAATCTCTTCCTGGACTTTTTCTGATAAGATAAAAATAAGACAAAAGGAAAAGAGAAAAATAGTATATTTTTAAAATAATTCAGTTATGTGAAGTATCATGGGTGTATCCAAACGTTATTAGAAATATGACTTATATGCAATAAGTACTTCTGGACATTAAAAAGATCATCATGATGCTATATTATCTATATCTATTTATCAAAATCTATCAATAAATAGTGTTACACATACATAAATACATGTGTATACATAAATGTATGATTCATATACATTTATGACTCTCCTACACATTAGGTATTAAAACATACCTACAAATTTATATAAGTTTAACTTTCTAGTATATATCAAATATAAATATAAATGATAAAATGTTTCAAAATATCAGGTTATCAAATAATTCATTAATTATCATTGCCAAAAGCAAAACAGGTATGAATATTAATTTTATGCCAATATAAAATATGTTTATAAAATTAAGTTCAACAAATAAATCTACTTGTATGCCTGTATGTGTGTGTTTTTGTGTTTTTGTAAAAGTGTTTGTGGTTTTCACTGGAACACTGTTCAATTTCTCATTCCTCATATGTAGTCTTTTTGAATCATTCAAGAAGTTTCTTCTAAAATGTTTATATTTCTAAATAATATTCTATCTTGGTTTCTTGATTTATACAATTTTAGAAAATTTCTAATGACAGACTGGTAAGAAAGATTAAGATCTGTCTCTACTCCATGGAAAATACATACCATGAATAAATATGCACACCCACACCCCTCACATACTTTCCCTCTACTCCAATTTATTTTGATCACCATTTTTGATAATACTAATATATTTTATTTACACCATTATAACCTCATAAACAGTGTTCACTGGTAAGGGAACTATATTTATGTTTTGTTAATTGCATATGCTTAACTTATATTTCAACAACTTATTCCAAATTCTAATTTTCCGGTTTCTAATTTTATATTCTATCCAAATCGTTATGTTGTTTCAAACTCTTAGTAATAATTTTCTAAATGTTTAAACGTCAGACTCTCTTATTTTCCTGATCTTCCATCACATTTGCTGTGTCTAATTAATATGGACGATTGGTTGTTTCCCAGGCCTGCTGCTCAGAAGCCTCACTTCAGCTCCCATCTTTATAACTAAGGTCCCCTCATTCCTGGAACCTGTGACTGCTTCTGCCTTAATTTTAAATATTTGGATGGAGCATATGCTCTAATATGTTCCTGAGAGAGTGAAAAAGAGAAATAAATTTTGAAGCAAACATGGGTCTAAAAACATTTTTTCCTTTCTTTTTGTTAATATTTTGCTTTGATGTTCTTTTGGGTTTGTTTGTTGGTTGGTTGGTTGGTTTGGGTGTGGGGTTTTGTTTTTGTATTTTCTTTCCTCTTGTTTGTCCTGGGGACTGACCCAGAGGCCCTCGACCTCTGAGCCACCACCACAGCACTTTTGTTTTATTTTGAGACAGGCTGGCCTGGCTAGCCTTGAATTTACCTGAACTTCCTGCTTCAACCTCCAAATAGCTGGGATTATAAGCTTGTGCCAACACAACTGGCTTTTGTATTTTTCATTAACACACAAAACAACAGTTGCTCTTTAGAACTCTGATGCCCTTCTGATTCATAATTCCTTATACAAGACAGAATTTAATTCTGAAAGTTTATGTGATTTTTAACTTTACTGTGATATTCTAAAATTGATTGCACAACCTCAGCTTCAGTTCCTCTAGAGAGTAAACCTCTCTTCCAATGAGAGGAAAACAACTGCTCAAAGGAGTTGTAGCAGGTCATTCACAAGGTTTACTAAGGCTTCAATGGTAAATTCAGTCTGTGGATTGTCCTTTTCCTGAGCATAGAGGGGCTCCTATATAATTCTGCAATTTTCCCCTACCTTGATTGACATGGGGTGCTTCTAAATCTTGAACTTCATGGATAATTTTTGGTACTCAGACTGATTTTTCCACACTAATAAAACTTCTTCTGACATACAGGCTACAGTTTGATCCTCTCTGTAGAGTTCTGTCCCTTCTTTCTACCTCTGTGTTTCAGAAATTTGTTGAAGTTTTGTTGGCTGTTTCCTTTACTCCTCTTCTCCCACATTAACAGGAATAATTCTCATTTGTATTTACTGTATAATAGTTTTAATGGAGTCCTGAAACTGGAAAAGATGGTGTTTAGCTTCTATTCTGCTATGCATTACTGGCACTCTTTAAAGGTACATTTATAAATAGAGTTGTTGGTGAAAAATAAGCTTAATAAAAATATACTTCTGGAATAATAAAATTCTTTTAGGGATATCTTCTAAGTAGCAACACTTAAACAAAGGTTTTTTTCTAACCTTTTAGAAAACTTTTCAGACACTAGTAATACAAATGCAACCTCATTAAATTTCTAAAGTTTCTATTTACACTCCCGTAAAGAAATTTTATTCTCCCTGTCTAGCACTAGAGCATATTCTCAGAATAAGGAAAGATTTCCACAGAAATCTTGCAAGAGCACACCTAATATTCCAAGTGACTTTTCCTTGGAAAGACCAATATGCAGTCTTAGGCCGACTCATGCTGCCTGTTGCATGCTGCAAATCACTTCCCAGTGGAATCCAGACAGGAACAGAGCTCCACTGCTTTGCTAATGCCCATGCTGTCCTTCATTTCTCTGTGACTGTCCCCTAACTGTACCATGTTTTCTTTTTTATATCCCTTCACTAAATCTGGACAAATATAACTAGAAGCACAAAAACTTCAATATGGACACTTATATAAGAGAAATAGATGAGGGCACTAGCAGAGTCTTCCCATATTTCTGTTGTGAAATTCACCCTGCTCACCATCAGCAGTCATACCTGTGACCTCTGGGTTCTTCAACAGGTGAAGGAGTCCATATCTCAGAGTGGTGCTTATTGTCTCTGTCCCAGCTCCAAACAGGTCATTCACAAGGTTTACTAAGGCTTCAATGGTAAATTCAGTCTGTGAATTGTCATTTTCCTAAGAATAATTCAGTGCACTTATTTCACAATTAATTTAGCATTTAATTATAATAATTTTAAAAGAAATCAGTAGGTTATAAACATAAACCAACATAAAAACAAAAGAATACAATTTTATAAAAAGAGTCTGTGTGGTATGCCAGACTACAAGTTAATTGTCCAAATTTCCATTTCTTACCCTCTTACCCCTTGTTGCCTAAAGATTCTGTTCCCCATTCTTTTTTGCAAATAGAAAGGACATGCAAAGTATTACTCTTCCCTTCATTCAATGTAAAATATAGACACATAATGTAGTAAAGACAAAAATATATTTTAGATTGCAATATTTAAGCATGAAGATAAAAACTAGTGTATTAAGTACAATGTTTTAGTTCATTTTCTGTTGCTACAATGGACTACCAGAAACTGGGTGTTTTATAAAGAATACAGGTTTATTTTGTCCCAGCAACCTGTCAACACTGCTACTTTGTGAACCAACTTTCATTATGAGTTTTGAGGGGGACTATTTAATTGCAACTATATGATATTGTGAATGAAAATGGAAGGCACCTGAGTCTCCAATGTTTCTGGGCTATTGTACTAACTCTAGTATAGCCCACCACAAAACTTCCTTGCATGTAAGATGAATAAATTCACTATCCTAAGCACTGGCAAATGAGTATTCTCTAACTTGTAGATAAAGATGATCATGATTGATAGCAATAGGTAAATTGGTAAATTAGGGCTATATCATGAAAGATAAAATAACAAATCAAGAATATCCACATTTCTTCTGATGATGATTCACTTGGGCTCAGGATTTCCCACACATTTATTAAGAATTGGAAAATGTAAAAAATCTAATATGACATCACAGTATAAAACAACTAAAAAGGGAATGAATTACAAAGACAGAATGTACTCCAGAGGTGAGGTGTCAGGTAACTTGGCTTAGGAAAAAAATTACAAGAGTGAATTCCCCTGATATTTACCCTGCTCTTAAGATAAAAATTGAACAAGGCAAGACAAACATGAAGACAGAGAGTTTAGGTATTAACTGTTCATATAGAATTAAGGAGAGTATAGGGATAATGCACATTCTGAGGTTAAGGAACTGACTCAATAGAGCTCCAATACCTTCCAAATTGAGAAATAGAAAGTACCTGATAAGAGCAACTAATTTTGATTGAGGATTGAGTGTATTATTTGACACAGACATGACATCAGCAAGGATTAATTTTAAATACTGAATAACAGAAACTTGAAAACCTAGAATAACCCTAAAACATGAATTATATATAAAATATAAAATTTTATAAATACACTATAGGCAAAATTCATTTTTCTGCAGCTTATAAAATATCCAGGTGGGCTATAGGCTGTAAAACAATATATAATCAACAATTAGAGAGTCAGCTATCTAAATAGGTTGTTTTTCTGGACAAGGTAACATTGACTTTGCCTAGTTTTCTAAGATTGTCAATCAAAATCTCCAAGAAGACCCAAATCGGAGCATATTCCAAGGCATGGAGTAAAACATTCAGTATAGTTAAGATCAAACTACTGAAAATAAGTAAAATAGAAGACCAGAGGAACCCACAATATTGTAGTAGTTCCCTTAGCATCAATGAAAACATCAGTTCTACACAGAAAATCTCAGGCAGGAAGACTGTGGGAAATTCTCATAGAGCTACCAGACAGGTGAATATCAGAAATGTCATGTTCTTCAGCAAAAGAGAATGAATAAAAGCAACAGCAGGTGCAGCATTCAGTGAGTGGTGGCTCCGTGGGTAAGGGAAGCTCCCCTCCATCCCTCTCACCAAGTTTAAGAAAAGCAGACATCATTGTTTAACACAATCACTTCTGAGCAGAAAACAAACTCAGATGACATGATCTTATACTTACAAGTACATCCCATTCAAAAATAGCATAAAATAAAACAACAACAACAAAAAAATCACCAAAAAATAACAAGATGTGTAGAATTGATTTTTAAAAATCATGACTATAGCAGGTTACAAGATCAACAAGCAAAAATCAGTGGACTTCCTGTACTCTAATAATAAATCTTCTGAGAAAAAATTCAGGAAACAATTCCATTCAAAGTAACCTCAAAAACTCAAATTGAGTTAAGACTAAATCTAACCATGGAAGTGCACATCTCTACACTGAAAATCTTAGAATGCTAAAGAAAGTAATTGAAGAAAACCATAGAAGATGGAAAATCTATCCATATTTTTGGACAGGCAGAATTTACATTTTAAATGGTGATATTATAAAAAATGAGATATAGGTTTAATGCAATCTCAATCATGATACAAATGGTATTCTCACAGAACTAGGAAAATTAGTCCCAAAATTAACAAGACTCAGAACATCCAAAGCAATAATGAGCAATAAGAGTAATTCTGGAAGCAACACAATATATAGTACAAATTATACTAAAGAGTGTTAGTAATAAAAATAGCATAGTATGGCAAAAAAGAAGGCTTAAAATCCAACAATACAGAGACAAATCCACATAGACATAGTCATCTGGTCCTTGACAAAACTGCCAAAAATATATGTTGGAGAAAAGATACATTTTTAACCACAGATGCTGAGAAAACTGGTTATTGATATGTAGAAAATTAAAACTCAAATATTGTCACTCACCCTCCACAAAAGTAAACTCAAACTGGATCAATGAGAGAGGCATTAGATCAGAAACTCTGCAACAACCAAAAGAAAACATAAGGTCAGTATTTTAACATATTGGCACAGGTAGCAACTTCCTTAATAAGATATCTAAATCTCAAGTAATAAAACCAAGAGTCAATCAAAGGGATAGTTTCAAATTAAAGAGATTCTTCAAAGTTAAAAAAAAAAAAAAAACAAGAGCATGAAAAGCATAGAGATTTGGAGAATGTCTATTCCAGGTGCTCTTATGGCAGGGAATTACTATCTAGAATTTAAAAGTACCCTTAACACCAAACAGATAACACAATTAGGAATTGGGCAAATAAACTAAACAGACATTCCTCAAAAGAAGAAATGTAAATGACCTACAAATATATAATAAAAATGCTCAGTATCCCTGGTGATGGAGAAATACAACTCAAAGTTATATTGAAATATTATTACACTCCAGTTAGTAGGTCAACCATCAAGAATAACCATGTTTATAGCAGTACAATTCACAATTATCAAGTTATAGAACCAACCTAGATGTCTTCAATACACAAATTGGTAATGAATATTGATAAATATACACAATAAAATTTCATTCTACCATGAAGAAGAATGAAATTGTGTCACTTGTTAGTTAATGAATGAAACTTGAGGACATCATGCTAAAAAATATCCTGACTCATAAAGTCAGAAGATCTATGTTTTGCTTATAAGTAGAGTGTAGAGAGATAAAAGAAGTAGAAGGGAAAATAATAGAGTAAGAGAATCCAGAGGAAGAAAAGAGGGGAGGACATGATGAATTACTGGAGCACAAAATCTACCAAATTATGCTATGTTCAAGTATCAACCATACTACAATGTTCATGTATATGCAGGATTCAATGTAGCATGTTCACACGTGTGTATGTGTGTGTGTGTGTGTGTGTGTGTGTGTGTGTGTACACACATACATTTACACATAGCTCATCAACAGCAAGCTAAGCTAGAATTAGAAATCCCCAGCATCCCCCAGTGGAGACAGTTAAAGTAGAGAAACCAGGAAGTCTAAACATAAATAAATAAATAAAAACTGTTTGAACTTCTATGGAGTTCTTAATTTGGTTTACTGTTTCCTTCATGTCAAGGATTACTGTTTGGTTTTTTTCAATATCTCTAACTCTTTATTGAAATGATCTTTTGCTTCCTGTATTTGCTCTTTTAACTGTCCATTGGTGCGATCATTCAATGCCTGCATTTGCTCTTTCATCTCATCGTTTGCTTCCCTGATCATTTTAATTATGTATATTCTGAACTCCTTTTCTGTCATTTCTTCTGCCATGCTGTCATTGGGTTTTATTGATGTAACATCTAGATTTGTTTGCGGCATTTTCTTTCCTTGTTTTCTCATATTGTTCAGGTATCTGTGGACCACTGAGATATTGCAGATTTCCTCCACCAAATTACAATGTCCCTGAAGATTTCTATATATCCCCTCTTAGCCTTCAGTAGGCTGAAGTCTTGGAGGAAGTTGATAATGCAGTGCTCCACAAGGAAGCTGCCTCTCTAGGAGTGGTGGCCTTCAGGTGGGGTATATTCCCTGCTAGTGGGCAGAGGTGCCACCACTTGTTGACCAATGGTCATCCAAAGGGTAACTAGGCTGCAGGCTGAGGCAAGGCCTGTTTGGGCCTGTGTCTCTGGTTTTACTGTCCTTGTGGGGAAACCTCACCCGACAGGGAAGACTCACCTGGGAGATCTCGCAGGTCAGTTCCCCTCCTAGAGGTTCCCCTTAATTTACAGCTACCACCTGGGCTGGGCTGCCTTCCTCTGCAAAGTTCCCAGGGGCCTGGCCCTACCTCCTGGGCTGGGAGCCTCACCCTTTGCAGATGAGTCTCCATAGGCTGCCCCTCCTCAGAGAATCTGCCCGCAGTCCTGGAACCTTCGCTTCACCCCTAAGCATGTCTCTGTGCGGCTCTTCCACCAAGAAGCCTCCTAGGTCCTGGGACCCTGCTTTGCACTTAATTGCCTGGCTATGCGGCCCCTCCTGTGAGCAGCCACCTGGAGCCCCATACAACCACTCTGAGTCCCAGAGACCCACCGCACGCCTCTTCCTCCAGACAGCCGCCCGGTGTTCTGGTGCGGTCACTAGGAGTCCAAGCAACTCACTGCGTGTCTCCTCCTCCCGCCAACCACCCGTAGCCCTGGGCAGTCACTCCGAGTCCAAGTGACCCACCCCGTTCCTCCTCCTCCTCCAGGTAACCCCCCCCCGCCGGGTGTTCAGGAGCAGTCACTCTGAGTCGCTCTGAGTCCACATGACCTGCTGCAAGCCTCCTCCGGGCAGCCGCCCGGAGCTCCGGTGCGGCCCCTCGAGACCATGTGACCCACCACGCTTCTCCTCCAGTCAGCCCCCCAGTGTTCAGGAGTGGTCGCTTTGAGTCCAAACAACTCACCAATCGCCTCCTCCTCTGGCAACCACCTGTAGCTCTGGTGCAGTCACTCCGAATCCAAGTGGCCACACTCCTCCTCCCCCTCCTCCGGGCAGGTCCCCGGTGTTCAGGAGTAGTCGCTCTAAGTCCAAACAGCTCTCCTTGCCTCTCCTCCTCTGGGCAGCTGCCCGGAGCCCCAGTGGTTGCTCCAAATCCCAGCGCTGTGCTGAGTGGCCTCCTCTACGCTGCTCCCAGTTGTCCGAGTTCACTGCTCCAGCAGGGGGAGGGGCATCTCACCGGGCAGCGTTCTGGGACTACCGCCCCATCCGGGACACCCCCCCAACGGGAGAGACTCACCTGGCTGCTTTGAGTTGGTCCCAAGTCTCTCAATATCTCCTCTTTTGAATCCTGAGTCCTGGAGCAACATGAAATGCAGCCACCCTCTAGGCCGCCATCTTGAAAACCTGGTTTGAACTTCTAAAGTGTCAAACTAGAAATCCCTGAAGTTTACTTTTTTTTTCAAACTGCAGTATCTTTGCCCCTTTTGTCACTTATATATAATACTGGGTATTGTTACATTGGCTTTTAGAATATACACGACCGATAGCCACTTTTGCTCTACTAGTCACTGGGTTGGTGAGATCCCAAGCTGTGACTCAGTCTGGGCACAGGGTAGAAGTGGAGGAAAGGTCTCTATTTAAAAAAACCTGAGAAAGAAAAATTACTTTTTTAATAGAACCAATATTGCATCAACTACTTGATAAAAACTATTTCCTACTGTCTGTCCAAATTTTGTGTTTTGTCATAATTATCTCTCATTTTATATATTTTGTCAGTTAATTCAACCATCTCTTTTTTTTTTTTAGTTATACCTTTATTTTATTTATTTATTTTTTTTTATTGTAAACAAATGGGATACATGTTGTTTCTCTGTTTGTACATGGCATAAAGGCATACCATTTGTGTAATCATAAATTTACATAGAGTAATGTTGTTTGATTCATTCTGTTATTTTTTTCCCTTCCCCCACCCCTCCCACCCCTCTTTACCCTCTATACAGTACTTCCTTCCTCCATACTTGCCCCCCTCCCTAACCTTAACTCTTAATATACCTTTTCTTCTCTTTGCTATGCATTTCCTACCCATGTAATTCATCCTTTATATTTAAACCACTTTAACTTGTGTCTCCATATCATGCACCACACTCTTCTTTTTTCTTTATATATTCTACTTCTTTGTTATTTGCACATTTTTCCCCTTTTCAATAAAATTTAATGTACTATTAAATCTAAATTTTCCCTGCCTATTGCAAATCGATACTCTTTGGTCAATAGAGGTATAGTGGTCAGTAATAATAACTTCTGTGAACATTAGGTTGATATATGGTTTGCTCTTAAATTATCATTGCATAAGTGGCTACTCTCTCCTTTCAAAGTGGTAGCAATGATTGAATTAAAATTTATAACATGCTAATTGGATGTGTTGAAACTAAGTCAGATGCACATTATTGAGACGTAAGTACTTACAAAGGAACTTCACTTAAAAGAGGAAGAGGAATTCCTCTCTACAGACCCACAAAACAGGACCCAAGATAACATAAGTAAACAGGTCAACAGGACATCTACAAAATATATATAATTTACCAGCAGCTGAATCTACCAATGTAGATTCAGATAAAGTGTCAAAGAATTAAAAATTTTAATGGTTAAAATGATCAATGAGCTAAATGAAGATATAAGTAAAGAAAGGTGAGAGAAAATATAAGAAATGAAAGAGCATCCCAAAGAGCAGATAGAGATTTTGAAAAAAGATTATACAGATATCCTGAAAAAAAAAAGTAAGTAAATCTAATATCCAGTTAAAAATCTCACCAATAAATTAGACCACATAGAAGACAGGATTTCAGAGTTTCAACACAAGGTATATGAACTTTAAAACTCAGACAGCAATAAATAAAAGAAATAAAAATCATGATCACAAATTAAAGAAATCTGGGACAACTCTAAGAGACCAATCTAAAGAATCATTGGAATTAAAGAGAGAACTGAAATTAAATCTAAAGGAATGAATAACCTTTTCAGTGAGATATTTCAGAGAAATTTCCATACCTGTGGAGTGTAAGGGGCTCCAGATAGAACGCATTCAGAGCCCCAAATAAGCAAGATCAAAAAAGAACCTCTCCAGGACACAGCACACTTTAACACCTGTCATACAGAAAAGAATTTTAAAAATGAAAAACATAATTTTATGTCACATTGAGAAGTATTCTAGGCAGAATTACTCCTGATACCTCAACTGAGAATGTAAAAGAGAGAAGGAACTGAAATGGTGTCTTCCAAGCCATGATAGAAAATAATTGCTAATCAGGATTACCGTATCAGGCAAAATTAGCTTTCAGAATTGAAGAGAAAGAGTAAAACTTTCAAAATGAGAAGAAACTAAAAGAATCCATGATGATTTGGGGGGGGGCAGTTGTGGAATGCTTTGATTTAGAGTTGAGGGATTCCCCAAAAGATTATATACGAGACAATGAAAGAATTTTCAAAGATGGAATGATTCAGAAATGAGAGGTATAAAACCATCAGTTCATTAGTCACTGATGTGGGTTCACTGGGCAGGAACTTTGGGCAGGTAAGGTAAGGCTGAAGGAAGGTGTTCACTGGGAGTGTGCCACTGGGATTTATATTTTGTCCTTCGTGAGTAGAGGTATCTAGGCCTCCTCCTTGCCATGCCCTTAGCTGGCTTCCTCCACTATGCTCTTCTTCCAAGATGTTCTGGCTTATCGTGAACCCAGAGCTATTGAGTCATCCAACCATGGGTTGTCCCTCTGAAATCAAGAGTCAAAATAAGCATTTCGTCTTCTATCTTGTTTTTGTCAGGCCTTTTGATCCCAGAAACAAAAAAAAGCTGACTACAAATATGAGAATGGCTGATTGGATTCAAAAATAAGACCCAACTATATACTGTTTTCAAGAGACTCATCTTAAAGGCAAAGACATATGTAGGCTTAAAGTGAAAGACTGGAAATATATTACTGAAAATGGAGAAAAAAAATAACAGGCAAGTCATACCTCTAGAAAATAATTCGCTGAAAAGGTAAGGATAGTGTTTATACCTCAAATATCAGTGCATCTAATTACATAAAGCAGATACTACTCAAAGATCCAAATAGGGCACAATTCAACAATATTGAGTAATTTCAACACACCTCACTCCCCATGAGATAGGTCATTCACACATAAAATCACTAATGACCCTTCAGATACAAAAATATTATATATTAAATGGACTAGCAGACATTCATAGAATATTTTATTAAACAACAGCTAAATTCAACTTTTTCTTAGATGCTCATGGAGCTTTCTCCAATTTGCCCATATTATAGGAAACAGTAGTAAGCCTTAGCAAATATTCTTCTTAAATTTCTGTAATTACTTCCATCTAAACTATCAGGTTATCATGGAATGAAATTAGCGAGAGAATAACCACAGAAATTACATATGGACATGGAGATTCAATAATGCAATCTTAAATGATGAATTCATCATTGAGAGAATGATGGGACTAATTTAAAATTCCTAGACTCAAAATATAATAGCCATGAAATGTATAAGAGTCTTAGAAATTCTAGGAAAGCAGTTCCAAGATGAGAGCTTATAAACTATGAATAAATATATTAAAAAATCAGAAAGACCCCAAATAACCTAATAATGCATCTCCAGGCTGTAGAAAATTAAAATACAATCCCAAATACTGAACAAAGGGGAAATAATGAAGATGCAATTGAAATTAAAAATCAATTTAAAAACTGCAAAGAAACTATGAAACAAAGACTTGATTCTTTGAAAAGAGTAACAAGACTGATAAATGTTAGCCAAAATAAGCAAAACAGAGAAGACAGGATGCACTAAAATTAGAAATGAAAAATGAGCAATGACAGAGAAATCTCTGAAATCCAGAAGATTATTATGGACTACATTGAAATATCATATTCTAATAAAGTAGAAGATCTAGAAGAAATGGACAAGTTTATACCCAGATATGAAGTACAATTGAAACAACAAGATAAAAAAACACAATCACACCAGTTGTATACAATGAGATTGAAGCAGTGACATAAAGCCCTCCAGAAAAGAAAAACCCAAGACCAGATGGGTTCTCCGATGAGCTCTACCAGATCTTTAAAGAATTAGTGCAGCTCTTTCTTACAATATTGCATGAAATAAAAAGTGTGGGGGAGGGGGATAACTCCCACTTCATTTTGTAAAACCCATACCACCATGATTCCCAAAACAGATAAAGACACACCATGGAAAGAAAACTAGGACCAATAACCCTGATGAACATAAATGCCAAAATTTTTAATAAAATTTTGACAAATCATGATTGAAACCACAATAATATTGCCAAATGTTTTCCCTGAGAAGTGGAGAATGATATATAATGGGGTTGGGGGGATGGTGAATGAGAGACTAATGGGGGAACTTAAAACATGTAGAAGGAAATGAGAGGGAGGGGGTATGACAGATGGTGGAATGAGATGGACATGGATGTCCTATGAACATGTATGATTAGGTGAATGGTGTGGACCTACAATGTGCACAACCATAGAAAGAAAATGATGTACCCCTTTGTGTACAATAAATCAAAATGCTGTCTGTAAAAAATTAAAAGCTAAATAAAAAATAATAATTAAAAAATTGAGCTGCAAAAATAAAATAAACCAAAAAAATAATAAAATGGCTAATTTACACAAGCAGAAAACGGGACAATTGAAGAACCTATGAAAACATTCTAATGTCTTTTAAATAAAATCAGAAGAAAATGAAAATAGGGCAACATGGGTCATATTTATCTTAATGCAAATAAAGTCACAAATGCCCATATGGAAAAAATAAATTTTAAATTTTTTTAAAAAAAGAACAATAACAAAATTGTAAATTATGACCAAGTTTGTTTCAATCCAGGGATGCAAGAATGGTTCAACACATACAAATCAATGAACATAATTCATTACATAAAACAAATTAAGGAATAATAATCACAAGATAATCTCAATAGTGCAGAAAAACACTGTGGCAAAATCTAGCACCTATTCCTGTTAAAAATGCAGAAGAAAGGAAGGATAGAAAGAACTTCCCTAAATATCATGAGTGCTGTATATAACAAACTATAATTCAACATATAGTGAATGTTAAATGAATGACAATATTTTTTCCTACACTCAGGAAAAAGACAAGATGTGCATTGTCCTTACTTCTACTCAATAAAGTATTTGATATTGTAGACAAGCAATTAGGCAAGAGAAAGAAATAAGTGTGATATAAATAGGAAAGAAAGAAGTCCAGTTATTACTCTTTGTAAATGATATGATTCTGTATTTGGAAGACCCAAAAAATTTCACCAGAACAAAAATAAATCCATTAAAATACAATTCAGGAACTCTGGAATCTAGGTGAAAATAGTAGTATCCAGGGAAATATTTGATAAAGAAAGTTCTGAAAAATCTCAGTGTCTCACATACCAGCTACTATTCCCCACAGAGCAGCACCCACTGCAGGCAGCTGTGAGGACAGATTCTACAGTCCTGTTGCATCTTGGTGCTAGAATAGGAAACAGAGATTGTTCCTACAAATATCCCACTTGTATGCCTTGGTCACTTGATTTTGAACAAGGAGATGCCTTTACACAGACTGGCCATTAGGTACTTTCCCTTTCTCCCAATCATTTCAATTTGCATTTCATGGTTCCAATTTTATATTTTCTAAGTTGTTTATGAATATTTCCTTTTCACCTCAGGTGTCAATATTGTCTTTCTTCAGGTAGATTTTTAATGTCTCTAGAACAGTGTTCATGTATTCTAGGTATTTAATGAATCAATTTTATTTCTTCAATGATAATTCATATAGATCTTTAAAGATAAGATATGCATAAAGAGTTTGTCAGGAATGTCTTTCCTGACCATGTGACTAGCCGTAGTAACCATAGAATTACTCAATGAAACACAAAATGTAGAAGCAATCAGATAAGAGAATTGTGGTTCACATTCTACCTCTTCCATTTTGATCAGAAAGCAGTCAATGAGGACCCGAGGACTGTTCATATCCAGGGATTCTTGGTGTTCTTTTATTTTCTCCAAAAAATACTCTTTCATATCACCAACATTCTTAAAAAATGTTTTATGACTCCCTGGGAAATAATCCATGAGAACAGGAAAATTGTTGCAGACCTACAAAATAAAAATATATTTTAGTTAGAAACAGGTAACATAAACAAGCATATTATCCCTAGTCCATTGTAGAAATGATAGTTTTAAGAAAAACTGAAACAGTTCTCCACCTTCATGGAGAATTATACATGTTTAAAAACTCCCATGCCTATAGAAAGATTTGAGGGAGAGAACTATGATCACAGGATCAGAAATGGTAAAACTTTCCTTTACTCATACATCATTTTTAGAGAAAAAAAATATGAATATATAAATTTTCTTTTTTTCTAACAATCTGTAAATATGGAATAGCATGATTTACCATGATTGATGCTTTGAAGATGAGAACAGAGTTGAAGGGACTTTGGGTAACCAGAGAAAGAGTACAATGCTTGATAATAGAGAATTATGCTCACTGGGTACAGGGCAGAGAACAGGGTGGGGGAAGAGGAGAGGGAACAGGCAAGTGGTGAGGACTGATTTACAATGTATTGTATCTCAAGCTTTTATAATTATGTCAAAATGAATCTTATTGTTATGTATACTAAAAAGAAATAATAAAAATTTTAGTAAATTAAACAATAAAGAGCACAATGCTGTCCTATGCTTTTCATTATACAATGCAGCCTCATAAATAATGTAATTACCATAGATTAGGGGAGGTTTTGAAAATATCATGACATGAAATTGGACATTCTATGGAAGAAGTAACTGTGCAGAATAGTTAGGAGTCAATTTACTTTAAGATAAGCATAGGGTAAAACTGTTTGTTCAGGGTCCTACACACTGAAATGCAATCATTTCATTAGCCTAGCCCTACTACCTTGTCAGGTCAGATGCCATCTGAAGCATTGTTATGGTTAAGATGAAAATTGACTGCCAAGAGCTCATGTGTGAAAAAATGCTAGAGGATTTAGAAGTGAAATGGTTATGAGAGCTTTAAACTAAACAGAGCATTAGTCCACAGATAGGGATTATTTTGGGGTTAACTCTGGGCAGGTGTGGCTAGAGGAGGGTGGTCACAGGGGGTGTGTCTTTGGTGTATGTGTTATTTTCATGGTGAGTGGGGTCTGTGTGCTTCCAAGTCATATGTCCTGAGTTGCTTTTCCCACCACACCCTTCTGCTACTATGTTGTGCTCACCTCAGGACCCAAAGAATGGGTCCAGTCATCTATGGACTGATTTCTAAAACTGTGAGTTCCAAGAACCTATTCTTCCTCTAAATTGTTCTCAGGCTTTTTGGTCACAGCTGTCAAAACACCGACTAAAACAAACATCAGTAATCTCTGCCCAGTTCAGTTTCCTTGCAGCATCTATACTCTCCCATATCCCTCCTTAATATTAGAAATGAAAGTATTTGTATGTGTGTGTGTGGCATGTGTGTCTGTGTCTGTGTCTGTGTGTGTGTCTGTATGTCTGTAGGGTTGATCTTTTATTGGTTCTTTTTAGTTATACATACAATAGAATTTATTTTCACATTTTTATAAAGCACAAATAAAATTTATCCTAATTCAGTCCCCAGTATTTATCTTCCTCCACTCTTCCTCCCACCACTGCTCCCTTCCCTCTACTCTTCTGATCTTTCTGCTATTATCATTTTTTAGATTAGTGACTTCTGTATGTACATGGTGGTGAGAGTCACTGTAGCATATTTGTATGTGTTCACGGGGATGTTAGGACAGATTCAATCCACTGTCTTTTTCTATCCCTTCACTCCTCCTCCCTTTCTTTCATTCCCCTACATCTACTCCACTGATCTTTTTTCTATTCTTTTTCTTTTTCCTGACCCACCTTAGTTTGGATTAGCTTTTGCATATCAGAGAAAACATTTGATCTTTGGTTTTGTGAAACTGATTTATTTTACTTAGCATGGTAAGTCTCCAGATCTATCATTTTACTGGCAAATGCCACACAGTCATTCTTCCTTATGACTGGATATATAACACATTTCTCTGTCCCCTCATCTGTTCAAGGTCACCTAGGTTACTCCATAGTTTAGTTACTAAGAATTGTACTTCTATAAACATTGATCTTATTGCATCCCTGCAGAATGCTGATTTCAAATCCTTTTATATATATATCCAAGAGTGGTATAACTGGTCAAAGTGTGGTACCATTCCAAGTTTTCTGAGGTATCTCCATACTGCTTTCCACAGTGAATGTAACAATTTGCAGTCCCACCAACGTAATATGAGTGTACCCTTTTCCCCATATCCTCCTCCACATCTCCTGTGACTTGTATTCCTGAATATTTCCATTCTGTCTGGTTTGAGATTAAATCATGGTGTAGTTTTGATTTGCATTTTTCTAATTGCTAGAGATGTTGAACTTTTTTCGTATATTTGTTGAACATTCATATTCCTTCTTTGGATAAGTATCCATTTAGTTCTTTTTACCATTTATTGATTGAATTATTTGATTTTTTTTTTTTTACTTCCTTGTATATCCTGTAGATGAACATTATGTCTGAGGTTCATGTGGCAAAGATTCTCTTCCATTCTGTAGCATTTTCTTCATGTTCTTGATGGTTTTCTCTGCTGTGAAGATTTTAGTTTAATACCATTCCATTTACTGGTTCTTGATTTACTTCTTGCCCTTCAGGAGTTTTATTGAGAAAGACAGTTCATAAGCCAACATGATAGAGAAAGGCCTCCATTTTCTTCTAGTAAGTGCAGGACTCTGTTTTAATGCCTGGGTCTTTGATCCACGTTGAGTTTGGTTTTGTGCAGGTGAGAGAAAGGAGTTCAATTTGATTCTACTACATATACATTTACAGTTTCCCCTTAACTGTTTGTTAAGAGGCTATCTTTTCTCCAATATATATTGTTGGAAACGTTGTCAAGTATCAGATAACTCTATTTCTGCCAAGTAAAGCGGTAAAATTCTAAGTGGTGATTGGAGGGCTGCATCGTCAGTGATGAGTCCCCAACAGGGTCCTGAATTTCCACTGAGTGCCATGACCTTGCTCAAATGCAATCACCAAAGTACTTTAAAGATTAGGCTCTGGGGGTTACTGGGAAAAGCATTGGCCAGTAACCCAAAGGATTTACATGTCATCTCTAATGAGGACATTCGTTTTCCTCTGCATAAATGACTCAGTCATATTCTCCTGATACTTCATGATGCCCAACTTTGGGCTAGACTTTGGTGTCTAGACTCACTTCACTGCTTGGGCCATTTTAGTCAGAATAAAGACCATATGTGTTTTCTTAGGAAGAAGGAATAGGTTTTTTCTCACCTGGATCCATGGGGAGCTCAGAATCTCCAGGTTTTCATTTAATTTCTGTATAAATTTGAGAAAATGCAGATCTTCATAATCCATTCTTCTCTTCGCTCTACTCTCATCACCACCACCACACACCCTTCCCCATGTGCAGTAATCACTTTCTACCCTCAGGTGCACATTCATTTTACCTTCCACACCTGAGAGAGACCATTCAATACTTGACTTTCTGTTTCTGACCTCTTTCTTAGCACCAGTTCCCCCAGTTTTTTCTTCTTGGCAGCAAATGACAAAATTTCATTCTTCTTTATGACTGAATGCAAATACATTGTGTCTGTATAACATGTTGTTTTTATCCATTTATCTGTTGATAATCACATAAATTTTTATGGTGGCCTAGGAATTATGAATATTGTCATAATTATCCTAAACATTCAGGAATCTATATGGTTTGTTGATTTTATTTCTTTCATCTGTGTACCTGAATCAGGACATCTGGATCCTATGAACGATATGTTTGTGTTTGAGGAAACTCCATACTGTTTTCCATAATGACTTTTCTAATGAAACATTCATACCAACAGGTATAAGGTGTCCTTTTTCCGAACACCTCTCCAATATTGTCATTTGTTGTTGTGGTTGTGGTGTTAAGTTGGGTTTCTTATTTTTGTTTCTGCATTTTGATGATAGTCATTCTCACCGGGGCAAAATGATATCTCATAGTAGTTTTGATTTGTATTTCCCTGATGTCTAATGATATTGAGCATTTTAAAAATGAATTTATTGGACAGTTCATTTCTTCTTTTCAGAGGTGCCTATTAAGATCATTTACTCATTTTTTATTGTATTACTTGAGGCCTGTTGTTATGTTTTTTTCATTCCTTATTATTTTGTCTATTTTAATTTTTTATGAGATGAATAATTGGCAAATATCTCCCATTCTGTAGGATGTCTCTTCAGTCTCTTGACTGTTGTGTAAGAGCTTTTCAGTTTGATGTACTCTACTTGCCTACTTTTGCTTTTAGGGTCCTATACAAAAATATCATCAATTGTATCCATCTCCAGGTGTTTCTAGTATGTTTTCCTGTAGTTCTTTTAGGGTTTCAGTCTTACAGAAATGTCTCTGAGCCATTCTGAGTTGAATTTTGTATGAGGTGAGAGATATGGGTTAAGTTGCAATCATCTTCATGGTTCATTTATTGAGGAGTGTCTCATTTTGCACCATAACTTTTGGTAACTTTTCTAAGAATCATTCGAGTATAGATGCATGTCTTCCCTTCCCCACTCCCCAGAATCTCCTCTCTCTTTCATTGTTTTATGTGCTTGTTTTTATGCCAGTGCTATGATATTTTGCTTACTCTGGCTCTGTATTATGGCTTGAACTCAGGCATTGTCCTGCCTCCAGCTTTGTTCCTCTGCTTACGATTGTCTTGCTTTTTGTGCTTAAATATGAATTGCAGGATATTTTTTTAGTTCTGTGATAAATATCTTTGGTATTATCATGGGAATTCAATGGAGCCTGCAAATTGATTTGGATAGTAGGATACAAATGCTCCAGTTGATGAGCATGGGAGGTTTTTCCATCTCTGTGTGTGTATGTGTGTGCATGTGTCTTCTTCAACTTCTTTTATCAGTTTTTTTTTTTTTTTAATTTTCATTATAGAGGTCTTTCACTTCCATGGTTAATTATTTTTATTAAGTAAACTTTAAATCTATAGTTGTGAATTTGGAGACTTTTATTTTCAAATGAAATTTATTGATCACCTAATTTAATTTCCTTTTTATAGAGTCCCACTAATAGAACCTTGCCCTACTATAATTTCTTTCCCTATAAAAGAACAGAATTGACTAAAATGATGGACAGCATTAAAATCAACTAAACTATATTAATCTTTGGATGACTATATGATTCAGAGAAATGTTCCGAAGTTCACAAGGGGGCAGCATTGCTAAGTAGATTAAATTTTGAGACATTTGAAAATTTTGGGTTCTATTTTCTAAGTTGACAAAATTTCCTTCTGTGTCCATCTCTCTCTCTGTCTTTCTGTCTAATGAAGAATTAAAGAGATCTCTTCATGAATTTAAACTTTGTTTTATGCAGAATTTACTATAAAATAAAAATTTCTCACTTTTATTTTCATAAGTGCATATCATTATTTATCTTGCCATTTTTCCTCATAAAACAGCAATGTTTTCATTTGTTCCATAAATACAGAAATTTGTATATAGTTACTCGATTTAGTCTTTACTCCTGTTTTACACACAAATCTTTCAGCGCGGGGCTATTACCCACAACTGTAATCACAGTGGACCAGGGGACTGAGGCAGGAGGGTCCAGTTCAAAGCCAGACACAGCAACAGCGAGTTGCTAACCAACTCAGTGAGTCCCGGTCTCTAAATAAAATACAAAATAGGGCCAGGGATGTGCCTCTGTGGTTGAATGCATCTGAGTTTATTAAGCGATACCAAAATGAAACAAAAAAATTCACACAGGAATCTTTCAATGGTCACTCTACATATATATATGAATAGTGGTTTGATGACAACTATGATTCTGCCCTGAAATCGTATTATCAGGTGTTTTTAAAGTGATATTTTCAAAAAATAAGGGATAGTGTGTGTTAGAATGGCTTAAAAGGCAGTGGATTTGAGTGGAGCACTATGAAAACCACTATTAAACTGGCTAGAAGGTGAAAGTCAATTCGAGATTCATGTAAAAGTGATAATGACTTTTAGCATGCTGAATATTTTTTATCTCAAAGGAATTTCTTGATAGATATTGCTTAGAGGTTCTACAATTACCTTTCCCTACTATCTCAAAGAGAAACACATTTTATGTATATTTTAAGGTTAACTTTTAATGTTTCCATTTCTTTAGCCTCACCCTGTGACCCCACCTTTATCTTGGGTTGTGCTCCCTGCAATGTGATCAGCTCCATTATCTTCCATAGTTTTTTTTATTTTAACAGTATTTCCTGCACACTTGTGGGAATACCACAGTGATATTCATTAATGTGAACTGATTAGAGGTTAATAAAACTATAATAAAATAATTTTAAAATAAATGATAAAATGATGCAAAGGAAGTATAGAGCATTGGGTCAGAACAAGTTTTTGAAGTTATCTACTCTTCCACCAGGCTCTCTAAATGTTCCAGGATTCTGAGAATTTACAACAAAGATTTATTTTAGCTATGGAGTTGAAGGGTAATTAGAGAAGACTGCAAATTTCTGTATGTATATCATTCATTGAAAAAGTCTAATTTTTAGTCTTCTCTTTCTCATTGAATGGGAAGAGAAATTTAAAAACAGCAATCTGGTTCCAATCTGAAAATCAGAGACATTGAAAATTACTTCATGGGCCAGTAGAGAAGACAGGGAGAGGTAAGTGACTACCATAAGCATGATTCATGAGACTTTCCAGGATATATGCAAATCAACGGAAAACCTAGATAAGAATAATAACGAGGCACTGGCCTTGGAAAATCCTGAGAGTCGTGAGACAGCAAAAGCGACTCCACAACCACAGTCCAGTTAGGTGAAAGCGCACCTCACTTGCTGCAGCTCCACAGGGTCTAAGGCTGATGTTTCCACTGTGTCCAATGGACAGTGGTGAAATGTGGAATGGGAAACTCACAATGTGCCCTGGGGAAACCCTGCTCTTTAACTCTTTAAGGGAATGGATCTCTAAACCTTCTGTCTTCATAATGCAATGATTTGAAAACAGAAATAACGCTGGTCAGAGGAGGATTACATGACCTTTACACCCACCATGCAGCCCACTCATGCCTGTGCACAGGCAGCACAGATCCACAGATCTGACTCTGCTTCAAATCATCCCCCCCAACATGAGGACTGACAGCACCCATAATTAACGTCTGGCTGTTGCTGAAACATGTCTGCTAGACACAGAAGAGAGCAGTCTGTTAAGGACAGTGATACGATGAGTCACTCACACTTGGTTTTCCTCAACTCCTCCACAAGGCAGCGGGCTTCTTCTTGAATGCGTTCCTCAATGCTCCTCTTCCCCATCCCAAAATTGCGCAGAGTCATGAGTGAGAAGTGCCTCATCTCTCTCCATCTGCTTCCAGTAGTTAAAATGACTCCTAAATGAGGGAGAGCAGAATCTAGGAGGGATACCCCAGGCAAGGAGGGGAAGCTCATGAGTGGCAGCCACAGCAATGGTCAAGCTCAACCTGGCTTTCTCTTTTCCTTTCTCCTCGTCACCATGACCATTGCTCTCCCATTTCACAGGCACACACACTTACCAAATCCTTTACTAACTCTATCAGTCACTGGGAAACTGCCTCTTCCAGAAAATACTTCTCCATGATCAATCAGGGCTTCCTTCACAGCTTCATATCCATGCAACACCGCAGTGGGTTTCGTACCCAAATACAGAGTGAACACAGGGCCATAGACTTTTGACACTTGAAAATGGGAAATAAAATGCAAATATTAGCTGAATGAGATCAGCACTGGATCTACATATTTGGCTGATTCAGACTGTCATTCAGATCTTTCTCATTATATTTGTTACATTTTATTGTGCCACAAGAATCTTCAAATATTTATGAATATTTTCTATGAATAAGATGACAATCATAGCTGTCAGTTATGGATGGTCTACCATGAGCCATACCTGATTCAGACAATTGATATCTATACTATAATTGATCCTCACATCAATGTATTTTGGGGATTTATTTGTCCTGTTTTACATGCAAAGGAAATGAAGTCAGAAAGTTGCAAACTCATTTGCAGTATACCATGTGTACTAAACGTCAGACTCCCAAATTTGAAACTTTATTTTGTCAATTTCAGAAGTTTGAAGAATTTATCAGTCTTATTTTTATAGGACCCATTTTGACATAGTTATAAAAGCATGTAATAATGTGTTCTACTTCAGTCCCAAGTGCTTCCCCTTTCCCTCCCTTCTCCCTTATGCTTTTCTCTTTACTGTACACTACTGATATTTCTTTTATTATTTTTATTTTTTTTCTGATTAGAGCCTTGTGAATATACACAAAGGTAGATTCATTGTAGTATATTCTTATAAGTACATAGGAATTTTGGTCAGAATCATTCCATGGGTCTTCAATTTTCCCATCCCTTCTCTCTCTCCTCAATCCTTTTCTCCTGCTCCAATAATTTCTTCTATTTTTGTGGAACCCCACATTAATTCTTGCCTCTTATTTTGGTCTAGCTTCTGCATCTCAGAGAAAACATTAAATCCTTGACTCTCTGGATTGGGCCTATTTCATTTAGCATGAGGGTCTCCGCTTTCATCCATTTTCCACCTTGGCCATTTTTAATAAGGTTATTTATAATACTTTTTCAGTTTAATTTTGTTTTGATTTTGATTTATTTAGTTCCTTATACATTTTTGGATACTATTTCCTTCCCTTCTGTATGGGTCTTTCTTTTTGTACATTCTTTCCTTGGTGTGCAGAAATATTTATAGCATGAGTTAGTCACACTTTTGTATTTGTTTTTTATATGGGCTTTTGGTGTAAAATAAAATAAAAACATGTTAAAATAACACTTTAAAAAAAGAAAAAGAAGCATATCAGAGACTGTGGAGTGTAGCCCCAAGAGGGAGGAATGAGGCAAATTTGATTTGTCATCACTGAGGTATAGATTGGAAACAAGTCCTAGCACAATGTTGTGAAGTTGGACGATGACAGATAATGTACTGCTCATTTTGAAACAGCTAGAGCAAAGGATTTGGAATATTTGCATCACTAATGAATGAAAATGTTTGAAGGGAAATTTATTTTAACCTTGATTTGAGCATTACACAAAGTACACAGGTATCAAAACATGAAATGATGCCACATAAATATATATCTCTCCTGAGAGTCAATTAAAAAGGAAATGTACACAAAGCATGGTTAGAACAAGGTTAGGGAACATCTTCCCCATGTTTTCCTCCAGTACTTTTATGGTTTCAGGGCTTCCATTTGTCTTGAATCTATTTGGAATTGATTTTTGTGTGTAGTGTTAGAAATGAGTCTAATTTCATTTGTTTTTTGCAAGTGGATGTACAGTTTTCCAAATGCTATTCAGTGAAGAGACTTTCCTTCCACCACTGTGTATTTCTGGCCCTTTGGTGAATAAATAGTCAATGTATGTGAGTAGGTGTATTTCCAGGACTCTCCATGGGATCCATGGGTGTATGTGTCTGCTTTATGCCTGCATGGTCATGTTTCATTTACTATAGCTTTGTACAGTATTTGAAGCCTCAGATTTCTTGCATAAGGTACTGTTTGATATTCAGAATCTTTTGAGGTTCTGTGCAAATTTTAAGAACTGGAAAATTTCTTTGAAGGTTACCATTGTATTTTTTTTTTTTATTGTAAACAAATGGGATACATGTTGCCTCTCTGTACATGGCGCAAAGGCATACCATTTGTGTAATCATAAATCCACATACAGTAATGTTGTTTGATTCATTCTGTTATCTTTTCCCCTTCCCCCCACCCCTCCCACCCCTCTTTACCCTCTATACAGTACTTTCTTCCTCCATACTTGCCCCCCTCCCTAACCCTAACTCTAACCCTAACACTAACCCTTCCCTCCCCCCCATTATGTGTCATCCATCATTCGTCCCTTATCTTTTTGAGATTGGCTTATCTCACTTAGCATGATATTCTCCAATTTCATCCATTTGCCTGCAAATGCCATAATTTTGTCATTCTTTATGGCTGAGTAATATTCCATTGTGTATATATACCACAGTTTCTTTATCCACTCGTCAATTGAAGGGCATCTAGGTTGGTTCCATAGTCTGGCTATTGTGAATTGAGCAGCTATGAACATTGATGTGGCTGTATCTCTGTAGTATGCTGATTTTAGATCCTTTGAGTATAGGCCAAAGAGTGGGATAGCTGGGTCAAATGGAGGGTCCATTCCAAGTTTTCTAAGGAATCTCCACACTGCTTTCCAGAGTGGCTGCACTAATTTGCAGCCCCACCAGCAATGTATGAGTGTACCTTTCTCCCCACATCCTCGCCAACACCTGTTGCTTGTATTTTTGATAATCGCCATTCTAATTGGGGTGAGATGGAATCTTAGGGTGGTTTTGATTTGCATTTCTCTTATTACTAGAGATGTTGAACATTTTTTCATATGTTTATTGATTGCTTGTACATCTTCTTCTGTGAAGTGTCTGTTCATTTCCTTAGCCCATTTGTCGATTGGATTATTTGTATTCTTGGTGTAGAGTTTTTTGAGTTCTTTATAGATTCTGGAGATTAGTGCTCTATCTGAAGTATGATTGGCAAAGATTTTCTCCCACTCTGTAGGCTCTTTCTTCGCATTGTTGATAGTTTTCTTTGCTGAGAGAAAGCTTTTTAGTTTGAATCTATCCCAGTTATTGATTCTTGCTTTTATTTCTTGTGCTATGGGAGTCCTGTTGAGGAAGTCTGGTCCTAGGCCGACATGTTGAAGATCGGGACCTACTTTTTCTTCTATAATCTGCAGAGTCTCTGGTCTGATTCCAAGGTGCTTAATCCATTTTGAGTTGAGTTTTGTGCAGGGTGAGAGATATGGGTTTAGTTTCATTCTGTTGCATATGGATTTCCAATTCTCCCAGCACCATTTGTTGAAGAGGCTATCTTTTCTCCATTGCATATTTTTGGCGCCTTTGTCTAGTATTAGAAAGTTGTATTTATTTGGGTTTGTGTCCGTGTCCTCTATTCTGTACCATTGATCTACCTGTCTATTTTGGTACCAGTACCATGCCGTCTTTGTTACTATTGCTTTGTAATAAAGTTGAAGTTCGGGTATTGCGATACCCCCTGCTTCATTTTTCCTGCGAAGGATTGCTTTAGCTATTCTGGGTTTCTTATTCTTCCAGATGAATTTCATGATTGCTTGCTCTATTTCTGTAAGGTACGTCATTGGGATTTTAATTGGGATTGCATTGAATCTGTATAGCACTTTTGGTAGTATGGCCATTTTGACAATATTAATTCGGCCTATCCAAGAACATGGGAGATCTTTCCATCTTCTAAGGTTTTCTTCGATTTCTTTCTTTAGTGTTCTGTAGTTCTCATTGTAGAGGTCTTTTACCTCTTTTGTGAGATTGATTCCCGAGTATTTTATTTTTTTCGATGCTATGGTGAATGGGGTAGTTTTCATAATTTCTCTTTCTGAGGATTCCTCACTTATGTATAAAAATGCATTGGATTTATGAGCATTGATCTTGTAACCTGCCACTTTACTGAATTCACTTATGAGTTCTAAGAGTTTTCTGGTGGAATTTCCTGGTTCCTCTAAGTATATAATCATATCATCCGCAAATAGGGATAGTTTGAGTTCTTCTTTTCCTATTCGTATTCCCTTAATTTCCTTGGTCTGTCTAATTGCTCTGGCTAGAGTCTCAAGAACGATATTGAATAGGAGTGGTGAAAGAGGGCATCCCTGTCTTGTTCCAGTTTTTAGGGGGGATGCTTTCAGTTTTTCACCATTTAGAATGATATTAGCCATGGGCTTAGCATAGATGGCCTTTACAATGTTAAGGAATGTTCCCACTATCCCTATTTTTTCTAGTGTTTTGAGCATGAAGGGGTGTTGTATTTTATCAAATGCTTTTTCTGCATCTATTGAAATAATCATGTGGTTCTTGACTTTAAGTCTATTGATATGGTGAATTACATTTATTGATTTCGGATGTTGAACCAACTTTGCATCCCTGGGATAAAACCCACTTGATCGTGGTGCACTATCTTTTTAATATATTTTTGTATGTGATTTGCTAAAATTTTATTGAGAATTTTTGCGTCAATGTTCATTAATGATATCGGTCTGAAATTTTCTTTCCTCGATTTATCTCTGTCTGGCTTGGGTATCAGGGTAATATTGGTTTCATAGAATGAGTTTGGGAGGGTACCCTCCTCTTCTATTTCATGGAATACTTTGAGAAGTATTGGAATGAGCTCTTCTTTAAAGATTTTGTAGAACTCGGCTGAGAACCCATCTGGTCCTGGACTTTTCTTTGTTGGTAGGCTTTTGATGACCTCTTCTACTTCATTACTTGAAATTGATCTATTTAAATTTTGTATGTCCTCCTCGTTCAATTTAGGCAATTCATATGTCTCTAGAAACCTGTTGATGTCTTTGAAATTTTCTATTTGGTTAGAATATAGATTACCATTGTATTTTTCATAGGAATTGCACTGAATCTGTACATCACTTTAAGTAGTGCCAAAAAGTATTCTTCCAGTCTGTGAACATGAAATATTTTTCCATGTATTTCTGTCTGCTACAAATTCTTTCATTGATTTTTTTATATTTCAGCATGCTGATTTTTCACCTCCTTGATTAAATTTATTTCTAAATATTTTATTCTTCCTCATGATATAAACGAAATACTTTCCTGATTATCTATTTATTACTAAAAATGCTGCTAAATTTTGTATGTCATTTGTGTATCCTGTTTATTTAGAATTCATTTATTAGTTCTAATTGTTTTCAGATGAAGTTTAGTGTTTTCCATAACACAGTATTTTGCTTCATTCTTTTTGGTTTCTGTGTCTTTTAATTTTTTTTTTTTTTCTTGCTTAATTGTTCTGGCTGGACTTGAGTTCTATGCTGAGTAAGGGTGGCAGACTGGGCATTCTTGACTTTTCATTAATTTTTTAAAAAACTTTCAACTTTCACCATGGAACATAATGTTGAATATTGGGTAGTGACTCATAGCGATTAGTGTTGTGTGAAAATTTCCTTCTGTGTCACGTGTTTTTGAAAGTTTCATCATGAAAGACTTTGAAATATGTCACATTCTTTTCCTTCATCTATCAAGATGCTCCTGTGGTTCTTGTCTTTCATTTCATCAACATAATGTGTCACAATTATTGATTTATGCACATGAATCATCCTTGGATGTCTGGCATGAATCCTGCATGATCATGGTGGATGATCGCTGTAAAGTGCTGGAGCACAGAAAGATGTAGGTAAAATGGAAGTGTTCTTTCTATCCTTGGAGAATTTATTTTTGATCTTTTACATCGTGGTGTTGCTTGATGGACTGCTGAGTCTACTGGAGCTTTTTTCATTTTTAGATATTTCTCCTATTGTTGTTCTTGTGAAAAAGGAGAAGAAGCCTGGAATATCATACTTCACCACCTTACCACAGTCTATCTCATAGGTATTTCTTAACCTGACGGTAGTGCTCTTCTTCAGAGAAGTTTAATTTTGATGGCTATGAAAATACCTACAGGTCAAACAGCAGATCACTGTGTTAATGAACTCATTACACTGTAAGTATAAATAATCTTTAGGCAGAAAGTAACAGCAAATGACCAAAACTAAACCCCAACTACTCACTTCCAATTTAGAACTCTGCACCATTCCCATTACAGGAATTTAGAATTCATCATCACTCCTCAGTGGATCCCACCTACACTGAAAGAATGGAAATTAAGAGATATTACAACAATGGGGCTCCTAGACGCAATGTCTGGCTGCTAAGTTACGATGCAAAAATGCTTGACTTAACAAACACCAAACTTCAACTCTGTGTTCACAAAACAAACAAAAAAAAATGTGGAGAATGAAAACCCATCCCTATTAACAATTCAGACCACCTTGGTGGAAAAAAGCCTTTTATTTTCATTTAATATTTTTCCTTTTTCCACCTCAAGCTCACCCAATTTATATACATTCTTTCCTTTATTTTTAAAAATTAAAGGACTTACAACCTTAACTCAAAAAAACACAAATAACCCAATCAATAAATGAGTCAAAAACTGAACAAGTACTTCACAGAAGAAATAAGAAGGTCAACAAGAATGTGAAGAAATGATGAACCTCTCTACCAATTAGAGAAATGCTAATTACAACTATCCCGATATTTCATCTCACTCAAGTCAGAATGGCAATTAGCAAGAACACAAGTAACAATAACAATTGGCAAGGATGTGGAGAAAAAGTTTCACTTATGCGTTGTTGGTGATACTGCACCTTGGTGCAACAACTCTGGAAAGGAGCTCCCCTTGTAAAGCATGGAAGGGAACCACCATTTAACCAAAATATTCCACTCCTCAATATATACCCAAAGCACTTAAAAATCAGCATACTACAGTGACACAGCCACATTAAGGTTTATAGTAGCTCAATTCACAAGATCCAAGCTATGGAACTAAACTAGGTGTCCTTCAACAGATGACTGAATAAAGAATATGAGGTATATACACAATGATTTGAATATTGCTCAACCATAAAGAAGAATGAATTCTGATATTTGCAAGTAAATGGATGGAACTGGAAAACATCATGCTAAGTGAAATAACCCAGAAGCACAAAACCAAAGGTGAATGTTCTTTCTGATATATGGATGCTAACCCATAACAAAGGATAGTAGTAGGGAGAGGAGAAAAGAAGTTGATTGGATTAGACAAAGGGGAATAAAGGGAAGGTAAGGGAGAAGGAAATAGAAAAACAGTATAAAGAATCAGAAATAACTTTCCTTAGCTCATAAATGAATACACAACCAGGGTAACTCCACATCAAGCACAACCACAAGAATGGGATCCTATAGGAATTGAATGTACTCCATATGTGTATAATGAGTCAAATAACACTCTACTGTCATGTATATTTAAAAACAACAAATGAAAGTTTTTTTTTCAAATATCATTTCATCGAATTTTATTATATTTTTTACTTCTTTCCATTGTAAAAGATCTGTGTGTGTGCCCTATTACAGATGAATTGGTTAAAAAAATGTGGTGTATATACACAATTGAATATTACTCAGCCTTAAAGAAAAATGAAATTGTGACATTTTCCGGTAAATGGATGGAACTGGAGAATATCATGCTAAGTGAAATAAGCCAATCCCCAAAAAACAAAGGTGGAAAGTTTTATCTGATACACAGGAGGTAATTCACAATAGAAGAGTGGGTTGGCTAGAGAATAGGATTAGGTAGAGGGGAGTGAAGGGAAGGGAAGGGGTATGGGATAGTAAGGATAGTAGATGAATTGCACATTAATACCCTCTGTGCATATATGCCTACATGACACCTGTGATCTTACATTATGTTCAACCAGAAGAATGAGGAGTTACATCCCATTTATGGGGGATGCATCAAAATGCATTCTGCTGTCATGTACACCTAATTTACTTTCAAATATTATTTCATTGTATTTTGTTGATTTTCCTTCTTTCCATTGTGCAAGAATTGTGTGTGTGTGTTCTTACTGCATGAATAGGTTTTATATATATATATATATGAATTATATTCATATAATTTTGTTTTCACCTGTACTGCTTTCTTCTGTGCCTGTTGTTATTTAGCCTTGATTTAGCATAGGAGGGGTGTGTCCACACATGGTTTGAATTGTTTTTATCTTACATTTGCTTGTTGGCTGTACCTTGGTTTTTTCCCCTCTTACTGCCCATTCTTCATTCTCTTCTCCCAGTAATCGTCAAGTTTTCCTCTTCCTCTTCTTAATTTGCAAACTACTTAGTGTTAATTTTTTATTCCTCTTTCTTTATAATCAAAACTTGTGGTCTATCTCCTATCTCTCCTTTCCTCACTTTTTATAACATTTCAAACATTCTCTTCCATTTTTACCCTATGTTTCCCTCCACACAAAAAAAATATAACTTCACTAAGTGTAGAATTATATAGTCTATGCAATTCCTTACTCATTCATGTTGTTATCATTATTAACACAGCTGGCAATGTAGTAGACATATGCTGACTAACGAATGATCTTGTTCACAGTTTTTGTGTTTTTTGGGGTTTTTGTTTTTCAGTTTTTTTAATTTTACAGACTGAATTTTGATTCACTGTACATAAATGGGGTACAACTTTTCCTTTCTATGGTTGTACATGATGCAGACACAGTTTTATTTATTGTTTATCCCACCCTTCCTCTATAGGTGGCAATGAGTGTTCCAGATGTCAAAATAAATACTGGACATTGTCTTAAGGCTGTAATCTGTGGATAACAATAGTGCTGCTCCTGGCTCACCACTTCCTCTCAGCGGGGGTTGGAAAGTGAGAGGGTCACTTCAGGTTCATAGATTAGACATCCTGCTCACAAGCAACACTCCCAATTCAGCCCAGTAACAAGGAATCTCACCCACACATGTTCTAGCACCACTTCATCCTCAACATTACTTCAACACATAGACTTGAGGAGACAAAAATGTGAAACCAACAACCAGGCCCCAAGGAGAATCCACCAGAGGGGGACCTCAGGTCACACTCCTCAAATATCAAACACAGAGAGAAGTCCCCAAACAAAAGGACATTGGTATAAAAGAGAAAGGGGAATCTATCTCAATGAACTTGCAAGTCCAAGACCTCTGAGAACTTGAGGGAACAAACAATTCTTCCCCCCAAATTAACAATCCTCCTAAAAAAGATTCCAAAAGAGGAAAGTGCATGAAATTCCAGAGAGAGATGATAAAATAACAATTACTAAAAGGTTCAATAAATTAAAGGAAGTCCTAAGAAATGAATCAAGAAAAAAACTCAGGGGTTGAAAGATGGTTTCAATTAAAAAAATAGAGATATTTAAAAGAAACTACTCAGAACTCCTGGAAATGAAAGACACAGTAAAACAAATAAAAATTCATGCAGACCATCACAAATAGATTAGATTGTGCAGAAAATAGAAGATCACAGCAAATGACCATGAAACAATGAAGGGCACGTGTACTTCAGATTTTTGATATTTTCACATTGCCATCAAAATATTAAACTTAAATGCTTCTTTTATTCCAGATACCTTGTTTCATTTCACTACCTCCAACAATGAAAACTGTAAAAGGAAATGGAAATATCAAAATCCACAGAGTATTTGCTGTGCAACAATCTCTTTTAATAAATTGCCTTGTGCAATTTAATTTAATTTAAATTTAAATAAAGAATTGATATTTTCCATTTAATTTAAAACAAAGAATTAATTTATTTACCACTTACAAGCCACTGGAGAAGCATCAACATACATTAGTTAAGGATTTGCTAATGTTTTTAGCATCTATCTGCAGGATGTTCCCAATAATTGGCAGAGGCATGGGTCCTGGTGGGAGTTTCCCTCTCCCAGATCTCTGTCTCCATAGTGAGAGGAGAAGCAGACAGGAGAGACTGATCACCAGGACCACAGCTGGATCCATTGAAGCCTTCTCCTTTTCCTGAGACAACTGTGAGCTTGCAATCAGTGTAAACCTTGAAAGTGCTCTGTTAATCAGAATGTGTGCTATTGACATAAAGTGTTGAGCCAATCTGCTAGATAAGTTCTGACCCCTTCTGGGTGGACATTGGTCAACTGATAAGAAAGAAAACAAACTTTTTTACCCTTGCTCTCTATCCATGAAAATCTAGGTCAGCCACTCTAGGGTAGATCCCAGGAATAGGTATTTTAAAACAAACAAGCAAGAAAACACAGAAGCACCCAACCTCTGGTGGTACCAGTGTGCAGGTAGAATTAAGAAAAAATGAGGCATTTGATACAAAATGTTACTCAACATGCTAGATTCTCACATTGATGACTGCTAGGAAATTCATGACTTGGAAATAAGTGTACCTCTGACTTTTATATAAAATATTGAACTTCTAGGACTTAGTGAAATAAAAGGATCATTTATCTTTGAAAATCAAGTCTTTTAAACATTTTAACAGGCTGAAAATACATCTGAATTGCCTAAGTATACACTAGGTAGAACAACTTAAACATTTTGAAATGCAAAACACACATCATCATATAACTAAGTAAATATACATAGCATTTACTGTTTAGCACCATAAACCCCCAAATCCTGGAGAACAGAGGGTAGAGATTTATATTATTTTTTTATTTCACAAGTGGGGAAACTGAGATTCTGTGAGCTGGGAGATCTTCACTCACACAACTCAGAGGGGGTCACAACTGGAGTTTGAAGATCTAATACCCATAAGGTGTGCTGTGGATTACATCAGAGCTGCCTCCAAAGCCACATTAGAAAAGTAAAGCAAACACCACACTGGCTCTGTTCATAAACCAACAAGCTTCCCCTCAAGTCACTACCCATCATTTCACTCCCAGGATAGCTGGGTCATAGATTCTACATGCAAACAGGCATAGAAGGAATCTCACCACCCATCAGTACAGGGGTGAAACGTATTCAGCAGAACTGAGGAAGAGTTGATCTTGGAGAATTGAAGGTGGGGGCTTGAGAAAATATGGCTTTGCCTATCTCTCACCTCTTCCAGATGGGACTCTTTCTGTTGCTGTCTAGTATGTCCTTGTCAGAGGCAGTAGAATGAAAAATATTGGACCATAAGCAATAATATTAGAGACAGATAAACAAGCATGTGGTTTAGAGGTGGATAGGAGGCAGAGAGTACACCAAACAGACTCTTAGCACAGAAGAAACTATGAAAATGGGAATGTGAGACTTTATTTGGTTTCATTGGATTGCTTGCACTAGTAGGTCACTAATGGTAATGCTGTACAAAGATGTGTCCTATAAAGAGACCATTGTATTTGTTTCAAATTGGCAAGCATTGTTATTTACAATGTGTTTAGTAAGGAAAATTGCTCTCAAGACTCCAGTTACATATATTTAATGCACACATATACATGTATTCTCAAATTTAACATGCAATTTCACATATATTATATCCTTTCTTATTTTCTTAATTACCTTTAGCTGAAGTAAAATTATTCCCACTTTAGAAATGAAGAAGCCAGGCCTCAGAGATGCAATGCCTTGGCCAAAGACATCGATGGTAAGTGGTAAAACACAGCCTGGAACTCCTGTGCCTCTAGTCTCAGTCTTCCCTAGAGTAAAACATGTAGTTCAAACAAGTTCAATATTTACTGAGCATTTATTATTTTGCAGTCTTCTCATTATACTAATCAGTGACATGAAAGAGTCACTGACAATAATTGCAGCATTCATTGTTTAAAATGGTGGGTGATAACATATTATTTTTTAACCTTTAGAACTTTCATTAACTCAAGTCTTGATGAATTCTTTATCCATGTTAAGGGGACACAGCAACTTATTATATGACTCACATGGTGTGACATGTAATTCAATGTGGCTCTCAGTCACTAAATTCTGATAAAACCACACTTACTTATTTTGGACAAAATTGATTTCATGGGTTTCATTCAGATCATTAGCTTTATTATCTATGAGATAGACATTTCTTCTCTCTTCCTTCATTCCATCATGTCCCTGCCTGAACTTTTCTCTTTTTAGTGAAAGAAAGACTCACAGAGCATATGAAAATTATGGAATACAGCAATCAAAATACTAAGAGGGAAGTTTATAACAATGAATTGCCTAGCTAAAAAATTAATTTCATATTTTAAGTATTAGGTATTAATACCTAAGTATGAATCTAAAAAACTAAGAAAAACAAGAGGTTAGTAAACTCAACATTAACCAAAGGAAAGAAATAACAAAAATCAGAGGAGAAATAAGGGAGAATTTTAAAAATCATAAAAGAACAATGAAAGATTTTTATGAGAAGAAATCAAAAAAATCTTTAGACAGAGCATAAAAAGCAGAAAAAACAAGTAAATGAAACTAGAGATAAAAAAGACATTATAATTGATGTCACAGAAATTCAAAGATCATTAATATTATAAAAAATTATAAATCAAACAATGGAAAATCTAAAAGAAATGGTTAACTTTATGCACACATATAACCTATCAAAAGTCATCTATGAGATATGAGCACAATAAACAAACCAACATGGGTAGTAATATTAAGTCAGTAATAAAATATTTTCCAATCAATATGTTAAGGATAGAATGTCCTTACTGCTGAATTCTATCAAACTGTCATGAAAGAACTGACATTTTTTTTCAAATAATTATAAATAATTGAATGGGAAGGTATTCTCATTCAAAAAGTTCAGCATCATACTGGTTGAAATGGGGGTCAGAAAACTTTGATAGTTTTAACCTTTAGAATTTGCTGAAACCCAGGACACAATATACTCTTTTTCTGGAGCAAGCAGAAAATAACTTGCTTTCTGACTCAGAGAGATCTGAAGTCCAAACCAATCAATTTGGGCTCCAATCTCTGAGAGAACCATACTGACTTATTTTAAATAAAAGTGACCTGATGGCTCTCTTTGCATCATTAACTTTATTCTTTATAAAATGAATATTTATACTCTCCCCCTACAGAGCATCTCGCTTAACCTTTTTTCTTTTTGTAGAAAAAAAGAATCACACAACATAAAAAAGTTATGGAATAAAGAAAGGATAACTGTAAGAAGGAATAGCAATAAATGCCTATACAAAAATACACAATTTAAATAACGATGATGAATCTCAAGGATCTAGTAAAGCAAGGGAAAACTAAAGGTAATAGAAGAACTAAAATAACAAATATCAGATCAGAAAAAGATGATATGGTCATCTAAGAAAAATTAGTGTAAGTTAGTTTTTGAAAACATGAACAAAATCAAGAAAATTTAGCTAGACTAGGAAAATGAAAGAAAGTAAATTAGCAAAATTAGAGATAATAAAAGACACATTATAACTGGTACTACATAAATGCACAATAATATTAGAGATTTTTATAAAAACTTTGGGCCCACATAGGAGAAAACTTAAAAGAAGTGGGTAAGTTTCTGGATATATATATATAACTACCAAACTTAAACTTTCTGGAACCATTTTTAAAATCCAAACAGGAAGGAAGGAAGGAAGGAAGGAAGGAAGGAAGGAAGGAAGGAAGGAAGGAAGGAAGGAAGGAAGGAAGGAAGGAAGGAAGGAAGGAAGGAAGGAAGGAAATGTAACCTAAAAGGTATTTGGAGTGTACAAAAACCTATTTTAAATTTTAAATTTCAGCAAATCCTTCATGGCACAGTACAATTTTTATAGAACTTTGTTTTGTGGTTGCTGTTGTTGTCTTTCTTTTATAGAAAAACTAGAAGCTTAGTGTGTGCTTATTGGGGCTAGAACATCAGGGAGCTTGAACCCAGCAGCCTCGGTGACCAAGACTGATTTCACTTTGGTGCTTCTATTTCTAACGGCTTTGTCCCTATCATACTGGATGATGCTCCCCACAGCTGGGACGCCAGCAGGAGTCTGCAAGCCAGCAGGCCAGGCTCTGCGTGCTCTCCTCCACCTCAGCAGGGAAATTCTGTTGTCCTCTCTCTGCTAAACCAGTCATTCCTGAAACACTGCACCCATACTATGTCTCTGCACCCAGGGACCCACAATGCAAAAGCTCTTGGATGTCATTTCTCTTCCATGGAAGTAGAAGCAGTTTGTGTGAACCCTGACCAGTTTCCAGGAGGCAAGAAGAAGACAAGTCAAATACCATCCATTTTGAAGATAGGGGTACTAATGTACAGAGCACCCCTTCACAGGGGCTGGGGCAGGTATAAAAGGCATTTCATAAGCCCCACGTCTCTAAGCTGTCCTCTGGAGAAAGATACCTCCTTTAGAAATTTTGAAAATAAATACACATAAAATATCAAAAAGAAAAAATCCAAACAGACTAACAATGTGTCATGAAATTAAATCCATAATTTGAGTCATTCTGAGCTTTTTGGGCAAGGTGAGACATAAGTATCTAGTTTCATTGTACATATACTTATCCAGCTTCCTGATCACATTTGTTGAAGATTTAAACTTTTCTCCAACATGTTTTTGTTGTTTTTGCCAAGGATCACATGACTTCATCTTTCTGGATTTGTCTCTCTGTATTCTTTGCTATTACATTGGACTATATATCTGTTTTTATGGCACCACTGGTATAATGCTGTTTTCATTACTATAGCTCTGTTGTATAATTTAAAATTAGATATCGTGATATCTCCTGCATTCCTATTGTTTTCATTAGATTTGCTTTCATTTTTCTGAATTTTTAAGTTTTTACAAATTTTTTTAATTTTTAAATTTTTTATTTAAACTTTAGGACTTTCTTTTTCTGGTTCTGTAATGAATGTCATTGGTGTTTTGATGGGCATTGCCTTGAATATGTAGATTGCTTTGGATAATCAATCATTCCAACAATATCACTTCTACCTATCCATGAACTTAAGTGGTCTTTCCATCCTCTAGTGTCTTCTTCAATTTCTTTCTTCAGTGTTCCTCCATGGTTGTATTTAATACTAGGGGTGTGCGTGTGTGTGTGTGTGTGTGTGTGTGTGTGTGTGTGTGTGTCTACTGCAAATGGAATTGACTTTCTGATTTATTTTCATAATATTTGAATGTTTATTTTATATCCTGCAACTTTGCTGAATTTCATTATTAGCTCTACAAGATCTCTGGTGGGGTTTTTTGCGTCTTCTAGATATATGATCTTATCATCTGAAAAGAATGATAATTTGACTTCTTCTCCTGTTCATATCCTTTAATTTCCTTCCCTTGCCTAATAACTCTGGCTAAAATTTCAAGTATCATATTGAGTAGGAATGGTGAGAGTGAACAACCTTGAATTGTTACTGATTTTAGAGGAAATGCTTTCAGTTTATCCCAATTTGATATGATGTTAGATGTGGGCTTGTTGTATACATGCTTTATGGTGTTTGTGTAAAGGTCCATCTATCCCTGCTTTGTTTTTTAATTATTATTGCGCTTTTACTAGTATATTATAATTATACATAACAGTACGGTTAGTTGTGACATATTCACACGTGCACATAACACAATTTACTGCTTTTCATCCCCCGGCACTTCCCCTTTACTTTTTTACTAGGTTCCCTTTTTGTTGTTTTTGTTGCACTCTTGATGTATGTTTTATTTTTCTTTATTTCTTGACTGGTACATTATAATTATACAAAAACTGGGATTCATTGAGCTGTATTCATACATGTACAAAGCATACACATTGAGTATATAAACCACATTTTCTCTGTTTTTTTTTTTTTGTAGGGTTATTGGTGTATTATAGAATAATAAATATTCTCCTCTGAGGTATAATTTGGGCAAGAGTAAGGAAATAAAAATCATGGGCAGTCTCTTCAAGGTTTAACCAATTAAGTCCTAACTCTTTTCTTAAATTTGTTCTAATTGGTAATACGTGACAGTAGAAAGCATTTTGACACATTGTACACAAATGGAGCACAACTTCTCCTTCCTCTGGCTGAACATGGTGCAGAGTCACACCAGTAGTGTAATCATACCTGTATGTAGGGTTATAATGTCTGTCTCATTCCATTGTTCTTCCCATTCCCACACCTCTTCCTGTTGCCTGGCTCCCCTCCACAAAATCCAGTGTTCCTTCATTATTCCCCACCCCCACCCATTATGAATTAACATTCAATTATCAGAGAAAACATTCAGCCTTTTATTTTTTGGATTTGTCTTATTTTGGTTAGCATGATATTCTCCAGCTCCATCCATTTACCTGCAATTAACATAATTTTGTTCTTCAATAAGGTTGAGTAATATTCCATTGTGCATATGTACTGCATTTACTTTATGCATTCATCCATTCAAGGACATTTAGGTTAGTTCCATAGTTTACCTATTGTGAATTGAGCTTCTATGAACATTGATGTGACTGTGTCACTGTAGTATGCTTATTTTTAGTCCTCTGTGGATAAACCAAGGAGTGGAATAACTGGTCAAAAGATGGTCCATTCCAAGATTTCTGAGGAATCTCCATACTGCTTTCCATAGTGGTAGCACCAATTTGAAGTGCCACCAGCACTGTATGAGTACACCTTTTTCCCCACATCCTTGCCAACACTTATTGTTGCTTGTATTCTTGATAATTGCCATTCTGACTAGAGTGAGATGGAATATTAGAATAGTTTTGATTTGCATTTTGCTAATAACTAAAGAAGATGAATATTTTTTCATATGTCTGTTGAGCAATTGTATGTATTTCTTTTGTGGTAAAGTGTCTATTTAATTCCTTTGCCCATTTTTTTTTAGTTATTTGTTGTTTATTAAAATCTTTTTTTTATTTTTACACACTGCATTCTGATTCATTGTACACAAATTGGGTACAACTTTTCATTTCTATGGTTATATACAGTGTAGGTTCACACCATTCCTGTAATCATACACATGCATAGGGTAAATCTGTTTCATTCTACTATCTTTCTGTCCCCCACCCCCTCCCACCCCATTTTCCTCTACACCATCCAATGTTCCTTCTTTCTTCTCTTCCCCTGCCACCCCCCTCCCCATTATATATTGTCATGGACTAATCAGAGGAAACATTCAACCTCTGGTTTTTTGGGATTGTCCTATTTCACTTAGCATGATATTTTTCAACCTCATCCATTTACCAAAAATGCCATAATTTTATTTGTCTTTATGGCTGAGTAATATTCCATTGGATATATATGTCACAGTTTCTTTATGCATCCATCAATTGAAGGGCATCTATGTTGGTTCCACTATCTGGGATAGGCAGAATTTATATTACCAAAATAGCAATACTTCCAAAGGTGCTATACATATTTAACACAATTCCAATTAGAATCCCAATGACATTTCTCATAGAAACAGAAAAAGGCATCATGAAATTCACCGGAAGAACAAAAGAGCCAGAATAGCCAAAGCAATTCTGGACAGGAAGAGTGATGCAGGAGTTATCACAATACCAGACCTTAAACTCTACTATAGAGCAATTGTAACAAAAATGACATGCTATTGTCACCAAAATAGACAGGTAGACCAATGCTACAGAATACAGAACATGGAGACATACCCACATAAGTACAGTTATCTCATACTAGACAAAGGTGCCAAAAACATACAATGGAGAAAAGATAGCCTCTTCAACAAATGGTGCTGGTAAAACTGGAAATCCATATGCAGGAAAATGAAATTAAACCCCTATCTATCACCCTGTAAACACTCAACTCAAAATGCATCAAGCATCTAGGGATTAGTCCTGAGACCCTTCACCGAACACAAGAAAAAGTAGACCTGAATCTCCATCATGTTGGCTTAGGACCAGACTTCTTTAACAATACTCCCATAGCACAAAAAATAAAAGCAAGAATCCATAAATTGGATAGATTCAAACTAAAAAGTTTTTTTTTCTTCTTTCCCATTTGTTGATTGAGTTATTTGTTTTTTTGGTGTTAAGATTTGTTTTGTTTTGTTTTGTTTTTGTTTTGTTTTTATGTATCCTGGAGATTAGTGCTCCATCTGAGGTGTGTGTGGTAAAGATTTTCTCCCAATCTGTAGGCTCTCTCTTCATGTTATTAATTGTTTCCTTTGCTGAAAAGTAGTTTTTAGTTTCAATCCATCCCATTTATTGATTCTTGATTTTACTTCCTGTGCTTTAGGATTCTTGTTAAGGAACTCAGGTCCTAAGCCAACATGGTGGAGATTGAACCTACATTTTCTTCTATTAAGTTGAGGGTCCCTATGATATGTCTTTGATCAACTTTGACTTGATTTTTGTGCAGAGTAAGAAATAGAGGTTCAATTTTATTTTACTACATAGGGATTTCTAATTTTCCAGCACCATTTGTTGAATAGGCTATCTTTTCTCCAATGTATATTTCTCATAAATTTGTCTAGTATCAGATAACACTATTATTTATGTGGGATTGGCTCTGTGTCCTCTATTCTTATCATTGGTGTACCTGTCTATTTTGGTGCCAAAACCATGTCGTTTTTGTTACTACTGATCTACAGTATACTTCAAGTCTATTATTGTGATGTATGAGGACACATCTATGATTAGCAAGATCAGTCTTGTTTGAACCATCAGAAGCAGAGTTCTCACTTTCAGGAAAAGGCAATCATTGAGAGATTGTTCCCCATCACCTGAAGTATGTGCTTTCAGTGTAGAGTGACTGGTCATCCATAATTTGCTGGTCTTGTTGTAATGAACTGCTAGAGAAATGAATTCCTTAACTCCACCCCATCCTCTTTGTTTCTCACAGAGGAAGCTCCTCCTGCTCCCCCTTCATCAGTACAACTACAAAAAAAAGAGGAAGTTAGGCTCCTCCATTATTATTAGAGCCAAATTGGTATGTGGTATTCAATGGATCATGCCCCTATTTCAAAGGATAATTGTCTCCTGTGGTTCTTCTACTAAATAAGTTTCTTACTGATTAACATACAGTCAGCCCATTTCTCCAACACAAATCCTTTCCCTCACGCATGCTGGATGTGGAAGAAACTGGATAGTGATGCCTCCTTCTTCACTCTTTTTCCTAAGGATTGATTTGTCTCTTCTGGGTCTCTTGTTTTTCCAAATGAATTTCATGATTGCTTTTACTTGTTCTATGAAAAATGTCATTCGGATTTTAATTAGAATTGCATTGAATCTGGATAGCACTTTTGGGAGTCTGGCCATTTTGACAATGTTAATTCTTCCTATCCAAGATCATGGGAGACCTGTCCTTTTTCTAAGGACTGCTTCAATTGCTTTCTTTAATGTTCTGTAGTTTTCATTGCAGAGCTCTTTCACCTCTTTTGTTAGGGTGATTCACAAGTCTATATTTTTTTGAGGTTATTCTGAGTGAGGTAGGTTTCCTAATTTCTCCTGAAGTGGATTCATCACTGACGTTTAGAAGTGCATTTGATTTGTGGGTATTGTTTTTATATCCTGCTACTTTGCTGAATTCATTTGTTATTCCTATATGTTCTCTGGTGGAGCTTTTTGTATCTTCTAAATATAGAATCATGTCATTAGCATGTAGTAGTACTTTGACTTCTTTTCCTCTTTGTATCCCTTCATTTCTTTCATCTGTCTCATTGCTCTGACTAAACTTTCAAGGACTATGTTGAATAGAAGTGGTAAAAGAGGGCACCCCTGTCTTGTTCCAGTTTCTCTTTATCCATTTAGTTGTAAGCAGAAGCCTAGGCTGGTTGCATAACTTGGATATTGTGAATTGTGCTTCCTTAATTGCATTGCATGTATTGCTATAGCATCTTCATACTACTTTGTTGTGGTAAATTTTAAGTGTGGAATAGCTGGCTCAAAGGTCTTTCCATCCCTGGTTCTGAGGAGTCTCCATATCCATTTTCATAGTGGTTGTAGTAATTTGCAGCAACACTGATAATGTGTAAGTGTTCTTTTTTTCCCACATCCTTGCTAACATTTATTATTTATATTCTTGGTTATTGCCACTCTACATTGAGAGAGATGAAATCTCGGTGTAGTTTTGAAGAGAGCATTTTCTTGATTGCTAAAGATGTTGTACTTTATTTTTATATAGTTGTTTACCAGGAATTGTATATTTGTTCTTTGGTAAAATATCTGTTTATTAATTGAGTTTTCTTTGTTTCTGTGCTCCTGTTGTTTTTGACATGAAGTTTCTTCAGATATTCTAGTAATAATCCTATTGAGATAATAGTCATGTACACCCACAAGATTGGGATCCCAATTATAATTAGGTAAACTCCATATATGTATAATATTTCAAAATGACTGTGAAATGCAAATACAAAACACAATCTACTGTCATGTAGCTCTAAAAAGAACAAGTTGAAAAGTTACCAAAACAATAAATATTTTTAAAAAGATTTCCTGGCAAAGATTTTCTTCAGTCTGTAGGGTGTCTTTGCATGTTCTTATTTCAAGTTTCTCCAGTTTTTATTATGAATGGGTGCTACATTTTTTAAAAGACTTTTTCTGTATCTACTGAGATGTTCATATGATTTTGATCCTTAATACAACTTGTGATTAATTATATGTGGTGATCAGATTATGTTGAACCATCTTACATCTCTAGAAAGAAACAAAATCAATCATGTTGTACAAACTTTATAATGTGTTCTTAAATACAATTTGCTAAAATTTTATTAAGGAAATTTGCATCTATGTTCATCAGGAACAGTGGTTTTCTACTTTTCTTTCCTAGGTGTATCCTTATCCAGTTTTATTATTAGTGTGATTCTGGCTTCCTAGAATGAATTTAGCATAATTTTACCCCTTTCTATTTCACAGAGTAATTTGAGGAGCATTAGCATTAGAACCTCTTTAAAGGTCTGGTAGAATTCAGCTGAGAATTCATCTGATACTGGGATTACCTTGCTGGCAGGCTTTTATTACTGCTTAATTTTATTGCTGGTAATTTTTCTACCTTGGTTTCTAGATCTTTCAATGTTGGTAAGTCATCTGTGCTTGCAAATGTGTCCATTTCCTCCAGAATTTTCAATTTTTTGGAATATACAATTTCATATTAGTCCCTAATGATCATCTGGATTTCAGTAGTATCTGTGAGGACATCACCATTTTCATCTCTAATTTTACTGAGTTGGGTCCCTTTCTTTCTGTCTATATGATCACTTAGGTTTTGTTTAACTTGTTTGTCTCTTCAAGGAACCAACTCTTCATCACATTGATATTTTGTATGTTGTATTTTTTATTGTGTATTTCATTAACTTTAGCTTTGATCTTAATGATTCCTGTTCTACTACTGGTTTTGGAAATGAATTGTTTCTGTTTTTCTAGGTCTGTGTAATTCATTTGAAATTTTCTGAAATTTTTTATGTAGTCAGTGATAAATGTTGACTCTCCTCTAAATAGCCTAAAAAAGCAAAGTGTCTGAGATTATGACATGTTGTATCTCTATTCTTACTTAAATATCAGAAATTTTATAGTTCTACCCTACTTCTATCACCCACTTATCATTCAAAAGTGTGCTGTTCAATATCCATGTTTTCATGTTTCTCTACTTTTTCTTTCAATTGATTTCAAATTTCATCCCATTTCACAATCTTGCGATTGATTTCCAATTTCATTCCATTCAAGATTGAAGAAATTATATAATGTCTTGTATTTTCAAGGACTTTCCTTGAATACAAAAATATGGTCTGTTTTGAGGAAGATTCCATGAGTAGTTGGTAAAAAAGTTAATTTAGGTTAATTTAACTGGATGACCTATTTTATAGATGTCTGCTAGGACCATTTGATTTATAATATTTTTAGTTCTGAAGAGTCCTTAATGAGTTTATATCTGGATGACTCATCTGGTGGGAGAGATGTGTTGAAATCATCCCTATTATTGTATTGCAGTCTATCTGAGTCTTCATGTCAAGTAGTTTAGTGTATGTAACTGGGTTGACTGACATTTGGGAAATAAATATGTTTATTGTTTCATCTTCTTTTTGGATTGGTCCCTACCAATATAAACTGACATCTTTGTTTCTTCTGATTCATTTGAACTTGATGTTTGTATTGTCAGATATGAGAGTAAATACCTTGGTTCTTTTGAGATGCACTTTGCATGAAATATCATTTTCCACCCTTTCAATTATAGCATATGACTCTCGTTGACCATAAGGTGAGTGTCTTGCAAAGAACATATAGCTGTTTTTTTATTCATTCTTTTTTTTTTTTTTTTGGAGAATTAAAAACACTTATATTCAGTGTTATTATAGAGTAATATTTGTTAATTACTCCCATTTTGATGTTTTCAATGTTTAGTTTTCTCCTGTTTCTCTTTTGATTACTTTCTTTCTAATAACATTCATCCATTCACTGATTCTAAAGTTCCTATTTAATGGCTTCTCTTTGCTTCAAGTATTTTTTGTTGTGCTGGTTTAATACTCATCAGTTGTTTTGTTTTCCATTCATTTTGAAAGATTTGTTATACCTCCTTCAATTCTGAAGGATAGTTTTGCCTGATATAATCATCTACTTGACAATACTTTTCCTTCAGTTTTTGGAATGATGACCACATGGATTTTAGGGGTTGTGCTGAGAAATCAGAAGCAATTTTATTTGCGCTACCTTTAAATATGACCTGACATTTTTCTCTGGAGGCTCTTAAAATTATATCAATTCTCTATTTAGGTTTAGCATTTTAATTATAATGTGTCATGAAGAGGTTCTTTCATGTCTTGTCTATTTTGAATTTTGAATGATCCTGTACATAGATGGATGTCCATCTCATTCTAAAGCTTTGAAAATTTTTCTGAAATTATTTCACTGAAAAGTTGTATCTCACTTTTCTTTTCTTATTATTTTTATTCTTATGTTTCTTATTTTTCTTATTCTTATGTTTCATCACTTAATGTTTTCCCAGAATTCTTGTATCTCCTGATCATGGTTCTTTTTTTTTCCTAATTATTGACTTAATATTTGAGTTCATAGACATTTTTTTTAATACCTGAAAATTTGTCTTCTACATTATCTAATGTATTGGTGAGGTATTTAAATGAATTTCTTTTTGGTGCAGGATTACCAAGTATTGAACTCACTGGCATTCAACTACTCAGCCATATTGACAGTCCTATTTTGTATTGTTAGTTTAGAACCAGGGATTCACTGAGTTGTTTAGGATATTGCATTTCCTGAGGCTCTTTTTGAAACCTTTAACTAAACAATTTAGGGTTTTTTTTCCTTTATTAGGGATCTTACCCATAAGGACTGATCCACCTACCAGACCCCAGCTTTTGAAACCAATTTTCATGCATTTGTGTCATATTTCTAAATATTTCTTCAATCCTTTAATTTAAAACACTTGTTCACCCCACTGTTTTGTTACTGATCCCTTTCTGCCTGGGTTGTTGCAAGAAAAACAATTCAATATAAAGAAAGAAAAGAACATATATTTGGAGGGTAAAATAAAGTTTTAAATACTGAAGAGGTAACAAGGAGAGGGCAAAAGAGAAGTAGCAGGTCACGACCATAAAGAATGAGAAAAAAACAAATAAAGGAAACAAAACAAAAAGACATAAAAACAGCAAGAGAATGTGGTTATTACAGGGATAAGAAAGAATAAAAAAGAGTAGCAAGAGAAAAAAGAAACTAATCTTCTAAAAACAAAACAAAGATAGATAACAGAATTATAATGTAGAAAAAATGAGAAAAAGATGCAAACAGGTATGGATATATGTATGAGCATGTACAACTAGCAAATATAACAAGAACAACCAAAAATTTTTAATGAAAAATGAAAGAATTATCTCAACTGGAGATGTTTGAAACTATGGATAAGGATGAATATTAATTTCTATTGATAAACTGCACTTTTTTCCAATTTAGGGTTACTAACTCTTTCTCCTTTTGTGTTGTTTACTAAACTACCTACTGGAGAGGCCTAGAATCAAAAACTGGTTGAAGTGGTCCTCAGTTTCTCTGCTCACCAATGCAAAGAAGGATAGAGTGGGAATTACTGTGTATTGGACTTTTGTCCAGAAAGATAAGACTGATGCACTCCCTGGACAGGGATAATGCAGAGTTAGAAAATGAATGTTTTTGTGTCTGTAGTCTAGTTCTTATCAAAACACAGATATTTTGTCAGGTGGCATATACTTTAAGAGATTAGATCAACACATCACTAGGGTCAGGCATACAATGATCTCTGCTGGGCCTCTAAAGTCAAGGGCTCTTTTGAAAATTGTACACACAGGGCAGGGTAGCCAAAGCATGGGTAGATGGGGCGTTGCAGGTCTCACACACTCCACCAACCCCAGATATGGCCTTCTAAGGTACAGTCCCCAAAGGCAATCATGACTTTCTATTCAGTTTAACCAAATTTTAGGGCTGTATTTCCAGTCATATAAAAAATTTCATTGGTGTTTTCATGGGGTTTATATATAATGTGTAAATTTCTTTGAATTTTATAACCCTTCCAAAGCATGAAGATGCATTATCTCATGAACATGAGACAGAAGTCTTTACATTTTCTATCTCTCTCATACTCGTGTGTGTGTGTGTGTGTGTGTGTGTGTGTGTGTGTTCTTTAATGTCTTTCATAAATGCTTTGGAAAGATATAGAGATCTTTCACTTCCTTGGTTAAGTTGTTTCCTACATATTTAATATTTTCCTGTAGTCTTAATGAATAGGATTCCTGTCATTGTTTCTTTCTCAGAAATCCTATTATTGGTATATAAAAATTTTACTTATTTTAATATTGTTATTGTATCCTGCAAATTTGTTAATCATTTCTAATATTCTTTAGGAGGAATCTTTAACTTTTTCTGTTTTTGAATCATATAATCTGCAAACACAGATAATTTGAATTCTCTCCATCCTATTTACATTTTTTATTTCTTTATCTAGCCTATTACTCTGGCTAAAACTTCTACTTCTATATTTAATAAGAGCAGTGATAGTGGATGTCTTTATCTTGTTCTAGATTTGGGGAAATATTTTTTTTAATTTCTCAATTTATTTTATGTTGACTCTGTTCTTTCCATACATAGCCTTAATTACATTTTTACAGTCCTTCAGTAGGTATTCTGTTAAGGATTTTTATCATGAACTCATGTTGAATTTTATGAAATGCTTTTTCATCCTTTATTTTGTTGATGTGATGTGTTACATTAATTGTTTTGCCTTTGTCAAGTCACCTGTGCATCCCTTGGAAAAACACAACTTTATCATGGTGAATGAACTTTTGGGTGTACTACTGGATTTCATTTGCTAGTACTTTTTGAGAATATTTGCTATATATCAGAGATACTGATCTATAAAGTTTTGTTGTGTTCTTCTGTGATTCTTTGTAACAAAGTGATGCTGTACTTGAAGAATGAGTTTGAGTTTCCTCCCTTTCAATTCTTTGGAAATATTTGACAAAGCATAATGCTGTGAGTTTGGGAGAATTAATTCATTAAATTAGTAACAGTAGAATTAACATAAGCAGTGAAATCATTCTATTTTGGACCTTTATTAGTAGGAAAATATTTGATAACCAGCTCAATTTCACTGTCCACCAGGGTGTGTTTTTGTTTTTATATCTTCATATATTTCAATTATGGTGGTTTATGTGTCCAGAAACATCTATTTCTTCTAAGTTTTATCCTATTTAAATATATAATCTCTTTAAAAATTTGTAATATTCTATGTTATATTTGTACTATGTGTTGTAATAAGTCATTTATTATCTCTAATTTTACTTATTTGTTTTCTTTCTTTTTTCCTGGTCTGGCTAAAGGTTTGCTGATTTTGCCTATGTTTTCAAAACATAACCTTGTTTCATTGGTTTTTTTTAGACTGTTGTTTTATCTTTTTCTGATCTAAATTTGCTATTTTACATCTCCTATTAGTGTTAGTTTTCCATTGCTTTACTATGTCCTTAAGATGCATGTTTAAGTTATTTATTTGATGTTATTTTTTAAGTTTTTGATGGCAGGCATTCATTGCTATTCCTTCTAGAGTTACACTTTATTCTTTCCATAACTTTTGATATGTTGTGTGATTATTTTCTTCTATAAAAAGAGAAAAGGGGAAGCAAGAGCCTCTGTAGGAGGAGAGTAGAAACATTCTTCTCATTTAGAATAAACTTCATGACCCAAAGAGAGCAATCAGATTTTTTTTTAATAAGTCAATGTGGTTCTATCAGATATTAGATTGGTTGGTTTGGACTTTAGATCTCTATGAGTCAGAAAGCAAGTTACTTTCTTCTTGCCCTGAAAAACAGTTCACTGTGTCATGGGTTTATGCAAATTCTAAAGGTTAAAGAATCAAACATTTCAGACCCTCATTTTAACGAGTATGATGCCAACCTTGTGTTGAAACACCCTCACTTTCAATTGTTTGACCAAAAATTTAAAAATGTTGTTAATTTTGTGAGAGTTTGATAGACTTCCATAGTGAAGTCATTCTATCCAAAACACATATTTGGTGGGAAATACTTATTATTCCAATTTCACTGTCAATTATTGGTCTTTTTGTGGATTTCATGGCTTATAATTCAATATGGGAAAGCAAAATGTGTTCAGAAATTTAATCTTTTTCATTAGCTTTTCCATTTATCATCTTACATATTTTAGAAAACCCTTGAATGAAATTTATATTTCTGTGATATAAGTTGTAATGTCTACATTTTTCATCCTTAATTTAATTTATATCTTCTCTTATTATTCTTAGTCTAGTTAAGGGTTTGTTTTTTTTTTATCTTTACATTTTTTCATTAATCTTTTTTGGTATTTTTATATCTATACCTCATTTATTTCTACTCTGATCATGGTTATTTCTTTCCTCCCATTAACTTTCCTCTTGCTTCACTAGGTCCCTGACATGCATCATTACTTTATATATTTGAAACTGATTTCATCATGTAGTCATTCACTGCTATAACTTCCTTCTTAGTACTACTTTTACTAGGTCCTTCATTTTGAATTCCTATGTGATTATCTCTATAAAAAGAGAATGGATAAGGCAAGAGTTTCATGCAATGAAGAAGGACAGGAAAGAAATTCATCTCATGGAGAATCAAGCTAATAAACTAATGATAATGTTTATTTTATCAAAATTAAGAAAATGTGCTTTATCTGTGTTTAGAGTCTGAGATGGTTAGTTCAAGGTCACACTTCTGTGAGTCACACGACAAATTACTGCTTCACATGGATAAAAAGTTCATCAAGACCTAAGTTATGGAAAATCTAATGGTTAAAAAATCAAACCCTTCTGACCCTGTTTTAAGCAATGAATGTTGTAATATTATCAGGAACTATTTCCAAAGTCCATTAGTGTAATCAGGCAGCATTGCAAAGAAGGGCACCTTCCTGAACACGAAATTTGTTTGAACTGTTTTTTTTTTTCTTTTTTTTTACTTTTTTTTCTTTTTTTTTTTTTAAGTTGTGGACAAAATACTGTTAATTTTATGTGGTGCTGATGATTGAACCCAGTGCCTCACATGTGAGAGGCTAGTGCTCCACTGCTAAGCTACACCCCAGGCCCTGAACTGTATTTTTACTTCGAGAAAACTCTATGACCCCAGGGGATATGACTTCCAGTCTCACCTCTACCACCTGCAGTCTGAATGCCATTGGCCAAGACATTGCATCTCTGCGGCCTGGCTTCTCCATTTCTAAAATGAGAATAATTTTACTTTAGCTAAAGTTAATTAAGAAAATCAAAAGTGGTGTAAGTGTGAAATTACATGTTAATTTTGAGAATACCTGGAAACATTATGTAACTGGGGTCTTTACAGAAATTTGCCTGACTAAATACTTTGTAAATAACAATGCTTGCCAATCTGAAACAAGTACAATGGTCTCTTTATAGGACACATCTTTGTACAGCATTACCATTAGTGATCTAGTAGTACACAGCAATCCAATGACATACAACTCATGACTACCAAATAAAGTCTCACATTCCCATTTACATAGTTTCTTCTGTGCTAGGAATCTGTTTGGTGTACTCTCTGCCTCCTATCCACCTCTAAACCACAGGCCTGTTTATCTGTCACTAATATTATTGCTTAAGGTCCAATATTTTTCATTCCACTACAACTGACAAGGACATACTAAACAGCAACAGAAACAGTCCCATTTGGAAGAGGTGAGAGATTGGCAGAGTCATATTTTCTCAATCCCTCCCCTTCACTTCTCCAAGATCAACTCTTCCTCAGTTCTGCTGAATAAGTTTTATCTCTCTATTGATGGGTGAGGAGAGAATTCCTTCTGTGACTCTTTCTTTTGTTACAATCTATGATCCCATTATTCTGGGAGTGAAATAATGAGTAGTGAAATGAGAGGAAGCTTGTTGGTCTATGAACAGAGCCAGTGTGATATTTGCTTTACTTTTCTAATGTGGCTTGGAGGCAGCTCTGATGTAAGCCACAGCACACCATTATGGGCATTAGATTGCCTTCAAACGCCAGTTCTGACCCCTGTAAGCTGTGTGAGTGAGGGCCTCCCAGGCTCACAGAATCTCAGTTTCCCCACTTTCCAAATTAAAATAATAATCTCTTCCCTCTGATCCCCAGGATTTGGGGGTTTGGGGTACTAAATAGCAAATGCTATGTATATTTACTTAGTTACATGATGATGTGTGTTTGGTATTTCAAAATGTTTAAGTTGTTCTACCTAGTGTATGCTTAGTCACTTGGGATGTAAATTCAGCCTTTTAAAATATTTAAAAGACTTGATTTTCAAAGATAAATGATCCCTTTGATTAAGTATTCAAAGTTCAATATTTTATATAAAAGTCAGAGATACACTTATTTCTTCCCAGTCATGAATTTCCTAACAGTCATCAGTGTGAGAATCTAGCATGTTGACCAATGTTTTGTATCAAATGCCTCATTTTTTCTTAATCCTACCTGCACACTTGTACCACCAGAGGTTAGGTGTTTCTGTGTTTCCTTGCTTGTTTCTTTTAAAATACCAATTCCTGGGATCTATCCCAGTGTGGCTGAACTAGATTTTCATGGATAGAGTATCAGGAAGAAGAGCAAGAGTGAAAAAATTTGTTTTTATACTTATTAGGCTACCAATGTACACTCAGAAGGGGTCAAGACTTATCTAATAGATCGATTCAGCAATTTGTGTCAATAGGACACATTTTGATTAACACTATAAAGGTTTACACTGATTACAAGCTCACAGTTGTCTCAGCAAAAGGAGAAGGCTTCAGTGGATCCAGTTGTGGTCCTGGTGATCAGTCTCTCCTGTCTGCTTCTCCTCTCACTATGGAGATAGAGATCTGGGAGAGGAAATCTCCTACCATGACCCATGCCTCTCTCAACTCTTGGGAATATCTGCAGATAGATACTGAAACTTCAGTAAATCCTTAAGTAATGTAAGTGCATCAATGAACATAATTTGTAAAGGATTAATAAATTGACATTGAGTTGTAAAGTATAAAGTAATTTTTAATTATATTTTATTTTTTAAATTTTATTCATAGTTTTTCATTCTTAGAGGTATTCTAATGAAAAAATGTGTCTGGGATGAAAAAAATATTTAAGTTGATCATGTTGACAGAAATATGAAAATGTCAAAATCTGGAGTACCCCTACCCTTCACTGATTCATGGTCATTTGCTGTGATTTTCTATTTTCTGCACAATCTAATCCGTTTGTGATGCTCTGCATGAATTTTTATTTGTTTCAGTGTGTCTTTCATTTCCAGGAGTTCTGACGAGTTTTTTTTTTTTTTCAGTATCTCTATTTCTTTATTGAAGTGGTCTTTTAACCCCTGAGTTTGACTAAATCATGCTAAAAATATTTCTGCACACTAAAGGGAATAATCTACAAAAATAAATATCCTATCAAAGAGAAGATAATAGTATCCAAAATGTCTAATAACCCAAAAAAATCAAAATCAAATCAATTTAAACTTAAAAAACTTCACTTAAAAATGGGCAAGGTGAAAAATGAACAAAACAGGAGACACTCATGCTAAGGAAATGAGTCAGATCTAGAAAGTGAAGAATGTTTTCTCTGATATGTGGATGCTAGACCAAAATAAGGGACAAAAATTAAAGGACTGATTCCACAAAAATAGAAGAAATTGGTAGAAGAAAAGAAGGGGATTGAGGGGTGAGAAAAGGGATGGGAATATTGAAGAACTGAATGAATCTGACAAAAATTCCTATGCACATATACAATAGACTACAAGGAATCTACTTTTGTGTATATCCACAAGGCACTAATTAGGTAAAACTAAAACCAACTAATAAAAATGGACAAAGAGTGGCTATAAACATGGATGTTACTGTGTCACTGTAGTACTCTGATTTTAAGTCCTTGAGGGATAAACTGAGGAGTGGGATAGCTGGGTCAAATGGGGGTTTCATTCCAAGTTTTCTGAGGAATCTCCATACTACTTTCCATAAAAGTTGCACCAATTTGCATTTCCACCAGCAATGTATGAATGTACCTTTTCCCCATGTCTTCACCAACACTTATTATTGTTGGTATACTTGATAATTGCCATTCTGACTGGGGTGAGAAGAAATTTTTGAGTAGCTTTGATTTTCATTTCTCTAAATGCTAACGACATTGAACATTTTTGCATGTATTTGTTGATCAGTTGCATTTCATCTGTTAAGTGTCTGTTCAGTTCCTTAGCCCATTTATTTATTTCATTATTTGCATTTTTGCATGTTAAAATTCTGAGTTCTTTATATCCTTGAGGTTAATGCTTTATCTGACATTCATGTGGCAGATTTTCTCCCACTTTTTTTGCCTCTCCAAGTTACTGATCATTTTCTTCACTGAGAAGAAGCTTTTTGTTTGAATGCTTTCATTAATTGATTTTTGATTTAACTTCTGATGCTTTAGGAGTCTTATTGAGGTAGTCAGATCCTAAGCCAACATGATGAATATTTGGGCCTACATTTCTTCTATTAGGAATAGGGTCTCTGGGACTCTGGCCTAGCACCCAAGTCTTCAACAGGTGAGTAGATTTTAAAAAGTGTGATATATACATACACACACACAAATACAATGGAATATTACTCAGGCTTAAAGAGGAATGAAAGTATGGCTTTTGTTGGTAAATGGATTGAGTTCGAGAATATCATACTACAGGAAACAAGTCAAACCCAATAAACAATCACTAAACATTTTCTCTGACATGTGGATGCTAATTCACAATAAGGGAGGGAGTGGCTAGGGAAGAATAGAGTTACTTAGGTGGAGGGGAGTGAAGGGAGGGGAGGGGTATTGGGGTAGGAAGGATAGCAGAATGAATCAGACAGTATTTTCCTATATGCATATATAACTGTATGACTGGTGGTATTCTAAGTCATGTAAAACCAGAAGAAAGAGAATGCATCAAAGTGAATTCTACTGTCATGTATAACTAATTAAAACAAATAAAAAATTAATTAAAAAGTGAAAAATTAAATGGAAAATGTAGTATAGAGATGTATTAGGATGCTAATTAACAGAAATATTTCATTCTCATTCAATTACGGTCACTTTCATAAGTAAAAATTTACATTTGGAAACAAATGGTCAAAGAATATGAATACATATATTTCCAAAAGCATGGAAATGGTCAATGGGTATATGAAAAGATGCCCACATTACTTATCAACAGATATATGAAAAAATGTTCAACATCTCTAGTAATAAGAGAAATGCAAATCAAAACTACCCTAAGATTTCATCTCACCCCAATTAGAATGGTGATTACCAAGAACACAAGCAACAATAGGTGTTGGAGAGGATGTGGGGGGAAAGGTACACTCATACATTGCTGGTGAGGTTGCAAATTAGTGCAGCCACTCTGGAAAGCAGTATGGAGATTCCTCAGAAAGCTTGGAATGGAACCACCATTTGACACAGCTATCCCACTCCTTGGCCTATACCCAAAGGACTTCAAATCAGCATACTACAGAGATACAGCCACGTCAATGTTCATAGCTGCTCAATTCACCATAGCCAGATTGTGGAACCAACCTAGATGCCCTTCAGTTGATGAATGGATAAAGAAACTGTGGCATATATATACAATGGAATATTACTCCACCATGAAGAATGATAAAATTATGGCATTTGCAGGCAAATGGATGAAATTGGAGGATTTCATGCTAAGTGAGATAAGCCAATCTCAAAAAACTAAAGGGCGCATGATCTCGCTGATAAGCAGATGAGGACATATAAAGGGGGGTAGGAGGGGTTAGCGTTAGGGTTAGGGTTAGGTTTAGGGTTAGGGATAAGGAGGATGGTAAGAATGGAGGAAGGAAGGACTGTATCGAGGGAAGAGAGGGGTGGGAGTGGTGGGGGGAAAGGGAAAAAAAAGAAAAAAGAAAATGCAATTCATACCACCATGAGATATCATCTCACTCATGTTAAGAATGTTTTATCAATGTCAAAACATAGCAAGTTTTGGCAAAGATACAGAGTAAATGGAACTTTTGTTCAGGTGTGGGGGAATGTAAATTGATATAGCCATTACAGAAATGACTGCAGAGCTTCCTCAAAATATTGAAAAATAGAAGTCCAATATGATCCAGTAGTCCCACTTCCTAGTATAAGTCCAAAGGGTTGAAACGAGAATGTGCAGACTATATCCACACTCCATATTCATTACAGCCTTATCTGCAGTAGTCAAGAAATGACACAACCTAAGCATCCACCAGTGACTGAATGTGTACATCAAAGTTGATTTATGTATAAAAGACAATCTTATACAATCCTTATTTTGAAAAGTACCACATACTCATTACTACAACATGGAATGAACCTTGAGGACTTTATGGTAAGGGAAATAGTCACACAGAAAGACCTTCACTACATGATCTCACTTACATGTTGAGTCTTACAAAACAAAGCAGAAGGCCTCAAACTCATAGCAACAGTTAGTACACTGGTGGTGATTGGGGGATGGGATCTGTGAGAAAAGATGAAACGTTGGTCCAAGTGTACAATCCTTTGCTACTAGGTAAATACCCACCTGAGACCTAAGGAACAGCATTGTGACTACAGTAAATAAGAATATATCTTACACCTGAAATTTGCTAATGTATTTTCTCCATGCATACATGAAAATGTGTGCACTGAGGTGGTGTATGTACATATTTATTGGCTTGGCTATCATAATCAATTGGCAATGTCTACATAAATTGAAGTATCACACTTTTACACACTATATATATATATATATATATATATACACACACACATATATTTTTTTTTTATTTTCAAACATACCTCAAAAAGGAATTAATAAAAGAAAACTGCCGATAAGCAGCATAAGAGAGTGAGGGAAAGAATCATTCAGTGTCCACTGGCTGTTACAGAATCCTTGTGGGTTTTGGACAAAGCTGCAGTCTGTACACTATGAATTGTGGCAAGGTGAGGGAAATTATTCTTCCATGCTGTACTGCATGGCCTGATGCTGCCGCCATGGTAACCAATCTCTTGCTGTGTTAGAGATATCTGTGGTCTCAACCTATGTGTCTTAAGATCATCTGGGATCACCATGAAAAATACAGACTTCCAGTACTTATCATAGACTTACTCAGTCAAAACATCTATGACATAAGCCCTGCTAATGACCCAGAACATTCCAGCTGGGTGTTGGTGCAATGAAAACTGATAAATTTTTCAAACTTTCAAAGTGGCAAAATAAAAGTGCAAAATGGGTCTTCTGTTTATTAGTCATGGTATGTTGCAAATGAGTTTGCACCTGTCTGACTTCATCCATTTCATGTAAAACAGGACAAATAAGTCCTGAGGAGAATATAACCATTCTATTATATACAAGTCTTGATTATGGCATGAGGCTTCCTCTAAGGATTATTAGAGATAAAGGAACATTGAGTGATCTATAAGATCTGGAGATAATTTTTTATTAACACACTGAAGAGCTGTAGACAGCCCAGGAGTTAAATGAAAAATGTGGTGGGAATATGTTGCTTATTCAACAGCTGAAAAAAAAAATGTGACAACACATCAGTAGTTAAAGTAATATATCATCAGGCTCAATTTACATGTCCTAAAAATTGTTGAAAATAAACTAAGGAAATTTTTGAAGGAAAAGTTAATTTTGGAACATGAGGAATGGAATAACCTTGGAGTATTTTATGTCCTAGTTAATAGGGAGATGTTGAATTTTTTTGTTGCCACATGGAGGCCAAATTGCAATAAAATGTGTTGCAATTTAGTAAAAGTATCTTCTGTAAGTATTGACCCAGCAATCAAAATATCATTCCATTCATATGATAAACAAGTACATGTGGGAATAATTTTCAGAAAGGCTGAAGAGCCTTATTCACAAAATGTTGACATAATGTGGGGCTATTTAACATGCCTTGAGGAAGAACTTTCTACTGATATCTATCAGCAGGACTATGATGTTTGAAAACAGAAACTCTGAAAGCAAATTTTTCTCAATCATCAGGAAAGAGAGGAATAGTTAAAAATAAAAAGTCTTTTAGGTCTACTACTTATAAGGAAAAATACTGAGGAATTAGATTATGGTGAGGAAATCTATACAGAAGTGGACTTATAGGTTGTATACCTTTATTAATCTCTCTTAAATCTTGTAATAATCTCCATTTCCCTGATTTCTTCTTTATGATAAAAAAGGGAGTATTCCATGGATTGATACAAGGTTTAATATGTTCCAACTGTACCTGTTCTTGAATGAGGACCTCTGTGTCTGCCACCTTCTCCTTAGACAATGTACATTGCTCTACCAAGAGAAGAGTGGTGACCTTCTATTTTAAGGAGAAGATGATCAAATTCATATGTACACATATAAAATACCATGGTGAATCTCACCATCATGTACATACCCAAGACAAAAATCCATAAAAAAAACTGCGAGTAAATAATAGAATGATCATAAGGGTAGACTGAATGGAACACTGCTTAAGGGAAGGGAGGAGGAGGAGGGATCCAGGGAATGAATTAGAATAAATTTTATTCCATGCTGCTATAATTATGTCAATTCAATTCTCATGTATAACTAAAAAGGACTAAGAAAAAAAATCAATGCTTGACATACACACACACTAGAAATATTTTTATTAAGGATATTAAGGAGGGAGAATGGGATCATAAATTCTGTAAGCACACTAAACAGAGATTTTTTATGATTGTTTTAGTCAGCTTTTTCACAGCTGTGACCAAAAAACCTGAAAGAACAATCTAGAGGAGGAAATGTTCCTTTGGAGCTACCAGTTTTAGAGATATCATTCCACAGATGACTGGTCCCATTCTTTGGGTCCTGAGGTGAGCAAAACCTAATGACAGAAAGGTGTGGTGGGGAAAAGCAGTTCAGGACATTGAGCCAAGAAGCACAGAGACCCCACTCACCATGGACAAAATATATACAACAAAGGCACACCCCTAGTCACTGACCTCCTCTAGCCACAACTTACATTCCTAGAGTTAATACCGAGTTAATCCCTGTCTGTCGTCTACTGCTCTGATTGGTTAAGGCTCTCAGAACTCAATCATTTCACTTCTAAACCCTCTTGCATTTTTTTTACACATGAGCTCTTAGGGACAATTTTCATCTAAAACATAACAATGCTTCAGAAGGCATCCGACCTGACAAGGTAGTAGGGTTAGGCTAATGAAATGGTTGCATTTCTGTGTGTAAGGCCCTGAACAGTTTTACCCTATACTTAGCAGGCTCTGTAGTCTTCATTCAAGGAAATTGACTCCTAAGTATGCTTGTGCACAGTTACTTCTTCCATTGCATTTCATGGTATTTTCAAAACCTCCCTATTCTATAGCAATTACTCTATATTTATCAGACAGCTTCACATAGGAAAAGCAGAGAATAGCATTATACTCTTTCCTTTTTTATTTTTATTGGTTCTTTTTACTTATACATAGCAATAAGTTTCATTTGACAAAATTATTAAATCATGGGATATAATATATTCTAATTCAGTCCCCACCACTTCCCCTTTTCCTCTCCTCTTCACTCACTCTGTTTTCTTCCCTCTATTCCACTGAGCATAATTCTCAGTGACCAAGCATTGTACTCTTTCTATGGTTACCCAAAGTCCTTTAAATTCTCTTCTCATCTTCAAAGCATCAATCATGGTAATCCATACCAATCTGTATTTCCACATTGTAGGGAAAAATTGGTTTGATAAAGGAGAATTTATATACACTTATTCTTATCTCTAAAGATAATATGAGTATAATCTTCTAATCATAGTCCTCTCCCTTAAATCTTTCTAAAGGCTTGATAATTTTTAAATATCTACAGTAAAAATTTCTCCCTCAAGGTGGACACCATTTTTAAATTATTTTTAAAACTATTGTTGCTAAGATAGCTAGATATAATATTTATATGTCTAAATTACCTGTTTCTAGTTAAACAATATTTATATTTTGTAGGTCTGCCACAATTTTCCTCCTCTCATTGATTATTTTCCAGGGAGTCATAAAAAATATTTTAAGAACTTTGCTGATATGAAACAGTATTATTTGGAGAAAATAAAAGAATAACAAGAATCCCTGGGTATAAACAATCCTTGGGACTTTATTGACTGCTTCCTGATTAAAATGGAAAAGGTAGAATGTGAACCACAGCTCTGTTATCTGATTGCTTCTACACTTTGTGTTTCATTGATTAATTCTAAGCTTAAATAGTCAGGCAAGACATTCTTGACAGGCATTACAAGCACATCTTTTCTTTAAAGATTTACATGAATTATCTTTGGAGAATTAAAATTGAATTATTAAATAGCTAGAATGCATGGATCCTTTTCTATACATACTAATAATCTACATGAGAAAACACAAAATTTCTACCTTGGGTGAGAAGGAAATAATCAAAAACAAGCTACAAAATATAAAATTGGAGCCAGGAAGTTCAAACTGAAATGATTGTACTCAATGTACAGGAGAATGGAAATGTGTCAAATGACTAGCCTGTGTAATGGCTTCTCAATGATCAAGATCAAGAGATCACAGCATACAAAGGGGATATTTGTAGGACGTAATCCCTGTTGCCCATTGTGAAACCAACAAGATGCAACAGGACTGTAGAATCAGTCCTCATAGCTGCCTGCTGTGGGTGCTGCTGTATAGGGAAAGAGCTAGTATGTGAGACATTGAGATTTTTCAGAACTTTTCTTTATCAAATATTTCCCTGGAGACTATAGTTTTCAACTAGATTCCAGAATTCCAAAAACTTTGGTTCAGAAAGTTCATACTAGGTCAATAGTTGTTTCTCTGGACATGAGTGACACCTGGAACTTCCTACTCCACCATCTTTGGGTCATTACTCCTTACTGTCATCTTTATAAAAAGGTTTTTAATGATACATTAGAATTATCCATAAGATTGGGATTTATAGTGCTATCTTCATACATGCACGTAGCACAAATTTGTCAGTTTCTTTCCCTTATACTATCCCTTTCCTTACTTTTCTCCCTTCCTCATTCCCTTTCTCTTCTGTCCTGATCTTTTTTCCATTTTGATGAGGTGCCTTTACTTCCTCTTCTCTGTCTTTCTGAATCTGGCTTATCTCACTTAGCATTATGTTCTTCAGTTCTACATGTTTCCTTGGAGATGACATTTTGTTTTTTAAGACTGAGTAAAACTTCATTGCATGACATTATCTTCACCCATCTGTCTGTTGAAGGATACCTCGGTGGGTTTCATAACTTGGCTATTGTGAACTGTACTGCTATAATTGGGCATGCATATATTGCTACAGTATGTGATTTTAATTATTTGGATAAATAATGAGTGGAATAACTTGGTCATTTTGTGGTTCCATTTCTACTGTTTTAAGGAATCTTCATACTAATTTTCATAGTGGTTGCACTAATTTAAAATCCCACCAAAAGTGTAAAACTGTTCCCTTTTTTTCAGAGCCTCTCCAACATTTATTCTTCTTTGTTTTCCTTTTTCCATATATTTTTATTGCTGCATTATAGTTCTACATAATGGTGGGATTGTTGCTATGTATTCATACATGCACACACTATAACAATGCCATTCAGTCAATATTATTCTCCAGTATTTCCCCCTTCTCTCACCTCTTCATTTTCCCTGATCCCCTTTATCTCCACTGATTAGCCACTGGTTTTCATGGATCCCCCCAACCTTCTTTTCCTTATTTAGTTCTTTAGAATAATTACTGAGGAGTAGCATAGTTGGGTTATATGGTGGTTCCAGTCCTAATATTTGAGGAAACTTCACAATGATTTCCATGGTTATTGTACTTATTTTCAACCCCACCAACAGTGTAAAAGTATTCTTTCTTCCTCTATATGATCTCCAGCATTAATTACTGTTTGTGTTCTTGATGACTGCCATTCTAATTTGAGATGGATGAAATCTCAGTGTTGTTTTAATTTGAATTTCCCTACTTGCTAACACTGTTGACTAATTTTTCATATACTTGTTGACAACTTTTATTCCTTTTGAGAAGTGTGTGTTCAGTTCATTTGTTCACTTATTAGTTGGGTTATTTGTGGTTTTTGGTGTTAAGGTTTTTGAGTTCTTCGTGGGTTCTGAATATTAATCCTCTGCCACAAGAGTAGTTAGCAAAATTTTCTCTCCAATTCTGTAGGTTGTCTCTTCATATTCTGAAATATTTCCTTTTATGCTATCCCATTTATTAAATTTTTATTTTATTTCTTGAGTTTTAGAAGTCTTATTGTTGAAGTCAATGCCTACTCTTGGAGAATCCAAGATGGCGGCCTAGAGGGAGGCTGCATTTCATGTTGCTCCAGGACTCAAGATTCAAAAGAGGACATATTGAGACACTTGGGACCAACTCAGAGGAGCCGGGTGACTCTCACCCATTGGGAAGGTATCCCGGATGGGACGGTGGTCCCGGAACGCAGGGAACTTGTGAAGTAGAGCTGCCGGCGAGACACCCCTCCCCCCACTGGAGCAGTGAACGCGGACAACTGGGAGCGCCGTAAAGGAGGCCGCTCGGCACAGCGCTGGGAATCGGAGCAACCACTGGGGCTCCGGCGGCTGCCCAGGGGAGGAGTGGCGAGGAGAGCTGTGTGGACTCAGGACACCGGGGCCTGCCCTGAGGAGGAGGAGGAGGAACGTGGCCACTTGGATTCGGAGTGACTGCACCAGAGCTACAGGCAGTTGCCAGAGGAGAAGCTGCGCGGCGAGCTGTTTGGATTCAGGGCGACTGCTTCTGAACACTAGGGCCGGCCCTGAGGACGAGGAGGAGGAAGAGGAGCGCAGCCGATTGGATTCGGGGTGACTACACCAGAGCTACAGGCGGTTGCCAGAGGAGGGGCTGCGTGGCGAGCTGTTTGGACTCAGACCACTTCTGAACCCCGGGGCCTGCCCAGAGGAGGAGGAGGAGGAGGAGGAGGAGGGCGGCGGGTCGTTTGGACTCGCAGTGACTGCATTAGCGCTCCAGGCGGCTGCTCAGAGGAGAAGGCGAGTGGTGAGTTGTTTGGACTTAAACTGACAGCTCCTGAACACAGGGAGGCTGCCAGGAGGAGGAGCGTGGTGGGTCGCTTGGTCTTGAGTGGCCGCACCAGATCTCCGGGCGGTTGCCCAGAGGACCCGTGCAACGGGTCACGTGGATTCAGAGCCACTCAGAGCGACCGCTCCTGAACACCCGGGGGGTTATCTGGAGAAGGAGGAGGAACGGGGAGGGTCACTTCGACTGGGAGTGATTGATTGCCCAGGGCTACGGGTGGTTGGTGGGAGGAGGAGGCACGAAGTAAGTTTCTTGGACTCCTAGTGACCGCACCAGAATACTGGGCGGCTGTATGGAGGAAGAGGCGTGTGGCGGGTCTCTGGGACTCAGAGCGATTGTTCGGGGCCCCAGGTGGCTGCTCAGAGGAGGGGCCGCATAACCAGGCGATTAGGTGCAGAGCAGGGTCCCAGGATCTAGGAGGCTTCTGGGTGGAAGAGCCGCACAGAGACAGGCTTAGGGCGGAGCAAAGGTTCCAGGCCTGCGGACAGATTCTCTGAGGAGGGGCAGCCCAAGGAGATTCATCTGCGAAGGGTGAGGCTCCCAGGCCCAGGAGGTAGGGCCGGGCCCCTGGGAACTTTGCAGAGGAAGGCAGCCCAGCCCAGGCAGTAGCTGCAAATTGAGGGGAACCTCTTGGAGGGAACTGACCAGCGAGACCTACCCACCGGGTGAGTCTTCCCTGCCGGGTGAGGTTTCCCCACAAGGACGGTAAAACCAGAGACTCAGGCCCAAACAGGCCTTGCCTCAGCCCGCAGCCTAGGTCCCCTTTGGAAGGCCATTGGTTAACAAGTGGAGGCACCTCTCCCCACTAGCAGGGATTATACCCCACCTGAAAGACACCACTCCTAGAGAGGCAGCTTCCTTGTGGAGCACCGCATTATCAACTTCCTCCAAGACTTCAGCCTACTGAAGGCTAAGGGGGGATATATATAGAAATCGTCAGGGACATTGTAAGTCAATAGAGGAAATCTGCAATATCTCAGCGGTCCACTGACACTTGAACAATATGAGAAAACAAGGAAAGAAAATGCTGCAAACAAATCTAGATGTTACATCAATAAAACCCAATGACAGCATGGCAGAAGAAATGACAGAAAAGGAGTTCAGAATGTACATAATTAAAATGATCAGAGAAGCAAACGATGAGATGAAAGAGCAAATGCAAGCATTGAATGATCGCACCAAACGACAGTTAAAAGAGCAAATACAAGAAGCAAAAGATCATTTCAATAAAGAGTTAGAGATATTGAAAAAAAGCCAAACGGAAATCCTTGACATGAAGGAAACAATAAACCAAATTAAGAACTCCATAGAAAGCATATCCAATAGGATAGAACACCTGGAAGACAGAACCTCAGACATTGAAGACAAAATATTTAACCTTGAAAACAAAGTTGAAAAAACAGAGAAGATGGTAAGAAATCATGAACAGAATCTACAAGAAGTATGGGATATCATGAAAAGGCCAAATTTAAGAATTATTGGGATTGAGGAAGGCCTAGAGAAACAAGCCAAAGGAATGAACAATTTATTTGATGAAATAATATCAGAAAATTTCCCAAATCTGAAGAATGAAATGGAAAATCAACTTCAAGAGGCTTATAGGACTCCAAACACAAAATTACAATAGACCCACACCAAGGCACATTATAATGAAAATACCTAACATACAAAATAAAGACAGAATTTTAAAGGCTGTGAGAGAAAAGAATCAAATTACATTCAGGGGGAAACCAATACGCATATCAGCAGATTTTTCAATCCAGACCCTAAAAGCTAGAAGGGCCTGGAACAACATTTTTCAAGCCCTGAAAGAAAATGGATGCCAACCAAGAATCTTATACCCAGCAAAACTTACCTTCAAATTTGACGATGAAATAAAATCCTTCCATGATAAACAAAAGCTAAAGGAATTTACAAAAAGAAAGCCAGCATTACAGAACATTCTCAGCAAAATATTCCATGAGGAAGAGATGGAAAAAAAAAGAAGCAAATCAGCAAAGGGAGGAATTATCCTAAAGGAATTGTCAAATAAAGGAGGAAACAAGTTGTGTCAAACAAATAAATAAACAAAATTTAAAGAATGAACCAAATGACCGGGAAACCAAATCATTTCTCTATAATAACCCTGAATGTTAATGGCCTGAATTCATCAATCAAAAGACATAGACTGGCAGACTGGATTAAAAAGAAAGATCCAACAATATGTTGCCTGCAAGAGACTCACCTCATAGAAAAAGATACCCATAGACTAAAGGTGAAAGGATGGGGAAAAACATACCATGCACATGGACTCAGCAAGAAAGCTGGAGTATCCATCCTCATTTCTGATAATGTGGACTTCAAGCCAAAGTTAGTCAGAAGGGATAAAGAAGGACATTTCATACTGCTTAAGGGAAGCATAAATCAGCAAGATATAACAATCATAAACATCTATGCCCCAAACAGTGGCTCATCCATGTATGTCAAACAAATCCTTCTCAATTTCAGAAACCAAATAGACCATAACACAATAATACTAGGTGATTTTAACACGCCTCTCTCACCACTGGACAGATCTTCCAGACAAAAATTGAACAAAGAAACCATAGATCTCAATAACACAATCAATAATTTAGACTTAACGGACATTTATAGAATATACCATCCAACCAAGAGCGAATACACTTTCTTCTCAGCAGCACATGGATCCTTCTCTAAATAGACCATATATTAGGCCACAAAGCTAATGTTAGCAAATACAAGAAGATAGAGACACTAGCATGTATTCTATCAGATCATAATGGATTGAAGTTAGAAATAAATGAAAGAGTAAAACACAGAAACTATTCCAACATCTGGAGATTAAACAATATGCTATTATATGATGAATGGATAACAGAAGATATTAGGAAGGAAATTAAAAAATTCTTAGAGGTAAATGAGAACAAAGAAACATCATATCAAAATCTGTGGGACACTATGAAAGCAGTACTTAGAGGGAAATTTATTTCATGGAGCACATTTAATAAAAGAAGTAAAACTCAACAAATAAACGACCTAACACTACAGCTCAAAGCCCTAGAAAAAGAAGAACAGAACAGCACCAAAAGTAGTAGAAGACAGGAAATAGTTAAACTCAGAGCTGAAATCAATGAAATTGAAACAAAAGAAACAATACAAAAAATTGACAAAATAAATAGTTGGTTCTTCGAAAAAATAAACAAAATTGATAAACCTTTAGCCACACTAACAAAGAGAAGACGAGAGAAAACCCAAATCACTAAAATTCGGAATGAACAAGGAAATATCACAACAGACAGGATTGAAATACAAAACATAATTAGAACCTATTTTGAAAATCTATACTCCAACAAAATAGAAAATTTTGAAGGCATCAACAGGTTTCTAGAGACATATGAATTGCCTAAACTGAATGAGCAGGACATAAACAATTTAAATAGACCAATTTCAAGTACTGAAATAGAAGAAGTCATCAAAAGCCTACCAACAAAGAAAAGTCCAGGACCAGATGGGTTCTCAGCCGAGTTCTACAAAGCCTTTAAAGAAGAGCTCATTCCAATACTTCTCAAAGTATTCCATAAAATAGAAGAGGAGGGAACCCTCCCAAACTCATTCTATGAAGCCAATATCACACTGATACCTAAACCAGACAGAGACTCATCAAGGAAAGAAAATTTCAGACCAATATCCTTAATGAACATCGACGCAAAAATTCTCAACAAAATTTTAGCAAATTGCATACAAAAACATATTAAAAAGACAGTGCACCATGATCAAGTTGGTTTCATCCCAGGGATGCAAGGTTGGTTCAACATCAGGAAATCAATAAACGTAATTCACCACATTAATAGACTTAAAGTCAAGAATCACATGATTATTTCAATAGATGCAGAAAAAGCATTTGATAAAATACAGCACCCCTTCATGCTCAAAACACTAGAAAAAATAGGGATAGTGGAAACATTCCTTAACATTGTAAAGGCCATTTATGCTAAGCCCATGGCTAATATCATTCTAAATGGTGAAAAACTGAAAGCATTCCACCTATAAACTGGAACAAGGCAGGGATGCCCTCTTTCACCACTTCTATTCAACATCGTTCTTGAGACTCTGGCCAGAGCAATTAGACAAACCAAAGAGATTAAAGGGATACGAATTGGGAAAGAAGAACTCAAACTATCCCTGTTCACTGATGACATGATTATATATTTAGAGGAACCTGGAAATTCCACCAGAAAACTCTTAGAACTCATAAGTGAATTCAGTAAAGTAGCAGGTTACAAGATCAATGCCCATAAATCCAACGCATTTTTATACATAAGTGATGAATCTTCAGAAAGAGAAATTAGGAAAACTACCCCATTCACAATAGCATCGAAAAAAATAAAATACTTGGGAATCAATCTCACAAAAGAGGTGAAAGACCTCTACAATGAGAACTATACAACACTAAAGAAAGAAATAAAGAACACCTTAGAAGATGGAAAGATCTTCCATGTTCTTGGATAGGAAGAATTAATATTGTCAAAATGGCCATACTACCTAAAGTGCTATACAAATTCAATGCAATTCCAATTAAAATCCCAATGATGTACCTTACAGAAATAGAGCAAGCAATTATGAAATTCATCTGGAAGAATAAGAAACCCAGAATAGCTAAAGAAATACTTAGAAGGAAGAGTGAAACAGGGGGTATTGCAATACCAGATCTTCAACTCTACTACAAAGCAATAGTAACAAAAACGGCATGGTATTGGTACCAAAATAGAAAGGTAGATCAATGGTATAGAATAGAGGACACGGACACAAACCCAAATAAATACAATTTTCTCATACTAGACAAAGGGGCCAAAAATATGCAATGGAGAAAAGATAGCCTCTTCAACAAATGGTGCTGGGAGAATTGGAAATCCATATGCAACAGAATGAAACTAAACCCATATCTCTCACCATGCACGAAACTAAACTCAAAATGGATTAAGGACCTCGGAATCAGACCAGAGACCCTGCAGATTATAGAAGAAAAAGTAGGTCCAAATCTTCACCTTGTTGGTCTAGGATCAGACTTCCTTAACAGGACTCCCATAGCACAAGAAATAAAAGCTAGAATCAACCACTGGGATAGATTCAAACTAAAAAGCTTTCTCTCAGCAAAGGAAACTATCAGCAATGCGAAGAAAGAGCCTACAGAATGGGAGAATATCTTTGCCAATCATACTTCAGATAGAGCACTAATCTCCAGAATCTATAAAGAACTCAAAAAACTTTACTCCAAGAATTCAAATAATCCAGTCAACAAATGGGCTAAGGAAATGAGTAGACACTTCACAGAAGAAGATCTACAAGCAATCAACAAACATATGGAAAAATGTTCAACATCTCTAGTAATAAGAGAAATGCAAATCAAAACCACCCTAAGATTCCATCTCACCCCAATTAGAATGGCGATTATCAAGAATACGAGCAACAACAGGTGTTGGCGAGGATGTGGGGAGAAAGGTACACTCATACATTGCTGGTGGGACTGCAAATTAGTGCAGCCACTCTGGAAAGCAGTGTGGAGATTCCTTAGAAAACTTGGAATGGACCCGCCATTTGACCCAGCTATCCCACTCCTTGGCCTATACCCAAAGGACTTAAAATCAGCATACTACAGAGACACAGCCACATCAATGTTCATAGCTGCTCAATTCACAATAGCCAGACTGTGGAACCAACCTAGATGCCCTTCAATTGATGAGTGATAAAGAAACTGTGGTATATATATACAATGGAATATTACTCAGCCATAAAGAATGATAAAATTATGGCATTTGCAGGCAAATGGATGAAATTGGAGAATATCATGCTAAGTGAGATAAGCCAATCTCAAAAAGCCAAAGGACGAATGATATCACTAATAAGTGGAGGATGACACATAATGGGGGGGACGGAAGGGTTAGTGTTAGGGTTAGAGTTAGGGTTATGGAGGGGGGCAAGTATGGAGGAAGGAAGTACTGTATAGAGGGTAAAGAGGGGTGGGAGGGGTGGGGGGAAGGGAAAAAATAACAGAATGTATCAAACAACATTACTCTATATAAATTTATGATTACACAAATGGTATGCCTTTACGCCATGTACAGAGAAACAACATGTATTCCATTTGTTTACAATAAAAAAAAAATCTAAAAAAAAATGCCTACTCTTATTAGTTAATAGTTGACTTTCCATTTCTCTCCAGTAATTTCAGTGTTTCTGGTCTAATTCTTAGGTCCTTGTCCATTTTGACTTGACCCATGAGATGGATGAGAGAGAAGAATCTAGTTTCATTCATTGACATATGAATATCCAGTTTTCTCAGCACCACTTGTTAAAAGAAAACAAAACAAAATGCTTTTTTATCTAATGTACATGTCTGGCACCTTTGTCTAGGAATCACTGTATCCACTTGTGGTTATCTTTATTTTTTTTTTTTTTTCCTTAGACTACATGACAGAACCATGCAGTTATTTTTGCCATAGCACTGTAGTATAATTTGAGCTTAGGTACTATGATGCCTCTGGTATTGCTCATATTGCTCCATATTGCTTAAGCTATTCTGGGTCTTTTATTTGTCCAAATGAATTTTAGGACCTTTTCATCCATTTCAGTGAAGATTGGCATTGTTATTTTGGGGGGGATTTCATTCAATCTATAACTTGCTTTGGTAATATGGTCATTTTGGTAATATTAATTCTGCCTATTTCAGAACATGGGAGTCTTCCTTTCTTCTAAGTTCTTCTTCAGTTTCTTCTTCAGTTCTGTTGTTTTAATCATAGAGAATTTTCTCCACCTTAGTTAGAGTCATTCCTAGGATATTTGAATTTGAATTTTTGTTTGTTTGTTTTTAGGCTGTTCTGAATGAAATTGTATTCCTGATTTGTTTTTCAGTGGACTCATAAAAGGTACATAAAAGGTATTGATTTTTATATTCTGATTTTTACCCTGTTACTTTTCTGAACTTGTTTTCTGAAAACCCTGAAAATCGTCTGTTGAAGTTTTTGGGTCTTTCAAATACAGAATCTTGTCATTTGCAAACAGTGGTAATTTGGCTTCTTTCTTTCCTACTTGTATCACATTTGTTTCCTTCTCTTGCCTAATTGCTCTGACTAAAATATCAAATCTTTTTGAGTAAAAGTAGTGACAATAGACATCAATGTCATTTTCCTTAATGCACAGAAAAAAGGCTTACGTTCTTTCCTACTCTCTATATTTTGACTTGGTGTTTGTTATATACAACCCTTAAGATGTTTAGGAAAGTTCTTTCTAGTCTTGCTTTCTTTGGCATTTTAGCATGAATAGGTGCTAGATTTTGCTTCAGACTTTTCACTACATCTATTGAGATTTCCATGTGATTATTATTCCTTGATTCTTTTTATGTGATTAATTATGTTTATTGATCTGTGGATTTGGAGCCATCTGTACAGGCATCCTTGGAATGAAACAAACTTGATCATCATGTACAATATTTTTCATTTGTTCTTTTTAGATGTACAATCTTACTGGGCTTATAAACACAATTTTCCAACACTTTTAAGAATTTTCTTTCCAGGATGTGTCCTAATCTGTTTTGATGTTCAGGGTGACTGGCTACATGAAATGAATTGGGAGTTACCCCTGACACATGCACACTTGCTATTTCATGGAATAATATGAGAAAGAGCTGCACTCATTCTTATTTAGAGATCTGATTGAACTCAGCTGGGAACCTGTCTGGTCCTGGCTTTTTTTTTTTTTTTCCTGGAAGTCTTTTTATCACTGCTTCAATCTTATTGTTTACAATTGCTATGATTAAGTTTTCTATGACCTCTTGCTTCAAGTTTTGTAGGTGGTATCTAGATATAAATTTACCGATTTCTTCTAGATTTTTCTTATTTGTTGGAATAGTAGGTGTTTTTGTTTTTGTTTTTGTTGTTGTTGTTGTTGTTATTGTTGTTTTGGTACCAGGGATTGAACTCAGGGGCATTTGGTCATATTCCTCAGCCCTATTTTTGCATTTTATTTAGAGACAGGATGTCACTGAGTTGCTTAGCACCTTACTTTTTCAGAGACTGACTTTGAATTTAAGATCCTTCTACCTCAGCCTCTGAGCCTCTGGGTTTACAGTAATAGGAGTTTTCAAGGTAGGTCATAATATTTCTCTGGATTTCAGAGATGTCTCCAGTAACTCCTTTTTCATTTCTAATTTTATTAATTTGTGTCATCTCTGTTTTTCTTAGTTTGGCTGATTTTTATCAGTCTTGTTTAATCTTTTCAAAGAACCAAATCTTTGTTTTTTTGATCTGTTGTATTTTTTATTCTCTCATTAATTTCAGCTTGCATCTTATTTCCTTCTTCTACACTATTTGGGATTGCATTGTCTAAGCCCTGGAGACACATTCTTAGGGTATTTATAAGCTTTGTGATTTTTTAATGTATTCATTGAGTTTATAAACTCTTGTCTTAGAACTGCTTTCCTAGTGTTTCTCAGATTCTGGTATGTTGCATCTCTATTATTTTTTGAGTCTAAGAATTTTAAATTTCTCTCCTAATTCTCTCAATGTTCTATTCATCATCCAAAGTGTATTATATAATTAGATAATAATTATATAATCTCCAGGTCCTTATGTACTTTCTATATTTATTTTCTTCCTGTTGATTTCTAATTTTATTTCATTATGACCTGATAGGATGGATGCAAGGGATTATAGGGACTTAAGAAGAATATTTTCTAAGACTGAGTACTTAGTGTCCTAAAATATGGTCAATTTAGAGACAGTTCCATGGTCAACTGAGAAGTTGAATTTAGCTGCTATTAGGTTAAATACTCTATACATGTCTGCTAAGCCCACTTAATTAATAATAATTTTAGGTCTGAAGAATCCTTAGTGATTTTATGTCTAGATGACCTATTTCATGGGGAGAGAGGTATGTTGAAATTACCCAGTATTGTAATGTGGCCTATTTGAATCTTTAAGTTGAGGAGTATCTGCCTTATGTAATTAGGTGTACTCATAGTTGGGGTATAAATACTTCACATTACCCACATTATCACTACCTTTTTGTGAATTGTTTCCTGTCAGTATGAATTGATTTTTTTTCCCCTCCTCTTGAAGCAGCTTTTTTTATTCTTAGAATACTGCCGCTTGCCACTGATCAGCGGGACAAATGACACGTACACTTCAGGAGTTCATGAAGCAGCTTCCACTTAATTCAGATAACACACGCACTAAGTGGCTGAACTAATTATCATACAGCCAATGGTAAACGCTTCCTGTTTTTCTCAAAGCATATTCAGACGCCCTTTGGCTCTCTGCCAGTCACCATCTTGGATGCTTGTGGGGTAACCCTGGGCCCCAGGTTTCGCCCGCCACATCTCCCCCTTTCTGTTTTATAAAAGAGACCGTGCCTGTCTTAGGTTGTCCACGGCAGAGCAACATCCTTACCCATCATCGGACAATGAGGCTCTAGCCCTCGTTTCCAGTCTTAGGTCGGTATGAGCTCCCCATGAATCTTACCCGTCTTTGACTACCGGTCCAGCATATTTAACCAGACTTGGGGGGGATGAGCCAGCATCAATTGCGACAAGAGCTTGGTGAATAATGGCGGTTCTCTCTGTGCTGATGTATATGCATTTTGTATAAACACTACATGCACCAAACAGATACAACACACAACAGATCTCCACGGACAAAAACCCAAACCATTCTTTTCCCCATTGAACAGCAGACTGGAGAAATGTGGCCAATTGTTGTAAAAATAGGAGGATAGAGAATAGAAGATTTGGTAAGGGGTATAGGATAGGGCCACATCTTTACTATCCCCCATAGTTCACATTACTCTCCTCCATTAACTTGGGGAGAAATCACCAGCACCATCAGTAGGAGAAGCCTCCTCATCTTCTTCCTGTTTGGGGTCTCTGTTGAGGTCTTGGACCAATCTCTCCCGGCACCCAAATTGGCGATTGTGCGTCCTGTGGGGAAAACACAAACAGATCCAGATTAATACCGGATCTGGGCCTTTCCATTGTCACAATAGAATGTGCTTCCAGAGCACTTGAGGTAGATGTTTTTATTAGGCTCTGAATGACGGTCAGCAGCCAATCGGCCCTCAGAATCGAGATTTAAAAAGTTAAAATGAACAATACAACAGATATTTGTCTTTTGGGGATCTGTGTGATGCCCCTATTCCCCCTTTTTGTTTATAAAGCATGTTTTTTAAGCGTTAAATGGACATGCTCAACAATGCTCTGTCCAGTAGGATATAGGGAATTCCTGTGACATGTTGAATACCAAAGGTGGAACAAAATTGTTTAAAAGGCCTGGGATGTATATCCAGGACCATTATCTGTTTTTAATGTGTTTGGGAACCCCCAGGATGGAGAAAGAGTGTAAACAGTGTGTTTATTACAATCTTTGGTTTTTTCTCCAGTATGAGCAGAGGCCATAATAAATCCTGAAAAGGTATCAATAAACACATGAATGAATTGTAGTTTCCAAATTCTGAATAATGAATTACATCCATTTGCCAAATATGATTGGGCTGAAGCCCTTTTGGATTTACTCCTAATGAGGGGTTAGGAATAAGTGTAGCATATTCAGCACAAGACTTGACTATGTCCTTACCTTACCTGTTGCCTTAGTAATTTTATAGTGTTTACATAGAGTGGAAGCATTTACGTGAAATTTGGAATGAAAAGTTTTTGTATTTTCATTGTGTAAACTTAGAGGACCTGAAAGGCCAGTATGAGCCCCCGAACATGCCCAATAAAAAAAGGATATTTCTGTCCCAGATAAGTTTTTTGTAAGCATTGTAAATATTTAGTAATAGTGGAGGTGAGGGAAATCAGACCATGTTAATTCTAAATTTTGAACAGCATTAACAAAGTATTTCCTATCAGAGAATAGGTTAAAAGGCTCATGGTGGGTTTGAATACTTCAATAGCTACTAATAGTCTGTTTGTTGTGCAGATAGAGTATCAAAACAGCATTGTTTCTGTAACATTATCTATAGTAATAGCACCCATACCATTTTTGATCCATCAGTAAACATAAGGGTAGCTCCTATAAAGGTTCTTTTCAGGTGACTTTAGGAAAAATTATAGGATGTCGACTCCAAAATTGGAGAAGAGGATCAGATGGCAAATGATTGTCAAACACAGGCAGAAGTACTAGTAAAGACTAGAGCCCATTGAATTTGAATTATAATAAGATATTGATCTGATCAGTAGTATATGGAGTAATTATTGTCCAGGGATGGGACCCAAAGGTGGAAAGGATACTTTTAAATGCTTAAGGATTAATTCTGCCACGATTCAGTAAAGAAGGATAAGACCTTGTTAGGGGCATAGTTCATGTGAACCCATAGAATAGGACACTTTGCCAAAACACTCCTGTGGGTATGTTATTTGTGGCCAAGCAATGAATGAAAAAGGCTTAGCTAGGTCAATACAATCAAGAGAAACCTTTTCCATAGCTGTTTCAACAAGCTTGAGAGCTGTTCGAGCCTTAGGGGTAAGCACCTGCTTAGAAAGGGGGATCAGAATTACCTTAAGAGTGTCAAACAGGGGGCCCAAACTTGAGGTGGGTAAATGAAGGTAAGGTCTAATCCAATTAATATCACCCAAAAGTTTTTGAAAATCATTTGAAGTTCTAAGTTTATCCACCCAACATGAAATTTTTATGGGTTTAACCATAGTTGCATTTATGATAGATCTCAGGGAAGTTTTTGGTGTCTGTCATTTGACTTTATCAATGGCAATATGTAAGCCCATCTTTCCAGTGACTTAGTAAGGAATTATAACATTGCTCCTAAGAACAGGTTTTTTCCTTATGAGCTAGCAAAATATCATCCATATAATGATAGATTAAAAGTTGAGGGTTTGCTAGGCATATGGGTTCAATAGCCTTGCCTACATATATTTGACACATAGTGGGGCTATTGGCCATGCCTTGTGGGAGGACTATCCATTCATATCTTTTATTAGGAGAGCTATTATTAAGTGAGGGCACAGTAAATGTGAACCTTTTGGTGTCTGAAGGATGTAACGGAATGGAAAAGAAGCAATCTTTTATGTCAATAACAATGGAGGGCCAATTAACTGGGATAGTCAATAAAGTAGGTAATCCTAATTGAATAGTTCCCATGAGCTCCATTATAGAATTACTGCTCTTAGGTCATGTAATAGCCTCCATTTTCCTGATTTCTTTTTATTATGAATATTGGTGTGTTGAAAGGAGAGGATGGTTTGATGTGTCCGGCCTCTAGTTGTTCTTTAACCAATTGCTGGGCCACTTCTAATTTGTCTTTTGAGAGGGGCCACTGAGGGACCCAGACAGGTTGGTCAGATTTCCATGTTATTTAATTGCTTCAGTGGCCCCTAATGAAAATCCAATCCCTTTTTATCTTATTTTGGAGTAACTAAAATGGGTGAAGTAGGTTCTTGACTATTTTTCCCAAGACCTTTTCCCCATATGTGTCCTTGGGCTAACATCATTTGATTAGCTTTTAGATTACTGTATGGGATCTCATGTGAGATGTAAATCCATATGTTCCATGATATCTCTCCCCCACAAGTTTACCAGGAGATGTTCAAGGACATATGTTGGACAGTACCACTATGACCTTCTTCATTCTTCCATTTTAATATGGCTGTGCTTTTGCTAGGATTGGAAGCTATACCCAATCCCCTTAAAGTCTGATCTGCCTGTTGAAGTGGCCAGGCTTTGGTCCATTCTGTAATTTGGATAATACTTTTGTCAGCCCCAGTATCTAATAAGCCCTCAAAACTTTTGCGTTCTATCACTAACTTTATCATAGGTCAATCTTTTAAATCCAATGTTAACATAACCATATTTTGGCCAGTAGAACCTAATCCTGTATTTCCCCTAATAATATTCTTTGATGGATATTGATCATGGCAGCTGGGTAAGATCAACAATTGTGCTATGCGATCACCGTGAGCTATTATTGCTACACCTCTTGGTGAAGAAGCAAGGATTTTTATTTCTCCTGTAAAATCAGGGTCTATAACTCCAGGAACAATATTTAATCCTTTTAAAGCAGAAGAACTCCTCCCCAGAACTAGTCTCACTGTTCCTTTAGGTAATATGCTAACAACCAAAGTTGGTATTGGTTGTACTCCCATCTCTGGAGTTAATACTGCTCTGGCAGAGGCATAGAGGTCCAATCCTGTGCTTCCTCTTGTTTGTCTAATTGGGGAATCAAGGGGTAATGGGTCCTAGTCACGGACTGGATAGCCCTGTATATTTGTGGGCCCCGAGGCTGGGGGCCCTGATTCCCATTTTTGAAGGTAAAGGGTTACCACCTTTGTCTCTAGTTGATTTACAGTCACTTGCCCAGTGTTTCCCTTTTTTACATCGGGGACATAGTTTTGGCACAGAACCTTGGGGGCAGTCCTTTTTCATGTGTCCAAATTGTTTACTTTGATAACACTGTTGGCCTGGGGAGATGGTATTACCTCTAAGACCCTATGCAAGTGCTGCAGCCATCACCTGACCTTGAATAAAAGTCTCATTAATATCCCTACAAGCCTTTAAGTAGGCTCCAAGGTCTTTGTTTTTCCAAGGTCTTTGTTTTTCCAAGATCTTATTGCTTCTTTACACCATTTATTTGCTTGCTCATATGCAAGCTGTTTGACTGAAGGCATCGCCTGGTCCACATCTCCAAGTATACGTCCTGCTGTTTGAATCAATCTGTCTACAAAATTAGCATAGGGTTCATTATGACCTTGAATAACTTTAGATATCTGTCCTTGAAGATCGCCAGCACCAGAAAGCGTTTTCCAAGCTTTAGTGGTAGCAGCACTAATTTGTTGATACACACCAGGGTGGAAATTAATCTGATTACCTTGCCCTTCGTATGGTCCTTGGCCTGTCAGCATGTTTAGATTCCATTGAGGATTGCCCGCAACTGCATTACATTGGGCAGTATCAGAACATAATTCCTGGTTGGCCACTTCCACATAAGATATTGTCCCCCAGATAAACATGCCTTTGCTAAATTACCCCAATCAGTCAGAGTAAGATTTTGACTTGCAACATTCTCTAATAAAGAAATGGTAAATGCAGCTTGTACTCCATAGGACATAACTGCCTCTTTTAATTGTTTTACTAATTTTATATCTAATATTTAATGATATCTCTGATTGTTTTGATCTTCAAATACCGGGAATATTGGGAACACTGATCGAGATTCTACATCACCCCACTCTGGGGGACACCCCTGTGCAGCAAGTACATGCACCCCTACGACTTGGAAAAGAGTGGTGACCTGGATTATATGCCAGAGGGCATGGCATGGTAGGAGTTAAATGCCACTGAGAGAACTTCTTTCTAGCTCTGTCTCAGATAGCTCCTATTCTTCAGAGTCACATTCCTGTTCTGAGTCTGAACATTTACTTTCTCTTTCAGACGCTTGACTTGATTGTTCTTCTTTTACAGTTTCTAATATCTTTTCCCTTTCTCTTAACTGTTCTTGAAATTTTTGTTTTTTGGAAGTCAGACAAAAACAACCAATGTCCATATCACCACAACAACAACAAACAGAAATGAAACAAGAAAAGGTAACACAAATAACACCTTACACATATTCATTTACTATAGGACGTCCTTTGCTGTCTCTTGGGACAGTCTTTTGTTACGTTCCCTCACAAGGGGAACCTTCCATTTCGTTCCCTCACTAGGGGAACCTTCCGTTAAGCCTGAAGGCTACCATTTCCTCAAATAGGGAAACCTGCTAGTTGACTGCTAGTTGACTATGCTAGTGAAAAATTTCCTCCTTTATTACTTACCTGCGCGCTCAACGTTCCCCGTACAGGCCACCACTTGCCGTTTGCTGCCGACCAGCGGGACAAACGACACGTATTCTTCAGAAGTTCATGAAGCAGCTGCCACTTTATTGGGATAACACCCTCAATATACAAGCAGTCTCATGCATAAGCAATTGTAATCAGATATGTCCATCCAATCCTATTAAAGGTCAAGTGATCACGAGCTCAAGCACACATGTAAGATATATCTGTCCATTCGCTAAGTGGCTGAACTAATTATCATACAGCCAATGGTAAACACTTCCTGTTTTTCTCAAGGCTCACTCAGCACACCCTTTGGCTCTCTGCCAGTCGCCATCTTGGATGCTTGTGGCGTAACCCTGGGCCCCGGTCTCGCCCGCCACAGAATACCTACTCCTGCTCCTTTTGGTTCTCCATTTTCATGTAATATATATTTCTATACTTTCACTTTTAACATATGTATCTCTTTGCATATAAGATGAAACTTTTGAAAGTAGTATATAGTTGGATCCTATTTTTAAATACATTCTGCCAGTATATGACTTTGAATGTAAGAGTTGAAACCATTTACACTCATCTCTTTTAGTCAGGTTTTGTTTCTGTGATCAAAAGCCCTGACAAGAACAAGAAAGAAGAAGAAATGCTTATTTTGGCTCAGGGTTTTAGAGGGTCAGTCCATGATTGGTTGACCCCATAGCTCTGGGCAGTACATACGGCAGACCATCTTGACAGAAGAGCATAGTGGAGGAAACAAGCTCAGGACATGAAACCAGAAAGGAGAGCTCTGCTCACCAAGGACAAAATATAAATCCCAAAGGCACACTCCCAATGACCTACTACTCCAGCCACACCTAACTGGCCTACAGCTACTTTCCAGTTAATCCATACTCAATTCCTATAGCTTTCCTTGGCAGATGTTTCATGTTATTAGCATTTCTTAAGCTCAGGGGTTTCCACAATAGTTTCAGCTTCCTGCTCACATTTTCATGCATTGCCCTTTCAGGGGCTGTCTGCACAGAATCTCACCCTGTTCCACTTTGTCTGGCCTCCCAGATCTCCTTTGAAATTTTGGCATGTCTCTATGTCCGCCTAATACTAGCATATTGCATTATTGGAGTACCAGCACCACATGGTTGACACCAAGATTTGCCACCATCTGGGGCAATAACCAGGCCTCCAGGGACCATGGCTGCAGCAGTCCCTCTGCCTGCATCACTCTGCACATAGAAATCTTCCTAGCCCTTGTGAAGGCAGGGTGCTCCCACAGTGGCTTCTCAAACACATTTTTACTATTAAACCCTTAAACTTGAGATGGGTGTGACATTGTCAATTCCTTTGAGGTCCACAAGCCATCTTTCTTACTTTTGAAAGTACTTACCATCTATTTAGTGACTATAATCTTTTGAAAACCACAAATTCTGTAGTCCCAGTTTTATTTGGACTTTGCAGGCTAAACTACAATTTTCAAATCTTTTTGCTTTTATTTCTGCTTCTGATTATCACAGTAAACTTGGCTAAAAGTCACTCACAATATGCATGACACATCAGGCTAAATTGCTTTGAAATTTCCTCTGCCAGATTAATTAGTTTTTTTTTTTTTTTTTTTTTTTTTTTTTTTTTTTTTTTTTTTACTTGCGGTGCTCAGAATTGAACCCAGGGCTTTGGGTTTGCAAGGCCAGCACTCTACCAACTGAACTATATCCCCAGTCCCCAATTTCTCTTTTAGCAACTTTTTGTCATTGTGCCCATAGAACTGGCAAGAACAACAAAGAGGAGGAAATGTTTATTTTTGGCTCATGGTATCAGAGGTTCAGTTTATGGTTAGCTGACCACGCTCTGGACCCTAGGTGAGGTGAAACATTATGGCAGAAGGGCATGGTGGAGGAAAGCAGTTCAGGACATGATAATCAGGAAGCAGAGAGAGAGCTCCACTTACCAAAGACATAATGTAAACCCAGAGGGATGCCCCCTAGTGACTGACTTCATCCAGCCACACCCTACTTGCAAACCTTTACTGCCCATGTAAACCATATCAATGGGTTAATTTATAGATTAGGCTACACCTCTCATAATCTAGTCATTTTATCTCTGATAATTCTTACACTTTCTCACATGTAAACTTTTGTGAGGACACCTCATATTTAAACCATAACAGTTATTATAGAAAAGTATTTAATAGTTACTTTCATTTTGATATGTTTTCAATGTTTAAATAGTTCCTGTTTCTCATTTGCTGGTCTAGTCTTTTCATAAGATTTATTGATTTGCTGCTTTTAAAGTTTATTTTTAATTTCTGTGTATAGCATTTCTTTTCATTTATTCATTTATTTATTTATTTGGTAGTGATGACTTAGTACTGATGAATTCTTTTAGTTTCTTCTCACCTGGAAAGTTTTTTACTCCTCTTCAGTTATGAAGGCTAGTTTTGCCTGATATGGTCATCTTGACTGGCAATTATTTTCTTTCAAGACTTGGAATACACCATTCCAATTCCTCCTCTTAGAGTCTCAGTTAAGAAATCAGAAGTAATTCCGCCTGGAATACTTCTAAATGTGACATAGTATTACCTCAGGCTTTTAAAATTCTTCTTTTCAGTTTGACAGGTATTTAAGTGTGATGTGTCATGGAGAGGTGCTTTTTTATCTTGTTTTTTGGAGTTCTGAATGTGTCCTATCTGGAGCTTCTCTCACTCCATTGGTGTGGAATATTCTTTTTTCCAAAATCTCTCTCTCTTTCTGAAATGTTTTTTCACTTTTTATATTTTCTCTCCTCTTTCATACCTTAGACCTTTGTCTGGTTCATTGTTTATTTTGTTCATTAAATTTTTAATTCTTTGACACTTCATCTGCATCTAAATCTGTGGATTCATTTATTGGTAAATTATATATTATCATAGATGTCCTTTTGACCTGTTTGCTCATGTTATCTCTTGAGATGGATTCCTCTTCATGTTTTTTAGTAGGGTCCATTGTAAATAGGTATCTCCTGATAATAAGACCTTAAACATTAGCTTCAGCACATCCAATTAGCATTTCAAATTTATAATTTAACTATTGGGTACCCCTTTGTAGAGAGAGTAACCACTCATACAGTGGTAATTAAGTAGCAAACCATAATTAACATAATGATTACAGAAGTTATTATTACTGATCACTACCCCTCTATTGACCAAAGAATATTGGTTTATAATAGGTTGAGAATAAGTAGATATTGATAGTAGTATAATAAATTTCATTAGAAATAGGGATAAAGTGAGTAAATTAAGAATAAAGGAAAAGGAAAAAGGAAAAAGGAAAGAAAGAGTGTGGTGGAGGAAATGGGTATTCAAGTTAAAATGAGGTGAATAAAAAGGATGAAGAACTTGCAAGGAAATGGATACCAAAGAGAAACTATAAATTGAGATGATTCACATACATATATAACTATGTCCATGTGTGAAATACCACAATGAGTCCTGCATGTGTGCTTAATTTGGTCAATTCTGTGCTCCATGCCCTCCCTTCTTTCTCCCTCTTGATCCCCTTTCTCTACTTGATATATAAGCAAAAACATTGAATTTTTGTCTTTCTGAGTCTGGACATTCTTTACCTTGATATTCTCCAGTTTCTTCCATTGACCAGCAAGTGAAACAATTTCATTCTTCTTTATGATAGAATGAAACTTTATTATGTATTTATCACCTTTTTTTTATCTATTTGTCCATCGAAGGACATTGAAGCTGTTTCGATCACTTAGTAATTGTGAACTGCACTGCTATAAACCAGGTGAGCATGTATCATTATGGTTACTAATTTTAGTTCTTTGGGCTAAATCCTAAAGAGTGGAATACCTGGGTCATGTGGTGTTTCCATTCCTGGTATTTGCAGATCTCCTCACTGCTTTCCAAAGTGATTATACCAATTTTCAGTCCCACCAAGAATGTATGAGTGTACCTTTTCCTAATATCCTCCAAAGTAATTATTGTTCTTTGTATTCTTGATGGTTGACATGCTAACAGTGTGGTGATATTTCAGTATAACTTTGATTTGCACTTCCCTGATGACCAGAAATACCAAACTTTTTTATATATTTGTGGATTTACATTTCTTTTTTGAGAAATGTCTGTTTATTTATCTGTTCATTTCCTGATTGTCTTATGTTTGTTTGGTGTTAAGGATATTTTTTTTTAGTATTTATAAAATCTCAATATTAATCCCCTGTCAGAAGAGCACCTGGAATAGATTTTCTCCAAATCTGTAAGATCTTCATGCTCTTGTTTTCTTTGCTATGAAGAAAATGTGAAGCCATACCACTTATTAATTCTTGGTTTGTTTCTTGAGCTTTCAATATCTTATTCACTTTGAGTTTACATTTATGGAGGGTGAGTCACAGTAATCAAATTCCATTCTTCTGCATATGAATATCCAGTTTTCTCAGCATCTTTGTTTAAAATAGAATTTTTTCCAACATAGTTTTTGGCAGCCTTGTACCAGATGACTGCATCTGCATGAATTTGTCTGATTCTTTTATTCTGTTTTCGTCAATTGGTTTCCATGTTTTTTCTCTGTCAATATTATGATTTTTTCATTACTATCATTCTAACCTGTAATTTTAGATGAGACTTTATGATGCTTCCAGAATTATTCTAATCACTCAATATTGCTTAGGATATTCTGGGTCTTTTGTTTCTCCGTATAAATTCTAAGATGATTTCCCTAGTTTGTGAAGAATGTAATTTGTATCTTGATCAGGATTGCACTAAATCTGTAGGGCATTTTTGGTAATATCACCATTTCAATAATATTTATTCTGTGTGTCCAAAAACATGGGTGGTTTTTCCATCTTCTATGGTTCTCTTCATTTTCATTCTTTAGCATTCTATGATTTTCAGTGTAGAGATCTGCACTTCCTTGGATAGATTTATTCTTAGTCATTTTGAGGTTTTGAGGCTATTTTGAATGGAATTTTTTCTGAATTATTTCACAGAAGATTTATTTTCTATAATACCGAAAACCTATTGATTTTTGTATATTGATCTTGATTCCTGCTATACTCATGATTTTTTAAAATCAGTTCTTTTAAGAACTTTGCTGATATGAAACAGTATTATTTGGAGAAAATAAAAGAATAACAAGAATCCCTGGGTAAAACAATCCTTGGGACTTTATTGACTGCTTCCTGATTAAAATGGAAAAGGTAGAATGTGAACCACAGCTCTGTTATCTGATTGCTTCTACACTTTGTGTTTCATTGATTAATTCTAAGCTTAAATAGTCAGGCAAGACATTCTTGACAGGCATTACAAGCACATCTTTTCTTAAAGATTTACATGAATTATCTTTGGAGAATTAAATTGAATTATTAAATAGCTAGAATGCATGGATCCTTTTCTATCATACACATAATCTACATGAGAAAACACAAAATTTCTACCTTGGGTGAGAAGGAAATAATCAAAAACAAGCTACAAAATATAAAATTGGAGCCAGGAAGTTCAAACTGAAATGATTGTACTCAATGTACAGGAGAATGGAAATGTGTCAAATGACTAGCCTGTGTAATGGCTTCTCAATGATCAAGATCAAGAGATCACAGCATACAAAGGGGATATTTGTAGGACGTAATCCCTGTTGCCCATTGTGAAACCAACAAGATGCAACAGGACTGTAGAATCAGTCCTCATAGCTGCCTGCTGTGGGTGCTGCTGTATAGGGAAAGAGCTAGTATGTGAGACATTGAGATTTTTCAGAACTTTTCTTTATCAAATATTTCCCTGGAGACTATAGTTTTCAACTAGATTCCAGAATTCCAAAAACTTTGGTTCAGAAAGTTCATACTAGGTCAATAGTTGTTTCTCTGGACATGAGTGACACCTGAACTTCCTACTCCACCATCTTTGGGTCATTACTCCTTACTGTCATCTTTATAAAAAGGTTTTTAATGATACATTAGAATTATCCATAAGATTGGGATTTATAGTGCTATCTTCATACATGCACGTAGCACAAATGTCAGTTTCTTTCCCTTATACTATCCCTTTCCTTACTTTTCTCCCTTCCTCATTCCCTTTCTCTTCTGTCCTGATCTTTTTCCATTTTGATGAGGTGCCTTTACTTCCTCTTCTCTGTCTTTCTGAATCTGGCTTATCTCATTTAGCATTATGTTCTTCAGTTCTACATGTTTCCTTGGAGATGACATTTGTTTTTTAAGACTGAGTAAAACTTCATTGCATGACATTATCTTCACCCATCTGTCTGTTGAAGGATACCTCGGTGGGTTTCATAACTTGGCTATTGTGAACTGTACTGCTATAATTGGGCATGCATATATTGCTACAGTATGTGATTTTAATTATTTGGATAAATAATAGTGGAATAACTTGGTCATTTTGTGGTTCCATTCTACTGTTTTAAGGAATCTTCATACTAATTTTCATAGTGGTTGCACTAATTTAAAATCCCACCAAAAGTGTAAAACTGTTCCCTTTTTTTCAGAGCCTCTCCAACATTATTCTTCTTTGTTTTCCTTTTTCCATTTTTTTGCTGCATTACAGTTCTACATAATGGTGGGATTGTTGCTATGTATTCATACATGCACACACTATAACAATGCCATTCAGTCAATATTATTCTCCAGTATTTCCCCTTCTCTCACCTCTTCATTTTCCCTGATCCCCTTTATCTCCACTGATTAGCCACTGGTTTTCATGGATCCCCCCAACCTTCTTTTCCTTATTTAGTTCTTTAGAATAATTACTGAGGAGTAGCATAGTTGGGTTATATGGTGGTTCCAGTCCTAATATTTGAGGAAACTTCACAATGATTTCCATGGTTATTGTACTTATTTTCAACCCCACCAACAGTGTAAAAGTATTCTTTCTTCCTCTATATGATCTCCAGCATTAATTACTGTTTGTGTTCTTGATGACTGCCATTCTAATTTGAGATGGATGAAATCTCAGTGTTGTTTTAATTTGAATTTCCCTACTTGCTAACACTGTTGACTAATTTTCATATACTTGTTGACAACTTTTATTCCTTTTGAGAAGTGTGTGTTCAGTTCATTTGTTCACTTATTAGTTGGGTTATTTGTGGTTTTTGGTGTTAAGGTTTTTGAGTTCTTCGTGGGTTCTGAATATTAATCCTCTGCCACAAGAGTAGTTAGCAAAATTTTCTCTCCAATTCTGTAGGTTGTCTCTTCATATTCTGAAATATTTCCTTTTATGCTATCCCATTTATTAAATTTTTATTTTATTTCTTGAGTTTTAGAAGTCTTATTGTTGAAGTCAATGCCTACTCTTGGAGAATCCAAGATGGCGGCCTAGAGGGAGGCTGCATTTCATGTTGCTCCAGGACTCAAGATTCAAAAGAGGACATATTGAGACACTTGGGACCAACTCAGAGGAGCTGGGTGACTCTCACCCATTGGGAAGGTATCCCGGATGGGACGGTGGTCCCGGAACGCAGGGAACTTGTGAAGTAGAGCTGCCGGCGAGACACCCCTCCCCCCACTGGAGCAGTGAACGCGGACAACGGAGCGCCGTAAAGGAGGCCGCTCGGCACAGCGCTGGGACTCGGAGCAACCACTGGGGCTCCGGCGGCTGCCCAGGGAGGAGTGGCGAGGAGAGCTGTGTGGACTCAGGACACCGGGCCTGCCCTGAGGAGGAGGAGGAGGAACGTGGCCACTTGGATTCGGAGTGACTGCACCAGAGCTACAGGCAGTTGCCAGGAGAAGCGCGCGGCGAGCTGTTTGGATTCAGGGCGACTGCTTCTGAACAGGGGCCGGCCCTGAGGACGAGGAGGAGGAAGAGGAGCGCAGCCGATTGGATTCGGGGTGACTACACCAGAGCTACAGGCGGTTGCCAGAGGAGGGGCTGCGTGGCGAGCTGTTTGAACTCAGACCACTTCTGAACCCCGGGGCCTGCCCAGAGGGAGGAGGAGGAGGAGGAGGAGGGCGGCGGGTCGTTTGGACTCGCAGTGACTGCATTAGCGCTCCAGGCGGCTGCTCAGAGGAGAAGGCGAGTGGTGAGTTGTTTGGACTTAAACTGACAGCTCCTGAACACAGGGAGGCTGCCAGGAGGAGGAGCGTGGTGGGTCGCTTGGTCTTGAGTGGCCGCACCAGATCTCCGGGCGGTTGCCCAGAGGACCCGTGCAACGGGTCACGTGGATTCAGAGCCACTCAGAGCGACCGCTCCTGAACACCCGGTGGGGTTATCTGGAGAAGAGGAGGAACGGGGAGGGTCACTTCGACTGGGAGTGATTGATTGCCCAGGGCTACGGGTGGTTGGTGGGAGGAGGAGGCACGAAGTAAGTTTCTTGGACTCCTAGTGACCGCACCAATACTGGGCGGCTGTATGGAGGAAGAGGCGTGTGGCGGGTCTCTGGGACTCAGAGCGATTGTTCGGGGGCCCCAGGTGGCTGCTCAGAGGAGGGGCCGCATAACCAGGCGATTAGGTGCAGAGCAGGGTCCCAGGATCTAGGAGGCTTCTGGGTGGAAGAGCCGCACAGAGACAGGCTTAGGGCGGAGCAAAGGTTCCAGGCCTGCGGACAGATTCTCTGAGGAGGGGCAGCCCAAGGAGATTCATCTGCGAAGGGTGAGGCTCCCAGGCCCAGGAGGTAGGGCCGGGCCCCTGGGAACTTTGCAGAGGAAGGCAGCCCAGCCCAGGCAGTAGCTGCAAATTGAGGGGAACCTCTTGGAGGGAACTGACCAGCGAGACCTACCCACCGGGTGAGTCTTCCCTGCCGGGTGAGGTTTCCCACAAGGACGGTAAAACCAGAGACTCAGGCCCAAACAGGCCTTGCCTCAGCCCGCAGCCTAGGTCCCCTTTGGAAGGCCATTGGTTAACAAGTGGAGCACCTCTCCCCACTAGCAGGGATTATACCCCACCTGAAAGACACCACTCCTAGAGAGGCAGCTTCCTTGTGGAGCACCGCATTATCAACTTCCTCCAAGACTTCAGCCTACTGAAGGCTAAGGGGGGGATATATATAGAAATCGTTCAGGGACATGGTAAGTCAATAGAGAGAAATCTGCAATATCTCAGCGGTCCACTGACACTTGAACAATATGAGAAAACAAGGAAAGAAATGCTGCAAACAAATCTAGATGTTACATCAATAAAACCCAATGACAGCATGGCAGAAGAAATGACAGAAAAGGAGTTCAGAATGTACATAATTAAATGATCAGAGAAGCAAACGATGAGATGAAAGAGCAAATGCAAGCATTGAATGATCGCCACCAAACGACAGTTTAAAAGAGCAAATACAAGAAGCAAAAGATCATTTCATAAAGAGTTAGAGATATTGAAAAAAGCCAACGGAAATCCTTGACATGAAGGAAACAATAACCAAATTAAGAACTCCATAGAAAGCATATCCAATAGGATAGAACACCTGGAAGACAGAACCTCAGACCATTGAAGACAAAATATTTAACCTTGAAAACAAAGTTGAAAAAAACAGAGAAGATGGTAAGAAATCATGAACAGAATCTACAAGAAGTATGGGATATCATGAAAGGCCAAATTTAAGAATTATTGGGATTGAGGAAGGCCTAGGAGAAACAAGCCAAAGGAATGAACAATTTATTTGATGAAATAATATCAGAAAATTTCCCAAATCTGAAGAATGAATGGAAAATCAACTTCAAGAGGCTTATAGGACTCCAAAACAAAAATTACAATAGACCCACACCAAGGCACATTCTAATGAAAATACCTAACATACAAAATAAAGACAGAATTTTAAAGGCTGTGAGAGAAAAGAATCAAATTACATTCAGGGGGAAACCAATACGCATATCAGCAGATTTTTTCAATCCAGACCCTAAAAGCTAGAAGGGCCTGGAACAACATTTTTCAAGCCCTGAAGAAAATGGATGCCAACCAAGAAATCTTATACCCAGCAAAAACTTACCTTCAAATTTTGACGATGAAATAAATCCTTCCATGATAAACAAAAGCTAAAGGAATTTACAAAAGAAAGCCAGCATTACAGAACATTCTCAGCAAAATATTCCATGAGGAAGAGATGGAAAAAAAAAAGAAGCAAATCAGGCAAAGGGAGGAATTATCCTAAAGGAATTGTCAAATAAAGGAGGAACAAGTTGTGTCAAACAATAAATAAACAAAATTAAAGAATGAACCAAATGACCGGGAAACCAAATCATTTCTCTATAATAACCCTGAATGTTAATGGCCTGAATTCATCAATCAAAAGACATAGCTGGCAGACTTGGATTAAAAAGAACGATCCAACAATATGTTGCCTGCAAGAGACTCACCTCATAGAAAAAGATACCCATAGACTTAAAGGGTGAAAGGATGGGGAAAAACATACCATGCACATGGACTCAGCAAGAAGCTGGAGTATCCATCCTCATTTCTGATAATGTGGACTTCAAGCCAAAGTAGTCAGAAGGGATAAAGAAGGACATTCATACCTGCTTAAGGGAAGCATAAATCAGCAAGATATAACAATCATAAACATCTATGCCCCAAACAGTGGCTCATCCATGTATGTCAAACAAATCCTTCTCAATTTCAGAAACCAAATAGACCATAACACAATAATACTAGGTGATTTTAACACGCCTCTCTCACCACTGGACAGATCTTCCAGACAAAAATTGAACAAAGGAAACCATAGATCTCAATAACACAATCAATAATTTAGACTTAACGGACATTTATAGAATATACCATCCAAACACGAGCGAATACACTTTCTTCTCAGCAGCACATGGATCTTCTCTAAAAAGACCATATATTAGGCCACAAAGCTAATGTTAGCAAATACAAGAAGATAGAGACACTAGCATGTATTCTATCAGATCATAATGGATTGAAGTTAGAAATAAATGAAAGAGTAAAACACAGAAAACTATCCAACATCTGGAGATTAAACAATATGCTATTATATGATGAATGGATAACAGAAAGTATTAGGAAGGAAATTAAAAAATTCTTAGAGGTAAATTGAGAACAAAGAAACATCATATCAAAATCTGTGGGACACTATGAAAGCAGTACTTAGAGGGAAATTTATTTCATGGAGCACATTTAATAAAGAAGTAAAACTCAACAAATAACGACCTAACACTACAGCTCAAAGCCCTAGAAAAGAAGAACAGAACAGCACCAAAAGTAGTAGAAGACAGGAAATAGTTAACTCAGAGCTGAAATCAATGAAATTGAAACAAAGAAACAATAAAAAAATTGACAAAATAAATAGTTGGTTCTTCGAAAAAATAAACAAAATGTGATAAACCTTTAGCCACACTAACAAAGAGAAGACGAGAGAAAACCCAAATCACTAAAATTCGGAATGAACAGGAAATATCACACAGACAGGATTGAAATACAAAACATAATTAGAACCTATTTTGAAAATCTATACTCCAACAAATAGAAAATTTTGAAGGCATCAACAGGTTTCTAGAGACATATGAATTGCCTAAACTGAATGAGCAGGACATAAACAATTTAAATAGACCAATTTCAAGTACTGAAATAGAGATAAGTCATCAAAAGCTACCAACAAGAAAAGTCCAGGACCAGATGGGTTCTCAGCCGAGTTCTACAAAGCCTTTAAAGAAGAGCTCATTCCAATACTTCTCAAAGTATTCCATAAATTAGAAGAGGAGGGAACCCTCCCAAACTCATTCTATGAAGCCAATATCACACTGATACCTAAACCAGACAGAGACTCATCAAGGAAAGAAAATTCAGACCACTATCCTCTAATGAACATCGACCGCAAAAATTCTCAACAAAATTTTAGCAAAATTGCATACAAAAACATATTAAAAAGAACAGTGCACCATGATCAGTTGGTTTCATCCCAGGGATGCAAGGTTGGTTCAACATCAGGAAATCATAAACGTAATCACCACCTTAATAGACTAAAGTCAAGAATCACATGATTATTTCAATAGATGCAGAAAAAGCAGTTTGATAAAATACAGCACCCCCTTCATGCTCAAAACACTAGAAAACATAGGGATAGTGGAAACATTCCTTAACATTGTAAAGGCCATTTATGCTAAGCCCATGGCTAATATCATTCTAAATGGTGAAAAACTGAAAGCATTCCACCTATAAACTGGAACAAGGCAGGGATGCCCTCTTTCACCACTTCTATTCAACATCGTTCTTGAGACTCTGGCCAGGAGCAATTAGACAAACCAACAGAGATTAAAGGGATACGAATTGGGAAAGAAGACTCAAACTATCCCTGTTCACTGATGACATGATTATATATTAGAGGAACCTGGAAATTCCACCAGAAAACTCTTAGAACTCATAAGTGAATTCAGTAAAGTAGGCAGGTTACAAGATCAATGCCCATAAATCCAACGCATTTTATACTAAGTGATGAATCTTCAGAAAGAGAAATTAGGAAAACTACCCCATTCACAATAGCATCGAAAAAAATAAAATACTTGGGAATCAATCTCACAAAAGAGGTGAAAGACCTCTACAATGAGAACTATACAACACTAAAGAAGAAATTAAAGAACACCTTAAGAAGATGGAAAGATCTTCCATGTTCTTGGATAGGAAGAATTAATATTGTCAAAATGGCCATACTACCTAAAGTGCTATACAAATTCAATGCAATTCCAATTAAAATCCCAATGATGTACCTTACAGAAATAGAGCAAGCAATTATGAAATTCATCTGGAAGAATAAGAACCCAGAATAGCTAAGAAATACTTAGAAGGAAGAGTGAAACAGGGGGTATTGCAATACCAGATCTTCAACTCTACTACAAAGCAATAGTAACAAAAACGGCATGGTATTGGTACCAAAATAGAAAGGTAGATCAATGGTATAGAATAGAGGACACGGACACAAACCCAAATAAATACAATTTTCTCATACTAGACAAAGGGGCCAAAAATATGCAATGGAGAAAAGATAGCCTCTTCAACAAATGGTGCTGGGAGAATTGGAATCCATATGCAACAGAATGAAACTAAACCCATATCTCTCACCATGCACGAAACTAAACTCAAAATGGATTAAGGACCCTCGGAATCAGACCAGAGACCCTGCAGATTATAGAAGAAAAAGTATGTCCAAATCTTCACCTTGTTTGTCTAGGATCAGACTTCCTTAACAGGACTCTCATAGCACAAGAAATAAAAGCTAGAATCAACCACTGGGATAGATTCAAACTAAAAAGCTTTCTCTCAGCAAAGGAAACTATCAGCAATGCGAAGAAAGAGCCTACAGAATGGGAGAATATCTTTGCCAATCATACTTCAGATAGAGCACTAATCTCCAGAATCTATAAAGAACTCAAAAAACTTTACTCCAAGAATTCAAATAATCCAGTCAACAAATGGGCTAAGGAAATGAGGTAGACACTTCACAGAAGAAGATCTACAAGCAATCAACAAACATATGGAAAAATGTTCAACATCTCTAGTAATAAGAGAAATGCAAATCAAAACCACCCTAAGATTCCATCTCACCCCCAATTAGAATGGCGATTATCAAGAATACGAGCAACAACAGGTGTTGGCGAGGATGTGGGGGAGAAAGGTACACTCATACATTGCTGGTGGGACTGCAAATTAGTGCAGCCACTCTGGAAAGCAGTGTGGAGATTCTTAGAAAACTTGGAATGGACCCGCCATTTGACCCAGCTATCCCACTCCTTGGCCTATACCCAAAGGACTTAAAATCAGCATACTACAGAGACACAGCCACATCAATGTTCATAGCTGCTCAATTCACAATAGCCAGACTGTGGAACCAACCTAGATGCCCTTCAATTGATGAGTGGATAAAGAAACTGTGGTATATATATACAATGGAATATTACTCAGCCATAAAGAATGATAAAATTATGGCATTTGCAGGCAAATGGATGAAATTGGAGAATATCATGCTAAGTGAGATAAGCCAATCTCAAAAAGCCAAAGGACGAATGATATCACTAATAAGTGGAGGATGACACATAATGGGGGGGACGGAAGGGTTAGTGTTAGGGTTAGAGTTAGGGTTATGGAGGGGGGCAAGTATGGAGGAAGGAAGTACTGTATAGAGGGTAAAGAGGGGTGGGAGGGGTGGGGGGAAGGGAAAAAAATAACAGAATGTATCAAACAACATTACTCTATATAAATTTATGATTACACAAATGGTATGCCTTTACGCCATGTACAGAGAAACAACATGTATTTCCATTTGTTTACAATAAAAAAAAAATCTAAAAAAAAATGCCTACTCTTATTAGTTAATAGTTGACTTTCCATTTCTCTCCAGTAATTTCAGTGTTTCTGGTCTAATTCTTAGGTCCTTGTCCATTTTGACTTGACCATGAGATGGATGAGAGAGAAGAATCTAGTTTCATTCATTGACATATGAATATCCAGTTTTCTCAGCACCACTTGTTAAAAGAAAACAAAACAAAATGCTTTTTTATCTAATGTACATGTCTGGCACCTTTGTCTAGGAATCACTGTATCCACTTGTGGTTATCTTTATTTTTTTTTTTTTTTCCTTAGACTACATGACAGAACCATGCAGTTATTTTGCCATAGCACTGTAGTATAATTTGAGCTTAGGTACTATGATGCCTCTGGTATTGCTCATATTGCTCCATATTGCTTAAGCTATTCTGGGTCTTTTATTTGTCCAAATGAATTTTAGGACCTTTTCATCCATTTCAGTGAAGATTGGCATTGTTATTTTGGGGGGGATTTCATTCAATCTATAACTTGCTTTGGTAATATGGTCATTTTGGTAATATTAATTCTGCCTATTTCAGAACATGGGAGTCTTCCTTTCTTCTAAGTTCTTCTTCAGTTTTCTTCTTCAGTTCTGTTGTTTTAATCATAGAGAATTTTCTCCACCTTAGTTAGAGTCATTCCTAGGATATTTGAATTTGAATTTTTGTTTGTTTGTTTTTAGGCTGTTCTGAATGAAATTGTATTCCTGATTTGTTTTTCAGTGGACTCATAAAAGGTACATAAAAGGTATTGATTTTTATATTCTGATTTTTACCCTGTTACTTTTCTGAACTTGTTTTCTGAAAACCCTGAAAATCGTCTGTTGAAGTTTTTGGGTCTTTCAAATACAGAATCTTGTCATTTGCAAACAGTGGTAATTTGGCTTCTTTCTTTCCTACTTGTATCACATTTGTTTCCTTCTCTTGCCTAATTGCTCTGACTAAAATATCAAATCTTTTTTGAGTAAAAGTAGTGACAATAGACATCAATGTCATTTTCCTTAATGCACAGAAAAAAGGCTTACGTTCTTTCCTACTCTCTATATTTTGACTTGGTGTTTGTTATATACAACCCTTAAGATGTTTAGGAAAGTTCTTTCTAGTCTTGCTTTCTTTGGCATTTTTAGCATGAATAGGTGCTAGATTTTGCTTCAGACTTTTCACTACATCTATTGAGATTTCCATGTGATTATTATTCCTTGATTCTTTTTATGTGATTAATTATGTTTATTGATCTGTGGATTTGGAGCCATCTGTACAGGCATCCTTGGAATGAAACAAACTTGATCATCATGTACAATATTTTCATTTGTTCTTTTTAGATGTACAATCTTACTGGGCTTATAAACACAATTTTCCAACACTTTTAAGAATTTTCTTTCCAGGATGTGTCCTAATCTGTTTTGATGTTCAGGGTGACTGGCTACATGAAATGAATTGGGAGTTACCCCCTGACACATGCACACTTGCTATTTCATGGAATAATATGAGAAAGAGCTGCACTCATTCTTATTTAGAGATCTGATTGAACTCAGCTGGGAACCTGTCTGGTCCTGGCTTTTTTTTTTTTTTCCTGGAAGTCTTTTTATCACTGCTTCAATCTTATTGTTTACAATTGCTATGATTAAGTTTTCTATGACCTCTTGCTTCAAGTTTTGTAGGTGGTATCTAGATATAAATTTACCGATTTCTTCTAGATTTTTCTTATTTGTTGGAATAGTAGGTGTTTTTGTTTTTGTTTTTGTTGTTGTTGTTGTTGTTATTGTTGTTTTGGTACCAGGGATTGAACTCAGGGGCATTGGTCATATTCCTCAGCCCTATTTTTGCATTTTATTTAGAGACAGGATGTCACTGAGTTGCTTAGCACCTTACTTTTTCAGAGACTGACTTTGAATTTAAGATCCTTCTACCTCAGCCTCTGAGCCTCTGGGTTTACAGTAATAGGAGTTTTCAAGGTAGGTCATAATATTTCTCTGGATTTCAGAGATGTCTCCAGTAACTCCTTTTTCATTTCTAATTTTATTAATTTGTGTCATCTCTGTTTTTCTTAGTTTGGCTGATTTTATCAGTCTTGTTTAATCTTTTCAAAGAACCAAATCTTTGTTTTTTTGATCTGTTGTATTTTTTATTCTCTCATTAATTTCAGCTTGCATCTTATTTCCTTCTTCTACACTATTTGGGATTGCATTGTCTAAGCCCTGGAGACACATTCTTAGGGTATTTATAAGCTTTGTGATTTTTTAATGTATTCATTGAGTTTATAAACTCTTGTCTTAGAACTGCTTTCCTAGTGTTTCTCAGATTCTGGTATGTTGCATCTCTATTATTTTTTGAGTCTAAGAATTTTAAATTTCTCTCCTAATTCTCTCAATGTTCTATTCATCATCCAAAGTGTATTATATAATTAGATAATAATTATATAATCTCCAGGTCCTTATGTACTTTCTATATTTATTTTCTTCCTGTTGATTTCTAATTTTATTTCATTATGACCTGATAGGATGGATGCAAGGGATTATAGGGACTTAAGAAGAATATTTTCTAAGACTGAGTACTTAGTGTCCTAAAATATGGTCAATTTAGAGACAGTTCCATGGTCAACTGAGAAGTTGAATTTAGCTGCTATTAGGTTAAATACTCTATACATGTCTGCTAAGCCCACTTAATTAATAATAATTTTAGGTCTGAAGAATCCTTAGTGATTTTATGTCTAGATGACCTATTTCATGGGGAGAGAGGTATGTTGAAATTACCCAGTATTGTAATGTGGCCTATTTGAATCTTTAAGTTGAGGAGTATCTGCCTTATGTAATTAGGTGTACTCATATTTGGGGTATAAATACTATCACATTACCACATTATCACTACCTTTTTGTGAATTGTTTCCTGTCAGTATGAATTGATTTTTTTTCCCTCCTCTTGAAGCAGCTTTTTTTATTCTTAGAATACTGCCGCTTGCCACTGATCAGCGGGACAAATGACACGTACACTTCAGGAGTTCATGAAGCAGCTTCCACTTAATTCAGATAACACACGCACTAAGTGGCTGAACTAATTATCATACAGCCAATGGTAAACGCTTCCTGTTTTTCTCAAAGCATATTCAGACGCCCTTTGGCTCTCTGCCAGTCACCATCTTGGATGCTTGTGGGGTAACCCTGGGCCCCAGGTTTCGCCCGCCACATCTCCCCCTTTCTGTTTATAAAAGAGACCGTGCCTGTCTTAGGTTGTCCACGGCAGAGCAACATCCTTACCCATCATCGGACAATGAGGCTCTAGCCCTCGTTTCCAGTCTTAGGTCGGTATGAGCTCCCCATGAATCTTACCCGTCTTTGACTACCGGTCCAGCATATTTAACCAGACTTGGGGGGATGAGCCAGCATCAATTGCGACAAGAGCTTGGTGAATAATGGCGGTTTCTCTGTGCTGATGTATATGCATTTTGTATAACACTACATGCACCAAACAGATACAACACACAACAGATCTCCACGGACAAAAACCCAAACCATTCTTTTCCCCATTGAACAGCAGACTGGAGAAATGTGGCCAATTGTTGTAAAAATAGGAGGATAGAGAATAGAAGATTTGGTAAGGGGTATAGGATAGGGCCACATCTTTACTATCCCCCATAGTTCACATTACTCTCCTCCATTAACTTGGGGAGAAATCACCAGCACCATCAGTAGGAGAAGCCTCCTCATCTTCTTCCTGTTTGGGGGTCTCTGTTGAGGTCTTGACCAATCTCTCCGGCACCCAAATTGGCGATTGTGCGTCCTGTGGGAAAACACAAACAGATCCAGATTAATACCGGATCTGGGCCTTTCCATTGTCACAATAGAATGTGCTTCCAGAGCACTTGAGGTAGATGTTTTTTATTAGGCTCTGAATGACGGTCAGCAGCCAATCGGCCCTCAGAATCGAGATTTAAAAAGTTAAAATGAACAATACAACAGATAATTTGTCTTTTGGGGATCTGTGTGATGCCCCTATTCCCCCTTTTTGTTTATAAAGCATGTTTTTAAGCGTTAAATGGACATGCTCAACAATGCTCTGTCCAGTAGGATTATAGGGAATTCCTGTGACATGTTGAATACCAAAGGTGGAACAAAATTGTTTAAAGGCCTGGGATGTATATCCAGGACCATTATCTGTTTTAATGTGTTTGGGAACCCCCAGGATGGAGAAAGAGTGTAAACAGTGTGTTATTACATCTTTGGTTTTTTTCTCCAGTATGAGCAGAGGCCATAATAAATCCTGAAAAGGTATCAATAAACACATGAATGAATTGTAGTTTTCCAAATTCTGAATAATGAATTACATCCATTTGCCAAATATGATTGGGCTGAAGCCCTTTTGGATTTACTCCTAATGAGGGGTTAGGAATAAGTGTAGCATATTCAGCACAAGACTTGACTATGTCCTTACCTTACCTGTTGCCTTAGTAATTTTATAGTGTTTACATAGAGTGGAAGCATTTACGTGAAATTTGGAATGAAAAGTTTTTGTATTTTCATTGTGTAAACTTAGAGGACCTGAAAGGCCAGTATGAGCCCGAACATGCCCAATAAAAAAAGGATATTTTCTGTCCCAGATAAGTTTTTGTAAGCATTGTAAATATTTAGTAATAGTGGAGGTGAGGGAAATCAGACCAGTTAATTCTAAATTTTGAACAGCATTAACAAAGTATTTCCTATCAGAGAATAGGTTAAAAGGCTCATGGTGGGTTTTGAATACTTCAATAGCTACTAATAGTCTGTTTGTTGTGCAGATAGAGTATCAAACAGCATTGTTTCTGTAACATTATCTATAGTAATAGCACCCATACCATTTTTTGATCCATCAGTAAATATAAGGGTAGCTCCTATAATAGGTTCTTTTCAGGTGACTTTAGGAAAAATTATAGGATGTCGACTCCAAAATTGGAGAAGAGGATCAGATGGCAAATGATTGTCAAACACAGCAGAAGTACTAGTAAAGACTAGAGCCCATGAATTTGAATTATTAATAAGATATTGTATCTGATCAGTAGTATATGGAGTAATTATTGTCCAGGGATGTGACCCAAAGGTGGAAAGGGATACTTTTAATGCATTAAGGATTAATTCTGCCACAGATTCAGTAAAGAAGGATAAGACCTTGTTAGGGGCATAGTTCATGTGAACCCATAGAATAGGACACTTTTGCCAAAACACTCCTGTGGGTAATTTATTTGTGGCCAAGACAATGAATGAAAAGGCTTAGCTAGGTCAATACAATCAAGAAGAACCTTTTCCATAGCTGTTTCAACAAGCTTGAGAGCTGTTCGAGCCTTAGGGGTAAGCACCTGCTTAGAAAGGGGATCAGAATTACCTTTAAGAGTGTCAAACAGGGGGCCCAAACTTGAGGTGGGTAAATGAAGGTAAGGTCTAATCCAATTAATATCACCCAAAAGTTTTTGAAAATCATTTGAAGTTCTAAGTTTATCCACCCAAACATTAATTTTTATGGGTTTAACCATAGTTGCATTTATGATAGATCTCAGGAAGTTTTTGGTGTCTGTCATTTGTACTTTATCAATGGCAATATGTAAGCCCCATCTTTCCAGTGACTTTAGTAAGGAATTATAACATTGCTCTAAGACAGGTTTTTCCTTATGAGCTAGCAAAATATCATCCATATAATGATAGATTAAAAGTTGAGGGTTTGCTAGGCATATGGGTTCAATAGCCTTGCCTACATATATTTGACACATAGTGGGGCTATTGGCCATGCCTTGTGGGAGGACTATCCATTCATATCTTTTATTAGGAGAGCTATTATTAAGTGAGGGCACAGTAAATGTGAACCTTTTGGTGTCTGAAGGATGTAACGGAATGGAAAAGAAGCAATCTTTTATGTCAATAACAATGGAGGGCCAATTAACTGGGATAGTCAATAAAGTAGGTAATCCTAATTGAATAGGTCCCATGAGCTCCATTATAGAATTACTGCTCTTAGGTCATGTAATAGCCTCCATTTTCCTGATTTCTTTTTTATTATGAATATTGGTGTGTTGAAAGGAGAGGTGGATGGTTTGATGTGTCCGGCCTCTAGTTGTTCTTTAACCAATTGCTGGGCCACTTCTAATTTGTCTTTTGAGAGGGGCCACTGAGGGACCCAGACAGGTTGGTCAGATTTCCCTGTTATTTTAATTGCTTCAGTGGCCCCTAATGAAAATCCAATCCCTTTTTATCTTATTTTGGAGTAACTAAAATGGGTGAAGTAGGTTCTTGACTATTTTTCCCAAGACCTTTTCCCCATATGTGTCCTTGGGCTAACATCATTTGATTAGCTTTTAGATTACTGTATGGGATCTCAGATGTGAGATGTAAATCCATATGTTCCATGATATCTCTCCCCCACAAGTTTACCAGGAGATGTTCAAGGACATATGTTGGACAGTACCACTATGACCTTCTTCATTCTTCCATTTTAATATGGCTGTGCTTTTGTTAGGATTGGAAGCTATACCCAATCCCCTTAAAGTCTGATCTGCCTGTTGAAGTGGCCAGGCTTTGGTCCATTCTGTAATTTGGATAATACTTTTGTCAGCCCCAGTATCTAATAAGCCCTCAAAACTTTTGCGTTCTATCACTAACTTTATCATAGGTCTATCTTTTAAATCCAATGTTAACATAACCATATTTTGGCCAGTAGAACCTAATCCTGTATTTCCCCTAATAATATTCTTTGATGGATATTGATCATGGCAGCTGGGTAAGATCAACAATTGTGCTATGCGATCACCGTGAGCTATTATTGCTACACCTCTTGGTGAAGAAGCAAGGATTTTTATTTCTCCTGTAAAATCAGGGTCTATAACTCCAGGAACAATATTTAATCCTTTTAAAGCAGAAGAACTCCTCCCCAGAACTAGTCTCACTGTTCCTTTAGGTAATATGCTAACAACCAAAGTTGGTATTGGTTGTACTCCCATCTCTGGAGTTAATACTGCTCTGGCAGAGGCATAGAGGTCCAATCCTGTGCTTCCTCTTGTTTGTCTAATTGGGGAATCAAGGGGTAATGGGTCCTAGTCACGGACTGGATAGCCCTGTATATTTGTGGGCCCCGAGGCTGGGGGCCCTGATTCCCATTTTTTGAAGGTAAAGGGTTACCACCTTTGTCTCTAGTTGATTTACAGTCACTTGCCCAGTGTTTCCCTTTTTTACATCGGGGACATAGTTTTGGCACAGAACCTTGGGGGCAGTCCTTTTTCATGTGTCCAAATTGTTTACTTTGATAACACTGTTGGCCTTGGCGGGAGATGGTATTACCTCTAAGACCCTATGCAAGTGCTGCAGCCATCACCTGACCTTGAATAAAAGTCTCATTAATATCCCTACAAGCCTTTAAGTAGGCTCCAAGGTCTTTGTTTTTCCAAGGTCTTTGTTTTTCCAAGATCTTATTGCTTCTTTACACCATTTATTTGCTTGCTCATATGCAAGCTGTTTGACTGAAGGCATCGCCTGGTCCACATCTCCAAGTATACGTCCTGCTGTTTGAATCAATCTGTCTACAAAATTAGCATAGGGTTCATTATGACCTTGAATAACTTTAGATATCTGTCCTTGAAGATCGCCAGCACCAGAAAGCGTTTTCCAAGCTTTAGTGGTAGCAGCACTAATTTGTTGATACACACCAGGGTGGAAATTAATCTGATTACCTTGCCCTTCGTATGGTCCTTGGCCTGTCAGCATGTTTAGATTCCATTGAGGATTGCCCGCAATTGCATTACATTGGGCAGTATCAGAACATAATTCCTGGTTGGTCACTTCCACATAAGATATTGTCCCCCAGATAAACATGCCTTTGCTAAATTACCCCAATCAGTCAGAGTAAGATTTTGACTTGCAACATTCTCTAATAAAGAAATGGTAAATGCAGCTTGTACTCCATAGGACATAACTGCCTCTTTTAATTGTTTTACTAATTTTATATCTAATATTTAATGATATCTCTGATTGTTTTGATCTTCAAATACTGGGAATATTGGGAACACTGATCGAGATTCTACATCACCCCACTCTGGGGGACACCCCTGTGCAGCAAGTACATGCACCCCTACGACTTGGAAAAGAGTGGTGACCTGGATTATATGCCAGAGGGCATGGCATGGTAGGAGTTAAATGCCACTGAGAGAACTTCTTTTCTAGCTCTGTCTCAGATAGCTCCTATTCTTCAGAGTCACATTCCTGTTCTGAGTCTGAACATTTACTTTCTCTTTCAGACGCTTGACTTGATTGTTCTTCTTTTACAGTTTCTAATATCTTTTCCCTTTCTCTTAACTGTTCTTGAAATTTTTGTTTTTTGGAAGTCAGACAAAAACGAACCAATGTCCATATCACCACAACAACAACAAACAGAAATGAAACAAGAAAAGGTAACACAAATAACACCTTACACATATTCATTTACTATAGGACGTCCTTTGCTGTCTCTTGGGACAGTCTTTTGTTACGTTCCCTCACAAGGGGAACCTTCCATTTCGTTCCCTCACTAGGGGAACCTTCCGTTAAGCCTGAAGGCTACCATTTCCTCAAATAGGGAAACCTGCTAGTTGACTGCTAGTTGACTATGCTAGTGAAAAATTTCCTCCTTTATTACTTACCTGCGCGCTCAACGTTCCCCGTACAGGCCACCACTTGCCGTTTGCTGCCGACCAGCGGGACAAACGACACGTATTCTTCAGAAGTTCATGAAGCAGCTGCCACTTTATTGGGATAACACCCTCAATATACAAGCAGTCTCATGCATAAGCAATTGTAATCAGATATGTCCATCCAATCCTATTAAAGGTCAAGTGATCACGAGCTCAAGCACACATGTAAGATATATCTGTCCATTCGCTAAGTGGCTGAACTAATTATCATACAGCCAATGGTAAACACTTCCTGTTTTTCTCAAGGCTCACTCAGCACACCCTTTGGCTCTCTGCCAGTCGCCATCTTGGATGCTTGTGGCGTAACCCTGGGCCCCAGGTCTCGCCCGCCACAGAATACCTACTCCTGCTCCTTTTGGTTCTCCATTTTCATGTAATATATATTTCTATACTTTCACTTTTAACATATGTATCTCTTTGCATATAAGATGAAACTTTTGAAAGTAGTATATAGTTGGATCCTATTTTTAAATACATTCTGCCAGTATATGACTTTGAATGTAAGAGTTGAAACCATTTACACTCATCTCTTTTAGTCAGGTTTTGTTTCTGTGATCAAAAGCCCTGACAAGAACAAGAAAGAAGAAGAAATGCTTATTTTGGCTCAGGGTTTTAGAGGGTCAGTCCATGATTGGTTGACCCCATAGCTCTGGGCAGTACATACGGCAGACCATCTTGACAGAAGAGCATAGTGGAGGAAACAAGCTCAGGACGTGAAAACCAGAAAGGAGAGCTCTGCTCACCAAGGACAAAATATAAATCCCAAAGGCACACTCCCAATGACCTACTACTCCAGCCACACCTAACTGGCCTACAGCTACTTTCCAGTTAATCCATACTCAATTCCTATAGCTTTTCTTGGCAGATGTTTCATGTTATTAGCATTTCTTAAGCTCAGGGGTTTCCACAATAGTTTCAGCTTCCTGCTCACATTTTCATGCATTGCCCTTTCAGGGGCTGTCTGCACAGAATCTCACCCTGTTCCACTTTGTCTGGCCTCCCAGATCTCCTTTGAAATTTTGGCATGTCTCTATGTCCGCCTAATACTAGCATATTGCATTATTGGAGTACCAGCACCACATGGTTGACACCAAGATTTGCCACCATCTGGGGCAATAACCAGGCCTCCAGGGACCATGGCTGCAGCAGTCCCTCTGCCTGCATCACTCTGCACATAGAAACATCTTCCTAGGCCCTTGTGAAGGCAGGGTGCTCCCACAGTGGCTTCTCAAACTCATTTTTACTATTAAACCCTTAAACTTGAGATGGGTGTGACATTGTCAATTCCTTTGAGGTCCACAAGCCATCTTTCTTACTTTTGAAAGTACTTACCATCTATTTAGTGACTATAATCTTTTGAAAACCACAAATTCTGTAGTCCCAGTTTTATTTGGACTTTGCAGGCTAAACTACAATTTTCAAATCTTTTTGCTTTTATTTCTGCTTCTGATTATCACAGTAAACTTGGCTAAAAGTCACTCACAATATGCATGACACAGCAGGCTAAATTGCTTTGAAATTTCCTCTGCCAGATTAATTAGTTTTTTTTTTTTTTTTTTTTTTTTTTTTTTTTTTTTTTTTTTTTTTACTTGCGGTGCTCAGAATTGAACCCAGGGCTTTGGGTTTGCAAGGCCAGCACTCTACCAACTGAACTATATCCCCAGTCCCCAATTTCTCTTTTAGCAACTTTTTGTCATTGTGCCCATAGAACTGGCAAGAACAACAAAGAGGAGGAAATGTTTATTTTTGGCTCATGGTATCAGAGGTTCAGTTTATGGTTAGCTGACCACGGCTCTGGACCCTAGGTGAGGTGAAACATTATGGCAGAAGGGCATGGTGGAGGAAAGCAGTTCAGGACATGATAATCAGGAAGCAGAGAGAGAGCTCCACTTACCAAAGACATAATGTAAACCCAGAGGGATGCCCCCTAGTGACTGACTTCATCCAGCCACACCCTACTTGCAAACCTTTACTGCCCATGTAAACCATATCAATGGGTTAATTTATAGATTAGGCTACACCTCTCATAATCTAGTCATTTTATCTCTGATAATTCTTACACTTTCTCACATGTAAACTTTTGTGGAGGACACCTCATATTTAAACCATAACAGTTATTATAGAAAAGTATTTAATAGTTACTTTCATTTTGATATGTTTTCAATGTTTAAATAGTTCCTGTTTCTCATTTGCTGGTCTAGTCTTTTCATAAGATTTATTGATTTGCTGCTTTTAAAGTTTATTTTTAATTTCTGTGTATAGCATTTCTTTTCATTTATTCATTTATTTATTTATTTGGTAGTGATGACTTAGTACTGATGAATTCTTTTAGTTTCTTCTCACCTGGAAAGTTTTTACTCCTCTTCAGTTATGAAGGCTAGTTTTGCCTGATATGGTCATCTTGACTGGCAATTATTTTCTTTCAAGACTTGGAATACACCATTCCAATTCCTCCTCTTAGAGTCTCAGTTAAGAAATCAGAAGTAATTCCGCCTGGAATACTTCTAAATGTGACATAGTATTACCTCAGGCTTTTAAAATTCTTCTTTTCAGTTTGACAGGTATTTAAGTGTGATGTGTCATGGAGAGGTGCTTTTTTATCTTGTTTATTTGGAGTTCTGAATGTGTCCTATCTGGAGCTTCTCTCACTCCATTGGTGTGGAATATTCTTTTTTCCAAAATCTCTCTCTCTTTCTGAAATGTTTTTTCACTTTTTATATTTTCTCTCCTCTTTCATACCTTAGACCTTTGTCTGGTTCATTGTTTATTTTGTTCATTAAATTTTTAATTCTTTGACACTTCATCTGCATCTAAATCTGTGGATTCATTTATTGGTAAATTATATATTATCATAGATGTCCTTTTGACCTGTTTGCTCATGTTATCTCTTGAGATGGATTCCTCTTCATGTTTTTTAGTAGGGTCCATTGTAAATAGGTATCTCCTGATAATAAGACCTTAAACATTAGCTTCAGCACATCCAATTAGCATTTCAAATTTATAATTTAACTATTGGGTACCCCTTTGTAGGAGAGAGTAACCACTCATACAATGGTAATTAAGTAGCAAACCATAATTAACATAATGATTACAGAAGTTATTATTACTGATCACTACCCCTCTATTGACCAAAGAATATTGGTTTATAATAGGTTGAGAAGAATAAGTATTGATAGTAGTATAATAAATTTCATTAGAAATAGGGATAAAGTGAGTAAATTAAGAATAAAGGAAAAGGAAAAAGGAAAAAGGAAAGAAAGAGTGTGGTGGAGGAAATGGGTATTCAAGTTAAAATGAGGTGAATAAAAAGGATGAAGAACTTGCAAGGAAATGGATACCAAAGAGAAACTATAAATTGAGATGATTCACATACATATATATAACTATGTCCATGTGTGAAATACCATAATGAGTCCTGCATGTGTGCTTAATTTGGTCAATTCTGTGCTCCATGCCCTCCCTTCTTTCTCCCTCTTGATCCCCTTTCTCTACTTGATATATAAGCAAAAACATTGAATTTTTGTCTTTCTGAGTCTGGACATTCTTTACCTTGATATTCTCCAGTTTCTTCCATTGACCAGCAAGTGAAACAATTTCATTCTTCTTTATGATAGAATGAAACTTTATTATGTATATTTATCACCTTTTTTTTTTATCTATTTGTCCATCGAAGGACATTGAAGCTGTTTCGATCACTTAGTAATTGTGAACTGCACTGCTATAAACACAGGTGAGCATGTATCATTATGGTTACTAATTTTAGTTCTTTTGGGCTAAATCCTAAAGAGTGGAATACCTGGGTCATGTGGTGTTTCCATTCCTGGTATTTGCAGATCTCCTCACTGCTTTCCAAAGTGATTATACCAATTTTCAGTCCCACCAAGAATGTATGAGTGTATCTTTTTCCTAATATCCTCCAAAGTAATTATTGTTCTTTGTATTCTTGATGGTTGACATGCTAACAGTGTGGTGATATTTCAGTATAACTTTGATTTGCACTTCCCTGATGACCAGAAATACCAAACTTTTTTTATATATTTGTGGATTTACATTTCTTTTTTTGAGAAATGTCTGTTTATTTATCTGTTCATTTCCTGATTGTCTTATGTTTGTTTGGTGTTAAGGATATTTTTTTTTAGATATTTATAAAATCTCAATATTAATCCCCTGTCAGAAGAGTACCTGGAATAGATTTTCTCCAAATCTGTAAGATCTTCATGCTCTTGTTTTCTTTGCTATGAAGAAAATGTGAAGCCATACCACTTATTAATTCTTGGTTTTGTTTCTTGAGCTTTCAATATCTTATTCACTTTGAGTTTACATTTATGGAGGGTGAGTCACAGTAATCAAATTCCATTCTTCTGCATATGAATATCCAGTTTTCTCAGCATTCTTTGTTTAAAATAGTATTTTTTCCAACATATGTTTTTGGCAGCCTTGTACCAGATGACTGCATCTGCATGAATTTGTCTGATTCTTTTATTCTGTTTTCGTCAATTGGTTTCCATGTTTATTTCTCTGTCAATATTATGATTTTTTCATTACTATCACTCTAACCTGTAATTTTAGATGAGACTTTATGATGCTTCCAGAATTATTCTAATCACTCAATATTGCTTAGGATATTCTGGGTCTTTTGTTTCTCCGTATAAATTCTAAGATTGATTTCCCTAGTTTTGTGAAGAATGTAATTTGTATCTTGATCAGGATTGCACTAAATCTGTAGGGCATTTTTGGTAATATCACCATTTCAATAATATTTATTCTGTGTGTCCAAAAACATGGGTGGTTTTTCCATCTTCTATGGTTCTCTTCATTTTCATTCTTTAGCATTCTATGATTTTCAGTGTAGAGATCTGCACTTCCTTGGATAGATTTATTCTTAGTCATTTTGAAGTTTTGAGGCTATTTTGAATGGAATTTTTTCTGAATTATTTCACAGAAGATTTATTTTTTATAATACCAAAAACCTATTGATTTTTGTATATTGATCTTGATTCCTGCTATACTCATGATTTTTTAAAATCAGTTCTATCAGTCTTGCATTTTTTTTTGGTTGGGGGGGTGGGTACTTCATTTTCTTTTTTGTGTGTTTTTATTTTTTTAATTTATTTTTATTGTAAACAAATGGGATACATCTTGTTTCTCTGTTTGGACATGAAGTAGAGGCATACGATTTGTGTAATCACACATTTACCTATGGTAATAGTTTTTTATTCATTCTGCTATTTTTTTCTCCCCCCTACCCATCCCACCCCTCTTTTCCCTCTATACAGTCCATCATTCCTCCATTCTTGCCCCCTTCCCATCCCCTGTATGTGTCATCATCCGCTTATTGGTGAGATCATTCATCCTTTGTTTTTTGAGTTTGGCTTATCTCACTTAGCATGATATTCCCCAACTGCATCCATTTACCTGCAAATGCCATAATTTTATTACTCTTTATGGCTGAGAAATATTCCATGGTATATATATATACCACAGTTTCTTTATCCATTCATCAATTGAAGGGCATCTAGGTCCACAATCTGGCTGTTGTGAATTGAGCAACTATGAACATTGATATGGCTGTATCTCTGTAGTATGCTGATTTTAAGTTTTTTGGGTATGGGCCGAGGAGTGGGATAACTGGGTCAAATGGTGGCTCCATTCCAAGCTTTCTGAGGAACTCCATACTTCTTTCCAGATTGACTGCACTAATTTGCAACCCCACCAGCAATGTATGAGTGTACCTTTTCCCCACATCCTCACCAACACCTATTGTTGCTTGTGTTCTTGATAATCGCCATCCTAATTGGGGTGAGATGGAATCTTAGGGTCGTTTTGATTTGTACTTCTCTTATTACTAGAGATGTGGAACATTTTTTCATATGGCTGTTGATTGCTTGTAGATCTTCTTGTATAAAGTGTCTGTTCATTTCCTTAATCCTTTTGTTGATTGGGTTATTTGTATTCTTGGTGTAGAGTTTTTTAAGTTCTTTATGTATTCTGGAAATTAGTGCTCTATCTGAAGTGTGATTGGCAAAGATTTTCTCCCACCCTGTAGGCTCTCTCTTGACACTGCTGAGAGGAAGCTATTTATTTTGATTCTGTCCCAGTTATTGATTCTTGCTTTTATTTCTTGTGCTATAGGAGTCCTATTAAGGAAGTCTGATCCTAAGCCAACGAGTTGAAGATTTGGACCTACTTTTTCTTCTGTAAGATGCAGGATCTCTGGTCTGATTTCAAGGTCCTTGATCCATTGTGAGTTGATTTTTGTGCATTGAGAGATAGGGGTTTAGTTTCATTCTGCTGCATATGGATTTCCAGTTTTCCCAGAACCATTTGTTGAAGAGGCTATCTTTTCTCCATTGCATATTTTTGGCCCCTTTGTCTAGTATGAGAAAATTGTATTTATTTGGGTTTGTGTCCGTGTCCTCTATTCTGTACCATTGATCTACCTATCTATTTTGCTGCCAATACCATGCCATTTTTGTTACTATTGTTCTGTAGTATAGTTGAAGTTCTGGTATTGCAAAACCCCTGCTTCACACTTCCTGCTAAGGACTGCTTTAGCTATTCTTCATTTCTTATTCTTCCTAATGAATTTTGTAATTGCTTGCTCTATTTCCATGAGGTACGTCATTGGGATTTTAATTGGAATTGCATTGAATCTGTATAGCATTTTTGGTAGTATGGCCATTTTGACAATATAAGTTCAGCCTATCCAAGAACATGGGAGATCTTTCCATCTTCTAAGGTTTTCTTTAATTTCTTTCTTTAGTGTTCTGTAGTTCTCATTATAGAGGTCTTTCACCTCTTTTGTTAGATTGATTCCCAAGTATTTTATTTTTTTCGATGCTATTGTGAATGGGATAGTTTTCCTAACTTCTCCTTCTGAAGATTCATCACTTATGTATAAAAATGCATTGGATTTATGAGCTTTGATCTTATATCCTGCTACTTTACTGAATTCACTTATGATTTCTAAAAGTTTTCTGGTGGAATTTTCAGGTTCCTCTAAATATATAATCATGTCATCAGCAAATAGGGATAGTTTGAGTTCTTCTTTTCCGGTTTGTATTCCTTTAATTTCCTTGGTCTGTCTAATTGCTCTGGCTAGAGTCTCGAGAACGATGTTGAATAGAAGTGGTGAAAGAGGGCATCCCTGCCTTGTTCCAGTTTTTAGGGGGAATGCTTTCAGTGTTTCACCATTTAGAATGATATTGGCCATGGGCTTAGCATAGATGGCCTTTACAATGTTAAGGAATATTCCCACTATCCCTATTTTTTCTAGTGTTTTGAGCATGAAGGGATGCTGTGTTTTATAAAATGCTCTTTCTGTATCTATCAAAATAATCATGTGATTCTTGACTTTAAATCTGTTGATATGGTGAATTACATTTATTGAATTACAAATGTTGAACCAACCTTGCATCCCTGGGATAAAACCCACTTGATCATGGTGCACCGTATTTTTAATATATTTTCATATGATTTCCTAAGATTTTGTTGAGAATTTTTTCATCAATATTCATTAAGGACATTGTTCTGAAATTTTCTTTCCTCGATGTTTCTCTGTCTGCTTTAGGTATCAGGGTGATATTGGCTTCATAGAATGAGTTGGTAGGGTTCCCTCCTCTTCTATTTCATGAAATACTTTAAGGAGTATTGGAATGAGCTCTTCTTTAAAGGTTTTGTAGAACTCAGCTGAGAACCCATCTGGTCCCAGACTTTTCTTTGTTGGTAGGCTTTTGATGACTTCTATTTCATTACTTGAAATTGATCTATTTAAATTGTATATGTCCTCCTCATTCGGTTTAGGTAATTCATATGCCTCTAGAAACCTGTTGATGTCTTCAAGATTTTATATTTTGTTGGAGTATAGATTTTCAAAGTAGCTGCTAATTATGTTTGTATTTCAGTCGTGTCTGTTGTGATATTTCCTTGTTCATTCTGAATTTTAGTAATTTGGGTTTTCTCTCTTCTTCCCTTTGTTAGTGTGGCTAAGGGTTTATCAATTTTGGTTATTTTTAAAAAAACCAACTATTTATTTTGTCAATTTTTTCAATTGTTTCTTCTGTTTCAATTTCATTGATTTCAGCTCTGAGTTTAACTATTTCCTGTCTTCTACTACTTTTGGTGCTGGTCTGCTCTTCTTTTTCTAGGGCTCTGAGCTGTAGTGTTAGGTCGTTTATTTGTTGATTTTTTCTTCTTTTATTGAATGCACTCCAGGAAATAAATTTTCCTCCCACAACTGCTTTCATAGTGTACCAGAGATTTTGATATGTTGTTTCTTTGTTCTCATTTACCTCTAAGAATTTTTAAATTTCCTTCCTGATATCTTGTTTTCCATTCATCATACAATAGCAGCCAGCCAGCTTGCTCTGCGGCTGCAACCAACCAGATTTGGCACCGACCTAGGTGCATCTGACTTATTTTCTGTTCACAATGTGACTGTGTTGGACAATGATGTCTGCTTTTCTTAAACTTGGTAGGACAGATTCATGTGTCTCATGGAAGGGAAGCTTCCCCTTCCCCACTGAGCCAGCACACACTGGATGCTATTCTTGTCTGTTGCTTTTATTAATTCCTTTCTGCTGCAGAACCTGATGTTTTTGATATTCGCTGTCTGCTAGATCTTTGAAAATCTCCCACAGTCTTCCTATCTGAGTTTTTTTTTCTGTAGAACTGATATTTTCATTCATACTCAGAAAACTGCCACAATATTGTGGGTTCCTCTGGTCTTCCATTTTCCTTATTTTCAGTTTTTCCATTTTAACTGTACTAAACTTTATTCCATGTTGTGGAATATGCTCTTATTTGAGTGTTCTTTGAAATTCATATTATTGAACATCCTATAGACCACCTGAATATTATATAAGCCCTGGAAAATGAATTCTATCCTTTGGATTGGTTATGAAATTACATATTTTATATGTAATTTATGTGTTAGGGTTATTCTATGTTTTCTTATCTCTCATATTCATTATTTAAAAATTAACCCTTGTTGATGTCAAGTCTGTGTCAAATAATACCCTAGTCCTAAATCAACCTTCGTTGTTATCGTGTACTTTCTATTTCTAAATTTCCAATATGTGAGAGCTCTATTGAGTCATCCTCTTATTCTCAGAATCTGTGTCATCCCTACTCTCTCCTTAATTCTACATGAACAGTTAAGATCTCAACTCTGTCTTCGTGTTTGTCCTATCTTGTTCAATTTTTATTCTAAGAGCAGGGTAAATTTCTGGGTCAATTCATTCTTGTACTTTTTTCCTAAGCCATGATACCTGTCACCTCACATTTGGAATACATTCTGTCTTTATAATTACTTCTATTTTTTTTTTTTTTTACTTTTACACCATTTTGCCATATTACCTTTTTGCATATTTTTCAGTTCTGATGAATGTGTGGGAAATCCTAAGTCCAAGTAAATTCTTTATAAGAAGAAGAAAACTGCAAAACTGCATATTCTTTTTTTCCTTAAAAAAAAAAAAAAACCTTTATTCATGTGTAATTTACATACCATACGATTTTACTCTCTTACAGTATGCAGTTTGGTAGCTTGATTTAAGTAATTTTATCTTCTATGATATAACCCTAATTTATCTATTTCTAAAAATTGTGATCATCTTTTTCTACAAGTAAAAGAAGACTCAATTATGAGAGTTTAAAATAGTGGGTTTATTTATCTTACATAAAGGAAGACTTGTGGTGGGCCAGATTAGAGTTAGTACAATAGCCCAGAAACATCAGAGACTCAGGTACCTTCATTTTCCTTCACCATATGTTACAGTTGCATTTTGTTTGTACCCTCCAAAACTCATGTTGAAAGTTGTTTCGCAATGTAACAGTGGTGACAGGTGCTGGAACAAAATAAACCTCTATTCTATATAAATCACCCAGTTTCTGGTAATCTGTTACATCGACAGAAAATGAAGTAAAACATTGTATTTAATATTCTAGTTTTTATCTTCATGCTGAAATCCTGCAATCTCAAAACCATTTCTGTCTTACTTACATTGTGTGTCTATATGTTATGTAGGAAGCAGGAAAGAGAAGTGGCACCAACAGACTTTTGTTTGTGTTTTATTAATTAGAAATACATTGCATGTCCTTCCTATTTGCAAAAAGGATGGGAAACAACTAAGGGTAAGAGGGTAGGAAAATGGACATTTGGAAAATTGATTTGTAGTTTAGCATATGACATAGACTCTTTTTATAATATTGTGTTCGTTTCTCTGTTCGCTTACCTTTATAACCATCTGATTTCTTTTAAAATTATTATGATTAAATACTTAATTAATAATTAATACATTGAATTATTTCTAGGAAAAGGGCAACCCACAGACTCAATTTACTCTTGAAGCCTTAGTAAACCTTGTGAATGACCTGTTTGTAGCTGGGACAGAGACAACAAGCACCACTCTGAGATATGGACTCCTGCTCCTGCTGAAGCACCCAGAGGTCACAGGTATGACTGCCGATGGTGAACAGGGTGAATTTCACAACATAATTCTGGAAAGACACTGCTAGTGTCCTTTATCTTATTTATATTGAAGAAAGACTTTATTGAAATTTCTGAGCTTCCCATTATAATATGTCCGAATTTAATAAAGGTATAAAAATAAGAGAACGTGGTAGAGTAGGGCACAGTGACTGAGAGAAGTGAAGGACACATGGGCAGTAGCAAAGCAGTGGAGCTCTGGTTATGTCTGGATTCCACTTGGAAGTGATTTGCAGCATGCAACAGCCAGCATCAGTTGGCTTAAGACTGCACATTGGTCTTTGCAAGGAAAAACCTCTTGGAATATTAGGTGTGTTCTTGCAAGATTCTGTGGAAATCTTTCCTTACTCTCAAAATTTCATGCTCTCATGCTAGATAGGGAAATCAAAACTGTTTATTGGGGCATCAATATTAACTTTAGAAAATTAATGAGAGCGCAGGCGTATGACTACAGTCTGAGAAGTTTGCTAAAAGGTTAGAATACTAACCTTTTTAAGTGTTGCTACTTAGAAGATATGCTGAAAAGAATTTTGTTATTCTAGAAATTTGTTTCCATTAATTTTAACTTTCATGAACATCTCTATCTATAAATGTACATTTAAACTATTTCAGTAATGCATAGCAGAATAGAGGAAATACCATCTTTTCCTATTTAAAGACACTATAAATAATATTATAAGTTAGTCACAAATGAAAATTACTCCTTTGGAAGTGGGAGAAGAGGAGTAGAGGAAACAACCAACAAACCTTGAACAAATTTCTGAAGCACAGAGAGCAGAATGTATGTACAGGTGCCCTCTAGAACTCCTTCGAGCACATAAGTGTTTTCCTCTCATAGGAAGAGAGGTTTCTTCTCTAGGGAAACTGAAGCCGAGGGTTCTGTAATCAATTTTAGAACATCAAAGTAAAGTTAAAAATCACATAAAATTTTGGAAATAAACCTAGTCTTATATAAAACATTATGATTCAGGAGGGCATCAGAGTTTAAACAGCAACTGTTGTTTTGTTTGTTTACAGAAAATGTAAGAGTTGTCCTGACACAAGCCTATACTCCCAGCTATTGGGAGGTTGAAGCAGGAAGTTTAGACAAATTTAAAGCTAACCTGGGCCAGCCTGTCTCAAAATAAAAACAAGAGGGCTATGGTGGTGGCTCAGAGGTAGAGGGCTCCTGGGTCAATTCCCAGGACAAACAAGAGGAAACAAAATACAAAAACAAAACCCCCCACCCAAACCAACCAACCAACCAACCAACAAACCCAAAAAAAAAAAAAAAAACAAAACTAAAAAAAATCAACAAAATGGAACATATTTTTAGATCCATGTTTGCTACAAATTTATTTAACTTAGTTATTAACTTTCATAGAAAGTTACTAGAGGATATGCTCCATCCAAATATTTGAAATCAAGGCAGAGGCAGTCACAAGTCCCAGGAATCAATAGACCCATGTATATAAGAAGAGGAGTTTAAGGAAAGATCTTTCCCCAGGCCTAGGAAACAACCAATTGTCCATAGTAAGTAGATAAATGAGGTGTAATGAAAGACAAGAAAAATAGAAGAGAGAATTAGAATTTTAAAATTTAGAATATTATTACTAGGAGTTTGAAATATCAACCTAAGAATTTGTATAGAATATAAAATGAACAACTAGAAAATTAAGAACTGGTATAAGGTGTTCAAATGTAGGTTAAACAGATGCAATGAATGAAACATACACTTAGAGTGAATATTAGGTATGTGGTCATAATGGTGTAAACAGTACATTGATACAATCAAAAATTGTGATCCAAATATATAGCACTGGACAGGATAAGTATGTGAGGGATGTGGGTGCATATTTCTTTGAGTTTGTATTTTAGATGAAGTAGAGATCGATCTTAGTCTTCCTTACCAGAAAGTCATTAGAAATTTTCTACAATTGGATAAATCAAGAAACCAAAATAGAGCATTATTTAGAAATATGAGTAATTCATAAGAGTTCTGGAATGATTCTAAAAGGCTACTTTTAAGGAATGAGAGATTGAAAAGTGTCTCACTAAAAACCACACACACACACACTCATACACAAAGACCACACACATATGAACACAGACATGCATGGATAAAAATCCAGTAGAAGTTAATTTTATAATATCATATTGTTTCATTATAAATAATGTTTATTACTGTTTTTATTTCTGCAATGATAATTCTTTAATTAATTCTGTGTTAATATGATATTTTGAAATATTTTGTCATTTCTAATTATATATGATATATATGCTGGTGTGTTAGGCTTACAAAAGTTTGTATACATATTTTAATACCTAGATTATAGGAGAGTCATAAATGTATATGACTCACAATATATGTATGTAATTGTATATGTCTATCAATATTTGTTGATAAATATTGAAAAATGGATATAGCTAGATATAGATAGTATCATGGTGATCTGGTTATATGTCCAGAAGTATTTGTTGCATGAGAGTCACATTTCTAATACCCTTTGGATACACCCACAATGCTTCATATAAGCCAGAATTATTTTAAGAAATGTATTGTTTTTATATTTTCCATTAGTTATCTATATCTTACCAGATAAAGTCCAGGAAGAGATTGACCATGTGATTTGCTGACACCAAAGCCCCTGCATGCAGCACAAGAGCAATACGCCTCATACAGAGGCTGTCCTGCATGAGATCCAGATACATAGACCTCCTCCCAAGCAGTCTGCCCCATGCAGTGACCTGTGACATCAAATTCAGAAACTACTTCATCCCCAAGTCAAATTATTTTTCCCACAGTGAAGTCCCCAAATTAGCAGAATGGGCCCAATCCTCTACCAACACTAAATGAGAGAAGTACAATACTTATCCATGTAGCACCTTGATGGACTCATGCTGGATCACTGTAGGTCATGAAGCTTCCAGCTATTCCTCATATTCAGCAGTGTGAATGTTATATATTTCTTCTACTCCTTCAAGATTATTTTTTCTACCCTCTCCAAATTTTGGAATCAGATTGTTAATTTCCTAAAACATTCTCCTGGGATATTTTTCAGAATAATATTAAATCTATGCATCAGCTTAGAAAGAATTGACATCTTTACATGTTGAATATTTCAATTAATGAAAGTTTTATATGTTCTTATTATTTTGGGGTTTTCTTTATTTTTTCCAGTAATATTTTGGTTTCCATGCTTTTTGAAAGATTTTTTTAATTAAGTGTTAACATTTTGAAAGCTAATATGTGAGGGATATGAGGAATGTGAGGGATTGAGTGCACTTTTCTTTGGGGTTTGTATTTTATATGCAGTAAAGATCTATCTTAATCTTCCTTACCAGGAAGAAATTTTCTACAATCATATAAATCAAGAAACCAAAATAGATCTTTACTTAGAAATCTGAATAATTCAGAAGGCATAATAAATTGTACAATTTAAATAATGCCTTTTCCATTTTGTTGTTCTTGGCATATGGACATATAGTCACAGTTTTATTTTAATGACTTTATAGCTAGAATTCTTATTAACTTTATTCATCATTGATAATTTATGTTTAGATTCACTTGGAATTTCTTATTTACATTACCCTGCTATCTGGTTAGTATTGGTTTTATTTATTCTTTTCCAACTCTAGTGACCTTACTTTCTGTTTCTTACATTATTGCATTGGTTGGGAAATTCAGCACAGTGTTGAATACAAGTGGTGTGTTGAGCATGCTTTTATTTTGTTTTACTCTAACAGAAGGTGAAAGTTTTACATCACACGACTGAGGATAATGTTTTATGCACCTTTTGGAAGATATTCTTGATCAAATGAGGGAAGTTTTCCTTTTTCTTATTTCTGTTTGATGTTTTCTTATTATGTATCATTCTGTTTGCCACTAAGGTACATTTTTATCAAATGGATTCTCTGCATCCATTGATCATTCATTGATGGTGATATATTTTGGTCTTTTTCTCCACTAAATATGCATATATTTACATTACCCTGCTATCTGGTTAGTATTGGTTTTATTTATTCTTTTCCAACTCTAGTGACCTTACTTTCTGTTTCTTACACACAGCAGAACTTGATCTTCTGCAGCTTGTTAAAGACTTTTTTCCTCTTCCTACATTTTTTATTGGTACATTACTCTTGTACATATTAATGAGATTTGTTGTCACATATATATAAGTGCCTGTACACAATATAACACTAACTTGGTCAATATCACTCCCCAGCAATTTTATTCATATTTTGATAGATTATTCTCCAATTTTTCTTCTTGAACTTTGTCATATTTCTATCAATGTAATGCTGGCCTCATAAAAAAAGGAGAGCATATTTCCTACTTTGTGACTATTTTTATTGTGTTTCTCTACTCCCACTCTTCTTTCTGTGGCCTCTCAGATTTGTATTTGGAATGCCTAATAATATTTGCTTAAGTACAGTTATATAGAAAAACTGCAGTTTCAAATGATATTCATCTTCTTTCAGAAAGAATTCTTCCCTCCCCTACTAGGTAGTCAGAATGCCATAACACTTCCTACCCTGACTCAGAGTTATTGACTAACACCATTGAAAATTGACCACATTCAACCTCTGACGTTCCACCAGCTGTGCACAGGTTTTTATCTCAGCATCTTTCCAATGAGTCCAACTGTCATTAAGTTCCTATATTTATTTATACTTTCAGGTCAGTATGCTTCTAGCTCCTCCATTTCACTTAAAGTAGAACATACTATTAATGAAATTCACAAATGATAGTACTAAAAGTTGTGTTTTCAAGGCAGAGAAAGAACTATGATTTTAGTATGGCTAGAAGTACTATTTTCATTTTCTGGAGAAGAGAAAATTGAGGAATTTCCTGAGAGGTGTTGGGCCTTGACCTGATGATGAGAGATTTCATACAATGGTTAGATTTTCCACTTCATTCTTTCTGTAAAGAATACAAGCAAGAATCATGTTATGCCTGGTTTCTGTGGAGTATAGAAGGCCCAGAGCCCAAGGAAATGAGTTTTTTTCTGCATGGTACAATCCAATGAAGGAAGTTGCAACACTGCATAGCATATTCTAATGATCCCCATATGAATTATAAAAAGTTCTGCTCTCAATCATTGAATCAGTCAGTGACATGAGCATAATTGTCTAAGATAAAGTTGGCAAACTTCTTCTGAAATATGCCAGATAGTAATTATTTTAGTTTTCTAGGCAATAGGGTCTCTCTTGTCACTTCTTGTCTCCACTATAGTTACACAAAAGCTCTCATAGATCATATATAAATGAGTGAAAAAGGTGTGTTCCAATATTTATGAAGTCATTTTTATAATATCTGTCATAGAATACATGTATTTTTCCATTTAATAATTACTAGATAGAAGGCTGTTTGTGAACAGATTATAGACTGGATTTGGATGGGTTGTGATTTGCTAATTACTAGTCTTAGTCCTGTCCATAGAATTTTCTGAATGATAGAAATGTTCTATATCTCTGCTGCTAATACAGTGGTTACTTTTAAATTTATTAAAATTTTTAATTTAATTTTTATTCAATTTAAATTTAAGTGTGTAGCATGAGGACTTTGTTTTGGACAGCACATATCTTAGGCTTTTCCAAATAGAATTCAGTATCTGTCATCATTTTTGGATGAGGGGCAACAAAATATAGATAGTGGCAATAATTCCTAATGGGCTACAGCATACTAGGACAACTTTAGTTATTACATTTATTATATATCATATAAGTGACTGAAAGAGAGCAGTTCAAAGAAAAACTAAGTTGATAAAAATGCAACTTACCCTGATTTGCTCATTATGCATTGTATACATGCAGTACATTATCAAACCATGAATACATTTTTTAAAAACACATCTTCCACCACCAAAACCTCTGAAAACAAAAAGTGGATTTCAGGGCTGTCTCATTGAGTGGCCAAAACTGAATTGAATTGGAGTGAATCATTGATATTCTTTTTTATTCCACTTTCATTCCATAATTCATTAATTTTTCTAAAAAATCCATGTATTTGATTCTATGTTCTTATCCTCCATTACCAAATTGGGAGTATTATAAATATCTACAGTGTATACATCATAAAGCCTTTCTAAAATGTTAAAGGGTCTGACAATGTAGTAATTTCACCTCTGAGACCGATATTCACACTTAAGGACTGAATCTGAAAGGTAGGACACAATAAAACTGCCCTCTCCTGGCGCGCGCGTGCGTGTGCACACACACACACACACACATACACACACACACACACACACACACACAATCTTGAAATGGTTGATGAAACATTTTGAGAAGGATGGCATCCTCTGAGACATGGAAGTGTTGGTGGTACTTACTGCAGTAAGAGCATACACATTTTGTGCTGGGAGTTCTGATTTCTCAGCCAGGGAAATTAAGCATCAGGATCACAGTCACATACATAGGGAAGAGGGTGAAAGAAGTGTCACTTGTGTGAAAGAGTACTTCCCCTTTGTCTCTTCTAAATAAATCAGGTACTGCTTTCTCTAACTGTATCCAGAAATCAAAAATTCAGGCAGCCACTTAGAAATGTTCACCTTATTCTAAAAATTTGTCTTATCCAGGGGTCTGGAGGACTTCAGTGTCAACTTTGGCTCTGACACTCTTGTCATACTGGGTATATTTGTGATCCCTTTGAGCCTTGGCTTTCTCGTTTGCACACTGTTGATAATACATTATTTATATTATGATGCTGTAAGAATTCAACCAGGTAATATCTGCAAAACAAAAGCTAATATTAGGAGATATCATTTTGCACATCATTGATTCAGTCAAAGACTGAGAAAACATTTTGTTGGTGAGGATATGTATAAGTTAGCACTTTCACATGCTGCTGGCAGGATTCTAAACTGGTACATGCAATTGAAGAACAATTTCGCAGCATCTTTTAGAATAAAAATGTAAGCCAGGTGCAGTAATGCATACCTGTAATCGCAGCAGTTTGGGAAACAGAGGGAGGAGGATGGCAAATTCAAAGCCAACCTCAACAGCTTAGTGATGCCCTAGCAACTTAGCAAGACTGTTTCAAATAATAAGAAATTAAAAATAGCTGGCGCTGGGGATGTGGTTCAGTGGTTAAGCACCCCCAATTCAATTCCTGATGTTTAAAATAGAAAGAAGAAAGAAAGAAAAATAGAAATTGTATATTCTATGATGTGAAAATTCTAATTTTTGGTATACATCCCATGTGCAAACGGAAATTTCCACTATATTCTCACTTCATAGTTGCTTGTCACAAAGAAATTTTGCAAATTACCCAAAATGTATCAGCTGTGTAATAATGCATTCATATTATTAAGCATGAATAGTGTGGATATATGTGTCAACATAGGGCAATATCTGCATTGTCTTACTAGATATAAAATCAAAATGCTGTAGAATACCTTTAATTTGGGTGAACAAAAAGAGCAAAGTTACAAATTGCATAAACCTGCTGCATTCTGCTTTATTTGCCTTACGTGCATAGAGTAATTATGAAGGATTATATTCCCTGGAGAGATATTGGTTTGGCAGATGTGTCTGAAAAGTCCAAACTGGGTTCTGTGCTAAAGTGAGAGGGAGACTTGCTTTCCACCGTGTGTTCATTTTTATACAATACCTTGTTCTATTTTTAATAGGGTTCTAAGTAATGTAATGTAAAATAATTTTCAGTGCTGGCAATCAAACCAGGGTCTTGTGCATACTAGGTAAGCACTTTATCACTGAGCTACATTTCCAGACATACAACTGACTCTTTTATGTATATATTCCAAAGAGTTGTGACAAATATATGCAGTGATGCAACCACACAACAATCAAGATATAAAATATTGCCAGGCATGATGGTGCACAACTGTAAGCCCTACTACTCAGGAGGCTGAGGCAGGAGGATTGCTTGTGCCCAGCCTAAGCAGCATAGTGAAATACTGTGTCAATGTATATGATACATATATAATATTTTCCTTACGACATAAAGTTTCTTTGTCTTCCTATTCAACCAATTGTCCTTCTCACCTCCAGGCCCAGGTGACCATGGATCTGCTTTCTGTACCTATGGTTTTCACTTAGCAAGAATCTCATATGATAGACTTGACATAGAACAAAACGAAAACAAATATTTTATCTCAGGCTGTTTTAACTTCGTTCATTCCTTCTCCAATATTCTTCTTATATAGATCCAAATTTCTTTTTAAAAATGTTATTGGTGTATAAGAATTTTACAGAAAGTATGCTTCATTGTGGACAATTCATAATGCAGATAACATAATTTCATCAATTTTATTTCCCAATACCTTCCTTTGCCCTCCCCTCTTCTCTTCCTCACCCTGAATCCCTCCCTATACTCTACTGGTCTCTTATATTTTCATGTACCTTTTTTGTGTGTAGAAGAATATGTTTTAGATTCCTTTTCCTTGGCATGTATTAGTAGTTCATTCCCTTTTATTACAGAATAGTATTCCATTACAAAGTATACCTGGAATTTTTTATACACTTATAAGGAGATGGATAATTTTGATGGTTTCTGGTTTTAGGATTTTTAAACATGAAAAATATAAACATTGTGCACACACAGAAAGACTACGTAGTCATGCAACAAATCACTTTCACAGGAGATAAAAAGCCAGATGAGTCTTTAGTGCCTGAGTTTAGGACAATAAAAAGACACATTAAAGAAGGTTAGAAGGAAAGACTTGCCTGCATCACCCCCAATCCCAACTCTAAGCCAAGTGGCAGGAAGAGATGCTCCTGCATGGGGGAGGGGAAAGGAATTGAGTACGGGCCTTGGACCTGAAACACTGAGGATATACATAGGCACAGCTAGAGTAGTGCATCTGGGCACTAGTGCATTACCTTAAAACACCTGACACAGTGATTTCCTGTGGGAGATGAGGTCATAAAGGGTAGTGTGTGACCCTTCTCCTTTCATACATTTCTGCACAGAAGGAAGTGAAAATAAGTAGAATTAGATATCAAATAGAAGGTCAATTGTGTGTGGTCTGGGGATGAAATGAGACTAATGACTTCAGAGACATAGCAACAAATTGCCATCACATTTTTTTTTTTGAGTGTAAAACAATGGGTGGAAGCTAGAAAAATAATACAAAAGCTCATGCTTTCAGGGAATTTGTTCTGTTGGGGAGGGAAGACCAAAGCCCAATATATTCGCAGTAATAAAAGAACAAATTCATACTTGATTTTGAGTTGGAAACATGCAGTGCAGAGACTATCGCAAATTTTCATTTATTTTCATGTAACACACAAAACAGGGGCATGAATTGCAGCCTTAATGTGGGTTCCCCCACCCATGATTGATCTCCACAGTATCCTACTATAGTTTGCAGTGGCCCAGATGTTATTTCTTTGTTTAAAATCTATATCTAGTAAGTGTAGGTGATACTCATCCAAAGAACTTTTTCTGTTGTATTTATTTTTTTCTTTGTTTTTTCTTTTTCCATGCTGGCTACTGATTGCAAGACTCACACATGCTAGGCAAGTATTCTACCTCTTGGCTACACCCCTGTCTTGCCAAGGAGATTTTCTAACACTTTCCCTTTCCACAATGTATGCTTATCATTTTGAGGGCCAGCATGTCCTTTTGGGACCCAATTTTACCTGAATTATTTACCCAAATTGAAAGTTGAGATTGAAACCAGTAATTAATCATGATTATTATTGAGATCATCTGGAGGAGAAATAACTTGTATTATCACAACTTAATCATTTCTCTGTTTGACCTAAATGACACATGAACACCTCAAAGTTAGGTAATCATTGGCACTTGGGGTCACCCATGCCAGTGTACCAGGACACAGGAAATAGCATATGTCTTTAGAAAGTGACCCAGGAATGGAACCACCATTTGACCCAGCTATTCCACTCCTCAGCCTGTACCCAAAGGATTTCAAATCAGCATACTACAGAGATACAGCCACATCAATGTGCATAGCTCCTCAATTCACAAGAGCCAGATTGTGGAACCAACCTAGATGCCCTTCAGTTGATGAATGGATAAAGAAACTGTGGCATATATAGAATGGAATATTACTCCGTCATGAAGAATGATAAAATTATGGCATTTGCAGGCAAATGGATGAAATTGGAGAATATCATGCTAAGTGAGATAAGCCAATCTCAAAAAACTAAAGGATGAATGATCTCACTGATAAGCGGATGAGGACATATAATGGGGGGTAGGAGGGGTTAGTGTAAGGGTTAGGGTTAGGTTTAGGGTTAGGGATAAGGAGGGTGGTAAGAATGGAGGAAGGAAGGACTGTATAGAGGGAAAAGAGGGGTGGGAGGGGTGGGGGGGAAGGGAAAAAAAATAACAGAATGAATCAAACAACATTGCCCTATGTAAATTTATGATTTTTAATTAAAAAAAGAAAAAAGAAAAAGAAAGTGACCCAGGAAATACTCTAAAATGAAGAGGGTGTTGTCTGGACCCTTGGGAAATGGGAAATGTGAGAAGAGAGGGCAGAGAAGGCATACCAAAGAGGGGAAGTATGTCAACAGTGTCCCAGAGGAGAGGAAAGTCAATGACAACACAGAAGCAGCCAGACAGTCAGGTACCTGTGTGGCAGAGAAGCAAATATATTGGCAAATGAGTTGATATCAAGTTCCTTAGCCAGAGATTTCAGATTAAAGTGTCGTACAATACTGATCCAGAATAAAGAGAGATCATGAGAGCCAGGCCCTCTTCCACACATATCTGTTTTCCAGAAGACAAAAAAACAAAGATAAGAGTTACTATTTATGTGCAACTGACATAATGATGAATGTGATTCTAAGAGAATACACAGTAATTGTTTGATGAATGATTTGACAAATGAATGGAAGAATGGAGAGATGGAAGGATGAATGAATGTATGGAAGGACAACCAGATTTTATATATATATATATATATATATATATATATATATATATATATATATTTATCACTATTTTTCACACCCTCTATCCACAATCTCAGGAATACCTACTTTTAATCCATCTGCAACCCAACAAGTAGTTTAGTGTCTTATCATGCAGTTCCTTTTGTCTGTAATGCCCTTTTCTTACACAACCTCAGTACCCAGGTCGAATTTCATTTTCTTTCCACTCTTTGTAATTCTCTCGAACAATAAAATCTTGTCATCATTAGTTTTTCTCAATAAAACATTCATGTTCTCATTGATACATAGGTCATCTGTACACACTTATTTCCATTTATCTTTCTGTTGTGTAGAAATGTGAACTTGAAGAGAAGTCTCTGTCCTTGTAGTTGTATCTACAATGCCAGACATAGAGCAGGTATTGAAGTGACAGAATCAAGGACAGAGATTCCATGGTCAGACTTCAAGATACACAATGCAGGTGTGGTGATCCAATTTGCAAGACACATACTCATCACTGGAAGAGTTGTGCTCTATGATTATTTCAGGGTACCTGAAATACCCTGAAATCTTCCATGTTTCCATGACTTGATGGTATTTTTGGTGGGGGCAGGTACTGGGGATTGAACTCAGGGGCACTCAACCACTGAGCACATCACCAGTCCTATTTTGTATTTTATTTAGAGACAGGGTCTCACTGAGTTGCTTAGCTCCTCACCAAGCTGAGACTGGCTTTGGACTCATGATCCTCCTGTCTCAGTCTTCAAAGTTGCAGGGATTATTGGCATGTGCCACAGTGCCTGGCGTCAACATGTTTTCTAACACAATTTCCAACAATCCTGATTGAGAACTATTATCCTCTTTCTGTGATACATTTCCTCCTCAAAATGCTCTGCCTTTTCTTCTCTTTCATTCTGTCCCTTTTGAGGCAGCTGACCTGTCACATATGATAGTGTTGCTTCTCCATTTTATGTTTCATAGTGGAGTATGAAATAGTGCAAACCTGGCATCTTCTCATGCAGGCCTCCCTCTACCCCTGCATTCTGTGCTTCCTGCTCTCACAGGACACTAGTTCTATTGCATCACAATGGACTGATTCCTCACCTGCTTCCCTAACTGGGTAGGAGGTTATTGGTGCTGTTCTCCGTTACAGGAGAATTCTGTTTCCACAGCTGAGCCTGGGATGTGTGCAACACTACTCAGAAGACAATCAAGTTGTGAAGCAGATCACTTCTGATGGGTGAAGAGAACCTTAAGGAGTTTTACCTTCGAGGGGAGACCTTTGATACCCCTGTGATGTATGTAAATGAAGGACACAAACACTTTACATAAGAGCTTCTTAATTTGGAAGAAATGTTCATGTTAAAAATTAAAATTTCACTATTCTGACCCATCATTGAGGATGTATCATGAGCAAGAGAAGTGCAGCAGCATTGGAGTATGCTCCTAAGAAACAATCTAGTAGCTCCAGGGAGGCACCACATAAGTTCCAACCAACCCCAGAAAGATTTCTAGTCCTCTGAAACACTTGGAAATGAGTTTCTATTACCTGATGAGGAAGGCATGAAGTACTTACTTTTCTTTTCTTTTTTTTTTTTTTTTTTGAAAAGAAAAAATTTATTTCAGAGAGATTTTGTGGCATTTAGGCGACAGTGAAGGGAAGTTGTACAAGTTTCACTTCAAACCAGCATTCATGTATTAATTATGAATTATCTACTTAACTAAAATCTAGATTCAGTTCAATGGTACAACAACTTTTTCCTTTATTTTAGGTCTCCTATTAGTACTAGAGGTTAAATATTCACCAAAAATGAGAATAACCTTACAGATACCTACCAATGTAAAACTGTGAAATATATTCTCTAGTATTGGTTTGAAAATATATCCCTATGTTGTGAAGATGCATTCCAACTATATCTAAGTGTATTTAACTGGGATTCAGTCACCATCTAGGGTGTACTTGATTGTCACTGCTCCTCTTATGTGACCCCAACCAATTAAACACCAGATACCACATGTCAGCAACCACAAGCTGTGAGACAACAATTGTTCTCAGTATTCCAGTGACAGGAGAATGTCAAAGAGATAATTTGGTGCCTACATTCTACCTGTGATTGTATTCATATCATCTTCAATTCTGAACCAGGACCAGAAGTGTGATATCATTCTGAATGCACAGGGAGAAGGATACTTTGAAAGGAGATAAACACCAACTGAAAGTCTGCATTTGTTTGAAGTATAATATCTGAAGCTTAACAAAAATTGTTTCATATCTCACAGATACCACAAAGTAGTCACAGATGGAAGAAAATGTAAGAAGACCCAGAACAGAGAACATTTCTAACTTAATTATAAGCATTATCTTTATATCAGAGTTTCCTTTTTTCTAACCAGAATTAGAATTATCAGAATAGGAAAAGACATGCAAAAATTCACCTGCTAGATAAAGTGGCATTTTCATAAGGAACCTGATAGATAATCCCATGCCAATTTATGTGCTGTTCCAGCCACACTCCATGCTCCTTGAAATCCAGACTCTGCACCATAACTCCATTGCCTCTCCTTCTGCCATGCCCTCTTCACTTCTCTCGCCATCCTCCTGATTATAGCTGGTGGCATAGAATGTTGAAGAGTGAAGCTTCTCTAAGGCAAACAAGATGGGCACACTAGGAGCCTCTTCCCCACATCCCTGGGGAATTCACATCACTCATCACCTGTGGTCAGACCTCTGCTCCTGATCAGGAGCAGGAAAACACCTCTGGCTGTGGTGCTTGCTGTCTCTGTTCCAGCACTAAACACACCATTCACAGCAATTACCAAATGATCACAAATAAACTTCAACTGTTGACTGTGCTTTTCCTGGGAATAATATGTTTTATTTTGTTAAATTATTTACCAGCATATGTAGTCATACTGAATCCAAAATGAGTCACAGTAATTTACAGTTGCCTGTACAGACTCTGAAGATCCCAGGATCGGGAGAAATATTGATATGCTATGACAGACACTGTTCTCAGTTGACCAGAGTTCATTTTATTTACCTTAATTCTTCTTTGTTTAAAATTTTCATTTATGAGTCTTTTTACTTATAAAAGTCTCATGAGGTCACTTATTTCCTAAAAAGATGCAAGCTAAAAACTGTTGGGGTTTATTCCTTCTTCATTTCTCCTTCTTAATCAAATCATAGATATGATGAGGAGGTAAAATAAACATTATTTTGAACTATGAGACTTTAATCATGAAAAATGAAGGTCTATATACTCAATCTGGAAAGTATGGAAAAATGGAAAGAACTCAATTTGCTAATGCTTTGGGCTACTATTCTATTCTTAGAAGAAACCATAGTGAAACTACATGTATTTGAGGTAAATAAGCCAAATATTTGCTTAGCACATTAATAACTATATATTTTTTCTATTTTCAGAGAAGTAGAAAATTAATAGGAATTGGAAAAACAGGGACATTTCACACTAGATCTTATAAGCCTGAATCAAGGGTCTGCAAATTTCCCCTTTTGCCAAAAATTTCAGTGGACTCAATCTTGCCTACCAACCCATTATGAACCTGAAATAGTGAACAAGCTACTAGTGCACAATAACAGGGTAACACACACAGATGTGCCAGCATTATGGTGATCAAGAGGGAGGTCATTGCTACTTAGTCCAGGGAACAAATACCAATAAAGAGGAAAATACAGACTGAAGTGACACTCAAAGTTGAAGACAGGCAGTTGATGCGCGAACTGCCCAAATGTGATAAGTAGAAGTCATTCCAACATGAAAGCCAAAGTTTAGTACCGAGAAGGTGATGCCACACGGTATTGTCAACAAGACTGATATTTAAGTACTGAGTACAGAGAAGATTAACATCACAAACACACACACACACACACACACACACACACACAAATATATATACGTATGTATATATATATTATTTATATATATAAATAATATATATATTATTTTAAAAGCAATTTCCTTGGCTAGCATTAAATTGATAATATTTTTTAACTTCCAGATCACCTGTAGTGTGTCCAATGTTTTGTAAACCAGCACCATTATCTAGAAGTAAACCCTCTCAAAATGTGTACTAACTAGAGAGAGACAGTCGTCTTTCATGGCAATGCCAACCTCAGGTTCTTTTCTGTGGTCATGGAGTTACTCTGAAGGCTTAAGTCAAGATAAAATTAGTTCAAGTGGTACATTTATAAACCAAGATTAATATTTTGGCCTATTGAGATGAAGCTGGAGATTGAACAGTTGACATGCAGCTAATCATAGTTAAGTTGGGTTAAATCAAATTTGTTGAAAGAAAATAAAGAAAATTTAACTATGTGGAATGCATTCCACACCAGAGATTGAAATATTCATATGATTTTCTGTTATTACTAGAGTAATGTCACAAAAATGGCAGATTCAGATGTTCAGGAATTTGTCTCTCCAGCATATCAACCACTGACTTTGTGTAATCAACCTGAATAAATCATTTTAGGGCTTCAAAATCTGGGCAAATATGTGCAGCTTCCTGGGAAGTACTTGATGAAGAAAGTGTCTGACAGATGTCATTACATTGGGCATCTCACACAAAAGCTAACCTTCCCCACACCCAGCAATATGGGAGGCAGTGTGGGGGATAGCGTACTGTTTCTGTGCAGCTTGCTGGCCTCCAACTGTGCAATGGGGACTTTTTCCTTCAAACATCAATGTTGTGACTTCTTTTTCCTTTGTAGGACTGGGGATAGAACCCAGGGCATTCTCCCACTGAGCTACATCCCAACACTTTTTACATTTTATTTTCTTAGAATCCTAGAAACAGCCAGGTGATGTGGTGAATGGCAGTAATCCCAGCATCTCAGGAGGGTGAGGAAGGAGGATCATGAATTCAAAGTCAGCCTCAGCAAATTATAGAGGCCCTAAGAAACTCAGTGAGACCATTCCTCTAAATAAAATATTAAAAAAGGGTTGGGAATGTAAGCCCCCCTGGAATAATCTCCTGTACCCAAAATAAAATAAAATAAAATCCTCAAGGCCTATCTCTAGTACATTCTAGTCTACTGAAGAAATTGTATTCCTTCCTGAATATTGTCGCTGGTTTGAACTCTGTTTTTTTCCTTTGAAATCTGAAAATATTTTCTCTTTACATTGAATATTAACAAATATATCATTACAACATTACCTGCCAATAAAGCTTTAAAACTAAAAGACACTGAAAAAATTAACATCACCTGATTAGGAAAGTTTAGTCTTATAGCCAGATGGCCCTGGGGTTTCCCTCCTTGTTATAACATGTGAACACAAACACAATACTTAGCAAAGCCTTGTCTGAACTATCTTGGTAGTAATAGGATATAATCATAATGTCATAGTCTTAATAATGACCTCACACCCCAAAGCATCTATATCTTAATCCTTGAAACCTGTGAACCCATGAATTTTGTACTTTACATGATAAATGGGACCTTGTAGATGTGATTATTCCAGGGTCATAACATGGATAGATTCTACTGTAGTATGCAGGTGTGTTCAATTCAATCACCAAGGTTTTTGTTGTTTGCATGGGGAGTTGGTAACAGACATTGAACCCAAAGTTGCTTACCCACTGAGCTACATCCCCAGCACTTTTTATTTCTTCTTTTAAGATAGGATCTCTCTAAGATGCTTAGGGCCTTCCTAAATTGCTGAGGTTGGCTATGTAACTTGTGAACATTCCACCTCAGACTTGCAATCCAGTGGGATTACAGGCTTGTACCACCACACCTGAATTCAGCAAAGATTATATAAAAGAAAAATGAGAAGCTATGAGGAGGTAGCAGATGTGGACACTGAGGTTGAATTGATGTGACAAAGGACTCAGAAGCCAAGGGATGCAGGCAGTTTCTTCAAGATGAAAAATTTAGGGAAATTGATCTCCCCTAGAGGCTCAAAAATGAACTGTACTGGTTGACAGACTCAACTTAGCACAGGGTAAATGATATTGGATCTCAAACCCCAGAACTCTAAGATAGTTAATGTGTGTTGTTTTCAGTCCTCATATTTGTGGTACTTGTTGAGGCAGTAATGGTGACTCATACAAGTACTATCTATCTCACAAACTTATGAGAAAGAGTAAGTAAAAGGGAAAGAGCAGAGAGCTAAAGCAGGGCAGAGGAATCAGAAGTTGAATGATGGGGAAGATGGTGGTGAAGGGAAAATTATAAATTTTGGTAAGATAATTAGAGTAGCAATATTGAGAAATTGTTCTGTTGGGGTAAAAGGCTGCCTGTTGTTCCACACTTCTGTCAATACCTCATTAATATATTTTCCTTTTCCAATGAACATTGTTAAAAATGGAAACAATGTAGTTTTCATGTGCATTTTAATTTTTAATCTACTTCCATATCTTTTTCAGTTGACAAGTAGTGATCATATGTATTTACAGGTCACATTGTGATATATGTATTCATGGAAGGAAGATTGATCAGGATAATTAACATAGTCATTATCTCACACATTTGTCCTTTATTGTGGGCAGGATATTTAATATCTCCCCTTTTAGGAATCTTGAGGTATATAACAAATTATTATTAACAATAGGGACCTTACTCTGCACTATATCATCAGAACTAATTCCTCCTGTCTACCCTAAAGTTTGAACCTCTAATTAGTTTCTCTTCTTTCTCCATCCACTCACACTCTCACCTGGTCCCAAGTTCAAGTAACCATTACTTATCACTAATCTAAGAGTTTTATGTTTTTTATATTATTCAAAAATTGAAACCATGCGGCTTTATCTTGCTGTGCACTTCCCATAATGTCTCCCAGATTCTCCTTGGTTTAAAGTGATGGCATAGTGAAAATCCCTAATGTGTAAAAATACAGAATGGGTAAATCAAGTGTTGGAGTAAGGGAACAGGAAGCACGACTTTGTGAAAACTGAGGACACTTTAGAGTGGTGTTGGATATTCACTCAAATTCAAAGGAATAAGGTGGTGAGAAGCAGGTCAGAGGAGACATGCCTGACAGGGAAGGAGGTGGAGCATTCCCCAAAGAGGAGATTCCAGAGGACAGCACACCAGCAGCCAAAAAGACTGCTCTTTTCAGACAGGAATGAAGCAGATCTGGTATGCAGGTGGCACAGAGGCAAATCCCCTGGAAACTGGGGTGGTATCAAGATCCTTTGGGTCCACCACAGATTTCAGGTGGAAGTTCTGTAAGATGGTGGTCAGGAATAAGAACAGTTCCATGCGGGCCAGACCTTCTCCTGCACAAATCCGTTTTCCTGGAAAAAAAAAAAAAGTGAGAAAAAGTAAATTCTCTTTGCACAGTATATTTCTGACTAGTACAAGAAAAATGGAGTCACTCTTCATGAATTATTGGATGGATGGATGGATGAACCAAGAATAAATATAGGGCTGGTATTGTAGATCAGTAGTAGAGTTGCCTAGTTCATGTGAGATACTGGGTTGGATCCTTAGCACCACATAAAAATAAATAAAGTAGATGAAAAATTAAATTTATTGTATCCATCTACAACTAAAAACTTTTTAAGAATAAATATAATGGATTAGATAAAAGGATGCACACACCTGTTACTCACCTAGTAATTTATCAGCACTGCTCATTCCATCAATATTTATTGAGCATCAGCTGTATTCCAAGAAATAAATTAACCATACCCACGTTAAAACTGTTGTTTTGACATTTCATGTTTCCATCAATCTTTTCTCAGAAACACACACTGATTACTTGTGTTCTCTGTTCCCAGTCTGATTTCCATGATCTCTCCTCCCATTCATCTGATCCAATGAGTCTCATCAGCCTTAAACATGGAATGCAGTTTCAAACTTTATCTCATTCTGTTCCTTTTGCCAAGAATGCACTTCATACTTCTCTCAGATCTTAGATCAAATGTTATTTTCTTTAACACTGTTTGTGATTTCACCAGGCTGTAGAGTCTTATCATCTTTTGTCTTACTCAGCAGTGCAGCTTGTATTATTTAAATCATTACTAACTATTTGTCTAGCCTTCTGAAATAGGAGTTCTATTAAGGAAAAGCTAGTCTTTGTCATATGAGTGTCTATAGTGCAAAACCTAAAAGCAAGCCTGAAGAGCCAAAGAATAAATTTGGACCATGATATGCCAGAGATTCAGCACACACTTCAGGTTTGAAGTGCCCTGTGTCCCAACAATTAAGGATGTAGGGGGATCAGCGTGCTCTGGTGTCCTTAAAGAATAATCTGCCCCACTCACCATCATTCACCAGTCAGAAGACTCTCGCATCCTTAATCAGAAGCAAATATCCTACTCCAATGGTCAATTGCCTCTGTAAAAATGCCCTGCCTCTGTTCAGTTCTTTTACTTTGCCTCTTATTATGGAGCTCTAGAGTCGTTTCTTCTATTTGAATGCCACTCAATCCATTTTATGCCTCACTATGTGGTATGAGAGAACAGGTGGAGGCATTTTCTCCTCTGCTGTCATGAACAGCCAATCCTTTCTTCTTTCTCCCACAAGACTAGTCATATTGGATTACAACAATCACTTTATCAATCTGCTTGGTTAACTGGGGTGTGGGGCACTTTTGCTGCCCTATTCTGTGATGGGGATACCCAGATCTTAGCAGATGAATGAGAGGAACCATATGGAAGGTACACGCCAAAGTTATGGAGTTAGATAATTTTCACAGGGCAGATGAGGACAGTGGAGATGAATTTCATCTTCTGAGAAGTGTTCTGGGAGCACAGTGTTGTATTTTGATGCATGAATCAATGGACTCTCTCTCCAGGTCTCTTACTTTGGAAGAACTAGATCAATTGACCCCAAGCTCCAGTAAGCAGACTGATGTTGTAGCCTGATCTTGGACAGTGTATGAGCACTAGGAGTGTTGCTCTTGATCATGTGCAAAGAACATTTCCACCAGCTCCAAAATGACCATTATGCAGGTTTAACTGATCCCATGAAGGTGTCTGGCCCACTGAAGTCCCAGTGGAAATAATTTCTATTACCTGTTGAGAAGGGCATGAAGTAGTCACTCTTCTTGAATTTTCCATTCTTATCCAGGAAATGGCCAGGGTCAAATTTCTCTGGGTTGGGGAATTCTTTGCTGTCATGCAGCACAGATGTCAGGGATGTTATTATGGTTGTTCCCTGCAATGAACAACACAGAAAAACCAAGTTGTAAAGAAGTCATAGAGCTATAGAAAATGTTGAATATTCTTAGTCCAAACATTATGATCTACAGATAAGAAGTCCTTTTCCAAAGAACAGCAGTGATATTTCCACATAGACAACCAAGTAATAAAATGCAAGTTTAAGGTCAGTGACTAGGACATTGATAAAATGTCCCCAGTAGCATTTGACATAGGGAGTACTTGAGTACTTGAGCTCCAAACTTTCTTTTCTCCTCATCATCATGTTTGAATGCTGATGTCTGCTCCTAATCAATACTCTATTTTATCACTTCAGTTTTCACACATCTTGTATAGAATTCTGCTTTAAAATGGGTCTCCCTGACTGTTGAAATATTCAGGATATTGTTTAGAAATTCTTTCTAGGATAATAACACATAAAGTAAAACAATTTAATGTATTTAACATTATCACAAAATTTGAGTTTTCTTAGAACTGTGGGAACCTCTCATTTTTTTAGATGAATCCTATGTTCCCACAAATGCAAAATGGATGATAAATATTGAAAAACAATAATAATTTTTAAAAATTTTTGACAATCATATAAAAAGGCCAAAGTTTTTTAAATGTTCCATATTTGTTTAAAATTAGCATGTGACAGTGTTTATTTTTTCCACATTTTATTGGTACTTTACAATTATACATAATTCTGGGATTTTTTTGTTTGACACTTATATTTGCACATAATATAACACTGCTATTTAGTCAGTATCATTACCTTGTTCTTCTCCTTTTCTTTCACTCCAAACTCCCCCTGGTCCCTTTTGTCTTCTGCACTGATATTTATTCAATTTTAATGAAACCCTCACTGACTTTTTTCCTTTTATCCCCCTAATTTCTACATGTAACAGTAAGCATGTGTCCCTTGACTTTCTGAGTTTGACTTATTTTGCTTAACATAATGCTCTCAACTTCCATCTTTTTTCCTGAAAATGACATAATTTCATTTTTTATGGTTGAATAAAACTCCATTGTGTATATGTACCATATTTCTTTATTCTTTCATCTGTCGATGGATATCCAAGCTGGTTCATGTATTGACTGTTGTGAACTTTGCTGCTATTAACATGGATATGCATGTATCACTTTAGTATGCTGACTTTAAATACTTAGAATAAAAGGAGGAGTGTATTCGATTATGCAGTGGATCCTGGGATTACAAATGTTTCTTGAAGTATACGGAGGGAATTAGGAGGAGGAAGAGGGGAGGGGAGGGCACAGGAAGATACTGGGGAATGAATCTGATAAAATTATTTTATGTCAAGTATCAATTGGCCCCAATGAAACATATTATTCTGTAAAATTATTATATGCCAATAAAAATTTTTAAAAATTTGGATCAATAAGAAGAGTATTAGAGAAAGAATAAATGAAGGTAAAGCAGCCAGAGATAAATGATTTGATTATGTATTGTTGTATGTCATATTCTATTGTATGACTTTCTTGATATATCAGAACCATAGGTACAGAAATTAGATCCGTGGTCACCAGGGCTGCACATGAGGAAGTATGATTGGCTGTAATAGGAGGATGAACAAACTTTATGGGGTGATGGAAATACTATATCCATAGACAAAGTATCTCTCTCTGATTATTAGGCTGTGATTTTGTGGGCACAAGCTATCCTTGTGCTAGGATGATGCTAGGGCATCACTAAATTGTTGAGGCTGGCTTTGAACTTGCAATCTTCCACCCTCAATCTCCTAAAATGCTGCAATTATAGGTATGTGCCACTGAGACTGTGTTACATTTTTACTTAAATAGATACTGCCAAATAGTTCTTCAAAATGGATGTTCCAGTTTCGAATTCTGCCAACAACACATGAAACTGCTCATTGATACAACATAATGCTTTCTCAACCTTTGCATTAGAGATTTGGATTAAAATGATATCCTCTAATATTAGCTTTTATTTTGCAGATGTTACCTGGTGAACTCTCACAGAATCATAAGGAAGCAAATAAGATATTATCAACTGTGTGCAAATGAGAATGCCAAGGCTCAAAGGGATCACAAATCTACCCAAGATAATAGTTAAGAATTTCAGAGCCATAGTTGATACTGAGGTCCTCCTGACCATTAGATAAGATAAATTCCTTGATCAAGGTGACTTGCATTTCTAAGTAGCTGCCTGATATCCATTTTCTGGATACAGTTGACAGAAGGCAGTACATAAATTATTTACAAGACAAAGGGGATATACTCTTTCACACAAGTGACATTTCTTTCACCTGCTGCCTTATATATGCAACTGTCATCCTGATTCTCCATTTTCCTGACTGAGAAATAAGAACTCCCCAACACAAAAGAGACATGGTTTTACTGCAGTAGTTATCGTTGACCCTTCCACATCTCAGAAGAAGTGATCCTTCTCAAAATGTCTCATCAGCCATTTTTCAAGGCTGTGTGTGTGTGTGTGTGTGTGTGTGTGTGTGTGTGTGTGTGTCTGTCTGTCTGTCTGTCTGTCTGGAGGGCTCAGTTTTATTGTATGCCTCCTGTCTGATTCAGTCATCAAGTACGAACCTCTGTCTAAGAGGTACAATTGCTCCATTGTCACACTGTTTAACATTTTAGAAAGGCATCATGATACATGCAATGTGGATATTTATGATACTTCCAATGGTGTAATGTAGTATAATATCATAGAATTAAATACAAGAATATTTTTAGCAAACTAAATACATATTTCATAGAAAATGGAATTTAAAAAGAATAGCAATGATTCACTGCAATTCTATTAGTTTTGGTCACTCCATGAGATAGTACTCCATAGATAGCACATTTTTGTGTGATCTAGGTTTTTAGGTCTGGAGGATTTCTTTTTCAGTTATGTACTTATTTATGGTGTGAAGAAATATTGCATGAATGTAAAGATCAAATCAGTGTAAGTAGTATTCTCATCATGTTATTTTTTCTTTTCTTGCATTTGAACTGCTCTCCTCATTATTTATAAGATACATAATCAATGGCTGTACAGTAATCTTAGTGTGCTATAGAACACTAGAATGTATTGCCTCTATCTAACAATATTTTGTTGCCCTTCATCCACAAATGATGAAAGATACTGAATCCTATTTGGAAAATCCTGAGATAAGTGTTGTCCTACACAAAGACCTCAAGTCACACATTTAAGTTTAATTAGTGAACAATTAAGTTAAATAAAAATTAAACAAATTTAAGGTAAATTAACATTGGGCTGCAGAGATATAGAACATACCTATCATTCATAAAGTTCTGTGGAAAGGGCTCAGACCAATAATTAGAAAATCACAACCCATTCAAATCCATTTTCTCACCTGTACATATACAGCATTTTTAAAAAATTAAATGGCCATTCTATTTTATGTGTTCTAGGATTATAAAATATGAAGCAATAGTAAGTCAAGCATGGTGATGCATGCCTGTACTTCCAGTGACTTGGAAGGCTGAAGCGTGAGGACATGTAGTTCGAGGCCAGCCTCAGAAAATTAGTGAGAACCTAACCAACTTTCTAAGGCCCTGTCTCAAAATAAAAAATTAAAAGGGCCTGGATTTAGTTCAGTCGTAAAGCACCACTGGGTTCAATCACCAATACCAAAAGGAAAAAGATAAAAAGAAAACCTTTAAATCACATTTAATACTAATATTTAGATTCAAATATTCTTTTGAAAAAATCATGTGAATTGCAAAAAAAAAATATTAATACTTTATTTGATAGATGAATCTTGTTATTTTTAAATTTTTTTAAATTTTAATTTATTGTACACAAATGGGATCATCATTTCTCTTTTCATACACAAAGTAGAGTCATACCATTTATGTAATCATAGGGTAATGATGTTTGCCTCATTCTATTATTTTTCCTTCCCCCACATCCTCTCCACCCTCATTTTCCTCTATACAATTCATCTTCAATCATTCTTGCCTCCCTCCCACGCTCCATTATGTGTCATCATTCACTTATCAGAGAAATCACAGCCTTTCAGTATTTGGGATTGGCTTATTTCACTTAACATGATATTCTCCAACTTCATCCATTTACCTGCAAATGCATAATTTTATTCTTCTTTATGGTTGAATAATATTCCATTATGTGTATGTACCACAGTTTCTTTATCCATCCATCTATTGAAGGGCATCTAGTTTGGATGCACAATCTAGCTACTGTGAACTGAGCGTCTATAAACATTGATGTAGCTGTGTCACTGCACTACACTGAATTTAAGTCCTTTGGGTATAGGCCAAGGAGTGGGATAGCTGGGTCAAATGGTGATTCCATTCTCAATTTACTAAGGAATCTCCAAACTGCTTCCAGAGTGGCTGCACCAATTTGCAACTCACCAGCAGTGTATGAGTGCACCTTTCCCCACATCCTTGCCAACACTTACTATTGTTTGTATTCTTGATAATAGACATTCTAATTGGGGTGAGATGGAATCTTAGGGTAGTTTTGATTTGCATTTCTCTTATTACTAGAGATGTTGAACATTTTTTCATATATCTGTTGATTGCTTGTAGATCTTCTATGAAGTGTCTTTTCATTTCCTTAGCCCATTATTGATTGGGTTATGTATATTCTTGGTGTAAAGATTTCTGAGTTCTTTACACATTCTGGAAATTAGTGCTCTATCTGAAGTATGTGTGGTAAAGATTTTCTCCCACTCTGTAGGCTCCCTCTTCACATTGTTGATTGTTTTCTTTACTGAGAAAAAGCTTTTAAGCTTGAATCTGTTCCAATTATTGATTCCTGCTTCTATTTCTTGTGCCTTGGGAGTCAGTTAAGGAATTCTGGTCCTAAGCTGACATGATCAAGATTTGGACCTGCTTCTTCTTCTATTAGGTGTAGGGTTTCTGGTCTGATTCCAAGGTCCTTGATCCATTTTGCATTGTTTTGTACAGGGTGAGAAATAGGGATTTAGTTTCATTTTGCTGCATATGGATTTCCAGTTTTCCTAGCACCAATTTTTGAAGTGGCTATCTTTTCTCCACTATATGTTTTTGGCACCTTTGTCTAGTATGAGATAACTGTCCACCTCACTGAGTGATAGCAGAACTTATTTTTATAATTCATATGGGGATCATTGGAATAAGCTATGCAGCTGCAATTGCCTTCATTGTACCATACAGAAAGGAAAACCTCACTTCCTTGGGTGCTGGGTACTCTACAATCAACAGAGATTAGGCATAACATGATCTCCTGCTTATATTTTTTGCTGAAAACAAATTGAATTGAAAAAATCTAACCCTTGTATGAAATCTTTCATCATCAGGTCAAGCCCCATCGTCTCTCTGAAAAGATCTCCATTCCATCTTCTTTGGAAGAACTAAACAATATTTTGAATATTAGTAAAATTATAATTCTTTCTACACCATGAAAATACCACTTTCAGTTCTTCTTTTGTAAATTTCATTAGTAATATGTTCTGCCTTTGAAGGATCTAGAGTAGCTAGGAGCATACAGACTTGAAAGTCTAAATAAATAAAGAAACTTTATGTTAGACTCATTGGAAAGTTGCTCAGATAAAGATTAGTTCCAAAATTGGTTCCCCACAGCTAGGGGAAACTGAGAGATGGGCTGATAACTGCAGTCATTTTTCATCCCTGTTAATCAACAACTCTGAGTCAGGGCAGGAGGTGTAATAGACTCTGACTATCTAATAGGGAAGAAAAGAAATCTTTCTGGAAAAAGGGGAACATCATCTGAAATTGCAGGTTTGCTCATATAACTGTATTTAAGCAAATATTATTATCCAAAGATACAACTAAGAGACCACAAAAAAAGAAAGTGGAATGATAGAAAGATATAATAAAAATAATCTCAACAAAGGAAATACAGTCTCCCTTATTTTATGAGGCCAGCATTATTTGACAGTAATATGACAAAGTAATATCAAGGGGAAAAATTGGTGAAAAATCTGTCAAAAACATTAATAAAAAAGATGGAGAGTGATATTGGCCAAATTATATTGTTATTTAATGTGCATGAATATATATGTGACAACACATACCCTCACAACAATAATACACTGATAAAAAATATGGGAAGAGAAAAAGTCTTTATCAAAATGGAGAAGATCAAATACTGCTGTATGTCTTTATTTACAATATGTGTATTTAGTGGAGAAGACAACAGAATACATGAGCATCAACACATGATCAATGGATGGAGAGAATCTATTTGATAGAAGTGTACATTACTCTTAAAAAATTGATATAGTATAAGAAAACATCAAACACAAATATGAAAAGAAAAACTTCCCTAATCTGGTCAACAATATCTGCAAAAATGTACATAAAACATCACACTCAACAGTATGATGCTAAAAATTTAACTCCTGCTAGGGTTAAAAACAATTAAAAGTATGCTTAACACACCACTTCTATTCAACACTCTTCTGGCAATCCCAACCAGTGCAATAATGTAAGAAACAGAAATTAAGGTCACTAGGAATGGAAAATAATAAATAAAACAAATACTAACAAGATACCAGGATAAAGTACATAAGAAATTCTAAATGGATCTAAACACAAATTATTAGCAATGATTTAAAAAATTACTAAGAATTATATACACAAAGTCATTAAAATAAAACTAGCTATATGCCCAAATGCCTGGAACATCAAATTGGAAAAGGTATTATTCAAAGTGTAAAATTTACATTAGCTTTCAAACATTAATTAACTAATTTAAAACTTTCAGGGCTGTGGATATAGCTCAGTTGGTGGAGTGCTTGCCTTGCATGCAGGAGGCACTGGGTTCAATCCCCATCACCACAAAAAATATATATAATAATACAAACAATTTTTTAAAAACTGCAAAAAGGGTGAAATCACTCCACTGAAAACAAAACATTATCAGAAAAAATAAAGAAAACACAAAAAGAATGAGAACATATACAATATTGATTAACTGAAATATTCAACATGTTAAGATGTCAATTCTTTCCAAGCTGATCTATTGATTTAATATTATGCTGAAAAATATCACAGGAGAGTGTTTTTGGAAATTAACAAACTGATTCCAAAATTTAATTGGAAATAGAAAGAGCTGAGTGTAGAAAAAACAATCTTGAAGGAGCAGGACAAATATGGAAAATTCACACTGATGGATTTCAGGAACAGTTATGGAACTTCATGACCTAGTCTGTCCAGCACTGAGACCATCAAGGTGCTTCATTGGATGAGCTTTGTACTTCTCTCCCTTGGGTTGGCAGAGGATTGGGACCATAATGTTAATTTGTGGACTTCAATGTGAGAAGAACAATCTTACCTTAGGGATGAAGTAGTTTCTGAATTTAGTGTCACAGTTCACTGCATGGGGCACATTGGTTGGGATGAGGTCAATGTATCTCTGGATCTCATGCAGGACAGCCTCTGTATAAGGCATACTGCTCTTGTCCTGCATGCAGGGGCTGCGGTGTCTGCCAATCACAAGGTCAATCTCTTCCTGGACTTTCACTGATAAGATAAACATAAGAACTAATGCAAAAGAGAAAAATAGCATATTTCTTAAAATAATTCAGAGTTATGTGAAGCATCATGGGTGTATCCAAATGGTATTAGAAATGTGACTTATATGAAAGAAGTACTTCTGGACATTAAAAAGATCACCATAATACTATATGTATCTATTTATATCTATTTATCAAGATCTATCAACAAATACTGATACACATACATAAATACATACATGAATATACAAAAATGTATGATTCATATACATTTATGACTCTCCTACACATCAGGTATTAAAACATACCTACAAATTTATATAAGCTTAACTTCTAGCATATATCAAATATTGATATAAATGATAAAATGTTTCAAAATATCAGATTTCTCATAATTAATTAATTATCATTGCCAAAAGCAAAACAGCAAAAAAAAAGCAAAATCATTTATTTTGGCACATTAATTTTGTGCCAAAATAAATGATTATAAAATTAAATTCTACTAATGAATCTATTCATATGCATTTATGTATGTTTCTGTGTCCATGTATAAATCTGTGTGTGGTTTTCAGTGGAACCCCATTCAATTTCTCATTCCTCAAATGTAGTCTTTTTGAATCATTCAAGAATTTTCTTTTAAAATGTTTACAGTTCTAAATAATATTCTATCTTGGTTTCTTCATTTATCCAATTTTTAAAAATTTCTAATTACAGAAAGGTAAGAAAGATTAAGATCTGTCTCTACTCCATGGAAAATACATACCATGAATAAATATGCACAACCACACCCCTCACATACTTTCCCTCTGTACTCCTATTCATTTGATTATATTAACCTCAAAAACAATGTTCACTGGTAACTGTGTGTATGCTTCATTAATTGCATATGTTTAACTTATTTTTCAACAACTTATACCAATTTCTAATTTTCTAGTTTCTTATTTTATATTGTATCCAAATTGTTACATTACTGTTTCAAACTCTTAATAATAATTTTCTAAATGTTTAAACTTCAGATTCTCTTATTTTCCTGATCTTCCATCACATCTGCTTTATCTACTTAATATGCAAAAATTGGTTGTTTCCTAAGCCTGCTGTTCAGAAGCCTCCCTTCAACTCCCATCTTTGTATCTAAGGTCCCCTCATTTCTGGAACCTGTGACTGCTTCTGCCTTGATTTTAAATATTTGGATGGAGCATATGCTCTAATATATTACTGAGAGAGTGAAAACAAAGAATAAATTTTGAAGCAAACATGGATCTGAAAACATGTTTCCTTTCTTTTTGTTGATTTTTTGTTTTGGTGTTCTTTTGGGTTTGTTGGTTGGTTGGTTGGTTGGTCAGTTTGGGTGTGGGGTTTTGTTTTTGGATTTTCTGTCCTCTTGTTTGTCCTGGGGATTGACCCAGAGGCCCTCTACCTCTGAGCCACCACCACAACACTTTTGTTTTATTTTGAGACAGGCTGGCCTGGCTAACCTTGAATTTACCTGAACTTCCTGCTTCAGTCCAAATAGCTGGGATTATAAGCTTGTGCCAACACAACTGGCTCTTATATTTTTCATTAACACACAAAACAACAGTCGCTCTTTAGAACTCTGATGCCCTTCTGATTCATAATTCCTTATACAAGACAGAATTTAATTCTGAAAGTTTATGTGATTTTTAACTTTACTGTGATATTCTAAAATTGATTGCACAACCTCAGCTTCAGTTCCTTTAGAGAGTAAACCTCTCTTCCAATGAGAGGAAAACAACTGCTCAAAGGAGTTGTAGCAGGTCATTCACAAGGTTTACTAAGGCTTCAATGGTAAATTCAGTCTGTGGATTGTCCTTGTCCTGAGCATAGAGGGGCTCCTATATTATTCTGCAATTTTCCCCTACCTTGATTGACATGGGGTGCTTCTAAATCTTGAACTTCATGGATAACTTTTGGTACTCAGACTGATTTTTCCACACTAATAAAACTTCTTCTGACATACAGGCTACAGTTTGATCCTCTCTGTAGAGTTCTGTCCCTTCTTTCTACCTCTGTGTTTCAGAAATTTGTTAAAGTTTTGTTGACCCTTTCCTTTACTCCTCTTCTCCCACATTAACAGGAGTAATTCTCACTTGTAAATACCATATAATAGTTTTTATGGAGTCCTGAAACAGGAAAAGATGGTGTTTGCTTCTATTCTGCTATGCATTACTGGCACTCTTTAAAGGTACATTCCTAAATTGAGTTGTTGGTGAAAAATAAATAATAAAAACATACTTCTGGAATAATAAAATTCCTTTAGGCATATCTTCTAAGTAGCAACACTTAAAAAAAGATTATTTTTCTAACCTTTTAGAAAACTTTTCAGACACTAGTAATACATATGCAACCTCATTAATTTTCTACACTTTCTATTTACACTAACATAAAGAAATTTTATTCTCCCTGTCTAGCACTAGAGCATATTTTCAGAATAAGGAAAGATTTCCACAGAAATCTTGCAAGAACACACCTAATATTGCAAGTGGATTTTCCTTGGAAAGACCAATATGCAGTCTTAGGCCGACTCATGCTGGCTGTTGCATGCTGCAAATCACTTCCCAGTGGACTCCAGACATGAACAGAGCCCCACTGCTTTGCTGCTGCCCATGCTGTCTTTCACTTCTCTGTACTGTCCCCTACTGTGCCATGCTTTCTTTTTTATATCCCTTCACTAAATGTGGACAAATATAATGGACAGCACAGAAATTTCAATATACACTTATTTCAGAGAAATAGATGAGGGCACTAGCAGTGTCTTCCCATATTTCTGTTGTGAAATGCACCCTGCTGACCATCTGCAGTCATACCTGTGACCTCTGGGTGCTTCAGCAGGAGCATGAGCCCATATCTCAGAGTGGTGCTTGTTGTCTCTGTCCCAGCTCCAAACAGGTCATTCACAAGGTTTACTAAGGCTTCAATGGTAAATTCAGTCTCTGGATTGTCCTTTTCCTAGGTATAATTCAATGCACTTATTTCACAATTAATTTACCATTTAAATATAATAATTTCAAAGGAAATCTGGTGGTTATAAACATAAGCCAACATAGAAGCAAAAGAATACAATTTTATAAAAAGATTCTCTGTGGAATGCTAAACTACAAATGAATTAACCAAATGTCCATTTCTTACCCTCTTACCCCTTGTTGCCTAAAGATTCTGTTCCCCATCCTTTTTGCAAATAGGAAGGACATGCAAAGTATTTCTAATTTATAAAACAAAAACAAAAGTCTGTTGGTGGCACTTCTCTTTCTTCTTTCTACATAAAATATAGACACATAATGTAGTTAAGACAAAAAAAAATTTCTGATTATAAGATTTAAAAAGGAAACTATCAGCAATGCGAAGAAAGAGCCTACAGAGTGGGAGAATATCTTTGCCAATCATACTTCAGATAGAGCACTAATCTCCAGAATCTATAAAGAACTCAAAAAACTCTACTCCAAGAATTCAAATAGTCCAGTCAACAAATGGGCTAAGGAAATGAATAGACACTTCACAGAAGAAGATCTACAAGCAATCAACAAACATATGGAAAAATGTTCAACATCTCTAGTAATAAGAGAAATGCAAATCAAAACCACCCTAAGATTCCATCTCACCCCAATTAGAATGGCGATTATCAAGAATACGAGCAACAACAGGTGTTGGCGAGGATGTGGGGAGAAAGGTACACTCATACACTGCTGGTGGGGCTGCAAATTAGTGCAGCCACTCTGGAAAGCAGTGTGGAGATTCCTTAGAAAACTTGGAATGGACCCGCCATTTGACCCAGCTATCCCACTCCTTGGCCTATACCCAAAGGACTTAAAATCAGCATACTACAGAGACACAGCCACATCAATGTTCATAGCTGCTCAATTCACAATAGCCAGACTGTGGAACCAACCTAGATGCCCTTCAATTGATGAGTGGATAAAGAAACTGTGGTATATATATACAATGGAATATTACTCAGCCATAAAGAATGATAAAATTATGGCATTTGCAGGCAAATGGATGAAATTGGAGAATATCATGCTAAGTGAGATAAGCCAATCTCAAAAAGCCAAAGGACGAATGATATCGCTAATAAGTGGAGGATGACACATAATGGGGGGGAGGGAAGGGTTAGAGTTAGGGGTAGGGAGGGGGGCAAGTATGGAGGAAGGAACTACTGTATAGAGGGTAAAGAGGGGTGGGAGGGGTGGGGGGAAGGGAAAAAATAACAGAATGAATCAAACAACATTGCTCTATGTAAATTTATGATTACACAAATGGTATGCCTTTACGCCATGTACAAACAGAGAAACAACATGTATCCCATTTGTTTACAATTAAAAAAAATAAATAAATAAAATATATAAATTAAAAAAAAAAAAGATTTAAGCATGAAGAAAAAAACTAATATATTAAGTACAATGTTTTAGTTCATTTTCTGTTGCTACAACAGACTACAAGAAACTGGGTGATTTATAAAGAATACAGATTTATTTTTTCCCAGCAACCTGTCAACACTGTCACATTGTGAATTAACTTTCATTATCAGTTTTTACGGGGACAATTTAAATGCAACTATAAGATATGGTGAAGGAAAATGGAAGGTACCTGAGTCTCCAATGTTTCTGGGCTATTTTACTAACCCTAGTGTGACCCAACACAAATATTCCTTGTATGTAGGATGAATAAAACCACTATCCTAAGCACTAGCAAATGAGTATTCTCTAACTTGTAGATGAAGATGATTATGATTGATAACAGGTAAACTGTAAAATTAGGGCTACATCACGGAAGATAAAATAACAAATCAAGAACATGCACAATTCTTCTTCTGATAATTTACTTGGGCTCAGAATCTCCCACGCATTCATTAAGAATTGGAAAATGTACAAAAGCTCATATGGCAGCACAGTATAAAACAACCAAAAAGGGAATGAATTACAAAGACAGAATGTACTCCAGATGTGAGGTGACAAGTAACTTGGCTTAGGAAAAAATTACAAGAGTGAATTCCCCCTGAAATTTACCCTCCTTTTAAGATACAAATTGAACAAGGCAAGACAAACATAAAGCCAGAGACTTTAGGTATTAACTGTTCATTTAAAATTAAGGAGAGCATAGGGATGATGTAGATTCTGGGGATAAGGAGCTGACTCATTAGACCTCCAATACATTGCAAATTGAGAAATAGGAAGTACCTGATAAGAGCAAATAATTTTGATTGAAGATTGAGTGTATTATTTGACACAGACATGACATCAGCGAGTATTAATTTTAAATATTTAATAACAGAAACTTGAAAACCTAGAATAACCCTAAAACTTGAATTATATATAAAATATAAAATTTTATAAATACACTATAAGCAAAATTCATTTTCTGCAGCTTATGAAATATCCAGGTGGGCTATAGGATGTTCAACAATATATAATCAACATTTAGAGAGTCAGCTATCTCAACAGGTATATTTTCTGGACAGGGTAAATTTGACTTTACCTAGTTTTCTAAGATTGTCAATCAAAATTTCCAAGAAGACCCAAATCGGAGCATATTCCATGGCATGGAGTAAAACATTCAGTATAGCTAAGATCAAACTACTGAAAATAAGTAAAATAGAAGAGCAGAGGAACCCACAATATTGTAGTAGTTCCCTTAGTTATCAATGAAAACATCAGTTCTACACAGAAAATCTCAGGCAGGACGACTGTGGGAAATTTTCATAGAGCTAGCAGACAGGTGAATATCAAAAATGTCATGTTTTCCAGCAAAAGAGAATGAATAAAAAGCAACAGACAGGTGCAGCATTAGTGAGTGGTGGCTCAGTGGGGAAGGGGAAGCTCCCCTCCAAGAGACAAATGAATCCCTCTCACCAAGTTTAAGAAAAACAGACATCATTGTTTAACACAGTCACATCTGAGCAGAAAACAAACTCAGATGACATGATCTGATACTTAGAAGTACATCCCATCCAAAAATAACATAAAATAAAACAACAACAACGTCACCAAAAAAAAACGACAATACTACAGAACTGATAGAACTTATTTTTTAAAAATCATGAATATAGCAGGATACAAGATCAACATGCAAAAATCAATAGATTTCCTGTACTCTAATAATAAATCTTCTGAGAAAGAATTCAGGAAAACCATTCCATTCAAAATGACCTCAAAAACTGAAATTGACTTAAGAATAAATCTAAACAAGGAAGTGCAGATCTCTACACTGAAAATCTTATAATGCTAAAGAAAGTAATTGAAGAGAACAATAGAAGATGGAAAAACTACCCATATTTTTGGACAGGCAGAATTAACATTATTTAAATGATGATATTACAAAAAATGAGATATAGGTTTAATGCAATCTTTATCAAGATACAAATGGTAATCTTCACAGAACTAGGAAAATCAGTCCTAAAAGTAACAAGACTCAGAACATCCAAAGCAATAATGAGCAATAAGAATAATTCTGGAAGCAACACAATGCATACTACAAATCATACTACAGAGCATTAGTAATAAAAATAGCATCCTATGGCAATAAGAAGGCATAAAATCCAACAAAATAGAGACAAATCCACATAGATACAATCATCTGGTACTTGACAGAACTGCCAAAAACATATGTGGGAGAAAAGATACTATTTTTAGCCAAGGAAGCTCAGAAAATTGGATATTGATATGTAGAAGATTAAAACTTGATTATTGTCACTCACCCTCCACAAAAGTAAACTCAAAGTGGATCAATGTGAGAGGCATTAGATCAGAAATTCTGCAACAGCTACAAGAAAACATAAAGTCAGGATTCGAATATATTGAAACAGGTACTGACTTCCTGAATAACATATCTAAAACTCAAGTAACAAAATCAAGAATTAATCAATGGGATGGCTTCAAATTAAAAACATTCTTTACAACAACAAAAAAAAAAAAACAAGAGCATGAAAAGAAAAAAATTTGGAAAATATCTATTCCAGGTGCTCTACTGACAGGGGATTAATAAAAGAATTTATAAAGAACTAAAAATATCCTTAACACCAAACAAACAGATAACATAATCAGGAATTGGGCAAATAAACTAAGCAGACATTCCTCAAAAGAAGAAATGTAAATGGCCTACAAATATATAATAAAAATGCTCAGCATCCCTGGTGATGGAGAAATGCAAATCAAAGTTATATTGAAATATTACACTCCAGTTAGTATGTCAACCATCAAGAATACCCATGTTTATAGCAGTACAATTCACAATTACCAAGTTATAGAATCAACCTAGATGTCTTCAATAGACAAATTGATAATGAATATGTGATAAATATACATAATAAAGTTTCTTTATACCATAAAGAAGAATGAAATTGTGTCACTTGTTGGTTAATGGATGAAACTGGAGGACATTATGCTAAAAATATTCTGACTCATAAAGTCAGAAGGTCCATGTTTTGCTTATATGTAGAGTGTAGAGAGATAAAAGAAGCAGAATGGAAAACAATAGAGTAAGAGGATCCAGAGGGAGAAAAGAGGGGAGGACATGATGAATTACTGGAGTACAAAATCTACCAAATTATGCTATGTCCGCATATGATCCATACTACAATGTTCATGTATATACAGGACTCATCATAGCATGTTCATACAGTGTGTATGTATGTACGTGTATGTTTATACATATATATATACACATACATATATAGAGAATGTTCATACGTGTGTGTGTGTGTGTGTGTGTATACATACACATACATTTACACATAGCTCAACAACAGCAAGCTAAGCTAGAATTGAAAATATCCCTAGTATCCCCTAGTGGAGACAGTTAAAGTAGGGAAACCAGGAAGTCTAAAAAAAAAAAAAAAAACTGAACTTCTTAAGTGTCAAACTAGAAATCCCTGAAGTTTACCTTTTTCTTTCAAACTGCAGTATTTTTCCCCCTTTTGTCACTTACATATAATACTGGGTATTGGTACACAGGCTTTGCACTTATGCTATACTATTCACTGGGATGGCAAGAGCCCAAGCTGTGACTCAGCCTGGGCACAAAGGGGATGCTAAAATAAAATGGACAAGATGATCTTCATCTCAGAAGATTTTGGAATAAAAACACTGGAGGAAAAGTTCTCTATTTCAAAAACATGAGAAAGAAAAATATTTTTTCAATAGATCAGATATTATATCAACTACTTGACAAAAACTGTTTCTTACTGTCTGCCCAAATTTTGTGTTGTGGCAGAATTATCTCTCATTTTATGTATTTTGTCAATTATTTGGATCATCTCTTAATGTACTTTTCTTCTCTTTGGTGTGCATTTCTTTCCCATGTCCTTCATCTTTTATATTTCAATCATTTTAACTTGTGTCTCCATTTCCGGACCACACTCTTCCTTTTTCCCTTATATATTCTACTTCTTTATTTATTACTTGCACATTTTATCCCTCTTTCAATAAAATTTAATGTAATATTAAATCTTAATTTTCCCTGCCTATTGCAAATCAATACTCTTTGGTCAATAGAGGTGTAGTGGTCAGTAATAATAACTTCTGTGAACATTAGGTTGATATATAGTTTGCTCTTAAATTTCCATTACATAAGTGGCTACTCTTTCCTTTCAAAGTGGTTGCAATGATTAAATTAAAAATTATAACATGCTAATTGGATGTGTTGAAACTAAGTCAGAAGCACATTATTGAAATGTAACTACTTACAAAGGAACCTCACTTAAAAGAGGAAGAAGAATCCATCTCAACAGACCAACAAAAGAGGACCCAAGATAACATGAGTAAACAGGTCAACCAGACATCTACAAAATATATATAACTCACCAATAGCTGAATCTACCAATGTAGATGCAGATGAAGTGTCAAAGAAAACTTTAATGGCTAAAATGATCAATGAACTAAATGAAGATATAAGTAAAGAAAGGTGAGAGAAAATATAAGAAATGAAAGCACATTCCAAAGAGCAGCTAGAGATTTTGAAAAAAGAATATACAGAAATCCTGAAAAAGAAAAAGTAAGTAAATCTAATATTCAGTTAAACGTCTCACCAATAGGGGCTAGGGCTGTGACTCAGTGGTAGAGCACTTGCCTGGCATGCATGAGGCCCTGGGTTCAATACTCAGCCCTGCATACAAATAAATAAAAGATCCATTGACAACTAAAATTTATTTTTAAAAAAATCTCATCAATAAATTAGACCACATAGAAGACAGAATTTCAGAGATTCAAGACAAGGTGTATGAACTCTAAAATTCAGACAACAATAAATTTAAAAAATAAATAATCGTGATCACAAGTTAAAGAAATCTGGGACAACTCTAAGAGACCAATCTTAAGAATCATTGAATTAAAGAGAGAACTGAGATTAAATCTAAAGGAATGAATAAACTCTTCAGTGAGATATTTCAGAGAAATTTCCATACCTATGGAGTGAGAGGGGCTACAGATAGGACACAATCAGAATCCAAACAAACATGATCAAAAAAGAACTTCTCCAGGACTCATCACATTTCAATGCCTGTCATACAGAAAAGAAGAATTTTAAAAGTCTAAAACATAATATCATGCCACATTGAGAGGTACTCTAGGCAGACTTACTCCTGATTTCTCAGCTGAGAATGTAAAAGAGAGGAGGAATTGAAATGGTGTCTTCCAAGACCTGACAGAAAATAATTGCTAATCAGGATTACCATATCAGGAAAAGCTAGCCTTCTGAATTGAAGAGAAATAGTAAGACTTTCAAATGAGAAGAAACTAAAGGAATCCATGAAGATTTGGGGGGGGGGGGGGCGGTTGTGAAATGTTTTGATTTAAACTGAGGGATTCCCCAAAAGATCATATATGAGACAATGAAAGAATTTTCGAAGATGGAATGATTCAAAAATGAGAGGTATAAAACAACCAGTTCATTAGTCACTGATGTGGGTTAACTGGGCAGCACCTATGGGCAGGTAAGGTAAGGCTGAAGAAAGGAGGTCACTGGGAGTGTACCATTGAGACTTATATTTTGTCCTTGGTGAGCAGAGGTATCTAGGCCTCCTGCTTGCCATGCCCTGAGCTGGTTGCATCCACTATGCTTTTCTGCCAAGATGTTCTGTTTATCTTGGGCCCAGAGCTACTGAGTCCTCCTACCATGGATTGTCCCTCTGAAACCATGAGTCAAAATAAGCATTTTGTCTTCTATCTTGTTATTGTCAGGTCTTTTGATGCCAGAAATAAAGAAGCTGACTAACAAAGATGAGTGTAAATAAACTCTAACAATAATAGACATAGAATAACAGATTGGATTTCAAAATAGGACCCAACTATATACTGTTTTCAAGAGACTCAACTTAAAGGCAAAGACATATGTAGGCTAAAATTGAAAGGATGGAAAAAAATATTCCATGAAAATGAAGGGGAAGAAAAAAGCAGGCAAACCATACTGAAAAATAATTCACTGAAAAGGTGAGGATAGTGTTTATACCTCAAACATCAGTGCACTAATTACATAAAGCAGGTACTATTCAACTTAAAGATCCAAATAGGGCACAATACAACAATATTGGGTAATTTCAACACATCTCACTCCCCATAAGATAGGTCATTTACACATAAAATCACTAAAGACCCTTCAGACATAAAAATATTATAAATTAAATGGACTAAAAGACATTCATAGAATATTTCATTAAACAACAGCTAAATTCAACTTTTTCTTAGCCGCTCATGGAGCGATCTCTAATTGCCCATATTATAAAAAACACAATAGTAAGTCTTAGCAAATATTCTTCTTAAATTCATGTAATCCCTTCCATCTAATCTATCAGGTTATCATGGAATGAAATTAGCAAGAAAACAACCACAGAAATTACATGTGGACATGGAGATTCAATAATCGAATCTCAAATGATGAACTCATAATTGAGAGAATGATGGGACTAATTTAAAATTCCTTGACTCAAAATATAATAGAGATGTAATATACAAGAATCTTAGAAACACTAGGAAAGCAGTTCTAAGATGAGAGTTTATAAACTATGAACTAATACATTAAAAATCAAAAAGATCACAAATAACCTAATAATGCATCTTCAGGCAGTAGACAATTAAAATCCAATCCTGAATACTAAATAAAGAGGGAAATAATGAAGATGCAAAATGAAATTAAAATAAAATTTTAAAACTACAAAGAAACTATGAAAAATACTTGATTCTTTGAAAAGAGTAACAAGACTGATAAATGTTAGCCAAATGAAGCAAAACAGAGAAGACAGAAAGTAATAAAATTAGAAATGAAAAATGAGCAATGACAGAGAAATCTCTGAAATCCAGAGGATTATTAAGGACTACATTGAAATATCATATTCCAATAAATTATAAAATCTAGAAGAAATGGACAAATTTATACCCAGATATGAACTACAAAAATTGAAACAACAGGATATAAAAAAACTTAATCATAGCAATTGTATACAATGAGATTGAAGTAGTAACATAAAGCCTTCCAGAAAACAAAACCCAAAGACCAGATGGGTTCTCCACTGAACTCAACCAGATCTTTAAAGAAGAATTAGTGCAGCTATTTCTCAGAATGTTGCATGAAATAAAAGTGTTGGGGGAGAGGGATAACTCCCAATCCATTTTATAAAACCCATACCACCATGATCCCCCAAATAGATAAGAACACACCATGGAAAGAAAACTAAGATCCAATAACCCTGATGAACATAAATGCCAAAATTCTTAGTAAAATATTGGCAAATCATGTTTGAAACCACAATAAGATAATACTTCTTAAAAGAACAATACAAATTTGTACATGAGAACAAGTTTGTTTCATTCCAGGGATGCAAGAATGGTTCAACACCTATAAATCAATAAACATAACTCATTACACAAATTGAATCAATAAATAATAATCACATGATAATCTCAATAGTGCAGAAAAACGCTGTGGCAAAATCTAGCATCTATTCATTTTAAAAGTACCAAAGAAAGGACAGAAAGAACTTCTCTAAATATCATGAGAGCTGTACATAACACATTCCAATTCAACACATAGTGAATGTTAAATGATTGACAATATTTTTTCCTACACTCAGGAAAAAGACAAGGATGTCCATTGTCTCTACTTCTACTCAATAAAGTATTTGATATTGTAGACAGAGCAATTAGGCAAGAAAAAGAAATAAATGTGATATAAATAGGAAAGAGAGAAGTCCAATTATCACTCTTTGCAAATGATATGATTCTGTATTTGTAAGACCCAAAAAACTTCAGCAGAACAAAAATAAATCTATTGTAAAACAAATCAGAGATAAAATTCCATTCACAATAACTGGAAATAAACAAAGAAACCCAAATTCAAATATCCTAGGAATGAATCTAACTAAAGAGGAGGAAAATCTCTATAATTAAAATTACAGAATATTGAGAAAAGAAAATGAAGAAGACCTTAGAAGAAGGAAACTTCCCATATTACTAAGTAGTCAGAATTAACATTATCAAAATGACCATATTACTACAGCAATCTATACATTCAGTGAAATCCCAATCAAGATAACAATGACATTCTTCAAGGAACTGGAAGAAAATGTCCTAAAATTCACTAAGAAAAATAAAAGACCTAGAGTAGCTTAAGCAATATGAATTGATAAGAACAATGCTAGAGATATCACAATACTTAAGATCAAATTTTGCTATAGTGCTCTGGCAACAGAGACTACATTGTTCTGTCATGTAGACTAATGGAAAACAAATCATCAAGAGAATCCCACATGGATTCAGTGATCTGATCCTTGACAAAGGTGCCAAACACATACATTAGAGAAAAGGCAGCTTTGTTTTGTTTAACAAGTGGTGCTGAGAAAAATAGATATCCATATGTAAATGAATGAAACTAGATTCCTCTCTTTCATCCTACTCATAGGTCAACACAAAGTGTATCAAAGAGCTAAAAATTAGACCAGAAACACTGCAATTGCTGGAATAAAACAGAAGGGGAACACTCTAACTCTTAGGTGTAGGCATTGATTCTACAATAAGACTCCTAAAAGGAAATAAAGAAAATAAAATATTAATAAATGTAATGGTATCAAATTACAAAACTTCTGTACAACAAAGGAAATAAAAAAGAATATGAAGAGACAACCTACAGAATAGGGAAAAATATCTTTCCCAGCTACTCATTCTGAAGAAGATTAATATCAAAAATGTTAAAAACGTAAAAAGTTTAACACCAAAATAAAACAATAAACTAACTAATAATTGCACAAATAAACACACACTTCTCAGAAGAAAATATACAAATGCTGAACAAATATGTGAAAAGAATATATGGACTTCTCCAAGCAGCCCTGCTCCCTCCAGCGGCAGGCTCCTTTCATGGCCAGCTTATTGGAGCAGGCTGCCCAGTGAGAGCCTTTCTGCACAGAGCCAGCTCCAAGTCTCAGAGCCAGCGGCGAGCTCCAGCCCTCAGGCAGCCTCTGGGACCAGGGCAGGGCACCCAGAGACTTCTCCAAGCAGCCCTGCTCCTTCCGGCCGCAGGCTCCTTCCACAGTGTGATCCAAGATGGCAGACTAGAGGGTGACTGCATCTTCTGTCACTCCAGAACCCAAAACTCAAGAAGGGGAGGTATTGAGAGACTCGGACTAGCATAGAGCTACGGGGTGAGTCTCCCCCACCGAGTAAAGCTTGGCCCGGGCGGCAGACCCGGACAGGGGCGGCTTCTCAGAGCAGGGCAGGGCAGCTAGAATCTTCCCCAGGCAGCCCTGCTCGCTCCGGCGGTGGGCTCCTACCATGGCCAGCTTCTCGGAGCAGGCTGCCCAGTGAGAGCCTTTCTGCAAAGCCAGGTCCAAGTCCCGGAGCCAGCAGTGAGTTCGAGCCCACAGGCAGCCTCTGGGATCAGGGCAGGGCATCCAGACACTTCTCCAAGGAGCCCTGCTCCCTCTGGCAGCAGGCTCCTTCCAAGGCCAGCTTCTCAGAGCAGACAGACCAGTAAGAGCCTTTCCACACAGAGCCAGCTCCAAGCCCTGGAACCAGTAGCAGGCTAGGGGCAGCTTTCTTTGGAAACACTGCATTATCAAGTTCTTCCAAGACTTCACGCTACTGAAGGCTGGGAGGTGATATACTGGAAATCTACAGGGACACTATAAGCCAATACAGGAAATCTGCAATATCTCTGAGTCCCACTGATATCTGACCAATATGAGAAAACAAGGGAATAAAATGTCCCAAACAAACCTAGATACTATATCAATAAAACCCAAAGACACCACAGCAGAAGACATGTCAGAAAGGGAGTTCAGAATGTACATAATTAAAATAATCAGGAAAACAAAGGAGGAGTTGAAAGCGCAAATGCAGGCATTAAATGATCGCACTAATGAACAGTTAAAAGAGCACATACAGGAAGCCAAGAGATCATTTCAATAAAGAGCTAGAGATACTGAAAAAACAAACAAACAAACAAATCCTTGAAATGAAGGAAACATTAAAACAAGTTAAAAACTCCATAGAAAGCATAACCAACAGGATAGAACACCAGGAAGACAGAACCTCAGACATTGAAGACAAAATATTTAGCCCTGAAAACAAAGTTGAACAAACAGAAAAGATGGTAAGAAATCATGAACAGAAACTACAAGAATTATGGGATATCATGAAGAGGCCAAATTTAAGGATTATTGGGATTGAGGAAGGCTTAGAGAAACAAACCAAAGGAATGAACAATCTATTCAATAAAATAATATCAGAAAATTTCCCAAATCTGAAGAATGAAATGGAAAACCAAGTACAAGAGGCCTATAGGACTCCAAATATACAAAATTACAACAGACCCACACCAAGGCACATTTAATGAAAATACCTAACATACAAAATAAAGACAGAATTTTAAAGGCTGCGAGAGAAAAGAATCAAATTACATTCAGGGGGAAACCAATAAGAATATCAGCAGATTTTTCAATCCAACCCTAAAAGCTAGAAGGGCCTGGAAAAATATTTAGCAAGCCCTGAAAGAAAATGGATGCCAACCAAGAATCTTATACCAAGCAAAAGTTACTTTCAGATTTGATGATGAAATAAGATACTTCCATGATATTCAAAAGCTAAAGGAATTTACAAAGAGAAAACTGGCAATATAGGACATTCTCAGCAACGTATTCCATGAAGAAGAGATGAAAAACAATGATGCAAAACAGCAACGGGAGGAACTAGCCTAAAGGAATAGCCAAATAAAGGAGAAACCAAATCGTGTCAAAAAACAAAAATGAGTCAAATGACTGAAAATACAAATCATATCACAATAATAATCCTGAATGTTGGCCTGAACTCACCAGTTAAAAGACATAGACTGGCAGATTGGATAAAAAGAAAGATCCAACAATATGCTGCCTGCAAGAGATTCATCTCATAGAAAGAGATACCCACAGACTAAAGATGAAAGGATGGAGAAAAATATACCATGCAAATGGACACAGCAAAAAAGCTGGAGTATCCATCCTCATTTCAGATAAAGTGGAATTCAAGCCAAAACTAGTTAGAAGGGATAAAGAAGGACATTACATACTGCTTAAGTGAAGCACAAATCAGCATGACATAACAATCATAAATATCTATGCCCCAAACATTGGCTCATCCATGTACGTCAAACAAATCTTTCTCAATTCCAGAAATCAAATAGACCACAACACAATAATACTAGGCGATTTTAACACACCTCTCTCACCGCTGTATAGATTGTCCAAACAAAAATTGAATAAAGAAACTATAGATCTCAATAACACAATCAACAATTTAGACTTAACTGACTTATATAGAATATACCATCCAACAAAGAATGAATACACTTTCTTCTCAGCAGCACATGGATCCTTCTCTAAAATAGACCATATTTTATGCCACAAAGCTACTGTTAGCAAATACAAGAAGATAGAGATACTACCTTGTATTCTATCACATCATAATGGATTGAAATTAGAAATAAATGACAGAATAAAAAACAGAAAATTCTCCAATACCTGGAGATTTAATAATACACTATTATATGATGAATGGATAACAGAAGACATCAGGAGGGAAATAAAAATAATCATAGAAGCAAACGAGAACAAAGACACATCATATCAAAATCTCTGGGACACTATGAAAGCAGTACTTAGAGGAAGATTTATTTCATGGGACGCATTCAACAAAAGAAGTAGAAATCAACAAATAAACGACTTAACACTACAGACCAAAGCCCTAGAAAAAGAAGAGCAGACCAACATCAAAAGTAGTAGAAGACAGGAAATAGTTCAAATCAGAGCTGAAATCAACAAAATTGAAACAAAAGAAAAATTGGAAAAATTAACAAAATAAATAGTTGGTTCTTTGAAAAAATAAACAAAATTGATAAACCCTTAGCCACACTAACAAAGAGAAAGAGGGAGAAAACTCAAATTACTAAAATTCTGAATGAACAAGGAAATATCACAACAGACAAGAGTGAAATACAAAACATAATTAGAAGCTATTTTGCAAATCTATATTCCAACAAAACAAAAAACCTCGAAGTCATCAACAAGTTTCTAGAGAAACTTGAATTACCTAAATTGAACGAGGAGGATATACACAACTTAAATAAATCAATTTCAAGCAATGAAATAGAAGAGGTCATCAAAAGGCTACCAACAAAGAAAAGTCCGGGACCAGAAGGGTTCTCAGCTGAGTTCTCAAAACCTTTAAAGAAAGCTCATTCCAAAACTCCTCAAAGTATTCCATGAAATAGAAGAGCAGGGTACCCTCCCAAACTCATTTTATGAAGCCAATATCACACTGATACCTAAACCAGACAGAGACACATGGAGGGAAAAAACTTTCAGACCAATATCCTTAATGAACATCAATGCAAAAATTCTCAACAAAATTTTAGCAAATTGCATACAAAAATATATTAAAAAGATAGTGCACCACGATCAAGTGGGTTTTATTCCAGGGATGCAAGGTTGGTACAACATCCACAAATCAATGTGTCATTCACCATATCAACAGACTTAAAGTTAAAAATCACATGATTATTTTGATAGATGCAGAAAAAGCATTTGATAAAATACAGCATCCCTTCATGCTCAAAACACTAGAAATATTTGGGATAGTTGGAACATTCTTTAACATTGTAAAGGCCATCTACGCTAAGCCCATGGCCAACATCATTCTAAATGGTGAAAAACTGAAAGCATTCCCCCTAAAAACTGGAACAAGGCAGGGATGCCCTCTTTCACCACTTCTATTCAACATCATTCTTGAGACTCTAGCCGGAGCAATTAGACAAACCAAAGAAATTAAAGGGATACGAATTGGAAAAAAAGACTCAAACTATCCCTATTCGCTGATGACATGATTATATATTTGGAGGAACCTGGAAATTCCACCAGAAAACTTTTAGAAATCATAAGTGAATTCAGTAAAGTAGCAGTTTGCAAGATCAATGCTCATAAATCCAATGCATTTTATACATAAGTGATGAATCTTCAGAAAGAGAAGTTAGGAAAACTACCCCATTCACAATAGCCTCAAAAATAATAAAATTCTTGGGAAACAATCTTACAAAGTAGGTGAAAGACCTCTACAATGAGAAGTACAGAAAACTATGGAAAGAAATGAAAGAAAGCCTTAGAAGATGGAAAGATCTCCCATGTTCCTGGATAGGCAGAATTAATATTGTCAAAATGGCCATACTACCAAAAATGCTATACACATTCAATGCAATTCCAATTAAAATCCCAATAATGTAACTTACAGAAATAGAGCAAGCAATTATGAAATTCATCTGGAAGAATAAGAAACCCAGAATAGCTAAAGCAATCCTCAGTAGAAAGAGAGAAGCAGGGGTATCACAATACCAGATCTTCTACTCTACTACAAAGCAGTAGTAATAAAAATGGCATGGTATTGGTACCAAAATAGAAAGGTAGATCAATGGTACAGAATAGAGGACTCGGACACAAACCTAAATAAATACAATTTCCTCATACTAGACAAAGGTGAAAAAATATGCAATGGAGAAAAGAAAGCCTGTTCAACAAATGGTGCTGGGAAAACTGGAAAACCATATGCAACAGAATGAAACTTAACTCCTATCTCTCACCCTGCACAAAACTCAACTCAAAATTCATCAAGGACCTCAGAATCAGACCAGAGACCCTGCATCTTATATAAGAAAAAGTAGGTCCAAACCTTCAACTTGTTGGCTTAGGATCAGACTTCCTTAACAGGACTCCCATAGCACAAGAAATAAAAGCAAGAATCAACAACTGGGATAGATTCAAACTAAAAACCTTTCTCTCAGCAAAGGAAACTATCAGCAATGTCAAGAGAGAGCCTACAGAGTGGGAGAATATCTTTGCCACTCATACTTCAGATAGAGCGCTAATTTCCAGAATCTATAAAGAACTCAAAAAACTCTACACCAAGAATACAAATAATCCCATCAACAAATGGGCTAAGGAAATGAACAGACATTTCACAGAAGAAGATGTACAAGCAATCAACAGATAAATGAAAAAATGTTCAACATCTCTAGTAATAAGAGAAATGCAAATCAAAACTACCCTAAGATCTCATCTCACCCCAATTAGAATGGCGATTATCAAGAACATAAGCAACAATAGGTGTTGGCGAGGATGTGGGGAAAAAGGTACAGTCATACATTGCTGGTGGGGTTGCAAATTAGTGCAGCCACTCTGGAAAGCAGTATGGAGATTCCTCAGAAAGCTTGGAATGGAACCACCATTTGACCCAGCTATCCCACTCCTTGGCCTATACCCAAAGGACTTAAAATCAGCATACTACAGAGATACAGCCACATCAATGTTCATTGCTGCTCAATTCACCATAGCCAGATTGTGGAACCAACCTAGATGTCCTTCAACTGATGAATGGATAAAGAAACTGTGGCATATATATACAATGGAATATTACTTCGCCATAAAGAATGATAAAATTATGGCATTTGCAGGCAAATGGATGAAATTGGGAATATCATGCTAAGGGAGATAAGCCAATCTCAAAAAACTAAAGGACAAATTATCTCTCTGATAAGCGGACTCTGACATATAATGGGGGGAGGAAGGTGTTAGTGTTAGGGTTAGGGTTAGGTTTAGGGTTGGTGTTAAGGAGGGTGGCAAGAATGGAGGAAGGATGGACTGTATAGAAGGAAAAGAGCGATGGGAGGCAGGGGAAGGAAAAAATAACAGAATGAATCAAACAACATTATCCTATGTAAACTTATGATTACACAAATGGTATGCCTTTACTCCATGTACAAACATAGAAACAACATGTATGCCATTTGTTTACAATTAAAAAATCATAAAAAAGAATATATGGCATTTTTAACAATTAGGGAAATTCAAATTGAAATGACACTGAGGTTTCATCTCACTCCAATTAGAATTTCATCATCTGGCACACAAACAATAATAAATGGGGATATGATGTGGAGGGGAAAAAAAACACTTTCACACACTTGGTAGGATTGTAAATTAGAATAATCACTATGAAAATCACTATGGAAATTATTCAAAAGGGTAGAATTGGAACAACAAAATGACCAAGCTATCCAACTCCTTGGTATCTATTGAAAAGTATCAGTCACATACTCTAGCAATACAAGCATGCCCATTGATAGCAGTACAGTTCACAACAGCCAAGTTATGAAACCCACCTAAGTATCCTTCAACAGATGGTGGGTAAAGATAATGTGGTATGTACACACAATGAAGTTTTACTCAGTCTTAAAGAATGAAATGTCATTTCCAAGGAAACAGATGGAACTGAAGAACATAATGCTAAGTGAGATAAGTCAGACTCAGAAAGTCAAGGGTCCCATGTTTTCTCTCCTGTCTGGCAGCTAGACAGAAAAGGAAAGGCAAAGGGACCTCATCAAAATGGATAAAAGACCAGAAGAGTAGAGAAAGGGAATGGGAAAAGGAGAAAAAGAAGAAATTAGGAAGCACAGGGGAAAGAAACTGATAAATTTGTGCTGTATAATTGTATGAATATAGTACAATAAATCCCAATATTATAATAATTATATTGGATCAATAAAAATCATTTTAAAAAGATGATAGTACAGGAGTAATGACCTGAAGATGGTGGAGTAGGAAGTTCCAGGTGTCAGTCCTTCCAGAGAAACAATGATTGACCTAGTATGAACTGTCTGAAGCAAATCTTTGGGAATTCTGGAATCTAGTTGAAAATGATAGTATCCAGGGAAATATCTGACAAAGAAAGTTCTGAAAAATCTCAGTGTCTCACATACCAGCTACTATTCCCCATAGAGCATCAATCACTGCAGGCAGCTGTGAAGACAGATTCTATAGTCCTGTTGCATCTTGTTGGTGTTAGAATGGGAAACAGGGATTGTTCCTACAAAAATCCCCTGTGTATGCTTTGGTCATTTGATCTTGATCACGGAGAAGCCGTTACACAGGTTGGCCATTAGGTACTTTCCCTTTCTCCCATACATTGAGTACAATCATTTCTATTTGAATTTCATGGCTCCAATTTTATATTTTCTAACTTGTTTATGAATATTTTCTTTTCACCTCAGGTGTCAATTTTGTCTTTCTTCATTTAGATTATTAATGTCTATAGAACAGTGTTCAAGTATTCTAGGTATTTAATGATTCAATTTTAATTCTTCAATGATAATTCATATAGATCTTCAAGACAAGATATGCTTAAAGTGTTTGTCATGAATGTCTTTCCTCACCATGTGACTAGCCGTAGTAACCATAGAATTAATCAATGAAATACAAAATGTAGAGGCAATCAGATAACAAGATTTGTGATTCACATTCTACCTCTTCCATTTTGATCAGGAAGCAGTCGATGAGGTCCCGAGGACTGTTCATATCCAGAGATTCTTGGTGTTCTATTATTTTCTCCAAAAAATACTGTTTCATATCAGCAACATTCTTAAAGAATTTTTTATGACTCCCTGGGAAATAGTCAATGAGAACAGGAAAATTGTTGCAGACCTACAAAATAAAAATATATTTTAGCTACAAACAAGTAAGAAAAACATGTATATTATTCCTAGTACTTTGTAGAAACTATAGATTTAAAACAAAGCTAAAAATATTCTCCACCTTCATGAAGAACTGTACATGGTTAAAAATTCCCATGCTTATAGAAAGATTTGAGGGAGAGAACTATGATCACAGTATCAGAAATGATAACCCTTTCCTGTATTCATACATCATCTTTAGAGATAAAAATATGACTATATAAACTTTCTCCTTTTTCAAATCAATATTTCCCTAAAATCTGTAAATATGGATTAGCATGATTTACCATGATTGATGATTTGAAGATGAGAACAGAGTTGAAGGGACTTTGGGTAACCAGAGAAAGAGTACAATGCTTGATAATTGAGAATTATGTTCAATGGGTACAGGGCAGAGATCAGGGTGAGAGGGAAGAGGGGAGGGAACAGGGAAGTGGTGAGGACTTCATTAAAATATATTATATTCCACGCTTTTATAATTCTGTCAAAATCTTTCTGCTATTTAATTATCATTTTTTAGATTAGTGACTTGTGGTACATGATGGTGAGAGTCACTGTAGTATATTTGTATGTGTTCACGGGAATGTTAGGACAGATTCAATCCGCTGTCTTTTTCTAGCCCTTCACTCCTCTCCCTTTCCTTCATTCCCCTTCATCTACTACACTGATCTTTTTTCTATTCTTTCTCTTTTTCCTGACCCACTTTAACTTGGATTATCTGTTGCATATCAGAGAAAACATTTGATCTTTGGTTTTGTGAAACTGATTTATTTTACTTAGCATGCTAAGTCTCCAGATCTATCCATTTACTGGCAAGTGCCACACAGTCATTCTTCCTTACGACTGCATATATAACATATTTTCTTTGTTCCCTCATCTCTTCAAGTCACCTAGGTTACTCCATAGTTTGGTTACTGTGAATTGAACTTCTATAAATATTGATCTTGTTGCATCACTGTAGAATACAGATTTCAAATCCTTTCTATATATACCAAAAAGTGGGATAACTGGTCAAAGTGCGGTACCATTCCAAGTTTTCTGAGGTATCTCCATACTGCTTTCCACAGTGAATGTAAGCTTTTGCAGTCCTACCAACGTAATATGAGTGCACCCTTTTCCCCATATCCTCCCCAACATCTTCTGTGACTTGTATTCTTGAATATTGCCATTCTGTCTGGAGTGAGATGAAATGGTGGTGAAGTATTGATTTGCATTTCTCTAATTGCTAGAGATGTTGAACTTTTTTCATATATTTGTTGAACATTCATATTCCTCCTTTGGATAAGTGTCCTTTTAGTTCCTTTTACCATTTATTGATTGAATTATTTGATGTTTTGTTTTTTGACTTCCTTGTATATCCTGGAGATTAACAATCTGTCTGAGGTACATGTGGCAAAGATTTTCTTCCATTCTGTAGCACTTTCTTCATGTTCTTGATGGTTTCCTTTGCTGTGAAGATTTTAGTTTGATACCATCCCATTTATTGGTTCTTGATTTTACTTCTTGCACTTCAGGAGTTTTATTGAGAAAGTCAGTTCATAAGCCAACATGATAGAGAAAGGCCTCCATTTTCTTCTAGTAAGTGCAGGGCTCTGGTTTAATGCCTGGGTCTTTGATCCACGTTGAGTTTGGTTTTGAGGAGGTGAGAGATAGGGGCTAAATTTCATTCTACTATGTATACATTTGCAGTTTCCTCTTAACCATTTGTTAAGAAGACTATCTTTTCTCCAATATATATTGTTGGAAACCTTGTCAAGTATCAGATAACTCTATTTCTGCCAAGTAAAGTGAAATTTCTAAGTGGTGATTGGAGTGCAACCTTGTCAGTGATGAGTCCCCAACAGGGTCCTGAATGTCCACTGAGTGCCATGACCTTGCTCAAATGCAAACACCAAAGTACTTTATAAAGATTAGGCTCTGGGGGTTGCTGGGAAAAGCATTGGCCAGAGATCCAAAGTGTTTACGTGTCATCTCTAATGAGGGCATTCATTTTCCTGTGCATAAAGTAAAGGACTCAGTCATATTTTCCTGATACTCACTTCATGATGCCCAACTCTGGGCTAGACTTTGGTGTCCAGACTCACTTCACTGCTTGGGCCATTTTAGTCAGAATAAAGACCATATGTGTTTTCTGAGGAAGAAGGGATAGGATTTTCTCTCACCTGGATCCACGGGGAGCTCAGAATCTCCAGGCTTTCATTTAATTTCCTCATAAAGTTGAGAAAACGCAGATCTTCATAATCAAAACGACTATGGAAGATAATGGAGCAGATCACATTGCAGGGAGCACAACCCAAGATAAAGGTGGGATCACAGGGTGAGGCTAAAGAAATGGAAACATTAAAAGTTAACATTAAAATATACATAAAAATGTGTTTCTCTTTGAGATAGCAAGGAAAGGTAATTGCAGAACCTCTAAGCAATATTTATTGAGAAGTTTCCTTGAGATGAAAAATATTCAGCATGCTAAAAGTCAGTATCACTTTTATGTTAATGTCAAATTGACTTTTACCTTCTAGCCAGTTTAACAGCAGTTTTCATAGAGCTCCATTCAAATCCACTGCCTTTTTAAGCCATTCTAACACACAGTATCCCTCATTTTTTGAAAACATTTTAAAAGATCACTTTAAAAACACCTGTTAATACAATTTCAGTGCAGAATCATATTTGTCAACAAAACTGTAGATAATTAGGAATTATGCAAAAAGAAAGGAAATTTAGGAACATTCATTTTATTTATATATACACATATATACATATATACACATACATATATTTTATACACACACACACACACACACACACATATATGTATAGTGACCATTGAAAGTTTTCTTTGTGAATTTTGTTTTGTTTTGTTTTCATCCAGGGGATTAAACTCAGAAACACTTGAACACTGAGCCACATTCCTAGTCCTATTTTGCATTTTATTTAGAGACAGGTTCTTAGTGAGGTACTTAGCAGCTCCCTGTTGCTGAGGCTGGCTTTGAACTTGATCCTTCTGCCTCAGCCCCCTGAGCCACTGGGATTACAGGCTTGGGCCACAACCTTGAGGTGAAAGTTTAATGTATAAAACAGGAGTAAAGACTAAATAGAGAGTAACTATGTAGGAATTTGTATATTTGTGGAACTAAATAAAAAACAGAAAACATTGATGTTTTATGAGGAAAAATGGTTAGCATTCATAAATAATGACATGCACTTATGAAAATAAAAGTGAGGAATTTTTATTTTAAATAAATTCTGTGTAAAACAAAGTTTAAATTCATGAATGGAATCTGTTTATTTCTTCATTAGAGAGAGAAAAAGAGGGGGGATGGATAGACATTGAGGGAAATTTTCTCACCTTAGGAAATAGCACCCATCATTTTCAAATGCATCAAAATTTAATCTACATAGCAATTCCACTCCCTTGTGAACCTCTGGAACACTTCTCGGAATCATATACTCACCCACAGATTAATATAGTTTAGTTGATTTTAATACTGGCCATCATTTTATTCAATTATGTCTTTTTATAGGGAAATTAAAGAAGGACAAGGCTCTATTTGAGGGACTCTATAAAAAGGAAATTACAATTAGGTGATCAATAAATTCCATTTGAAAATAAAAGTCTCCAAACTCACAACTATAGATTTAAAGTTTGCTTGATAAAATTAATTAACCGTGGAAGTGAAAGATCTCTACAATGAAAATTACAAAAAAACTGATGAAAGAAGTTGAAGAAGACACACACATACACACACACACAAAGATGGAAAAACCTCCCATGCTCATCAACTGGAGTATTTGGATCCTACTACCCAAATCAATTTGCAGGTTCCATTGAATTTCCATGATAATACCAAAGACAGTTATCACAGAATTAGAAAAAAAATCCTAGAATTTATGTGGAAGCACAAAAGGCAAGACAATCGTAAGCAGAGGAACAAAGCTGGAGGCAGGACAATGCCTGAATTCAAGACATACTACAGAGCCAGAGGAAGCAAAATATCATGGTACTAGCCTAAAAACAGGCAAATAGAGCAATGAAAGAGAGAGGAGATTCCGGGGAGAGGGGCAGGGAAGACATGCATCCACACTCAACTGATTCTTATAAAAGTTACCAAAAGTTATGGTGGAGAAATGAGATCATCTTCAAAAAATGGAGCATGAAGATGATTGCAGCTTGACCCATATCTCTCACCTCATACAAAATTCAACTGAGAATGGCTCAGAGACATTACTGTAAGACTTGAAACCCTAACAGAACTAGAAGAAAACATAGGGGAAAAAACTCAAGATGGAAAAAGTGATGATATTTTTGTATAGGACCCTAAAAGAAAAGTAGGAAGTAGATTACATCAAACTGAAAAGCTCTTACACAACAGTCAATAGACTGAAGAGACATCCTATGGAAAGGGAGATAATATTTGCCAATTTTTCATCTCATGAAAGATTAAAATCGACAATATACGAGGAATGGAAAAACATAACAGACCCCACGTAATAAAATAAAAAATGTGTTAATAGGCACCTCTCGAAAGAAGAAATGAACTGACCAATAACACATTTTTAAAATGCTAAATATCATTAGCCATCAGGGAAATGCATATCAAAACTACCATGAGACATCATTTTGCCCCACTTAGAATGACTCTATGATAGTCAAAACACAGAAACACAAATTAGACACCTTACTTACAACCACTACACAACAACAAATAATAATATTGGAAAGGTGTGCAGAAAAAGGCACCTTATAACTGTTGGTGGAATTGTTCATTAGGAAGGCCATTATGGAAAACAGAATGAAGTTTCCTCAAACATAAACAGATCTTCCATAGGATCCATAGGATCCAGGTGTCCTGACTCTGGTACACAGATGAAAGAAATGAAATCAACATACCACATAGATTCCTGCATGTTCAGAACAGTTATGACACTATTTATGTGGTTATCAACAGATGAGTGGATAAAGACAGTATGTTATACATACACAATGTATTTGCATTCAGTCAAAAAAAAGAATGGAATCTTGTCACCTACTGGAAAGAAGAAAAAACTGGGGGAACTGATGGTAAGGGTCGAAAAAAAAAAGTTGAGTATTGCATGATCTCTCTCAGGTGTGGAAGGTAAAATGAATGTGAACCTGAGAATAGAATAGAGGAAGGATGTGTGGTGGTGGTGAGGAAAGTAGAGAGATGAAGAGGATGGATTTTAATAGTATTTGCTGCACACATGTGAGGGAATACCATAGTGATCCTCATTAAGATGAACTGATAAGTGTTAATAAAAACTACAGTACAATAAATTTTTAAAAAATGAAAAAATGATGCAAAGGAAGTGTAGTGCATTGGGTCAGAACAAGGCATTCAAATTATCTACTCTTCCACCAGGCTCTGTAAGTGTTCCAGTATCCTGAGTGTTCACAACAAAGGTTTATTTTAGGTATGGAGTTGAAGGGTAATTAGAGAAGACTGCAAATTTCTTTATGTACATCATTCACTGGCAAAGTCTGATTTTTAGTCTTTCCTTTCTTGTTGAATTGGAAGAGAAATTTAAAAACCGAGCAATCTTGTTTCAACCTGAAAATCAGAGACACTGGAAAACACTTCATGGGTCAGTAGAGAAGACATGGAGAGGTAAGTGATTATCATAAGACTTTTCAGGAGATATGAAAATCAATGGAAAATCATATATGAAGATAATTACTATGCATTGGTCTTGGAAGAAACCCTGAGAGTCGTGAGACAGCAAAAGCGACTCTACAACCACAGTCCAGTTAGGTGAAAGCACACCTCACTTGCTGCAGCTCCACAGGGTCTAAGGCTGATGTTTCCACTGTGTCCAATGGACAGTGGTGAAATGTGGAATAGGAAGCTCACAATGTGCCCTGGGGAAACCCTGCTCTTTAACTCTTTAAGGGAATGGATCACTAAACCTTCTGTCCTCATGATGCAATGATTTGAAAACAGAAACAGCTGGTCAGAGGAGGATTATATGACCTTTGCACCCATCATGCATCCCACTCATGCCTGTGCACAGGCAGCACAGATCCACAGACTCTGACTCTCTGCTTCAAATCATCCCTCCTCCACATGAGGACTGACAGCACCCATAATTAACGTCTGGCTGTTGCTGAAACGTGTCTGCTAGACACAGAAGAGAGCAATCTGTTAAGGACAGTGATAAGATGAGTCACTCACACTTGGTTTTCCTCAACTCCTCCACAAGGCAGCGGGCTTCTTCTTGAATGCGGTCCTCAATGCTCCTCTTCCCCATCCCAAAATTCCGCAGAGTCATGAGTGAGAAGCGCCTCATCTCCCTCCATCTCTTTCCAGTAGTTAAAACAACTCCTAAATGAGGGAGAGCAGAATCTAGGAGGAATACCCCAGGCGAGGTAGAGGAAGTTCACCAGTGGCAGCCACAGCTATGGTCAAACTCAACCTGGCTTTCTCTTTTCCTTTCTTCTCATCACCATGACCATTGCTCTCCCATTTCACATGCACACATACTTACCAAATCCTTTATTAGCTCTATCAGGCACTGGGAAACTGCCTCTTCCAGAAAATACTTCCCCGTGATCAATCAGGGCTTCCTTCACAGCTTCGTATCCATGCAACACCACAGTGGGCTTCGTACCCAAATACAGGGTGAACACAGGCCCATAGACTTTTGACAACTGAAAATGGGAAATAAAATGCAAATATTAGCTGAATGAGATCAGCATTTGATCTACATGTTTGATTGATTCCAACTGTCATTCAGATTATTCTCATTATATTTGTTATATTTTATTGTGCCACAGGAATATTTAAATATTTCTAAATATTTTCTATAAATGTGATGGCAATAATAGCTGTCAGTTATGGTTGGTCTATGATGTGCATCCTCACAGCAATGCATTTATGGAACTTATTTGTCCTGTTTTACAGGCAAAGGAAATGAAGTCAGAAAGTTACAAACTCACTTGCAGTGTACCATGACTAATAAACAGAGGACCCAAATTTGAATCTTTATTTTGTCAACTTTGGAAGTTTGAAGAATTTATTGGTCCCTGATGCTTATCACCTTTGCACCAATACCCAGCTGAATTCTTCTGGTTCATTAGCAGAGCTAGTGTCATAGATGTTTGGCTAAGAAAGCCTATGACAAGTACTGGAAGACTATTTTTAATGTTGACCCCAGATGATCTTAACACTCAGAGGTTGGGAACACAGATATCACTAACACAGCAAGAGATTGATTACTATGGAGGCAGCACCAGGCCATGCAGCATAGCGTGGAAGAACAATTTCCCTCACCTTGCAGCAAGTCACAGAGTATAGGCTGCAGCTTTGTGCAAAACCCACAAGGATTGTGTTATCAGCCAGTGGACCCTGTATTACTCTCTTATGCTGCTTCTTAGCCCATAGGATTTTTGTTTTTGTTTTATTAATGCTTTTATTGAGGTATGATTGAAAAATAAAAAGGTTACATATTTAAAGTGTAAAATGTAATAATTTGATTTATATAGACATTGCAAATTGATTACCACAGCCAAGCAAATTAACATATACATTCTCTCAGTGTTAACATTTTCATGTGTGTGTATGAAAACAGGTTAGGGAATTTCAATATGAGATGCATTATTATTTACTGCAGTCATAATGTTGTGCCTTAGGTCCCCAGTGCTTATTCACCTTGTAACTGAATCTCTTTATACCCTTGGAATAAAAATTCACCTTTCTCCCACATCCCAACTCCCCAAAACCACCATTCTTCTCTATTACTATGAGTTTGAGGCTTTTTGCTTTGTTTTGTAAGATTCCACTTGTGAGACTGTGTATTAATGGTCTTTCTGTGTGGCCATTTCCTTCATTATAAAGTCCTCCAGGCTCAATCCATGTTGTGGTAATTAGTAGGAGGTCCATTTTTAAGGCTAATTAAGATTGTGTTTTTATATATGAATCACATTTGATTTACCCAATTGTTTCTGCTCCAAATCTCCTTGTGCTGTCTCACACTTGAGCTTTTGGGGAACACTTCAAATGCAAACTGTAACTTTGTGGTTTTGAATTGCATTTTCCTGATGATAAGAGTTTTGAGCATCTTTTCATATACCTGTTGACCATTTGCATGATTTTGGAAAAGTATCTATTCATATTCTTTGTTCATTTTTATTAGGTAATTTTAGTTATGAACAATATTAGGGCTCCTTTGATAATTAAGTATTAGGGCTCATTTTGACATAACTCTTAAAGCATGGAATAATGTGTTCTACTTCAGTCCCCAGTGCTTCCCCTTTCCCTCCCTTCTCCCTTATGCTTTTCTCTTTCCTGTACTCTACTGATATTTCTTCTTTTATTTATAGGGTTACCTTTCAACTTTCACTATGGAGCATGATGTTAAATATTGGGTAGTCACACATGGCCTTTAGTGTTCTGTGAAAAATTCCTTCTGTGTCATGTGTTTTTGAAAGTTTCATCATGCAAGATTTTGAAACATGTCAAATGCTTTTCTTGCATCTATCAAAATGCTCCTATGTTTCTTGTCCTTCATTTCATTAATATGATGTGTCACATTTATTGATTTATGCATGTGAATCACCCTTGGATATCTGGGATAAATCCTGCATGATCATGGTGGATGATCGCTATAATGTGCTGGAGCACAGAAAGATGCAGGTAAAATGGAATTATTCTCCTTAGCATTGGAAAAGTTATTTTGATCTTTTACATCTTGGTGTTGCTGTGATGGACTCCTGAGTCTATTGGAGTTTTTCTTTTCTAGATATTTCTCCTATTGTTGTTCTTGTTGAAAAAGGGATGAAGACTGGAATATCATACTTCACCATCTTACCACAGTCTATCTCATAAGTATTTCTTAACCTGAAGTATTGTTCTCTTCTTCAGAGAAATTTAATTTTGATGATTACAAGGTATGCAGCAGATCTCTTCTTTAATGAACTAATTTCACTGTAAGTATAATTAATCTTTAGGCAATAAGTAACAGCAAATGACCAAAACTAAACCCCAACTACTAACTTCCAATTTAGAACTCTGCACCATTCCCATTACAGGAATTTAGAGTTTGTCAGCATTCCTCAGGGGATCCCATCTACACTGGAGGAATGGAAACTGAGAGTTACTATAAAAATGGGACTCCCAGTCACAGTGTCTGGCTGCTAAGTTCTGAATGCAAAAATGCTTGGCTTAACAAAGTCCAAAATTCAAATCTAGATTCTCAAAGCAAAAAAATAAATAAATATGGAGAATGAAAACCCTTCCCTATCTACAATTCAGACCACCTTAGTAGAAAAAGCTTCATTATTTTCATTTAATATTTTTCCTGTTTTCCCCCTCTTGTTCACCTCATTTATATACATTCTTTGCTTTATTTTAAAAAATGTAAGGACTCACAAACTTAACACAGAAATGCAAATAACCCAATAAACAAATGAGCAAGGGAATTTAACAGGTACTTCACAGAAGAAATAAGAATGGTCAACAAATATATGAAGAAATGTTCAACATCTCTATCAATTAGAGAAATGCTAATTAAAACCACCGATATTTCATCTCACTCAAGTCAGAATGGCAATTAGTAAGAATACAAGTAACAATAACTATTGGCAAGGATGTGGGAGAAAAGTTTCACTTATACATTGTTGGTGATACTGCAAATTGGTGCAACAAGTCTAGAAATTAGTTTCCCTTAGAAAGCATGGAAAGGAGAGCTAGCCGCCCGCTGACCCCCATGCTGAGGTCGGACACCATTGAGGGAAGCTAGCCAGCCCGCCTGACCCCCAAGCTGAGGCAGGATGCCATCACACAGAGCGAGCCAGCCCACCTGAACCCTAGATGAAGGTCAGATGCCATCTCTGAGCCTGCCTGCCTGCCCCCCCTACTGCTGAGGGACACCAAATTTGCCTCTGTGCTGACTCAGCACACCCTCACTGGGGCTCCCCAGCTTCTTTATAGACTGCTGCAGGCATTTTGAATTATTCCTGAGGGCATGGCCATCATCATTGGAAGGGCAACTCCCTTCCTGAGAGACCTACAGGAGACTGGAGGACCTTTGACAGGACCCAGGAGTCAAGAAGAGGAGGTATTGAGAGACTCGGGACCAACTCAGAGCCGCCAGTTGAGTCTCTCAGACTGGGTGAGGCTCCCTGAATGGGGCAGTAGTCCTGGAATGCAGGGAACTTCATGGAGTAGATTTGCCCAGTAAGACTCCTCCGCTGGAGCCATGAACCCGAACAACTAGGAGCATTATGGAGGAGGACCACCCAACAAGAGTCTTCAGCACAGAGCAAGGGTCCTAGGCCTGAGCAGTAAGTCCAGTCCCCAGGGAACATCGTAGAGGAGGGCTTCTCAGAGAGAGAGTCCCTCCCAGGTCCAGGTGGTAGTTCTGAATGAAAGGGAACTTCTCAGAGGACAGCTGCCCACCGAGACGACCCCACCAGGTGAGTCTTCCCGCTGGGTGAGGTTTTCCCACCAGGGTGGTAGAACCAGAGACACAAGCCAAGCTCCACCATGCCCTAGACCACAGTCTAGTCCCCCTTTTGACTATCAGTCAACAAGTGGAGGCGCCTCACCCACCAGCAGGAAATATACCCCACCTGAAGGCCACCACCCCTAGAGGGGCAGTTTTCCTTGTGTATCACTGCATTATCAAGTTCCTCCAAAACTTCAGGCTACTGAAGGCTAGAAGGCGAGTTATTGGAATACTACAGGGACACTATAAGTCAAAAGAGAAAATCCACAATATCTCAGAGTTTCACTACTACAGAGGTAGATACCTGAGCAATATGAGAAAACAAGGGAAGAAAATGACCCAAAAAACCTAGATGATATAGCAATAAAATCAAATGACAGCATGGCAGAAGATATGTCAGAAAGGGAGTTCAGAATGAAAGAGCAAATGCAGGCTTTACTAATCACACCAATCAACAGTTAAAAGAAAAAATACAGGAAGCAGAAGATCAATTCAATAAAGAGTTAGAGATACTGAAAAAAATAAAAACAGAAATCCTTGAAATGAAAGGAGGCCCAGGAGGTAGAGTCGGGCCCCTGGGAACATTGCAGGGAAAGGCAGCCGAGCCCAGGCGGTAGCTGTAAATTGAGGGGAAACACTAAGAGGGGAACTGACCAGCGAGACCTCCCCAACGCGTGAGTCTTCCCTGCCAGGTGAAGTTTCCCCACAAGGACGGTAAAACAGAGACACAGGCCCAAACAGGCCTTGCCTCAGCCCGCAGCCTAGTTCCCCTTTGGATGACCATTGGTCAACAAGTGGAGGCACTCTGCCCACTAGCAGGGAATATACCCCACCTGAAGGCCTTCACCCATAGAGAGGCAGCTTCCTTGTGGAGCACCGCATTATCAACTTCCTCCAAGACTTCAGCCTACTGAAGGCTAAGAGGGGATATATATAGAAATCCTCAGGGACATTGTAAGTCAATAGAGGAAATCTGCAATATCTCTGCAGTCCACTGATACCTGAACAATATGAGAAAACAAGGAAAGAAAATGCCACAGACAAATCTAGATGTTACATCAATAAAATCCAATGACAGCATGGCGGAACAAATGACAGAAAAGCAATTCAGAATGTACATAATTAAAATGATCAGAGAAGCAAACAATGAGAAGAAAGAGCAAATGCACGCACTGAAGGAGGAGATGAAAGAGCAAATGCAGGCATTGAATGATCGCACCCATCGATAGTTAAAAGAGCAAATAAAGGAAGCAAAAGATCATTTCAATAAAGAGAGATATTGAAAAAAAGAAAACAGAAACCCTTGAAATGAAGGAAAAAATAAACCAAATTAAAAACTCCATAGAAAGCATAACGAATAGGATAGAACACCTGGAAGACAGAACCTCAGATATTGAACACAAAATATTTAATCTTGAAAACAAAGTTGAACAAACAGAGAAGATGGTAAGAAATCATGAACAGAATTTACAAGAACTATGGGATATCATGAAAAGACCAAATTTAAGAATTATTGGGATTGAGGAAGACTTAGAGAAACAAACCAAAGGAATGAACAATCTATTCAATGAAATAATATCTGAAAATTTCCCAAATCTGAAGAATGAAATGGAAAATCAAGTACAAGAGGCTTATAGGAATCCACTTAAACAAAATTACAACAGACCCACAGCAAGGCACATTATAATGAAAATACCTAACATACAAAATAACGACAGAATTTTAAAGGCTGCGAGAGAAAAGAATCAAATTACATTCAGGGGGATAGCAATACGGACATCAGCATATTTTTCAATCCAGACCCTAAAAGCTAGAAGGGCCTGGAACAACATTTTTCAAGCCCTGAAATAAAAAATGATACCAACCAAGAATCTTATACCCAGCAAAACTTACCTTCAGATTTCACAAAGAAATAAGATCCTTCCATTATAAACAAAAGCTAAAGGAATTTACAAAAAGAAAGCCAGCACTACAGAACATTCTCAGCAAAATATTCCATGAGGAAGAGATGAAATGCAAATACATAAATATACATAAATCAGCAAAGGGAGGAAGTACACTAAAAGAACAGCCAAATAAAGGAGAAACCAAGTCGAGTCAAAAAAGAAAAGTCATATGATCGGGAATAAAAATCATATCTCATTAATAACCCTGAATGTTAATGGCCTGAACTCATCAATCAAAAGACATAGACTGGCAGATTGGATTAAAAAGAAAGATCCAACAATTTGCTACCTACAAGACACTCATCTCGTAGAAAGAGATACACACAGACTAAAGGTGAAAGGATGGGAAAAAACATACCATGCACACGGACACAGCAAAAAAGCCAGAGTATCCATCCTCATATCAGATAATGTGGACTTCAAGCCAAAGTTAGTCAGAAGGGATAAAGAAGGACATTTCATACTGCTAAGGGAAGCATAAATCAGCAAGACATAACAATCATAAATATCTATGGCCCAAATAGTGGCTCATCCATGTACGTCAAACAAATCCTTCTCAATTCCAGAAATCAAACAGACCACAACACGATAATACTAGGTGATTTTAACACACTCTCTCACCACTGGACAGATCCTCCAAACAAAAATTGAATGAAAAAACCATAGAACAAAGAGTGAATACACTTTCTTCTCAGCAGCACATGGATCCTTCTCTAAAACAGACCATATATTATGCCACAAAGCTAATGTTAGCAAGTACAAGAAGATAGAGATACTACCTTGAATTCTATCAGATCATAATGGATTGAAATTGGAAATAAATGACACATTAAAAAACAGAAACTACTCCAACACCTGGAGATTAAATAATATGCTATTATATGATGAATGGATAACAGAAGATATCAGGAAGGAAATTAAAAAATTCTTAGACATACATGAGATCAAAGAAACATCATATCTCTGGGACACTAAAAAAGCAGTACTTAGAGGAAAATTTATTTCATGGAATGCATTCAATAAAAGAAAATTAAATAAATAAATAAACGACCTAACACTACAGCTCAAAGCCCTAGAGAAAGAAGAACAGAGCAACACAAAAAGTAGTAGAAGACAGAAATAGTTAAAATCAGAGATGAAATCAATGAAATTGGAACAAAAGAAACAATAGAAAAATTTGACAAAATAAATAGTTCTTTGTGAAAATAAACAAAATCAATAAACCCTTAGCCACACTAACAAACAGGAGGAGAGAGAAAACCGAAATTACTAAAATTCAGAACGAACAAGGAAATATCACAACAGACACGAGTGAAATGCAAAACATAGCTACTTTGAAAATCTATACTCCAATAAAATAGAAAATCTTGAAGACATCAACAGGTTTCTAGAGGCATACGAATTACCTAAACTGAACCAGGAGGACATACACAATTTAAATAGATCAATTTCAAGTAATGCAATTGAAGAAGTCATCAAAAACCTACCAACAAAGAAAAGTCCAGGACCAGATGGGTTCTCAGCCGAGTTCTACAAAACCTTCAAAGAAAAGCTCATTCCAATACATCTCAAAGTATTTCATGAATTAAAAGAGGAGGGAACCCTCCCAAACTCATTCTATGGAGCCAATACCATCCTGATACCTAAATCAGACAGAGACACATTGAGGAAAGAAAATTTCAGACCAATATCCTTCATGAACATTGATGCAAAAATTCTCAAAAAAAATCTTACCAAATTGCATACAAAAATATATTAAAAAGTGCACCACAATCAAGGGGGTTTTATTCCAGGGATGCAAGGTTGGTTCAACATCCAGAAATCAATAAATATAATTCACCACATCAACAGACTTAAAGGCAAGAATCACATGATTATTTTGATAGATGCAGAAAAAGCATTTGATAAAATACAGCATCGCTTCATGCTCAAAACACTAGAAAAAATAGGGATAGTAGGAACATTCCTTAACATTGTAAAAGCCATCTATGCTAAGCCCATGGCCAATATCATTCTAAATGGTGAAAAACTGAAAGTATTCCCCCTAAAAACTGGAACAAGACAGGGATACCCTCTTTTAACACTTCTATTCAACATTGTCCTTGAAACTCTAGCCATAGCAATTAGACAGACCAAGGAAATTAAAGGGAAACAAATAGGAAAAGAGGAACTCAAACTATGACATGATTCTATATTTAGAGGATCCAAAAACCTCCTCCAGAAAACTTCTAGGCCTCATCAATCAATTCAGAAAAATAGCAGGCTATAAAATCAACACACGTAAATCTAAAGCATTTTTATATATAAGTGATGAAACAGCTGAAAGGGAAATGAGGAAAACACTCCATATGCACTAGCTTCAAAAAAAATAAAATACTTGGGAATCAATCTAACCAAAGACGTAAAACATCTCTACAATGAAAACTACAAAACATTGAAGAAAGAAATTGAGGAAGACCTTAGAAGATGTAAAGATCTCCCATGTTCTTGGATAGGCAGAATTAATGTTGTCAAAATGGCCATACAGGTCTGGGGATGTAGCTCAGTTGGTAGAGAGCTTACCTCACAAGCACAAGGCCCTGGGTTCAATCCCCAGCACTACAAAAAAAAAAAAAAAAAAAAAAAAGGCCATACTACCAAAAGTACTATACAGATTCAATACAAATCCAATTAAAATCCCAATGACGTACCTTACAGAAATAGAGCAAGCAATCATGAACATCAGCTGGAAGAATAAGAAACCCAGAATAGCTAAAGCAATCCTTAGCAAGAAGAGTGAAACAGGGGGTATCACAATACCAGAACTACAGTTCTACTACAAAGCAATAGTAACAAAAACGGCATGGTATTGGTACCAAAATAGACAGGTAGATGAATGGTACAGAAAAAAGGACATGGACACAAATCCAAATAAATACAATTTTCTCATACTAGACAAAGGGGCCAAAAATATGCAATGGTGAAAAGATAGCCTCTTCAACAAATGGTGCTGGGAAAACTGGAAATCCATATGCAAAAGAATAAAACTAAATCCCTATCTCTCACCCTTCAAAAAACTCAACTCAAAATGGATCAAGTACCTCAGAATCAGACCAGAGACCCTTCATCTTATAGAGGAAAAAGTAGGTCCAAATCTTCAACGTGTTGGCCAGGATCAGACTTCCTTAACAAGACTCCCATAGCACAAGAAATAAAAGCAAGAATCAATAACTGGGATAGATTCAAACTAAAAAGCTCTCTCTCAGCAAAGGAAACTATCAGCAATGTCAAGAGAGAGCCTGCAGACATCCCATTCCTCAATAAATTGATATATGAAAAATAAAAAAAGAGAGAGAGAGCCTACAGAGTGGGAGCAAAACTTCACCACTCATACTTCAGATAGAGCACTAATCTCCCGAATATATAAAGAACTCTAAAAACTCTATACCAAGAATACAAATAACCCAATCAACAAATGAGCTAAGGAAATGAACCAGGCACTTCACAGAAGAAGATCTACAAGCAAACAAAAGACATATGCAAAAATGTTCAACCTCTCTAGTAATAAGATAAATGCAAATCATAACTACCCTAAGATTCCATCTCACCCCAATTAGAATGGTGATTATCAAGAATACAAGCAAAAATAGGTGTTGGTGAGGATGTGGGGAAAAAGGTACACTCATACATTGCTGGTGGGGTTGCAAATTAGTGCATCCACTCTGGAAAGCAGTGTGGAGATTCCTCAGAATGCTTGGAATGGAACAATCATTTGACCCAGCTATCCCACTCCTTGGCCTACACCCAAAGAACTTAAAATCAGCATACTTCAAAGATGCAGCCACATCAATGTTCATAGCTGCTCAATTCACAATAGCCAGATTGTGGAACCAACCTAGATGCCCTTCAATTGATGAATGGATAAAGAAACTGTGGTATATAAATACAATGGAATATTACTCATCAATAAAGAATAATAAAATTATGGCATTTGCAGGCAAATGGATGAAATTGGAGAACATCATGCTAAGTTTGATAAGCCAATCTCAAAAAACCAAAGGAAGAATGTTCTCACTGATAAGCGGATGATGACACATAATGGGTGGGGGGAAGGGGCAAGAATGGATGAAGGAGGGACTGTATAGAGGGAAAAGAGGGGTGGCAGGGGTGGGGGTGAAGGGAAAAAATAACAGAATGAATCAAGCAACATTACCCTACGTAAATGTATGATAACACGAATGGTATGCCTCTACTTTATGTACAGAGAAACAAGATGTATCCCATTTATTTACAATAAAAATGAATTGAAAAAAATAAAAAGAAACTAGGCAGAACTCCTGGAAATGAAAGACACGCTGAAAGAAATAAAATTTCATGCAGAGCATCACAAACAGATTAGATTGTGCAGAAAATAGAAAATTACAGCAAATGACCATGAAACAATGAAGAGTAAGTGTACTCCAGATTTTTTACATTTTCATATTGCCATCAAAATATTAAACTTAAATGCTTCTTTTATTCCAGATGCATTGCTGCATTACACCACCTCCAACATGGAAAAGTATAAAAGAAATGGAAACATCAAAATTCCCAGAGTATTTGCTGTGCAACAATCTCTTTTAATTAATTGCCTTGTGAAATTCAATTTAATTTAATTTAAAATGAATAATTAATGTAAATTATTAATTATTAATGTAAATACCATTAAATTTAAAATGAAGAATTAATTTATTTACCATTTACAAGCTACTGGAAAAGCATCAACATACTTACGTTAGTTAAGGATTTGCTGATGTTTTTTGGATCTATCTGCAGGATGTTCCCAATAATTGGCAGAGGCATGGGTCCAGGTGGGAGTTTCCCTCTCCCAGATCTCTGTCTCCATAGTGAGAGGAGAAGCAGACAGGAGAGACTGATCACCAGGACCACAACTGGATCCATTGAAGCCTTCTCCTTTTCCTGAGACAACTGTGAGCTTGCAATCAGTGTAAACTTTATATTGTTCTGTTAATCAGAATGTGTGCTATTGACATAAAGTGCTGAGCCAATCGACTAGATAAGTTCTGACCCCTTCTGAGTGTACATTGGTCAGCTGATAAGAATAAAGTCAAACTTCTTTACTCTCGCTCTCCTTCCTGAATCTCTGTCCATGAAAATCTAGTTCAGCCACTCTGGGATACATACCAGGAATAGGTATTTTAAAACAAACAAGCAAGAAAACACAGAAGCACCCAACCTCTGGTGCTACCAATGTGCATGCAGGATTAAGAAAAAATGAGGCATTTGATACAAAACATTGCTCAACATGCTAGATTCTCATACTGATGACTGTTTGGAAATTCATGACTTGGAAGAAATAAGTGTACCTCTGACTTTTATATAAAAATATTGAATTTCTAATACTTAATCAAACAAAGGGATCATTTATCTTTGAAAAGCAAATCTTTTAAACATTTTAAAATCCTAAAATTACATCCAAAGTGCCTAAGCATACACTAAGTAGTACAACTTAAACATTTTGAAATGCAAAACACACATCATCATATAACTAAGTAAATATACATAGCATTTACTGTTTAGCATCCCAAACACCCAAATTCTGGAGAACAGAGAGTAGAGATTTATATTATATATTTTTTTTTTATTTCACAAGTGGGGAAACTGAGATTCTGTGAGCTGGGAGATCTTCACTCACACAACTCAGAGGGGGTTACAACTGGAGTTTGAAGATGTAATACCCATAAGGTGTGCTGTGGATTACATCAGAGCTGCCTCCAAAGCCACATAGGAAAAGTAAAGCAAACACCACACTGGCTCTGTTCATAGACCAACAAGCTTCCCCTCAAGTCACTACCCATCATTTCACTCCCAGGATAGCTGGGTCATAGATTCTACATGCAAACAGGCATAGAAGGGATCTCACCACCCATCGGTACAGGGGTGAAATTTATTCAGCAGAACTGAGGAAGAGTTAATCTCAGATAACTGAAAGGGTAGGGCTTGAGAAACCATGGTTCTCCCAATCTCTCACCTCTTCCAGATGAGACTGTTTCTGTTGCTGTTTAGTATGTCCTTGTCAGATGCAGTAGAATGAAAAATATTGGACCATAAGCAATAATATTAGAGACAGATAAACAGACATGTGGTTTGGAGGTGGATAGGAGGCAGAGAATACACCACACAGACTCGTAGCACAGAAGAAACTATGCAAATGGGAATGTGAGACTTTATTTGGTAGTCATGAGTTGTATGTCATTGGATTGGGATACACTACTAGGTCACTAATGGTAATGCTGTACAAAGATGTGTCCTATAAAGAGACCATTGTACTTGTTTCCAATTGGCAAGCATTGTTATTTACAATGTATTTAGTCAGGAAAATTGCTGTAAAGACCCCAGTTACATAATTTTTACAGGTATTCTCAAAATTCACAGTAATTTCACATTTATATCATTTTTGATTTTCTTAATTATCTTTAGCTAAAGTAAAATTATTCCCACTTTAGAAATGAAGAAGCCAGGCTTCAGAGATGCAATGCCTTGGCCAAAGACACAGATGGTAAGTGGTAAAACACAGCCTGGAACTCCTGTGCCTCTAGTCTCAAAGTCTTCCTTAGAGTAAAAGAGGTAGTTCAAACAAGTTCAATATTTACTGAGCATTTATTATTTTGCAGTCTTCTGATTATACTAATCAGTGACATTAAAGAGTCACTGACAGTAATTGCAGCATTCATTGTTTAAAATGGTGGGTCATAAAAGTTTATTTTTTAACCTTTAGAACTTTCATTAACCCAAGTGTTGATGAATGCTTTATCCATGTTAAGGGGACATAGCAATTTGTTGTATGACTCACATGGTATGACATGTAATTCAATGTGGCTATCAGTCACTAAATTCTGATAAAACCACACTTACTTATTTTGGACAAAATTGATTTCATGGGTTTCATTCAGATCATTAGCTTTATTGTCTATAAGATAGACTTTTCTACTCTTTCCTTCATTTCAAGATGTACCTGCCTGAACTTTTCTCTTTTTAGTGAAAGAAAGAAGTACACAGCATATGAAAATTATGGGATACAGCAATCATAATACTAAGAAGTAAGTTTATAACAATAAATTGCTAAGCTAAAAAATTAATTTCATATATATCTAAGTATGTAACTAAAGGACCAAGAAAACAAGAGGTTAGAAAACTCAACATTAATAGAAGGAAAGAAATAACAAAAATCAGAGGAGAAATAAGGGAGAATTTTAAAAATCATAAAAGAACAATGAAAGATTTTTATGAGAAGAAATCAAAAAATCTTTAGACTAAGCTTAAAAAGCAGAAAAAACAAGTAAATGAAACTATAGATAAAAAAGACATTATAATTGATGTCAGAAATTCAAAGATATTGATATTATAAATATTATAAATCAAACAATGGAAAATCTAAAAGAAATGGTTAACTTTATGCACACATATAACCTACCAAAATCATCTATGAGATATGAGCACAATAAACAAACCAACATGGGTAGTAATATTATCAGTAATAAAATATTTGCCAATCAATATGTTAAGGATAGAATGTCCTCACTGCTGTGTTCTATCAAATTGTCATGAAAGAACTGACAACATTTTTTGTCAAATACTTACAAATAATTGAATGGGAAGGTACTCTCATTCTCAAAGGTCAGAATCATACTGGTTGAAATGGGGGTCAGAAAAGTTTGATTTTTTTGAACCTTTAGAATTTGCTTAAACCCAGGACAAGCAGAAACTATCTTGCTTTCTGACTCAGAGAGATCTGAAGTTGAAACCAATCAAACCGGGCTCCAATCTCTGAGAGAACCATACTGACTTATTTTAAATAAAAGTGACCTGATGGTGGCTCTCTTTGTATCATTAGCTTTATTCCTTATAAAATGAGTATTTATACTCGTCCCCACAGAGGATCTTGCTTAACCTTTTTTTCTTTTTATAGAAAAAAAAAAAAAAAGAATCACACAACATAACAAAAGTTGTGGGATAAAGAAAGGGTAACTGTAAGAAGGAACAGCAATAAATGCCTACACAAAAATACACAATTCAAATAATGATGTGTCTCAAAGATCTAGTAAAGCAAGGGAAAACTAAAGGTAATAGAAGAAATAAAATAACAAATATCAGATCAGAAAAAGATGATACAGTCATCTAAGAAAAATTAGTGAAAGTTAGTTTTTGAAAACATGAACAAAATCAAGAGACTTTTAGGTAAACTAGGAAAAAACAGAGCAAATCAGCAAAATTAGAGATAATAAAAGACACATTATAACTGGTACCACATAAATGCACAATAGTATTAGAGATTTTTATAAAAACTTTGGGCCCACGTAGGAGAAACCTTAAAAGCAGTGGGTAAGTTTCTGGATATATATATATAACTACCAAACTTAAACTGTCTGTAACCATTTTAAAAATCCAAAAAGACTGACAATGTATAATGAAATTAAATCCATAATTCGAGTCATTTTGAGCTTTTTGGGCAAGGTGAAACATAAGTATCTAGTTTCATTGTACATATACTTATCCAGCTTCCTGATCACATTTGTTGAAGATTTAAACTTTTCTCCAACATGTTTTTGTTGTCTTTGCCAAGGATCACATGTCTTCATCTTTGTGGATTTGTCTCTCTGTCTTCTTTGCTATTACATTGGACTATGTATCTGTTTTTATACCAATACTGGTATGATGCTGCTTTCATTACTATAGCTCTGTAGTATAATTTAAAATTGGATACTGTGATACCTCCTGCATTGCTATTGTTTTTGTTAGACTTGCTTTGACTTTCTGAATTTTTAATTTTTTTTAATTTTTATTTAATTTTTAATTTTTTCCATATGAATTTTAGGACTTTCTTTTTTTAGTTCTGTAAAGAATGTCATTGATGTTTTGGTGGGGATTGCCTTGAATCTGTAGATTGCTTTTGATAATATAATCATTTCAACAATATCACTTCTACCTATCCACAAACTTAAGTGGTGTTTCCATCCTCTTCAATTTCTTTCTTCAGTGTTCTGTCATTTTTATTGTAGAGATCTTTTACCTCCATGGTTGTATTAAATACTAGGGGTGAGTGTGTGTGTGTGTGTGTGTGTGTGTGTGTGTGTGTGTGTGTGTGTGTCTACTGCAAAGGAATTATTTTTCTGATTTATTTTCATCATATTTGAATGTTTTTTTTATATCCTGCAACTTTACTGAATTTCACTATTACCTCTACAAGATCTCTGGTTGAATTTTTTGAGTCTTCTAGATATATGATCTTATCATCTGAAAACAATGATAATTTGACGTCTTCTCCTATTCATATCCTTTGATTCCCTTTCCTTGCCTAATGACTCTGGCTAAAATTTCAAGTATCATATTGAGTAGGAGTGATGAGAGTGCACAGCCTTGCATTGTTACTGATTTTAGAGGAAATGCTTTCAATTTATCCCAATTTGATATGATGTTAGCCATGGGCTTGTTGTATATATGTTTTATGGTGTTTAGGTAAAGCTCCTTTTATCCCTGTTTTCTTTTTAAATTGTATTTGTGGTTTTACTAGCACATTATAATTATGCATAACAGTGCAGTTCATTGTGACATATTCACACATGCACATAACTCAATTTACACCTTTTCATCCCATGGCACTTCCCCTTTACTTTTTTACTGGGTTCTCTTTTTCTTGCTGTTGTTCTTATTCTTGATGTATGTTTTATTTTTCTTTGTTTCTTAAGTGGTACATTATAATTATGCAAAAACTGGGATTCATTATGCTGTATTCATTCATGTACATAGCATACACATTGAGTACGTAAACCACATTTTCTGTTTGTTTGTTTGTTTGTTTTTTTTTTTTTTGGAGTTGTGTTACTGGTGTATTATATAATAAAAAAAATTCTCCTCTGAGGTATAATTTGTGTAAGAGTAAGAAAATAAAAATCATGGGCAGTCTCTTCAGGGCTTAACCCATTAAGACCTAACTTTTTAAAAAATTGCTCTAATTAGTTATACATGACAGTAGAATGCATTTTTACACATTGTACACAAATGGAACACAACGTCTCCTTCCTCTGGTTCAACATGGTGCAGAATCACACCTGTTGTGTAATCATACCTGTATGTAGGGTAATAATGTCTGTCTCATTCCAATGTTCTTCCCATTCTCACACCTCCTCCCCTTTCCTCAGTCCTCTCCACAAAATTCAATGTTCCTTCATTCTTCCCTACCTCCCATTATGGATTAACATTCATTTATCAGAGAAAACATTCAGCCTTTGGTTTTTTGGATTTGGCTTATTTTGCTTAGCATAATATTCTCCAGTTCCATCCATTTACCGGCAAATAACATAATTTTGTTCTTCATTAAGTTTGAGTAACATTCCATTGTGCATATGTACTGCATTTTCTTTATGCATTCATCCATTGAAGAGCATTTAGGTTAGTTTCATAGTTTACCTATTGTGAATTGAGCTTCTATGAACATTGATGTGACTGTGTCACTGTATATGCTTATTTTTTTAGTCCTCTGTGGATAAACCGAAGAGTAGGATAACTGTGTCAAAGGATGGTTCCATTCCAAGTTTTCTGATGAATCTCCATATTGTTTTCCACAGTCGTAGCACCAATTTGGCGTCCCACCAGCAATGTATGAGTACACCGTTTTCCCCACATCTTTGCCAACACTTATTGTTGCTTATATTCTTGATAATTGCCATTCTGACTGGAGTGAAATGGAATATTAGAGTAGTTTTGATTTGCATTTCTCTAATCACTAGAGAAGATGACTATTTTTTCATATGTCTGATGATAGATTGTATGTACTTCTTTTTAGGTGAAGTGTCTGTTTTGTTCATTTGCTCATTTGTTTTTCTTTTGCTTTGCTTTTTATTAAAATCTTTTTTCATTTTTACAGACTGCATTTTGATTCATTGTACACATAGAATTTTTCATTTCTATGGTTATACACAATGTAGGTTCACACCATTCCTGTAATCAAACACATACATAGGGTAATACTGTGTGTTTCATTCTACTCTCTGCCCCCCACACCCTCCCACCCCATTTTCCTCTACACCATCCAAAGTTCCTTCATTCTTCTCTTCCCCCTGCCACCCACCACATTATATATTGTCATGGACTTATCAGAGAAAGCATTCAACCTTTGATTTTTTGGGTTTGACCTATTTCACTTAGTATGATATTTTCCAATTTCATCCATTTACCAGGAAATGTCATAATTTTGTTCTTCTTTATGGCTGTAATATTCCATTGTATATATATTATATATACCAGTTTCTTTATGCATTTGTCAATTGAAGGGCATCAAGGTTGGTTCCACAATCTGGGATAGGCAGAATTAATATTATCAAAATGGCCATACTTCCAAAGGTGCTATACATATTTAACAAAACTTCAATTACAATACCTATGACATTTCTCATAGAAACAGAAAAAGCAATCATGAAATTCATCTGGAAGAGCAAAAGAGCCAGAATAGCCAAAGCAATCCTGGGCAGGAAGAGTGATGCTCTACTATAGAGCAATAGTAACAAAAACAACATGGTATTGGCACCAAAATAGACAGGTAGACCAATGGTGTAGGATAGAAGACACCGAGACATATCCACATAAGTACAGCTATCTCATACTAGACAAAGGTGCCAAAAACACAATGGAGAAAAATAGCCTCTTCAATACATGGTGCTGGTGAAAAACTAGAAATCCATATGCAATAAAATGAAGTTAAAACCCTATCTCTCACCCTGTACAAGACTCAACTCAAAAAGGATCAAGCATCTAGGAATTAGGCCTGAGCCCCTTCACCAAATAGAAGAAAAAAGAAGACCTGAATCTTTATCATGTTGACTTAGGACAAGACTTCCTTAACAAGACCCCCATAGCCCAAGAATTAAAAACAAGAATCAATAAATGGGATAGATTCAAACTAAAAAGTTTTTTCTCCTTTGCCCATTTGTTGATTGGGTTATTTGTTTTTCTGGTGTTAAAGTATGTATTTTTTGTTTTGTTTTGTTTTGTTTTTATGTATCCTGGAGATTAGTGCTCTATCTGAGGTGTGTGTGGTAAAGATTTTCTTCCACTCTGTAGGCTCTTTCTTCATGTTATTGTTTCCTTTCCTGAGAAGTAGCTTTCTAGTTTGAATCCATCCCATTTATTGACTCTTGATTTTACTTCCTGTGTTTTAGGATACTTGTTAAGGAAGTCAGGTCCTAAGGCCTGGAGGTGGAGATTGAACCTACTTTTCTTCTATTAAGTGCAGGGTCACTATTCTAGTGCATATGAATCTGATCGACTTTGATTTTTGTGCAGGGTGAGAGATAGAGGTTTAATTTTATTTTACTACATATGGATTTCCAGTTTCCCCAGCACCATTTGTTGAATAGGCTATCTTTTCTCCAATGTATGTTTCTCGTACTTTTGTCTAGCATCAGATAACACTATTTATGTGGGTTTGGTTCTGTGTCCTCTATTCTTACCATTGGGTCTACCTGTCTATTTTGGTGCCAATACCATGTCGTTTTTGTTACTACTACTCTGTAGTATAGTTCAATGTCTGTTATTGTGATGTATGGGGACACATCTATGACTAGCAAGTTCAGTCTTGGTCAAACCATCAGAAGCAGAGGTCTCACTTTTGGGAACTGGCAATCATCGAGAGATGGTGGCAGATCACCTGAAGTACATGATTTCAGTGTAGAGTGACTGGTCATCCATAATTTGCTGGTCCTGTTGGGATAAACTGCTAGAGAAAATGAATTCCTTAACTCCACCCCATCCTGTATGTTTCTCACAGAGGAAGCTCCTCCTGCTCCCCTTTTACCTGTACAACTAAAAATAAAGGGAAGTTGGTTCCTCCATTATTATTAGAGCCACATTGGTATGGTTCAGTGGGTCATGCCCCTGATTCAAAGGATGTCTCCTGTGGTTCTTCTATTAAATAAGTTTCTTAGTCATTAACATACAGTCAGCCCACCCCACCAACAGAAACCCTTTCCCTCACGCATGCTGGATGTGGAAGAAACTGGATAGTGATGCCTCCTTCTTCACTGTCTTCCTAAGGATTGATTTGTCTCTTCTGGGTCTCTTGTTTTTCCATATAAATTTCATGATTGCTTTTACTTGTTCTATGAAAAATGTCACTGGGATTTTAATTGGAATTGCATTGACTCTGGATACTGCTTTCTGTTCATTTTGGAAGATATGTTATACCTTTTTCAATTCTGAAGGATAGTTTTGCCTGATATAACCATCTTACTTGAAAATACTTTTCCTTCAGTTTTTGGAATGATGACCACATGGATTTTAGGGGTTGTGTTGAGAAATCAGAAGCAATTTTATTTGCCCTACCTCTAAATATGACCTGATATTTTTCTCTGGAGGCTCTTAAAATTATATCTGTTCTCTATTTAGGTTTAGCATTTTAATTATAATGTATCATGAAAGGTGCTTTTACATCTTATCTATTTTGAATTTTGAATGATCCTGTACATAGATGTCCATCTCATTCCCAAGATTTGGAAACTTTTCTGAAATTATTTCACTGAAAAGTTTTACCATATCCTTGACTTGTATGTCACTTTTCTTTTCAGTTCAAATTATTCTTATGTTTCATCACTTAATGTTTTCCCAGAATTCTTGTATATCCTGATCATGGTTCTTCTTTTTTGTTTTTTCAAATTATTGACAATATTCAAGTTCATATACTATTTCTTTAATACCTGAAATTTTGTCTTCTATGTTATCTAATATATTGGTGATATTTTTTAATGAATTTCTTTTTGATGGGGGACTACCAAGGATTGAACTCAGGGGCATTCATCTATTCAGTCATATCCCCAGTCCTATTTTGTATTGTTAATTTAGAGCCAGGGTCTCACTGACTTGTTTAGGGTCTTGTTTTGCTGAGGCTGTTTTTGAATCCTTTAACTAAACAATTCGTGCATTTTTTTTTCCTTTATTAGGGATCTTACCCATCAGGTCTTATCCACCTACCAGATTTCACCTTTTGAAACTATTTTTCAGGCATTTGTGTCATGTTTCTAAATATTTCTTCAGTCCTTTAATTTTAAACACTTGTTCACCCCTCCATTTTGTTACTAATCCCTTGCTACCTGGGCTGTAATAAGAAAAACAATTCGAAAGAAAGAAAGAAAGAAAGAGAGAGAGAGAGAGAGAAGGAACATAACATATTTTGAGAGTAAAAGAAAGTTTTAAATACTGAAAAGGTAACAAGGAGAGGGCAAAAGAGAAGTAGCAAGTCATAACCATAAAGAATGAGAAAAAAAAAACAAATAAAGGAAACAAAATAGAAAGATAGAAAAGAGCAAGAGAACGTGATAATTACAGAGATAAGAAAGAATAAAAAAGAGTAGCAAGAGAAAAAAAAACTAATCCTCCAAAAACAAAACAAAGATAGAATTATAATGAAGAAAAAACTAAAAATGAGAAAAGCATGCAAACAGGTATGGACATATGTATAAGCATGTAGCAAATAAACCAAGAACAACCAAAAATTTTTAATGAAAAATGAAAGAATTGTCTCCACTGGAGATGGTTGAAACTATGGATAAGGATGGATATTAATTTCCTATTGATGGACTGCACTTTTTTCCAATTATTTTTGTCTTAAAAAGAGCAAGGGCTTAGGGTTATTAAACTCTTTCTCATTTTGTGTTGTTTACTAAACTACCTACTGGAGAGGCCTAGAATCAAAAATTGGTTGAAATGGTCCTCAGTTTCTCTGCTCACCAGTGCAAGGAAGGATAGAGTGGGAAGTACTGTGTATTGGACTTTTGTCTAGAAAGATAAGACTGATGCACTCCCTGGGCTGGGATAATGTGGAGTTATAAAATGAATGTTTTTGTGTCTATAGTCTACTTCTTATCGAAACCCAGATATTTTGTCAGGTGGCATATACTTTAGAGAGATTAGATCAACACATCCCTAGGGTCAAGCATACACTGATCTCTGTTGGGGCTCTAACTTCAAGAGGTCTTTTGAGAATTATACTCACAGGGCAGGGTAGTCAACAGCATGGGGGGATGGGGTATTGTAGGTCTCACACAATCCACCACCCACAGGTAGGGCCTTCTAAGGCACAGTCCCCAAACACAATCATATCTTTCTATTTATTTTAACCATCTTCTTCAGCTGATCACAGGAGGTAGCACACAAAGGGAAAGTGAGTTGCCCTCACCTCCATATCTCTGACTTGATCCCCCTGGGCACAATTTTCTCTGTGCCTGTTTCAATTGTGTTCTTCCAGGAGTACCCAGCCCACATGGTGTGTGTTGACTAGGATGTTGTTTCAATATGTGCTATGATCTCCCAGTTTCCTGTACAATAAGTTCCAATGGGACCTGTTTATGATGCTCTCCACCACAGCTCTCTGCTTAAATTTTGAGAAACATGGGCACTTTTCAAACACCAGCTCACTATGCCACCTCTTATTTAGCTAAATTCAGATTGCCTTTCTGTTTTACCAATATTCCTGTGCCAAATTTGTTTCACATGTTTTCCTTCTTTCTGTTGGTGCAAACCAGCCCATCTGATGTGACCTGATAATGCTACTGCCAATAATTTGACTCCAATATACTTTTTCTTGTCCTCTGTTCAAAATACCAGAATTTCAGAGTCTCTGATAGTCTGATATTAAATTTCACTGAATTCCTTCAATCACTCATCTTGCTGAGAAGTAGTATTCCCACTGTTTCCTTTTACTTTATTTAAATTTTTTAATTAACACATAGTATCCATTAATATTTAATATTTATGAGGTAGAGTATGATAATTCAATACATGTAAAATTCATAATGGTCATCAAAGTAATTATCATTTCCACTTCCTCAAACATTTATCACTTCCAGGTATTGCAAACCTTCAGACTCTTCATTTGTAGTTATTTTGAAATTATTAGTTAATGAAAATGTTTACATAAAAGCCAACAGCTCTAGCCAAGAAAAATTGATGCATCTCCATCTGTGAGGGGCTTCATATTAAGGTCTCCTGTCCATTCATTTAGGCAGTGATGAGAAATCCCCCAAAAATATGAGAATAACTGAAGTGGGATTTTAGACTCCATAAGACCTGGATTCTAAAACAAGCTTTTGTATTAAGTCCTTGGTGACATTTCTCCTTACTATGTCACCAATATTCTATTACTAAACTAAATTAAATTAAGGTAGTAGACCAATGGATCTCTGAAATTACTTCTGTCTCTATTTGCAATTCTATTTGTAAATTTTGACATGCATTAATTCTACATATTAGCATGACTCATGTGATAGTCCATCACTTGTAGACATCATACATTAACCAAATACAACTTCCATTTATTACCCTTCTTCCTTCCCACTGTATCCCAACATTTATTAATCACTATTGTAAACTCATGTTGACACCTTTCTTAGATTCAGTATATCATAGTACTTTTCTTTCTCTGTCTGGCTTATTTTACTTAAAATATGGCTTGTGGTTCCATCCATTTTGCTGCAATCATAGGAGATCATTCTTCTTTAAGAATGAATAGTATCCCATTGTGTACACACACCACATGATCTCTATTCACTCACTTATTTATGGGGACCTAAATTGATTCCATATCCTAGCTATTGGAAATAGTGCTACAGCAATATTTCCTTTGGAGATTATATATCTATATATATGTATATATGTATATATATACACACACACACAGAGAGCAGTGATACCTATTCTTACAATTTGAATATAAGGTGCTCCCCCTCAAAAATTTCTGTATTCATGCCAGAATGTGAAGTTATTGGATTGTAAGAGTTGCAACTTAATTAGTCCATCTAGTTTAAATGTACTGGGTTATAATTGTAGCAGGTGGGGCATAGCTATAGGAGGTGGTCACTGGGTGTGTGTGTGTGTATATATATACACACACACAGTGGAGTTTTAGTCAGTCATAAAGAAAACTGAAATCATGCCATTTGCAGGAAAGTGAGTGGAAATTGGAAAAATTATGTTAAGTAACATAAGCCAAACTCAGAAGATCAATGGTGATATGTTTTCTCTTATATGTACAAGCCAAAGAGGAAAAAGGGAAAAAAAAAGGGGGTGGGGAATATCATGAATATCAAAGGAACATCAGAAGAGGATAGGGAACAGAGGGAGGAAGGAGATAAAGGTAAAGAGAAATTCTAGTGAATGATACTGGCCAAATTATACCATTCTATTTTGTATGTGTACACTTATGTAATGACAAATTTCACCATTAGGTGCAGCTATAATATACCAATAAAATATGAGAAAAATAAAGCAGAAAATTTAAAGATCATTAACCCAGTCTTTAATTGAATCCCTTTGTTTTTTAGTTTCTTTCTTTCTTTTTTTTTTTTTTTTAGTTTTTTTACATTTTCGATATTATTCTTTGGTCATATAAATAGATGGCACATATTTTATCCAAAACTGTATGCTGACTCATCTCTCTATTAATTGTTTACTTTGTTGTGTAGGATCATTTTAATTTGATGTAATACATTTGTGCATTTTTGCTTTTGTTTTCTGTGCTTTGGGATCATATGCAAAATTATCATTGCCGCTAGAAAAGCCATGCAGAATTTCCCCTGTGTCTTCTTCCAGCATTTTGACACCATGTCTTACTTTATATTTCTTTGACAAAACACATTTTGTGTTGATTTGTGCAGATGAGAGATAGAGTCAACTTTCATGTGGATTTATAATTCTCACAGTTGTACGAAAAGAGGGACTTTCTTCAATGTATGATTTTGGCTCCTTTTCTCAGAACCATTTTCCACAGATGCATGAGTTCATTTCTGGAACCTCTGTTTTTTCCTTGGTCTATGTGTCTGTTTTTATGCCAGCATCATGCTAGCTTTCTCACTGTGCCTCTGTCATGCATCTGTCATGTATCTGGAAATTGTTCAAGATAATATTTATTTTTTTAAAATTACACTTCCAAATAAATTTTAGGGTTGCTTTTTCCAGTCATATAAAGAATTTCATTGGTATTTTCATGGGGACTATATATAATATATAAGTTTCTTTGACTTTTATAATCCTTCCAACAGTACTAATTCTTCCAATGCATGAACATGAGACAGAAGTCTTTACATTTTCTCTCTCTCTCATACTCTGTGTGTGTGTGTGTGTGTGTGTGTGTGTGTGTGTGTGTGTGTGTGTTTTCTTTAATTTCTTTCATAAATGCTTTGGAAAGATATAGAGATCTTTCACTTCCTTGGTTAAGTTTTTTCCTACATATTTAATATTTTCCTGTAGTCTTAATGAATGGGATTCCTGTCATTGTTTCTTTCTCAGAAATCCTATTATTGGTATATAAAAATTCGACTTATTTTAATATTGTTATTGTATCCTGCAAATTTGTTAATCAATTCTAATATTCTTTTGGAGGAATCTTTAACTTTTTCTATTGTTGAATCATATAATCTCCAAACAGGGATAATTTGAATTCTCTCCTTCCTATGTACATCTTTTATTTCTTTCTCTAGCTTATCGCTCTGGCTAAAACTTCTACTTCTATATTTAATAAGAGCTTTGATAGTGGATATCTTTATCTTGTTCTAGATTTGGGAAAAATGTTTTATTATTTTCCCAATTTATTTTTATGTTGACTCTGTTCTTTCCATACATAGCCTTAATTACATTTTTATAGTTCTTCAATAGGTATTCTGATAAGGGCTTTTATCATGAACTCATGTTGAATTTTATGAAATGATTTTTTATCCTTCATTTTGTTGATGTGATGTGTTACATTAATTGTTTTGCCTTTGTCAAGTCACCTATGCATCCCTTGGAAAAATACAACTTTATCATGGTGGATGAACTTTTGGATGTACTACTGAATTCATTTACTAGTACTTTTTGGGAATATTTGCTATATATCAGAGATACTGATCTATAAAGTTTTGTTGTGTTCTTCTGTGATTTTTGTAACAAAGTGATGCTGTACTTGAAGAATGGGTTTGAGTTTCCTCCCTTTCAATTCTTTGGAATGATTGACAAAACATAATGTTGTTAGTTTTTCTGTGAGTTTAGTAGAATTAATTAATTTAATTAGTAATTCAGTAGAATTAACATAAGCAGTGAAATCATTCTATTTTGGACCTTAATTAGTAGGGAAATATTTGATTACTGGTTCAATTTCACTGTCCACCAGGGTCTGTTTGTGTTTTTATGTCTTCATATATTTCAATTTTGGTGATTTATGTGTCCAGAAACATCTATTTTTTCTAAGTTTTCCCCTATTTCAATATATAGTCTCTTTAAAAATTTGTATTATTCTATGTTACATTTGTACTATGAGTTGTAATGAGTCATTTATTATCTCTAATTTTACCTATTTGTTTTCTTTCATTTTCTCTGGTCTGGCTAAAGGTTTGTTGGTTTTGCCTATGTTTTCAAAACATAACCTTGTTTCATTGGTTTTTTTTAGACTATTGTTTTATCTTTTTCTGATCTAATATTTGCTATTTTATTTCTCCTATTAGTGTTAGTTTTCTATTGCTTTACTATGTCCTTAAGATGCACGTTATTTATTTGATGTTTTTTTTTTAATTTGATGGCAGGCATTCATTGCTACTCCTTCTTAGAGTTAACCCTTTATTCTTTCCATAACTTTTGATACATTGTGTGATTATTTCTTTCTATAAAAAGAGAAAAAGGGAAGCAAAAGCCTCTGTAGGAGGAGAGTAGAAACATTCTTCTCATATAGAATAAATTTAATGATGCAAAGAGAGCAATCAGATTTTTTTTTTAATAAGTCAATGTGGTTCTATCAGAGATTAGATTGGTTGGCTTGTACTTTAGATCTCTGTGAGTCAGAAAGCAAGCTAGTTTCTTCTTGCCCTGGAAAATAGTTCATTGTGTCCTGGGTTTATGCAAATTCTAAAGGTTAAAGAATCAAACATTTCTGACCCCCATTTAACCAGTATGATGTCAACCTTGTAAAATGAGTTTGAAAGAACACCCTCCCTTTCAATTGTTTGACTAAAAAATAAATAATGTTGTTAATTTTGTGAGCGTTTGATAGACTTCCATAGTGAAGTCATTCTATCCTAAACTTTTATTTGTTGGAAAATATTTATTACTTCAATTTCACTGTCAATTATTGATCTTTTTGTTGATTTCATAGCTTATAATTCAATATGGGAAAGCAATATGTGTTCAGAAATTTAATCCTTTCCATTAGCTTTTCCATTTATCATCTTACATATTTTAGAAAACTCGTGGATAAAATTTGCATTTCTGTGATATGTTGTAATGTCTTCATTTATCATCCTTAATTTTATTTATTTATATCTCCTCTTCTTAGTCTAGTTAAGGGTTTGTTGATTTTATCTTTACATTTTTTCATTAATTTTTTTTTTTGTATTTTTAAATCTCTACCTCATTTATTTCTACTCTGATCATGGTTATTTCTTTCTTCATATTAATTTTGGGTTTAGTTTCCTCAGCTTTACTAGGTCCCTGACATGCATCATTAGGTTGTATATTTGAAACTGATTTCATCATGTAGTCATTCACTGCTATAAATTTCTTTCTTAGTACTACTTTTGCTAGGTCCCTTCATTATGAATTCCTATGTGATTATCTCTATAAAAAGAGGATGGATAAGTCAGGAGTTTCATGGAATGCAGAACAGGAAAGAAATTCATCTCATACAGAATCAAGCTAGTAATCTAATGATAATGTTTATTTCATCAAAATTAAGAAATTGTGGTTTATCTGTGTTTAGAGTCTGAGATGGTTAGTTCAGAGGTCACAGTTCTGTGATCACACAGCAAATTACTGCTTCACTTTCACATGGATAAAAAGTTCATCAAGGCCTAAGTTGTGGAAAATTCTAAAGGTTAAAATATCAAACCCTTCTGACCCTGTTTTAAGCAATGAATGTTGTAATATTGTCAGCAATGATTTCCAAAGTCAATTGGTATAATCAGGCATTTTTGCAAAATAGGGTACCTTCCTGAACACTAAACTTGCTTGAACTGCATTTTTTTTAAATTTGTTGTTGTTATTGTTGTTGTTGTTGTTGTTGTTGTGGTGGTGGTGGTGGTGGATGGACACAATACCTTTATTTATATGTGGTGCTGATGATTGAACGCAGTGCCTCACATGTGAGATGCTAGCACTCCACTGCTAAGCTACACCCCAGACCCTGAACTGTATTTTTACTTTGTGAAAACTCTATGACACCAGGGTATATGATTTCCAGTCTCACCTCTACCACCTGCAGTCTGAATGCCATTGGCCAAGACATTCAAGCTCTGAGTCCTGGCTTCTTCATTTCTAAAGTGGTAATAATTTTACTTTAGCTAAAGATAATTAATAAAATCAAAAGTGGTATAAGTGTGAAATTACATGTTAATTTTGAGAATACCTGTAAATATTATGTAACTGGGGTCTTTACAGAAATTTGCCTGACTAAACACATTGTAAATAACAATGCTTGCTAATTGGAAACAAGTACAATGGTCTCTTTATAGGACACATCTTTGTACAGCATTACCATTAGTGATCTAGTAGTGCACAGCAATCCAATGAAACCAAATAAAGTCTCACATTCCCATTTCATAGTTTCTTCTGTGCTAAGAGTCTGTTTGGTGTACTCTCTGCCTCCTATCCACCTCTAAACAGCATGCCTGTTTATCTGTCACTAATATTATTGCTTATGGTCCAATATTTTTCATTCCACTGCATCTGACAAGGACATACTAGACAGCAACAGAAAGAGTCCCATCTGGAAGAGGTGAGAGATAGGCAGAGCCATATTTTCTCAAGCCCCCACCTTCAATTCTCCAAGATCAACTCTTCCTCAGTTCTGCTGAATACATTTTACCTCTCTATTGATGGGTGAGGAGAGATTTCCTACTGTGACTCTTCCTTTTGTTACAATCTAAAACCCAGTTATCCTGGGAGTGAAATGATGGGTAGTGACTTGAGGGGAAGCTTGTTGGTCTATGAACAGAGCCAGTGTGGTATTTGCTCTACTTTTCTAAAGTGGCTTTGGAGGCAGCTCTGATGGAAGCCACAGCACATTATTACGGGCATCAGAGTTCCTTCAAACTCCAGTTCTGACCCCCGTGAGCTATGTGAGTGAAGGTCTCCCAGGCTCACAGAATCTCAGTTGCTCCATTTGTCAAATTAAAAATAATAATCTCTCCTCTGGTCCCCAGGATTTAGAGGTTTGAGGTGCTAAATGGCAAATGCTATGTATATTTACTCAGTTACATGATGATGTATGTTTTCTATTTCAAAATGTTTAAGTTGTTCTACCTAGTGTATGCTTAGGCACTTGGGATGTAAATTCAGCCTTTTAAAATATTTAAAAGACTTGATTTTCAAAGATAAATGATCTTACAGTTCGATGATTACAAGTTCAATATTTTCATATAAAACTCAGAGATACACTTATTTATTCCAAGTCATGAATTTCCAAACAGTCATCAGTGTGAGAATCTAGCATGTTGAGCAATGTTTTGTATCAAATGCTCAATTTTATTAATCCTACCTACACACTGGTACCACCAGAGTTTGGGTGCTTCTGTGTTTTCTTGCTTGTTTGTTTTAAAATACCTATTCCTGGGATCTATCCCAGTGTGGTTGAACTAGAATTCCACAGATAGTTTCAGGAAGGAGAGCAAGAGTAAAAAAGTTTGTTTTTATTCTTATCAGGTGACCAATGTACACTCAGAAGGGGTCAGAACTTATCTAGCAGATTGGCTCAGCACTTTATGTCAATAGCACACATTCTGATTAACAGAACAATATAAAGGTTACACTGATTGCAAGCTCACAGTTGTCTCAGGAAAAGGAGAAGGCTTCAATGGATCCAGCTGTGGTCCTGGTGATCAGTCTCTCCTGTCTGCTTCTCCTCTCACTGTGGAGATAGAGATCTGGGAGAGGGAAACTCCTACTATGACCCAGAGAGAGTTGACCTCTCTCAACTCTGGGGAATATCCTGCAGATAGATACTGAAAACTTCAACAAATCCTTAAGTAATGTAAGTGTGTCAATGCACTTGGCTTGTAAAGGATTAATAAATTGACAATGACTTCAAAAGTGTAAAGTAATTTTTAATTATATTTTGATTTTTAAATTTTATTTATAGTTTTCCATTGTTAGAGGTAATGTAATGAAACAATGCATCTGGGATAAAAGAAACATTTAAATTTAACCTTTTGATGGCAATATGAAAATGTCAAAAATCTGGAGTACACTTGCCCTTCAGTGATTCATGGTCATTTGCTGTGATTTTCTATTTTCTGCACAATCTAATCTGTTTGTGATGCTCTGCATGAATTTTTATTTGTTTCAGTGTGTCTTTCATTTCCAGGAGTTCTGACTAGTTTATTTTTTTTCAATATCTCTATTTCTTTATTGAAATGGGCTTTCAACCCCTGAGTTTGACTAAATCATGCCAAAAATATTTCTGCACACCAAAGGAAATAATCTGCAGAAAGAAATATCCCTATCAATGGGAAGAAAATAGTATACAAAATGTCTAAACCCCCCAAAAAAATCAAAATCAAATTAAAATTAAACTTAAAAATTTTCACAAATAACTTTATTTAAAATGGGCAAGGTGAAAAATGAATGAAACTGGAGACCCTCATGCTAAGGAAATGAGTCAGATCTAGGAAGTGAAGAATTGAATGCTTTCTCTGGTATGTGGATGCTAGACCAAAATAAGGGAGAAAAATTAAAGGAAAGATTCCAAAAAAATAGAAGAAATTAGTAGAAGAAAAGAAGGGGATTGAGGGGTGAGAAAACGGATGGGAATATTGAAGAACTGTGGAATGAATCTGACAAAATTTCCTATGTACATATACAAATAGACTACAAGGAATCTACTTTTGTGTATATCCACAAGGCACTAATTTAGGTAAAAACTAAAACCAACTAATAACAAATGGACAAAGAGTGGCTATAAACATGGATGTTACTGTGTCACTGTAGTACTCTGATTTTAAGTCCTTGAGGAATAAACTGAGGAGTGGGATAGCTGGGTCAAATGGGGGTTTCATTCCAAGTTTTCTGAGGAACCTCCATACTGCTTTCCATAAAAGTTGCACCAATTTGCATTCCTACCAGCAATGTATGAATGTACCTTTTCCCCATGTCTTCACCAACACTTATTATTGTTTGTATTCTTGATAATTGTCATTCTGACTGGGGTGAGACAAATTTTTTGAGTAGCTTTGATTTTCATTTCTCTAAATGCTAAAGACATTGAACATTTATACACAATGGAATATTACTCAAACTTAAAGAGGAATGAAAATATGGCATTTGTTGGTAAATGGATGGAGTTGGAGAATATCATGCTACAGGAAACAGACCAAACTCAAAAAACAATTACTAAACATTTTCTCTGACATGTGGATGTTAATTCACAATAAGGGAGGGAGTGGCTAGGGAAGAACAGAGTTACTTAGGTGGAGGGGAGTGAAGGGAAGGGAGGAGTATCAGAGTAGGAAGGATAGCAGAAGGAATCAGACAGTATTTTCCTATATACATATATAACTATATGACTGGTGGTATTCTAAGTCATGTAAAACCAGAAGAATGAGAATGCATCAAAGTGCATTCTACTGTCATGTATAACTAATTAAAACAAATAAAAATTAATTAAAATGAAAAATTAATTGGAAAAATAGTATAGAGATGTATTAGGATGCTAATTAACAGAAATACTTTATTCTCATTCAATTATGGTCACTTTCATAAGTAAAAACTTACATTTGCAAAAAAATGGACAAAGAATATGATTAGATATTTTTTCAAAAAGCATGCAAATGGTCAATGGGTATATGAAAAGATGCCCACATTACGTATCATCAGGAAAATGCAATTCAAATCAACATGAGGTATCATCTCATTCATGTTAAGAATGTAGTTATCAATGTCAGTTAGTAGATTGATAGTTATTGTGAGATGGGATCTGGGAGAAAAGGTGAGATGTTGGTCCAAGGGTACAAACCTTCTGCTACTAGGTGAATAAGCACTGGAGACCTAAGGAACAGCATTGTGACTACAGTAAATAATAACATATCTTACACCTGAAATTTGCTAATGTGTTTTCACCACACATACATGAGAATGTGAACACTGAGGTGGTGTACATATTTATTAGCTTGGCCATCATAATCAATTGGCAATGTCTACATAAATCAAAGGATCACACTTTTAATTTTTTTCAACCATACCTCAATAAAGTAATTAATACCAGAAAACTACGGGCTGAGAAGTAGCATAAGAGAGTGAAGGAAAGAACCATTCAGGGTCCACTGGCTGTAACAGAATCCTTGTGGGTTTTGGACAAAGCTGCAGTCTGTACTCAACAAATTGTGGCAAGGTGAGGGAAATTATTCTTCCATGCTGTACTGCATGGCCTGATGCTGCCTCCATGGTAATCAATCTGTTACTGTGTTAGAGATATCTGTGGTCTCAACCTATGAGTGCTAAGATCATCTGGGGTCACCATTAAAAATACAGACTTCCAGTACTTATCTTAGACTTACTCAGTCAAAACATCTATGACATAAGCCTTGCTAATGACCCAGAACAATCCAGCTGGGTATTGGTGCACAGGTGAATAATCACTGGGGACTGATAAATTCTTCAAACCTCCAAAGTTGACAAAATAAAGGTCCAAATTTGGGTCTTCTGTTTATTAGTCATGGTATGTTGCAAATGAGTTTGTAACTAAGGATTATTAAAGATAAAGGAACATTGAGTGTTGGCAGTCTGTCTATAAGATCTGTAGATAATTTTTCATTAGCACACTGAAGAGCTATAGTCAGCACAGGAGTTAAATGAAAAAACTGGTGGGATTATGTTGTTTATTTAACAGCTAAAAAAATGTGACAGCACATCAGTAGTTAAAGTAATATATCTCAGGCCCAATTTACATGTCTTAGAAATTGTTGCAAATGAACTAAGGAAAATTTGGAAGGAAGATTTAATTTTGGAACATGAGGAATGAAATAACCTTGGAGTATTTTATGTCCTAAATAGTTAATAGGGAGTTGTTGAATTTTTTTGTAGTCACATGGAGGCCAGATTGCAATAAAATGTGTTGCAATTTAGTAAAAGTATCTTCTGTAAGTATTGACCCAGTAATCAAAATATCATCCATATGATAAACAAGTACATGTGGAAATAATTGTCAGAAAGGCTGAAGAGCCTTATTCACAAAATGTTGACAGAATGTGGGGCTATTTAACATACCTTGAGGAAGAACTTTCTACTGATCTCTATCAGCAGGATTATGATGTTTGAAAACAGAAACTCTGAAAGCAAATTTTTCTCAATCATCAAGAAATAGTGGAAGAGTTAAAAAACAGTCTTTTAGGTCTACTATTTATAAGGAAAAATCCTGAGGAATTAGATTACGGTTAGGATATCCACATTGAAGTGGAATTATAGGTTGTATACCTTTATTAATCTCTCTTAAATCTTGTAATAATCTCCATTTCCCTGATTTCTTCTTTATGATAATAATGGGAGTATTCCTTGGACTGATAAAAGGTTTAATATATTCCAACTGTACCTGTTCTTGAATGAGGACCTCTGTGTCTGCCACCTTCTCTGTAGACAATGCACATTGCTCTACCAAGACAGGAGTGGTGACCTTACATTTTAAGGAGAAGGTAGTCAAATTCACAGAGGCCTCTATAAGAAAGGTGATCTCATAGACATTTGTAACTTGTGTATGATGTCTCTGCCCCACATAGGAAAAGGAACTGCCATATGTACAGTTGAATGAGTAATTACTCATGGGTTAGAAGTATCAGAGCATCACAACCCTAAAGAGCTTTTAGACACCTGTTTATTATTGCTTCCTATGACCCAAACTAGGGTGGCCTTTTGTAAGGTCCATGCATGAGGCCACATTGAGAGTGGTATAACTAACATCAGTACAGGTGTTCAATAACCCTGTGATTGACTGCTCACTTAAATAAGGGTTAACATTGGTCTATTTTCAGTAATATGTAAACATGCTTCAGTAATAGGGGTTGTTGAGCAGTAATATAAGGAATCACAATTACTTGAGATATGGAGGATCCTTTGGAGAGATTTAAGGACATATGAGACTAAACTTGAATGCATATTACACCAGTATAATCAGAAGCAATCTCTCCAGATATTGTAATCTTTACTTCTTTAGCACTGTGGAAGTGGGGCAAAATTTTAAAAAAAGGTATCTTTGAGTAGAGGTCTTAAATTTGGATAGCAATTTTACAAACTTCCCCAGAGAGACATATTTGAGCATCCTCAATAGTGATTTAATCTACCCCTGCATTCCCTCTTGTGGCATGAAAGGATTTGTGGAAGGAGCTTCTGTTGAATCAGAAACTTTTGTGAAGGAGACATCTATATCTGCTGGTGAAAAGAGTTCCTCCTCCTTTGACCCTGGACCAGGAGGTTGCCTGTAATTGGATTTCCCAACATTTCTGTTTTAGATCTTCATTGATCAGATCAATGAAGTCTTTTATGCCAAATTGGATATTTCCAATTTGGCCATTTTTGTGGTCCTTTTTTTTTTTTTTTTTTTTTTTTTTTTTTTTTTTTTTTTTCTTCTTTTTAATCTTGCAATCCTTTTGAAGATGCCAGGGTTTCTACAGTTGTAACAGAGTTTATTGGGGGGCTTTAAATCAGTGCCCAGTAAAGCTGCTTTATGGGTTTTATTTCCAAATCGAATCAGAAAGTGTAGTTTTCACTTTATGGTAAATAGATTTCATGACTTCCTTACAATCTTGGTTGCCATTTTCATAAGCCAGTTGTTTGGTCAGAATATTGGCAGCCTCCAAATTGTCTACTTGTCTTTCAATAACTTTAGTCAATTGGTTAAAAACATTAAGGAAAGTCTCCCCTGAGGCTTGTCAAATTAAAGCAAAGGACTTGGAAGGATCCCAAGTGTCTAGGATCCTCCCCCATGTTATACAAACTAAGGTTTAAATCTGGGCCATGGTGACTGTGTGCAACTGAGCTTGTTGTTGTAATGTCCCTCTTTGACCCACTCCAAACAAATCATCATAATCAATACTAATATTTACCTTAGCAGGTGTGGCGGGCGAAACTCGGGGCCCAGGGTTACGCCACATGCATCTAAAGATGCGACTGGCAGAGAGCAAATGGCATCCTGATTATGCCTGGAAAGAGACAGGAAGGATTTATAATTGGCTGTATGATAATCAGTTCAGCTGCCTAATGCGTGGACAGATATACTTTACATTTATGCTTGAGCGAGTGATCGCTTGACCTTTAACAGGATTGGATGGACATATCTGGTTACAATTGCTTATGCATGAGACTGCTTATATATTGAGGGTGTGTTATCTGAATAAAGGGGAAGCTGCTTCATGAACCTCTGAAGTGTATGTGTCTTTCCTCCCGCTGGTCGGGCCGTAAGAGCGAGAAGCGACTGCGGAGCCGCTTGGAGCAGCCAGGCTAAGAAGCCGCGGTTTTCCATAAGCAGGTGTTTGTAAATTGATCTTTTCAAAGGTTTTTGAAAATTAGTGACATTTTATATAAGAATGCTTAAGCCTTCTAGTTGTCCAAGCAGTGAAGGGATTCTAGAACAAGGCTAGCCAAGGGTTGGGCATCATGAAGTGAGATACAGAAAAATATGACCGAGTCCTTTACTTTAATTTACACACAGGAAAATGAATGCTCACATAAGAAATGATATTCAAGTCCATTGGCTCTCTGGCCAGTGCTTTACCCAGTAACCCCCAAAGCCTAATCTTTATAAAGTATTTGGTTACTGCATTTGAGCAAGGTCATGGCACTCACTGCACATCCAGTCCCCCATGGAGGACTTATCACTGACAAGGGCTGCAATTTAGTCACCAGTTAGAAATTTCATCACTTTACTTGGCAGGAAAACAGTTATGTGATATTTGACAAATGTTCCAAAAACAGATGTTGGAGAAAAGAAAGCCTTTTAAACAAATGATGCTGGGGAAACTGCAGATCGATATGTAGTAGATGCAAAAGAACCCCTATCTCTCACCCTGCACACAACTCAACTCAAAGAACATCAAAGGCCTAGGAATTAGGAATTCAGAAGGGAAAAAATATACAGGATATACAAAGAACTCATAAAATTTAACACCAAAAAAAAAAAAAAAAGTGCAAACCAATCAATGAATGGCAAAGGAACTAAATAGACACTTCTTGAAGGAAGACACATGAATGATTGACAAATATATGGATTTGCAATGAGATTCCTTAGGGAAGTTGTAATGGAACCATCCAACTATCTCACTCTTTGGCCTATGCCAAAGGAAGAAAAATCAGCATACTACAGTGATGCAGCCACATCAATGTTTATAGCAGCACAATTCACAATAACTAAGCTGTGGATTAAACCTAGGTGCCCTTAGCAGGTTAATGGGGAAAAAAAATGTGGTATATATTCAAATGGGATACTACTCAGTCATAAAGAGGAAAAATTTGTAGTATTTTCCAGTAAATGGATGAATCTGAGGATTATAAGGTTAAGTAAAATATATTGAATTGTTGAATTGTTTCTCTACTATGCAGAAGCTAATCCAAAATAAGATTCAGTAGATTAAACAAGATTAGAATAAAGATTCAATGAGTAGACAAAGGAGAATGAATGAAGGAGAGGATAGGGAAAGAATGGATTGAATCTGTTCTAACGTTCTTATGTACACATATAAAATACCATGGTGAATCTCACCATCATGTACATACACAAGACATTAATCTTAGAAAAAAAACTATAAGTAAATAACAGAATGATCATAAGAGTAGACTGAAGGGAACAGTGGTTAAGGGATGGAAGGAGGAAGAGGGATCATGGGAACTGAATTAGAATAAGTTTTATTTCATGCTGCTGTAATTATGTCAAAACAAATTCTATTGTCATGTATAAATAAAAAGAACCAGTAAAAGAAAAATCAATGCTTGATACACACACACACACACAAGAAATATTTTTATTAAGGATATTAAGGAGGGAGAATGGGTTCATAAATTCTGTAAGGAAACAACAGAACTGGTAGAGACATTTTTATGTTTGTTTTAGTCATCTTCTTCACAGCTGTGACCAAAAAACCTGAAAAGAACAATGGAGAGGAGGAAATGTTCCTTTGGAGCTACCAGTTTTAGAGGTATCATTCCATAGATGACTGGCCCCATTCTTTGGGTCCTGAGGTGAGCAGAACCTAATGGCAGAAAGGTGTGGTGGGGAAAAGCAGCTCAGGACATTAAACCAAGAAGCACAGAGACCCCACTCACCATGGACGAAATATATACAAAAAAGGCACAATCCTAGTCACTGACCTCCTCCAGTCATACTTACCTTCCTAGAGTTAAAGCCAAGTTAATCCCTGTCTGTGGACTACTGCTCTGATTAGGTTAAGGCTCTCATAACTCAATCATTTCACTTCTAAACCCTCTTGCATTTTTTTACACATGAGCTTTTAGGGACAATTTTCATCTAAACCATAACAATGCTTCAGGTAGCATCTGACCTGACAAGGTAGTAGGGTTAGGCTAATGAAATGATTGCATTTCTGTGTGTAATACCCCGAACAAACAGTTTTACCCTATACTTAGAAGGTTCTGGATTCTTCATTCAAGTAAATTGACTCCTAAATTTGATTGTTCACAGTTACTTCTTCCATTCATTTCATGGTATTTTTCTAAACCTCCCCTATTCTATAGCAATTACTCTATTTATCAGGCAGTTTGTATAAGGAAAAGCAGAGAATAGCATTATGCTCTTGCCCTTTTTATTTTTAAAAATTTTTATTAGTTCTTTTTAGTTATACATAACAATAAGATTTATTCTGATAATTATAATATCATGGGATATAATATATTCTAAGTCAGTCCCCACCACTTCCCCTTTTCCTCTCTGCTGGGATCCAGCCCTAGCAGCAGTTGGGGTCCGAGGTGGATGAGAGGCATCCGAGGTAGAGAAACAGCACACAGAGACACCAAGTGTTCTGAGGCTGAGTCTGAAACTTTATTGTTCAGAGTCTTTTTGTGTGTTTTTTCTTTGGTAGTGATTACATCATTTCATAGCTAATACGAGGAAATGTTAAGTAAAAAATCTTCAAGAGTATAATTAATGATCTTATTCAATAAACATGTTTTTACTGTATGATAGTTTAAAAAGAAAAACAGTTCCAGCAAGGCAGAGGGCACCATGATCCGTTTAGTGTTAATTTCCCTGAAAGAACAGGACATTAAGTTTCTGTAGAAGTTACTCCTTCTAAGAACTCTAATGTTAGTTATTAACAGTGGAATGTTTTTCTTATTACTAACAGAGAATAGAGGAATTGGCTTATAGTCAAAATTTATTCTATTTCATGTACTCAATGATGGACTAAAACACTAACTAGACAGGAAGAATACAAATTGTAACTATGATTAATCTATTTATTTATTAAGTGGGGAAAATATCCTTAACTTAATCAAAAACACTAAGAAAGCAATGACGACCAAACACCACATCAAAGCTCAGAGGAATACACTCTCATATATGACTTTTATAGAATTTTGTATACTAAAAGAAATCACAGGCTCCTTACAAATTGAGCAAATCATAATTGTTTATTTATGATCTAAGTATTAATATTAGACTTTATTGTATGTTATTTTGTGTCCCAGCACCATGAAATCTCCCCAGTATTCTCTATAATCTGAATCTAAGGATCTATTAATTATTAGTGTTAAAAGCAACTGCACAAGGAGACATGACACGCCTATGGCCCCCAAGAGGAGGATGATTTTTCAACAGAACTGTGTCAAGTGTTGAATCCTCTACTCCAACAAACCTGTGTCAAATGTCGAAGTGGTGGGAAATAGATGCAGCTCCTCTCCGCCTCCCTCACTCTGTTCTCTTCCCTCTACTCCACTGAGCATAATTCTCGATGACCAAGCATTGTGCCGGGGTCCAGCCCCAGCAGGAGTCCATGGGTTCCACACTGGTAACGGGGCGCGGGGAGACAGCATCGGCGGTGGATGGAGAATAAAAGACACAGACTCTAGTTCTGGCGCAATCAATCCCACTTTATTCTGGGGAAGGCTGGGTTTATATACATTTTTCTTCAGGCTTTGATGACAGGCTTGTGATTAATAAAATCAAAGAAGTTTCCAAAGCATAGGCAGAAATTGATTATGAGAAAACAGTAACCTTACAGATTATCCTTACTTAATCACAATTATTTTAAGAATATTTAAGTCAATGAGCTAATACAATGTTTATTTCCTTAATATCTAAACTCTATATGACCTAAGACTATTCTTATTACTTTTGCGGTAAAGCGATAGACAAATAATGTCATGTGACCATCCCTACTAGGTCCATCTGGTTAATATCTAAATTGCTGAGTTAAGGGCTACAGGAGGGCAGCAGTCACAGTGGTTTTCATGGCCAAGTTTTTTACTGAATAGATTACATTGTCTTATGTAGCTCTTTTTCCCAGAACAGGGCTTTGTGTACCAATTTTATTATAGGGGTGACCTATTCTTTGTAGGAAGGAAGGAATGTTGTGAAACCTTATTCTTTTACCTTACCGCCACACATAAACAAGACATCATCTGGATTAAACCACCCTGTAGGAGACAGGGGGAGATCTATATCTACCTTCTCTAAGGGCTTGCCTTTAGGGGGGTTCCAGGGCTTGCCATTGATAAAATAAGCTGGTCCATATCTAGTAGCTACTGTGGGAGGTGCTTTGTGCTTAGAACTTGGGGAAACATTGTTATCTATAAGTTTCTGTGCCCCAACAGGTTCTGACTGTGCCAATAAATGCAGTGTTTGATTTTTAACATAGTAAAAACATTCTTCTGTAGTGAGGTTAACATCACAGGGTTTCAACATGTGTTTTGTCTCCATGATGTTTTTCTGGAAACTTATAGAATTATTCCCATCACCTCTAGCAAGATCCCCAGACTGAAGTGAGTAATATATTATTAGGAAAACTCCACAGAATAACATCCAAGCTAGGGAGGCATACATCTGGCATGCAAATCCTTTTAGGATGAGTCTTTGCAATCATCCTTCAGTGGAACTCTATCAAGCACTGCAAGGAGAGCCAGGCACCACCGCAGCATTGTACTCTTTCTCTGGTTACCCAAAGTCCTTTAAATTCTGTTCTCATCTCCAAAGCATCAATCATGGTAATTCATACCAATGTGTATTTCCAGATTTTAGGGGAAAATTGGTTTGATAAAGGAGATTTTATATACACTTATTCTTATGCCTAAAGATAATATGAGTGTGAAAGTGTTATTCTTTCTAATCTTCTGATCATAGTCCTCTCCTTCAAATCTTTCTATAAGTTTCAGAATTTTTAAATATCTACAGTAAAAATTTCTCCCTCAAGGTGTATACCAATTTTTAAATTATTTTTAAAGCTATTGTTGCTAAGATACCTAGGTATTCTATTTATTTGTCCATATTCCCTTTACTTCCTCTTCTCTGATTTTCTGAGTCTGGCTTATCTCACTTAGCATTATGTTCTTCAGTTCCATCTGTTTCCTTGGAGATGACATTTCATTCTTTAAGACTGAATAAAACTTCATTGTGTGTACATACCACATTATCTTTACCCATCTGTTAAAGGATACCTAGGTGGGTTTCATAACTTGGCTATTGTGAACTGTACTGCTATAATTGGGCATGCATGTATTGCTACAGTATGTGACTTTAATTCTTTTGGATAAATAATGAGTGGAATAACTTGGTCAATTTGTGATTCCATTTCTACTCTTTTAAGGAATCTTCATACTAATTTTAATAGTGGTTGTACTAATTTACAATCCCACCAAAAATATAAAACTGTTCCTTTTCCTTCAAATCTTCTCCAACATTTATTCTTCTTTGTTTTCCTTTTTTCCATATATTTTTATTGCTGCATTATAGTTGTATATAATGGTTGTTGATATGTATCCATACATGCACACACTATAACAACGTCATTCAGCCAATAGTATTCTCCAGTACTTCCCCTTTCTCTCACCTCTTCATTTTCCCTAATCCCCTTCATCTCCACTGATTAACCATTGTTTTTCATGGATACCCCCAACCTTATTTTTCTTATTTAATACTTCAGAATAATTACTGAGGAGTAGTATAGTTGGGTCATATGGTGGTTCTAGTCCTAGTATTTGAGGAACCTTCATAATGATTTCTATGTTTATTGTACTTATTTTCAACCCCACCAACAGTGTAAAAGTGTTACTTTTTCCTCTATATCATCTCCAGCATTAATTAATGTTTGTGTTCTTGATAACTGACATTCTAATTTGAGTCAGATGAAATCTCAGTATTGTTTTAATTTTAATTTCCCTAACTGCTAACACTGTTGACTAACTCCTCATATACATGTTGACAATTTTTATTTTTTCTTTTGAGAAGTGTGTGTTTAGTTCATTTGTCCACTTATTAGTTGGGTTATTTGAGGATTTCGGTGTTAAGGTTTTTGAGTTTTTTGTTCATTGTGGATATTAATTCTCTGCCACAAGAGTAGCTAGCCAAATTTTCTCTCCCATTCTGTAGGTTGTCTCTTTGTATTCTTAAATATTTCTTTTTATGCTATCTCATTTATTAATCTTTTACTTTATTTCTTGAGTTGTATGAGTCTTATTTTTGAAGTCAATGCCTATTCTTATTAGTTAATAGTTGACTTTCTGTTATTCTCCAGCAATTACAGTGTTTCTGGTCTAATTCTTAGGTCTTTGGTCCATTTTGACCTGACCCATTAGATGGATGAGAGAGAAGAATCTAGTTTCATTCATTGACATATGGATATCCAGTTTTCTCAGCACCACTTGTTAAAACAAAACAAAACAAAATGCTTTTTTATCTAATGTATGTATAGTTTGGGAGGATCTGTAGGCCTTAAACTGACTAAAAACTCCTGATTCTGTCAGTTTCTCTTGATAGTTAGCAGGTACATCTGCCTAAGAATCTCTCTCTTGTAGCTTCCAGCTTTTATTTATTCTAGGGGGGTTAACACAAGTGTACATCTTAGGTTGCATTTAACTATTGTTTCTTTTGAATGCCCAAGAAAGGCTATATTTTGGTTTTAACTGTTTTACTAGGTATCTAAGATCAAGCTGATCAAATTGACCTATTAATGACTTTTCTTGGCCTCTGTATTTAATCTCAATCTCTAAATTTGATCTTAACCATCCAGCAAGCTAGTCTCACCAGTCATAAAGTAAGAGTGCTGGGCTTTAACTTCACTGTCTATGACTTTACAGTTATTTACCCAACTTTACAGTTATTCACCCCCTTTTATCTAATTGGGGTGTACATTATCTGTCCTATTGGTGGTGTCTTACTATTTCAAGTTAATTTACAGTGTTTGCTCTTGAAGTAGTACTTCTGCAAAAATTAATCAGGCAACAGTTAGAGTTTACAAGGAAAATACAAAATGGAATCACCAACAGTAAAACATTCAGTTTGTGCGATAGGTATCCTGAATTTTGGCTGAGTTATTCATTATAGCCTCTGTTTGAGATCACAGTAATCCTTACAACAAACATCAAACTTTTGAACAAAACTTTAAGTGAATTAAAGTCTGGCTTATTTTGGAGCCATTCTAACATGCAGCCAGGTAAGGCAGAGCCTTATTTCAGGTAAGGCGGAGGTTTTTACAAAACAGAATTTGAAGATTAAGCAGAGGTCAGAAGGAGCTTTGTTCTCTGATGGAAGTGCAGTTCTAAAGAGTTACATCAGTAATCTTTATATATGTCTTATTATCAGGTTAAGGATTATGTAAGCATTATTCTTTGTTTTCAGGAAAGTTACAGAGACTAGGACATCTACATAACTTTTTCACAGCTGCAAAGTGCAGTGTTAGCAGTTCTATGTAGCTCTCAAGGAAGTCCACTGTCCAAAGCTACTGTAAGGTGGGCAGGAACCAGAGAAGGAAGCTGAGAAAACACTGGTTATCTGGCAAAGGAATTCCTTCCTGCTAAAGAGCTGTGTGCCTGAGATCAATGTCAGAGCTGATAGGATTCCTGCACAGAGCCTCCCCAGTAAGGATACTGCCACAGCATCTTGTGCCCTTGCACAGGAACATTCCCAGATACCAGGCCACAGCCTGTCTCACTTACATATAAACAACTTAGTTATATGCAAACTTGTTGAAATTTGCCCTTTACTTACACAGACTTTCTTAGCACTTACTTTGACCCTCATATATTCCATCACACAAGAACTTTCTTATTTAGAAACATTCTTTTACTTTTTACTGAATACATTCCCATACTTAGAACTTTCTGTTTTTCTTTCCTATCTGGTGAGCACTTTGTGATGAAAAATTCACACTACTTCCATATAGCCTAATGTGAGTGAGTGACCAAGAAGGCATATTTGGAATCTGTATAGATGTTCACCTGTTTACCTATGGATAAAATTAGAGCCCTGACCAGAGCAAAGAGTTCAGCCTTTTGGGAAGTGGTCCATTCTGGAAGGCAATTGACTTCCAGAACAGAGGCGGTGGTGACAACTGCATAAAGCAACTATACAGAATCCATTGAGACCCAGCACAGAAATGCCAGCTACAAAAATGGTTAGGTCAGGTGAGGGGAGTGGGTAATTGAAGAGGTCTTCACGAGGTGAATGTAGCATCTTTAGCACCTGTAGGAGTGGAAGGGATTTATGGTTTAAGGGGTCCTGCAGTTGATGGGTGGAAAACACAATTATTGGTTGAAGTAGGGGGAGTTTTAGAGCTTCCTTAGTTAATTCAGCTGCTGTCTCCAGTGCTCGGAGACATGGTAGCCACCCACAAACCATGGAATCAAGCTGCTTGGAGAGGTATGCCACCTGTCTGTGAGAAGATCCAGTTGGTTGTATGAGGAGGCCAGTGGCAAAAGCCTGTTTTTCATCCATGAAGAGGTGGAAAGAATGGTTAGGGCTGGGGAGAGAGCAGCAGAGGATGTAAGAGCATTTTTGAGCTTGTAAAAAGAGTTAGCTATCGGGGATCCAAGATGGCGGACTAGAGGGAGGCGGCATTCCTTGTCGCTCCATAACTCTGCTTTCAAGCAGAGGATATCTTTTTCTTGGTAAGACAGTTTTTGCTGCTTTTTGATCCCCTGCTGTTTACCCCATTTGTCTGCTGTGATGACCTGCAGTCTGCCAGCATATCGACGCCTTTTTTGAGTGCAGATTGCTCACTGTCAGGTGCCTATCATCCACCATTTGCCTGCCTCTCACCTGTCCATCACCTGCCTTACACCTATCCATCACCCAACGCATGAGGTTCACTTCCCAATCATCCGACAACAGTCAGCAAACTGATCGCCTACCACCAGTGGAGCACAAGCTGCCTGCTGTTGCCTGGAAGTTCACTGTTATAGTACCTGTAGGTTTGATTACACATGGCTGCCGCCATTTTGAGACAACAGCCAGGCCCTGTAGGACCCTTGGCAGGACTGACTGAGCCCCATCTCCGGGATCCCTCAGCCCAACCAATCACTCCCTGCCTCTGGGGCCCTCACATCAACTGACTTCTCCCTGCCACCAGGATCCCCAGACCAACTGACTGCGCCCTAATACCAGGACCCCAGAACGACTGGTTGCAACCGGCCTCCAGGATCCCACAACTACACCAAACACACCCAACCTCCAGGACTCCTGCCTGACCAACTGCATCCCACCTCCAGGACCTCCTGCTGGCCAAGGTCACACCCTGAGCTGCAGCTCCCCAATTGCCAACACATTTTGAAGCCAGAGTGGCCATCTTGGATAATCCTGGAAGCCGTAGCTCTGATCTTTAGGTGAGGCAAAACCCATCCTGAGACGCCTGCTGGAGGCTTGAAGCTCATTGTCAGGTACCTCTCATGCATCAGGCTACTGAACTCTGGGAGGTTTCATTACTATATGACTGTTATACTTTAGATTTTCTTTTCTCTCCTTAATGAAAAAATTTAAGTTTTTATTTCTTTACTTTTCTTGTTTGTTTACCTGTTCCCTCAGAGTCTCTTTCTCCCTTTTTTGCACGCTAATATCCAATTTCTTTTGATTACAATCTCACCCTTTCTATTATCTAGAACCTCTGTATATTCTTTTCTTATCCCATTAACAGCCACATTCTACATCCCTCTGCATCCTCTTTGTCTTCCATTTGAAACTGCAGACCTTATTACAAATTTATTTGCTTTACTGAAGATAATATTTGAACTCATTCTGTTTATTATGACAATTTTGCAATTGCCCTCATAGGGGCTATTTGGTCTAGGATGGCATAGTGTCTGAATTGGGCACTGCTAATATTGATCTCCCCTTAAAGAAAGGGTTTTGGAAACCTATAGGGCCACTATAATCCTATAGGGGAAAACCTGTAGTACCACATATCTGCTTGGCTATAGGGGAAGATACATGAACATCATGAAAAAGCAAGGGAAGAAAATGATCCAAACAAATCTAGATTCTATATTAATAGAATCCAATGACAGTATGTTAGAAGAAATGTCAGAAAAGGACTTCAGATTATACATGATTAAGATGATTCACAAAGCAAAGCATGAGATAAGAGAGCAAATGCAGACAATGAATGATAATACCAATAAGCTGAAAGAGCACCTGCAGGAAGCAAAAGCTCATTTCAACAAAGAGGTAGAGACTCTCAAAAAAAACCAAACAGAAATCCTTGAAATGAAGGAAACAATAAACCAAATAAAAAACTCAATGGAAAGCCTCACCAAAAGACTAGACCACTTGGAAGACAGAACCTCAGACAATGAAGACAAAATATTTAATCTTGAAAATAAAGTTGCCCAAACAGAGAAGATGGTAAGAAATCATGAACAGAATCTCCAAGAACTATGGGACATCATGAAAAGACCAAATTTAAGAATTATTGGGATTGAGGAAGGCACAGAGAAACAAACCAAAGGAATGAACAACTTATTCAATGAAATAATATCAGAAAATTTCCCAAACCTGAAGAATGAAATGGAAAATCAAATACAAAAGGCTTACAGAACACCAAATGCACAAAATCACAACAGACCCTCACCAAGGCTAATGAAAATGCCTAACATTCAAAATAAAGATAGGATTTTGAAGGCCATGAGAGAAAAGCATCATATTACATATAAGGGGAGACCAATACAGATAGCAGCTGACTTCTCAACCCAAACTCTAAAAGCTAGAAGGGCCTGGAACAACATATTTCAAGCTCTGAAAGAACATGGTTGCCAACCAAGAATCCTTTACCCAGCAAAACTAAACTTCAGATTTGAAGATGAAATAAAATCCTTCCATGATAAACAAAAGTTAAAAGAATTTACAAATAGAAAGCCTGTGTTACAGAATGTTCTCAACAAAATATTCCATGAGGAGGAAATGAAAAACAACAATGGAGGTCAGCAAAGGGAGGAACTACCTTAGAGAAAAAGCACTCAAAGGAGAAACCAAGACAACTTAAAAACCAAAAATAAGCCAAATGACTGGGAATACAAATCATATCTCAATAATAACCCTGAACATTAGTGGCCTAAACTCATCAATCAAAAGACATAGACTGGCAGAATTGATTAAAAAGAAAGACCCAACAATATGCTGCCTGCAAGAAACTCATCTCATAGAAAAAGACATTCACAGACTAAAGGTGAAAGGATGGGAAAAAACCTACCATGCACATGGACTCAGTAAAAAATGGGGGTTTCCATCCTTACATCAGATAAAGTGGACTTCAAGCCAAACCTAGTCAGAAGGGATAAAGAAGGACATTTCATACTGCTTAAGGGAACCATAAATCAGGAAGACATAATGATAGTAAATATTTATTCTCCAAACAATGGTGCAGCCCTGTACATAAATTTCAGGAATCACATAGACCACAACACAATAATTCTGGGTGACTTTAACACACCACTGTCAGCACTACATAGATCTTCCAAACAAAAACCAACCAAAGAAACCATAGAACTCAATAGCACAATCAATAACCTAGACTTAATAGACATATATAGAATATTCCATCCATCAACAAGCGGATTCACTTTCTTCTCAGCAGCACATGAAACCTTCTCGAAAATAGGCCATATGTTATACTACAAAGCAGCCCTTAGGAAATGCAAAAAAACAGAGATACTGCCTTGTGTTCTATCAGATCATAATGGACTGAGAATAGAACTCAATGCAAAATAAAAAACAGAAATTACTCCAACACCTGGAGACTAAATAATATGCTATTGAATGAAGCATGGATAACAAAAAACATCAGGGAGGAGATAAAAAAATTCTTAGAGGTCAATGAGAATGATGATACAACATATCAAAATCTCTGGGACACTATGAAAGTGGTACTAAGAGGAAAATTCACTGCATGGAGAGCATTCCAGAAAAGAATGAAAAGTCAACAGCTAAATGACCTAACATTACAGCTCAAAGCCCTAGAAAATGAAGAACAGAATAACAGCAAAATTAGTAGAAGACAGGAAATAATTAAAATCAGAGCTGAAATCAATGAAATTGAAACAAAAGAAACTATCCAAAAAATTGGCAAAACAAAAAGTTGGTTGTTTGAAAAAGTATACAAAATAGACAAGCCCTTAGCCACACTAACAAAGAGAAGGAGAAAACTCAAATTACTAAAATTCGTGATGAAAAATGAAATATCATCACAGACACCACTGAGCCACAGAACATAATGAGGAGCTACTTTGAAAATCTGTATTCCAACAAAATAGAAACTATCGAAGACATTGACAAATTTCTAGAGACATATGCTCCTCCAAAACTGAACGGAGGACATACACAATTTAAACAGATCAATTTCAAGCAATGAAATAGAAGAAGGCATTAAAAACCTACCATCCAAGAAAAGCCCAGGACCAGACGGATTCTCAGCCGAGTTCTACAAGACCTTCAAAGAAGAACTCATTCCAATACTTCTCAAAGTATTCCAGGAAATAGAAAGGGAGGGTATCCTACCAAACTCATTCTATGAAGCTAATGTCACCCTCATACCCAAATGAGGCAAAGACACATCAAGGAAAGAAAATTTTAGACCAATATCCTTGATGAATATAGATGCAATGATCCTTAATAAAATATTGGCAAACCATATCCAAAAACATATTAAGAAAATAGTGCACCAGGATCAAGTGGGGTTCATCCCTAGAATGCAAGTATGGTTTCACATCCATAAATCAATAAACGTAATCCATCATGTCAATAGACTTAAGGATAAAAATCATATGGTTATTTCAATAGACACAGAAAAAGCATTTGACAAAATACAACACCCCTTCATGCTCAAAACACTAGAAAAAACAGGGATAGTAGGAACATACCTGAACATTGTAAAGGCTATTTATGCGAAGCCCATGGCCAACATCATTCTTAGTGGAGAAAAACTGAGACCATTCCCTTTAAAAATGGAAACAAGGCAGGGATGTCCTCTTTCACCACTTCTATTCAACATTGTCCTCAAAACTCCAGCCAGAGCAATTAGGCAGACTAAAGAAATTAAAGGAATACAAATAGGAAATGAGGCACTTAAGCTGTCACTATCTGCTGATGACATGATTCTATATTTAGGGGATCCAAAAATCTCCTCCAGAAAACTTCTAGACCTCATCAATGAATTCAGCAAAATACCAGGCTATAAAATCAACATGCATAAATCTAAAGCATTCTTATACGCAAGAGACGAAACAGCTAAAAGGGAAATGAGGAAAACAACTCCATTTGCAATAGCCTCAAAAAAATAAAATAAAATAAAATACTTGGGAATCGATTTAACCAAAGAGGTAAAAGATCTCTACAATGAAAACTATAAAACACTGAAGAAAGAAATTAAGGAAGACCTTAGAAGATGGAAAGATCTCCCATGTTCTTGGATAGGCAGAATTAATATTGTCAAAATGGCCATACTACCAAAAGTGCTATACAGATTCAATGCAAGTCCAATTAAAATCCCAATGATGTACCTTACCGAAACAGAACAAGCAATCGTGAAATTCATCTGGAAGAAAGAAACTCAGAATACCTAAAGAAGTCCTTAGCAGGAAGAATGAAACAGGGGGTATCGCAATACCAGAACTTCAACTATACTACAAAGCAACAGTAATAAAAACAGCATGGTATTGGCACCAAAAGAGACAAGTAGATCAATGGTACAGAATAGTGGACATGGACACAAACCCAAATAAATACAATTTTCTCATACTAGACAAAGGTGCCAAAAATATGCAATGGAGAAAAGACAGCCTGTTCAACAAATGGTGCTGGGAGAATTGGAAATCCATATGCAATGGAATGAAACTAAAACCCTATCTCTTGCCCTGCACAAAAATCAACTCACAATGGATCAAGGACCTTGAAATCAGACCAGAGACTCTGCATCTAAAAGGAGAAAAAGTAGGTCCAAATGTTCAACTTGTTGGCTTAGGATCAAATTTCCTTAACAGGACTCCCATAGCACAAGAAATAAAAGCAAGAATCAATAACTGGGATAGATTCAAACTAAATAGCTTTCTCTCAGCAAAGGAAACTATCAGCAATGTGAAGAGAGAGCCTACACAGTGGGAGAATATCTTTGCCACTCATACTTCAAATAGAGCGCTAATCTCCAGAATCTATAAAGAACTCAAAAAGCTCTACACCAAGAATACAAATAACCCAACCAACAAATGGGCTAAGGATATGAACAGACACTTCACAGAAGATCTACAAGCAATCAACAAACATATGAAAAAATGCTCACCATCTTTAGCAATAAGAGAAATGCAAATCAAAACTCCCTAAGATTCCATCTCACTCAATTAGAATGGTGATTATCAAGAATACAAGCAACAATAGGTGTTGGAGAGGACGTGGGGAAAAAGGTACACTCATACATTGTTGGTGGGGATTCAAATTACTGCATCCACTCTGGAAAGCAGTGTGGAGATTCCTTAGAAAATTTGGAATGGAACCACTATTTGACCCAGCTATCCCACTCCTTGGCCTATACCCAAAGGACTTAAAATCAGCATACTACAGAGATATAGCCACATCAATGTTCATAGCTGCTCAATTCACAATAGCCAGACTGTGGAACCAACTAGATATCCTTCAATTGATGAATGGATAAAGAAACTGTGGTGTACATATACAATGGAATATCACTCAGCTATAAAGAATAATAAAATTATGGCATTTGCAGGCAAATGGATGAAATTGGAGAATATCATGCCAAGTGAGATAAGCCAATCTCAAAAACCAAAGGACAAATGATATCGCTAATAAGTGGATGATGACACATAATGGGGGGAGGGAGGGGTTAGTGTTAGGGTTAGAGTTAGGGTTAGGGAGGGAGGCAAGAATGGAGGAAGGAAGGACTGTATAGAGGAAAAGAGGGGTAGGAGGGGTGGGGGGAAGGGAAAAAATAACAGAATGAATCAAACAACATTACTATATGTAAATTTATGATTGCACAAATGGTATGCCTTTATGCCATGTACAAATAGAGAAACAACATGTATCCCATTTGTTTATAAAAAAGAGTGCCCTCTGGTGGCCATCTTGAGTCTTATCTGGACTATACGGAGGCCAGGCTATGGTCGAATCAAAAACTTGCCGCTTATAGCTTAAGTCTCTGGGAAGTTCTAGTTTAGTAGTTTTGGGGTTCAATGAGCTCCCGGTATTTCCCATTAGCCATCCAATTTTACCCAGATAGATGTACAGAAGCAGAAAAGGTGTCCCAGTTCTGGGTTCTGTACACCGGGGAAAATGGCAGGCGAGCAAAAAGCTGAGATGTCTCTCAACTCTTGGGGGCCCAAGACTGACATCTAGGCTAACTGGAAGCCCAGACATCTCCTTGGCGACCAGAGCCAGACCAATGGAGGAAGTCTGTGGTGCGCGCAATGGAACAGACCCACCAGCAGAATGGAAGGGAAATTGGAGCAGCAAATGGGAAGAAAAAAAACTCAGGGAACTTACGCGCTTTGAAGCGGGATGTAGCAAAGGATGGACCAAAACTGAGCAGACGGAACCCCTCTTCTGAGGAGGGGGTGGGTCTCAACCCCAAGGCAGCGGGGAGCCCAAAAAACCCTCCGAGGTTTCGGCACCAAATGTAAGCTTGGCAGGTCTCAGCGGTGGGACCAATTGTAAGCTCGGCGGGCTTGGCGGGCTCAGCGGGCACAGTTAGCAGCCAAATGAAATCAGTCAGAAAGTGACCAGAGCAAGCTTTATTGGAATTTGGCTCTCGGGCAAAATTCCCAGACCCCCAGGGTATAGGGACCTAGAAAAAAATTGCAGTGGCCCTGGCTGCCCAGGGTTTTTATAGACTGGGATGGGAGGGGATCCTGTTGAGTGAGAGGTGGGTGTGAAGGGTCAGTGGAACTTTCCATCCACCTTGCTGCGAACTTTCTGGTCACCTTTGGCGGGCTGGTTTTTGTTCCAGCTGCTCAGCTTCTTTGTTCCAGCTGCTCAGCTTTGCCCCCTACAGTCGCCTAATTTCCGACCTAACAACAAGGATATTGGAATTTGAATTTCTTATGAAATTGTATTCCTGATTTGTTTCTCCGTGGACTCATTATTGATGTACATAAAAGGTATTGATTTTTATATTTTGGTCTTTATCCTGCTACTTTTCTGAACTTGTTTTCTAAAAACCCTGAAAGTCTTCTGGTAAAGGTTTTTGGGTCTTTCAAATACAGAATCTTATCATTTGCAAACAGTGCTAATTTGGCTTCTTTCCTTCCTAGTCATATCACATTTATTTCCTTCTCTTGCTTAACTGCTCTGACTACAATATCAAATACTTTTTTGAGTTAAAGTATTGACAATGGACATCTGTGTCTTTTTCCTGAATGCAGAGAAAAAAGGTTTTCAGTTTTTTCCTATATTTTGACTTGGGGTTTGTTATATTTAACCCTTAAGATGTTAAGGAATGTTCTTTCTAGCCTTGCTTTCTTTGGCATTTTGAGCATGAATAGGGTGCTAGATTTTGCCTCAGGCTTCTTGATGCATCTATTGAGATTACCATGTGATTATTATTCCTTAATTCTTTTTATGTGATTAATTATGTTTATCGATTTGTGGATTTGGAACCATCTGTACAGGCATCCTTGGAATGAAACAAACTTGATCATCATGTATAATTTTTTTATTTGTTCTTTTTGGATGTACAATCTTACTGTGCTTTCAAACATGACTTTCTGACACTTCATTAAGAATTTTTGCAATTATATTCATCAGGGTTATTGGTTTCTAGTTTTCTTTCCAGGATTGTCCTAATCTGTTTTGAGGTTCTGGGTGACTGACTTCATGAAATTGATACCGCCATTTACCAGTGACGAGTTCTGCTCCCTCTAATGTTGAAGTTTGAACACTAGAGAAGCATGCCAAGGCAAGCATATTAAGCAGGTTTTATTTAAAGGTAATAATACAGACTTCTCCCAGGAGGAAGAAGGGGGCCATGGCTGATGTTCTAAAGTCCCAAGAAGTGTGCTCACCCTACATGCTTTATAGGTTAAGGTCTCTTTTGTTCTCCAGTTCTCTCCCCCCTTCTCTCTCCTTCCTACCTACATGACTAGGACTGGTTTTGCATAAAGTGAGAATTGATGGGCAGGGGGACAGCCAAGGTGATTCAGGCAGGTAAGGGCCCAGGTGACATTAATAGCATCTCCTTGCTTGCAGTCCTTGATAAAGGCAGGTAAATTTGGTAATCAATGACCTCCGGAGATCCTTAACATTCCATTCTCCCAGGGTCAGTCTCCAACTTCCACAGGCAGATGACTTTCATGGTTTTCATTTCCTGGATTTCACCCAATCCCCTATTTCTACACTAACTACCTGTCCCCAGTTCTGGCTTCAAAATGAATTGGGAGTTACCCCCTGGCACATGCACACTTTCTATTTCATGGAACAATATGAGAAAGAGCTGCACTAGTTCTTACTTAAAGATCTGATTGAATTCAGTTGGGAACACATCTGCTCCTGGCCTTTTTTTTTTTTTTTTTTTTTTTGTTTGTTTGTTTGTTTGTTTGTTTTCTGGAAGTCTTTATCACTGCTTCAATCTTATTGTTTACAATTTCTATGATTAAGTTTTCTATGACCTCTTGGTTCAAGTTTTGTAGGTTGTATCTAGATAAATTTTGCCCATTTCTTCTAGATTTTTCTTATTTGTTGGAATAGTAGGTGTTTTTGTTTTTGTTTTTGTTTTGTTGTTTCTGTTGTTCTTGCTTTGATACCAGGGATTGAACTCAGGGGCACTTGGTCACATTCCCTAGACCTATTTTTGCATTTTATTTAGAGACAGGGTTTCACCAAGTTGCTTAACACCTGACTTTTACAGAGACTGGCTTTGAATTTGATCCTTCTACCTCAGCCTCTGAGCCTCTAGGTTTACAGTAATAGGAGTTTTTCAAGGCAGTCCATAATAATTCTCTGGATTTCAGAGATGTCTCCAGTAACTCCTTTTTCATTTCTAATTTTATTAATTTGTGTCATTTTTGTTTTGCTTAGTTTGGCTGATTTTTATCAGTCTTGTTTAATCTTTTCAAAGAACCAAGTCTTTGTTTTAGTGATCTGTTGTACTTTTTTATTCTCTCATTAATTTCAGCTTGCATCTTATTTCCTTTTTTCTACACTATTTGGGATTGCATTGTTCTGAATTGTCTAAGCCCTGGAGATACATTCTTAGGGTATTTGGGATCTTTCTGATATTTTAATGTATTCATTCAGAGTTAATAAAATCTTGTCTTAGAACTGCCTTCCTAGTGTTTCTGAGATTCTGGTATGTTGCATCTCTATTATTTTTTGAGTCTAGGAATTTTAAATTTCTCTCCTAATTCTCTCAATGTTCTACTCATCATTCAAAAGTGCATCATACAATTAGATAATAATTATATACTCTCTAGGTCCTTATGTACTTTCTATGGTTATTTTCTTGTTGCTGATTTCTAATTTCTTTCTGTTATGACCTGATAGGATGGATGCAAGGGATTATAGGGACTCAGAAGAATATTTTCTAAGACTTAGTACTTTGTGTCTTAAAATATGGTCAATTTAGAGAGAGTTCCATGGTCAACTGAGAAATTGGATTTAGTTGCCGTTAGGTGAAATATTCTACACATGTCTGCTAAGCCCATTTAATTAATAATACTTTTGGTCTAAAGAGTCCTTAGTGATTTTTATGTCTAGATGAACTTTTTCATGGGGAGAGAGGTATGTTGAATTTACCCAGTATTGTAATGTGGCCTATTTTAATCTTTAAGTTGAGTTGTATCTGCCTTATATAATTAGGTGCACTTATATTTGGGGTATAAACACTATCCCATTACCACATTATCACTACCTTTTTGTGAATTGTTTCCTGTCAGTATGAATTGACTGTTTTCCCTCCTCTTAAAGCCAGCTTTGTTTATTTTAGAATACCTACTCCTGCTTGTTTTGGTTCTCTGTTTTCATGAAATATCTTTTTCCATCCTTTCTCTTTTAACCTATGTATGTCTTTGCATATAAGATGAAGCTTTTGAAAGTAGTATATAGTTGGTTCCAATTTTTAAATCCATTCTGCCAGTATATGACTTTGAATGTAAGAGTTGAGACCATTTACACTCATCTCTTTTAAGTCAGCTTTTTTGTTTCTGTGACCAAAAGTCCTGACAAGAACAAGATAGAAGAGGAAATGCTTATGTTGGCTCAAGGTTTTAGAGGGTCAGTCCATGGTTGGTTGACTCCATAGCTCTGGGCAGTACATATGGCAGACCATCTTGACAGAAGAGCATAGTGGAGGAAACCAGCTCAGGACATGGAAACCAGAAAGGAGAGCTCTGCTCACCAAGGACAAAATATAAATCCCAAAGGCACACTCCCAATGACCTACTTCTCCAGCCACACCTAACCGGCCTACAGCTACTGTCCAGTTAATCCATACTCAATTCCTATAGCTTTCCTTGGCACATGTTTCATGTTATTAGCATTTCTTAAGCTCAGGATTTTCCACAATAGCTTCAGCTTCCTGCTCACGTTTTCATGCATTGCCCTTTCAGGGGCTGCCTGCACAGAATCTGACCTTGTTCCACTTTGCCTGGCCTCCCAGATCTCCTTTGAAATCTTGGTGGAAACCTCCATGTCCCCTAATTCTCACATCTTGCATTATTGCAGTACCAGCACCTTTGGTTGACACCAAGATTTGCCACCATCTGGAGAAATAACCAGGCCTCCAGGGACCATGGCTGCAGCAGTCCCTCTGCCTGCATCACTCTGCACAGATCTGGGATATTGCAGATTTCCCCTTATAGGATTATAGTAGCCCTATAGATTTCCAAAACCTTTTCTTTAAGGGGAGATTAGTGTTAGCAGACACTATACAATCCTAGACCACATAGCCCCTATGAGGACAATAACAAAATTGTCATAATAAACAGAATGAGTTTAAATATTATCTTCAGTAAAACAAACAGATTTGCAATAAGGTCTGCAGTTTCTAATGGAGGACAAAGAGGATGCAGAGGGGTGTAGAATGTGGCTGTTAATGGGATAAGAAAAGAATATACAGAAGTTCTAGATTAAAGAAAGGGTGAAAGTGTAATCAAAGGAAATTGGATGTTAGCATGCAAAAAAGGGAGAAAGAGACTCTGAGGGAACAGGTAAACAAAAGGAAAAGAGAGCAAGAAAAGTAAAGAAATAAAAACTTAAAATTTTTCAATAAGGAGAAACAAGAAAATCTACAGTATAACAGTCATATAGTAATAAAACATCCCAGTCTTCAGTAGCCTGATCCCAGTCCCCAATTTCTATTAGTCAACTATTTATTGTTTTGCCCATAGACCTGGCAAGAACAACAAAGAAGAGGAAATGTTTATTTTGGCTCATGGTTTCAGAAGTTCAGTCTATGGTTAGCTGACCACAGCTCTGGGCCCGAGGTGACGCAAAACATTATGGCAGAAGGGCATGGTGGAGGAAAGCAGTTCAGGACATGATAATCAAGAAACAGAGAGGACTCCACTCACCAAGGACATAATGTAAATGCCCCCTAGTGACCGACTTCCTCCAGCCACCCCTACGTGCAAACCTTTACTGCCCACCTAAAATCTATCAATGGGTTAATTTATAGATTAGGCTACACCTCTCATAATCTAGTCATTTTATCTCTGATAATTCTTGTGCTTTCTCACATGTAAACTTTTGTGAAGGACACCTCATATTTAAACCATAACAATTATTATAGAAAAGTATTTAATATTACTTTCATTTTGATTTGTTTTCAATGTTAAAATAGTTTCTGTTTCTCATTTGCTGGTCTAGACTTTTCATAAGATTTATTGATTTGATGCCTTTAAAGTTTGTTTTTAATTTCTGTGTATAGTATTTTATTTATTCATTCATTTATTATTTCTTTGGTAGTGATAACTTAGTATTGATGAATTCTTTTAGTTTCTTCTCACCTGGAAAGTTTTTTATTCCTCTTCAATTATGAAGGCTAGTTTTGCCTGATATGGTCATCTTGATTGGGAATTATTTTCTTTCAAGACTTGGAATACACCATTCCAATTCCTCCTCTTAGACTCTCAGTTAATAAATCAGAAGTAATTCTGCCTGGAATACTTCTAAATATGACATAGTATTATCTCTTGTGGCTTTTAAAATTCTTCTTTTCAGTATGACAGGTGTTGAAGTGTGATGTGTCCTGGAGAGGTTCTTTTTTGATCTTGTTTGTTTGGGGTTCTGAATGTGTACTATCTGGAGCCCCTCCCACTCCATAGTGTGAAATATTCTTTTTTTCAAAATCTCTCTCTTCTTTGAAATGTTTTTTCACTTTTCATATTTTCTCTCCTCTTTCATCCCTTAGACCTTTGTTTGGTTTATTGTTCATTTTAATCATTAAAATTTTAATTCTTTGACACTTCATCTGCATCTAAATCTGTGGATTCAGTTATTGGTAAGTTATATATTACCACAGATGTCCTCTTGGCCTCTTTGCTCATGTTATCTGTTGAAATGGATTCCTCTTCCTGTTTTATAGTAAATAGGTATTGTAAATAGGTATCTTCTAATAATAAGACCTTAAACATTAGCTTTAACACATCCAATTAGCATTTAAAACTTATAATTCAACTATCGGGTACTCCTTTGAAAGGAGAGAGTAAACACTTATACAAGGGTAATCAAGGAGCAAACCACAATTAACATAACGGTTATAGAAGTTATTATTACTGATCACTACCACTCTATTTACCAAAGAATATTGGTTTATAATAGTTAAGAAGAATAAGTATTGATAGTAGTATAATAAATTTCATTGGAAATAGGAATAAAGTGAATAAATTAAAAATGAAGTAAAATTAAAAAGGAAAAGTGAAAGAAAGAGTGTGATGCAGGAAATGGAGATTTAAGTTAAAATGAGGTTAATATAAAGGATGAAAGACTTGAGAAAGAAATGGATACCAAAGGAAAGAAAATAAATTGAGATGATCCAATAAATTGACAAAATACATAAAATTAGAAATAATTCTCACAAAATACCAAATTTGGACAAACACTAGGAAACAGTATAAAGAATTGATGCAGTATCTGCCTTAATGAAAAATTTTTTTTTCCTTTCTCAGGGTTTTGAAATAGAGACCTTTTCCCCCTACAAGTTTTCAGTTTCAGAATCTTCTAAGAGTAAGATTGCTTTTCCCCATTCTGTTTTATTGCCCTCCATGTGCCCAAATTTATCACAGTGTAGACACTCACCAACCAAATGAATAAAGCCTAAGAGGGTAATTGGTCTTGGTATTCTAAAAGCAAGTATAAAAAGAACAAGTAAAAAAGTGTAAAGAGAAGAAAGGAGGAAAAAGAGAAAAAAAAGTGCAATATGAAACACTAAGTTAAATTGCAGGGATTTGTAGTTTAACAATTAAGAAGTTCAAACAGATTTTTTTAGGCTGTCATAGTTTTCCTATTGTAATTATTTCCACTGAGGATGATAGATATATACATATAGATATGTATACATGTATAAATATATATATATATTTACACATACATATATATAACTATGTCCATGTGTGAACATACCACAATGAGTCCTGCATGTATGCTTAATTTGGTAGATTTTGTGCTCCATGCCCTCCCTTCTTTCTCCTTCTTGATCCCCTTCCTCTACTTGACATATAAGCAAAAACATTGAACTTTTGCCTTTCTCAGTCTGGACATTTTTTACCTTAATGTTCTTCAGTTTCATCCATTGACCATCAAGTGAAACAATTTCATTCTTCTTTATGATAGAATGATACTTTATTGTGTATATTTATCACCTTTTTTTATCCATTTGTCCATTCAGGGCCATCAAGACTGTTTTCATCACTTAGTATTTGTGAACTGAACTGCTATAAACACAGGTGTGCATGTAGCACTACAGTTACTAATTTTAGTTCTTTGGGGGTAAATACCAAAGAGGGGAAGAATTGGGTCATGTGGTGTTTCCATTCCTGGTATTTGCAGAGCTCTGCACTGCTTTCCAAAGTGGTTGTACCAATTTTCAGTCCCACCCAGAATGTATGAGTATACCTTTTCCCTAATATCCTCCAAAGCAATTATTGTTCTTTGTATTCTTGATGGTTGACATACTAACAGAGTGTGGTGATATTTCAGTAAAACTTTGATTTGCATTTCCCTGATGACCAGGAATGATGAACATTTTTTAATATATTTGTGGATTTACATTTCTTCTTTTGAGAAATGTATGTTTATTTGTTCATTTCCTGATTGTGTTATGTTTGTTTGATGTTAAAGATTTTTTTTTTTTAGATCTTTATAAAAATTGAACATTAATCCACTGTCAGAGCAATACCTGGAATAGATTTTCTCCAAATCTGTAAGCTCTTCATGCTCTTATTTTCTTTGCTATGAAGAAAATTTGAAGCCATCCCACTTATTGATTCTTGATTTTGTTTCTTGAGCTTTCAATATCTTATTCAGGAAGTTGGTACCTTTACCAATATGTTAGAATCCTGACCCTGTATTCTTCCAGGAGTTAAAGAGTTTCTGATATAATGCCTATGTCATGGATTCACTTTGAGTTTACTTTTTTGGAGGGTCAGTCACAGAATTCAAGTTCCATTCTTCTGCATATGAATATCCAGTTTTCTCAGCATCCTTTGCTTAAAATAGATTTTTTTTCCAACATATGTTTTTGGCAGCTTTGTCAAGTACCAGTTGACTGCATCTGCATGAATTTGTCGGTGTCTTTTATTCTGTATGATTGGTTTTCATGTTTCTTTCTCTGCCAATATTATGCTTTTTTTATTATAATCACTCTAAACTATAATTTTAGGTCAGGTATTGTGATGCTTCCAGACTTATTCTAATCACTCAATATTGCTCAAGATATTCTGGGTCATTTGTTTCTCCATATAAATTCTAAGACTGATTTCCCTAGTTCTGTGAAGAATATAATTTGTATCTTGATCAGGATTGCATTAAATCTTTAGGTCATTTTTTGTAATGTCACCTTTTTAATAATATTTATTCTGTATGTTCAAAAACATGGGTGGTTTTTTCATCTTCTATGGTTCTCTTCATTTTCTTTCTTTAGCATTCTATGATTTTTCAGTATAGAGATATGCACTTACTTGGTTAGATTTATTCTTAGTCATTTTGAGATTTTGAGGCTATTTTGAATAGAATTTTTTTCCTGAATTCTTCCTCGGATTTATTTTTTAGAATACAGAAAATCTATTGATTTTTGTACATTGATCTTGTATCCTGCAATATTCATGATTTTTAAAATCGTTTCTACCAATCTTGTTTTTTGTTCTCTAGTGGTTGGGAGGATGGGTACTTCTAAGAATAGGATCATGTCATCTGACTTCTTTTCTGTTCACAATGTGACTGTGTTGGACAATGATGTCTGCTTTTCTTAAACTTGGAGGACAGATTCATGTGTCTCATGGAAGGGAAGCTTCCCCTTCCCCACTGAGCCACCACTCACTGGATGCTACTCTTTTGTGTTGGTTTTATTAATTCCTTTCTGCTGCAGAACCTGATGTTTCTGGTATTCACCTATCTGCTAGCTCTATGAAAATCTCCCACAGTCTTCCTATCTGAGTTTTTTCTGTAGAACTGATATTTAATTCATTCTCAGGAAACTGCCACAATATTGTGGGTTCCTCTGGTCTTCCATTTTCCTTATTTTCAGTACTTCCATTTTAACTATACTAAATGCTGTACTCCATGTTGTGAGATATGCTCCTTTTTGTGACTTCTTTGAAATTCATATTATTGAACATCCTATAGACCACCTGGATATTATATAAGCCCTGGAAAATGAATTCTGTCCTTTGGATTGGTTATGAAATTACATATTTTATATGTAATTTATGTGTTAGGGTTATTCTATGTTTTCTTATCTCCAATACTCATTATTTAAAATTAACCCTTGTTGATGTCAAATCTGTGTCAAATAATACCCTAGTCCTAAATCAACATTGGTTGTGCTTATCATGTACTTTCTATTTCTAAATTTCCAATGTATGAGAGCTATTGAGTCATCCCCTTATTCTCAGAATCTGCATCATTCCTACTCTCTCCTTATTCTACATGAATAGTTAATATCTAAACTCTGTCTTCATATTTGTCATATCTCGTTCAATTGGTCCTAAAAGTCGGGTGAATTTCTGCGTGAATTCATTCTTGTATTTTTTTCCTAAGCCATGTTACCTGTCACCTCACATCTAGAATATATTCTGTCTTTATAATTCCTTCTATTTTTTAATGTATTTTACGCTGTGTTGCCATATTAGCTTTTGCATATTTTTTAGTTCCAGATGAATGTGTGGGAAATCCTAAGTCCAAGTAAATTCTTTATCAGAGAAGAAAACTGCATATTCTTTTTTTTCTTTAAAAAAAACTTTATTGATGTGTAATTTACATACCATACAATTTACTCACTTACAGTATGCAGTTTGGTAGCTTGATTTAAGTTATTTTATCTTCCATGATATAACCCTAATTTATCTATTTCTAAAAATTGTGATCATCTTTATCTACAAGTAAAAGAAGACTCAATTATGAGAGTTTAAATACTGGGTTTGTAAGAAAATCCCACGAAAACCACACTGGACATAGGAAATCACATAAGAGAGTTTATTAAGCAAACGGAGTGTCTCCCTGCAGAGTAAGAGAGAAAATGAGAGGAAAAGAGAAAGGGTGCACAAGAGAGAGTGTAAAAAGTGAGGAGGAGAAAGACAGAGAGTCAGGGGGAGAGAAACTGTGAGAAAAGATGGCCGGGTAAGCTACCCTTAAGCAGTTGAATTCCGCGGGCTAACAGGGGACCAAAACGGAGATGGATACTTGTAAGCTGACTGATGAACCAATAGCTAGCTAGGATGTTCACAGACTGACAAGTAGTTGGGAGGTGGGGAAAATGGCTGCACCGGAAAGGGCGGGGAGAGCAGCTTTCAGACTGACAAGCTAGGTTGTGATGCAAAGGGCAGGGGAGCAGCTTTGTATTACAGGGTTTCTTTATCTTACATAAAGGAAGATTTGTGGTGAATCAGATTAGAGTTAGTACAATAGCCCAGAAACATCAGAGACTCAGGTGCCTTCATTTTCCTTCACCATATGTTACAGTTGTATTTTCTTTGTCCCCTCCAATATTCATGTTGAAAGTTGTTTTGCAATGTAACAGTGTTGACAGGTGCTGGGACAAAATAAACCTCTATTCTATATAAATCACCCAGTTTCTGGTAGTCTGTTACAGCAACAGAAAATGAACTAAAACATTGTACTTAATATTCTAGTTTTTAATCTTCATGCTTAAATCTTGCAATCTCAAAATCATTTCTTTCTTACCTATATTGTGTGTCTATATTTTATGTAGAAAGCAGGAAAGAGAAGTGGCACTAACAGACTTCTCTTTGAACAGATTTCTGAAACACAGAGAGCAGAATGAATGTACAGGTGCCCTCTACAACTCCTTTGAGCACTTAAGTGTTTTCATTTCATAGGAAGAGAGGTTGATTCTCTAGGGAAACTGAAGCTAAGAGTTCTGTAATCAATTTTAAAACATCAAACTAAAGTTAAAAATCACATAAACTTTTGGAAATAAACCTAGTCTTACATAAACCATTATGAATTAGGAGGGCAACAGGGTTCTAAAGAGCAACAGTTGTTTTGTTTGTTAACTGAAAATGAAAGAGCCAGGCTCTGTCTTGTCCTCACACAAGCCTATAATCCCAACTATTGGGAGGTTGAAGCAGGAAGTTGAGGCAAATTCAAGGCTAAAATAAAATAAAACAAAAGGGCTGTAGTTAAAAAAAAAAATAAAAAAGATTTTTTTTTTAAAAAAGGGCTGTGGTGGTGGCTCAGAGGTAGAAGGCCTCTGGGTCAATCCCCAGGACAAGCAAGAGGAAACAAAATACAAAAATGAAAACCCCCACCAAAACCAACCAACCAACCAACCAACAAACAAACCCAAAACAACAACAAAACTAAAAAAAAATCAACAAAAAGGAACATGTTTTTAGATCCATGTTTGCTACAAAATTTATTCCTCTTTTCACTTACACAGAAAGCTACTAGAGGATATGCTCCATCCAAATTTGAAATCAAGGCAGAGGCAGTCACAAGTCCCAGGAATCAGTAGACCCATGTATAAGGAGAGGAGTTTAAGGAAAGGTCTTTCCCCAGGCCTAGGAAAAAACCAATTGTTCATAGTAAGTAGATAAATCAGGTGTAATGAAAGATAAGAAAAATAGAAGAGAGAATCTGAAGTTCAAAATTTAGAATATTATTACTAGGACTTTAAAACATCAACCTAAGCATTTGTATACAATATAAAATAAGCGGAGAGTTTTCAAGATGGCGGCCTAGAGGGTGGCTGCATTTCATGTTGCTCCAGGACTCAGGATTCAAAAGAGGAGATATTGAGAGACTTGGGACCAACTCAAAGCAGCCGTGAGTCTCTCCCATTGGGGAGGCGACCTGGATGGGGCGATAGCCCCGGAACGCAGGGAACTTTGTGAAGTAGAGCTGCCGGCAAGACACCCCTCCCCCCACTGGAGCAGTGAACTCAGACAACTGGGAGCGTCGTAGAGGAGGCCACCAAGCACAGCGCTGGGACTCGGAGCATCCACTGGGGCTCTGGTGGCTGCCCAGGGGAGGAGCGGCGAGGAGAGCTGTGTGGACTCAGAACACCAGGGCCTGCCCTGAGGAGGAGGAGGAGGAGCATGGCCACTTGGATTTGGAGTGACTGCACCAGAGCTACAGGCGGTTGCCAGAGGAGAAGCGGCGCAGTGAGCTGTTTGACTCAGAGCGACTGCTTCTGAACACCGGGGCCTGCCCTGAGGACAAGGAGGAGGAGGAGCGTGGCCGCTTGGATTCAGAGTGACTATACCAGAGCTACAGGCACTTGCCAGAGGAGAAGCGGTGTGGCGAGCTGTTTGGACTCTGACCACTGCTGAACACCGGGGCCTGCGCGGAGGAGGAGGAAGAGGAGGAGGAGCACGGCGGGTCGCTTGGACTCGCAGTGACTGCATTAGAGCTCCAGGCAGCTGCTCAGAGGAGGAGGCGATTGGTGAGTGGTTTGGACTTAAAGTGACTGCTACTGAACACAGGGGGGCTGCCTGGAGGAGGAGCACGGTGGGTCTCGAGTGGCCGCAACAGAGCTCCGGGCAGTTGCCCAGAGGACGCATGCAGCGGGTCACGTGGATTCAGAGCCACTCAGAGTGACCGCTCCCGAACACCCGGGGGGTTACCTGGAGGAGGAAGAGGAACGGGGCAGGTCACGTCGACTCGGAGTGATTGATTGCCCCAGGCTACGGGTGGTTGGTGGGAGGAGGAGGCACGCAGTGAGTTGCTTGGACTCCTAGGGAACGCACCGGAATACTGGGCGGCTGTCTGGAGGAAGAGGCCTGTGGCGGGTCTCTGGGACTCAGAGAGATTGTACAGGGCCCCAGGTGGCTGCTCAGAGGAGGGGCCGCATAGCCAGGCGATTAGGTGCAGAGCAGGGTCCCAGGATCTAAGAGGCTTCTTGGTGGAAGAGCCCCACAGAGACACGCTTAGGGGCGGAGCGAAGGTTCCAGGGCTGCGGGCAGATTCTCTGAGGAGGGGCGGCCTAAGGAGATTCATCTGCGAAGGGTGAGGCTCCCAGGCCCAGGAAGTAGGGCCGGGCCCCTGAGAACTTTGCAGAGGAAGGCAGCCCAACCCAGGTGGTAGCTGTAAATTGAGGGGAACCCTCTAGGAGGGGAACTGACCAGCGAGACCTCCCCACTGAGGTGAGTCTTCCCTGCCGGGTGAGGTTTCCCCACAAGGACGGTAAAACCAGAGACACAGGCCCAAACAGGCCTTGCCTCAGCCCACAGCCTAGTTCCCCTTTGGATGACCATTGGTCAACAAGTGGAGGCACCTCTGCCCACTAGCAGGGAATATAGCCCACCTGAATGCCACCACTCCTAGAGAGGCAGCTTCCTTATGGAGCACCACATTATCAACTTCCTCAAAGACCTCAGCCTACTGAAGGCTAAGAGGGGATATATATAGAAATCTTCAAGGACATTGTAAGTCAATAGAGGAAATCTGCAATATCTCAGCAGTCCACTGATACCTGAACAATATGAGAAAACAAGGAAAGAAAATGCTGCAAACAAATCTAGATGTTACATCAATAAAACCCAATGACAGCATGGCAGAAGAAATGACAGAAAAGGAGTTCAGAATGTACATAATTAAAATGATCAGGGAAGCAAACGATGAGATGAAAGAGCAAATGCAGGCATTGAATGATCGCACCAATTGACAGTTAAAAGAGCAAATACAGGAAGCAAAAGATAACTTCAATAAAGAGTTAGAGATATTGAAAAAAAAAAACAAACAGAAATTCTTGACATGAAGGAAACAAAAAACCAAATTAAGAACTCCATAGAAAGCATATCCAGTAGGATAGAACACCTGGAAGACAGAACCTCAGACATTGAAGACAAAATATTTAACCTTGAAAACAAAGTTGAACAAACAGAGAAGATGGTAAGAAATCATGAACAGAATCTACAAGACCTATGGGATATCATGAAAAGGACAAATTTAAGAATTACGGGGATTGAGGAAGGCACAGAGAAACAAACCAAAGGAATGAACAATCTATTCAATGAAATAATAACAGAAAATTTCCTAAATCTGAAGAATGAAATGGAAAATCAAGCTCAAGAGGCTTATAGGATTCCAAATACACAAAATTACAACAGACCCACACCAAGGCACATTATTATGAAAATGCCTAACATACAAAATAAAGACAGAATTTTAAAGGCTGTGAGAGAAAAGAACTAAATTACATCCGGGGAAAACCAATACAGATTTCAGCAGATTTTTCAATCCAGACCCTAAAAGCTAGAAGGGCCTGGAACAACATTTTTCAAGCCCTGAGAGAAAATGGATGCCAACCAAGAATCTTATACCCAGCAAAACTTACCTTCAAATTTGACGATGAAATAAAATCCTTCCATGATAAACAAAAGCTAAAAGAATTTACAAAAAGAAAGCCAGCATTACAGAACATTCTCAGCAAAATATTCCATGAGGAAGAGATGAAAAACAAAGAAGCAAATCAGCAAACGGAGGAATTATCCTAAAGGAATTGTCAAATAAAGGAGGAAACAAGTTGTGTCAAACAAATATATAAATAAAATTTTAAAAATGAACCAAATGACCGGGAAACCAAATCATATCTCTGTAATAATCCTGAATGTTAATGGCCTGAATTCATCAATCAAAAGACATAGACTGGCAGATTGGATTAAAAAGAAAGATCCAATAATATGTTGCCTGCAAGAGACTCACCTCATAGAAAAAGATACCCATAGACGAAAGGTGAAAGGATGGGGAAAAACATACCATGCACATGGACTCAGCAAAAAAGCTGGAGTATCCATCCTCATTTCAGATAATGTGGACTTCAAGCCAAAGTTAGTCAGAAGGGATAAAGAAGGTCATTTCATACTGCTTAAGGGAAGCATAAATCAGCAAGATATAACAATCATAAACATCTATGCCCCAAACAGTGGCTCATCCATGTATGTCAAACATATCCTTCTCAATTTCAGAAACCAAATAGACCATAACACAATAATACTAGGTGATTTTAACACGCCTCTCTCACCACTGGACAGATCTTCCAGACAAAAATTGAACAAAGAAACCATAGATCTCAATAACACAATCAATAATTTAGACTTAACAGACATTTATAGAATATACCATCCAACCAAGAGCGAATACACTTTCTTCTCAGCAGCACATCGATCCTTCTCTAAAATAGACCATATATTATGCCACAAAGCTAATGTTAGCAAATACAAGAAGATAGAGACACTACCATGTATTCTATCAGATCGTAATGGTTTGAAGTTAGAAATAAATGAAAGAGTAAAACACAGAAACTATTCCAACATCTGGAGATTAAACAATATGCTATTATATGATGAATGGATAACAGAAGATATTAGGAAGGAAATTAAAAAATTCTTAGAGGTAAATGACAACAAAGAAACATCATATCAAAATCTCTGGGACACTATGAAAGCAGTACTTAGAGGGAAATTTATTTCATGGAGCGCATTTAATAAAAGAAGTAAAACTCAACAAATAAACGACCTAACACTACAGCTCAAAGCCCTAGAAAAAGAAGAACAGTCAGCACCAAAAGTAGTAGAAGACAGGAAATAGTTAAACTCAGAGCTGAAATCAGTGAAATAGAAACAATACAAAAAATTGACAAAATAAATAGTTGGTTCTTCGAAAAAGTAAACAAAATTGATAAACCTTTAGCCACACTGACAAGAGAAGACGAGAGAAAACCCAAATCACTAAAATTCGGAATGAACAAGGAAATATCAAAACAGACAGGATGAAATACAAAACATAATTAGAAGCTATTTTGAAAATCTATACTCCAACAAAATAGAAAATTTCGAAGACATCAACAGGTTTCTAGAGACATATGAATTGCCTAAACTGAACGAGGAAGACATACACAATTTAAATAGACCAATCTCAAGTACTGAAATAGAAGAAGTCATCAAAAGCCTACCAACAAAGAAAAGTCCGGGACCAGATGGGTTCTCAGCCGAGTTCTACAAAACCTTTAAAGAAGAGCTCATTCCAATACTTCTCAAAGTATTCCATAAAATAGAAGAGGAGGGAACCCTCCCAAACTCATTCTATGAAGCCAATATCACACTGATACCTAAACCAGACAGAGACTCATCAAGGAAAGAAAATTTCACACCAATATCCTTAATGAACATCGATGCAAAAATTCTCAACAAAATTTTAGCAAATTGCATACAAAAACATATTAAAAAGATAGTGCACCATGATCAAGTGGGTTTCATCCCAGGGATGCAAGGTTGGTTCAACATCAGGAAATCAATAAATGTAATTCACCATATCAATAGACTTAAAGTCAAGAATCACATGATTATTTCAATAGATGCAGAAAAAGCATTTGATAAAATACAGCACCCCTTCATGCTCAAAACACTAGAAAAAATAGGGATAGTGGGAACATTCCTTAACATTGTAAAGGCCATTTATGCTAAGCCCATGGCTAATATCATTCTAAATGGTGAAAAACTGAAAGCATTCCCCCTAAAACCTGGAACAAGGCAGGAATGCCCTCTTTCACCACTTCTATTCAGCATCGTTCTTGAGACTCTAGCCAGAGCAATTAGACAAACCAAAGAAATTAAAGGGATATGAATTGGAATGGAGGAACTCAAACTATCCCTGTTTTCTGATGACATGATTATATATTTAGAGGAACCTGGAAATTCCACCAGAAAACTCTTAGAACTCATAAGTGAATTCAGTAAAGTAGCAGGTTACAAGATCAATGCTCATAAATCCAACGCATTTTTTACATAAGTGATGAATCTTCAGAAAGAGAACTTAGGAAAACTACCCCATTCGCGATAACCTCAAAAAAAATAAAATACTTGGGAATCAATCTCACAAAAGAGGTGAAAGACCTCTACAATGAGAACTATACAACACTAAAGAAAGAAATTAAAGAACACCTTAGAAGATGGAAAGATCTTCCATGTTCTTGGATAGGAAGAATTAATATTGTCAAAATGGCCATACTACCTAAAGTGCTATACAAATTCAATGCAATTCCAATTAAAATCCCAATGACATACTTTACAGAAATAGAGCAAGCAATTATGAAATTCATCTGGAAGAATAAGAAACCCAGAATAGCTAAAGCAATCCTTAGCAGGAAGAGTGAAACAGGGTGTATTGCAATACCAGATCTTCAACTCTACTACAAAGCAATAGTAACAAAAACGGCATGGTATTGGTACCAAAAGAGAAAGGTAGATCAATGGTACAGAATAGAGGACATGGACACAAACCCAAATAAATACAATTTTCTCATACTAGACAAAGGTGCCAAAAATATGCAATGGAGAAAAGATAGCCTCTTCAACAAATGGTTCTGGGAGAATTGGAAATCCATATGCAACAGAATGAAACTAAACCCATATCTCTCACCATGCACGCAACTAAACTCAAAATGGATTAAGGACCTCGGAATCAGACCAGAGACCCTGCAGATTATAGAAGAAAAAGTAGGTCCAGATCTTCAACATGTCGGCTTAGGACCAGCTTCCTTAACAGGACTCCCATAGCACAAGAAATAAAAGCAAGAATCAGTAACTGGGATAGATTCAAACTAAAAAGCTTTCTCTCAGCAAAGGAAACTATCAGCAATGCGAAGGAAGAGCCTACAGAGTGGGAGAATATCTTTGCCAATCATAATTCAGATAGAGCACTAATCTCCAGAATCTGTAAAGAACTCAAAAAACTCTACTCCAAGAAGTCAAATAATCCAGTCGACAAATGGGCTAAGGAAATGAATAGACACTTCACAGAAGAAGATCTACAAGCAATCAACAAACATATGGAAAAATGTTCAACATCTCTAGTAATAAGAGAATGCAAATCAAAACCACCCTAAGATTCCATCTCACCCCAATTAGAATGGCCATTATCAAGAATACGAGCAACAACAGGTGTTGGCGAGGATGTGGGGAGAAAGGTACACTCATACATTGCTGGTGGGGCTCCAAATTAGTGCAGCCACTCTGGAAAGCAGTGTGGAGATTCCTTAGAAAACTTGGAATGGACCCGCCATTTGACCCAGCTATCCCACTCCTTGGCCTATACCCAAAGGACTTAAAATCAGCATACTACAGCGATACAGCCACATCAATGTTCATAGCTGTTCAATTCACAATAGCCAGACTGTGGAACCAACCTAGATGCCCTTCAATTGATGAGTGGATAAAGAAACTGTGATATATATATATATATAATGGAATATTACTCAGCCATGAAGAATGATAAAATTATGGCATTTGCAGGCAAATGGATGAAATTGGAGAATATCATGCTAAGTGAGATAAGCCAATCTCAGAAAGCCAAAGGACGAATGATCTCACTGATAAGCAGGTGATGACACATAATGGGGGGGAGGGAAGGGTTAGTGTTAGGGTTAGAGTTCGGGTTATGGAGGGGGGCAAGAATGGAGGAAGGAAGCACTGTATAGATTGAAAAGAGGGGTGGGATGGGTTGGGGGAAGGGAAAAAATAACAGAATGAATCAAACAACATTGCTCTATGTAAATTTATGATTACACAAATGGTATGCCTTTACACCATGTGCAAACAGAGAAACAACATGTATCCCATTTGTTAACAATAAAATAAAAAATTTAAAAATTTAAAAATTTAAAAAAATAAAATAAGCAACTAGAAAATTAGGAACTAGTATGAGTTATTAAAATGTAGATTAAACAGAGGCAATGAATGAAACATACACTTACAGAGTGAACATTAATTATGTGGTCATAATCGTGTAAACAGAGTACATTGATACAATCAAAAATTGTGATCCAAATATATAGCAGTAGAGAGGAGAAGTATGTAAGGAATGTGGGTGCATATTTCTTTGGGTTTGCATTTTAAATGGAGTAGAGATTGATCTTAATCTTCCTTACCTGGAAATCATTAGAAATTTTCTACAATTGTATAAATCAAGAAACCAAAATTGAGCATTATTTAGAAATATGAGTAATTCATAAGACCTCTAGAATGATTCTCAAAGACTAATTTTAAGGAATGAGAGATTGAAAAGGGTCCCACTAAAAATCACCCACACACTCATAAACAAAGACACACACACATACAGACACAGACATGCATGTATAAAAATCCAGTAGAAGTTAATTTTATAATGTCATATTATTTTGGTATAAATAATGTTTATTCCTGTTTTTCTTTCTGCAATAATTCTTTAATTCTGTGTTAACAATATTTTGAAACACTTTGTCACTTCTAATTATATTTGATATATATGCTGGTATGTTAGGCTTATATAAGTTTGTACATATATTTTAATACATAGATTACAGGAGAATCAAAAATTTATATGACTCACAATATATGTATGTAATTATATATGTCTATCAATATTTGTTGATAAATAGTGATAAATAGATATAGTTATAGATAGTATCATGGCAATCTTGTTATTTGTCCAAAAGTATTTGTTGCATATGAGTCACATTTCTAATACCTTTTGGATACACCCACAAAGCTTCATATAACCTGGAATTATTTTAAGAAAGGTATTATTTTTATATTTTCCTTTATTTATATCTTATCAGATAAAGTCCAGGAAGAGATTAATCATGTGATTTGCTAACACCAAAGCCCCTGTATGCAGGACAAGAGCAGTATGCCTTTACAAAGGCTGTCCTGCATGAGATCCAGATACATAGACCTCCCCTCAAGCAGTCTGCCCCATGCAGTGATGTGGGTGCACATTTCTTTCGGGTTTGTATTTTACATGGAGTAGAGATCCATCTTAATCTTCCTTACCAGGAAGAAATTTTCTACAATTATATAAACCAAGAAACCAAATAAGATCTTTATTTAGAAATATAAATAATTCAGAAGGCATAGTAAATTGTACAATTTAAATAATGCCTTTTCCATTTTGTTGTTCTAGGCATATGGACATATAGTCACAGTTTTATTTTAATGACTTTATATCCAGAATTCTTATTAACTTTATTCATCATTGATAATTTATGTTTGGATTCACTTGGAATTTCTTATTTACATTGCCCTATCTGGTTAGTATTGGTTTTATTTATTCTTTTCCAACTCTAGTGACCTTACTTTCTGCTTCTTACATTCTGCATTGGTTGGGAAATTCAGCACAATGTTGAATACAAGTGGTGTGTTGAGCATGCTTTTATTTTGTCTTACTCTAGCAGAAGGTGAAAGTTTTACATCACACTACGGAGTATAATGTTTTATGTACCTTTTGGAAGATATTCTTGATCAGATGAGGGATGTTTTCCTTTTTCTTATTTCTGTTTGATGTTTTCTTATTATGTATCATTCCATTTGCCACTAAAGTACATTTTTATCGAATGGATTCTCTGCATCCATTGATCATGCATTGATGGTGATATAGTTTGGTCTCTTTCTCCACTAAATATGCATATTGTAAGTTTAGACACACAGCAGAACTTGATCTTCTGCAGCTTGTTAAAGACTTTTTTTCCTCTTCCTACATTCTTTATTGGCACATTACTCTTGTACATATTAATGAGATTTTTTATCACATATATGTGACTGCACACAATATAAAACTAATTTGGACAATTTCCAAATTATTGGACAATATCGCTCCCCAGCAATTTTATTCATATTTTGACAGATTATTCTCCAATTTTTCTTCTTGAGCTTTGTCATATTTCTGTCAATGTAATGCTGGCCTCATAAAATAAAGCAGATTGTATTTCCTACTTTGTGACTATTTTTATTACTTTTCTCTCCTCCCACTCTTCTTTTTGAGGCCTCTCAATTGTATTTGGAATGCCTAATAATATTTGCCTAAGTACAGTTATATACAAAAACAGCAGTTTCAAATGATATTCATCTTCTTCCAGAAAGAATTCTTCCCTCCCCTACTAGGTAGTCAGAATGCCATAACACTTTCTACCCTGACTCAGAGTTATTGACTAACACCATTGAAAATTGACCACAGTCAACCTCTGAGGTTCCACCAGCTGTGAATTGATTTTTATCTCAGCAGCTTTCCAATAAGTCTAACTGACTTTAAGTTTCCAAATTTATTTAGACTTTCAGGTCAGTATGCTCCTAGCTCCTCCATTTCACTTAAAGTAGAGCATATTACTAATGAAATTCACAAATGATAGTACTAAAAGTTGTGTTTTCAAGGTAAAGAAAGAACTATGATTTTAGTATGGCTAGAAGTACTATTTTCATTTTCTGGAGAAGAGGAAATTGAGGAATTTCCTAAGAGGTATTGGGCCTTGATGTGATGATGAGAGATTTCATAATGGTTAGATTTTCCACTTCATTCTGTTTTCTGTAAAGAATACAAGCAAGAATCATGTTATGCCTGTTTTTTGTGGAGTATAGAAGGCCCAGAGCCCAAGGAAATGAGCTTTTCTTTTCTGCATGGTACAAACCAATAAAGGAATTGCAACACTGCCTAGTATATTCTAATGATCCCCATATGAATTATTAAAAGAAGTTCTGCTCTAAACATTGAGTCAGTCAGTGACATGAACATAATTGTTTAAGATAAAGTTGACAAACTTCTTCTGAAATGAGCCAGAGAGTAAATATTTTAGTTTTTTAGGCAATAGGGGTCTCTCTTGTCCCTTCTTGTCTCTGCCATGTACATAAAAGTTCTCATAGATCATATATAAATGAGTGAAAAAGGAGTGTTCTAATACTTATGGACAGTCATTTTTATAATCTCTATCATATAATGCATATATTTTTCCATTTAATAATTACTAGATAAAAGGCTGTATGTGAACAGATTATAGACTGGGTTTGGATGGGTTGTGATTTGCTAATTACTAGTCTTAGTCCTGTCCATAGAATTTTCTGAATGATAGAAATGTTCTATATCTCTGATGCCCAATACAGTGGTTACTTTTAAATTTATTTAAAATTTTAATTTAATTTTTATCCAATTTTAAATGTGTAGCATGAGGTCTTTGATTTGGACAGCAAATGTCTTAGGTTATTTCCAGTTAGGATTTAGTATCTTTCATCAGTTTTGGATGAGGGGCAACAAAATATAGTTAGATAGTGGCAATAATCCCTAATGGTTTTCAGCATACTAGGAGAACTTTAGTTATTAAATTTATTATATATCTTATAAATGACCAAAAGAGAGAACTTCAAGGAAAAACTAAGGTGATGAAAATGCTACTTACCCTGATTTGCTCATTACACATTGTATACCCACAGTACATTATCAAACCATGAATACACTTTTTAAAAAGTCATCTTCCACCACTAAAAGCTCCACTAAAACCACAAAAAATGGTTTTGGGACTGTCTCATCGAGTGACCAAAACTGAATTTAATTGTAATGAATCATTGATATTCTTTTTTATTCCACTTTCTATGCATTATTCATTAATTTTTCTAACAATATCCATTGCATTTGATTCTATGTTCTATCTTCCATTATCAAACTGGGAGTATTATAAATATACACAGTGCATAAAGCCAATCTAAACTGTTAAACAGTCTGACAATGCAGCAATTGCACCTCTGAGACCGATATTCACAAGTAAGGACTGAATCAGAAAGGTTGGACAAAATAAAACCGCCCTCTTCACACACACACACACACACACACACACACACACACACACACACACACATCTTGAAATGGTTGATGAAACATTTTGAGAAGGATGGCTTCCTCTGAGATGTGAAAGTCTTGGTGGTAATTACTGCAGTAAGAGCATGCCTCCTTTGTGTTGGGGATTTCTGATTTCTCAGCCAGGAAAATGAAGCATTAGGATCACAGTCACATACATAGGGAAGAGGGTGAAAGAGGTGTCACTTGTGTGAAAAAGTTCTTCCTTTGTCTCTTCTAAATAAATCAGATTCTGCTTTCTCTCAGCTGTATCCAGAAAACAAAAATTCAGGCAGCCACTTAGAAATGTTTACCTTATTCTAAAATGTTGTCTTATCCAGGGGTCTGGAGGACTTCAGTGACAACTCTGGCTCTGACACTCTTGTCATATTGGGTACTGTGATCCCTTTGAGTCTTGGCTTTCTCATTTGCACACTGTTGATAAATACATTATTTATATTATGATGCTGTAAGAATTCAACCAGGTAGTATCTGCAAGATAAAAGCTAATATTAGGAGATATCATTTTGCCCACATCATTGATGCAGTCAAAGACTGAGAAAACATTTTGTTGGTGAGAATATGTATAAATGAGCACTTTCACATGCTGCTGGCAGGATTCTAAACTGGTACATGCAATTGAAGAACAATTTGGCAGCATCTTTTAGAATAAAAATGTAAGCCAGGTGCAGTAATGCATACCTGTAATTGCAGCAGTTTGGGAATCAGAGGGAGGAGGATCGCAAATTCAAAGCCAACCTCAACAGCTTAGTGATGCCCTAGCAACTTAGCAAGACTGTTTCAAATAATAAGAAATTAAAAATAGCTGGCGCTGGGGATGTGGTTCAGTGGTTAAGCACCCCCAATTCAATTCCTGATGTTTAAAATAGAAAAAAGAAAGAAAGAAAAATAGAAATTGTATATTCTATGATGTGAAAATTCTAATTTTTGGTATATATCCCATGTGCAAAAAGAAATTTTCACTATATTCTCACTTCATAGTTGCTTGTCACAAAGAAATTTTGCAAATTGCCCAAAACTTATCAGCTGTGTAATAATGTATTCATATTATTTAGCACAAATAGTGTGGATATATATGTCAACATAGGGCAATATCTGCATTGTTTTATTAAATAAAAGATTAAAATGCTGTAGAATACCTTTACTTTGAGTGAACAAGAAGAGCAAAGTAACAAATTGCATAAACCTGTTGCATTCAGGTTTATTTGCCTTATGTGCATATAGTAATTATGAAGGATCATATTCCCTGGAGAGATATACTACTAAATGGTGTTGACAGATGTGTCTGAAAAGTCCAAACTGGGTTCTGTGCTAAAGTGAGAGGGAGACTTGCTTTCCACCTTATGTTCATTTTTAACAATACCTTGTTCTATTTTTAATGGGGTTCTAAGTAATGTAGTGTAAAATAATTTTCAGTCCTGGCAATCACACCCGGGGTCTTGTGTATGCTAGGCAAGCACTCTACCACTGAGCTACATTTCCAGAAATAAATTCTTTTATGTGTATATTCCAATGAGTTGTGACAAATATATGCAGTGATACAACCACACAACAATCAAGATATAAAATATTGCTGGGCATGATGGTGTACAATTGTGAGACCTGCTACAAAGGAGGCTGAGGCAGGAGGATTGTTTGTGTCCAACCTAAGCAGCATAGTGAAATACTGTGTCAATTTATATGATATATATATATATAATATTTTCATTACCACATAAAGCTTCTTGTCCTCCTATTCAACCAATTGTCCTTCTCACCTCCAGGCCCTGGCAAACATGGATCTGCTTTCTGTACCTATGGTTTGACTTATCAAGAATGTTATATAATAGACTATGACATAGAACACTACAGAATCAAATATTTTATCTTCATTCACTCCTTCTCTATACCCTTCTTATATAGATCCAAATTTCTTTTAAAATTTTATTGGTGTATAAGAATTTTACAGAAAGTATGCTTCATTGTGGACAATTCATAATGCCGATAACATAATTTGATCAATTTCATTCCCCAGTACCTTCCTTTGCCCTCCCCTCTCCTCTTCCTCACCCTGAATCCCTCCCTATACCCTACTGGTCTCTTATATTTTCATGTATCTTTTTTGTATGTAGAAGAATATGATTTAGATTCCTTTTCCTTGGCATGTATTAGTAGTTCATTCCCTTTTATTGCTGAATAGTATTCCATTACAAAGTATACCTGGAATTTTTATATACTTATAAGGAGTTGGATAATTTTGATTGTTCCTGGTTATGGTTTTTTAAAACATGAGCAATATAAACATTGTGCACACAGAGAAAGACTACCTAGTCATGCAACAAATTACTTTCACAGGAGATAAAAAAGCCAGATGAGTCTTTAGTGCCTAAGTTTAAGAAACAATAAAATGACACATTAAAGAAGGTAAGAAGGAAAGACTTGCCTGCATCACCCCCAACCCCAACTCTAAGCCATGTGGCAGGAAGAGATGCCCCTGCATGGGGGAGGGGAAAGGAATTGAGTAGGGGCCTTGGACCTGAAACACTGAGGATGTACATATGCTCAGCTAGAGTAGTGCATCTGGGCACTAGTGCATTACCTTAAAACACCTGACACAGTGATTTCCTCTGGGAGATGAAGTCAGAAAGGGTGGTGTGTGACCCTTCTCCTTTCATACATTTCTGCACAGAAGGAAGGGAAAATAAGTAGAATTAGATACGAAATAGAAGGTCACTTGGTGTGTTCTGGAGATGAAATGAGACTAATGACGTCAGAGACATAGCAACAATTGCCATCACATTTCTTTTGAGTGTAAAACAATGTGTGGAAGGTAGAAAAATGATAGGAAAAGCTCATGCTTTCAGGGAATTTGTTCCATTGGGGAGGGAAGACTAAAGCTCGAAATATGCTTAGTAAAGGGAGAACAAATTCATACTTGATTTTGAGTTGGAAACATGAAGTACAGAGACTATCCCAAATTTTCATTTATTTTCATGTGAACACACAAAACAGGGGCATGAATTGTAACCTTAATGTTTGTTCCCAACCCCATGATTAACTTCCTCAGTAACCTACTATGGTTTGCAGCTACCTGATGTTATTTGTGTTTAAAATCTATATATCTGGTAAGTGTAGGTGACACTCATCCAAAGAACTTTTTTTGCTGTGTATATTTTTTCTTTTTTCTTTTCCATGCTGGCTACTGATTGCAAGGCTTACACATGCTAGGCAAGTGTTCTACCTCTTGGCTGCCAAGGAGATTCTCTAACACTTCCCCTTTCCACACTTTATGTTTATCATTTTGAGAGCTGGCATGTCCTTTTGGGATCCAATTACCTGAATTATCTACCCAATTGAAAGTTGGATTGAACCAGTAATTAATCATGATTATTATTGAGATCATCAGGAGGAGAAATGCCCTGTATTATCACATCTTAATCATTTTGCTGTTGGGACCTGAATGACACATGAACAACTCAACATTGGGTAACTTTAGCACTTAGGGGTCACCAATGCTAGTGTACCAGGACACAGGGAATAGCAGATATCTTTGTGCATTGACCCAGGAAATACTCTAAAATGAACACAGGGTGTTGTCTGGATCCTGTGGGAATGGGGATATGTGAGAAGAAGGCAGAGAAGTCATCCCCAGTATGGAAAGTATTTCAACAGTGTCACAGAGGAGAGGACTGTCGATGACAACCCAGAAGCAGCCAGATAGTCAGGTACCTGTGTGGCAGAGAAGCCAATGCATTGGCAAATGATTTGGTATCAGATTCCTCAGCCAGAGATTTCAGGTCAAAGTGCTGTACAATACTGGTTAAGAATAAAGAATCTCCATGAGTACTAGGCCCCCTTCCACACAATCTGTTTTCCAGAGGAGAAAAAAAAAACAAAGACAATAATTACTCTTTATGTGTAACTCTGACATGATGATGAGTGGAATTCTAAGAAAATACACAGTAATTGGTGGTGAATGATTGGATGAATGGAAGGATGAAGAAATGTATGAAAGACAGTCAGAAAGGTATAAGGGCAAAGGATGACAGACTGCTAACTATCTAACATTTCATCTTTTAAAAATACATATTTACATATATTTCACTATTTTTCACCCCCTCTACCCACAGTACTATTATACCTACTTTTATCCATCTGCAACAGAGCAATAACTTACATTTTTTATCATACAGTTCCTTTTGTCTGCAATGCCCTTTGCTTACACATCCTCAGTACCCAGGTTCGAATTCCTCTTTCCACTCTTTGTGATTCTCTCAAAACAATAAAATCTTGCCATCATTACTTTCCTCACATAACATTCATGTTCTCATTGATGCATAGATCATCTGTACACTATATTTCCATTATTTGTTATCTTTCTGTTGTGTAAAATGTGGATCTGAAGACAGGTCTCTGCCCTTGTAATTGTAGTATCTAACAATGCCAGCAGGCATTGAAGTGACAGAATCAAGGACGAAGACTCCATGGTCAGGTTCACAGCACACACAGTGCAACCATGGTGATGCAGTATGCAAGACATACTAAGTGCAGTATGCAGTATGCTCATCACTGGAAGAAGTGCTCTGTGATTATTTCAGGGTACCTGGCATATCCTGCATGTTTCCATGAGTCCAGGTTATTTTGTTTTGTTTGTTTTGTTTTGTGGGTGGAGGTTCTGGGAATTGAACTCAAGAGCACTAAACCGCTGAGCACATCCACAGCCTATTTTGTATTTTATTTAGAGACAGGATCTCATTGAATTGCTTAGCTTCTCATCATTGCGAGACTGGCTTTGAATCCATATCTCCTGTCTCTCAGCATCCCAGGGGTTACAGCATGTGCTACGGAGCCTGTTGTCCTCCATGATTTTTAGCCAGTATTTCGGACAATCCTGATTGAGACAAGATAACCTCTCCTGTGATACATTTCTCCTCAAATGCTCTGCCTTTCTTCTCTTCCATTCTGTCCCTTTTGAGGCAGCTCAGTTGTCATTTATACTATGATAGTGTTGCTTCTCCATTCTTTGTTTCATAGTGGGGAACGAGAGGGTGCGAACCTGGCATCTTCTCATGCAGACTTCCCTCTACCCCAGTGTTCTGTGCTCCCCTCTCTCACAGGACACTAGTTCTATTGCATCACAGTGGACTGAATTACTCATCTGATTCCCTGACTGAGTAGGCAGGCTATTAGTGCGTTCTCTGCTACTGGAGACTTCTATTTCCACTTCTTGAGCCAGAAGACAATCAGGTTGTGAAGTGAGATCCATTCTCCTCATGGGTGAAGAGAGCCTAACGAGTTTTACCTTCTAGGGCAGACCTGTGAAAAGCTCTGTGGATGTATATAAATGAAGGACACAAACACTTTACATAATGACTTCTTAATTTGGAAGAAATGTTCATGTTAAAAATTAAAGTCCTACTATTCTGACCCATTATTGAGGATGTATCATGAGCAAGGAAAGTGCGCCAGCATTGGAGTATGATCCTAAGAAACAATCTAGTAGCTCCAGGGAGGCACCACATAAGTTCCAACCAATCCCAGAAAGATTTCTAGTCCTCTGAAACACTTGGAAATAAGTTTCTATTACCTGATGAGGAAGGCATGAAGTACTCACTTTTATTGTCTTCTTTTTTTTTTTTCCTTGAAAAAGAAAAAAATTGAAAAAGAAAAATTTCAGACAGATTCTGTAGCATGTATGCTACAGTGAAGGCAGGTTGTAGAAGTTTCATTTCAAACCAGCATTGATGTATTTATTATGAATTATTTGGGAATGTTTAACTTCTACTAAAATGTATATTCAATCCAATGGTACACCAATTTTTACATTTATTATAGATTCTATATTAGTACTAGAGGTTAAATTTTCATCAACAAAAATGAGAATAACTTTACAGTTAACTATCTGTAATGATCTGTGAAATTAATTCTCTAGTATTAATTTAAAATATATCCCTGTGTTGTTAAGATGCATTCCAACTACATCTAAATATACTTAACTGGGATTCAGTCACCATTAGGGTGCACTTGATTGTCACTGCTCCTCTTATCTGACCCCAGCCAATTAAACACCAGATATCATGTGTCAGAAAGCAACCCAAAGCTGTGAGACAAAAATTATTCGCAGTATTCCAGTGACAAGAGAATGTCAGAAAGATAATTTAGTGCCTATATTCTACCTATGACTGGTTCATATCATCTCCAATTCTGAATCAGGGCCACAAGTGTGACATCTTCTGACTGCCCAGGGAGAAGGATCAATACTTTCTGAAAGGAGATAACACCAACTGAAAGTCTGCATTTGTTTCGTGTATACATACAAAACTTAACAAAAATTCACTTCATATCTCAAAGACACCACAAAGTAGTCACAACATGGAAGAATGTAAGAAGACCCACATCAGGGACATTTATAACTTAATTTTAAGCATTATCTTGACATCAACAATATAACAAGAAGATTTTGAGGCAGAAAAATTATAAAGCAAGAATACCTTAGGAGTATAGAGTTGTCATGGATAATGCTGAGAGATCAAATTCAATTATTATATATACTTAAAATATGTATATTTAATGAGGAAACTACAGCCAATATATACAATCATAATAATAAATACAGAGAATATATTCAATAAATTTGTACACACACACAACCAAAATTACATAAAAGAGAGCAAACTTCTTAATCTGATAAGAATATCTTCTAAAATCTATTTCAAACATCATTCCCCAACATTGATATGTTAATCCTCCATTCCTTCCTGCAGATCAGAAATGAAATAAGGGTGCATTTATCACCAATTCTGTTCAGTGTTATGCTATAAATCCTAGCCAGTGAAAACAATGCCATAAAGGGAAATTAAGACATGAGAATTAGAAAATAATAAATGAAAATATAATTCTGATAGCAGGATAATGCACCTTTAAATTCCAAACATATCTTCAGATAATCATTGACAACGAACAGTAAATTTCACAAGCATTATAAACATGAAATCAACAAAATGATTATATCAATCATATTCCATACACCAGGTACAGAGAAATGATCAAAGCCTTGTAAAAATTTTAATAACAAAAATGTATCATCCAGGTAAATCTTAAGAGAAAATTTACAAGCCACTGCATCAAAACATAATATTACACAGAAAATAACAGGAAACCAAAACCATTAGAAACCACCTTATTCATGAGTAGGCAAAATCATTGGTTTAAGAGATCAATTCTTTCCAAATGCATGAACATATTTATTGTCACCCAGATGGGTCATTGGGGAAATTGATAAACTGAATGAGAAAACATACATTGGAAATGTAAACACCTAAGAAGTCCTAAAATAAAATGAAATGGCAGAACACACATGGAAGTCTCACCAGATACCAGCTCCTGTTATAAAAAATTATAGCCCAAAGTGGAAACGACACAAAGTCCATAATGTAGACAAAAGTAAGGTTGGTAAGGTTTAACAGTTTTATCTCGTGCAGTAAAAAGTTTGGAATCATGGTGTGCATTGGGGAACACTGAGAGTGTTGCAGTGTAGCATAGTCTCATTCCTACCCTGGGAATGTGGTTGTTTCTGAATTTAACATCAGAGGTTACTGCATGGGACAGGCCAGTGGGAATGAGGTATCTCCAATCTCATGCAACACAGCATTCAAGTAGGGCTTGTGGCTCCTGTCCTGCATGCAGAGAGTCCAGTGTCTGCCAATTACATGATCAACCTCTTTCTGCAACACTTAATGGTAGACACACATGAGAAACAACAGGACAGGCAGAACATGTCATGTTTGTCATAGAAACAAAGTGCTACATGGAGGATGATGAAGGATGCCAAACACTGTAAATGGAAATGATACACCTATATATATAGAGTTGCCAAAATATAGATACATTTACTCTTCAATGAACTATGTTTGCCAACCATAAACAATACCTAAACATCTTCATCTATGATAATCAACATAAATAGAATTAAAAGTTTAGAAAAATGAACAAGATAAGTTAATAAGTTAGGGTCCTTGTAGAAACGGAATCAGATTTAATTTATAAAAATAAATAATCCATGGTATTAAAAATTAAATGACAATGAAACCAATAGATCTATGTTGGTTTTGTTTGTGTGAGCAATTTCATATGGTGCCCCCATCACACTCTCACAATCCAGCATGTGGTCATGCTGAGCATTAGATCAGCTGCTTTAAAAACTTTCTGAAATTTCAGGTTCATAGTTTCTAAACAATGGGGTTTCTTATTTGTCAATTTTTAGACAAATTTTATTGGTTTCTGTTATGGAAGTAGAAGATTTCATCTCTTTATTATATTTTTATTTTAACGTGTTTTTATTATAACATGTCTTGGTTGTGGATCGTTTGTAATTTTGTGCACCTGGGTGTTCTGTAAGGCTCTTGTACTTGATTTTCCCATTTCATTCTTCAGGTTTTGGAAATTTTCTGATATTATATCATTGAACAGGTTGTTTCATGCCTTTGGTTTGTATCTCTTATGCCTTCCCCAATCCCAGTAATTTTAAATTTAGTCTTTTCATGATATCCCATAATTCTTGGAGGCTCCATTCATGACTTAACATCTTCTCAGTTTGTTCAACTTTATTTTCAAGATTAAATACTTCGTCTTCATTGTCTGAGATTCTGCCTTCCATGAGATGTATTCTGTTGGTGGTTGTTCTCTTGAGTTTTTAATTTGGTTTATTGTTGCTTTCATTAACCAGTATCTTGCCCTCAAAGTCAAGCCTGAACCCAGGGAGCTTTGCAACTCTGGGTCACACGTCCTCCCATCAGGGAGTTTGATGAGACCACTAGAGGATAAAGCCAATCAATGCACCTGCTCAGAGGAGGGTCATTGGAAAAGGGAGACATCCCTGATGCTTCCAAGGGAAGCCACCTCAATCGAGGAGACCCTGCCTAATGACGGCACTAACTGGCTAAGAAGCTGCTCTTAAGTTCTCTATGAGTGACCCCTGTGGGAACTCAGCTGACTCTTTAAAAGACAGGAACAGGTCACTTTGACCAACTTGATCTTAGACACCTAGCAAAACAGTTGAAACCAAAATACAGTCATTCTTGGGCATTTAAAAGAAACAATAGTTAAATGTAGCTTAAAATATACACTTGTGTTAGCCCACTAGAATAAAGACTGGAAGCTACAAAAGAGAGATTCTTAGGCAAATGTGCCTGATAACTATCAAGAGAAACTGCCAGAGTCAGAAGTTTTAGTCAGTTTAAGGCCTACAGACACAGGTGGGCTTAATCTATGTTGCTAGTAACAGAAATATAGAGATCTCTACTAATGTTGTGTTTACATTCTGATAATCTGGACAATGTTAAAGTTCCCAATAAAGGCCTTGTCCTCTCCAGCCTTTGTTAGGCCTTGTTGTGGGAACACTTCTCAGTTCTTCCACCCCCTGGAGGGATCATTGACTTCTGTCATCTTCATGATATTCATTGGCATGTTCCAGAGTCTGCAACATTTATCTTATACTAATTTCATTTCAGTACTCATGTCTTTTTGTTCTTCTCTCATAGAAGCACCCACCTCCAGATGCCTTTACAACCTGCTCTTCCCCAACCAGACTTCTTCCATGGACCCCCTCGATTGGCCCAATTTCTGAAAAGGGAACTCCAAACCACTTGCCCCGCACTGCCCCCTTCCAGCTTGAAGCAGCCAAAGTGGTCTCATCACCCACTTGCCCTATAGCAGTAAGGAGTTCCTAAAACTAGAGGGGGAGATGAAGCCAGAATTGGGGACAAGCAGTTAGTGTAGAAATAGGGTATCAGTCAAATTGAGGAAATGAAGTCCATGAAAGCCATCTGCCTCTGGGAAGTCTGGAAGTTGGAGACTGCACCTGGGAGAATGGACTTTTACATCTCACCTGCAAACGAGGCCTAGTCATGTAGGCAGGAAGGAGAGATACTGGGGGAAAGAACTGAATAACAAAGATATTCTTATAAAAACAGAAACAGGAATAATATAAAAACTGCTCCCCCGCCTTTTATGCTGCAGTCATTTCCCCACCTCCACAACTCTTGTCAGGTCTGTGAACATCCTAGCTAGCTATTCATCAGTCAGCTTGAAAGTATCCTTCTCCATTACTGGTCCCCTGTTAACCCACAGAATTCAATTGGCTTAAGAATATCTCCCCTGCCATGTTTTCTCTCTCCTACCCACTTCATGCTCTCTCTCCTGACTTTTCACACTCTCTCTCTTGTGTGCGCTCGCTCTCCCGCTCTCTCTTTTCCTCTCGTTTTCCTCTTACCCTGCAGGGAGACACTCTGTCTGTTTGCTTAATAAACCCTCTTATGTGATTCCCATGTCCTGAGTGGTTTCTGGGTTCTTTCAGTATTTGTCTCAGGAAGGAGCTGCCCTTCCAATGATGATGGTCATAGCCCTCAGGAATAATTCAAAATGCCTGCACCACCCTCAAAAGAAGCTGGAGAGCCCTAGTGAGGGTGCGCTGAGTCAGCACAGGGGGCAGGCACAGTGTTCCTCTGTGGTGGGGGGGGTGCTGGGCCGACTCAGCAACTGGCCTGAAACTTGTTATTTTTAAAAATGTTGGGTGTTTACTATTGTTCTCTCCTCAGACCTTAAATATGGACCAGTTCTCATTCAATATTTTCATGTCATGGAATCCAGAGATGGGATAGGAAGAATGTTTCATGTGTGTTGCACCACTGGAACTCCTGAAGAGTACATTTATAAGGTATTGTTTTTCAAAAAATATAAAATTATTGATTCCCCTCTCTGACATTCTTACTTTGTTGAAATGAACAATGAGACTACTTGTATTTGAGGTAAATAAAACCAGTACGTGTTTAACTTATTAATAACTAGATTTTGTCTTATTTTCAGAGGAGCAGAAACTTCATTAATAGAAATTGGAAGATGAGGGACATTTCATGTTAGATGTTATAAGCCTGAATCAGGGGTCTGCAATTCTCCTCTTCTCTCGAAAATTTATATGGACTCAATCTGGCCTACAAACCCATTATGGAGTTGAAATTGTGAAAAAGCTACTAGAGCAACCAACCTACAAGGAATCACAGTGCACAATAATGGGGTAACAAATGCCAGATGTGCCAGCATTATTGTGATCCAGTGGGAGGACATTGCTACTTGGTCCAGGGAAAAAGCAAACTGAAGTGTCCCTCAAAGTTGAAGACAGATTGTTGATACATCAACTGCCCAAATATAATGCAGGAAAGAGTACAAGTGATTCCAATGTGAAAGCCAAGGTTTTGTACTAAGAAGGCAATGTGACACAGTATTGTCAACAAGGCTGCTATTTTAAATACTGAACACAGGGAATGATTAACACACAAAAAAAATAATAATACATATTATTTTGAAACAGATTCCTTGGCTAGCATTAAATTGATAATGCTGAGGAACAGGACGGAGCCCAGGTGGACGGCAACGACTCACTCTACCCCATTGCAGTGTTCATAGATGAACTTCACAACAAGGATGTTCAGCTTCGCTCCTCAACAGCATTAAGAAGCTGTCCACCATTGCCTTGGCCCTCGGGTGGAGAGGACCTGAAGCAAGCTCCTGCCCTTCCTTACAGACACCATTTATGATGAGGATGAGGTCCTCTTGACCCTGGCGGAGCAGTTGGGGGACCTTTACCAATCTGTTGGGAGGCCCAGAGTACATGCACTGCTTGCTGCCCACCCCTAGAGTCGCTGGCCACAGTGGAGGAGACGGTGGTGCAGGACAAGGCGGTGGGAATCCTGCGGGCCATTTCATATGAGCACTCACCCTCAGACCTGGAGGCCCACTTAGTTCCGCTGGTGAAGCGGCTGGAAGGAGGCGACTGGTTCATCTCCCACACCTCAGCTTGTGGCCTCTTCTCTGTCTGCTACCCCCCAGTGTCAGTGCTGTCAAGGCAGAATTGTGCAGTACTTCCAGAACCTGTTGCTCAGATGATACCTCCATGGTGCAGCGGGCCGCAGCCTCCAGGCTGGGGAATTTGCAAAGGTACTGGAACTGGACAATGTCAAAAGCAAGATCATCCCCATGTTCTCCAACCTGGCCTCTGACAAGCAGGACTCGGTAAGGCTGCTGGCTGTGGAGGTGTGTGTGAACATCGCCCAGCTTCTGCCATAGGAGGACCTGAAGGCCCCAGTGATTCCCACCCTGCGCCAGGCTGCTGAGGACAAGTCCTGGCATGTCCGCTACATGGTGGCTGACAAGTTCACCGAGCTCCAGAAAGCAGTGGGGCCTGAGATCACCAAGACAGATCTGGTCCCCGCCTTCCAGAACCTGATGAAGGACTGTGAGGCTCAGGTGAGGGCTGTAGCCTCCCACAAGGTCAAAGAGTTCTGTGAAAGCCTCTCAGCCGACTGTCGGGAGAATGTGATCATGACGCAAATCTTGCCCTGTGTTAAGGAGCTGTTGTCAGATGCCAACCACCAAGTCAAGTCGGCTCTGGCCTCAGTCATCATGGGCGTCTCACCCATCTTGGGCGAAGACAACACCACTGAGCACCTCTTGCCCCTCTTCTTGGCTCAGCTGAAGAAGGAGTGCCCAGAGGTGTGGCTGAACATCATCTCCAATCTGGACTGTGTGAATGAGGTGATCAACATCTGGGAGCTCTCTTAGTCCTTGCTGCCTACCATTGTGGAGCTGGCTGAGGACGCCAAGTGGCGGGTACAACTGGCCATCATTGAATACATGCCCCTGCTGGCTGGACAGCTGGGGGTGGAATTCTTTGATGAGAAGCTCAACTCCTTGTGCATGGCCTAACTCATGAATCATGTCTATACCATCCATGAAGCAGCCACCAGCAACCTGAAGAAGCTGGTGGAAAAGTTTGGGAAGGAGTGGGCTCATGTCACTATCATCCCCAAGGTGTTGGCCATATCTGGAGACCCCAACTACCTGTACTGCATGACGACACTCTTCTGCATCAATGTGCTGTCTGAGGTATGTGGGCAGAACTTCACCACCAAACATATGTTGCCCACTTGCGCATGGCTGGAGACCCAGTCGCCAATGTCCATTTCAACATGGCCAAGTCCCTACAGAAGATAAGGCCCATTCTGGATAACAGCACCCTACAGAGTGAAGTCAAGCCCATCCTGGAGAAGCTGACCCAGAACCAGGATGTGGATGTCAAGTACTTTGCCCAGGAGACTCTGACTGTTCTCTCTCGCGCCTGATGCTGGAAGAAGAGCCAATACCAGCCTCTGTGTCCACCCTTCATCTCCCCTGAGTACCTCCTTGGGGATACAGTGAGGGGCCACTGACTGTCACTCTCTGTGCATGGTCTGACCCCAGGCCCCTTCACCCAGCATGGTTCCTCCTCTCCCCAGCCTGGGATGACTTCTCACTGTCCTGCTCCCAAGAGGCTAGGTAGGACAGGGCAGCAACCCTGGGAGGAAGGGGCCACCCCTGCTCACACTGGGGAGAGATGTAAGTGTCCCAGGTCACTGGTTCCTGCTGCTGTAGTGGGACCCCTTCCTGTCTGCTTATCCACTTCCCTTTCTCCATCCTCCAGTGGATTTTATTATGTCAACTCTGCCATTTTTATTTCATTCATTTTTCCTCCTTTTCACAGAGAACTGAAGGTCTAGAAATAGAAAAAAAAATGATAATGCTTTTATAACATCCAGATCACCTCTAGTGTGTCTATGTTTTGTAAATGTTAGCAAGAACTAAACCCTCCCAACATGTGTACTAACTAGAGAAAAACAGTCATCTTCCATGAAAAGTACCTCAGGTACTTTTCTGAGCTCATGGAGTTACTATGAAGACTTAAGTCAAGTTAAAATTACTTCAAGGAGTACACTGATAAACCAAGGTCAATATATTCAACTGTTGAAGTTGGAGATTGAGCAGTTACAGACAAGTAGCCTATCATAGTTAAATTAGGTTAAATCAAATTTGTTGAAAGAAATTAAAGAAAACAAATATGTAGAAATGCATTTCACAGCAGAGACTGAAATATTAATATGGCTCAGTGGTATTACTAGAGTAGTCCCACAGAATGGTAGTTACAGATATTCAGGAATGTCTCTCCACCATATCAACCTCTGACTTTGTGTAATCAATCTGAAGAAATTGTTTTAGGATTCTTGGATCTAGGCAAACATGTGCAGCTTCCTGGGTAGTACATGATGAAGAAAGTGACAAATGTCAGTACATTGGGCATCTCACACAGAGTCTAACATTCCCCGTGCCCTGTCACATAGGAAGCAGTGTGGGGGATAGTGTACTGTGTTTCTATGTGACTTGCTGGCCTCCAAATAGGCAATGGGAACTCTCCTTCAAACATCAAAGTTGTGACTTTTCTTTTACTAGGGGTTGAACCCAGGGCACTTTACCACTGAGATGCATCCCCAACACTTTTTACATTTTGTTTTGAGACAGGGTCTTCCCAAGCAACCCAGGCTGGCCTCAAATTGCAACCTCCTTCCTCAGTCTCCAGAGATGCTGGAATTATAAGTGTGAACCATTATGGCCCATTAGGTCACTGACTTGCTGCAGACATAACAGAAGAGAGATACAGTTGATCACAGATAACAAGAAATAATCTTTACAAAAATATTTGGAAAGTCACTGAATAAATGTATTATTGAAGCCTTCATCAAAAAACAATGGTAATTATTGAAAGAGTAAAAATAGATTATTTCTTGAGTTAACTGATAACAGTATTTTAAATACCATTTCTCAGCAGTTACAATAAAATTACACAATACTAAAAAGTCAGAAATAAGGTCTATTAGTAGCTAAAATAAGAATTTAACAAAAACCACCTGAGGGAGCCAAATATCAAACTTACTCAATAAAATCTTCTATCTTCCAAAAGTTAAACTCATCTTGGTGAAGAATTGCATGTTTTTCAAACAATATGACTCTACAGCTACTGAGGCTTGAAGAAGATTTTATGCTTGGAACTAAAGGGCATGAGCTGGATTTCCAGTAACATCAGCTCTGTTAAACAATATTGCAATTTATTTGTCCAGAGCAATGCACTTCAGGGAACTTGCTTCAACTTTTGCACAATAAATGCTGGTGTCAGACTACACCCTGGTGAGAATGGCCTTGCAGTCAATGAACAGCGCCCTGGACCAGGCATATTTCATGGTTTAATGTTCCGTCCACCGGAACCAGCGCGGAGAAAGGAGACACCACCAATCTTTAGTTGACGAGATTTATTGCGTCCTCCCTGTTTTCCTGCCTCCTTTGTTCTGCCCCTATCTCCCTTCTCCTACCCTCTCCCTCTCTCCTCCCCAAGGCTCCTAGTTTATCAGCCAATTATAGCAAAGCTCTCTCTCACGCAGGAGAGCATGTAGAGGAATGTCAGCATAGCACCATATGGATCACAAGCTGTCCACGCATGGCATGATATTAGATAGCCAATCCTAGAGCCTGGCGTTAACACGTCACAAGTCTCCAAGGAACTAGTAGGCAAGCAACCTTTTTGGGTACTTCCTCATTTTGGTAGCCAGTGCCCTTTGGCTCACTGCCAGGTGCCATCTTGTCCAAGATGGTCCTCAACAGTTTAAGATCTATTAAGTTTGGCTATTAATTTGTAACATTGACCAAATGAATTCTCCTTTTTGTGCCTTATTCACCTCACCTATGAAACAAAAGAATGAGATGACAGAGGTCTAATTGTTTTTTCCAAGTTCCATAATCTTCTTTATAATCTAGTTCATCTGTTTCTCTATCAGGGCATAGACATAATGGCATCCCTGAGTTCTGTCCTGCATGGTGACAAAGTGTTTCCCAGCCTAGAGAAGTTTGACCCCACCCACTTTCTGGATGAAAGTGACAACTTTAAGGAGAGTGACTACTTCATGGCTTTCTTAGCAGGCAAGCAAACTCTGTTTTCACCTGTGCATCAGGAGTCAAGTGAAAGGACGGAGGCCTTTGCATGGAGGTTACTTGGGGCTCTAAGCATAGCTATTTCTATGAGGCCAGAGGTGCTACTCTTATTCTGGACTGTTAGGCTTTTTCCTCAGTGGTTTTTGGAGGCTTCACCCACTGATTCTGCTTCCTGACTCTGCAGAGATCCTCAGGAGTTCCTAGAAGTTCAATTCTTTTTTTTAATTTATCTTTTAATTTTTTACAGACTGCATTTTGATTCATTGTAAACAAATGGGGTGCATCATTTCATTTCTGTGGTTGTACACGGTGTAGAGTCATACCATTGTGTAATCATACATGTACATAGGGTAATGATGTCTGTCTCGCTCCACCATTTTTCATACCCCCTCCCTCTCATTTCCTTCTACATAATCTTAAGTTCCCCCATTCTTCTCTCACTCCCCATTCCTCCCAACCCCATTATATATCATTCTCCACTTACCAGGGAAAACATTCGGCCTTTGGTTTTTTGGGTTTGGCTTATTTCATTTAGCTTGATATTCTCCAGTTCCAGCCATTTATTTGCAAATGCCATAATAATATTCTTCTTATGGCTGAATCGTATATCATTGTGTATATATACCATAGTTTCTTTTTTTTTATTGTAAACAAATGGGATACATGTTGTTTCTCTGTTGGTACATGAAATAAAGGCATACCATTTGTGTAATCATAAATTTACATAGGGTAATGTTGTTTGATTATTTCTGTTATTTTTCCCCCTCCCCCACCCCTCCCACCTCTCTTTTCCCTCTATACAGTCCTTCCTTCCTCCATTCTTGCCCCCCTCCCTAACCCTAACCCTAACCCTAAACCCTCCTCCCCCCATTATGTGTCATCATCCACTTATTAGCAATATCATTCGTCCTTTGGCTTTTTGAGATTGGCTTATCTCACTTAGCATGATATTCTCCAATTTCATCCATTTGCCTGCAAATGCATAATTTTATCATTCTTTATGGCTGAGTAATATCCCATTGTATATATATACCACAGTTTCTTTATCCATTCATCAATTGAAGGACATCTAGGTTGGTTCCACAATCTGGCTATTGTGAATTGAGCAGCTATGAACATTGATGTGGCTGTATCTCTATAGTATGCTGATTTTAAGTCCTTTGGGTATAGGCCAAGGAGTGGGATAGCTGGGTCAAATGGTGGCTCCATTCCAAGCTTTCTGAGGAATCTCCATACTGCTTTCCAGAGTGGATGCATTAATACCATAGATTCTTTATCCATTCACCTGTTGAAGGGCATCTAGTTTGGTTCCACAATCTAGCTATTGTGAACTGAGCTGCTATAAACATTGATGTGACTGTGTTACTGTAGTATGCTGATTTCAAGTCCTTTGGGTATAAATCAAAGAGTGGGATAACTGGGTCAAAGATAGGTCCATTCCAAGTCTTCTGAGGATTCTCTATTCTGCTTTCCAGAGTGGCTGCACCATTTTGAAACTCCACCAGCAATGTAAAACTGTGCAAACTCATCTCATTTACCTGAGAATTCAGTTCAATCTATACATTACTGAGCACCTTATACGTAGCAATCTTATGCTGAGATCCAGGGATACAAATTGAATAAGAAACAGTTCTTCCCTCTAAGAAAGAGGAAGATGAACTAACAGGCAATAAACTTGAAGTCTGATGAATGCTATGCTAGAGGGAGTCCAGAGAGAGGAGCTCCAATCTGGTTTGGGGGCATGGTCAGGGGAAAGCAGAGAGTAAGGGAAATTTTTTTCTGGAAGTAACATTTAAGTATTTTCTCTTAATTTTTTAGAGTCTTTGAAAGAAACATGTGGCACACACTTAAAAATGTTAGTTGAAGAGTTTAATGAAAAAGCTGTTTTCAGAGGTGTGCACAAGACAAGGTAAGCAGTCAAGTATGCTAAAGGATTCAGAACTTGAATCAGCAAGATGTTACCATCCCAGGTTGGAAGGTGCAAGGGAAGAAGGATATCACTGGAACCCAAATAGACATTTAGCCAAAATATGATGGATGCCAAAACTGAAAATGCATGTATTGGTAGATGAATACAGTCACTGCCAAAACTGTGACCAAAGAGGGTGAGACTGAAGCAATAAATACTCAAAAATTGTTTTAAGTCAACTCTGAATTCAAAGGAACTCTTTCCTGGCTTAATGCTGTCCCTAGAAGTCAGTTTTCAGAAAACAGGTAGACATGAGGAAAGGAAGGAAACAGGTTTGTGTATGAATAGAAGACACAGATTAGTTAGTCATTTATTGATATATTGATTAATTACATATTTATTTAAGTATCCCATATAATTTTTTTATAATATAGTCCTGAGAGTAAAAGTTACATCTGATTTCTAGTGCATACCAAAAATAAAGCACACTATAAATTTAATATTTTTAGTAAAAATTGACAAGCAGAAATTATTCCTGACTTCAAAAATATTTAATATACAATATAAAATTTACTCACCTCTCACTCCTATGTAACTTTCCAGGGGAATAATTGTTTGATAGTTTATCATGTGTACTTTCTGTCTTTTCCCTGTGGTAATTACTCCTGCACTACTTCACAATGTTTTCCTAGATAAGGAATTGCAGTACCACAGTTTATGTGAGTTTTTATTTTCAGAGACAGTAAAACATGGTGTATTGAATACTATTTTTTTTTATTTCTATTGTGAGTATAATTGAGGACCATATTCCCAAGTCCTTGTAAGTACTGACAATCAAATTCTTTGGAAGATTTAGTACTTTTAGGTTGCCTCTCATGGATTTATAAGTAGAAAATCTTATCATCTGCAAACAATATTTCATTACAATAAAAGAAATTTCTAAAAATAATGTCTACCTCTATGTCATTATCTTTTTCTCTCATATAGTCTTCCTCTTTTGGTGACTAAACATACACACACATACACACACACACACACACACACACACACACACACATAAATGAGCATTTATTTGTGAGCATGAAACAATGACAAACAAATGTTGTAAGGCTTCTTGGGGAAAAGATAGCAGAATGATTGGGCAATCCATGTAGGGGATGCTTGATATTTTATGTGATTTGAAATGATTGTGGATTTGAAATCAGGAGGTAAGACCCTGAAAGACTGACTATAAAATATCATTTGGGAGATTTAGAATTGGAAAAGAATTTTTGTCAGATTTTCAATGATATAAGAAAAAAATGTAGTTGAGAGCACATCAAATAAGAAAAACAAAGTAAATGCCTAGACTTCAGTCAAAGCCTGAAGGTTACCACAAAGGTCTGTATCCAAAAGAGTATGAATAGACCCAAAGTTGAAGAGTCTGAAAACCAGTGTTTTGGTTTAAATTATTGTGTTCAGTTACATTGGTCCACAAATAAACATGCCTCCTGAACACATAGTTTTGGTAGGAGAAAGGTAAAGTCACCCCAAGTCTCAGTTTCTCATTACATTATTTGCTGTACAATGTGTACATGAAGAACCCCTGAAAAACATGTTATCATCTCAATAAAGTACAAACACTATTAAAATAATAATAAAAACCTGTTTATAATAAACTCTTTCAGAAAACTAAGAAGAAAGGGACCTCCACATTCTAAAAGAGGATATCTTTGAAATCTGACAATATTTTAGTTAATGGTGAAAATTGAGAAAATTGAGATAAGGTAAGAATATTCACTCATTATATATACTAAATATTAGACTGGGGAATGTCAGCAAAACATGATAAAGACACACCTGGAAATTCCAACATGATACAATCAGAGCATAGCAAAAATTTTATGAACATGTTTTTTCAGACTACTAGAAATTAACCACAGTCCCAGAAACCTTTCAAGTATTTATTCAACATAGGTGTATAAATCTTAATGAGAATAGTTATCTTATCTTATTCTAATTTGTCTCATTCCTTCCCATGCTCCACAGCATTGAAGTAGACCTGAAAAGGCATAACCCACAATCATGGGTGAAAGGAGAAGTCTAACAGACACTGGAGGTGGCAGCACAGAGTTGGAGTTTCCTCAAAGCTCTATTTTAGAACATTGTCATTATTTGACTTGTCTTGTGGTTCTCTGGAAAATCCCACATGCAGAACTGTTTGTATTGACCTGACTCTGAGTTTGGCCAGTGTAAGAGTCATATGTGAAGACAACTAGAGGCAATTCTTTTGCATTGTGGTTGCCTGACATGGTGGATAACAGATGAACAAATTAGTGGGTTGAACAAAAAGCTTAAAAGAAAAAGCTGGGTAATGAGCTGCTCATAAGAGACACTGAGGATGTCTAACATATTCCTGGATTATTAGACCACCATTCATTTTTTTTCTATTTCTCACCCTGTCAGCTCCCAGCCAAAAGATTTTCCTTTGCTTATTAATGTCTAAAAGTCCATCATTAGGAGAATCATTGCTTTCTTTGGTTTATTTTTTTATTTTTAAAATTTTTTATTTGTTCTTTTTAATTATACATAACAGAAGAATGTATTTTGACGTATTATGCATACATGGAATAAAACTGATTCTAATTAGGATTTCATCCTTGTGTTTGTACATGATGTGGATTTACACTGGTTGTGTTTTCATATATGAACATACGAAAGTTATATTTGATTTGTTCTACTGTTTTCCTACTCCCATTTCCCTACCATCCCTTCATTCCCCTTGTCTAATCCTAAGTACTTCTCTTCTTCCTTTCCATCCTCCCTTATTGTATGTTAGCATTCACACATCAGAGAGAACATTCAGTCTTTGGTTTGGAGATTGATTTACTTTGCTTAGCATGATATTCTCCAGTTCCATTCATTTACCTGCAAATGCCATAATTTCATTTTTACTTATGGCTGAGTAATATTCCATTGTGTATACATACCACATTTTCTTTATCCATTTTTCTGTTTAAGGATACCTAGGTTGGCCCCACAGGTAAGCAAATGTGAACTGAGCTCCTGTAAACATCAATGTGGCTACATCGTGTAGTATGTTGATATTAAGTCCTTTGGGTATAGGCTGAGGAGTGGGATAACTGGGTCAAATGATGGTTTCATTCCAAGTTTTCTGAGGCATCCTCATTCTGCTTTCCATAGTGGTTGCACTGCTTCACATTCCCACCAGCAATGTATGAGGGTGCCTTTTCCCCCACATCCTCACCAACATTTATTGTTACTTGTATTCTTGATAATTGCCATTCTGACCGGTGTGAGATGAAATTTCATTGTAGTATTAATTTGCACTTCTCCAGTTGTTAGAGATGTTGAACATCTTTTTCATAAATTTCCTGACCTATTGTATTTCTTCTTCTTTGAAGTGTCTGTTCAGTTCCTTTGGCCATTTACTGATTGGTTTATTTGGTATTTTGTTGTTAAGTTTTCTGAGTTCTTTATATACCCTGAAGATTAATGCTCTATCTGAGGGGAAGGTGGGAAAGATTTTCTCCCATTCTGTAGGCTCTCTCTTCACATTCTTGATTGTTTCCTTTGCTGTGAGGAAGATATTTAGTTTCATACCATCCCATTTGTTGATCCTTGATTTTACTTGTTGCGCTTTAGGAGTCTTGTTGAGGAATTTGGTTCCTAAGCCAGCATGATGGAGATTTGTGCCTACTCTTTCTTCTTATAAGCACAGGTTTTCTGGTCTAATGCCTAGATCATTGATCCACTTTGAGTTGAGTTTTGTGCAGGGTTTAATTACATTTTGCTACATATGGATTTCCAGGTTTCCCAGCACCATTTGTTGAAGAGGCTATCTTTTCTCCAATGTATGTTTTTACCAAGAAGGATGTTCATTAGTAGGAAAGAACTAAAAAGGTCCTAAGTTTTCACTTTGGGCCAATCTGAAGTTTCTGTGCAAACAGCTTCCTCAAAAAATTAAATTTAGAACTTAGCATACGATCCAGAACTTTACTTTTGAGTATGCACCTAAAACAACTGAGAACAGGAACTTGAAGGGATATTTGTGCATCCATATCATAGCAACATTATACACAATAACTGAAAGTAGGAAAACACCAAAATATACATCAATAGAAGAATGGAAAGACAAAATGTGGCACGTGATCCAATGGACTGTTTTTCAGTCTCACAAAGTAATGATACAGTATTTCTGGAGCTTAAAGACCTTGTGCTGAGGGGAAAAAGTCAAAGCCAAACACAACAGAACAAATACAGTCACACTTTTATGAGGCACCTTGAGCAGTCAAATACATACAGACAGAAACTAATGTGATGTTTTCCACGGGCTGGGGGCAGGGGGGACAAAGAAATATTATTTAATGGTATAGAATTTTAGTTTAGGAAGAGGAAAATCTGTGGACATGGGTGGTAGTGATGACCGCACAATAACACAAATGTACGTGTCACTGAAGTGCACAACAAAACTGCTTAATGAGGAAGACTTCATATTATGCATATTTACTACAGCTAATAATAAAAGTGGGAGAGAGACAGACAGAAATACAGACAGACATGGAGAGCCTGGAGGAGATCTGATTTGACACATGCATGGGAGGAGGAGACTCAAATGAAGATGGAAGTAAAGTTGGAGTGATGCAGCCACCAGAAAATGGGAGCGGGAAGGAATAGATCCCCCACAGGTGGGGGTACAGCCCTTCCCACACCTTTATTTTAGCTCAAGAAAATGGATTTCAGACTTTTGCCTCAAAAATGGTGTGAGAATAATTTTTTGGTCAATTTTAAAGCTGTAAATAAAAAAAAAGTCAAAATCATTTTCAGAAAAACAAGGTCTTAGAGAAATTACCATCCATTATAGGAAGGAAAAAAACAAGTGTGTAGGATGTTAGTTTTGATATGTAGGGATACAATGAAGATTGATAGACTAAACACAAATATGTGGTTGATTCTAAATTAACCTTGTGTAAAAGAAAGCGATCAAAATATGGTGATATCTGGTAAGGCCTTAAATATTGAGATAAATTTACTCATTTTATTGAATTTTATATTAAAAAATTAAAAATTAAAATTCATATATCATATATATATAATATAAAATAGGCTAAGATTTAAGATGGCAAATTAGAGGAAGTCTACATTCCTCTTTGCTCTATGGCTTAGGATTTATGCAACCAGAGTACTGCTTCTTAGCAAGATAAATGAAAAAGAAATTTCATTAAACTATTAGTCAAAGTACCATAGAGGCTCAGAAATATCAAGAATCATGACATGCATAGATTCTACTGGATGATCTGGGTGGAACCAATGCAATCACCAAGATCGTTATAAAAGAAAGATGAGAAGGCATGAGGACAGGGCAGATGTGATTACTGAGGTTGGATTGATGTGACAAGCCAAGGGATCCTGGCAGCCTCTACAAGATGAAAAAAAAAATCAGGGAAATGGATTATCCCCTACAACCTTCAAGGAACCATGCAACTGATAGAATCATCTTAACCCAGGGGAGATGATTTTGGACCTTTGAACCCCAGAACTATAAAATCATTGATCTTTATTGTTTTGAGTCATTTTATATGTGGTAATTTGTCAGTAATGGTGATTAATATAAATATTATCTATCTCATAGGTTTATGAGAAAGAATAAGTTAAAAAAGAAAAAGCATGCAGAATGCAAAAGCAAAGTAAGGGGAATCAGAAGTTGAATGATGGGAAGGTGGTGGTAAAGGGAGGAATATAAACTTTAGTAAGATATTTAAAGTAGGCATCATATTTCTCATAATTGAGAAATTAATTTCATATCAGAGTAAAAGGCTGCCTGTTGTTCTATCCTTTTTGCATTACTTGACTAATGTATTTTCATTTACCAATCAAGAGTATTCAAAAGAGATAAAAATAGTTTTTCTTTGCACTTTTTGTTGTTAATCTATTTCCTTTTGGCTGAGCCCACCCCCCACACAGAGGTTGGATGCCGTAGCTCAGCCCCCCAGGCACCACTATACCAAGGTCGGATGCTGGTAGCAGAGCCTGCCTGTCCACCCCCCTACTGCTGAGGGACACTGCACCTGCCTCCATGCTGACTCAGCGCACCCTTGCTGGGGCTTCCCAGCTTCTTTAGAGGATGGTGTGGGCATTTTAAATTATTCCTGAGACCATGGTCATCAACATTGGAAGGGCGGCTCCCTTCCTGAGACACCTACAGGAGACTGGAGGCCCTTTGACAGGTACCACTATTTGCTCACATACATTCTACACCCTTTCCCATCCTCTTGTTCACAACTAGAAATACTGTAAATAGTAATTGAACTGATCCTGTTCATTACAATAATGTTAAAGTCTTTATAGGGGCTATCTGGTTCAGGGCTGCATTTTCTCTGTATTGGGTACTACTGGTATTGATCTCCCCTTCAAAGGAGAGGTAGTGGAAAACTGCAGGGTCATAATAAGCCTGAAAGGGGGCAAACTTCAGTATCTCTGATCTTCACTGCTAGAGGGGAATATGTAGAAACAATATAAAAAAAATAAAAAAAAAAACAGGGGAAGAAAGTGTCCCTAACAAACCAAGATGCTATTGTGATAGAATCTAATGACTGCGTGGCAGTAGAAATGACAGAAAAAGAGTTTAGAATCTGCATACTTAAAATGATTTGTAAAGCAAAAAATGAGGTAAGAGAGGAAATGCAGGCAATGCATGATCATTCCAGTAAACAGTTTAAAGAGCAAATGCAGAAAGCCAAAGAACACTTCAATAAAGAGATAGAGATTCTGACAAAAAAAAAAAAACAGAAATACTTGAAATGAAAGAAACCATAAGCCAAATTAAAAACTCAATAGAAAGCATCACCAACAGAATAGATCTCAAGAAAACAGAATCCTTTTTGCTGTGAAGGTCTGACAATGCATGGCTGATCTACTCTGTTACCAATGGCTTTACTAGTGACACGCCCCCCCCGCCCCCCCCGCCAGGGGCTGCCGGCCTGGCCCCCATGTGAGCCCAGTTTCTGCAAGGCTGGGCAGAAGAGAAGAGTGTGGGACACTTGCATAGAGACCCAACTCCCTGCCAAGAGCCTCAGCTCCCTCCAGTGGTGGCGAACCTGTGTTCCCTGATGACCCCACTGCAACTACCAGTCTTCTACTTGGTTAAGACGGTTTTGTATCATTTTGCTAAAAATTACTGGCTTAAATCTGTGTAAAGAAATCTGTCTTTTTATTATTTCTTTCTTGTCTGTTTTGCGGTCTTAAAAAAAAGATGTTGATTTCAAAGAATCCTGAGACAGACATTGGCTGGAGGCTGTGTGAGAGGGAGCCAGGCAGAAGAGGGGCATGTGAAGGACAGGGTGTGTGTTCTGTTTGTTTCCTCATGCTGTGTGTCCGTGGAGAGGCGGTCTCCTCAGGCTGTGGTCACTTGCACCTGTGTGCCTCGCCCACCCACCTGTCTGGTCGTGCTCGCACTCCTTCTGCAGGCCCAGATGCCTGCTCAAATGCAGGCTGGGCTCAGGCTTCCAAGAATAGGGGCATGGGGGCCAGAGCTCTGAGGGGCTCAGCCAGAAGCCCGGGGAGCTCCAAGAGTCAAAGTAGGGTGTGCGTTCCTGGGGAGAGGACTGTGAATCAGACACCCCGAGGTCCTGTTGGGAGTCCTGTGTGGTTATTTTGGTGGTGGTGGTGGTTCCACTCTTCCTTTGGCTTTGGGAAGTTTCCAAACAGACTAACACTGCTGTGTACATTGACACTGTGACCACCTCTGCTCGAAGCCAGGGAAGCAGGTTGTCCTCCTAGACTCCAAGGTGTGCTGAAGGGAACCCACCCTGAAGTGCCAAGAGTCAGGTGCTTGTCCAGCTGCACTGAAAACCTTCACCTCCGGAAAGGTGGCTCCACCTACTTCATGACCTTGGGCTGGACATCTGTGAGGAGGCAGCCCCTGTGATCCCATCTGGTCTCTTCCCATCCTGTCCTATTGGCACTGGCTGCTCTGTTGCTGCTGCAGCTGCAGTTTAAGATGCTCTTCCCTGTTGAGGTTCTGAGGCACCCCCTGGGAGGTGAGGTGCAATATACATGTGCACGGGTCCGTTTCCATTTCTTTTGCCAGCCTGTGGAGTGAGTGCCTCTGGGAATCGGCACCCTTGGTGGGGCCTGGCAGTGCCACAGTGGTTTTCCCTCCTTCCCCAGAGCTCTCTGGCACAGCACCGAGTAGGCTGCTGGTATGTGGTGGCATCCCCAAGCACAGTGGTGCTGTCCAGTGGGCCCTCTGTCTTTCTGAGCCTGTGAGTGCTTTTTCTTGAATCCTGAGCTGGTTTCTCTGTAAGCATTTTGGAGTGTGGGACCTGACTGGGTGGGCCATGTGTCTGGGAGAGCAAAGGGACTTTGGGGCGGGTCTCAGTGAGTTTGAGGTTTTCGTGGTGGAGAACCCATTAATCAGAGTTTGGGCCTTCGCCTGTCAGTAGCTGTCCTGTATGGCAGGTACCCTTTGTCAATACCCATGGTCCCAACATGGTTCCAAGAGGGTGGTGGCTCGACCTGGGACTGCTGGCTTGTGCTGGGAGCAGACCTGTCCTGACCCCTCGGGTGTGGCTGTGACAGTTCTTGCCCAGATTGTAACCCCATCATGACTGGCAGGCAATGTAGTTAGAGTGTGTATCATCCCATGTCTTGTGACCAGTCTCTGAGCTGTGCATTTGTACTACCACTGTATTTGTGTACTTTAACAATTAAGTAAACAATAAATTCATAATGACTTCTACCTTTAAAAAAAAAAAAGAAGACAGAATCTCAGACAATGAAGACAAAATATTTAATCTTGAAAATAAAGTTGAACAAACTGAGAAGATGTTAAGAAGTCATGAATGGAACCTCCAAGAATTATGGGATATCATGAAAAGAACAAATTTAGAACTATTGGAATTGAAGAAGGCACAGAGATACAAACCAAAGGAATGAACACCCTGTTCAATGAAATAATATGAGAAAATTTCCCAAACCTGAAAAATGAAATGGAAAATCAAGTAGCTCAGGCAGTAGTTCTGGACAGAAGGGAACCTCTCAGGAGAGAGCTGCCCAGCGAGACTTCCCTAATAGGTGAGTCTTCCCCACTGGGTGAGGCTTTCCCACCAGGGCAGTAGAACCAGAGACACAGGCCCAGACCAGTCATGCCCCAGCCCGCAGTCTAGATCCCCTTTGGTTAATCATAGGTCAACAAGTGGAGGTGCCTCTGCCCACTAGCAGGGAATATACCCCACCTGAAGGCCACTACTCCTAGAGGGGCAGCTTCTTTATGGAGCACTGCACTACCAAGTTCCTCCAAGACTTCAGGCTACTGAAGGCTAGGAGATAAGAGATTGGAAATCTACAAAACACTATAAGTCAATAGAGGAAATCTGCAATATCTCAGAGGTTCACTACTAGAGGGGTAGATACATGACCAATATGAGAAAACAAGGGAAGAAAATGTCCCAAACAAACCTAGATGCTACATCAATAAAATCCAATGACAGCATGGTGGAAGAAGTGTCAGAAAGGGAGTTCTGAAAGTACATAATTAAAATGATCAGAGAAGCAAATGATGAGAGGAAAGAGCAAATGCAGGCTTTGAATAATAGCACCAATCAACAGTTAAAATAGTAAATGCAGGAAGCAAAAGACTATTTCAATAAAGAGTTAGTGATACTGAAAAAAAAAACACAAACAGATATCCTTGAAATGAAGGAAAAAATAAACCAAATTAAAACTCCATAGAAAGCATAAACAATAGGGTAGAACATCTGGAAGACAGAACCTCAGACACTGAAGACAAAATATTTAACCTTGAAAACAATGTAGATCAAACAGACAAGATGGTAAGAAATCATGATTAGAATCTCCAAGAATTATGGGATAGCATGAAAACACCAAATTTAAGAATTAATGGGATTGAGGAAGGCACAGAGAAACAAACCAAAGGAATGAACAATCTATTCAATGAAAAAATATCAGAAAATTTCCCAAATCTGAATAATGAAATGGAAAATTAAGTACAAAAGCATATAGGACTCCAAATATACAAAATTACAACAGATCCACACCAAGACACATTATTATGAAAATACCTAACATACAAAATAAAGACAGAATTTTAAAGACTGCAAGAGAAAAAAATCAAATTACATTCAGGGGAAAACCAATATGGATATCACCAGATTTTTCAACACAGACCCTAAAAGCTAGAAGGGCCTGGAAAAACATTTATCAAACTCTGAAAGAAAATGGATACCAACCAAGAATCTTATACCCAGCAAAACTTACCTTCATATTTGATGATGAAATAAAATCCTTCCATGAAACAAAAAATAATAGAATTTACAAAAAGAAAGCTGGCTCTACAGAACATTGTCAGCAAAACATTCCATGAGGAAGATGTGAAAAACAACAATGTAAATCAGCAAAGGGAGGAATACCCTAAAGAAATACCCAAGTAAAGGAGAAACCAAGTCATGCCAAAAAACAAAAATGAGTCAAATGACCAGGAATACAAATCATATCTCAGTAATAACCCCTGAATGTTAATGGCCTGAAATCATCAATCAAAAGACATAGACTGACAGATTGGATTAAAAGGTAAGATCCAACAATATGCTGCCTGCAAGAGACTCATCTCAAAGAAAGATACCCACAGACTAAAGGTGAAAGGATGGGAAAAAAACATACCATGCACATGGACACAGCAAAAGAGCAGGGTTATCCATCCTCATAGCAGCTAAAGTGGACTTCAAGACAAAGTTAGTCAAAAGGAATAAAGAAGGACATTTCGTCCTGCTTAAGGGAAGCATAAATCAGCAAGACATAACAATCATGAACATCTATGCCCCAAACAGTGGCTCATCCATGTACATCAAATAGACCACAACACAATAATACTAGGAGAATTTAACATACCTCTCTCTCAACTGGGCAGATGTTCCAAACAAAAATTGAACAAAGAAATCATAGATCTCAAAAACACAATCAATAACTTAGACTTAACAGATATTTATAGAATATAACATCCAAAAAGAGCAAAAACACTTTCTTCACAGCAGTACATGGATCCTTCTCTAAAATAGACTATATATTGAGCCACAAAGCTACTGTTAGCAAATAGAAGAAGATAGAGATATTACTTTGTATTCTATCAGATCATAATGGATTGAAATTAGAAATAAATGACAGAATGAAAAACAGAAACTACTCCAACACCTAGAGATGAAATAATACACCATTGAATGATGAATAGATAACAGAAGACTTCAGAGGGGAAATAAAAAAATTCTTAGAGGTACATGAAAAGAAAGAAACATCATATTAAAATCTCTGGGACACTGTGAAAGCAGTTCTTAGAGGAAAATTTATTTCATGGAGAGCATTCAATAAAAGAAGAAAAACATCAACAAATAAATGACCTAACACTACAGCTCAAAGCCCTAGAAAAAGAAGAACAGTGCAACACCAACAGTAGTAGAAGACAGGAAATAGTTAAACTCAGAGCTGAAATCAGTGAAATTGAAACAAAAGAAACAAATTAAAAAGCTGACAAAATAAAAAGTTGATTCTTTGAAAAAATAACCAAAATTGATAAACCCTTAGCCACACTAACAAAGAGAAAGAGAAAACTGAAATTACTAAAATTCAGAATGAACAAGGAAATATCACAACAGACACAATTGAAATACAAAACATAATTAGAAGCTATTTTGAAAATCTATATTCCATAAAAATAGAAAACCTCAAAGACATCAACAGCTTTCTAGAGACATATGAATTACCTAAACTGAATGAGGAGGACATACACAATTTAAATAGAGCAATTTAAACCAATGAAATAGAAGAAGTCATCAAAAAAAACTCCAAAAAAGAAAAATACTGCACCAGATGAATTCTCACCCAAGTTATATAAAACCTTTAAAGAAGAGTTCATTCCAATACTGCTCAAAGTATTCCATGAAACAGAAGAGGAGGGACCCTCCCAAACTCATTCTATGAAGGCAATATCACCCTGGTACCTAAACCAGACAGAGACACATCGAGGAAAGAAAATTTCAAACCAATATCCTTAATGAATATCAACACAAAAATTCTCAACAAAATTTTAGCAAATCGCATACAAAAATGTATTAAAAAGATAGTGCACCACAATCAAGTGGGTTTTATCCCAGGGATGCAAAGTTGATTCAACATCTGAAAATCAATAAATGTAATTCACCATATCAACAGACTAAAGTCAAGAATCACATGATTATTTCGATAGATGCAGAAAAAGCATTTGACAAAATACAGCATCCCTTCATGCTCAAAACACTAGAAAAAATAGGGATAGTGGGAATATTCCTCAAAATTGTAAAGGCCATTTATGCTAAGCCCATGGCCAATATCATTCTAAATGGTGAAAAACTGAAAGCTTTGCCCCTAAAAACTGGAACAAGGCAGGGATGTCCTCTTTCACCACTTCTATTCAAAATTGTCCTTGAAAATCTAGCCAGAGCAATTAGACACACCAAATAAATTAAAGGGATACAAACTGGAAAAGAAGAACTCAAAATATCCCTATTTGGTGATGATATGATTATATATTTAGAGGAACCAGGAAATTGCAACAGAAAATTTTAGAACTCATAAGTGAATTCAGTAAAGTGGCAGGATATAAGATCAATGCTCATAAATCCAATGAATTTTTATACATAACTGTTGAATCCTCAGAAAGAGAAGTTAGGAAAACTACCCCATTCACAATAGCCTGAAAATAATAAAATACTTGGGAATCAATCTCACAAAAGAGGTGAAATACCTCTACAATGAGAACTACAGAACGCTAAAGAAAGAAATTGCAGAAAAACTTAGAAGATGGAAAGATTTCCCATGTTCTTGGATAGACAGAATTAATATTGTCAAAATGACCATACTACCAAAAGTGCTATACAGATTCAATGCAATTCCAATTAAAATTCCAATGATGTACTTCACATAAATAGAGCAAGCAATCATGAAATTCATCTCGAAGAATAAGAGATGCAGAATAGCTAAAATATACCTTAGCAGGAACAGTGAAGCAGGGGATATCACAATACCAAAACTGCAATTATAATGCAAAGCAATAGTAAGAGGAATGGCATGGTATTGGTATGAAAATAGACAGGTAGATCAATAGTACAGAATAGAGGACATGGACACAAACCCAAATAAATACAAATTTCTCATACTAGAAACAGGTGCCAAAAACATGCAATGGAGAAAAGATAGCCTTTTCAACAAATGATGCTGGGAAAACTGGAAATCCATATGCAACAGATTGAAAGTAAATCCCTATCTCTCACCCTGTACAAAACTCAACTCAAAATGGATCAAGGACCTTGGATTAAGACCAGAGACCCTGCAGATTATAGAAGAAAAAGTAGGTCCAAATCTTCAACATGTCGATTTAGGATCAGACTTCCTTAACAGGACTCCCATTGCACAAGAAATAAAAGCAAAAATCAACAACTGGGATAAATTCAAACTAAAAAGCTTTCTCTCAGCAAAGGAAACTATCAGCAATGTCAAGAGAGAGCCTACAGAGTGGGAGAACATCTTCGCCACTCATACTTCAAATAGAGCACTAATTTCCAGAACCTATAAAGACTCAAAAAACTCTACACCAAGAATACAAATAACCCAATCAACAAACGGGCTAAGGAAATGAACAGATGATTCACAGAAGAAGATCTACCTACAAGCAATCAACAAACATATGAAAAATGTTCAACATCTCTAGTAATAAGAGAAATGCAAATCAAAACCACCCTAAGATTCCATCTCACCCCAATTAGAATGGTGATTATCAAGAATACAAGGAACAATAGGTGAATAGGTGTTGGCAAGGATGTGGGGAAAAAGATACACTCATACACTGCTGGTGGGGTTGCAAATTAGTGCAGCCAATCTGGAAAGCCGTGTGGAGATTCCTGAGAAAACTTGGAATGGAACCACCATTTGACCCAGCTCTCCTACTCCTTGGCCTATACCCAAAGGACTTAAAATCAGCATACTACAGAGATACAGCCACATCAATGTTCATAGCTGCTCAATTCATAATAGCCAGATTGTGAAACCAACCTAGATGTCCTTCAATTGATGAATGGATAAAGAAACTGTGGTATATATATACAATGGAATATTACTCAGCCATGAAGAGGAATAAAATCATGGCATTTGCAGACAAATGGATGAAATTGGAGAAAATCATGTTAAGTGAGATAAGCCAATCTCTGAAAACCAAAGGGCAAATGAGCTCACTGATAATCAGATGACGATACATAGTGGGGTTTAGGAGGGAGGCAAAAATGGGGAAGGAGGGACTTTATAGAGGGAAAAGATGGGTGGAAGGGGGAGGGGAGAGGAAAAAATAACAGAATGAATCAAACACCATTACCCTATATAAATGTATTATTACAAAAATGGTATGCCTCTACTTCATGTACAAACAGGAACAAGATATATCCCATTTGTTTATAATAAAAATAAGCAAATACATAAATAAAGATAGGATTTTAAAGGCTGCGAGAGAAAAGTGTCAGATTGCATATAAGGAGAAACTGAGAGTTTTCAAGATGGCGGACTAGAGAATGGCTGCATTTCATGTTGCTCCAGGACTCAGGATTCAAAAGAAGAGATATTGAGAGACTTGGGACCAACTCAAAGTTGCCGGGTAAGTCTCTCCCATTGGAGAGGCATCCCGGATGGGGTGGTAGTCCCGGAACACAGGGACCTTTGTGAAGTAGAGTTGCTCAACGAGACACCCCTCCCCCCGCTGGAGCAGTGAACTCAGACAACTGGGAGCATCGTAAAGGAGGCCGCTCAGCACAGCGCTTGGACTCGGAGCAACCACTAGGATTCTGGGCGGCTACCCAGAGGAGGAGCTGTGCAGCAAGCTGTTTGGACTCAGACCAACTACTCCTGAACACCAGGGGGAGGAGCGCGGCGGGTTGCTTGGACTCGGAGTGAGGGCACAAGAGCTACAGGAGGTTGCCAGAGGAGGAGCTGCGCGGCGAGCTGTTTGGACTCAGAGTGACCGCTCCTGAACACCGGGGGGGGCTGCCCAGAGGAGCAGGAAGAGTGCGGAGGGTTGCTTGGACTCGAAGTGACTGCACCAGAGATATATGGAGCTGCTCAGAGGAGAAGGAGAGTGGTGAGTTTTTTGGACTCAAAGAGACCACTCCTGAACACCAGGGGGCTGCCCAGAGAGGACCATGGTGGGTCGCGTGGTCTCAGAGCGGCCGTACCAGAGATCCGATGGCTACCTGGAGGAGGCATGCGGCGTCTCGCTTGGACTCAGAGCAACCGCTCCTAAACACCCGGGGGGCTGCCCAGAGGAGAAGGAGGAACGGGGAATGTCATATGGACTCGGAGTGACTGCCTAGGGCGACGGGTGGTTGGCAGGAGGAGGAGGCATGTAGTGAGTTGCTTGGATTCCTAGTGACCACTCCGGAAACCGGGTGGCTGTCCAGAGGAATAGGCATGCGGCGGGCCGCTGGGCCTCGGAGTGACTGTAAGGAGACCAGGTGGCTTCTCAGAGGAGGGGCCGCATAGCCAGGTGATTAGGTGCAGAGCAGGGTCCCAGGATATAGGAGGCTTCTTGGTGGAAGAGCCGCACAGAGACAGGCTTAGGGGCGGAGCGAAGGTTCAAGGACTGTGAGCAGATTCTCTGAGGAGAGGCAGCCCAAGGAGACTCATCTGCAAAGGGTGAGGCTCCCAGGCCCAGGAGGTAGGGCTGGCCCCTGGGAACTTTGCAGAGGAAGGCAGCCCAGCACAGGCGGTAGCTGTAAATTGAGGGGAACCTCTAGGAGGGTACTGACCAGCGAGACCTCCCCACCGAGGTGAGTCTTCCCTGCCGGGTGAGGTTTCCCCACAAGGACGGTAAAACCAGAGACACAGGCCTAAACAGGCCTTGCCTCAGCCCGCAGCCTAGTTCCCCTTTGGATGACCACTGGTCAACAAGTGGAGGCACCTCTGCCCACTAGCAGGGAATATACCCCACCTGAAGGCCACCACACCTAGAGAGGCAGCTTCCTTGTGGAGCACCACATTATCAACTTCCTCCAAGACTTCAGCCTACTGAAGGCTAAGAGGGGATATACTAGAAATCTTCAGGGACATTATAAGTCAATAGAGGAAATCTGCAATATCTCAGAGGTCCACTGATACCTGAACAACATGAGAAAACAAAGGAAGAAAATGCCCCAAACAAATCTAGATGTTACATCAATAAAACCCAATGACAGCATGGCAGAAGAAATGACAGAAAAGGAGTTCAGAATGTACATAATTAAAATGATCAGGGAAGCAAACGATGAAATGAAAGAGCAAATGCAGGCATTGAATGATCGCACCAATCAACAGTTAAAAGAGCAAATACAGGAAGCAAAATTCATTTCAATAAAAACTCAGAGATATTGAAAAAAGAAAACAGAAATCCTTGAAATGAAGGAAAAATTAAACCAAATTAAGAGATTAAACAATATGCTATAATATGATGAATGGATAACAGAAGATATTGAAGATATTAGGAAGGAAATTAAAATATTCTTAGAGGTAAATGAGAACAAAGAAACATCATAAAAAATCTCTGGGACACTATGAAAGCAGTACTTAGAGGAAAATTTATTTCAGGGAGCGCATTCAATAAAAGAAGTAAAACTCAACAAATAAATGACCTAACACTACAGCTCAAAGCCCTAGAAAAAGAAGAACAGAACAGCACCAAAAGTAGTAGAAGACAGGAAATAGTTAAACTCAGAGCTGAAATCAATGAAATTGAAACAAAAGAAACAATACAAAAAATTGACAAAATAAATAGTTGGTTCTTCGAAAAAATAAACAGAATTGATAAACCTTTAGCCACACTAACAAAGACGAGAGAAACCCCAAATCATTAAAATTCAGAATGAACAAGGAAATATCACAACAGACACGAGTGAAATACAAAACATAATTAGAAGCTAATTTGAAAATCTGTACACCAACAATAGAAAATTTCGAAGACATCAACAGCTTTCTAGAGACATATGAATTGCCTAAACTGAACGAGGAGGACATAAACAATTTAAATAGACCAATTTCAAGAACTGAAATAGAAGAAGTCATCAAAAGCCTACTAACAAAGAAAAGTTCGGGACCAGATGGGTTCTCAGCCGAGTTCTACAAAACCTTTAAAGAAGAGCTCATTCCAATACTTCTCAAAGTATTCCATAAAATAGAAGAGGAGGGAACCCTCCCAAACTCATTCTATGAAGCCAATATCACACTGATACCTAAACCAGACAGAGACTCATCAAGGAAAGAAAATTTCAGACCAATATCCTTAATGAACATTGACGCAAAAATTCTCAACAAAATTTTAGCAAATCGCATACAAAAACATATTAAAAAGATAGTGCAACATGATCAAGTGGGCTTCATCCCAGGGATGCAAGATTGGATCAACATCAGGAAATCAATAAATGTAATTCACCACATTAATAGACTTAAAGTCAAGAATCACATGATTATTTCAATAGATGCAGAAAAAGCATTTGATAAAATACAGCACCCCTTCATGCTCAAAACACTAGAAAAAATAGGGATAGTGGGAACATTCCTTAACATTGTAAAGGCCATCTACGCTAAGCCCATGGCCAATATCATTCTAAATGGTGAAAAACTGAAAGCATTCCCCCTAAGAACTGGAACAAGGCAGGGATGCCCTCTTTCACCACTTCTATTCAATATCGTCCTTGAAACTCTAGCCAGAGCAATTAGACAGACCAAAGAAATTAAAGGGATACAAATAGGAAAAGAAGAACTCAAACTATCCCTATTTGCTGATGATATGATAATATACTTAGAGGAACCACGAAATTCCACCAGAAAACTTTTAGAACTCATAAGTGAATTCAGTAAAGTAGCGGGATATAAGATCAATGCACATAAAACTAATGCATTTTTACACATAAGTGATGAATCTTTGGAAAGAATAATTAGGAAAACTACCCCCTTCACAATAGCCTTGAAAAAAATAAAATATCTGGGAATCAATCTCACAAAAGAGGTGAAAGACCTCTACAATGAAAACTACAGAACGAAATTAAAGAAAGAAATTAAAGAAAACCTTAGAAGATGGAAAGATCTCTCATGTTCCTGGATAGGAAGAATTAATATTGTCAAAATGGCCATACTACCTAAAGTGCTATATAGATTCAATGGAATTCCAATTAAAATCCCAATGACATACTTTACAGAAATAGAGCAAGCAATTATGAAATTCATCTGGAAGAATAAGAAACCCAGAATAGCTAAAGCAATCCTTAGCAGAAAGAGTGATGCAGGGGGTATCACAATACCAGATCTTCAACTCTACTACAAAGCAATAGTAACAAAAACGGCATGGTTTTGGTACTAAAATAGAAAGGTAGATCAATGGTAGAGAATACAGGACACGGACACAAACCCAAATAAATACAATTTTCTCATACTAGACAAAGGTGCCAAAAATATGCAATGGAGAAAAGATAGCCTCTTCAACAAATGGTGCTGGGAGAATTGAAAATCCATACGCAACAGAATGAAACTAAATCCATATCTCTCACCATGCACAAAACTAAATCAAAATGGATTAAGCACCTCGGAATCAGACCAGAGACCCTACAGATTATAGAAGAAAAAGTAGGTCCAGATCTTCAACATGTCGGCTTAGGACCAGACTTCCTCAACAGGACTCCCATAGCACAAGAAATAAAAGCAAGAATCAATAACTGGGATTGATTCAAACTAAAAAGCTTTCTCTCAGCAAAGAAAACTATCAGCAATGTGAAGAAAGAGCCTACAGAGTGGGAGAAAATCTTTGCCAATCATAATTCAGATAGAGCACTAATCTCCAGAATCTATAAAGAACTCAAAAAACTCTACACCAAGAATACAAATAATCCAGTCGACAAATGGGCTAAGGAAATGAACAGACACTTCACAGCAGAAGATCTACAAGCAATCAACATCATATGGAAAAATGTTCAACATCTCTAGTAATAAGAGAAATGCAAATCAAAACCACCCCATGATTCCATCTCACCCCAATTAGAAGGGTGATTATCAAGAATACAAGCAACAACAGGTGTTGGCGAGGATGTGGGGAGAAAGGTACACTCATATATTGATAGTGGAGCTGCAAATTAGTGCAGCCACTCTGGAAAGCAGTGTGGAGATTCCTTAGAAAATTTGGAATGGAACCACCATTTGACCCAGCTATCCCACTCCTTGGCCTATACCCAAAGAACTTAAAATCAGCCAGCATACTACAGAGATATAGCCACATCAATGTTCATAGCTGCTCAATTCACAATAGCCAGATTGTGGAACCAACTAGATGTCCTTCAATTGATGAATGGATAAAGAAACCGTGGTGTATATATATACAATGGGATATTACTCAGCCATAAAGAATGATAAAATTATGGCATTTGCAGGCAAATGGATGAAATTGGAGAAAATCATGTTAAGTGAGATAAGCCAATCTCAAAAAACCAAAGGACGAATGATATCGCTAATAAGTGGATGATGACACATAATGGGGGGGGAGCGGTTAGTGTTAGGGTTAGAGTTAGGGTTATGGAGGGGGGTAAGAATGGACGAAGGAAGGACTGTTTAGAGGGAAAAGAGGGGTGGGATGGGTGGGATGGGTGGGATGGGTGGGGGGAGGGAAAAAATAACAGAATGAATCAAACAACATTACCCTATGTAAATTTATGATTACATAAATGGTATGCCTTTACGTCATGTGCAAACAGAGAAACAACATGTATGCCATTTGTTTACAATAAAAAAAGACATGAATATATAAAGCAAAAAATAAATAAACATTTGGGGAAATGCTTAACCTTATAAATAAGTAAATGCAAAATGAAAAAATAAAAATAATTATAAAAATGAGGCACTTTTAATTCAGAATGAAGATCAGGAAAGTTCAACAACATCCAGCCAAAGCTGGTGGTGAATGCAGAAACATTTCCTCTCATGTACCATTAAAGGCAATGTAAATTGATACAAGATATCTGGAGAGCAATTTGAAAACATCTGCTGACATAAAAAAATCCGCAAACGTCTGACTAATCACTTCCACTTCCCATAAACGAATAAAGTGTGTTTGCAATAAAAAAGGGGGGGGGGGGGACCAATATGGATATCAGCAGATTTCTCAGCCTAGACTCTAAAAGCAAGAAGGGCATGGAACAATATATTTCAAGCTCTGAAAGAACACGGATGCCAACCAAGAATACTATACCCAGCAAAACTAACCATCAGATTTGACGATGAAATAAAATCTTTTCACAATAAGCAAAAGTTAAAAGAATTTACAAATAGAAAGCCTGTGCTACAGAACATTCTCAGCAAAATATTTCATGAGGATGAAGTGAAAAACAACAATACAAGTCAGCAAAGGGAGGAACTACCCTAAAGAAAAAGCCAATCAAAGGAGAAACCAAATCAAGTTAAAAACCAAAAATAAACCAAAATGACCAGGAATACAAATCATATCACAATAATAACCCTGAATGTTAATGGCCTAAAGTCAATAATCGAAAGTCATAGACAGGTAGACTGGATTAAAAAGAAGGACCCAACAATATGCTGCCTTGAAAAAGAGACTCATCTCATAGAAAAAGACATCCACAGAGTAAAGGTGAAAGGATTGGGGAAAACATTCCATGCTCATGCACCCAGTAAAAAATCAGGGGTCTCCATCCTCATACTAGATAAAGTGGACTTCAAACCTAAGTTAGTCAGAAGGGATAAAGAAAGACATTTCATACTGCTTAAGGGAAGCATAAAACAGCAAGGTGTAACAATTTTAAATGTTCATGCCCCAAACAATTGTGCATCTATGTTTATCAAACAAACCCTTCTCAATTTTAAGAATCAAATAGACCAAAACACATTAATAATGGGGTACCTCAACACACCACTCTCACCACTGGGTATATCCTTCAAACAAATACTGAACAAAGAAACTACAGAACTAAATAATGCAATCAATGATATCGACTTAATGGATATTTACAGAGTATTTCATCCATCATCGAGCGAATATACTTTCTTCTCAGCAGCTCATAGATCCTTCTCCAAAAATGACAATAGGTTATGCCACAAAGAAGCCATTAGTAAATATAAAAAATAGACTTACTACCTTGTATCCTATCAGACCATAATGGAATGCAATCAGAAATCAATGATAAAATAACAAACACAAACTAGTCCTATACCTGGAGACTAAATAATGTGCTATTGAATGATGCAATGATAACAGAAGACATCAGGGCAGAAATTTAAAAAATTCTTAGCGGTAAATAAGAAGAATGACACAACATATCAAAATGGGGCAATATGAAAGCAGTACTAAGAGGAAAGTTCATTGCATTGAGCTCATACATTAAAAAAATAAAAAATAAACAACCAATGACCTAACATTACATCTCAAAGCCCTAGAAAAAGAACAGATCAACACCAAAAATAGTAGAAGACAGGAAATAATTAAAATCAGAGCAGAAATCAATGAAATTGAAACAAGAGAAACAATTCAAAAAATTGACAAAACAAAAAGTTAGTTCTTTGAAAAAGTAAACAAAATTGATAAACCCTTAGCTGCACTAATGAAAAGAAGGGGAGAAAACGCAAATTACTAGAATTAATGATGAAAAAGGAAAGATCACGACAGATACCATTGAAATACGTAACATAATTAGAAGCTGCTTTGAAAATCTATACTCCATCAAAATAGAAAATATCAAAGACATTGACAAATTTTTAGAGACATATGATCCTCCCAAACTGAATCAGGAAGACATACACAATCTAAACAGATCAATTTCAAGCACCGAAATAGAATAAGCCATCAAAAGCCTACCAAACAAGAAAAGCCCAGGACCAGAAAGATTCTCAGCCAAATTCTACAAGACCATTCAAGAAAAACTGATACCAATATTCCTCAAAGTATTCCAAGAAGTAGAAAAGGAGGGAATCCTTCCAAATTCATTCTATGAGGCTAGTATCACTCTGATACCAAAGCCAGACAAAGATACATCAAGAAAAGAAAACTTTAGACCAATAATCCCTGATGAACATAGATGCAAAAATCCTTAACAAAATATTGGCAAATCGCATACAAAAATATATTAAAAAGATAGTGCATTGTGATCAAGTGGGTTTTATCCCAGGCATACAAGGTTGATTCATCATCTGGAAATCAATAAATGTAATTCACCACATCAACAGACTAAAGTCAAGAATCACATGATTATTTCGATAGATGCAGAAAAAAGCATTTGATAAAATACAGCACTCCTTCATGCTCAAAGCACTAGAAAATATTGGGATAGTGGGAATATTCCTTAACATTGTGAAAGCCATCTATGCTAAACCCATGGCCAATATCATTCTAAATGGTGAAAAACTGAAAGCATTCCCCCTAAAAACTGGAACAAGGCAGGGATGTCCTCTTTCACCACTTCTATTCAAAATTGTCCTTGAAAATCTAGCCAGAGCAATTAGACAGACCAAAGAAATTAAAGGGATACAAATAGGAAAAGAAGAACTAAAGCTGTCACTATTTGCTGATGACATGATCCTATATTTAGAAGATCCAAAAAACTCCACTAGAAAACTTCTAGAACTAATAAATGAATTCAGCAAAGTAGCAGGATATAAACTCAATGCATGTAAATCTAATGCATTTCTTTTTTTTTTATTGTAAACAAATGGGATACATGTGGTTTCTCCGTTTGTACATGGCGCAAAGGCATACCATTTGTGTAATCATAAATTTACATAGAGTAATATTGTTTGATTCATTCTGTTATTTTTTCCCTTCCCCCCACCCCTCCCACCCTTCTATACCCTCTATACACTACTTCCTTCCTCCATACTTGCCCCCCTCCCTAACCCTAACTCTAACCCTAACACTAACCCTTCCCTCCCCCCCATTATGTGTCATCCTCCACTTATTAGTGATATCATTCGTCCTTTGGCTTTTTGAGATTGGCTTATCTCACTTAGCATGATATTCTCCAATTTCATCCATTTGCCTGCAAATGCCATAATTTTATCATTCTTTATGGCTGAGTAATATTCCATTGTATATATATACCACAGTTTCTTTATCCACTCATCAATTGAAGGGCATCTACGTTGGTTCCACAATCTGGCTATTGTGAATTGAGTAGCTATGAACATTGATGTGGCTGTATCTCTGTAGTATGCTGATTTTAAGTCCTTTGGGTATAGGCCAAGGAGTGGGATAGCTGGGTCAAATGGAGGGTCCATTCCAAGTTTTCTAAGGAATCTCCACACTGCTTTCCAGAGTGGCTGCACTAATTTGCAGTCCCACCAGCAATGTATGAGTGTACCTTTCTCCCCACATCCTCGCCAACACCTGTTGTTGCTCGTATTCTTGATAATGGCCATTCTAATTTTGGTGAGATGGAATCTTAGGGTGGTTTTGATTTGCATTTCTCTTATTACTAGAGATGTTGAACATTTTTCCATATGTTTGTTGATTGCTTGTAGATCTTCTTCTGGGAAGTGTCTATTCATTTCCTTAGCCCATTTGTCAACTGGATTATTTGAATTCTTAGAGTAGAGTTTTTTGAGTTCTTTATAGATTCTGGAGATTAGCGCTCTATCTGAAGTATGATTGGCAAAGATATTCTCCCACTCTGTAGGCTCTTTCATCGCATTGCTGATAGTTTCCTTTGCTGAGAGAAAGCTTTTTAGTTTGAATCTATCCCAGTGGTTGATTCTAGCTTTTATTTCTGTGCTATGGGAGTCCTGTTAAGGAAGTCTGATCCTAGACCAACAAGGTGAAGATTTGGACCTACATTTTCTTCTATAATCTGCAGGGTCTCTGGTCTGATTCCGAGGTCCTTAATCCATTTTGATTTAGTTTCGTGCATGGTGAGAGATATGGGTTTAGTTTCATTCTGTTGCATATGGATTTCCAATTCTCCCAGCACCATTTGTTGAACAGGCTATCTTTTCTCCATTGCATATTTTTGGCCCCTTTGTCTAGTATGAGAAAATTGTATTTATTTGGGTTTGTGTCCGTGTCCTCTATTCTGTACCATTGATCTACCTTTCTATTTTGGTACCAATACCATGCCATTTTTGTTACTATTGCTTTGTAGTAGAGTTGAAGATCTGGTATTGCAATACCCCTGTTTCACTCTTCCTGCTAAGGATTGCTTTAGCTATTCTGGGTTTCTTATTGTTCCAGATGGATTTCATAATTGCTTGCTCTATTTCTGTAAGGTACATCATTGGGATTTTAATTGGAATTGCATTGAATTTGTATAGCAACTTTAGGTAGTATGGCCATTTTGACAATATTAATTCTGCCTATCCAAGAACATGGAAGATCTTTCCATCTTCTAAGGTGTTCTTTAATTTCTTTCTTTAGTGTTCTTGTAGTTTTCATTGTAGAGGTCTTTCACCTCTTTTGTGAGATTGATTCCCAAATATTTTATTTTTTTTTTTTTTGAGGTTATCGTGAATGGGGTAGTTTTCCTAATTTCTCTTTCTGAAGATTCATCACTTATGTATAAAAATGCGTTGGATTTATGGGCATTGATCTTGTAACCTGCTACTTTACTGAATTCACTTATGAGTTCTAAGAGTTTTCTGGTGGAATTTCCAGGTTCCTCTAAATATATAATCATGTCATCAGCGAACAGGGATAGTTTGAGTTCTTCTTTTCCAATTCGTATCCCTTTAATTTCTTTGGTTTGTCTAATTGCTCTAGCTAGAGTCTCAAGAACGATGTTGAATAGAAGTGGTGAAAGAGGGCATCCCTGCCTTGTTCCAGTTTATAGGGGGAATGCTTTCAGTTTTTCACCATTTGGAATGATATTAGCCATGGGCTTAGCATAAATGGCCTTTACAATGTAAGGAATGTTCCCACTATCCCTATTTTTCTAGTGTTTTGAGCATGAAGGGGTGCTGTATTTTATCAAATGCTTTTTCTGCATCTATTGAAATAATCATGTGATTCTTGACTTTAAGTCTATTAATATGGTGAATTACGTTTCTTGATTTCCTGATGTTGAACCAACCTTGCATACCTGGGATGAAGCCCACTTGATCATGGTGCACTATCTTTTTAATATGTTTTTGTATGCGATTGCTAAAATTTTGTTGAGAATTTTTGCGTCAATGTTCATTAAGGATATTGGTCTGAAATTTTCTTTCCTTGATGAGTCTCTGTCTGGTTTAGGTATCAGTGTGATAATGGCTTCATAGAATGAGTTTGGGAGGTTCCCTCCTCTTCTATTTTATGGAATACTTTGAGAAGTATTGGAATGAGCTCTTCTTTAAAGGTTTTGTAGAACTCGGCTGAGAACCCATCTGGTCCCGAACTTTTCTTTGTTGGTAGGCTTTTGATGACTTCTTCTATTTCATTTACTTGAAATTGGTCTATTTAAATTGGTATGTCCTCGTTCAGTTTAGGCAATTCATATGTCTCTAGAAACCTGTTGATGTCTTCAAATTTTCTATTTTGTTGGAGTATAGATTTTCAAAATAGCTTCTAATTATGTTTTGTATTTCAATCCTGTCTGTTGTGATATTTCCTTGTTCATTCCGAATTTTAGTGATTTGGGTTTTCTCTCGTCTTCTCTTTGTTAGTGTGGCTAAAGGTTTATCAATTTTGTTTATTTTTTCGAAGAACCAACTATTTATTTTGTCAATTTTTGTATTGTTTCTTTTGTTTCAATTTCATTGATTTCAGCTCTGAGTTTAACTATTTCCTGTCTTCTACTACTTTTGGTGCTGCTCTGTTCTTCTTTTTCTAGGGCTTTGAGCTGTAGTGTTAGGTCGTATTTGTTGCGTTTTACTTCTTTTATTAAATGCGCTCCATGAAATAAATTTCCCTCTAAGTACTGCTTTCATAGTGCCCCAGAGATTTTGATATGTGTTTCTTTGTTCTCATTTACCTCTAAGAATTTTTTAATTTCCTTCCTAAAGTCTTATATAGGGGCTATCTGGTTCAGGGCTGCATTTTCTCTGTATTGGGTACTACTGGTATTGATCTCCCCTTCAAAGGAGAGGTAGTGGAAAACTGCAGGGTCATAATAAGCCTGAAAGGGGGCAAACTTCAGTATCTCTGATCTTCACTGCTAGAGGGGAATATGTAGAAACAATATAAAAAAAAATAAATAAAAAAAAAACAGGGGAAGAAAGTGTCCCTAACAAACCAAGATGCTATTGTGATAGAATCTAATGACTGCGTGGCAGTAGAAATGATGAAAAAGAGTTTAGAATCTGCATACTTAAAATGATTTGTAAAGCAAAAAATGAGGTAAGAGAGGAAATGCAGGCAATGCATGATCATTCCAGTAAACAGTTTAAAGAGCAAATGCAGAAAGCAAAGAACACTTCAATAAAGAGATAGAGATTCTGACAAAAAAAAAAAACAAACAGAAATACTTGAAATGAAAGAAACCATAAGCCAAATTAAAAACTCAATAGAAAGCATCACCAACAGAATAGATCTCAAGAAAACAGAATCTTTTTGCTGTGAAGGGCAGACAATGCATGGCTGATCTACTCTGTTACCAATGGCTTTACTAGTGACACGCCCCCCCCCCCCCCCCCCGCCAGGGGCTGCCTGGCCCCCATGTGAGCCCAGTTTCTGCAAGGCTGGGCAGAAGAGAAGAGTGTGGGACACTTGCATAGAGACCCAACTCCCTGCCAAGAGCCTCAGTCCCTCCAGTGGTGGCGAACCTGTGTTCCCTGATGACCCCACTGCAACTACCAGTCTTCTACTTGGTTAAGACGGTTTTGTATCATTTTGCTAAAAATTACTGGCTTAAATCTGTGTAAAGAAATCTGTCTTTTTATTATTTCTTTCTTGTCTGTTTTGCGGTCTTAAAAAAAGATGTTGATTTCAAAGAATCCTGAGACAGACACTGGCTGGAGGCTGTGTGAGAGGGAGCCAGGCAGAAGAGGGGCATGTGAAGGACAGGGTGTGTGTTCTGTTTGTTTCCTCATGCTGTGTGTCCGTGGAGAGGCGGTCTCCTCAGGCTGTGGTCACTTGCACCTGTGTGCCTCGCCCACCCACCTGTCTGGTCGTGCTCGCACTCCTTCTGCAGGCCCAGATGCCTGCTCAAATGCAGGCTGGGCTCAGGCTTCCAAGAATAGGGGCATGGGGGCCAGAGCTCTGAGGGGCTCAGCCAGAAGCCCGGGGAGCTCCAAGAGTCAAAGTAGGGTGTGCGTTCCTGGGGAGAGGACTGTGAATCAGACACCCCGAGGTCCTGTTGGGAGTCCTGGTGGTTATTTTGGTGGTGGTGGTGGTTCCACTCTTCCTTTGGCTTTGGGAAGTTTCCAAACAGACTAACACTGCTGTGTACATTGGCACTGTGACCACCTCTGCTCGAAGCCAGGGAAGCAGGTTGTCCTCCTAGACTCCAAGGTGTGCTGAAGGGAACCCACCCTGAAGTGCCAAGAGTCAGGTGCTTGTCCAGCTGCACTGAAAACCTTCACCTCCGGAAAGGTGGCTCCACCTACTTCATGACCTTGGGCTGGACATCTGTGAGGAGGCAGCCCCTGTGATCCCATCTGGTCTCTTCCCATCCTGTCCTATTGGCACTGGCTGCTCTGTTGCTGCTGCAGCTGCAGTTTAAGATGCTCTTCCCTGTTGAGGTTCTGAGGCACCCCCTGGGAGGTGAGGTGCAATATACATGTGCACGGGTCCGTTTCCATTTCTTTTGCCAGCCTGTGGAGTGAGTGCCTCTGGGAATCGGCACCCTTGGTGGGGCCTGGCAGTGCCACAGTGGTTTCCCTCCTTCCCCAGAGCTCTCTGGCACAGCACCGAGTAGGCTGCTGGTATGTGGTGGCATCCCCAAGCACAGTGGTGCTGTCCAGTGGGCCCTCTGTCTTTCTGAGCCTGTGAGTGCTTTTTCTTGAATCCTGAGCTGGTTACTCTGTAAGCATTTTGGAGTGTGGGACCTGACTGGGTGGGCCATGTGTCTGGGAGAGCAAAGGGACTTTGGGGCGGGTCTCAGTGAGTTTGAGGTTTTCGTGGTGGAGAACCCATTAATCAGAGTTTGGGCCTTCGCCTGTCAGTAGCTGTCCTGTATGGCAGGTACCCTTTGTCAATACCCATGGTCCCAACATGGTTCCAAGAGGGTGGTGGCTCGACCTGGGACTGCTGGCTTGTGCTGGGAGCAGACCTGTCCTGACCCCTCGGGTGTGGCTGTGACAGTTCTCGCCAGATTGTAACCCCATCATGACTGGCAGGCAATGTAGTTAGAGTGTGTATCATCCCATGTCTTGTGACCAGTCTCTGAGCTGTGCATTTGTACTACCACTGTATTTGTACTTTAACAATTAAGTAAATAATAAATTCATAATGACTTCTACCTTTAAAAAAAAAAAGAAGAAGAATCTCAGACAATGAAGACAAAATATTTAATCTTGAAAATAAAGTTGAACAAACTGAGAAGATGTTAAGAAGTCATGAATGGAACCTCCAAGAATTATGGGATATCATGAAAAGAACAAATTTAGAACTATTGGAATTGAAGAAGGCACAGAGATACAAACCAAAGGAATGAACACCCTGTTCAATGAAATAATATGAGAAAATTTCCCAAACCTGAAAAATGAAATGGAAAATCAAGTAGCTCAGGCAGTAGTTCTGGACGAAGGGAACCTCTCAGGAGAGAGCTGCCCAGCGAGACTTCCCTAAGGTGAGTCTTCCCCACTGGGTGAGGCTTTCCCACCAGGGCAGTAGAACCAGAGACACAGGCCCAGACCAGTCATGCCCCAGCCCACAGTCTAGATCCCCTTTGGTTAATCATAGGTCAACAAGTGGAGGTGCCTCTGCCCACTAGCAGGGAATATACCCCACCTGAAGGCCACTACTCCTAGAGGGGCAGCTTCTTTATGGAGCACTGCACTACCAAGTTCCTCCAAGACTTCAGGCTACTGAAGGCTAGGAGATAAGAGATTGGAAATCTACAAAACACTATAAGTCAATAGAGGAAATCTGCAATATCTCAGAGGTTCACTACTAGAGGGGTAGATACATGACCAATATGAGAAAACAAGGGAAGAAAATGTCCCAAACAAACCTAGATGCTACATCAATAAAATCCAATGACAGCATGGTGGAAGAAGTGTCAGAAAGGGAGTTCTGAAAGTACATAATTAAAATGATCAGAGAAGCAAATGATGAGATGAAAGAGCAAATGCAGGCTTTGAATAATAGCACCAATCAACAGTTAAAATAGTAAATGCAGGAAGCAAAAGACTATTTCAATAAAGAGTTAGTGATACTGAAAAAAAAAAACACAAACAGATATCCTTGAAATGAAGGAAAAAATAAACCAAATTAAAACTCCATAGAAAGCATAAACAACAGGATAGAACATCTGGAAGACAGAACCTCAGACACTGAAGACAAAATATTTAACCTTGAAAACAATGTAGATCGAACAGACAAGATGGTAAGAAATCATGATTAGAATCTCCAAGAATTATGGGATAGCATGAAAACACCAAATTTAAGAATTAATTATGGGATTGAGGAAGGCACAGAGAAACAAACCAAAGGAATGAACAATCTATTCAATGAAAAAATATCAGAAAATTTCCCAATCTGAATAATGAAATGGAAAATCAAGTACAAAAGCATATAGGACTCCAAATATACAAAATTACAACAGATCACACCAAAACATTATTATGAAAATACCTAACATACAAAATAAAGACAGAATTTTAAAGACTGCAAGAGAAAAAAATCAAATTACATTCAGGGGAAAACCAATATGGATATCACCAGATTTTTCAACACAGACCCTAAAAGCTAGAAGGGCCTGGAAAACATTTATCAAACTCTGAAAGAAAATGGATACCAACCAAGAATCTTATACCCAGCAAAACTTACCTTCATATTTGATGATGAAATAAAATCCTTCCATGAAACAAAAAATAATAGAATTTACAAAAAGAAAGCTGGCTCTACAGAACATTGTCAGCAAAACATTCCGTGAGGAAGATGTGAAAAACAACAATGTAAATCAGCAAAGGGAGGAATACCCTAAAGAAATACCCAAGTAAAGGAGAAACCAAGTCATGCCAAAAAACAAAAATGAGTCAAATGACCAGGAATACAAATCATATCTCAGTAATAACCCCTGAATGTTAATGGCCTGAAATCATCAATCAAAAGACATAGACTGACAGATTGGATTAAAAGGTAAGATCCAACAATATGCTGCCTGCAAGAGACTCATCTCAAAGAAAGATACCCACAGACTAAAGGTGAAAGGATGGGAAAAAAACATACCATGCACATGGACACAGCAAAAGAGCAGGGTATCCATCCTCATAGCAGCTAAAGTGGACTTCAAGACAAAGTTAGTAAAAGGAATAAAGAAGGACATTTCGTCCTGCTTAAGGGAAGCATAAATCAGCAAGACATAACAATCAAACATCTATGCCCCAAACAGTGGCTCATCCATGTACATCAAATAGACCACAACACAATAATACTAGGAGACTTTAACATACCTCTCTCTCAACTGGGCAGATGTTCCAAACAAAAATTGAACAAAGAAACCATAGATTCAAACACAATCAATAACTTAGACTTAACAGATATTTATAGAATATAACATCCAAAAAGAGCAAAAACACTTTCTTCACAGCAGTACATGGATCCTTCTCTAAAATAGACTATATATTGAGCCACAAAGCTACTGTTAGCAAATAGAAGAAGATAGAGATATTACTTTGTATTCTATCAGATCATAATGGATTGAAATTAGAAATAAATGACAGAATGAAAAACAGAAACTACTCCAACACCTAGAGATGAAATAATACACCATTGAATGATGAATAGATAACAGAAGACTTCAGAGGGGAAATAAAAAAATTCTTAGAGGTACATGAAAAGAAAGAAACATCATATTAAAATCTCTGGGACACTGTGAAAGCAGTTCTTAGAGGAAAATTTATTTCATGGAGAGCATTCAATAAAAGAAGAAAAACATCAACAAATAAAACCTAACACTACAGCTCAAAGCCCTAGAAAAAGAAGAACAGTGCAACACCAACAGTAGTAGAAGACAGGAAATAGTTAAAATCAAGCTGAAATCAATGAAATTGAAACAAAAGAAACAAATTAAAAAGCTGACAAAATAAAAAGTTGATTCTTTGAAAAAATAACCAAAATTGATAAACCCTTAGCCACACTAACAAAGAGAAAGAGAAAACTGAAATTACTAAATTCAGAATGAACAAGGAAATATCACAACAGACACAATTGAAATACAAAACATAATTAGAAGCTATTTTGAAAATCTATATTCCATAAAAATAGAAAACCTCAAAGACATCAACAGCTTTCTAGAGACATATGAATTACCTAAACTGAATGAGGAGGACATACACAATTTAAATAGAGCAATTTAAACCAATGAAATAGAAGAAGTCATCAAAAAAAACTCCAAAAAAGAAAAATACTGCACCAGATGAATTCTCACCCAAGTTATATAAAACCTTTAAAGAAGAGTTCATTCCAATACTGCTCAAAGTATTCCATGAAACAGAAGAGGAGGGACCCTCCCAAACTCATTCTATGAAGCCAATATCACCCTGGTACCTAAACCAGACAGAGACACATCGAGGAAAGAAAATTTCAAACCAATATCCTTAATGAATATCAACACAAAAATTCTCAACAAAATTTTAGCAAATCGCATACAAAAATGTATTACAAAGATAGTGCACCACAATCAAGTGGGTTTTATCCCAGGGATGCAAAGTTGATTCAACATCTGAAAATCAATAAATGTAATTCACCATATCAACAGACTAAAGTCAAGAATCACATGATTATTTCGATAGATGCAGAAAAAGCATTTGACAAAACAGCATCCCTTCATGCTCAAAACACTAGAAAAAATAGGGATAGTGGGAATATTCCTAAAATTGTAAAGGCCATTTATGCTAAGCCCATGGCCAATATCATTCTAAATGGTGAAAAACTGAAAGCTTTGCCCCTAAAAACTGGAACAAGGCAGGGATGTCCTCTTTCACCACTTCTATTCAAAATTGTCCTTGAAAATCTAGCCAGAGCAATTAGACACACCAAAGAAATTAAAGGGATACAAACGGAAAAGAAGAACTCAAAATATCCCTATTTGGTGATGATATGATTATATATTTAGAGGAACCAGGAAATTGCAACAGAAAATTTTAGAACTCATAAGTGAATTCAGTAAAGTGGCAGGATATAAGATCAATGCTCATAAATCCAATGAATTTTTATACATAACTGTTGAATCCTCAGAAAGAGAAGTTAGGAAAACTACCCCATTCACAATAGCCTGAAAATAATAAAACTTGGGAATCAATCTCACAAAAGAGGTGAAATACCTCTACAATGAGAACTACAGAACACTAAAGAAAGAAATTGCAGAAAAACTTAGAAGATGGAAAGATTTCCCATGTTCTTGGATAGACAGAATTAATATTGTCAAAATGACCATACTACCAAAAGTGCTATACAGATTCAATGCAATTCCTTAAAATTCCAATGATGTACTTCACATAAATAGAGCAAGCAATCATGAAATTCATCTGGAAGAATAAGAGATGCAGAATAGCTAAAATATACCTTAGCAGGAACAGTGAAGCAGGGGATATCACAATACCAAAACTGCAATTATAATGCAAAGCAATAGTAAGAGGAATGGCATGGTATTGGTATGAAAATAGACAGGTAGATCAATAGTACAGAATAGAGGACATGGACACAAACCCAAATAAATACAAATTTCTCATACTAGAAACAGGTGCCAAAAACATGCAATGGAGAAAAGATAGCCTTTTCAACAAATGATGCTGGGAAAACTGGAAATCCACATGCAACAGATTGAAACTAAATCCCTATCTCTCACTCTGTACAAAACTCAACTCAAAATGGATCAAGGACCTTGGATTAAGACCAGAGAACCTGCAGATTACAGAAGAAAAAGTAGGTCCAAATCTTCAACATGTCGATTTAGGATCAGACTTCCTTAACAGGACTCCCATTGCACAAGAAATAAAAGCAAAAATCAACAACTAGGATAATTCAAACTAAAAAACTTTCTCTCAGCAAAGAAACTATCAGCAATGTCAAGAGAGAGCCTACAGAGTGGGAGAACATCTTCGCCACTCATACTTCAAATAGAGCACTAATTTCCAGAACCTATAAAGACTCAAAAAACTCTACACCAAGAATACAAATAACCCAATCAACAAACGGGCTAAGGAAATGAACAGATGATTCACAGAAGAAGATCTACCTACAAGCAATCAACAAACATATGAAAAATGTTCAACATCTCTAGTAATAAGAGAAATGCAAATCAAAACCACCCTAAGAATTCCATCTCACCCCAATTAGAATGGTGATTATCAAGAATACAAGGAACAATAGGTGAATAGGTGTTGGCAAGGATGTGGGGAAAAGATACACTCATACACTGCTGGTGGGGTTGCAAATTAGTGCAGCCAATCTGGAAAGCCGTGTGGAGATTCCTGAGAAAACTTGGAATGGAACCACCATTTGACCCAGCTCTCCTACTCCTTAGCCTATACCCAAAGGACTTAAAATCAGCATACTACAGAGATACAGCCACATCAATGTTCATAGCTGCTCAATTCATAATAGCCAGATTGTGAAACCAACCTAGATGTCCTTCAATTGATGAATGGATAAAGAAACTGTGGTATATATATACAATGGAATATTACTCAGCCATGAAGAGGAATAAAATTATGGCATTTGCAGACAAATGGATGAAATTGGAGAAAATCATGTTAAGTGAGATAAGCCAATCTCTGAAAACCAAAGGGCAAATGAGCTCACTGATAATCAGATGACGATACATAGTGGGGTTTAGGAGGGAGGCAAAAATGGGGAAGGAGGGACTTTATAGAGGGAAAAGATGGGTGGAAGGGGGAGGGGAGAGGAAAAAAATAACAGAATGAATCAAACACCATTACCCTATATAAATGTATTATTACAAAAATGGTATGCCTCTACTTCATGTACAAACAGGAACAAGATATATCCCATTTGTTTATAATAAAAATAAACAAATACATAAATAAAGATAGGATTTTAAAGGCTGCGAGAGAAAAGTGTCAGATTGCATATAAGGAGAAACTGAGAGTTTTCAAGATGGCGGACTAGAGAATGGCTGCATTTCATGTTGCTCCAGGACTCAGGATTCAAAAGAAGAGATATTGAGAGACTTGGGACAACTCAAAGTTGCCGGGTAAGTCTCTCCCATTGGAGAGGCATCCCGGATGGGGCGGTAGTCCCGGAACACAGGGAGCTTTGTGAAGTAGAGTTGCCCAATGAGACAACCCCCCCCAGCTGGAGCAGTGAACTCAGACAACTGGGAGCATCGTAAAGGGGCCGCTCAGCACAGCGCTTGGACTCGGAGCAACCACTAGGATTCTGGGCGGCTACCCAGAGGAGGAGCTGTGCAGCAAGCTGTTTGGACTCAGACCAACTACTCCTGAACACCAGGGGAGGAGCGGGCGGGTTGCTTGGACTCGGAGTGGGGCACAAGAGCTACAGGAGGTTGCCAGAGGAGGAGCTGCGCGGCGAGCTGTTTGGACTCAGAGTGACCACTCCTGAACACCGGGGGGGCTGCCCAGAGGAGGAGGAAGAGTGCGGAGGGTTGCTTGGACTCGAGTGACTGCACCAGAGATACATGGAGCTGCTCAGAGGAGAAGGCGAGTGGTGAGTTTTTTGGACTCAAAGAGACCACTCCTGACACCAGGGGGCTGCCCAGAGAGGACCATGGTGGGTCGCGTGGTCTCGGAGTGGCCACCAGAGATCCGATTGCTACCCGGAGGAGGCATGCGGCGTCTCGCTTGGACTCAGAGCAACCGCTCCTAAACACCCGGGGGGCTGCCCAGAGGAGAAGGAGGAATGGGGCGTGTCATATGGACTCGGAGTGACTGCCTAGGGCGACGGGTGGTTGGCAGGAGGAGGAGGCATGTAGTGAGTTGCTTGGATTCCTAGTGACCACTCCAGAAACCGGGTGGCTGTCCAGAGGAATAGGCATGCGGCGGGCCTCTGGGCCTCGGAGTGACTGTAAGGAGACCAGGTGGCTGCTCAGAGGAGGGGCCGCATAGCCAGGTGATTAGGTACAGAGCAGGGTCCCAGGAAGGAGGCTTCTTGGTGAAAGAGCCGCACAGAGACAGGCTTAGGGGCGGAGCGAAGGTTCAAGGACTGCGAGCAGATTCTCTGAGGAGAGGCAGCCCAAGGAGACTCCTGCAAAGGGTGAGGCTCCCAGGCCCAGGAGGTAGGGCTGGCCCCTGGGAACTTTGCAGAGGAAGGCAGGCCAGCCCAGGCGGTAGCTGAAAATTGAGGGGAACCTCTAGGAGGGAACTGACCAGCGAGACCTCCCCACCGAGGTGAGTCTTCCCTGCCGGGTGAGGTTTCCCCACAAGGACGGTAAAACCAGAGACACAGGCCAAACAGGCCTTGCCTCAGCCCGCAGCCTAGTTCCCCTTTGGATGACCATGGTCAACAAGTGGAGGCACCTCTGCCCACTAGCAGGGATATACCCCACCTGAAGGCCACCACACCTAGAGAGGCAGCTTCCTTGTGGAGCACCACATTATCAACTTCCTCCAAGACTTCAGCTACTGAAGGCTAAGAGGGGATACTAGAAATCTTCAGGGACATTATAAGTCAATAGAGGAAATCTGAAATATCTCAGAGGTCCACTGATACTGAACAACATGAGAAAACAAAGGAAGAAAATGCCCCAAACAAATCAGATGTTACATCAATAACCCAATGACAGCATGGCAGAAGAAATGACAGAAAAGGAGTTCAGAATGTACATAATTAAAATGATCAGGGAAGCAAACATGAAATGAAAGAGCAAATGCAGGCATTGAATGATCGCACCAATCAACAGTTAAAAGAGCAAATACAGGAAGCAAAATTCATTTCAATAAAAACTCAGAGATATTGAAAAAAGAAAACAGAAATCCTTGAAATGAAGGAAAAATTAAACCAAATTAAGAGATTAAACAATATGCTATATATGATGAATGGATAACAGAAGATATTGAAGATATTAGGAAGGAAATTAAAATATTCTTAGAGGTAAATGAGAACAAAGAAACATCATAAAAATCTCTGGGACACTATGAAAGCAGTACTTAGAGGAAAATTTATTTCAGGGAGCGCATTCAATAAAAGAAGTAAAACTCAATAAAGGACCTAACACTACAGCTCAAAGCCCTAGAAAAAGAAGAACAGAACAGCACCAAAAGTAGTAGAAGACAGGAAATAGTAAACTCAGAGTGAAATCAATGAAATTGAAACAAAAGAAACAATACAAAAAATTGACAAAATAAATAGTTGGTTCTTCGAAAAATAAACAAATTGATAAACCTTTAGCCACACTAACAAAGACGAGAGAAACCCCAAATCATTAAAATTCAGAATGAACAAGGAAATATCACAACAGACACGAGTGAAATACAAAACATAATTACAAGCTAATTTGAAAATCTGTACACCAAAAATAGAAAATTTCGAAGACATCAACAGCTTTCTAGAGACATATGAATTGCCTAAACTGAACGAGGAGGACATACAATTTAAATAGACCAATTTCAAGTTCTGAAATAGAAGAAGTCATCAAAAGCCTACCAACAAAGAAAAGTCAGGGACCAGATGGGTTCTCAGCCAGTTCTACAAAACCTTTAAAGAAGAGCTCATTCCAATACTTCTCAAAGTATTCCATAAAGAAGAGGAGGGAACCCTCCCAAACTCATTCTATGAAGCCAATATCACACTGATACCTAAACCAGACAGAGACACATCGGAAAGAAAATTTCAGACCAATATCCTTAATGAACATTGACGCAAAAATTCTCAACAAAATTTTAGCAAATCGCATACAAAAACATATTAAAAAGATAGTGCAACATGATCAAGTGGGCTTCATCCCAGGGATGCAAGATTGGATCAACATCAGAAATCAATAAATGTAATTCACCACATTAATAGACTTAAAGTCAAGAATCACATGATTATTTCAATAGATGCAGAAAAAGCATTTGATAAAATACAGCACCCCTTCATGCTCAAAACACTAGAAAAAATAGGGATAGTGGGAACATTCCTTAACATTGTAAAGGCCATCTACGCTAAGCCCATGGCCAATATCATTCTAAATGGTGAAAAACTGAAAGCATTCCCCCTAAGAACTGGAACAAGGCAGGGATGCCCTCTTTCACCACTTCTATTCAATATCGTCCTTGAAACTCTAGCCAGAGCAATTAGACAGACCAAAGAAATTAAAGGGATACAAATAGGAAAAGAAGAACTCAAACTATCCCTATTTGCTGATGAATGATAATATACTTAGAGGAACCACGAAATTCCACCAGAAAACTTTTAGAACTCATAAGTGAATCAGTAAAGTAGCGGGATATAAGATCAATGCACATAAAACTAATGCATTTTTTACACATAGTGATGAATCTTTGGAAAGAATAATTAGGAAAACTACCCCCTTCACAATAGCCTTGAAAAAAATAAAATATCTGGGAATCAATCTCACAAAAGAGGTGAAAGACCTCTACAATGAAAACTACAGAACGAAATTAAAGAAAGAAATTAAAGAAACCTTAGAAGATGGAAAGATCTCTCATGTTCCTGGATAGGAAGAATTAATATTGTCAAAATGGCCATACTACCTAAAGTGCTATATAGATTCAATGGAATTCCAATTAAAATCCCAATGACATACTTTACAGAAATAGAGCAAGCAATTATGAAATTCATCTGGAAGAATAAGAAACCCAGAATAGCTAAAGCAATCCTTAGCAGAAAAGAGTGATGCAGGGGGTATCACAATACCAGATCTTCAACTCTACTACAAAGCAATAGTAAACAAAAACGGCATTGGTTTTGGTACTAAAATAGAAAGGTAGATCAATGGTAGAGAATACAGGACACGGACACAAACCCAAATAAATACAATTTTCTCATACTAGACAAGGTGCCAAAAATAGCAATGGAGAAAAGATAGCCTCTTCAACAAATGGTGCTGGGAGAATTGAAAATCCATACGCACAGAATGAAACTAAATCCATATCTCTCACCATGCACAAAACTAAATCAAAATGGATTAAGCACCTCGGAATCAGACCAGAGACCCTACAGATTATAGAAGAAAAAGTAGGTCCAGATCTTCAACATGTCGGCTTAGACCAGACTTCCTCAACAGGACTCCCATAGCACAAGAAATAAAAGCAAAGAATCAATAACTGGGATTGATTCAAACTAAAAAGCTTTCTCTCTCAGCAAAGAAAACTATCAGCAATGTGAAGAAAGAGCCTACAGAGTGGGAGAAAATCTTTGCCAATCATAATTCAGATAGAGCACTAATCTCCAGAATCTATAAAGAACTCAAAAACTCTACACCAAGAATACAAATAATCCAGTCGACAAATGGGCTAAGGAAATGAACAGACACCTTCACAGCAGAAGATCTACAAGCAATCAACATCATATGGAAAAATGTTCAACATCTCTAGTAATAAGAGAAATGCAAATCAAAACCACCCCATGATTCCATCTCACCCCATTAGAAGGGTGATTATCAAGAATACAAGCAACAACAGGTGTTGGCGAGGATGTGGGGAGAAAGGTACACTCATATATTGATAGTGGAGCTGCAAATTAGTGCAGCCACTCTGGAAAGCAGTGTGGAGATTCCTTAGAAAATTTGGAATGGAACCACCATTTGACCCAGCTATCCCACTCCTTGGCCTATACCCAAAGAACTTAAAATCAGCCAGCATACTACAGAGATATAGCCACATCAATGTTCATAGCTGCTCAATTCACAATAGCCAGATTGTGGAACCAACTAGATGTCCTTCAATTGATGAATGGATAAAGAAACCGTGGTGTATATATATACAATGGGATATTACTCAGCCATAAAGAATGATAAAATTATGGCATTTGCAGGCAAATGGATGAAATTGGAGAAAATCATGTTAAGTGAGATAAGCCAATCTCAAAAACCAAAGGACGAATGATATCGCTAATAAGTGGATGATGACACATAATGGGGGGGGAGCGGTTAGTGTTAGGGTTAGAGTTAGGGTTATGGAGGGGGGTAAGAATGGACGAAGGAAGGACTGTTTAGAGGGAAAAGAGGGGTGGGATGGGTGGGATGGGTGGGATGGGTGGGGGGAGGGAAAAAATAACAGAATGAATCAAACAACATTACCCTATGTAAATTTATGATTACATAAATGGTATGCCTTTACGTCATGTGCAAACAGAGAAACAACATGTATGCCATTTGTTTACAATAAAAAAAGACATGAATATATAAAGCAAAAAATAAATAAACATTTGGGGAAATGCTTAACCTTATAAATAAGTAAATGCAAAATGAAAAAATAAAAATAATTATAAAAATGAGGCACTTTTAATTCAGAATGAAGATCAGGAAAGTTCAACAACATCCAGCCAAAGCTGGTGGTGAATGCAGAAACATTTCCTCTCATGTACCATTAAAGGCAATGTAAATTGATACAAGATATCTGGAGAGCAATTTGAAAACATCTGCTGACATAAAAAAATCCGCAAACGTCTGACTAATCACTTCCACTTCCCATAAACGAATAAAGTGTGTTTGCAATAAAAAAGGGGGGGGGGGGACCAATATGGATATCAGCAGATTTCTCAGCCTAGACTCTAAAAGCAAGAAGGGCATGGAACAATATATTTTCAAGCTCTGAAAGAACACGGATGCCAACCAAGAATACTATACCCAGCAAAACTAACCATCAGATTTGACGATGAAATAAAATCTTTTCACAATAAGCAAAAGTTAAAAGAATTTACAAATAGAAAGCCTGTGCTACAGAACATTCTCAGCAAAATATTTCATGAGGATGAAGTGAAAAACAACAATACAAGTCAGCAAAGGGAGGAACTACCCTAAAGAAAAAGCCAATCAAAGGAGAAACCAAATCAAGTTTAAAAACCAAAATAAACCAAAATGACCAGGAATACAAATCATATCACAATAATAACCCTGAATGTTAATGGCCTAAAGTCAATAATCGAAAGTCATAGACAGGTAGACTGGATTAAAAAGAAGGACCCAACAATATGCTGCCTTGAAAAAGAGACTCATCTCATAGAAAAAGACATCCACAGAGTAAAGGTGAAAGGATTGGGGAAAACATTCCATGCTCATGCACCCAGTAAAAAATCAGGGGTCTCCATCCTCATACTAGATAAAGTGGACTTCAAACCTAAGTTAGTCAGAAGGGATAAAGAAAGACATTTCATACTGCTTAAGGGAAGCATAAAACAGCAAGGTGTAACAATTTTAAATGTTCATGCCCCAAACAATTGTGCATCTATGTTTATCAAACAAACCCTTCTCAATTTTAAGAATCAAATAGACCAAAACACATTAATAATGGGGTACCTCAACACACCACTCTCACCACTGGGTATATCCTTCAAACAAATACTGAACAAAGAAACTACAGAACTAAATAATGCAATCAATGATATCGACTTAATGGATATTTACAGAGTATTTCATCCATCATCGAGCGAATATACTTTCTTCTCAGCAGCTCATAGATCCTTCTCCAAAAATGACAATAGGTTATGCCACAAAGAAGCCATTAGTAAATATAAAAAAATAGACTTACTACCTTGTATCCTATCAGACCATAATGGAATGCAATCAGAAATCAATGATAAAATAACAAACACAAACTAGTCCTATACCTGGAGACTAAATAATGTGCTATTGAATGATGCAATGATAACAGAAGACATCAGGGCAGAAATTTAAAAAATTCTTAGCGGTAAATAAGAAGAATGACACAACATATCAAAATGGGGCAATATGAAAGCAGTACTAAGAGGAAAGTTCATTGCATTGAGCTCATACATTAAAAAAATAAAAATAAACAACCAATGACCTAACATTACATCTCAAAGCCCTAGAAAAAGAACAGACCAACACCAAAAATAGTAGAAGACAGGAAATAATTAAAATCAGAGTAGAAAGCAATGAAATTGAAACAAGAGAAACAATTCAAAAAACTGACAAAACAAAAAGTTTGTTCTTTGAAAAAGTAAACAAAATTGATAAACCCTTAGCTGCACTAATGAAAAGAAGGGGAGAAAACGCAAATTACTAGAATTAATGATGAAAAAGGAAAGATCACGACAGATACCATTGAAATACGTAACATAATTAGTAGCTACTTTGAAAATCTATACTCCAACAAAATAGAAAATATCGAGGACATTGACAAATTTTTAGAGACATATGATCCTCCCAAACTGAATCAGGAAGACATACACAACCTAAACAGATCAGTTTCAAGCACCGAAATAGAATAAGCCATCAAAAGCCTACCAAACAAGAAAAGCCCAGGACCAGAAAGATTCTCAGCCAAATTCTACAAGACCATTCAAGAAAAACTGATACCAATATTCCTCAAAGTATTCCAAGAAGTAGAAAAGGAGGGAATCCTTCCAAATTCATTCTATGAGGCTAGTATCACTCTGATACCAAAGCCAGACAAAGATACATCAAGAAAAGAAAACTTTAGACCAATAATCCCTGATGAACATAGATGCAAAAATCCTTAACAAAATATTGGCAAATCGCATACAAAAATATATTAAAAAGATAGTGCATTGTGATCAAGTGGGTTTTATCCCAGGCATACAAGGTTGATTCATCATCTGGAAATCAATAAATGTAATTCACCACATCAACAGACTAAAGTCAAGAATCACATGATTATTTCGATAGATGCAGAAAAAAGCATTTGATAAAATACAGCACTCCTTCATGCTCAAAGCACTAGAAAATATTGGGATAGTGGGAATATTCCTTAACATTGTGAAAGCCATCTATGCTAAACCCATGGCCAATATCATTCTAAATGGTGAAAAACTGAAAGCATTCCCCCTAAAAACTGGAACAAGGCAGGGATGTCCTCTTTCACCACTTCTATTCAAAATTGTCCTTGAAAATCTAGCCAGAGCAATTAGACAGACCAAAGAAATTAAAGGGATACAAATAGGAAAAGAAGAACTAAAGCTGTCACTATTTGCTGATGACATGATCCTATATTTAGAAGATCCAAAAAACTCCACTAGAAAACTTCTAGAACTAATAAATGAATTCAGCAAAGTAGCAGGATATAAACTCAATGCATGTAAATCTAATGCATTTCTTTTTTTTTTATTGTAAACAAATGGGATACATGTGGTTTCTCCGTTTGTACATGGCGCAAAGGCATACCATTTGTGTAATCATAAATTTACATAGAGTAATATTGTTTGATTCATTCTGTTATTTTTTCCCTTCCCCCCACCCCTCCCACCCTTCTATACCCTCTATACACTACTTCCTTCCTCCATACTTGCCCCCCTCCCTAACCCTAACTCTAACCCTAACACTAACCCTTCCCTCCCCCCCATTATGTGTCATCCTCCACTTATTAGTGATATCATTCGTCCTTTGGCTTTTTGAGATTGGCTTATCTCACTTAGCATGATATTCTCCAATTTCATCCATTTGCCTGCAAATGCCATAATTTTATCATTCTTTATGGCTGAGTAATATTCCATTGTATATATATACCACAGTTTCTTTATCCACTCATCAATTGAAGGGCATCTAGGTTGGTTCCACAATCTGGCTATTGTGAATTGAGTAGCTATGAACATTGATGTGGCTGTATCTCTGTAGTATGCTGATTTTAAGTCCTTTGGGTATAGGCCAAGGAGTGGGATAGCTGGGTCAAATGGAGGGTCCATTCCAAGTTTTCTAAGGAATCTACACACTGCTTTCCAGAGTGGCTGCACTAATTTGCAGTCCCACCAGCAATGTATGAGTGTACCTTTCTCCCCACATCCTCGCCAACACCTGTTGTTGCTCGTATTCTTGATAATGGCCATTCTAATTTTGGTGAGATGGAATCTTAGGGTGGTTTTGATTTGCATTTCTCTTATTACTAGAGATGTTGAACATTTTTCCATATGTTTGTTGATTGCTTGTAGATCTTCTTCTGGGAAGTGTCTATTCATTTCCTTAGCCCATTTGTCAACTGGATTATTTGAATTCTTAGAGTAGAGTTTTTTGAGTTCTTTATAGATTCTGGAGATTAGCGCTCTATCTGAAGTATGATTGGCAAAGATATTCTCCCACTCTGTAGGCTCTTTCTTCGCATTGCTGATAGTTTCCTTTGCTGAGAGAAAGCTTTTTAGTTTGAATCTATCCCAGTGGTTGATTCTAGCTTTTATTTCTTGTGCTATGGGAGTCCTGTTAAGGAAGTCTGATCCTAGACCAACAAGGTGAAGATTTGGACCTACTTTTTCTTCTATAATCTGCAGGGTCTCTGGTCTGATTCCGAGGTCCTTAATCCATTTTGATTTAGTTTCTTGCATGGTGAGAGATATGGGTTTAGTTTCATTCTGTTGCATATGGATTTCCAATTCTCCCAGCACCATTTGTTGAACAGGCTATCTTTTCTCCATTGCATATTTTTGGCCCCTTTGTCTAGTATGAGAAAATTGTATTTATTTGGGTTTGTGTCCGTGTCCTCTATTCTGTACCATTGATCTACCTTTCTATTTTGGTACCAATACCATGCCATTTTTGTTACTATTGCTTTGTAGTAGAGTTGAAGATCTGGTATTGCAATACCCCTGTTTCACTCTTCCTGCTAAGGATTGCTTTAGCTATTCTGGGTTTCTTATTGTTCCAGATGGATTTCATAATTGCTTGCTCTATTTCTGTAAGGTACATCATTGGGATTTTAATTGGAATTGCATTGAATTTGTATAGCACTTTAGGTAGTATGGCCATTTTGACAATATTAATTCTGCCTATCCAAGAACATGGAAGATCTTTCCATCTTCTAAGGTGTTCTTTAATTTCTTTCTTTAGTGTTCTGTAGTTTTCATTGTAGAGGTCTTTCACCTCTTTTGTGAGATTGATTCCCAAATATTTTATTTTTTTTTTTTTTGAGGTTATCGTGAATGGGGTAGTTTTCCTAATTTCTCTTTCTGAAGATTCATCACTTATGTATAAAAATGCGTTGGATTTATGGGCATTGATCTTGTAACCTGCTACTTTACTGAATTCACTTATGAGTTCTAAGAGTTTTCTGGTGGAATTTCCAGGTTCCTCTAAATATATAATCATGTCATCAGCGAACAGGGATAGTTTGAGTTCTTCTTTTCCAATTCGTATCCCTTTAATTTCTTTGGTTTGTCTAATTGCTCTAGCTAGAGTCTCAAGAACGATGTTGAATAGAAGTGGTGAAAGAGGGCATCCCTGCCTTGTTCCAGTTTATAGGGGGAATGCTTTCAGTTTTTCACCATTTGGAATGATATTAGCCATGGGCTTAGCATAAATGGCCTTTACAATGTTAAGGAATGTTCCCACTATCCCTATTTTTTCTAGTGTTTTGAGCATGAAGGGGTGCTGTATTTTATCAAATGCTTTTTCTGCATCTATTGAAATAATCATGTGATTCTTGACTTTAAGTCTATTAATATGGTGAATTACGTTTCTTGATTTCCTGATGTTGAACCAACCTTGCATACCTGGGATGAAGCCCACTTGATCATGGTGCACTATCTTTTTAATATGTTTTTGTATGCGATTTGCTAAAATTTTGTTGAGAATTTTTGCGTCAATGTTCATTAAGGATATTGGTCTGAAATTTTCTTTCCTTGATGAGTCTCTGTCTGGTTTAGGTATCAGTGTGATATTGGCTTCATAGAATGAGTTTGGGAGGGTTCCCTCCTCTTCTATTTTATGGAATACTTTGAGAAGTATTGGAATGAGCTCTTCTTTAAAGGTTTTGTAGAACTCGGCTGAGAACCCATCTGGTCCCGAACTTTTCTTTGTTGGTAGGCTTTTGATGACTTCTTCTATTTCATTACTTGAAATTGGTCTATTTAAATTGTGTATGTCCTCGTTCAGTTTAGGCAATTCATATGTCTCTAGAAACCTGTTGATGTCTTCAAAATTTTCTATTTTGTTGGAGTATAGATTTTCAAAATAGCTTCTAATTATGTTTTGTATTTCAATCCTGTCTGTTGTGATATTTCCTTGTTCATTCCGAATTTTAGTGATTTGGGTTTTCTCTCGTCTTCTCTTTGTTAGTGTGGCTAAAGGTTTATCAATTTTGTTTATTTTTTCAAAGAACCAACTATTTATTTTGTCAATTTTTTGTATTGTTTCTTTTGTTTCAATTTCATTGATTTCAGCTCTGAGTTTAACTATTTCCTGTCTTCTACTACTTTTGGTGCTGCTCTGTTCTTCTTTTTCTAGGGCTTTGAGCTGTAGTGTTAGGTCGTTTATTTGTTGAGTTTTACTTCTTTTATTAAATGCGCTCCATGAAATAAATTTCCCTCTAAGTACTGCTTTCATAGTGCCCCAGAGATTTTGATATGGTGTTTCTTTGTTCTCATTTACCTCTAAGAATTTTTTAATTTCCTTCCTAATATCTTCTGTTATCCATTCATCATATAATAGCATATTGTTTAATCTCCAGATGTTGGAATAGTTTCTGTGTTTTACTCTTTCGTTTATTTCTAACTTCAATCCATTATGATCTGATAGAATACATGCTAGTGTCTCTATCTTCTTGTATTTGCTAACATTAGCTTTGTGGCATAATATATGGTCTATTTTAGAGAAGGGTCCATGTGCTGCTGAGAAGAAAGTGTATTCGCTCTTGATTGGATGGTATATTCTATGAATGTCCGTTAAGTCTAAATTATTGATTGTGTTATTGAGATCTATGGTTTCTTTGTTCAATTTTTGTCTGGAAGATCTGTCCAGTGGTGAGAGAGGCATGTTAAAATCACCTAGTATTATTGTGTTATGGTCTATTTGGTTTCTGAAATTGAGAAGGATTTGTTTGACATACATGAATGAGCCACTGTTTGGGGCATAGATGTTTATGATTTTTATATCTTGCTGATTTATGCTTCCCTTAAGCAGTATGAAATGACCTTCTTTATCCCTTCTGACTAACTTTGGCTTGAAGTCCACATTATCGGAAATGAGGATGGATACTCCAGCTTTTTTGCTGAGTCTGTGTGCATGGTATGTTTTTCCCCATCCTTTCACCTTTAGTCTATGGGTATCTTTTTCTATGAGGTGAGTCTCTTGTAGGCAACATATTGTTGGATCTTTCTTTTTAATCCAATCTGCCAGTCTATGTCTTTTGATTGATGAATTCAGGCCATTAACATTCAGGATTATTATAGAGATATGATTTGGTTTCCCGGTCATTTGGTTCATTTTTTAAATTTTATTGATTTATTTGTTTGACACAACTTGTTTCCTCCTTTATCTGACAATTCCTTTAGGATTATTCTTCCCTTTGCTGATTTGCTTCTTTGTTTTTCATCTCTTCCTCATGGAATATTTTGCTGAGAATGTTCTGTAATGCTGGCTTTCTTTTTGTAAATTCTTTTAGCTTTTGTTTATCATGCGAGGATTTTATTTCATCGTCAAATTTGAAGGTAAGTTTTGCTGGGTATAAGATTCTTGGTTGGCATCCATTTTCTTTCAGGGCTTGAAAAATGTTGTTCCAGGCCCTTCTAGCTTTTAGGGTCTGGATTGAAAAATCTGCTGATATCCGTATTGGTTTCCCCCTGAATGTAATTTGGTTCTTTTCTCTCACAGCCTTTAAAATTCTGTCTTTATTTTGTATGTTCGGTATTTTCATTATAATGTGCCTTGGTGTGGGTCTGTTGTAATTTTGTATAATTGGAGTCCTATAAGCCTCTTGAACTTGATTTTCCATTTCATTCTTCAGATTTGGGAAATTTTCTGATATTATTTCATTGAATAAATTGTTCATTCCTTTGGCTTGTTTCTCTAGGCCTTCCTCAATCCCAATAATTCTTAAATTTGGCCTTTTCATGATATCCCATAGTTCTTGTAGATTCTGTTCATGATTTCTTACCATCTTCTCTGTTTGTTCAACTTTATTTTCAAGGTTAAATATTTTGTCTTCAATGTCTGAGGTTCTGTCTTCCAGGTGTTCTATCCTATTGGATATGCTTTCTATGGAGTTCTTAATTTGGTTTATTGTTTCCTTCATGTCAAGGATTTCTGTTTGGTTTTTTTTCAATATCTCTAACTCTTTATTGAAATGATCTTTTGCTTCCTGCATTTGCTCTTTTAACTGTCGATTGGTGCGATCATTCATTGCTTGCATTTGCTCTTTCATCTCATCGTTTGCTTCCCTTATCATTTTAATTATGTACATTCTGAACCCCTTTTCTGTCATTTCTTCTGCCATGCTGTCATTGGGTTTTATTGATGTAACATCTAGATTTGTTTGCAGCATTTTCTTTCCTTGTTTTCTTATATTGTTCAGGTATCAGTGGACCTCTGAGATATTGCAGATTTCCTCTATTGACTTACAATGTCCCTGAAGATTTCTATATATATCCTCCCTTAGCCTTCAGTAGGCTGAAGTCTTGGAGGAAGTTGATAATGCGGTGCTCCACAAGGAAGCTGCCTCTCTAGGAGTGGTGGCCTTCAGGTGGGGTATAATCCCTGCTAGTGGGCAGAGGTGCCTCCACTTGTTGACCAATGGTCATCCAAGCGGACCTAGGCTGTGGGCTGAGGCAAGGCCTGTTTTGGCCTGAGTCTCTAGTTTTACCGTCCTTGTGGGGAAACCTCACCCGGCAGGGAAGACTCACCCAGTGGGGAGGTCTCGCTGGTCAGTTCCCTCCTAGAGGTTCCCCTCAATTTACAACTACCACCTGTGCTGGGCTGCCTTCCTCTGCAATGTTCCCAGGGGCCCGGTCCTACCTCCTCGGCCTGGGAGCCTCACCCTTCGCAGATGAATCTCCTTAGGCTGCCCCTCCTCAGAGAATCTGCCCGCAGGCCTGGAACCTTTGCTCTGCCCTAAGCCTGTCTCTGTGCGGCTCTTCCACCCAGAAGCCTCCTCTATCCTGGGACCCTGCTCTGCACCTAATCGCCTGGCTATGCGGCCCCTCCTCTGAGCAGCCACCTGGGGCCCCATACAATCGCTCTGAGACCCAGAGACCCGCCACATGCCTCTTCCTCCAGACAGCCGCCCAGTATTCTGGTGCGGTCACTAGGAGTCCAAGAAACTCACTGTGTGCCTCCTCCTCCCACCAACCACCCATAGCCCTGGGCAATCAATCACTCCGAGTCGAAGTGACCCTCCCCGTTCCTCCTCCTTCTCCAGATAACCCCCCGGGTGTTCAGGAGGGGTTGCTCTGAGTGGCTCTGAATCCACATGACCCGCAGCACGGGTCCTCTGAGCAACCGCCCGGAGCTCTGGTGCGGCCACTCAAGACCAAGCGACCCACCACGCTTCTCCTCCAGGCAGCCCCCTGTGTTCAGGAGCTGTCACTGTAAGTCCAAACAACTCACCACTCGCCTTCTCCTCTGAGCAGCTGCCTGGAGCGCTAATGCAGTCACTGCGAATCCAAACGACCCGCCGCACTCCTCCTCCTCCTCCTCCTACTCCTCCAGGCAGGCCCGGGGTTCAGAAGTGGTCTGAGTCCAAACAGCTCACCATGCAGCCCCTCCTCTGGCAACCGCCTGTAGCTCTGGTGTAGTCACTCTGAATCCAAGCGGCTGTGCTCCTCTTCCTCCTCCTCGTCCTCAGGGCCAGCCCCGGTGTTCAGAAGCAGTCATTCTGAGTCCAAACAGCTCGCCACGCAGCTTCTCCTCTGGCAACCGCCTGTAGCTCTGGTGCAGTCACTCCGAATCCACGCGGCCACGTTCCTCCTCCTCCTCCTCAGGGCAGGCCCCGGTGTCCTGAGTCCACACAGCTCTCCTCGCTGCTCCTCCCCTGGGCAGCCGCCGGAGCCCCAGTGGTTGCTCCGAGTCCCAGCGCTGTGCCGAGCGGCCTCCTTTTCAGCGCTCCCAGTTGTCCGAGTTCACTGCTCCAGCGGGGGGCGGGGCGTCTCACCGGCAGCTCTACTTCACAAAGTTTCCTGCGTTCCGGGACCACCGTCCCATCCGGGACGCCTTCCCAACGGGTGAGAGTCACCCGGCTGCTTTGAGTTGGTCCCAAGTGTCTCAATATCTCCTCTTTTGAATCCTGAGTCCTGGAGCAACATGAAATGCAGTCACCCTCTAGGCCGCCATCTTGAAAACTCAATCTAATGCATTTCTATTCATAAGTGATGAATCCTCTGAAAGAGAAATTAGCAAAACTACTCAATTCACAGTAGCCTCAAAAAAAAAAAATACTTGAGAATTAATCTAACAAAAGTGGTGAAAGACCTCTACAATGAAAACTACGGAACATTAAAGAAAGAAATTGCAGAAAACCTTAGAAGATGGAAAGATCTCCCATGTTATTGGATAAGCAGAATTAACAATGTCAAAATGGCCATTCTACCAAAGGCACTATACATATCCAATGTGATTCCAATTAAAATCCCTATGACATTCCTCATAGAAATAGAGAAAGCAATCCTGAACTTCATCTGGAAGAACAAGAGACCTCAAACAGACAAAACAATCCTGAGTAGAAAAAGTGAAACCAGAGGTATCACAATACCAGACATTAAACTATACTACAGAGCAACCATAACAAAAGCAACATGGTATTGGCACCAAAATAGACAGGCAGACCAATGGTACAGAATAGAAGACACAGAGACAAAACCACATAAATACAGTCACCTCATACTAGACAAAGGAGCCAAAAACATACAATGGAGAAAAGATAACCTGTTCAACAAATAGTGCTGGCAAAACTGGAAATCCATATGCAGCGAAATGAAATTAAACCTCTATCTCTCACTCTGAACAAAACTCAACTCGAAATGGTTCAAGGACATAGGAATTAGACCAGGGACCCTGTACCTAATAGAAGACAAAATAGGCCCAAATCTTCATCAGGTTGGCTTAGGATCAGACTTCCTCAACAAGACTCCCAAAACACAAGAAATCAAAGCAAGAATCAATAAATTGGATGGACTCAAACTAAAGAGCTTTTTCTCAGCAAAGGATACAATCAAGAATGTGAAGAGAGAGCCTACAGAGTGGGAGAAAATCTTTTCCACACGCACTTCAGATAGAGCACTTACTCCAAAATTTATAAAGAACTTACAAAACTTTACACCAAAAATACAAAGAATCCAATCAATAAATGGGCCAAGGAACTGGACAGACACTTTACAGAAGAAGACATATAGGCAATTAATAAATATATGAAAAAGTGTTCAACATCTCTAGTAATTAGAGAAATGCAAATTAAAACAACTCTAAGATTTCATCTTACTCCAATTAGAATGGCTATTATCAAAAACACAAACAATAATAGATGTTGGCATGGATGTAGGGAAAAAGGCACACTTTTACACTGCTGATGGAGTTGCAAATTGGTGTAGCCACTCTGGAAAGTAGTGTGGAGAATCCTTAGAAAACTTGGAATGGACCCTCCATTTGACCCAGTTATTCCACTCTTCGGTTTATACCCAAAGGACTTAAAATCGGCATACTACAGTTAACACAGTCGCATCAATGTTTATAGCTGCTCAATTCACAATAGCCAGATTGTGGAGCCAACCTAGATTCCCTTTAACAGATGAATGGATAAAGAAACTGTGGTATATATATACAATGTAATATTACTCAGCCATAAAGAATAATAATATTATGGCACTTGCAAATAAATGGATGGAATTGGAAAATATCATGCTAAGTGAAATAAGCCAATCCCAAAAAAACCAAAGGCTGAATATTTTCCCTGATAAGTGGAGAATGATATATAATGGGGGAGGGGGTGTGGAGTGAGAGAAGAATGGGGGAATTTAAGATTATGTAGAAGGAAATGAGAGGGAGTTGGGTATGAAAAATGGTGGAATGAGACAGACATTACCCTATGTACATGAATGATTATACAAATGGTATGAATCTATATTGTGCACAACCATAGAAATGAAATTATGTACCCCATTTGTGTATAATGAATGAAAATGCAGTCTATAAAAATTAAAAGATTTTTTAAAAATCTACTTCCTTTTGTTTTTAGTTGACAAGTAAGTAATCATGTATTCATGGGGTACATTTTGATATTGTGATACATGTATACTGGGAAGGATGATTAAATAAGTCTAATTAACATAGTCATTATCTCACACTCTTGAACGAACTTTATGGGGAGGATATTTTAGTAAATATAAAACATGCAAGGCATTATTGTCAACTTTAGTCACCATGTCCAGCAGGAAATCATTAGAACTCACTCCTCCTGTCTACCTAAGAGGTTGTACCCTTTAACCAACTTCTCTTTCCCCATCCACTCACCCTGACACCCCTTCCCAAGTTCTAGTAACCATTACATATGACTATTCTAAGTGTGTGACTTTTTTATATTACACATGAAAGTGAAATCATGTGGTGTTTATCTTGTCATGTGTGATTTATTTCACTTCACAATTTCCCTGGGGTTTTCCCTGGCTTGAAGCGATGTCATAGTAAAAACTCACGAGAGTGTTATAATACAGAGTGGCTCATGAGAGTGTTACAGTATGTGAATAGGGTGCATGCAGTATTTGTGAAAACTGAGCAAACTGTCTGCAATTGGGGTTTGGTGTTCACTGGACTTCAAAAAAATAGGGTGGTGAGAAGCAAGTGAGAGAAGTCATGCCTGTAGAGAAGGAGGCAGAGAATGCCCCAAAGGGAAGAGTCCAGATGACAGCACAGCAGTCAGACAGACTGCTCTTCTCCAGACAGGAACAAAGCAGATCTGGTATGTAGGTGGCACAGAAGCAAATCCTCTGGCAACTGGGGTGGTATCAAGATCCTTTGGGTCGACCACAGATTTCAAGTGAAAGTGCTGTAAAATGGTGGTCAGGAATAAGAACAGTTCCATCCTGGCCAGGCTTTCTCCTGCACACATTCATTTCCCTAAAAATAACCAAGAAAGTGGGTAAATACTCCTTGACCAGTTATTTCTGACTTGCCCTAGAAGAATGCAGAGTAACTATTTGATGAATGATTTCAATGGATGGATGGATGGATGGATGGATGGATGATGGATGGATGGATGGATGGATGGCTAGCAAATATAAAGACTGGTTGATTAGACTGAAGGATGGACATACTATCTTCCTATTATTTTATCAGCACACTTCATTCAATCAATATTTATTGGCTTATGCTCATCACCTCTATTTGAAGAGCTTCATTAACCATTCCAACGTTACAACTGTTTTTATTTTTTGACATTTCATGTTTCTTTCAATCTTTTCCCAGAAGCACATGCTCATTACTTGTGTTCCCTGTTCCCAGTCAGAAGTTCTAGCATCTTTCCTCCCATTCATTAGATCTGTTAGTCTCATCAGCCTTAAACATACAATGCAGTTTCAAACTTTATCTCATGCTGTTCCTTTTGAGTAGGATGTACTTCATACTTCTCTCAAATCTTAGATCGAACGTCATTTTTCCATTACACTCTTTATGATTCTGCCAGACAATAACTTGCATCCTCTTTGGTTTTAGTCAGAGAAGAAACAAAGATTATTTGATTTTTATTCTTTATTTTTCCAGTCTGCTGATATGTGAGTTCCATTAAGGGAAGCTCAACCATTGTCATCTTAGTATCTACAGAGACAGACCCCAAACAGGCCTCAGGAGTCGAAGTATAAGTTTAGGCAATGATATGGCCAGAGACATAGCAGAAACTTCAGGTGTGTAGGGCCCTATATCCCAAGGAGGAAATAGATGTAGGGAGATCAAAGTGCTCTGGTGTCCTTAAAGGTAAACTGCCCCAGTCTCAAGGTCTTCTGGCCCTCATTTACCAGTCGGAAGATCCTGGCATCTTTGATCTAGAGCAAATACCCTGCTTCCATGGTTCATTGCCTCTGTTAAAATAACTTGCCTCTCTTCCTTCCCTTTTCTTTGCCTCTTATGAGGCAGCTCGAATATCCTTTCTTCTATACGAACTCCATTCAATCCATCTTATCCCTCACTGTGTGGTATGCACAGAAATGCAGGAGGCATTTTCTCCCTCTGCCATCAGGATAACTAATCCTTTCCCTTCTCTCCCACAGAATTAGTCATACTGGATTACAACAATTGCTTTATTCATCTGCTTTGCTAACTGGAGTGTGGGACCCTTGGTGAACCTTGCTATGCTGGTGGATACTTGCATTCCTGTGGCTCAGCAAGGGCATGAGAGTCACCACGTGGAAGATAGTCAATAAAGTTGTGGAGTTAAATACATTTTTAGGGCACTTGAGGACAGTGGAGATGAATTTAATCTTCTAGAAAGAGTTCTGGGAAATGCAGTCATATATCTTGAGGTATAACTCATCCACCCTATCTGTAGTTTTCTCACTTTGGAAAAACTAAGTCCATTCCCCAAGCCCAACTAATCTGACCCAGTAACAATGTATTCTTTGTCAGGGAGACTACATGGGCACTGGAAGTGTTGCTCCTGATCATGTACAAAGAATATTTCTACCAGCCCCAAAATAAGCATTGTGCAAGTTTAACTGATCCCATGGAAGGTGTTTTGTCCCCTAAAGTACCCATGGAAATAAATTTCTATTACCTGTTGAGAAAGGCATGAAGTGATCACTCTTCTTAAATTTGCCACTCTTATCCAGGAAGTGGCCAGGGTCAAATGTCTCTGGGTTGGGGAATTCTTTGCTGTCATGTAGCACAGACGAAAGTGATATTATTATGGTTGTGTCCTGCAATGAATAGACACAGCTAAACCAAGTGGTAAAGAAGTCGTGAAGCTAGAGGGAATGTTGGAATTTATTTAGTCCAAATGTTATGATAAGAAACAGTTATCCAAAGAAGAGAGTGATATTTCCAGTTAGCCAACCAAATAATTAAAGACATGAGTTGAAAGTCAGAGGCAATGACCTTGCTAAAGTACCTCCCAACAGCCTTTGAAGTAGCAAGTAGCTGAGTACCAAAACTTCTGTTCTCCTTATCATCAAGCTTGAATGTTGGTGTCTGCCCCTCCTTGATATTCTATTTCACGACTTCAGTTTCCACACCTTCTAATGGAATTCTGGTTTAAATTAGATGTCTATTGATTCTGGGAATGTCTAGAATGTCTGTTTATGGGGTTTTACTGGGAACATAAAAAGAAAAAAATAACTAAATGTTTAACATTGTCACAAAATTTGTGTCTTCTAATTTAGAAGTAAGGGAGAATTCTTTTCAGATGAATTTCCCTCAAATGCAGAAGGGATGGTAAATTTTTTAAAAGAACAATTTTCCATAATTCATTGAAAATTATCAATTTTCATTCATGCTAATGTCTTAAAAATTATTCCCTTCAGGCTTTGAAACAGTATGCAAAAATGTTTCTTTATTCTGTATTTTTATTAGTGCATTATATTATACATAATAGTGAGCTTTGTTGTTACATATTCACACCTGCATATAGAAACAGTATAATTTGATCAATATTGTTCCCCAGTATTTTCCTGTTCCCTCCCTTCTTCCCTTTTCCTGATCCTTTTCATCTATTATACTATTCTGCCTTTCAGTTTCATGAGACCTTTCTCCCATTTTTTCCTTTTTTCTAATTCTATGTGTGAGAGGAAACATATGGGTCTTGACTTTCTGAATTTTGTTTATCCTGCTTGACATAATGCTCTCAGGTTTCATCTATTTTCCTGAAAATGACATAATTTCATTTCTCTTTATTACTGCATGAAACTCCATTGTATATACATACCACATTTTCTTTATCCATTCATGTGTTAATGGACATTCAAGCTGGTTCCCTATTTTGGCCATTGTAAATTGTGGTGCTATAAACATGGCTATGCATGTACCACTAAAGTATTCTGAACTTAAATCTTTAGGATAGATGCTGAGGAATGATAGAGCTACATTTTATAGTGGTTCCTTTCTAGTTGAAAATGTTTCTTGGATATACAAAGGCAGATTTATTACAACAAGTTTTACTGAAAGAACTGAACACTTTTAACAAAGGAATGAAATGATCTGGGTACAGTGGCACATGTTTGTAGTCCCAGCTATTTAGGAGGCTAAGGTAGGAGGATCACTTGAAGCCAGGAGTTTGAGGCCAGTTACTGGGCAATACAGTAAGACACTATCTCAAGAAAAGGAAAGAAAAGTAAAGGAAGCCATGCATGACCATTATTTTATAGCCATAATTTAAATTAAATTGAAATGAATCATCAATTAAATTACAAGAGCTAAAACTTCTAAAATTCTAGAAAAAAAATATGATTAAATTGTGGTCTTGTGCTGGCAAATATTTTTTACATAGGACATAAAGGATAAATCATAAAAGAAAATGAAATTGATTCTGTGAATCCTATATAAAGTTAAAAAATTGTGCAATGCTTTCAGTCTTAGGTATTTATTCAGTAGAAAAGGAAATAGAGTTCAACTTAACATTTCCACACAAATGTTCATAGTTTTTATATTTAAAAGCCCAAAACTAGAAACAACTGAGAATACACATCTCCTTGTGAGCAGATGAACAATTTGTGGTAATTCGTGAAGTGAATTACTATTGAATAATAAAAGAGAATGAACTACTGATACATGAAAATGAAGGTGAATCTAAAACATATTCTTCAACATAAAAAAGTTAAAGGTACATGAAAATATAAGGGAAACAAGCAGACTACAGGGAGGGGCACTGAGGAAAAGGAGAAGGAGAAAGTAAAGAAGGTACTGGACCATGAAACTGATCAAATTATGTGATGTGTATGTAGGATTCTACCCCAGTGAAACCAATAAAGTAATTAAAAAATAAATTTGGATTTATATAAGAACAGTATTGGCAAAAGAATGAATGAAGTCAAAATATCCAGAGATAAGCAATTTGATAAATTCTGTATTATTCTATGTCAAATTTTATTGTATCACTTTCTTTTATTTTTTAGTGAAATTACCAATTTTATTCTATTTGTTTGTTCTTTTATTTTTTATTTTTACAGACTGTATTTTGAGTCATTGTACACAAATGGGGTACAACTTTTCATTTTTATGGTTGTGCAAGATGTAGATTAACACCATTTGTGTAATCATGCATGTACATAGGATAATGATGTCTGTCTCATTCCAAACCGGACCACAGGTATAGAAATCAGATCTATGGTTGCCAGGAGGTGGAAGCAAGGAAGCGTGATTGGTTGTAATAAGAGGATGAAGAAACTTTATGGGATGATGGAAATATATATACATAAACACACATTTTTTTGAGAAATATCTCACTGTGTAGCCTAGGTTGTTCTCAAACACATAGATTGAAACAGTCTCCTCCTGAGTAGCAGAGACTACAAGCGTATACCACCATGCCTAGCAATGTTTATATCTCAACTGTCATGTGGTTGAATCACAGCATATATTTGTCTAAATTCATGAAACTGTACACTTAAGAGAGTGAATTTTTGTGCTGGGAATGTAGCTCAATGGTAGAGTGCTTGCCTATCATGTGTAAGACAATGGGTTTGATCTTCAGCACTGTCAAAAGAAAAAAAAAAAGAAGGAAGTTTATTTTATATACATTACTTAGAATTCAATTAAAAATAGAACAATGCATTGTCTCAAAAGTAGATATGGTAAAAAGTAAATCTCCCTCTCACTTAGCCACAGAACCCAATTTGGAATTTCTAGAAACAACTATCCCTTCCAATTAGTAATATTTCCTTCCCAAGAACATGCTCCTGCACAATTGTTCTATGCATGTAAGGCAAATAGACCTGGATTTGTTTATGCAACTTTGTTTTTTATACAGATCAAATCAGGCAAGTAGCATTGTCACCACTTCATAATTTTGGGGGGGGAACATTTGAACTCTTCTCTTTTGGTTCTTTACAAGATATATAATTAATTTTTGCAAAGAACAATTCTCCTAGAGTGCTGGAGAGCACCAGAATTTATTACTGTTGTCTAACTGTATTTCATTACCCTTCACCCAACCAAAATGAAGGATCTTAGGAAAATCCTAAGATCTGTGCTGTCCAACACAATAACTTCTTGCCACATATACAAATTTAAATTAATTAAAGCTAAATTCAGTTAAAATTTCAACAACAGAGGTAAAATATGACATAATGTAAAATAATTAAACTAAAATTCAGCTCCTTGCTTGCACTAATCACATTACAGGCATTCAGTAGACAAATATGGCTAGTAGCTACTGGGTTGGGCAGCCTAGATACAGCTTTTCTAACACTCAGAAAGTTCTATAGACAGTGCTGACTCAGACCAGTCATCAGCAAACCACAACCCACCCAAATCCATCCTGTCATCTGCTCTTGTACAGACTTTTATCTAGTAATTTTTAAATTGAAAAAAGACGTGTGACATATAAAAATTTTAAAAATCACTGTTCACAGATAATGGAACACATTATCTTCACTCATTGCTGCGTACAATGACTGCTTCTGTGTCACAAGGACAGAATTGAGAAGTGGCAAGAGAGACCTGATAGCCTAGAAGACTAAACCATACACTATCTGACCCATTAGAGAAGAAATTTGTCAACTTCTCTGGAAACATTATGACCACCTAGATGATGGGCTCAATCCTGTGATAGCAGAAATTTTACGTGATAGCAAAAGTTCATCATAATCACAGGAGTCTATCCTGTGTTGGACTCCCTTGAATTGGTAAAGGATTCTAATGACTCCATTAAAATTAGGAATTATTACAATCAGCTGCACGATGTTAAAATTTCCTTTATTGATCCGTCCCATGCAGAAAGGAAAAGGCCATTCCCTTGAGTTCTGGGCTGTCTACACTCAACAGGGACCAGGTATCCCATCATCTCCAGCTTGTGTGCTCTATGCTGAATATAATTAATTGACTTAGATGACTGAGGCAGGAGGACTGCAAGAACATTAGGGCACCTCTCAGGAAAGTCCTCAATTCCCTTTTCTCCAGAAGATGAAAATTATATTTCTAACATTACTCATTCTTAATGCTTTTCCCACAATAAAAATAAAATTTTAGTTAAATCATTTTAAATTTTCCTTAGTAATATGTGTTGGAGTAGTTTCAAGCATAATGACGAGTAAGTCTTTGAAAATACAGAGACCTTATGTTAGAATCATTGGAAAGTTGCTGAGATAAAAATTGGTTCCAAGATTGCACAACTGGAGGAAACTCTGAGTTTAGTGACTACAGGCAATTTTGAACTGTCAACACCTCTGAATCAGGGCAGCAGGTGTTGCAGCATTCTGACCACCTAGTAGGGGAGGAAAGAGCTCTTTCTGGAAGAAATGAACATCATTTGAAATTGAAGCTTTTATTGTACAACTACACGTGGGCAAATTTCATTAAGTATTCCAAAGACAGAACAAAGAGGCCCCCAAAAAACAAGTGGGAGGACAGAAAGGCACTAAAAATATTACAAAGTAGGAAATATGATCTCCCTCGTTTTATGAGGCCAGCATTACAAAGATTTCAGAAACATGACAAGGAAATTTCAAGAATAAAAATTGGAGACACACATATGAATACAAATGTCCTTAGCAAACTGTAGAAGATCAAATCCTGCTCGTATGTATACTTACAATTACATATTTAGTGGAGAAAGGGAGACCAAAGTATACGACCATCAATATATGATCAATAGAGGCAGAAAATCCATTTGATACAATTGTACAGTAGTGACCAAAAAAATACATTGTGAGGAAACATCAAACAAATTTAAGAAAGGAAAACTTCCCTCATCTGATAAAGGATCTCTGCCAAAACACACAAAAAACACCATATGAAATAATGTGGTATTAAACCTTCACTCCCCTGCTAGAGACAAAAAAGTAAGCTCAACACAAAAATTCTGTTCAACACTGTGCTGGAAATCCCAGCCAGTGCAATACTGTAATAAAGAGAAATTTAGGTCACTAGTATTGGAAATTAATTAATAATAACAAGTACTAATCCAGCTTGCAGGGTAACATACATAAGAAATTCCAAATGAATCTAAACAGAAATTATTGCCATGGTTAATAAATTTAACAAGAATTCCAGATACAAAGTCTTTAAAATAGAAACTGTAACTATGTGTCCACATGCCAAGAACATAAAAAAGGCATTATTTAAATTGTGAAATTTATATTACCTTTCAAAATATTAATTACCTAATAAAAAAAGCTTTTGAAGATATGTAAGCCACTCCACTGAAAACAAAACAATTTTGGAAAAAATAAAGTCACACGGCCACTTGAGCTACAACCCCAGCAAGGCAAAATTATCTTAAAGGGCCAGAACAAATTGGTAAGATTCACACTGCTGGATATCAGGAACAGTTATGAAGCTTAATGGCCCAAACTGGCCAAGCACTGAGTCCATCAAACTGCCACATGGATGAGTTTTATACTTCTCCAATCTTGTGCTGGCAGAGGATTGGGACCATTCTGTGAATCTGGAAACTTCAGGAGCACTAAAGTGCTCCGTGGAAGAAGCAGTCTTACCTTGGGGATGAAGTAGTTTCTGAATTTAATGTCACAGGTGGTTGCACGGGGCCCACTGGTTGGAAGGAGGTCGATGTATCTCTGGATCTCATGCACAACAGCCTCTGTGTAGGGCATGTGACTCTTGTCCTGCATGCAGGGGCTGCGGTGTCTGCCAATCACACGGTCAATCTCCTCCTGGACTTTAGCTGATAAGATACAAATACGAACTGATAGAAGGGGAATAAAAGATAGAATTGTGGATATCTACAAATGAATTAGAAACATGAGTTATATGCCCCAAATATATCTGGCTGTATAAAAATATTGACATGTTACTGTATCTTTCTATGTATCTATCTAAACTATACATACATATGAAAATTTATAAAAGTATATATACTATGAGTCACGTATTTATGGATCTCCTATAAGTTAGGTATTAAGATATATCCATACAACCTAAATGTACTACACGAGCCTAATGTACTAATACATAATATCAAATACAAATAGTAATGATTAAAAGTTTCAAATATGAAGTTACCACGTAATTAATCCAAGAAATTATCGTCATTTCAGGAAAAAAAAGGGAGAAACTTTAATTTATATGAAATAATATATGACATTTTAAAATTAAATTCTACTAAAGGATCTAGATGTATGCATATATTTGTGTGTGTGTGTGTGTGTGTGTGTGTGTGTGTGTGTGTGTGTGTAATTTTCAGTGGGACCCTTTTCAATTTCCCACTCTTTAGATATAGCCTTTTGAATCATTCTAGAAATTTCTTCTGAAATGTTCATATATGCAAGTAATGGTCTATTTCTTTTTCTTATTTATCCAATTTTAGAAAATTCCTAATGATTTCATGGCAAGGAATATTAAGATCCATCTCCACTCTATGCAAAGCACACACTATAAATACATACACACACACATACACACACACACATACTTCTCATGTATCTGCCCTCCTCATGCTTCACCTATATATTCTGATAACAATTCATAGTCATAAATATGCATTGTTTACACTGTTATTGAGGCAGAGTGAGGGCAAAAGGACAGTCAGTATAAGTTGTGAATGATTGGCTCAGAAAGACTGGAGCAGTTTCTAGAGGAAATAAAATACTAATACCTCCAGAGCCCAACCCCCTCCCACCTCCACCTGTCCCTGAGATTACCTGCCTTCAGGGAATTGTTCCTTCCTACAAGGAGTAGTTAATGATTGAATGTCCCCAGGCTGCTCCTTCCTGCCTGTACCCCTGGGCTTCTTGGTTCTAACCCTTGGATCACACCACCTTTTGGCCCACATTTTGATCACCAGTAACATAGGCAGGATGGGGGACGAGAGAGCATGAGAACAAAGGAAATCTAAAATGTATAACAGCAGTAGGACACCCCCACTTCTTTGGACACCCTTCTCATCAGAGAAGTCTATCTCTGTTTTATCCTTTAAATAAAACTTGCTTTCTACCCTTGCCTGGGCATTTCCCTGGTGTTCAATCTTCACATCAGGGAAAAGGGCCTCAGCCCTGATTCTCATCACCAGTATCATTATGACCTGAGAACTATTGTTTACTGGTAAGGTAACGATGCACATGTTTCATTCTTTTCACATGTTTAACTTATATTTGAACAATGTATACCAATGTAGACCAATTCCTAATCTTCTAGTTGCTTATTTATTTTGTATCCAAATACTCAGTTTGATGTTTCAAACTCCTAGCAATAATTTTCTAAATATTTAAACTCCAGATTCTCTCATGTTTTTCTTATCTTCCCTTACACCTGCTTTCTCTACGTAGTAGAGCCAACGGTTTGTTTCCTAGTCCTGGTGCCCAGGACGCTCCCTTAAACTCCCATCCTTATACATAAGGTCTCCTGATTCCTGGAAACTGTGACTGCTTCTGCCTTAGTTTCAAATATTTGGATAGAGCACATGTTCCAGTGTTTTTCTTAAAAAGCAAAAAAGGAAATACATTTTTTTAGCAAATGTGGATCTGAAATATTCTCTCTCTCTCTCTCTCTCTCTCTCTCTCTCTCTCTCTCTCTCTCTCTCTCTCTTTCTCTCTCTCTTTCTCTACTTTTGCTCTCTCTCATCCTCCCACCCTGGAGATCAAATACAGAGGCCCTCTACCACTGAACCACACCCAGAGCATTTTTAATTTTATTTTGAGATACTAAATTGCTGTGGCTGACCTCCAACTTGCAATCCTCCAGCCTCAACCTCCTGAGTAACTGGGATTACAAGCTTGTGCCACAAAAGCTTGGCTCCTATCTTTGTCTTAGCACACAAAATGGCAGTTGTTCTTAAGAACTCTGATGCTTAAGAACTTCATAATGCTTTAATGTGATCTGACTTATTTCTGAAAGTTGATGTGATTTTAACCCTGTTGTTCTATAATTCCAAGATCCTCTCTTTTCTGAGGTGGATGATTTTATTTCATTCACTCATCCAGACACTTGGAATAATTTTCTACCTCGATGGTGAACATGCAGGTCTTTCCCTTTGGAGCTATACATTTTCTGGATTCTATATCTGGTTGTTAATTTCAGGAGAGAGAAAAAGTTTAGAGTATCTGATTTCATGGAGTGAAATCTTTTTAGCTCTGTGCTTTTACCTGTGATCTTTGGGTACTTCAACAGGAGCAGGATTCGATATTTCAGAGTGGAACTTACTGTCTCTGTCCCAGCTCCAAAGAGATCATTCACGGTGTTTATTAAGGCTTCAGTTGTAAATTCAGTCTCTTGGTTGCACTTTTCCTAGGAATAATTAAATGCAATTATTTAACAATGAATTTAATATTTAATTGTAACACATATAAAAGAACTCAGATTATTATAAAGTTAAGCCAGCATATAAACTGGAGAATGCAGTATTATAAAAACTGTGTAGTGTGGTAAACTATAGAGGAGTTAATCAAATCTTCATTTCCTACCCTCTTATCTATGGTTCCATAAGGATTCTGTTCACCATCATTTTTACAGCTAGGAAGGCCAGGCAACATACAGGCAATATAAGTTTATTGATACCACTTTTATTTCCTTGTTTTTATTGAAAACATAGATACAAGATGTAGATGTGGCAATAATCATTTTGTGATAGCAAGATTTAAGCATGAAGATAAAAGGTGGTATATTACGTATGATGTTTTAGTTCATTTTCTGTTCCTACAACAAACTACCAGAAAGTAGGAGAATTATAAAGAATAGAGGTTTATTTTGTACCAGCAAACTTTAATCCTGTTACATTAGAGAAAACTTTCAGTATAATTTTTGAATGTATAAAAACACATCCAAACCATAGCATATGGTAAAGGAAAATGGAAGGCACCTGAGACTCTGATGTTTGTGAACTGACCTTATTCTGGCCCACGACAAGACTTCTTTTTAACTTACTATGAATAAATTTACTATTTTTAAGGTGCTAGTATTGTTTTTTTTCTTCTTATTTTTAGACAAATATGATCATAATTGATAAAAATTTGTAAATTGGGCCCATGTCATGGAAGATATAAATAACTTAAATCAAGAATGTGTAGTTTTCCTTTTCTGATATAAAATTTAGCTGTACTCAGAATTTTCCACATACTCATTATAAACTTGGAAACATGCAAGTAGACCAAAATACAGTCACTGGGTGATTTCAACATGCCTCGCTCATCATGAGATAGGTCATCCAGACAAAAAAAAAATCACTAAAGATTCTTCAGAACTAAAAATATTATAAATTATATCAATATAGCAGATATTTATAGACCATCTCATCCATCAACAACACAATTCAACTTCTCAGCTGCTCGTGAAACTGTTAAAAAATGAACCATATTTTAGGATGTGAAGCAAACCTTAGAAAATATAAAGATGGTAATATAATCTCATATCCAAAGTATCCATACTATCAAGTCATAAAGGAATGAAATTAGAAATCAACAGCAAGAAAAATCATGTTGATTACATAGTTACATGAAGAAGCAATAATACACATTTGAATGATAAATCATAGAGGAAATAAAGGGAGAAGTTTAAAAATTCCTAGAATCAAAAAATAATAGTGATACAACATACTGAAATCTCTGGAACACTATAAAGGCAGTTCTAAGGGGAAAGTTTATAGCTTTGAATAGCTAAATAAAAAAAAAAATAGAGATATCACAAATAACCTAATAATGTACCTCTAGGCCTAGAACAAGAACAAACCAATCCCAAATACTTTAGAAGGAAAAAAAGTAAGATCAAACTGAAATTAATTAGAGAATAAATATGGAAATATTATATTATATAAATATAATTAGACAATAAATATGATCTATGAAGCAAACACATCTTTTGAAAAGATGAAAGATTGATAAACCCTTAGCCTAACTAAGCATAAGAGACAGAATTGCTCAAATTAATAAAATTAGAGCTGAAAAGGAGCTATCCTTAGAAAAATCTCTGAAGTCCAGAGTGTCATTAGGAACTGCTTTAAAAATTTTTATTCCAATAAATTGGAAAATCTAGACAAAATAGACAAATTTCTACCCACATACTTCCTACCGAAGCTGCACAAAGAACACATAGAAAACCAAATTGGACAGGTTATAAGTAATGCAATAATAAAATGCTTTCCAAAAACAAAACCCCAGGACCAGATAGATGCCCAGCTGAATTCTATCCACCTTTAAAGAAGAACTAATGGTAATCTTTGTCATATTTCTGTATGAAACAGAATGTGACTGGCGGGATTCCAGATTCATTCCATAAAGCCAGTAAGTACCATTGTGAAACCCAAACCAGATGGCATGTCACAGAAAGAAATCCAGAGCCAAATAACCCTGAAGAACATAAATGCAAGAATACCTGATAAAATATTAGCAGATTCTATTTAAAAATGCATTAAGAAGATTATGTATTATGATCAAGTTTATTTCATTCTAGGGATACAGGAATAGTTCAACACATACAATTCAATAAACATAATTCATCACATAAATAGAATCAAGAAAAAAGTCATAATCATTTCAACACATGCAGAAAAAACCTGCGGTACAATATAGCACATATTCTTGTTAAAAACACTGAAGAAATTAGGGATAGAAAGAACTTACCTCAATCTCATAAAGGTCTTATATAACAAACCCAAAGACAACATATAGTGAATGGGGAAAAGCTGAAAGCAGTTTCCCTAAACTCAGGAAAAAGACAAGGATGCCCACTATTACCACTTCTATTTGATAAACTACTTAATATTTTTGCCAGAACAATTAGCTAAGACAGAGAAATAAAATTTGATAAAAATAGGAAAGAAAACAATCAAATTATCACTGCAAATTATATGCTTCCATATTTGGAAGATCAAAAAACTATATCAGAAGACTTTCAGATCTAATTCAGAAAATATATTCAGAAAATTAGCAAGATATAAAATCAAAATACAAAGCTCAATAGATTTTATATACATTAATAATGAACCCAGAATTGAGGAAAACAATTTCATTCACATTAGCTTCAAAACAAAACAAAACAAACAAACAAACAAAAACAAAATTCTAGTAACAAAAATCAAGAAATAAACCTAACTGAAGAGTTGAAAGATCTCTATGATCAAAATTATGGATCACTGAAAAAAGTAAATTGAAGAACATCTTAGAATATGTAAAGACTCCCCATGTTCTTAGATAGAATTAATATTATCAAAATGGCCATGTTACTAAATGCAACCTATGGCTTCAATGCACTTCCCTTCAACAAATGACATTCTTGATAAAACTAGAAAAAAAAGTCCTAAAATTCATACAGAAAGATAAAAGACACAGAATTACTAAAACAATACTGAGGAATGAGAATGTTGCTGGAAGAAGCACAATAACTGACATAGAAATATACCATCAAAATGTGTGGTTGGGCAGTCGCAGAGTGAGCTGGCGGCTGAGTCAGGCCGCTACATGGCAGAGGTAAATGGTGGGCAGATAACCCGTCCAGCCAGCAGGCCAAGGACGGATGTCAAAACCAAGAGAGCCGCCTGATCCCTGCACCTAGGTCGGTGCCATCACTGCTTGGTCGCAGTCTCCAAGCGAGCTGGTGCCTGAGCCAGGCTGCCTACATCGCGGAGGTAAGTAGAAGGCAGATAACCCGCCTAGCCAGCAGGCCAAGGTCAGATGTCATAACTGAGCGAACCCCCTGACCCCTGCACCTAGGTCAGTGCCATCACAGGTTGGTTGTAGTCACGAAGTGACTTAGGCCGCTGGCATCGTGGAAGTAGCAGGCAGGCACCCAACCTGCCTGCCTTGTGGAGCGGGGTGGCGGGTAACAAACCCGCCCAACCACCAGGCTGAAGACAGAAGCCACCACTGAACAACCCCACCCACCACCACACCGAGGTTTGTCGCCATCATGGAGTTAGCCAGAGGCTTCTTTATAGGCTGGTGCAGGCATTTTTAATTACTCCTGAGGGTGTGGCCATCATCATTGGAAGGGCAACTCCCTTCCTGAGACACCTACAGGAGGCTATAAGACCTTTGACAAGACCCAGGAGCCAAGAGGAGGAGGTATTCAGAGACTCCACGAACTCAGAACCACTAGGGAATATACCCCACTGAAGGACACCACCCCTAGAGGGCCAGCTTCCTAGTGGAGCACCACATTATCAAGTTCCTCCAAGACTTCAGGCTACTGAAGGCTAAGAGGTGAGTTATTGGAAATCTATAGAGACAATATTAGTCAAATCTAATATTTGCAATATCCGAAATCTGCAATATCCGAGTTTCACTACTAGAGGAGTAGATACCTGAACAATATGAGAAAACAAGGGAATAAAATGTCCAAACAAACCTAGATGGTATAGCAATAATACCCAATGACAGCATGGCAAAAGAAATGTCAGAAAGGGAGTTCAAAATGTACATAATTAAAACGATCAGGGAAGCAAACGAGGAGATGACACAGCAAATGCAGGCATTGAAGGAAGAGATGAAAGAGCAAATGCAGGCACTGAATGATCGCACCAATCGACAGTTAAAAGAACAAATACAGGAAGCTAAAGATCATTTCAATAAAGAGTTAGAAATATTGAAAAAAACAAACAGAAATCCTTGAAATGAAGGAAATAATAAAAAAAATTAAAAACTCCATAGAAAGCATAACCAATAGGATAGAACACCTGGAAGACAGAACCTCAGACATTGAAGACAAAATATTTAATCTTGAAAACAAAGTTGACCAAAAAGAGAAGATGGTAATAAATCATGAACAGAATCTACAAGAACTCTGGGATATCATGAAAAGGCCAAATTTAAGAAGTATTGGGATTGAGGAAGGCTTAGAGAAATAAACCAAAGGAATGAACAATCTAATCAATGAAATAATATCTGAAAATTTCCCAAATCTGAAGAATGAAATGGAAAATCAAATAAAAGAGGCTTATAGGACTCCAAATATACAAAATTACAACAGACTCACATCAAAGCACATTATAATGAAAATACCTGACATACAAAATAAAGACAGAATTTTAATGGCTGCAAAAGAAAAGAATCAAATTACATTCAGGGGGAACCAATATGGATATCAGCAGATTTTTCAATCAGACCCTAAAAGCTAGAAGAGCCTGGAAAAACATTTTGCAAGCTCTGAAAGAAAATAGATGCCAACCAAGAATCTTATACCCAGAAAATCTTACCTTCATATTTGACAATGAAAAAAAATCCTTCCATGATAAACAAAAGCTAAAACAATTCTCAAAAAGAAAGCCAGCATTACAGAACATTCTCAGCAAAATATTCCATGAGGAAGATGTGAAAAACAATGATGTAAATCAGCAAAGGGAGGAACTACCCTAAAGGAATAGCCAAATAAAGGAGAAACCAAGTCGTGTCAAAAAAAAATGAGCCAAATGACAGGGAATACAAATCATATCTTATTAATAACCCTGAATGTTAAAGGCCTGAACTCACCAATCAAAAGACATAAACTGGCAGATTGGATTAAAAAGAAAGATCCAACAATTTCCTGCCTGCAAGAGACTCATCTCACAGAAAGAGATTCCCACAGAATAAAGGTGAAAGGATGGGGAAAAATATACCATGCACACGGACACAGCAAAAAAGCTAGACTATCCATCCTCATATCAGATAATGTGGACTTCAAGTCAGGTTAGTCAGAAGAGATAAAGAAGGACATTTCATACTGCTTACGGGAAGCATAAATCAGCAAGACATAACAATCATAAATATCTATGCCCCAGTGGCTCATCCATATACGTCAACAAATCCTTCTCAATGCCAGAAATCAAATAGACCACAACACAATAATACTAGGTGATTTTAACACACCTCTCTCACCACTGGACAGATCCTCCAAACAAAAAATGAACTAAGAAACCATAGATCTCAATAACACAATCAATAATTTAGACTTAAAGGACATTTATAGAATATACCATCCAACCAAGAGCAAATACACTTTCTTCTCAGCAGCACATGGATCCTTCTCTAAAATACACCATATGTTATGCCACAAAGCTACTGTTAGGAAATACACGAAGATAGAGACACTACCTTGTATTCTATCAAATCATAATGGATTGAAATTAGAAATAAATGACAGAGTGAAAAACAGAAACTACTCCAACACCTGGAGATTAAACAATACACTATTGTATGATGAATGGATAACAGAAGATATCGGGAAGGAAATTTAAAAATTCTTAGAGCTAAATGAGAACAAAGAAATAACATATCAAAATCTATGGGACACTATGAAAGCAGTACTTAGAGGAAAATTTATTTGATGGAACGCATACAATAAAAGAAAAAAAATCAACAAATAAACAACCTAACACTACAGCTCAAAGCCCTAGAAAAAGAAGAACAGAGGAACACCAAAAGTAGTAGAAGACAGGAGATAGTTAAAATCAAAGCTGAAATAAACGAAATTGAAACAAAAGAAACAATCAAAAAAATTGACAAAATAAATAGTTGATTCTTTGAAAAAATAAACAAAATTGATAAACCCTTAGCCACACTAACAAAGAGAAGAAGAGAGAAAACACAAAATACTAAAATTCAGAATGAACAAGGAAATATCACAACAGACACTATTGAAATACAAAACATAATTTGATGATATTTTGAAAATCTATACTCCAATAAAATAGAAAACCTCGAAGACATCAACAGCTTTCTAGAGACATATGAATTACCTAAACTGAACCAGGAGGACATACACAAATTAAATACATCAATTTCAAGTAATGAAATAGAAGAAGTCATCAAAAGCCTACCAACAAATAAAATTCCAGGACCAGATGTGTTCTCAGCCAAGTTGTACAAAACCTTTAAAGAAGAGGTCATTCCAATACTTCTCAAAGTATTTCATGAAATAGAAGAGGAGGGAACCCTCCCAAACTCATTCTATGAAGCCAATATCACCCTGATACCTAAAACAGACAGAGACAGATTGAGGAAAGAAAATTTCAGACCAATATCCTTAGTGAACATTGATGCAAAAATTCTCAACAAAATCTTAGCAAATTGCATACAAAAATATATTAAAAAGATAGTGCACCACAATCAAGTGGATTTTTCCCAGGGATGCAAGGTTGGTTCAACATCTGGAAATCAATAAATGTCATTCACCATATCAATAGACTTAAAGTCAAGAATCACATGATTATTGCAATAGATGCAGAAAAGGCATTTGCTAAAATACAGCATCCCTTCATGCTCAAAACACTGGAAAAAATAGAGATAGTGGGAACATTCCTTAACATTGTAAAGGCCATCTATGCTAAGCCCATGGTCAATATCATGGCCAAAAATATGCAATGGTGAAAAGATAGCCTCTTCAACAAATTGTGCAGGGAAAACCGAAATCCATATGTAACAGAATGAAACTAAACCCCTATCTGTCACCCTGCACAAAACTCAACTCAAAATGGATCAAGGACCTTCAAATCAGACCAGAGACCCTGCATCTTATAGAAGAAAAGGTAGGTCCAAATCTTCAACTTATTGGCTTAGGATCAGACTTCCTTAACAGGACTCCCATAGCTGAAGAAATAAAAGCAAGTATCAATAAGTGGGACAGATTCAAACTAAATACCTTTCTCTCAGCAAAGAAACTATCAGCAATTCCAAGAGAGAGCCTACAGAGTGGGAGAAAATCTTTGCCACTCATACTTCAGATAGAGCACTAATTTCCAGAATCTATAAAGAACTCAAAAAACCCTACACCAAGAATACAAATAATCCAATCAACAAATGGGCTAAGGATATGAACAGACACTTTACAGAAGAAGATCTACAAGCAATCAACAGATATATGAAAAAATGTTCACCATCTTTAGTAATAAGAGAAATGCAAATCAAAACTACCTTAAGAATTCATCTCACCTCAATTAGAATGGCGATTATCAAGAATACAAGCAACAATACATGTTGTAGTGGATGTGGGGAAAAAGGTACACTCATACATTGCTGGTGGGGTTGTGAATTAGTGCAGCCACTCTGGAAAGCAGTGTAGAGATTCCTTAGAAAACTTGGAATGGACCCACCATTTGACCCAGCTATCCCACTCCTTGGCCTATACCCAAAGGATTTAAAATCAGCATACTACAGAGAAACAGCCACATCAATGTTCATAGCTGCTCAATTCACCATAGCCAGATTGTGGAACCAACCTAGATGCCCTTCAATTGATGAATGGATAAAGAAACTGTGGTATATATATACAATGGAATATTACTCAGCCATGAAGAATAATAAAATCATGGTATTTGCAGGCAAATGGATGAAATTGGAGAATATCATGCTAAGTGAGATAAGCCAATCTCAAAAAACCAAAGGATGAATGATCTCACTGATAAGCAGATGATGACACATATATGGGGTGGGAATGTGGCAGGAATGGAGGAAGGAGGGGCTCTATAGAGGGATAAGAGGGTTGGGAGTGGTGGGGGGAGAAAAAAATAACAGGATGAATCAAAAACTATTACCCTAGGTAAATGTGTGATTACACAAATGGTATGCCTCTACTTCTTATACAAACATCAAAACAAGATGTATCCCATTTGTTTACAATAAAAATGAATTTTTAAAAAATGTGTGGTTCTGTCATATAGACCATTGGTGTCAAGTAGAAACCACAGAGACAAACCCACATGGACAGTTATCTGATCATTGACAAAGGTGTTAAACACTTACTTTGGAGCTCTCACACAAATGTTGCTGGGAAACATGGATGTCCATATGTAGATGAGTGACTAGAATTCCCGTCTTTTGTTATTTTCATAACTCAATTCAAAGTGGATCAAAGACTAGGGATTCAATCAGAAATCAATTTCTTGGAAAAAAAATCATAGAAGCAACAATCCAAACTATAGATGTGGAGATTGCCTTTTGCAGTATGAATACTAAACCTCAGGAAATAAAACTAAAAAATAACAAATGGAATGGCATCAAATTATGAAACGTCTGCACAGCAAAAGAAACACTTAAGAGCTTGATGGTAGGACCTACAGAGTGGGAGAAAAACATTTGCCAGTTACTCTGTGACAGACAATTAATACCCAGAATACATAAAAGACTCAAAACCTTAACATCAACCCTCCCCCACACACCAATAACCCCATATACAAATGCACAAATGAACTAAACAAATGTTTCTCAAAAGAAGTAGTACAAATGGCCAAAAAATATAAGGAAAATATTCAACATATTTAGCAATTAGGGAAATGCAAATCGAAACTACACTGAAGTTTCAAGTCACTTCGGCTGGAATGGTGGCCATCAAGAATACAAACAATAATGAAAGCTGGAAAGGATGTGGAGAAAAAGGAACACTTTTCTATTGTGGGATTGCAATTAGTACACACACTGTGGAAGTCAGCATGAACATTCCTCAAAAGACTAGGAATCCAACCACCATATGACCCAGCTATAACATTCCTTGGTATTTACCCTTAAATTTAAGTTAGCATACTCCAGCAATACATGCATACCCATGTTTATAGCAGCACAGTTCACAATTGCCAAGTTATAAAACCCACCTAGGTATCCTTCACCAAATGAATGGATAAAGATCATGCAGGATCTATATCCACACTGAATTTTTACACAGTGATAGATAATTAAATATGATTTCCAAGAAAATGGATGAAACTGGAGAAACTTACACTAGATGAGATAAGTCAAACTGATAAAGTCAAGAGTTGTATGTGGCCCATTCTCTCATATAAGGCAGCTTGAGAGAAAAAAGGGAAGTATAGGGACATCATGAAAATAGAACAAAGATGGGAAGAGTAGAGAAAGAGGATGGGGGAGGGAGGAAAAGAGGGAAAATGGAGTCACAGGAGAATAAAATTGATCAATTCTGCAATGTGCAAGTATGAATGTATCACGATGGATCCCATAAGAGAAGAATTATTAGGGAAATTAAAACCTCTTTTGAACTAAAAGAAAATTAAAATACCTGTATGAAAATTTGCAGAAAGCAGCAAGAATAGTTGTTAGAGGGAAATTTATACCATTGATTATGTATATCAGGAAACAAGAAAGGCCTAAATTTAATGATGTACGCTTACATCCCTACAAGGAGAAATGAAATACAAAGTATCTGAAAAAATAATAAATAAAAAAATCTGGAACAGAAATTAGTAAAATTTTACATTGGAAATCAATACAGTAAAATCAAATGTTTCGTTCATTGAAAATATCAGCAAAATTGATTGGCTTTAGCTAGATTAAACTAAGAAAAAGAAAGAAGATATAAATTTTTAGTACCAGAAATGAAAGGGAAATAGTAAAGATCTGTTTGTCTTAAAAAGGATACAAGGTATAATATGAAAAACTCTATCCCAAGAATGGTCATAACCTAGATAAAAATGGATCAATTCTTAGAAGAAACAATCTGCAAAAACTCACACAAGAAGAAATAGTTGCAATAGGTCTATTTCAACTCAAGAATTTGAATCAATGATGAACAGCCTTTCAGAACAGAAAATATCAATCTAGGTTAACCCACTGATGCATTCTACAAACATTAAAGGACAATAGAGCACCATTGTTTGCTCTCTTCTCCAGAACACAAGAGCAGAGGAAATGCTTCATAAGTCATTCTTTAAGGCTTTACCTTAATACCAAAACAAGTCAATGACATTACAAGAAAGGAAAACTATACACCAATCTCTCATGACAATAAATGCAAAAACTAACAAAATATCAAATCAAGTTTAACAATGCATAAAAAAAATTATACACCATGACCAGTAGAAGTTAACCCTAGATGTGCAGGTTGATTTAACATCCGAAAAATCACTTCATATAACCAACATCAGCACTCTACAGGAGAAAAATCCTTGTATCATACTAATAATGCAGAAAATTCACTTGACAAAGTTCAACCCTAATGATTAAAAATAAATAATCAATGAGCTAGAATAGAAGTAAATTTCTGAACTGGATAAAGAGCATCATAAAAAACAAATACCCTGGGAAAAGCAAGATGGTGGACTACAGGGTGACTCAGGATTCAAGAAAAAAAATATTGAGAGAGCTGGGACCACTGCTGAGCCACCAGGTGAGACTTCCATGCCACAGCAGTAGGCCCAGTGGGCAAGGCCCAGTATAGAGCTTCCAGGTGAGTTATTGGAAACCTGCAGGGACACTATAAGTCTACAGGGGGGAAACTGTAATACCTCTGTTTTGCACTCCTACAGGAGAAGATACATGAGCAATATGAGAAAAAAGGGATGAAAATGTCCCAAACAAACCTAGATGCTACATCAATAAAATCCAATGACAGCATGGCAGAAGAAATGTCTGAAAGGCAGTTCAGAATGTACATAATTAAAATGATCACAGTAGCAAATGATGAGATAAGAGAGCAAATGCAGGCATTGAATGATCGCACCAATCAACAATTAAAAGAGCAAATGCAGAAAGCAAAGGATCATTTCAATAAAGAGATAGAGATTCTGAAAAAAAAAACAAACAGAAATTCTTGATATGAAGGAAACAATAAACAAAATTAAAACTCCATAGAAAGCATAACCAATAGGATAGAACACCTGGAAGACAGAACCTCAGACATTGAAGACAAAATATTTAATCTTGAAAACAAAGTTGATCGAACAGAGAAGATGGAAAGAAATCATGAACAGAATCTTCAAGAATTATGGGATAGCATGAAAAGACCAAATTTAAGAATTATCGGGATTGAGGAAGGCTTAGAGAAACAAACCAAAGGAATGAACAATCTATTCAATGAAATAATATCAGAAAATTTTCCAAATCTGAAGAATGAAATGAAAAATCAAATACAAGAGGCTTATAGGACACCAAATGTACAAAATTACAACAGACCCACACCAAGGCACATTATAATGAAAATACAAAATACATAATTTTAAAGGCTGCAACAGAAAAAAGTCAAATTACCTTCAGGGGAAACCAATACAGATATCAGCAGATTTCTCAACACAGGCCCTAAAAGCTAGAAGGGCCTGGAACAGCATTTTTCAAGCTCTGAAAGAAAATGAATGCCAACCAAGAATCTTATACCCAACAAAACCTACCTTCAGATTTGATGATAAAATAAAATCATTCCATGATAAACAAAAGCTAAAAGAATTTACACATAGAAAGCCGGGACTATAGAACATTCTAAGCAACATGTTCCATGAGGAAGAAATGAAAAACAATGATGTAAGTCAGCAAAGGGAGGAACTACCCTAAAGGAATAGCCAAATAAAGGAGATACCAAGTCAATTTAAAAACCAAAAATAAGCCAATATGACTGGGAATACAAATCATATCTCAATAATAACCTTGAATGTTAATGGCCTGAACTCATCAATCAAAAGACACAACTGGAAGATTGGATGAAAAATAAAGACCCAACAATATGCTTCCTTCAAGAAACTCATCTCATAGACAAAATGGATTAGCGGTTGCCTAGGATTAAATTATTTGCAGACAAACGGAGGATAACTAATAAAAAGTATGAGGTTTCTTTCCAGGGAGATGAAAAAAGCTTTGAGATCACGATGGTGGTTTCACAACTCTGAAAATACAAAAAATCAAACAAGTGTAGACCTTAAGTAGGTAAGTAAAATGATATGTGTATGTTCTCTCAGTAAAGTGTCAAAACCAAATTATGCTAATCTCTAAATAAAATAGACCAAGAAGACAAAGTTGTTTTTAAATGTAATTCTGCAAAAATAGTTACTTGAAATGAAAAAAAATCAAAGATTTTTTTTTCCTTTTTTGGCACTGGGGCTTGAACCTAGGGCTGCTGAACCACTAAGCTATATCCCCAGCCCTTTTTTATATTTTATTTAGAGACCAGGTTGGCTTTGAAATCACAATCCTCCTATCTCAACCTCCTGAGTTGCTGGGATTATAGGCATGCACCACACCTGGCTTAAACTAAAGCTCTCATACATGTCATACATGTCTTTGACCTGGGATTAATGAGAGCCTTTGTAAAGTTTAAGGAAACTCCTCTAAATGTGTGTAAATTATGGAGAACTGATGTTAAAGTTCATTCTTCTCGGAAAAGTGTTCATGCATTTAATCCAACTCTTAATAGAACTCAGAAAAGGAAAAGAATCATGGCTCTAGAATAAGAGAAGGCTAAGAATATTAGTAACTTGCTTTTTCTCCTTTTCATGTCTTCTCCATCATGCACTCCATTTAGAACACATGATTTGAGGGTCCAGCTCAAATTGCATAGAATTTGCTGTTGTTTCTACAGCATATTTGACTCCTTGAGATGTTGGCCTTATAACTGATTTATCATGTTATAATGGTTAATTTGAATTGTCAACTTGATTGGATTAAAAGATGCTGAAGATTAGGAGGCTTCTGGGTGTGTCAGTGAGGGTGTGTCAAGGAATGATAGGCATGTGGGATAGCTAACTGAAATGGAGACCCTCCCTAAGCATGGGCAGCACCATCCACTAGGTGGTGGCTTAGATGGAATAAAAGAAGAAACCGCAGCAAATGCATGCCTGAGTCTTCTTGAACAAGTTCTTGATGGTTGCTGTGACTGCCTAAAGACATTAGACCCCCAAACCTTCCCTTTCCAAAGTGGACTCTGCCAGTGATTCTCTGGGAGTTTCCAGAAACCTTCCATTTCTGATTGGGGTGGCACCCTTCCTTCCTCTTATTTTGAAGCTTCAGCCTCTTAGAGCTGGTTCCTCCAGCTCTCCAACCTGCAGATGGCCACTGTGGTCATGTAAGTCAATCTAATAAATCCCCTTTTTATAATCATACTTCTGTTGATACTTTTGTTGTTCCTCTAGAGAACCCTGACTAATACACATGTCTACACAGTGCTACAAAGTGGTTCAATAAAATAATGGTGAACTAAGAAGAAGGGATTTTCTTCTCTAGAGTTGGCTCTTTTCAGTGTGTTCTGGAGTCTACCTCTTGCTACTTCAGTAAGTACTTAATAATCATCAGTCTTCAAAATATTTATGTGACCCTTGTCATAGAGTTTCTCACTTACCCCTTATCATTATTTAAACTTACCACCCAAATCTTTACCCTCCTGAATTACATTTCTCAAATAGAATGTCTGGTCTTAATATTAAAATTTGCCAAACAAGCCCCCATACTTTGACTACATCCTTTTCTCTCTACTAAAATTACTCTCCATAGAACTCCTCTGACAAAGTCTAGTCAAATTAACATTCATCTTTTTCCAATTTTATGTGTTTGATTTCTTCTAAATGTTGCTTCTATATTGACTTCTAAGTCATAGCCTTACTGACTTTCTTCCTACATTTCTGAATATATGACCCTGATTTTATCAGACTCATCTCCACTTCCATGGCCCAGATGCTCATCAAGCTCAAAACTGAAGACATGAAAAATTTCCAACTACTCCTTGCATGGACTATCATCACATAGATCATTCTATAGGATTTGAAGAATTTCTTCTAACCATTATCTGAATTCTATTCTTTTTATGGCTCATAGTTCTTTCTGCTCAAATCAAAACTTTTCATAACACCCATGCTTATAAGTTACTTGAAAATACCAATCTCCATTCCTTTTCTCTCCAAATTCATGTTACTTATACTCAACTAAGGCTTTCTTCCCCACCTAATCTTTTTGCCATTACACACTTCCAAATCTCTGCATAGACCATTTGACCCACTGAAAGTCCCTACCCTATCCCTCATTGAATATGTGTCAAGATCTACTCAAACCTCAGAACATAAAGTCCGATTAGTTCAAGTATTTCCTTCTTGTTCTCCCATACACTGAGTATAAGTAATATTTTCAATCTGCATTTTATGGCTCCAATTTTGTTATAAAACAAAAGTTATAAAATTCTTTTATAAACTTTTCCTTTTCTCCTTAGAGCTACATTATGTATTTCCTCAGATAGATTATTAGTACCTATAGAAGAGGATCCATGAATTCTAGTTATTTAACAATTAAATTTTAATTATTCTATGATAATTCATGCAAATCTATAAGGACAACATGTGCTTAAAGTACTTGTTAAGAATGTCTTGCCTGGCCACTTAACTATCCCTAGTAACCAGAGAATTAAGCAATGAAACACAAAAGGCAGAAACAATCAGACAACTGAACTGTTGTCCACATTCTACCTCTTCCATTTTAATCAGGAAGTAGTCAATGAAGTCCCGAGGATTGTTCATATCCAGGGATTCTTGGTGTTCCTTTATTTTCTCAAAAAAATACTGTTTCATACCAGCAATATTCTTAAGAAATATTCTGTGACTCCCTGGGAAATAATCAATGAGAGCAGGAATAGTATTGCAGACCTAAAAGATAAAATATTCATTAAATGAGAACATGTAATAAAAATATATGAATCTTGTGCTTAGTCCATCTTAGAAACTGTAGCTTTAAAAAATTTTTTTTAAATGGTTTTCACCCAGAGGGGGAAATATTTACTGTACATCTATAATAATTTTCAAGTTTATAGAAAAAAATCGAGGGAAAGAACTTTTACCAGTGAATCAGAAATGATAGTCATTTCCTATATTCATACATATTTTTAGAGACAAAGATAAGTTTTCATAAATTCTCCCCTTTTTCAAACAAAATTTTCCCTACAATTTGGAAATATAAATTGGCATGAATTACCACAATTTATATTTTGTATATGAGGACAGATGTTATGGGAGCATAAGGGCATTTTTTTTTAACCTGAGAAAGAGCACGATGCTGTTCTCTGCTGTTGCTAGCATAAAGTAGCCTCAGAAATAGAACATTATCTATAGAACAGGGAGGATTTTGAAAATACCATGAAATACAATTGTGTACAAGAGTCATTAGGAAATTTCTGAACATCTCACAATAGGCTTTTATGAAGAATACAGAACATGCCAGCTCAGCGTAGGGTAAAACTGTGCTTGTTCAAGTGTTGTACACAGTAAAATCCAATTATTATATTAGCTCTAATACCTTGTCAGCTAAACTCCTAACTGAAGCATCAAACTTTCCTTCTTCATTCAGAGTTTCCTCAATATTTGTGCAAGCATCAATTCTTCCTCTTTAATATCCTAAACAAAGATATTTCTGCAAATGCCAATAAAATTATGGTACTTGCAGGCAAATGGATGAGGTTGGAGAATATATGCTAAGTGAGATAAGCCAATCCCAAAAAAATCAAAGGATGAATGAATGATCTCTCTGATAAGTGAATGATGATACATAATGGGGGGTGGGAGAGAGGCAATAATGGAGGAAGGATGGATTGTATAGAGGAAAGAGGGGTGGGAGGGGTGAGGGAAGGAAAAATAACAGATTGAGACAAACATCATTTCCCTATGTACATGTACAATTACACAAATGGTATGACTCCATGTACAATCAGAGAAATAAGTTTTACCCCATTTGTGTATAATCAATTGAAATAAATTATTTTTTTAAAAAAAGAAAGGAATGAAAGGAAAACTAAAAAAAAAAAAATATTTCTGTCAAGTGACAAAATTTCTAAGTGGTGATTGAAGGGCGGCCCCTGTGAATGACAAGTCCTCCACAGGGGCCTGGATGTCCTCTGAGTGTCATGGCCTTTCTTTGTTCAGTCACCAAAATATTTTAGGAAAATTTGGCTTTGGTGGTTACCTGCCGCAGAGCCAATGCACTTTTATATCACCTCTATTTCTGGGCATTCATATTCCTATGCATAAAATAAAGGGCTCAAACATCTCTTCCTGACACTCCATGACATCAAGCTCTGGACTGGACTGTGGTGTACAGACTGATTTCATTGCTTGAACCATTAGAAATTGTGACTTTTCTGAGAAAAGACCATAAGTTTTTTTCTCAAGAAAAAGAAATTTTGGTCTAACCTGGATCCATGGTGAGCTCAGAATCTTGAGGTTTTCATTTAATTTTTCCATAAAGCTTAGAAAATGCTGATCGTTATAATCAAAACGATTATGGAAGATAATGGAGCTAATCACATTGCAGGGAGAACAACCCAGGATAAGGGTAGGATCACAGGGTAAGGCTAAAGAATTGGAAACATTAAAAAATTAACATTAAAATATACTTATGTAACTATATGCCTTTGAGATAACAGGAAAAGGAAATTTTAGAAACTTTAAGCAATATCTATCTTAAATCCCCTTATCAGGAATATATTCAGCATGCTAAACCAGCATATTTCTTGAAACTTAGACCTGAGTTAATTATTACCTTCTAGTTAGTTCAACATGGTTTTTCTAATACTCCACTCAAATCACTACCAATCTAGTGACATACTAACCCAAATACTAAGACATACTAACCCAAATTATCACTTATTTTGGAAAACATTTTAAAAGATCACTTTCGTAAACACCTGCTAATTCAAGATTGGCGAAGAATCATATTTGGTATCAAGTCCTGTAGGTAGTTAAGAATGATATAGAAAGAAAAATTAGTTAGGGACATCCATTAAAAAAACAATATATATATATATATATATATATATATATATTATGAGCTTTTGAAAGATTCATGTGTAAAAGCAGCAGAGTGGAAGACTAAACAGAGAGCAACTATGGATGAATTTGTTTAACAATGGAACAAATGAATAAAAGTGGAAAGCAACCATGTTTTATAAGGAAAACATACATATCCAATGACATATGTTTGTCAAAATAAAACTGAGAAAAAATTTTTTTTATTTTAAACTAAATCTGAGGTAACCAAAACAAAATGCTAAATTGATAAATAGAATATCTTTATTTCTTCATTTCAGAGTGAGAAGGGGATATAAAATTACCCGCCTTGGGAAGTAGTGTCCATCACCTCCTATAGCCTTAAATTTAATCTACTTGACAATCTACCCTCTTTTGAACTTCTGGGATAGTTTTATGAAGCCTGTATTCACCAATAGAATAATACATCTTGATAAATTCAAATGTTGACAATCACTATGTTCAATCCTATCGTTTTAAATGTAAAGAAATTAAAATCATCATACAAATTTTTTTTTCATTTTCATAGATGTTATGCTTAGACCGTCAATAGTGCTCCAAAAGCTAATGCATGAGATAATTCAGGAATGTCAGGGGTAAAATGGTTTTATTGTGAGAGTTGTAACAGAAGCAGTGAATTAATTCATTGATCTGGATTAGCTGAGTGTTAATTGGGCAGGTGAAATGTGAGTAGAGAACCTGGGTCACTGGGAGTGGGCCTTTGGATTTATATTTTGTTCATGGTGAGTGGAGCTCTGTCTGCTTTCTTGTTGCCATGTCCTAAGATGCTTCTCTCTACCATGCCCTTCTACCATGATCCTCTGCCTCATCTTGGGCCCAGAACCATGAAGTCAGCTGACCATGGACTGAACCTGTGAAACTGTGAGCCAAAGTAAACTTTTCCTGCTCTAAATTGTTTATATAGTGTTTTTTCATCACTTTGAAACTGTGGAGATATATAAAAAATGAAATTACAATGAGATGAGCAATAAACTTCAGTTTTAAAAATACATCCAGGCGTTTCAAGATGGCGGCCTAGAGGGTGGCTGCATTTCATGTTGCTCCAGGACTCAGGATTCAAAAGAGGAGATATTGAGAGACTTGGGACCAACTCAAAGCAGCCGGATGAGTCTCTCCCATTGGGGAGACATCCCGGATGGGACAGTAGTCCCAGAACGCAGGGAACTTTGTGAAGTAGAGCTACCGGCGAGACACCCCTCACCCACTGGAGCAGTGAACTTGGACAACTGGGAGCATCGGAGAGGAGGCTGCTCAACACAGCGCTGGGACTCGGAGCAACCACTGGGGCTCCGGTGCCTGCCCAGGGGAAGAACGGCCAGGAGAGCTGTGTGGACTCAGAACACCGGGGCCTGCCCTGAGGAGGAGGAGGAGGAGGAGGAGGAGGAGGAGGAGCGTGGCCGCTTGGATTCGGAGTGACTGCACCAGAGCTACAGGCAGTTGTCAGAGGAGGAGCTGCGTGGCGAGCTGTTTGGACTTAGAGCCACCATTTCTGAACACCAGGGCCTGCCCTGAGGACGAGGAGGAGGAGGAGCACAGCCACTTGGATTCGGAGTGGCTATACCAGAGCTACAGGCGGTTGCCAGAGGAGGAGCTGCGTGGGAGCTGTTTGGACTCAGACCACTTCTGAACACCGGGGCCTACCCGGAGGAGTAGGAGGAGGAACAGGAGGAGCGCGGCGGGTCGTTTGGACTCGCAGTGACTGCATTACAGCTCCAGGCGGCTGCTCAGAGGAGGAGGTGATTGAAGAGTTGTTTGGACTTAAAGTGACAGCTCCTGAACACAGGGGGACTGCCTGGAGGAGAAGCGCAGTGGGTCGCTTGGTCTCGAGTGTCCGCACCAGAGCTCCGGGAGGTTGCCCAGAGGATGCGTGCAGTGGGTCACGTGGATTCACAGCCACTCAGAGCGACCGCTCCTGAACACCCGGGGGGTTACCTGGAGGAGGAGGAGGAATGGGGAGGGTCACTTCGACTCGGAGTGATTGATTGCCCAGGGCTAAGGGTGGTTGGTGGGAGGAGGAGGCACGCAGTGAGTTTCTCGCACTCCTAGTGATCGCACCAGAATACTGGGCGGCTGTCTGGAGGAAGAGGTGTGTGGCGGGTCTCTGGGACTCAGAGCAATTGTACGGGGCCCCAGGTGGCGGCTCAGAGGAGGGGCTGCATAGCCAGGCGATTAGGTGCAGAGCAGGGTCCCAGGATCTAGGAGGCTTCTTGGTGGAAGAGCTGCACAGAGACTCGCTTAGGGGCAGAGCGAAGGTTCCAGGGCTGTGGGCAGATTCTCTGAGGAGGGGCAGCCTAAGGAGATTCATCTGCGAAGGGTGAGGCTCCCAGGCCCAGGAGGTAGGGCTGGGCCCCTGGGAACTTTGCAAAGGAAGGCAGTCCAGCCCAGGCGGTAGCTGTAAATCGAGGGGAACCTCTAGGAGGGAACTGACCAGCGAGACCTCCCCACTGGGTGAGTCTTCCCTGCCGGGTGAGGTTTCCCCACAAGGACGGTAAAACCAGAGACACAGGCCCAAACAGGCCTTGCCTCAGCCCACAGTCTAGTTCCCCTTTGGATGACCATTGGTCAACAAGTGGAGGCACCTCTGCCCACTAGCAGGGAATATACCCCACCTGAAGGCCACCACACCTAGAAAGGCAGCTTCCTTGTGGAGCACCGCATTATCAACTTCCTCCAAGACTTCAGCCTACTGAAGGCTAAGAGGGGATATATAGAGAAATCTTCAGGGACATAGTAAGTCAATAGAGGAAATCTGCAATATCTCAGCGGTCCACTGATACCTGAACAATATGAGAAAACAAGGAAAGAAAATGCTGCAAACAAATCTAGATGTTACATCAATAAAACCCAATGACAACATGGCAGAAGAAATGACAGAAAAGGAGTTCATAATGTACATAATTAAAATGATCAGGGAAGCAAACAATGAGATGAAAGAGCAAATGCACACACTGAATGATGAGATGAAAGACCAAATGCAGGCATTGAAGGATCCCACCAATGGACAGTTAAAAGAGCAAATACAGGAAGCAAAAGATCATTTCAATAAGAGTTAGAGATATTGAAAAAAAAAACAAACAGAAATCCTTGACATGAAGGAAACAATAAACCAAATTAAGAACTCCATAGAAAGCATATCCAAGAGTATAGAACACCTAGAAGACAGAACCTCAGATGTTGAAGACAAAATATTTAACCTTGAAAACAAAGTTGAACAAACAGAGAAGATGGTAAGAAATCATGAACAGAATCTACAAGAACTATGGGATATCATGAAAAGGCCAAATTTAAGAATTATTGGGATTGAGGAAGGCCTAGAAAAACAAACCAAAGGAATGAACAATCTATTCAATGAAATAATATCAGAAAATTTCCCAAATCTGAAGAATGAAATGGAAAATCAAGTTCAAGAGGCTTATAGGACTCCAAATACACAAAATTACAACAGACTCACACCAAGGCACATTATAATGAAAATGCCTAACATACAAAATAAAGACAGAATTTTAAAAGCTGTGAGAGAAAAGAACCAAATTACATTCAGGGGGAAACCAATACGGATATCAGCAGATTTTTCAATCCAGACACTAAAAGCTAGAAGGGCCTGAAACAACATTTTTCAAGCCCTGAAAGAAAATGGATGCCAACCAAGAATCTTATACCCACCAAAACTTACCTTCAAATTTCACGATGAAATAAAATCCTTCCATGGTAAACAAAAGCTAAAAGAATTTACAAAAAGAAAGCCAGCATTACAGAACATTCTCAGCAAAATATTCCATGAGGAAGAGATGAAAAACAAAGAAGCAAATCAGCAAAGAGGAATTATCCTAAAGGAATTGTCAAATAAAGGAGGTACCAAGTTGGGTCAAACAAATAAATAAATAAAATTTAAAAAATGAACCAAACGACTGGGAAACCAAATCATATCTCAATAATAACCCTGAATGTTAATGGCCTGAATTCATCAATCAAAAGACATAGACTGGCAGATTGGATTAAAAAGAAAGATCCAACAATATGTTGCCTGCAAGAGACTCACCTCATAGAAAAAGATACCCATAGACTAAAGGTGAAAGGACGGGGAAAAACATACCATGCACATGGACTCAGCAAAAAAGCTGGAGTATCCATCCTCATTTCAGAGAAGGTCATTTCATACTGCTTAAGGGAAGCATAAATCAGCAGGATATAGCAATCATAAACATCTATGCCCCAAACAGTGGCTCATCCATGTATGTCAAACAAATCCTTCTCAATTTCAGAAACCAAATAGACCATAACACAATAACACTAGGTGATTTTAACATGCCTCTCTCACCACTGGACAGATCTTCCAGACAAAAATTGAACAAAGAAACCATAGATCTCAATTACACAATCAATAATTTAGACTCAACGGACATTTATAGAATATACCATCCAACCAAGAGTGAATACACTTTCTTCTCAGCAGCACATGGATCCTTCTCTAAAATAGACCCTATATTATGCCACAAAGCTAATGTTAGCAAATAAAGGAAGATAGAGACACTAGCATGTATTCTATCAGATCATAATGGATTGAAGTTGGAAATAAATGAAAGAATAAAACACAGAAACTATTCCAACATCTGGAGATTAAACAATATGCTATTACATGATGAATGGATAACAGAAGATATTAGGAAGGAAATTAAAAAATTCTTAGAGGTAAATGAGAACAAAGAAACATCATATCAAAATCTCTGGGACACTATGAAAGCAGTACTTAGAGGGAAATTTATTTCATGGAGCACATTTAATAAAAGAAGTAAAACTCAACAAATAAACGACCTAACACTACAGCTCAAAGCCCTAGAAAAAGAAGAACAGACCAGCACCAAAAGTAGTAGAAGACAGGAAGTAGTTAAACTCAGAGCTGAAATCAATGAAATTGAAACAAAAGAAACAATACAAAAAATTGACAAAATAAATAGTTGGTTCTTCGAAAAAATAAACAAAATTGATAAACCTTTAGCCACACTAACAAAGAGAAGACGAGAGAAAACCCAAATCACTAAAATTCGGAATGAACAAGGAAATATCACAACAGACAGGATTGAAATACAAAACATAATTAGAAGCTATTGTGAAAATCTATACTCCAACAAAATAGAAAATTTCGAAGACATCAACAGGTTTCTAGAGACATATGAATTGCCTAAACTGAACGAGGAGGACATAAACAATTTAAATAGACCAATTTCAAGTACTGAAATAGAAGAAGTCATCAAAAGCCTACCAACAAAGAAAAGTCCGGGACCAGATGGGTTCTCAGCCAAGTTCTACAAAACCTTTAAAGAAGAGCTCATTCCAATACTTCTCAAAGTATTCCATAAAATAGAAGAGGAAGGAACCCTCCCAAACTCATTCTATGAAGCCAATATCACACTGATACCTAAACCAGACAGAGACTCATCAAGGAAAGAAAATTTCAGACCAATATCCTTAATGAACATCGACGCAAAAATTCTCAACAAAATTTTAGCAAATTGCATACAAAAACATATTAAAAAGATAGTGCACCACGATCAAGTGGGTTTCATCCCAGGGATGCAAGGTTGGTTCAACATCAGGAAATCAATAAATGTAATTCACCATATTAATAGACTTAAAGTCAAGAATCACATGATTATTTCAATAGATGCAGAGAAAGCATTTGATAAAATACAGCACCCCTTCATGCTCGAAACACTAGAAAAAATAGGGATAGTGGGAACATTCCTTAACATTGTAAAGGCCATTTATGCTAAGCCCATGGCTAATATCATTCTAAATGGTGAAAAACTAAAAGCATTCCCCCTAAAAACTGGAACAAGGCAGGGATGCCCTCTTTCACCACTTCTATTCAACATCGTTCTTGAGACTCTGGCCAGAGCAATTAGACAAACCAAAGAAATTAAAGGGATACGAATTGGAAAAGAAGAACTCAAACTATCCCTGTTCGCTGATGACATGATTATATATTTAGAGGAACCTGGAAATTCCACCAGAAAACTCTTAGAACTCATAAGTGAATTCAGTAAAGTAGCAGGTTACAAGATCAATGCCCATAAATCCAACGCATTTTTATACATAAGTGATGAATCTTCAGAAAGAGAAATTAGGAAAACTACCCCATTCACGATAACCTCAAAAAAAAAAAAAAAATATTTGGGAATCAATCTCACAAAAGAGGTGAAAGACCTCTACAATGAGAACTAAACAACACTAAAGAAAGAAATTAAAGAACACCTTAGAAGATGGAAAGATCTTCCATGTTCTTGGATAGGAAGAATTAATATTGTCAAAATGGCCATACTACCTAAAGTGCTATACAAATTCAATGCAATTCCAATTAAAATCCCAAAGACGTACCCTACAGAAATAGAGCAAGCAATTATGAAATTCACCTGGAAGAATAAGAAACCCAGAATAGCTAAAGCAATCCTTAGCAGGAAGAGTGAAACAGGGGGTATTGCAATACACAAGAAACCCCAAACCAACACCACCACCACTACCACAAAAAGAAAAGCAAGTAACAAATATTGGAAAGGTATGCACAAAAAGGACCCCTTATATGTATTGAAGGTATCCATCTAGTACATTAAGACAGTCTTTATGGAGAAGAGTAAAGAGTTTCCTAAGGAAAAAAAAAAAGAATTAATCTGTCATATGATTCAGGTGTCCCACTTCTGGTACACAGGTGAAGGAAATGGCATAAACACACCAAATAGATTTCTGCATGCTCCTGTTTTATTGTGAAATGACTCATAATAGCTAAAATATGTTATTAATATAGATACTTATCAACAAATGAGAAGATAAAGAAGACGTGCTATATATTCATGATATGGTTTAGATATTACGTGTCCCCCAAAAGCTCATGTGTGAGACAATGCAAGACATTTTAGAGATGAAATAGGTGAGTTATAAAAGCTTTAACCTAATTGGTACACTAATTCCCTGTTAGGGCTTAACTTGGTGGTAATGAGGGAAATATAGAAGGGCTTAGGCAGCCAGGGAAAGATGGTGAGTGAGGAGGTTGGGGGCAGGGCCAGAACAAAGGAGCATGGAAGGGTCTTCTGATGAGATCAGCTTCTTGGTTGACAAACGTGCTCATGGACACAAGCAGGGAATTCAGTCAGACAGACGCTTCCATACTCATGATCCTAAGCAGTGGATCCAATAGAAAAACTAAAACAGATGCATGGACCGAGGGGACACAAATCAATAATAGTGAGGAGTACATGGACGGGGGTTGGAGATGAAAAAGGAGGAAATTCCAGAGACCATAAAAAGAACAGGTCAAAACTCCCCCACTGGATTCCCCATTCTGGGGCCCCTTCTCTTCAGAGAAGTCTATCTCTGTGTCTCTGTCTCTTTTCAATAAACTTATTCTCTATCTTTTTTCAGTAAATCTACTTCTTGCTTGCAATCTCTGTGTCCTGTTCTTCAATTCTTTGCTGAATGGAGACAATGAATCCAGCACCCTTAGATGGTAACAATAACTCTAGTCTGGCAAGGTGTGCCTGGAGGAGGCAGGTCTCTGGGGGCATGCCTTTGGGTTTTATATTTTGTCCTTGTTGATTTAGGTGCCCCAGTCCTTCTCTCTCTCTCCCTCTCCTTATCCCTCTCCCTCTCTCTCTCCTTCCTGGTGCCATGACCCAGGATGCTTTCCTCCACACACACTTCCATCATGATGTTCTCCCTCACCACAGGGTCTAAGGAATGGAACTGGCCATCTATGAACTGAGACCTCTGAAACCATGAGCCCCAAAATAATTTTTTCCTCCTTAAAATTGTTCTTGTCATGGCTTTTGGTCACAGTGGTATAAAAGCTGACTAAATACAAAACGAAATCATATTAGGCCATAAAGAAGAACTAAATTCTTTCATTGGCAGCTAAGTGGACAGAATTGGAGGACATTATGGTAAGTGAAAGAAGACAGACACGGAAAGACAAGTATTCACTGGCCTCTGATTTGTGGACGTTAAAAAGAAAATCAATCTGAAGGTAAAATAATAATTACTAGAGATGGGGAAGAGTATGTGGTGATGGTGAGGAGAGTAGATGAAGAAAGGATGGATTTGATCAGTGTATGCTGTATGCACGTGTGGGAGAATCACACTCACTGCCATTAATATGTGCAAAAGCTACATGTTAATAATAAAATAATATTTAAAAATTAATAAACCTAAAAAGGATGTAAATAAAGAATACAGCATTGGATAATAGCAAACCCGTAGAGTGACCGACACCTCTGTCAGACTCCTTTAATTCTTATAGGGTTCTAAGCTTTCAGAAAAAGGTATTTTAGCTAAGGAATTGGAGGGCAATTTGAGAAGCTTTGGAATTTCTTTATGTCATTCACTGGCAAAGTCTAATTTTTAGTCTTTTCGTTTATTATGTTTGGAAGAGAAATTTAAAAACAGCACTCTGGATCCAACCTGAAAATCAGAAACAATGTGAAAAACATGTTATAGATCAGTAGAAAGGACAGAGAGAGGTAAAATAATTGCCGCAATCATGATTAATGAGACTTTCCAGGAGATAGGTAAATCAATAAGAAACCATATATTAGGGTAATTACTGGTGGACATTGTAGACACCAGCCTTGGAAGAAACCCTGAGAGATGTCAGTCAATAAGGTCTGAACAAACACAGTCCAATTAATCATACCTCACTTGCTTCAGCTCCACAGGGTCTACGTTTGATGTTTCCACTGTGTCCAATGGACAGTGGTAAAGGCTGTGGAATGGGAAACTCACAAATGTGCCCTGGGGAAACCCTGCTCTTTAACTCTTTAAGAAAATGAATCTCTAAACCTTTCGTCTTCATGATGCAATGATTGTAAAACAGAAACACAGCTGGTCAGATTAGGATTATGTGACCTTTACACCCACCATGCAGCCCACTCATGCCTATGCACAGGCAGCACAGATCCACAGACTGGCTCTCTGCTTCAAATCATCCTTCCTGCACAGGAGAGCTGACAGAAAAGAACAACAAAATGTCCCTGCGTGGAATGTATCCATGGGCCTTACTGGAGAGGAGATCAGTCTGGTAAAGGCAGTGATAATCAATCACCCACACTTGGTTTTCCTCAACTCCTCCACAAGGCAGCGGGCTTCCTCTTGAACAAGGTCCTCAATGCTCCTCTTCCCCATCCCAAAACTCCTCAGAGTCATGAGGGAGAAGCGCCTTATTTCTTTCCATCTGTTTCCATTACTTAAAATGATTCCTAAGAGAGGGGGAGCAGAAACAAAGAGTGAGATCGAGATCCCAGGCAAGGCAGAGGAAGCTGACATGTTTCAGCCACAAATTTAGCCTTAGGAGAACTTCAGGTCTTTTTTTTTTTTTTTCCTGTTCCTCATGATCATTGCCCTCTACCTGATGCACATGCACCCTTCCCAAGTCCTGTATTTGTTCTGTCAACCAGTGGGAAACTGCCTCTTCCAGAAAACTCTTCTCCATGATCAACTAGGGCTTCCTTCACAGCTTCATATCCATGCAACACCACAGAAGGCTTCATACCCAAATAGAGAGTGAACACAGGGCCCTAGACTTTTGACAACTGGAAATGGGAAAGAAAATGCAAATATTAGCTAAAGAAATGACCTACATATTTTGAATGATTCAGACTGCTATTCAGATTATTATTGTATTTGTTATATTTTATTCTGCATATGACCCTTCAAATATTTCTAAATTTTGTTCACAGATGATAATTATGTTTGTCACTTATGGATGGTCTATGATGTGTCACGCCTGGCTCAGGCAACTGACATCTATGCTGTAATTAATCCTTACATCAATTCATTTAGAGGACTCATTTGTCCAGTTTTACATGTAAAGTAAATCAAGTTAGAGAATTACAAACTCATTTTCAATGTACTATGGCTAATAAATTTGAACCTTTATTTTGTCTGAAGTTTGAACAATTTGTCAGCTCCCAGTGCCACCAACCCTTGCACCATTATCCAACTGATTTCTTCAGGGTCACCAGCAAGGTTCATACCACAGAAATTCTGATAAAGTAAGCCAGTGATGAAGTAAGTCTATATTTTTAAGTGAACCTAGATTATCTTAACACTGATTGTAGTTGAGACCACAGATATCACTAGCACACAAGAGAATGAGCACCAAGGAGCAGTGCCAGGCCATGCAGCATCTCCTGGAAGAAGAATTTCTTTCATCCCACAGCATTCATGGTGCACAGACAGCAGCACTGTGCAGAATCCACAAGGATCCTGTTGTCCCTCAGTGTACCCTGAATGTTTAATTCTTTCCTTCTCTTATAGATTCCCAATCTATAATTTTCTTTTTTAATAAACAATTTTAAGTTTTAAAAATATTTGAGGATTTTTGAAAAATAAAATGTATGTATTTAGAATATAAAATATGATTTCTTGATTTATGTATGCATTGCAAAATAATTACCACACCCAAACTAATTAACACATACAACACCTCAGTGTTATCATTATCTGTGTGTGAGTGTGGTGAGAACACATTAGCAAATTTTTGGTTGTAAGATACATAATTATTTACTGTAGTCAGCATGCTGTGCCTTAGGTCCACGTACTTACTCACCTTGTAACTGAATGTTTGTACCCTTTGATCAATATCTCAGCTTTCCGTCCACATCCCAGCCCCTAATTCCCACCATTCTGATCTCCATTATTATGCATTCATATTTTTTGTTTTTTGTTAATTTTTTTTTTGGTAAGGTTCCACATATAAGTGAGATTATGTAGTAAAGGTCTTTCAGTCTTTTTCCCTCATCATAAAGTGTTCCAGGTTCATTTCATGTTGTAATTAGTAGGATGTTCTTACTTTTTAAGACTGAATAAGATTCTATTTTATATATAAACCACATTTGGTTTACCCATTCAGCCATCAATGAAATACTTAGATTGGTGTCATTTCTTAACTATTGCAAATAATGGTGCAATTAATATGGAGTGCAGATAACTTTTTTCTTTTTTTTATTAGTTCCTTCTAGATATACATAACATTGGAATTTGTTTTGACATAATTATACAAGCACTGAATATGGTTTGCTCTAATTTGTTCCCCAATACTACCCTTTTCCCTTCGTTTCTTTCTTCCCCTGTTCCTTTCCCTTCATTTATAAATAAATCTTCTATTTATTTATAGATTTTTTTTTTAATTAGTGCCTTCTGGATATACATGAAGGGGAGATTCACTGTAGTATATTCTTAAATGTACTTAGGAAAGTTAAGTAAGAAACATTCAACCATTTTCCCTTTTCCAATCCCTGCTCCCTTCTCCTTAATCTCCTTCCTCTGTCCCACTGATCTCTTTCCTATTTTCATGGACTCTACCCTTTTCTTCTTTTCCCCTTATTTTGTACTAGCTCCTGCACATCAGAGAAAACATCTGACTTTTGACTTTCTGTTTGTGGCTTACTTCACTTCGCACCAGTTTCTCCAGTTCCATTAATTTATTGGCAAATATCATAATTTTATTCTTCTTTATGACTAATACTTTATTGTGTATATATACCACTTTGATTTAATCATTCAGCTGGTGACAGGCACATAGCTTGACTATTGTGAATTGTGCTACTATAAACATTGAAGTGGCTGCATCTTTACAGTATGCTGATTTGATCATTCGGCTATATACTGAAGAGTGAAATAACCAATTCATATGCTCTTTCCATTTCAAGTATTTTGAGGAATCTCCATTCTGCTTTCCAGAGTGGTTGCACTAAAATTTTTGGCCTCACAAAGATATGGGTCTACCTTTTCCCCAGATTCTCACCAAAATATATTTTCATTCATATTCTTGATAATGACCATTCTGACCAGAGTGAGATGAAATCTCAATGTAGCTTTGCTTCACATTTTCCTTATTGCTAAAGATGTTGAACATTGTTTTCATATATTTGTTATCCATTTATTTTATTCTTTTGAGAATTGTCTGTTTAGTCCTTTAGCCCATTTATTAGTGGCAGTATTTTTTTTGGCATTATGTTTTTCGAGTTCTTTTATATTCCGGGTGTTAATGCCTATCTGAGGAGTAGGTATCAAAAGTCTTCTCCCATTCTGTATACTCTTTCTTCATGCTCTTACACATTCCTTTCACTATGCAGAGAATTTTTAATGTGATGCTGTCCCACTTACCTATTCTGGCTTTGTTTGTTGCATTCCAGTCTTATTAACATAGTTGATGACTCTGCCAACACGTTGGAATGTGAGGCCTGTATTTTCTTTTATCTAGTTCAGATTTTCTGGTTTAGTACCTAGGCATTTGATCCACTTTATTTTATTTTTTATGCCAGGTGATGGATATCAGTCATGTTTCGTTCTTCTACATATTGATATCCAGTTATCCCAGCTCCACTTGTTTAAAAGGCTACATTTTCTCCAACATACGTGTTTGCGATTTTTGTCAAGTGTCACATGACTGTATCTTTGTGGGTTTGCCTCTGAGTTTTCTATTCTGTCCCACTGGTCTTCATGTCTGTTTTGGTGCTAATACTATGCTGTATTTGTAATTCTACAGTAAAAGTTTGGGTCTGGCACTGTGATGCCTGCAGCGTTCCTCATCTTGCTCAGGATTGCTTTGGAAATTCTTGGTATGTTAGTCTTCCAAATGAATTTTAGAACTGTTTTTTTCTAGTTTTGTGGAGAATTCCATGTATGTTTTGATGGGATTTGCGTTGAATTTGTGCAATACTTTTGGTAGTCTATTTTGACAGTATTAATTTTGACTGTCCATTAACATGGGAGCTCTTTCCAACTTCTAAGATCTTCAATTCCTTCCTTCAGTGTCCTATACTTTTCATTATAGAGGGCCCTCACCTACTTCATTACATTAATTGCCAAGTATTTTTTAGATTTTTGTGAATGGGATAGTTTTTCTAATTTCTTTTTCAACAGATTTCTTATTGGAATATAGGGAAAGGATTGATTATTTTATGTTGATCTTGTATCCTGCTAATTTACTAAATTTGTTCATCAGTTTTAAAAGTCTTCTTGTAAGTTGTTTGGGTTTTCTGATTGTAAGATATGTCATCCACAAACAATGATAATTTAACTTCTCCATTCCTATAAATTATTCCTTAAATTTTATTTTTTGTCTGATTGCTCTAGCTAGAATTTCTAAGATTATTTTGAATCAGAGTGGTGAGAATGGTCATCTTCTCTTGTTCCTCTTTTCAGAGAAAATGTATTTAGGTTTACTCCATTCATTCAGATGTAGGCTTTGGGTTTGTCATAAATAACCTTTAGAGTGTTGAGGTAAATAGTGTAAAATTTCTCAAGTGTTTTAAACATTAATGGATACTGGACTTTGTCAAATGCTTTCTCTGCATCTATTGAAATAATCATGTAATTCTTGTCCTTAACTATTTACGTGTTGAATTGCATTTATTGATTTGAGTATGTTGAAACAAGCTGGCATCCCTGGAATGACATCCACTTGATTATGGTGCACTATCTTTCCAAAGTGCTTTTTTTTAATTGAAAAAAAAAATTGTAGTTGTAGATGAACAACATGCCTTTTTCATTTTATTTAATTTTTTTAATGCTGTGATAAGGATTGAACCCAGTGCCACATGCTAGGCAAGCACTCTGCTACTGAGTCACAGTCCCTACCCTTTAAAATGATTTTGAATGTGGTTTGTCAACATTTCACTAAGAATTTTTGAATTTCTGTTCATCAGGGATATTGGCCTGAAGTTTTATTTCTTTGATGTGTCTTTTTCTGGTTTTGGTTCACAGTAATTCTGGCATTATAGATTGAATTGGCAGTTTTCTCTTGTTTTCCTTAGGTCTTTGACCCACTTTTAGTTTAGTTTTATGCAGGGTGACAGATAGGGGTCATGTTTTATTCTTCTACATGTGGATATCCAGTTATCCCAGCACCATTTGTTTAAAAGGCTATCTTTACTCCAACTTTGAGATAATAATTTAAGAAAGATTGGTATTTAGCTCTTCTTTAGTATGGAAGTACTCAGCTGAGAATCCCTCTGGTCCCAGGCTTTCCCTTTTTTTGGAAAACTTGATAACTCAATTTCTTTACCTGGATTGAACTGTTCTAATTAGCTATAGTCTCATGATTCAACTTGGGTAGGTCATATGTCTCTAGAAATTTGTCAATAACTTCAAGATTTTTCTGGCTATTTGGAGTATAAATTTTCAAAATAGGTTCTAAAAATTCTCTGGATTTCAATAGTGTCTGTGGTGATATCTCCTTTTTAATTTCTAATTTTGTTAGTTTGGATAGTCTCTCTTTTTATGGGTTAGTCCGGCTAAGGGTGTATCAATTTTGTTTATCCTTTCCAACAACAAACTCTTCGTTTCATTAATTCTTATATTTTTTATTCTCAAATTCATTCATTGAATCCAGCTCTGATTTTAAATACTTTCTGTCTTCTACTGTGTGGGGGTGTCTTCTTCTTCCAGGACCCTGAGGTATAAAGTTAGATTATTTATTAGATATATTTTTTTATTTAATGTTGGATCTCAGTGCTATGAGCTTTCCTCTTAGAACATCTTTCATCCTGTCCCAGAGATTTTAACATATTGTATCCCTATTCTCATTTGTTTCTGAGAATTTTTATTTCTCCCTGATTTCTTCTGCTATCCTTCCCACTGTGATTACATTTGTGTGCTGTTGCACCCAGCAAGATTTCTGTTTTTCATCTTGTAATCAATTTCTAATTTCATCCTATTTGATCTGATAGGATACAAGGAATTATCTCTAGTTTTTGAACTTACTAAGATTTGCTTTGTGCCCAAAAATATGATCTATTATAGAGAAAGTTACATGTGCCACTGAGAAGAAAGTGAATTCATTTTTGATGAGTGAAATATCATATATATATATATATACACACATATATATGCACACATATATATCTATTAGGTCTATTTGATTAATAGTATTTTTATGAAGAATCTTCATTTAGTTATGTCTGGATGATCTAGCTAGTATTGAGAGTGGTGTGTTGAAATCACATATAGCATTGTGGTCTATTTGATTTTTTTATATTGAGAAACATTTATTTTGTATGTATACCAATGTTTAGGGCATAAATATATATAATAATTATATCTTGTTTTTTGATGATTCCCTCAACTAGTATGAAATGACCTTATTTGTTACTTCTGATTAATTTGTCTTGAAATTCCTTTGTTTGATATGTGAGCAACTACCTTGCTTTTGACTGCAATTTGCATCACGTATCCTTTCCCATCTTTATTTCAGTCCATGGATGTCTTTGTATGTAAGATGAGTCTATTGCATACAACATATTGTTGGGTCTTGCTTTCTAATCCAATCTGCCAATCTATTTCTTTTGATTAGAGAGTTTATACAATTTATATTCAATGTCACAGAGAGATTATTTTTATTTCCTGCCATTTTAATTTATTTCTAATGCTAATTCAGACTTGATCCTCCTTTAACTGACTATTCTAGTATTTATTCTTATGCTACTTTTATCTTTATTTTTCAATTCTTCTACATGAAATACTTCATTGACTATGCTCTATAGTGCAAGTTTAGTAGTTTTGAATTCTTTTAGTTTGTACTTATCATGGAATGTTTTTATTTCATCCTCAGTTGTGTAATTTTTCTGGATATAGTAATCTAGGTTGGTGCCCACTTTCCTTCAGTACTTAACATATATTATTCCAAGCCCTCCTGGCATATGGGGGTCTGAAATTTGAATTGGTTTACTTTCAAATGTGACCTGCCATTTTTCTCTGCAACTTTTAGAATTCTATCCTTATTCAGTGCACTAGGAATTTTCATTATAATGTATCTTGGAGATGATATATTTTGATCTTGCCTATTTTGAATTTTATGCACCTCTTGTATTTGGATTTCCATCTCATTCCTAAGATTGGGAAGTTTCTAATAGTATTTCATTGACAAGTTTGTACATTCCTTTAGTTTGTACTTCAGAACCTATATCTCCCCCAGTCATCCCTAAATTTGATCTCTGAATGATATACCAGATTTCTGGAATATTCTGGTCTATTAACATCTTTTCTTCATTGTCAATTTTTTCAAAATTATATACTTTGTCTTTGATGCCTGAAGATCTAACTTCAAAGTGATCTATTTGTATTGCTGTCCATCAAATTTTTAATTTGATTTGTTGATTCTTTCATTTTCAGGATATCCATTTGGTTCTTTTTCAGAATCTCTTTGTTGAAATGACTTTCTGTAGTCTCTTTCTTTAGTTTCACTTTCTGTAGTCTCTCTCAAATTTTATTCCTTACATCTTCTTTTAGATTGTTGAACATTTTAACTGTGAACTTTCTATATTCCTTCTTTGATATTTCCTCCACCACTCTGTTGTGCTGTCAATGAGTCAGCTGTTGAAGTGTTATGGGGTTTGAAGATGGCTCGTTTCCTTTCTTTTTCATACTGCTTTTATGTTTATATTGGGATGGTTATTACTTCATCTTTCATGCAAAGAACTGTGTATTAAACTTCTTTTTCTTAAGAATCCCATGCTGGGTAAATATTAAGGTATTGATTCTCTATCTTAATGTGTGACCTCTGATATTTCCAGTATCTGCACCACTTTGAGAGAAGCAACCAAACCCTATTTACTAAATTCAAAGCATTGTTATATACTATTAAAATCTTATGAAAATTTTAAAAACTTGTTAATTCTGTTCTTCATAATTCCTCTAATCCAGGTATAAACTTGTAGCAAAATTCTGGAATAGGTTGAGCAATTAGTTATTAAATACATTAAAATTGCTGTAACATTATATAAGGACTGAAAGGGAAAAGCCTTGGTTTATATTTCATCTGAACTTGGGACGTTCAGATGTCCAATATTCTTTGACTTTGGATTCCTTGAGAGGAAACAGGAACCATGCCCTGACTTGCTATGGACCTCCTGATGGTTTGTTCTCATTTGTTAACCCAGGAGTATGAGGTAGACTACTTGGAAGGTGCAATGTTGTGTTTGTTGGTGCTGGAGCTCAAGATACAGGGCTCTGATTGTCATGAAGCATCATATGCATGTCCTCCTCCACAGTATACATTCCAAAGTGACAGAGAGACTGGTGATGCTGCAAGCACAGGTCTTGTGGTTGTGAAATCTCCATGGGTAATTTGTAGTTCAGCTGCATCGTCCCGGCTGACACAACTCATCAGATTACTATCCCTATAACTGGGTATAGATACTCAGTGTATTTACTTCAGTTCTAGCTTCCATTGCTCCAGTTTGTGAACCATAGGCACCATGTGCTTCTGCTGAGTGGTACTGAGACAGCATCTATGCACAGTATCCAAATACCCAACAACTGTGGCTGTAAGTTAGTCTGGACACAGGCACATGCCGTAACTTACTTTCTGCTAACTGTGGCCATTATCTGGATGCCTTCCCTATCCTCTGTCTAGGACTAAAACTCTTGAATCTGAGCTCTCATTCTCACCACAGTGAATTGTGTCCTTTTTTAAAATCTTTATCTCTTTGTTGAAATGATCTTTCACTTTTCATCGTGAGTTGTGGGCATCTGCTAAGTCTCTGCCTGGGTTTCTATGGATGCTATTGTGAGTGCTGGTTAAACAAGCACTTCATGGAAGGGGTCTGCTGCATCCCACTCACCTTATTTTCAATCAGGGGGAAGGGATTTCAGCAACCTTAGGCTAATAGTGATCTCCTACAAGTTCTTTCTAGTCAGATTCTTAAGAGATCCCACTGCAGGGGTACTCACTCTGGTTTAATTTGTTGCTATCTGTAAGTGTAAATACGTCATGTTGATTTAATTTCTTCACAGGCAACAGGTCTGCTATGCAATTCACAAAATTGTTGCCAGGCCTAGCATGGCATTCTGGCTATGATTTATGTTAGACTACTTGATCTCCTTTAATGACCCTGTTGCTCCTATCCCATTTTAATTTGGTCTGATTTTCTTCCCATGTATTGTTAAGGGAGTGAGCTTATGTGCTTTTCCTCTTATTTTTTCTCTCTCTGTTTCCCCTCCCTCAATTCCGACCATGGCCCAGGTTTGGAATTATTTTCAGATCCAGCAACCAAACTTCAAATGTATCCATGTCTTAGACGGTTTCATACTGATCTTAGAGTATTTATTCTGTCACTCACATCTACAGTCAGCTGTTCCTTCATTGTCTTCTTTCTGTGTTGTGGAGAAATTTGGGATATTTTCTAGCTCTGCTCTGCCATCCTCTCCTTCACCCCAGTTGCCTTTCAAACATACTAATTTAATCTATGAATATATACTCTGAGAAATGGGACTAAGGGATCATATGATAGTTCTAGTTTGTGAATTTTTGAAAAAGCTCCATAGTATTTTCTTTAACAATGCTATCAACATACATTCCCACCAACATCATATCAGAGTTCTCTCTTCTCTAATCTTTGCCCACACTTGTGCATTGACTTTTGACAACAGCAATTCTAACAGGTGTAAGGTGATATCTCATCATGGCTGTGAGTTACATTTCCTTGATGATAAGGGATGTGATCATCTTTTCATATATCTCTTGACCATTTGCATATTTTCTTTGGAAAAATGTCTATTCTAATCTTTTGTCCATTTTTTAAAAGTTTATATGTCCAGGTTTTGTTAGTTTGACTTCCTTTTTCTTTTGCTATTCATTTAAATCTTGTTTATTTTGGATATGAATCTTACATTGAATAGTTTTTTTTATAAATATTTTCCCTGTCCCTAGATACCTTTTCATTTTGTAGATTGTTTCCTTTACTGTGCCTGAGCTTCTTAGCATGATGTATTCTCATTTATTTATTCATTTTTCCCCTGTGCTTTGAGTGTCAAATGCAAAAAAAAAAAAAAAAAAAAAAAAAAAAAAAACAACCAAAATGGGCATCCCCAAGGCTGGGTTTTGTACACAAAAGGGAGGGAAGAGACAATTTTGATTTTGATTTATGGATACTAATTTGAAGATTGGCGAAATTAGAAATGAGTTCTGGTATTCTGTTGTGTAATTGGGTGATGATAAACAGTGTACTGCTCATTACAAAAAAGTTAGAAGAAAGGATTTGGAATAATTTTGCCACAAATAATAATATATGTTTGAGGCTATAGGTATATTTACCTTCATTTGGCTATCACACAAAATACATCAGTATGAAAACATTAAATGGTATCCCATAAATATTCACAGTTCTTAGGTGTTGATTTTTAAAGGACATATTTTTTAAAATCATTGCTAGAAAAGGCTAGGGAACATCTTTCCCATGTTTTTCTCTAGTAGTTTAATGATTTCAGATCTTACATTTGTCTCGAATTGATTTTGGTGTGTCGTTTTAGAAATGAGTCTAATTTCTTTTGTTTTTGGATGTGGGTGTAGTTCCAAACTTTTTTTCTTGAAAAGACTATCCTTTCCCCGTTACTTACCCCTGGCTCCTTTGTGAAAAATTAGTTAACAATATGTGAGTATGTTTGTTTCTGTACTCTGCATGAGGTCCTTTGTTCTATGCATCTGTATTATGCCTGCAGTCTCATGTTTTACCTACTGTAGGCTTGTATATATTTCTATGCATACAGAATTCTTCATACATAAGATTACACTGGTTATTCAGAATTTTTTGAGATTCTAAACAAATTCTAGAACTTTCATAATTTCTGTGAAAAACACCTTGGATTATTCATAAGGATTGCATTAAATCTGTACATCATGTTGGGTTGTAACAATAATAAATATTCAAATCCATAATCATGGATTTTTTTTTCATGTATTTCTGTCTTCTACAACTTCTTTCATTGACGCTATTCATATTTTTTTAACCTCCTGGTGAAGTTTATTACTAAATATTTTAGTTTCTCATGCTGTTGTAAATGAAATATTTTCTTGATTCTTTATCAATTTGTTATTTAAAATGCTGTTGAGAATGAATTAAACAACATTGCCCTATGTATATTTATGATTTTTAATTAAAATTTTAAAAAAAGAAATCAAGACTAGGGAATATATAAATTAGAGAGTCAAGAAAATAAAAAGAAAAACTCATAGTTATGCAAGTCATAAGGATCCACTTGGACTGAACCTCAAATTCAGCGTTAAGTATCCTGGCAGTCATATTGAAAAGGGAAATATGGTTAATTACAAAGTACTTGTCATCAGAAAGAAAAAGAAGACCAGTTCCTTAGGGAAGGAAAGGCTTTCCTAACACTTGGCTCTTCAGGAAATATCTTATATAGAGCATCACATAGTCTAGCAATCTTCCTATAATTACTATGAAAGTGAATTTTGTAAGACAGTGTCTTGCAGCACCTTGCAATAAAAGTGAGAATATATAACTAAAAAAATAAATAAATAAATAAAAAATAAAATGCTGTTGAATTTGGTATGCTACCCCTGTATCCTGAATCTTTAGAATTGATTTATTAGTTTTCTATTCATTTATTAGGTTTGCAGTTGAAGTTTAGTTTTCCATATGTAGATTACATCTAATGAAAACAGACTATTTCTTTTTTTATTGTAGATTTATTTTACTTCTTTTTTAAATTTTTAATTAATTTTTAATTTGTTCTAATTTGTTGTACATGATAGAATGCATTTGTACATTTTGATAGATCTTACATAAATTGAATCTGTTTCATTTCTTCCTTTTTTATTTGTATGCCTTTTAGTTCTTTTTTTTTTTTTTCACTTAATTGTTCTGACTTGGACTTCTACGTTGAATAAAACTGTCAGATGGGACACTCTCATATTCTACCTAATTCTTGAGCAAAATCTTTCAACTTTCCCTATGGAACTAGCTCTTGGTTTGTCATACATGGCCATTATTGTGGGAGTTTTTGAACATTTTATCATAAAAGGAGTTGAAATTTATCAAATTTCTTTTGGTATACCTATTGAAATGGTCATGCAGTTTTTGTCCTTCATTCTGTTAATATGATAAATCACATTTACTGATGTATATGTGTTGAATCATTCTTAAATCTCTGGGAGCAACCCTGCTAAATCATGGTGGATGATACTTTTAATGTACAGAAGCATAGAAAGAAGCAGGTAGAATGAAATTTTTCCTAGCATTTTGAGTACTTATTTTCGAATTTTTACATGATAGTGTAGCTGTGGTGGACACCTGAGTCTTCTTGAGCTTTTTAACTTATGGATGGTTCTCTCATTGTTTTTCTTCAGTTAAAGGGGATGAAGATTGAGATACACTATTTCTTCATCTTATTGACAGTCTATAACATAACTATCTCTTTACATAGGCTTAATGTGCTTCTTCAGGGAAGTTCATTTTTTGTTATTTCTTATTGTACCTTATTTCTCATGAGTGCATAACATTTTGTTTGGTTCAATCAGCAAAATGAAATGTCCACCATTTTATATATTTGTATCCTTTTTATTAGAGAATTGCAGTTATACATAGTAGTTGAGTTCATTTTGACAAACTCATACATATGTTGACTTTGATTTAGTCAATTTCATCTTGGTTTTGCTCCCTTTCCCCTGCCCTGCTCTTTCTTCCAGTTCTCCTTCCTCTCTGCTACTGATCATCCATTCATTTATTTATCAGTTTATTGTGATTGTACATGTACATAAAGGTGGAATTCCTTGTGATTTATTTAAATAGGCACATAACATAGTATTGTTAAATTCATTCCACGTTTCTGCTCCTTTCTTTTCCCTCTTACCTTTATCTGGATCTCCTTCTCCAGTGATCTTGCCTATATCTTTGTGATAGCCCTTTTTCCCCCATTATTGCTCTAGCTTCCACATATGAGAGAAAACATTCCACCCTTGATTTTCTGAATCTGGCTTCTTTCACTTAGCACGATGCAGTTGTTTACTTTTGGTGGATATGAAAAATACCTGCAAGTCAGGTATCAGAAAACATCTAGGATGAATGCTCTAATTGCACAACATTTTCATTATTATTTAACTTCAACAAAAAAAATCACAGCAAATGGCCATAAAACAATGAAGAGCAGAGGCACATCAAACCTTTGCCATTTTAATATGTCAAGATATTTTAAAATGTTTCTCTGATTCCAGATGCACTACTTCATTTCACTATTTCTAACAATGAGAGACATATAAAACCAATGGAAACATCAAAATGCACCAAGAATATTTTCTGTGCAGCAATCTCTTTTAATAATTTGCTTCCATTAATATATTTAATTAAAAAAAAGAACAAATTCACTTACCCTTTGCCAGCCACTGGAGAAACATGAGCATACTTACATTGCTTAAAGATTTTCTGATGTTTTTAGCATCTATCTGCAAGATATTCCCAAGAATTGGGAGAGGAGTGGGGCCTGGTGGGAGCTTCCCTCCTCCAGAGCTCTGTCTCCTCAATGAAAAGAGAAGCAGACCAGAGACACAGAGCACCAAGATGATAGCTAGATCCATTGAAGTCTTCTCGTTTACTGAAACAAATGTGAGCTTGCAATCAATGTAAAGCTTTTATAGTGCTCTCTCATAATTCAGAATATGTCTTATTTAAATATAAAGTGCTGAATCAGTCAACTAGAAAAGCTCTAATCCCTCCTGAGTGTACACTGATTATCTGATAAAGGTAAAAATAAACTGTTGTTAAGTTTGCTCTCTTTTCCAAATCTCTATCCTTGACCATTCTGGGATACACCAGAGGACAGACTATTTACAGCAAAGAAACAAATAAACGAGGACACGGCTTCTGGTTATAACCATGTGCAACTAGGATTAAGAAAAAAAATGACACATTTGATTGAAAAATTGCTCCACATTCTGGATTCTCAGACTGATGACCAATAGGAAATTCATGACTTTGAGAAATGTCACTTTATATCTGACTTTTATGTAGCCATATTGAACTTGTGATACTTCATCAAACAATAAGATAGTTTGTGTTTGAAAATGAAGTCTTTTAAATATGTTAAATAATTGAACTAACATCACAACTCCCTGAATTAAAGTAAGCAGCATGTGCGTTGGAGGTGAATGGAAGTGAGGGACCACATCAAGACTTCCTGCACAGGAGGAATAATATGCAAACTGAAATAGAATATTTTTGGTAGTCATGATTCAATACGTCATTGGATTGACCAATAGACACTACCAGATCCATAAATTGATTAGCATACTTATTTACAAGTCATTTAATAAAGATAATAGTTGTTGACAAGATCACAGTTACATAATATTCAACTTCCATGTTTACAGGAATTTTGATAACTAACATAAATTTTCACATCTATCACATCACTTGTGATTTTCCTAATTATATTTAGATAAAGTAAAATTATTTCCATTGAGGAATGAGGAAGCTGGGCCTCAAGAGATCCAGTGCCATGGCCAAGGGCACACAGATTGTACATGGTAGAACTGAGACTGACCTCATATACCCTGACTCTCTTAGATTTACCTAAAAAAAACTGAAATTCAAACAAGTTCAATTTTACTGAGTATGTTCTCTTTTACATTATTCCATGGTTACACTCATAAGTGACTTTTCAACTAGACATTGATTTAATAATTGCAACATCCATTGATTAAAATGGTAGCCAGAAAAGTTTTGTTTTTTTAACCTTTAGAATTTTCATTAACTCAGGCCTTAAAATCTTTATTCATGTCAAAACAAAACAGTAATTTGTTGTGACTCACAGAGTTGCAACCTCTAAACCAACCACCTCAGGCTCTAAACACTGAAAAACCACACTTCCTTATTTTGGATAAAATAAACTTGATGTCTCTCATTAGTACTTTAGCTTTCTTATCAATAAGATGAATTACTCTACTATCTTATTTCATCCCATGAGGCTCCTGCCTGACCATTTCATTTTTTATAATGAGCGAGAATCACACAACATACCAAAATTTGGGGACACAGGAAAGGTAGTGTTAAAAAATAAGTTTATAACAATGGATGCCTTCATAAATCAATTTCAAATATATAACATAATAATGCATCTCAATAACCTAATAAAGAGGCAACAATACCAATTAATTGAAGGAAATAACAAAGATCAGAGCAGAAATAAATAAATATTTAGAATCAGTAGAAGTTCTTTTTTTTTTTTACTTTTTTTATTGTAAACAAATGGGATACATGTTGTTTCTCTGTTTGTACATGGCATAAAGGCATACCATTTGTGTAATCATAAATTTACATAGAGTAATGTTGTTTGATTCATTCTGTTATTTTTTCCCTTCCCCCCACCCCTCCCACCCTCTTTTCCCTCTATACAGTCCTTCCTTCCTCCATTCTTGCCCCCCTCCCTAACCCTAACTCTAACCTTAACACTAAACCTTCCCTCCCCCCACTTATTAGCGATATCATTCGTCCTTTGGTTTTTTGAGATTGGTTTATCTCACTTAGCATGATATTCTCCAATTTCATCCATTTGCCTCCAAATGCCATAATTTTATCATTCTTTATGACTGAGTAATATTCCATTGTATATATATACCGCAGTTTCTTTATCCATTCATCAATTGAAGGAGATCTAGGTTGGTTCCACAGTCTGGCTATTGTGAATTGAGCAGCTATGAACATTGATGTGGCTGTATCTCTGTAGTATGCTGATTTTAAGTCCTTTGGGTATAGGCCAAGGAGTGGGATAGCTGGGTCAAATGGTGGTTCCATTCCAAGTTTTCTAAGGAATCTCCACACTGCTTTCCAGAGTGGCTGCACTAATTTGCAGCCCCACCAGCAATGTATGAGTGTACCTTTCTCCCCACTTCCTCGCCAACACCTGTTGTTGCTTGTATTCTTGATAATCGCCATTCTAATTGGGGTGAGATGGAATCTTAGGGTGGTTTTGATTTGCATTTCTCTTATTACTAGAGATGTTGAACATTTTCCATATGATGTTGATTGCTTGTAGATCTTCTTCTGTGAAGTGTCTATTCATTTCCTTAGCCCATTTGTCGATTGGATTATTTTTATAGAATCAGTAGAAGTTTTTTTAAAAAAATAAAATCAATAATCTATTAGCTAGAGTAAGAATATAAAAAAGAAGAAATAAGTAAAATCAGATGAAATGTGTAGATAGTACAATTTATATCACAGAAATACAAAGATATTAGAGAGCATTATGAAATTTATAAGCCTAAGGGATTAGCTAAATTTTTGGACACATATAGCTTGCCAAAATTGATTTATAAGACATGAAAAACACAAACAGACCAATAATGGGTACTGAGACCGAATCAGTAATAAAGCATTTCCCAATAAAAAAAAGTTAAGGATACAATGGCTTCACTGCTGAATTCTATCAAATTCAATAACATTAGTCAAATAGTTCCAAAGGATTGAAAGAGAGGATCTTCCAAACTCATTCTAAAAGGCCAGCACCATCTTGGTTAAAAGAGAATCAGAAAAATTTTTTAACCTTTAGAACTTGCATAAGCCCATATCACAAAAAAAACCCTTTCCCAGGACAAACAGAAACAGTAACTTGCTTTTTGACCCTGAAGTTCAAACCAACCAAGTCAGCCTTCAAACTCTGATAGAACTACACTGAATCATTATGTTTAAAATAAATTTTACTGCTCTCTTTGTATGATTTACTTAATTTCCTGTGAGTTGAAGGTCCCTACTCTCCTTCTACAATCCTTAAAGGCTCCTGCCTGGCCCTTTTCCTTTCTGTAAACTGAATAAATTTTCTATGCCATTAACATCTATCTGTACCCCTTCCTCAAGAGTTATGGGTCTTACATTTGGTACTTCAAGACCTCTACTACAGAGAACTTGTAGAGTTTGTTCAAAGTTCCCTATTTTTTTTTATTATTCTCAGAATGTTTTTATTATTCTAGTTCATTCACCTTGCCCTCATGACCTGATACCCTTTCTTCCATTTTCACCATGTAGTATATTGGTGAGACTTTAAACTGAGCTCATTATTTGACATATTGAGCTTTCAAATTCCAAGTTTTCTGTTTAGCTCTTTCTTAGGCACTCTCTCTCTTTATTGAAATGTTCTTTCATATCTCTCATATTTCTTAATTTATTCTGCCAACTTTTTGTATCTTCTTTGAATTTGTTGATGATTTTATAAATCACTTTCTAGGACTCTTTGACATCCACTTTGGTATCTACAAATTTAGATAACTATTGGGGAGTTAAGAACTTGTGGGTGCATCTTGCTGCCTTGTTTTTTCATGTTTCTCAAATTTCTATGTTGTATTGCATAATTTGGGGTAAGATATCTTTTCCATTATTAAGTAAGTGACTTTCTCTTTGTGATGTGCTCAGATCTGGGAATGTGTCTCAGTATCGAAACTCCCACTTAATGTATTCAAAGTGCTAGGTTCAATATCCAGTTGCATTTTGAGTGGAAAAAATAACTGGAAGTAACAACTGGAAGTAGCTAACTCCCAGTATGACCCTTGACCATAACTGCAGAGGGATAGGATACTGTTTGAATACTGGCTAGATCTTGCCTCAGCCCCGATCAGCAGAGGAAATGGGTGCCTAACATTCACAACCTGGGGAAGTGGAAACTAGAACCCAGATGACCTGGTTGAGTCCTTTCACTAAGTAATGATGACAGTACACCAGTGAGCTGCGTAAGCCAGGGGGAATATTTTTGCACCACAGATCACTCATGGAAAACTCACAACCACAGGACCTGTGTTTATAGACAGCCACCAGACTCTACACCAAGAAGAGCAGTTACACAGTGACTGACAACAATCACAACCACAGACCAGAACCTGCAGCCTGAATCTAGGCATACAATAGAAACAACCAATAGACACACCACCACACTTCTTAGTAGTTAGCCACAGGCCACTGACCTGACAAACCAGACCCAGCAGGTGGGAAGCCCATAGAAGGAAACTAGGGGAATGGCGCCTTTGCCCCAGGACCTCTGGAGGGACCTGAAGCCAAAGAATGATAGACATCTTCAGGAATGTCCCCAATCCTAATGAAATCCAAGTCAAGATTCAACAAGAATTTTCACCTTGGTTTAGTTTACTAAACATAACTCTAACATCAACCTTAATTAATATATTAGAATTTATCTTGATTGTTGATTATTACCATAATAGCCAACATTGTACCTTCAATCCATCTCTGTGGATTTCTTCTGATGGTTTCAAGTATTAATTGGAATCTTTCTGTCTACCTAGTCCTAGCTTATACTTACTCCTAAAAACCCCTTTTCTCTCTCATACTGTCTGCTACTACCTCAAATACCCTCCATCCACTTTTTTCTCCTTTTGAACTTGATCTGTATCATTCTATTTTGTCTTTTCTTTCTTTCTTTTTCTCAATCTTTTGCTTAATTTTTTTATCCCACTTTCAGTCCTCATATAACAATTTTACTATATTTAATAGCTAATTCTTCTATCTGCTCCAGAACCTTACTATAGGTTTATCCCTGGATTAGAGGAAATGTGGAGAACAATATCAACAAGTTTTTCACTTTTCATAGGTTTGAATAATACATGGCTTGACTCTGAAGTGATAGTAGTAAATAGGGTTCAGGAGAATCTTTCAATGTGTACCTGATACTGGAATCAACAGAGGCCACACACTAAGTTAAACTATCAAAACCTGAACATTCATTCAATTCAGGACTCATAAGAAAAAGAAGCTCATGAAGTAATCCCTTACTTAAAAGAATAAGCAATAACCATTCCAACAGATAGATATATATACAAACATTAAGGGAACAAACTACTTCAAACACTTTAACAACTGACTCCATTGACACCACAGTGAAGGAAATGTCAGAAAAAGAATTTAGAAAATTTATAGTTAAAACCTTCAATGACCTAAAAGAAGATGTAAAGAGTAAAATTAGAAAATGTAGGAAGTGAACATTCACTTCAATAAAGAGATGGAGATACTGAAAAAAATTTAACAGAAATCCTGGAAATGAAAGAATATAAAGCAAATCAAAACTCTGATGGAAAGCTTCAGCAATAGATCATACCACTTTGAAGACAGATTTTCAGGCCTTGAAGACAAAATACATAATCTTGAAAATAAAGTTTATCATAAAGAAAAGATGTTAAGAGACCATGATCAAAATATGCAAGAAATCTGGAATAACATCAAAGACCAAATTTAAGAATTATTGGGGTAGATGAATGATCTGAAATGAAAACTAAAGAGATGAACAATCTTTTCACTAAAATAATATTAGAAAAATTTCCAAGCCTTAAGAATGCCATAGAAATGACATCACAAGAGGTATATAGGACTCAAATATACAAAATTGCATTAAACCTACTCAAGACACATTATAATAAAAATGCCTAATATACAGAATAATGACAGAATTCTAAAAACTGTGGAAGAAAAATGGCTGGTGATTTTTAGAGGTAAGCAAATTTGGATTTCAACTAATTTCTCAACCCAGACCCTAAAAACCAAGAGGGCTTAGAATAATACATAACAATTTCTGAAAGAAAATGGATACCAACTAAGACTACTATGCCCAGCAAAATTAAGCTTCAGAATTGAAAATGAAATTAAAAAACCTTCCACAATAAAAAGAAGCTAAAAGAAGTCATAACTAAAGCCTGCACTACAGAACATACTCAATGAAATATTTCGTGAAGAAATAAAAGATAAAAATTAAAACTAGCATAGAGAGGTATTGCTCTAGAAGAGTAGTAAATTAAAGAAGAACCAACTCTGACTTAGACATCAGAAATAAAATGGCAGAAAATAAAAATCATCTTTCTGTAATAACATTGAATGGAAATAATCTAAACTCTTTAATCAAAAGACATAGATTGGCAAATTGGATAAAAAAAAAAAAAAAGACCCAACAATATGTTGTTTGCAAAAGACTCACCTAACAGGTAAGGATATACACAAACTGAAGGTAAAAGGATGATAAAATGTATGCCATGCAAATTGTACCCATAAACAAGTAGTCAGTCTTATATCAGACAAAGTGAACTTCAAGCCAAGATTTGTCCCTACAAAGAAGATCACTTCATAATGATTAAGGAAACCATCAAACAAGAAGATATAATAATTGTAAATATTTATACCCCAAACAATGGTGAATCTATGTACATAAAACAAACTCATCTTAATATTAAGAATCAACTAGACCACAATACAATAATACTGGGTGACTTCAACACATCTCTGTCACCACTAGGTAAATCATACAGACATAAACTAAGTAAAGATTCTTCAGATCTAAAAAATCCTATTAACCAAATGGACCTAACATATTTATAGAGTACTTTTTATCTATCAACAATTGAACTCATCTTCCTGTAAGCAGCACATGGAACATTTTCTAAAATACATCAAATTTTAGGTAGCAAAGCAAATCTTAGGAACATAAAACTATAGAGATAATTTCTTGTATACTCTCAGATCATAATGGTTGAATTTAGTTCAGCAGAAAAAATCTCTACCCTGTGAACTTGAAGTTTCCCTTATGGATATTCCCAGCACCTCACAAATAAGGGGAAAATGCAAAATAACAAAAAGCACTGCAAACAATACACAGTTTTAAAATAAACACTGTTTGCTTTAATTTCATGTCTAGTTCGAAGTTAATTATTGTTTTGCGGTTGGCAATTGCTGACTCCACCTTTTCTGTTTGTTTGTGGCAATGAACCTTGCGGATGTCATAGTAAGAACCAGGTGTTTATTTTAAAACTCAACCAAAAGACAACACCACCCTGCTCCACACACAAAATCAGATATATTTTAACACAAGGAAACTTCAGATATCCTTTAATACAACTCAAACTTCAGATATACTTTAAAACAAATAAGAGACAAAACCTCAAACAATCAAGCCCCAGGTGAAAATGACTAGGAGTCAGCCCTTATGTTCAACAGATGCCCACTGCTACAGCAAAAACAGAGTTAAGCAAGGATGTTGATACTACACCTACAAAGTGGTCTCAATCTACATAACTTTAGGACACTTTCTCAAGTGAAGGTTGTGCCTATAAGAGGCCCACACATAAAAGTGGAAGAGGAATCCTTATCAAGAGATGCATAAATCCAACTGAGGAATATAAAAATATGAAAAAACAAAGGAACATAACCCTTCCTAAAGTTCATAATTCTCCAGTAACCCAAAATATTGAAGTGTATGAAATGCCAGATTAAAAAAACAAAAGGATGATTATAAAAATGATCATTAATTATAAGAGAACACAGGAAAACAACTGAATAAATTAAAGGAATCAGCATAGTATGTATATGATAAATTCAATAATGAGATAAAAATTCTGAAAAAGAATCATAGAGAAATCCTGAAAATGAAAAACTCAGTAAATAAAATTTTGGATGAAAGTCTCAGCAACAGATTAAATCATATAGAAGAAATAATTTCAGGCACTTAAAACAAGGTATATGAACTTGAACACTGAGTCAGAAACTTAAAGAAAGCTAGAGAATAAAAGTATGACCTGAATGTATCAATAATCTGGGACATTAAGAGTCCAAACTTAAGAGTCACTGAGATTCAAGAGGAAATTGATTTAAAACAAAGGCATTGACAATTTTCAGTGAAATAATTTCGAAAAGAAATCCAAATGTAGGAAATAAGGTGAACTTCCATGTACAGGAGGCATTGGAACCCAAAATAGACAAAATGGAAAAGAACCTCTCAATGACACATTATAATTAAAATGTCAAACTTATGTATAGAATGGAGATAAAAGTTTAAAAGCCTCAAGGGAAAAAAGACAGGTTACATTCAAAGGTAAGCCAATGAGAATTACTTCTGATTTCTTGGCACAAACTGTAAATGTCATGTATTCATCACTCCAAACTCTGAAAGAAAAGAATTGGCAACCAAGATTGATATGTCAGGCAAAATTATCCCTCAGAGTTGAAGAAGAAATACAAACCGAACAAGATGAGCAGAAACTAAATTTATGACACTAAGCCATCACGACAAATAATACTTAACAAGACTTAAAGAAAGAAACCTATGGAAGAGGTTTATTACAAACTTCAGAACCTGTGAATGGATGAATCTCATTAGAAGAATAACCAAGACAATGATAAACCAGACCACATAAAATATTAGAAATTAATCAAAATGACAGGAATTAATAAACAACTCTCTTTAACTACACTGAAGGTAAGTGGCTTCAATTCTCCAGTTAAAAGGCTTGAAGATTGGATAAAAAAAAAAATCCTGCTACATATTGTTTCCAAGACACTCACCTTATAGGCAATGACAGTCACAAGATGAAAGTGATAGGATGGAAGTTGATACTGTATGCACAAGGAGATCATAACAAACAAGAGCAGCTGCTCTCATATCTGACAAAGCAAACTTCAAAGCAAAATTAATCAGAAGAGACAAGGAATGTCAATTCATATTGGTAAGGAAAAAGACAAAAAGATATATCAAAAGTAAACATTTATTCCCCAAACATAAGTACACCTAATTACATAAACAAAACACTCCTTAAAGACTCAGATATAACCCAATAAGGGTGTTTTTTTTTAGCATTGCTTATATGACCAATAGATAGGTCATCTGGACATCAGTTTATTAAGGATTATTCAAATATTTATAAATTAAATGAACCTAGAAGATATTTATAAATCAAATGAACCTAGAAGACATCTATACAGTATTTCATCCAACAACAGCTGAATTCATTTTGTTCTCAGCTGCTCATAAAATCTTCCCCAAAATAGATCACATTTCATACACAAAGCAAATTCTAGCAAATACAGAAAACTCATATAATTTCTTGCATCTTATTAGATAATAATGAAGTGAAAATAGAAATTAACAGCAAGAAAAAAACTACAGAAACTTCATAAACATGAAAATTGAACAATACACTTTGGAATACCAATTGGTGATAGAAATCAAGGGAGAAATACAAAATTTCTTAGATTCAAACAAGACTAGAGATGCAATCTATCAGAATCTCTGGGTTATTTTGAAGGTGGTCCTGAGAAAAGTTTATAGCTACATAGTCTACATGATAAAAATCAGAAATATAGATAAATAAACAGTTCAATGATGAATCACAAGCACCTGAAAAAACATAAATAAATAAACTCCAAAACCTGTAGAAGCACAAAATCATTAAGGTCAGACCTAGGAGTCCACCAGCTCCCCATCTTGGGAGCATCAAATGCTGAAGCCAGTTTTCTCCTTGATTTATCATAAGACACTAAAGAGTGCAGGCTTCATTCTGTGGCAGTTTATGCCATGTTTCTTGGCCTGGGCCTCTTCCAGTCTCTGGTCAGTGATGGACATTGGCTGCTGCAGAATGTCCTCAATGTCTTGCTTCCTGGGGCATCCCAGAACCCCTGCTATCCCACCCAGGTCTACACCACTCAGATCCTCAGCAGGCCCCAGGTTTCATACCCTTGACACCACTCCTGCCTCTGCTAGGAGGAGGTGGGCCTAGAAGCTTCTCTTCCATTGATGGTGGTACCAGGCTCTTCCCTGGTCTAATCATCCTTGACCTGGTTACTTTCCCTGCCAAACTTTCTGACTGCTGTCCACTTTGTCTCAACCTAGCCCACTCCTGGACCCCCCAAGGGCTTACCCCAGTGCTAAAGGGAGAACTGGGCTACCAGCTGAAACCCACAAAGGAGACACTAGACCTTGGCAGTGAAGAAAATCGAGGACAGACAGAGGAGACCCAAGTAGGGTGTATGGAGGAAGGAGAAGAGGGGAACAAGTGAAAAAGGCTTGGGGAGGGAGTTATTCATTGATTTTTGAAATAGACATTGAGTTAAGAATTACAGCATACCTTGCTCAAAATAAGGGTCAGAAAGGCATGAATTTTAACCTTTAGAATTTTAAACTTTAGAATTTGCAATAACAAAGATCTTGATAAGCTCTTTATCAGGACAAGGATAAGCAGTAATTTGCTGTGTGACTTGCAGAGCTCTGGGCTATAAACCAACCATAACCTGATATGATCTTCAACTATGCTACAACCATACTTTCTTATTTCAGATAAAATAAGCATGACTCTCTTTAGAAAATTCACTTTATTCCCCATGAAATGAGTGTCTCTACTATCTTCTTTCAATCCATGATGCTCCTGCCTGAACCTTTTTCTTTTCTTTATAGAAACAAATAATCTAAAATTATGGTATACAAAAAAGCAGTACTGAGAAGGAAGCTTATAGCAATAAATACCTATGTCGAATAATAGAAATATTTCAATAAATAATCAAGTGATACATCCCCAGTATCTGTTAAAATAAGAGCAAACCAAACACAACATTAGGAAAGAAATAAAGATCAGAGAAAATAAGCAAAAATAGAGATTAAAAATAAAAATGATAAGAGAAACAAAATTTTTTAAAAGATAAAAATATATGCAAATATTTAGCTAGACTAAGAAAAAAGAAACACTGAAAAAATAAAACTATTTCAAAAAGACATTACAACTGATATCACAGAAATGCAAAATATTAGGGAGTATTCCAAAAATTATGTGCCAACAAAGGTGAACTCCTAGAGGAACAGATTAAAATTTATGGACACAGATAGCCAAGCAAAATTGAAGTTTGAAGACATAAAACACCCAAACAGACCAATAATGAATAGTGAAATTGAACCAATAATAAAATCTCTCCCAAAAAACACAACGCTGGGTTTGGATGAACTTAGGTCTGAAATCTATCAAACTTTTATAGAAAAAATTAACAAAAAAATCTTCTCAAACTATTTCAAACAATCAAAAGAGAGGGAACATTTCTAAATTCAATCCAAAAGACCAGTATCATGTTACTAAAACTAGGCAAGACTATAAAAAAAAAAGAAAACTAGAGATCAATATCAATGATTAACATAGACGCAAAAATTTTCAACAAAATACTAGCAAATCAGATCCAACAGTACATTGAAACGATCAGTCACCATGATCATGTTGAATTTATCCAAGAAATGCAAAGATGGTTCAACATATACAAATCATTAAATGTAATACATCAAATCAACAAGATGAATTATAAAACATATGATCTTCTGAATATATGCAGAAAAATATTTGGTAAAATTCAGCATCATTTTGTGAAAAAAAAAAAAACCTGAACAAATTAGGTATAGGATTGATCCTCAACATAATTAAAGCTTTGTAAGGCAAAAACACAGCCCACATCAATCAGAATGGTGAAAACCTGAAACATTTCCCCTAAATCTTGGAAAAGACAAGGCTATCCACTCTCAGTGCTCGTACTCAACATAAAAGTGAAAGTTTTAGCCAGAGCAATTAAGAGAAAGAAACTGCAAACAAACAGGAAGGGAAAAATTCTAATTATTCCTGTTTGCACATTATATGTTTCTCTAAATAGAGAAAAATTAAATATTCCTGCAAATTGCTATTAGTGCTAATAAAAGGAATTCAGTAAAATTGCAGTATAAATTATCAACATGCAAAAATCAAATAACACTTTTACACACCAGTAACAGGATTGTTGAGAAATAAATCATGAAAGCAACCCCATTTACAATAGCTACAATGAAATTTTTAAAAATACCTAGGACTATATTTAGCAAAGGAAGTGAAAAACCTTTACAATAAAAATTACAAAACACTGATGAAACACATTGAAGAAGATGCAAAAAAATTAAAAAATAAGAGACCTCCCATGTTCCCATGTTCCTGGATTGGAAGAAGCATGACTATTGTCCAAAGGGACATTCTTACCAGACCAATGTAGAAATTCAATGCAATATCCATGCAAACACCAATGAAATTGTTTAAAAAATTAGAAACAACAATCCTAAAATTCAGATGGAAGTACAAGACTTCCAAATAAGCAATGTCAACTGGAACAAGAACAAAGCTAGAGGCACAACAGTACCTCATTTCAAGACATACTACAGAGCTATAGTAATCAAATCAGCAGAGTACTGGCTTAAAAATAGGCAAATAATTAATGGAACAGAATCAGGATCCCAAGAAAGTCATGTATATACAGTCAACTGTTTCTCAACAGAGGTGTTAACAACTACATAGGAGAAAACATTCTCTTTAACATAGCTGTGAAAACTATTTATTCACATGCAGAAAAATGTAACTTGATCCCTATCACTCACCCTGCACAAAATAAACTCAAAATTGGTCAAAGTCAAATATAAATCCTTGACTGAAATTGCTAGAAGAAAACAGTGGAATTTCTTCAGGACATATGGCTTTCAAAGTAGAGGGTTAAAAAAAAAAGCCAAAATACACGAATGAATCACATCAAACTGAAATGCTTGTGCACATCAAAGTAAACAATGAAATGAAAAGATAACCTACAGGATAGGAAAAATACTTGCCAACTCTTTTTCTGATGAAGGATTAATAACTAAAATACATAAATAATTCAAAAAAATTAAAAACAAAAGCAAAAACAAGGCAAATAATCAATTTTAAAATGGGAAAATGACTTAAATAGATACTTTTTCTCTTCAATATACTTAATTATTTCCCTTGGATATGGGAATTGGGATTGATGGATCATAGGGTAGACTGGTTTTTAGCTTTTTGAGGAACCTCCCATACTATTTTTCAAAATGGCTGGGCTGTTTTACATTCACACAAACTGTGCAGGAGTTCCCTCTTCTACATGACCTTGCCAGCACCTGTTATCATTTGTCTTTTTGATTCTTGCTGGGGTGAGGTGATATCTCAGTGTTTTTCTGATTTGCATTTCCCTGATAATTAGCAATCAAGCATTTTTCCTATAACTGTTGGCCATTTGTATTTGGTCTTTCAATAAATATCTACTTACATCTATTGTACATTTTAAATCAGCTTTTTGATTTTTTTATCTTAATGTTTTGGAGTTTATTTTCTGAATATCAAGACCTTGTCAGATAAATAGCTTGCAAATATATTCTCCCATTTTATAGGTTGCCTCTGGCACTCTGTTGAGTGTTTTCTTTGCTGTGTAGAAGTGTTTCAGTTTTATGTAATCCCAGTTATTTATTTTTGCTTTTGTTTCCTGTGCTTTTGGAGTCTTGTCCAAAAAAGTCCTTGACCATTCCAATATCTTGAAGCATTACCCCTAAGCATTCATATAGTTTTTCATAGTTTTGAGTTTTACATTTAAGTCTTTAGTCCATTTTAAGTTAATCTTTGTAACTGGTGAGAGATAGGAATCCAGCTTCATTCTTCTGCATGTGATATCTAATATTTCCAACATTATTGTGGCCCATCTGGGAGCTTCGTCAGGACCTCCAGAGCTTCTTCAGCACCTCAATGCCTGCACCCCACATGGACTCAGTGCACACACTCCATCCACACTGTGACTCCCCATCTACCATTCTGAAGCCAGAGCAGCCATCTTGGATTATCCTTGAAGCAGAAGCTGCCATCTTTAGGTGGGGCAGCTCGCATCCTGAGACCTCTGCTTGGCTCAGGGTTTCGATCTCAGGGAATGGAACCTCACTGCTCAAGTATGAGGAGGAGGCCCTTCACCTCACCACATCCAGGCAGCAGCCTTAAATAGATAATTTTAAAAGAGGAAATAAAAGATTTGCACATATATGAAAAAATATTTTATGTCATTGACCATGAGGAAAATGTGATATTACCTTCTCCCCAGTTATAATTGCTATCATAGGAAAAAAAAAAAAAGTACCCAAGAATGAAGTGGAGCAAATTCCATTCCATGCAAGTAAAATTATATCAAAATGTATCCCACCATTGTGTATTGCTCTAATGCACTAATCAAAAAATTTAAAAAATTGAAGAGGATGAGGATAAAAGGGAACATTTTCTTTGGTGATGAAAATTAGTATAGCCATCATGGAAAACAGTATGGAGGCTTCTCTAAAGACAAAAAAATAAATCAATCATATGATCCAGGTATCTCACTTTGGGTGGGTACATAGCCAAAGGAAATGAAATCAGTATACAAAGAGAAACCCACAAGTCCCATGTTTATTGTGGCAATATTCACAATATTTAAAGTAGGGAATTAATTTAACTGCTCATCAACAGATGAGTGGGTAAATGAAATGTTCACACACATACACACACAATGCAATACTGTTCAGGTATAAAGAATGAAATTCTGTAACTTGAAGCAAAATGGACAAAAGTAGAAGATACAATGTTCATTACATTAAGTGAAATAATCTGATCTCTGTCAGATTACTAGAGATCGAGTAGGGAAGGAGGAAGGGTGATAAAAAGACATTGGATTTGATTGGTACATTCTATATGCATGTGGTGAAATATCACACTGAACCCCATTATTATAAACAAATAATACATATAAATAAAAATTTGAAAAAATGGAGAAATCCAGCTTATTAGAAACAGAAAGAATCTCAAAGATCCACTGTCTTAATATTTTATATGCAATAATGAGGAATTGGTGACTCAGTTTCATTCCACTGTTCTTCCCTTTTCCTGTCATTTCCCCTCAATTCCCTTCTTATAATCCATTGATCTCTCTTCTGTTTTTATGGGATCCCCTTTTCCCCCACTTCTTTTGCCCCTTATTTTTGTCTAGTTTCTACGAGAGGAAATGGTCAATCCTTGACTTTCTGAATATGGCTTATTTCTCTCAGCATGATGTTCCACTCACCAGCAATTGCCATGCCAGTCTTCTTTATGGCTAAACAAACTCCATTTTTACTATATACCACATTTTATCTATTCAACTGTTAACAGGCATCTGGATTGGTTCCATAGCATGGCTATTGTGATTGTCAGTGCTATAAACATTGACGTGACTGAATCACTGTTGTCTGCTGATTTTAAACCTATACCAAGGAATGAGATAGATGGGTCATGTGGTGGTTCCATTCCTAGTTTTTTGAGGACTCTCCATACTGCTTTCCAGAATGGTTGTACTAATGTGCAGTCTCACCACCAATGTAAGAGTGTACATTTCCCTCCTCATATTTGCACATGGGGAAGATTAGAATTACTGATAAGAATTAAAATCTAGTTAATCATCATTTTATAAGTCAATCTTTGTGTATTTTTCAAATCTGTGGAATAACATGTTTACTCAAAATGTGTAAATCCAAACACTAAGTATTGGGTAAGAAAAAAATAATAAATGGTAATTTTTAAAAATTGTGCTATGCTTACAGAAAAATGATAATTGATGAGAATTTTATAAAGATATAGCTAAGCAATTAAAACCATACTTTGCACCATGACTGGCCAGAACCAGAGGCATGAACCTAGTTGAAATGTTGAGACATGTTAGAGAAGCTGGGTATACAATTATAGTCCAATTAAGTGAAGGAAGATGTCAACTGGTTTGGGCTCCAGAAGGAAGTGGTGAGGTCATTGCTTCCATGTTCACTTACCAAGTGTTCTCTAGTGAAATGATCTGGAACAGGTTATCCATTTATGCTAAGGGAAAAACATTGCTCCTCAACTCAGAAAAGAAGAATAATACCTGCATTCATGAGTTCTGATCAAAACCAGAATAGGAATAATAAAACTTTTGTACCCACACTGCAGGCCTGGTCATGCCAATGCACCCTCAGCATAGATATAAACAAACACTCCCTGCCTCTGCGTAAAACCATCCTTTATGTATATGGGGTCACAGCCAGAGCCCATAATGAAAGAGCTGACTGGCCCTGAAATGACTCCAAATAGTTTAATGGAGAAGGGTCTATTCATCAACAGAATTGTTTCTTTTAATAATTTTTAAAATTTGTCCATGATGTAGGCCAAGTCTATTATTTTACAGGTAAAGAAATTAAATGACAGGAAAGATTTCCTCTTTTAGTGAGCTCTCTATAGGGATCAATACATTTTATATGTAAGGAGCTCCAAATTCACATCTGCAAACCCTAAATAAAGGTTATTTGAATCAAAAGTGTTGTGAATAAATAGGTCTACTAGTATTAAGTCTGTGAAGGTCAGTAATATAAAAAGACACCCACCCATGGGTTTTTTTTTTCCTCAACTTCTCCACAAGGCAGTAGGCTTCCTCCTAAAATGGTCCTCAATGTGCCTCTTCTCCTTCCTAAATTCCCCAGGGTCATCAGTGTGAAATGCGACATCTCTTTCCATTTCCAAAATGTGATTCCTACAAGGAAGTGGGAGCAGAAAATGGAAGGGAGATCCTGGGCAATAAAGAGGAGCACTGACAAGTGCCAGGCACTTGTGCACAAATACCAAGTACATTAAAAGTTAGTCACTCATTGGGAAATTGCCTCTTCCAAAAAGCTCCTCCCCAACATCAATAAGGGCTTCTGGTACAGCTTCACATTGAAGCCACACCATAGTGGACTTTACACTCAAATACACAGGGGACACAGGGCCTGAGACTTTTGACACCCGGAAATGGAAAGAAGATAAAATTCGCAAAAGAAGTCACTATTTGATCTACAGATTTTTCATGATTCAGACTGTTATTTTCATTGTTATTCCTAACACATTTAGCAGACTTATGTATCCTGCTTTACACGTAAAGGAAAGTAAGTCAGAGAATTACAAACCCATTTGCAGTGTACCATGACTAACAAACCGAAGACACAAATTTGAACCTTTATTTGGTCAACTCCTGAAGCTTGGACAATTTATCAGTCCAGAGTGCCACCCATCATTGCATCAATGCCCTGCAGATTTCTCCAGAGTCGCCAGCAGGTCTTGTAATCTAGTGATGAGAACTAGAAGTCTATATTTTTAAAAGTGACACCAGATGACCTTAACACTCATTGTAGTTGAGACCACAGGCATCACTAACACAGCAGAGAATGAGTACCATGGACGCAGTGCCAGGCCATGCAGCATATCATGGAAGAACAATTCCTCTCTCTCCACAGCAGTTCATAGGGTACGGACGACAGCTTTGTGCAGGACCCACAAGGATTCTATTACCCACCCTGTGCATTCTGAATGGTTAATTCTTTCCTTCTCACTCTTATGCTGTTCTCAATTCACAGTTTTTTTTTTTTATTTACAACTTTATTGAGGTATGAGTTAAAAATAAAAATACATATATATGATATATACAATGTATATTACATACAATATATATGTATAATCATTCTGTTGGTCTTATCTTTAGAACCCTTGTGAAATTTATCCTTCACTGCCAATGACTTTTCTGTAGATCTGTTTGGAATTTCAAGGTGCATTATCCTGTTATCTGGATTAGTAGTTTATTTATTATTTTCTAATTCTCATGTCTTCACTTCTCTTTATGGCATTGTTTCACTGGCTAGCATTTCCAGCATAGCATTGAACAGGATGTGGTAGAGGTGTCCCTGTTTCATTTCTGATCTGCAGGAAGGTATGGAAGTATAATGTATCAATGTTTAAAATGATGTTTTAAATAGATTGTGGTAGATATTCTTTATTGGGTTAAAAAAATATTTGTGCTATTACTTCTATATGATTTTTGGTCATGTGTGTGTACAATTTTATCCAATACGTTCTCTGTGTCTACTGTTATGATTATGCATATTGGCTGTACTTTCCTCACTAAATATAGATATTTTAAGTATATATAAATAATACAGTTGGCTTTGATCCACTACATATATTTATGACAACTCTGTTAGAATCCTAAGATATTTTGGTTCATAATTTTTCTTCCTCGAAACATTCTTGTCAGATTTTTGATATCAAGATAATACTTGCCACCTAAAATTAAGTGAGAAAAGTTTCCTGATGTGAGTCTGGTTACATTTCCCTCCTTCATGTGACTTCTCAGTGTTATCTTTGAGATGCCAAATAAATTTTTGTTAAGTTTCAAATATTATGCATGAAAAAATGCAGAATTTCAGATAATGTTTATCTCCTTCTGGAAAGTGTTCATTCCTTTCTCTGGCAAGTCAGAGGGACAGCACACTTCTGGTCTTGTTTCATAATTGGAGATGATACGAACACAATCACAAGTAGAATGGAAGCATTAAATTACCTCTCTGATTTTCTATTATCTCTGGAATACATAGAACAATTTTTGCCCTGCAGTTCTACAATGCTTTCTAACACATGGTATCTGCATTTATCCAAACATTCTAGTTGCTCAGCTACAAGCTACTCTATTTCACTTGACTCCATGGCATATCATTGTTAAATTTTAAAGTTCTACTAAAAATTCAACGTTTATTGAAGCTGCAATTTAAATTTTATAACATTTTCAAATGTCAATAGTAATGTTTTTATTTTTATTTTTAATCTTAATTTAAACATATCTACCTTGCGTGCCATGCCAAAACAGGTGGTAGGCTTCACAAAGTCTGGTGTAACATATTTTGTGTACTAGAATCTTCTGCAATGATGTGAAGTCTATTTATGTTTGTATACTCTCTGAAGAAAATTTCTGAACACCAGGAGTCAGAGTTATAGCTATAATTTTGTTGGAATTCTATTGTTTTAGGTCTTACCTTTAGAACATGACTAATTTCAACTTATATGATGTAAAGCAGTGGTGATGCTTCATTTTTTGTAATGAATTTATAATTCTTTTAGTACTATTTGCTGAAAGTATGTTTTATATCTTTTTTTTTCTCGGTGCTGGGGATCGAACCCAGGGCCTTGTGCTTGCAAGGCAAGCACTCTACCCACTGAGCTATCTCCCCAGCCCTGTTTTTATATCTTAATGAAAATTTTTCATAAATTTCTTATTTAAAAGCATTTAACAGAATAATTTTAAAAGTAAAATTATGTGTCTATTTGTATGATAAATTTGTGGAGTAGATTTTTAAATAATTTATTATAAAAAATGAGTTTGTATATCTACTTTAAAATGTCTGTCTGTCCATTTTTTTTTATTTTTAATATGTATATCCCCAAAACAAGGATTTTTCTCTTACTTAGTAATAATTGGGGGCTGGGGATATAGCTCAGTTGGTACAGTAATAATTGCATTCATATTTAGGAATCTTCATTGATTCAATAATATTACCTATAATACATCCTATATCTAAATTTTCCAAATATTCTTTTTAACTTTTTTTTCTTTGCAGTTCATTTTCCAGTGAAGAAACAAGCTTATGTTATGGTTATTCCATCCTTTTTAGTCTCTTGTAATCAGGAACATTTCCTTACTTGGTTGGTTTATTTCCTTTCAGGGTATAAACTTTTCGAAGAATCCAGGGCACCAGACATTTAAAATGTGCTTTCATATTAACAGCTTCCCATCACTGTGACAAAATACCTCACATAAACCATTTAAAATAAGAAAGGTTGCTATGGATCATTGATTCAGAGGTTTCAGTCCATGGTCAGTTTACTCCATTGCTTTGGACCTGTGGCAAGGCAGAAAATCATTACAGAAAGTACAGGGTAAAGCAGATGTGCTTAGTTCATGACAGCTGGGAAACAAAGAAAGACAGACAGACAGATAGAGGAAGGGAGTGAGGACAAGATATACTCTTTACAGGCATGGATTTACCTATTTTTTCTTCCTGGATGCTAGTTGGTAAGACACAAGACAGAAATAATAATAGAACAGGTAAAAAGTGGCACATTTGTCATGGTGATTCTTTGCCACAGGGAGCAAGATAAAGGTGTTCCAACAGCATTGTAAATATAAATTATATGCCCCAAAGTACACTTAGACATATAGAGAAAGTTGTCATAATATAGATATATATCACTCTTCTAAAAGTAGGCATTATGTCCATCGGTACGTACCCATAAATTAGCACGCATGACAAATGATGTTAGAAGACGCTTTTCAAAAGAAGAATACCAATAGCCAATAAAAACATGAGAACTATGTTCAATACATTTAGTCACTATGGAAATGAAAATCAAAATTACATTGAAATTCCTTCACCTCAATCAGAATGGCTATCATCAACAATGCAAAATAAATGCTGAGAAAGATGTGGAATAAAAGGAACAATTGTACATTGTTGGTGGGATGCTAAATTAGTATAGCTACTATGGATACAATATGGAAGTTCCTCAAAAACCTAAAAATTGAACTACCATATGATCCAAATATGTCACTCCTTGGTATTCACCTGAAAGAAATGGAGTCAGCATTCAAAAAAGATACCTGAATGATTTTTTTTTTATTTTAACAATTGTAAAGACATGAAATCAGCCCTTCAAAAGATGAAAGGATAAAGAAAGCAAGGTATATTTCCAAAATGGAGTATCATTTACCCATAAAGAAGAATGGAAACCTATCATTTTCAGGAAAGAGATAGAATGGAGAACCTCATGTCAATCTAAGTAAGTCAGACACGTAGCACATATTTTCTCTCATATGTAGCAGTTAAAAGCAAGTAAACAGCTTTTTAGTTTGAATCCATCCCATTTATTGGTTCTTGCTTTTATTTCTTGTACCCTGGGGGTCTTGTTAAGGAAGTCTGGCCCTAAGCCAACGTGATGAAGATTTTGACCTACTTTTTCTTCTATTTGGTGAAGGGTCTCAGGTCTAATTCCTAGATCCTTGATCCATTTTGAGTTGAGTTTGGTGCAGGGTGAGACATAGGGGTTTAATTTCATTTTACTGCATATGGATTTCCAGTTTTGCCAGCACCATTTGTTGAATTTTTCTAGTATGAGATAACTGTACTTATGTGGGTTTGTCTCTGTGTCTTCTATTCTGTACCATTCGTCTACCTGTCTATTTTGGTGCCAATACCATGCTGTTTTTGTTACTATGCTCTATAGTAGAGTTTAAGGTCTGATATTGTGATACCTCCTGCATCACTCTTCCTGCCCCGGATTGCTTTAGCTGTTCTGGGTCTTTTGTTCTTCCAGATGAATTTCATGATCGCTTTCTCTATTTCTCTGAGTAATGTCATTGGAATTTTAATTGGAATTGCCTTAAATCTGTATAGCACCTTTGGAAGTATGGCCATTTTGATAATACTAATTCTGCCTATTCAAGAATACGGGAGATCTTTCCATCCCTCATGAAGGTATAAAAGGGAGTACGAAGAGGAGGCAAAGGGAGGGCAGACATGACAGAATCATGATATACCGTGTAAAGGAATATCACAGAAAATGATATTGATTTGTACAATCAATATGCATTAATAAGAATAATTTTAAAAGAACTCGTTAATGTTTTACCTGTCATGTTTACAGGAATTCTATTAACAGAGAATTTTCACAACCATCATCTCCCTTTTGATCCTCTCAATTTCCTTTGCCTAAGGTAAACATATTCCCATTGTATGGCTGAGGAAGATGGGCCTTAGAGATCCAGCACCTTGGTAGAGCTGAGGTGGAATCCCCCTTCCTACCTCTTGTACCTCTTGTGCCCTTCCCTCCACCTAACACAGTCAGTCCCATGGGGTTCACTAACATCCACAGGTACTTAGAGTCAATATCTCATGGTTCAGTCTCACAGACTTTCAAAGCAAATATAACTTTAGTTAATAATTACTGCACCAGTTGATTAGCACAGAGGTCAGAATTGTATAACCTTTAGAACTTGAGTGATTCCAAGCCTTCTTGAGTGTTTTACTCAGGGCAAAACAAAGAATAAGTTGCTGCCCGACTCAGTCCTAAACTCCAAAAGAATCACACTGCCTTAATTTGGATTAAAGAAGCTCAGTAAGTTTTTTGTCTTTGTGTAGCATTTTTCTTAATCCTTGAGAGATCTGTGTGTCTGTTCTGATCCTCTTTCCTTCTACTGAGCTGAGTCTCCCCACTGGCTCTTTCCTTTAACACAATGAAAGGACCATAGATAATTTACAGATGAAAGATACCTCTGAGATCAACTTGTCTAACATTTGCTTCTTTTTTAAGAAATGAGTGATTGGCACTGCAGATAGTTAAAGTGTCACAAACGCATGCGTATAACATCTTGTCCCATCCTGGTTTTCCAACACCCAGTTCACTGCAGTGACTTCTTCCTTTCCATTGTAGGGAATTCTCATCCCCATCCAAATACCCAGCAAGGGATCAGCATTAAAACCCCAAGACTCACTGAGTAATATAAGCCTCTGTTTGGCTAGAGTTGTGGATTAGAGGGTTTTTTTTTTCCTTTTTTAAAATTTTGTTCTAATTAGTTACACATGACAGTAGAATGCATTCTGACACATCATCCATAAATTGAGTATGATTTCTCATTCTTCTGGTTGTACATGATGTAGAATCACAGCAGTTGTGTAGTCATATGTATACAGGGTAATAATGTCAGATTCATTCTACTGCCCTCCCTACCCCCATAACCCTCCCCTCCCTTCACTCCCCTCTACCTAATCCAAAGTAACTCAATTCTTCCCAGGTCACCCTCTTATTGTGAATTAGCATCTGCGTATCAGAGAAAACATTTGGCCTTTGGTTTTGGGAGATTGGTCTATCCTCTAGCTCTATTCATTTACCAGCAAATGCCATTAGAGGGGTTTTTATAATAATTAAAAGAATTTATATTTTAGAGCAGTTTTAGTTTGACAGCAAAACTAAATGGAATGAAGAGTTTGAAGATGCATCATCCTCACATCCACACAGCCTGTCCCTCTTTCAAAAATCCTCACCCGTGCTATGTGTTAGACACAATCAATGCACCAATACACTGGCATATCGTAATTCATAGTAAACAGATTGCATAGGGTGCACTCTGTGGCTTTTGGTTAATGTATGATGGCATATGTATACCATGTAGAATAGTTTTCCTAACCTAAACATTCTCTGTTAGAATGCTCTGCTTATTCATCCTACCCTTTCCCCACAAGCCCTCAGCAACAAAGGATCTCTTTTGTGTCATCATAATTGTGTATTTCCCAGAATGTCGCATAGTTGGAAATATACAGTATGTAGCCTTTTTAGTTTGGTTTCTCTCATGTTTGTTTTCATGCCTTGGATAACTTCTTTCACTTTAACATTAAATTACATAATGTTGCATTTTGTTTTATGAATGTACCTCAGTTCCTTTATATGTAAACCCATTGAAGGACTTTTTGGTTGCTTCCAATTTGAAGCAAGGGTGAATAAATCTGCTATAAATATCCCTATGCTGGTTTTGGGATAAACGTTGGTTTTCAATTTGTTTGAATAAATACCAAGGAGCACAATTGCTGGATCACATGGTAAGTGTGTTTTTGTTTCGTAAGAAACTGCTAAAATGTCTTCCAAAGTGTCAGTCCCACTTTGCCTTCCAACCAGCAAAGACTAACAGTCTATTGCACCACATCCGTGTCAACATTTACTTTTACCAGTGTCTTAGTTTTAGTCATTTGATTTTAATCATTTTTTAAATTGGATTAAAGTTTTTATATTTTGTATTGTTGAATTAAAGCTTTCTTTTTTTAATTTAGTATAACAGTCCTTTATGAAATATGCCATTTAAAAATATTTCTTCTAGCCTGTGGTTTTTACTCCTCATTCCTTTAAGTTAAATAGAAAAGTTTAATTTTAACAAAGTATAATTAATCAGTTCTTTTCATAGATAGTGCTTTGTTGCTTAATTTAAAAATTCATTACAAGAACAAAGTCATCTAGATTTTCTCATATACTGTCTTCTCAGAATTTATAGTTTTACATTTCATATTTAGTCCTACAACTTATTTTGGGTTAACTTTTGTGAAGGGTGTGAGGTCTACATCTAGATTCTTTTTGCATAGGACTCTTCAATTGTTCCTGTAGCATTTGTTGAAAAGACTACCCTTTCTTTGTTGAATTGCCTTTGCTCTTTTTTTCAAAGATCAGTTGACTATAGTTCTGTAAATCTGTTCTTGGCTCTCTATTTATTTCATTTATCTACCTGCCTGTTTTTACATAAGTATCATGAAGACTTGATTACCATAGTTTTATAGTAAGTCTTGAATTCAGGTCACATAGGGTAAGTCCTCTGATTTTGTTCTCCTTCACTATTGGCTTTTTTTTTCCCCCTTTCATATAAATTTTAAATAAAGATTATTGAAATCCAAAGTTGAATTTGCTTACATTTTGATTGGATTTCCATTGCATATGTATATCAAATCATGAAAACTAACAATAATAATGGGACTTCATATTCACAACAAGAAATCTCTTTTCATTTATTCAGATCTTTTTTGTTTTCTTTCATCAGAATTGTATAGTTATCCTATAATGAACTTGTACATATTCTGTCAGATTTATAGCTAAGTATCTCATATTTTGAAGGGTTAACATAAAGGATATTTTGTTTTTAATTTTAAATTCCAACTGCTCATTGCTAGCATACAGAAAATAATTGACAGCTATATGTTACCCTTGTTTTCTGCAACCTTATCATAATTGATTATTAGTTCAAAGAGGTAGTTGCTTTTATAATTATATCAAAAGTGAGTGGTAGGAGGAGACATCATTAGACACATTATTCTTAATCTTAGCCAGAAAATTTCCAGTTTATCACCATTATTACTGATATTAGCTATTTAGTTTTCCTTTATTTAAATTTATTTTGACTGATACATAAAAATATTAGAAAAATCACACATATTAGTGGGGTGCCATATTGATGTTTTAACACAGGTGCACATTATGTAAGGTTAAATCAGGTTAAACATATCTATTGCCTCAAATGGTTATCATCTTTTTTTGATTTAAAACATTCAAAATTCTTTCTTCCAGCTTTCTGAAATGTATTAGTGCATTATTGTTATCAATGATCACCTTACTGTGCAGAAGCACACCAGAATCAATCCTCTCTAACTGTAACTTAGAACCCACTAATCAACTTTCTTCCTACTTACTCACCCCAGACTGTGGTAACCACCAACCTATTCTCAAGTTCTGTGAGATCGATTACTTCTGATTCCACCTATAGGTGAGGTCATATGGTATTTCTCTCTGTGCCTGGCTTAGTTCACTTGACATAAGCTCTCCTCCAACTCCATTCGTGTTGCTGCAAATGTCAGAATTTAATTCTTTTTTATGGCTAGGTAGTATTTCATTGGATATATTTATCACATTTTATCTATTATTCAGCTGATAGGCATACTAGTTATTTACGTTTATTAGCTATTGTAAGCAGTGCTGCAGTAAACATGGAATCCATCAGTCTCTTTGCTTACTGATTTAATTTCCATCAATTAAATATTCCTAACATATATGTATAAATATGTGTATATATACATATATGTGTGTTTATATTTTTCTATTTTTAATTTTTTGAGGAATATTCACACTGTTTTTCAAAGTTAAAAGGGATTAAAGATTTAAATGTAAGACATGAAATTTTTTGGGACACTGAAATAGGCAAGGGTTTTTTTTATTTTTTTAATTTGGATTCATTGTACACAAATGGGGTACGACTTTCATTTCTCTGGTTGTACACTAAGTAGAGTCACACCATTTGTGTAATCATACATGCACATAGGGAAATGATGTTTGTCTTATTATATTATCTTTCCTCACCCCCCACCCACTTCCCACCCCTCATTTTCCTCTATACAATCCATCCTTCCTCCATCTTCCCTCCCGCCCCCCATTATGAATCATCACCACTTATCAATGTCCCATAGCTAATATATAAGAGATGCAAATTAGAAACTTTTTATTCATCAATTGGTACCTCAGCAATCATCATGTCCTCATATCCTCTTTGTAATAAATAACCAGCAGATAGCATCAGGATCACCTGCAAAGCTCTTCCCAGGAATAGCCTGACCCAGTAACCTCATGGCGAATGCCAAAAATCTGTGTTTTGCTAGGACTGTGGAGTTTTACATTCTCCTATGTGGTTCTACTACTCAGCCCAGTTTGAAGTTTACAACTACCACAAACACAGAAAGTGATCACCACGGAGGCAGCACCAGGGCATACATCAACTACTAGAAGAACCATTTTTTCCACTGAATTAAGTGAACTAAGTGATTAATTCATAAGCCAAAAGGATTCCAATGTTGTCAATTGGCCCTGAAACACTACCCTTACCGTTGACCTTTAGTCAAAAATCATAGCTAATGACTATACAAGGAAACAAGAAAGAAGCATTCACAGCTTTTACCAGTTTGTGATTTTGACTCAGCTAAATAAAAATCTAAATGTTTACATACTTCCAAAATATATTACTTAACATATTAAGATGTCCTTAACATCTATCTTCTGGATATTTCCAATAATTGAAAGAGGAGTGGGGCCAGGAGGGAGATTTCCTCTCTAACATCTCAGCTTCCAGATTGAAATGAAAGCAGACTGGAGCAAAAGAGCACCAGGACCATACCTGGATGCACCGAAGCCTTCCTTCTTACTGTGACAGCCATGAACTTGCGATTCAAAGCTTAAATAATGCTCTCTGCTAATTCAATGTGTACTTCAGGGGCACATAAGTGACTATTCAGCTAGGTGGACTTACATCCCCCTTCCAAGTAGTCTTTCTTCCAGTGATAAAAGTGAAATATTCTTTGATGGTGTACCCTTCTTTTCCAGTCCCCACACTGGACGTGGTCATTTATGTACTGGGTTTGTGACTAGATATCAATAATTTAAAATCAAAATCTCAGAACACTCCAATAAGCAGCCATAACTCAAAACAATTAAAATTGAGATTCATTGGAAGAAAATTACTCTTCATTCTGGATTCTCAGCAAGAATGACTAGTTAAGAATTTATGACTTTAAGGAATTCAATATATTCTGTGAATTTTATGTTTTAAAAGGTTGTACAGCATTTTTAGAACTGGAAAATTTTTTTCCCCAAATATAAATCTTTCAAATATTTAATGTACTCTGCCAATGTCATCTCTAAGCATAAAACACCTAATGTGATTCATGTATCTTCAATTATCAAATATATATCAACTTATTAGGTAAAGGCGCATGTCTTTCAGTATGAAATAATTGAAGAGACAGACATTATTATTTTTTAAGTTTCCAAATGGAAAATTAGAGACACTATGAGAACAAGACACCTATCAGCATCCCACAGCTCATAGGCAGAACTGGAATCTGAATGAGCTACTCTGATGGCCATCTGGAGCACTATAGTTTCATCACAGCTTAAGAAGAAGAATTTAGAGGGGTTTTCAAGATGGCGGCCTAGAGGGTGGCTGCATTTCGTGTTGCTCCAGGACTCAGGATTCAAGAGAGGAGATATTGGGACGTTTGGGACCAACTCAAAGTAGCCGGGTGACTCTCACCCCCTGGGGGGGGCATCCCGGATGGGACGGGGGTCCCGGAAAGCAGGAAACTTTGTGAAGTAGAACTGCCGGCGAGACGCCCCTCTCCCCGCTGGAGCAGTGAACTCGGATAGCTGGGAGCGCCGTAGAGGAGGCCGCTCGGCACAGCGCTGGGACTCGGAGCAGCCACTGGGGCTCCGGCGGCTGCCGGGGGGAGGAGTGGCGGGGAGAACTGTGTGGACTCAGGACACCGGGGCCTGCCCTGAGGAGGAGGAGAGGAGCGTGGCCACTTGGATTCGGAGAGACTGCACCAGAGCTGCAGGCGGTTGCCAGAGGAGAAGCCGCGCGGCGAGCTGTTTGGAATCAGAACGACGCTTCTGAACACCGGGGCCTGCCCTGAGGACGAGGAGGAAGAGGAGCGGCCGCTTGGATTCGGGTGACCACACGGGAGCTACAGGCGGTTGCCAGAGAAGGGGCTGCGTGGCGAGCTGTTTGGACTCTGACCACTTCTGAACCCCGGGGCCTGCCCGGAGGAGTAGGAGAAGGAGGAGAAGGAGCGCGGCGGGTCCTTTGGACTCACAGTGACTGCATTAGCGCTCCAGGCGGCTGCTCAGAGGAGAAGGCGAGTGGTGAGTTGTTTGGTCTTAAAGTGACAGCTCCTGAACACAGGGGGGCTGCCTGGAGGAGAAGCGTGGTGAGACGCTTGGTCTTGAGGGGCCACACCAGAGCTCCGGCGGTGCCCAGAGGACCCGTGCAGCGGGTCACGTGGATTCAGAGCCACTCAGAGGGACTGCTCCTGAACACCCGGGGGGTTATCTAGAGAAGGAGGAGGAACGGGGAGGGTCACTTCGACTCGGAGTGATTGATTGCCCCGGGCTACGGGTGGTTGGTGGGAGGAGGAGGCACGAAGTGAGTTTCTTGGACTCCTAGTGACCGCACCGGCATACTGGGCGGCTGTCTGGAGGAAGAGGCCTGTGGCGGGTCTCTGGGACTCAGAGCGATTGTTCAGGGCCACAAGTGGCTGCTCAGAGGAGGGGCCACGCAGCCAGGCGATTAGGTGCAGAACAGGGTCCCAGGATCTAGGAGGCTTCTGGGTGGAAGAGCCGCACAGAGACAGGCTTAGGGCGGAGCGAAGGTTCCAGGCCTATGGGCAAATTCTCTGAGGAGGGGCAGCCTAAGGAGATTCATCTGCGAAGGGTGAGGCTCCCAGGCCCAGGAGGTAGGGCCGGGCCCCTGGAAACTTTGCAGAGGAAGGCAGCCCAGCCCAGGCAGTAGCTGTAAATTGAGGGGAACCTCTAGGAGGAAACTGACCAGCGAGACCTCCCCACTGGGTGAATCTTCCCTGCCTGGTGAGGTTTCCCCACAAGGACGGTAAAACCAGAGACACAGGCCCAAACAGGCCTTGCCTCAGCCCACAGCCTAGGTCCCCTTTGGATGACCATTGGTCAACAAATGGAGGCACCTCTGCCCACTAGCAGGGATTATACACCACCTGAAGGCCACCACTCCTAGAGAGGCAGCTTCCTTGTGGAGCACCGCATTATCAACTTCCTCCAAGACTTCAGCCTACTGAAGGCTAAGATGGGATATATATAGAAATCTTCAGGGACATTGTAAATCAACAGAGGAAATCTGCAATATCTTAGCGGTCCAATGATATCTGAACAATATGAGAAAACAAGGAAAGAAAATGCTGTAAACAAATCTAGATGTTACATCAATAAAACCCAATGACAGCATGGCAGAAGAAATGACAGAAAAGGAGTTCAGAATGTACATAATTAAAATGATCAGAGAAGCAAATGATGAGATGAAAGAGCAAATGCAAGCATTGAATGATCGCACCAATCGACAATTAAAAGAGCAAATACAGGAAGCAAAAGATCATTTCAATAAAGAGTTAGAGATATTGAAAAAAAACCAAACAGAAATCCTTGACATGAAGGAAACAATAAACCAAATTAAGAACTCCATAGAAAGCATATCCAATAGGATAGAACAGCTGGAAGACAGAACCTCAGACATTGAAGACAAAATATTTAACCTTGAAAACAAAGTTGAACAAACAGAGAAGATGGTAAGAAATCATGAACAGAATCTACAAGAACTATGGGATATCATGAAAAGGCCAAATTTAAGAATTATTGGGATTGAGGAAGGCCTAGAGAAACAAGCCAAAGGAATGAACAACCTATTCAATGAAATAATATCAGAAAATTTCCCAAATCTGAAGAATGAAATGGAAAATCAAGTTCAAGAGGCTTACAGGACTCCAAATACACAAAATTACAACAGACCCACACCAAGGCACATTATAATGAAAATACCGAACATACAAAATAAAGACAGAATTTTAAAGGCTGTGAGAGAAAAGAACCAAATTACATTCAGGGGGAAACCAATACGCATATCAGCAGATTTTTCAATCCAGACCCTAAAAGCTAGAAGGGCCTGGAACAACATTTTTCAAGCCCTGAAAGAAAATGGATGCCAACCAAGAATCTTATACCCAGCAAAACTTACCTTCAAATTTGACGATGAAATAAAATCCTTCCATGATAAACAAAAGCTAAAACAATTTACAAAAAGAAAGCCAGCATTACAGAACATTCTCAACAAAATATTCCATGAGGAAGAGATGAAAAACAAAGAAGCACATCAGCAAAGGGAGGAATTATCCTAAAGGAATTGTCAAATAAAGGAGGAAACAAGTTGTGTCAAACAAATAAATAAACAAAATTTTAAAAATGAACCAAATGACCGGGAAACCAAATCATTTCTCTATAATAACTCTGAATGTTAATGGCCTGAATTCATCAATCAAAAGACATAGACTGGCAGACTGGATTAAAAAGAAAGATCCAACAATATGTTGCCTGCAAGAGACTCACCTCATAGAAAAAAATACCCATAGACTAAAGGTGAAAGGATGGGGAAAAACATACCATGCACATGGACTCAGCAAAAAAGCTGGAGTATCCATCCTCATTTCAGATAATGTGGACTTCAAGCCAAAGTTAGTCAGAAGGGATAAAGAAGGTCATTTCATACTGCTTAAGGGAAGCATAAATCAGCAAGATATAACAATCATAAACATCTATGCCCCAAACAGTGGCTCATCTATGTATGTCAAACAAATCCTTCTCAATTTCAGAAACCAAATAGACCATAACACAATAATACTAGGTGATTTTAACACGCCGCTCTCACCACTGGACAGATCTTCCAGACAAAAATTGAACAAAGAAACCATAGATCTCAACAACACAATCAATAATTTAGACTTAACGGACATTTATAGAATATTCCATCCAACCAAGAGTGAATACACTTTCTTCTCAGCAGCACATGGATCCTTCTCTAAAATAGACCATATATTATGCCACAAAGCTAATGTTAGCAAATACAAGAAGATAGAGACACTAGCATGTATTCTATCAGATCATAATGGATTGAAGTTAGAAATAAATGAAAGAGTAAAACACAGAAACTATTCCAACATCTGGAGATTAAACAATATGCTATTATATGATGAATGGATAACAGAAGATATTAGGAAGGAAATTAAAAAATTCTTAGAGGTAAATGAGAACAAAGAAACATCATATCAAAACCTCTGGGACACTATGAAAGCAGTACTTAGAGGGAAATTTATTTCATGGAGCGCATTTAATAAAAGAAGTAAAACTCAACAAATAAACAACCTAACACTACAGCTCAAAGCCTTAGAAAAAGAACAGAACAGCACCAAAAGTAGTAGAAGACAGGAAATAGTTAAACTCAGAGCTGAAATCAATGAAATTGAAACAAAAGAAACAATACAAAAAATTGACAAAATAAATAGTTGGTTCTTCGAAAAAATAAACAAAATTGATAAACCTTTAGCCACACTAACAAAGAGAAGACGAGAGAAAACCCAAATCACTAAAATTCGGAATGAACAAGGAAATATCACAACAGACAGGATGGAAATACAAAACATAATTAGAAGCTATTTTGAAAATCTATACTCCAACAAAATAGAAAATTTCGAAGACATCAACAGGTTTCTAGAGACATATGAATTGCCTAAACTGAATGAGGAGGACATAAACAATTTAAATAGACCAATTTCAAGTACTGAAATAGAAGAAGTCATCAAAAGCCTACCAACAAAGAAAAGTCCAGGACCAGATGGGTTCTCAGCCGAGTTCTACAAAACCTTTAAGGAAGAGCTCATTCCAATACTTCTCAAAGTATTCCATAAAATAGAAGAGGAGGGAACCCTCCCAAACTCATTCTATGAAGCCAATATCACACTGATACCTAAACCAGACAGAGACTCATCAAGGAAAGAAAATTTCAGACCAATATCCTTAATGAACATCGACGCAAAAATTCTCAACAAAATTTTAGCAAATCGCATACAAAAACATATTAAAAAGATAGTGCACCATGATCAAGTGGGTTTCATCCCAACGATGCAAGGTTGGTTCAACATCAGGAAATCAATAAACGTAATTCACCATATTAATAGACTTAAAGTCAAGAATCACATGATTATTTCAATAGATGCAGAAAAAGCATTTGATAAAATACAGCACCCCTTCATGCTCAAAACACTAGAAAAAATAGGGATAGTGGGAACATTCCTTAACATTGTAAAGGCCATTTATGCTAAGCCCATGGCTAATATCATTCTAAATGGTGAAAAACTGAAAGCATTCCCCCTAAAAACTGGAACAAGGCAGGGATGCCCTCTTTCACCACTTCTATTCAACATCGTTCTTGAGACTCTGGCCAGAGCAATTAGACAAACCAAAGAAATTAAAGGGATACGAATTGGAAAAGAAGAACTCAAACTATCCCTGTTCGCTGATGACATGATTATATATTTAGAGGAACCTGGAAATTCCACCAGAAAACTTTTAGAACTCATAAGTGATTTCAGTAAAGTAGCAGGTTACAAGATCAATGCCCATAAATCCAACGCATTTTTATACATAAGTGATGAATCTTCAGAAAGAGAAATTAGGAAAACTACCCCATTCACAATAGCCTCAAAAAAAATAAAATATTTGGGAATCAATCTCACAAAAGAGGTGAAAGACCTCTACAATGAGAACTATACAACACTAAAGAAAGAAATTAAAGAACACCTTAGAAGATGGAAAGATCTTCCATGTTCTTGGATAGGAAGAATTAATATTGTCAAAATGGCCATACTACCTAAAGTGCTATACAAATTCAATGCAATTCCAATTAAAATCCCAATTGTGTACCTTACAGAAATAGAGCAAGCAATTATGAAATTCATCTGGAAGAATAAGAAACCCAGAATAGCTAAAGCAATCCTTAGCAGGAAGAGTGAAACAGGGGGTATTGCAATACCAGATCTTCAACTCTACTACAAAGCAATAGTAACAAAAACGGCATGGTATTGGTACCAAAATAGAAAGGTAGATCAATGGTACAGAATAGAGGACACGGACACAAACCCAAATAAATACAATTTTCTCATACTAGACAAAGGGGCCAAAAATATGCAATGGAGAAAAGATAGCCTCTTCAACAAATGGTGCTGGGAGAATTGGAAATCCATATGCAACAGAATGAAACTAAACCCATATCTCTCACCATGCACGAAACTAAACTCAAAATGGATTAAGGACCTCGGAATCAGACCAGAGACCCTGCAGATTATAGAAGAAAAAGTAGGTCCAAATCTTCACCTTGTTGGTCTAGGACCAGACTTCCTTAACAGGACTCCCATAGCACAAGAAATAAAAGCTAGAATCAACCACTGGGATAGATTCAAACTAAAAAGCTTTCTCTCAGCAAAGGAAACTATCAGCAATGCGAAGAAAGAGCCTACAGAGTGGGAGAATATCTTTGCCAATCATACTTCAGATAGAGCACTAATCTCCAGAATCTATAAAGAACTCAAAAAACTCTACTCCAAGAATTCAAACAGTCCAGTCAACAAATGGGCTAAGGAAATGAATAGACACTTCACAGAAGAAGATCTACAAGCAATCAACAAACATATGGAAAAATGTTCAACATCTCTAGTAATAAGAGAAATGCAAATCAAAACCACCCTAAGATTCCATCTCACCCCAATTAGAATGGCGATTATCAAGAATACAAGCAACAACAGGTGTTGGCGAGGATGTGGGGAGAAAGGTACACTCATACATTGCTGGTGGGGCTGCAAATTAGTGCAGCCACTATGGAAAGCAGTGTGGAGATTCCTTCGAAAACTTGGAATGGAACCACCATTTGACCCAGCTATCCCACTCCTTGGCCTATACCCAAAGGACTTAAAACCAGCATACTACAGAAATACAGCCACATCAATGTTCATAGCTGCTCAATTCACAATAGCCAGACTGTGGAACCAACCTAGATGCCCTTCAATTGATGAGTGGATAAAGAAACTGTGGTATATATATATACTATGGAATATTACTCAGCCATAAAGAATGATAAAATTATGACATTTGCAGGCAAATGGATGAAATTGGAGAATATCATTCTAAGTGAAATAAGCCAATCTCAAAAAGCCAAAGGACGAATGATATCGCTAATAAGTGGAGGATGACACATAATGGGGGGGAGGGAAGGGTTAGAGTTAGGGTTAGGGAGGGGGGCAAGTATGGAGGAAGGAACTACTGTATAGAGGGTAAAGAGGGGTGGGAGGGGTGGGGGGAAGGGAAAAAATAACAGAATGAATCAAACAACATTGCTCTATGTAAATTTATGATTACACAAATGGTATGCCTTTACGCCATGTACAAACAGAGAAACAACATGTATCCCATTTGTTTACAATAAATAAATAAATAAATAAATAAATCATCACTGCAAAAAAAAAATGTAATGGGCAAAAAAAAAAAAAAAAAAGAAGAAGAATTATTCAAACACAGCAACCCCCTGAAATGTTATTTACTGTGAAAGTGCATCAGACTGACTCTGTTCATAAAGCATATGTTTCCCATCAAATCAAAGCTCCCAATTTGATTTCAGATACAACAGAACCAGAGGCAGTCAAGAGAGGAAGTTACCGATGGGCTGTCCTCTGCCCATCACAGCAGAGATGAAACCTGCTCAGCAGAAATGTGGCAAGAGCCAACCTCAGAAAACTGAGTGGAGGGCATGAAGAACCATGGCTTCCCACCTTACTGTCACCTAAAGACAAGCTGTTTCTGTTGTTTTGTGTCTGTCATTGTCAGAAGTAAGAAATGAAATGTTTGACCACTGAATATTGAACTAAGGAAATGTGTCTGGTAGCTAGGTCTATTTGGAGTAAAAGCACACATGGGTCATTCTCCAGACATCAAGATCCAATTCTCAGAAATTTCTGTTGCTCCTTCCTATTTTATCTCATGAGGTTTAACTGGCTACTGAAGCCTGTCCTTTAAAGATTAACCACACAGTGAAGTTAGCTAGAAATGCACAAACCCTCCCTTCCTGAACACTCTCAAGTCTGAACCAAGGTAGATAAGATATAGCCCACCTACATTCTAGAGGAGATTACTTTCAAATCTGGATACCTGAGACACCAAGCTTTCTGGGATCCAAATACTTTCTCAGCTCATTTGTTGAAGAATCATTCTTATAAGGCAAAGGAAAATATGATCATTAAATGGGAAAGCCATCCACCTTTCCAACACGAGTGGAATTTCAGAAATAAATCTCATTTTTATTGTAATGATTACCATGCATTCATTGCATAAGATAGTGAGCTTTCCACATACATATAAGGTATTTTGATAAGACTTAACCTCCATATTTTCTGTTCCATTCCTCTTGCCCCCTTACTGTTTTCCAATAACACCCCATAACTTTCATGTCATTTTTTTAAATATATGTATAAATATAAATTTTTTAAGTCATTGATGGACCTTCATTTTTATTTATTTATATGCAGTGCTGAGAATCAAACCCAGTGCCTCACACATGCTAGGTGAGTGCTCTACCACTGAGACACAACCCCAGCCCAAATGTTTTGTTTTAGTTGTTGGTAGACCCAATACCCTTATTTTATTTCTATGGGGTGCTGAGAACCCAGGGCCTCATGCATGCTAGGCAAGTGCTCCAGAAACTTTGGATTTTGGTGTAAACCATCAATCAAGTCAATATTATTTAGTGAGCTAATAGAGTACTTGTCAGGAATTGGTGACTTCTTCCTACATATTGAAGTATTTCCAACTACATTTTACTTAAGTAGTTTAAAGTTTCAGGTCTTCAGTCAAGGTCTTCGAATTCTATTGAGTTGACTTTTGTACAGGGTAAGAGATAGGGTTGCAGTTTCATCTACTCTATGTAGAAAATTTAATGAAGAGGCTGTCCTTTCTCCAATGTGTGATATTGGTTTCTTTGTAGAAAATCAAATAACTGTAGATGACTGTGGTTATTCCTCATTCCACTATTGCATTCCATAGGTCTATGTGAGTACTTTTATGCCAATAACGTGATGTTTTGTCACATGGTCCACAGTGTAATTTGAAGTCATGTAATGTGATGCCTCAGGTATTCCTTTATTTGCACAGGATTCCACTGGCAATTCGTGATCTTTTATACTTCCATATAAATATTACAATTTTTATCATTCTGTGAAGAATATCATTAGCGTTTTAATTGGTATTGCACTGAATCCATAGATTGCTTTTGGTAGTTTGGCTATTTTAATAAACAGTTCTTCCTGACCATGAATACAGGCTGTCTTCCCATCTTCTGTTTCTTCCTTCAGTGTTTGGTCATTTTCATTGTACTGGTCATTCATCACTTTTGTTATCTTTATTTTGAGGTTTTTGTTTGATTTCTTTTGTTATTCCTTTTTTTTTTTTTTTTAGGGTGATTTTAATGGGATCACTTTTTTTTATTCTTAGAGAGTTCATTGTTAGTATAAAAGAAAGCTATTGACCTTATATGTTGGTTTTGAATCCTGCAACACTGGTGAACTTGTCACTTTCCAGACATTTTTGACAGAATCTTCAGGTTACCCTAAGTATAGAATCATATCATCTGGAAGCATGGATACTGTGATCTCCTCCTTTCCTATTTGTATACATTTTATTTCTCTTTCTTCCTCACTGCTGTGTCCAAAGTTTCTAGTACTCTGTTGAATAAAAGCAGTGAGAGTATGCACCCTGTTTTTTTTTTTTACTTTTAACTTTTTTCAATTTTATTTTATTTTATTTTTTTATTCTTTTCAGTTATGCTACAACACCAGGATATACCTTGACATAATCACAAAAGCATGGAACCCAACCCACTGCAATTTGGTCCCCCAGCACTCACCCCCCCAGCCCCCATTCCCATCCCTCCAATCCATCTATTCCTCTTCATCAATTTATAGCTCAATGTTTAAAAATATTTTTAAATTAGTGCCCTGTGGATACTCCTCATTCCAGATCCATCATCCATGTCCATGCACACACATCCACACTTCCGTCAGGTGCATTCCACACTTCTTCCCTTTTCATGTCCCCTCTTCCACCTCAATCCCCTTCATCTACGCTCCTGATCTTTCCTCTATGCTAATGAAATTACCTCTCCCCTTCTTTTTCCCTTCCTTGGTTTTATTTATCTCCCTATCCTTTATTTTCTATCAGATTCTACATATCAGAGAAAACAGTCAAACTTTACTTTTGAGGACTGGCTTCTATCATTTAGCAAGATAGTCTCCAGTTCCATCCATTTATTGGCAAATGCCAAAATGTCATTCTTTATGATTAATATTCCATACTATATACAGACCATACTTTCTTTATCCATTCATCTGTTGAAGGGTACCTAGGTTGGCTGCATAGTGAGAGAAGTACTTTCATTTTTTTTCCCCTATTCATTACACTATTGACTATAGGTTTGTTTTATATTCCTCTTATTATGTTGAGGTATGATCCTCCTTGCCACGACCTTCATGGTCAATCCATAGAAACTGTCAAGGGGTGACAGGGGATTAAGAAAGACAAACAATCACTTATAGAGAGAAAACTGGGAACACATGGGACACTGTCCTCTGGAGGAACAATGATCAGAGCTAGCTCAGCACGTTTATTACATAGGTTATATCATCAAAAGGTTTTCTGTGGAAAAGGGTTAGCGCTTGCAAGCAATTATAATTATCTAGTTGCCATCATAATTCTCTATCCCTGGCAGCTCGTGTCTAAACTCAGGGTCTAGACTCATATTTTCATGCCCTGCACAGAACTTCCTCTGTCCAGGTATTACCATAGCAACTTGTCAATCTTGTCCTGCATATTTGCACAGAAAGTTCCCAAACAGCACAGTCCCAGTCAGAGACAGTCAAAGACCATGATCCAAGTCACTGCTCTCCACATCTGAACACAAAGGTTCAGGTGGTCACTGGTCCCCAATAGCTATCAGACTATTCCCAACACCACCATGTCCATGTCTCCTTTAGGAGTCAGCAAAGGGAGATTTTCCAATGCATTTGAGAGTCAACCCTTCAAAAATTGATCTCTGAATAAAGAGTACACAGGCCTCTATACTTAGATAAGGATATTAGTTTCTAATTTGTCCTTTGTGCACACATGTGCTTGTGTTTGTGTGCACACAAACCATCAAATTTGGAGGGAGGATAATACTGGCTTCATAGAATGAGTTTGGAAGCATTCCTTCCTTTTCTCTTTATGGAATAGTTGTAGAACAATTGCTACTAGTACTTTAAAAGTCTGGGAAAACTGGGCTCTGAATCTAACTGTTTTTATTGCTTCAACCTCAATGCTTCTTATTGACCTATTTAGGCTTCTTATAACACTTGATTCAATATCGGTAGGTCCTATGTGTCTGCAACTTAGACCATTCTTTCCACATTATCCAATCTGTTGACATATAATCTTGCAAAACATTCCCTCATAGTCCTCTGGATTTCAGTGGTATCTGTTGTAATATGCCTTACCCATGTCTCATTTAATGTCTTTGGGTACTCTTTCCCTTTCTTTTTGGTTAATTTGAATAAAGGTTTCTCAATTTTGTCTCTATTCAGAGCAGTAACACTTTCTTGTGTTGATCCTTCACATTTGGCTTTCAATCTCTATTTCATCTTTTCCTAGTCAGATTTTATTGTTCATTCCCTTAGGTTTTTGGATTTGGAGTCTCCTTGCTTTTTTAATGCCTTGACATGCATCATTACGTTATTTATTTGAGATCTCTCTATTTCTCTAATGTAGGCACTTATAGCTATAACCATTCCTCTTCAGACTGCATGTAATGTGTCCCAGGAGTTCTGGTAGATTGTGTTTCCATATTCATTTGTTTCTAGATTTTTTTTAATCTTCCTTTGTTTCTTCAATGACCACTACCTCACTATACCTATCATTATGAGACTCTATTTTCTTTTTCTAAGTTCTTCCCTAAATGATGCACAAAAGAAGAAAAATTTGAGAACTGATCCAGAAATCAATAATGCTTTTACTAAGAACATGCAAGGGATTGATGGTTCTGACAGATCATATTCTAATGACCTTGATGTTTTACAATGATAACATATCAATAACTCAGCATTAGACATATGTAATCACTTAAGGTGGTCAGTACAAATGTTACAGAATGCAGGAAATACCAGATATATCTGTACAATAACCCAGAAAAATATCCATAAGGAGGATGTATGTTCCCTGAATCTTGAGAGAATGAATAGATGCATGGGGAGAGGTCAAGAGGGCATCTCAGATGGGGAAAGGAAGTGCACCATGCCCTGCAGGAAGGGATTGCAGACAGAAACACAACAGCGGTCAGACACTCTGCTCTTTTTCAGGCAGGAATGAAGCAGAGCTGGTATGACGGAGGCACAGAGGCAAAGCCATTGGCTACTGGGGTGGTATCGATTTCCCTTGGGTCCACCAGAGATTTCAGGTGAAAGTGCTGTAAAATGGTGGTCAGAAATAAAAACAGCTCCATGCGGGCCAAGCTCTCTCCCACACACATCCGTTTTCCTGTAACAAACAAACAAACACAACAGATAGTAATTGTTCCTGTGTCACTTCGACTGTGACATGAACTATGCTTCTTAATGGAAAAAAATGAGACTATAAAGAAACATTTAATGAATGATTGGATGTTTGGATAGAAAAATGGACAAAGGATAGAGACACTTATTATCCATCTTAACAAATATTTCATTCAAACACTACTATTTGGGTATCAGCCTGTGCCAAACACTTATTTAGTATTCACACATGGGAATGATCTTTTGAATTTGAGGCTCCTAAGTGTACTTTTCTAGAAACACCTCTGTTACTTGTATTTTCTATTCCCATTCTGGTGTTCTAAGACCTTGCCTTCAATCTTCAACCCCCTAATCTTACCTCTAACTGTACACAATTTTCAGGAATCTCCAAAGAACAATGAATGTCCATGTCTTACATCATGCTAATCTTCTTGTATAAGACACACATTCCCTCTATAACATTCAGGACTCAGATGGGATTTCATTTCCTCTTTATTCTCTTTGTGATCTATTCAAGCACTAACACCTTGCCCTCTCTGGATATGCTCAACATCATACTCGTGCTCTTTTGGTAGCATGAAGCAACTGAAATCTAGTTTGCCATTTATATATATATTTTTTTTTTGGTTTGTTAATTAAATATTTATTAAGGCATAATTGACATACAATAAAATGAACAAATTTTAGGTGTACAGTATGGCTAAGTTTGTTTTTCAAATTTTTTTTAAGTTGTTGATGAACCTTTTTTTATTCTTTTACGTATATGAGGTACGGAGAAATGAACCCAGTGTGCCATTTATATTTTGATTTTCAAGTGTGTTGAAATACAAATGCCTGAAGAGTGGCCCTGACTTATCATCATGGAATATACAGTGCAAGATATAAGACAGACATCAAGAGTCATGGAATCAAGGAAGAAGAGTCCACAAGCAGAGAATCAGTAACCACATTACAGATGTAAAAATTTAATATCCAAGACACATGGTCATGACTGGAGGAAGAACAGGGTGCTCTGTGATCACTGTAGAGTCTCTTCCTTCATCCCCATATCTTCCATGACCCCATGGTTATCAGGCGGATTCTGACATTCCTGACTGAGAACTAAAGTTCTTCTGGGATGATTCATTGCTTCCTTAAAAATGGCCTGCCTTTTCTTTTCTACATTCATCTGACTCTCTTGAGTCAATTCAAATGTCATTAATTATGTAGACACAAACCCCATTTTAAGCCTCAAGTGGAGTATTATGGAGCAACATACTGGGAGCCTCCCTCTGTAAGCCCAGTCAGCCCAGAAATCTTCCCATCTCAATTCACTGGTCAGACCAGAGTACAATCAGTACAATCTTCTTCCCGAGAGGCTCTTTGCTATGTGATCCTGTGCTTTTGGTGACTATCATCCCCACAGCTGAGCAATGGGGGTGTTGAACAATAAGATATAGAAACCAACCAACAACATCATGGTGTGAGATGCCTCTCACTTAGTGGGTGAGGAATTTTTAAATGAGCTTTACCTTTTAGAAGGAGACCTTAGGTTTCTCAATGATCTGTCTAGAGACACATTTCAATCAAACTATACTCTTAGCTTTCTCAGTTATAAAAATTTGATCGACAAAAAATATTCCACTAATCTGACCAGGCTATGGGTATGTAACATGAGAAGGGAGAGTACATGGGCATCAAAGTGGTGCTCCTGCTCATGTACAAAGAGCAAATCTGCCAGCACCAGAGGAGGCACCAGGTAGGATGCAGCTGACCCCAAATATTCCTCTTACCTGAAGAGAAAGGCATGAAGTAGTCACTTCTTCTCAAGTTGCCATGCTCATCCAGAAAGTGCCCTGGGTCGAACGTCTCTGGGTTGGGGAATTCTTTCTTGTCACGGAGCACTGATGTGAGTGATGTCCATATGATTGTGCCCTGGAAATAGCAAACAAGCAGTAATCAACTTAAGCAGGTATTCTGGAGCTGAAAGACACAATGGAAATCACTTAGCTCAGTCTTCTGGTCTATAGAGGTGAAACCATGTTCCAAAACAAGCAGTGATATCTTCAGGGACAGAAATCATGTGACAAACACAGTTAAGTTGAGAACAATGGTAGTGATCTTGCAGAAGTGCTCTCAACAGCATTGAAATACTGCACATCTGAATTTGGGAGCAAAAGGTTCTGAATCGTTTCTCCATATCATCAAGCTAGGACACGTGTCGGTCACCACCTGTTGCTCTAGCTCTTCACATCAGAACTCACACAATTCACTTGTGTATTGTTTTTAAATTGAAATTTCTAATGTAACATGAAATGTCCAGAATTCTATCATAGGACTTGTAGATAAACCTCTGGTGTTGCTAACAAAGGACTCATTGGGAATGAATCAAAGTCCGGTAGCACATAGAAGACTAACAAAAGTTTATCTCTGCCATGCAGTTCGTTTGTCCTAATTGTAAAATGTATGGAAGGTTTTTATTGCAGGAAAACCAACTACAAAAAGTAAAGGAATATAAAATTAGCAATATCATTTTTCAATGCCTTCAGTCTGAATTTCAGATCAAGCAAGGATCACCTGTCAAAGCCATAACAGTTAGGCGCCTGATTTCATAAGCAGGATGTTTGCACAGTCTCAAAGGACCTTGATGTAATGTTTATCATTTACTTTTAAGAGCAGAAATTCTGCAATTCAGAGCTATCTGGATATCACCTTGTTCCTTAGAAAATTAGTATAAGCAACATTTAATAGGAGACTTGGTGGTTCCTACCTCACCATGTGATTCAGTGAGACTTTTTTTTTTTTTTTTTTTTTTTTTTTTTTGAGAGTCCAGGAATAAATCCCAACATTTATGGTCAGCTAATTTTTGAAAAAGGGAACAAGGTAATTCAATAAAGAAAGAATTGGTTTTTTAACCAATGGTGCTAGTACTGGGTATTCACATACAAAGGAACAAATTTGCACTGCTACTACATACTATACAAAAATGAACTCAAAATACAGTTAAATGTAAGAGTTAAAACCATAATGCCAGGGCTGGGGTTGGGGCTCAGTGGTAGAGCTCTTGCCTAGCATGTGGCACTGGGTTCGATCTTCAGCACCACATAAATTTAAATAAAACAAAGGTATTGTGTCTATCTACAAATAAGAAAAGAAAAAAAGAAAAAAGGAAAAAAGCACACCGTAATGCCCTGACAGGAAATCAGAGAAGCATATCTTGGCAACCCTGAGTTAAGCATTAGTTTTTAGATATAACACCCAAAGCACAAGTAACAAGATAAAAATGTAGATAAGATGTGCTTTCAAGGTCAGAATCATACTGGAAAGAAACATCAGGTATGGTGCCGCTTCCCTACAATGCTCGGAGGCTAAGGCAAGACTGCAAGTTGGAGGCCAGCCTGGGCAGTTTAGCAAGACTGTCTCAAAAGAAAAATTAAGTCACACTTTTTAAAAAGGTTGGCGGGCAGTGTCTACCACTTGCCTAGCATGTGCAAAGCCCTGGGTTCAATCACCAGTGAGAGAGAGAGAGAGAGAGAGAGAGAGAGAAGAAAATATTTAAGTATTTGCCTCAAATCATATACATGGTAAGGGACTTAGAATGTATAAGCATCTCTTCCAAGGATAAAGACTTTTCCCTCTCTGGATGTTCTGGGGGTGGAACCCAGGGATGCTTTACCACTGAGTAACATCTCCACTCTTTTTTATTATTTAAAATTTTTTATTTGTTTATTTTGGTACTGGGGATTGAACTCAGGGGTACTCGACCACTGAGCACTGTTTTTTTCCAAGGTGCTGGGGATTCGAACCTGAGCCCGTGCGCACACAAGGCAAGCCCTCTGTGAGCTGAGCTATTTGCCCACTTCCAAATGTTTGTTTTACTGGTCCCTAGCATTCTGATCCCTAATGGCTCAGAAATGCCATGTACTGTGAAGGTTTTTTGTTGTTGTTTTTGTTTTGTTTTGTTCTGTTTTTGCAGTGCTAGAGATTGAACCCAGGGCCTTGTGCTTACAAGGCAAACACTCTACCAACTGAGCTATGTCCCCAGCCCTTGAGCTATGTCCCCAGCCCTTGAGCTATGTCCTCGGCCCTTATTTTTTTATTAAAATCTTTTTTTATTTTTGCAGACTGCATTTTTTGACTAAATAAATTAAAGGGATACCAATAGGAAAAGAGAAACTCAAGCTGTTACTATTTGCTGACATTATTCTCTATTTAGAGGATCCAAAAAACTCCTCCAGAAAACTTCTACACCTCATAAATGAATTCAGCAAAATAGCAGGATATAAAATCAACACTTATTTTTTTTTTTTTTTTTATAATAGTCTGTTTTAATATAAACAAGTGTTGGTATCAATCAATGTCCATTTCAGGAAGCTTCTTGTCTGAATCCGAAGGCACAGCTGTGTCTGCACCCTGCTCAGCAGCCTGAGGGCCTGGGCTATCTCCTTGTCCGTCCACTGGTCCATTCTGCTCTGCATTTTTTTGCTCCTCTTTTGGAGGTTCCACTTTGGGTTTGGGCTTTGAAATTATAGGGTTACACATACTTGTCAACTCCTTAATTTTAGCTTCAATCTCTTTTGTCTTGACAACAGGATCCATGGTCAGACTCTGTTTGTTCTGTAGATTCAGCTTGTTATTCATCCACTCCATTGCCTCATTTGTGCTCTTTTCTACCTTTGCCACATCAGCAGCATCCAAATGGTCATACTGGTCCTCCTTGTTTTTGAACGAGCTGATTACTTTCATATACTGCTGAATCTGTTTCCCTAGTTCTTCAAATAATTTTGGTCTTTCTTCAGATTCCTGAAACCGTGTCTTAATAGGCTGACCTAAATTTTTTAATTCAGTCAATTTATCTACATAAACTTGCTTTGGCTGGTCTTCTCCATCTTCATACAACCAATTTTCAGTATCTTCTAGTTTCAAGGTAAAACTGTTACGATCATCTTCACTCACAAACTTCTCATATTCACCACTAAGCTTGTCTCTCATTTCATATACATATTCTTCTACTGCATTCTTGGCATCATTCCGTTCCTTCTCCAGTTTATCCTGCATGATCATCTTACCCTCATTTTCAATGTACAAGTTGAGCATCTCTCGGTCTATCTGCCACAACAGCTGATTCTCAATTGGCAGGTCCACAGTACTGGTCTTCACTTTTGCCTTCTTGGCTTGAGGTGGTTGGTCCATCTTTTTGTCTTTCAATCCAGCTTGAGAGGTCTCCATTTCTTCAGATTCTGACTTATTTTCTGCTGGCGTCTGCTGCTGTTGCTCTTCAACATGTTGTTCCTCCTGGTCTACCTGCATCTTCTCTTCTTCCTTTGCATTTTGATCAGTTTCCATTGGTTCCTCATTTTCTTCAGATTTGTGCACCTCCACTAGGGATGCACTGGACACACTGAAAATGCCATGGACATTTACTCGAACTTTGACTTTGACTTTTGAACTGGAGCCATCAGACTGGGGAGTGACTTTCTGAACTGAAAACTGAGCTATAGCAGGATCTGGGTAGGGCAAATCCTGAGGAGAGCTATAATAAGCCTCAAGAGTGAAAGGTTCTTTTCTATAAAATGTGAGGACTTTAGAGAAAGGAGCAGCATGATTTTTTGAAAAGACTTCACAGTCACTTGACCCTTCTTCAGCTGGAGAATTCCATCTCAGCGATATTGGATATGCTACCACATCAGTAATAGAAAATTCTCTGACTTTGAAAGCAGGTGATAAGATTGCACACTGCAGTGCACATCCTCTAGTGACAGCTTCATCGGCATTTAATGTTGTACTAAGTTCTTTGCCAAAAAATTTGCTGATCTTCTCTTTTACTGCAGGGATTCGTGTGGCACCACCCACTATCTCCACTGCATAAATATCCTCTTTCTTCAACTTGGCTTGTTCCAAAACACTACGAAGTGGTGGCTCCACTCTAGCTAAGAGATCATCACACATCTCCAGAAATTTGCCTCGAAACAACACAGTCAACAACAGGCTTCTTAAGAACACTTTCTGCTGTCTCCTTCAACTTGGACAAAAGCATGGCAGTCACCTGCTCAGTGGTAAAATTCCGCTCTTCTTCCATATATGTCACCTTTATACCCGTTAATCCAGAGGATAATTGTACAATATCATATGCAAGGTTAGATTTTTCTGCCTCCACAAATGGATCAGAGAATGCGCGACCATGAAATCTTTTAAATCCTTGGACTGTGTTCTTTGCATTGGAAATTACCTGGCTTTTAGCTGCTGCTCCAATTGAACGATTCTTAGGACCAAAGGATATACAAGCCGGCGTGCACCGGTCACTGTACTCGTTAGCGATCGTCTCGATGCCGCCGGCACGAGCCACAGCGACGTAGCAGCTCTGGAAGCCCAGGTCTATGCCCACCACCGACATGGCGCCGGCTACTGCTCCGGCTCGGCCCGGGTCCGGCCGCCGAGACAGGACACGGACCCCGGCGGGGCTGGCGCGCGGAAGGAGTGGGCCGCGTGGGCTGGGGTTCCGAGGTTACTGGGGAATGGGCAGGTGTCCACGAGAGCGTCTACGTCCCTGGAAGGAGGACCGCAGCGGAGGGCGCTACTCCAGCCGGCTCCGGCTTAGCGGCAGCAGAGGGGGAGCCGGTAGCCAACACTTATAAATCTAAAGGATTTTTATACATAAGCAATGAAACATCTGAAAGGGAAATGAGGAAAACAACTCCACTCGCAATAGCCTCAAAAAAAAAAAAAATAAATAAAATACTTGGGAATCAATCTAACCAAAGAGGTGAAAGATCTCTACAATGAAAACTACAAAATATTGAAGAAAGAAGTTGAGGAAGACCTTAGAAGATGGAAAGATCCCCCATGTTCTTGGATAGGCAGAATTAATATTAACAAAATTGCCATACTTCCAAAGGCACTATAAGATTTAATGCAATTCCAATTAAAATCCCTATGACATTTCTCATAGAAACAGAAAAAGCAATTATGAAATTCATTTGGAAGAACAAAAGACCCAGAATAGCCAAAGCAATCCTGGGCAGGAAGAGTGGTCCAGGAGGTATCACAATACCAGATATTAAACTCTACTATAGAGCAATAGTAACAAAAACGGCATGGTATTGGCACCAAAATAGACAGGTAGACCAATGGCACAGGATAGAAAACACAGAGACATACCCACATAAGTACAGTAAGCTCTTACTAGACAAAGTTGCCAAAAACTTACAATGAAGAAAAGATAGCCTCTTCAACAAATGGTACTGTCAAAACTGGAAATCCATATGCAGTAAAATGAAATTAAGCCCCCATCTCTCACCCTGTACAAAACTCAACTCAAAATGGTTCAAGGATCTAGGAATTAGACCTGATACTCTCACCAAATAGAAGAAAAAATAGGCCCAAATATTCATCATGTTGGTTTAGGACCAGACTTCCTTAACAAGACCTCAATAGTGCAAGAAATAAAAGCAAGAATCAATAAATGGGATAGATTCAAACTAAAAAGTTATTTCTCAGCACAAGAAATGATCAATAATGTGAAAAGAAAACCTACACAGTGGGAGAAAATCTTTTCCACACACACTTCAGACAGAACACTCATCTCCAAAGTTTATAAAGAACTTAAAAAACTTTACAACCAAAATACAAAGAACCCAATCAATAAATGGGCTAAGGAAATGGGCAGACACTTCACAGAAGAAGATATACAGGTGATCAACAAATATGAAAAAGTGTTCATCATCCCTAGTAATTAGAGAAATGCAAATTAAAACCACCCTAAGATTTCGTCTAACTCCAATTAGAAGGGCTATAATCAAGAACACAAGAAATAATAAGTGTTGGCATGGATGTGGGGAAAAAGGCATACTCATACATTTCTGGTGGAGTTGCAAATTGGTGCAGCCATTCTGGAAAGCAGTGTGGAGAATCCTCATAAAACTTGGAATGGACCCACCATTTGACCCAGCTATCCCACTCCTTGGTTTATACCCAAAGGACTTAAAATCAGTGAGACTTTCATTGGCACTTATGTAGTTTTCCTCCCAAATAGATAGGGAGAATCTAATCCCTTGAAATCAACCACACAGAACCAGCCTCAGGAATGTTTGATTTCTGTCCTGGACTCTGGGTAAGGCAAACTGATGAAAGGAAACAAACAAGTACAGGAAAGGTACTTGATTATAGGCGATAAAAAGAAACTACAATTACATTACACCCCTGAATACAGGAGATAAACAGGAACTACAGTCACATCACATGCCTGTTCTTTGACCAGACATTGAACTGTACAAGAACAAAAACTACACAGAAGATTGTTATATTAATGGGCTAATTAAACAGAGGCTGTATGTTAGTATTATTGTTTGAATGATATCTGAGTGTGAATGCAATGACTACCATGTAGGAGAAACTCGTAGTTCTTGGAAATGACTGGAAGCATTAATGTGTAAATTGATAGCTTAATGGACAGATGTTAAAATATAAGTAAACAGTAAATTTCATTAGGTTTACATTTTTTAAAACATATAATCGGGAAAAATCCAATCCTCTAATTTTTCAAACAAAAATCATGAATCAATTTGCTTTTAAAATTCTTCCTTTAAGTATAATTAACCTAGTAACATATGACAAGGTTTCCTTAAGATTCATGTGGATATATGTTTAGGAAAATTGTTCAAGCGTATGGAAATTCATAGAGAAAAAAAATGAAGCAGGATCAATACCACACTATAAGCAAAAGGTAAAAGGAAAATTAGTCATTCAACTAAGATAAGAACTAAAACAACACAACTTTTACGAAAAGACAAGGGTAAATCTTTGAGAACTGGTTTTTGCAAATTCTGTTCAGATAGGACACAAATCCACAAACTGACCTCACATGATTATAGAAAGTTCTACTAGAACACTATGTCTCATAACAAGGATTGAACAATTATGTCCACAAAATGCAGCCTGCTCTGTGTTTTCTTATAGCCAGTGAGTAAAGAATGTTTAAATTGAATGAAAAATAAAAATAATATTTTTGACATGAAAAATGTGAATTTAATATTTCAGTGTCCATAACATTGAATATGGTCATGGTCTTTGCCTGTAACTGCTTACTGCTGCAATGGCAGAGTTCAGAAGTGGTAACAGAATTCTTGTATTATGCAAAGGCTATATTGGCTTTAGACAATTACAGAAAAAGTTGGTCGACTCCTGTCTTACATCATTATCTCCACTGTCATCACTGGTTTCAGTCTATGGCAGAAAAAAAGAAGACATTTATCCTATTGGTAAAAGGAAAACAAGAATTGCAAACTTCTCTACCAGTCTATTTCCCTTTCAGTTGCACATAAGGAGACAATCAACTTTCATTAATTTACCCTCCCACCCCAAAATCAAGAAATAAACACCACCTCCTACTTGTGTCCTCTTCTGGAAACAGAGTAAGTTCAGGTCCTAATCCTTACACCAAATATGATTCTAACTTGAGCAATCCCCAGGACCTCCCCCTAAAGCCATCAGTCTTCTCCACAGGTCACACTTAATAAGTGCAATCTAATAAATCTTATCACTTTTTCCCATGAAAATTCAATTCTTATTTGTATTATTTTAAGTTTAACAGTGGTATTTTCTGGTCAAATTTTAATATCTCCCTTCAAACAGTAAGTAGATTTTCTGGGTAAATGCGGAAAGCGCTGTTATAAAGAATGTTAGAACTTCCAAGATGAAAATCATCTCAAGATTTCAGATATGGATTCTGGGAATGTGACCGAGTGGTAGAATGCTTGCCTAGCATGACCAAGGTCCTACACACACACACACACACACACACACACACACACACACACACACGTGATAGAAAAGGAAATGACACAATTTTGATTATGTTCAAATGCTGTCCAACTAGAGATCAGAAAAGGAAGTGTTACAACTTTATTTCTACTTATAGGAAAGGAATGAACACTTTCTGGAAGAATATAAACAAAATCTGAAATTCTAAATTTTTCCCCATGTGAGATCTGATTCACCAAAACTGATTTGGCATTTCAAATATTGACAAAGTGACTGAAAGAAGGAAGAAACACACACACATCAAGGAACATTTCTCACACAATTTTATGAGGCAGCATTATCTTGATATCTAAAATCTAAGAAATTTTTTGGAAGAAAAATTATTGACCAAAACCTCTTATAAATATGAACAAAGGGGCTGGGGATATGGCTCAGTTGGTAGAGTGCTTGCCTTGCAAGCACAAGGCCCTGGGTTCAGTCCCCAGTACCGCAAAAAAAAAAATAAATAAAAATAAATAAATAAATAAATAAATATGAACAAAGAAGTCATGAACAACATGTGATAGGTCAAATCCAGCTCAACATATATACTGTAATTTGCATATTGACTGGAGAAAATTCAGCCAATACACACAGCCAATCCCCCAGATGCAGAAAAACAATTTGCAAATACACTTCCGTGAACAAAGTTCATATGAAATCAAGAGAAGAAGGAAATTTTCCTATTTTGAAAAACAATATCATCTACCAAAATGTACCCAATACATCATTCTCTGCAATGGGACATTAAACCTCTAACCATGCCTGCAGATAAGAAACAAAACAAGACTTCCTGCAGTCATGAATTCTGTGTGATGTTATCCAAAAATCCTTACAACTGTAATAATGCAATAAAGAGAAATTAAGAGTATAAAAACAGGAAATATCAGATTGACCCAGGTAAGAGGATAGAAAACACTGACATTTCAAAGAAACTCAGACACACCATTGACAATTACAATCATGTCAAGTTTACAAGACATAAGGTCATCACAGTGATTAAATCAAATATATTCCCACACACCATTTAGAAAGAAAAGGCAAAGCTGTTTTAAAATGACATAGCATGAACAAAAATATTCCTTTCACAGGAAAAACTAACAAAATATTTATGAGTCACTACAATGAAAACAAAACATGATTGAAAAAAGTATATGAAGCAAAAAGTGTATTTGCACACTGATGGATGGAATATTCTATATATGCCTGTTAAGTCTAAAATATTAATTATATTTTTGAGTTCTAGTTTCTTTGTTCACTTTTGTTTGGAAGATCTATCCAGTGGTGAGAGAAGTGTGTTAAAGTCACCCAGCATTATTGTGTTGTGGTCTGTTTGATTCCTGAAATTGAGAAGGGTTTCCTTTTTTTTAACATACATAGATGCTCCATTGTTTGCAGCATAAATATTTATGATTGTTATGTCTTATTGATTTATGTTTCGCTTAAACAGTATGAAATGTCCTTCCTTATCCCTTCTTACTAACTTTGACTTGAAGTCCGATTTATCTGACATGAGGATGGAAACCCCTCCTTTTTTACTGAGTCTGTGTGCATGGTATGTTTTTTCCTTTAGTCTGTGGATGTCTTTTCTTATGAGATGAGTCTATGAAGGTAGAATAATGTTAGGTCTTTTTTAAATATTTTTTTAGTTGTAGATGGACACAATAGTTTATTTTATTTCTTTATATGTGGTGCCGAAGATCGAATCCAGTGCCTCTCAGGTGCTAGGCAAGCACTCCACTGCTGAGCCATGGTCACAGCCCCTGGGTCTCTTTTTTAATCCAATCTGCCAGTCTCTGTCTTTTGATTAATGAATTTAGGCCATTAACATTCAGGGTTATTATTGAGATAATATTTGTAATCCTGGTTATTTTGGCTTATTTTTAGTTTTTAACTTGACTTGCTTTCTCCTTTGATTGGCTTTTCCTTTAGTGTAGTTCCTCCCTTTACTGACTCACATTGTTGTTTTTCAATTCTTCCTCATGGAATATTTTGCTGAGAAAGTTCCATAGTGCAGGCTTTCTATTTGTAAATTCTTTACCTTCTGTTTATCATGAAAGGATTTTATTTTGTCATCAAATCTCAGGGATAGTTTGCTGGATTCTTGATTGGCATCCATGTTCTCTCAGAGTTTGGTTTATATTGTTTTAGGCCCTTCCAGCTTTTAGGGTCTGGGCTGAGAAATCTGCTGATATCCATATTAGTTTCCCCCATATGTAATCTGATGCTTTTCTCTCACAGCCTTAAAAATTCTATCTTTATTTTAAATGTTAGGCATGCTCATTATAATGTGTCTTGGTGTGGATCTGTTGTAATTTTGTACATTTGGTGTCCTCTAAGTCTCTTGTATTTGATATTCTATTTCATTCTTCAGGTTTGGGAAAATTTCTGCTATTATTTCATTGAATATTATTCATTCCTTTGGTTTGTTCCTCTGTGCCTTCCTCAATTCTAATAACCCTTAAATTTGGTCTTTTCATGTTATCCCATAATTCCTGGAGGTTCTGTTCATGATTTCTTACCATCTTCTCAGGTCAACTTTGTTTTCAAGATTAAATATTTTGTCTTCATTGTCTAAGGTTCTGTCTTCCAAGTGATCAGTTAGTGGTGCTTTCTATTGAGTTTTTAATTTGGTTTATTGTTTCCCTCACTTCAAGAATTTCTGTTTTTTGTTTTTTTTGCAGAATCTCTAACTCTTTATTAAAATAACTTTTGCATTTGCTCTTTTAACTGTTTATAGAAGTGATCTTTTGTTGCCTGCATTTGCTCTCTTCTATCATCCTTTACTTCATGGATCATTTTAATTATGTATATTCTTAACTCCTTTTCTGACATTTCTACTGTACTGTAATTGGATTCTATTAATATAGCATCTTGATTTGTTTGGGACACTTTCTTCCCTTGTTTTATCACGTTGTTCATGTGTCTTCCCCTCTAGCAGTGCAGATCCAAGGTATTACAGTTTCCACCCTATAGATTTATAGTGCCCCAACAGGTTTCCAATACCTCACCTTTAAGGGGGAGATCAATATTAACAGCACCCGATGCAAACAATATGCAGCCTTAAACCAAATAGCCCCTATTAAGACAAAACAGTATTGTAATAATCAGAGATGATGTGTTCAATTATTAACTTCAGCATAAACAATAGGTTTCAACCAGCCTGACACCCACCAGGATCGTAAGGTCGACAGTTTCTAATGGTGGATAAACAGGATGGGGGAGGGGTGTAGGATGTGATGTTAATGAAGTAAGAAGTGAGAATAAAGAGGTACTAGATCATAAGAAGTGTGAAACTGGAAGTAAAAGAAGTTGGTTGTTAGCAGGAGAAAAGGGAGAAAGAGACTCCAAGGAAACAGATAAGAGGGAAATAGAGAGAGTGAGGAAATAAACCTCCAACAAAACTGTAATATAATACTCAAACCTCCCAGTCTTCATAGCCTGATGCATGAAAGGTACTTGATTTCAAAGATGATGGGGATGTGAGACCAGGAAATAAAAAAGGAAAAAAAATGGAGAAAGGAAATAAAGTAAACAAAGAGAATATAAGAGTCTTGAAGGAAAATTGAATAATGTTTCTGTTGGAGTTCAATATCTTCTTCACCTCTCTTCTTTCTGCTAGCTGGGGTTTTCTGGAGTTTGTTCCACCTCAGGATGATGACAGTTACTAAGGTGGAGGATTAGACTTGGAGGCGGGACTCCTGGAGGCAGGGCATAGCAATAGCCAGTCCCTCTATAAGACTGGACTCCAGGACTCTCCTTTGGGATCCACTCATGCAACTCAGGAGTCTGGTCTTAGCCCTTTCCCTCACTTGTGGACCCCATACTTCCTGATCTACAAATTAGTCTTTAAATTGTACCTCTCCTGCCCCTGATCTTTTGATTTCTCAATCAGGAAACTCTCTCCCCAGGGGTTCTAAGGACTGAGCACTAGGACCTGAGCACCTGTCTCAGAAAGCTGTTCTGTATTGGGCAAATCAGGACCAAGCATTGAAATCTGTGTGTCAGTCACTTGCTGCAGGCACTGGGCTGGCCGGTGGCTAGGGCATGGTTGTGAGACTGAGGATTTAGGAATCAGATGGCCTGTTAATTACCAAACCAGCAGGATCAGGTACTCAGTGGAGTTGTGTACCAGGTTGATCTCAGGTCCCAACAAGTACTCCCAAGTTGTCTCTGGGATCCTGGTGGGTGCCAGGCTGGTTGGCTACGTGAGCAGGGATCAAGATGCCTCATCTTTTTCTCACCTATTGAGCACTTCCAAGGCTCTCTCCTCTTTCTGCAGCAAGAGGGTAGCAATTAGCACACATAGAAGGGATATCTCAGAGGCAACCAATCCTGCAGAGGCCTTGGTGATGATCTTTCAGGACCCGATTGTTTTCCCTAGATGTAAGCGACCATGTCCCAAGTTGGTGACAGCAGCGTTGGTGAACCTGTAGGTATCTTGATAATGAGTTTCTAGTCTCTGGCATGTGTCCCCAGATGGAAGTTGCCCCACATAAAGATGGTGGCAGTTGTGGCAGAGATAATCCAAGATGACAGTCGAGGCATCCCATGGCACTGGTAGATGGGGAGACACAGCATTGCGTGTCCACACGGAGGCACAGTGCTGGGTCCATGCAGACTAGGCAGGCCAGCACTGGAGATTCTATACACCTTTTTTACTTTTTATTTTGAGAAAGGTCTCACTAAGTTACTTAAAGCCATGCTCAGTTACTGAGGTTAGCTTCAAATCTGCAATCTTCCAGCCTCAGTCTCCCAAGCTACTTGAGCATCCATGCACTGTAAAAAAAACTAAATTTTTAACCTCTGTTTGGAAATGGAAACATTTAAGAATTGCAAAAACAATGTTAAAAAGTAAAACCAATTTGGAAGACTCACACTGCCAGATACAGTCACCTCTTAGAAAGCTTTATACCCAACCTAGAAACTGCACATAGGTTTTTTAGCAAATGTATGATTTTTGGATTTGTCTCATGTTGTGTGTTAGAGGTCTGCAAACATACTGTGCATTTGGGAACATGGAGAGCACTGAGGTGCACCACAGAAGAAACAAGCTTACCTTGGGAATGAGGTAGTTTCTGAATTTAACATCACAGGTCACTGTGTGGGGCAGGCTGACTGGAAGGAGATTAATGTACCTCTGAATCTCATGCAACACAGCATCTGTGTAGGGCATGCGGTTCTTGTCCTGCATGGAGGGGCTGCGGTGTCTGCCAATCACACTTTCTATCTCTTCCTGGACTTTAGCTGGTAAGACACAGTAACAAATTAGGAGATAGGACAGAAAGGGCACATGTGTCATTGCAAGTGAGCCCTATGAGAAGGAGGACAAAGATGTCCCAACAGCATCATGAATATAAATGATATGCCCAGAGGCACACTTACATATATAATCAGCATGACACTAATATAGATGCATGACACGCCTCTATATACTGGCTTTTAAAGCAGATAGGAGCAAAACAAAAGTAAATAAAATAAAAATAGGACCACACTCATAAATTAGCATCCATATAATTAATAATAATACAAGTAAATAATGTTTCCAAAAAAATTAATAGATATAAACACATTAAGAATTTATAGTCCTGGCAGAAAGAAAATGGGAAACAAATATTAAATTTGCTTGAAAATAATTAGTTACATTTAAAATAAGGTATAATAGATCAATACACATGGATGAAGGTTATGTGAGAGCAATTTGCAGTGATACTCCCAGCAGGTTCCCACGTCTTAACCACAGGCACTCAGCACTCTACCACCTTCTCCTCAAAATTAATGTCACCCACTCTGTAGGCTCTCTCTTCACATTCTTGATTGTATCCTTTGCTGAGAAAAAGCTTTCTAGTTTGAATCCATCCCATTTATTGATTCTTGCTTTTATTTCTTGCACTATTGAGGTCTTGTTAAGGAAGTCTGGTCCTAAACCAACATGATGAATATTTGGGCCTATTTTTTCTTCTATTATGCAGGGTCTCAGGTCTAATTCCTAGATCCTTGATCCATTTTAAGTTGAGTTTTGTACAGGGTGAGAGGTAGGGGTTTAATTTCATTTTACTGCATATGGATTTCCAGTTTTGCCAGCACCATTTGTTGAAGAGGCTCTCTTTTCTCCATTGTAAGTTTTTGGCAACTTTGTCTAGTAAGAGATTACTGTATTTATGTGGGTATGTCTCTGTGTCTTCTATCCTGTACCATTGGTCTACCTGTCTATTTTGGTGCCAATACCATGCTGTTTTTGTTACTATTGCTCTGTAGTAAGTTTAATGTCTGGTATTGTGATACCTCCTGTTTCACTTTTTCTACTCAGAATTGTTTTGGCTATTCTGGGTCTTTTGTTCTTCCAGATGAAGTTCATGATTGCTTTTCTATTTCTATGAGGACTGTCATTGGGATTTTAATTGGAATTGCATTGAATCTGTATAGCACCTTTGGTAGAATAACCATTTTGACAATGTTAATTCTGCCTATCCAAGAACATGGGAGATCTTCCATCTTCTAAGGTTATTTTCAATTTCTTTCTTTAATGTTCTGTAGTTTTCATTGTAGAGTTCTTTCACCTCTTTTGTTAGAGCCTACGGAGTGGGAGAAAATATTTTCCACATGCACTTCAGATAGAGCACTTATCACCCAAATTTATAACGAACTTACAAAAGTTTACACCAAAAATACAAAGAACCCAATCAATAAATGGGCCAAGGAACTGGACAGACACTTTACAAAAGAAGACATACAGGCAATTAATAAATATATGAAAAAGTGTTCAACATCTCTAGTAATTAGAGAAAGGCAAACTAAAACAACTCTAAGATTTCATCTTACTCCAACTAGAATGGCTATTATCAAGAACACAAACAATAATAGATATTGGTGTAGATTAGGGGAAAAAGGCACACTTTTAAATTGCTAGTAGAGTTGCAAATTGGTGTAGCCGCTCTGGAAAGCAGTGTGGAGAATCCTCAGAAAATTTGAAATGGACCCACCATTTGACCCAGTTATCCCACTCCTCGGTTTATATGCAAAGGACCTAAAATAAGCATACTGCAGTACAACAACCACATCAATGTTTATAGCAGCTCAGTTCACAATAGCCAGATTGTGGAACCAACCTAGATACCCTTCAATAGATGAATGGATAAAGAAACTGTGGTATATAGACACAATGGAATATTATCCAGCCATAAAGAAGAATAATATTATGGCACTTGCAAACAAATGGAATTGGAGAATATCATGCTAAGTGAAATAAGCCAATCCCAAAAAAACCAAAGGCCAAATGTTTTCCCTGATAAGTGGAGAATGATATATAATGGGGGCGGAGGTGTGGAAAGTGAGAGAAGATTGGGGGAACTTTAGATTATGTAGAAGGAAATGAGGGGGGTATGAAAAATGATGGAATGAGACAGACATCATTACCCTACGTACATGTATGATTACAGAAATGTTATGAATCTACATCGTGTACAACCATAGAAATGAAAAGAATTACTCCATTTGTGCACAATGAATCAAAATGCAGTCTGTAAAAAATTAAAAAATAAATAAACAATATTTTTTAAAAATTAATGTCACATTCAAGTAATGACTGTTTCTTATGTGTTTCTTATTATTACACACTACTTAATGATTTCGAGGGTGTGGATTTGAGAATTTGCATAACTCAATGTGTTGTACATAAACATACAATCAGGAAAGAAAACACACACACACACACATCATGATATCCTACCAGACTCCATTCACGAGGATAAATTGGACTATAATTTTTGCTAATATCAACATGCACTGTTTTCATCATGCTGGTGTCATTCGTGTACTTCCTGTTATGTGAAATCTATGATTACATTACATTGTTGGTACTTTCTTGGTCTTCACCTTGCTTCTCTATTTCAGCTCATCTTTTCCCAGTTTTCAGTTAGGATTATTCAAGAGGCTCAGGCAGATGTTTTATATGGCAGGAATCATTGCCCAGCTGTGGGAAACCTCAGACCGTTCATCATATCCCTTTCGTTCCTGGTTTCTCTCCTCCCATCAGCATATCCACCTGGTCCATGCTGAGGCTGCTTCCTAGGCCTGGCACCCAGCAGCCTCCCTGACACGCTCATCCTCCTCTAGGAGACCTCCCCCTTCCCGGAGCCCATGGCTTCCTGACTTGCCCACAGTTACGTGCAGCATTCTCCAGTAATTTTCTCAGAAACAAGAGTAAGGAACAACATTTTTGGCAAATTTGCAGATCTGAAATGCCTTTCTCTATTAAATAACAAGATATTAGTTACTCGTGAGAATTGTGGTGCTGTTCTGGTGTTTCACATAAGGCACAGGATATTTCTCTGAATGTTTCTATGACATACTCTTCATTCCTGGTGATCTGAAATTCTACAACCCTGTGCTGGGGGTGGATGCTTTTATTTCACTTGCTCTGTGTCCGGAGCTGGCAGGTCACGTGCCCTGCCTTGCCTCAAGGTCAGGCGCTTTGACTCATGGTCACGCCCCCTGCCGTGCCTCATGCTGAGCTAAGATGGCGCCTGCCGGATGCTGGCGGGGCGTGCCATTACCTGTTTACACACCTGTCAGACTATACCAGGTGCATCACACTAGATTGCGTGGTGCTTCATGATTGGACAATTACACTTCCTTATTGGAGTTCTGGCGTGAGACTAGTCTTGCCTTCGCGCGCTTTACTCTGATTGGTTTCTGTACTTTATATTAACTGTGTTAATTCTTCTAATAAACGAGACTTGATCAGGCTTTTGTCTTGTCTCCATTTCTCGTGTCTCTTGTCTCTTTCAATCCCAGCACCCCCCTCCAGGTACCCGTTGATGTCCTGCAGGCCGGGGCAAGTGGCGCCCAACGGTGTGGCTTCAGATACGGGGTAATTCGCGAGGGAAGAGGCGTGTAAGTGTTCGGCCGAAGAAAAAAAAAGTGAAAGTGAAAGTCAGTTCGACAAAGATCGCTGCGGGAGCCTGCCGCGCCATTCTTAAAGGTACAGTAGCGCCTAACTATGGGACAAGAATTAAGTAAGCATAAAGTTTTTGTTAAGCAATTAAAAGAAGCTTTAAAGACACGGGGAGTAAAGGTTAAGAGTAATGATCTTTTTAAGTTTTTTGACCTTATTAAGGATACCTGTCCGTGGTTCTCACAAGAAGGAAGCATTAATATAAGAAGTTGGAATAGGGTGGGAGATGCTTTGGGAGATTTTCATAGAACGTTTGGCCCAGATAAAGTTCCTATTACAGCTTTTGCTTACTGGAGTCTCATAAAGGAACTTTTAGAACATACAACAAATAATTCTGATATAGCAGCAGCAGTTACTCAGAGGACATTTTAAAAGCAGCATCAAAACAGGATCTTCAGGGAGAGCCCTCCGAGGAAAAGGGAGAGGTAGATCTTATTTCCCTTGAGAGTGAAGATGAGGAAGTTACAAGTCCCTTTCCAGATGCAGGCAGCACAGACGTTAAAAAGAAAACTCAACATCAGAACGAAGCTCCACCTAAAATTTATCCTTCATTGACTCGTTTTAAAGACCTTTCAAACAAGAATAAAATAGATGATGAGGAAGTTGATTTGGACCTCATAAATGAGGAAGCCTCAAAATATCATAATCTCGACTGCCTGCTTAAACAAGGACAGTCGGTTTTCTCATATCCACCTCCCTATTGCACACACTCTGCTCCTATGGCAATGGCGGTGATAGATCCAAAGGAAGACCTTAAAGAGAAAATTAAACATTTGGAGGAACAAATAAATCCAGAGGAACAATACCAAGCTCTGATTACCAGGTTATAAAAATTAAAGACAGGCAATGAGGCAGTGCCCAGTCCTCATGGATTTAAAAGAGATATTCGCCCTCAAATTCTATCTGGACAACAGTGTCCAAGAGGAGGAGTTCCCTTAATCAACAGGGATTTAAAACCCCCTCCGCTAAGTGCTTTCCCTGTTACTGAGACAAGGGATAACCAGGGACAACCCTGGAGGCACCACACTGGCTTTGATTTTACTATCATAAAAGAATTAAAAACTGCTGTTTCTCAGTACGGAGCTACAGCGCCATACACCCTTGCTATTTTAGACTCCATAGCAGAAAATTGGTTAACACCACAGGATTGGAATACTTTAGTTAGAGCCACCCTGACTGGAGGTGACTTCTTGCTTTGGAAGTCTGAATATTTTGAAAATTGCAAAGAGACAGCTAAAAGAAATCAACAAGCAGGAAATGGGTGGACTTTTGATATGCTCACTGGAGTAGGAGATTATGAAACCACAGACAATCAGATGCAGTATGACCCTGGAGTGTATGCTCAGATACAGGCGGCAGCCACTAAGGCCTGGAGAAAATTGCCTGTTAAGGGAGACATCAGCATGTCTCTTACAGGAGTCAAACAAGGCCCTGATGAGCCCTTTGCTGACTTTGTTCACAGACTTATAACAACGGCTGGTCGTATTTTTGGCAGTTCTGATGCAGGTCTTGACTATGTCAAGCAACTTGCTTATGAAAATGCCAATCCTGCATGCCAAGCCGCTATAAGACCATACAGAAAGAAGACAGATTTAACAGGATATATTCGTCTGTGCTCAGGTATAGGACCTTCTTATCAACAGGGCTTAGCAATGGCAGCTGCTTTTAGTGGACAGACAGTGAGGGATTTTCTTAATAATAAAGACAAAAACAAAAGGGCCTATTTTAAATGTGGCAAGGGCGGACACTTTACCAAAGACTGCAGATCAGATTTACAAAAAACTCTTGAGGACAAAATACCTGGTCTCTGCCCTAGGTGCAAGAGAGGAAAACATTGGGCTAATGAATGCAAGTCCAAAAGAGACAATCAGGGAAATCCCCTTCCGCCACATCAGGGAAACGGGAGGAGGGGCCCGCCTCAGGCCCCAAAACAAGCATATGGGGCAATCAGTTTCATTCCAGCCAACAGCAGCAACAACAATCCATTTCAGACCTCAGTAGAGCAACCCCAGGGAGCGCAGGATTGGACCTCAGTTCCACCTCCCATGTCGTATTAACTCCTGACATGGGCCCTCAAGCCTTGAATACTGGAATTTTTGGCCCATTGCCCTCAGGTTATTTTGGCTTAATTTTAGGAAGAAGTAGTTCTACCATGAAAGGTTTACAAGTACTCCCAGGAGTTGTAGATCAAGATTTCTTGGGAGAAATTAAGATCATAGCTAAAACAGATAACAACGTTATTACTGTTACTCAGGGAGAAAGAATAGCACAGCTGATACTGTTACCATTAGTTCCAACCAAACACCCAGTTCAAAATCCTAGGAGAGGAAATGGAAGTTTTGGATCCTCTAATGTATATTGGGTACAACACATAACTGATCAAAAACCTTCTTTGACCTTATGGCTAGATGGCAAGTCCTTTACAGGTCTAATAGATACAGGAGCAGATGTGACCATAATTAAACAAGAGGATTGGCCTTCTTCTTGGCCTACCACAGAAACTATGACTAATCTTAGGGGTATTGGTCAAAGTACAAATCCAAAGCAGAGTTCTAAATACCTCACTTGGAGAGACAAAGAAAACAACACAGGTCTCATTAAGCCTTATATCATACCTCATTTGCCTGTTAATTTGTGGGGAAGAGACCTATTATCTCAGATGAAAGTAATCATGTGCAGCCCCAATGAAACGGTTGCTGCCCAAATGCTATCTCAGGGATATACACCAGGAAAAGGGCTAGGAAAGGCCAAAAATGGTATTTTACATCCCATTCCCAATGTAGGACAGATAGACAGAAAAGGCTTGGGAAATTTTTGATTTCGGCCATTGACATGCCTGCACCCCAACTGTGTGCAGATCCAATAACTTGGAAATCAGATGAACCAGTTTGGGTTGATCAATGGCCGCTAACTTCTGAAAAACTTGAAGCTGCTCGAATGTTAGTGCAGGAACAGCTAACAGCCGGACATATCATAGAGACTAATTCCCCTTGGAATACTCCTATATTTGTAATTAAGAAAAAATCTGGTAAATGGAGATTACTACAGGACTTAAGGGCTGTCAATGTCACTATGGTGCTCATGGGAGCCCTGCAACCAGGGCTGCCATCTCCTGTAGCCATCCCTCAAGGATATTTTAAGGTAATTATTGACCTCAAAGACTGTTTTTTTACTATCCCTCTACATGTAGATGATCAAAAAAGATTTGCTTTTAGTCTACCATCAATAAATTTTAGAGAACCTATGAGAAGATATCAGTGGAAGGTATTGCCACAAGGAATGGCTAATAGTCCAACCTTATGCCAAAAGTTTGTTGCTCGTGCCTTACAGCCTATTAGAGATTCTTGGAAACAAATGTATATTATTCATTATATGGATGATATACTCATAGCAGGACAATCAGGAGAACAGGTATTACTATGTCTCACACAACTTAAACAGCAGCTGACTGCAGTAGGACTACAAATTTCTCCAGAAAAAGTTCAGCTACAAGACCCTTATACTTACCTAGGTTTCCTGCTCAATGGGCCTAGGATTATTAATCAAAAGGCAACAATCAGGAGAGATCGTTTAAATACACTTAATGACTTCCAGAAGCTTCTAGGTGATATAAATTGGCTTCGACCATATCTTAAATTAACCACAGGGGAGTTAAAACCATTGTTTGAGATATTAAAAGGAGATCCTAATCCACAATCATCCAGGACTATATCTCCTGATGCATTAGCTGCTCTTAAAAAGGTGGAGGATGCTATTGCAGGTCAATTTGTTACCAATATTGATTATTCTCGTCCCTTAACGCTCATTATATTTAATACTTCCATCACTCCAACTGGTCTTTTCTGGCAAGATAATCCTATTATGTGGATTCATCTTCCTTCCTCACCCAAAAAAGTGCTATTGCCTTATTATGATGCAGTAGCTGATCTGATTATCATGGGGAGAGAAGATTCTAGAAAATATTTTGGAATAGAGCCATATAAGATTATTCAACCCTACACCCGATCTCAGGTCAATTGGCTGTTACAAAATACTGACACCTGGCCTATAGCTTGTGCGTCATTCACAGGTGACATAGATAATCATTATCCACCAAATAAATTGGTTCAGTTTTGCAAACTACATCCTTTTGTGTTCCCTCGTATTATTAGAAGGGAGCCCTTACACAACGCTCTTGTTGTCTTTACTGATGGATCATCCACAGGAACAGCTGCTTACACCTTCCTTGATAGAACTGTCACTTTCCAGACAAAATGTACATCTGCCCAACTTGTTGAATTACAGGCTCTTATTGCAGTTTTATCTGCCTTTCCCAATCAACCCCTTAATATCTACACAGACAGTGCCTACTTAGCACACTCAGTGCCACTCCTTGAAACTGTCTCTCAGATCAGACATGTTTCTAAAACAGCATCACTGTTCCTTCAATGTCAGACACTTATCCATAATAGAGGGGAGCCTTTGTTTATTGGACACATCAGAGCTCACTCTGGCCTTCCGGGGCCATTAGTTAAGGGCAACAGAATTGCTGACACAGCCACCAAAATGGTTGCAGTAGCTTTTTCAGATAATATTAAGCAAGCTCAAGACACTCATAACCTACATCATTTAAATGCCCGCTCTCTTAGGTTACTCTATAAAATCACTAGGGAACAAGCAAGGCAAATAGTAAAAGGCTGTACCATATGTGCTACTCATCTACCAGTTCCACATCTAGGAGTTAATCCTAAAGGCCTTGTTCCTAACATGGTGTGGCAAATGGATGTTACTCATTTTTTAGAGTTTGCTAATCTAAAATATATTCATGTTTGCATAGATACATTTAGTGGATTTATATTGGCTACACTTCAGGCTGGAGAAGCAACGAAACACGTAATTGCCCATCTATTACATTGTTTCTCAGTCTTGGGCATACCTAAACAGATTAAAACAGATAACGGCCCTGGATATACAGCAAAAACCCTCCAAAAATTTTGTGAAAAATTACAAATTCAACATGTCACCGGAATTCCTTATAATCCTCAAGGCCAAGGAATGGTTGAGAGAGCACATCTCTCTCTTAAAACTACTATTGATAAAATAAAAAAGGGGGAATGGTACCCAATCAAGGGTTCTCCCCGTAATATACTCAATCATGCTTTACTCATTCTCAATTTTTTAAAAATGGATGATGATGGGAAATCTGCCGCTGATCGTTTCTGGCACCCGGAATCTCAAAAACATTTTGCCATGGTAAAATGGAAAGATCCATTGGATGGTTCATGGCATGGTCCAGACCCAGTCTTAATCTGGGGTCGAGGTTCAGTCTGCATCTTCTCTCAGAAAGCTGATGCAGCCAGATGGCTGCCAGAGCACCTTGTACGCCAAGTTAATGAAGTTACCTCCTCCAGGGATAAAAATCATCCCTGAGAGTCTTTTCTTTTCCTTCCACAGGAATGAACAAAACATTGCTTCTCTGGATGATGGCTGCCTGTTCACTGCTCTCCTACAGCCATGCAGGGTTTGAGGACCCTGCTAAGGCTCGTGAGTATTTACTGAAGCTCAAAAACAAACCATGAGAAGTGCTGCTTGTATGCCAACAAGTCAGGAATTGTTAAGAACAAGATCAAACAGCTGTAAGAAGACCTAGAAAAACGCCGACGAGCACTGGCTGATAATCCACTGTGGACCGGATTCAGTGGACTCCTTCCCTATCTCCTTCCCTTCTTAGGTCCCCTCCTTTTCTTGCTGCTAGTCATATCTATAGGTCCTTTGATATTCAACAAGATTATGGCTTTCATCAAAGCTCAAATTGAGGCTATTCAGGCAAAACCTATTCAGGTTCATTACCATCGGCTGGAGATGATGGATTGTGATGGTGCAACATTTGATCAATATTAGATCCTAATAGACCATCACCCCTGTGCGCTGAACTGGTCAGCCAATGACGGGTAAGATTCGTGGGAGCGCATACCAACCTAAGACAGGAAATGAGGGCAAGAGCCTCATTATCCAATGACGGGTAAGGATGCTGCTCTGGCACGGACAACCTAAGACAGGCGCAGTTCCCGAGGGATTGTCACTCCAGCTCTATAAAATAAAAAAGGGGGACCTGTCCGGAGCCGGCAGGTCACGCGCCCTGCCTTGCCTCAAGGTCAGGCGCTTTGACTCATGGTCACGCCCCCTGCCGTGCCTCATGCTGAGCTAAGATGGCGCCTGCCAGATGCTGGCGGGGCGTGCCATTACCTGTTTACACACCTGTCAGACTATACCAGGTGCATCACACTAGATTGCATGGTGCTTCATGATTGGACAATTACACTTCCTTATTGGAGTTCTGGCGCGAGACTAGTCTTGCCTTCGCGCGCTTTACTCTGATTGGTTTCTGTACTTTATATTAACTGTGTTAATTCTTCTAATAAACGAGACTTGATCAGGCTTTTGTCTTGTCTCCATTTCTCGTGTCTCTTGTCTCTTTCAATCCCAGCAGCCCCCTCCAGGTACCCGTTGATGTCCTGCAGGCCGGGGCAGCTCTGATGGATGATTGGAAGAATTTTCTACTAAGATGTCAAAATATGAAGGTCTTTACTCCACAGTTCTTCTGTCTCTCAAGAGAACATAACTTGCCTGAAGCTGAAGAAAGAGCTCAGATTCTCCAAAATCAAGGAGTGGACTTTACCAAAGTTCCCTTTCAGCCCCACACCTCAGTCTTTCTTTGCCACTACGTAAGGTCCCTCAGTGAATGGTTTCTCACGTTCAGTATGTTCCCTTGCAGTTCTGCTCCTGCAAGGAAAAATCTGTCACCTGAGGAGTGGAGATGTGGAAGGAATGGTTTGATGCTATTACCTGACAAGTGAGTTGCCTGGCCAGGAAAGCCTCCCTTTTCAACCTCACTCTCTCCCTTCATTGCCACTTGTTATTTCCAAACAAGAACTTTGAGGAAATTGTAACAACACAGCTTGCTTTCATTCCTTCATAAATCTTCCTCTATGGATCTTCAGACCATCCTCCCTGCAGATTCAAACACTACCTTTGAATCTGCCTCTGTGCTTCAGAAACATGGTGAAGATTATTAACTGTTTACTATTCCCTTCTTCTCTTGCTTTAAAGAGAGTAATTCTAACAAATAATTATGGTGTCATCATTTTAGTGTAATCCTGGCACAGACTCAAAAAAGTATGATTGTTGCTTCTGCATAACCAAAATCCATTTAAAGGTACTTTTTAAAGTAATGTTCATAATAGGGAAAATCTTTGACCACACCTCAAGAAAGGTTCTCACTCCATCAAACACAAGATTTATGGAAGCACTCTGTTCAATCCCAAATGAAAACACCTTTCTCATTGTGTACATTTATAGATTACTTCCAAGTGAGAAATTATCACAGGCAGCTTCACTACATTAATCTTGGATTTTCACATAGACTTAAGAAGGAGTTTCCTTTTCCCTACCCCAGAAATAGATTAACAGAATGAGCAGAGGAGTCTTCAAGTCATTATTTGCTAAACTAAGTGGTCTTGTGGGGATACAAGGAGGCATTCCCATGCCACTGTGTGCTGGTTCTGACACCCAAAAGTCACCTCCCGTGAAATGCAGACACTGCGCCAGCGTTCCACTGCCTCTCCTACTGCCACGCTCTCTTCACTTTCTCAGTCCTCCTGATTACATCTGGTGGCAGGGAACACTAAACAGTGAAGCTTCCCTAAGACAATTAAGATGAGGACCAGCCAAGCAGCATCTTCCCAACATCTCTCTAAATCCACGTGCTCATCCTCTGTGCTCATACCTGTGACCTGTGGGTGCTTCAGCAGGAGCAGGAGGGCATATCTCAGAGTTGTGCTTGTTGTCTCTGTGCCAGCACCAAACAAATCAGTCGTAGTAACCACCAAATTTTCACGCATATACTCCAGTGCTTGATTGTCCTTTTCCTGGGAACGATTTGATTCACAAGTCATTTGCCAGTATTGAGAACAGGGTGATATCTGTGCAGCTAACTGTCTTAATCACCAGGATGCAGGCAGTTGCGACTGCACCCTCAAGAGCCAATACAGCACAAACAGGACTGCTGGGCCCTGTGCTTATTGAGGTTGTTAAGAGATATTTGTCTGAGGAATGTGCAGCTGCCTAGAAACCTTATCTATCAAGGACAGGGGGGCTTAACACCAACTCATCTCCTGCATAATTCACCCCTTCCCTCTTCCCTTCTTCCTCTAGGACTGTTCAGTTCTGGTGGGACCCAATGAGAATCAAATAGATTGGTAGGACCCAACCAGAGGAGGACTAATGTTTAGCTGTTCAAATGTTAACCAATAACGTACAGGTCTTTGTGTGTGAATGCTTGGAAATCTCTTAAATAGAGGGCTTTCTCGCCCCTCGGGGCCGATCCCTCTCCCCAGCCATTGTATAGGTCTGAGGGGCTGGTTGTGGTCCAGACTCGAGCTTGCTTTAATAAAACCTCATTGTGTGATTTGCATTACCATGTGTTCACTTTGACTCTCCAGGGATTAGTCGGAATGGGACCCTAACACCAGTTGATGTAATTACAGTGGATCCAAAATAACACATAATGTTGTAAAGTAGACCAACACAGACCCTGGAGCAGGCAGTACTACAAGCATTAACTTGGCAGAGGCAACATATCCCTTGACTCAAACTTCACTTCCTACCCCCATTTCCTGCCTGCCTAACCTTTCCTTTCATGAGACTTCTTCCAGCGTGATGAGCTTTGTAGCATGTTTCCTGTCCCCAAACAGAAGGAGCATGTAGGGTGGCTCTCACCCTGGACATGAAGGTTTAATCATATAAGAGAAAGCCCCTATCTTACATAGGGAGTCAAAAATGGAAGGCCTAGATAATAATGAAATACAAAGTAAAACAAAATGCAGAGTGAAAAAACAACATAACTCTATTAACCCAACAAGGGTCCACCATGACATGACTTGCATTTGAGATAGGTAAACTATTTGTTTAAATAATTATTAAGTAGATTTCCTCATATTTGTAGATAAACACAATTTTATTGAGAGAAATAGGTGAATGAGTTCTATACATCATGGTTCATGTTATGTGTCTGAACAGGAGTTTGCAGTTCTCTTCTGTCAAAAACTGAAATGCTCTCAACAGTACCCACAATGCCAAAGAAGCATAAACTAGGAAAGAGCCACCATGGCAGCAATCCAAGAACTTATCCCAGGGACAGAGAACAGGTTCACCAAGACAGGATGGGCCAGCACTATTGTAACATGCAAGGAAACAACAGATATCATGGTCTAGGAAACAAGAGTAGCAAGGCATTAATTCAAATGACCATAAATCATGAAGACAGGAAGTTGAGTCATTGTCCAAATGGGATATATGAGAGAGAGGGGTAGTGAGATGCCAAGGATAAAGTTTTGGACTGAAAAGACCATGTGAAAATGAATTGAAAACATCATAGCTGATTAAATAAGTAAAGGGGATCATTGTTGTAAAACAAAATAAAATACATTATTTGAAAGCTAGTTCCAGGGCCAGCATGGTGCATTCATAGTCTTTTTGTGACCTGCGTAATGCATCGCATATGTACTTAACACCACCAAAATAAACTAATCTCTTTCAACACACATACTGACAAAACAAGCAAAGTATATATCTTGGAAATATCTACTTCATATTTTTTCAGAGCTTCTCTAGTAAAAGTTGATGATGTAAGCCTCAAGTCAACAGTCATAAACCAATATTAACCAGTGCATTCATAAACTAATGTTAAAGTTTCCATTTTCCAAAATGAATTTGGAGATATACTCATTATAGGTACATATCCAAACATCATTAGGCTAGTCTCTACAAATCATGTAGAATTAAAAAAAAAAAAAAAAAAACACTAAAGAAATGGGCACACATTCCATGTTATACAATCAAATATTAACCTTGCTATGGTAGCATTACTTGAGTGATGTCACAAACATGATAGATCAGAACATTCAGGAATTGGCAATTCCACCAAAGCAACTGTCAACCTCACATAATCCATTTAAAGAAACTTCTAGGGGGCTATGGAGTCTATGCAGAGACCCTCACCATCCAGGCAGTAGTTGATAGAGAAAGTGTCTGACATTACAGTGAATTTGCCTTTCACATAGAAGTTGACACTCCCTGTACCCCAGGTCTGGGCCAAACAGTTGTGGGCATAGTGTAGTGTGTTTTGGTACAGCCTGCCAGTCCCTCACCAAAACTAGGAACAGGTCCCTTCAAAAGTCAGTGCTGTGTCTTTTGATTGCTGATGGTCCACACACCGCCTGGCCACTTGCTACGATCTTTATGGGCTCACATAACATCCCCACTGGCAGCAAATGAGGAACTTAAACAAACAATGACTCTCTCTTGTTTCCTTCTTGGATTGTGGGATTTGAAATCACCATCATCCTCATTTTGCTGCTTCTGATGTAACAGAAATTTAAGTGATTCATGCGGGTGTTTTCCAGGTTCTCTTGGCATTCATTGATCATTTTACAACCATTCATTTAAATTGTTTATCCAATATTTCATCCACTTCAATATCTTTGGGGCCAGTTGCGGGTGAATTCTGAACTTCATGAGCTGTGTGTTACCTTGTATTTTCATATTTCTTCTATTCCCATGTTGAGTTTTATGCATCTTATCATGTAGATTTATTTTCCACTCTTATGTGTAGACCTTTTTAAAGCACAGGCTTCTCTTGCCCAAGTATCATAGAATTCTCTAGATTGAGACCCCCTCATAGTTGTTATATCCACAGTTTTTATGTTAATTCTCTGGTTTTGCTGTAGCAATGAATTGCCGTGAGTGGGACCTAAAGGCCCACCCCTAACCATTCCTACTACTGGTTTTTCTCTTCTACTTCTTGTATCAAAGTATGCATAAATTTGGGGTTATTTTGTGTGGAGAGCAAGGCAGTTTTAGTTCAGCAGCAGAATTTCTACCCCATGAATTTCTACTTCCCTGTGGATTCCCATCATCTGACATTAAAGAAGTAAACAAATGATAGCAACAATCAAAGTAGAAAATGGCAGTAGTAAAATGAATGCCTAGTGCCTCTGTGTAGAGTAAATGACACTGAAGACAGAATCTCAGAGCTGAAAGAAAGAATGGTTGGTTTATAAAATTCAGACACTGTTAATGAAAAGAAAATAAGTAACCATGACCAGAATACAAAAACCCTGGGTCAACACTAAAAAAGAAATTTAAGAATTATTAGAATTGAACAGGAATGGAAAATGCAGGCTAATGGAATAGAGAGCCTTTCAGGTAAATAAGAACAGAATTTTTTCCAAATTCAGAGAACAAGATAGCCATCAAGATACGGGATGCATTCAGAAACCAAAATATCCAAGATCAAAAAAGAAACTCCACAAAACATTGTCGTGAAAATAACCATACAGAACAAGGATAGAATTTTTAAACACTCAAGAAAAAAATACCATCTCACATATAGAAGGAAGGAAATCAGAATTACTTTCAATGTCCGAGCCCACACTCTAAAATACAGAAGGGCTTGGAATGATGTATTTCAAGAGCCTACAAGAAAATAACTGTTAACCAATATTATTACAGTCAGCAAAGCTATCCTGCAGAATTTTACCACAACAAAACCTTCCAAGATAATGAGAAACTAAAAAAATTTAATGACTACTAGGTTGGCACTACAGAAAACACTGAAAGAAATATTTCACACAAAAAAAAAATCAAAAACAAACCCAAGAGCTCACAAATGAACAAATTTCATTTGAAGAGTAGCTAAACAAATGAGGAAAAGGACCAAATTAAACATTAGAAATAAAGCAAAATGCCAGTAATGAGTAAACAAATCTATATATAATATTGAATGGAAATGGTCTCAACTCCCCAAATTAAAACACACAGGCTGCCAGAATTGATTAAAAAGCAAGATCCAACAATAGATGGTTTGTAAGAGATTCACCTTACAGGCAAAGACATCCACAGGCTGAATGTGAAAGGATGAAAACTACATACCATGCAAACAGAACCTGAAAACATGCAAGAATAGCTATTCTCATATCCAACAAAACAGACTGCAAGACAAAATTAGTCACAAGAGACAAAGAAATTCACTTCATACTGGTAACAAGAACCATCCGACAAGAAGACATAATGATAGTAAATATGTATGGCCCAAACATTGCTGCAACTATTACATAAAACAGACACTATTCAAGTTGAATTCTCATATGAAAACCTATAAAATAATACTGTGTGATTTCAACATGCCTCTCACCAATAAATAGATCATTCAGACATAAACTCAGTAATGACTGTTTTGGCCTAAAAGTATTATGAATCCAATGACTTTAACAGACATTTATAGAATATTTCATCCAACAATAGTACTACTCACTTTCTTCTCAGTGACTCATGAACCTTCTTCAAAATAGACCATATTTTGGCACAAACCAACTCTGATCCTGCATCTTATCACATCATAATGTAATAAAATTAGAAATAAACACCAAAAATACCTACATAAACTATATAAACACAGGAAGACAGAACAACATACATTTGAGTGATGAATGTGTGACAGAAGAAATCAGTAAATACATTTTGAAAAATTATTAGAATCACATTAGAAGAGTGATACAACATATCAGAACATCTGGGACACCACAAAGGTGATTCTAAGAGCAATGTTTATAGCTGTGTGTTTTAGTCAGCTATTTTGCTGCTGTGACTAAATGATCTGAACAGCACAATAGTAGAAAAGAAAAGGTTTATTGGAGGGTTCATGGTTTCAGGGTTCTTTGTCCATTGAAAGCCGATTCCATTACTTGGGGCTGGGGTGTGGCAGAACATCATGGTGGAAGAGGGTGGCAGAGGGAAGCAGCTTGCATTAGCAGAAAGCAGAGAAAGAGAGAGAGACTTCACTCTCCAGATACAAAATATATATCCCATAGCCACATCCCAATTTCCACCTCTTCCAGTTACACCCTACCACTTCAATTAATCCCATCTGGGATTAATTCATTGATTGGATTAAGACTCTTACAACCAAGCCATTTCTCCTCTGAACCTTCCTGCATTGTCTCACAATGGGGGACACCTCACATCCAAACCATAACACTCTGAGTACCTACATTAAAAAATCAGAAAAATTCTAAATAAAACACCTGATGATGTATCTTGAGGCCCCTGAAAAACAAGAACAAACCAATTCTAAAACCTCTTGAAGAAAAACATAATTAAGAGATCAGAGTCAAAATCAATGCAATTCATTTTTTATTTGTTCTTTTTAGAATACATGACAGAAGAATTCATTCTCATATAATTATACAAGAATGGAATATATCTCATCTACTTTGGATTCCATTCTTATGGATGTACATGATGGTGGGATCTACTCTGTTGTTTTCACATATATGTACATGGGAAAATTATGGCAGATTCATTTCACTGCCTTTCCTTTTCCTATCCCCCCTCCCTTCCCTCATCCCCCATTGTCCAATCTACTGAACTTTTATTCTTCCCCTTACCTCCCACATTTTAGAATTTAAAAAATGCAAAGGACAAATGAACAAATAGCTGGTTCTATCAAAACATGAACAAGATTGACAAGCCCCCAGCCGAAGTAATCAAAAGAAAAAAAAGATCCAAATTAAAATTAGAGATGAAAAAGGAGAAAGAATCATAGACCTCACAGAAATCTAGAAGAACATTAGAGAGTACTTTGAAACTTATACTTCAAAAAATTGTGAAACCTAGAAGAAATGGATACATTTTTAGAGTCCATGACCTGCTGAAATTGAATCAAAAAAACACAATAAACCTGAACAGATCAATAACTAGCAATGAGACTGGAGAAGTAATAAAAAGACTTCCCACAAAGAAAAGCTCAGGACCAGATAGAATCTCAGTCAAATTCTAGATCTTTAAAGAACTAATGCCAATGTTCTGCAAATTATTCCATGAAATAGAAAATGATGGAATACTTCCAAATTCATTCTATAAAGCCATATCCCTCTCATATCAAAACCACTTAGTAAGATATCAAGAACTACAGACCAATATCCCTGATGAACTTAGATAAAAAAAAATCCTTAGTAATTTATTAGCAAATAAAATTCAACAACATATTAAGAAGATTGCACAACATGACCAAGTTGGTTTTATCCAAGGGATGCAAGGATGGCTTAGCATATGAAATGAATAAATGTAATTCATCATGTAAGTAGAATTAAGGGGAAAAGTCTGAGTCATCTCAATAGATTAAGAAAAAGCCTTGACAAAATTCAGCACACATTTATTATAAAAACACTGAAGAAATGTGGAATAGAAGGAACCTACCTCAACACCATAAAGGCTGTATACAGTAACAAATACAAAGCCAACATCACTGTGAATGGGCAAAACTGAAAGTATTCTTTCACATCTAGAACAAGCCTAGGATGTTCACTACTATCACTCCTGTTCACTATAGCAATAGAAATTCCAGCCAAAACAACTAGACAAGAAAAGGAAGTAAAATCAATAAAAATAGGACGGGATCTAGTTAAATTATTACTGTTGACAAATGATAAGATCCTATATTTTGAAGATCCAGAAAGTTCCACCCAAAGACTGCTAGAGATGATAAACAAAAGTAGCAAAGTGGCAGATTACAAAATAAACATACAAAATTCAACTTTTTTCTTATACATCAATAGCAAATCTTCTGAGAATGAAATCAGGAAAACAATCTCATTCAGAATAAACTCAAAAAAAAGAAAGAAAATCACCTATGAATAAATCTAACAAGGTGGTGAAAGACCTCTACAACAAAAATGACAGAACATTGAAGAAGAAATGAAGAAGACACAAGAGCATGAAAAGACCATGTTCATGGATAGGCAGAATTAACATTGTTAGAATAGCCATTCTATGAAAAACAATATGCAGATTCAACACGATTCCCATCATAATATCAATGGCATTCTTCAAAGATGTAGAAAAAATTGTCCTTAAATTCCTCTGGAAAAACAGAAGACTCAGAATAACTAAAGCAATTGTAAGGAAAAAAAAAAAAAAAAAAAGCTATGCTGGAAGAATCAGAACACCTGACTTCAAAATATACTACAGAGTTATACTAACAAAAACTATTATGGTTTGGATATGTTTTGTCCCCCCAAAATTTCATATGAGAGTTAATGAAAAATTTTTCAGAGCTAAAATGATGACTGGATTAGATTAATCCATTGATTAACTACAGGCAAGTTGGGTGTGACTGGAGGGAGTCAATTGTTGGGTGTGTGACTTTGGGATTTATAGGATGTCCCTGGTGGGCAGAAATTTCTCATTTGCTTCCTGTTTGCCAAGTCCTGTGCTGCTTTTCTCCACCATGATGTGTTGCCTTACCTCCAACCCAAAGCTATGGAGTTGGCTGATCATGGACTGAACATCTGAAACCACTAGGTCAAAATAAACTATTCCTGCTCTACATTGTTCTCCAAAAGTATTTTTGTCACAGTGACAAAAAAGCTGACTGAAACAAACCAGTATTGACAAAAAACAGATGCATATACCAATGGAACAGAATAGAAACAGAAACAAATCCACAGATGCAGTCATCTGATACTTGAAAAAAAGTGCCAAAATCTTACATTAAAGAAAAGACACGTTTTTGTTTTTGTTTTTGTTTTTAACAAATGGTGCTGGTCTGGTCTATCCACACATAGAAGAATGTGACTAGATTCTTATCTCTCACCCTGCACAAAAGCAACTCGAATGGACCAAAGACCTAGAAGTTAGACCAGAAACTCCTAAAAGAAAACATAGGGTCAACATTTCAAGATATAGACATAGGTGGAAAATTTTTATAGGACCCCCTAAAGCTCAGGAATGAATGCCAAGGGTTAATAAATGTGGCTCCACTTCTCAGGGTCTCCTCATGCAACCCACCACCAGCATGGCACACTACATCTCCAAGAAGATTATGGTGATCCATTCACCAAGGACTTTACAGACTTGACATTATTGAAGACTCAACAAAAGACTCCAACAGTGATTCATAAACATTACCAAATTCATCACATTAGACATTTTTATATGAGAGAAGTCAAATTTACTCGGCAGAATTACCATGACAGACTCTCACAGATTGTAACAAATTTTCCCAAATTGGATGATACCCATCCATTTCATGCTGATTTGATGAATATTCTCTATGACAAGGATCATTACAAGTTGGCTCTAGGACACATTCATACCACCAAAAATTTAGTGGACCAAGTTGCTAAAGAATACTTGGGGTTTAGGAAATATGGAGATTCTCTCTGCCGCTGTAAGCAGCTGAAGTGTGCTGCCCTCAGGCGAATGAGCACCATTATCAAGTGACAGATGCAGAGTGTGGAATATTTGGAATGAGTGCATCAGCATTTATCCCACTTGCCAACCATTGACCCAAATACAAGGACTCTGCTTTGTGTGGGTACCCAAATGTTGGGAAATTCAGCTTCATCAATAAGGTGACAAGAGCAGATGTGGACATTCAGCCCTATGCATTTACCACCAAGTCTCTGTTTGTGGGAAACATGGATTATAAGTATCTGTGGTGGCAGGTTGTAGATACTCCAGGGACTTTGGATCATCCTCTGGAGGATCAGAACACCATCAAAATGCAGGCTATCACAGCCCTGCCTGACTTTCACACTGTGGTTCCATATGTCATGGACTTGTCTGAACAGTGTGGACACAGGCTGAAAGAGCAATTAGAACTCTTCCAGAATATCAGACCTCTCTTTATCAATAAGCCTCTTATAGTCATAGCAAACAAATCTGATGTGAAATGAATAGCTGAACTTTCTGAAGATGATCCGAAAATATTTGTAGACTTGAAGGCCGAAGGATTCCCTGTAATACAGACCAGCAACCTGACTGAGGAAGGTGTCATTAAAGTTAAAATAGAGGCTTGTTATAGGCTTTTGGCTCACCGAGTGGAAATAAAAATGAAAAGAAATAAGTGAATGAGGTGCTGAACAGGTTGTACTTAGCTGTACCACACAAGAGAGATGATAAGGAGTGGGCCCCTTTCCTCCCAGAAGGAGTAGTGGCATGCAGGAAGAAAATGGAAATTGGGGAACCCAAGAAGAAAAGGAAACAAGATCTTGAGCTGGAAATGGGAGTTGATTATATTTTGGATCTTCAAAAATACTGGGATTTGAAGAAAGAAGATGGGGGGACTAGAGGGTGACTGCATTTCATGTTGCTCCAGGACTCAGGATTCAAAAGAGGGGATATTGAGAGACTTGGGACCAACTCAAAGCAGCCGGGTGAGTCTCTCCCGTTGGGGAGGCGTCCCGGATGGGGCGGTAGTCCCGGAACGCAGGGAACTTTGTGAAGTAGAGCTGCCGGCAAGACACCCCTCCCCCCGCTGGAGCAGTGAACTTGGACAACTGGGAGCATCATAGAGGAGGCCGCTCAGCACAGCGTGGGACTCAGAGCAACCACTGGGGCTCCGGAGGCTGCCCAGGGGAGGAGTGGCGAGGAGAGCTGTGTGGACTCAGAACACCAGGGCCTGCCCTGAGGAGGAGGAGGAGGAGTATGGCCGCTAGGATTCAGAGTGACTGCACCAGAGCTACAGGCGTTTGCCAGAGGACGAGCTACATGGCGAGCTGTTTGGACTCAGACCACTTCTGAACACCGGGGCCTGCCCTGAGGAGTGGGAGGAGGAGGAAGAGGCGTGCGGCAGGTCTCTGGGACTCAGAGCGATTGTACAGGGCCCCAGGTGGCTGCTCAGAGGAGGGGCCGCATAGCCAGGCGATTAGGTGCAGAGCAGGGTCCCAGGATCTAAGAGGCTTCTTGGTGGAAGAGCCCCACAGAGACACACTTAGGGGTGGAGTGAAGGTTCCAGGACTGCGGGCAGATTCTCTGAGGAGGGACAGCCTAAGGAGATTCATCTGCGAAGGGTGAGGCTCCCAGGCCCAGGAGGTAGAGTCGGGCCCCTGGGAACATTGCAGGGAAAGGTAGCCGAGCCCAGGCGGTAGCTGTAAATTGAGGGGAAACACTAGGAGGGGAACTGACCAGCGAGACCTCCCCAACGGGTGAGTCTTCCCTGCCAGGTGAGGTTTCCCCACAAGGACGGTAAAACCAGAGACACAGGCCCAAACAGGCCTTGCCTCAGCCCGCAGCCTAGTTCCCCTTTGGATGACCATTGGTCAACAAGTGGAGGCACTCTGCCCACTAGCAGGGAATATACCCCACCTGAAGGCCTTCACCCATAGAGAGGCAGCTTCCTTGTGGAGCACCGCATTATCAACTTCCTCCAAGACTTCAGCCTACTGAAGGCTAAGAGGGGATATATATAGAAATCCTCAGGGACATTGGAAGTCAATAGAGGAAATCTGCAATATCTCTGCGGTCCACTGATACCTGAACAATATGAGAAAACAAGGAAAGAAAATGCCACAGACAAATCTAGATGTTACATCAATAAAATTCAATGACAGCATGGCAGAAGAAATGACAGAAAGGTAGTTCAGAATGTACATAATTAAAATGATCAGAGAAGCAAACAATGAGATGAAAGAGCAAATGCACGCACTGAAGGAGGAGATGAAAGAGCAAATGCAGGCATTGAATGATCGCACCCATCGATAGTTAAAAGAGCAAATAAAGGAAGCAAAAGATCATTTCAATAAAGAGTCAGAGATATTGAAAAAAAGAAAACAGAAACCCTTGAAATGAAGAAAAAATAAACCAAATTAAGAACTCCGTAGGAAGCATAACCAATAGGATAGAACACCTGGAAGACAGAACCTCAGATGTTGAAGACAAAATATTTAACCTTGAAAACAAAGTTGACCAAACAGAGAAGATAGTAAGAAATCATGAACAGAATCTACAAGAACTATGGGATATCATGAAAAGGCCAAATTTAAGAATTATTGGGATTGAGGAAGGCACAGAGAAACAAGCCAAAGGAATGAACAATCTATTCAATGAAATAATATCAGAAAATTTCCCAAATCTGAAGAATGAAATGGAAAATCAAGTTCAAGAGGCTTATAGGACTCCAAATACACAAAATTACAACAGACCCACACCAAGGCACATTATAATGAAAATACCGAACATACAAAATAAAGACAGAATTTTAAACGCTGTGAGAGAAAAGAACCAAATTACATTCAGAGGGAAACCAATACGGATATCAGCAGATTTTTCAATCCGGACCCTAAGAGGTAGAAGGGCCTGGAACAACATTTACCAAGCCCTGAAAGAAATGGATGCCAACCAAGAATCTTATACCCAGCAAAACTTACCTTCAAATTTGACGATGAAATAAAATCCTTCCATGATAAACAAAAGCTAAAACAATTTACAAAAAGAAAGCCAGCATTACAGAATATTCTCAGCAAAATATTCCATGAGGGAGAGATGAAAAACAAAGAAGCAAATCAGCAAAGGGAGGAATTATCCTACAGGAATTGTCAAATAAAGGAGGAACCAAGTCGTGTCAAAAAAAAACAAATAAAATTTTAAAAATGAGCCAATGACTGGGAATTCAAATCATATCTCAAAAATAACCCTGAATGTTAATGGCCTGAATTCATCAATCAAAAGACATAGACGTGCAGATTGGATTTAAAAGAAAGATCCAACAATATGTTGCCTGCAAGAGACTCACCTCATAGAAAGAGATACCCATAGACTAAAGGTGAAAGGATGGGGAAAAACATACCATGCACATGGACTCAGCAAAAAAGCTGGGGTATCCATCCTCATTTCAGATAATGTGGACTTCAAGCCAAAGTTAGTCAGAAGGGATAAAGAAGGACATTTCATACTGCTTAAGGGAAGCATAAGTCAGAAAGACATAACAATCATAAACATCCATGCCCCAAACAGTGGCTCATCCACGTATGTCAAACAAATCCTTCTCAATTTCAGAAACCAAATAGACCATAACACAATAATACTAGGTGATTTTAACATGCCTCTCTCACCACTGCACAGATCTTCCAAACAAAAATTGAACAAAGAAACCATAGATCTCAATAACACAATCAATAATTTAGACTTAACGTACATTCATAGAATATACCATCCAACCAAGAGCGAATACACTTTCTTCTCAGCAGCACATGGATCCTTCTCTAAAATAGACCATATATTATGCCACAAAGCCAATGTTAGCAAATACAAGAAGATAGAGACACTGCCTTGTGTTCTATCAGATCATAATGGATTGAAGTTAGAAATAAATGAAAGAGTAAAAAACAGAAACTACTCCAACACCTGGAGATTAAACAATATGCTCTTATATGATGAATGGATAACAGAAGATATTAGGAAGGAAATTAAAAAATTCTCAGAGGTAAATGAGAAAAAAAGAAACATCATATCAAAATCTCTGGGACACTATGAAAGCAGTACTTAGAGGGAAATTTATTTCATGGAGCGCATTTAATAAAAGAAGTAAAACTCAACAAATAAACGACCTAACACTACAGCTCAAAGCCCTAGAAAAAGAAGAACAGACCAGCACCAAAAGTAGTAGAAGACAGGAAATAGTTAAACTCAGAGCTGAAATCAATGAAATTGAAACAAAAGAAACAATACAAAAAATTGACAAAATAAATAGTTGGTTCTTCGAAAAAATAAACAAAATTGATAAACCTTTAGCCACACTAACAAAGAGAAGACGAGAGAAAACCCAAATCACTAAAATTCGGAATGAACAAGGAAATATCACGACAGGATTGAAATACAAAACATAATTAGAAGCTATTTTGAAAATCTATACTCCAACAAAATAGAAATTTTCGAAGACATCAACAGGTTTCTAGAGACATATGAATTGCCTAAACTGAACAAGGACATACACAATTTAAATAGACCAATTTCAAGTAATGAAATAGAAGAAGTCATCAAAAGCCTACCAACAAAGAAAAGTCCGGGACCAGATGGGTTCTCAGCCCAGTTCTACAAAACCTTTAAAGAAGAGCTCATTCCAATACTTCTCAAAGTGTTCCATAAAATAGAAGAGGAGGGAACCCTCCCAAACTCATTCTATGAAGCCAATATCACACTGATACCTAAACCAGACAGAGACTCATCAAGGAAAGAAAATTTCACACCAATATCCTTAATGAACATCGATGCAAAAATTCTCAACAAAATTTTAGCAAATCTCATGCAAAAATATATTAAAAAGATAGTGCACCATGATCAAGTGGGTTTCATCCCAGGGATGCAAGGTTGGTTCAACATCAGGAAATCAATAAATGTCACTCACCATATCAATAGCCTTAAAGTCAAGAATCACATGATTATTTCAATAGATGCAGAAAAAGCATTTGATAAAATGCAGCACCCCTTCATGCTCACAACACTAGAAAAAATAGGGATAGTGGGAACATTCCTTAACATTGTAAAGGCCATTTATGCTAAGCCCATGGCTAATATCATTCTAAATGGTGAAAAACTGAAAGCATTCCCCCTAAATACTGGAACAAGGCAGGGATGCCCTCTTTCACCACTTCTATTCAACATCGTTCTTGAGACTCTGGCCAGAGCAATTAGACAAACCAAAGAAATTAAAGGGATACAAATTGGAAAAAAAGAACTCAAACTATCCCTGTTCGCTGATGACATGATTATATATTTAGAGGAACCTGGAAATTCCACCAGAAAACTCTTAGAACTCATAAGTGAATTCAGTAAAATAGCAGGTTACAAGATCAATGCTCATAAATCCAACACATTTTTATACATAAGTGATGAATCTTCAGAAAGAGAAATTAGGAAAACTACCCCATTCACAATAGCCTCAAAATAAATAAAATACTTGGGAATCAATCTCACAAAAGAGGTGAAAGACCTCTACAATGAGAACTACAGAACACTAAAGAAAGAAATTAAAGAACACCTTAGAAGATGGAAAGATCTTCTATGTTCTTGGATAGGAAGAATTAATATTGTCAAAATGGCCATACTACCTAAAGTGCTATACAAAATCAATGCAATTCCAATTAAAATCCCAATGACGTACCTTACAGAAATAGAGCAAGCAATTATGAAATTCAGCTGGAAGAATAAGAAACCAAGAATAGCTAAAGCAATCCTTAGCAGGAAGAGTGAAACAGGGGGTATTGCAATACCAGATCTTCAACTCTAATACAAAGCAATAGTAACAAAAACGGCATGGTATTGGTACCAAAATAGAAAGGTAGATCAATGGTACAGAATAGAGGACACGGACACAAACCCAAATAAATACAATTTTCTCATACTAGACAAAGGGGCCAAAAATATGCAATGGAGAAAAGATAGCCTCTTCAACAAATGGTGCTGGGAGAATTGGAAATCCATATGCAACAGAATGAAACTAAACCCATATCTCTCACCATACACGAAAGTAAACTCAAAATGGATTAAGGACCTTGGAATCAGACAAGGGACCCTGCAGATTATAGAAGAAAAAGTAGGTCCCGATCTTCAACATGTCGGCTTAGGACCAGACTTCCTCAACAGGACTCCCATAGCACAAGAAATAAAAGCAAGAATCAATAACTGGGATAGATTCAAACTAAAAAGCTTTCTCTCAGCAAAGGAAACTATCAGCAATGCGAAGAAAGAGCCTACAGAGTGGGAGAAAATCTTTGCCAATCATACTTCAAATAGAGCACTAATCTCCAGAATCTATAAAGAACTCAAAAAACTCTACTCCAAGAATACAAATAATCCAGTCGACAAATGGGCTAAGGAAATGAATAGACACTTCACAGAAGAAGATCTACAAGCAATCAACAAACATATGGAAAAATGTTCAACATCTCTAGTAATAAGAGAAATGCAAATCAAAACCACCCTAAGATTCCATCTCACCCCAATTAGAATGGCGATTATCAAGAATACAATCAACAACAGGTGTTGGCGAGGATGTGGGGAGAAAGGTACACTCATACATTGCTGGTGGGGCTGCAAATTAGTGCAGCCACTCTGGAAAGCAGTGTGGAGATTCCTTCGAAAACTTGGAATGGAACCACCATTTGACCCAGCTATCCCACTCCTTGGCCTATACCCAAAGGACTTAAAATCAGCATACTACAGAGATACAGCCACATCAATGTTCATAGCTGCTCAATTCACAATAGCCAGACTGTGGAACCAACCTAGATGTCCTTCAATTGATGAATGGATAAAGAAACTGTGGTATATATATACAATGGAATATCACTCAGCCATAAAGAATGATAAAATTATGGCATTTGGAGGCAAATGGATGAAACTGGAGAATATCATGTTGAGATAAGCCAATCTCAAAAAGCCAAAGGACGAATGATATCACTAATAAGTGGATGATGACTCATAATGGGGGGAGGGAAGGGTTAGTGTTAGGGTTAGAGTTAGGGTTAGGGAGGGGGGCAAGTATGGAGGAAGGAAGTACTGCATAGAGGGAAAAGAGGGGTGGGAGGGGTGCAGGGTAGGGAAAAAATAACAGAAAGAATCAAACAACATTACCCTATGTAAATTTATGATTACACAAATGGTATGCCTTTACGCCATGTACAAACAGAGAAACAACATGTATCCCATTTGTTTACAATAAATAAATAAAATACTGGGATTTAATGAATTCATCTGAAAAATAGGATAAGATACCAGAGACCTGGGAAGGCCATAATGTAGCTGATTATATTGATCCTGCATCATGAAGGAACTTGAAGAGTTAGAAAAAGAAGAGCTAAGAACAGCTGCTGGGAGTATGATAGTGAATCTGAAAGTGAACATGAGGAAATAGGGGAAATCACACGGCTGGCAAAACAAATTAGAGAAAAAAAAGAAGTTGAAAATCCTACAACCCAAGGAAAAGGATACACAGGGAGGGACCCAGCATGCCTCGAACTACTAAGAAGTTTCAGGGGACGGTTTTGGAGAATGAGATGCGTAGTCTTGGTGTTGACATGGATGATGCAAACAACGTCCAGCAGGAAGACCAGGCGAGAAGATCTTGGAGTGTCACTAGGAAGAAAAAGCGGGAATCTGCTCCTCCCTCTTCTATAGCCTGTAGTTGGAGTTGCTCTTGAACTGTACGTGAGGTTTCTGGTCTTCGGGAGGTCAAGATGGTGAAGAAAGTCAAGACGATGATGAAGATGCTCAGAAGACAAATCGCTTGGGGAAGAAAGGGGAGGCCAATAGGCATGTGTTTGATATGAAGCCCAAGCACTTACTCTCTGGAAAGAGAGAAGCTGGTAAAAAGGACAGGAGATAGCATCCTTTTCAGTTGATGTGGTTTGGCTAGAATGTTGCTGTTTTCATTTCCTGGTTTCTAATGGTTTGGTTTCATGAAATTGGAATCATGATCTAGTAACTGAAAAGACAGTGGAAATAACTAAAGTGGTTGTTTCTTTCCTGAAAACTGAGTAACCATATGTAGGTGTAGGAAATTTATGTCATTTCATAATACTGTGAATTTTTTGAGTAGATGGTATTTTGCATTCAATGGAGTGTTTGCTTCACAGTCACCACATCAGCTTCAGATGTCAATTTTTCAATAACAAAAAAGAAAAAAAAATCACAAGGCATACAAGGAAACAAGAAGGCATGGCCCATTAAAGTAAAAAAGTAAAAGGATAAAGCCATCCCTCAAAGCCAGTCATAGACAACAGACTTTAAACGAACTGCTACAAAGATTTGCAGAAGTGGAAAGATTTACTGGTGTCATTAGGTGTTTTGATGAAGAAAACACTTTCTTTTGCAAGAGGGAGATTTGGTCCACCACATCTGAAGGGCCCTTATTGTGAAGAAAGCACTCCACTTGGTGAGCACAGACAGAGGCTACGAGCCCTCCTCTGCAAGGTAGGAAGCAGACCCACTTATGAATGTTAGGACCCTGTGCTTAAAATACTCTCAAATCTTTTTCTAGTCTTTTTGTACAATGTATCATTGCAATCTGTCTTCGACTATTTTATCCAAAATAAACCTTCAGAAGAAAAATTTTTTGAAAAAGAACTAATAAATGGGAGGGCATCAAATTTAAAAACTTCTTCACAGCAAAAGAAACAATTGCAAAAATAAAGGGGGAACCTACAAAACAGGAGAAAACATTTGCAAGCTACTTTTATGACAAAGGATTGATATTCAGAATTGGTAAAGAATTCAAAAAGCTTAACACCTAGCATGATAGTCTAAAAAGAACCAAGAAAATTTGAAACATAGAAATAAAAAAAATCAAATGATAATTCACCTTAAAAAACAAAGAAAAACTTAACACTAAAAAATTCAATAACCTGATTAATAAATGAGCAAATGAACTACATACTTCACTAAAGAAGAAATACAGTCAACAAATACTTTCAAAAAAAAATGCTGAACATCATTAGCAATGAGGGAAATGCAAATCAAAACTACTCTGAGATTTCATCTCCAGTTAGAATGGGAGCCATCAAACATACAAACAATAATAAATGCTAGTGAGGATGGATGTGGAGCGAAAGGAACACTTCTACACTGTTGTTGGGAACGTATGCTAGAACAACCTCTATGGAAATCAGTATGGAGATCCTCAAAAGACTAGGAATGGAACAACCATATGACCCAGCTATACTATTCCTTGGTCTTTATCCTGAAGAATTGAAGTCAGTCTACTGTAACGACACGTGCTTATAGCAGCACAAACTTCACATCTGCAATAGCCAAACTATGGAACCAGCCCTGACATCTATAAATGAATGAGTGAATTTTTAAATGTGATATATATACACAATATGGTATGATTTGGACATAGAGAAGAATGAAATTATGCCATTTGCAGAAAAGAGATGGGACTTGCTCACATTATATTAAGCAAAATAAGCCAAACTCAGAAAGTCAATTGTCATGTGTTTTCTGTCATGTGTGAAGGAAAGCTAGATGGGAAAAAGAAAAAAATGTTGTAGTGGGAATCTCATGAAAATGGAAGAAAAATCAGTACAGTAGAGGAATGGGATCAGGGAGGGAAGAGGGTAGGAAAAGGGGGAGTACTGGGGAATGATATTGGCCCAATCATATTGTTACAATATGTGCATGTACAAATATGTAAAAATAAGTGCCACCATAAGTACAACTATAAAGCAACAATAAAAATATGAGAGAAAACAAAAAGCAAAGAACACTAGATAATAAATCAAAGCCATATTAAGAAATAATGATCATTTGTAAAAATAACCACATGGGTAAATAGAAAAATATGGATACTATTTCTATTTAGTTCTTTTAGTTTCTATATTAAATAAATATGCATGAAAAAACAACTGTAAATAAATGGTACTTGGAATTAAAGTACTAATTAAAGATGTAGATTGTGAGCAAGAACAACATAAAAAGAGATGAGTTTGTAAGGGAGCAGACTATCTGTATGCAATTTGAAGCTTAGAATCAACTCAGCTATAACAAATTTACCAAGTTAAGAGAAACCCACATGAGAAATAATAAGAAAAAAAAACATTAAAAACATGGAGAAAAAAAAGAGTAAATTTTAAAGTTTCAATAGAAAAATATTGATCAGTTAAAACTAAGAGATGAGTTCATCAAAAATATGTAACGTTATTGTGCACATGCATATCCATCAATCAATAGAGCTCAATATATACAAGGTAAACATTGACAAATGAACAGAAACTAGAAGAATATACAGTCTTCTCAGGAGAACATAAACCCTTCTATTCTCCAGGAAACTTAGGGCATACACAATTCTCAATTAATTTTAAAATCAAAAAATCATAGGAACTATCTTCTCAGCTCAAAACAGAATGCAACTAGAATTCAAGACAAGAAGGAAAATCTTCCACTATACAAATTGCTCTTCTACAACTAATGGGTTAAAAATGAAATTAATAGGAAAAGCAAATAGTATTGAAATGCCAAAAAAAAATGCAATATAACATAACAATGATTTGAAGCAAAAACCAGTTCTTAGGGAAAATTGGGAGGGTAGAACATAAAATCAAAGAGAAGACAAGAGCTTAAATACAATGTAACTTTTCAACCCCAGGACTAGGAAATAAGAGTAGACTGAATGCAAAGTCCACAGAAAGAATAAATGAAAACCAGACTAAGAAAACAGCTGAACAATGACCCAAGGCAAACACTGCTTCTCAGAAACTGAAGCCAATGTCACAAATCATTAGCTGCACTAAATACAAATAAAGACAAGACAACTAACACTAAATTCAGAAATGATAGCAGGGATGTACTACTCAGAAAAAAAATGGCAACAAGAGATTATCATTAACAATAGCAAATGGGATAATCTGTATAACAGGAAAACTTCCTAGAAACACACAAATCACAATTACTGACTCAAGGTCAAGATGGGAAATGTGAACAATTGCAACAACTAGTTAAAAAGATTTTTGTAATCAAATTCTCCAAAACAGAAAGGTGGAGTCTTATTACTTCACTGGTGAATTCTATCAAAAATCTTTAAATTGTAATATGTCTGCCTATAACATATAGAATCATTCAACCACACAAAAGAGGAAAATGGTGATAAATGCTACAACTTAGATGAGTTTCCAACGCATTATATAGAATGAAAGAACAGGAACTAAAAGGTCACATATGTCAGAAGGTCTTTAACCATGGAGTGGAGAAGAGGGGTGTGTTCATTTCATGCTATGTATGTTTTTGAGAAAAGAAGAGTAGATTTGAACTGGAGACAGACGATGATCACAGAAGACAGTAAATACTTGTAAAAAGCACTAAAGTTAACTTCAAGAGGATTCAATGTATGATAGATGAATTTCTTCCTGATTTTATAAATGACAATTTTCCCTGAACTGATAAGATACAAACTTAGTGCAATCCTTGCCAGAATTCCACACTGGGTCTCTGCTGAAATTGACAATCTCATCTTAAAATTGATGTGCAAATTCAAGGGACTCTGAATTGCCTAACAGTCTTGACACCCAACACCACAGTTGGAGGACTCATATTCCCACTTGAAAACATGAAACACAGGGTTTTTCAAGATGGCGGGCTAGAGGGTGGCTGCATTTCATGTTGCTCCAGGACTCAGGATTCAAAAGAGGGGATATTAAGAGACTTGGGACCAACTCAAAGCCGCCGGTTGAGTCTCTCCTGTTGGGGAAGCGTCCCAGATGGGGCGGTAGTCCCGGAATGCAGAGAACTTTGTGAACTAGAGTTGCCCAATGAGACACCCCACCCCCACTGGAGCAGTGAACTGGGACAACTGGGAGCATTGTAGAGGAGGCCGCTCAGCACAGCGCTTGGACTCGAGCAACCCACCAGGGCTCCGGGCAGCTGCCCAAAGGAGGAGGTGCGTGGCGAGTTGTTTAGACTCAGAGTGACCGCTCCTGAACACCAGGGGGCTGCCCAGAGGAGGAGGTGCCCGGTGAGTTGTTTGGACTCAGAGTGACCGCTCCTGAACACCGAGGGGGCTGCCCAGAAGAGGAGGAGGAGGAGTGCAGCGGGTCGCTTGGGCTCGGAGCAGCCGCACCAGAACTCCGGGAGGCTGCCTGGAGGAGGAGGCGTGCGGCAGGTCCCTTGGATTCAGAGCAACCCCTCCCAAACACTCGGGGGACTGCCCGGAGGAGGAGGAGGAGCGTGGCGGGTCATTTGGACTTGGAGTGACTGCACCAGGGCTATAGGCGGTTAGCGGGAGGAGGAGGCGCGCAGTGAGTTGCTTGGACTCCTAGACTGCACCGGAACAACGGGTGGTAGCCCAGAGGAAAAGGCGTGCAGGCAGATCGCTGGGACTCAGAGTGACTGTACGGGGCTCCAGGTGGCTGCTCAGAGGAGGGGCCGCATAGCCAGGTGATTAGGTGCAGAGCAGAGTCTCAGGACCTAGGAGGCTTCTTGGTGGAAGAGCAGCACAGACAAGCTGAGGGGCTGAGCGAAGTTTCCAGGACTGCGGGCAGATTATCTGAGGGGGGGCAGCCTAAGGAAACTCGTCTGTGAAGGGCAAGGCTCCCAGGCCCAGGGGGTTGGTCCGGGCCCCTGGGAATGTTGCAGAGGAAGGCAGCCCAGCCCAGGGAGTAGTTGTGGATTGAGGGGAACCTCTAGGAGGGGAACTGATCAGCAAGACATCCCCACCAGGTGAATCTTCCCTGCCAGGTGAGGTTTTCCCACAAGGAGGGAAAAACCAGAAACACAAGCCTAAACAGGCCTTGCCTCAGCCCACAGCCTAGTTCCCCTTTGGATGACCATTGGTCAACAAGTGGAGACACCTCTGCCCACTAGCAGGGAGTATACCCCACTTGAAGGCCTTCACCCATAGAGAGGCAGCTTCCTTGTGAAGCACTGCATTATCAACTTCCTCCAAGACTTCAGCCAACTGAAGGCTAAGAGGGGATATATATAGAAATCTTCAGGGACATTGTAAGTCAATAGAGGAAATCTGCAATATCTCAGCGGTCCACTGATACCTGAACAATATGAGAAAACAAGGAAAGAAAATGCTGCAAACAAATCTAGATGTTACATCAATAAAATCCAATGACAGCATGGCAGAAGAAATGACAGAAAAGCAATTCAGAATGTACATAATTAAAATGATCAGAGAAGCAAACAATGAGATGAAACAGCAAATGCACGCACTGAAGGAGGAGATGAAAGAGCAAATGCAGACATTGAATGATCGCACCCATCGATAGTTAAAAGAGCAAATAAAGGAAGCAAAAGATCATTTCAATAAAGAGTCAGAGATATTGAAAAAAAGAAAACAGAAACCCTTGAAATGAAGAAAAAATAAACCAAATTAAGAACTCCGTAGGAAGCATAACCAATAGGATAGAACACCTGGAAGACAGAACCTCAGATGTTGAAGACAAAATATTTAACCTTGAAAACAAAGTTGACCAAACAGAGAAGATGGTAAGAAATCATGAACAGAATCTACAAGAACTATGGGATATCATGAAAAGGCCAAATTTAAGAATTATTGGGATTGAGGAAGGCACAGAGAAACAAGCCAAAGGAATGAACAATCTATTCAATGAAATAATATCAGAAAATTTCCCAAATCTGAAGAATGAAATGGAAAATCAAGTTCAAGAGGCTTATAGGACTCCAAATACACAAAATTACAACAGACCCACACCAAGGCACATTATAATGAAAATACCGAACATACAAAATAAAGACAGAATTTTAAACGCTGTGAGAGAAAAGAACCAAATTACATTCAGAGGGAAACCAATACGGATATCAGCAGATTTTTCAATCCGGACCCTAAGAGGTAGAAGGGCCTGGAACAACATTTACCAAGCCCTGAAAGAAATGGATGCCAACCAAGAATCTTATACCCAGCAAAACTTACCTTCAAATTTGACGATGAAATAAAATCCTTCCGTGATAATCAAAAGCTAAAACAATTTACAAAAAGAAAGCCAGCATTACAGAATATTCTCAGCAAAATATTCCATGAGGAAGAGATGAAAAACAAAGAAGCAAATCAGCAAAGGGAGGAATTATCCTACAGGAATTGTCAAATAAAGGAGGAACCAAGTCGTGTCAAAAAAAAACAAATAAAATTTTAAAAATGAGCCAATGACTGGGAATACAAATCATATCTCAATAATAACCCTGAATGTTAATGGCCTGAATTCATCAATCAAAAGACATAGACGTGCAGATTGGATTTAAAAGAAAGATCCAACAATATGTTGCCTGCAAGAGACTCACCTCATAGAAAGAGATACCCATAGACTAAAGGTGAAAGGATGGGGAAAAACATACCATGCACATGGACTCAGCAAAAAAGCTGGGGTATCCATCCTCATTTCAGATAATGTGGACTTCAAGCCAAAGTTAGTCAGAAGGGATAAAGAAGGTCATTTCATACTGCTTAAGGGAAGCATAAGTCAGAAAGACATAACAATCATAAACATCCATGCCCCAAACAGTGGCTCATCCATGTATGTCACACAAATCCTTCTCAATTTCAGAAACCAAATAGACCATAACACAATAATACTAGGTGATTTTAACACGCCTCTCTCACCACTGCACAGATCTTCCAAACAAAAATTGAACAAAGAAACCATAGATCTCAATAACACAATCAATAATTTAGACTTAACGGACATTTATAGAATATACCAACCAACCAAGAGCGAATACACTTTCTTCTCAGCAGCACATGGATCCTTCTCTAAAAAGACCATATATTATGCCACAAAGCTAATGTAAGCAAATACAAGAAGATAGAGACACTACCTTGTATTCTATCAGATCATAATGGTTTGAAGTTAGAAATAAATGAAAGAGTAAAAAACAGAAGCTACTCCAACACCTGGAGATTAAACAATATGCTATTACATGATGAATGGATAACAGAAGATATTAGGAAGGAAATTAAAAAATTCCTAGAGGTAAATGAGAACAAAGAAACATCATATCAAAATCTTTGGGACACTATGAAAGCAGTACTTAGAGGAAAATTTATTTCATGGAGCGCATTCAATAAAAGAAGTAAAAATCAACAAATCAACAACCTAACACTTCAGCTCAAAGCCCTAGAAAAAGAAGAACAGACCAACACCAAAAGTAGTAGAAGACAGGAAATAGTTAAACTCAGAGCTGAAATCAACGAAATTGAAACAAAAGAAACTATACAAAAAATTGACAAAATAAATAGTTGGTTCTTCGAAAAAATAAACAAAATTGATAAACCCTTAGCCACTCTAACAAAGAGAAGACGAGAGAAAACCCAAATCACCAAAATTCGAAATGAACAAGGAAATATCACAACAGACACGATTGAAATACAAAACATAATTAGAAGCTATTTTGAAAATCTATATTCTAACCAAATAGAAAATTTCGAAGACATCAACAGGTTTCTAGAGACATATGAATTGCCTAAATTGAACGAGGAGGACATACAAAATTTAAATAGATCAATTTCAAGTAATGAAGTAGAAGAGGTCATCAAAAGACTACCAACAAAGAAAAGTCCAGGACCAGACGGGTTCTCAGCCGAGTTCTACAAAATCTTTAAAGAAGAGCTCATTCCAATACTTCTCAAAGTATTCCATGAAATAGAAGAGGAGGGTACCCTCCCAAACTCATTCTATGAAACCAATATTACCCTGATACCCAAGCCAGACAGAGATAAATCGAGGAAAGAAAATTTCAGACCGATATCATTAATGAACATCGACGCAAAAATTCTCAATAAAATTTTAGCAAATCGCATACAAAAATATATTAAAAAGATAGTGCACCACGATCAAGTGGGTTTTATCCCAGGGATGCAAGGTTGGTTCAACATCAGGAAATCAATAAATGTCATTCACCATATCAATAGACTTAAAGTCAAGAACCACATGATTATTTCAATAGATGCAGAAAAAGCATTTGATAAAATACAACACCCCTTCATGCTCAAAACACTAGAAAAAATAGGGATAGTGGGAACATTCCTTAACATTGTAAAGGCCATCTATGCTAAGCCCATGGCTAATATCATTCTAAACGGTGAAAAACTGAAAGCATTCCCCCTAAAAACTGGAACAAGACAGGGATGCCCTCTTTCACCACTCCTATTCAATATCGTTCTTGAGACTCTAGCCAGAGCAATTAGACAGACCAAGGAAATTAAAGGAATACGAATAGGAAAAGAAGAACTCAAACTATCCCTATTTGTGGATGATATGATTATATACTTAGAGGAACCAGTAAATTCCACCAGAAAACTCTTAGAACTCATAAGTGAATTCAGTAAAGTGGCAGGTTACAAGATCAATGCTCATAAATCCAATGCATTTTTATACATAAGTGAGGAATCCTCAGAAAGAGAAATTATGAAAACTACCCCATTCACCATAGCATCGAAAAAAATAAAATACTTGGGAATCAATCTCACAAAAGAGGTAAAAGACCTCTACAATGAGAACTACAGAACACTAAAGAAAGAAATCGAAGAAAACCTTAGAAGATGGAAAGATCTCCCATGTTCTTGGATAGGCCGAATTAATATTGTCAAAATGGCCATACTACCAAAAGTGCTATACAAATTCAATGCAATCCCAATTAAAATCCCAATGACGTACCTTACAGAAATAGAGCAAGCAATCATGAAATTCATCTGGAAGAATAAGAAACCCAGAATAGCTAAAGCAATCCTTCACAGGAAAAATGAAGCAGGGGGTATCACAATACCCGAATTTCAACTTTATTACAAAGCAATAGTAACAAAGACGGCATGGTACTGGTACCAAAATAGACAGGTAGATCAATGGTACAGAATAGAGGACACGGACACAAACCCAAATAAATACAACTTTCTAATACTAGACAAAGGCGCCAAAAATATGCAATGGAGAAAAGATAGCCTCTTCAACAAATGGTGCTGGGAGAATTGGAAATCCATATGCAACAGAATGAAACTAAACCCATATCTCTCACCCTGCACAAAACTCAACTCAAAATGGATTAAGGACCTTGGAATCAGACCAGAGACTCTGCAGATTATAGAAGAAAAAGTAGGTCCCGATCTTCAACATGTCGGCCTAGGAACAGACTTCCTCAACAGGACTCCCATAGCACAAGAAATAAAAGCAAGAATCAATAACTGGGATAGATTCAAACTAAAAAGCTTTCTCTCAGCAAAGGAAACTATCAGTAATGTGAAGAAAGAGCCTACAGAGTGGGAGAATATCTTTGCCAATCATACTTCAGATAGAGCACTAATCTCCAGAATCTATAAAGAACTCAAAAAACTCTACACCAAGAATACAAATAATCCAATCGACAAATGGGCTAAGGAAATGAACAGACACTTCACAGAAGAAGATGTACAAGCAATCAATAAACATATGAAAAAATGTTCAACATCTCTAGTAATAAGAAAAATGCAAATCAAAACCACCCTAAGATTCCATCTCACCCCAATTAGAATGGCGATTATCAAAAATACAAGCAACAGGTGTTGGCGAGGATGTGGGGAGAAAGGTACACTCATACATTGCTGGTGGGGCTGCAAATTAGTGCAGCCACTCTGGAAAGCAGTGTGGAGATTCCTTAGAAAACTTGGAATGGACCCTCCATTTGACCCAGCTATCCCACTCCTTGGCCTATACCCAAAGGATCTAAAATCAGCATACTACAGAGATACAGCCACATCAATGTTCATAGCTGCTCAATTCACAATAGCCAGAATATGGAACCAACCTAGATGCCCTTCAATTGACGAGTGGATAAAGAAACTGTGGTATATATACACAATGGAATATTACTCAGCCATAAAGAATGACAAAATTATGGCATTTGCAGGCAAATGGATGAAATTGGAGAATATCATGCTAAGTGAGATAAGCCAATCTCAAAAAGACAAGGGACGAACGATATCGCTAATAAGTGGAGGATGACACATAATGGGGGGGAGGGAAGAGTTAGTGTTAGGGTTAGAGTTAGGGTTAGGGAGGGGGGCAAGTATGGAGGAAGAAAGTACTGCATAGAGGGTAAAGAGGGGTGGGAGGGGTGGGGGGAAGGGGAAAAAATAACAGAATGAATCAAATAACATTATTGTATGTGGATTTATGATTACACAAACGGTATGCCTTTGCACCATGTACAAACAGAGAGGCAACATGTATCCCATTTGTTTACAATAAAATAAAAAAAAATAAAAAAAAAAACAAATAAAATTTTAAAAATGAGCCAATGACTGGGAATACAAATCATATCGCAATAATAACCCTGAATGTTAATGGCCTGAATTCATCAATCAAAAGACATAGACGTGCAGATTGGATTAAAAAGAAAGATCCAACAATATGTTGCCTGCAAGAGACTCACCTCATAGAAAGAGATACCCATAGACTAAAGGTGAAAGGATAGGGAAAAACATACCATGCACATGGACTCAGCAAAAAAGCTTGGGTATCCATCCTCATTTCAGATAATGTGGACTTCAAGCCAAAGTTAGTCAGAAGGGATAAAGAAGGTCATTTCACACTGCTTAAGGGAAGCATAAGTCAGAAAGACATAACAATCATAAACATCCATGCCCCAAACAGTGGCTCATCCACGTATGTCAAACAAATCCTTCTCAATTTCAGAAACCAAATAGACCATAACACAATAATACTAGGTGATTTTAACATGCCTCTCTCACCACTGCACAGATCTTCCAAACAAAAATTGAACAAAGAAACCATAGATCTCAATAACACAATCAATAATTTAGACTTAACGTACATTCATAGAATATACCATCCAACCAAGAGCGAATACACTTTCTTCTCAGCAGCACATGGATCCTTCTCTAAAATAGACCATATATTATGCCACAAAGCCAATGTTAGCAAATACAAGAAGATAGAGACACTGCCTTGTGTTCTATCAGATCATAATGGATTGAAGTTAGAAATAAATGAAAGAGTAAAACACAGAAACTACTCCAACACCTGGAGATTAAACAATATGCTCTTATATGATGAATGGATAACAGAAGATATTAGGAAGGAAATTAAAAAATTCTCAGAGGTAAATGAGAAAAAAAGAAACATCATATCAAAATCTCTGGGACACTATGAAAGCAGTACTTAGAGGGAAATTTATTTCATGGAGCGCATTTAATAAAAGAAGTAAAACTCAACAAATAAACGACCTAACACTACAGCTCAAAGCCCTAGAAAAAGAACAGAACAGCACCAAAAGTAGTAGAAGACAGGAAATAGTTAAACTCAGAGCTGAAATCAATGAAATTGAAACAAAAGAAACAATACAAAAAATTGACAAAATAAATAGTTGGTTCTTCGAAAAAATAAACAAAATTGATAAACCTTTAGCCACACTAACAAAGAGAACATGAGAGAAAACCCAAATCACTAAAATTCGGAATGAACAAGGAAATATCACAACAGACAGGATTGAAATACAAAACATAATTAGAAGCTATTGTGAAAATCTATACTCCAACAAAATAGAAATTTTCGAAGACATCAACAGGTTTCTAGAGACATATGAATTGCCTAAACTGAACGAGGACATACACAATTTAAATAGACCAATTTCAAGTACTGAAATAGAAGAAGTCATCAAAAGCTTACCAACAAAGAAAAGTCCAGGACCAGATGGGTTCTCAGCCGAGTTCTACAAAACCTTTAAAGAAGAGCTCATTCCAATACTCCTCAAAGTATTCCATGAAATAGAAGAGGAAGGAACCCTCCCAAACTCATTCTATGAAGCCAATATCACACTGATACCTAAACCACACAGAGACTCATCAAGGAAAGAAAATTTCAGACCAATATCCTTAATGAACATCGACGCAAAAATTCTCAACAAAATTTTAGCAAATCGCATACAAAAACATATTAAAAAGATAGTGCACCACGATCAAGTGGGTTTCATCCCAGGGATGCAAGGTTGGTTCAACATCCAGAAATCAATAAATGTCATTCACCATATCAATAGCCTTAAAGTCAAGAATCACATGATTATTTCAATAGATGCAGAAAAAGCATTTGATAAAATACAGCACCCCTTCATGCTCAAAACACTAGAAAGCTAGGGATAGTGGGAACATTCCTTAACATTGTAAAGGCCATTTATGCTAAGCCCATGGCTAATATCATTCTAAATGGTGAAAAACTGAAAGCATTCCCCCTAAATACTGGAACAAGGCAGCGATGCCCTCTTTCACCACTTCTATTCAACATCGTTCTTGAGACTCTAGCCAGAGCAATTAGACAAACCAAAGACATTAAAGGGATACGAATTGGAAAAGAAGAACTCAAACTATCCCTGTTCGCTAATGACATGATTATATATTTAGAGGAACATGGAAATTCCACCAGAAAACTCTTAGAACTCATACGTGAATTCAGTAAAATAGCAGGTTACAAGATCAATGCTCATAAATCCAACACATTTTTATACATAAGTGATGAATCTTCCGAAAGAGAAATTAGGAAAACTATCCCATTCACAATAGCCTCGAAAAATATAAAATACTTGGGAATCAATCTCACAAAAGAGGTGAAAGACCTCTACAATGAGAACTACAGAACACTAAAGAAAGAAATTAAAGAACACCTTAGAAGATGGAAAGATCTTTCATGTTCTTGGATAGGAAGAATTAATATTGTCAAAATGGCCATACTACCTAAAGTGCTATACAAATTCAATGCAATTCCAATTAAAATCCCAATGATGTACCTTACAGAAATAGAGCAAGCAATTATGAAATTCAACTGGAAGAATAAGAAACCAAGAATAGCTAAAGCAATCCTTAGCAGGAAGAGTGAAACAGTGGGTATTGCAATACCAGATCTTCAACTCTACTACAAAGCAATAGTAACAAAAACAGCATGGTATTGGTACCAAAATAGAAAGGTAGATCAATGGTACAGAATAGAGGACACGGGCACAAACCCAAATAAATACAATTTTCTTATACTAGACAAAGGGGCCAAAAATATGCAATGGAGAAAAGATAGCCTCTTCAACAAATGGTGCTGGGAGAATTGGAAATCCATATGCAACAGAATGAAACTAAACCCATATCTCTCACCATGCACGAAACTAAACTCAAAATGGATTAAGGACCTCGGAATCAGACCAGAGACCCTGCATCTTATAGAAGAAAAAGTAGGTCCAGATCTTCAACATGTCGGCCTAGGACCAGACTTCCTCAACAGGACTCCCATAGCACAAGAAATAAAAGCAAGAATCAATAACTGGGATAGATTCAAACTAAAAAGCTTTCTCTCAGCAAAGGAAACTATCAGTAATGTGAAGAAAGAGCCTACAGAGTGGGAGAATATCTTTGCCAATCATACTTCAGATAGAGCGCTAATCTCCAGAATCTATAAAGAACTCAAAAAACTCTACCCCAAGAATACAAATAATCCAGTCGACAAATGGGCTAAGGAAATGAATAGACACTTCACAGAAGAAGATCTACAAGCAATCAACAAACATATGGAAAAATGTTCAACATCTCTAGTAATAAGAGAAATGCAAATCAAAACCACCCTAAGATTCCATCTCACCCCAATTAGAATGACGATTATCAAGAATACAAGCAACAACAGGGGTTGGCAAGGATGTGGGGAGAAAGGTACACTCATACATTGCTGGTGGGGCTGCAAATTAGTGCAGCCACTCTGGAAAGCAGTGTGGAGATTCCTTCGAAAACTTGGAATGGAACCACCATTTGACCCAGCTATCCCACTCCTTGGCCTATACCCAAAGGACTTAAAATCAGCATACTACAGAGATACAGCCACATCAATGTTCATAGCTGCTCAATTCACAATAGCCAGACTGTGGAACCAACCTAGATGTCCTTCAATTGATGAATGGATAAAGAAACTGTGGTATATATGTACAATGGAATATCACTCAGCCATAAAGAATGATAAAATTATGGCATTTGGAGGCAAATGGATGAAATTGGAGAATATCATGTTAAGTGAGATAAGCCAATCTCAAAAAGCCAAAGGACGAATGATATCGCTAATAAGTGGATGATGACATATAATGGGGGGAGGGTAGCGTGTTAGGGTTAGAGTTAGGGTTAGGGAGGGGGGCAAGTATGGAGGAAGGAAGGACTGTATAGAGGGAAAAGAGGGGTGGGAGGTGTGGGGGGAAGGGAAAAAATAACAATGAATCAAACAACATTACTGTATGTAAATTTATGATTACACAAATGGTATGCCTTTACGCCATGTACAAACAGAGAAACAATATGTATCCCATTTGTTTACAATAAAAAAAATACATTATTAAAAAAATAAATAAAATAAAATAGACCATATATTATGCCACAAAGCCAATGTTAGCAAATACAAGAAGACAGAGACTTTACCTTGTATTCTATCAGATAATAATAGATTTAAAATAGAAATAAATGAAAGAGTAAAAAACAGAAGCTACTCCAACACCTGGAGATTAAACAGTATGCTCTTATATGATGAATGGATAACAGAAGATATTAGGAAGGAAATTAAAAAATTCTCAGAGGTAAATGAGAACAAAGAAACATCATATCAAAATCTCTGGGACACTATGAAAGCAGTACTTAGAGGGAAATTTATTTCATGGAGCGCATTTAATAAAAGAAGTAAAACTCAACAAATAAACGACCTAACACTACAGCTCAAAGCCCTAGAAAAAGAACAGAACAGCACCAAAAGTAGTAGAAGACAGGAAATAGTTAAACTCAGAGCTGAAATCAATGAAATTGAAACAAAAGAAACAATACAAAAAATTGACAAAATAAATAGTTGGTTCTTCGAAAAAATAAACAAAATTGATAAACCTTTAGCCACACTAACAAAGAGAACATGAGAGAAAACCCAAATCACTAAAATTCGGAATGAACAAGGAAATATCACAACAGACAGGATTGAAATACAAAACATAATTAGAAGCTATTGTGAAAATCTATACTCCAACAAAATAGAAATTTTCGAAGACATCAACAGGTTTCTAGAGACATATGAATTGCCTAAACTGAACGAGGACATACACAATTTAAATAGACCAATTTCAAGTAATGAAATAGAAGAAGTCATCAAAAGCCTACCAACAAAGAAAAGTCCAGGACCAGATGGGTTCTCAGCCAAGTTCTACAAAACCTTTAAAGAAGAGCTCATTCCAATACTTCTCAAAGTATTCCATGAAATAGAAGAGGAGGGAACCCTCCCAAACTCATTCTATGAAGCCAATATTACCTTGATACCTAAACCAGAGAGAGACACATGGAGGAAAGAAAATTTCAGACCAATATCTTTAATGAACATCGACGCAAAAATTCTCAACAAAATCTTAGCAAATCGCATACAAAAACATATTAAAGGATATTGCACCATGATCAAGTGGGTTTCATCCCAGCCATGCAAGGTTGATTCAACATCAGAAAATCAATAAATGAATCCACCATTTCAATAGACTTAAAGTCAAGAATCATATGATTATTTCAATAGATGCAGAAAAAGCATTCAATAAAATACAGCACCCCTTCATGCTCAAAACACTGAAAAAAATAGGGATAGTAGGAACATTCCTCAACATTGTAAAGGCTATCTATGCTAAGCCCATAGCTAATAACATTCTAAATGGTGAAAAACTGAAAGCATTCCCCCTAAATACTGGAACAAGGCAGGGATGCCCTCTTTCACCACTTCTATTCAATATCGTCCTTGAAACTCTAGCCAGAGCAAGTAGCCAGACCAAAGAAATTAAAGGGATACGAATAGGAAAAGAAGAACTCATACTATCCCTATTTGCTAATGACATGATTATATACTTAGAGGAACCTGGAAATTCCACCAGAAAACTTTTAGAACTCATAAGTGAATTCAGTAAAGTAGTGGGATATAAGATCAATGCAAATAAATCTAATGCATTTTTATACATAAGTGATGAATCTTCAGAAAGAATAATTAGGAAAACTGCCCCATTCACAATAGCCTTGAAAAAAATAAAATACTTGGGAATCAATCTCACAAAAGAGGTGAAAGACCTCTACAATGAGAACTACAGAACACTAAAGAAAGAAATTAAAGAAAACCTTAGAAGATGTAAAGATCTCCCATGTTCTTGGACAGGCAGAATTAATATTGTCAAAATGGCCATACTATTAAAAGTGCTATACACATTCAATGCAATTTCAATTAAAATCCCAATGACGTACCTTACAGAAATAGAGCAAGCAATTATGAAATTCATCTGGAAGAATAAGAAACCCAGAATAGCTAAAGCAATCCTCAGTAGAAAGAGCGAAGCAGGGGGTATCGCAATACCTGATCTTCAACTCTACTACAAAGCAATAGTAACAAAAACAGCATGGTATTGGTACCAAAATAGAAAGGTAGATCAATGGTACAGAATAGAGGACACGGACACAAACCCAAATAAATACAATTTTCTCATACTAGACAAAGGGGCCAAAAATATGCAATGGAGAAAAGATAGCCTCTTCAACAAATGGTGCTGGGAGATTTGGAAATCCATATGCAACAGAATGAAACTAAACCCCTGTCTCTCACCATACAGGAAACTAAACTCAAAATGGATCAAGGACCTCAGAATCAGACCAGAGACCCTACAGATTATAGAAGAAAAAGTAGGTCCAGATCTTCAACATGTCGGCTTAGGACCAGACTTCCTCAACAGGACTCCCACAGCACAAGAAATAAAAGCAAGAATCAATAACTGGGATAGATTCAAACTAAAAAGCTTTCTCTCAGCAAAGGAAACTATCAGCAATGTGAAGAAAGAGCCAACAGAGTGGGAGAAAATCTTTGCCAGTCATACTTCAGATAGAGCACTAATTTCCAGAATCTATAAAGAACTCAAAACTCTACACCAAGAATGCAAATAATCCAGTCGACAAATGGGCTAAGGAAATGAATAGACACTTCACAGAAGAAGATGTACAAGCAATCAACAGATATATGAAAAAAATGTTCGACATCTCTAGTAATAAGAGAAATGCAAATCAAAACTACCCTAAGATTCCATCTCACCCCAATTAGAATGGCCATTATCAAGAATACAAGCAACAACAGGGGTTGGCAAGGATGTGGGGAGAAAGGTACACTCATACATTGCTGGTGGGGCTGCAAATTAGTGCAGCCACTCTGGAAAGCAGTGTGGAGATTCCTTCGAAAACTTGGAATGGAACCACCATTTGACCCAGCTATCCCACTCCTTGGCCTATACCCAAAGGACTTAAAATCAGCATACTACAGAGATACAGCCACATCAATGTTCATAGCTGCTCAATTCACAATAGCCAGATTGTGGAACCAACCTAGATGTCCTTCAATTGATGAATGGATAAAGAAACTCTGGTGTGTGTGTGTGTGTGTGTGTGTGTGTGTGTGTGTGTGTGTGTGTATACATACATACAGTGGAATATCACTCAGCCATAAAGAATAATAAAATTATGGCATTTGGAGGCAAATGGATGAAATTGGAGAATATCATGGGAAGTGAGATAAGCCAATCTCAAAAAACCAAAGGACTAATGATCTCGTTGATAAGTGGATGATGACACATAATGGGGGGTGGAGGAGGCAAGAATGGAGGAAGGAAAGACTGTATAGAGGGAAAAGAGGGGTGGGAGGGTAGAGGGAAGGGAAAAAAATAACAGAATGAATCAAACAACATTACCCTATGTAAATGTATGATTACACAAATTGTATGCCTTGACTCCATGTACAAACAGAGAAACAACATGTATCCCATTTGTTTACAATAAAAAAAAAAACATTAAAAAAGAAAACATGAAACATAGCTGCAGGGAAGAAGACAAGAGGTCAAGAGGGTGCACTACTGGCATAAGTTATGGACATAGCCATCAAGGGGGCAGCATGAGAGTCCACACACAAAGCCTCACATTTACAGTCAACTGGTCTTTGACAAGGGTGCCAAGGAAAGCCAATGGGAATAGATAACCTTTCAACACATGCGACAGTGACAGCACATTCCTTCTTGCAGGGTCCCTGACACACACCAATCTCTAGCTCTGTATATGTGTGACTTCACTGAAAGCTACACTCAACAAGGCTTCTCTCATGCCTCCACCTACTCTTGCCCAACACACACCACTATCTGCAAAACCAACCCAACTGCAGTTCACTCTGCTGTCCACCACTGCACATGTCAAGGCCTATTCAATCCACAGGACATGCAGCAGGTGTGCCCAGGGTAAGCCGCTCCTTTCCAGCTCCCAAACACTCTTCAGTGATGAACTCCATCCTCATATCATGGTGTGGTATTCTATATGTTATAACTTGATTGGAAATTGCCTCTTTCGGTAGCCGTGTTCTTGGTTTTTGTTTCAGTATTTATTTGCACCATGTCTCCTTTTTATTGAACCATTCTAGCTGAGAATTTGTCTATTTATTAACTCTTTCAAACAACGAGGGGTGCATTCTGTTTCTCTTCACATAGATTATTTGTATCTACAGAAGAGTCGGCATGTTCTATTTATTTTATAGTTTCCTGTTGTCCATGCTGCTTCATGGAGATTCATGCTCCCCTAGGTTATCAAAGTGCTTGACAATCACTATTGTCCTGACCACATAACGCCCCCAGAAAATTTAAAGAGGTTCAGCAAACCATAATATCATCAAGAAATCAAACCGCTGAGCTGTCGTCAACACTTTACCTGGGCCATTTTTATCAGGAAACAGTCAATGAAGTCCCGGGGATCTTTAACATCCAGGGATTCTTCATGTTCTTTTACTTTCTCCAAAATATATTTTTTCGCATAATTCATATTTTTTATTAAAATATTATGACTCCCTGGAAGATAATCAGTGAGAGCAGGGAAAGTATTGCAGACCTATAAGAGAAAACAATAATATATTCATAAAAAGTATTTATAACGTGACATATTACAAGCTCTGGTAAGAACTTATTGCTCTATATGTAAATAAAATTTGGATCTATCTTGAGGTGTCATTTTATTGAAAATATATAATTCTCTAGGTTTATACACTGATTGAGGGGAGAATTTTCTGAGCAGAACATCAATAGTGATAATCATTAATGAAATTTATAAACCTTCTTTATTCTATATTTTAATTTTATACCACTTCACTTGTTTTCTGCAACAATTACCCCAAAACATGATATGTGACAGGATGAATTAATGTGATTCACATTTTGTAGATAAGAAAAGAGATTAAGGAAATTGGGGAAACTTGATTTGGAGCACAACACTAGTCCCTGCTGCTTTATTTGTAACAACCAGCTTCAGACATGGAATGTGTATTCTAGGAGTGGGGGTTGCCCAAAGACAACATGACCCCGAACTCTCCTCCAGAGCAGCCAAGCAACTTCTAAAAAGCACTCAAATATTAATTAGAGTATAGGATATGCCAACTCAGCACAAAGAAAAATTGTGAGGTTTATGATCCACACACCATAAAAACAGCCATGTTGTCTTTCCTAACCCAGTGATCTCTATAGCTACGATAGCAGTTAAAGACCAAAACCCCAGGCCCAACTCAAGGATTCTACAGCATTTCATTGTCCCTAATCTTCTCTCTTCTTCAAGAAAATATTCTCTTCCTGAATTAAGATATTCCTGCCAAGTACTTTGATGAGTAGTCTCCAAGTGTTGATTGCAGGACAGGCCTTGTGGGCAAGGGGAGCTTTTGGAGAGTCCCAGGATGTCCACTGAGGTCATCCTTTGGGCAGTCCCACAAAGCCTTACAGAAACACGGATTTTGACATTTAAAGGGATATCCACCCGGCAGTGAGCTAACACGCTTCAAAGTCACTCTAAACAGGCACCTTCAATTTCCTGCGTGAAAAATAGGGAACTCGGAAACCTTTTCCAGATATTTACTCCATGATGCTCTAGGCAAGACAGCAGAGTCCACTCACCGCATCTCATGCTCAATATACTGTTTTGGATGTGTCTGAAAAAAAGACTCAAAGTGTTTTCTAAAGAAGAAAGGAACTTGGCCTCACTTGCATCCATGCAGAGCTCAGAATCCTGACGTTTTCATTCAACATGTTTATCAAGGTGAGAAAATCTGGATCTTGGTAGTCAAAACGGTTCTTAAAAACGATGGAGCAGATCACATTGCAGGGAGCACAGCCCAGGATGAAGGTGGGATCACAGGGCGAGCCTAAAGAATTGGAAATGAGTCAAAATACATTCTACTATCTTGTATAACTAAAAAGAACAAATAAGAAAAGTGAAAAAATAAATAAATTTTTCAATAAAAAAGAATCGGAAATGATTTTAAATTATCCTTGTAGTTGGCCATTACAGCTCAGCTACTTAAATAAATGGGTTTGATATACTCAGTTCACATCCACTGCCTTTACTTACATACTTTTCACTGCAAGGTTCTCTTATTTGGGAAGATAAAGACTTTCTACTTAACAATTCCAGTATTGCAGCAGAAACACAGTAAAAGATAATGTAGACATTTTAAACAATATATCGTCTACACAACAACTGACAGCAAAATATTCACATGCATTAAAAAGAAGGCTTTCCAAGGTCATGACACATGCCTACAATCCCAGAGGCCTTGGGAGGTGAAGGGGGAGGATTGCAAGTTCCAGGCAAGACTCAGCAACTTCGTGAGGCTCTAAGGACTTAGAGAGACCTTGTCTCAAAACAAAAAATAAAAGGGTTGGGGATATGGCTCAAGGGTAAAGTGCCCTGGGTTCAATCTTCAGCACCAAAAATAAAAGAACAAAGAATCATTTTTACCTATCTGAGTAGGCCATGGAAACCCAGCATGTTAAATAGTGGAGTTTACAATACTCAGTTCACATCCACTGCATTTACATACACCTCATTAATCCCTGGGATTTCTGATTGTGTTTTTATTATTTTGGTATTGTTGGTGGTGTTGGTACTGGGGATTTAACCCAAGGGCCCCATAGCACTGAGCTACAATCCCCAATCCTTTTCTTTATTTTATATTTTTAGACAGAGTCTCACTAAGTTGGTAGGGCCTCCCTAACATGCTGAGCCTGGCCTTGAACTAGGGATCATCCTATCACAGACTCTCAAGTCACTGTGATTACAAGTTTGCCCAAATATGTCCAACGAATGGCTAAATCTTAATGGCAAAAGATCATCTTAAACATAATAATTCAAGTGTTCAGAACAGAATCGCATCTGTCAATAAAGCTTACGAAATATACAGCAATAAGAAAGAAAGGGAGACTATACTGTGGACCTAGAAATTTTTTATATGTAATGAATGAATTCTGTATGGAACCAGTGCAGAGGAATTAAATGGAGAGACTGTGGGTGAGTCATGCATTAGAGGCCAAAAAATGAGAAAAGCAAAAGGTGTGTGATATTTGAGATGAAAAAGTAATAGCACTAATTGGATTTGTTTGCTGAAATAAGCAACTTTTATTCAAAATATAAATGCCAGGTAAGGCAAACAAAAATGTGAAACTAATAGAGACATATGGTTTCTCATTTGAAAGTTTAAAAAATGAATTTCACTCCTTAGGAAATAAATGTCCATCATTGCCAATCAAGCTATTAATTTGATTCTTTGGACATAGCTGACTTTCGTTACTTTTGTGATATAGTCCTCAAAAGAATAGAATACGGCCAGGGTTGGGGCTCAGTGGTAGAGTGTTTGCCTATCATGTGTGAGACACTGGGTTTGATTCATAGCACCACATATCAATACATAAAATAAAGATCCATCAACAACTAAAAAAAGAATAGTATGTTTATATCATTTTAAAAATTGTCCATCTCATGCATCAAGTATATTATTTTGTAGGAAATGAAACCAAAGTATAGGAAATATTCCTTTTTGTGAGGAATCTCTAAGGTAAATTGCTATAATCAAATAACTGTTGCCATTTATGGGTATAAGCTCCGGAATTCATACCTATGGACCCTAAATAAGGGAAGCTAGAATCAAGACACTGAAAATATAGGAGGGTGTTCAAAAATATAAAACATTTTCAGAGATGCTGTGTGCCAGCATCTTTAAACATAACAGGGCTCTAAGTCTTTAGAACTGTGTTATTTACAGTCATGGGGGTGGAAGGTAATTTGCAGAGTCCTGGAGATTAGGGGTGTGGGCACATGTGTGTCATACACTGATAAAGTAAAATTGTTAATCTTTCCTTCAGCTTCATTTGAAACAGGAAATGTGAAAACAAAGTCATTTGGAATCCAAGCTGATAATCACATTCATGGTGACAAACACCCACGGGAGAGGAGAGTTGGCACTGGGAGGAAAATAAGTACCCAAAATCCAATGACTAGGGGAAGAAAAGAAATGCAAAACTGAAATCAGAGTCAGTACATTATTAGGGGAGACTATATAAGGGGGCACTCAGAGTCTTCAAAATCTATTAAAGAAATCGTTTTATAAATTTCTGTTTGTGCACTTGGTAGAGTTGTGGGTAAACAGATATTTAACCAAAGGATGTAAATCAAAACACTAAATATGGGAAAGAAGATGTAATTTATGAATTTTTATAAAAATATTTCAGTACTTAGAGAGAAATAATTGATGAGAATTTGATGAAGAGAGAGCTAAGCAATGAAAACCGTGCATTCACCATGACTGGCCAAAGCTACAGCCTGGACCTGCAGGAATCCCTGAGCCATGCCAGTGAAGCTGTGCACACAAGTAAATAGTCCAACTTAGTGAAAGAAGATGGCGACAGGTCGGGGCCGCATGAGGGAGTGCTGGGTCACTGCCTCCACATTCACTTACAAGCTGTTCTCTGCTGACACGATCTAGAATAAGTTAACCTCATTAAGAATAAGGGAAAACACTGCTCCTTAACTCTTCTCCAATACTAAGTTCATGATTTCTGAGTGTAAAAAACAAAAAAAAATCAGGGACAGAAATCAAAAGAATTTTTACTCCCTAACTACAGACCCAGTCATGTCACTACACGTGCAACATTAATAAACAAACACGTCCTGTCTCTCTCTTTATATATATATATATACATATATATATCTCACAGTTTCTTTATTCATTCATCAATTGAAGGGCATCTAGGTTGGTTCCACAATCTGGCTATTGTGAATTGAGTACCTATGAACATTGTTGTGGCTGTATTTCTGTAGTATGCTAATTTTAAATCCTTTGGGAATAGGCCAAGGAGTGGGATAGTTGGGTCAAATGGTGATTCCATTGCAAGTTTTCTAAGGAATCTCCACACTGCTTTCCAGAGTGGCTGCACTAATTTGCAGCCCTACCAGCAATGTATGAGTGTACTTTTTTCCCCACATTCTAGCCAACACCTATTGTTGCTACTATTCTTGATAATCGCCCTTCTAATTGGGGTGAGATGGAATCTTAGGGTAGTTTTGATTTGCATTTCTCTTATTACTAGAGATGTTGAACATTTTTTCATATATCTGTTGATTGTAGATCTTCCATCCCTGTCCTACATGGGCTCACAAGCAGGGCCCATAATGAGAGCTCTCACTCACCCTGAAACACTTCCAAGGAGGTCAACAGAGATGAGGGCACCTTTTAAGGTCAATGACATAAAGAGGCACCCACCATTGGTCTTCCTCAACTCCTCCACAAGGCAGCGGGCTTCCTCTTGAACACGGTCCTCAATGCTCCTCTTCCCCATCCCAAAATTCCTCAGGGTCATGAGGGAGAAGCGTCTGGTCTCTTTCCATGTCTTTCCATTGCTGAAAACGATACCTACAAGTAGAGGAAAGAGACCAGGAGGGAGACACCAACCAGGCAGGGGGAGCTGATGTGGGACACACCAGAGACAGCCAAGCTCCCCTGAGCTAGTCTCCTTTCTCCATCCTGCTCAGCCCAATGACCACTGCCCAACACACACATGCATGTGCACTTACCAAGGTTTCTCTTACTTCTTTTTATAATTGGGATAGAATATCTTCCAGAAAATTCCTCCCCAAAATCATCCAGAGCTTCCTTCACAGCCTCATATCCATGCAACACCACAATGGGTCTCATGCCCAAATACAGAGTGAATACAGGGCCATAGACTTTTGACAGCTAGAGATAATGAAATACAAATACAAATAGAGCAAATCAACTCACTACTTGAACCATGTATCATGCTGATTCTGACAGATATGATTGTCCTCATTTTTATGGTTTTGTCCAACCACACAGAGATTGAAATATTCCTAAATTTCATCCATAAGACACTCTGATAGGGGCCACTTTTGGATGGCTTATGATGTGCCATACAATTCCAAGACCTTTAGTGCACAAATTACACTTATTCCACACATCAATGCATTCATCAGTCTTACTTGCCCTGCTTTACAAAGGAAGAAACTGAGGTCAGAGAATTCCAAATTCATTTCCAGTTTCCCAGGGCAAATATACAAGAACAAAATTGGAACTTCACTGAATCAACATTTGATGCTCAAGCACTGTACACACACCACGCCCACCTTGAAATCTATACCCAAGAGACCACTCAGGATCACCTGCAAAGCTCTTTCCAGGGAGAAACTGATAGCCCTGTGGTGAACACTAAAAATCAGTGTTTTTCAGTCACCACAGTTGATCCTAATGCCCAGCCATGTTTGGGGTCTGCTGCTGTTACAAACACAGAGGACGCACCCCAGGGGCAGAATCATGACATAAAAATCCACTGGAAGGAACAATCTCTTCCACCCTTCCCAATTCCCAGCCAAAAGATTTTCTGCAGTGACCAGAAGGATTCTGATATCATCGATTGGACACTGACTCTTTGCATTTCTTTCATTTCTTATGCAACTCCAGACCCTTATGCTAGTCCAGAAATCCTTATGCTATTCCTTTTTTTTTTTTTTTTTTCAAACACAAGCTGTTGATTCTGCAGAGAAGTTCTACACTCATGGCTATTCTGAATAAAGCACAGGATTAATATGGTCCATGACATCAAAGTTTACAAGGAATATTTTGCTTTACAATCATGTTATAATGGTGGAACTCCAGAAATATATTTTCTTCAAACACAGGAGTCAATTGACGTCCTTTCACAAACCACTGGGGGAACACAAAGCATACTTACATTCGTTAAGGATTTGCTGATGTCCTTAACATCTATCTGCAGGAAATTTCCAATAATTGGGAGAGGAGTGGGGCCAGGAGGGAGCCTCCCCTTCCCTGATTTCAGTCTCCAGACTGAGAGGAGAAGCAGACAGGAAACACCAAGGAACAGGGCCACAACCGGATCCATTGGAATCTTCTCTTCTTACTGTGATAACTGTGAGCTTGCTATCCAAATTTTATAGTCCCCTGCTAACTCAATAATTAACTTTTGGACAAACTATCAGTAGGCTGAGTGGACTTTCATCTCTCTCTTGATTAACCTTTCTCCCAATGACAGAGATGCAAGAGAAAATATTGATATTTCTCTTTTTCTAGTGAGCACCCTGGAGATTGTGATTTAAATGCACTAAATTGCTGTCCAGCTATCAGCAAGTAGGAAAAAAAAAAGATGCTTTCATGTGCTGCTATGATTGAGAAACACTTAAGCTAATCATTTGGTGCAAGAAAATTACTAATAGTGCAGAATTGTCACAGTATTGGCCTCTTGGAAATCTACAACTTTGAGGAATTCGGTGTATTCCATGAGTCATATGTTTTTAAAACATTCGACTTGGAGATGCAGTACCCAGGGCAAGGACAAGGACACAGAGCCTGCAAGTGGTAGACCTGAGGCTGGGACCTACCGACCCTGCATCTTGCACCCTTCCCTCAAGGAGAAACTCACTTCTTCTACACTGGTGGTAGGAATTAAAATGAGTAAGGTCATTATGGAGCACAGTATGGAGGTTCCTCCAAACATGAAGAAAAAAATTCACCTAGTACTGTATGATCCAGGTATCACACCTGTGAGTAAATAAAAGAAATGAAATCAGCATACTGAAGAGAGGTTCATCACATGCCCATGTTTATTATGGTATTCTCTGCAATAACTGAGGTAAGAAATAACTTGAGATTCCATCGACAGATGAACAGATAAGAAAAAGGTGGCATATATACACATTTTTCTATTATCCAGCCATAAAGCAGAATGAAAGATTATCTTTTGCATCACAGTAGATGGAACAAGGAAGGACACTAAGTGAAATAACTAGACACAGAATGACAAGAAGTGCATGTTTTCTCACGTGTGCAAGCTAAAGAAAGTTGACCTGAAAGTAGAATCATGATTAATAGAGGCTGGCAAATGCACAGGAGAGGGTAGATAAAAATAAATTGCATTGAAGCAATACATTCTGAATGTATGCATGGAAAAAATCCATTAATATAGAACACCAATATATGCTAAAGAGTAAAAAGAAAAAATACATTCACTTCTACTGTGTTCACCAACATTTCCTAATTGTGTAACATGGTTCAATATTTCGTGATTCCGCCTAATCAGTGACTTCCAAAATAAACATGAATTTTGTTAATAATCATGCAAAAGATTGACTGACTAGGGATGAAAACAGTTTGTTTTTATAACCTGCAGAACATGAGTGATCCCAAATTATGGTAGGGCATGACTTTATGCAGGGCAAAACAAGTAGTAGTCTGTTGCCTGAGTCACAGAGTTCTGAACTCTACAACAATCACATTAACTTATTTGGGGTAAAATCATCTCAGTTGCTTCACCAGAGGAATCACTTTATTCCTTCAGAGATCTGGGTCTCTGCTCTGCTCCTTCTTCCTTTGGTTGACCAGAGAATACTGCCTTGTCCTTTCCTTTAATACATGAAAGAATATAGGATAATTTAAAGATACGAGAGTTCTCTGAGATCAAGTGTGTAAACTTTACTTTGAAGGAATGAGCAAGCAGTGACCAAGTGAGATAAAGGGTCACCAATGCAGCAGTGCGAGACCTTCTCTCAGAATCCTGTGTTCCAACTCCCCACTCAGTGACATCTTACTTCCCATTGCACAGTATTCTCATTCCGGTTCAAATACGCAGGAGGATATCAGCAGGAAGCCCTCGAGATTCACACTATTCAACCCTCAGCTTTGCCAGAGTTGTGGATTAGAATGCGGTTCTTTGTCTTAACAAAATTTAACGTCTAAAGCAGTTTTGTTAGCAGCAAAACTCAATGTAAAGTTCCTACATACACCCTGCCCACATCCACTCACAGCCCCTCCCACAATCAGTAGCCCTCAGGAGTGTGGTTCATTAGATACAAACAAACCAACATGGACACACACAGATCATGGATCACATAGGCTGACTCTATGTGATCATAGAGTACTCTATGTACTGTACATTCTGTGGGCTTTGACTAATGTACCATTACATGTATCTGTCTACTAGTGTACTGCCAGGAAGATTAGTTTCACTGACCTAAAAATCCTCTACTGTGCCTATTCATCCCTCTCTTCCCTACAAGCCCTTGGCAACCAATGATCATGTTAGTCTCACCATAATGTTGTATTTTCCAGAACATTACATAGTTGGAATCACACAATATGTACCGTTTTGTTTGGATTCTTTCACATATTAATATGCAAAGGCTCCTACGTGGTTTTTCTTTTCGTGGCTTCATATCATAGTTCATTTGACTTGAACACCAGATAAGGAAGTATGATACAGATTTACCACCATTTGTTTGTACATTAACCTATTGGAAGACTTCTTGCTTACTTCTGATTTTTCTATGAGATGAATCAAAATGCTATGTAAACACATGTGCAGGATGTAGTGAGACTCTAGTGTTCAATCCCATTGGATAATTATCAGGAGCACAAGTGCTGGACCACATGATACATTGACTGCTAAATGTCTTTCAATGTGTTACCACCATTTTGCCCTCCCACCATGTTCTGGTTTGGATATGGGGTGTCCCACAAAAGCTACTTCCATAACAAGGCATCTAGATTTTATCCTGTGTTGGTGTCTCAGGACCAACACAATTTATAGTTTTGCACCTTACATGTAGATCTATGACCTCTGTGGAGTTATCCTTACTGATAGGTGTAAGGTCTCCATCTAGATTCACCCTTTTGCATGTGAATGTCCAGTTGTTCCATTCCCCCATGTTGGAAAAAACTGTCCTTTCTTCATTGAATCACCTTTGTGTTTTTTTTGTTTTTGTTTTTGTTTTTGTTTTGTCAAAGCTCAGTTGATTATATTTACATTCTAGATTTTGGCCCTCTTTTCTGTACATGAATCTGTCTACTCTTAAACCAATATCATACTGTCTGGGTCTCTTTGAGATCTGCCCCATGTTTCTTTTCCTTTTTCTCTCTCGCTTCCAGATATGAGAGAAAACATACAATCCTTAACCTTCTGAGTTTGACTTATTCTACTTAACATAATGGTCTCTAGTTTCATCCATTTTCCTTCAAATGACATAATCCCTTTTATGGCTCAATAAAAGTCCATTGTGTATACATACCATCTATTCTTTATCTATTCACCTGTTGAAGGGCACCTAGGTTGGCTCCATAGTGAGAGAAGTGCATTCATTTTATTCCCTATTCGTTACACTATTGACTATAGGTTTGTTTTATATTCCTCTTATTATGTGAGGAATGATCCTCCTTGCCATGACCTACATGGTAAATCCTTAGAAACTGTCAAGGGGTGAAGGGGGATTAAGAAAGACAAACAATCACTTATAGAGAGAAAGCTGGGAACACATGGGACAATGTCTTCTCATGGAGTAATAATGACCCAGAGCTAACTCAGAACATTTATTAAATAGGTTATATCATCAAAAGGCTTTCTGTGGAAAAGGTTCTTCAATGCAGGCAGGCTTGAAAGTTGAAGTGCTTGCAAGCAATTATAATTATCTAGTTTCTGTCATAATTCTCTATCCCTGGCGGCTGGTGTCTGAACTCAGAGCCTAGACTCATAGTTTCATGCCTTGCACAGAACTTCCTCTGTCAGGTCATCACCATAGCAACTGAGTAATCTTGTCCTGCCCCTTTACACAGGAAGTTCCCAAACAGCACAGTCACAGCCAGAGGCAAAGACGGTGATCCAAGTCACTGCTCTCCACATCTGAACACAAAGGTTCAGGTGGCCACTGGTCCCAACACCACCATGTCCATGTCCCCTTTAGGAGCCCTCAAAAGGAGATTTTCCAAAGCATTTGAGAGTCAACCCTTGAAAAATTGGTCTCTGAACAAAGAGTGCAAAAGCCTCTATACTTCAATTAAACAAGACTGATGAAAAGAATATATTAATTTAGGCACACAGAATCAAATGTGAATTCACCATAAAAGCATGAGCTCAAAAACGTAGAATTGTTTTAAAAACAGGAGTTCTAAAAATATAAAATAAAATGACGTGGCCATTAATTACTCTAGTAAAGGAGGATGCAGAATATCTTTATCTGATTAGAGTGTACTTTTGATTCAGATTAGAGTCAATCCGGATTTTAAAAGAATGTGAGAGTCTTGAAATCCTCAGGTAAAGAAGACTTGTATATAAGATTATTCCATTTTTCTCCCTGTGCTAGAACATTTAGGGAGGAACTTGTTAAGAAAGCAGAACGGTAGAGGGTGAGAGCAGATAAAATAGCTAGCCATTTAGCTCCCACAGTTGCTTCAACTTCAAAGTAACATCATTTTTCCTTTGGTCTAAATCTGGTTTTGAGAAATTGCTTCTGCAATTTACATTTTAAATGAAAGCCTAGGAGACAGAGATCTGGCAGAAAATGAGAAGGAAAGCTGCTGTCTTGAGCTCGAAAGGCAAATCCTCAAAGAGCATTTTAACCATGAAGTCAACATAATCATCATATGTGATTTTTTTAATACAACATTGAATTGGATATGCAAGTATTTTATTGAGGATATTGGCCTCTGTGTTCCTTGAGGATATTGGTTTCTAATTTGTCCTTGTGTGCACACATGCCATCACATTTGGAGGAAGTGTAATACTGGCTCCATAGAATGGGTTTGGAAGCATTCCTTCCTTTTCTCTTTATGAAATAGTTTTAGGACAATTGTTATTAATACTCCTTTAAAACTTTGGAAAAATTGTACTCTGAGTCTATCTACTTTTATTACTTCTTCAACCTCGTTGCTTCCTATTGATCAATTTAGGCTTCTTACAATGTCTTGATTCCATTTTGGTAGATTCTATGTGTCTAGAACTTAGTTCATTCTTTCCACATTATCCAATCTGTTGACATATAATCTTGCAAAATATTCCCTAATGATCTTCTGGATTTTGGTGGGATCTGTTGTTTGCCTTCTTACAATGTCTTTGATTCCATTTTGGTAGATTCTATGTGTCTAGAACTTAGTTCATTCTTTCCACATTATCCAATCTGTTGACATATAATCTTGCAAAATATTCCCTAATGATCCTCTGGATTTTGGTGGGATCTGTTGTTTGCCTTACTAATGTCTGATGTAATATATTTGGGTATTCTCTCCCTTTTTTTGGTTAGGTTGGCTAAAGGATTCTCAATTTTGTCTCTGTTCAGAGTGGTAAATTTATTGCATTGATCCTTCACATTGTGCTTTCAATTTCTATTTGATCCCTTCCTAGTCAGACCTTATTATTTCTTTCCTTATGCTTTGGGTTTGGATTCTCCTTCTTTTTTTAATGCTTTAACAAGCATTGTTATGTTAATTATTGAGATTGTCCTATTTTCCAATGTACTTATAGCTATAAACCTCCCTCCTAAATCTGCTTTTAATGTGTCCCAAAGGTTCTGATAGATTGTTTCCATATTCGTTTCTAGAATTGTTTTAATTTCACCTGATTTCTTCAATGACCACTGCCCCACTATACCTACCAATATGAGAAATAAACCAGATCCTTGCGTCTCTATTTAATTTTTCTATGTTCTTCCCTACATGATGCACAAAAGAAAAATTTAAGAACTGATCCAGAAATCAATAATGCTTTTACTAAGAACATGCAGGGGATTGATGGTTCTGACAGATCATGTTCTAATGACCATGATGTTTTACAATGATAACATATCAATAACTCAGCATTAGACATATGTAATCACTTAAGGTGGTCAGTACAAATGTTACAGAATGCAGGAAATACCAGATATATCTGTACAATAACCCAGAAAAATATCCATAAGGAGGATGTACGTTCCCTGAATCTTGAGAGAATGAATAGATGCATGGGGAGAGGTCAAGAGGGCATCTCAGATGCAGAAAGGAAGTGCACCATGCCCTGCAGGAAGGGATTGCAGACAGAAACACAACAGCGGTCAGACACTCTGCTCTTTTTCAGGCAGGAATGAAGCAGAGCTGATATGACGGAGGCACAGAGGCAAAGCCATTGGCTACTGGGGTGGTATCGATTTCCCTTGGGTCCACCAGAGATTTCAGGTGAAAGTGCTGTAAAATGGTGGTCAGAAATAAAAACAGCTCCATGCGGGCCAAGCTCTCTCCCACACACATCCGTTTTCCTGTAACAAACAAACAAACACAACAGATAGTAATTGTTCCTGTGTCACTTCGACTGTGACATGAACTATGCTTCTTAATGGAAAAAAATGAGACTATAAAGAAACATTTAATGAATGATTGGATGTTTGGATAGAAAAATGGACAAAGGATAGAGACACTTATTATCCATCTTAACAAATATTTCATTCAAACACTACTATTTGGGTATCAGCCTGTGCCAAACACTTATTTAGTATTCACACATGGGAATGATCTTTTGAATTTGAGGCTCCTAAGTATACTTTTCTAGAAACACCTCTGTTACTTGTATTTTCTATTCCCATTCTGGTGTTCTAAGACCTTGCCTTCAATCTTCAACCCCCTAATCTTACCTCTAACTGTACACAATTTTCAGGAATCTCCAAAGAACAATGAATGTCCATGTCTTACATCATGCTAATCTTCTTGTATAAGACACACATTCCCTCTATAACATTCAGGACTCAGATGGGATTTCATTTCCTCTTTATTCTCTTTGTGATCTATTCAAGCACTAACACCTTGCCCTCTCTGGATATGCTCAACATCATACTCGTGCTCTTTTGGTAGCATGAAGCAACTGAAATCTAGTTTGCCATTTATATATATATATTTTTTTTTGGTTTGTTAATTAAATATTTATTAAGGCATAATTGACATACAATAAAATGAACAAATTTTAGGTGTACAGTATGGCTAAGTTTGTTTTTCAAATTTTTTTTAAGTTGTTGATGAACCTTTTTTTATTCTTTTACGTATATGAGGTACGGAGAAATGAACCCAGTGTGCCATTTATATTTTGATTTTCAAGTGTGTTGAAATACAAATGCCTGAAGAGTGGGCCCTGACTTATCATCATGAAATATACAGTGCAAGATATAAAACAGACATCAAGAGTCATGGAATCAAGGAAGAAGAGTCCACAAGTAGAGAATCAGTAACCACATTACAGATGGAAAAATTCAATATCCAAGACACATGGTCATGACTGGAGGAAGAACAGGGTGCTCTGTGATCACTGTAGGGTCTCTTCCTTCATCCCCAAATCTTTCATGACCCATGGTTATCAGGCAGATTCTGACATTCCTGACTGAGAACTAAAGTTCTTCTGGGATGATTCATTGCTTCCTTAAAAATGTCCTGCCTTTTCTTTTCTACATTCATCTGTCTCTCTTGAGTCAGTTCAAATGTCATTAATTATGAAGACAGAAACCCCATTTTAAGCCTCAAGTGGAGTATTATGGAGCAACATACTGGGAGCCTCCCTCTGTAAGCCCAGTCAGCCCAGAAATCTTCCCATTTCAGATCACTGGTCAGACCAGAGTACAATCAGTACAATCTTCTTCCCTGGAGGCTCTTTGCTATGTGATCCTGTGCTTTTGGTGACTATCATCCCCACAGCTGAGCAATGGGGGTGTTGAACAATAAGATATAGAAACCAACCAACAACATCATGGTGTGAGATGCCTCTCACTTAGTGGGTGAGGAATTTTTAAATGAGCTTTACCTTTTAGAAGGAGACCTTAGGTTTCTCAATGATCTGTCTAGAGACACATTTCAATCAATCTATACTCTTAGCTTTCTCAGTTATAAAAATTTGATCGACAAAAAATATTCCACTAATCTGACCAGGCTATGGGTATGTAACATGAGAAGGGAGAGTACATGGGCATCAAAGTGGTGCTCCTGCTCATGTACAAAGAGCAAATCTGCCAGCACCAGAGGAGGCACCAGGTAGGATGCAGCTGACCCCAAATATTTCTCTTACCTGAAGAGAAAGGCATGAAGTAGTTACTTCTCCTCAAGTTGCCATGCTCATCCAGAAAGTGCCCTGGGTCAAACGTCTCTGGGTTGGGGAATTCTTTGTGGTCACGGAGCACTGATGTGAGTGACGTCCATATGGCTGTTCCCTGGAAATAGCAAACAAGAAGTAATCCATTTCAGCAGGTATCTGGAGCTAAAAGGCACAATGAAAATCACTTAGCTCAGTTCTCTGGTATATAGAGGTGAAACCTTGTCCTAAAACAAGCAGTGATATCTTCAGGGATAGAAATCATGTGACAAACACAGTTAAGTTGAGAACAATGGTAGTGATCTTGCAGAAGTGCTCTCAACAGCATTGAAATACTGCACATCTGAATTTGGGAGAAAAAGTTCTGAATCGTTTTTCCATATCATCAAGCTAGGACACGTGTCGGTCACCACCTGCTGCTCTAGCTCTTCACATCAGAACTCACACAATTCATTTGTGCATTGTTTTAAATTGAAATTTCTAATGTAACATGAAATGTCCAGAATTCTATCATAGGACTTGTAGATAAACCTCTGGTGTTGCTAACAAAGGACTCATTGGGAATGAATCAAAGTCCGGTAGCACATAGAAGACTAACAAAAGTTTATCTCTGCCATGCAGTTCATTTGTCCTAATTGTAAAATGTATGGAAGGATTTTATTGCAGGAAAACCAACTACAAAAAGTAAAGGAATATAAAATTAGCAATATCATTTTTCAATGCCTTCAGTCTGAATTTCAGATCAAGCAAGGATCACCTGTCAAAGCTAGAACAGGCGCCTGATTTCAGAAGCAGGATGTTTGCACAGTCTCAAAGGACCATGATGTAATATTTTCATTTACTTGTAAGAGCATAAACTCTGCAATCAAGAGATCTGTTGGATACCACCTTGTTTCTTAGAAAATTAGCATAAGCAACATTTATTAGGTGACATGATGGATTCCACCTCATCAAAAACTAGTTCTTTGAGAACTAGTTTTTGTAAATTCTCTTCAGAAAGGACACAATCCACAAATTGACCTCACATGATTATATAAAGTTCTCACATGATTATATAAAGTTCTACTGGAACACTATCTCTCATAACAAGGGTTGAACAACTATGTCCACAAAATGCAGCCTGCTCTGTGTTTTCTTACAGCAGTGAGTAAAGAATGTTTAAATTGAACAAAAATAAAAAAGAATAATATATTTGACATCAAAAATGCTTGTGCATTTAGTATTTCAGTTTCCATAACATTGAATATGGTCATGGTCTTTGCTTTATAGATTGCCTGTAATTGCTTCCTGTTGCAATAGCAGGATTCAGAAATGGCAACAGAATCCTTATATCATGCAAAGGCTATATTGGCTATAGACAATTACATAAAAAGTTGGTCGACTCCTGTCTTAGATCATTATCTCCACTGACTTCAGTGGTTTCAGTCTATGGCAGAAAAAAAAAAAAAGATGTTTATCCTATTGGTAAAAGGAAATCAAGGGTTGCAAACTTCTATACCAGACTCTTCCAAGAAAAAGGGCATATGGATCATTCCCTTGAGGCTCTAGTTCTAAAAACTTAGAAGAAACCAGTCATATCATAACCTGCCAAGCAGTGAGCTGAGTGGGACCCTCAAGCAGGTCCACAAAGCGGATGTAGTGGATCACAGAGACCGACAACCCCTGTCTGATCCTTCAGTCTATTTCCCTTTTAGTTTGTTCTATTGGTAAAAGGAAACCAAAGGTAACAAGCTTCTATACCAGTCTATTTCCCTTTCAGTTGCACATAGGGAGACAATCAACTTTCATTAATTTACCCTCCCACCCGATGTCAAGAAATAAGCACCACCTCCTACTTGTGTCCTCTTCTGGAAACAGAGTAAGTTCAGGTCCTAATCCCCAGGACCTCCCCCTAAAGTCATCAGTCTTCTCCACAGGACATACTCAAAAAGTACAACCTAATGAATCTTATCACTTTTTCCCATGAAAATTCAATTCTTATTTATATTATTTTAAGCTTAACAGTGGTATTTTCTGGTCAAATTTTAAAATCTTTGTAACAGCAGAAAGTGTGTGGTTAAAGAATGTTAGAGCTTCAAAGATAAAAATCATCTCAAGATTTCATATGTGGATGCTGGGAATGAGGCCCAGTGGTGGAATGCTTACCTAGCATGTCCAAGTCCTGTGTTTGACCCTCTGCATACACACACACACACACACACACACACACACACACACACACACACGTGAGACAGAGAGGAAAAGGAATGGCACAAGATTACCTTCAAATGCTGTCCAACAAGAGATCAGGAAAGGAAGTGTTACAACTTTATTTCCACTTATAGGAAAGGAACAAATGCTTTCTGGAAAAACATAAATAAAATCTGAAGTTCTAAATTTTTCCCCCTGTGAGATCTGGTTCTCCATCAAAACTGATTGGCATTTCAAATATATGGCTAAGTGGCCATAAGAAGGAAGACACACACACACATCAAGGAACATTTCTCATGTCATTTTATGAGGCAGCATTATCTTGATATCTAAAATCTAAGAAAATTTTTGGAAGAAAAATTATTGACCAAAACCTCTTATAAATATGAATAATGAAGTCATGAACAACATGTGATAGGTCAAATCCAGCTCAGTGTATATACTGTAATTTGCATACTGACTGCAGAAAATTCAGCCAATATTCACAACCAATGCCCAGATGCTGAAAATCAATTTGCAAATACACTTCCGTGAACAAAGTTCAAATCGAGAGAAGGAAATTTCCCTATTTTGAAAAAGAACATCTACCAAAATACATCATTCTCTGCAATGGGACATTAAACCTCTAACCATGCCTGCAGATAAGAAACAAAACAAGACTTCCTGCAGTCATGAATTCTGTGTGATGTTATCCAAAAATCCTAACAACTGTAATAATACAATAAAGAGAAATTAAGAGTATAAAAACAGGAAATATCAGATTGACCCAGGTAAGAGGATAGAAAACATTGACATTTCAAAGAATCTCAGACACACCATTGACAATTACTAGTAAAGTTATCAAGCTTACTAAACATAACATCATCACAGTGATTAAATCAAATATATTCCCACACACCATTTAGAAAGAAAAGACAAAGATGTTTTTAAATGACATAGCATGAACAAAAATATTCATTTCACAGGAAGAACTAATAAAATATTTATGAGTCACTGCAATGAAAACAAAACATGACTGAGAAAATTATATGAAGCAAAACTAAATTGAGAACATAATCATAAATTGAAAGAATCAACAAGTCAGAATACCAATTCTTTCTTAATTTGTCAAAAGGTTTGTTGTTCTCATGATAAAAAACCTAAGAAGTCTCTAGGAGAATTGACAAACTAATTTTTTTATGAAGCATTGAATGCAAGAGCACATAAGTACAGAGCTACATTCCCAGCCCTTTTGCATTTTTTATTTTCAGACAGGGTCTCACTAAGTGATTTAAAGCCTTGCTAAATTACTGATTATGGCTTCGAAACTGCAATCCTCCTGTCTCAGCCACCCAAACACCCAAGCTACATGAGCATGCATGCCTGTGAAAAACTAATTTTTTTACCTTTGTATGGAAACAAACATTTAAGAATTGCAAAAACAATGTTTAAAAAGCACAGCAAGTTGGAAGGCTCACACTGCCAGATATAGTCACCTCTTAGAAAGCTTTATACCCAACCTAGAAACTGCACATAGGTCATTAAGCAGCCAAATGTAGGATTTTTGCATTTGTCTCATCTTGTGCAGTAGAGGTTTGCAATCATACTGTGAATTTGGGAACATGGAGAGCACTGAGGTGCACCACAGAAGAAACAAGCTTACCTTGGGAATGAGGTAGTTTCTGAATTTAACATCACAGGTCACTGTGTGGGGCAGGCTGACTGGAAGGAGATTAATGTACCTCTGAATCTCATGCAACACAGCATCTGTGTAGGGCATGCGGTTCTTGTCCTGCATGGAGGGGCTGCGGTGTCTGCCAATCACACTTTCTATCTCTTCCTGGACTTTAGCTGGTAAGACACAGTAACAAATTAGGAGATAGGACAGAAAGGGCACATGTATCATTGCAAGTGAGCCCTATGAGAAGGAGGACAAAGATGTCCCAGCAGCATCATGACTATAAATGATATGCCCAGAAGCACACTTACATATATAATCAGCATGACACTAACATAGATGCATGACATGCCTCTATATACAGGCTTTTAAAGCAGATAGGAGCAAAACAAAAGTAAATAAAATAAAAATAGGACCACACTCATAAATTAGCATCCCATATAATTAATAATAATACAAGTAAATAATATTTCCAAAAAATTTAACGGATATAAACACATCAAGAATTTATAGTCCTGGCAGAAAAAAAATGGGAAACACATATTAAATTTGCTTGAAAATAATTAGGTACATTTAAAATAAAGTATAATAGATCAATACATATGCATGAAGGTTATGTGTGAGAGCAATTTGCAGTGATACTACCAGCAGGTTCCCACGTCTTAACCACAGGCACTCAGCACTCTACCACCTTCTCCTCGAAATTAATGTCACATTCAAATGATGACTGTTTCTTATGTGTTTCTTATTATTACACACTACTTAATGATTTCGAGGGTGTGGAATTGAGAATTTGCATAACTCAATAACTCAATGTGTTATACATAAACATACACTCAGGAAAGAAAACACACACACACACACATCATGATATCCTACCAGACTCCATTCATGAGGATAAATTGGACTATAATTTTTGCTAATATCAACATGCACTGTTTTCATCATGCTGGTGTTATTCATGTACTTCCTGTTATGTGAAATCTATGATTACATTACACTGTTGGTACTTTCTTGGTCTTCACCTTGCTTCTCTATTTCAGCTCATCTTTTCCCAGTTCTCAGGATTATTCAAGAGGCTCAGGCAGATGTTTTATACGGCAGGAATCATTGCCCAGCTGTGGGAAACCTCAGACCGTTCATCATATCCCTTTCGTTCCTGGTTTCTCTCCTCCCATCAGCATATCCACCTGGTCCATGCTGAGGCTGCTTCCTAGGCCTGGCACCCAGCAGCCTCCCTGACACGCTCATCCTCCTCTAGGAGACCTCCCCCTTCCTGGAGCCCATGGCTCCCTGACTTGCCCACAGTTACGTGCAGCATTCTCCAGTAATTTTCTCAGAAATAAGAGTAAGGAACAACATTTTTGGCAAATTTGCAGATCTGAAATGCCTTTCTCTATTAAATAACAAGATATTAGTTACTCGTGAGAATTGTGGCGCTGTTCTGGTGTTTCACATAAGGCACAGGATATTTCTCTGAATGTTTCTATGACATACTCTTCATTCCTGGTGATCTGAAATTCTACAACCCTGTGCTGGGGGTGGATGTTTTTATTTCACTTGCTCTGATGGATGATTGGAAGAATTTTCTACTAAGATGTCAAAATATGAAGGTCTTTACTCCACAGTTCTTCTGTCTCTCAAGAGCACATAACTTGCCTGAAGCTGAAGAAAGAGCTCAGATTCTCCAAAATCAAGGAGTGGACTTTACCAAAGTTCCCTTTCAGCCCCACACCTCAGTCTTTCTTTGCCACTACATAAGGTCCCTCAGTGAATGGTTTCTCACGTTCAGTATGTTCCCTTGCAGTTCTGCTCCTGCAAGGAAAAATCTGTCACCTGAGGAGTGGAGATGTGGAAGGAATGGTTTGATGCTATTACCTGACAAGTGAGTTGCCTGGCCAGGAAAGCCTCCCTTTTCAACCTCACTCTCTCCCTTCATTGCCACTTGTTATTTCCAAACAAGAACTTTGAGGAAATTGTAACAACACAGCTTGCTTTCATTCCTTCATAAATCTTCCTCTGAATCTTCAGACCATCCTCCCTGCAGATTCAAACACTACCTTTGAATCTGCCCTCTGTGCTTCAGAAATGTGGTGAAGATTATTGACAGTTTACTATTCCCTTCTTCTCTTGCTTTAAAGAGAATAATTCTAATGAATAATTATGTTGTCATCATTTTAGTGGAATCCTGACACAAGACTCAAAAGAGTACGATTATTGCTACTGCATAACCAAAATCCATTTAAAGGTATTTTTTAAGTAATATTCATAAGAGGTAAAATTTTTGACCTCACTTCAAAGACAAGATTTATGGAAGCACTCTGATCAATGAGTCATAAAATTAAGAACGGATATACCCAACTGAAAACACCTTTCTCATATATGTACATTTGTAGAATACTTCCAAGTGAGGAATTATCACAGGCAGCTTCACTACATTAATCTTGGATTTTCACATAGAATTCAAGAAGGAAGAATTAGAATCAGTAGAGTGAGGAGAGGCATCTTCAGGTCTTTATCTGCTGAACCAAGTGGTCTTTTGGGGATACAAGGAGGCATTCCCATGCCACAATGTGCTGGTTCTGACACCCAAAAGTCACTTCCCGTGAAATGCAGACACTGCGCCAGCGTTCCACTGCCTCTCCTACTGCCACGCTCTCTTCACTTTCTCAGTCCTCCTGATTACAGCTGGTGGCAGGGAACACTAAACAGTGAAGCTTCCCTAAGACAAATAAGATGAGGACCAGCCAAGCAGCATCTTCCCAACGTCTCTCTAAATTCACGTGCTCATCCTCTGTGCTCATACCTGTGACCTGTGGGTACTTCAGCAGGAGCAGGAGGGCATATCTCAGTGTTGTGCTTGTTGTCTCTGTGCCAGCACCAAACAAATCAAATGCAGTCATGGCCAAGTTTTCATGTGTATACTCCAATGTTTGATTGTCCTTTTCCTAGGAACAATTTGATGCTATTACTTGACAAGTCATTTGCCAGTTGATGTAATTACAGTGAATCCAAAATAACACATAATGTTGTAAAGTGGACCAACACAGACCCTGGAGCAGGCAGTACTACAAGCATTAACTTGGCAGAGGCAACATATCCCTTGACTCAAACTTCACTTCCTACCCCCATTTCCTGCCTGCCTAACCTTTCCTTTCATGAGACTCTTTCCAGCGTGATGAGCTTTGTAGCATGTTTCCTGTCCCCAAACAGAAGGAGCATGTAGGGTGGCTCTCACCCTGGACATGAAGGTTTAATCATATAAGAGAAAGCCCCTATCTTACATAGGGAGTCAAAAATGGAAGGCCTAGATAATAATGAAATACAAAGTAAAACAAAATGCAGAGTGAAAAAACAACATAACTCTATTAACCCAACAAGGGTCCACCATGACATGACTTGCATTTGAGATAGATAAACTATTTGTTTAAATAATTATTAAGTAGATTTCCTCATATTTGTAGATAAACACAATTTTATTGAGAGAAATAAGTGAATGAGTTCTATACATCATGGTTCATGTTATGTGTCTGAACAGGAGTTTGCAGTTCTCTTCTGTCAAAAACTGAAATGCTCTCAACAGTACCCACAATGCCAAAGAAGCATAAACTAGGAAAGAGCCACCATGGCAGCAATCCAAGAACTTATCCCAGGGACAGAGAACAGGTTCACCAAGACAGGATGGGCCAGCACTATTGTAACATGCAAGGAAACAACAGATATCATGGTCTAGGAAACAAGAGTAGCAAGGCATTAATTCAAATGACCATAAATCATGAAGACAGGAAGCTGAGTCATTGACTGTCCAAATGGGATATATGAGAGAGGGGGGTAGTGAGATGCCAAGGATAAAGTTTTGGACTGAAAAGACCATGTGAAAATGAATTGAAAACATCATAGCTGATTCTCAGCCAAGTTCTACAAGACCTTCAAAGAAGATTAACACCAATACTACTGAAATTATTCCATGAAATAGAAAAGAAGGAAACCATTCCAAACTCATTCTATGAGGCTAATATCACCCTGATACCAAAACCAGACAAAGACACATTAAGGAAAGAAAACTTCAGACCAATATCTCTCATGAACATAGATGCAAAAATTCTCAATAAATTTCTGGCAAATTGCATACAAACACGTATTAAAAAGATAGTGCACCATGATCATGTGGAGTTCATCCCAAGGATGCAGGTTTGGTTCAACATACAAGAAACCAATAAATGTAATTCATCATATCAAGAGACTTAAAAACAAGAATCATACGATCATCTCAATAAATGCAGAAGAAGCATTTGACAAAATACAGCACCTCTTCATGTTCAAAACAGTAGAAAAATGAGGGATAATAGGAACATACCTCAACTTTGTAAAAGCCATATATGCTAAACCCAAGACCAACATAATTCTAAATGGAGAAAAACTGAAAGAATTCCCTCTATACACGGGAAACAAGACAAGGATAATCTCTTTCACCACTTTTATTCAACATTGTCCTTGAAACTCTTAGCTGGAGCAATTAGACAGAGGAAAGAAATTAAATGTATACAAATAGGTAAAGAAGAACTCACACAATCACTATTTGCTGATGACATGATTCTATATTTAGAAGATACAAAAAATTCCACCAAACAAGTTCTAGAACTAATAAATGAACTCAGCAAAGTAGCAGGATACAAAATCAACACCTATAAATCAAACATGTTCCTATACATCAGTAATGAATCCACCAAAAGAGAGATTAAGAAAACTATCCCATTAACAGTAGCCTCAAAAAAAAATAAAAATTTGGGAATCAAACTAACAAAAGAAGTGAAAGACTTCTACAATGAAAACCATAGAAACCTAAAGAAAGGAATTAAAGACCTTAGAAGATGAAAAGACCTCTCATGCTCCTGTATAGGCAGAATTAATATTGTCAAAATGACCATACTACCAAAGTGTAATACAAGTTTTAATGCAATTCCTATTAAAATCCCAATGATATTCTTCACAGAACTAGAAAAAACAATCATGAAAATCATATGGAAAAATAAGAGACCCAGAATAACCAAAGCACTCTTTAGCAAGAAAGGTGAAACAGGATTACAATACCACACTTCAAACTATACTACAGAACTATAGGAATAAAAACAGCATGGTACTGGCATCAAAACAGACATGTAGACCAATAGTACAGAATAGAAGACACAGAGACAAACCCACATAAATACAGGTATCTCATACTAGACAAAGGTGCCAAAAACATTCACTGGAGAAAAGATAGCCCATTTAACAAATGGTGCTGGGAACCCAATCAATAAATAGCCTAAGGAACTGAGCAGACCTTTCACAAGAAGAAGATATACAATCAATCAAGCAACAAATATATGAAAAAAATGTTCAACATCTCTGGCAATTAGAGAAATGCAAATCAAAACTACTCTAACATTCCATCACCCTCTAATTGGAATGGCAATGATGAAGAATACAAGCAATGATAAATGTTGGCGAGGCTGTGGGGAAAAAGGTACACCTATACATTGCTGGTGGGAATGCAAATTGGTGAAAGCATTATGGAAAGCAGTATGAAGACTCCTCTGAAATCCTGGAATGGAACCACCATTTGACCCAGCTATCCCATTATCCCATTCCTCAGTTTATACTGAAAGGACTTAAAATCAGCTTACTACAGTGATGCAGCCACATCATTGTTAATAGCAGCTCAGTTCACAATAGCTAAACTGTGGAACCAACCTAGGTGTCTGTCCTTCAACAGATGAATGGATAAAGAAAATGTGGTGTATATATATATATATATATATATATATATATATATAATGGAATATTACTTGGGTTTAAACAAGAATTAAATCATGGCATTTGAAGGTAAATGGGATGGAGTTGGAGAATATCATGCTGAGGAAAATAAGCAAAACCCAAAATACGAAGGCCGAATGTTTTCTCTGATGTGCAGTACTAATTCACAGTAAGGGGAGGGGTGCTAGGGAAGAATAGAGTTACTTTAGATTAGGTAGAGGGTAATGAAGGGTAGGGAAGGGATATGTGGGTAGGAAGGATAGTAATGTGAAACAGACATTATTACTTCATGTACATGACCGATGTGATCCAACAATATGTACAATCAGAAAAATGATAAATTATATTTCATCTATGTGTGATTTATCAGAATGCATAAATGCATTCTTATAAATGTATAACTAATTAGAACAAATTATAAAATTAAAAAATATAATCATTTTCAAAAATAACTACATGGGTAAATATAAAATATACTCTGATAGTATTTTATTTCTATTTAGTTCTTTTTAGTTAATTTTAAAAATATGAATAATAAACAACTGTAAATTTATGCTAGTAGGAACCTAATTAAAGATGTAGACTGTGAGCAAGAACAACACAAAAACAGATGAGTTTGCAAGGGAGCAGATTATCTGCATGCAATTTGAATCTTAGAATCAACTCAACCTGCATTATTACAAATTTACCATGTTGAGAAACCACATGGTAAATAATTTTTAAAAAGTCAAAACACAAAGAAAAAGAGAAGAAATTTAAATTTTTCAATAGAAAAAAATGTTCATCAATTAAAACAAATGTGAGTTTGTCAAAAATATGTAATGTTATTGTGCACATGCGTATCTTTCAATCAATAGAATTCAACATATATGAGGTAAACACTGACAAATGAAGAGAACTTGAAGAATATACATTCTTCTCAGGAGAACATAAACCCTTCTATTCTCCAGAACGGTCCACATGACAGGACATACACAATTCTCACTTAATTTTAAATTGCACAATCATAGAAAGTATCTTCTCTGCTTATAATGGAATGCAACTAGAATTCAAGAACGGAAGAAACATCTTCCAGTATACAACACACTCTTCTACAACTAATGGGCTAAAGATGAAGTCACTAGAAAAACTAGGTAGCATGGAGATGTTAAGAAAAACAAAAAGCAATATGACAAAACAATGATATGAAGCAAAAACCACTTCTTAGGGGGAAACAGAGGGTAGAAATTACAATCAAAGGGAAGACAAGAGCTTAAATATACTATAACTTTTCAACCCAGGACTAAGAAGATAAGGCAGGCTAAATGCAAAGCCCACAGAAAGAATAAATGAAAACCAGAGTGAGAAAACAGCTAAACAATCACTCAAACCAAACGCTGCTTCTCAGAAACTGTAAGCAAACGTCACGAATCATTAGCCGGACTAAGTACAAACATAGAGAAACCACCAAACACTAAAATCAGAAGTGATAGCAAGGATATAACTACTGATTTTACAGAAATAAAAATGGCAATGAGAGATTATCATAAACAACAATAAATGAGACAATCTATATAACAGGAAAAATTAGAAGCAGGCAAATCACAAACACTGACTCGAGGTCAAGATTTCCATCTTGACCTTGTGAACAACTGCAACAACAAATTATAAAGATTTTGCAATCGAATTCTCCAAAGAAAAATGGATTCATATTATTTCACTGGTGCATTCTACCAAAAATTTTAAATCATAATATTATGCCTGGAAAAAAGAACATCGTTCAGCTACACAAAAGAGCAAACTTGTGATACAGTCTACAACTGAGAAGAGCCTCTAACGCATTATATAAAATGAAAGAAGACAGGAACAAAAAGGTAACATATGTCAGAAGGTCTTTCACTATTTACCCGTGACAGGCAGATCCATACAGACAGAAATCAGAGTACAGGCACCAAACCATGGAGTGGAGAAGAGGGATGTGTTCATTTCATGCTACATATGCTTTTAAGAAAATAATAGTAGTTTTGAACTGGAGACAGATGATGATCACAGAACACAATAAATGCTGTAAAAAGCACTGAAGTTAATTTCAAGAGGATACACGGTACGTGATGTGAATTTCATCTTGATTTTATAAATGACAATTTTCCTTAAACTGACAAGATACAAACTTAGTGCAATCCTTGCCAGAATTGTACACTGTGTCTCTACTGAAATTGACAATCTCATCTTAAAATTGATGTGCAAATTCAAAGGACTCTGAATTGCCTAACAGTTTTGACACCCAACACCACAGTTGGAGGAATCACATTCCCACTTGAAAACATGAAACACAGCTACAGGGAAGAAGACAAGAGGTCAAGAGGGTGCACTACTGGCATAAGGATGGGCATAGCCATCAAGGGGGCAGCATGAGAGTCCACACACAAAGCCTCACATTTACAGTCAACTGGTCTTTGACAAGGGTGCCAAGGAAAGCCAATGGGAATAGATAACCTTTCAACACATGCAGCAGTGACAGCACATTCCTTCTTGCAGGGTCCCTGACACACACCAATCTCTAGCTCTGTATATGTGTGACTTCACTGAAAGCTACACTCAACAAGGCTTCTCTCATGCCTCCACCTACTCTTGCCCACCACACACCACTATCTGCAAAACCAACCCAACTGCAGTTCACTCTGCTGTCCACCACTGCACATGTCAAGGCCTATTCAATCCACAGGACATGCAGCGGCTGCTCCCAGGGTAAGCCGCTCCTTTCCAGCTCCCAAACACTCTTCAGTGATGAACTCCATCCTTATGTCATGGTGTGGTATTCTATATGTTATAACTTGATTGGAAATTGCCTCTTTCAGTAGCCGCGTTCTTGGTTTTTGTTTCAGTATTTATTTGCACCATGTCTCCTTTTTATTGAGCCATTCTAGCTGAGAATTTGTCTATTTATTAACTCTTTCAAACAACAAGGGGTGCATTCTGTTTCTCTTCACATAGATTATTTGTATCTACAGAAGAGTCGGCATGTTCTAATTATTTTATAGTTTCCTGTTGTCCATGCTGCTTCATGGAGATTCATGCTCCCCTAGGTTATCAAAGTGCTTGACAATCACTATTGTCCTGACCACATAACGCCCCCAGAAAATTTAAAGGGGTTCAGCAAACCATAATATCATCAAGAAATCAAACCACTGAGCTGTCGTCAACACTTTACCTGGGCCATTTTTATCAGGAAACAGTCAATGAAGTCCCGGGGATCATTAACATCCAGGGATTCTTCATGTTCTTTTATTTTCTTCAAAATATAATTAATCAGATAATCAATATTTTTGAATAAAGTTTTATGACTCCCTGGAAGATAATCAGTGAGAGCAGGGAAATTATTGCAGACCTATAAAAGAAAACAATAATGCATTTATTAAAAACATTTAATAACACATGTGTGACATATTGCAAATTCTGTAATAATTTATTGCTTTATATGTAAATAAAGTTTGAGTCTAGTGTCATTTCCATTGAAAATATGTAATTCTCTCAGTTTTTACAATGACTGATGGGAGAATTTTCTGAACAGAGCATCAAAAGAGATAATCTTTAATGAAATTTATAAACATCTTTATGGTATAACTTAATTTTATACCAATTCACTTGTTTTCTGCACCAATTTTCCCCACACATGAAATATGACAGCATGGATTAATGTGATTCACATTTTGTAGCTAAGAAAAGAGATTAAGGAAATTGGGGAAACTTGATTTGGAGCACAACACTAGTCCCTGCTGCTTTATTTGTAACAACCAGCTTCACACATGGAATGTGTGTTCTAGGAGTGGAGGTTGTCCAGAGACAACATGAATCCGAACTCTCCTCCAGAGCAGCCAAGCAACTTCTAAAGAGCACTCAAATATTAATTAGAGTATAGGACATGCCAACTCAGCACAGAGAAAATTTGTGTGTTTTTATGATCGACACACCAAAAACTATCCTAACCCAGTGATGTTTTTAGCTAGGAAAACAGCTGAAGATCAAAAACCAACTCAACTCTGTCATTACACAACGTTACATTATTCCTAATATTGTCTTCACTTCAAGAAAATATTCTCTTCCTGAATTGAGATATTCCTACCAAGTACTTTGATGAATAGTCTCCAAGTGTTGATTGCAGGACAGGCCTTGTGGGCAAGGGGAGCTTTTGAAGAGTCCCAGGATGTCCACTGAGGTCATCCTTTGGGCAGTCCCCCAAGGCCTTTCAGAAACAGGGCTTTTAACATTTAAAGGGATCTCCACCCGGCAGTGAGCTAACAGGCTTCAAAGTCACTCTAAACAGGCACCTTCAATTTCCTGCGTGAAAAATAGAGAACTCGGAAACCTTTTCCAGATATTTACTCCATGATGCTCTAGGCAAGACAGCAGAGTCCAGACAATCACCTTATCTCATGCTCAATATACTGTTTTGGATGTGTCTGAAAAAAAGACTCAAAGTGTTTTCTTAGGAAGAAAGGATATTGGCCTCACTTGCACCCATGCAGAGCTCAGAATCCTGACATTTTCATTCAACATGTCCATCAAGGTGAGAAAATCTGGATCTTGGTAGTCAAAACGGTTCTTAAAAACGATGGAGCAGATCACATTGCAGGGAGCACAGCCCAGGATGAAGGTGGGATCACAGGGTGAGCCTAAAGAATTGGAAATGAGTCAAAATACATTCTACTATCTTGTATAACTAAAAAGAACAAATAAGAAAAGTGAAACAAAAAATAAATAAAGTTTTTCAATAAAAAAAGAATCGGAAATGATTTTAAATTATCCTTGTAGTTGGCCATTACAGCCCAGCTACTTAAATAAATGGGTTTGATATACTCAGTTCACATCCACTGCTTTTACTTACATACTTTTCACAGCAAGGTTCTCTTATTTGGGAAGATAAAGACTTTCTACTTAACAATTCCAGTATTGCAGCAGAAACACAGTAAAAGATAACGTAGACATTTTAAACAATATATCGTCTACACAACAACTGACAGCAAAATATTCACATGCATTAAAAAGAGGGCTTTCCAAGGTCATGACACATGCCTACAATCCCAGAGGCCTTGGGAGGTGAAGGAAGAGGATTGCAAGTTCCAGGCCAGACTCAGCAACTTTGTGAGGCTCTAAGGACTTAGTGAGACCTTGTCTCAAAATAAAAAATAAAAGGGTTGAGGATATGGCTCAAAGGTAAAGTGCCCTGGATTCAATCTTCAGCACCAAAAATAAAAGAACAAAGAATCATTTTTACCTATCTGAGTAGGCCATGGAAACCCAGCATGTTAAATAGTGGAGTTTACAATACTCAGTTCACATCCACTGCATTTACATACACCTCATTACTCCCTGGGATTTCTGATTGTGTTTTTATTGTTTTGGTATTGTTGGTGGTGGTACTGGGGATTTAACCCAAGGGCCCTATAGCACTGAGCTACATCCCCAATCCTTTTCTTTATTTTATATTTTTAGACAGAGTCTCACTAAGTTGGTAGGGCCTCCCTAACATGCTGAGGCTGGCCTTGAGCATCAACCTGTCAGACGCTCAAGTCACTCCGATTACATGATTGCCCAACCATGCCTGGTCAAGGGCTAAATCTTAAAGGCAAAAGACTATCTTAAACATAATAAATCAAATATTCAGAACAGAATTGCATCTGTTTATAAAACCTAAGAAAAATACGCCAATAAGAAAGAAAGGGAGACTATACTGTGGACCTGGAAATTTTTTATATGTAATGAATGAATTCTGTGTGGAACCAGTGCAGAGGAATCAAGTGGAGAGACTGTGGGTGAGTCATGCAGATAGAGGTTAAAAAATGAGAAAAACAAAAGGTGTGTGATATTTGAGATGAAAAAGTAATAGCCCTAATTGGATTTGTTTGCTGAAATAAGCAACTTTTATTCAAAATATAAACCCCAGGTAAGACAATCAAAAATGCAAAATAATAGAGGCATAAGATTTCTCATTTGAAAGTTTAAAAAATGAATTTCACTCCTTAGGAAATAAATGTCCATCATTGCCCATCATGCTATTAATTTGATTCTTTGGACATAGCTGACTTTTGTTACTTTTGTGATATAGTCCTCAAAAGATTAGAATAGGGCCAGGGTTGGGGCTCAGTGGTAGAGCATTTGCCTATCATGTGTGAGACACTGAGTTTGATTCATAGCACCACATATACATACACACAATAAAGATCCATCAACAACTAAACCTATAGTATGCTTATGTCATTTTAAAATCAGTCCATGTCATACATCAACTATATTATTTTACAGGAAATGAAACCAAAGTATACGAAATGTTCCTTTTTGTGAGGAATCTCTAAGGTAAATTGCTATAATCAAATAACAGTTGCCATTTATAGGTATAAGCTCCTGAACTCATACCTATGGACCCTAAATAAGGGAGGCTAGAATCAAGGCACTCTGAAAATATAGGAGGATGTTCAAAAATATAAAACATCTTCAGAGATGCTGTGTGCCAGCATCTTTAAACATAACAGGGCTCTAAGTCTTTAGAACTGTGTTATTTACAGTCATGGGGGTGGAAGGTAATTTGCAGAGTCCTGGAGATTGGGGGTGTGGGCACATGTGTGTCACACACTGATAAAGTAAAATTGTTAATCTTTCCTTCAGCTTCATTTGAAACAGGAAATGTGAAAACAAAGTCATTTGGAATCCAAGCTGATAATCACATTCATGGTGACAAACACCCACGGGAGAGGAGAGTTGGCACTGGGAGGAAAATAAGTACCCAAAATCCAATGACTAGGGGAAGAAAAGAAATGCAAAACTGAAATCAGAGTCAATACATTATTAGGGGAGACTATATAAGGAGGCACTCAGAGTCTTCAAAATCTATTAAAGAAATCTTTTTATAAATTTCTGTTTGTGCACTTGGTAGAGTTGTGGGTAAACAGATATTTAACCAAAGGATGTAAATCAAAACACTAAATATGGGAAAGAAGATGTAATTTATGAATTTTTATAAAAATATTTCAGTACTTAGAGAGAAATAATTGATGAGAATTTGATGAAGAGAGAGCTAAGCAATGAAAACCGTGCATTCACCATGACTGGCCAAAGCTACAGCCTGGACCTGCAGGAATCCCTGAGCCATGCCAGTGAAGCTGTGCACACAAGTAAAGTCCAACTTAGTGAAAGAAGATGGCGACAGGTCGGGGCCGCATGAGGGAGTGCTGGGTCACTGCCTCCACATTCACTTACAAGCTGTTCTCTGCTGACACGATCTGGAATAGGTAAACCTCATTAACAATAAGGGGAAACATTGCTCCTTAACTCTAGAAAAAAAAAATCTCAAATACTAAGTTCATGATTTCTGAGTGTAAAAAAAAAAAAAATTCAGGGACAGAAAGAGATCAAAAGAATTTTTACTCCCTAACTGCAGGCCCAGTCATGTCACTACACGTGCAACATTAATAAACAAACACGTCCTGTCTCATTTTAATACCATCCCTGTCCTACATGGGCTCCCAAGCAGGGCCCATAATGAGAGCTCTCACTCACCCTGAAACACTTCCAAGGAGGTCAACAGAGATGAGGGCACCTTTTAAGGTCAATGACATAAAGAGGCACCCACCATTGGTCTTCCTCAACTCCTCCACAAGGCAGCGGGCTTCCTCTTGAACACGGTCCTCAATGCTCCTCTTCCCCATCCCAAAATTCCTCAGGGTCATGAGGGAGAAGCGTCTGGTCTCTTTCCATGTCTTTCCATTGCTGAAAACGATACCTACAAGTAGAGGAAAGAGACCAGGAGGGAGACACCAACCAGGCAGGGGGAGCTGATGTGGGACACACCAGGGACAGCAAAGCTCCACCTGAGGAGCTCTCTAGTCTCCTTTCTCCATCCTGCTCAGCCCAATGACCACTGCCCAACACACACATGAACACTGCCCAACACACACATGCATGTGCACTTACCAAGGTTTCTCTTACTTCTTTTTATAATTGGGATAGAATCTCTTCCAGAAAATTCCTCCCCAATATCAACCAGGGCTTCCTTTACAGCCTCATATCCATGCAACACCACAATGGGTCTCATGCCCAAATACAGAGTGAATACCGGGCCATAGACTTTTGACAGCTAGAGATAATAAAATACAAATACAAATAGAGCAAATCAACTCACTACTTGAACCATGTATCATGCTGATTCTGACAGATATGATTGTCCTCATTTTTATGGTTTTATTCTACCACACGGAGATTGAAATATTCCTAAATTTCATGCATAAGTGACTCTGATAGGGGCCACTTTTGGATGGCTTATGATGTGTCATACAATTCCAAGGCCTTTAGTACACAAATTATACTTATTCCACACATCAATGTATTCAGCAGTCTTACTTGCCCTGCTTTACAAAGGAAGAAACTGAGGTCAGAGAATTTGAAAATCATTTCCAATGTCCCACAGCTAATATACAAGAACAAAATGGGAACTTCACTGAATCAACATTTAATGCTGGAGCACCATATCAACCCCATGACCACCTTGTAATCAATACCAGACTGATCAGGATCACCTGCAAAGCTCTTTCCAGGGAGAAACTGATAGCCCTGTGGTGAACACTAAAATCAGTGATTTTCAGTTACTACAGTTGATCCTAATGCCCATCATGTTTGGGGTCTGCTGCTGTTACAAACACAGAGGACGCACCCCAGGGGCAGAACCATGACATAAAAATCCACTGGAAGGAACAATCTCTTCCACCCTCCTCCACTCCCAGCCCCAGACAAAGAATTTCTGCAGCATCAAAATGATTCTACTATCATCAATTGGACTCATTGTGTTTCTTTCATTCCATATACAACTCCAGATCCTCATGTTAGTACATAAATCCTTATGCTATTTCTTTGATTTCAGACACAAACTGTTGACTCTGCAGAGAAGTTCTATACTCAGGGCAATTTTGAATGAAACACAGGATTAATATGTATGGTCCATGACATCAAAGTTTTCAGAGAATATTTTGCTTTACAATCATGTTAGAATGCTGGGACTCCACAAGTATATTATCTTAGAACACAGGTGTCAATTGACTTCCTTTCACAAACCACTGGGGGAACACAAAGCATACTTACATTCGTTAAGGATTTGCTGATGTCCTTAACATCTATCTGCAGGATATTTCCAATAATTGGGAGAGGAGTGGGGCCAAGAGGGAGCCTCCCCTTCCCTGATTTCAGTCTCCAGACTGAGAGGAGAAGCAGACAGGAAACACCAAGGAACAGGGCCACAACCGGATCCATTGGAATCTTCTCTTCTTACTGTGATAACTGTGAGCTTGCTATCCAAATTTTATAGTCCCCTGCTAATTCAATAATTAACTTTTGAACAAACTATCAGTAAGCTGAGTGGACTTTCATCTCTCTCTTGATTAACCTTTCTCCCAATGACAGAGATACAAGAGAAAATATTGATATTTCTCTTATTCTAGTGAACACCCTGAAGATTATGATTTAAATGTACTAGATTGCTGTCCAGGTATCAGCAAGTAGGAAAAAAAAAAAGATGCTTTCATGTGCTGCTATGATTGAGAAACACTTAAGCTAATCATTTGGTGCAAGAAAATTACTCATAGTGCAGAATTGTCACAGTATTGGCTTCTTGGGAATCTATGACTTTGAGGAATTCAGTGTATTCCATGAGTCATATGTTTTTAAAACATTCGACTTGGAGATGCAGTGCCCAGGGCAAGGACAAGGACACAGAGCCTGCAGGTGGTAGACCTGAGGCTGGGACCTACCGACCCTGCATCTTGCACCCTTCCCTCAAGGAGAAACTCACTTCTTCTACACTGGTGGTAGGAATTAAAACGAGTAAGGTCATTATGGAGCACAGTATGGAGGTTCCTCCAAACATGAAGAAAAAAATTCACCTAGTACTGTATGATCCAGGTATCACACCTGTGAGTAAATAAAGGAAATGAAATCAGCATACTGAAGAGAGGTTCATCACATGCCCATGTTTATTATGGTATTCTCTGCAATAACTGAGGTAAGAAATAACTTGAGATTCCATCGACAGATGAACAGATAAGAAAAAGGTGGCATATATACACATTTTTCTATTATCCAGCCATAAAGCAGAATGAAAGATTATCTTTTGCATCACAGTAGATGGAACAAGGAAGGACACTAAGTGAAATAACTAGACACAGAATGACAAGAAGTGCATGTTTTCTCACGTGTGCAAGCTAAAGAAAGTTGACCTGAAAGTAGAATCATGATTAATAGAGGCTGGCAAATGCACAGGAGAGGGTAGATAAAAATAAATTGCATTGAAGCAATACATTCTGAATGTATGCATGGAAAAAATCCATTAATATAGAACACCAATATATGCTAAAGAGTAAAAAGAAAAAATACATTCACTTCTACTGTGTTCACCAACATTTCCTAATTGTGTAACATGGTTCAATATTTCGTGATTCCGCCTAATCAGTGACTTCCAAAATAAACATGAATTTTGTTAATAATCATGCAAAAGATTGACTGACTAGGGATGAAAACAGTTTGTTTTTATAACCTGCAGAACATGAGTGATCCCAAATTATGGTAGGGCATGACTTTATGCAGGGCAAAACAAGTAGTAGTCTGTTGCCTGAGTCACAGAGTTCTGAACTCTACAACAATCACATTAACTTATTTGGGGTAAAATCATCTCAGTTGCTTCACCAGAGGAATCACTTTATTCCTTCAGAGATCTGGGTCTCTGCTCTGCTCCTTCTTCCTTTGGTTGACCAGAGAATACTGCCTTGTCCTTTCCTTTAATACATGAAAGAATATAGGATAATTTAAAGATACGAGAGTTCTCTGAGATCAAGTGTGTAAACTTTACTTTGCAGGAATGAGCAAGCAGTGACCAAGTGAGATAAAGGGTCACCAATGCAGCAGTGCGAGACCTTCTCTCAGAATCCTGTGTTCCAACTCCCCACTCAGTGACATCTTACTTCCCATTGCACAGTATTCTCATTCCGGTTCAAATACGCAGGAGGATATCAGCAGGAAGCCCTCGAGATTCACACTATTCAACCCTCAGCTTTGCCAGAGTTGTGGATTAGAATGCGGTTCTTTGTCTTAACAAAATTTAACGTCTAAAGCAGTTTTGTTAGCAGCAAAACTCAATGTAAAGTTCCTACATACACCCTGCCCACATCCACTCACAGCCCCTCCCACAATCAGTAGCCCTCAGGAGTGTGGTTCATTAGATACAAACAAACCAACATGGACACACACAGATCATGGATCACATAGGCTGACTCTATGTGATCATAGAGTACTCTATGTACTGTACATTCTGTGGGCTTTGACTAATGTACCATTACATGTATCTGTCTACTAGTATACTGCCAGGAAGATTAGTTTCACTGACCTAAAAATCCTCTACTGTGCCTATTCATCCCTCTCTTCCCTACAAGCCCTTGGCAACCAATGATCATGTTAGTCTCACCATAATGTTGTATTTTCCAGAACATTACATAGTTGGAATCACACAATATGTACCGTTTTGTTTGGATTCTTTCACATATTAATATGCAAAGGCTCCTACATGGTTTTTCTTTTCATGGCTTCATATCATAGTTCATTTGACTTGAACACCAGATAAGGAAGTATGATACAGATTTACCACCATTTGTTTGTACATTAACCTATTGGAAGACTTCTTGATTACTTCTGATTTTTCTATGAGATGAATCAAAATGCTATGTAAACACATGTGCAGGATGTAGTGAGACTCTAGTGTTCAATCCCATTGGATAATTATCAGGGAGCACAAGTGCTGGACCACATGCATGGTACATTGACTGCTAAATGTCTTTCAATGTGTTACCACCATTTTGCCCTCACACCATGTTCTGGTTTGGATATGGGGTGTCCCACAAAAACTACTTCTAGAACAAGGGCATCTAGATTTTATCCTGTGTTGTCTTCTCAGAGTTTATAGTTTTGCACCTCACATGTAGATCTATGACCTCTGTTGAGTTATCCTTACTGATAGGTGTAAGGTCTCCATCTAGATTCAGCCTTTTGCATGTGAATGTCCAGTTGTTCCATTCCCCCATGTTGAAAAAACTGTCCTTTCTTCATTGAATCGCCTTTGTTTGTTTTTTTTTTTTATTTTGTTTTGTTTTGTTTTTTGGTTTTTGTTGTTTTTTTTGTTTTTGTTTTTGTTTTTTTTTTGTCAAAGCTCTGTTGATTATAGTTACATTCTAGATTTTGGCCCTCTTTTCTGTACATGAATCTGTCTACTCTTAAACCAATATCATACTGTCTGGGTCTCTTTGAGATCTGCCCATGTTTCTTTTCCCTTTTTCTCTCTCACTTCCAGATATGAGAGAAAACATACAACCCTTAACCTTCTGAGTTTGACTTATTCTGCTAACATAATGGTCTCTAGTTTCATCCATTTTCCTTCAAATGACATAATCCCAGTTTTCATTATGGCTCAATAAAAGTCCATTGTATATATATACCACATTTTCTTTATCCATTCATCCACTGATGGGCACCTAGGCTGGTTCTATAGTTTGACAGTTACAAATTGTGCTGTTGTAAATATGGGTACTCATAAATCACTGCAGTGTGATGACCTTAATTCTGCAGGATAAATACTGAGGAGTGGTATAGCTGGGTCTTATGGTGGTTCCATGTTTAGCCTTTTGAGGAATCTCTTTTTGTGAAAGTCAATTTTATTTATAAATATCCACTATTGGCTTCCTTTTTTAACAACCACAAGTGTACCAAAAATTTTCTGGTATGTACAGAATTGTTTTACTTTGAAATATTTGGAAGCAAATTGCTTACTCACTTCCAAAGACTTAATATTTTAGTGTAAATTTCCTGAAAACAAGACAATTTTCCTATGTAAGAATAATCAAGCCATCAGAATAAAAAAAATCTTTATTGATAAACTGAGACTTCCCAAACCTTATTCTCTTTGGTGTTTCACCAATAAATCCCAAAGATATTCTTTATGTCCATTGAAAGTTCAGTTCAGAATCCAGAATCACAAGTAACAACTGTGTATCATGTCTCCTCAGTCAACTTCGGTCTAGGGCAATTGTTCAGTCTTTTCTACACTCCCATGACCTTCACAATCTAAGAGCATAGACCCAGTGTTTATAAAATGACCCTTGGTTTGAGCTTTTCTCAAGTTGCTTTAATCATTCAATTCAGCCTATGCATCTCTGGCACAAAGGTCCACAGAATGACACTTTTTCTTCTCCACTATAGGTGACAATTTTCATTAGTTTCATTACAAATGATGTTCATTTGATTAGTAAGAACAGAGAAATTCTGGCAATCTTCTCTACTTTATTCTTATGAACTATGTAATTTAGAAGAATTTCACAGGTAGATACTTAGAAATTTTACAACAGTTTCTCGTCAAACTTTCAAGTTGTTCCTTTATATCAAAAAGGAAACATAGATTTAATGGTTCTTACCATTATATATTTCAGTGTTCAAATGTAATATATGTCACTAGATTTTATAAACCTTTTCATGATGCAGTCAATTCTTGATCACTTTCTATTTTCTCTTTTTGTTGTTGTTGGTTTTGTTTTTCTTTTTTTGTTCATATTTCATTTTGTTTTGTTGTTGGCACTGCAACATATTCTAGATTCATCTTATATTTCCCCTGCTTCAACTTCTCAATCAGCCATTTTCCAAATATGACTGGATCCCTTTATTCAAAAATCAGAAATTCAACTCAGTATAAGAGTTTTGGGTGTATTTATTGGGTTGAGGATGTCACAGGACATAGAGCTGCTCAGGGAACACAGTTAGGGAGTACATGCTTAAGAATACAGTAAGTATCTTGTGCAGAGAGAATACAAAATGGTGGGATTTTATTCACAGAAGAAAGAGACATTGGTTATTGCCAGTCAAGGAAAACCATGAAGAGGTTAAATGTTTGGAGGGAAATGATCCCATGAACCAAAACAATGAAGAGTTAGAGAGCTCATTCCCTACTCTCTTAGTACCAATTGATGGAACCAGAGTCAGATCCTGAGGATGGAAGGACTTAGTGAGGAACCTTATCTATAAGTGTGGTCCCACTGGACTCCTCACCCTTCACTGCCAAAGGAATTACAGAGGCGCTGAGCCAGAGGCTTGAAATCAGGATAAAACATCTGTGTGGTGGGCGAGACCCGGGGCCCAGGGTTACGCCACGTGCATCTAAAGATGGCGACTGGCAGAGAGCAAACGGCATCCTGATTATGCCTGGAGAAAGGCAGGAAGCGTTTACAATTGGCTGTATGATAATCAGTTCAGCCGCCTAGCACGTGGACAGATATACTTTACATGTATGCTTGAGCGAGTGATCGCTTGACCTTTAACAAGATTGGATGGACGTATCTGGTTACAATTGCTTATGCATGAGACTGCTTATATATTGAGGGTGTTATCTGAATAAACAGGAAGCTGCTTCATGAACTTCTGAAGAGTACGTGTCTTTTGTCCCACCGGTCGGGCCGAAAGAGCAAGAAGCGGTGGCGGAGCCGCTTGGAGCAACCCAGGCTAGAAGCAGCAGTTATTTGTACATCTGCCCACCCTGCTCCCATGACATTTACTGGGATTGGAGCTGTGCGACTGGAGGAAAAGTCCTCTCTTGTGTCTTGATTATATCATAACTTTCATGATAGCTTTATTAAATAAACATCATTAAGGTTTCCTCATTCTACTTTACAGTCTGTATGTGTTAGTCACACAGTTCTGTTACTGTGACAAAATACCTAAAGTATAAAGAGAGAAGGTTTAGTGTGATTCAGAGTTTCAGAGGTTTCATTTCATGATCAGTTGGATTCATTGCTTTCAGCACTGTGTTGTGGCAGCCTGTCATGGTGGTGAGGCTTCACAGAGCAGAAACATTCAGCTCATGCCCAAGAAAGGAAGACAAAGTTCACACGGGGTTCCACAATCCCCTTCAGTGCACACCTCCAGTGAACTAAGACCTTCCACTAGGCCCCACTTCTTAAAGATTCCTACCACCTCCCAATAAAATCACACACTCAGAACCACATGGGCCTTTTGGGGGATGTTCCAGATACAAACTATAGCACTAAATTATGTAATTATTAATTTTTTGGAATTTGAATAGGATATTTGAATTGTGGTTGTATTAGTCAGGGTTCTCTAGAAGAACAGCATCAACAGGAAGTATGATTGTGAAAAGGGGAGTTTTTAGATTGGCTTACACAACCAGAAGCTGGATAGTCCACAACAGCCGTCAGCAGGCTGGAGAGCTAGAGGAACCAGTAACTGTGCAGTCCAAGAGGCAAAAGCCCCAGAAAAAGAAGGATCACAGCACTACTTCAGTCCAAGACCAAGGCTTCTGGAAATGACCTGGGGAATGACTAGCAGAGTCCACTTCAGAAGAGTGAAAAACCAAGAGTCCAATATCTCAGACAACTGAATCAGCAATCAAGAACCCTTTCAAGAAGAGACAAGGTTGCATCCACATCTGCTTTCTTGTTCTTCCAACTTTTATTCCATCCAAGCCACCATCCTGCTGGGCAGGGGCTCCACTTCAGTTCACTGTTCCACATTCTAATTGCTCCTAGCCCTCTTTGACACACCTAGAAGCCTCTTAATTATCTGCATCTCTTAATCCAATCAAGTTGACAATTCAAATTAACCATGACAGCAGTAAGGCATAATATAAAATTTACCAGTTTAAGACTTTTTAGTAGACAGTTTTTCAATTTGCAAAATGAAAATTTATACAAAGAACCCTTGATTTTAACCTCCTTTTGTCCCTGATGACCATCCACATAACACAGACACTTTGTTTTATGAATTTCCTCATTCGAGATAGCTCATATTAGTAGACTAATATAGTATTTATAATTTTGTGACTGACTTAGCAAATGTTGCACAATGTCTTCAAGTTTTGTCCATTTTATGGGATATATCAGATTTCCTTTCTTTACAAGGCATTAATAATATCTACTATATGCAAAAAAACACACATTTTGCTTAGTCCTTCATCGAGGAACACCAGGAGTGGTTCCACCCTTTGACTATGGTGAATAATGCAACTTTGAGCACCCAGGTAAAAATACCTTTGATACACTGTTGTGGGGTGTAATTTTAAGAACAGACCCATCACCACTGAGAAGTCCAAATCTGAGAGTCTTTATCAGCCAGTCAGTCGGCTGTCTCACATAATGCCCAAAATGGCTATTGGGAGAAGAGCTCCAACCATAAGGTTGGAGGGGTTTTTATACCATAAGTCAGTATATAAATCATAAGTGTCCGTTACTATGATTCAAAACTACAAACTAACTTCATGAGATCAAAAATCATAAGCAGAAGGGAAAGTGAGTCAAAATGACCTTAGTTCGGTACGGGTTAAAGAATGGTTACTTATATTTACACAATCGCTGTTGACATGGTACATTGTCTAAGAAAAATAAGAATCAAAAAGAGTACAATTTTACATTATATAAGAATTATCATTTTGTGTTGCCAAATATGCTATGTTAAACAACAGTTGATGGGTACAGAAGCGGGGTCTTTCCACAGGAGAAGCATTTCCTACATGACATGGAGTCTCAGCTGAAATGGAGTCTGCTTGGTCATTGCCCATATAGCCTGGTCCATAACATTTCCATGGAGTCAAATATGTCAAACTGTCAAGACACTGCTTTTATCTCCCATGAAAATGTACCCAGAAATGGAATTGATTGGTCACATGATAATTCAATTTTAATTTTTTAGGAACCACTTGCTATACTATTTTTCACAGTGGCTACATCATTTTTCCCTCCCCACAGTATACACAAGCCTTCCAACTTCTGTATATACTCTATATATTTCGAGTTCTCCCTCTTTTTCCCTCCCTGTCTCTTATAATGCCTACCCTAATGAGTGCAAGGTGGTATCTCATAGTAGTTTTAATCTATTTTTTTTTTCATTCTGCATTATGCACAAAAACAAATTTCTGAGAACTGACTCAGCAATGACAGTATTTTTGCTCAGAACATGCAGGGAATACATAGCTCTGAGTCATCATAGACTAAGTGTTGTGCAGTTTTACTATGATGACATTTTAGTGACTCAGCTTTAGGTAAGTATTAGCACCTGTGTTGGTTGAGGCAAGAGTTACAGAGTACAAGGAATAGCGAATATATCTATAAAATGATCCAGGACCCTCTCCTTAACGAAGGTTGCACGATCACTGGGTCGGGAGGGGATGGGGTTGTGAGAGGCAGGTGAGAGAGGGTATCCCTGAGAATGAGAGGGTGGACGAAGGCTCCAAGGAGGAGAAGCGGCAGGTAATGGCCCAGCAGCAACCAGTAGACCTTCTTCAGGCAGGAATGAAGCAGAGCTGGTATGAAGGTGGCACTCTGCCAAATGCACTGGCAATGGGGGTGGTGTTGATGTCCTTAGGATCAACCACAGGTTTCAGCTTAAAATTCTGTAAGATGGTGGTCAGGAACAAAAACAGCTCCATGCGGGCCAGGCCCTCTCCCACACACATGCGTTTTCCTGAGGACGACAAACACAGAGTTTTCCCTCCTTGAATATTAGGTTCTGAAATGTTATAAAAATATGTGAGCCTCTCTAAAATTAAAAATGGGCTGGAAATGTGGTTCAGTGGTTAATCCTCCCTGGGTTCAATCCCTGATACCATAAAAAAAATATATATATATATATATATGAATGTTTTATACACACACACACACACACACACACACACACACACACTGACTATTTGATGCATGATAACTTACATGCCTGAGTCAGGGACAAGACAATTGGAATGAAGGTTGGCAAGACAGATGCACAGAAGATTGGACACATTCCCTATTCACTCTACATCTCATTGTATCAGGCACTCTTCATTCTCCAAATATTTATTGCATATTACCACAATCACAGCTTTAATAACCTTCACGCAATATAACTGCACTTTTCACGTTTCAAGTTTGCATAAATTTTTTTCTGAAAACATACCTTTCCCACACAGCACACTGAAGGGAGAAGGCTGAGAGGAAGAAGAAACATATTCTGGTTCCTTCTGTACCTCGAACCCAGTACTCAGCCACAGGTCCTTTTTCCCTACCATAATTTCACCTGTCTTCACCTCTCACTCCCTCACTTTCAAGGTTCCGATGGTTTCCTGTCTGTCCTGACACCAGGAGTAGTGGCTGACCAGCCCTCACGTTCTCTTCCCTCTCTTATGTTCGGTCTCATCCTTCCATTCCTCACCCTCTCTCCTCTCAACTCCGGGCACAGCCCTCCTGGTCCATCTCCCACACAATGAAGTCTCAGCCTTCCTCTCACGGTGCCCTATTTGGCTACTGCTCTTACACTTCCTTAGACCTGCGTCCTTGTTGTTACCTCTTTACCATGTATGTGATCCCCTTGGGCAGTAGATTCTTACCCGCCAAATTTCCTCCACACAGTCATGCTTCCACAGAAGCAAGGGTCACCTCAAATCCCATTTTCTGTTATTTTCTACCTGCTAAAATATGAGTCACTCAGACCTAAAAGAAGGACTCCATCCTTGACAGCTTGACATGAACAGTGCTGGGCCCATCTAAGGTCATCTAAAATTGAAGGTGACTCCCTACCTAGAGTTTCAACACACACAGTTTAGCAGTGAGAATGAATATCCCAAATGCATGATCTTGAGTAGAGGAAGAGGAAGGTGCTCTGTGATCACCACAGACCCTTCTCCCACATTCCCAAGGTTCTGCTCAGCCTATATTTAGGTCAGGTGTTATGATCCCGAGATCTATATGAAACATCCTTTCCTATACTCCATTACCTCCACTTCTTTCCTTGTTCCCCACCTCCTATGAGCCAGCTCAACTCTACTTTCCCCTGTGAGGATGTGGCCGGGTATGAAAAAGCAGAATATGAGCAAATTCACCATCTGCCTCCCCAGAAACCACAGCTTCCCTCTCTCACAATGCTAGTGCTACCACACAAAGATCTGTTTGCTTCTCTGCTTCCTAAACCCAGAGTGAGACTCTTAAAAGCCCATTATATTCTCTAGGATATTTGCATTTGTCTGGGAGGGAGGGACACCACAGAGGAGATTCTCAAGGTGTGGAGTCAGACACCTTTTTCAAGGCAAGTGAGGGAAGTTTTAATGAAGTTCACTTCTAAGAATGAAATTCTTAGAAGTTCCAACTAAGTAATTTGATGACATCCAGAGGCATAATTCAACCAACCTATGCTGTAAGCTTCCTCCATTTGGAAAACATGTCAGACACCCCACAAAGCCCCTCTAATGTGGCCCAATATTGAGAATATATTATGATCAGGGAAAGTTCATGGGCATTGGAATGGACCTTCTACTGATATATAAAAAGGAAATGTACCAGTCCCAGAGGAGACACCATGTAATTTCCAGTTGGTCTCAAAATTTATCTTTCAGAATTGAACGTGGGGATGCATGCCTGTAGTCCCTGATACTTCAGAGGCTAAGGTGAAGAATGGCTCAAGTTCAGGAGTTCAAGGCCAACATGGAAACAGCATTAAAAAAAAAAGTTATCTTATCCCCTAAAACACCAGTGGAAGTGAATTTTTATTACCTATTGAGAAAGGCATGAAGTAGTCACTCTTCTTAAAGTTGCTTCTTTCATCCAGAAAGTGGCCAGGGTCAAATATCTCTGGGTTAGGAAATTCCTTGTCATCATGCAGGACAGATGTTAGTGATGTTACTAAGTCTGTGCCCTGAAAATAGCAGACAGATAAAATGAGTTATGAAAAGTTCAAAGAGTGGGAGGAAATGATGGACTCACCTAATTCAATCTATCTGATCTATAGAGGTGGAAATCCAGGTCCAAAATAAAGCAGTGACATTTCCAGGAAGTCAAACCAACTCAAAACAAATTAATTTAAGGCCAGCAACAGTGGTCTTGTTAAAGTTTCCTGCATTGGCAGTTGAAGGATCAAATACTTTGCAATTTGAACGCAAAACCTTCTGAATCCTCTCCACTTCTCACCAACCTGGAACACAAAGCTTCCCCAACTGTTGCTCTATTTCATTACTTCAGTATTCACACAACTGGTATGTGGATTATGATAATCATATCAAACCTGTACTCCCTCCCAAAATGTCAGTAGTATTTGGAATCTGTTTATAGGTCTTTTTTTACCTTTTTTCCATATTTTTATTGGTGCATTATATTTGTACATAATGATGAGATTTGTTGTTACATATTTATACATGCACACAATATAATTTGGTGTTTGTCAGTCATTTTCAAATGGAGGGATGATCTAATTTAAGATGACTTCTGGGAAGACATTAACAAGCACACTAACACCTAGTGAGTGTTTATCATTGAAATGCAAGACATTTCTTTTGATTTAAAATGGGAGGAACTCATCATCACAGATGAATCCTACCATAAAAACACAACAGGGTTGAAAAATTAGAAAAGTTATTATTTTGCCACAATTCAGGTAAGATCATCAATTCAGGCAGGGATCATGAATTAATGTAAAATCTATTAGGTGAGTTATTTGGGAAAAAGGATATTCACTGCATTGTATAGTATTATTCCATTGATTTTTTTATCATCTCAACAATGGAGAAATCTGAAAGACATCCCCAGAGCAAGACATATGTAATGTCACCTATATAATGTTCTTGCCCAAACACATAACTGTCATCTAATCTCCAAGAAAACATTCACACAAAACCACACTGGGAAACATTATAAATGACAACAGATTTGACTCTTCAAAAGCATCAGTGCATTGAAATGAAACAAAGGGAAAGGAAATATTCTTGATTTCAGGGGATCAAAAGGACTAAGATAATCAAATTAAGTCCTGTTCCTTCCATGCACTATAGAAAGTGCCGCCCAAAAAAGCTATAAAAGAGCCGGTGTGGTGGTACATGCCTATGATCCCAACAACTTGGGAGGCTTAGGCAGAAGGTTTGCAAGTTTGAGGCCAACCTCAGCAACTTAGTCAGGCCTTAAGTGACATAGTGGACCCTTTCTCAAAATAAATAAAAAGGACTGGGAATGTAGCTCAGTGGTAACATGCCCCTGGGTTCAATAACCAGTACCTCCCACAAAAAACCATAAAGATATTTTAAGATAACTGGGAATATTTAATTATAGACTGTCTATTGAATAATATTACAGTACTGATTGTCAGAATAAACACTAATCAGCACCTAGGAATGCTTGCAGTGAGTTAAGGACTCTAAAGAACGTGAGAATGAAGGAAATAGAGAAGAGAATGTGGCCACTTCCCTTATGTCCAGTATTTAGGTGAGAAAGCAGAGAGATTGTGAAGTATGTACTCATGAAACATCTGAAGTAATCCACCTGCATGGTGGTCATGCAATATATCCTACATATTCTCCCTGGTTGTAGGTACAGTTGACGCCCTCCACTCTATTCTGGCTTGCTGCCACCAAGAAGTATACAAGTAATAAAATATCTAGAACCTCTCCATTGAGTCCCCCAAGTTCTTTCTTAGAGACTTGTAAATAGTACACTGGGGTGTTTGCAGCCCTGGGCCGCAACAATTGGCATAGCCAACAGGATCCCAAAGAAGAATGTGTTGAGTTAACTGGAGTTGAAAAAGGACATAGGGTATGCAGTGAAAAATCCCAGGCTGGCCAAAAGTCTTGATGTGGTTTTGAGGTGGCTTCTTATTGGTGGGACAATGGGGAGGACAAGTACATGAATGAAATGATACCCTGAAAACACCAGAGAGTACTGCAAACAGTATCCAAACTCATTGTGGGAAAGTGGGAGGAAACAAAAATGCCTCCTCTGTGGTGGCAAGGCCCCTGATGTGTACGTTAAGGTTAGCAACAGACCAGGACGTAGCCACTCAGTTTCGGCTCCTAGAGTGCAAGAAGAGCTCAGACAAGGAAAAGAGGCCCATGTAGCAGAAGTTGACAGCAAGGACGTGCTGCTGTGATGCCTAGAACTTGCAAGGGAGCATCTGCAGGCTGTGCATGCCACTGTACTAATCTGAGGGTACACTGAGGGCCCAGAGTCCATATTAGAGCATTGGCAACTCATGAAGACTGGGACCCTCAGACGTGGGATCCACTCAGGAAGTCCACTATTTCCAGTGGCTCAGAAGATAAGGTGCAGAAGGAAGGTATAATGGAAGCAAGACCAGTAATGATCCAAAACTTAAAGACCCAGCGCGAGCAGTCGAAGGGGACTGAAACAGATTTGTTACCTGCTCCAGAGAGATACTTAGGAGAGACAGAAAGACTGAAGCAGGAAATGTAAGTCTGTGTAACTCAGTTCAAATTGGAAGGATCACTACTAGCCTCCCATAAACAGCTCACCAGATAGATTCTCAGCTCAGTTCTACCAGATCTTTAAGGAACTAATGCCAAAGTTCCTCAAGTTTTTCCATGAAATAGAAAGGAATGAAAAAAATTCCAAATACATCATATGAAGCTAGTATCATCCTCATACCAAAACCAAATAAGGTTACATCAAGGAAAGAAAACTGAAGACAAATATTCCTTATGAACTTAGATACAAAAATTCTTAATAAAATATTAGCAAATGATATTCAACAATGTAATGATTGTAAATTATGACCAAGTTGGATTTATCCCAGTGTTGCAAGGATGGTTTAACAATAAGCAAATCAATAACTGAAATTCTCACACACACAAATAGAATTAAGAGCAAAGACCACATGCCAGGCGTTGGGGCTGTACCTCAGTGGCAGAGTGCTTGCCTACCATGTATGAGGCACTAGGTTCAATCCTTAGCACTGCATAAAAATATAAACAAATAAAGGCATGATGTCAATCTACAACTACAAAAATTCTTTTAAAAAATCACATAGTCATTTCAATAGATGAAGAGGTCTTTGACAAAATTCAGCACTGATTCATGATAAAAACACTGAAGAAACTTGGGATAGAAGGAATCTACTTCAGCATCACAAAGACTACATATGACAAACCAAAAGCCTACATCATAGTGAATGGGGAAAAACTGAAAACATTTCCTTTAAAATCTGGAATCAGACGAGGATGTCCACTCTCACCAGTCCTATTTAATACAGCACTATAAATTCTAGTCAGAGCAATTAGGCAAGAGAAGGAAATAAAAGGGATAAAAATAGGAAAGGAAAAAGTCAAATTAACACTATTTGCAGATGATATGACCCTATACTTAGAAGATTCAAAAGTTCCACTAGAAGACTCCTAGAGATAATAAACAAATTCACCAAAGTAAAAAGTTACAACATAAGCATACATAAATCCACAGCTTTCCTGTGCACCAACAATGAATCTGTTGAGAAATAAATCAGGAAAATAATTCCATTCACAGTAGCCTCAAAAACTAAAGTACCTTGTAATAAATCTAACCAAGGAGGTGAAAGACCTCTACAGTGAAAATTATGGAACACTGAAGAAATGGAAAAAGATACACAGAGATTGGAAAGACCTCCCATGTTCATGGGTAAGGAGAATTAATATTGTTAAAATATCTATACTACCAAAAGCAGTATGCAGTTTCAGCATGATCCCCATCACAGTACCAATGACATTCCTCAGAGAACTAGAAAAAAAAGTTCTGGAGGACTCAGCCCAGCCCAGGCCCATCCCAAGCGCAACTCCAGCAACACCCAGGCCCAGTGCATGGTCTAGCACACGTGCCCCGCAAGGTCTAGTGCCTAAGACCACACTGCGGCTGACCATCTACCAACACGTGGAGTCACCTCTGCCCAATAGCATGGATTATTTCCGACCAAGAAGCCACCATCCCAAGTGGGGCAGCTCCCTTCTTGGGACACTGAATTATCAAGAATCTTTCGGGCATCAGGCTTCTGAAGACTAGAAGGTTTGAACAATACAGTATAGGTTCATTGTAGAATTTTATTTATTAGTAGTATTATGATTATTCCTATTATACTTACTGTTATTCCTATTTTTCTTTTTTTTTTTAATTATTTTCTCTATATTTTCCTCTTATCTATCTGTTTCCTTGGAGACTCTTTTTCCCTTTTCTCCTGCTAACAACCAATTTCTTTTAATTCCACTTTCACTATTCCTACGATGTAGTACCTCCATAGACTCACTTCTTATCTCACTACATCTTGTACCCCTCCCCATCTTCTTTGTCCACAATTAGAAATGGTGGACCTTGTTGCAAATCTATTGTTTATGCTATAGATAATAATCAAATTCATCATCTCCATTTATTAAGACAATACTGTTAATTCTTAATAGGGATTATTTGGGTTAAGGATGCGTATTGTTTGTATTGTGTGCTGCTAATATTGATCTCCTACTTTAAGGGGAGGTATTGGAAACCTGAAGGGACACTATAAGTCTATAGTGGGGGAAACTGCAATACCTTGGATTCACACTGCTTAGAGGGGAAGATACATGAACAAGTTGAAAAAACAAGGGACGAAAGTGTCCCAAACAAACCTAGAAGCTATATAAATAGAATTCAATGACATTATGGTGGAAGAAATGTCATAAAGGGAGTTCAGAATGTACATAATTATAATGATCTGAGAAGCAAATGATGAGAAAAGAGAGCAAATGCAGACAATGAATAATCACTCCAATAAACAGTTAAAAGAGCAAATGTAGGAAGATAAAGATCATTTCAATGAAGAGACAGAGATTCTGAAAAAACCAAACAGAAATCCTTGAAGTGAAGGAAACAATAAACCAAATTAAAAACTCAATAGAAAGCATCACCGACAGAATAGACCACTTGAAAGACAGAACCTCAGACAATGAAGACAAAATATTCACTCTTGAAAACAAAGTTGACCAAACAGAAAAGACAGTAAGAAATCATGAATGGAACCTCCAAGAACTATGGGACATCATGAAAAGACCAAATGTAAGAATTATTGGGATTGAGGAAGACACAGAGATACAAACCAAAGGAATGAATAATCTATTCAATGAAATAATATCAGAAAATTTTCCAAATCTGAAGAATGAAATGGAAAATCAAATACAAGAGGCTTACAGGACACCAAATGTAGAAAATTACAACAGATCCACACCAAGACACATTATAATGAAAAAGCCGAACATACAAGATAAAGATAGAATTTTAAAGACTGAGAGAGAAAAGCATCAGATTACATATAGGGGAAAACCAATATGGATATCAGCAGATTTCTCAGTCCAGACCCTAAAAGCTGGAAGGACCTGGGACAACATATTTCAAGTATGAAAGAAAATGGATGACAACCAAAAATCTTATACCCACCCAAAACTTACCTTCAGATTTGATGACAAAATAAATCCTTCCATGATAAACAAAAGTTCAAAGAATTTGCAAATAGAAAGCCTGCACTACAGAACATTAAAGAAAATATTCCATGAGGAATAAATGAAAACCAATAATGTAGGTCAGCAAAGGAAACTACCCTAAAGGAAAAACCAGTCAAAGGAGAAGCCAAGTCAAGTTAAAACCAAAAATAAGCCAAAAGGACCAGGAACACAAACCATATCTGAATAATAACCCTGAATGTTAATGGCCTAAACTCATTAATCAAAAGACATAGACTGACAGATTGGATTAAAAAGAAAGACCCAACAATATGTTGCCTTCAAGAGACTCATCTCATAGAAAAGGATACCCACAGACTAAAGGTGAAAGAATGGGAAAAAACATACCATGCACACGGACTCAGTAAAAAAAGTGGGGGTTTCCATGCTCACATCAGATACAGCAGACTTCAAGCCAAAGTTAGTCAGAAGAGATAAAAAAGAACAAATCATGCTGCTTAAGGGAAGCATAAATTAGCAAGACATAATAACTGTAAATATGTATGCCCCAAACAATGACACACCCATGTATACATCAAACAAATCCTTCTCAATTCCACAAACCAAATAGATCACAACACAATAATACTGGGTGACAGTTACCCACCTCTCTCACCATTGGACAGATCTTCCAAACAAAAATCAAACAAAGAAATCATAGAACTCAATAACACAATCAATAATTTAGAATTAACAGACATAGACAGACTATGCCATCCATTGAAGAGCGAATACGCTTTCTTCTCAGAAGCACGTGGATCCTTCTCTAAAATAGACCATATATTATGCCACAAAGCTATTCTTAGCAAATAAAAGAAGATAGAGATACTATCCTATATTCTTTCAGATCATAATGGAATGAAATTAGAAATCAATGATAAAATAAAAAACAAACTACTCCAACACCTGGAGACTAAATAATATGTTATTGAATGATGAATGGATAGCAGAAAACATCAGGGAGGAGATAAAAAATTCTGAGAGGTAAACGAGAACAATGATACAACATATCAAAATCTCTGGGATGCTCTGAAAAGCAGTACTAAGAGGAAAATTTATTGCATGGAGTGCATTCAATAGAAGAAGAAAAAGTCAACAAATACATGACCTAACATTACATCTCAAAGCTCTAGAAAAAGAAGAACAGATCAACACCAAAAGTAGAAGACAGGAAATAATTAAAGTCAGAGCTGAAACCAACGAAATTGAAACAAAAGAAACAATTCAAAAAATTGACAAAACAAAAAGTTGGTTGTTTGAAAAATAAACAAAATTGAGAAACCCTTAACCACACTAACAAAGAGAAGAAGACAGAAAACTAATTACTAAAATTTGTGATGAAAAAGGAAAACCATGACAGACACAAAACATAAGTAGAAGCTATTTTGAAAATCTACACTCCAACAAAATAGATAATCTTGAATACACTGACAAATTTCTAGAGACATACAAGCCACACTAAATCAGGAGGACATATGCAATCTAAACAGACCAATTTCAAGCAATGAAATAGAGTCATCAAATCCTACCAACCAAAAAAAGCCCCAGACCAGACAGATTCTCAGCCAAATTCTACAAGAACTTCAAAGAAGAACTCATTCCAATACTCCTCAAAGTATCCATGAAATATAATAGAAGGGAACCCTCCCAAACTCATTCTATGAAGCTAAAATCACCCTGATAACAAGACCAAACAAAGACACATCAAAGAAAGAAAACGTCAGACCAATATCCCTGATGATAAGCAATGCAAAAATTCTTAACAAAATTCTGGCAAATCACATACAAAAACATATTTAAAAGATAGTGCAACATGATCAAGTGGATTTCATCCTTGGGATGCTAGGTTGGTTCAATCTCCAGAAATCAATAAATGTAATTCACCACATCAACAAACTGAAAGTGAAGAATCATATGGTTGGATCCAAGATGGCGGACTAGAGGGTGACTGAATCTCCAGTCTCTCCCAGAACCCCAGGATTCAGAAGGGGAGACATTGAGAGACTCAGACTAAAATACAGCCACGGGGTGAGTCTCCCCCATGGTGTGAAGCTTGGCCTGGGCAGCAGGCCCAGATGGGGTGGCTTATCAGAGCAGAGCAGGGCCGCTAGAATCTTTCCCCGGTACCCCTGCTCACTCCAGCAGTGGGCCTCCTCCCATAAGGCAGCTCTCGGAGCAGGCCACCCAGTGAGAGCCTTTCTGCACAGAACCAGCTCCAAGTCCCACCAGCGGTGAGCGCCAGCCGCAGGCAAGCTTCGGGACCAGGACAGGGCAGCCAGGGACTTCCCCAAGCAGCCCGGCTCCATCTGGCGGGAGGCACCTTTCAAGGCTAGCTCCTCAGAGCAGACTGCCCAGTGAGAGCCTTTCTATCCAGAGCCAGCCACAAGTCCCGGAGCCAGCGGAGAGCTCCGACACACAGGCAGCCTCTGGGACCAGGACAGGGCAGCCAGAGAATTCTCCAGACATCCCTGCCCCTTCCTGCCGAAGGCTCTTTCCACGGGATGATCCAAGATGGCAGACTAGAGGGTGACTGCATCTCCAGTCGCCCCAGAACCCAGGATTCAAGAAGGGGAGATACTGAGATACTCGGACTAAAATAGAGTCACGGGGTGAGTCTCCCCCACCGGATGAAGCTCGGCCTGGGCGGCAGGCACAGATAGGGGCGGCTTATCAGAGAAGGGCAGGGCAGCTAGAGTCTCCCCCAGGTAGCCCTGTTCACTCCGGGGGTGGGCTCCTCCCACACGGTCAGCTTCTCAGAGCAGGCCACCCAGTGAGAGCCTTTCTGCACAGAACCAGCTCCAAGTCCTGGAACCAGTAGCAGGCTAGGGGCAGCTTTCTTCAGAAGAACTGCATTATCAAGGTCCTCCAAGACTTCAGGCTACTGAAGGCTGGGAGGTGATACACTGGAAATCTACAGGGACACTATAAGCCAATAGAGGAAATCTGCAATATCTCAGAGTCCCACTAATATCTAACCAATATGAGAAAACAAGGGAAGAAAATGTCCCAAACAAACCTAGATACTATATCCATAAAACCCAATGACAGCACAGTAGAAGAAATGTCAGAAAGGGAGTTCAGAATGTACATAATTAAAACAATCAGGGAAGCAGACGAGAAGATTAGAGAGCAAATGCAGGCATTGAAGGAGGAGATGAAAGAGCAAATGCAGCCATTAAATGTTCGCACCAATCAACAGGTAAAAGACCAAATACGGGAAGCAAGAGATCATTTCAATAAACAGTTAGAGATACTGAAAAAAAAACAAACAGAAATCCTTGAAATGAAGGAAACAATATACCAAGTTAAAAACTCCATAGACAGCATAACCAATAGGATAGAACACCTGGAAGACAGAACCTCAGACACTGAAGACAAAATATTTAATCTTGAAAACAAAGTTGACCAAACAGAGAAGATGGTAAGAAATCATAAACAGAATCCACAAGAATTATGGGATATCATGAAAAGGCCTAATTTAAGAATTACTGGGATTGAGGAAGGCACAGAGAAACAAAACAAAGGAATGAACAATCTATTCGATGAAATAATATCAGAAAATTTCCCAAATCTGAAGAATGAAATGGAAAACCAAGTACAAGAGGCTTATAGGACTCCAAATATACAAAATTACAACAGACCCACACCAACACACATTATTATGAAAATACCTAACATACAAAATAAACAAAGAATTTTAAAGGCACGAGAGAAAAGAATCAAATTACATTCAGGGGGAAACCAATAAGAATATCAGCAGATTTTTCAATCCAGACCATAAAGGCTAGAAGGGCCTGGAACAACATTTACCAAGCCCTGAAAGAAAACGATGCCAACCAAGAATCTTATACCCAGCAAAACTTACTTTCAGATTTGACAACGAAATAAGATCCTTCCATGATAAACAAAAGCTAAAGGAATTTACAAAAAGAAAGCCGGCATTACAGAAACATTCTCAGCAAAATATTCCATGAGGAAGAGATGAAAAACAACAATGCAAATCAGCAACGGGAGGGAAACTAGCCTAAAGGAATAGCCAAATAAAGGAGAAACCAAATCATGTCAAAAACAAAAATGAGTCAAATGACTGAGAATACAAATCATATCACAATAATAACCCTGAATGTTAATGGCTTGAACTCATCAATCAAAAGACATAGACTGGCAGAATGGATTAAAAAGAAAAATCCAACAATATGCTGCCTGCAAGAGACTCATCTCATAGAAAGAGATATCCATAGACTAAAGTTGAAAGGATGGGAAAAAACATACCATGCACATGGACACAGCAAAAAAGCTGGGGTATCCATCCTCATTTCAGATAATGTGGACTTCAAGCCAAAACTAGTCAGAAGGGATAAAGAAGGGCATTTCACACTGCTTAAGGGAAGCATAAATCAGCAATAACAACATATAATAACAATATATAATAACAATCATAAATATCTATGCCCCGAACATTGGCTCATCCATGTACGTCAAACAAATCCTTCTCAACTCCAGAAAGCCAATAGACCAAAACACAATAATACTAGGCGATTTTAACACACCTCTCTCACCACTGGATAGATCTTCCAAACAAAAATTGAATAAAGAAACCATAGATCTCAATAACACAATCAATAATTTAGACTTAACAGACATATATAGAATATACCATCCAACAAAGAATGAATACACTTTCTTCTCAGCAGCACATGGAGCCTTCTCTAAAATAGACCATATTTTATGCCACAAAGCTACTGTTAGCAAATACAAGAAGATAGAGATACTACCTTGTACTCTATCAGATCATAATGGATTGAAATTAGAAATAAATGACAGAATGAAAAACAGAAACTTCTCCAATACCTGGAGATTAAATAATACACTATTATATGATGAATGGATAACAGAAGTCATCAGGAGAGAAATAAAAAAAATTCTTAGAACTAAATGAGAACAAAGACATCATATCAAAATCTCTGGGACACTATGAAAGCAGTACTTAGAGGAAGATTTATTTCATGGGGCGCATTCAACAAAAGAAGTAGAAATCAACAAATAAACGACTTAACGCTACAGCTCAAAGCCCTAGAAAAAGAAGAGCAGACCAACACCAAAAGTAGTAGAAGACAGGAAATAGTTAAAATCAGAGCTGAAATCAACAAAATTGAAACAAAAGAAACAATACAAAAAATTGACAAAATAAATAGTTGATTCTTTGAAAAATTAACAAAATTGATAAACCCTTAGCCACACTAACAAAGAGAAAGAGGGAGAAAACTCAAATTCCTAAATTCTGAATGAACAAGGAAATATCACAACAGACACGAGTGAAATACAAAACATAAATAGAAGCTATTTTGAAAATCTATACTCCAACAAAACAGAAAACCTCGAAGACATCAACAAGTTTCTAGAGACATATGAGTTACCTAAACTGAATGAGGAGGACATACACAACTTAAATAAATCAATTTCAAGCAATGAAATAGAAGAGGTCATCAAAAGCCTACCAACAAAGAAAAGTCCAGGACCAGATGGGTTCTCAGCCGAGTTCTACAAAATCTTGAAAGAAGAGCTCATTCCAATACTCCTCAAAGTATTCCATAAAATAGAAGAGGAGGGAACCCTCCCAAACTCATTCTATGAAGCCAATATCACACTGATACCTAAACCAGACAGAGACTCATCAAGGAAAGAAAATTTCAGACCAATATCCTTAATGAACATCGATGCAAAAATTCTCAACAAAATTTTAGCAAATCGCATACAAAAACATATTAAAAAGATAGTGCACCATGATCAAGTGGGTTTCATCCCAGGGATGAAAGGTTGGTTCAACATCCTGAAATCAATAAATGTCATTCACCATATCAATAGACTTAAAGTCAAGAATCACATGATTATTTCAAAAGATGCATAAAAAGCATTTGATAATTTACAGCACCCCTTCATGCTCAAAACACTAGAAAAAATAGGGATAGTGGGAACATTCCTTAACATTGTAAAGGCCATCTACACTAAGCCCATGGCCAATATCATTCTAAATGGTGAAAAACTGAAAGCATTCCCCCTAAAAACTGGAACAAGGCAGGGATGCCCTCTTTCACCACTTCTATTCAACATCATTCTTGAGACTCTAGCCAGAGAAATTAGACAAACCAAAGACATTAAAGGGATAGGAATTGGAAAAGAAGAACTCAAACTATCCCTGTTCGCTGATGACATGATTATATACTTAGAGGAACCTGGAAATTCCACCAGAAAACTTTGAGAACTCATAAGTGAATTCAGTAAGGTAGCAGGTTACAAGATCAATGCTCATAAATCCAATGCATTTTTATTCATAAGTGATGAATCTTCAGAAAGAGAAATTAGGAAAATTACCCCATTCACAAGAGCTTTGAAAAAAATAAAATACTTGGGAATCAATCTCACAAAAGAGGTGAAAGACCTCTACAATGAAAACTACAGAACACTAAAAAAGAAATTAAAGAAAACCTTAGAACATGGAAAGATCTCCCATGTTCTTGGACAGGCAGAATTAATATTGTCAAAATGGCCGTACTACCAAAAGTGCTATACTGATTCAATGCAATTTCAATTAAAATCCCAATGATGTACCTTACAGAAATAGAGCAAGCAATTATGAAATTCATCTGGAAGAATAAGAAACCCAGAATAGCTAAAGCAATCCTCAGTAGAAAGAGGGAAGCAGGGGGTATCGCAATACCAGATCTTCAACTCTATTACAAAGCAATAGTAACAAAAACGGCATGGTATTGGTACCAAAATAGACAGGTAGATCAATGGTAAGGAATAGAGGACATGGACACAAACCCAAATAAATACAATTTTCTCATACTAGACAAAGGTGCCAAAAATATGCAATGGAGAAAAGATAGCCTCTTCAACAAATGGTGCTGGGAAAACTGGAAAACCATATGCAACAGAATGAAACTAAACCCCTATATCTCACCATGCACAAAACTAAACTCAAAATGGATCAAGGACCTCGGAATCAGAACAGAGACCCTGCATCTTATAGAAGACAAAGTAGGTCCAAACCTTCAACTTGTTGGCTTAGGATCAGACTTCCTCAACAGGACTCCCATAGCACAAGAAATAAAAGCAAGAATCAACAAGTGGGATAGATTCAAACTAAAAACCTTTCTCTCAGCAAAGGAAACTATCAGTAATGTGAAGAGAGATTTCACAGAGTGGAAGAAAATCTTTACCACACATACTTCAGATACAGCTCTAATCTCCAGAATCTATAAAGAACTCAAAAAACTCTACACCAAGAATACAAATAATCCAATTGACAAATGGGCTAAGGAAATGAACAGACACTTCATAGAAGAAGATGTACAAGCAATCAACAGATATATGAAAAAATGTTCAACATCCCTAGTAATAAGAGAAATGCAAATCAAAACCACCCTAAGATTCCATCTCACCCCAATTAGAATGGCGATTATCAAGAACACAATCAACAATAGGTGTTGGCGAGGATGTGGGGAAAAAGGTACACTCACACATTGCTGGTGGGGTTGTGTTGGGGGCTGTGCCATGTTGGCGGCGCCAGGATGGCGCCTGATCACATCGGCAGCGAGGAGGTTAATTGACATAAGCACACTCAGGTGATTTTCTCGTCCACGCACACAATGTATGCGCATGTGTTCTAGAGCTCTAATTGCCTGCTCTAGCGTCTGGCCTAATCTTTGCGTAAGAGGCGTGGCCCTGCTCTCCGCGTCCTGGAGGTGATATAAGCATAGGCGGAGCGAGACAGAAGCAACAGCAGCCATTACCAGAAAAGCTAGTAGAAGAAGACACACGCGGGGCAGCAGCCAGAGGGAAAAACACGATATAGCAGCCATTAGAAGCAACCAGAGGAAAAGACACGCGGCGCAGCAGTAGCCAGAGAAGAAGACACGCCACAGCAGCCATTAGAAGCAGCCAGAGGGACATACGACAGCAGCCATTAGCAGAAGAAAAGCAGTAGCAGAAGCTTAGGTAGACACACCCTTAGTTCACAGGATGCAGGACTTTAAGGCGTGGCAGGCCTCTCTCCTTCTAAGCTCTAAGAAAAGCCTGTCTTTCTTTCAAAGTTTCTCTCTTAAGCAAAGTTTCTTTCTCTCTGATAAGCGGGGTCTCTTTCTCTCTCCTCTCAAAGCAAGTAAACCTCATTTCCTCTGTCCTCTATAAACAAGCAAGAAAGCAGTGCACCAAAGAGAAAGATAGAAGTGCCTCAGTTTCCACTCCACCACCCATAAGACCCATGCAAGTTGTTGCTGCAGGTGGTGTCAAATATCCATGGATTTTGGAACTGCAAAGAGCCAGCGACAGGGTTGCAAACTCGTGCAGCCACTCTGGAAAGCAGTGTGGAGATTCCTCAGAAAGCTTGGACTGGCACCACCATTTGACCCAGCTATCCCACTCCTTGGCCTATACCCAAAGGACTTAAAATCAGCATACTACAGAGATACAGCCACATCAATGTTCATAGCTGCTCAATTCACTATAGCCAGATTGTGGAACCAACCTCGATGCCCTTCAGTTTATGAATGGATAAAGAAACTGTGGCATATATATACAATGGAATATTACTCCGCCATGAAGAATGATAAAATTATGGCATTTGCAGGAAAATGGATGAAATTGGAGAATATCATGCTAAGTGAGATAAGCCAATCTCAAAAAACTAAAGGACAAATGATCTCACTGATAAGCGAATGAGAACATATAATGGGGGGTGGGAGGGGTTAGCGTTAGGGTTAGGGTTTGGTTTAGGGTTAGGATAAGGAGGGTGGTAAGAATGGAGGAAGGAAGGACTGTATAGAGGGAAAATAGGGGTGGGAGGGGTGTAGGGGAAGGGAAAAAATAACAGAATGAATCAAACAACATTACTCTGTAAATTTATGATTACACAAATGGTATGCCTTTACGCCATGTACAAACAGAGAAACAACATGTATCCCATTTGTTTACAATAAAAAAAAGAATCATATGGTTATTTCAATAGATGCAGAAAAAGCATTTGATAAAATACAGCACCCCTTCATGCTCAAAACACTAGAATAAATAGGGATAGAATGAATATTCCTCAACATCATAAAGGCTATCTATGCTAGTCCATGAACGACATCATTCAACATATGGAGAAAAACTAAAAGCATTCCCCCTAAAAACTAGAACAAGGCAGGGAGGCCCTCTCTCACCAATTTTATTCAACATCATCCTTGAAACTCTAGCCAGACCAATTAGAAGCACCAAAGAAATTAAAGGGATACAAATAGGAAAAGAAGAACTCCAACTATCACTATTTGCTGACGACATGATTCTCCATTTATAGGATCTAAAAAATTCCACCAGAAAACTTCTAGAACTCATAAATGAGTTCAGCAAAGTAGCAGGATATAAAATCAATGCTCATAAATCTAATGCATTTCTATTCATAAGTGACGGCTCCTCTGAAAGAGAAATTAGGAAAACTACTCCCATTCACAATAGCTTCATAAAAAATAAATACTTGGGAATTGATCTAACAAAAGAGGTGAAAGACCTCTACAATGAAAACTACAGAACACTGAAGAAAGAAATTAAAGAAAACCTTAGAAGAAGGAAAGATCTCCCATGTTCTTGGATAGGGAGAATTAATATTGTCAATATGACCATACTACCAAAAATATTATACAGATTCAATGCAATTCCAATTAAAATTCCAATGACATGCCTCACAGAAATGGAGAAAGCAATCATGAAATTCATTTGGAAAAATAAAAGACCCAGAATAGCCAAAGCAATCCTTAGCAGGAAGAGTGAAGAAGGAGTATCACAATACCAGACCTTCAACTATACTATAGAGAAATGGTAACAAAAATGGCATGGTATTGGCACCAAAATAGGTAGACCAATAGTACAGAATAGAGGACACAGAGACAAACCCACAAAAATACAGTTATCTCATACTCGACAAAGGTGTCAAAAACATACAATGGAGAAAAGATAGCCTCTTCAACAAATGGTCCTGGGAAAACTGGAAATCCATATGCAGCAAAATGAAATTAAACCCCAATCTCTCATCCTGCACAAAACTCAACCCAAAATGGATCAAGGACCTGGAAATTAGACCAGAGACCCTGCACCAAATAGAAGAAAAGTAGACCCAAATCTTCATCTTGTCATCTTAGGACCAGACTTCCTTAACATGACTTCCAAAGAACAAGAAATAAAAGCAGAAAACAATAAATGGGATAGATTCAAACTAAAAAACTTTTTCTCAGCAAAGTAAATGATCAACAACGTGAAGAGAGAACATAGTGGGAGAAAATCTTTTACACACACACTTCAGATAACACACTAATCTCCAGAGTTTATAAAAAACTCAAAAAATTTAACACCAAAAACACAAATAACCCAGTCAATAAGTGGGCTAAGGAACTCAGTAGACACTTCACAGAAGATCTACAAGCAATCAACAGATATATGAAAAAATGTTCACCATCTTTAGTAATAAGAGAAATGCAAATCAAAACTACCCTAAGATTCCATCTCACCCCAATTAGAATGGCAATTATCAAGAATACAAGCAACAATAGGTGTTGGCTTGGATGTGGGGAAAAAGGTACACTCATACATTGCTGTGGGGTTGTAAATTGATGCAATCACTCTGGCAAGTAGTATGGAGATTCCTTAGAACACTTGGAATGGAACCACCATTTGACCCAGCTATCCCACTCCTTGGCCTATACCCAAAAAACTTAAAATCAGCATACTACAGTGACACAGTTACATCAATGTTTACAGCAGCTCAATTCACAATAGCTATATTGTGGAACCAACCTAGATGCCCTTCAATAGATGAATGGATAAAGAAATTGTGGTATATATTCACAATGGAATATTATTCAGACATAAAGAAGAATAAAATTATGGCATTTGCAGGTAAATTGATGGAGTTGGAGAATATCAAGCTAACTGAGATAAACCAATCCCAAAAAATCAAAGGCCGAATGTTTTCTGTGATAAGTGGATGATGATACACAACGGGTGATATTCAACATGGTATTGGAAATCCTGGCCAGAGCAATCAGACAAGAGAAAGAAATATAGGACATCAAACTGCAAAAGAGGAAGCCAAATTGTCAATGTTTTCAAATGACAATTTTACATACAGAAACCCCAAGGACTTCATCAAACAAAAAGTTATTAGAATTAATAAATGAATTCAGTAAAGTTGCAGGACACAAAATCAACCCATAAAAATGAGAAGCATTGCTATATGCCAATACTGAACTGAAATAGAAATCAAGTAAGCAATTCCATTTACAATGACTTACCAAAAAAAAAAAAAAAAAAAAAAAACTAGGAATAAATTTCAAAAGAAACAAAAGATTTGTATAATATAAGCTATAAAACACTGAAGAATGAAATTGAAGAAAAATACACACAAAAATGGAAAGATATCCCATTTTCATGGATTGGAAGAACCAGTATTTTTTAAATGTCCATAGCAATCTACAAATTCAGCACAAAATACCAAAAAAAAAAAAAAAAATAGCTTCATAGAACTAGAAAAAAAACAATGCAAAAATTTGTACGTAATCACCAAAATCCCTGAATAGCCAAAGTCATCGTGAGCACAAAGAACAGAATGGAAGTATTAAAGTATTAAATGACATGACTTCAAAATATGCTGCAAGACTGTAGTAACCACACGGGGGTGAGGAACTGCCAGTTAACCAGCCTGCTCTGCGGATCTGGCCTCCACCATTTACTCATTCTTAGTGCTTTGTTCTCCTGTAGAGCCAAGAATGGAACCCAGAGCCTGCACATGCTAGGGGCCTGCTCTACCTCTGAGCTGCACCCCGGCCCCCTTAGCACCCTTGCCTTTTCCTGGGGAGCATGCTCTCTCTCCATGTGACACACCACAGCATAATGAGAGTTTGGGCTCAGGCAAACATGAGATGTGGGCTCAGATCTCGGCACCACCCCCAGGAGTAGGGGTGAAAACTGAGATGCTACTGTTAGGATGATGGGAAATGAGGCCTGTCCGGGGCCGAGCATGTGTGCTTTAGCAGTTGATCATCTCCATCCTCCTTTTTCTTGACAGTCTTTGGAATGTTTTGGTTCCTTTAGAGAAGGTAGAGAAACTGACATCTTGTGAGGGCCACTCTGAGTCTGGGTCTCAGGTTGAACATCTCATAGCTTTTGAAGTGCCTATTGTTCCCAGGTGCTGAACAAGAGGCCTTGGGGACTTCTGTGATGTGTAGAGTTCTGCCAGGCTTATTTTGCCTCTATGGAAGTTTGTTCCCTGATGCCTCAGTTCCGCACGCATCTGTCACAGTCTGGGTACCAGACTCTATTTAGAGAAGGGCTCTTGCCACTGTTATGTGCACATAGATCTTGTGTGTAAACAAGCAGACTAGAGATGATGAAATCCCACCCAAAAAAAAAAAGACGGTAGTAAAAAAACAGCCTGGTGTTGCCATAAAAACAGACTCAGACAAACAGAACAGAATAGAGAGCCTAGAACAGAAGTAAACCTTCCCACCTCCAGCCAAAGGATTTTCAACACAAGTGCTACATACACACACTGGGGAAAGGACAGTCTCTCCAGGAAATGGCGCTGGGGAAATGGGATATCCACATGAAGAGGAATGAAACTAGACACGCCAGTTACAAAACTCCACTCAGAGACCTAAAGACAGATCCAAAGCAACGAAACAAAGAGAAGAAAACATAAGGAACACCGTGGGATATTGGAATGGGCAAGGGTTATTTGGAAATACCCCAAAACACAGGAAACGAAAGCAAATATACACAAATTGAATTCCAGCAAACTAAAAGCTTCTGCATGACAAAGGAAACAATCACCTGATGAAAGAGAAAAATTGCAGGATCAGATAAAATATTTGCAAACTACACTTGGAACAAGGGGTTAAAATCTAGAAAATATAAGGAATTCCAAAAACTCAATAGCAGAGAAACAATCCAATTAAAAATGGGCAATAGCTCTAAATAAACATTTCTCAAAAGAAGATATATATAAATGGCCAATGGGTAATATGAAAAGTGCTCAACATCACTAATAGTAAAATGCAAATCAAATCCTTCAGTAGCAAAGGCTATTATCAAAAAGAAAAAAGACATCAAATGCTGGAGAGGATGTGGAAAAAAGGGAAAACTTGCACACTGTTAGTGTCACATAAATCAGCATGGTCACGGTGGAAAAGAGTATGGAGCGTCCTCAAAAATTAAAAATAGAACTACCATGTGATACAGCAATCCTGTTGTATAGATTCAAAGGAAATGAAATCATTTCCTTTGTTGAAAGATACATATTCACTGCCATGCTATTTTGCAGCACAATTCACAATTGCCAAGAAATGCAAGCAACCTAAGTGTCCACCAACTAACAAATGAATGAAGAAAATGTGGTACATATACTCTTGGAAAACTATTTAACCATAAAAAAGGAAATCCTGTCATTTGCAACAATATGGATGGAACTGGAGATCACTATGTTAAGTGAAGTAAGTCAGGCACAAAAAAGGAAGTACTGAATGATCTCACTCTTAAGTGCAATTTTTTTTAAAAGTCTCAAAAAATTGAGATTAGACTGGTGTTTACCAGAGGCAGCAAAAGTAGGGTGATGAAAGAGATGGTGAAAGATTAACCAATGGGTAACAAGTTGCAGTCATACAGGAATAAGAAGTTCTGGCATGCCATTGCAGAGTCAGGTTACTTTAGACACAATTGTGTACCATATATCTCAAAAAGCTAGAAAAAAAGATTTTGAATGCTTTCACCATAGGGAAATGGCAAACATTTTTTAAGGCTATATATGTTTAACCTGATTATACATTACATGTATCTAAACATTATACGTTACCCGATTCATATGTATAATTTTTATATTTTTATGTACCTTTAAAAATTTAGAAAAATAAAAATAAAAAATTTTTAAGTTATGAGAATCAGAAAATAAGAACTAAAGCAAAGTATTGAACCATATGATAGAATTGTGCACACATAATTTATTAATAAATAAATTTATAAATTATTAGCAATGATAGGTGAATTCAGCAAGATTGCTAAGTAAAGGATCATCAAAATAATAAATAATAAGGTCAATTATATTTCCATGTGCCAGTAACAAAAAGCATTTTTGAAAGTATACTATTTGCAATAAACTCAAAAATCTCATTTATTTAGGGTAAAAACAAATATGTAAGCTGCCACACTGAAAAAAAAAATTGAGAAAATTAAAGAAAGCCCAAATGAAATGAGTACATAATTGTATTCATATATTGAAAGAATTAACATGAAAAGATGCCAGTGCTTTCTAAGTTGATCTATATATTTAATGTCATCCTGATTAAAAATCTCAGAAGAGTCTTTTGGAAAATTGATAAACTGGACTTTTAACTTTTATTCGGAGATATAAACATCTAAGAGTTGCCAAAAGAAAGGGCCAAAGAAGAACAAATCTGGAAGAGGCCAGCAATCAAGATGCGTCAGAAAGCTTTATAGCCTCGAACTGTAAACAGCACGTGCCACACAGGTGAGTTTTTCACTTCTCTCACCTTGTATTGGTAGTGGATCGGGACCATAAGGTGAATTCAGGAACTTCCAGAGCACTGAGGTGCAGTATAAGAGGAACAAGCTTACCTTGGGGATCATGTAGTTCCTGAATTTAATGTTACAGGTGGCCACATGGGGCACATTGTTGGGTATCAGGCTGATGTATCTCTGGATCTCATGCACCATGGCATCTGTGTAGGGCATGTGACTTCTGTCCTGCATACAAGGGCTCCGGTGTCTGCCAATCACATGTTCAATCTCTTCCTGGACTTTAGCTGGTAAGATATAAGAAGTGATAGAGTAAGAGAAAGTAGTACATGTGTCACAGTAATTTAAGGCTATCTGAAGAATGATAGAGGTATCCCAAAGCATCATAAAGCCATAAAATACAGCTAGACTTAGAATTGCTGTGCGGTGGATACATACAACTCCTACAAACTAAGCATTAAGATAAGTCTATAAGCACCTACACGTTACTGTACAAGACAAGTAATACAAATAGAAACAATGAAGTAGTTTGATACATAAATATCTTGTTTATATGAATGCAAATTACTATCCTTGCAAAAAGAAAAACAGAAAACAAGAATCGCTTTCACATCAAATTAACATAAGGTATTTTAAATTTTGAATTCCACTGAGATTTACATGTGTATATGATTTGTGAGTTGTGTATATGTATTTATTTTCAACTTGCACTTGCTTTGAAACATTCTAGAAAGTTCTTCTGTAATTTATGTTGACATTTATTTAAAAAATGACTGTTTATTACTTGATCATACTATTTTAGACAACTTCAAACTTACTGGTAATAGAAATAAGGACTCACACCTCCAACATCACCTTGTGCAAAATACACAAAGACACACACACAGAGACTCTTCTGATGCTCTCTTTTCCCCAGTGTAATTATATCATAATTCTTATTGTGCCAGTATTCATTGTCACATTAATATGACTTCAGAAATATCATTTACAAGTAAGATGGGTGTGGTGGCTCACACCTGTAATCCCAGTGGCTCAGGAGGCTAAGGCAGGAAGATTGCAAGTTCGAGGCTAGCCTCAGCAATTTAGCAAGACCCCATCTCAAAATAAAACATTTTAAAAATGGGTTGGGGATGTGGTTCAATGATTAAGCAGCCCTGGGTTCAATCTCTGGTACAAAAAAATAAATAAATATTTATATTAATTATATGTAATTTATATTTATTATATAATTTATATGTATTTATTTTATTTATATATAACTATTATATTTATTATGTATAATTTATACTTATATATAATTTACAAGTAAACAACTATAATTATGCTTCAGCTTTTGTGAAGCGAAAATCTTGGAATTAAATGTGTCTATTTTAATTCCTAACTTTCAGATGCCAATTTAGAATTATTGCAAATTTTCATATATGTTTCAAATTCCTAGTCATAATTTTCTCATTACTAAAATCATCAAATCATCAGTCATGTTTCTTTTGATCTTGGTGTCTTCTCTCACACCTGCGTTATCCACCTGACTCCTTCCAGGCCAGGACCCAACAGCCCTGACACGCTCATCCTCCTCCGTTGAGCTCTCCTGATTCCTGGAACCCATGACTGCCTCTGACTTGGTTCCAGGCATTTGGATAGAGCACATCCTTTAGTATCTTTCTGAGAAAGTAAAAACAAGAAGTAAAATTTGGCCAGCTTATAGGCCCGAAAATATTTTTTTGTCTATGAAAACCCATTTGTTTACAATAAAAATAAATAAATAAATAATAAAATACACATAATACGCAAAAAAAAAAAAAAAATAAGAGGACAGTTGTTATTGAGAATTCTAATGTCATTCTGATTCTTAATCTAGGGTTTACACCTGGCAGCTGAATTTCATCAATAAGATGGACAAGGAAGCAAGGATCTGAGAATCTGAGTGAACTCTTACTTGAGGCTTCCTTTCAGTTCTGTGCTTCCTTCTTTCCCTGTGTCCATGTTCCTGAGTGCTGGGCCCTTAGGCTCAGTTTCTCTAGAGAGTGATTATCCCTTTCCTCTGGGGGGAAGTTATCTGATGAATAGTGAGATGGAGAGAACCTGGGCAGGAGACCTCCTGTTTCTGCTTTCTTTGACACTTGGTTCTTCAATATACTGAGCCTTATGGAAGTTGTAGGGACATAAATTAACCTGATCGTCATGTTAAATCTTCCTACTATGACATTCAGGGTACAATTTCAATCTTTTTACCTAATTAGCCATCTCCTGTTCATCTGTTTCTTTCCAAAGTTTTGCAAAGACTTATTACTATTTTCTACACTCCTCTGCTCCAACTTACATAGAAGTAATTCTCATTTGTAATTAATTTAATATCATCTCAATGGGATCCTGACCCAGAAAAATATGTGCACAACCAGAAATTTTTAAAAATTTGAGGTTGTTTGTAAAAGATAAAAACAATTAATATTCAGAAAAATTCTCTTCTTGGCAAGTATTTTTCTAGACTCAGATTTCTATAATAATAAAATTCATTAGGTGCATATTCTGCCTAAATAACATATCTCTTTCTTGTAAATATGAGCTATTAAAATACTTCCCAGTATCTGGAAAATTTCTCAAGCCATCTACCAAACTTCTAGACTATTCACTATGTTTCAATACCATTTCCATTTTCCCTGACCCACAGATTAATAATAAAGATCTGTAAGAACACACCTACTTTTCAAAGTAGTTTATCCACTAGAACACCAATGTACGATGATGCCTGTGCCTGCTGCAAACTCCTTCCTATGACCTCCAAACTCTGTCCAGAGTATTCTGTCACCAAAATACAAAGACTTTTCTCTTATTCACTTTCTCCTGTTTTCCAAATTTGTCTCATTGTTATCCCTTTGTGATATTAGTAAAAATTATATCTGGTAACCCACAAATTTTGATAATTAAATTTCTCTAAGAGGAAAAATGTGGAGAAGACTAGCAGTGTCTCAACTATGTCTCTGTACTCATACCTGTAATTTCTGGGTGCTTCAGCAGGAGCAGAAGTCCATATCTCAGAGTGGAGCCGGTTGTTTCTGTTCCAGCTACAAATAGATCAGTTACAGTGGCCAGCAAGCTTTCAATAGTAAACTCAGACAGTTGATTGTGCTTCTCCTAGGAATTTTTGATTATTTAATTAGTAAATAGCTACCATCATATTAAATTACATTAAATCCCAAATAAGAGATTAGTCCAAAGAAAATCATATTTAGAAAATAGAAACTGCATAGTATAGCAGAGAATGTAAACTAGTTGACCCACTTTTCATTTCTTACACCCCTTATTTCTTGCTTGCCTTAAAAATTCCATTGCACAGGCATTATTGCAGCTATGTCAGTCATGATACATATTTGATGCCAATGACAGAAGGAACCTGCTGGTACCATTTTCTCTTCCTTCTTCTTACTAAAACACATATGGGATAGTGGAGGTGGTATAGGTAATACTTTGGAACATGAGCACTTCAGCATCAATGCAAAGGCTCATACACTAAGTATGGTGATGGGAAACGGCAGGCACAAGAGTTCTTGGTATTTCAGGGCTATTGTGTTACCTCTGTACTAAACAATAGGAGATTATATGTATGTGAGATAAACATACTATTTTTTAATCCACTGTTAATTTTTTTCCTTCTTATATACACACAGAATCTTAATTGGTACAAAAGGATAAATCAGAGCCACGTCTTATAAGATATTATGAGCCATAATCAAGAGTTTGCAGTTTCTAGCCCAGCATGGTGGCTCATGCCTATAATCCCGGCAACTCAGGAGGCTGAGGTAGGAGGATGGCAAGTTGAAAGCCAGCATCAGCAATGCAGTGAGTAGCTTAACAAGACACTATCTCAAAATAAAATATAAAAAGGGTTAGGGGGTGGGGCTGGGCTCGTGGCACAGAGGTAGTGCACTTGCCTAGCACATGTGAGGCACTGGGTTTGATCTTCAGCACCACGTTCTCAGTTTTTGGAGGAATCTGCATGCACAACTGCTTCCAGACTGGCTAATTTTCAGTCCCACCAACAACATCAGAGTGAACCTTTTCCCCCACATCCTCACCTGCATGTATTATCTTTGTGTCCTAGATAATTGGAATTCTGACTGGAGTGAAATGAAATCTGAGTGTTGTTTTGATCTGCATTTCCCTGACTGCTAGACATTTTGAATATTTTTTTCATATATTTTTTGGCCATTTGTATTTCTTATTTGAGAAATGTCTCTTTCCCATTTATTGATTTGGTTATTTGTTTTCTCGGTTTGTTGTTGTTGTTGTTCTTTTGTTTTGTTTTGTTTTTGTTTTGGCGTGATGCTTTTTGAGTTCTTTATATATTCTGGATATTAATCACCTGTCAGAGGAGTAGCAAGTAAAGGTTTTCTCCTATTCTATAGTCTCTGTCTTCAAGTCTTAATCATTTCCTTGGCTTATGCAGAAGCTTTTTAACTCAATGACATCCCCCTTACTGGTTCTTGGTTTTATTTCTTGAGCTTTAGGTATCTTGATAAGGAAGTCAGAGCCTCCACTAACACATCCAGGTGTTTCTCTACACCACAGAAAAAAATGGCAATTTAATACAAACCTGCCAGCATCCTCAAGGGCTTTAATATCCATGGCAGAGAAGGATATAAAATACAAAGATCATGGTTTCTCCCTGAAAGGAATTTACTAGAATATTCTTCCAACTGCTGCTGCTCCCACTGCTGCTGGTAACTAACTGTATCAGGGAGCTTAATGGGCCAACAAGCAGATCCCTGGCAACGTGAGCATGAGTCCCTTAGCTTTCTCCAAAGGCACCCAAAGTGATAACTTCAGATGCACCTATTCAACTTGTAAGAAGCTTGTCTAGACATTGAATGCCAAACTCTGTACAACCTGCGTCATTAACCAGGTAGCTCTGGGGGTAGATGGGGATCTTTATCCTTAGATCATGGAAGGTGGAAAAACAACAGGGACACTTCCAGCAGCTATCTTCACAAGATCAAAGAAAATAGCTAAAATGTGAGTGCAGGTATTTGCCACAGAAACTCTCCATGGCCTGGTGGAGAGAGAAAGAGAGAGAAAGTAGGAGATACACACACATTCCCGGATTCACTGTGAGGATACAGGAAACACATATCTAACATCCCAACCTTTCCAACCACATCTAGATAGTGTGAATTCTACCTTAACTATCTTGTGGTACTGATAGGACATGACAAATCCTAATCTCAAAGGGCTGAAAAAACCGACACAGCAGTTTAAACAAATACAGATATTTGAGAAGCACCTTAGTATCTACAACTAAACTGGTAAGATCCTTCTTCTATTAGAAGACCAGGAGAGGAAGTTGTTTTATATAATGTGCATAAACCATCACGGAAAGTTAAGAAAAATTAAGAAATAGAAATATACAGCCCACATAAGATAAATCTCCAGAATTCAACCTTAGCAAAATGGATTGTCTTTTGCCTGACAAGAGAGTTCAAAATAATTGTCTTAAAGATGCTTACTGAGGGAAAGCAATGAAAGAACAAACTGACAAAGGGGAACAAAAAAAAGAGAAGGAGATAGGAATAGGAAAGACAGAAGAATAAATCAAACATAATTTTCCTATGTACACATATGAAAAGCACCTAAGTGAATCCCACCATCTTGCCCGCCCACAAGAATGGGGTCCTAATTAAAATAAGATATACCCTATGCTTGTATAATTTTATCAAAACGGATTCTACTTTCATGTATAACTAAGAAGAACCAATAGTAAATAAATAAATAAAAAGAACAAACAGAATTTCAGCAAATTATAGAAAATATACTTTTCACAATTATCAGAAATATAAAACTATGCCAAAAAGAAATTATAGTAATGGAGAATACTGTAAGTGAACTTAAAAAGTCAACAGAGAAATTCAACAGCAAAATAGATCAAGCAGAAGAAAGGATCAGTGAATTCAAAATTAGGTTACTGCCAATCTGAAGAGAAGAAAAAAAAAAAAGAATGAAAAAGAGTAACGATAAGGACATAAGGAACAAAATCAAGTGGAACACAATCAAGCAGAACAAAACAAGCAATATTGTCATGACAGGAAAACAGAGATTGAAAGAAACAGAAAATCTATCAAAAAATATAATGATTTCTCACCAGGCATGGTGGCTCAGGAGGCTGAGGCAGGAGGATTGAGAGTTCAAAGCCAGCCTCAGCAAAAGCAAGGCCCAAAGCAACTCAGTGAGACCCTGTCTCTAAATAAAATACAAAATAGGGCTGGGGATGTGGTTCAGGGGTTGAGTGCCAAGTTCAATCCCTGGTACCCCAAAAATAAATAAATAAATAACAATTTCTCAAGCCTGGAATAAAATTAGAAATTCAGGTTTGGGAAGTTTAGGGGACATCAAATAAGATGAATCCAAAGAGAACCACACAAACACACATAATAATCAAATGGCCAAAAGGTAAATACAAACAGAATTTTCCAGGCAGCAAGGTAAAGATGACTCATAACATAGAAGGGAATTCTAATGAGATTCTTGTTGAATAAATTTTTTCCAACAAAAATCTTATAGGACAGAGAGATATACATTCAAAATCCCAGTGGGAGAGGGGATATACTAATCAATCATTATCTACCCTGCAATTTTAAATATACTAAATTCCATATATGACAAGCCTACAGTAAACATCATATTCACCACTGAAAAGTTGGAGGCATCCCCTCCAAGATCAAGGAAGAAGACAAGAATGTCCCCTCTTGCCACTTTTATTCAACAAAGTGCTGGAAGTCCTAGCCAGAACATTTAGGCAAGAAGATGAAATGTAATTCATCCAAATATGAAAATAAAAAGTGAAATTGTCTCTATTTCCAAAGACATGATCTTATGTATAGGAAACCCAAAAGATCTCACCAAAAAACTGTTAGAATTGATAAATAAATTCAGTAAAATTGCAAAAGTCAAAATCAGCATGCAAAAGTCAGTAGCATTATTAAACACTAACAAAAAAACAGTCTGAAAAAGAAATTAAGAAAATAATATTATTTATAATATAATGAGAAAAATTAAGTATTTGATTAAATTTAAGCAAGGAGATGGAAGTCTGTATACTGATAACTATAAAACATTTGTGAATGAAACTGAAAAAGACACAAAACATAAAAGGATAGCCCATGCTCATAGGTTAGAAATATTAGCATTGTTAAAATGTCCATAATTTCCACAGCAATGGACAGAGTCGATGCCATTTGTATCAAAATTTCAATATCACTCTTCACAGAAATAGAAAACACAATCCTAAAATGTATATGGAACCAAAAAACACCCAAGTAACCAAAGCAATCAGGAGCAAAAAGAATAAAGTGGGAGGCATTGTATAACCTTCAAAAGATTATAAAGCCATAGAAATTTTAAAAAATGATACTGGCATAAGTCAGAATATCAACAAATGTAATAGTATAAACAGCCCAGAAATAACCCCATGCATCTTAATTCAGTTGATTTTCAAGAAATGTGCCATGAATACACAATGGGAAATGGGCATTCTCTTCAATAAATGTTGATGGGGAAACACGACATCCACATGCTTAAGAATAAAATTTGACCATTACCTCAATCCTTGCATAAGACTCAGCACAAAATTCACTGAAGGATTGATTGTGAGACATGAAACTAGAAAATCACCAGAAAGAAACATAGGGGAAGACCTCCATGTCAGTGGTCTGGGAGGTGATTTCTCAAATAAACCACAAAACCAGTAAGAAATAAGAGCTGAAATAGCAAATGTGATTTCATCAAACTAAAGTGCCTGCACATCAAAGGAAATGATTACCAGAGTGAAGAGACAATCTACAGATTGGGAGAAAGTATATGAAAATGAGTAGGGGCTTACATCCTAAATATATAAGGAACACAAATCACTCAATAGCAAGAAAACAAATAACACTATTAACAAGTGTTATGAACAGACTCTTTTCAAAAGAAGACTTGCAAACGACCAAAAGATATATGAAAAAATATTCAACATCACTAACCACAAGGGAAATGCTCACTCCACTTAGAATGGCAATTATAAAAAAGTCATCATCCGCGTATCAGGGAAAACTTTCGGCCTTTGGTTTTTTGGGACTGGCTTATTTCACTTAGCATGATATTCTCCAATTCCGTCCATTTATCTGCAAATGCCATAATATTATTTTTCTTTATGGCTGAATAATATTCCATTGTGTATATATACCACGGTTTCTTAGTGCTGATGAAGATAAGGAGAAAATAGAATCCTGGCACACTGTCGATGTTAATGTCAATTACCAAACACCCTCACCATTCTCACTACTGCAGTTTTCCACACAGACCCATTTGACTTTCATCTACTCCTCCACCTAAAACTAATTTCTTAGACCTATAGACTATGACAAGATTGATGACTTGACCTTGTTTTACAATCTGCATTTCTATATTACAGACTGACCAAGTCCAAAGAGGTGAAAAAGTCTCATAGCTGGCTCATACATACACCTGATCAAATCAAACTCTATGCCAATGTTCAAGTTTTCAGAGTACTTAACAGAAATTTCCAACTCCTTATCTACCCAAATCCATTTCTGGTTACACTCAGCTAAAGCTTCTCTCCTCCATCTCTACCACCACACTCATTTGACCCTCCTGTCTGAAATCCCCTCCCCTGTTCCTCACTGCAAATAATTGAAGATCTATATCAAACCTCAGGACAAGCAAGAGGACCATCTAGGGTAAGCCCTTCCTGCTGTGTGATAGGTCTACTTCTATTTCATGGCTTGGTATTCTGTATTTTCTAATAGATTTATATTTCCATTTCACCTGAGGCATAGAATCTGTCTTTCCTCAGTTTATTAGTGCCTGAAAACAGTGTCCATGTATTCTAACTGAATTTAAGAATTCAATTTTAAATCTTCCTTGAGGTTTAGTCCAGATGCTGCAGGCAGTAGGTACTTAAATGTTAAGTTAAGTGTTACTTAAGTGTTTCTTGCCTGGCCAATTACATTCCCAATAAGTAAAGAAAGGATTAATGAAGCACAATATGTATGCAAACAAATAACATTTTACCTGTTCCATTTTGATCAGGAAGCAATCAATGAAATCCCGAGGATTGTCTAGGTCCAAGGATTCTTGGTGATCTTTTACTTTCTCCAAAACATAACTTGTTACATAAGCAAAATTTTTAAGTACTTTGTTATGACTCCCTGGGAGATAATCCATGAGAGCAGGGAAAGCACTGCAGACCTTAAAGATTGAAATGTTATTTATTAGGCCAGGAGTGGGGGTACACACCTACAGTTCCATTACGCAGGAGGCTAAGCACATGAGCTGGAGACCAGCCTGAGCAACATAATGAGACCACACTGCAAAAAGAAAATTAAAAACAAGTATTAAAGTCATATACACCATACACCAACCATGGTTAAAAAGTGTGGTGAGTTAAAGTATGGTCTCCAAATTGAGCAGCGTGTGATTGCCGTACGAAGGAATGCTCCATGCTGACAGGGAGATGGGAGTAAAACCCACCACCTCATCAAACACGGTAAGAATGTCTGATACGTACACAGTTTTTACAGCATTAAAACATCTCTATGTCAGTTCTCCCATTTTTACTTGCAACTTTGAAATACAGAATGGCATGAATCACTATCACTCATGGGTCACATGTCAGCACAGAGGTTAAGGACACTTGCAGCCTGACACAGAGCACACAGACACTCCCTGCAATTTCTTCTACCAGCAGTAAGCCTCAGGAATAGAATCATGACTTTGTAACTGGGCTGGGTGCAAAGATACCATGAAAACCAACACAGCATTTTATAGACAAGCACATGTCACAGAGTGGTTAAATGACTCCTATAAAATCATGCAATTATCTTTTAGGCAGATTATAGGGCACACCAGCTCAACACAGGGCAACACTGTGATGTTTGCTTATGGTCCATTCACACCACAACCCAATCATTCTGTGATCTTGACCCTGGTCACTTTCTCAACCAGGATCCCCACTGAAGCATCAAACACCCCACTGCCCAGAGGATCCTGGCAGCAGCCGTGTCCCTAACATTCTCCACCCTGATCTTCTAAATTAGGATGTTTCTGCCTGGTGCCGAGGTCTCTAGTGCTGACTGGCAGACAAGCCTGTGGGTAACGGAAACTTTTCAACAGGAGCCCTGGGTATCCACTGAGGGCCTGGGCACGATTTGGGGCAATCACCGAAGTGCTGCCTGGAAACAGAGGTTTTTTGAAAAACCACCAGTCACTGGGCTTGAATTCTACCCCGAGACTCAGGCATTTGTCTTCCTTGTAAAAATGAAGGACTCATCTACCTTTCTGAGAGGTTCACACCAAGATACTAGGATTTGGACAGCACTCTGGTGTCTAAGGGTTTACTTCACAGTAGGCACAGTAAACAGCCCATCCCCCCAAAAAAATTGCCAAACATCATGGAAATTCTGGCAGAATCAACTTTATCAGAAATCTAGAAGACAGTCAGATGTTTCCAACAACAAAGGGGAAACCAAATGGACAAAAAGGAAAATAATCTAAAAACTCAGAAAACTCTGTGGCATTGCTGCTGCTCCTCCCACCCACCTCCTCAGCTTGGCAGTGGCCTTAATGAGGACAGCCCTCTGTCCAGTGAGGGACCCGGGTTCTTGGTTCCAGAGGAACAGAGATTGTGCTTCTCTGTTCTCAACTATCAAGGACTACCTGAAGGACAGAAGCAAAGCAGGTGTGTCTCTTTCATCAAAGTCAGAATTCACTAGGGTGGAAAAGCAAAGGGCAGCATCAAAAACCTCAAAATGCCCTACCTGGAAAAAAGATTTTTTAACTTATTATGCCACTAAGCAACCCTGAGCCAGCCAGGCAAAAGAGTACAGCTAAGGCACAACAGCCTGGGAAAGAAACCTTGGGAGAGCGTACCTTTGAAAAATGAGGGCACTCGAAAGCACCCACACATTCTGATAAATTCAAACAAATTACGGACAGACCCAGGGCAGGACATGGGCTAAGAAAAGACCTGAAGTTTTCACCTCTGCTGACTTTAGGCTGCTTAAGAGCAAGTGCCTGGCATAGAGTCAATCTGGAGAAAGTCCTCCCTCTCTCCATTTATTTTTTTAATTTTTTTTAGTTGTAGTTGGACACAATACCTTTTTTCATTTTTTAATGTGGTACTGAGACTCGAACCCAGTGCCTCGCATGTGCTAGGCAAGCGGTCTACCACTGAGCCACATTCCCAGTCCCCCTCTATTTATATTTTTCCCTCCTTTTTATCTTCTTTCCTTATGTCTATCTTTTCTCTCTCTCTTTCTCTCTCTCTCTCTCTCTCTCTCTGACTCTCTGCCTCTCTCTTCTACCCCTGTGCTCCATTTTCTTTCTTTCCCTTTTTGGCTCCTTCAAGGACATTTCTGTTGAAACTAGCTGTACATAAGCTAAAGGAACAGAGATTTCAGAGACCATACATGACAAAGATTACAAACTTTTAAAAAAGGGTTTAGAAAAGTCACCTATTTAGAATTTGTGTTCATTTCATTAGTTTTTCTTTCCACTTAACGTGTATGACTTTTGTCATGTTAAAAAAAAAGGCAGGCTACAGAAAGCAGAAGAAACAGAGAGAAAGAGAGAGAGAGATTGTCAAACAAAAAAAGAGACAAAGGAAAGAAAAAACAAAGAAAGCAAGAAGGAGGATGATTCTACTTTCCAAAAAATAGTCTATAAACTGAGGTGTGAGGTGAATGTTTGAAAAGTGGACACATGGAATACTGATGTAGAACTTTGTACTTGTCAGAGAAATGACCACAAATGATTATTAAGAAGAGAAGATCCCATCTCACCTGCATCCATGGGGAATTCAAAATCTTGAAGTTTTCATTAAATTTTCCTATCAAGTTAAGAAAATTTGGATCTTTATAATCAAAACGATTCTGGAAAATAATGGAGCAGATCACATTGCAAGGAGCACAGTTCAGGATAAAAGTAGGATCACTGGGTGAGCCTAAAAAATTGGAAACAATTTTGGAAGACATTAAAATATACATATAAAAGTCCGTGTCTTACTTCACAGAAGATCTACAATCAATCAACAAATGTATGAAAAAATGTTCAACATCTCCAGTACTTAAGAGAAATGCAAATCAAAACTATCCTAAGATTCCATCTCACCCCAATTAGAATGGCAATTATCAAGAATACTAGCAACAATAGGTGTTGGCGAGGATGTGGGGAAAAAGATACACTCATACATTGCTGGTGGGGTTGCAAATTGGTGCAACCACTCTGGAAAGCAGTATAGAGATTTCTTAGAAAACTTGGAATGGAATCACCTTTTGACCCTGCTATTCCACTCCTTGGCCTATACCCAAAGGACTTAAAATCAGCAAACTACAGTGATACAGTGACATAAATTCACAATAGCAGCTCAATTCACAATAGCTAGATTGTGGAACCAACCTAGATGCCCTTCAATAGATGAATGGATAAAGAAACTGTGGTATATATGCACAATGGAATATTACTCAGCCTTAAAGAAGAATGAAATTATGGCATTTGCAGGTAAATGGGATGAATTGGAGAATATCATGCTAAGCAAGATAAGCCAATCCCAAAAAACCAAAGGTCAAATGTTTTCTCTAATAAGTGGATGCTGATACAAAACAGGGCCTAGGTGGGGACGGAGGGATGGAGGAACATTGAATTGTGCAAAGGGGAATGAAGGGAGGGGAGGGGGCAGGGGCAGGAGTGAAAGAAATGGTGGAATGAGACAGACATCATTACCCTATATACATGTATGATTGCACGAACTGTGTGACTCTACATCATGTACAACCAGAGAAATGAAAAGTTGGACTCCATTTGTGTACAATGAGTCAAAATGCATTCTGCTGTCATGTATCACTAACTAGAGCAAATAAAAAATTTTTTTAAATAAGTAATTTAAAAGAAAAAAGTGCATGTCTTCAAAGTAACAAACAAGGGTAATTTTAGAATCCCTAAAGCAATTCTGACACAGAACTTCCACATGCTTAAAATCAACACATGATTTTTCCCTTGAACTTAAATTGACTATTCTATCCTATCTGGCTTAATAATTGTTACACAAATACTCTTTTGACACCCACCAACTTATGGAAACATCACCCTTTGTGTACATGATTCTGATCCTAGTTCCCTGTTATTTTGGAATACAAAGGAAAAAAAAAAAAAAAACTTTGAGTGGCCACTTTAATAAACACCTAGTAAGGGGCTGGAGCTGGGGCTGAGCGGTGAAGCAGCTTGCCTTACACAGCGCTGGGTTCGATCCTCAGCACAACATAAAAATAAATTAATTAAATAAAGGTATTGTGTCCATCTACAACTAAAAAAATTTTTTTTAATTTAAAAATTAAACAAATGCCTAGTAAGGACTTGGGATATGGCTCAATAGTAGAGGACTTGCCTTGCATGGAAGAGGCCTTGGGTCCAATCCCCAGGACAGGAGGGTTGGGGGAAACCCTTAATAATTTGAGTTAGTGCAAAAGCACATCCACCTGGGAAAGTTATTAAAAAGTTAAGCATTGACATAGGAAAGAAGAAAATAGCAACCTGGAAATTTTTATATGGAATGAATAGTCTAAGGATCTATAGGAACTATATGTAGAACCAGCAGAGGAGAAGACTAAATCAGAGAGAACAACTACAGGAAATGCAGGCATTTGCAGGTAAATACAAATGTAAAAAGGCAAAAGCTAACCATATCATATGAAAAGAAAAGCTAACAAAAATGAGCATGCGCTCTAAATTAGATGTTTGCTTTAAATAAAAGTGAAGTAAGAAATCTTCATTTCAAATATAAAAGGTTACCTTGATAAATGGAGTCCTTTTATTTCTTCATTTCAATGCCATAAGGGAAAAACTTTTAAAAACAAAAAGAATCTCCTGCTCTAGGAGATTAATTTACTTGGGCAGAGCCTGCTCTCTTGTGGAAATATGGGTTATTACTCTATGTAGTTATCAACAGAATACTGTGTTATTACAAATTTTAGATTTGGCCATCATTTAGGTCTATTCCATCATTTTATAGAGAAGAAAATGGGAAATTTTTCTTTTTTGAATGAGCAATATTTAAGTGAAATTTCTGTAACCAAATTAGCAATGAACTTTATGTGTAAAAGCCCCCAAATGTACATCATAGATATAATGAAGGGGAACTTGAATGAAAAGTGTTATGAAGAAATAATAGGGAATTAAATAATAGAAAATTGTGTACTTAACAACTCCTCTGTCTGGCTCCTTTTCAGGTGAAATACCAAGGCATTAAGCTTTCCCAAAAAATTCTCATTTAACTTTAGAAGATAAGGAATAATTTGAAACTTCTGTGTGTGTGTTTCACACACACAAAAATTCTAATTTTCAATCTTTCTCTTCATTTAGAAAAAAATAAGAATATGTTAGGGCAATTTGTAATTCAAGTTGAAAACAAACATGTCCTAGATGAATAGAGTTTGCAGTGAGGATAAATAATTACCATAAAACTTCTAATCCCAAACCCAATGTGCTGAGGACAACAAAGCAGGAAATGATAACCATTGAAAAGACTGGTAGTTATTATAGTCCCCAAGATAAGGAGTGCCAGTCCTCACAGGGCCACATGGGGAAACACCAACTTTGAACAGGAGGCAGAAGAAGCAAGGGGGGAGTCATGGAGCAAAAACTTCACTGGAGTTTGCAACAGACGGAATGAGTGAGGTAGGATAGACAGGTACACTGTGTATCCTCATTGAATAATCTGAGTAATTTCAGTGGGTCAAGACTATAGAGATAGTCCCTAGTTATTCCATAGCTGGCCCTGGGATGATTAAGGGCAAGAAGAATGAAGGATTGGTGTGGGAGACTTTGACAAAGGAAGTGATCTGGAGTCTGGGCTATGGATTGGTTGGTTGGTTTGTACATCAAAAGCATGCCTTCTGTCTCCAGAAATTAGCCTTCCTAAGTCTGCAAGACATTCATGATGTCAAAGGAACATAAAGCATAGAAAATAAAAACGTGATTAGTATACAAATAATGTGGACGGAGGAATACAAGGAAAGCTTAAAGCAAAGTGAACTTAACAATTAGAAAAGGAAGAAAGAGTGATTAGTAGTAGTTGAAATTCAGTTAAATAAATCCTTTTTAGCATTGGAATTTGTATATTTGTAGAATCTGCCATAGTGTATATTTACTTAAGATATATAAAACAATACAGAAAGTAGTGAGTAGCATTAAGTAACATCAGCTGATCACTTTTAAATAGTTCTTTATTTACAGGGAAAACACAATAGATGAGGCCTGCACTAAGAGATGCCTAGGCAAATAAGTCACAGATGAGCACCATTTCTGGCAGAAATTGCAGGCATGGGTCTTAAATCAAACCCAGACATGTCAGTGAGGCTGATGGAACAAATACAGACTGATTATGTGACAGCATGTCACTTTCTCATGCCCCATAAAGATGGGATGAGGTTGTTCCCACCATGTCTATTTGAAAAGTGCTCCCTGATAAAATGTTCTAGAATAGTTAATCCACAATTACACAACAGGAAAAATATTAGTCTTTCATAACTTTCTTTTCGTAAGGAGTCTCGGAACTTTCTGTCTTCATGATATACTGATCTGGAAACAAATGAGCTGGGGACAAGGTAGGATACAGGGAGTATTTTCTCACACAGCAGACACAGTCATTATGTACAAAAACAAGCACATGAACACCAAAGCCCCATTGGCTGGCTGCCTCACACCATCGCCTCCTCCCCATGAGAGGCAGCAATCGCCACCCAAGGATGACATATCAGCCACTCCTGCAATATTTGGAAAGATCGCACAAGAGGAGAGCAGTGCGTTGAGGTCAGTGACATAAAAGGCACCCACCATAGGTCTTCCTCAACTCCTCCACAAGGCAGCGGGCTTCCTCTTGAACACGGTCCTCAATGCTCCTCTTCCCCATCCCAAAATTCCGCAGGGTCATGAGGGAGAAGCGTCGGAGCTCCTTCCACTTCGTTCCGTTGCTGAAAATGACTCCTAGCAGAATGAAATACAGAGAAAGATCCCAAACAGAGAAGAGGAAACTGACATAGGGTAGACAAGATCTGTCTGAGGAGCTCAAGTCTCATCCCCGGGACCACTGCCTGAAACACACACGCACACTCATACACATCCACACTCACCATGTCCGCCGGTATTAGTTCTTTCAATTATTGGGAAAGAGCCTCTTCCAGAAAACGCCTCTCCTAGATCATCCAGAGCTTCCTTCACAGCTTCATATCCACACACCACTACAGAGGGCTTCATGCCCAAATACAGAGTGAACACAGGGCCATAGACTTTTGAGAGCTGGAAATAGGAAAGAAATGAAAATATTAGCAAGTCACAATATGATCTACATATTGTGCATGACTCTGATATTATTATTTTGTTGCTATTTTTATTCTTCCAAACACAACTTCAAACCTTGCTGAATTTTATACATAAGATGGTGGTTGTTGATTGTTACATATAGAATGGCTCTCATTTGCCAGGAAATTACCAGGGAAATTACTAGATGAACTGTCACAATTAATCAATACCTTGAGATAGATTTATTTACTCTGTTTTATAGGTAGAGACTGAGGTTCAAAGACTCAGATTAACTTCAGTTTCCCACAGCTAGTAAACAGAAGACCTAAATTTGTCAACTTCTGGTACCTGAACAATTTGTATCAGTCACCAATGTCCAGACTAGATGCTGTGGGACACTGCTTCAGAGTCACCTGATCTGGACTCAGTAGACCCATGATAAATACCAGAAATCTCCCATTTTAAACATCACCCCAGATAACTCTAAATGCCCAGCCCAGTTTGAGATCCACCAGTATTAATAACTCTGAAAGAGAATGGTCACAGCAGAGAAATGCCAGGACATGCAGCTTCCCATGGAAGGACAATTCCTCCCATGCTGGACATTCATAGGTCACAGAGAGGAACTCTGTGTGGAGCCCAAAAGCATTCTGATGTCACTCAGCTGGCCCTCATTAATTCTTTCTTTGTTCACGTGTTTTTATGAACCCATAGATATTTCCTTGACAACAGAGAAATTTGCTTCTGTGGAGAAATTTATCATGGCTAATCTAAACAAAATATGCACCATGTACAGTAGATGACTTCTTGAATAAAATCTCTAATCTCAAAACATTTGTATTTCCATTGACCTTCAGAAAAAAGTCATAGCAAATGACTATGAATCAAAGAAGGGCAGTTCTTTATCAATTCGAATCTAATTTCTCTCCTAGCAAAATGCATTATTATTATTTTGCTTTATCTGACAGTGACAAATCAAAAATAATAATCCACAGGGAGTCAGATAAAGTGAAATGATAATAATGCATTTTGCTAGGAGAGAAATAATTAAATTATTAAATAATATCACTTAATAATTTGCCTCCAGTGGTATATTTTATTTAAAAGAGTGAATTATTTATCATTTGCAAGCCACTGAAGAATCATAAAGCATACTTACTTTGGTTAAGGATTTGCTGATATCCTTAACATCTATCTGCAGGATATTTCCAATAATTGGGAGAGGAGTGGGGCCAGGAGGGAGCTTCTCCCTCCCAGAGCTCTGTCTCCATAGTGAGAGGAGAAGCAGACAGGAAACACCAAGGACCAGGGCTACAACTAGGTCCATTGAAAGCTTCTTTTCTTACTGAAACAACTGTAAGCCTGCAATCCCCAGCCTTTATAACACTCCCAGCTAACTTGTGAATCTTTGACATATAAGTGACCAATCAACTGATTGTCCTTTAATCTCTCTTCTGAGTGGACTTTGCCCCACTGAAAAACATGAAAATAAATTGTTCTCTCCACTTGATCTCCTTTCCACAGCCCCACCCTGGAAATTCTGGTGCACCTAGTCTGGGGTGAGTCCTACATACTATTTTTAATTTTTACACACCTGCATTGGTCCCAATGTGCAATCAGAATTGTGAACCAATGAGACAAATATTTTGATGAAGAAAAAATTGCTCAACTTTCTCAATTCTTAGACTGACAACCAATTGGATATTTCTGACATTTAGGTCAATCCATGTGTTTTATCCCTTGCATATAAAATAGTGTTTACCTAGTAATGCCTTTCAAACTCTTCATAGCATCCTTGAAAATAACTTTTTAAAAATATTTTAGTCAGCTGTACTAACATTACAGTTGCTCAAACATGAAAAGGCTAATGTAACATAAATCTTGAGTGACTGAACTTGTATCAAGTAACTAGCTAATGTACACTCCTTTTACTGTTACATGCCCTATAAAGCACTTGACGGCAGAGGTTATTGTCTTTTTTATTTTTCAAATAAGGAAAGGAGATCTGGGAGAAGAGGAGACATCAGTGTCACACAGCGCAGTGGTGGTAGAACTGGGATTAGAATGAGCTCTTCTGATGCCAATCATGATGCTCTACGGCTTCCCCACAGCTGCATGGAGGATAATTTTAGCATAACAAGAAAACCAAAAATCTTTAGTTACTGTGAATGTAAACCACCCAAAATAACACCACACACTCTCTAGAGAACAAATCAGATCGGGTTTCTCTCTTCTCCATCCCTGCAGAAGTAAAACTTGCTTAGTGTAATGGAGGAAGAGCCAATCTCAGAAAATTTAGGAGGAGAAAAGAAGGAAGATTAAAGAAGGAACAATGAGCATGTGCTGTGGTGGTGGATGGGGCGGGGGTGGGACAGAGACTGTCTTTCAATAGTATCCCCAGCACAGAAGGACCACACTGTGCAGACCTGAACAGGAAGATGACCTTCAGTGGTCACGAGGCTCTAAATATCAGTGAAAAAACATACACCACTAGATCACTAATGGCAATGCTTGTCAAAAAAAATATTACGAACAGAACAACACGGAGGTAGGGAAGTCTTTAAATGCCCACAACTTGCAGACCTGAGTAGGATAAGACGTTCAGTGGTCACGAGGATTTAAATACGACTGGAATGATATGTATTGCTAGACTGGTAATGGCAATGCTCATAGAGAGGCATGTTTTCTAACATCGTCGCATTCATTCTAAATTGACTAGTGCAGTTATTTCTAAGTGCCTTAATAAGAATCTTGTGAAGAATGAATCACATAAGGATTTATCAGTCATGTTTACAGGGATTCTGACAATTTACAGAGGATTGTCACACTGTCATATCCCTTTTGGTTCTCTCAATTTCCTTTGCCTAAGGTAAATTATTCTCTCTGTGGAGCTGAAGAACTGGGCCTTGGAGAAGCAGTGCCGTGGCCAAAGACACAGAGACTGCAGGAGGGAGAGCTGAGGCTGGAGCCCACCTCCCGCCTCCTGCACGCTTCCCTCCACACCACTGGATTTACCAACATTCACCTGTACTTTGATTCCATATTTCATGATTCATTCTAAGACTTTCAAAATAAATATGAATCTAGTTAATTATTATACTACAAGTTGATTTAAATGACACATCACTTTTATTAATCGATGTAACACAGGGCTTAGTGAATCTTTTATGCAGGGCAAAGAGAAACAGTAATTTGCTGCCTGACTCACATAGCTCTAAACTTTATCACAACCCAGTGACTCTCTAGAGACATCCTTGCATTCCATTCTGTGAAACGGCCCTCTCCACTGAGCCTGCACTATGGGTTTGGACTTCGAACCTCCAGAATGATGGGAGGAAAAAAACAAAAAAACAAAAAAACTTTTCTTCATAATAGACTCTGTCAGGTATTTCTTTACAGTGATGAAAAATTAATTCAGGAACAATAGGCACATTCTTCAGTGAGTTCTTTAACATCCTCACAGCAATAAACACACCCATTGCCCTGATATTGACTCCAAACCAGATTTTCAAATAAAGGAATGAGGAGTCTTTGGAGAAATGACTAGTTGCAGTGACTATCAAAATAAACACTAATTTAGTTAATAATTACATCATTTATTTTATCCCATGTTATTTTTTTCCATGAATATTGTTATAGACACTTGGACTGCTTCCAGTGTAGGTCTATATTGAATAGTGTTAATATATACATTCCTGTACATGTCCTTTGGGTCTCCCAATGGATTGCATTTGTGTTCAATATAAATCTATGAGTGGAACTGCTGAATATGCACATATTCGCTTTAAGTAATATTGGCAAAAAATTATTCAAATGATTGAACCAATCTGCAACTATACTCTGAGAGTGCCAGTTGCTACAATTTATTGACAGCACATAGAATAATCTGTCTTTATTTCATTTTAACCATTGTGGTAGATTACATGATCGTATTTTATTTGTTTTAATTTGGATTTCCATAAAGCTTAATGATACTGGATGTTCCCTTCATTTATAAAAGGCTAGCTATTTTGTATATATACATATTTGTGTACACATATACACACATATTATACACACACTCAGACACACACACACCCATATGCTTACAAGTGGCTTCATATTTTTAATATCACAACAGTAGAGAAATTGTCACTACATACAAGGAATCTTTCGCTTTGAACCATTTGAGAGTAAATTAACACCATACTCCCAAAGACCAGAAATATTTTAGTGTATATTTCCTTTAAAAAAAAAAGTGTGTGGGGGGGTGATTCTCCTATATAATTATAGTCAAACTATTAAAATCAGGAATTAAGTGTAGATATATGGGGACTTTCTAATCCTTATTCCTAATGGTGTTTCATCAATCAGTCCCAAATATATCCATTATATTCCATTAAAAACTCAGTTGGAGATCCAGAATCATGTTATTACTAATTGTCAAGTCTTTTTTTTTTTTTTTTTTTTTTTTTTTTTTTTGCAGTGCTAGGGATTGAACCCAGGGCCTTGTGCTTAACAGGCAAGCACTCTGCCAACTGAGCTATATCCCCAGCCTTGTCACATCTCTTTAGTTGACTTTAGTCTAGAATACTTCTCTGGTCTTTCCTTCACTTACACGACCTTGACACTCTAAGAGCATAGTCTCAATGTTTATAAAATGCCCCTCAATTTGAATTTGTTTGATGTTTCCTACTGATTGAATTAATCTTAAGAATTTATGGAGGAAAGGTCACAGAATGACATTTTCTTCTCCTTCCTCAGTGACAAATAATTGTGACCCGTTTCATTAGGAATGTTTATTTGATTACTAGGTTCAGATGATTTCTGGAAGTATTCTCCACTTTTATTCTTCTCAATTTTGTACTTTGGAAGTATATCGTGCGTAGAGTCTTTGAAATTCTATAACTATCCCACATCAAATTTTCAAGGTGTTCATTTCTCTGTATCAATAAGGAATCAAGGATTTAATTGTGTCAATGGGTTATAATAATCATTTTATTATATATTTTGATGCTCAACTTATCTCCTAATGAATACATTTTGTGCCTTTTTCCGTGTCACACTAATCCTTAAGCAATTCCTTACTTTGGGATGCAGCAACATACTCTAGGCTTATTTGTATGTTCCCTGCCTCTACTTTGCAATTAGCTATTTCTCCAAAAAGTCCTAATTTCTTTATTTGAAAAACTGTCAATAACAGTTCATTGAGTGCATTTATTGCTGTGAGGATGTTACAATATCCAGTGCTTCTCAGGGAACAGAGGTAGGGAATAATATGCATTGAGAATACAGCAATTCTTGTGGAGAGAGAAAATTAAAAGGTGGAATTTTATTCACAGAAGAAACAGACATTGGCTATTATCTGTAAAGGCAAATCATGGCTTGCTGTAAGAGTTGAGAAGTTCAGAGAAAAATGACCCCATAAGCTAAGAAATGAAGAGCTAGAGACCTACAGAAAGGGAATCAAAGTTCTAGAAAAAAGTGTTCAAAGGGGTCATTTTCTCATCTCAGTGGAAAATTCTGTCCCTGGAACTAAAAGCTTATGATTGTTGGTTGAGAGCTTGAGAGGCTGAAAGAAACTTCATATGAGAACAGATGTGGTGGACATGAGACTAAGAACTACCCAGCTGGTCGTGGGCTTTTCTTTGTTGGAAGGCTTTTTTTTTCTTCCAAATATTTTTAGTTATAGATGGACACAATGCCTTTATTTATTTATGTGGTGCTGAGAATCAAACCCAGTGCCTCACACATGCTAGGCAAGCTCTCTGCCACTGAGCCACAACCCAGCCCCTGTTGGAAGGCTTTTAATATTGACTTCAATTTCATTGTCTGCTATTGGCCTTTTACATTTTCTATATCCTTGCAGTTCTTATGTCTCTGGGAATTTGTCAATATCTTCAAGTTTATCTACCTTATTAGAGTATTAATTTTCAGAATAGTTTCTAATGATCCTCTGGATTTCAGAAATATCTATGATGTTATATATCCTTTTTCATGTCTAGTTTCATTGAGTCTTTTTTTTATGGTATTAATGGTCTTTTTTAATTTTTAAATTTTTTTTTACAGACTGCATTTCTATTCATTGTACACAAATGGGGTACATCTTTTTGTTTCTATGGTTGTGCATGAAGTAGATTCATACCATTCATGTAATCATACATGTACATAGGGTAATCATGTCTGTCTTATTCCATCGTTTTTCATACCCCCCTTAATTTCCCTCTATTTAATCTAAAGTTCCTCCATTCTTCTTGCACCCCCCACCCTGCCAACCCCCATTATATATCGTCATCCACTTATCAGGGAAAACATTCAGCATTTGTTTTTTTGGGATTGGCTTACTTCACTTAGCACGCTTTTTTTTTTTTTCTTTTTTTTTTTTAGTTTAGCTAAGAATCCTATTTATCTTTTCAAAAAACCAACTCTTGTTTCATAAATGCTTTGTATTCTTTTATTCTCAATTCTATTAATTTCAGCTCTGACCTTAATTATTTCCTTTCTCCTATTGATTTGGATATTTGTTATACCTCAAAATCCTAGTTTATTCTTTTTCTAGGGTTTTAAGGTATAACATTAAATTATTTATGTAGTATCTTTCTATTTTTTTAATGTAGGTGCTCCTTTTCTCTCAGAACTGCTTTTATACTATCCCAGAGATTGTGATAGTAACTCTATTTTCAATTGTTTCTAAGAATATTTTTATTACTTCCCTGATTTCTTCTATGATCTATTACCCATTCTTGAGTGTATTATTTCATCTCCTAGTGTTAGAGTGGTTTCTGTTTTTTAACATTGATTTCTAATATCATTCCATTATAATCTGACAAGATGCAAAGAATTCTTTTTTTTTTTTCTAAAATTTGCTTTGTGTCCAAAAATATGGTCTATTTAGAAAAACTTCCATGAGCCATTGAGATGGTGAATTCAGTTGTCGATTGATGAAATATTCTATAAATATCTGTTAGAGTCATTTGATTAATAGTATTTTTTAGTTCTGAAGAGTGTTTATTTAGCATATATCTGCATGACCTATCTAATGGTGAGAGGAGTGTGCTATCACTCACTCTTATTGTATTGTGGTCTATTTGATTCTTTATATTAAGAAGATTTGTTTTATAAATGTAGGCACATTGTTGTTTTGGGCATAAATACTGACAAACATTTTACCTTAATGATTATTAACCAATATGAAGTGACCTTCTTTGTCTCTTCTGATTAATTTTGGTTTGAAGTATACTTTATCTGATATGAGAGTAGCTACCCCTGCTTGATTTCAGTTTCCATTTGCATGATAAATCTTTTCCCATCCTTTCACCTTCAGTCTGTAGATGTCTTTACCTGTACAAGGAGTCTTATAAACAGTATATGGTTGAGTCATGTTTTTTAATCCAATCTGTCAATCTATGTCTTTTGATTTGATTGGAGAGTTTAGACCATTTATTCAGTGTTATTTTAGAGAGATGATTTTTATTTCCTGTCATTTTGATTTATTCCCAATGCTTTATTCAGACTTGATTCTCCTTTAATTAACTATTCTTCTAGTGCAATTCATTCCTTTACTGACTTTTACTCTTTTTTTTTTTTTCATTTCTTCAAGGAAAAAATAGTTCATTGAGTATGTTTTGTAGTGCAACCTTATGACAAAGGCCAACATCATACTGAATGGAGAAAAATTGAAAACATTCCTCTATGAAGAGTAACATGTCAAAGATGTCCATTCTTGCCACTCCTGTTCAACACAGTTCTAGAAAATCTAGCCACAGCAAACAGGCAAAAGAATGAAATTAAAGGGATACAAATAGGAAAAGACAAAGTCAAATGATCTTTGTTCAATGATGACATAATCCTATATTTAAAAGACCCAAAAACCACCACCAGAAAACTTCTAGAATTGATAAACAATTTAGAAAAGCAGCAGGATATAAGATCAACCTACGTAAATCAATCACTTTTTATATTTCAATAGTGAATTTGCTGAAAAATAAATTAGGAAAACTATTCCATTCATAATAACCTCAAAGAAATAAAATAAAATACATGGGAATTAATCTAACCAAGGAGGTTGTTTTAGTCAGTTTTTTTGCTGCTGTGACAAAAATACCTGACAAGAAGAATTTTAGGGAGGAAAAGTCTACCTGGGTGCTGATGGTTTCAGAAGTCTCAGTCCATAGACAACTGACTCCACTCCTCGGGGTCTGGGATAAGACAGAAAATCATGGTGCAAGTATGTGGTAGAGGAAAGCAGCTGGGAGCATGGTACCAAGAAGCAGAGAGAGCAAGCTGTTCTCAATAAGGACAAAATATAAACCCCAAAGACACACTCCAAATGACCCACCTCCTCCAGCCAACCTCTCTGCATACAATTACCGTCCAATTAACTCCTATTAGTGGATTAACCACTGATTAGGTTAAAACTCTCATAATCCAAACATTTCACCTCAAAACCCTTTTGCAATAACTCATACATGAGCTTTGGAGAGACACCTCATATCTAAACCATAAAAGAAGTGAAAGACCTCTACAACAAAATTATAGAACATCAAAGAAAGAAACTGAAAAAGATACAAGATGGAAAGACCTCCTATGTTATTTGGATAGGCAGAATTAGTATTATCAAAATGTACATGCTATCAAAAGCAACATACAGATTCAGTGTAATCCCTATTAAAATACTAATGACATTCTTCACAGAAGTAGAAAAAAACAGTTCTAAAATTCATTTGAAATAATAGGAGACTCAGAATAGCCAAAAGTGATCCTGAACAAGAAGAGTAATGCTGGAGGTATCACAATACTGGACCTCAAATTATACCACATGTCTATATTAACAAAAACAGCATGGTATTGGCACCAAAACAGACATGAAGACCAATGGAATAGAATAAGAGACATAGAAATAAACACACACAGACGCAGTCATCTGATACTTACAGAGGGGCTAAAAACATATGCTGGAGAAAAAGACGGTGCTAGTAAAACTGGATATCCGTATGTAGAAAAATGAAACTAGATCCCTATCTTTAAAATTCATAAAAGTCAACTCAAAGTGAATCAAAGACCTAAGCATTATAACAGAAACTCTGGAACGCTAGAAGAAAATGTAGACCCAACACTCCAACATATTGTCACAGGCGTTGACTTTCTTAACAAGACTTCTAACACAAAAGAAATAATCCCAAGAATCGGTAAGTGGGACAACATCTAATTTAAAAGTTTCTGCAACCAAAGGAAGCGATTTAAGAGAATGAAGACAGAGCCTTCTCAGTTGCTCCTCAGACAGGGGATTTATATCCACAGTAAATAAAGAACTCAAAAATCTTAACACCAGGGGCTGGGGTTGTGGCTCAGTAGTAAAGAGCTTGCCGAGCATGTGTGGGATACTGGGTTCAATCCTTAGCACCACATAAAAATAAATGAGTAAATTTAAAATAAATAAAATAGAGATATTGTGTCCATCTACACTGAAATTTTTTTTAAATAAATTTAAAAAGATTTTTAGGGGCTGGGGATATAGTTCAGTTGGTAGAGTGCTTGCCTTGCATACACAAATGCACAAGGCCCTGGGTTCAATTCCCAGCACCACCAAAAAAAAAAAAAAAAATTTAAAAACTTAACATCAACCAAAAAAAAACCTAAATAGAGACTTCTTGAAAGAGGAAATACAAATGGACAAAAACATTGAATTTAAAAGCTCTGGAAGCAATCAAGAGCATGAAGATAGACCCTACAGAATGGAAGATTTCTGCCAGCTACTCCTCAGGTAGGGGATTAATACCCATAACATATACAAACTCTTAACATACACACAGACACACACGCACGCACACACACACAACACACACATACACACAAAACACACACAAAAAGCTAGAGACTTCTCAAAAGAAGAAAGACAGGCCAGTGTAGTGGTGCAGGCCTGTAATCCCAGCGACTTGGGAGACTGAGGCAGGAGGATCAAGAGTTCAAAGCCAGTCTCAGCAACTTAGGCCCTAAGTAATTCGGTGAGACCCTGTCTCCAAATAAAATATAAAAATGGGCTGGAAATGTAGCTCAGTGGTTAAGAGCCTCTGGGTTCAATCCCCAGTACAGAAAAAAAAAAAAAAAAAAGGAGGAGGAAGAGGAGGAGGAGGAGGAAGAGAGGAGAAGGAGGAGGAGGATGAAGAAAAAATACAAATGGTAAGCAAATATATGAAAAAATGTTCACCATTTTTAACCACAAGGGAAATGTAAATCAAAACTACACTGAGTTTCTCATTGTAGAGGTCTTTCACCTCTTTTGTGAGATTGATTCCCAAGTATTTTATTTTTCTTTGATGCTATTGTGAATGGGGGTAGTTTTCCTAATTTCTCTTTCTGAAGATTCATCACTTATGTATAGAAATGCATTGGATTTATGAGCATTGATCTTGTAACCTGCTACTTTACTGAATTCACTTATGAGTTCTAAGAGTTTTCTGGTGGAATTTCCAGGTTCCTCTAAATATATAATCATGTCATCAGCGAACAGGGATAGTTTGAGTTCCTCTTTTCCAATTCGTATCCCTTTAATTTCTTTGGTTTGTCTAATTGCTCTGGCCAGAGTCTCAAGAACAATGTTGAATAGAAGTGGTGAAAGAGGGCATCCCTGCCTTGTTCCAGTTTTTAGGGGGAATGCTTTCAGTTTTTCACCATTTAAATGATATTGGCCATGGGCTTAGCATAGATGGCCTTCACAATGTTAAGGAATGATCCCACTACCCCAATTCAGTTGATGAATGGATAAAGAAACTGTGGCATATATATACAATGGAATATTACTCCGCCATGAGGAATGACAAAATTATGACATTCGCAGGCAAATGGATGAAATTGGAGGATATCATGCTAAGTGAGATAAGCCAATCTCAAAAAACTAAAGGACGAATGATCTCGCTGATAAGTGGATGAGGACATATGGGGGGGGGCGGTAGGAGGGGTTAGTGTTAGGTTTAGGGTTAGGTTTAGGGTTAGGGATAAGGAGGGTGGTAAGAATGGAGGAAGGAGGGACTGTATAGAGGGAAAAGAGGGGTGGGAGGGGAGCGGGGAAGGGAAAAAATAACAGAATGAATCAAACAACATTGCCCTATGTAAATTTATGATTTTTAATTACAATAAAAAAAAAGAAAAGAAATCAGTACAAAAAAAAAAACTACACTGAGATTTCATCTCATTCCAGTCAGAATGACAATAATCAAGAATAAGAACAAAAATAATTGCTGGCCAGGTTCTGGGGAAAAGGTACACTTGTACATGGCTGGTGGGACAGCAGACTAGTACAACTCCCTGGAAAGCCATATGGAGATTCTTTAAAAGACTAGGAATGGAAACTCCATTTGACCCATCTATCCTACCCCTCGGTATATATCCAAAGGACTTAAAATCAGCATACTACAGTGACACAGCCACGTCAATGTTTACAGTAGTGCAATTCACAATAGCTAAGTTATGGAACCAACCCAGATATCCTTCAAAAGACAAATGGATTAAGAAAATGTCATTTATATGCACAATGAAGTTTTACTCAGCCATAAAGAAGAATGAAACGATGGCATTTGCTGAGCAATAGATGGGAATATGCTAAATGAAATACACAGACTCAAAGTCAAAGGTCAAATGTTTTCTCTCATATGTGGAAACTAGAAAAGTCAGGATAGAAGAGAGATGGGTGGAGTAGAGGAAGGGAATTTAGGGGAAAGGGGAAAGGATGGGAAAAGGGAGGAAGAGTGGAATGAAAATGACAAAATGTTCTTATGTACACATATGAATGTATCACAGTGAATTTCTGCCGGGGACCAGCCCAAGCAGCAGAGTCCAGGGGTCCTTGATGGCCTGAAATATAAAAGCCCCGAGTAATTAGACGGCGCAGCGTCGGCGATGGACAGCAACCACACAGACTCAGGTCAGTGTTAGGTTGCTGACAAGTTTATTGAATTCACCAGCAATTTTTATACCCTTTACAAACTTACTAAGAATAAAGGAGGAAGTTTCAAGGGCATAGATAACAGAAGAGGATTTGGGCACTTAGCCAACAGGCGCCATCTGGTAATATCTATCTTTATTAACTAACATATTTCTGCTAACCTAAGTAACATTAAACAAATATTTTTATAATGAATTTATTTTGACCCGACACCTTCAGAACATAGCTTAGACGTGGAAATATTATTTAAAGTCTAACTTCTCCTTGACCTATATTTGACACTGCCACTTAAGTTATAGACTAGCTGACACTCAGTCTTTGTAGTCTGATATTGGTTTTTGTGGTTCTTTAGGCCAGTGTCTTCTTAGATATGTATTATATCAAGTCACCTGGTGGAAGATAATTGGAGATCAAAGTGTATGTTTTTAATAGGTTTTCTTTCTGGGAAAACTGAGGCCTGCCTTTGATCTGAAAAGTTTATCCTTATTTAGTTCCTGCTGTGGGAGGCAGCTGATGTTCTACAGGACTAGATGTAACTAACGAGCTAAAGGAGTTTTTATTTTTGCCTTAGAAGCCTGGGAAAAATCTGTAATAGAAATTATCCTAAGGGAGTCAAAACACTGTTCCCAAGAAAAAGACACAGGACACGGTTGCTCAAGAATGTTTTTTCACCCTAAGACCCATAGAGTCTTGTTTTGCACAAGTCTCATAGGTATCATTTGTCTGGAACCTGAATAAATCATTTAATAAAGTTGTGTTCCCTTTATCCCCCAATGCATTTATTCCATGAGAGAGACTCTGCAATGAATAATATGTCAGTAAAAACAGCAGGCACAGAAAACCCCAGAATATGCAGATGGCTTCCTGGCAGGACCCAGTTTTCTGATGAGACCTTGCAAGCATCTTCCAGAGGAACCTTGTCATGCTCTGGTAAGGGGTCTTATTTGCCGAGTGCCCCCGCAAATTTCACCTTTATGTATATAATGCACTAATTTTAAAGAAATATATAAATAAATATAAGAAAATCAGTAGAATAGAGGAAACAGAATGGGGGAAGAAGAGAGAAGATGGAAAGGGAAGTACTGGGGACTGAATGGAGCAAATTAAATTCCATGCTTGAATGCTTATGTCAAAATGAAACCCAATATTATGTATAACTACCATGCACCAATAAAATATTTTTTTAAATACCCAAATATGAGTAAGCTAATGTTATGGGCAAGGCTATATGGGCAATGACCAAACAGACTCCATTTTACCCAGAGACTCCATGTCATATAGGAAATGCTTCTCCTGTGGGAAGACCCCACCTCTGTACCCATCAACAGTTGCTTAGCATAGCATGTTTGGCAACACAAAATGGCAATTCTTATATAATATAAAATCGCTCTCTTTTTGGTTCCTATTTTTCTTGGACAATGTATCCTGTCAGAGAACGATTGTCTAGATGTTAGTGAACATTTTTTAACTTGTACCCGACAAAGGTCATTTTGGCCCACTTCTGCTGCTGCTTATGGTTTTACATCTCATGATGTTAGTTTGCAGTTTTAAATCATAGCAACAGCCACTTGTACTGACATACTTTACTTAAGGTATAAAAACCCCTGCAACCCTACACTCGGGACTTTACTCCCAATAGCATTATGGGCGAAGTGTGAGACAGTCAACTGGCAGGCTAAAAAAGACCCTCAAATTTGGACTTCTCAGTGGTGATGGGTCTGTTCTTAAGTTGCACCCCACAACACTAAAGCTATGAAACTAAACTAAAGTTATGAATAATTGGGCAGTTAATGATCCCAATGAGCATTTGACAGGGATCATCTACTTCTGATTCCTGTGTGCAGGATGCTCCTCCTAAGACAGAAGGGCATCTCATCCCTCTTTGAGACCCTCCCCTTGGCTGCCAATATGTCCTCAACTTTATTCCCCAATCTATTTTCCCTGGATTCAAAGGGGCTATTTTCATTTTTTTTTTTTTTTTAATGGGAGGAAGTTTCCTCCTTTCCCAGGATTTGAACCTGAGTCCCTGACCTTTTGGAAACAATCTCTATAAGGCACAGATCCTGAGAATAAAAACTCTTTTTGTGAGGAACCTCACCTCTAGGTGTGGTGCCACTGGGCTCCTCACTCTTCACTGTCAAAGGATTTGCAGAAGTACCGAGTCAGAGACTTGAAATCAGAATAAACCATCTGCCCACCACTGCTCCCAGTGACCCATAGTCGGAGTAGAGGCTGGAGGGAAAATAGCCTCTTTCATTTAAGTTCAGTGATGCCATGGAAAGCTAATCTCTCTGGCCAGGGTGGAGCAGCTTTATCAGTCTCACCTTTCTATGGATAACACTGTTTTAACTCGGAAAATTATTTGCAAGAACATAGTTCATGGAAATCCCTGGAGAGTCACCTAAACTAGCCAGATTCCAGAAGGGATACCCAAGAAAAGGAGCTACCAAGAGTGAGGTCTGAGTACAGAGCCAGCACCTGCCCCAGGAGTGACTTCATTTGTGCTTTCAGCCCCACACCCCCAGGCTGCAGATGGAACCCAGGGTGTTGTGCACACTAGGCAGTCCTTCTCTTGAGTGCCTTTGCTCTTGATTGCATTGTAGTTTTCAAGATAGCTTTATTAAATAAACATAATTTAAGATATTCTCATTCTTATGTTTTACTTCACTTTTTTATTAACACATGTAAGTTGTACGTGCCTAAAGGGTTCATTGTGATATTTTAACACTTGCATAGAATGCACTAATCAAATCCAGCCTCCCTATATCCACCCTCCCCTGTGCCACATTCTCTTGTACCACCTAGATAATATTAAGCAGTAACGTTCTAGGGAAGTAAATCTTTTTTTTTTTTTTTTTTTTTTTTTTTTTTTTTTGTGGTGCCGGGGATCGAACCCAGGGTCTTGTGCTTGCAAGGCAAGCACTTTACCAACTGAGCTATCTCCCCAGCCCGTAAATCATTTTTTAACTGTGGCAATATATGAATAAAATTTACTATTTTAATTCTTGCTATTGTACAGGTTAGTGGCGTTAAATAGATTCATATTATTAGGCAACCATTATCACTGCCTTCAGAACTCTTTTCCTCTTGCAACACCGAACTTTGAATCATTAAACAATAACTCCCCATTCTAACTTTCTGTCCTTGAAAACCACCCACACAATAACCCACAGAGACTTGTGTTCTATGCGTGTGCTTATTCCTGACAACTCATGTAAGTACAATCACAGTATTGGTCCTTCTGTGACTGGATTACTGCACAAAATAATGTCTTCAAATTTTATCCATGTCATAGCATGTGTCGGAATTTCCTCTCTTCTTAAGGCTGAATAATATTCTAAGCATGTGTATACCATACTTTATCTATTTCTTCTTCCATGGACACAGGGGATGTTTCTAACTTTCAGCTATTGTAAGTAATTCTGCTATGAATATGGAGACACAAATTTCTCTTTGATAACCTGTTTCACTTCTTTTGGGTATATTTAGAAGTGGAATTGCTGGATCCCAAGATAATATAATTTTGTGAAGATAATGCCTTGATACTTTTTTATAAGTGGCAAATTTTAATTCAATAAGTTAGTTCACTATTCCCTAGATACTTCCTATGAGCCATCTAGGCACCAGAGTCATTTGAAGTATCAAAACACTCTTCCACGGGCTGGGGTATAATTCAGCTGACAGAGCTCTTGCCTTCATGAGGGAGGCCCTAAATTTAATTTCTAGCATAAAAAAAAAAAAAAAAACATTCAAACAACAACACAAAAAGTTCTTCCTCTATTAAGTATTCTGGATCACCGTGGTAAAAGAAAACAAGAGATACTTCTGGGAAATACTAAATGTCAGCGAATTTTTAAGACATTCATATTTGGGTATGGATTGGTGAAGAGGTTTGTGGCATAAACATAGGGTATAAGTATTTTTTGATACACTGCTATTATTTCACATGAGGATGTACCCAGAAGTGAAATTGATGGCTCACATGATAATTCACTTTTAATTTTTTAGGAACCACTTGCTATACTATTTTTCACAGTGGCTATATCATTTTTCCCTCCCCACAGTATACACAAGCCTTCCAACTTCTGTATATACTCTATATATTTCGAGTTCTCCCTCTTTTTCCCTCCCTGTCTCTTATAATGCCTACCCTAATGAGTGCAAGGTGGTATCTCATAGTAGTTTTAATCTATTTTTTTTTTCATTCTGCATTATGCACAAAAACAAATTTCTGAGAACTGACTCAGCAATGACAGTATTTTTGCTCAGAACATGCAGGGAATACATGGCTCTGAGTCATCACAGACTAAGTGTTGTGCAGTTTTACTATGATGACATTTTAGTGACTCAGCTTTAGGTAAGTATTAGCACCTGTGTTGGTTGAGGCAAGAGTTACAGAGTACAAGGAATAGCAAATATATCTATGCAATAATCCAGGACCCTCTCCTTAACCAAGGTTGCACTGGTTCAGGAGGGGATGGGGTTGTGAGAGGCAGGTGAGAGAGGGTATCCCTGAGAGTGAGAGGGCCTTGGACGATGCCTCCAAGGAGGAGAAGTGGCAGGTGACAGCACAGCAGCAGCCAGTAGCCCTTCTTCAGGCAGGAATGAAGCAGAGCTGGTATGAAGGTGGCACCCGGCCAAACGCATTGGCAATGGGGTGGTGTCGATGTCCTTGGGATCAACCACAGGTTTCAGCTTAAAATTCTGTAAGATGGTGGTCAGGAACAAAAACAGCTCCATGCGGGCCAGGCCCTCTCCCACACACATGCGTTTTCCTGAGGACGACAAACACAGAGTTTTCTCTCCTTGAACGTTAGGTTCTGAAATGTTATAAAGAATATGCAGTAACTACACAATGAATGATCAGTTATATAAGTGGGTTGAAGACACAACGGCAGGCGAGACAGCTGCACAGAAGACTGGACACAGCTGCTATCCACTTTGATCTCATTTTATCAGGCACCCTGTGCTAGCCAGGTTTTTGCTCTAATACTTCTTCAGGACCTATGTCCCGTCATTTCTCTTTATAATGCTTGCTTAGAGGTTGCTAGACTCTCACCCTCTACGTTTTCTCATCATAGTCATGCTTCCACAGGAGGAAGTCTCACCTCAAATCTATTTGGTTTTTGTTTTTTATCCAGCCAATATACGAGTGACTTAAAAGAAGGGTTCCTTCCTTAACATCTTAATATGGACAGTGCCAGGCCCAACATAGGCATCAAAATCTGTTACAACAAATGAAGTTGACGCCATGTCTATAGTCTCAACACACACGTTTAACAATGAGAATACCCAAATGCAAGATCATGAGTCGAGGAAGAGGAAGGTACTCTGGAATCACTGCAGACTCTCCTTCCACGTTCCCCAGGTTTTGTTCAGCCTGCATTTAGCTGGTATGTTCTGACTCCCTAGATCTATACAAAACATTCTCTCCTAGACTCCATTGCTTCCCCAAAGTGCCCTGTCTTCTCTGCCCTGCTCCCCAGCTCCTACAAGCCAACTCAACCCTTCTTTCCCTTGTTTCCCTCTGCCTCCCCAGAAATCTATGCTTCCCTCTCTCATAGCACTGGTCCTACTAGATAAAATGATGTTTCTTCATCTGTTTCCTAACTCAGGAGTGAGACTCGTAAGAGCCCATTATGTGTGCTAGGATACTTGGCATCTAAGAGTGACACTCTTAGAAGTTTCAGTTGAGTTTATTGATATATCCAGAAGCACAATTCAACCAACCTATACTACAACTTTCTCAATTTGAAAAATATGAGTCAGACACTCCATAAAGCCCCACTCAATGGGGCCAGTAGTGAGGATGGATCATAAATAAGGGAAAGTGCAATGGTATTGAAGGGGAGCTCCAATTTGCTGATGTACAAAGAGCTAATCTACCAGCTCCAGAGGAGGCACCCATGTAAGTTGCACATGATCCTAAAAAAGTTATCTTGTTCCCCAAAATTACAAATGGAAATGGATTTTTATCACCTGTTGAGAAAGGCAGGAAGTAGTCACTTTTCTTAAAGTTGCCACTGCCATCCAGAAAGTGACCAGGGTCGAACACCTCGGGATTAGGGAATTCCTTATTGTCATGAAGCACGGAAGTCAGCGATGTTATTATTGTTGTTCCCTGGAAACAATAGGGAGATGAAATTAGTTATAAAGAAGTCGAATGGAAAGAAATGATAGATAGAATTCACCTGATCTATATATATTTAAGGAAACTCAGGTTCAAAGAAAAGCAGTGACATTTCCAGAAAGACAAACCAGGGAGGAGTTTCAGGTCAAGAGCAATAATTTTGTGAAAGCGTCCTCCATTAGCAGTTGAAGGACTGAGTACCTGGAAATATGGACACAGACCTTCTGAATTCTCTCTGCTTAGCACCAAACTGGGACCTTGGTGTCTGTCCCCCACCTGCTGCTCTGTTTCATTACTTCAGTTTTCACATATCTCATATGTGGTTTATGGTTTAAAATAGAATTCAGTGCTTACTTGAAAGTCAGGAGTATTTAGAATTTTTTCATTTGGATTTTTTAAATAGAGATCTGGTAAGATAGTAACAAGCACACTAACACCTATTGAGTCCTCATCATTGGAATATAATATGTTTCTTTTGATTGAACTCTTCACAGAAGAATCCCACCTTAAAAACAGCTGGGGTGAAAATTTAAAAAGTCATCATTTTGTAAAAATTCAGGTAGGATCATCACTTCAGGCAAGGATCATCAATAATGTTAAAACTGTTGGGTAAGTTATTTGGAAACGGAATATTCATGATGTCTTAAATAAGCAGAATCTTCTGGACTTCTTTTTTATTTTTATTTGTAATAACAGAACCTCAGCAATAAAGAGATCTGGCAGACATCCCCATACTAAGTGTAAATCTTAGTATTACCAATAATGGGACAAACTGAATCATGTGTCCCCAGCCAAAATCTGATGCAGTGGGACATACATAACATCACCTGTATAACGTTCTTATCCAAAACCTAACTGGCTTCTAATCACCAAGAAAACATTCACATGAAATCAGGCTGAGAAACATTTTACACCATGGATTTGACTCTTCAAAAGTGTCACTGTATGCTGATACATTGTTGATGGGACTGCAACAACTCTGGAAAGCAGTACAAAAATTCCTCAAAAAACTAAGAATGAATCCACCATATGATCCAGCTATCCCACTCCTTGGCATTTATCCTAAAGAACTAAAATCAGCATAATATAGCAATACATCAACTTCAATGTTCAATGTTTATAGCAGCACAATTCATATCGGCGAAATCATGGAATTAGCCCAGATGCCTGTCAATATATGAATGGATCAATAAACAAGGTATACATATGCAATGGAATTTTACTCAATCATAAAGAAAAATGAAATTCTGACATTTGCTGACAAATGGACAGAATTGGAGAACATGATGTAATGTGATCATTATTCTTGACCTTCAGCACCAACTTCTCTCCAGAATAAGTCAGTTGAGGTCAGAGGTGGCATTTTAGATGTCTACATCTGCTTATCAAAAACAGATAATGGCTTTTAATTGCATTTGTATCAGATTATATAGGAGGGGGTCTTGCATTAAGGACATTAAAAGGAATAAATTAAAATAAGATATTAAAAATAATAATAAATAAACTAGCAAAAAGAAGATTGGTAGAGTAGAGGAAGGAGAATGTGGGGGAGGGTGGAGGGGAGGAAAAGTTGGGAAGCATGAGGATTGAAATCAAATTCCTTGCATAGGACTGGGGTTGTGGCTCAGTGGTAGAGCACTTACCGAGCATGTGTGAGGCACTGGGTTTGATCCTCAGCACCACATATAAATAAATAAAATAAAGGTCCACTGACAACTAAAAAGGAAATTTTAGTATATATATATATTTAGAGAGAGAGAGAGAGAGAAAAAAAAAAAATTTTTAAAGCCTAAATGAACTGGGAACATAATCATATCCATAAACTGATTCAACACATCAAAAAACTGATTGACAGATTTAATGTCACCTTGATAGATAAGCAGATAATGTGTTTTGGCAAACTACAAACTCATACTTTTGATACGTATTTTAAAATGGGAACACCTAAGTGCAGCCAAAAAGTTAACAGAAAAAGTTTGGAAGACAAATCAAAACCTGTTATATAACTTTATAACCCAAACTGAGAACAGCAGTTTAATTAGCTGCCACACATGTGAGTTTTGCCTTATCCCTTCTAGCACTGGTGAAGGATCAGAACCATACTCTAAAATTGGGAACTCCAAGAGCATTGGGGTACGGCGAAAGAGAAACAAGCTTACCTTGGGGATGAAGTAGTTTCTAAATTTAACATCACAGGTCACTGCATGGGGCAGATTGGTGGGGACCAGATCAATGTATCTCTGGATCTCGTGTAACACAGCATCTGTGTAGGGCATGCGGCCCCTGTCCTGCATGCAGGGGCTGCGGTGTCTGCCAATCACATGGTTAATCTCTTCCTGGACTTTAGCTGATAAGACAAAATTAAGAAATGGCATGTTTGTCATAACAATTCAGGACTGCATGAAGCATAATGTTGTGCCAACAGCATTATAAAGCCATAAGTATATCTAGCAAATATATGTATTTACTCTTACAGGTATATATAACTCCCCTCCAACTTCGGGATTAAGACAAATCTGTAAACACATTCATAGTAGCATATAGGATAGCAATAAAAATAGGAATTATTTTAAAAACTTGAATTATATAAATATTTAGCACATTATGAACTTAAGAAATCAGTCTATGCAGAAAAAACAGAAAACATGAATTAATTTCATATCAAATTAATGAGGTTTTAAAAATTAAATTCTACTTACAAATCTGTTTGTATATGGGTCTGTAGTGTGTGTGTGTGTGTGTGTGCAACTTGCAATGGTATTCTTTATCACTCTCACATATGCCAAAGGTGCTCACTTTGAAACATCCTAGACATTTCTTCTGCAATTTATATTTGTATTTATTTGTAAATAATAACTATTTCTGTTATTTGTACTACTTTGGATGATTTCAGATACTTCCTAGTAAGAGAGATGAATGAAGACTTACATCTTCATTACCACATCATACAAAACATACAAACATGTATACAAAAAATACACACGCATTTCACTTCATTTTCCCGAGTCTATTTATATTACGATTTTATTATATCAATATTCATTTCTTACATCCATATAACATCATATTGTTCACAGTCAAGACAACTATAACTATGCTTCATCTTTTGTACATTCTTCACCTTTAAAAAATTTATTTAAATTCCTAATTTTTACATGTCAACTTAGAATTATTGCAATTGCTCATATATGTTCCAATCCTCTAGTAATAATTTTTTAATCACCAAAAAATATCATCAAATAATCCATCATGTTTCCTTTGTTCTTGGTGACTCCCTTCACACCTACAGCTTCACCTAGTCCATCCTGAAGTGGCTATTTCCTAGACCTGGTGCCCAGCACACTCCCATCTTTCTATATGGTTTTCCTGACTTCTGGAGCCTATTACTTCTTTTCACTTGATTTCAGATATTTGGATAAAGTATATCTTTTAGTATCTTTCCAAGAAAGTAAAAACATAGGAAGATGTAATATGGGACATCAAAAATTTTAAATATAAGGAGAAATGGAGTGCACATGAAGGGTTTTTTTTTTACTAATATACTATTATGATTCTTTTTGTTTACTTCTTTTATCTTTATGATTGTATTAAGTTGCTATCATTTCAAAATAGTTGGTTATAATCAAAATGTATTTTTGTAAGCCTCATGGCAGCCACAAAGCAAAAAATCTGTGATGGACAAACCCAATCTAATAAGCAAGGAAATCACTTACCCATGAATGAAGACTGTAAGAGATGAGAAAGAAAGAAGAAGGAACTAAAATAAATAAGCCAATCTCCCAAAACCAAAGGCCAAATGTTGTCCCTGATAAGAGGATGATGATATATAATGGGGGTGGGGGTTGGGAGGTGAGAGAAGAACGGGGGAACTTTAGACTACGTAGAGGGAAATGGGGGGGTATGAAGAATGGTGGAATGAGACAGACATCATTACCCTATGTACATGTATGACTACATGAATGGTATGAATCTACATCATGCACAGCCATAGAAATGAAATGATATCACAGAAATAAAAAAAATTATTAGAGATTATCATGAATAACTGTCCACCAACAAATTTGATAAACTAAAAATATTAGACAAATTCCTGGACACAAACACCTTACCAACATTAAATCTTGAAAAACTAGAAAACCTAAGCAGACCAAACAAGTAATCAGATCAAATCCACAATTAAAAAGTCCCCCATCAAAGAAAAGCTCAAGATCAGATGATTTCACTGTTAGTTCTACTGAACACTTGAAAGATGTTCAATAATTCTTAATTTATTCCAAAATATTGAAGAGGAGAGAATTCCTCCAAGCATCTTTTACCAGGCTATCATTACCCTGATACCAAAATCAGAAAAGGACACATGAAAAAAAAAAAAAAAAAAAAAAAAACTTACAGGTCAATATCCTTGATGAACAAAAAGATCTGAAAACCCTCAACAATATACTAGCAAACAGAACCCAAAGCACACCTTAAGATTATTCACAGGGCTGAGGGACATAGATCAGTTGGTAGAGGGCTTGCCTTGCAAGCCACAGGACCTGGGTTTGATCCCTAGTACTGCCAAAAAAAAAAAAGATTATTATTCACCACGATCATGATCAAGTGGGATTCAGATAAGTGAATAGGATTCAATATTTGCAAGTCAATAAATATGAAACAAAACATCAGCAGAACAAAGAACAAAAACCATATGATCATCTCAATCACCGCATAAGGAAAAGATGAACGCTTCTAAGATCTGGAACATGGCAAGAATACCCACTTTGGTCACTTTTCTTTGATACAGTACTAGGAGTCCTAGCCAGATTATTTGGACAAGAGAAATAAATAAAGGGCATCCAAATTGGAAAAAGGAAGTCTAATTGTCACTGCTTGCAGATAACAAGATATCACACACAGAAAACCCGAAGATTACACACACACAAAAAAAGAAAGTTAGAAAAAAATGAATTAAACAAGATTGTTACAAAAATCAGTAGTGGACTATATACTAAAAGTAAATTATCTGAAATAAAAATCAAGAAAGAAATCCCACTTACAATAGCTTCAAAAAATTAAATAAAATATCTAGGAATAAATTTGACCAAAAGGTGAAAGATCTATACAATAAAAACTATAAGACACTGATGAAAAGAATTAAAGAGAACGCACACACACACACACACAAAAAAAAGGAAAGATATCCTGTGTTCAAGGATTAGAAGAATCAATATTTTTTAAATGTTTAGTGCCCAAAGAAACCTACAGGTTCATTGCAATGCCTTTGCAAACACCAGAAGTGTTCTTCATAAAAACTAGAGAAAACAAGCCTAAAATTTGAATGGAAATACACACACACATACACACACACACCAAATCCCAAACAGTCAAAGTCATCTTCAGCAAACAGGAAACATTACACTACCTGAATTCAAAATAGACTACATGACTGAAGGAACCAAAGCCGCATGGTATTGGTGTAACAACGACACACAGACCAATAGAATAAGCATTTTAGAAGTAAACTCATTCATCTACAGTCCACTGATTTTTGACAAGGTGCTAAGAAAAGAACAATCACTGGAGAAAAGACAGTCTTCTCAATAATGAAAAATGGGTATTCACATGTCACAGAATGAAACTAGACCTGTATCTCTCATTAGCTACAAAATTCGACTCAAAATGGATTAAAGACTTAAATAAGAGGCCTGAAAGAAAAGAAAATATAAGGGAAATGTTTTAGAACATCAGAATTGGCAAGAATTTTTTGGACAAGACCACCAGAACAGAAAACAAAAGCAAAAATAGACAATGAGATTACATCAAACTAAAAAATTCTGCACAGCAAAGCAAATAATCACCAAAGTAAAAAAAGACTAAAGAGTAAATTTTTCATCAACTTGTAGAGTCTTGAAACTATCCTTTGTGTATGAACACAGAAGATGACAGCTGCTGTGAGATTTTAATGCCTTTCGATTCTTAATCTTTAAAGACTACTTGATTTATCTCTGAAAGTCTTGGTAATTTCTCCCTTATATGTAGTGTTCTGAAATTCCATGAGTGGATATTTTCATTACATTCCTTTTCCTGGACATGCAGTGAACATTTTCTATATGGATGGGAAAAAAAATAGAGGTCTTTCCTCTGGCACTACTAATACTCTGGAGTTTACATCTGGCTGCTGAATTTCAGAAACGCAAAGGAGATGGAGCTAAGGGCCTTGGAATTTGAGTGAATTCTTTCTTAACCCTTCTTTTCAGCCTGCACCTCATCCTTTCCCTGCCTCTTTCTGTGTCCCTGAGCACTGAACCTCTAAGGTTCCATTTTTCTCAAGAGAGTTATCCTCCTTTTGCTCTGGGGGAAAGTTACCTGGTGAAGGGAGATGAGGAAGGAACCTGGGGGAGAGCCTCCTGTTGCCTGCTTCATGCTCCCTCTACTTTCTTTGTCACTTGGCTCTTCCAAATACTGAGCACTGTGGGAATTGCAGGGACACAAATCGGCCTGTGCCATGAATCTTCTTGTGAATTAAGATTATAACTTCAGTCTCCTCCCAAAATGATTGTCACCCTCTTTGTGTTTCTGCAGTTTGCTAAAGACTTGTTGATGGTTTCCTATACATCTCTAACTTCAACAGGAGTAATTTTAGTTTTGTAATTAATTAAAAATGTAAAGGGTGTGGCTAATCTACTATGCAGAACCAGAACCTTTTAAAGGCAAATCAGTTTTTAAATAATGTTAAGTGTTCTTGCAGGGTGGTACATGCCTGTAATTCCAGCAACTTGGGATACTGAAGCAGGTGGATCTCGAGTTCAAAGCCAGCCTCAGCAACGTAGCATGGCCCTAAGCAACTTAGCAAGACCCTGTTTCTAAATGAAATATTTTTTAAAAAGGGCTTGTGGCTCAGTGGATAAGTGCCCCTGGGTTCAATCCCTGTTACCAAAAAAAAAAAGTTAAGTATTTTAAAAGAAAGAATTGACCCTAAGAAAAATTCTTACCTTGACAAATACATTTTTCTGTACTCAGAATTCTAAGGTAATAAAATTCTTTGGGGCTGAGGAGATGGCTCAGTCGGTAGAGTGCTTGCCTTGCAAGCACAGGGCCCTGGGTTCAATCCCCAGCACCCAAAAAAAAAAAAAAAAAAAAATACAAAAAATAAAATAAAATTCTTTGGGCACATCTTCTGCCTCAATAGTAAATACTTTTCTTATAACTCTAACCTTTTAAAATAATTCCAAGACTAGAAATTTTCTTAGGCTGTTTCATCATATCTCTAGAATATCTACTATGCTTAAATAAACAAAGTTTGTGTCTTCCCTGCACCAGCATTAGAATACTTTCAGAGTAAGGAAAGATCTTTAAGAATATACTACTATGATTTGATATGGTTTTTGAGGTTTCTCCCAAGTGTCATCTGCTAGAAGCTTGGCCCCAACATAGCAATGAGACATGGTGAAACCTTTAAGAGCTGGGGCCTGATGGGAGGTAATTAGGTCACAGGGTATTAAAGTGGCCTCACAGAGTGAATTACCTCCCAGGAGAATAGGTTGTTATAAGAAAGTCTAGTTCTTACCCTGAATCTCTCTTCTGCATGGACCACTCACTACCCTCATATGTGTTCATACAACTCTGATGCCATCCACCATGAAACCCTCACTAGAGCTGAGCAGATGTCAGTGCCATGGTCTCAAACCTCCAGAATGGCAAGCTAATCAACCTCTTTTCTTTATAAAGTACTCAGCATCAGCTATTTTGTTATAGCCAAAAAAAAAAAAATGGACTAACACATCATTGAAAGTGGTCAATTGCCAGGCATGGTGGTACACGCCTATAATCCCAGCAGCGCGGGAGGCTGAGGCAAGAGGATCACAGGTTTGATCCAGCCTCAGCAACTTAGCAAGACGGTAAGCAATCTAGTGAGACCCTATCTCAAAAAAGAAAATAAAAAAGGGCTAGGGATGTGGCTCAATGCCCCTGAGTTCAATCCCTGGTACAAAAAAAAAAAAAAAAAAAATGAAGAAGACGGTGCTCTATTACTCCAAAAAACCAATATATAAGTTTAGGGCCAATTCATGAATGCTTGTACGGATGCTTTACCAGAATACTTTGTCACTAAACCTAAAATTTGGATTGCCTTTGCTTCTGCTCGCCCCTTCTCTCAGTCACCTCCTATTATGAAATAGTCTTATTTTTATTCCTTCATCATATTTATACAAATTATAGCTAGTGGCACAGAAATTTCAATACTAGCGCTTCTCTCAGAGACCCAGGATGAAGACACTCTCAGCGTCTTCACATCTTCTGAAATTCACCCTGTTCACTATATGTAGTCATACCTGTGATCTCTGTATGCTCAGCAGGAGCAGAAGTCCATATCTCATAGTGGTGCTTGTTGTCTCTGTTCCTGCTCCAAACACATCAGTTACAGTTGTTAACAAGTTTCAATGTAAATTCAGACTGTTGAGTGTCCCTTTTCCTAGGAATTACACGATTATTTCATTATTTGATCATTTTCCAGCATATTATTATAATAAATCCAAATAACTCAGATTGTTCTAAAACAAGAAACTTAGACAATGCAGAATTTAGTATTAAAACTGCAATAATCACATAGGATAGCAGTGAATATAACCCACACAGAAGAAAGAGGAATGGGGAGAAACAACTCGTGTAAAAAATGTAGTAAGGAAACAGGACAAGCACCTGAGGTCCATAATGCTTAGGACTACTGCACTAGGTCTACAGTAATCAACATGAGGTTCTTGAGATGTGAGATAAATACACCATTTTGTGAAGCCATTATTAAATTGGGTTTTCTCCTGTTGTATACACATACAATTTAATTAATAGAAATGTTGATATTAAGCCAAATCTTGAAAAATGTTATAAGTCAGAGAAAAAAAAAAAAGAGTTTGCAATTAGGCAATGTAGCAGAATAAAAGGCTCCTGACTCTCCCTGTACCCACAGATGCACTAAGTAAGCATTTGTTTCTGTATCACCTGCCTGTGAGATAAACTCAGACTCAAGTGGAGTGATTCCTAACAGATAGGAAAAGCTATTGTATACTTAAGTCTGATCCCACTCCATACACTGTACCATATGATCTGGGATGAAATCCCCAACACCTGGAGGAGAGGCAGGTTTGGAACACAATTATAACACCCTAAATCAAAGGTTCCTCATGGTTTACTCTGAATTTATCAACTCTGAGAGTAGAGGAATTAGGCCTACAGGAGTCTATACAGGAGCACAAGCACTTCCAGGGGATTTATACCCAATAATTGAGGCAGATAGGAGTATAAAAGTCAAAGTTCAGAGTTTCTGTCTGGAAGAGATGCACTGGCATACTCTGCCAACTGCTGCCACTCACAGCTGAGCTGCTAACTAGCCTGCATCAGGGAACCAAACCAACAAAGAGTAGACCTCTAACAGCCTGAGAAGAGCTTGGTACTTCCTTAGTCTTCCTTCATGATGCCCCCCATGATAAAAACAAGTCTACCCATTTAGAGTGGAAGGGGTTTGTCTATGCACTGAGCACCACAACTTCTATAGCTTTCACCTAAGGGACCACCTCCTTAATCACCTAGCTCTGGCTGTGTCCTTAAATCACAGAAAACAAAGAGATGGATATACAGTAAGCCCACTTCCAGCAGCTATCTACCCAGAATCAGAGAATCATTGGAATTTGTGGTGCACGCATTTGTGGATCCTCCCCTTAGATTAGTGGAGAGAGAGCTAAAGACAAACACCCGATCACAGTTTCACTGTGAGGAGAGAGTGCATTAAGAAATAAAACCCAACTGCATGACACCCACGCGAGACTCACTTCACCTTCAAGGACACTCAGACTGAAAGTGAAGGGATGAAAAGACCATTCCAGGCAAATGAAAACCAAAAGAGAGCAGAGCGTAGCATACCTACATCAGACAAACAAACTAGGTCAAACACTAAAAAGAGACAAAGAAGGTCATTATGAAGTGATAAAGTGATTAATTCATGAAGAAGCTATGACAATTGTAAATACGTATGCACCCACCATTGGAGTATGTAAACACTTATAGCAAACATTAAGAGGTCTGAGGGAATGCATAGATTGCAACGCAAAAATAGACGGATTCCAATATCCCACTTTTCAACAATAGACAGATAATATGGATGAAAATACAGTATAAAATATTGGACTGAAACTACACTTCAGACCAAATGGACGTAATAGACATACAACTGTTCTATCCAACAATAATTCCATACTCATTCTTCTCAAGTGCACACGGAACATTCTCCCAGATAGATCATGTGTTAGGCCACAAAACTAATCTTAACAAAATTAAAAAGACTGAAATTATATCCAATTATTTCTTCAGACCACAAAGATATGAATCTAAAAATCAATAATCAGAGGAATCAAGACTATAAATCAAAAATGCATGGAAATTAGACAATATATTCCAGAACACCTATTGAGTTAAAGAAAAAATTATGAGGAAAACTAAAGACTATCCTGAAGTTGCATATAGACAGTCGTTACTGATAATGGAAACAATACATCATGGCCTATGGAACACACCAATAAGAGTTCTACGGGGAAGTTGGAGGAGGAGGAGAAGGAAGAGGAAAAGAAGAAAAAGAGGAGGATGAGGAAGAGGAGGAGAAATCTCAAATACATACTTTCAACAAAAGATGTTGGGATGACTGGATATTCACAGGTAAAAGAATGAAGCTGGAACCATACCTCACACCACAATGAAAATTTAGCTAAAAGTGAATCATGTACATAAATGTAACCGTTAAAATTGTAAAACTCTTACCAAAAAAACCCTAGAGTGAACCTTCATGGACTTTAGTTAGGTAACCGTTTCCTAGTTATGACCCAAACAATCGCAAGCAGTCAACTGGAGTTTCACGCAGAAGAAAACTTTTCTATTTCAAAAGACATTTAAAGAAATTGAAAATATGATACACAAAAATGGCAGAAAATATCTTCAAAATCCTTGTATCGGTAGAGGAATGTATATCTAGAATATATATGCCTAAGGCACTTAACAAGATCCTGGCTCAAAATAAAAAATAAAATAAAAAGGGCTAGGGATGTGGCTCAGTGGTAAGCACCCCTGGGTTCAATTTCTGGTACCAAACACACCACACAACACACACACACACACACACACACACACACACACAATGAAAGAGCACTTCACACCCTCTAGGATGACTGGAATAAAAAATACAACACCTAGGTGAGAAGGCAGGAAAACTGGAGCACCCATATACTGCAATGAGATTATAAAATGGTGGAGCCAATTTCATGCCTAAATCTTCGTCTAGGTTTTCATATTTTTAGCTCTTACATTTAGGTCTTTGCTCCTCAAATGCTAAACATAGAGCAAGCAATTCCACCATGACGTCGAATCCCTAGAAAAATGAAAACATGTATAACCAATACCTTATATACAAATATCCATAGCAGTATTATTCATAATAGACAAAGAATGGGAACAATTAAATGTCCATCAACTAATGAAAGCATTATATATAACAGATTGAGACACTGAAATATTTTTCTACCATAGAAAGGAAGGAGGTATCTGATACCTGCTATATCAATGTATCTTGAAAGGTTTATGACAAGAGAACAAAGACACTCACAAAAGACCATACACTGTGTAATTCCATTCCTATGAAGTGTACAGAAGAGCAAATCTGTAGACACAGAAGATAGAATAGTATTGCCTAAAGCTGAAGGCTTGGGGGCAAAGGAAGAGACTGCTAAACACAGGGGTTTTTTTTTTCCTCGGTAATGAACATGTTCTGAAATTGATTGTAATTGATCCACAACTCTCTGAAAAAAAGTAAAAATATTAAACTATACTTAAAATCTATACAGAGCAAGCATGTAAATGATACCTAATAAAATATTAATAAAAAATAAATAGCTATATTTTGAATACTATACTGAGCTCCAAGGAACAACACAGTTTTTAAATACAGTATTGAGGAAACAGCCTTTGTGATTGAAGTATAAGAGACCTTGGAGTTTGTAACCTGAGCTTCAGGGTGAAGCTTAATGGCATTAAGAAATTCCTCTCAATGTGTATCGAATATAAAGAACTCATCTAGGTGCATGCTTTTGGTAGGAGGTCCATACTTTTAATGAGAATTTCAAATTAATTAGACCCTGAATGAAAATGATCATCTTACGCCAGAAACAGATAAGGCAGAGAGTCAAAGTGATTTGCCGCTTCTCTTCCCCATTTTCTAGGAACTATTCCCTCTTTTTCACTCCATCTACAACAATCCAAACTCAAATTCATATACAATTTCCCAGACAATTCTCTGAAAGTCACCCTCATCAGCACTTTGATTCCTTGTCACTTTAGCACACTGACTTACTTTTTTCCCAGTGTTATAAAGTAGCAGAGTCAAATAATAGTGGCCACAGAGGATGGAGTTATTCTCTATGGTTGGTTCTTTCCAGATTCTTCTGCATCTGTCCTCTTCCAGTCAAGGAGGACTGTGTATCTATGCAAGTGTCCTTATGTGCCTCTCAGTTTCCAAATTGACCCTCATTCAGTGGACTATCATTCAAGTCCACTATCCCAGTCTTTCCCTCCTTGGTAAACCTCTCAAATGTCATAACTGTCTCACTACTGGAATTTCCCATACAGTTCCTGTTACTTGGCTCCCATCTACTTCACTAACTGAAAGGAAATCTATAATCTCTGATAATATTATATGCTGGATACCTTGAATTTCATACCTGCATTTCTATAATCCAGACATTTAATAAGCCAAAGTGTAAACAGATGAAAAATCTCATAGCTAGTCTCTAAGCTCACGGTCACCACATAGAACATTCTACAGAACTCCCAGGATAATTTTCCCTTGCATTACATTATTATCCTGGGCCCATACATACCTGTCAAATCAAAACTCTTCATGCCAACAATCAGGTTTGCAGAGTATTTAACAAACATCTTTACCTCAATTATCCTGTTCAAGTTGATTTCCAGTGGCACTCAGCGAAGGTTTCTCCTATCTCTATCTCTGCCACCACACACATCTTAACTTATTACTACCTCACTCTCCATCTAAATTCCTCCCATGCTTCTCACTGCAAATACCTGAAGATCTATATCAAACCTCGAGAAATGTAGGAAGTACACCTTGGTTGGATGTGTGGTGTCCCCCAAAAGATCATGTGTGAGATAAAGCAAGAACACATAGAGGTGAAAAGGTTTAGGGGGATGATAAGCGTAATCTAATCAAAGGCTTAATCCACTGATGTGGATTAACTAAGTGATAACTGTAGGCAGGTAGGGTGTGGGCTGGAGTAGGCAGGTCTCTGGGGGTGTGCCTTTGGTGTTTATATTTGTCCCTGGTGAGTGGAGTTCTCTCTCAGCTTTCTGGTGGCCATATCCTGAGCTGCTATTCTCCTCCACACTCTTCCCAAGATGTTCTGCCTCATCTTAGACCAAAGCAATGAAATCAGCTGTCTAGGGACTGAGACCTCTAAAAACGATGAGTTCCTAAATAAACTTTTTCTCCTTTGAATTGTTCTTGTCAGGTCTTTCTGGTCACAGTGATGAAAAAGTTGGCTAAAAACCCACCTAAGTTAAGCACTTCCTTTTTATTCTCCCATATGTGATGTGTCTGTGTTCACTTTTGCGGCTTGATATTTTGTATTTTCTACACGTTGGCATTTCCATCTTACCTGAGATGTACATTCTGTCTTTAATCAAAGAGATTATTGATGCTTAAAACAGTGCCCGTGTACTCTCAGTGTTAAATAATTCAGTTTTAAATCTTCCACGATGCTTAGTCCAGATTCACTTACATACACAATAGGTACTTAAGTGCTTATCAAGTATTTTTTGCCTGACCAGTTATATCCCCAAAAAGTAAAGAATTTATCAGTGATCCATAAAATGCAAGCAAATGACATTCTACCTGCTCCATTTTGATCAGGAAGCAATCAATGAAGTCCCGAGGATTGTTGACATCCAAAGATTCTTGGTGCTCTTTACTTTCTCCATAACATAACTTTTACATAAGCAAAATTTTTAATAATTTTGTTATGACTCCCTGGGAGATAATCAATGAGAGCAGGGAAAGTATTGTAGACCTTAAAGATTAAAAGACATTTATTAAATTAAAACCATGTAATGAAGACATAGATAAATACAATAAAAATACAAATAAAACTGGAGTGAACAAAAAAATGGTCTCCAACTTGAGCAGCGTGTTGATTGCCGTACAAAGGAATGCTCCATGCTGACAGAGAGATGGGAGTAAAACCCACCACCCTCATCAAACACGGTAAGAATGTCTGATACGTACACCAGTTTTTACAGCATTAAAACATCTCTATGTCAGTTCTCCCCATTTTTACTTGCAACTTTGAAATACAGAATGGCATGAATCGCTATATCACTCATGGGTCACATGTCAGCACAGAGGGTTAAAGACACTTGCAACCTGACACAGAGCACACAGACACTCCCTGCGATTTCTTCTACCAGCAGTAAGCCTCAAGAATAGAATCATGACTTTGTAACTGGGCTGGGTGCAAAGATACCATGAAAACCAACACAGCATTTTATAGACAAGCACATGTCACAGAGTGGTTAAATGATTCCTATAAAATCATGCAATTATCTTTTAGGCAGATTATAGGGCACACCAGCTCAACACAGGGCAATACTGTGTTGTTTGCTTATGGTCCATTCACACCACAACCCAATCATTCTGTGATCTTGACCCTGCTCACTTTCTCAACCAGGATCCCCGCTGAAGCATCAAACACCCCACTGCCCAGAGGATCCTGGCAGCAGCCGTGTCCCTAACATTCTCCACCCTGATCTTCTAAATTAGGATGTTTCTGCCTGGTGCCGAGGTCTCTAGTGCTGACTGGCAGACAAGCCTGTGGGTAACGGAAACTTTTCAACAGGAGCCCTGGGTGTCCACTGAGGGCCTGGGCACGATTTGGGGCAATCACCAAAGTGCTGCCTGGAAACAGAGGTTTTTTCGAAAAACCACCAGTCACTGGGCTTGAATTCCACCCCGAGACTCAGGCATTTGTCTTCCTTGTAAAAATGAAGGACTCATCTACCTTTCTGAGAGGTTCACACCATGATACTAGGATTTGGACAGCACTCTGGTGTCTAAGGGTTTACTTCACAGTAGGCACAGTAGACAGCCCAGCCCATCCCCCCAAAAAATTTGCCAAACATCCTGGAAATTCTGGGCAGAATCACTTTGTCAGAAATCTAGAAGACAGTCAGATGTTTCCAACAACAAAGGGGAAACCAAATGGACAAAAGGAAAATAATCTAAAAACTCAGAAAACTCTGTGGCATTGCTGCTGCTCCTCCCACCCACCTTCTCAGCTTGGCAGTGGCCTTAATGAGGACAGCCCTGTGTCCAGTGAGGGACCCGGGTTCTTGGTTCCAGAGGAACAGAGATTGTGCTTCTCTGTTCTCAACTATCAAGGACTACCTGAAGGACAGAAGCAAAGCAGGTGTGTCTCTTTCATCAAAGTCAGAATTCACTAGGGTGGAAAAGCAATGGGCAGCATCAAAAACCTCAAAATGCCCTACCTGGAAAAAAAACTTTTTAACTTAGTATGCCACTAAGCAACCCTGAGCCAGCCAGGGCAAACAAAAGAGTACAGCTAAGGCACAACAGCCTGGGAAAGAAACCTTGAGAGAGCGTATCTTTGAAAAATGAGGGCACTCGAAAGCACCCACACATTCTGATAAATTCAAACAAATTACAGACAGGCCCAGGGCAGGACATGGGCTAAGAAAAGACCTGAAGTCTTCAGTTCTGCTGAATTCTAGGCTGCTTAAGAGCAAGTGCAGGCTATAACACGGAGTGCCCAGCATAGAGCCAATCTGGAGGAAGTTCCTCCCTCCCTTCTTTCTTTCTTTCTTTCTTTTTCTTTCTTTGCTTCTTTTCACACTCTCTCTCATTTTCACTCTCTCTCTATCCCCCTCTTCTTTGTTTTCCCCTCACTCCCCTTATCTATCTCTGTCTCTCCTTCTCCTTCCCACCCCTTCTTCTTCTCACAGTCAAGGAAATCTCTATCAAAACTAACCTAACACAGCCTAGCAAGGTAGTGCAAGCCTAGAATGCCAGCTAATCAGGGGACTGAGGCAGAAGGACCTTAATGTAGCAAGATCCTGTCACAAAACGAAAAAATTGGAAAGATCCAAGAAAGTAGCTCAGTGGTACAGCACTTGGCATAAAGCTCTGGATTCAATTCCCAGGACCAAAAACTAGCTGAACTAAAGAATCAGAAACTTCAGAGATAACACATGAGAAAGAACAGAGATTTTTTTTAAGTATTTAGAAAGTCACTAAATACCTACAGTCTATGGAACACAAAAAGTAAATAACAACAAAAAAGAAAAGAAAAACAAGAGCAAGCAAAAAAATTTTTAAAACCCTAAAGAGAAGGAGAAATGTGATTTCCAGGGTTGCCAAATCAGAGTATATAAAACATCCAGTTTTCAAACATTCACTTCATAGATCAGGCCTGGAACTGTGGACTTGTCAGAGAAAAGAGCATAAATGGTTTCTCTAAAAGGTAAGCTCTAGATCTCACCTGGATCCATGGGGAGCTCATAAGTCTGAGGTTTTCATTGAATTTTTCCATCAAGTTAAGAAAATTTGGATCTTTATAATCAAAACGTTTCTGGAAAATAATGGAGCAGATCACATTGCAGGGAGCGCAACCCAGGATAAAGGTGGGATCACAGGGTGAGCCTGAAAAATTGGAAACATGAAAAAAATCATTAATATACATGTATATGCATGAGACACTTTGTCTTTGATAACAGGTAAAGATAAGTTTAGAAAATCTAAGACAATATCTACCTAAAAATTCACTTTTAGTAAAAACTTCAGCATACTAAAAATCGAAAGGTTGGTGCCACCGAAGTGGGTTCCTGCAGCAAGGAATCTGAAGACATCCTTCTCCTCCAGGACATCAAGCGCTCTGGACATTCTGACAGTTTCCCTTTAAGTTATAATGGGAATCAACACCACCATCATACAGACCCCTCCGTGGGGAGCACAGATTATGGGGAATAGGTGAAGGAACTGTATGTGGAGCCAGGAGAGGGGAAGACTAAAGAAAGAGAATAACTATAGGAAACGCAAGTATTTGATGGAGCAAATGTCCAAAGGCAAAAGCACCCACGTTATGTGAAAAGAAAAACTAATGAAAGTGAGCAAAAATTCTAAGATGGATTTTGCTTACCTAAAATAAAAGGGAAATAAGAAAAGTTCGTTTAAAATTTAAATCACAGATAGGGTAAACACAAAGGGTTACACTGATAAAGAGAGCCCTTCTATTTCTTTATTTCAATATTGAAAGGGGAGAAAAAATGTCGGGTTCTAGGAAATAGTGTCCATCATCACCAGAGCCCAGGTTTCATTTACTTGGGCAAAGCATGCCCTCTTGTGGAATTCTGAGTTATCGCTCTATGTAGCCATCAACAGAACTCTGTATGTTACACATTTTTTAATTTAACCATCATTTAGGTCAATTCCCTCATTTTATAGAAAAAGAAAAAGCAGAGGACATCTTTTCTTTTTTGGACATTTAAATGAGAGTGTTGTAATCAAAGCATCAATAAACGTTAAATATGAAAAGTCCACAAATTTAGATTATAGATATAATCAAGGGAGACTTGCACTGAAAGTGTTGACAGAATATCCACATTAGCCAAAAGACGAACTCAACAGAGATGTCCACAGGGAATGGATGCATAAAGCAATTATGGCACGTATGCACAAGAGAATCTTATTCAGTCACTAAAAAAAAAAAAAATGAAATTTTATTGTTTGCAGTAAAACAAATGAAATTGGAGGACATTGTGTTAAGTGACATAAGTCAGGCACCAAAAGACAAACATTGCACATTCTCACTCATGCATGGAAGCTAAAAAACTTGATGTCATAGAAGAGGAAAGCAGATTAGTGGCTACTGGATTATAGGAAGGGGAGGGAGGAGGGAGAATGGAGAGAAGTTGGATAATGGATACCAAAATATAGTTCAATAGGAGGATTCCAAATATAGTTCAATTCCAGTGTTCTACAGCACAGTAGGGTAACTGTAGTTAACATCAATTTATATATAATTTACAAAGCACTAGAAGAAAGAAATTCAAATTGTCCCAAAAAAAGGATAAATGTTTATGGTAATGGAAATGCTAAGTACTTTAATTTTATCATTAAAAACTATATGAAAAAGTACACTCATACATTGCTGGTGGAGCTGCAAATTAGTGCAGACACTCTGGAAAGCAGTATGGAGATTCCTCAGAAAGCTTGGAATGGAACCACCATTTGACCCAGCTATCCCACTCCTTGGCCTATACCCAAAGGACTTAAAATCAGCAACAGCCACATCAATGTTCATAGCTGCTCAATTCACCATAGCCAGATTGTGGAACCAACCTAGATGTCCTTCAACTGATGAATAGATAAAGAAACTGTGGTATATTTATACAATGTAATATTACTCAGTCATAAAGAATGATAAAATTATGGCATTTGCAGGCAAATGGATGAAATTGGAGGATATCATGCTACGTGAGATAAGCCAATCTCAAAAAACCAAAGGACAAATGATCTCGCTGATAAGCAGATGATGACACATAATGGGGGTGGGAGGGGTTAGTGTTAGGGTTAGGGTAAGGGAGGGGGGCAAGAATGGAAGAAGGAAGGACTGTATAGAGGGAAAAGAGGGGTGGGAGGGGTGGGGGAAGGGAAAAAAAAACAGAATGAATCAAACAACATTACCCTATGTAAATTTATGATTACACAAATGGTATGCCTTGACTCCATGTACAAATAGAGAAACAAAATGTATCCCATTTGTTTACAATAAAAAAAACTATATGCATGTGTCAATTTATCACATTACACCCCCAAAATATGTATAAAATATGTGGAATTATTGTGTCAATTTTTTTAAATGTGAAGAATAATAGGGAATTCAACAATAGAAGCATCTTTAGTAGTTAACTGCTCTTATGCCAGGTTCCTTGTCAGCTGAAACAACAGGACACTAAAATTTTATTTTAGCCTGGAAGATAGGGGATAATTTATAATTGTCAATTTGAGTTTTCCAGAGGCAGTAGTATGACTCACAGTGAAAATCTGACTTTCAATCTTACTTTTCACCTCCTTGAGAAGAGATCATTAATTATCAGAGTAATTCAGAATCCAAGCTGAAAACCAGATTTATTGTGACAAGTATTTCATCAATAAGTAGAATGGACAGTAATTACCATAAAACTTCTAACTCAAAATTCAATTTTTTTAAAATCCACATAGGATTTTGTTTTCATTCAAATATGGTGTGGTCAACAGATCAGACTGCCCTTGAAAAGACAATCTGCTAGTGTTCCCAAGGGAAGGGGGTCTCCACACCACCACGGGGCAGGCAGCACCCAGAAGCATCTCAGTTGGACAGGAGGCAGAAGGAGCAAAAGCAAAGCTGGGACCTTTATTGGGGTTTGCTTGGGAAGGAATGAGTGAGGCAGCGTAGGTACATGGGGTAATCTCAGGATTGACAGTTTGAATGCTCTCAATGTGCTCTGGGCAATGGGGGTGATCACTAACTGTCCCATAACTGGTCTTGGGGTGATTTAAGGCAAGAATATTGGGTTGGTGTAGCAGAATTTGATAAAGCAGGTGATCGAGGGTATGGGTTATGGATAGGTTGGTTTGCACACCAAAAGTATATGGTAGGAAAGCTGTTTGCTATCTCTTGGAATTAACTATCCCTGGTTGTGGTACTCCAAGATGTCAAACCATCAGAAAACAAAAATACTCATTACTACACAAATAAAGATAGAGAATAATACAAGGAAAGCTGAAAACAGAATCATCTTCCAATTAGGAAACTGGAATAAAGAGTTAATAATATGAGTTGAAATTCAGTTCAATAAGTCCTTGTTATAACCCAGTATTTTTGTACTTTGAAGGAATATACTAAAGTGTAAATTTTCTTAAAATATATAAAATAATGCAGTAAGTTGTAAGAAACATTAAATAACTCAAACCAACAGATTTTAAATAATCATTGGTTCACAAGAAGGAGCAGTAAAGATGCCAAGGGAGTCAAAATCACAAATCAGCACAATTACTGGTGAAAATTGGAAAGAACCCTGCAGACATGTCAGTCAGTGAGGCTGGCTGTACACATGCAGACCAATTAATCGAATGCTCATGTCAGTTATTTCATGCTCCACAAGGGTAACAGATTACTACAATCAGGACTACTTGACAAGTGTTTACCAGTGAAACATTTTAGAATAGTTAACCCACAATTACACTATAGGAAAAACATTCTTTAACCACCTGAAAAAGAAGACTCAAACCTTCTTAGTGACATAATGATTTGACAACAAAGTTGGACACAGAACAGCATTAAATGACCACACTTCCTTTATGCACCATGTGTACAAACAACAGATACACAAAGCTCCCTTGGCTCTCTGCACCACACCACCCTTCCTGCACATGAAGACTAACAACCACTACTCTGAATGAAAGATCTGGCTGCCCCCGAAGTATTTCCAGGGATGTCATTAGAGAAGAGAGCAGTGTGATATGGTCAATGATACAGAACAAAGAATACCACCCACCATTGGTCTTCCTCAACTCCTCCACAAGGCAGCGGGCTTCCTCTTGAACACGATCCTCAATGCTCCTCTTCCCCATCCCAAAATTCCGCAGGGTCACCAGCGAGAAGCGACGAAGTTCCTTCCATCTCTTTCCATTGCTGAAGAGGATTCCTACCAGAATGGGAAACAAAAACTAGAAGGGAAATCCCAGGTAAGGAGGAGGAAACTGACGCGGGGCCAAAATCTGCCTGGGGAGCAAGTCAAGCCTCATCCCCAGGACCACTGCCCAACACACTCATGCACACTCGTGCACTGGCACACTTACCAAGGCCTCGGTTAACTTTTTCAGAGACTGGGAAACTGCCTCTTCCAGAAAACTCCTCTCCTAGATCAACCAGGGCTTCCTTCACTGCATCATATCCATGCAACACCACAGAAGGCTTCAAGCCCAAATACAGAGTGAACACAGGGCCATAGACTTTTGACAACTGGAAATGGAAAGTAGATGCAAAGAGCAACAAAAGAAATCAGTATTGGGTCTACACATTGTTCATGATTCAGACCAATATCATCACACTGTTGATATTTTTATTCTGTCAATTACAACTTCAAATATTTCTGGACTTCAAGTATAATAAAATGGTGATTGTTATAGCTTCTACATAAACAATGACTCCCATTTGCTAGGAAACTGCCAGGGAAATTACTACACAGATTGTCAGAAATGACTCAACATTTTGGGGTAAGTTTATTTATTCTGTCATAAAGAGACTGAGGTTCAAAAATTCAAATTCATTTCAGTTTCCCACAGCTAACAAATAGAAGACCCAAATTTGAATCCTGGCTTAGTTGATCTCTTCTACCTGGGCAATTTCACAGTACTCAATGTCCACATTTGGACCAATATCCAGCTGCTATAGGACACAGCTTCAGGATCTCCTGCTAAGCTCTTCCCTGGGGGATAGGACTCAAGAACCCTGTGATAAGTAAGAGAAATCTCCAGTTGTAAACATCTCCCCAGATGATTCGAATGCACACACCAGTTTGAAATCCACCAGTATTATTATCTCAGAGTGGGCACAAGAGAGAAATATCAGGTCATGCAGCATCCCATGAAAGGACAATTCCTTCCATGCTGTACATTCATAGGTCACAGACAGAACCAAAGCATTCTGATGCTACTCACTTATCCCTCTCTAATTATTTCTCTCATTCACGTTTACTTATTGTAGACCCATAGTATTTCCTTGACATCACACATAATTTGCTTCTCTGGAGAAGTTTAACTATTATGATATCTAAACAAAATACACAACATGTACAGCAGATGACTTTTTAAATAAAATCTTTAATCTCAAAACTGCCATTACCATTTACTTCAGACAAAAAGTCATAGCAAAAGATGTGAAACCAAGAAAGGTAGCACCGCTTTATCATTTTGAGTCCACCTATAACTTAAATATTACTCTCCTAGGAAATCACATGATATCATTCCACTATTTCTGACAATGACACACCAAAAATAATAACTCACAGGGAATATATGCTTTACAATAAAATAATGTGCCTCCAACAATCAATTTTATTTAAAAGCAGGAAATAATTATTCATATTATTCAAAAAACATACTTACGTTGGTTAAAGATTTGCTGATGTCCTTAACATCTATCTGCAGGATATTTCCAATAATTGGGAGAGGAGTGGGACCAGGTGGGAGATTCCCCCTCCCAGATCTCTGTCTCCAAACTGAGAGGAGAAGCAGGCAGGAGAGCCCAATGACCAGGGCCACAACTAGAGCCATTGAAATCCTCTCTTCTTAGCACAGCTGCAAGCTCGCAATGCAAAGCTCTTATTATACTCCCTGCAGATTCAATATGTGACTCTTTGATACAGTGACCAATCAGCTACATGCACCTTAATCTCCTTCTGAATGGACTCTGGCCAACTGAAAAACATGAAAATAAGACGTTCTTATTCTTACTCTCCTTTCCACAGCCCCACCCTGAAGATTCTGGTGTAACTAGTCTGAGGTGAGGCCCTGGTATTGTTCAGTTTTTGAAACACCCCAGGCGACTCCAATGTGCTGTCAGAATTGAGAACAAATGAAGTAAAGTATTTGATCAAAAAATTGTTCATTCTGGATTCTTAGACTGATGAACATTTGGGAATGTATGACATTGGGGCAATCCATGTGTTTTAGCCCTTATACATAAAATAATGTTTCTCCAGTAATGCCTCTCAAACACTAGAATATTTTCCTTGAAAATGAAAGTCTTTTGAAATATTCTAGGGTACTGTGCTAACATGCCTAACGTGAAGTAGTTACCACACATCTTGAATAACCAACACTCAGCAAGTAGCTAAGTGAATATACACACCTTCCCTTTCCTTTTTTTTCCCCCTCCCCACCACCCACCTCCCTTCCCAGCCAGCAATATTCATGCTATTCACCATTAAAACACCCTGTAAAGCACCTGAAGGCAGAGATTATAATTTTTTTTTTTCAAATGAGGAAAGGAGACTCCGAGAGAACAAGAAAGAGACCCCTCAGTGTCACACAGCTCAAAGGTGGTGGAATTGGGGTTGGAATGAGCTCTTCTGATGCCGCCAGTTTGGATACGCAATAGCTTCGCCACAGCTGCCTGGAGAACAATTTTTGCAAAACGAACAAAACCCAAACAATTTTAGTTATTGCGAATGTCCAACACACTGGTTGCTCACAAAACATCAAGGTCAAATGTTCTCTGGACACCAAATAAAAAACAGGAAAGAACTCAAAATTGGAGTCTCTCCCTTTTCTTCACCGCAGAAGTGAAAACTTGCTCCGCTAACTCAAGATGCAAGTCTGGGGCTCACTCACGTCCTTCCCTTTCTCCCCAGGGGAAGGAAGGTCTCTGCGCCGTGCTGCCCGGGGCTGGAGAGGAAAAGCAAAACTGTCCTTCCTGCCCTTTCCAATGCGACTTTTCTTGTCATCCTGCCATACTCAGCTGCTGTGGTCCCTCACGTGGTTTCCTTAGCTCTCGGGAAGTGGTTTTCGAGTGTGGATGGAAGTTGGATTTGGAGTTTCTCTCGGGACCCGCGCTGAGTGGCGGAAGAGCACCATTCCACCATCTTTCTCCGCCCTCTCCGGGGAGAGCCAGTCTCGGAGAACGTACTGTGGCCTACTGCCACAGCGGCTGCTCCAGTTGCTTTTCTGGCCTGTCTTTGTGGGAATGAAGAAATAAAGTCATGCGCGGCAAGCAAGGGAGATCATAGACAGAACGACAGGCAGGTGTTTTGGTGAAGAACAGGACCCACTGCACAGAAGGGCCACAATGCACCGTGAGGCTCCAAATATCTCTGGAATGATGTGCATCACTAGATCACTAAAGGCAATGCATTACAAAGACATGTTTGCAAAGACATCGTGTACTTGTTGTGAATTGATTACAACAGTTATTTCTATTTTAAAATTCATTTTTAATGTATATACTTGCCAAGCAGGAGGCACACGCCTGTAATCCCACTGGCTCAGGAGTCTGAGGCAGGAGGATTCCAAGTTCAAAGCCAGCCTCAGCAATTTATCAAAATTTTAAAATAGACTAAAAAAGGGCTGGGATGTGGCTCAGTGGTTAAGTGTCCCTGGGTTCAATCCCCAGGTTCAAAATTAATCTTAATTCCGTTGTAAGGACTGAGGAAGCTGGGCCTTGGAGATGCAGTCCTTTGGTCAAGAACACACAGATGGCAGGTGGGGTAGAGCTGAGGCTGGAAAGCATGTACCTTGCACTTTTCGCTCCACACAAAATACTTAACTTCATTGGGCTGCTCAATATTTACTGATTGTGTGCCATGAGTCAACATTTCATGATTCAGACTGATCAGTGACTTTCAAAATAAACATAAGATTAGTTAATCATTATAGTACCAGTTGATTAAAAGGGAGGTCAGAGAAGTTTAGTTCTATAACTTTTAGAATTTCATTGGCCATACTACAAAAAGTGCATTACAGATTTCATGCATTTCCTATTAAAATCCCAATCACATTCTTCATAGAAATAGAAAAAGCAGTCATGAAATTCATTTCGGAAAAGACTCAGAACAGTCAAAGCAATCATTAGCAAGAAAAGTGAAGCAGGAAGCATCACAATACCGGACCTTAAATTATATTACAGAGCTATAGTAACAAAAATGGCATGGTATTAGCACCAAAACAGTCACATAGACCAATGATACAGAATGGAAGACACAGAGACAAACCCACATAAATACAGTTATCTCATACTAGACAAAGGTGCCAAAAACATACGATGGAGAAAAGATAGCCTCTTCAACAAATGGTGCTGGGAAAACTGCAATTCATATGCAGCAAAATGAAATTAAACCCCTAACTCTCACCCTGCACAAAACTCAACTCAAAGTGTCAAGGACTTAGGTACTAGAACAGAGACCCTGTGCCTAATAGAAGAAGAAGTAGGCCCAAATCTTCACCATGTCAGCTCAGAAACTGACTTCCTTAACAGGACTCCTAAAGTGCAAGAAGTAAAATCAAGAATCAATGAATGGGCTGGAGAGTATTGGCTCTTGAGTGTTCATTGAATAGATAAGTTTTTTGAGTAATTGAGTGATATACAGCCAACATCCTCCTCTGGCAGTTAACCCTTTTCTCATCCACCCAGGACATGGCAGAGAGGACCCCCACAGAGGGAAGTAGACATAGGCTATCACTTCTCACCTCTTCTCAACTTACCAGGAAATGCAGTGACCATTGGGGGTCTTCAAACTCATTATCAGAAAAATGGTCTCTTTGAAATGCTGTCTTTGAGCCTCACATTCCAATTTCCTTATTGGCACCTTTCCCCAAGAGTTTGAGTGTGGACCTTGTTACTGGAAGACAAGTTACAGAGGTAGCTCTGCCCAGCAGTGAGGCTGAAACTGACTCAAGCATATCCCCAGTGTCAACAAGAGGAAAGGTATGGGAGAAGAAAGTTCGGCTGAGGTCTCGGGGATTTAGGCAACATGTCTTAGTCGAAGGCTCAGGCTAGTCCCATAATGCAAACCACAGACCAGTCAGTGCTAATCCTAAATCTGATCCAGAACTACAAACTTCAGGGCAAAGAAGCTGTGAGAGTTCAAGGAAGCTATGTCACAGATCCTTGGTGTCAGCCAAAACAAAGTTTGTAATGGGTTTATAGAAATTTTATACTGAGGGCTGGGGAGGGCTGGGGATATAGCTCAGTTGGTAAAGTGCTTTCCTCGAATGTACAAGGCCCTGGGTTCAATCCCCAGCACCACAAAAAAAAAAAAGAAAAAAGAAATTATACTGAACCTTAAGTCCCCTATCTGTGCATGAATCCAACTTTAGGAACTACCTGTGAGTTATCCTGAAAGGCTTTCAGTATAAGCTGAGTCTTTGGAATCAGGAAAAAAGCATCTGAGTCATCCAGCCTTTTCTTAATGACTCATTCATTGTAGAGCAGGAACTCCAGTTTTGTTGAGCAATAGAGACCTTTCACTTCTGTTCTCCCACCGCGGGAGAGTTTCACCTTCTAATAATGATGGAATGGCTAATCCAGCTCCAATTTCTCATAGATATGAGTGATTAAATTTGAACAATTTATTCATAATAAAATTCATAGCCTGCATTGAAAAACCATTCAAATCAAGCAGATCCTAGAGGGGGTTACTGAAAAACGAAAAGGAGTGAAATCTCTAAGGGTCTAACTTTTCAACTAAGAACAGGCCCCCAAATGCACTATTAAACTTTACATAAATGCCATGAGATCAAATAAAAAATCTAAAAAGTCATGGTGATCAAATAAATGTATTCTATCATCAAAACTGATCCCACAAAATCAACTTCCATTTCAGATGGCTTTCATCACGAATTCTATGAAATGGAAGAAGCAATACCAACCTTACAACAACTCTTCGGAAAGTAGAGAAAAAAGAAACACTTTCTGATTTATTGTAGGACAGTAGTACTACCCTGACACCAAATATGACAAAGTCATCACACAGAAAAAGAATTATATACCAACATGCCTCATGAGCATTTTAACAGTCTTTTTTAAACCCCAGCCCCATCACACAAAGTCTTAATAAAACAAAGTATGTTAATTCAGCAGTATATGGCAATGGTATTTGTCAACTGGAATGCAAGTTAACTCTTTCAAAAAATTCAAATTTGAACTCCACTTTTGTTCACTAAATAAAGGAGATAGCCAGAAATAGAGGCACATGCCCTTAATCCCAGCTATTTAGGAGACCAAGGCAGGATTTCAAGTTTGAGTCTGGCCTCGTAAATTTAGTGAGACCCTGTCTCAAAACAAAAAATAAAAAGGGCTGAGAATGTAGCTCAATGGTAGAGCACCCCTGGGGTCAATCCCTAGGACCACAAAAAATAAAATAAAGGAGACAAAGCATAAATTCATCTCAAGCGACTCAGTAAAATCACCTGAAAAAATTCATCACCCATTCATTATGGGGGGAAAAAACTCACAACAAAACGGAAATAGAAGAAAATATCTTATATGTGAACAAGTAGCTACATAAGGAGTTTTGAATTAGCATTATCTTTAAAGGTGAAACTTGGAAAATTGTCCCCACAAAAATAAGAAAAAGGTAGGAGCTCTTGTCACTTGTACTCAACATTGATAGAGGACTTAGAAAGTACAATATGGCAAAGAGAAAAAGATAAGAAGTATTGGAAAGGAAGAAGTAAAACTTTCCCTTTATGCAGAAGGCATGAATTTATATAGAAAAAATCTAATAAATCCCAGTGGCTCAGGAGGCTGAGGTAGGAGGATTCAGAGTTCAGTGCCAGCCTCAGCAAAATTGAGGCAATAAGCAACTCAGTGAGACTCTGCCTCTAAATAAAACATAAAATAGGACTGGCGATGTGGCTCAGTGGTCGAGTGCCCCTAAGTTCAATTCCTGGTACCCTTCCCCCCAAAAAATAAAGAAAAAGAAAATCTAATAAATTCACTTTTTAAAACCACCTGTATTAAAGCACTTGCAGGATTTGTTTAAATCAGGTATGTATGACACAGAAATGACTATCATAAAGAAAGTGGTTTTTACTCACTGTTCCCCAAAAACAGGAGACACAGTACACAATGCAAGTCCACCCACCAGGGGAACACCCAGGTCAAGCGAAGCAGTACAGGTTGAGGGGGGAAATGGGTAAAACCCTTGAATGCAGACTTTGCAGAAAGGATGGGCAAGAGGGGGAAAGTACACCCAGTAATCAGGCGTTTGAATGACTTCAGGAGATTCTGTGGTGTAGAACTGCTCCTTGTTACCTGCCACCCAGCCTTAGAATGGGACAGAGGATATTGCCTCCTGCGGTATAAGAACCAAATAGAGGGAGCAGATGGGTGTACGGACTCAAGATCGGTTGGTCTGCATTGCATCAAAGGTGAACTTGCAGGCAAGACATTTACTATCTCTAGGAATAAGCTAAAATCTGGGGAAGGAAGAGCTGTTTCTCCCAGGTCAGTGAGGCTCCAGATGTTGAAAAGTCATAAAATACAGAAAGTAAAAGCCATGATTAATACAATTAAGCCTCTACTGGTTTGACATCATCTAAGGAAATTTGGGGTGACAATAATGGTGGCTTTTATAGAGTAGGTCATAAGTTGCCCTCGTAGTGTAGAAAATATTTTATTATGAGAATAGAAAGAAGGAACACAAGTAGAGGTATAAAGAATTCTTTTTACCTTGTCCATAACAAATTTCCCATTGATATGGCATTAGGCAATAAAATAGATCTAAAATTTTGGGAGTTCGTTAATAATATCTTGGCAGAATTGTGAAGTGAAAATATGTGTTTGACAATATTATGTTCATTGGTGGAGATCATTAACTGTTAAGTTAGTAAAACACATGTAAAAATTGTGTGGTACTTGAATATAACCAAAGGGAAGGAATAGTTATGGTTAGAGATTCAGGGGGAAGGTTATTGTGACAGCTGAAGAGGTGGAAAAGGCACGAGGGAGTGGGTGGTTCTCTGCTCAGAGGGTTAGGCGGTTGATATGAAGCAGGTGCTCTCTGGAGAAAGCAATAATGCCCACTAATTTTTAGAATGGCACAGATAGCATTGATCTTGTCTTAGTCCATCTGGGCTGCTATAACAAAAATCCCATAGATTGGGTGACTTATACACAACAGAAATTTATTTTTCACAGTTCTGGAAGCTGAAGAGTAGAAGACCCAGGTACCAGCAGATTTGGCATTGGGTATGTATTTGGCATCCTGGGTTCATAGATGGCTATTTTTTTTTTTTTTTTTTTTTTTTTTTTGGGTGCTGGGGATCGAACCCAGGGCCTTGTGCTTACAAGGCAAGCACTCTACTGACTGAGCTATCTCCCCAGCCCCCGGCTATCTTCTTGTTGTGTCTTCACATGATGGAAGAGGCAAAAGAATTCTCTATAGAATCTTATGTAAGGTAATCCCAATTACCTCCCAAAGGCCTCACCTCCAAGTACTCTCACACTGAGAATTAAGTTTCAGCATATGGATTTGGAGGGGAAAATAAACATATAGCGACCTCTACAACGTTTTCCTTTAGGCACGGGAGTATAGGATGTATATTTGGGTAGAGAGCAAGGAGTATACCAGGACCATGGGCTAAGCAGACAAGTATAGGAACACAGCAGGTCCCTAATATCAGAGGGGAAAAAAGCAATAAATATCCTCTGCCCCGTTTGTGTCTTAGGAGAGTGTTACAGTTTGGATGTGAAGTGTCACCCAAAAGCTCACATATGAGACAATATAAGAAGACAATATAGGAAGGAGAAATGATTGGGTTTTGAGTGTTTTAACCTAATCAGTGAATTCATCGCTGGTGGGATTAACTGAGTGGTAACTGGAGGCAGGTAGGGTGTGGCTAGATGAGGTGGGAATTGGGGCGTGGCTTTGGGGTATATATATTTGTATCAGGAGTCTCTCTCTCTCTCTCTGCTTCCTGATCATCATGATGTAAGCTGCTTCCCTCTACCACCCTCTCCCACCATAATGTTCAGCCTCACCTTAAACCCTGAGGAATGAAACCGGCCTTCTGAGGACTAAGACCTCTGAAACCATGAGCCTTCAAATAAACCTTTCCTCCTTTACAGTCGTGCTGGTCATGTCATTTAGTCACAGTAGCAAAATAGCTGACTAAACAGAGAGGAAATCCATGGTGTAATTGGGACAAAGGTTTTAGTATCTAGGATGAAGTCATCTCTGATTAAGGGCTGAAAACATCTTTAATCCAGAAGTGAAGTCATCTCTAAAGGTGAGTTCTGGAGCTGGATGATGTCATTTGAGGTGATATCATTTCCAGGAGTAAGCTCCTGGGCCAGGGTGAGGTCATCTGGGATGTAGTAATAGAGTATCCTTTCCAAGTACTTACCCTCTCTAGCAGATGTGGCTCATAGTATTTGCCAAGTTTGGCTGAAACAATGACCTATTTGGAGGCTTTAGACTTTCAGATTATAAATCAACTAAAACATCCAAACCAATGGTAATAAACCCATAATAATGGTGTATAGTTGAACTTTTCAGGTTTTTGGTGCGCGCGCACGTGTGTGTGTGTGTGTGTGTGTGTGTGTGTGTGTGTGTGTGTGTTAGCTTTCCAAGGTTGTGACAAAATACTTGAGGCAATCAATTTAAAAAGAGAAAATATTTATTTTGGCTCATGGTTTTCAGACATGGTAGTTAGCTTCTTTGCTTTTGGGCCTGTAGCAAGGCAGAACATCATGGAGGGGAGCGTGTAGTGGAGCAAAGCTGCTCAACTTCTGATGGCCAGGAAGCAAAGAAAAAGATGAAGGGGCCTCAATATCTCCTTTAAGGGCACACCCCCATGACCTGATTTCCACTAGGTTCTACCTCGTAAATGTTCTACCAGCTCCTAACAGCACTGTCAACTGGGGTCTAAGCCTTTAGCACACAATCCCTTGGGGGTCATTTAAGATCCAAACCATAATAAGTTTATGCTCGGTTGGGTCTCCTATCAGATAAGCAGCTGCCTGACCCATGGGATACTTTCCAGGAGAGTAATGCACCCTCAATCCGGCCTCCAGCCTTCATGGGATGAGGTCAAAACAAAAAATGTATAAAAATAAGGGTAGATAGTCTTAAAAGAGCCTCATATATGAATTTTTATTTACATGAAGGCAAGACACATTTCCCTTTAAATACAGGAAAAAGTGATTGAGAAATCTTAAAGTTGGTGTGAGTCAGCCACTGGGCCTTGAATTGAAAGAGATTAAGGCCTGGGGCATGATAAGGCCTATATAGGGATCTATTTGCTGAATTGGAATTTGAAAAGAAGTTGTTTAAGATCATTCTCCCAGTTAAAACTGGCTATCAGCAACCTGCAGGGGCATGAAATTTCTATTGAATGCCTTTTTCAAGAGCCCGGTATTACATATTTTCAGAAGTGAAATATATGCCCTGATTACTATTAGTACTGTGTATAACTCTGAATTGAGTGTCTTGGCAGTCAGTATGACCCTATGTACATGTATGATTATGTGAATGGTGTGAATCTACATTGTGTACAACCATAGAAATGAAAAGCTGTACCCCATTTGTGTACAATGAATCAAAATGCTGTGTGAAAAAATAAAAAATTTTTAAAAAGTGTGTCTTGGCAAGATCATGTATTGTGTCCTTATTATACATACAGACATATGTGTTTGTAACTTATATTTTGGGTATCTGGGAAGCAAGACATTCCTAGAATTCTTTAGTCTAACAATCAATTCTTTCCCCCCCCCCCCTTTTTTTTTTTTTTTTTTACTGGGAATTGAACTGAGGGACACTTAACCACTGGGCCACATCCCCATCCTTTTTATTTTTTATTTGGAGATAGGGTCTCACTAAGATATATAGGGCCTCTCTAAGTTGTTGAGGTTGGCCTCAAACTTAAATCCTCTTGCCTCAGCCTCCTGAGTCACTTGGACTACAGTTGTGCATCACCACACCCAGCTCAGGGGTCAACTGTTAGACAATGCCAAAGAGTTCACAATAAATGTGAACATGGGGTCATTTGTCAGCCAAGGCTTCTAGTGCTAAGATAACTCCCTGAAGTTTGGCCATTTTTGTTGACCCTTGTGTTGTCTTTTAGTAGGAACATCCTGGATAAGGAATGGAAAGCAGCCATGTTCCACTAAGCTCCATCATTTTTGCAATTGTGGCAATACCATTTGTACAATCGTGAAGTCCCATTGCCATTCACTCAGTTATCTCTTTTTTTTAATTTTTTTTCTGCACTGGAGTTTGAATCCAGGGGTGCTCTACCACTAAGCTACATCCCTAGTCTTTTTTATTTTGAGAAAGGGTCTTGCTAAGTTGCTGAGGCTGGCCTCAAACCTGCAGTCCTCCTGCCTTTGCTTCCAGAGTATCACTCAGTTGACCATAAGAGGTTCTCCAGCCAGCCAAGGTATCTTGGAGAGGGGTGACATCATCTAGTACACTAACATCTTGCAAGAGGATGAGGACAAGGATGGCCATCCCCTCCTTCAGGTAGACTATGCCAGAGAGCCCAGCTGTTGCTCCATTCTATTTTAAGGAGGGCTTGGTAGCATGCTGAGCTTGTGTGGAGTTATTTTTACAACAAGCATAATGGGCAGTTGGGTATGGAGGGTCCTAGGCTCAGTGTCTATGGGTGTCTCCATTTCTGGGAGTGACCAATATGAAGTAAGTTTTTAATTGTTAAAATGGTGTATAGCAAGCGGCCGATAGGTGCAGTTTTGGCGTCAGAAGCCCTTGGGCAACTTATGAACATTATAGGTACTCCAGAGACTCAGAGACGTGAGAAGAGATGGTCAAAGCCTCTACAGTGGGGTCTCTGAGAACACTAATAGAAGTGCCTGTTCATTTTAATTGGGACAAATTTTATTCTTTTGTTGGGAGAAAAAAACATTTGAAGTGCACTGATTTATAAGTAGTAGCATCAGTGAGATTAAGTAAAATTTGTGAATAAGGAACATGTTACAACAAAAATCAAAAAGGAATTAAAAGATATCATATTATTAGTATGTACAATAGGAGTATATCAAACAAAAAGTTGTTATGGGCTGAATTATTCCCCCTCAACTTCATATGTTGATGTTACAACCCCTAGTCTCCAATACTTCATAATGTAAATATTATTTTATCATCTTTTTTGGGGGTGCTGGGGATTGATCCCAGAGATATTTTACCACTGAGCTACATCACCAGCCCTTTTCTTTTTTTTTTTTTTTTTATTTTGAAACAGGTTCTTGCTAAGTTGCTAAAGCTGGCCTTGAACTTATGGGCCTCCTGCCTTAGGCTTCCAAGTCACTGGGATCACAGACGGGCATATGCCACCATGCCTTATTCACTGTTTTTTGATCAAACTGAAACAGCTGTATTGTGACCCACTGAGAGGTCATTGATTTTTCCTAGTTCTATAATTCACTGGCTATTTCCCCTAGTGATATTCAGGTTGCCGTAAATGTTATAGCTGTAAGATATATTAAAATACCTAAGCACCATAAATGATTTTTTGCTCTTTGTAAGCATTAAAAAAATTCAAATGCAAAATATTTAAAAGTTAGGATTACTGCTATCTTACAATTTGTATTTTGAGGCTAGACAGAACATGAACACATGCACACACACACATGCTCAATAATGATAAGCAACATACTGTCAATTTTAAGTGAATGACCACAAATAAATACAACAAATCTGATTAGATTCGGCTGATTAGAATCTACAAGGGATTCATCAAACAAATCATCTGAGACAATGTTGACTTTAAATAAGGAACTGAGGGATGCTACAATGTAAAGATCAGCCTAAGAAATTGAAGGGTTAGGGATCCAGAGGAATGGTGAAGACAAAGAGTTGGACTGGATCCACATGAACGGGCATGGAAAGTGTGTAGAAGGGTGTAAGTAATTCACAAGAGGCACCTGGAGGTTGAATTTGAATCCTGAATGACAATTGTGGATACAAGAAAATAGTGAAGAGTAGGATCATGAGCAGCAGTAAAGGTATGATAAATCAAGCACACAGTGCTGCAGAGGGAAAAAAGAAATAGGCAATGAACTCTTGAAGGCTGCTGAGGCAGAGATGCTCCTTTACATTTTCGAAAGTTAGTATTTTAGGGAGGCAATATTTTTAAGTAACTTGGGAAGATTTCCTAGATCACAAATCAAAAATAGAAAGTCTTGTAGAGCTGAAAAGGAAAGAATAATTCAGTAATTTACTCAGCAACATTGATTGGCATCTACTATGTGCCAGGCACTTTGCCAAACACAGGGGAAAGATAAAAATACACACCCCTGATACTAAAAAACATATAATCATGCTGAATAATACTTTATTCTGAGCATAATCAGAATTTAAGGTAAGAGATTAGAAAGATTGCCAGAGGCAATATTCATCTTCTATACTTACACTTCATTTTACCACTTGAAAAGCATTGTCAGTACCATTATCCAGTTCATTTTCTCACCATGAGCCTCAGGGAAATCCAGACATATATTACTGCAAATCCTCTTTTCTAATTGAGTAAATGACTGTTCAAAAGGCATTCTACTCACCTAAAGTTCCAATTAATGAAGGTACCAGAACTTGGTCTCTGTGGCTCTGGGCTGACTTTATAGATGAACATCTAGAAGTGACTGAAAGAGTAAATGGATCTGCTCTTTTAACTGTATAAAAAGGAAACTAGGATCCAAGATGGCGATCTAGAGGGAGGCTGCGTTCCTTGTCGCTCCCCAATGCCGGATTCAAGCAGAGGATATCTGTTTCTCAGTGAGGCAGTTTTTGCTGTTTATCAATCCCCTGCTCTTTACCCCATTTGTCTGCTGTGATCACCTGCAATCTGCCAACATATCAACGCCTTTTTTGAGAGCAGATTGCTCACTGTCAGGCGTCTATCATCTGCCATTTACCTGCCTCTCGCCCGTCCATCGACTGCCTTACCCCTATCCATCACCCAACGCGCGAGGTTCACCTCTCAATCATCCGACAGCAGACTGACAGCTGCCAGCAGACTGACCGCAGACCACCAGTGGAGAACCAGCTGCCTGCTGCTGCCTGGAAGTTCACTGTTACAGTACCTGCAGGTTTGATTACACGTGGCTGCCGCCATTTTGAGACAATAGCCAGGCCCTGTAGGATCCCTGGCCGGACTGACTGAGCCCCGTCTCCAGGATCCCTCAGCCCGACCGATCACTCCCTGCCTCTGGGGCCTTCACATCAACTGACTGCTCCCTGCCGCCAGGACCCCCAGACCAACTGACTGTGCCCTATCACCAGGATCCCAGACCAACTGATTGCACCCAGACTCCTGGATCCTACAACCACACCAAACACACCTGACCTACAGGACCCCTGCCGGACCAACTGCATCCTGTCTCTAGGACCTCCAGCTGACCACGTCCACCCCTGAGCTGTAGCTCCCCATTTGCCAACACATTTGGAAGCCAGAGCAGCCATCTTGGATAATCCTGGAAGCTGTAGCTCCGATCTTCGGGTGGGGCAAATCCCATCCTGAGATGCCTGCTGGAGGCTTGAAGCTCATTGTCAGGTACCTCTCATGCATCGGGCTACTGAACACTGGGAGGTTTCATTAGTATATGACTGTTATACAGTAGATTTTCTTTTTCTCCTTTTTAAAAAAAAATATTTAAGTTTTTATTTCTTTACATTTCTTGCTTTCTTTTCCTTCTGTTTACCTGTTCCCTCAGAGTCGCTTTCTCCCTTATTTACATGCTAACATCAGATTTCTTTTGATTACACTCTCACCCTTTCTATTTTCTAGAACTTCTGTATATTCTTTTATTATCCCATTAACAACCATATTCTTCATCCCTCTGCATCCTCTTTGTTCTCCATTAGAAACTGCAGACATTATTGTAAACCTGTTTGTTTTACCAAAGATAACATTTGAACACACTTTGTTTATTATGACAATTTTATTATTGTCCCCTTAGGAGCTATTTGGTCTAGGATTGCATAGTGTCTGATTTGGGCACTGCTAATATTGATCTCCTCTTAAAGAAAGGGTTTTGGAAACCTATAGGGCCACTATATGCAGTTATTGCTAGAAATTTCCCTCTAGGTACTGTTTTAAGTGTGTTCCACTAGTTTTGATCTGTTATATTTTCATTTTCATTCAGTTCAGTGTTTTATTTCCTTTGAGACTTCCTCTTTGACTCATGGATTATATGGAAATATGTTGTTTAATTCCTAGGTGTTTTAAGACTTTCCTCTTGTCTTTATGTTATTGATTTCTAGCTTGGTTTAATTGTGGTTGGAGAACATTCTCTATATAATCTCAATTCTTTTAAATTTGTTGAGAGTTTATTCTGGCCCAGGATGTGTCCATCTTGTTACACATTCCACATGTACTTGACAAGTATATATATTCCACTGTTGTTGAGTGGAGTGTTTATACTATAAACATTGATTAAATCCTGCTTTAAAAAAATTATCATAACTTGGACAAAGTTTACAAGACAGATTGCCCTTGGGTAATTTAGTGAGCTGTGTCTGTGATTTCTACCACACTCAATCATTATAACATGAAGATCTCTACTACAGTGCTCTGTCCTCCTCTTCCAGATTATTCTTTCCTGGCATCCTCTGGTATCCAGAATCATCCTATCTTAGCACTTCAGATTGAGGCTTCTCAATCTTATGCTGATGCCCTTAGCTTCATTCAAAGAAATATAAGTAATATGATCAACAGATCACAAAAGGCCAGGCTTGGTGACACGCCTATAATCTAAATGATTTAGGAGGCTGAAGCAGGAAGATCCCAAGTTCAAGGCCAGCCTCAGCAATTTAGCAAGGCCCTAAGCAACATACTGAGACCCTGTCTCAAAATAAATAAAAAAGTTCTGTTGATGAGGCTCAGTGGGAACATGCTCCTGGGTTCAATTCCCAGTGCAGAAAGAGAGAGAGAGAGACAGAGACCACTATAGTATTCACAGAAAGGTCAGCCTACTTTTGGTGGGAATGTAAATTGGTGGAACCATTGTGGAAAATAATACTAGTTTCCTAAAGATATTTAAGCCAGAAACATCATATGACTTGGCACTCCCTCTTCTGGTTATATACCCAAAGGAATGTAATCACCTCCTCATAAAGATATTTGCATACCCAAGTTCGTCACAATATTATTGACAATAGCCAAGATATAGAAACAATCTAAGTGGCCATGATGGGTGACTGCATAAAGAAATTGTTTTATATATATAATATATATGCATAAAGTGTACATACACTGTATTATATATTTATATTTATATATATATTCACATAACATATATATTATTCATGTAAAAAAAGGAAGAGATCCTGACATTTGTCACAACATGGATGTAACTAGAGGACTTTATGCTAAGTGAAATAAACCAGATATGAATAGAAAAATACTTCCTGATCTTGCTTGTATTTGAAATTAAAAAAAAAAAAAAAAAACCTCAAACACATAGAGAATAGAAAGGTAGTTAGCAGAGGCAGTGGAGTAGGGGAAACGGAGGTCAGAGGGTACAAAGTATCAGTTATGTAGATGACCCTAGCCATCAGCATAAAGACTACAGTTAATAATATTTTACTGTATACTAGAAATTTGCTAAGTGAGTAAATCATAGGTACTTTTACCACAAAAAATTAACTATATGAAATAATGGAGAAGTAAATTTGCTTGACTGTGGTCATTGTTTCATAATGTGCATGTATAATAAAACATCACCAGCTGGGGTTGTGGCTCAGTGGAAGAGCACTTGCCTGGCATGTGTACTGGGTTCAATTCTCAGCACCACATATAAATGAATAAAGGCCCATGAACAACTAAAAATTATTTTTAAGAAAATCATATTGTATACCTTAATTATATACAATACAAAAATGTCATGGAATGGATTAAAAATTTCCCTTTCTGTTGCAGATATAGAAGGTAGTGAATTGTTCTTTCTCATTTTCAACAGATTGTTGTTCTTTATCTTTCTTAACAGGAGATATAAGATAAACTGAAATCTTGCTCTGTAAAGCCAAAAGAATCCATGGAATCCTATTTAGAACTCTGAAGGTTAGTGTTAATGGAGAAATCATGCCATTGATTGGTCATTTGGTATATTGCCATGTAAAAACACTTCCATTTTCAGTATAGTATATAGCATAGTACTGAATTTTGATATTGTTTTCCATAATTTGAAATTTTCATGTCAATTTACTCAAGACAAAGAAAACTATTGCCTATTAAATCAGATGTTTGTAATTACTAATCTACTATTACTGATAATAGGAAACCATTTTTGAGTTAGCCAAGACGAAGCCCTCCGCACAGAAGTGGACAATACCAAGAAAAACAGAGCAACAAAGAGCAAGAGGGATCAGCGAGTCAGTCCCCACTTCTCCATTCTCTTCCCAACAATTTCCAGTCAGGTTTCACAATCAATCAGCAGAAAATGTTCAGAATTTACCAAGCTAGAAAGGTATGTATAACATGCCTTTTATAAAAAGAACACACAAAGAGTTTCAGTTTAGAGAAAGCATGTAGTCCTGCATACATGTTCACATAGAAAATGTGGAAGGAACTTGCCTCTCAATTTTAACAGTAATCACTGGGTGAAGAAAATATGTGGTTTATCTCTTCTTTCAAGTATCCAATATCTTGACACTTTCTATACAGAACAAGTTTTAGTTTAGAAATGAAGACAACAGCAAAGAGTTAAATGGAAAGAGTTTGCTTCTACTGAGCTCAGTGGCAGCTGCTGGGAAGTCTGAGGCAGGAAGATCATAAGTTAGAGGCCAGCCTCTGCAACTTAGCAAGACCCTAAGCAACTTAACAGGACCCTGTCTCAAAATAAAGAAAAGAACTGGGGTTGTAGCTTAGTGGTAAAGTGCCCCTGGATTCCACCCCCAATACTAAAGAATTTTATCAAGATTAATATTGTAAACATAATGCAAAGCATAAAGCCCAGCTTATGCCTTGAAAGAGTAAGTATAAATCAACTATTTCCAACTGGTTTTCTATTTCCTTGGGTTTTTGTTGCTATTTTTTTTTTTTTCCTTTTCTTTTTGTGGTGCTGGGGATCGAACCCAGGGACTTGTGCTTGGTCAGACTAGATCATAATCTGAGAAAAAAACTTATTTTCAGGGAGTTAAAACACCTTTCTTATTGGAAAAAGTCAAAAAATACAATATAGATATCCCATCTCTGATAATCTTAGAATAAATTATCATCAGAAAGACTGGAAATGTTGTGTGTCTGCATCTCTTAAATAAACACTTCAGTTAAGATTGATTTAAAATAAGCTTACTGGAACGGGGCGATCCAAGATGGCAGACTAGAGGGTGACTGCACTCAGTCGCTCCAGAACCCAGGATTCAAGAAGGGGAGGCATTGAGAGACTCGGACTAAAATAGAACCACGGGATGAGTCTCCCCCACCTGGTGAAGCTCCGCCCAGGCGGCAGGCCTGGATAGGGGCGGCTTATCAGAGTAGGGCAGGGCAGCTAGAGTCTTCTCCAGGCAGCCCTGGGCACTCCAGGGGTGGGCTCCTCCCACACAGCCAGCTTCACAGAGCAGGCCCCCCAGTGAGAGCCTTTCCACACAGAGCCAGCTCCAAGCTCTGGAACCAGTAGCAGGCTAGGGGCAGCTTTCTTCGGAAGCACTGCATTATCAAGTTACTCCAAGACTTCAGGCTACTGAAGCCTGGGAGGTGAAATACTGGAAATCTACAAGGACACTATAAGCCAATAGAGGAAATCTGCAATATCACAGAGTCCCACTGACATCTGACCAATATGAGAAAACAAGGGAAGAAAATGTCCCAAACAAACCTAGATACTATAGCAATAAAACTCAATGACACCACAGCAGAAGAAATGACAGAAAAAAAGTTCAGAATGTACATAATTAAAACACTCAGGGAAGCAAACAAGGAGATGAAAGAGCAAATGCAGGCATTGAAGAAGGAGATGAAAGAGCAAATGCAGGCATTAAATGATCAAACCAATCAACAGTTAAAAGAGCAAATACGGGAAGCAAGAGATCATTTCAATAAACAGAGATACTGAAAAAAAAAGCAAACAGAAATCCTTGAAATGAAGGAAACAATAAACCAAGTTAAAAAACTCCATAGAAAGCATAACCAATAGGATAGAAAACCTGGAAGACAGAACCTCAGATGTTGAAGACAAAATATTTAATCTTGAAAACAAAGTTGACCAAACAGAAAAGATGGTAAGAAATCATGAACAGAATCTACAAGAATTATGGGATATCATGAAAAGGCCAAATTTAAGAAGTATTGGGATTGAGGAAGGCTTAGAGAAACAAACCAAAGGAATGAACAATCTATTCAATGAAATAATATCAGGAAATTTCCCAAATATCAAGAATGAAATGGAAAACCAGGTACAAGAGGCATATAGGACTCCAAATATACAAAATTACAACAAACCCACACCAAGCCACATTATTATGAAAATACCTAACATACAAAATAAAGACAGAATTTTAAAGGCTGTGAGAGAAAAGAATCAAATTACATTCAGGGGGAAACCAATATGAATATCAGCAGATTTTTCAAACCAGAACCTAAAAGCTAGAAGGGCCTGGAACAACATTTACCAGGCCCTGAAAGAAAATGGATGCCAACCAAGAATCTTATACCCAGCAAAACTTACTCTCAGATTTGACAATGAAATAAGATCCTTCCATGATAAAAAAAAAAAAAGCTAAAGGAATTTACAAAAAGAAAGCCGGCATTACAGAACATTCTCAGCAAAATATTCCATGAGGAAAAGATGAAAAACAACGATGCAAATCAGCAATGGGAGGAACTAGCTTAAAGGAATAGCCAAATAAAGGAGAAACCAAATCATGTCAGAAAAACAAAAAGGAGTCAAATGACTGGGAATACAAATCATATCACAATAATAACCCTGAATGTTAATGGCCTGAACTCATCAATCAAAAGACATAGACTGGCAGATTGGATTAAAAAGAAAAATCCAACAATATGCTGCCTGCAAGAGACTCATCTCATAGAAAGAGATACCCATAGACTAAAGGTGAAAGAATGGGAAAAAACATACCATGCACACCGACATAGCAAAAAAGCTGGAGTATCCATCCTCATTTCAGATAATGTGGACTACAAGCCAAAACTAGTCAGAAGGGATAAAGAAGGACATTACATACTGCTTAAGGGAAGCATAAATCAGCAAGACATAACAATCATAAATATCTATGCCCTGAACATTGGCTCATCCATGTACATCAAACAAACCCTTCTCAATTCCAGAAATCAAATAGACCACAACACAATAATACTAGGTGATTTTAACACACCACTCTCACCGCTGGATAGATCTTCCAAACAAAAATTGAATAAAGAAACCATAGATCTCAATAATACAATCAATAATTTAGACTTAACCGACTTATATAGAATATACCATCAAAAAGAATGAATACACTTTCTTCTCAGCAGGACATGGATCCTTCTCTAAAATAGACCATGTTTTATGCCACAAAGCTACTGTTAGCAAATACAAGAAGATAGAGATACTACCTTGTACTCTATCAGATCATAATGGATTAATATTAGAAATAAATGACGGAATAAAAAACAGAAACTTCTCTAATAACTGGAGATTAAATAATACACTATTATATGATGAATGGATAACAGAAGACCTCAGGAGGGAAATAAAAAAATTCTTAGAAGTAAACGAGAACAAAGACACATCATATCAAAACCTCTGGGACACTATGAAAGCAGTACTTAGAGGAAGATTTATTTCATGGGGCGCATTCAACAAAAGAAGTAGAAATCAACAAATAAACGACTTAACACCACAGCTCAAAGCCCTAGAAAAAGAAGAGCAGACCAACATCAAAAGTAGTAGAAGACAGGAAATAGTTAAAATCAGAGCCGAAATCAACGAAATTGAAACAAAAGAAAAAATCGGAAAAATTAACAAAATAAATAGTGGGTTCTTTGAAAAAATAAACAAAATTGATAAACCCTTAGGCACACTAACAAAGAGAAAGAGAGAGAAAACTCAAATTACTAAAATTGGGAATGAACAAGGAAATATCACAACACACACAAGTGAAATACAAAACATAAATAGAAGCTATTTTGAAAATCTATACTCCAACAAAACAGAAAACCTCGAAGACATCAACAAGTTTCTAGAGACATATGAATTACTAAAACTGAACGAGGAGGACATACAGAACTTAAATAAATCAATTTCAAGCAATGAAATAGAAGAGGTCATCAAAAGCCTACCAACAAAGAAAAGTCTGGGACCACATGGGTTCTCAGCCGCGTTCTTTTTTCTTTTTTTTTTTTTTCCCCGGTGCTGGGGATTTGAACCCAGGGCCTTGTGCTTGCAAGGCAAGCACTCTACCAACTATCTCCCCAGCCCTCAGCCAAGTTCTACAAAACCTTTAAAGAAGAGCTCATTCCAATACTTCTCAAAGTATTCCATAAAATAGAAGAGGAGGGAACCCTCCCAAACTCATTCTATGAAGCCAATATCACCCTGATACCTAAACCAGACAGAGACACATCGAGGAAAGAAAATTTCAGACCAATATCCTTAATGAACATTGACACAAAAATTCTCAACAAAATTTTAGCAAATCACATACAAAAATATATTAAAAAATAGTGCACCACGATCAAGTGGGTTTTATCCCAGGGATGCAAGGTTGGTTCAACCTCCAGAAATCAATAAATGTCATTCACCATATCAACAGACTTAAAGTTAAGAATCACATGATTATTTCGATAGATGCAGAAAAAGCATTCGATAAAATACAGCATCCCTTCATGCTCAAAACACTAGAAAAAAATAGGGATAGTGGGAACATTCCTTAACATTGTAAAGGCCATCTACGCTAAGCCCATGGCCAATATCATTCTAAATGGTGAAAAACTGAAAGCATTCCCCCTAAAAACTGGAACAAAGCAGGGATGCCCTCTTTCACCACTTCTATTCAACATCATTCTTGAGACTCTAGCCAGAGCAATTAGACAAACCAAAGAAATTAAAGGGATACGAATTGGAAAAGAAGAACTCAAACTATCCCTGTTCGCTGATGACATGATTATATATTTAGAGAAACCTGGAAATTCCACCAGAAAACTCTTAGAACTCATAAGTGAATTCAGTAAGGTAGCAGGATACAAGATCAACGCACATAAATCCAACGCATTTTTATACATAAGTGATGAATCTTCAGAAAGAGAAATTAGGAAAACTACCCCATTCACATTAGCATCAAAAAAAATAAAATACTTGGGAATCAATCTCACAAAAGAGGTGAAAGACCTCTACAATGAGAACTACAGAACACTAAAGAAAGAAATTAAAGAAAACCTTAGAAGATGGAAAGATCTCCCGTGTTCTTGGATAGGCAGAATTAATATTGTCAAAATGGCCATACTACCTAAAGTGCTATACAGATTCAATGCAATTCCAATTAAAATCCCAATGATGTACCTTACAGAAATAGAGCAAGCAATTATGAAATTCATCTGGAAGAATAAGAAACCCAGAATAGCTAAAGCAATCCTCAGTAGAAAGAGCAAAGCAGGGGGTATCGCAATACCAGATCTTCTACTCTACTACAAAGCAATAGTAACAAAAACGGCATGGTATTGGTACCAAAATAGACAGGTAGATCAATGGTAAGGAATAGAGGACATGGACACAAACCCAAATAAATACAATTTTCTCATACTAGACAAAGGTGCCAAAAATATGCAATGGAGAAAAGCCTCTTCAACAAATGGTGCTGGGAAAACTGGAAAACCATATGCAACAGAATGAAATTAAACCCCTATCTCTCGCCCTGCACAAAACTCAACTCAAAATGGATCAAGGACCTCGGAATCAGACCTGAGACCCTGCATCTTATAGAAGAAAAAGTAGGTCCAAACCTTCAACTTGTTGGCTTAGGATCAGATTTCCTTAACAGGACTCCCATAGCACAAGAAATAAAAGCAAGAATCAACAACTGGGATAGATTCAAACTAAAAAGCTTTCTCTCAGCAAAGGAAACTATCAGTAATGTGAAGAGAGCCTACAGAGTGGGAGAATGTCTTTGCCACTCATACTTCTGATAGAGCACTAATTTTCAGAATCTATAAAGAACTCAAAAGCTCTACATCAAGAATACAAATAATCCAGTCAACAAATGGGTTAAGGAAATGAACAGACACTTCACAGAAGAAGATGTACAAACAATCAACAAATATATGAAAAAATGTTCAATATCTCTAGTAATAAGAGAAATGCAAATCAAAACTACCCTAAGATTTCATCTCACCCCAATTAGAATGGCGATTATCAAGAACACAAGCAACAATAGGTGTTGGCGAGGATGTGGGGAAAAAGGTACACTCATACACTGCTGGTAGGGTTGCAAATTAGTGCAGCCACTCTGGAAAGCAGTATGGAGATTCCTCAGAAAGCTTGGAATGGAACCACCATTTGACCCAGCTATCCCACTCCTTGGCCTATACCCAATGGACTTAAAATCAGCATACTACAGAGATACAGCCACATCAATGTTCATAGCTGCTCAATTCACCATAGCCAGATTGTGGAATAACCTAGATGTCCTTCAATTGATGAATGGATAAAGAAACTGTGGCATATATATACAATGGAATATTACTCTGCCATGAAGAATGATAAAATTATGACATTTGCAGGCAAATGGATGAAATTGGAGAATATCATGCTAAGTGAGATAAGCCAACCTCAAAAAACTAAAGGACAAATGATCTCGCTGATAAGCGGATGAGGACATATAATGGGGGGTAGGAGGGGTTAGCGTTAGGGTTAGGATTAGGTTTAGGGTTAGGGATAAGGAGGGTGGTAAGAATGGAGGAAGGAAGGACTGTATAGAGGGAAAATAGGGGTAGGAGAGGTGGGGGGGGAAGGGATAAAAAATAACAATGAATCAAACAACATTGCCCTATGTAAATTTATGATTTTTAATAAAAAAATAAAATAAAATAAAATAAGCTTACTGGACTCTGGGCATTATTTCCTTACAGAAAAAATAATTTAATCATATGAGGAATTCTTGCAGAATTTAAAGAACTTTCTTATATCTGAAAACACTCTCTGAAAATCTGATTGCATTCGGTTGTTCCTTCTTCTGTTTATTCACTAAATATTTATTAAGCAATTAATGTACAACAAGGCCTGGGTTAGGAATTAAAGAAAATACCCAGAAAAAAAATGTCCTTAGGGATATTATTCTCTAGCTGAGGATATGATAGATTTACTTGAAGAGTCCTAAAAACTGGTAGAGGTATCTATAGATATCTGAGAAGGATAAAAACAGTTCTAAATGTGAGACTCAAAAGATTAATGGATAAGAAGAACTAACAAAATTTTAAAAAATAAAATTGAAAAGAATCAATGGAAAAGTTGGCATTTGAATTAAGCATTGGAGAAAGGGTGGAATTAACAAAATAATATCACAGCGCTTCCAAAGACTATTTCAACTATTTCCAACTGGTTTTATATTTCCTTGGGTTTTTGTTGCTACTGTTGTTGTTTGTTTTTAAAGCAGTATTGGGGATTGAATCCAAGGTTTCACATATGCAGAGTAAGCACTTTGCCCCTGAACTATATCCTCAGTTCCTTCTTTATTTTTTAAGACAGGGGCTCACTAAGTTATACAGGCTGACCCCAAACCTGCGATCCTCCTCCTTAGCCTCCAGAGTAGCTGGGATTACAAGCATGAGCCCCCATGTCCAGCTTATTCCCAGGTATTTGAATCACAATAAAGTACTATTAGAAATAATGCTGGACGGTAGTTTGTACAAATATTTCAACCCTCTCTGCATCCACAAGTTTTGCCATGTAACTTTGTAGTGTCCTCCCACTATGAGTCTGTACTTGTCCTTTGGCCCTTGGGACATTAGCCATGAATGTGAGTAAAGTCTTGGGAAGTGATTTCCAAATTACCCTTATGCTCTTGTATCTTTGCCACTGCTTCTAGATGAACACATCAGGGCTGGCTCTTTGGTGCCAGAAGGATAAGAAAAATTCAGCAGGTTCCTCAACCTAGCTGAGACTTGGAGCACCTGACCACAGGTGTGTAGTGAGTCCAGCCAAGGCAGTAAACCAACCAGGCAAACCCTGCCAAGACCAGCTACTCCCAGCTAACCAGAAGACTCATGAGAAATAATAAATATTGAGTTTTGAGGATTTTTTTGCACTAGTACATTCTGATAATTGCCATTGCAGGCCATTTTTCTTATTTTAGTGCTGTTCCAACTTGCTGGGCAAAAATATGTCTTTTACTATTCTGATTTACAAAGTATGACTTTGAGTTCAAGATAACCGACTAAATTGTTTTTATTCTTCCTCTCCAAATCTTCTTTTAAATGGCAAAACAAATATAAAAATTAATCTGTAGCAGCATTAGAAGTTCAGGAAAGGAATAATAAGACCATAAATTTAAGAAATTTCTAGAAAAACAAGTATAAAGAAACAGATTGCCAAAAATAAAATAAGCTAAGAATTACTATACATCAGACATGAAAAAAGAGATGTTATAAGGTTTCATAAACCCAGCGCTGTGGTGCCTGTAATCCCAGTGTAATCCCAGTGGCTCAGGAGGCTGAGGCAGGAAGACTGCAAGTTCAAATCCAGCCTCAGCAATTTAGTGACAGCCTAACCAACTTAGTGAGACCCCATCTCAAAATAAAAAATAAAAAGGACTAGGGATGTGGCTAAGTGGTAAAGTGCCCCTGGGTTCAATCCCTGGTTGAAAAAAAAAAATTAAAAATAAAAAAGAATCTTCTGTGAATCTTTAAACTCTCAAAATCAGAAGTAAGGGTAGGAAATACTGTTTTCAGTTTTTCAAAACAACTAATACACCAAAAAGGCACGTTGGGGGTGGCATATTCTGGTTTCTCAGTCATATTTTTGGATGGTATATCTGAGCCCTAATAATGACTAGACCCAAAATATTAGATTACTCATGTCATTATAAATTACCCATAATATTGAAAATATTGGATTACTCATTACATTATAAAATAATTATTTTGTAAATTTTTTATATATTTATAAAATTTTTATTTTCCAGAACGCACAAATAGGGAACCGATAAGACTACAGAACCTTTCTGACAGGATTTCTTAAGGTCTAGAAGGACCCAGTGAATAATAAATGATTGGACAATCCTTGAACACCTGTATTGGTCATTGTTTCTGGCTTATCCAACATCTCCAACCTTTGTTTTCCTTCCCAATAGAGTAATGCCAATGTAATTCAGTGTATCGATCCATTTTCCCAGGCAGATAAATGCCTTGGTAGAAACTGATCCCAGGCCTAGATCCAGGGAGTGACAAAGCATAATTTTTGCATATATGGCCATTGATTTCCTCAAAACTTGCAATCAGACTTTCCCTCATGAATCCTTGGCTAATCTTATGTCAAATTTCTGACACTCCCAGGAGAACACCACAAGATAGTCTCATTTCATTTTCTGGTTGTATTTGTGACTGGGTATGATACCTAAAAATGTTTCAGACATCCTGTCCCCCGTCTGGGAATGACGCTGCCCCTAACGAAGGCCAAGATGAGAGCTAGAAAACCTATATGAAATCAGTGAATCAAAGAGTAAACCTGTGCTTGCTTTGGCAGCACATATACTAAAAATTGGAACGATACAGAAAAGATTAGCATGGCCCCTGCGCAAGGATAACACGCAAATTCGTGAAGCGTTCCATATTTTTGATGAATGGATAAAGAAACTGTGGTATATATATACAATAGAATATTACTCAGCCAGAAAGAATGATAAAATTATGGCATTTGCAGGCAAATGAATGAAATTGGAGAATATCATGCTAAGTGAGATAAGCCAATCTCAAAAAACCAAAGGATGAATGATCTCACTGATAAGTGGATGATGACACATAATGGGGGGTGGGAGGGGTTAGTGTTGGGTTAGAGTTAGGGTTAGGGAGGGGGGCAAGAATGGAGGAAGGAAGGACTGTATAGAGGGGAAAGAGGGGTGGGAGGGGTGGGGGGAAGGGAAAAAATAACAGAATGAATTAAACAACATTACCTTATGTAAATTTATGATTACACAAATGGTATGCCTTTACGCCATGTACAGAGAAACAATATGTATCCCATTTGTTTACAATAAAAAAAAAAAGAGAGTAAACCTATGCTGAAGCATGCGCAAAGGTAGATTTCCTTTAATAATATGAAATAATGAATGACTTCACTTTCAAAACCAGTCTGAGACGGGGTTTATTTTACTTGCAATCAAAACTATTTTAATTGATAAAAGCAATGGATTAGAGGGGATAAAGAAATATCTAATATCACTTCAATGAAAGGAAAAGCTAAACCACAAGAGAATGAAATATAGAGAATGAAGAAAGTAGTCATGTGCACAGAAGTCTGTCAATCTTCTGGTTAAAACTGAAATACTACGGTTTATGAAAGATGTAACCAAATAAAATAACATAAAATTCTATGAAAAATGGCAAAATCCCACAATTATAATATTTTTAAAATCTCCTTCAAAAATTGGCAGTTCATAATAAACAAAAATAAATGATAAAAAGAACTTGAACAGTAAAAAGTTTGAACTTCTATGCGAGTATATGTATAATAAATGTTATTATTCCCAACAACCAAAAAAATTAAATTATAAGACCATGAAGAAAATTTTAATGAACCACCAAAGGTAGCTATTATTCAGTTGATATTCACTAAGCACAATACAATCAAATTAAAATTCAATTTTTTAAGTCTAGCAAAAAAAAAAAATCCACCCATTATTTGACAATATTCTTCAAACATTTCAAAACACCTACTCAATTATACAGGTAAAGATATTAAAACTGACATTCTCCCTGTTTACAAATTAATCTCAAAAAAAGTCCTATATTTGTCAATATATAAATTGTATAAACTTGTATGTATTCATTGGATTGCAGCAAAGATAGGAAAAAATTCAATAAATATTCGATGTCAGCAGACAAAACACCAAGATAAACTCAAAGAAACAGTACACAGATGGGTCCCCCACTGACTATAAACACGTGTAAATGATGCATAAAGTATGAAAATTAAGAATTTTATAAATGGTCAAACTCGTAGGAGAGAAAGGCAAATGGCCAGGTGCCAGAATCCAAGAGAAAAGAGAGAAAAGAATAGAATTGACCCATCAGCCTAAACATAGAACAAAGTTATAAGTTCAAAATGGGGCAGTTTTAAGATATGTACATAAGACATAGATGTTCACAAAACTTTCATTCTATAAAAGAGAATTAACTACAGAGATGCAGCCACATCAATGTTCATAGCTGCTCAATTCACAATAGCCAGATTGTGGAACCAACCTAGATGTCCTTCAGTTGATGAATGGATAAAGAAACTGTGGCATATATATACAGTGGAATATTACTCAGCCATAAAGAATGATAAAATTATGGCATTTGCAGGCAAATGAATGAAATTGGAGAATATCATGCTAAGTGAGATAAGCCAATCTCAAAAAACCAAAGGACGAATGATCTCGCTGATAAGTGGATGATGACCCATAATGGGGGAGTTGGAGGGGCACAAGAATGGAGGAAGGAGGGACTGTATAGAGGGAAAAGAGGGGCAGGAGGGGTGGGGGGGAGGAAAAATAACAGAATGAATCAAACACTATTACCCTATGTAAACGTATGATTACACAAATGGTACGCCTTTACTTCATGTACAAACAGAGAAACAACATGTATCCCATTTGTTTACAATTAAAAAAACAAAAGAGAGAGAATTAAAAGAATTGTGTTGTACCAACCTAGGAAAGGGGCAATATTCACTGTCAGTCCAGGTTCTTGGATAGGCAGAAAAATTCATGAAAATGTAAAACCACAGATCTGCACTACACAATGGAGAGGGGAATCTGTATTTATACTGTATTTTTTTTAAAGAATTGTTAAGGGTCTCCAGGACTGCTTCCAGTTGCTGTGATTCACTAGAAAGACTCAAAGGACTTGGCACATAGTTCTACTCAATAGCTAACCTATACTGTAGTGAAAGGATACAAAGTAAAATCAACAAAGGGAAAAGGGCAAAGTTTGGAGAAAACTAGGTACAAGCTCTTAAGAGTCTTCTTCCAGCTTGGCTCAGTGGCACAGGCCTGCAATCCCAACTCAGGAGACTGAGGCAGGAAGATTGCCAAGTTCAAGGCCAGCCTCAGCAATTTAGCAATGCCCTAAGCAAATTCAGAAACTGTCTCAAAAAAAAAAATTTTTTTTAAAGGACTGAGGATGTAGCACAGTGATAGGGCACCCCTGGGTGCTAGCCACAATACCAAAAAAAAAAAAAAGTTAATTTCAAACAAAGAATTTGACAATACAAGTAATTGTTGTCGACAAAAGTTTGTTGGAGACTAAACCCAGGGTTTTAATTGAACATGGCTCATGTAGACACCCTCTTCCAGCACATACCAACATCCTGGGCTCTTTAGAAAGCAAGAAGGTGTTCATCATAAACCACACTGGTTGACAAGTAATTTAGGCATAGCAAGCCACTCAACACTTAATTTTAAAATTAACTTTCATTTTTTAATTTATTATTTTATATTTTCCAAATTCTTATATATTTCCAAATTCTTAGCCATCTGGTTTTTTTGAAATTTTTTTTGTTGTAGATGGGCACCATACCTTTATTTTATTTATTTATTTTATGTGGGGCTAGGGATTGAACCCAATGCCTTACACATGCTAGGCAAGCATTCTACTATTGAGCCACAACCCCAGCTCAGCCATCCATTTTACATAAGTATTCAAACTACAAATTTGTCTCCAAACTAAGTTTTTAAATAACTTTTTGACATAATGGTATAAATTTGTAACTTTAAAATTGATCTAACAAAAATATATGGGGTTTACATCAATGTTCATAGCAGCTCAATTCACAATAGCTAAACTATGGAACCAAACTAGGTGGATGGATAACAGATGGATAAAGAAAATGTGGTATATATACACAATGGGATATTACTGAGTCATAAAGAATGAAATTATGGCATTTGCCAGTAATGGCTGGGACTGGAGACTATCATGCTAAGTGAAATACACTAATCCCAAAATACCGGAGGCTGAATGTTCTCTCTGACAGGCAGATGCTAACTCACAATAAGCTGGTGGTGGGTGGAATAGAAGTTCACTGGATCAGACAAAGGAGAATGAAGGGTGGGGGGATGGGATTAGGAAAGACAGTAAGATGAATCAGACATAATTTTCCTATGTTCATATATGAATACACGACGACTATAACTCCACATCGTGTACAACCACAAGAATGGGAAGTTATACTCCATGTATGATATGTCAAAATACACTCTACTGTCCTAGATTAACTAAAAAGAACAAGTAAAAAATTTTAAAAACATACGGAGTTTTTTTGGCTGTTATCTCATTATTAGCTTCAAGTTTTATTCCATTATGGTCAGAATAGTGCTGATCTTTTATAATTTGTTGATGCTTTTCTTTTTTATTATGTGACCCATTTTTTTAAATGCACTGTATCATCTTGCAAAGAAAATGCATTGTTAGGTATAGAGTTCATATTTAATGGTTCAAGCTTATGGTGGTATTCAGATTTTTAGATGAAGGCCTTTTGGGGTGAGGCTATTTGATCAGTTTCTGGCAGAATGTTCAAATCTCCATTGTAATTGTTTATGTATGTACTTCTTACAATTTGGATCTTAAATGTCTCCCAAAAGCTCACTGTTGATGGCTGGGATTCCTAGCTAATGATACTGCTGGAAATGGTGGAAACTTAGGAGTTAAGGCCTAGTTGAAATGAAGGAAGATTAGGGGCATGCCCTTAAAGGGTATATTAGGACCCAGTCCCTTCCTCTCCCTCTCTGCTTCCTGGTGGCCATGAGGTGAGCAGTTTTTCCCCACCTTGAACTCCCCATCAAGATATTCTGCCAAGTCAGGCCCACAGCCATGGGGCCAAGCAACCATGGACTGAAAATCTCTGAAACCATGGGCCAAAATAAATGCTCCTTCGTATTTCTCAGGCACTTTTTCACAGCAATGGAAAGCTGTCAGTTGTTATTTGTTTAAAATGGTTACACAGTATTTATTATATTCAGGATTTCCCTTGCTGTAAAATAGCTGCCCAAAACTGTTTTGTCACGTATTGAAACTGCTATTCCAGCTTTCTTTTGGTTCATATTTGCTGAGTATTTCCTTTTCTAATTCTTTTGTTTTGATCCTGTAATTTCCTTTGTCTAGGAGGCATTATATTGTTGGATTTAAAAAAAATAAAATCAACTTTAAAAAAAATCTTTTAATTAGTGAACTTAACCTAGATGTATTTTTACAATGGTTATTAGGAAAGATTTCTGTCATCTCATTTTATATTTTTATTGCATATTTTTAAAAATACTTTTGTCCTCTTTACAGAATAGGACAAAACAGTGAGTTACACTGTTTTCTAAAAGACTGAGTTATACATTGTTTTTGTTCTTAAAATGGTTCTCATTTTTATCAGACTTATCGTCTTTCCCCTACAAAGACATTTTCGTGTCCCTTTGGTCTACACATACATATATACCCATACACTTCTAACATTCTAACAGTCCAGAATTTAGTTTTAAGATCGTTTTCTCTTTGGTCTTTGTATACTAACCTTATTTCTTCTCTTTCAGTGTCTCCTCACTTTCTTTTCATGAGGACTTTTATCAAGAATGGTTGGTAAACATTCTGAGGTCTTATATGCATGACAACGAATTTAGCTCTAACCTTCAACTAGCCTAGGTTGAAGTTCTTTTCCTTTAAAATATTACTCCATTGTCCTCTTATACCCAGGTTTTAAGTCCAAAGTAAATCTGATTCCTATTCCTGTTAAGTGATCCACTCCTTAGCTTTGACATTTTTTATTGGTGCACATTATAGAATGGTTTCTTTGTAGCACATGCATATAACACTCAATTATTTCCCTTACCTTCCTGCAATCCTTCTTCTGTCCTAATGGTCTTCCTTCTACTTTAACGATCCCTTCTTACGCATATGCCTGCGCCATTTCCCTTTTTTCCCACATGAGAAAAACATGTCTGGTACTTCTCTGAATCTGGCTTATTTTAACATGATTATAATCCCATCCATTATCCTGCAAATCACATAACTTCATTCTTCTTTATGACTGAATAATATCCCATTGTGTGTGCTGCATTCTTTATCCACTCACCTGCTGACGGACATTTAGATCAATTCTATAACTTGGCTATTGTGAATTGTGCACATAGGTATGCATTTATATCTGAAATATACTAATTCTTTTGAATATCAATGAATGATAATGCTGGATTTTTAGTTTCTGAGAAACCTCCATACTTATTGCTATAGTAACTCTACTAGTTTACACACCCACAAACAGTATGAAAGAGGTTTTTCTCTGTAACCTCACCAGCATTTATTATTTATGCCCTGGGTAACTACTATTCTGACCGGATTGAGCTGGATTCTCAGTGGTTTTGATTTGCATTTCCTTATCTTTAACGATGGTGAACATTTTTTCATATAACTGTTGGTCATTTGTACCACCTCTTTCAATTAAGTGTCTGTTTGGTTCATTTGCCCATTTATTAAATGGCTTTGTTGTTGTTGGGCTTTTTACATATTCTGGAAATAAGTCTTTTCTTGGAAGATTATCTGGCAAAGATTTTCTCCCATTCTGCTCTTCACTCGTTTCCTTTGCAATGCAGATACCTTTGCTATTCTTAAAATTTCATCGTTGTGTTTGGCTTAGGGTTTTTCCTTATCTCTTGTTTTACAGCCTCTGAGCACTTTCATTACAGATTATCTTCTTTAATTCATGGAAATGTGATTTCATTCTTCTTCCAAATATGTTGTGCTCTTTGCTTTTCTCTTCTGGAACCATTCAACAGATGTTGGTACTTTTAATTCATCCTTCATACTTTAAAAAAACTTTTTTCCTATCTCTTTACCCTTGCCTGCTGACCTCTGAAATTATTCTATCTAATCTCAATGATCAAAAGACTGAATCCTAGATTATAGAGATACAATAAAACATTTACTACAATAAGAGATATAAGACTATACACACAGAATGGAATGCTATATGCTAGGCAAATACCAAGTGAAACAAAATGTAGCAATATTGATAACTGACAAAAGAATCTAAAAGAAAAGCTTTCCTGGGGTCCTAATGTATACTGACAAAAGGAATATGTATGTATCTAACAAGAGCTCCAAATTATATAAAGCCCAAACTAACAAACTAAAAAAAAAAAAAAAAAAAAAAAAAAAAAAAAAAAAAAAAAAATAGTAGATACACAACTGTAACTGGAGATTTTTATATGTATATACTTTTCAGAAATAAATGAAGCAGTCAAAAAGTAAATATATAGACATTTATTAAATGAGAAAACATACTAATTTATAGAGAAATTTACCCTCAATACTAAGAAAATATACATTCAAGTGCAAATGCAGACATTCACAAAATTGACCACATATCAGGCCACAAAAAAAGCATCAATAGTCTTAAAAAAAAAAAGTCAACATCATGCAAATCATGTTCCCTGACCATAATGCAATGCAAAAAGAAAGCAAGAAAGAGGCAACTGTAAAAATTCATACACCTGCCAACTAAATATCTAAGAAATAAATCCTTGGGCTAAGTAATCGTGAAAGAAGTTATAAAATAAGTAGTAATGAAAATATCACCAGCCAAAAATTACAGGATATGTCTAAAAGAGTAATTGGAGAAAACTTTGTATCTTTAAATACTTTATCAGAAAACAATACTCAAAATATTTTAAAATAAGTATTTAAGATGTTGCTTACCTTAGATAAAACACAAAGAAACAACAAAGATTAAGTCAAGGTGAAAGCAGGAATCAAATATGGTAAAAAAGAAAGACTTAACAGACCTAGAGGCTGATTCTTGGAAAGATTAATATGATGGGCAGAACTACATGAAGACTGACCAAAAGAAAAACAGAAGATGGGGGGAAAAGATGGAGAAAATGCAAAATTTAAACAAGATGCCACTTCACAACAATCAGAATGGCAAAAATTGTAGTACTGACAAGGATGTGAGGAAACAGGTAATGCTGGTGGCAGTGTAAATTCATGTAGTCATTGTGAAAAGCTCCCTAGCAATATTTAGTGAAATTATACTAGAGAAATTCTTGTATGGACAAGAGAATAAATAAGATATGGCAGAAACACATTGATAAATGAATATATGGATGACAACCCAGATAGATCTTCACAGTACAGTAGAGAATGAAGAGTAAACAAAAGTAGCTGTAGAGGTAGTACATCCTCCACACCAGCGGTCTTCAAACTTTTGATCTCTATACCCTTTCACATTTTAAAAAACTACTTTAAGGCCCCAGAGCACTTTTATGACTATATTGAATAATACTCATCATGCAGCTGAAAACTTTATAAGGATTATAAAAGTATACAATCCATTAGCCATCAAAGGAATGAGGCCATGACTTACCATTTAGCCTCTGGAAAACTACAGTGTATACAAATAAGAGTAGTATATACATTGTATAGCAAATAGTGCTACTATGAAAAGATTTGCTCTCATTTACTCCAGCAGCATTTTGATGAGCTGTCCCACACTAATCCAGAGATTAACTTTATTCCCCCGCCTATGATATTAGTTTGAAATCCATTGTATTGTGTATTTAACAATTTTGTAATCTGAGAATTATTGCTGTTTCCCTATTTTGTAGGTAAGGAAACTAAGAGTTGACTGATTTCCCAAAGATCACACATAGCTAATGTGAATATTTGATCCCAGAACTGATTCTACAGCTCACTTTCTTTCAATCACTTATTTGGGGGGAGGATAGTACACAGGTCTCCCACAAGTTAGGTGTTTATTTTGGTACCAGGGATCCAACTCAAGGGTGCTTAGACACTGAGCCACATCCCCAGCCTTTTTAAGTTTTTAGACCAGGTCTCACTAGGTTGCCTACAGTCTTGCTAAGTTGCTTCAAACCTGCAATCCTCTTCCTTAGCCTACTCAGCTGCACCACCATGCCTGGCCAGCTAGGTGTTTCAACACTGCCGCTGAGCTATTCCCACGAGTAATCACAAAATTGCTTCTTGGGATTTATACTTCCGATTTGTAAAATCTTGTCCATAAACATGAAAAATCAGTTAAAGACAATGAGGTGTGAGATTATGAAGAGCAGTAACTTGTGCTATCATCTAGAATTAAGTTTTTTTTTTTTTTTTCAACAATGACCCCAAAACACGTTTGACTTTCTGGCTGAAGCACTCGTTGGTATATAGAGAAATACTTCCTTCTTAGGTCAGATTCTTACTTAAATAAAGGACAGTCTAATCAGTACACTGAAGCAATGCACAAAATAATACATTGTGCATTTCACATACTCATTTCACATTTACACAAATTTATTTGACATGGAAAAAAAACAAATGAAAAACCTTAAATGAAACTCATTATCAGCTTCATTGAAAATATAAGGAAACTTGACTTTGCCTGGCAACACCAAACAGAGCAGTAACTGAAACTCAGGTATTTTACGCCAAATCTGATTATTTTCCTATTACCTGCCACAAAAGGCAAGTGACTCTTCCCCCCCAAAAAAGTTCTAGGTGAATTGCCAAAATGTTTTAGGAAGATCTTACTCATCCTGGACTACAATTGCTCTCCTTGGTTAATATGTTCAAGCTAAGCTTTTTTGGTGTCCTAAAACCAGGAAGATACTTCACAATTGCAGTGCTTATAGCGGGAATGAAAATGTGACTTGGGTAAAGGAGAATCCTTTTCCTTTCAGAGAAATAACTCAGAGGAAGGAAGAACATTTGGTGTTTGGAGAGTAACAGTAAAATGTTTTTATGGTTTGAAAGCGGCTTTTCTGCTTGAGCACTATTTCTTCAGTAGTTTGCTTATCAAATTGTTATTCTTAATAAACATATACATAGCAGTGATATTTTTAATTTGTTGAGACTTGTATCATTTACCCCTTTCCTTGAGGCAAACTTTATTATCAAATTTAATGTCTTTTTGTTAATGGTCTCACTTCAACCCCACATCCTTGAGGCAGGAGTTACTATTCTCATTTTACAGAATTGCCAGAGCCAGGACTTAACCGCTACTCTGTATTATGAAATGTTTACAAAAACTTTAATTACAAAAAGTTAGTTCTCAACAACAGAACCCTAATTCTAAAGGCGTAGCTAACTAACTCTTCAGTGATTATCAGCTACCTGCTTGAAATTCATCCACATTTCTATTGACCCTCAGCTACTACAACTCTGCTTTGCCAAAAGTACTGTTACTTAAGAATAGCATGTGTTGAAGCACTATAAAAATCTTCAGTGAGGTAATGAGAAGAGAACCATGACAGCACAGGACTACACATTAGGCGGTTTCTACCACACTTCACAGGGCTTTATCTCCTTTTGCCTAAAAAATCTTGAGGTCTCATATGACTGAAACTATCTTTACTACCCTCTCACTTAAATACTATAGTTGGATATAAAATAATTTGTAATTTCTTTTCTTCAATATAACCATACACTTTAATGTCTACTGCTAAAACAAAAACCATTTCACTTTCTACAACTTTTAGATTCTTTGCCCTTTATACTTGTCTATAGTACATCCAGGTACAGGGTTTTCCTTTACATTTTCCATTTAAGCACTTGATAAACTAATCCAACATGAGATCCTTAATCTTTAATTTTAGGAAAAGGGAGTTTTTTTGTTTGTTTGTTTGTTTTGTTTTTGATCTGGTGTATTCACTTGAATTCTTCACAACTAATTCTGCTTTGTTTTCAACATGTTCTCTTACATAAAGGTAACAAGACAGAAAAAAATGTGCAATCTTGTCATTATGGAGGCAGACCTAGATTGGCAAGAGTAGTATCCTTCATGATATAGAGGAGGAGACCAGGAAATTTTATTTTGTTGTGAAATGTGAGCTGTGACTTGCATGGCAAGAAACAAATCATGCAAGTATCTGAATGAGGAACACAAGTAAGGGTGAAGTACAATGAATTTACCAGTGATTTTTACAACTGTCGGGATTGCTGGCACACGTCCTGTTTGCTCAGACCTGAACATTCTCATCTCCCACAAAATTAACTTATCTTGTGCCAAGTAGTATGATGTTCTAGTATCACTTCTCTCTTGTACTGTAGTACTAGCACAAAGAGGAATCAAAGAAAGATGGAGAAACAAAGTAGGTGCACAGATAGAGGATAAAGCAAATTCATGGAAACTGCATATATGTCAAGAATTTTCAGTTTTGAGCCAGTGGTGCATGCCTGTCAATCCCAGCAGTTCTGGAAGCAGAGGCAAGAGGATCCCAAGTTCAAAAACAGCCTGGGCAACTTAGTAAGACTGTTTCAAAATAAAAATAAAAAAGGGCTGGGGATATAGCTCAGTGGTAAAGGGCCCTGGGGTTAAATCCCTAATACCAAAAAAATAAAAATAAAATGAGTTTACAGAGGTGGCTGTAAACACTAAAATCAATTTCAATGGCATGGTAGGGATGAAAATCCAAACAAAGTGGGGTGATGGGGGTGGTAGAGGCAAATGGAAAACAATGAATATAGATAATTTTAAAAAGTATTTTGCTGTAAAAGGACAGAAAAGGGTCTTTTCAGTTGGCTCTAGGCTAGGAGAACATATTGACAGGAAAAAGAAAAAAGGATAAAGAACAGATGGAGTGATAAAGTTCTTTTCTGATTGTTCCTATTCTCAGTGCGACAGGGGGTAAGGTGAGAGGGAGAAAATATCAGATATGGCAGAGATGAAACTATAAAACAGTCATTTAGGAGAACAGGCTGTCAAAATCTAGTACAATGAATAATCAAACCACTAACGTCATGGATTGTGAATTTCAAGCAAGACTAGTTAGTCTGCTTTTCTGACTGGCAAATACTTCGATATATTTAAAAAAAAGAAGAAAAACCTTGCTCAAATGTTCTCTTAAGACAGTCTTATTCCTGAGCCTTGATTCCAGGAACCTGATGCATTCTCATCTGATCAGCTTATAAGTATACATGGCAACAGTAATTTTCCCTGAAATTTAAACAACCGGTATAGAAACCTATGGATCAAGGAGCATTTCCTTTCTCCAAGAGTACATTCAAAATTTCTTCATGTTGTGATATTCTTTCACATAAGGCCTAAATTCTTCTCTTTTTGGCCTTTATGCTCCTCATTATGGATTTTGGGTTATATTCCAGGATCTTGCTTCCTTCTCTCTGGTTGAATCTACCATCCTTCCTGTAAGCTCTTGGCATCTCTCTTGTTCTGCATAATATACTATTTCCAATTTGTCTTATATCAAGCCTACTCAGTTTCTTCCAGAACCTTTTCTGTGTTAACTCAATTTTGAATCAAAACCTTTATACCATATATTCTTATAGTACCAGTGAATAAAACTAAATAAACACAATAATGTTGAATCCCAATACAAGTTGCCTTTTGCTATTATTTCACCTAAACTATTACTTTCCTGACAAAATAATTTAATGAGATCATCTTATAATGAACATTTATTTGACAAACTATCTTATAGATTCTAAAATCAAACAATTTGTTACTTCAACAATAGAAAGCATAATCCCATTTCCCCCCATCAAAGCCTACTCCATAACTGAAGTACCCAAAACCTAGGAACCATTGCTAAAAGAAGGGTTGGGGGGGAGATGTTTACTAAACTTCCACAGGAAGACTGTATAAATCTGGCAATGGTTAAGTACACATCAGATCATACTCAAGAGTACTACCCAGTCTCAAATATTAACTGAAAATATAAACTTAATATGTATTTCCTTCTTAGAAAGGCTCAGAAAATTATAATCTATTAAGTATGCAATGGTGCTAGTTACATTATGTAAAATGATATAATGAAAAAAATTGTAGACGATTTGAATTTCCAAACCAATAAGTAAATTAACTAGATGTAAACAAAACTTTTAAGTCATTCTTTAGCTTCAATTTGAAACAAACATTCAGGACTGGAATCTTCAGAATTTTCTAGTATCTTGAATATCCCTGTCTTCTCTTTAATTGGTCCTGAGGCCTTCATTTGATCTAAAAGAAATATTAGAACAAGTACTTTTTTTTAAAAAAGTGTAAGAACCTGGAAAAAATCATAAATTTCCAATACAATTTTATGAGAAGTGTACCATATGTCCAAAATATAAAAACTCACATGTATGTGAGATACTCTCTCGGCCAGTAAGTGTTAAAAAAAAAAAAAGGAAAAAGGTACACTTTACGACAACTAAAATTAGCCTGTAGGGAACACACAATATGAAGCAGCAACTTACTAGTCAAAATCTCTTCTGTTAAATTTAAGATATACACATAGGGCAATAAACAGAACACCAATTTTAATTATGCTTTCAGAGATGTTTTAAAAAGAAGCCCAATCAATCATGGTTAAGAGTTGAGAAGCAAGATATCATGAAAAACTTACCTTTATAAACATTCCAAATCACTATAAATACGTAGTATCTATTTGTTGTTTTATGTCTTTAATATTAACACAACATGCTATGGGGCGCAACTTAAGAACAGACCGATCACCACTGAGAAGTCCAAATTTGAGTCTTTATTAAACCGGCTGACTGACTGTCTCACACAATGCCCCAAAAAATGGCTATTGGGAGACCAGCCCCGACCACAGGGTTGTAGGGGTTCTTATACCAAAAATCACATCAATCATAAGTGTCTGTTGCTATGATTTGAAATTACAAACTAACATGATGAGATCATCAAAAGAAGAGGAAATGGGTCACCTAGGTACAAACTAAAGAATGGTTACTAACATCCACACAATTACCATTTACATGGTACATTGGTTAAGAGCAATAGAGATCAAAAGAGAGCAATTTTTCATTGCGTAAGAACTGTCATTTTGTATTGCTAAACATGTCACGCTAAGTAACTGATAATGGGTACAGAGGCAGGTGTTCCCATGGGAGAAGATTATTTCCTACATAATATGGAGTCTCAGAGCAAAATGGAATCTGTTCAGTCATTTCCCTTATAGTCTGGCCTATAACATTCTCATGGAGCCATATCTGACAGCCCACCACAAACAAAAATCTTTTTTTTCATATAATGAGTGAGCTTTGTATCTTAAGAATTTTTTTCAATCCTAAACTCATAAATTTCCCTAACTTTTTAAGTTGAAATTTTGCTTTTAATATTAAGGTTCTGTGGGCTAGGGATGTAGTTTGGCGGCAGAGCACTTGCTCAGCATGTACAATTTTTTTAAAAAACTGAGGTTTTGAATAGATTGCTAACTTATCAAAAACTTCCAGAATGGCAGGTATGGTGGCACATGCCTAAAACTGTAATCCTAGTGACATGGGAGGCTGAAGCAGAAGTATCAGAAGTTCAAGGTCAGCTGAGCAAGACCTGTCTCAAAATAGTAAGGACTGGGGATACAGCTAAGTGGTAGAGTGCCTCTGGGTTCAATTCCCAGCAACACACACACACACACACACACACACACACACACACACAAAGGTACACTGTGAGGTAAGGAGACTACAAGTTTACTTTTCCTTTATTAATAATTATCCTGGTAGGCTGGAGATAAAGCTTAGTTGGTAGAGTGCTTACTTGTCAAGCACAAGGCACTGGGTTCAATCCACAGCACCGACCCAAAAAAAAAAATCCTGCATAATGGATTGACCAATAGGAACTTTCCCTTTCTGGTTTGAAATGCCTTCTCTGTCACTCTTTTTCCAAAGTTTGATTATTTTTATAGGCTCACTATATTGCACCACTAGTTAATATATCTCACCATATGCTAATTCATGGGTCTCCACTGACTATAACATTTTAATAACACTTAATGCCTTGTGTAGATTATGTTGTGCTTCCAAATTATCTTGGTATTTGACCCTTTATTCATTCATGTAAATTTTAATTGAAATGCATAATTCTTAAAAAGCAATAAAGATTTGATATGAATACTAATACTATACACTTATATAGTCTTTATGTTAATAGCCTTCAACAAATCATAATTTTGTCCATGAAGGTCTTAAAGGGATTTTTTTAAATTTAATTGTAGACTTTTTACCAATTTCATAGCTGCTATAAACAGTTTATTTACTAGGTAATTATTGCTGACACACCATTGATTATTAAGAAATCTTATTCTACTTAAAAGCTTCTGGATTCCCTTGAACTTTTTATGGAGGCAGTCAGACCATCTATAAATACAAGTAATCTGGATTCCAATTTATTATTCCTCTAGCCTGTCATTATTTTGTGGTTAGTTATTAAGACCTCTTTCTACACTGTACAAGTGACAGCTTTTACGCTTATTTACTCCTGATTTTTGGATAATCTAGATCAATGTTCTTTACCAGTTTAAGAACTTACTTATGAACATCATGACTGAAAGGAAAAAAACTTGGTAAAAACTGGACTTCAACAAAAATATAAAATTTTACTTTCAAAAGACACTAATAGGGGCTGGGAATATAGCTCAGTTGGTAGCACCCTGGGTTCAATCCCCAGCACCACAAAAACAAAAACAAAACAAAACAAAATAAGATGCTAATAAGCCACAAACTGGGAGAATATTCACAAAATAGATCTACTAAAGAATTTACATCCCTAATATATTTTTTAATTCCTTAAATTCAATGAGTCACAGAAAGCCCTAGTGGTATGCTAATAAATGTTCACAACTTCCCAAGACCCCAGTTTGTAGTTTTTGCATATTTGTCTGGCATACGCTGCCAGCACAATATCACTGAGTGCAGCTGGAAAAGATGAGCAGTAGGATACCATGTTATTCCTACCATACAAAAAACAAGCACTGAGGCCAGGCACAGTGGTGTACGCCTGTAATCCCAGTGGCTTGGGAGGCTGAGACAGGAGGATTGAGTTCAAAGCCAGCCTCAAGCAATGGTGAGGTGCTAAGCAACTCAGTGAGATCCTGTCTCTAAATAAAAGACAACATAGGGCTGGGGATGTGGCTCAGTGGTAAAGTGCCCCTGAGTTCAATTCCCAGTATCAAAAACAACAACAACAACAAAAAAAAACAAGTACCAAGAACATAAATAATAGTAATGTTATAAAATAATTAGGAAGTGATGGATTTTAAATATTACCTTTGTTTTCAAAATAATTTATGGTCACCATTGTAGGTAGTAACTTATTCTAAAAACTGATAAATAAAAGAAGGAATTTATCCTGCCTTTCCTACATCTCAGGGTAAACAGAGTTAATGGAAAGTTCACATAGATAAATCCCAGCTAAAGGAATGAAAAAACAAGAAAATCATCATTTTGCAAAACCCCAAGGAAATAATGGTTCTAAGCAACCAACATGTTAAAACCATGCAGTTCAATAAAGGTTGAAAAGAAACTCTGAAGTATTAAGATCTGTCTGAATGATCAATCTTAGTGCTCTACAAACAAGAAACCCAGACAGGCCCCTAATATAAAATAATAACAAAGCACTGTTATTCTCAGCAAAGACATGGAACTTCAATCTTATTAAGTATTAAGAACTATTTACCAGTTTACAGAAAATATGTAGATTGAGTAACAAGTTAAAGGACAACAGAAAGGGAAGGAAAATCAGTCATTTTGAGAATGCAGGCCATTCCATAGGGCAAATAACTCAAGTTCTCCCAACAAATCAGTGGCACAGAAAAACAAAAAAAGGGGTGTATTATAAAAGAGGAGACATGACTATAAATGCAATTTAAACCCTGATTCAAAATGTTTAAAAAAAAATTTAGACAAATGAGGAAGTGTGAATGGACTGGGTGGGTAATAGATGAAATTGTATTAAATAATGGCTGTATTTAAAAACACGTTCTCAGTGGAAGATTCACAATGAAGTACTTATGGACCAAATGTCATCATGTTTGAGATTTGATTTTACGTCTCCAACGAAAGAGAAATGTCAGCAAAACAAGACTGGCTAAATGTTGCTGAACGCATTAATTGTTCATGGGACTCATGACACTATTTATGTCTATTTTTTAAAGTTTCCATAAGGACTAAAAGTATGAGATACTTACCAATAAGATCACTTCGATCTAACAACAACTCAAGATCTTTATCACTAATGATCTTTTCTCTTGATCCTTTGACTTCCCTATAAAAATAAAATATTCCAGTGTATTTAAATAAATCAAAACTGTAAGTTATGTTTTTCTAAAATTAAGAAAGCTTACCTTTCATAATCTCTAGATTTTAATAACTCCTTTAATTCCTTAGGATCTAAGAAATTCTTAGATTGATTTAATCCAGATTGACCCCCTTTGAAGTGATCTAGAAAAATAAGTTAACAAATTCAACACATTAAAATTCCTTTAAAATCACATACATTACAGAATATTCAGAATGGCTATCATTTTATGTATTTATTTATTTTTGGTATTAGGTACTGAACCCAGAGACACTTAACCACTAAGCTACATGCCCAAACCTTTTTAATTTTTTATTCTGAGACAGGGTTTTGTTAAGTTGCTTAGGGCCTCACCAAATTGCTGGAGCTGGCTTTGAGCTTGCAATTTTTCTGCCTCAGTCTCCTGAGCTGCTGAGATCACATTTTTAAAAGGACAAAAACCTCTAATGTTGATAGAAAAGAAAACAACTGAAATCCTCAGACATTACTGGTGGAAGTATAACATGGTACATTCACTTAGAAGTTTGGCAATTCTCAATAGACAAACATACACCCTCCTCAAAAGCAAGAACTAATAAATGTATTATGTCCATAGAGACTCATAGAAGAGCAGCTTATTCATTGCAAGCACTACCTGCAAATAGATGGAATATCCAGGAACAAAAGAATGGATAATCCCAGCAGTTCAAGAGGGAGTCTCAGCAGCTAGGGAGGCTAAGGCAGGAGGATGGCAAGTTCAAGGCCAGCCTCAACAATTTGGTGAGGCCCTAAGTAACTTAGAGAAACCCTGTCTCAAAATAAAAAAGGGAGATGTAGCTAAGTGATTTGAGTGCCCCAAGGATGAATGGATTAATAAACTATTCAGCAAATAAAATCTTCCTAATACAAACAACACAGATGAATCTTAAAATGTTAATCAAAATTCACAAGAGAAAAACAACATACATAAAAATAAACAATTAAAAACTAATCTATTTATAAATCAGAATAGTAGTTGCCCACTAGAGTAAGAATCAGATGTGCAAGAATGACAGAAGAGGGTGCATGAGAAAGCTTTATTGGATGATAGAAATATTCTCAAAGTGGATGATAGTTACATAAGTGTATACATTTGTCACAATTAAGTTATATACTTTATATCTGTGTATATTATACCTCCATAAAAAAGTGTCAACAAAATTTGTGTGAAATTAATCTCTTAAAATTCTGAAAACAAATTTTAGAATCATTAGCACTACAGATAAAATTCACCTAAATTTAAACTGTATTCAATACTTAAATATTTTTTATAGTACTACTTCAATATATAATTACTATTCTAATATTTAACATACTAAACTTGTAAGCTTTCATAAAAATTCTGACAAGCAATTATCTTAATCAGAAACATGCAATAATAACATGCCAAATTCCTCATGACAGAGTAAGATATTGCACCTTAAAATTATTTTGGACCCTTCTCTGCCCCTCCGTACCACATCTAGACAATTGCTAAGGTTCTTCATGTCTATCACTACCAACTTAGTATAGGGTGTTAGCAGTTCTCTATTTCCCACTATTTATTTAAACCCTGTGTTATCAAGTTGCACCAACTTCTTTTATAAAGAAAATAACAATGACAATAACAGAATTTCACAACAGATCCCTGCCCCCACCACACACAACTGAAGCAAAAAAGTACCACAGTGTCATTTACTTTTGTGAATGATCAACTTTTCCAGTTTTCTTTTAGCAGCTGCTCTTTCCACAATTTTCTGATCAATAGTATTTGCTGTAACAAGGCGATATACAACAACTGGCTTTGTCTGACCAATTCTATGACATCGATCCTGGGCCTGAAGATCAGACTGGGGGTTCTTCAAATTAAAAGGAAAAATAGAACAACACTTAATAGTATTCGGATAAAATTAATTTAAACTCGTAAGTAATGCATAAACTCAACATTCATGATCCAATGAGAAACTTTTTAACTTTTAATGTTGCCTTAGCTCAATTTGACTTGCAGAGTAGACTGGCTTCTAAATGACAAACCATGAAAATGTTTAAATACTCAAAAGAAAGCATTACAAGTTAATATATGTAGAAAAAATGAGCAATAATTCTTACCTTAAAAGACAGTTTGAAAGTAGATAAATGAAATTATTATAATATGTACAAAGGATTAAAAGTTCAGAATAAAAATAGTCAGCATATTGCTATGCCTTCAACTTACCCAGTCACTATCATAAATGATAACCGTATCTGCTGCAGTCAAATTAATGCCCAGACCACCAGCTCGTGTACTCACTAAGAAAATAAACACATCTCGATCTGTGTTGAAATTGTGCATCTAAAAGAAAAAAGGATGCAAAGACAACAAATTTACAAAGAAATAACTTCAACCACTAAGACTGGGAATGGGGGAAGCTGAAAATGTAGCTACGTGGTAGAGTGTGGTAGGTAGCCTAGTATGTGTGACAGCCTGAGTTCAATCGCTGGTGAGGGAAGGAAAGAGAAAAGCAAAAAAAGGATCCTTAGGAGGTTAAAGCAAAGAGAATCACAAGTTTGAAACCAGCCTCAGTACTTAGGGAGACCCTGCCTCAAAATGAAAACCAATTTTAAAAAAGGGGACTGGGGTTGTAAGCTCAGTGGTAGAGTGCTTGCCTATCATGTGGGAGGCACTGGGTTCAATCCTTAGCACCACATAAAAATAAAGATATTGTGTCCATCTACAACTAAAAATAAAAATAAAGGGGGCAGGGGCTGGGTTGTGGCTCAGTGGCTAAACACTCTTGGGTTCAATACCTGGTACCAAAAAAGAACAAAAAAAGACCAGGGATGGAGAGATTTGTTTCTGATAGGACAAAAGGTTTTTCTGATACCAAATCAATCTTTCAGATTTACAAAACAATTATGTTAACTAATAAAATCTCTCCTAGGTACAAACTAAAGAATGGTTACTAACATCCACACAATTACCATTTACATGGTACATTGGTTAAGAGAAATAGAGATTAAAAGAGAGCAATTTTTCATTGCGTAAGAATTGTCATTTTGTATTGCTAAACATGTCACGCTAAGTAACTGATAATGGGTACAGAGGCAGGTGTTCCCATGGGAGAAGCCTATTTCCTACATAACATGGAGTCTCAGAGCAAAATAGAATCTGTTTAGTCATTTCCCTTATAGTCTGGCCTATAACATTCTCATGGAGCCATATCTGTCAGCCCACCACAAACAAAAATCATTTTTCTTATAATAAGTTAGCTTTGTATCTTAAGAATTTTTTTTTTCAATCCTAAACTCATAAATTTCCCTAACTTTTTAAGTTGAAATTTTGCCTATGAAACCGAGTGGGTGAGAAGGGCAGATTAACTAGGAGGAAGCATAGAAAACTTTCTAGGTTAATGATAATGTTCTATGTATTAATAGGGTATTTGGGACATGTTTCTATGTATAAATGTATATATATATATATGTGTGTGTGTGTGTGTGTGTGTGTGTGTGTGTTTAAGTATTCAACAAATGTATCTTATTTATTTCAGAACATGTAATTTTTACCCCCAAATAATATATATGAAGTCACTGAAGAAAAGAGTAATGCATATGTAAATTTATCCTGAAATGCATCAAAACAGAATGGACCCAGTCATGGTAGCTCCTGCTACTCCTAGCTACTCAGGCCAAGGGAGAAGGAAGACAAGTTGCAGGCCAGTCTCAGCAATTTAACAAGATCTGGTCTCAAAGTAAAAAAAAAAGGGCAGGGGCTTGGGCATGGTGGCACATGCCTGTAATCGCAACAATCTCAGTGGCTTAGGAGGCTGAGGCAAGAGTATCAAGAGTTCAAAGCCAGTCTCAGCAACTTTAAACTTTTTTTAATGAGGCACTAAGCAACTCAGTGAGACCCTGTCTCTAAAAAAAGTACAAAAAAGGTCTGGGGATATGCCTCAGTGGTTGAGTATCCCTGGGTTTGATCCCTAGGAAAAAAAAAAAAAAAGGTTGGAGGGATGAGCAACACAAAGTTTAGTGATGGCACAGTGGCACACACCTGTAATCCCAGCAACTCGGGAGGCTGAGACATGAAAATAGCAAGTTCAACTCAGTAAAACCCTAAGCAAATTAATGAGCCCCTGTCTCAAAATAAAAATGGAAAATAAAAAGGATTGGGGATATGGCTATGTGGTTAAGTGTCCCTAGGTTCAATCCATGGTACTACAAAAATCATAATAATTTCATTACGTATAACATAAATAGTCTTACATTTTCCTCTCTCTCAGAATAAGACATGGACCCATCAAGCCTGCTGAAGTTGAAATTTCTAAGCTGGCAGTAATCCATCAAAATGTCCAACATTCTTGTCATTTGTGAAAAAAGCAGCACCTGAAATTAAAATACATCTTAATAATCATAGTATCTATACTGCTTCATAAAAAATAAACAATCAAAATTCCAAACAAATTACTACCTTGTGACCTCTTTTTTTTAGTTCTGGCAGCATTCGATCCAAAATTAAGAATTTCCCAGAATTTGTTACCAATTCTTCATCAATCTTAAAATGGACAAAAAAGAAAACTGTCACTATAAGTACCAATCATTTGCTTTATAAAAATTAACAATATTTTAATAGCTCCATTTCAATGATAAATAAAATAAGTTCATAAAACTTTTAAAAACTGACCTTGTTATTAAATATTTTTAAATTAGTAGTTACTTCAAGATACTCTAAAATGATTACATATAAAAATTAAGTTCGAGTATAATCATGAACCTATCTGTGAACCATAGTCTATTCTTCCCACTCCTCTCTCAAAGAATTTGTCACTCACTGTGTATACGTTGAGGTTTATAACTGAATAAAATATGGACAAACACTGCTATTAGAACTCTTAGTAAAAATTAAAGAAAATATGAGTACAAAAGCAATCTATGAGGTTTAAAAAAGTTCATCTTTTGGTAAAATTTCCTCATCAGCAAGAGATTTTCATTTGAGTAGGAAAGCTTTATCTTCCTTACTCAAGAATGTAAAGCAGTGGTTCTCAAATAAAAGCGATTTTGCCTTCCACCCCTAGGGGGCATTTGGCACTTGCTGGAGACATTTTAGGTTTTCAGAAATGGGGAAAGCAGACCTACTGGCAACCAAAGGCCAAGGATGCTAATTAATGTTCTCCAGTGCACAGGACATTACCTCCTAAATAAAAATTATCTGATTCAAAATGTCAATACTACCAGGGTTGAGAAATTCTGCTATAAATTAGTATAAAATCCTTCTTCACTAAAAACAATTTCTTTAACACTATGCTATTCTTTCTATCATCTGCCTAAGAAGGCAATTTCATTATTTAATATGAAAGTCCCCAACTGTTATCACAACCATCTCTAAGAGAGCAAAAGTAGAACTCAACTGCTTTACAAAATTTAGACTAATTCTTAGCTAGTCACATAAAGAAAGGAAGACTATTAGTTGGTCTGCCCACAAAAAATGACTATCATTCCAACCCTCGTATAGTTCTCTAAATATGGGGGGGAGGGGCTGGGGAGATAGCTCAGTCGGTAGAGTGCTTGCTTTGTAAGCACAAGGCCCTGGGTTCGATCCCAGCACCCCCCCCCCCCAAAAAATATGGGGGGGAAAAGACTGCCTCAGCTTACTAGAAGTATTGAAATCCTGATATGACAAACAGCACAGCATTTATTTTAAATAATAAACCAAGCAAAATAACAGTTTACCCTAATATTAAGAAGTTACAGAAATCAAAATAACAAATTATTAAACAGTACTCACCTTAAACTCTTGTGTAACAGGGTCTATAGGATATTCAATCAGATATGGATGATTACAGCATTTACGAAGTAGCATCATTATATTCTGCAGCTTCAGATTAACTTCAGATTCTATAGGGCTATTCATTTCCACCACAGTTCTATCAAAAACATTAATATGTAAATATAAGAAATGCAAAAAACATTACAATTTCAAGAATACTTAAAGTTATTTTAAACTCACACCTTTCTCTGTCCACCTCTGGCTGTATTTGACTGATCAATTTTTCCAATTCATTAGGAAAATTATCTATTTTGCTGTAATTTATTGATTTTCTAGTTCGCCGTTTTGGTCGTCCAGTAGGACTTAGCTCAACTGTTTCTTTCTAAAAAAGAACAAATTTAAATACCTGTTTAAAAAGCTACACAATGAAGTTCTAACTATAAACAAAGTATGATATAATATTTTTATGAACAAATGAACTTTTAAATAAAAACTAATTTTGTCTTTCATCAATTTTGGGGGGATGGGGCAGGAATACTAGAGATTGAAACTAGGGGCACTTAACCACTGAGTCATCCACAGCCCCTACCCTCCCTTTTTTTGAGACAGATCCATCTAAGTTGCTGAGTCTTGCTTCAAATTTGCAATCCTGCCTCACCCTCCTGGGTTGCTGGGATTTTGGGCATGTGCTACCACGCTGGTTCTTTCATCAACTTTTACCCAAAGGCACAATTATCATAGAGCCATGATCTATACTCAAATGCAAATGCATAAAATTTGTTTTATCACTGATAACAATATCTGAAAATTTGAGAGTATCTTTATTACTCAATAGAGAAAAATTAAGGATATGTAAGACTTTTGAATTAATATGAATTTCCTAATTTTATTACATGATAATCACATCTTACCACCATTTCTTATAATTTGGTAGGTGACCACAATGTATATTCTTTCAAATAGTCTATTAATCCTCCTGGCTATCAATTCCATCTTCCTGTAAAGGAACTGCAGATGTGGAGGGAAATAATCTAGATGGCAAGCTTTTAAATTTAAGTGATTGTGGGATGTTTTTGTTTTTGCTATTATTTTGGTACTGGGAATTGAACCTAGATGCACTTTATCACTGAGTTACATTCCTAGCCCTTCTTTTTTTGAAACAGGATCTCACTAAATATCTGAAGCTCACCTCAAACTTAGGACCCTCCTGCCTCAGCCTCCCAAGTGCTGGGATCAGAGGCATATAGCACCACACCCAGCTGTGTACTTTCATTTCTAAATCCATTCCCAGACAGCATGATTAAGTTACTCTGACATAAGAATTTAAAATTCTGTTAACAAGCATTGCAGATCATCATTCAGCAGGGAAAGCAGAGACCAATTAAATTTCAAGATTACTGACTAGGAAAAAATTCTTCACCTTTGGTCTTATGCCTTATTATTTCAGTTACAAATTCATACAACAAATCCTGAGAACAGGTAAACAGCTATAAGTATGACATTAATTGTGAAATTTTATGTTATCATATCACATTTACAGTACATTTCAAGCACACACTATACCTCACTGGTTCCAAACATATTTGCAATTGTACGATTCACAATTGCTGTGTAAAAGACTTCTTGTTTCTTTGAAAGTGGTGCATACACAATTACTTCTCGTTTAGGAGGAACTTCAAGAGCAACATCAGATTTTAGTCTTCTCAGTAAGAAAGGTGTGAGAATCTAAAATTTCAACAGAATAAATATAAATATAATATACACCTATTTTTTCAAAGAATACCACCCCTACACACTCATTCTTCTTTCTCCTATATGCCAATATAAACACAATCAATTCTTGAAAGGTAAAATTAAAATCATACCCTTGAAATTTCCCATCAGACTAGCACATGATAAACTCATAAAATCTCTAAGACTGTATCTTAAATAATTTATAGAGCAGAAATTTTTTAAACAGTGGTATTTAGCAACCTGAGAGGAAAGAGAGGAGGATTCCAAGTTCAAGGCCAGCATTGGCAACTTAGCAAGATCCTATCTCAAAAAGTAAAAATAAAAAAGGGGTGGGATACAACTTTGTCTGTAGAGTGGTCCTGGGTTCAATCTACAGGATCAAGGGTCAGGTCAGGATAGGGGGTGATATTTTACTTGAAGTTCTCAATACAGTCAACAAATTTCAGAGTGAGGTTTTAGACTAGTAGAAAGCCAACCCAACTAAGGACATAAACATGAAAATTTGTGTGTGTGTGTGTGTGTGTGTGTGTGTATATGTGTATATATATATTTTCTTTCTTTTTTGCTATGTTGTTCATGCTGACCTCAAACTCCTAACCTTCCTGCCTCAGCCTCCCAAGCAACTGGGAATTTAAGTGAGCACCAAAGCACATGCCAACTTTCTCCTTAGGCTCTAAAACTTCAGGCTTAAAATTACTTTCCTTAATTAGAAATGAGTATCACATTAATAAATAGAACATGGAAATAATAATTATGCCATTATTAAATTTAAACATCTAAAAAACAAATATTTGATTTAAATCATTTTATATGCTTAATAATCTTATCTTTAAATATAAGTTGACAATCAGTTTACATACAGCAAGGCTCATTTGCATGGCTCTGTACTACTTAAATTGCACCCAGGTAAAGGGCTAAGCATGGAACAACTGTACCAGAGAAATACTACCAACGATTTACGAAAAAAACAAAAGTTATCTGAAGGTCACCAACCCAGAAACAAATATACCTACTGGGAATCAGGGGGAAAATGTAAATGTTCCATAAACATGCTGAAAGATGTTCCTATCTTCAAAGAGAACATCAAATAATGAGATAAATTTTTCTATTACATATACTTATATTAATGTTATCTAGAAAATGGCATATATGGGGAAGAGGCACTCATTCACTGCATACATACAGGCATTCACAATATTTATGTTATTTTTTTGCTAGTATACAAGCTTTTAAAATAGAAGTAAGACTATGCTAGTTATACTTGGGCAAGAGGAAAAGTGGTGCAGGGAAAACGAGGAAATTTTTACTTTTCAATTTCTAGATTTCCGTACTGTTCAAAAACTTTTTACCATATGTACTATTTTTAAATAAGTAAATTTTTAAATGTTATGCTGTTTGGGGTCTTTAATGTGGGAAGGAACTAGGAACAAAGTTTAGAGAACTTTACAAAGAAAGTTAAAAAATTATATTTTTTAAGATACTATTAATTTCCTAATAGGTACATCAACATGTACAGTTCAATTTTTTAAAAAATATATTGAGGGGGCTGGGGACAGAGCTAAGTTGATAGAGTGCTTGCCTTGCAAGCACAAGGCCCTGGGTTCAATCCCCAGCACTGCAAAAAAAAAAAAAAAATTGAGGTCAGGCATGGTAGTGCATACCTGTAATTCCAATGACTCCGGAGGCTGAGGCAGGAGGACCACGAGTTCAAAGCCAACCTCAGCAATTTAGCAAGACCTGAGAAACTCAGGGAGACCCTATCTCTAAATAAAAAATATAAAAAAGGACTGGGGATGTGGTTCAGAGGTTAAGTGCCTCTGGGTTCAATCCCTGCTATGAAAAAAAAAAAAAGTACACTGAGTGGGACATAAATCTTAAAGTGAATAATACTAGATATACTAGACTTTGAAGAATTATATTTCTGTAAATGATATGAAATTTTTAAAGATTAATGATGAAAAGATCAGGTGAATACAGATTTTAAGAATTAAGAACTACAAATTAGAATTAAAAAAATTAAAGATTACAGATACAAATGAGAATTCCAACTCAAATTTTCAGATGAATGAATGAAAAGCAAACTGCAAGAGTTTGAATGTTTAAAGTTTTGACTTACAAAAAAATTACAAAAATCTAAGTATAACACTGTAAGAATTATGGTTCTTAAATCACAGACTTTATCTTAACAGCCTAGAGCCAAAGAATATGAAAAACACAAATATATTCAGCATCTTCTGTATAATTAAATTCAAAATGCAATGTAGATTCAGATTCAGGATGTGATTTTTGTTTTACATTTTGTACCCCTGCACTTTGAAAATATCTGTAAGTAAACATCTTTTAAGGGAGAGCTAACAAAGCCAGTGAGACATAAAAGCATAGGAAAAGATTACAGATTCTTATAGAATATACTGATAAACCAAGGAATACAAAGTTTGACTAAGAAAACATACAAGAGATTCAAAAACTATCTCCAACTAATCTGACTTTATGTTTAATAAAGACTTTTTCCCAGGTAATTCAATAAAACAGAATTAGGGGGCTGGGGAGATAGCTCAGTCAGTAGAGTGCTTGCCTTGTAAGCACAAGGCCCTGGGTTCGATCCCCAGCACCCAAAAAAAAAAAAAAAAACAAAAAACAATTAGGAATAAAGCATGAATTATATAAAGACAAACTTAAACAGTGTTACATAGAATTTTCTTAGCATTAGGGCTCTAAAAAATGCCATGACTCTTGATATATTATTGAATTCATATGATGGGTATATGAAATTCACTATCATAATCTTTATATTAAAGTAAATTTGAAGTTCTTTGCAATTACAAACTGTAATTCCAGTGACCCTCCTTATAAATAACCAAAAAATGTTCAGATGATGGATGACCATTTTTCAGGATATCTTTAAAAGTACTATTGCATTGGGAAGGCTTTTCACCTAGAGTCCTCTAAGATTCACTTAGTGCCAAATTCTATAAATTTTCACTGACTTGACTTTATAATTAAATTTCCTACAAAACTAGTATCAGAGCCTTACTTTGCTATCCTACTTGCTATGTCAAGCCAAAACACATCTCTTCCTTAAAATAATAAGTAATATTCCTCCAATGTTTCACACACTAGGAAACTTTACCTAAAAGCATTCACAACTATTAGCACACCAAAAATTTTTAAAACTTCACAAACACACACATACATAAAAACTTCATAAAACAAATTTACACACAAAAAAAATGTGGAAGGAAAAATATTTTCAATATATAGACCAATAACTTATTTTTAAGACAGTCTCCCTCAATTGCCCAAGCTGGCCTCAAACATGTGATCCTTCTATCTCAGCCTCCCAAAGAGCAGGGATTAGAGGCATGTACAACCACACCCATCTTAAAGGACTTCTAATCCTCAAAACTTGTGAGCAGAAAGTAAACACATTTCATTTTCCTCCAGAAAAATCTGCATATGATGTATTTATTATTTTTTAATTTTTTGCATACAATTTTTAAGAATACATGTGGTATATAAATTCTTTCTGGAAGGCAATTTGCCAACGTGCCAAAAGCCTTCATGTATAAACCTTCCTAGCAATCCTACTTGGAATTCTCAGGAAATAACCAGAAATAGGCAAAAAACAATATAGGTACTAGGACCTCATTTATAATAGAGAAAATTTTTCAAGTAATGAAATGTAGATATAATTAATTATAGAGGGATATGATAATGGGATAGTTAGCAGCTATTAAAATCTGATGGGAATATTATTCAGCCATAAAGAAGAATAAAATTATGGCATTTGCAGGGAAATGGAAGGAGTTGGAAAATATCATGCTAAGTGAAATAAGCCAATCCCAAAAAACCAAAGACCGAATGATTTCTCTGTCAAGTGGATAAGGATACATAATGGGCGGGCGGGGAGGATGCAGTGGCAGTAAGGCAAGAATGGAGGAAGGATGGATTGTGTAGAGGAAAATGAGAGGAGGGGTGGGGTCGGGGGAAGGAATGATAATAGAATGAGACAATCGTCACCCTACGTGCATGATGATTACACAGTGTGACTCTACTTCGTGTACAACCAGAGAAATGAAAAGTTGTACCCCATTTGTGTACAATGAATCAAAATAATAAAAAAAAAAATTAAAAATCTGATGAGAAAAGAAGAAAAAAATCTGATGGGTTAAGTCTACATTTACTGACAGAAAAAAAATTGGTAAAGAATAGTAAAGGGGCAATTTTATTAAAAAAAAAATCTCAAATAGAAAGCACATGTGTTTACAGAGAGTTTGGAGGGATATACAACACAATATAATTGTTACCATACAGTACCAGGAAATATGATTTTGAGAGCAATGATATTATTTTTACTTTCTATTTCTCTCATGAGCATGTATAAACTTTAAAATAAAAATTACAGAATTTGAATAGATTTGTCAAAACACAATTAAGAAACATTTCAGGACCACATTACTAGACCTTTGAAAGATTATATTGATCTAAAGATAGGTAGGACAGAAGAGAATGGAAGAGGACAGGATGGGAAAAAAGGTAGAAAAGTAAGGAGCAGGGGTAGAAAGGATGAAGTATTAAATGCAGGAAGCAGTAAGAAAAATGGATTAGAACCCAGGCAGCACCTACCTGTAATCCTAGCAACTAAGGAGGCTGAGGTAGGAAGATGGCAAATTTGAGGCCAGCCTCAGCACCTTAATAAGACCTTGTCTCAAAAAATGAAGGGATATGAAAAAAGGCAGCTAAGTGTGGTGACACACACCTGTAATCCCAGCAACTCGGGAGGTTGAGGCAAGTGGATCACAGGTTCCAGAGTAGCATGGGCAAGGTGATAAATCCCTGTCTCAAAATAATAAGGAAAAGGTAGGGTGGAGACTGGAGGTGTTACTCAATGGTACTTGTCTAGTATGTGAGAGCCCCTGGGTTCAATTCTCGGTACCATAAAGAAGTTTTAAAAAGGGAAAAATTAAGTTAAGCACTTGAGTTGTGCCATAAAACCAAGTGACCTCTGGGAGTAGAGAAAGGGCATAGAAACCAATTAAATTTGGGAAGATTAATTTTTTCCAGTCTCTACTACAAATGGTTAGATAGGTAATCTCTAGGATTCAGTATTTGAGTATGTACAGTAAGCAGAAAAAGAAAATAGTCAACACCTGGTGCAGCATATGCAATACATTCTGTTCTCTTTCTTTGGCTATAATGTCTTCAGCAGTTTCAGAAAGACTAGTAATGTCAAACCAAGACTCAAAGCTGGAAGAAAAAAATGATCATAAATTAACTTACCATTTGAATTCAATTATATCAATACATGCTTTACAATTTTGTATTTATTTGTATATTATCAAGCATGGATATTGTTGCACCAATCCCTTAGATGCAATTTTTTAATATAAAGAATACATCAGAACAACAAAAGAGACATTAGAACAACAGAGAGATTGTATTTTTTGAACCAACGATCAAGAACTCTGATTAGGCAGGAGGCCCAGAGTTCAATCTCTGGTACTGAAGAAAAAAATTAAAAAAGGGCTGGGGATGCATGTCAGTGATAGAATGTTTGCCTAGCATGTGAAGCACTGGGTTTGATTCCCAGTACTGCAAAATTAATTTAATTAAGAGCTATGATCCCAAAAGGAACATTTTTCCAATTTACAAATATGTTAACATAATCTTACAAAAGTTTAAAAATCAAATAAAGAGCCAGGCACAGTGGAGCATGCCTGTAATCCCAGGCCCTCAAGAGCCTGAGGCAGGAGTATCGCAAGTTTGAGGCCAGGCTCAGCAACTTAGTGAGACCCTGTCTCAAAATAAAAAGTATAAAGGCCTGAGGATGTGGCTGAGTGGTTAATTCCTCCTGGGTTAAATCCCCAGTAGCTTCCCCCCCCCCCCCCCCAAAAAAAAAAAAAAATCAAATAAAGATTAAGGTATATAGTTTTGTTTGTTTTTACAGTGCTAGGGATTAAACTGCTACGTAAGCACTAGCCCAAGGTGCGTAGTTTATAAAACATTCTGAACAGCTACAGATTAACAATAATGTCTAAAATCCATGGCCATATGGTTTATTTCTATGGGTATTTATCTGATCCATTTCAACAAATGTTCCAAGTTCAATGTACATATAACTTCATAATGATATCTACCACACATCTTTAGTTCCGCTCAATGTAAAAAAAATCATTAAAATGAGCAATTAAGTGTAAACATGCACATATTAATAACATTCTAAATAATAATATATTGTTAGTATATCCAATTTTGATTTTTTTCAGATTGCCTAAAGTATGATTTTAAAAATTTAAATTCTCAGTTTCTCAATGTTCCAACTCAGTAGCTCTGCATAGGATCTGGAAATTCTATCTTTTAATAAAAGTTCGCATAGTCATAATAATCAGCCTGACCTTGGACCAGAATTTGGTAATCAGATTGAGAATATATTCTCAAAATAAAACATTATTTCGTTTCCCCAAATGATACTATAAGTAAAAATCAATTCTTTTTGTCCTCATTCTGTTGTATTTCCATCTGAAATATTTTTGTCATTGTGTCTCCTCTTCCATTGAGTATACTTTTTCCAAAAACTTTTTTCTTTTATGATACCATCTAAAATTCAAATAAATTTCTACAATAAAATTGCTGGGTTGAAATCAGGAAACCCTGGTTTTGATTTTCACTCTGGTGCTAACCTAGTTATTGTTCTGTAACAAATTTATGACTAGGCTTTCTTATATGTGAGACAGGGAATATATTTAACCTCCTTATCTCCATGGGTTTTTGTAAAGATTTTGTTTTGTAAAGATTAAAAAAAAATCCATCTGAAACTGTTTTAGAAAGTTAAGACAAAAATATTTGTGTAAGGTAGTATTTTTAGTTTTCTTTAATCAATGCAAGTAAATTTTTTGTTTTGTTTGTTTTATAGTGCCTGGGAACAAACCCAGAGCCTCACAAGTGCTAAGCAAGTATAATACCCCAGTCCAATGCAAGTAAGTTTTAAATCATCTTTTATCTACTCTCAAATATTGTGTCAAAAATAGAATACAAAATACACACCACAAAGAACCTGACAAAGTAATCATTTAAGTTCAGCTACCTAGAAAGAAAGGAAATAATTTCAGCTAAGAGACAGATTTTTGAGGATTGAAAAAAAAACAGAAAACGGTTAAATAACTGGCTTACCTACCTTTTCAAGTCATCAAATACATCTGGCAACAAAAAGTTTAGCAATGACCAAAGTTCTGATAAATTGTTCTGTAAGGGAGTACCAGTCAAAAGAAGTTTGTTATCAGCATTGAACCGTTTTAATTCTCTGATCAGACGGCATTTCATATTCTTAATCCTGTGTCCTTCATCTACTATTAAGTATTTCCAATAACAATGCTAGAAAATGAATTGAGAAAAAAAATTAAAATAATGATCATACGTTTTTTTCTTAAAACAATTATAAAAATATAATTTTTCTAAGGACTGAGTATTTTATTTTTATCAAATGTCATTTTTATATTTGCTGAAATAATCATGTTTTCCTCTGATCCAGTAATGGGACAAATTAATAGATTCCTAAAACAAGTATGTTGTTGTATTCCTAGAATAAACTTCACTAGATCATGAACTAATACTTGAAGTTCACGTGTTAGTCTACATTCACTTTCTAGTCAAAGTAGTCTGTATCTTTTCTAATGTTTTACCAAGTTCTGCTATTGGATTCCTAAAAAATACTACATTCCTAAAAAACTTATCAAAACATTTCATATTAGTTCCCCTTGCTCAGAAATGTTAAACAGCATTAGAATGTTTAATCTGCAGGCCTACATCTGAAACTGATATTCTTTTTAAAAAATCTGACGATGTTCTTAATGTTTCTTAATTATTGATTTGCTGAGGTTTTCCCTTCCTTTTAGAATAAATTTTAGCAACTTATGTTATCACAGGAAGATATATATTTGTTTACATAAAGCTGTCATTAAAATTATTCTCTCATTTTTAGTACCTGTGCTTTCTCTTTTATCTTTATCAGACAAACTTAAATTTATCCAACTTATTGTAAAAAAAAGAAAATTCAATATTTCTGGAAATATAAATATCAAACTGCAAGTGTTAACATCCTTGAAAAATGAGACTGGCAAATGAGATAAAAGTATGAAATAAGGATCTTTTTTTGAATTTTTTTTATTTTTAAATATATTTTTAGGGCTGGGGATGTAGCTCAGTTGGTAGAGTGCTTACCTCGCAAACACAAGGCCCTGGGTTCAATTCCCAGCACCACACACACACACACACACACACACACACACACACACACACACACACAAATATATATATATATATATATGTATTTTTAGTCATGGATGGACACAGTGCCTTCATTTTATTTACATACATGTGGTGCTGAGGATCGAACCCAGTGCCTCACAAATGCTAGGCAAGCATTCTACTACTGAGCCACAACCCTAACCCTGAAATAAGGATCAAAAGATCCTGAATTTTATACAATATACTCCTAACAGAATTAAAAAATTATACTATTGTTACTCTTTGAATAAAATCACTTGAAAGGGAGTTATTTCTCCTACTAATATGGCAATCCTTAATCTCAAACTGCAAGATGTTGCCATGTAAAATATAGAACACCCTTTATAAATAAGTGAAAGAGAAAAATGAAAGAAACAAATGATGAGGTACCTGAAAAACTAATTAGTAAGCTCTGAAACTTCTCATGTAACTTATCAACAGGTGCTTCAGAACACCACTTTCATTTTACCCCTTGAACCAAAAATACTTGAAATGACTAACACTGGGTCAGTGAAAGGGAAAGTAGAAAGTCTAGACATTGGCAAATGAAACTGATAAGGAAGCTTAACTATTTCAGAGAGGGCTGGATAGGGAGAGGAAATTAATTAGAAAAGGTTTCATATTACATTATTGAGTAGAGAAAAAGAGTTACAAAAGAGAATGTATAGCATTCCCTAGGTATAAATCATACCTATAGATTATCAGTAGAATAGAAATAAAATTCTCAGGTAGAAATTCAGGTACTCTTATCTTTCTATACACCACTTTTTTCTACAAGCAGTTAACTTTAACTGTGCAGAAACAGTTTTGATTACATTTTAATGCTATGTATATTCATGAACTTTGTTAAACTGGTGAGCTAAGACTTCTGCAAATCACATTCCAAAGTTTGGCCCACACTTATAACATCTGAAAAATACTGTTCTTGATTATGCAACCATGATGCTCCATTTATGGCTTGAGATCATTCTGATTTTAAATGAGACCACTACTTAATTCCTATTTCATGCATGAAAAACCTAAAAAGATTCAACACAGCAAGAACATTACATGATCAGATAAGGAAAAGCAAAGCTTTTTGAAAAAAACAGTATGAAATAACTGGAACAGCAAAGAATTTTCTAACTGCATGGAAAAAACATGAACATTAGTAAGTTGCCAGGACATCAAGAGATATAGAAGTGGAAATATTACCCACAGAATAAAATAGTCTAAAATTAACTTGTCTTCAAATATTCTATTTTTATTTAATTAATTAAGACAAATTGAATTGATAAATTCCATACACTTAAAAAGTACGTCACAAATACTCAAAAAATACATGTCACAAACATCTTAGTATATTCAGATTATGTCTGCCTAACACACTTAAAGTGATATTAGGGCTGAGTTGTGGCTCAGTGGTAGAGCACTTGCCTGGCATATGTGAGGCATTGGGTTCGATTCTCAGCACCACATATGAATAAATAAATAAAATAAAGGTCCACTGACAACTAAAAACTAAATATTTATATATATTAAAAAATGATATTATGGCCACAGTTGAAAATGCTATAAGATCTAACTGTTAAAAAATACATTTCACACCAATCTTTAGTACAAGCCTCCAGTTTCTAAAGGAATATGAACAATACTGTTACTTCACCCAAAAATATCTAAACAAATAACACTGAACAGTGAGAAAATGGTATGAGTTAAGTAAAATATTCATGGATCATAAAGAAACCGATGAAGACCACCCGTACCTGTAATGCATTTCGGTCTCTCATGGCTATTTCAAATGATGTAATTACCACAGGATGAATCTGCAGCGTTCCTTTCCTTTTGTGAATATTCCTTACCAATTTTCGACGTTCTTCCTGGGTTCCATGATATAACATGGTCGGAATCTAAAAAGATTTTATATCAATTTAAAACAAAATATAAGTATCAAGTATTTGGAAAACATGAGTCATTTTCTGAGAGAAAAAAAATTTAGCTCTTTTTCTGTAATGAGATGAGTCAAACAATCTAACAAATCACAGAGTACCAAAGAAGAAAATGAGAAAACATGTTCTCCTCATTCGGTTAAGAATGTGAATAAGAGAACATGTATGTAGGAAATGCCGTAGGGAATGCCAAGTAAGAACAAAGAATTTTTTAAAAAATTCTACCTAGGTTTGTATAAGAGGAATCAAATATTCAATCTAGAGAACTCTTACAGGGACATTTTAGGCAAGATGCACAAGATTACCAGTACCAATACTTCTGTATAAAGAATGATATCATTCAGATTAAAAAAGTAAAATCAAATGCAATGCTTATACAGAAACCAATATTATTGTAGGAAAGCTATAATTCCTGCAACAAAACAACACATGTGAAATAATATATTTAACATAAGGAAACATATCTTACTTCTGGTGTAAACCTTTTGAATTCAGCCATCCAGTTAGGAAGTGTAGACAAAGGGCCACAAACAAGAAAAGGTCCAGGTACTCCTCTCTGAATCATCAATGCAATTGTAGCAATGCACTGAACGGTCTTGCCCAATCCCATTTCATCTGCTAAAATGCCATTAATTCCATTTTCCCAAAGCATCTAGACAGCAGAATACACACTGTATTTAAAATCTGATAAAAACATCTACTGAATTAGCAATGGTTTATTTCTTCTTTTTTAAAAGCATACTCATAAAATTTTGAAAATTAAAAAAAATAAAAATATAAAAAAAGCATACTCACTGTCAATTATGATACGACTGACATTTTAATGCCATAAATTACAATAACACTTGTGGGATGTCCTTTATCAAAGTCATTAAAAAGTGTTGGAATTCTAAATATATTAAAAATGACAACTCATTACCCTAAGCCATTCCATGCCTTCTACTTGGTACCATCGCATCACTCCTCCTGTGAAGTACTTTGGTTGCTGAAAGGGTACTGGCTGTCCATTACACTTCCGAACTGGGTCAAAAAAGAATTTAGCATTCTGCCTAACAGTTTGAGACAATCTATCTTTAATTATACTATTTGAATCTTTATTTTTCTGAAGATCTTCTACACAGAGATTAGCAGAGGAAGAACTTTGATCCTGCAATGAAAAAAGTTTAATTTTAAGTTTGACATAAATGCTGCTATATTCCCCACTTTGTGTATCCAAAAACATTATCAAAAATCTACCTATTCCTAAATCATCAGGTAAGAACAAAGACCATATGTATAGTAAAAATCCAGACACTTCCATTCCCATACAAATGGAAAACCATTAGAAAATAAAATCAAACTTTTTTTCTTTTGTACTTGTAGATGGACAGAATGCCTTTATTTTTACATGGTGCTAAAGATTGAATACAGTGCCTCACATATGCCAGGCAAGTGCTCTGCCACTGAGTTACAGCCCCAGCCCAACATCAAACTATTTTTTTTTGGTACTAGGAATTAAACTCAGGGGCACTTGACCACTAAGCCATATCCCCAGTCCTGTTTTGTATATTTAGAGACAGGGTCTCACTGAGTTGCTTAGTGTGTCGCTTTTGCTGAGGCTGGCTTTGAACTCAGGATCCTCCTGCCTCAGCCTCCCGAGCTGCTGGGATTATAGGAGTGAGCCATGGCACCTGGCTAACATCAAACTTTTTTGAAAATAATCTTTACAGATTAGAACTACCAACAGTCATATACTTTTGATGAGACCTTGAGAAGTGTAACCCTCTTACAAACTCCTATATTGTGCTAACCAATTTATTAAAAACTTTACTTTGGGCCAGGCACAGTGGCACAAGCCTGTAATCCTAACAGCTCAGAAGGGTGAGGCAAGAGGATTGCAAGTTCAAAGGCAGCCTCAGCAAAAGCGACACACTAAGAAAGAAAAAAAGAATGTGGGATGGGGTAGTGATAGGAAGCGAAGACTCCAACATTTAATTTTTATTATGGGCATCTTACCTCATTCTCCTTTTTATTTTTTTTAGCCACAGACAGTATTTCCTAGAATATAGAAAAACCAAAAACAAATTAGTAATGTACAAGGTACACTTATTTATTTAACATTTATTCTGTGCTAGCTTTATGCAGATAAGGCACTCAAGGTAATTAAAATAGAGAATCTCCAACAGGTGGTCCTTCACAATTAAGCCTTAAACTCATTTTTTCACTCAGATCTCTCAATTCTCAATTGTCAACATTTTTAAAAACTGGGATTTTCTACCTTTTTTTCCCCTAACATAGAGACTAAGTACAATTTCACACATATCAACTATCTTCTAGTCAGCAAATGACAACCTGTAGACCAACTCTAGCTATTACTATAAATTAAATTATTAAATTATTATAGCCTATTACTATAAATACAGTTTAGATGAGCCTAATGTGGCAGGACATGCCTATAATCCCAACCACTCTGGAGGCCAAGGAGAGGGATCACAAGTTTGAGGCCAACCTCACCAACTTTGCAAGACCCTGTCTCAAAAAATAAAAATAAATAAATAATTAATTAATTAAAGATTGGGGATATGGCTCAGAAGTAAAACACTCTTGGTAAACCAATACTTTTTTTGGGGGTAGTACCAGGGATTGAACTCAGGGGCACTCGACCACTGAGCCACATCCCCAGACCTATTTTGTATTTTATTTAAAGACAGGGTCTCACTGAGTTGCTTAGTGCCTCACTTTTGCTGAGGCTGGCTTTGAACTCACAATCCTCCTGCCTCAGACCCCCAAGCCACTTGAGGAATGCACCACCGTGCCCGGTCCCAATACCTTTTAAGTGCCTTTAAAACAATTTTTGTGAGCTGAAACAAAGTTAGGTTCATTTGTTTAGTTTGCCTATGGCTGTTTTCAGAATATAATAGCAGAGTTAACCACAAAACTATTCAAAAGCTGAAAATATTATCTTGCTATTTACAGAAAAAGTTCATGAAATCCTACCCCAACCCACTTTGGGCATTTCTGTGGACAGACATCTGAGTTTACAAGACTAGTTAAAAATCAAGGACAAATAGTCTGAAAATACAGAAGAAACTTCTAATTTTGAACAGTTGTCATGTATTATCTACCAGACAACATACGAATGCCACCTGGTGACTCACAGAGCATTATGTTACACCAAATTATTTTAAAAAGTCATCATGAGGGCTGGGGAAATAGCTCAGCTGATAGAGTGCTTGCCTTGCAAACACAAAGCCCTGAGTTCGATTCCTAGTACTGAAAAAAAAAAAAAAAAAAAAAAAAAACGAAAAAAGTCATCATGAGGCTTAATCATTAAAGGCAGGGTACATTTCAAAGAGAAGAGTATGAGAAGAACATGCACCAAAGACACAGGGAATGAAATATCTTCAAGAAACTTTAAGCAAATATCAAATTTAAGATGCACAGGAGTAAAAGAGTATGACACAGAAAGTGGGAGACACACATAAACACATGTATATGTGTGTGTGTATTCCTACTATAATGCTCAAAGAAGAGTTGTCCTTTAGATAAACTGAGCCTTTTTGAAGAGTAATCTAGGAAAGAATTAAAACACATAAACACCATCTATGACGTATTCTTATTATAAATCAAACAAACTTTTTGACCTAACTCTCAGTTCACAGGAAACACAAGGGGTACAGAAATTATGAGGATGCAATAAGCAAAATCCAGAATATGGGAAATCATATAAAATAAATTACTTCTTTTTATCTCAAATTTTAAAAAAATAAAAAAGATTAGCTGGGGATGTAGCTTAGAGGTAGAGCACTTGCCTACATATGCAAGGTCATAGGTTCAATTTCCAGAACTAGTAAACAAATAAGCAAAAACAAAAAAAGAATTTGCGACTGAAAAAAAATGAAAAAAGTCAACAGAGCAAGGAGCAGTGGAGTACACCTGTAATTCCAGTGGCTTAGGAGGCTCAGAAAGGAGGATGGCAAATTCAAAGCCAGTCTCAAGGAACTTAGTGAGGCCCTAAGCAACTCAGCAAGACCTTGTCTCAAAATAAATAAGAGAGCTGGGGATGTGGCTCAGTGGTTAAGCATCCCTAGGTTCAATACCCAGTACAAAAAAAAAAAAAAAGCAAGTAGCCAGCAGAGTGACACATGCTTCCAATCTTAGTTAGGAGGCTAAAACGGGGATCGCAAGTTCAAGGCCAGGCTGGGCTGCTAGGCTAGACCTGCTCAAAATAAAGTAAGAAGGGTAAGGGATATAGCTTAGAGGTAGTGGAGCTTACATATCCTGCATTTAGTGTTAAGATTTTTAAAATACTCTAAATATCAACCAACTTCTTTACATAAACACCTGAAAGCAATGGAATAGTTAAAGCAAACTCAAAAGCTAACTAACAATAATTCTTATAGCTTTAAACTGGTTCAAAACCTACAAGTTTTATTCAACATGGAATAGCTTCCTCCTCCTTTTATTTTTACCTCTTTTGACATGACCTCTGAAATATTATATGATTCATCTTCTCTTCCTCTTTTCTTTTTCATGGCTATAAAAAAATCATTTAAAATAACATGATTTTTATAGGAATTAAAACAATTACAAACACATATTCTTCCAAACTAGAATGAGGAAATTTACCTGGATTCTCTCCGCTTCCACCAACTGAATTTTTACCCTACAAAACAAGGATTTAGACTATTACTTTTACTAAGGACCTTTATGGTATTACATGTTAAAAGTCAATGATTAACTTCGGAGAAATGGTTCTTGCAGTTGAACACCATCCACAATTATTCACTACTATTACTTATCTACATGTAACCTTTTCTTCATTTCCCTACCATAACTTTTTCATGATCATATCTCTGTTTCCTCCCAACTGTTGTACTCCACTCATTCTTTTTCCCACTTAAGAAGATAAAATACTTCATCAGGAATAGATGAACATGGGCTGGAGTTGTGGCTCAGTGGTAGAGCAGTTGCCTCGTATATTTGAGGCACTGGGTTTGATTCTCAGCACCGCATATAAATAAATGAATGAAAGGTCTGTCAACAACTAAAAAAAAAAAAAGATGAACATATATAAGAAATCGAAATAAAATTTTAAACGTGCAAGACGAAAAAGATACCAAAAACGAGCAATGAGAGCAGACAGAACCTAATGGTTGGTGCCTTTAGGAAAAAATGAGGGGTGTTGGGGGCAACAACAAAACTCTGGTATAGAAAATGAGCTAACACAAGGTGAAGGATGTATTAAAATTAATGGGTAAGAGAGTGGGGAATAAATGGCTCAGTCAGTAAAATAATCCTATATGTTCTACAGAAACCAAAGATGCAATTCCGTAATCAATAATGAGTCAAATATCAGTTCTGAATAACTGGATTTGTTACAAAAGAATCTGCAAAATTATTTATCAGGTACTTGAACATCACCACTAAAGAGCCTAAGACTCAAATAAATAGACTTAAAGACATCCTACCTATTTGGCCTAGTAGCATTTTCATATTTCCTAATAAAGACAGTATAGAATCTAAGACTGAACTCTGAAACTAATCTGGGGTTCAAATCCCAGCACTACTGTTTATTAGATTATGTGATTTCAGCAAATTATACAACTGTCATTGCAGCAGTTATGTTTTAATAGTCTCTAGGAAAATAATAATGGTTCCTGGGAAAAATACAAGTTTTAAGTTCCTATAAAACACTGCTTACAACATTTTCATCAATGATTCAATGTATGTTTAATGTTTTTGTTTAAAGATACTTGATTATATATGTAGACACAGGGCCAATAGCACTATAACTCATGTTACTTAACAGACTATTGTCTCCATAAGGCATACCACAGTCTTAAGAAAAACTAGCTAACACTTCAGCACAATGGTTAGGACCATTTTAAACAGGAAAATCACCAATAAAAACAAAAAAATCATGGCTCCTAACCGAGCAAGAAAAGGACATGTTTACCATATGAGAACTAAAACAAGACAGACCCTGTGTTTTGTCTCAGCTGATATGTACTGGAAGACTCCATTTTTTCACTCCTCTGCACATGAGGATGTCTGTGAATGACCACAAAAGCATCAAGAATAATGTTGGGGTTACAAATAAATTTTAGCAGGTAGGCAAATCTCTAGTATGTTTCTTTATATGTAAAAAGGGAGTAATAACGGTGTCTCTACTTAATAAAGTTGTCTTGAGAATTAAATAAGAGAAGAAATATATAGAATACCTGATAGAAAGTAAGTTCTTAGATATAAACTTTATCATGTCTCTTTTTACTGGTTCATTATGGGTTTCGAAAAAACTGACAACTTATAAAATATCTTAAAGGACAACATTTACAGATTCTCTTCAAGTGAATCGAATTCTGTCATAATGAAAATCAGTCCACTGTATAAGAAAATAAAAGGGTCATAATCCGGTTCATCTTCCATTTCTTAAAAACTGAGAAACAGATTGTCAATGTTTCTATGCAATTTGTAACAAAGGTAGGTTAACAAAGTTATAATTAAATAGATGCTCAAAGAACTCAAGAGAAGACAAAAGAATTTCAATATTTAAGATAATATATAAAAACTAGCTGGACACAGCAACTCAGGAGGCTGAGACAGAAGGAGTTCAAGTTTGAGGCCAGTCTCAGCAACTTAGCAAGATCCTGTCTCCCAAAAAAAAAAAAAAAAATGCTGGGGATGTGACTCAGTGGTAAAATGACACTAGGTTTCAATCCCCAGTATGTATGAACATATACTTCTGAGGGCTAAAGGTATATTCAATGGTAGCGTGTGTTTAGCATATGTAGAGCCCTAGGTTCAATCCCTAGCATAAAAAAAAAAAAAATTGGCTTGCTTTATTACCTTTGTAACTTTTAAAGATTCCTTTTTTCTTTCCAATTTCTCTTTCTTCTTCTGTTCCTGTAAGATAATTTCTTCTTAATATCCCATATGGGAAATGCAACAAAGGAAACATGCATCTCAAACACTCAATTTAAGCTTACAATTAAAAACAAAAAAATACAAAAAACAAAGAAAATTTTGTGCTTTAAGCCTTCATAGAATAATGAGATTTACCCTACTATCATGAACAATTAAAATTCAGATTAAAATATATTACAGAACAGTTTTCAAAAGGACAGTGAACACTAAGAAAAGCGAAACAAATGAGGTGAATTTTCAGACTGCCCATTTTACTACCTGAAGGAAATTTCAAAAAGCAAATAGAGGGAGAATACAAATAGAACCCAAATCTTTAAGTTGAAACAATTCAAAACACAGATGCTAGCATGTCCACAATCAAGTACCAGGGAGGGCAGAGCTGCATAAAGCTATTGTCTCTCTCAAAGTCTTCATCTGACTACTTCTAAATGAAACCAAAGCCAGGAAAACAGCTACCAGAAAAAAGGCAGAGCCATCTTGCCCTCTGACAAGGGGTCAAGAATAAGGAATAGTTTGCTTTCATTCACGCAAAGTAGAAACTCTTAAAATACAAGGCATTATATAGAGTATTCAGAAGGGAAATAAATCTTCTCCTAGACTAAAAACTGTTCCAGGTTTAAATTTAAAGGACAAAAGAGGACTCAAACCAACTCCAAGAGGTGATTAAACTGTATCTGCCTTTTAACTCATTAAGTAAGGTACTTGTTTTGTGCTTTTTGTGTTTTATCTTAATATATCAAGACTTAAAAAGGGTTTCAAACAAAGAAAAAAAGAGGATCTGGTAAATGAAACAAAATCTCAACTGGTGTTAGTGAGTGGTGGGGACATGGGGATTTATTGTATTCTCTAAATTTATACAAGTTCTTACAACTTCATACATTTTCGTGGGAAAACAAATACAATATATTTATCACAATAAGTGCAATGGGAAGAAACAAGAGGGCAAAGGAAATCAAGAGTCAGTTGTCTGGGAAGATCTCACTGAGAAAACATTTAAGACAAAAGTTGATGAAGATGATGAAGTAAGCCAAGCAATTATCTAGGTGAAAAGGGTTTCAAGCAGAAAAGAGCCAACAGAAAGGCTCAAAAGCAAGAAGAAACATATCTGGAAGGAGGTCTGAAAGGTAATGGGGTTGAGGTAAACAGTCAAATTGCTTACAGTTTTATACTTTGACTTGTAAGAAACAACAAGCTACAAGGTAAAGAAGGAAATATCTTTAAAATATTTTAAGAAAAAAATACTGCTAAAGAAAAAAATAAATTCTTTATGCAGTAAAAAAATGTCTCTTAAAAACCAAGATTTTCAGACATATGGAAACTAAAAGAAAATATCACCAACAGAAAGTGCAAATGAATGTATAACAGAAAACAGATCAGTGAATATTTGAGGGTGAAAGATGGGGGTGGAATGCAACTATGAGGCTACTACTAATGGTGTAAACCTGTGATTCCAGCTACTTGGGAGATTAAGGCAAAAGTAAAAGCCTGGGCAACTTAGTGAGACCCTATCTCAAAATAAAAAATAAAAGGGCTGGGGAGATACTTCAGAGGTAGAGGACCCTGCGTTCAGTCCCCAAAACTGCAAGCAAAAAAATAAATAAATAAATAAATAACAAGTAGTGGGGGGCCTAGTATGGGCAAGGCCCTGAGTTCACTCCCCAGTATCACAGGAAAAAAAATATGGTATGTTAAAAAAATAAAAAGCTGGGACTGGAGTGGGGAAGTAGCTCAATGGTAGAACACTTGCCTAGCATGTGTGAGGACCTGGTTCCCACCTCACCGCCCCCCAAAAAACTTCTAAATAAAAGAAATGACTCACTGATAAAACATATCATGAATGAATCTCAAAAACATGCTAAGCAGGAAAAAAACAAGACACAGAGAGTACACACCCTATAGGAATACTAATGGGAAAAAACCAACCAATTTCTTCTACACTTTCACCCAACAATCAACACAGAAGACTTCTGTGAACAAATGTGTGGGTTTTTTTTTTCCCACACCAAGTAATCAATTATTCTGCAACTGCTGGATATCCTTTAATTCAATTCTGATGCTATTTGCCTAGAGATTGTTTCAGATCCCCCAGTCTCTAAGAAAGCTCCTATTCCTATTTCAGATGGAATCTTCAAGTCCCAGGTTGTCTAACCTGAGTACAAATTGGGATACCATAATCCTTTCTGTAGGTTCATGGTACTCAAGGAAAAATTTACTTAAGTTTACTAATTTATTATCAAGTGTATTACAAAAGATACTGATGAAATCTGTTAAAGAGATGAATAAGAAAATCACCAGGAAGAGGTCCAGAGTTTTTATAACCTCTCAAGAGATACTACCCTCAAAGACTCTCAATGTGTTCCCTAAATGCAAACTCTCCAAATCCTATCCTTTTGGGATTTTATTAAAGATTCATTATAAAGGTATGAATGATTAAATCACTGGCCACTGGCAATTAACTTAAAGTTCAGCCCCTCTCCCCTCCCTGGAGGTTGGGAAATGAAGTTCAGAGTCCCAACCCTCTAATCCAGCCCCCATTCTGAAGCTACCTAACAGAAGCCAAGCCCTTAGTTAATTCATTAGCATGTAAAAAGACACATCACTTTGGAAATTCCAAGTATTTTACTTTAGGAGCTGTATGCTAAGAAACAGGAATGAAAGCAAATATACATATCATAAAATCACAAAACCATTCCATTTATATAATAGTTTAGAAAAGCATTACTAATCTATAGTGACAGCAAACTGGTGGTTCATGGGATTCACTGATGGCACAAAAGATTTTTGTGGAATCAGAATGCACATTATATCTTGATTATATTGCCTATACACATTCACTGATCGAAGTTTATCAAACCACAAATTTGCAATCTGCATTTTAATGTATATGATCTATAAATCAATTAGTTGTTTTAAAACAATTTTAAAGCCACTAGCTAAAAATCAATCATATGTACATACCTCTAACTGCTGTTGCTCCATTTTAGTCAATAAGAATTTGGAGTAGATATTACTTTTTTCAAGCAAATGTTGAAGTCTACGGTACCGAATTTCTGTGGACTCTCTGTCCCAAGACATGCGAGCCTATTCAAAGAGAAAATTTCCATAATTAACAAAATTTACTAACAAACCTCGATTTTTTTTTTTTTTTTTTTTTTTGCTTAAGGTTTAATAATGGCTACACAAACACTCTGTGGGTTTAAAATTTCCTGAAATGGGGGAAAAAAGATTCTCACAAGATTTGAGACATAGTTTGTTTTTCAAACTAAAAACTGAAAAAAGATTCTTAGATTCAACAATTTGGTAAATACATATTACATATCAAAATATTGAAACTTCAGATAGCAGACATGATTTCTGATATAAACTGAGTTGAAGGCCCACTGAAAAAAATATTTGAAAGTTAGAAAATAAGCATGTAATTCAAGATGGATTTAAGTTTTTGGATTTTTTTTTTTTTTTTTTTTTGAGATGGGATCTTGTACTCCTAAGCTAAAGAAATCCTCCTGTCTTAGCCTCTTGAATAACTGGGACTACAGTAACAAGTCACCCAACATGCCTCTCCTTTACATATTACTTTTTTTTTTTTTGTGGTGTTGGGGATTGAACCCAGGGCCTTATGCAATGCTTATGAGGCAAGCATTCTATCAACTGAGCAATATCCCCAGCCCTCCATATTACTTTTATACAAATTTATTTTTATAAATTTTATACAAATTTATTTTTCAAGTAATTTCTAAGTGTTTAAAATAGTATAGTGGCTGAGGAAAAACCTTCAAGTCACGCTGACAGAAAAAAAATATTTTAAAAGAATTATAATTGAGGGCACAAGACAGAAAACAAAGCAACAAATTGTAATAGTTCAGTGGTATGTTACCTTCTGTAAAGATAAAGATGGTAAATATTTTAGTATTTGAGCACCACATGGTCTCTACTACAAATACACTCAACTCTGCATTTGTAGCATAAGAGTAGTCATAGATAATATTTAAACAAATGGGCACTGGTTGTTTCCTAGTAAAACTTTATATCAACAAACATACCAAAGCATCCATAAAAAATTACATACAGATGCTGGGCAGCACACAGTAAATTTGATTTATACTATAGATGAAACGACATCACTTAAAAGACACATTACTTAGTGCTATTGTACTAGACATAAATTCTGAAAAATTCAAACTACTAAAATTAAGAGAGGTCATTTGGAAAGCTGAGACAGGAGTATCCTGAGTTCAAAGCCAGCCTGTCAGTAATGGCGAGGCGCTAAGCAACTCAGTGAGGCCCTGACTCTAAATAAAATACAAAATGAGGGGCTGGGGACATAGCTCAGTCGGTAGAGTGCTTGCCTTGTAAGCACAAGGCCCTGGGTTCGATCCCCAGCACCCAAAAAAAAAAAACAAAAACAAAATGAAGCTGGGGATGCTCATTACAGTAAAGTTAAATGTCAAAAAGTACATAAACCATTTACCCCATCTATGGAGACAAGCCCTGTTAACATCTTCTCAAACCCTATTTTCGGTCCTTTAAGGACAGGCCTTCTTGTGCTACTACCAATATAGTACTGCAACCACAATCAGCAGTCAACTAGTGAGGGAATATTATGAACAGAAGATGGAAATTACTCAGACTTCACAAAATGGATTTTTAAAATTTGTCTAAAATATTTTGCGTTTAGATACAGCTACCTTAAATCTTGTTAGAATGAGAATAAAGCTTTCAGATGCCATTATGGAATAACCAAACCATACCAATGGTTAATCTTTAAACCCTATCTTCAATATTTCAAATTCTTCCCATTTCTTCCTGATTTAGTAATTTTATTAATTTGTTATACTAGAGTAAATTGCAGCTCCATTTGTATTAAGAATTGAGTGTCTACAAGGAAGTCTTGGCAGTTGGAACACAATAGTATGGCAATAGACACTGAAGGTAGAAACTCCCCCACTCTCTACTCCATTAATCTCTTCCAACAGCAATCTGTTTTTTTGGAAAGTGAAGTTCTATTTTATCCGACACATAATATGAACCATTTTTCTTTTACCTCTTCAAGAAATGTCCCACATCCATTCCTTTTCCACCCACTTCCAAGTCAACAATGTTACCCACAAGTCTCCAGAATAACAATGGCTTCTTTTAAAAGGAAATGCAGGTAAGGTCAAAGAAAATAACTGGGGCATGTGAATGTCAAAGTCTTTCTCCAGGATTTGCACAAACTTAGAACCTCCTAAAGCAGAGTAAATGCTCTCAGTTGTTAAGAAATTTTAGATAAGGCTTTCTCTCTTTAAGGACTTCTAAAATATGCCCATAAACACATTTCTCCCTCCAAAGACAGCTTATATTTTATATGTGTTTCTTGACCTCCAAAGATGTTTTAACCTCAAAAAGGGAAAAACTTTGAAAATAATTCTACAAGTCTTCTAGTCAGTAGGCAATAACTTTTTATAAAGTTCAATTACAAAATCTTTCCACACCTATATGTAAGGAAACAATCTAATAACAATGAACCACAACACTACTTTTGGGAAAATTATACGTTTGTATTATCAAGACTGAAGAGTTATAGACTTTTTTAATGAAAAGATTTAATGTGAATTAAAAATTACTCTATAGGTTCTATGATACATTACTGTTACAAGAAAAGTTATGCCAGGTGCAGGGTGCACCTCTGTAATCCCAGCCACTAGGAAGGGAGACTGGGCAGGATGATCATGAGTTGGAGAGTAGCCTCAACAATTTAGGGAGGTCCTGTCTTAAAAAAGGGCTAGAGATGCAGCTTAGGGATAAAGCACCCTGGGTTTAATTACCAATACCAAGCAAAGAAAAGCTACAGACACCATGCCTATCCCTATTCCTCAACAATTAACAATCATAAGGACTGATTACAAAATGTTTGTTCATAAGCTTAAAAATGTCACTGTAGTAGTCATTTTGACTTCCAGTTATTACCTTCATGAGCAAATACATACATTGCCATGAATTTTGATGTTTTTTAAATGTGAAAAGTTCTTCTAATGCATTTTGAAAACGTATTCTTGTCAAAACCCAAGTACATCTGTCTTCAAATGGTTATTTCTCTAAAAAGACAAAACTAAGGATGCACTACTTGAGATAAGGATCATTACATCACTCTTACAATCTCTGAAGTTGATTCTATTCTAGGCACTTGCCCCAAGGACTTTTATTTTACAATTCACCCAGTTGCTTGGCTAGTAAGTATATTTATTATTTTTATATAATCCTATATATGATATACTGCATAAAATACTATTTTATCATCATTAGCTATTCAATAAACATTTACTGATTGCCCACTAGGTTCTAGGTGCATAGCCTACAAAAACAAAACAGGAAGTGATTCACCCTAAAGAAATAAAGAATCAAGTAAGTTAATGAAACTACAGTAGTCAGTAGTGTTTAAAAAAAAAAAGAAAAAGCTACTATGGGAATTCACAGAGTGAGAAAAGGTACTTCAAGGCAGACCTCCCACTTCTATTAATTCTTTTCTTTTTTCTGGCGGAGGAAGGGGGACGGGCAGAGTGAGGAGAGGATCAGGGATTGAATCCAGGCACTTAACCATATCCCCAACCCTTTTTTATTTTTTATATTGAAACAGGGTCTCTCCAAGTTGCTTAGGACTTTGCTAAATTGCTGAGGCTGGCCCCGAAACTTGGATCCTCTAGTCTTCCAGCCTCCCAAGTTGCTGGGATTATACCATACTGACCTCTACTTTCATTATTACCTTTCCTGAAGCAAAAGGGCTTAATGTGACTTAAAGGAAATTGATTAACATATTATCTTAAATGAACATTGTCAACCATAGATAATCAGCAATAATAGAATTAGCACAGCATTACTGATGTGAAAATACAGCATGAGAGTTAAAAGGGTGAATTCTGGAATGACTAGGCTTACATTCCAATACTGGCTCTGTCATTTACTAGCTGTGGAACCACAAGAAGTCACTATGTGCCTCAGTTTCCTTATCTGTAAGATGAGGTGAATAATAGACCCTATTTCACAGAATACTTCAACAGTAATAGTGTATACTAGTAATTAAACGAGGCAAGTTTAAAAACAGTAATAAATTTAATAACACTATCTTCTTTGAGTAAATACATGTAAAGCATTCACAGCAATGCCTGACTCACATTAACGTTCATGTAGTAGTAACAATGCTAACAATTATTGTGAATATAAAATAGTAGGGATCCTCCTGGGTCATTATTTGTTTTCAGAGTGCATTATTTCCCAAAGTAAGTAGTTCTGTATTCATGTTGCATCATTGATATTAAATTAATGCACATTTACTGGGAGAGGCACATTGGTTAAGGGAAGGAACTGTGGAGACAGCCTGAGTTCAGATTTGTCTTCAACATTTGTTGTATAATCAATTGCCTCAATTTCCTCATTTGTAAATGGAGATATTAAAAGAGCTATACATTGGTAGAGTTAAATTAATACAAGAAAATCAGGCCATTACATTTTATCACTCTGTCTTGCATATGCAACAATTCAGCAGTGTAGGACTTTAGAGTACTAAACAAGAATTGTATTTACCAGGATAAAAACTGTTTTTAGTAACTTACAAGACCCTGTGATTTCACTGAAAAGGTGTTTCACATTTTTATCTAAAATATCAACAAAAAGCAAGCTGGTCATTTACATGGAAAAAAGTCCTAGCCTAGGCAGAAATTCTCAGATTTAGATTCTAGCCCAGGTTTTGATAGATGCTAACTTGTACTACCTTCTATCAAGTACACTATGACAACAAGTTTTTAAAGATCAATGTTTGCCTTCAGGTCTACTGTCAAGGTGCTAATTTAAAAAGGAAATAAGAATGACCGAAGGAAAGCGTTCACCATTCATGTCCAGAGAATTACAATGGCCCAAAACAAGCCATCTGAAATGTCTCTCAAGGCATGTGTGTAAAAACACCAGAAAGTTAAATGCCAATGCTGTTTCCAGGTTTGTGATAACGTCACCTCGACAGAGAAGGGAAGAACTCAAAACCACACCTGGGGGGACGCCTCCGGTCACCCAGGCTTTAACGCTGATAATAAACTCGATTCCCGAACTACCTTCTCCAGCATCTTCCGCTCCCTCTCCAGTCCCGCAGCCTCGAGCTGCTCCTCCTCCTCCAGCATGGCTGCGGTGATCACGGCGGTCCCCTCTTGGTCCACCATTTCTGGATCCAGGGACCCTGGGAGGAGAAGGGCTTTTCCGTTGTAGCTGTTTTAAAAACTTACTAAGGACGCCGCTCGGACCTTAACCTTCCTCGCGTCCCAGACGCCGCGGAAGCAGGCGCTGAAGCCCCGCCGCGCGCCAGCATCGCTCTCGGTCACATCCCAGGTCTCTCGCCCGCAATCTGCCGGGACCCCCGTCCACACACCGGGAGGCTCGGGAAACGCGGCTCCCTGGATGGAAACCTCCCACATCCTACGTGCGATTCCAGAGTGCCCTCGGGTCACCTCTCCAGCTTCTCGTCCCTCCTTTCCCCCTCAGCCCCTGCCCAGGGTCGGCTCCCTCCCCCAGGCTCCGCCGCAGCCTCCATGCTGCCCAACCCCGCTCCGAACACCGCCCGGAGGAAGATTCTCCTCACTCACCGCCACTGCTCGCGGGCCGCTCCGCTGGCATGGCTGGACGCTTTCGGGGAACCCGGCGTTCGCCTCTCAGCGGCAGCAGTGCCGAGCGCCAATTCCTCACAGCAGCTGGCGACCCGGCCTTCTCCGCGAACACCCAGCCAGAGAAAAACGCGCGCTTCTCCTTCGCGGGAAAACCCTATCGTCTCGCGATACTTCGAGCTCACCGCCCGCCCCTGTCCTGGGCTGCGCGAGATTTGGCGCAATTGGTGTTTTCCTCAGGGGAGACTGGCGGCTGCGGGTGGGTGTTGACGTGTTTGTCTTGGGGAAATGGGCCTCTGCTGACTTCTGCTTTTAACCACCGCTGTGGTGTTGGAAAGTCTGCCGACTGGAGGGCCCGGTTTCCTCCTGCGTTTGGCGACGGTTCGAGCGATTCCGTGATTTTAGGGGCACTCTGGACAGTTGGCGAGGTGCCTTTGCGCCCTTGCCGACGTGACCGATACCCGCCAGCCCGTGGCCTGGAGGGAGGAAGGGTGTCAAATGGGCGAACCTCGCCCGAGAGCGTAGGTCACATTTGGAGTGATAATCGCCTGGAAATATCCGAGAGGCAGAATTTTGGGAGGTGAATGGATAGATTAGATAGGATTCAAGAAATTTGCGTAGGATATGGGAAAGCCGAATGCAGTGGTAAATGGAACGGACCGCAGAAGAGAAAATGTTAAAAAAAATAAAAAAATAAAAGCAGTAGTGTGCGTGCTGAAGGAAGGAGCAGGACTTTTTGGAAACTTAAGCTTTCATTCCACCTTTTCTCGTCTGCAATCCTTTTGTCTTCCCCTTCCCTCCCCTCCCAGTATCTCAGAATCTGGGGGATGCTGGTATATAACCACTTGTTTCCTTCATTTCTGGCTCCACCTACTTTAATGAATGTATGGGTACAAAATTTAAGAGTTTACAATGAATATCCATAATAACCATCTTCAGCAGCCTTCCTGACAACACTAAGACTAGCAAAGCAGATTCCTTTATTCCTACATAGCTGGAACACTGATGCTCAGAGAGGATAAGTGTCTTGTCCCAAAGCCTGCAGTCGCTTCGATAAAACAGGAGTCCCCTCTGGCCTTTTGACTCTTATTTCAGTATTTTCTCAAAACAGAGCTGTAGGGCATGCCTGTAATACCAGCAATTCGGGAGGCTGAGGCAGGAGGAGCACTTAGGCTAAATTCAAAGCCAGCCTCAGCAACTCAGCAAGGCCCTAAGGAATTAAGCGTGACCCTATCTCAAAATAAAAAACCTGGGGTGTAGCACAGTGGTAAAGCATCCCTGGGTTCAATCCCCAGGACCAAAAACCAACAAAACAGCTTCTATTTGTAGATAACTTTTTTTTTTTTTTTTTCTTTTTGTGGCATTGTGTCGGACCAGCGGGCAAACTCGGGTCCGTGGAGGAGCAAGGGGGATTGGAAAATAAAGATTGACAGAGCTTGAAGATTAGGCTGGGATCAGGTGGAGCCTGCTCTCTGATGGAGATGCAGGTCTAAAGAGCTATGCCAGCAATCTTTATTTATATATGTCTCATCAGGTTAAAGGCTATGCAACCATTATTCTTTGTATTCAGAAAAGTTACGGAAACTAGAATATCCCATGTAGCTTTTCCACCGTTGCAATCCAAGGTTGCAAAGTGCAATGTTAGGAGCTTTGTGTAGCTCTCAAGAAAGTTCATTGTTAAAAGTTGCTATGAGGCCGGCAGGAACTGGAGAAGTGGAGCTGGTGAAACATTGTGGTTGTCTAGCATAATAATTTCTTTCTTCCCAGGAGCTGAGTACCTGAGATCAAGGTTAGAACCGATAGGGCTCTTGCACAGAGCCTTTTCATGCAGGGCATTGCTACAGTAGCCAAGCATCTTGTGCCCTTGCACAGAAACATTCCCAGGAACCAAGCATGCCACAGCCATGAGGGCATCAGAGACCCCTGATCTCAATAAAGGCTCTCCCATCAAACGATTAGTTTTGTGTGATGATGTGTCTGTTAATTTGTTCCTCTGTAATAATCATTGTGCCATATGTGTGTGTGCCTATTTACATATATATAACATGTTGTAACCTTAAATGTGCACAATAAAATTTAATTAAAAGTGCAAAAAAAAAAAAAAAAAGGCTCTCCCATCACCGCTCTCAGCAGTACTGGAGAGATTGAACTCAGGGTTGCTGTACCACTTAACTACACACCAACCTTTTATTTATTTTGAGACAGAGTCTCACTAAGTTGAATTTTTTTTTAATATACTGAAATAAAATTTATTTCCATGTGCTCCCTCTTGTTCTCTCTCTCAAAATATGGAATTCAAGTTTCATTTGCTTTTTTCCCTAAAAATTTTTATTGGTGCATTATAGTTGTGCGTAATGATGGGATTTGTTATGCATTCATGTAAGCATACAGTATAGCTATAATTTGGTCAATATCCTACTTCCCACACCACCACCACTTCCCACACCACTTCCCCTCCACCTCAAATATTCAGTTTACCTGCCTCAGCCTCTCGAGTCACTGGAATTACAGGCATGCACCACCAGCCCAGCACCATTTGATTTTTTTGTCGGCGGAAGGGGATTACAGGGAATTGCATCCAGAGGCATTTTACCATTGAGCCACATCCCCAGCCCTTCTTATTTTTTATTTTGAAATAGGGTCTCATTAAGTTGCTGAGGCTGGCTTTGGATTTGTGAGACATTGGACATGCATCACCAAGCCTGGCTCCCCTCTTATTTTTGAAACACCAGTTTTTATGAGGTTTTCCCCTAATGACTTGAAAATATTTCCTTCTTTTAATTTTTTCCCACTTTCCAAAATCTTTTCTCCATATGTTGCCTTTCTGTATATACTTTGTTTTTACAGCAGCATATCTGCTCTGTAGGCTTCCTGATAAGCTCAGCTTTCCTTCTAATTCCTCAGCAAGTGGGGGCATTTGTCCAAACACAGGAGATAGAGCTGAGAAAAAAATGCATTTGAATATATATATATATATATATATATATATACACACATATATATTTAGTTGTAGGTGGACACCTTTATTTTTATTAATCTATGTTTATGTGGTGGTGAGGATCAAATCCAGCGCCTCACACACACTAGGCAAGCTCACTACCGCTGAGCCATAACCCCAGCCCATGCATTTGATTTTCAAAAGACAGATATCTTCCCTGGCCCCACACTTGTTAATAAAAGGAGACCGGGCATCTCCTGATATATCTTTACCCCTCAGTGACTGGGGAAAGTTTCATTCATCCACTTTCAAGGCCTTACATTCAAATGCATCCAGGATACCAGAAAATGTTAATAGTAGCTATACAACAACTAGAGCTAGACAAAACAAATCTCTGCAGATATAGAACTTAACATTTCAAGATTCAGGGCCAGGCATGGTGGCACATACCTATAATCCAGCCACTTGGGGCAGAGGAGGGAGGAGTCAGAAGGACCACAAGTTGGAGGCCAGCCTGGGCAACTTAGTGAGACCAGGTCTCAAAATTTAAAAAATGGATTGGGGATGTAGCTCAGTGATAAAGCACCCATTCTCCCAATCATAGAAATCAAAACTTGGCAGGCTGGGGGTATAGCTCAGTTGGTAGAGTGCTTGCCTTGCAAGCACAAGGCCCTGGGTTCAATCCCCAGCACCGCAAAAAAAGAAAGAAATCAAAACGAAACCAAATTACCCTTCCTCTTGCTTACATACTAGATAGCCTGCCTTCCTACCTCACAAAATAAACAATGTCTTCAAGACAGAATTCCCCCAGCTTCCCAACATTAAATTATAAATCTAGTATCTTTATGCCTTTTCCACTCTCCCTCATGTTATACTCCAGATCCAACTCCCTGCAGCCTATTTCAGGATTCTTAGATTGCACCGTATTCCATTCTTTGGTTCTTAAATCTCTATAGAATCTTCTCCATTAGTATTCAAATACTTCTCTCCCATTAAAAAAAAGAGGGGATCCCCTTATTGCCACCAACTATTATCTGCTCTTTCCTTTGTAGTTTTAGAATTATCTATACTGGCAATCTTTAATTTCTTGGCCCCTCTGATTCTTCTACCATCTCACTGATTGCTACAATTCAACACACGCCAAAGTAGCCCACGCTACAGTAATCAATGACTTACATCCATGTTGTGAAAACTACTGTATATCTCTCAGTTGTTAGCTCAACCTCATTGCATGTAAGTTCTTTAAAAAAACTTTTTAAACTGATATATAAAAACTGTACATATTTCTGGGGCACCATGTGATGTTTTGATACATCTATATATTAGGTAATGTTCAAATCAGAGTGAAATTTCAGTTATTATTTCTTTATGGTAAAAATGAGGTAGAACAGAATAAATTTTAAAACTGGTAGAAAAGAGATAGAAGGAAAAGGAAACTATAACCTTGATCTGGAAGCCTTGTGCTTTGTTCTCATACTTTTCTCCCCAAGCCACTTTTTCTCCTAGGCCCGACACTCCCAAATTCCTGGGAAATGTACAAATCTTCATTCACAATCTTAAAGTTCCTGGAATTTCACCCATTTATGACAAGTGCCTTGTGCTTTGTAAATTAGCCCATTAATACATGTATTTTTAGAACGAATTAAGAAATGGAAATACAAAACCAATAATATAGGGTACTTTATTGATGTTACTTACTGATCACATAATGAAAAGGACATCAACCAAAAGATTCTTAGAACTGCCAGACGCCATAAATTGTCTTTTTTTTTTTTTTATTTTTACAGACTGCATTTTGATTCATTGTGCACAAATGGGATACATCTTTCATTTCTATGGTTGTGCACAATGTAAATTCATGTACTCATACATGTACGTAGAGTAATGATGTCTGTCTCATTCCACCATTTTTCATACCCCCCTCATTTCCCTCTATGTAATCTAAAGTTCCTCCATTCTTCTTTCACCCCCAAACCCCCACCCCAATTATATATCATCATCCACTTATCAGGGAAAACATTCAGCCTTTGGTTTTTTTGGAATTGGCTTATTTCACTTAGCATGATAGTTTCCAATTCCATCCATTTATCTGAAAATGCCATAATGTTGTTATTCTTTATGGCTAAAGAATATTCCATTGTGTATATATACCACAGTTTCTTTATCCATTCATCTGTTGAAGGGAATCTAGGTTGGTTTCACAATCTAGCTATTGTGAATTGAGCTGCTATAAACATTGATGTGGCTGTGTTACTATAGTAAGCTAGTTTTAAGTCCTTTGGGTCTAAACCAAGGAGTGGGATAACTGGATCAAAAGGTGGGTCCATTCCAAGTTTTCTGAAGATTCTCCACACTATTTTCCAGTGTGGTTGCACCAATTTACAGCTCCACCAGCAATGTAAAAGTGTGCCTTTTTTCCCCACATCCACACCAACATCTATTATTGTTTGTGTTCTTGATAATAGCCATTCTAATTGGAGTAAGATGAAATCTTAGAGTTGTTTTAATTTGCAGTTCTCTAATTACTAGAGACACTTTTTCATATATTTGTTAATCGCCCGTATATTTTCTTCTGTAAAGTGTCTGTCCAGTTCCTTGGCCCATTTATTGATTGGGTTCTCTATATTTTTGGTGTAAAATTTTGTAAGTTCTTTATAAATTTTGGTGTGATTAGTGCTCTATCTGAAGTGTGTGTGGAAAAGATTTTCTCTCATTCTGTAGGCTCTCTTTTCACATTATTGATTGTATCCTTTTCTGAAAAAAAGCTTTTTAGTTTGAATTCATTCCATTTATTGATTCTTGTTAAAGAAAACGTTAGACCAATATCCCAGATGAACATAGATGCAAAAATCCTTAACAAAATTCTGGCAAATCACATACAAAAACATATTAAAAAGATAGTGCACCATGATCAAGTAGGATTTATCCCAGGGATGCAAGGTTGGTTCAGCATCTGGAAATCAATAAATGTAATTCATCACATCAATAGACTTAAAGTTAAGAATCATATGATTATTTCAATAGATGCTTAGAAAGCATTTGATAAAATACAGCACTCCTTCATGCTTAAAACACTACAAAAAATAGGGATAGTAGGAACATACCTCAACATTGTAAAGGCTATCTATGCTAAGACCATGGCTAACATCATTCTAAATGGTGAAAAACTGAAAGCATTCTTTCTAAAGACTGGAACAAGGCAGGGATGCTCTCTTTCACCACTTCTATTCAACATCATCCTTGAAACACTAGCCAAAGCAATTAGACAGGCCAAAGAAATTAAAGGAATATGAATGGGAAAAGAAGAACTCAAGCTGTCATTATTTGCTGATGACATGATTCTATATTTAGAGGATCCAAAAAACTCCACTAGAAAACTTCTAGAACTAATAAATTCAACAAAGTAGCAGGATATAAAATCAATACACATAAATCTAATGTATTTCTATTAATAAGTAATGAATCCTCTGAAAGAGAATTTAGGAAAACTACTCCATTCACAATACCCTCAAAAAAAAAAAAAATACTTGGGAATCAGTCTAACAAAAGAGGTGAAATACCTCTACAATGAAAATACAAAATGCTTAAAGAAAGAAATTAAAGAAAACCTTAGAAGAAGGAATGATCTCCCAGGTTCTTGGATAGGCAGAATTAATATTGTCAAAATGGCCATTCTACCAAAGGCATTATATAGGTTCAATACAAGTCCAATTAAAATTTTAGTGATTCCTCAAAGAGAGTAATTATGAACTTCATGTGGAAGAATAAGAGACCTCAAATAGCCAAAACAATCCTGCACAGAAAAAGTGAAGCTGGGGTATCACAATATTAGACCTTAAACTATACTACAGAGCATAAATTGTCCTGTGGTCATTAGACTGATGTCACCTTCACATACTTTCCCATACATACCCCTCACTGATTTCCCTTTAAAAGAAGGCCCCAAACGGGCTGGGTTTATGGATCAGTGGTAGAGTGCTTGCCTGACATGTGTGAGGCACTGGGTTTGATTCTCAGCACCACATAAAAAAAATAAATGAAGGTGTTGTGTGTTCATCGACAACTGAAAAAAAAAAAAGAGGCAGCCCCCAAGACCCCCCAAAGCACTTCTCACTCTTGAGATAGCTTGCAATCTTCCTTAAAAGTGTACTCCTTTAAAGAAACTGTGGTATATATATATACAATGGAATATTACTCAGCCATAAAAAATAATAAAATTAGGCATTTGCAGGCAAATGGATGAAATTGGAGAATATCATGCTACGTGAGATAAGCCAATCTCAAAAAACCAAAGGACAAATGATCTTGCTGATAAGCAGATGATGACACATAATGAGGGGTGGGAGGGGGGGCAAGAATGGAGGAAGGAAGGACTGTATAGAGGGAAAAGAGGGATGGGAGGGGTGGGAGGGGTGGAGGGAAGAAAAAAAATAACAGAATCAAAAACTATTACCCTAGGTAAATGTATGATTACACAAATGGTATGCCTGTACTTCATGTACAGAGAAACAAGATGTATCCCATTTGTTTACAATAAAAATAAATTTAAGAAAAAAAAAGTGTACTTCTTGCTTTCCTAAATAAATCTGTTCCTCTGTATCTCACACATGCCAAAATTATTTTCTATTGTAAGTGAAAGATCTGGTTGTTCTAAGTTGAGGTTTCCCTCTCCAGGACCTCTTTGGACCCCCTCCAGTGGAAAAAAAAAAGAAAAACCCTTTCTTCCAACTTTAAAAAAAAATATATATATATATGTTTAAATATATATATATTATATATTTTTTCTGGTATATATTTTATATGTATATATATATATATATATATGAAAAACAGGCATGGCAGCACACACTTGTAATCCTGGTCGTTGGGAGGCTGAGGCAGGAGGATCACAAATTCAAAACCAGCCTTAGCAACTTAGGCCCTAAGCAACTTAGTGAGACTCTGTTTCAAAATAAAACATAAAAAGGGCTGGGGAGGCTGGGTTGTAGCTCAGTGGTAGAATACTTGCCTAGCACTATATAAAAATAAACAAGTCAAAGAAAGGTATTGTGTCCATCTACACTGAAAAAAAAATTTCTTTTTAAAGGGCTAGGAATGTGGCCCCAATGGTAAAGCACCTTGGGGTTCAATCCCAGTACAAAAAACAAAAAACAAACAAACAAAAAAAAACACAAAACAAAAAACCAACACCAGAACTTCTTTTCCCATCTAACTATACCTCAGTCTCTATTAGTCAATCTTTCCTCATTCTTCCCTCCCCACTATCTCCCCAGCCTCTAGTACTCAACACTCTTCTTTCAACTTAAGTGAGACTGACTTTTTCCTTGTGGTTCTCAGGATGGAACCCAGGGCCATGCATGCTAAGCAGGCTGTCTGCCACTGAGCTATACTCCCAGCCTGATACAACTTTTCTAGATTCCACTTGAATGAGATCATAACGTACCTCTTTCTGAGCCTGGCTTATTTCACTTTAACATAATAAACCCCAGTTCTATCCATTCTATCCTAAAAAACAGAATCTCATTCTTTTTATGATTAGTATTCTCTGTGTGTGTCTCTGTGTGTGTATCTCACATTTTTCTTTATCTGTTCATCCATTGATGGACATTTAGTTTGTTTGCATTTCTTGGTTTTTGTGAATAGTACTGAATAATAAACAGAATACATTGTCCTTTGTTTATATATCCACTAGTAGCATTGCTAGATCATAGTTCTATTTTTAATTGTATGTTTGTGTGTGTTGGTATTGGGTACATCTTCAGCCCTTTTTATTTATTTTTAGTACTGAGAATTTAACCCTGGGTTGCTTTACCACTGCGCTACATCCCAGGTCCCCACCTTTTTTTTTTTTTTCCCCAGACACAGAATCACCAAGTTGTTTAGGGCCTTGCTAAATGCTGAGGCTAGCCTCAAACTTGCAGTCCTCCTGCCTCAGTCTTTCTGGGATTGCAGGTATGCGCATGTGCCACCATGCCCAGCTATTTTTGAATTTTTGAGGAACTTTCATACTGTTCTTCATGATGGCTATACTAATTTATATTCCTATCAGTGTATGCAAGATTTCCCTTTTCTCCACATCCTCAACCAGCATTTTTTATCATAGCCATTCTAACTCGAGTGAGATGATAATCTCTTTGTAGTTTTTTTTTTTAAAAATCTATCAGTTATTTAATTAGGTTCTTGGTAAGAAATTTATTACACCAATTTGTGAGGATAAATTCCATTTGTTAGAGCAAAAACAGATCACATGTAGCCCTGGAGCTGAGGAATAGCTTTGATTTGGGGTAAAATTTGTGAGTCCACAGCTTTCTGATCAACCTTGTGCTGCTCTGTAATCTCCTATTTCTCTTTCTCATTGTCGAAGATTTCACCTTCCTGGTGTCTGGGCTTCCTCAGCTGCTTCTTGAAGTAGCCTCAGTAAGGTGTTTTGGGATTTTCATGTTGCTGATATCAATCTTTGTGGCAGTGGTGGTAACAAATTTCTGGTGTGTTCTACACAGAAGAACTCGATTGAGGAAAAGTGATCCCGTCACAAGTAGCAAGCCACTGCTCAGCTGCTTCAGGAAAACCACTCTCTTGCCTCTGTGGCGCCCAGTGAGGCTGATCGAGATGGCCCCGGGAGTGATGCTGGCTGGCAGTTTTTGCACCTGCTGACTGAAGGGCTTTTTGCTATGGCTCAACAGCTTTCATGGCACATCTTCAGTCGGATAGTATATAGGCTTTTTGTGAAGCTTAACCATCTGGTTCCACAGTTCTTGTCACCACCGACTGGTTTGGGGACAGTAGCAAGAACCTTCTCCTTCTTCTCAATCTTGGATTTAGCAGCCGAGGACTTCCTCTTGTACATCGTCTTTCAGGAATACACAGCAGATCGGGAATATCTGCCAATTCCTCTAACCAGGACAGGGTTTTGGCGGCAGTGGGGCTTCCCTTTCTTGGGTTTCTTATCCTTAGGGTCTCCCTTTTTAACCTTGTCAACAACATCAGCCTTCTTGGCTTCAGGTTTCTTCTCTTTAGCATCGGGCTTCTCAGCCTTTTCACCCCCCATCTTGCAAGATGGGAAATAGCTCTTTGTACTTTTGATTTGCATTTCCCTGATTAGTGATGTGAACATTTTTTCATTTCCTGATCACTTATATGCCTTCCTTTGAAAAAATGTGTTCAGATCTGTCACAACACTTTTAATCACTTCATGTAAATACTCATCCCTTTTTTCTGACTTCATATTCTTCTAATAAATTCTTTCTGGTGTGTGTTTTTGTGTGCGTGCACGCATTTTGCTGAGGTTTGAACCCAGGACTTTATACATGAGAGGAAAGCACTCTACCACTGAGCTCCACCCCTAGCCCAAAACTCCTATTTCTGATCTCCACTAGTTCATTTTCTTCGACCCAGCCTTTAAATATTAAAATTCCTGAGCGAGTCAGAAATAATTTGATTTAGGTTTCTAAAGTGCATAATCTCTCTAAAGCAAAAATTTTAAATGAAAGACAAATTCAATGAGGGTGAACGAAAATAAAAATAATCCAGTCACCTACATCTATCACAGGTAGTGCTAGGCACTATTTGGGGTATTAGCAATTCAAAAGTATATAATAGAAGCAATATTTCTGACCTCAGGGTTTATACTGTAGTGGAAGCAACAACTATCTACAATGTCAGTTAGTGATAAGTCATAGATATTATTACACAATATGAAAGAGTAAGGTTATGAGAGTATAGCTATTTAGAGAAAAATTCTCCTCTGAGCAAAGTGACATTAAGCAGAGACCTGAATGAAAGAGAATATAAGCCATAAAAAGACCTAGACAAAGAACTTTCCAGAGAGAAAAGCAAAAGATTTGAGGTAGATAAAACGGCAAAAATTCCATCCTGCATGATGGGCAGAGATTAGATCAAATAGGATCTCATAGATAAGAACAAAGAGTTTGGATTTTTTTTTTCTTTTTTGCAGTATTGGGGATCAAACGCAGGGTTTCATGCATGCTAAGCAAGTACTCTACAACTGAGCTATATCCCTAGCCCAAAAGTTTGGGGTTTTATTATAGGGAATGCCACTGGAGGATCTTGAGCAAGGAAATGATAGGGTTGATTTATAATTTTAAAAGATCATAAAACATGTAGTCTTATTAAACATTTGGTGAGACATGTTTACTTTTCAAGGGCACACATAAGTGGTTTTAAAAATTAAGTCTGAAGAAATTCTATGATAATGCAGTTTAGCTTACTGAAATACAACTGATTTTAGGTTGTGTTTGGTGCTGAGGACCAAACCCTGAGCTTTGTACATGCTAATAAGCACATGCTCTACCACCCAGTTATATCCCCCAGCCCCAAAATATAATTAATTTAAAATCACTTGATAAAACTTAAGACTAGAATAAGTCCTATCATTCACATGCTCTCCAATATATTTTGTCTGTTGAACCAAAGTCCAAACACAGATGTTCACAGGTTTTTACAATTTACAATAGTTTTAATCAAGTAAATACTTCCCTTTCAAATTTTCTTAAGGCTACAGATTAAAATTAAAATGTTTTGGGATTTATGTAGAAATCAAAATACATCTACTTATAAAATTATTAATATTGCCTAGATCAGGAAAATTTGAAACATTACTTCAAAGCTGAAGTGAAGATAAAAACAAGAACAAATGCATATATCCCACTGCTGTCAATTTTATATACTCCCAAGTCTATTAGTTTATAATTCAGATTTTTATTATAAAAGTTATTTTCCAAATGTATTACAATAATACAAAATTTATTTTATTTTAAATTTAATTTTGACAGTACTGTTTACTTAAATATTCAACAAATGAAACACTTTTCCAAAGTAATCTTTTAAAAAGTACTTCCTGGTGTTTATTAGAAAATAAATCCAGCCCACAAAATGCAATGTAAACAGTAAAACCTCGGTAATTGGAACCAATAGTCAATTAATATGAATAGTAAATTGTTTGGAAAGAAAAGCAATTTTGCTAACTTCTCAGGCCTTACAATTTATGTAGCCTAACAAAATAATAAGAGGAAGTGCTTGGCACATAATCAGGATTAAATACGTTTGGTTTTCCAGAGGTTCTAACACTATCTGTCAGTTAGTGGGCAAATTAAAATCTGATTTTCCAATGTTATCTCACACCATTTTTGCATCTTTTTTTTTTTTTTTTCTGGGTGCTGGGGATCGAACCCAGGGCCTTGTGTTTGCAAGGCAAGCACTCTACCGACTGAGCTTTCTGCCCAGCCCCCCATTTTTGCATCTTTTTATACCAAGTTCTACTGTCTGAGTATGCTCTTAGAACCCAATTTTATCCAAACAGATCTAATTTTATCAAAATAGGAAATGAAGAGTCAAAACAACTACATAACTTTGTGAAGATTATTTTATACTTCAGAATGATACCCTCCAATAGTATAGACTGTAATTTAGAGTTGATTGTTGTTAAAAAACAAAACAACAGCATTAGTTCTCATGCTAAGATGTTATCCTGAAGTCAGAAGGTTTGAAAATTTCAATGCTCTTTTGCAAGTGGCACCTAATTTTTGTAAAGCCAAATATATTCAAACCAAAAACATTGTATGAAGGTCATCAGTGCAAAAAGAAAAATCAACAAAATCTGACTTTAAAACTAGTTACTGGAATCTTAGTAGCATTTAAATAAACCAGTGTAGATCTGGGCTAAAGGAACAATTAAGGCAGGAGGCACACAACAATTAAGGTTGTGTGAGAAAGAGAAAGAGAAAGAGAAAGAGAGAGAGAGAGAGAGAGAGAGAGAGAGAGAGAGAATACATAAGCAACCAAAACATCATATTAAATCTCACATTATTGTGGATAATTTAAGAAAAATTTACTTTTAATAGGACAAATACTTTAATCAAAAAACAAACTGCCATACACTGACCACATGAATAACCACATATTGCCTGTATACAGGTTCAAAGAAAGGAGATACAGTACAGTATTTTAGCTGCCAGTACTGAGTCTCAAGACTGAAGTCTAGTGCATCCCTTGAAAAAGAAACTTGACCTTTCCTCCCCAAAGATGTGTATTCCTTTTTTTCTCCAGGTGTGGTTAACTAAACCCAATATTCCCAAAGTAATGAAGACTCATTTCAAGTAATTACTCTGCTTGCAGGTTTTATTTACATGGTAATTGTTACTAGTGGTTTTTAGTGAAATCCTTATATTTACATTTTATATATATATATATATGTATATATATATACACATACATTTACACTTGTAAGGTAAAGAAACTGTACAATAATAAAAAAATAAGAAAAAGAAATATAGTAACTTAGGTCCTCTTCAGGAAAACGATGCATAAAAGTAAAATTAAATTTAGGCAGGTAGTATAACCTCAATGAGATTACAGCCAGAGGTTACATTCCCTCTATTAGGGCCACCAATACCAAGGAAATAGTTACCACACTTAACAAGGTCATTCTAAAACCTGTTAAGACTCTGGGTACTCCCTCAGTATTTTATTACACCATCAGTTTCCACTAAGCCAGCCCCTATAACAGGGGTTAACTTCTAAGAATTCCACTAGTAATCCCTAGGCTAGAAGAACCCATAGGATAAAAGTATATGAGTACCCTCTGGTCCCATACTTCTAAAGAGGCAGTCAATACACCAACAAGACTCTCGAGCTTGTTAGTTTAAAGACTATACATATGTCACTAACAGAAATAGTGTGCTTAAATTTTCTTTCAAACCAAACTACGAAATAAAAACACTATAAATTATTAACTGTATAGTATGTTATACATATATTCATAAAACTCAAGTGTTTTTAGTTTAGATTCCAAAATTAAACATAATAAATTTGATGCCAATTTACCAATGATTAATAATTTATCTGCTATACCATCAGTAAGACTCAAAAATTAGTTTTACCTTTTTCTTTCACTCTTATTTCCATCCATTGATTACAAAAAAAAAAAAAAAAAACCTAATACATAGTGTTTCATAAGGCATGGACCTAGCTACTGTAAGATTTCAAATTTCAAACTGGAAAAAAATTTTGTTTCTACAGAGAGGGGGAATTTTAACTAAAAATTTTAAAGTCTTATCAAATAATATGCTATTTAAGAACTCTCAGAATTCATTACTTTTTACTCTAACCAGTGAAAAACCTCATATTTTTGGACATACTCCCAAAGTCAAGTCTTCAGTCCATTAAAGTGCAAAGAACTTTCATCCTACCAGTTATTTAGTTCTCTTAATGTTAAATTACTAGGTGAACAATTTATTGTACTAGAACAAAAAGACTAAAATTATTTGAATGATAGGAATTCCTTAAAGAATTTCCCATCAAAAACAAATAGATACAATAATGTGGGAAAACACCTAAACAAACAAGGAACAATCTCCTACGAATATTCCAGTTCCCAGATAACTTAAGTTTGCCCCAACCTATGAATGAAGATAAACAACTTAGTTTACAATCAAAGTTGCTTTTCTTGGTCTAGAATATCTTCAAAAGATCAGAACTGGAGATAATATCTATTCTATAATATTTTGGAGGTTAAATTAGTATTTAACAATCCTATGTGACCTCCAAAGTGCCTTTGTGGTAATTGTTAAAAAAGAAAAGATGTAAAAATTTAAAGTATCTTTGAAGCGATTTAAAAAATTTATTGCATTAAACTGTTCACTCCAAATTATGGAGTATGAAATAACCATTTTAACCTTTTCCTCTGAAAAATGCCTCTCCCTACAAAATACTTTTTTATTAATACTGTTAATAAATTTCTTATTTCCTTTGTTTCAGCCATGGAATTTTAAATCAGCAGTTTTCTACCTCTTGATTCTTTTAGATTTCTCCAACAATTTTCTTTCATGCTTTTTACATAGGAAACAGAAAACATTTCTCCCCCCTAAAAAAACCACACATTTTTTTATATTTCAGTTAGTCTGTTAATTTTGAAGATTAGCTTTTCAGAGCAGGACTACTGTTCTTGTCTCCTTCTTTAATATCCTTCATTACAGATGCAAAGACCTGGAAATTACATAAAATAAAGATCAGTTCTCAAAATCTACCACCCAGATTAAAGAGATTTAAATAACTACAGCTTATAAACATGAAAAAGAGCTTTAGTATGCTTTATTATCCCTGAAATTTTTTAATTCTAATCCCCTTTTTTTTTTTTTTTTTTTGGTACTGGGGATCGAACTCAGGGCCTTGTGCTTGCGAGGCGAGCACTCTACCAGCTGAGCTATCTCCCCAGCCCCCCATTTTTTAAGTCTAATTTTATGGAACATGAGTCAATTTCAATTTTCATCATTGCCAAATATTTTTATATTAGTATTTAGAAACAGAACATTTTCTGGCCAACATTCATTCCTACATTCCATTTTCATAAGCAGTAAATCTGTGCACTTACAATGCCAATTGTGTGTATCATTCATAGACCAAGACATAATGCTGCTTTCATGGCACTTAACCTAGATCACTTTTACTTACCTTCACTAAATACAGTCAAAGAAGCCATGATCATATGTTAGATTATATTGCTAACCTTTACTACATAGTAGATGTTTAGTAAAATCATTGTCTATTTCAGATATAATTATTTAACAGCTCTGCTAAATGATTATTGTGATTTGTAGTTCAATTAAAATATTACTGAACTTATATAAAAATAAATCTATAAATTTGGATATGTGGAAGAGAGGTAATCTATGTTAAAATCTTGCTTTTTTCAAAGCCCCAAATTATTTTTTAAAGATAATGTATATTTGGGCTGGGGTTGTGGCTCAGCGGTATAGTGTTTGCCTAGCACATGTGAAGCAATGGGTTCAATCGTAAGCACCACATAAAAAATAAATAAGTAAATAAGCAAATAAATAAAATAAAGGCATTGTGTCCATCTACAACTAAAAAATATTTTTAAATATTTTGTTTTACTTTATGCACTAACAATTCAGAAATATATAACTTTTTTTTTTACAAAAAGTCAAACTGATTATTTTAGCACATCTATTAGGAATTTAAAAATGCCATACCTGAGTCCATTTTTTGGTGCTATTCTGCATCTGAATTGCTGAAATACAGCTGAAGAGCTTTTCTGATGTGATATCTTCTGGCAATTTAGTTAGAAACTGTGCTATGTGAATAAAATCCATCTGCAGGAGAATATCTTCATATAACCGGAGGATTCCTAATCCAGTCCTAAATAAAAATTCCTCTCCATCTCTGCAAAATACATCCCAGACTCGACAGGCAAGATCAAGTGGTAGAGATTTGCTATAGAGTGTAAAGATCCTAAAATATGGAGGAAAAAAAGTCTTGAAATTTTTCATTTATTCATTAAGCATCTATATAGAAAAAGGATGATGGTAAATAAATGATTACTGTGGTTTGTAGTTCAACAAAAAAACCAATTAGGGATAAAACAGCAAATAATATATGGCTTATTCTCTCAAACTTGAATAATGGAAAATTAAGTAATAAATAATAAAATTATATGAATTTGCAATCTAACATAAAGGCAAATTCTAATACAAACTCTAGATGTACAATAGCCTAGTGATTAAGGGTATGAATCTGAAATCACAATGCCTGGGTTTGAATTTTAAATTTGCAACTGAGTCACTTGGTCTTGACCAAGATACTTAGCCTTGCTGTGTCTCGTTTTCCTCATTAGTAAACTAAAAATAATAATACTGTCCACCTTAGGATTGTTCTGAAAATGAAAGGAATTAATAAATACAAAGTGATTAGGATGATGTCTGGCACATAAGAAATGCTCATGGCTGGGGATAGAGCTCAGGGACAACGTATACTTAACATGTGCAACGCCCTGGGTTAAATTCCATCACCAAAAAGAAAAAATAAAGGAAGAGAAGGGGAAAAAAGAAGAAAAAAGGAAAGGAGTGTTCAATAAAAATTACTTATTAATAGTGTATAAGGAACCTAAATATCATCTTTAGTAACCTAATATAATCCTATAATAATTCACTTCCCCTCCAACAAACATCCATTGTTTTGTTTTCTCCTCCATTAAGATTTTCTTATTACTTCTTTTCCAACAGAATCACCAAAATGGCTTTTCCTATCCCTTCTGACAATGTCTGACCATGTAATTCTTTATCCAATGGTGCTTCAGGTGGCATTCTGGTTTGGGAAGTGAGAGAATAGATACTAGAAGACTTGTCTTAAAATTGCCTTAGCAAAAAAAAGGACACCACTTTTTACTCTGATTAGTTGAGGTAGTGCTGATGGAATTTGAAGAAGGGAACTAAAGGCTCTCCCACAAAACAAAACAAAAATTTAGCATTGCCACTTACTCATTCCTGCCTTGAAAAAATGATTCTGGGTAGTGAAACAAAAGTCCACCTCTACTTCTTAAATTATAAATACATTTAATTGTATGACAAAAACACACTCTTGGTAGTATATAGAATAGTAATTTTATTGCTTAAAAAGAAAACATGTATGAGGAATGCCTTGGTACAGTTTCTAGAACAAAGTACTCACTCATCCCCCCTATCAGTTGTGAAACTGATATGCTCCATGTTTCTCAACAGTGAGAATTGAGGGCTTTCCCCTCCCAGCACCGCTTCGTCACAGAATTAGTATTTAATCTTGATTCTCTGAGTTTCAGGATATAAAATACTTCTTCCCATTATTTTGGGTATTTCCCAGAGGAACTCTAATATTTTTAGTGAAAATGGAAGAGCATACATTGAAAAACTCGTTTTTTTTTTTTTTTTTTTTTTTTAAGCCTACATAAAAGAAGGCTCAAGCAGGAATTACATGCTTGTAATCCTAGCTACTAGGGAGGCTGAAGCAGGAGGATCACCAGCCTGGTGCTCATGATGAATTTTTTTTGCTCGTGATGAAATTTTTTTTTAAAAAGGACTGAGTTCAGTGCTTTCCTAACAAGGGCCTAGGTTCAATTCCCAGTTCAATTCAATTCACACACACACACACACACACACACACACACAAAAGGAGGAGGTCCAAAAACTGGGAAGACATCATATTCGATCAATAACATCATTTATTTATTTTTCTATATTAAAGCTTAATACCACTTAAATGATTTTGAACCTAAGACTTACAGTTTAACCTTCCATGTGTACTCTTGACAAACTATCTTAGGATCAACTACTCCATCTTTTTCATAAAGTTCACCCATCATTCTAAAATCAATTGGCTACTGCTTCAATTTCCAACAGATCTTGAATTGGAGAGATGAAGCATCAAATAAGGCATCATTCTTCCATCAGAAATTTGGATAAAGTCTTGAAAAACAACCCTTGGTAAAGAAACACTATCAAAACTACTACAAGCCCTTGTGTGCTAAAAATAATAGCAACCAACTCTGAGAAGTTAGTGTATGCTAGGTCTTGAAAGAGATACAACTCAAGACATAAATATTACTAATCCCTTTTATAGATAAGAAATTAAAAACAAATTGAGAGATGCTGATTTCAACCCAGAATCCATACTCTTTTTTTGGCAGCAGTGGGGTGTTGGGGGTGGTGATACCAGAGATTGAACCCAGGGACGCTTAACCACTGAGCCATATTCCCAGCTCTTTTTATGTTTTATTTAGAGACAGGGTCTCGCTAAGTTGCTTAGGGCCTTGCTAAATTGCTGAGGCTGGCTTTGAACTTGCAATCCTCCTACCTCAGCCTCCTAAGCTGCTAGGATTACAGGTGTGTGCCACTGCAGCTGGCCAGAGTCCATACTCTTAATCAAATATAACCCCACAAAAATGTGGCAAGTTCTCTATTTCTAAGGAAAGGTTCTTTAATATGTATGATCCTGTGCATGAGATTTACAATAGTTCTTAAAGCACAGAAGGTTATAATTTATCTCTTTTTCATTATTATTTGTTATGTATATTATGACTTACCAGTCTATCAAGTATATGTCTGGGGTAAGACTATAAGACTTGAAATGAAGAAATAGTTTGGAGAGATTTTCTTCAAAGAAAACTTCAAATGTTGCAAAATATTTCAACATCTGCAGACAAAAAAATAAATAAAGTTATGAAAGAGTACAATCTGGAAATAGACAAATAAATCCTTTACATTAACAGAAAATCTTATTTATTAGCATCTCTCTGTGTCCTCTCATCAAACATTACTAAAACTATAATTCAATGAAAAGTTCATATTCAGATTACCTTAGTCTTCTAATTGTTGTTTTTTCTTTGTTTGTTTGTTTGTTTTACTTTAAGAGGGCATTCAGAATACAGAACATACAAAAGAAACAGTTAATTCAAATGTTCATACCATGCTGTGATCCACACGAAAAAAAGCCAATTGACATGGCTTATTCAGGAGATTCGCAAATGCAATGAAAGCATCTGCCTCTTCCAAATTGAGAATGAGCACTGCTGCAATGAAGGACATCCCTTGGACCTTCAAAAGAAAAAGAAAATCAAAACATTTAAAATAACAATTCTCTACAGTTTATTTAATTGGATTCCTAAATAATTACAGTTTTGTTACAAAGTAGAATTTACCAAGATTTATTTTTTTTCTTCCCAGCAAAGGTAAATACAGAACACCCATAAGAGTTATGAATTCTAATTTTACATTTCTTGTTCATGTGGGATTTTTTTTTTTTTTTTTTTTTTGGTGGTATTGGGGTTGAACCCAGGGCCTTGTGCATGCGAGGCAGGCTCTCTGCCAACTGAGTTATATCCCCAGCCTGAGGGAAAATTTTTGAGAAAAAAGTATCAGTTTTTCTTGCTACAAAAATCTCAGTTTTCATTTTCTCTCTAAATTCTCAAAATATAGAGTATAGAATCACAAAGTTAAGTGAAAGTCAGGTGATTTTTTTTCATTTTTATAACAAATCTGTCTGCATTGGAAATGAGGAACTAAGAATAAAAGAGGTCTATGAAATGTGCTGCTAAAATTCCAAGAATAAAGAGTTTGTAGGGATTCAGATAACCTAGATTCCTGGTAAAGAGGAGAAAGAAATGGGGTAAACACCACTCTAGGATGAAAAAGAAGTATAGGCACAACAGAAGAAATGGAAATAATAGGACTAGCCCAGATGGAGCACAAGATTTATGACAAATGGAAGACATCTGAGAAAAGTAGGATATATTCATATTATGAAAGGCCTTGAGTAAAAGGCTAAGAAATATAGATGTCTGCTTGTGAGTTATCAGTAGCAATTATACATTTCTTTAATTTGAAAAGTTGTCAAATATTTACTTTTAGTAGAGATTTTATGTGATGAACTTACACAGGGAGATTACAAAGAATAATTGTAATGATAGTGTCTTTTTCCCAAATATTTTGAAAGGGTTGCCTGCAACACTATCTATAACTATGTTTACTTTCTCAGTTCTTTTTTTTGTTTTTGTTTTTTTTTTTTTTTTTTTTTTTTGCAGCATTGATAATTGAACCCAGGGGTGCTCTATCACAGAGATATATCCCAAGCCCTTTTATTTTTTATTTTGAGACAGGGTCTCACTGAATTGCCCAGGCTGGCGTTAAACCTGAGATCCTGCTGTCTCAGCCTTGCACATTTCTGAGATTACAGGCATGCACATCACACCGGCTTGATTCTTTTTACATTTTAGCATACTCCAATATGGATTCCTGCTCCATTACTATACAATGTTGAGACTTCTCTTATCAGCATGATCAATGATATTTATTATAAAAACCAGTGGGCAGTTTCCTATGAAGCCATGAGCCAAGAAATGAAGGCAGTTTCTAAAAGGCAGAATAGATAAGGAAATGGATTCAGCCCTGGAGCCCACAGAATGAACAGAGTCCTGCCAAGATCTTGATTTGAACTGTGAAATATATTTTGGACTTCTGACCTGAAGAACTGTGAACTGCATTGTTTGAGGCCATTACGTTTGTGGTGATTTGTTATAGCAACAATAGGAAACTAATACAGAGACCAGACCATATCCATTTGTTCCTGACTAAATTCTTAGTCCACAATATTTACTGAATGGATACTGGGGGCAAACTTTTAACCTTCTGTAATAGAATGGTAGAAAAACAAAGAGATTAAAACTATATTTAATTGAATCTAAGATGCTGTTAATTAAAACTAATGTCATGTGCCTATAACCCCAGCTACTCAGGAGGCTGAGGTGGGAGGATTGTGAGTTTGAGGCCAGCAACATGGTAAACCTCCCCATGTCAAAAAATACAAAAATAAAGAGCAATGTCATTATTTTAAATACCACTAAAAAAGAAGAAATGATAATACCGTACCACTTAGAATTTTATTTTATGCATATTCACAAAACTAAATCTCATTAAAATTCACTGCATATTACTTTTGTGCATACATTGCTTCTGGCAAGAGTCCAATTTTTCTGAATATTCTGTATCTATTCATGATATGACGTACTGAAAAGGACATGCCATTCATGGTAGTGTTTCTATCAAAAATGTTTAACTTGGGCTGGGGTCATAGCTCAGTGGTAGAGCGCTTGACTAGTAGGTGTAAGGCACTGGCTTTGAGCCTCAGCACCACGTATAAATAAATAAAGTAAATGTCCATTGACAACTGAAAAATTTTTTAAAAAATGTTTAACTTGAATCTAATCATGAAAAAAATCATAATAGCATTTAAATTTTATTTGCATTTTAAAAAATATTTTTAGTTGTAGATGGACACAATACCTTTATTTTATTTATTTTTATATGGTGCTGAGGATCGGACCCAGTGCGTCAAGCGTGCAAGGTAAGTGCTCCACCACTGAGTCACAGCTCCAGCCCTGCATGCATGTTTAAAAAGAAATATAAGATGTTTGGTGTCAAAAATTAAAACCTTTATAGTTAAACTTAATATGAAAAATATTGAATGTCAACTTAAACATGTGCACAAAGGATACACCCTTTTAAATACCTGAGGGAAGACAGTTTAAAAATTCTTTTATTCAAATTACACTTTCTCCATAAGGACTATCTCATCACCATTTTTTTAATTAAAATCTTTTTTATTTTTGCAGACTGCATTTTGATTCATTGTACACAAATGGGGTACAACTTTTCACTTCTATGGTTGTACACAATACAGATTCACACTATTCATGTAATCATACATATACATAGAGTAATACTGTTTCATTCTACTTTCTGTCCCCCACCCACTCCCACCCCATTTTCCTCTACACCATCCAAAGTTCCTTCATTCTTCTCTTCCCCCTGCCACCCTTCCTTGTTATATATTGTCATGCACTTATCAGAGAAAACATTTGGTCTTTGGTTTTTTGGGCTTGGCCTATTTCACTTACCATTATATTTTCTGACTTTATCCATCTACCAGCAAATGCCATAATTTTATTCTTCTTTATGGCTGAGTAATATTCCATAGTGTATCTAGGTTGGTTACAAAATCTAGCTATTGTGAATTGAGCTGCTATGAACATTGATGTGGCTGCATCACTGTAGTATGCTGATTTTAAGTCCTTTGGGTATAAACTGAGGAGTGGGATAGCTGGGTCAAATGGTCACCACCATTTTTAATACAACCTGCTCCACCCCAAACATGGCAATTCTCCTCATTACATGCCATACTTTTTTCTATAGCTCTCACCACCACTTACTATAACCTGATTTACTTGTTTTTTACTGTCTATTTCCTCCTTCTAAACTGTAAGCATTATAAGGAGAGTCTTTTGTTCATTAAGGTATCTTAAATGCCTTAGAACGATGCCTAGCATATAGCAATAATAATAAGCATGCAGATATTTGTTGAGTGCATGAATGAACAAACACAAATGAACATGCAACAAAACAAAGTAAGTTGTACCTGACAGCCACCTTATAGGGAGGTCCCTAAAGTTCTTTTATTTTAAGACAAAGGTGAGAAGATAAAGGTTTCATACCTTCTAGTTAAATGTGGCTACTGAATACTCACATTTTCTTTGTTCCCTCCTAAAATTCAAGTAAAATAACAATAAAGAAAAAAATGAGTATTAACTTAAGAGAACAAAGAAAATGGAAAAGGATATGAACAGTATATAAAAGATGTCAATAGCATTTTATAAACTTTAATTTAAATAAAGGGAGATGTTGAAAGTAAAAGATCTGTAGAAGAGGACGTCAATAATCAGTGAGCCAATTCAGCCACAAAATGCTGTTTAAGACTAAGGAAATGAAATTATTAGATACCTCTGAAACTGAGTGGTAGGGCTAAAAAATAGGGTAGGTTCTTTTGTCTTGTATGGATAGGTGCCTATTCTTCCCTAAACCTGGCAGAACATGAAATTTTATTTTATGGAGAAATAGTGAGAGAAAAGAAGGATAGTGAGAGGGGGGATAAAGGAATCACACTGACAGCAGAAGCATTAAATAAAATTTTACAAAATGAATGCTGAAAAATCCCTATTAACACTCCCAGAAAGCTGGCAGCCAGTCTTATAAGCTCCTGGCAAGAGAAGGAAAGTTTCTTCTCTAGGTAAGTTGATCAGTCAAAAGAAGACAGAGACACAGATATTTAATCTGTATCTGTAAATATCTAATGCAACATAAGAAATTTGATAAGAGTATAGATAAAATGTTCATATTCAAAAAAACAGATTGAAACAAATACTTACATAACCAACATCAGGTCTGTAACATGTATATGCCCCTAAGATACTATGTAAAACATCGTGATATGGGCCACCCTTAGGAGAGAAAAATGAAATTTTAAACTATATGAATAATAGTCTCTAAGTTATTTCTCACATGTTAATAAACTATAGCATTTCCTAAGTGACTAGTTTTAGTGTATTAACAATTGTCAAAAATATTCTAAATGCATTCTGCCCCCTATTTTCAAATTATTAATAAAAATATTTAATAATGAATAACAAAAAAGTTAAATATACTCACTTGAATGCAAGCTATATAATGTGCAATTTTAAAGACTTAGAGATTTTGTACAATAGGAGTACAATTAATACAGATTATTATTTTTTCTTCTTTTTTTCTTCTGGCCAGGGCAGGGGTAATTGCTGGAGCCTGAACCCAGGGCCTCATACATGTTAAGCACATGCTCTAAGACTGAGCTAAATACCCAGCAATTTCATTTCATGTTATACAATATCAATAAAAGAAAACCATCAAACTACAACTAAATTAAATTGTATGAATAATTTTACCTTAACAGTAAAATTTTTTATCTCATTTTATTTAATCAATTATATACCCTATGTTATAAAACTATTCCTTCCCATTTCAATGGTAAAACTTAAAAACAACCATTTTTTCCTGTAAAAACTAAATATGAAAATAAACTATTCCTATTTCAGAAGCAATTCTGAAAATTTTTTGGTCTCGGGATAAGTTCTTTACATTGTAATAGTTTACTAGGCAAAAAATATTAAGAATTCAAATACCTTATAGAGTTAAAAAAAAAAAAACAAATTCACCATAATAAATAGGTATCAAGTACCTATTACACAAAAGTTATTCATGTGCTTTGCTAACTACAATGTATTTCCATCAGTAGAATAAAATAAATTTCCTTAAAAATTTCCTATTAGTTTTGTACTTTTTAAGTAAGGGCCCCGATTTTTCTAGTTTTGTCTTTTAAAAAATAATAGCTATGCATTTAGAGAATCTGTACCCTTGGATATTGAAAGACTAAAAAATAATAGTTACAATTTGGTTAGAAACCCTCACCTTCTGAAAGATGTAGAGAGATGGAAATGTACGGGAAATGTCCAACTTAATTAATTCCAGACTGGCCTCTCGGTCAGCAACAGAAACACCTGTATTTACCAAGTAAATAAAATTTCAATGATCACTTGGCTGTAACAAGTTCAATTTTGTACACACAGAATGATCACACAGCATATGTGTTATTTAAGGAAAGTTAAAAGTGGAATCATCAAGAAAGTTCAAGAAATGTCATTAAACTTTTGCTAGAACTTAAAGTCTAATCTGAAGAAAAATATCTACACATTTATCAGAAAAATATATGGTGAAAGAACTCTGCTTCTAGTTTTTATAAAATTTAAGGGCAGGATATCATTCAAATGGTAATTACTAGGAAAAAAATATAAATGTCACATTTTTAAAAATTACCATGAGAGCTGACAGAGGTCTAGAGGAGGGGAGGAGCCTTTTCTATGGAAATGGACATCGTGGTCATTTTTTCTTCCTAGACTAAGGAACTTTTTTTGAATGTAGGCAGTCAGTTTTGAGAGTAAAATGAAATCACCCAAAGCCACATGGTCCTTGGGAGAGCACCTCACTGGAGGGATAAGTCTATAATTAAAATAGGATAGTTTTTCCCATCAAGTAATCTGAAACCTGAGATGAACTAAATCTATTGAAAGCTGCAATTCTGCCCCAACCTAGATTAATTACTAATTGAATTAGGGTGATAAATCCCTAATCCAACAATACAAAAGGAACGAGCCTGCTTTCTCTTCAAGGGAAACACCAGTTTCATTTTCTGTATTCTTTTTATATGGTATCTGGTCTACAATTAAAACTTTTTAAGATATGCAAGGAAGCAGGAAAATGGGACTTATAATCAAAGAGGGAAACAAGCCAACAGAAGCATAACAATAGATAATCCAATGTTGGAATTAACAGACAAGAATGTGATCTGTCATAAATGTTAGAGAAAATAGGGAAAAGATGGGATAAAATGTGGAATGGAAAGATGAAGAACTTCAACAAAGAAAAATATATAAAAAGAATAAGTGAACATTGTAGAATTACAAATATACCACCTAAAATTAAAACTCTTTGGACAGATTAAATAATATACTAGACAGAAGAAAGGATTAGTAAACTTGATTACAGATTAATAAAAATAATCCAACTGAAACAGAAAGAGAAAAAATATGTTAAAGTGTAAGAGCTTGTTAAATGGTCTGCCATAGATATAACTGAAGTACTAGAAGGAGAACAAGAGAGATGGAGCTAAAGTAATATTTGAAAAGATAATGGCCGAAGAGTTAAATAACAACTCTAAGTTATAAATACTCAGGAAATATGAAGACAGTAATTTAAATAGAACACTACTTTTCTGATTTATATTTTAAACTTTTCCTGTTTCAGGGAAAATTCTGAAAATTTTTTTGTTGTTGTTTTTGTTTTTTTTTTTTTTTTGTTTTGTTTTGTTTTTTGCAGTGCTGGGGATTGAACCCAGGGCCTTGTGCTTGTAAGGCAAGCACTCAACCAACTGAGCTATGCCCCCAGCCCCTCTGAAAATTTTTTAAGTCTTGGGGTAAAATTTCTATTTTCATAGTTTACTAAGCAAAAATATTAAGAATTCAAATATCTTATAGAATAAAAAATTCAATTTCTACTGATGTGTAACTTTATTTACTCATAACAAAATGTCTCAGAAGTTAGTGTCTTATTTTAATTCTTATAATTTGGATGCTTCATAACAGTTTTAAAAGAATAATGAAGCAGTTGAAATCCTACCAGTCTAAAATTCTTACATCCTTACCTTTCTTGTACTTTTCCCCACAAGTAACTGTCATAGCAAACAGGACTTAGGATAATACTTACATAAACCTAGAAATCAAGTCTTCTCTTGAATCTGATTTAGTAAAATTTCCCCACCCTAATGTTCCTTTTTTTTTTAATTTTTATTTATTTATTTATTTGTTTATTTATTTATTTATTTATTTTGCGGTACTGGGGATCGAACTCAGGGCCTTGTGCTTGCCTCTACCAGCTGAGCTATCTCACCAGCCCTAATGTTCACTTTTTTAAAACAGAAAAAAATTTAATATCCTAGGAAAACCACTATAAGATAGGTACCATTTCTCTCTCCAAAACTGTTCATTTTTAGAGTTTTACTTACAGGCAAGAGAAAAGGGTTTGCTTTCTATGAAGTAAAATAAATATATAAAAGTGACTGACAGAAAAATCGCTCCCCATTACTAAAGCACAATAGATGGTTAAGTAAATTTACCTAAACTCAATAAACTATAGTGAGAAAGAAAATTCTCTTGTTTTTTCCAAAATGATCAGGGGGAAAAATTGATAGAGGGCTATGGGTAAATTAAATGAACAAAGAATAAGGCACAAAATAATTATAAATATTATGAAATAAGTGAAAGTCAGTGGATGGGAAAAGAAAGAGGTCAGAGTGAGGTATGAAGAACCTCTATCATTAAGTAAGAGCTTAGCCTTAAAACTACTTCATACCATTAGCCTTAACTGCTATGATTTAAATCCTGGGCTTTGGAGTACAACAAATCTGGTTTATATCCCAGATTCTCTGCTTACAAGTTATTTAACTTCTCTAAGCCTCAGTTTTTTCTTGTATAATTCAGAATAATATCTATGAAAAAGGTTATTAAGAGTCAATGAGATAATGTATGTAAAGCGTTACCACAAATCCTGGAACATGGTATAAAACCACTCTATTATCTTCAGTAACTAGATTTTCATCCTGAAATTATTATTAAAAACAAAAATCACACCTTCTGTATCATTTTCTGAATTTGTTTCACTGAAGCTTTTCCACCGTTCTTTCGCTCTTGAAAGGAAGATTTCATAAAGTTCTGGGGGGAAAATTTATAAGTAGTAAGAAAGGAATAAACTCACATTTTTATTTTCTTTCTTTACCTGTTAAAGGTTAGGTCTCCCTGGTGTAGCGGGTATCAAAAAAAAAAAAAAATAGTACTTAAAGCACTTGTTTCTACTCAAACTAATTATACAACCAGAAAGACAGCAAATAGACATGCTGGTCCAAGTATGAGGCAGGAGGAATGTCATTTTGCTCAAGGAATGTCATTCTGGAATAGCAGAAGCATAATTTTTGGAGTCAGTCAGATTCATATTTCAACCCTGCCAGTTACCTGTGGGACTTCAAAAAAGTTACTTAACCCCTCTGGAACTTGGCTTTCTTCATCTGTAAACTGGAGAAAAGTAACATCTACTCACAGGTTTACTGATGATTAAACAAGATATTTTATGTAAAGCTCCTGGCACTTTATAGATCCTCAATAAATGTTAGTTCTTGCTTTCTTCCTCTTCTTAAATTGGTTTCTCTATTATTATATTGCTATCTAAAGTTACCTGTACTTCATGTGGAATTGGTCTAAAGGTCTACGTACAAAAATTTCTGTCCCTATCTTTATACTTTATGTGTCCTATCAATCACTTTTGAAATACCATTATGATTCCACATGCAGACTCATAAAACCTCAGGAACAGAAAAAATTGAAACACTTTTCTCAACTCTCAAATCTTGTCTTTACTTACTAAACATTGCAGATATTTGAAACTAAATAGAAATAGGAAATTTCAGTGATAGAGAAAAAAGTATTTCTTGCCCACCAACAACATTTATGAATTGTCCAAAACACCAAGAACATTTTTTTTTTTTTTTTTGGTGGTGCTGGGGATTGAACCCAGGGCCTCATGCTTGCAAGGCAAGCACTCTACCAACTGAGTTATCTCCCAGCCCCAAAGAACATTTTTTACTTATATTAATTTTTGTTTTCTTGGCAGTACTGAGGATTGAACCCAGGGCCTTGTGCATAATAGGCGAGCATTCTACCACTGAGTTACATTCCCAGTTCTTTTATTTTGAGACAAAGTCTTGCTAAGTTGCCCAGGTTGGCCTCAAACCTGTGATCCTCCTGCCTTAACCTCCTGAATAGTTGGGATTACAGGCATGCATCACTGTGCCCGGTTTAAATTAATTATTTTTTAAAATTTATTTATTTTGAAAGTTAAAACATGGACATGATTTCTAAAATATATAAACATTACAAAATAAAACAGAGTAAAAACTCAATTTCCTTCTCTCGGATATAACTGTGGTTACCACAGCTCCCACAAACCTTTCAAAGATGAAAATATGCGTGTGAAAGTATATACCTAGATAGCCTCCTTTAAAAAAAAGAAACAGCAACAAAGTAGCAACAGATTACATGCATTGATCTGTATCCTACTTTATTAGAAATTGTCCCATGTTAGTAGATACTTTTTTTTCTAAAAACACAGCAGTCCAATGTTTGACTATACCAAAACATGTATTCTTAAATTGCCAAGAATCAGATCATTATACAATAACTGACTATATATATGTAAAACAGACTCTCGCTACTTTAATTTTTTCTCTTTTCTATTCACTTTTCATTAGTATTAATGGTTTTGAAGGAAATTTAAAAGGAAAACATCAAACTTAAAATTTCTATTACTTGTGTTCAATCCCATGAATAATTTGGGGAGAAGTGGTATATATAATTTTAAAGTATATGTATATTTGGGGTTATCAGTCATCAAATGTAACTCCATACTTTTTTTTTTTCCTTTTCCTTTTGGTGCTGGGGACTGAACCCAGGATCTTGTGCATGCTAGTTCACACTTTTTTTTTTTTTTTTTTCATTTCCAACTAGTTCTAAGTCAGGTTACTTTTATTATTCTACCCAAATTTTAAAACTGCTTTGGAAGAAGAAAGGCTCAACAGACAAACTCATCACTTTTGGAAGTTATGAAATTTATCCAGGAATAAAAATGCAGTGATTCATCCCAAAATATCAAAGGCTATCTCTCCAAGGAAGATTTTTACAGTGCCTATCTCTAATAAGAGTTAACTGCATCTCAGTTTAATTCCATGCCTGGCTCCCCTGATTTTATTTTTGAATCAACAAAGAGAGAACTTGAAGCAGGCCTAAGGATGGTTCTTTATACTTTCTAACAACACTTTGATTTCAGTGCACATTTTGCTTTCTGATTTTGTAATGATGATACACATACTCTCAGGCAAGAGCACTTTCACTAAAAACAATCCTTTGAGATAGTTGATGGGATCTTATCCTCATTTTACAGATAAAGAAAACTAAGACTTCTAGATGTTAAGTAATTTGCCCAAAGTCACAAATCTAATATATACAGTGGAACCAAAATCTGAATCACATCTGACTGACTTTAGAGCCATTACTCTTTGCCACTGCTCTCTAGTGATCATAAATTTCATGATTAAAACAAATACAACAAGTAAAGCATCAAATCATTACAGCCATTCTGAAGTAAACAAGACTATCAAAAAATTATTTTACTTCGGTCAAAACTTGGCATCCACACCACTAATGAAAAAGAAGAGAATGAATTCCCCACTCCATTTCTAAATACACAAATGTTTCGTAGAGTAGACCTAAAATTTTGTTGAAAATAAATGACTTATGTTACAAAACTTTATAGGTTCAAACATAAAAAGAACTTTTTGATTACAGAGTCACAAAAGGTTAACACCTATTTAACCAACATTGTAATGTCTAAATTACCAAGCTTTCCCACATTCTAAAACCAAAGTTATCAACAACAAAAAAGAAAACTGTAAACAAAGCAAAATAGAAGTTCATATTACCACTAATCAAGACTTTTTAAATCTAACTAAAACTTCTGACTATAATGTAAAAACATTTTCTTTTAATCTTTCAAGCATAAAAAGCAAAATAAATCTTTATTTGAAGAGAACAGCTATATAATACAAAATCTAACCTTTCTTAATGTTAAAACTTTTGGGGCTGGGGAGATAGCTCAGTCGGTAGAGTGCTTGCCTTGTAAGCACAAGGCCCTGGGTTCGATCCCCAGCACCCAAAAAAAAAAAAAAAAAAAAAAAACTTTTAATACTTCTAAACCCATTATATCCTATGGTCCTACATACAGGACACCGATAATGACCTCTAAAACTGTATAGGACACCTATAAAATAGTTCAATTTAGGTTTTATAGTTGACCTATACAGAAGATGACAGAACACAATGGGTTAAACTCTATTTCTTTTTAAAAGTTCTTTAAAGTAACATGTTATTACAAGGACACTTGTGAAAATCAATTTTTCTTGGTGAAAATCAATTTTTAAAATTGTAAATAATTATGATATCCAAAGTTGGTGTTGCTTTTAAAATTAAGATAAACATTTAATTTTTGCTACAATTCTGTCAAATTATACATAATGCTGATTGTGGCAATGAACTTCCTTGCAGAAAAGCTCCTATTCCAGTCCTGCTCACATCCCCAGAATAAATTCTTAGAACTGAAACAAATATGTCAAAGGTTATGTTTTTGTAGACTTTGGGCAAATATTTCTAAATTATTTTTAGTCATATCCCATATGTGTAATCCTTTAAATCCTTAATTTGAGGGATGAAAAACAATACTTTGATATTCTTTGTTTGGTACTGGGGATTGAAGTTACATTCCCATCCTTTTCAAAAAAATTTTTTTTTTTATTTTGAGACAGGGTCTGGCTAAATTGCTGAGGCTGACCTGGAATACAATCCTCCTGCCTCAGCCTCCCAGGTAGCTGAGATTACTGACGTCTGCTACCATGCCTGGCTTTGATGTTGTTTTAACAATACACCTGTGATTTGTTTTCACATATATCTTTGATTTGGCTAGCACAATGAAAACAAATAAATTATACTACAGTCAAGCTATGGACTACAACATAGCTATAGTACACATGAGGTAGACTTTATGTACTGACATGGGGTGTTCAAGATAGACTAGTGTGAAAAACCACAGATAATCTTATGGCATGAACTCCTTTTTGTGGAAAAATAAGGAAAAAAGAAAAACCTTAACAATGATCACACGCAGATGCACACTTTATGCATGTGCAAAAAAGATCTAGAAGATCGTATATCAAATTGCTAATAGTGCTTACAACAGAATCAAGAATAAGAGAGTTTGGACTGAAGATGCTTAAAGTCTGAATTTTATTACTGCTTGCATTTTTTTTCTTTCTTTCTTTTTTTTTCTTTCTTTCTTCAGGGGGTGGTATGTACTGGGGATTGAACCCAGGCACCCTTTACCACTGAGCTGCATCCCCAATCCTTTTTATTTTGAGACAGGGTCTTGTTAAGTTGTATAGGGCTCTGCTAAGTTGCTAAAGTTGGCCTCAAATTTGTAATCCTCCTGCCTCAGCCTCTTGAGTAGCTGGAATTACAGGCATGGGCCACCACATCTGACACATACATTTTTTTTTTCAATAAATACAAAAAGAAAAACTTCAAAAGTTACAGTAACAATACATTATCTTTATTAAGAGATCCTAAATCTTTCTGTAGTGTTAATTGTCTAGCATTAACATTTTTACTCAGACCTATTTAGCACCTTTTTTGTTATTTTTCTATTTGATAGCATCATAATTCTATCTACAGTTTTTTTTTAATTCATAAAACTACTCTACATGTTACTACTATCTGTCAAGGTTTTAAGAAACTTAAGAAAATAAGACAACTTCAGTCTCCTTACTTTTTCTGATTTTTGAACTTCAAAATTTTTAAATAATAAAAAACTACTCCAAAAGGACTGATATGGATAGAGAAGTAGGAAAACATCTGTAGCCTTTCCCCCGTATCTGCTTTTGAGTAAAGGGGAAGCCTTTGCACATTTAGACTATTTTCTCTTTCCTTGCTTTTATGTATTCACTCACTGCTACACAGAATATTAGAAGTTTTTGAAATTACCTAAATTTATGATATTTGGATGTCAAGAATATTATTGATAGTTGTACACTAAAGGAAAAACCGCAACCTTATTTATATAATAAGAAGCATAGTAACTTATTATATCATACAAAGCTTGCAGGGAATGAAACATGCTCTTACAATGACATTTAATTTATGGTCGTGCCTTTTTTAAAGGTCACTCTAGTAATTTGCTGCATAACTCTGGAAATGACTATTTGTATGTGTGGAAATAACTGAACATAGAATACAAACCAGGAGTGATATTTAGTTCATTTCCTACAGCTAGACTCCAAACTTTCCCACGAACACTAGGGGGCAATCCCTGCCACCACAATTCTCGAACTCTTCTTGTACTACGCCTAGAATTAAAGGAGGAGAAAAAAGGAGAAAGTTACTTTTTATACCAAAAATACTAATTGCATGATGGTTTACCTATGGCCAAGTGACCAGATGATTTTAAAGAATATAGAGAATTAAATATGTAATGCATTCTTTCCTCTAGGTTTTATGCTTACAGACAATAGAAGTCTACAAAATATACATTACCTCAAAGATGGACAATATTTATTTGAAGAAAACTGCCTTTGACAGATACCACTTAAACTAATGATACATTAAGAGAATCAGAAATATGTGGACAATTATAAACACCAGGATAAGAGGGACATAAAATGTGTTGCTCATCCAGAACCAAAAACAAAATCATAAAGAATCTATTATGGGTAAGGCCCTAGTTTTTGAGGGGCAGTAGTCTGCTGGAAGAGTGTAGGCTTTATAGTCAGGTTGACCTGAGTTGAAATCTAGTACAGCTATTCACTAAACCTTGGGCAAATCACTTAACCAGTCTAACTTTGAGCTTTCCTATAAGATAAATGTGAGCAAAAATACAAATATCTCATAAAACTACTGAGAATTACATGTCATTACTTGTATAAAAGCATAACATAACACAGTAGTCCCCTCACTTCTCTTCAGGGGATACAGTCCAAAATTCCTAGTGAATGCCTGAAATTTCAGACAATGCAGAACTCAATGTATAACATGTTTTTTTTTCTATACATACATACCTATGAGAAAGCTGAACTTATAAATTAGACACATAAGACATTAACAATGATAAAATTTAACAATTATAACAAAATATTAAAATAAAAATTACACTGATGTAGTTTTTCTCTCAAAAAAAATCTATGGTTCTTTTACCTTTTCAACTAAATGAAGTACTTTAAGCATCTCTTAAATTCATATCTGAATTGCAGGCATCTCTACTTTTGCATGTAAGGCCATTAATAAGTAAAAGAAGGATTATTTGAACATAAGCACTGCAATACCACGACAGCAGTTCTAATAAACAAAATGCTATTAAGTGACTAATGGGCAGATACTATATACAGCATGGATATACAGTATAGACATGTTAGGTAAAGGGACGATTTACAACCAGGGCAGAGTGGTATGGCACAAGATTTTATCACACTTCTCAGAATGCTGCATGATCTGAAACTTGTGAATTGTTTATTTTTGGAATTTTCCATTTAATATCTTCAGACCTTGGCTGAACACAAGGTAACTGAAATTGCAGAGAGAGAAATGGTGGATAAAGGGAGATTACTAAATGTCTTACACTGTTAATATTCAACTAATTGTCAATGTACATCCTAGACTAGGCACTGCAAAAGATATCCCATACCCTTCAGTCCAGAGGGAAGATAAAGCATATAAAAAATTATCAAAAAACAAATGGCACAATAAGGCAGGAAGTATATTAGTCTCAAAGTATGGTGATGAGACATTTATAGAGGGTAAAGATCATATATAATACATTTTCCTAATTGTCAGAGAGGCATTTAAAAAACACTTTAATACTTGATAAATGATCTTAAAATGAATGAATATGTTTAATTTGTTCTAAAACCTGCTATCATATCAATAATGCATCTTACAATTAATGGTATGTTAGAATTAAGAAAATTTGGTAAGTAAGGAGACTAAAAGTTTCATGAATCAACTAACATTTTTTAGATGAGTCTCAGGGAAGAGGAAAGATTTTGATAGGTACAGAAAATGGCTAATAAGAGAAATACGTATTAGAAACTGAGGAATTTATAAAGGCAAAGACACAGCATAGAGATTTTCAGGCATTGGCTAGTGGTATAATTGAGCCAAAGCATAAGATTACATGCTAGGAAGTAATAAAACTACAGAAATGGGAAGATGAGATGTTTGGAGATAAACTAAAATTCAGGAAAAGTATGCTTACTTACATTACTTCCCAATTGGGCAGTATTTCATTGATCCAAATTACCATTGCACTTGCAATATTTTCTTCCTGTTTAAACCGTTCTTTCATTATTCTTTTTCTTTTATATGCTTCCTTAATTTCTGTTTTAAACAAGTAAGAATTACTTCAGTGCAAATGAGTTAGATAAAAACCCCCTTCTTCTACCTAACTATATATTAAAAAAAAGGTTTTCTCAAAAAGAATCTTCTGATGGTAGAGAAGAAGAAAGGGAAAGGAGGAAAAAAATGTTCTTGATTTACACAATTTTAAAATAACATTCTACTCTACAAAAGTAAATGGAATAAAGGTCATAAAAATCATTCCCATAAATTACTATAGCACATATTTATATTTTTACCTAATGTACAAAGTAAAATCCATCATGAATTAACTATGTAAAATATAAATAACTGTGAGCAGCTAACCAATATTCATTTTTCACATAGGGGTTTATGAATCTCTTAATAATAAACCCCATGACATTAAAAATCACTTTGCCAAGTTCAAGAATAAAAATTTTTAAAGGGCTAGAACAGCTGTGTGTGGTGGCACATGCCTGTAATCCCAGACTCGGAAGGCTGAGGAGGAGGATCACAAGTTCCAGGCCAACCTCAGCAACTTAGACCCAATCTCAAAAAAAAAGGTAATGGTAGAACAGCTTTGAGTTCACTCCCAGTTTAAAGAAGAAGATAACAGTATCCGTGAGGTTTACCACCCTCAGTCTTAAAATTCTCTATATCATCCCATCACTTATGCTGCAAACTTGCAAATTCTAATAAAATTAATTAATTAATTAAAAAATAAAAAAGAGCTGGAAAATGGTTTTGGTAGCACTATTAGTATATGAGCCCTTTTTGGTATGGTGTTTTAATTAGAATGAAATAAAAAAATGCCCGCCATCACAAACATAAAAACAGCGTGTCTGGAAATCAGAGGTTGATTTCAGAAAAAAAAATGTAGAGAGAAAGAAATTGTAAGTCAAAAGTGATAAATAGTTTTAGAACCAGTGAGGACTTCAGAGATCAGATAGCCAAACTATTTTCAAACTATTTCATATATGCCTCAGAAACTATCTTGAGGGGCAAGAAGGAGGACAAGAAGTAGCTCTACTTTCTTTTATTTGTCTAATGTATTTAGATTCTATATATAAAATATTCCACTGCTTTAAAAGAAGAATGTTGGCCAGGGGATGTAGTTCAGTAGTATAGTGCTTGTCTAGCATACATGAGGCCCCGTGTTCAAGCCCAATACTGCCAAAAAAGTATTAAAGGGAGGTTTGAAACACCTGATCTGGTCAACCTCCTCCTATATTCTCTACAGATGAGGAAACGAACATTAGTTCATTAGAGTATCCCAGTCAGGTAGGATCAAATAGGATTAGAATTGTGGCCTTCTGATTTACCAATTTATTATCATTTCTATCATAAGTTTTTAGGATCATCAACTTATCAATAACTGTCTTAAATATTAATCAAATAATAAAGCTAATGTTAGAAGCCAGTAACTGGGTATATTAGAAATAATTCAAATTCTGTATAGTAAAATAAAATCAATTAATGTTTAAATTGGGGGGGGTAGTAGGGATTGAACCCAAAGGCACTTTATCACTGAGCCCCAGATCTTTTAATTTTGAGACAGGGTCTCGCTAAGTTGCTAAAGCTGGCCTCCAACTTGTGATCCTTCTGCCTCAGTCCCCTAAGTCATCAGGATTATAAGCTTGAACCACCTTGTCTTATGTAGGCATTTTAGAAAGATATAATTGACCTTATATATCCTGTTTACTCTAATAATAAAGAAGCAACTTCATTTCCAAAATATAACAAAACCCAGAACTGTATATTGTTGTAATATCCCATTCACGCAAGTCAAAGGAAAAAAATATCAGTTGTTAACATAGTTCTAAAAAATGTTAGCTGTTTAGTATTTTCTTAAAATACATATCTATCCTGAACTAACAATGGTCAGTATATAAATATTGTTAAGGTATCTTTATATTACTCTTTTTGGACTGGAAAAGAAAATGGAAAAATAAATGACAGTTTATATTCATGAAATGACATTTTTTTTTTTTTTTATTGGTACTGGGGATTGAACCCAGGGCACTTAACCACTGGACCGCATCCCCAGTCATTTTTATATTTCATTTAAGAGCCTGGGTCTTGCTGAGTTGCTCAGGGCCTCAATAAGTTGGTGAGGCTGATTTGAACTTGGGATCCTCCTGCCTCAGCCTACTGAACTGCTGGGATTACAGGCCTGAGCCACCAAGCCCGGCAAAATGACAAAATTAGAAACTGAAGAGACTTTATAAGTCACAAGAGCAAATTATATTCTCATAGTCACTTAAGAAGTTATACTAAAATGTTAAAGCTATTAAATATCAAAAATCCTAACACTGTAAAAAAACTGTAAAAACGAAATGAGTAAATTCATGAATATGTTCATTTATAAATTAAGATAGTAATAGTCTAAGTTTTATGACTGCGATTTCAACATACAGTCTGTTATCTTTCTTCTCTTGTTAGTTTTGTAGAAGTTCTTGCACAAAAATTATGCTCCTGGTACAACAACTTATCCCTCTTTAAAAACAAACCTAATTATAAAAGTAGTAGAGAAAAATAAGAATTCAATATCACCTTGAAGATGGATTTGACAAATTTCACTATCAATCTTCCTATCAAAATTAACTTGTTAAAATCAGTAAATTATACCATTTAAATTTTATACCTCGTTTTTTAGCCTCAGCCACCATCTCATCATATTCTTGTCGGTGACGTAAAGCTTCTTCCACAGATTTAGCAGGAAGATTTCTGGGGGGAAAAAATTACTTAAATCAAGCCATTTTTTCTTTTTTCTTTTTTTTTTTCTTTTTTTCTTTTTTTTTTGTTTCTGTGGTGCTGGGATCAAATCCAGGGCTTCACACATGCTAGGCAAGCACCTCCAGCCCAAGTCAATACCCCTCCCATCACCACTGTTACTAGGTACTGAACCCAGGGCACTGTAGCACTGGGCTATAACCCTAGTCCTTTTAATTTTGAAACAGGGTCTCACCAAGTTGCCCAGGCTGGCCTCAAACTTGCAATCTCCTGCTTCAGCCTTGGATTGCAGGCAGGTGCTACCACACCCAGCCCATGACAATTTTTAAACGCTTAACTCTTTATTTACTTTTCAGAGCCAGATATAAAGAATTTCTAAATTTCACATTTCATACATTAAGAAAGTGAAAGGCTATTAAAGAAGAATAAAATTATGGCATTTGTAAATAAATGGATCGAGCTGGAAAATATCATGCTAATTGAAATAAGCCAATCCCAAAAAAACCAAAGGCTGAATGTTTTCTCTGATAAGGGAAGCTCATCCATAATAGGTAAGGGGGACCTAGGGAAGAATGGAGGAATTTTGGATTGGGCAGAGGAAGTGAGTAGAGGGGAGGGGGTGTGGGGGTGGGAAGAATGGTGGAATGAGATGGACACTATTGAACTAATACACATTCATGATTGCATGACTGGTGTGACTCTGTATCAAGTACAGTCAGAGAAATGAGAAGTTGTGCTCCATTTGTGTACAATGTGTCAAAATGCATGTCATGTATAACTAATTAGAACAAATTTTTAAAAATAAAGAAAAAACAAAACAGGAAAGGAGCTCTGCATTTTGGAACAAAACCAGAATCCAGGTTCCTAATATTTGTTGTGCATATATTTCATGGGACTATAAATATTTATATATTTAAACATTTCAGATTTTAGCTAATATTTAAACTCACTAGAGTTTTCACTTTTTAGTCAATTTTTTGAAGTATAATTTATATATTATAAAATGAATAAACATTTTAAGAGTAATCTGATGTGTTTTGACATGTATTTATTTATACAGCCAACACACCAATCAGAATATAGAACATTCCCATCATACTACAAGTTTCCTGATGGTCCCTTTGCACCCAATATTTACTCACATCCCATCTTACAAAACCACATCTCTGATTTCTATCATTATAGATTAGTTTGTTGCCTTTATTAGAATTTCACTTAAGCCAGGTACAATGGTGCATACCTGTAATTCCAGATATGTGAGAGGCTAAAGCAGGAGGATGGTAAGTTTGAGGCCAACCTGGGCAACTTAGTGAAACCCTGTCTTAAAATAAAAAGTAAAAAAGGCTGGGGGTGTGTGGCTTAGTGGTAAAAGCACCCCTGGGTTCATTCTCCAGTACCAAATTTTTTCATTTAAACTCTTTTGTGTCTGATTTCTTTTGTTCAGCCTATTTTTGAAATTCATCCATGATTTTAGTGAAGTATTTCTTTTAATTGATGAGAAATATTCCATTTATCCACATGAAAGGACATTTGTGTTGTTTCCAATTTGGGGTCATTATGAATAAAGTTACTAAACATATTAATGTCAAATCTTTGTGTAGTCACTTACTTTCATTTCTCTGGAATAAATACCTAGGAGTAGAATTCTTGGGTCATATGGTTAAGTGCAGGCATACCTTTCTAATGAACTGCCAAACCTCTTCCAATTTATTAGAGCTTTAGGATGACAGTTTTCTTAAAATTTTGATAATCAATTAATCCTTTATATATGTTTTAGTTTCCATTATCAAATTGATGGTCTCAGTCACTGATTTAGACATACAAAAATGAAAAAAGAAAAACAATTGTATATCACCCTTTACCAAATGTATCATAATAACGTCCAACTTTAGGACTCTTTTTCTTTTCAACAAGCTATGGTGAGGAAAGGCATGACAAATTTTCAAATTTTACATTCTACCTCTTCCTCTCGAGTTAGTCAGATAATTCAGGTATGTCTTAGGAAGAAGAAATAAAGCTTAAGAATTCTGCTTCAAGTCATAATAGAATAAGAGCAACTGAGTTTACCCTATTGTCTTAAATGATTTTTAAAAAGGCGGGTGTGATTGTACAAACCTGTAATACCAGCAACTTGGGAGGCTGAGGCAGGAGGATTACAAGTTTGAGATCAGCCTCAGCATCTTAGGCCCTAAGTAGCTTAGTGAGACCCTGTCTCAAAATAAAAAAATAAAAAGGGCGAGGGATGTAACTCAGTGGTAAAACTTACTGGGGTTCAATTCCCAGTACAAAAAATAAATAAATGGACAAAATATATTAAACAACAGTTTTCAGACAATGCAGGCAACACAAGACAATGACCCTAAAGTTCCTGATCTTACTGCCTGAAGTTTCCAGGTCTTATATTGGTGGAGAAGAATGTAAAAACAGGTCTCATGAGTCTTCCTGAGTTGAGGAGGCAATTGGGAAGTCCAGAATAGCTAGAAATTTCAGATCAGAAAACCAGAAGAAGAGAGCTGCAGAAACGTCCTCCCAAGTCTTTAGCTGAGAGTGTGTGTATGTGTGTGCGTGTGACTATATTATATGGCCAGGGAAAGAACCACCAGAAAGGAATAGTTAGAACATTTTCAAAGATCACATGGGACTAACCAGAATGGAAAGACCTACTAACAGAGTTATCAGATAGTGTCCTTAGAAAGGCACTGCCTTAGTACTTAGAAGAAATTAGACCTACACTAAAGGCTTTTCTGGAATCACTCTAACAAAGATTAGCTTAAAAGCATTAAGCCAATTTCAAATAACTGCATACCAGACTAAAGCCAAAAGACATACATATACAAAAATACAAAAAGTATAGCATCAGACTACATAAATCACAATGTTTGGCATAACCAGAGATGTGAAGAAACAGACAAATACAATCAACAGCAACTATCCTATCATATAATGGATGACAGGATTATAACACAAACACGATGAAACAGTTGTCATATACTATACACACACGCATACTTACAAGATAATAAGATCATGAGTATGATGGGAACTCAAGACCCAAATAAAACTTTTTCTTTTTTTTTTTGCAGTGCTAGGAATCAAATCCAGGATCTCATAACATGCTAGGCAAGCACTCAATCACTGAACTTCACCCCCAAACACCAAGCTAAACAATTCTCAAAATAAAACACATACAAAGTAAGACTTACAAGAGATTACACACTGAAGAAAAAAATGGATGAACTTGAAGACACACTAACTTAAAAACTCTATGAAATGATATACATAGAATCAAAAAGAGAAGAAGAGAAAGCCTAAATAAGTTGTGAGATGTGGAACATCACGCAGTTAACATGCTTGTCATCTCAGAAGAAAGGAGGGAGAGAGCAAAATAAAAAAAGTTGAAGAAATAAAGGCTAAAAGTTTTCTGAAACTGACAGACTATAAAGATACATTAAGCTCAACAAACCCCAAACAAAAGAAATATGAAACCACACTAAAAGCATATGATAATGAGATTAAGAAAAATAAAACAGAAGAATGAGAAATAGAAAAAATATTAAAAGTACTTGAAAAAGAATCACTGTCAAGAGACTAGCACTATAAGAAATGTTAAAAGAACCTTCTGGAAGAAGAAAAATGACACCACGTGGAAATATGGGAGAGTAAAGAGAGCACAGATAGTCCATGGTATGATCTCGCAATAGAAATTAGCGAAGTATTAGTTCTGGCTATTCCTAATCAACCATTTATAAGAAGCAAGGTGCCAGTTGCAGTGGCACGCAGCTGTAATCCCAGTGGCCCAGGAGGTTAAGGTAGGAGCATCTCAAGTTTGAGGACAGCCTCAGCAACTTAGTGAGGCTCTAAGCAACTTAGTGAGAACCTATCTTAAAAAATAAAACAGGCTGGGGATGTAGTTTAGTGGTAAGGCACCTCTGGGTTCAATCCCTAGTACTCTCTCCCCCATCCACCCAAAAAAAAAAAAAAGGAGAGAGAGAGAGAGAGAAGCAAGGAGTCAGATTACTGCATGTACTTAACATTGTTTGAAAACTAACAAATATAATGAGATTGGCTGGTTGCTCTTGATATTGCTAGACAAGATGAAAAAAAAAAAAAGAACTCAGGAATTCAAATTCTCAGCTCAAGTACTCACCACAAAAATGACTAAAAGAATCTATGTATACTCTGAAGAAGACCCTTATCTTCTGTTAACAGACTGAGACTGCTGAAAATTAAATTCAGAATCTCATCCTGTGACAGGTTGAATTATAACAACACTGAATTCCCAACTTTACACATTTCCTGTTAAAGTGAGGGTATTGTTTGGGAAAGAATGGGATGATGAAAGTTGGGATGGAGGTGTATAGGAAAAGCCTGATGAAGCTGAGGACACTACACCTCTAAATTCTGGTGAGTCTTTTTGCCAGTAGAAGACACCTCTCCACCACAGTAGAAAGGGATCAATCTCTGCACTGACTGAGCAAACTGCAACGACCTTCCCAGAAGCAGCTGACCGCCTCAGGGCCCAATCTTTATCACCCCTCTTTGCTTCTAGACCTAAAAATAGAATTGAACTTAGCAGGCTCCTTAAGGTAAAGTACAAAGTGAGAACCATGAGGAGGTTATATTACATGCCCAAAGAACTATTTGAATTTTCTAATTTATAAGACATGGATATTAAAAGTAGATATTAATAGATAGTAAAAGTATGGAATAATGTAGAAAGAACAAGGGCTAATGTCAAATAAAGTTGCATTAACAAATTATTGATAAGGACTAAAGACAGATTCTGTATTTAATGCTGCTGCTCAGGAATTTATAAAGGGCTCTAACAGTTGTTTTGTGGGTTGGTTAAAATATGGACCAAAAGGTAGCCCACAGTGAGCTGAAAATGCCAGCCCTTGTTTATTATAGATGAAGAATTCCAAAGATTTAGGAATATTGGAATGTTAGAGTGGGTTTCTTATTTAAAATCTATTCACTGGAGTTAAGAACTGTTCAGGAAATGGAACTTTTCAGGTAGTTCTATACTATGTTGGATTTTTTCATTGTGGTTTCATTTTTTCTTTTTTTGGAAATGCATATTTAAAATAGATACAATGCCTTTCAGTTGATGAATGGATAAAGAAACTGTGGCATGTATATACAATGGACTATTACTCCGCCATGAAGAATGATAAAATTATGGCATTTGCAGGCAAATGGATGAAATTGGAGAATATCATGCTAAGTGAGATAAGTCAATCTCAAAAAACTAAAGGACGAATGATCTCGCTGATAAGCGGATGAGGACATATAATGGGGGGTGGGAGAGGTTAGCATTAGGGTTAGGGTTTGGTTTAGGGTTAGGGATAATGAGGGTGGTAAGAATGGAGGAAGGAAGGACTGTATAGAGGGAAAAGAGGGGTGGGAGGGGTGGGGGGAAGGGAAAAAATAATAACAATGAATCAAACAACATTACCCTATATAAATTTATGATTACACAAATGGTATGCCTTGACTCCATGTACAAATAGAGAAACAACATGTATCCCATGTGTTTACAATAAAAATAAAATACATACAAACTCTTAAAATAGTACACAAATAAAAACTAGCTTATTAGGTATTCTAAGTCCTGGTGTCACCTTCTTCTATCATCATATATGTAAAGACCCTATTGTATAGTAGGTGTTCAATGATTATAACCCAAAGTTGAATGGACCATATAGTAAATATCCTATCAGTCTTTTACAGTTTGAGAAAGAACTTCAGTACTATACTGCTAAGTAACTATATGCTATATAATGAATAAAGCAGAAAAACAAATACATACATAGAAGGTTTTGGAGTAACTCACTAATTTTGTGGTCATCTGTCTAGAGAAGCACATTTTTTTTTTTTTATTTATTTTTTTTTTTGGGTGCTGGGGATCGAACCCAGGGCCTTGTGCTTACAAGGCAAGCACTCTACCAGTCAATTGAGCTATCTCCCCAGCCCTGAGAAACACATTTTTAAAATAGAATTTTTCAGTCTTAAAAATCAAAGAATGAAAGAATATAATCCATCGAAAAAGATTAGGGGACCTAGGGTTGTGGGGAGAGTACTTGCCTACCATGTGTGAGACACTGGGTTTGAGTCTCAGCACCACATATAAATAAATGAATAAAATAAAGGTCTATCAACATCTAAAAATTACTTAAAAAAAAAAAAAGATTGGGTACCTCACTCAGCATTCTTGGAACTACAAGAAAAAGATACAGCTTAAATATGATTCTTACCTCTTATAGACATGTAAATTAGTTATGGAGTTAAGACAAGTAACCATAATGAATATCTAAGATATTTGTTAAATACCTGGTATAATCACTTGCTTGCTTTTTCAAAGGTATCACATAAAAACCTATACTTTTGGTCACTTTTTTTTTATTTGTACCTTCAGAAGTTCTATTTTGTTTGGCACTGGTATATAAAGTAAATTCAGTAAAGAAGCTGGAAGAAAAAAGGAAAAGCTTCACCCACTTTTTTTTAAAATGTGCTATAAGCATCAGTGATTTAAGAATCAGAAGAGACACAAGGCGACATAATCAGTTCATTTGAACAATTTTCTTTTTCTTCAAGGCTATCTTGATTTTGAAGGAGACTGGAACAGAAACAGGCAAATGGAAAATAAGATTAACAAAAGGATGAAATTACAGAAATTCCCATATTTGAAATCCCCTAATGAGACTTTATGCAATTTGTCCATCTGTAATGGAGTTTCAACTACAAAAGCTTGTGAAGTCCAAGATTCCAGAATACCCTGAAATTAAAGTCTAAGAAAAGGTAGAACCAAATTGCAAACTTCCTTTGCAGTGGAAATGCCTCTTCTCCATCTTATCACTCTGGCCTATGGAAAAATAAGCTCGCAATATCAAGTTTGCTGAGGAAGAACTTGTCTCTTTTTGCACTAGTCTGACAGATGACTTCATAGCTGAAACAGAGGCATTACTAGAAGCTTAGACTCAAAAGCGAGCAAGTGGCTGGGGATATAGCTCAGTTGGTAGAATGTTTGCCTCGCAAGCACTAAGGCCCTGAGTTCAATCCCCAGCACCGCAAAAAAAAAAAAAAAAAAAAAAAAAAAAAAAAACCATTAATTTTATATAGTTCAATAGTAGAATGAAAAAGAGAAGTGCTTTTTAAGCTGTTTATACCTTTCTGGTACACTGACATCTTTTTGTAAAGTTATGAATATTACTTGAAGTCAATTTCATAGAACATTACTTCTGGGAACTGATTGTACAAATTATAAGAAAAGTTTAGAGAAGCAGAAATCACTGAAGATTGAAAAAGTCAACAAAGACCACATAAAAGATAAACCTTAATCATTAAAGGACTGGGTAGGTGAGAAGTAGAAATAAGATAAAGGCTTTCCAAGTGAGCATAATAACATGAACAATGCACTATGATAGGAAATAAAAGAGAGGTGTGATATAAGAGTGTGGTGTAAAGAAACATTGACTAGAACAGAACTTTCTCTGGTATTTTCATAAATGCTTTCTGAGAAGAAATTATTATTCTTACTAAAAAGTATAAAACATTCTGGATGAATTTTAATAAGCTTAGGAAAGCTCTTCTGGGACTTAATTTATCTACCTACTCAGCTGACAGTCAAGAGTCTAAAGAGTTTTAACCAAATATTCTTCTCTTGCTTTCTCTAACCATTCTTGCTTCATTATAAATGTCTCCAACAAGAAAGCTGAACTGGCCTGCTTCATTTTTATCTCACAGTAAGCCTGAAATAAAACTTTCACATATACTCATAACTCATATAACTCATATACTCATTGTCAAGCTTTTTGACAATGTAAAAATTAATATAATTATCAAATCAAAGAGTTGTATCAAAATCACAATTCTTCTTGGAATTCTCAGTTATTTTTAATACAGATCTACATTTTCATTCTGCAGTGAGCACTGCCTAAAAAGTAGCTGATCCTGGGCCCAGCACAGTTTTTGAAATATTCCTGCCAACATTGCATAACCTGAATTTGACCATGACGAAACATCCACAAAACCAAATTGGTGGGTATTCTGCAAAAGCAGTAGCCTGCACTCTTCAACAGAGCCTACGTCATAAAAGTCACTGGAAGATCAAGGAACTGTTTCATGTTGGAGGAGACCAGAGACTCATGACAAGAAACTGCCATGCAGGTTTCTATGTTGGGTCCTTTAGCTGTAAAGAGTGTCATTGGGATAATGAGTGAAACTTGAGTGGGGTCTGAAGATGACATGGCAGTGACAAATCAGTGTTCATTTCCCCACCCTGGGGCTTGTAGGCATGAGTCCCCGTGGGACTGCAAATGTCACATGCCCATGAAGCCAGTCCATCTGTGATCTTAATGCTGCATCTCATCAGATGGCTAGTGATTCTGCTTTGTGCATTACTGAGGGTGTTAAACTTTGATCACTTGCTTTAGGTGGATATGCCAGGCCTTTCCACCATGATCTTTCTCCTGTGCAGTTACTTAAATATTGAAAGAAACTGCTATAGTTTGGATGATGTGAGGTGTCCCCCAAAAGCTCGTGTGTGAGACAGTGCAAGATGGTTCAAAGGAGAAATGATTGGGTTGTGAGAGTCTTAACCCAATCAGTGATTTAATCCTGATAGGGAGTAACCTCATGGTAACTGAAGTGGTGGGTGTGGCTGAAGGAAACGGGGTATGGCTTTGGGTTTGTATTTATATCTGGCAAGTGGAGTCTCTCTCAGCTTCCTAATCATGATGTGAGCTGCTTCCTTCTGCTACACTCTTCCTCCATGTTCAGCCTCACCTTGGGCCCTCAGGAATGGAGCTGGCCTTCAGTGGATTCAGACCTTTGAAACTGTGAGCCCTCAAAGTTTTCCTCCTCCAAAAAAATAAATAAATAAAATAATAAATAAAAATTAAAAAATAAAAATTAAAAAAAATCACATTTCTTTAGTCAGAAGGAATGTAACCAAAATAAAAACAAGAAAGGCTAAGAATTTTCACATTGGAAGGAAAAAAAATCTAATAAAAGAAAAATAATAGATCCTGAAAGTCCAAGTAGGATAAAAGGAGTTAAGAAACAAGTGGTTTGCTTTAGGGAGAGTATATTATAATTTATATTACAATAAATCAGATAATATTTTGAAGAACAGCAGCACTGTAGAGAATACAAAGAAGCTCAGAGCTGGGAAGAAAAGACTTTAAGATGTTTTTCTAGGTATTAAGATTAGATTCTTACTAGGGACTGAACCCAGGGCCTTGTGTATGCTAAGTACACACTCCATCACTGAGTCATACCTCCAGCCCCTCAAAATACATTCTTTTTTTTTCCCCAAAAAAATACTGATATTTATTTGAAAACAGAACATTGCAATGACAATAGCAGAGCCATACTGGTACTGCATGTGCCATAAGAACTATGGGAATATTCGAAGCAGCTGAGGCAAGGGGAAGTTTTTAAGGACAAAAATGAGAATCACACTGGCTATTTTGAAACAGTAATCTTTGGCCACACTGATCAATAACAGTGTATCAGTCTGAGTTTGAACAGAAGCTGCTGAGGAAAAGTCCTTGCAGAAGTACTCTTTACATATATATACATGCATTTTGAGTAGAATGCACTGAAAATACATTCTTACTAGTATACCAACTGCATCACTATAGTATGCTGATTTTAAGTCCTTTGGGTACAGTCCAAGGAGTGGGATAGCTGGGTCAAATGGTGGTTCCATTCTAGGTTTTCTAAGGAATCTCCATACTGCTTTCCAGAGTGGTTACACCAATTTGCAACCCCACCAGCAATGCAATGTATGAGTCTGCCCTTCTTCCCCATATCCTTGATAACAGGCCAAATGATTTCTCTAGTAAGTGGATGATGATACAAAATGGGGGTTGGAGGGGAGGCAAAAATGGAGGAAGGATGGATAGTATAGAGGAAAATGAGGGGAGGGGAGAGGATGGGGGAAGGAAAGATAATAGAATGAGACAAACATCATTACCCTATGTACATGTATGATTACGCAAATGATATGACTCCATGTATAACCAGAGAAACGAAAGTTGTACCCCATTTGTGTACAATGAATAAAAAAAAAAATAGTATACAAACTGGCTGACATTCAGTAGTTACATGGTATAAAGGGCAAGGACAAGCACATCTTAAGTACATACCAAATGTCAAGAAAAAAATATAATTTCCCCATAATATTAAGGTAAGAAGCAGAATGTTGAAACAGAGACATAAAGAACCAAGTTTTGTTTCTGATTTTGTGATGAGGTCTTGATATGTTGCCTAGGCTGTTTTTGTTTCCATTGAGCCACACACCATCCCTTTTTAAAATTTTTCATTTTGAGACAGTCTTGCTAAGTTGCTAAGGCTGGCTTTGACTTTGTGATCCTCCTGCCTTGGCCTCCCAAGTTGCTAGGACTACAAGCACGCTCCACTCACTGTTCCTGGCACCCAGGCTGGTTTTGAACTTGTGGTTTCAAGTGATCCTCCCACCTCAGTCTCCCAAGTAGCTAGGACCACAGGTACCACACCGAGCAAAAGCCAAGATTTTGTTTTTATATATTGGCTCATAGAGATTTCTAGAAAATATGCCTAAGAATTTAATATCATTAATATGGTCTCTCCTAATAATTTTAGGATAAATGATTGGGATTTAAATTTTTTTAAAAATTACTTTCTCTGATTTATTGATACATTTTAAGTGAAAGAGTGAACAAAATTAAATCTAAATTTAAAACATAATAGAGCTCCTGATGATCACTAAATACTTACGATGGTCGATCCTCAAGAATCAAGGCAGTGGTAGAAAGTGGCTCAAATTCAAAATTCTTTCGTCTTGAAGACTGAGGTGGTGGTTTACAGGTCCTTCCTGTTCGTGCTTCATATTCCTATAGTACATGAGATATAGTTTATGTACAGATTTTCAGTTCACAGTATTAAATCTGTAACATTAAAGACATTATGTTATAATAAAAAACTATATACAAGTCATACATTTATTTGGTAAAAATATTAGGGAGATAAAAAAGTAAGTCATTATTTTCCTGAAGCAACCTAAATTATGAATTTGTTTGCATACAAAGTATCAAAGTGTGTAAGGAGAAGGAAAGACAGAAATATACTCAATTAGGAAAGGATTTAAGGACATGCTTTTTATTATCTTCTATAGTATCAAATATCCAAATCCAGCTTTCAATAATCTATAAGCAGATAAATCTATTTTTTTAAGCTTTAGTCAGTTCAGGAATGGAAATGTTGAGACAGAATACAGACAATTCTGTTATAATATTTTGAAGAGCTTTCTCCAGGGTAACAGTGAACCTCAAATAAAATGGTGGTTTTAGATTGTTAACCCTCTGTTGCATCTAACTACTACTTACTCTATATTTTATACTTTACCAACACATCTTATCCAAATATATGGCCCCAAACTCTCGCCAAACAATTAACTAGAACTAAGAAACTTTCTATAATGTTTCTCTAATTTATTGAAACCGATAATCCTATTAAAGAATTTGACATAATATGCTCTTTATTTTCTTTAGTGGTACTGGGTATTGAATCCACAGTCACTTTACCAGTGAGCTACACCCCCAGGTTCCCCCTTTATGTTTTGAAAAAGGATCTCGAGCTAAATTGAAGAGACTGGCCCCAAACTTACAGTCCTCCTGCCTCAGCCTCCCAAGTCACTGGGATTACAGGCATGCACCACCAAGCCTGGCCTTTTTCCCCCCTAATAAGTGATGGTATTTATTCTAGGCATACAAGATTTTGTTTTTGTTTTTGGCAGAGCTGGGATCAAACCCAGGACCTCATACGTTCTAGCAAAGTGCTCTATCACAAAGTCACATCCCCAGTCCCATAATATGTTCTTGATGGATTCATTTACAATTTTCCATTTAAGCATTCTTTCATAAACATTCACAACTTTATGAAATTTATTTGCCAAAGATTAGTAACAAATTTACTAGCTTATAATTGACAGAACCCACAGTTTTCCCTTTCTAAAAAAACCAAGTGAGCACCTGATCAGCAACAAGTATGAATTATATTTTCATGAAATTCACAAAGATTACTCAATGATTTTATGAGTGACACAAGTTGACTAGACCTTTGAGAAGACATTAATTTATACAAAGAAAATTAAATGGCTTAAAACGGTCAGATGTTTCACTTATTAGGGGCTTAACTACCATGACCTATAATTAATTTTATTCTAGTATTACATCATCTCCATCCTTAGTATTACAACTCAAAGATTATTTCTCCCTACTGAATCAGACGATTACAAAATGTGAACTGATTGTTCTATTCCTCTTAAAAATTTGGTGATACTGAACCCTAATCTTATTTGAGATAAAATGTTTTAAATGACCTATGTTTTCTTAGGAATTCTCTATAAACTTCAGCTTATTTTGGGATTCTAGACACTGTTTATGAAGGATTGTATCACTGTTTAACATTCACCTTTAGTTCTGCATCTCTGCTTCCAAATACTAAGTCTATACTCAATCTGAGAGTTCCCTTGCATAAGTGTACTAAGATTTCTCCTTTCTCAAATTATTTAACATAATTATATGTGCCCAGGTTTATGAACACCTATTAGCCTTTCAGAGTCAAAAGTCATCAGGTCACTTTTTTTTGGTCTTTTAAAATTTTCTTTCCTAACATCCAGGATATAATCCTAATGTTCAATGTTTCTTTTCTCTTTTTTTTTTTTTTACCAATTTCAGAGTAATAGATTATTCTTCTGCTATTAATACAGGATTTGTTAAAATTCAAATTTTGTATAATTTAATAGTATTTTATTTTCCTTCATTGTGACTCAGTTTCACTGAATTCAACGCATATTATCCATAAAGCATTTTCCATGCAAACAAGTGCCAAATGCATACAAAGCAAATCGAACTTCTAAATCAATATATTAATAGCAACTAGTACTGATTGACACTATGTATCATGCACTGTGAACATTTAGCACATTTAATACTTAAGCAACCCTATCAGACACCTCAAATAAAGAAAATGGGTACAAAAGGTGTACACTCACTTGCTAAAGTCATATGTAGCAGGCAGACTATCTCCAGTGCCTGGCTTTCAAATATCTACTATCTTGTTATATTAACAGTGAAGAAGCCATTTATGACAATTAACAAGAAAGAGATTGACAGAAATCATTCAGTGAAAGACTCAGGAACTAGGTCTATGAGGTATAGCTGAATGGTAGAGCATATGTGAGGGTTCAAACCCCAGCACCAAAACAAAAGAAGAAGAAGAGGAGGAAGAAGAAGAAAAGAGGAGGAGGAAGAGGAGGAAGAAGAGGAGGAGGAGAAAGAAAAAAAGGGAAAGGACTCAAAGTTCAGAGATATGAATCAGGCTGACAATACCTGAATCACTGATCCATCTAAATATTACAAAGAGTATAGACGGAAAAGAGAGGTGGGAGGGCTGGGGGGGGAAGGAAAAAAATAACGGAATGAATCAAACATCATTACTCTATGTAAATGTATGAATATGCAAATGGTATGCTGTTACTCCGTGTACAAACTGAAACAACATGTATCCCATTTGTTTACAATAAAAATAAATAAAAAAAAAAGAATAAATAAATAAATATTACAAAGAGACCACCAGGCAGTATGTGTGTTTTCTGTAAGCTGTAATATGAGACACCCATCACCAATTCCTGAAATATTGCCAAAAAAATTAAACAAATATCATTAAGCCTACCGAGTTATGCTCTCCACTAGAGAGCCAAAAGAAATAAACGAAATTAACTCATACATATTCTGTATAAATAACGCACAGAAAAACATGAAGTAATTAAATTATTAATAGGTTCGCCCCTAAAAAGGTTGGACTAGAAATGAAGAGCATTTGTTTAATTTATTCAGTACTGTTGAACATTAGTTACAACAAAAAAATATGATGTACTGTGTGAGAGATCACTCATGGCTGGTAACAGACAAAGTTTAAATAAAGAGGTGGCATCAGAACAAGACAAAAAATGATAAATGTTATTTAAATACATAGAAAATATTGAAAAGGAATCAGCAAGGGGGAACAACCAAAGACATAGGTCAGGAAAACACATTAATCCCACTGAATAGGAAAAATGGAAAATAAGGTTGGAAAGGAATAGGTTAAATAATGGAGCTTTTCACTGGCAAAAATATTTAGACTTCATGAACAAATTGGAGGAAAAAAATGAAAGTTTGGGAAAAGCCAAGCTTTGATAAAAGTAGTCTTTCATAAAAAATTAACAACATAAGTACATATTTAATATAGAATGCAACTCAAAGTGAAGCAGCTAGAATATCATTTATGTATCTGCCTAAAGAATGACTTTGTAGAGAACAACCACTCAAATATTTTTCACATGAAAGAAGATGAATTGTACCATTTCCCAACATACATGCTTACAAAACAATGCTGTAAGTTTCTAGAGGACAATAATTTAAAACTTAAAAACATGGTATTAATCCATTCTTATTTGAAATGGTATAGATTTCTACACCTTGAGTAGATCAAGTACTTGATGAACAAATTATTAAAGATGTCATTCTAAGGTGATTAGAATTGTGAATTATTTCAGAAACAGCAAAATATCACATATCAATAATTTCAAAATTGATTACTATTTATTAACTCAGATTTTTTTTATTACAAAAAACAGAAAATCCAACTCAAACAGGTGAATTCATCAGGTTTTAGAACAAATATTCTATACAGTTAGTTAACTTTGGAATCTGTTTGATTAAAGTTTATGAGCACCAGAGTCTTTGATTCTTTACTACTGTCTCAGGAATGCACTCTACCATATGTTTTGAATATATAATTAAACATTTAAATAAGTATTTCATTTTCATCTACATTCCTAAAAGTTATATATACAAATTGGCAACAAAGGAAGGGGACTATGGGTGTGGTACAGCACATGCCTACCATGTGCAAGGACTGGATCCCCAGCATTGAAAAAAATATTCTTTTCTTCAGAAAGGAAGTACAGACTTCTACTTAGTGAATTGGGTAATTCACAACAGCTTTCTCACTGAAGACAACATCTGCCATTCCTGACAAAGGGGATACAAACAAGGTAAGCCTAATGATCATAACTACTGTGGGGTCTGGCAAAAATTCTAGTGGAATTCTTTCTGATTACAAGGCAAGTGTTTTGCTGCTGAGCTACATTCACCCCAACCCTCACTTTTTTTATGTGTGTGGTTCTTAATCTTGTCTTTTCTGTAACTAGGGGTTCAATGCAGGGCTTTGCAAATTAGAGGCAAATGCTTTGCTGCTGAGCTACATCCCAGCCCTCTGGGAGCAATTCTGAACATCAGGTCGGAAGTGGAAACCCAAACAAAGCTGGCTGTTCCTTTGAAAAGGAAAAGGGTACTAGAATTTTTGACACAGAATAGTAGGAAAAAAAGTCCTCCACTAAGAAAGAGCACCAGAAAATAATCTAGCAGTCCTATTCAGCCTTTTATCTGAACACCAATCAATGCATGTATAAAGTGAAACACTACAAAGCTGGGGGAAAAAAAATTCTGGGGAAAGAATTATTGGGTATCTGTAACCAAACAGATCTCAGAGCTCATGCAGGGCTAAGAATTATTCACATTGCCAATAACCAGAATGGAAAGTCATCACTGAATACATAGACATTGAAGAGAAACCCTCCAGAAGGTCTGCTTGTTGGATACCAGATATTGTAAATTTTAGATTGTTGAATGCTAAATAATGCATGACTTTATTCTGTCCAGCAGTAAAGTTGCATGTGTAGCTGTATGAATCTTTTATGGCTTATATTATGAACATTTTTTTTTTTTAGTTCAGGTTGAGAATAACTTTCTTTAGAACTAATTTACCCCACAACTAAGAAATTGTCGATAAGCTTACTTTCTTTTGCACTGTTTTTTCTACAATTAACATCTCCAGTAAAAATTTCAGATCTTGAATATTAGAAATTATAGAATTATCATGAATTTAAGGATAAAGCAGTAGAAACTATCCAAAATTAAGCACAGAAAGAGAATATATTGGAAAAGTACAAGCAGAATTTTAGAGAGTAATATAAAGTAGCATAAAGCATGTGTAGCTGCAGCTGGGGAGAAAAATAGTTGAGGAAATAATGGCTGAAATTTTTCTAACTTTTGTGATAACTATATCTGCAGACCCAAGAAATTAACCAAATTCTAATCAGAATACAGATAAAACCACACCAAAGGACATATTTTGGGTTTTTTTTTTTTTCTTTTTTTTTTTAAAGCAAATGACAAAGACCCAGTTTACCAGCTTTTTTAAACCTAAGCTTAACATTACATATTTAAACAATTGTCAAAACGTTACTAAGTTGCCAGCATTCATGCATAACTAGAAAACATCCTTAAGTTTATATTAAACCAGAAATGTATTACCATTAATGCATTAATATCTTTCATTACTAAATACTGGCGGGGGGTGGGGGGACAAATTATTTCTACAGGAGATTCATCCTGGCAATGTTAGCTCACAGCAGGCTGACACTACTTGGCTCACATGTCAAACACAATGGAAAGCAGATCCATGCTGGTGTTAGAATACAATCTTGTCCTAGCACTACTCAAAGTCAAGGCTCACCTTGGATTACGTTTAATAAAAAAGCAAAGTGCATACAGAGATTACAACAATTTTAAAGACAAAAAAAAAATGGTCCTATTGTGTGGTCCCAACAATAAACTCAAAAGTCTATGACAAATAGGGGCTCCGATGAGCTGTTTATAAATACTTTAGGTTAGGTACAATTATACTGAAAGTTGAGTTCGTCTGAAATCTTCAAAAAAATGTTCCTGTTAATCCTCAAATGGTGCTTGTTATAGTTTAACATTTCTGTTAAATGTGTGCGTTGAATTACTTGTTATCCAAGCGTAGCAGCTGCTCCTTACCATTTATCGTTAAGGACTTTAACTGGCTGTCTTCTTCAACTTCTACTCTTTCTTGACCATTCTCGACAATTCTTTTTGTAGTGATTTTTCTGCCATTTACTATTTTGGTAGAAGTTGATATAGATTTGAAGTTACCCATCCCGCTGCCGCCAAATGATGTAGAAGAGAATGAAGTAAGGCCACCGTGACCTAGTGACCCAAATGAAGTAAATCCTGTATCAAATGAAGAAAATCCACCTCCAAATGATGGAAATCCACTAAAAGCAGAGAAAAATGAGCCTGCATCTTGGTTTCTACTTCCTGGGGGACCCCTTTGGTTCCCAAAAAAGTCTTCAAATGGGTCTTCAGATCCAGTGGTAGCCCGCTCCTCTTCATGCCCTTGACAAGCAAGGGCTCCACTTGTCTCCTTGGTGTTACTGGTAGACACACTGCTCTTCCTTCTTCCCTCCTGGGGTCTGCCAGAGGTGTTCAGTGTCTTCAACTGTGCTCCAATCAGTGAAGGAGGTAAGCACAAGATGTGTGTACCCCTCAGTGCATGGAAGAAATGGTGGCGGGAGCACACTTGACCCTGACCTCTCAGGAAGGTTACCCAGCAAGCATCAAACACAGGAAACCAAAGAAGTCGAACGAAAACGGGTCCCTTCCACCAAAAAATTCCCTGAAGACATCATCTGCGTTCCGGAACGTGAAGCCAAACTCAAAAGGACTGCCAAAATGACTTCCACCTCCACCTCCACCATTTAAGCCTTCTTTGCCATACTTGTCATAGATGTCCCGTTTTTTTAGCATCTGATAACACCTCATATGCCTCAGCTACTTGTTTGAATTTTCTCTCTGCTTCTTCTTTATTCTCAGGATTTTTGTCTGGATGCCACTTTAGTGCCAGTTTCCGATATGCCTTTTTGATATCCTCGGGAGAGGCATGTCTCTGAACGCCTAGAACTTCATAGTAATCCACCATGTTTTAACAGATTGTTGGAACAAGTCCGAGGACGCGGCGGACTGGACCGGAGGGGACGGGACCGGACGGGGCGGGGCGGGGCGGGGCGGGCGGCCGGGTGCTCGCGGTCTGGCACAGCTGCGCTGGTGGCGGCGGCCCATATTTTGGTTTTAAATAGTCAAATTTCTCTAAAAATTAAAGTTAAAAATTTAATTTCATAATCAAATTGATGAAAGCATGTTAAAAAGAAAACCTTAGAAGAGGAAAAAAGTAATTATATAAAAAGAACTGAATGTGAAAATGACTACGGACTTCTCTGAAATCATGCAAGTCAAAAAGTAATAGAATAAACTGGTGCAACCACTCTGGAAGGCAATATGGACATTCCTCAGAAAACTTGGAATGGAACCACCATTTGACAGTTATCCCAGACCTTAGCATATACCTAAAGGACTTAAAATTAGCATACTATAGTGACTTGGTCATGTCAATGTTTATAGCAGCTCAATTCACAAGAACTAAGCTGTGGAACCAACCTACATGCCCTTCAACAGATGAATGAATAAAGAAAATATATATGATAGAATATTACTCAGTTATAAAGCAGAATGGAATAATGGCATTTGCTGGTAAATAAATGGAACTGGGGGCTATCATGCTAAGTGAAATAAGCTAATCCCCTAAAACCAAAGGCCAAATGTTCTTGCGGATATGCTGAAGCTAATATGCAATAAGGTGTGGGGAGGGAAGAACAGAGTTCACTGGATTAGACAAAGGGGAATGAAAGAAAGAGGGGGTAACAGGAATAGGGAAGACAGTAGAATGAATCAAACATAACTTTCTTATGTTCATATATGAATATGCAACCAGTATAACTCCACATTATGTACAACCACAAGAATGGGAAGTTATACTCCATGTATGTATAATATGTCAAAATGCAATCTACTGTCATGTATGTCTAAAAGGAACAAATAAAAAAAAAAACTTTTAAAAAGGCAATAGAAAAATCTTTAAATTCCTGAAGGGGAAAGGGGAAATAACACCAAACCTGTTGACAGAATCTTATACCAAGAGAAAATATCTTTCAAACATGAATGTGAAATAAAAGTATTTTCAGACAAGTAAAAGCTAAGATATTATTTTTTTTTTTCTGCAGCAGGGTACTGTGGATTGAACTCAGGGTGCTTTCCCATTGAGCTATATCCCCAGCCATTTCTTTAAATTATTATTTTTTATCTAGAGACAGGGTCTCACTACGATGATGAGGCTGGCTTTGACTCACCATCCTCCTGCTTCAGCTTCCTGAGCCACTGGGATTACAGGCATGTGCCACCATGCTGGGCAGCTAAGAGAAGTTATTGTCTGTAGATATGCAAGATATTTTAAGGGAAATTCTTCAGGCAGAAAAAGTGAATCACATGGAAATGTGAAATTTAAATGAAGAAACATAAATAACAAAAATAATAAGTATGGATAAACATTTTTACTCATTGTTTTAATTTTTAGAGAAATTTGACTATTTAAAACCAAAATATGTAATTATATTATGAAGTCTAGAGAACAAAAATCAGAAGGGAGATAATGGCAGTATACTATCGTTAAGTTCTTATAATACACTTGAATGCTTTAATATTATTTGAAGGTAGACTGTAATAAATCTTTGGGGAATACTGGGAATTGAACCCAGGGCCTCATGAATGAGTCACGTGTACTCTACCACTGAGCTAGCTACACATACCTCAGACTTTTTTATTTTGAAAAAAGGTTACCCAGGTTGGCCTCAAACTTGCAATCCTCCTGCCTCAACATTCTGAGTAACTGGAGTTACAGGCCTGTGCCAATGAACCTGGTTAGACTGTAATGAATTAAAGATAAAAATCTTAGATCCTTGTGTAACTTATCAATGTGTAATCAGAGGATCTATGTGTCCGGGAGATACATTCATGGGGTCTGCAAAGTCAGAATGATATTCCAAATGACAAAGAAAAAAATCTTCTTTGAATTGAGTGAAAATGCAGAGACTATTTCTTAACTCATTTAATAAAGCCAATATTATAATAACAAAACCAAAGACATTACAAAAAAAAAAAATAGAACTCTATTGACCATTATCTCTCATGAACAAAAATGCAAAGATCCTCAACAAAACATTAGCAAACTAAATTCAACAATGTATATAAGAATTATACACCACAGTCAAGTGGGATTTACCCCAGGTATACAAAGTAACCTAATCAATTAGTGTAATTTATCACATCAATAAGCTAATGAAGGAAAAAAATACATGGTCATAAGAATAAGATGCAAAAAAAAAGCATCTGATAAAATCCAATACTCATTCATGATAAACACTCTCAACAAAGTAGGTATAGAATGAACTTCCTTAACTCGATTTAAAAAAATCTACAAAAAAATCCCTTGCAGTTAGCATTATACTCAATAGTGACACTAAAAGTTTTCTCACAAAGATCAAGAATAAACAAAATGTCTCCTCTCACCAATACTTTTAAACATTGTTCTGAAATCCCTGGCTAATGCAGTAAAACAAGAAGAGGAAATAAAAGTTTATACTAGTTGAGAAGGAAGAAATAAACTGCTTTTGTTCATAGATGATATGATCACCCATGGAAAAAGTCCAAAAGAATCAATGACAACAACAACAAAATTCCTGGAATACAGCACTTACACCAAAGTTACAGGATACAAGTTCAATGTACACGAATCAATCACTTGTATCAGAAAAATGATACAGGTATAAATCTCACACACACACACACACACACACAAAATACATACTGCATCCCATGGGAAAACTACAAAATTGATAAAAGATACTGAAAAGAACTACATAAATGGAGAGAGATTCCATGTTTATGGATACACAAAGGCTCAATCTTGTCAAGACATAAATTCTTCACAAATTGATCTATACATTCAACACAATTTCAGAGAAAATCCAAGCAGGTTACTCTGTGAATGACATTCTGATTATAAACTTTGTTTAGAGAGTCAAACACCCTGAATAGCCAACTCATGAATGAGAAAATAAGTCAAGAGGACTGACACTACCCAAATTCAAGACTTCTAAAACTACAATAATCAAGACAGTACAGCACTGGTTAAAGGACAGACAAAGAGGTCAATGGAACAGAACATAGATCCCAGAAATAAACCCACATAAATATAGCCAAATGATCTTTCACAAAGGGCAAAGACAATACAAAGGAAGTAGGTCACTGGAGGTATACCCAAAAAGGGGAAATGGGTATCCCAATTCCTTTCTCACTCTGCTTTCTAACTCAAAGGTTAGGTCTCATTTTTATTTATATATCAAGAACTTAAACAATCTCTACTGTATTATACATAGTCAATATTTGTTAAATAAATTATGTATTCATTAAAAATGAAAGCCAGATGATCTTAAAGAAGAATCCAGGATGAGTTTAAAAATTTTGTTCTTCAGGTTCTGCTAAAGGAAAGGCCTAGAGTTTACAAACGTTGAGGTCACACCCTGAGTTGCTAGCACATTCCACCACATTCTGATGACTTGTGTTCTATACCTGAAGAGATATACAAGAAAGAAGGTATAGCAGGAACCTTTAAATATTTCTTAAAGAAGTAAAATATGGGGATTGGGAAGAAAGAATGAATAGTAGATTTTCTCCCAAGAAATAAAGAGGAAGAATAAAAAAGTAAAATATCCTAATATATACACTAATATCCATGTACTGACTTGATTGAAGGTTTAGTGAACAATGGGAACACTACCCTTGAAGGGTTAGTGTTAAACCACATTAGTAAGTAAACCCTCCATTCCTATATGCTGTAAACAGTTTACAGAGAGCCAAAAGAATGTTTCAGAAACAAAAGAAACTCTCCATGTTTCTAAGATCTCAATGCCATATCTGGCAGGGCGTGGTGGTGCACATCTGTAATCCCAGTGACTCAGGTGGCTGAGGCAGGAGGATTGCAAGTTTGAGGCCAGTCTCAGTAACTTAGCAAGATTCTGCCTCAAAATAAAAATTAAAAAGGACTGGGGATAGCTCAGTGGTATAACACCCCTGAGTTCAATGCTCAGTACCATTAAAAAAAAAAAAAAAAAAAAAAAAAAAATCTGCCCAAGATAAAAGAACTCTCTAACACCACTTCATCCAAAGTAGGGAAAATATCATGCTTGGAGTCAAAAGGGTATAGCCAATTATGATACCTTTGCTGATCCTAAATTTTATTTCAGAATCAAATTAGGGGAGATAAAAACCATACCACATTTCAAATTTAACTGAAATCTTGGGCCTTTTTAAGGTGACACAAGATTAGGTAAATAAATACGAAAACAAAACATAAAAGGTGTACTACTTTAAGGGACTTTTAGCACTTCATTGTTTTCTGGTATATACAGGAGAGCCTCAGTAAACTTCATTTTGGCAGTTATTAGCACAATTTTGTTTGTTTATTTTAATTTGAAGGCTGACATAATAAACAAAACTAAGATAAAGACAGAATGAATCAAATTTTAAGTTTCATAATCAACTGCATGCATATAATCAAACAACAGGTCCTCAGAGTATTTTCTAACTACAAATTATTTCTAAGTCTCTGTTTCTGATAATAGGAAAACATTTCCCTCAAAATTCTAGCCTAACATGAGGAAACTTAAATGTTTTGAATTCTGTCTTCTTTAATTAATTTAAGCTTCTCTTTTGAGGCTGATACATCTCCACTGTCCCAGAAGCACAGGGCCAGAATTGTTACGAGTTCATCTCTCAATCTTCAGAACATACAAATTAACCTTTTTTGAAAGTTAATTTATTCATACGTAGGATATGCATAATTTATCAATTCTGAATAAAGAACACACATGGAGCTACAAAGGTAGTTATTCACTACCTTTCAAGGTGACAACAGATTAGGTAAAAAAAAAGGGGAAAACAAAACACACAAGGGTATAATACTTTGAGGAACTTTTCAAGAATAAATTCTGAAAACAGTCCAGCCTCTCCACAATTTAACAATGATGAATAAAGCACTTTATTTTTGTAGGACTTAGCCAAATTTTACACCAAGAGCATAACCAATGAACTTATTTTCAAATATTATAATACTATAAACACAAATAACATTAATAACCAGAAAAGTTAACTCTAACACTTTCAAAGTGTTAACTATTACTCCCAGGGCACATATATGGTCGTCTATGTTAATGTTCTTAAAAGTTCAAAAATTTCAAAATCAAAGGTTTAACTGAGGAGAATTCTACTTTTGGACAGACTGTGCTCAGATTAAGAAATTAGTATCTTAAAAAAAAAAACTTTTTATTCTTGCCTGTCAAGTTGTGTGAAAGTGATTTAACTACTCAACTAAAATTTAACTAACTCAGAATAGCATTTGTGCTGAAAACCTTGCACTGTCATCTAAGTACTACAATCTCGTTTTTATATGAAGGATACCAATATGAAAATAGTGTCTAACCCGAAAGAAATGATGTTCATTTTCTGCTGAAAGAATGTCAGTTTGGCATAAATAGTGTATACTCACTCTAGAATGTAATTGTATTATAATTATATATAACATGGCTCATTTGAAATTATTCTCACTTGCAGTTTGAAGGTTAGAAAACAAATTATCTATATTCCAACTTTCTATCAAAACCAAAAACCCAGGTCAACTGAACTAAAATATAACTGAAGTACTATTTATATTTAATAGATGCAATTTTTATCATGGCTCACCAACTGGTTCAAAAGACCACAAGCAGGAATTTCATACCTGCAAGAGAACACATGTGATAATCCTCAAAAAATAATACCATAAATATTGTTGTGATTTGGGAATTGATCATAAAGTTAAATGCCAAACTTCAGTCAGTGTGACTTGGCTATCATCCTAAAATGTTTTTTATGTTTTTTTATTGTTAACATTGAAAGAACTAAAATTGACCAGGCCTTTAATAAAATTTACCATATGAATATTTTAAAAATGTATAACCAGCTTTCACTTAGAAATTTTGTGTATCTCTGAAAAGTTATGTAAAACACAAATTTCATATAAAAATAAATATTATATATATGGTGATATTGTTCTTAAAATAAACTGGAGAAAATTAGATATAATACCATATGTAAAAGTATACATATTTGAAAATAATTATACATGTTTTTAATACAAAAAATGAATTTTAAAAAGCCTAAAAAATGTGACAGGAAATACAAATGAGGTACATTATCATTTAATGTTTTATATTTTATAAAGAAAATAAAATCATGTTATGCCATTAGTAATTAATAGAGAAAAATTATATAAACCAAATCTTACTTTCCTATTTACTGAGTGTATAATCTTATAGAGGTTTTCCATCAAAAATTTAAAAACAGAATTCTGGCCCAATAATCATTATACTCATACTTCAGAATATAGCAAATTCTTTCTGAATACTTGCTTTAAAAATTATTGTACAATGAAATAATATTACCACTTCAATATCCTAATAAATCTTATGTTTTGCCACTCAAAAAGCAAGTGAGGCATATAGAAAGTTCAAAGGCATTTCTTTTGACCTTAGTACTTCTAGCCCCTATTCATTTTTTCAGGCAGTTTTACACCTGAATTGTTAGCTACCTCTTTGTTTCTCACAGTCTTAACAGATAAAGACCCTACCTTAAAATATGACAGATTAGTATTCTTCATGACTTCACTGGTAATGTGTTCCTTTTTTAAACTTCAGATTCTAAACATATAAAATCCACTTGAAAGGAGTACATGATAAAGAATCTTAAATAAAGTTTTATATTTATAATATTTTACAGAATTCAAAGTTCAAAGCTGAGAAAGTGTTTTCAAGTTGGAACAGAGTCAAAGTTGCAAATTTACCATCGCTATGAAGAAAAAAAACATGCCCACTTTAAAAATGGCAATTGCAGGGAAGACGACAGCAAAGCTAGACAAATGAGAAGCACAGAACTCACACCAGTAAGACTGAGAAAGCAGAAAGAGAGGGGCAGGAACATGCTCCGTCACATGATGAAAGCAATACATATGGAAAGGGGTCTGACTATCCATCGACAACAAACAAGACAACAAACAAATATGAAAAATACACCAAAAATACAGACAACTGGAAAGCTCAAAAATTAAAATAAGTGGAGAAATTATCATCTGAAAGGTCCAGAGAAGGGGCTGTAGAGGATGGCAACCATATTTTAATTTCACTTCTTCTCATACAAATAACAGTGGTTTTTTTACCTGACCACTCATCAAATTTCATACAATATATATTTAAAAGAGAGAAATGTAAGGCCTTAGCTTCCCAAAAATGAAAACAACAGAATATCACCAAAGAAAACAGTAATTCAACCAGTACGTGACTTAGAGACTCATAGTAAGAAAATACTATAAATCGCCAAAAAGTCAATACCTTTATAATTTTCAATAGTAAGAATACTGTTTGGCCTCGAGAGGGCGAACTTGGTCTTCTGGAAAAATTCTAGACACCAGTTACTTTCAGACTTTAAAATAAAAAAGAGGAGGTAAAATTTAAGATGTCAAAATAGCAGAGGTTCCCAACCTTTGTTGGTTAACAAGTCCCTTAGTGTCTCAGTAAATTTTTTTTCCCTCAAGCTGGGATAGGACCCAGGACCTCATGCCCTCTACCTGGGCTATATCCCTAGCCCTCAACATTTTTTTAACAGCACCTCCTAAGTCAAAAGAAAGAATAATAGTTCTGTTTAATAAGTATTTAAATCCAAACAATCTAATAAGAATTAATATCTTACCACTAAGCAAACATTTAAAAGAAATACACATAAGTTCAAAGTTTTATTTCATTCTTAAATAACCAGAATAAATTACTAATGGGGTGTGTATGCCTATCATATACCATACAATTTCTCAAACTCTGAAATCAGATTATACACCATCACCCTTGTTTTCTGTCCCATACTAACTTCTATACAGTATTTGCTTTTTATCATAGTAACCTAAGAAAAACCAGTCACAAAGATATGATGCCACAAAAAAGCATGCAGTACCACTTAGTGTTGAAACTATGTACTTCTTCAGGTTACCAGTCTTCACCATATCTGATGGATGTGGAGTAACACTGAACTTAGCATAAAAAGTAAATATCCCATGATTCCCCTGTGCGTAAACTGCTGCACACCAGGGTACCTGGGTCAGTCTAGGAATGACAACACTCTAGTTTTACATCCCAGCAGTTAAATAAGCTTTTCACTATTTCAATTAGCTGTAAATAAAATTAACTACAATATTTTTGGGTGTTTTTTTTTTTGCAGTGCTGGGGATTGAACCCAGGGCCTTCTACCGACTGAGCTATCTCCCTAGCCCAAAATTAACTACAATGTTTTTAAACAATGTTATAAAAATTACTTCTCTATATTATTTCCTTAGAGGAAATTTTTTTTTCCCAATTTGAATGATGATTATTGCCTTAATGTGATTCTTTTTATAGGTGTTAGCTATGTTAAATCTTGCAATTCAGGAGAAAAACAGGAAATTCATTATGTATCTTCTTCTAAGCAACAACTTCTACGAAATTCAAAGCAATAACTTCTATGAATTCAAACTGATCCAGTTTCATTGATCCAGTACTGAGAAACACAAGTTCAGGAGTCAAATAAGATTTGAAAGTCTTAACAACTCAAAAATGTGGATATTAATATAACTATTAGAAGCACTGGTTTCTGAATTGCTAGAAACAGACTGTGTGGCAACTCTTTTCAAAAATCCTTCCTTTAGACAGAACACTAGAAAAACGACAGAATTTGACCGCATAATCTACTCAACTTTTGCTTTTTACTCTATCATCAGTTCACAGCTAGCAATATTCATAAAATCTGTACAACTGGCAAATGTTATCAAGTGCAAGTGGAAGTCAAAGTATCTGGTGAGAATGATTGACTAAGTTTTTTTTTAAGCTATCTAAAGAATAATTGGGAAAGAAAATCAATGTTCTGCTACTTTAAAGAATTATCACAACCATAAAATATAATCAGAATATTGTGGCCTTTTTTTTTTAAAAATAAGATTACTATAAATATTTATGATCCTAAAAGTTTGTATCTAGAAAAATAAAAATGAATATGGTCATTAACAAAAAGAATGCTTAAAAATCGATGGTAAAGTACATAGTCATATATTAGTATTTACCTGCTGAATGATTCTGGAAGTTTTCTGAAGATTCTCTCTGGGAGGGACTTTACCAAATAATTTCCAACCAGGAGCACTATGGACAACCGATTTGAGTTCCTTTGTTCTTTTTGGGAAAAGGTTTCTGAAAAACAGAAAAGTTACATGAACTGTATATTTTATAACCAGGGAACTATTAAATAGTAATTTTTAAATTGTTTATTCCCCCCCAAAAATGAAAAATACTCCTAAAGAAAGTTATTTCTATTATTTACCCTGCTATTTCTTAACCTAACAGGACTCAATTAAGAATACTGGTTTTTTGTCCAGTGCAATGACGCACACCTGTCTGTAATCCTAGCAGCTTGGGAAGCTGAGGCAGGAGGATCACAAGTTCAAAGCCAGCCTCACCAAAAGCGAGGTGCTAAGCAACTAAGTGAGGCCCTGCCCTTAAATAAAATACAAAATAGGGCTTGAGATATGGCTCAGTGGTCAAGTGCTCCTGCGTTCAACCCCTGGTACTCCCCAAAAATAATAATACCAGGTTTTCATAAAAGAGAATGAAATTATATCATTTGTATAAAAATGAATAGAACTTGAGAACATTAGGTTAAGCCAAAAAAGTCAAACTAAGAAAGTGAAGGGTCAGATAGTTTCTGTCATATGGAAACTAGAGAAGAAAAACTAAAAGGAAGATAGCAGAGTGGGGAGGTGGATCTCATGAAAATCAAAGGGAGATCAGAAGGGGAAAGGAACCTGGGGGAGGGAAGAAGGAAGGAAAAGGGGAAACACTGAGAATATTGGCCAAATTAGACTATTATATTGCGTATATTTACAAACATATAACAACAAATCTCACCATTATATGCAATTATAATGCACCAATAAAAATATGAAAAAGGATACCTGGCTTATATTAGAGTTTTTAGAAGAATCATTAACAAAGATATTAAGGAGATACACAATTAAATAAAATGTAAATATTTGCTTTGAATTAACAATTCATATACTTGACAATAAAAGCCAAAAATTTGAGAACAAAAAAAATTTTAAAAGAACCTATATAAAAGGTTTAAAGAATTGTATAATATTTAAAAATAATGGTCCCTTTTAGTAATATTTTATAATAATATTTATAATAATAATAATATTTATAATAATATTTATAATAAAAATGCATCTACTGATCCCCCACTACTATATGTATATGTGTCCTAAGATAGCTACACACAAGAAAGTTTAGGGCAAGAGTCAGTATACAACCAAGAAAAGTATCTCTCACTGAAAAAATCTAAATGAAAAACAAAAACAAACAAAAAAACCTTATACAATAATCAAGGATTTTACTTATAATATCAAACCCTAACCAACCAAATTAAGTACCTATCTGTGTATATAAGCCTAGATGATATTCAATCTATTTACCTATTAAAACAGTACAGCCATCAAGGACCAATTAGAAAAGGTACTGATGATTCCAATTAAATTATCAACCCTTTGTATAAACTATGATAAAAATGAACATGAAGAAAAATCTAAATTCACATATAGTTACAAATTATTTGAATTCTCAAATAACTAGGTTTAGCTACACTCAAAATACCATATATATATCTTAAAAGTACAATATAGTGATAATAAAGAAATATGTTTTTCTCTTTATTTGTTCTTTTTAGACATATATGACAATAAAGTATATTTTGACATATCATACATACATGGAGTATACTTATTCTAATTAGGATCCCATTCTTGCAGTTAGGATCATTGTTTTTAATACATAATGTTAAGAGGACCCTACAAAATAATAATCAATATAAAAGGGGAAAAAAAGCATTCCCATTTCCCTTGTTGTGCAAAAGAAAATAAGAGATGACTCAAGAAGTAATTTCTATTTGAAAAAGGTTTCATCTCAGAGACTATATATAGTGACTTAATTCTCTACTTCATAAGATCTCTAGATGGGAGGTTTTTGACAATGAATATACTGAGGTCCTGTAATACTTTCAAGATACAATTCATGGTCTATTAATTTAAACAATGTCTGATGTGTGTTTGCAACTTATCAATTCACAGCTTCTTAACTCCATATTTATCCTTCAATATATGCTCTATGGGAACAAAATTCTTTTAAACCTTTCTCTTTTAAAAGAAATATGAAACTATTTGGTTTTCTAAGCAGAGGGTACCTTATTGAAGAAGAGAGATCTCGTGTAGTTTCCAGCTGCTGCAGAGGGTCAGTGGTACGGGTATGAGAACATTCAATGGAATTCTGCTCAGCCTCAGGCCCAGACAATTTAAGTCCCTCAGCAAGCCTGCAGCCTCAGCCTGGAGATGGCTTTACTCTTGTCATGAAAACTGACCCCACCAAAGGTTTTCTATGGATACCAATGTTGCCAATTCTCTCCAAAGGCCCCACACAGTCAACCTGTCCCTACCCCTCAACAGTCTCACCAAGTTATACTTCCTCTACAAGTCCTCACATGACCTGCCTATCTAGAAGATCTACCATCCATTCACATTAAAAAACCCAGGAGAAAATCTTTATTGCCATGGTTTATGCAAAGAATTATTGGATGTGCCACCAAAAACATGTTCCATAAAAGAAAAATTTATGAAGTTGGTTTAATCAACTGAAAAACATTTGCATTTTAAAAGATATCATTGAGTCTAAATATCAGAATAGGAAGACATAGAGACCAGTTCCTCCAAGAAAGTAAAAATTGAACTAGAGAGAGTAACTGGAATAAACTACTTCAGAACTCTGGAACCTGATCAGACACTTTTTACAACCAGGGGCATGCTTGGTAAAGGGAAGGGCTACTGATCTTTCCTAAGTGAGAGACATGCACAAGGCAACAACCTTCCCCCATTCCTTAGACGCCTGCCTCTTGTGGCAATGGGAATAATCCATGTTTCTGGAGTGGTTAAATACTACTGAGGGACAATAGGGTGATGTCCTTCAAAAACCTGGGGTTGGTTGAGAAGATAGCTCAGTAGAGTGCTTGCCTTGTAAGCACAAGGCCCTAGGTTCAAGCCCCAGCACCTCAAAAACAAACAAACAAACAAACAAAATCCCTGGGGTTGTGCATTTTGATTGGTCTGAAGTGCCTGAAGGGACTGGCACAGACATATCAGTTTCAGTCCTTTCCACAGTAGCAGATTTCACTGTTGGTTTCTATCAAAACACCAAAAGAGGTAGATCCCTTTTTGTCCCCCTTTTTGGAGCAGACATTTAAAGAAATCTTTGTCGGGCCATTAAAAGAAATAATAGAACAGAATTTTTTTGTTTTTTGTTTTTTAGAATAAGTATGTCACATGCATTTGAGAAAAACTAAAGTATGATTTCAATTTACTACAGTATTTCATTATAGTAAAGACGCTAAAGGAATCAGGATACTTCTGTATCAGGATTACTTATCAACAGCAGTGCCTTTTCCCTGGATTTCAAAGCAATTTGGCATTAACAAGACTATGTCCCAAGAGGAAGAAACACAATCAGTGCCTATCTGTCCCTGAATATCTCTGCTCTGCTTTCCAATGTTTTAGAAAGCCACTTTCTCCACAAAACTTAAGCACCTTTTATCATAAGATGGAAAGGAGTCAATTCTTCCTTCGTCTCATGTAAGACCCGAGGCCTCCTCCTAGGACTCTGTCACCAGTACCAAGTGTAACTGGCCCTCAGATTTAACCAATCATGGATTCAAAACACTTGAAAAACATTGCCTGTATGAACACAGCATATTATTTCCACAGCATTTACATTGAATTGGGTGTCATTGGTAACTCAGAGATGATTTAAAGTATATGCGAGGATTAGAACAGAAATTTTTGACTACATAGAACAAGGATCACACACTTTGCAAAAACAGCTTAGAAAGGTCACAGATGGATCCAACCCTCAACAAGCAAATCCACAATCACTGAGGAGTGGGAGAAACAGACTTACCACAGTATAAAACTCAGAATGTCCGATTCTCAATTTAAAAAATTATAAAACATACAAAGAAACAAGAAGTAGAGATCACTGGCAGGACAAAAACCATCCCTAAGAAATTCCAGACAATGAAATTACTGTTCAGAGATGTTAAATCAATAACCTTTAAAAAAAATGTGCTCTAGGAGCTAAAGGAAAGCACGGACAAAGAACTAAAGGAAATTGAGAGAAAACAAGGCAACATATGAACCAAATGAGAACTTTAAATAAAAGACACAGAAATTATAAAAAGGAATCAAACAAATTTTTGGCATCAAAGGACAATTCAAGAGAACAAAGAGACAACCCATTCAACAACAACAAAAAAATACTTACAAACCATATCTGATAAAAGTGTAGTATCCAGGCACTAAGGAGCACCTGTAACTCAACAAAAATAAATAAAAAGTAAACAAACAACACAATTAAAGGTGGGCAAAATATTTTAATACCACGTTTCTTCAAAGAAGATCTACAAATAGTTATTAAACACAAAAGAGTCAAATTCACTTGTCATTAAGAAAATACAAAACCAAAATTAGATACTACTTCACAGTGACTAGAATGGCTGTTATTTAAAACACACACACACACACACACACACACACACACACACACACACACACACATACAGAGAAAAAGTCATGTGAGGACACAGCAAGCCAAGGAGAGACTTTGGGAGGATAATTCCATCAACACCTTGATTTTAGGGGCTGGGGAGATAGCTCAGTCGGTAGAGTGCTTGCCTTGTAAGCACAAGGCCCTGGGTTCAATCCCCAGCACCACCACCACCACCCCCCCCCCCCAAAAAAAAAAAAAAAACAAAAAAATCTTGACTTTAGACTTCCAACCTCCAAAACCATGAGAAAATAAATGTCTGCTTTTAGTCACCCAGTCTTTAGTATTTTGCTATGGTAGCCATAGAAAACTAATAAAACCTACAATGGCTCATTATTCAGTCACAAAAAGGAACAAAGTTCTAATACATGATACAATATGGGTGAACCTTAAAAACACTGCTGCTGGGTGTGATGGCACATGCCTATAAACCCAGTGACCTGGGAGGCTGAACAGTAGGATCACAAGTTCCAGGCAAGACTCTGAAATTTACCAAATTTACCAAGACCCAGTCTCAAAATAAAAAATAAAAAGTGCTAGGAATGTAGTTCAGTGGTAAAGTGCCCCTGGGTTCAATCCCCAATACCAAAAACAAAAAATCAAAAACAAACAAGAAAAAAAAAAAAAAAAAAAAGGCAAAAACACTGTGCTCAGGCAAATGAGCCGTAGAGAAAGGAATTAGTATTTTGTAACTTTATTTATGTGAAGTATCTAGAATAGGCAATTCATACAAACAGAAAGTGGAACATATGTCACCAGGAGCTGGAAAAAGAATAAGAAGTTAGTGCTTAATGACTGAAGAGCTTCTGCGTGGGATAACAGAATTCTGTAAGTAAATAACGGTGATGGTGGACAACATTGTGAATGTACTTAATGTGATTGAACTGCAAAACTGTATACTTCAAAATGACTAAAATAGTCAAGTTTTATGCTATTTTACTACAATACTATTTTTTCCTTTTTAAAATTATCATCATTTTGAAACAGGGTCTACCTGTGTTGCTCAAACTGATCTCCAACTCCTGGGCTCAAGACATTCCTTTTGCCCCAGTCTTCTAAGTAGTTGGGATTACAGGCACAGGCTACCACAACCAGCAACCACAATTTATAAAACACAATAAGAAATTCAAAAGATACGCCAAATATTAAGAGAAAAATACTTGTATTTTTGAGTAAATACTTCCAATTCAACAATATAAAGAACTCTTACGGTTTCATAAAAGAACTATTTTTAAAAAGCAAAAGATATGAATAGACATTTTACCAAGGAAAATATATTAAAGTTAATAAGCTACATGAAAATATGTTCAATATTATTAGTCATTAAGGAAATGTCAATCAAAATCACAATGAAATACCTCTTCACATTCTCAAGAAGAGCTATAATAAAAAAAAGAGCTATAATCGACCATAAAACAAAGCCATTTCCTGTCTAGGTGTCTACCCAAGAGAAATAAAAACTTATGTTGAAAGATTTGCCTAGCATGCATAAGGCCTTGGGTTCAACCTTCAGGGCTTGCAATTTCATAAATGCACACAAGTGATACAGTATATCCAAGCAATGGAATACTATTCAGCAACAAAAAGGAACAAAATAACTGATACATGCTACAATATCGCCAAACTCAAGAACATTATGCTAGGTGAACTGGGTATGTGGCTCAACAACATGCCTGAGGCCCTTGCAACACCATCAACAACAACAAAAAGTTATGCTAAATGAGAGAAGCCAGATATATAAGTTCACATATTGCATAAGTTTATTTATATAAAATTATCCAGGTAAGGAAAATCTGTAGAGATATAAACTAGATCAGCAGTTGCCCTAGGCATCTCTTATGGAGATGGAAATATTCTAAAACTAGATTGTGGTGATGTCTGCACAACTCTATTAATAATCATTGAATTATACATTTTAAATGGGTGAATTTTACACTATGCAAATTATACCTCAATAAAGCTATACTATACAAGTCTATTAGAACTAACAAGAGAGAACAGACAATGCCCAAAGGTAGTCTTTTGTCAAGTTCACTAAAACCATTTCCAATGTGATTTATCAAAAGGGGGGGGGGGGTTAGAAATAAATAATATGAGGAATCAAGAAAAGGAAATAAAATCAAATACAGCAAAAATTTTAAGAAGAGAATACTATAACTTTGCCAATAATTTAGAGTATTTTGATAAAATGAACAGATTTATAGAAAAATACAATGTTCCAAAAAGATCCAGAAGAAATAGAAATGTCAATAGTCCCAAACTATTTCAAAAATAATAGTTAAAATTTCTCCCATAAAGAAATCAGGCATGGGTCTTGGGATATAGCCCAGTTGGTAGAGTTCTTGCTCACATGCACAAGGCCCTGGGTTCAATACCCAGCACCACACACACACACACACACACACACACACACACACCAAAAAAAAAAAAAAAAAAAAAAAAAAAAAAAAATCAGGCATAAATGTACTACATGGAAGTTTTGACAAATTTTCAATATAGAGGTTATACCAATATTACATAAACTATTTTAGAGACTGAAAACAAGAAAAATCCCTAATCAAATTTGAAAAGCTAGTAACAGCAAAACGAGACAGGAAAAGGGTGACAGTAAAATTACAGACCAATCTAATTCATGAACATAAAAGTGAAAATTCTAAAAATATTAGCAAACAATATAACCTTGTATAAGGTAGACAAATACATTATGATTAGGTTGGGTATCTCAGAAATACAACAGTAATCAAATATTAAAGAGCTTTAGCATTATCTAATACATTAACATACTAAATTGCTATCTAATATATTAATAGAAAAGCTATATGATCACCTCAATAAAAGTTTCAAAAATATATGGTAAAATTAAACACTTTATGATAGAAACTGTTAAAAGAGGACCAGAGGGGTTGGGGTTGGGGTTCAGTGGTGGAGCGCTTACCTAGCATGTATGAGGCACTGAGTTCGATTCTCAGCACTACATATAAATAAATGAATGAAAATAAAGGTCCATCAACAATTTAAAAAAATATATTTAAAAAGAAGACCAGAAAAAAACTTCCTTCAGAGAATGGACTTTTTACATCTCACCTGCAAAACCAACCCCAGTCACTTAGGCAGGAAGGAGAGAGAAGACTTCAAAAAGAACTGGAGAGCAAAAGATTTTCTTATAAAAAAAAAAGAAATGGGGGAATGTAATGTATAAAGCTGCCCCCCCGCCCATCAGGTACAGCCATTTTGCCTGCCTCCCAACTACATGTCAATCTGTGAACATCCTAGCTAGCTGTTGGTTCATTAGTCAGATTGCAAGTATCCTTCTCCGATATTGGTCCCGTTAGCCTGGCAGAATTCAACTGTTTTACTGTGGCTTCCCTGCCATCTTTTTTCCATTCTTCTGTCTCTCCTCCTCACTTTTCTCTATCCTCCTGGCTTTCCACTCTCTCTAGCATGCACCCTTTCTTTTCCTTTCTCTTTTCCTCTCATTTTCCCTCTTATCCTGCAGGGAGACACTCTGATTGCTTAATAAATTTCCTTATGTGAAAAACAAAAACAAAAACTTCCTTCACTTGATAAAGAACACATCAAAAACATCAAAAACCTAGATCAAATGTCATCATTGACAAAATACCAGAAACATAATAATTTGAAATTGGAAACAACACAAAAACACCAGTGTCCCCGTTTCTTTTTCCTTTCTCTCTCTCTCTCTCTCTCTCTCTCTCTCTCTCTCTCTCTCTCTCTCTCTCTCTCTCTCTCTCTCTTTTGGTAAGGGGAGGTACTGGGGGTTGAACCCAGGGGCACTTTACCACTGAGCTACATCCCTAGCCTAGGGTCTCACTAAAGTGCTCAGAGTCTACTAAGTTACTAAGGCTCAAACTTGTGATCCTCCTGCCTCAGTCTCTGGAGTAGCTGGAACAACAGTTATGCACCACTGCATTTCTATTCAACATTATAGTGAAGGTTTTACCTAGACAAGAAGGAGAAAAGATAGGATTGAAAAGAAGAAGCAAAAATCATTATTTACAGAAAATATGAAAATCTGCATTAAAAACTCTAAGAGTCTACTATCAAATTATTAGAGTTCAGCAAGTGGTTGGTTATAAGAGCAAAAGAAACAAAACCAAACCAGTTTTAACTTCATATCCATCCACAACAGTTGGAAATACAAAAAACTAAAAGGGTTACAATAGCAAAATAATGATGATTTAGCACCCAGGAATAAATAAAACCAATCATTAAATATTTTTTTGGAGAAAATGAAATAAAATGAGACAATCTAACTGAAGCACATTAAAGAAGACCTAAATAAACAGAAAGATGACCCATATTTACAGAAAGACTATCACAAAAATATCAATTCTCCCCAAATTGATCTATAAACTCCCCTAACAACATTTCAGAGGAACTTGAAGAGGGGGGGAAAAAAAAACTCCAAACTTTATATTAAATAACAATGAACCAAGAATAAGAAGACATTCTGAGGAAGAAAAAGGTAAGGCTGAGCTGCTCTGCCAGATATTCAAATTTACCACAGCACTACAGTTTTTAAGATAATGTGGCAGTTGTACAGGGACCAAGAAATTAACGGGAAAAGAATACACAACTCAGAAACACACCTCAGCATAAAAGAAAACAGAGGTTGCAATGCAGATCAATGAGGAAAGGAGAGATCATTTAATAAATGCTTGCTTCTGGGACCTCTGGCTATCAACATAAGGGAAAATGAAATTGGATCCCAACCACATTATCATACGTTAAGAATCAATTCCCAGTATATCAAATACTTACACATGAAAGGCAAACTTCAAAAAGTTTTAAGAACAAACAGAAGAATTTTTCTTAAAATCTCACAGAAGTGAAAAACCTAAAAACAAGACCCCAAAGCACTCATCTTTTAAAACCTGATAAAATCATCATTACAACTAAGGACTTCTGTTCAAATAACAGTCTAATTGATACAGCAAAAAGATATAAATTTGGAGAAGAAACTCCAATACATATAAATGACAAAAGATTAGTACAGACTGAGCATAACTAATTTAAAAATTAAAAAATCTGAAAGGCTCTGAAACCCAAAACTTTGTGAATACTTACATGACACAAAAAAATCTTTGTGTTTTGGAGCATTTCAGACTTTTAGATTAAGAATGCTCTACTGATAAAGTCTATGTAAATATTTCAAAATCCAGAAAACTCCTAAATCTGAAATAACTCCAACCCCTCACATTTCAGATAAGTGATATTTAATCTATATACAGAAAATAAAAAGAACTCCAACTAATTGTTTTCATAAAAGACTGACTAACAGAAGAAAAATTAAAGCTATTAAAAGGTATTGTACACAGAGAGAAAACAAAGGGCAAATAGAGGGACTCTATCAAAAGGTATTTAGCCTCATAAGTAATAACAGAGCTCACAAACTAAAACCAGAATAACACTTTACATATATATAGTACTAAGAAACCCTATAATAGTAATTCTAGAGGGAGAAGGACACTGCTAAGAATTTACATTGTTATGATGACATTTGTTTCTAGTTCATAAAGTTGAACAGCTGCATAACCTAACATCTAGTTACATACCCTAGAGAAAGTCCTGGACATGTGTACTAAAGACATATATAAGAATATTCAAGGAAACAGTACACATCAAGAGAAAGAATAATTCTTTCAGGATTCCAAAGGTAGATAGTCTCACGGTATGAATACAATTTACACAGCAATGATGGAGGGAAGAGGTCACACTTATACTGTAGTCTTCATGTTTTGGGAGAAGTAGGGAAGAGAGGAAGACTCTAAGCTTCCCTCCCTGTCCCCTCCCTATTCATCTCCATCTGAAAGGCTGAATTTTGGTGGCAGACACTCTAAGAGCAGAGAGGATATTCTACTATTACAAGGTTAAGTTAACTTTGTACCCCTCTGCCCTCCATCCCCATAGGAGAAAGGCCTGCTATGCTAGTGACTGGCTGAGTAAATTCAATTCAGGTTAAATATCAGAAGGCCCACTGCAGCCAAACGTGGAAGCAGTATCTTTTGATTCACATGTTATCTGTACTGAAGCTGATGTTTTGAGGTCCCATCTATTTTCCCGTCTTTTTCTCAATTGATTACATATTCAGATGGGGGTGATTGTGTTATTTATTAGACCTCCTTAAACTCTAATGGTCAAGTTTTTGTTTTGTTTTCTTAATAAATTTCATTTTTGTACAGGAGGTTGTTGAACCCAGTGTACTTTACATCCCCTACCCCTATTTACTTTTTTTTTGATTGTGGTCCTGGGGATTAAACCCAGGGTCTCACACAATGCCAGGCAAGAGAACTATCACTGAGCAGCATCCCCAACCTAGTGAAGTTTTTATAAATCTAAAAGTACCATATGGCTTCAGATATGCTGAACATATTAAGAACAACTGTGTGTATTCTAATAATTTTCTTTTCTTTTTTCTATTTTTAGAGACAGGGATCTTGCTATGTGACCCAGGCTAGACTCAAATTCCTGGGCTCAAGCCATCCTCCTGTCTCAGCCTCCAAGTAGCTGGAACTAAGGGTGCATAACATCACATTTTCTTTTTTCCACCCTGGGATACATCTTGTCCATACAAAAAGAGAATGGGGAATAGTACTATTAATCTATCTTTCCCCCTTCAAATTCATCCTCTACTTCTATAAACACTACGCGCACACACACACACGCCATGTTCACATATGCACCTATCCACACGAACATATCATCTTCCATTCTCTCCACTAATTTATTTCCAATATTTTTAGCAAAAAGAAATTGAGAAAATCAGTTGTACCAGCTACAGAACAGTACCAGATTCTTGCTTCTGTAATACTGAAAACACAAAGGGAAAAAAAAGAAAGAAAGAAAAGAGGCATACCAAAAACAACAAAAAACATTAGTGTGAGAAAGAGAAAAAGGGAAACAAAAGGTCTGGCAACCATTTCTGTGCCTTCTCCCTGAGTGGTTTGATAAAATGATTCTAGCTTGTTAATATTTGTTAGTAGTTGCTTCACATATCTGTGTCTGTTTGCAATTTTTTAAGATTTCTTCATTTATTTTGCCTTGCTTTAAGAAGGGGTTGCATATAAGATTCCAAACCATTGCCTATAAGACCTTATTAAAAGATAAAGCTGACCAAAGAGGGGCAAAACTTATTTACACCATGCAAGTTTTCTGCTCTTGAGTTCATGTGTTTTCATTTAGTTTTCAGTTGTTGTTATCGTTTTTTTGGTGCTGGGGGTTGAACCCAGGAGCTCTTCACCACTAGAGCTACACTCCCTCCTTTTTATTTTTTTATTTGGAGATGGTCTAAGTTGATGAGGCTGGCCTTGAACTTGATACTCCTGCCTCAGTCTCTCAAGTCACTGGGATTACAGGTGTGCACCATTATGCCTGGCTTCATGATTTCTTAAGCTAACAGAATCTTTAGTGCTTGGGCCTCTAGGAATTGGCAAACTCAGACAAAGCAATGTAAATTTCATAATATCTCAGACTGTGAAATTTGACACCATAGAAATCTGAGTACCTAACCCTGAATCTTCTCACTGCCAATAATATCAATGCTAGCCAAAACAAAAAACAAAAAAGTTGCTTAACTTTTACATCTATGGCTTTTAATTTTTTAGAGTCATTAGATGAATTTTAGTCAGCACTTCAATAGAATTCTACATTTAAAAAGGGATTGAGGGCTGTCGATATAGCCCATCTTGTAGAGTGCCTGCCTCGCATGCTCGAGGCCCGGGTTCGAGTCCCCAGCACAGTGGGATTTCAGAAATAAAAAGAGATTGGAATAGTTTTCTAAACAGAGAAGTAGCCAACTTAAAAATTTGAACTTATAACCTGATCTCCAAATTCAGTTTCAGGGGGAGTTGGACCACTGAAAACATTTCAACTTTCTGAACATTGTGTTTAAACTACCCCAAAGAACTGAAAGCCAAAAAGAAAACATTAACAAGTGACCATGGAATGCTATAGTCAACTACATAATCAATTCAAAGAAGTGTAAGTACAGTTTCTTTAAAATTCAGTACATTCACTACCCTTGGTATTTTGGCTAAAGTCTGGCACAAAGATTACTTACATTCTTTCCAAACCTCAATCATTTTTCATTTGAAAAAGACTTTGAGCTGACTACACACACAAAAACATACTTTTTTTTTTTTTTTTTTTGGTTAGAGTAAGGACTTTTTTTATTTAATAGGCCCTACTTAACTATCCTGGCTATTTTCAGAGAACAGAACTATTTAAAAAAGAGAGAATTAAATATTACCTACTCTGTCAAAAAAATAATTGCAAGGTTGAAAGTAAAGATCATAATTTTTAGTAGTATTCTAGAGTTGCCAAGGACCTTGAAGACTATCCATGTCAAAGCTTCTTCATCAAGAATTAACTTACATGAATGGACTAGAGAGGCAGTTGATAAGCCTCCTCAAACTATAAGAACAATTTGAAGTAAACAATGTACATAAAAACATTTTTCTTCGGCAGGTGCCTACAGATTTCATCAAATTCTTCTCATATTCAATGCACTACCTCACCACTCCAAGAAAGACTGATGAACCCATAAAATCACCTGCCAAGGTCACAACACTAATTAAGTGTTTGAGACAGTTCCCTTGCAGTTTCTTCTTTCTAATCATCTTGTTCATATCCTCCATACAACAATCAAGATGTAAGAGCTTCACATTGTCTCTAATCTCTTCATCCTACACTTTGCTAAAATGCCTTCATTTAAACAGTTCAAAAATATAAATGAGGCAGGATGCAGTGGTGCACACCTATAATCCCAGCAGCTCAGGAGACAGACACAGGAGAAGCAAGAGTTCAAAGCCAGTCTCAGCAATTTAGCAAGGTACTAAAGAACTCAGTGAGACCCTGTCTCTAAATTAAATATAAAATAGGGCTGGGGATGTGGCTCAGGAGTTGAGTGCCCCTGAGTTCAATCCCTGGTACTTCAAAAAAAAAAAAATTTTTTTTTCTTCTTCCTCCAGAATAAAGTCTGAGTATGTTCATATCAGCAAACAGGGTTGGGTGCAGTGGTGCACACCTGTAATCCCAGCAACTTGGGAGGCTGAGGCAGGAGAATTGCAAGTTTAAAGCCAGCCTCAGTGACTTAGATAACTGAGATGTCATTTGAGATGTCAAAATAAAAAATTTAAAAAGAGCTGGGGATGTGGCTCATTGGTTAAATATCCTTGAATTCAATCAAAAAAAAAAAAAAAAAAAAAAAAAAAAAAAGAAAAAAAGAGTGAGAGAGAAGAGAAAAGAAAGAAAAAAGAAAAAAAAAAATTTTAAGCATTACCTTACTTATAAAATTATTTCCTTCTTTTTCAGTAGGGAAAACAAAATAGAATAAAATTAAAGATAAAAGAGCGAACTATAAAAAACACTGATGCTTTTGTACTACATACATACTTATTATACTATGTACAGAACGCCTCATGAAGATAATCTATGTTGATTTAAGACCAATCTCAGGACTCAAGACATTCAAAAGGATGGCAGAAACCACCATAAAAAAGGAAGAAGGAAAGAATTTTTAGGACAGGCACACAAGCAGCAACAAAAACATCAGGAAAATATGGAGAAAATATCCCAATCACTGGAATGTATAATATTATATAAATACAACAGACTCTGCTAATATTTCTGTTTACAGTGAAAGTAAAATAACTTCACATGTATTTAATCATCATAATAGGCATAAGGTTTTTTGAACAGAAATGTTCAAAAATTGACCATTGTGATGGCTGCACAACTCTTATGTATGTGCTAAAACATCAAACTATACACTTTAAATAGCTGAGTTGTATGGTATATGAATTATGTCTCAATAAAACTGTTAAATTTTTATTAACTGAAAATCAAATCCAATCTCATGATACCTAAAAGGAAAAACAAGAAGACCAAGTGAGGATTGTCCAGGTAATACAAAGTTCATTTAATACCTGGAAGTCAGTTGATATATCCAACCATATTAACAATCTGATGAAGAACCACATAACCGTATCAGGTGATGCTTCGAAGTCATTTGATGGCATTATAAATCCTTTTTTTTTGCAAGGGGGTGCGGTACTGGGCTTTGAACCCAGGGGCACTTTATCACTTAGCTATACCCCCAGGCCTTTTTATTTTTTATTTTGAGAGAGAATCTTGCTAAATTTCCAAGACTGCCCTCAAACTTGTAATCTCCTGTCTCAGCCTCCCACATTGCTGGGATTACAGGCATGTGCCCGTGCCCATCTTTAAATCAATTTTTAATAGATAATAGAAAACTAGGAAGAGAATGGAAGTTCCTTAGCTTACTCAAGGGCATCTACAAAAGCAAAGCAAATTACCATATTGATAACATCATAATTAGTTTGGAAACAAGGTAATGTCTATGCTGACATTCCCAGTCAAAATCATACTGACCGTTCCAGCCAGTGTAATAAGAAATTAAGTAAAAAGTCTAAGTTGAAAAAGAAAAATTTAAAAAAAATTTTCCACATTTGCAGAACCATGACTAATCACATAGTCAGCTCACAGAATTCCACAGAATCTACAAAAAAGCTCCTAAAACTAAGTAAGCTTAGCAGGGTTACATGATAAAAGGTAACCATACAAAAATTAATACTACTTCTGTATTAGCAATGAATAATGGGAACCTGAAATGTTAAAAATATCATTTATAATAGCTTTAAAAACATTAAATACTGAGATACAATTATAACTAAAGATGGAAAGATGTATATACCAAAAACTTCATAACACCAATGAAGAAAATCAAGAGACCCAAATAAATATATTTATTTGTTAAATATAAATTTAACAAATATATAAATATAAATATAAATTTATATATTTAAATAACAAATATATAAATATAACAAGAATTATTTTTAGACAGAGACAAGCTGATTTTAAAATTGAAATAGAAAGGCAAAGCAAACAGAATAGCCAAAAGAAATTTGGAAATTTATTTAATTTCTGTTTTCTGTATTAAAATGTGAGTTCTATGACAAAATGGATACATTTGAGTGTAAGCTCTGTTTTTGTCATTTTATCCCCACCACTATGCTTCCACACATAAACAAAAGTCAGAATTTGGTGGGGTCTTACAAAGATAAAAATGAAATCACCTTTGTCCTCAGACTTACTCCAAGTGCCTTATTGAAAAGTACACTAATGGAAGAGTGCACAGTCTGGTGAACTATTACATTAATGAACTTCTCTCCTCTGAGCCACTTCTATAACTTGTTCTCTTTCAATACTTTTTAATTTCTATCTTTTATACTGATCTGAATGCTATATTCAAATTATAAACACATTGAGAACAGGAGTTGTGTAACATTCATAATGCCTGGCTCTCGCTTAATCTTTTATTTTTTTAAGCTGATACAATAAAATAGATTGCTTTTCCTATGGTATATAGTTTGACAAGTTTTACCACATGTATAGATTTGTGTAACTACCACCTCAATTGAGATACAAAGCATTTCCAATCAATACCCCCAAAACTCCCTCATGTTATCTCGTTGAAATCACACTCTCCTCTAACTTCTGAAAAACACTAAAATGATCCTTAAGATAGACTCACAAATCAGATTCAGTGTCAGAGCTGTAAATCTTGTCTATACCATGTAGTGAATTCTTGTAATTTTATGTTGTCTTGGCATTCATTTGAATATGTTTAATTTTCCCAAAACAGACATAGGGCTCAGTCATCCTTAACACAGTTCACAGTTCTGTGCTTTACCCTAGTTTCTCAATGTGGTCAATTTGAATATCTGTCTTACACCTTCCAGTGACAACCTTCCTAAGACAGCTAGATACAACCTATCCGGTCCTGCTGACCTCCATGTATGCATGGCAGTCGTGTTACAGTGGTCCCAGAACTCGTACCTGCTTACTTTAAAACCATCAATTATGATCCTCCACAGGAAACACGCGTGCTGACTGGCTTCCCTATGGCCTTTGGGCATGCCACATATCCCCAGGGCTGTAACTATTAAAAGTTTTATTTCTATCTGTGGTCTCTTCTAATCCCTGAAGGGCTATCCTCCATTTTAAAAAAGGTTAAAACATCACACTGTAATGTTTCAATTTATGTCTGCAACATGCTCACCACTGGCATCACCAGAAAGACTTACTCTAGCTCCTTCTTTTCAGAGAGTATAGCTGGTGCTCAAACATGCTTGCTGAATGAACAAGGGAGGGTTTAGGCAAATGGATGAGAGAAAGAAGGTGAATGACAAATAACTCATTCCGACTGGAAAAAATACAAAGTACAAGCAGAAAAGATAGAACATTTTGTTTCCTTAGAACTGTATATACACCAAACTTAAAAGGTTTCTTTAGCTGGGTGTGGTGGCAATGCCTATATAATCCCAGCTACTCCGGAGGCTGAGGCAGGAGGATCTGAAGTTGCAGGTCAGCCCCAGTAATCTAGGCAAGACCCTGTCAAAAATTTTAACAAATAAAAAAGGGTGTGTGGAGGAGGTGAGGATATAGCTAAGTCATAGAGTGTCCCTGGGTTCAATACCCAATACCACAATAAATAAATAACATGAAAGATTTCTTTCTTCCAATCATGGTGATATATGCCTGCAATCCCACGTACTTGGCAGGCTGAGGCAGGAGAACTGCAAATTCAAGGCCAGCCTGGGCAATTTAATGAGATCCTGCCTCAAAATTAAAAAATTTTTAAATGCACTGAGGATGTAGTTCAATGGTAGAACACTTGCCTAGCATATATGAAGCCCTGGGTTTGATTCCAGTAGCACATACATATACAAAAAGAGGTTTCTACTGTTGTTCATCAAACGAAACTATCAAGACAGTATAAAGCCGCAGAAGAAAATATTTACAAATTAGCACCCAGAATTTGTAAAGAATGCATACAACTTAAAACGAAAAAATACTGACCAATAAATAATGGGCAAAGGATTTGAATAGACATTTCTTCAAAGGAGATATGCAAATGGTCATCAAGCAAATGAAAAGATACTCAACGTCATTAGTCATTAAGAAAATTCAAATCAAAATAACAATTAAAGGGGCCGGGGTTGTGGCTCAGTGGTAGAGCACTTGCCTAGCACGTGTGAGGCACTGAGTTCAAATCTCAGCACCACATGTAAACAAATAAAGGCCCACTGACAACTAAAAAAAATTTTTTTAAAAAATCACAAATAACACTCCACACTCATTAGAATGACTATAATTTTAAAAATAAGGAAAATCACAAGTTAGTGACAATGGGTAGAAACTGGAATTCTCATTCATTGCCAGTGGGAAAGTAAAATACAGCAACTGCTACGGAAAATGGTCTGGCAGTTCCTTAATGAGTTAAACGTAAATTTACCATGACCCAATAATTTCACACTAGAGCATAATGCCCCAAAGAATTTAAAAACAGCATTCAAACAAAAACTTGCACACAAATATTCATAACACCACTATTCATAACAACCTAAAGGAAACAACCCAAAAGCCCATCAATGGATAAATGTGGTGTATCTATATGATGGACTATTATTCAGCAATAAAAAGTAATGCTGTACTGCTACATTCTACAACATGGATAAAGCTTGAAAATACAGTAAGTGAAAGATGCCAACACAAAAGGCCATAAACTGTATGACTCCATTTATATGAAATATTCAGAATAGGCAAAATTTATAGGGAAAGAAAACAGATTAGTAGATTCTGGGGAGGAGGAGGGGATTGGAGATGAGGGGGATGGAGGTAACTGCTTAGTGGACACAGAATTTCCATTTAGGATGATGAAACATGGATGGATAGCTAGGTAGTGGTGATGGTGTACAACACTTTGAATGCATTATATGTCAGTAATGGTAAATTTTATGTTAAAATGCATCTTACATGGTTAGCTTTCGATGCCATAACATAATACTACAGATGAGGCACCTTATTCAATGAACATTTATTATACTTCTGAGTCTGGGAAGTTCAAGATCAAGGTGCCAGAAGAGTTGATATCTGGTGATGGCTTTCTTCTGGTTTGCAGAGAGTTGCCTTCCTGCTGTATCCTCACATGGTGAGGGGAGAGGCTGAAGCAAGCTCTCTGGTGTTTCTTATGATAATGCTAATTACAGTCCTGCCCTTGTGATCTCATCTAAACCTAATTACCTCCCAAAGGTCTCAATTCCAAATATTATTACCTTGAAGATCAGGGTTTCAACACACGAATTTTGAGGGGACACAAACATTCAGTCCACAGCAATCGTATTTTATCACAATAAAAAAATTAACAGGTTTCCAAAACTGAATTTCCAATAACTTTTTAAAAAACATGGTGGCCAATATAATTAACAAACTAAATATATACATCTTTTAGTAGAAGTATGTCAAACCAAAAGCCATATATAGGGGCTGGGGTTGTGGCTCAGTGGTAGTGCACTCGCCTAGCATGAGGGAGGCTCCACATAAAAATAAAAGACACTGTGTCCACCCACAACTAAAAAAAAAATATTTTAAAAAATCCATATGTAAACCATACATTTTTATAAAATGAAAACTATTTTGAGGAGATTCACTTTTTATTTCTGGCTGTTTTATATTATATTAAATATATGAGAGAAAACTAAATCACACTGGTTATGACTTTTCAAACAAAATACAAAACCAAACTGTTCCTGGTGGGCACACACCTGTAATCCAGTTACACAGGAGACTGAGGTAGGAGGATTTCAAGTTTGAGGTCAGCCTGGGAAAATTGGTGGAAGTCTGGGAAAATTGGTGGAAGTCTATAAAAATAAAAAAATAACAAGGTCTGGGGTGTAGCTCATTGGTAAAGTGCTTATCTAGCATATGTGAAGCCCTGGGTTCCATTCCCAATAACAACAACAAAAAAGATATTTAATCATTTTAATAAAATATATAGTCTTAAGAACAAAATTAAATTGTAGGCTATCAATAAAATAAAAAGCTCAAGAAAAAGCTAGACACACCTAGTTCTACTGAAATTGAGAATGATCTGTAATGACTAATTAGATAAAACAAAAGGAAATATTTACTTCAAAACTACCAATAGTAGGCAAGGACAGCACTTGCCTAGCATGTGTGAGGCACTAGGTTCAATCCTTAGCACCCCATTAAAAAAAAAAAAAAAAAAAGAGGCATTCTGTCCATCTACAACTACAATTTTTTTTAAACTAGCAATAGCATTAAGACAATATTTATTAAACAAAATTCAACACATATGATAACACTGCCAGTTACAGTTGCAGTATTATGATTTTGTTAAAAGATATATGGCTCCCTCAAGTATTTTTAACACAATCTATTTAAGTTAGATCTTTAAATATAGACTGTTTGCAAACACACCCTAAGTAAAAAGATTTAGGCTTCATTAAAATGACAATAGCTAGATCTACTAAAGATGACCAAATTTAAGGGCAGCAGACCCCAAGATTCTGCTTAATTTAACCTTTCACAAGGTACCAGAGGTAAAATTAGCTAGTTCTTTTATACAAATCTCAACTTTTAAAATATAACCGTTTGCCTCAGATATCTGGGATATCAGAGCTATAACTGTAGTTAATATACAACTAAATGTGCTTAGCAGGCTTCCTAATGTGTTTCAACTCTGACTCCCCTCCAACGATTTTTCAGTCCTATCTTTAAAGACTCTTTTTCTTACAGAAACATCTCCCAAAGACAGATGCTATATTTTAGAAATGATACCATTGAAATAATAAGTAGTGAGGCAGTCAGGCACAGTGGCGCACACCTGTAGTTTCAGTTACTTGGGAGGCTGCAGCAGACGGATTACCCCAGCCCAGGAGTTTGATATCAGCCTGTGCAACACAGCAAGACCCATCTCATGAAGAAGAAAAAAAAAAGAAACAGGGGCCGTGGGTGTAGTTGAGTGATAGAGTGCTTGTCTAGTAGGTACAATCACCTGAACTATCAAAAACAATTTTTTAATAAGTGGAAGAAACACACATACATATATGTAATTATGGAAAAGTCATATTTTGTCTTTATCTCATTCAATTCTCAAAAATGGCTAATGGGAATACTGTCACAATCTACTTTTATGAAACAACATAGAGCTTGTATACATGATAAAAAGATCTGATTTTGCAACGACTTTTCCTTCCTTCCTTTTTCTTTTTTTTTTTTTTTTTGGGGGGGGGGCACAGGGGCTTGAACCCAGGGGTGCTTAATCAGTGAGCCACATCCCCAGCTACTTTTTATATTTTTTTAGAGACAGGGTCTCAATAAGTTACTTAGGACCTTGCTAAGTTGTTGAGGCTGGCTTTGAACTCTTGATCCTCCTGCCTCAGTCTCCTGAGTAGGAATAATTTTAATTCTATTTACTAGATTTACCATGGTACTTATATGAGGAAAATTCCCTTTCCTTTTAGCACTAGAACTCGAGTAAGTATACACTGTGCACAATCATATATTGCATTTATCTTAACTTGACATATGTACTTTGAAACATCTGCATCTATACTATCAACCTAAAACTTTTACAGCCTAAATTAAGCTTTTCATACAAACAACTGTCACTCAAAATATTTCAGTTGCACAATATGGCCTCTTAAAAAGCTGTGAATGATGGAGATGTTAAGAGGAAGAGGCTTGAAAAGTATCTTAAAGAAAAGAAGTAGTTAGAAATATCCATAAAGGGCTAGGGTTGTGGCTCAGTGGTACAGCACGTGACTAGCATGTGTGAGGCACTGGATTCAATCCTCAACATCACATAAAAATAAATATATAGGGACTGGGGTTGTGGCTCAGTGGTACAACACGTGACTAGCATGTGTGAAGCACTGGGTTCGATTCTCAGCACCACATATAAATAAGTGAATAAAATAAAGGTCTATCAACATCTAAAAAAATTTTAAAAAATAAATAAATACAATAAAGGTATTATGTCCATTTACAACTAAAAAAGTATTTTAAAAAATTTAAAAAGAAATATCCATAAAGGCATTGGGTAGGCAGAGTAGAAAAATTTGAAAGATATAATCTGTACTAATACTCTGAAGCCCACAAGCCAAAGTACTAACTACTATCGAAGGCTAACTTCTACCTAACATTTGTTCTATGGAGCAATTATTGTCTATGCAACCCTCCTCAAACTCAATGTCAACAGTGTCTCTTATTTCTAACCATACTTCCAATCCTTCCAATTTTCTTTATCTTCTGCTCATTACCTTATTGTATATCCCTTGTCCTGATTTTCAAAAAAGAAAAGAAAAAAGAAAAAAAAAGAAAAGTAAGCTGTTATAGTCCTTGAATAACTTTTTCCAGGGACAACAATAAAAAAGAATTTTTCCTACTTGATTAAAATGGCTATAAATAATCTAGATGAAAACCAGATATGAAAATTCTCAATAATGTCCAATATGAGATTGGTAATATATATGACCCCATTTAGGAAAATATGAGAAAATAGCACATAATTTGATTTCAAAACTATCATACTCATTTCCAAATTTAAAATATTTTAGGGACTGTAGTTGTTGCTCAGTGGTAGAGCACTTGCCTAGCATGTGTAAGAAACTGGTTTGCTTCTCAGGACCACATATAAATAAAAGAATAAAGGTCTATCAACATCTAAAAATATATTTTAAAAATAAATTTAAAATTTTAATCTGTGTGGGGTTACAGGTAGACTGAAATATTTTTAACACACACACAAAAAAATATATCCAGCATAAAATTCAAATTAAAAAGAAACTGAAAACCCAAATTTAAAGGAAAGTTAAACATATTATCAAGATCACTCTCAAACTAGCTAGCTTGGTTTTCTAACATAAACTTCTCTTAATTGCAGGAAAGAGCCTGCTGAAAACCCAGACAGTCACATGGGTTTCCCTCTTTTCTTTTAGCCACAGAAACAAGAAGTTCAAGAAAGGCTGAAGCAGCAAATTTTGGAGGGGAGTAAGTCATGTGCAACATGCAAGACTTCTTAAAGGCATGGAAAAGAATTACAATTACCAGCAGAAGGGAGAAAAACTAACCTTTTTTTGATAAGCTGTACTAAAGGTAGAGTTATGCTGCCACACTCAAGGGACCTGAAGAAGTTCTTACAGCTTAAAGTGTTTCACAAAACAGGCAAGCATGATGATCTAAACAGCATAAAAGGCAAAAGATCCTTCCCATTAATAAAAAGGAAGCTAAGATTTTATTAGGCACACATCATTTCTCAACTTGGTAAAAGTTGGCAAATACTGCTACATTAGGATGTATCAGGTCTATTGTATCTGTTTACATTCATCAATTATACAGTACCTAAATATGACCCAATTTTAAATCAATAAAGCAATGTAAGGTATAAATGTGTATTACATCTTCTTTAAGCAACTACTTGAAGAAATGTGCACATCAGTTAGGCCAGTATTTCAATGACTACAGTCCAGGAACTCCCTGCAACAGAATCATGGGGGAGGTAGGAGGCTTTTTTAAAATATGGATTTCATTCTGAGTATGGTGGGGGGCACACCTATAATCCCAGCAACTCCAGAGGCTGAGGCAGGAGGATCATAAATTCAAGGCCAGCCTCAGCAATTTAGCAAGGCCCTAAACAACTTAGTGAGATCCTGTCTCAAAATGAAAAATAAAAAGGGCTAGGGATGTAGCTCAATGATAAAGAGTTCCTGGGTTCAGTCCCTAAGACCAAAAAAAAAAAAAGTGAAAAATGTGAATTCCTTCCAGGTACCATGGAAGATCCAAAGTTTGAGACCAGCCTCAAACTTAGTGAGACCCTATCTCAAAATATAAATATAAAGGACTGGAGATGTAGCTCCATAGTAAAGCATGCCTGGGTTTATTTCCCAGTAATTAAAAAAAAAAAAGTAGATTGCTGGTGGACTCCACCAAGGATCTACTGAATCAAAAGTGGGGTCTCAAGGAATCTGCATTATGCATTCTTAATAATTCTCCCTCCTTCCAAGTAATTTTAAAAAGTAAAGTTTAAGAATCACAGTAATAGGTTCTAAGCAACTATTTGGGAACAGAACTATGCAGAACTATTTGGGCACAATTCTTGATGTAGCTAACAGTTTGTAGGATGAAATAAGCAGTCTCAAAAAGGACTTGCTTTCCCTTTCTGAATACATTTAGAGATGCATAACAGATGTATTGCCTCAAAATCTCCAAATGTTTCCACTCTTTCCCAAAAACTTCCCACCACAACATAGTAAGTACAAAATGTGTGAGTAAGCCAAGTTAAACATTTCATGAACTTAAACTGAAAAACTGCCTTTGCCTGTCTATAAAAGTCCCTTAAAATAATAAAAGATATATATATTTAAGTCTTTCTCAACATTCCCTCCTTTCAGTTCCTTCTCAAATTTGCTTTTTAGTCAAAGCTTCATAACTTCTGGAAATTTTATATCACTACATCATATCCAGATTACCACCCACCTGATTCCACGTAAAAATTATGTCTTAAAGTCTACTACACAAATTGTGAAATGCTTCCTCAGATAGTAAAATAATAATAATAATAATTATTATTATTATTCATTCTAGTCTCTTCCTTAAATCAGTGAATTTCAGTGGTAGAGTTGGATAAAGGATTATGATAGTCTTGCTATAGTCTGAATTATAACATTTGAATCCTCACTATATGCCACAATAAATACAAAGCACTTAGAATATTATCTCTTTAATTCTCATGACAATCCCATGACAACCTTTTATGGAAGGTTGCTTAAGATCCAAAGAATTCCAGACTTACGCAGCTGGTAAGTTAATTCAAATCCAGGCAATCTAACTCCAGAACCAGCATTTTTAACCACTATGTCATCCTACAGTTTGAAGATGCCACCTAAGATTAAGGAATCTAAATCCTCAGGTCACTAAAAACCTACTTGATAGCTCAAATCAACTGGGGACAACTTTCTAAAAACACAAACAAAACAAACAAAAATACCCAAATTCACCTGCCAAAAGCAGACCCCCTGAATCTAATTAGGTGAAAGTTGTAGATTACAGACTTTAATTTCTTGAATGTGTTTTCAGGTAATTTTCCAGTATACCAACTGCCAGAAACTACTATACTAGGTCAACAGATGGAATACTGGCAACCTTCAAGAAATAATTCATGGTCTGGAAGTTAGTCTCAAATTCTAGTTAATTGACGTAAAATTTACTTATTACCCTATTCTGTCTCACGCAGGGCTTTCTATACATATGTACGTGAGTGCTGCACAAGCACAATCCCAATTTGTAAGAAAAAAATCTAGAATTTGCAGAAGAAAAAATAATTAGAGCTGGTGATCTACACATGAGAGACTAAACAAAGATTACTGATGTTTAGCATGATTACCCTGAGGTGGAGTTAGACCTTTACTAAAAAAAAAAAAAAAAAAAAAAGCATTCAACATAGAATTTAGAGTTGAAAGGGATAGTTCTATCTCTGGCAACCCTCTCATTTCAACAGATTAAAAAACATCCTGTATTTTTAAGCATGCTTTTTAACTCAGTTCACATTTGTAATATTTAGCCAGCAAATATTTGAGGTCTACTACTGTGTGTGCGAAAATAAACCATTCTATTTCAAAGAATGTTTGAAAACAATTAAAACATGAATTTAGCCAGGCACATTGGCACATGACTGTAATCCCAATTACTTAGGAGTCTGAGGCAGGAGGACTCCAAGTTCAAGGCCAGACTCAGTAGCTTAGCCAGACCCTGTTTCAAATTCAAATAAAAAGGGTTGGGATGTAGCTCAGTGGTAGAGTGCTTACCTAGTCTTCTGGGGAACCCTGGGTTCAATTCTCAGTATAGCCCACCACCACCAAATAAAAAAGATAGTGAGTTTGCTTGGAGGACCCATAAAAATGGTTTAAAGCTGGGGGTTTTTTGTTTGATTCCCCCTCGCCCCTACTGAGGATTGAATCCAGGCATGCTTTGCGGCTGAGCCACATCCCCAATCTTTTTTAAATTTTTTTTATTTTGAGACAGGCTCTTACCAAGTTGTCAAGGCTACTCACAAGCCTCCTGAGTTGCTACTACTGCAAGCATGCACCACCATATCCAGCCTAAAGCTACTTAATTTTTAAGGAAGACAAGTAAAGAGATCCTTGAGGAATAAAGGCTAGCCTGGAAACACAATAGATTTCAAAAAAGTTCTCTCTCCTCACTGCTGATTTGGTGAACATGGAAGTAGTAGCACCCCTCTAAAATTTCAATTTTTATACACAGGACAGGGTCAAGGGTCTGAGGAAAGTTTACTGCTAGGGCTCCCATAACGGTCATTATAATCACAGAAAGGTGTCCATGTGAAGTTGAAGCAAGCTCTCAACAGGGACTGAAATAGAACTTACTTTATCAATAAGGAAAGGACAGCAGGAAGTGATCACTGAGGGCCTCCAAAACTAGAGCAGTCCCATCCTAAACAAATTCCTGCATCTCCTACATGATTCCTACCCTAGTTAATGAAGTTACTATCAGTGATGTGTCTTAATTGAATACAATACTTTGTAGTAACAAATTGCCAATGTTCCCCCCTTTACTTAAAAGAAGCATGAAGCTACTTTCTAAAATGTCTGTTATAGATTGTTGCCCACTTAAAGGAAAATGAAGTGAGAAAGGAAGGAGAAAGGCAGCAAAGAAAATAAACAGGTGGGAGAGAAAGAGCCACAAAGTGAACAGAGATTGTGACTGATTGTAATGGGAAATAAGAATCAAGAGTCAGTTTTCCATTCCAGTCCACAACTAGCTAACTGAACTTCTTTAGGCAGTGAGCATCCTCATCTAAAAATTAAATTAGGAGAAGTTGCACCCAAGAAAAAGAATCCATTCCAGGACAAGCCAATTCCAAGGAATCCCTCACCAGGAGCCTGAGTTGAGGATGACAACTACACACAGGAAGAAAACAAAAAACCTCTTGGTTTGCTTGGACGAAATGAATTTCTGGTTATTTCACCTGAAGTTGGAGGATTTGTTCAAAATTACACTTTCTAGAGAATAGTAACAAAGGGGAATACCTGAATGTTACCAATTCAACCTAACTTGAATGGATGGAGTTCATACGGGTGTTAGATTTGTAGATTCAGACTAAAAAAAAAAAAAATTCACAGTCCCTCCCTCTAATATGTTTACAATCCAGTTAAGGTTTTAGCTAAATACTAAAAGAAAAATTGTGCCTCTGACTCTGTCCTTTCCCCAGAAGGTCATATAAAGGAAGCAATAATTTTTAGACTCTTGACATTTAGATCTCAATCAAGAAAAAAATTTAAAGAAATTAACTTCAGGGTACCTAAGTTTCTGACTTTAAATCCAGTACTCTGATATATATGAATATTATGATCATATAAATATCATCAAGCTATATTAATAAAAGTGCTATTAGTCTACAAGTTGAAAAAAAAATCAATTTGATGAATATTTCTGTCTACTCCTAAGATGAAAGCTTCTATTGAATAGATTTTCCTTGTTGCTATTCATAAATTACAATGCAGATACAACTATTTGTTTTCTAACTTAATCCCCACTACCCTGCACTCCACCTCCAGGTCAGAGACCATTGTCCAAATCATATCTGTTCTCAATTCTTGGCACCACAACAAGCACTCAGGGCACTCTGGTTGAACTGGTGATCTCCAAGGCCTTTTCCTGGTCTAAAACTGCCTGATACCTGACATCAAAATATGAACACCCAAGGCCACAATGTGTCACAAATACATAAATTCAACTCACACTGAGACCTTTTAGAATATTGCCCGTGCAAGCTTTAAATATATTTTTGCAACTACAAACCAGAGTTCACTACTATATATTTTGTTCTATGAGTAACACAATATTAGGATTTCCCACCCTTGATTTAAGAAACTTGATACTTTATTTGTAAATTTAAACAAGCAGGGGAAAGAGACAATAAAGGAGGAGTAAGAAATATCAATTATGGTCGCACAGTGTCTGGAATAAAAAAGAGACTTACCTAGGAGAAGCAGAAAGAGATACAGAACTATAGCAATTTGGCTTAAAAGGCTGTTATCTAAATCTAAACACCAAACCGACTGCATTTTAGTAAAGGCCACTGAAACAAATGACTAAACATTATGAAATACAACCACTTCTGATTTCAAGAATTCCCAAACTACTTGAATGATCCTAGACTCCACGGAAATAAACTGCTCTGCAAAATGACTTCCCTTTTCTTTCACAATCACACTCTGGAGGCCTCTACTGACCCCCAACCCATGCAAATCCTTGTTGTATAAATATTTTAAAAAGAAAATGGGGACCAAGGTTATGCTTTTCCGGAAGAGGCAAGTGCAGATACAGCACTAACAGGTTGGCCAGACCTGAATGCAGAGTCCAGGTGTGAATGCACGTACAGCCTCCGGGCGAAGGAAAGATTTGCTCCACACAGAGCTCACAACTTCCACCCGAAACACAAAGCCGACCCAGTTCCTTTCCCCCTAGTGACAAATCAAAGCTAAGTCTCGACGCGCGGGGGCCGCACGGAGGCAGCCTTCCAAGCAGCTCTCGGAAGGCTCCGGCCCGGCCCCGCCCCAGGCCCCGCGCAGCCTGCGCTGTACCTGGCGAAGAAGTCGGCGAAGCCACCACTCCGTCGAGCCCGGGCCGAGGTCCCTGCGGGGCCCTGCTCAGCCGCGGGCGAGGGCACCGGCACCCCAACCGGGGGCAAGTGGTCGCCGGCGCTCTGGCAGCGGCTCACCTCGAACGTGTTCCGAGAGTTCAAGTGGACGTCAGGGAAGCCGTGGCGCGGCTCCGCGCCCACACCCCCACTAGTCCTCCTGGCCGAGCTCGAGGGGGGCGCGCCCTCCTCGGCAGCCCCTGCGCCGGCTCTCGGCGGCTCCAAGTCCTGGCTGCCACGGCCGGCGGGGCTCTCCCCTGAGCCGCTGCCCGCGCCCTCGGGCTCTCTAGCGTCCGCGGCCGCCAAGCAGCAGCTTCGCAGCGGGTCCTCCAGCGGCGCGGCCCAGTCCGACGGGTTGTCCGCGCCGTCCGCGCCCTCGTCGCCAGGCCCCTCCGAGAGGAGACGGCCGCAGGGGTGGTGGCGACGCGACTCCGGGCCGCCGGCGCGAGCCAGCCCTCGAGCCTCCTCCAGGTCACGGCAATCCTGGCCCAGCAGAAAGCCCGAGTCCCCGTTGGTCATGCCTCCGTGTCGCGGCGCGCGAGGATCCGCCGCCTCCGCGCCGTGGTGCTTAGAGCCGGAGCCCTGAGGGCGGGCGTCGGAGCGCGGGGCTGCAGAAGGCGGCGGGGCGACGGCCTGACCAGCGGGGAGGGGGCAGTAGCACAGCCCCGGACCCAGCTGCTCCCCGGCCGCCGCGAGGTAACGCTGCAGCAGCTGCTGAGGCGGCGTCTTCTCCTCCTCCTCCTCAGCCTCCTCCGGCGGCTCCACAGCGCCGACGCCTCCGCCAAAGCCGCCCGTGGCCTGGATCATCTTCCCGTCCTGGCCCACGGGCTCCGGCGCCGGCACCGGGAACAACTTGGCGTTTCTTCCCGAGCAGGTTCCGGCATTCTCCGGACCCACCATCTAAGGGCCGGGCAGTCGCGGCCCGAGCCGGCGGCGGAGGAATCCCGGCACAGGCCAGCGCACAGAACCGCCCCAGGTGCTGGTGCTGGTGTCGGGGCCGCGGCCGCGGCCGCCGCAACGTTCCCAGACCCACCCCTCCCACCGGCGGGCTCTGGGAGTTGCGAGAGGGCGGGCACGCGCCCGGGCTCGCGCACGCGCACAAGCCGGAGCGGTCAAACTGCGACCTGGAGAGTCCCCGAACCATAGAGATGCTGGCTAGAGCGACCCGCGCGGCCGACCTGAGATCGGCGTCTGGTTGGTGCGGGCGGGTTGGCGCACTCCGAGGGTGACAGTTCTCAACCGAAGCGCGGGTGTTGCTCCCTCAGCAAAAACTCACTTGGCGTTACTTCATTTATGAGACTAAAATACAGGATGTTAGCGTCCTTCCAGCTCTAACTGGTCGCTAGTCAACTTCACTATTTTTGCATCCTCCTCCGTCGGCAATGGGGAAGCCCATTGCTACAGTAAAGGATCTCCTCGCTTCACGCCAATACCTGCTCTTCACTTCAGCGTCCTCACTACTACTAAAGTTATCTTTCCTTCCCAGCACCGCGTTTCAGTACATGGTTTCTGTTACTACCTAAGGAGGGAGGAGAAGTGGACTCAGGCGGAGAAGGACTAATCATAATTTCAGCAACTTGTAATAAAGGATTAAAATGAGGTGATGGCTGTGGAATGGAAATGAAATGGATTTAAAGGAGAAAATCATAAGACGTGATAACCAACCAGAGGAGCGATAGAAGAGGAACCAACAATTACTACAACAGTTGCAACGATCACAAACCGATATGGCTTGAAATAGGAAACTGAGTTGGAAAAAACCTGATTGATAGAGGAAACATCTGGTAAAGCAGAAGACTGGAAACACCCTGCAGATAATTAGTTCCAAATAATGAGTTCCAAAAACTTCAGTTAGGGTTTAGGTTTGGAAATGCAGATTGAGGAGTCATCTGCATAATGAAACTTCAGAATGGTAAGTGACATCACCTTGGAAGAAAGAACAAGATGGAGCGAGGCAGAGACCCAAAGGTGTCATTATTTCAGAACAGAAAAAAAAAAAAATTGTATTGCAAGAGATTAACGAGACAGGCAGCAGTCCTAAATAAGATGGAACAGCAAATATGGACCACTCATTCTAAAACTGTGGCAGTAAAAACAAAGACATAAATGGAAGAATGAAGTAGAAATTACAGGAAGCAGTATTGTGGAGCCTTTAAAAATTACATAAAATATATACTTACCTTCACACAAAAGAATGACTATAACCCATATATTAAGGTATTAATATGTTCATAAAATGGGTATCCATGTACCTAACATCCCGTTTAAGAAACATCAAGAGTCTTATTAAATGAGCTTTTTTTTTTTTTTTTTTTTTTTTTTTTATGAAGACTTTAGGGAAAGACAAAGTGGAAATGGCAAGGACATTTATTATTAGGATCTTTAGGGAGGAAGAAATGACTTCTGGGACACAGGTAGAAACATCAATATGGCAAGAGAGAAAAAATATTTTTGAATCATATCTGTTAATGGTGTAAAACTCCAAAATATATAAAGAATTCACATAACTAAACAAAAGATAAACCAATTTTTAAATGGGCAAAAGACTTGTATATATATTTCTCCAAAGAAGATATGTTAATGGGATACTAATAATCATATCACCTTTAGTCATTAGGAAAAGGCAAATCAAAACTACAATGACATAGGACTTCACATGTGCTGGCACCTAATAGTTTTGAGTAAAACAAAAAAACAAGTATTGGGGAGGATATGGAAAAGGTAGAATCCTCGTAATTGTTGGTAGATCAATAAAATGGTATAGCTACTGTGAAAAATAGTTCATTAATTATTCAATAAAGTCAAATATATAATTACCATATGACCCAACAATTCTACTAGTAGGTATATATCCAAAAGAATTGAAAACAGGTGTTCAAATAAAAATGTTTTACATGAATGTTAGCAGCACTACTCATAGTACCCAAAAGATGAAAACAACCTAAATGTCCATTAACAGAGGAATGGATAAACAAAAATGGTATATTAATATAATAAAATATTATTCAGTCATAAACAGGAATAAAGTACTGATAGGTTACAACCTGATGAATTTCAAAAACGCTAAGAAGGCAGACACAAAAGGTAACATGTTCTATAATTCCATTTATATGAAATATCCGGAGTAAGTAAATAGAAACAGAAAGCAGATTGGTGATTATCAACCACTGGGGGAAGGGGGAATGACTGCCCAGTGGATATAAGATTTTCTTTTGGGGTAAAATTGAATGAATGAATGGTTATGGAGTGAACATGAAAATGTTTTGGAACTAGAGAAAAACGGTAGTTGCACAACATTGTGAATGTACTAAATGTCACTGAATTCTGTATTTTAAAATGGTTAATTTTGCTGGGCATGGTGGTGCACACCTGTAATTCCAGGGCCTCGGGAGGTTGAGGTAGCAGGATTGCAAGTTCAAGACTAGCCTCAGTGATCTAGTCAGGCCCTAGGCAATTTGGGGAGTACCTGATTTTATATATATATATATGGCTAGGGATGTAGCTTAGCGATAAAGCATGCCTGGGTTCAATTCTTGGTAGCAAAATAAAATTGTTAATTTTATGTTATGTTAATTTTATGTTATGTACATTTCATCTCAATTTTTTAAAAATTAACTTAGCATTTATAACTAAAAAGAACCAATAAAAAATAAAAAATTTAACTTGGTATAACAGATGTCTAGATTAAGATAGTTATATGAAGATAAAAAATGAGGGTATCTGAGGAAGTCTAATCTCAGTCTTTTGTCTTTTTTACCTTTGTCCATTCCACCTTAAAAAAACCTTTATCTTGGGGTTGGGGTTGTGGCTCAGTGGTAGAGCACTTGTCTAAGCATGTTGGAGGCACTGGGTTCGATTTTCAGCACCACATAAAAATAAAGATATTGTGCCCATCTACAATCAAAAATATTTTTTAAAAACCTTTATCTTGCAATTTTCTCCCTGCTGTCAAATTTCCTAATTAACTTATTCCTTTCTAGCTACCACTATATTTCTCCTTCTATGAAATCATACTATTCTAAAATTCCAATTTCTTTAAATGGCTTATTTTGGTCATCTCCTTCCCATCCCAGCAAAGGATTTATGAACCATGATAACCCATTACGACCCTACAATTTTCTGTATTTTCTACCTTTGTCTATAATAAAAATAAATGTACTATAGCAGGGCATGGTGTCACACACCTGTAATCCTCAGGAGGCTGAGGCAGGAGAATTGCAGCTTCAGAAACTTAGAGCCTGTCTCAAAATAAAAAGGGTGAGAATGTAGTTCAAGACCATGATTCAGAAACTTTCTTATGCTTATTGCTTTTTTGGAATACATGCAGTTTTCATTACTTATGAATGAATGAAAGATTAACCTAATAGTTATTTGTTTTGTAATAGTGTGCACTAGCAAGACCTTAAATAATCATAGGTTGTCCTCAGTCTATACTGGTATGTAAACCATGAGTTTTCGATGATAAGCAGATTAAACAAATTGCAGTCAGAATGTCCATTTGGAATTTGGTTGACAAGATGTAGAAAAATCCAAGTGAGGGGCTGGGGAGATAGCTCAGTTGGTAGAGTGCTTGCCTTGCAAGCACAAGGCCCTGGGTTCAATCTTCGGCATTAAAAAAAAAAAAAAAAAAAAAAAAATCCAAGAGAAAGTTCTATACAGCAGTTGAGATGTACCATCTGTAAAAGACTATGCAATTTGGTTTGCTACTGAAATTATCTTCAACTTCTGCAAATAGTTTACACTCCATGCATGTCTGCTAAAACCCCAGCTGTTAAAAGAGGGTGACTAGGACTAAAGTTGTGGATTATAATTAGATAACAAATACTGAAAGGATGAATATTGCAGATTAACTCAGCAGGGTGAGATATGTGTGGGAAATGAATGATAGTAAGATCACAAAGCAGCTGCTGTTTGGTAAACCACAGCGTGACAAGCCACAAACCCAGAGACAGATGAAATGCTTTTAAAATGTGCACTGATCCTTTGAGGAAGCAAACTGATGCTACATATTAAGAGGCAATGTAATCCTACTCCTGGGAATTTGTCATAAGGAAATCATGCCAAAGAGTAAGATAAAAACTGCACAAAATGCTTATAGCAAAATATTTTAGAGTTAAAAATTATAACCTATCTAGTCAATAATATGGGAAATGCAGGTAAAACTAGATGTATCAGTGAAATGTTAAGACAATTAAAATGATAAAAATGTGGAAATATGGGTACATTTTACAAACTAATACTAGATAAAGAGTAGAGATACATTACATACCACAATTATATTGATGTTTTTAAACTGCATATCTAGCATGAAGAAGATGAAAAAGAAAAAAAAAAGATCAAAAAGGATAGACATGAGAATAAGAATTACTGGAGTTTAAAAATTTTTATACTTTTAAATAATATTTTAAAAATTGATTAAATATTCACTCTTTAAAAGAATGTTCTGAAATGCCTTTTCAAATGCTTGTCATGGGGTTGGGGATTTAGTTCAGTGGCAGAGCGCTTGCCTAGCACATGCAAGGGCCTTTGGTCCCTGGCCCTGAAAAAAAAAAAGCAAAAAAAAAAAAAAAAAACCCAAATGAATGTCATAGCTATATACTGTGAAGAAACAAGAGTTGCAAATATTTTTTATGCTGCAAGAAGACATAAGCTACATTTGGAGTGGAAAAAAAACCACCTAAAGCCCATATTTTAAGATTATAGACAAACTTGTGAATACAATGATAGGTTCTGCAAGGAGCTGCTATATTCAGTGAAGAGTTGTTGCATAAATTCAATGTGAGGATAAAAGTTTGTTAAGTGTCATTTTTTTTTTCAGAAATGGAGCTAGACTTAAGGTAGGTTAAACATTTCTCTTTTGTTATTGTTTTCAATAACATCTTTATTTTGATGACAAAAGCATAACAATTTAAAGCAAAGCATTTTGCAGTGGAACAAAATAAATTAAGAAACAGACAAAACCAAAAACAACCTCAGTACCATTGCCCAGAAATAACCAATGTTATTAATTAATTAAGCATTAGACTAGGGGCATAGGGCACTGGTATAGTACATGCTTAGAATGCACACGGCCCTGGGTTCAACCCCCAGCACACATACGCAAAGTTAATTGAATTATTTTTACAGTTAATTTAAATGGTTGTGTTGGTCGAACACAATATTTATATTGTCCATAGATGATATAAATTAAATTCTCATTATTAGCCATTTTGATGATTTCCATTATTTTGTAAACAATGCTGCTATGAAATCCCCTGTGTATAATGAATATTTGTATATATCTTTGGTTATTTTCTCTGGAAATTTTATTAGAAATGGAATTGATAGGGAAAATCTATAAATATATTTCTATATTCTTATTAGACTTCCAAGTCAAGGACTTTTCATTGCTTTATATGTTTTCTTCTTTTAAAAAAATTTTTTTTTAGTTGTCAATGGATCTTTTATTTTATTTATTTATATGTGGTGCTGAGAGTTGAAAACAGGGCCTCACAAATGCCAGGCTCTACCACTGAGCCAGAACTCCAGCCCCAATGTGTTTTTACTTCTTATACCCAGTTAAATTTCTTTTCTATCCATTTAAATGTCATCCATTCTCCAAAGCCCTGGTTTAGGTTATATTTTCAAGAAAATTTCCATGAGTCCTATAATGCTCACTGATCCCCTACATCATTACTTAAACTTTTTTTTTCATTTGGAAATTATTTCAGACCTACAAAATATTTGTAAAAGTAAGTACAAAATATTTCTATTTGCTTTTCATTCAATATCCCCAAAAGTTAGTATCTAGCATAACTACAATACAGTGATCAACATCAGGAAATTGGCATATCATATAATATTATTACCTATTCTACAGAGCTTATTCATCTTATTCCACTAATGTCCTTGTCACCATGTGGGGGGGGGGGGGGGTTGAGGATGTCTTTCCAGAAGGGGAGAAGATATATACTCCAGCCTTCCAAGTTACTGGCCACGTTGCAGAAAAGAACTTAAAGATACATCAGATTTTAGCAGAAGGAATAGCTTTATTAGAAAGAGAAAAAAAGAAAGAAAGAAAAGGTGAAACTACTCACTCTCAGAGCAGGGCAATCTCATGAGTGAGATGTGCTACCAGGGATTGAGGCCAAGCTTTTTTAGGGTATAAAATTAGGTGGAATATGTATGACCCAAAGGGGCTGGACTTCCCTTGGGATGGGAAATATTGAGTAAGATTGAGTTTTCCCATCAGGGGGTCCCGTCTGTTATGTAGGTTTCAGCTTATATCAGTGTCTCTGGTGATCCAGTGGTCCATCAGGCCAGAGGGTCATGGTTCAAACAAATATTGGTCCCTATCCTCATGAGGTTAATAGTATCAATATTGAGGTCTTGATCCTGTTTTGGTACATTCCAGAAAACTGAAGGAAACTGGGAAGTTACAAAGGAATCTATGGGCTGTTTGGTGCATCCTTACATTTTGATCCTTTTCTGCCCCTTACGCTCTTCTGTCCAGCCCACAATTATTCGCAAGTAGTTTTTTCTGTATTTTAACAAGGATATCTTCCTTTATATACTTGGTGTTCGCTCTTTATCCTTAAATTTCTTCTGATTCTCATGTAGTATAGGTTCCGGCATTTAGTTTTCATGTCTCTTCCCACCTCTCCAATGCAGAAGAGTTGCTCAGTCCTTGTCTTTTATGATCTTGGGCCAGCTTTGTGGGGCATACTCCCTGCATAGTCACACAAGGCCCAGCCTGTGGTTTAATGTTTTGCTGTTGCTATCTTGAAATTCTTAATCACTTTTGAAGAAGGAAACTAACATTTTCATTTGAACTGGTCTCTGTAAATTACCTAGTTGATCCTGCAAAACCTTGACACTTTTGAAGAAGATTGGTCAATTATTTTGGAAGCTGTCCTTACATTTTGGCTTGTGTAATGTTTCTTTGTAATAATTTTCAGGTTATACTTGAAACATGGTACTCCATTCATATATACAATATTTATTCATATATACAAAATTCATATATATAATTTTTATGTGTCAGTTTAAAAAGTAATAAAGTAAAAATTAATTGAATCATAAATTCAGTTTATGTACTTTGGGTCAGAATACCATAGAAGTAATATTGTGTCCTTCTCAATACATCATATTAGGGGTGACATAATACTTTCATATCTCAATATTGATGATGCCAGTAACCTAGTAAAGATAGTGTCTGCCAAGTTTTTGCTCTATAAAGTTACTAGTATTCCCTTTGAAAGTATTTTGTGAGGAAATACTTTTATTTTTAATTGACAAATCAAAATTGTATGTCTTGTGTGGGGGGAGGAAAAAAAAAATAACAGAATGAATCAAACAACATTACCCTATGTAAATTCATGATTACACAAATGGTATGCCTTGACTCCATGTACAGAGAAACAACATGTATCCCATTTGTTTACAATAAAAAATTATATGTTTTTATCATGTACCACATGTTGTTTTGAAACATGTATTCATGAGGAAATACTCAAAGATAAGGTAAATATGTTTCTTCTCATAATTTTTAGGTTTAATCATTTACTAATGTGATGTTTGTCAAATAACCTCTATCTCAATCATTTTTTGTGCATTTAGTTGGAATTCTTTGATATGGAAGAGCTTTCCTTTCTTCATGTATTCATTCATTCACTTATTTAAATCAGTACAGACTGATAGATTATCATTTTATTCTATGTATTATAAAATGCAATATTGTTATTTATTTTGTTGCTCAAATTATTCCATATTAGGTCATTGAAAGTCTCTTAAGTTGATTCCTGCATCTTTTTGATAGGTTCCCATAATTTTTGAGCAACCTTCTTACATTCTGGCAGGATATTCTAGACTCTCTATTTTCTTTGCCTTTTCCTTGGAAATAGCCATTTTCCCCAAGAGTCCTGATTTCTTTTATGGGAAGATGGCATTTATAAATTAAGAAGTGGGCATTAGGTATGTTCAGGGATACTGCAATCTCATGATTTCTAGGCCCTCTCAGCAAACAGAGATGATAAATATATGTACATAGATGCACACAGAGTCACATAGACACATGTCAGTACCTATTTCTATATCTGTGTTTGTGTGTGATGGGGGAAGGAGACTGTGTTTCTCTATGTGTGGGAGGGGAGGAAAGGAGAGAGAGAAATGTTTATACTGATACCTCCAATTCCATTTCAATATCATGGAGTTCATAATTCATTCTATCCTTCTCCTTAGCTACAACTCCTTTCTTTTTTTCTTTTTTCTTCAGCACTAGGAATTGAAACCAGGGGCACTTTACCACTTAGCTACATTCCCAGCCTTTTTTTTTTTTTTTTTTTTTTTTTGGGCAGGGGATAAAGGGCAACGTCTTGCTAAGTTGCTGTGGCTAGACTAGAACTTGCGATCTTCCTGACTCAGCCTCCCAAGCCGCTGGGATTACAGAAGTGTGCCACTGCACTCATCTTGTAACTCCTTTCTTTATATAATTGAAATGTTTTGGGTGCATGTTGTCAAATGCCTCTCCAGAAAGGCTGTAAATTCCCCACCAGTGTTGTATTAAGGTGCTTATCTTTCAAATCCTCACCAAAGTAGGATTATATTAAAACTATATAAGTAAAAGACTTCTCTTTGTTATTTTAAATTACTTTTCTTTGACTACTAATGAAGCTTAATCTCCCCCCATTCCCCATCCTGACTTGAATTAACCATATTTCTTCTTCTGAGACTAAGTAAACATTTGTTTAGGGGTTGGGAATATAGCCAGAATACAGCTAAAGTGTGTGCTTAGCATGTGTAAGGCCCTGGCTTCTATACCAAGAACAGAAAAACAAGAAGAAAGAAAAAAAATCTATTTGGTTCAACCAGATTCCAGTCCATCTTAGTGACTAAATAATCCTATGAAATATTTGAGGATGAAACAGGGACCTTAGAAAATTATAGACATTATGGGATAAAAGATAATCTTAAAGTACTTCAAATATTTAGGAAAAGAAGATGTGATTATCTTTAACATGTAACTGTATGATGTGAATTCTTAAAGGGGATTTGGTAAATAACTTTGAATCTGGGCTACTAGGGAAAAATGTAACACTGGTGGCTTAATTTTTTCTTTTCATAAATCATTCAGGATGCATGGATTGAGGGAAAAAAAGAAAATTGACCAAGAATACTGACTAGGAGGAAAGGAAAGAAGAGGGGGGGGGGGGGGGAAAGGAGACTAATAACTGAACTAAAAAGGAAGGTGGCTACCAGAACAGTACTTTTGATCTAAAGCCAGAAGTCTATCTACAGGAAACAACTCACCCTGGGAATGGAGCATAAAAATAGGCTCAACTAATATTAAATACTGTAATCCTGAGATTTAAAATCTAGATGTGTGAGCTGGACATGGTGGTGCACTCCTGTAATCTCAGTGACTCAGGAAGTTGAGGTAGTAGGGTTGCAAGTCCAAGGTCAGCCACAGCAATTTAGCAAGTTCCTGTTTCAAAATAAAAAGGGTTGGGGATGTAGCTCATTGGTAAAGCACCCTTGGGTTCAATCCCCTGTACCAAAAAAAGAAAAGAAAAAGAATAGAAAATCAATTAGATGATGTGTGGACCTCATACTTAAGTGCCATAAGAGACCAGTAAAGCTAATAGTTATTAGATAAATAGGAAGCAGAATGACCTGTGGGGCACTAGAGAGTGTATGCTGTATGTATACCCCACCTAAAAGCATTAAAAAATCAATTAAAATATCACACACACACACACACACACACAATTTTAACCAAACAATTCTGCTGGCACAATTTGTTCCATGGTCCTCCAGTTTGTACCCCTATAACTGCTTTAAATTCTGCAGAAAAGAGTGGATTATGTCAAAGAAATTGGTAACAGAAAACACCCAGAAACATAGCACTTGAAATCTACAATACACCAGTAAATACCTATTGACTCTTACTATGTACAAAGTACTGATCTGGGTATTGGGGGTTATAAGTCACTATTTTTGTACTTTGTTATTTAGTCCTTAGTACATGTTGTGCTAAGTTTTATGAATGGGCAATCACACAAGATACAAAATAAACTTTCTCTGCTGTGCAGAAAACCAGTTTCTCAAGCTTTCCACAATTTCCCACCTTCATGGTCCATTAGCTTTAAACCTATTAAATGCCCTACATATACACTGTAGTATTCTGTATCTAAAATTAGCTGTCTATAGAAAACTCCTATATCTTTAGTGAAAGGAAAATAATTGGTGTTTGAATTCCAATATCCACCCAATTCTCAAGCAAGATGCTTAGTGAATGGTAATTGAACCTGACTTTTATCTCTGATGGTTTAAAACTATGTCCATAATTTTTCTCCTCTCTCTCTCATATTCTCTCTCTCTCTCTCTCTCTCTCTCTCTCTCTCTCTCTCTCTCTCTCTCTCTCTCTCTCTCTCTCTCTCTTCTCAGTGCTGGAAATTGAGCCCAGGACCATGCTAGGCTGGGTTCTATCACTAAGGTACAATTTTTTAATACTCCTCCCTTCAAAAGATAGGGTCTAATTCCCTTACAACTGAGTTTGTCTGGATTGATTGACTTCTAACAAATGGATTGGCAGGAATGATGACTTCCACTACTAGATTTTAATGGTATTAGATAGCTGGGTGTATAACTTAGTGGATAACGCTTGCTTACCAGAGGTGAGAGGCCCTCAGTTCAAGCCCAAGCACTGAAAAAAAAAAAAAAAAAAGCGTTAGAGCTTTCCCCATGTTCTCTCTTGGATGACTTGCTCCAAGAAGTCAGCTGCTTTGTCATGAAGACATTGAAATGGTCCAGTGGCAAGGTTCACAAGTGAGAAATGGGAGCTTTTTGCCATAGCCATGTGAGTGAGCCATTGTGGAAGTAAATTCGGGCCTTGGTAAAGTCTTCAGGTGTCTGCAGTCTTGATCAACACCCAGACTGGAATCTTCAGAATCAGAACAAGACTGCTAGGCTACTCCTAAAATCCATTCCCACAGGACCTGTATGAAATAACAGGTGTTTGTTTATTATTCTTTTAAGTTGCTAAGTTTTAGGGTAGTGTGTTAAGCATCAAGAAATAACTCATTCACGACTAGGGTTGTGGCTCAGTGGTAGAGCCTAGGATATGTGAAGTAGGGGGTTCAATCCTAAGCATCACCTTAAAAAATAAGTAAATAATGTAAAAAAAAATAATAATTCACTTACTGGAACTGATACACTATATTATTGTCAATCTGTTTTCTTCCCACTTCCCCAAACTGCCAAACTCCTTTTATTATGATTATTTAAAAGTCCTAAAAAGGATACTTAAAAGTTTTTCCCCCCCAATATGCTCAAGAGAGATTTTTTTTCCTTTTAAATTTTTAATGGACAGGAAATGGTACAGAATAACTGCCAAGTCACATAAATTAGTTTTTTTTTTTTGTTAATGTTTGTGATCCAGGAAAGAACACACTATGGGTCGATGCAAACCACATGGGCGTTTTCACCAGCTGTCTGGGTGCGTGACTGAGCATGGGCCATTGACCCATTACTACATGGTCCAGAAAAAAAGGAGGCTACCATGCTTGGCAGCCTTCAGATCTCCTTCTTTCTCAGGGTTGGGCTCTGGTCTTGCTCTTGAGTGATAGGGATTCTCCGGTAAAGGTCGATCTGTTTTCACTTTGGTGACCTTTGGCAGTTCTCCCAGGTCAGGCTGCACCCAGCCCAATTTGTCCAGCACACAAATTGTCAAACTTTGCCTACTGTTTGTGACAATAACAGAACAACTGCAGGCCAGAATAATGGATGCAGGTCCAATATTCTGTAAAAGGCTCCGCACAGTGACGCTTTATCTGCCTGAAGAATTCCAGAGCATACTTACTGACCATCTTGCCTTCCTCTAAACACTGCCTCGGATCCTTCTCTTCCCAGTGGCATAGCATGAACTCCTTGTTGGGCTTATCACACTGAGCCCCTTAGTGATGGGCTGCAGCTTTCAGCAGAGCAGAGCTGACTTTCACCTCCTCCACTTTCAGCTCTTCCAGAGTGGGCAGCTCCACTATCCCAGGCATGACGGCTGCTGCCACGACCCCAGAAAGATGCCCTCAGCCTCTCAAGAAAGATTTCTAAGGGACAGATCTTTATCTTTTTTCTGGTGTGACATGTTGGAAGATGTATTTTGGATCATTCAGACCTCTCATCCAACTCATGGATACCCACTGATATTACTTATGTACCCATTTATTTGCTCGAATGGATTAAAATACAATAGCAGTATCTCTTAGAAAATGAAGGAAAACATTCAGAAGCATAAATTCCACCCAAACAGGTTTTTGGAATAGATCGTGGATAAATCCACAAACACAAGTATTTCCAAATTTATTTGTTGTTGTCGTTGTGTTTATTTGTTTTCAGTAGTGGGGATTGAACCCAGGGGCTCTCAACCACTGAGCAACATCCCCAGCCCTTTTTATTTTATTTTATTTTATTTTATTTTATTTTTGGACAGGGTCTCGCTAAGTTGTCCAGGCTGGCCTCAAAGTTGCAATCATCCTGCCTCAGCCTCTAGGGTTGCTGGGATTATAGGCATATGCCACTATGACAGTGTGTTTCCAAAATTGTAACCAGAAGAAGGGTTTGCACTTTGGTGATAAATGGAGTAAACAATACAACAGAATAAGCAGGGGTGGCATTGAGGAGGTGTGAGAATAATACACATGATGCCTCAGATGTTAGTTTCATTCTCTGATCTCTTCCCTGCTCAGCTATACTTCCCAGCAACTTTAGAGACCTAGAGAGACAATACATTCTTGTTTTACAGAGCGTTCTTTCACAGAGAGCTCCTAGCAGAGTCTGGTACAGAGAGGAGTGAGGAACTTGTGCTGCCCAAAGGCCTATGAATAACTGAACATGACTTTGTGCACAGAATCTACTTCCCCTTCCCTGGAGATTTGGAAAGGCAATGAATAAATAAAGAATGGCTCTGAATAACCAATGAAAATAAACAGAGGAAAGGTCATGACTTAGTTTAATTTATCAGCAAGAATCTTAAGTGGAAAAGAACATATCACAACACTAGAAAAACCCCTCTTTAATTTTCTCCTGATGATACTATTGTAGATTAGGAAAAAGGCATTAGGTATTTGATCCCTTTTGCTGAAAAACTACTCCCACTAGTGGAACTGGCATCTTGTTATATTTCCCACCTGGAGTAAACACAGACTTTGCTATAGTATATCCAATCCTCTGATTGTAAATTAAATAAGAAATAATAAATTAAGCTAATGTTTATCTTATAAAATTATTAGAGATAAAATGAAATCATTTACATTTAGTTTGGAAACAAAAAGTGCTTACATAGTGGTAGTTATCTTAGACTGGGGTCTTGTGTATTTGACCCTGAGTCAGTGTTATGGGTTGAATTGTACCCCATGCAAAAGAGACACAGTAGTCCCCACTTAGCTGCAGTTTCTTTCTCCAGTTCAGTCAGACAGATAGAGTACACACATATATCTTTTATTATGGCATACTGTTACACTTGTTTCATTGTATTATCACTTATTATTAATCTCTTACTGTGCCTAATTTATGAATTAATCATACATATATATACATCTATATATACTTAGTTGTAGGTGGACACAATAACTTTATATTACTTTTATGTGGTGCTGAGGATCAAACCCAGGGCCTCATGTGTGCTAGGGAAGCACATTACCACTGATCCACAACCCCAGCCCTATGAATTAATCTTCATCATAGCTATGTCTGTATAAGAAAAAACAGAATATAGGTAGGGTTCAGTATTATCCCCAGTTGTGGGTCTTGAAACATACCCCCTGTGGATAAGAAGGGCTATTGTATGTTAAAATCCTAAATCCAGGTACCTATAAATACAACTTATTTAGAAATAGAGTCTTCAGCTGGGTGTGGTGGTGCACACGGGTAATCCCAGCAACTGGGAGGCTCAGGCAGGAGGACAGCAAGTTTGAGGCCAGCCTCAGCAACTTACTGAGGCCCTAAATAACTTACAGAGACCCTGTCTAAAAATTAAAAATGAAAAGGGCTGGGGATATAGCTCAGTGGTAAAGCACCTCTGGGGTCTTTGCAGATATACTCAAATTAAGATGAGGTAATTAGGGTGGGCCCTTAATCCAATATCATTAGTGCCCCTATGAGAAAGGATAGCTATGAAGGCAGACAGACATAGGGAGAATGCTGTGTAAAGATGGAGGCAGAGACTAGAATGATGCATTCATGAGCCAAAGGATGCTGAGGACTACTAGCTGTTACCAGAAGTGAGAAAATACGCGAGAAACAGGTTCTCCCTCAGAGCCCTAAAAGTGAGGCAATTCTGCCAATAACTTATTCTCAGACTTGGTCTCCAGAGTGTACAAGAAAACATTTCTATTATTTTAAGCTATCCAATTTATGATATTTTGTTATGGCATCCATAGGGAATTTATACACACACACACACATATATATATACACTTGAGTGCAATTGGTTTATTTTGAGTCTGAGTCCAGGATCCATGGACAGCAGAGTGGAGAAGTGGGACTGGGAAGAGAAGGATGCTAGTGGTGTGATGATGAGTAGGCTGTCTCTGCAGGTGAGATTCAACCCCTGTGAACCTTTGGGAGATGCTGGAAGAAAGGCCTCAGAGTTCTCCTACTTCCAAGGAGCCATGGCATCCATATTAGTATAAATATTAGTGTATTTTTTTCTATGGCTGCTATGACAAAATGCCACAAACTGGATAGCTTAAAACGGAAATTCACTCTTTCACAGTTTTAGAGGACAAAAGTCTGAAATCAATGTCAGTGAGCCAAACTTAAGGGGAGAGTTTACTCCTTGTTTCTTCCCACTTCTGGTGGCTGCTGGCATTCCTGGACTTGTGTTTACATCACCCTACTTTCTGCCTCTGTAGTCAAACCACCTTCTCTTCTGTGTGAAATTTCCCCTTCCTGTCTCTTAGGAGGACACAGGTGATTGCTCACCTAATCTCCCTAGCCCAACATCCTTAACTTAATCACACTTTTGTCCATGTATGGTAATAGTCATAGGTTCCCATGAATTTTGTCTTCATAGCTTTTGAGGACATTTTTCATCCTACCACAATTGTCATATTTATACTTCATTTTCTATTTATTGTTGGTTGAAAGCTTCTTCCAGAGGGCTTTTAGTTTCTTCAAGGTCATCAGTCATTAAGAGGAAGGCCAAAGGTATAGCCACTTAGAAACAAGATACACTGGATTGGAATCCAATTCCAATCAAATAATCAGACACAGATATACTCTCCACATCTACACATTTCTGTGAGGACTCTCAGGTGGATGATGAGAGGATGACAAAAAAAAAATCACATTCTATATCACAAATGAGATAATCAGCACCTTTTGGAAATGGTGTCTCTCCTTATAGTTGGTGATTTCTACTGCGTAGTTCCTTGATAGCCATACAGCTGGCTTCTAGGTCCCTGACAACAGGCCCCAAATTAATAAATAGATTCATTTTTATAAATCACTTAAGGTTTAGAATTCTACAAGACTGACATCTCAAAAGCACTTTTTAGTAAAGGTTCTCAAGGTAACTTCAACTCATGTTTAAATATTACTCGTTTAATTATTTCTTAATTCTCTGATGATGAGATTTCTTTCTGGCACTGGTAATTAATCCCAGGGCTCTGCCCATGCTAGGCAAGCATTCTACCACTAATCTACATGCCCAATTCTTTAAACATTTTATTTTGAGACAGGTTCTAAATTGCCCAGAGTAGCTTTGAATTTGCCATCCTTCTGCTTCAGCCTCCAGAGTTTGCTGGGATTATAGGTATGGGCCACTGTGCCCTGGCTGGGGGTGAGATTTCTTAACTGTTGCACTTTCTCAAAGGTAAGAGTCTAGACTCTTTCCTTTCCCCAAATCTTAGGAGGGGAAACAGAAAGAGGTCTGAGTATGGTCAAGTACTTTGACATAAGGGAGGATTGTATATTGTACAACTCTAGAGTGTACCACTCATAATTTATTTTTAGACATAATGTTTTTGTTTGTGGTAGTGTTTTTGCTTTTGCCTATAAAGTATCTTGAGGAAATGGAAGCTTTGTCTTATTTGCACAAGGTCCTCTCTGGGTAAGCTGTAGGGCAGCCTGCCTGACTCTCTTATGTCCAAGATGATTGATAGTAATGACTTTTTTTTTTTTTTTTTTTTTTTCTAATTTGGGATACCAAGGGGTGGGGCTTCTTCTGTCACTAAATGGATATTACACGTGGCATTCAAACAGACCTATGTTATAACATAAATTATCCTGTGGAGCTGGAACTCCTGAAGTCTTATTGTATTATGTCACCTCAGTGGCAGTTTTGAAATCTGTTTATAGAAAACAGAAGAATTATAATATGGTGAGTGGACCAGGCATGGTGGTATATGCCTGTAATTCCAGCCACATGGTAGGCTGTGGCAGGAGGATTCCAAGTTCAAAGCCAGTCTCAGTAACTTAGTGAGGCCCTAAGCAACTTAGTGAGATGAGACCCTGTCTCTAAATAAAAAATAAAAAGGCTGGGGATGTGGCTCAGTGGTTAAGTGCCCCTGGGTTCAATCCCCGGTATCAAACCAAACCAAACCAAACCAAAACAAAAATATGGTGAATGGCCAAGAAAGCCCTGGCTTGTTTCCAAAGCTCTCTGGAATGTCAGGATTCTAGTTGTGGATAACTAAATAAAATAGGGAATGTTGGAAGAAGTACAAATGAAAAAAAAAGTTCAGTTTTGAACATGGTAATTTGAAGTTCCGTGGTTATTTGTGGAAATGTCCAAGAGGTAGGTGACTACAAGACCAAATGAAACTTGAAGGAGAGACATAGGCTGGACAAAATCTTTTTGCAATACACAGATAGATGAGATCATGCTAGAAAAGCAAGTAGAACAAGAAGAGAAGCAGAAAAGTGGGACAAGAGTAGAACCCTGAGCATCTCCTATATTGAAGAGGTATGAGAAGGAAGAAATAGAGGTAGGAGGGGAGCCAAGGGCGTCAACATTCTAATGTCAGAAAGGAGAAATGTGCAGGATCAAGTGCAGCAGAGGGATCCACTGAGGTTAGAAAAGGGAGAAATGATGTAATTCAATGTACACTTAGAAAAAACCCACAACAATTTGGAGGTTTTTGGTGACCCAAATGAGATCAGTCTCTGTGGAATGTTATGGGTAGAGCCAGATGGGTTCTTAACGTCCCCAAATGGCTCACAAGAATCTCTATAAAGCCTGCAATGCTAGTTTAGGATAGCCAGTGACCCTTATTAGTCTGTCTCCAGAAAGCGCTGAAGGATCCAAGAAGATACAAAGGACAAACTAGGCTTAGCAATGGCTTGAATGGCAGGAAACACAAAACTGAAGACAACCGAATTGAAAAACCTGTAAGATTATAATAGTAGGACTCATGTAAACTCCCATTTTTGTTTTCAAACAATAAGCTGCTCAAATTCAAGACAGGAGAGATTTAGTTTGGCAACAGATGCTTAAAAATGATCCAGAGATTTTAGTTGATTATAAACTTAAAGTGGGCCAAGAGTATGACACATTTCCTAAAAAAGTTAGCATAGACTTGGGCTATGATAACAGAGAAGAGAAAATTGAGACACCAGGAAAAGTATTGGTTGCTTTTTCTGGAAATAGGTTGAGCAGGAAAAGAGGAATACAAAACAGCATTAAAAGTTGATCAGGAAAAAAAATGAAAGAGATTTGAATATATTTATAGGGTAAGGGGAAGAATCTACTAGGAAAAGGACAAGGTAAATACTAGAGAAGGGATAATTAACAATACAAGAGTCTGAAGAAGCTGGGAGGAGTTGGTTTTGAACTGTAATGGGGATGCCTCACTCTTGGGAGAGGCTAGAAGGAAGTTGAAAGGCTGGGAGTGACTGTAGATATGCTGAAATGTTTGGGAAGGAATTCAGGCACTTGGGAAGAGCACAAGCTGCTGTTTTCAATTTGTTTGATGAAGTAATACTCCAGTGGGACAGGCTCTGCTCTGAGACAGGGTGTGGAAAGAAAGAGCAAGAGGGAAGTTGAAGGGAGGTAGAAAGAAGAATGCTAGATAGAAGGGGATTCTTGGTCTCTGAAGTGGGATTCAGAAATTGGCAGGTTTCTTTCAGTCTATCTAAGACCAACACCATCCATAGCCTCAGAACCCTTTGAAGCCTCCAGTGGATTTTCTCACCTGCTCAGGATTGTGAGGTCAATTGTGTCAGGGATTCAGGTCTGTGCTCAAGAATCATATGATGACCCCCGCCCCTATATATAATATTTATATATATATATATATTCCCCCCCCCCCCCCCAATAACCTGGAGTAGAATTCTCAACTTTATCCAGGGGGGAAAAAGTGGGAGACAAGCATTTGAAAAATATACTTTCCTTGCAATGCATAAAACTTCCGGTCAAAATTAACTACTTTGGCAGAATGACAGCAGATAAAATTTATCCAAAGGTAATAGTTTAGGTAATAGTTGTAAAATATTGAGGCGCAGGTGGGTCTCACCAATTAGGTCTTTATCAGATGATGGTTAAAATTAAAGCAAAGTATATTTCAAAATAAAACATCAAGAATCATAATAGACCTTTGAGAGAGAGAGAGATGATGAGAAATCCGTTGTTCCACAAATGCGTCCCGAGTGCCCGTGGAAAGGCGGGCAAGGTACGCAGGGAATAAGCTTTTCTCTGCCTTCAAGACTTTCCGGAGGAAGAAGACTACGGAAATCAGCGTCTATAACAGGATATTATAAACAACGCGAAAGAGAGGCGCGAAATGCACATCAGTGATTGTAAATGTCAAGTCCTCAAGTCTCTAAAAGAAATTGGTCCAGAGTCACAAAATCAAAGACATTTGCAGAGCGCACACCCTCACCAAGCCCAACGCCTCAGGCCCGGCGCCCTCGCGGCCCTCGTGTGCAGGTGCGCGCGCACGCCGGGCCGCCGCCAGCAAGGGCGGCAACTCGGTCACCGCTGGAGGGCGCACGCCCGAGCCGGCCTACGGAAGTTCCGCCCCCATTTCCGGCGGCGTAGGATGGGGCGGGGCCGGAAGCCGCTTCCTGTTCGAGTAGCGTTTCAGCTTCGGCACGTGTGTAGTTCCTCCGAGTTACTGGATTACCTTTATCCCCGGTGAACTTGTGGGGTCCGGCCTCCGTTCAGGCCTCAGGATGAAGGCGGTAAGTGTTCTCAGGAGCCCAGTTCCCGCGGTTGAAGGACCACTGTCACTGACAGTCGGTGTCTGGTTTACCTTTTCGGTGGGGCTTCGCCCCTGAATAGGGGGCGGTGGCCTAGACCGGCCTCCGGGCTGCGTGCACTGTCAGCTTCCCGGGTTCCTTGTCTTCCACGGTGTGCCTGCGTGGCTTCAGGAGTCCGCGACGAAACAAGCACCGAGTCTGGCATCCTTGAGGTGTCAGATTGCGACACCTTATTATTCTGAACCATGTCAGTCGAACCCGTTAGCTGTAGGTGAGAGAAGCAGCGTCCAGACCTCAGGGAGTGTATGGTCTGAGTTACGGGACTCGCGGCGAGTGCATCTCACCCTTAATCGGTAAAGAAATAGAAAGGCAAGGGGTTTGCCTTGATTCAGAGATCTAGGCGCTTGGATTTGGATTTCTGAATGATGGGTCACTTGCAAGAGTGGTGGAATGCAAAGACAGTTTTGCCCTCCTTAGTTTTGGGGTCTTCCGCAAGTTGAATAACCTCTTTGAGCATTCGTATCTTCATCAGTGATATGAGGATAACAGCAATCACTGTTTAGGCTGTTGTAGGTAATTTGTTAGATCACTTTGCAAATAAGACAGTATATAAATATCAGTTATTGTTAACACAATAACAGGCCTTATTTTGTTCTAAATGTGTTAAACTATTGGTGTTAAATCTAAGGTCTCAAATAACCGTTTACCGTGTGATCAAAGATTCTTAACCTTTTTTGGATCTCAGATTCTTTGAGTAACTGTGGTCACGGTTCTGGTTACTGGAGAACCCTAGGTGGAAGAACCGATACTCTAGTGTCATTCTATAGGATTACTGCCATAGTTTGGTATCAGCTCTTATATGCAAGATGCATGGCTGTGAGACATTAAGATCATGGAATTGATTTGATGAAATTGAGAATCAATTCTCTTTAAACTGATATAAAATAAATTTCTCAGTATATTGTGCTTCTTCTATTATTGTTTTCTAGAGACGAAATAAAAAACAGGTCCCAAGCTTTCGCAAGTTGCTAAAAACTAGTAAAGTCAAACTTGAAAACAAGTTAAAAAATAAGCAACATAAGCAACAAAGCACTCTCAAGAAGTACAGAAAGGAACAGAGGAAATTAAGACAAGCTGTAAAAGATGCTGTGTCTAAGAAACCCTTTCCACTGGAGGATCCAAAGGGAAAACGACCAGGTAATTGTGAAAGCATTTATGTACCTTAGTTTTCATTGATTATTCTGAAATATTCTTCATGGAACTAACTTTACTTTCTAGTAATCACTCTTCTTGTTCTCAGATCTTCCAAAGAGCAGGTAAGGATAGTAGTTCTGTATATATGATCACAGTCACATTTCAATGCAGTCTTCATTGTGAGAAACAGCTACTCTCTGCTTTTACTTTGTCTCCAAAGCAGATCTAAAGATTCTCAGTACTTGGGAGAACAAACTCAGAGTAGCCATATAAATAAATGTTGGGAAGTGTGCCAATGCTGCCACTTTCCCATTCCCTGAAAGTTGACTAATGTGAGAAGATTGATTTTCTTTGTCACATTCTTTATGTGTGTGTGGTGCTGGGTTTGAACCAGGGCCTTGCACATGCTAGGCAAGCACTCTCTGAGCTGTGTCCTCAGTCCATTCTGCATTTTTTCATAGTGTTGCTAAGATACACTTCCTTTTCTAAACTTCTTACTTTTTTTCATTTGTAAACTTGGAGTTAGTTTGAACTGTAATTGTTAGGATTATTTTCAAGAATTTCACTACTCAAAATAGGAAAAGAATATAATAATTTGGGTCAGGCTATTTCTGCAACTTTACTGGTATTTTTAGGATATTCAAAAAATACCTTAAACCATTCTCCCCAAGTCCATCTCATTCTCTTATTCCTGACATAGTTTGATTCCTTGCAACACGTTATTATGTTATATACAAGGTCATTTGACTGGAAGTCAAGAAACTTGGGCTTTTATCTTGATTTTGTTACTTATTAGCTTTGTGGACTTGGTCACTTAATCTCTAAATACCTTTATCTGTAAAAAATGAGTAAGGTGAGTTAGGTACTTTTAAAGATCTCCTCTAAGTTTTACATTTTAAAAAGCATGATGTTCTAGTAGTTTTAATAAAAATAAAGGCAAAAGATGCCTACATTATTACAGTTTAGCATCTAAGCAAAGTGTCAGACAGATATGAGAGTATAAGGAAATGATGAATGCAAAGGTTATTGAATCTGGTGTGGGAAATTGGAGGAGTTTTTAGTTTATGACTTCTCATTAAAATAGGAAATTGGATCCTCTGATGATTACAATATGAGGTAGGTGATGGGGTTAGAAGTGTGATGGTAGGTAGAAAAACACTCTACAGAAGAGAAAGCACCTGTTTCTGTTATGTTTAAGAAATGCACTTTTCATTTAAAGTAGATAGTAGTGCCATGGTTGAAGTGAAATGCCATCTAAGTGAGGGACTGAAGACAGAACACATGGGTAGAAAGTGAAGTGATTGAAGGATTGAACATCTACATTTAACTAATGAAGAAGTGCATTGAAAATATCTGAATGAGAGCTGGAACTCTGAAAGGTTGTGATCAAAGTGGAATGAGCACCAGGGTTTGGGACATGGTAATTGGAGAGGTTATTTAAAGTGGAATGGAAGTAAAAGTCATGGGAGATGAAAAAGAGCTAAGGGACTGACATTGGTTCTCAACTGTCTTAAGAAACGTTTATTTTTTGGTTGTTACAGTGACCTGGGAATGCTGTTGACATTGAGATTGAGGAGTCAGAGATGCTAGCATTTTTTCTAGCTCAGGGCATCCCAATAAAACAAAGACTTCTTATGTCAAAGATGTCAATGGTGCTCCCATTAGAAACACTGGGCTAAGGTCTAGAAAAAAAACAAGCTTTTCTTAATGTGAACCCAAAAGTTAAGAATTCTACATCTCTAATAATTGTTTTTTTATTTTTCGACATAGTTAAAAGGATTGAGAAAGAAGAGGAGGAAGAAGAGGAAGCACTTCCCTTAGATATGATGGATGAAGATGACTTACAGTTAATGAAGGATTTAGGACAAAGAGCATCTTTTCTAACAAGAGATCTTTCTTCTAGGTAGTACTTCATTTGTGTTATAGTCATTTACATCCTTTCAGTGTTATAAACTTGGTTCTGAATGTTACTTAGGTGGTTACTTTAAGATGTTTACATCTGAGCAGAATGTTTACAAAGAGACAACTCTATAGTATTCATTTTATTTCCTATGTAAAGGAAGTGTATATGAACATAAAGCTGATTTTATTTAATGTACATCTATTTCTTTTGAATCTCAATTTTGAAGTATAGTGAATGGAGGAAGAATTCTATTTTGTTTGAGGCATTGGCAGAATAGTCCTGAGTTTGTGGCCATGAGCTCGCTAATCCTCATTACCTTATTAGGTAGCTGTTATTCCCATTTCCAGAGGGGAAACTGGTGCTTCCTTCCAATAGCAGAGAGTGGATCTGGTCTTATACTTAGATCCTTTAAATTCCAAATTCCATGTGATACTCTGAAAGATTTTGGAAAAGTAATAGAGCATAATGTCACTCTTGGCTTTGTGGAATGTTCTATCACCTTTATTTTGCATCTAAAGGGAAAACTAGATTTAGCTGTAGTTTGAGTCTCTGTGGTAGACACTTTGTACAGTCTGTTTTTTCAGTTGATGTTTGAGTGCTTGCTATGTGCCAGGCATCGGTCTAAGTGCCAGTATCTGTACTTCTATTGGTAGTTGCATATATGAGTAGGCAGTTTATTTTTTTTTGTATGCTTGACCATTGGACAACGTGACTGAAGTGCCTGGGTCCATTTACACTTGTGTTTTCTTTTTGAGATTTGTGATAATTTGAAAAAACTTTCAGAGGAACCATGTAGCCTAGAAATATTGAAAAAATTAAAAAGATGTCATGAGTGCATAAAATATTTGTAGATAATAGTCTGTTTTATCATTTACATCATGAAAATTTAAAATTTATCAAAATTTCCACAAACACTCGGAACCCATTCATTGCATTATATTTGTAGTTGAGAAAAATCTAAACACATGTAAAAATGAAGCATTAAATCATAAATGCATAAAATTAACTGCAGTACATACTGTACTAGTATAATAATTTTGTAGCCACTTTCTGTTACTATTATGGTGAACTCAAAATTGTATACTGAAAACACTGTGATACCTAATTCATCTCAGTGATCAGTTTGTTTCTCTACTCTGTTGGATGTTGCAATAAAAAGTCATCTCACGGTTCTCAAGTATTTTTCACTACGTGTATTTGTAACAAAATGTGTGTTTATCAACTCTTTTATCAGCAAGCTATTAGTAGTTTTTTTTTTTTTTTTTTTTTTTGGCAGTCAAAAGTTACACTGAGAGTTGGGGGTTGGGGATATAAGTCAGTAGTAGAGTGCTTGCCTAGCCTGCAGGACCCTGGGTTCAATTCTTAGCACTTTTAAAAAAACTGTTTGGGGGGCTGGGGAGATAGCTTAGTCGGTAGAGTGCTTGCCTTGTAAGCACAAGGCCCTGGGTTTGATCCCCAGCACCCCAAAAAAAAAAAAAAAAAAACTGTTTGGGACTTTTTTTTTTTTTTTTTAAACTACTGTGGGGAGGCCAGTATTCCTAACCCCTGCATTTTTCCAGAGTCAATAGTACTTTGAAAATGACAAGTCTAGGTATCTTTTAAAATGTAATAAAACAAAATTGAATTTGTATTCTGTAGCGAACCAGTTCACGCCAAAAAACGAAAGCATGAACATGTCATAGACAAATATGAAAAAATACCAAGAACTCTGCAAACTGCACCAGAGAAGGAACTGATTCACTTGCTTCCTATCAAAGATAAAAGTGGTATAATCCCACAGACAAGGGAAAAGCCAGGTGAGTCTAAACAGCTGGTGTATTAAACTTTTAACTCCTCACAAATATCATGACATTTTTTTTCATTTATGATTTAATTTTATTTTGGCTTTTACTCCTCCACAAAATAAGGGTAGCTTCAGATAGTCACATAGCAGCCTTGGTGATTTTGGTCAGAAATACAGATTATCTCAGGTATCGCTTGTATTGTGAATACACCTGAAGCTACAAGGTTTGGGTAATTTTTTTTTATTTTTGAAGAGTTTGTTTCACTAAATTTTGTTTAAAAAATGTGAACATATGAACTGTCTTTGATTATTAGCCCTTTCCTTTTTTTAATGTATGTATTTTTTTGTGTGTGGAATAAAACATAAGAGAAAGACAGATCAAGGATGTGAAATTTTATGATTTATCACAAAGCACATAGCCATAAAACTACCTTTTAGGAAAGAAACAGACACTGCCAGAATCCAGAAACGTTTTTTTGTGCTCTTCTCAATCACTAATTGCTCCCTCCCCGTAAAGGTAATTACTATCCTGAGTTTCATGGTAATTAGTTCTCTGCTTTTATCTAACTGTATTATCACAATTTTAATATGTGTATTTTCCACATAGATATTGATAGTAACAAAGATGAAGAAGATCAAGAAGAAGAGATGGAACTTGAGGAAGGTAGAATGCATCTTTATAATTACTAAGTTGTTAATTGATTATTACATTTTTTTACATAATAAAAATGCAGGTTAATTTTAAGTAAAATCTAGAACATGCATTTTGGAGTATTGCTCATTTTGAACATTCTAGCACATTTGAAAATCTCATCTTGTAGGATTTGACATTTTGTTTTTTATTATGGAAAAATTTACACAATTATGTATTTATAAAGTCAAGGCACACATAAAGTTTTGTTGATTCTTACTGTTCTGTATTCCTTTTAATTGTAACAGAAGAAACTACAAATATTTAATATTTTAGGTTTAAATTGCAAAAATGATTCTGGGATATGAAGTCATTTTGATTCGTTCTTAGAACAATTATACTTTGTATATGTCTGTTTTAGATCATCAAATGTGGGTTTCTTTTTTTTTTTTTTTTTAAGGTGCTGGGGATTGAACCCAGGGCCTTGTGCTGGCAAGGCAAGCACTCTACGAACTGAACTATATCTCCAGCCCCAATGTGGGTTTCTAATAGCTAGAACAGTTTAACTAATCAAAGTTAAAATGAAAGTACAGATTTTATTAGAAACTACTCATTTAAAATTTGTGACAGCAAGTTGGTTAAATTTTACTTTCTCTTAGATCTTATTAATAGTGTAAATGAGATTACAGGTTAACTTTTTAACTCTTTTCAGTCATTCATCATAGGCTTATTACAGATTATACTTGTTTAAATTTATTAAATCTAGTTCTCTACAAATTTGTTAAGGAGGACATGTGTAATACAAAATACTATATACAGTTGGAAACAAAGTATAATATTCTGTACTTAAAAAATACTAAATCAGATTGCCTCCTTTTTTTAGTTAATACAAATTATCGTGGAGTTTTAGCATTGTGGTTAAGAATATGAGTTGTACAGTCTGAATGCCAGGGTTGGAATCCTATTTGTCAGGTTTATGAGATTAGTGAAGTTACTTTTTGTCCCTTTGCCTAAGTTTCCTTATCTATAAAGAGGGTCTAATAATACTGCCTATCTTAACGTAATTATTGAGAGGATCATAAATAGCATATAAATACAAAATTCTTAGCTGTCATCTTTATTATTAGTATAAGAAAATTATTTTATCAAATTTCTTGGGATAGTAAATAAGGCATACTTAAGAGGGAAAATCAAATCTGTTTCAGAGATCATTGAAGATCCTATTCCAGAGATGACCATAGAAGAACATTTGATTGCAAGAAAGAAGAAACTACAGGAGAAGAAATTACATATTGCAACCTTGGCATCTGCTGTACTGTCAGATCCAGAAAGCAATGTAGGTAGTATTAATTTCTTTAGGCTTTTCATATTAGATGTAGCACTAATTTGTGATATATTAAGATTCTCTCGTTGCATATAAACAGGCACAAAAAAGAAAAGATAACTAAACATAGTAGCTGAATTAGAAAGAGAGTAGGCAAAATCTATGCTTAATCCTATTTCTGAACTTAATTGCTTTTGTAATCTTAGAAAAGTCACTTAAACTCTCTTATTTTCCTTATCTTCAAATGAAGATATTGGACTTGTGGTAACTGTGAAAGTTATAAGTATACACAATTAATTGTGTTAGGGAGGAGGAACCTACTTGGAATTTGCTTGACTGACTTATAGGGTTTTAATGAGAACATGGTACAGAGAAAAGAGTAAATTAGTTCATGAATATTTGTAAGTGGAAAATATGTTAAATGAGTGAAATAGACCCACAGTTGTAATGAATTTTCACGGGATACTGTGGATAGTGGTAAATTATTGATAGTTATAACATGTGAACCTAAGAAACCTGAGGCTCAGTCTTGGCCCTGCTAAGTACTATTAGTGAGATTCTGGATAAATTATTTTATTCATGACTCACCTTGATCTCTAAAAAGAAGGTAATATCTACTTCAAAACTTTGTTGAATATAAATAAATATATAGGATGTCATATAAAATATTATTATCATTGTTATATTGGAATTCCCAGCTTCCTGCTAATAGATTATTTATCTTTATAGGTAAAAAATCATTTGGATATGCTTTGGAGTAGTACTTATCTTTTTCTCATAAGGAGAGGAGACTATGTGTGGGAGAATCAGGGTGGGGCATTCGGAATATTTCTCACCTATATTACCAGGTTTAATCATTACAAAACTATAGAGAAAAGACTTGTTGATCTCATTTTACAACTGAAGAGTTGAACCTTAAAAATCTCAGGTGATTTTTTTTTCTAGGTTTAACAGCTACTAGATTAGAATCCTGCTCTTTTAACTGTGCATCCTTATGCTCATTTCACACAATTTAAAGATAGCAAATAAGTATTATATTTCCTACTCCCTGCTGTAGTAAACATTGTTGACCAACTAGGGCATTTGCTTTTTTAAGATATCATTCCTGTACAAGTGATATAGTAGTTCATCAAAACAAGCATGTTAATTGAAACCAAATTTTTGCTTCTTTATTACATCATATAAATTATATTTGTATGAATCTCTAATGATATGTGGTTAGCTATATAATATTTAATTTTTTAAATATTTTCTTTAGGTTGTCAATGGACCTTTATTATATTTATAGTGTATATTTATATATATATTTATATTATACATATTTATATGTATTTATTATACATTTATATATAAAACACATATTTATATATTATATATTATATAACATATAATTTGTATAATATATTTATATATTATAATATATAAATATAACATATATATTATATAATGTATATTATATATTCATTATATTATAATATATTCTATATTATAATATATCTATTTATATATTATTATATTTATATTATATTATATATATATAAAAATAGTCCTGAGAATCAAACCCAGTGCCTCATATGTGGCCAGGCAAGGGTTCACTGCGCCCCAGCCCCTACTTTAATTCTTGATTTTGTATATGTGATTATATATATATTCGATGGCATATATAACATTTTAGTCTTCCAAAATTTTTCAGAAATAGGACACAAGTTTTAAGAAAATTCAGAATTTTTAAAATAGATAATTAATAAATTGCAGCTATTTTTTTATAACCTGCCTTTTTCTAACTGCTTTTATGACAAAAATCTTATTACCTTATAACTTTAGTGATGTATCTGGTAAGATAAGCAGTTGTCTGGAGTTTAGTATGGCTTGATTGACTCAGTCAACAGGTGAATTCCATTTATTGCACAAGGTATAGGGCTGGGTGTTTTTTTGTTGTTCAGAATTGTTTTGCTCTGATTTTTTCTAACCTCATGTTATTTCTTCAACAGATTAAAAAACTGAAAGAATTACGTTCCATGCTCATGGAACAGGATCCTGATGTGGCTGTTACTGTTCGGAAGCTAGTGGTGGTTTCTCTGATGGAGCTATTTAAGGACATTACTCCTTCATATAAAATTCGGCCCTTAACAGAAGCAGAAAAGTCTACTAAGGTAAAGCTAGATGTAATTACTGTATAAAATAAGCTGAAAAATTTGGAGAGTTAGAGATGGGAGAAGTAGGATTTATTTATTTATTTATATCCTCCCACCCACAGCACTGGGCATATGCAAGTCACTCATTTTATGTGCTAATTTTTGAATTTTAGTATTCTGATTTAAAAAGTAGTAATCCTTTTGGTCTTTTCAGATCCGTAAAGAAACCCAAAAGTTACGAGAATTTGAAGAGGGTCTGGTTAGCCAGTACAAATTTTATCTGGAAATCTGGAGCAAATGGTTAAAGGTATATTAAATAGATCTTAAAAATATGTAAAAATACATAACCTTGATCATGAAGGTGAACTCTTTATTCTGTGTTGTATAGTGAGAGGCAGGTGTATAGTGTATGTTGAAAAGCAGAGTCTAGAGTCAGACTCCCTGGGTTCAGCCTGGCGTTAGTGATGGTTATCTATGTGATGGTTAAGTTTCTTAATCTTTCTTATTTCAATTTTTCTATCTATGAAAAGGAAATAATAATAGCAGTTGGCCTTAAAGAATTATTGTGAGAAGTATTGGAATTTATAAATATAAAATGCTTAGAACTGTGTCTGTCAGTCTTAAGTGCTATATTTATTGGCTACTAGAATTAGTATTATTGTTGCTGTGTGTGTATTTGTGTAATAGTGTGTTGAATTTGTGAAGAGTTGGCGTTTATTCTGCTGTTGGTTTTTTTTTTTTTTTAAACAATAATCAGAAGATAGATACCTTGAAATGGATGTGAATGTCTTGTAAGTGAACTTATAAATCAGTTGTTGAGATAATAAACTCTTCTATCAACCCTTCTTTTCTCTTCAGGAAAGGAAGGGCATAAGGAAAATTGGGTTTTGAATGGGAAAAGAAATGTACTTGCCATAATCAGTTACCTTTATTACTTAGTTTTTGGCCTAAAGATCACCCAGTTACTATCAGCTGGAACAAGACTGCCAAATCATGTTGGTTTGATGAGGGAATGAAGGTGGTGGGAGCATAGTGGAGTGGCTGTGGCTAGCGTGGTTCTTGCATTTATGCTTTGGTGCCCCTCCTGGAATTAACTTAACCGTGTGTTGACCAGCACTGTCCGAAAGAAATATAACATGAGTTACATGTCATTTTTTAAAAAGGTAGCCATTCTATATAAATAAAAGGTAATGAACTAATTTTAGTAGTAAATTATATATGTATCTAAATTATCATTTTGATATATAATTGATTTTAAAAACTAATGGGATGTTTTACATTGTCATCTTTTTTATCCTAAGTTCAGAATCAAGTATATATCGTATTTATAGCATATCTGAACATTTCAAAGACTCAGTTGCCACATATTTGTAGCTAGTGGCATCTGAATGATACCATGCAGGTATAGACATTTTCTAAGCAGAACGAAGCACTATCAAGTCTTTTTAGTTTTTTAGATGTGATCAAATATGCATTCATTGTAAAAGAAGCCAGTTTGTTTAAATTTTGACCAATGAGTAAGTAACTACATTTATCTTTTATTTAGATTGGAAACAAAGGAAGCTGAAGAAAAGTAATGTAGTTTCCTTAAAGGCATACAAAGGGCTGGCTGAAGTGGCTGTGAAGAGCCTATGTGAGCTGTTGGTGACCCTGCCTCATTTTAATTTCCACAATAACATCATTGTATTGATTGTTCCTCTCATGAATGACATGTCAAAATCGGTGGGTTGCTTTAAATGATTTTTGCTGTTATTCTTAACAGAACATTGTAGACCTTGAAATTTATTTTCCCCACAAAATTGTTTTTGGAGCAATTATTTATGGTAAACCAATATCAATTTATTAAATACTGTCTCTTAAGAAAATTGTTGGAACTAAGTTTAGTGTAGTGATTCTCAACAGGAGGCAGTTTTTGTCCTCTAGGAACATTAGGCAGTGTCTACAGATGTTCTCAATTGTTAGTACTATGGTGGTAGGGAAGTTTTACTACTGGTGGGTAAAGCCCAGCGGAGGCTTTTTAACATCCCACAGTGCACAGGATAGTCCCATCACAACAAAAGATTATCTAACCCAAAATATCAGTAGTGCTTAGGTTGAGAAACACTGGTTTAGTGTAACATTTTATTTTTCAGATATCTGAAATGTGTTTGTGAGGCAGTAAAGAAGCTCTTTAAACAAGATAAATTAGGCCAAGCTTCTCTTGGTGTAATTAAGTGATATCGGCTTTGTGAAAGGCAGAAGAAATTATGAAGTTAGGCCAGAGGTAAGCCTTCCTTTTCTTACTTTGCATTTTATTCATTTTTAATTATAGTTAATTTTTAATGGTTAGGAGAATTTATCTGTTTTTTTGTTTTGTTTGTTTTTGTGGTGCCAGGAATTAAACCCAGAGCCTCATGTATACTAGGCCAAATGCTCTACCATTGAGTTAAACCCTTGGCCTGAGGAATTTATTATATTATTATTATTATTTATATACTTCCTATAAAGTGGTTAAAAACAGTACTCAAATACTGTAATGTAAGCACTGTTAACAGTTTGGTTATGTATATCCTCTAGGGTAGTTTTCTATGCAGATATATGCTAGCTTATATTTTAAAATAAAAAATGAGTTTATACTATGAGCTTGTTTTGGAGCAGTTTTCTTTTTATATATTGTGAACTTATATGTAGGGCTTTCTCATTCTTGGTAATGGTAACCATAATATTCCATCATATGAATATTGAGTCACCTACTTATTAGACAACTGAGTTATTTCTGTATTTTTGCCATTACAGTCAATGTTGAAGAAAACATTTTGACCATATTTTTTTCATATAATGTGAGTATTCTATGAATGGAATTTCTGAAGTATGTATACTGGACCCATCAGTTATCACAATTAAAAAACTTGAAAGAGAATGCTAGGGCTAGGGTTGTAGCTCAGTGGTAGAGCACTTGCCTCACATGTGTGAGGAGCTGTGTTCGATTCTCAGCACCATATATATTATTTGTATATCGTTATTACTAAGATTTTGCTTCCATTTGTACATTTATTACTCATTTGAATTATTTTTTGCTTGTGTGTATTTGGCAGCTTTATCATCTAGTATTTATCTTTCTTAATGACTTGTGATGATTCTTTTAATAGTCATTGTAAATACCTGTCATGTGCTAGACACTATCCTAGGTCCTAAGGATAAAATAATAACAAAAGAAACACAACTGAGTGGTTGGTTGTTTGTGTAGCCTATGCTACATAGTAAGGATATTAAATATTGTTAAATAGATTACAAAGTTTTCTGGTTAAGCAGCCTTTAATTTGCTTTTGAGCTTTATATATGAGGCTATGTTTTGTTGTGCATTTAGCCCGTGTACACCTTTAATCCCAGAGACTGAAGAGGCTGAGTCAGGAGGATCACAAATTCATAACCAGCCTCAACAACTTACTGAGGCCCTAAGCAAATAAGTGAGACCCTGTTTTAAAAGAAAAAATGAAAAGGACTAGGGATATGGCTTGGTAAAGTACCTCTGAATTCAATCCCCAGTACTATCCCTCCATTACCAAAAAAGAAAGTCTCTCCTTCCAGGTTTTTAACTTTTATTTTTGTGTTAAATACTTAGCTGTTTGATGTGTGTGTGTGTGTGTGTGTGTGAGAGAGAGAGAGAGAGAGAGAGAGAGAGAGATGAGTATAGTATAATATATACATTTAATATATATATAATAATATCTATTTAACATTTATTTGTCCACTTATTCAAACACTATTTTTCCTTTTCTGCTGATTTAAAATGTAGATGATTTATTAGATACTAAATTTCTACACAAAAAATTTTATTGTGGGTCTGTGGTTTGTAGCTCAGTGGTAGAGCACTTGCCTAGCATGTGCTACACTTGGTCAGTCCTTAGCAATGACATAAAAATAAATGAATAAAGGTATAGAAAACAAAGTCATACTTTTTTTAAAAAAAAATTTATTTGTGAACTCTTCTGTTGCTGAATCCGTCCTCTTCAAGTAAGGGCTACTTTAATTTTTGTATCGCCTTATATCATAGTATATTTGGGTATATGGTAGGGTAATTATTCAGAATGGGATAATTAATGAAAGATATGGATCATATCCTTTCCTCCCAAATATTTAAAAAAATTATTTTATTAACTCTAGATAGTTTAGAATCAATTTTTTCACTTCCTCCTCCTGCAGTACATCTTAACCCAGCATCTGATTGAAATTGGTTTGTTGATGTTCGGATGGTTTAGGAGGATTTAAATATTTACAGATTTTTTTTTTTTTCTACTCCAGGAATATCAAACTGGGTTACTATGGCATAGCCTAGCCCCATAATCCCTGCTGATTAGGAGACTGAGGCAGAATGATCACAAATTCAAGACCAAGACCAACCTGGGCAACTTAGTGAGACCCTTCTCAATAAAATAAAAAGGGCTGGGATATCAGGTGGTAGAGTGCTTGCCTAGCATGTGTGGGACCCTGGGTTCAATTCCCTGTACTATAGCAGGAAAGCCGGCCCTTTTTATTTTGAGATATGGTCTCACTAATTTGCCCAGGCTGGCCTTGAACTTGTAATCCTTCTGTGTCAGCATCCCAGATAACTGAGATAACAGGTGTGCTCCACTATGCCTGGCAGACTTTTATGTTCTTAAGTGAAGTTTTATAGTTTTTTCATTTGGGTCTTACATATTTTTATTAAATTTCTTTTAATAAAGTTTCGATGGTTAAGTAGATATTTCTACTTAGGTGTTTTAGTTCCCTATTTCATAGTTGTCCTTTACTGTCAAATTCCCTGCTTCCTTAAAACTAGATTTCTGTTGAACCCACCAAAATGATAACTATTAGGTTTAAGTAAAGAAAATCTTAAGAATTTTTACTCAATTTTAAAGTGATCAGTTAATAAGGTTTGTACATGAAACTCAGCCATAGAGAACTCTTTCATTTTAGTGATACTAGAAAAAATCTACATCCTTTTCTGTTGTTGTTGTAGTGGTGGTGCTGGTGCTGGTCATGGAACCTAGGGCCTTTAGCATGCTAGTTAAGCATTTTATCACAGAGCTAAATTTCTAGCCCCCTAAAGCCACAACCTTTAATTTGAAGTTACTTTTCATTGGTGAATGATATTAGCACCTAAAATACCTGCAAAATATTGGAAATTGTTCTTTCTAATACCTAGAATGGCCCAGGTTTCCACTTTTTGCCTTTAGTTATTGCTTGATTTCATTCTTGAGCTTTTAGCCCTGCTATCTGAAATACTCAGCTTTCTTTTAAATGTTCATATTGGAACATCAAATGATTACAAACCTTTAGTTTTCAAATATTTGTTCCAGGAATGCTGCTGTGACTGAAGGAAGTCAGTAGGGTAATTTCTTCCAGAGAAAGTTTAATATTTTAAGTCTTTTTGTTCTTTGTGTTTAAATGTAAGAATGGTTGCTGAGCACATAAAACATCAATTTTCAAATTGGTTTCTGGATTTTTTGAATGACTTAAGGTAATAGTTCTCATTTTGGTCTGTGGACCACGTGAGTTGGAAATTAGAACACAACTGGACTTGATGCCCATACCTACTGAATCAGAAATTCTGGGGATAGGGCTAGCTATCCCTAACATGTCTTCTGGGTGTTTCTGGTGCTAGCTAAAATTGGGAAACGATTGGTTTAAAGGGAAATAAGTTGTTCTTCGAATTAATAACAGTAGTTTTCATGATTTTTTTTATTTATTCTGAGAAGCACATGAAAATTAGCATTATTAACTGCAAAATTGAAATAAGATGAGTAAATTAAAATCCAGGTTAGAAATATATCTTAATTATATTTCCTCCCTCTATGTCCAAACCTTTTTCTGTCCTGCTTACTCTTTGTATCTTCTCTACCAATGTAAGTTTTATGTATTCAGTCAAATATCGTGTCCACAAATAAGTGAATATGATTAGCAAGATGATAGTGGAACTCTGGTAAAATGTGATAAAGGATGCTTGAAAGTGGTTTTGCATGAGGGGAGGAAATAACATTGTTAAATGCTTATTTTTTTCTATATAAATTTTTGAGGGTATAGATATTAGCTATATATTTGTATTTTTTCCAATATTAGATGTTAAGAACATTTTGTGCCTAAGAATCAAGGAAGTAGAAGTAAAAAAAGATACAGAAGATATTAATAAACCAAAAAAGTTCATGACTTTCAAGGAAAAGAGAACAACTCTATCAAGAATGCCAGAGAAAGGTTGGTTATTTCCATTTTTATTTTATTTAAGTAATATTTTATTTGATCTTCTATTACAGTTACAGGTACAATAAATTATAGTTAAATTATAAATATAAAAATTTCAAAATCTAGGAGTGGGGTATGGTAGCATGTCACAGTTACTGGGAGATTGAGGCAGGAGGATGCTGTAGCCTATGAGTTGGAGGCCAGCCTCGGACAACATAGCACGACTCTGCTCAAAAAAGAAACAAACCAAAACATTTTTCAAAACCTACTATTTATTTTTGATTTGTTTTAGTACTGGTGATTGAACCCAGGGGCACTTTACTGCTGAGCCACATCCCCAGTCCTTTATTAAGTTTTTAAAAATTTTGAGACAGGGTCTTCCTAAATTGCTGAGGGTTTTGCTGAGTTGCTAGCCTGGTCCTCAACTTGCAATCCTCCTGTCTCTGGTAAACTCCTAGTATTCAGAGAATTTTATTTTTCCCAATTATTATGAGAAATGTTTTCTCCCATCCAGTTGAACTGACAACTGTTGACAAAGAGAACAGTAGGGGGAAAGGTATTTTGCCATGTGAGCTTTTATTCTTTTGCTTTTTAGATTGATTTAGAATCATTGTGTTACACAGATTTTTTTTTTTTTTTCTCTTAAAAGGATGCATTCATGTGAAGTAGGAGCCAAGTGAGTTCTGTTAATTGAATCATTTTTCTTAGTGGTTAGAATTCTGCCCTTGTTAAACATGAGTTGAAATTCATTTCATTGTTATTTACTGAGACATTGGAATTTTTTTTTTCTTTTTTTAAAGAAGACAACTAATAATATCTACCTTAGAGGATCATTACAGTTTAAATGAGATGATGTATGTAAAGAACTTAAGAGATCATAATACTGGATATGATTTATAAACAGTAGTGGTTACCATCACTAAATTCATTGTGTTATCACTTAACACAACATTTCTAAACAGTTTCTTAGGGGTATGAAATTGCTTATAAAAAAGAACAAAAGTAATTTCGAAGGTTCTCCATGACTGAATAGATCTTCATACATTTTGAAACATGACAGAAGTATCAAATAGACTTAATTATAACAAAGGAAGATAAATATATTAAGATGGTATTGTTTAAATACTTCAATTGATATCTGTGGGGGTCAGAGAGACAAAGACTCAACAAACATGGGAGCTCTTTAACATTTTCTTAATGAGGGAGTAAAATTTCCTCCGTCCGTTTCCCTGTGCCTTCAGGCAGCTAAGCAACATTGTTTGCTGCTCTTCCAACCTTAGGAAGTAGGAAAAATAAGATATTTTATTGAATTTTTTTAAAATAATATCTGGTTTTATGTATTATATGTGAAATATGATTGGTAAGAATTATTGATGATGGACTTCCATGTTAAAGATAAATATTTAACTCTAGGAGTAATTTTTGCATTCAGTGTGTGTGCTTTATTATTTTTTGAGAATTTTAATTAAAATCATAGAAAATTATGTTGTATCCCATTATATCCACTGTTCAGAATGAACAAAAATTAATAGATCTACTCAGTTTTATTCTTGAAATGAAAGAAACCATTGGAAGCTGGGTGTTGTGGCATACACCTGTAATCCCAACACCATGGGAGACTGAGACAGGAGTATCTAGAGTTCAGTGCCAACCTGGAAACACAGCAAGACCCTATTGCAAAAATAAATAAGTAAGTAAGTAAGTAAGTAGGTAAGTAGATAGGTAGGTAGGTAGGTAGGTAGGTAGGTAGATAGGTTTTCTTTCTAGTCTTGTTCTTCTGCCTTCCTCCCAGGAGGGAGCCACATTATAAATTTGGTTTGCTTGTATATTTGTTCCATGTTTTTCTACTTTTGCTTATATTTACATTCATAAATAATATGTGGTCTTTAAAAAATATTCATTCATTTATTTTTTCCTGTTCAGAATTTGTGTTTATGTTTTTTAAACTGGTACTTTATAATTATACATAATAGGATACATTGTGACATATTTGCACATGCACATAACATAATTTGGTCAATTTCATTTCCCAGAAACCACACCTTTTTTCTGTTTTCCCTCCCTCTCACCTAGTTTTCTTCCTCTACTCTACTGATTCTCCTTCTAATTTCTTGAGTCCTCCCTCCAATATGTGGGTCTTCTATGTGTTTTATAATGTTAAATCCTGCCTACTTTTTTTTCACTCAGTGGTATATGTTCTTACTTTTTTTCCCTTTCTATTTTCAGTGGAAGAAAGCAGAAGAGAAACTAGAGCGAGAGCTTCGGGAAGCAGAAGCTCAGAGAGTACTGAGAAAAAACTTAAGCTAGTAGGTAGTTTCATATTCTCTTATGCTTTCAGAATGTTTTGTTAATGATTTTAACCTGGAAATTATTGTTTCGGTCTGTAGGTATATAATTTTGATTTATGTCATGAAGCTTAGGTGATTTTTACAATGTTCAAGAAACTGTCACGTAATCAATACCAGTTGTATGAAGTCACAAGATGTGTATTTTCATTCTATTTTGTTAAAGTTCCAAAGATTGAATTATGGGGAGAGGTGATAAGGGGAAAGGAAGATTTAGCTTTGAAAGTCACAGTTATGCTAACTCAAGGAAACATACCAGGTTTATCCCAAAATGATTTTGTCTTTTTTCCTCTGCCAGCACACAGAGACTCTGAATATGGTGTTTGTAACCTACTTCAGAATATTGAAGAAGGCCCAGAGGTCACCTCTTCTGCCAGCAGTACTTGAAGGTCTTGCCAAGTAAGGGCTGTGTAGGTTGAAATCTTTTAGATTCCTTATAAATAGATGAGACCAATAGCTATGAATTTTAAATAGGATTTTCTCATGATGTCCCAGTGTTCTCAGTTCTCATTCCCTTTTTGTCACCATCTTTTCCTTAAACTGTTCATAACAGTAGGCTTTTTTGGTTTTGTTATCTCAAATGTTTTATTTTTAAAATCTTCTTAACTCCTTCCTTCTGCTTTGTACATTACAGGTGTCTTTAAGATACAGCTCTCTGTCCTTGGTTCTCTTTGCACTGTATAGTCAATTATCTAGCGACTGATAATGGGTGGCTCATGCATAAGGCTCATAAGTCTCATTTTATCCCAGCTTGCACATCATTTCTCTAATCCTCTGTAATATGTTTCTGCTAAAATATATCTTTTTATACATTCTGTTAACACTAATTACCTTCTTGGAGAATGTGAACGAGAATAATGGTTGTCATGATAGCTTTCCATTATTAGATAGGAGGTGGTGTCCTGTAGAATATTGTTAACCATTAAAATAAAAGGTGAACTACATATGCAGTTTACCTCTGTTAAAAGGTAAAAAATCCAAGTGAAATGTATTTTATTGAATTAGATTTACCCTAACATTATTTTAACATATAATTTGTATTAAGTATTAGATTGTTGGCATATTTTTTTTCCATAGAAGTGTAGGATTTATTTAAATGAGAACAAGCTGAATTCTTGTCAGGCAAGGGGGTAGTATCTGATAGCAGGTTGCCCTTTTTAAAATATGTCCTTGAAAACTAGTGTGTGTTACAAACTTCTCATACATCTCAATTTAGATCAGCCATATTTCACGTTTCTACTAGTCTTATGTAGCTAGTGCCTACCATTTTTGGGTAACACAGATTTAGAAATAGAAATAGGACTTATGGCTGGAAGATATAGAAAAGGCAAGTTTTGTTCATCATAAGAAATTACTTTCTAAGGTCTGAAGCTGTTTGGAATTAGGTTGTATTTCCTTATAAGTTAATGTCCTCATCCTTGAGAATTTTCAAAGAAAGGCTAATCAGAGAAGGGATTATTACTACATTATGTCAAAATGTGGTATTTATTTTTTTAATGGCCAATATCCTTATTTGAGTTTTTAAAAAAATAATACCTGTTTTTTTAAGAAGTACAAATAATACAGAATATAGACTTTAAAATAAGTTCCCTTTCTTGTACATCTATGTAGGTATGTTTGCCTGCCTTCTTTAACACAAATGGAATCATGCTACATATAGTGTCCTGTAACTTGACTTTTCTTTGTATCTTTCCATGTTAGTACATATAGATGATTTGATTTTTTAAGTTCTTAATACTCCATTCATATCCATTTTATTGATATGAATATTGATTTAGCCTTTCCCCTGTGTTACTGCTTGTGTATGTATCTTCATGCACTTGGGTGCATCTATTACCAGGACAAAGGGTATGCTCATCTAAAATACTGATAAATAATGCTAAATGGCTTCCCAGAAAAATGGTACTAATAGACATGGAATATCACTTCTAAAGTTTCATTTCTGTGATCTCTTCTTGTTCCAAGATTTATGTAGCATCAAAATTCTTTATTAGAAAGGCGCGGTGGTACACTCCTGTAATCCCAGTGGCTTGGGAGTCTGAGGCAGGAGGATCTTGAGTTCAAAGCCAGCCTCAGCAAAAAACAAGGTGCTAAGCAACTCGATGAGACCGTATCTCTAAATAAAGTACAAAATAAGGTTGGGTATGTGGCTCAGTGGTTGAGTGCCCCTGAATTCAATCCCTGGTACCCACCCCCCCAAAAAAAAATTCTTTATTAATATTGAAAAGTATCCTGACTTTAGCCAACTTTAGTGCCTAATAATTTATAGTATACAGAGTAGGCTCACATTTAGTAGCTCATATGATTCTCTTTAATCCTATTGGTATTCTCAGTTATTTCTGGAAATAGAGGCATAAGACAGTCAAGTTACAGTCTAGGGTCATATAGGTAATTAGTAGCAAGAGCCTGAACTAAACACCAGGTCCAATATTCTTCCCATTTTATCTTTAAAGCTGTCATAGGGTCTATATGATTTTTTTTTGGGTGCTGGAGATTGGACCTAGGGCCTTGTGCATTCTAAGCATGAACTCTGTCATTGATCTATGCCCCTAGACCTGGGTCTTATAAATCTTAGAATCTTCCTTTCTCTCTTCCTGCTACCTGTTTTCAGGAAACTGATTCTGTTGGCTCCTGTGTGACTTTTCATACTGCTAGAAATCATACTGCTAGAAACCTAGTAAACTTTCTCCAGGGAGTATGTTTTTTGCTCTTAGCAACTTCTAAGGACAGAATGTTTTAAAATATTTTTGATCTAATTAGTGCTTTATATATTCCTGCCGAGCAAAGTGTCCATTAGTGTGTGAATCATTGAAAAAGCTAATCAATTAATGAACAGTATCAATGATCACTATAAAATCTATCAGAGCTAACATTTTAAAATAACAAGTATTAAAATACAATTTTAAAGTCAAGTTTAATCTTTACCTACTAATTTCTGCTTTTGATCATTCTTTAACAAAGTTTTGTTTGATTTTTAGGTTTGCTCACCTTATAAATGTGGAATTTTTGATGATTTATTAGTAGTTCTTCATACTCTCATTGAGTCTGGTGTAAGTAACTATTAATGAATTACTTTAAAAATTTTTAAAAAAATTTTTTATTGTCAGTGGACCTTTATTTCATTTATATGTGGTGCTGAGGCTCACACATGCTAGCCAAGTGTTCTTCCACTGAGCCACGACCCCAGCACCAATGAATTACTTTTTAAAAGATATAAATGGTAATTATCATTATTAATACTTTTTCTTTTCCTTTTGAAGGACCTAAGCTACCAAGAAAGTCTTCACTGTGTTCAGACTGCTTTTCATATTCTTTCTGGGCAAGGTAATTTATTTTCTTAATCAAGTTTGTTTGCTTTATCTTTGGAGGCTGTACTTACCTAATGTGTATTTGTTGTCATTTCAAAGGTGATGTTCTAAATATTGATCCAATGAAATTCTATACACATCTCTACAAAACACTATTCAAATTACATGCAGGTATGTATGTTTAATTAACATTTCCTTAATACATATTTATTTTCTAAGTATATACTAGAATTAGAGTCAATGAGAAATTGGAATGGGTACCTAAAATATTGGCCTGCCAGTGCACACATCTGAATTTAACCTTACGAAAGACTTGAAGAGAGAATAACTTTTGGTGGTTTGTGGTTTTTTTTGTTTTTTTTTTTTTTTTTGGTACAGAGGATTGAACCCAGGGGCACTTAACTGGGTTTACCCCTAGCCCTTTTTTATTTTTATTTTTTTTTTGAGACAGGGTCTTGCTAAGTTGCTCAGGGCCTCACTAAGTTGCTGAGGCTGATATCGAACTTCAGATCCTCCCAAACTTGTTGGTATTGATCGGAAATGTGGTCAGTACAGACTTCTGTGTCTCTTAACAGTATAGTACTTCTGCGGTGGTTAGGGAACTGATTTGGAACGGTTATAGCAATTCATCTTGATTTTATTTGTTTTTTCTGGAGTTCAGTGAAGTTGCATAATGAAAAAGTAATGAGAAGAGCCCTGAAGAATGTATCTGTTGTTTTAGGTGCTACCAATGAAAGTGTTGAGATTGTACTTCAGTGCCTTGATGTCATGCTAACCAAGCGCAGAAAGCAAGTTTCTCAGCAGCGAGCTCTTGCCTTCATCAAGCGTCTTTGTACCCTTGCTCTTCAGGTTCTTCCAAATTCAAGCATTGGCATTTTAGCAACTATCAGAATATTAATGCATGTAAGTACTGATACAAATGAGGAGAGCTGAGTTCTTATAATACCGCAGTGACATTTTGTTTGTTTGATTTGTCTTTTTTCCTCTCTTATATTATTTTAACCACAAAAGTTATTCACTACCTGGGTGTGGTGGCCCATGTCTCTAGTTCTAGCTCCTTGGGACATTGAAGCATGGAAACAGGAGCATTGCTTGAGCCCAGGAGTTTGAGGCCAACCTGGGCAACACAGTGAGATCCTGTTTTATTAAAAAAGTCAGATAAGAAAGATAATTCACACTTGTAACAAGATCAGGTGATAAAAGAAGTACATAAAATTACATACGGAAATGATTTTGTATCTGCTGACGCTTCTCAGAGGTATCATTTTTATCACTAGGTGTATCCGTCCTGTAGACTTTTTAAAATTCATGTGTAAGTACTTGCACTGCACACAAAAACCAATGATTTTTTTTTTTAATGGAAAGGAGATTAAGGGGATTATGGATACACTTTTTTTAGAAAAATGGTAATGGATACAGTATAAATATTCCCACTTTATCTCTTTAATAATTAAGGTTTCTTTAGTTTTTTGTTTAACAAAGACTTATATAGTTCTTACTATGTGCCTGCTACTTTTATAAATGCTTTACAAATATTGATTCACTTGACTTTTATGACTCTGAGGTAGCTGCTCTTATCGTTTCCATTTTACAGGTAGTAAAACAAGTCCAGAGAGTACCTTTTTTAAAATGACACTACTGTTAAATGTTAGAAGTGGCATTCAAATTTAGGTAGTCTTTTATGCTTCTTTGTAGTTCTATTGATGAACATAAGTTACCATTATTACTACTGTTAACAGTGATGCTGTATTGAATATATGTGTATTGGTTGTATTTTTGTAAGTCTTAAAAGTGGTTGGAGAGTAGAAAGAATATTTGTTTTCTTTTGCAGGACAATTTCTTTTTAAAACAAGACATTCTTTTGTAATTTTTTTCTCTTACTATAAAAACTTAAATGATTTCTTATTAAAGACCTTATGCTTATACTCTTAGCCACAAATTCAAATGAAACTCGAGTATAGACAAATGAGATTCTTTAAAGTAACAATATTAATTTATTAATTCTCCTTTTTAATGTGATCTTTCTGTAGACTTTCCCAAAAACAGATCTACTGCTTGACAACGAATCTCAGGGAAGTGGGGTTTTCCTCCCTGAGTTGGATGAGCCTGAGTACTGCAATGCTCAGAACACTGCTCTGTGGGAATTGCATGCACTCCGGGTAAGAGTGGTCCTGTTTATTTTTTCTTCTTTTGTGAGCTATAATTTTTCAGTTTCCTCAAATAGTTACTATTATCAGAGGACTTACTATATTTTGTTCTGGGGAATATCTCTTTTAGAATTCCTATTTTAATATTGCTACTTTGCTCTTGCTGTTCTTTAAATTGTTGAGGTACATTCTCTAAGGCAAAAGAAAATAATGACAGTTTTTGTATTGGATCTTAACCAGAGATACTTTAGTAGGCCACATTTCATGGTTTTACCTATGTCCTACAATGTCCTTGGTCCTGCTATACAGATAGCATTAGAGTGAGCCTTGTGAATATAGGAGTATCAGGTAAGCATTCAGAAATAGGAATTACTTTTTAATATTTTTTTATACTGTAAAAGCAAGACTAAACTATGTCACTGGTATTTTGGTCACCAAACAGATTTGTGTTTTGTTTCTGTGAGCAAAAATAATATTCTTTCTGTAGGCATGTGGTTCTAATAAATTACATACACATATGTGGGTTTTTGTTTTTTTTTTTTTTTTAAAGATTTTTTTGTTTTATTAAAGAAAATCTTTGTTGCAGCTAGTGTTTTCTAAAGTACTGACCTGTGCAAAATGTCCTGTTTTCCTCTTCAGAGACATTACCATCCCATCGTGCAGAGATTTGCAGCTCATCTGATTGCTGGAGCACCTTCTGAAGGCTCTGCAGCACTCAAACCAGAGTTGAGCCGAAGGTAATATTTAGCATTACTTTATTTTCCTTTTATGTTTTCTTTGCGTTGTGAGAGATTGAATCCAGAACATTGCTTTATTTTAAGACTACTAAAATACAGAGGCTTGAAATGAAGATTAGTGGTAGAGCACTTGCCTGCTAGCACATTCAAGGCCCTGGATTTGATCCCAGTACTTCAGGAGAAAATTAGAAAAGAAACTACCAAAATTCAGCTGTTAGCTATTTACTTTTAAGAAGTCAATACTAGTGGGCTGGGAGATAGCTCAGTTGGGTTCGATCCCCAGCACCGCAAAAAAAAAAAAAAAAAAAAAAAAAAAAAAGTCTATACAATAAATACTAGATTACAAAATGTTAAGTGCAAGTTTGGGGGGTCAGGTTTTTGTCTCACTTCATATTCCTGAATTGTTCTACAGAGAAAACATGCTGACTCAGGAGGCTAAGGCAGGGAATTATTTTAAGTTCAAGGCCAGCCTGGATAACTTAGTGAGACCTTGTCTCAAAAATTAAAAAAATAAAGTAAAAAAGGGACTGGGAGTGTACCTCAGGGGTAAGAATTTGCTTAACATGTGTGAGGCCTGGGTTTCAATCCTCAATTCTGCATAAATCAGTGAAAAAGTATGCTGGCTGTGATTTTGTTGGATAAGGCTTAAAACTTTTTTTTTTTTAATATCCTGAAAAGTTTCACACAGAAAAGTTATAAGAATAGTGTAGTGAAAAGTCTAATCAGAGTGAGCTTCCTTTTTTTTTTTTTTTAACCCCCAGTGCTGGGGATCCAGCCCAGAACCTTAGTGCACTGAGCTGCACTGTCTTTTTTTTAAGTGATTCTGCTATGGTAGAAAATGGAGAAAATGAGGAAAGTGATAAAAGAGGTGTTTTGGAATACTGCCACCCAGAAAGACAGTAGTTTCATCTCCCAAGGGTACCTTTTATCTATAAGAAGCTTAGATGGGTACTTCCAGCGTCCACTCTATGCTTCTAGATGGGAAAAATGGTCTCCTAAATGAAGTTTCTTTTCCTCCAATTATTGCATTTGGAAATATTCCAAAGTTGTTAGGAAATATTTCAGTTATACAGAATAGGATGAGAAATGGTAGGTATTTTTGTCTTAGTTCATTTTATGCCTGCTTTAGAAAAATATATGATACTGAGTAATATGTAAAGAACAGAAATTTATTTTCCCAAGTTCGGAGACTGGGAAGTCCAGATAAGACACTGGCAACTTCCATTGTCTGGCCTGGGTCCTTGTTGCATCCTTTGGAGGAGTGGGGGAAGGGCAAGCTATGCAGAGGCTTTGAGAAAGCATCTATTAGGAGCCATCAATCCCTCATTTCCTTATCAGCCTATCTCAATACTATCATGTTGGCCATTAAGTTTTGATACCTGAATTTTTGCAGGGGAAACATTAAATCCATAGTGTATCTAGTATTTAGAATTAACATTTTGCCTGTTTGTTGTTTTGCTGTAGATTTTCTCCCTTGTAAGCTTTGTTAAAAAATTAACAAATTTCTTTCTTTCTTTCTTTTTCTTTCTTTTTGGTACGGGGAATGAACCCAGGGAGACTTTCCCACTAAGCTACATCCCCAGGCCTTTTTACTGTTTTATTTTGAGACAGGATCTTGCTAAGCTTCTTTTAGCTTTGCTAAGTTGCTGAGGCTGGTCTTGAACTTGCAAAATTCTTGTCTCAGCTTTTTCAAACTGCTGGGAATACAGGCATGCACCCTCACACCAAGCTAGCCTTCTGATTTCTTTAATTCAGATATTACAGGTGACCTGCAGCTCAGACTTTCCAGAGTTTGAACAAAATTGAATTAGTTGCTGTCTTTTGAATATTGAAGAATTCACCTTTAACATTTCAACTTCTGAGATATTAGACGTGGTGACTTTTGGCCTGTATTTTTACATGGCAGTATCAAACAGTCAAGTTACTGTTCCTCTACAAGGGTTTCAATAAACTCTTTCCTTCTGGCTAGGATAATCTTTGACTATTATAAATAATGTCCATTTATCTTTTTCTTCCTTCTTACTTCCCAACAGCCCCCATCTCTCATCCCTTAGCCTTATATTTTAGAAGTAGGAAAAAGAGAAAAATTCTTTGTTATTCTTCTTTTAATGATCATTTTGTTATATTTTCATTAGCGATCACCAACACTTTTCCTCTTTAATGGCCAGTTTCCGTTTTCTGGAGGAAGATGAGGATTGGGTTTATCCTGAAGGCTTCTGAAGGGAGATACATATGTGGTGCTTTTCTGGAGAAGAGATTGGTGTGAGCTTAATTGGACTTTATTGGGCCATTCATGTCTCCTTTGGGGGAAGTGAATTAACTTCAAGTCAGTAAGGGTTCACTTACATGACATGATTATAGACATGTTTCTGTCTTGAATATCCTGTCCTTGTTTTTCATGCAAATCAACAGCTGAAGAGTTGAGCTTATTTGAAGTCCATGCGGGGGGATAACGCCATGCTTCACTTTCTGGTTCCAGTGATTAAGTTAGATTTAACTGCTTCTTTTTCATGTAACTGGTTGAGTTGGGAATTTGATTACACTGAGCTGGAAGTCTCTGCTTAGTTTTTCCTCTGTGGCTTCATTCCTGCATTTCTAAATATATACTAGACTTCCCTGAGATGGATTAGTTGAATAATGTTGACATTATCGGGGAATTTAGGATTTATTTTAAGCTAGTGAGTTGTTTGGTTGGTTTTGTTCTTTTTGTACAATCTATTTTCGAGTTCATAACTGACATTACCTATATTTCTTACATTTGTCTTTACAGATCTGCAGTTGAACTGTTTGAGACTTACAGCATGGCAGCAATGACTTTCAATCCTCCTGTTGAATCATCAAACCCCCCAAAGAAGGTTGTTGATACTTTCATTTTTTTTTTTTTTTTTTTAAAGAAAAAACAAAAACTTGCATGTCTTTTGATTACTTTGACCTTTAGCTTGCTTAATTGTTTTGTAGGTTTTTTTTTTTTTTTTTTTTTTTTTTCTTTAAGAGTTGGTTGTAGGATGGATGTTTGGGTTTGGAATTTTATAGAGATCGTCAGTGAGACTGCTTCTCTCGATATAGGATATATCTTTGACATGACCAAACATCTTTCATTATTATGTTTTATTTGTTGGTATCAGCTGTTGTTATTTTTAGCTTTGCTCACAGCTTGGATTTTACTTAATAGTGTAAGTAACTTTTAACTCATATTTTAATCTTTTTTCCAGGATAAATTTTTACAAGGGGATTCATTTTTGAATGAAGATTTAAATCAACTAGTCAAAAGACATTGCAGTGAAGTTGCCATTCAGTCACCTCTGGATTTCACCAAATATTTGAAAACATCATTACGGTAGCACAAAAATGAAGAGTCAGTGGACTTCTTGTATATTTGTATGTGGTAAAGATAAGTTGTTGACTTAGGAAATTTTCTTCTTGTACAAGGAAAACTTCCCAAGAATGATTAGAAAGAGGAAGAATTACCCTTTGCATGATACAAGGCTGTGCCCCAATTATGAAAATGTTATGTCATTAAGAAAGAAGAGGGCTTGGGCTGTAGCTCAGTGGTAGAATGCTTGCCTAGCACATGTGAGGGACTGACTGGGTTTCATCCTCAGCACCACATATAAATAAATAAAATAAAGGTATTGTGTCCATCTACAATTAAAAATATTTTTAAAAAGAAAGATTTGAAAGCCTTTTTTCCTCCCAATATTTGGAAGTTTCTTTTTAAAACTTAATGTACATATTAAGTTAGTTTTGTTTTGTTTTTTGGTACCAGGATCGACCCAGTGGTGCTTAACTACTCACTAAGCCACTTTCCCAGCCTTTTTTACATTTTTTTTACTTAGAAACAGGGTTTCAGTAAGTTGCTTAGGGCCTCGCTAAGTTGCTGAGGCTAGCATTGAACTTGGGATCCTCTTGTCTCAACCTCCCAAACTGCTGGGATTATAGGCATGCACCACCAGACCCAGCTTATGTTACAGTTTTTAAAATAATCTTTGGGGCTGATAATGTAGATCAGTGGTGGAATGTGTGCCTAACCTGCAGGATTCTCTGGGTTCAATCTCTAGCACCACACTCACACACAAAATCTCTGGGTTAGATGTTACTGAAATTTAGTTTCTATATTAAAATTAGGGCATAAAGCATAGGACAATTAAAACTTAGAATGTTTTTTACCATTTAGCTACTCCCTATAACTAAATATTTTAAAAACTAAATATTATTGTTACTACAATACTATAGGTGGAAATAAAAAACATTCTAAATTTGAGTGAGTATATATTGTATGTAGATTTTTGAGGAAAGAACAAAAATAGCTTGAAAGTGGGCTCAGGTTCATTGGCTCACTTCAAGAAGTAACCTAATTTGGCCTTTTATAAAAAGGATGAGTGATTATTATGTCTACTTTCAAAGGAAGTTTGAATGTAATCCTAGTACTTTGAAGTTGTGTGTGTTTCCTGACCTGCCCTGGAGGGTGTTGTGGGAAGGACTGCTCCAGGAGGGAAGAACCCAGCCCAGGACTCTCCCATCTTGTTTTAGAGACAAAGGGTATCCAGCTAAAGGCCTTTTAAAATACAGGTAACAGGCATATTATTAATGAATATAACTGTAAAGCAGTATTTTATGTAACAGCTATTGTCAGCTATTTTCATATTCTAGCAGTGGCCTATGAAATATGTTTCTGTGGCCAGCGTGTAAATATTTTCTACTGTTAATAGTTGAATAAATTAGCGGTTTTCTCTGTTTCCTGTTTTTGATGTGAGAATTTTTTTTTAAAAAGGATACTAGCCCAACTAAGTAGATCTCTCATTGCCTCAGAACCATAAAAACTTGTTACTTTGGTGTGGAACTTATAGTTTATTTTTCATGAAATAAATGAAAATTGAAAAATTCCTTTGCCATTTCTGCAGTGAGAGTGTGGATATCAGCTTAACTGTGCATGTCAGTCGTCCCCACAACCCCACCCCAGTACTGGGGATTGAGCCCAGTGCCTCACACATGCTGGGCAAGTGCTCTACCACTCAGCTACATGTCCAGCCCTTGTTTTTTTACTTCTATATATTTTTTATGTGGTTCTGAGGATAGACCGAGTGCCTCAAACATGCTAGGCAAGTGCTCCACCACTGAGCCACAACCCCAGCCCCATGTCCAGCCTTTTTATTGAAATTTTATTTTGAGATAGGGTCTCATTAAGTTTTCTAAGCTGGGCTTGAACTTGTGAACCTCCTGTCTCAGTGTCACAAATAACTGGGTTTACAGATGTGGTCTACCACACCCTGTTTTCATATCAGTCTTTTAAGCTATTATATAATTTGAAAAGTATTTCTGAGGTCAAATTTTAAAGGCTTGTTGATAAGGAAGGTATGTTTTGGCATGTAAATATTTGCTTATAACCCCCACTTAGATACAAATGAATAATATAAATATTTCTGTGGACAAGCAGGGTTTCTGTTCCCATCAGAGCACAAGTGACCGATACATGTCAAACTATTTATTTTTTAAACATAAAAATACATTTATACTTGGCTTTGGCAGCAGAAACTGTAGGTGAAAAATCACTTTTAAAGCAGGAATTCAATGGCCCTTTCATGTTTGCTTTCTTATTTATGTATTTGTATAGTCAGTCACAGATCATTGTACATCCAGTATTTGAATATCTTGTGTGAATTTGGGTATGAAATATATTTGTGCATTAACATAAATTTATCAGTGAGTTTCATTTTTTGAAGCTAAGTGTCACAGTAGTCATACACACACCTAAGCTACATCCCTACTTTTTTTTTTTTTTTAAATAAAACTGAGCACTCACTATGTGCTTAGCACTGTGCTAGACACTAAGAAGTCAGATGGAGTAATAATGGGTACAAGACAGACTCGTTCTTCCATTACTTTTCATGCCGAGTCAAGTCATTCGCACAACACTTTTTAAAAAATGTAGCAGTACCCAATTCTGTGTCAGAATAAGTTATTTAATACCTGTGTCATCTGACATAAGGATGGTCTCAGAGGTGTTTGATGGCAGGCTTAAGCATAGTAAGTTTTGAATCCAAGAGACTTAATGTCTTAATGATCGTGGAGATCCAATGTGTATTTCAAAAATATTTCAGGTGTTTGTATGTCAGAATCCTTAGCCATTAGCCAAGGTTTGTTTTTAGGAAGTTGATACATAAAGATAGCAGAGAACACATAAAATGTTTAATGGATCATGGAAATGTTGACCTAAGTCTGAACTTTCTCCAAGTGGTAGTGTTTCCCTTTTCTCTCTGATAACTTATTTTGGGGCCTAGGTCCTTAGTGGTGATACAAGAGAAGCAACTAAATGGGTAGAGATTGCCATCATGAGAGCACTTTCCCAGTAGACTGCCTTACTCTGCCAAGACAAACACCAGCCAGGACAATTGTATTCTTTATTGGTTTGGGAACATACTTGTGGAACTTTGTGTTTTAGAGGTAATTCAGTTTTAATGGACCAGTAAGCAATTCCTTATTCCTTTTAAGAATTAAACAAGGCCTGTGGTATCTTAGCAGAAGAGAGATATACAGAGATTGTGCAAAGAGTGGAGAACAGTGGAAGAGGAAGATGTAGTTAAAAAAGGAAAACTGGTATATATCAAAAGGGGTTCACTTTCACTCATGAGCCTACAGTGTCTTCAGAGCCATCATGATGGGAGATATTTATGAAACCCAGTTTGATTAAAAACAAGGAACTTGTAATTGCATTTTTGTTTACTCCAGACTCCATATTTATCCCCAACTGGAGAAAGAATTTGTAAATAGGTTGTACTTGCTATGGATGACATGTGAAGAGGCTTTCCCTCTAAAGGACACTTTCTGCCCAGACAGTATTGTTACTGCCTGCAGATTTATTCCCTACTATGCCTAATTCTTTAACACCTCTAGGAATCTTACGTTCTCTTAAAAAACAACCAATTCCAAATGAATAGGTGACTTAGAAGAAGATAATCTTCCTTCCAGCATCACAGGACATACCACATTCTTACTTAAATCCTTTATTGTCATTTTTTTTTTAAGTTGGTACCTAACAGTGACAATTCTTTTCACTTTTAGTGAAGACTTTTAAAATATTGTAATAAAAGTAGCTTGCATACCTAGATTACTTTCCATATCAATTTTACTGATAAAGAGTGTGCTACCCAAATTTCTTGTAGCCTAAGTATAAAATAGTAAAGGGGATAGTCCTAGTGGTGATTTTAGATGCATTCTGAATAATGTGATAATTTATTTCATTTAATATACTGATATGGCTATATAATTCACACATGCCTTTTCTTTTTTCTTTTTTCAATGTGACATAGATTAAACCCAGGGCCTCATGTATGCTCTACAAGTGCTTTACCACTGAGCTACATCCCTGACTCTAGCTGTATAATTCAAATAAGATCTAAATAAAAATTACATAATTCTGACAAATACCAGGTTGTGCTAGTCTTATTATAATGCAGTCATATAATTATAAAGACATTTTGGTCGATGATGGACCATTGTGTGGGTGTCATGTGATGGGGTAGAGGTCCCATAAGGTTATAATGGAGTTAAAAAATTCCTATTGCCTAGTGCCATCTTAGTTTGTGTAAGCACACTCTGAGATTTGCACAATGATGCAATCACCTAATAATGCATTTCTTGGAATTTAACCCCATTGTTGAGTGACACATGATTGTAGTAGAATAAGCCCTTTACATTTTTTTCTTCTTCTTCTTCTTTTTTGGTGGTGCTGGGGATTGAACAGGGCCTTCCCCTTTACATTTTTAAGCAACGTGTCCTTCATAAAGTCCCAAGGAAGTATGAACCTTAACCTCAAGATGGAAGTATACAACCAGGTTGGGATGCAACACAGGCAACAGACTGGGTTCTCTACTTGCTAATAGACAACCCAGTCTCACATTTAGTCTCAGGGTTAAATTTCTATTTGTGCTGCAACCAAATCGACAATTATGTTAAAGGCCATGGGGGTGGCATGGGGTGGGCAGAGCTTAGCAAGCATCAAAGCCAAATGAAAAGCCTAGAAAGGCCAGTCTTGCTTTGTTTCTCAATCTCATTATCCTGCAGTTTTCATTTTGGTTCTAGCCAGTTAGGCCAGTAATTCAATTGTTAACCCATGGTAAGCCAAACCACTTGGCTACTAGTTTCTGGAGGCTTGATAAAATGTTTCCGGGATATTTTAAAAAATGGGACAGTACTGTGCATTTGTTACAGATTGGTTACTTGATTTAAAAGGAAGCCTGTAGCATTGTACAAACGATATCAAACTGTAGCAGCTCGAATTCTGTTGGCAAGAGAATGGTGGTTCAGTAAGAACTTACTAAGACATGAAAGCTGTATGGTGTATTTTTGACACTTCTATTTTTAGAATATGCAAAATGTTGGGGATTGTTTTATTCATTTTTAAAATTAGTAAAAAAAAGTCTCAGCGAAGGTTAGGATTTTTCATGTGTTTATAATTTGAAAAAAAGTCTTAAAATTTAATGAAACCAATGGAAAGGTAAAGTTTGGGTTTTACTTTAGAGAAACATTTTGTTTTTGATAGACATGGTTTGCTTCATACTAAGAATGAGAAGAATCCATTATACTTAGCTGATAATTTTGTACAGCAAGGTTTTAAAAATAATTCACTTTAAATGCCAAGTAATACTAGGATCAATAGCTCTTTAGTTAATCAGAAACAAAGCTGTTTTTCATGGGAGTCTAGCTTGTCTCAGATGTTCTGAGTGTACATTTTTTTTTAGGCAGTTTGTCTTCAAATAGTGAGATAGAACCACTAATGCTTCTAAGTCATAGCCACATCAAGAAAGTTATGTCTAATAAATATATAAGTACAGTGTCAGTACAAACCTTGCAAAATAAATAAATCTACCTCAAACCCCAACTCAATCTGCTTTTGCTTTTAAAAAATGGTTAGGTTTCTTGTTACTACACCACGACTCAGTAGATATTAAATTATACATCATCCTAAATTCATTCTGTGAAAACCAAAAATGGAATAATCTGTGAATATATGAGCAATAATCTTTAAAAAATGTTTCTACATGTAAAGAGAAATCCTGAAGAAGAGTGCACAATAGCACACAATATAGGAACTAAGTTGAGTTACTTTTAATGAATCTTATGTTATAGGACATATTTACATTTGCAATGCCCAAAAGCTTCCACTCCTCAGTCATAAAACACATGGCTAAACTAGTTTTCTTGTTTCCAGACCTCTGTGCCTCCTGTTCCCAGTTCTCTAAGTTGGGTTGGCACACTCTGGCCCTTGGGCCAAATCCAGCCTGCCACTTTTTTTGTATGGCCCTTGAACTTATAATAGTTTTTACTTGTTTAAATGGTTGAAAAAAAAAAATCAAACGCATATTTGTGATATGTGAAAATTATATGAAATTCCAATTTCAGTGTTCATAAATAAAGTTTTATTGGAATGCAGCCATGCTTATTCATGTACTTATTTGTTGGTGGCTGCTTTTGCACTACAGTGGCAAAAGCTGAGTAGTTGCAACAGAGGCCATATAACCCTCAACCCTAAAATATTTATTATATGACCCTTTACCGACAGTTTTCTGGCCCTTGCTCTAAGTCAATAATTGCAAGCCTCGGAATGGTTTTCCCAACTGCCAACATTTATAAAACAACAATTCCCTGGGCTTCTTTGCTTCATTCATCAGTAAATTGGTTTGTAGCTTCTAGCCCCGTGCCATCTTGTCCTCATTATGGACCTCACATCTTGTGTGAAGAGGCTGCAGTTCATAAATCATCGATTTCCAGTTTAAGTCTAGTGAAAATAAATTATATTTTTATATTTCTTTCCACCGTGTTTGTTCTTGACTTTGACTTCTTGCCGAAAGGTCTTCACCTGTAATGTTGCGTACATGGGCTTATTAGATATTAAAAATGAAGATGCAAAAACATTTATAACCTAATAAGGGTTCATAGTTCAGTCAACAGAAACCTACAACTCTGGTGGCTGAGTTTGGGGGACAGTATATTTCCTATGAATGCACAGTGATTGGGGGGAGAATGGGAACCCAGGGGTGCTTTACCATTGAGCTACATCCCTAATCCTTTTATTTTTAATTTTTAAAAATTTTGAGACAGAGTCTTGGTAAATTCTGAGACTGTCCTTAAACTCCTGCCTCTGCCTTCCTAGTTACTGGGATTATAGGCATGTGCCACCGACCCCAGCTAAACATATGATGTTCCTAGGAAGCAAAACATTAGGCCCTTTCTGGCCTGGAACACTGTTCTTTAGGGAGAGAAAAAAAAAATTACAAAACTTTTTAGCTCAAATACATTGTTCAACTTTTGAGAAAAGGTGAAATTCTTTCAATTGTGCATCTATTATTTCAGAGAAGAGTAAGATGAATATACTTCACAAGTTCTTAGATGATGATTATTGAAACTTTAGATGTGGATGTTGTTTAGAACAAATAATGTGAAATATGTCACCAGAATAAGTGGCAGAAATACCAAATATTTTCTTACGAGCCTGTATAAAGAAAGAGCCCCACCATTTTTTTTTTTTTTTTAATACACATACTCTTTCCTGGGAAGAACATCATAAAGGAGGTCTATGCAATGTAAATTCTCATTGTTGCATCTATTGCTATTTATAAAGAAAACTTCCCTAACTTTAAGCAAAGTTGTGAAGTTGACTAAATGATTCAAAATGTCTGCTTGCTGCAAGAAAATTGAATACAAAGGCAATCATCTAAATCACTATCACTCTTCTTCGCTCCTAAAATATAAGCAATTAGTCATGTTTATGTGGTGTGCATGTTACTCTTAAGTCAAATTTCCAGTAGTTGTATTTTTAGGTACACAGTGCAATCTTGGAGTACACATAGGGCTACTTAAATATAGAGTAGTACCTTTATGACAGATTAATGAGTCTTGGTGAAATTTCACTCTCATAATAGGAATTATAGAGGTGATGTGACATTATTACATCTGTACTTGGTGTTAAATTCTGGATATAGAAACAATATGTTGAATTTTGATCACTGCTCTTATGGTTATTTTCTAAGTTTGAGGTACTCAACATTGGTGCCTAGTTCTAAAGCTCACTTGGCAAGCTCTTAGATGAGGCACTGATTGCTTCAGCAACATTGGGCATAAAAGAAAGCGAGTCTGGAACTTTAAAATTTGAGATACCAGAAGTTTCTCAAGAGATAAAGTGCTGAACCTCCTCAGAGATTATCTGATGCTGTGATGTGGATTGCTGCCATAGTTGTGGGATTTCTTTCTGAGTCCTTAAATACAAACCTTAACAACCAGACTCTCTTGGAATAGATGGATATGCAGATATTTTGATGGGGGCCATATCCTGTATTTAGCCTTGCTTCTTATTTTGAAGAGTTTTACAAGTGTGGTCTGGGGCACCAGTTATTTTGGAAGATGCTCCTCAAGTATAGAAATAGGCTCTTAATGCATTGTGCTTTCTTTTGAGCTGTTATAAATCCAGTTTGGTTCTATCGAGATAGACCAGTGAATTCTTTAAAGGAAGAAATTTTACAATTTGACCTGAGAAATTTAGGAATGTGATAAAAATAGTGAAGCTCTGTTGTGTAAGCATTAATGTCTTCATGATGCTGTTGGTCTCCTGTGAATTTTAAATCTTAGAATTAAACAGAACAGGTGAAAGTGGGTTTTAATGATCCCTTGGGTTCTGAAGAAACTAAGTGTCACTGGGTGAGTGGTGTGTGCTTATGGTCTCGGCTACTTGGGAGGCTGAAGCAGAATCTTCACTGGAGCCCAGGAATTTGAGGTCAGCCTGGGCAACACAGCCAGACCAGTCTCAAAAGAAGCCCTATGTGAAAAAAAGAAACTTAGGTTTGGTTTCCCCACATGCTTTTCTTCAGGGTTGATGTGAATAATCTGCTTTAAGATAGAATGAGATTACTTTGTATATGAATACTCAGCAGTAGGCTGGCAACTGACACCCTAAATTTATTGCATTTTCCAGATGGAGGCTGTTAGATTATTTGTTTTCCTTTTAACCGTCACATTCTGCATACCAAGTTTTTATTTTTATTTTTAAAAATTGAGGCAGGGCGGAACTGGGTTTGGTGGCACACGCCTGTAATCCTAGCGACTCAGGAGGCTGAGGCAGGAGGATCGCCAGTTCAAAGCCAGCCTCAGCAAAAGGAAGGCACTAAACAACTCAGTGAGACCCTGTCTCTAAATAAAATATAAAAAAGGGCTGCAGGGCTGGGGAGATAGCTCAATTGGTAGAGTGCTTGTCTTGCAAGCACAAGGCCCTGGGTTCAATCCCCAGCACCACAAAACAAACAAACAAATGAGGCAGGAGGAGATGGAAGTTGTTGAGTCTAAAATAAACCTAAATTAGAAAAACATAAAATGAAGAATCCAAAGGAATAAAAGCTGAATGATCAAAAAAGCCCTTGGAAAATGTTCACATGAGTTATTAATAATCAAGACAGTTCTGTGATGAAATAAGGCCATTGTGGCACTTGGGGCAAGTTGGTTGCCCTTTGGGGGCCTTTGCTTAGTTATCTACAAAATAAGGAGACCTAAAAGTTTAAAAGCTCAAGTTACTTATGTCTTCAGAGCCCTGGCCCCATCTTAAGGCACCATTCCCACTTGTGTTTGGGGGACATTGGGAAAAGACAGCTGCCCTACTAATTACGCTTTAATGAGCAGCTTCATTTGAGCCAGTTTCAGAATGGTGTGATGACATTGTACCTGGGTAACACATGCTGCCCTCTGTCACTGTCGATAATCCATTGTGTCACTGGACAAGCCACCCACAGGTTTCTCCTCCTTGTTTTGGACATTTTCTGAGGCTGGAAGCTGAAGAGGTGATGGGAGTCCTCGGGGCTGCTTAGTCGACTTGGTGAACTTCTTGAATTCACTTGCAAAAGAGATTCCCTTTCTTTTGTCTTCTCGGGATGACTGTGGTGGAAAAGATTTTGCCTAGATGTTAGGTCAAACCCAGGGAAGTGGGTCAGAGAAAGTTCTTTCCACTGCCATCTCTAGTGAGTAGAGCTTTGGGAAGAAGGGCCAAGGGACTCACCTCTCAGGCCTTCTTAGCCACACACGAAGAGTATATTTTTTCCTACACAGTGAAAATGAAGCCCAACAATTTTCTCCCACTTAAATTCTGTGACTCAGGAAAGCTCTCTTAGATTTTACTAGCTCCCAAATCTGGTTACAATGTAATCACATGAATATCAAGTGATTTATGAAGAGAGCAAATTAAATTTAAACTTTACCTGTACCTGCTCCTTTAGCTTAAGGATGAATTTCCCTGCACCTTTCCACTTGCTTTGGGCTTGAAACACACACTCCTGATCCAAAAGGACTCGCTGTGAGGACTTTGGGGTAGAAGACTTCTTGTTGGGCATGTCTTTGACCACCTCTTCCAAAAGCACGTAGTCCCCTGGGTTGGGGTTGCTCAGGATGCTGTAGGAATATTTGGCTTTGCATAAGGTCTGAAAGAAAAGTTATGATCAACTGAATGAAGTATCTCCAACATTTGCATTCATCCTAAATGGAAACTGTAAGGTGGAAAAGTGGCACAGACTTTGAGAGATGGAGGGAATCTTCCAGATTATGTTGGCCAGTGTCTTATTTTACATTTGTGTAATTGTTCAATACACTTTCTGAGGTTACTTCATTTAGCTTCCCAATGGTCTAATTTACATGAGGAAGCTGAGACTTACAAAAGTTAAGCAGATTCCAGAGCATGCACAGCTAGTAAGCAACAGAATAAAGACTGGAACCTAATTTTCTGTACAGGCCCAGGCTCATAGACATGAAGGTCACGCAGCCCAGTGAGGAACAGAATCCTGTCCCCCAGGAACCCTCATCCCACAAGGCTGCCTCTTTAATGCAGTCTTGGATGCTGATTTTAGAAGTCACATGGTCAGCCTTTATTCTGTATTAGAATATCTTTCATTTATGCATTTATTCATTCATTAAATGGTTAGTGAGGGCCTACTGTGTCCCAGATAATCTGCTTTACTTTGGGGAGGCAAAGATGAGCAAAAGAATCCAGAATCTGGAATACAAAGTCATAATTTAGGAGACTAGCATTAACCCAAATGATCACACAAAGGAATAGCAAATTGCACTTCAGTAGTATTTACCACATGCTAGGCATTGTCCTAAACACCTTACATAATATATTTACCAACTTAATCCTCATATAACCTAGGGAGGAAAGTACTGTTACACTATCTCCAGGTTATCTATGCAGTGTCATTACAGGGTGTGCTGGAGCTAAGTGGAAAAAAGGGCTAGTGAATGCAGACAAGGTAGGAGTATTTACACAACAGGAATAAATAGGGATTTTTTTTTTCACCCCAAAGAACTATTTCACCAGCACCCAGCAGCTGAGGCACACATCGGAGATCTTCCTCAGGACCTCAGAGTTAGTAAGTAGTACAGCTGGGTTTGAACCTAGAGCAACTTGACTAAGGGTCTCTGCTCTTAACCATTGTGTTCTATCCCTTCTCAGGTGCTTAATGAATGCAAATTATGAGGAGGCCATAGCTGGGAAGGAAACATTTTTCTGAAACTGTGTAAATAAAGAAGCCCGAGGTAGAGGAAGGGAAAGGGTCGGAGCAAGCCTCCTGCTTGTCTTCTTTAGGAGCCTTGAGAGGTGGTCATTAGGTATTGACTCAAGCATTTCTAGAACAATGAAATGACCATTCTGTAGAACTTCCTCCTAAGTCCACTACTGTCAATGCTTCACAGAGCTCTAGACTCATTGTGGACACTAGCTAAATATCTGTTGAAGGAATGCACTAATATTTCCTAGCTTTCAGAGGCTCACTCTTCCTTTTCAGGTCCCTATTGTTCTAGAATTTCATTCATTTAAAAAAAAAAAAAAAGTGAGCTGTCAATGCAGACATTTAATTTGTCCCAGTAACTTATACTGACAAAAGGAATGAGGTGAGGTGAGGAGAGTTGGTTTTTTTTTTTTAATGCAGTGCTGGGGATGGAACCCTGGACCTCATGCCAGGCAAGTGCTCTACCAAAAAGCTATGCCCCCAGTCCTCAAAGAGCAGTTTTTACCTGCTGAATGACATCCTGTGCGGTGCTGACACGGGGTGCTTTGATTACCGTTCGAGGTTGCTCAGGAGAAACATCATGCACTTGGACAAAGAAACTCTCCTCCTCTGAGCTCAAGATCACCTCTCTGTCATCTTGAACAATATTTTTCTCTTCTATGGTCTAGGTTAAAAAAGGAAAATAGTAATTGGTTAGGTGATGCAGAATTAAGAAAGAAATCTAGCAAGACTTTGAGCTGTATCTTGGTAATGTAGAAACAACCTCTTAGTTTTATGTTTCATACATTAGTTATATTTCATGAACTATTCTAAAAGGATAGTCTTCCAAGAGGAAAAAAGTATTGTATTTCTGCTGAATGACACACTCAGGAGGTCTGGCCTGGAATAAGCCAGCTCATCTGCTCCTATTAGCTATGGATTTGGAGAGTCCAAATGAACTGTACATCAATTTGTAGAAAGAAAATTCACCATTTTTTCAATTACCAAAAGCCAAATAAGAACACAGTAAGTTATATTTAGAGAAACCCATCCATTCCCACATAGAGCTTGAGCATTTAAGAAACTGTTAGACATCTGAAATGTGAGCCATGAAACTGACACTCAGACAAGCTGGATGAAAAAAACCTACAGTCAAAAGGCTGACATGATACAATGGCCGAAGGTAAGCCACACTGAAATTATCGGAGGGAACTGAAGAATGTCATGCTGAGTGAAATAAGCCAATTCCAAAAAAACACAGGCTGAATGTTTTCCCTGATAAGTGGAGAATGATATATAATGGGGGTGGGGGGTGGGGAGTGAGAGAAGAATGGAGGAACTTTAGATTATGTAGAGGGAAATGAGAAGGAGGAGTGTATGAAAAATGGTGGAATGAGTCAGACATCATTACCCTATGTACATGTATGATTTCATGAATGGTATAAACCTACATCATGTACAACTATGGAAATGAAATGATGTACCCCATCTGTGTACAATGAATCAAAATGCAGTCTGTAAAAAATTTTTTTAAAATTATGAAAATTGGTTATTGTGTTAACTTTAGGTAATTGGCTTTCAGTGAATTTTGTATATGTAGATATATAAAAAGATACATACATGTATCTATGTATGTCTATAGATGATATATGTTTTTTATTTTAAAAATTCGAACAGTATAGAAGTATATCAGTAAAAAAGCAAACTGCCTATTCTCATCCTTTTTTCTTTTCCCCACCTCATTCTCCACAAAATAAACAAAGAACACCCCACTGTTGTTAGGTTATATATCCTTCTAAACATTTGTTATGGATACACAGATATCTTTTGGCATCTGTGAATAAATATACACCACAAAACTTTGGCATTATGTGATTTAGCTATAATGTGATTATGAGATGGCTCCTGTCTTGTCATCCCCCAGTCTCAAATGAGAGCAGCTTTAATTATTTTCAGCAAGAGGAGGAGGGAAGGAGAGGGAAGGCAAGTAAAGAGTAGGCAACCCCATCTCAGGGGTGAGGACTTGGCAGGACAATCCTATTCCCAGTATCCAGGCTATGAAATGGTGCTAACCAAGCAGAAGGATCCAAGAATTACTGCCACCATCCGGAATTTCCAGCCAACCACATGACCCAGAATTGTCCCCATTGACATTAAAGTTAGAATGGAAAAGTGCCACCAGGTGGTGCCAAACTGTAACCAAGACCAGAAAGGACGGGTCCTGGAGCTTGCCAGACAGCTGCACAGACCTGCCCCAATCAATCATTTCACTACCTGTGCAATGGAAGGCCTACAATTTACACAACTAAATTTTTTTGTACCCAATTCATTGTCTAATGGTGTGGGTGGGTAAGGAGAAGGGTTATTATCCATTTTATTACATAAAATGGGATTTGTACCCTCCTACATACGCCACTCTGTAACTTGTTTTTTTCTCCCCACTTGAAACACTATCTCATGTCCATTCCAAGAGATCTTACTGCATTCTGTGATGTGGCTGCCATTGCACTGACCATGTTTAGTCTGAGAGTGAGGATGGGGTAATTCACATGAAACAAGAAATAAGAAAAAAAGTTCTAGGATGCTGCCTAAATTGTCCCAACAACAACACGTTTCTTTTAAGAGGACTCCTTAGAGCCCATTCAGAACTTGCTCATATTTAGGGAGTTTTCAGTCATCTAAGTCACAAATTATGAGCAGAAGATAATAATAATAGCCCTAATTATAGCCCCTTTTCACTTCTTATTTTTGTATATATTGTCTATGCATTTGACAGTAAATTTCTCAATAATGTCGTTTTGTCAAATAGGATAGTTTGTATTATAGATTTTACAAATTAGGACAGTGAAGTTTACAGAAGTTAGGTGACTTATACAGGATTATCTAATTTGTGACACAGCCCTGGTTTGTCTGATTTCAAATCTAGTAGGAGAGGGAGACACATTGACTACTGGAAGATGTGGTTGACAGCTTGACCGCCCAGGAGGCAAAAAAAGTAGTACACAGGGCAAGCTGGAGAGGTCAGAGGTCACAGACAGCAATTTGGGCACTTTAAATTTATATAGGCAAACTACTTATATATCTTACAATTTCATTAGGATAAAATAAATGGAGATACTTATAGCCTAAATCTATCAATCATGATAAGTACCTGTTTGCATTCAATGGCTGCTAAAGTCATTCAATCAGAATATTTTTTCTTTTCTTTCTTTCTTTTTTTTTTTTTTTTTGTGTGTGTTTTAGTGTTGGGGATTGAACTCAAGGCCTCATGCATACTGAACACATGCTATACCACTGAGTCACACCCCAACCTCACTACATTTTGGTGTCATTATGCACTAGGTAAAACTAAATAAACGAAATGCAGTTTGTTTTCTTTTGGGATAGATTTTAGTCATTTCAAAAATCTCCCCACAAAGATATATCAAGGAGAAGTTGGTGTAATTCTACTCATCAGGTAAAAGCTTGTTAGCTTTCCTTTCTAATTTATCCCCCTTTTTCTTCAAAATGCTTCTCTTCCACCAGCATTTATTAGGCATCTACTCCTGAGATCGCTACTACCTTCTGTCCTACGCATTTAAATTGTCTTCAAGGCATCCCCAGACTCCAGACTCCTCAGTCCTAACCTTGGAATGATGTCCTCATGGGACTCTTGCAGCCTGTCCTTCTTGCCTCCTGTTCATGCCTCCCTCTGCCTCCCACCGTGCTGGGAGTGGACAGTCCACAGGACTGATGTATTTTGTATTTCCAGCCTGGGCAACACAAGATGGCAGAAGGAAAAACCCTAAGACTTGAGTTCTTTTTACTTCTGACCCTGTCATGATTATAAACTCTCTGAATCTGTTTCCCTATGTGTAAAACGGTTTCCATTACATCATGAACTCATTAAAATAGTGGTTTTTAAAGACTCTTCAGTGTTATAAATGATTATATAATATATGGTTTGAAAAATTTACTTATTCACTAACATTGTCACTTAGAGAATACTTTTTAACAAGGCAAGACAATTAGAGATAGGAAAAAAATTAGAAATTAAAGATGGCTTTGAAAGTCTGGCTAAGCCCTCTGATATTTTCTTCTGAAGTGATGATCATTAGGAGTGCTTCTAATGATCTCTGTTCTCTGTTCTGTTCTCTGCCTGAGAGGGAGAGAAGTCTGGAGAGAGTTACATTTCTTTGCTTAAACTAAGTGTCCTTTCGTGGTCCGAGGCAAGATTTGGGAAGGAAGGTGGTGGCTCTGGGTCTCAGAGCAGATGCTGGAGTTCTAGGGAGGCTTCAGGTCATGTGCACAGTAATCAGGGAGTGAAAAAGTGACACATAAAGGCTAAAACCTGTCATCTCCACTGTGCCCAGTAGGCATGGACCACTCAAGTTCTATTACGAGCCAGAAGGAGCAGGCCAGATGCTCAGAACAGGACCAGGCACATATTATATGCTTAATAAATAAATTATATGCTTAATAAATGTTTTTAATCAAACTATTGAATTGACTCAATTGCTTTGTTATTGACATATCATGAAGCCTGTCTATGCTGGAACAATGACTTTATATGCTGTTTCAAAAATGGCAGTAAGGTAGTGAGGTGTTAATCAGTTTATTCAGGGAAAAAATGGCTAGTGGGCACAATGGTACATGCCTATAGTTCCAGCAACTAGGAGGCTGAGGTAGGAGTATTGCTAGTTCAAGGCCAGCCTCAGCAACTTAGTGAGACCCTAAGCAACTCAGTGAGACCCTGTCTCAAAATTTAAAAAAAAAAAATTTTAAAGGACTGGGGATGTAGCTCAGTGCTAAAGCACCCTGGGTTCATTCCCCAGTACCAAAAAAGAAAAGAAAAAGAAGTGGCCCATTAACAAGGTCAAACAGGAGTCAGCCTATTTGGGGTCAACATGGCAGAAGTTGCTTTCTTTTTTTTGTGGGGATGATCTTGGAAAAACATGTAATATAAATTTTTACTAATTCTGACCAAGGCTGAGAGATTATTCTTGATTTATAAAATTATGGAGATTATTCTTAATTTATGAAATTATGGAGTGTTTACAAACAATGCTGTTTTACTCACCAGTACAGAAACTTTTATAGGTTGATCCCTTATCTGAAATGCTTGAGACCTGAAGTGTTTTAGATTTTGGAATATTTGCACAGACTTTACAGGTTAAATGTAAAATGATGTCCATTACATCATGAGATTATTCAAATAGTGGGTGTCTGTGATCTTTCAATGCTATAAATGATTATGCAATATATGGTTTGAACAATTTAAGGATGATCAACCTGTTTTAGCTAAAACTTTAGCAGGCACTAACAAGAAAACATCAGCATCAAAATGTAGAATTCTTAAGACCCTGCATTACAGAACACAGGACTCACCCTTATCTGAGGTTTTACTTTCTGCAGTTACAGAATCATGGCCTAAAAATATTAAATGGAACATTCTAGAAATAAATAGGTCTTAAGTTCTAAACTGGGTGCCATCCTGAGTAGTGTGATGAAATCTCTTGCTGCTTTGTTCTGTCCCTCCTGGGGCATGAATCCTCTTTGTCCAGTACATCTGTAATGGACTACCTGTCCATTAGTCGTCCTCTCAATCTTGGTTATCAGATCAGCTGTCATGGTGTCATATAGTGCTTGTACATAGGGTTGGGTTCTATTGAGGTTTGAGGAGGGCCTGGACCATATCCCCTGTAAATAGTAAAGAGGTACTACTAGAATGTGACCCTCACAACATCTTTTCATTGTTGGTTGTTTGAAACAGGGTTTTGTTAAGTTGCCCCAGCTGGCCTCGAAATTTTGATCCTCCTACTTCAGCTTCCCAGGTAGCTGGGATTGCAGTTGTGTACCACAGTGCCCAGTTACAACAATGTCTTTTCATACATACAAATAAAACACTGGATTCACAGCTGATAACATGCACAGGAACCCTTTAAGTTCTTGCTTTATAAAGGATGATTTTTAAAGAATGAATTTCTGTAATTTAGAGATAACCTTCTTAATATGTGCAGAAAAATAAAATCATTTCCCCATATTTACTTAAGAAGAACAATGTACACCAAGTTGCAATGAAAGAAGCTCAGGGTTTGAGGGAGGTGGTGAGTGGTGAGACGGCTAACCACACGGAGCTGTAACTGTGTTGGCTGCTCCCAGGATACACTTACTTCCTGCTGGGTTTTTAAGACAATCCTGCCCACATAACCTTCTTCTGGAAACCAGCTGCTTAAAATCTGCATGATCTCTTCCTCTGGACCAATGGCTCTCTGGAACGGTTGCTTCCTGCATTCATTCTTTTCTTTAGATATAAAATACTTTTCTTCCATCAGAAAATAGTCTGTGGTGATAGGTTTGGTGTCTTGTTCAGTTGTCAGAATCTAAAGAAAAAGCAACAGCAAAATTGGGCTCACTTCTAAGGAGTGTAGCACAAACTTAAATTCAAAACAAGTCTTCACCATGTTCAGATAGGTTTCATGTGCAATTTATAAGCAAAACCTCCTCTGGAGTGATCTTCTTTTTGGAAGATCTAAGAATTCTTGTTATGTCCAAGAAGGATTGTTTATGTCCACTCTGGGCAATGGTACGATTTCTCTACGATCCCCAGACAGCATAGCTATTTTTCCACTGTTGGAGTGAGAGCTCCTACTGAATTACAAACTTTAGATTTCTCACTCTATGAGTTTAGCCCTTTGTAATCTTGCAGCACAGAACAGAGGGCAAAGAACCTATTTCAGCTTTTACTAAAATAATCTCTTCTTCTCACATTGGAAATACTCAATCACCTTCTCGTGGAAGGTTCCACAAGGCCAAATTCTCATTGAATCTAAGTTGCTGGGAATTCTCCTTTCAGTAAACTCCTGACAGTGTGCCTAAAGGGTTATTTTCTTTGTTGGTTACTGACCCTGTGCAGTTAAATGAAATGGTCATGACGTGGCACCGAAACCAGTCAGACTTGTAAGACTTACTGTCTATGAAATGTTGGACAAGATACTTAATCCCTCAAAAATTCATTCCTGCCATCTAAAAATTAAGAACAGCAATAGCAACATTCTCTTAATTTCGGTTTGCTTTATGATTGAGGCATAAAGTGTGACATGGGTATAGTCAATAAACACTAGTCATCGTTGTAGATACATTACTGATGTGTTCATTCTCACTCCTGACAGATTACCGATAAAGGGTGATCTCAAAGGGAATAAAAGGTCAGCCATGATGAAGAAACCCCTTCTGTTACCTTTCTGGAAAAGTGGCTGAGTAATGAGAGAAAGCTGCCACCACCTGACCTGGATTTAGCATACCCCCTCCTCCCCAGGCTTGTGACAACCACACACGCGGAGCAGAATCAGCACCTTCTCACTTGGAAAGAAAGCAGAATGTAATGTGCTGAGATGGTGGAGCAGAAGATTCTCAGAAGATTCTGATCGCTCCATCTCTGTCCTTGGTCTAAAGTAGACGCCATGGCACTGATACTGTGGGGGCCAAGGCAAACAGGTTGCCTGAAGCTCGGAACTACTACTTCAGGGATAATTCAGAATATGAAGCTGCCATGAGAGGGTCAGTGCCTGCCTTCCTCTGTTCTGAGGACTTTTTTGCAGATATGTGGGGGGTGACAATAAGGGGCTGCTTTGTATGGGTGGCCTATGAGAAGTTTTCTTTATTTTACAAAACCTCAGCAGTGTTTTGTGATAGGGAATGCTGAAGTTCATGGATTGATAGATTAAAAACACACACAGACACACACACAACACACACACACAGCAGAAGTTTGTTTGATAATCTGTAAAATGTGATACCTAATGGTTTTCTACGACTCCACCTAAATATAAAATGTTGGCTAAATTGTTGTCTGACCCATACAGATGTACCTTCAAAGGACAGAGGCCCTTATTAACTTGGTATGGTTGTTCAGTTGGTTTTTAATTTCCCACACATTATATGACTCCAGCTACATTTCATCATACACCCTAATTTCAGAGGGAACTCCAAGGTCACTGCCTTTGATCATTGCTCCTCTTGGCCTATCTTCAAGGGGGAGGAGTTCTGAAGTGGGTTAAGAACAGAAGAATCAAGGATAATCAGCCACCATGTCAAGCAGGGGTAGAACTGCTAGTGTGCAGAGAATAGGAATCACACACGGGCCCTGCTTTGCCCTTTGGGAAGCTGCCCTTTCCCTTCTGGATGCTGCTCTTTGTTCCTGGTCTCCCCCTCTTAGAAGTCCTGCCGTGGACAGTGATTCTGCCTGCCAAAGGCCTCCAAGGTTGCTAACGGGATCCAGAGCAGAAGTGGCCTGGCTGACGGGCTTAGGCCTGCTCTGCTCAGGGTTGGGGATAAGAGGTGCACATTCTCGTTTAGGTTTTCCTCGCTTCTTTACATTAACAGATGGGTAGGACCTCGAAGGCCAAGATCAAGTGCCAGAGGGACGTGGGGAGGGAGGGCTCCACGTGCAAAGGAAAGCCTTAGGCTGCAGGGGCTGGAGATGTGTTCTTGGCCCATGTGGTTCCCCCATCATGCTCTGGGAATCTGGTTTAACTCCTAGGATGGCAAACGGACTTCATTCAGCTCCTGTGTACATTCTGAATGATTAGTAAGGGCCGCATTATGAAGGAAGGTCTAGACGTAGAGGGAACAATTATATATGGTTGGAAGGCCATTTGTTCTCGTTTTTATGTTTCTAGAGCCCAATGTTTTATGTGATTGAAGAATTGTTAAAAAATTCTCTGTGGTTAAGGTAACTTGTCTGGTAGTGGTACCAAGAGTCCTCAGCTCATTTATTTTTTTAAATATTTATTTTTTAAAATTTGTTTTTACTAGTTATACATGATAGTAGAATGTATTTTGACATATTATACATACATGAAGTATGATTTCCCATTCTTCTGGTTGTACGTGATGTAGAATTGGTCATGTAATCATATATGCACATAGGATAGTAATGTCTGATGCATTCCACTATCTTTCCTATTCCCATTTCCCCTCCCTTCTCTTCATTCCCTTTTGTCTAATCCAAAATACTTCTATTTTTCCCACCTATTCCCTCCCCACTTATTGTGAATTAGCATTCTCCACGTCAGAGACAACATTTGGCCTTTGTTTTTTTTTTTTTTTTTTTTTTGTTTTGTTTTGTTTGCTTTGTTTTGTTTTGTTTGTGGTGCTGCAGATTGAACCCAGGGCCTTGTGCCTGAGAGGAAAGCACCCTACCAACTAAGCTATATCCCCAGCCCCCTGGCCTTTTGTTTTTTGGGACTGGTTTATTTTAGTCCTTGGCATATATCCAAAGGACTTAAAATCAGCATACTGTAGTGATGTGGCCACATCAATAGTTATAGCAGCTCAACTCACAATAGCTAAGCTGTGAAACCAACCTAGGTACCAGTTGAATGGATAAAAAAAATGTGGTGCATACACACAATGGAATATTACTCAGCCATAAATAAGAATGAAATCATGACATTTGCTGGTAAATGAATGGAATGGAACTGGAGACTATCTTCAGGTCATTCTTAGAGTTGATTTCATTCACAAATATTCAAAAGGTATATAATCAACACAGACATTTATGCATTGATGTCCACATGTGTATGCTTACACACATACTCACACATATATATACACATGTGTACATCTATATACATTAGATTTGGAGTCTCCTAACCGTGGGCCCAGTAGACTTGCCTGTTGGAGAAGCTGCTTGGCTTTGGTGCCTCCATTTATAGTAAAGACAGCAAAGGGCTCTGGACCTGGAACCCCATGCACTGTGACTCTGTGAGTCTGTGAACATTTTCTTTCTTCTGTATTAAACATCTGTAAAGGAAGAGCACATCATTTCTCATTCATTCTAAATAATATATTTCTAGTTCTATTTAATACAGAGGTGATGTACTTAGAAGTATGTAGAGGGACATGTAAATGCAAAATATAAGAACCCATTTATAACCTGATATTAATGTGGAAGGAGAGACAATGTACATCTTCCTTAATAGTCTAGGGAGGTTATTTAATAGCACACCACTAAAGAACTAATTTATTTTCAATGAATGTCTCTTTCTATCCTAATTAGGGATTGATGTTATCTGAAATGCATGTTAGTCCTTACTTATGAACTGACATTCTATAACATCTTTTGAGTTCCATATCTCTTCAGTGGTTTGATCTAGATTTTGAATAGTAAGATGATAAATAAGAAGTCTGCCCTTAGCTCACTGTCCAGGCACACAAATAATCATAATCCAAAAAGTATGTCCATTAGGAAGAACTTGGTGGGTGTGTAACTCAAAACTCTTTGAGCATTTTGCATATTAAGATATACTGGATTCGTTCAAAATATGAAATGGTTTATGGAGGGTCTATAGTGAATCGGACATTAGGCTTAGCCCTGGAGATTCAGGGACCAGTGAGATATTATTCCTGCACTCAAGGGCTCCAAGCTGAGTGAGAAGCGAGAGGAGAAAGTGGGCCATTGTAAGAAGCATGGTAAGTTGCTTGGGAACCCATAGGAGGTTTGGAGAAAAACGGGGTGGCGGGGGCGGGATGGCGTTTTCTGAAAGTGGTCTCATCTAAATCTCGAAGGACCCGGTGTGATGATCTAGCAGATAAAGAGTGGAACAAGGGGCTCCCAGATTGATGCAGCACCTGTGCAAAGACTTAGCAGGGTCCTAAGTCAGGGTATTCCGGGAACCCGAGCAAGGTTGGTGGCTCAGGTTGGTGGCTCAGGTTGGTGGCTCAGGTTGGTGGCTCACATGTGAGAGAGAGAAAGTCTGGGCCTCAGGCAATGCACACTCCTGCAGGCCTTCGTGGAACTGGCTAAACATTAGACCAAAACTGGAAAAATGGCAACTTGAGGGCTGAAGTGTTTTAGCATGAACTCTACTGTTATTTGGGGTGGAGAGGAGAGGTTGGTTGTTTTGCTATGCTCGCACAATGTGTCTTTATATAATCAGTATTGAGGTATTATTTGCATACCATAAAACACACATACTTCAATTGTATGGGTTAACCTGTACTATGTTTTTAAAGAGGTAAAAAGTTACCAACATTGATAAAGATGTCCTGGTTCTTCTGAAAAAACCAAAAGATCTGGTGCCCAAGAATTCCCTGCTGTCTGTCCTGGAGTCTCTGCCTAGCCCCTGTATGTCTATTTTTACCTCATTCTCTTGTCACCCTCCTGCACTGGATTTTTTTGTTACTTCTGTTTTAAACTTTATCCTGAAAGCAATAGAAAACCAAAGGATTTCTATGAGGAATGACATGATCAGATTTGGGTTTTGGATCTGTCTGGGGGACTCTAAAGAAAGGCAGAGAAGAGGACAACCCCAGTGAAAAAGTGACCATTTAGGAACCCACTGTCATAGCCAGGTGAGGATAGATCAGGACCAAGGCAGTAGGGATGGACAGAGATGAATGTATCTGAAAAATACTGGGTCTTAACTGGAGGGCATAAGAGAGAGGTAGAGGTCTAGGATAATGTCCAGTTATCGTCTTTAGCAATGAAGAGTGATGTCCTTTACCGTCAAAGAATGCATACTTACCAAGCATAGATGCTGCCACCTGAGAACCCCAAGGATGGCATGGTGTGTACAAAAAATAAATAGATATGTGGTCTTTGTCCCTAGCTGGCTTGTCAGAAGTCCCAGTGACAATCTGGGGCTGTAGATTAGCATCTGAAACAGGGGCAGTCTTATGAGACTGAACCGTTAATTTGTGGGATCTGACACTAACTCCAGGTGAATAGCAACAGAATCAAATTTAAATGCAAGATCCCAAGCTGGTGTTGGAAGGGAGGAGCAGTGGTGATGGAAATGACATGCATTTTGGTGTCAGAAGCATTGCGAGTGAAAACAGTTAATTCACAGCATTTGTGCAATCTTCAGCTCTAACAGATGTGAGGGCAACCAACCCAGAACTGGGCAAGAAACCAGCTTTGCCTCTCTGAAAGCATCTGATCTCTGCTGTCTGGGACCAGAAAGTGAGCCCTGTCCCTGCTTGTCAATCTTCTGTGCAAGGTGGAGGTCATACCTTCCTCCACCCTGACCAAAGTATTGTTCTCAACCTTGGTCACACACTGGAATCACCTGGGGGGAGTCTCTCAAATGACAGATGCCTGGGCGCCCCAGTCACAGATTCTGATTTAATTGGTGTGGAGTGTGGCTTGGGCACAAGGATACTTTTAAAGCTCCACAGGTGATAAAAATGTCAAGGTTTTTGTGGAGTGCTGAAAGGAAAAGGAGAAAAACCCAAAGAAATAAGGTCAGGGACAGAGAGAGAAGAGACTGACAGGGGCAAGGCAAAGAGAAGGCCAGAGAAGAAGGCAGGACTATTTACAGGTGGTGGCAGAAGTAGTCCAAGCCAGTGCCATTTTTGTGAGCACAGGTGCCTTTCCAAAGCTCCGCAGGACTATGCTGCAGTGTAAGATTGATGTAACAGTGATCAGATGATTAAACATGTAGAGAGGGTGATCAATGGAAATACTTTCAAATATATTTTTAATTTAAAGAGGAGGCATAATGAAATTAACCATCTTATTAAAGCAATGTTTACTTTTAAAATAAACTACCCTACATTAGTGGAGTGAACCCTGCCCAGTGGTTCTCAGACTTCCGTGGACATGGGTCTTCTGTGGGGAACTTGTCTGTGAGGGTACGTGTAGCTGCTTCGTGAAGTGCCAAGTGTCAGCTGTTATTATTTTCATAGCCACCAAATTAATGATTCTCATAGACCGCTTTGCTGTCTCAAAAGAAAGCCCACCTCCAGCGTTGCAATCCCCTCGAATATGCCGATTGAAATAGAACTTAATTACCAAAGAGGCTGGCAAGGTACTGCCAGAGGAATTTTCTTCCATTCTTCTGCTGTTTATAAACAAACTAGAGATTTCCAAGACTTCATTGTGGAGGTTTCGCAGCTGAAGATGTCGATATCCTGAAATATTACAGAATCAGGAAAAGCCTGTTAACCATGCGCTATGGAGCTCTGCAAAGAAGACACTCCATGGAGATTAATGAATGACAGGTGGAAATATCACCTTAAAATGGGCAGGGGATGACAACAGGCATGTGACCAGCAGGCATCTTTTCACTGGGAGGGTGCTGCCCAGGACTGTTTCTAACATAGACTCAAATAAACACCCTAACATCAAACAAAAATTAGCAGGAAAACCTGATCATTTTGACATCAAGGCATGGACAGCCCCTGTTTTACTAAGGGTGGATCTTTCATCTGGGAGCAGCTTTCATGATAAAATATTTCAACAAGAGAGGTTCGATTAAAGAAGCGATGGTGTGAACGTCAGTATAGAATGGAATAATACGCAGCCCATAAAAGTTGTGATGTAGATATACAGGTAACATGAAAAGTTGCTCACTATATACATTAGAGAGTGAAAACCAGTAAATTGCAAAATACTAAGATTGGTAGGAAGCCTATTGTTTAAAAACATTTCTCATGGGTCCTATGCATGGGCAGAGAAATAAAGCCTGCAAAAGACATTTATCTAAAGTGATCATGTTGGAGAGATGAAATGATGGATAATTTTTAAAAAAGTTTTTGCTATTCCTTTCTTTCTCACATTTCTGTAATAACTGTTATGGGCTGAACTGTGCTCCCATTCACATGTTGAAACCTGAACCTCTCCTACCTCAGAATGTGACTATTTGGAGATAGGTCTTTTAACAAGGTATGTTAAAATGGGGTCATTAGGGTGGGCTCTAATCCAATATGACTGGTGTCCTTAAAGGAAGAGCCTATCAGGACGCAGACATGTGCACACAGACTAAGATCATGGGAGGACACTTTGAGAAGCTGGCCATCTGCAAGCCAAGGAGAGAGGCCTCTAAAGAGACCAGACCTGCTGACACCTTGATTTCAGGCTTCTAGCCCTTAGAATTGTGAGGGAAAAAAAATTCTGTTGTGGTATTTTGTCATGGACCCCTAGCAAACACATACAAAGACCAGGGGTCACTTGTGCAGTGGAGAAGAGAAGCAGGAAATAATGAAGGAGTAGGAAATTGCAGTGTGTCTGTGGAGCTCAGAGAATGGTGAGTGTGGATGGAGAGCTGGGGGTGGCGGGGAACGTGTAGAACCTGGTTCCCAGAGAAGTGCGACAGAATCGGTACCTTTGGAAGCTTGCTAGACAGGCAGAATCACAAGCTCTGCTCCAGACCTAGCAACTGGGATTTGCATGCTATTACCAAGAATCACAGTGATTCCTGTGAACATCAGAGTTCAAGAAGCAATGACGAGCCAGGTGCAAGAAGCCAAAATTCCTCAGAGTGCCACACCGAAGCCAATCCACACGCCAGCAGCCCTGGCCTTTGCTCAGAATTCCCTTTCCCCTGCTTTCCATCTCATACCCACCCTGGCTCCCAATACTGGGCTTCCTCCAGGCACCACCTCCAACCATGGCTAACTTTTGCCACCCCACTTCTCCCCGCAACTCTCCCTTCTTTTGGTTTTCTTTCCTTACTTCATGCCTTGCTTTAAAAGTGCCACGGGTACTATGGGTGCTGTTTGGGATTTTCATTCTACCTCGTTTTAAAGCCTTGAGTGGAATGATTCTCTGAGCAGTTACCGCTGAGCTGTTATTTTCCACAACCGCAAAACGAAGAAATACAAGATCTTCAAAGTGAACCCGGAACAGAAACTGTTCGTTCCACATGGGGTTCAGAGTGTTTCGATGGATGGGCTTCGTGCGGAAATGGCAACTATCCAGGGGCATGCCCAGGACGTCCACTTCAATGCATGGGCTTCCTGTGCTGTTACTAGGGCACACATTTTGGCCAGAGACAATCTGAAGGGGGAGAAAAAGGGATCAAGATGAAAGAAAAGTGAACACAACTTCTGGACTTCGCCACTTCCACCCACAAAGAAGGCCTTAATGGACGAGGTAAATGATTAATAGTACTGTTAGGCAAAACCAAGTGATAGTAGTCAGGTAAGCACACTACTGAAATCATGAAAAGTCTATTTTGTCAATAGTGTTCACTTTACTGTAACCTTTCAACTCTCAGAGTGTGTTGTCAAAAATTAACTCATAACCTTCTATAAACAGACAAAACTACACTCAACTCCAGCGAAAGTGGTCAAATAGAAAAAGAGCTATACCTTCCTGTCTCAGGGAAAGAAAGAAAAAAACAGGATAGTCAGAAATATCTGTGAAGGGGAATGGTGTATCATGAGCAGACTTCTTTGATGAGAATGAGTAAAGATCAAAAGATGAGAGAAGAGATGACCTTGTCTCTCTCCTACCTCCCACCCAGATTTTTTTTTTTTTAAGCTAAGAGGGAACAAAAGAACAGGGAAATAGAAGTTTGGTGGAATGGTGCACATCTGTAATCCCAGCAGCTGGGGAGGCTGAGGCAGGAGGATAGTGAGTTCAAAGCCAGCCTCAGCAACTTAGTGAGGCCCTAAGCAACTTAGTGAGACCCTGTCCCTAAATAAAATACAAAGTAGGGCTGGAGATGTGGCTCAGTGGCTAAGTGCCCCTGGATTCAATCCCCAGCACCAAAAATAAGCAACAACAACAACAATAAAAAAAAAAAAAACAAACAAAAAAAAAACCAGGGAAATCTGTTTTTAAGGGCAGTCTATAAAGTTTTGACAGTAAGTTGTTTAAGCAATGAAATATATAAGGAAAGGCCCAGGAATGATAAAAGTTAAGCTAGAAGCACGAAAGATGCTTCACTGTTTATATATTGATGCAGGTTTGTCTGATCTTAGAGCTCATTGGAGCTAAAGGTCAGCTGATCTAACAAGGAGATCAACTTTTTTTTGGTACTGGGTATTAAACTCAAGAGTGCTTTACTACTGAGCTACATCCCTACACCTTTTTGTTTATTTTTATTTATATTTATTTATTTATTTTTTGGGTGCCGAGGATTGAACCCAGGGCCTACGTGCTTACAAAGCAAGCACTCTACCAACTGAGCTATATCCCCAGCCCCTGTTTATTTTTAAAAATAAAAATAAAAAGGTTTTTTTAAGTTGCAGAGGGTCTTGCTAAATTGCTGAGACTGGCCTTAAACTTGAGATCCTCCTGCTTCAGCCTCCTGAATCACTAGGATTATAGGCATGTGCCATGGTGCTTGGCTGGAGCCCAGCTTTTATGGGGTCTACTTGTAGTTATGATTCTGTGGAACTGATGGTGGTATATCAGGAAATCGGGGACTTCATGACTACTGGTACTTGGCTCTGGCAATCACAGCACCTGATGACTGCAGCCCTAACCTAATCAGAGCCACTGTTCTCTGGGAGATAATGACATTGTGGGAACTGAATGTGCATGACAAGGCCATGAACTCAAAACTAGTTTATATTCCGGAACACTTCAATGCTTTAATAGTGGCTCTACTTACAGTTAAAGAGTAGATGGCAGGTTCCATGTTGTCTAGATCTCTTTCCAGTGGAGAAAACTTCTGATACATGGGGCAGTTCTTGTCCCATAGAACTGGGGGTTTCAATATATAACCACAGCCACCATTTGCCTCAAACATGGCGGCATTTAAATGTAAAGGAAGATCTGCAAAACAAGAAAAAAAAAAAAAACAAACTTGATGTTGCTCATCACTTTGTTGCTTAAGTGTCATAAATTTAAAGTTCGAAAGAAATTTGCATCAATTTTTTGGAAACTCGTGCGTGAAGCAGAGAGAATCATCCATTCATGTTATCAATCAACAAGTGCCCACTATGCACCAGGTTGTTAGGCGCTGTAGATTCAGCAGGTAACAAGACATGAAAATCTCTGTCACCATGGAACATACCATCTATGGAAATGCCTAATGTTCCCACTCCAAATCAGGTTCTGCCACTTAGAAACTCCTTTTGCAAATAAAAATCAATCACATCCATCTGCAAAATCTTGCAAAATATCTTATTTTCTACTGAATCTTGGAAAGGGATAGCAGCATTTTCTTATCCCCAAACACCAAATGATGCATGGTCAAATCTTGCTATTTCAAAGGCAAGATAAAATCTTAATAATGATAATAAAACAACAACTGGAGAAAGAGCTTTTCCTTAAAAAATCTCAATTTCAACTCATAAATTACTTTTACCTCTTTTTTATTGTAGTTAAATACAAAACAATCATCATCACATATGCTTCACATCATGTCCTCAATCCCCTCAATCATAATCATTAAGAACTTCACACAGGCTCTAATCCTTTGTGGTCAAATTTTCTTTGGCTCAGTTCTTTGATGAACAACTGATTCCTGCACTGTTTCTGGATTCTTCCTCACTCACAACTCATCTGATGGCTGAAGTCTGTATAAAAGTTGCCCAAGTGAGCAAAAGGTTTATGAGACACACCTGACAAATGTTCCCTAGGATAGATTCCTTCCAAGTGCAGAATGAACTTTGCTCCATGGACCAACATCAAGGAAAAGTGTGGTAATCACCTTGGAACCACAAGAAGTTGGCCCCTGCTCTTGTGTCTTGTGTGTAAAAATTTTCCATGTATCTGGGGTTGGCCAAGATTATGTGCAGGAATTCCTGGGATAAGGATGTCTTAGACATATGAGGCTTCTTGCATCTCAGTCTCCTTCTCTGTCAAATTTGTGTATGGCACCGGATTTGCCAGGCCCCCTTCCAGTGCTGATTGACTGATTTCATGGAGGTCATGCTGTCTTACTTTCAGTAGGAGAGAATTCTCTTCCCTGGCCACTGTGTCAGAGAAAGCAGACGTGGCTGGGATGGCTTAGAGAGTGAAGCAAACTAGCTCACACAGGATAGGCAAATATGAAATAGACATACGCAGGTTGAGCATCCCTAGTATGAAAATTTGAAATCTGAAATTCTCAAATATATGAAACTTTATGAGCACTGACATGACACAAGTGAAAGATTTCAGGCCTGACCTCTCCTGATGGGTGAGCACTAAAAATATTGTATAAAATTACCTTAAGGCTATGTGTGTAAGGTGCATATGAAACCCCAAAAATTCTGTACTTAGACTCAGGTTCCAGCCTCAGGATATCTCACTATATGTACGTGCAAGTATTTCAAAATCCGAAAAAATCCAAACCCAATAAACACTTCTAGTCTCAAGCATTTTAGATAAGGCATACTCAACCTGTATTACTAACAATAGTCAAGAGCTGCTTACACTTAACTGATGATGATGTTAACTCCATTCAGATTTGAAGTCTGATCTCATTTGCACTGTGTCTATCCTAATAGTTTCACATAACTTTCAAGCACTTTTTCTTAACTAAGGTGTTACATGGTGACTCAATATGTAAAACAGACCCATGTGGAAGTGCTTAGTTTGAAATAAAGGTGAGATCTGAAATATGAACCCTTTTTCTCTCCCCTAGGAGTGGTCTTAGAACTTTATCTGCAACTTTAGTTTGAAAACCCCTGTTCTAACCCAGTGAAAGAATAGACAAGAATCAACGTAACCCTATCTACCCTTCTGAATCAATGTACATGATGGATCAAGCATACCAATGCCTTTACGGTCTTCTATTCATTTAGAAACTGTATTAAGTAGACCCCGTTCTCATATTATTTGTCCTTATATTTCAAATCACAAAAAGTGCAACTATCATGCAATAAAGCATAATAAGTGCTATTTTAAAAGAGGTTTTTCTTCTAACTGGAGTTGCATATTTTTACATTTAGAGGTTCTGTATATGAGGGAGAAATCTGTCCTGCACCCATGTGGAAAGAATTCAGAGAGTCTGTTGCTGGCAAAAATCACCCTACCAGCATTGGGTCAGTTTCCTGTCAGATTCTCGCAAGACTCCTTATTACAGACCACTTCTGACCTTGGAATTGACAGAATCAGCAGAAAACTGGAGAAGAGAATGTCCTATGTCCATAGACAACCCTTTGGGGTATCAGGTCCTCTGACAGCCAGGAAATGATAAGTCAGACGATTCCCGAGACATATTGGGAGGCTAGGGGCACAATAGGAGGGATCATGGAAAATGGAGCACTTTCTAACCTAAGAATTCTTGACTCTTATCTATTTGGAATTGCAATTTACAGAGAAGTAAATGCTTGGAAGAGATCTGGACCAAATATCAAGAACTGCCAGTTCTGATTGCAGTGGGGTTGATAGAGAGTCTTTCAACTCAGGGCAGCCTGCTGTATGCAAGGGATTAAACCAGGTTCCACCCCCAGTTTGCAGAAATAAAGACCACTTTTACAGACAAACACACTAACACCGCATGTGGCCTTTGCCTTGTCCAGCAAGGGGAGATGTTTAATCAATGCTTGCTGCACTGAATCATGGGAGGTGAGTGGGCAGCACTCCCTCCAGGATAAAAGACAAGGGAAAGGATCTTGAGGATGAACCACAGGGCAGAGTCATCTGCTTCCCCTGAGTGGGCAGTTTGAACTTGTGCTCCTGGCTTGCTTTGGGGACATGAAAAGTGTTCAGGGGTGAGTGGAGGACAAGTTGTAGCTTCGGTGTGTGCTGCTGGACTTCAGGGGTGGCTCAAAGAGGGGCAACTCTTTGTTCCCCTTCAGTCAGGGTTCCCTTGGCCATCAATGGAGCCAGTGTGTCTGCATCAGTCTTGGCACTTTAGGAGAAAGGGCACATCCAAAACCAAACACACATCCATTTCCTTGAGAAAATCATTTTGCTAGTTGCTTCAGTGCACTTAAAATATTTCGGTATCATAATAACCAAGGGCGCCAGTGGACACAGGGCTACAGACAGGGCCAGGGATGTGAACCCACAAGCCTCTCAGGAAAGATTGAAAAGAAATGGAAAATAAATTCTTTTACAACTTTGAAAGTATTTCACCATTATTTCCACTGGTTAGTCCAAATCATACTTTAAAAAAAAAAAATAACTTATCAAATGCACTTAAGGATAGTTAACTTTTGTGGAATGCTTTCCAGGTGCCAGGCCAGGCGCTGTGCTAAGTATGTGACTTCACCTGCATCAGCTTATTTAATTTGAATTGAAAAAAAGGAAACAGAACAAGGGGGAAAAAAAATCCATGATTGATATCTCTAACCACATGTCTTTGGGGTCAGCCACAAGAGGGTACTGTTGGTTGGCACCAGAGGCAGGAAGCTAACTGGTCCCAGACCTAAAGCCAAGGACTGACCTCAGCTGGAGACAGGGCTGTGCTGTGGTTTACGGTTCAGCACGGTTAGTTAGGAGCAGACTCAGTTCACATGAGTTAAATGATAAAGGCTGCTCTGCTGTTCAAAGCAAAGATTGTGGTTTTTGAAGAGCTTCTAGGAAACATTCCTTGTCGACTCTTTCCTCACCTTCTGTAGCTCTCCTCCTTTCCTCATCCAGTGGAAACAAAACACTTTATCCTCCACCCTCTCCGAAAACTTGAATTTGTCACTGCAAGTCATCCAGTAACTGAGAACAAATTAACTATTTTGCCTTGGTTTGCTTCTCTGAGAGAGGAGGATCATTTCTTAGGGTTGTTGTAAAGATTACATAAAATAATAGCAATCAAGAATTTAGCATAGTGCCTGGTATGCATTGAGCATGCAATAAATGGAAACTTTTACTCTGGAGTTTTTAGATGGTACTTGAGTCTCATCAACAGTGGAGGAACATGAACACTACTTTCTCTGTTTCATGCAATTCATATGCCTGTTCTCTTATAATGTGCAACCCTTACAGCACTGACCAGTATCCTCCACCTCAATTACAAAGGGCTGAAAAAAAAAAAAAACTAAACTAAAATGGGTCTAGTTTGCAGAATGTTTGGAGTGATGCTTTTTTTTTTTTGACTGCAAGAACAGTTGTGTAGTGAAATCCCTACCCCACAGCCAGGCATGGTGGCATTCACTTGTAGTCCCAGCCATTGGGAAGCTGAGGCAGAAAGGTTGCTTGAGCCCAGGAGTTTGAGGTCAGCCTGGGCAACATAGGCAGACTCCAGCTTAGAAAAGGAAAAAGAAAAAAAAAAAAAAGAAAGAAAAGAAATATCCTGTCCCAGAAGAACTTTAAAAAAAAAAAAAGTAGGGGTTGGGAGTGTGGCCAGTGGTAGAGAGATTGACAGCATGTGTGAGGCCCTGGGTTCAACCACCTGTGCCAGAAACAAACAAAACTGGACCTGGCTTTGTCAAGAGAAGCCTTGTGATTAAAAAGTGCTTTAAAAAAGGGATGGAGCCCCTTCCCTTCAAGGCGCTTCTCTACCAACTGAGCTATATCCCCAGCCTTCCAAGGGGCTTTTCTATCGTCTTAGCTCTGAAACATCAGGGGCACAATTCAGTATCAAATTTAGTTTGGTTTTCCAGCCTCTGTAGGTTCGCCCTCACTTGACAGCATGGACTCTTGACTCTTTGTTAAAAAAAAAAAAAAAAAAAAAAAAAAAAGTTGTTTGCAGAACCACATTTACTGGCATAAAGATGCAGAGGAGAGAGGTGCAGATGCAGGTTCATTACCGTCGGTCTGGTAGTTGAGTGCCACGAGCTGTATCCCATGGAGCCAGAACATGAGGGGGTTGGGGTTGGATGAGTCGATGCGGGTGGCAGCTGGGTAGGTCCTCAGCAGCTGACAGGCGGTGTGCTGGATCAGTTTCTGAGAATACCTGCGACACAGACGTTTGGCGGCATTTTCATTCAGCGACGAGATATGATAGCATTTGGGAGTTCTAATGATAGCGCTGAGGGATGTGGTTGGGTTCAGAGGGGAAGAAGATTCCTCCCAGGTCTGTCGAATTCCTTCATAGGAACCTAAACTCCCCAAAAGATTAGCCTCAGATTAGTGTCGAAACCTTACACGTTTAAGAAAGATAGACCTGAAGACACCCCCACCAACAGCCATAACACATAAATACATCAGAATAACATCTTGAATTTTACGTGAGAGTTAGTCTGCCACTTTGAACAGGTGTCTACTGAGTTTTGAAAAGAGAATAGCACTGGGGTTGTGGCTCATGGCAGAGCACTGGCCTAGCACGTGTGAGGTACTGGTTTCCATCCTCAGCACCACATAAAAAAATAAAGATATTGTGTCCATCTACAACTAAAAGAATTTTTAAAAAGTAGATAAAAAGGAGATAGTGGACTGGGGGCATTACTCAGAAGTAAAGCCCTGGGTTTGATCCCCAGCATAAAAAAATAAAATAAAATGAAGGTAGCAATACTGACACTCATTTAGTTATTTATTTTGGTACTCGGAATTGAACCCAGGAGCACTTTACACTGAGCGATATCCCCGGCCATTTTTATTTTTTATTTTATTTTATTTTTTTAGATTTCAAGGCAGGGTCTCCTTAAGTTACTTTAGGGCCTTGCTAAGTTACTGAGGTTGGACTTTACTTTGTAATCCTCCTGCCTCAGCCTCCGTAGTCATGAGGATTATAGTCATGTGTGACCACACTCGGCTGCAACATAGATTTAAATGAAAATCCTGAAGTCCTTCGCCTCTATACCTCATCTGCTCTGTGGATATATTGTACAAGTACACAACAATATATGTACAAGGTTATAAAACCCCCAGAAAACAAAAACAGGAAGCAACCCAAAGTTATCAGTGATGAAGTGGTTTAATGTCAGTATACTCACACAATAAAATACCATGTGGGTGTTAGAAAGAATAAGATAGATATATGTGCAGAAGGTTATGTAAAATTTACAGCAAGTATAAAACGGATATGAGTTTGTTCAGTTATATCCCACTTGGATTATCTTTAAAAAGATTTTATTTTTCTTGAACAAAACGCAATCAACTTAAGAATGGTTTACCTCTGGGAAGTAGCACAAGGACACTGAGAGTGGAAAGGAATTTTAATAATACTCTGTGTTGTTTGAATTTCAACTATGAGAATTTATTACTTTCACAATAAAAAGTAATTAGAAATAAAATGGATATATCTTCTGGGTAAAGAGTGTTGTTCCAAGAACCACTAGAATGTTCCAAGGTGCTTCCAATTTTTACTTCTGAGTCAAAAGTAAAAATGTTAGAATATCTCCAGTGAAGTGTTATTTTTAGTGAGCTGAAAGCATAAATTAGTAATTTAAAAATATTTATGCCATTAGATAATGTGAACATTCATGAAAATAAAAAAGAATTTCCAAATTCAAGGGAAGTGCTTAGACAGCAAAAGACATGAATCATCCAACATGCAGGATCAAGCAAAGAATTTGTAAGAAGGTGACTTTACTTTTTCCAGATGTTTTGTTAAATGATGCTGTCTCCCCTGGGCTCATTCTGCCCGGATTGTTGCCAAAAATGGACTTCCTGCTTTTCCTTTCTTTTCCTCTGCTAGAGCCAGATGCATTTAGAGTTGACAGGCCTGTTCCCATAAAATGAAAATAAATAAGCCAAAAACTTACAGGCAACATTTTCCATCCCTGTTAATGTTTATTTTGAAGTCCTACTACTCCCCATAACTCAGCACAGAAGACCTGCTAGCATTTTTATCACTGTTAATAATAGTATTGTAGGCAATTATAGTGTAGTTTTTATCTCTACAGGCAAAGGCAACAAGAAGTGAATGCTTACTACAGAATAATCACAAGCTCTGTCTCTCTTATATCCACATACACCTAGTTGATGGTACACCTGAAAGATTTTTAAAAGTTGTGTGAAAAAAAGTGCTGCAGTCAAGATTTAATTCATACTTAATTCAAAATTAATTACTCATTTTCAAGAGATAAAAGCATGATTTCAAGCCTGAACTTTACCTTCACGTTGTTCAGGTTCAGTTCCTTCTGGTCTGAGCCTTGACTTTACACACTCTACCTTCCTCAGTTCCCTTATTTACAAAATGGGTGTGATTATAGAAACTCACCCATAGGGTTAGTTTGGGAATTCAATGGGGAATTCAATGGGAAATACACTGTGATGATAATAAAAATTTCATGGCTTCTCTTTCTCCTGGTCCAAGCCCTCCCTGGACCCTTCACACCTGGCACAGTGCCTGCTGCATAGCAGGAACTTGGTGCATATTTGCTGAATGAGAAAATGAATGCATGCCACACAGACCTGGTTCCAGTATAAGAGTGACTTAAAGGTTCTTATGAAGCCAGAGTTGCCTCCAAATCATTCCCAGGGTTCATAACTGTACCTTTAGGAGAGCAATTCCTTAAGCTGAAGTGGTTTCAAGGAGTGGTTTTTTTTTTTTTTTTTTTGGTAAGAGGGATTGAACTCAGGGGTATTGATCACTGAGCCACATCCCCAGCCCTATTCTGTATTTTATGTGGAGAGTGGGTCTCACTGAGTTGCGCAGTGCCTCACTTTTATAGGAATGCGCCACCACTCTTGGCAGTCAGGAACTCTTTTTTGAAACAGAAATATACCTTCGAGAACAACATCAGAGATAGAATAATGTTTAAAAGCATAGACTTTGGGGTGAGAAAACTTGAGTCTCAGAGAGATTTGCCTTTGCCAAAGTCACGGGGATCAGGTAGCCAAGGGCCCAGATCTCTGAGCAATGATCTGGTCCAAAGATATCTTCACCATCTAATACTTCTCTTGGCTGTCTGTCTCTCTGTCTCTCTGTCTCTCTCCTCTCTCTCTCTCTCTCTGCCTCTCTCTCTCTCTCTCTCTCTCTTTCTCTCTCTCTCTCTCTCTCACACACAATTTATTGGTTTGGCTGTACTCTTAACTGCAGAATAATTAAAGACCAAGGAGGTGCCCAAATATGTACTTATAAATGCAAAGAGCTTCCCAGAAGGAGACAGTGCGATGGGTTGCAGCGTCTCAGGTACTTCATGGGAGCCTTGGCCTTGCAGCTTGGACAGTGGCCAAGGGAGAAGGAAGGATAGGCTAGGTTGAGGACATTGTGGGAGCAAATGCCTGGCAGCAGGAAAGACCTTGGTGTATGTAGCTGCTTGATGAGAGTAGGAGATGTGGCGGGGCTTACTGGGAAGCATATAGAAACTAAGAAGCTGGGGTCATATGATAAAAATACCATACTCTTCTTTTTCTTTTCTATTAGAAGAAGGAAAACAGAAGAAGATATAAGATGTAATTGAGAAACAAATCCTCTAAGATAGAAGATATGAACAGGAAGAAAACCCAGCTACTTCCTTGGCCCTGAGAAAGGTAAGACTGTGGTGAAAAGAACACAGCCCTGGGAATTGAGACTCGGAGTTCTGGCTCTTGTCTGACATTGCCCAGGTTTGTAATGGTGGGAAGCTCAATTTACTTCTGTGGGCATCAGTCCACATGATCTTATGGTACCTACGTACTCTGTGGTGTTTTTGCATATGGCCCTGGGATGGGAGTTAGTGGGGTGAAAGGTGAGAGACATTGAAGTTGATAATGTAACTTTTCAATTAAACTTATCAAACTTAAAATCAATAGGGTAGCAAATGAACATTTTGTGACATTTTCCTCTTGTGCATCAAAACAAGTTATAACAGTAAATATTTAGAAGATATTATAGCAATTATTCTAGCAACATAATTTAGTTACTTTGAGAAAGGGAATAAAAAGAAAAGGTAAGAGGAAAAGGTAAGAAACTTCAAATAGATTTAAATATACCTATTAAAGAATATGTACTATTAATAGTAACAAAAACGGCATGGTATTGGTACCAAAATAGAAAGGTAGATCAATGGTATAGAATAGAGGACACAGACACAAACCCAAATAAATACAATTTTCTCATACTAGACAAAGGTGCCAAAAATATGCAATGGAGAAAAGATAGCCTCTTCAACAAATGGTGCTGGGAGAATTGGAAATCCATATGCAACAGAATGAAACTAAACCCATATCTCTCACCATGCACGAAACTAAACTCAAAATGGATTAAGGACCTTGGAATCAGAGCAGACACCCTGCAGATTATAGAAGAAAAAGTAGGTCCAAATCTTCACCTTGTTGGTCTAGGATCAGACTTCCTTAACAGGACTCCCATAGCACAAGAAATAAAAGCTAGAATCAACCACTGGGATAGATTCAAACTAAAAAGCTTTCTCTCAGCAAAGGAAACTATCAGCAATGCGAAGAAAGAGCCTACAGAGTGGGAGAATATCTTTGCCAATCATATTTCAGATAGAGCACTAATCTCCAGAATCTATAAAGAACTCAAAAAACTCTACTCCAAGAATTCAAATAATCCAGTCGACAAATGGGCTAAGGAAATGAATAGACACTTCACAGAAGAAGATCTACAAGCAATCAACAAACATGGAAAAATGTTCAACATCTCTAGTAATAAGAGAAATGCAAATCAAAACCACCCTAAGATTCCATCTCACCCCAATTAGAATGGCGATTATCAAGAAATACGAGCAACAACAGGTGTTGGCGAGGATGTGGGGAGAAAGGTACACTCATACATTGCTGGTGGGGCTGCAAATTAGTGCAGCCACTCTGGAAAGCAGTGTGGAGATTCCTTAGAAAACTTGGAATGGACCCGCCATTTGACCCAGCTATCCCACTCCTTGGCCTATACCCAAAGGACTTAAAATCAGCATACTACAGAGACACAGCCACATCAATGTTCATAGCTGCTCAATTCACAATAGCCAGACTGTGGAACCAACCTAGATGCCCTTCAATTGATGAGTGGATAAAGAAACTGTGGTATATATATACAATGGAATATTACTCAGCCATAAAGAATGATAAAATTATGGCATTTGCAGGCAAATGGATGAAATTGGAGAATATCATGCTAAGTGAGATAAGCCAATCTCAAAAAGCCAAAGGACGAATGATATCGCTAATAAGTGGAGGATGACACATAATGGGGGGGAGGGAAGGGTTAGTGTTAGGGTTAGAGTTAGGGTTAGGGAGGGGGGCAAGTATGGAGGAAGGAAGTACTGTATAGAGGGTAAAGAGGGGTGGGAGGGGTGGGGGGAAGGGAAAAAAATAACAGAATGAATCAAACAACATTACTCTATGTAAATTTATGATTACACAAATGGTATGCCTTTACGCCATGTACAAACAGAGAAACAACATGTATCCCATTTGTTTACAATAAAAAAATTAAAAATAAAAAAATAAAAAAAAAAGAATATGTACTATTTAAATACTTTTAAACTGTATACTTGGAATTTTTTAAAAAAAGCCAACCACATGCTTAGTGTGTGCCTCAAGGCAGAGCAAATAATCTCTTGGCCCTTCCATGATTTTCTGTTGGTACAGAAAGTTTATCTTTTGCTCTGACTATAAATATCTATGAGAATTTGTGCTCCTTAATTACTCAGTGCTGCTTGAGAAATGACAAAGTCAGAGTAATGGATTGGGTATACCCAGTGTCACTTGTATTTATGAAGAATAAGAGATGCAGTGAATGTGATTTTTTGGAACAGTGTGACCATCACACTTGATCACACAATTGAGGACATGCCAGTCATGATGACTGACAGGTAAAGAATTTTCCTCCATTGTAAAAATAATTTCATGAGGTGCATGTATGATTGTAGCATATTTAGGTCTTATAAAGTCTTGCTCTGTGAAACAAAAATGCTAGCTTCCTGTATTTTCTTTGAAATATTTACTTGCTATTTTTTCACTCATATTCTCTTCAACAGAATTTGCTAGCAGACAAGCAGTAGCAACTACTGAAAGTTTGCAGTTACTGGGAGAAAATGTAAAATTAAGGAATCTAGGGATTTTTTTCCTGCCTCTGGTGTGTGAAAAGGCCACTGTGGCCTAATTTTTTTCTTTTTTTTTCTTTTTTTTATAGCTCAACACTTTTGCCCCATTTGCCAGGCACAGTGTGAGAACTGGTGCTTAAGCTAAGCTCTGATGAGTTCAGCCCATCTTGAAAAGGTGAGGTTTGGCATTTTAACACCCCTCACTAGTCCAAGTTTATACACCCAAAACTAACGTTCAGACTGGTCCTCCAATTCCAGCTCTTTCCTGTCCTTAGAAATCTGATGCAAGGGGATTCTCTTTCTGAGGAGGAGGAGGTGAATTTTTCTAATCTCCATGTATTTGTGGACTCTCCTGACTTTTCCACCTGTTGGTGCCCCTTTTGTGGGACACATAACTGGGCGAATTAAGTGCATTGGGACCTCCCTATCAAGAGAGGCAGAGTACTGTGTGCTTCAGGACATGATTTGGAGACAGGCTTCAGATTCACGGATCTACCGTTTACCAACTTAAATGGACACTTTTTTGAAGAAATGGTTCATCCACATAAATTCACTGTACTTTTAGAAACATTGCTCCAGACCGTCAGAGCTTGGCATCCTCATGGTCACAGCGATTGGTTTGGGTTTGAGCAAAGAACCCAGTGAGGAACTTCTTCTGGAAGCTCTGAAGAAACATTGCACTGGAGACAAATCTGAAGTATACAGTGCTAGCCTGCTATGGCTATCTTGCAAACACAAAGGGGAAAAGGCCAACAGAGTGGCGGTAAAGTGACAAATGGGGAAACAGAAAGCATGTGCCCTGGATCAGGCTGTACCTAAAACGTGTACATCTTTGCTCTACGTTTCTCAACACATGAGCCAATAAATTTCCTTCTTTGCTTAAGTCGATTTCTGCATCTTTCAAATAAGAATCTTAACTGAGAGCCTTTGAAACCTTGGGCAAATTACTTTATCTCGCTCAGATTTTATTTTATTTAAAAATGAAGATAATACCACTGACCTCACAGGGTTATTATAAATAGTCAAAGGGATGATTTATATAAAACCCTAGGCACAAATCCTGATGCTTAAGTGTTTAATAAATTTTAACTGCTGGACCTTATAGATATTATTATCAGTGATTAACTTATAAAAAGACATTGTGTAGTCTGGAAAAATGAAAATTTTATGGTATTTTTCCTCATGTGCAATCAAAGCAAATAATTAATAATTAATAATAATAATAATAATAATAATAATAATAAACATTTAGAAGGTATTACAACCATTAATTTGGCCACACAATTTATTTTGGAGTGTTCACAATGTCTAATTAGATAAATAGGATATTTCCTTCCTTTGGTATCTTTGACTGCTACAGATGGCATTGCCTACTTTTTTACCTGGAAATTTCACTGCTTGGCAATAGATGACAAGGTCAGAAAGCTCTGGTGCAATCTGTCTGCTTTCTTTTTTATTCTGAGGAAGATAAAATTCTTCTCCCAGTTCCATGTCATAAACCTATCAAGAGAAAATGATACCGTTTTCCATGGAAGGTAGAAGCCACTCGCCTATGCATTCCGAACTCACCTGTACTTCTCTGGGGTCATCAGCGTGCTTCAGTACTTATTTGCAATCGGGTCCTAATACCTCACCTGGAGTGAAAGCTTTCTGAGGGCAAGAATGAGACTCATTCATCCTTCAAGCCCCTCAGGCACAATCCACTGACTTACACAAGGATCAGCCCATCACTTGATAAATTAATAGAGAATTGACTATATATCTATGGTGGCTCAACTTTTTTTTCTTTTACATATTTTATTACTCTGTCATCCAACAATGTCACTCACAGCAACTGTCTGTAGATCTTAGTTTACATGCTGTGAGGTCCTTGAGGGTAGGGTCTGGACACTTCAATCATCTTCCTATGCTTGGTGTCATTCCTCTTTAATACTTCATAGTCTGGACCCCTTTTATCTTCCTGGTCATTCCAAATGCATATAGGACTTTATGCAATTCCCTGAACAACCAAGCTGTCCTCTTGGCCTGAATACCCTGATTCTGTCTGCTTGGCCAAATCATCCTTCTCAAATGTCACCTTCCCTGAGGGCCTGTCCTTGATTCTCTGATAGCACAGTGCAACTGCTGTTCTTTGCACACATCTACAGGTCTGTCTCTATCACTAAGCCACCTCCTGTGCCACTTCAGTGTCTGCCACACGTATACCTTCAGTAGGTATTGGTGGGATGAATCAATGACCAACTATCACGAGAGGCAGATGGGCATCCCATATTATCACCATGTGGCATCCAAGGGTTGAGAGGGCAAGGGTAAAGAGAAGGGATAGGAAATGGGTACCATGGTCCAAGTATTATTTAGCAGAAACCATTCACTCACCTTTCCTTTGTTGCAAGCAGAGTTATCTGCCTTCTTTATCCTCTTGGGGATTTCTTCATTATATTCAAACTGGAGCTTGTCAGTACATGATTTATTTTCAGGTCTGTCTTCCAGAATGTTGTCTGAAAATGTGTTAGAAGGCTTCAGTAACAAGATCCAAATGTGACACTTAAGGGCAACACATACTGCATTGTGAGGGCAGCCAGACACTTGTACTTATCTGCAAGACTGAGGTTCTGTCTACATGATACCAAAATAATGGCTGAACCATAATTTTAGAAATTGGGTTGACATATATAATTTCAATTTAACTTACAAATTTACCAGTTGTTTTGGTACCATATAGACATAATCTAAACGAGAGCACTCATTTTCAAACAGATGGTTAGAACTCTGCAAACACTGTGGGAAATATTCTGCATCAAGAAGCTGACAAGTCTGGGAAGGATTTAGTGGTTGAAGCACTTCTAGATGGTATATATATGATTTAATCACCCTCGCCTTAATGCAAAGTTTTCATACATACAATTAATTGGAAAGCAAAGTCTTCACAATTGTTTGAATTATTAAGTGATAATCTTAAGAACAGGAATTAAAACATGTAAATCTATCTAAGGGTGACAGATAATCTTTTTTTTTTTTTTTTTTTTTTTGCTTTTTGGCATTTCTATTCAGAATGACTGTAAAAGTGTGAGCAGTATATCATGATTACACTTTTTTTTTTTTTTTTGGTGGTGCTAGGGATTGAACCCAGGGCCTTGTGCATGCAAGGCAAGGCAAGCACTCTACCAACTGAGCTATATCCCCAACCCTATGATTATACTCTTTTAACATGAAAAACAAGAAAGCTAATTTCACACTCATCAGACTACAAATGCTTAGACCAAAATATCCTTGTAGCAAATCAGGCAGGCTGCCAAGAAGTAAACAAGACCAATGATTTCATTACATTTGTATTCACAAAAGTTTCACAACTTCATGCTCATCAGGCCCAAGATATTGGAAACATAATGCTGATACCCATGCAGTTAAAATGCCCATTTCAGGTGATGTTTACCTTCCTGACTGTTAGGAGCAGGGGAAGCAGTAAGGACTTCTGCTACAGAAAAACAGAGTCAGACAGGGTATACAAGTAAGGAGAAATGAGACAAAGAGCCAGATAAATTAAACTAAGACATGAAGCAAAGCATAAATAACAGCTTAGATTACAAGATAAAGAAAACAAGATATGTTTGGTAGATTTAATACTTTGACTATACACATATGCAAGGGCTAGCAATAAATATATGCAAACATCATTACTATTAATCATGCTATCAGTGGCCACATTCATATTACATATTTTCAATTATGGACAGTTGTGATACTCCCAGTATAAGTTTAGTTCAAAGGACAGAAATCAGTTAATTTGTTAAAATCTTGCAGTTGTTGTTATAAAACATGCATATATTACGTTGTAAATTCAAACTTGTGCTCCAGTGAATGTTTAAAACTACTTGAAGTGAACAATAACATGCGTGGAAATTAAATGAAATAAATATCCATTAAGAATTTATGATCCAAAAGGCAGAGTAGCAATTAGTAGCAAACTTAAATACATAACCCTCATAACTTCCTTAGAGTTTTCTTGAAATAATTCTGTGGCTGGGTGTCATCTCACTTTTATAGCCAAGAGAGGATTTAGTTTTCATTTCTTTATCTTATGGGTATGAAAACTGAAGACTAGAGATGTCATAGAGACACACTAGGGACCCTGACTTCAGAGACGGGTTTCCTCAGTGGCCCTCAGGAGGCTGGTGAAACTCCTGCAAATGTGTGCAGAATTTTGAGAGCACATTTGTTTCTCAGAAGTGACTGGTCCCAGCTTCTGTTTCTCAGAGGGACTTATTACAAGAAGCATAGAAAACTCAGTCTTCCTAAGAGGCAGCCAGGATTCTAGTTTCCCCAGCAGGCAGGATTCTATTTTCCTTTTATTCCAGTTAGAAAAAGTGGAAACAGTAGAGGAAAGTAGAGATGAACACAACAGGACTTGGACCACCATGGAGAAACTATACACTAGATAAGGCATTTAATAGTTATATATGGAAGCCTTCATAGGACAAGCTTCAACAAGGTACGGCACAACTGCAAGGCCTATTTGGGATCTTCAATAGAGTGGGAAATAATCACGTGTTGGGAATGGATTGAAGTTATCATAGATTACAGTATTAGTGCTAGTATTTGAGGGGTAGGGGAGAAGATCACCAAACACTTCACAGAAACTTTTTTTAATATATCAGAGGCACCTAAGCCAAGGAGGAGAAAGGACATTGCCCAAGGACTCACAGACCGTTGAAGCTGAGCCTGTTGGGGCCCTTTTTTTCATTGATTAAAAAAAATGCATGCAACTGTCTTCGAAATTTAGTGGGGTAGGATTGAATTTTATTCTCCTAACTGAAAAAATAGATCCTTCTTCCACCTGTTCATTTTATCATTTGTAAATTAAAAAACGCCCATAATAATAATGATTGTAAAAAGCCTTCTTTCTTGTTCTCAAAAGTACATAAAGCATACAGGAGTAATTTATGATGGAAAGTGAATTTGTTTTCCACTAGACTAACTTCTTACAGGGTTAAATGACATCTGCACTGATTGATTTCTTAAGTGTGGTTTTCATTTCATTTCTGTATCATTTTTTCCTCTGTGGGACATTACCACAAATGTAACAGAAATCCATGGGGAAGAATAAATCTATATAAAAATGTCCACATTTCCTTCACTTTTCAGGAATAGGCTGTAAATAAATTGCCTTGACTCCTTTCAATTTTCTCCCTTTTCATATCTGGTTAGTTGTGTCCCTCTTATTATCTCACGGAGTTTTGGGTCAAGTAAATTGGCTTTAAGTTGATGATATAAAACAAACAACTAATATGAAGAACAAATATGAAATGGACACAGTCTGGTATTATATTTTGGGGCAAAAAAAGACAGAACTGTCATCGGTGATGGTGGCTCATGGAACTGAAACATGATTGGAGACAACCTGAGTGTGAGAAGCAGATATTGAGAGGATGGTGTCTGAGTTGTCAAGCCACTAGTAAGTGGACAATAGTCTGGGGCTAAATACGTACTTAGTGAAACAATTAGTCAACATGAAAACAACATATGCTACATATATAATGCTTATATAAATAGGAACCTTGACATTTTCTCATTACTGCATTGATTGCTTTCAGAAGACACCCAAGAAATAGTTCAATATCTGCAAAGGTGCGGGAGAAAACATTCTGCCATCTCCCGCAAATGCTAATTTCATTTGCTAATTTAGAGCAAATGAAACACTTGAAACCGAATTCTTACATGAGTAAAATCCTTTACTAGTAACTTGTGGGTATTCATTTGACTTTTTTGGTATTGTGTCATTAGCCCATCTCTCCTGTTTTGTTTTGTTTTCTTTTTCTTTTTTTTTCTTTTTTCCCCTCTTCGGTGGGGCCAGAAGGAAATGTCTTGTTGGTTTAGTAATCTGAGAACCAGGGAGGGAAGGGGAATAAGGCACCTTTATTTTCTATCCTAGAAAATCAGTCAAAACGAGAAGACAGCACGGAGTAGCAATGCTGCCCCCTATTGGCGGTGGAGGAGAAAGAGAGGATTCAGTCCCGGTTTTAAAACTGCCCAGAGCCTCAGCCACATCAGAATCTGGAAGGGTGGAAGCAACTTCTCTTCTATCATTCTGTCTTTCTCTAGGAATGTGCTCCCTGCACCGGTTGTGGTCATGATGGGTGACAGAACGAATCCCTTTCCTTCCTTGCTCCTTGCTAGGTGCCTGGATTCAGAAACTTCCAGACAATAACATAACAATCTGTATTCTTGATCTATAGAGCTAAGACTTATTTGGGGGGCGGGGGCAGGGGCGGGGAGAAAGGAAAATCATTCAAGTTTTTCTCTACACACAGCATTGAGCTCTTGTTTTCTCTTACCGTCAGAAAGGGATTCATAGTCATAATCATATTCATCTTCTTCATCTTCCTCTTCCTCATTATTGGCAGGTGGGGGATTGGCATTCCCACCATTATAAGCTTGTGCTTGCATGGATGCTAACTGATGAGCCTGTAAGAAAGCAATCATTAATGACTACAGATGCCAACCAACTGAACTTTCACTTAGAACCGTCCAAACTACCACCTAAGGCTTACTACAGTAATTAAAAGTGGATTATCCTACTTTGATTCATTGAGGAGAGGAACAAAACATCTAGAATCATTTGAAATGCAATGTTAAAACTTGGACAAATGCCAGCATTCCTACAGGAATAATCCTGGAGCTTTTAGAAACAATTACAAAGAACCTGGGTGTAGTGCCCAGCTCCCTAGGTTCCTGAGGCAAAACCTGAGAGAAAACTTTGGTGCCTTGAAAAATCAGCATCTGTCTTTAATGACTGAAGATGTGAATCAAACCCATCAATTCTGGAACAGTAAGTCTCTGCTAAGAAACTCCCCTCTCATTTTTTTCTTTCTTAAAGTAATATATAAATTTCTCTGACCTTGAGAACAATGTTAGAATTTCTATGGACAAAGATCAAAAAAGAGTTGCCAGTTTGAAGAAAGTTCTTTTTAAACAGACTTTATCTGAACTGTAAATCAGATTTAAAACACAGACTTAGAAACTGCGAAATTTGATGTGTGCGGGGAGGGAGGTCATTTATTAAATAAAGGACATGGAATTGTGTGTGTATGCATATATTATATTTACACATGCATATATGCATGTGTTCATATAGTTATATAATTTGGTATCTTATTCTATACATGTACAAAGTGTAATTATATACAATGATATTAATAAAAAATATTAAAATGTTAACACAGAAGGGGTTCTTGATTGATTTTTGTGTGACAGACCTTTCTGGCAGTCCGATGGGGTAGAATTCCTTCTCAGAATGGTGTTTTAGATGCATAAAATAAAATGATTACAAAGGAATTAAATAGTGTACAATAGAGTTGTCAAAGGTTTGAAAAACAAATTTTGTATTGTGAGGATTTATGTGTTTTCTTTTCTTTTCTTTCTTTTTTTTTTTTTTGCAGTGCTAGGGGTGGAACCCAGGGCCTCATGCATGCTAGGCAAGTGCTCTACCACTGAGCTCCACAAGCAGCCCCCATGCCTTTTTTGTGAGAGGGAGTCTTGCTACAATGCCTACTCAGGTCTTAAACTCCTGGGTTCAAGTGATCCTTCTGCCTTAGTTTCTCAAGTTGCTGGGACTACAGTATGCTGTGGCACCCATTTGTTTCTTCATTAACACAGTAAAAAACATACAGTGGTAGGTGATGTAATGTTTTTGAAAATATGATGAGCATAAATAATTCTTGGAGGTATTAGTGATGACTGTGAAGTTACATGAAAAAAAAAATCCTGTCATCTGAACTGGTGACAAAGACAGGGTGCTGTCTACACTGCTGTGGTTTGTTCCCTATGTTTACAATAAGAGGAAATGCTAAATTTCAGCAAGAGGTTAGTAAAACTAAAAACGTAATTTGTGCCAGGAGGGCTGCTGTAATCCCAGCAGCTTGGGGGGCTGAGGCAGGAGGATGGAGAGTTCAAAGGCAGCCTCAGCAAAAGCAAGGTGCTAAGTAACTCAGTGAGACCCTGTCTCTAAATAAAATACAAAATAGGGCTGAAGGTAGGGCTCAGTGATCGAGTGCCCCTGAGTTCAATCCCTGGTACCCCTCCCCCAAAAAGATGTAATTTGTTTCCCTTTGCATTCATGAGTGCCCCGAGTTCTAGCTGTGGGTATTACCGAGGTTAAGAACTCCTATAATAGAGGTTACATTTGGCCCTGGAATTATGTATATTTTCCAAATACTTCTCTACTCCCTAAATTTTATAAAATGTGGTGATATTATCTTCATCATAAAAATATATACTGAAGGAAGATACAGTTTAGCCTGTTGTCTATATCCAGATATAATATTGTACATGCAGTCCATTCCAGATAATTGGTCATTGTCTGGGCCAGGATTTCTCAAAATGGGATTTATAGAGCTCTGTGGGTGTTAATAGCTGATACGGAAAAACTGACAATTCAGTAACCACAAAACACAGTGAAAGTTTGGAAACAGTAGCTTAACCAAACCAAAACCTGTTCCCACTCCAGGGCTTCCCATAGCCTTTATTTAATACGCTAAAGGACATTGTATTTTTCCAAGATTTCCAGAGCAGCAATTCTCATGCTCAGTTAACCTGGGAATCAATCTTCCTTCTTCTTTCCCTCCATCCCTCCCTCCCTCTTTTTCTTTCACCCTTTCTTGCTTTTCCTCAGAGTGTCTGACAGGACCAGTGCTCTTCAGAACCTAGGGAATTCTTTTCTAGGCATAAGTGAGCCACAAAAGCAAGTGTGTATTTCACTGCTAAGAGAAAAGGCCTGACTTGGTGCACTCGGCTAAGGCCAAGTGCTGGGTGGGAATGACGGTGCACAGGGCCTGGCATCTCTCCTGCAGAAAAGTGTCAGAACCATGTGGAGGAAGGATGCTATCTAAGGATCAAAGGCAGCAGTGTCAGAAAGCTGTGTGTGAAATGCTTGAATACTTCCAGGGGGCAGGAAGCAGGAAGCATGGAAGAGGTGGCTGAACAGCCAGCCAAGAGCTGATGCCCTTCTCCGTTGCAATAGCCTACTTATTCTGAGGCAGAAAAAGAGGGCCTGAATCCTTGCATAAAAGAAACTCGGGGGGATAAGGAACTGGGCAGACACTTCACAGAAGAAGATATACAGGTGATCAATAAATATATGAAAAAGTGCTCATCATCCCTAGTAATTAGGGAAATGCAAATTAAAACCACCCTAAGATTTCATCTACCTCCAATTAGACTGGCCATTATCAAGAACACAAGCAATAATAAGTGTTGGTGTCGATGTGGGGAAAAAGGCACACTCATACCTTGCTGGTGGAGTTGCAATTTGGTGCCACCACTCTGGAAAGCAGTATGGAGATTCCTCAAAAAACTTGGAATGGACCCACCTTTTGACCCAGATATCCCACTCCTTGGTATATACCCAAAGGACTTAAGGTCAGCATACTACAGTGATGCAGCCACATCAATGTTCATAGCTGCTCAATTCACAATAGCTAGATTATGGAACCAACCCAGATGCCCTTCAGTTGATGAATGGATAAAGAAACTGTGGTATATACACACAATGGAATATTATTCAGCCATAAAGAAGAATAAAATTATGGCATTTGCTGGTAAATGGATGGAGTTGGAGAATAGCAACCTAAGTAAAAAAGGTCAAGCCCAAAAAACCAAAGGCCAAATGTTTTCTCTGATAAGTGGCTGATGACACATAATGGCGGGGTGGTGGGGGCAGTGGGGGGTAAGAGAAGAATGGAGGAACTTAGGATGGTGTAGAGGAAAATGGGGCAGGAGGGGGTTGGGGAAGGAAAGATAGTAGAATGAGACAGACAGAATTACCCTATGTACATGTATGATTACATGAATGGTGTGAATCTACATTGTGTACATCATAGAAATGAAAAGTTGTACCCTATTTGTGTACAATGAATCAAAATGCTGTCTGAAAAATAAAATTTTTTAAAAAAGCAGTTCAGATATAGGTTAGAGGGTTTGAGCTTGGGCTCAGATGAGGAGATGCCCCTATGGGGCCAGGCAGGAGCTGCGTCTCACTCTTTTCTCTTCTGGCACCTGCACAGAGCCAGCCATCACTGAGTGCAAACTGTTTGAATTTAGGGGACTGGAGTGTAGGACACATGGTAAGACTCCTAGAGAATTCTGTAGGGTGTAGTCGGGAGGTCTCAGGAAAAGCCTCAGCACAAACCTGAGGCAGGAGCTGGGCTCTAGGAATCCTGCCCTGAGTCAGTCCATCCTCATTGTTAGGTGAGTTCTTGGCAAGGAAATGACCCAGGTCTTCTAACTGAAGGGTTAGGTCTGAGCACCCTGGGTCTGTCACTTCACCTGGCCTCGTGTGTGGTCAGAGCATCAGGTCTAGATCCACAACCTGCCAGAGGAGGAAAGAGAAGCCCTGAGGGCGAGACTGTGGGATCCGGGCCAGTACTTGCCCGGAAATCATCGAGGTGGCTGCGAGTCTCCGACAATTTGGATTGGATAAGAATCTCGTTTTTCCAAAGGGAGGAAGAGGTAAGTTGTGGAAATCACACTGTGGGCAGTGTCAAAGTGACACTTGACAATGTTCCAGAACAGATTACTAATTAGTTGGTTTGTGAGAACTTAGAAAATAAAAAGGGGATTGGAAAGAGTGGAACTGGTCTTCCAAGAACAAGTCTCCTGTACAGTAACTGCCTTAGGCTTTTGAACGAGGTAACTCATTCTGAAGAAAACAGTAGGTAAGTAGTGTTTCTCAAACTTCCAGGAAATATGAATTATTTTTCTTTTGTTTTTCTCTGTTTTTTTTTTTTTTTTTTTGGTACCACAGATTGAACCCAGGATTGCTTAACCACTGAGTCACATCCCAGTCCTTTTTATTTTTTTATTTTGAGACAGAGTCTTGTTAAGTTGCATAGGGCCTCACGAAGTTTCTGAGGCTGGTTTCGAACTCGTGATCCTCTTGCCTCAGCCTCCCTCCCAAGCCTCTGGGATTACAGGCATGTGCCACAGCATCTGGCAAGAATTATTTTTCAATAAATAGATGGCCAGGCTTTTCTTTCCAAAATTCATATTTTTGTGGGTGAGATTTGGGACCTCTGAATTTGTTTTTTTAAAAAAAGTGCCCTAGTGATTCCTATCACCGCGTCCTGACTTCTGTATTATCTTTGAAAAGTCCTGCTTGAAGACCCAAGTCTGAGTTCTACCTCTACCCTTCTGACTGGGTAGCTTTGAGAAAGTCACACAAATGTGCAAATGGCCAGGCTTCAGTTTTCCATTCCATAAATGAAGAGGCTGAATCGCAATCTGGAGCAACTTCGGCATGAGAGGGGAGCATCAGCCAGGAGCAATAACCACCTGACGCCAGGTGGCTCTTTTGGAGAGGACTCAAGGGCACTTGGGATGAAGACACTTTAGAAATCTGCTAATAAATGCACCAGATGACAGAAACAAAACTTAAAAGAACCTTCTAGGCTGCAGTAACACATCAAAACAGGAATAGCCAAATTTATAGAGGCAAACATTACATTGTCCTATATAAAAAGTTAAAATTTATTGTAAACCTGGAAATATTGAGGTCCTCCTGCCTCAGGGTCCCAAGGAACTGGGACTACTGACTCACACCATCATGTCCAGTGGGTTCAGCGTTTAAAATGTATTTATTTATTTTTTGCAGGGCTCAGCACAAAAAGTTTTGAAAATCAATTGAACTAGAGCTGTTCATTTTTGGGGACTTACACACTGCATGCTTGTCCTCACTACCTCCAAGGGTCACATATTCAGCTGAATCCTCACACTAATGTTTCCTGCTTGGGCATCAGAAGGTGACACATAGATAGTGCCCTCTTAAAAAGAGGCCTGCCTAACTGGGTGCCGAGGTGCATGCCTGTAATCCCGGAGACTTGGGAGTCTGAGGAGGGAGGATCACAAATGAGGCCAGCTTCAGCAACTTAGTGAGACCCTGTCTCAGAATAAAATAAGGGCTGAGGGTGTGGTTCAGTAGTTCAATCCCCTGTATTCTGCCCCCCACCACATAAAAAGATCTGCTGCAGAATAAGCAGATAGTTGATTATTCTTTTTTTTACCAGTGACCTTTTCCTGTTTTACATGAGAGAGGCTGAAGTCTTACCACCCCAGCCATGTCCGTGTAATGCCTGAGGTGAAATGAAAGGGGCACCTGAGAGGGTAGCATTCCTGAGAGAAAGTTCTGAGAAACAGAGGGGTTGGGGGGTTGGGAGCACCTTATTTCATCAGAGCCATGAACACATTTAAGACTCTACATCCCTCCCTCAGACCCTTCCTTCCTTCCTGTCTTTCTCCCGTCTTAAAATTCAAATGCAAAGTCAAGATGGTTATCATAGGGATGATAATACAATGCTTATTTGAAATTAAAAACAAATTCAGATATTTTTCTGACAGAAAATAAATCTATCTGATAAGACCCACTGGTTCAACAATGAGGGTTATTTTGTATATCATATTTGTGTAAGCATATATGTAAAAATATGTGTATATATGATAAATAATGCTAAGACATAAATCCTTTGTAACTGTTTAAACTTGTGATAAAAATGTAATGTCATAAAAGCTCATGAGAAGAAAGAAAAATAATTGAGAGAAGTACATAGTTTGTAAAACTTGATACTTTTTTTTTTTTTATTGTAAACAAATGGGATACATGTTGTTTCTCTGTTTGTACATGGCGTAAAGGCATACCATTTGTGTAATCATAAATTTACATAGAGCAATGTTGTTTGATTCATTCTGTTATTTTTTTCCCTTCCCCCCACCCCTCCCACCCCTCTTTACCCTCTATACAGTAGTTCCTTCCTCTATACTTGCCCCCCTCCCTAACCCTAACTCTAACCCTTCCCTCCCCCCCATTATGTGTCAACCTCCACTTATTAGCGATATCATTCGTCCTTTGGCTTTTTGAGATTGGCTTATCTCACTTAGCATGATATTCTCCAATTTCATCCATTTGCCTGCAAATGTCATAATTTTATCATTCTTTATGGCTGAGTAATATTCCATAGTATATATATACCACAGTTTCTTTATCCACTCATCAATTGAAGGGCATCTAGGTTGGTTCCACAGTCTGGCTATTGTGAATTGAGCAGCTATGAACATTGATGTGGCTGTATTTCTGTAGTATGCAGATTTTAAGTCCTTTGGGTATAGGCCAAGGAGTGGGATAGCTGGGTCAAATGGTGGTTCCATTCCAAGTTTTCTAAGGAATCTCCACACTGCTTTCCATAGCGGCTGCACTAATTTGCAGCCCCACCAGCAGTGTATGAGTGTACCTTTCTCCCCACATCCTCGCCAACACCTGTTGTTGCTCGTATTCTTGATAATCGCCATTCTAATTGGGGTGAGATGGAACCTTAGGGTGGTTTTGATTTGCATTTCTCTTATTACTAGAGATGTTGAACATTTTTCCATATGTTTGTTGATTGCTTGTAGATCTTCTTCTGTGAAGTGTCTATTCATTTCCTTAGCCCATTTGTTGACTGGACTGTTTGAATTCTTGGAGTAGAGTTTTTTGAGTTCTTTATAGATTCTGGAGATTAGTGCTCTATCTGAAGTATGATTGGCAAAGATATTCTCCCACTCTGTAGGCTCTTTCTTCGCATTGCTGATAGTTTCCTTTGCTGAGAGAAAGCTTTTTAGTTTGAATCTATCCCAGTGGTTGATTCTAGCTTTTATTTCTTGTGCTATGGGAGTCCTGTTAAGGAAGTCTGGTCCTAGACCACAAGATGAAGATTTGGACCTACTTTTTCTTCTATAATCTGCAGGGTCTCTGGTCTGATTCCGAGGTCCTTAATCCATTTTGAGTTTAGTTTCGTGCATGGTGAGAGATATGGGTTTAGTTTCATTCTGTTGCATATGGATTTCCAATTCTCCCAGCACCATTTGTTGAAGAGGCTATCTTTTCTCCATTGCATATTTTTGGCCCCTTTGTCTAGTATGAGAAAATTGTATTTATTTGGGTTTGTGTCCGTGTCCTCTATTCTGTACCATTGATCTACCTTTCTATTTTGGTACCAATACCATGCCGTTTTTGTTACTATTGCTTTGTAGTAGAGTTGAAGATCTGGTATTGCAATACCCCCTGTTTCACTCTTCCTGCTAAGGATTGCTTTAGCTATTCTGGGTTTCTTATTCTTCCAGATGAATTTCATAATTGCCTGCTCTATTTCTGTAAGGTACGTCATTGGGATTTTAATTGGAATTGCATTGAATTTGTATAGCACTTTAGGTAGTATGGCCATTTTGACAATATTAATTCTTCCTATCCAAGAACATGGAAGATCTTTCCATCTTCTAAGGTGTTCTTTAATTTCTTTCTTTAGTGTTGTATAGTTCTCATTGTAGAGGTCTTTCACCTCTTTTGTGAGATTGATTCCCAAGTATTTTATTTTTTCGAGGCTATTGTGAATGGGGTAGTTTTCCTAATTTCTCTTTCTGAAGATTCATCACTTATGTATAAAAATGCGTTGGATTTATGGGCATTGATCTTGTAACCTGCTACTTTACTGAAATCACTTATGAGTTCTAAGAGTTTTCTGGTGGAATTTCCAGGTTCCTCTAAATATATAATCATGTCATCAGCGAACAGGGATAGTTTGAGTTCTTCTTTTCCAATTCGTATCCCTTTAATTTCTTTGGTTTGTCTAATTGCTCTGGCCAGAGTCTCAAGAACGATGTTGAATAGAAGTGGTGAAAGAGGGCATCCCTGCCTTGTTCCAGTTTTTAGGGGGAATGCTTTCAGCTTTTCACCATTTAGAATGATATTAGCCATGGGCTTAGCATAAATGGCCTTTACAATATTAAGGAATGTTCCCACTATCCCTATTTGTTCTAGTGTTTTGAGCATGAAGGGGTGCTGTATTTTATCAAATGCTTTTTCTGCGTCTATTGAAATAATCATGTGATTCTTGACTTTAAGTCTATTAATATGGTGAATTACGTTTATTGATTTCCTGATGTTGAACCAACCTTGCATCCCTGGGATGAAACCCACTTGATCATGGTGCACTATCTTTTTAATATGTTTTTGTATGCGATTTGCTAAAATTTTGTTGAGAATTTTTGCGTCGATGTTCATTAAGGATATTGGTCTGAAATTTTCTTTCCTTGATGAGTCTCTGTCTGGTTTAGGTATCAGTGTGATATTGGCTTCATAGAATGAGTTTGGGAGGGTTCCCTCCTCTTCTATTTTATGGAATACTTTGAGAAGTATTGGAATGAGCTCTTCCTTAAAGGTTTTGTAGAACTCGGCTGAGAACCCATCTGGTCCCGGACTTTTCTTTGTTGGTAGGCTTTTGATGACTTCTTCTATTTCAGTACTTGAAATTGGTCTATTTAAATTGTTTATGTCCTCCTCATTCAGTTTAGGCAATTCATATGTCTCTAGAAACCTGTTGATGTCTTCGAAATTTTCTATTTTGTTGGAGTATAGATTTTCAAAATAGCTTCTAATTATGTTTTGTATTTCCATCCTGTCTGTAGTGATATTTCCTTGTTCATTCCGAATTTTAGTGATTTGGGTTTTCTCTCGTCTTCTCTTTGTTAGTGTGGCTAAAGGTTTATCAATTTTGTTTATTTTTTCGAAGAACCAACTATTTATTTTGTCAATTTTTTGTATTGTTTCTTTTGTTTCAATTTCATTGATTTCAGCTCTGAGTTTAACAATTTCCTGTCTTCTACTACTTTTGGTGCTGTTCTGTTCTTCTTTTTCTAAGGCTTTGAGCTGTAGTGTTAGGTTGTTTATTTGTTGAGTTTTACTTCTTTTATTAAATGCGCTCCATGAAATAAATTTCCCTCTAAGTACTGCTTTCATAGTGTCCCAGAGGTTTTGATATGATGTTTCTTTGTTCTCATTTACCTCTAAGAATTTTTTAATTTCCTTCTTAATATCTTCTGTTATCCATTCATCATATAATAGCATATTGTTTAACCTCCAGATGTTGGAATAGTTTCTGTGTTTTACTCTTTCATTTATTTCTAACTTCAATCCATTATGATCTGATAGAATACATGCTAGTGTCTCTATCTTCTTGTATTTGCTAACATTAGCTTTGTGGCATAATATATGGTCTATTTTAGAGAAGGATCCATGTGCTGCTGAGAAGAAAGTGTATTCACTCTTGGTTGGATGGAATATTCTATAAATGTCCGTTAAGTCTAAATTATTGATTGTGTTGTTGAGATCTATGGTTTCTTTGCTCAATTTTTGTCTGGAAGATCTGTCCAGTGGTGAGAGCGGCGTGTTAAAATCACCTAGTATTATTGTGTTGTGGTCTATTTGGTTTCTGAAATTGAGAAGGATTTGTTTGACATACATAGATGAGCCACTGTTTGGGGCATAGATGTTTATGATTGTTATATCTTGCTGATTTATGCTTCCCTTAAGCAGTATGAAATAACCTTCTTTATCCCTTCTGACTAACTTTGGCTTGAAGTCCACATTATCGGAAATGAGGATGGATACTCCAGCTTTTTTGCTGAGTCCATGTGCATGGTATGTTTTTCCCCATCCTTTCACCTTTAATCTATGGGTATCTTTTTCTATGAGGTGAGTCTCTTGCAGGCAACATATTGTTGGATCTTTCTTTTTAATCCAGTCTGCCAGTCTATGTCTTTTGATTGATGAATTCAGGCCATTAACGTTCAGGGTTATTATAGAGAAATGATTTGGTTTCCCGGTCATTTGGTTCATTTTTAAAATTTTGTTTATTTATTTGTTTGACACAACTTGTTTCCTCCTTTATTTGACAATTCCTTTAGGATAATTCCTCCCTTTGCTGATTTGCTTCTTTGTTTTTCATCTCTTCCTCATGGAATATTTTGTTGAGAATGTTCTGTAATGCTGGCTTTCTTTTTGTAAATTCTTTTAGCTTTTGTTTATCATGGAAGGATTTTATTTCATCGTCAAATTTGAAGGTAAGTTTTGCTGGGTATAAGATTCTTGGTTGGCATCCATTTTCTTTCAGGGCTTGAAAAATGTTGTTCCAGGACCTTCTAGCTTTTAGGGTCTGGATTGAAAAATCTGCTGATATGCGTATTGGTTTCCCCCTGAATGTAATTTGGTTCTTTTCTCTCACAGCCTTTAAAATTCTGTCTTTATTTTGTATGTTAGGTATTTTCATTATAATGTGCCTTGGTGTGGGTCTGTTGTAATTTTGTGTATTTGGAGTCCTGTAAGCCTCTTGAACTTGATTTTCCATTTCATTCTTCAGATTTGGGAAATTTTCTGATATTATTTCATTGAATAGGTTGTTCATTCCTTTGGCTTGTTTCTCTAGGCCTTCCTCAATCCCAATAATTCTTAAATTTGGCCTTTTCATGATATCCCATAGTTCTTGTAGATTCTGTTCATGATTTCTTATCATCTTCTCTGTTTGTTCAGCTTTGTTTTCAAGGTTAAATATTTTGTCTTCAATGTCTGAGGTTCTGTCTTCCAGGTGTTCTATCCTATTGGATATGCTTTCTATGGAGTTCTTAATTTGGTTTATTGTTTCCTTCATGTCAAGGATTTCTGTTTGGTTTTTTTTCAATATCTCTAACTCTTTATTGAAATGATCTTTTGCTTCCTGTATTTGCTCTTTTAACTGTCGATTGGTGCGATCAATCAATGCTTGCATTTGCTCTTTCATCTCATCATTCAATGCTTGCATTTGCTCTTTCATCTCCTCGTTTGCTTCTCTGATCATTTTAATTATGTACATTCTGAACTCCTTTTCTGTCATTTCTTCTGCCATGCTGTCATTGGGTTTTATTGATGTAACATCTAGATTTGTTTGCAGCATTTTCTTTCCTTGTTTTCTCATGTTGTTCAGATATCAGTGGACCGCTGAGATAGTGCAGATTTCCTCTGTTGATTTACAATGACCCTGAAGATTTCTATATATATCCCCTCTTAGCCTTCAGTAGGCTGAAGTCTTGGAGGAGGTTGATAATGCGGTGCTCCACAAGGAAGCTGCCTCTCTAGGAGTGGTGGCCTTCAGGTGGGGTATATTCCCTGCTAGTGGGCAGAGGTGCCTCCACTTGTTGACCAATGGTCATCCAAAGGGGACCTAGGCTGTGGGCTGAGGCAAGGCCTGTTTGGGCCTGAGCCTCTGGTTTTACCGTCCTTGTGGGAAACCTCACCCAGCAGGGAAGACTCACCCGGTGGGGAGGTCTCGCTGGTCAGTTTCCTCCTAGAGGTTCCCCTCAATTTACATCTACTGCCTGGGCTGGGCTGCCTTCCTCTGCAAAGTTTCCAGGGGCCCGGCCCTACCTCCTGGGCCTGGGAGCCTCACCCTTCGCAGATGAATCTCCTTAGGCTGCCCCTCCTCAGAGAATTTGCCCATAGGCCTGGAACCTTCGCTCCGCCCTAAGCCTGTCTCTGTGCGGCTCTTCCACCCAGAAGCCTCCTAGATCCTGGGACCCTGTTCTGCACCTAATCGCCTGGCTGCGTGGCCCCTCCTCTGAGCAGCCACCTGTGGCCCCGAACAATCGCTCTGAGTCCCAGAGACCCGCCACAGGCCTCTTCCTCCAGACAGCTGCCCAGTATGCCGGTGCGGTCACTAGGAGTCCAAGAAACTCACTTCGTGCCTCCTCCTCCCACCAACCACCCGTAGCCCGGGGCAATCAATCACTCCGAGTCGAAGTGACCCTGCCCGTTCCTCCTCCTTCTCCAGATAACCCCCCGGGTGTTCAGGAGCAGTCCCTCTGAGTGGCTCTGAATCCACGTGACCCGCTGCACGGGTCCTCTGGGCCACCGCCCGGAGCTCTGGTGTGGTCCCTCAAGACCAAGCGTCCCACCACGCTTCTCCTCCAGGCAGCCCCCCTGTGTTCAGGAGCTGTCACTTTAAGTCCAAACAACTCACCACTCGCCTTCTCCTCTGAGCAGCCGCCTGGAGCGCTAATGCAGTCACTGCGAGTCCAAAGGACCCGCCGTGCTCCTTCTCCTCCTTCTCCTACTCCTCCGGGCAGGCCCCGGGGTTCAGAAGTGGTCAGGGTCCAAACAGCTCGCCACGCAGCCCCTTCTCTGGCAACCGCCTGTAGTTCCCGTATAGTCGCCCGAATCCAAGCGGCTGCTCCTCTTCCTCCTCGTCCTCAGGGCAGGCCCCGGGGTTCAGAAGCGTCGTTCTGATTCCAAACAGCTCGCCGCGCGGCTTCTCCTCTGGCAACCGCCTGCAGCTCTGGCGCAGTCTCTCCGAATCCAAGTGGCCACGCTCCTCTCCTCCTCCTCAGGGCAGGCCCCGGTGTCCTGAGTCCACACAGTTCTCCCCGCCTCTCCTCCCCCGGGCAGCCGCCGGAGCCCCAGTGGCTGCTCCGAGTCCCAGCGCTGTGCCGACCGGCCTCCTCTATGGCGCTCCAGCGGGGGGAGGGGCGTCTCGCCGGCAGTTCTACTTCACAAAGTTTCCTGCGTTCCGGGACCCCCGTCCCATCCGGGATGCCCCCCCAGGGGGTGAGAGTCACCCGGCTACTTTGAGTTGGTCCCAAGCGTCTCAATATCTCCTCTCTTGAATCCTGAGTTCTGGAGCAACACGTAATGCAGCCACCCTCTAGGCCGCCATCTTGAAAACCCTCAAAACTTGATACTTGAGCAAAAGAATTTGAAGGCCACAGGCCCAGAGGATCCATGATAATTTTAAGTCACTCCAATAAGGGAAATCCTGATCAGTAGTGATCTGTTAGGATAGACTGGTTTGAGACCTTTCTGGCCACATTTACTTTTGTGCCCAGAAGTGTAAGGGTTTTTCTTTTCTTTTTTTTGTACTAGGGGATAGACCTAGGGGGCGCTTAACCACAGAGTCACATCCCCTGCTCTTTTTATTTTTTATTTTGAGACAGGGTCTCACTAAGTTGTTTAGGGCCTCATTAAGTTGCTCAGGCTGACTTTGAACTTGCGATCCTCCTGCCTCAGCCTCCTGACTGGGATTACAGTCATGTTCCACCATACCTGGTTTGGAAGTGTAGGTTTAAAGATGACGCATCCTCTGGCCTCACCTTTTCCTTTTCTACTGTGAGGGCATCTAAAACAATCTGGGCTTCTTGAGGTCAGGAGGTAATATAACACAAATCCCTTGCTCAGTCTGGACTTTGGGCTGTCTGGACTCTCTTGTGGGTGAGTGGAATGATCTGAGAACTTCTTGGAGTTTATTAGACCAGCAGGTAACAGGATGCTCCAGGGACCACTCAGAGGAGCAATAATGATCCAGAATGGTAAGAAACCCTGGAAATGGATACTGAAATGTGGGATAATAAGATGTTCCAAGAATGATCTGCAATTTTGACAGAGGTCCTACAGTTCACCTTGGGAAAGATTCTATGAGAATTTAGTGTTGGAAGAGTCCTTTAAGACCAGTTACTATAACATTCCCATTTTACAGAGGAAGAAATGGAGGCACAGAAAGATTAACTGGCCCATGGTCACATGGCTGATCTGTGACACAGTCTCTGGTTAGGACTCTGTATCTCAGCTTCCCACCTAGTTTTTTTTTTTTTTCCTGCAACATCACATTCATATCTTTCAGGTTTTAAACGCAGAGCCTGTTGTGAGGTCTACAAATTAAGAAGGATTGATGATTGTGCCAAGTTGACTATTAAACTAAATCCAACTAGACACTTGACTCCATTTGACTTGACATTTTGTATTAATGAACTAGGAGTAGATTCCAAATTCATTGTACTGAATTCTCTGTTCTCTGGAAACCACCAAAGCAGGACTGGAAAAGGTCTGGGGGGCTTGGAGGCAGTGGCACAGAGAAAATCAAAACTCCAGGCTACACTCTAGTTAGGGCTCTGAATACCCTGCCTCTTGTGTTGCAGCAATCCTGCCCTTGTGTGGGGCTGATTCACGCAGCAACTCTTGGTTGCTTTAAGTTTCAAAAGTAATGTTTTAGGGCCAACAGACAAGTTCTTTTTGGCAGTTGTTACTCTGTGGGGCAAATGGGTGCAGTTGGGCCTATGAACCCAGTGTCCCGAAATTGAACTTTTGAACAGATCCACAGGCTGGGTTGTGGGGCTTTGGCCCAGATCTCTGTGGGTGAGGCAGGAGTGGAAGAACCCTGAGGTCAACATGCCACCATGACACACTGGGATCACAGGGATGTTAGGCTTTTACTACAGACCCCAAGTCCAAAGGCTCTCCTAAAGGGGGCTCTCTCTAAAGGGGGACTATCGCAATCCCTGGGACTGATAGCTCTGAAGCCTGATTCTAGAGACACACTAGAATTCTCTCATCCCACACAGAATAAATTAAAGAACAGTGGTACATTCTATGTGGGAATAATTTCACAAGATAAAAAATTCAGGTGAGTGGATGAGAGAATTGGTTTATGAAATGGAAAGTCAAAAAGCAAATACACCATTCAAGGGAACTCAGTGTTCAAAAACTGATTACCCAGTAGGGCATTGGAAAGGTCCAAATGACATTGATTTCTTTGTTCTGAGCATACAGCATTTTCATATTCTGCTTAACAAGAGGGTACCTTTTGCTTTAAGATGTCCACTGGCGTCTGATGGGCCTTTAGCTTCTTGTTTTTAAGAAGTACTTTCCTCCTAAGTTGGTCAGGTGAGGGAAGCATCGGGTCATCTGAGAAATCAGTCTCAAATAAGAATTTAGCCACCAGCTTTTCTCCGAACACAGTCTAAAAGGAACAAAGGAAAACACACCAGGTCTCTTATCTCTGCTTGTTAAATATGTCTATATTTCCTAAATGTACTGGATAATTCAGGCTGGCCAAATTGTTTTAAAAATCCCAGGAAGAGGAACGAGGAAAGGAGTTGTTTATTTCCCCTTCACAGTTTCTTACTGGAAGGGAGGATTCAGGACAGAGTGAGATCTAGGTCACTCTGCAGCTGGGGCCAGCTCTAAGACTCAGGGAAATGTTCTGGGGTCTGATGGATGAAAGAAGAAAACAGATTCAGTTGGAGCCTATGGTAGAATGTGGTCTGTTCCAATGAGGATAAGAAGTCAAAAGTTTAGGAACCTTGGAAGGAACAGGAAGTTAGAACAAAGACAGAAGGTAATAGGGAGGAGGCTAAGGGTATGGCCCAGTGGCAGAATGTTTGCCTAGCATGTGTGAGGCCCTGGGTTCGATCCTCAGTACCACATATAAATAAATAAAAATAAAGGCCCATTGACAACTAAAAAAAAAAAAAGAAAAGAAAAGAAAAGAAAACAAAGGTATTAGGGAAAATTTGCTCTCACATAGGATCAAGAACTGCAGAAACCATTCTTACAGAGATTCTTGAGCACTGGTCTCCTCCAGGAGGTGGGTGGAAAAACGGTAGACAGGGTGACTAACTGGAGTGAGGGTAGAAAATGTGGCAATTTGTATTCTTAATATATATATTTTTTTATTTAAAAGGAATAAATCAAATCTTGGGCCAAAACAATATGAAAGGCTTACATTTTGTTAGCATTATTATTGGGGGACATTTCCCTCTGTTGATACCCTTCCCTCCCACTAAGAGCCATATTTCCACACATGATTCTGTCATTGGAGGAGGGGGGAAGTCTAATGGAATGTCTCTGCTAAATCTGTCTGCATTATAATTCCATTTTATAAGGAAGGCTGTCTATTAATATACAACATTTCTGACTAGTCTAGACCCTGTGCTAACTTGGATTCCTGAATTGTAGTATAGGTCACAAAAAGATTTGACTTAAAATAACTTCAGTTTTTCCACAAATAACTGACAGGTGACATCTTGGCATCCCTGACTTTTGGTACTAGAGGTGTTGCAGAGTTGGTCTATTCTTAACTCTTAAGGTTTTTCTGGAAGAAGTCAGAGAACAATGTTTATGTCACTCTAGCTGAAATGAGGGGCCATCCAAGAGGAGATCCAAGCTCCCAGGGAAACCCCATTTCTCAGGTCTATAGGCTCTTAGTAGCATGTGCTTCATGGCCAAAGTCCAGATGTCCCATTTAAAGCCCAAAGACAAGCAAGACAAGGGCCAAGATACCATCCTGTCTCGTGGTTGGGACTCACCTTGAAAATTTCTGCCATTTTTCGTTGCTGAGGCAATGAACAATGGTTCTCAATGGATATGATGATTGGCAGGTCAGAGTTGATGAAGGCACTGCGATCTATGGCCTCAACCACATCCTATGAGAGCCAAAACAGTCAGATATTTGTCCGGGGTGGTCAGAAAGCAAGGCACTATATCACAGACAGAAAGCATCTCAATTGCATTCAGCAGACTCTGGCCAGAGGTGATTTTTATCTTTTTAAATGTACAATTATCCCTCAGTATCTGCAGAGGGTTGAGTCCAGGACCCCACAGACACTGAAATCTGTGATACTTTAGTCTCTTATATAAAATGGTGTAGTATTTGCATAGAATCTACACATATCCTCCCAGATACTTCAAATAATCTCTGGAATACTTATCGTACCTGATGGAGTGTAAATGCTATGTAAATAGTTGTTATACTGTATTGTTTAGGGAATTATGAAAAGAGAAAAAAGTCTGTAAAAATTCAGTAAAGACACAATTTTCTTCACCAAATATATATGATCTGTGATTGATTGAATCTGTGAATGTGGTACCCCTAGATATGGAGGGTTGAAGATTTTTCAAATTAAGCAAGAGACCAGACTATTTTATGACATTAAACTGTTTATCTTGAGCCTTGTTACCATACTACTACAACAGCTATCATTATGTTGATTTGAACAAATCAATTCAGAGATATAGAGAGAATATTGTAGGTAAAAGACAACAAATATGAGATACTTTAAGAAGTTGATTTATTTGGGGCAATAAGACATACCAAATCTATTCACATATGTCTGTAAACATAGTTACCAACTCATCTTCCCATCTATACAGTACAAGAGTTTTAAGAGTGATGAACAGGAAAATGAGTCAGAGAAAATATATTTCAGTTACTACCTCTGAATATAAGATGAAAATAATAATATTCCTTCCCAGTCTGACCACAGTCCAGAAAAAAGTGATGTTAAATGCCCAAGACCCTCTATGCTACCCAGAATTTGAAATAATAATCCCATGAGACCAATCTTCTTAGATGACCATCTTCCCAGGTGTATATAATTCTAATTACTTTATAATATTAATTATTTAATTGTGTCCTAACACACAATATTGGCTTTTGTCAGCAGAATACCAGGGAAAATTGACCTTTAATCCCCAGAGCAAGAGGACAGATCCTGCCTTTATATATCATTATACTGTGAAAAATTGCAATAATATCATTACATTCTAACTACCATAAAATAATAATAAATTTTGGCTGAATAAGAGTTAATAAGAGCTATAGATCAAATTCTATAAAGACGAACATGTGCACACTCTGCACAATACTGCTAACATTTTTGAGAAGTATTCATTCAGATCCAGCCTAAGAATCCTTGATCTAAAATATAATTTGGTAAAGTGACTAATTTGATTGGCAAATGAAGACAATTTCTCTACATGATTTTATTTGAAGGAAGTGCTGAAGCATTACCTTGAAGGGAATCTTGGTTGTCAGTGTATGTCCATGATAAATAATGGGCATCCCATCATCTCCATCCCAGCAGTCCAGCTCTACGCTCCTACAGCCTTGCAAGAGGACCTGTATGAGTAATGAATGAATCCACCCCAGATGAGCACCTAGAGATGAAGCTTCAAACTGAACCTAGCACATAGTTTACATATCAGTCTGTGTTTGCACTCAGGGATAAAATAGAAGGGTATAAAATCTAAATGAAATATTGCATTTTGTCCAAAGTCCACAATTAATCTGGTTCGGGGAATGGAGAGAACAGATTAAGGTAGAAAGGAGCATTTACCAGAGCTGAATATTGTTGGCAGGTAAAATTTGATAGCAAAAACATTTTCTTTTCTTTTTTTTTAACCCCCATTGATTCCTTCAAACAGCACATCTTGAAATTAGAGAGCCAGGCAAGGGCCCTATATGGTTAGACTTCAATGGAAGTAAAGGCGCTGATGCCACAGACCAGAAAAATTAAGACCACCGATCCTTACCGGGTTGACTTAAACATTTATACGAAGCCAGTCTGTATAAAATATTCTCCATTAAGACCCAAATTTAGCAATGAGAAAACATCTTTGCTATGAAAATGTATCATGTAAGGAGAGTAGAAGTAAGGAATTATCAAGGATTTGCTTGACTAATCCCAAAACAGCATCTAGAGAAGAAATAAATTCCCCTCTTCCCTATGCCCAGCAGATACCAGTTAATCAATTTTGGCACACTTATGTATGAATATGTAACAATAAATTCCACCACTATGTACAACAATAATGCACCAATAATATATATATTATTGGTGCATAAATTAGCACGCTTGCCCCCCAGGCTCACAAGCTCTTCAGCAAAGTACTGCAGGAAGCACCACCAATGAATCAGATGAAGTGATACCCATTGTCTGTCCTGGATCTAAAACTGGAAGCAGGGATCCTAACACATGTGCTTGGGTTTGAGCTCTGTTACATCCATTTGGAGCAACCTCCTCGTCTTCCTCCAAGACTATCTGTAGTTCACCTTAAACAATTATAACATGATGGAAAGGTAATCGAAATCAAGAAGCTGATATATCCATGAATGAACCTACTGATTTGAGAATCCACATAACTATTTCCATGTGATAGAAACCCATTACTGGGGTTTAGTGGCCACTAAAGTTTCTGCAACAAAATTCAGAGAGTGGAGTGCCACTTATTTTAATATTTTTGTGTGAGACACTTGCTTGGTTCTTCCCATTAAATAGCATAGTCTGTGGCCTGGAATCCCAAGGTCACCAGCTCCTGGCAACAGGTAGTATATCTATAAGTACACTGTCTTGGGCTGAAGATTGTAATATGGCAGGTGGGACATGAGGGTGCTTCATCTCTGGGGTGACGCTGCCAGGCTGGGAAGAATGTCCAGGAACAGGCAAGAGATTGGATGGGTTTTCAGCATGAAAAGACTAAATGTCTTTACCAAAGGCTGCATGACCTTAAAACCTCCATGTATAACTGGAAGACCAGGGTTGGAAATTCCAGGTAAGAAGAACAGGGGTTATTCTGACTTTTCATCTGCCCTGTAGAAAAATGATAGGAAGTAACTAGCAGGACTGAGGAAGAAAGGAGAGTGGTTAAAAACGAAGTAAAAGGGATCTGACACTAGTTTAATCACATCTGTGAGTATATTTGAAGTGTTCTTGTGCCTTATTCAAAAATTGTGATAATCTCAACTTGATATGTTAAGGAGTTTAAAAACTGAAGTCAAATAATAAAGTAGGAATTAAAGCTAAGGCATTAACCCTTGCTTATTTTCCTGGGAGGAAGACACACACACACACATACACACACACACACAACACACACACACATGAATGTGTAGATATGCAAAGATAAGTATGTTTGTACTTATATATGTTATATGTACACAAGCTTGCATGTGTGTATGTATCAACATGGATACACAAATGGGATATATGTATATGTACACATATGCCTCATTTCTGTATACATATACATGTATATACACATATTCACATGCACACGTATATCATATATACACACATATATCCTATCTGTGTATGTGTGCATATATATGTATTATATTTATATAGTTATTTCTGATAGAACAATAGATTTCAAATTTCTTTTGATTTTGAATTATCTGTGTAAATGGAAGGCCAACACGGAAAGCACACAGAAGGGCAGCACTTCAAGGAGTAGGGCAGCGTAACCAGGATTCCCACTTTGTGGTTTGCTCATCTCAGTGTTAGCAGCTGAGGCCCCTTAACAGGCTTCTATTTTGAAAATCACTACCCTAAGGACACTGAGTCTTCATTTCACAATAAAGTTCGATTAGAAAACAGTTAAAAAATACAGATTTCATCTAGATAAGCTTTGGGACAAAAATGTACCCCTTGCTATGAGGAATTTCTGGACTAATCTGGAGAACAAAGGAAACTCATTGCTGCTGGGGTTGTGTAAACAATACTGATATGATTTTCAAACTTGGGCCCATAGGTACACAACCACACATTTATATTCCCTGGACCTAGTCTAGATCCTTTCTGATTAACTTCTTGTGGGAGTTCAAAAAACAGGCAGCTTAAAAGAGGAAGTTGTAGACAATGTAACAGACAGGCAACCAACATGCAGATCATTGAGAGCTGGATGTGTAGGTCAAAAGGATGTGCTTTTCCCAGTCCAGACGGTTCACTCTTTCATAGAACATTCCCAGGAATGTGGAGGGACAGTGCTTCCCGTCTGTGCAAAGTTTTTTTCCTCAAGTTGGTTACCATAGGGACAGATTGATTGTCTAACAAAATGCAAAAAGCAAAACAAACAATATTTTGGGATTAGCTCCGTAAGAAAGTTGCATTTTCTACTATGTTTCCCACTACAATATATTGATTTATTTAGCATTTAGTGAAACGATTAGATAGTTTTCCCATGGGAAAATCTAATTTTAGTAGGAGTAGGTCAGGCTAGGATCTAAAAGCTACTGAGTCTCAAACAAATTTTTTTTTTTTTTTTTTTGTGCCTAGAATAAGGGTTAAGTATAGATAGAGAGGAAAACAAAACAAAACAAAAAGAAGTAAAGAAAACAACTGCTGTATGTATAGGCAGTTTTCCCACACATCATGGCTCCTCACGTTTCACATGTCCTAGTTTATAAGCTCTTTGAAGGAACCGGGGTCAGGTTTTCGTGACCTTGGGGGTTATATAAATAATAAGGTTTAATGGAAACCACATTGTAAGTGGCTTTCTCAGTACCTGGCTGTAGAGTTCTACCGAGGATTCTCCTTTGAGCTGATGGCCCGTGAGGTAGGTATTGTGTGAAGATTCAATGTAATAGTAGGAGAGGGGTAGCTGCAATTCTTTAAAGTTCTCCTGCGACTCATCATTTTTCGAGGCAAAATTATCTTTATCCATCAGAAACCTAGACGAAATACATTTTCTTGAGACTGAGAGCAACGCATATTCTTAAATGACGGGCCAAAGATCTTTTAAAAGTTACCTTGCAAATCCTTCAAATGACATTAATCCCTGATGACACATATTGATGCTAGGTTCAAACTTCTGCATGGGATACCAAAAAAAAAAAAAAAAAAAAGTTGTTATTTAGGTAAAGGAAACTAAGAGGGGGAAAAAAAAACTCACCACATCATTTTTTAAACTTGTTCTTTTTTCATCAGGAAATATCTAAACCAAATATTTGAACTAATTTAGTAATATAGCAGTAAGATGTAGTTTTTCAGTCCAAAAGAAAATATTTATTATAAGTGAGTTTATTATACTAAGCTTATTTATTTAAGGGAAAAAAGGGGAGCAAGAGAAAAGAATTTAAAAGACTGATTTATATGAAAACAAAGCACATCAGTTTATCCAGGTGAAAATGGGGATAATAATAGCAGCTACCATTGAGTAGGTGGGAGGTGAAAGGAGATAATTCGCATAGTCCTACACCTGAACTCAGACTGCAGTGGGCACTCAACAACATGATAATAGTCTCACTATTTTTTTTTTTTTTTTTTGGTACTGGGAATGGAATTCAGGGCACTTTACCACTGAGCTACATGCTTTTTAGAGACAGGGTCTTGATAAGGTGGTGAGGCTGGCCTTGAATTTGCCATCCTCCTTCCTCAACCTTCGGAGTTGCTGGGATTACAAGTGTGTGCCACTGTGCCTGGGTACTCCCGTATATTTAGTGATCAAGTCCGTCTGCTGGATAGCTAATACACTGATTCCCAACCATGCACTAAGGATGATTCTGATGCAAGTGACGCAGTACACTGAACAGTGTCCCCGCCCTCTCTCCTGCTGCTCTCTCATTTAAGCCATCACCCCCTCTGGCCTGGGCTACGAGGGTAGTCTCCTATTAGGTCTCTGCCTCTATTCTTCAGCGTAGTTTATTCTCCAATGTAGCCAGAGTGACGTCTTGAAAACGTAAATCATGTTACTCTCCTGTTCAAAAATTTCCAAAGGTTTTCCATTTCACATGGACTAAAGTCAGCCTCCTTCCCAGGGCCTAAAAGGCCTAGATGATTCAGCTCCCGGAAACCCACTTAAAAATCATGTCTGCCGTTCTCTGCCTGGCTTATGTAGTTCCTCTTATATCAGCTTGTTTGTTATTCCCCTTAAACCTGGAGCTCACTCCTGCCTCAGTCTTTGACTTGCTGCTCCCTGTTTGGAACACTCTTTCCTCAGAACCTCACATGACTTACTCATTTAGGCCCTGTCCAAAGCCCACCTCCCCGTAGTGGCCTTTGCTTACTCCTCCTTAGCCTTCCCACATGACTCCATCCCTTACTCTGCTGAATTTTCCCCATAACTCATGTTATCTGAAACTACACTCTATTTTTGTTTACTGTTTGCCTCACCCACTAGAATGTATGCTACACTGAGGGCCAGAACTCTGATCTCATTCACTACTATATTTCCAGCTCCTGGAACAGAGCTAGTATAGGAGGTGCGAATAAACATTTGTGAAATGAGAAAAGAAGTTGGAGACCTAGACTAATTCTGTTGCATACGCTAGAAAAACAAGAAGGAATTACATACTGACTCCTAACAGTTACTGAGTCACAGACAGTGTATGTGGGGGTCTATGTTAATTCTATGTTAAATAAAAACACTAATATACTTGGTATTTTTTTTTTAAAACCCTCAAATCTGTCTGTGATGCGAAACCTCTGGAAAGAAGCACGGAAAGAGTAAACGTTTAGCAGGAAATTATTGGAAAAGTCCGAGGCGTTACGCACAGTCACACGCACCTGGATGATGCTGAGGATCTCATCGTAAGTGCAGTGCTCTCCTTGGCAGTTCACCAGGAAGTCGTTGAGCTGGAGGATGCCAACCCCAAATATGCCCAGGGAGGTGCTCTCGATCCCAGTGCCATTAGTCACAATGCTGGCAGCAGCAATGGCATCTGATATCTGCCTCTGGTTGTCTGAGAGCTGCTGTTTGCTCTTGATGAACAACCCCAAGTCTGAGACGTTCCTGGTCAACAAATCTGAAACAAAGCCACCCCCAGAACATGGGCTTTTTATTCAGCCAGCATCTTGCACAAAGTACATTTTGCAGATAATGGTGCTGTGGACTCATTAAACTGGAGACGCTCTTAATTAATCAGGCTCGGTGTTGATAAATGACTTCACGTCGTTGAGGGAATAAAAAAGCGAATCAATGAATAAATAAGAAAAAAAACTCAGAGCTAGGATGATGATATTGAAATCCTATGAGGACTAAGTGTAGATTCAATGGGCACTGGAGGCCAATTCAGAGTTCAGTTTTGAGCATAACTACGTCTACATTTTTCTTTATGTAGAGACAAAAGATGTATTCTTAAAATTATGGTTCTTCTGTACTTTAAAATTACAACTACAAAAAATTGTAGGTAGGTTTTTGTGTGAACACAAAATTTTAATTTATTTGGATACATGTTCAAGGGGCACAGTTGCTAGGTTGTATGGAAAGAGTATGTTTAGTTTAGAAAGTAAATGTCATACTGCCTTCCAAAATATATGATTGCACCATTTTACATCGATACCAGCAATGTTCTAATGGTCTAATTGGTCCATAGTCACACCAGTTATTTTAATTTTAGCCATTTTAGAAGATAATCTGGTACTTATAGACCTAAACATAGACTTACCATACGATCCAGCAATTGCTTTGTTAGTCATTTGGTACCCAAACAACTTCAAAACTAACATCCAAACAAACCTATATACCAATATTTATAGCATCTTTGTTCATAATTGCTAAAGCTTGGAAGCAACCAAGATATTCTTCGGTAAATTAATGGATTAAACAAGCTGTGGTACCTCCATACAATTGCAATATTATCTAGTTTGAAAAGAAACGAGCTATCGGGTGGCAACAAAACGTGGGAAAACTTAAATGCACTTTGCTGAGTGAAAGAAACCAGTTTGAAAAGTCTACATACTATATGATTCTAATGATATAACATTCTGGAAAAGGCAATATTATGGAGACAGTAAAAAAATCAGCAGTTTCCAAGAATTGGAGGGTGGAAAGGAGGAAGAAAAGATGGAAGAGAGGATATTTTCAGGGTAGTGAGATTATTCTGCATGATACTCTTATGGTGGATACATATTACATATTTGTTGAAACTCAAAGACTGTACAACAGAGTGATTCCTAATATAAACTATGGATTTTGGTAACTAACAATGTATCAACATTAACTCAATTGCAACAAATACACATCACTAATGCAAGGTACTACTAATAGGGGAAAGTCTGTGTGGACAGGGATGTGGGGTTGAAATATGGAAACTCTTATTCTGCTCATTTTTTCCATAACCTTAAAAAACAAAATGAAGTTTAATGATTTTTTTTAAAAAGTGCAGTTACTTGACTAATCCATAGGTAGGCACATTTTGAACAATAGGTAAATTCTTAGCTTAAGGATGACATATGAAAAAAAGAAAGTTTTTTTTTTTTTTTTCTTTTACTTCTTTGCATTTGCAGTTCCAGCAAGAACAGGGGGAAAAATAACAGGCTTAACATGGGCAGGTGGCTAAAAATTAGCATGAATCGTGATGATAGCGAGTGGGATAGAAGAATGAGACACTGTGGTGTACACAGTAGGAAAAACGTCTTGGATGTTCATATAGGTGTACTGTGCTGTGGTCACCAAAGACTAGCCTTGTCAAAGAGCAGGCAACTACTGCCCTGGGTTTGAGCACCCCTGTGCCTGTAGGTAGGAAAGAGCCAGGTGTTTCTCAACTATGACAGACCATACACCTCTTAGACATTTGGAAATGGTCAGGAAAGGGTTTTTGGTTGTTGGATTGGCTGTAAGGCACTATTGGTTAAATATCCTGGAACATATGGGCAGAACCATACAAGGATGAATTTCCTTGCCCAACATTTCAATAGCACCTGCCCCAAATGACCTTGGGAAATAATTCAGTTTCACCAAACTCCAGGTAACCACACATCCAGTGTGAAGGGCTGGGAGTTTGTGTGACTGGATCTCTGACCTTGATTTTTAGACAGAAAGTTCTCAAAGGGATATCCTAAAGTTTTAAACAAACCTAGGTCAGGCTGAAGGTCACTGGTGTTCTCCTCAATTGTCAGGTTGGTATAGAGTGGGGCAGACTCAGAGCCAGACCGGTTACAGGGCACACAGTAGACATCGAAAAGATCCTTCAGGTCCTTGCGGCTCCTTACACTGAGTGAGGAACAGAAAACAACTCTGATGTGGTATTGTCATAAAAATGAGTGCCTGAGAAAGAGTAAGAAGGACTTTGAGGCCGTACCTGAATGATTTGAACAGCTCGACAAATTCAACAAAACTCATGTTACTGTCTGAAACCATGAAGCTCTGGAACCCCTTCATTCCTCCTTTGATTCGCCCATGCCAGCTGCTACTGCTCCAGGCACTGCAGAAAGACATGGCCGTCATGGGCAAACTGGGATGCTCCAGTCACTTTGCCCTAACACATGTTCTCTGATTAGCAACATGAGCAAAAAGATGGATTGCAAGTCAGTCAAGGCTGATTCTGTTTTCCCATCCTCACTTTCTTCTTCCCTTGATCTACATTATATAAGAGGAAATAAAATGTCATCTCTCAAAACCGTATCATGTTTCTATCCCATTTAATAAGGGCACAATGTTGAGGTTAATATTCCTCTACTAATCAAAACAGTTCTTTAGAACAACAGATCAATGCGGAGGGGACTCCAAAGTTCCGTGATTCTGAAGAAAAGTCACTTAAACAAGAGTCCAGAATTAATCACAATCCATGGGAAATAATATGCGTTCTTTTCTATAATCTGAATTATAGAACACTTAAGAGGAATATTTTAGGTACAGCAATGTCTTTTCTTCCTTTCTTAATCAGTTCAATGAAAATAAGGAAGAGTTTTTAATATTAATGGAAAATGTGAGTCAGAAAAACATTAAGAATGGAAAGAAGCCAAATTTGTCAAGGATTATATCTGTACCTGCCATGGCTGCATCCATTCAATATAAAAATGTCAGTCAACGGAGTCAAAAACTGTCTCTGTGTTTCACCTTTTAAATTTTCTCTACTGATTTCCTGATAGAATAGCAAACTGAAATATTTTGAGAATGGTTTTTAGTCAAATCAATGAACAGAATCTTTTTTTTTTTCTTTTTATTGTATTGGATTTTTTTCGAAAATATTTCAAATATATAAGAAAGCACAGAGAATATAATAATGAATAGCCAGTCTAGTCTCAACCCTGCTAACAACGTTTGGTGAGGGAAAATTGGTTTATGTTGAGAGCTGAAGGTCACCTCCCTCACTGGAAGAGCACCACCAATTGATAGATTTACAGTACTGTGCAGGCTAGGTGTTGAAAATCACCACAGGGCAGGGAAACAGGGAGCATAAGATATAGGTTCAGGAAGGGGAGAATTATGGCTTCATCATTGGCATTTAAACAAATAAGTTCCCTGTCTTCCTTAGTTTTAGCCCCTGTCTGTAGGACTCATCTCCTCCTGACTCTAGGAAGCCTTATGTCTACTCTCTCCTGTTGGACTTAGAGCTCAGTCTTGCTTTCTCCTTTAACAGCATTCTGGCTGATTTTCTTCTCTTGCTTTGTTTTTTCTTTCTGTTTTTGAACAGTTGTGTGGGCGTGGACCCCTGTCTACTGCGGGTGGGCCCTGTGGTCTTGGCTCTTTCAAAAGATTGTTTTTCTGCTCATGAGTGACTGAAGTAAAGGGAAAAGCCATTTAATCAAGGTTGTTTGGCTACTTTGTTTTTCCAGGATCCTGCCTAGGCTGAAAATATACTGTAAAGAAAACCAACTTTGTTAACTTTCAGTTTTGTTATAGACTTAAATTTGCAGAAGCGTTTCAAGCGTTATAGGAATATAAGTCCTATATTCCCTGGACCATTTGAGCCAGTTGTGAATATAAAAAGTATAAGGTACTTTGTGTGAAAGAATTCCTGTGTGTGTGTGTATGTGTGTGTGTTGTGGATTGATCTCAGCAATCACTCTACTGCTGAATTATACCCTGGATCTTTTCATTTTGAAACAAGGTCTTGCTAAGTTGCCCAGGCTGATACAGAAATTGCGATCTTACTGCCTCAGCCTCCCAAGTAGCTGTGATTATAGGCAAGCATCACTATGACTAGCAAGATTCTTCCCTTTAAAAGATAATTTATATCAGGATTCTTATCAATAGCAAGAATGAGAGAGCAAGAGAGAGAATATAAACAAATAAATGTGGTGTGTGCATGGGTGTAGTGTATGTATGTGGTGTGTGTTTGTATAAAATTAACATTTTCAAAGTCAATGTGTGCTCAGATCCACCTCTGCAGATAAGGTGAAGAGCACCTGTTTTATTATGGTTCTGTATGAAACCTTTGAATTTCTTTAACTTTATTTGAAATATTTGAAATATGTGTTGGAGGGGGATGTAGTGGTATTCTGGTTCCCTCTGGAAGTCTTTCATTTTAACATGTTTCTTCTTCTGGGAGGGTAGATTTTGTTTCAAGTCTAAGATTTGTGCAGGCCTTATATGATAATTTAGTACAATGCCAGCTTTAGAATTCTAAATACTTGCATTCATTTCTCCAGGCATGTATAACTTTTCTCATGCCTGAGTATAAGAATATTTCACCAGTTAGTGAAGTGTCAGATAGCTTATATTAAAACTTAAGTTATTCTTCATTTAGGCAGTACTAAGTACTAGCCAACAGAATTTCTTGCAGTGATACAAATGTGCTCTATTTGTAGTGTTCAGAATAGTGACCATTAGCTATTTGTGACTATGGAGCATTTGAAATGTGGCTTCTGTCATGGAGAAGGTGGCTTTTAAATGTAATTTAATTTTGATCAATTTAAATTTGAATGCAAATACCTGCATGTGGCTAGTGTCTACTATATTGGACACTACAGATTTAGAGAATCACAGCTTGGATTTTGTCACTGCTACTGAACTTTGAAGGGTTGGTCTTTCAAGTAAGTAGGGGCAATAATAGGAATACAGGAAGGTAGTATAAAATCAGGAAAGTTAGGATCATTTAAAATCTGGGAGACAGTCTTTCCACAGATAATTGGAAGCATGTACCCTTCCACACAACTGGAATAATGGGAAGGGCCCTTCTGTTTTATCATGTTAAGGCCCCACCTGGACGGACTCTTGTTTGAAGAAGACAGCACAGGGGAGGAGACTGGCCTGATGGGAGATGACGTCCCAGCAGCTAAGTTGGGGGACCCAGCTGTAGTCAAAGAGTGGGCTCTTCTGGAAGGGAGGGGGTTGGGAGGGCTAGCGATGGCATTCGCCTCTGTAAGGATGAAAGACAAAAAAGAGAACTGCTCGTATTGCATGTTCCTTAGAAATCAAATACAAACCAAAGATGCTTCTGGATGTCTGAGCAAACCAATCTCTGGATCATAATATTTTGATGAATGGACTAATCTGTTGGATTCTCAACTGGTTACACATTACAATCATTTGGGGAGCTTAAAAAATATATAGATGCCCAGGTTCCAGCCAGAGAATGTCTGAATCAGTCAGTCTTGGGTGTAGTCAGGGCATGGAGATATATTTTTAAAAGCTCTAATATCTGACCAGGGTTGAGAATCATTTGACTAATCCATCAAATTGTATCTTGTACATCAACTATTACCTGCCAATAATGGCCAGTGAATTATAATAATATGACAATTTTCTTCCAAGTACATTATGTTTGTAGAAGTGCCTCTTAGATACTTTCTAGTATCTTTTAGGTTTCATCATCTGGCTTTTAAAAAAGTATATTTACATTTTGTTAAGAATGTCTATAATACTTAAACAACAACTTAAACCCAAATGTGTTTTTTCCTATGACATTAAAAACTCAAAATCTGCTGCACCTGATTCTTCTTGTTCGTTCGTGTCCTGAGGATCAGAACCACTCCGGCCTCGACACTCTTTGTACATTTTGGCCTTTCGGGTCACCATCTCATCATCAGTGGCCTCTCCGCTCTCACCCTGGGAACACAAAGATCAGGTTGTCTCCCAGCCCATTTCTCCTCTTCCACCACGGCTGCTAATTGGGCAGGGCTCTATGCTAACCTACCCTCCTTTCCTGGCTGAGGCCACGAAAGACCTATGTTAAGGCTGACCGTGTTCTCCTGACATGCTGTCCAGTTTGTTCTTCACTGCAAAGCAGCAGTGCTTACGGAGCGAGGCAGAAAAGAGGCACACAATCCCTGGAATCTGTATACAGACACAATCGTGAAGCAGATAAAGTTCTGCTACTTATCAGCAGCCTCAGATATGCAAAGAATGGGCTTTTTGTTTTTGTTTTTTTTTTTTTTAGGTAGCCATGAAGCAAATATGCTATCATGTTATAGTGGTAATATAAAATTTATAGGATATCATGAAAAAGTATCTTAGATTGTGTTCTGCATACAGCCTTATGGCCCTCTAGGACCTCCATAATGTGATCCCTGTTCTCTTTAACTCTTCCTTGCCCACCACAGTATTGATGCTTCAGTCACCCAGAGCAGCATATGCTTCCCTGAACAAGCTGACTCCATGCCTCTCTGCTGTTTCCTCTGCCAGGCTGCTTTCCTTTGTATTACCTGCTTGGCAAACTCCTCCACACCCTTCAAGACCCATCAGTGAACTGCTCTGTGCCGTCTTCTCTGTCTGCCTCTTAGCTCTGTATTTTCCTTCTCTCTGGTCCATAGCAGTGTGCAAATGATTTGACAGTCACTTAGATTGCACTGTTTTGTTTATGTCTCTGTATTCTTCTATGGACTTCATCTTTTCCTGATGTTGGCTTGGTTCCTGGCACTGGACTTGGTGTCCAAGAGGTACGTGACATTTGTTTTATACCCCATCTTGTCCCCAGCTCAAATAACCTAAGGTAGTTTGTGGTGATGTAGACCACACAATAATCCTGAAAGATTGGGTATAAAGCTTAAGAAACAAATAACAGGGGCTGGGGAGAGAGCTCAGTTGGTAGAATGCTTGCCTTGCAAGCACAAGGCCCTGGGTTCGATCCCCAGCACCCCAAAAAAAAAAAAAAAAAAAAATTCTACCCTCATGAGGGTCTTCTTCTTTTTCTTGGTGGTGCTTAGGCCCAAAGTGTTGTTTCTCTGCACAGTGGGCTTCTCAGCATTCTTTGCTGATGTCCCAGGGCTGGGGTTTCGAGTACTCCATCGTCTGCCACCAAACAACTCCACAGCATGAGCCAAGGTTGGGCCTTCATACCGGCCATCCTCCTATAAAAGAACCACATGCTGAACAAATAAGGAAGGGGCAAGCAATGCGGACGTGAGTGTATTAATGGTTCCCAGTAAATTCCCAGAGGGGAAAAGCACAGGGGGCCACATAAGAATAAAGACTTGGCCACCCATGTGTTTTTGTTTTCTGAATCTTAGGACTCCCTGCTGAAGACTTCCTTGGGTTCCCTGCTGCCCTGGTCACATCCTGATCAGGTCTAGTGATGTGCTTTAACCCATCAGCTGGGATAAAAAATATCCTGGCCTCAGAACTAACACTGTAGGAAAATTCATTAAGATTTATTTTGCACATTGAGCCTTTGGAGGACTTGGTCGTGTCAGGAGTTGAAAACAGGGTGTGAATTCATTCAAGGAAAGTGAACTTTTATTTGTCCATTATTATATCACATCAAGTAGATTCTCACCTAATTTGATGCTCAGGAAAGTCTGACTTGAAGTGGAGGGGATGTGGCCTCTGTGAAATTCACCTTGGAGGGCCCTGGGGAGCTCCTCAAACAGGTGAGCTGTCATCCTCTTGAGTGATTGAAATCTGAAGATGGCTGGTGAGCTCATGGGACTTAGGACGCCATGGAGATTATGATGCTGTGAGCAGCAAAACACACTCAAGGGGGAGGCAGTAGTTTACAATAGCCATTTCTTGCAAGGCAACCCTGCTAGACATCTTTTGAGTGAGTAATGGCAGGGCTTTATTTAACTAACCAATGGCCAATGAGTCACTCCACAAGTTAGCAAAATCAGTTAATAAACCACAAAAAACCACATATGGACTAAAGACAATATTGATATTTCACACACTGTATAAAAGGGCTTCTTTAAAATTAATTTCCAGGTACTGTCTCTACTTCCTGAAAACTTTTAAGGGTAGCTCTCCTTTACAGTTCCAAGGAAGTGCTTGTTAATAGTGCTTTGCTTTGTTGCAGATCATTTGCAAATAACAAAGAGAATTTGTGTGTGCATGCTTACTCCTTTATCTTATGTTCAGTGACTATCTGATTTTATGACTTGAGTTGTGAATACTACCTTCTGCATCCTAGAATGCTGTGTAACTTGGGCACTTGACATAGAAACCTTTAGGTGACCTCTTGTAGTGGGACATCTGTAACTTGTGCCTGTCCATTATCCACCTCCCTCTTCTCCAGTCATTCCCCAATTTTACTTTATCTCAAAGGATCTGTCAATCAAAGTGGAATATCTCCTGATCAATGATTGGCTCATGGTCCAAATAAACCAATCAGAATCTTTTTTCCTGGAGTGGGATTCCTGAATGCAGTAATACAGGAGAAGAACATGGCTGGAGATCATTCCACCTGATGCAGGCCTGCTGAAGACAACCTCTGGCGAAAGTCACCATGAGTCACTCCAAACTGTGATAAATATTTCAGGACACACTTTAGCAAATAGTTTTTAACTGCTTTAAGGAATAATGTACTCTAAAGCTGGAAGTTTTATTAAACATTTACCTATGCATTTTTTGCCCACGTCTTTAAAATTTGAATAGATGTTACAGTTTACACATAAAAGAATCAGCCCTATTAACTTCTGCTCTTCTGGGTTTTCTAATTTCAGAACATCCCAACATGGACCAAAATTTACCCTTCAAACTATTAGACCAGGAAAAGGTAAGGTGACTTAGTTTAATCTCTTAAGGAAGCTTTCTGGGAAATAAAATGTAGTTTGAATCTTTCATTTTAATAAGACAGTAACCTTGTTTGGGTAAAGGATATATCTTCCTTCTTATTGTGTGAGGAGGATTGTTGTGAGTGATGGAGTATTCTCAGATTTAGAAAATAGTTCACGTGGAGACTAGAAAATTGATTCCTTTTAATATATCCACATACTCTTACTTCTTGGCATATCTTTCCTATGACATTTTGAACACTGTTAAACTAATCTCCACCCCTCGAGATAGTGAGAATCTGTTTCTGTTGCTTATAACCAAAGATGTTTACCTGATAATCCTGTGTTTACCCCTTGCAGTTTCCTGAAGCTCCTTGCAAATACCCAGGATTACGTGTGCTCAGCTCTGCCCAGGATAACTTGGAGCCAAAGTTCATGGTGTCAGTCACTTTTCCTTTCATAATTCACCTCAATGTTTCTGCACAGTTTACTGTCCTTCATTTTCATTTTTTCCCTCCAATGTTGGAAAGATTATTTTTATTGTCTACATAAGCATTTCCCAAACTTGGGATAAAGAAATGCTCTTCTAGGTCTGTTAACAGAAATTTGGAAAAATCTAAACGATTTCTCAAAAATGTCTTTAACTTATAGATAAATTTAAATAGTTTATTTTATTTCATTTTTGGTACTAGGACATATCAGAGCACTTAATGGGCTAACATGTATTATAAATCACTTAACATTACGCTAATTACACAGAACCAAGCCAGTTTTAGTTAACTCATCGAAACTGGAAACTAAAATATCTGCTTCCTGTGTGTTCCCTAGGGAGCTTTCAGTGTGGTTGGCTACTTGGAAGAAAGGTCTTCAGGGTCTATTACGAGAATTGATTTTTAATTAGAATTATTCCTCTGCCTTTCAGAGTCAGGAAAATTCATCTTACGTGGACATTTAACATTTAACAAAAGATCCATTTGGCTTTTTGTTCTCTAAGTAACAAATTGACTATCTTCTTGGCCGTCCCTGAGACAATTTGGGAAACTGGCCTACATTGGCCTATATTGGTCTGTAGGCCTTTTCTACTTTTTTCTTCCAGAAGAAACCTTGAATGTCTATTTCCAAGGCAGGGCACCTGTCTTAAGTTGCTCCTATAGAATGATCTTTGAGGATCATTTCTACATTTTGAAGTGACAGAGATACATGGAACTATCTGGCCTCTACCCTGCAGTGTCTTGGTTCCTGACTTAGTGGAGGATGAGGGCAGGGCTGTGTTTGCAGTGTTAGACTGGGGACTTTTCTTGGGACATCTCTGCTCTAATGACACTTTTCACCTCTTCATCTGCTGTCCTTGATCTTAGCTCATGCCTCCTTCAGCAAGAGCTGAAGGCTGCCGGGGTAAGTAGGAAAGCAGTACACCTTATGCATGAATCCAGTCACTCATGCTATCAACTTGAGAAGAAAATAGTTGGAGAAACAAAACCACGTGGGCTTTGTGACAGGGATTGTAATTAAACTCAATGCCAGCATAAGTCTATGTTTGGTGGATTTTTCCTGACTCTGCAAGGTTGAAGAATAATCCCAATTAAAAAAATCAGCACTCATCATAACTCCTGAAGACCCTTCTTCCAAGTAGCTGACAGATACTGAGAGCTCCCAGGGGAACACACAGGAAGCAGGTGTTTTGGTTAACTAAAACTGGTTTTGCATTATGCAGCATCAGCATACATGAATATAGAGGTCTCTCTGGTTACTAATTAATTAATCAAATTATTCAGGATATGATCTCTATGAATAATCACTGTGGGTATGAGAAAGGAGAAAGAAGGGACATTATATGTGTCTCTGCTAATTTCCTAGAAAGAAAAAGGTTTTGAGAATCATGTTTGAACTGTGAGGGGTACATGAGGTCATCCATGTGAGTAATTTTAATCATAGTTCTAATTGTTCTATGATACTAATAAGAAAAGATATTTTCCCCATCAAGATACAAAGGCATAATAAATGAAAACTGAATACTTTGATATGATTAACTTGACAATGTCATTTCAACAGTGTCACCTTATGGGAGGATTTATGACTCAATTTCTCAGCAATCTGCCCCCTCCTTCCTTGAAAAGCATGCTACTCTAGTTACTCTGATGTCTCTCCTCACCATCTCATTTACCCCAGGCCTGTCACCACTTTAAGCTGGAGTGTTGAAGGACCTGACAATTTAGGGTTAATGAGAAACTCAACTTAAGCAGCTGACCTTGAAAAACTTGCCTGCTAAACCTAGTGAGCATGAACTTCAGGTAGGAATGGTCACACATTTGGGAGGGTTCCTTTTAAACTCAAAAGTTCTTCAACGAGGCAGCAATCACAGCAAGGAAAGTGATTCTCCAAGAGCCACAGAGCACATTAGGTAATCAGGATTTCAGTTTCCAAAAGGAAGGTTTCCAATGTATCAGCTACCTTACTAAGGTATAATAAAATGTTTTTGACTCTAACCCTGAGTCAGTGAAACTGTTTGTGTTAATTGGCTTCTTTCTAGATTAAAAAACCATAATAAGCATAATCACTATTATATACAAAACAATAATAGGGCCTACCATGAGCAGACACTGTTTCTCACACATTTTAATTTACATCGTGGCTTTACACATATTAACTGAGTTCTCACAGTCATCCTAAAAACAGGTATTAATATTTCCATTTTATAGATAAGGAAACTGTGGCACCAAGAGGTTAAGTAAAAGATGCACAAGGTCACAGGACTGGTAAGTGGCAGAGCTGGGATCCTGGTGGTCTAAGTGCCAAGTGCCTGCTCTTGAGGACGACAGGGTTCAGGAGCAAGGGATGGCCGCACCCCTTACCTGATAGAGGCTCACATACTGTTTCCGCAGCCACTGCTGTCTTTGGTCAGGGAACCTCCTCATCTTTCTCACAGCTCTAGTGAGTTCCAACAATCCACTGAAGAGCATTTTAGCTGTGTGCTTCGGTGCCACGAAGTGCAATAATCTATTGTCTGTGGTCTGAAGCCCATAGAGAAGTGTCACACCAGTCTCTGACAGAAGCATGCTACTCAGCTTGTTCTGAACACACACAGTGTGTATATCAATGCCAGGGTGTCCCATGTACACCGCCTTTGCTGAAAACAGATCTAAGACCCCCTCCACCAGGCCGCTCAATACAGCATTGCCCAGTAATGGGAACTTGCCGGGCTCGACCGTGTTACTGAGCACACTGAGTTTTGCTTTAGTGCTGGCCGGGGAGGCAGTGGTGGGCTTTGTCCAGGTCAAAGTGCTATTGTCAGGCTGAAGCTGAAGGAAGCAGCGAGCAGAGAGATGCGTGTCCTGGTCATAGTGGATGACCGTGGCTCCCTGAAGCAGGAACTGATGCACGTCAGCTTGGATGGACAGCACATACCATGGGATGAGCTCCGTCCCGTGGGCGAAGGCCTTCTGTGACTCCTCTGATCCGTGAGGATTACATTCTTTGGCCTGCTCAAAGATGTCATTTTCTGAGTCCAGCAAATCTCCAATTATAAACCTGATGGAAAAAGACACAAATTTGGTCTGTCTTATGATCAGAAGGAGACCAACATCAAGCTTTCACTCACATTGGAATTCATGTTCCATCCCGCTATGAATTCAAATTAAAATAGAAAATAGAAAATGCTAAATGTCACTGGGTAATTTTTTATAATGGCTTTCTAAAATCTTACATTTAGCAGGGCATCTGATCATAGGCATAAGAAAGGAACTAGTAGAGGAATTATTGTATTTTTATTATCAACAACAATAATCTTGATTATAATAAGTTTTTCCTTTTGTGTCAGGAACGATGTTAAAAACCTTATGTACAGTTTTGCATTAAACCTGTTCTACTTGCTAAGTAAGTTTTATTTATTTTGTTTAGTCTGTGAAAAAAACAAGGTTCAGAAAGAGGCAGTTGAGATTACCCAGCATGGAAGAGGGCTAACCAAGATGAGATTCTGGTCTATCTGACTCTAGAACTTGGGATAGAGTAGGTTTATTTGCCTTCCAGTTAAATCACAAAAGTCATGACCTGAATACATTTGTGCTAAGTTAGGCAGAAAAAAAAAAAAAAAAAAAAAAAAGGACTTAATATGCTGGCCTGAGAAGTACCTATGTTAAAAATAAAATGCAATGAGTTTCATTGGGAAATATGGTCATGGTGGCCAGTTATGCAAGACTTAAACCTAGATGTTCACTCTGTGTATGTATGTGTACACACACACACACACACACACAAGCCTTGTCTGGCCAGGTGTGGTGGTGCATGCTTATAATTTCAGTGACTTAGGAGGCTGAGGCAGGAGGATTGCAAGTTCAAAATCAGCCTCAGCAATTTTGCAAGGCCCTAAGCAACTTAGCAAGACCCTGTCTTAAAAACAAAAGGGCTAGTGGCTCAGTGGTTAAGTGCCCCTGAGTAGTTCAATCCCTGGTACCCGCCCCCCCCCCACACCTAAAAAACAAACGAAGGCTTGATCTACTTGGGAAGTTTAGCAAGTTCCCTTCCCTGGATCAGGAGCATGGATTATCAGGAGGATCTGGGGAAAGGCAAGAGAGACCTTATTGCCTACATTCTATCTGGCCACCTTGGTAGGAACTTGCCAATAGTTGTAAGATCAATCAAGGTGTCTGCTCTTTGATCCACAGACATTACCAGCAGAGTGGTAGATAACATCATGAAGGAGCTGATCCACATGTCTCTGGGAAGGAAGGTTCTCATTGTCTTGAGGCACTTGGCAGCCTACAGCCTCTGGGCAAGAAATGAGCAATATCACTAGGTTTTCTGAACCTACTTTTTTTATTGAAGAATGGTAGTCGAATCCAAGGTCTGGGTGCCAATGCAAATACATTATATTTTGTGCATTTTTCTTAACTTTACATTTCACAAGAAAAGAAAGAAAATCCTTCTTGTATAATATAGCTCCACACCTCTGAAACTGCTTTTGGAAAGTCAATGCTTATGTTCACCTCCAAGATCGCTTCATACTCATTTAGTAGTTAGGAACACACCCTCTGGAGTCACCTGAGCTTAATGTTCAACTGTACCACCTGTTTGCTATGTGACTTCGTCAAAACAATTGAACTCTCTGAGCCTTATTTCACTGATCTGTTAAATGGCAAAAATACAGTGCTCATTTCATGGAGCAACATTGAAGATGGAATAAGATTACCCTTGGAAAACAGCACAGCGCTGGCTCAGTAAAGTGCACCACTATGAGTCAATATCAGGAGACCAGTGCTCATTCCTTCCACTTCTCCCCCACTCCTCATGAATAATCAGCCCAGCTGTTACCCTAAAGGGGTTTTCTTCAGAGGGCACTGCCAAATTTTTCGCTTGGGACCATGTCCACATTCTCCAGGTCACACTTTTTGTTGTCTTTGTTTTTTATAAGAGCAAAAATGATTCGGTTGGTGAGCACCAATCATGATTAAAACACAACCTATGTTAATTTCAACACAGAACTTCTGATTTTAATTTAGCATGAGAAATGCTATTTCTCAATTCCATTTAAGTTCTGTGAGAAATCAGGCATTTTCCTGTGAAAAACTAGACATCATAAAAAGTAGTGTCTGCAAGATAAATTAGATGGCTTTTCTGGAGCCTGCTTCTGCCTTCAGATATGATGGAAGCTGGGAGAGAGGGGACACTGTCTTTCTTGGGGTCAGTTTTTATTTTAGAATGCAAAAAAAAAAAAAAATCTAATGCCAGATGGTAATAATTCCATTAAAGAGCATTCTTCCAGGGACTAATTTCCAAAATAAAATTGACAATTGCTTGTAATGAAATTAGTTCATTTCAAGCAGGAAACTAGCAATATTTTTTGTCTCTTAGATGACAGGGTGAATTTTGTGCAGTTTTATGCCTGATTCTCTTGGAAGACAATTTTCTGTGGGTCTACAAGGAGTAAGGTAGAAACTTACGAGTTGTTTAGGAACCAACAACATTAGCCAAAGATAAAAGACATGGTTAGTCAGCAAAGAAACAACCTCTTCACACTTAGGTCATATGCATTAGGGAGAAGATCAAGGAGTGCAAATAGAGAGAAGGTTTTTATCTTACTCCTAAAGACTTCCACAGCATCCTCTAGTTAGGAACCATAAATTAACAGTCAAACACTTTTCTAATGTTCTGATGATGAAAATCTCATATTAGGTGCCAAAGGGCTATTTGCCAACCTGGTTCTATATTTTCTTCGCAAGTGTTCATTACTTCCTACAAATTCAAAATCATTACTTGAACATGAATCATCAAGTGATAATTAAGCCTCAATTTAATGTTTTAAGATAGAAAAAAATCAACTTTTTCAAATGACTTGATAATAAGTAATAAAAATCTAGTGTTTCTAAAGGACTTTTCAGGAAAATTCTAGTTTTTAATTAACCTAGCCCCTTTCTCAACTACAGGAAGTCTCTAAAATTATATTGGGTAGGGTGTGGACTTCGCGGTTTTCCTGCCTGAATTAAATCCTGGATCTGCCAGTTGCAAGCTCCTGAGTAAAATGAAAATGTTATGAAGATAAAATAAGTTAATACATGTAAAGTGTTTAGACCAGAGTTTGCTGAAAAGTAGGCTCTCAATAAATATTAGTGGTATAAATATTGCTAATATTATTATTGTCTAGATTGTGTCTACAAAGTCAATGTTATAGAACAAAAGCACCCATACAAATATGACTTCTCTGTGAAAATGATGTCCATGTTTCAAACTGTGATTCAAGAGATAAATTAACCTAAACAGATCCTTTACTCAGTAAGAAAATGACTCTTTTTATTATAAGTCACAGAAGCAGGTGTTGGCCAAGGAGACAGGAAGAGAGAGAGACAGAAGGTCCTGCGTGTCCCCAGCAAAGGAGGAGGGAGATCATGTTAAGGTCCAGCCTGGGCTGAAGCAGTCAGTTGTATACAAAGGATGTTGTGAGGTGGGTGGTTTCAAAGTTGGGACCTGTGTACTCCATCTCCTTTGGAGAATAAATGATTAGCTTGCTACCATTGTTTAGTTTGTGCATCCATCTGTATGCCTGTGTGTCTATGGTTAACCCTGAAAGTTATTTTCTCAGATACCCAACTTTCCTATGCTTAGCTTTCTTATTTTCCGTCCCTGCGACATTAGATCATCTTCCCAGCAAGTCTCTAAGAGGTTGTGTGGAGGGCGAAGAACGCAGCTCTCTCCAGGAAGGGAGAGGAGTGTCACTGTGCTCCTGCAATATGACCATGTGCTAATGTGACCACCCCCAGAACTTCAGCTTGGCAGTTGGAGGACAGGATGGCAGACATTAATCACAAGAGCCACCATTTCTATGGCACTTATGATATGCTGTTCACTTTGCTGGATTTTCATGCACTGTCTCAAATAATCCTCAGGTCAACCCTCTGAAGTAGTATCATAACCTCCATTTTACAGATGTCAAAACAGAGGCTGAGTAAGGTTAGGCTGACCCACCCATGTGACACAGATAGTAAGACTCAATCAAGACAGTCCCAGGCAATGTGACTGCAAGTTTAGATCTCTTGACCAGTTCCAGCAGCCTCCATTTGAAGGGTTTGTCTGAATTCATTATCTTCTTACATCCCATTTCTCCAAATGTACGACTCCTTCTTGAGCTACGGCACCTCAGTGAGTGAGGGTCAGCAGTGCTGAAGATGGTGAGAATGAGAACCAGCACTTTTCTCTCCATAACTTTATATTCTTTTTTTTTTTCTTTTTTCTTTTTACAGGCTGCATTTTGATTCATTGCACACAAATGGGGTACAGCTTTTCGTTTCTGTGGTTGTACACAATGTAGATTCACACCATTCATGTAATCATACATGTACATAGGGTAATGATGTCTGTCTTATTCCATCATCTTTCATACCCCCATTTCCATTTTTCCCCAATGGGCTCACATGCTGCTCTTCTGTTTCCATGACTTACATATATACAGATATAGCTTATTTATTCTTGTTGCTGGTAAATAAATAAAGTTTATTATAAGTGAGTTTTGCAGCCATATAAAATATAACTGGGATGCTTTTAGAATTCAGATGTTCCTGACCCACGCGAACTAGATATGAAAGGAAGTTGAGGGGTAGCCCCTCTCCTGTCAAAAGAAATGCCTCAATTACTGTGGGACAAAGGGTCCGGCCCGGCGACTGAGCACATGATCAGACTTATGGTCCAGCTCTGCTATTTTTACTTAGGCAAGGGACTTCAGCATTCTGAGTACCACTTCTTCATCTATAGAGTTTAGCCACGTTTACCTTAAGATGCCATTGACATTATGAGATTCTCTCCACTGTTGAGATCTTGAACTTCCTATGATCACTTTTCTGGGGTTTCTGTGAGTGCTTGCAGTGGGTTTTCTGGCAGGACTGTGGTAGCTGAGAGTTTGGGAGGAACCCATTACCACCTCATTACCACCACCCAGGCCCTCCCTACCCTACAGCCTGCATGAGCTACAGGCCCATGTGATGCTTATCTTTCTTTCTTTGATAAAATTTTTCACAGAGCTGGTGGTTGCCACATGAACAAAGGCTGGAGGTTATTTTTTTCTTCATTACAGTCAAATCAATGAAGCACAGTTCCTCTGACTTGTTGGGATCTGCAAATCAGTTTGCCACCTCCTGTCCTGCATTAGACATTCTAACGTAGGGCTCTGAATCAGGAATGGATTCCCAGGCAGAGGCAGATGGTCAGGGAAATAGTGCTTGCTGATCTGGCTTCAGTGAATTCCATTAAACATTCCCTTCTCCTCCTCCTATGTGTGACCAGAGGTTCCTTTCAGAGAAACAGTTATTTGGAGAAAGGAAACTATTATTGGTACTTAGGTACAAAGGTCTCAAAGTGAGGATTTCAATATGACTTCACAGGCTTTGTAAAATAAATATTTGCATTTTTGTGTTTTTCACCCTTCTAAGAGTGCTTACAACAGGGTCTGGAAAATGGGCAGCAGAGGAGAATGTTCTTGGGATGTAGATGAGAAAATGATTAGGACATGGGAATAAGCAGAAAATTGAAATTAAAATAATTAATGAGAGGGATAGAATGATGGAAGAAATTTATCACTTGAAGGAAGCTGAAGGGAGGGCAAAGGAGGGTGAAAAGAAAGCTCAGAGTCCAGGTCTCTGCCACTCGGTCCAAAGGGGCCTTCCTGAAGGTACTTCAGAAAGTTGATATCTGTATATAACACACACACCCACAAACACACAGCCCACTCCACATGAAGTGATGATGTATTCTTAAGAGTAGGATCTGAGAATGGAATTTAGCCCGATCTTACCAGGAGGAGAAGACATACTTCGCCCAAGCAACTGTTTGATTTTTTAAAAAAATACTTGTGAACTTTGTCATGAATCAGGATTCCCTTTTTTCTGTTGACTACTAAGGATCTTGGAACATAATTTAGTCATTATACAGACAATGTAATGTACATTTTTTGGGTGTTTTATTTTCCTTCTCCTTAATATGAATTATTTATATTTATTCTTATAAATGCCTAAAAATCTTCTGTGGAAGCAACTAGATGGTCACATAGATACCTATATAGAGAGAAGGGCAGATGGGATAGGCAGAGATTAAGGACTTAAATGACAATGAGATGCTTCCTGGGTAGATGTGCTTCTCTGCAGATGGTCTTCTCTATGCATAGATTGCCACTAATGTCAGCAACCTGTCACTGAGAGGACATTCAGATGTTCACTGATCTGAGATAAAATGAAACAACAAAAAAAAGGTATGTGATATCCGCAAGCTATTTAAACATTAAGGCCTAGACCCTGAGGTAAGAACAGTAACAATCTTGGAGCATAGTCCCTCTGAGGGAATGAGCTAGGGAGGGAGGTCTGGAAGAAAGCTCAAAGGCTTTAGAGGAATCTGGAAATTAGGTTTATTTCCTTAATAGCATTAGAAATTCAGACACAAGTTATTCATTTCTGTATTGACAACCAATCTTAAGAATCTAGCACAACTCTAAAGAAATTACCTTCTAAAAACACTGTCCTTCCCAGTGAAAGTACATGCAGACTATACACAAACCACACACACACACACTCGCACACACACACGCACACCACACACGCACGCGCTTTGCAAAATGAGTAGCAATGGCTTATAAACCTACAAACACACATGTGGGACTCCAGGATGCTGGCAGGGCATGAGACATGAGTATTGATTACAAATAAAGCCTTTGACATCAAAGATATCAAAGTCAATAGACCTAATAGTTTTTGTCCCTCCCCTGGGCCAGCCTCTGCCTTTGAGGTTAGGCTTAACCATGAGTGAAAGACCTTGAAGAAAGATAAGGGATGCCCAAGCACTGACTTCTTTGTTTCTTTTGGCTGTGGATAAGCAGGTCTGATTGGGCTGCAGTGTCCACTGATAAGCTGTCAGAACAATTACTAAGCATCAGATCCCCTGAATTAGTAGGGCCAACTTTAAAACACCTCATGGAGCAGTATTTCTCAAAGTGGGAACCTTGAATTCCTGACTTAGAATCATCCAGAGGTTGGGCAAAGCTGCTAAAAGTGCTGATTTCTGGGTATTACCCCCAACCTACCAAAATATTTTTTATTTACCCAGCCCAGCACCCTGTTCAAGGATTAATTAAAAACTACTGCTACGAAAACTATGAAATGAATAAAAGATCATGTTTATACTTTGAAATTTAATTTAATTTGCTGAATTTTAAAAAATGGCAGGATAACCCTAGGGTTTTTTTTTTTTTTTTTGTACCTGGGATGATTGAACTCAGGGGCACTCGACCACTGAGCTACATGCTCAGCCCTATTTTGTATTTTATTTAGAGACAGGTTGTTACTGAGTTCTTTAGTGCCTTGCTTTTGCTGAGGTTGGCGTTGAACTTGTGATCCTCCAGCCTCAGTCTTCTGAGTCGCTGGGATTACAGGTGTGTGACACAGTGCCCAACCTAGGCTTTTTAGAAAGGGATAACAGATACCCTATTAATACTTATGATTTTTTTGTTTTTATGTATTAGTTAAAAATAAATTTAAAAATTATCAGCTCATCTTCATCTTTAAAAAACAAGGATTACACATGGCAAGAAGTTAAATTGTCAAATTGTGAGCATTAGTCTTAGGACAAAGCAGCAAAACAAGAAAGGTGAATTCTAATTCAGAATTGGTAAGGTTTGAGGATAAGGAAGCATGGCATAGGGGCCCAGGTGGTGGGTTTTTGATATGTGTGCACGTGAAACTAAACCAAAGTGGGGAAAAGACTGTCAATAGAAAAATAAAAAAGAAGAAATGCTCTGTGCCCCTTTGTCATATGAAAAACTTACTGCCATCGGGTTTTATCCTTCAGGGAGTTTTTCCTGGAGCTGTCCCCTTCACTGGCACTGTCCTCCTCTTCCGTCTCTAGACTTCGACTGCAGCTCCTGATGATCTGAAAGATACTGTTGACGGTGGACTCCTTCTCTGAATTCTTTAAGCCATTTTGTCCCACTCGTTGCAAGAAATTATCTTGTCCACTGTAATCTGCTACGAACTACAGGAAAATATATTGAGAGTTTTCTATTGCAACTTAATATAATATGTCCGAATAACCTACTTGGCTAGGGAAACGAAATCATAATAGCAATAAATAACAGCATTTGTGCCTATTTTATTGGAAAGAAAACAAGAACCTCCAGGAAAAACATTTTTTCATTTCACCACGTGAAATATCAAAACTCGAACTTGTTTCCACTGAGACGACTTTAGACCCTGTAGGAGTCAACACTCCATTCCGATTTAAAACACAAAAAGCAATATTATTTCAGAGCTCCCTAGGGAGAACATTAGCCACTTTACAGAGGAAGGGCAGAGTTATTTTATCCTTGTACTGAGAGTCAAGGAACACCATGATGAAAGTATACCGTGCTACGAAACGAGATGAAATGACAGGGCCCAAGGAAAACATTAAGAAATAGTGCCTTTTTACTTTATTTCTCATATGTTCTTCAGTAGGACAGTGGCACCTGGGTGGTTTTAAAACTCTTATCTGTTTTCTGATGAGAAAACCTCACCCAACAAAGGTGAGAGCTGCAGCTGGGCCCAGAGATGTGGGCTCCCCTCTTCCTAGGACATGAGGGGGCTGGTGTGGGTGTAGCTTGGCTCAATTTCAGCCTTCTCTATTTCTTGCACTTATCACAGGTGATACACCTGAGAGCTGTCAGCCAGTGGCATTGCCTGTACCTGCTGGGGTAGGGGGGTGGGGTCTCAAGTCTTCCTGGCACTGGCACGGGGTGATGCTGGTATGAGGTTTTAGCAGTCTTTCCACTCTTGCTAGGTTGGGTGTGGACTATAGATGGTGAATGCTGGTACAATGGTGAGAATGACCCTAGATTTGGATTTGGAACTTCCAGATATGGGACTCCTCAAAATCTCTGTAAAGCTCTTTTTTTCTAAAAAAAAAAAAAAAAAAAAAAAAAATCTTTTCAGTCCCTTGCTTCATTTTTTAAACACTCCGGAGGGAGATTTTCATATCTCTCCCGTTGCTCAGTGCCCCCTTTTCCAATGCCCAATGCCCTGAGGCCAAGCTCACACTATCCTCTCCACTCCAGGAACAGGAAGCAGTGGGCCTGGGAGAAGCGGGGGCAGCTGGGACCAAAGCCTGGAGCGCGTCTTTGGATGAGGCATCGGCTTTCTGAGCGTCTTCCCACAAGGCACGGAAAGAAGGCAGTGTTGACTTGCTTCATTCTTTCTCCCACTGATTTGGAAAAGGCAACCCTCTCCCTTGACCTTCTTCATCCCATCTCTAGGCATTCCCACCCAATATGAAAACCTGTCAGCCTTTAAAATAAAAGCCAGAAATAACACCCTTTTCCACGGGTACTTACAGAGTGTCACGTGAAACCTAACCTAAGAATAGGGAGCCCCGAGCAGTTGGCATTCTTTCCTCCAGAACATCCTAGAACCTACCTGCTGACCCAGAAACAACATAACAAGGACTTCTCTGACTCGGTGGCAGTTGGTACAGACAGGGCTGATGAGACCAGCGGCCATAATGGCTCCACAGAGCACAGGCTCCCAAAGGCCTCACCTCTAAAGCTTCTTCCTGGGAATTGTACCGCGGGCAAAGCTTCATGAGGCCCGAGGCTCCATCGAGTACTTCGCAGAGCTCCTTCAGGAACACCCCACAGAACGGAACCACCTTGCAGCCGGGGATGTGCAGTGCTCGGGTCACCACCTTTCTGTACTCGGAGGAGGACTCGTGCTGAGCCATGGCGTCCTTCAGGCTCCTCATGGTCTCGATGTCAGACTGGTCCATGAATTGCCACATCTTTAAGACTTTTCTGGACCTATTGCATAGAAATGACATTATTTAGACTGAAGGAGAAATAATGGAACACAGCAAATATCCTAAATTCCATACAAATTCATTCTTACTACCTTCTTCATGTTCTTGTTAATATTTATTGAGGATTTCTGTCTCCCACCAACTTCCTGAAATGATAGGACTATTGTTTTTGTGAACTGAAACTCAAAATTGAATAAGACAGATACGAACAAGGATATAGGTTTATGGTATGAATTAATTACGGTCCTGAATGGAGGTTTGAGCTCCTCTGAGAGCTACCGCCAAAAGGGAAATGTCGTGGGTTATATGTGGTTTGTACAGATTTTTGTGGAGGAATGCCCTCAGAAAACCTGCCCCATCTATTACTCTTGATCTGAGTCCCTTGGTGGTACATATGAAACTCACTGTTGGTCTCTTTGGAGAATTGCTTTCTACTGAGTTGAGCTTGACATTAAGCCACCTGGCCTTTGCGGGGAACCTCTGTCTTACAGGGGTCTTGCTAAGTTGTTGCAACTGGCCTTGAACTTGCGATCCTCCTGCCCCAGCCTCCCAAGTCACTGGAATTATAAGCGTGCGCCACCATACCAGACTTATAGTTTTTAATACTTTTCCAATATATGTATATGTTGCTAAGCAAGTTACAGAATTGTGTATTTTTAACTTAATGTAAATAAGTAGTATCATACTTATAGGTACTCTCAGGCAACCTGTTGGTGTGTGTGGTGTGTTTTGACTCAACCTCATATTTCTTTTTAAAAAAATTTTTTTTTAGTTGTCAATGGACCTTTTTATTTATTTGTATGTGGTGCTGAGGATTGAACCCAGGGCCTCACATATGCCAAGCAAGTGCTCTAACACTAAGCCTCAACTTCAGCCCCATCAATCTTATATTGCTAAGAATCATACCTGTTCATGAGTGTGGAAAACGTGACTGCTTATTAACTATAAGAATGACTGGAGGGGCTGAGGTTGTAGCTCAGTGGAAGAGTGTTTGCCTGGCATGTGTGAGGCACCGGATTCGATTCTCAGCACCACCTATAAACAAACAAAATAAAGTCCAACCACAACTAAAAAAAAAAAAAAAAATTAAAAAGAATATATTTAAAAAAAAAAAAAAAAAGAATAACTGGAAAAGTCACAGAATCTCCCAGTGTATAACCAAGGTCAGGGTAGGGACAGCCAGTTGGGCAGGTTTGAAAGGCAGAAGAATTGGAAAAATAAAACTGTTTTAATTTCATCTAAGTTTTCCTACAACTGTTCTTATAAAACAGATGAGTTTTTTTTTTTTTTTTGAGGAGCAAAGTAGAATATAAATAAATGAAGAAAATGAGTGAATGAGAGGTTGTTCTCACTAATGATTTCTCCTTTTGTTAATAAAGGAGATGTCAGGATATGCTTGGGGTAAAGGACACACTTCAGCAAAGATCAATTATTTTTTGTTAGATGGAGAACTGGCACTATTTTAAAAATGCTTATGTCTTTTTATGATTATAAAAGTACTAGATGCTTATTTCAAAAACTAAACAAAATGGAACAAAAAAATAGAAAAAACACCTATAATTTCATCAAACAAACAGGAAACACAGACTATTTCCTTTCAGTATTTATTCTACCTAACTCTGTATGAGTGTAGAAATAGTGCCAATATTATTAAATATAGACAGCTTTGTTCCCAGAGTGTTTTGGTCATATGTTATCTGTTTCTTGACATAAAGCTTTTCATAAGCATCATTTTTTTTATCAGTCATAAACATCATTTTGATAGTTAAATATTATTCCTTTATCTGGATGCCTCATATTATGTCCTTTAAGTATTTTTCTATTGTTAATCTGGGTTATTTTGAATTGATAGCACAATTGAGTGAATGTCTTTGGTTATGAATTTCTGGACTTCTAATTGTTTCCTTAAAAGAGCTGAGAATTTAGAGGAAGCAAAACATACAATACCTATAGAAAACAAAAGTCATTTAACAACAAGGGTACTCCTCCTTCCCATCTGGTTCTTAAAAAATGAAAAATCTCTAGTTATGATGATGCAGTTAAATTACTTGGAATCCAAACACTTTCAAGCCTAAAAGTGCACACAAATTCTGCTTCCACCATCATTCCATCAGGAGAACTTTCAGCAACTCATCTCCTGCATCCATTGTTCCAACTAAAGAGCCAGTTATACCTGATACATTTCCCATCTGTCCGTAAAGATCAGTTTAGTGTTAACCCAAGTGTAGGAGCATGAGAGTCAGTGGCAGTGGGCCTGGGGTGTAAGATAAAATTCACAAGGATCAGTGAGGTGGAGCCTGGTTTGAGGTTATTCCTCGTCTACGAGAATTTCCTGGACCCAATGCCTTCCTGGATTCCAAATTTGAACTAAGTTGAGTTGAAAAGTCAAAATCACTCTAAGTATCCAAGGGCCATGCTGAAGTTCTTCTTGTCTCTAGAGAAACTAAAACCTGGCACGTGGCAACCAGTCTCCAAGATGGACTCCAGGGATCCACACCTCCCGGTAGTATGCCCTGGGTGGTCCCCACCCACAAAGACTCAGTGCTGGTCCCCTGTGACAAGTTCAGTGTGGCGGAAGTGACAGTGTGACTTCTGGGGTGGGACATAAAAGGCATAGTGGTTTTTGCCTTGCTGTCCTCAGTGCTCACTCTGGAGGGAGACAGCACCGTGCTGTGAGCACAGTCATGTCCCCAGGAAGAGGAGAGAGGAGGCGTGGTCCTCAGCCAATAGCCAGTTCCTGCTTGTCGGTGCACTATTTTTATCATAATATGATCATTCTTCCTAAAATAAATGTAATACAGGTTCTTCATAGAAAACTTTTCACAAAAAGAACCCAGAATCATCTGGAAGTAGCCTCCTCTTATTGGAATATTGTTCTGTTTTTTTTCCTTCTTGTGAGTCATGCTGGGAACAATTGTATGGTCATTTTAAATGCCAATGGGATGATCATTTGAGTTTATTTTCAGGTAAGAAAGTTCAAAAGACAAAAAGATTTTCCACTCAGAATTTTCATTTCCTTGCCCAACCTGGAGTCTCTACGGAGGGATCTGGAGAACCCAAGAAAGATCTTGATGTTGTGATGCTATAAGGCAAGAGTTACTTATAGTGAGAATCCTCACAGGGTTGGCGAATCTTGGAAAACAATTACAACACCATCACCGTCTTTTTCTGTAGCCTTACTGCGTGCCAGGTACATCTACCTTTCCCTATTATCCCCATTTTATAGACAGAGAAATTGAGACTCAGTGAGGTCAAGTGACTTGCCCAGATCACACAGCTATTCCACGGTGGGATGCGGGGAGACAGAAGTTGATCCCCTGTTACTAACTGGACAACTCATGGTCTCCTTCCTCATACCCATGCTGCCTCCCGCAGGAGAGCAGTTATTTTGTGCAACATAACCAAGACTGAAAGGAAGAAGGTGGGAGACTTTGTGACGTTACTAGTTTGGTGGAGAAGGCACAGGAGCAGAATATCACAGTGGTCATGATCATGGGCTCTGAAGTCCAATGCCCCAGCCATGCCTTGTGTGAATGATTCACCTACTCTTTAGTTTCCTCTTTTTGTACAATAGGGAACAATAATACTATCTACCTCAGAAAACAATCTTGAGAATCCAAAGAAACAAACAGTGGAATGTGCTTAGCTAGCCCAGTGCTTGACGTACGGTGAGTGCTCAATGATAATGAAAAAAACAACATGATTGGAAGTTTATTGTCAATATTAGCCTCGGTTAGTGGTCAGGAATTCACAATGCTGGGGTAATTCAGGTAGAGCTGAAAGGAGAGGTGATAGTGAGGTTTATGGGCAGGAAGGGGAAGAGAGGTACCAGTGATAGAGTTAATGGGCAACGCCACCAGGTAATTTTACTTAACCTGGCCAAAGCGTATGGGATCAGATCAGATACAGTGAAGTAGGAGCATGTCTGGCCTACAGGGGCCAATTCTGCAGCATCTTTGAAGGACAGGGCTGGTGGTTCTGGAAGAGGATCGTATACTCCCTAAAATGATCACTCCCAACTGCTTCGCTTGGGTAAGTATGACAGCCAGGGGAATTCAGTGCTGTTCAGCTAGTCAGAGGAAACTGTCCAGATTATGGTGTTCCTGCTGACTTACCTGAGGCCAGCCAAGAACTCCATGACAGCATTGTAGTTGCCCATGTTCCAGCAGCACTTGGCCACATGCACCAAATAGGAGAAGACTTCTCGCTTTTCCTCCATGGAGCCTGCTGTGAGGATCAGCCATGTTACCCAGGAGCTCACCTGGAAGATGCAGGAGGGGCATTCATTGAAACTATCTGGAAGCCAGGCACATATTTTTTTTTTTTTTTTTCACAAGAAAACTTTTTTTTTTTTTTTTTTTTAAATTAAGACAGTATTAGTACAGGAAGGACTCTGCCTAGAGATCTAAAGTGAAAACAAAGCTCCATCACTGCTTTGATATGGAAACTTGACAAGTCATTAATGTCTCTGTATCTTCATCTTCATCTTTAAGATAAGGAGGCTGAAAAGGACAATTGGTAAGATCCCTCTTGAAAGTGCAATAGTAGTTATAATGGTGAGCATTGCTGCCTCCCAAAAGATCCCTTAGAGCTATATAGCTCCATGAGTATGAGAAAATAAGGCCTCAGGATAATTTTCATAGAAATATATTTGATGGACATCAAGACTAGATGCAATCAATGCACTTAGCATTGATTAAAGACAAGTAATAAAATACATATTATCAAATGAAAAAATTAAAAAAAACATTTTTGGACAATTTTTACAGATATATAATCTATTACGTACTTCAAAAGTCAAAATAAAGAGAATAAATATTCACAGAGAACTTTTTATGTGCCAGGAACCATTCTAAGCATTACCTATGTTATCACAATTATCTTTCACAACAATTCTAGGAGTCAAGGACTATTCAGATCCAAAGACTTGTGTAAGGTCCTCACCTAGCAGGAGGGACAGGTTGGATGTGGACTCAGGGTACCTGATTCAGAGCTATATTACTAATCCCCAATAAATGCCCAATGTATATACATAAACGCTAATGTTCTCCAACTCTGGGATTAAACGTATTCTAATAGAATTTGTTTTTTCTACTACTACACAGTCTGGAGTATAAAATTTAGTAATAATTCACATCTACTTACCTCCTTATGGTATACAGCTTTGAAATCACCTGCTTTACCTCTAAGACTATTTTGCTACTGTCTATACTTTGGTGTTTGGATACCAGTGTCCATTTAAGTTAATTTCTCCACCCTGGCTAACATCTGGCTTGATAAGTTCACTTGTTAATAGACTACCACTTTGGTCTTGACCCCATATGCCCTCACTAGGTACACTTGAATCAGCAATAGTGCTGAAACCTGGGGAGCCTTCCCCAGCCTGCATGAGGTGAGACCTGAACAGAGACCTCGTGGTGACCCAGACAACTGCAGGTTGTTCAAGGTCAAGGGCATAATGTCCAAGAGTAGGAAAAAAAAAAAAAAAAAAGATAAGAATTAATGGCATTTAGTGCTGGCAGCAACCGTAGAGGGCAGTCCAACCCTATTTTTCCAGATTGAGTATTTGGCTCACAGGAGAAGTGACTTTCTGGGGTCACCATTCTTGTTGATGTCAAAACTAGGACTCCCAGTCTAGTGCTCTTTCTCTCATCTGAGGAAAGTTGATAGTTTCTTTACACGTAGCCCTAGGTAGTCCTTTTAAACACTCAATTTGGAGCTGTGTTTTTTGAAGACAAAGCTGGAACAGAAGACACCAAGAAGAGTACCTCTCCTTAGCCTGATCATGAGTCCTCCTCTGGACCTGCTCTGGACCGCACTGGCCCTCAGGCAAAAGCAGAACAGATCTGGACTCAGAACTCTAGGGGAAGCTGCATTCAGGTCTCTCCAGGAACCTTCTGGGATTTCCAGGGCTGACCCTTCTGCAGCTATGAGCTATCTCCTGCTCACCATCTCCATGCCTTGTCCTTTCACCTAGTTAAAAGCCACTTTTGTGAACCTCTAACTCCATTAGGTTAAGAAGTTATTTTGCTAATAGAGACCGTCAGTCTTTGGTGCTACTGTCCAATTGTTCCTTTAGGCTGAATGGTTTTCGACAGGCCCTGCCCCACAGTGGGAAATCACTTGGAATCATAACATGGTCAACTCTTTGAGTTGAAAATTCAAACTCTTCTCCCTACAGATATATGTGAGATCCTGAAAAGCTAAAATGGCTCCTCAAAGTCACCCAAATGATTACTACATGAGGCCTCTGGCTATAGTCTTTCCATGGCTTTAGAGCCTTTCCTGATGAAATTCATGGCAAATTAGGGTCTCTGGAAAGTCATTTTTCTTTCAGGCTTTCTTGTACCATGGAGTGACTGGAAAGGGTTAATCCCCCTCCCCTGCAGAAGCCTGTTTCATAGCCCAGGTGCAGAACACCACTTGGTTTTGGGTCTCCATCCTGATCATGTATCCAGGTTTATTTCCTATCAGTCAAATCATTTTCCATACACTTTCCCACAATGCTAGGAAAAAAATAGCAATACTGTATTTCACATGGAAACCTAATTTAAGCCAACTGTTCCATCACCGAGTGTGAGTCCCCAGGGCCCCTGGTTGTTGAGATTATGTAAGCACTGTTATCATAAACACACACACACACACACACACACACACACACACACACACCCCACACACACACACCATCCACTTACAAACTTCAGGGAAGATTCTTACTATGGCCTAATGTAATCACAATTTTAGAGGCACTAAGTGGTGGGAGTGTCATCAATGAGACAAAATACATGGAAAAAATAAAGGAGAAAAAAATAGATTCAGTGATAAATGTCAAAATGTTGACCAGAGCATAAATGGTGGGTCATATTTATGAAGTGGAAAATAGGATGTGTTGCCAATTCAGAAGGAATTTCAGGAATACTGAAGTCAAAAAGAAAAACACAAAATACACATCAGTATAAAGTACCATGGTTATAACATAAAGAGTGCCCTTACGGTAGAAAGGTGCTAACTGTGGCAGATTACATCACTTAGTTTCATAGGTCAACTTTGAACTTCAGACCTTCAGGGTCCACCGACTGGCACACAAGCCAGGATGGGGAGATAAAGCGGTAGGTCCACAGGCTGGAGTGTCCTCTGCACCTGGGCCCTGGTCCTCCTGTAAGTAAGGGGCAAGGTTCCCTTCTGGATTTTGACAAAATCTTCACCTCCTCAAGGAGAACTTCCTTGGCTTTGCTCCTGGAGTATGTCCTCAAGCTTGCATGCTGTGGTACCCCATGGCACTCTGAGCTCTGTGCTCCCATGAAGTCAGGCCTGCTGTGCTCACAGATAGGTAGCAGTGTCAGCGACCAGCCAAGATCTGCCCCCTGCGAGTCTAATGAGGCCTCCTTGAGGAGGCTTTGCTGATGGTTCACTGAATACCTTACATTCAATTTCTTCCTCTTGGACTTAATGTAATATCTTGAGCCCAAAGTTATGTCTATACTTGGATTCTCACCACTGCATGGGGTGTGCATCTGGCTTATTTTTGTTACATGTGTATGTCTGACTCTTTCACATGGGTCTCTTCTGTCTCCCTCAGCAGACCCTAAGTTCTCAAGGACAGAGACCATCTTTCCCACATTTCTAGTATGGGGATGTTCAGTGCCGCAGGCTGACAGGCAGGCCATCAGAGTCCCAGGAGGCTGTGGGCAGGGAGGATTCTCAGCTTCCAAGTGGTCAGGAATTATATTTGGGAAGGAGCCTAAACATTTCCTATTGCTGTTCCCAGGTCCAGAAAAAGGAGGCAAATGATTTTATGCCAAAAAAGTTTTTTGAATGTACTGAGCATAAGTTTTCATAGAAAGATGATATTTTGTAGTGGTTATTGTCACCCTAACTGCAAAGGTTGGGCTCAAATGGTAAAATCTACAGAAGATAATTAAAGTATAGACAAAGCTACTCTCAAGTCGTTTATGTGAAGTGTATGTGTATGCCCACCCTCTGTGGACCAAGACAACCCTTGAACTGGAGCATGTGGGCACACACTGAATGCAACACATGAAAAGTATGTAACACACACACACCCCTGCCTAGGCGATGCTCAAGTGTGAGCACTCACATTGGAGTCACTAGGGGTGGTGGTAAGATATTCATTTAAATACAGATTCCAAGACCTCACCCAGACCTGGGAATTAGTAGGCTAGGGACAGTGCCTAGGAATCTGCATTTTTAGATAAACTCCCCGGTGATTCTTTTTTTTTTTTTTAAATTGTTGATGGACCTTTATTTTTATTCATGTATTTATATGTGGTGCTGAGAATTGAACCCAGTGCCTCACACATGCTAGACAAGTGCTTCACTACTGAGCCACAGCCCCAGGCCCACTGGTGATTCTTAAATGCACTGAAATATGGGAGCTAGCCCAGAGACTCAGTATCTTTTTTCTGTACCCTGGGCCCTTCAATCAGGGCCCACCCTTCATTTCTGTAGTCCATGCAGTTCAATATTATAAATTGGCCACTCTGGCTTCATCACAACCAAATGTACCTGAGTCCAGGACTGTAACCCATTTGGAACTAGGAAGGGATGCCAAGGGAGGCGGAAGAGCGAAGTCAGGTGAACTATGTTCAAGTCCCTGTTCCACTGTTCCCTTGGGCATGTTCCTGAGGCAAGTTGCCTAACTGCTCTGGGCCTCAAGTCCTTTTTCAGTAAAATGGGAATAATATTTACCTCAAAAAATGACAGTGAGGGTGAAAGGGGAGACCATATCTGAAGACCTCAACACAATGCTTCGTGGGTGGTTAAGGCCTCGATGAACATTTACTACCAAGACTATGGCAGCAGCTATCACCACCTCTACTATTACTCATGTTACCAGAACACAGAAATCCAGAAGAAAGCAGTCTCTAAATTCCACTTGCTAACTGAGATGAGGCTGGACCAGGAGAATCTATGACTGCCCTGAGCACTGTTCTTCCCTAAAAAAAGAATAACTCACAGGTTACCTCTCCTGCAGGCTTCCATGACTCCTCAGTAGTAATAAAATGCCATTTTAAAAGTAATAATTGTCCAATCACATATATGAATATATCTATGTCTAGATCTAGATCTTTTTTACCCATCTGACATCCCAGTCCTACTAGGTGCACCATTTTCTGTTCTCTTCCTACACTTAGATCTATGCCACTTTTCTCTCTGATTACTTGTGCTATGAATATGTAGGGAATTTTGTATGTACTCTTGTTTTGGCTGTCCCACATCTCATCCTAATCTGTACAGATTAAATGGGGCTGGCCACACTCCTACCTTCAGGCCTGGCCTCCGTGATGATCAGAGTATGAACAGAGACAGGCCTACGAAAGTTCTCCTTGAATCTTTTGCTGAAACTAGCAGGAAGAGACACATCTTTTTGTTGGAATCATAAACTGTAAAGATCTGAGCTTGGGGCTATCAACAGCTATATTTGCTACAATATCAGAAAAGCCTGTCTGGGAATAAAGCCAACACAAAAGAAAGATGAAGATAGATTCCTGAGGACATTTGTCAGACTCCAACATCTAACCATGCCTGAAACCTTCTGGTGATCTCATATACATAAAGCAATTTCCCTTTTTTATTTGAGCAGTTTTGAGTTTAGTTTCTGCTAATTTGCAAATGAAAACAAAAGACAAAAAAAAAGAAAAAAAACTAAACCCAACAAATGTATTGTGACTTGAGATGACCCTCCTTCCAGTAAGTACTTACCGAGTATCTGCCATGTACCATGAACTATGCTGGACGCTAGAAAATAAGACTAGAACTTGAAGATTCATTGGGGAAAATCACACAAGCAAGTAATTAAATAGTAGCATGGTTGATATTATGACTGGATAAGTACAAGGCCAATTCACCTATTTGTATGCTGCATGTTTGGAAGACTAGTCTTTCTACCACTTTCTGGTTCCAGTTGCCCTCCCAAGGCACTTTATTTATATCTCTATAATGGTGCTTATTCTTTCCACAAACAGTTACTGCATGCCTGTGAATTTGCAGGGAACTATGCTAGGCATGGGGCAGGAACAGTTGAAGCAAGCATAAGAGAATGAAGATAGCATACTCTGCCAGGCAATGAGGCAGTTGTGTGCATGTCCATCTTCTCTGCTTAGCTCCTTGAGAGGGGAGAGTGTACTATTCCATCTACCTTCCTACTATTTGTAGAATTTCTTGCTCATGATAAGCAAAGATAGTTGCTTATTCCTACATTCTTCACTCTAAATTCCCTGAATACTCAGAAATTAAGTTTTAAATTCACCGCAGTTATTGACTGTTTTAAAACCAACTAGGGAAAATATTCTGAGATAGGTAAATTCTATTTCTAGTTAAATGGACTAGGGAACCACTAGCAGCTCTGTGGAATGTGTTACCTTCTCTTACCATCTTCAGTTGAATTGAATGGATTATTCATTTGGACGCCAATTATAAAATGATATTCAAAAGTAAGTCTCATCTCATGAATATTCTCCCCTTTTGTAAAAGTAATTGATAATAGCTCTAGTGTAGGGTCTTAGTTATTTCAGTCCCTTTTAGATTTGATGGGGTTAAAATTCATAACTAACAGTTTACATAAAAAGTCTTGATATGGATGAACTGCTAGCATCAAATTATTCTGATCCTACCACATGGATATTTATGAATCATTTTTCTCCCTCTTCACATGATCTTTCTTTTTGGTGCTGGGAATTGAACCTAGAGCTTCATGCCTGCTAAGCACATACTCTATCACTGAGCTACACCCCTAGTCCCTCTTTGCATGATTTCATCATCATAATTACAACAATAGCTTTTCACGTATCAGACATGTATTTTTGAAAAGTATACAGCTTATCCCATTTAACTCTGAGTTCTGCATGGCTGGTACTAATACCCTTCCCAATCTAAGAAGAGGAACCTGGGGTTCAGAGTGGCTAAATAAGTTTGTCCAAGGTTACACCTGTAAACTAGGGATAAGCCAAGTCAAAAGCCTTGGCTTTAAAACTACCAGGCCCTGCTACTTTCCATTTGCTCTTAAGAGGCTTAGCCTCTTGTGAATTAATTATAGCTTTGAGGCCTGGACAGTCACTCTAATCTACTGGGCAAAGAAGTGGCTCTTAGCAAAGACTATGGGAAGCTCAGCTGCAGATGCAGCTGAGTCAGATCCCCTGTAGGAACAGAATGTTAGCATTCTAAGTCACAGAGAATGTGGTGTTGGAACCTGATGGTTTTTTCCAATGCTCCTATTCTGTCACCTACTTAAAATTTGTTTTCATGTCCTGAAGAATAGTACAGGGTCCTCCTGAATTTGAGTCAGAAGATGAAAGCATGTGTCAGAGAAGGCCCAGGACAGAGTCCATCCTTGCAGATCACTCACAGAGGCAGCCAGGTGTCTCCCGAGAAGATTTGAGGGTTCAGAGATGCCCCAAAGAGAACTGCTTGCTGAGTAGCTGCCACTGTGGTGTGCCTGGTCCCTGCAGCCTCTTCTCTGAAGCTTATTGGGGGAACTCCTGCAAATACTTATGTGTTCAGCAAGTCATGACTGGTGTCTACTCTGAAGCAGCTCACCCTTCACTGGGCACTATTCAGGGCACTGGGGCAGGTGTGAGCAAGGCAGACAGACCTGCCCTCCCAGCAGATGGTGACATCTCTACCACTCGGCATGACCTGTCCCTCCTCACTTCAGGTGTGCCTCCTGGGCTCTTCATCTCCTCTCCCACCGCAGGGGATCTGGCCAGTGTCAGTGGGCACCATGAGACCGATTCTGTCATGGCTGCGTTTGCACCCTTTCCTTCCTTCCCTCCTTCCTTTTCTTGATTAAACCCAGAAATTCTTTACTACTGAGCCACGTGCCCAGCCCTTTTTACTTTTTATTTTGAGATAGGGATTCACTAAATTGCTCAGTTTGGCATGAACTTGTAGTCCTCCTGCCTCAGCCTCCCAAGTTCCTGGGATTACAGGCATGCACTACTATGCCCCATGGGTTTGCTCTTTTCTGATATCCGTGAAATAATGATATCAAATGCTCCCATAGCTTACTTAAATTGACTTTGTTTTAGCAAGCATTAATTCATCTACTTGTATAACAACCCCCAAAAGAATATGCCATTATCACCTCATTTTATAAAGAAAATGGAAGCATAGAGAGGTTTAGTTACATGCCTAAGATAAGCTTAGGTAAGTGGGGGAGGTGGAATCTCAACCCAGGCAGTCCCAGCCCAGAGCCCATGCTTATAACACGGTGCTCTACAGGCATGAGTGGGTTCTTGAATATTGGTGTATCTTACGGCTCTGTCTTGGCCCTTCTTGATTCTCTTCTTACGCTACCTCATCCCCATAGATGTTTTCCTTCACTTAACTTGGTTTTACCCAGGTTTCTCTGCTGCTGGCTTCAAATGACTATCTCTTGTCTTGTATATTCAAGAATGAACTGGATATTTCCACCCCAAAGGCCCAAGATCTCAAGTTCACTCTGTCCCCAGTCCTTGACTCCTCCTTCACTTTTATGCTCTCCATCCGATAAGTTACCAGGTAGCAAAGATGTCACCACTAGGAAGTCCTCCTGAGCCCTCAGGTTAGTGAGTCCATACTACACTGCACTGTGACCACTATCCCTGGCCCCTCCACTGGAGATGGGGCTCCTTGAAGGGAGGATAATTTTGCTCATCTGTTTCCCAGTTCAATGTCTGGCATGATTGGGAGGCAGGTGCCCAACAACCTCCTGCTCTGAGTTATGCATAAGGCGTAGCAGTCAACTCCCTGTTAATGCTACTCTTCTCAGGAGATGAGCCTAGCACCTGAGTTGCTCCAGGGACCTAGAGCAAGATCACTTACTCTAGAGCAGATGGCCCCATTGCAACCACTGTCAGCATGCTCTGCACCCGAGAGGCTCAAATGACGTGCTGGGGAAGGACACCTGGAGAGCCATGATGCAGAAGCCTGTGGGTACTTTGGTCTATGCCTTAAAGATCCCATTTTCCCTGAGATTCTTGGGTACTGGAGAGAGAGGGTAGTGGTGGACTTCTCATTTGATCTACAGTGGGCTGGGCCCATTTCAAGGGGTCCTGAGTGAGCCCCCTGGATGGAGAAACCACCAACCAGATGCTGCACTGTCTGGGAGAAGGGGATGAGTGAATGTTGTCTGCTAGGGCCAGGAGACATGCTGCGAATCACTTTGGGCCCCAGGCAGGTGGGCACCTGCCCAGGTAAGCAAAAAGTGAGTCCAGCAGGTTACTTTTTCACTTGGTGTGAAATAAAAGCTTTTATCAATTGCAATACAGATGATGAGCAAGGGGCAGGAGACCCACAACCAAACCAACACTGATGATCAAGTGGGAAGGAGAGAAGGGAAGGGGAGAAAATGGTTTATATGTGTTGGCATATGTTGCCCTGAAGACAAATCTGTGTGAAGAAACAAAAGATATTGACAGTTCACCAAGATCAATTACCTTCTGGCCCTTCTGGACACAGGTAGATATAGTGGACCTTTAAGAAGAAGATAATTAAATCACCTGTCTGTGCAGGGTATGTGTGTAGGGCTGAGCTTCTATGAATGACACTTGTTAGGGACTAAATCTGGTGAAACCTGAATTTGATTTCCCCAACTTCTCTGTCCCATGGTGGGTCAAAGTGTGTGGAATGGACTCAAAGCTAATGAAATGAAGGTTCATTTTCAGGCTCTGCCTTTCACTGTTTCTGTGACCTTGAGCAAGTCTCTAAACTAACCTGAGATTCTATATCCTCATTCATAAAAAGAGGACAGTCAGTGTCCTGTATTACAAGGGGTGTGGTGATTAATAAAACAGACAATATATATAAAGGACTCCAGGGTTCGGAGCTGAGTACATGCTCAATAAATGTCAACTAATATTGATAATTAAAAAAAACAATAAGCAGCTCCCTCTTCAAGATGAAGCCCTTATGGAAACAACGCTGGCCTTTTTATTATGGCTCTAGTTTTCTCTCCTCTGTTCCGCGGAGAGGGACTTCCTAAGGATGAGCGCCTCCAAAAGAATGACCCTTTGTATCTTATCAAGTTGCCAGAAAGGTGAAGGAAAGGAAGGCAGAAAGGTATGGGGGAAATTTTCAGAAAGCCTATCAACAAAACATCTAAGAAAAGTCGGCCCTGAGGGGCGAGGGCAGGAGATGAGGAAGGGTAAGCTCTCTGAGAAAGAAGGGACATCTGAATATGTCCAGCCTGATAGGTAAGGAAGTCCGGGAAAAAAAGTGGTGAATCAAAACAAGTTCTTCAAGGTCAGCTGCCCTGAAAATCCAGGGCCTTTGTCCCGGAAACCTCAGGGACACTGGCCTGCAGTTATAGCACTTGATGGAACAGATTTAACCATATCACGTGACATTGGCCATTTCAACAACTTTCTTGCTTTGTGAGAAGGAAGAACACGCCCCGATTCTGTGTAAAAAAACACAGTTGTATAGGAAAGGCAAAAATTCTAGGATGTTCAGTACAGTATAAAATTACTTGAAATGCCTCGCCAACTATCTAATCTATAAAAATAAACAGTGACGGTCCTGCAAGGAGATCATGTAACTGGTGAGGGGTAACCGTCTGGTGGAGCAAAGCAGAGGAACTTGAGACTGACAGCTGAGAGCTTGCATTCATTTCTAGACATCAAATGACCGCCTAGTGGCTCAGCTCCAGCTCTTCCAAGCTACACTTGATACTTCATTTGTCCTGTTTGTTGGCTGACCTGCTTGTTCATATGTATCTGTCCCTCTGAGGCATTAGATTTTGAAATTTTGAGGGGCAGACATGATCTGCCAATTTTGAATTATGACCCCACATTATACACCTAGTAGGTGCTCAAGAAATATGGCTGTCATTATCCCTTTCTGCTCTAAAAATCCCAGATAGGAATAGGTCAGCAATTTTTTGAGGTAATGCTTCCCAAACCATATTCCGGGGGATATGTTCCTAGCAGATGTGAAGTGTCTGGGGCCTTATAAGTTGAGGAAAAGCTGGGATTGAAAAAAAAAAAAAAAGGTTTTTTTATTGGCAGGATTTCTTGGGCCCTTTTATATGCTAATGTGCATGATAAATCTCTAAGAAGGAGTTAATATTCAGTGTTTTCCCAATTCCTTTGACCATGTGATATTTTTCACAATGGCACATTAACATCTAGAAGAACTCTGGAATATTGACCGTTGGTCCCTCTCAGTTACTTTGGCCTGGTGTGGACATAGCCTGGCACTTGTCTCCAGTGGCAGTTCTGCAGACTGTCCACTTTTATCTGGCCACTTGAAAACACATCCTTTCATCTCTGGAAACTGCTTGGGATGGGTGCTCAGGAGGTCAAAATAGAAAGGGCATCACAGAATTTTATATAATTGGTGCCATAAATCCAGAACCACTATGCCATTGGAGGAATTCTAAAATCAAACACAAAGGAAGATTTTCTTATCATCCAAAGTGAGATGAAGGCATGGGGGGAAGCCAAGGCTACCTCCAGGAAATTGTCCAGAAAGTAGACTAGCTTCTAGCCATGTGGTCCTGTGAAATAGGGCAACAACTAATAAATCAATGAACCTCAGAATGTTTCAAAAGTCCTTAGATGTTATTTAGTCTACTTCCCTTATCTGATATATGAAGAAACAAAGGACCAGAGGAGTTAGATGTTTTGCAAAGGTTACTCAATGAGTGAGTGGAGACTCCAGGCCTCCTGACCTCAGGACATCCTGTGTCCATAACTGGTTGAGCTTCAATTGTCTCTGTGAAGAGGCTCTGATGCACCACCACCTGCCCTACCTGTTGGGTGCAGAAGTGGTACATGCTGGGTGGTACAAGTTGGGAAGGAGCGAAGGTGGTCTGGTGGTGAGGAAGAGGAGGAGAGCTGGGAGCTACACAATTGCTAAAGATACTAACTCAGAGATGGTGGCAGTGGGTCCTAGTTAGGCAAAAGCCTAGGAACAAATTGGGACAGAGCCAGGGTAATGAAAGCAAGAGTGCCCAGCCCAGGGCCTGCCACGTCACAGCCCTCAACAGGCTGGATGGAGTCCAAGAGGTGGCTGTGGCGGCAGACCTGTCTGCAGAATTTAAGATATGTCGGCCTTGAACTTTTCCCCTGTAGCTCCAGCCAGAGAGGGATACCAGCTGTGCCCTGCAGACTGGGCTGCAGGAGGGAAAGGGCAGAGGAGAACAGAGGCTTGGGGCAGAATTCTAGAAGGGAGGTCCAAGGGAAAACAGAGCAGAAATAGATGGTATAGTTGCTATTTGTCTTCATTAGGGATGGATGGCAAGAGAGGGAGAGGCCACAGGAAGAAACCTCCCCTGCTTCTGTGAGGGGAGGAAGGGTCCTGCAGGGAACATTCTGGCTAGGATCTCTTTCAGGAAGGGAGGGAGCAGCTGCTCACCACCAGCTGCAAATTAGGGGCTGGAGACTGATGAAAGCCTCAGTGGGCACAAACTCCAGGTTAGGAGCTGGAGAAACTCAAAACCTTGGAGCTAGGAGGCTGAAGTGAGCTTGAGACTGGCAGAGGAAGGGGATTTACTTTGGAGGCTGGGGCTGCATAGCTGGTAGGATTTTGGAGTGATTTTGCTGAGCAGGCCGAAAGTGAGGTCTGTTTGTTTTATTCAGGATAGTCAGCCACAGAAGTTTAGGGCTGTGTTGACAGTTCCTGTAAAAGTGTCTAGAAATCTGGTAATTTAAGGGTCACATGCATCCCCCCAAATATCAGTCTGGCTTTTCTTGTAGAGAAAGGGTGAGTATTATTAACCTTAGAGGAGTAGAGTCATGTTTTATATCTAGTTTAAGAAATTTCTCAAAAAAAAATAATGACTTGGGAAGTGCTTAGGGTGTAGATGATAGCAAGTGAAAAGAAGCACCGTTCTGGAATTAGAAAGTGACACAAGGTACGCCAAAAATAAACAAACCCCAAATCAAACTGAAATAATAAGAGACGATCTTGGCATATTGATTGGACAGATGTTCTGTACTAGAAGCTGGGGGAGGTAGTGGTTGCAAGTCTCAGCACTAACATTTGCTGTGTGATAATATTAGTTTTTTTTTGCCCCATACCTTCAATTTAAAGCAAGTCTGTGAGCCATGCCTATCCCATAGAATCACAGGATTAAAGAAAATAATGTGAACATACTTGGCCCAGGAGGAAGGTTAGCCAATCTTACTACTATTAAGAGGCACGTTTTCATGTATAAGAGAGTAAAAGTGAATTTTGCTATGAGCTAATGAATGTTGACTATATAATATAAAAAAAAAGAATATCTGGAAACTACATATTTTCATATACAATTGACTAAGAGATTTCTTTCTATTTTCTCCTGTTTTTCTAAGTGCTAGAAAACACTGTCAAAATTTAAATGCTTTAGTCAAATATTTTCCTGAGACAAAGTTGATGTGCATACTTCCCCCCCCTTATAACTATAAATAAGTAGGTTCCAGCTTTGTATCAAATATATCCAACACCTGTAGGATATAAACTCTGGCCTGAATTTCCTAAAAATGCTGGACATGTTTTAGTATTTTAATGATAAAACCCAGATGTCCTCGTTTACATGCCCTGGAAGAAAAGAAACATACAACCTTACAAAGAACACTCACCACTTTAAATCTGATTAAAGTCTATGCCAAACAAGGACTGGAAAGAGTATGATGTTTGTACAAACAATCTTTTAAAAAGTATTTTTCAAATCCACTTAAATGGTCTAGAAAACTCCTGAAATGTGAACCAGCAATATTTATTTACATTCCACTCCTGCATTAAAGTATTAGTTTAGGTCATGGCTTGGTGCTTGGAGCAGAATTGTACTAATGATAAGCTGTGTTCTGAGAGTGAAATGAACCCTGGTTTGACCATTTATGTGAATGACAATGGCATTTAGAGCCAGCCTGGTGATTCTTAAGTGTAACTCACTTTCAGATCATTTGGGAGGGTTTTTTTTTTTTTTTTAAATACCCACCTGCAAACTTCACTATTTAGCATAAAATTCAGTAGACTGGGGAGGGGAGTAGAATCACCTAATGAAAGCTTTCCTAAATGATTCTGAGAAAGCCTTATGTTTGGAAACACTATCAAGAGCCCTGGGAAGTAATTACTCCCCAGCATGAAAATTGCTGGGGATCTTGTTAAAATGCAGAGAATGACTCAGAAGGTGGGGTGTGGGTAGAATACCCTGCATTTCCTGCAAGTTCCCCAATGATGCTGTTTCTGCCGGTGTGGGGACCACAGGGCTTATTTCCTTCTCCAGTCTCTTTCGACCTGAAATAGTCCCTCATCATTCTCTTACTTTGATGTCTTCATGTAATTTCAAAGACTCTGAGGCCTTGTGTTCTGCAGTATGGGCCTCATTCTGAGTCTGCTGATGCTTCCTCATGACTGGACTGATACTGTTCTGGCAGGTACACACAGAGAAAGGCTGGGCTCCACTTGCTGTATCACACCAGAAGGCACCTAATGCAGACCCCTTCGCACCACTCAGGATAGGAACCTTGGTCATTTGGTCAGGTTGCTGCCTACCAGGTGTCTCCATCACAAGGTCGCCATTTTCTCTTCTGGTAATTGATTATTATTTTGTCAGGAGCTATCCCAAGTAGGAAATTCCAAGGTCTTACTCCTCTCGTATTTGCCAGCCTCCTGCTTTCCATTGATAACCTACCACCTGAACCAACTGCTTCTATGAAAGCTACCAATGATTTACATTTCCATCATTCTTTTCACATTTATTAGGAGCATTCTCTGCTAAGAAACAACTTTCTCTTCTCCATTTATTTACTTATTTATGTATTTATATAAATCAGCATAGACTCATGGATTGTAATTTTTTCACTGTATTGGAATCCATTACCCTCATTATTTATTTTGAAACTCAAATTGTCCCCAAGTGTCCTGGGTCCTTTTGACATATTTCCATCTTCCTTTGAGCATTTCCTTACTTTCTGGCATAACAAAATGTTCCAGACTTATCTTTAATTTTCCCTGTCCCAGTCATGTCATTTCTCTAAGAAGTTCTAATTTCTTTTTAGTGAAGAATGGTATTTAGACTCCAGTGTGTGTCTTATGCACACACACATATATATATACACACACATATATACATATATATATTTCTCTTATTATCTTTGTATGTATATTAAAAACATAAATTCATAATGAAATCTACATTTTCAACTTAACACCTCAAGGTTCTTCCTAGCCTTCCTTCTTTATATCTTTGAATAGTGAGAAGCTTGGCTCTCATATAGTTTGTCTAAATATATTTATTTACCCAGTGATTTTGTTTTTTTCACCAAGTAACCACTCCCCCAATATTTGGGTTGTCTCTTGTCTCACCACCTGTGGGCTGTGCCCCTTCACCACCCTGCATCTTTGAGTGCTGGGGGACATGCCTCTGCCATGCCACTAATGTGCCTCTGAGAGGCTTCCAGGCCCCTCACCACATGAGCCAGGCCATCCCCCAAGCCCGCTCCTCCATGGTGGAAAGGAAGGTAAAAGGGAAGGGAAGATGGGAAGGCTGCTCATCCCTCATGAATGGTTCAGTAATGGATGCTCCCTGATGAAGAGAGGTTGTGGAAGGAGCAGAGCAGAGTCTCCTCAGGGAATAGATCCTGGAGGGCCTCAGAGCATCATTTAAACACAACTGGCCTGGTCCAACCCTGCAAGCTCTAAACAATGGAAGGCAGCCTTTGTTGACCACTCTCCCATTTGCTAATAGCAATTTCAAATTTTTGGCCATGTAGATTTGCCCATTGTCCACAGCTGATGCACAGCTGGGAACCACCCAAAAGGCCAATAGGATAATACACACCATTGAAAATGAATCAACCATAGCTGCACATATCAACATGAAGAGTGGAAGAAACAAGTCAGAAACAGATGCAGACGATTTGATCAAAACCTTCCGATGATTCCCCCTATCATCTTGGATGAAGTTGAAAACCCTTACAATGACCTTCCAAGCTCTACAACTGGGTTTTCTGACTCATAGCCTTCTGCTTCTTTTTCTACGCCCTCAGCTCACCCCACCCAGCCATACTGAACTCCTTACTGCTCTTGAAAGTGCCAGGTACACTTCCCGCAGGACTTTAGCCCTTACTGTTCCCTCTGCCTGGAATATTCTTCCTTGCCATATCCAGACCGCTGCATGCCTTAGCCCCTTCCTGTCTGCTCAAATACCAGCCTTGCAGTGGTAAGTACCACACTACTTAAGGTTGCAATAGCCACCTTTATTTTTCTGTACTAGTACTCTTCAGTCCACATATTGATTTGTCATAGCATATGTCTCCATCTGACTAGAATATAAACTCCATGAGGTTAGGGATTTCCATTTATTTGTTCCCTGCAGGATCCCCAGAGCCTAGAGCAATGCTGGCACTCAATCAGTATTTCTGGATGAATAACTGAATGGACAAAATGGATTACATTCTGGGAATAGCTTCAAGAAGCAAGCAAAGGTTGCCAAACAACCGATGACAGGAGGCAGAGCTCATTTCCAATTATCCTGGATCAGAAGAGTCATTTTTGGCAGCCTACCTCTGACATATAATTCTAGCTGACAGATGAATTATTTAGGAATCTGGGGGTGCATTTGGGTGCTCATCTTGGAAAAGGCACTGGGATTCTGCCCCATTAGCAGCAAAGAGGTTTATTTTATTTTATCAGTACTGGGGATTGAACCATGAGCCACATCCACCGTTCTTTCTATTTTTTATTTTGAAACAGTGTCCAGCTAAGTTGCTGAGGGCCTTGCTGTGTTCCTAAGGCTGGGCCTCAAACTTGTGATACTCCTGTCTCAGCCTCCTGAGTCCCTGGGATTACAGGTGCATGCCACTGTGCCTCACAGCAAAGAGGTTTAAAGCTGCTTCCTAGGTGAAGTGGCCAGGTGGCAACTTCCACCCTCAGACCCTTGCCAACTGGTTTAGTCATCCAGTATTTGTGGAGCAACATCTAAGTAACAGGACTGCTTCATGTGCATAATTTATTCTTTTCATTAAACAGACCTTTTCAATATTTTTTGGATACAATTGTGCCTCATCTTCACTCATTCCTTTTTCCCTATTGCCAGGTCCCTGACTTAAACTTTATTCCTGCAAGTAATACATGCTTGTAAAATAAAAATAAAAAACAAAACCATCCAACAACCCAGCATTCTATGCAGTAGAAAATGAATTTCCCTCCTTCCATCCCTCACTATAGATTGCCATAAAAATAAAGTTTCTTGGCCCTCTTCGGAGGTAGACAGGTGGCGACCCCTGGGGAATGGGAAGGTGGTGGAAGGAAGAACTATTGCAAACCTGGATTACTTCTGTATATAAAAGGACTTGTCAGGAATTTAAATTTTCAACCATCTGTAGCATGTCACACTGGTCAAAAGCTTGGTTAAGGCAACTAGAATTCACAAAAGACATCCTAAGGATCATGCTAGGCATTCATTCCTGAGATTTCCAAGCTTTATCCACTGCCAACTAAGACTGTCAAGGGTACCACACTGGGACCAAGTTATCTTGATTCCTCACCTCATATCTTTAGACTCCTGCTTTTACATTATGCGTCTTTATTGAGGGGCAAAATAAAATGTGGCCTAAGGGATAATGTTTCTGCAAACATTTTTGTGCTCAAAACTGCTCTTGAAGGCACTATCTATTTTCTATAGGACACATGCCAGACATTCCTCCCAGAGATCTAGGAGGCAGCTTGGATATTCTGATTTGGTATACTGCTGCTGCTTCTTTGTCTTCTTTCTCTCCTTCCTTTTCCCTCCCATCTCCCAATGAGAATAATATTATCCATCATATCACCCTTTTTGCCTAGGCTACCAGGAGGCTCTCACTGACTTTTTAGTCAGTAGCATCTATTTGCTTTGCTTTGCTTGCATGATTCTAGCCATTTTTACTCTACTATTTTTCAAAATTTAAAGTATTTTTTCTTTCCTTTTTTTGTGTGTGTGCTTTTGCAAGTAGGAGGAAACATATGTAACACATTAAAAATCAGCCCAATGCTAACATTTTATAATTTGTAGGTAGAGAAAACATAAGGGCCAGAAAGATTGCCTTTTGTTAAAACCACAAACAACTAGTTAGTGGAAGCTTTTAGACTAACACCTGAGGATTCCTGTCCTTTTGGTTACCTGATATTGTTTCAATTAAAGACTATTATTTCTCCTGCCCTCACATTCTGTGGATATTCACTCAGCTTGTTCTACTCCTGGGAAGTGATGCCAAGGCTGGGGGCTCAGTACTTTCCCTCCAGTCATCACCATCAACGTGCAAGGTTGAGAGTCCAGGAGGGAGGTGATGTGTTCTAGCAGCTTTTCATTTCTGCTTGGGGAGGTTCAGCTCCAGCAACCTACCTAGTCCATTTGGGACTCCACAAGTAAAATCTCTTTAGGAATTCAGGTGTTCTGAGTATGGCATTTTTGTTGCAAAGTGTGTGTTCATGGAAAAGAAAGATAAAATAAGCTTAATACAAGCTGTGGAGCCCTACATTTTAAAGTTTTTTTTTTTTTTTAAGAATTTCATGCTTCAGTTTTAATAGTTTCTGTAATGCGAACTAAGAACTAAGTTTTAAAAATGATATTTTAAGGGCTGGGATAGCAGCTTAGTGGTAGTGGAGTGTGTCCTTGGTATGCATGTGATCTTGGGCTCAATCCCTAGAACCACACACACACACAAATAAAATAATTAAAAATGAATACATACATACATACATACATATATACATATATACATATATACATACATAAGATGCTAGTTCAGACTCCCAAACTAAAAATGATCAATTGATTGGATTTAAGATAATAATAATTTCTGCTTAAGACATTGACATGAAGTCAAAATTCCTATTTTCACCTCTATGTTTCTTAACATGGAAAAATACAGCAAGTTTAAAGATAGGTCCAGGAAATGCTAACTGGATAAATATTCAGATGGACTGACAGGGATTCCTAAGTGCTATGGAAGGGGGTTCAAGGTGGGGAGCAGAATATATGACATCCAGGATCCATCTACAGGCCCACCGTGCATAGGGGTTTTGGAGGTACACGTCTCCCCTGGATCCTACTTCTCCTATTTACAAGCTTTGTGAGCTCAGATATGCTCCCTAAGTTCTTGAACTTCTGTGTTGCCATCTATAAAATGTGAGGGGACTGTGAGGGGGACTTAACAAATGTTCCCCTACAGCTTGAAGCATACAGCACAGGGCTATTAGAGCCAGATTATAACTATTTTACTTAATCAAATAGGCAAAAATCATAAAGACAACCTTGAGAAGAAGAATAGAGTGGAAGGTACTAAAGAGGCATTGGGTAACTTTAGCAAAGGGCACAGGTAGCTGCAAAGATGAGTTTTCAGACTGAAGTATAATCAGCCAGTTGAATCAGGATGAAACCAATCAATGAATGAACTCCATACCTGGTAACTATCTGCTCCTGCTATATTTATAAAGCTTGTAGCTAAGGGGCCAGGGTCTCCTTCTTCTGTCATCAAGTCATATATGGCCAACTGAGCATAAGATATGGCAAAGTGTCCTAGAGAGTAATGATGGAAAAGATCCTAAGCAGATGGTCCAAGGAGAAGAAACCCAGCAGAAGGGGCTGTTGGCAGTTGGACTCTTGTGGATTGGAAGGGGCTGTGGGGGAGCATCGGCCTTGGGGTGGTGGTGGTGGTGGTGAAGTTCTTGGCTTACTTTTGAAACAGATTGATTTGGATCTGAATGTAAAAACATTCAAAAACGTTCTTCCTCAGGAACTTCACTAGAAAGTAATGAAAGATTACTACATATCCTTTATAGGTATTGCTATTATCTTGCGGGGCAAGGGGAAGCAACTTGAGGTCAGGAATAAATAAAGTTGATAAAAGGAATATGGGAGTTTTCCCTTGGCATAAAACATCTTGACTGACAGAGTTAAACAGTCCAGAGGGTTATCATATAGACATATGCATACATGGTAGATTACACTAAAGAAATGTTGGTTCTATTAACATTTGTAAGTTAAACTTATTAAAAATAAGTTGCTCTTATTTTTAATCTGAAAACCAAAACTACATAGCATTTAAAAGAACAAGCTAAAACCAGACTGGATTTCATCATTAACTTGGCAGAAAGAGTGGCCTTTGATTTTGTGCCTGATATTCTGAATGATTATTTGCTGGACTTCATTTATTTATTACCAATTCCTTCTCCAGATTTCTTTAATCTTTAGAAACAAAATGCTTCACAAATATCTCTAGTCATCTTTTTCTTTGGATGTCCCAATGAGCAATAATAAAAAAAAATTATAATAAATTTTTCACTTGAGGTTCACATACTCCCAAACTATCCCATCTATAAAAGAATAGTCTTATTTAAAAAGTCATCAAGATTAAAGTGATTAAAATATTCACCTCACAAGCACAAGGCCCTGAGTTCGATCCCCAGTACCACACACACAAAAAAAATTCAGAGAACATTTTCCAGTGGGGCTAAGTGGTCTAAATAAACAATGGCATTTTAGGTCTTTCCATTTTATAAAAGGAGATAGTTTTAAAAACATTTTATAATACAGACAATTCCCATATGCCTGGCACTCTAGGTCTTCTTTTGTGAATGTGTTAGGTGAGCCTCAAGCATCTATCACAACTAATGGACTAATATTTCTATATTATCAACCAAGTTCCATACTTTATAAATTTTCAGTTTTTATCAAATATCCCTTTGTTGTTTTTGTTCCAAGGTCCCATTACATTTAGTCATCATGTCTTGGTTGGCTTCTCTTGGCTGTAACAGCTTCTCAGACATTCCATTATTTTTAATGACCTTGACATTTTTGAGAAGTACGCATCAGGTACTTTGTAGAATGTACTTAAGTTGGGATCTAACTTTTTTCTCATGGTTAGACTCATGCTGAAGTTTTTGTTTTTTTTGTTTTTTGGTACAGGGGATTGAACTCAGGGGCACTCAACCACTGGGCCACATCCCCAGTCCTATTTTGTATTTTATTTAGAGACAGGGTCTCACTGAGTTGCTTAGCGCCTTACTGTTACTGAGGTTGGCTTTGAACTGGCGATCCTCCTGCCTCAGCCTCCCCAGCTGCTGGAATTAGAGGTGGGTGCTATTGCACCCGGCTTGGTGCTAAGGTTTTAAGGTCACAAGGTAAAGGGCACATTCTACCAATATGATAGGCCCGTGTCGGTGCTGACCTCGGTCACCTGGCTGACATAGGATTCTTCATGTTCCTGCACTCTACTCATTTCCCCTCCTTCCACGCTAACTCTTTGGAAGGGAGTCACTTACACAGCTCATATTTGAGCAGCAGGGAGCCATGCTCCCCGTCCTACAGGTAAGATAGTTATTTAGAGTTCTTTGGTACAGGAGATTTGTCTATTCTTGGCCCACTTACTTACTCTCTCCCATTAATTTATTTAACCATATCACTATAGATTCATGAATATTTATTTTGTGCTTTGGGTTATCATCCAATACTCTTTTACTTTCTAGCTTGAATTGTTCCAGCTTTGGCCTTGGGAGCTCATTCAGTTGGCTCCCCTGTCTCTTTGACAGACTCCTCCACTGTGGTTCCCCGACCCCATGTTTTCTGTTGGTGCAATATAGTTGTACATAATGATGGGACTCGTTGTTACATATTCATACACGCACACGATATAATAATATGATTTGGCCAATATCACTTTCCAGCACGCCCCCCTCCCTCCTCGCCTACCTGCCTTGGTCCCTTTCCTCTACTGATCTCCCTTTGATTTTCATGAGATCTGCCCACATCTTTCTTTTCCTTTTCCCTCTCTAGCTTCCACATGTGAGAGAAAACATATGACCCTTGATTTTCTGAGTTTGACTTATTTCATTTGACCTGATGGTCTCCATTTTCCTGCAAATGGCAAAACTGCATTTTCCTTTATGGCTGAATAAAACTCCATTGTGTATACATGCCATATTTTTTCAAACCATTCATCCTTTGACAGACGCCTAGGCTGGTTCCATAGTTTGGCTATTGTGACTTGCTATCAACATGAGTATGCACGTATGACTGCAGTAAGATGACTTTGATTCTTTAGGATAAATACCAATGAGTGCTACAGCGGGCTCATGTGATGGTTCCGTGCCCAGTCTCTTGAGGAATCTCCATAACATCACTGTGTTTTTGTTTGGGCACCTCCTTACTTTCTGCACCACCAGAAAATTTTTCAATTTTAGTCCTAAAAATCAGTTATTTCTCCAAGGAGCTCTAGTTCCTTTTATTGGAGAAGAGTATTAAAAACCAAGATTTGGGGGCTAGGTGTGCTTTTTAGTACTGGGATGTCAGATGTCTCTGTCTTCCCAGATAACAGAGCAAGGGAACATGCATATGCGTGGTAACCTGTGCACACACGCATATCTATAACTATTTCTATATGTGACCATCTCTATACTGTTTTGGATAATAGTTCATTTCAATGCCAAGGAGGTAACTTTAGACTTGCTTGTTTCTGACACGTTTCTGTTTTTAGAATGGAAAAAAGTAAGTTTCAAATTTAAAAAAATAGTTGAAATTCATACTTCCGTGGCCAGTTTCCTAACCCAGTCCTCCCTGCCCCAGCACGGTGGGGCAAGTCGGCCACCAGCCCTCCCCATTGCCACACAGTTGTCCCCAATGCCTCACCCTGGGGACCCTGCCTGGTTAGGCTCCCGTTTATCTCTCCCCTAGCACGTCACACTGTTGGTCGTGCTGACTCCATTCCTGCTGACTTCCATCACACAGGGTCATTTTTCTTGACAAAACTGACTCACATTTGATGATTTACATCATGGTCATTTATCTGTTTCTGTGAAGAGTTCAAAAACGGGAGCCAAAACAAACTCCAGAATGCATCTAAGGCAAAAACCTCTTGCTGGTTTAGACTGTGTTGTAACTCACTTTGCCAAGATCCAGGGGGAAAAATGAAATGCTTAGCTCATATGGGAACCAAGTTTTACATGGAAGTGGGCAGGACCACTAGCAGCATAAGCAGCAGCTTTTCTTCCTTGGGCACACAGCACTTTACACTTTGCTGAGAACTTCTGCGTTTGCTTTTTTACTTCTGTTTTTATCTTCATAACAATCCTTATGGAGGAAGTAATAGAGCAGGGATCGCTGTTCCATTTACAAAGAAATCGAGGTTTGTAACAAGAATCTGTAAGGATGAGAAGCAAATGGAATTCCCACATTGCTGTTGGGAATTTTAAATGATATAGTTCTTTTGTACAATGCTATAAAACGGTTCAATATTTTTCTAAGAGAAATGAAAAACTATACTTACCTGTTTCAGAATGTTTCTGGTAGTTTAATTGCAAAAAACTCCTGAAAATAACTTAAATGTCCTTCACTTAATAAATGGATAAACTATGATAGATCCATACAAGGAATATTACTCAAAACAAATTATTGATATGGGTAATAACATTGATGAATTTCCAATGTATACCAAAAAAGAAAAGAAAAGAAAAAGCCAGGTTCAAGGGGGTGAATTTGACTGTATGTAAATTGTACTTCAATTTAGAAAAGGAAAGAACATAATTGAAAAAGGGGGTGGGTGGAAGGAAGGAAAGACTTGAAGAAGCTGAGCACCTACTAAGCAACTTGCTCACAGCCACTGAATACAACCAGGAATTGGACCCATTTCTTCTACTTTCAAGGGCAGCGCTGTTTCTATTTAAATTCGGAACAGCCACATGCCCAGAAAACAGTAATTATTTTATCCCTTCCCTGCTTCTACTCACAATCCCAGATGGAGAGGGGGAATCCTGAGGGCCTGACCCCTTGCTTTGTCCACAATTAGAAGTGGAGGGTCTTACTTTCCCCTCCTGGGCAACACATTCTTACTCGATGAGCTTAGAAGGATGGTAGCCAATTCCGTGAAGAATGAGACTAAATCTTAATATTATGCTTCCTTGTCAGAGATATTGCTGGAATTAAAAGATTTGAATAGAGATAAAGCTCAAGGAAGACACAAATATAAGCCCATGAAAAGATAGCCAATATCATTAGCCAGGAGGGAAATGAATGAAATCTGGAGATACTACTTCATACCTCCTAGGAGGTTAGAATCAAAAGACCGAGAAGAGAGAGTGTTGATAAGGATACAGCAAAATCACGAACTTGCCAGGACTGCTGGTAGGAGTGTAAAATGGTGCAGATACTCCCGAACAACAGTTTGATAATTCCTTGAAATGCTAGCCATTGAATGATCACATGACGTAGGAATTCCACTCCAAGGTAAAATGCCCAAGAGGACTGAAAGCATAGCTAAACACGCTTTCCCCCCCAAATGTTATAACTACTGGGAACTATTAACCAGAAACTATTATTCATAATAACCAAAAAGTGTAAACAACTCAATGTTCGTTAACTGATGAATACCAACAAAATGGCTATAAAACATGATAAAATATTCAGTCATAAAAGAAAGTCTTGTCTTACTGCCACAACATGATGAACCTTGAAAAGCATGCTGCATGGAAGGAGCCAGGGCACAAAAGGCAACAAATTGCAGGATTCCATCCATATGAAAATGTCTGGAAGAGGCAATCCAGAGGCAGAAATGAGGTGAGTGTTTTCCAGGAAGGAATGGGGAGTGCCTGCTAATGGGCACAGGGTTTTGTGGGGGGTGGATAAGTATATCTAAAATTGCCTGTGGGTGATGGTCACACACACAGCTCTCGTGAATAAACAAAACCGACTATACACTTACATGTGTGTATGTTTTGTACTGTGAACTGGACACAGAGGGCAGTGGACTAGGCACTCTGGGCTGGGGAGTCACTCCTCACTGTGCCCCTCAAATTCCTCCGGTGAAAGGCTGGCTAGAGACCTTCCCTCCCACCCTGAGAGCTTTCCCCTTGCTCTTCTCAGGGAGTGTAACTGCTTTCTCCCAGGGGGGCACTGCCCATGGTGATAACCAGGCTGAGGGTGGATCAGAGAAAAAATCAGTACCTCCAAGTGATAAAGAGGACACTTCATGCTACCAATTTATAAAATATAGCTTGCAGCAAAACCCTCACTATAAACCCTTCTCCTGCAGAATGCCAGCCCCTGAGCCCATGTGCACAGGTACAACAAGTAGGTAGGGTATATAGGATATTTTGGATTCGGTGTTTGTATTAGTCTGTTTTCTGTTCAGTAACATAATATTATAGACGGGGTGAGTTATAAAGGAAAGAGGTTCATTCTGGCCACAGTTCTGGAGGTGCAAGGTCAAGGGGGTGCATCAATGCTAGTGGTGATGGCCTTGCTGGCAGAGTCCTGAAGTGGCGCAGGGCCTCCTGTGGTAAGACAGGGAGAGTGCCTGTGTGTGTGTGTGTGTCCCTCATCATTCAATCAAGGGGGTTCCACCCTGTTGAACTTATATCCTAATCCCCTCCCAAAGGCCTCACCTTTGAACACCATAGATTAAGTTTCTACTTCCTTAATGCCTTCTGAGAAGTGTGTTGGTAGGTGATTTTTGTTACTGTGCAAACATCATGGGGTGTATTTACACAGACCTGGATGGTGTGGCCTACTATGCCTCTAGGCCTTGTGGTATAGTCTATTGCACTTAGGCTATAAACCTGGACAGCATGTTAACGTACCAAATGCTATCAGATAATTAAAAAACGTAAGTATTTGTCTATATAAATATCTAAATATAGAAAAGATATAGTGAAAATATTAGATGATGAGAATTTTTCAGCTTCAGGAACCACCAGTTCATCACTGACCAAAACATCTTATGGTGCATGACTGTACTCAAAATTCACCTCTCATAGTGTCAGAAGATTATAATAGCAATAAATGACCTTTGTTGAACACAAAAACCCTACGTAGAAGGGAAGTAGTACCTTCATTTGACAAATGACCAAAGGGAGGCTTAGAAAGACTGTCACTTGCTATACGTCACAAAAACACTGCATTTGGAGAGGGGGAGGACTCCACACCACATGTTCTAAGGATGTTGGAGATCACCTGGTCTAACCCTTTGCCTTCTGGAGCAAAAAACTATGCTCAGAGAGGCTAAGCTAAAGGACTAAACATGATACAGCTGGCCAGAGGCAGAAAGATTCCCAGACTTATGATCTTGTTACAAGTTGCTCTATCCTTTTTTAGATTCTTAGCACAGATATGAAAGAATTTCCCTGAAGTCAGAATCTCATGCTCATAGTCCAGTTATTTAACTTGAGTCTTAAAACTATCACAAGCAGATGGGCATGTACTGTTTTCTTAAGGATTTCTAAGAAAAAAAGTTCTCAGGGAGTTCTATGGCCAATAGAATGTCGTGATTTTTTTTTTCCTACTGCCTTCATCTTCCCAAGAGAAAGGGAACCACTGGATAAAGTTTACTCCCTACAATAGCATCATTATCATTTCATTCCTATTAGAAGAAAAAGAAGCTCCCTTTTCTGAGGGTGATATTCCCAGAGCCAAACTTTTGTTCCCATCTTATTGCTCATTGTATCCCTTGATGCAGGGACTTCTTTTTTGTTTGGACAGTACTTGGATCTCCAGGGTTTGGGCACTTACTCCCTAAACCATAAACTCTGAGAACTAGCACAGCCCTATCACAGGGCATCTGGAATTTGGACCAAGCCACCATCCTTTCTCTCTAAGAGAGAGTTGGGAGAAGGATGCCGATGGTAGCCGTGGTCAGAGATGGGGCAGGATAGGTGGAGGAGAGAACATGAAATGTTCTTAAGGCGTATATTTGGCATGATAAATGCTTCCATTCATACTATCAATTATACTTTGAAACTTCAAATCGCATTAAATGTGGATATGAGGTTTGTTTATTAAAAAAGAAACATTCAAAAGAAGGCATGGGTTAATGTCAAAAAAAAAACCTCTTTAAGTTGTTTCCATATTCTATGGATCCAGATCCAGACAGACCGGCCATACTAGCGGCACCACTGCTTCGTGCCTTGTTAATCACTGAGGTGCGTGGAACTGTTCAAAACATGGCCTTTGTTTCTGTACACATTAGGTGGGAGTGAACAGCATCATTTTACAGAAGAGGAGACTGAGAAAGAGACTAGTTAAGAAACTTTCCTACAGTCTTAAAAGATCTGTCTGGGGTCAAACTTGCAGGGGTCAAAGCTCCCAGCCAGCACTCTCATCCGAGGCGGTGGTTTAGTGTCCCATGTGAACAGTGCCCTCCAGAACTGCGCAGTCTTTCTTGCATCCCTTGGAATGTGAGCCATGCGGGCTGACAGATGCCAGCGGGGCACGATGGAATGACTGGAGGAGAATGACACACGGCTTTCAGCAACAGTCCCTGAATGTGGCTGAAACACCCCAACGCTACCTGGTCTGCCATGTCTTAGCATTGCCACAGGGACAAAGAGCAAATGTGAAAATCAAATGAATGAATGTAGCCGTCTGTTAATAATGTCACACAATTCCCCAAAACGGATGGCAAAATTACACAATAAAGGGGGATATTTGGTTGTGTGTGGATTTACATTTGTAGACTCTCTGGTTCTCTCACTGACACAAACAACAAAAAATTACTTGTATTCGACCACCTAATGACAGTAACTAAGTAAGAATAGCAATGAAGTTCCTGTGTCTGGCTTGAGATTCTGCTTGAATACCATTATATTTTAATAAACAGTGTGAAGGACATTTTTGTGACTGTTAGGGGATGTTAACAAAACCACACCATAAGATGCAAGAAAATATGTTTGCTGTTTTTTAAAAAAAGGCAATTTCAGGACTGAGGATGTTGCTCAATGGTACAGAGCTTGCCGAGCATGATAAGGCCCCGGTTCAAACCCCAATACCGCAGCAAAATTAAATTAAATTAAAAAGGCAATTTTCATCCCTCACATTCTGTGGAGTTAGCCTGCTTATCTCATCCATTGGTTGGTGACCAAGCTCTTGTGGGCCCCAGAAGGGAAGCCCGCCTTGTGTTTACATGACAGCAGAGAGCATTAGTTTCAACTTACTTGCAGAAGTAGGTTTCAGAGGAAGGGATTTGACAAAGTTGTTAAACCCGGTGGAGGCAGAAGAGGAAAGCTGGCTGATTATGCATCTGAGCACTGTCATCTTGAAATTCGTTTTGGCCCCCTGAATATAAATACACTTTAGTATTTTTGTTAAGATTGCCAGAAAATCAGCAAGTGCTCACTTTCTTTGGCCAACAAAAGCATGACTCTCTGTGCAAAAATCTTCTCCACATTTATAAACAAGAACATTTAGAAAATCCCCTCTTGCTGAGAGATATGACAACAGATATATTTAACTGGGCTGTAAAATAAAGCAGATACTACAAATACCGCTGGGTTCATGAAGCGCAGGAAAAGCTTTTATGTCTCTCTTCTGCCACAAACTTACACTTAAGTCTTCCTAGCCTCTCAAACGCCTTCCCTGTCATGCGCGAGTCTGATGAGCCAGGATTGCACCTCTGCTCTGCTATTCAAACAAGCTCCCTAATCCATCATCTGCATTTCCTCACCCCTGCACCCTATCTTTCCATCCCTGCAGGGAACTGTGATGAATACCTACCTCTTAATGATCCTGGGTCTTTGATCCAAAGCTCAGGCAAAAACTTGTCTCCTACTATCACACTGCCAACTACAGCACTAAGGCAGCTGTGGTAAGCAAATGAGCATGGCTGTTTTTCAATGAGAGTTTGTTTACAGACATGGAAATTTGTTTCCTATAATATCCACCTATCACAAAATATTCTTTTAATTTAAAAAAAATCACTTAATAATATAAAAACCATTCTTAGCTAATAGAATGAACAAAAACAGGTGACAGAATGGCTTTGGTTTGATCCAAAGGAGGTGTTGCTTCCCAGCTTGGTAACCAGCCCTCCAGGCTCTGTACAAAATGCCTCCAGTCATAGGAAGCAGGCCTGTTCTAATGTGAAATGACTGGATTTGGTTTTGCCTGCCAGTCACAAAGAATAACTCAGCTTCATCTTCACAGTAATCCTTCAAATACTGAAATGTATGCCCATCCTGATCACTTTAGAAGTCTTCTATCTAGGCAAAATAGTTCACATTTCTTTAACTGTTGCTGCATACCGTGCGTGTGCATGTGTATGTATGTGTGTGTGTGTGTGTGTGTGTGTGTGTGTGTGTGTGTGTGTGGCCTCTCTGGTCTAGTCTGTAGAAATCCTTCTGCGTATACTGACTCGGGATATAGCACTTCAGGTGTGCCCAGTTTGGGGAGGGCAGAGCGATGCTTTGCCTTCTGAACTGTGTCAGTGCACTTCTGAACTTGCTTGGCTCAGGGTGATGTGATACTCATCTTGCAAGTTCCTCCCCTTTGGTTGTTCATCACCCACACTGCCTGATTCTCTTGTGCTGCCCACATTCTCCTTGTCATGGGTCCTTTTACTGTCTGCCATGACAGTGGCTGTCATCAAAACTCGATCCCTGAAGCCTGTGATTTCTCTCACACTGGATGTCTTAGACGATGGATTAATTGCCCTGGTTTGCTCTCTCCTACTTCAGGGATTATTCCACAATTACCTGTGCAGCCTTGGCCTAGGACACAGGCTCAAGGCTACTACCTCCCACTGCCATTTGAAGATCCTACTTCACTCACTGTAAAACCTGCATGCCCAAAACTGGAGGTCAGGATTTGAATCCTTGTATATCTGAAACAAAGCATGTGTTCTTGACTACTTTAGATGGTCTTTGTAACTATCCGAATGCTGTCACAAGCACCCCATTTATTCCCAACACCTCAGTGGAAAATCTGAAGTCAGTCTTGACTTTTCCCTCTTCTTCAGCCTCCCTACCCAGTCAGTCACTGGGAGGTCTTTCTTCTACACATCTGAGAGTCGCTGTCCCCTCTCATTCTCACCGTCATGCTAAGGCAGGTCCCTGATCATCTCGGGGTTTATTGCAACTCTCTCCTGATGTGTCTTCCTGCACCAACGCTCCCTCTTCAGTGCACCAGCCTGCCCAGAATACCTTCCAGCAAGCTGGACCCCCCACGCACTTGAAATGTGTTCCCTGCCATATCCCTCTGTGCCAAGCATCATTTGACCATCTTGGTATCGTCCAGCTCTAACTAACCTGGGGCCCACATCCTGGGGAGAGGTGGTGAACATGTCAAATGCCACATAATTTAAATATTTCATATATATATATATATATATACATAATTTAAATTTTTTTTTTTGTCTTTGGTAGTTTCAAAAGAAGTGTGTTCTGCAAAAACAGAGAAAGATCAGAAAAATAAAGTTCCAGGTAAAATACATCTATGAAATGCTGGTGTCATCAAAGTGTTTCTCTTGCTGGACAACTTTAACATGAATTGGGGTGCTTGGGGGGAAGAGAGGTGTGGCTCTAAAGGCACAGAGGCATCAAGGTGGCTGTGGGTACCTAGGGAAGGGGGACGGGCATGGTGGCTGAAGATGTCAACGAACTTCTTGGCTGCGTTTAGTTCAGGGTGGGTCCTGCATGCTTTCTACCTTAATGATGCACACACAGTTTCAGTGTATATGTAACTCTTAACATATGAGGCGCCATGAGAAGTGATGAAAACTTGTGCTCCAGTGAGGCTTGTGGAATCCGAACCTGAGATTAAGGTCTCACGCTGTAAGTCCGTGGCCAGACCCACCAGGAGGGAGCTAGACCTCAGGTCCTCAGCATCTGTCCTGCTCTGGCCTGCCACAGAATGCTCACCTCCTTCTCTGTTCCTTCTCTGGCTCTTGAGGGACCTGCGGGCAAGTAGAGACCTCTAGGCCCAGACCCACCTCTGCCCCTACCACAGGGCTTCCCCAAATCAGTTCTGTAGTGAGTACCTGCCCCTATGTATGTTATAACACACAAAGTTCCACAATGAAAAAACAGCTTACTTTATTGTTTGCCCAGCATGCAGCTTGAGTGCTGGACCAGGGGCACTGTCTTCCCACAGAATGTTCAACCGCATTCCCCAGCACTCTGAGAGATGCTGTTCTGGTCTCACCTGTTATTCCTAAAATCACTCAAACAAACCAGTATTCAATGCCCCCATTTTTTTTATTTAGCTTTTAATTTTTTTTTTTTTTTTTTTTTGTGGTGCTGGGGTTTGAACCCAGGGCCTTGTGCATGCCAGGCATAGCACTCTACTCACTGAGCTATATCCCCAGCCCATAGCTTTTAATTTTTAAGACTGCATTTTGATTCATTGTACACAAATGGGGGTACATAATTTCGTTTTCTATGATTGTGCGCAATGTAGATTCATACCATTCGTGTAATCATACATGTACATAGGGTAATGATGTCTGTTTCATTCCACCATTTTTCATACTCCATTCCCTCTCATTTCCTTCTACATATTCTAAAGTTCCCCCATTATTCTCTCATTCCCCCACCCCGATTATATATCATTCTCCACTTATCATGGAATACATTTGGCTTTTGGTTTTTTTGGGCTTGGCTTATTTCACTTAGCATGATATTCTCCAATTCCATCCATTTATTTGCAAATACCATCATTTTGTTCTTCTTTATGGCTGAGTAATATTCCATAGTGTATATATACCACAGTTTCTTTATCCATTCGTCAATTGATGGGCATCTAGGTTGGTTCCACAATCTAGCTATTGTGAACTGAGCTGCTATAAACATTGATGTGGCTATGTTACTGTAGTTTGCTGATTTTAGGTCCTTTGGGTATAAACTGAGGAGTGGCATAACTGGGTCAAAAGGTCGGTCCATTCCAACTCTCCATACTGCTTTCCAGAGTGGCTGCACCAATTTGCAACTCTACCAGCAATGTAAAAGTGTGTATTTTTCCCCACATCCACGCCAACATCTATTATTGTTTGTGTTCTTGATAAAAGCCATTCTAATTGGAGTAAGATGAAATCTTAAAGTTGTTTTAATTTGCATTTCTCTAATTACTAGAGATGTTGAACACTTTTTCATATATTTATTAATTGCCAGTGTGTCTTCTTCTGTGAAGTGTCTGTCCAGTTCCTTGGCCCATTTATTGATTGGGTTCTTTGTATTTTTGTTGTAAAGTTTTGTAAGTTCTTTATAAATTTTGGAGATAAGTGCTCTATCTGAAGTATTCTATGACAGTATTTCTTTTGCAACTAGATACAGTATTATAGGTATAGCAATGTAACAAAGAATTTGGGCTTCCAGGTCAGGAAAAGTCTAAGTTTCCTCTTGGCTTAGCTACTTTATGGCTATTTCATATTGGGCAAGTTATGAAGCCTTTCTAATTCTTGGTTTCCTTATTTGCAAAATAAATCAGTGGGTCCCACCTTTCAAAGAGAAATGTGATTAGGAATTGCAAAGCGTCTGTCACAGTGCCCAGAGCGAGGCACAGAATCAACTGCAGTTTTGTTATTTCTCCACCATCATCCATAAATCTACGCAAGAAAAATGACCACCTTCAAGTAGTTGTCAAATTAACCATTTTTTCTTTCCTTTTGATAGGATAACTTCACTTGCATATTTATCACATCTTGGTTTTAGGAAGGTGTTTCACGAGTATTTCAAGTTGTGGTAGAGATAAGATGTAGAGACATTTGTTGGGTGATTATAGGATTAAGGAGATTCACTTCTAGCTTAAAATATTTGCAAAGAGGGGATTGATGAGCAGTTCCTAGTGACGTGCCATAAGGCTGTCTATCAATTCCTATTTGGTTTGACATTCTAACCAACAATTTGAATAGACATGAGATATATTTATCAAACCTGAATATGAAAAAAAAAATGGAAGTGATAGCTTATTCAACACATAGCTGAATTAAAATTCAAAATTATTTTGATAGGCTTCAGTGTCCCAAAATTCAAATTTAGCAGACTTAAATTTATTTATAGGGAGGAAGATTTCAGTTTGTCTTGCGAATGAATTTCTAAAATCCTCATCATATTGAAGTTCTTGAAATAGAAGAAAGTCTGTCTGAAAGGTTTTTAGCAAAATTTGGGTAAGAAGCAGGCAAGGGAGAGAGGGATCTGCATTTGGTGAGTGGCGTGAGCACAGGGCCTTATCTCCCAGACCTCCACAATGTTGCTTTATAATCGTGCCTGAGAAAGCCTGCCTGCCCTCCAAAGCCCTGGTACCTTTGGGCATCCTCAAGGGGCTGAGCCTGTGTGACTTCTCTCTTCAACTCTCCTGGTTTGCACAGTCTTTGTCTCTCATTCAGCACTAATCACATTTTACCATTTATTGAGAATCTATCCTGTGCTTAGCGATTTTATGTACATTATCTTAAGTGCCCCAACAACCATGTGAAGTTGATAAAATTATCCAATTTTATAGATGAAGAACTATGAAGCTGAAGACAGTTTATATCATTTATTCATCCTGGGTCCTATAGTGAGAAAGTGACCGAAGCTGGACTCCTAACCAGATATCACAAAAGAACCACCCTCTTCCCACTAACTCACAGTGCTTCTCTACCATCTCTCATACAGTTTTTTTGAAAATAATTTTTTTCGTTGTCAATGAGCCTTTATTTTATTTATTTATATGCGGTGCTGAGAATTGAACCCAGTGCCTCACACATGCTAGGCAAGCGCTCTACCACTGAGCTACAACCTCAACTCCTCTCATGCAATTTGAATACATAATTGATAATACCAATTAGCACTATTCATTAATTAAATATTTATTGAGCATCTGTGATATAACTGGCACAATGCAAGGAACCAGACATATAGCCATGAACAAATTAGAAAAATTTCTAGTCTAAGGAGACAGGGAAAAAAAAGGCAAGTCAATGGGTTCCTGGCTTTTGAACTAAGATATGATCAAGAGAAGGCAGCACCGTGGTACGATCTGGGGAAGAAGGTCTTAGGCAGAGGGAACAGAGGTGGTGTGGAGAAAACTAGTTCTGTACAGGGAACAGAATGAAGATCTCTGGAACAGAACCAGAGAAATGGGCGGGCAGCATGGGTGGGTGAAGTAGGCGGGAGCAAATATGCAAGGTCTTGAGCCACCAGGGATGCTCAGCAAGGGGGTGACTCTCATGTTGATAAGAGACCACTCTGGCTGCAGGAGGAGAATGGAGTACAGCAAATGCCTGTGGAAAGCAGAACAGGAGCCCAGACAATGACGGCTGGCTTTGAGGTGGTGGCAGGTGAAATGTCAAAGATCGATCCAACTCAGGATACATCATCAGATTAATGAGACTTTCTGATGGTTTAGATGTTGGGCGTTTAAGAAAAGAGGAAATCAAGGATGACCCCTAGGTTGTTGACCCGAGCACCTGGGAAGACATGAAGATTTTGGCTAAGGTGGGGAGGACGGCTGAGTTGGGTGAACAGGGAAGATACTGGGTGGTATGTCAACTGGGGAGGTTCTATTCTGGCCACGTTCAAGACATCTTTTAGACATTATCAGAACATAACTCTGTGAAGGCAGAGGCTTTGTCTGTCTTCTTCTGTTCTGTACCATAGTGCACATTTAGTACTTAAGCATTTGGTACATAAGTTGTTAATGAAAAAAAAAATCGGGGTAAGTACTGAGAAGGAAACTGGATTTATGCATGTTTAAGTCTTTTGGGTGACGCAGACCCTTGGCACACAATGTAAATGCATTGTGCATTTGTTCTTATGTGCACAGTAAAGATCGCTCAGACAGTGGTTTCTAAAAGAACTGAATTCAACATCCTAACGGGGTTAGCTATCACAGTCCTGGAAAGAGGCTCCAAAACCCCAGTATCTGACTCAAGTTTACCTGGTCTTCCCCATGGTGTTCTGGGTCATTTAAGTGATCTGATGGCCCAAGTCATGGCCTTGGGGCGCTGTTGCACTGTTTCTCTGACTCAAGGTTATTACTTCTGATAATAACAATAATGATGATAGTAGTAACAAGAATAATGCTCACAAATGTCAAGATTCTTGTCTGTTTGCCAAATTCTACTGGATCTATTCTTATTTCAATCAGTCTCAGGATTGAAATGTTAACTTGGTGTGTGCTTTAAACAGAATAAAATGTGCCCCGATAAATCCTTCCCATTCCAAGAACCAGTCTCATAATTTCAAGGTGGTGCTACATTTTCAATATCAGGAAGGGATTGGAAAAGGAAGTCAACAGTATTATGCACATTGAATTCATAAAGAATTCAGGACTCTGGTGCTGTGAAGAAAATGGTTTTATTCAGGGTAAAAGCCAAGTTCAGGCAGAAGGCCCCTCCAGTTCTTGATTCAATAGCAACAAGCAGTTGAATCTGGAAGTCAGAACACTTGACTGAATCCTCACTTGGAAACCATAGATAATTTATTTTGTCTTTCTGTGTCTCAATTTTTTATCCATAAAGTGGTGTGGTTGGTGGTTATCATCGTAGCAAAATTATAATGGAATTTGTTATCATTGGTTATACTGAAAATGCAGTTATTTTAGTTTTTTTTTTTTTTTTTCCTTTTTTTGTGTGAATAACCTTGAACCCTCACTGTGCCTTTGGTCTCTGCCAAGTTCTTTATGCCAAGTTCTTTAAATTTGTCACATTTCTGTCTACTCATACGAAGTGTCTGAGGTAGGCACTATTATTACTCTCATTTAAAGATGAGGGATTAGGAAGCTGGCTCCAAGTTAAATGGCTGAGATGGGGGATTAGAACCCAGGAAGCTGAACCCAGAGCTGTACCCTGTGTGACAAAGGGCCAGGGTGCCTCTCTTATTTCTCATCTGCCATTTGCTGAGTGTTAATGTGAGGGAGGGGAGTCCAGGGGTGCCAAGTGCCAAGAACCATGAAACATGATTTGCTGTCAATCGGCTCTAGCATAGACAGACCACCTTCAACTAAGCTTGCTCTCTGAAAGCTTCACTGCAAGGCTGAGCCTCTGTAGAGTAACTGCATGCTGTATTTCATTTTACTTTTTATTTTATACCTTTATTTTATTTTTATGTGGTGCTTAGGATCGAACCCAGGGCCTCACACATGTTAGGCGAACACTCTACCACTGAGCCACAATCCTAGTCCTGTATTTTCTTTTTTTTTTTTTTTGCCATGGGGAACAGGGTCTTGCTATGCTGCCCAGGCTGGTCTCAAACTCCTGGACTCAAGAGATGCTCCTGCCTCAGTCTCCTCAGTGCTGGGACTACAGGCACATGCCCCCACTCCTGGCCCAAACTACTCTGTTTTGTGGTAGAAATTTCTGGAGTGAAATGTCTGTTAATCCAGGCATGGGCAGTGAAATGGTCTAGGGAAAGAATACAACAACTGCTCTCAGAGGTGCACCTCTGGGGAGATATGCTTTTGTCACGGAGAAATGAGGTCTTCCAGGGCGAGGTGAGATTTCCCTTCCCTGGAGTCTTTTCAGCACTTTACCCCATGAGCTCTCGCTGGAGGAAGAAAGTCTGAACAGCTGCCCTAACAGACGATTTGCTTGGCTTTCTGCTTTTATAAAAAGGGGCAAAAGCTTTGATAGGAAACTCTTCTTAACGCAGTTGAATATATAAATTCAAAACTAATATTTTTTCCAAAACATTTCAAGTGAGGGAACATATTTGGACACGAGGACACTGCCCCTGTCCAGACCACTATCATATGCTCTGTTTTCTGCCTTCTGTGCGGAAATGGTCTTTCCTGAGCAATGACCAGGCAGACTTCTAGACGCTGGAACGTGCCAAAGTGGTCGTCATCGCTTAGGAAGCATATACGGGATTCTGGTGGGAAGGATTCAGTTCAAATGGCTTTTCTCTGGCCAGATGGTTTACTTATTCCTACTATTCTTTCCCAGGGAGCTAAGCTGCACCCTGGCATTCTTTATAGATGGAGTGGCCTTTAAACTGCTGAACCAACATCTGGTAAAACCTAGCAGATGGCAGGAACAAGCAACAAGCGAGCATGGCTTTGGGCTGCCGCATCTGTGAGGCTGGCGGAAGCAGCTTGATGAATGTTCCTGCCAACCACCTGTAACGGGAGTGGGGAATGCCTTGCAGGACCCAGAGCCACAGGCCCACAGAGGTTTCTGGGGTTCCCATGTTGTTCTGGGCCTCAATCTTGGGCTCATGACTTGCCCTTACACCAGCTGGTCTGCAAGAGGAGCCTAGGTAAATGGCCTTGCCAAGAACCACTTAACAAACAAAAACTGTCCTCTCAAAGCACAGGAAAAAGTGAACTTGCTAATGGCCTCTTAAAGCTGAAAATGAGTCCCCAGCCAGAGATATCACCTGACTGTATCTTAGAAGATGACCTGTCAGAAGTGTAGGTCATGACAGGTGATGGGACCAAAGACTCATTTTGGTGACAGATCCTAAGAACCAGCTATAGATGCGGACAATGTAAAGTTCCCAAAAATCCTAATAGGGTGAAGACACCACAAGGGAAGAGGTCCTGTGAAGGAGGCACGAGGCTTGAAGACTGGGGACTTGGAAGTGTGGCCCCAGGATCCTTTCCTCTCCCTCCACGTGCCACTATGGTGCTTTCTGAGAAAAAGAGGCTAGCAAGCGAGGGGGTGAACTTCAGTCTCTAGTTGCCTCTTATCTCTTCTCAGCTGCCTGTGAGCTCCTTTGTAAAGAAGATACAGGAAAAAATAAATGCCTCTCTGTTTCTTTTAGAAAAGATAAATGGCTGGGGAATTTATTGTAAGAGATTTTTTTTTTTTTTTTTTTTTAAGTTAGATCAAAAGGAGGGCAGGCTAGAGGTAGAGGCTGGAGAGAGGAAGCAAAAGGAGGGGGGAAAGAACAAGATGATTTGAGACTGTCAAAGCAAGAGACTTCGTGGGTGGGCAGAAAAGAGGTTGCTCATCCAGAGAGAACGCTGGCTCCTTGGAGCCTCAGATCAAGAATACAGCTAGAGACACGGGTCCAGACTGAGAGGGTGCAGGAAGACCTCTCTCCCAAACCAAACAACCCAGGACTGGGGTCTGCTCGCAGTGTAGTCTTGACTCCCACCTGCTTGGGAACAGCCCTCTCCCATGAGTCTCTGTTTATTTTCAAGGAGAAAGAGAGACCACCTGTAAGAAGCATCTCTAATGCACGCCATGCTCTTGGGGGTCAGGAGAAGGGGGACAGGGAGAAACACCGCTTCCAAATCACAATCCAAACTGATTTTTAATGGTTTATTTTCTGGCCTTCCTTAATGTCAGCTAAACCTTTCCAATCATTTCAAGGTCACACCTTGACCTGCATTTCAGCCATATTTTCCTAAGAACACACATTATGCAACCTGCACCAAAGGCATCAAGAATTCTCTTCCCTTCCCCTCCTTCAGTTAAGTCGTTGCGTGAAGAGGTGGTGGAGTACAGGAAACTCCCAGCTCAGGATCACGTTCTGCTGAAATGCAGGAGCAAGCTACCTCCCTAAGCCACCAGTCTTGCTTATGACAAAAACTGGTTGTCTTCCTGTCCTCAGTGTCCCCCTTCCTCTTCATCTTCCTGGGTACCCCTCCCACCCCGCAGGGCTCAGCCCCAGACGCCAGAGTCAGCAGGAGTTCTGATCACTCACCTCTGCGCCTCAGCTGCACTGTCTGTGCCACTCACAACTGCACCTACTTTCTGCCTTTTTTGGTAGCTATTTGTGTCTGTGCCTGGTAGCTCCTGGCAGCCGCAGACTGTTATTTACTTTCCTGAGAGAACATCCACCACGTTGCTCTGCTTCTAAAAAGCGCAGAGTAAAAGGGAGCAGAACAGCAGGAGGCATGGATAAAGGCACACCGTCTCCCCCGCGTGACCAGTACTCCTGCACCGGGGTTGATGCTCTCTATAACATTCCAAGGACTAGACATTTTCCTTCCCTTTGAAGAAAGTGCATTTATTTTGTTTATCTGACCGTGACAGAACCAGGTATGGGCCGATGATGTTATCAAGTTCCACTAAATATGGCTAATTTCTTAATTTTAAAAAATTTGTTTCACACTCCATTGAGAAAATAGAGAAGGTTAGCGCACAGTAGGTGCTCAATAAATGTCTTGCTTGAGCAAATAAATGAATGAGGGAGGGATGGCAGAAGTCTAGGTAGTAGGAAATTGAATAGAAATAGAAACAAAGAGAAGTAGAACAGGATAGAATGCACAAGGGGTCTAGGAAAAAGTAGAAAGAGAACAAGGGAAAGGATACTAGTCTAGAAAAACTCTATGTCTGCAATTCTAGTTGTATTACAAACATAAGCTTGATCATTTAACAAGTAGAGAGACTGTTGGGTAAGAAAAGACAGACTGTAGTAGACGAATCTGGATTTTGATAACCACACAGCTACGTGTGACCTTGGACAAGTAACTCAACCTCTCTGAGCTCATTACTTTCTTTTAAAACTTTTTATTTATTTTTAAAAAATATTTTTAGTTGGAGATGGACATAATTCCTTTCTTTTATTTGTTTTTATGTGGTACTAAGGATCAAACCCAGTGCCTCAAATATGCTAGGCAAGCACACTGAGCTATGACTTTTTATTTGGAAGTAATTTTAGATTTATAGAAAATCTGCAAAACTAACACACACGAGTACACAAATAGTTCCTGTATACCCTCTGCCCAGCTTCTTTTAATGTTAACATTCATCACAATTATGATACAAATATGAAAATCAGGAAATAAACATTGATACAGGAATACTAGCTAAACTACAGCCTTATGAAGGTATTACCAGTTTTTCCATTCATATCTTCTTTATAGTCCAGGATCCATTAGGATTCTACAACACATTTGGAAGTCATGTCTCCTTTTCTCCTCTAGTTTTGACAGTTCCTTGTTTTTTTTTTCTTACCTTTTATGACCTTGACACTTTTTAAAGAGTTGAATGACACTTTTTTTTTTTTTTTTTTTTGCGGTGCTGGGGATTGAACTCAGGGCCTTGTGCTTGCGAGGCAGGCGCTCTACCAACTGAGCTATCTCCCCAGCCCTGAATGACACTTTTTAAAGAGTTGAATGTCCCTCCATTTAGGGTTTCCTGATGCTTTCTCATGATTAGGTTAAGGTGTGCACTTGTAACTGGAATGTCCTAGAGATGGTGTCTCACCCCTCTTAGGGCATCCTATCAGGGGCTCAGATGATTATCACTGGTGTGTTGACTTTGACTCCTTGTTTGAGTTGGTATCTGTGGCTGGTTATCTCTGTGGTACTATTTTCCCTTTTGTAATTAGTAAGTATCTGGTGGAGAGATGCGTTGAGACTATCAAATATTATCTTTCCTCACATTCGCTTTCACCCAATAATTTTAGTTCATCAGTAGTTCTTGCCTGTAATAATTGTTACTGTCATCTTCTAAGGATGATTTCCTATTTCCCCTTCGTCCTCCATTTATTAATTGGCGTTCTTATCTCAACATAAGACCTGTGCCTCCTGCCACTCACCACACTGATTTGATATTTATTTACATCAGTAGGTACTCAAGAAATATTTATTTTACTCTATGGGTCAGAAGCCAACCCTATTACTATTTATTTGTTGTCTAAACCTCACTTTGTTTATCTATAAGACAAAGATAAAGATAAAGCCAACTGTCACAGGATGAAATGAGATTAGTCATGTATAACTAATTAGAACAAATGAAAACATTTTTAAAAAAAGAACAATTAAATAACAAAATCAATATACTTCTCATGGTTAAAAAAAAAAAAAGAAAAGAAATGAGATTACTGGTGGGGCTGCAAATTAGTGCAGCCACTCTGGAAAGCAGTGTGGAGATTCCTTAGAAAACTTGGAATGGACCCTCCATTTGACCCAGCTATCCCACTCCTTGGCCTATACCCAAAGGACTTAAAATCAGCATACTACAGAGATACAGCCACATCAATGTTCATAGCTGCTCAATTCACAATAGCCAGACTGTGGAACCAACCTAGATGCCCTTCAATTGATGAATGGATAAAGAAACTGTGGTATATATATACAATGGAATATTACTCAGCCATAAAGAATGATAAAATTATGGCATTTGCAGGCAAATGGATGAAATTGGAGAATATCATGCTAAGTGAGATAAGCCAATCTCAAAAAGCCAAAGGACGAATGATATTGCTAATAAGTGGATGATGACACATAATGGGGGGAGGAGGGTTTAGTGTTAGGGTTATAGTTAGGGTTAGGGAGGGGGGCAAGTATGGAGGAAGGAAGCACTGTATAGAGGGAAAAGAGGGGTGGGAGGGGTGGGGGGAAGGGAAAAAATAACAGAATGAATCAAACAACATTGCTCTATGTAAATTTATGATTACACAAATGGTATGCCTTTACGCCATGTACAGAGAAACAACATGTATCCCATTTGTTTACAATTTAAAAAAAAATTCTAACTATAAAAAAAAGTAAGAAATTAGATTAGAAAATGTGAAAATGCCCAGTCTAGAGAGAGCATCTACTAAACAGACGCACCTCCTCACCTTTCTTTTCTTTCCAGTGTGGAAAGCCATGCTAATTTGGAGGCAAGACTATTCTAAATAGGTCAAAATCTGAATTTAAAAATTATATTTCAATGTGATGCAGCTTTTTCTACCTTAAGGTAGAAAAGGATTTTTTTCTTTTTAAAATTGATGTTATAATTATACATAATAGTGGGATTCATTATGCTGTATTCGTGCGTGCATATAACATAATTTGATCAATCTCAATCCCTAGTACTTTTCCTTTCCTCCTCCCTCCCCATCAGTTTGCCCTGCTCTTACTAATCTCCCTTATATTATTGTCATTGCTGTCTTAATTATATATATGTGTATATATATATATATATACATACATATAAATACACACATACACATACACACACTAGAATTTAGCTATCTCAGTATTATCTTGTGGAGGTCATTTGGGATTGGCTTATGACGACTTAAGACTGATTTTTCATCAGTATCCCCATAATTTGTATGAAAATAGATCCTTGAGAATACTTGAAAACAGTCTGTTCTCTTAAGTAGTTTAAGTGTTTTCCCAGAAATCTTGTTTACGTTCCGAAGTTGCTTAGCTAAACTATTTTCAGAGATAGTCCAAAGCATGCCTTAACCCAGCTGTGGCTCAGATCATCACCAGCTCTGAATTAGTGATATCACTGATTCATCTTTGATTCCCAAGGTTGTGTAGTGAGTGGAAGAAAGCCAAGTTTAATTTAAAATTAGATTTTAAAAGTTCTGGCAATTTGCTTTTAAGTTCAGGTCAAATTGGGGGAAAAAAAAAAAAAGACAAGAATAGGGTCCTAAAGTTGTGAGAGCGAGTAGATCTGGAAGTTTAAAATAATTCATGAAATACAGAAAAATGCACTAGTAAAATCGCTCCGTTTACGGGAACTTTCATTTTCCACTCCTTTTTTATCGGTAAGGAAAATCGAGAACATCAGGAGATTCATTTTAAAAAGCGGCTCTAGGGCACTGTGGTTTGCTGGCGCGCTGTGTGCTCCCAGAGGTTCTGTCTGGAGCAGGGTGGAGTGGGGCCTGATGCAGGTGAGGGGCAGGGTCCTACGGTGGTTCAAAACCCAGGCTCCGGGGCCTGATTATCAGGGCTTGAAACTCACAATTGCCATCCCCACTTGTGTAACCCTAAGTAAAGGACCTCACACCTCAGTTTTCCCAGTGGTATTGTGGGGCTTACGACAACGCCTATCTCCCAGGGTTGCTGTGAGGAGCTGTAAGTGGTTCATGTGAAGTGGTTGGCATTACAGTGCTAGATGGGTACTAGCTGCTCCTAGGGAGAATAGGTCTCCTTTTGAGGAATGCTGTCTAGACATGGAACTACTCGGACTCAGTCTCTAACACGATCTACATCCACTGGGCTTTATCATGGTCACTGACATTACCACCAGGGTCTTCGCTGCAAGCTCCAGAGGCTGTAAAATGAGCTACAAAGTAACAAAGATTGATGGATCCTAATTAGGATAAGTTATCCTCCATGTGTGTGTAATATGTCAAAATACACTCCACTGTCATGTAGATCTAAAAAGAACAACAAAAAAGGCTGATGGATCCTCTGTCAATTCATGATACCTATGATCCAGAGGGGGTTGTCCTTGGAGCATTAGGTAGAATTTCCTAACTGACCAAAGTAAGATGCTACCCTGTCTGTGGAGTTTCATCAACCAACAACCAATAACCCCCAGATTAAAATTCTGTGATTTAATATTCAAGGCAAAGCACATTATGTTTAAAACAAATTATAGAACAGAACACTGGCTGTGGGTACCCTATGGAGAGAAAGGGTCCTTTAAGCCTCCACGTGTAGTATGCCTAGCCTTGAGAATACAAGGAGACCCATGTCTCCTTCCTGTCCCTCCTCCTTGCTCCAGGGCCACAGGGACACCAGCCATCGGCTCTTCCCTCTCTGTGAATCCCTACACCCCATACAGATGCTCTGTCTCAAAAGTTTCCAGGCTCCTGTCACACCTGTCCTCTTTAGAACTGGCTGTTCGCTTGATCTCAGAGGTTGTGGAGTGACTTTTGGGGGCTGAGAATGTTCATGGAATGCAGACAGAGGAGTGGGGCCAACTGCCCATGGTTACCCACATGTGGAATCCCAGTCGTATTGCTATTTATGTTTCTGCTGAGGGGTCCTAATATTGGGAGAGGGGGTGGGCTAGACAGATGTGGCCAGGGATCCTGTTGTTGAAAATCAAAATCGAGACACCAGTCTTAAAGCCGCCAGTGGGAATGGACAGAGTGGGATCTAGGGGGTGAAAATCTGGTTGTTCAAAGGGAGAAGAATTGGTGCGTTCAACAGTGACAGGGAATGGAGATGTCAATCAGATGTGAGGGCAGGCAGCGCAGCGAAAGGAGAAAGATAGTGTGGTCATCTCACTGCCTGGAAAGATGCAGCCACCATGGAAGTGGTGGGAGGCAGGGAGACAAACCTCAGAGAAGAAATACACATAAGAACATCCCAGAGTGACTCCTTACCTCATTGAATCTCATCACGAGGTCCTCGAGGGCATTGTGCTCTCCATTCTGAGAGGTGAGAATTGATGCTGAGATGGATGCTTTGAGGCAAGGCAGGGACCTCTGGCATTCTGGCGTGCCCAAGTCCCGGGTTAAGAAGCAAAGGTAGTCTACCGGCAGGACCTTTCGGTAAATATTCTGCTCCTGCTCTGTCAGGATGCTGGCGACTTCCTCTGGGAACTGGATGAGAGGCTGCAGATCGATCAGCTCCTTGCTGATCCCAGCTGAACTTGAAGGGAAGGTGTTGGAATTGGCCATAGAGGTGGCTGGTTGGCGTTCTGAAATAAAGCGACAGAAGTCATGGTTATACCAGGGATGGTATCCCTGACAACAGGTACTTGCTTGAGAGCCATTCGAAGCCTTGCAGGTTTCTTAGCCAAATCCTGATGGCCAAACAGCTCTACATTATCTCACTTATCCGGAGATCTTTCTGATATCTGACCTGCCATCCTCCCACCCCCAAGAGGTGGGGATAGGGCTTAGTTTTCCATTTTTAGAAGTGCCATTAATCAAGCATACTATTCTCCAACCCATTCATTGTAACACTCTTTGGAATACCATTTGCTTCTTTATCTTCCTTTGCTAAGTGAAAAGAAGGGAAGGTGGGTGAAGGCACAGTTGGTTAAAATGGAAATGGAAGGAAGGTCATATATGTAATGTGCATATGTCATGTAAGCATGTAGGAGACCTGGGGATCCTCCACAACGAGGTTTAAAAACTTCGTGGTATATTCTGCCAACTTTATACCTTCAGAAATTTTGGTTTCACTGAGGTCCATTGGGAGTTTGCAAGAGGAGGACTACTTACAAAGGGAAGGAAGGAGTGGGTAATAAAATGTGTCTACATAAATCAGTCTTATTCCCTGGTCTGTAACTGGTAGGGAGTTGGCAGAAGGAAGCAAAAGAGAATGTGGCAGATGCATTAGTTAGAAGTACCAAAGGCAGGAATTCCTAGGCTCAAAATGATTCCGTAAGACATACACGCTTTTTATTTTGACACTATCCCAGTCTGCCTCTTTATTTCCTACCTGTATCACATTCACTTATTCACTAATTCATCTACTTAGCCATCTATCCACTTATTCATTCAACAAACTTTGAAAAATCTGAGATGAGCCCTAGAGCAGAGTTTCCCCAAGTATGATCTTCAGAAGACTGGCACTTGGAGGAAAATCATTTTTGTGGCCATGTAAGTCACACATTCATGTCACACATCTCTTCCTGGGGACACACAAGGCACAGTGGTGCCCTGTCATAGGCTGATGGGCCTTGCAGTAAAGAACTCATTTACAGCAGCTTAACCCAGTGTTCCCAAGTCACTCTTCATACAGTGACTGACATCATTCTGTGTGATCAGTGTCCTTGAGACCTCTTCGGGAAATAACTGCCCTGGAGTCCAAACTATCCTCCTCCAAACAGAGCAAGTCTTTCTTTCCCTGCAGACCCTCCTGTGGGCCTCCTGCACACGTTATTTGCCCCAAATCTTTCTTACATCCCTTCCTTTTCTTACAAAACCCTCATTTTCTCCTTGCTAAAATAAAGTCCATCTGTCTTCTGATGGCACTGCTATTGGCCTGTCATCAGAATTGGATTCTGGGCAATAGTGATGTCCATAGAAGAACTTCCTTGACCTTCAGATCGCCTCAGTATTCCAGGTTTCTTTTTCTCTTTCCATTGCAGAAACCTTTGGAAATATCACTCCAATGTCTGTCTGTCTGCTTCTCTGAATTACTGAACTCATTATTCCTGAGTTTGTCCTTCTTCTTTCTCCAATTTCCAAAACAAAGCAACCAACATGTTGACAGGACACCTGTGCTGATGTTCTGGGCTCTGATGTTTTCCCCTCAACTCATCTTCTCCTAAGCAGCCTCACTGCCTTTGAAGCTCTGCACAGGAAGTTCCTGATGGTATTTGCTACTTGATTAAGTGAGCTGCTCCCCATATTGAGGAATGCTTTCAGTCAAGTTGCAAAAAACGAAAGAAGAAAAACAAAACCAAACCAAAAAAAGAAGAGAACGCTTTAAAGTTTGAGTGGCATTGCTCTCCACTGATGCAAGCTGGACTTGTAAACATATTTCAGGCAAAACTTGCTGTTTTGTCTTCCCTATAAATTTTGTAGTGTACAAATAAACATTCACTTTGTGAAAAGCAAGCAAGTGAATAAGAATTTATTCTAAGCATTTTGTCCTTATTTTGGACCAAACTACCCAAAATCTACTGCAGCAAAAAGTGGGAACTACAAAGTATATTGAATTTTTTTCAAGCTTCAGATTCCAAAAATGTAAATAAGGCAAATGCCCCAATCCAGCCAACTTGGCCTCACTCTCCAATTTTTGAATAGTTTAGAAAGTGACTAGCTTTCCTGAAAATTGCATCAGAATGTGGACTGATGACAGAGGCAGATTGCAGTTTTGGGATATTTGATAATTTATGTACAATGGAATTATTCACATATAGAAACTCTTCTCAGAAGTAACCAGCTCTGAGACACCATTTCAAAATATAGTACTTTACAGAAGAAATAAAAATAACTCCCAAATCTTATGAAACAAGTCACTTACTTATCTAATACATTAGAGAAGAGAGAATGTAATAAAATATATAATATTAAAATGATATATTGCAAGTGGCAATATATCTTGAGACATGAATCCCATGCTGTTACAATGAATGATGAATCCAGTGACTGGTGAGTGACAGTAATAAAGGAGAGCTGAAAAAAACTGAATAAAAGAAGAAAAAGGAGCCTGGTCAGTGTAAGCCTAATAAATCCAGTGGCCCCACATATCTCAGAATAAGCAAGACAGTTAAAAAGGAAACACAAATTAAAGCTAGAAGCCTCGAAACACAGGCAGGCCTTTAATGTAGGTTTTCTTAAAGCAGTATTATCCAGGGATTTTATACCATGCACCACGAAGAGAAGTCCCAGAAATATTCTTAGAACATAATCTCCTATCCCTCAGGTTCACACTTTTAGCAGCTATCGTTTCCCACTTATTTCCTGACTGGACTCTCCTTGTCTCCTTCTTCCTCTTTACATGCCACATAACCATGGTGCTCCACCGTATGTCACCTCCCCACCTCCCTATCTACAACATGGGACACCTGATGGTGGATTAAAGACCCAGTTACTCTCTGACACCTGATCCTCCCCCACCCCCTCCGCCATGTGTGCAGCAAAGTTCCCAGAGCCCACTGGCCACTGTAGTTCCCTTGTGAAAGCATTTTTAGAAAATTTCTGGTAAATAAAATGATCACCTTGTTTAGAGTCAGTGCTCTTAGCCCCTCGATCTTCTGTTAAGAGTTATTCTACAGCAGAATAGGGCTATCTTTTCAGATACTGTCATGGCCTTGACCTATGGATCATGAGACAATGTGACTTCAAATTCAGATTCCCTGCTTCAGTAGAAGCTTCCTGTGCTAAGGGCTTTCTATGGATTAATTCAGGACGTAGTATCGGCCATGCTTTATTCATGAGAGAACTGCTGTTCACATAAGGTCCCCAAAGTACTAAGTCAGAGAGCTGGTGTCTGAGCAGGGTCTATCGACTGCAGAGCTCACGTTCCTGGTCACACTGGCATTCCAGGTTGTGAATACAGCTCAAGAGAGTTAGTGTAAACCAGTTCCTTGTCTTTACTCAGGAGATCTGGTAAATGACCTCAAAGTTCCTCAAGAGGGTTGACAGCTCTCTTTCTCCATCAGCCTGGAACCATTGTCACTTCAACCACATCACTACTGTGTGGTATTATAGTACACAGAAATTCAGATGAGCCCTCTGCTCCCCTTCCTGGGAGTTTATAAAAATGTCCCCATACTGTAAACCTATATTTTCCAAACTGCACTGCACTGAATTCATATAGAATATGGTTCCTTGGTTAGTAATTTAGGGGAAATATTGAGTTAAATGAAGTTAAACAGACTTTTTTCTTCTTCTTTTTAAACTGCAGGGTTTCTCAAAGCCTTTGATAACTCCCATGGGGGAACATAATGTGACAGAGCAGCCCTCCTCAACCTTGTTGCCTGTCTCTGTGTCTTTTACATGGGAACCCCAGTCTCTGCAAAGCATTTCTCATCACACTCAGTGGACTCAATGCGAGAAATGGAGCCTAAGTAGGTTGTGGGGTTGGTGATTCTGAGAGCTTAGTCTGTAATTCTGTGTAAGGATCCAAGGATGAGAGGGACAGTGGATTATTTAGGAAATTGCAAGTTGTTCCCTGTGGTTGAAGTTTATACTTAGAGAGGCAGGGTACGGCTGGAGAAAACATGGAAGGAAGCTTCATTTTTCAGAAGGCTCCAGAGAACTAGTGAGTCTCATGAAAGAACAAAGACAGATGGGGGTGGTGGGAAGATCTAAACATAGATGCATCCTAGACTTCTGGCTCTCCAGTGGACGTAGGCATCACCTCCTCTCAAGGGACAGGAATCCCAGGCAAAGTTGTCCTTTGAAGAGCTCTGAGAAGCCGAATTATCCCCAAGGACCCTCCTGCCAGACTATAGAGCCCTCTTCTCCTCCCTTATTCTCTGGTTCTTTTATGAGACTCACTAGTTTTCTGGAGCCTTCTGAAAAATGAAGCTTCCAAGATCTTGACCTTGTCTATAAGCTGTGATTCCCAAAGGCTGTACAAAAATTGCACAGCCCACAAATACCCTGGTATTGATGGGTGTTTTTCCTATACTTGTTCACCAAGTGCCTATGGGAACCTCCTAGCCTCCAGGGTTAGCACTTAAGAAAACAATGCTGATTCAGATCCTGATCCCACCCAAGAGCCTTCAGCTTGGACTAGAGTCCAACCTGCTGCTTTCCATTTATTTCTCCTTTTTCTTTTTGGTCCCCACCAAAAGTCAAAGCATTTGGTCTTTTTTTTGCTATGCCTCTGTTGGTGTTTCACACCAGTCGATGCCTAGGGAGACTTGTTATTCCTAGCGGTGAGATAAGAACTTCCAAGAATGTGCTATGGTAGGTTAAGGAAGAAGAAACCTGCCCACTTCCCTTATTTCCAGTCTTTAGGTGGGGATCAAAGCAGAGTGACCTGGCACACAATCCACCCTGTATATATTCCCCTGCTTGTAGATTAGGGGCAGCCCTCCTTATTGTCTTGGCCGGTCACTGCCAAGGAACATGTGAGTAATAAAATGTCCAAACCTTCTTCTTTGCATTCTCCAAGTTCTTTCTTTGGGATTGGTAAATCGTATGCTGGGGTTTTGCAGCCCTGGAGTGGAACAGCCTCATACAAACATCTAGAGTTTACAAAATAATTTCATTTAACCTCTACATAATGTGAGGGAGTCATTGCTCCTACCCCAGGTAAGGTATTGATGCTCTTATTTTTTTATAAAGCTTCAATCAAGTTGTTATGTGACTTGCCCAAGAATCCAGCTTGTTAGTGGTCAGCCCTGGAACTGGCAAAAGCTGAGACAACCTGAAGATTCTGTTCCCAGCCCAGTGCTCCATGTTACCCTAAGCTGGCCTGAGCTATCTTGGGCATGCTCAGTGTCCAGGGGCCAGCCTTAGGAGCTGTCAGTACATCCAAATGGGTTTAAAAAATGCTAAGGAGAGGGGCTGGGGCTGTGGCTCAGTGGTGGAGCACTTGCTTCACACATGTGAGGCACTGGGTTTCATCCTCAGCACCAGATAAAAATAAATAAATAAAATAAAGGTATTGTGTCCACCTACAACTTAAAAAGATATATGTTAAAAACAAAACAAAACAAAAAAAGAAATGCTAAGAAGAAATTCATCCATTCTTTTGAGTGCCTACTATGTGCCAATCTTTGTTTCAGGCTACACTGGTGTTGGGATTTTAATGACCAGAAAAAAATACCTCTGCACATAGAACATCCTAGGAGAGGACACCAATAAACAATAAATAAAGTGTACGAGAGACAATGCATGTTGGAAGGACAAAGAAGTGTCATGGTGAAAACCAGAAGAGGGTTTCAGAATGTGGGTGGGGAGACTTGACACTGCATACACCAACTCAAATGCTGGCCAACTTCTTCAAGTTGTTGTTGTTTTTTTTTTTTTTCTGCGAAAGTGTTTAAAACTTAACTCATCAGGATGCTCTTGGCTTGTCATCCTTTTCTAGTGTTTTAACAATAGCTACTCACCTAGATCTTGCTCTTTACCATTAATTAGCCCTTGGATTTAAGCAACAGATTTAATTACCACGAGAAACCCAGGAAGATGGGTGTGATTATCCACATTGGACAGAGGTCAGAATGTTAAGTGATTTGCTTAAAGACACCCTGCTTCTACCAGATGGGATTAGAATTTAATTCTCCGTCTGACTCCAAAAAATCTTTTATGCTTAGCATTTTAAGGGATCTTCCCTGATTTCCTATTGTGCCTGTGACTGTCTCTGTCTCTGTGTCTCTCTGTCTCTGTCTCTGTCTCTCTCTCTCTCACACACACACACACACACACACACACACACACACACACACACACACCTTTTCTTTTCCTGGTAAGGAGTGGGGTTGGAGAGTTAGGAAGGATTATCCTTCGCAGGAATATGAATTTAGAAGGTACATCCTCCCCAAGCTGAGTGACCTTTTAATCATGATTATAAATTATATACATTCTATCGAAACCTGGGGAAAGCTGTCACATGGCCCTGATTCTGAAACTTTCATTCCCACTGTCTGGGGGGGGGGGGGGGAAGTCAGGGGTGGGGCAAGGGGGAAATGGGCCCAGTTTTCTTTGAAGGCAAACAAAATTTAAGCCTGCATTCCCTTTGTCCAAGCAACTCCACTTCTAGGATTTTTATCCAACAGAAATTCTTGCAAAAATATAGACAAAGTGAGGGAAATTAATCCCTACAAAAATTGAAAAAAAATCACAAGGTGATAAAAGCAAATTGAGAGCAGTGGGATATGATCCTACTGGGAGAAAAAGCATTTTATATAAAAAAGAAAAAGAAAAAAGCATTTATAAATGTAGGTCTATGTTTACCTACGTATCCAGTATATGCCAAACTAACAATAGTGTTTATACATTACATAGTTCTGTTGCCTAACTTTTTATAACAGTATCTTTAGTTATTTTTAAATTTTTTCAGCACTGGGGATGAAACCCAGGGGTACTCTACCACTGAGCCATATTCCCAGCCCTTTCTTATATTTTATTTTGAGACAGTCTTACTAAGTTCACTGGGCTGGCCATCAGCTTGGGATCCTATTGCCTCAACCTCCGGCATAGCTGGGATTACAGTCATGTGCCACTGTGCCCAGTTATATCAGCATTTAAAAAAAAAAAAAAAAAAAAAAAGATAAAAGTGATAAGTAATAAATGAGAAATTATACTCCATGTATGTATGATGTGTCAAAATGCATTCTTCTGTCATGCATAACTAAAAAGAACAAACATAAACAACCCCATTCAATAAAACAATAAATCAACAGAATGAGACAAACATCACTACCCTATGTGCATGTATGATTACACAAATGGTGCAACTGTACTTCATGTACAACCAGAGAAACAACAATTGTACCCCATTTGTGTACAATGAACCAAAATAAATAAGTTTAAAAAAATCAGAAAAAAAAAATGATATGTGAAAAATTTACCCAGAGAACACAACCTCAATCTTGTCATATTCAAAAACTGGTTCAGCTTTTGGGTTGTTCCAATTTCTTTTTTCCCAAAATTGTTTTCTTCTTTAAAAATTTATTGAGATATGATTTGTATTCCTGGTCATTTGGACTCATTTTTGGTTTTTACCTTGACTTGGTTTCTCCTTTGATGGGCTTTTCTTTTAGGGTAGTTCCTCCCTTTGCTGTCTTTTATTATTGTTTTTCACTTCCTCTTCATGAGAGGGGGGAGGGGTGGGGGTATGAAAGATGGTGGAATGAGACAGACATCATTACCCTATGTACATGTATGATTACATGAATAGTATGAATCTACATCATGTACAACCATAGAAACAAAAAGTTGTACCCCATTTGTGTACAATGAATCAAAATGCAGTCTGTAAAAATTAAAAAAAAGTATTTAAAAAATTATTTTTATTTGTTCTTTTTAGATATACATGATATAGTAGAGTGTATTTTGACCTATTATACATACATGGAGTACAACTTATTCTAATTAGGATCCCATTCTTGTGGTTGAACATGATGTGGAGTTATACTGGTCATGTATTCATATATGGTAACATTGTTTTCAAAAAGTACTTCAAGTTACAATTAAGAAAGTAGGAAACACTTCTTTTATCTACTCTGTTTTCCTTTGAAAATAGATTAATTTTGAATGAACTTTATAGTCACTTTTTTAAAGTTAAGCATTGGATTGTCAAATGCACATTTAATGGTGTACTTCCAATTATATAAACGAAAAGAGAAGAACATTGATTTCATTTTATAAAAGATTCACAGTTAGTTTAAAAACATTATCTCGGGCAGAGCTGAAAATTGCTTCCAACAGGGAAATCATGGGTTTGGAAAAAAGTTTAGTCAATTGGTGGTTTTTTTTCTCATTACCCATTATTGGTTTTCAGAGTAACAAATCAATCTTGCAATGAACATGTCTGTCTAGTTCTCAACCTCCCATGAAAAAGACAAGTTCACAAAATCAATATAGCATATTATTTCTCAGTTAGTACTTAAAAAAGAAAAAAGCCAATATGTCTAGACTGAGAGTTAAGACATGTTCAGATAAAACCATCTACTGACTGAACAGACAAAAATCTGGTAGAATTCTCATTAATAAGACCCAACTTTTGCCCCTTGATTTCCAAAGAAATATGCACTTATTGTGAAAATGTAGGAAATATAAAGAAATACAAAGGAGAAAATTAAAATAATCGATAATCTCATACCCAGAGATAATCTCTGCCACAATTTTTTATTGTAGTATTTCATGTTTTTTTTCTGTAAAGACACAAAATATTTACAAAAATAGGATCATAGAACATATATTTTTTTCTAACTAAAATTTAAAAAACCCCATTAGAGAATACATTTCCTCACTTCTAACACTAGTTTTATAATATTTTAAGGACTCTCTAGTAGTCCATGTAATATGTATACTTTTTACCATTATAAATAATACTGTGATATATATATAATTTTACATGTTAAATGGTAACACTGATAGAGGGAAAAATCCCCCACCCATTTTGGGAAATATCCAGGTAGTTGTATTTTCTCGCCTTTTCTTTTTCACAGCACATTATCTATTTTATTGGTGCCTCACATTGATTATTCATCTACCTATGTTTACAATGGATAAAAAAATTGAATTTAAATTTATATGGTAGGTTATAATAATATGTTGGCCTGTATTGGGGAAAATGTTGTTATTGCTTCAAAGTTAGAATATATGAATTGTACATATGAATATGTAATATATAATATAATACCATATGAATATATTCAGAGTGTACTGGTGACAACTGATGCCCCCTTCTCCAGCAGCACAGTCCCAAGGTATGGCCAAATTAGTAGATATGTATAGTTCTAAAGCCAAAGTCAGTGGGCTGGGGAAATAGCTCAGTCGGTAGAGTGCTTGCCTTGTAAGCACAAGGCCCTGGGTTCGATCTCCAGCACTGCAAAAATAATAATAATAAAAATTAAAAAATAAAATAAAACTAAAGTCAATCGGGCCACCTGAGCTTCAGAGTCCCACCTGGCAGAGCAAAGGGATTCTGAGTCTATTATATAACTACTGCAATCAATGATAATCATAAATAAATTATAATATTATGACCACTCCAGGACTTACCATGTGGCAGGAACTGGACTGTTATCTGCAGGTCTCATTCCACCCACACAACCACTCTAGAAGTTAGCATGGCACTCACAGCTATTATTATTCCCATTAGCACCTCAGGACATAGGGGAAAGGAACCTGCTCACCATCACACTGAGATCAGTGATAAATAACCGAGCATCCTGAAATCACCCTGCAACATGAGTTGAAGGGTTCTTCCCTTTCTTCTCCAGGTACAACTGACAACCTGATGTCTCTTAGTGGTGTGCAAAAGAGGCAGGGCTGGGACCGAATGCTCAAGCTGGAAGGAACTAGAAAGTGCAGATGGGATGAATTTTCAACCCTTGCCATGGTTTTCCAAACCGTGCTTCTGAGAGGCCACCTTAGACTACAACTCAAGGTCCCTGACTCCCAGCCTGGGGCATTCCCTGTTCACTCCATGATTGCTCTTCCTTAGTGTGGCTAGAATCTCAGATGCTCCAAGCTCCTGGGGAAAGCTCCCTGAGAAGAAAACACTGAAAGGGAGTGAACTCCAGTGGCTCTGAGTGAGGTCCTGGGAGTCACCCAAACTTGGGGCTGCAGTCCAGCGTGGTCAGTGACTTGCTGCATGACCTTGAGCATGTTCTAAACAGCTCTGTCACAGAGATGATGGGGACATCAAAATGAGAAAATGTACACAAATTTTGTTACCTTTCAGCTCTCTAGAGTTAGCTGTTGATCATCATAGCTAATTCATCATCTGAAAAATGAAGAAGGAATTCTGGGTCTTTCATCTTAGAATCTTGATGGCCAGACTTAGGAGTTAGGCATGTATCAAACCATTTCAGGCTATGGAAACTTTTGCTTTGTTTTTTTAACCTGAAATTTGCACCCTCTGGTATGGTGCCCACCATAATAAAAAAAAAAAAAAAAAATTTTTTTAACTCCCAAGAGACAGGAGTACAATTCAGTAGTTTTTATATATTCACAGAGTTGTGTAACCATCACCACCACAGTCAATTTTAGAATATATTCATCACCCCCAAAATGTGTAAACTTGTGCACGTTAGTATCACTTATCTCCCCAATTCTGCCTCACATCAGCCTCTGACAGCTACTAATACAGTTGTTCATATGGCTTTGCTTAGTCTGGACATTTTGTGTAATGGAATGTGGTCTTTTGCATCTGGCTTCTTTCACTTAGCATATTTTCAAGTTTTATCAATGTGGTAACATGCTGCAGTACTTCATTTCTTTTTACAACTGAATAGTAGTCCACCGTATGTGTATATTTGGTTTATTCATCACATGACAGACACTTCTGTTGTTTACATTTCTGGCTACTATGAATAATGCCATTATGAACATTTGGGCATTTTAATATATTTTAATTTCCATTGGGCTTATACCTGGTAGTGGATTGCTGGATCATATGGTAACTCTGTATTTAGTGTTTTGAGGATACTCAAACTGTTTCCACAATGACTGCAGTGATTTACACTTCTATCAGAGACATACATACAGGGTTGCAGTTTCTCACATCCTTGTCAACATTTTCTCCTTTCCCTTCCTTTTCCATTCCCTCCCTTCCCTCCCTTTCTTCCTTTGCTTTTTGAATATGCATCCTGGTGGGTTTACAGTGATAACTTATTATGGTTTTGATTTACACTTTACTAATGACTAATGATGTTGAGTATCTTTTCATATGCTTATTAGTCATTTGTATGTCTTCTGTAGAGAACTGTCTATTCAAGCCTTTTGCCCATTGTTGAATCCAGCTGTTTGTTTTTTTTTTGTTTTTTTTGTTTTCTGTTGGGTTTTAGTTCTCTAAGTGCTAATTTCTCAACTATGTATAATTTGTAAATATTTTCACCCATTCTGTTGTTGTCTTTTCACCCTAATAACAGTGTCCTTTGGTGCAAAAAAAATTTTAGTTTTGATGAAGTCTAATTTATCTATTCTCTCCCTTCTTGCTTATAACTCTTTGAATCATATCCAATAAATCACTGCCAAATCCATTGTTATGAAACTTATTCTTGTTTTTTCTTCTAAGAGTTTTATTGTTTTATGTCCAATTTGTAGGTCTTTGAACAATTTTGAGTTAATTTTTATATGTGTATGGTAAGGGTCCAACTTTATTACATGTGGATATCCAGTTATTCCAGCACCATTTATCAAAAAGATTGTTCCTTCCCTGTTGAAGGGTCTTGGCATCCTTGTTGAAAATTACTAAACTTAAATATATATATTTCTATTCCATTGGTCTATATGTCTGTCTTTATGTTAGCAACCACAATGTTTTGATTACTGTAGCTTTGTAGTAAGTTCTGAAATCAGAAATCTTCTCAAGACTTTTTCCAACTATTCTGGGTCCCTTGACACTCCATATGAATTTCAGGGTCTGCTTGATAATTTTTACAAAACATAAATAAATAAATAGAAGTTGAAATTTAGATATTGTGTTGAAACTGTACATCTATTTGGAGGAGTATTACCATCTCAAGGGTACTGGAAGATTGTGGAGAACACAGGATGTTTTATTTAGGTTCTTTAAATTTTCTTATGAAAATGTTTTTATAGGAGTCAATATACAAGCCTTGCACTTCTTTTGCTATTTATTCCTAAGTATTTCATTCTTTTGTGTGTGTGTGGGGTGCTGGGATTGAACCCAGGGCCTTGTACATGGGAGGCAGGCACTCTACCAACTGAGCTATATCCCCAGCCCAGTATTTCACTCTTTTTCATGCTCCTTTAAATGGAATTGTTTCCTTAATTTCCTTTTTGGATTGTTCATGGTTAATGTATTGAATATAACTGATCTTCTATCCTACCACCTTGATGAGTTTACTCATTAGTTTAGTAGTATTTTAGTGGATCCTTAGGATCATCTATATATGACATCATCTTATCTGACAATACAGTTTTACTTCACTTTTCCAATATGAATGGATTTCTTTCTTTTTCTTATATAATTGCCCTGGAGAAGAGCCTTCCGTGTAATGTTGAAGGGAGTGGCAAGTACCTTTGGTACTTGATCTCGAGTGGAAAGCTTTCAGTTTTCCACCATTATACATGATATTAGTTGTGGGTTTTGCATAGATGCACTTCATCAGTTTGGGAAATTTCCTTCTATTCTTACTTTGTTGAATTTTACTTTTCATGAAGGGGTGATGGATTTTGTCAAATATCCATCTGTCTGTTGAAATGACCATGTGGTTTTTGCCCATTATTCTATAAAAAGGAGTATTAGACTCATTGATTTTGGTATGTTTAACTCTACATTGATTTTTACATGAATATACTAAATGTTTACTTAAAATTTAACTGAGAAGACCTTTGTACAAGATCAACAGACATTTATTGTCTATTTGCTCTCCTGGCTCTAACTTGAACCTCTATGTTGGACAAGAACAGATGGCAAACTGAAATATAACTGAAAACATGATTCAACTCACAATCATAATTTTAAAAAATTATTTGTTTTAAAGAAAGTATATACATGTATGTACATATGTGATTTAAATATACATGTATTTACATATGCATATATTTAAATTAATGTTGAACATGAATACTTTATTGTTGTTTGCTATTATAATCACATTTTCAACTCTTGACAATATGAGTATCAATTAAATTAGCTCTATGACTTAAAAGAAAAATCGGTGCATAATGTTTCTGATTTAGAACATATTACTGCAAAAATGACTTTGGGTAGGTCAAAGTTACTTAATGAGAAAAACACATATGGACTTGGAAACTTTCTTTTCCCATAAAAGGCAGCAATAATGGTACTGATAATATTTCCTGCTAATATTTATGGAACCTGCCCCTCAGTTAATCACATCCTAGCAACAATTTTATTTAAGTACTTTTTTAGTCCTACCAGCAATTCTGTGACCAAGATAAAGTTATCATTGTATTTAATAGCAGAGGAAACAAAAGTCACTTGCCTGAATATTCACAGGTAGTTAAGAGGTGGGGTCAGAATTCTGCACTAGACCCAAGTGACTCCAAAGTCATTTGACTTTTAACCATATTTTGTGATTTGGTTATCAGAATTTCATTTATGTGCAAACAGAATTGTTCATTTCACCTTTTGAACTGAAATGGAACCAAAAATCCTGGAAGATTATATGAGATTTGAAGTGTCCCATTTGTTGACCAAATGCTATGTCAAGTACTCGCTGAGTACTTACTATGTGAATTTAACCCATATCATGTACCTAATCTAGTAACAAACAAGGCTATCAGGAACTATTATATATTTAATTATACAGTTAATGATTTTTTCGACTATGTTTGATGATTTAAGTAGAAGATATTCATTGAAAAAGTCAATCCCACCTTTTAACAGAAAAAAAAAAAAAATTAGCTAGTCCAGTGCAGTTAATGATACATTTAGTGTATCCATAACTGGGGGAATTAAAATCACCATAGAGATCATTTGCATAAAAAATAATCATGGAGATGGATTTTGTCCTGGCAATATCAAAATTCTTTAAAACCCTTTCTGAGTTAATGCCAAAAACTACCTAGTGATTTAACTTCAAAAATAATTTTTTCTTAGTATTGTGGATAAAAGAAATAAAAATATATTCTTTTTTTCAAAGAAGAATAAAATAGGATGAATAAAATACTCAAGCATAAAATGACATGCATTATAAGGAAACTGAAGGGAAAAAGAACAAAGTAAAATTTTTGACGGTTTTAAAGAAGAGTTTTCTGTTTTATTTTTTAAAGGATGATGTCATTATCAAATTGCTACAGGATTTATGTTCCAAAGGCTGTATTTAAAGGAGCAACACAGGGTTGGGGAAATAGCTCAGGTGGCAGAGCACTTGCTTCCCAAACACAGGCCCTGGGTTCAATCCCCAGCAGCTAAAAAAAAAAAGAAATGCCGATATTTATAATATACTGAAGCTAATACTCTACAACTATTTAAACTTATGAGAAACGTTTTGGATAGCATGTAAAAGTGTGCATAAGCAAAACTGCAGTGAGCTGTGAATTTTGCACATTGCTTCAATGTAAATGGAAATGCAATTTTGATGTTCTAATAGGAAAAGGTAGATGTGAGTATACCAAATTTGCAAGGTACTGTGAGAGTTTAATGAAATAATAAATGCAAAGGACCTAGCATGAAAAAAAAAAAAAAAAAAAAAAAAAAAAGACCACAGAGTTGTTATGTGGAGGGAGTTGGTAATCTACAACTTTAAGCTCAACACCATGGACCTTCCTAGAGTCGGGGCGCAGGACACTACACTATTGTGGTTTTCTTCTTAACTCTCCTGACATGGTACTGATGTCTGGATCTCCTTGTAGCATCCTGGCCTGAACTCACAGTTCTTTGTTCATCTCTTTTTATCCTCTATTAAAATTGGTGCATTATAATTATACACAGTAGTGGGATTTGTTGTTACATATTCACACATATACATAATTCAGTCAATTTCATTCCCTAGTTACTCCCCTTTCCCTCTCTTCCTCCCTCCCCTTGCATCTCTTTCTTAACCTAAACAAGCTCATCTCAAGTTGTAACCATCAGGGTTTAGCAGATGGCTTGCAGATGTATAACTCTGGCTTTGATCTCTGACCCAATTCAGATCTTGTGTTGGGAGGGTTACTTGAATGGCCCAGTCTCTTAAAGTCAAGATATTCAAACTGGATCTAATTTTCACTTAAAAAAAAAAAATAATAAAGAACTTCCTTTATTTCCTCAGGTCCACAATCTCAGAGGCATTCATCATTCATTCCTCCATGTCCTGAGTTGAGTTTGTATCCATTCATCCATCACTGTGCAGAGGACTGGTCCCTTTCTTTCCATTGCCACTGCTTTCCCTTATCTCCCTTACAAATCATGTTTGCCGTGTGGTTGTTTTGTGCTGTGAAAGACCAAGAGAATCCTTATGCAACCTCCACTAGGCCAAGGTCCAGGGGATCAGAAAGGCCATTTGGCCCTGTGAGATGACGTCCATGATGGCAGTGGGAGGTGGGAGAAGGATGGAGGCCAGCCCAGGGAAATGTGTAAAGAAAACGAACCCGGTTTACACAAGTCTGGGAAGGACCTCACATTTCCTTCCTCGGGTCAGTTTCTCTCTAGTTTGGTATAAAACAGCATAGGTTGTGGAAAGACAGCTGTTGGCTTCTCTCTTTGAGTCCTGAGCAGTACTGACAAAAAAAAGTTGGCCTCAAGTTGGACACGGATAGCTCAGGCTGCCTGCACCTGGAGCTGACTCCCCTGCTGCACTCTTGCCAGCACTCACTTGCAAACCAGGGCTGCAACCCTGAGTCCAGGGCTCTATGACAAATAGAGCACTCTGGGCAAACCAACATACCCTCACAGGTCAAATATCCCATGTGTATTTTGGCACGCCTCTAGTAGCCTGGTGAAACAGGGACCCTACCAAGCCTAATCACAGGGCCTTGGTTTTGTGAGCAGGCCAGTGTGGGTCAGAAGAGAACAGTTCAGGCTAACATAGGGGCTTAAAGCTAACAGCTATCTTTCTTCTTCTCAATCTCTTTAAATAACTGAAATTTGTTAGAGGTATTAACTTAAGACCTCAAAGTCTCAAGTTTTCTCATCTTTGAAATGGGGATCATAATTCCATATTACTAGGTTGTATTGAGAATTACAAAAAATGTCCATGGAACACTTAACACAGAGGCTGTGCCACCAAGGAAAGGTCCATGTGCTTCCACGTGAACTACAAGCATGTTGTCACTGGGCATGCATTCACATTTACTTGCTTACTGAGCACATGAGAGAGAGTTGGAGAAGGGAGGGTCATGGACACACGTAGGATGTGGGCTCTTCACTGAAGTCCAACTTACTCATTGGTCTATTATTTCTTTCAGGGTGATTTCCTTACAGATGTAAATATAAAAATATAGGAGATTGCTTTCTTTTTTATAATGTCATTGTATTTTTTATACCTTTATTTTATTCACTTATTTTTATGTGGTGCTGAGGATTGAACCCAGTGCCTCACACGGGCTAGGCAAGTGTTCTATCACTGAGCCACAACCTCAGCTCCAGCAGATTATTTTCTGACAGCTGGTGGATCATACCTAATTACTCTGTGATCTCTTCACCCGAAGTACCATCTGGCTAGCCCCTGCTCCCTCTAAAGGAACAATCATCAACCAGAACTCCCTCTGGCCACTCTGTGTGGGTTTTTTTTTTTTTTTTTTTTCAATGTTTTTCTTTTTTTTTTTTTTATTGTAAACAAATGGGATACATGTTGTTTCTCTGTTTGTACATGGCGTAAAGGCATACCATTTGTGTAATCATAAATTTACATAGAGTAATGTTGTTTGATTCATTCTGTTATTTTTTCCCTTCCCCCCACACCTCCCACCCCTCTTTACCCTCTATACAGTAGTTCCTTCCTCCATACTTGCCCCCCTCCCTAACCCTAACTCTAACCCTAACACTAACCCTCCCTCCTCCCCATTATGTGTCATCCTCCACTTATTAGCGATATCATTCGTCCTTTGGCTTTTTGAGATTGGCTTATCTCACTTATTGGATGATATTCTCCAATTTCATCCATTTGCCTGCAAATGCCATAATTTTATCATTCTTTATGGCTGAGTAATATTCCATTGTATATATACCACAGTTTCTTTATCCACTCATCAATTGAAGGGCATCTAGGTTGGTTCCACAGTCTGGCTATTGTGAATTGAGCAGCTATGAACATTGATGTGGCTGTATCTCTGTAGTATGCTGATTTTAAGTCCTTTGGGTATAGGCCAAGGAGTGGGATAGCTGGGTCAAATGAAGGGTCCATTCCAAGTTTTCTAAGGAATCTCCACACTGCTTTCCAGAGTGGCTGCACTAATTTGCAGCCCCACCAGCAGTGTATGAGTGTACCTTTCTCCCCACATCCTCGCCAACACCTGTTGTTGCTCGTATTCTTGATAATCGCCATTCTAATTGGGGTGAGATGGAATCTTAGGGTGGTTTTGATTTGCATTTCTCTTATTACTAGAGATGTTGAACATTTTTCCATATGTTTGTTGATTGCTTGTAGATCTTCTTCTGTGAAGTGTCTCTTCATTTCCTTAGCCCATTTGTTGACTGGATTATTTGAATTCTTGGAGTAGAGTTTTTTGAGTTCTTTATAGATTCTGGAGATTAGTGCTCTATCTGAAGTATGATTGGCAAAGATATTCTCCCACTCTGTAGGCTCTTTCTTCACATTGCTGATAGTTTCCTTTGCTGAGAGAAAGCTTTTAGTTTGAATCTATCCCAGTGGTTGATTCTAGCTTTTATTTCTTGTGCTATGGGAGTCCTGTTAAGGAAGTCTGGTCCTAGACCAACAAGGTGAAGATTTGGACCTACTTTTTCTTCTATAATCTGCAGGGTCTCTGGTCTGATTCCGAGGTCCTTAATCCATTTTGAGTTTAGTTTCGTGCATGGTGAGAGATATGGGTTTAGTTTCATTCTGTTGCATATGGATTTCCAATTCTCCCAGCACCATTTGTTGAAGAGGCTATCTTTTCTCCATTGCATATTTTTGGCCCCTTTGTCTAGTATGAGAAAATTGTATTTATTTGGGTTTGTGTCCGTGTCCTCTATTCTGTACCATTGATCTACCTTTCTATTTTGGTACCAATACCATGCCGTTTTTGTTACTATTGCTTTGTAGTAGAGTTGAAGATCTGGTATTGCAATACCCCCTGTTTCACTCTTCCTGCTAAGGATTGCTTTAGCTATTCTGGGTTCTTATTCTTCCAGATGAATTTCATAATTGCTTGCTCTATTTCTGTAAGGTACGTCATTGGGATTTTAATTGGAATTGCATTGAATTTGTATAGCACTTTAGGTAGTATGGCCATTTTGACAATATTAATTCTTCCTATCCAAGAACATGGAAGATCTTTCCATCTTCTAAGGTGTTCTTTAATTTCTTTCTTTAGTGTTGTATAGTTCTCATTGTAGAGGTCTTTCACCTCTTTTGTGAGATTGATTCCCAAGTATTTTATTTTTTTCGAGGCTATTGTGAATGGGGTAGTTTTCCTAATTTCTCTTTCTGAAGATTCATCACTTATGTATAAAAATGCGTTGGATTTATGGGCATTGATCTTGTAACCTGCTACTTTACTGAAATCACTTATGAGTTCTAAGAGTTTTCTGGTGGAATTTCCAGGTTCCTCTAAATATATAATCATGTCATCAGCGAACAGGGATAGTTTGAGTTCTTCTTTTCCAATTCGTATCCCTTTAATTTCTTTGGTTTGTCTAATTGCTCTGGCCAGAGTCTCAAGAACGATGTTGAATAGAAGTGGTGAAAGAGGGCATCCCTGCCTTGTTCCAGTTTTTAGGGGGAATGCTTTCAGTTTTTCACCATTTAGAATGATATTAGCCATGGGCTTAGCATAAATGGCCTTTACAATGTTAAGGAATGTTCCCACTATCCCTATTTTTTCTAGTGTTTTGAGCATGAAGGGGTGCTGTATTTTATCAAATGCTTTTTCTGCATCTATTGAAATAATCATGTGATTCTTAACTTTAAGTCTATTAATATGGTGAATTACGTTTATTGATTTCCTGATGTTGAACCAACCTTGCATCCCTTCTGCGTGGGTTTTATAGTTGTTGACTACAGACCTAAGGCACCAAAGAGAGTTCCCAAACATATTATCGATGGAAGTGTTTGGGGCATTTAAAGTTGGTCATGAAACTAAATGACAAAGGGATTAAGGACAGAAGGTAGGAAAGATGATTGAGGTTGTATGAGTAAGTGGCATAGCCAACGAACCTAAATCTTTATCTGGAGATTTTATCTTAAAAAAAAAAAAAAAAAAAAAAGGCAGATTCTGACTTGATTTTTGCTGGTTCTAGGACCACACTTCCAATTGCAAGAATATCAATATTGGTAAAGTACTTAAAACAGTATATGTTCATCTAGTGCCCAATTCAAAAAATGATAGTAATATTGTCAGTGCTATTACTTGTACTGACTGAGCTGCACATAGCTCTCAGAAATTAGGAAGTGGTATTTGGGTTTAGAAGTCTATTTTCTGTGAATCTGATTGGCTCAGATCAATAGGGTTCAAAGACAGACTCAAGTAGGCTGGGCGAACTGACTACCACAAGCTTTTGAAGCCAACCTTCTGGGCTGAGGTTTAGAAATCTCAAAGTAGAGTGGAACAAATGGAGAATAAGGGATCAAAAGCCTGGAGCCCTCTATGGGGAGGTCAGAGGGTTCTGGAAGGGACATGGCAGTTATGCCAGAAGGCTTTTGTCAGACAGCAGGTTTAATCTCTCTAAGTCCAAACATTGGAGGCAAAAGCAAGGAAGAGAATGAGAAGTGGAAGTACTACAAATGAGACACACCGGCGGGGTTGATCTGTGACCTGCTTTTGATAGACAGTGTATAAGTCTGGGCTTCGCTGAACTGGTCTGTTTCAGTGTAACTGTGCCTCCCTCTTCCTCCCCCTTCTCTTTCCCTTCTATTCCTTACTCCTACCCTCCCTTCCTTTCACCCTTTCCCTTTTTTTCTTTTGAAGGAAGATTAAAAACCCCTCAGACATCTCATGGTCAAGCTAGAGAAGAGTGGGATGGGAAGACCAGAGGGATCTTCTAGGGCAAGTGAGTTGCTGAACATGGCTAATACACCTTGAAATTGTGGTCAGGGGTCAATGTGGACAGAAGAAGTGATCCCTGAAGGCAAAAGCCAGGGAGAGCTGCTGTCCTGGATCCCTGTCCTCCTGAGGTTTGCCTTGACCTGGGGACTAACACAGCTCCAGATGTTCCCATACCGGCGTGTCCCTCCAGCTCTATTCTCCACAGTCCCTCCCCTGCCAAACCTGACCCCGTTGGCCTTCTTCCTGAGCTTCAGTTCTTTCAATGTCTGAGTATCTTCTTTGTTCCATCTCAACTTTTTTTTTTTTTGACAATGTTCTAATCACTTCTTTAATTCACATATTTTATCTCATTATAATTCTCTGTGACAAGTATCTAAATTGGTTCATTTTACAAGTAAGATGATGAAACTCAGGAGGAAAAGAGTCAAGTAACTTGCCCCAGATCTTGCAATGTATATGTGCTTGGGTCTGGGATTTGGCTTTAGCATCAAACCCCACATTCTTTTTTGGGGGGTGAGGAGGGGGTACCTGGAATTAAACACTGAGCCACATCCCCAGTCCTTTTTTGTATTTCTTATTTAGAGACGGGGGTCTCACTGAGTTGCTTAAGGCTGACTTTGAACTCATGATCCTCCTGCCTCAGCCTCTGGAGCCACTGGGATTACAGGTGTGCGCCACTGTGCCTGACAAAACCCCACATTCTTAATCAGTAATCTTTGTCTCGTGTGTATCACACTACAATACAACCACTGTATTGTAGAGAGACTTGTATGTCTCTCTGTCAATGAAGTCATCAGTTCCTAGAGTTAAGATCAGTGCTTTCCTCTGACTTTTTTGTCCCTACCTAGAACAGGGCCATGGTGGGCACCCTGCACTGTTTTCCACTAGTGTCGCACTGCACTCACTTCCTGCAGGGGGACCAGAGTCAGGGTAAGGATTCCATTTCAGCTCCAGAATAGTTTGAATCATGCTTCTGTGAGCTCTGGGTTTATCACATCTAGGGTGATGGGTGTAACCGTCTAGCTGCTCTGTGCCTTGGTTTCCTATCTCAATGTCCATCTTCACCTTTTAATACAGATTGTAAACATTGGAGAATTAGGGTATTGTTTTGTGCTTCAATTCAGCTCCCTCTACTGTCTCCAAACAGCATATTGTCTAGCCCACAGCAAGCACTAAAGTGATGACTTATTGAATTCATAATTCCCTAATCTGCCTCTTCCATTTAAAAAAATGGAATAAAAAAAAAAGAGTTTGAAAGAGATGCCTCTGAACTGTTATGGGGAGAAAAACACAAAGTTATATTATGATATGTGTATGGAAATCTAAACTATTAAGCTGGAAGAAGTAACAAAGGACATTGAAAATAGAAATTGAGGTTGGAAACTTACCAAGATCCATGGAAAATGTGAACACTCTCTGGCACTTTTCCAACCCAGTTCCTGAATTTGTAACACACTTCCATAGGTCTAACTTGGGCTCTAACATCCCATTTGCAGGGAAAAAAAAGAAAAAAAGTATCAGGTATATTGTAGGTTCAGGACACAAGCCCTCTGTAGACTTGCAACTGAGGTGTTAAGATATTGCAAAAAAGAACATAGTGAAGCACATGTAAAGTCCCCTCAGACTGGTCAGCCGAAACAAGACTCAAAGACCCTTGAGGGCTGTAGCCTTTCCCCTTGGATATCTCTGAAAGACGTCCAGTGAGTTCCAATTTGGGCAGGGGTTTGTTTGTTCTGCTTGGTTCAAGTAAGGGCTACGGATCCCTAATGATTTTAACGTCCCTAAAGGTTTTTCCACATTTGGGCAAGATCTATGCTTTATGTAAGCCCCAAGGAGGAGGTCTTGCTCCTGCTGCTCTGGCTGAGGCCTCTGCTCCAAGGGCACTCAGATGCCCTGACTCAGGGGAGAGGCTGAGCAGCATCTACCCCTTGGCATGAGCATGGAGATGTTTTACAATGGTGCTGTCATAGTAAAAATGCCTCCATTCTTAACCAACTGTAGTTTTTATTGCATTTCATTTTCTCCCAGTGATGCTGAATTTTCAAGACTAGTCCTTTTCTCCAACCACTACATCGTGCCAACAAAAACTAAGAGAGCTCATGCTGGCTTCTGGCCCTTTCTTTTGAGTGCACCAGTTCCTAATCCAGGGATAATCACTCAGGTTTGTAACTGCCCTCTCCTCCCTCCAGGCTCTTGCCCTCAAATGCCACTGTGGGTCTGATGTTCCTAAATCCGACCTGCTTAGGAGCCTGTAGGGGCTCTAATATCTCCTACATCTCCAGGAAGACCCCAGTCACAGCTTGTGCCAAGGCGACCCCAATGTGTTACAACCTGACTCCCTTTGCCCCAACTTGCTGGCCAGCCTCCTAAATCTCTGAACTGAAGTGCTCTACAGCTTGTGAGAATCTCAGAATGTAACCGAAGGGCTCCAAATGTAGGTGTCTGCAGGGCCAAGCAGGTAGGAAAATGAGGTGGGGCTGGATGTCTCAGATATGGGGCTAATATATCTTATCTGAGCAGTGAGTCGGGGTCAGTGCCAGCCTGTGGGGCCAAGGAGAGATGGTGGTCCAGGCCTGCCAGAGAAGCCAGAAGTCTACATCTTAATGCAAAAACTTCCCAATTTTTATAAAATACTGCGGTTGTCAAAGAAAAACACACATGGCCTGGATCTGGCCCATCAGGAAAAAAATTTGCTCCCCTGACACAAGTAAACATAGTAACTGAGTTTGGCAAGGGGTAGGGGACCACTTGTAGTCCCTACAGGCCCATCTTAATCCCCTTTCTGGTCCACACCATAAGCTTCTCTTCTACATCCAACCTCTTGGAATACAGTTCCCAGAGAGCAGAGAGAAAGCTTATTAGACACCCTCCCTTCCCCACTTTCCCAAAACAATTACATGGTTTATGTGGTTTTTGACTAATACTATCTCAGGTCTTCATTTTGAATTATCATTATTTTCAGATTCCAAATCACTGACGTTTCAATGTTCTATTTTTATTTGGGGGGCAAAGAGAATTGGAAAGAGCTGAGCAGGAGGGCATCTCTGCTTTATCTGGATATGAACCATCCTTCTGAAACATACGCCTTACTGCTTGACACCTTCTGATGGCTTTGACATCTTCTGGAACTCTTAAAGAGACTGCACTGTCTGGGAATTTGTTTTGCCTCTCTGTGCCTCAGTTTATTGATATGTAAAAATATGAGGCTTAAATTAGGTAATTTAAAAACACTTGTCACAGTGCCTGGCACACAGTGAGCATCCAATACACGTTGGTGTTTGCTGTCCTGACTCCTCTGGACTTTCTTGGCATAATGAACCTTCCAGCTCCCTATTCTCCACTGAAACCTCAACTTTGCGTGCTCCCTGCAGCCACTGGGTCTGTGCACACACAATCACTTCTGCCCCCACGCTATTCCAGCTCCTCTCTCCTCTTAGTTATCATGGATTGGACAATTATCCACCAGCTTGAACGTCACTGTTTCAGGGCAGACTTCTCTGCCTGGTCAAATCTCACAAAGACATGTCCATTTCCCTGTAGCATGTATCACAGTTCAGTTTGCCATTCATTTTGTGATTGCTCGATTCCCTCCTGGTATTAAGATCCATGTGGGTAGGGACAATGTCTCTTCTACTCCTGATCCCTGATATTATAGCATTCATAAGTATTTATGAAATATGTGAATTCCCATTTTCCCATCGGTGGCTTCTCTTTGACAGGCTGGGGTGTGATAACCCCAGGAAGAGGGTTTTTCCCAAATCTTTTCTGGTTTGAGGGCTGCAGAGTGGATCCCTAACTTTTTGTTCAGGGAAGAGACCCCAGACCTGTGAAGCAGGGTTTTGATGTAGAGATGGATCACCTTCTTCCTTATTTTCCTTTTCTCGACAATTTATAGAGATGAGACCCTCAGGAACACTTGCCAAGTGGCCCGGGACACTTGGACACTTAGGACATTTAGGATGTCCCATAGAAGCAGATGAGAGAGCTATCCTTCCATGGCGATCTGCCTCATTGTGGTCAATTAATAACACATAATTGGGCAGAGGCCATGAAGATCAAAGGTGTGTGTCTACCTATGCCACCTATCTTCAGTCACACACTGGGCAGGGCTGAGATCAGTTCAAGTGACTTTGCAAATAATACTTAAAAAAATGGCCACTGTGGATGATAATTAACTTTTTTTAATGTTGGTAACACTCACAGGACAATGCAGATGTTTCAAATGTTTCTGGTTTTAGTACAGGGAATTGTGTGTTAGCCTGGAGTTTTGTGCTCCTATTCATGTATTCATTCATGTCTCAACAAATATTTTCTGAGCTCTCTTCATGCATGGCCCAGGCACTGTGTGGCTACTTTTGCAGAGTGAATGCATGAACTTGGCCCATAGTTAACAGGAACTGCTGCTTCTCCCATTTGATTGACTCTGTGCTACAACTCTGCAGCTGTAAGTAGAAGACGCCCAACCACTCTCATGAAAGAATGGAAGCACATTACTTCCCCAAGATTTCTGAAGTCTTTGTAGGTCTCTAGGGCAAGAAGATAGTGGGCATATGGGAAAATAATTGCTTTTGTAGTTAGATGGACCTGAGTTCAAATTTGAGCTTCCGTGTTGTATTGTATGTATGTGCACATACACAAACACACATCCTGGTGTACGACACAGGATTCCTGAGTGGGGACAATCTGGAAAGTTTCTGGTGGTTAGAACATGGGTTTTGGGAGTCAGACAGGCTTAGGATCAAATGCTGACTTTGTCTGTACTAGCTGGTAAACCCCAGTGAAAGATTTTGGTTCTAGACTTGGCAGTTCACCAGCCTAGAATCTGTGAGTTTGCAGAATCTCTGAAACTTTTTGTGCTCTGGGTTCCCCCTTGTATTCCCAGATCACCTACAATAATACCTGCTTGAAATGGATTTTAGTTGCTTGCTTATGACATGCAAAAATGTAACTCTGGGTACTAACAGGGGAAAACACACTAACATTGCTACCCAGGGTAATTTCTGGTGACTAAAATTTGCAGGAAAAAGCCTCAGAAGCACTGAAGCATCCCTTTATTCAGGCTTCTATGGAATCACTTATAAAAAATAAATATTATGCAAAACATTTTCTAAGAAAGTTTGTTGTCATGATGAACTGCTAAGTTAAAAAGACTTAAAATACCAAATACGTATTTCCACTTGACAAAATATTTAGACTTTCATAAAGATGGTAAAATATAGTATTAGAATTAAGTTAATTGAAAACAAGGCATTCTTAAAATGTCCTTTTACTACTTTAACTGCACTACTAGTTTCTTTATTATTTCTTTGAAGACTCAATTCCAACAGAGGTTTGAAAAATGACTCAGACTATCTGAGATCTTCTCTTTTTTTCCATCTTAAATATTTTGCTACTGACCCACATGTTATTATAAACAGATTATAAGCAAATTCCATTATGTTCTATAAATGTTCCCATGGACAAGAATTTTTCATAGCTCACTTAAGGAGTTTAGCCCTTCAAAACAATAAACAGTTTAGAAACACTGAAAAGGATTAGTTTCATGCCTTGAAAAAAAAAAAACTCATTAATTTTATCATAATGAGTAATCCATCTTCATAAAATTGTACAAATTTTAACTTGCATACTAAATTTTGTACTGATCACAGATTTACACAAGGTTCCTAATTCCAGGAGTGAACACTTGGCATCTTTTCTACTCTGGGGGGAATAGAGAGAACTTTATCAGAGAATCAAGTAGGAAAACAGAAGCTTGATCTTCTAGGTCAGGGCTTGTTCCCTCTTGTTAAATACCTGCACATGCTTCTCTAGGGTCTGATGTGGTTTTAGAACCCTGGATTTCAAGACAGTTCAGGCCCTCTGGGCTCATATATCCTGTGTTTATTTTCAACTATAACATTTATAACATCCTAAAATTGCATGTTCATTTTCCCATCTTCATTAGCACGCCTTTTCCTGAAAGTAAAGACTGCATCTTGTCTACATCTTGGCACACAGTAGATGTCCAACAAATATTGCTTAAATAAATAAATAAATAAATAAATAATAAATAAATAAAATGGCCTAATGCATGGGAACTAAGGAAAACCTAACTCAAGAAGTCACATTGAAGCAGCTTCCAGCCACTTGACACTACCTCTCAGGTATCCCATAAGTTGCTAGTGCTCTGGGTCCACAGCAGGAAAACCTAGAAGGTGCTTTTCCTTCTTGTGTGCACTTATGATTGAGTTAACAGCAGAGCCTCTGAATTAAGAACAGGTGCAGCGCTTGGCATTTCAGGTTTCTATAATAAAGGGTTCCACCAATCATCATTTACCTCACCATGGTCATCCCCAGTATGACATAAGAGATTATGCAAAGTTCTTTTTTCTCTCTTTTGTTTTTTTTTGTTTGCATTTCTGGGATCAACCCAGGACTTTGTGCCACTGCCCTACTACTGACGTTATACTTCCAGTCCTATGCAAAATTCTTGAATGCACATTTTACACTTAACCCTTCAGAACAACTAGAGGAAGTTGTTGCTTTTATTTTCATTTTTAAGCTGCAGGAAATTGAAGCTTGGAGAAGTAAGTCACCTGTTCAAGATAACACAGTTTTGAATTCAAGACACAATGATGTTCATGTTGGATTTCTTTTAATCATAAAGTAACTCAGAGACTGACATTCTCAACAGGACAAAGAAAGCCTAAAATTACACTGGTCTTATTCATTGAGACCCACACCCCACTTATTTTAACAAACCAGGCTTTTCTTTCTTCTGCCCTGTTTTCATTAGAGTATGAGGGCCGGAATAGCTTCATTATGGCTGCTGACAAGAAGAGCATTGGAAATGAGGATCTTAAATTCATCAGAACCTCACATGGGCTTCAAATGCACACTGGAAATTAAATCAACTTAAGTTGCAACAGTGTAGACAGGTAGAAGACAGCAGGAGAATGGTCTTGGAGGAACCCACTCTGCATGTTTCTGAACCTATTCTTGGCAGTCATTTCCTTAGTCTAAAAAATGTTTACTTCCCTATTATTTTACACTCCCCTTTAAGAAGAATGTTTTCAATCACCTTGATGGAAGATGAGGAATTAGTCCATTTGTCCAATGACTGCATATGTTTTAGTTTTGTTTTTCTATTGGTAATATTTCCAGCTTTAAATATTATTCTTAAACTTTTCTCTTCACCCCCTAACTCAAATGTCCTTCTTGACTCCTCCATGGCAATCTAGCTGCTCTTTTCCTTCTCTGATTAAATCTGCCTCTTTCAGGATAAACACAATTTCTTACTCCAGTTTATTTTTTGTAGGGCATTTAATTAGCAACACTGACTATTTTTCCCTTTCAATATTCAGCAAGTTTGAGGCAAAACCTTGGAGTGTAATCACTGTTAGATTAGATCTGGGCATAGCAGATAACTATAGTTCAAATAACTATCTTGTAAATGATTTCTGGAATATGTAACCAGGACTTGACATTTTTATTTGAATCTCTGAGTGTCTGTCTGGCATACTGTCCTCACCAATCATCTTTCTGAATTCCCTGATTAGGATGTAACCAACCCTTAATCATCTGATTTATTTCCCTATATCGCTCCCTCCATTCTGTGTCACCATTTGCTGAATTTTAGGACAGAATGTTTTCTTTTCGTAAACTTGTTTCTGGGAGCAAAATTAAGGCAAATGAAAGTATTGAATTCAATCAGATAGATCCATTCACACCTTGGCACAGAATGCCATGTTTAGGTCAGAACTGGGCATGGAGTCACAGTGACATTCCTGGATTATAGCTGGTATGAAGTCATATTCTGAGTCTGACATACTCCTGGATGACACCTGACCACCAGCGGTCCCAAGGCAGACAGCCTTTGTTCTGTGCCCACCAAAGTTCCTGAATCCAGGACCCACTGGTGCCACCTTCAACTCACTAGTTGAACACTTTATGGATTCTCTTAGGTGGTTCAGGGCTACTTCAGTAGATTTGAAGTCTAACATTACACTTTTTTTCTGGAATGAGAAACACTATTTTATAAGTTGAGAACTTCCAGATGTGATCTTTAGTGTCCTTCCCATAGGTGACAAAGCACTAGGCCAGGATGGCCAGCTAGTGACTTCAATGATTAATTGGTACAGAAACACACCCAATACTACATTCACGCATACTTTGAACGCCCCCCCCACCCCAAATTTCAATGTGACAAAACTAATAAGTCAGGATATTCTTTAAATAAACTTAACTCTTGGAATTAGAACTATGCACATGCCTTCCCTGCCTGGTAGGCATGTAAAGGGTAATTGTTTTGATTATGAGGAAGTCAACTAAGGCAGCTGTTATGAACTAAATTATTTACGAGGTATGGTCATGCATTTTGAATGTGAGTATGTATATTCCTACTATGATTTCTAGTTTTATATTCAAAGTGAGTAGCTTTAGAAACAGACACAAATAGGATATACTTATTACAGTGAAAGAAAAGTAAGTTGAAAATTTATCAGACTTTTCTACCAGAAATAAAATATTCCCCATTTTCAAAATGAGAATATTAAATCTCTAAGACATGTTTTATTTTGGAACATTAATGTTCCATTTTTAGCCTATATATGACCAATAACTTTTCTGCACATACATGCATACAATCAAACTTGTTAAAAATGAACAGTGGAATTTTCTTTTTCACCTCATAATTTAAATATGGATAACAAAGCTTTGTCCTGGTTATATGTAATATGTAATCCCTTAATTGACAAACTTGACTCAGCAACAATGTGAGAGGGAAAATTCATGTTTAATGCACTAAATCTACAGTTGACACCATATACACCATGTACACATTTGAGAATATTTAGCTGGATTATTTGAAAAATTACCTTATTATTTTTCTGATCTTGCTATTTCAGGGTGCTCTATCACTATGACTTATCCCTTTTTCCTCTCCCTGTTTACTTTATCTTGCTTCTTCTTGATTATTGAAGTCAATGATTAATTTGACTGCCATTGTGGTGTAGTGTTAGCCTTGAGATTCTAACAAGGTTAATGAGGAAAGGAAAAAGGAAATAGAAAGAGCTTATCTATACCAAACTAATGGAAGCCCTTGACAGGGTGGTATGAGCTTTCACTTTTCTTTTGATACAACATGCCATTATAATCAAGGGTACACCCTGACTGATCAATACTTCATATCAGAAAATGCCTTTCTCAACTTGGGAAACTTTGAACTGAATGGACATCCATCCTCAGTGTCCATAAACACAGGAAACCAGGCATGTTTGGGCTCTGACTGTCAGCTTTCTGTGCCATCCCACAGACTCTGGTAAAGCTACGTTGTAGCAGAACGCTGGGCAACCAAGACTTCAGGTACCAGCTCCTGCCCTGGGAACAATGATTGACAGGCTGCATGTCCTCTTCCCCTGTTTTCAATTGCAAGCTGCTGTGATTCCCACTGGTGATTATAACTATCTCTGGGGGACAGTTCCCAGGTCCTTTTAACCTCATGATAGACCTGGGGCGAAAGACCTACAGAGCATTGCCCTTCCTTTAAATTATCTTTTATTGTGATAAAATAAACACAAAATAAAATTGAGCATCCTAACATTAAGTGCTCAGCTCACGGGTATTGAGTACATTTACGCTGTTGTGCCACCATCCTGTCCATAACTCTTACAAAACAGAAACTCTGTACCCCTTACACACAAATTTCCATTCCCACTTTACCCCAGCCCTGCTAACACTACTTGGCTTTCTGTCTCTCTGGTTTTGAGTACTCCAAGTGCCTCATGCAAGGGAATCATAAGAATTTGTCTTTGTCCCTCCTTTCTTTCTACCTTTCCCAATTCTACTTAATGGACTTTGAATATAATTTCTCCCATGGAAGAGGGCATTCTTTGACCTTCTTTCTTTCCCTTTCTCTCTGGGAAAATTTTTTAAAACTCTGCGCTGACTCCTTCCTTCTTCATTTCATTTATAAGCATTCCATTTTTTTAAGGAAAAAATTATTGGGATAATTTTCTGATTCTCTCATAGAGGTCTGAGCTTTGAAGGGTAATTAACCACAACAAAGACTACAGCTGCCAACATCTAAAATCTCAGAAATGGCTGAAAGTTCTTTTCAAAGTCTCCATAGAAGTTTTAAGTTAACTCTTCACTTGCCTTAATTGAAATTATGGGGGCAGAAAAAGAGGTTGCTCATCCAGAGAGGAACGCTGGCTCCTTGGAGCCTCAGATCAAGAATACAGCTAGAGACACGGGTCCAGACTGAGAGGGTGCAGGAAGACCTCTCTCCCAAACCAAACAACCCAGGACTGGGGTCTGCTCGCAGTGTAGTCTTGACTCCCACCTGCTTGGGAACAGCCCTCTCCCATGAGTCTCTGTTTATTTTCAAGGAGAAAGAGAGACCACCTGTAAGAAGCATCTCTAATGCACGCCATGCTCTTGGGGGTCAGGAGAAGGGGGACAGGGAGAAACACCGCTTCCAAATCACAATCCAAACTGATTTTTAATGGTTTATTTTCTGGCCTTCCTTAATGTCAGCTAAACCTTTCCAATCATTTCAAGGTCACACCTTGACCTGCATTTCAGCCATATTTTCCTAAGAACACACATTATGCAACCTGCACCAAAGGCATCAAGAATTCTCTTCCCTTCCCCTCCTTCAGTTAAGTCGTTGCGTGAAGAGGTGGTGGAGTACAGGAAACTCCCAGCTCAGGATCACGTTCTGCTGAAATGCAGGAGCAAGCTACCTCCCTAAGCCACCAGTCTTGCTTATGACAAAAACTGGTTGTCTTCCTGTCCTCAGTGTCCCCCTTCCTCTTCATCTTCCTGGGTACCCCTCCCACCCCGCAGGGCTCAGCCCCAGACGCCAGAGTCAGCAGGAGTTCTGATCACTCACCTCTGCGCCTCAGCTGCACTGTCTGTGCCACTCACAACTGCACCTACTTTCTGCCTTTTTTGGTAGCTATATTGTGTCTGTGCCTGTAGCTCCTGGCAGCCGCAGACTGTTATTTACTTTCCTGAGAGAACATCCACCACGTTGCTCTGCTTCTAAAAAGCGCAGAGTAAAAGGGAGCAGAACAGCAGGAGGCATGGATAAAGGCACACCGTCTCCCCCGCGTGACCAGTACTCCTGCACCGGGGTTGATGCTCTCTATAACATTCCAAGGACTAGACATTTTCCTTCCCTTTGAAGAAAGTGCATTTATTTTGTTTATCTGACCGTGACAGAACCAGGTATGGGCCGATGATGTTATCAAGTTCCACTAAATATGGCTAATTTCTTAATTTTAAAAAATTTGTTTCACACTCCATTGAGAAAATAGAGAAGGTTAGCGCACAGTAGGTGCTCAATAAATGTCTTGCTTGAGCAAATAAATGAATGAGGGAGGGATGGCAGAAGTCTAGGTAGTAGGAAATTGAATAGAAATAGAAACAAAGAGAAGTAGAACAGGATAGAATGCACAAGGGGTCTAGGAAAAGTAGAAAGAGAACAAGGGAAAGGATACTAGTCTAGAAAAACTCTATGTCTGCAATTCTAGTTGTATTACAAACATAAGCTTGATCATTTAACAAGTAGAGAGACTGTTGGGTAAGAAAAGACAGACTGTAGTAGACGAATCTGGATTTTGATAACCACACAGCTACGTGTGACCTTGGACAAGTAACTCAACCTCTCTGAGCTCATTACTTTCTTTTAAAACTTTTTATTTATTTTTAAAAAATATTTTTAGTTGGAGATGGACATAATTCCTTTCTTTTATTTGTTTTTATGTGGTACTAAGGATCAAACCCAGTGCCTCAAATATGCTAGGCAAGCACACTGAGCTATGACTTTTTATTTGGAAGTAATTTTAGATTTATAGAAAATCTGCAAAACTAACACACACGAGTACACAAATAGTTCCTGTATACCCTCTGCCCAGCTTCTTTTAATGTTAACATTCATCACAATTATGATACAAATATGAAAATCAGGAAATAAACATTGATACAGGAATACTAGCTAAACTACAGCCTTATGAAGGTATTACCAGTTTTTCCATTCATATCTTCTTTATAGTCCAGGATCCATTAGGATTCTACAACACATTTGGAAGTCATGTCTCCTTTCTCCTCTAGTTTGACAGTTCCCTTGTTTTTTTTTTCTTACCTTTTATGACCTTGACACTTTTTAAAGAGTTTGAATGACACTTTTTTTTTTTTTTTTTTTGCGGTGCTGGGGATTGAACTCAGGGCCTTGTGCTTGCGAGGCAGGCGCTCTACCAACTGAGCTATCTCCCCAGCCCTGAATGACACTTTTTAAAGAGTTGAATGTCCCTCCATTTAGGGTTTCCTGATGCTTTCTCATGATTAGGTTAAGGTGTGCACTTGTAACTGGAATGTCCTAGAGATGGTGTCTCACCCCTCTTAGGGCATCCTATCAGGGGCTCAGATGATTATCACTGGTGTGTTGACTTTGACTCCTTGTTTGAGTTGGTATCTGTGGCTGGTTATCTCTGTGGTACTATTTTCCCTTTTGTAATTAGTAAGTATCTGGTGGAGAGATGCGTGAGACTATCAAATATTATCTTTCCTCACATTCGCTTTCACCCAATAATTTTAGTTCATCAGTAGTTCTTGCCTGTAATAATTGTTACTGTCATCTTCTAAGGATGATTCCTATTTCCCCTTCGTCCTCCATTTATTAATTGGCGTTCTTATCTCAACATAAGACCTGTGCCTCCTGCCACTCACCACACTGATTTGATATTTATTTACATCAGTAGTACTCAAGAAATATTATTTTACTCTATGGGTCAGAAGCCAACCCTATTACTATTTATTTGTTGTCTAAACCTCACTTTGTTTATCTATAAGACAAAGATAAAGATAAAGCCAACTGTCACAGGATGAAATGAGATTAGTCATGTATAACTAATTAGAACAAATGAAAACATTTTTAAAAAAAGAACAATTAAATAACAAAATCAATATACTTCTCATGGTTAAAAAAAAAAAAGAAAAGAAATGAGATTACTGGTGGGGCTGCAAATTAGTGCAGCCACTCTGGAAAGCAGTGTGGAGATTCCTTAGAAAACTTGGAATGGACCCTCCATTTGACCCAGCTATCCCACTCCTTGGCCTATACCCAAAGGACTTAAAATCAGCATACTACAGAGATACAGCCACATCAATGTTCATAGCTGCTCAATTCACAATAGCCAGACTGTGGAACCAACCTAGATGCCCTTCAATTGATGAATGGATAAAGAAACTGTGGTATATATATACAATGGAATATTACTCAGCCATAAAGAATGATAAAATTATGGCATTTGCAGGCAAATGGATGAAATTGGAGAATATCATGCTAAGTGAGATAAGCCAATCTCAAAAAGCCAAAGGACGAATGATATTGCTAATAAGTGGATGATGACACATAATGGGGGGAGGAGGGTTTAGTGTTAGGGTTATAGTTAGGGTTAGGGAGGGGGGCAAGTATGGAGGAAGGAAGCACTGTATAGAGGGAAAAGAGGGGTGGGAGGGGTGGGGGGAAGGGTAAAAATAACAGAATGAATCAACAACATTGCTCTATTAAATTTATGATTACACAAATGGTATGCCTTTACGCCATGCTACAGAGCAAACAACATGTATCCCATTTGTTTACAATTTAAAAAAAATTCAACTATAAAAAAAAGTAAGAAATTAGATTAGAAAATGTGAAATGCCCAGTCTAGAGAGAGCATCTACTAAACAGACGCACCTCCTCTACCTTTCTTTTCTTTCCAGTGTGGAAAGCCATGCTAATTTGGAGGCAAGACTAGTCTAAATAGGTCAAAATCTGAATTTAAAAATTATATTTCAATGTGATGCAGCTTTTTCTACCTTAAGGTAGAAAGGATTTTTTTCTTTTTAAAATTGATGTTATAATTATACATAATAGTGGGATTCATTATGCTGTATTCGTGCGTGCATATAACATAATTTGATCAATCTCAATCCCTAGTACTTTTCCTTTCCTCCTCCCTCCCCATCAGTTTGCCCTGCTCTTACTAATCTCCCTTATATTATTGTCATTGCTGTCTTAATTATATATATGTGTATATATATATATATATATACATACATATAAATACACACATACACATACACACACTAGAATTTAGCTATCTCAGTATTATCTTGTGGAGGTCATTTGGGATTGGCTTATGACGACTTAAGACTGATTTTTCATCAGTATCCCCATAATTTGTATGAAAATAGATCCTTGAGAATACTTGAAAACAGTCTGTTCTCTTAAGTAGTTTAAGTGTTTTCCCAGAAATCTTGTTTACGTTCCGAAGTTGCTTAGCTAAACTATTTTCAGAGATAGTCCAAAGCATGCCTTAACCAGCTGTGGCTCAGATCATCACCAGCTCTGAATTAGTGATATCACTGATTCATCTTTGATTCCCAAGGTTGTGTAGTGAGTGGAAGAAAGCCAAGTTAATTTAAAATTAGATTTTAAAAGTTCTGGCAATTTGCTTTTAAGTTCAGGTCAAATTGGGGGAAAAAAAAAAAAAAGACAAGAATAGGGTCCTAAAGTTGTGAGAGCGAGTAGATCTGGAAGTTTAAATAATTCATGAAATACAGAAAAATGCACTAGTAAAATCGCTCCGTTTACGGGAACTTTCATTTTCCACTCCTTTTTATCGGTAAGGAAATCGAGAACATCAGGAGATTCATTTTAAAAAGCGCTCTAGGGCACTGTGGTTTGCTGGCGCGCTGTGTGCTCCAGAGGTTCTGTCTGGAGCAGGGGGAGTGGGGCCTGATGCAGGTGAGGGGCAGGGTCCTACGGTGGTTCAAAACCCAGGCTCCGGGGCCTGATTATCAGGGCTTGAAACTCACAATTGCCATCCCCACTTGTGTAACCCTAAGTAAAGGACCTCACACCTCAGTTTTCCCAGTGGTATTGTGGGGCTTACGACAACGCCTATCTCCCAGGGTTGCTGTGAGGAGCTGTAAGTGGTTCATGTGAAGTGGTTGGCCTTACAGTGCTAGATGGGTACTAGCTGCTCCTAGGGAGAATAGGTCTCCTTTTGAGGAATGCTGTCTAGACATGGAACTACTCGGACTCAGTCTCTAACACGATCTACATCCACTGGGCTTTATCATGGTCACTGACATTACCACCAGGGTCTTCGCTGCAAGCTCCAGAGGCTGTAAAATGAGCTACAAAGTAACAAAGATTGATGGATCCTAATTAGGATAAGTTATCCTCCATGTGTGTGTAATATGTCAAAATACACTCCACTGTCATGTAGATCTAAAAAGAACAACAAAAAAGGCTGATGGATCCTCTGTCAATTCATGATACCTATGATCCAGAGGGGGTTGTCCTTGGAGCATTAGGTAGAATTTCCTAACTGACCAAAGTAAGATGCTACCCTGTCTGTGGAGTTTCATCAACCAACAACCATAACCCCCAGATTAAAATTCTGTGATTTAATATTCAAGGCAAAGCACATTATGTTTAAAACAAATTATAGAACAGAACACTGGCTGTGGGTACCCTATGGAGAGAAAGGGTCCTTTAAGCCTCCACGTGTAGTATGCCTAGCCTTGAGAATACAAGGAGACCCATGTCTCCTTCCTGTCCCTCCTCCTTGCTCCAGGGCCACAGGGACACCAGCCATCGGCTCTTCCCTCTCTGTGAATCCCTACACCCCATACAGATGCTCTGTCTCAAAGTTTCCAGGCTCCTGTCACACCTGTCCTCTTTAGAACTGGCTGTTCGCTTGATCTCAGAGGTTGTGGAGTGACTTTTGGGGCTGAGAATGTTCATGGAATGCAGACAGAGGAGTGGGGCCAACTGCCCATGGTTACCCACATGTGGAATCCCAGTCGTATTGCTATTTATGTTTCTGCTGAGGGGTCCTAATATTGGGAGAGGGGGTGGGCTAGACAGATTGTGGCCAGGGATCCTGTTGTTGAAAATCAAAATCGAGACACCAGTCTTAAAGCCGCCAGTGGGAATGGACAGAGTGGGATCTAGGGGGTGAAAATCTGGTTGTTCAAAGGGAGAAGAATTGGTGCGTTCAACAGTGACAGGGAATGGAGATGTCAATCAGATGTGAGGGCAGGCAGCGCAGCGAAAGGAGAAAGATAGTGTGGTCATCTCACTGCCTGGAAAGATGCAGCCACCATGGAAGTGGTGGGAGGCAGGGAGACAAACCTCAGAGAAGAAATACACATAAGAACATCCCAGAGTGACTCCTTACCTCATTGAATCTCATCACGAGGTCCTCGAGGGCATTGTGCTCTCCATTCTGAGAGGTGAGAATTGATGCTGAGATGGATGCTTTGAGGCAAGGCAGGGACCTCTGGCATTCTGGCGTGCCCAAGTCCCGGGTTAAGAAGCAAAGGTAGTCTACCGGCAGACCTTTCGGTAAATATTCTGCTCCTGCTCTGTCAGGATGCTGGCGACTTCCTCTGGGAACTGGATGAGAGGCTGCAGATCGATCAGCTCCTTGCTGATCCCAGCTGAACTTGAAGGGAAGGTGTTGGAATTGGCCATAGAGGTGGCTGGTGGGCGTTCTGAAATAAAGCGACAGAAGTCATGGTTATACCAGGGATGGTATCCCTGACAACAGGTACTTGCTTGAGAGCCATTCGAAGCCTTGCAGGTTTCTTAGCCAAATCCTGATGGCCAAACAGCTCTACATTATCTCACTTATCCGGAGATCTTTCTGATATCTGACCTGCCATCCTCCCACCCCCAAGAGGTGGGGATAGGGCTTAGTTTTCCATTTTTAGAAGTGCCATTAATCAAGCATACTATTCTCCAACCCATTCATTGTAACACTCTTTGGAATACCATTTGCTTCTTTATCTTCCTTTGCTAAGTGAAAAGAAGGGAAGGTGGGTGAAGGCACAGTTGGTTAAAATGGAAATGGAAGGAAGGTCATATATGTAATGTGCATATGTCATGTAAGCATGTAGGAGACCTGGGGATCCTCCACAACGAGGTTTAAAAACTTCGTGGTATATTCTGCCAACTTTATACCTTCAGAAATTTTGGTTTCACTGAGGTCCATTGGGAGTTTGCAAGAGGAGGACTACTTACAAAGGGAAGGAAGGAGTGGGTAATAAAATGTGTCTACATAAATCAGTCTTATTCCCTGGTCTGTAACTGGTAGGGAGTTGGCAGAAGGAAGCAAAAGAGAATGTGGCAGATGCATTAGTTAGAAGTACCAAAGGCAGGAATTCCTAGGCTCAAAATGATTCCGTAAGACATACACGCTTTTTATTTTGACACTATCCCAGTCTGCCTCTTTATTTCCTACCTGTATCACATTCACTTATTCACTAATTCATCTACTTAGCCATCTATCCACTTATTCATTCAACAAACTTTGAAAAATCTGAGATGAGCCCTAGAGCAGAGTTTCCCCAAGTATGATCTTCAGAAGACTGGCACTTGGAGGAAAATCATTTTTGTGGCCATGTAAGTCACACATTCATGTCACACATCTCTTCCTGGGGACACACAGGGCACAGTGGTGCCCTGTCATAGGCTGATGGCCTTGCAGTAAAGAACTCATTTACAGCAGCTTAACCCAGTGTTCCCAAGTCACTCTTCATACAGTGACTGACATCATTCTGTGTGATCAGTGTCCTTGAGACCTCTTCGGGAAATAACTGCCCTGGAGTCCAAAACTATCCTCCTCCAAACAGAGCAAGTCTTCTTTCCCTGCAGACCCTCCTGTGGGCCTCCTGCACACGTTATTTGCCCCAAATCTTTCTTACATCCCTTCCTTTTCTTACAAAACCCTCATTTCTCCTTGCTAAAATAAAGTCCATCTGTCTTCTGATGGCACTGCTATTGGCCTGTCATCAGAATTGGATTCTGGGCAATAGTGATGTCCATAGAAGAACTTCCTTGACCTTCAGATCGCCTCAGTATTCCAGGTTTCTTTTTCTCTTTCCATTGCAGAAACCTTTGGAAATATCACTCCAATGTCTGTCTGTCTGCTTCTCTGAATTACTGAACTCATTATTCCTGAGTTTGTCCTTCTTCTTTCTCCAATTTCCAAAACAAAGCAACCAACATGTTGACAGGACACCTGTGCTGATGTTCTGGGCTCTGATGTTTTCCCCTCAACTCATCTTCTCCTAAGCAGCCTCACTGCCTTTGAAGCTCTGCACAGGAAGTTCCTGATGGTATTTGCTACTTGATTAAGTGAGCTGCTCCCCATATTGAGGAATGCTTTCAGTCAAGTTGCAAAAAACGAAAGAAGAAAAACAAAACCAAACCAAAAAAAGAAGAGAACGCTTTAAAGTTTGAGTGGCATTGCTCTCCACTGATGCAAGCTGGACTTGTAAACATATTTCAGGCAAAACTTGCTGTTTTGTCTTCCCTATAAATTTTGTAGTGTACAAATAAACATTCACTTTGTGAAAAGCAAGCAAGTGAATAAGAATTTATTCTAAGCATTTTGTCCTTATTTTGGACCAAACTACCCAAAATCTACTGCAGCAAAAAGTGGGAACTACCAAAGTATATTGAATTTTTTCAAGCTTCAGATTCCAAAAATGTAAAATAAGGCAAATGCCCCAATCCAGCCAACTTGGCCTCACTCTCCAATTTTTGAATAGTTTAGAAAGTGACTAGCTTTCCTGAAAATTGCATCAGAATGTGGACTGATGACAGAGGCAGATTGCAGTTTTGGGATATTTGATAATTTATGTACAATGGAATTATTCACATATAGAAACTCTTCTCAGAAGTAACCAGCTCTGAGACACCATTTCAAAATATAGTACTTTACAGAAGAAATAAAAATAACTCCCAAATCTTATGAAACAAGTCACTTACTTATCTAATACATTAGAGAAGAGAGAATGTAATAAAATATATAATATTAAAATGATATATTGCAAGTGGCAATATATCTTGAGACATGAATCCCATGCTGTTACAATGAATGATGAATCCAGTGACTGGTGAGTGACAGTAATAAAGGAGAGCTGAAAAAAACTGAATAAAAGAAGAAAAAGGAGCCTGGTCAGTGTAAGCCTAATAAATCCAGTGGCCCCACATATCTCAGAATAAGCAAGACAGTTAAAAGGAAACACAAATTAAAGCTAGAAGCCTCGAAACACAGGCAGGCCTTAATGTAGGTTTTCTTAAAGCAGTATTATCCAGGGATTTTATACCATGCACCACGAAGAGAAGTCCCAGAAATATTCTTAGAACATAATCTCCTATCCCTCAGGTTCACACTTTTAGCAGCTATCGTTTCCCACTTATTTCCTGACTGGACTCTCCTTGTCTCCTTCTTCCTCTTTACATGCCACATAACCATGGTGCTCCACCGTATGTCACCTCCCCACCTCCCTATCTACAACATGGGACACCTGATGGTGGATTAAAGACCCAGTTACTCTCTGACACCTGATCCTCCCCCACCCCCTCCGCCATGTGTGCAGCAAAGTTCCCAGAGCCCACTGGCCACTGTAGTTCCCTTGTGAAAGCATTTTTTAGAAAATTTCTGGTAAATAAAATGATCACCTTGTTTAGAGTCAGTGCTCTTAGCCCCTCGATCTTCTGTTAAGAGTTATTCTACAGCAGAATAGGGCTATCTTTTCAGATACTGTCATGGCCTTGACCTATGGATCATGAGACAATGTGACTTCAAATTCAGATTCCCTGCTTCAGTAGAAGCTTCCTGTGCTAAGGGCTTTCTATGGATTAATTCAGGACGTAGTATCGGCCATGCTTTATTCATGAGAGAACTGCTGTTCACATAAGGTCCCCAAAGTACTAAGTCAGAGAGCTGGTGTCTGAGCAGGGTCTATCGACTGCAGAGCTCACGTTCCTGGTCACACTGGCATTCCAGGTTGTGAATACAGCTCAAGAGAGTTAGTGTAAACCAGTTCCTTGTCTTTACTCAGGAGATCTGGTAAATGACCTCAAAGTTCCTCAAGAGGGTTGACAGCTCTCTTTCTCCATCAGCCTGGAACCATTGTCACTTCAACCACATCACTACTGTGTGGTATTATAGTACACAGAAATTCAGATGAGCCCTCTGCTCCCTTCCTGGGAGTTTATAAAAATGTCCCCATACTGTAAACCTATATTTTCCAAACTGCACTGCACTGAATTCATATAGAATATGGTTCCTTGGTTAGTAATTTAGGGGAAATATTGAGTTAAATGAAGTTAAACAGACTTTTTTCTTCTTCTTTTTAAACTGCAGGGTTTCTCAAAGCCTTTGATAACTCCCATGGGGGAACATAATGTGACAGAGCAGCCCTCCTCAACCTTGTTGCCTGTCTCTGTGTCTTTTACATGGGAACCCCAGTCTCTGCAAAGCATTTCTCATCACACTCAGTGGACTCAATGCGAGAAATGGAGCCTAAGTAGGTTGTGGGGTTGGTGATTCTGAGAGCTTAGTCTGTAATTCTGTGTAAGGATCCAAGGATGAGAGGGACAGTGGATTATTTAGGAAATTGCAAGTTGTTCCCTGTGGTTGAAGTTTATACTTAGAGAGGCAGGGTACGGCTGGAGAAAACATGGAAGGAAGCTTCATTTTTCAGAAGGCTCCAGAGAACTAGTGAGTCTCATGAAAGAACAAAGACAGATGGGGGTGGTGGGAAGATCTAAACATAGATGCATCCTAGACTTCTGGCTCTCCAGTGGACGTAGGCATCACCTCCTCTCAAGGGACAGGAATCCCAGGCAAAGTTGTCCTTTGAAGAGCTCTGAGAAGCCGAATTATCCCAAGGACCCTCCTGCCAGACTATAGAGCCCTCTTCTCCTCCCTTATTCTCTGGTTCTTTTATGAGACTCACTAGTTTTCTGGAGCCTTCTGAAAAATGAAGCTTCCAAGATCTTGACCTTGTCTATAAGCTGTGATTCCCAAAGGCTGTACAAAAATTGCACAGCCCACAAATACCCTGGTATTGATGGGTGTTTTTCCTATACTTGTTCACCAAGTGCCTATGGGAACCTCCTAGCCTCCAGGGTTAGCACTTAAGAAAACAATGCTGATTCAGATCCTGATCCCACCCAAGAGCCTTCAGCTTGGACTAGAGTCCAACCTGCTGCTTTCCATTTATTTCTCCTTTTTCTTTTTGGTCCCCACCAAAAGTCAAAGCATTTGGTCTTTTTTTGCTATGCCTCTGTTGGTGTTTCACACCAGTCGATGCCTAGGGAGACTTGTTATTCCTAGCGGTGAGATAAGAACTTCCAAGAATGTGCTATGGTAGGTTAAGGAAGAAGAAACCTGCCCACTTCCCTTATTTCCAGTCTTTAGGTGGGGATCAAAGCAGAGTGACCTGGCACACAATCCACCCTGTATATATTCCCCTGCTTGTAGATTAGGGGCAGCCCTCCTTATTGTCTTGGCCGGTCACTGCCAAGGAACATGTGAGTAATAAAATGTCCAAACCTTCTTCTTTGCATTCTCCAAGTTCTTTCTTTGGGATTGGTAAATCGTATGCTGGGGTTTTTGCAGCCCTGGAGTGGAACAGCCTCATACAAACATCTAGAGTTTACAAAATAATTTCATTTAACCTCTACATAATGTGAGGGAGTCATTGCTCCTACCCCAGGTAAGGTATTGATGCTCTTATTTTTTTATAAAGCTTCAATCAAGTTGTTATGTGACTTGCCCAAGAATCCAGCTTGTTAGTGGTCAGCCCTGGAACTGGCAAAAGCTGAGACAACCTGAAGATTCTGTTCCCAGCCCAGTGCTCCATGTTACCCTAAGCTGGCCTGAGCTATCTTGGGCATGCTCAGTGTCCAGGGGCCAGCCTTAGGAGCTGTCAGTACATCCAAATGGGTTTAAAAAATGCTAAGGAGAGGGGCTGGGGCTGTGGCTCAGTGGTGGAGCACTTGCTTCACACATGTGAGGCACTGGGTTTCATCCTCAGCACCAGATAAAAATAAATAAATAAAATAAAGGTATTGTGTCCACCTACAACTTAAAAAGATATATGTTAAAAACAAAACAAAACAAAAAAAGAAATGCTAAGAAGAAATTCATCCATTCTTTTGAGTGCCTACTATGTGCCAATCTTTGTTTCAGGCTACACTGGTGTTGGGATTTTAATGACCAGAAAAAAATACCTCTGCACATAGAACATCCTAGGAGAGGACACCAATAAACAATAAATAAAGTGTACGAGAGACAATGCATGTTGGAAGGACAAAGAAGTGTCATGGTGAAAACCAGAAGAGGGTTTCAGAATGTGGGTGGGAGACTTGACACTGCATACACCAACTCAAATGCTGGCCAACTTCTTCAAGTTGTTGTTGTTTTTTTTTTTTTTTCTGCGAAAGTGTTTAAAACTTAACTCATCAGGATGCTCTTGGCTTGTCATCCTTTTCTAGTGTTTTAACAATAGCTACTCACCTAGATCTTGCTCTTTACCATTAATTAGCCCTTGGATTTAAGCAACAGATTTAATTACCACGAGAAACCCAGGAAGATGGGTGTGATTATCCACATTGGACAGAGGTCAGAAATGTTAAGTGATTTGCTTAAAGACACCCTGCTTCTACCAGATGGGATTAGAATTTAATTCTCCGTCTGACTCCAAAAAATCTTTTATGCTTAGCATTTTAAGGGATCTTCCCTGATTTCCTATTGTGCCTGTGACTGTCTCTGTCTCTGTGTCTCTCTGTCTCTGTCTCTGTCTCTCTCTCTCTCACACACACACACACACACACACACACACACACACACACACACACACCTTTTCTTTTCCTGGTAAGGAGTGGGGTTGGAGAGTTAGGAAGGATTATCCTTCGCAGGAATATGAATTTAGAAGGTACATCCTCCCCAAGCTGAGTGACCTTTTAATCATGATTATAAATTATATACATTCTATCGAAACCTGGGGAAAGCTGTCACATGGCCCTGATTCTGAAACTTTCATTCCCACTGTCTGGGGGGGGGGGGGAAGTCAGGGGTGGGGCAAGGGGGAAATGGGCCCAGTTTTCTTTGAAGGCAAACAAAATTTAAGCCTGCATTCCCTTTGTCCAAGCAACTCCACTTCTAGGATTTTATCCAACAGAAATTCTTGCAAAAATATAGACAAAGTGAGGGAAATTAATCCCTACAAAAATTGAAAAAAAATCACAAGGTGATAAAAGCAAATTGAGAGCAGTGGGATATGATCCTACTGGGAGAAAAAGCATTTTATATAAAAAGAAAAAGAAAAAAGCATTTATAAATGTAGGTCTATGTTTACCTACGTATCCAGTATATGCCAAACTAACAATAGTGTTTATACATTACATAGTTCTGTTGCCTAACTTTTTATAACAGTATCTTTAGTTATTTTTAAATTTTTTCAGCACTGGGGATGAAACCCAGGGGTACTCTACCACTGAGCCATATTCCCAGCCCTTTCTTATATTTTATTTTGAGACAGTCTACTAAGTTCACTGGGCTGGCCATCAGCTTGGGATCCTATTGCCTCAACCTCCGGCATAGCTGGGATTACAGTCATGTGCCACTGTGCCCAGTTATATCAGCATTTAAAAAAAAAAAAAAAAAAAAAAAGATAAAAGTGATAAGTAATAAATGAGAAATTATACTCCATGTATGTATGATGTGTCAAAATGCATTCTTCTGTCATGCATAACTAAAAAGAACAAACATAAACAACCCCATTCAATAAAACAATAAATCAACAGAATGAGACAAACATCACTACCCTATGTGCATGTATGATTACACAAATGGTGCAACTGTACTTCATGTACAACCAGAGAAACAACAATTGTACCCCATTTGTGTACAATGAACCAAAATAAATAAGTTTAAAAAAATCAGAAAAAAAAAATGATATGTGAAAAATTTACCCAGAGAACACAACCTCAATCTTGTCATATTCAAAAACTGGTTCAGCTTTTGGGTTGTTCCAATTTCTTTTTTCCCAAAATTGTTTTCTTCTTTAAAAATTTATTGAGATATGATTTGTATTCCTGGTCATTTGGACTCATTTTTGGTTTTTACCTTGACTTGGTTTCTCCTTTGATGGGCTTTTCTTTTAGGGTAGTTCCTCCCTTTGCTGTCTTTTATTATTGTTTTTCACTTCCTCTTCATGAGAGGGGGGAGGGGTGGGGGTATGAAAGATGGTGGAATGAGACAGACATCATTACCCTATGTACATGTATGATTACATGAATAGTATGAATCTACATCATGTACAACCATAGAAACAAAAAGTTGTACCCCATTTGTGTACAATGAATCAAAATGCAGTCTGTAAAAATTAAAAAAAAGTATTTAAAAAATTATTTTTATTTGTTCTTTTAGATATACATGATATAGTAGAGTGTATTTTGACCTATTATACATACATGGAGTACAACTTATTCTAATTAGGATCCCATTCTTGTGGTTGAACATGATGTGGAGTTATACTGGTCATGTATTCATATATGGTAACATTGTTTTCAAAAAGTACTTCAAGTTACAATTAAGAAAGTAGGAAACACTTCTTTTATCTACTCTGTTTTCCTTTGAAAATAGATTAATTTTGAATGAACTTTATAGTCACTTTTTTAAAGTTAAGCATTGGATTGTCAAATGCACATTTAATGGTGTACTTCCAATTATATAAAACGAAAAGAGAAGACATTGAGTTCATTTTATAAAAGATTCACAGTTAGTTTAAAAACATTATCTCGGGCCAGAGCTAAAATTGCTTCCAACAGGAAATCATGGGTTTGGAAAAAAGTTTAGTCAATGGTGGTTTTTTTTCTCATTACCCATTATTGGTTTTCAGAGTAACAAATCATCTTGCAATGACATGTCTGTCTAGTTCTCCAACCTCCCATGAAAAAGACAAGTTCACAAAATCAATATAGCATATTATTTCTCAGTTAGTATTAAAAAGAAAAAAAGCCAATATGTCTAGACTGAGAGTTAAGACATGTTCAGATAAAACCATCTACTGACTGAACAGACAAAAATCTGGTAGAATTCTCATTAATAAGACCCAACTTTTGCCCCTTGATTTCCAAAGAAATATGCACTTATTGTGAAAAGGTAGGAAATATAAAGAAATACAAGGAGAAAATTAAAATAATCGATAATCTCATACCCAGAGATAATCTCTGCCACAATTTTTTATTGTAGTATTTCATGTTTTTTTCTGTAAAGACACAAATATTTACAAAAATAGGATCATAGAACATATATTTTTTTTCTAACTAAAATTTAAAAAACCCCATTAGAGAATACATTTCCTCACTTCTAACACTAGTTTTATAATATTTTAAGGACTCTCTAGTAGTCCATGTAATATGTATACTTTTTACCATTATAAATAATACTGTGATATATATATAATTTTACATGTTAAATGGTAACACTGATAGAGGGAAAAATCCCCCACCCATTTTGGGAATATCCAGGTAGTTGTATTTTCTCGCCTTTTCTTTTTCACAGCACATTATCTATTTTATTGGTGCCTCACATTGATTATTCATCTACTATGTTTACAATGGATAAAAAATTGAATTTAAATTTATATGGTAGGTTATAATAATATGTTGGCCTGTATTGGGGAAAATGTTGTTATTGCTTCAAAGTTAGAATATATGAATTGCTACATATGAATATGTAATATATAATATAATACCATATGAATATATTCAGAGTGTACTGGTGACAACTGATGCCCCCTTCTCCAGCAGCACAGTCCCAAGGTATGGGCCAAAATTAGTAGATATTGTATAGTTCTAAAGCCAAAGTCAGTGGGCTGGGGAAATAGCTCATCGGTAGAGGCTTGCCTTGTAAGCACAAGGCCCCTGGGTTCGATCTCCAGCACTGCAAAAATAATAATAATAAAAATTAAAAATAAAATAAAACTAAAGTCAATCGGGCCACCTGAGCTTCAGAGTCCCACCTGGGCAGAGCAAAGGATTCTGAGTCTATTATAACTACTGCAATCAATGATAATCATAAATAAATTATAATATTTGACCACTCCAGGACTTACCATGTGGCAGGAACTGGACTGTTATCTGCAGGTCTCATTCCACCCACACAACCACTCTAGAAGTTAGCATGGCACTCACAGCTATTATTATTCCCATTAGCACCTCAGGACATAGGGGAAAAGGAACCTGCTCACCATCACACTGAGATCAGTGATAAATACCGAGCATCCTGAAATCACCCTGCAACATGAGTTGAAGGGTTCTTCCCTTTCTTCTCCAGGTACAACTGACAACCTGATGTCTCTTAGTGGTGTGCAAAAGAGGCAGAGGCTGGGACCGAATGCTCAAGCTGGAAGGAACTAGAAAGTGGCAGATGGGATGAATTTTCAACCCTTGCCATGGTTTTCCAACCGTGCTTCTGAGAGGCCACCTTAGACTACAACTCAAGGTCCCTGACTCCCAGCCTGGGGCATTCCCTGTTCACCTCCATGATTGCTCTTCCTTAGTGTGGCTAGAATCTCAGATGCTCCAAGCTCCTGGGGAAAGCTCCCTGAGAAGGAAAACACTGAAAGGGAGTGAACTCCAGTGGCTCTGAGTGAGGTCCTGGGAGTCACCCAAACTTGGGGCTGCAGTCCAGCGTGGTCAGTGACTTGCTGCATGACCTTGAGCATGTTCTAAACAGCTCTGTCACAGAGATGATGGGGACATCAAAATGAGAAAATGTACACAAATTTTGTTACCTTTCAGCTCTCTAGAGTTAGCTGTTGATCATCATAGCTAATTCATCATCTGAAAAATGAAGAAGGAATTCTGGGTCTTTCATCTTAGAATCTTGATGGCCAGACTTAGGAGTTAGGCATGTATCAAACCATTTCAGGCTATGGAAACTTTTGCTTTGTTTTTTTAACCTGAAATTTGCAACCCTCTGGTATGGTGCCCACCATAATAAAAAAAAAAAAAAAAAATTTTTTTAACTCCCAAGAGACAGGAGTACAATTCAGTAGTTTTATATATCACAGAGTTGTGTAACCATCACCACCACAGTCAATTTTAGAATATATTCATCACCCCCAAAAATGTGTAAACTTGTGCACGTTAGTATCACTTATCTCCCCAATTCTGCCTCACATCAGCCTCTGACAGCTACTAATACAGTTGTTCATATGGCTTTGCTTAGTCTGGACATTTTGTGTAATGGAATGTGGTCTTTTGCATCTGGCTTCTTTCACTTAGCATATTTTCAAGTTTTATCAATGTGGTAACATGCTGCAGTACTTCATTTCTTTTTACAACTGAATAGTAGTCCACCGTATGTGTATATTTGGTTTATTCATCACATGACAGACACTTCTGTTGTTTACATTTCTGGCTACTATGAATAATGCCATTATGAACATTGGGCATTTTAATATATTTTAATTTCCATTGGGCTTATACCTGGTAGTGGATTGCTGGATCATATGGTAACTCTGTATTTAGTGTTTTGAGGATACTCAAACTGTTTCCACAATGACTGCAGTGATTTACACTTCTATCAGAGACATACATACAGGGTTGCAGTTTCTCACATCCTTGTCAACATTTTCTCCTTTCCCTTCCTTTTCCATTCCCTCCCTTCCCTCCCTTTCTTCCTTTGCTTTTTGAATATGCATCCTGGTGGGTTTACAGTGATAACTTATTATGGTTTTGATTTACACTTTACTAATGACTAATGATGTTGAGTATCTTTTCATATGCTTATTAGTCATTTGTATGTCTTCTGTAGAGAACTGTCTATTCAAGCCTTTTGCCCATTGTTGAATCCAGCTGTTTGTTTTTTTTTGTTTTGTTTTGTTTTCTGTTGGGTTTTAGTTCTCTAAGTGCTAATTTCTCAACTATGTATAATTTGTAAATATTTTCACCCATTCTGTTGTTGTCTTTTCACCCTAATAACAGTGTCCTTTGGTGCAAAAAAAATTTTAGTTTTGATGAAGTCTAATTTATCTATTCTCTCCCTTCTTGCTTATAACTCTTTGAATCATATCCAATAAATCACTGCCAAATCCATTGTTATGAAACTTATTCTTGTTTTTTCTTCTAAGAGTTTTATTGTTTTATGTCCAATTTGTAGGTCTTTGAACAATTTTGAGTTAATTTTTATATGTGTATGGTAAGGGTCCAACTTTATTACATGTGGATATCCAGTTATTCCAGCACCATTTATCAAAAAGATTGTTCCTTCCCTGTTGAAGGGTCTTGGCATCCTTGTTGAAAATTACTAAACTTAAATATATATATTTCTATTCCATTGGTCTATATGTCTGTCTTTATGTTAGCAACCACAATGTTTTGATTACTGTAGCTTTGTAGTAAGTTCTGAAATCAGAAATCTTCTCAAGACTTTTTCCAACTATTCTGGGTCCCTTGACACTCCATATGAATTTCAGGGTCTGCTTGATAATTTTTACAAAACATAAATAAATAAATAGAAGTTGAAATTTAGATATTGTGTTGAAACTGTACATCTATTTGGAGGAGTATTACCATCTCAAGGGTACTGGAAGATTGTGGAGAACACAGGATGTTTTATTTAGGTTCTTTAAATTTTCTTATGAAAATGTTTTTATAGGAGTCAATATACAAGCCTTGCACTTCTTTTGCTATTTATTCCTAAGTATTTCATTCTTTTTGTGTGTGTGTGGGGTGCTGGGATTGAACCCAGGGCCTTGTACATGGGAGGCAGGCACTCTACCAACTGAGCTATATCCCCAGCCCAGTATTTCACTCTTTTTCATGCTCCTTTAAATGGAATTGTTTCCTTAATTTCCTTTTTGGATTGTTCATGGTTAATGTATTGAATATAACTGATCTTCTATCCTACCACCTTGATGAGTTTACTCATTAGTTTAGTAGTATTTTAGTGGATCCTTAGGATCATCTATATATCACATCATCTTATCTGACAATACAGTTTTACTTCACTTTCCAATATGAATGGATTTCTTTCTTTTCTTATATAATTGCCCTGGAGAAGAGCCTTCCGTGTAATGTTGAAGGGAGTGGCAAGTACCTTTGGTACTTGATCTCGAGTGGAAAGCTTTCAGTTTTCCACCATTATACATGATATTAGTTGTGGGTTTTGCATAGATGCACTTCATCAGTTTGGGAAATTTCCTTCTATTCTTACTTTGTTGAATTTTACTTTCATGAAGGGGTGATGGATTTTGTCAAATATCCATCTGTCTGTTGAAATGACCATGTGGTTTTTTGCCCATTATTCTATAAAAGGAGTATTAGACTCATTGATTTGGTATGTTTAACTCTACATTGATTTTTACATGAATATACTAAATGTTTACTTAAAATTTAACTGAGAAGACCTTTGTACAAGATCAACAGACATTTATTGTCTATTTGCTCTCCTGGCTCTAACTTGAACCTCTATGTTGGACAAGAACAGATGGCAAACTGAAATATAACTGAAAACATGATTCAAACTCACAATCATAATTTTAAAAAATTATTTGTTTAAAGAAAGTATATACATGTATGTACATATGTGATTTAATATACATGTATTTACATATGCATATATTAAATTAATGTTGAACATGAATACTTTATTGTTGTTTGCTATTATAATCACATTTTCACTCTTGACAATATGAGTATCAATTAAATTAGCTCTATGACTTAAAAGAAAAATCGGTGCATAATGTTTCTGATTTAGAACATATTACTGCAAAAATGACTTTGGGTAGGTCAAAGTTACTTAATGAGAAAAACACATATGGACTTGGAAACTTTCTTTTCCCATAAAAGGCAGCAATAATGGTACTGATAATATTTCCTGCTAATATTTATGGAACCTGCCCCTCAGTTAATCACATCCTAGCAACAATTTTATTTAAGTACTTTTTTAGTCCTACCAGCAATTCTGTGACCAAGATAAAGTTATCATTGTATTTAATAGCAGAGGAAACAAAAGTCACTTGCCTGAATATTCACAGGTATTAAGAGGTGGGGTCAGAATTCTGCACTAGACCCAAGTGACTCCAAAGTCATTTGACTTTTAACCATATTTTGTGATTTGGTTATCAGAATTTCATTTATGTGCAAACAGAATTGTTCATTTCACCTTTTGAACTGAAATGGAACCAAAAATCCTGGAAGATTATATGAGATTTGAAGTGTCCCATTTGTTGACCAAATGCTATGTCAAGTACTCGCTGAGTACTTACTATGTGAATTTAACCCATATCATGTACCTAATCTAGTAACAAACAAGGCTATCAGGAACTATTATATATTTAATTATACAGTTAATGATTTTTCGACTATGTTTGATGATTTAAGTAGAAGATATTCATTGAAAAAGTCAATCCCACCTTTTAACAGAAAAAAAAAAAAAATTAGCTAGTCCAGTGCAGTTAATGATACATTTAGTGTATCCATAACTGGGGGAATTAAAATCACCATAGAGATCATTTGCATAAAAATAATCATGGAGATGGATTTTGTCCTGGCAATATCAAAATTCTTTAAAACCCTTTCTGAGTTAATGCCAAAAACTACCTAGTGATTTAACTTCAAAAATAATTTTTTCTTAGTATTGTGGATAAAAGAAATAAAAATATATTCTTTTTTTCAAAGAAGAATAAAATAGGATGAATAAAATACTCAAGCATAAAATGACATGCATTATAAGGAAACTGAAGGGAAAAAGAACAAAGTAAAATTTTTGACGGTTTTAAAGAAGAGTTTTCTGTTTTATTTTTTAAAGGATGATGTCATTATCAAATTGCTACAGGATTTATGTTCCAAAGGCTGTATTTAAAGGAGCAACACAGGGTTGGGGAAATAGCTCAGGTGGCAGAGCACTTGCTTCCCAAACACAGGCCTGGGTTCAATCCCCAGCAGCTAAAAAAAAAAGAAATGCCGATATTTATAATATACTGAAGCTAATACTCTACAACTATTTAAACTTATGAGAAACGTTTTGGATAGCATGTAAAAGTGTGCATAAGCAAAACTGCAGTGAGCTGTGAATTTGCACATTGCTTCAATGTAAATGGAAATGCAATTTGATGTTCTAATAGGAAAAGGTAGATGTGAGTATACCAAATTTGCAAGGTACTGTGAGAGTTTAATGAAATAATAAATGCAAAGGACCTAGCATGAAAAAAAAAAAAAAAAAAAAAAAAAAAAAGACCACAGAGTTGTTATGTGGAGGGAGTTGGTAATCTACCACTTTAAGCTCAACACCATGGACCTTCCTAGAGTCGGGGCGCAGGACACTACACTATTGTGGTTTTCTTCTTAACTCTCCTGACATGGTACTGATGTCTGGATCTCCTTGTAGCATCCTGGCCTGAACTCACAGTTCTTTGTTCATCTCTTTTTATCCTCTATTAAAATTGGTGCATTATAATTATACACAGTAGTGGGATTTGTTGTTACATATTCACACATATACATAATTCAGTCAATTTCATTCCCTAGTTACTCCCCTTTCCCTCTCTTCCTCCCTCCCCTTGCATCTCTTTCTTAACCTAAACAAGCTCATCTCAAGTTGTAACCATCAGGGTTTAGCAGATGGCTTGCAGATGTATAACTCTGGCTTTGATCTCTGACCCAATTCAGATCTTGTGTTGGGAGGGTTACTTGAATGGCCCAGTCTCTTAAAGTCAAGATATTCAAACTGGATCTAATTTTTCACTTAAAAAAAAAAAATAATAAAGAACTTCCTTTATTTCCTCAGGTCCACAATCTCAGAGGCATTCATCATTCATTCCTCCATGTCCTGAGTTGAGTTTGTATCCATTCATCCATCACTGTGCAGAGGACTGGTCCCTTTCTTCCATTGCCACTGCTTTCCCTTATCTCCCTTACAAATCATGTTTGCCGTGTGGTTGTTTTGTGCTGTGAAAGACCAAGAGAATCCTATGCAACCTCCACTAGGCCAAGGTCCAGGGGATCAGAAAGGCCATTTGGCCCTGTGAGATGACGTCCATGATGGCAGTGGGAGGTGGGAGAAGGATGGAGGCCAGCCCAGGGAAATGTGTAAAGAAAACGAACCCGGTTTACACAAGTCTGGGAAGGACCTCACATTTCCTTCCTCGGTCAGTTTCTCTCTAGTTTGGTATAAAACAGCATAGGTTGTGGAAAGACAGCTGTTGGCTTCTCTCTTTGAGTCCTGAGCAGTACTGACAAAAAAAAGTTGGCCTCAAGTTGGACACGGATAGCTCAGGCTGCCTGCACCTGGAGCTGACTCCCCTGCTGCACTCTTGCCAGCACTCACTTGCAAACCAGGGCTGCAACCCTGAGTCCAGGGCTCTATGACAAATAGAGCACTCTGGGCAAACCAACATACCCTCACAGGTCAAATATCCCATGTGTATTTTGGCACGCCTCTAGTAGCCTGGTGAAACAGGGACCCTACCAAGCCTAATCACAGGGCCTTGGTTTTGTGAGCAGGCCAGTGTGGGTCAGAAGAGAACAGTTCAGGCTAACATAGGGGCTTAAAGCTAACAGCTATCTTTCTTCTTCTCAATCTCTTTAAATAACTGAAATTTGTTAGAGGTATTAACTTAAGACCTCAAAGTCTCAAGTTTTCTCATCTTTGAAATGGGGATCATAATTCCATATTACTAGGTTGTATTGAGAATTACAAAAAATGTCCATGGAACACTTAACACAGAGGCTGTGCCACCAAGGAAAGGTCCATGTGCTTCCACGTGAACTACAAGCATGTTGTCACTGGGCATGCATTCACATTTACTTGCTTACTGAGCACATGAGAGAGAGTTGGAGAAGGGAGGGTCATGGACACACGTAGGATGTGGGCTCTTCACTGAAGTCCAACTTACTCATTGGTCTATTATTTCTTTCAGGGTGATTTCCTTACAGATGTAAATATAAAAATATAGGAGATTGCTTTCTTTTTTATAATGTCATTGTATTTTTATACCTTTATTTTATTCACTTATTTTTATGTGGTGCTGAGGATTGAACCCAGTGCCTCACACGGGCTAGGCAAGTGTTCTATCACTGAGCCACAACCTCAGCTCCAGCAGATTATTTTCTGACAGCTGGTGGATCATACCTAATTACTCTGTGATCTCTTCACCCGAAGTACCATCTGGCTAGCCCCTGCTCCCTCTAAAGGAACAATCATCAACCAGAACTCCCTCTGGCCACTCTGTGTGGGTTTTTTTTTTTTTTTTTTCAATGTTTTTCTTTTTTTTTTTTTTATTGTAAACAAATGGGATACATGTTGTTTCTCTGTTTGTACATGGCGTAAAGGCATACCATTTGTGTAATCATAAATTTACATAGAGTAATGTTGTTTGATTCATTCTGTTATTTTTTCCCTTCCCCCCACACCTCCCACCCCTCTTACCCTCTATACAGTAGTTCCTTCCTCCATACTTGCCCCCCTCCCTAACCCTAACTCTAACCTAACACTAACCCTCCCTCCTCCCCATTATGTGTCATCCTCCACTTATTAGCGATATCATTCGTCCTTTGGCTTTTTGAGATTGGCTTATCTCACTTATTGGATGATATTCTCCAATTTCATCCATTTGCCTGCAAATGCCATAATTTTATCATTCTTTATGGCTGAGTAATATTCCATTGTATATATATACCACAGTTTCTTTATCCACTCATCAATTGAAGGGCATCTAGGTTGGTTCCACAGTCTGGCTATTGTGAATTGAGCAGCTATGAACATTGATGTGGCTGTATCTCTGTAGTATGCTGATTTTAAGTCCTTTGGGTATAGGCCAAGGAGTGGGATAGCTGGGTCAAATGAAGGGTCCATTCCAAGTTTTCTAAGGAATCTCCACACTGCTTTCCAGAGTGGCTGCACTAATTTGCAGCCCCACCAGCAGTGTATGAGTGTACCTTTCTCCCCACATCCTCGCCAACACCTGTTGTTGCTCGTATTCTTGATAATCGCCATTCTAATTGGGGTGAGAATGGAATCTTAGGGTGGTTTTGATTTGCATTTCTCTTATTACTAGAGATGTTGAACATTTTTCCATATGTTTGTTGATTGCTTGTAGATCTTCTTCTGTGAAGTGTCTCTTCATTTCCTTAGCCCATTTGTTGACTGGATTATTTGAATTCTTGGAGTAGAGTTTTTTGAGTTCTTTATAGATTCTGGAGATTAGTGCTCTATCTGAAGTATGATTGGCAAAGATATTCTCCCACTCTGTAGGCTCTTTCTTCACATTGCTGATAGTTTCCTTTGCTGAGAGAAAGCTTTTTAGTTTGAATCTATCCCAGTGGTTGATTCTAGCTTTTATTTCTTGTGCTATGGGAGTCCTGTTAAGGAAGTCTGGTCCTAGACCAACAAGGTGAAGATTGGACCTACTTTTTCTTCTATAATCTGCAGGGTCTCTGGTCTGATTCCGAGGTCCTTAATCCATTTTGAGTTTAGTTTCGTGCATGGTGAGAGATATGGGTTTAGTTTCATTCTGTTGCATATGGATTTCCAATTCTCCCAGCACCATTTGTTGAAGAGGCTATCTTTTCTCCATTGCATATTTTTGGCCCCTTTGTCTAGTATGAGAAAATTGTATTTATTTGGGTTTGTGTCCGTGTCCTCTATTCTGTACCATTGATCTACCTTTCTATTTTGGTACCAATACCATGCCGTTTTTGTTACTATTGCTTTGTAGTAGAGTTGAAGATCTGGTATTGCAATACCCCCTGTTTCACTCTTCCTGCTAAGGATTGCTTTAGCTATTCTGGGTTTCTTATTCTTCCAGATGAATTTCATAATTGCTTGCTCTATTTCTGTAAGGTACGTCATTGGGATTTTAATTGGAATTGCATTGAATTTGTATAGCACTTTAGGTAGTATGGCCATTTTGACAATATTAATTCTTCCTATCCAAGAACATGGAAGATCTTTCCATCTTCTAAGGTGTTCTTTAATTTCTTTCTTTAGTGTTGTATAGTTCTCATTGTAGAGGTCTTTCACCTCTTTTGTGAGATTGATTCCCAAGTATTTTATTTTTTTTCGAGGCTATTGTGAATGGGGTAGTTTTCCTAATTTCTCTTTCTGAAGATTCATCACTTATGTATAAAAATGCGTTGGATTTATGGGCATTGATCTTGTAACCTGCTACTTTACTGAAATCACTTATGAGTTCTAAGAGTTTTCTGGTGGAATTTCCAGGTTCCTCTAAATATATAATCATGTCATCAGCGAACAGGGATAGTTTGAGTTCTTCTTTTCCAATTCGTATCCCTTTAATTTCTTTGGTTTGTCTAATTGCTCTGGCCAGAGTCTCAAGAACGATGTTGAATAGAAGTGGTGAAAGAGGGCATCCCTGCCTTGTTCCAGTTTTTAGGGGGAATGCTTTCAGTTTTTCACCATTTAGAATGATATTAGCCATGGGCTTAGCATAAATGGCCTTTACAATGTTAAGGAATGTTCCCACTATCCCTATTTTTTCTAGTGTTTTGAGCATGAAGGGGTGCTGTATTTTATCAAATGCTTTTTCTGCATCTATTGAAATAATCATGTGATTCTTAACTTTAAGTCTATTAATATGGTGAATTACGTTTATTGATTTCCTGATGTTGAACCAACCTTGCATCCCTTCTGCGTGGGTTTTATAGTTGTTGACTACAGACCTAAGGCACCAAAGAGAGTTCCCAAACATATTATCGATGGAAAGTGTTTGGGGCATTTAAAGTTGGTCATGAAACTAAATGACAAAGGGATTAAGGACAGAAGGTAGGAAAGATGATTGAGGTTGTATGAGTAAGTGGCATAGCCAACGAACCTAAATCTTTATCTGGAGATTTTATCTTAAAAAAAAAAAAAAAAAAAAAAAGGCAGATTCTGACTTGATTTTTGCTGGTTCTAGGACCACACTTCCAATTGCAAGAATATCAATATTGGTAAAGTACTTAAAACAGTATATGTTCATCTAGTGCCCAATTCAAAAAATGATAGTAATATTGTCAGTGCTATTACTTGTACTGACTGAGCTGCACATAGCTCTCAGAAATTAGGAAGTGGTATTTGGGTTTAGAAGTCTATTTTCTGTGAATCTGATTGGCTCAGATCAATAGGGTTCAAAGACAGACTCAAGTAGGCTGGGCGAACTGACTACCACAAGCTTTTGAAGCCAACCTTCTGGGCTGAGGTTTAGAAATCTCAAAGTAGAGTGGAACAAATGGAGAATAAGGGATCAAAAGCCTGGAGCCCTCTATGGGGAGGTCAGAGGGTTCTGGAAGGGACATGGCAGTTATGCCAGAAGGCTTTTGTCAGACAGCAGGTTTAATCTCTCTAAGTCCAAACATTTGGAGGCAAAAGCAAGGAAGAGAATGAGAAGTGGAAGTACTACAAATGAGACACACCGGCGGGGTTGATCTGTGACCTGCTTTTGATAGACAGTGTATAAGTCTGGGCTTCGCTGAACTGGTCTGTTTCAGTGTAACTGTGCCTCCCTCTTCCTCCCCCTTCTCTTTCCCTTCTATTCCTTACTCCTACCCTCCCTTCCTTTCACCCTTTCCCTTTTTTTTCTTTTGAAAGGAAGATTAAAAACCCCTCAGACATCTCATGGTCAAGCTAGAGAAGAAGTGGGATGGGAAGACCAGAGGGATCTTCTAGGGCAAGTGAGTTGCTGAACATGGCTAATACACCTTGAAATTGTGGTCAGGGGTCAATGTGGACAGAAGAAGTGATCCCTGAAGGCAAAAGCCAGGGAGAGCTGCTGTCCTGGATCCCTGTCCTCCTGAGGTTTGCCTTGACCTGGGGACTAACACAGCTCCAGATGTTCCCATACCGGCGTGTCCCTCCAGCTCTATTCTCCACAGTCCCTCCCCTGCCAAACCTGACCCCGTTGGCCTTCTTCCTGAGCTTCAGTTCTTTCAATGTCTGAGTATCTTCTTTGTTCCATCTCAACTTTTTTTTTTTTTGACAATGTTCTAATCACTTCTTTAATTCACATATTTTTATCTCATTATAATTCTCTGTGACAAGTATCTAAATTGGTTCATTTTACAAGTAAGATGATGAAACTCAGGAGGAAAAGAGTCAAGTAACTTGCCCCAGATCTTGCAATGTATATGTGCTTGGGTCTGGGATTTGGCTTTAGCATCAAACCCCACATTCTTTTTTGGGGGGTGAGGAGGGGGTACCTGGAATTAAACACTGAGCCACATCCCCAGTCCTTTTTTGTATTTCTTATTTAGAGACGGGGGTCTCACTGAGTTGCTTAAGGCTGACTTTGAACTCATGATCCTCCTGCCTCAGCCTCTGGAGCCACTGGGATTACAGGTGTGCGCCACTGTGCCTGACAAAACCCCACATTCTTAATCAGTAATCTTTGTCTCGTGTGTATCACACTACAATACAACCACTGTATTGTAGAGAGACTTGTATGTCTCTCTGTCAATGAAGTCATCAGTTCCTAGAGTTAAGATCAGTGCTTTCCTCTGACTTTTTTGTCCCTACCTAGAACAGGGCCATGGTGGGCACCCTGCACTGTTTTCCACTAGTGTCGCACTGCACTCACTTCCTGCAGGGGGACCAGAGTCAGGGTAAGGATTCCATTTCAGCTCCAGAATAGTTTGAATCATGCTTCTGTGAGCTCTGGGTTTATCACATCTAGGGTGATGGGTGTAACCGTCTAGCTGCTCTGTGCCTTGGTTTCCTATCTCAATGTCCATCTTCACCTTTTAATACAGATTGTAAACATTGGAGAATTAGGGTATTGTTTTGTGCTTCAATTCAGCTCCCTCTACTGTCTCCAAACAGCATATTGTCTAGCCCACAGCAAGCACTAAAGTGATGACTTATTGAATTCATAATTCCCTAATCTGCCTCTTCCATTTAAAAAAATGGAATAAAAAAAAAAGAGTTTGAAAGAGATGCCTCTGAACTGTTATGGGGAGAAAAACACAAAGTTATATTATGATATGTGTATGGAAATCTAAACTATTAAGCTGGAAGAAGTAACAAAGGACATTGAAAATAGAAATTGAGGTTGGAAACTTACCAAGATCCATGGAAAATGTGAACACTCTCTGGCACTTTTCCAACCCAGTTCCTGAATTTGTAACACACTTCCATAGGTCTAACTTGGGCTCTAACATCCCATTTGCAGGGAAAAAAAAAGAAAAAAAGTATCAGGTATATTGTAGGTTCAGGACACAAGCCCTCTGTAGACTTGCAACTGAGGTGTTAAGATATTGCAAAAAAGAACATAGTGAAGCACATGTAAAGTCCCCTCAGACTGGTCAGCCGAAACAAGACTCAAAGACCCTTGAGGGCTGTAGCCTTTCCCCTTGGATATCTCTGAAAGACGTCCAGTGAGTTCCAATTTGGGCAGGGGTTTGTTTGTTCTGCTTGGTTCAAGTAAGGGCTACGGATCCCTAATGATTTTAACGTCCCTAAAGGTTTTCCACATTTGGGCAAGATCTATGCTTTATGTAAGCCCCAAGGAGGAGGTCTTGCTCCTGCTGCTCTGGCTGAGGCCTCTGCTCCAAGGGCACTCAGATGCCCTGACTCAGGGGAGAGGCTGAGCAGCATCTACCCCTTGGCATGAGCATGGAGATGTTTTACAATGGTGCTGTCATAGTAAAAATGCCTCCATTCTTAACCAACTGTAGTTTTTATTGCATTTCATTTTTCTCCCAGTGATGCTGAATTTTCAAGACTAGTCCTTTTTCTCCAACCACTACATCGTGCCAACAAAAACTAAGAGAGCTCATGCTGGCTTCTGGCCCTTTCTTTTGAGTGCACCAGTTCCTAATCCAGGGATAATCACTCAGGTTTGTAACTGCCCTCTCCTCCCTCCAGGCTCTTGCCCTCAAATGCCACTGTGGGTCTGATGTTCCTAAATCCGACCTGCTTAGGAGCCTGTAGGGGCTCTAATATCTCCTACATCTCCAGGAAGACCCCAGTCACAGCTTGTGCCAAGGCGACCCCAATGTGTTTACAACCTGACTCCCTTTGCCCCAACTTGCTGGCCAGCCTCCTAAATCTCTGAACTGAAGTGCTCTACAGCTTGTGAGAATCTCAGAATGTAACCGAAGGGCTCCCAAATGTAGGTGTCTGCAGGGCCAAGCAGGTAGGAAAATGAGGTGGGGCTGGATGTCTCAGATATGGGGCTAATATATCTTATCTGAGCAGTGAGTCGGGGTCAGTGCCAGCCTGTGGGGCCAAGGAGAGATGGTGGTCCAGGCCTGCCAGAGAAGCCAGAAGTCTACATCTTAATGCAAAACTTCCCAATTTTTATAAAATACTGCGGTTGTCAAAGAAAAACACACATGGCCTGGATCTGGCCCATCAGGAAAAAAATTTGCTCCCCTGACACAAGTAAAACATAGTAACTGAGTTTGGCAAGGGGTAGGGGACCACTTGTAGTCCCTACAGGCCCATCTTAATCCCCTTTCTGGTCCACACCATAAGCTTCTCTTCTACATCCAACCTCTTGGAATACAGTTCCCAGAGAGCAGAGAGAAAGCTTATTAGACACCCTCCCTTCCCCACTTTCCCAAAACAATTACATGGTTTATGTGGTTTTTGACTAATACTATCTCAGGTCTTCATTTTGAATTATCATTTATTTTCAGATTCCAAATCACTGACGTTTCAAATGTTCTATTTTTATTTGGGGGGCAAAGAGAATTGGAAAGAGCTGAGCAGGAGGGCATCTCTGCTTTATCTGGATATGAACCATCCTTCTGAAACATACGCCTTACTGCTTGACACCTTCTGATGGCTTTGACATCTTCTGGAACTCTTAAAGAGACTGCACTGTCTGGGAATTTGTTTTGCCTCTCTGTGCCTCAGTTTATTGATATGTAAAAATATGAGGCTTAAATTAGGTAATTTAAAAACACTTGTCACAGTGCCTGGCACACAGTGAGCATCCAATACACGTTGGTGTTTGCTGTCCTGACTCCTCTGGACTTTCTTGGCATAATGAACCTTCCAGCTCCCTATTCTCCACTGAAACCTCAACTTTGCGTGCTCCCTGCAGCCACTGGGTCTGTGCACACACAATCACTTCTGCCCCCACGCTATTCCAGCTCCTCTCTCCTCTTAGTTATCATGGATTGGACAATTATCCACCAGCTTGAACGTCACTGTTTCAGGGCAGACTTCTCTGCCTGGTCAAATCTCACAAAGACATGTCCATTTCCCTGTAGCATGTATCACAGTTCAGTTTGCCATTCATTTTGTGATTGCTCGATTCCCTCCTGGTATTTAAGATCCATGTGGGTAGGGACAATGTCTCTTCTACTCCTGATCCCTGATATTATAGCTATTCATAAGTATTTATGAAATATGTGAATTCCCATTTTCCCATCGGTGGCTTCTCTTTGACAGGCTGGGGTGTGATAACCCCAGGAAGAGGGTTTTCCCCAAATCTTTTCTGGTTTGAGGGCTGCAGAGTGGATCCCTAACTTTTTGTTCAGGGAAGAGACCCCAGACCTGTGAAGCAGGGTTGATGTAGAGACTGGGATCACCTTCTTCCTTATTTTCCTTTTCTCGACAATTTATAGAGATGAGACCCTCAGGAACACTTGCCAAGTGGCCCGGGACACTTGGACACTTAGGACATTTAGGATGTCCATAGAAGCAGATGAGAGAGCTATCCTTCCATGGCGATCTGCCTCATTGTGGTCAATTAATAACACATAATTGGGCAGAGGCCAATGAAGATCAAAGGTGTGTGTCTACCTATGCCACCTATCTTCAGTCACACACTGGGCAGGGCTGAGATCAGTTCAAGTGACTTTGCAAATAATACTTAAAAAAATGGCCACTGTGGATGAATTAACTTTTTTAATGTTGGTAACACTCACAGGACAATGCAGATGTTTCAAATGTTTCTGGTTTTAGTACAGGGAATTGTGTGTTAGCCTGGAGTTTTGTGCTCCTATTCATGTATTCATTCATTGTCTCAACAAATATTTTCTGAGCTCTCTTCATGCATGGCCCAGGCACTGTGTGGCTACTTTTGCAGAGTGGAATGCATGAACTTGGCCCATTAGTTAACAGGAACTGCTGCTTCTCCCATTTGATTGACTCTGTGCTACAACTCTGCAGCTGTAAGTAGAAGACGCCCAACCACTCTCATGAAAGAATGGAAGCACATTACTTCCCCAAGATTTCTGAAGTCTTTGTAGGTCTCTAGGGCAAGAAGATAGTGGGCATATGGGAAAATAATTGCTTTTGTAGTTAGATGGAACTGAGTTCAAATTTGAGCTTCCGTGTTGTATTGTATGTATGTGCACATACACAAACACACATCCTGGTGTAAGACACAGGATTCCTGAGTGGGGACAATCTGGAAAGTTTTCTGGTGGTTAAGAACATGGGTTTGGGAGTCAGACAGGCTTAGGATCAAATGCTGACTTTGTCTGTACTAGCTGGTAAACCCCAGTGAAAGATTTTGGTTCTAGACTTGGCAGTTCACCAGCCTAGAATCTGTGAGTTTGCAGAATCTCTGAAACTTTTTGTGCTCTGGGTTCCCCCTTGTATTCCCAGATCACCTACAATAATACCTGCTTGAAATGGATTTTAGTTGCTTGCTTATGAATGCAAAAATGTAACTCTGGGTACTAACAGGGGAAAACACACAACATTGCTACCCAGGGTATTTCTGGTGACTAAAATTTGCAGGAAAAGCCTCAGAAGCACTGAAGCATCCCTTTATTCAGGCTTCTATGGAATCACTTATAAAAATAAATATTATGCAAAACATTTTCTAAGAAAGTTTGTTGTCATGATGAACTGCTAAGTTAAAAAGACTTAAAATACCAAATACGTATTTCCACTTGACAAAATATTTAGACTTTCATAAAGATGGTAAAATATAGTATTAGAATTAAGTTAATTGAAAACAAGGCATTCTTTAAAATGTCCTTTTACTACTTTAACTGCACTACTAGTTTCTTTATTATTTCTTGAAGACTCAATTCCAACAGAGGTTTGAAAAATGACTCAGACTATCTTGAGATCTTCTCTTTTTTTCCTCTTAAATATTTTGCTACTGACCCACATGTTATTATAAACAGATTATAAGCAAATTCCATTATGTTCTATAAATGTTCCCATGGACAAGAATTTTCATAGCTCACTTAAAGGAGTTTTAGCCCTTCAAAACAATAAACAGTTTAGAAACACTGAAAAGGATTAGTTTCATGCCTTGAAAAAAAAAAAACTCATTTAATTTTATCATAATGAGTAATCCATCTTCATAAAATTGTACAAATTTTAACTTGCATACTAAATTTTGTACTGATCACAGATTTTACACAAGGTTCCTAATTCCAGGAGTGAACACTTGGCATCTTTTCTACTCTGGGGGGAATAGAGAGAACTTTATCAGAGAATCAAGTAGGAAAACAGAAGCTTGATCTTCTAGGTCAGGGCTTGTTCCCTCTTGTTAAATACCTGCACATGCTTCTCTAGGGTCTGATGTGGTTTTAGAAACCCTGGATTTCAAGACAGTTCAGGCCCTCTGGGCTCATATATCCTGTGTTTATTTCAACTATAACATTTATAACATCCTAAAATTGCATGTTCATTTTCCCATCTTCATTAGCACGCCTTTCCTTGAAAGTAAAGACTGCATCTTGTCTACATCTTGGCACACAGTAGATGTCCAACAAATATTGCTTAAATAAATAAATAAATAAATAAATAAATAAATAAATAAAATGGCCTAATGCATGGGAACTAAGGAAAACCTAACTCAAGAAGTCACATTGAAGCAGCTTCCAGCCACTTGACACTACCTCTCAGGTATCCCATAAGTTGCTAGTGCTCTGGGTCCACAGCCAGGAAAACCTAGAAGGTGCTTTTCCTTCTTGTGTGCACTTATGATTGAGTTAACAGCAGAGCCTCTGAATTAAGAACAGTGCAGCGCTGGCATTTCAGGTTTCTATAATAAAGGGTTCCACCAATCATCATTTACCACCATTGTCATCCCCAGTATGACATAAGAGATTATGCAAAGTTCTTTTTTCTCTCTTTTGTTTTTTTTGTTTGCATTTCTGGGGATCAAACCCAGGACTTTGTGCCACTGCCCTACTACTGAGTTATACTTCCAGTCCTATGCAAAATTCTTGATGCACATTTTTACACTTAACCTTCAGAACAACTAGAGGAAGTTGTTGCTTTTATTTTCATTTTTAAGCTGCAGAAATTGAAGCTTGGAGAAGTAAAGTCACCTGTTCAAGATAACACAGTTTTGAATTCAAGACACAATGATGTTCATGTTGGATTTCTTTTAATCATAAAGTAACTCAGAGACTGACATTCTCAACAGGACAAAGAAAGCCTAAAATTACACTGGTCTTATTCATTGAGACCCACACCCCACTTATTTTAACAAAACCAGGCTTTTCTTTCTTCTGCCCTGTTTTCATTAGAGTATGAGGCCGGAATAGCTTTCATTATGGCTGCTGACAAGAAGAGCATTGGAAATGAGGATCTTAAATTCATCAGAACCTCACATGGGCTTCAAATGCACACATGGAAATTAAATCAACTTAAGTTGCAACAGTGTAGACAGGTAGAAGACAGCAGGAGAATGGTCTTGGAGGAAACCACTCTGCATGTTTCTGAACCTATTCTTGGCAGTCATTTCCTTAGTCTAAAAAATGTTTACTTCCCTATTATTTTATACACTCCCTTTAAGAAGAATGTTTTCAATCACCTTGATGGAAGATGAGGAATTTAGTCCATTTGTCCAATGACTGCAATTCATATGTTTTAGTTTTGTTTTTCTATTGGTAATATTTCCAGCTTTAAATATTATTCTTAAACTTTTCTCTTCACCCCCTAACTCAAATGTCCTTCTTGACTCCTCCATGGCAATCTAGCTGCTCTTTTCCTTCTCTGATTAAATCTGCCTCTTTCAGGATAAACACAATTTCTTACTCCAGTTTATTTTTTGTAGGGTATTTAATTAGCAACACTGACTATTTTTCCCTTTCAATATTCAGCAAGTTTGAGGCAAAACCTTGGAGTGTAATCACTGTTAGATTAGATCTGGGCATAGCAGATAACTATAGTTCAAATAACTATCTTGTAAATGATTTCTGGAATATGTAACCAGGACTTGACATTTTTATTTGAATCTCTGAGTGTCTGTCTGGCATACTGTCCTCACCAATCATCTTTCTGAATTCCCTGATTAGGATGTAACCAACCCTTAATCATCTGATTTATTTCCCTATATCGCTCCCTCCATTCTGTGTCACCATTTGCTGAATTTTAGGACAGAATGTTTTCTTTTCGTAAACTTGTTTCTGGGAGCAAAATTAAGGCAAATGAAAGTATTGAATTCAATCAGATAGATCCATTCACACCTTGGCACAGAATGCCATGTTTAGGTCAGAACTGGGCATGGAGTCACAGTGACATTCCTGGATTATAGCTGGTATGAAGTCATATTCTGAGTCTGACATACTCCTGGATGACACCTGACCACCAGCGGTCCCAAGGCAGACAGCCTTTGTTCTGTGCCCACCAAAGTTCCTGAATCCAGGACCCACTGGTGCCACCTTCAACTCACTAGTTGAACACTTTATGGATTCTCTTAGGTGGTTCAGGGCTACTTCAGTAGATTTGAAGTCTAACATTACACTTTTTTTCTGGAATGAGAAACACTATTTTATAAGTTGAGAACTTCCAGATGTGATCTTTAGTGTCCTTCCCATAGGTGACAAAGCACTAGGCCAGGATGGCCAGCTAGTGACTGTTTCTTCAATGATTAATTGGTACAGAAACACACCCAATACTACATTCACGCATACTTTGAACGCCCCCCCACCCCAAATTTCAATGTGACAAAACTAATAAGTCAGGATATTCTTTAAATAAACTTAACTCTTGGAATTAGAACTATGCACATGCCTTCCCTGCCTGGTAGGCATGTAAAGGGTAATTGTTTTGATTATGAGGAAGTCAACTAAGGCAGCTGTTATGAACTAAATTATTTACGAGGTATGGTCATGCATTTTGAATGTGAGTATGTATATTCCTACTATGATTTCTAGTTTTTATATTCAAAGTGAGTAGCTTTAGAAACAGACACAAATAGGATATACTTATTACAGTGAAAGAAAAGTAAGTTGAAAATTTATCAGACTTTTCTACCAGAAATAAAATATTCCCCATTTTCAAAATGAGAATATTAAATCTCTAAGACATGTTTTATTTTGGAACATTAATGTTCCATTTTTAGCCTATATATGACCAATAACTTTTCTGCACATACATGCATACAATCAAACTTGTTAAAAATGAACAGTGGAATTTTCTTTTTCACCTCATAATTTAAATATGGATAACAAAGCTTTGTCCTGGTTATATGTAATATGTAATCCCTTAATTGACAAACTTGACTCAGCAACAATGTGAGAGGGAAAATTCATGTTTAATGCACTAAATCTACAGTTGACACCATATACACCATGTACACATTTGAGAATATTTAGCTGGATTATTTGAAAAATTACCTTATTATTTTTCTGATCTTGCTATTTCAGGGTGCTCTATCACTATGACTTATCCCTTTTTCCTCTCCCTGTTTACTTTATCTTGCTTCTTCTTGATTATTGAAGTCAATGATTAATTTGACTGCCATTGTGGTGTAGTGTTAGCCTTGAGATTCTAACAAGGTTAATGAGGAAAGGAAAAAGGAAATAGAAAGAGCTTATCTATACCAAACTAATGGAAGCCCTTGACAGGGTGGTATGAGCTTTCACTTTTCTCTTTTGATACAACATGCCATTATAATCAAGGGTACACCCTGACTGATCAATACTTCATATCAGAAAATGCCTTTCTCAACTTGGGAAACTTTGAACTGAATGGACATCCATCCTCAGTGTCCATAAACACAGGAAACCAGGCATGTTTGGGCTCTGACTGTCAGCTTTCTGTGCCATCCCACAGACTCTGGTAAAGCTACGTTGTAGCAGAACGCTGGGCAACCAAGACTTCAGGTACCAGCTCCTGCCCTGGGAACAATGATTGACAGGCTGCATGTCCTCTTCCCCTGTTTTCAATTGCAAGCTGCTGTGATTCCCACTGGTGATTATAACTATCTCTGGGGGACACGTTCCCAGGTCCTTTTAACCTCATGATAGACCTGGGGCGAAAGACCTACAGAGCATTGCCCTTCCTTTAAATTATCTTTTATTGTGATAAAATAAACACAAAATAAAATTGAGCATCCTAACATTAAGTGCTCAGCTCACGGGTATTGAGTACATTCACGCTGTTGTGCCACCATCCTTGTCCATAACTCTTACAAAACAGAAACTCTGTACCCCTTACACACAAATTTCCATTCCCACTTTACCCCAGCCCTGCTAACACTACTTGGCTTTCTGTCTCTCTGGTTTTGAGTACTCCAAGTGCCTCATGCAAGGGAATCATAAGAATTTGTCTTTGTCTCCCTCCTTTCTTTCTACCTTTCCCAATTCTACTTAGTGGACTTTGAATATAATTTCTCCCATGGAAGAGGGCATTCTTTGACCTTCTTTCTTTCCCTTCCTCTCTGGGAAAATTTTTTAAAACTCTGCGCTGACTCCTTCTGTCCTTCTTCATTTCATTTATAAGCATTCCATTTTTTTAAGGAAAAAATTATTGGGATAATTTTCTGATTCTCTCATAGAGGTCTGAGCTTTGAAGGGTAATTAACCACAACAAAGGACTACAGCTGCCAACGTCTAAAATCTCAGAAATGGCTGAAAGTTCTTTTCAAAGTCTCCATAGAAGTTTTAAGTTAACTCTTCACTTGCCTTAATTGAAATTATTCCTAGTCAACAAGACACATCTTTTAATTCTGCTTTCTTCCTGGAGGCTGAATCTCAGTATCTCTATAATAGTGTTTTTCTATTATTGTTTTCTTTATTCTAAAGGGTATAGATTTTCAACTATGTTTTTGGTAAAAGAGTCTTTTAAGAACTAGAGTCTGGTGAACTCAGTCACCTTTAATACTGTTGCTTCTCTAGGAATATGTTCTAAGGTCCACCCAGATTTTGAGAAGTGAACATCTAGAACACAACCCAGTTATAAACTAGAGACTGTATTAAATGCTTCCTAATTCAAAACTCAAAGTCGTTGACCAATTTATGACACAGGACACCCGAACAATAAAAAGTAGCCAACCAAACCGTGGCAGCCAACTCTACTCCAGATCCCCTAGTGGAGTATCTGACCATCAGAGAGCTCAACACCCACTAGCCCAAATGCTGATTCTACAGATTCTGTGAACACCCTGTGACTTGATGATCCATTTGAATATTTAAAAACTTTTAATTTTTAAAAATAGACAAAATTATGTATGTTTATTGCCTATAACTGATGTTTTGACATATGTATACATTGTGGAATGGTTCAATCAAGCTAATTAATGTATACTTTTTCCTCATAAACTCATCATCTTTTTGTGTGGTGAAAAACCCATATGATTTTTTTTGTTGTTGTTCCTTTTTCTTCCTGCTGCATATTGAAGAAACGTTTTAATGAAAGCGCATAAAGACTTTGAAAACCCATGGGGGAGGGGACTGAAGTTGAAAATGGTTTCTAAGAGAGCAGTCCAGAAACTATAGAAATAAGGCCAGGGCAGAAGGCAACCAGCTAATTGTGTTATTTCAGCAGGAACTGCTTACAGAGGCTTATTGGAGAACATTAAAGCCTCAAAAGAAAAAGGCCTTGGGTTCAATCCCCAGCATCACAAGAAAAGAAAAACAAACAAACAAATAAACAAACAGAGATCAATAAGGAACTGCAAAACAGAACATTAAAAACAAAGCAAAACAAAACAACGACTCTGTCTTAAAATGCCAATTGAAAGATCACACATTAGCTGTTGGTCCAGTGAGTTTCCATGCTAGGAATGTTGATCTATGAGGTTCTATACTGAACAGGGAAGTACAAATAGAAATCAAGATCAAGTTACTATCAGGGTAACAGATACATGGGCCAGCAGTCAACTTAATACTTCAACAGGATCTCCCACAGCACCTGCACTGTGCTGGGCGGAGGGTGTATCGAATAAGCACAGGTTGGTGAAGTCACAGGATGAGATCCTAGCATATAGTCACATGCAGCCTAGTAATGCCAATTCCACATGCTAATCTCAACTCAACTTCCTGGGAACAGTACTGATAGAGAATGCAAGCCTGCTCTTCTGTTGGGACCACATCAGAGTGGAGAGACCTTGCATCCTGTGCATAGGGAAAATGCTTACTACCTAGAGACTACAAGGTCCACGAGGGCAGGAATTGTGTTTTTTTTTTTTTTCTCTTCCCAGGGCATCACCCTTTCTAGGAAATCAAGTTTCTCTTTATTAGTCTTTTGGATTAATATTCTCACATTGTATGTTTTTCTTCATTCATCATTTAAAACTGATCCCTAGAAGTTAAAGTGATTCCAGAAAACAAGTCAACATGGACCTAACAGGGACATGGTGCTGTTTTCTTAAACCTGCCTGGGGTGTGTGTGGAGATGCATGGGGGAGACTAAGGATTAAGGAGGAAGGTCGCTGGTCTGCCAGCCTGGTGTCTCAGGGGTCACTGTGAAGGGACCACAGCTACTCTGCTTGAGCAAGAGAAATGGCCAGATATCAGCTGGAGTTCTTGGCAGCCCCCAGGAAGTGGAACACAGCTCTGCATGGTCTCTGTCTTGCTGGTAACTTCCTGCCAGGGAACACTGCCAAGTGGCTTGTGGCAGTTATGCAATGAACGAGTCTCTGAGGTTCTTTAGTGTATTGCCATTTCTGACCTGCCTGTCTGCCACTCGTGGGAAGTAGCAGGGAAGTTCAGATGTTGAGTGACCCCATTTTCCATTGGCTCTCATCTTTTAGAACTGTGCCTGCCTATCTTGTCCCTTAATGTGGCAGTCATGGAAGATGGTCCTTGGCTTTTTTGGTCAACAGGAACCTATTGATTCTGTGCATGAAGGAGAGTATACCTCACTCTGTCCAGTCACTGCTGGTTTTCAATGTGACCACATGACCATATTTGTTTACTATCATCTTGTCATAGTAATTGAGATCTGTCAAATACTACCACTAGGAAAAACCAACTGCCTGAATTTTTTTTTTTTTAATTAAAGGTAGAATTTTAACCATTTACTTCTTTTGAAAAAGGAATTTAAAAATCTTAAGGCTTACTCCTGGAGGGTTTATACCTTAAAGGATTTTAATAAAGGACTACCTTTTTGTATTCTCTCAAAGCAGTCACTTTCACTTAGAGTTGTTGATATGTGAACTCAATTTTCCATCAGGAGTGACCTAATGTTATCTTAGATTCTTCTCTAAAGGAAAGGTGAAAATTTAAAAGTGAAATTTCAGACATTACCTTTCAGCATCATTCGTCCAGTGGATCCTCCAAAAGTACTGAGAAGGCCACTTCTTGCTCCTAAAGACGTGGTTGCCTCTAGGAGAGAACCGGTGATGTACTGAGCTATGGAAGTCCTTTGGAGGGTGGCACGGTATTCACACACAGTGTCTTGGACACATTGCTTTAAGCACAGACCAATGCTAATCCTTCCATGGACTGTCTCGGAGACTGGGAGCTTTGGTAAGAAATGGAGAAGAGATCCAACTGTTTCTTCTGTTTCTTCTCCTCTTCTCACTTCATTGTAGATCTGTGAATAGCACAAAGCACAGGAAGTATTAATCTAGTTTCTTAGAAAAGCAAATTAACTTGTTGACAAAATGCCAAGATGACTTATTAAGAAAGAAGGCTCAGTCGCTGTAAGTGCAAACACTCTTGAGCACTGGACTCATGCATTAACCTGAACATTCTACAGACACCATTTATTTGGAAAAGCTATGTGTAGTTATGAAATAGGCCATTCAAACAACTCTGCTATCAAACAGAGCACTTAAAGTTGTACCAACCAAAAATACATTCAGCTCAAATTTCTTCTCCATAGGACAGCAAAGCTCTTCTATAAAGAAACAAGGGCAAACTTTTCCTTCTTGTCCTTGAGGACTATCCTGAATGACTGTCTCATGCCTATCTGCCTCCACAAAACACTTCAAGCTGATATTCATGAGGAATCTCTGCTTCATGCTCAAACTGATGTGAGGACAAGAGGGTCACAGGGAAGGAGAACCTCTCCATTTCACTCTCAGACATAATCATCCTTCATCAGCTGAGGGCACTCTTTGAACCTTTTTTTCTCTTCCTCCTTCTTCATCTCCCACATCTAAAGAGTTGACAGCTCCTGCCCACTCTTTCTGCCCTGTCTCTGTCACTCTCCTGATTTCATCTCTCTTGATGGCTTGAACTCACCAAGAATAATCTCAAGAGGACTACACTGTTGGGACAGATCCCCATCATGCCCCTGTTCATTCTAAGGCAGTTGTTCAACCTGATGAACTGTTCCCTACAAGGCACTGTGTTGAGACACACAAGGGCAGACATTTCTGTTTCTGTCGTCTTGGAGCCTGTGAAGGGCTGCTGGGAACAGGGCTTCAAAAAAAGCAAATATGTGGATGACTGTAGTGCAAGGACATTTTGGCTAGCTATAATCAGGGTCTCTGAAATCAAGTGGAGCACACAGTTCTTCTTAAAGTTGAAGGTGTTTATGCTAGAGGTGAAAGTGAATTCAACCTGGGCAAAAGATGTGCTCTGTGTACAAAGCAAAAAAAGGACACGGTGGCTCCTGGCAGCAAACCAAACAAAACCAGAAGAATTTGGTGAAAGGTAACTCAGAGCCATGGGAAAAGTGGCATGGTTTGGGCCAAATTCTGAAACAACCTTCCTGCAAAGGCCACTGGGTGCAAAATCCGTGTGGATGCTATACCTCTCAAATATTTAAACTAATAAAAAAAATATCAAACCAATGAGAAATAAATAAAAATGAATTTAAATAGAGAAAGAGGATGAAAAATGTCAAATAGCACCAAGTAGCACCTCTTCCATTTTGGGGGATATGGGATCTGGTTATGTTGCCCAGGCTGGTATCAAACTCGTGGGCTCAAGTGATTCTCCCCTCTCAGCCTTCAGAGTGGCTGGGACTGTAGGTACATAACCAGGAAAAAAAAAAAAAAAAAAAAAAAAAAAGATATGGGGTATGTGCAAAGAGTGGCACATGATCTGGTGCTGCAGGATTTCACAATCTAATTTAGAGGATGAGGTCTAAATATTATGGGGTTTGGTATTGTTGCAGGAAGGTTTGGGGTTTTGTCAAGTGTTCTGGAGAGCCAGAGTCTTCCAGATAGTGTATGAACAGCAGGAAGAAACATAGCATGGGGTGAGCAACCTACACTCTGGTGGAAGGTTTACTACACTGAGTTGTCTTCATCACGTGGCCTTGAGCACCTTGCCTTGGTTGACTTGTCATTCGTTCATCAAACCAACAGATAGCTTTGTGTTTACATATCAGTCACTGCCTTAAGACTGGGTAATTAGACAGCTTCTCCCCTCAAAGAGCTCTCAGTCGTATAAGGGGGACAGAACAGCAAAGAGCTTATGGTAGGGTGGCAATGGAGGTCACCCTCTTTGGTGGCATCAAAGTTCAGGAAAGGGAAGGCCCTCACATGTCCTCCAGACTATTCATGTACCCATGGTGCTGTACACTCCAAATTTCACCTTCCCAAGAGGACCCCTATTGAGCTGGGCTAGCTTTTTTTAAAATCCTCCATTGTATCCATAACTTCCATGAAACTCAAATTGCAGTGACTTTAACCAAATATCTACTCTAATTTTCTCTCCCTGTTGGTATATCCTGGCTACCTGGAGGAAAAGTGTGAATTCAGAGCCTTAATTCTCTGTCATTAAATTTCTGGTGGCCAGTGTGTCCATGAAGATGGTATGCTGGGACACAGCCCAGTCTTTGGAGTCAGGTATGTGGGGTTGTATATCTCTGCCTTGACCAGTTAGAGAGCTGGTCATGAACATAAGCACAGGGACTTGAATGTTTTGAGACAGTTTCTTCCTCTGTAAAGTGGGGATAATTATACTCCTTCTTAGTGACATTGTGGGATTTATTTAAGATAACACACAAAATGTGCTTGGTCTAATATCTAGAAATGGTGCCTGTTACTACTAGGTAGTCATAGGAGAGAATACACTCCTCCACTCTCAAGGAACTGCAGAGCAGAGTCTGTGAAATTCAGTGTGATGGGTTATTCCTGTGCTCTCATGTGTTACTAGACAACATTCTAACCTTATCTGGGTGTATTGTGGAGGCCAATGTGGGGAGAGAGCTGCACAGCTCAGGGTGTGATTTTTTTTCTCTTAGCTCGAAATCATACAGGCAATCCCCAACACATGAAGGTCCATGTGAGTGTGACAGAAGTAAATTCTCTAGAAATTCAAGGAAAAGAAGCCCAGATGAGCTAAGGGCTTCAGCAGTGAAATCAGGGTTTGACCTGAGCCTTGGAAAGTAGTGTGTCCCTAACTGGAGCAGGTGGGAGAGGTAACTGACAGTGGAAGCAACAGTGAAGAGGCTGGAAATTGCAGACTGTGTTCTAAGGATGGCTCATAAAGCAAGGTGTTCAGAGCAGAGATGATTGGAGGGAATAACAGCAATGGGAAGGCTCAGAGGAAGAGATAGAGCAGAGTTTTGACTGTTAAAGCCAAGAGCTTTAACCCATCAGAGGTAGGCAATCCCTGGTGCTTTCTGTTCATTTGTTTTTACCAGAGAAATGATGCTAGAAGACTTTGTTGAGAACATTAACTTGTGGATGGCTCCTGGTTCTAATGGTTGGCATGCATCCTTCTCTGGCCAAGCTGCTCTGCTGGCCCACTGCACACTCACTCGTGACCTTCTGCATTCCACTCTCCACATCATGCCTTCATAGTTTCCCAGTGTTTCATTCAGTCCTTTAATCCAGTTTTTTTTAAAGGTGTTTCACTCAAAATATTAGATTTATAAGGGATTGCATAACTCAAGGACTCCTTGAACACAGAAGCTTGAAAGTCAGTAAAAATTCTCCCTTTTGTAGATTTATATTTCATCACAAAATGTTAAAGATAATTTAAATGCTTCAAGTAAAAAAAATTATTGTATTTTGGTTTTTTTTGGGGGGGGGTGTTTAGTATTTTTCATGTCATTGAACCAAGGATTTTTTTTTTTTTTTTTTTTTTTTTTTGGTGGTGGGGGTCGAACCCAGAGTCTTGTGCTTGCAAGGCAAGCACTCAACCAACTGAGCCATCTCCCCAGTCCAAGATTTCTGTTTTTTAAAGAACACTTAGCTTACAGATGGTTATATCAAAGAGTTTGTTCTAATCTAATTTCTTATTCCCACTTCCTTGACCTCTGTGGAATCCCAGAAATATACAAGTCTCAATCCTTCTTGATGTCTTTCCTCTCATATCATCTCACAGCTCCATTCCACCTTACTCTGTGTCTCCCCCTCCACCTCAGGCCTTCAGAACAGTTATAATGCAATGGAGAAGTACTAACAGGTGCTAAATGTAGAGAGGTCACAAATTTAGATGGCCATGAGCCAGACTCAGTCAATGGACTGGTTTCATCAGACACACAGGGCTCTAAAATCTGGAAAGTTTACGTACAGCATCTTGAAACCTGAAATCACTGAGGTGGCTCTGGAACAATCTGGTAGCAATGAGCATGCCTACATGGTGTCAAATAACTAGACTCTCTGCTGCTGATGGAGCAGTTGGTGCCAGTACCCATGGCTTTTGTGATCACACCTGGCCACTGTCCAATCACCATTGGTATATTTGTCTTAAAGAAATTTTGATGTGAATGCAGATAAACACAACGAACACATACTAAGCTCCTCTGATGTGTTCTCTCTATATTCTTGCCTGTGATAATTGCTGAGGATACAGCAAGAAATCTCTGCTCTCAAAAAATGTGGCAACTCTGGGGCTGGGAAGTGGCTCAGTGGTGGAGTGCTTGCCTGAGTGTGTGTGAGGAGCTGGGTTCGATCCTCAGCACAAGATAAAAATAAATTAAACAAAGGTATGGTGTCCAGGTATAAATAAATAAATAAATAAATAAATAAAATGTTGCAACTCACCTCCAGAAATGACTAATAAACATATTAATGCTATGTTTATATTGTTATCATTCATCATTGCCATCAGCCACTCATTTCTAGGCCTTCAGACTTGTCTGAAGAAATAGAAGATGAAGAGCTCCAAGAAAAGTGGGCTGAGCTGCCACCATCATGGTTAACAACCCACCACAAGGAACCAGAAAGAGATCACAAGTCTCTTCCAAGCTCTGCACTAGCATGTCTTGGCCATCCAATTCTGGATGAGCAGAATTCAAGGTGCTGGTTGGGAAAATGCTGAGTGGTACTAGATGGAGCAATGCTTGGAGACCATGTCAAAATCTGGTTACTATCTCTTACCTAATCACTTGCTTTTCTAAAGCAAGAAATCATGGAAGCCCCTCACCCCAACATGGAGTGGAAAGAGAAGGCAGTATAGAACAGTCAGCACTAAGATGGCTCTGGAGCACCGCTTTGAGTCCTGGTTCCCTGCTTCCTGGCTGCGTGGCCTTCCTTAGAGAGATGGCTTTGTCATTCTGTGCCTCAGTTTCTTTCCCCTAATATGGCAGACATAAATGTATCTACCTGATAAGGTTGTGACTAGAATTAAAAACTTTGATAAAGATAATGGGATTAGAATGACATCTCACACTTTCCCAAAATGCTAAACAAATATTAGTTCTTGCAATGATGGAGACAGTGATGAATGTGGTAGACTAGAAAAACCATCATATACTCTTTTCCATACTGACTTTGGCTGCCCTTGTGAGTTGCTTAACCAAGGGGAATATAAAAAAGGTCACAAACAGAGCCTTGAAAATTACTTGTCCACTGGAGTTCATTCTCTTTTGTTGCTCTGGGAACTTTGCAACAATTTGCGCACTCAGAAGCCTGAGCAAACCTACTGGAGGGTGCGAGATCATGGCCTAGTCACTCCTGTCCCCTTGGCTGGTAGCCTGCCAACAGTCATACACCCAGTGAGGCCACCCTAGCTTCTATATCCTCCAATAGCCAGTCTAACCACCACTGCAGATGTATAAGAAAGCCCAGCAGAGATCAGTTGATTCAGACGAGAACCACACAGTCAACTCAAAAAACCATTGCTAAATAAATGATCGTTGTGAAAAATCACTACAGTGATTGACAGAATGAGGATGTGTTGAGCACGATGAGGAGCATTTTAATTATATAACAACCAACTGCACACACTAACCCAATGAGGTCAATTTTATTTTGTAGGTGGGCAAAATAACCTTAGAGAAGTAGAGAAATCCAGTCAACCTTCCACAGCTAGTACGAGGCTAAGCCAAGAGCTGGGGATGCAGGTCAGTGGTAGAACACTTGCATACCTGTGCAACTCTTCAATGTCAAAAACCTGACAGTAATCTGATTACTGCTCTATCATACACACACACACACACACACACACACACACACACACTCACACACAAACACATGAAGAATAAGCCAAGATTAAAATTCATGTTTCTCCATCTCTGTAGTGCAGCTTTATCCACTGCACTATACGCGGTCACATCCACAGCTTACCAGTGGGATTCAAGATCACATTGTTATTTGGCAAGGGGTTTCAGTGATATTTACACTGCTCATGTTATTGTTTTTATTCATGATCATTCCTTTCATGGTCACCCTAAATTACTTTTGGAAATAGTCAAGTTATGACTAATGAATGGCCAAATATATTTCCTTTATATGGAGATTTATAGTTTTATGTTACAAAGTGAAAAAATATATAAACTTTATCTCACTTGATTAATGTGGTAATAGAAGGTGCTGAAAAGAAGACAGACTACTGCCCTATATGGGCCAATATCATTTTCGAGTTAAAATAAACATGTCACAACATGGCAACCGAGCTTGTTAAACAACCATGTGTCCATTCATTTATTCAACAATTCAATTGTATTTACTGAGCACAAACATTGTGCCAAGCCCCAATGCTGGAGATCCAACAGTGAGTAAGAAAAGCTTCGTTTTAGTAGGAAAGACATGCAGTAAACAAGTACACCAAATAAGTTAATTAAAAATTGCACACCCGGGGGCTAAGGGTGTAGAGCACTTGCCTAGTTAGCCTGCGTGAGGCCCTGGGTTCCATCCCCAGCACTGGAAAAAAGCAGACTCTTAAATATAGTCAAAAGATATTTTGGAAGTAGACTACAGGACCTGCTAAAGTTGTTGGAATTGAAGAAAGAAAAGGAGTCCAGGATGTGACACTTACTCATTGTTAAGTTCTTAGAGATTTAATATGTATATTGCAAGATCAATGTTGCACTCAGTGACATCGGCCTCCCGGGGCTCCTAGATTTAACCAGCACTGTGGGCTCTGAATGGATCCCCTCCACGGAATCACATTTCTCACATGATGGCAGGTGCTGTAGGATGCCAGGAGCAGTGGTTTGAGCAAAATGACCTCAATATTATGGAGTTTCTTATGGAAAAGCAAACAATGCAGAGACAGTGCCAGTAGAGACACTTCAGCAACATGTGCAGTGCCTTGTAACTCAAGAAAGAGGGCTGCCTGGCAGAAACCAGGGCTGGGACACGGAGGTCAGACCCCAAACAAGATCAAACAAACATACCTTGGCTGAAGAGAGCTGGGGGAATTCAGATGGAGACAAAACAAAAGTTTGAGCACCCTAAAAGGCATGAAGCAGCCAGACCCCACAGCACTCACCCAGAAGGAAGCTCCTTTCTCTATGCAGCTAGACAGGGTTCTGTCTTCACTTGCTAACTGAGGGTAGTCATGGGGAATCAATTTTGTATTTGCTCTATTTCAAAGCTGATTTTCTGGGATCAGAGTTGGGGAAGATTATGATATTTCAAGAGCGGGTGGCATCTTCTGAAATCTTTTGACAGGAAGAAGGCTTGTTATTAGGGATACTTTAACTTCATAATTGTAATAATTGCAACATTCATGGAGTGCTTAAAGTGAAGTAGGCACTGTGTTGAGACATGATTTCATTGTAACCTCACAGCAGTGCTGTGAAGAGGTCCTATATTATCAACATCTAAAAAAAAGGAACTTGTGCGCACATAGCTAGGACTTAGTATCAAGACTCTCCAATTCTAAGCTAGTGCTGGTAACTACCAATTGGAACCACCAAGGAATCTACTATAGATGTAAAGGAAGCACTTTCAAGAGAGAGGTAATCTTACTAAGGATCACTCCATCTCTGTCTACCTACCTCCCAGTAGAAGATCAGCTTCATAAAGACTTTTCTTTTTTTCCTTGCTGTATCTACAGTGTCTAAAACAGTAGCTGGCATTATACCTTCTCAAGAACTATTTCTTGATTGAATGAATGAGTCTTTCTATTCTATGCCTTGAACAAAAACTTGACTAGAATCATCCAATATTTTGGTGATGAATTTACTTGGGTTAATCTAATCCAGAATACAATGTTACCTGTATCTGCTGAACATCATGAAACAAATCCAATCTTTGCAAAGTATGCAGAACAGCTACAGCCAAAGGAGGCTATAATCGCTAATAACCACATAGGTCAGTTCTGAGAAATTCACTGATGGTTTAAGACACTTCTATTATTATTTGTTGGTTGGCTTAGAATCAAGAGAATCTTCACCCTAGATTTGCATGAGAGTGGTAACTTGAAAGGATCACAGGCTTAAAAAAAAAATCCAGTTCCTTAGCTCATTTATTGATTAGGTTATTTGTTGTTTCAGTGTTAAGTTTTTGAGTTCTTTATATATCCTGGAAATGAGTGCGCTATCTGATGTGCATGTGGTAAAGATGTTCTCCTATTCTGTAGGAGTTCTCTTCACATTATTATTTCCTTTGCTGAGAAGAAGCTTTTTAGTTTGAATCCATTCCACTTACTGATTCTTAAGTTTATTTCTTGTGCAATAGGAGTCTTGTTAAGGAAATCGGGTCCTAAGCCGACATGATGAAGATTTAGGCCTACTTTCTCTTCTATCAGGAGCAGGGTCTCTGGTCTAATTCCTAGGTCCTTGATCCACTTTGAGTTGAGTTTTGCGTAGGAAGAGAGGGGTTTAATTTCATTTTGCTACATGTGGATTTCCAGTTTTCTTAGCACCATTTGTTGAAGAGGCTATCTTTTCTCCAATGTATGCTTTTGATGCCTTTGTCTAGTATGAGATAACTGTATTTATGTGGGTTTGTCTCTGTGTCTTCTATTCTGTACCATTGGTCTACATGTCTATTTTGGTGCCAATACCATGCAGATACTTCACAAAAAAAGATATACAACTGATCAACAAACATATGAAAAAATGTTCAACATCTCTAGCAATTAGAGAAATGCAAATCAAAACTACTCTAAGATTTCATATCACTCCAGTTAGAATGGCAATTATCAAGAATACAAGCAACAATAGTGTTGGCAAGAATGTGGGGGAAAAGGTACACTCATACATTGCTGGTGGGACTGCAAATTGGTGCAACCATTCTGGAAAGCAGTATGGAGATTCAGAAAACTTGGAATGGAACCACAATTTGACCTAGCTATCTCAATCCTTGTATACCCAAAGGATTAAAATCAGCATACTACAATGACACAGCCACATCAATGTTTATAGCAACTCAATTCACAATAGCTAAACTATGGAACCAACCTAGGTGCCCTTCAACAGATGAATGGATAAAGATGATGTGGTATATATACACAATGGAATATCACTAAGACTTAAATAAGAATGAAGTGATGGCATTTGCAGGTAAATGGATGGAGCTAGAGAATATCATGCTAAGCGAAATAAGCCAATCCCAAAAAACCAAAGACCAAATGTTTTTTTCTGATATGGGGAGGCTGATCTACAATGGGGGTGGTGCATGGCTAGGGAAGAATTAAGGAACTTTGGATTGGGCAGAGGGGGGTGAGGGGAGGGGAGGGGATGTGGAGGTGGGACGAATGGTGGAATGAGACAGACATTATTGCCCTGTGTACATGTATGATTGATAAATAGTGTGACTCTGCATCATGTACAGCCAGAGAAATGAAGTTGTGCTCCATTTATGTACAGTGAGTTGAAGTGCATTCTGTTGTCATGTATAACTAATTAGAACAAATTTAAAAAAATAAAAAATAAAAAAGAATCTGGGGTACAGATTCATGGATTGACTCTTCTATACTAGTTTAATTCAACAAATACTAAGTTACAGTTACAGAGACTGTGATGGATGTGTGAGAACAAAGATTAAAAAAAAAAAAGACTCTGCCTTGGAGAGACCCAGTCTGTTAATAACTGTGTGATGCTGCACAAAAGGTAGAAACCCCTTGTCCTTCCCCTCACCCCAGGTCTGCCCCAGTGTTCTTGCCTTTGACATGAAGGGGTCAGTCAACATTCTCTAAGATTCTTAGAGTTATGGTTCTGTGGTCTATACTTCCCTGCCTTCTTAAGTGGGAGAGCAAAATATTAATTAACATTGATATTGATGAACATTTGATCACCAGTATTCTCTATTACAGTTAAGTTCTCCTGTGTTCTTCAATATCAGCTGCTACTTTTCATTAGTGGCCATAAATCCACTTCTAATGGCACCCTTACCTTCTCTATAATGTGGTTTTTAAAGGGTTCCATGGTAGAAAATAAGCACATTTACTTTTACTCTGGGTTAACTGTGGGTTGACAGGTAGGGACATCCCACCTGGCATGAAGTGTGAGACCTGTGTGCTGTGATTTGGAACCCCCTTTACTCATATACCCCTCCCCTAAATTCTGGAATCTGGAAGTTGTATTCTAGAAGGTTGAAGACGCTGGATGTTTGGTTTCTGATGGGTATCTGTGTGTAAACACAAGGCAACAATATAAAAACCACCAACTTTCTTAAGAGTCAAGAAAAACAGTGAGGCTGTTGGAGGAGGTGGCAGCTGTGGCCGCCTGGAGACCCAATGGCAGGGATGGGGAGCAGGGTTTTGGCCGTAGCTGCATTTCCTCTGCTCTTGATTCCACATTCCATTTCAGTGCCTGTGCAGAGAATTCCATTCTACTGAGAGTATTCAGACCATGCAGGAGACACTGACCAAATAGAACTCCAAAGAGCCAAAAATAAAGGCTTTGCTAGGTCCAGGACAATTAACCAGAGCCATACCACCAGGCTTCTACAGGAAGTAATCTGACTCTCTCTCTCTCTCTCTCTCTCTCTCTCTCTCTCTCTCTCTCTCTCTCTCCCTCTTTTTTTGTGGTACTGGGGATTGAACCCAGGGGTACTCTGCTGCTAAACTACACCCCTGACCCTTCTCACTTTTATTTTGAGACAGGGTCTTGATAAATTGCTGAGGTTGTCCTTGAACCTGTGATCCTCCCACCTCAGCCTCCAGAGTAGCTCTGATTACAGTAGGTGCCACCCTGTAAAGATTTGGTTGGCACTGAATCTTTGTTACTGCAAAAAGCCACTAAGAAGAGTGTGAGAGAATGTCCCAGGACGGCTGATCTGGGAATTTCACAGTTACAACTGCCCTTCCACAAGACCTTTTCCAGTCCACATTTTACATTTTCATTAATTTTGCTTCCTTCATGTAGGTTTCCCTGAGGTCCAGCAAGAAACAATAATGATCTTTTCTGTGCTTCAACTACACCCTATGCAAAACTCTGTAGTGGCACTACCTGTGAAATAGGGTAATCACTGACTACTCCTCTCTCGGACTGTGAGTGCCCACAAGGGTGGGGGCGGGGTCTTTATTCAACACTTGTCCCCGGCACAGGTCATGATCAGCACACTGCAGTCAGTGAAGGATGGGTGCCAAGGACAGATAACTGGAGCTTACAGCCGTGCTGCTCAAAGTGAGGAGGGCCCCAGACTGGCAGTGGCAGCATCACCCAGTACTTTTTAGAAATGTAAGTGTCCTGGCCCCATCTCAGATCTCCTGAATCAAAAACCCTGGGACTCTAACCCAGCCAATTTGTGTTTCACCAACCCTCCAGGTGATACCAACTCCTGCTCATATCTCAGAACCATGACCTCAGGCTTTAAGGAGAACACATTACCTTTCATTTCTGTACTTTGCAGATGATCTGTAGGCACTGGTGCCCATGTCATCTCTCTTCTAGAAAGGGAGCTACTGAGCAGGGCCAAGGGCATGTTCATGTCCACAGCCCCGGCTCAGAATCTAGCACAGGGCAGAGCTAACTAGTGCTATTTGAAGGAAGGGGCATCTCACAGATGTTTCCCGTGGTTGTGGCTGTTAACAGGCCTTTCAGTAAGAGATGCTTCCAGCTTAATATCTGCCGAGATGAATCACGCCTGAGATACTAATTCTAATGGGAATTACCATACAGATGAATCATGCCGTAATGAGAAAACCTGACTGCCAAGGAAGCCTCTTGAAAAGAAAAAATCAAATCAGAACAAATGGATTGTGTTGTTAGGCTTGTGATGTCAGACCATGAATTAGGTCCACAGAAAGGACTTAATGGCCTGAACTACCAGGCTCCTTGCAGCTCTAAAGAGCAATGGGTCAACTAATGAATCACATGGGGACAAAGCCCCTGCAAGACAAAAACAGACTTTCACAAATCCTGTAGTCTACAATCCTTGGCTCAGAGGCTGCATGGCAGTTTCTTGCTAAGCTGTGCACATGGGGAGCTGTGAGGGGCAGAAAATTCCTGACATCCTGCCTCTCTGGACTGCTTGTGTCCACAATAGAGGAGGAGACCACAGCAATCCACAGGGCCAGGCTCCTTGCCTACTGTGCCCCTCCCCTCGGTAAACTGAACTTCTGCTCACCTCGTCCCACTTTCTAAGCCCCCTCTGCCTGGATGGAAATGACCAGCGTTGCCTCTGTCTTCAGAGTTCTCAGGGGCCCCTTCCTGCCTGGGTCACTGCTTCTGGATCAACACTACATTTCATTCCTGGGCTTTTTTTTTTTTTTTTGAACTGTGATATTTGCTTTATGATTCTTTTTTCTTTTTCAGTTAACATATAATTATACATATTTGTGAGATACAATGTGAAATATCAACACTTGTATATAATGAGTAATGATCAAATAAGGGTCATTGGCATCTCTGTCTCCTCACCATTTCTTTATGTTTGGAGACCTTGAACTCCTCTCTTCTAGTGCATCATGAAACATATGTTAGGTTATTGTAATTTCACCCTACTGCACCATAGCACACTAGAACTTTTTCCTCCTCTCTGACCATATTGTGGTACCTGCTCTCCAATCTCTCTCTCTTTTTTTTTTTTTTTTTTTTTTTGCGGTGCTGGGGATTGAACCCAGGGCCTTGTGCTTGTGAGGCAGGCACTCTACCAACTGAGCCTATCCCTAGCCCTCCAATCTCTCTTTATCACTCCTCTCTCTACATTTCCTAGCCTCTAGTAATTACTAGTCCGTTCTCATTTACTTTCAGATCAACTATTTTAGCTTCCACATATGAGAAGGAACATGTGAGATTTGTTTTTCTGCACCTGGTTTACTTCATTTAACATGATATCCTCCAGTTCCATTCACATTGCTGCAAATGACAGAATTTTACTCTTCTTTATGACAGAGTAACATTTTATTATGTATCTAAACCACATTTCCTCATCCATTCATCTGTCAATGGACACTTTGGTTGATCCCATTTTTTGGTCTGTTCTGAATAATGCTGCTTTTAACATGAGAGTGCAATCATCTTAATATGCTAGATCATAACAAGGATCTATTTTCAGTCTTTTGAGGAAACTGCAAACTGTCTTACATAATGACTACTGATTTACAACTTTTTAAAGTATTTTTTTAGTTGTCAATGGACCTTTATTTTATTTATTTATATGTGGTGCTGAGGATTGAACCCAGTGCCTCACACATGCTAGGCATTCTAAGCTTTCTACCACTGAGCCACAATCCCAGACCCTGTCACAGTTTTTAAGGGTTGCTTTTTCTATACATCTTCAGAAGCACTTGTTACTTTTTGCTTTTTTGATAATAGTAACTCTGGCCAGGGTTAAGTGATATCCCATTGTGGTTTTGATTTGCATATCGAGTGATTTGATATCTAGTGATGTTGAACATTTTTCATATACTTATGGGTCATTTGTATGTGTCCTCTGAAAAATGTCTATTCAGATCACTTGTCCATTTTAAAATTAGATGATGAGGAGGAGGAGGAGGATGATGATGATAAGGCTTTTTTTGCTATTGAGTTTCTTGAATTATTTATATATTCTAGACGGCAATCCCTTGTCAGTTGGTTTGCAAGCACTTTCTCCCATTCTGCAGGTTGTCTCCTCATTCTATTGATTGTTTTCTTTTCTGTGCAGATGCTTCTATAATCCCATTCATCTATTTTTGCTTTTGCTGCCTGTGCTCTTGGGGTCTTATCCAACAGATCTTTGCCTATACCGGATGTTTCAAAGTGTTTCTCCAATTTTTTTGTAGTAGTTTCATAGTTTCAGGCCTCACATTTAGGTGGAGATGGTCTTCAATCCAAGTTGAGTTGATTTCTGTGTATGGTAGGGAGATGAGTGCAGTTCCATTCTTTTGCATGTAGATGACCTGTCTTCCCAGAATCATTTATTGAAGAGGCTGCCCTTTTCCAATGTATGTTTTTGGCACTTTTGTAGAGCATCAGTTGGTTGCAGATGCGTGGATTGGTTTCTGGGGTTTTTAACCTGTTCCACTGTAGGTGTTGATTTTTATGCCACTATCATGCTGTCCTGGTCCCTCATGGACTTTTAACCTCTAGTCTGCCTGAAGATAGCCTGAGGTGCAGGCTGACCTCCTATTTCTCTGACAACCAGAGATGGACAGCAGAATGAGAGGCCTCAGGGTGGGGAAGGGGCATTGTCTTTGCGTCACACTGTCATGCTGGACTGTCAGTGCCACCATCTAGTAGCAGTGGGAAAGTAACTTGTTCTTTTTTTTTTTTGGGGGGGGGGGAGTGCTGGGGAATCGAACCCAGGGCCTTGTGCTTACAAGGCAAGCACTCTACCGCTTGAGCTATCTCCCCAGCCCCCAGTAACTTGTTCTTTAATGGAGATATTATCACTGGGTGGTTATAAGCAAGGACTCAAAGAGAGGAGATGGCTGCAAGTCTTTTGTCTTCAGTTTCACCATCCCTGTGTATTCATCCAATGGTGACAGCAGCATCAATGCCTGGAATCTTTAGAGATCCAAGGCCCTGCAGACTGGCTTGCAGGACCTCAGATAACCTCCCACCCACAAAAGTCACCCTCTGCCCCTTCCTGGTTATTCACTAACATTCCAGAGGTGGTGCAAACTCCTGTTCTCAGAGATAAGTGTGCTTCTGTTTGTCCTCTAAGCTCCCTTTGTTGAGCTGCCAGGACTGGTCTCTGCAGCCAGCCAGGCTCTGCTCTCCTGGGCTGGGGCAGGGGTTAGGAGTGTGGCGATCAGCCTTCTCTCAGTCTCCTGTCAGTGAACTCATGCAGAGATATCTGGATTTTTTCAGTTACAACATCCAACAGCAAACTCTGGATTCGATTGTGAGGCGGTGAGCACACTTTCTATCAATGTGCCACACTTGGCACATTGTGGCATTCAATCAATGGGAGTTCATTTATCCTCTTGGTTAACACAAGAGTTAAAGTTCAGATCAACCCTCTCATCCTCTCTTATTTCTCTGCTCCCTTCTGTCTCTGTAGGTTGCTCCAGGAGGCATTTTCTCCAAATTCCTCTTGGTCCATAGGGACCACGTGGTTTCTTCACTCTCAAAACTTCTTGACCCTCCCCACTTGCAGATGGTCCATTTTGCTCTCTTTTGAATTTCGTCTTGTTTTTATTTCAGTCTTGATCCTTCTACCTTCCTCACCATCCCTCCCTCCCTTCCCTTTATTCCCATTACCTATCTCTTCCCTCATCCTTGAATTCTCCTCTTTCCCCTTTGCTTTTAATACCATGAGCTTCTACTCCAGGGGTAAAGAAAGAGGGTGGGAATAAAGGAGGAGCGTTGATTAGTAGGGCCTGAAATGAGAGACCCTCCTCTAATTATTTAGTGCACAACTGCTTAGCAATATTGAATGTATTGTACTTCTTTCACTGGAAAACTGCATTAATTTAAATTTTGAAGGTTCTCCTCTAATGGAAATTAAGTAAACCATCACCAGAGAGGAGCCAGGGACGTTCCTCCCCAAACCCCCAGGGAACAGGGACTCTGCAGTCAAGCCGACATCAGACCCACCCTCAGAAATGGGATCCAGTGTAAGTGGCTTTCTGGTCCAGATTAATTGTGCTACTGCAGAAACAATGGCACCCACTCAGAGCCTCAAGTCTATTGATAAGACTTTACAGTCATTTAGGATAAGCAGTTCAGAGTTCAGAGCTCAAGTGTCATCCTGGGGTAGAACCAGGCTTAACCTATAATGAACACACTTCAGGGAGAGCAAATGGAATAGGTAGTCATGGGTGAATAGCATACACCAGTTTTCCTGGAGCTAGAATTGTCACCAAGCTTGACAGTCAGGAGGACCCGGAGCCTGGAGAGGAATTGTTGGATCTAAAAAAGAAAAGGCAGCAGAGGCCTGGATAAGATGAAGGAATTGGGGAACAGCACAGAATAGAAGTAAAGCCCAGCTTGGTGGGAGAAACCCTGGGGCCCTACACCCAGAGAAGGATTGCCTCTGAGAGGGCCGAAGTAACAACCAGGCCCCAAGCCAGCGTGCCCACCCCAGGGAATCCTCTGAGAAGCTTCCACTGGCATCCAATGCAGACACAGACAGTCTCAGGCTGCATGTGAATTTCTGAAGGAGAAGAAATCTATTCCCAAGAATGGAACTTTTTTGAACTCCATTCATTCATTCAACAACTACTTACTGTATGTTTACTTTGTGCCAAATAGCTTGCTAGAAGCTGGAGACAAAATGATGAACAAAACAGGCTTTTGTCCTCCAGAAAGCTACCCAGTATCAGGGAAGGTAGGCAAGATCATGGGCAATTATAGCAGATTCTTGAAATTTTGCAGTGGTGTGAACACAGAGTGTCAGAAACACAGAGGAGGGTCTTAGGAGGCCATGGAAAGCTTTTCCTAGGAGGGGACACCTAAGACCTGACCTGGGGGTGTTAAGAGTTGGCTGGACTAAGCTGAGGAAGCCTAGGAAGGGGAAATGTCTTAAGCAGAAGGAAGGGTACAAATAACGCCTCATGGCTGAAGCTAAGAGACTGAACCGTGAGTCTGGGGGGATAAACAGGGCCCTTCTGAATCCTTACAGCAGGTATAATTCTAGCCCAGAACCATTTGCATTCACAGATATTTTCTAAGCAAAGTACCACATAAGTGCAGCTGAGGGTTATGTCCTCTGTGTTTGAGGACATCCAACGCTTTCCAGAGGTGCCCTGTAGGTACTGAAAGCCCTTTTCCTGCTGCTAAGGCACTGCTGAAGATAATCACGTCTCAGATTTCTTATAACATGGTCATCCTACAATATGTATAATCAGAAAAATGAGAAATTATACTCCATTTATGTTTGATCTATCAAAATGTATAAATACATTCTACAGTCAATGTACAATGAGAAAGGACAAAGTGCATTGCCTACCAGCCCGGAATATGAGAGATACTACCTCCTTGTTTGCACTCACAACGTATCAATTTTCAGAGGCATCCCACAGGGTGGGCAAGAACTGGGGACTTTTCCAGACTCTGGAGGTATACATCCAGAAAGCAATGCAACATCTTAAAGGAAACATTACCCTCCTCTCCACCTTGGAAGATAGCAGTGGAAAAATAACCCTTCAAAAATGTTCTGCAATACTGGAGAACTACAAGAACATAAACAGGCCATGGCATTAGAGTTATACTCAAGTTCATGAGAGGGAATCAGGGTCGGTCTCTCCCTGCACAGTGTATTTCTGTTACAGAGGCTCACAGTTCTGTGTGTGTGAGTGCCAATGTTTAGGGCTAGGATCACAGTCCTAGACTGAAGGTTGAAGAAAACATATCTGACTTTCAGAGGGCTCAGGAGTGTACGAAATGATCACCTTCCATCTCACCTGTACCTACCTACCCTACTGTAGTCAGGTAAGAAAGATAAAAAAAGATACAGTCTCCCGAGTTGTAATTCTGATTCCAAAGAACTCCATGGAGATCTCACAAAAAGAAACCAAAATATAAAATACCAATAAAGCTGGTCAAGAGTTTAAAACCAAAAATAATTAAGTTAAAAACTTAAATTTTAAAAAGTTGTTTTTAAAAATTAATAAGAAAATTTATATCCCAATATGGCATTTTAGCCCTTACATTTTTTTATTTTAAAAGCCTCTTCTGTTGTCTTTACTGAGCTTAAGGTTTTTCCTGGCTATCAAAACAAAGAGGTCTTTTGTTGAAAGAATCAGGCGACAGTGTTTTGGTGAAAAGATTATATATAGAATAATGGTATGAAGCTCTATTGTGTAAAAAAAAAAGTAGACTTAAGAGCTTTCCCTGTCTCCAGATTCTCTGGGTTTCTTGCAACTATTTAAAACATTGTTTTCCCTATAATACAGCAACAAAAATTTGGAGGAAAAAAGAGACGATAATGAGAAAAAAAAATACTATTGTCCTTCACTTCGAGGGAGCCCTAAATAACTGTGTGCAGTCACAGTTTAGTATGAACTCATAAATGAAACTATGCAGATGCCACTATATATACTTAAAGGCAGTGTCAACAACAATGGATAGCCATGACCAACCCACTGGGATCAACTGCTTGTGGGTGCTCTAAGGACATTCTTTCCTTTGGATCTTCCATGACCCAGTGATTCATGGTATGTTACATGACTTCTTGGAGCTCTCTAACTCAAGTAGAACACATTCCCTTTTCTTTATTTTTCTCTCAAACCACTCACATAAGGAAGTTGTGTATAGTCAACTTTACTAAAGACTTGTACAGTTGTGGTGGTGGCCTATATTGCATATAGTTGGAACTCATGAAATATTCCTTGAATTGATTTTAGCTGACCTGTGGCATCTGCATTTGTCAGACATTACCTGTTAGGTCACAGGCAGGGAAAAATGTCAGGGCAACTGGCATTTTGTATGTGTCCCCATGCCTGATGGGCTAGAGGAAGGGGAAAGTCACTGGATCTGACTCCCAGAAGACCAGGTAGGAGCCAAAGAAGACACATGAATGTGGTGCTGAGCTGGAAGAAGGGGCCTTTGGATGGACACATCTCTGTTTAAATCCTGATCATTTCTGCAGCTGCTTTGGATACCAGTCAGTGCTTTGGAACAAATGCTGTTCAGCTATAGGTTTTATTTCACGTGGTCCAAAAGTCAGATCACCCAGTTTTTTGTTTAAACTGGGAAGCTTGTCCTCATACTTTTTTCCTCAAAATTTGTCCATACTTCGCTTGGCTATTCACTTCATGAGCATGGAGGAAAAAGGAAGGGAATTCTATTTGTTTGTGATCAGAAGAGAAAGTCCACATATAGGGACAAACATATGTCATCTTTTGCTGTCCCTGAAGTGACAATGATATGCCACAAAATAGGAAGCAGAGGTCTTGGAAATGGAGAGGGAGCAGGTGGAAAATGAGCTCTGGTACATCAGAGATGCAAGAATAAAACCAGGAGTTTTCTCTTTTCTTTTGATTTCTTCCCTCCGAATTACTCCTTTCAGTTCTACGCCTTGCAGCCATGGAGAAGCAGATGCAATTTCTTTGAGAAGGTGGGCTATTTTCTGTGTCAGGAAGAAGGCATGGCTGTCCCTGGCTGGCTGAATGTGGGGTTCCATCAGTTCACCCAACAGATTTCACTGCTAGCTCTTCTATGTTTCACATTGCGACGTTCCTAAGAATTCCAGAGGCAGTCTTGGCAAACTCTTCTGATTGATGTCAGGGTTCCTTTCCCCACTTCCAAAATTAATTGATGCCACACAGGCACAGTTAGACAATCATATTTACTATTATTTTCAGACACAAGATAAAAAATAAGAAAAGTCAAGTGCTGTGGGTAAAGCAAATAAGGGGATAAATGAGTTCTAGAGTAAGGAGTTGGTGTGTGCATGTGGTGAGGGAGGAGAGAATCACACAGAGATAATCTTTTGAAGTAAGGGAAGAAAAAGGCAGGTAGAGGTAGAAGAAGGATTGAGGACAGCAGGTCTGAGATGACCATGTTCTGGATACCTGCTGCTCACCCGGATTTTGGACAAAGCAAATTATCAAAACAATTATCACCCTTCCTCAGTGCCCAGAAAGTGCTCACTGATTAACCAGTGACTCATCCCTGCTTCATCTGATGTCTCTCACTTAACCAGAGAAGTCTGGGAAGGCTGGGTGGGTAAGAGGGAAGGTTAGCTAATAGGACAAGGCAGGAGATAACAAGTGAGAAGAAAGCTGTGCAGGTAACTGGGGCCCCTGGAGTTCAAAGGAGGCCAAGGCATTGGGAACAGGCTGACCTCACCAGGAGAAGGCTGCTGGAGGCCTACAATCATCCAAGGGAAAAAGAGGGTGGGGTGGGGTGGGGAGACAGTGTAACAGGACTGACCCACCATGAGGTTCAGAGGACAAAGAAGTAAGGAAACGACATCTATACTGTGAACACTTGGTTATTTGGGAGAAACATGGAGTTTATAATGCTAAGTAAAATTACATACAAGTCAGGTGCTATGAGACTTAGTATAAAAATCTAAGCACGACAAGGAAGTCAGAACAGGAAGAGATTATACAAAAATCATAAATGACTAAGCCCTGAGCTGGGCCATACTTAGAGGAAAAGGTGGAGGGAATATGTTTGTGGGGATGAAAAGTTGCTGCCTCTGATGGGCAGAATTTGAATTATAGACCAGACTATCAGCCTGAGATGCTAGATGGACACGGGCTCTGCTGCCCCTCCTTCCTTTGTCCCTGCACATTGCTGCCTGTTTTTATCTGTCCCACTGAGAAGAAGAGGAAGTCAGGAAACCAAATTGGTTCCTACTTTGGTGAGAGTGAGGAGGTGAGGGTAGAACAGGCTTTTCCTCTCCCTGCAGGATTCGCCTTTTAGTCCAGGGGTTTGATGCCGAATGCTCCAGGCATTGGGAGCTTGGGACATTCCTTGGGGTTGGGACTTGGCTATTGCCTCAGGGAATTGGGGATCCTAAGGCAAGACCTGAGGAAGCACTTCAGTTCCCCCAGGTTGTTGTGATCTCTCTTTTGGTGGCTGCTTCCCAGTGGGACATCATGGGATCAAGTGGGATGGCAGGTCCTGAGGTGTGACTTCCCCCATACAAGATGAGAAACAGGAACAGACCCAGGTAGACTCCCATTCAGACTGGCATATATCTGGGCATTTAGAAAAATGATCTTGATCTTCTTAAGCCTTGTTCTGACCCAGCTGTCTTCACTGATGCATTCTGATTCCTTAGCATGGTCAGGAGAGCTCAGTAGACTCCTGCTGTCCATCTTCCTAGCCATGTCCTCCCTTACCCATTGTTGCTTACCACCTATCCCCTCCCCGCACTCAAGCTTCCCTGCCCTGTCCCTTGCCTGTCCCCATCTTCACACTCCCATCAGAATCCTTCCCACCCACTTAATGCCACCACTTTGCTAGTTGTATGATCTTAGGGCAGTTCCCTTCTGGGTACCTGGGTTTCAGTGTGGTAAGATGGGGCTCACTGTGTGATGACTAAATGAATTAATCCACGGAAAGCACCTGTGTTGCCTGAGGCACAAGGAGTTCTATGAGTTCTTGTCTTTTTCTCATCCGGGAGATGTCCTGGGACATCTATGCCCTATCTACTCCTTTCAACATTCAGATATTGTTGCAGCTGACCACTGCATGCCTTCAAGCAGTATTGACTTTATTTTGCTCTCAATTAGTCCTTATTTTCAAAGCTCTATCAATTTTGAAAGGAATGGGTGTACGGCACTCAGCTGCTTCTATGCTGTTCCTGACTCACTTACTTAGTGTTCCGATGTCCCAGTAAAGGACACTGTTGACTTTCTTTTTCTTCTTCTTCTTCTTTTTTTAATAGCAGCGATATAATTCATATCCCCCAAATTCGCCCTCTTAAAGTCAATGATTTTTAATATAGTTAAAGATTTGGGCAGTCATCATCACAATCAACTTTAAACCATGTTATTTACCCCTAAGAAGGGGTGGGGATATGGCTCAATGGTAAGGTGCTTGCCTAGCTTGTGTGGTTCAATCCCCAGCACTGCTAGAATTAAAAAAAAAATTTTTTTAAAAAAATTAAAAACTGCTCCTTTGCCAGGGGTGGTAGTGCATATCTGTAATCCCAGCCACTCAAGAGGCTGAAACAGGAGGATCACAAACTTGAGGCCAGTCTCAGCAACTTAGCAAGAGCCTGTGTCAAAATAAAAAATAAAAAAGGCTGAAGATATAACTCAGTGGCAATGTACCCTGGCAATGATGATGACGGTAATAATGACCCCCAAAGAAGCTCGTATCTATTCGTAGTTACTCCCCATTTACCTTTTCTCCAACCTCCCAGACCTAAGAAACCACTAACCTACTTTCTATCTCCATAGATTTGCCTATTCCAGGCATTTTAAAATGAGCTTTGTAAAAGACACAAACTCTTCTTCTTAGACTTGTCAGGATTTCCCCAAAATATCGAATCACAGGACCAAACACATAGCAGGTACCCAACAAACATTCTGTTGAATGAATACCAAAACAGGTGTTCAATCAAGTTAAACTAACATTTTTCATTTCATCCCAGAACTTGGTTAGTCCAAAGCAAGATACAGACATAGGTCAGGAGACAACGTAATGTGTTTTTTTCCTTTTCCAAGGCAGAGAGAAACTTTGTTGAGACTCCTCAAAGTGAAATGCTCACACAGTGGTTCTCAAACCTGGCTGCACCCGTGTCACCTGAGGAGCAAAAAACACTGAAGTCCAAACCTTGACCCACCACACACCATCCCTACCAGCTCCAAAATGCTGATTTGTCAGACCAGGATGGAGCCCAGGGATTAGCATCTTTTTAAAAGCTCCCCAAGTGATTCTATGAGCAGCCAGGGTTGAGAACTCTTGTTCCAATGGAAACAAGAATTCTAAGCAATAATAATTTGTTGAATTCCAGCCATGCCCAGCATGATACGCAGCCAAAGTTTTCAACTCTGTCTTCAGGGAAACAAATCTCTGAATTTTTAAGAAAGCAATAAAAAATAGAATATTCATTTCACAAAAATTTTCTCTGTTAGACTGAACCATGTGAACTTGCTTATGTTTGATGGTTTGACCTATGAAAATGAAAATTTCACATCATTCAACCTAATTGAGTCTATTTAGTTCATGAAATAAAATATATATATATATGTGTGTGTGTGTGTGTGTGTAAACACATAAAATGTATATATACACACATAAAATACTCAATTTAAATCACTATCTTACTAATTCCTCATTCATTTTCCTTATGTTTCACACACTTTTAAAAAAGGAACATTTCACGCTTTACTATCTCCAGCAGAGAATGGAAAATCAATTAGGCACTAAGGGGGACAAGGGCATAAAAATGCACAGAAGAAGCAAACGCCAATTGTATAGACGACCCCTACATTTTGCCACGCGTTATTTCTGGAAAACATGTCATAAAGTATGTTGTCATAAAGCAAGATATAGTTTTCCCATAGGAAAAATTTCCTGATTAGAGATTGAGTTCCTGACTAGACCTCATATAAATCAGAGATATGACCACAACAGGTCAGGAAAGCAGAACTGCCACAGCCATAAGCCTCCATAATCATTTAAAATAATAAATATATTATTCAAGAACTACAAAATGCCAAAATTACATTTTAACCATTGATCATTATATTGTTACTGAAAGGCAACTAAGTGCTATTCATCAAAATGTAAAAAGTACACTTTTTTTTTTACACTTCTAGAGATCTTTCCTATAGGAAAATTGATTGTTTCCTCTCTTCCAGAACCAAGTATAAATGTCTCTGTCTTGACCCCTCCAGTCTTGCAGGGGCTCTCCAGCTGCCCACCCTTCCACCTTCTTCCTCCTCAGGGGACCTGCTCCGTCCCCAGCAGGCTGAGCGCTGCCCAGGCTCTCAGGACAATCCTATGCCCTGTCAGGAGGAATTTAGGGAGCTTTAGTTCTCTGGTGCAGGCTCCACAATGTCTAGTCAACTGTTATTTCTGCTTTTATTCTCATCTCAGATTGGGAATTCTGCTTCTCCCTCTCTTCTGTCACCAAAATTGCTGGTGTCTCGGTCTTCATGCGCCTTGTGGCTGGCCAGGCCCCCTGCCTCTTCACTCTGCCTCTGCCTGCCAGGGTTTGAATTCCTCCTGTGGAATCCTCCCTGCAGCTGGAAGGATTAGGGTTACATCTTGCCACATCTTTCTGCTAGCACACACGTTTCCTGAATGAATTCCTAGATCTCTACATACTGAGCAGCTACCGCTATCACTGCCTGGATCTCCAGGGGAGTGGGCATTTGGCAAAGCATCAACACCTGGTTCTAGAACAGAGGTTCTCAGCCTACGATTTTGCCTCCCAAAGGACATTTGGTAAGGAACAGAGACATTTTTGATTGTCACAATTGAGGATAAGTGACTGTCATCTCATGTGTAGAGGATAAGGATCCTGGTGATCATCCTAAAGTGCCCTGACTGCTCCCACAACTACTGGAAGTGAAGAAACACAGTTCTAGAGAAACCTCAAGAACCTTTTCCAGCGCTACAAACCAAATCAAACCGAAAATTGCCAACAGACAAGGATGCTGCTTCTAGTTTCAGGAAAAACAAATAAACCAAAAAACTCCAACTCCCCTCCAATTATAAAAATCCAAGCTCACTGCAGAAAAATAAGAAAATAAAGAAATGCAAAAGCTCACATTTGGTTTCCCCATCACTGTGTATTTTTATGTATTTGTGATCACATCACATACAATGTACACTCTGCTTTTTCTACATGACAGGCTAACCAGAAACTTTTCACCACATTATTATTAGGTACTGGGGATTGAACCCAGGGGTACTTAATCACTTAGCAACATCCCCAGCCCTTTCTGTTTTTTATTTAGAGCCAGGGTCTCACTAAGTTGTTTAGGGTCTCACTAAGTTGCTGAGGCTGGCTTTGAACTCGTGATCCTCCTGCCCCAGCCTCCTGAGTCGCTGGGATTAAAGGCACACATCATTGCACCCGGCTTCACCATATTTTAAAAAAACTCTTTAGACTTCATTTTAATTGCTTTTGAGGTTCTTCTCAAAACCAACTTGTAATGAACCATTCTATTATTAGTATAAGTTTGTTTTCAGGTTTCTACCATATCATAGTGTGTGTGTGTGTGTGTGTGTGTGTATATATATATACATATAAATATATATATATATTTGTGCATTAAAGTGTTTCTGCATGTGTGGCTATTTCCTTGATGACCCTTAGAAAAGGCCTATACTCCTGACATCATTTTGAAAGGCAAATATGATTTGCCAAGGATTCTATCTAACATCAAATTTCATGTGAAACATTCCCCTGGACCCCAGCTTTGCTCTAGTTCAAAAACATATGAGAAGGGCTGGGGATATAGCTCAGTTGGTAGAGTGCTTGCCTTGCAGGCCCTGGGTTCAATCCCCAGCACCGCAAAAAAAAAAAAAAAAAAAAAAAAAGAGAGAGAGAGAGAGAAGCCGGCAACCCCAAGGGTTTCCATTTGAGAAACATCAGAGGAGCTAAGAAGGAGAAAAAAGCCTAGCCCAGAACTTTCTGAATAGAGCATTGCAGTGGACCATGAGAACAAGAATGAAAGGTCTTGTGATTTTTGGCACAGAGAGACAAAACTAATTTGTCTTTAAGATGGCAGGGTTTTCTGGTTACAGAGGCAAAATGATTTTATTTAGAATGTCTTTCTTTTAAACCTAATGTCATTTTCTATTCATTCAAAACATTTAGTTATTTGTTTTATTTATTAGTATTTTCTCTTTACCTTAGGCATTTATTTTGACTTTTGATAGTGTAATAAATTTGATAAGCCTTTTAACACTTGTTTGTTGAGGCAGAACCAGAACATTTTGAAACAAGAATAGGTAAAAATGTCAAAATTTTTTTTATTTTTTTCATTAATACCTAGATAATTTTCTTGTGTTTTATCAGCTAATTGTGGTATGGCCACAAAGGAATAGAAGTTAAACTCTTGCTCTCTTTCTGCTCCCAGATTCACAGGGACATCTGCAAGTTTATTGATATAAAACTATATATATATATCCTGATGTGTAATGGTAAGAAGCTGGGAAACAGAGGATCTGGGTTTCCTCTCATCTATAACACTGAAAAGCCCTTCATTGACATTTCTACATTTCAACTGCAGAAAAGGAAGATTATCAAATATGATACAAACATATGAGACATGCCTTTAAAAGATAAAGCACTTCTCTAAATGCAATAACAAAGAGGGCTAATATTATGTATCACTGTGTATTATGCACTGTCCTTTGTGATATCAACCCAGATGTGGTCAAGGGTAGAAAGCCCAGCACTGATCAGGTGACCCATTGGACTGGAAAGGAGCAGGCAGATGCCCAAGTGGGGAATTAGTAGCTCAGCAGAGGGCATTGAAGCAGGAGTCAAAAGTCCATTATGGAGTCCAAGGGATGGGAATAGGATCAGCAATGATGGGGGTGGGTGTGCAACCCAATATCAACAGCAACTCCAACCACTGACACCAGGATTTATTGAGGGTTTACCACACTGCAGGAACTCTGCAAAATCTTACTTGCATTATCTCAGCCAGGTCTCTTCTGTGTGTCTGTAACACTTCTATCAGGCCATAAAGAGACCTGGCTGAGATAATGCAAGTAAAAAGTGTTGAAGACATGCAGAAGAGACAGAGGTTTAGACAGGTTCAGAGTATTATGGAATCATGTAGTTGTATAATAGCTAAGCAGAGACTTCACTCCCTGTCTTCTGACTCAGGGACCAAAGGAAAGATTGGCTAAGAGTAAAGCTTGAATAAGCAGTTCAGAGGATGGATGAACCTGAGCTAGGGCCAAAGCCAAGGCTGCCAGCCTCCCTCCCTCTTCCTTTGGAAGCACACAGTGGGTAAAACAGTTGCAGATGCCACGCTGCAGGTGAGCTCAGATCTTGCCTGGGGGAAAGTGGGGTGGGGGTAGAAGGTTCTGCAAGTATTTGCACTTGCCCTCTCTCACCTTCCTCCCGGATGCCCAGAGTCAGGGATGGTCTACAAGCCTGGAGGATGGCAGCGCCTACCATGGAAGCAAGAGAAGCAATGGTGCTTTTCCTTGGTCCACAGGTAAAAATCACAGCAATGCCAGTCCAAGGCTTTTCTCCAATAGCAGGGCAAACAATGAACGCAATGGTCTGTAGACTTTTAAAATATCTGAATAGCATAACATTTTTCCTCAAAGGAACTGTCATGTAAAAGCCCAGAACTTACCGTGGATCAGAAGTAGAGAGATTTGGTTTAAAGAGAAGAGCAGGGAGCTCAGGATGTTCCCTCCCTCCCCACCATAGACCTGTGTGGGCCCCAGTGCTGTAAGCATGGTGGGACCCACTGACGTCAACATGAATGGCTAAGGACCCCAAAGCATTCTAACTTCCTTCAGTGATACAGTGGCAAGTCATCACCATGCAGTTTTCAAAAATCTTTTTTAAAAATCTAGTTGTCCATCTGTGCCACACTTTTGGCCCCAGAGGCCACCAGCTGGAAGTACCACTCACTCCTTTTCTCTCAAATCCACTGTACTCTAAGTTCAAGGAGTATCTTAGAGAAGTATTTATGACTTTAGGAACGTTGTCCACGTCCTCCTCCTCCTCTCCAGACAGAACATTCCTAATCTGTTTAGTCTGTTCTCACTGGCGATGAAATGCCATAACGTGTGTAAAACATGGGCAAGGGGACGGCATAAAGGGCGAGTTCAGCAAACACTCTGCTCCTATCCCCCTTCCCCATCTCATCCATCACTTCAAAGGCTCTTCTCTAGTGTTCTTCTGTCCTAACCCTTTGTCCTTTCTTAATCACTACTGTAATCACAGATAACAGGGACAACATGGGGTCATCTCCGGCAACACAGTTAAATACTGACCACGCAGGCATCAACCCAACCCGCGTGGTATAAAGAGTTGCCACAGCCAGGAATCCAGTTTATTTTTCTCCAAATAGTTCTCTCTCTTTAAAAAAAAAAAAAATATTGGTTATTTTTAGTTATATATGACAGTAGAATCCATTTTGATATAATTATACGAACATATAACATCTTGGCAAAAAAAACCTGGGCCTGCACCTCCATTATGGTTTTGCATAATTAAGGGATGTGGGAAAGGGAGAGAGGGAGAAAGGAAGAGGCTAGAGAGAAGAAAGATGGGCTGAGGGTAGGAGAGAGAACACGAGCCTGAATAAGTGAGCGGGGAGGATCTGATAAAGCCAAGCAATGTGGGAAAAAGGAATAAATTTACTCCGCAGAAAGGCAGGACAAGTTCTCAGAGAGGACAGGAACTGTTAAGAAGGGGGCTGGGGTTTACTTCCTGAATTTGAGTGCAGAGGAAAAGAAAGTCACTGAGAATTGCAGGACATTATTTGTGGGAAGATAAACTGACAGCTTTTCAAGGGGATCATTTTTCAGTATCCTTTAGTTTTAAGTGGACAGCCTAAGACTCAGGAAAACCATTCTTAGGAATCTAAACTATAGAAACCTTGCACAGAGATACACCAAGATCTTCATTCCAACATTGTTCCGAAGGGGGATATCTTAGGAATACCTTAAATGTATATCAACAGGGACTGATGAATGGAATAAACTGTGGTGTGCCCATAGAATGGAAATCTAAGCAACAGTGAAATGAATAAGGTAGCCCTAGATGTACTGATGTTAAAAAAAAATCTAAAAACTGCAGTAAGTCAAAAAGACAAGTTGTAATAGGTGTGATTCTGTTTTAAACTTCTATAAATACTTATGTAAATATAAGGAAACCATCTAGAATGACACACAGTAATTATCTATTTTGGTCGGGGTGTTCAATTGTCACTTTTTAACTTTGCACTTTTTGAAATTTCTAACTAAAAATAAATCGATAGAAGAACTGGCCATGGCACAATGGGCATGCTCATGGGCTGTGGTTTCAATTCCAGCTCTGCATCATCGTAGAAGTGTGACCTTCCAGAGGTAACTTAACCTCTCTGTGACTCAGTTTCCTCCTTTATAAAATGGTGACAATGATAATACAAACCTCATAGGGTTGTTATGCCATTAAATGAGTTAATATTCACAGAGGTTGGAGGACTGGCAGAAACGCTCAACAAATCTTTAAAGAAAGAGCAACTTGGGTTTTTTTTCTTTAAAATTACCAGAGGATAGAAAAGGAAGAGTAGACAAAATAGGAAAAGATTAGTGCCAGATGGGAAAGGACCTTAAACACCAAGATAAGGAGTGAATTAATTAATTCGTAGGGGAAAAGGCACCTTTCGTTCATCCAACAGATGTTTACTGGATGCCTTCCATGTGTCAGAGACTGTTCTAGGTGGTTGGGATACATCAAAACGTGAAACACACATGGCAGTGTTTTGGAAGGTAATTAAGATGGCTTTGCGGGCATGAGGGGTGCGTGTCTTCCAGGTGCTTTGTGTGTGTGCTTGAGGCTGGCAGTCAGTGCGCTGTTGGCATGAATGTTGACAAGGGCTGATGCTCAGAAGGTGTGCAAGCCTGAAGCCCTGAAGAGATCAAAGACCTGAAACCACAGACCAGGGATCTTGGTGTCCACGGTGGCTGAGGCTCAAGGGGACAGGTGGGAAACTGTGACGGGCCAGAGAATCCCTGAATGCCAACTTTTCAGAGTTCATCCCAGCATTGCCCAACTCGATTGGCTTGTAGTCAGGTACCTGCTTCAAGTACCAAGTTCAACACCACTGACCAGGCCTTTACCCAAAGCCTCTGATACAATGGGAGGGTCACCCTGATGCGGTCCGGGACCCTCTCTGACTCTCACATCCCATGGTTTTCATGTCATCACAAAGAGGTGCAAGTAAGGGACTTCCTTTCCCATGACCAACCTTTGATATTCCAGTGTCAGAAGAGGAACCATTAAAAGGTAGGATTCTGGTGTGCAGGATGACATGTGAGAGGACTGTTTACATTTGCTTCCTTTTTGAGAAGGTCCATGTTGAATTCTAAGCTACGTCTTGGGTCAAGGTCTGAAAATAGGTCACTCAAATAACTTCTTGCTATATGTGCAGCTGTTCTGAAGTATAAACCACACTCGCTTAGTTGAAAACACCATTTGTCCTATAAGGAATCTGGACATCCACTGGGCCCTTATTTTTAGCATACGAGGTCAAATGCACATGAGGTGAAATGTAGTGAAGTCCACAACCCAGAGGCAGGGGATGGGAGGAGGGCTGAAGGTCAACTATAAACCATAGTATCTGAATTTGTGGGTATTTAAATTAGATGCCTTAGCAGATCAAAAGAAATAAATCATGGAATATCAAAGTGGCAAACAGAAGCCACAAAGGACCATGTTTCATTTGTTCATTCATCCGACAAATCATTCTCATAAAGTAAATCACCACTGGAAACAGGCTCTGACTCATTTCCCATTGCTTGCTGTGGTTAGTTCTCCCCTCTTCCCCACAAGGTCAGAGAATACATGAACTTCAGGCTGACTCTCTGTGAGAAAAGCCCGGCATGAACATAACCAACGCTGCTTCAGGAGAAATCACAACTACCCATAAGTAATGCAGACGCAACATGGAGTTCAGACTCCCTGAGTCTCACGATCCCTCCTCTGCCACTTGTCAGCTACGTGACTTCAGGCTAGTCACTCAGCTCCTTTCTGCCTCAGTTTCCTTCTCAAAGCGTTGTGATGAGGATGCTACTATTTTGTACATAGTTTCAACAGAGCCTGCTGATAATCACTATATATGTGTTTATAAAATAAATCTTAGTTGCTAGAGGCAACACAAGGCAGCTGAGCGCGGTCGCATGTTGATTTTCTTAAACAACAGCTCTCTGCTCATCCTCCTCAGCTCATAAAAGTACCACAGAAAACCATACGTTTAGACCAGACAAGAATCAGCTGTTCTTCATTTTTACATAGGAAGGGTCAAGAGGAATTTACACTGAAAACCCTCCTTCTGCAAGGATGGCCAAAATCAAAATGATTCTTCTCTGGCAAAAGGAGATACAAGTTTGTTGGCAGAGAAGGAATTAGAACAGCCGGGCATGGTGCCCGCCAGTCTGAGAGTCTATACTTTAAACCATTTGCTTGAGTTATTTGAACCCATGTTACTCTTACCTTTTTTGGTGTGTGTGTTGTATTGTGAGTGTGTACTGTGTGCACATGCACGTGGGGGTAAAGTGTAACAACCCAGGGGGGACAAGATGCTAGAGTTTGGGTCATTTCAGCTCCAACGCTTACAGACTTGTACCTGCAGCAAAATTTTTGAGTCTCAATTACTGGAGCAGAAAACTGATGTTGCTGTTAAACTTGAAGAAGGATCTCCACAAGCTGCCTTTTGGTGCTCTTTTCTGGATTGAAACCTATGGTTCAAAGTGGCTAGGGTGATTTGTTTGTACTCCCGCAGGTCAGCCAAAGGGCCACAGCCTCTCCCCTGGCTACAGAACGATCCTCAGGGTGCCTGGTCGCGTGACAACTGAAAGAACAAGCACTGGAGTCAGGCCCCAGGCCCAAGCCCCAGCTTTCCCACTTGTTATCTCCATGACCTTGAAAAAATGTCTTAACCTCTCTAAATCTCAGTTTGCCTATCTATAAAATGGTGATAATAACAATAACAGTAGCTGTCTTATCAGGTGGTTGTGAGGAATCAATGTGAATGCTCCAGAACTTGGTGCGATGCCTGACAATTAGTGTCCCTTAAACATTGGATTCCATGGTGATGGCTGTTCTTGTCCCTAGGTGCCTTGGCAGGATCTTAGGTGTTTTCATCTTTGGACTGTGACGGGCGGTTTATTAGCTGGTTTTGTATTAGTTTTTAAAATCTCCAGTGAGAACTCTTTTTAAAACATGCCAGCTGCCTCCTCCAGCTGCCTTCTTCTTTGCTTTTTGGAAATTTTTAAAACAAACCAGTATGTCAGAGTGGACACCTATTATTCATCAGAAGAAATTTCAAAACTTTCTGTAGGAAGGATTTCATGTCTGAATGCTCTGGTCAAAGAGTTGCCTGTTCTGTTCTTCCCTCCCCCTGGATGGTCCTGGGGATGAGTGGGGCTTCTCATACCTCTCAGCCATAATATGGCAAGAGGTGGCATCATGAAGAGCTGGGAGTGCAGCCCTGTGCAAGGGTGGAGGACTCAGGAGAGCCCAAGAGGGAAGGTCTGGTCTCTGCCCTTCCTGTAACTACTAGCTGTGTGACCTTGGACAGGTCACTTAAGTGTTGGACTGTATTATGTTCATTTGTGACATGAAAGGGCTAGTCATAGACAAGAAACAAGAAGACAGTTCACCAGGGATGGTAATCAGCAAACACGTTGCATCCTTCTACTAGTTAGCAAAGAAATGCAGATTAAAGAGACACGAAGACACCATTTCTGCAGTTTCTAAAGTTAAGATGTAAAGACAATACACTCAATGTGGTTTATGTCTTGCATTACTGTGAGCATGGCAAATTGACAAAAATGCTTGGGACTGGAAAAATAATTCATACTGTGTCCTCTGATAGAGAATGGGTAAACTTGGGTATCAGTTCTCCTCTCTGTAATTTACTAATTTTTTGGCTCAATCTTTTTGGTTCATTGGAATATGAAGTAAAATGGGAATAAAACAAACAATTCTCCCTAGATAGGCTGTTGTGGGGTTTGGAAATCACGTAGATAATGGACCTGGTCTAATGTTTGGTATTAGCAGATGCTCATTGTTGCTGTTGTGACCACGGTGATGCTGCCTCATGCTGCGCATCTGGCTCATGAAAGTCGCAGGAGAGAAGACCCGTTCTCCTCTCTGTGCTTGGATTCCTTATCAGAGCCTGACTTCCTTAGCAAACAACTGATCTGCAGTGGCACTTGTCCAGTTTTCTAAGTCCTTCTGACTCAGCCTCAGAGGTCCTCAGGCAACTTGGTAGGTGCCCCACATACCCTCCTATCACACACCCGTTGCCACATAAGAGATGCCAGCTCCATGTAGCCAGCTGGTGTTCACTCAGTTCCACAGATGCCTCCCAGCCTCAAAGCCAGACCCCCAGTGCCATCACTCAGAGCAGACAGCAGCATCCTCCCACACTCACAACCTCTGCCAACACCTCCAGAGAGCCCGCACTCTGACACACATCTGCCACCACCATTACCTGGGCACATCTTCTTGTGCCACCATATTGCTAAGCAACTCGCCCCTCCCCAGCAGAGACCCGGTCACTTGTTTTCAAATGCCCATTTGCTTCTGAGAAGGCCTTACTCAGATTTCTCCTGTGATTCATTTCTTGCTGGTTGGTAACTCAACCAGCACTGACTAGATTTGCTGTAAAATCTTTTATCTATTCAATATCAAAGATGTCTTCTTCTTGAATGTTTCTTTGAATTCTTTCTCAATACCAGGTTCTGTCTCTGTTCCCATTCTGCAACCTAATAAGGACTGAAATCTGTTTTCAGTAGTTACTCGATTTTTTTTTTCCTCCTCAGCTTTAAAAATAATTTCAGAGAGCCATAGAACTGAGAGACAAAAAAGATATCAAGGAGTCCTAGCTTGATAAGAAAACTGAGACCAGAGGTGTGCTGCTCACACAGGTTGGTTAGCAGGTGAAAGAACCTTAGGAAGTGCTTCACAACACCCACCTGTCCTATAGCCCATTTCCTCACTAAGTCAGGGCCAGGTTCTCCCAGACTACTGAAGGTCAGTGACCACCTCTCTCCATGGAGAGTTCTGAGGTCTGGCAATGCTTCAGAAATAGCTCCCCACAGGGTCCCAAACTCAACAGGGGCTCACTCCTTTCTTAACTTCTAGGCTTTTGCCAACACCGTTTTGTCTTTCTGGTAACTATGGCTAAGTCATGTTCCGTATCCAGGTGCTTTCTCCAGGAAGGCTCACCTGAGCCTCCAGTTCCAGGCAGGGAACATCCCACGGGCCCCCACACCTCATATAACCCTTCCAAGCTGTTATCACCCACTTGCCTGGCTGCAGTCCATCTCTGTGTGCATCATCTTTCCTCATGGGGAAGAGCAGACACGAGGAATTCACACCAAAGTATTAGTGACCCTGGACATCTCTCCCACCTACAGAGACCCAGGTGTGGAGCACTTGAGCACCAGAAGAAGGGAAGAGTCCCAGAGGTGATCAGAACCGCAAGGACAAATGATTTCATAATTTTAGACTAAATGGCCCTCCTTTAAAGTTTTTGAGAAATTGGGAATCAATTTCTCACTCAAATATGGAGAGCAAGAGCAATTGCTTGGTCCAGTGGAACACATCCAAGCCCTCTCTTCTTGGTTCTTACCTTTTCTTATCCAGGATCCAGTTTCTGCAGAAAGGAGTGAGCCCTTGAAAGCATCATCACCCTGATGCGCTAGTGGCCTGGCCTGCCTCTCTTGCCCTTCAGGGTGGTAAGGGGAGGGGAAGACTCTACCCCAGGAGACAGAGGGAGGGCCACATGGAGTTCTTGTCTTCTCTTGATTCTGCCTTGGGTCTCACTTTATCTCATACAATCCCCAAAGCAACCCTAAGATTTAAGTCCTTAAATATCTTCATTTTGCCTGGGAAGAAACAATGAAATGCAAAGAAATTCAGTCATTTGCTGAGGTCACAGGGCTGAAGAAAAGTTGTGCTTAGACTCATCCATAGCATCTGGTTCTCACCCACAGCATCTGGTTCATAATCAGGGCCTCTTTTTGTTATTTCCTATAGAAAGGGGCCAGGGGAAACTTTCTCTTTTCTCCTTGACCATTTAAGCAACTCAGGACAAGTAGGAGATTTAGAACGGGCTCTCCATCTGCCAGTGGAGTGAATTTTAGCCCCTGTGGTGGCTAAGGACCCTTTGGATCCTGCCTTCCCCCTCCCTCACTATAAAAGGCCTCTGTCTATGTTAATATTTCCATTTTCCATATTTCTTTCATGTTTATGGCTGGTTCTGAACAATTTCTCACAGAATTTTCCAAACATTGGTATAATAATATACTATAATATATAATATAATATACCACCATGAAATATATAATATATTATATATATATAATATATAATATAATATACCACCATGAAAACAAATACTTTGGGGCATTTACTGAATATATCTTGTCTTATTTAATTTTGATGATAATTTCAAAAAATAGATAATAATTTATAAGGATACAAATAATATCCTCACAAACAAGGATATTGAAACTCACTCATCTATTTGGAAGAAATAACACATTCTAGCAGTTTAAAGTGTGAGCTCTGAACTCTGAATCGGTCTACCTGGGTTCAAATGCTAATTCACTATGTAGGTGAATGTGCACAAACTGCCTTTTTAAGCCTTAGTTTTGATATTCGTAGAATGGGATTGTGGAAGGGCTTAACATGAGTGATATGAAGTGCTAGGCACAGGACTGGCACAGAGTAAAGTGCTCAGGGACTGCAGATACATACTATCATCAGGAAGCAACCTGCTCCAGCAGAGCTACAGCCAACTCCTGACGTCTACCGTCTGCATGCTGCCTGCTTTTCACATAATCTTGAAATAGGCAGAGTTTTTCTCCTCTTTCAAAGATGAAGAATTAGGTTCAGAAACGTGAAGCAACTTGTTCAGGACCACACAGCTGTTAAGTGTCAAGACTGGGGCTGAAGCCAAGCATAGCGTTACTTGACTTCCCAACGCCCTTCCCACCGCCGCTGCGCTGCTTATGTTAATCTGTTGGTTTCGTGTAACTTTCTTCCTTCCAACTGAGTGATAAACTCTTGAGAGCCAAGCAAAGGCACTTCCTCCTTCCCTGCATTTCCCAAATGGCTTGGCAGGGCATCACACATGCGGTGCCCTCAGGGCATGCCCTGTAAAGAAAATCCAGGTTGCCCTTGCACCATCTGGTATCCGCAGCTCCCTCCTCAGAACCCTAAGCAACATTGGGGGTCGTGGCTGAGAATCCCAAGGCAGGAGGAACCCAAGGAAGACATTCCAGAGTGATCTGGAATATCAACCAGCAAGACTACTCTCCAACTACTCTGGTGGCTTCTTGTGATTCAGAAGTACGCCTACTGTGCTGGAGAAGCGCATCCCAAATGGTACTTCAAGGTGCTCTGAAAAAGGCAGAATCGGGCTCTGCAGGACCATTTCCACAGCCTCCTCTATAAGCAAATACCTTGGAAAAAGAGAGAGACTGCCCGGGGTTAAAGACTCGAGAGGCATATCAATCAAATGTCATATATAGACCTTTTTTGATCCCTGTTCCAGAAACCAAACATTAAAAGTCATTTGGAGGACAACCAGGAAAGTTTGAATACAGACTTGTTATTAAGTAATAATTTGGATTTATCACTAATTTAGGTATGATAAATTTGTAGTTATGTTTTTAAAGATGTCTTTATCTGTTAAAATTATAAAATGAAGTATTGATGCATGAGATGGGATGCTCAACCTGGTGTTTACTTTAAATACCAGGAGGAGAAAAATGTTTTTGGGAGGAGGCCGATGAAATGGGATTGGCCATGCTGATAAATGCTGAAGCAGGTGATGGGCATGTCAGGGTTCACATGCTTTCTCTGTATTTCTGTTTGTTTGAAAATTTGCACAATAAGAAGGCTTTGTTTAAAAATGTTTTAAAAGAATGACTGAATGGCAAATCTCCAGCAATCTTGTTTTGTTTTGTACCTGCTTTTTCTCCAATAGATTCAGATACTTTGATGACATGAAAATCATCCTCTCCCTAAGACTCCTAGGCATACTTGTCCAGGTGAGAGTTGAGCACCTGTATGACGACAGTTCACCTGAACCCTTCTGCCATCTCCAGATTGACTTTGCACCTTCCACCAAACAAGCTCACTCTCTTCTCACTCAGTTCTACCACCAGCACTCTCTCTATCCATCTTGTAGGCCTCAGTGTTGCCCTGACTCTCTCCTCTTTCAACCCTGGGCCAGCCGTCCAATGACATTCTGGAATATGAATCAGACAGACACCTGTCTTCTGACTGCTCCAGCACAGCAGAGATCTCCACAACAGCCTCCTAGTGGCACTCTCTTCTCTGACCTTTCTCCTTTGTGTACAAATAATTGAATTTTTCCAAAACTCCAGACAATGATGTTTATGCTTTTACATGGAATTGCTCATTTTAAAACCTGTTTGTAATGCCCGTAATCCATTTACAGAGGCCTCTTGGGAGTTCTTAGGGTTGAGCGCCATCTTATTAACAATGCATTGTACACCTTCCCTAATCATTTTAGAATAAGTCTGATTACAGTAAATACTGGTTGAATGAGTAAGTTCGTTAATAAGCTCATATGGTGACAAACTCACTGACTTTACTTTCCCCTCTCTGGATGCCTAATTGTGAGGGGTTCTCTACAACACATGTCCTAATCTTGCCAACCCAGCAACACCAACCCCATGATGACTAAATCATTATGCATCTTTTCAGTTTGATTTTATAACCAGTATTTATTTCATACTCAGGGCAACCAGTGGACACAGGTAGGGTTTATGGTTAGCTTATCACTTTGCAAAAGAATCAGCAACATATTCAAGACCAAATAGCAAGTGAAAAGCAGAGGAACCTAGAGTCTGGAGCTTCTGAATCTTGGTTCTGGACTCTTTAACATCATTCACACTGCCCTGGTTATAAGCAGCAGGACAGCTATGTGGGTGAAGGGAACCGTGGTCCTTGCAGGTGAGGCATCTGAGACATCTAAAATGAGGCAATGAAGTGATGTTCCAAGTAAGGATACTTCTTTTTTTTTTTTTTTTTTTTAATATTTTTCAGTTGTTGATGGACCTTTATTTTATTCATTTATTTATATGTGGTGCAGAGGATTGAACCCAGTGCCTTACACATGCTAGGCAAGCACTCGACCACTGAGCCACAACCCCAGCCCCATAAGGATACTTCTGAAGCTACCAGAATAGTTGTAGATGACAGTCTTGCTGGTACACCTGGTGGTCACTCAAATCCAGATTTGCTTTGCAGCCTGAGAAGACTCCTTGTGCTAAAGGTATGGGAGCTGGGTGGCAGCAAGGCCCATTAGCTTGGGTGGGTCCTCCAGAGTATGGAAGTAGAGGGAACATGGGCTTTGGAATCTGACAAACAGGTAGGCACAAATTCCACCTATACCCCTTAGTAGGTAGATAAAGATCGAACATGGCTGCCTCATTAAAGTGAAGATGATTCCACTGGCTCAGAAGGGCTTTCTGAGAGGATTAAGTAAGATACTGTACATGGAAGTAGCTTGTATGATGCCAGACTCAATTGGTTCCCCTCTCTCCCATCTTTCAGTTCCCCTCTCTCCTCTCCTTTGCAGCCCTGTGGCTTCTGGAACACAGCAAGCGCTTGGTGTCCATTACCATCATTAAGGAACTGAAGGACCCAAAGGTGCAGTGGTGACAAAGGAGTGAGAGGGAAGGGGCACGCTGCAGAGAGGATACTGTCGTAGGAAGAAAGCCAGGCAAATCTTCCCTAAAGCTGATCATCATCCCACGCGCTCTGAGGTAGCTCTAGCACATGGTGCTCACACCTTTGCTGGAAGAAATACAAGCCAATCTCTCTAGAAAAGGGGCCCATTTTAGAGGGAGTAGAGAGGGAAGAGGAAGGCATTTTTAAGATTTTAGAGATGTTAAACCATCGCCAAAAGAGTCTATGACTGCTAGCAAGTGGACACAATTTATAGTTCTATAAGGATATAAGTTCTTTGCTAACAAGTTTTGAATCTTCATCTAATTAGATTAGCTAATCAAAAATATACGTTTGACAACATTACTCTATGTAAATTTATGATTACACAAATGGTATGCCTTTACGCCATGTACAAACAGAGAAACAACATGTATCCCATTTGTTTACAATAAAAAAAAACCAATACACGTTTGAGCCAAAAAGTGAAGTTAATTTAGTCAGAATTCTACTTCTATGAAAATTCAGTAAGAAGGTGATTAGATGCCCGTTTCTTCCCTCTCTGCCCGAGACCAATAAGCCTTAGCATCTCCACACTGACATCCCTCCTTACCTGCACAGCAACCAAAGGCTGTTAACCTGAATCTCTGCCTCTTGGGAATTGACACGGTTGCATTCCAAAAGGGTGGCACACCACTGTGAAGAACACAGGGCCCAGGGCTTCCTCTCTGGTCTCCAGGCTTAGCTGTCCTCTCCACCTGAGCACTTCCCTTCTCAACCTTCCTCTTCCAAACTTTCATATAAGGGTCTGTGACCGTGCAAGTCAATCCTAAGATACACTTCCTCCAGGAAGCCTCCTCTCCCTGCCAGAGCTGGGTTGGGGGGATGCACTGTGAGCTCCCATCAAGGTCTCTTCTTTCTCCCTTCCCGTGTCTATCATAGTATACTGAGGTGGTTCTCAACTGGGGGTGATTTTGCTTCCAGAGGACATTGGGTAATGTTTGGAGACATGTTTGACTGCACACCCTTTGTGGGGAGGTGGGGGGCAAAGGTTGCTAGCATCTAGAAAGTGAGGGCAGGGATGCCATTGACATCCTGCAATGTACAGGGCCGTCCTCACAGCAAATAATGATCTGGCCCAAAATGTCACTAGTGCTGAAGTTGAGACAACCTACTCTCCTGTAACTGTTTACATATTTTTCTTCCTCACAAAGGCGGTCTCATTCATATTTGTATCCCCAGTACATTGCCTAGCTCACTCTTGGGGCTCAATAAATATCTGTTAAATGACTGAATGACCTTTGAGGAATGAAAGATAGATCTCTTCTTTACTCCTGCTAGCTTTTGACTGTAATCAGCTCCCCAAGCTGGGTTCAAGGCCATGAGAAAGGGAAGAGAACCTGTGACCACTGGTCCTCGGGCCAGGCCACCAGGCAAAACAGACAGCAGGTCTGTGAGGTTACGGCTCAAAAGATGATTCGTTCTCAAATTGCATGCAGGTCATTTATTTAATTAATGGACAGGGAGCATTCGTTACTGAAGCTGCAAGAATCCTCTCCCGGCTTTACGAAGCAGCACTGTATGATGAATACCTTCTCGAAACACTGAGTCAATGTCCATTTGTTCCTTTATGCTTTTGCTACTGAGTTCACATGAATTATGATAAGCTTGTTTAACATGAGCGTAAGGGGTTGGTAATTCTTAGCAATTTCAAGAATGAAATGCTCACAAAGACTTTCAAAACAGTGATATACGGGGTTTAGGAATTCAGTCAGTGCTATCTAAAACACATTATTTGATTTATTATATTTTGTGATTTTTATATATTTTATATATCTGTTCAAAGAAATACAGGCAATTTTACCAAGCAAACAAGGTTTAAGGAGTTGCTAGACTTGTGAAGGTAAAAATTAGTTGTTTTTACTCAGCCCCATGATTTCACCCCTGAATTCCTGCAGAACTCTTGGATGAAAGCCAATGTTTTCCTGTGATTTATTCAAATCCAGTTTGTCAACTAGGTCTAGAACATTCTGTGCATTTATGACTACTTGATCTAGTATCTTTGCTTGTAAAGGAGATTTGAGAATGGTGTTCATTTTGACATATTTTTCTGAAAAGAGCAAGGCAAATAATTCATTGTGACTGCTAGTTCCTTCACATATTCCCCCAAAGAGTATTCTGGTCATCTACAAAAGTTCCACCAGATTTTGGGCTCATTCCTTCACTTTAATTACTTTTAAAGGCCCTTTCATTTTTGCTTACTATTGAGATCTTATAGACTTATCCTTAAATTATGTACGGGCCTTCTTCATGAGCTTGGTTTTCCCAACTGGATTAACTTTCTATTTTTGAAGATGTCTCTTTCTTAGGAAGTGTCTTTGGCTTGTGCAATCCTCTTTGAGCTGCATCTATAAATTATTATTATTCCAAATAATCCAACCTCCAGTGGCATAAGGGCAAAATAAACTAAGGCACACAGAGGGTTTCAAGCAAAGCCTGAAACACAGATGTGTTTAGCAAACAGTTGTTTATTCTTCTCTTATTGGACAAAGAAGGCAGGGTAGGAAAAGGAAACTGGTTTTTCTCAACTGCACCTTCCTAAAGGATTTTTTTAATCTTATCGTATTTTATGCTTCCTGTAAGTATCAGGTAGGTAATCTTTTTTAAAAATTGGCATGATTTTTGAGGCCTTTTTTTTTTTTTTTTTCATAACCACTGTTCATTTTCTTGGTTCTTGTCAGGTACACATTACATTGGTTTTCCATTCTTGCAGCAGACTTGACCTCGCTCTCACTAGAGTCATTAAATCACAGTGGCTCACAGACAGATACTCCCAGGCACCTTCTACAGCACTGTGCTGACTTTTCTTCGGTAAAATCATTAGCACAGGAAACGATCATTTGTCCTAATTCATCCCAGGGAGGTATTTGGCCAATCCATAAGTGAGTAAACACCCTCATTATAACTAATTGGCCTGATTTTTTAGCTCAGCCAGTCCTACTCCATCCAGTTCTCAGCACAATCTCATTATCCTTGTCAGGTGGCCCATAACCCTCCTCTACTGCCATATTTTCATTAACTATTGACTATTTCCCCCCACTGGGCATTTCCTGATGGCATTTTTATGCTGAGGCACCCTGGATTTCACTACTCTAATATTCTGCTTCATGACCCTGGCTTCTTATTTTTCTTTGTCAACTGTCTCAAGAGATCTGTTGGATCCCGAGGAACTCAGAAGTCTTCGATTTATACCTGTCTCCTGCTCTCATGAGGACCTTCAAGTTCTAGCTGTCTCTTGGGTGCTATGGATGAGAGACATATAGTGGGTGATGCCTCTATTTTCTCCATCCGTCCATCTGTCTATCTGAGACAGAGCTCAGGAAGCTATGTTTTAACCTCCTCTGCCAGGGTTGCTGGAGAAGCACGTTTAAATCCCTTCTCACTCCTTTTCACAATTCTCTCCACGACTGCCCCACGCAAGAGACTGTCTGTGGTTTACCTCTTTGTCCTGTTTGAGTTGTTTTCAACCAGGTGCTCACCTTACTATTTCAACAGAAATTAAACAACAAGCAGAGCCTTGATTGAGAGCACATTAAGAAGTAAAGGGTAGTTCACGGTAACTGTTCCCGGATGTTCCTGGCAATTGTTCCTCAATTATTTACCTACACAATTTTCCCTCTCTCCAAAATGCCAGGTGAGGAGGAGAAGACAGAATGAGGATACAGCAAAACACCGACAAAATCACGTTCTGTTTTTGTCTTCTAAAAATATTTGAGGCAAAGGATATTTCTTAAGATGTTATCAATGTGACAATAAGTCAAGTCAGGACATCAGGGTTTATATTTGTTTCCACACTATGTAGCATGACTACTTTAAGCTCAATTATGAAAAGCACAGTAGCCTATAATAGCTTGTGTAAATTCTCCAAAAGTAGGAAGAGAATGGACACAGCCCTATCAAGGGTCTGCATACCTTAACCCTTGGAATAATTTTCTTTTCCTAAAGATTCTAGTTGCTTTCACATCTCAGATCAATCCTTAAACCGGATTGATTATCAGTCATCTCACCAAACAACAACAACAACAAATATAGTAGCAACCATCCAGTAAATAAAAACCTCACCATGGTCAAAATGCTATATTAAAATAATAAAAATGGGGCTGGGAATGTAGCTTAGTGGTGGAGCACTTGCCCAGTTTGTGTGAGGCCCTGGGTTCAATCCCCAGTACCACAAAAACAAAACAGTTTAAATAACAAAAATGCAAGAGCCTCAGTTACTCGGTAAGTCAGTTTCTCAAAAGAAAAATGAACTATTTTGTGAACTAAAAGGGTTCATCAAACAAAAAACCAATAAGAACATCAGGATGCATGAACATCCTCTCACCCAGTGGAAGCTACAGAGTCAAAATTCTCTACAGTAAATGGAACCTTTTGTTTTCAATAAATTAACGTGATCAATAGTTCCTTCAATTACTTGTCTGCCACAAGGCCACAGATGTTCCCTCCCACCAACACACTCACACCCTCGATGGAGTGAGATCTGAAAATGCTCCTTTTCTACATGACTTTTGACACAGGAAAATGGGCTTGTGTCAGGAAACTGACATGATTTCTCATGCTATTTTCTTAGGGCTGTTATTTATCTCCCAGAGTTGTAGAAGGACGGAACACTTAACTGAAATTTTTAATCCTAATACCCATAACATTGTATGCTCTTGTAGAAGGTTATAGAAGTTCGCAGATAGAATTGTGTGAGTCGTTTCAAGAGTAGTCTTCATAGCTTGAATTCCTTAAACACAGTACTTTGCAATAAAGTTAGCCAAATACAGAGAAACAAAACAGTTTTCAAGTTTTATTTTAGGTTATTTTTAACTCCAGTTTTTGTTGTTTTTTTAACGAAAAGGACCAGAATTTGGAATTGAGTTCATGGTGAACAGACAGCTACTCTTGTAATAATCTCTTCATGAACTAATCTTACCAAAGATCTAACATGTTTTTAATGTTTGTGAGTAAATAGCTTAGTCCCTCAGATAAACTGCATAACTCTCCCACAAACTAGGAACATTTACACTGAAACTTTTTGAAGTGTATATGAGGCCCCCAAAACCATTGTAACTCATTTATATCAGGGATGCTATCAAAGTTATTTGCACTGAACTCCTGAGTATAGCTCTTTCCTCTTAAAAATTACTTAGACTTCAGGATATTCCTTTCTAGTATCATATTCACAAAAGCCAAAAGATAAAAAAGAAGAAAAAAAAAAAATCAAATCTGCGTAAAGAAAAGCAACTTACTCAAAAGTTAGTAGCCTGAAGAACACAATAAATTACAAGTTTTCACTAAACTACATGTTAATATAAAACACGCCATAGGTCCTTGTTAAAAAAAAAAAATAAAAATAAATGAATAAAAACACACATCTTTCAAACCCTCAGGATCCTTTTCAACTTTTGTAGATTAAAACGCAAAAAAGTAATCTCAAAGCTTAGGTTCAGGGAAAGAAAACATTTGCATCTCAAAAGTTAAGCATTTTGGGTTAAAATGTTTTAGAAACTTTCTTTACAAGGAAAGAAATTCCTCTGATCCTTTTTGCAAAATGTCTCAGAGGAATTATAGTTTGGCTAACACTGCAGGATGGAACCAGTGAAGGAGCAGTCCCCAGGATTCCACCCATTAAGAACCTCGGGGTCTTCTGAGACAAAGGAGAACCTTACCTGGTCTTCTTTAAGCTTCCATCATTCACATCCATCCTTTAACAAGGTAAAAACTGGGTACCTCGGGGAGAGGGAAGAGCCAACCACCCTTCAAGGCCGCCTGAGAGCGTGCAAAGCCACAGCTGACAGTCTGCTTCCCTCTCCTGGGGCTCTCTGCCTAAGAGGCTGCACAGAAACCCAGCCTGGTGCCAAATCTTAATCCCTTTGCAGAATCTCACATGGAGCTGCCTCACCTCTTCCATTCCTGCAAAGCCTCTTCCTGCTGCACTTCCTTCTGAAACCATCAATCACCACAACGACTGACCTAGTGAAGCCCAATCTTAAACTGTAGTGAACAATCCTGCAACACGCAGGGTGATGAGTGTTAAATTAGCTGAAATGAAATGATGTAATATCCAGAATCAAGGGAGGGCTGAGATCCAGAGTCCAGGCATGGCAAGAGCGGCTGTGAAATACAATTTCTGCACTTAAAAACAACAATAACGAAAACCATCCTTGGGTGGTATTCAGTTGACCTCTGCAAATTCAGGGTTATTTGGATTGTTCTGGTATCATTAAGAGTATCGTGTGTTTTCCAAATAGAAATTCAGAACTCCTCAATTATTTAGTTTTTACTCAAGTTTAAAAAAAGGGGGGGAGGGGGCACCAAACAGAATCTAGAGTGTATTTCTGTGTAAAGAACCTGATACCCATGGGGTGGGCACCTGCCATGCTGCAGAATGCCAGCGTCCCCCAGATGTAAAGGCCTAAGAAAGCCAGTGGCCATTGTTCTTCCTAGATCAGTAGATGATCAAGAAAATCCAGAGGTTCCCAGCCCCATTCCTGGTGGGTAACTTCTATTGACTGCTGCAGGCTCTTATGGTCCCTGAAAGGAGTGACAGAAGAGCTGAGAGGCTGCATTGCTGTGGATGAGAAGGGGATAAGGGAGAGGAAACTGCCCAAGGAGGGTCAGGTAAGGCTTAACAGCAGATCAGGTTAGCTCGAGACTGATGGGGATGCCAGAGGGAGACTTGTTTTGGGCTGTGCTGCTGATCATAATATTTAGTATTAAAAGGTGTTTACCAGGTGCCAGTCAACATGCTAAGCATTTCCATGCATTCCCTGACTTAATCCTTACAACAATCCTGTGAGATAGATACTGCTTTTGTTCCTGTTCTGTATGTGAAGAAACCAAAGCTCAGAGAGGCTAAGCAGTGCTAAGCTGTACACTGTGACCAGGTCTGACAGGCTCCTTAACCACCCTCTATCAACTCTATCACTCCTGCCGGCTTTTTTTGTTGTTGTTGTTTTGTTTTGTTACTGGGGATTGAACCACTCAGGGGTGCTTAACCACTGAGCCACATCCCCAGCCCCTTTTTATTTTTTATTTTGAGAGAGGGTCTCACTATGTTGCTAAGGCTGGCTTTGAACTTGCAATCCTCCTGGCTCAGCCTCCCGAGCCTCTGAGATTACAGGTGTGCACCACTACACCTAGTTACTCCTGGCAGCTTTGTAAGCTACACAACTCTGCTTGTGGGAGAGACCAAAGAAGAGACCTGCAGAGGGACAGTGTTACTTCAGAAAGATGTGGGAAGCATGTGCTCGTAGCTTCCCAAATGCAGAATCTAAATCCTTCACTATGGTTGTCCAGGAGCACCATGACCCAGAGTTCTTGGCCCTTACAAGGAAGCTAAAAACCTCCAAATGTAAGGACAACAATCAAATACCACATAAAAGGCACTCTGGTCTCGCCCAGTTCTACCACGAAGCAGTTGTGTGACCTTAGTCAAATTCCCTTTCTGGCTCTCGATAAAATTAGGATGGGCTTTAGTGCAGAAATTTTACCTTTTTTTCCCCTCCCCCGATGTTGGGGAGTGAACGTGGGGCCTCATGCAATCTAAGTATGCCCACAACAGCTGGACAATGCCCACCACAGCTGGACAGTACCCACAGGCTTCCAGAATGAATTTTCTATGGCACATACTTTTAAATGATGTGACTGCTAGGTGAGTTATTATTAAAAACAACAACAGAATTTATGCATCCAAATAAGAAATCTCTTCAATACGACAATAAAGGAATCACACCCATTTTAGGTTTTGTGCTTCAGGCGCTGCATGGGAAATTCTCACTTGTCCTTATAAAAGTCCCCTGAAGGTAAGTGTTATTACCTTCCTATTCCAGATGAGGAAAGGAAGGATCAAAGGGAATAAGTGATTCTAATAGGGCCACACAGCTGGTAAGAGGGACAAATAGAGATTGGAGCTGGGCCTGGTAGATGCCAGAACCTACTGTTTCCTGATACTTCAACAATGCTTTTGTCGCTCAGAGTAATTCTGAAAAACCTGTTTGGAAACTTCCTCCAGAAAGTATATGTTCAATTTGTGTAGACATGAGTGCTTAAACATCTGCTCCATGCCGTGCACTCAGAGGGTGCAGACACAGTTCTGCCCTCCCTAGGCTCCCAGACCTACTGGGGAAAAGGGAGACAGAAGGAGGTAATTCTGCCACAGGGGAGAATGAGCACAATGTTACAACAGAGATACAAAGCACAATGGGAGTTTGGGCCAGTGAGAAATTACTGCAAAATGATCCAAATTACTGCTAATATGCTTGGTGGTGGTAAATATCCATCCTCAAGGGTGGATGTAATTTTGGCTCACAGGCAAGTCAATCAGAGCCAAGTCTGGGGGATAAGTGGGTCATCAAGCTGGGCAATACCATTTTTGGTCACAAGCTAGGTGTGGCTATAAAATAAAACAGTGAGATGGATTTTCCTGTGTGGCCCAGACCAGCTCCAGAGGCAATTCCTGAAGGGCAGTTCCAAAAATGTTTTGAGCAATGATACCATCTCCAGATTAAAGGCAGAGCCACCCAAAGTGATTCTAAGACCAGGCTTTCCCAGCACAGCACTTGCCCACACCAGAAGCAGCGGCCTGCAGAATCCCTCTTCTGCTCATTCACTCTCAGATCCCTACAGGCAGGTCTACAGCCTGCTGTGCCCCCAGTATCTGGCACAGGGCTTGGAATGGAGGGATGAAGGGCTCAATAAATATTTGTTGACTGACTGAGATACTTTTAGATATTCTAGATTTTTTTAAAAAATTTGTCATTTAATCACATCTGTATATTGATTATGACATTCCAGCTGGACCTATTGGCAAAATTAAGATTGTATTTACCCATTCTGTCTTCCAGCCAGGCCCTGAGTGACCAGCCTGGCCATGACTGAATACTACAACCTCCCATTCTGCCCCAGTTCATGGCTGGTCTTTCTTCCAGTGCTGAATGAGCACAAAAGACCCTACTACATGGGATCTGTTCAGAACTTGGGGCCAAATGGGCTGACTGGTTCCTCCTTTAATGCCAGTTCTGGAAATCAGGGATGCCCTGGGGAAGGATTCTCCAACCCTGCCAGTGGCATGAGGCACTTCAAGGGGCATGTGGAAGGGCTGGGGATATGGCTCAGTTGGTAGAGGGCCTGCCTCGCAAGCACAAGGCCCTGGGTTCAATCCCCAGCACCACCAAAAAAATAAAAAGGGGAGGGGGCATGTGGAGCATCCTGCAGCCAGGCTGGCCTCCTAGCAGACCTAAGCTCTGGGAACTTGGAATGCCCTAGGAAGAATCCCCAAGCATGGCTCTATCTCAAAGCACATTAAAAAAAATGGGTTGATGTCCCTAAGACTCCACAAATCCCTTAAATCAGTAGAATCAACGGAAGTTCAGAGTAGATATCAGGACAGTCAAAAGCCAAAAGAGATTCTCCAGTGGGTATCATTCCCCTCTCCTTTCTTTTTCCCTGGTTGTTGTTTTCTTGTGGTTGACTTACTGATTAGGCAGAGCACAAGCCAATTCCAGATGGGTTAAGAATCTCTGCCCCTAGAACCCCAAAGGCTAAAGGAATTTTGGAGGTCCAATGTGATCCCCCGTGTCCACTGCTAGTGAAGGAAGGAGATAGTATCTCACTAGCTGTTAGAGCTCGATGGGCTACTTAACCTGCTTCAACTTCTTCATGTTTAAATAAAAATAATCATGGTACCCTCAACACAAGGTTGTAAAATGAGAAAACACATATAAAATACTTAGAACAGTGCCTGATCCAGGGTAGGTCCTTAAGACACTTCATTGTTGCTATTTCAGCCTCCCTGGGAGTGGAGAAGGAGCCAGAAAATGGGTGTGGGGGACAGTGAGGAGGAGAATTCCTGCATTCTGCATCTATTACTGTCATTCTGCCAGGATGATTTATCTCCTGTTTGTGGCATGAAAGGATTTGATGTGGTCTCTACCTTAAAAGTACATAAAATTAAATAGTAACCCCCAGTTCTAAGATGGATTTGGAGATCTGATTGTTTGAGAAAAGTCACAACTGGGATCTTGCATTCAACTCTGAGGGGCTTGACGAATGAAACCATAAGAGAAATAATCCCACATGTATCACTGACATTGTCCAACCAGGAAACAGTGTAATAGTTCAAGCACAGACAGAAATTTGTTCCTGGCACCAAAGGTTTTTTTTTTTTTTTTTTTCTTTCTCTGTATGGGGTATTGAACTTTACCACTGAGTTACATCCCCAACCTTTTTTATTTTTAGTTCTTTGAAACAGGGTCTCATGAAGTTGTTCAGGGTCTTACCAAGTTGCCCCAGTCACCCATTCGAACTAGTGAACCTTCAGCCTCAGCCTCCAAGTTGCTTGGATTAAGGGCATGTATCACCACTCCCAGCTACTTCTTGGCACCAATTTTCAGAGGAATTTATAAGCTGGGATATTTGGGCACTACTGGTAACATAAAGGACAACACATTCCCTGTACTTCCATAAAAGATACTGAGACATCTTTTCTCTAGGCCAGACTTGATGCCTAGGGCTCACATTTAAGGGTAGCTCAGGGCAGGCATTAATAGTTTCACAGGATGTCAGCACACCAGGGGACTTTTAGTCCAGGCCCCTGGTCTGACAGAAGTAGACAGAGCAGCCTGGGCCTGGGAGGAGGTGGGGCTGAGAGGACAGTTGGCTGAGGGCCCTGACTTAGCTTCCAGGCAAGTTCTCGTCCCCACCCCCAAAACTCTGAACCTCTCCCCTTATTTCTTAACCAGCAAAGAGAAGCTTCCCTTGGTTCTCCCCCGTGGGGATGGCAGAGCAGTGGCAGTTTCCTTCACACTGTGGGAATCCTCTGCCTTTAAGTTCAGTCAAAAACAAAATTGAAAAATGTTTAAAATTTCAAGATCCAGCCTTGTGGCTCTCAACAGTGGGCTGCTACTACTGCTTGTGGAAACACACTTCTTACTCCAAGTCTAGGTTTACAAGGTGGTGTGTTTCAGCGGCTACTGTTCTTTTTTGAAAAAAAATTTTTTTAGTGCATTATAGTTATACATAATAGTGGGGTGCTTTCTGACATCTTCATAAATGCATATAACATATTTGGCTCCATTTTTATCCCCAGTACTTCCTACTTTCCTCTCCTTTTCCCTCACTCTGATCCCCTTCCTCTACTCTATTGGTCTTCCATTTATTTTTTAATTGGTGAATTATAATTATCTATAAAATCGGAATGCATTGTGATATATTCATACATGCACATAGCATAATTTGGCCAGTTTCATTCCTCACTTCTTCTCCTTTTCCTCTCCCCCCTCCCTCACCCTCACCCTGCCTCTACTCTGCTGATGTCCCTTTTACTTTTGTGAGATCCATGTTTTGTAATTCCTTTTGTTCTCTATAACTTCTGCATGAGAGAAAACATTCAACCCTTGACTTTCTGAATCTGGCTTATTTCACTTAGCATGATGTTTTCCAGTTTTATCTATTTACCAGCAAATAACATAATTTCATTCTTCTTTTATAGTTAAGTGGAACATCATTGTGTATACATGCCACATTTTCTTTATCCATTCGTCTATTGATGGGCACCTAGGCTAGTTCCATAACTTGATTATTGTGAATTGTGCTACTATCATTGGTATGCCTGTATCACTATAGTATGCTATTTTGGTTCTTTGGGATAAATGTCAAAGAGTGGGATAGCTGGGTCAAATGGGTGCATTCCTAGTATTTTGAGGAATCTCCATACTTTATCAGCTACTATTCTTAAGAGTTCTTCAGGCCTCATAGTGTGCTAAGTGCCCCAGGTAACAGCCTCCTTTCATCCTGCCAACTTGCTATGCATGTTGTTATTAAAGCAGGATTTGAACCCTATCAATGGACTCCAGAGCCCAAGGTCTAAATCAAGTTCCCTTAAAGGAATGAAAGTCTTTGCTAGGCAGGAACCAGGCCTGGCAAACCATGCTCACATCCAGAACCCTATTTCAGCAATACATTTTCTGAGGTCAGAAACATCATACAAACTATATTTGGTTATTTTAGAGTTCTGGAATGTTTTCTGGAAAGATGATCTTACTATTAGGACAGTCCTTTAATTATGGTATCCTGAGGACAATACCAAATTGAGGCCCCTAAAGGACACTATGCCAGTCACAAGACACTTGTTTTTGCTAAGAGTAGACTGGAAAGAAGAGGGACAGCAGAGCAGGGGGTGGATACACAGGGTGCTCAGTTGCCAGGCCTGGGTGCAGCTTCTGGGCCTGTAACAGGCTAGGGAGTGACCCTGGGCAGATGGCTTAACATCCCTGGCCCCTGGTTTCCCCTGTGCTAAAGGAAATAATAATAACACCTCCTCTGTGAGACAAAACATCAGCAAAGTAGTTCAGAAAGGTGGTAGGTGCATGCTATAGGCTATGTAAAAATTAGCTAATTACAACAGATACCTTTTTTAAAAAAAAATACAACTTGTGGTTAAAATTAGCAATATTAAGCATCCTTTATTATGGGGGCAGGGCACTCGACCACTAAGCCACATCCCCAGCACTATTTTGTATTTTATTTAGAGTCAAGGTATCACTGAGTAGCTTAGCACCTTGCTTTTGCCGAGGCTGGCTTTGAACTCACTATCCTCCTGCCTCAGCCTCTGAGCTTCAGGCATTACAGGTGTGCACCACTGTGCCCAGCTAAAGCATTCTTAATATTAATTAGATCCCGCTAAACATGTGAGAAAAATTCCCATTTTATACATACACCCTGATATCATTTTACCTGTATAGACCTCTCTAGGCTGGTGATGTATGTAGCTCAGCAGTAGAATAGTTGCCTACCATGCATAAGACCAGAATTTGATCCCTAGCACCAACCCACCCCCAAATATATATCCAAGTTGCAAAGCTATCATGGCACCATATATTGTGGGTTCCTCTAAGTGTCTAGCAGTACCTTTTACTGGCAACATATAATATACACACTTCAGATTCCTAAGAATGTAAATCCAATTCTATGCTGTTGCTCCTTATGAGGAGCTTGTTGCAAAAAGTAATAATCATAGAGAATTGCCAAAAGCATGTGCAGCCCAAATATTCTTTAAATTTTAAATTATAGCCTTTGATCAAGTCAGATCATTAAAAAGCCACATAACCTGAAAACGCAGCCTTCTTACTTCACATGCAATTGATGTCAATACTTTGGCCCCAAGGTTTTGCCATTGGCTTTTCCATGATGTTCTGTAGCAGTATATAAATCTTGTCCCTCTTTTGTAACATGTATTCCTGAGTATTTCATTCTTTTTGATGATGCTGTGCCTGGAATTTTAAAAAACATCATTTCTAGAGAGATCATTGATAGTGTATAGTGCTACAACCGACTTTTATATATTGATCTTGCACCCAGCCAATGGCTCTTACTGCTGGATGTTATAAACAAGATTCATTCATTCATTCATTCATTCATTCAAAAAATACATTATAAGCACCCATTGCTTTATGCACTGTGCTAAGTTCTGATATATAATGAATAATAATAGATGTGCTGCCTGTCTCCTCAAGGAACTTGGGGTTGAGTGTGAGAACCTCCCCGCTGCTCAGAGGACGGTGGTGAGCATTTCCAACTGTGTCACGCAGAGCTCTGCACAAGGGCTAGGGCAGAAGCTTCTTCCAAGTCTCCGAATCAGGAAATGCTAGTATCCCCTTAGCAACTATTCTATTTTCATCTCATGCCCACTGTGAATCGTGCAGCTGGACAGGTTTCCTTTGCTTCGGTTGCCAGGGAGCTTCAGGCTATGTTGTGGCCAAACTCTAGCAAATGGCATTAAGGCAGGAATTATTTTTATTTGTTTTATGATATTTATTTTCTTTTTGCCCTGATTTTCTCATCTTCTTATTCTACCTTGTTTTGGGGTAGATCTTTTTAAGCTGCCTCAGCTTTTTTATGGTTGGAGGCTGGAAAGGAGAGACTTTGCAGTTACTTGTTAATATTCTTTACAATATTAATTTCTATGGAGATATAGTCCCTATTTCAGAAGTTCCACTAAAGATGTGATTATATTACCTGAATGAATGCTTATACCATCTGGAATAAGAACTATTTCATACTTACAAGGCTCTTTAATTGACTCTTGGCAGGTCTAAATTAAACAAAGTCTATTAGTTTTGCTCAGACACACTGGAAGTGCTTTTCTGGCATTGCCTCAATAAAATTTTCTTTCCTTATTAGAAATATAGGATCTGGGCACAAGCAGGCAAGGTGGAAAGGGATACCTTCCCCTGAGGCATCTCTGTTCAAGAGGCGGTTCAGCAGATAGACTTTGATGTCATTCAGACCTGGTTTTAAATCCAAGTGCTGTTTTGTACATACTAGTTGTATGATTCTGGAACTCCAAGTTTCAGTCATTTCATCTATAAAGTTGAGATAACAATCATACTGTTGATTATTAATTGTAATCAAATTAAATAAGAGCATAATCGGGCTGAACACAGGTCTATTTAATACCTAGCTCTGGAGGTACTGGGCAGTGTAATAAGACAAGAAAAACAATGAAAAGGTATAAAGATAGCAAAGGAAGAAATATACCCAACTGTGTGCGGCAGCTTGGTTAAAATAAGATTCCTATCTAATCACAAAAGCAAATTTCGGATGAAGAAAAGATCAAAGTGTGAAAAGCAAAATGTTTAAAATATTCTGAGGGAAATATCTTTGTAATCTCAGAGTAGGGCAGGATGTGTTCATTAAAATTATATTTTTAGAAAAGCAAAAATCACAAAGGAAAATGTAAATTAATTATGTCACATTAACATTTCTGCCTAGGAGATGAAAGTACAAACAAAGCTAGAAGGAGACAAGTTATGATCTAGAAGAAGGTATCTGCAACATATAAAACAGGCAAATGAATAATCCAAATACACAGAGAACTTCATGAACCAATAAGAAAGACAAATAATCAAGTGGATAAATGATAAAATATATAAAGGGGTAATTGGCAGAAGCAGTCCAAGTAGCCAATATATGTGAAAAAATGTTCCACCTGACTAGTAATGAGGGAAACACAGACAAAAAGAAGAATGAGACTATATTTCCCACCCATAAGATGAGTCAAACTGTCATGTTTTCTGCTGACATCCATTTACAGACTTTCTGCGGACCTGTCTAAATGTCCACATAGTGGTTTCCTCTGAATGGAGGAGAGAGGGAAGGAAATGGGATCTTACTGTCTCTGTAACATTTTGTTAAAAACATGTTGAGGTATGCATGGTGAATGTAAGTCTGGGCAGTGGATACTTGACTATCCTAAGTTTCTCTGAGCTTTTGTGGTATGTTTGAAACATCCACAATAAGTCAACACAAGCAAACTACATCTAAAACAACCTGTTGATATTGAGGAGAAACAACAGAATAGAGAACTGGCTGCAGAAGTCAGTTTCTGAGCCAGCTGGCTGGGCCGAGAGTGGGAACCAGGGTACCATGGAGAAGAACAGTGTCAAAGGCCAGCAGACAGGGCCAGTGGAAAGGACAGGTAGTTGATGTGAAGAAATACACCTCTTCTAGAACAAATGTTGGTGTCAAAAATAAAGGCTAAAAGTAAAAGAGTTGCATAGGAATCCAGAGAAGTATGGGCCTTCCTGGTTCATTCACCGCATGGAGTTACTGTACTGGAATATTGTATCCAGTCCTAGCCTAACAGCACGTTCAGTCTCATATGACAGACAGACACATGAAATCAGCACTTATCAAACAACTGATCTTAGCAAGGGAAAGTAGTGCAGTGATCAGGTAAGGCTTATCTGAGGACACGAATTAAAGTAAACCCCAAGTAAAAAGAATCTGGTAGGTAGGAGAGTGTACCAGATTGCAGAGCCAGCATGTGCAAAAGGCCTTGAGGTCGAAGGGAGTTCAGAACTGTGAGGTGTTAGCATGGAATCTAAAGAAACCACCATGCTGGGTTCAGGGGTGTGGTGAGGAAGGGAATATCAATGAGGGATCAAAGGTAGCATACTTACATCTTCTTCAAATACCTAAGAACCTGAGAGCACTCGCAGAGGGAGAAGGAAGTTGGAAGATATCAAAAAGCAAGAATGAAATTCTGGCAAGCCTAGAAATAACAGGAGTACCTAGCTGGCCTGTACACAGTTACCCTGGAGTGCCCTCTACTATAGTAAGATCAATTATGCACTTGAAAGTTGAGAACAAGTCAGTAGATTGAGTTGCAGGTAACATGGTGGGGAAGGAGCACTGGAGACTCTGTGGAGGAAAGGGAAAGTTCCTTGGACGTTGCTTCTACAGAAACCCTGACAGTTAAGAGGCAACAGAGCAGATCACGTCAAAGCAGTTAAAACACAACGTAGGAGCGTCTTTCTCCATTACGACTTTAGTTTAAGCTGATCACATGCAAAGAATTCAGGAATCAGAAATCCCAGTTGACTTGGGGCAAGAATTTCTCTGAAGGGTTCTTGGATTGACTGCTGTACAGAACTGAAGATAGTATTTTTATACCTGTGACTTTCATAATGGAAACAGACAACTTCTTGAAACCAACCCAAGAAAAATAAACATAACTGAAAGCTTTCCCCCGAATGTCACATCAAATCCAGGATTCAAGGTCGACATTAACGTTTTCTCATTTCAAAAAATGTTCAGAGCTGGAGTTCCTTGGTGGGAGAGCTTTGTAATGTCAGATTTGCTCTAATGACTTTCCTTCAATGTTGTGATGAAAATATCCACTTGACTCAAGTGACATTTGCCTATTTACCCTCAAGTCCAAGTGCAGCCCCTTGAGAAAAAACAACTTGGGATGAATTTTATTTCTTCAAAAACGTTTTAATGGCCACCGACACAGAAATTGAAAAACTCCATCCACATGGGGGAAAGTGGATCAGAACAACACTGAAGGGGTGCAACACGTACAATGACAGGCTTGGGTCCTGACTTCTCCCAGATGGGTGTTTTTGCACAAGTCCTCAATTGCCTGAATCTCATTCCCCTAAGATAAATGAAGAGGAAAAGAGGTGTCAGACTCCCAGAGAGTCATTGCAAAGGTTAGATTTGGGGATGTTTTGTTACGCATAAAACATAGTAAGTACTCATTATATAGGCGTCATTGCTAATATTAAAAAAAAAAAAAATAAGCAAAACGTACTTTTCAAGGTTCTGCTGCATGTGTTTTGTGGGGTTAATTTGCAGAGAAAAGCATGAGGCACTGGCCAGGATAAAGACCTGGACATTTGCAACTTTTTGTGGTAGGACTAATCACCTTTAAAGGGGGTTTTAGATGCTGAAAACGAAATCACTGAGGCCACCAGAATGTGCTCAGTCCAACACAGGAGGACTCAGGGGATGGAGTGCTGCACACAATGTAAAATTCCTGAGGCAAAGGCTTCCCATACAAATAGATTTATCACATGGCAATGTCTTATCAAAAAGCTAGAAAAACATTGGGATTCATTTTTTTTCCAGATTTAAAAAAAAATCAGTGAGACACTGATACCATATATTGTGCAACACATCCATGAAAGATTGAGACATTAGTGCTTCTGCAACAAAAATGTCACAGTCAATGGAATTAATAAAGAATAACTAGCCTAGGCCTGGGGAGATAGCTCAGTTGGTAGAGTGCTTGCATAGCAAGCATAAGGCCCTGGGTTCAATCCCCAGCACCACAAAAAAAGAAAAAAAAAAAAAAAAAAGAATAATTAGCTTCATCCCAGTTCAAGCTAGTTTTGCCACCAAAACCTGCTTTTAAGTTTTCTGTAAACTTAAAGTAAAACTTTATTTCTACATCTTTTACTTTTCAGAACTCTGGATCAAGGATCAGGGGTGTAAAATAAAAGTCTCTTTACCCAGACATTTTACTTTTGTCTTCATGTTGCAGAGATAAAATCCTGAAGTGCACAAAGAGGTAAAACAATGTTCACTACAACATTGATTTTTAAAGTGCTGAGATGGAAACGACCTCGAATGAGTGCCAACAGGAAAACAGATTAACAGATTAATGTGTAAAATCCACATGGTAGAATACTGTGCCCCACTGCAAAGAATGGGACTCCCTAGCAAAGGGTTTCTCAGCCTCAGCAACGGACATTAGGGGCTGGGCAAGTCTTGGCTGCGAGGCTTTCCCGCACGTTACAGGATGTCTAGCAAAATCTCTGGTCTCTACCGACTAGATGCCAGTAGCATCCCCCACCACAGTGGTGACAACCAAGAATGCCTCCAGACATTTTGGGGGAAATTGCTCCAGTTGAGAACTACTGGAGCTAATCACATTCATGGGCAACCCTGATACACTGGTAAGTACTGAAGGCAAGATACAGTATATATTATCTGATACCAATTCTATTTAAATGGAGATACATACAGTAATTCTATATGGATAGAAAAAAATTGAATAGCTGTGCAAAAACCTATTCATGAAGATGTTAGGAAGGTAGCAGGATCATGAGGAGCAGGCGTTCCTCTTCTACTTCACCCATTTATACACTGTTCAATTTGGTTTATTTTTATTTCATAAATGTGGTTTCTGAAAATAAACATGGTATATAATCTGACAGTAAGGTCAAAGGATTAAAACTGAGGGGGAAAGTCTTGGAAAGAATGTGTAGTCAGGACAGGACATAGCCCCCACACAGGTGGGTATCCAGCAGAGCCCACTGGACACCACAGCTACTTCCAGCACTCTGGCCTCTAAGAGGCTAAAACCATTATCTAACCATCAGTCTGGAAGTGTTCCAGTCTGACTGCAATCCTCTAACTGTACACTCTGAACTTCTCTTGAGGATTTTTGTTTCTTCTTTTTTCCTTTGAGGCAGAACTTAAAGGAATCCTGCCAGGATTAAGCTGAAGGAGCAAGTGCTGAAAGATTCAGTTCTATTTCCACCTACTGGTAGGAAGAAAGACAACAGTGTGCAGCTGAGCAAAGGCAGCATGACCCTCAGATGCCCAGTTCCCATTGCCCCTTCCAACCTGAGAAACAGACCTGCCCTCTGGCCTTGCACTATAGTGCAGCAACATCTCAGAAATCAACCATAAAAGGGGCATGATTGGATTCAGATCTCAAGTTATTGATCAAACCAAACATTGCAGTTTTTAATGTATGTTTTCACTCTGGGCTGAGAATTCTCTTGGGAAAATATATAATATTGCCTTTATTAACTTTTACTGAACACTCTCTCTAATAAGGACATCCCCCACCCTTTTATTTATTTTAGCTCTTTTATTATGAGGCTCTCCTGAACCTCAGAGGCAGTTCCACCGGGAAGTTAAAACAAAACAAAAGAAAAACAAAAACAAAACAAACCTGAGCTCTATGGTCTATGGTCAGAAAGACCAGGATTCAAGTCTCAGACTTTACTATTCACTAGCAGTCAACCTTGAGTCACCAGCAGTCATCACCCAACCTCTCCAAGCTGATATTTCCTCTCCTGGAAGGTGGGGATTCTCATGTTACAGCTTCATAGAGCTATTGGAAAGATTCAATGAGCTCATGAGTTCAGCTTTGTACTGGATTCATAGGAAATAAACTATTATTGTTACATAATAATTCTACTAACTTCCACCCATTTCCCATAAGAAAAACTGAGGCAAAGGATGATGCCCGAGAGGAAGGGGACCCTAGACAGCAGGACATGTTCTGAATGCCACTCCCTCATCCCAGGTCATGGTGCAGGCTTCCCCAAACTCCCTTCCTTTCCTATTTCACTCAGGAAGAGGATATCACCTGTTGTTCTGACAGAATTGCCAGCATATTTCTCTCATGACATCCATGTTTCCAGTAACATGATACAAACACTCTCTTTAATCAGACAAAGGTAGGCTCAGCTGGAACCAGACAGACAGCAATAGCAATGCTTTCACTGCATGACACGGTTAACGTAAAAGAAAGCAGCAAGTTAGTCAGAAGGGGTGTTCAGTCTTCCAAGATGCTTGACTCCCTGAATCCACATTTATGAATGTGTTACCTAATTTTACACTAATTATGTTTTCTCAAGTTGACTGGCATGAACAATAATACGTTAAAACAAAATGAAAATGCTAACTAGTTCAGTAATATAAAATGATTTATCCCTGTGACCAACAAATGGCTCATGGGAGTCTCATCTCATCTGGAAGGGATGCATCTGACGCCTGAAGTGTAATAGATGATGGCAGGAGAAGACGGGTCTAGCCGGGGAGGTGGCATGTCCTCAGCTCATCAGCCATTCTGACAAAGGGGCAAAGACAAGTGCCACTGAAACAAGAAGAGAGACTAATTCTGATGCCGGACATGAAGGTTCAGGAAAGATGATTCTGAAAGATAAGAACAGGCCCAAGAATGATGTTGGCTGTGAGCCTAACATAGATAGCCTTTACAATGTTGAGGTATGTTCCTACTATTCCTATTTTTTCTAGTGTTTTAAGCATGCAGGGGTGCTGCTGTACACGTATGATTACACGAATGGTATGAATCTACATTGTGCACAACCTCAGAAATGAAATGATGTACCCCATTTGTGTACAATGAATCAAAATGCAGTCTGTAAAAAATCAAAAGCTAAATACAAAAATAATAATAATAAAAAAACATAAGGACACAGGAAAAAAAAAAAGAACAGGCCCAAGAAGAAGGGGAAGAAAGCAGGCAGAGAAGGGAACCCACAGGGTACAAGAGCAGAGGCCCAGGCACTTGCAATCATAGTGATTTCAAGGAAAACATTATGTATAGAACTGTGTCGTCAAACTGTCTGTTTGATAAGAAAGAAGTAGAACTTACTAATAGAGCTGCCTCATTTAGTATTCTAAAACTTATTCTTTGGAAAGTCAATACAAAGCTCTGCAAAATGGATCAATGCTAAATTGTGATCTGAGGAAATAAAGCAATTAACAGCAATAGATGAGGGCCAATGTCTAAAGAGTATTGTTATGAAATGTATGTCCTAGCAAGACAGTATCATAATGTCACTGGACAACTGCATTTATGCTGTGATAAACGGTCATTTACATTTCTCACTCAATAAAGTTACTCAAAAAGCAGCTCGATGTAAAGTCAAAGGTCATGCTGGGGGTGTGACTTAGTAGTGGAGTGCTCACCTAGCATGCATGAGGCCTGGGTTCAATTGCCTGTGCCATCTCAACAAAACAAAACAAAACACATTGCTCAAATAAAGTAAAACATCACCAGGTTGACTAAACCCAGGACACAAATAGCAAACATATCAAATTGCACATCAACTCTGATCAATTGGGATGCTGCATTATGGAGAACTTTTAGATCATGCCTGGACTCATCAAAAACAGAAGTGTCATGATGATTAGCAATATCTGCCATGGGTGCCTTGGTAGGAAGCACATCAAACATGCCCAGTGTTGCCATCCCTGACTTAAAATATTAAAGGAAGTGGAAGGAAGGGTAAATGAATTCGATCAATTGTCTGGCTCCAATTTATTGGGTAGCAAAAACTTTCCCAACATATTTTCCCTTTCCTACTCCTCTTCACTGTCCCCTATGAATTTTGCTTCTGCCTCACTTCTCCATGGGAATATCTCCCTTTCTGACTTCCTTCTACCCATTCTTCAAGATCTAGATTCACTTTCCATAAAGGGAAAGGAGAATGGGATTGATACTTGGTGTGCCCGTGCAAATATGGCACAATGAATCCCACTGTTATGTGTAATCATAATGCATCGATTAAAAAAGAGATTCACTGTCCATGAGGTCATTACAGACAAACTCCAGTCCTCACTGAGCTCCACTTGACTGTACGCCTATCACTTACAAGTTTATATATCAGGTATCTGGAATTCAGAACATCTTTGCTCATAGAAAAAGTAAAGTGAATATTGGTTAATATCTTAAGCTAGTCCATAAAAATCAAAGAAATGACGTGGGAAAAAATGAATTTGCCAGAATATTCATTTAAGGGTAAACTGTTATGAAGTGCTTGGTATGGTATGGAGGGGTTAGCCTCTTTTAGAAAATGCTCCAAGTTTGGGCAGTGGGCCGGGGGGGGGGGGGGGGGGGGAAGGGTACAGAAGTGGGGTGGATGAAGACAAAAGCCAGAAGAACTGGGTGCTCCCTGGGGTGGGAAGTCGGGGGCTGGGGCCAGTGAGTGTGGGGGTAGAATTCCTGAAACCCCAATAGAGAAGACTCTGCTGTTGGAAAGGCCAGAGGAGGAGTCGGAGTTGTTACTGAGGGAAGGTGACAGAGGCCTCAGCAGCACACAGGATCTGTCACGCCCAAGCTGCTCACCAGTGCTTCCGTGTGGAACGTGGCTACTTCTGAGGAGAGCTCAAAGGAGAGGACCACCGAAGGGCATCAGGTCCCATTCACCTGACCCTAATTATTACAGGAGAAACAAGAACAGAAAACTCTGACTGCAATTCTAGGAATAAATGTAACAAAGGTTAATATAATCGAGCATCACTATTGGTGCTTCAGGAAAAATGAGTGATTAAGAGGAGGATCAAGAAATAAAAGGGCGCCAGAGAAGAAATACAATCGATCAAACGTATAAAAAAATGTTCAACGTCTCTAGCAATTAGAGAAATGCAAATCAAAACTACTCTATAATTTCATCTCACTCCAGTCAGAATGGCAATTATCAAGAGTACGAGCAACAATAGGTGTTGGTGAGGATGTGGGGGAAAAGGTACACTCATAATTGCTGGCGGGACTGCAAATTGGTGCAACCATTCTGGAAAGCAGTGCGAAGATTTCTCAGAAAACTCTCAGAATGGAATCACCATTTGACCCAGCTATTCCACTCCTTGGTTTACACCCAAAGGACTTAACATAAGTCCTTTAATACTGTAGTATTACAGTGACACAGCCACATCAATGTTTATAGCAGCTCAATTCACAATAGCTAAACTATGGAACCAATCTAGATGCCCTTCAACGGATGAATGAAAAAAACAACTGTGAGAGATACACACACACACACACACACACACACACACACAATGGAATATTACTCAGCCTTAAAGAAGAATGATATTATGGCATTTGCAGGTAAATGGATGGAGCTAGAGAATATCATGCTACACAAAATAAGCCAATCCCCCAAAAAACAAAGGCCAGATGTTTTCTATGATAAGTGGATGCTGATCCATAATGGGGGCAGGGTAGGGAAGAATGAAGGAACTTTGGATTGGGCAGAGGGAAGGGAGGGGAGCGGGTATGGGGTGGGACAGATGGTGGGACGAGATGGACATTATTACCCTACATCCATGTATGACCACACTACCGGTGTGAATCTCCACCATGTACAGCCAGAGGAATCAGAAGTTGTGCTCCATTTGTGTACAATGTGTCAAAATGCATTCTACTGTCATGTATAACCAATTAGAACAAATTTTTAAAAAGAAATAAAAGTGTGGGGAAATATTCTGAAGAGTTTCTAAGCTTAGATCTATACGGTTCACAAACTCCAATATGTATAGGAGCCAAGTAGATTAGCAAAACGGGCAACAAGGGAAAAAGAGTGGAACCATGTAGACTTTAGGTCCCACCCAAGAACATTCAAAGTCAAAGTCAAATAACAACAGCCAAACACTACAGGGGTACTGCATTTCAGTCATCAGTATCTCCTCTCATGTCCAATTTATAGATGAGGAAACTGAAGAAGAGGTGTAGCCACAGTCCAAAGGTAAGAAAGTGGCACAGCTGCAGGTACATCCAGGCAGAATGACTCCCAGTCTAAGCAGAGCAAGCTCTCACCCAGCCTCCATCCAGGGACTGTTTTTTAGCTCTCCAGTGGGAAGAAATGGGTGAAAGAGAAGAAAGGTAAAAGAGGGGTCAGAAAAAACAAGACAAGAGTTAGTGTAATGGAGAGTGGGTGGGGACAGAATAAATGTTAACAGTGAAGGGAGAAATGAGGTGGCAAAGAAAGGAAGGCAAGCGTGGAAGGAGAGAGGGAGAAGGCAAGCAGGCTTAAGGTGTGTGCTCTCATAACCACAGGAGGGTCGCCTGAGGGGGCGGGCAGGGGGCAAGTGCAAAGACCATGGAGAGCAAGGACTTGGGAAATGGACTCCTTTGTCCAGAGGAGGAAGGAGGAAGAGCCAGGAGTCAGGCTCAAGGTCATGCACAAAGAACTAACTAGAGCCAGGGTGGCCTCAGGGTGGGAGAGGAGCAGGAAAGCAGGATGCTAGCAGACACCCCTGCAGCTATGCAAGTCTGTGGGTGGAAGAGGTGTTAGCTTCACAGTACGTCCAAGGCCACGGCTCAGCTCCAGCGCTTACTAGCTATGTGATCTTGGCAAGCCACTTAAATCTCCCTGAACTTGACTGTGTTCATCTGTGAAATGGGGATGGCAATGCGTCCTCCAAGATTTGTTGGAAAGATTAAGTGTGCCAACATGGACAAAATGTTCAGCAGGGCTCCTGGCACGCAGCGTTTACAAGGTCAAGGTCAGAGGGAAAGTATTGCTATTGGTCAGTACAGTCAAGGAAGGCTCCACAAAGGGAGGTTCTAAAGATGGTAGGATTTGATGAAAAAGGAGAAAGGGAATTGAGCCTGGGAGTAGAGGGAGGGTGGGAGTCAGTGAGACAGGGCTTGAAGGCACAGAGGCAGCGAAGAGTCCACATCTGTCTGTGAGGGGCAGGGAGGAACCTCTCCAATTACGATGAGTGAGAGGAATAGTGGGAGAAATGTTCACCGAGTAGGGACATCAGATTGTGGAAAGGCTTAGTTTTGCTCAAAACAGTATTTCGCCATGCCAAGGAGTAACTTTGCTGAAAATGCTGGGGAAGCAACTGTCCTACTAATTGAACAACTGGAGCCCGGACTAAGAAGGTAATAAAGGAGGAGTCGAAAAGGAGCCCATGAAGGGGAAAAAAGGAAAACAAACAACTGGGCATCAACCTTCCAGGGGAAGTGGGGGGAACGCTCAGCTCTTCCTCCTGAGAATGAGGCCATTAGCGAAGTGTGTGGGTTCAGGCAGAGGAAAGTCAGACATCTGGGTCCCCTTCACACTGACATTCTTAACATACTTGCTTAGCATGTATATGTCCATTTAAGAAAATGAACACCTCACTCTTCATGTTTAACAAGGAATTTAGCTGGGCTAAGTGGCACACACCTGTAATTCCAGTGACTCAGGAAGCTGAGGCAGGGGAATTGCAAGTTTGAGACCAGCCTCAGCAACTTAACAAGGCGCTCAGTAACTTAGTGAGACTCTGATTCAAAATAAAGAAAATAAAAAAGGGCTAAGGAATGTAGCTCAGTGATTAAGCGACCCTGGGTTTAATCCCCTGGTACATAAAATAAAATAAAATAAAGGATTTATTATTGCTTGATTGAATTTTAATTGTTTTAAAAAATTAAGTATGAAGACGAATCATTATCATGCCATGCATTTTTCATTTCACAATTGGTTGACAGTACCTATGGGTGACAGCTGACCATTTGCTAGGTGGAGTCTGATGCCTGGAACAGCACACTTCCTCCCACCTGGGGACTGACCATCACTGGTGGGCATGCGTGGACACAGTTTTTACTTGAAGAAAGGAGACTTCCATGAGAAAGAACCACTTATTTCCTTGGTCATTTTTGAAGTTGCCTCTAGAACACTCCAACAATACATTCTAGTAATATTTCAGCACCCTTGTAGAACTAGAGCCCTCAGAGAGTGGACCTAGGGACCTGGTTTTGGTTTAGCCCTACTCCATACTTTGGAAGACACACCTTTAAATTGTGACCCCTCCCCACCACTGCCATTTGCTCAAGTCATTGATTCAAAAAGAGGTAGAACTGGGTCATATGCTATCAAAACATCTCACTGCAAATGCCTGGTCTCTGCTTCCAGAAGTGTTTCTTAAGTCCCCACTCACTGGCTATTAACTTGAATGCTGACCTAGAACTTTCTCTCTGCTCCTGCTTTCCAGCACTCAAGCATTATTCCTAGGTGGGGTTTCTGCTCTGATCTCAAATGGCATTCCATCTCTAGCTGTCTGAGTTATACCACTTCCTTAAAATGAACTGGGTGGCTTACCACATTTTTGTTTGGGAACAAATGTATAGCCTTAAAGTTTTGTGTTCTTGAAAGCATTCTGGCATGGTGGGAAAAAAAGATATATCACATAGACAGGCAAATCTGCCTTGAAATTATAGCACAAGCTCTGGCTTAGGGCAAGTTATTCAGTTGCAACCTTCTCAATTGTAAAGAGGGGATGCTTGTTATATTACACTTCCCATTCATCATCTATTAAATACCTCCTTTGCTAAGCACTGGGCACAGCAAGGGAACAGTAAGCAAAAGGTAACTAAAACCATCTTGTCCTTGGGAGAGCTTGTGGCTTAGGAGAGGAAGATAGGCACATAACTAATAAGTGCAGTCTAGTGGCACTGGGATAGGTGGGCCCTCAGAGAGAGAAAAAAAACCCTCAGTAGGTGGAAACCCAGGTCTATGAGCACGACTGACCAGCCATGCTTGTCTCTAGATAGATTTAGATGGATAAAACCTCCAGTGTATGCTTGTAGCAGATCAATTAGAACAAAAACATCACCAATGTAAAAACCACAAAGACCTACACAATGTGCCCACAACTGATTGATGGCTAAGCTGCTTAACCAAAAAGGAAACATTCTGAACCCCAGACATCAAATGATTGACATGGGTTTTGAATTTTACAAAAGCTTGCCTGTGAACCTGCACTTTTCTCTCCAGGAAAATCCTATATATAGTCAGAGAGCTCAACCCTGGGTGTGTTACTTCTCTTCTCTGAGAGGTAAGGGGTTTCTGCACCCTGTCATTAGGGGTGCATACATTTGCTATCTTTTAATAAGCCTTTGCTTGTGCCTTATTTTTAGCATGTCCTGAAATTCTTTCCAGTAGCATCGTCGAGAACCCACCAGGGTTGAGTCTTCCTGTTCCCTTAAAGGAACCTTCTGGGATACATGTCTGGCCCTGACAGAGCAGTGAAGCAATTTAGAGTCAGGTTACCTGGCTTCAAATCCTGGCTATACCAAGTATTAGTGGGGTAATCCCATGCAACTTTACTGACCTACTCTGTGCCTTTACAGATGAGGATGATGGGTTGTTATGAAAATTAAATGAGTCAGCACATACAAACTTCTCAGTGCCAGGCACAGTAAGCACTCTACACATGTGAACCACCATGATGCTGATGGAATATGTAGGGCATGATGGGAGCACAAGGCAACCAGTGACCTCTCTTTGGTGAGGAGGCTGAAGAAAGCCTTCATTGGGATGGTGTCCTTTGGTGTGTTAGCTAGCTTTCTGTCACTATACCAAAATACCTGAGGTAATTAACTTACAAAGAGAAAAGGTTTATCTTGGCTCACAGTTTTAGAGGCTCTAGTCTGATCAACTGGCCTATGGAGAGGTAGCACATTCTGGCAGGAACACATGGTAGAGCAAAATCACTCCTATAACAAGCCAGAGAACACAGAGGAAGAGGAAGGGGCTGGGGTCTCACAGTCCCCTTCAAGGGAATTCCCCCAGTGACCTAAGGACCCCCCACAAATTCCTACCTCCTAAAGCTCCACCACCTACCAATAGCACCACTCTGGAGACCGAGCTTGTAACAAATGGACCTTGGGGGATATTCAACATCCAAATAATAGCACTTAGGTTTGGTTTTGCAGAGAGTTTAGAAGCTGTTAGGTGGACAAGAGCAGAGTGGACATTCCAGACATTGGAGGCTGAGGGAGCAAAGGGGTGGAGCAAACATACCAGGCCAGAAACAGCGTGGGGCCACCAGGGCCCCTGCAATCTGCACAGAGGCGACAGGGGAGTATTTGAAGCAGAAGGAGAGTCTGACAGAAGCCGACATTATGGCCAGCATGAGCATTTGGTCCATCCCAGGAGCACTGCTTAGAAGCCATGCTAACTTCTTGGTATGTCCTCCCTACTCCCAGATGCAGGCTCCTTCTTTGTCCTCCTGTCCATGCCCTGGAGGCTCCAGTGTAGACTGTGCCCCACGTCCCTTGTCCCTACCCAGTGGGAAGCACTAGCATGTTCAAAGGGAGGGAGCAGAGTATTTCTTTTCCTCTGTGCTTTCCTGACACTTGCTGCAGATTGGATGCTTCTCTGTACTAACTGAAGGTCTGGTCAGGTAGTCCTGTCTCTGGACAAGAAATTGCTTCCCCCCTTATCTTCAGGTCCCCAATTCCCAGCACTGGGGCATTGCCCTGGCTCTCACTTGTGTCCCCTATGCTGCCACATTTTTATAAATAACCCCTCCATTAAGTGCTCTTTAAATCACTTGTTTGGATCTGCCATGTGTGTCCTACCTCGAGCCTGGCTTATTAAAATCTTGAGGGACTTTTAACAGGCAACAGAGGGCTAGGGATATAGCTCAGTGTGAAGCACTTGCCTAGCATGCATGACACCTTGGGTTCGATTCCCAGTGTCAAAAATATTTTCAAACAGGAAATGATATGAATGGAGTTGCACTTTGGAGAGGGTTTTCTGGCTTTAGGTGGAGGATGGTTTGGGGGCAGCAAGCACAAAGGTAGAGCTTTTAATAGCACTTCCCAAACCAGGAACTCTAGTTCAATGAATAGACTTCAGAGCCCCACTACAAGGACTCTTGATTTAGTAGGTCCAGAACCAAGTCCCCATCTATTTCTTCAAATAAACACTCCAGGTGATTGTGATGGAACCCCACAGCTGTTCAGGAACCCTGGCCAGTATGTTGGGCAGGATCCAGAGAGTCCAGAGGAACAGGAAGAATCACTGATGGGATAGGGCCTGTTCCCTGAGGACACGAAGGATGGGGAGAGAAATCAGATGCCGGGGTGGGGAGTGTTTTGAGGAGGTCAAAGGACACCATTTTCCTAGAGGGTGGAAAAAGCATCATGAGTGTAAAAAGGAAGTCAAAGGAATTCTCACCTTGTAAATTTCAGGCAGAGTCACACTGAGACTGAAAGGGAAGGCAAAGGTGTGAGGGGCTAGAATGATGTAGGTGTAAAATAGCCACTGTGGAGCCTGGGGAGAGTGAGGACCAGGCGGTCAGGACTGCTCCGGGGGCTGCCATTTGTCTCCAGTAGTACTTGGCAGTCCATGTCTAGAAATGGAAAAGGCAGTAGCTGACTCGATCCCCGTTGGGAGGGTTGCAGAACAGGTGTGATGAAACCACACACAAGCACTGGAACAGCAGCAGGGAAACATGAGGGGACCGTCCAAGGGGTGCTGTCCTTGGTCCTGAACTAGCATTGCACAGGAGGTCATGGCCATTTGGTTGTGAAGCTAGAGGTGAGTGGTACATGTTCCCCAGCCTCTCCATGAACACCCCCACCATTCTAGGCTGGAGCTGTCAAAAGATCATGCTCCTAAACCCGTCACACTGTGAATGGTGTGAAGACAGGGCAGCAATAATCATTTATTAGGATACAATTCCAACAGGTCACAAATATAATTTTAGAGATTAATTCAATAAATATTTACTGAGTATTTGCTATGTGCCCAACACTGTGCTAGGTGCAAGGGACAGAGTAATAAAAAATACAGAGAAAGACCATTCCTAAGTCAAATCTTTATTTGCTTTTCTTAAAGGGCATCAGAAGGGCCCATTCACCCTTCCCTTCCCTCTCCAGCTCCTTAGCAGCTGAAGGGTGCTCTCCGCAAAATGACCTCCTGAAAGCTCACGCTCCCTACATAAAGACCTTCGTGGGCCTTGTTCTCCCCCTCCCCTGGGTGTCCATCGGTCTGTAGATAAACTTGGTTTCTCTCTCAGCTAGCCAGAGCACCACCTCTTTAGGAAGAGAGCAAAGAGGACCCTGAAAAGCAAACACAGGCATCTTCAGCAGGTCAGAGGATGGGAAAGGTTGTGAACACTCCAGTTTTGGGGCCATAATGGTGTCTAGAAAGTCCTCCCTGAGCAGAGGGATGACATCTCACTGACTCCATCAGCTGACCATGGAAAGTCCCCCCAGATAACATGACTCTGAAATTCCATCTCTGCAACTGTTCTTGGGTCCCTGCTGCCCTCTAGCAGCCAACCTTTCTACTCCCCCTGGGAGCTGTAGGTCGACCTCCTTTCTGGCAGGGTGACAATCTCCAATTAATTTTGAAAACCATTAATTAAAGGTCTTTTACCTTTTTGATCTGGATGAAAGACTGGAGATCCAGAGATAGTTAAGGACAATTGCTGTCTTCTAAGACTGCACAATTTCTGAGGAAGGCAAAGATGATGCACTGAGTTCTCTGCCTGCACCCTGCCAAGGCACAGAGAATGAGGCATGGAGAGGGTGATTCTGTTTCAGTATGTGGAGCCAGAACTGGTGATGGGAATCCAGGGTAATGCTTCTTATCCGTGGAGAAATAAAGAAAGCGTGATGTTTTACACACCGGACCAAGACATGGTTGGGCGTGAGTCTGGGTCTAGGGTTAGAAAATGGAGTTTTCCAATCTTATTGCTATCCCCAGATGGAAAGCATCAGAAATGAGCCATGGCTCCAGAGCAAGGAGGTCACAGAGGGAAATGAGCACATGGTGTCTCCTATCCAGGACAATCCAAGGGTCTGGAGCCAGATTAGTGGGTTGCTGAAACACAGAAAACCAGATTCCAGGGCAAGCAAAGGTGCAGAGTCCAGAACAGGTAAAGTCAGAGGATGAATGAGAAGCTGGGATGGGAAATAGAGCCACGGAGAGTGATCAGCAGAGATAAGCTGGAAGAAGACCTTAGAATAGGGAGCTTTCCTAAGGAATGCTGAGTGGGAATCAGAGGCCAGGACTAAACATGCACAGCAAATGTTGAGAGTAGAACAGAGGATGAGAAAAAAGACTCTGGAAGGTGGCCTAAGAAAGCAGTATAGAACAACCACAAACCGCCACAACACACACACACACACACACACACACACACACACACACACACAGCAACCTGAATTTTCACCCCAATTAGTGCTCAGGGCTCTGCCAAGAAAGGTCAAGCAGCAGCAGAAAAAGGGCTGGGGCTACTCTGTCTCCTGCTATACAGGGATGTTAAAATCTCCTCCACCTCCAAAAAGCAGGGCCATGCAATGAGCAAGTCACACAATCTAAGTCTTGTACTCAGTGCTTCTGCTGCATTGAGTCTTCTATTTAATCTTTGCCAAATGCACGAGGGTGAAAGTTTTCATCCTCATCTTTAGATGGAAGCTCAGAGGCATTAAGTTCTGTGCCAAGATCAACCAGCAAGGTGACAAAGCTAGGATCTGAAGCCCAGCTCCACCTCACAACAAGACTAATGCTTAGTTTTCCAAGAGCCTGCCTTAGCATGACAAATTTGCTTGTGTACCCTCAAGGTGATCACTGAGTTGGAGACAAAGCAAAGAATTTTGAAAGAGATTGAGCTGTATAATGTATAGAAACAAACATACACACAAGGCAAGACAGCACCTGTGCAGAGTTGATAGCCCTGATGTTCAGGAATACCAAGGGTCAATGAAATGAATGCTGAAGTCCTCAGGCCTGGCCCTTGTCACCTCTCCATACCTCACCCACTGCCCCACTCCTGCCTCTGCACCTCCTGTCCCTTTCAGCCCTTTACTGTGCATATGTTGCTGTCCCCTCAGGCTACCCATGCTGCCTGGCACATGCATCCTCCTCCTACCCCTCTTGACTTAACTCATTGCTATTGGCCCTCTCTGTACAGAGTTGAACCTCACTTCCTTATGGAAAGCCCTAGCTGCCTACCCCAGGGGTCAAACACCATAAACCCCTACAATTTCCCCCAAACCCTTATCATAACTGTAACCCACTGATTCATGCACTATATCTTTCCCTCCCTGCATGGCAAGCTTGCAGAGGGGATGGATCACGTCTTCTTGTCCACTTCTGTGCTCCCCATGGTGAGCCACCCTTAGCATCACTACAAATATCCACCCAGTGAATCAATAAACACCCTAATAATAAAATGAGGTTGGGGCAGTAAAAAAAAAAAAAATGATCATTCTCTTCATTCAACAAATATTAGAAGGCCTACTATGTGCTGGGCTCTATTCCAGGTGTTTGGTGGAGGATGATGGGAATGAGAGGTGGCAGCACTGTGGCAAGGTTCTCATACAGATGACAAGAACAGCCTGGGGAAAATGGCAGCTCAGTTGTCCACTTCCAGCACAGGGCAAAGAGGAAGCCAGCCTCGTCCCTTCCCAGAGAAGGTAGGCCTTCCATGCATACTGTGGAGTGTGAGTCGCCTTCAGTTCAGAAGGAAGCTGCTGTCCAGGAAAGAGGAGGAGGGAGGCTGTGAATGAGGCTGAGACTAGAGCAGGCTCCTAGCAGAGCAGGTGTATGCAGAGGGCAGAGCAAAAGGCAGTGGGGAGGAATCAGATGGGAAAAAAGTTCCGTCAGGACAGGGCTGGACCTGTTTTGGGGATTGGGTCAGAGGCAGTAGGAGGGGAGGCCCTGAGCATGGGGACAGAGAGGAGGTGAGAGAGCAGCAGAAGGGGTACCAGGGTGACATGCAAAGAGGAAGCAGGAACATCAGGAAGATGGATATTTCAGAGATCTGCTAACAGAATCACATGTTTTTATGAGGTTCAGAAGTACACAGGACAGAGTCCCATGATGATTCATGTACTTTCATGGAACCTGATGTGTTGCCAAGAGCTGCTATAGAACACCATGGTCTGGGGAATGAATTCAGAAATCACTGACTCAGCCGTTCAGTGGCCAGCTCAGAACCTGGGGAAGATCTTCCAGGGATGGAAGGCAGGCATTAACCCCCAGAAGTCATTCCTCTCAGTTTCCCCAACTTTCTGCTAGAGGGCTAAGAATGTTGTCTTTGAAATCTAAAGAAATTAAAAATCAAGAAACCAATAACTAACACATATGGAGTGTTTAATATGTACAAGGTACTGTGTGAATTATGAAGTGCTCAGTAAATTCTCATTTAATTCTCACATCAGTACAATAAAGTAGGTACAAGGTAGGAAATCTGGGACACAAACTCAGGATATCTGAGTCTAGTGCCCATACTCTTAACCACCAAGCTATCAACACAGTAACTGAATGCAGTGCTTGCTCTGTGAATCAAATAGTGTTCTTAAGTTTACACATTTGTTAACTCTTTTAATTCTTTCAATTCTGAGGAAGATACTGTTCTTCTGTCATTTTAAAGGTTTGAAAACTGAGTCACAGAGTGGTCAAGAAACCTACCCAAAGGCACACAGCTATGAAGAGATCAAGCCTGGATTCAATCTCAGGCAGTCTATTCAAGAATCTTTGCCCTTAATTCTGATGCTAGCTCCTCACATAAGCTGTCCCCTCCACATGATGTCATGGGAGGCATGTAAAACTAAAAGCTAACATTTGCACTTGAGTTTTCAGTGTGTTCCAATTTATATACCACTAGGGAAACTTGCATTTCACTACTTGCCTGAACAAAAAATAAACAAATAGGAGATCCTAGGGAGTATCTTCTTTTTCTGGGGAATGGTGGGGGTACCAGGGATTGAACTCAGGGGTACCCAATCACTGAGCCACATCCCCAGACCTAATTTGTATTTTACTTAGAGACAGGGTCTGAGTTTCTCAGGGCCTCACGGTTATTGAGGCTGGCTTTGAACTCATGATCGTCCTGTCTCAGCCTCCCGAGGGAATATCTTCTTGACACAAGGTATAAAAGTCCATTTCTCTTTGGCTAATGGTATGAGCATCATAAGAACACCTGACTGTTGCTCTGTGGGCTGGTAGTTACTATTGTTCATTTGTCCTGAACACCTTACTTAAGAATCTGGTCCTCGGTACACTTCAGTTCCATCCACAGATCCGATGGTGTTGGTTTGTTATTGTCTCATTCCCACCAACTCCGAGGGACTGCCATGGAGAGATCACCCACTTAAGCTGGTTTTTTTGATCTCCAAGAAAGGAACTCCATGTGCACCACCAGCCTATTTCAATCTTCTAACACAACAGGTTTCTTAAGCTTGTCTCAGTGAGAAACAAGCTTTGGGGGCAGTCTGCTCAGATCAGAAGAAAAAACCAAAACACTGTTTTTGCTTATACTGTGCCACACTGAGCAGTCAGTGTCCATGTCCCATGGCTTACTCCTCACGGAAGTCTTGGGAGGTAAGTTCTCACAACAGAGACTAAGAAACACAGAAAAGGTTTCATAGAAGTTGAAAAGGAGCAGAAAAGATTCTAAGTCCAGTAATTGTGCCTGGGTTCATGCTAACATTAATGCATTCCAGCTGCAAAAAATATTTCCTACTTCGCAATCAGAGTCCAGGAGTTCAATATAAATGCACTAATCCTTGTAATTTTCTTGTAAGGCAAGCCACAGGAGTACTCAATACTTCAAGGCGCAAGGAAGTAAAGTCTTGCCAAGTTCACAAAACTAAGAAACAGACATTTAGAGCAAGCAAATCTTATTTCTTATGTTCCCCTTTATTTTTCAGCTTTGTCTTTTCTAAGTAATTAAAATGTATAACCATTTTTATCGGTCGTAAATCTCTAGTAGCTCCATTTCCAACAATAACAATAACAGTAAGCCCTATTTATTGAGTACTTACTAGGTGCCAAACACTGTGCTAAGCCCTTATATGTACCACCCCACTCAAGACTTATAACCATATTAAAAAGGAACAGCACAATTACCTCCATTTCACAGTTGAAAGAGCTGAAGTTTAGATGAGGAAAATAACCTGACCAAGATCAGTCATGTTTACCCCAAGCCCCCAGGGAGGCCTAAAGCCTGGCTGACCCTTGATTTTCGCTGGGCAGAAACCTGAGTAGAAAATACAGCCACACCACACTAGACTCTGACTCTTCAGAAAGTGAGATGATAAATTCATATTATTTTAAGCCACTACACACGTGGTCATTTAATAGGTGGCAGTAGAAAAAAAATGGACAAAGGACATGATAGGGGTCATGCACATTTTGGAGGAAATATAAGTATGGGATGCTCATCTTTTTTAGAGGAAAACGTGGCATTAAGTATCAAGGATCTTAAATATCTACAGCCTCTGACCCAGTCATTCCACTGCTATAACTTTACTCTAAAAGAAATAAATAGCGATGGGTTTAAGTAATGCCAGTTTTCAGGGGGAAATGCAGAAACTGAAGATCTAGAGAGAAGAGCTGGGTAAAGAGACCACTGGCCATAGAGGCGAAGGGGAGCAGCTGTGGAGGTGGGTTTCATGTTGGTTCCTTTTTCTCCAAACCCTTCCTGGAGCCCCAGTCTTAGCAGGGAAGATCTTCTTTAATAGAACTGTACAGAGAGTTTGCATTTTTCCAGTTTGCTTGGGTTTGATTTCACCCTCGCTGGCTGGAAAGATGAGACGTGCTGAGGTCACTCCCAGTTAAAGCTTGTGGGCTGACGATTCCTACCTCTCACATTGCAAGGCTTTCTTCTTATGTTCTGGGACTCTCAGACTTGCGTGAGACGTCTCTTGATGATTTGATAATTTGTACTGACACTCCTACTGCTGTTTCTTCAACCTCGATTCTGGCATTTCACAAATCTGAATCTCAACTCCTGACCATATAATGTAAAATATTTACTAGAAAAAAAAAAAAATACAGAAAAACTAATCTGGCCAGACTGTAAAATAGACTAGCTTCTATTTTCCAAATCTGCTCTACTCTTTAACTTCATTCACTAGAATGCACTAGAAGGCTGGCTCTCACGGTAGTAACTAGTACATGGGAAGCCCCAATTCCTGGTTAGAATGAGAAATGCCTAACCCTGGCCCTGCCCCCATTCAGTGACTATGAGGACAGTTCAGAAGATAGATTCCTCACCTTGGAGCAGGTTGGACCCAGCCTCTTCCTACACATTCCCTGCGTACAGTTCCAATAAGCTTTTCTTGAGGACCTTTAAACTGCAAGACACCCTGAGAATCTACGGTGAAGGTGAAAGTTAAAATATAAGAGCAGGCCCCTTTGACCCAGAGGCTTAGATTAGGTGGGACCCCTGACTATAAACAATCACCACACAGCAGAGGAAAATGCTGTGTGTGCGAATGGATTCTGGCAATGTACAATATTACAATATTGTGTGCAATATTTGCTCGGACAGAAAGCACACTCCTCTGCCACAGCCCTTTGCAATTCCTTATTAGTAGCCCTGCTTGCAGAGACCCTAAGGATAACAGCAGCCATTGAATTTTATTGAGCAATTTCTACATGTCACGTTTAGAGCTTTTTCAGATACCCAACACTCACAACTCTCTGGATTAGGTGCTATTTTCAATATTCTCAGTTTACAGGTGAAAAAAACCTGAATCTTAGGGAGATCAAGTAAATTGCTGACGGCTCCACTGCTAGTTAACGGGAAGCTGGGACTCCTTCCAGCACTGGCTCTTAACTGCTCACCGGGCTGCCTGCATAAAACATTCCACTATTATGAAAACTCAAAGAAATGGAGGCCCTTCCAGAAGTTTTCCCTTCAGAAAGCGTTCCTTGGGACAGTACACTTCAGGTTCACCAGGAGGACTTAAAAAGCATATCCAAGGAAATTCATCAGTGATGGCAAATGGCTTATTCCAGTCCAGACTGTTCCAATTTGCAAGCACCAAATAAACGTTTAGTCATGGAGTCAGAGAATAATCAAATAAAAAGGAAAATGAAACCTTGGGGAAATAATATGAATCACACCTTGTGACTATATGTTTTTTTAGTCTTCAAAAGTCATTGTTCATTAGGTTTAAAGGAAACTACTAGGTTAACTAGGAATGAGACACCAGGCTCACTACCTTTATTCCCAAGCAATAATTAATTTTTCAGTCCAAGTAGGAAAATACACTGGGGACTTTCTTTCTTTTAATTAAAAGAAAGAGAAAGAAAAGGAGGAAAAACTGCCTGCCTTTGTACTTAAGGAAACAAAATATGGTATGTTTAAATTGCAATGTGGAATCTACATGTGTTTTTACCAGCATAATTTCAACTTTCCTCCCAAGACATCTGTAAAAGAAATTACCAATAAAAATACTCCACAGCAAATTTTACAGTTGGGCAACACAAAGTAATAGATTTATCTACCGTGCCCCTCCTAGCTTAAGTACTCTTCACTCTCTAAGAAGGAAGAGGTGGGGAGGGGAAATCACACTTAGATTTTCTCAAAGATTTGTTTATTTCTCTCTTCAAACGTTGATATTTCGGGACAAAAAGGCAATAGAAAAATAGCAATCAGAGCACTCTATCGAAGGTTATCAGCAATATTTCTTGTCAAATGCAACTGCATTGAACTTTGAAAACATTGCTTTTGGTTTCTTACAAGACTTCAGGTTTCCACTGAGACGTCCTGTCTTCGATCCCTCTGAAGTCAACCATCAGACAAAAAAGGTGTGTGCTCAGAACCTGTTTTCTGCAAAACATTATTCTGGACAGAAAGGAATGTCAAATTAAGGTACAAATGCACATCCTTAAGAAGCTTAAAACCTAGAAGAACTCATAGGGAAAGGTCTGGAACTAGGACCAACAAACTTAACTCAGGGATAGGAGAGGGGTTGGAAAAAATTGGGGAAGAAAGAAATGATCACTTTTTAAATTCTGTACACTAATATTTCTTTATAAGAAATGTGCATTCCCTTTGCATGTTTTTTAGATTTAAAGCCTAGTTAGACAACATTTTAAGCAATACAAGTGAAGGCATCCAAGTAGTAAGCAAGACAACCTCGAGTCTATCTGTGGTCTGTGGCTGGTTTGCTTGTTGCTGCTCAATTCTGGTCACACTGACAAGAATATCGATGTTGGCAGGCTTAGCTATGACTTTCAATTATGAACCCAGGTTCATTTCACTAGTCCTGTCTTTAAGTTTTCTAATAATAAAGAATGTACTTCTTTGACGCCCACTGGCCTCCAAACTGTGGCTAGCGTTTGACCATGTAACCAGAAATTTCCAAAATATAGGTGGTGCTATATCTCCTTGACAGGCACAGTTCCTTTTCAGATGGGTCAGTTTCTCTTAAAATGAGCAACAATAATGATGTTTTATCTCAAACTAGACCAAGGCCGCTAGCAAAATCCTGAAGCATGGTTCTTACTGGTGAACACCTGTGACTCTCTTCAGCAATTACAACTTCAATTTCTTCTAAGTACTCTGAAAGTTCTACTTGTTTGGATATGGCTTTTACCTTAATATTTTCTAATTTAGTGTATTCAGAAGTCTCATCCTTAGTAAGAAAATGATGCATTCAGAACCACTGGTAATTCAGAGCCTTTTGGTCCCTCAAAGCCCTTAATCTGAAATAGTAGTTAAGAGCTCTTGTCATCAAGTTTCCATTGCCTAGTCATCTGACGGCATTAAAATAAACTAAGTATAAATATGTACTCTGCTTCAACCTTTCCAAGTATCTTATCCCCCAAACTGGCAATAGTTAAGGGAAGAAGCACACAGTTCATTAAAAACCTTGATCATTTTCTCCATCACTTCATGCTTTGAACCTGGCTTATACTTTCTCCCAGAGAATGATAAAATAGAAGGTGGTTACATCAATCATCTTCTGTACTTGAACAAACTCTTGGAAGCTGTTTACTCCCACTTTTCCTTGCATATGACTATAAGGGACCTCAGTGTTTACATGTTTAGGAAAAACTACTCGAATTCTTTCTTGGCAAACAGAACCAATTAGTTCACAGTTACTAGATAAAAATTACATTTTAGAACATATTTTGGCAAAAAACCTCCTTTGAGTATTAGGCTCAGAGTTTAACTCACAGGATACATGTTTAGATTCTCTGACAGAGAAGAACTCTACATGAGAGTAGTCTAAGGGCACTTTGTAATAGGAATGGGACATACTCAGGCTTTGAAAAATGTCCATGATCTTAAGTAGTAGAGCGAATAGGGACATGACAGGAAGAGAGAAGCAGTATGGGCAAGGGCTTAGAGACTGGTAGGGAACAGACGGACACTGTTCAAAATAGCCCCAGACTGGGAACAACTCAAATGACTGCTAACAGGGGAATGGATGAGGAGTAGGATATTCACGGAATGGAATAGAAAACGGCAATGAGAACGCACAAGCTGCAGCTATGTGCAGCAATGGGGACGAGTCTCAGGAGTCTAATGTTGAGTACAAGGAGACACACACATTAGCACCTACCATGAATTCATCATAAAAAGTTCAAAAATAGTCCAAACGGATCTACGATGTTAGAAGACAGGCCTGATTGTTTTTGTGGGAAGTATAGAGAGAGACTGGAAGAGGAACAAGAAAGACTTCTGGGTGCTAATGTTCCAACTGCTGATTGTGTTGCTGGTTAAATCACTCTGTTTACTTTGTGAAATACACAGACCTGCACACTTTGTATGGTTTATTTTTCTGCAGGAGTCCTATACTTCATAATGATTTAAAGAAAAAAAGAGAGTGAGTATAAAGAGCCAAGAATACTAAAGACACTTCTGAAAAGATGTTGTTAGGACTTGATAATGTTACTGGAACATTAAGAGAGAAATTAACCAAGGAATTAGATTAAAGAGCTCAGAGAAGACCCATGTGTGTGTGTAGAATTTTGATATCATACAGGAGGTAGAAAATGGAACCAATGTAGAAAAGGATGAAAACGGATCCTGCCTCACACCACATACAAAATTAAGCCTTTAAATGGGTTAGGGAATTAGATATTAAAAAAATAAAACTTTAAAGCTCCTAGCAGAAAATATGAGTGAATATCCGAGACTTTGGGTAGGAAAACAATTTTTTAACGAAAAATATTGACCATCAAATAAAATGAACAAATTTGAGTACAAAAATGAATAATTTTATTTAAACAAATCTTATGAAAAAGAAAAGACTACGTATGGCAGAAAATTAGTAAAACATGAAAACAAAAAAAAATTCAGATAAATAAAGCTTTTAAATCCTACAAATCAATCAGACACACAAGCACCAATAGAAAATGGGCAAAAGAACTGAGACATTTCACGAAAAGAAACATATGGCCAATGAAACACGAAGACATGGTAAACATGGACGGAGACCAGGAAAATGCAAAACCAACCACAGAGAAATACTTTTAACCTCTTTGGCAAAATAACAAATTGGAAAATACCAAGAATTAGGATATGGATCCAGAATCTTTTATATATCACTAGGTGGGAGGGGTGTTAAACCGTATAACAACTTTAGCAAACAGTTTACTGCTATCTCTCAGACTGGAGCATTCACATACCCTACGTTCCAGCAATTCCACTCCTGTGTGCATAAGCCAGAGAAAATTTTCAACATATCCAACAAGCAACATATACAAACATGTTCCTGGGAGGACTGTCTAAAATTACAAAAACATGGACATGACCTACCCGTCCATCAACTGGAAAGTGCTTCTGAACACTGCGATATATTCACACACCAGAACATTACATGACATCAATATAAGCAAATTACAGCAATGCACAGCAGAGGAAATGAAACTTAGAAATGGAATGTTGTGTTAAAAAAAAAACCAGGGCTGCGGATATAGCTTAGTTGGTCAAATGCTTGCCTTGTGTGCACAGGTCCTGGGTTCAATCCCCAGCACCTGCCACCCCCCCAGCCTGGCACAGGGCAGGAAAGGTGACTTGAGAGCAATGTGGATTCCAGTCATGGCTCTGAAGGTGAAACCTGACCAGTCCTGGGCAAGTCTGTGTCTCTCCTTGAGCCTCAGTTTCCTTCTTTGTAAAATATAGGATTAGACCTGATGGACTCGACAGCTGACTGATGTTTTATGAGCCTGGGATTCCTTAAAAAAGGTTACACACAGCGTACCTGTACATGAAGCTTAAAACAACTAAAATTTAAAATCTGTAGTTTTTGAATTGCAGTGTATCACATAAGAATTTACCACTTTGAAGCATTCACTTCAGTGGCATTTAGAAAGTGTATATTGCTCTTAAGAGTGCATGCAGATGCCACAGCACTGTGCAGAAAGGAAAGGAAGGAATGGTGGCAGCAGGACTCTATCTGGTGGTCCAGGACAGGGCAGAGCAGGCAGAGCAGGCAGAGGTTTGCGGTGGCCAGAAAGGACACACGTGTGGCTAGATGGAGGGTTTGTCGGGTCCCTAGCTTTACTGGTGGCTGGTAAATTTACAGCTGTTTGCTTATTTCATTATTGGAAATCATCAACTACATACAGATAAACTGTTCCACTTCCCCTCACATCAACGGATGTCAGCAACAAATTTTTGCAAGTGGAGAAGGCAATTTTTACAAAAGGTGCTTTGAAAACAAAACAGGAAAATTCTTGTTCTACTGGGAGTAACTACATCACTTTAAATTTTATGTGAAGTCATAAAAAGCAGGGGAGGGAAAGAAATGGCTAAGAAGAAATGGCAAAGCTTCTCTGAAATCAACATTATGTTTGGAATAAGCCATATGGGTTCCTGGGAGGGGGTAAGGTGGTTAATTTTCTTATCATGGAACATCTTGCCTTCTCACTGGTGGAGAGGAGCATTTCTGTCTCCTGACAAGAGACAATAAACCACCTCCTCTAGGAAGCACTCCCCAACTATACAGATCCTCCTGTCAGTCTTACAGTGCTTAGAGACTGTCACTCACAACTTACATCATTCCATAGGAGTCCCCCTGTATCTACTGAGAGGTAATACAGCACTGTGGTTAAAAATTGAGGCTTAAGAATCAAAGAAAAGCACCAACAGTTACATAGTGCAAAGTATTGTTCTAAATGCTTAACAATTTAGGACATTTTGGTTAACATATATTAACAACATATAAAAATCTATTGATCTTTACAAACCCTAAGAAGTAGGTCAAATGCTGTCTTCACTTGAGAAATAGAGGCACAGAGAAAGAAGTTAAGTAACTCCCACTAGGTCACGGAGCTGGCACGTGCAGGGTCAGAATTTGAACCTAGGCAGACTGGCTCCCAAGCTCATACTCTCGATCATTATGCAGGCTTGAGCCCTCAATAACTTAGTTATTATAATTCCATCAGTTCAGTGCCACACCCTAGGGTCAGAAATAGTGTTTGGCAGCCTGGCACAGAGCAGGAAAGGTGACTTGAGAGCAACCTGGATTCCAGTCATGGCTCTGAAAGTGAAGCCTGACCAGTCCTGGGCAAGTCTGTGTCTCTCCTTGAGCCTCAGTTTCCTTCTTTGTAAAATAAAGGATTAGACCCGATGGACTTAACAGCTCACTGATGTTTTATGAGCCTGGGATTCCTGGCTCGATTCCTTGCAGCCCAGACTATACGGGCTCTTCCTGGGCCAGGTCTGGTCCCTCCTGCTAGGCTCAGTGTCTTGCATTTGGCTTTCCTTCCCATAAATAAGAGAAAAAGAACAAGGGAAAATGTCCTCCTGAGAGACTGGGAGGGACCTCACGGCCGGCCGCTCTGTATCCTTTGAAGAACTTACAGTCATTAACCAGAGAGAGCTACCTGCCAAGTGCAGGATGGAAAGAAACTAGACCAAGGGGAGAAATGAACTCACAAAACCTGGTTACACTCAAAGGGGCATGCATGAGTACTTAAAGAACGGACAACATTATTGCAAAAAGATGAGCCAGCTCCTTAAGAACTGAAGACAGGATAGGCCATGAAGACCAGAGTGGATCAGGGAAGGTGGGACACACCAGACAAACTATGCATTAACCAAGGCTATTTACACTCTGCAAGCGCTGAAAGAAAAGAACCAGCTGGGGCCCTGGCCTCCACCACCCCAACGCGGACTCCTCCAGGGCAGTGCTACAGCAGGAATCCGTGCTTCCCAGGAACTCTAAAGGAATCAGTGTTCCAAATCAGCTGACATTAATAGAATATCTACTACGTGACCGGTTCTACCAGAAATTTACATTTTTGTTGTATTCTAGAGATGAGGAGATAGACTCTATGGAGATCCAGATTCTAGTTTCAGGTCTTCTGTCATTTACTGTGTGAACCTAGTCAAGGAACTCCCTTTCTTTGGCCTTGGTCACTTTATCTATAAAACGAGGGAGTAGATAAGGTGACAGGGCCATTCCAGCTCAGAAATTCTATAATTCATAAAGTGACCAAATACTTATTTCATATTCACCTCGAAAATCATTTTTCTGGACTAATTTAATTTTTTATATCTCAGGCCTTTGAAACTCAACAGACTCCACTGTGCTGAGCACAAAATACATGAATCCAAAAGAACAGCTTTAGTCTTGAGCTTTGGAAGCTCTTGTGATTCTGTTCCCTGTGATTCTGTTCCCTGCCATCATTATGTATGACTGGGCGCACCATGTCCTTTCCCAGGGCACCCAGCAAAGTGGGTGAGGAAGATGCGGCTCAATTTCAATCTGCCCTTCGCCATGAGGCTCAGCCCAAACCATTGGTGCATTATTTGTGGGTGCATCAAGGAAAGCAGTTGGCAAGACTGAGGCCATGGTGAAGTTTGTACTATATCCAGACTTGTCATTTTATCTTTGCTCAGAACATCTACAAAACACCTCCTTTTACCTTCAGTCGCTTATAATACCCCCCCAATACAATCAATTCTATTCTGTATTGATATTCTGACCCAAGTCAGCATTAGCCAGGATGCCTGAACGGACTGTTTCTAAAATCTCAATCTAAGTTCAAAGGATGAAGATATTTTGCATAATTACAGCATAAATGGAAATTGGGGGCAGTCTTGCAAGGTGATTCCTTATAAAAGCTGAGCATGTCCAGGAGTATAAAATAAATCTATTTCATCACCTTCACACTTTCAAGACACGGTAGCTACCAAATGCATTTGGCAAAAACACAGACTAACAAAAACGCTAAGAATAATATTCACTGGATTCTCTGAGCTCCTGATGTGTTGTTTTTACGTGTGGACAATGGTTCTCTGCCACCACTATCCAGTCATTCATCTTGAGGCTCCGACCTTTCCAGCAACAATTAGACTTTTCCTGCTTTCCTTGCATTCTTTTCCCTTTATTTTGTGATCAATAGCTACCAACACCATTCCTTCTGGATTTCTTGGGTCAGTCTCAATTTTAAATATTCTGCCCTTCTATCCTCTGAATAAAAAGTTCCAATTTTTTATTTGGAAAATATGGTCGCCATAATAATGGCATTTTCCTCACAAAAAAATATCAGTTAATCCAGAGGCATACCATCATTACGGTTTGTGGCCATCACAAGGAGAACTGGCAAGTTCACCCAGGACCTGAGACCATTTTCTGGATCTCATTAAATGAGAAATAATGCATTTGCTATTAAACAATTTAGAACTCAGATGAACTTCTCCCTTGATCTAGAGGAGAGTTTTTCAAAGCTCAGGAATTACTATTTGATGGAAGGGTACACAATCTGGAAAAACTGAAGCCATGGGGCTTTCCAACAGCCAAACTCCCACACGCTGGCTCTTGAGGCACATCATACTCACTATTAAAGTGTCACCATTTATAATTTGGTGCTAAATCTCTCTGAAGCTGAGCTACTCAACATGGTCTACTAACAAATTGATTCCTTATTCTATTAAAATAGAGGGAGAAGAGAAGTAGGTGTTGGTAAGAAGAGTGACCTAATCTTAAACTGAAAATAAAATTATTCTTTCTTTCACACCAGCACCCTGAAAAGAAAACCCAAGAACTGAGGTTTGACTCCATGCTTTTAGCACTTAGGAAAGAAAATGAGGCTGCCTCTGGATGAATTTTTATGCCCTTCAATAATTTTATGTCCCTTTCCCCCACCAGGGCCCACACTGAATCCTTAGGGCATGGAGGAAGAATAGAAAGGCTATACTCACAGGGAGATTTTACAACATTTGTCAACTGCTTGAATACACACCAGTTTCAAGTTCTTCTCCCACCCCTAACCTTCTGAGGGAGGAGACAACTTCATCTTAATGGCATAACTCTGGGAAGAAAGGCTACTGAGTCATGTTTTTCATGCTCAGGTCAGTTGGTCAGGACCCTGGAAGATCACAGAACACTTTAAGATGGAAAAAAATGCTACATGATGTTCCCAATAGTTTTGAGCATTTCAGCATGATCATAAGCTATATATTCTGACTCAGATGTGAGCAGTTTGCTTTGGACTTTGTTCTTGCTTACTTACTTATAAAACTTCTTAAATGTACTTCTAAATTACAGCAATTCAGTAAAAAATTCAAACCTTCGGGCTTGGTTTCCTCTCCCCTAGCTGCTGAGTCATAAAAATAAATCTTAGCCATTTCAATAGCCAACACGCCCCTCGCATTAAGAATTGGTATTGTTCCCCCATGACTCCCATTCATCCAAAGGTCACACCCAGCTCACATTTGAAGAAAGAAAGAGCTCAACATTTGCACATTTAATAAGAGAGCAGAATCTCTGCCAAGTTATAGGGGTGAATTGCATCAGAACCTTCCCGAGGAACTTCTGAGGAGCGGCTCTGGGCATGGACTTTGGAGGCAGCCAGACCTGGGTCCAAGTCCCAAAACAGTGTGACTTTGATGAACATGCTGTTCCTTGTACTGAATATGCAGTGGGGATGTTACTAATACCTGCCTAATAGAGAGTTCCTACGAGAACAAAAGGACAGGGGAAAGACAAGGCCTGGAACACAGTGTTTGCTTCTTACTACTACAGGCATTTCAGGGATTAACCAGTGGTGAAGCCCTTTTCCCTCTGCTTTTCTTGAACATCCGGTGTCAGGAGCAACTAGGTTCTCTCCAAATCAAACCTCAAGGAGGCACTACCTGGAGAGGTAGAATATTGACTCAATCCAAAATCCAAGGCCAGGATTTAAGTCAGGAAGTCACACACTGGTGGGCTTTTAGAGTTAGGATGACATGTGCGATTTGCCATTCCTTAAATCACACATGCCAGTTGCATTCACAGTGTCTGGCTCATGTCTGCCCTCATTCTTTTTATACTCAAAGGAACTAAAATCCCAGGCTCTAAGTGACTCGCTCAAGATCACATACTCAGCTATTGGCAGAGCTGAAATTGGTACTTGGGTTTTTTTTTTTTTATTTTATTTTAGGAGAGAGGACTGCTGTCTCAAGGCAGTATTGAGAGTCTTAAAGTCAGTTTGGAGAAACTAGTCCAACACCTTCCAGATCCCCACAGTGATCTCTCCAACTTAAAAGGGCTGTCCTTATTCCTTTACCACCATCCCCATCCCTGGCCACCACTGAGAAACAGAAACTAGACTCCCTTTGGTCCCGTGGAAACTAGGCCTGGTAAGAACTGGGGGCTTGAAGGGCAGGCACAGTGCTCCAGGAAAAGGGGGCTTCTCTCCTCTTAGCCTCTGCAGTACAAAGTAGTCTTGGATCTTTCCTTGTAAGCACAAAACATCTGGAAACTTTACAGGCAGTTGAAAGGGGGAGCCAGGAACAAAGAGATACAAACATGATCCTTCTTTGTGTTTCCGGCCAACTCTGGAGAGGTGACAAGCATGGATCTCTGGGTTCACAGGCTTGGAAAGACCCCTTTGAACTTTAATGGAAATCTGATTCTGTCCCAGGTATTGCACAAAAGAGCTGGTTCCAAGCTCCAGGGGAAAGGGGAGAGGGGTGTAGCTAACAAGACAGCACTGGATCTGGGAAGGAGAGAAGGAGACATCGGGAGTGGCTGGAAACTGCCTTTCTTCATTAATAATTCAGGAAATCATTCAAGAAATATGTATTGAGCACTGACTGTCAGAGAAACTCTGGCTCAGAGTCTGGGTTGGGAATGGGGGCCTGGCAGGGAGGACCACTAACAGCATGTGAAACTAAGCTCGGGAGAGGATAGGAGTGATCCAGGCAGAGAGTGGTCCCTGAGCCAGGAGTAGGCAAACCTGTGCTTCAGGACCAGATAATAAATATTTGACTCTTTTTTTTTTTTTTTTTTTTTTTTGGGTACTGGGGATCGAACTCAGGGCCTTGTGCTTACAAGGCAAGCATTCTACCAGCTGAGCTATCTCCCCAGCCCCAATATTTGACTCTTCGCAGATCATACAGTCTCTGTCCCAGCTACTCAACTGCACCATTACAACACGAAAGCAGCTATAGACAGACAACATGTAAAGGAACAAGTGTGGCTATGTTCCAACCACTTTTATTTTTGATCACTGATATCTGAATTTCATGTAATTTTCACATGCCTTGAAATATTCTTTTTTTTTTTTTTTCACATAGCAACAACATTTTATTATACCAAAGTTTTGGAAACAACCCAAATGTTTATCAACAGGAGGAAGAATAAAACTTTCATGTATACAATAGTCAGAAACAAATAAACTGCAGCTATATACATTAATATGAATGCATCTCATGCTCAGGAAAATAAGTCATTGGGAAAAAAAAGTGGGCTTTTACATAAAATTAAAAACAAAATATAAACATAAACTCACATTTATATGCATATGTTATGGATGCATATGTAGGTGATGAAGTTGCAAAGAAAAGCAAAGAATCTGATAAACACAAAATTCAGGATAGTGGCTGAGGTTGCTATTCGAGATTATACACAGGTGACTTCAAGACAGTGTTAATGTTCTATTTGTTCTACTTCTTGAGCTGGATGGTAAAGTTGTTCATTTTTTTTTTTACGGTTTTTTAAAATTATTTTTTTATTTTTACAGACTGCATTTTGGGTCAGAAAAATGGTGGAAATATTTTTTTTTTTTTTTTTTTTGTTTTGCTTTTCAACTCCTTAAAACTGTAGAAGCTACTCTTCACTTGCATTTTAAGAATATCTATGTTGAGTTCCATGGAGGTTCAAGTCAAGGTCTTTCCAGATTAGGGAGATTATATTCATTTCTAAACCACAGACTCTCTTAGACCCTTGTGCCGAGGACTGGAACCAGGGTGAGACACATAAGCTGCCCAGCACTCAAAAGGCATTCACTAATCAGTACAGGGTAGGCACTTGGGAAACCCGAGAGTTAAGTGCCTCCTTAAATTTGGTGCACCTCACATCTCCTCTAATGGGTACCTCACACATCTCCCCTAGCCCCGACTCTGCTTGCACCTGTGCATAATGAGGTACATTACCAGGAGGTGGTGGCCTCCTCCTCAACCATTAGTCCTGGCTGCCTTCCTGGTGATGCACAAGTTCACAGACAGGAAATGTGCTTCCCTGCCACTAATCTGAGGAACAGAATTTGGATAATAAGAAAAATGATCCATAGAATAAAAAGCTTAGGCCAAAAGGAAGGAGGGAGAAATGGAAAAAACTGAAAACTGGAGACTGGGGATAATTTGTAGAAGTAAGATAAAAAAGAAAATCTTAATTGAAAGTTGTTGCTCTAGACATGGCATCATACACCTATACCCCAGCTACATGGCAGGTTGAAGCTTGAGGATCCTAAGTCTAAGGCCAGTCTGGGCAACTTAGTGAGATACTGTCTCAAAGTAAAATTTAGAAAAGGAGTGGGGATATGGGTCAGTTGGTAGAACATCTGCCTAGCATACATGAGGCCCTGGGTTCAATCCTATACCACAAAGAAAAAAGAAAGAAAAAGAGGAAGTTGTTCCTTGTGGGGTAACTTAAGAAAGACTGAGAATCAGATTGATGTCCAAAGAACAGGTTTAACAAGTTCATTGTGCATTAAAATTGTAAAACTTCAGGTTGGGGATATAGCTCAGGTAGAGTGTCTGCCTTGCAAGCACAAGGCCCTAGGTTCAATCCCCAGCACTGCAAAAAAACAAAACAAAACAAAAATTGTAAAACTTCTGTGCTACTTCCTTGACTTTCATTCATTTTATCTATACCTTTATCTAAATCTCCACTGCAAACCCTACATCTGATAATGAACTTACATCTAGAATATGTAAAGAACTCAAAAATTAAAAGACAATTCAATTTAAAAATAGGCAAAGGAGCTGGGATGTAGCTCAGTGATAGAGTACTTGCCTAGCATGTGTGAGGTCCTGGGTTTGATCCCCAATGCTGCCAAAAAGAAAAAAAGAAAAAAAGAAGCAAAGGATTTGACTAGATACTTCTTCAAAAGAAAAGAATATAGATGGCTAACAAGCCCATGACAAGATGTCCAAGGTCATTAACCATCAGGGAAACACAAATCAAAACTACAGTACAACATCACTTCATATGCACTAGGATGGCTATAACCAGAAACACAGACAATAACAAATGCTGCTCAGGATATGGAAAAACTGGAAGGAACTCTCATGCATTACTGAAAAAATAGTGCCATTGTTTTTGAAAACAGTCTATCAGTTCCCTAAAAGATAAAACAGAGAGCTATCATAGGCCCAGCAATTCTACTCCCAGCTATGTACCTAAGAGAATTGGAGATGGATGTCCTCACAAGAACCTATACTTGTAAGTTCACAGGGTCACCATTCATAATAGCCAAAATTGAAAACAACCCAATGTCTGGCCACTGATGAATGGATAAATAAAATAAAATGTATTATAGCCATACAATGGAATATTATTCCATAAAAACAATGAAGTACTACGTGCTACAATACACATGAACCTTGAAAATATCACACTAAGTGAAAGAAGCCAGTTACAAACGACCACGTACTGTATGAGTTCATTCAGATGAAAGTCCAGAATAGGGAAATTGGCTGCAACAGAAAGTAGATTAGTGGTTTCTTAGGGTTGAGAAGCGGGCAACAGGCAGGGAGGAGGGAGGGGATGCTAAAGGGCACTGGGCTTCCTTTAGAGATGATGAAAGGAATCTAAAATGGACCGCAGTGAAGGTTGCACACGTCTGTGAATGTACTGTACCCTTTATATGGGTGGGTGTATGGCATATGAACTGTATCTCAATAAAATTATTTTTAAAAAAAGAATAAAAAGAAATCAGAGCATCTCTCCTCCCTCCAAGGAGATCTACTACTGTGCTTCCGAGAAAGGACACTCCTTAACCTTCAAAGGTGATCACGGGTCTTTGTGTTGCTGGAGGCTGAGGTAGTTCTTTATGGTGCTTTCTGAAGGTTTCAGGGAAGGGCCTGGGATTCAAGGCAGAGGGCCAAGTGTAGAGGGGCTTGCATGACTGAGTTCTGCAGGACCCATATTTAATGTTTGGCTTTGGATGTGTCCAGGTCAGCTGCTAGAACAAAGAAGCACTGAGAGGGGCCCCATTTGGGTGTTGTGGGCACTCTCCAGAGGCAGAAAATGAGACCACCAGTTGGTCTAGTCAAGGGGGTTAGAGGATGGTCACCCTGACCCCACACTGATGCTTCAAATCCTTGAGAGCTGAATCATTTGGTCACTAAGGTAAAATCTACCCATCACCCCGAGATGCCCATAAACCCTGAGGGGTCTGCCCTACTTGAGTCAGCACCCACAGAGAGGAAACTCCTATTACTCATGACCGTGTGGAGTCATTCCATGGTGGTCCCTCTGTAGGATGCAGGTTGTGGATGAGACCAGCTACATGCTCTTGCTCTGATTCTTCTCTGGCCACATACTAACCATGAAGCATTCTAAGACATGGGGCCTCTCCAGATGCTGATTCCCATTATGCAGAACATCTAGGGGAGAGAAAGGGGCTGTTGATACTGCCCCAAGGCTGTAGTGGCCTTGAATGCAATCACCTCAAACCAGAGTCTGAAGTCAGGAGTTTTTGTTCCATCTCTTACCAAATCCTCGCCAAAGAACAGGTATAACCACAGAGATGCAGAAGTGAGTCTATTCTACACTGTCCCAATGCAGTTTGTAAAAGAAAGTGGTCTGATCATCACAGAGCTGGCCTGGGGCAGCATGTCACATTTTCCACTGATGCACTAGACGTGACTAAACTGCACAGGGATGAGTGAGGGTTGGATTCCCTTGACTGTGCTCAGCAGGAAGGGCCAGCATCGTCCTATACCCATGTCACGAACCTCAGTAATGGAAGAGGCAGCCTGGCATCTCACCAACCAAAGGCTTCCAGCTTCGCCTAAGCACCCCATGAAATTTTAATTATTTCAAGGTCCAAACTGTCCCTGAGCTCCAAGGCAACCAAATTTCCAGACCATAAAACAAGCCATGTTGCTGCTTCAACAGTCATCTCTTACAACATTAGACAGAAGGTTCATTGGATATTTGATCATTCATAAAAGTTACAAATTAGAAGATAAATTTATTATCAATGGGTCACTTTACACATAACAAAGACATTATCTTCCTCTGATGGTTCAATCCAGTTCAGTTTGAAAGAGACAAAATATAGAATCAAGGATATTTATACCAACAAAGATATTATTGTTAAATGCTCAAAAAAATTGTCGTTGCCTCTTAAGTTTAATTTTCTGTGTGTGATAGTAAAGAATGAAGAAGAAACCTTTCAGAAGGAAGAAAGCAAGATATGGAAACTGGTTTTGACCCTGCTTTTTAGTGTACAGTTTCCTAGTCTGATTGTTTTCCCCTGTGGTACCGGGGATTGAACTTGGTCTCACACATGCTAGGCAGTGCTCTACCGATGAGCCACATCACCGCCAGAGTCTAATTTTTTAAAAAACACTTTTTAAATTCTTCTCTCTGTATTTTCTTGATTTATTTTTTCATTTTTATTCTTTGTTTTTTATTTCAATATGAAGATTACTTATGTTTTCTATTTTGCCATATATACCTATCTGTGTACAGTAAACCCTCTTGTGGATCAAGGCAGGGAAATACATGAAGTACCAATAGAAGAGCTGGTGGAATTTCTGCCCTTTCCATCCCTGGACCCCCTTCTGATGCAGGTGGAACTCAGGGTACATGAGCTTGTCTGGCAGGGCAGAAGCAGGAACTCCTCGTACTTTACCTTCAAGATAACTCTAGGATTCCGAACTTCCCCAAAATTCAGATGGGGAGAGAATTTTTTAAAAGGATAAATACGCTCAACCAATTTTTAACCTGGAGACTTTAGCCATTTGCCAAATTACCCCACCTTTTTGAGCCAATAAATTGAGAGCAAGAGAGAGGGAGTAGGACTGTCAAGGGGTTAAGGGGGCAGGGCTTTCCTGTTTTACAAGCAGGAGGAGGAGGATACCAATATAGTTAGTCAGCATGCATTAATTCTCATTAATGTCTTCCGCTCAAATCCATTCTTCACTGCACAGCTGTGCAAATATAAATTAATTAGGCCATTTTGACCAAGGCATCCAAGAAAAAATTTTTTAATGTGAGGCCAAAGAATTAACTGGACAAATAACACATTTTTTTGACACGTGGGAAGGATTATTCAAGCTACCATATCATAGATTAAGACATACAGGCATCCCTTGGTACCCATGGGGAATTGGTTCCAGGACCTCTGGAAGATGCCAAAATCTTCATATAAAATGATGTAGTATTTTTATATAACCTATCCATATCCTCCTGTATACTTCAAATGATCTCTAAATTATTTATAATAACTAAGATGGTATCAGTTCTATGCAAATAGTTATCACGCTGTATTGTGATAATGACAAAGGAAAAGTCTGCATGTTCAGAACAGACATGATATTTTTTCAAATACTTTCAATCTGTATTTGATTGAATGTATAGAATGTCTGCAGGTTCTGCACGTTCAAATTCATACTAGTATAAAAGCCCCTGAGTGAAATACCACCAAAGAGCAGAATGAGTTGGGAATGAGACCACCACACAGCAGGTAGTGAATGGCGGGAGAGAACAGTAGCACGTGCTCTTGCGGCATTGTGCTGAGAGGTAACATTCAACACCCACAAGAATACCATTATCTCAGATGGAAGGGCAGTTCTTACGGTCCCTCCAACAGTTTGTATATGTAACTAGGAACAAAGAGGTTAAGCAACCTGCCCGTCAGTGATAGACTCAGTCACAATTTGTTTTCAGTGTCTAAAAAAAAAAAATCGTGTGCATTGTAGTTATACAAAACAGTGCAGTTCATGTTGACATATTCATACATGTATATAACATAGCTTTCTCCCTTTAAATCCTTGTACTATCCCCTTCCTTCCTGTCCTCCCTCCCTCAATCCCCTTCCTCTACTCTATTGGTCTTCCTTCTATTTATTTATTCATTTGATGCATTGTAGTAGTCAGTCACACTATAAATTCAGGTTGACTAACTCCAGAGACTGTTTCTAACCATATATTTGGCATTAATTACGTTTGCATGACAGAGAGTGAAAAAGATAGGGCTCAGTTCTTGCCCTTAGCAATTTACAATCTGACTGGTGAACCAGGAAGGACATGCATAAAATAATCAGAAAGCAGAACAGGAGCACATCATCAGATACACACCTTTTAGGTGATGAAGGCAATTCATGGGAGGTGAGGGCACATGGGTACAGCTCATCTGTGCAACATTTGAGAAGGATTCCCACCACATTCTCAACTAAACAGTGACGTGGCAAGAAGACCATACTTGAGACAAAAATTATGGATCCCTGATATGCTGTGGTGTACATGTTCACCATATGTACACCTCTCTCTTTCAGAAATCTGCCCTAAGACTGTACAGAAGATGCCCAGCCCATCCAACAGCTGCATCTTAAGGGTTAATAAAAATGTCCACAGTCCCCTGTGAGCCTGGTCTCAGATAGAAGGGCAGTTCCTATAGTCCCTCTGACAGAGGTATGGCAAACTCTCCCCACCTCCAGAGACTAGGGAGGGAGAAGAGAATTTGCATCATCTCCTCTTCCATTCAATTCATTGAAAATTAACCAGCTCAGGGCCTATGACTGAGGAAAAGGGCAGTTTTGAAAGATGGATCATAAATGACTCAGAAGAAGCAGTCACGGGGCTGCAGAGAGGAGTAAACTGGAAGAAAGCACTGGCTTGCCATGAAGTATCCTGAAATTTGCACCAGACTCACAAGCTCCTTGAGAAATTGTGACCAAAATTCTGAAGGAACCCGTTCCCATTCCTTTTATTATGCTTCCATTTCTTGTGTGGTCTCAACATTCAAGCACACGTGTCCACAGAAACCAGCACTTCTAAGCAGGACATCGTGATGCTCTCAGCAGCAATCTCACAGTTGGGAGGTGCTGGGCAACTCATAGTACAGAGCAGGACAGGCAGTCCACACCTGTGACTTGTGTGGGATCCAGTGAAGAGCCCCAGAAGCAAATCTGCAGACACTGGCTCGGGTGAATGGTCATCTGCGCGGAGCAGGCCTGCAGGCTTTTACTCCTCGGGCAAGCTCCCTGCTGTTCCTGAGCTTCCAAGTAGCATCAGGGCAGAGCAAATATTCCTAAAATCTCTCAGTCAAAAAGCTAAGAGCTCAGTTTAAACTCCTAGTCAACAGTTCTCAACTCCATAGAACCCATAGAATCATTAAGGGTACTTTGAATAAATATTCAAGCTCTACCCAAACCCCAGCACTTCTGATTCAAAGGAACTGGGATTGGCCCGGACACTAACTGTAACGTGTAACCGGCATTAGAATCACCATGTCTAACTCAGTCAAGTCTGAAATAACATAAACATCACCAAAAGGGGATGACCTAATGAACAGACACCGAAAAGAACAGAAGTCTTCTGCTCCTTTAAATGCTCACTTTGAGTTTTATTTCTTTCTGGATTTTGAGAAATTACCTAAGAGCAAAATGCCTGGATTATAATTCTAATTCTGCCATGTTTTATTACTTACTTACAATGTTGCAGAGTCGACTCAATCTCAATAGCTATCAATTGGAGTATCTATTTTCCAATAGCTACAAATGCCCCCCCTAAGAATCATAATTTGACAGGTCTTAATATTTTCCATGAATTAAGACAATGGAAATTTGGATTTTGAAAAGATCAAGTTTAAAGAAAGTATAAAAGAAACTTGAACTCTTACCATATACCACAGGGCTTCTGATACACATTGGACCCCACCGTGCCTTATCTCCACTGTGGACAGAGGTTCCGTGACTCCCCCACAAGGCGATAAGAAGCCATTTCTTTTCTGATCAACATAACTCCAAGCAACTAGTCCAATGTGGCCAGAAGGCAGGGTTCTCATGATTGCTCTTGTCCCTGTATATACAGACTTCTTTACTTCCCTATCATTTTTGCAAAATCTCCTGACTAACAAAGTGGACCGCTCCTTTTTGCTTTTAAAAAAGTCTTCTTCTGTATCTTCACAATTATCAGGGAAATCCTCAAAATGGCTCAAAAAAGTCTTGGTGGGAGGACTGTCAGTGAAACCCCCCCTGCCAATGCTATCACTTGCGCATAGCATGTCATCCTTCTGGCCAGCGCCCTGAAAGCACAGGTATTTATCATTCCAGGTGTCCCAATGCTCACACTGCAGCTGCCCATTCCTGTTATCACAGCTTTTTGCCAACTTCATCAGTTTACAAGTATAAGCTGCGTAATTTTGCTTTTGCCCCCCACCAGGAAGTGGAATGCAATTTCCACAATCATCCAAAATTAAGCTTTCGGATAGGGTATGGAAAGGGTCTGACATTCTTCTGTCAACTTCATAATGAAAATGAAATACCGCCATGCTGCTGTCAGGCTGCACTCCGTGGGTCTTGATGATCTCAGAGTGATTTCCTAAAGGACTAATGCTCATGGGAGGTGGATCTATTTCCAGTTTAAGTCCAGGGAACACCTTTCTTTCCAGTGGAGAAGGAATTCCAGTTTCCAAACAGAGGCCTTCCTCCGTGATGGAGTCACACGTGTCATAAAAGCGGCCCTGAGGAAGGCCATGCTGATGGTTTCGCATTATGTGGTTGCAGTTAATGTTAAGGTTTTTCACAGGATCTGTCACGCTTTCCTCCCAGCACTTTTCATTACTGTTCTCATCACTTTGCATTTTCTCCCTTGCTACTGAGAGAACATTAGGCAAGTGGCTTCCAGAAGATTCTTCGTGAAGCTTGTTCTGTTGCGAGATGGTATGAGAGATCTGCCCACCTTGCCTGACAGTATGAGTCTTTGGAATACTGATGTCAGAGACCTTTTCACTATTTTCATCTATGGCTGACTGGGCAGGCACCACTTTTTTCTGACTCACAGGGATGAGAACAGAAGCTGCCATTTCTTCAGAAGTCATCCTGACTGATGCACAGGTTTTCAGCTACTGCTGTTTCTCTTCCCTGCTGATCATGGCAAGATTTCTAGAAAATGACTGACTGTTGAAACAATCTCAGATCTAAACAAGTTCTTTTGAGAAATGTGATGATTCCTTTCAATTAGGTACACTAAGAGCCAAATAAAATTTCCCACCTATAATTTCCTATTATGAATATTTTATTCTAGATAAGAGTTTTAATATGGCAGTTATATCTTCTTTCCTCTGTTATCTGGAGCGCAAAAAAAAAAAAAAAAAAACTGAAGTCTTTCATTCAGGATTACACTCTATAATTTCTGGTCCATCATTAACTTGCAATGATTTAAAAATCCAACTTGAATGTTTCCTGTTTCCTGTAAGAAAAGAGATAATGTCAAACACTGTAGCACTAAGCATGTTTTCAAAAATGAGCTCATAAATTAATATAAAATATAGGACAATTATGAGTAAGAAGTTTTGCAATCAAGTTAGTTTTAATGTTTAAAGGGAAAAAAAATGGGGGATGATGTTTAAACAATTCAGAACTTCTGTTTCCAGCCAAAATGGAGTAATAAGAACAAAATTTATTCTCTCACCTTTAAAAACTAAACAAATTGGTTTGGGGGGGGGGCAAGGAATAATGGTTTTCAGACACTGAATAGGCAAAACAGAACACTGATCTCTGAAAGAAGAGGGGAAAAAACGAAGTGAGCCCTATAAATGCTCTGGTTTCTTACTTAGAGACTGTCCAGGTCATAGGGCAGCAAAGGGAACTCAGAACTCAGCAGCATACCTGAGTAGAAGAGAAAGAGCTAAGACTTCAGGGAGGCCAGGGAAATAAGACACACTAAACAAAGAGGAGCAAAAAATAAGAATGACAGAAGATGTCTCACCAGGAACAATGCAAACCAGAGGGAAGTGGAGCAAATCTTTAAAGTACTGAAAGAAAAAGCACTGTTAACTGAGAATTCTATACTCAGCAAAAATGTGTTCTGCAAATGAAAATGAACAAAAACTTTTGCAGACATACAGAGCTGAAAGAATTCATCACTAGCAGATCTTCACTATAAGAAACAACGAAGGAAGTCCTTTAGGCAGAAGGAAAATGCCAGAGAGAAATCTGCCTCTGTGTAAAGGAATAGTCTGAAAATGCTAAGCATGTGAGTAAATACATTTTTTCTCATGTTTTAAACAAGATAATCATGATCTTAACAAGATCATTGACCATTTTAAAGCAAAAATCATAATAACAATGCATTGTGGAGTTTCTAACAAATAAGTCCTGGGCTGGAAAACTAGTGCACGCCAGCAACTCTACCAACAGAGAGGGGAAATGAAACAAATTTCCATTCAGCTGAGGAGGTGCAACTGCGAAGGACACTCTGGAACAAGAAGGTGCCCATTGCAAGTAGGTATCGCTCTCTCCTAAGGCCATTCATTGGCAGTCACGCTTCGTGGTCTATGCCAGCTTGCTTTGCCTTTGCTCTTTGTCACATAGATGTCCTTCTTCCCCTTGCTTTCCTGTATCCTCTTTTCCCAAAAAGTCATCAACCTCCCTTTATGCTATTACTTATATGTCCCCTCGCACACATAGTCTCTCACCTGCTCTCAGCATATGCAAGTCTTCACAATCACCCTAAAGGATCTGACAATACCCGAGCAATCACATTCTTCACGGGGTAAAATACAGCCACACAGAGCAACGCCTCCGAGCTCATCACCCCAGCCCTTCCTGCTTTTTGCATCCTCCTTCCAACTTGGCTTCTTTTTTCTTTTATTTTGAAAGTGCCTCTTTTTTATTTTTATAGGTATATGCTCAGTTAAATAAAATTCAAACGATGCAGAAAATGACATGGGGAAAAGTTTTAAAAACACTAATCCCACCATTGAGAGGTAACTATTCCGAGGGCACTCCTTGCAGAACCCTCCCATGCATCATTGTGCAAAGCTGTATGTATGTAACTACACAAATGCCAGTTTGTATTGGACATGTTGTTCTGTGAGTCCTTTTTAAAATTCAAAGTGCATCATAAACTATTTTTCATGTCAAGAATGGTACAGGTAACTTTAATGGTTTACTGTATTAACTTGGGTTTAAGATCTTTGTTCTACTTTTTAAAGAACACCTTTTTAGGCCCAAACCTTCACACTGACAGTTGATCTGTCCTTTCTCACCCACGAGGTAAGCAATTTGAGGTAAGAGAGGCTTAAAATATGTAATTATTACCTCATGTAATTCTCACTCCATCCTACAAGATAGTGTGATGGTTTTTAAATATGTTCATAAATTCACTGATACTTTTATTTTCAGAAAGGGGAAGCCAGTTCCCCTTCCCTTGAATGTGGGCTGTGCATAGTACCTTCCTTCTAACATAACAGAATGTGGTGGAAGTAACAAGTGTAGGTTTGAGACTGACACCATAAAAGTCATTGGGACTTCCTCCTTGCTCTTATTCTTTTCTCACTTGTCCTCGGGGCAAATGACTGCCAAGTACTGAGGACTCCTGCCAACAGTCTGAGTGTGCTGTCTAGGAAGTGGCTTGCTTCCCCAGGCTCAGCCCTGGCTTCAGATGATGGTAGTTACCACCTACATCTTAACGGCAATCTCATGGGAGACCCTCAGCCACACAAGCCACCACTCAAATTCCTGAGCACAGAAACTGTGAGATAATAAATGTATACTGTTTTAAGCCATGAATTTGAGGTAAGTTGTTACATAATTTGTTACAGAGCAATAGATAACTAATACAGATAAAGTACTGCTAGCCACATTGGAAGGTTACAAATCAAAGCATAGAAAAGTTAAGTCAAATGAATCTTTGGAAAGAATAATTAGGAAAACTACCCCATTCACAATAGCCTCGAAAAAAATAAAATACTTGGGAATCAATCTCACAAAAGAGGTGAAAGACCTCTACAATGAGAACTACAGAACACTAAAGAAAGAAATTAAAGATAACCTTAGAAGATGGAAAGATCTTCCATGTTCATGGATAGGAAGAATTAATATTGTCAAAATGGCCACACTACCTAAAGTGCTATACAGATTCAATGCAATTCCAATTAAAATCCCAATGACGTACCTTACAGAAATAGAGCAAGCAATTATGAAATTCATCTGGAAGAATAAGAAACCCAGAATAGCTAAAGCAATCCTTAGCAGAAAGAGTGAAGCAGGGGGTATCGCAATACCAGATCTTCAACTCTATTACAAAGCAATAGTAACAAAAACGGCATGGTATTTGTACCAAATAGAAAGGTAGATCAATGGTACAGAATAGCGGACAGGGACACAAACCCAAATAAATACAATTTTCTCTTACTAGACAAAGGGGCCAAAAATATGCAATGGAGAAAAGATAGCCTCTTCAACAAATGGTGCTGGGAGAATTGAAAATCCATATGCAACAGAATGAAACTAAACCTATATCTCTCACCATGCATGAAACTAAACTCAAAATGGATTAAGGACCTTGGAATCAGACCAGAGACCCTGCATCTTATAGAAGAAAAAGTAGGTCCAGATCTTCAACATGTTGGCTTAGGACCAGACTTCCTCAACAGGACTCCCATAGCACAAGAAATAAAAGCAAGAATCAATAACTGGGATAGATTCAAACTAAAAAGCTTTCTCTCAGCAAAGGAAACTATCAGCAATGCGAAGAAAGAGCCTACAGAGTGGGAGAAAATCTTTGCCAATCATACTTCAGATAGAGCACTAATCTCCAGAATCTATAAAGAACTCAAAAAACTCTACACCAAGAATACAAATAATCCAGTCAACAAATGGGCTAAGGAAATGAATAGACACGTCACAGAAGAAGATCTACAAACAATCAACAAACATATGGAAAAATGTTCAACATTTCTAGTAATAAGAGAAATGCAAATCAAAACCACCCTAAGATTCCATCTCACCCCAATTAGAATGGCGATTATCAAGAATACAAGCAACAATAGGTGTTGGCGAGGATGTGGGGAGAAAGGTACACTCGTACATTGCTGGTGGGGCTGCAAATTAGTGCAGCCACTCTGGAAAGCAGTGTGGAGATTCCTTAGAAAACTTGGAATGGAACCACCATTTGACCCAGCTATCCCACTCCTTGGCCTATACCCAAAGGACTTAAAATCAGCATACTACAGAGATACAGCCACATCAATGTTCATAGCTGCTCAATTCACAATAGCCAGATTGTGGAACCAACCTAGATGTCCTTCAATTGATGAATGGATAAAGAAACTGTGGTGTATATATATATACAATGGAATATTATTCAGCCATAAAGAATGATAAAATTATGTCATTTGCAGGCAAATGGATGAAATTGGAGAATATCATGCTAAGTGAGATAAGCCAATCTCAAAAAACTAAAGGACGAATGATATCGCTAATAAGTGGATGATGACGACACATAATGGGGGGAGGGAGAGGTTAGTGAAAGGGTTACAGTTAGGGTTAGGGAGGGCGGCAAGAATGAAGGAAGGAAGGACTGTATAGAGGGAAAAGAGGGGTGGGAGGGGTGGGGGGAAGGGGGAAAAAACAGAATGAATCAAACAACATTACCCTATGTAAATTTATGATTACACAAATGGTATGCCTTTACACCATGTACAAACAGAGAAACAACATGTATCCCATTTGTTTACAATAAAAAAAAAAAAAAGAAAAGAAAAGTTAAGTCAAATGCCAAAAATCATCCTGGATCTTCAGCTGGAAAATCATGGAAACAGAACTCAAACCCAAGAAGCTTGACTCCAGAAGTTCATCTCTTAATCATGGGCTAATCCTGCTTTCTCTTCTATCAAGCCTGAAATCCCATGAGTTTGGGTCTGATGTGTGTGAAGGCTCACGGGTACGGGGAAGAGTATGGGATGCCTCGTAAATGTCATCACGAGAGACAACAACCAAGGTTCAGCAGCTCTGTTGTATCAGCGACATGGTGCTGAATTTACTGTTGCCAGTGCACACACACTCCTCTCCCCAAGTCCACTCGGATTTTATTTGAGTTTATCTCTGGAAGGCTGAAGATTATATTCAGTCTGCTGTAGCAATGGTCTTTGTTTCATCTCCAGCTGTATTCAGGAATGAGCAACATCACAGAGAGCTGACTCCCTGGAACACTAGGCTTGGCTCCATCTCAGCCCATTCCTTTATTCAACAAATATTTGCTGAGTACAAAATCAAATAAGGCACAAATCTGACCTTCGGTTTCCTTGCAAGCTAATAAATTACCAGACAATGTACAGTACAAACAGGGTTATGATCTGCATTAATACAGAGAAAGAGCACCCAAATCCATCGGAGGGGATAAGGTGGGAGTAATTTCTAGAGTGGGTTTCCTGGAGAAGTTGACTGAGCTGGGTTTTTAAAGACAAGAGTTAGCAAGATGAAGACATGGGGTACACTTCTCATGGAAAAGCAATATGAAGTATCATAAAGAGAAACATCCAGACATAGGGTCTGGCACCTCTGGAAAATCTTTTAACCACTTTTGAGTTTGACATTCTCTCCTATAAAATAGAAATAAAACCATCTATTCCATAAGGTTGTGAAATAAATACTTTGAAAACTACCAATTCAGGGGATATGTTTGTTTTTCTATGCCTTATAGATGTCTTCATAAGAGTCAAGAACCAAGGTTCAGCAGCACTGCTGTGGGATCAACTCCTGACTCTCAGCTGCATGGCCATGAGGAATTAAATGAGCACTCTTGAGTTGTACTTTTCACATCTATAATGAGATGAAACACATATTTTATATGTCAGCAGTGACTAGCCCATCAAGAAATGCTAATTTTCTGACTACTCCCTCAAAGCATGCAAGGGCCAAATATATGACAGAACAAGAGGGATCTTTCAAGGTTGCAAGAACAAGCCATAGATTATATATATAATATATGTATATATACATATTTCCTATTTATACGTATTCATATATATTTTACACACACACACACACACACACACACACACACACACACACACGCACATGAATGACTAGGGAAATGAAAGGCCAGGAAGTAGAGCTATAGAGCTAGTGCTATGGACATGCAGGAGATGCTAGAAATCCTAGACAAAGAAGTAAGATAAGAAAAAGAAATGAAAGGCATAGGAAAAATCAAGATTGACATACAGGAAGCTTTCAGCTTCAGGTGAGAGAAATATCATCTGAGAATAATGCTATTGATGCATTTCTGTGAGTTCAATCAGGGACTGGCAGACTACAGCCTGAGGCCCAAAGCTGGCCTGCCACTTTAATTTTTGTTCAAATCCCCAGCACTGAAAAAAAAAAAAAAAAAAATTATTGGAACACAGCCACACTGATTCATTAATGTCATGTTTCTGGCTGTTTCTGCATTATAATGGTAGAACTAAGAAGTTGTGACAGAGACCACGTAGTCCACAAAGCCAAAGATATTTATCGCCTAGTCCTTTACAGAAGGGCTACTCCCTCCTTGAGCAGCTATACCAGATAAATAACAAGATAACAAAATGCCTGTTTAGAGCAAGGAAAAGAAGTGGGAGGCTTGATAGAGGTCTTCATGTATCTGAGGGACCCAGATGAGGATATGGGCTTACTTCATGTTTTTTTCAAAAGGTAGGATAAGGGCCAAGACATAGGAATTATTAGGGAGGAAGCTTGGGCCGCGTCTAATAAAAAAATCCCTAACATTTAGAGCTGTTCAAGAAAGGGTGAGCTGTCTTGAGGATGGTCTTTTTATAGAGGCATTTAAATAGAAACATATTATTCAGCATTGGGGGCACTTGATATATGTTGGACAAATTAATAGAGTGAATGGATGAATGATTGTCTATCAAAGTTAATTATAAAAACAAGAATACTTATTGAGCATATACTATATCAGGCATATGCTAACCACAGTATACATATTATCTCATTTAATCTTTACAGTAAGAGTATCAGTAAAGTAAGGGAGACTTCTAATTGTCTCCCAAAATCTGTTCTCATTTTCCTCAGGAATAGAATCTCTGAACTTTAGCCAAGCACATGGCCACTCCTTTATTAGCCTCTTTTATAGCTAGATGTGACCCAGTGACTAAGTTATAGCTAATGAGATATAAGCAAAAGTGATCTGCAACTTCTGGAAAATATCCTTGAAGAGAGAGGGTGTGCCCTTTTCCTCCCTCTTTCTCCTTTATTCTAGTTAGGAAAAAAAAGGCAAGATGGCTGGAGATGGAGCAACATTCTTAAGCCATGAGAACAAATGTTTTATACAGCAAAGAAGAATGACAGAAACCTGGGGAGCTATTTCCTTGATTTGGGAGAGGGAAAAATAAAATTCTATCTTGTTTAAGCCACCACTACTTTAGATTTTCTGTCACTTTCCTCCAAATCGCTTCCTGATAAAAATAGGTACTATTATCATCCCCATATTATATGTGAAGCTGACAGTGTACAAGAATACAGACATGTGATATAACAAGGACTTTATGAAAAATTCCTGCACTGGAGAGAGTTGTGCTTACTAATTCCTAGGATGTTTCCAATTTTGCTCTCCTAAGCTAATTGGAATACTATGTATGAAAAAGAATGCTTAAGTGAGAAAAAACTGTAAAGAGGAACATTTTTTCTTTTTGCAGGTGTTGGAAGGAGGTAGGGCTTAACGATAACAACAACAAATTTATCAAGGAACTGTCAATCATTTATTAAGTATATATTATAGAATATAGAGAGAGTTCAGGAGATAAGATAGCACTGGATCAGGAGATCACCAAGGCCTGATGGATGGGGGATTTGAGCTGGGACTTTACAGAGAGATAGACATTCGTTGCATCCGTGGAGAGGAAAAGTAGAGGGAAGAGTGTAACAAAAAATGAAGGGGAAAAACCCAAGGCAGAACCATAAATTCATCTGAAATTTTCAGGAGAACATGTCATTCAATCAACATGGAAATTGCTCAGTAATTTCACTGTCACGGAAAGAAATGCAAAGGTACTTGTGAAAGCTGGTAATAGAATTTAACAGTGCTATTTGTATCATTGAGGAGTTTTATAGAGTCCCTCTGAGTGTCTGTGTGACAGACAACCGACCATGGGCTAGTCATTTACTTACACATTATTTTCCTCAAGGCCCACTCTGAAAAGAGATTAAAGAAAATATTTTGCCTTCACAATCCTCGCCTCCCTTCCTCCTTATCATGTGCGCATGGTGGCCTGGGCATAAGTGTGCATACACCCACACATACACTACATGACTCTAGTCAACCTTCACTTTTTCTTCTTCCAAATATCTGCTGTTCCGCTCCCTCCTGACCTCCTTTCTCTGAACTATTATGATGGAAATTCCATAACTCACAGGAAATAAAGTTTTTTAAACATTCCCCAAAGGCACTGGTGTACTCATCTGGGTCCTTTTCCAAGACCACAAAGGTTTAACCCTTCATGACTTCAACTCCCTTTATTAGAAAAGTTTCAGCGTCTGGAATGCTAGACTTCAGACCTAGAAAAACAGATACACCCTCATCTTTAGATTCTGTGTACACTAGATGTCAAGAGTTGGCTGATACGCAGCTGAGAAAGATACCACAAATATTTTCAACTAATACACTGACAAGGCTGCTAATATAATAAAATGGAGGGTCACAAAAGTTTGTCCATACCTAGTTAATTCTCAATTGTAAAACTCACAGGGAAAGGAAATCTTTCCTGTAAACGTGGTCTCTAATCAGTTTGCAAATCACCCATCTCTCCCAGAAATATGGGTCACAGACAGTAATAGCATGTAACTTTAAACAAGGGTGGAGGTGGGGAAGATGCCCTCACCTTCCATCATAGTATGATAATATCAAGAAATTCTGGAGTTACATGTGCATATGCACACACACAGGCACGTTGTTGACGGTCCTTTGATGAGATAAAAAGGGAGAGAGGCAGGTGGCAGATTTTGGATGGTATTCAACCCTCCATGATTTGGTCCTAGTCTGTCTTTTACAGCTTCGTCTCTGACCAGTCCCCAAGGAAGAATCACCCAGTTGTGCTGGATTTTATAACATTTATAAAACCAGTCTAGCACTCAATACCTCTGTACATCCCCCTTTCCACAGTTTCTTCATAATGGTACTGACTCCATCACCCAGCTTCAATGGCACCTCCTTCTGCAGTCCTCCCTGACCCTGCCTGTCACCATCAGCTCTCTCCTTTGTTTCCTGGCCCTCTTCCTGCATCGTACCACTACAGCATGTCATGGTACCCCATACCACAACTGTTGATTATGTAGGGCTTCTGTCTGGGTTGAGAGCTGCTGAACAGGCACCTCTGGGACACTCTGCACCCTACGTTCATTCCTGGTACACCACCAAGATTCTATTGACTCCCTCCTCTTCTGTGGTTACCTGAGCCCACTCCTTGTGCATTAGATTAATTAAGTCTTCCAAACCCTAATCACCTCCTGTTTCAATCCATCCCATTTGACTTTTAGAAAAATCTTCCCTAAACACTATTTTCCTCACATTGTTCCTTTACTTAGCAAGTAAGAGCACATCACATTAACTACTGTGGTAAATTCAAATCATTGCTTTGACCATCAGGAATAACAATTCTTTAAAAAAAAAAAAAAATCCTGCAGGATTCTGATGGGATTGGTTTGAATCAACATATCAATTTAGGGAGAAATAACATCCTAACTATATTGAGGTTTCTAATCCATTCATAGCTAGCCAGTGCTAGTGTACTCTGTGCTTACTCACTCTTTCCTTCTCTTTCTCCTTTGACAAATTAACATGGTGGACTACACTGATTAATTTTTAAATATTGAAATAACCTTGCAAATTCAGGGAAAATGTAAAGGACATAAAGTATTCAAGATAATTTTTAAAGGGAGAACAAATTGGAAGACATAACCTAATTTCAAGGCTACGACAAAGCTACAATAATCCTGATAGTGTGATATTGGCATAGAGATGGAAAATACTTTAGTGGGACAGAACAGGTGTAGCTCAGCTTAGAAATAGAGCTATGCACCAACAGCCAACTGGATTTTCAAAAAGGTAAATTCCTTAAGGCAAAGATAATTCTATAGTGAAAGGAAAATCAATAAATGGTAGTGAATCCAAACAGAATAATAATGAACATCAAACCCTATATCACATGATACATAAAAATTAATTCACAAAGGATTATTGACCCAAACATAAAGTTTTAAACTTACAAAAACTTCTAGGAAAAAAAAAAAACATGAAAAATTTCTATGATCTTGAAATACCAAAAAAAGCAAAACCATAAAAGAAAAAATAAAACGGAAAGAAAGGCAAAATGGACTTAATCAAAATTTTAACATCTGCTCTTCAAATGGCAAATCATGGAATAGTACAAAGTATTTGTAATACGAATATCTAACAAAGGGTTTGCATCCAGAATATATAAAGTCCTACAACTCAATAAAAAAGAAGACAACTCTATTTTAAATGACAGGTGAAGGCTTGAATAAGCACTTTATAAAAGAAGAAATACAAATGGCCTAGAGCATATGAAAAGATGTTCAACTGTCATTAGTTATCAAGGTGATACCAACTAAGATCACAATGAGACAGCACTTCACACCCACCAGAATGACTCATTACTGGCCATACCAAAGTCTGTGAGGGAGTAGAGCAACTAGGATATAAGGAGGTGCTGCCATGTTGGGAAACAGTATGGCAATTTCTTAAACAGTTAAACCTACACTTGCCATATGATCCAAAAAGTCCACTCATAGAAGAAAAATCAAAGCACGCATCCACCAATAAATCTATACACAAATGTTTATAGCAACTTTATTCATAATAGCCCCTAACTGGAAATAATCCAGAAGTCTATCAACAGATGAAAAAAACAATTTATATATTCATAAAATAGAATACTATTCAGGAATAAAAGTGATGATCTCCTGATTACATAACACATGGATGAATGTCTAAAATCTTACGTTGACTGAAAGAAGTCAGACGCTGAATGATTCCATTTATAGGAAATGCTAAAACAGTGGGCTGCAATTAGCCACTAGCCGTGTGTGGCTATTTAAATTTAAGTTCATGAAAATTAAGAAGAATTTTAAAATTCAGTTCCTCGGTTGCTCTAGTCACATTTCAAGTATTCAAGAATCACATGTGGCTAGTGATGACTATATGGGACATCCCAGATAGATAGAACATTTCCACCATGCCATAAAGCTATAGGACTGTCCTGCCCAAGCTATGGAGCTAGCTTGGCTCTGGGAAATACTCTGCCCTTGCTAGACACAGCTCATTAGAGGCAGCAGAACCACCTAGGACAGACACTGGAGCATTCTCATTCCAAGTCAAGGCAGCACATTGTAGAAGCCTGGCAGGGGGAAGGACCCCAAGTGGCTTCTTGGAAGGCATTGCATTATGTGCCCATGTATCCAAAATGTAACAAGCTCCCACAAGCAGCCAAGTGTCACCATTTAGCTAGGGCAACTACAGTTAACACTACAAGAAAATTTTAATTAATTAATAGCAACATTGGCATTTCCTTGTCAATGAAATATCATTGACTAGTTCTCTCAAACTGGTGCTCTACAAGTCATCCCTCCATTAATTTAAGTATCTTTCCAAAGAATTAAAAATGCATGCGATGAAAACTCACCCTGGATGAGATAAACACACTAGAACCACTCTACTCCCCTAATGCATTCTCACTTTACAGTCACTCAGTAAAACAATCCTGATTTAATCAGAAGATACAATTCAGCTTCTGTGAACACTTTTCTTCACGGCTGTTTTACCTGCACCCTCTGTATCAGTTCCCCACTGCTGATAGCTAGTCTACATTTCATCATTGCACCAAGTAAAACATTTTCCAGATTAAATAACGCTCCAGTCTCATGGAGGTTCCTCCACAAAGCCGGAGCAGATGGAAAGCATTCTAATCTGCATACTTAACGTATCAGATGGCCATTTCTAGCCATTTTCACTTTTATACCCATATCATATTTAACACCAGCACCAATGAAGGCCTTTAGAGGCCCTCCAGTCAACAAGCTTAAAAAATTATTCCTGCTCCTCATGGATGCCCACCAATGACCTCAAAGTCTGGGTGGAGGCCCAAGCCAGCAGCTGACTCAAACAGTTGATGTCATTCTAATGGCTTGTTTTGGGTCTAGTTAAAAATGCAAATAGAACACCTCGTTAAAAACTCAAAGTTCATTTTAGTTGTGCCTCTGATTTACCACTGAGAAGTCATCGTCCAAAAGGGAGAAGCAATATTATTCATACTTCTTACCTAACTGGGAGGGGGAAGGAAAGCAAACAAGGTTTGGGGTTTTATTTTGTTTTGGTTTTTCGATTTTTTTAATCTGTAGGCCAATACCTTGGCACTTTTGCTAGTTTTCAAAATGGTGTAACCCCAAGTAAAACATACACAGCTGTTTGTGGAGTCCACAGTCTGAAGTCAGCCAGTTTCTCTGGCTGCACAACTCCACCCTTCAGGCGCTTCCCGAGGCTCTGAGAGTGGTGGAGAGGGGGTGCCACGGGTCAGAGGGATATGTAGATATGGGGAAGAGGCCATGAAGTGGCAAATCCCAGGCCCTGGATGGTGGGGGCTCTTTAGTAAATCAACCATGTCATGTAACATAGGGAGGCCTACCACTCTAAGAAGTCTGGAAAGTGTGGTGGCTCTTCTTCTTCTTCCTCCTCCTCCTCTTCCTCCTCCTCCTTCTTTTCTTTTCTTTCTTTCTCTCTTTTTTTTTTTTTTTTTTTGGTACCAGTATTCCAAATACCAGTTATAATTTATGGGTGCCAGGGACTTTTTAAAAAGGGCAAACTTTGGCAAAGGTGTTGTACCATAGTCTATTCTAACTTTTTAACAAAAAAATGCAAAGAAATTATAATAAAAGTAATGCATATTCACTGTTGAAAATTTGAAAAAAAAAAAAAAAAAAGGTTGATAGGTAAAAGGAAATATCCATCGGTAATCCTAATTTTGTTATAGCTTCCTTCCAGTGTTTTCCCCAGAATTAAATTGTGTATTATTTTAACTGCTTCTTTAGGCAATGTAATTATATTACATTGTCTAAAAATAATAATCTATAATAATATTCTCTAAAAAATAACTTTTGGACATGATTAAATCTATATAAACATCAACAGTCTCAGGCTGGGGTTGTGGCTCAGCGGTAGAGCACTTGCCCAGCATGTGTGAGGACCTGGGTTCGATCCTCAGTACCACATATAAATAAATTAATTAAATAAAGGTCCACTGACAAATAAAAAATTTTTTTCTTTAAATCAACAATCTCATAAAGTTCTAAATGTTATTTTTAAAAGGAGATCACAGAAACAACACAGTTCTACCTCCCTAACATTATGCAAAATCCTACCTGTTTTATGTGCTTATAAACAGTGCTTATAAACATTGCCTCACCTTTGGAGGTACAACTTCCAGATTGTGCAACCTCTCTTCCAAAGGCTGCTGAGCCCAAAGGCATGATTCATTCATTCATCTGTACAACAAATTTTTTTTTTTTTAAGTTTTGTTTTTTGTTTTTGTAAGATGGAGGTCTTGCTATGTGGCCCATGATGGTCTCAAACTCAGATTCCTGGGAGATCATCCTACCTCAGCCTTCTGAGTAACTGGGACTCCAGGTGCGTGCCACCATACCCAGATCACAAATATTCTTTAAACACCTACTATGTACCAGACCTGGTGCTAGGCAATGAGTATAAATCTTCCATAAAACTACTCTAATGGGTCTAGTTGATATTTATCAAAAGCATATTTGTTAGGTTTTGGTGGTATTTCATATTTAGTTAGGCTGAGTTGAGCCAAGTTTGAGGCTGATCTGATCACTACTCACTCCCATCGCCAATCTGACACCCATTTCACTCCAAATGGCCCAAACCCCATTCCCTCTGCCTGGTGCCTTGACCACTTCCCTGTCCTTTAATCACAACTGAGCTCCCTCTACCTTCTTCCCTGCTTAGCCACGTTCAATCAGGAAGCTTTTTTGACCAGTGTCCATGAATTTCCCTCTCAAACTACCGTAGCTCCAAACATCGAGAACATTTTTAGATAACCCTGACTTCCCTTGTTCCCATGTTGGGTGTTGGTAAATATCCAAGAAGTCACCAGAGCCTCGTTTTCTTTATTATTTCCTACAGCTAAGCAGTACATGCACTGCTACTAATCACTCAACTGCTCCTCTCAGGAACTTCCTCTAAATCCATTGCTGAAAGATTTTTCAAGAAAAGCATCCTGCCCTCTCAAAGGCTATAGACGTATTTTTTTTCCTAGTCTAATAACCTAGGTTGCTTTCCTGTGATGGGATAACAACGGAAGATAAAGCACTTTGGAAATAGTCCAGTTTGATTCACTCTGCCCATTATTAACTCCTCCAGAAAACCTAACTCGGTGTGCAGAGCAGCCTTAGGCATACTCCGCCAAGACCTGTGTCCTACTTCTTAAAAGGCATCACACTGAGTATCTCATGGGTGTGATCTTCTTCAATCTTCACAGCAACATACCAGTATCACAATATCCAGCTTGGAGATAAGAAAGCTGAGGAGTAGAGAGATTATGCAAAGTAAGTCCTAATTAACCACCGCTGAGGCTGAAGTGGAAATTCAAATCCTGGCAGCTGCCTCCCCACAGCAGGTCTTTTTTGTGAATTACTTCATCCTTTCCTCTGAGCTAGTACCTCATCACCTGGCTAATCACCGTCTCAGTGTTCTTCCCATAAGGCTGAAACCAGTCATCCTCACATTTACATCAACAGCAGAATCCTGTGGGGGACTTGGTAAGACTACCCTTGTTTGGGTGGAACCCCAGAGATTCTAATTCAGGATGGGGAAAGAAGTACATTTTTAACAGGCATCTATTCCGCCCACCCCATCCCGATCATCACCAGGTGATTCTGGATCCAGAGGACTCCAGACTACACTGAGAGGTACTGCCCTGAGCACAGGGGGGCTCCACCCATCAGGGAAGAGGCACTGGTAAAATGGCATTTGTTCAATGGGCTTTGAAAAAAAATGCTATTGCTTAATGGGTACAGAGTTTCCACATGGGGTGATGAAGGAGTTAGGGAGATGGATGGTGGTGACCACAAGGTGCTGCTGACTGTACACTTTCAAATGGTTAAAATATTACATTTTATGTTATGACTATTTCCCCAGGATTCTTAAAATGTGAACTAATTTTTTAGTTGCCTTGAGCAAGGTGTCACTGACGGTCCCTCAGCTGACCTAGAAAGAGGTAAAATTGAATCCTAAAGTATCCCCTGAGAAATGATTGACTGTAAGACAAAAGGTGAAGCCAAGTTGGTCAATGAGTGGATCCTCTTCCATTTTGGGCTGTCTATACATATGCGGGTTGATGGGATGGAGATCGTGCTTGGTAAGAGTTCCCAAGGCACTGCAGAGAGCCTCACCCCACCTGCTCCACCCCAGTTAAATAAATCAGTATCTTATCTCTCACTTAGCTCACAGGTGTCCACGAACACAGTAATGAGGTAAGGGGACATGCAGGGGAAAGAGCCTTCTTCAGGCTTCCAGTAGCAGCTTCATCCTGGGACCTTCAATTAATCCCAGGCATCACCCGGGCAGCTCTGTCTCACCTTTGTGATTTGAGTTCAAATGCCATCTCCTCAGAAAGGCTTTGTCCACTTGGATGCAGCCCCTCTCCGGCCCACCCATGACTTCCTGTTACAGTCCCCTGCCAGTTGGTCTTCCTAACACATGTCACCACTAGAAATTATACTTATCATGTGTTTGTACTCTGGTAACTTGTTTGTCTTACAGACCAGAACCAGAATTTCCTGAGAGCTGGGAATGTGCTGGTTTTGTTCTCTATTTTGAAGGTACCTGAGACCTAATAAGAACTCAATAAATCTTTGTAGAATAAACAAATGAATCAGCCTCCTTTCTTTTACTTTGTATAACTGGTCCTTTCTACTTCACAAGGTGATTTGTAGGAGAGATCACATGAGATCAGGTTTATGATGGTGCTTTGTAAAAGGAAACAGGCCAAATAATGCGGTGGGGTCATTGTACTTGGGAGGGAAGGGCAGTTCACAACCCTCTCACATCTCAGGGCCCTTTGCTGTGACCTTGGCACAGTTGTGTACCCCCCTCCTCACTTCCCTACTCCTCTAGATTGATGGTTGTCTAAAATCTAGACTGGTGGTGTTCCACTCTGCTGGCCATCCGAACAGCACACAACCGAATTACTACAGGGTGAGGCTTCTTGGGGAGTTTTCTCATGCAAGGGCTCAGATGACAAGATGGTGCTTACAAGGCTAGGGAATCTGCCAGGAGGCCAAACCTAGGAGAAGAACCACAAAGGTGCCCCCTGCTCTGGATTAGCCAGGCTCAAAAGCACAAGTTGAGTACCTGGTATTTTCCAGGTCTAAGGCTCAGTCCTAGGAAGAGAGGTGACAGGGGCTGTCACAGTGGAGTGAGAGAGACAGACACTAAACTGGAAACTCCAACTTCATGAGGTGAATCTGGCCTGGGGTGTGTCAAGGAAAGGCTCTCTAGAGTGACTGATGCCTCAACTAAATTTAAAGTATGGGGGAAACAGGACGGGGAAGAGTGAGCAGCACCAGATGGAAAGCCCACGTATAGTAGTGAAAGGCACTGGACATTTACTACTGGAGTCCTGGGGGCTGGGAGGCGGGGGCAGGGTAGGGCAAGGGACTAGGAGATGTGCCCTGAGAAGCAGGCAGCAGCCTCTCCTGCAGGCTGTCTCAGACACGCAGGTAGAGGCTGTGGGACCACCAGTCTCATCCCCAGCCCAGAGGGTGAATCCAGCTTTGCTAGAATAGAAACAGGGAACTAAGAAGAGAAGTCTGACTTCGCTGGGCTGCAAGCAGGGAGGACTTGAGTAGGGAAGGACTAGATGCGGGGAGCTGGAGAGGGACAGAATGGCAGGAAAACAGTACCAGCCAGACTTGTTCACATGTGAGAACATTGGTAATGTCAATGACTCCAAATTGCTGGGGAAGCTGAGCCCAGCCAGCCTCAGGCTGGCTGGTGCGACTTCCTCCACAGCCTGGCAGAGCTCTTGCCAGGTGAAGGGAAAACCAGCTGGCCTCCCTGCAGGTCGGTCCCAAGTGAAACCTTCTCTGAACCCCCAAGAGAAGGCAGCAGAAATGAAAAGGAGGAAAATTAGGCCCCTGGTGGTTTACATAAAATATTTATGTCCCCCGTTTACTTGGAAAATGTGATATGATTCAAACAGGAAAGGCAGGAAAACAGAGAGACAAAGACAGAAACTGAGCACGTCATCAAGTTGGGATGAAGCAAGTACAGAAGAAAGTCCCCTTCATTTTCTTTCCCAGTGGTCCCTACACTGGAACTGCCTCAATTCCATGCACTCAAGAGAAAAGGAAATAGTGTACCAGCTACTCACAAGGCCTTATGTTCTCAGGAGCTTTCACATGAGAAATTCAAGCTTTGGGTATTTGTATAGATAAATGTAGAAAGAAAATGTTCTCAAACCCAACCCACTCCTCTCCTAATCAACCCCTTCAGCTTTGGCAGGGACATGGGGAGGGGGTGGAAGTCCCCACCTAAGCAAACTCACAATTCTCCTTCCTCCCATAACTTCTGCTCCTCCAGCTTCCTGTCAAGGTTGAACACAGCAATTCTCTGTCATAAGAGGTCAATGGCATAATAATAGTTGATCCCTAGAGGTGATAGTCTAGGGTACTAATGGGCAATAATTAGAGTCCACCTTAATAATCTATCCATGTTTCCTCCCTGAAAGGCCCAGGCAAATGCCTCAGTCTCTCTCATCCACTTCTGCATCCCCAAACGAATAAGGTCCCCCTCCCCTTCGTCACATGGGTAACGTTAAGAAGTAGAATTTTCTGTTTTCTTTCTTCCTGTGTGTTTCCCTTTGACTCCAAGAGGTTATAAACTCCTAGCTTGCTATTTGCCAGAAGATCCCAGTACCTGTTCAGTCATCTCCTAGAAATGAATATCTGTAGGACAGAAGACACAAAAGTGGGAAACAAGGTATATTCTGCCCATAAATGAATGAGTAAATAAAACATGGCACATTCAATTCCAAGAAAACAGGTCTTATTGTTTTCATGACTTAGATCTAGATAAAGGCACCTAGAAAGGTTACCAGAGCATAGTGTTAAATGTTTTTTTTTTAAATAAAAATAAATTTAATAAGATATAGGACTTATCTAAATCAAAACAAAACCACACACAAAAACAAAAGTATATGTTGATGTGCATGTGTGTGTAACAATATAGATGCATAGGGAAAAAAGTCTGTAACAATACCCACCAGAATAACAGTGAGTACTCTGGAAAAAGAAAGTAGAATTATATGGGGATTAACCTAAATCATTTTATGTTTTTCATCCTACAGAGCTTTCCTTTAATGAGTTAAATGGCACCAGGAAGGCGGTAAAACTAGTTCCTACTTGGGCAAGGGTTTGTTTATCCTGCTTATCTCAAGTGAGGGCCAACAATGCTAGTGATTCTGAATAGCAGTGGCCACTCCTTGTCCCATCCCCTCTCACCCACAGCTTCAACTATCACCTCCTAAGGATGACTCCCAAATGCCTCTTTCCAGACAGTCTCTCCCTCACACTACAGTCCCGACTCTCCAGCTTCCTTTGGGTAGAGCCAACACACCGTGCACACAGCCAGACTCCTGTCCTCCGTCCTCCCTCCATTTCAGCTCTTCCGCCTGGCTTCCTCCTTCCTATTCACTGGTACCTTTTTTGGCCCAGGAACCCAGAAAGGAAAATTCTAAGTCATCTCTAGCCCTCTTTAGCCACATCCCCAACCCCCAAATATTCAGTTAGTTGTCACCTTCTGGTTATTTTCCCAAAAGATTCTTCCTCCGGTTATCACTGACCCCCCCCCCCTTCACCCCTGCTTCATGTCCTTTCCACACATCTGCTGGGTTAGAGGAGTCACTTCAAGGGTCTCTTTGCCCTTGATTCCTTTGATCCACCAACTAGATGGCCTGTTGGGTGAAGGACCAAAATTCCAGCCCATGTAGGTTACTTTGAGTCTCTCTTCTGTTTCGTATTATATTAGCTGTCTCCCCAGGTTTGAGTCTTCTGCAAATTTGGGAAATATGGCTTTGTGCCTTATGCATGTATCTGATAAAAATGTTAAAGTGGGCTGAGCCATGAACAAGGCTCTGACTACAGATCTCTTTCTAAGGCAACCAGAGTTTATCATTAGCATAAAGAAAGTAACTTAAACTTAAGTGCTAAATGCTTTTCATTTATATCTTTCAACAATGCCTGGAGGTGCTATTCTGAGACTGAGGTTGAGAATAGACAGGTAACTTGTAAGAAGCCTCACTGCTATTAAGTGGTCAAGTTCTTATTTGAACCCATCTGTAGATTCCAGAGATTTTTGTGTTTTATCCACCACATAGAGGGAATCTGACCTTCTAAAAGATAAAGCACACAATTCTTAATCTGCATGGAGGATCTTCCATATTCTAGCCCCAAACTTTGTAACAATAGACAATACTACATGTTAAACACAGTAATAAATTTCATGTGCTCTATTTCATGTCATCTTCATATCCCTACAAGGTAGGTACTATAATTATGTCCATTTTACTGATTCAGAAACTGATATATAAAGAGATTAAAACTTGTTTAATCTGTAAATCAGAAATCACCTGAAAATAATTTTTTTAGTAATTTAATCAAGGCTGCCCATCCAGTAAACAACATAGCTAGATCAAACCCAGGGAGGTATTTAGGGGGTAAAATGAACAGGAATTTCCACTAAGGTGATAAGTCAACATGTATTATTGAGAATCTTTGTCAAAGGTTCAACATTGTGGTAGAACTGGAGATAAAAGAAGTGAAAACCAACAAAGGTCCCTGCCCCTGGCTTCACTGAGCACACACTCTACTGAGAAAGGTAAACATTAACAGGGAAGGCAGCAGGGTGAGGTGAGGACAGGAAGGAAAAGACACTATGCTCCAGGGATCTTGGTGAGAAACCAAGGGGGTGACATTTCTGGCCGTGGCAAGTGGGTCAATAAAGGCTGGATTATCTACAATGGAGAACACAGAAGAAGCAGGTTTGGGGAAAGTTTGGGATACAAACTTTGGGGAGATACCAGGGAAGGAGAAGCATATGCAGCACTGGAGCAGTTTGAAACCATGGGTGTCAAGGTGGTGCAACTCAACTCATGGAGCTGAGCAACACCACCATGTATGTGGGTTGAACAAGAAAAGAATAGATTTCAAAGGAGACCCTGCCCACTGGCCAACAGGCCATACCCTGCATCGTTTGAATCTGCTCTCTGCATCAGGAAACTCCAGCTCCCTCTCCTGGGCTTGAGCCACTTAACAGCTGGCCGAGGACAGATTTCTTGGTGAGAACACTGAAATTTTCATGTATTTGGGCCAAAAAGTTCTTTGATGGCAAATCCTAGTTGTAGAATTAGGAATGCCTTATTACAGAACCAACCCAAGTACTCAAGTTCAAAAAAGAGTAACAAAAGTAATAAATCCAGAGTAGAGCATTTATATGAACTAGTTACTCCAGATGAACCTGAACTCTTCCTTAATTCAACTTTACCCCTGGGCATTCTCCCACATTTCCCCTGAGCCTGTGCTCTGCAAAAAACCAGTCACGGTGTAAGTCTTTGCTGTCTCTCCTTGCACATTCTAGCCTTATTCCTTGGAATGTTCTGCCTCATCATAGCAGCCCTTACCTCCAGAATTCTTCAAAATGAAAAGAAATATCTTCAGAAAGGAAAAAATGAGGGTGGAACTATTTTACTAAGAAAAACACCAAGTAGCAGCAATAGAAGCCTCTTTCCCATGAGTCAAGTTACAGAGTTTCAATCAAACCCCTGTAGCAAAATGTTACAATTTACAACTTATAAATGACCCATCTCTATTTTTGCTTTACATTACCCTTCCACAAATAAATACCTGAAGTATTGAGAAATGGAGAGTGAGCAACATTTTGCTTCTCTAATTACAGAAAATGTCAGGTCCTCACTCGCATTATCATCTGGTCTAGGTAAAGTTCGCAGGAGCTGTGGGGCTCTTGATTACCTAAGTCCCCACCAGTCGGTATGGTACCTGTCACAATGGATGGCTATTGAGTGAACAAGAAAAAATGGACTAAAAAAAATGTAGAAAAAAAAAATGAGGCAGGGAATGAAGGAGACACGTACGTGGCAAGAATGTGAGGAAGGCTAGGTGAAAAGGCAACCAACCACCTGGCCTCCTGCAGGCTTAGGCTCCACAAAGACACTTGCAGAGTAATTAAATCTCTGGGTCATTTCTGGGAACTATAAGCACTGTCAATGCAAACCATGTATTTACCATTTAATTGTTTTCTTAAGTTTTGTAACTGCTTTCTCTTTTCTATGTGCCTTTAAAAAAAAAAAAAAAAGTGTTCTTAACTTTCCATCTAAACTAAAACTTGACATTGAATTTGACTACCAGCTTCTAAGGCAAGGATGCAGCCCCAGCTGCCTTTCAGGTTTGCTACTCTGTTCTATAACATGTTTTCACTCCAGAAAACGAGATCCACACTCCTGGTCTCAAGGATGGTCACCTAACCAGCTAACAGCAGACTTGCAGTTCTGCCTGTCTTGTGACGAACACAAAGAAATGAGTGTCCCTTTAAAGAGAGAAAGAAAAAGGGGAGGCGGGAAGAGGTATTCTATTTTCATTTCTTAGGAAGGCAAATTTAGAGGCTAAATTTGATTAAGATTCATTAAGTCCCAAGTTCTCAATTCTATGAATGTTAATGACAATGGTACATTAAAATAGATTAATTTTGTTGCTCGATTTTTTTTTTTTTTTATAGGTGTTTAAAGGTATTCCAGATCTGGGACAAGGGGACAAAAATGGGTTTTAACACCAGAACTTCTTCCAAGAAGACAAGCCTCAGTTAAGTAATCCATGGTGTGTACTCTATTTTCCTGATTTCCTCCCACAGCAACAGTGGCCCAGCTCCTGACCACATCTGAAGCTGCTCCTGTCACTCTTAGGGAAGCACTAGGGTCTCCTGGAATTCAATCTATGCACACTCAGGAGTAGCAAGCTAATTTTAACTTGGGCCTGTCATGATTATGGCTAAAATAGAGCTATTTTTATTTAAATCCAGAGTAAAATCTAAATGGGTTCTAGAGTAATGCCTCTCTCCTAGAGACATAACTCCTTAATAAAAACAACTGGATTGCAAAAATGGTTTAATGGTAGAAAATGTTAACATGGTACACAGCAGTAGGTCAAATGGGAAAAAAAAAAAAATCATATAATAATCTCAAAGATGACCTTTTTGGCATTTGATAAAAATTCAACTCCTGTTCACATTTTTTAAAGTCATGAATATAAAACCAGTTCCCCAAAGTGATTCAAACTATTTTAAACTAAAAAAAAAAAAAAAAAAACAACAACCTCACATCATACTCACTAGTAAATATAAAAAGCATTTCCATTAAAATATGGAATAAAATAAAGGTCTACTATCCTTACCCTTAGTTATTAATGTTCTGAAAAAATCTGATTTTTAAAAGAAATCATTTATGTTTGTGGATAATATGATTCTCTACCTGTAAGACCCAGGAGAATCTACTATAAAATTAAGTTGATTTAGTAAATATAAAATGTATAAAAAAATAAGAAAGATAGGATTAACATGAAGAATTTAGCAAAACATGACTGAAATATAAAAAAGCATTTGAGTAAAACAACAAACATATTGGGATGGAAAGACTAAATACTGTATGAATTCAGGAAGAATTCATATATATATGAATTAAAATGTTTATTTTAACTCCAATCAGAATTTCGATGGATTTTGGAGATTTTGACAAAATGTCTTGAAATTTAATTTGCAAGAATAAATAAGGAGAAAAAAGGAAAATCTTTGCTCTGCGAGGTAGTTACATATGTAACAAGGCTAACATAAATAATACTGTGTGGCACTCACTGAAGACTTAAGGGACAAACACCTTACACCTTAACTGATATTAGAATACACAATATGTACTTAGGAATCAACTAGGATTATTCAATAAATAATATAGGAAAATTCTTAGTTAAGCACTTAGAAGCCATAAACAGGAAAATTTTGCCCAAAAATACGATAAAAAGATATTATATATTTATCTTAAATTCATTAAGAAATCCTAAAATTTTAAATGAAAGAAAGAAAAAGGAAAGACAAATGGGCGTAGAACATCATTAAGTAATGAACCAAGAAAAAGCAAATTGTTGTCTTTCATTACTATGACTGGAAGAAATGCACAAACCATTAAATCGCAACTTTTGCTTATCAAACTGGCAAAAGTGAAAAATGAGAAAGATAGCACAAAACTGATAGCTCTAACCAAAACACCACTTGCAAAGGTCACTCCAGTGTATCATTTGAGCTGCAAATTAGAAAATTTTGGGAGGGCATTTTTGACAATACCTAACAGGAGCCTCTAAAAAAAGTACACTGTAAACTAGTAATTTCACTTCTAGAACTGTGTGATAAAGAAAGAAATAGAAGCCAGGTTGGTGGCACACACATGTAGCTGGGAGACTGGCACAGGGCATCACTGGAGACCAGGATTTTGAGGCCTGCTTGGGCAACATAGTGAGACCTCATCTAAAAAAAAAAAAAAAAAAAAAAAAAAAAAAAATTAAAGATCTGTACAATGGAGAGTTATTCTCATAGGCAAGAAAGCAGGGATGAGTTAAACATCCAATAAGGAAATAACAAGGAACTAGACAAGCCCTGTATAGAACTACTTGAAGAATAAGACCCAGCCATTGAAATTAAAGTTTGGAAACATTTAATGGCTTGGGGCACCTCTTCATGATGGAATGTAAAGTAAGGAAACTCGTATCTAAAACTGTGTATGATGTATCAATGCTACTATCTCAATTTTGTTTGAACAAACAAAAGCCTTAGGGCTACCCCTCCGCAGCTAGGAGGCTTTGGGCAAACCCTTGCATCTCTCAGGAAACCAGTTTCTTCAACCCTCAGGGCAAGAAGGTCAAGCTTGGACCTCTCTCTTTCCCAGCCCTCAGTTCTAATTATTGGATGGAACAGAATCTAATCAAAAATTAGTACACCATAAACGATGTTTGCAGTCTGCATTTAAAATCAAAAGACAAAGTGCAGAATTTTATTTGTTAAAATTGGGTTTTGATTTTTTCAACAATTGTCTCCTAAATTGGTGACATATTTTATGTAGACCTGACTGCTTAGATAATATAATTCTTTAGAAATGCCCAGCATGGTTAGAAATAAGCACACTCTCTCTTCTCCTCTGTGACTAATTTGATCTGGGTTTGCCTGCCTGTGATGGGAACACCCTTCACCTGTTGTCAACCATCCCATGACTTGGCATTGGAGAAGCAAGGGCCATTCTCAGCACAGGGCAGTCAAAAACCTAGATCGGAGAGATGTCACCAGAGAACACAAGGCTGTCTGACTGGCATGTTGCAGTGACAGTGTCAGAAAGTCATATTTTGAGTTCTATTTGCAAATGTATGTAACTTTCATATATAGCTCAAAAAGTTCTTGTCGTCCTTTCCTAGATCCAAATAATAAATGAACACATTTCTATCACAACTACCTCTAACTTTACCAGTTCCTACCACTGTGAATTTTAAAATCATGCCCAAGCCACAATTGAGAGAAAAACCTCAAGCACAGTAAACCAGGCGGGGTTAGGGAGGAACGAGCAGAGAAGTGAATGGGCTCAGACCCCAGCAGTTAACAAAGCAGCTCAAGCTAGGTCATGTCATCCAAATCCATCCTGCCTTGTGGGGAGGAGGGGGATACAGTTTCATGCCAAAAGCATTTAACTTCTGTGAATTTTATCCACCTCTGAGATTGACAAAACAGACTGGTTGAGAGTTCTTCAATTCTTCTAGGCAAACATTTCACAGGTGAAAATATGTTCATCAATGAAATCTGAGTTCCTGTTATGAATAACAACAGGCAAATTGAAACTTTCTTTAGAAATGACATTCACTTGAAACAACTCCAGTGATATCCAAATTAAACTGTGTTATATGATATTTTAATCCCAGACGTGTATAGCATGTACTTGGTCACATGTGTTTTTCCCAAATGATTTTTTTTCCATTCCCTGGATTTTCCATAGTCAGTAATATTATATAGTTTAAACCTAAAATGAAGTCATCAAAACAGTCTCTCCTTGCTGCTTCTTTAATTCTGAGTACAGCAGCCCTCCTGTTTTATTATTATAACATAGCTACTCCCACCAGGCAATAAAAATACACAAATGCTAGCTAAGTCCTGCTAGAGATCTGGACCTGAGTGCACCCACAATCAGCCCCTCTAAAGGAGACCTTTCACTACTGTGGTAAGTAGAGCACATTTCACGGAGGCTGCCACAGCCACTGGACCACAGCAGCAATCCCACCACCAACTAGAGAGAAATAACAGATTTTGATCACACATTACTGATAATGACTCTTGCCAGTACTATCTGGCTAAGAGCCCTGTCAAGCCTTCTCATTCATGTTTATGTTTTGATTCCCCCAGGTATCTCCTCCATTCTCTTGCTCAGTACGAGCAAGAGGCCCAGTGCTCACTGCCTCAGGGAAGGGATGTCAGGTGGGGAAAGAGACCTGTGAGTCTTTTGGGCTTTTATTTTCAAAAGTCAATCCTAAGGGCAAGGGGAAAGGCTCCAGGGGTTTAAATCTGTAGTATACACCCAACTGGGGGCAGAGATAGAGGGGGAGACTGGAGCTTCACTGTGCCCCTCCCATTCCAGGCCCTATTAGCTGGGGGGAAATGGGGGAATGTCTGCGGGCCTTAAATCAGAAGGGACCCTGTTTCCTTAGGCAGGCAATGAGCCCTCAGAGGCTTCAGGGAGACACAACCATGTACCCATGAGAAGCAGCTCGGTGTCACTGCACCTAAAGTCATCTGTAGTCAGGGACAATGAGCATGTGAGTGACAGACAGCAAGGACAGCTACAACTGAAACCCCACGGAGAGATGAGGTTAAGCATTTGGGATACTCAGTAACAACAAAAATAACTGCAGTGGCTAATAATTGTTGAATTCTTGTTTTATGTCAGGTACTGTTCTAAGCCCTTTCCATGAATTATCTCATTCAATTCTCACAACCTATTTGACAGGTACTGCTATTACCCCTTGATTATATAGTTGAGGGCTTTTCCACCAAGTATCACACAAATCATAAGGAGTGCAGCCAGGATGTAAACAAATCCAAGCAACCTGGCTCCAGATCCCAAATTTCTCAAATGAAATTTGGGAAAATCCTGTTATAGTTCTTGCACATCCAAGTCTGTGGGCTAAAGGTCACACATAGAGCGCCTTAACTTTGGGCACAATTCTTCTCAAACCCCTCTTTGTGTCTAACAAGAAACCTGCTTTTCTGCAAAACCTAAGGCAGAGTCCCCGGTATATGAAAGCAGCAGGGCTGCTCTGCAGAAACAGAAGGCTGAGAGCTTCATTGAGCATCTCCTTACCCTGCAGAGGCCCCAAGCGCTCCTGGAACGCAGTTTGGAACCCCTGGTCCAAACCAATATCACTCGGAATTATGTGCTTGAGAGGCAGAAGCAGCCCCACTAGAATAACTACCCGGCCAGTGCAATCAAAGGAAAAAAGCAAAAATGCTCCTCCATCCTGCTCACTGCCTGAGGGCCCTAGCCAAACATCCCATCCCAGCCTGACACTACCCAGCTCCAGTTTGAGCACCGGAGGGGCCAGAAGGAGGTGGAATTCGGGGCTGGAGGGAGAGTCAGGAATGAGGCAAATCCAATAAACAGGCAGAGGTGGGAAGCAGAGCCAGCAGGGCGGCAGGGCCAGCGGTCTGTGGTGAGCAGGGAGGCTGGTCCTCTGCTGCAGGCGGCAGAGGTGGGAGCCGCGGGCCACAGGCACTGCACCGGCCAGCTGCCCGGCCAAGCTGGCCAGATGCACTACGTGAGAAAGGAATGGCAAGATCTGACCAGCACCTCAGTCCTTGGGGGGTGGGGTGGGGGGACAAAACCAACAGCGTTGTCCTTCTTACCAATTCAAACATTGCCTTTTCCTTACATAAAGGAACACACCACTCAGTGGTGGATACCGTAGAGCACATCTGAAACTGCTGGCATCGGGAGCAGTGTGGGACACAATTTAGAATGCTAGACTGCTCCCCCACATCCCAGCTCTACCACAGCCCAGCTGTGGAATCTCGGGCAATTTACTTAACCGCCTAGGCCTCAGGTTCCTCCACGGCTATGTGCAGAAAACACAGCACCTACCTCAGAAGGTGACTGTGGGAATTAAACAAAATACATAATGGAGGACTGTGGTACCCAGGACGAAATTCCCAGCGAATGCTGGTTTATTGTTCTCTTACAGGGATAGCTTTACATTCCCTCCTAAGGGCACTGTTTTTTCTCTTCATGCCACATTAGTTTCCTATGGCTGCTGTAACAATCAACACAAACTTCATGGTTCCAATCTGTTATCTTACAGTCCTCACGGTCAGAAATCTAAAATGGGTTAGTAGGACTGGTTCCTTCTGGAGGCTCTAGGTATGAATCTATTTTCTTGCCTTTTCATCGATCTAATCTATCTATCTATCTATCTATCTATCTATCTATGTATCTATCGTCTATCTGTTTTTGCACTGCTGGAGATTGCACCCAGGGCTTCCTGCATGCTAGGTATAACTCCACCACTAGACTACCTCCCCAAAGGGCTCCTGTGTTCCTTGATGCCTTCTCTTGTGACTCTCATACCTCCTACTATTGATTCTGATACTCCTCATCTCCCTCTTATCAGGAATCTGTGATTAGACTGGGCCCATTCAGAAAATCCAGCATAATTCCCTATCTCAAAATCTGTAACATAATCACATCAGCAAAGCCCCTTTGGTCATGTAAAGTAACATACTCAAACAAAGAGACTAAAGTACTCACAGTTTCCAGAGATTCAGTTCACCTTGGGAGGCCATTATTTGTCCTATACACACACACACACACACACACACACACACACACACACACACACACGCTTTCCCAAAGCTTATAACTACAGACTCTCAGGAGACGCATGGCGAAGAAACAACAATATTAGTAACTCATTTAGAGAGCTCAGTATGTGCCTGGCACTGTGTAAGGTGCTTTAGGTGAATTATCTCAGGCCTCCTAGCAACCCTATACATTACTGTTACTATCTTAAGAAAGGTCAATTCCTTGTTCAAGGTTGTACACCCAGCAGGTAGCAAATCTTAAGAAAACAGGTAAACTTGATTCCAGAGCCTTTACATTTGACCGACAGAGTGTCTGGGCCCTATACCTTAAGCAACGATAACTGGGAAAGAGGGAGCAACAAGGCCTTCAAGACTGTGACAAAGGTAAACCTATTCCCTGGCTACAAGAGAAGAGCCTGCAGAACCCATGCTAAAAGGTACACACAAATGACAAAGCATCCAGGACATGTTCTCATACTCAAAGGAGAAACTTTGGGGTCATCCAAGAACTTCCAAATGCAGGTTTGGACCAAAAAGCCAAGAAGGGACCTTCCAGACCTGTGACTGTGTGGGGCGGGAAAGTGAAAAAGTCCATTACTGTCCCTAGAACAGTGCTGCAGTTTCAGCCAACCTCCTGAAAGAAAAGAGGAATGTAGGACCATCTGCAGAGACTTCCAACTGAGTCAGATTGACCTGCACCCTCCAAAACCACAGAAGGCTCAGAACCCAGGTGGGCCACCAGAATGGCTCTACCTGTAGCTCTCCTTGGTTTACACCAAAACCAAACTATCCCCTCCCTTCATAAAAATGGCTGTGTATATGCAAGCCCCCCTGTGCCAAGGTTTCAACAAGGGCCCAGTGGTTTCACCAGCAGCCACACTGAATGACCTTTTCCTACCAGTTCTTATACAGTTAATGGCTCAAAACCAAGTGCAGTTGGCACAGGATGGGAAGGGACAAGTTAAACAATTGCTGAGTACAACTCTTATGGTGGCTTAACTACCCACAGCTTTCAAAACCTCAACTGCTAAACAGTGTAGCCATAGCCTTATCTGAAACTTTCCAATGAGCTGAGTTAAAGCTATTAGGTTTCACCCAGTCATTCGTTTTAGATTATGAGTCTGCTTGGACTGAGTCCTGGCTCTGGCACTTTCTTGCCATGACTTAATGCAAGTTACTTAACCTCTCAGTGCCTCAGTATTCCCATCTTCAAAATGGACATAGTAATGGAAGCCCACACACCCCCATCTGAAGCTGAGAAGTCAACTATGATTCATAAATTTGGGGGATTTTATAAAAGGTGAGAGGGTGCATATGCCACCTGTTACATAATATCCCCAGTGAAATCTGTAGTAAATCAAATATGCCCATTATTTCTGGAATAAAAATACATGAATATTTCTTACCAGGTGAGAAAAGTAGAGACTATCATAACCTTATCTCACTCAGTTCAGACCACATTTTGCTGCCAAATTTATTTTAAAAAGTCCTGTTCACAGAAGACGTTTTAGATTTTGGAAGTATAGGTTGTCTAATGTTATAAGAATTAAATAGTTACTCAATGTAAAGTGGTTAGAATAGTGACCCACATGTAGGAAGCATTATATAAGGGCCATCAATAACAATTTCTATCATTTTCATCTGAAGAGATTCAATAATGGATCATAAACAGGAAACTAAACTTATGACTAAATTTGGTTTGGAAATCAGTTCAGCTTGGAAACTGATGGGCATTAACCTTTGAAATAATTCTCCAGGGAAGGACTTTCTAAGATAATAGAAATGTTCTACGTCTACACTGTCCAGGGCAGTGACCACTAGCCACATGTTGCTATTGAGCACTTGAAATGTGGCTAATTTTATTCATTCTAATTCATTTAAATTTAAATAACCATATGTGGCCAGTGACTATTATGTACTGAAGAGTGCAGCTACACAGGGCTAGGTTCCCAGTCTGGTTCATGAAAACCTATTTAATCATAACACAGCTGAATTAGAACTGAATAACAAGAAGACTGTGTTCTGCATCCAGGAAGCAGAGAAGATCACACCAAGCTGCAGAGTTTGGTCTTACTGTCCAGGTCTGTAGTTGGCCCAGGGCAAAGTGCATCTTTCTCCACTCACTCCCTGCTTCCTCATCTCCAACTCTCCCCTTCCCAGACCCCATATTAACTGGGTGGCATGCTCCCTGAAGCCCCATCTGTCCCTCCCAGCCCTCCACTAGTAGCACCACACTCTCCAACCACCTGCCTTTCCTCCCCTCAACCAAACTCCCACTTGCGGAGTGCCAAAGATCTCAACTGGATTCAGGGAAGAAAGCAAATTTGCACTTTTATTCCATCATTTCTCACATTCATAATTTCATCGAATTCACACTTTCAGTTGTTTGTTTTTCCTGGCTTCTTCCCTGATTCTCCTTCTGAACCCACAAGTTCTGAGTTTCTGTTTGTTGTTGCTGTTGTTGTTCACAGCAGTAATCCAGGCAGAGAGAACAGGAGCCAGGACTGAAGCTGCTATTCTCCTATATAGGCTGCTGTGGAAGGCAGGGGATGCCAACACACACATAAGGGCAGAAGAACCTTGATCTGTGCAAATCCCTCCTCTTGGGATAGAAACATCCCTTGTTTTCTGCTTAGAGGACTCTTCCAACATGCGCAGTCCTTTTCAATCTTCCTTTGTTCATTTAGAAAGTTATAAGTAACCAACTGCATATTAAACAAACTTTTAAAAGTATATAACAAAAGCCCAGGACATACGTAACTAAGTATAGGTGCAAACAGGAAAAGAAAACCAACTACTTTCATTGGAATCTAACTGCACCACAATTCACTTGAGTACAAAATTTTTAATGACACCAGTTCAAAAAGGGAGCATATTCAAGGAGCTGTGTTTCTAGAATAACTTAAAGAACATCCCCCACCCCCAGCTTAATCTCACCTCTTACCTGGTTCCCAAGGTATGCACCAAAGATGATCAGAAGACATTCCACATATAAAGAAAATATCCCCTGTGGAATTATACAGGAAGGATAGTGCTAATGGTAAATATTCTACATTTTTAAATCTTTTCAATTATATTCTTTCCTCCAAAGTAGAGATTTATATTGCAGAACCAAAGTCTTAATGTTTCATACTGGCCCACGATTATTTCTAGAGCAACTAATAGGTGCAAGCACTGTGCCAAAAAAAAAAAAAAAGAGAGAACCACAGTTGATGCCTTCAGTAGGGAAATGAGATGTCTACATAAAGAATGCTCCTAGGAGGTGGAGAGTGGAAAGACCTCTCAAGGAATCAGAGCAGGGACAGGTTGGCTGATGCAGGCTGAGGTATCAGGGAAGGCCTCAGAGGTGTTCTTAGTGTGAAGGCTGGTTAGCATTTACAGTAGTGAATGCCGGCCAGGAAAGGCAACCAGGATGAGAAAAGAACGTTCTGGATGACACTGTCAGACATCCTTCAGAAAAGTATTCTCTAAGAAGTGGTTGCATATGACTGCCCAAGGACAGTCCACCTCTCCCTTCAGTGACAACTGGGCACCTGTACAGGCATTTATTTATGGGATCACTTGCAACCACCTCCCCAAGATAGGCTCTCAACAATTCTCCCTATTGAGGCCCACCATTTTTGACCCTGGTGGTGCCCATTCTGTGGCCTCAGCTCTGCCCCCACCCCTACAGGGGGTTCCTTCAAGAAACCTATGGGAATCCTGGAATCTTGCAGAGATTCAAATGACCTGAAATTACCGAATAAAACTTTTCATTGAAGTGAATCCTACTTAACACCTACCTATTCAGGGCACTCACTATTTAAAATGACACTGACAAATCATTAAACGGTGAATTTTACATGCACTGAATAATTAATTGAATCAACTGAACCAAGTTCCTCATCGCTTAAATACCAGACAAAAGGTGGGGGTGAAGGCAGAGGGGCTCAACAAATTAATACTTGCACTTAGCATGGGCCAAGACCAGGACTTCTAGATCTAGGTTATTCATTATTACAGCACTGAAGGGCGTATAGGAAAAGACTTAGCCATGCTTCTAGTTACCAGTTAGAGTGGGACCACGTCCAATACTGTATTTTCTAGGACTTGATGTAGATAAATCTCTCCCGGAACAATCTATCGAACACTTTCTTTGAAATACTGCTAAGTTCGGCCACGACTTTTTTTTTTTTTTTTTTTTTTTTTTTTCTTTGTACTGGCCACCTCCACACCATACACACAAATGAAGTGGGACTTGAGTCAGGCATCTGAAGGCGCGAGGAACGCACTCACAGGGTGACCTCCCACCCAGGCGATGGCTGACTTGCCTTCCCTCGGGGATCGCCTGCCTCGGTCTCCCCTGGGAGCGTGAGGACAACCCTCCGCAGGTACGCGAAGTCAGGCAGCTCCCCTTGGCATGTCCACAGCCCTCAAAGACCACCCCCAGCTCTCCCCTTCTCCAGTCCTCCGGACCGAGCTACAGAGCCGCTTCCTCACCTTTCATCTTCTGGCCAGTCACGCCGGCGTCCCCAAGTGCCGTGTCCTCCTGGGACTGGGGGGTCCGCGCGCCCGTCGCTAGCGGCGCGGGGAGTCCTAACTACTGGTCTCACCGGCAGGGCGGATGCCCAGGAACTCCTAGAGCCGAGCAAGTGCCCGGGAGGCAGAGCCCGGAGCGCGCCGTCGCCCCTCCCGCCGCAAGCCCGCTGGGCTCCGCCGCCCGCGTTACCGGCTGCGCCCGCGCCAGCACAGTCCCTCGCTCCGCGCCCGCCAGCGGTGCGCGCTGCCCCGAGCGCGGCGGCGGCGCGGCGCGGCGCGGGCGGCAGCGGGGCCCCCGCCCTGGGCCGGGCTTTCCCAGAACTCGCCCGCCCCGGTGAGAGGCCGGGAGCGCCGCCGCGGGCCGCGGGGCGACCGGGGGAGCGGCTTGGGCCGGGCCCGCCCCCGCTTGGGCCGCGTGGGGAAGGCGGGCGCCGAGGGCGGACCCGGCCGCCACCCCCGCCTGGGCAGCCAGCGGCACGACCCCAGCCCAGCCCCTTGGCCTCGGGCGCTCCAGAATTGTCCTTTGGCCCGGGTCTGGGGGAAGCTGGCGACAGCGCTACTGGAGTCGCCGGGCTCCGGGAAGGGCGGGAATTGGGCACACTTGGATGGCGGGAATTTAATCACACTATCCAGGGACCATCCCTGGTTGACAGATATGGAAACTGAGACTCACAGCTGCCAAATGACTTGACCAAAGTCACCCTAGTAGATGGCAGCCCCGAGAGTGGAAATCACTCTGTCATTCATTCATTTAACAAGTATTTGTTGAACATTATCGATATGCCAGGCTCTGCAGATAGGCCTTTTGCTGCTAAGAGTTGCCATCCATGTCTGTGGACTCTAAATCTAGTGTTCTTTCAATGCTGAATCAAGTCTAGAGATGTTCACAGTTGCCAGAAGCCACAGGCTCTGCACAGAGCCTCCTTGGCCACTGGGGCAGGGTTTTACACTCAGTGTGTAGTCAGGAGAGTCAGGGAACTGGAGAAAAATCAAATCAACTCCTCCCTTTCCCCTAAACCTGTGCCACCTCCCTCTTTAGCTGTTCTATTGAAAGGCCATTCCTAGACCTGACCTCTCCTCCCACATCCAATCAGGACCAGTTCTGTGACCCATAAGAGACTATATGGTCTCTTAGACCAAATCATTCCTCCACACCACAGTCATATTATTTTTTCATCTACAACTTTTAATTTAATGCAGAAACCTTCAGAGGCTCCCTATGCCCTCCAAACTAACCCCCTTGACAGTGGGCACAATTCCTTGGCCAATATGGACCACCCAGTAAGATATCTCTCCCACTCCAGCTCTGTACCTTTGCAGCTTGAGCATCGCCAGCTCCCACATTCTTCTTGTTCAGGTTCACCCTTTCAGGTCCCTCTTAAAAGTGAGCTCCCTCTTTTGAGCCTCCAAAGCACAGCAGAGGCTGGATCAAGCAAGAATGCACAGGACAGCCAAAGAATTCTGCCCATAAGAAAAATCTGCCAGCCTGTTCCTTACACTGTTTTGCTGTTTTCTTGCCATTAGGATTTAATGAAAACTAACATTACTGCCTCCCGTGAGAGACGGTTTGCAGAGGGCTCTGAGGATATTCTTTTTTCTTTGAGAACTCCAGATTTTAGCACTAAAACAATTGGTTGTTTATTCCAACCCCTGAGTCTACACTGTCCCATGCAGGTAAATGGAGGGACCAGCAAAAAGGTAGCATCAATAAACAAAGTGAACTGTTTATTTAATGTACACTGTTACATTGCACTTTATAATTCCTTTAATGAATCTAGTAATAGCAAACATCATCAATCACCTGGAGACCCCAGGTGCACACACATTTTGTTTGTGTGAGTGTGTTAATTGGACATGAGAATTAGATTGCTGCAAATTGGTGGATGCATAAGCAGTTAACATTGAATCCTTCACATGAGTCATTGCACCTTAGTAACCAAGACAAATCTAGGTCCACCCAGCAGGAAAGTTGTCTGAGTATCATAATCAATGTGCCCCCATCTCTGCAAAAGGGCACCTTCCTCACATCTTTGCAAAGAGAACTGGTCCGAATCAGTGTCCTTTCCTCGCCCCCTCACTCTCTCTTTAAATCAGACTGGAGGGAGCCCTGTCCCTGAGGCTGCCTCACCGCGTTGGAATGTCTGAGCTAACAGTACTTCCAGAGGGTTCATTGCTCCTCTGAACAGCACTGCCCAGACTTTCTGGAGATTTTAATTCACTCCCCAACCTCGCCAACAGTTGCACACAAGGTGCCTTTTTACACCCTGCTTTCTGTTCAGTGAAACATGCAGACCATCTCAGGGGCACAATGGCTTCATTCAAGACGTTTTCAAAAGTGCAGCATATAACCTCCATGCTGTGAGTTGTTGCCAGCCATTATCTGGAGGAAGAAAGACTGTCAGATAAAGTGCCTGAGAATTGGGGGAACGCCACACAATTTCCATGGAAACTTCAGTTCAATCAGCTTAGTTATAGATCTGTGTGCAACATCATTCTGCGTAGTAAACAACAGCAGCCCCAAGAAATAATACTGTGGAAACGTTATTTAGATATAGTGTATCTATGTTTGAAATTTTAAACACACATCCCTTTTGAACTTGTTACATAATGGTCTCCATTCAATGGAAATTGATCTAAATAAGTGATAAATGTTTTGCTTAGGAAATTTAAGTCAGAGAATAATTTTAAGAAATACAACCATCTCCCCTTTCTGTTTCCCTCGTCCTATAATTTTCAGAAGTGGGGGGCGGGTGGTCTCTAACTTCATGGTTGTGTTTGCCAACCAGCGGCCCCACACCCTCGTCTGCACGCACAGAAAAAAGTGATTGGCGCTTGGCCACACTCAACAAGCCGCCATCAGTTAACTCAGTTATAAACAAACCCTTAGGTTGATAACTGAGTGGTCAGTATGGGCCCCCATTGACTAATACATTGGTCTTTGTTAAACAGCTGCCAACTGCCAAGCAGAGGAATTTGCCAACAGACATCTGGGGAGACTTGAAGGCTTAGAGGAACTGGAGAAGCCAGTCTCCAGCTTTAGGAGGCCCCATTTCCTTCCCTCGACGTTACAGCATCAGATCATACCGGGCTTACCAACCGTCTGCAAGTAGGCTAGTGAGTTCAGACAGTGAGGAAAAAGCCAAAAACAGGCTTTCCAGAGTTATCTCATTTGTGAAGTTAGCAGCAGTAAAGCAGTTCCAGGTTGTTCTCTGTTTCTGCAGCTGGAACGTCAGAGTTGATTAGTTCTGCAAGCCCCCAACCAATCCTGTCCTTTCATTTCTCTGCCACTGCTCCTCCTAGCATGTCACTTCTGCTAGCATTCCCACACATTTTTTATTAATAATTATCATCCTAAGCCCAGCTTCACATCTTCAGCCACTCCTCCTGCTACATAATGATAATGATGGTAACCAAAATGTTGGGCGTGCTGGCCATTGAGTCGTTCTTCTATTTATTCATTCAAGAAAGAAGCATTGAGCACTGACAATATGCAAGCATGTCCTAGGCACCAGGGATACAGCTGTAAACAGTCAACAAAATCCCTGCCTTTGGGCTGCTAATGTTCTGGCAGGAGTAGATTGATAAAAAAGTAATAAAGTATGCAGTTAAGTAAAGCACACAGCATAATTGACTGTGATGAATGCTTTCTACTGATTCTGAGGTAATGTGCTCCTTTTCCAACCAACCAACCAACCAACCAACCAACCAAAAAAACCCAACTACTAGGTTTTTTTGTTTTGTTTTGTTTTCAACAAGTAATCTGTCTGAACAGTTTAGCAGAGAAAAAACACACACCCAAAGAATTTGCAGGCTAAATTAAAAAAGAATAAAAATAAAAAACAGAAACCAAATTATTTAGAACTAAAAGTCAATTAAAACGACAACCAGCTACATAGCCAAAGATGTAGGCTGTAACTAAAGCAATACTGGACAAAAAAATTTGTAACTTCCTAGTAAGTACATTTGTTAGAAAGAAGAAAGGTTTACAAAGAATTACTTAAGCACTTAATATAAGAAACTAGATAGAGAACAACAGAGTAAACACCAAAGAGGAACTAACACATGCAAAAGGAATTATTTAAATAGAAAACAAAAAGTAAAAAAAATCCAGTTTTTGAAAAAACCAATAAACTAAGAAATCTTCTAGCAAAACTAAGATTTTTAAGAAACACATAATCATAATACATAACCAAGGAATAGTTATAAAGTTTTTATTTACTACTATCTAGGCACCTTTCCACACCTGCAAAAGAGCCCAGATAGTGTGACTCCTTATTCTTCATTATTAGGCCACAGAAAGTGGACATCATTATCAAGGTAGAAAATGAAAGTGTAACAGTGGTCCACCTCACCTTTTGAACATAGCTCTGAGGCTTGTTTTTAGGTGTTTCCTTTTTCTCTTCTCCCTCCCGACCCCAACCTGGGAGTGGGGAACAAGATTACCTTGAGTTATCTGTGCTCCACAGGAAGAAGATGTCTGCCAGAGAATCTAGGAAGTGAATATCTCCCAAATTAACAAGCAAATGTCAGCACACCCTCAGGGCGGCCTGGGACCCCCTGTCAGGGCACACCTGGAATGTAGCCTTTGAAGAGCTCCTTTAAAACCCCCCTGTTCCTCCAGATGGGTAGAATCACAGCCTCTGGGATAGGAGTCCCTGTGTTTCTCCTTTGCTAGCAAAACAATAAAACAACTTTTTCCTTTTTCTCAAAATCGTGACCTCATTATTATATTGGCATTAATTGGCGTTGGGGACAAAGACCAAGTTTTCGGTTACAAAAGGTCACATGAGGACACCAAGAGAAATTGTACAAAATTAATTTTAAAACAGATGAAATGGACAATTTTAAATTTGATTTTTTTTCTAAGTAAGTGTATTTATTGATAGCTACCACAAGCAGTGTGAGTCCTTTGACTTTGTTGTTTCCCAACATTATTTTGGCTAATCTGTGTCCTTTGCATTTCCATCTGAATTTCAAGTTCAACTTGCAAAAAAGGCAGATGGAATTTTGATAGGAACTGCTTTGAATTTGTAGATCAATTCGAATCCATTTGTGTCTATAGATCAAGGAACATGGAAAAAAAAATTCTTTATTGTGAAAAGCAAATTTCTCTCTCATCCTTTCCACCCACTTCCCGACTCAGACACAACTTGGGTATCTTCCCAAGGTTATTTCATGCATATTTGAGTATCTGGTACCTTTTTTATTTTTAAAAACATATTACTTACCTGCTATATTACTTGTACCTTGGCTTTGTCATCTACTAGTGTAAATTAGTGATTCTCCCATAATAGTGCATAAAGTACATACTCATTTGCTTATGCAGTCCTTTGCTGATAGAAATCTAAGTCATTTCCAGCCTTTCATTATTACAAAAGGGGATGCAATGAATAGCCCTGTGCCTGTACCATTTCACTTACACGTGAAGAATATTTCTATATGATAAATTACTAGAAGTTCAGCTCCTGGGTCAAGAGACTTCAGAGTTGTAAATTTAAGAACTGCTGCCAAATTGACTGTGTTAGGGATTGTAACCATTTACATTTCCTTTGGTGATGTGAGTCCTTGTTTTCTCACCCCTTTGCCCACAAGTGCTTATTAAATGCTTGAGGCTATTCCAGCAGGTGATTGTTGGATCTCCCTTCAGGGTGTGCCATTTACTTTGGCACCCTGCCTTCTCTGTAGGAGGTTTTCTGGCATGGGTGTCCTCTCTAGAGACCTTGCCACACCTGTTTATCCTTCACTATAGTTGGTATCCTTTCTTGGTGTAATTAAAGGAATGCCTCTGGCTGAGCTTAATTAATTTCTTCTTTTAGATGATGTGATCATTTTCCTGAGTGCCTAAAGAACTATTTAGTTTTCCTTAAAGTCCGACATGTAAGTGTAAAGGGTAAAAGAAGAGGACAAGTCTTACCAATATAAAAACTTGAGAATTTCTAAACAAATACATAGGACATGATTGTGATAGTCTCAGGATTGGAAAGAAGTTTTTAGATGAGGCTTCCTTAAAAGCTAACTAGAAAGAAAAAATTGGCATATTTGTTATTAACCATAAAGCCTATGTAGTCACGGGCATCATCAACAAAGGTAAAAGCAAACCCAAAGATTGGGAGAAGAAAGTTGTAACTTGCATAATGAACAAATTGTTAGGAGTTTTTTTTGTTTTGTATTTTTTAAAGAATGACTTAAAATAAGTAGGAAAAACAAGGTAAGAAAATAATAAACTGATAGAAACATACTAAATCTCACATATCTGTGAAAAACAAACAAGTTGTTTTCAACGACAATAGCTTTTTACCAGAGCTACTTGGCTCAAAAAATTCAAGTCTGCCAAGAACAAATGTTAGAAGACATGAGAATTAATATTCTGTTAACGAGAGCAAAAATTGTACAACCACTTAGAAGAGTAGGTAAGCAACATATAATGAAATTGAAGATATTGGGCTGAGGGTCTGATTCAGTGGTAGAGTACTTGCCTATCATGTGTGAGACCCTTGGTTCCACACCCAGTCCTGCAAAAAGAAAGGAAGGAAAGAAAGTTGAAGATATCCTTACACTACAAATTCCAGTTCCATTTCTTTGTCCATACTCCAGGGGAATTTCTGAAATTCTAGAAATTCTAGAGGAATTTCATATGCATAAGGAGATATAATCAGGTTCTTGGACATTTTTGAGTAATCACCAAAACCAGAACAACAGATCGAAACAAGCCCAAATGTCCACCTATTGGGAAATGAATTAATATTTGTTTCTGTTCTGTCTTTTGGTAAAATGCTTTATGATGTTTGAACACCACTGCTTTAGTATGAAATGAAACCAGAATTCACCCCCAGGCTCAGTCTCTGAAGTCCACAGCCTGGCCAGTTCACCAGCGGCTGTTCAACCTGGCATTCCAAGCTCCCCACACCTTCTCCTCTCATCTTTTCAGTCTTATTCTCCATTTCCTTCACTCAGTCATGAAGTGACTTTATATATTTTCTCAGAATGTTCCCTTTCGAGTTCCAGATCAGACTGTTCTGCCACTTTTTACCTGTCATACTTACCAAGTAAGCAAATTCCAGGAAGTCACTATGCTGCTTTTCCCACAAACCATGCTACTCCACATTTTTCTATTTTTATTTTTGAGAAAGAAGATCCATTCTTATAATTAAGATTTTAAAGTGCCTGGTTTTCTGTGTCATTATACCCCAGTGAAAAATGAGGTCCCTTAGATGCTTTAAGGCATCTCCATTATGAACCCATGGAGTAAATCTGTGCTAAAAGATCAAGAGTGGCACTGGTAGTGGCTAACATTTACTATAAGCCAAGACTTGAGCATTGTGTGATTGAGTCATTAAATCATTAGCCCCATCTTATAGATGAGAAGGCTGGGACTTAGAGGGGAATTTGTCCACATTTGCATAATTAGTAAGTGGAAGCCTCCCTTTCCAAAGCCGGGGTGTGTTTTTCCGAAACCTGTTTGATTAACTCCTGTCAATGAATTGCTTTTAGCTAATTTTTCTGAGAAAATCTGAATTCTGTTTTCAAGTTCATGAAAAAGGACAGTGAGAGCTTGGGAGCTGGGTAATTGTTCACATGAGGAGGAAACGCTCTTCAAAGGAGTTGAAGTGAATTCAGAGGGATCTATCTGAGCTTCAAGGCAGCAGTACCCAACTGGGGTGGAGAAGAAGAGTTGTCGAAAGATCCAAGGTCATCACTGTGAAAGTGGATCTGATGGTCAAATCAAAGTCGAAGACAAGAGCCAAAAGGGAAGAATGAGCAGCAGAAGAAGGTGAGCAAACAGCAAGCTCCTTACTTAACCAGGGGCAGGCATCTGAAGAACTTCTGTTGTCATGAGCCAGAGTCTCCCCAGTGCCTCACAGCAGAATTCCAGGTGCCTTTTCTGCTGAGTAGCTCACACATGTAAGCAGACACCTGGGGCCAGGCAGTGGGGCCAGTCATGTGCAGTAGCCTTCCTTTGAGGAAGAAATGCTGCCCATTGTCATTGCAGTGGTCTCCCCCAAGGGACTCTCTAATCTTTCTAATCTCTGTTCTCTAACCACGGATACTTAGAGAAGAGCATTGCCCTGGTGAGACCCATTCCTGTGTATTTTTAATTTTACTCACTGAATAAACTAATCTTAGGGCTGGGAATATAGCTCAATTGGTAGAGTGCTTGCTTTGGATGCACAAGGTCCTGGGTTCAATTCCCGGCACCACAAAACAAACAAACAAACAAACAAAAAACTAATCTTAGAGGGTTGGGCATTGACAAGCGAAGCATAATAAAAATAAATACCCTCTGTGGTCAAAGTGGTCAGAAATGTGCACCAGGCCTGGCAATAGGGGCTTGGACTAAGCTTGCTGAGGTGAATTTGGAGCCCCGTTTTCTGTAACCAAGAAGTGACCCCTCCCTCCTTCCCTCCAGAGGAAAAATGGGAGTATTTAGACATCTTTGAGTTATGAGGACCATATTAATTTACTGCAGCTGATGGAACAATTTACCACAGACTTAGTGGCTTAGAGCAACACAAATATAGTCTTATGATCCTAGGGGTTAGAAGTTCAAGTTCAATTTCATTAGGCTAATCTATATATCAGCTGGATGAGGTGCATTAGGGAGCTCACAGGGAGAATCTTTTCTTGTCTTTCCAACTTGTGGAAGCTACCTGCTTTCCATGGCTTGTGGCTCCAGTCAATCGGCCTTTGTCTCTGCTGTCACATTTCCTCCTCTGACCCGCCTGTCTCCCTCTTATAAGGACCTTCCCGTGATGATCTTAGGCTTAATGGCTAATCTCTCCATCTCCAAAAACTTAACTTAATCATAGATGCAGAGTGCCCCTCCATGTAAGGGAACATATTTGTAGGTTCTGGGTCCTGAGATGTGGATGATTGTGGCGGGTGGAACCTGGGGCCCAGGGTTACACCACGTGCACCGGAAGATGGCAACTGGCAGAGAGCAAACGGTGTTCTGAATATGCATGGAGAAAGGCAGAACGCGTTTACAATTGGCTGTATTATAATCAGTTCAGCTGCCTAGCACGTGGACAGATATACTTTACATGTATGCTCGAGCGAGTGACTGCTTGACCTTTAACAGGATTGGATGGACATATCTGGTTACAATTGCTTATGCATGAGACTGCTTATATATTGAGGGTGTTATTTGAATAAACGGGAAGCTGCTTCATGAACTTCTAAAGAGTATGTGTCTTCTGTCCCGCTGGTCGGGCCGTAAGCGCGAAGAGTGGCAGTTTTCCACAAGCGGTTTTCGGTAAGCGAAAAGACAAAGAAGCCGCGGTTTCCCGTAAGAGAAGCCGCGCAGTGAGCCGCTTGAAGCAGCCTGTTGGCAAGCAGCTGCGGTTCTCTGCAGATGATATTAGGGGGCAGCTATTCAGACTAATCTTAACCTAGTAAGGCCCAATTAGTCTTGAGATTTACCTTATAAAACACCAGGTTCTTTTTCGATCTTTCCTCCTTATCTTTGTTCTTTCCCTAGCTATGGTATCATTATCATATAATATGATTATATGATAATCACAATAACAGCATTGTGTTATTTATGCATTTCATACATTTTAACTGAATGTAGGCATGGGAAGATAAAACTCAGCTATTTTAATAGCAGAATCAGGTTTTGAACTCAGGAAGTTGTTCCTAGGGTTAATGATTATATTATCTTATCTCTGGTGACCCAACCTCCTCCTGAGCACTCTGGTGTTGATTGTGGCATTCAGTTAAGCTATTTGACGTCTTACAACATCCTCTTCAGACTCTGTCTCTCCCAGGAACACACCAACATGGCCTCTGCTTTGAGCCACATACACAGTCAGGCCAGCAGCCTCCTTTAGCTCCAGAGTGACTTTAGATCAACTGACCACATCAGATCTCTGACCCCTCAATATAAGGACCAACCCTTGACCATGGTAATTCCACAAGCAATCAGTTCTTGAGATCCAGCTAGACACATTCCTGCAGGCTTTGCTCAATATTGAAAAGTGTTACTTTTCTTAATGGGAATGTGACACATGCTTCTGTTTTTATTGAGTACATGGAATCAATGGTTAATGCAATTTGATTCAAACTCAGAGTATAACTCCACCATTGGAAGAGCAGTCATGTTCAGATTTTAGAAAATGGACGAGGTTCTGCCATAGTTTGTTGAAGTTTTTCATTTTTCATCTATATTAAGCTAAACACAGTTTGGCAAGTCAGCCAACACAAGGCTCCTGTTCTGACTAGATACTTTCCTTAACACAGGAGTTCTTAACCTGAGACTATAGACAATTGGGAATTGTGTAGGTTGGCTTAATGCATCCTGTGGATGCACTTATTGGTCAGTTCCTGAGATTCAAGAGCCAAGGAAATAAGCAGTGTGACCAAATGACATGTTCCAAAGGTGGCATTAATTTCTGGCAAGGGTCAGAAATACCCTTGTCTTTCACCTGTACGACCAACAGTCTCTTGGGTCAATTTGCTTACACTCTTGCCCCTGGGGATAGATGGTAATCTATTCCCTAGTCAGAGTGATTCTTTCAAAGTGTGAGTCAGATCATACTTCTATTCAAAACTTTCCAGTGGCTCTCATCTCATTCAGAAGTCTTTCCTCAGCCTACAAGGCCCTCCTTATTCCACTCTATTTTTCTCCACAGCATTTATCTCCATAAAAATCCACTGACTGGTTTATTGGGTCAATTACTTTTTGTCTCCTCCACTGAATGTGCCATGAGGTCAGTGACTTTGCTTGCTAACTGGTATCCTTAGAAACTAAATTAGTGCCTGGCACCTGGTAAGGAGGTATAGAACCCTCATTGAGATATAACCTGGTTTATACCCAAAGGACTTAAAGTCAGCATCCTACAGTGACCCAGTCATATCAATGTTTACAGCAGCCCAATTCACAATAGCTAAGCTATGGAACCAACCTAGGTGCCCTTAAACAAATGAATGGATAAAGAAAATGTGGTATATATACACAATGGAATATTACTCAGTCATAAATAACAAGGAAATTATGACTTTTGCCAGTAAGTGGATGAAACTGGAGACTACCATGCTGAGTGGAATAAGCTAATCCCCCCCAAAAAACAAAGGTCAAATGTTCTCTCTGATATGTGGATACTAACTCACAATAAGTTGGGGAAAGGGAAGAATAGAAGTTCATTGGTTTAGACAAAGGGGAATAAAGGCAAGAAAGTGGGGATGGGAAGAGGAAAGACGGTAGAGTGAACAGGACATAACTTCCTGTGTTCATACATGAATACATGACCTGTGAAACGTCATATCATATACAACCACAAGAATGGGATCTTAATTAGAAGGTTATATTCCATATATGCATCATATGTCAAAAATATACTTTACAGTCATGTGCACCTAAAAAGAACAAATTTTTAAAAATGTAACCTGGATGTGGACTGCCCTGGTTCATATCTGTGACTTTCCTTCAAAAGGGAGTGCTCCCAGAAGATGAGTCCCAATGCAAGAGTTAATCAAACCTCTACATGTAATCATGCTTGCTAGTGTCCTAATGCCCAAATCCAGTGTCGATGTGGGAGAAGACTACACAGGACACAAGTACCAGAGGCAGGGTTCACAGAGAGGCACCAATATAACAGCATATCATATTTCATATATAGTTTTTACTTTTCAATCACATGAAATCTCTACATTTTCAAAAAAGTTAAATAATCATGGTGATAAAAGCAATTCACAAAACTGAATATAGAGTCAAATAGATACAAATAGATATTAAGATGATAGTATACTCACACACAAAAAGAAATCAGGACAAGAAATTTTGAATGTGATTCTTTAATAGTATACCCTTCACACACTCTCCAAGTATCACCTCCAAAGATTACCTTTTAGTTACAAGAGAAAAGTACTTTTCCACCTGACACCATGTTAACCCAGTGGTGAAATTTAGCATGACCACTAGTGGAGCAACCTGACATGTGACTCCTTATGGGTACAATGACAGTGTACCTCATCACATATATAATGTTCTTGACCACAATGTTTGGCCAGAATTTAACTTTGAGTTTACAAGGTGGCAAATGCAGAATGTAAGGCATGCTATCAGACCATTGGTCAGGACACTTAGAGAAACCTCAGTAACATGAAGTTAAAAATACAGCAGGTATTTTTCTAGACTGCAGGTCAGCATAGAGACATGACAAGCGAATGCAATGTGTGAGCCAAGATTGAATTACAGATGTGAGAAATGCATTAGAGGATATCTTGGAATGATTAGGTATATTTGCATTTAGTCTCTTTTCTTTTTTCTTGTAGTGCTGGGGATTGAACCCAGGGCCTTGTGCATGCCAGGCAAGCACTCTACCAACTGAACTTTAACCCAGCCCATAGGGATATTTGCATTTAGATGTAATTTTTGGATCAATGTTAAATTTCTTACATATGATATGGATGATAAAGGTTATTGACTTTTATGGGAGACACATGATGAAATAGGGGTAAAGTTTCATAATGTCTGATACTTTCAAAAGGTTCAGAAAAAAGAAATTGTGTGTGTGTGTGTGTGTGTGTGTGTGTGTGTGTTGCAAGAAAGAGAAAGAAAGCAAATGTGGCAAAATATTAATAATAGGTGAATCTAGCTAAAGAAGATAAATTCAGTATGCTGTTTTTAAAATTTCTCGAAAAGTTTGAAACTTTTCAAAATAAAATGTTAGAGAAAAAAACAGTAGAAAAGTAAACAGCTCATGAAAAACAAATACCATTTTATATCTATTAAACCAGTTCCTCCCACCTCACTGTGGTCTGCTTTTTAAAACAACATCCAGAGCTGCCAAGGTCGTGGGAAAGCTGGTACACTTGAATTGCCAGTGGTATGACCACAGGCTCAACTTACTTGGGCTAGAATGTAGCAATTCATAGGAACACTTTCATACTGATTGACACAGTCATTTCTCTGAGAATTCTTTTCAAGGAACTAGGCTGACAAAAGTTAAAAAAAAAAAAAAAAAACCTACGTCTGAAAATTGGAAACAAAAATAATCTAAATGTCTAACAATAAGAATTAGGTTTGGAGATTATGCTCCACCACTAGATGGAATATTATGCAAGTATTAAATGTAGCTTTTAAGATTTCTTGAAATAAAAAACAAAAGCTAAGACTAACATTTAATTCTTTAAAAAAATTACAAAATGAAACTATATGATTCCAACTTTGTAAACAAAAGCATGAATACATGTGAAAAAAGACTAACAGGTTATGGATGAATATTAGATGCACTAATTACGGTTCAAGAATTATGAATTTTTTTTAAAGTCAGATAAAACTGTTCCAGTTTATGCAATACAGAAAAAAAAAATGATCTCAACAAAGTTACATTTCATTCTATACAAACTTTCAGAAAGGCGCCATACTTTCGGATATGCTGGTTGTGTGGAGATTCTAAAGATCAAATGACAAATTAGCTAACCACGCAAAAAATATGTATGCCATGGATGAGGGCTGGAAGGAAAAGGGAAAACTTAAACCTACATGCCAGTGTATTCTGATCCTAAATGTTTTTATTTCTCTTGACAGTGTTTTTTTCATCAGTATGTTATAAAATCATTTAAATAAGGAACAAAGAATGAAACCCATAGGTACCACTCCTTCAGCACTTACTTTGTGCTGTACCTATTTTACCTCTTTTAAGCTAAATAACTGCAGTTACAGTAGGAACTTTAAAGTAGGTTGGCAATGGGGATTTTCTCCTACCTCAATTGGCTGGCTTCTGTACCTACTTTAGAAGACTCCTGTGGTTTCTGTCCTGGTGTTCTTTCTCCCTGTCCTGGTAATAGCACCATCAATCTTTCTTGGGAGAACTCTATCTTCCCCACTCTTAGCCACATGTTTTTTTGATGGAGCTAACACTGTACACTGCTGTTTAACCAATAAAATGCGGGACTCCTAAGACCAGCTCACCCTAAGCCTAAGCTGGGTTCTCTTGGTACTTATTCTCGGTGCTCAGAACGTCCATGTAAGAAGTACAACTCTCCTGCTGAAAAGATCACATGGGTCACAAAACTGCCAGAGAACCCCAGCTAAGTTCCCAGGCACACAAAGTCACCTCAGACCCTACGGACCAGTCTAGCCATAAGTAGAATACTGATGTAGGCAGATTCCAGAAGGAACTGAAGAATCGCCCTGAAGCAGAGCCCCACCCAGGGCTTCAGCTTCTTCCAAGGACTTCAGAGCTGCTGTGGTTAAAGTATTTACTTATTTGTTTGTTTATTGTAAGAAACAGAATTCAGTTTTGGCCAACTTATGTCATGTATTAGTTTCCTAGTGCTGTTGTGAAAAAAAAAATTATCACTAACGTAATGGCTTTAAACAACACGATATTATTGTTTTACAGTTCTGGAGATCAGAAATCCAAAATGGGTCTTGCTGGGCTAAAATCAAGGGGCTGGCCATGTTGCATTCCTTCTAGAGCCCTGGAGAAGGATTCATTCCCTGGGGTTTCTTTCCAGTTTTTGGAGACCACCTGCATCCCTTGGTTCAGGGCTCCCTTCCTCCATCTTCAAAGCCAGGCGCGTAACATCTTTGAACCTCTTTCTGCCTCCACTCCCATCATCGTACCTTCTCTGGCTTTCCTATCTTTCTCTGTCTTATAAGGACATTTGTAATTATAGTAGCTCCACACAGCGAATCCAGGATGCTATTCCTATGTTAAAAGCCTTATTTAATCACATCTGCAAAGTCTATTTTGCCATGTAAGATAATAGATTCATAGGTTCCGGGGATTTGAACATGGACGCATTTGGGAGGCCATTATTCTGCCTATCACAATCCAAAAAGGAATATTTTGGAAGAACATTGTATGGTCTCAGGAAGGTCAAGTATGTGAACCACCAAGATTCAGGCAAAGCAAGAGGAGCCCAGTCATCCCTAGGAACCTGGGCATCAGGAGTTAGTAACATTACTAAACAGTCATACATAGGAAATTCTTATGAGGTGTCAGGCACCGCCCTAAGAACTCTGTGCGTATTAACTCATTCAGTTCTCACAGTAGCTGCGGTGCTTCCACTTCTGTGGAAATCCATGGGAAAATGAGTATTTTACTACCTCTGAACACCACATACTTTGATTTTACAGCTGTTTAACCAATGAGGAAGTAAGAAATTGGAGCGGAAATGTTGCCTTCAAACTAACAGAAGAATTTATTCACCCATCATAAATTGAACAATGTTTTCCAGATACTAGAGAACAAAGCTTTATGTTGTCAAAAAGTTTGGGAAATGTGACAACTCTCTCAGAAATTTATATGCCGTTACTACGTTAAAAATTACCTGTTTTATACTGTTTATGGGTTAAACTCATACTTATTTTCTTTGCAGAGTTATTAGCATATCTTTTTATGCAATAGAATTTTGTCGCTGCTTTTGTTATGTGTCTTTTTTTTTTTTTTTTTTTTTTTTTTTTGGTTTGAGATGTGGTCTTGCCAAGTCTCCCAGGTTAGCCTTGAACTCACAATCCTCCTGGCTCAGTCTCTGAAGTAGGTGTGATTATAGGCATGTGCCACCATGCCCAGGTTATTTCCGCCTACTTTTGGGTATTTTTGGTACCAGTAGCTGGTACTTTCCAGTTACTTTTGGGTAGTTCTGAAGTAGAGCACAGATAAACTGAAACATTTATGAAGTTGCAACTTTTCTCATCATGGCAGCTGAAATTTAAATTCTACTCATGTGCAATTTGTTTATTTGCTAACAATATGCCAATTTTTAAGTGCATAGACTGGTATTTCTCAAAACATATTCCTGGCAACATTAGCATCAATTGGGAACTTTATAAAAATGCAAATTCTCAGATCCCCACCTCAGATCTATTGAATTAGAAATTTGGGGGGCTGGATCCAGCATTCTGAGTTTCAATCTGTTGGGTTCTGATGCAAGATAAAGTGTAAGAGCTACTGCATGGTAATATTGAACTTGCTCACCATTCTTGATAATGTTGAACTCGAAAGGACCTCTCACAGCCCATGAACCTTGAATCAAAACAGGTGACTTAGGTAGCCAACTGTCCTGGTTGGCCTGTGATGAAAGAGTTTCCTAGGATGCAGGATTTTCAGCTAAAACCTGGGCAGTCCCTGAGAAACTGGGAAAGCTGATCACCTTTTTCCAGTCGCTTTCTCCACATTTCATAGATGAGGAAATGGGAGTTAAAGGACTCAAAGTTAAAAGATATCATAGAGGAAGGACTTGCACATGCAGAGCATTTAGTTTAGAGACTGAACTCTTAACCCTCATGCTGTACCACCTGTTAAATTGGTGAGAATTTTGTTAGCTACTGGCTGCTCCAGGGCAGAAGGTTGGCCAGCTGGAGCTGCCTTCTCGGAGCCCAGGCCCCAAGCAGTCTCCAGCTGAGTGATCTGAGCAAGAGTTCTTTTGGGAAAGAAAAAAGTACTATTCATGGTGATCAGAAAAGGACAACCTCTTCTCCATCCTCCACATGGTGTAATGTGGTGACAGTGGCCTGACTTTGAATCCTGGCTGTACTTGCCAACTCAGTGACTTTGGGCAAATAGCAACCTATACACCTCAGTTTCCTTTTTAAAAAAATTTTTGTATTTGTTCTTTTTAGTTATACATGACAATAGAATGTATCATACATACAGAGCATAAACCCATTTTTGTAGTTGTACATAATGTGGAGTTTCACTGGTGGGGTATTCATACGTGAACATAGGAAAGTTATGTCTGATTCATTCTACTGTTTGTCCGATTCCCATCCCCCTCCCATCCCCTCAAATCCCCCCTGTCCAACCCAGTGAACCTCCTCTCTCCTCAACCTATTGTGCCTCAGTTTCCTTATTTATAAAATGGAGATACAGATAGTACCAGGACCAAAGGATTAAGTGCATGAATGTCCTAAAAACACAATTCACCATATAATGAGCAGTCAACAAATGTAAATGAGAATAATGAGAGAGACTATTCTCATTTTTTCCATTCAGGTCTTGGCAAGCTCTCCTTCCCCTGACTGCAACAGATGGCAAAAAACTAAGGGATGGGATCTTAATGAGCAAGTACTATATGCTGTTCTCTGCAGCACCCTACATGACATCTGATGCAAAGTGAGTGCCCAATATGTATTTCTGAATGAAGGAAATGCCTACTACAAGGAGGCATAATGTTAGGTTGCAGGGATACAGAGATATCCCTGCAAGAAACCATCTAATAAGGAACTTGGATTTAAAAAAAAAAAAAAAAAAAAAAAAGGTAGTAAGAGTCCAAAGGCCATCATAATAGGAGGATGCAAGCTGAATTGGGTGGACCCAGAAGGAGTTACCCTGAAGGCACCTGAGATGGCCATGAGGAGGATGGGAAAGGCTTCCTCGCAGGACCACAGGACCCAAGTGAGTGTAGAAGAACAAGCAGAAGTCAGTCTCACACAGCAGTGAGCAGCTCCAACAGAGTGACAGCGTGGGCAGAGGACAGAGGCGTGAAGATCACCACGGTTTTGTAAACAGACAAACACATTTTAATGCTGGTCTTTGGAGAGACCATTAGACCAGCAAAACCAGCATGGGATGGGAAGGAATCTGTGTTCTCCCTTCCTCTCAACACATACATGCTCTGGGTATGAAAGAGCAGGGGTCTTCTGGTCCAAATGTGGCTGACTGGCAAGAAAATAAGACAGGAGAGTGAATGGTCATGTTCTCAGCTTTGGGGAAATTTTGGTATTCAGTTTTGTTCTCTAGCACCAAGTTCAAGCTTCTGCAAAGACTGGGTGTTCCCCCAGTGCTTCAGACAGACTGGCAGGGCAGTGACACAGACAGCCAAAATTGTAAACAGGCTTCCCAATTGTTTTTGAGGCTTGCTGTTCCCCAGCCCTTTGCCCTGAGGGGTTCTGGAGCCTGAAGTGTGGAGGCCTGGTATTATCTGTATGGACAGAAATAGACTCCCTGGCATGGAAATCGAGGCCACAAAGGGGACACCAAGTCAGCTCTATGGGTGTGTACTCATTGGTGAATTTCTACCCCCCAAGTGGCGATTGGATAGTACTGTTTCCCACAAAGCTAAACTCAGACAAAACTGCATGTAAACAAATTCATTTTCCCAAATCACTGTCTTTCATCATCTAACAATTAGATTGCAATTTATTGGTTTCCACAATTAGATTAAAGCAGTCGGTAGGCAATCATTCTCATTAATACATCTGCCAAAAAAGAAAAGCCTCCAAGATGGTTTGAAATACAAATCATTCCAAATTTAATACCCACATCTTCTCTGACCTCCCTTTTCTAATTCTATTGAATTCTGTCTCAACTTTGTATAAGGTTTATTCATCCTGATCAGACACTCAACAGACCAAACCAGAATATATTAAGATACATGACTCCGAAGCAGGCTTAAACTTGTTTTCTTGCTTAGATTTATAAGAAAGTCAATTTCAGTTCAATTGGTTTTATTTCAATAGTCATTTTTTTCTTTCCGGGGGAGATCAAGTGAGTTTCAATTGTAGAGAAGCAGAAGTAGTCTCTTTCATTATAGAAACAAAAGGTTATTAAAATCAAAGCATTTATGACTGGGTGAATTGATCTCCGAGAACAAACCAATACTCTTTGTAAATTCTTGAACTGATTTGAGGGTGATTATTTTCACCTTACCCATCTACAATAGCAAGCAAATAAAATAGTTTGAGGGAATGCACTGAGTCTAGGTATATACAGAAAAGGGAGGCTAGATGATTTAGTGAGTTCTAATCTCAGATCTAACCTTCTAAGAGAACCTTAAGAAATCTAGAAAGAAATTGACCAAATTACATTGTTATATTGTGTGCATGTTCAAATATGCAACAATGAAGTCCACTATTATGTATAATTCTAATGCATCGATAAAAGAAAAAGAAGGCAAGGTACTATAATCTCTAGATCTCTGTTTCCTCACCTGTAAGTAGAGAATGAAAAGACTTGTATTCCTCAAAGTTTACCAGTGGTTGCTAAGGACTGGGATAGAAGGGAATGAGGAGTGCCTATTAATGAGTAGAAGGTTTCTCTTTTGGACAATGAAATGTTCTGGAATGAGATAATGATGATGGTTAGATATCTTGCAAATGTACTTTTTTAAAAAAAATACTGAATTGTACACCTTAAAATGGAGAATTTTATGATATGTGAATTGCATCTCAATTTTTAAAGAAGCAGTGCTACTTCACAGGGCTATGATTAAGAGGCAGAGAGAAAACATCTGCAAAAGTTCACAAAACCATAAAGTGTCATTTTTAGTAAAGATAAGTTGTATTAGTGGGGAAGCTTTGTTTTGGATTGGTTTGATTGCCAGTAACAGAAACCTGAGAATTTACTGATTCCTGTAAACAAACTACACATTGTTGCAGGCCCTTAGAACAAGAGATTCCAACCAGGCCAAAATTCTTTCCCTTCCTCATCTTGGCTTTTCTGAATATTACCTTCATTCCTTTCTGAGGGGTAACTTCTATTTGTCACCAGAGAAGAATCAGAATCTTTGATTTTTTGACCTGAAGTTAAAAATTACTGTGGATTAGCTCCAACTGGCCAGGTTTGGGTACAACATGCAAGCTTAACCTGTTACAGTGGCTTAGATGACGTCTGTAAGAAGATTGGCAAGTTCCCTAGAATCACAGGGGTAGAGAACAACTTCCCAAAAGAGAGGGGCAGAATAAGAATCCTGAGCAAAGCTGTACTAACATCAAACACCTAGATCTAACCCCTAGAACTTCTAATTTAATTGATCTGGGACTCAGGACACCAGTATTATGCTAAGGCTCACCAGGTAGTCTTAAGGTTTGGTCAAGGTCAGGAACTATCAACTCAGACTTAATTACCTTCCTTACACAGGGATTGTGACTGAAATACAAATATGGAAAGTTATTGTCAACTAATGTGTTATAAAGTGTAATGATGGTGGTGATGATGATGATAATGACGAAGATATTTCCTGTATGCTTCCTGGGTACCAGGCACTGAGCATTTTATGAGTATAATTTCATTTAATCTTCAAGAACATTAGCCTGCTAACATTATTTTCCCTTTTCCTTGACTGTAATATGTCATCAGTTGAAGGCTATCAATTTAATAACAGTTATTAGAGAGGGTCTGTTGTTAATTAACAGACAGGAAAATACGAAGATTTCATCAGTTCTCCAGAGACAAAGATTTGCTTTACTTAGAATAAATTTAAATTTATAGTTACTTATGATGAAATAAAAATAAGCATGTGTGGTGCTATCAATGTGAACAACTAATTTGACGTTATGTCAGATGAACAAATGCTTTCTAGGTAATCTTCTATGTTCACTTTCATTCACGTAGGACAATTATGTCTCAAGCTAGGGTACCATACTGAACCTAGAAGCCCAGAAGCTGGTGAATTTCTTCATATACAATCCATTTCAGCAATGATAAAATATAAAAGGAATTCTCCCTATTTTCAGATAAGGCTTTAAATGGTCTGTCCTATGACCAACCCAGTACACCAGTGCTAGAGTTTTCCAGAATCTCCTTTATTGATAAACTTCCATACACAAACTCTCTTCGACACAAAGTAGTCTGTTGGAACAAAATCTTGCCAGCCCTACCTGCTGCCAGTCCATGGGGGTTAAAAAGGAATGGATACCGTGGGCTTTCCAGACCTAACCTGTCCCTAGACCTCATTTGGTATGTCTCTCAGTGCGATGCAGGAACTGGTGTTAAAGCACTTTGAAACAAATACGGTAACTGAAAATTCAGGATCCTCTAGAAACAAATACATTTATTTTGGGCAGGGGGATATATCAAGTCAATTAAGAAAAAAAAAAAAAAAAATAGCTGAGACTCAAGAACAAGTGTGGACATGATCAGCCGGATCAGTTTCTGACTTTAACCAGGCCATCAACAAGTGGTTTTAAAATGACTGAATTTGTCTGACATTGTTTAGATCTTTTTCTTTCTTTTAAAAAGTATTATTTAGTTACAAGAAAATTTAATGTTGATATTTTAAAAAGAAAAAGAAAGCAAGAACAATTCATAAATAAAGAGTAAACATCCCCATTTATTTGTTCCCATCCGCATTCCATTGAGAGAGGCAGTTTGAAAACCATTTTTCTTCACCAAATTTGAATCGTATATGTGTAGTTCATATTTTTATTTTTTCCATTTAACAATGTAAAATGACCATCTTATCTTATTTTAACCATAAAGTGAACTGAACAATTCACTGTAAGTACTTTGGGATTGCTTTTGTAGCTCCAAATGTTTATGTGGGACTACAGAAATGTTCTTAAATGCAACACTGTTCTACCAGCATTGGTAAAACTCTATAAATCAAATCCAAAGTCACCAGAGAAGCTGGCAAAATCTTTGGTCTTCTCTGCTGGTACAGAGAAACCTTGGTCTGTGGTTCCCAACATTCACATGGTGCTGTGTGGCAACACCCTCCCCGGTTCCTCCCACCTCATGTCAGTCCTGTGCTGGGTAAACTGGCCGAGTTGGGTGAGCAGGAGCCCAGATTTGTAGGTTTGCAGTTTCCATTGGTGCAAATACCCCCATTGTGGCCAGTTTCAAGTATCAACAGTTAACAATTCCAAGTTGCTCTAAAACATCAGGCCTTTTGATGATCAATTCCAGTAACTAGTGGTTTATTGTGATATAACCCTATTGCAGGCTGACTTCAAACTTATTAGCCACTGCACCTAAAGAAAAGGTGAGAATAAATGGAAGAAATGAGCAAGGGCCAAAAGTGGAAGGGAGAAAGTGAATGGGAGGAGCACCTCTCTAGTATTTCTTCATTTACTTGGAATTTCTAGCATATAACCTCCAAGTACAAAGAGGTTTTTCTGCAGACCTACAGGTATCAATATTATTATGTTCACATTTTTCCTTCTCCCAAATAAAAACTAAGTTGCCCACAAGTCTGGTTTTATGTTACATTAACATCTATTAGGTGTTCATTGCAATTTTTCCTTTCACAGCTGCTAGATCACTTATGTCTTCCATATTTTTCTTCTGCATAATGATTTTCACGGAAGTGAATATAGTAAGCATTCTAAAATCTTACCAGTTGTAACAATAAGATAATGGAACTTTAGAAATCCAATCGTGTATCTGGAAAGACAGAAAAACCATGCCATTATTTCTTAGGAAACCACATACTCATTCTCAGAAGGATTCCATAACTCCAAATATTTAGGAAATGTTTTTGAATTTTATTTTTGTATAAGGTTATGAGGTATGAATGAAAATTGGTTATGTCGTCTTTGTCAAAGGATGAAATTACAATGTAAAGATCTTAGCCTTATTTTGATTCTAGAATCAGGTAACACTTCATTCCATAAATAGAATGATGTTCTAATGGGCTGGGCAGAAGAGATTGGTTTTGTAGAAAGGGCCAAGGAAAGGCAGAAGCAAAAACAGAAAGCAGATGGATCCTTCCAAAGTTACTTTACCTGTAAAGTGGGAACAGGGAATCTGAACCATAGAAAAATAGCTCCTGGATATCAGATTACTTCAGGTTCTTCTTCTTTTTCTTCTTTTTTTGTTTTTTAAAGGATGAAGGGAGGGAACTTAAGTTCATGCCAAAAGAAACTGGCCTATTGGGAAATTTGGCTGTTCTCTCTAACCTTGATTTCTTCTTAGAAGGTTGATAGCTTAGCTCTTGGCTAAGTGAAGTCACTTTGTCACAAGTGACTTCATTTTGATTGATAGCCTGGTCACTTAGAGTCGAATGCAGGATCTTAGTCCGAAGCAATGACCTTCCGTATCCTTTATTTAATTATTTGATATTTTTAAAAATTATAAATATAACCTCGAAGAGCATTGGATTTGGAATGAGAAGATCTGGATTCAAGTCTAGCCTCTGTCACCTCCTGGTTTTATAACTTTGCATAGCTACTTCTAGACTCACATTCTTTCTATTTGATTTGAGAATAAAAGTACCAACTCCAGAGTTGTCCTAAAGGTCACATGATATAAGGCATGCTTAGAACACTTTGTGAAATGAAAAGCATTATTTAAATGTAAGTTATCATTGGTTCATCTTGATTAGAATTGAATGGGCTTGGCAATTTGGAAAGATCAGAGGCACTCACTGAAAACCTAAATGTTCCATCACTGGCAAAGTGTCTGTGGGATAAGAAATATGTTTGGCCTTTGCCCCTGGCTTCTTGCTCAGAGATCCTAAAACACTTGTAATTTCCTGAGTGACAGAAATGTCCATTTTTTATTCACAAAGAGACTCTTTTGAGCATACCTGAGTTTATGCAAATGAGGTGACTTCAGGTGGGGCCTCTAGAGAGCTTCTAGATGGGGCCAGTTGCCAGAAAGATCAAATGTTTAGAAGGTTGAAAATTTCAACCCAATCCACTGGGGAGAGGTGAGAACTGGAAGTTAAACCGTAGGAAAACTCTGACAAGGAGATCTGATGAGCTTCCAGATTGGTGAGCACATCAAGTCACGGGAGGGTAGCGAGCCTGGAGGCACAGGAGCTGTCAAACCAAAACTCTTGAGACCAAGGGATCTCTGAAGCAAAAGGATTCAATAAAGGTTGTTGCAGGATCTGGGGCTATGACTCAGTATACAGCAAGTGTTCAGTCCGCACCACCAAAAATAAATAAATAAGTAAATAAAAATAAAAATAAAAGCTGTTACTCATGCTAGCCAGGAAAAGGACCAGGTTCTAGGACAAGTTCCAACTACCAGCAACAGGGCTAGTTGGCAGTTAGCAATACATCTGCCAAACTTAAGAGCCTGGAGTGCTTTTACAACAAATTTGGGGAAGGAAAGAATAAATTGATTGCATTGAATCTACATTGGCTATAGATAAGAAAGAGAGGATAACAAAAAGCAGAAAATATTTTGGGATAGGCGCACAATCCATAAGGAGAAGTTACTTGTTGCTTCTGGATTGGTTGGGGTTAATGGCCTGGAAAGTTTGTGCATAAACAGAGTACAGTGAGATTTAAGTCAAGGTTTCAATATACATTCAGGAATGTGAAACAGTCTTTTGTTGGTTTGGCCCCAAACTCTTAACTGATTAGCTTCCCTTATGTCTTTCCCCTCCATCCTCTGGCCCCTGTAGATAAATTGGGAACCTCTTAGAACGCTTTTCTTACCAAAACCCTCAACAGTCCAATGCTCCATACTTTACTATATACATCTTTACTATATACATCTTTTCCATCTGACTGTTTCTGACTGTATCCATTATGATAAGCCAATAATATTATTGAAGGTTTTTCCTGAGTTCTGTGAGCTACACTAGCAAAGTGTCAAACCTGAGGAGGGGAAACCCCTACTTTATATCTGGTTGGCTGGAAGAATAGGAGGCCTGGACTTGCAATTGGCACTGAAGTGGGGGCAGTCTTGTGGGGCCCCTCTCAATAGTGGGGTCTGATGCTTACTACAGATACTTAGTGTTGGCATTGAATTAAGTTGTTGGACACCCAACTGCTGTCTAGTGAATTGGTTGGGGGCTAGGGAGATAGCTCAGTTGGTAGAGTGCTTGCCTTGTGTGCACAAGGCCCTGGGTTTGATCCCCAGCACCGCAAAAAAGAAAAAAGAAAAAAAAAGAATTGGTTGGTGTGGGGAACACACACACACACACACACACACACAAACACATGTTTGGTATTACCTAAGAGGATTCAGACTTACAGACCTAGAACCTTCTGAGAGCTGGACACAAAGAAGTCATATCCTGTACTGAAGCCCTTCTCATTGGCATTCTTGTTGCTTCCTGGCCCTCTGCTTCCCACACCCACTCCACAGGATGAAAGCAGAATGGCTAAATGCAGTGCATTTATGAAAATGAAATTTGAAAAGTTCCTTGCTGGGTTTTTGACATGAACATCCTCTCTCCCTCCCAGCAGCCTGGGTCAGCCAACCCTCCTCCTTTTAAATGGCCAACTTAGATTGCTGCTTTTCTTGATATTTTAAGACAGCCTTGATCTGAGCAGCAGGACCATCCAGTCCATAGTGGAGAACAGAGTCTGAGGATGTTGTTCTGCCATAGTCCAGGATTAGGAGTGAGAAATTAATCCTGACCCCCACCAAGGAGCATGCTCTGCCCCCAATCCACTGGGTCATGTGAATGAAACAGTTAGCCAGGTACCCCAAGTTCCTTTCTGTAAAATTTAGTTATTTGTGGACTTCTGGAACAGTAACTGTGGTTACTGCCACCTGCTATATTCCTTTCAAATCTGAAAGTATTTTCTCCTTCCATTTTTCACCTTAACAAAAAGAAAAAAAGCATCTATTTAGGTATTCCAGTGATGACTATACCATATGCAGTCTATCAAATAGACAACAGATAAATATATATCACTTTACTATATTTGGTATCTTTTTTTTTCATTTCAGGTTTCTAAGTGTTCTTCATTTCTAAGAAAACAAGAAAGGAAAACTGCACCACAGTCTGAGGAGAAAAGAAAACTTTGTGTGTGGTGTGAATTTGTCATTTGCTGTAACTCCTATGGTTTGAGTGTATCCCCAAGGTTTCATGTTGAAATTTAATCCCCATGATGAGGTATAAAGAGGTGACAAACTTCATCTGAATATGGTATTTAGAAGTAGGACTTTGGAAAGTGATTAGCTAAGGTGATTAGATAAGGTCATTAGGGAGAAGCCCCCTTCCATTTAATCCTGGTGGCTTTATAAGAAGAGGGACAGAGACCAGAAGAGATATGCGGACTGTCTCTTGCCAGTTGATGCCTGTGCTGTCTTCGGGCTCCACCAGCAAGGTGGACATCACTAGGTGGGGCTCCTTGACCTTCTACCTGTAGGACCATGAGCCAGAATAAACCTCCTATCTTATTAACTCACTCTGTCTGTGGCATTGTTATTGGATACACACACACACACACACAAAGGACTAATAACAGTGATAAGTTGTCCTGTATCACAATATCTTATTTTTTAAATTTTAATTTATTTTTACTTATTTATTTATTTATTTATTTATTTTCACAATGCGTTATTAACTAAGGGTTTGCTGTGGGCACCCTCTCTATTTGGTATTGCCTGACTCTATTTGGTATTGCAGGGTTTTGTAATTGCTACAAATAGTCATAAATCTAATAATATTGAAATGATTTACATGATACTGTTGTTTCAGTGACAGATTATATGCAAAGTATACCCAGATTCACAATTTGGTTTAGCCACTATAGAGCATAAAAGCTCTTTAAAAAAAAGTCAGTTTTGTTGAGATGGAAGAATTTTGATGAGTAGTAGTATTTGTTATCCAGCCTTTGATGTCTGAAGGTAAATTAGATATTGAAGTAGCAGATGAAATGTTCAAATGTTCTCATCTATCAGTAATCAATGCCTCGTGCCCATTTTCTAAAGCATTGTTTCCTGTTTCTTTTTTATTCTTTTTTATCAGCAACTGTCATTTTCTTTTCTTTTTTATTTTGATTCATTGTACACAAATGGGGTACAACTTTCCTTTCTCTGGTTGTACACAAAGCAGAGTCACACCTTTTGTGTAATCATACAGGTACATAGGGTTCCTGTTTTTATATCTGCTGTTACTGTCTATAAAAATACTTGCAAAACACAATGGCTCCCAATCACTTAGTTTCATTAATTACTAGCTTCTCAAATTCAAATAGTACCTTTGAGGTCTTAGTGTTGAAGCCAAAATAAATTACTTAATTGGGGAATATTTAAGCAATGACAAGACTAAATATTCTCTTTTCTCCTAATGGAAACTTTATAGTCCTTCCCAATGAGTATTACATATGCATACACAGACACACACACACACACACACAAATATATATATGTACATAATATATTATATATAACACATACATAACATAAATATATGTATATATAATATACATAGGTATTTCAGGCATATATACTATAGGCATTGTATATATATTATATAAACTATAGTTATTTTTAGATATTTCATATTTACTCCAGAAATATACAAAAGCAAAAATTAAAAAATAGAGTCAGCTGTAGTACTACCGCTTAAAGAAATTTTGAGGTATATCCTATAAAAAATATCACATTTAAGATGAAAATATATTTATTATTTAGTGTATGCCCAGAACTGTTTGGGCACTGACAGAAAGAGAAGAATGAGGCATGGTCCTGTCTCCAAGGACTCACAGAGTGGGCACTCATTTCATTGACCAGGAGCCTCTGTGGTTTTTATGGTTTGCACCTTAAATGTTCCTCACAGACTCATATGCCAAAGGCTTGGTCACCAGCCAGTGGTGCTCTTGGGAGGTGGTGGAACCTTAGGAGGTGGGGCCTAGTAGAAGGAAGTTAGGTCACTGAGGGCATGTTCTTAAATGGGATACTGAGACCTTGGCCCCTCTTTTGCTCTCTTTTGCTTTCAGATGCCAGGAGGTGAGCAGCCTCCTCTGCCATGTGCTCCTGACCATGATATTCTGCTTCACCACAATCTCAGAAGCAACAGGGCGAAGTGATCATGAATTGAAACCTATGAAACCATAAGCCAAAATAAACATTTCCTCCTTTTAAATTGTTAATCTCCCAGTAATGGAAAACTATCTAACACATTAGTAGAAGAATTTGTTGACATCTGTTAGTTTTCTAAGTTTTGAATAAACATTTATGGTTTTAAGCCTAATTGAAAACAGTTCTATCCCAAGAGGGTCAAAGCATATTATTACCTTTTGAGTCTGTCACAACCCCTATGGCTTTCTGTATTTCATTCATTTGGCTATAACTGAATAAAGGGATTTCACAGTCTTCAGACAGGTTTATCAGTTTGGGGTGTTAAATGTATTCTCCTAGGCAAACAGTTGTTTCTTAGTACATTTTATATGTCAGCGACTTGGGATAGAGACAGGAGTTATGTAGGGAAATAGATTAATGGTCAAATAAGTATGGAAAATTCTGGGTTAAAGAACCATCAAAATGCAACATCAATAGCTTGATGGGTGATTGATCTAAACATAGGAACTAGTATTATCAATCCTCTAGAAGAAAGATAGGATAATATTTTCATAACCTTAAGGTAGGCAAAGATTTCTTAACAGAACATCCAAAAAAATTGACAAAGTTGTTTTCACTAAATTAGAAACTTCAACTAATCAAGACGTATTTTAAAAAAGTGAAAAGGGAAAGCAAAAGGAAAAATTCATAAACTTCAAGAAGATATTCACAATACATATTTCTGACAAAGGACTCATATTCAGAATGTGTAGATAACTTCTAGCCACACATAATGCACACCTATAATTTCCAGTTACTCAGGAGGCTGAGGCAGGGGGATCCTAAGTTCAAGGCCAACCTCACAACCTAGTAAGACCCTGTCTCAAAATAAAAAGGGCCGGGGATGACACAGCTCAGTGGTGAAGCTCTCAAAGTTTCAATCCCAAATACAGGAAGGGGTGGGCAACCTTCTACAAGTTAATAATAAAAAGATAAAACTAAAAAAGATCAGGCAAAAGACTTGAGTCACTTTATGTAAAAAGATATAAATGAATAATAAGTACATGGAAAGGTGGTTCACATCATCAGGAATCACAGAAATGTAAATTAAAATCACAATAAGGTACTATTTCACATCAGCTACATTGACTGAAAAAAGATTCAAAAGGAGAAGATACGACCAGCTGTGATACACTGTAGGTAAGAATATAAAATGGTACAACCACTTTGGGAAATAGTTTGCCACTAAACAGATAACTAGTAGAATGATAATTCCACTCTTAGTGGATTCAAAACACAATCTTAGTGGATTTTCATTATGCCAAGAGAAGGAAGCACACAGAAACTAGTACTTACTACATGATACCATTTATGTAAAATACAAGAACAGTTAAAACTAAGCTCTAATGATAAGAATCATGTAAAATAATGCATGCTTCTGGGAAAGGTCTAAGGGTAGCTGGAAAAGGGCTTGAGAGAACTTTCTGGAGTGATGGAAATGTCCTCTTTCTTGATTTGGGTGCTGGTAAAAAAACATAAGAATATTTTTTATTCACTTTAATTTTGATATAATTTTCAACTTACAGAAAAGTCACAAAGCTAGGAGAAGGAACTTCTGCATTCCCTTTTTCCAGATTCACTATCCGTTGGGTATATACATTTGTTGAAACTTGTTGAAACTGTGTGCTTAATATCTGGGTATTTTATTGGATTTAAATATTACCTTATTGAAGGAGAAGGGGTTAGGTTATTTTACTGAAATATGACTCAGAATTTGTTATATCTCCAAAAGAATTGTGTGTATACTTTGTTCATTACTTCCTATTTTTTTTTGGATGTAAAACCTAGTTTTCAATGAAAACCTTCTGTGCCTGTTGTAATGTACAAAGCTGTTCCTCCTGACCTTTCGGGTGCAGCCATTTTCCCTGCCTCCCAACCACTCGTCAATCTGTGAACATCCTAGCTAGCTATTGGTTCATCAGTCAGCTTGCAAGTATCCTTCTCCGATATTGGTCCCCTGTTAAGGGGGAGGGGGGGATTCAGCTGCTTTACTGTAGCTACTCTGCCATCTTTTCTCATCCTTCTGTCTCTCCTCACTTTCTCTATCCTCCTGGCTTTCACACTCTCTCTAGTGCGTGCCCTTTCTCATTCTCTTTCTTTTCCTCTCATTTTCTCTCTTACCCTGCAGGGAGACACTCTGTTTGCTTAATAAACTCCCTTATGTGATTTCCCATGTCCGGCGTGGTTTCCATGGGATCCCTTACACCTGTGATCTGAGAAATGCTCTTTGGGACCCAAGGGTCCAGGAGAGTGATTCTCAGTCCCCACTGAACAGTGGAATCACTTGGGCAATTTTTAGCTCCCTCCCTCCACCCACTCACACACACCTAAAGTCCAGGCTGCACCTCAGACTAAATAAACTTGTTCTCTTGATGGAACAGAGGAGTTCACCCATTTAAATTCTAGGTAATTCCAGTGCGTGACCCTGGTTGGGAGTCATGGATTTATGGACAACTCATTTCTCTTTTAAGATCTATACTTGTCAAATTAGACAATGGCTCACATTTAATAAATATTACCATCAAGTCCAAAGACCTGGTGTCCTCACTCAGAAGATACCTGTGCTGGGAGAAGAGGTCTACCTTACTTGTGCCCACCAAGCTGATTCTATAACTTTAGGACTCTGGTTTCTGCACATCAGACCTCCATCTCCTGCCAAGTGCTGACCTCTCTGGACCAGGTTCCCAGGGAGAACTAGGTGTTTGCCTATTTTTTTCTAACCTAGATCTATACTATTAAATGATCTGATTGGTTGCCCACCCCCTGTCATGTAACCAGCACCCAATAAAAACAAGGCTTAGTTCCCTGAGATTGTTCAGTTCACATCCTGAATTTTCTCAAGCTGTTTGACTTCCCACTGTTTCCAGACCTGTCTCTGATCTCAATTCCTGGTGTTTTTCCTCATTCATGACTATAATCTCAAACTGACCTCTTGGATCTGGAAGCTGATATTGCTCCTTTGGCTTAGCCAATGGCTCCAAATGGGACTGACCTGCATCCATCTATCACAGTGTTTCTTCTCTCTGGCACTAGAACCTTCCAATCCAAAGCAGGATCCATCTCTGGTGCCAGCCAGGTATGCCTCATCTTAAGAGAGAAGAGGGCCATTTCTCTCTGCCTCTGACTCCCTGGTCTCAGCTGATGTGCAGTTTGAGTCTGCCACTCTGATGGGCTTACCCTCTGACCTGGCCTAACCAGCTTGGTCTGTTGGACATAACCAAGAATTGGAATGAAGTGAGGGAAAGTGCCTGGATGCACACGAGGCTGGTGCTGTCGTATTAGGTTTCTGTGTGCTTCTGAGGGGGCTGGTGTGTGCCGGGAATTCCATTCTGCTGACCATGTGGTGCATTCTCGGTGCAGGCGGCTGGATGAAGTGTGTATCATAAAATACAGCTGCTCGGCCCTCAGAACTCCAAGTGCTCTCTCCCATTATCCACTTTCCCTGGCCCCTGGCTCAGGCCTGCCCTTCCTGGACTGGCCATAGCTTTGATCCTGGGCTTATCTTCATGTCTATTCATGGTTTGTATTTGCCTCTAGCTTCAGACCCATGGCATAGATCCCTCCAAGGGGATGGAGAGGCTGAATTCCAGATATCAGGTTCAGGGACATCTGTTGTTTTTGTCTGCCCAGACTCTACTCCCTTCTCCCATTAGCAGCATCCAGTGTCTACTTCAGGAAACCAATGCTTGCCTCCAACCAGAGGTGACGCAGATCCCTGAAGCAGGTACAGTGTCCTTCCCTTAACTGAGGTGTGGGCAAAGGTCCAAACCTAACTCATTCAGATGCATTCTTATAAATTGAATGAACAGAGAAGCACATTTTTAAATGGCTAAAAATAGTTAAACCTACTTCTCTTGAAGATCATGCCCATTTGCTTCTACTGCTGAGGGCTTCTGAACTCCTAATTCCCACCATTCACTGAGCTTCATTCTTTCATTCTACAACTTTTTCTTCAATTCTCAGAGTTCCTCTATTTCTAAAATAATACTCAAAGCTGCTTTTATTTGTGACTAATAGATAAAACTAGTTTACAATCAATTTTTTTCTTTTCTTAGGATTAAAAAAAATTTTTACTTTGTAAGGGTAATTTACAACACAAGATTACATTGAAGGGCTGTACGGCAGAATAAGACCAGAAATCTTTCTGGAAAACCCTTACATTGTGCGCATGAGAAAACATAGATTGGAATGTAGGCAATATGCAATGCTCTGGACATCTACCTGCTGATTTTATGTTGGGGAATGGGCTAATACCCACTTCTGAGTGGATAGAAGAGGAGGAGCAAATACTAAACATTTGGAGCCCCCCTTTGCATAATAAAATTAATTTGTTAACTTAATCTTCCACAACAAAATTAAATTTTCTCAGAACTTCAAACTTCGCCAGGTTTTTTTTTTTTTTTTTTTTAAGAAGGGCTTTAAAAAAGCCCTTTATATTTATATTTGATTATATTTATATTTGATTTATATTTGGTAATTGAAAATAATATAAGCTCAGATATTCCAGTTTTCCATAAAATTCTTCTGTTATTGAAGGATAAAATATCCTCTTTCTTGGTTCAGGCAGAACTATTGGAATTATGAGCATCCATTTTTCTTTCTGTGTATGTGTGCATGCGCACATGTGTTATTGGGGATTGAATGCAATGGAACTCTACCTCTAAGCAATATCCCCAGCCCTTCTCATTTTATTTTGGGACTGAGTCTCACCAAGTTGCCCATGCTGGCCTGGAACTTAAATCCTCCTGACTCAGTCTCCCATGCCATTCACAATTGCATGCATCATATGCAATTGGAGGGGTTTTTGCAGGAGGAGAAGAGTGTTGAGTCTTTGTGGTCCTATAGGTTGTGTTTATTATCTGTGTAATCCTAGCCAAGGCAAGTGCTTAACCATCTCTGAGCCTCAGTTTTCTTCCTTTGTAAAACAGCGAGCCCGTGGTAGCTGTCTCACTGAGACCTGGGGCAGGTTAGATAAGAAATCCTAACCACCTTCTGCTTAGAGTCTGCTTCATGTAGACTCCAAGCTTCATTGAATGAAGCATTTGTGTAATTACCCCCCAGGTCCACGCTGCTCTCCCAAAATGCGACTTTAAAATTGTGAAGTAGGCAGATTATGTAAAACTGTCCCTGCCACTTAATCATAGAGAATTCTCCTGACAAAATACATTTTGGGGTATTTGGTCCGGGAACATTGCCAGTGATTTTGCAAGCATATCTCTCCAGTAAAAACAAGGTCTTTATTCAATAGACCTCTCATTCCTTTGGCTTCTCGTCTGCTTTAGATTGCTCTGACTTCCGCAGACAGTTAAGCTCAATGTGGAAAAGACTGGGGTCTAAACTCTGAACCTACCACTTTACTGAAGAGGGAAATGAGATACAAGAGAGGCAAAGCATGCAGGTTGGCATTAATTTGATGCTAATAGGAGAAGAAAAAGACTTTTCTGTGTTTGTATTCCCAGTGCCCCTGTACTTGAGGACTTATGACAAATCAAAGAATAAGTTCCCTGGATAAAGAAATGATAGAGAAGCTTGTCTCATTTCAGGCAAACATTCATTCCATTAAAAACACAAGAACAAGGTAGCAATGACAGGATGAGCAATCGGAATGCAGACTGTAGCTCCAGACAGCAAAAGCCACAATCAGCGAGTCTGACCAGGGTGTTTTTTTTGCCACCTCACTCCACTTTTTCTCTATTTCCTCTCATGGAAGCATTTTGTGTCTGTATGAAATGGAATGAGGAAAAAAAGAGAGAAAGAGAGAGAGAAAGAAATTTAAAACAATAATGGTGTGATTGTTGTTTAAATGAACTATAAATGTTGATTTCACATAAGACAACCAGAAAGTATCTGTTCATGAAGACACAATAAATGAGAGAGAGAGAGAGAGAGAGAGAGAGAGAGAGAGAGAGAGAGAGAGAGAGAGAGAGAGATGAACTGTAGGAGCAAATCAAGTCACTTGTTAATTTTATGTTATAATTAGGGACTATAGAGCTAGGAGGAGCCAGGAATATTGGTTCAATTCCAACATTTTACAGGGGAGAAACTGAGGTCAAAGGAAAGTCATTTGTCTAAGATACAGACTGGTGGCAGCTCAGAAATTTTCTTGCTTCTCTGCAAGTTGTCATTCCAGACTTCTTCCTTCAAATTCACTCTTCATGTACACACAGCTGATTTACTAAACTAATAGGTTTCCTCCCCTAAGTTTGCTCTACTCATGTTAGCATTCTCTGAATCATTCATACAGCATATATTTATTTCATGGTGCTATTCTAAACAGTAAACAAAACAAACCAAGATTATGCACTCAGGGCGCTTACATTCTAGCAGGAGAAAGACAATATAAAAAAGGTAAATAGTAATAATGGTTCAAATAAAGCAAGATAAATACAATGGGGATGCACTTCTAGGTATATACTCAAGAGAAATGATAACATGCACATATGAAAACTTGTTCACAAACGTTCTTAACAGCATTATTCATAATAACCAGAAGTGGAAACAACTCAAATGTCTATCTACTGATGAACTGAGGAATAAAATGTGGTCCATTCATACAATGGAATGTTATCTGAAACAAGAATGAATCTTGGGACATTACAGTAAGGGAAAGCAGTCAGTCAAAAGGAACTACATATCATTTAATCCCATTTATGTGAAAATAGAGATATGAAAAATATGAGAATAGACAAATATAGAGAGATTAAAAAATTAGTGGTTGGTTGGGGTTGAGGGACTGGAATTGGTGGTGGTGATAGGGTGATGACTAGAAGGTACAAAGTCTGTTTGGGGGGTAATGAAAATGTTCTATAGTTGAGAGTGGTGATGGTGCACAACTTTGTGATTATACTAAAAGTCACTGAACTGCACACTTTAAATGAGTGAATTGTAGGGTATGTGGATTACATACCAATAAAGCTGTTTTAAAAAGTACTGGAACAGGAGTGTGCTGCTACTGTTTTGCGAAGGGTGCTCAAGGAAGATCTCACCTAGAAAGGAACAATTGAGCAGGACTGTAGGAAACGAGGGAGTCTGTGGGTGCCTGGGGGAAGAATATTCTAGGCAGAGGAGACAGTACATGCAAAGGCCCTGTGGTGAATAAAATGTTGAGATACCAAAGGAACATGAAGAAGGTCACATGATTATAGAGTGAGCAAGGAGGAAGTGGAAGAAGAGGAGGATTCAAACTTGATGGGACAGGGTGGGGTTGTGTCTGTGGGGTTTGCAAATCACTTAAGGACAGTGAACTTTTTCTGAGTGAGATGGACAGTCACTCAGAGCTTTTGAGCAGGGACCTAGCAGGATTTTTAAGCAAATCACTGTGCTGTCCTTATCATGGATCAAAAAGTTAACTGCTTTTATAACATCATGCAAAGGGACTTTTGGCTTAACTTCTCAGCTTAAAGTTCAGAATATAAACAGAAGCAGAGCAGGAGTTTTCCACACCCAGGCCTGCTGAGAGCATTGCCCGTCTTCACAGTCAGAATCTGGGACCAGGAAGGAGCCTGGAGCTCTGAGCCTGGATCTGACACAATTTCATCTGGTCTTGGCAAGTTCTGTAAAAACTTTGTTTATGAGAGAAACCAGCCAACAGATGAACCAATAATTGCATCTGACAGTAAGAATGCCAGGCCATGAAAGGAGTATCTGATGTAACTGGAAGATTCTGAGAGCAGGAAGTGGAGATGCACCGTGGAAGTTGGCTGCTGGGTCCTTCTGGAAACCGAAGGGCAGGTCTCTCTCTGTTAAGGTCTGGAATGTTCCTCGAAAGTCCATAGGTTATAGGCTTGGTAAGCATTGTTTAGAGGTGGAGCCTTTGGGGGGTGACTGGATCATGAGGGCTCTACCTCATGAATGGATTAATCCATTTATACACTGATAATTCAATGGCAATGGGGAGGTGGGCCCTCCTTTAGGAGGTGAGCCCTGTTGGAGGAAGTCTGCCATTGTGGTTGTGCCCTTGAAGGGTGTATTTTGTGGCCTGCCCCTTCCTTCCTCAATCTCTCTCCTCAATCTCTCTCTCTTTCTCCTTAATATCTCTCTCTCTCTCTCTCTCTCTCTCCCCCTCTGTTTCCTGGTCACCATAAGTTGAACAATGCCACACACCTCTGTCTTGATGTTCTGTTTTATCACAAGCCTAAAGCAAGTAAGCAACCATAGACTAAAACCTCTGACACTGTGAGCTAAAATAACATTCCTCCTTCTTTGTTGTTTATCTCAGGTATTTTATCACAACAGAAAGCAGATTAGTACACTCTTTCTTCTTCTTTAAGTTGGGGTCTTGCTATATTGCAAAGGCTGGCCTTGAACTCTTAGACTCAAGTTATGCTCCTGCCTCAGCCTCAGCCTCTCTGGTGCTGGGATTACAGGTGCTTCATCAACCCCCCCAACACCCTCTCTGTGGTGCCATTTACCAAGAGACACTGCAGAATCAATGGGAGCGGAAAAAGGAGATGAGCGGAAGGAAGTGATGAAGTTACTTTACTTTAATGGTGACATATTGCCATACTGTTTTCTAAAACTAAATTTATGTATTTGTGTGTGCGTCTGTGTGTGTGTGTGTGTGTGTGTGTGGTACTGGGGATTGAATCCAGTGCCTCACACATGCTAAACAAATGCTCTACCACTGAGATTTTTAAAACTTTATTTCGAGATAGGATATCACTACGTTGCCCAAGCTGGCCTCAAATTTGCAATCTTCCTGCCTCACTCAGTCTCTCAAGTAGCTGGAATTACAGGGGTGCACTGCTACATGTGGCTTGAAACTAATTAAAAAAATTTTAACTTTGCATTTCAAGTCAAATGAGTTAACAAATACCCACATTCTAAATTATCCATTTTCTGCAGGCAAAATTTCCCTCTAAGATGTATTCATCTTAGCTAACTTCACTATTGACAACTTGCATTTACCAACATAAGAGAAATAAGAAAGCCCCAAACAACCTATCTTAACAGTGACTGAAGATCTTGTTATTAGATAATTGGGTGGTCGGAGAGGAGAAATGTCCTCTTGAGCCCAGTTGTTCTCAGTATCTCAAATGACATTCGATAGGAAAGCAGGAAATAATAGTGAAATGGATGAATTTAGAGAGGGCTGGGTAAATTCTCACTGGATTCCAAAAAATGTCATATCAAAAATTCAATTGATGAGATCGTACATGCTCTAGAAAAAAAAAAAAATCTGGGTAATTTGGACAAATAACCTATTGTAGGAGGGTTACGTCCTCATTCCTGAGGAAACTGAAATAGGTTCAGAGAAAGAAGATCCTGTGCTTGGTTTGATCAGGGGCATCCAGGATTAAACTGAATGGACTGGGTGGGCTGGTGGCCTGGGGCCAGGTGAAGAAGTGTGACATCTGCTCAGTCAGCACTCAGAGGAGGTTAGGGCCGAGGCTGTTTGGTGCTGTGGAGTGGTCTGAACAAGGGATCCACTTTAACTTTTCTACTCCCATCTCTGACTACACGTTTTTTTATCATCTCTCTGTTCCTTTCTCTCCCCCTTTTCCCTCCATTTCATTTTCTTGGTCTCTCTGTATCTATTTATACTGGGGGTTTTTGTTGTTTTTGTTTGTTTTTTGTTGTTGTTTTTGTTTGGTGCTGGGGATTGAACCTAGGGCCTTGTGCATGCAAGGCAAGCCCTCTACCAACCAAGCTATATCCCCAGCCCTATTTATACTGTGATTTGAAACCAAAACATGTTCTTATTCATCATCGTAATCACTGAACAAAGTTTTATGCCCCTAAGTATTTGTTCCCATTCAGTCTTCTACACCTTGCCTGGGAAAGAAAACAAAACCAAGCAATATGCTCTCTGCTGACTATTAAAAATGACCAAATTAAAAAAAAAAATTAAGGTGTATTCTTTTTAGTAGGTCTCTTATAGGGAACGCAAACAACCTTTCCCATTGACTCCAAATTTACACACAAGTGCTTACAAGCTGTCTTCAGTCAAGAAGAAAAATGGTGACTTAGGTGGAAAGGCCATCCTATTTATGTTATATAATAGACAGGAATTGGTTTTTGATAAGGAAGCAAGCAGCTGTAAATGCTGAACTTCAGCTTTCATGAGAGATGATTGCTCTATTTCAGGGTTCTTGCCAAAGCTGGAACAGGTGCTGACTCTCTGTTCCTTTTTAATCACTCATAGCTCATGGGGGTTTAACCAGCTAGAAGGCGGCCGGCACTCAATGGACTTAATGCCCAAATGGACTGTTGTTCAGGCAGCCCAATGTGCCAACCAGCTCGATGCTCTGATACAATTCTCCAAGCCCTTCTGAAATAGCTGGCTAGGCAACTCCCACCCGTATCCAAATTAGTATCACACCTGCCACATCCAGCATGTGTTAAGTTTCTGAAAATACTAGAGAAGAAAGATAACAAAAATATTCATACTGACACCCTTAAAGAGACTGTAGTTCTAGAACTGTGTGTGAGAGGAGGAAAAGAGAAGGGGATGGGAGTAAGCAGTTGCCTTTGCCTCTTGGGCATTCCAGTGAATATACTAGTATGGGAATTCTTTGAGGTGAATTGTTGTAAAATGTTTTTTCCACCCCTTTACTTTATCGTTGTCAAGCATAAGCTTGGTTCTGCCAAACTTCTGAGTCCCTTTGCTTCTTTTTAAAATTTACTTAAATGTTTACGTATAAACATCTGAAAACAGAAAGTAAAATAGGAAGATGGAAAGGGAAAGTGGAAAGAAGGTGTGTTTTCAGAGGAAACTGGGGCTCTCACAAACTCCCCTATACGTGTCACAAGCTTTCATGCTGACAGAGCCCACAGGTCACTTAAATGAAACTTGGGCTGGGTATAAGAAATCAAGAGTGACAGGGGCTCTGGTGCACTGAAGAGTGAATTCTCTCTTCAGGTCAACTCAGCTCCAGCCAATTGTTGTCCTGGGAGAACATGAGCTCAGTGCTGTCAGATCTCCTGAGTTTTTAACAAAAGCCAAGAAATCTGGATGCTATATAAAATTTCATAAGTTCAAAACATTGGCAAATGCCTCACTCTGTGCTGCTAAAACAAAAATACCTGAGACTGGGTAATTTATAAAGAAAAGAAATTTATTTCTCACAGTTCTGGAGATTGGGAAGCCCACAACCAAGGTGCTGGCAAGTTCAGTTGTCTGGTGGGTGCTGATCTCTGCTTCCAAGATGGCACCCTGATGCTTCATCCTCCAGAGGAAAGGAATGCCGTGTCCTTAGCACGGCAGAAGGCATAAGGGGCAAGTAAGCCAAATGGGGTGTGAAGCCCCTCTTTTTTTAATTTTTAAATTTTTAAATTTTTTTATTGTTTGTTCTATTTAGTTATACATGACAGTAGAATGCATTTTGATTCGTCGTAACAAATGGGGTACAACTTTTCATTTCTCTGGTTGTACACGATGTGGAGTCACACCATTCATGTAATCATACATGTGCATAGGTAATGCTGTTTGTCTCATTGCACCTTCTTTCCTCACCCCCCCCCCTTTCCCTCTACGCAATCCAGCGTTCCTCCATTCTTCCCTTACCCAGCTCCCCCATTATGTATCAGCATCCACTTATCAGAGAGAACATTTGGCCTTGGAGCCTCTTTTTTAAGGGTCTTATTCCCATTCTCAAGGAAGGAGCCCTTGTAACTTAATCACCTTTTAAAGGCCCTACCTCCTAATAGTATCACATTGGCAATGCTTGGATTTTGAATGATATCCATTGAAATTATAGCAAAGAGCTCAACAAAACACATCTGTCTGCTCTATTTGGCCAGTGGGCTGCTGGTTTGTGTCCTACACAGTTTGTTGCATTTGTGTGCCATCTGCTTCTTACTAACCTCCTCTTCCGTCAGTCTTGAATCAGTGTTGGTTCCCGTGTAGCTTAGCTGTGCTTCATGTTGCCAGGTACTTCAATCTTCACAGTCCTAGTGTATCCCTTCCTTAAGACTCCTCTAATTCTCGTGCAATCTTTCCTTTCCACTTTCTTTGATGGGCTTTCCTCATGTCTTCCTCAGTCTGTTCTTTTATTTATCACCTGTGCATCGATGTGTATTATGTGCTGGGCACTCTTCTAGATAGGGGACACTTCTTCCCTTGAGTCCAAAGATTTTGCTGGGAACTCCCAAGTTTCCCCACACCTCTGGCCCCTAGATACTATAATGGAAGGTGTTCAGCATGTGAAGGACTCCCCTCTAAAATAGGAGAGCAGGCTGGGAAGATAACTCAGTTGATAGAGTACTTGCCTCACATGCCTAAGGCCCTGGGTTCAATCCCCAGCACCATCAAGATAAATATTTAAATGAACAAATATAAGATGGGAGAGCTTCTTAATGGCAAAGATCATATTTTCTGTTTCCTGAAATCTCACGTTTCCACAGATGACTTTGAACACAGTCTCTAAACCCATGTTCGCTATTTGATTAAGTTGATTTCATCTTAACTAATGGAATGGGAGCATATTAGGATGAGTAACTGCTTCTCATTACTCTTTAAAGGATCTTTCTTTACTTTGATTTTCGAAATACAAAATGTATTTTGAAGCATAGGTCATCTCAGAAGAAATAGCTTGGATTCTAGAGGTCACCCGGGGACTTCACAGTGACTCAGTTACATGCCTTGAGGTTCATAGAGATGCTAATCAAAGGGGAGAAAGGAAGAAGGGAGATCCAGGCTGCTTTTCTCTCAGCAATGATGTTCCAAGGCTGCATGGCTTTATCTTTGTGCTCTGAGAGACAAAGGCTGCTCCTTCTACAATGCATGTGGGGCACAATTTTGAAACCAACCCCCCAGGGCTTCCTTAGAGGGTTAAATTATGGTAACAGTGGGTCTGGTCAAGGGGATGTGATTGGCCAGTTTTGAGGTACCCCTGTCCCTGACCCAAGACAGCTAAGAAGAGCAACAGAGTGTTGAAATTCTTGCATCTGGGCCCCACACAGTGACTCAGCAATGGACATCTATGGACTTTGCTAGCCCAACATCCAACCTCCCTTCTTCTTGAACACCCTGATCACCCGGATTTCCTTAGAGAATTGCATCCACTTTCCTCTTATTCCATGTGGTTTTAATGAAGGTCAAAGTCTCAGATCTGCCTGTTAGAATTTTTCATCCTTCCTGATGGTCAAGTCAGTTCAATGAGATCACTAGTGGAACTTTATAAAACAGATAAAGCATCTTTATTTCTGTTGATAATATGATAAATATCTGATATGTGGAGCCTCCAGGCAGAATGTTAGCTGAAGAGAGTACAGAAAATACAAAGGGAAATAGGAGTGTGTGTGTGTGCTTGTGTGTGAGAGAGAAGAGAGAGAGAGAAAGAGAGAGCAAGATGTTTAGATCCTGATCACATTGATTATTGAACACCTGGATCCAGCTATGCCTGATGCTGAGCTGACTTCCTTTGTCACCCACAAGGTTTGAAAAGGATCTTATTACTTGGAATTAGAAGAGTCCTCCATAGACATTGTCATTTAACTTAAACGTTTAGTAACATATATTGTGCATCTACTGCATGTGTGTGTAGTGTTGGGAATCAAACCCAGGGTCTTGCTCATGGTAGGCAAATGCTCTACATCCCTAGTCCAACTATTTTTTTCATTTTGCAGTCCTAGAGATTGATCCCAGGGCCTCCTACCTGCCAGGAAATTGCTCTACCATTGAGCCACATCCACATCCCCCCATGATTTTTTAATGAAACATTCGAGAGTACAAAAGGTCAATTTTACCCTAATATGTATCTCCTTAGAATTAGGATAGTCTCATTGTCAAATTCAGGAAATTTAACATTGATCCACTATCATTATCTAATATACAGTCCTCATTCAAATGTTGCTGACTACCAATTTTGAATATAGTAATTCCTTGAGTTCAAGATTTAGTCTGGAACCACACATTATATTCAGTTGTCTTTTCTCTTTAGTCTTCTTTAATCTGCATATATCAGCCTTTCATGTTTTTTTTTTTTTAAGATACTGTCTTTTTAAAGAGTATTTTCTTATCGTTTCCTAAAACATCCCTGACTTAAGGTTTGTTGAGTGCCTTCTTATGATTGGATTATGATTATGTGTTTGCTATAGTTTGGATCTGAAATAGCCCTCAAAGGCTCATGTCTTGAAACCTTGGTCCCCAACTGGTGGCAAACTTTAGGAAGTGGGGCCTAGATAGAGGATGTAGGTCAGTGGGGACACGTCCTTGAAGGGTATGGCCACTCTCTCTCCCTCTCTGCTTCCTGGTCTCCATCAGATGAACTGCTTTGCTCCACCACGTCTTCCTCACAATGATGTTTGCCTCACCAGAGGTCCAGAATAATTTAGACCAGTGACCGTGGGCTGAACTTCTGAAACCATGAGCCAAAATAAATCTATCCTCCTGTGGTTGATTTTTTCAGGAATTTTGTCACAGTGACGGAAAGCTAGCATAGCATTCTTGGCAGGAAGGTTATGTGAATGGTGGGGGTCTGTCTCAGGGTCAATCATCCCATGTTGATCCATCCCATCATGGATGACAGTAACTTTGACCACTTGGCTGAAGTACATAATATCCACCAGATTTAACTAATGGTACATTTCCCCTTGGTAATTAATAATGTAAGAAGATGCTTTGAGTCTGTGTAAGTATTCTGTAGCTCAACAAACAATGACTGAATGATTTTAGGATTCACTCATGATTCTTGCTTGAATCAGCTAATAACTTAGTAGTTGAAATGGTGGATTTTGTAAGTTCTATTTTTCATTGTACATTTTTGAGTTTACTTTCTACTGTAAATAAAAGCTTATTCCCCAACCCCCATTCTTTTATGTGTTTGTTTTACATATAAGCATGGACTCCTGGATCTTTTCTTTTCTTTCATGGATCTTTTATTTTCATTTTTGAAATAAATTCATACTTGAATGTTACAAAAATAGAACAAAGAGCATTCCTCTCCCTGTTTGACAAAAAGTTGGTGACATAATGTCTAATACTCTGGCATACCTTAGAATTCTGATAAATAAGAATTTTCTCCAATGTAACCATAGTATAACCTTTTAAATCAGGAAATTAGCATTGATGATTACTGGCATCTAATTCACAGATCCCATTCATTTTTTTTTTCAATTACTCTGTTAATATTGCTCATTCTCCCAAAAAAATCTAACTCAGCCATACAAGTTGCATTTAATTGTTATATCTGTTTACTTTTCTTTGGCCTATGAGACCTTGATATTCCCAAAGGTCAGTTATTTTGTAGAATACAATTTGACTTTTCCTGATGTTTCCTGTTTCAGGATCTGCATTTTGGCAGGAATGTCACAGAAGTGATGAGATGATGAAATTGTAGCATACAATTTCAATATGTCTAACAGAGTGACGTTAACCTTTGTCGCTCAGTTAAAGTGGTGTCTGCCTCAGAGTTTCTCTACAATTCTTTTTCTCTACGCATTTAACAAGTATTTTGAGACCATGTAAATAAATATCTGCTCCTTATCAATCATTCATCCACCACGGTGACCACTCTTTGATATTTCTTGATTGAATTTATTATTACTTTGATGGTTGCCAAATAGTGATCTTATAATTCCATCATTCTTCTATATTCATCAATCAGTTTTCTCCTGTAAGGAAAAGGTGTCTTATCTACCATCTATTTACCTATTTGTTAGTTAATAATTATTTGTTTTATATCAATATAGGTTCATGAATTCTTATTAGAACGTGTTGAAAGCTATTACTAATGATATTTATTTTGATGCTCAGATTGTTCCAGAGTTGGCCAATGGGAACCCCTTCAAGCTGGCCTTTTGACAGGTACTAGTTCTTTGGACACTTCTTTTCACAAAATACTTGCTCTGTATTTTCCCTGATCCAGTATTACAATCAATCATTTTTATTCAGAAAGCTCCATTTCCTATTATTGGGGAAGGGTATTTAGAAACAAGATCCTAAAGAAAATGTGGGGTGTGTGTGTGTGTGTGTGTGTGTGTGTGTGTGTGTGTGTGTACACAATGGAGTTTTATTCAGTCGCAAAGAAGAATGAAATCATGCCATTCACAGGAAAATGGATGTAACCAGACAGCATCATGTTGAGTGAAATAAGCCAGACTCAGAAGGTCAAGGGTCATATGTTCTCACGTGGAGCTAGAGAGAGAAAAAAAAATTTTTAAAGGATCTCATGAAAATAGAAGGGATACCAGTAGAGCTGAGGAAGGAGAGAAGGGAAGAAGAGGAGGGAAAGGAAAGGAGAGATACTGCGGAATGAAATTGATAAATTATGTTATGGACATGTATGAATATGTCTTAGTGAATCTCAGTTACATATAATCATAATGTACTAATACATTGTTTTAAAAAAAAAAAAAAAAGAAACAAGATCCAGGTGCTAAGTTTGCTTATTGCTACTGGGTTATGATTTCTTTTTTTTCTTTTTTTCTTTTTTTTTAATTGTAAACAAATGGGATACATGTTGTTTCTCTGTACATGGAGTAAAGGCGTACCATTTGTGTAATCATAAATTTACATAGGGTAATGTTGTTTGATTCTTTCTGTTATTTTTTCCCTTCCCTCCACCCCTCCCACCCCTCTTTTCCCTCTATACAGTCCTTCCTTCCTCCATTCTTGCCCCCCTCCCTAACCCTAACTCAAACCCTAACACTAACCCCTCCCACCCCCCATTATGTGTCATCATCCACTTATCAGCGAGATCATTCGTCCTTTGGTTTTTTGAGATTGGCTTATCTCACTTAGCATGATATTCTCCAATTTCATCCATTTGCCTGCAAATGCCATATTTTTATCATTCTTTATGGCTGAGTAATATTCCATTGTGTATATATATATATATATATATATATATATATATATATATATATATATATATATACCACAGTTTCTTTATCCATTCATCAATTGAAGGGCATCTAGGTTGGTTCCATAGTCTGGCTATTGTGAATTGAGCCGCTATGAACATTGATGTGGCTGTATCTCTGTAGTGTGCTGATTTTAAGTCCTTTGGGTATAGGCCGAGGAGTGGGATAGCTGGGTCAAATGGTAGGTCCATTCCAAGTTTTCTAAGGAATCTCCACACTGCTTTCCAGAGCAGCCCCATCAGCAATGTATGAGTGTACCTTTTCCCCACATCCTCTCCAACACCTATTGTTGTTGTGTTCTTGATAATCGCCATTCTAATTGGGGTGAGATGGAATCTTAGTGAAGTTTTGATTTGCATTTCTCTTATTACTAAAGATGTTGAACATTTTTTCATATATCTGTTGATTGCTTGTACATCTTCTTCTGTGAAGTGTCTGTTCATTTCCTTAGCCCATTTGTTGATTGGGTTATTTGTATTCTTGGTGTAGAGTTTTTTGAGTTCTTTATATATTCTGGAAATTAGTGCTCTATCTGAAGTATGAGAGGCAAAGATATTCTCCCACTCTGTAGGCTCTCTCTTCGCATTGCTGATAGTTTCCTTTGCTGAGAGAAAGCTATTTAGTTTGAATCTATCCCAGTTGTTGATTCTTGCTTTTATTTCTGTGCTATGGGAGTCCTGTTAAGGAAGTCTGATCCTAAGCCAATGAGGTGAAGATTTGGACCTACTTTTTCTTCTATAAGATGCAGGGTCTCTGGTCTGATTTCAAGGTCCTTGATCCATTGTGAGTTGAGTTTTGTGCAGGGTGAGAGACAGGGGTTTAGTTTCATTCTGTTGCATATGGATTTCCAGTTTTCCCAGCACCATTTGTTGAAGAGGCTATGATTTCTTTTAGACTCTTTCAGTCAATAGAGATAGGACAGCTATACTTATATATTTTTAAATCATGACTTTATAGTGATTTATTTATTCTATCCAATATCAGGTATGGGGTTCTTCAACTCTAGCCCCCATTTCCTATTTGCTTACTCCTTTTCAACAGTAAATGCTCTGGGTTTCAAAAACTTCAATGTTTGTCTTATAATAGTCAAAATAATAGTCACAAAATACTTTCAGAATACCTATACCCTTACCATTGCTGATAACCAATCTATGGAGCAAAGTTCAAAATTTATTTGCAGTTCTTTTCTCTTCATACTGTTATATTGTTCAAAATTAGTTTTTTCCCCGTATAGTTTTATATTACCCATTTGATCTATAGCCCAATTCAGTTACTTTTGTTTGTATTCAATTTTAGTTTCCTGCCAACTTTGTTGGTTTAATATTTTGATTTTGTAAAAACATTAACATGATTAAAAAATTCAAAACGACACAAAAAGGCATCATTACAAAAGTGACATTATCTCTGTTTTGATCAATTTTTCATTACTGTGACCAAAACACCTTATAAGAACAACTTAGAAAAGGAAAAATGTATTTTGGCTCACAGTTTTGGAGGTTAAGTCTATGGTTAATTAAACTCCAAAGTTCTGGGCCCAAGGTGATGCAGAACATCATAGTAGAAGGGCTATGCAGAGCAGAAGCAGCTCAGGACCTGGCTACCAGGAAGAGGGAAGAGAAAGTGAGAGAGGGGGTTGGTGATCAGGGACAAATTATAAACCACATAGGCAATAGGAACCAGTGACCTACTTCTTCCAGTAACACTCTACCTGCCTACAGTTACCATCCAGGGAATCCATTCAAGTGGATTGATCTACTATTTAGGTTACAACTTTCATAATCAAATCATTTTATTTCTGAATATTCTTGCATTGTTTCACACATGAGTTTTTGGAAGACACCTTATATCCAAACACATATATCCACTCCTCACCCCATGAAGCTCATGCTCATCTCACAATGCAAAATACATTGAGTCCATTTCCAAGAGTTCCCATAGACTTAACAGTTCCAGCATTGCCAAAAACTCAAGTTCAAAATCTCATCTGAGACTCAAGGCAAACTCTTGACTGTGAGCCCCTGTAAAGATGAAAAGCGAGTTACACAGTGTCAATATATAGTGGCACAGAATAAACATTTCCATTGCAAAAAGGAAGAATAGGGGCATAGAAAGAAGGGATGGGACCAAAGCAAGACTGAAATCCAGCTGGGCAAATAAGTTCTGAGTTCTATGTCCAGCATATGGGACACATAGGATTGTGATATTCCCTCCAAAAGGATTGCCTAGTTCTGCAATGTCCTTATTGGTTGAAGCCCACATGGTCTCTCTCTTGGATTGTTTCTGCTTGATTTCTGCGTATTTCCTCAGTGGACATTCAACAATCCCAGTATCTCTTAATCTTGGTGGTCTCCACCGCAGTTTTGACTTCCTTTTTACATCTTCATGCATTGCCCTTTCAGGGGCTGCCTTCAGGGATTCTAACCCTCCTGCACTAGTTCAATTATGTAAATAAGAACAGGGAAGTCCAACAGAAGAGGCTCATCCTACCTGAGAAGTGAAAGACTTTAAAAAGGCTGAATCACAGGAATAACTTGGAAGTGTGGAGAAGATCCTTTGTGAAGGCAGAGAAGCTTCAAAGAGCTTATTTGAGCAATGAGATTCATCTTTCCTCTTCTATATTCACTATTTTTGCTACCCCATTTGTAAGTTACTTATGAAAGTGAGTCTTTCTTTTTTCTTGTACCACTAATTTTCATTTTTCCTAAGAGTACAGGAGGTCAGCGAAGGACTGGCAGGGACTTCAAATTTTCTGTGGTCAGGTTGGCACATCAATAAGTAAAGGCATAATGAAACAAAACATCGAGTGCCCTGACACATCTAAGTTATAATGAAATATCTTGCAATCCATGTCAAGTTGCTCCCTTTGTGGATATAAGTATATAATGACAGTCTAGATTGATTTTGCTGGCATCTGACCATAATGAAATAGACTCGGATTGCTTTCATTTCCTTAATCAGTTTTCCAAATTTCTGTTAGGTAAGTCACAAATTGACTGGTATGTCTATAGACAGAAGCGTAGGGTAGGTTTGTTCCAAGTTTGTGTGTGGCTGGCTTGACTAGGGGGAACCTTTATCTCACCAGGTGCAATCTCTCCTCTATCCTTCCCAAGAGAGCTGTCCAGGAGCCAGGTCTGGACCACACAGAGCTGAGTTCATTCTGTCACTGTCTCAGAAGCCTAGTGGCGACATGAAGAGATCTGATTCCTGGTCTGGTTTCTGAGCCTTGCTCCTTGGACCTGCTGTAGGCATGTTTCAGTTTCTGGTGGTCCTCTGCTCTGTTTAATGCAGGTATTGTTGGGTTGGTTGCCAACTCTTAGTTCCTCTGACCCTGCTGGCCCCTTCTACCACCAAAGTCTGATCATTTATTCCACAAGTTCGTTTTCATGTTGTGCTAGGATGGCATCTACTAAATCCTAATGCAGACACTTCCTCCACCAGAAGGACATGGAATATCTTTTATCCCTGAGTTTCAGCATATTCTAACCCCGGACTGTACAAATGGTTTCATGAGATTGTTCAATTCAAATCCATCTCCACTGGAGGTGACCCCCAAAGGGCCATAAACCAGTAGTTAAAATGGAGTGGGAACTAGAAGTGTTTGGGGACAGGAGACTTAATGATTTATTTCTCTATACTATGATGTTTTTATTGTTTCTTTACCATCTCTGTACACACACACACACACACACATATTGCTCTCATGAAAAAGAAGAAAAACATCATTTCACTCTAAACGCTTAGCCTTTCCTTCAGATCAGGTTGGCATCAAGGACCCTCTTGGGGAGCTTTTATCACGGCCGGCAGCAGGCATCTTTCATCTCACTCTGAACACTTGCCTCTTTTCTAAGACCTTTTCCATGCAGATGTCAGGGGTGGGAAAAGTACAAAGGAGGGCATCCTCTTACTGGAAATGCAAATGCCGAGTGTTTCCATGTCTTGGTTATTGTGAATAATACTGCACAATAATATAATAATAATCCCTAATAATATAATAATATAATAATAATCCCTAAGGTGTCTCTTAGGGATTCTCCTCGGCCCCTCCTTTCTGAAGTACTGGGCTTTAACCCAGGAGTCCCATACCACTGAGCTACATCTTCAGCCCTTTTTACTTTTTCTTTTGAGTCAGGGTTGTCACTAAGTTACCCAGGCTGGCCTGAAATTCCTGATCCCCTAGCCTTGGCCTTCCAAACAGCTAGGGTTACAGGTGTGTGCTACTACCATGCCCAGCTCTAGATACTTATTTCATTTCTTTTGGATTTATACCCAGAAGTGGGATTGCTTGGTCATATGGTAGCTCTATTTTTAATTTTTTGAAGAACCACCAGATTTTTTGCCAGAGTGGTTGCAGCAATTTGCGTTTCTACCAAAACTATATGATTTCTTTTTCTCCATGGAAATCATTCAATTTTTAAAATATCACTTTTTGAAAAAGAAAAAAAACTATATGATTTTTAAAATGAAAATATTTCAAGAAATGTTTCAGGACATTTGAAAGCCATTGGTTTCCTCGACAAGTCCTGAGCATCTAGATCCACACCACAAGGGGGTGCCATTGGATTTTGAATGAATCACACCACCAACAATTGGATTTCCTCTGCCAAGTGAAGACAACACCTACCTTTATCGTTGGGTGGTGGAGAGAATGAAGAGATACAGCTGTGAGATTGAGAGGGTCCTGGGAGACCAAGGAACCCTTGTTGTAATCGTTATATTTCTAAAACCAGAGAAAAGTATTCAGTGTTTGATTCTCTGGGCCTAAGACTCTTCTCAAAATAGAGAGTGCTAGAGTGGAAGGAAGTTTAGAAGTCAGCTTTCGTAGATCACCCTCTCCTCAAAGACTCTCACAAAAAGTTATATACCTTATACATTAAAGCCAGAAAATTGCATGAAAAAAATTGTTTTTTTTGTTGTTGTTGTTGTTAAATTTTGAATATAGTTTCTGGAGATGCTCAGGCCCAGGTTAAAGACCCTTTGTTGATTGAATTCAATGAACCTATTTTCCCCAGGAAAATACAATTCAGAGAAATCAAGGCCACCTAGCCAGTAGGGATAACTCAAGCCCATGGCCTCACTCCTGGTCCAGGGTTCTCTCTAACAAAACTGGACTCTCAGCTGCATTTGGACTTTTCTCACATCTGCAACCAGTAAGGAACAAGGTGCCCAAAATCATCTGGAAACCCTGAGTGGTACCTTAATGGCAGGAACCTCTAAACTGAACTTCTGTGTTCCATGGAACTGTGAGGAGGTAGCAGGTATGTCCCAACCCCTCTCCTCACAAAGTCAGATTTACATATGTATTTAAAACTAGCAGTGGACTTTAATAACCAATATTGGTTAACAGTAAGACAAGCTGCTGTTCCTTGATGCTTCTTGTGGGGCCACAACCATTACTTCATTTGTCCTCACGATGGCCCTAGGGAGTCCAGCGGACATTCGTTGCTTTGCACCCCGTCGGTGCTCAGCTGCTGAGAATGCTGGCCACTCAAGTCTCACAGATTCCCACCTCCAGAATTGCTCTTGGGATGGGAACCATCTGCAACGTAGTGGTGGGATTTATGTTCCTGAGCACTCCTGGGATAGACCGAGACTGGACTTTACCTGAAACCCCAGCAGTGCCAGTGCCTTCCCCTGCCCTGTTGGGTTTCTCTCACAGGCTTCTCTTGAAGAGCAGCATGTCCTGAGTAAGTCACACACAGCTGTGTCAGGCTGTGCTTCCAGAAAACCTGACCTGATGTAAGTGGTAGTGTCATCTTAGAGCTTCAGTTATCTACTGACAGTGACAATTTATGTCATGGAAGTACACCGAGTACATAGCTAACTGCCCTCGTCACTCTAGAGACTCATACTTGGAACCTCAGAGATCATTTAGTCATTTTAAGGTGGAGATATTTGTATCCATACATGTGCTATGTATCTATATATTTTATAAGGTCTGGATTATATACATTTATGGCGATTTTATCCACTCAATATCATGTCACAATGATTTTCTTTTAGTTCCATCTGTGTAAATACAGTTATGAAAAGGTGTATCAGAGTCTAATTTTTGAAGGTAGTTTTGTTAGCCTAATGTATTAAATAGGGGTAGATAGTTATTTACATTTTTATTATTAAAGAGGAATATTTATTTATGTTTCAGGGTTTTCATTTTGTTTTGTTTTGGGGTCTTTTTGGTTTTTTTTTGTTTTTGTTTTTATTTTTTGTTTTTTGTGTTTTTTTTGGTGTGGTGGGCAGGGAAGGGAAGGAAAGTCCAAGAAATGAAGCTCTGGGGTCACAGGTTCTGATAAGCATTGCAAATTTACTTTCAAAAAAACGTTACCAATTTATGCTCCTAACCACAGAGCCATCTGGCAATTTGAGTCCTCCTGCCAATATTATTACTAAAAACCACAAAAGCAAAAACAAAAAGCCCTGGAACCCCCTAAATTCTGACAAAGTGAGACAAGGTCAATGCCCCATTACCTTACTTTGATTCATAGTAAAGATGAAATTTTTTCATAGATTTATAAGCTATTTGTGTTTCCCATTTGGGGAAGTTTGTTTATTTAGAACTTTAATAATAAATTTGTACAAATTTTTGTGTCCATTCTGGAAAAATATTATCCTGGTTGTGGACTTGGTTACTAAGCCCTTGATTTAGAGTTATTTACCCTGTCATTTCTCCAGATCATCTTCTACCTGCTTCTTGGCAGAGTTAATGGGGGAAGATTTGAGTCTGAGGAAATTCCGTTAGTAATTAACAGGACCAGATTTACCTCCCTTACCAGGGACAAGGTGGAACATCTCAAAGAGAGGATTTCTAAACATACAAAGTGATGAAATAATTTAACAAAATATTTTAAGTGGAGTGGAGGCAGAAATGAAAACATCCTAGTGGAGCCAGAAAATATCCTCACATTTATGAAGAAACACAAAGCAGGCAGATGGCATAGTTCAAAATAAGTGCAAAGGTAGAGGCAATAGGACCTGTGTACCTTGAAGACACAAATACAGACACCCGTGTAGGTTTGTTTTCGGATTTCAGCTTGTGGTTTTGAAAGTGTCACTTGGTTGTTTACTTATTTCAGAAACAGGGAGACAGGAAGAGAAATCAAATTGCGTAATCAATGCTGAAAGGCAAGTCAGCTTTCCAGCCACCTCTGTACATAGTGCTATTGTTTATTTTTATGATAAAAAAAATTAGTGCTGACAATTTGGCAAGAGACAAGATTAAATTCTGTACTGAAATTCTTCAAGCTTCAGCTGTAGCCAGAGGTGAACTTTATTTTGGAAAATCTGAGAAAATAAGCTCCATTAATTTGGAGGGTGTAGAAAGAAGGGATCTTGAAATACCCCTCACTTCACTGGGTGGGTTATTGAACCTAGCACATTCCTCTGAAGAGCTGTTCCGACTTTTGCACTTTTCCCAAACCCTCCTCAGCTGTGTGGAGAAGACGGACCCTGGGTGACCTTCCTCAACCAGGTTCTCTTCAGCTCCCAGCACCCCTAGCTTTCCTCCCTCTCAATTCTAAGTTCTTCTGAGATAGCCAGCTTTCTTGGCTTTAGATTCCCCTTCTCCTAACATAAAGCAGAGTGCCTTATTCATGGGAATAGTTCACTAATTAAGACTTTAAAATGAGCGATTGAGCAAAATCAACCTCACATGGATTCCAGATTTTATCTGCAGTCAGACTGACTAGAGCCAGTTGGCGTGGCTAATGAGCCCAGGAGGAGCATGGCAGAGTGCCCCCTGCAGCCCTAACTCTGAACCTGGCTCCACCGTTCATTAACTGGGTGATCTCGGATAAGCTGCTTAACTTCTCATCCTCCCTCCTCATTCCTCAGATGCTTTATCTCTAAAAATGAGGATAATAAAAATTCTTGTCTCATAGAACTCCTGGGAGGATTAAATAAGATCAGGGACTTGGCATGGAAAGTGCCACTTAATGTGTGCTCAGAGTAGCCACAATACATATTTATTGCCACATACAATCAGCGTATCAAACCTCTGGATAATTTGACAGGTTCGTAAACTCTCTTTGTAATCTCTGCGTCATATGCAGCTGAATCTCAATTAAAAAAAAAAAAAAAAAAGGAAAGGAAATGAAGGGTTGGGGATATTGCTCAGTCCCCTGATGTGTACAAGGCCATGTGTTGGATTATGAGCATTGCAAAAAAATGAAAAAATAAAAATAAGAAAGGAAAGATGTTGATGGTGATGTGGTGGAGATTGTTTCTTAACCCATTCGCCCTGACTTTAGGAGTTTGTCTGTCTCTGGTGTCAGGAAATCTTCCCCCTCATCTCACTGAGCTCCAGCTACCATGATCTCCTTTTGGCTTCTAGCAACACCTAGCTCAGTGCCTGCCATGGGATTGATGCCCTGAATGTCTGTGCAGCTGAGATGCTTGAACCCTCCCTCATGCTTAAATAAACTCCTGACAAGTTGTTTTCTTCCATACTTGTCTGATCATGTCTTAGAAATCACTTTTATTTTGCAAACAATAAAGCTTTCCCTTTGGCATTCCCATCAGACTGTAATCACAAAGATTTTAAGTAAGAATAATTAATATGCATTAATTATTCATTAATCCACTCAGTAAACATTTATTAGATGTCTCGTTTTCTTAAAGAGTACCATGTTATTTGCTCCCCACACCCCCGACTTTAAACGCCAGTCAACTCACCTGAGTTAATTTTCTAAAATAACGTCTGACTATGGCGACATCTACTGGTAAAATTGAGTTTTGAAGCAAGGGACGCATCAGCATCTAGCCTCAGTTATTTTGCCGATTCTCTTTTTCCCTAAATGTAGTCTAGGCTGGTCCAAATCAACATTGTTTGATGATGAGAATTACTAAGCCACTTCATTAAAAATGACTTTCCTGTTAATGATTTCTGAATCTGGAAAGTTTCTGTTTGAAATACTACTGCAGTCTTTGCTGAAAAAGAAAAAATAATAGACTAAGTGCTGTGGCAACCTTTTTAAAAATTTTTAAAAAATTTTTATTATAAACAAATGGGATACATGTTGTTTCTGCTTGTACATGAAGTAAAGGCATACCATTTGCATAATCATACATTTACATAGGGTAATGGTGTTATGTGGTAGCCTTCTGAAAGGACCATTTATAAAACAATGTACAAAACCTTAGAAAGCTGTAGCATTAAAATAACTTCTTTTCTTTCCTTCTTTTTTTTTTTTTTTTTTTTTTTTTTTTTTTTTTGCAGAGCTGGGGATGGAACACAGGGTTATGTCTCATTAGCCAGAACTGGTCTCTTTGCTGCTTTCTAAGCCAATCATTGGTAAAAGTGATACCGCCATTTACCGGTGACAAGTTCTGCTTCAGGTGTTGAAGTATAACACCAGAGAAACATGCTGAGGGAAGTGTAGAGTAGAAAGTAAGAAGCTTTATTAAAGAAAAGTAAAAGCAGATTTCTCCCGGGTGGAAGAAGGGGACCCAAAGGCGGAATCCATCAGATTGAGCAAATCTTGTCCTTTTTATGGGTTTTATTCTCCCGTTCTTTCCCCCTTATCTCTTTCCTTCCTGCCTACATGACTAGGCCCGGTTTTGCATAAAGTGAGAAGTGGATGGGGCAGGGGGAGGGGCCAAAGTGATTCAGCCAGGTAAGGGCCCAGGGGGCATCAATTAGCATCTCCTTGTCTGTAGTCCCTGACAAGGGCAGGTAAATTTGGTAATCAATGGGCTCCGGAGATCCTTGACATTCCATTCTCCCAGGGTGGTCTCCAGCTTCCATAGGCAGATGGCTTTCATGGACTCCATTTCCTCAATCTGACCCGATCCCCTGTTTCTACACTAACTGCCTGTCCCCAATTCTGGCTTCAAAAGGATTGGGATTACCATGGTCAGTTTACAGTCTAATTAAAATTCACCCCAAACATAGTTCTCCCCCTAAAGTTGGGTTAGAGTCACCTTCCCAGAGCACATGGCCCAAGAACAAAATCGGGGCAGAGGGGAGGAGGACGGGTTTGCATAAGCCTCCAATAGTGACTGCTACAACTGAGGGGGGGGAGGGGGAGGGGCGGGGAAGTGAGGGGCAGGGCAGGGCAGGAACAGTGGAAATGAAATTTAAGAAATTTGAAAAAGAAATACCCAGAAAGGGAAGGTACTGAAGAACGAAACTGATCAAGTTAGTTATATGTATGTATGAATATGGCATAGTGTATCTCAGTGGTATGTATAATTATAATGCACCAATTAAAAATAATAATAAAAGAAATACCCGAAGCAACTGAAAAAGAAGGGAAACTCCAGGCAGGTAATTGGCTTCAGGGTTTTGAAGACCAAATTTCCCCAAAATGAGTGAGTCCAATCGAAAATTTTCAACTTTTAAGTTTCTCAATTAGAGGCTTTTTTAAAAAAAAAAAAATCAATTTTTAATTAAAAATACTTATAATTAAAATTAATTTCTTGGCAGGGAGTTTTTTGTTTTGCTTTTTTCACAGTATTGGGGGCTGAATGTAGAGGCACTCTACTGCTGTACTACATCCCAGTTCTTATTTTTTATTTTGAGACAGGGTCTCTCCAAGTGCCTACACTGGCCTTGAACTTGCGATCCTCCTTCCTCAGCCTCTTGAATAGCATGTCACTGAAAGAATGGACATTTTTTTAAGCTGTCTGTTTTATCTAAGGTTTCCCTCCCAGTAATGGGAACAAAGCCCTTAAAGCTGTTCCAGGAAACAGCCCCAAACAGAGAGTAAAAGAGTAATTGGAGCAAGATAGTATTCAGGCAGTTAAGACACCAGAATCTACACCCTGTTGTAAAACATTGTGAAACATGTTGTATGTTATCAGCAAACCCAGACCCCCTTTGAAATTTCCTGGCAGCTTTGTCCCCCTTTTCCCTTTCATGTGCGACCCCTCCCGATGTGTGGTCTCTGCCTTTATAAACCTACAAGATTTTCTGCTAGGGACCGACTCCTGGACTCCTGGACTCCTGCGTGAGTCATGAGTCGGGTCCCAGTGCGCTGGAATAAATACCTCTTGCAGTTTGCATCAAGTGACGCCTCCTGCGGTTGATTGGGGTTGCCGTGGATCCATGAGACAGAGTTGGGGTTTCCTTTTTGGGGGCCTTACATCACCACACCACATCAGCAGGATTCTTTTAATGAAAAATGCATCCTGTCGACTTCATCCAGATTTTTTCTTTTCTTCTTTCTTCTTTTTCTGGTTACCCATGATATTATTGGAAACAAATAAAATCTGTATAAGGTAAGTATATTAATAATAGCATTGTATTGATGTTAATTTCCTGATTTTGCTAATGTTACTGTGGTTATTTGGGGAATATCCTTTTAAAGGAAATATACACTGCAGAAATTTTAGGGGTGTGATCATTTATTTTATGTGTCAATGTAGCTGGGCTATAACTGTCGCTGGCTCTTTGCGGTTCCAAAATCCATGGATATTTGTCACCGCCTGCAGCAACAACTTGCATGGGTCTTATGGGTGGTGGAGTGGAAACTGAGGCACTTCTATCTTTCTCTTTAGTGCACTGCTTTCTTGCTTGTAGAGGAAATGAGGTTTACTTGCTTAGAGAGAGACAGACTTTGTTTCTTGCTTGTTCATTTATAGAGGATAGAGTAAGTGAGGTTTACTTGCTTTGAGAGGAGAGAGAGAGAGACCCCGCTTATCAGAGAGAAAGAAACTTTGCTTAAGAGAGAAACTTTGAAAGAAAGACGTGCTTTTCTCCGGTTCGCGATCTGCCTTCCGCTGCTGCCCCTACTCGCTGCTGTGTTCTTTCTTCTGGCTTTTCTGCTAATGGCTGCTGTTGCTATGTCCCTACTAGCTACTGCCACCTGTTTTTCCCTCTGGCTGCTGCTGCACGTGTGTCCTTCTTCTCCTGCTTTTCTGCTAATGGCTGCTACGGCTGTCTCGCTCCGCCTACTCTTATATCACCTCCAGGAGGCGGAGAGCAGGGCCACGCCTCTTACGCGAAGATTAGGCGAGGTGCTCCGAGCAGGCAATTAGTGCTGGAGAACACATGTGCATACATTGTGTGCCTGGACGAGAAAATCACCTGAGTGTGCTTATGTCAATTAACCTCCTCGCTGCCTATGTGATCAGGCGCCATCCCGGCGCCGCCAACATGGCACAGCCCCCAACATATAACAACCAATTGTTTGGTCAAATAACAGTTTACATGTTCTTGAGAAGATATTTTTTAGATGTGATTGACATTTAACTTTGAAAAAAGCAGATTACCCTCCATAATTTGGGTGGGCCTCTTCTAATCCGTTGAATGCTTTGAGAACAAAGACTGAGATCTCCCAAGGAAGGAATTCTTAAAACTGAGACATAGAAATTCTACCTGCCCTCTGGAATTCAGACCCCACTGCAACATGAACTTGTACTTGAATTTCCAGCCTGCCCCCTTCGTTGGGTGAATGTCATAGAATGGACTGACACAAGCCTCGTACACATCAAGGCTGTTTGCTATAAATTTATGTGGTGTAACCTGTTACTCTGAGGCTACCAACCTGTACACGTTACCATACTGAATAATACAGGAAATCCTAACAGTGTCAGTCCCACATCCAAACAGGCTTGTTTATACTGAAAGAATGGACATTTTTTTAAGCTGTCTGAGGTTACCCTCCCAGTTATCTTAACTCCCTAAGGTCACCCTCCCAGTCATCTCAACTCCCTAAGGTCACCCTCCCAGGAATGGAAACAAAGCCCTTAAAGCTGTTCCAAGAAACAGCCCCAGAGAATAAAAGGGTAAATTGAGCCAGATAGCCAGATAGTGATCAAACACAATGATTACCAGAAACTATTGACCAGAATCTACGCCCTATTGTAAAACATTGTGAAACATGTTGTATGTTATCAGCAAACCCAGACCCCCCTTTGAAATTTCCCGGCAGCTTTGTCCCCCCTTTTCCCTTTCATGTGTGACCCCTCCCGATGTGTGGTTTCTGCCTTTATAAACCTACAAGATTTTCTGCTAGGGACTCGACTCCTGGAGTTGGGTCCCAGCGCGCTGGAATAAACACCTCTTGCGGTTTGCATCAAGTGACGCCTCCTGCGGTTGATTGGGGTTGCCGTCCATCCATGGGACAGAGTTGGGGTTTCCTTTTTGGGGGGCCTTACATTTGGGGGCTCGTCCGGGATAAGATGGCCCCCCCTCATCCGCGGAGTCGACCTTGGAGGTAAGAAGGGGTACCCCGAAGTTGTCTTTGTCTTGTGTTTTGTTAGTTGGTCTGATTCTGTTTCTGTGAGCGCGCTTTCGGTTTCGGTGGCAGCCGTTCGGTGACTCGTGAGAGGGGCCGGACAGTGGCCGGTAGACGTGCCTGGGGGGCCACAGGTTGCAGCCCTGGGGGACGCCCTAAGGGTGGAAGGAGAGCCAGGGACGCCTGGTAGTCTCCGTCGGTAAGGGCGCTGATGGGGTTCAATTGGTGGATCAGAGATTGGCGCCCATCTGTATCTGGTTCTGTTGTGTGTTTGTGGCGGAGGTGGAGGAAGGGTTGGAACAACTGGGGGGTTCTCGGCCCGGGCTACTCTCGGGTGGACCCCAAAGGTTCCTTCTCTGGACTCCCCCTCCCGACAGCCCTGAAGGGTAACTTAGCAAAGTAGCTTCAGTCTCAAAAGTAATGAAAAATAAGGTCTCATAATTTTAACATCCAACCTGTCCGGATGAGATGGCTAAAATGCCTTAGACACAGAGTTTCTGTTAAAACCTGTTAGATCCTTCCAGATCTCAGTCCAGGCTTACATTGAAATATAAATAAAAGAAGCCTAAAGGCTCAGTAGGAGACCAGTCTCAAACCCAGGGAAAGAAAAGGTAAAAAGAGTCTTTAAAACTCCAGCAAAGTAAATGCTATATTTTTAATTATATGTTTTTTTGAGCTCATGATTTTTTGATCAGTTCTATTTTTATTCAACTAGAGTTTTTGAACATCTGTTACACTGCAATGGAGATTCACCTATAAAGTTACAAGGGCTTGATATTGTGTTATTTGTATGTTGTGCTGTCTGATGTCATGTTTTGTCTGTATCAAAACTGAGCACTCCTAAAATTAAAATTTTAAAAATGGATCCAAATACTTTTAATTCACGTGATTTAAAAAGGTTCAAATTGGGTAAACTAATAAGAGTAAAATGTCTTTGAAAATAACTTGCAAGTCTCTAGGTGGTCAAGCTAATAAAATATTGATGTTAATAAAATGTCTAATATCAATTGTTTCTAGGACTTTTCTTCAACAGGGAAGAGACAGCAAATACTGTTCAGGACACTTGTCTGATATCTTGGTTTTTTTTACAGAATAAGTGAATTAGAGTTAACATGTATGGGATTACTCTAATGTGTTTGTAGAGACATCTGATTAATTTACAAAGTTAAAATGCTAATAACATTTAAATAACATCGAGTACTTTTAACTCCTTAAATTCCATGGGGTATCATACTTAAACATTATTGGTGTTTTCATAGGTTGGTAAATAAAAGGGTTTAAACTTGCTTTGTGTCATCACTAAACTAAAAACAAGGTTACTAAGAGTCATGTCCTAACAAGTGCAATTCTATATACAAAGGGTCCCAAAAGTTTCAACTGTGTTTCAATTAGAGTACTATAAACAACAGAATATTTAATCTTATTAAAATAGAGTAATTTATCTAAATTCAGAAATTTCATAAGAGTTGTTTCAGAATGTGAACAAAAAGTGGTCAACGAGTAGGAAAGAGAAAATAAAAGGTTCTGGGTATGGAAATATATTTAGTAAAAGGAAAAAGGAAATGTTTCTGGGTAAGAAAGTGCTTGTGTGATGAAATACATGAGGGTCTAAGTAAGTGCTAAGAAAGTCTGTGTAAGTAAAGGGCAAGTTTCAACAAGTTTGTGTGTAACTAAGTTGGTTATATGTATGTGAGACAGCTAAAATTATTGAAGGTTTTTCCTAAGGTGAAATACTAGCGTTCTGATATAAACCAAAGTTTAATCTATATGGTAGAATGACATGGTAAAATGACAAGGATTTGAAACACTAATTTACTCTTAACTTTGTGTCTATTAAGTTTTATTCTTTAGAACAATTAGTCTTAAAAATTGGGGTGTATACAATTATGGTTAAACAACTATTATAGAGTATTGTACTTTGTTACAGAGTATACATTTCTCTTTAAAAACTCAATTTGGTAAGATAAAAGTGTCAAGGTATTTGTGAAATGGTCACTAGTTGTATATTAAATGTGTTCATATTTTTCAGGACCACAAGTTTTTAAAGCAAGGAATTTATTAAGCTCTGCTATCCTCCAGATTAAACTTGTCTGTAATGGTAATCTTAAACTTATAAAGAGTAAATTTTATTGGAGATTTATTTCTATCATTTAATGTTCTATTATAGAACCTGCTATCAATAGGGTATGTGTAAAATTTGTTACTTTTTACACTGAGATAAAGAATTTCAAGTGTAAATGTATTTCTAAACATTAGAGTCTGACTTGTTTAAAGGTTAATATTGTGAAACATGAAAACATTTTGCCATTTAATCACAAAAGGAAAGTTAAAAGCTCTCTCAGTGCAGGCCATTTAGCTCATCTCGTAGAGTTCCTGACTCTCAAGCGGGAGGCCTGGGTTCGAGTCCCAGCACTCTCGGATTGTGGAAATAACAAAAGCTCTTTCAGCCTTTCTTTGATTCATGTTTTAGATACTATGTTAAATTGTGTTAATTATAAAGTTTATATAGACTCAGGAAACAGTATATGTAAACTACTTAATGATATTTAAGGAAGAAGCAAAGATCAACATCAGAATTAGAACACTTAAGATCTGTAAAGAGCCCTGCCTTACCTGAGATAAGGCTCTGCCTCCCACCTTACTGCATGTTAGAGTGACTCCAAAATAAGCCAGACTTCAGCTTATTTAAAGTTATAGTCAAAAGATTGGTTCTTGTTGTAAAAGTACTGTGATCTCAAATAGGGATAGAATGTAGTTCTCAATCGAAATTCAAGATAGCTATTATACAAGCTGAATATATTTTTACTCTTGCTAATTTCATTTTGTAAAACTGTTACCTGTTAATGTTTTGCAGAAGTAGCTGCTCCAAGAACAAACAACCTAGGTAACTTGTGATAATAAGCCATCACCTATAGAATAGATAGTGGTAACTTCCAGTACTAATGCAGACTCCAGTTAGATAAAAGGGTAAATAACTGTAAAGTTATGGACATCAAAGTTAAAGCCCATTACTCTTAATTTATGACTGGTGAGACTGGCTTGCTGGATAATTAAGATCAAACTTAGAAATTGGAGTTAAATACAGAGGTCAAGAAAAGTCCATATTTGGGTCTTGCCCTCAACATTAGCCTGAACCCAGGGATTAAGAGAACTTCTCTAAGGAGCGTTGCAACTCTGGGTCACACAACCTCCTGATCAAGGAGATTGTTGACTAGAGGATGAAAAATCATCCAGTGCATCTGCTGCAGAGGAGGGTCATGGAAAAGGGGAAACATCCCTTGATGTTTCTAAAGGAAGTCACCCCATCAAGAGACCCTGCCTAACCAAAGTCACTGGTGGAGCTAAGGAGCCGCTCTTAAGTTCTGTACGAGTGACCCCTGTGGGACTCAGCTGACTCTTTAACAAGACAGGAACCAGGTCAATTTGACCAGCTTGATCTTAGACACCCAGCAAAACAGTTAAAACCAAAGTATAGCCATTCTTGGGCATTTAAAGGAAATAATAGTTAAATGTAACTTTAGATGTAGCCTGATAACTATCAGAGAAACTGCCAGAGTCAGAAGTTTTTAGTCAGTTTAAGGCCTGCAGACCTTCCTAAGCTACACAGGTAGACTTAATCTATGTTTGCCAGTATGATTATCTATTTCTAAGTAACAGAAGTATAGAGATCTCTACTAAACACAGGTTATACCAATAAAGGGATATTTTACAAAATCAGATGACATTAAGTAGCTTAACTATATTTTCTGGGGACATCTATGACAATGTTAAAGTCCCCAAATAAAGGCCTTGTTCTCTCCAGCCTTTGCTAGGCCTAGTTATGGGAACAATTTCTCAGTTCTTTCACCTCCTGGTGAGAGATTAACTTCTGTCATTTTCATGATACTCAGTGGCATATTTCAGATGCTGCAACATTTACTTTGTGCTAATCTCATTTCAGTACTCATGTCTTTTTGTTCTTCTATCATAGAAGCAGCCACCCCCAGATGACTTTACAACCTGCTCTTCCCCAACCAGGCTTCTTCCTGGGACCCCTCGATTGACCCGATTTTTTAAAAGGAAGGAACTCCAAACTGCTTGCCCCTTGCTGCCCCCATTCAGCTTCGAAGCAGCCAGAATGACCGACGCCCCTTTTCATTTTCTTAACAAGCAGTTATGGGTTCCTAAAGCTAAAGGGGGGAATGAAGCCAGAATTGGGAATAGGTAGTTAGTGTAGAAATAGGGGATCGGGTCAAATCGAGGAAATGAAACCATGAGGTCATTTGCCTCTGCAAGTTGGAGACTGCCCCTGGAAGAATGGAATGTCAAGGATCTCCGGAGGCCATTGATTACCAAATTTACCTGCCTTTATCAAGGACTGTTTATCAAGGACTGCAAACAAGGGGCTGCTAATTGGTTGCCCGCCCCCTCGGCTCTTGCCTGCCTGAAATCGCCTAGTCACCTTCATCAGGGAAAGAATAAGTGCTGTACAGGTACTAATGCTTAGGCAACAATACCAGTCCCTCCGCCAAGGAAATAGCTTTGGAGAAGAGTATATAGAGACAGAAGTTCCATGATTAGAACTTACCAGAAAAGAAAATGGGGAAATGAAAGAATGGACATTTTTTTAAGCTGTCTGAGGTTACCCTCCCAGTTATCTTAACTCCCTAAGGTCACCCTCCCAGTCATCTCAACTCCCTAAGGTCACCCTCCCAGGAATGGAAACAAAGCCCTTAAAGCTGTTCCAAGAAACAGCCCCAGAGAATAAAAGGGTAAATTGAGCCAGATAGCCAGATAGTGATCAAACACAATGATTACCAGAAACTATTGACCAGAATCTACGCCCTATTGTAAAACATTGTGAAACATGTTGTATGTTATCAGCAAACCCAGACCCCCCTTTGAAATTTCCCGGCAGCTTTGTCCCCCCTTTTCCCTTTCATGTGTGACCCCTCCCGATGTGTGGTTTCTGCCTTTATAAACCTACAAGATTTTCTGCTAGGGACTCGACTCCTGGAGTTGGGTCCCAGCGCGCTGGAATAAACACCTCTTGCGGTTTGCATCAAGTGACGCCTCCTGCGGTTGATTGGGGTTGCCGTCCATCCATGGGACAGAGTTGGGGTTTCCTTTTTGGGGGGCCTTACAATACCAGCATCACTACAAACACATGAATAATGCTTTGTGGTGGGATGCCTCAGCTACGACCTCTGACATCACTAGGCAACAGGAATTTTTCAGTTCCATTACAATCTTAAGGAACCACCCTCATATCTGTGGTCTGTCACTGACTAAAACATCGTTATTCTGCAATGCATGACTGTATGTTTTGCTTCACTGGAAAATACAAGGAATGAAGGTCATCATGTTTTCAACTTACTCCCAATGTTAACTTTTGGGGAATCTGGGTGAAAGGTAATGGGAATTCTTTGTACAATTCTGGCAGTGTTTCTTTAATTTTGCAATTACATCAAGATAAAAAGTTAGAACGAAAGCAAAGTTTATTTGAAAGCAAGTTTGGAACATAGCTTTTCGGTTACCCACATGCATATAAACTTGGCTGTGTTTCCAAGGTAGCCAACAAAGTCCCATTTAATACATAGTGTAGCTGAAATACTGTGCCCTCCCAGAAGGACTCAAGAGAGTGATACAGTTTTAATAGTGATTTGAACAAAAGAGAAAACATTAAAATTGAATAGTTGATTTTAATTCTTTTCCTTAGATGGAAAAATAATTGTATAATTTTTAATATTCAACCACTGATGTGGAAAAATGGGAAAACAACAGTTGGTGGGTTGAAGAAAGAATGATAAGCTTCAAGAAGAAGAAATAAGTGCTTGAGTGTACCTAGACAGGAAGGAGGAGAGTTTACAGAATGATTTGTTGATTTAGTCAGAATAAATCAGAAGAAATTTGGTTTATTCAGAAGAAATTTGAGCAGATTCATATCCTGAGAGAATGGAGCTAGGGTTATACCAGAGAGAAATAAACTGCCATCCATATGAGAAAGGAGGGGGTCTTCAGCAGGGCATTTTATTTTATTTTATTTTACCTATTTGTTATTAATTCTTTTTAAAATAATACAACTTGAAGATCAATATAAAGTTGTTAATTTTTACATTTGCTAAGTTAAAAAAAGTACATAGCCACATGGCCACCCATGTTCTGTCTATCCACTATTACTGTCATGTCATAAAGAGTTGAACTAAATATAGACATGGCACAATGTGAACACGTGAATTGATCAAGATGATTGTTTATATGATTCTGGATGGGGGGAAGGTCCTAGATGAGCACATATAAACAGCTCTGTCTCCCCCCGCAGCCTGTGTAGATCCCCTCAGAGAAGGGGGTGGTCAAACACAGTTTGGACGGATGCCATCACCAGCTCCTCCACCGTGAGCCCGGCTCTTCCTTGGGCTCATTTCCCTTGGCCTTAGTGTTGATCCAGCTGCGTCCTGGTCTGGCTCCAGGCTTCTTGGGTCTTCCTCTCCCGAGAGGCCTGCCGGTGAGACATATGGCATCCACCTCCACTTGCTTTATTGAAATTGCACGTGTATTGTCGAGTTTATGATTTTTTAAAAATTTCACCAGCTCAGCCCTTTATTACTGTTCAAACCCACTTAATCTCTTTCTGGCTAGTGTAGCTTTCCTGTTTTGTTTTCACCTCATCCATCGCCTCATCATTGGTCCTCATGGGATCGCCTGGGCTGGGGAATTTCTTCAGCACCCGTTTCTGCTTCTCTGATTTGTATGTTAGGTGCCTCTGGCTTCAAGGGTTGGTTGGTTTAGCTGCGCACTTCCTGGTGGGAGTAGTGCTATTTCCCTGAGCTTTATTTAGGCCCTTCCCTGATCTGTGATCTTGGGGGTGAAGTCCAAGGCAATTCATCTCCTTCTATCTATAAAAAAGAATACTGAAAAGCGCTGTGGGTCCAACAGAACTGTGTGTGGTCCACCCTGGCCTGTTCTTTACCAGCTATGTGACTTCACACAAATCTCAAAAACTCTAAGCCCTATCTTTCTCATTTGTAATGCAGGGAAAATAAGAACCTCAAAAGGTTTCCCCAAGGATAAAATGAAAAGCTACATAAGGAACTGTGCTGGCATGTGGCAGGCTCAAAGATGGTGCTGTTGTTATAACCCTCGTTGCTGCCCTGCGTTTTCTAGATCTCTGCTTCCAAACATGGTAACTACTGCATGTGGCTATCTAGCACTGGAAATGTGATTGGTCTCAAATGAGACAAGCAGTAAACATGAAACACAGTCCAGACTTTGGAGGATTAGTGTGATAAACAGGACATACAATATCTCACCAATAATTTTTAAATATTTTTTTTTAGTTGTAGATGGACACAATACGTTTTTTTAAATTTATTTCTATGTGGTGCTAAGGATCGAACTCAGGGTCTCACACATGCGAGGCAGGTGCACTACCACCGAGCCACAATCCCAGCCTTCACCAATAATTTTTATATTGATAACATGTAAAAATGGATAACCTTGTGAACATATTGGGTTAAATAAAGTATCCTGTTCAAATTAATTTCATCTATTTTTACATAATATACAATGGCTTCCAGAAAATTCAAAATTACTTTTATAGTTTACACTGTAACTGTTGGACAACACGATTATAGATCCTGAGTTTTGTCTGTGAAATGGATAGACAAATCATTGTTGTCTGAGATTTTTCCTCAGAGATCCCTCCTGGATATGATTCCATTGCTTACCTGACTTCTCTCCTGAGGATGTCATGTCTTTAGCACTTATTTGACCTTAAACATCTGCTTTGTTTTGTTTTTCATGTACTTAGAAGATTAAAGGTCACTGCCATCAGGAAAAGGTTGTTCAGACATCCCAGCAGGTCCCCAGGGAAGGCTCACAATCACCCTTCAGGTCAAGTCATGAAGGGAAGAGCAATCTGGCTGCTTGGCATATAAATAGCAAATATTAGGTACTGATTGAAGTAGTCTGGGTTCAAGTAACAGAAATGAATTTTAACTTCACCAACAGGCAATTAATTGGAAGGACAGTGGAGACCTCACAGACTGGACAGAGAGCTTGGCAAATGGCCATCAGGAGGGACAGGATCTGGCATAGCCACAGGAGATCCCCAGTCAGCACCCATGGCCCATCCTTCTGGGCACTGCCATGGGACTGCTCAGTGGTGCACCTTCTTCTCACGTAACTGTCCAAGTTTCAAATTACTAAGAGAGATAAACCTGACTTTGTTGAGCTCAGGATGGGCCTACACACTTCTTAGGCCACTTGGGGTAGGAGTCTGTATCACCAGCTCTGCCAAAATTATTGGAATTAAGTTTGGGGCAATTTCCCAAACAGAAGGGGGTCACGGTGGCAGAAATGGTGCTCTGAGTTCACCAAATTCTGTTTTCTTTTCCTTTCCCTGAGCATAAAATAAAACCTTATTTTCTGCCTTCTTTTTCAGTTAGGGTAAAGTCAGTGTGATGTAGGTAGAAGTGAAGTTTTCCATGTCCATAAAATGTTGACACATTTGGAAACTACATGTCTAGCAAGTCAGAATTGTGGAACTGAATGAGTCTGTAAGCCTGTAAGTCTGTAAGGAGAGATATGACAGCGTTGACAACTTATATCAGACTGTGACAGAGGTGAGAAATACTTTATCTTTTACACTTCTAGATTTTGGAGGTTGTTTGTTATAGCAGCTAGCATAATTATTCTAATGAAGGGATATTATCTTGGAAGAAAGGGGATGCAGACCTGGAAATACATCCTGTCTCTCTGGGAAGAGTCATGAAAACCAAACAGAGAGTCTAATATATGGAATAATACTAATTTGATTAATATACAATGAAAAATCTAACAGTTAAGGGAACCCAGATGCTCAATCTTTTGATGAGGTCATTCTCCTCTGCACCCTCAGTACATGAGAAGTCAATTTATTTTATTTATTTATTTTTATGTGGTACTTAGGATCGAACCCAGTGCTTCACTGGTGCTAGGTAAGCACTCTACCACTGAGCCACAACCTTAGCACTGAGAAGTCAATTTATAATCACACGGTACTTGATAACATGAAGATAACATGATACAAAGAACAAGGGTGTTGCTTTCGTACTTGTAGTGTTCAGAACATGAGGACCTAACTGCTTAATCACTGGGTCGTGTCCCTCACAGAGTTCAAGCACCCTTGAGCCAGGAGGTTACACACAGCCTCAGATACACGTGACATATCCTCCTAGGTTACCAATGATTTGGGCAACAAACGCCTAATACCCTGAATTAATAATTTAAAATAATGTAATTACACTAAAACATACAGGTATATTATTTGTTGGGAGGCAAAAAAATTATTTGAATTGGGAAAAAAAAAAAAAAAAACAAGCTTGAAACCAAAGAAGTTTTTTTTTTTTTTTTTTTTTTTTTTTGCGGTGCTGGGGATCAAACCAGGGCCCTGTGCTTGCAAGGCAAGCACTTTACCAACTGAGCTATCTCCCCAGCCCCCCAAAGAAGTTTTGAACTTGAGGTAGGCAGGTTTGGGCTCCAGGTGAACAGTAGGATAGCAGAGTTCTGGAGCAAAGGTTTGGAGTTTGACAGGCCAGGGATGTAAGCTCCAGACTCTGACACATTAGCTATGTGACCTTGAACAAGTCACTTAACTTCTCCAAGTCTCTACTTATAAAGAAAAAAATAACAGAGTAGTTGCTAGGGCTCAAAGAACAAGAGCACAAGAAACAGGATAGTAGCTGACACAGGACGCACACAATAAAAAGTAAAGGTTATTATTTCTTGATTGTAACCATGCCTCCAGACTTTTCCCAGTTATTAAGGAAACAGCAAATCTGGGAATTCACTATTGTGGTGTGTCGCCTCTTTACAACTGGAACATGCCTTCCACAGCCACTCCTTTCCTGAATCTGAGGTTGATTGGTACTTTGTTTCTGATTGGTAATTCTTAAAAAGAAATGTTCTTAGAACATCAGGGGAAATGATAGCTGAATGCAGCTGGCCCAGTGTTCCTGTCCTGTGTGTGGATGATTTTGCATAATTCTATTCTTTCCTCCTTGGAGACCTAAGGAGGCCATCTCATGACTAGGTTCTTGGGCACACTTCTTCTAGTTATGACCAATTTGAGGACTTGGCAATATTTGGTGTTCCCTTAAATTGGCTGTGATTATATCCAATAAATATTGATTAGTAGACTAGAAGAAACAAAACTAATAGGTATGCAGTGTCATCATTTTCTATTCCTTCACATACACCTCTTCCCATATGAGGGGGATGGAGGTAGGGGGACATACATATCCCACAATCCCCAAATCAAGAAATAATCCTTTCAGGGGCTGTGAAGGACCTCCAAAAAGGAGACCCCGACTCTATCCCTCGGACCGACGGCAACCCCAATCAACCACAGGAGGCGTCACTTGATGCAAACCGCAAGAGGTGTTTATTCCAGCGCGCTGGGACCCGACTCGTGACTCACGCAGGAGTGCAAGGGTCGAGTCCCTAGCAGAAAATCTTACAAGCTTATAAAGGCAGAAAACCACACATCGGGAGGGGTCGCACATGAAAGGGAGAAAAGGGAAAAGAAAAGAAAAAAATGGGGGAACAAAGCTGCCGGGAAATTCCAAAGGGGGTCTAAGTTGTCTGATAACATACAACATGTTTTACAATGTTTTACAACAGGGCGTAAGATTCTGGTCAATAGTTTCTGGTAATCCTACTGTTTGAGCACTATTTAGTCATCTAGCCCAATTTACTCTTTTACCCTCTGTTTGGGGGCTATTTCCTGGAACAGCTTTTAGGGGCTTTTGCTCCCATCACTGGGAGGGTGACCTCAGGGAGTTAAGATAACTGGGAGAGTGACCTCAGGGAGTTAAGATAACCAGGAGGGTGACATCAGAGAGTTAAGACAATGGGCAGGAGACCTTAGGGAGTTAAGATAAAAAATGTTCATTCTTTAGAACAGCTTACAGCTTAGAAATGTTCACTCTTTAAAACAGCTTAAAAAAATGTTCATTCTTTCATTTCCCCATTTTCTTTTCGGAAAGTTCTAATCATGGAACTTCTGTCTCTACATATTCTTCCCCCAAATTGTTTCCTTGGCGGAGGGACTGATATTGTTGCCTGAGCATTAGCACCTGTACAGCACTTACTCTTTCCCTGATGAAGGTAACTAGGCGATTTAGGATGCAGGGCCCAAAAGTGAGGAGTAAAAGCAGTATAACAAGGGGACCCATCAGGGTGGACATGAGGGTGGTGAACCAGGGGGACCGGTTGTACCAGCTTTCAAACCACCCTTGATGTGCTTCTCGATCTCGTTGTCTTGTTTCCAGTCTTTCTCTAAGTTTGGACATGGAATCCTTTATTACACCAGAGTGATCTATGTAAAAACAACATTCTTCTTTTAGTGAAGCACATAATCCACCATCCTTAAGGAATAAGAGATCTAAGCCTCGCCTATTCTGTAGTACTACCTCAGATAGAGAGGTCAGTGACTCCTCTAGTTTTGTGATTGATTGCGCTATAGCCTTCAGATCCTCATCTACAGCTGCCTGTAATTCTTCAATGTACTGGGGAGTCTGAACAAGCGCAGCGGTCCCTGTCCCTACTCCGGCCGCTACTCCTAGGCCCAGCAGGACAGCTAAAGTGAGTGAGACCGGTTCCCTCTTCTGTCTACGGGGCTGAAGGTCGAACTCAGCCTCAAAAGAGCCTGCCTCATGGTAGATAACTCTAGGTATCAGTTGTATGAGGACACAGTAGTCTTTGGTGGTGTTGAACACTGATGAGGCTACACATGGGGTCAGTCCTGTACTGCAGGCCCACCATCCGCCTACGGGGGGGATCAGATAATAGTTGGTAGTTGTTTGAGGGCTTTCTATTATCCGGTTGCACAGGTGTTTATGGTCTGCAGGAACTGTACCTAAGCAAGTACCTTGCCCAGAGACTTCTGTAAGAGTGAGCTTTCTGTTTGACTCCCAGCTACAGGAGTCATGGGAGGTGGTGTTGTTAAAGGTCCCTGAGAAGGCGATGCCTTCATAATACGGAGGACTTGACACCAGACATAGCCAGCAAGACTCAGTCAGATTAGGGTTGGAAGCGTTGAGGGCGCTGAAAGCTCCCTGTATCAAATTAAGGAGTCTCTGCCCTGTGTTCAGTACCTTGGGTGTATTTGCTGGGTTGGGGGCCAAGGGGGTTGTAACTGGCTTATTTGTTGGGGCTCGGAAAACAGGCGGCCTGATATGGGCGGGTGATGACCGCTGTTCAGATAATACTAGGTTAGGTCCTACCTGGACGGTAGTTAATGTTTCAATCTTAAGCCTGATAGAGAAGGTAAATCCTTTGTCCCTCCCTGACATATAGAAACGGAATCCCCAAGTTCTCCCTTTTATCCATTCACGTGATAGCCTTCCTTTTTCCGTGAAGGAGATGTTCAGAGGGTTACACCACCCTTGGTTGTAACATTTGGCTGCCGTGAGATTTTGCTGTACGGTTATTAAATCCCAGGAGGAGGTAGGGTGCCAATAAGTGTTGCCAGTAGTCTCACACCCCCATGCAGCACAATAATAATGGTCTATGCCTCCGCACTTCCTTGCCTTATTCCGTGACCTCCCATCCCGGGGGCAGACATAGAAAGGGGTCTGTTTTAGATTGTCACGGGAGCGTGGGTAGCTACATCCTGGGTCGTACCCTTCAACTAGGCGGTATTCTGATCCCCCGAGAGGCCTGCGTGATATTGGCCAATGTCTACGGGCCTCCTCAGAAGTCAGGGTAGGGATGTCCCAATTATCTAACCCAGCTACTAAGGCGCAAATGTCTGGGGTTAGGGATGGCCACCAAGCCCAAAGGGGTTTCTCCCCGGTGGTGCTCCATATTATATCTCCAGTCTGGGAGAGGACTTGCCATGTTAGTCGTTGGGGGGCATGAGGGTTAGGGCTACTTATCGGCGGGAGGTGCATCAACAGGAGCAGGAACACGGTGGATGCGGAGCTTGAGGGGGTTGTCCAATTTTTCCACTTTCCACGTTGGGTCTGGTGGTGGTGCAGGCTTGACATGCGAAGCGTGAATCCAGGCGGCGATGCCATCAACCTTTACTGCAGTTGGAGTTGTAAGCAGCACTATGTATGGTCCTTTCCACCTTGGTTCCAGACTGGCCACACGGTGACGCCGGATGTACACTGAGTCTCCGACCTGGAACTGATGAGGTACCTGAAGGTCTCCAGGCTTGTAAGCCTCAGCCAACCGATTCCACACCTCCCTCTGCACAGTCTCAAGGGCTTTTAATCTGGTGTACAGAGATTGAGAGGAGTAAGATTCTGGGGACGGAAGGTGTTGTATGGTAATGAGTGGGGGGTGAGTTCCATAAAGGATTTCAAAAGGAGTTAGCTTGAGGGAGCCAGGGGTATTGCGCACCCGAAACAAAGCAAATGGAAGGAGGACTGTCCAGTCTGTTATGCCAGTCTCTAAGGATAATTTAGTCATGACCTCTTTTAAAGTTCTATTCATTCTTTCTACCTGCCCTGAGCTTTGGGGCCTATAAGCACAATGTAATTTCCAATTAAGCCCCAGGATTTTGGCCAGTCCCTGACTTACCTGGGCAACAAACGCGGGGCCGTTGTCTGACCCGATTACCTTGGGCACCCCAAACCTCGGGAAGATGTCTTCTAGTATTGTTTTGGCCACAACCTGAGCAGTCTCCTTCTTGGTAGGAAAGGCTTCAACCCATCCTGAAAATGTATCTATGAATACTAATAAGTATCTGTATCCATACCTGGCTGATTTTACCTCAGTAAAGTCCACTTCCCAGTAACTCCCAGGACGGTCTCCTCGGAGCCGTTTGCCGTGAGGTAGCTTGCTGGGCTGGGCATTCACCATCTGGCAAGACTTGCATTCTTTTACAGTTGTATCTGCAAGCTCCCCGAGCTTCATGATGTAATACGGTGAAGACTGGACAAGAGTTTTTAAATGTTTTGGGCCCAGATGAGTTAACTTGTGAAGGTGTCTGAGAAATATGATCGCCTGTTTTTCAGGGAGAATTCTCTTTCCTTCTGAAGTTTCCCGGATCCCCTCTGGAGTCTCTAGGCGAAATCCTAATCTGTCCATTTCCTCAAGGTCTAGTTCTGAATATTCAAAGTTCCTAATGGAGGGGTATACCGCCTCCTTAGGGTGAGACATCAGTTTTTCCCCCGACAAGGATAGGATGTTAAGTCCTTGAGCCGCCCGCTTGGCTTCCCTGTCAGCCCTTTGGTTCCCTCTGGCAACTTTTGACCCCACTTTTTGGTGTCCGGGGCAGTGGATAATCGCTACTTTCTTAGGAAGGTGAATGGCCTCTAACAGGCTTAGAATTTCTTCTTTATTTTTGATTTCTTTCCCTGCCGAGGTTAGCAGCCCCCGCTGCCGGTAGATGGCCCCGTGGACATGGGCAGTAGCGAAGGCGTACCTGCTGTCAGTGTAGATGTTAATTTTTCTCCCTTCTGCCAACCGCAGAGCCTGAGTCAGAGCTAGTAACTCAGCCTTCTGAGCCGACGTCCCCTCGGGTAGGCTGCTTGCCCAGATAGTTTGTTCATCATCCACTACCGCCGCCCCGGCTACCCTTTTACCTTCTATTATGTAGCTGCTTCCATCAGTGAACCAGGTCAGCTGAGCGTCTGGTAAGGGCTGGTCTTGGAGGTCCCTTCGGGTCCCCGTTTCTTCTGCTAGTATCTCTTGGCAGGTATGCAGCACACTCTCCTGAGTGGACGTGTCAGGTAGTAGGGTGGCTGGGTTAAGGATGGCAGGCGGCCCAAACTGGATCCTGTCTCCATTCAGTAGGAGACTCTGGTAATGCGTCATGCGGGCGTTAGACAGCCACCGGTCAGGGGGCTGTCTGATGATGCTTTCCAGGGAGTGAGGGGCAATGACCGTTAGCTTTTGTCCCATAGTTAGTTTGTCAGCATCTTTTACTAATACTGCCACTGCCGCCACGGACCTCAGACAGGAAGGCCAGCCACTAGCAACAGGGTCTAGCTTCTTGGAGAGGTAGGCTACCGGCCTCTTCCATGGCCCTAGAGGCTGGGTTAGCACCCTTCGGGCTACCCCCTTCCTCTCATCCACAAATAGAACAAAGGGCTTTGCTACGTCTGGCAAAGCCAGGGCGGGGGCAGAAAGTAGTGCCTTCTTGATGTCATCAAAGGCCTGTTGTTGGTCGTTACCCCACTCAAATGAGGCACCTTCTCTAGTCAGAGGATAGAGGGGGGCTGCCAGGGTAGCAAACCCGGGGATCCACAGGCGGCAGAACCCCGCAGTCCCTAAAAATTCTCGCACCTGGCGGGGCGAGCGAGGAACGGGTATCTGAGTCACAGTTTGTTTTCTGGCCTCCGTCAGCCATCTCTGTCCCCCTCTGAGGGCGTACCCCAGGTACGTTACCTCCTTTTGGCAGATCTGGGCCTTCTTGGCGGAGGCTCGATATCCTAAGCGGGCAAGTTCTTCTAGCAGCAGTCCCGTGCCCCGTTGGCATTCCTCCTCTGTGGCCCCGGCCAGTAATAAGTCATCTACATACTGCAGAAGTGTTACCTGGGGATGGCTGGCACGGAAGTGGGCTAAATCTTGGTGGAGAGCTTCATCGAAGAGGGTTGGGGAATTCTTGAACCCCTGGGGTAGTCGGGTCCAAGTCAATTGTCCTGTTGTCCCAGAGTCAGGGTCCCTCCACTCAAATGCGAAGATGTTTTGGCTGGAAGGGTGTAGTTGCAGGCAGAAGAAAGCGTCCTTTAAGTCCAAGACAGTGTACCAAATATGATCCGGGGGAAGAGAGCTCAGCAAGCTGTAAGGGTTAGGTACAGTGGGGTGGATGTCCTGTACTCGCTTGTTTACTTCTCTTAAGTCCTGTACCGGGCGATAGTCTCCTGTGCCAGGCTTTTTAACAGGTAACAAGGGAGTGTTCCATGGTGACTGACACTTCACTAGGATACCTTGCTGAAGGAGGCGCTGGATATGGGGCCTAATTCCTTCCCGGGCCTCTTTAGTCATAGGGTATTGACGTACAGCCACAGGAGTAGCTGTGGCCTTAAGCTCTATAACTATGGGTGGTCTTTCTGTGGCTAGTCCTGTTCCAGCCGTTTCGGCCCACGCCCCTGGATACCTGTTCAGCCAGTTATTTATGTGAGATATTTTTGCTCCCTGTCTCTCAAAAAGTCTATGTTCATCATCCAGGCGCATAGTCAGGGCAGTAGTTATTCTCTTGCTCCGGGTCACTTCTGGGCCATCAGGGGTGAAGGTAATCTGAGCTCCCATTTTGGTTAGGAGGTCTCTCCCAAGTAGAGGTGCAGGGCACTCGGGGATGACTAGAAACGAGTGGGTTACCCGTCCCATTCCTAAGTCTACTGTTCTTCGGGTAGTCCATGAGTACTGCCGGTGCCCTGTAGCTCCCATGACCCACGATTTCTTGTGGGAGATGGGTCCAGACGGTTCGAGCAGGACCGAGTGTTGAGCCCCAGTATCCACTAAGAACTCAACTGGCTTCCCCTCCACTTCTAGTGTTACCCTAGGCTCGGGGAGGGGTTCCGAGCCCCGTCCCCGCTAATCTTCTTCTTCTAGGGCTAATACTTTCTTGGAGGGCCCGGTCATCTTCTTAGGACACTCTCTAGCCCAGTGACCTCTCTCCTTGCAGTAGGCACACTGATCCTTGTCTAATGGAGTGCGGTTGCCCAGGTTACCTGACCCTTTTTTAGCCCTGCCTTGTGTTTGTTCCTGGCCTCTCTCACCTACTACTGCGGCCAAAATCCGTGTTAGGTTCTTCTCCTGCTTACGATCCCTTTGGTTTTTTCTTTCCTCTCTCTCCTTTTCCTTCCTTTGCTCCTTCTCTTCCTCAGTTTCCCTCTTATGATACACTTTCTCTGCCTCCTTAACTAAATCCTGTAGGGTATAATCTTGTAACCCTTCTATTCTCTGCAACTTTCTCTTAATATCTATTGCTGACTGCCCTATAAAAGCCATGGCCACGGAAGCCCTTTGCCCCTCAGAGGTAGGGTCAAATGGGGTGTAGCGCCTGAAAGCTTCCATTAGGCGCTCGAGAAATACTGACGGGGGTTCCGTGGCCCCCTGGATAACCTCTCTTACCTTAGCCAAATTAGTGGGGCGTCTCGCTGCCCCACGGAGGCCAGCCACTAGAGTCTGGCGATAGACTGTCAGTCGCTCCCTACCTTCTGCCGTGTTGAAATCCCAGTCAGGCCTGGAGAGGGGGAAGGCAGTCTCAATGATGTTGGGGAGCTGGGTGGGTCGTCCATCTGCTCCTGGTACATTCTTCCTTGCCTCCAATAAAATCCTCTCCCTCTCCTCAGTAGTGAAAAGGGTCTGCAGTAGCTGCTGGCAATCATCCCATGTGGGCTGATGAGAGAACATTAAAGACTCCACCAGCCCGGTTAAGCGCTGGGGGTCCTCTGAAAAGGGAGGATGGTTAGTTTTCCAGTTATACAAATCTGCGGAGGAAAAAGGCCAATACTGGAGGGGCTGAAGAGGAGCCGGTCCACCATCCGTTGCCACCGGCGGGGGCCCATAAGCCCTTAAGGGAAGGGCAACGGTAGTGTCGGGAACTACTCCGCGGCGGCTCCTGGTGCCCCGTGCAGGTCCTGTGGCGTCCTGAGTGGGCCCCGGCAGAGACTCGTTAAGGGGAGCAGAGGGGGCGACTGCAGGGGCCAGCGGTTCTTCTGGCTCTTCCTGACCCCCTACAGGAACCGAGGCGGGAGGGTATGGGGGAGGTGAGTCAAGGAGAAGGTGGTCAGCCTGGATTTCGGGATAGATCTTCTTGGGGGGTTCTAAGTGACTGGATTTTCCCCCAGAACTGGGAGATTGGGCGGCTAGGATCTGTGCGGCTAGCCGGGGCTTGGGTTTTGCCACCCAAGGTCGAATCCAGGGAGGTGGATTTTGCACCAGATCCTGCCAGACCACGATATAAGGCTGCTGATTCGGATGGTCTCCAGGTTCCTTCTGAAAAACAATCTCTTTAACAGCAAGAATGACAGATAGATTAAAGGTCCCTTCTGCTGGCCATCCTACATTAAAAGCAGGCCATTCTGAGGAGCAGAAGGTTCGCCATGGGCCTTTCTTGATCTCAACTGATAGGTCGCGACCTCTTCCCCTAATTTCAGCCCAATGGTCTAATGTCAGACTAAGAGGGGTTGTCACAGTCTGTCCCATCGTCAGTTCGTCCGTCGTTAGAAACACAAACAACAAAAATAACAACAACAAAAATGCTACAAACACGAGGACCCACCTACTCCACCTTGTCCGCCACAAACATACAACAGAACCAGAACCAGACGGGTGCCAATCTCTGATCCACCAGTTGAACCCGATCAGCACCCTTACCGACGGAGACTACCAGGCGTCCCTGGCTCTCCTTCCACCCTTAGGGCGTCCCCCAGGGCTGCAACCTGTGGCCCCCTAGGCACGTCTACCGGCCACTGTCCGGCCACCCTCACGGGTCACCGAACGGCTGCCACCGAAACCGAAAGCGCGCTCGCAGAACCAGACCAACTAACAAAACACAAGACAACGACAGACAACTTCGGGGTACCCCTTCTTACCTCCAAGGTCGACTCCGCGGATGAGGGGGGGCCGTCTTATCCCGGGCGAGCCCCCAAATGAAGGACCTCCAAAAAGGAGACCCCGACTCTATCCCTCGGACCGACGGCAACCCCAATCAACCACAGGAGGCGTCACTTGATGCAAACCGCAAGAGGTGTTTATTCCAGCGCGCTGGGACCCGACTCGTGACTCACGCAGGAGTGCAAGGGTCGAGTCCCTAGCAGAAAATCTTACAAGCTTATAAAGGCAGAAAACCACACATCGGGAGGGGTCGCACATGAAAGGGAGAAAAGGGAAAAGAAAAGAAAAAAATGGGGGAACAAAGCTGCCGGGAAATTCCAAAGGGGGTCTAAGTTGTCTGATAACATACAACATGTTTTACAATGTTTTACAACAGGGCGTAAGATTCTGGTCAATAGTTTCTGGTAATCCTACTGTTTGAGCACTATTTAGTCATCTAGCCCAATTTACTCTTTTACCCTCTGTTTGGGGCTATTTCCTGGAACAGCTTTTAGGGGCTTTTGCTCCCATCACTGGGAGGGTGACCTCAGGGAGTTAAGATAACTGGGAGAGTGACCTCAGGGAGTTAAGATAACCAGGAGGGTGACATCAGAGAGTTAAGACAATGGGCAGGAGACCTTAGGGAGTTAAGATAAAAAATGTTCATTCTTTAGAACAGCTTACAGCTTAGAAATGTTCACTCTTTAAAACAGCTTAAAAAAATGTTCATTCTTTCAGCTGCAGCTGTAGCTCAGTGGTAGAGCGCTTGCCTAGCACATGAGAGGCACTGGGTCAGGTCCTCAGCACCACATAAAAATAAATAAATGTATTGTGCCCATCTACAACTAAAATATTAGAAAAACGAATCCTTTCACCACATTACTTCCTGTTCTGCATTTTACCCTAAGGAGAGGTGGCCATGAGTATTGGAAAGGGCAAGATCTTTGGGTCAGGCAGCATTAGTGGCCTAATATCATTAATGTGAGGGGACTGGAATCTTGCAGGTAGGTAACCCCATTCAACATCTTTGAACTCATTTCCCAATAGACCTAACTTCCAGAAGTGGTGAGGATTGCAAGTGACCAAAGACCGAGAATCTCCTGGCTTGAATGAGACTTAATAAGAAAAAACTAAGAAAAAACTGCTTCAGTGCTATGGAATGGTAGACATTTTTCTCAGGGCAGGTAATGTTTCTAGGATCTTAGAGAATATATTCCTGTCAAAAATGCTGAGCGCCTGGTGCCTGTAGTCCCAATGACTTGGGAGACTGAGGCAGAAGTATCACAAGTTCAAAGCCAGCCCTAGCAATTTAGCAAGGTCCTGTCTCAAAATAAAAAATAAAAGGGCTGGGGATGTGGCTCAGTGGTTAAGCACCCCTGGCTTTGAAGCCAGAATTGGGGACAGGCAGTTAGTGTAGAAATAGGGAATCGGGTCAGATCGAGAAAATGGAGGCCATAAAACCATCTGCCTCTGGAAGTTGGAGACTGCTGTGGGAGAATGGAATGTCAAGGACCTGCAGAACCCATTGATAACCAAATTTACCTGCCCTTGTCAGAGACTGCAGGCAGGAAGATGCTGATTAATGAATGCCCCCTGGGCCCTTACCTGCCTGAGTCACTTTGGCCCTCCCCTGCCCCATCCGCTTCTCACCTGCAAAACCAGGCCTAACCTGTAGGCAGGAAGGAAAGAGATAAGGGGAGAGAATGGGAGAATAAAACTCATAAAAAGGACAGGATTTGCTCATCCCACGGATTCCGCCTTTGGGTCCCCTTCTTCCACCCGGGAGAAGTCTGCTTTTACTTTTCTTTAATAAAGCTGCATTTTCCACTCTACATTTGCCTCGGCGTGCTTCTCCGGCGTTATACTTCAACACCTGAGGAAGCAGGACTCGTCACCGGTAAAGAGCGGTATCAGCTTCAACTCCCAATTAAAAAAAAAAAAATAAGCGGAATCTAGGGGGGGGGTTTGTATTTTCTTCAATCATGGAGCATGTGAGAATCCAAGTCTGGTCTGTAAACTGGCTGAGGCAGGAGAGGAAAGAGCAAAAGAAGTCAGAAAAGTGAGCAGGTGACAGACCAGATGACAGCAGTGAACATCCGAGTGCATGTATGCCTCTCCCTCTGCATCAATCTCTTTGACCCTTTTTCTTTCTCCTTCCTTTTTTAAAATCAAATCACCTTTTAGTTATGTTCCATGGATTTTATTTTTGATTTTTGACTAGATTAAATATCCACATGGTTCAAAATTCAAGATATGAAGGGGATTCTGTGAAAAGCTCTCCCTCTTACTCTGCCCTTCAGCTGCCAGGTTCCTCTCCCCAAAGGCTGCCAATGTTAACTGGTACCTGTATATCTCCCTGAGATATTCCCTTTTACAAATGAACACATACTCTACCATGATCTGAATCTTGCTTTTTTCACTTAACAATCTTGGAGATTATTCCACATACATGTATGGAAAACTTCCTGTTCTCACTTAATTTATTTAGAAATGATTTTATGCTATTTCATGTATGTACCATGACTTATCTAACCAGTACCCTCCCGAAGAACATTCAGATGAGTTTTTTTTTTTTTTTTTTTTTTTGCTATTACAAATAAGGCTGCAGTGAATAATCTCATACATGCCATTTTGCACTCAAGCAAGTGTACCTGTAATACAAAGTCCTCAGATGGAATTTCTGGGTTATAAAAGAGTATGTGTAAATTTATAGATGCTGCCAAATTCCCCTTCATAGATGTTTACCAATGCATGCTGCAAAGTATGAAAGTCTGACTTTCTAAAATTCACAAAAGAACCAAAGTACATAAATAGGATATAACAGTGATAACTGACTCTGACCCAGTGGCCACAGGTCAGTTGGACTGGTTGAGTTTTTTCCTGTGATCTCTCAGGGTGGTAATTTGGAACTCTTCTGTAGATTGAAAGTTATTTAGTTTCACAATTCTGAAGTGGAACATCACTTTCACATATGAACTACTATTTACTAGCTGTGTTTCAGACTGTCAGAACATCATGATGAAATTAGGTGTGGTGATGCGTTTAATCTTTCAAGATTTCAAACTGAATATATATGTGTAAACATATATGTATTTTTTTTTTTCTCAGAGATGGGCTCAAAGTCAGAGGGTCACAAGCTAGGCAAATGTTCTACCACTGAAATATCCCCAGTCCCTAAAATATCTCTTAAATCTGTGGTTCTCAAACTTTTGTTCTTAGATCCCTTTATTCTGTGAAATATTACTGAAGACTCCAAATTGCTTCTGTTTATTTTGGTTAAACATATAGATTTTTACCTTACTTGAGAGCAAAATTGAAATTTAAAAAATAATTCCATTTCTATTGTTGTACACAGTGTATATTCCTGCTATTGTCTGTAAAAATAAAAAATATTTTAATAAAAAAGATTTTAAAAATTCCATTACATGTTAACATAAATAACATTTTTGTGAAAATTAACTATTTTCCAAAAAAAAATCAGTAGGAAGAGTGGTACTTTTATATATACATATATAGCTACACATACACACATTGCAAATCTGGCTTAATGGATGACAGATGGATTCCTGTCTGCTCTTCTGTGTTTAAGCTGGTGCTGTAAGGCCCCCCAAAAAGGAAACCCCAACTCTGTCCCATGGATGGACGGCAACCCCAATCAACCGCAGGAGGCGTCACTTGATGCAAACCGCAAGAGGTGTTTATTCCAGCGCGCTGGGACCCAACTCGAGGAGTCGAGTCCCTAGCAGAAAATCTTGTAGGTTTATAAAGGCAGAAACCACACATCGGGAGGGGTCACACATGAAAGGGAAAAGGGGGGACAAAGCTGCCGGGAAATTTCAAAGGGGGGTCTGGGTTTGCTGATAACATACAACATGTTTCACAATGTTTTACAATAGGGCGTAGATTCTGGTCAATAGTTTCTGGTAATCATTGTGTTTGATCACTATCTGGCTATCTGGCTCAATTTACCCTTTTATTCTCTGGGGCTGTTTCTTGGAACAGCTTTAAGGGCTTTGTTCCCATTCCTGGGAGGGTGACCTTAGGGAGTTGAGATGACTGGGAGGGTGACCTTAGGGAGTTAAGATAACTGGGAGGGTGACCTCAGACATCTTAAAAAAATGTCCATTCTTTCATTTCCCCATTTTCTTTTCTGGTAAGTTCTAATCATGGAACTTCTGTCTCTATATACTCTTCTCCAAAGCTATTTCCTTGGCGGAGGGACTGGTATTGTTGCCTGAGCATTAGTACCTGTACAGCACTTATTCTTTCCCTGATGAAGGTGACTAGGTGATTTCGGGCAGGCAAGAGCCGAGGGGGCGGGCCACCAATTAGCAGTCCCTTGTTTGCAGTCCTTGATAAACAGTCCTTGATAAAGGCAGGTAAATTTGGTAATCAATGGCCTCCAGAGATCCTTGACATTCCATTCTTCCAGGGGCAGTCTCCAACTTGCAGAGGCAGATGACCTCATGGCTTCATTTCCTCGATTTGACCCGATCCCCTATTTCTACACTAACTACCTATTCCCAATTCTGGCTTCATTCCCCCCTTTAGCTTTAGGAACCCATAACTGCTTGTTAAGAAAATGAAAAGGGGCGTCGGTCATTCTGGCTGCTTCGAAGCTGAATGGGGGCAGCAAGGGGCAAGCAGTTTGGAGTTCCTTCCTTTTAAAAAACCGGGTCAATCGAGGGGTCCCAGGAAGAAGCCTGGTTGGGGAAGAGCAGGTTGTAAAGTCATCTGGGGGTGGCTGCTTCTATGATAGAAGAACAAAAAGACATGAGTACTGAAATGAGATTAGCACAAAGTAAATGTTGCAGCATCTGAAATATGCCACTGAGTATCATGAAAATGACAGAAGTTAATCTCTCACCAGGAGGTGAAAGAACTGAGAAATTGTTCCCATAACTAGGCCTAGCAAAGGCTGGAGAGAACAAGGCCTTTATTTGGGGACTTTAACATTGTCATAGATGTCCCCAGAAAATATAGTTAAGCTACTTAATGTCATCTGATTTTGTAAAATATCCCTTTATTGGTATAACCTGTGTTTAGTAGAGATCTCTATACTTCTGTTACTTAGAAATAGATAATCATACTGGCAAACATAGATTAAGTCTACCTGTGTAGCTTAGGAAGGTCTGCAGGCCTTAAACTGACTAAAAACTTCTGACTCTGGCAGTTTCTCTGATAGTTATCAGGCTACATCTAAAGTTACATTTAACTATTATTTCCTTTAAATGCCCAAGAATGGCTATACTTTGGTTTTAACTGTTTTGCTGGGTGTCTAAGATCAAGCTGGTCAAATTGACCTGGTTCCTGTCTTGTTAAAGAGTCAGCTGAGTCCCACAGGGGTCACTCGTACAGAACTTAAGAGCGGCTCCTTAGCTCCACCAGTGACTTTGGTTAGGCAGGGTCTCTTGATGGGGTGACTTCCTTTAGAAACATCAAGGGATGTTTCCCCTTTTCCATGACCCTCCTCTGCAGCAGATGCACTGGATGATTTTTCATCCTCTAGTCAACAATCTCCTTGATCAGGAGGTTGTGTGACCCAGAGTTGCAACGCTCCTTAGAGAAGTTCTCTTAATCCCTGGGTTCAGGCTAATGTTGAGGGCAAGACCCAAATATGGACTTTTCTTGACCTCTGTATTTAACTCCAATTTCTAAGTTTGATCTTAATTATCCAGCAAGCCAGTCTCACCAGTCATAAATTAAGAGTAATGGGCTTTAACTTTGATGTCCATAACTTTACAGTTATTTACCCTTTTATCTAACTGGAGTCTGCATTAGTACTGGAAGTTACCACTATCTATTCTATAGGTGATGGCTTATTATCACAAGTTACCTAGGTTGTTTGTTCTTGGAGCAGCTACTTCTGCAAAACATTAACAGGTAACAGTTTTACAAAATGAAATTAGCAAGAGTAAAAATATATTCAGCTTGTATAATAGCTATCTTGAATTTCGATTGAGAACTACATTCTATCCCTATTTGAGATCACAGTACTTTTACAACAAGAACCAATCTTTTGACTATAACTTTAAATAAGCTGAAGTCTGGCTTATTTTGGAGTCACTCTAACATGCAGTAAGGTGGGAGGCAGAGCCTTATCTCAGGTAAGGCAGGGCTCTTTACAGATCTTAAGTGTTCTAATTCTGATGTTGATCTTTGCTTCTTCCTTAAATATCATTAAGTAGTTTACATATACTGTTTCCTGAGTCTATATAAACTTTATAATTAACACAATTTAACATAGTATCTAAAACATGAATCAAAGAAAGGCTGAAAGAGCTTTTGTTATTTCCACAATCCGAGAGTGCTGGGACTCGAACCCAGGCCTCCCGCTTGAGAGTCAGGAACTCTACGTACGAGATGAGCTAAATGGCCTGCACTGAGAGAGCTTTTAACTTTCCTTTTGTGATTAAATGGCAAAATGTTTTCATGTTTCTTTCATGTTTCACAATATTAACCTTTAAACAATCAGACTCTAATGTTTAGAAATACATTTACATTTGAAATTCTTTATCCCAGTGTAAAAAGTAACAAATTTTACACATACCCTATTGATAGCAGGTCCTATAATAGAACATTAAATGATAGAAATAAATCCCCAATAAAATTTACTCTTTATAAGATTAAGATTACCATTACAGACAAGTTTAATCTGGAGGATAGCAGAGCTTAATAAATTAGTTGCTTTAAAAACTTGTGGTCCTGAAAAATATGAACACATTTAATATACAACTAGTGACCATTTCACAAATACCTTGACACTTTTATCTTACCAAATTGAGTTTTTAAAGAGAAATGTATACTCTGTAACAAAGTACAATACTCTATAATAGTTGTTTAATCATAATTGTATACACCCCAATTTTTAAGACTAATTGTTCTAAAGAATAAAACTTAATAGACACAAAGTTAAGAGTAAATTAGTGTTTCAAATCCTTGTCATTTTACCATGTCATTCTACCATATAGATTAAACTTTGGTTTATATCAGAACGTTAGTATTTCACCTTAGGAAAAACCTTCAATAGTTTTAGCTGTCTCACATACATATAACCAACTTAGTTACACACAAACTTGTCGAAACTTGCCTTTTACTTACACAGACTTTCTTAGCACTTACTTAGACCCTCATGTATTTCATCACACAAGCACTTTCTTACCCAGAAACATTTCCTTTTTCCTTTTACTAAATATATTTCCATACCCAGAACCTTTTATTTTCTCTTTCCTACTCGTTGACCCCTTTTTGTTCACATTCTGAAACAACTCTTATGAAATTTCTGAATTTAGATAAATTACTCTATTTTAATAAGATTAAATATTCTGTTGTTTATAGTACTCTAATTGAAACACAGTTGAAACTTTTGGGACCCTTTGTATATAGAATTGCACTTGTTAGGACATACTCTTAGTAACCTTGTTTTTAGTTTAGTGATGACACAAAGCAAGTTTAAACCCTTTTATTTACCAACCTATGAAAACACCAATAATGTTTAAGTATGATACCCCATGGAATTCAAGGAGTTAAAAGTACTCGATGTTATTTAACAATTAGCATTTTAACTTTGTAAATTAATCAGATGTCTCTACAAACACATTAGAGTAATCCCATACATGTTAACTCTAATTCACTTATTCTGTAAAAACCAAGATATCAGACAAGTGTCCTGAACAGTATTTGCTGTCTCTTCCCTGTTGAAGAAAAGTCCTAGAAACAATTGATATTAGACATTTTATTAACATCAATATTTTATTAGCTTGACCACCTAGAGACTTGCAAGTTATTTTCAAAGACATTTTACTCTTATTAGTTTACCCAATTTGAACCTTTTTAAATCACGTGAATTAAAAGTATCTGGATCCATTTTTAAATCTTAATTTTAGGAGCGCTCAGTTTTGATACAGACAAAACATGACATCAGACAGCACAACATACAAATAACACAAAATCAAGCCCTTGTAACTTCATAGGTGAATCTCCATTGCAGTGTAACAGATGTTCAAAAACTCTAGTTGAATAAAAAATAGAACTGGTCAAAAAAATCATGAGCTCAAAAAAACATATAATTAAAAAAAACCAAGAGTCCTGGAAAAAAATCATACGGCCGTTAATTACTTTAGTAAAGTACCATAAAATTTACTTTGCTGGAGTTTTAAAGACTCTTTTTACCTTTTCTTTCCCTGGGTTTGAGACTGGTCTCCTACTGAGCCTTTAGGCTTCTTTTATTTATATTTCAATGTAAGCCTGGACTGAGATCTGGAAGGATCTAACAGGTTTTAACAGAAACTCTGTGTCTAAGGCATTTTAGCCATCTCATCCGGACAGGTTGGATGTTAAAATTATGAGACCTTATTTTTCATTACTTTTGAGACTGAAGCTACTTTGCTAAGTTACCCTTTAGGGCTGTTGGGAGGGGGAGTCCAGAGAAGGAACCTTTGGGGTCCACCCGAGAGTAGCCCGGGCCCAGAACCCCCCAGTTGTTCCAACCCTTCCTCCACCTCCGCCACAAACACACAACAGAACCAGATACAGACAGGCGCCAATCTCTGATCCACCAATTGAACCCCATCAGCGCCCTTACCGACGGAGACTACCAGGCGTCCCTGGCTCTCCTTCCACCCTTAGGGCGTCCCCCAGGGCTGCAACCTGTGGCCCCCCAGGCACGTCTACCGGCCACTGTCCGGCCCCTCTCACGAGTCACCGAACGGCTGCCACCGAAACCGAAAGCGCGCTCACAGAACCAGACCAACTAACAAAACACAAGACAAAGACAGACAACTTCGGGGTACCCCTTCTTACCTCCAAGGTCGACTCCGCGGATGAGGGGGGGCCGTCTTATCCCGGACGAGCCCCCAAATGTAAGGCCCCCCAAAAAGGAAACCCCAACTCTGTCCCATGGATGGACGGCAACCCCAATCAACCGCAGGAGGCGTCACTTGATGCAAACCGCAAGAGGTGTTTATTCCAGCGCGCTGGGACCCAACTCGAGGAGTCGAGTCCCTAGCAGAAAATCTTGTAGGTTTATAAAGGCAGAAACCACACATCGGGAGGGGTCACACATGAAAGGGAAAAGGGGGGACAAAGCTGCCGGGAAATTTCAAAGGGGGGTCTGGGTTTGCTGATAACATACAACATGTTTCACAATGTTTTACAATAGGGCGTAGATTCTGGTCAATAGTTTCTGGTAATCATTGTGTTTGATCACTATCTGGCTATCTGGCTCAATTTACCCTTTTATTCTCTGGGGCTGTTTCTTGGAACAGCTTTAAGGGCTTTGTTCCCATTCCTGGGAGGGTGACCTTAGGGAGTTGAGATGACTGGGAGGGTGACCTTAGGGAGTTAAGATAACTGGGAGGGTGACCTCAGACATCTTAAAAAAATGTCCATTCTTTCAGTGCAATATCACATGTCTTGTAGCCTCTGGAAAATTCTACTGTATACTCATGAGAGAATGATAAACAGATTACTACCATTCTTAATATTATTATTAAAATATTCTCAATTGTTAACCCCTGAAAGGGTCTTGAGGATTCACAGAAGTCTCTAAAGCACACTTTGAGAACAGCTGGTATGGAGCAACTTTATTATACTTTATTGTTCTTATCCCCTAAATATTTAATTTTAGACAACTTTATCCCTCACAGGCTAAGAGGCCTGTGAAAATGTCCTATATTTTGCTGATTTTCTTTCATGTTGAAGTGTTCACTTTATATTATTGTGATCATGTGTAATTGGGTACATACATATTTGAGACAGTTTTTTTTTTTTTTTAATACTTTTATTTATTTTTTAGTAGTTTAAAACAGTTGAGCCAGGCACAGTGATGCACACCTGTAATCCCAGTGGCTTGGGAGGCTGAGGCAGGATCTTGAGTTCCAAGTCAGCCTCAGCAGCTGAGGGAGATCCTAAGCAACTTAGCAAGACTCTGTCTCTAAATAAAAATATTTTTAAAAAGGGTTGAGGATATAGCTCAGTGACTGAGTGCCCCTGGGGTTCAATTCCCAGTACAAAAACAAAAACAAAAAACAAAAAACAAACCAAAAAAAAAAAAAGAAAAGAAACTTACAAATGTGGTTTGAGCAGCAGAGCTCAGGAGGTAGGGGAGGCTTGTCTCTGCTCTACACAGCATCAGTTGGGGCAGCTCACCTGAGGGTTGAAGGATCCACTCCCAAAATGCACATGGTTGGCAAGTTGGTGCAGGCTGTTAGCTGGCGTGCAGATGGGTCCAAGGGCTGGTAACCTCCTTTCCTCTGTGTAGGTCTCTCCACTTGGCCTTGGCTTCCTCACAGCAATGTGGCTGGTTTTTAAGGGGGAATATTGCAAGAAAGAAAGGTTAGTCCATTCCAAATTAAGGTGTTTAAAATTAAATTCTAATATTAACATGGTAACATTTGCTACAATCATAGAAAACCCCAAATATAGTTGTATCATTAGTTTTTATCAATCTGGTATGTTTTTGACACATAAAGATTAAGCTTCAAATCATGGCCAAGTATACTCAGAACAAATGGTCAGGTATCTACACTCCCAGGTACAGGCTCCTGGCTAGTGATGCACTCCCTAGCCCTGGATTTTTAGTCTCTAGCTGCTGCCCCATGGTGTTTCCTGAAGTACTCTGAAGCTTTGCTGTTCACCTGAACACATTTTCTCCTGCGCAGGTCCACCTGTTTGAATGTGGATCTATACTTTCTTGACCCCAGCCTGGCAACTTATCATGAATATGGGCTACTTCTTTTGCCTGATAGTTAGCTTGCTGGGATGACTCTTGGATGGTTACCATTCATGAAATTCCCTGGTCCTTTGAGTAGTGCCATTTCCTAAACTCAGTGGATCCTCTCTCTGTGGAACTGGGCTGCTATGGTATACCTTTCTTGCTCTGCTTCAATACCAGATATGCCTGTTTACCCCTCTACTATAACTGCACTCCCCCAACTTCCAGGAGGCAATGAGCAGTGCCAAGGTTCATGAGCTGTGAAGTATTCGAAGTCCAGCTCCAAACTCAAATGTTCAAATAGGCTAAAATTTGGATGGGTCTGACTTGGTGCATCACAGGGAATCCCTGGTAAGTCATCTTGCAAAACCATAGGTAAATATGGTAGCTATATTAGATTTGATGTAAGGCACTAAAAGGGTGTCCAAATGATACCATAATAACCAAATTCTAATGCCCACTGCTGACCACAGATCCATTCACAGATCTGGAGTGTTATCAAGGAAATCTGTCTCTCTTATCACTAGATTACTCTTAAGAAGGTAATTAATATTTTGGAGAGAAGAGGCCAGAAGAGTCATGCATAGGGAAGAGAACAGTGCATAGGAAACACAGATAATCAGACCCACTACCCACTCAAAGCCAAGCATGATACAAGGACCAGCCAACTGGCAAGATGGCAACACTATGCATAAGCTAAAAGAAGCAGTGGCATGCAGCAGTCCTTCATGGGCCAACTGGCCAGGAAATGAAAGCTGCCCAACAACAGAATTCTATGCTTGAGGCCAAGTGGGGTTTGCATTTTGCACATGGTGAGGTTATTCACCATACCCAGGGTGGGCATCATTTTGAAGGAGTGAATGCTCAACTCTACAGTATTAACTACAGTTCAGTACTTGATGTTTTTGTCCTTCTTTTGGCCAACAAGTCTATGGCACTCACTTGAGGACTCATGGGTAAGTAATCTATTTCTGTGTAATAAATGAGGAAAACAGGCCCGGTACATTAAGTGAGTGCCTGATTGGAAAAAGACAAAACCACACTCAAGTCTTTCCTCCTAATCCAGTACTCTGACCACTTCTCCAAGACGGATTATGTAGGTGAGAAGCTAGAAACAGAGAAACAAACAAAGCTCTGGCAGAGTCAGTGGAGGCTGACCACCTTCACAAGGCAAATAAGAGAAGGGGAGGAAAGCGGGGGAACCAGAGGGAGGATGCTACTAATAAATGTGGAAGTTAGTGGGAAGACTGGTCCAAGTATCAAGTTTGTGTTGGGGTGTGGGAAATCAGGGTGGAGAAGTGGGAGCAGGGCCAGATGAATCACTTGGCTGTGAGGGCAGGCATAAACACCACTGTGGTTTCATGACAATCAGAGTAACAATGAAAGTGGGGCTTGGGGAGATTAATCTAGCCCCGACACAAGGATCAGAGTGGGAGAGTTAAAGCAGGCAACCCAATTAGGGCGCTGTTGTGATAAATCATGGCTGGGGTAAGTCTTAGACTGTGATGGAAATGGCCGAGGAAATAATAAGGAAACTGAATTCACAAGACAAGATATCCCAGGATTTAGTAATAGATCAGTCATGAGAACAAAAAGTACAGAGTTCAAAACTGGTACAACCTCTCAGGGTCTAGAAAAATGAAGGGCTTATTGGAACAGAAGATTAGTGCCTTTATTTTAGAGATGTCAGAGTTGATGTGATAGCGTAGGAGGGATGGACAATTTGAAATTTGAGATTACATCCCAGCTATGTAGCTAAAGGTCAATCTTCTATAGAGAAGGAATTTTGAAGCACATGATTAAAATGGGAAAAAAGTTATTTTACATACAAAATTTTCTATAATCATGAAAACCAACATATAGCTTTCTTTGACATGATTTTATTACTACTTATAAAAACAAGTTATGAAAATATTTTCCTTTTAAAGATATAGAAACTACAATCTTTGCAAAAATATACACACCCATAATTGTTACAATACATAGCCTTGTATACACCTTGGACATTAGAAGTGTTTTAAGAGTCATACCCTGTTGGGAGAAATGTTTTCTTTAACTCTAGTCATATATTGTGACATTCAAGTACTGAAGTCACACTGTTGAAATAAACATGTCTCTAGAATATAGATCTAAAGGGATTTAACTTTAGAGATCCCATAGATTATTTTATTGTGCAAGGTAGAAAACTGGAGTTAATCTACCTTAGGTAGCTCTAAGTGTGGTTCATTTTCCATAGTTTTTCATGAAACTAAGGGGGGAAGATCATGGAAACCCATCTCGGGCAAGTCTCCTCCCTGTCATCTCTTATCTATGGAGCATGGCTCCTACATGATGATTTCTAAGGTACTTTTGAGCTCTAAAACACTCAAATTCTTTAATTAGCCAAGGTACTTTCAAAATGATACTTTTGCAAGTTTAAATTCCAATATTGCAAGTTAAATAAAAGTTGATAGAGTTGACTCACCTAAAGAGAGACTTCATTTAGGATTTGTCAGGTGAAAAGCTTTTAAATCAGCAAGCCTAAAGTTCCCCTTTGGAACAATAGAAAATATTTTTTCTCATCAAAGCATAAATCCCAAGTCAAACTCCTGACTTGGGAAGAATTTAATGAGACAGTGGGAAAGAGCCTTTAGTCTTTCTACTAAGCAGCTTAAAATAATGATAGATGATGTATCTGACACAGTAAGAGCTGGAGGCCACTAAGGGTTCGTGTACGTGTATTCCCTATATCCTGACTAACCTGCCATGCTTTCCTAGGTATCCAGTTCTCTCTTCAACTGGAGAATATTGGCTTGATGATGTTTCAGACGAAGAATGTATTCTTTGAATTCATGATGTACCATGGTACAGCTTGATAGTTCATATCATGCTGAAATACTAGAATTTGCCAGTGATTTTTTTTTTTTTCTATGTAAGAAACTATGAAAATCAATGAACTGCAGGGTTCACAGGTCATTACATTTAATATATAACATGAGCATTATTACATATAATCCCATAAAGGAAAAATACTATAAGAATAAGTTTAATAGCAGAACTGTATTTTTAAAAGTTACTTAAAAACTCTATAGTCCAAAATCCTCTGATTTAGTAGGCAAGGGAGATACCTATTAGGATAAACCTAATAAAAACTGAGCGCTGTAAGTTAAAATGGTAAAATCTTGGCAACATCATATGTTTCAACCTAATAAGATCCTGAGAAAATTTTATTTGGCATCACACTACAAATTCAAGGAGAATTTATAGAAAAATTACATCTCTGGTGAGGAGAAAACACTTCAGGATAGAAGTGTGCACAATGATCATGCCAAGATTTCGCTCTTGTGATTTAAAGACTGGAAATCTTGGAATGTTTAAAAAAAAAAAAAAAAAGTAGTGTCAAAAAAAAAAAGACAAGAATTATAAAATGATATCTACAGTTGCTAATGCCACTGAAACAGAAAACTACTGACCAGGTCATTTACAAAACTTTCTAGAGGTAACATATAAAAACTCCACCATTAAAATGAAAAGGCACAAATGAGTTAAAAGTATGATTGGTAATCATTTATAAAATCCTTGGAAATAAGGCCAATTCATTTGATTATTAATACCAATAAGTAGGCACCTATACCAAACTTCAGCTTTGGCATCCTAAATGGAATTATGTTGCAAATGAATTGTTAACATAATACTAATTATAGCAGCATTATCAATACATTTCTTAGGCCCTATAGAGCTAAAATAATTTCTAGAATTTCCCCACCCAAATCCCACCTGTACCAAAAATATGTTTAAAAATTATATATTATTACAGTCAAATTTTTTTTTTTTTTGCAGTTTTTCTTCAAATAATGAGCTCTCCTCTCACCAAGGCCACTTTAACAACAAAAAAAAAAAAAAAAAAAAAAAAAAAAGCTAGACTAACCAAGCTAGCTATTCTTAACTAATTAAAAACATACCATATTCAAAAATGGTACTTTATTTATGAAATTTATTAAATATTATCAATCAATGAATGCGAATTTTCCAGGTATGTGTGTGTGTGTGTGTTGTATTTGAAATGGTTGATGGTGTATTTGAAAAAAAAAAAAAAGTCAATTTCAGCAATGATGCTTCATTTGGAACTCTGGAGCCATTTACGAATGGCTGCTCCAGTACTACTGGCCACTACACAGAGAGCACCACCCACTGTCCACCAGCTTGGCATGTCATTAAAGAAAATAATCTGAAAGATAAAAGCAAAGACCACATCCATTGTCTTCATTATTGCTACGGGTCCTGCTTTTTCTATTTGAAGTGCTTTTGTGAGAAATACCTGACCCCCCAAACCAAAGAGCCCGATGAGTATGAGAAATAGCCTGTCCAAGCCACAGTAAGGCAGACTCCAGTCTCCTGTTATAAAGAGGACGACGATGCTTTCAATGAGGCCAAGCACGACATAATACCAAATGCTCAGAAAGTAGTCCACAGATTTTCCCATTTTTCTTAGGATAACTAGAGTCACCGCAGCAAACACGGCATGTCCGACTGCCGCAATTGTTCCCTTAAGGTGGACTGAATAGCTTTCTTCCATCCCCGAAGTGTTGGAACCAAACAAAAATGGTGGTCTCACGATAAGGATCACTCCAGTGATTGTGAACAAGGTGAAGAAAGCATCCCAAGGGCTATACTTTTCCTTGAGAAATATCCAAGCAAATAGAGATGTAAACACTGGGCAGCTAAACGTGATAACTGTGGCATCTGCGAGGGACGTTGTCTGGAAAGCATAGTATAAAAGGATCATGGAGGTAGAACCAAGGACTCCTCTGAGAATGAGGAAAATTCGTTGACCTTTGGGGCCTATAAACCCAGTTCTGTAAATTCAAATGAAGAGATGCATATTAAATGAACTTGGTATTTGTTTTTCAAGCAAAATGTGTAAACATTTCAAAAGTAGTAAATATCAAAAGGGAATAGTAAATTAATCATATCTGCCACTATTATAACTTTAAAAAATGTTTTCTAAGTATAGTTAATAACATTAAGTATTCACAATACGAACAAAAATAGTACACAAGAATCTCATATACAATATAGATCAGTAAATATAGATATTATTGCCCCTAAGTGTATATCTACAATTTATTTGCAAAAAAAGATAAAAAAAGGAAAATAGGTTGGATGTTAATAGTAGTTATACTTTGATAAACTCACACAATTTTTCTTATTTTCTCCAAATTTTTTAATGAAAATGTGTCATTTTTATAATAAACACAAGTTCAAGATTTATTAGGACTGTATAGGGGAAGTTGATCCTAGCTAGTGTGCATTCTCAGCCTCATGAGTTTTTCTATAAAAGTTGAAGCAAAATGAAAATTTACTTTGGCCATTGAATGTGAGACAATTTTTCATTGTCCTCATGAGAAGAGTTAAAATACATTACAAAAGCATGTGTAGTGTTTGGATAATTATTGCTATCCAGGCAACTCTGCATATTTGGAGTTAGAAATCAAAGTGTGATCACCTTTGGCCCATATTTTGAAAAGCCAGGAGTCTTCTATGATAGTGAAACAAAATGTGTCAAAACAGATTAGGTCCAAAGATTTTAAGAAAACTCTTGTGACAATACTTTCATTCCAGAAGGGAGAAGGTGGTTATGTTAGGCTCAGAGTCCTGTTGGCACCTATAGAAATTTCTGTCTTATCATTTATTTTCTGAAGTATCAGGAGTTGCACACATTTACATAGGAAATCCTGACAACATTAAACTTAGTAGATTTTCACTTTTTCCAACAATTCTTCATTCAGGACATGGTGTGAAACTCCTCTGAGTGAATCAGCATTATGTTAGAAGACACAGGAGACTTAGGTGGCAAGTGAGTGAAGACTTTAAATTGGGGTTTAAGCCTCTCTGCCCAAAGACAGGGAGAGCCGGGCAGCCAGCCAATGGGGACCCACTGGCCCCACTCCCAGGGTTCAAAGTACACTGGGGTGTGTGTAGGTTATAACGACCCCAGGAAGGGCATAATTTAACCCTGGTGAGAGTGGAGGATTCCACTGGGAAGGCAAAGAGAGGCTGGTGAGGGTTTGGGGGAGGCGGGGAGAGAGTGAGGGGACAATAAATATAGTGTTCATATAATGTTATGTTCGACATACACAAAACACTCTGATCTAGAATAAATCTTATTTGACTTTTGCAACCACCTTGCAGGGTGGAGGACAGAGTATCATTCCCTTCCGTTTACAAAGGAGGAAGCCGAATGTGAAAGCCAGAAAGACCTTGCTCAAGGTTACTCTTATCAAATTCTGGGGAAGACCTAAATCTTAAACTATCGCCCTGGGCCTACAGGCCTCCTGTTTCACTTAAAGAAACCTCTGACTCTAAGAGACACCACTGTTTCCTTACCTTTATTATTATTTTTTTCTTCCAAATACTAGTTATGTCAAAGGAAAGAAGGGAAGGTGGTACAAGGTGAGGAGAATTATACAAGCTTTATTTTCAAAGTGGTGGTGGTGGATGACTTTCCTCCTTTTGTAGGCATGTGGTAAGTGCTTACAACAGCATCTTGTGTGGGTAGATTCATGTGCCTTTTCACTAATCAGAGCTAAGGGGTATAGAAACTGGTACATACATGATAAAGCAGATACTGTAGAGAAAATAAGGCAGGTCAAAAGATTTACACACATTTATTAATATCTTCTACTTTGCAGTTAAGAAATACTTACTTTCTGTATATTAAGCAAGGGATAATAACTAGCATTTGGAACACACATCGAAATGCACTAATTTCTACAGCATGGACGTCTTGCACTTTTTTAACAAATAAAGAGCCCACTGAGAAAAGGAAGGCAGACAATAATGTGTAAAACAAGCCAAGTCCAGGACAGGGTGCTTTCTTCTTGGCTTCTGAAAAAGATTAAATTCTGGTTAGTCCTTGCTTCCAAGTGTACGTTTTTAAATCATTTTCACTTAAAAACTGAGAAAAATGGAACTGTGTCAGTGGCTAACAGACTACAAATACTTCCTTCTAAGCATATCCATCCTTTGGACCTATACCATTTTCCCCATCAATTATGAAGAACCCATAGATGAGGGCAACAATTTAAACCATTTTTAAAACAGTGTTTCACCCTATAAAATGGATTTCCTTTGGCTTACTGAAGAATCACCCCTACTTACAAGTCACGAAGCAAAAAGCTTGCCAAAGCCAGTGAGAGAAATCTTTAAGAAACACTTGTCAAGATGGAAGTGAAAAATACTTCCCCTCTCACTGACGAACCTGGCTTTATGAAGAAAGTTAATAACAGGGTATCTGATCATCTGTTGATCTGTTAAGCCTGTGAGCTCCTCTGGGGCTACGATCTCAGCTGTCCTGTCCATGTCTGGCAGATGAAGACCCTGAATAAATATTTGATGAATGAAAGAATATGAGAGATATCCACAGAAGGTTTGAGTCTAACATTACTGGCAACAACATAACTTGTGAAGGCTCTCTGTTGTGGAATCCTGAACTGTAAATCACATATTTAACTTTTTCATGGTTCACGACTCATCTTTCCAGTTGAGGGCAGGTGCTAAAGCAGCCTTTGACTCCCAAGAGCTTTGCAGAGACTCACTTCACCTAATCCTTACTTCTTGGCTTGATCTGAACCAGGAAACTTGTGCTTTCTCCAGAGCATTCAGTGTTCAATCTACTAATGACAATTTGTGTGGGTGCTAAGCTTTTATTGAACCACTTCCTGTCTTAGTTTCCTATCACAGGAGTAGAACCTGCTTTCACTCTCAGCCCTTGGGCAAACAGAGCAGGGTAAGCAGAACACTCCTTAAAAGACCACACACTGAGGAATATGCTCTTTTTCTTTTTTACTTTTTTCAAATCAACAGAAAAACAAGACGAGGATAAGACTCTTGTCAGTTAAGAGCACACTGCACATGATGAGTGTGTGAACATGTAGAATTTGCTGGAAAGTTAGGATTACCATTTCAATCTAGGAAAGTACAATGTGTTACTCAGCTATAGAACACTATTGCATAATAATGTTTTTTAAAAAATGTCCTTCTCTGATAAATGTAAACACCAGGTAATACATTTCAACATCCTCATGTTAGTTAAATAACTTTGCCCACAAGTGACTCTAAAAATCAAGTCCAAAGTGTGATGATGGAGTCCTTCTGAGGATGCTCTACAGCCTGATCTTTGTAGTCAAAGATACCCTTCATCAGAGACCTCCACTCTTCCTTTTCTGTACATCTGAAGAGACTGCTTTGAAGCTAGCAACCATCATCCCTTGTAGATGCCAGACTCTTCTATGTCTATTTTGTCCCTCCGTGTGCAAATACTGCAAAAATGAACTGCATAGACCCACTCCAGCCACAAGAAGGAAGTTTTAGAAGACTTCCAAGTTAAGTACCACAAAATACTTGTTTTGGCTGTGGTCAGCCTTGGACTGCAGCTTCTGAAATTTCAGAATTCTGATCCAAATGAAAGTTTTTCTTAAAAGCAACCCAACCCATACATAGAAACATCACCCTCAGAACAGAATGAGAAGATCAAGGACAGAAAACATCTTCTTACTCTATAATTCAAGGATGTTCTCCAAGCTAAACTTGTCAATTTTTCTCCAAGAAATTCAACCTAACATGATATCTTAACTCTTTTAAAATGTAATTTTATACCTTTAGCTCTTATGATCTTTCCCTTTAAAACACAGACACACATTTTAACCTATAAACACTTAAGGCTCATGTTTCCTGACTGAATAGGACACATGTTAGAAGGCCTAGCTGAATTTGATTTTTTTTTTTCTTGCAGTGCTGGGGACTGAACCCATGGCCTTGTGCTTGCAAGGCAAGCACTCTACCGACTGAGCTATCTCCCCTGCCCCGATTATTTGTTAATGAAGGTGAGGGATGAGGGTGGGGCAAACCTCAATCTTTTACTGAATAATAATTTCTATTCTGTCAATGGAGATAAGTAACAGGGTGGAATAATCCAAAGAGGTGTGTGCTCCTGTAATGTATTTCCATGAGCACACAGAACATGTCCAATGATGTGGCAACTCTAAATAATTCAAATTAAGTGGCCACCATGTAATTTCGCAAAGAAAACTGAAAACTTGCTCAGCTTTCTGAGCCTCTGCTTTAAACTAGTGATCACAAATCTGGTTGAGAATTAGAATCATCTGAGTAACTAAAAAACTCAATTCCCAAGCCTCACCCCAGATTCACTGAAACAGAACCTCTTGGGCTGTAAAAGCTTCACTATTCTAGGACCACTACTGGACCTCAGAACTCACCCCGTCCTGGAGGACATAAGGCCCAGGACTAAGCCAACTTCTCCCTGCTTCAGTCTAAGATCTATACTGTTCCTGAAGAAAGCAAAAAGATCTCTTGGGACAGGTGTACACCATCTGTTCCGCTAATCCAAGAATGTAAGAAAAATGGGTAACGGTTCCAACCTGAACTTGAACATCGAAATTGTTAAGATGACCACTTAGATAGAGTCTAAAAAGGAGACTGTCAAAACGTTTGATGACAACAGTACAGGGTTTATAGTATTTTTATGGCAATCTTCTTTTCAGAATGTTATCTGATCACCTTACAATAACTATTACTAATTGTTAGGAATTTCCTTTGAGGCTAAAAGACACGACAAGAGTCTTAGGTGTGCTCACGCACGTTTGTCATTTTGCTGTATGCTGAGTATTTCTTGATTCAAAAAGGGGAAACGTTCATGACTTTGCAAGGACTGACTCAGGATTTATGACATTTGGCCATAGGCTAAGTGAGAAACTGACCTCTTCAAGAGCTGCACACTGACCAGCTTGAGGTAACCCTACTCTGGAGGTACCATTCCATGCATAAATGACCAAAAGTCTGACAATTTCTATACACATTTAGGGGAGAAATAAAGCTAGAATCATCTTCCAGGGCTTGTCTCTCTAAAATGGGTAAAGTGCATATAAGGAGGAGGTAAAATTGAGGTAGATAAGAGACAGAAATCCCAGGTCACATTTAAGGGTGCTGGTCGGAGGGGGCCCTGGGAACCAGGTGAGGGAGGAGATCCAGGGGATGAGGTGGTGCAAACATAACTTGGTCTTAAAAGTAGACCTCACTATGTTTTCTTCTAGGAAGCTGTGCCAGTGGAAAGGGCCCTAGGCTGGGTCTCTGGCAAGCTGGGATCCTAAACCTGGTGCTGCTCAGACCTGCCATGCCTTGGAAGAAACACAAAAACCTCCCAAAGCCCTCACCTTCCTGGAACTCACTTTCCTTCTCTGTCAGAGACCAAGGGTTGTCACGGGGGTATGAGGTAAGTGGTGGGTTTTCCTGTCTTAGAGGACAATGAACTCCTTCACAGGGTATTCCTTGTTTTGCATAAGTTGCTAAAAAGTTCTCCTATCCCCCAAAGGTTAAGCACCAGTGGTCCTACTCAACTTTGCCTTTCTAAGAGCCTAAGACTCTGGGACAAGCACTTTTCTGGAGCAGATGCTTTCAACTTCCTCTTGGAGGAGTGGGGTTTACCACCGAGATAAGTTTTTGAGGGTCGGCTTTCTCCTAACCTCGGCCCGGCCTCTCTCGCTAACCTCCCACCTTCAACCTCCTCGGGGAGGGCACACCAAACTGCAATCTGACTCCAAGGTCCTGCCCGCAACACTAGTTACAGGAGCAGCCTTAAAATCCCCAAAGGGTTGCAAACACAATCAGAAACTTTCTCCAGTCTTGGCGCCAGCGGGGGCGCAGAGGGGCTTCTGCTTTGCAGCCCCCCAAGTGACAGCTCGACGGTCTTCCCTGGAGCCGGGCAGAATGCGGAGGGAGGCGCGGTGGTCACTGTACTCTCCCTGCGGAGACCCCAACCCGCCGGCACCCGCACGGCCCCCAGGTGAGACCCGCAATCGGGCCGCACGCGCACTCACCGGGCTCCGCGCGCGAGCAGCACGGCGAGGAACCGCAGAGCCAGCACCTGCCGCCCTCGGGTGCCCCGGCTGCCTCGGCGCCTGCAGGCTCCTCGCCGGCGTCCGAGGGCGTGTGGTGGGTCAGCTGCAGCCCTGACTCCCCGGGCTCGGGAGACTCCCCGGCGCGCTCCCGGGCGCTCTCCTGGGGCCCCATCTCGTGGCCCACGCTCTCCTGGTGGCCGGCGCGCCGTCTGGCGCCAACAGCAGCCGCTCGGCTGCCCTGCTCTTCCGGCCGGCGGCGGCGCTCGCGCGCATGCGCGTGCGCCCTCCCCTCCCTCCCTGCTCCCCGGGGACCGCGCGCCTGTCCTCCGCTGCCCTCTTGCTTGCTTCTCCCAGAGCCTCCTGCCCAGGGGCAGATCGGCCGCCTCCCTGGTCAGGCTGCGGTGTCCATGTCTCCCTACTGCGGTTAGTCTAGACGGCCCAGCGGCTTGGACGCATCCTTCCCAGGGCACATTGGTCCTCTGTCTTTGCACAGACAGGAGGGACGCTGGGTTCCCAACCCCGGAGCCATCGGTCCCTATGGCCTTGAGATTCAGAGATTGGGTATTTATGTATTGGTGTCAACGCATTCGACACCTCTGGGATACCCTGAAGACTTTACAGAGCACTGTGCCTGTCTTTAACCGATCAGAGGCTTGTTGCCTATCTGTTTCCCTGTTGTCTCATTGCCATTTTGCTGGTTTGGGAAGTAGTGTGTAATCATTGGGAAAATATATAAGACGAAGCAGAACCCGTTTGGATTTTTTTTTTTTTTTTTTTTTTTTTTTTTTTTTTTTTTTTTTTTTTGCAATAGTAGGGACACTATTGATCTGTTTTGGTTTTCTTTTTTGTCAACTGAGGCATCCTCCTTTGGTCAAATGTAAGATTCAAATAATCTGAGTCAGTAAGATCAAATATACATGTCATTTGTCCCCAGGATTCACTAAGTCTCTTTATGTTGATCTCTTTCTCCCCTCCTCCCACCGTTTGTGTGTGTGTGTGTGTGTGTGTGCAGGTACTGGGGATTGAACCCAGAAGCGCTTTACACACTGAGCTACAATCCCCAACCCTCTTTATTTTAGGACAGGGTCTCACTAAATTGTTTAGAGCCTCTTTAAATTGCTGAGACTGGCCTTAAACTTGCGATTCTCCTTCCTCCTGAGTCTCTGGGATTACAGGCTGCACCACTGCAGCCAGCCGCTTTAAATAGTTCTTTTTTCATTCCTTTGCTTGGTCTAGGTGGAGAAGGACAGTCTGGGCAAAGATGAACATGTATAAACCATTCTAGGTCCAGTCTCCAAACAACTTACCAAACAAGAGAGCAAGGTTTGCCTCTTTTTAGAAATCTGCACAAACTGGCCCACAAGGGAAACAGTACTTGACTCCAAGTCAGAAATCCTACATTCTGGCCTGAGTAGGTGACCTCAGACAGTCATAACTGTACCCTTTTAAGCTTTGATTACCTCTTTTATCAAACAGAGATGAAACGTTTCTCTTCCTACTTTACAGAGTTGCTCTGCAAATGAAATGTCATGATGTGGGCAAAAGCTTAGCAGGCCCTGGAAAACACTTTACTGGAAAATAAAGATGTGTTTTTACCTAGGGTTTGTCCTCCAAACTGAAACTTCTTCTTTAAGATTAAAAGGGTGAGCTCTTTTAAAACTTATGAGGTCAATAGGCATAAACTGTGACTGTCCTGGACAAACGGGAACAAATGGCCACCTGAATTCTAGCTCGATTAATATGCACCATTGCCTTGTCTGAAAAAGAAGTTAAGGCTGCTTACAGCAATATATGCAACAGCTTTTGGTATTGTTGTTGTTGCAGGGAGGAAGCATCAGAGTGGTAGATCATGAGTATGAAGCAAATATCTGGAAAATCAAGTGAGTTTCACAGATGTGTTCTAGGATTTAGATGTGAGAAGGGTCTGAAGAATATCCCTCTTCAAATGGTGAAGGTGGTGGCGAGGGAGTGTGGTAAGGAAGAAAGGAAGTGTGATGGGCTGGGATTGTAGCTCAGTGGTAGAGTGCTTGCCCAGCATGTGTGAGGCCTGGGTGCCATCCTCACCACCACAAAAAAAGTGTGATGATTTGAGAAAGTGCCCTGCCCTGCCCCCCACCTCCGACCACTTTACTTTCAACACTGTACCATTGTGACTAAGATCTGGAGGGATAATTTAAGTCTTATAGTTTATTCCTTTTAACTTTCTCCCCATCCACTGCTGACCTTGAGATATGAATTGTCATGTTCATTTTCCCGTCTTAGCTAAACAAGAGCCATGCAGAAAAAAGGCAACTGATGAGAAAAATATGGACCCCACCAGAATTCAGAAGCCATGACCCTGCTGCAGCTTCTCCTAGGAGGTGTGCAGTGGGTGAAGTTCTCCATGGAGCATTGTTATATTAGGGCTTTGGTGACAGTGACACAGAGTTGGTGAGAAATGAATTTCATTCACCCTTATTGTGAAGGATGGGGGAGACCAGCTCACAGCCTATTGCAACAGTGAGATGCAATTCTGATTGCAGGTGGAGGCGGCAGGGAAGAAGGATTGACTTTGAGGTGGCATGGAGATGGAATGGACAGGATTCGTTGACTAGATTGAAAGCATTGCACAAGGTGTTCCAACTGAAACTCTTGCGCATCTAAAGGGATTCCATCTTCCAGTGAGAACAGGAGCTCCCACCATGATGCCAGTAAGCACAGTGGGGTGGCACTTTTGATGTCAAAAAGGGAGATGAAAGTGGAAGAGAGATGGTTTCTACTTGTCCCTGTAAGCAACTGGAAGTCCATGGTCCTTGCTGTTCCTGGGGCAGCAGATGGAGACCTTCACGTACTGCTAGTCAGCCTCTTGATTTCCAGTACTGCTCTCATGTCAAGGGTGTTTCCACGTGAGAAATGTGTATATTAGGAACTGCCTTTTTCTAGCATGTCACTGGATGATTACCAGACTGGTATTTGGGTACTGATTTGAAAGACTGTGTTTTTATTTTTCAAAAAAAAAAAAAAAAAAAAAAAAAAGATAGATTCTTATCCTTTCAACTAATGTACCTCATGACTTGGGAAATAGCAATTTGTTCCAAACAATGTAGCCTGATGTTTATGTGTTGAGGGAAAAATCAGTACTGTGAAACATAAGATCATATTTCTAAATAACCTTGTTAAGTGAAAGAGGGAACATGCAAAAGAGAGGTCATTTAGGATAAATGTAGGCTAGTATACTAGGGAGAGAGGCAAAATAAACTACCCAGATAGATGATATGAACTGACTGTGGATATAAAACAAGATATAAAAAAAGCCAGGGATAACTCCTCAAAAAAAAAAACAAAAACAAAAACATAGAATCACCATATGATCTAGCAATTCCACTTCAGGTGTAGACCTCGAAGAATTGAAAGCATGAACTTGAGTAGGTTTTTGGTACACCCTGTATTTGTAGTGTATACTGTGTATACCATGCAATGGAATATTATTCAGCCTTAAAAAGGGAGGAAGTGCTGACGCATGTAACAATATGGATGAACCTTAAGGACATTATGCAAATGAAATAAACCAAACAAAGGATAAATACTATATGGTTCTACTTATTAGAGGGCCTGGCACAGTCAAATCCATGGAGACACAAAGAATGGGGAGTTAGTGTTTAATGGATGTGAATTCAGTTTGGGATGATGAAAGAGTTCTATGGATGGATAGTGGTGATGCTTGTGTAGCTGCTGAACTCTGTACTTAAAATTGTTTAAAGGGTAAATTTTGTGTAATGTGCATGTTATTAAAATTTTTTTAAAGGTTAAAAATATTGCCAGGGGAAACCCTCCTAAGAGTGTAATAGGTAATAAACCAGCAGTGTGCATCCAGAGTTGATGTTAATCTGGGCCCGCACTCACACCAAACATGCAAGATATTTTCCTCAGCACCAGGCTTGCCCTTTCTTCATTTCTGGCTCATAATTATAGAGAAATGAAGATGAGCATAAAAGAAACAATGGAACAATGGAAGCTGGGCATGGTGGTCAGTGCCTATAATCCCAGCAATTTTGAGGTCAGCCTCAGCAATTTAGCCAGATTCTGACTGAAAATTAAAAATAAAAAGGACTGAGAATATAGCTCATTGGCAGAGCACCCTTGGGTTCAATTCTCAGTGCAAAAGGAAATAGAACAGAAAAAATAAATAATAGGAGAGAAGAGGCAGCATGGTGTATTGTCTTCCAGGCTCTTGAAACTTTCCCACCCAAGTATCCCCAATTACTAAAAAATGTCAGCTTGGAACTCTTATCTCTAGAGTCAGAGTTTAAAGCACTTATCAGATTTTGAAAGTTTCTTTGAAGTTCTGTGTTCCAACTGAAAAATTTATGCCAATTTTCCGTTCTAGTCCCTTATATATTTATCTTTATCATCATACCATCTTTCATGTAACACATCTGACTGATGTTTAAATGCTTATATTGAACCATTTATGATTCCCAGCAGAGACAGAGGCAAGGTGCCCAGCCTCAGAGAAGGGGAGAGGTATCCTAGAGGATGAAAAAAAAAGGAAGCTGGCATTATCTAGCATCATGCAAAATTGCTGTTCCAGGGTGTGGGGTGTGGGTCTGCCTTAGCTCCAGGCTTTTTGTCCTCTCCCAATTTGACAGATTGGCCTGCGAGTCAGGATGCTGGGTCTGTGCCGGTGCAATGCTCTGGATGATTCCCCTTGTCCCCCAGCCTTCTTTTCCTGAGCTCTGAAGTCACAGGGCTGCATCCCCAGCAGTCTCTGAGGACTGGAGGTGCCTCCTGCAGGCCTTGGCAGCTCCCTTTCCCTGTGCCTGGGACTTTCTCCAGTTCTTCCCCTCTGGTCTGTTCCCACGCTGCAAAAGGTAACTCCTGTATACATAAATTATTTCTGACACCCCAGGGAACCTCTGTCCTCCTCCGAGAACTTTTTGTTTACAGATCCTCTGAGAGGGAACATGCCTGAGCTTTTGACTTGGCCCTAGATGATACTACATAATCCACTGTAACCTCGGATTTGTTGCCATTTGGGACTTGGATTCCACACAGTTCTTGTTTTAATAATTACCATTTACGAAATACTCAAAATATGCCATGCAGTATTAAGTATGTTGATTCTTTTAATCCTCCCATGAACTTTATCAGGCAGTTTAGCATAATTGTTAAAAGCAGGACTCTGCAGTCAACTGCTCTGGGTTCCCATCTTGGGTGCACCACTTACCAACTGTGTGACTTCAGAAAAGAGATGGGGGCTGGGGAGATAGTTCAGTTGATAAAGTGCTTTTGTTGCAAGCACAAGTCCCTGGGTTCGATCCCCAGCACCGCAAAAAAAGAAGAAAAAAAAAAAAAGAAAGAAAAAGAAAAGAGATGGCCTCTCTTTTGCTAAGCCTCTATTTTTGTGTCTATAAAATGAAATAGCAGAAGTATCTAGCTGGTGCCAAGATGAAATAATACATATAGAACACCAGATAGCAAGTACTCTTTAAAAAAAAAAATGCATTATATTGTGTGCATGCATGAAAATGCATTATATTGTGTGCATGCATGAATATGTAATAACAAATCTCGTCATTATGCACAACTGTAATGCAGAATAAAAATATGAAAAAATAAATAAAATGAAAGCAAAACAAAACATCATAGAACAGCAACAACAAACAAAACCCCAAAACGTGTGCATTTTATTATCCCCACTTTACAGATAGAAAAGTTAAGTTCAGAGATGTTAAGCAATTTGTCCAAAGTCACATTGATAGGGAAGGGCAGAGGTAGGATTAGACCTAAGACTGTCCGTCACCTAAGTGGGTAGCCTGGGTAACTCTTCTCTACTGTTCATCCAGAGCATCTGATTATCAGGATTGCTAGTTTCTGAGAGTACCTTATTAGAACATAGTTTCTTTCACCTGATATTTTGGTTTGAACCCTGAGACCTGTGCACTGGCAACATTCTGTGACAACTTTCTGTGCGACAGTGATGTTATGTCCTTTCCACCAGGCTTATGGTTTCTCTAATATCTAAGTAAAATGCTATGAAATAAAGAAGAAAATCCATTCTTATAATGATATTAAGGGAAGTCATGATTCCATGCAGATGTGCAGTTACCAGCAAAGCCCTTAAGTCATTGGCCTATCAATCAACCGTCTCCCACGCCTTCTGAAACCTACTGTCTTCTTTCACTCTCCTTATTGGTTCATTAGTGTAGTTTCAACTCCTTGCTTAATGCCATACTCATACTGCTCATGAAATTATTCTTTGATGCTTCTAAATATAGTGTCATGTTCATAATTATTTTTGTAAAAATTTGAATGGGAATATAATAATCATACAAAAATACTGAAATCATAAATGTATAACTCAACAAATGGTCAGTCACCCATTGATCGTACCCATGTAAATTGCACTGGGATCAAGAAAGAGAATGTCTTCACTTCCTTAAAAGTCCCTCCTGTGCCTCCTTTCCACCACTATACCCTCCAAAGGTAAGTGCTATCTGGACTTCTAAACTATAGCATTAGTTTTTAAACCTCATGTGATTGGAATTGTACAGTATGCATTCACTAGGCTTTGAATGTGGCCCAAAGTTCATGTTGGAAACTGAATCCTCAGTGCAACAGTGTTGAGAGGTGGGATCTTTAAGAAATGATCGGGTCATGAGGGCTCTGCACTCTTGAATGGATTCATGCCGTTAGTATGGGAATGAGTGAGTTATCCCCAGAATGGATTCCTGATAAGGACAAGTTTGTCACCCTTCTCTCCCTCTAGCACATGTATCCTCTTTTTCTTCTGCCTTCTGCAGAAGAAAAAGAGGTGGTGGTGGTGGTGACAGAGCAAGAAGGCACTCCCCAGAATGTCAGCACCTTTGGGCTTCCCACCTTTCAGAATTGTGAGACGTGAATCTCTGTTCCTTGATAGCCAATTTCAAGTATTCTGTTATAGCAGCACAACATGGATGAAGACAGCGTTCTTTTTTTTTTTTTTTTTCATGTGGTTCCTTTCTCTAATACCATATTTGTGAGAGTCACCTGTGTTGCTGTGCATGGCTTTAGTTGATTCATTCTTTTTACTGTGTCTGATTACATTGTATGAGTATATTGCACCTCGTTACTAATGTTGACTATCATGAGAGACACTGCTTCATTTAGAACTATATGTCTCTTGCCCATTTAATACATTTCTCCTGCAGAACCTTGGAGAGACTGTTGGACCCGAGTTCCAAAAAGTGTCATACCATCCTCTCTATATATTGAACTCTAAAACTCACATTTTTATTTGTTCACAAATATATATCAACTGTGTGCTATGTACCAGATACCATGTAGACAGGACTGGAGGATTTTACAGCCTAGTGAGAAGGGGTAGAAACACATCAGATAAACACAGAATGCTGTTTTAATGTTAGAGAAAACCAAACCTATGACTGTTAAAATTACTTTAAATGATGTCATTTTTAAACATTCAAAGTTTAAAATATTCAGTTTTCACTCAGCTCGTCTTAGGGAGCCAATCTTCTGGAATTCCCACAGGCGCCTTTATAGATCATTTAGAAGGATTTAGAAAGATTAAAGAGAGTCACTCTTTTCAAAGGGTCTCAGTGTTCAATCAGTTGAGAAGATCCCGTTATGCATCAAAGAAATGCCAGGCTTTCCTTCCCACAGGCTTTCCTCCCTTTGTGTTCCCCTTAAATGCCCTCAGCCCTTTTCATTTCTTACTTACGTCCTCTCTCAACCAGCTCATCCATTCTCTTGGTTTTAACTATCATTCGTATCTGTCCATGACCCCCGTAACTTTAACTCCACTTTAGTCCACTCTCTGAGTCCATCTTAAACTGATATTGTGGGACACCGTGGTGTGTACCTGTAATCCCAGTGATTTGAAGGCTGAGGCAGGAGGATCACAAGTTCAAGGCCAGCCTTAGCAACTTAACAAGACCCTGTCTCAAAATAAAAAATATAAGGGTTGGGGATGTAGCTCAGTGGTAGAGTACCCCTGGGTTTAATCTCTTGTACCAAAACAAAATAAAACCAAAACAAAAAACCTTGATATTTAACCACCTATCAGGGCACATCACTGTCACATCTGTTCAGTGGATCCCTAACTGAACTGACTGCTGTCTTCACACTCCTCTCCTCCTCTCTCTCCTATTCCAGTGGAGGACCTACTAATCACTCAGACTGGGAGCTTTTTAGACTCTTTCTCCACCATCTCCTTCCATATCTAATCAATCAATCAATCAATCAGATATGTTAATTCTACTTTATAACTAAATCTTGAGTCTGACCACTCTCGTTAATTTCATGGCCACTATGCTGATTTAGTCTCCTTCACTCTTTCTCTGGATTACTTCCACTGCCTTTTACAAATTATTTGACTTCACTCATATGTCTCATACTGATCTGTCTTCTGAACCATGATTTAAAACATGGATCTGATCATGTTGTTTCTTAGCTTAAGTATCATCAATGACTCTCCATTACCTATAAGTAGTACTTCCCAAAAGGTATGCCCTGATTCTGCTGTGATGGACTCAGATGTGCTGAGGGTGGCCCAGGTTGGCCAGATGTGTTAAACCCCTGTGTGCCATATGTTTCCATTTTCTTCCTGTGGTATCAATGGGAAGATTAGAAAGGACTGGCTATAAGATTTGGTACAAACTCCAGGTCTTTGCCAACTTCCCTGTCCCAACTCCAATACTCATCATTTCATACCTTATGATCCAATGGTCGACGTTTCTGGTTGTCTGCAAAGCTATTGCTCAGCCAGGTTGACAGAAGAGCCTGCTGGGCAAGCTCGTCTACCAACCCAAAATGAACTTCTCCTTTTCTCTCTCTGGCAAACTTCTACACATCTTCTAAATTTAAATTCACGCTTTGCCTTCTTGAGTTGCCTTCTTGGAGTTTCCAGGGTGGAATTGGCCATTCCAGCCTTTGTGCTTCCACTGTAACTCATAATCTATCTTTATTATGTGCTCTTCGCTATTACTCATAATCAGTTATGTGCTCCCACGGTAACTTATAATCTACCGCTATTATGTGCTCTCATTGTAACTCGAAATCCTCTATTACGCACTTCCACTGTAACTCATAATCTACCTCTATTATGTGCTTTCTCTGTAACACATAATCTACCTCAATTATGGCACTGTCATGCCAAAGAGCAACTTTTGGTTTACATGTGTATTTCCTGTGCTAGTTTGTAAGTTGTTCGAGGCTTTTCATCCATTTCTCCCAGTGCCTGGCACAAAAGAGGCTTAAGAAAGGGGTAGGTAAACCAAGTAAAATATAATAATGTAGAGTAAGGATGGGGCAGGTTGTGCTGCTGTGACAAGTGACTACACAATAGAAGTTTGTTTCTCAGTCAGGCTTTTATCCGTCAGGTTGATGGATGCATATCAATTCATGGAAGCATATCAACTCATGCTTCTATGATTACCCTGGGGGGAGAATCATGCTTACTTGTTCGTGTGAGTGTGTGTGTGTGTGTGTTCATTTTTAAAACTTGTATAGTATATATAACATCAACTTTAGTATTTTACCAAAGTGTTTAACTCATTGGCATTAAGTATATTCACAATGATGTGAAGCCATCACTACTATCTAGATCCAGAAATTTTTCACAACCCCAAATGAAAATCCCTTCCTCATTAAGCAGTCACTTCTGAACCCCACTTCCCTCAGTTCCTGGAAACCACTAATCTGCTTTCTGCCTCTGGACATTTCATATAAATGGAATCATATGATATGTGGTCTTTTGTGTCTAGTTTCTTTCACTTATAACATTTTCAAATTTATCTATGTAATGTATATATCAGTTCATAAGAGCTGATATATTTATGGCTGAATAATATTTCTAATATTTTGTTCTTCCATTCATCAGTTAATGAATATTGTTCTCCCCTCCCCCATCTTTAGCTATTGTGAACTGGGCTACTATAAATATTCATGTCCAAATTTTGTTCAAGTATTTCCTTTTAATTCTTTCAGGTTTATCTAGGAGTAGAATTATTGGGTCATATGGTAATTCTTTTTTCTTTCTTTCCTTTTTTTTTTTTTTTTTTTTTTTTTTGGTACCAGGGATTGAACCCAGGGGCGCTTAACCACTGAGCCACATCCCTAGTCCTTTTTATTTTTTATTTTGAGACAGGTCTCACTAAGTTGCTGAGGCTGGCTTTGAACTCACAATCATCCTGCCTCAGGCTCCCAAGTTGCTGGCATGTGTCACAACACCAGGCATCATATGGTAATTTTATGTTTATATACATTAGCCAAAGTGTTTTTCACAGCAGTTGGCACCATTTTTTATTTCCTCCAGTAATATATGAAGGTTCCAATTTCTCCACATTTTCATCACCAATTATTATTTCCCATTTTGAAAAAAAAGTCTCATTATTACTATTATGGTTGATACAGGCTGTTAATATATTCAATCACTACTCATGTTTTATTGGCCAAGACAAATTGTATCACATGTAGCTTCAAGAGAGGTGGGAGGCGTAGTTCCATCACACGTTGGAAATAGCAGTGCTGGAATATTTGTGAACAGTCCTAAAAACTATCACACAGTTAATATTAAGGGAAATGAAAGATTAAATCAAAATAGACCCATCAACTCTCTGCAGGCTCTTATGCACAAATCAGGCCATTATCTCTTATTTAAGTGTTATAAAGTTTCCAGAAGTAAAATGAACAGAGAATTGCTGAGAGTGGCACAGATGTGAGCTGAGAACTATGAGAGGTGGGCTTAAAGGCTGAGGAAAGAAGAATTGGAACCAAGAAAAATCTTCTAGGACTGGGAATGTAGCTCAGTGATAGGGTGTTTACTTAGCATGTGCAAAGCCCTGGGACTGCAAAACAAACAAACAAATAAACAACAACAACAACAAACTTCTAAAGTAGGATCCTTAAGTTGGTTAATCATAAATGCACTTTAGGAAAACATGCAAAAGCATATTGCTTTGAAAAAAAGTTAGATCTCTTCTTTTTAGTGCAAAATATACCGTAGCCAAATAGCACCCAAACTCTAGTCACTAAACATTCACCCTGGAAGTTGATCCATCTCTCGACAGCTTCACAAGTAACTGTGATGGTACATTTTGTTAGATAAATTAACTAAATGATAATTTTCTGATGAAACTACAAAATCAATCATAAAAATAAGGAAATACAAATGTGCATGAAAGGATTTTGCTGAAAAGGCATACTTCATGTCACCCAGCAACCCTGCTCTGGAGTTTCCCTTAATGGGGTAATTTCAGCTGGCAGCTGGTACAACCTTGAAATGATCCTGTTTGTTTTCCCTGCTCCCTGATGTGTAGAGGTCATTGCTGATAATAATGTGGTTGCTATTCATTATCATCTGGAGTGTGATAACATGGCAGAATTGCCTAGAAATGCTCTCTCTTTTTTTTTTTTTTTTCCATCTTGACTTCAACTCTGTGTACACAGTTGCTTCACACTGGATGCACATTTCAAGGCCCAAGGATATTTACATTTCAGAAACAAAAGTGATCTAATGGGCTGGGGTAGGGGATACAAGCATTGTGCAATTTGCCCAGTTTAAAAACTAAACAAGATATAAATATTCATTGTTTAGATGGTGTGAATCCCAGCTTCATCAGCACTAGTTTTGTGTACTTAGACATAGTTATTAATCTAGTACAACATAGTGTTCAGCCTTGTGAGGCTTAAATGAGCTCATATACGTAAAATACTTAGAATCATGTATGGTACACAGTAAACACTACATGGATGATGACTGATTTTCATAGACGATGATAATCCCTTCCTCTTCCTCCCCTCTGAAACCTCCCCTGCCCAGCTTAGGCACCCCAACTGTGTGCCTCTCTGGCATGCCAGGTCTAACTGGCAATTAAAGGGAATTATAATTGTGTGTTTCATGTCCCCCCAAAAGCTCAAAGCTCTGGGCAAGTGGAGACTCAGTCAGTCTTCATCACTATGTCCTCAAATGTTGGATGACTTAACTCACCGCTGTGTGCCCCAAGGCTGCAGAAGTGGCCAACCTAATTTATTGGAGTACAAGGAAGGGTAGCAGTTGGCTGAGATTTACCAGGACTTTGCAAAAACTCTGAGAAGAAAACTGCTGAGTCACAAGCATGCATGTTGAATGGAATGATCTTAACTGTAGGTCTCCTAACATCGCTTCCTAGGCACTTAGGGGCTACTGGCCGCCCCCTCAGAAAACAAAAGCACACGACTATTCAACATCTTATCTTTGACATCATTATCTTTCATTGCAAGTAATGGGAACTAGCTTCAGAAAGGAAGGAGAGGTGAGGAGGGTAGGGTGTATATAAGGGCATACAGGGCACATCTCAGACCCTTCAAAAGCAGGGCCCCAATTGGGTCCCTGAGGAAATGCCATCAGGAGCTGAGCCACCCACCCTCTCAGGCTCCTCTCACTTTCTCTCTGGGGCCAGATGGCTCTTTGACACTAGGTCTCCCACACCATCTGCTTCTTTCTTCACCCTCTTCAGGATGCCTCTCTTTATGGCTCTATTCAGTGTAAGAAAAGTCTCAGGGCTCTTGGGGTCATGTGCCCTCAGCTCCAGCTGCACCCTGAGAAGGATTAGCTGTTGCTACCACTAAAATTAACTTCCAGGGGAGACTCTGATTGGTTCAAATGAAGCTGGATGTTTCTCTTGATCTAATTCATGAGTGCCAAGTTTGTCTATTACAAACATGGTGGTCTGCTGAGTAATTCTCTAGGGACAGGTTCACTGAGAGATGGGTAGATACTCTGGCATCAAAACATCATAGTTCAAAATGATCCCCAATGTTATGCAAAGTTGGGTCCAGTAAATAACAGCATGGAGCTGTGAAGGTCAGTCATTCTCAGAGGAAATCATTTTTGTCAGACCAGGCAAAATTAGAGCTGGGACATAATGAAGGGGGAGTGTTCATGTCTAAGATAAGTACTGTTTCAAGGACTTTCTCAAAGTCCCATAAGAGACTCCTCCTCATTCTCAAGTACCGTATGCTTTGCTCAGCTTGCACCTACACATAGATTTCTGTAACAAAATTTATCTTTAACATGCTTTAAAACAGCAACAACTCATACAAGATGCTCTGACCACGGCACTTACCTGGCAATGGCACCCATACCAATGAGCTGATACCAGCAGGAGCTGGTGGGGTCTCCAAGACCAATGGACTTGGTATGCAAATAGCCATGTAAATTCCTCCCTTTGGCCTTTAAAAAATTCCCCTTGTCTCAACCTCTTTGGCCATGTCCATAGCATACACATTCCCCTCGCAGTGTTCTCTAGGCCCAAATAATGTAAATATCATGGTTCTTTGGAGAATCTCTCTTTCTGATTATTTTTTAGATTGACAGAGCATAAAGTTCATCTTAGCTAACCAGAAACCACGAGGTTTCAATAGATTTTGAAAACTCTCCTTTTAATGGCATGAAAAACATACAAAACCAAACTTTTTTGGATGGGACTTTATTTTAAATTAACTACATAATTTTCTGAAAACATGATATCTATGCTCCTTCCTTTGTCTGGAATTCTCTTCCCTTCCTTCTATATCTGAGTAACCTCTAATTACTATGCAGATCCAATTATATTTCATATCTTAGTTTGATGTATAAACTCAGGTATGTAGATTATGAAAATTAGTTTTCTATACATATAATTTCTGTCATGAGCATCCATTTTGGTTTGAGTGGTAACCATTTAATCTTGGTCGCTCCGGGATTCCCCACTTGCCCAGGGCTGCACCAAGTTCTGGCATCTTCTGTGGGTGAGGAAGCAGGTGGAATGCTTGATATCTGATTACAGGCATTTGCTAGGAAGTCCTTCTTCTTACCTGGTCTTTAGTTGTTAATCCACACAGGTCCATCCGAGCTTTCCCTTCTTTCTTGGTACCACCTCTGTTGGGTCTGGGGCTTTCTCAGCTCACCTTTGTGACTTCTTAGGAGTTGCAGAACTCTGGCATTCCACATCATGCCAGTCCTCCGGAAAATCTATGGGTCCATGACTGCCTTGCACTGTGTCTGGGTTGTTTTCATTCAGAAGAATTATCCACGATCCTGACACAAAGCTGGGTGTAGGGTCTCTAATGAAGATGTCTTAGCTGCCTTTGCTCAGTTCACCACAGATTTCTAGTCTGAGATCTTGCCTCCAATCCTCCCAGTTCTTCCCCTGAGCTCGGAACCCCAAACCTATTTAATTTCTACTGTTCACCCGCCTCAGGCTCTACTAGAAAGAGACAGGTTAGGTTGTCTTTGCATGTAGAACCCCCAAACCTATCTAGTATTTCTGCACCTTTCTTTCCTCATTCCCTAACATCCAAGAGGAGAAGCAGGGTGAAATGCTCCTCTTTTTGAACCAAGCAGAACCAATCTACTCATTAGCTGAGGCCAGAGAAACTTCATCTAGTCTGAAGGTGGAAGGTAGAAGAAAGAAGTGGGTTGGGATAAGGAAATAGAAAGGGAAAGAGGGAGAGAACAGGAATAAACAAACAAATTCAGAAATGAACAACATGAAGTTTTGAGTTTTTTTGAATAGCAAGAATGACTTTCTATACCTTTCTTATCCATTGGCAAAATTCTAGAAATGCCCACTTCATGAATCTTTTACTAGTGGAAAAACTGCAGTCACTGCGAGTTAGCAAGAATTCACTAACTAAATTAATTTTGTTCATTTTTTGATGGTTTATGAAGCTGGAAGATCAAGACAATGCTGAAGACAGCGTGTTAGGAATTTCAGCCAAACACAGGGAAACCAGTGATCACTAGGAGTCAGCAAAAAGGAACCAGCACATTACTACCAGTTACTTTTACACATATTGTTTCATTTACTTCTAAAAAAATCCAACCGAGTAGAAGAAAATGAAATACTGACATATTGTGATTGTCAACTACGGTCCTGATAGAGCTGAAAGAAACTGAATTGCAGGCAGATCTTACACTTTCCCTAAAGTTACTTGGCTGATGTTTCAGCTAAAACTCTTAGCAGTAAATGACTCCTAAATCCTACTCAAACTGAATGCAACTATTGCTGTGGAATATACTGCTTCATAATGTAATGGCTTAAGATAACAATGATTTTGTTTGTTTGTAATTGGGCAGAACTCAGTGGCTAGAGGATCCAATTTGAATACAGCTCTTCCTCTGACTGACAACTTTGGCTTTCTGCACGGAGCTCAGCTCTTGCGGTGAGCTAAGTTCCAGTTCTTCTTTTCATGACTTTCCACATGGTTGACTTGAGCTTCCTCATAGCAACATAGTCTTAGGGTAGTAACATTTCTACAGTAGTTGGTTTCAAAAAGTGTAGTAGCAGAGCTGAAGAAATAGCTCCTTTTGGAGAGCGTTCGCCTAGCATGCGGAAGTACCGCGGTTCGAATCCCCGGCCGCTCAAATGAGAAGAAGGAAAAAAAAGTGCAGTAGCTGGAAACTTAAAGCTTAGGCCCAGAATTCACACGATGTTCTTTCACCACAGTTTATTGGTTAAAACGAGGCAGAGAGCCAGTCCAGACTCAGAGAGAAGAGACTAGCATGGTCTGAACACCAGGAGACATGGTTCATTTGGGGTCACTAAGGTAATGGGCTAGGGATTTTATTGTCTTACATTTCTGGCAAATCCAAGGAGTCAATCTGATTTAGGCATGTCAGGGATAAGTTATTCAAGTGAGGTTCAAAAGTTTAAGCTTCCCTTTGTCTTTTGCTGCTGCTTCCTTCGTGTTGACACCATTCTCAGATAGGCTCCTCGCCAACTGTGGCAAGATGGCTACCATGGTTCTGACTTCAAGGAAACTTGTGAGATCATGCATCTACCCATGTACTCATGCTGTGACTCAGAGGATAAGATATACCAATTGACTAATCTGGGCTATCTATTCACCTTTGGCACATGCTTTTGGTTAACTACCCTCCTAACAATATTTCCCAACCCTCTTCCTATTGACGGAGAGTCTGAAAAAGCTCTCAATTTCTTCATTTCCTTTCCAACTAGGGTTGTCCATGCGACTAAGACAGACCAGTGAAGTGAAAGAGAAGGTAATATTTTTTATTTCCACGGAAGATTTTCTTCTCTGGTTAAAGGAGAAACTAGTCTTCCTATATGTGCACCCCTTCCCTCCACCAGCAACTTCCTGCTTTGATCCAAATGTGTATGACGAAGAGAAGTTCAAGATAATCTCAAATATGCAATCCTAGAGTCTAGCATTGTTTAACTACTGGTCCAATCCAGAAACCTCACAGGCATAAACTGTGTCTACACTTTAAGTTACTTATGACCAAGCTTTCTCCTTCCTGAGATCAGAGAGGTGTTCAAACTGGATGAACCCTAAGGACAATGAGTTTAGGAGGGGAGATTCCCTCAAGGAAAATAGGGATGTTGCCAGAAGAAGGGTGAATGAGTAGATGCCAGGACAAGTAAAAAAAATGTTACTTTCAGGTGCTAAGGAACTGGTCTCAGGTTAGTCTGCCCTTAGAGCCCCATGAAATCAACATTATAATACTCAATTTGCACATGAAGAAATTGAAGTTGAAGAAGACTAAGAGATTTATTCACTGTCACCCAAATAGTCAGTGGCCCATCTGGGTCTACTTACCAATTCCTTGGATTTTGCTATTATTGCTCCTTCCATAAAGCAGCACAAAGCAGTAGGAATAACTATGTGACTACCTTGAAAAAGAATTAACTCCCAAAGGATTTTGATAGAATGGAAAAATGGGCTAAATCTTAGCAGAACCTGAGAGAAAAAGATTTTAAAATATTACTCAATTTTAAAATCCACCTGAGTCAATAGGGCAAGATGGTGGCTAAAACAGTGTGTTTTTTAACTGCATTAATTAAGGATGGATATTCAATTGTTATACTTTGACTACTTTATTGATCATCTATAGCTGCATAAAAATTATGCTCACAATTTAGCAGCTTAAACCAAAGGTTTATCATCTCAGTTTCTGTGGGTCAGGAATTTGGGAGTGGCTTAGCTAAGTGCCTCTGGTTCAAGGTCTCTCATGAGGTTTCTAGAAAACTCTTGGCCAAGGTTGAAATCATTTGAAGGCTAGACCAGGGCTAGAGGATCTACTTCCAAGTTCAGTCATATAACTTGTCAGGAAATTTCACTTTCTCAGTGTTTGTTGGCTAGAGGCCTCAGTTCCTCATGACATGGTCCTCTCCATAGGGTTTCCTGAGCTTCCTCATGACAAGTAAGCTGGCTTCCCCCAGAACTGAGAGATCAAGCAGGAAAGTGCAAGATCTCTTATGACCTCATCTTTGGTGTTGTAATCGGATACTTATGCTTTTTCTCCCTCCTATTTGTTAAAAGCAAGCCACAAGTTTCGTTCATACTTGAGGGAAGGACTGTCTTTCAAAAGACTGTGTCAAATTTGTGGATGTTTTTAAACTACTCGCCATTCCCATTGGCAAGACCACACATGAAGCATTTTGTACTTGATTCTGGCATTGAAATTTAAGAGAAACATATAAATCACCCTTTTGTGGGCTTATTTATATAATTTCTGTATCTCCACCTGGGTTACAGCTCCATTGGGGCAGGAACCTGTTTTTCTCACTATTTTATTCCTAATATCTAGTTTATTGCTTGGTACAAAGTAAGTGTACAATAAACATTGAAAGAATCTAGTGGAGGGCTGGGGAGATAGCTCAGCCGGTAGAGTGGTAGAGTGCTTCCCTCGCAAGCACAAGGCTCTGAGTTCGATCCCCAGTACCACAAAAAAAAAAAAAAAAAAAGAATCCAGTGGAAATACCCAAGGGGATTTAAACCCCATGCCATTTGAGAAATGTTGAAAGTAAATTGAGGTTTAGATGGAAAAGATTCCCTGGGAACATGAGCTCTGTTCAAATGTTTAATGGGTTGTCCTGTGAAAAATGGAAGAGATTCATTATGGACACTTCCAAAAGAAGGAGAAAGCGATCACTGACGGGTGGAAGTTCTGGGGCAACAGATTTAACCTGACTTAAGCGAATAAAAATTGGATAATGTATAGGATCAGCTGGCTTTTATGGAATTCCGAGGTTATGATTCTGTAATATCAGATTGATGATATTTATGTAAATTTAAAATGTCAAAACAAAAATATGACTCTTAATCGGCACTAAACCACCATGTTCTATCATCTCTGGAGTCAGAGTAGGAGGATAAGAACCTAGGAGATTTGAGCAAAGGTAGTTCCAACTTTATGACAAAAATGAACCAGGCAGAAGCAACAAAGAAAAGTAGGTGGAAAGTGTGATGAACTTTGAGTTCCAGCTGCCAAGTGTATTTGTCACACCTGCAGTTTGGTTTTATGAGCCAATAAGGCCTCTGCTTTGTTTAGAGGAGTTCAAACTACATATCTGTCACTTGCAATCAAAATCCTGACCTTTTTTGACTTCCTTGTTCTTGTTAGTGATACTCCCACTGGGAAATCTCTGAGTCTTCTTATCCTGGCCTCTGCAAGCCCTGTCAATCACCATGTCCTAAGAATTCTTTCACCCAGCCAAGAAGGTGAACATCCTAAAACACTGCTTTGCACAAGTTTCTTGCTCTAAAACCTCTAGTTATGATTACAGAAGGATAGTTGGAAATATTTCATAGGATGCCTTCAAACTAATTGGCTACATTTTTTTTTTTCCTGGTAGTGCTGGGGATCAAACCCAGGGCTTTGTGCTTGCGAGGCAAGCACTCTACCAACTGAGCTATATCCCCAGCCCTAATTGGCTAATTTTTTTCCACCATAGATTTCCCCTGCCTGAATGTCCTTCTCCTGCCTACTACACCCATGAATCTCACTCTTCCTTCCAAGTCTGATTTATTTTTCTAATTAGAGTGAATTAATTAATCCTAATTAATTAAATTGATTCTAATAAATTGAATATGAGGATGTAGGTATCCTGCATCCCCCACAATTGCTGATACAGTACTACATTGTACTACAATATGTTTACTTATTCATTCATTTATTCATCCAACAAATAGTTATTGGATGTTTGCTATTATGTCAGGAATTATTCTGGACTTTGTGAATACAATAAGTAAACAGAAGGAAGAAGTCTATTCTCGGTGAACTTATAGTCTAGTAGAACCAAAATAGAAACTAAGTTATAAGGAACAACTAAATTTTAAAATATAACAATATTTATTAAGCTATAATTGATAACCATATACTTAAAATATAGGAAGCGATGTTGGCCAAATTATATTGTTACTTATTTATTTATTTATTTATTTTGATGGTGCTAGGGGTTGAACCCAGGGCTTTGTGCATGCTAGGCAAGCCCTCTACCAACTAAGCTATATCCCCAGCCCCCTTATATTGTTATTGTGTGTGCATGTATGAATATGGAACAACCAATGCCATTATTATGTACAACTATAATGTACCAATAAAAATGTGGAAAGAAAAAAGAGCACACACACACACACACACAAAATATAAATATAGTCAATAAAAAAAGGCATATATAACATGTGCGGTGGTGATAAGGGCTTTGGGAAAACAGAAAAGAGTTTGGACATTACAAGCATGCAGTGATAGATTATGGTTGATTTTTTTTCTCTTCAGGTAGTTTTTGACATTGTTTCATTAACTTTGCAAATTTATTTGATGAGGTTTGACCCCTCTTTTTATCATATTCATGAAATCCATTCATTTTCAATATGATCTATTCATTTAAAATTTATTTGAAAGCTGTAATTAATCGCTTATCTGACATTTTATTAAATGTGCCCTAAAGATGGCTCTAAAATTCCAAAGAGCAAGGATTGCAAGTCCAAATACTCCTGGGGCCAGGATGTGGGGAACTAGGGAATGGGAAGCTTTGTTATTAGGCAAGGCTCCAGACCTGTGTTGCTAGATTTTTCAAGTGGAATCAGAAATCAGATTTTTAGATCTTCTAACTAATCATATTTTAAAATGTCCCATGCAGACCAGACAAGACAACTTTGAACTGAGTCTGCCTTATAGACTTTCCAGTTGTAATTTTTGGCATAGAGAACACTGCCCTGCCCACCTTTGCTGCCATCCCACCCTGATCATTCCTGCTTTCCTTGGGCACTTGCCTTAATCAAAGGGTAGATTTCACCAATGTTATTATGTTCAAATCTGGTTTTAACTGCCAGTATCTCAGGGATGGACAGACTGGCTACAATAGCTCAACTAATGTGTTTTCGATGAACACATTTCACATTCCTCAGTCCAAGTTTCCTTTACGTGGGATCAAAAAAATGAATGCTTCAGAAGGCAGTTTGCATGGGTGGAGGTGTGAATGTCCTTTAATTCATCTTCCCCCTTCTTTGGCATCTTTACAGATGGTTGCTGAGTCTCATCACAGCCTTGCTGCAGGCAATCAGCTCACTGCCCACCAGCAGTGGGTCCACCCATGGACACAGGACACCATGTAACACTTACAACTCACCTGCAGGCATCCTGCACTTGTTCTTCTGAACAGGACAAAATAAGGCTACTCCATCAAAATTATAGGATCAATGGGTCAGAGATCCAGTTAGGAAAGATGAAAAAGGTCTGGAGAGAGATGGCGGCCATGGCACCTAACAATGTGAATGTGCTTAGTACCAAGAGCTATCCACTTAGCAGTGGCTAAAATGGTAAATTTTATGTTACATATCTTTTGCCACAATAAAAATGAAAAGATTTTTATGAATGAGCAGAATAGTTTCCTATCCATGTGAAGCTATTTCAGAGTTCAGTAACATTTACTTTACTCATGTTACTTGTCATATTGAAATGCTAATACTTCAAAATAAAATAAAATTAAAAAGAAGTCTATTCTCTATTTCCTGTGCTCTGATGATTGGCAAATGATTGACAAGCAAAGTAGTTTTGTAGTGGTACTACATTCCAGATGCAAGTCAGAAAAACAGGAAGAGGATAAGCAGAAACTATGGAAAGAGAGAGTAGTAGGAAAAGGAGAAATAGTGAAGAATGAGAGATGCTAGGTGATCTTCACCCAAACAAATGAAGAAAGAGAAAATATTGAGTTATGTTGGGGCAAACAATAAAAAATATAAAGGACTAAGAAGCTGGACTTCTGGTTAGAAAGACCTGAGTAAGAACAAGGACTCAGATAAAGCAGGACCATCTTGAGGAGATATAAGTTGCAACCATGAAAATCAGGCTTTATAAACCAAACCCTGTCAGGCTAAAGTAGTGACAGAAAGTTTGTAACTATAATTCATATGTTTTATGGATCCACGATTTCCTCATTCTAAAGCAAAGGGACTGCATTTGTGCTGATGGAGCATGTCATTATGAGAACATGTAGTTCCAGAAAAATGTAGGGGGCAAGGGTATAGGTCAAGTCGAGTGCAGAGGTGCACGCCTGTAATTCCAGCTACTCTGGAGGCTTAGCCTGGAAAAGCACAAATTTGAGGCCACCCTCAGCAACTCAGCGAGACTGTGTCTCAAAATAAAAAGGACTGGGGATGTAGCTCAGTAATAAATTACCCCTGTGTTCAATTTCCAATACCAAAAACAAAAACAAGTTGAAAGTTCAATAAAATAAGATCTGAGGACTACTTACAAAAGCATATTATGTAACTGTAAGTTGTTAATTATCAGTCAAGATTCTGATCACAAACAGATGGTATATTAATCCATAATGTCAAGGTTGAGAGAGTCAACACAGAGTGGTGACGCTCTCAGGGACTATCCATAGCAGAAAGCCACTATACTGAAGGGAAAAGGGAAAGGAGGGTCACAGTCACCTGTAGGAGAGGGACTGCCTGGCAGCCCTTCAGTAGAGGACCATGAACTCTGCTAACCCAGAAGCTGGTGGAGCAGGAGAGAGAATACCTGGTCTCTTTCTCCTCTCATCCTCTGATAGCATTGACTGAACCAAATGGGAAGCCTGAGGTATTCAATTCTAGACCTGTGTACTACAATTTTAGTAAAATAGGCTTCCAGGACCCACATAAGGATAGGAAATGTGAAGGGGCAACAGAGAATATTCAGGACCCTGTTAACGCAACAGGGACTTCAGGATGCCAGAAGCTGGGCAGCCTGGTTTGAACGCTGGCACTACCACTTAGAAGTTATTTAACCTGATCAAATGATTTATCCTATTTCGGCTGACCCAACAGCCAACCCCAACTCCCTTCTCTCTTGTTGCCTTCTACTTTTGAGTCTGGAAAAGTTAAAGACCTATTTCCCATGCTCCTTTGTAGCCAGGAGTACCCAAGTAACGTTCTTGCCAGTAGAACCTAACAGGAGAGTTTCTGGGAATGTTTTTGCTTTTCTGACAAAGGAGCAGATCTGTCTTGTCATCATGCAGGAAGGACCTGAGATGCTCCAAGATACTGGCCCTGACATCGCCGAGCCATGAACCAGTGCCAGCAGCCTCTTACCTCTGGACTGCTTGCTATGCTCGTTATATGAGCAAGAGAGGAAACAAAAATTCAAGCCACCATTGGTCAAGTTTTCTATTGCTCAAAGCTGTAAACTTTTCCAACTCTTACACTAGACTGCTTCCCAACTTTAAAAATCACATACTTTATTTCAGAATGTTATCATAAAGATAAAATAAGATAACAATACTAATATTTGGTTAGCACTTAGGATGTGCCAGGCACCCTTTGGAGCCCATTATTATGTGAACTCTGTACAATCTTTCAAGAACTCTACATGGAAGACACTATTGCCATCTCCATTTAGAGTAAGGAAAGAGAGATTAAGCCACTTTATCAAAGTCATAAAACCTGCAAATGGAAGAGCTAGTATTTGCATCCAGGTAGCCAGGGTCTGTCCACTTATAAAGCACTTGGCATGGAAGTCCAGAGTAAGCACTCAAACGATAATAATCATGGTGATCAAGCATCACAAGAGCACCCAGAAAAGAATGCAGGGGTACTGTTTTTGAGGTGACTTGGGGAATGTTTCCTTTCCAAAGTCTAACTTGAAAATGGAACTGTGCACCCAGTGTGAAAAATTCTTAGAAGGCAAGATGAAAAACTCCAGGAGAGGAAGGGCTTAAGATGAGCAAAGCAGAAGTTCTGGAGTGAACTATCCTATAGCACTCAAGAACTTATCCCATGGCTCTCTTCCTTAGTTCTCTTCCCCTCCTTGGGTCTCCATTTCCCACTTAATACACTCTCACTCTCCTGGAGCCAGGATCTCTTCACTTGGTGCCTCTAAACCCAAGACAAAAACATACCAAGCATGTAATACCCAGTGTTGCCAGTAGGTGTCAGCATCTATCACAAAATAAACCCTGGCTTAAGTCATCCTTCACATTTGCAAAGATTTCGAATTATGTAAAACAAATCAGTTTCTTAGTTTATTCATGCTTAGAAGGTTGTAACTACATTTCCAGCTTTCCATCTCATTGGATATGTGAGCATAATTTTTTTCAAACATTAAAAAATGTAGTGAAAATTTGTAGATAGAAGTTGCCTGCTTGAAAAGATTAAAATAATTTTTCTGTAAAATTATTTATTGATATATCAGTTACTTATTGACCTCATTATTCTGTATGATCAATGACACAGAAGACATTACCAGGGAGTCTGGAAATAGGATATTCTACTAGTATAAGATAAGATCCTGCATGTTATACAATGCTGAAGTTTAAAATGAGTCATTTTCAGCCACCGGTACCTTTCTTGGGTATGTTTGCCTTAATTCTGGTGTTTTCCCCAACTTATAGATATATGCACAACAGACAATTGTACCCTCATTTTAAGAAAATGGAGCATGTGGAGATTTGAATGTACCAGACAACTCAGCACTACTGAAACAATATCTGCTGAGTACCTATTTTTTGTTCTTTAAGGACATCTCAGGCAGAGCTTCCTAGTCAGCTCAGGTATTAGAAAGCTAGCCTCATGCCGTCTAATGAAAAGTTTCAATTTCACCTCCAATTCAGTGCTCTCTCATTTTCCCATGTGGGTATGACCAAGAAGGGGTCTGCATGAAGGGGACATGGTTAACTCTCTCACTCCTTCCCCCTCTTCTTCTAGCATTGGAGAATGGGTAGGGAGGACTACAGAGGGAAAACCAAAACCTCTGCAGGATCTCTGAACTGCAGACTTTGCATAGCCATTGGCCAGAACTGTACACTCAGGTGTATAGTCTTTCTTCTGAATAATAATGCACCCAAGGCAAAATGACTTCTTCCAGCATAACCTTTTCTGACCACCACCCTCAGTGCCTTGTGTGCTGGGCAACTTACCCAGAGAGCAATTCTGAGGGTACCAATGAGAAGGCTCTGGTTCTGCTTATATTTGTGGAGTTTACCTACATCACAGAATATGCCAATATCGTCGCTCTAGAAGCCTCTGTGCCCTTCCTCTAGGGCAGTTCTACTACATTGGGACTATTTCTAGTCTTTATTAAGGTTGTAGGGATTGCTAACATAATGGTAGCAGAGCAACTGTCGGGTTGCCTGTTTTTTAGTCATTACTTAGCACCTAAGCACTTGGCTTTAAAATGGTATTGACAATTCCAAGACAACAGCAAAGTCCCATCCAATATCGTGTGAACCAAGGTCCTAAATATAACTATTGGGTATGGAAATAAATGAAGCCCAACTAAATAATAGCAAAGGCCATTTCTTCTAAGCTGGTGTAGCAGAGGAATCTGCTACCATCCCTGTGCTGACTGAGACTCAAGGCAGGCAGAGGAGTGGGAAGGATTCATGGGGAGAAAAGGGTTGGCCTCAGTGTGACCTGATTGGGGCTGTTGTCATGGGAAGCTGTGGGCAGGCTACCTGACTAACTCCATTTTGTCTTTCTCTGACCTGTTCTTTTCTGAGTTATTCTTTCTCTCGGTTTCTGTTAAATTCCAGGATTGCAGGTCTGATAAATAAATATCTTGAGATGGAAATCGCAACTGCCTTCTGAGCAGCAGCAATTTCCTTGGCACCAAGCAGAATCTGAATGACCAGTCCTGGGATAATGATCAGCTAGATCATGAACTGACCAGGACTGCTAGCTATGCAAATGCCCTCAACTCTTGCCTTCGTTCCTTCCTATACAACCTCAAAGCTATTGTTGACGCTTAGAAAACAGCACTTAGATCTCTCTTCCCAGTGCAGAAACACTGAGTATAAGCTCCTTTCTTGTTTCAACATCAATTTTTCTGTTTGGTCTCTTGGGGCAAGTAGCCAGGTTGGAATCATTCATCTGAAGCCAGGCCGTTGGCTTAGGACTCTGGTAACAAGAGAGCCAGAGCGTGATGGAGGAACAGGGAATTGTCATTTATTAATCAAGTTTTGGATATTTTGGGCCAGTTGTTAACAGAAGTTATTGTTATTATTTAGTGCTGTCACTGTTAGCATTCTGGGCAAGACTGATTTATAGCAGGCTGACTTCTTAAGCTGCTTATTGTAGATAAGATTTGATTTCCTGGGCAGTTGTGGGTTAAAGTTCTATTTTGATGTATAGTTTGGCCATTGTCCATTGGTATATTCAGTATCTCCCTAGTGAATCGTGAACTTAGTTTTACTTTATCAAATATGATAGAACCTCACATTTTAATCATGTTTTATAGTTTACAAAGTACATTTATGTGTATCTCCATAATTAGTAATGCAAAATATTGTTGTCTTCATTGTAAAGCTAAGAAATGTTGATTAATTCAAGCTTTAGACTGTAAAAGAACTTTATCTGGGGGTCTTAGGAATTGTAATTCAGGAGACAGTTTCAGATAGCATATAGTAGGCATTCTGAAAGAGGAAGGGAAAGTGGGAGCTTATATAAGCAAGCAGCACTGATTTATTGGTAAAGCAATAAAAATTATGTACTGGGAAACTTCTATCAAGTATTGAGAAAGAACAAGGGCCATATGATAGGAATAATGTGACTGATTAAAGATAAGAAAAGAATGTACATACAAAGTAAAAATGTCCACAAAACAATAGTTCAGTAACTTCTTGACACAGAGTTTGAGTCTCTGGAACACGGAAATTTGGTCCTTATAGATGACTGCAGTCATAGGTGAAGGTCACCAAAAGCTCACTTCCCAGGCAGTAGCTGGAGGTGTGTGTAAGTCCTGTCTCCTTAATGGCCTCACATTCCATTTTGAAAAGCTCTATCACTGTTGCTTTCACTGTGACTTTCTCTTTTTACTTTTATAAAGTCAAGCATTATAAAAATAAATAAATACAAGTCCAATTTTCCAAAGTCACAAAGCTGCAAAAGAGAAGAATTTGCTTAGAAATGTCCATTTTTTTGGTTTTTTTTGTTTTTTTTTTTGTTTTTGTTTGTTTGTTTTGGCACCCATACAGCTAGCATCCCTTTTTGCTTTCAAAAAATGCCCTGGTCTGAACAATAAATTATCTGATCACCCTGTCCCACCCAGCAGGGACTTGAATCTATGACTTCTGAGTTCCAAGACCACTGCTGTGTTCCTGGGGTTTTATTAATCTTGTACTCCTTGCCACTGTCTCTCCCAGTACCTCCTCCAGGCCTTTTCCAGGCCAGCCACCCAGGGAGCTGAGTCTAGTGATTTGTTTAAACCACAATTTTCTTTTAAATCTGTCCCATCGCTGCCCTGTTGATGAAGGTCAAACACAGAAAGTCTCTGTTAAGAGATGATCAGCAAAATGAAACAGAAATGTGAAAATGAGGCTCAGTGCTTAATAGTTTAATATTCCTGAAGGAATCAGTAGCAGTGGTTTGAATATAATAAACGCAGGACAAGGATGATGTCATTTGTGTCAAGGTTTAACGTCTTCCTCGGGCAATTTTTTTAATTACCCTGCAGCCTCTGGCCTTTAAAAATTCACTGGATGCTTTAAAACAACAAAAATTGCGTAAATGCACCAGTTACAAACCCATTCAAGGTTATTTCCCTTCAACAGTAGTGTTGGAGCAGAATGTCAGTTTATTTTCTGCCGCCAATTAATTCTGCCTTTCTTAAGCAGAATGTCTAATTGCCGTAAGCTACAGAGAGGCTTTTTTTTTTTTTTTCTAGAACAAAAGCTGTCTGCATAGTTTATGTTAATACAAACCTGCAGGTGGCAAATGACTGCTCTTTGGAATGAAGGCAAATGACTACTTTGAGACTATTGAGATGCATTAGGGCTCTTGATTTCAGAGAAAGGAAACACTGAAGCAAGAAATAAATTGGTCTTAAGCCATTTATGGACTAACAAGCACCCCGTGGTCCTTTTGTGAACCCTGGGTTCTGGGGCCCAGCCACTCTTCCAACCCTCGGCCAAGATCCCCCTTCTGCCCAACTCTCAATTCTCCTCTGCTGTGATCCTTGAATTAATGAACTCCTCAGGGAGGGAGGATCCTTTAAGTCGATGGCAAACCACCCCTATTTCCAAAACTCTTCATAAATCATTCAAAGCAGGAATTCTTCACGGTAGGAAGCAAGTCTTGTCGAGTTCTGCTTTAATTTTGTATCATTGTTAGAACCGCGGGAGATGATCTGGTCCGTGATCTTAACTTCTGGCAAGGAAAATATGTATTAAAGGCACTTTGCCCATTTTATCGACAAATTATTTGAGTCTCTGGATGAGTGGAAATTGGGACCAAAACTCCAGTCGCCTAGTGTAGTTTTCTCTCCACTGAACCCCTCTGCCACTAGATAGAAGCTGTAGAGACAGACATCTCTGAAGTTTCTTTGTGTCCCTTGTCTGGAATCCATAACGGGCTTTCTCCTGGAAATATGCTTGTTTAAATGTCAGCTGGGTTCTACGTTAACCCACAGCCTTGCTGTAATCCTCAAAGCAGCCCAAGCCCCTGAAGAGGTTCTGAGTATGCCGCCCCAGAATGTGCTACTCCAGCATGAGGGTTCTTTTGAACTGAAGGCAATTGAGAAAACACAGACACAGGATTGAGACAGAAATTTAGGGTACAGAGAGAACACAGTCTCTAAAGGAAAAATATCCCTGTTAAAATACAAGACAAACAACTCGCAAATGACTGGTGAACAGGACAAAGAAGACTAAGGGACTGAAAAGGGCCAGAATGTAAGGATGCACTGAGCAGCCCATAAATCATGTTGTAATTTCCAGTTCCCTCTAAGTTCTCAGGAATGTAGCAAAACATGAACAAGACCTTCATAGGACCCTTAACCCCTGTGAGGCTAGGGGTTCATTGGACTCTGACCCTCTGGTCTTGTTAGGTTGTAATTAGTAATGAGCAGTGAAATATGAAGCAATAGCATAGCAAGGCCACCGGGTTTCTTTGAAATTGTCCTTAATGAACCATCGAGTAACTTGTAGAACCAAAATAGGTGTGTTAACTTTGAGAATAAACACTTAGAAACAAAGGGAAGAAATTGAATTAAGAAATACCTCAAGAAAAAAAAAAAGATCAATGGGGCCAACTTCTAGCAGGGTCTACTGCGGTTATTGTGAAGTTAGGATTTATGGTCTCAGGTTCCTCAATGTATTTCAGAAGGGAAATTTCATGAGTAGCACAGGCACACGGAGACAAGTCTGCCTGGCCTTTGACCCCAGCATCCACATTAACATAGAATTGACTTGTAGATGAAGCCCCCCTGCATTGGCTGGTGTCCTTGAGTGTTCTGGAGAGGACAGACAAGGATCAAAAACTCCCCTGCCTGATGGAAGGGAGGAGCTGAACGTCTGACTGGTGAAGCCTGCAGGAGGTGGACTCTAGTTCTCCGGGTAAACATCAAATGGCAATGACTTCGGAGGCAGCACTGCTTCCTTTGTCACTGGGAGATGGCCTGCTCTCTCTTGAGAGTGTTCTTTGCGTGAGCTTGACTTTACTTGCACTCATCATAACATTCTCCTGCTTGACTTTTCATGTCTGACTTTAAATGCTCTTTCATTGGGACACAAGAACCGAGGTTTGGAGCTTCAGCTCTCCAGTCTCTTGTGACAGTCCCATCATGGATTGAATACCTGACGCCCTGAGACATTGAATTAAGCTAAAATCCAGAGCAGATGCCCGAATGGGGAAAAAGGATCTCGCTCAATATTTCCTAGTCCCAAGGGAAGTCCAGCCCCTCTGGATCATACGTAGTCGGTCTAATGATGTGCCCTAATGGAACCTGACATTTAGCCCTAGAGATGCATGTCTTGGGTTTCCTGTTTTCTGCTCTGAGAATGTGAACCTCCCCCTTATAATAAACCTCTTGCTCTTCTACTCATACCTGGTGTGTCCTTAAATTCTTTCCTATGGCACAGAAGAACTTAAAGGTTTGAGTAGAGACCTCGGCCTCTGGAGAATCCTCCTCTGGACCCCCACATGGGTGGGGGCTGATGCCTCTGCCCTCCCCCATCTGCCTGAAAGCCCCCTGTGCTGTTGTCCCTTCTCTTCCAGCATAGGAAGCAGATGACAACCTTAGAACAGAGATGGCCCCTAGAGAGAAAGCCATTACACAAACACACCTTTCTGGCTACGCTTATTTTCCACTTGTTCCCTTCTACTTACCGTACCACAGCTTGCTGCCTCCCAAAGTCTCAATCCCTTTCTCATTGGTTGCATCTTGTCTCTTCAAATTTGCTGTTCTTTTGTTAAGATGCTAGATGAGGAGCTAGGGAGGTGGCTCAGTGGTAGAGCACTTGCCTAGCATGTGTGAGGCACTGGGTTTGATTCTCAGCACCACATATAAATAATAAAATAAAGGTCCATCGACATCTAAAAAATATTTTTAAAAAGATGCTAGACAAGCCCCAAATGCTAACCATCCCTTTGAGTTACTCATTCCTCCCAGGTCTGTGTATGATACGCACGTCAATAAACCTCTGTAATCCTATTTCTCATCTTTCCTCTGTCAGTCTTATTTGCAGGGCCTCAGCTGAAGAAAAAGCATTTCTTCCTCCCCTTCGCACCCCTAAAGTTCAAGTGCTGGGCCTGATACTAAGCTTCTCTGAAAGCTAAGCCTTGAGATATTGGGGAACCACAAATGGACCTGAAGATAGGGGAGACAATGAGGCTAACTGAGGAGTTAAGAGGGTGATGTCTCTTGGAGGCAAAGGGGAGGACTAGCAGAGAAGGGGTCAATTCGAGAGTTTCAGCTACTGTGGATTGGTGATGGGGAGAAGGGCAGTTTTAGGGTGTAAGGGAGGAAAAATGCTTTCTTTTACCCTTCTAGATTCTTTGGTTGGTCTAAATTGACATGAGACAGGTTAATAGGAGAAAAGTGATTTTAACTATGTATGCACAGGAGTCCTACAAAAATATGAGATTCAAGAAAGAACCAGATGGTTGAGCCTTATATATCATCCTGAGCTACAGAAGGGAATAGGGGCTTGGTGCTCCTGGGGTGCTGCAGACAAATTGTGGGAAGGAGGGGGAGGGAATGTGTGGTGAACAGAGGTTGCTTCGGTCTGCAGGTGGAAAACTCTCAGGGAGCAAATGTCTCAGACTAGCTCTCTTCCTGATACAGAAGTCTTCATTAATGGAATTTTTCTTTATAAATTTAAATTTCCTTTACAAAAGGGGAAACTTACACTTTGTTTTAGGCAGTTGAGGGGGTGGTAAAGAGCTTTTCTGCATTGGCTTGTTTATTATTATTTTTTAGTTCAAAATAATCTGTATGTCAAAGCAGCATATCTCAGGACTATATGTTTTTAAGAGCTAGGGAATGGTCTGATGGGAGAGGAACAAAGGTATTTTATACACTCTTCCTTCAAAAATTAACTGTTCTGATAAGTTGCTATGGGGCTCAGGACATGCCATCCCAAAATATGTCTCTTTAGCATCAGGATTATTTTGAGCTGGTTATTTTGGAGAAACTGCAGACAGACAAGTTCAGAGCAGTTATCTGTTGTAAGAGAAATTTACCTCTATAAAGGAAATCTCCATTTTTAAGTCCCCCCCCCCCATCTCCACCAGAGAGGGATGACTATATCTCCAGAGCCTCAGACAGTGCAGCAGGCAATGACTTACTTATATCCACATTATGAAGGTATTTTTCTGGCCATCTTGTCTTAATTGGACCTTTCCTTGTAGGAAACACACTAACTTGCCCAGACTCAAAGAATGGATTGAGAGGTAACGAGATACAGAGAAATTGAGATTTTTACTGATGGTCTTGTTAGATTGTGTGTCTGGGTGGGCAGGCACACACAGAGTAGTTAAGATCAGCATTCTGCCCCCTGGTATGCGAGGTTCCTCCTGTTCCCCACTGGCTGAGTACTATGGGGTCACAATCTTCCCCAACATCACCTAGGTTTAACTGCTTCCTATTGGGTTATTTAAAGAACATACCTTTAGTTCTCTCCTCCTCCCTTTTTTCTGTTGTGGTGGGAAGGCCTCTTGGAGGTGACAGCATCTTGGCAGTCCGCAGTTTCTCTCTGTTGGTCAGGCATCCACAGTAATTTTACATTTAGAGCTAAATACTGTATTTTGAAAATGGATCATCAGACTTTCTATTTTTTACGCCCCCAAACTCTTTCCTCTTTTTGTTTCAGAGAATTGACAGTATTTAAGACTGAAGTTTGAACCACCCCTTTAGATCTAGTATATAAATTTACTCGCTTCTCTGTGGTATCTCCTTGTAGTGTACAGGAGATATACATGTTATTAAACTTCTGTTTGTTTTTCTCATGTGAATCTGGCTTTTGTTATAGGGAATCCCAATTAAGAATTCATGAAGAGTAGCGAAGAAAATTATTTTTCCTTCTCTATAAAATTCTGAAATTCCTACATGAAATTAGGCTAACTGTGGAAGGTGTTTCTCTTTTTATAGGCAAAGACGTGCCAGGAACTCCCCTAAAACACTCCTTTGGAGGATCAGTCTCTGGGTTAGTTTATCATCTGAAGACAATCTTGTTAGAAAAGGAAATCTCCATTTTTTAAGAAAAGAGCTGTACATCTCCAGAGTCGCCAATGGTAGATTTTGGTCTTGCCCGAGGCAGACTTACCCCCAGGAGGTGCCTGAATGTATGAACTCGAAGCCTGGAGCACCTGCCCTCTTGGGAGCCCAGGTGAGTGGTACCCTTGCCTGAGCTGGGCACCAAGGAAGGGGATTCCTCTGCTCCCAGGATCTCCTGCAGGCTTCGCTGAGATCTGGAACACACTGACATGATGGCAGCAGGGTCCTGGCACAGCCGTTTGGACCTTGTAAGGGCAGTTTTCAATAAAGATACATCTGACAGTGAGAAGCCACAGGCTGGTGGGCTCCTTAGACTTCAGCACTGTTTCAAAACGTAAGTTTTATTATTTTTAGGAATACTGAGGTCAAAAGATCAGGAGACAATTGCCACTGAAAAATAGTTTGTTACTCACAGTTTAAGAGGGGGAAATCCATGCCAAGCTGTGGGCATCAGTCAGGAGGCAGAGGGAGGGGAGAAACACAGGAAGAAACTTTCTTGCAGTATCTGTGGGAAGAAACAGCTGAGGCAGGGTAAGCAGGTTTAGGATTGGTGGTTTGCACAATTCCAACTGGCTCCAGGTTTGCACAACTCCAACTGGCTGTGTCTGATTGTCTGAAAACTGGACCTGGAGTGATTAGGGTGGTGAATAGTGACCTTGACTGATGGAGGAGATGGTGGGAGTGTAGGCTTGGGACTGGTTTTCCACACACTACAGAAGTCCTTCCTGTCCCTAGGGATTGGCTAGCTCTGGGAGGGAGAATCTTTCCAAGATCAGCAAACCTAAATGTCAGAGCATCAAAATTCAGAAAATAAAAGATACTTCCTGCTACAGTGGGACTGTGGAAGCTGGACTGATTTCCCCTTTGGCTGAAATGGATGCCCCCCATCCCTTCTCACCACTCTGTCCCTGCGGATCTTGGGTAATTGAAGAAAGGAGATACTCTGCTTTCTCATAATAGGGAAGACTCCCCCTCCACCCCCCATACAGCTGACCAAATACTAGAGATTTTAAATATCTATCTATCATGTGCAAGATCAGCCTGGGGTAACCTGATCAGACGACGGAAACTGGAGAACAGACAGGTCAAATATAAGGCAAAAAGTAAACATTTATTGGGACAGCCCTGGGGCGAGGTTCGCTGGTGGGGCAGAAGGGGGCTGGAGAAGTCGCCTGCGGCCTGATGGGGCGGTGTCTTTATAACACAGGGTGGGAGGGGGAAGCTTGAGGACTTCGTGTCTTACTGGGATGGTCTGGGAGTTCCGCTGGTTGTCAGGTGATTGTGAGGCACCTTTGGGGGCGTTTGTCAGCGCCTGATTGGTTGCTCCTTTGCGCATGCACAGGCCGCCTGCTGCTCTGCCCTCATCCAGCCCCTCAGATTGCCCTATCTCCTTATTCTGTACATGAGAAACTATGAGCTTTTTTCTTAACCTCATTTTAATTATTTCCTCAAAGCATTTCTGGCCAATGTCTCTTGAGATGCTGATCTCCACTGTCCAGTCTGCTGTTGAATGTTGCATTACAAATGCCCACCTTGTGTTAGCACAGAGGGTACTACAGTGGACAAGCCACAAACCTGGTTCCCAAGGAGCTCATAGACTAGGGATCGATGATTCTTAGTATTTTCTTGTTGCAGATTTTTGCTCATCCCCATGGGTGGCCCAGGGTTTTTGGATTAAGAACCTTGGTCTAACAGGAAAAGCAGACAAATTATGCCAGGGGGTGTTTTATCCAACCAGACAAGTGTCCACAGCACTGGTTCTGAACTTTGCATACAGAAACATCTAGGAAGCTTTTACAGAACACCTCTGCCTGGTCCCACACCCAGAGGTATGACATGACAAAAACCCCTGTGAAAACTTCTAAAACAATGTTGTCAATAACAGAAAATGTGTAGTAATAGAAAGTTTTAAATTACTAAGAACACTCATCAGACATAATTACCATAGAATACCATAAAGATCAAGACTTGGTAGAATTTTGCTGGTGGGAATTAAAAGCAGGAATAATCATTCCATTAAAATATTCATTGATCACTTACTACGCATTGCATGCATTGTTTTGTTTAATGCCCACAACTGGTCCTATGAAGTAGTTATGATTGTCCCATTTTATAGATGGTAAAACAGATTTAAAAGTATGAAAGGCAAAGTACTCCGAACAAGTAAAGAAATAGTTGTATTTGGATATTGCAATGCGAAGAACATTTGTTCATGAGGAACATCATAGAAAGGGTAGGGAGTCTGAAGTTTTGTACAAGCAGGTCAAGGAGGGAATGAATCTTACAAGGGTCCCAAGGAAGGATGGAGACAGGTTTTATCATGGAATATGCTAGGGCAGGGTGGTCCTTGACAAGATTAACTATTTCCCAAAATACAAAAGGCTGAGGGACTTTTTGACCCTTACTGTTTTCTAAGGCTCAAGTAAAATTTAATATTGTCAAAAGACTGAGTAACTTACCCCAGGTCAATCAGCCAGTAAGTGGCTCAGCTGGATTCTGACTCAGAGTGGTGCAATCTGTTCTAGATTTGTGGCCAGAACACCGTTTCTATAAAAAAGATTGAGTGTTCACCCAGGAAAAGTCAAGCAAAGGGAAGACTCCAGAGTGCAAGGTCTTAACTGAGTTATTCTGTGAACCTGGACAGAATCACAGGAGTTGAGTTCCAATTAAATAGTTCTGGAAACAGTATTTGAGGAATCCAACCAACTAGGGCCCAGGATGAGGGCTTCTCTCTGGGTTAAGAGAGTGGGAGCTCCTGGCTCCTTGTAGGCAAGGAAATCAACTGGAGCCGGCATAGACCCCTGGGCAGAAGCCACTCTTCTTTCCTTAGATATCCCCTGGGGCTTGGACAAAGAGGTGGGAAGATGTGCAGGGAGCCTGAAAAAGGCTTGCTCCACTTCCGAGTTTGCAGGTAATCCAAACCACCAACCAGCAGAGTTTCACATTAACTGCTTCATGTGAATTAGACATCATTCTCACAGACTCATTAAGCAAGTTCAAGGATCTTTAGTGCTTTGTTGACTGAAGTAGAACATGAAAATGAGTTTTTTTTTTCACTTGTGCAGCTTAATAATTAAAAGGCAAAGAAGTGGTTTTGTGCTTTCTAAACTATGGGGATGCAGATAAACTTTCCCTGGGGTTGCTAATGCTGATACCTTCTCATTTTATAAATGTTTATTGAGTATCCACAACATGCACGCACTGATATAGGCCATTTAGTGACTAATGCAGATAAATAGCCCACCCCTCTGAAACTTCCAGTCTAGTGGAGTAAGGAGATAATAAACACAGTAAATACATTATAGAGAATAATAGAAAATAATATATGATTCAGAAAAAAAAAGAGCAAAGAAAGCTTAGAAGTCGTGTTAGCTTTTTATTACTGTAATAAATACCTTTGTTGATAAGACAAATCAACTTATAATGATGAAAGATTGGTTTTTGCTCATGGTTTCAGCCCCTTTAGTCCATGCTCTTGTGGTCCCGTCACTTTGAACCTGTGGCAGCTTAGTACCTCATGGTTGAGGTACTTAGTAGCACATGGTTGAGGAGGCCTGTTCACCTCATGGTGGCCCAGAAGCAAAGAAAGAAGAGGGTCAGAGTCCTCAATATCCCCTTCAGGGGTGAACCCGCAACCATCGGGGCATCTTTCCACTAGGCCCCACCACCTCAAGGTTCCACTATCTCCCAACAGCACCATAGGCTAGTGACCAAACCTGTAACACACTGGCCTTTGGGGAACATTCAAGATCCAAAGTATAGTGGAAAGGCTAAGTAGGTGGGGCAGGGCATACATTTCATTTATTAATTTATTTAGATCAAATTTACCTTTAAATGATACATGAAAACATAAAATTATATGGTATATTAATGGTATACCACGTGACATTTTGATACATGTATATATTATATAATATTTAAGTCAGGTTAACCACGTCTGTGTCCTGAAACAACTGCCTTTTACTTATGTGAAAACATTCATATTCCTTTCTTCTAGTTTTTTGAAAAATACAGTACCTTACTGTCATCTATAGTTAGCCTTCTATGCAATAGCACACCAGAACTTCTTACTCCTATCTAACTGTAACTTAGTACACATTGGTAACTAATTTTTTTCTTCAGGACTGGGGGTCAAACCCAGGGTCTCACAGGGACTAGGCAAACACTCTGCCACAGAACTATGTCCCCATAGCCTATTGGTCTACAGGTTTACAGGTGTATTTAAAGTAAGGAGATCAAGGGAGAAGTCAATATGTGAGCACAGATGAGAGTGAGCTTTACAGATATTGAGGCAGGATGTTTTGAGCAGAGGGAGGAACCAGTGCAAAGGCCCGGTGGTGGAAGTGTGCCTGATGTATTCAAGGAATAGCAAAACGTTCTGGACGGGGGAGCATGATAAGAAGTCAGAGAAGTAATAGTAGACAGACAATGAGGGGTCTGAGGTCTTTGTAAGGGCTTTTGCTTTTACTCTGAATGAAGTGGGAACTATAACATTGGTTATTATCATATTACTGTAACTGGAGTCTTATTTGCCTACTCTTGGGAAAAGAGGGACTCTGGACACCAACCAGGAATAAGAATACCAAGGTCTAAATGTCACTCCAGGGCTGCAGTCAGATAGTTCAGAAATAAAGGTGTCAGCGTGATGGCAAAAGTAAGGGAACAAACAGCAGAGGCCAGAGGTAAGGACTTGGTTCAATCATCTCTGCCTCTGGGAGGTGTTCACTGAAGGACCTTCCGTAGAGCTGGACACTCTCTAGGCTCCCATGGGACCTTAGACTTGCCTCATCAAATCTCTAACCTAGTGTACTTATCTGTCGCCCTTCCCTCAGAAGCCCAGCTCCTTGAGATTAGGGCCCCCATTTTATTTATTGTTTTTCCCCCATGGTGTCAAATTCACTGCAGTGGTGAATGATTAAGGAATGATAAATAACAAGTAGCATTTATTGAGTGCTTATTATGTGCTGTCTATACATTTTAAATGCATTGATCCATTTCATTCTCCCAGCAAGTCTCAGAAATAAGGACTGCTACTATTCCACAAGGAGTAAATCTAGGTTCAGAGAGGTTAAATAACTTGGCCAGGGTTGTTTGTTAAAAGACCACAGTTTCAGCCTAGGCAGTGGGGTTCAGAGCCTGTGCTATTAACTGCTACAAGAAGATGACAGAAGAGTGAGTAGGTAGACGGCGGGACATGTCAGAATTAGGATGCAAAGTTTGAATTAGTGTTCCCAAGGGAGCAAGGGTGAAGAAATTTTAAAATTTACGTCTAGTTGTTAATGATTAGATAGTCTTAGTGAATAAAAGCCCAGGGGGAAAAGGAATGTGGAATGGACAGAAAAGGCAGCAAGCCATCTGTCTCATTACCAGATGCACCAACCTCACTTGCTTTGGCTTCCCTGGCTCAATAGGAAGGTCACCCTCAGATTCTGGAACTGCCAAACTTCATGGCAAACCTTGCTGAGGTGGGGCGGGGGTGGTAGGGGGTGCACAGAAGGATTCTCAGGGGAAATAAAGTCATTCTTATTTAACTTACTTTTTGAAGTATAATTTACCTGTAGTGCATGCACCAATTTTAAGTGTTACAATTCAGTGGTAAAAGTGAACTCTTGACTTGTGTCTTGGGAAAGTGAGCAGGAAGTTAAAGGTCAGGAGTGTACAGCCCATGCAAAGACTAAAGAGCATCAAGTGCCCTGTAGTGTAGTTTGTCCCAAGAATAACATGCTACTTGGGTCTGACCAGTAGATAAGGCTGGAGAAAAGTCCACAGAAAAGATAAATCTGGCACCTGCCAGAGATAGGAAACTAGCTTAGAGCACAGACTTTTCATGTTCTTGTTGGTTCTGAGTTGTTATTTTTGTGTGTAAAACTTTAAATTCCAATAGCAAGACTTCTGTTTTTTGCTTTGTTTTTGAAATTCATGGAATCCTGGAGTCTTGGCCAAAACCTTGGCACCGGATTGCCCAACAGACCAGGCTTGCTGTTTTCTCTGTGTATGTAAATCAGAAGGCAGTATACTACAATTTAATCAAATGTAAAAGCTTGACTTTTGTTTTATAATTATTGTGAGAAGTTGTGGATCAGGGCTCAGAATTTTGGAGTGCTGATCTCCTCTGGGCCCGCCGGCATAAAATAAGATTTGGGTTCTCCTACTTTCCGAGTGCCGTCTTGTCATTTCCTCAACAAGTTCACTCATTCATTCAACAGCTACTGTATCAGCTACTTGCCAAATGCCCAGCACAATGCTAGGTGAGGAATTACACCTGCAAACAAACCTGACATGGACCAACTCTTACAGAATTAACTTTCTAGTGAATAGAGAGACAACAACAAACAGATAAATTCATGAGCAACATAATTTTAAATATATGGGTAGTTCTCTAACAAAATAAAACAGTGCCATGACATAGAGAGTAGCAGGGTAGTAGGGGAGTGATTTTAGGTTGAGTGCTTAGGGATGGCCTTTCTGAGGACATGTGTGTTATGGGGCACAACTTAACAGACAGATCACCATGAGAAGTCCAAATTTGAGAGTCTTTATTAAGCCGGCTGGCTGACTGTTTCACACAATGCCCCAAAAATGGCTATTGGGAGAACAGCCACAACCACAGGGTTGTAGGGGTTCTTATACCAAAAATCACATCAATCATAAGTGTCTGTTGCTATGATTCGAAATTACACATTAACAACATAAGATCATCAACAGAGGGGGAAGTGGGTCAAAATGACCCTTACCTAGGTACAAACTAAAGAATGGTTACTAACATCCACACAATCACTGTTCACATGGTACATTGTTTAGGAGCAATAGGAATCAAAAGAGAGCAATTCTTTACTACATAGGAGTTGCCATTGTATATTATTAAACATGTCACACCAAGTAACTGATGATGGGCACAGAGGCAGGGTGTTCCCATGGGAGAAGCTTATTTCCTACATAACATGGAGTCTCAGAGCAAAATGGAGTCTATTTAGTCATTTCCCTTAGAGTCTGGCCTTTAACATTCTCATGGAGTCAGATCTGTCAACCCATCACATTCCCCACTGGTTTTTTATACATAATCAAATCATTGATTCATTAGTAGTTCATAGGTGATTGTAGTGAGTGTGAAACACCATTAGCTTAACAGACTGGATTTTATCTCTAACATATTTAGTTGAACAATTTATCATGTATGACCTGATTAAAAGTCTCAACAAAACTAGAATGAGAGGTTCCGCCATTGTGGTTATTAGAGTAGTTAACCAGGGGGACCAAGAGAACAGATTTTGGTGTCAATTTTTCTCAGTTTTTTTAAAACTTTTTCTCACTTTTTTTTTTTTTTTTTTGAGGCTTTTTAAAATCAAAGATAAACTATCATGAATGACATCTGAGTGGTTAGTATAGAAACAATAGGTCTCCCCTAAGGTCATACATAATTTTTTAATTTTAAAAACAACAAATTTAACCCGCTTTGATTTTGTAAAACTACCTCAGCAGGTGAATCAAGGAAATTTTTAAGTGGCTTACAGGTTTTTAAAAATTTATTTACATTTAGATCTATTTGTCTACTTAAGGTTTTATTCCTACTAGGAGGGGAACTAAGACAGGGCCACTCATTTAGATCAATGTATGAGTCTCATATGTTCTCTTCTTTCCTTTTTATCATAATAGTACACCTGGGGAATGATGTGAACAGTAACACAGAATTTATCCCATTTGGTAATCTCAGAAAGTTGAAGGGCCAAACATGGAGTTATTCCTGACGTAGTCCAAGTAAGAGAAAAAACATGATTAATGTTTTTTCAGTCTTATCTTTAGATGGTGGTTGGGGTCTCTGAGGGCTGTCCATTTTTCTGTTGTCTTGACTCAGATGTGATGAGTCCATGTTGTGAATAAGGTCCCCTCCATTTCAGCTTTCTGAAACCATTTGACATAGACGTCTTCTTCTGACTGAAATGGGTGTTGGAAATCAGTAGTCTCTTGGGGTTGGTTCTCTCATAAGTTGAACTTATTAGAGAAACTTAACAACAGGTTAGAATTGAGCTGTACTGGAGCAGGTTCTTAGTAAGGGTGGAGGAAGGGCTCTAAAAGCAATAACATTTTAATCTCTCAGAGGTTATTTGCATCCAACTTCCTGGACCAAAACTGGCCCTTATTTTTGTGATTTAACTTAATTTACCTATCTATATTGACTGTCTTTTAAAGTTTTTATTACCCCTCTAATTTTAGGGACTTTTTACAGCTGTAAGGAAAAAGGGCAATGACCACTCTTGCTGATTCGAGCTGAGAGGGGGCGATGGGGGGTGGGGCAAGCAGTAAAAAGTTCCTTTTTAGAAACTGGATCTTTCTAGGGGTAAAAGTCTTATTTTATGAAAGAAACAAAAACCATGAGTACAAAATGAATAGCATCTGGAACATGTCAATGAATATCATGAACTGATAGAAATTAATAATCTCTTACCAGGAGGTGGAAGAGCTGAGATGTTGTTTACATAAAAAGGCCTAACAAAGTCTAACAAGGCTGGAGAGGACAAGGCCTTAATTGTAAATCTTAACACTGTCGGAGATATCAGGAATGTAAACACAACATTTAGTTAAGTTACTTACTGTCATCTGATTTTTATAAAATATCTTTTTATTGGCATGATCTCTTTGTTTAGTAGAGATCCCTTTATTTTTGTTACATAGGGTTAGAGAATCATACTAGCAAACATTGAGTCTACCTGTATTGGAGGGTAGAAAGATCTGGAGGCCTTAAACTAAAAACTTATAACTCTGGCAGTTTCTCTTGATAGTTATCAGGCATTTTTGTCTAAGGATCTTTTCTGTTACCTCCAGTTTTATTTATTTTGGGGGCTAACACAAGTGTACCTCTTAAGTTACATGAAAATAACTATTGTTTTGTTTTTAAAATGTCCATGAATGACTATGTTTTGGTTTTAACTGTTTTGCTAGGTGTTTAAGACCAAGCTTGTCAAATTGACCTTGTTTCTATCTGCTGTTAAGAGTCAGCTGAGTTCCCACAGGGGTCACTCTTGGGGAACTTGAGAGCAGCTTCTTAGATCCTCTAGTGCCATTCACCTGGTAGGGTCTCCTTGATGAGGTGGCTTCCTTTGGAAGCATTAGGGATGTCTCCCTTTCCCAAGGACCCTCCTCTGCAGCAGGTGCACTGACTGGCTTTTCATACTCTAGTGGCCTCATGAGTCTCCCTGATTGGAAGGTTGTGTGGCCCAGAATTGCAAAGTTTCCTAGAGAAGTTCTCTTGTTCCCTGTGTTTAGGCTGACTATGAGGGCAAGAACCAAATATTGATTTTCTTGACCCCTTTATTTTAATCTCAATTTTTAAGTTTTTATCTTAAACATCCAGCAAGTCAGTTTCACCATACAGTGAGAATACTGGGTTTTAACTTTAATGTCTATGACTTTATAGTTATTTACCAACTTTTATTAAGCTGGGGTCTATATTATCTGTCCTATAGGTGATGGCTTATTATCACAAATTAATTTAGACTGTTCTTGAAGCAGTACCTCTGTACAACATTAATCAGTCAACAGTTATAGAGTTTACAAGGAAAATACAAAATGAACTTCAAAGAAAGCTGAGAGAGCTTTTAGCTTTCCTTTTGTGTAGTAAAGTGGCTAAATGTTTTCCTGTTTCATGATATTAACTTTTAAACAGATCAGTCTCGCATTATCTTTTAGAAATACATTTACATTTTTATTCCAGTGCAGAAGGAAACATAAGGTTCAGGTTCAGTTACAGAACACTAAATGATATAAATAAATCCCCAATAAAATTTCTTATTTTGATAAGTTTAAATGTACCATTACAACTTTAGGTGGAGAACACCAGCTTGATAAAATGTTCTTTTAAACTTTTTAAAGACTTGTATACCTGGAAGATATGAACACATTTAATATATGAATAAGAATAATAGAATCATAATTACATTGATGTTTTTATATTAACCATGCTTAACTTTTAAAGAAAATTTAGACTTTGTAATGTAGTACAATATTCTAAAATAACAGTTTCTGTTTAACAAGAATTATACAAACCCTCAATTTTTAAGACCAGTTGCTCTAGAGAATAAAACTTAACAGATAAAATGTTAAAGTAAATTAATGTTTTAAGAATTATTGGTCATTTCAGCATATAGACTGAACTTTGGTTTATATCAGTACATTAATATTTGACCTTAGGAAAAACCTTGAATAGTTTTAACTGTTGTGTTACTTACATATACACATAAACCTTTTAAAATTTACTCTTAATTAACATTTTTTAATCACTTAATTAGACACTTGTTGTTTACTTAGATGTATTACAGCCTTATTTTATCACATACTTTTTTATCTAGAAACATTTTTACTAAATATATTTTTATATTTAAAACCTTGTAATGTTTTAATCTGTTGATTCCCTTTTTAAAAATTTACATTCTGAAACAACCCTTATAAATTTCTGAATTCAGATAAATTACTCCATTTTAATCCAATGAAATACTTTGATACTTATAGAACTCTATTTAAATACAGTTGAAGCTTTTGGACCCTTTATATAGAATAATACCTGTTAAGACTTTTAGTAATCATGTTTTTGGTGATAACATAAAGTAAATTTAAACCCTTTTTTTATTTACCAATTTATGAAAACACCAAAAATGTTTTAAGTATGTTACTCTGTGGAATTTAGGAGTTAAGAGTACTTGATATTATATTTAACAGTTAGCATTTTAACTTTTTAAACCAATCAGATGTCTCTAACAAACACATCCATGATCAATCCCATATATGTTAATCTAATTTAGTTATTTTTTTAAAAACCAAGATATCAGAAAATTGTATTGAGCCATATCAGTCACTTCTTTTCCTGTTGAAGAAAAACCTAGAAACAATGGATATTAGACATTTTATAAAATTAACATTTTATTTTTGACCACCTAGAAACAAAACTATATTAGTAACTTGAAAGCCATATTTTTGTTTACCCAAGTTAAAAACCTTTTAAATCATGTGAATCAAAAGCATTTTGATCCATTTTTTAAAATTTTGATTTATGAGCTCACATGTCAATTTTGGTACCAAATATATGTAGACATGACAATACACCAGTGTACATATACATAAAATAAACAGATGAACAAAGACCTTATAGCTTATTTCTTAAAAGCCCATTAGACTGAGAGTTAACCCTTGTAAACTGGCCTCTGAATGAAACAGAACATTAATCAAAACTTTATATTTGGATAAAATAGGTCTGATTAAAAATTAACCTAGGTGCACCAGATCAAAATTATGAACTCAAAAACAATAGAATTTTAAAAGTCTTTTTGGCCTCCATCCTGAGATGAAAAAGAATTAAGAGAATATAGACAAGGTTATGCCCTATTCCTTCCTGAAGGAGTTTCCTGACAGCAAGGGAGCTGCTTCCATTGGTCTCCTTGGGAGAGCCCCCTCAGGTTGGGGTCTTGTTCTAAACTGGTTTTTCTGGTCTCTTGGATAGCAGCCATCAAAATTTTAGCCTGGCATTTTGGTGGACCAAGTCCAATAGTTGGAAATTCCTATTGGCAGCTGTTTACATTTTAATGTAAGCTTTAGTGAACATGGTTAAAAACCTTTTTAACCATTGTTTTACCCAAATTTGACTATAAAACATTTGATCAGGATGTTCAGGCTGCCCAGAGATAATTTGATGGTTTCCTGAGGAGGCCATCTGTGAACATCCTAGTTGGTGATTTCGAATCATAGCAACAGACACTTATGATTGATGTGATTTTTGGTATAAGAACCCCTACAACGCTGTGGTCGAGGCTGTTCTCCCAATAGCCATTTTTGGGGCATTGTGTGAGACAGTCAGCCGACTTAATAAAGACTCTCAAATTTGGACTTCTTGTGGTGATCGGTCTGTTCTTAAGTTGTGCCCCACAACATTTGGAGGCCCCAGTGAGATCCTCACTGCCTGGTGAGCAATCACCACTCACCACTGACCTGGAAACTCCTTTGGAGGGGAGAGGCCACAACGTTGCTCCTAGGGGAAGCCCTATGAGAAATGTTCCTCAGCCCCAGGCTGCATGGTCTGTGGAGCCCCGCCCCAGGACTGAACTAAATTCTCTGAGAGAGTTACCTGTTTCTGCACCCCTGGGGAACCGGTAAATCTGTTTTTGGCGGATCCACATCTGGGGACTCTGAGGAAGGCTGGACGCAGCATTACTTCCCGAGTCCGGGACTGGCAAGACATTGCTCAGATTCCAGTTCCTCTGGTCTGGAGTCTGGAGTGGCCACTTGTCTGTGTCTTTGATGTTTTATCTGTTCTGTGTTTGTTTGTCCTTTTCTGTTTTTTTTGTTGCCCTTAAGTGTAAGCATGGGTCAGTCTCCCTCATGTCAGTCATGTACTCCCCTCCAGTGCATGTTAACTAATTTCCAGGAATTCCAGCAGAGAACCAGTGACTACGGAACCAGCTGGGATGTTTTTTCTCTCTCTAAATTCTGTGAGAGAGAATCACCACTTTCAGGTCAGTGGTGAGTGGTGATTGCTCACCAGGCAGTGAGGATCTCACTGGGGCCTCCAAATGTTGTGGGGCACAACTTAAGAACAGACCAATCACCACAAGAAGTCCAAATTTGAGAGTCTTTATTAAGTCGGCTGACTGTCTCACACAATGCCCCAAAAATGGCTATTGGGAGAACAGCCCCGACCACAGGGTTGTAGGGGTTCTTATACCAAAAATCACATTAATCATAAGTGTCTGTAGCTATGATTCGAAATTACACATTAACAATATGAGATCATTGACAGAAGGGGAAGTGGGTCAAAATGACCCTTACCTAGGTACAAACTAAAGAATGGTTACTAATGTAAGGAATCCCACAGAAACCATGCCAGACACGAGAAATCACATAGGGGAGTTTATTAAGCAAACAGAGTGTCTCTCTGCAGGGTAAGAGAGAAAATGAGAGGAAAAGAAAGGGAAAGAGAAAGGGTGCACACTAGAGAGAGTGTGAAAGCCAGGAGGACAGAGAAAGTGAGGAGGAGAGACAGAAGAAGAATGAGAAAAGATGGCGGGGTAGCTACAGTAAACAGTTGAATTCCGCCGGGCTAACAGGGTGCCAATATCGGAGAAGGATACTTGCAAGCTGACTGATGAACCAACAGCTAACTAGGATGTTCACAGATTGACAAGTGGTTGGGAGGTGGGGAAAATGGCTACAACAGAAAGGGCGGGGGAGCATCTTTATACATTACATTCCCCCATTTCTGTTTTTATAAGAAAATCTTTTGCTCTCCAGTTCTTTCTGAAGCCTTCTTTCTCCTTCCTGCCTAAGTGACTGGGGCTGGTTTTGCAGGTGAGATGTAAAAAGTCCCTTCTCCTTCCAGACTTCCAAAGGCAGATGGTTTTTGTGGACTTCATTTCCTTGATTTGACTGATCCCCTATTTCTACACTAACTGCCTGTCCCCAATTCTGACTTCATTCACCCCTCTAATTTTAGGAACTCCTTCACTGTTGTAGGGAAAGGGGGTGATGACCGATCTGGCTTCTTCAAGCTGGAAAGGAGCAGTGTGGGGCAAGCAGTTTGGAGTTCCCTTTTTCAATTGAGGAGTCCAAGGTAGAAGTCCGGTTGGGGAAGAGCAGGTTGTAAAGGCATCTGGGGATGGGTGCTTCTATGAGAGAAGAACAAAAAGACATGAAGACTGAAATGAGATTGATACAATATAAATGTTGCAGAATCTGGACATGCCAATGCATATCATAAAGATGACAGAAGTCAATAATTCCTCACCAGGGGGTGGAAGAACTGAGAAGTTGTTCCCATAACAAGGCCTAGCAAAGGCTGGAGAGAACAAGGCCTTTATTTGGGAACTTTAACATTGTCCAGGTTATCAGGAATGTAAACACAACATTTAGTAGAGGTCTCTATACTTCTGTTTCTAACAAATATAGATTAAGCCTACCCATGTCTGTAGGCTTTAAACTGACTAAAACTTCTGACTCTGGCAGTTTCTCTTGATAGTTATCAGGCACATTTGCCTAAGAATCTCTTTTGTAGCTTTTCTAGTGGGCTAACACAAGTGTACATCTTAAGTTACATTTAAGTATTATTTCTTTTAAATGCCCAAGAATGGCTATATTTTGGTTTTAACTGTTTTGCTAGGTGTTTAAGATCAAGTTGGTCAAAGTGACCTATTCCTGTCTGTTAAAGAGTCAGCTGAGTTCCCACAGGGGTCACTCATAGAGAACTTAAGAGCAGCTTCTTAGCTCCATTAGTGCCATTGGTTAGGCAGGGTCTCCTTGATGAGGTGGCTTCCCTTGAAAGCGCCAGGGACATCTCCCTTTTTCCTTGATCCTCCTCTGCAGCAGGTGCACTGAGTGGCTTTTCCTCTAGTGGCCTCATCAATCTCCTTGAGCAGGAGGTTGTGTGACCCAGAGTTGCAAATCTCCTTGGAGAAGTCCTCCTGTTCCCTGGGTTCAGGCTGACTTTGAGGGCAAGACCCAAATATGGACTTTTCTTGACTTCTGTATTTAATCTCAATCTCTAAGTTTGATCTTAACCATCAAGCAAGTTAGTCTCACCAGTCATAAAGTAAGAGTACTGAGCTTTAGCTTCAATGTCTATAACTTTACAGTTATTTACCCCTTTTTATCTAATTTGGGTCTACATTATCTGTCCTACAGGTGATGACTTTTCAAGTTAATCAAAATATCAGGAAACAGAGTTTACAAGGAAATAAAAAATGGAATCACCAACAGTAAAACATTCAGTTTGTGCAATAGCTATCTTGAATTTTGGCTGAGTTATTCATTATATCCCCTGGTTGAGATCACAGTAATCTTTACAACAAACATCAAACTTTTGAACACAACTTTAAATGAGTTAAAGTCTGGCTTACTTTGGAGCCATTCTAACGTGCGGCAGGGTTGTAAGGCAGGGCCTTATATCAGGTAAGGCAGGGCTTCCTCTTTTGCCATGACCAGCATGATCAAATTCTCAAGTTCAGTAAGGGACAAAGGAGTATTAGAAAATAAAGGTTTATAAACACAGATTTTGAAGATTAAGCTGAGATCAGATGGAACTCTGTTCTCTGATGAAAATGCAGATCTAAAGAGTTATGTCAGCAATCTTCATATATGTATGTAAGCATTATTCTTTGTTTTCAGGAAAGTTACAGAGACTAGAACATTAATGTAACTTTTTTTAGAGTTGCAAAGTGCAATGTTAGGAGCTCTGTGTAGCTCTCAAGGAAGTCCACTGTTCAAAGTTACTGTAAGGTGGGCAGGAACCAGAGAAGGGAGCTGATGAAACACTGGTTATCTAGCAAAAGAATTCCTGTCTGCCGAAGAGCTGTGTGCCTGAGATCAATGTACTGCCACAGCAGTTAGGCATCTTGTGCTCCTGCGTAGGAGCACTCCCAGGCACCAGGCATGCCACAGCCATGAGGTCATCAGAGACCCCAATTTCAGTCACTGTTGTCCCATTTTTGCTACTGCACATTACACTCTTCTTAAATGTTATTTTAAGAAGTTTACATATATTGACTACTGAATCTATATAAACATTAGTTAACACAATTTAGCATTATATCTAAAACATGAATTAATGAAAGGCTGAGAGAGCTTTTAAGTTTCCTTTTGTGTGGCAAAGTGGCAAAATGCTTTCATGTTTAAACTTTAAATAAATCAGGCTTTCAATAACTTTTTGAAATACATTTAACAAAATTTACATATACCCTATTGATGACAGGTCCTATAATAGAACATTAAATGACAAGTTTACCATTACAGACAAGTTTAATTTGGAGAATAGCAGCTTGATAAATTTTCTGCTTTAAAGGCTTTGTATACCTGGAAAATATGAACACATTTAATATACAAAGAATAATGTTTTTAAGTATGTTACTCCATGAAATAACTTTGTAAATTAATTAGATGTCTCTAACAAACAGGTTTGAGTAATCCCATACATGTCAACTCTAATTCACTCATCTTATTGAAAAAAAAAAAACAAGACATCAGACAAGTGTAAAAAAACAAGATGTCAGACAAGTGTAAACAGTATTTGCCGTCTCTTTCCTATTGAAGAAAAGTCCTAGAAAAATTGATGTTAGACATTTTATAAACATCAACATTTTATTAGTGTGACCACCTAGAGACTTGTGAGTTAATTTTAAAGACATTTTACTTCTATTAGTTTACCCAATTTAAATTGAACCTCTTTAAATCACGTGAATGAAAAATATTTGGATCCATTTTTAAAATTTTAATTTTTATGAGCGCTTATATTTAACACAAAAGGCCTTGTAATATTTATATCCACTGCAATGTAACAGATGTTCAAAAATAACTCTAGAGTTGGGTAAAAAGAACTGATCAAAAATCATTAACCTAGGTATGTAGGATCAAAATTGTGAGCTCAAAAATATAGCACTTAAGAAAAACAAAAGTCCTAGAAGAAAAATGATAATGGTCATTAATTAAAGCATGAGAAAATGAGAAGGAAAGAAAAGGTGAAAGGAAGAAAAGTATTCTGAGTTGTAGCCCAGGAGAAATTTAAAATGGACACTTTTCTTTTCCTTGGGTTTGAGACTGGTCTCCCACTGCCTTCCTCCATTTACATTTCAATGTAAGCCTTGACTGAGATCTGAATCTGAAAGGGGCTAAAATGTTCTAGCAGAAACTTGATGCTTAGGTCCTTTTAACCCTTTTTCCTGGTTAGTAATTAATTTAGGTTTGGATGCAGAAAATTGTCAAACAATTATCTCCCACTACTTGTGGGGAATGGGGCTGCTTATATTACATTGGGGAACAGGGGAAGGCGGAGATGTAGGGTCTGGAGGCGTTTGAGCCTGCAGGAAGAGCCAAGAAGCGAGAAAGAAGAGACTTGAAGATAAGGAATCCCTTTCCACCTGCCCGCTTGCTCACGGAAGCTGTGTGCCATTACACAAACGAATTTTATGGCTTTAAGTCGGGGGTCGGGCAAAGGTTTCCCAGGGTTGAATCTGCCAGATTAGAGGACCCAGATTCCATGGTGGGGACTGATACAGCCAAGTCTGTGTCCTGGCGTCCTGAGGCCACAAAGTAGTTGACTGGAGACGAGAAGGCAGCACATAGATGGTGTCCGTCACACAAACATCAATGTGGGAGGCAAAAGCAGAGAAGAGTTGAGGACCTGATATCAGGATTTTCGAGTGCGACTGCGAGTACGAGATGAGCCTCAACCCTGAGAGAGATCTCCACCTTAAAATCAGGAATCCACCCGGCAGATAGGACCGGCTATAGGGGCCTGCCGTAACTATAAATCGGCCTAGGGGAACCAGCCTAGAGGACTCACCAACCTGAAGTCCGGTGATGAATGCAGAGCAGAGCGTCCGGGCAGAATGGAAGGTGGGGCTGTGTCCGGGGGGCACTGGGGCTCAGATGGGGTTCCACTAGCTTAAGAGACAGTGGAAGATCCCATCCCGAGTCGCAGCACCAATGTAAGGAATCCCACGGAAACCATGCTGGACACGGGAAATCACGTAAGGGAATTTATTAAGCAAACAGAGTGTCTCCCTGCAGGGTAAGAGAGAAAATGAGAGGAAAAGAAACAGAATGAGAAAGGGCGCACGCTAGAGAGAGTGTGAAAGCCAGGAGGACAGAGAAAGCGAGGAGAGACAGAAGAAGAATGAGAAAAGATGGCGGGGTAGCTACAGTAAACAGTTGAATTCCGCTGGGCTAACAGGGGACCAATATGGGAGAAGGATACTTGCAAGCTGACTGATGAACCAATAGCTAGCTAGGATGTTCACAGATTGACAAGTGGTTGGGAGGTGGGGAAAATGGCTACAACAGAAAGGGCCGGGGAGCAGCTTTATACATTACAACTAACATCCACACAATTACTGTTCACATGGTACATTGTTTAGGAGCAATAGGAATCAAAAGAGAGCAATTCTTTACTACATAGGAGTTGTCATTGTATATTATTAAACATGTCCCACCAAGTAACTGATGATGGGCACAGAGGCAGGGTGTTCCCATGGGAGAAACTTATTTCCTACATAACATGGAGTCTCAGAGCAAAATGGAGTCTGTTTAGTCATTTCCCTTAGAGTCATGCCTATAACATTCTCATGGAGCCAGCTCTGTCAACCTATCACAATGTGGACTTGGATGACAAGAATAAAATTTGTCTAGAATGATGGTCTGAAAAGATGCCAAGAGTGAAGACCCTCATTTCACCCGTCCATAGAGATGATATATGATACACTCACACATTTTTTTTTTTTCCAGTACTGGAACTTGAGCCCCGAGGCCTTTCCTATGCTAGGCAAGCCCTGTGCCCTTGAACTAAACCCCCAGCTCATTCTGTTTTTCTTATGAGAAAAGGTCTCACCAAGCTACTCAGGCTAGCCTTGAACTTGCTCCTCCTGCCTCAGCCTTCTAAGTAGCTGAGATTAAAGGCATGTGCCACCATGCCTAGCTAGAAATGGCATATTCTTCATAGTCTCCAAGTCACCCTTCACAAACCCCAAATGTGCAGAGGATTCTTCTTCACAAATCCTATTGTTCCTTAACCAATAATAGGGTAGAGGGAAGAGGGGAAATTTTTTGGCAGTGTTTGGCATCTGGGGAAACCACAACACATTTCACATACCTTCATCCTGTGAGAAAGGAACAGAGTGTTGTGCAAAGACATCACCAAAGAAGTCAACCATGAACATGAGCTGCTGGACTTGAGTCCCTGGCTGAGTGGGGACCACTAATGCTCTGCTGACAAACAGTCATTTGATGCATTGTATTGCTACTATTGAGATCTGACTAAACACTTTAGGTAGAGACCTCTGGTTGTTTCCTGGGGGACATGTGGCAGTAGAAACTTGAAACTGTGTGTTGGAAAAAAGGAGGAATGCTCTTGAATCAGTCACTAGTGTGGTTCTGGAAACCACACTGTCACTGTTTATAGGAGTAAGTATCTCTTATGCCATGCTTCTCCTGCCTCTAAGCCTTAGATTCTATAATTCCAGAATGCCCAGACCCTTCTGATCTGCCTGTGCAGATATTGCTGATCATTCAGTCATTTCTGCCCTAAAGCATTTCCCGGAGATTCTGGCTTCTCACAGATCCTGCTGTGCTCAGCATGTTACCCTCAAGAGTCTCTGATTTGGTAGATCTGCATTTCTTATAAAACTCCTCTCCCAGAGGTGATGACGATCAGTCTGGTTCAGGTACTTATTCCATATGAGGGAGATTTGAGAGGTAAGGGAAGGAGAGTGGGCCAGTGGTTAGACAGGACGGGTCGCCTGCTTTCTCTTCTCTGGTAACTTCAGAGAGATCTTCTCAGTTGAGATGAAGCTAGTCTGGCTAGTTTAAGGTCACTGTTCATGGTATGGAAGGTTTTCACATTGGAGATGGCAGAATTACCCAGGATGCTTACCATACATGCAGATCTCTGAGGCTCAGCCCCAGAAGTTCTTGTTGACTAAATCCAGGGAGTCTTAGGAACCTGTGTTTGTAACAAGCACCTTCAAGTAGCTGGGATGTTGCTGACCTTGGACGTTTTGATAGCCTTTTGCATAATGGTGCTGTTCACCTCTGCCTTTTTCCTTGTAACAAGGGCTCTATTTTAAGATGGTTTCCTAAAATTCTCACTCATCTAGTAAACATTTTCCTTAGAGATCAGATCCATAAAAATGTTTGAGCCATACTTAAACTAAAATTATGTATTGTTATCTGAAATTAAAATTTAACTGGGCATTCTGCATCTTACCTGGCAATGCCAAGTAGCACGGAGTGGAGGCTGTTGTTGCAGCTCAGGTCTTACAGCAAGCAGACTTTAAGATGGAGGTTAAAGTGCAGGATGCTTATTAGAAGATGAACACGTGAGAGGGAGAAGAAAGAAGTTGACTCGGCCTGAGAAAGAAGCATCTGAAATGTAGAACCAACAACCTCAACCAATCCCACAGGAAGCCATGAGCCAGCATCAGAGTTGTTCCACGGGCTGAAATGGCTGGGACTCTGTACCATGGCTTCCACCCACAACTGGGTATAAGCGGCCCCAGGAAGACCAGGGTCTGCAGCTGAGGCAGACCTGGAGAGGGACCACGAAGGCACTCTGCTGTCAACACTGCCAGCTCCTGGCAAGTCCTTCCTGAAAGGGGGATCCCTGGAAGGAGGATCCCGCATGCTTAAAGGTGATGCACCTTTGTCTACCACAAGCATCTGAGAGCTAGCAATGAAGCCACTGTGGGTTCCAGACATAAAAATGAATGCAATCTTATTTTATACTTGAGAGAGTGCAATACCTGGGTATAGTGGTTATGTTGGTTTGGGAGGAAGCCACTGGCTCTTTTGAACTGGTTCACAGTGTGATGCTTTTGTAGATACCAACTTTCACACCCTCCACCACAGCCCAGAAAATAGAATTCTGAGAAGTGAATGAGTGATTCATAGGGATGCCTCTCAAGATTTAGGGAACAGAACTGCTGAAAAGCTGGGATCCCGGCTAATCATGGAGTGATGAATGCCTTTGATTCCTATCCTAGAGTGTGACCAACTCAGTTTGCCCAACATGGGCTCAGGATTACCCTGTTTCCCATTCTCCACTCATTCATTCATTCATTCATTCATTTGACCATCAAGTACTAATTGACAGAAGCCATAGAAATGGACTTTTATTCTCCACATGGCAGGATTTCTGAGACCTTACTATTAATACAATTTGAGTGAAAATGGAAAAGTTTTCTTATTATTTAATATGCTTAGGTGTTTTTTTTTTTTAATCTTTCCATATCTTCCAAAGCCTCATTTATTTTTTCCTCGAGATAAGGATCACAGCCTCTTTCTCCTCTACATCAATAATTTATTAAAAACCACTGGTTCCCATAGCAACTTCAAAGGTTAACAGCTCATCTAGGTCAGAGGGATCTTCAGAAATTGTTTATCATGGATTCACCAGGTCTTCTAAGAAAAAAAAAAAAAGGTTTCAGAAAACATTTGAAAGAATAAACACTGTAACAGAACACACACACACACACACACACACACACACACACAGACATTGCCTGCTGATATAATATGGGATTTCCTGCATTCTACTATCTTATTATCTTATTTCAGGGTAGGAATGAGGGAGAATTCCCTGAGAGATTGGGCACAACACTGTGCTAGAGGATTCAGGACTAGAGAAAATGAGAGGGACCTTGCAATTGTGAAAATAATATTTTTCTGCCATAAAGCTTCAGGGGGCCCTCTGGGGTCATAGGACTGGAGTTCCTCATCTTTATCAAATGTTGGAAGAGTGGACTGGGGATATAGCTCAGTTGGTAGAGTGCTTGCCTTGCAAGCACAAGGCTCTGAGTTCAATCCCCAGCACCGCCAAAAAAAAAAAAAAAAAAAAAAAAAAAAAAAAATGTTGGAAGAATGCTTCAGAATCCATGAGTGTATCTCTGATTTTATGTAAGAGGAACATAGACTTAGAGACTAATGTTACTTACGAGAGTAAAGACTAGAACAGAAAGTAGTGACAGGGTGGCGAGACCAGGAAAAAGTACCTCTCAGATTTCCTAGTATGAAGAGCAAAATTGCCTGACTGGCTCCAGTTTCTGCTCATCTGGATCCACCGCCAATGTGGTGTTGAAACTCACTCCCCACGGGCTGCCCTCTCCAGTGACTGGGCATGGCAGAGGTACCAGGACAAGCCCATCCCATCAAGAGGAGCATGACTGGCTCAAAGACTCCATATCCACCAGCTACGCCACATCCAGACTCTTCCTCCTCAATCCTCCTTCCTCTCCAGTTTCCTCCCTCAGGGGTCAGGTCTGCATCTTGGTCTGAAACTCTTTCTCCCTCCTTCAGTGATTCTCTTGCATGTCCGATTCCTTTTAACATCTGCTTCTAGTGGGACAACTAAAGTAGATGGAGTTTGAAATAAACCCCAAACAGGCAAGATTCAAGAAACGTTTTGAATGTGTTGACCAAAACCACCTTGATGGTCAAAGCAGAGAAGGCTGAAGTCAGCCTAATTAATGCTGGGGACCTTGAGCAGGCAACTTTGGGAAGGACATGTGCTCATGGTCAAACTTTAAAGCTGCTCCGTAAATTCCATGGTTGTTTCTGTCAGTCCTCTGACACATACAGTGTTAGAGACCCTTTACGGAAAAGAAGAAAAACGAAATGCCAACTTCTTAAAAAAAAAATAAAAAATAGCTTGAGTCTGTAATTCTTTTTACTGGTCACTGCATAATATTATTAATTGCATAATACATAATTATATTATAAAGCTGAATTTTCTTCCCATAAGTATTCTGACGCGTCTTCATCTCTTTCCTCTCCATTGTTACTAATCACCCAAGTTTTCATCGTCTTTCATGAGGCTAACTTTAATAGCCTCCTGCTGGTCTTCTTGCCTCCTTCAAAGATCCTGGCACTGGGGAATAGATCGTTCTTAATACAGATTTGATTATATTAATTTTATACTTAAAACCTTCCAGAGCCTGGTCATTTCTTTCAAAATAAAACTAAATTCCTTATTTAGACTTATGAGACCTTCAATGAGGCAGATGAGACACTCTGGGAGTTCACCCTTTGCTCTTCTGTTGGACGAAAGGGTTTCTTGGAATATTTTGCACACTTTCTGAGTTTCCTGATATACCCTGATTAAGTCTACAGAGAAAGGGTTGGGGGAGATGCCTCAAAGAGAATCGTGAGTGCTACTTTGGCACATGAAATACAGAGAGTCACATATTTATAGAAACCTGACTTTTGTGTGTGTGCGCTGGGGATTGAACTCAGGACCTTATACATGCTAGGCAAGTGCTCTATCATGGAATTACATCCTTAAACCAGACCATATTTTTGAGTGAGTTGTACCAATTTGCTAAGTACTCCATGATCCCTTTTAGTTGGTAGATTTGTATTTTTTTCTTTTCTCCTTGAAAATCCTCTGATATTTCAAAAAATCTTTTTTTTTGGAATTCAACTTACATGAATATAATTTACCCATTTTAAGTATTCAGTTCAATAAACTTTAACAAACACATGCACCATATTACCATTACCACAATCGACAGATTTTGTCATCTAAAAATATTCCTTTTTGTCCCTTTGTCATCCATTCCCTTTACCCAAGTAATCCCTGCTAAGCTTCAGGCTATTGTAGATTAGATTTACCTTTTGTAAAATTTCTTACAAATGAATTATAGAATATGCTCTCGTTTGGGTCTGGCATCTCTGATTCAGCATAACCTTTGTGAGGATCTTCTTTGCTGAGTCATTGGTTTATTTTTATGCCACAATCTATTGATTTACTTTTGATAGACATTAGGTTGTTCCTAGTTTTTTAATACTATGAGAAAAGTACAATAAGCATTTGTATCTAAGTCTTTTACATTTGTATATAATGTTTTCATTCTTCTTGAGTAAAACATAGGAGTGTAATTGCTGAATTTTATGATAAATGCATGTTCAGCTTTGTAAAGAAACAAACTACTTTCCAAAGCGATTGTACCATTTCACATTCTCAAAGCAACAGTTCCAGTTGCTTCACATCCTTGCCAACACTTAGCACCCTTGGTTTTTCAAAATTTTGCCATTCTTGTGCATGTGTAACGGTATCTCGTTGTGGGTTTACTTTACCTCTTCCAAAGACTACTAATGTGGAGCATATTTTCATGTGCCTATTGGACATTTATTGTCCAATTCTTAACATTTGGGTAGTTTAACTTCTTATTGAGTAATTATAGTTCTTTATATATTCTGAATACAGTCTTTGGTCCTATGTATGTGTTGTGACTATTTTCTCTCATTATGTTATTTGGATATTCCATTTTTGGGGTTCTAATTATTTATACATGATAGTAGAACGCACTTTGACATATACATAAATGGAGTATAACGTCTCATTCTTCTGGTTGTACGTGATGTAGAATCACACCAGTCGTGTAATCATATGCACATAGAATAATAATGTCAGATTCATTTCACTGTCCTTCCCACCCCCACACCCCTTCCCTCCCTTCACTCCCCTCTGCCTAATCTAAAGTAACTCTAGTCTTACCTAGCCACCCCCCACCTTATTGTGAATTGGCATCTGCATATCAGAGAAAACATTTGGCTTTTGGTTTTTTGGGATTGGCTTATTTAGTATGATAGTCTTCAGCTCTATTCATTTACCAGCAAATGCCATAATTTCATTCTTCTTTAAGACTGAGTAATTGAATATCCCTTTTTAAATGATGTATTTGAAACAGTAGTTCATAAATTTGAAATCCAATTTGTTGATTTTCTGTTTTGTGTTTTTTGTGCCCAATCTAAGAAATCTTTGCTTATCCCAGGATCATAAAAACATTGCTATGCTTTTTTCTACAAGTTTTATATCTTTAATATGATATTAAGGTTTATTTACTTATTTATTATTTGTTTGTTTATTTATTTTGGTGCTGGGGATTGAACCCAGAGAGGTTTAACCACTGAGTCACATCCCCAGGCCTTTTTATTTTTTGTTTTGAGACAGGGTCTTGCTAAATTGCTTAGGGCCTTGCTAAATTGCTGAGCTGGCTTTGAACTTGCAATCCTCTGGCCTCAACCTCCTGAGTTACTGAGATTATAGGCATGCACACCATGCCCGGCTTATGATTTATTTTAAATAAATTTTTGTATATTATGTAAAGTAAGACTTGAGGTTCATTCTTTTCATATGGAGATTCAGTTAGTTTTTCTAGCATCTTTTGTTGAAAAGATTATTATTCAATTGCCTTGATACCTTTGTAAAAACTTAATTGACTATGTATGTGCAGATACTTTGTTCCATTAATCAATTCTTAAGTCAAGCTTTATATCAATACCACTATTTCTTGGTTACTGGTCACTTTATAGTAACCCTTGAAATCAAGTAATACAAGCCCTATGACTTTGCTGTTTAAATTTGTTTGAAATTGTTTTGGTTCTTCCAGGGTCCTTGTATTTCTATGTAAATTTTAGAAGTAGCTTATCAATTTCTACAGTAAATTTTATTGGACTTTTGACTGAAAATGAGTCAAATTTATAGTTCAATTTAGGGAGAACTGGCATTTCAACAATATTGTCTTCCAGTGCACAAATGTAGTGAAAGTTTTAAATATGAGTTTTATTTCATTATTTGATGTCTTCTTTAGGGATTTCAGTGATTGGTATCTTTAATTTTCTTTGCTTATCTTCCATTTTAACCACTTTATCTTTGAACCTTTTAACTTCTTTCTTTAGTTCATTTTTATTATTTATTTTCCTGCCTCTTCTCTTTATTAAAATTTCATTTGGGTCTATTCTCCATGGGGTACTAGTAATTTAGTCTTCATTCCTAAGCAGATTTTGTCTCCCACCTTGGAGTTCATTCAATCAATCACTCAGTTTATCTCCTGTTGCTTTGTCCATATCTATCTTTGTTTTCAAAAATTTTTAGAAGAATTTCACTAAATAAAAAGCTTAGATTCTCTCCCCTTTTTTCTTTTAAAGTATGCTCTATATGGATTTAGGAGCTTCATTGCAATGCATTGCATTTCATTTTCACAGAAAGATTTACCATTCCTAGTTCAAGATCACCCTCTTCTGTCAGTGCAGCAAAGTACAGTTCCTTAAGGGATGACTTTTGTTTGTTTGTTTAAGTTGTAGGGTGAATAGGTGTTTGAGGCCATAAGTCCCCTCTCCTGGGTAGAGTCATGGCCATGAAGGAGGGAGAAAGAGCACTGGCATCGGCATAAACAAACATTATCACAAACTTCCTTATCTCTACTTCTTTCTCTAAAACTCTCCTTTCCTAAGCTAAGGAAGTCTGTTCTTCTCACTGGAGCCTTTCCTCCCTCTTCCTTTCCCTTACTATGTTACGTTTATAAACCCCAAATTCTAACCACTCCTTTGAACATCACCAAGCGCCGCTGTACCTCACACTGCATGCTTAAGTGAATGTTTGCTAATCTGTCAGTCAGAGGGTGAAAAAAGTTTTTCCTTCTCAACAGCAGGATGGGACTCAGCTTTGGACACTGGTCCTGAGCAGAGGGAGTATTTCTGCCAGTTCTAGGTGTGTGGAGGGAGCTCTGTCACCCTCTGCTCTGGGGGGAAGGCTCTAGTTGGCAGGAGATGCAGTCCTTCCTCCCTAGAGGGTATCCAGCTCCAGCCTGGTGGCCTATTTCCAGGCTGTTTGTCCCTATGGTTTTACATTTTGCTTATTGTTTAGGTTTTTAAAAATCTTTTTGTTTGTTCTTTTTAGTACAACACCTTTATTTTATTTATTTATCTTTTTGTGGTGCTGAGGATCGAACCCAGGGCCTCACATATGCTAGGCAAGCACTCTGCCACTGAGCTACAGCCCCAGTTCTTTTTTTTTTTTTTTTTTTTTATTGTAAACAAATGGGATACATGTTGTTTCTCTGTTTGTACATGGCGCAAAGGCATACCATTTGTGTAATCATAAATTTACATAGAGTAATGTTGTTTGATTCATTCTGTTATTTTTTCCCTTCCCCCCACCCCTCCCACCCCTCTTTACCCTCTATACAGTACTTCCTTCCTCCATACTTGCCCCCCTCCCTAACCCTAACTCTAAACCTAACACTAACCCTTCCCTCCCCCCCATTATGTGTCATCCTCCACTTATTAGTGATATCATTCGTCCTTTGGCTTTTTGAGATTGGCTTATCTCACTTAGCATGATATTCTCCAATTTCATCCATTTGCCTGCAAATGCCATAATTTTATCATTCTTTATGGCTGAGTAATATTCCATTGTATATATATACCACAGTTTCTTTATCCACTCATCGATTGAAGGGCATCTAGGTTGGTTCCACAGTCTGGCTATTGTGAATTGAGCAGCTATGAACATTGATGTGGCTGTATCTCTGTAGTATGCTGATTTTAAGTCCTTTGGGTATAGGCCAAGGAGTGGGATAGCTGGGTCAAATGGAGGGTCCATTCCAAGTTTTCTAAGGAATCTCCACACTGCTTTCCAGAGTGGCTGCACTAATTTGCAGCCCCACCAGCAATGTATGAGTGTACCTTTCTCCCCACATCCTCGCCAACACCTGTTGTTGCTCGTATTCTTGATAATCGCCATTCTAATTGGGGTGAGATGGAATCTTAGGGTGGTTTTGATTTGCATTTCTCTTATTACTAGAGATGTTGAACATTTTTCCATATGTTTGTTGATTGCTTGTAGATCTTCTTCTGTGAAGTGTCTATTCATTTCCTTAGCCCATTTGTCGACTGGATTATTTGAATTCTTGGAGTAAAGTTTTTTGAGTTCTTTATATATTCTGGAGATTAGTGCTCTATCTGAAGTATGATTGGCAAAGATATTCTCCCATTCTGTAGGCTCTTTCTTCACATTGCTGATAGTTTCCTTTGCTGAGAGAAAGCTTTTTAGTTTGAATCTATCCCAGTGGTTGATTCTAGCTTTTATTTCTTGTGCTATGGGAGTCCTGTTAAGGAAGTCTGATCCTAGACCAACAAGGTGAAGATTTGGACCTACTTTTTCTTCTATAATCTGCAGGGTCTCTGGTCTGATTCCGAGGTCCTTAATCCATTGTGAGTTGAGTTTTGTGCATGGTGAGAGATATGGGTTTAGTTTCATTCTGTTGCATATGGATTTCCAATTCTCCCAGCACCATTTGTTGAAGAACAGCCCCAGTTCTTATTGTTTAAGTTTTACTTTGCTCTGAGTCACTGAAATTTTCTTCTTATATTTTGAAAGAAGCATATAAATATGTATTTAATGTCTTAACTCTCATTCCTACGAATTTAGAGAGCAGGAAGAAGGATTATGAATGCATTACTCTGAGGCCTTTATCCTGATGTTTTTCAGGTCTTTCAAAAAATAAGGATGACACAGTTTATCTGAACTCAAAAACATGTCCTTTGATCTGGTAGTTCTGCTTCTGAAAATCTTACTTGAGCAAGTAAAACAAAAAGGGGAAAAGGCTTCATTAACAAAGATGTTCATGGACATATTATTTTTGCTTATGAAAATCTGAATATATTATACATATTTCCCACTTCCCAACAATAGAAATATTTATTGAATATAGTCACATAATGTGATATTATATAACTATAAAAATAATATTTTACAAAGAATGTGTAATATAAAAATGCAAGTTTTGATGTGAATGAGAAAATTGTTCTTACCTTTTTTTGTGTTTGGTGCTTGGGATTGAGCCCAGGGCCTCTTGAATACTAGGCAAGTACTGCACCAATGAGCCACATCCCCAGCCCCTTTAACCATTTTTGTTGTTTCACACAACTGTGAAGTAAAAAAAAAAAAAAAAAAAAAAAAAAAAAAAAAAAAAATCATGGAAAAAATGTAATTAAAAAATAATTAAAAAACCCACTAAACTGCTAAAAGTGGTTGTTTCTTTGTGATTTTTCCTTATTTCTTTTTAAAAAACATTTTCTTTATTTTTCAAAATTTCATTATGTGTATGAATCCCTTTGCTCATAGGAAGAGATCTAGATAAATAAGTTGCCAAAAGTCTGCCTGGTAGAAGAATGAAATGTTAAGATTAAGATTAGGCATGCTTTCAATGGTTCTGGAGAGCAGGTTGGCATGCTGCAAAGTGATGATTCTGAAACATGGTGTGAGAGGCCCCAAGTGCCAGAGGAAGCTTTTGGGTTATGAACTTATTTGTGCTTAGATGGAGTTTCAGCATCAGGGCAAATGTGGCAGCAGTTGGGAGATACAGAGCAAGGAGGCAGGGCTGGAAGGGACTGGCAGATGGCAAGAAGCTACAGTCTGCAGGCAAATGGGTGGGAGCCAGGATCAGATGGGGAAGGGCAAGCCAGGAGGCTGGGTGGGGAGGCCCTTGGCAGGGAGCAGGATGGGAGCCAACAATGAGTGAGGGGTTGCTGAGTTTGTTCCAGGAACTGTTTGGGACCCTGAGAAAATTTGAGAAGATTGACACAGGTCTTTCCTCCATGAGACTTACAGTCCAGGGTAGGGGGTTCAAGCTGTTTGTATGTTTAAGGAGATGGAGTCCTGGTGATGGTGAAGAGAAAGAGAGGAGAGAAGGGCAGGATGGAGAATTGATGATTAGAGAAAATGAACATTAAGGGTTCAGGTCTCTCCTCCTTCCCTCCTTCCTTTTCTCCTTCCCTTCATTCTTTTTAAAATATGCAGTGCATGAAAGAACAAGAAGAAATTTAACCAGTGTGTGCCACTTTATTAGGGTTGCCATGGAACGAACACATACAGAGTCAGTATCCATTGTTCAGCTAATATTCGAATTCAACAAGGCACTCTGTGTGCTTATTTGCCATATCTGCCTATCCATGGCTTTGATTTGCAACATCAGCATCAGCAGTGAAATCTTCACTTGCTAATTGGGGACAGCTGCCACCAGGGGGCAGCCGGGTGCCATGATGAGGGTGGTCATGATTCCAGGGAGCTCTGGCCACCTTCCTCCTGCAAACCTCCTGACCACCCCAACCCCTACCCCAACTTCGAACCACAACTTTCTATTACTTGTTCATGATCTTGCTTTATTAAAGTGACTAAGCTCCAAAGACACATTTAAACTCCCTTTTCAATGAAAAAGGAATCCATAATACACCATGCAGGTTGCCTTCCTATTAATTGCAGCTATAAATTAATTCTTCTTCCTTTAAAAGCCTGAATTTAGCTTCAGCTACTTATAGCTCTAACCGCTTACCCCCTTGACCGGTGCCCCGTCCCCTCCCTGTTTCTCTCCTGTCCTCTGTCTGCACCACCCTTTGCTCCCTCCCTCTCCACCCTTCAACTCCATCACTATGGTTACGTGGGGACCTATTTCTGTTGTGCTGTCTTCCATAGCCTGCTTCAGAGGTTATTTCCCCAATGAATTCTGACTCCGTTTAGTTATCTCTGCCCTTATCCTCCATCAATGGAGAAAAAAAAAAAAAAAATCAGAGAGGGAGAGAGACAGAGAGAGAGAAAGAGAGAGAGAGAGAGAATGTGAGCAATCTAGCAGCTCAAATATCAAATTTCTGTTTCCAGGAGATTTTCTGTAGCTAAGGCTTCCTCTTCTTTTTTGTTTTCATTCTTTACAAGGAAAAGCCACTCCTGACCCCATGCCTCTTACTCTGGTGTAAACCTAAATCTACTTATAACACTTATTAAATAAACATCTCTTGGCTTTGTGGCTGTAATAACATTGAGCAACTGTTTTATTCTTTAAATACTTTCAATTCTGGAAATTAAGAGTCCTTTTAGGACAGAAAAATGAACTGAACTAAGAAAAGATCCTCTCACATGGGGAAGATATCAGCATAGAAATTGTCCACAAAATCAGTCCAGGTCACAATGAAAGGTTAAAGAGGACAGCTTGGAGTCATATGACGAGACAAGGAACTTTCCCAGAGAGATGGAGGGCAAACATCTCCAACGTTTTTCAAACAGCAAAGATGATTCTGGAAAGTTTTTTTTTTTTGCAATAACATGAATTCAAAGGTCAGAAATGACAGTATTTTGATACGTTTGGGTTTTGGTTCGTTTGGTTTCCTGTAACTTAAGATTTGTGAGTTAGGTAGTTTTCCATCCTTCCTGAAGTATAAGATGACCTGCTCAAATTATGCAAATACTCATTCAAAGGAAGCAGCAGAATTATGTTAAATTCTTCCATAATTCCATTGAAACTATGATTCATAGGGTCCATTCTCAAAAAAGAGTTGCATGAGATGAGCACAGTCCAGCAACATTTTCTTAATGTCATAAAAGGGCTATAACTCACAGGAACACTACTTAAAAGCCCCACGTCCTCTTTCGTCCTCTCTCCTTACAAGTCTCCTTCTAGGTCTCTCGGAAAACACACACTGGCACCATCCTCCAACCTAACCTGTGATTTACTTTGTATGGTTCTTCACCCTCTTTTCTGGTTCTGCTCCACAGCAGTCCCCAAACAACTCTGCTGGGAGGGCTCCCAGGGAGGAAGATATTGACAGGAAAGAGCCAGATCTTTAACTCAGAGGGTGCTAGAAAGGTTGGGAATACATTGACAGCAACAATTCAGCCTGCTTAGACCTGATTTTTGGTAACAAAACTAGCCATAGTTTCCTTTAAGCATTGAGCATCTGTCCAGGCCAGTTGGGACAGTCATCTCAACCAATGATAACCTTGTACCAGTAGGACATGACTTTCGAGGCTGAATGAGCCTTGCTGAGTTTGAGGACAGCTAATTCTACCACTTTCAATCTTTGTCATAACCAAAGAAGAAAGGGAGGCACTTTAAGTTGGCATATGAAGGGCTCTCTCATTTCATGTCCCAGGCTCACCATTACCTCAGCCAGAACATTCCCCTTCCTCATGAGAGGAAGTCAGAGACCCATGGGGAAGATGAGAACAAAGTTTACATCATCCCCCTTATCGCGGACAGCGTCCACATTGGTGACCCTGACAATGCCACACTACATAGGTTGTGGCATGCAGGAAAGGTTGGGGCCATTTCAGGCTGAATTGAACTAATTGTTTATATCTTGGCTGAGTCATGAGGAGCCTATTCTAGTCTTCTGCTCTGTATGATCCAAATTGCCCTTCTAATGGTTTCTTTGGGGATGGTCAGGTTTTGGAGGACTAATCCAATCCTCAAGTGGCAGGCCAGTGGTGGATTTCAGGAGAGAACCTAAGCTTCGAGAGGGACTGAATTCAGGTGCTATGCTCCCGTTGAGGAAAGCCAACTTAGAAGAGGAAAGTAAGTGGCTATTTAAATATTTTGTTCAGTTTCATGTCCTGCCTGCCTCTGGTCCCTACTGCCTTCCTTATCACCTTGGCAAAGCTCATTCAGCAAAACTAATTATCATTCTAGCCTGAGATTCTTCTTGGGGTCTCCAGAATAGTCCACTGGCCACTCTCTGTGAAGGAAATCTCTTTCCCTAAACCTCCTCACCCATGTTAGACAAGTCTCTTCTGGGGTCCACCCTTGGTGGCCACAGTTTCTGAGAGACATGGATGTCCACAGCAGCAGCCACCTGGTCACTGTGGGCACCTGCAGGAGCAGGCTGGTTCTGCTGCTCTCTGCTGCATACAATAGACTTTTTCTGCTTGTTAACCTTTGGGTCATATCCCCCTCCCCAAAAGGCTGTGGTTCCTGCCCTTTGACTCTCCTTCTTCATCATTCCTTCGCAGATACCAAACCCTCCTATTTTATTAAGAAACATGGCATGAAGCCATGCTGCAGCTTCCAGGTCGAGTTTATCTAACGTGCCTGGATGAGTGATTCTGGCATTTATCATAAGGGATAATGGGTTGTTTCTGGGAAGGGCCCTGAAATATGGGCAGAAAATATCTGAGCTCATCAACTATGCCCTGATTCTCATTTGATCTGTTATCAGCTAGTGGAATCTCTTGACCTTGTCCCTACATATTGTGATAGCTCCAATTTGTGGGCCTCTAAACACAAAATCACTTGGTATAGCCTGATAATAACTGTTTATTATTATGATCCCCTGCTATAGCATCCTTGAAGTAGAAGCTGGGAATTGTGGAAATTTCAAACATCAGAATTAGGTTGACCTTTAATCTGAAATAAAGGGGAATAGATTGGGAAAGATGCTGATGGGGTGAAGTTGGACATCCTGAAGGTAAGGGAGACTGAATTTAGATACCCCATGTGGTATCTAATGTATAATACATGTCAAATTTTATTTTATAATTAATATCTGTTTGCAATCTAATGCAGTTTGGTAGCATGGGGTCCAGAGTGCACTTTTTGGAGGAGCCACTTCTTCTTTGCCCTGGAAGAGCCCTTTAGCAGGTGGCTATGATACAAGTAATCTGTATGAGGCGCCCAGAAGCATAAATATTAAAAACGTCAACATCTGGACTCATATTGCTAATGACCACAGGGGTCTACCGACCTCAGTTTAAGAGGGTGAGACAGCAAAATCCTCATCACTATATCTTCAGAAAATGGTTGGCATGGGATGGGGAAGGGAACACAGTCCCTTTTAATCTCTAGTGTGGGGAAATTTCTCTTTTAAAAAGTTTCCCAAGTATTATATGAAAATCATTCTTAAAAGTGAACAAAAGAATTTCAGGAATAACATTAGTCCCCTGCCCCACCTTGTCCCTGGTCTCATTTCCCAGGGGCAAACACTTTCAGCTACTTTAGCTATTTCTGATAGTATGTATTTCTGTATTCTGAACATCATAGAATGCACAGGTTAAATTTTCCTGCTTTCTCTGTTCTAGGTATGCATCTGTTGATTTATTGTTAGAATGGATGAGGATTCAGCTTTTTTTTTTTTTCCCCATAAGATCTTCTACCTGAATCTCCAATATCTCCTCTCTTCCCACATGGCTAGAGTTTGAGGTGGCATATTATAAACAGCAGGTGTTCTTTATCCAGACTGCTTAGGTTTGAATTCCAGCTGTGTGACCTTGGACTAAGTGCTTAAGCTGTCTGCGCTTCACGTTCCTATCTTTAAAATAGAATGTTGACAATAATAGAACATAGGTTGAGAGGATGATTGGGTGAGTTAGGCCATGGTACGTAGTAAGTGTTCCATAACTGTTAGTTTTTAATTAAAAATTTTTGGCTAAATCAAAATTCCACATTTACATTAACATATATACATAAATATTAGTCCCTGCTGATAATTCTCAGTGTTTCTTCTTGTACAACTTCTATTTTCCTGCATTTAACGACTGCATGGTTTTTTTCACTCGCTTAGTTTTCTGGGTACCTATGAGAAATTTTCAAATTCTCCGAAAGATTCTCAAAACAAAACCATATCAAGTAATCTGTCACCTCTACTTTCCCCCCACTGAGATCTCTTTTCAGAAAATTTCCATTTGCCTGTGCCTTGTGGTCCTCATGCTGTCTTTGCCAGAGGCATAGCAATCATCTTGGAACTAGCTTCCACATCGCAGTCACAATTCTTCTGCTTCTCGTCTGTGTTGAATCCCATTTTCTCAGTGCTATGTCTTCCTGTTTCTTGGCTTACTCCCTCATTTTGGTGGAGTACATCCTGCAGTGTCTTCCAGAGAAAGGTTCATGGAAGATAAAATTTATGAGATTTTTGTAAGCTGAAAAATGTCTGTTTATTACTCAGCAGCAGGTCAGGGAGGAGAATTGGGGATTCCACTATTTGTTATGCAGGATTTTAGAAAACCCACCTGTTTTAAGACCTGTACTTTATATTGATCTCTATTATGCCTTGTGTCGTTGGGCCTGGAATCTTCATCAGTTCTTTCTCTGAAAAGTGGAGATCATAATAGCAAGAATTAAATGATTAAATGCATGTGAAAGAATTAAATGATTAAATGCATGTGAAATATTTACCAGGTGTCCTGAACATAGTGAATACTCAGAAAATGGAATAATTTCTTTCAATCCTTAACACTGAACATAGGTACTCAAGCCATTTAAAGACAGGAAGAAATTATAAGAGCCAGCAGAGGTATTGCACCAAATGGAATACTTGTAGGAGAAAAAGAAAAAGAGGAAGTTACCTGGGAAGTTGAAGTGGGGGATTGCAAGTTTGAGCCCAGCCTGAGCAACATAGTGAGACCCTGTTGAAAGAAAGAGAGTAGGTAAATAAATAAGTTAGTTCTTCAGACCTTGAGGTGAGAATGAGTGCACAAATAAATACCTTGTGATAGTGGATATTTGGTCTTTTAATATAATGTCTTTGCTTATTCACATTCTGAAAGTTAGTCCCTTTTTCCTAAACCTTTGGTGAATTCTGTGCTAAAAATACTCCTTTCCCATTTGGTGCAGTGAAATGTCATATCCATTAAACACCAACATACCAAATGCTGCTTGCAGATCCTCAACCCAGCAAACCCAAATCAACAGGAAATTGTGATCTTCCTCAGCTTGTTCATCCTGCACATCTCAACGGATTATTCTGAAGGGTAATTTAAATTATAATTGTTATCCTACAGCTACCCTATAATTGTGAGAACAAAAAACTATCTACTATAAAGAAGTAGTATTGGGTCAAGATCTCCAAACTCTGAAGCTGGATTTTTTTTCCTTTATTGCAATGGAGCTACAGAATTTTCAGGGTTGAAAAGGGCCTTTGGGGCAAACTGATTTAGTTCCGATGTTTTATAGAAAATTGAGTCCCAAAGAAACTTAAATGTCTTACCTATGGTAATAGTTAATACTAGTTATGTCTTGAACTTTTGGTAAATTTTTCTAACCAAGGGCTTGATGCCCTTGACATATCTCTGGTGAGTCTAATGTGATTGTTTATACCAGAGGCTCCCAAATCCCAGCAATTGGGCTGGTGATGAACTATCAACTTCAGAATGAACTCAGGGGGTATTAGAAAATAAAAGTTTCTGGGTCTCATTCTTTGAAGATTCAGGTTCAGTGGGTTGATAATGGGACCCCAGCAATCTGTATATTTAGTTAGCTTTGTAGGTGATTCTCGAAGGCACCCAGCTTGGTGCCAGCTTGGGACCTCATAGGTGGCGGAGGAGTCTAGGCCCAGGAGCATGGAGGTTCTTAGATGATCAGGCACTGGCAAACTGCAAGGGTATCTACAGTGTGGCAGAGTGGAGGATGCTGGGGTGGAAGGGCCATTTTAAGTCCTCCCTGCCTGGTGAGGTTGGCCTGTGATGATTTACAACTAATGCCTAGATACCTCCAGGAAAGCGAAATCAGAGAAGTCCTGTGCCACTAAGGAGACTCTAAGAGTCTAATCTGCAAAGCCAACCTCAAGGTGATGAGAGCAAAAGGGAGGGTAGCTGGGTCACGCTTGCCAGATGGAGATTGATCTGAAATGGAAGCACATCCAGGAAGAGAACAGAAAATCATCTAGGAACACTGGGTCTCTTGTCTCCCAGGCATAGAAGACCACTAAATTAGAATTGGCAGCTTGACTTCACTTGGGAAAACATCATTTTGAAACAAAGGCTATCAGTTTAAATATTTTAAAACAAGAATATTTGAGAGAACACAATTTTAAAATGTATATAGAAAATGTAACAGTGAATCATCATGAATAATAGACCAAGATGGGAGATTGCATTTTGTCATGTTTTGCAAAATAAGAGCTGGAAGGGATCTTTGAAACCTTTTAGTGGAGGGATTTTAGATGCATCTGGGGATGTGGCCCTCCCTGAGTAACTCTCTGATAGAGATTCTCAGTAGAGACCAGAACTCCTGCAGATAACATCTGTTGTTTTGTTCAGCATTCTTTCTTTTTAAAAATAGTGCTATAGTTTTTACTTTAGGGAATCACTCTTACCTCATTCTACTGAAGTGAGAGAGTTCTCTTATGTGGTTCTCATCCATGGGTTCCAGAGTTAGGGATGGGGCCTAAACTTGGCCAATCAGAGTTTTCTGTCTTTAGTCACAACAATTGTATCAGGTCTAAGTATCCGATCAATGAGCGTCGGCCCTGAACTTTTGCTAGAACAACTGGAAAAGAGCAGTTTCCAGTCTTTCTGTTGGGTGTGGCTGTACTGGCAGGACCAAAGTTGGAGCTGTTGGTGGGCATCTTTCCACTATGGAAGGAGAGACTGGGAAGAAGTCAACACTGAGGAAAATAGAGCCAAGAGTTAGAGAATGACAGAATGGAAATATGATCTGAGTCTCCAGGCCAGGTACCTCTAAAGCTAGATGCACTTGTATATTTCAAATAATGCAGCTAAGTTTAAGTAACTTACAACCAAAAGAACCCTGACCACCGTGACTCCTCAGGGATCAGAATTTGGGGTAGAGAAATGATCATGTGTATTCAGAAAATTCTCTTTTTTTTTTTTTTTTAAGAATATTTTTAGTTGTGGTTGGACATAACAACTTTATTTTATTTATTTTTCTATGTGGTGCTGAGAATCGAACCTGGTGCCTCACACATGCTAGGCGAGTGCTCTACCACTGAGCCACAACCCCAGCCCTGGAAAATTCTTGATAATTATGATACACCCATTGAGAGTGGACAGGGTTTGGGAACAAGAAATAGTAGTATGTTTTTTTCTCACTGGAACACTTCTAGTTGAGAATAACATAAGCTAGTTTAGGGAACTTGGCCAAAGTCACATGTGTAGAACACAATAAACCTCTTCTGAGTTCAATTCTGTCTTTTTTTAGGGAAAAAAAAAATATATATATATATATATAATTTTTTTAAAAAGGTATTATATATATATATATATATATATATATATATATATATATATATAATTTTTTTAAAAAGGTAACAGGAATGGGGATGTAGTTCATTGGTAGAGCACTTACCAAGCATGTCAAGGCCCTGGGTTTGAGCGCTGGTGTGGCCCCCACCCCTGCTGCAAAAATTAAGGTACGCATCACTGTTAATATAACTTTGCTGATGGGTACAATGTGGTAGGATTGCTTCATTTTTTTATTTAGGAACATTTGACTTTTATTAGCACAAATGTCAGACAGAAATTTGAAGAGCTGTTTTTCACATCGTTCTCTCCACTGATACAAACACTGATCACATTTCAACAAAAGCAAGTCTTATTAAAGCATAGGTGATTTCCTAGAGGTCAAAGTCTGTCCATGTTGCTGGGTAAGAATGTGTGCCTTCCACAACCCTGGACTCCTGCAGTCTTCCTTCTCCGTTGGAGCATAGGCAGGCAACTGGGTGACCTGCTTACTTGGCTCTGGACATCTATCCACCCCTCTCTTTGTGGGGTTGGCTGCCTCTACTGGTGAAATCACCTGAATTTTTGCTCAATCCCTTCTTCTAGAAGTCCACAAGCATCCTCAGTCCTCAGAGAGAAGCATGCATGCTACACAGGAGTCTCCTACACAGGAGTTGAATGCAGCTCCCAGTCAGTCTGGCTTAGAGTGTGTATGAGGGCAAATAATTAACCTCATCAGTAAAATGGAGATATTTCGAGTAACCACTTCCTGGGATAGTTGTGAGGCTTAGATTTACTCTACCAACCTGCTCTATGACTATCATTATTCACATTTTACAGAATGACTTTGATTAACTTGCCCAAGGTCATAAAGCAAGTAAGTGGTCACACTGAAAGGCAAAGCCCAGTCAGACTGACACTAAAGCACATGGCACTACTATATCTGCTGCCACAGAGAGAATATAGGCAAAACACTGGAAATCTCGAGTCATGATGCACTTCCCTATTGTAGAACAGACTTTTGCCTCTTTTAAGCCCATACATATTTTTCATCTTCAATGCAGTTGATATTGTTGTCTCCATAGGTATAAATACCTACTGGGTGACCCTATGCTACTATGGACACTTCAGGCTCCAAAGTGGGGTTTCTGTCTACCTGGCAGTTTACAAAGTTTTGTCTTTAGGCACAATGTATTTGGTGCCACTGATAGAAAACCACTGAAATGAATCTTTCTTTGCTTCTTAACTGGCTACATGTTTATGGTTCAGTTATTTAGCTTTTCTAAACATGCTTTCTCATTTGTAGAATAATATTATTGTCATAAAATCACACAATAAGGGCTGATAATACATAGAAAGCACTTAGTATAGTGGTTGTCTCATAATAAATGCCCAAAAAATGTCATTTATTATACTTCAATTAAAATATTATAGGATATATCCTCTATTAAAGATATTTTATTTAGTATTAATTAAATATATATGGGTATATAGGATCAAAGGAATGAATGATACAGGACCCAGTGCATGGGATCTGTTATTAAAAGCACTGATTTCTGGAGCACAGTTTTGCCGGGAATTATTGTTTAAAGCCTTGGTCAGGGGGGATGCTCCCTCTGGAGCATCTCTAAGCAGTGCTGACCATGGTAGATCCGTGTTCCTCTCTGGGGACAAATATTCAAAGGGTATATACTTTCTGAAAGTGCTAGTGCTAAGTTTCTTGCCTTTTGTGCTCTCTACACGTCATTAAGTTAGTTTCCACTCTTAGGTAATTCATTTTCCAGGATTCTTTGTAGGGCTAGGAACTTGTGGTAGGGAATGTGGCTGCTTCTCAGATATTCAAAGAGGAATGTCCAAGCTGTGGGTCATCAACTATTTGATTTACATCACTCTTATGGACCCTCTACAAGGTAGCATTGTTTTAGGAACTGAAGAGCGGGTGGGACAGAAGAGTCATTAATTTATGTCTAGGACACAGTCCTGACCCTCGAAGGTGAGAGAGATGGACATGTCAATAACCAGCCACAAGGCAAGGCAGAATGAGTTATGAGCTTTGCTCAAAGTAAAGGCAACAGGATGGGAAAGCTAGAAGAGAAAACGCAGCTAACTGGCTGGATGAGGAGTCAGACTTCAAAACGCAGGAAAGTGGGGAGAGGACTTTGTAGGTGGTGGAGCAGCCTGGGCTTAGGAGCATGGAGGTTCTTAGATGATTGGGGACTGGCAAACTGCAAGGGTAATTACAGTGTGGCAGAATGGAGGAAGCTGGGGTGGAAGGGCCATTTCAGGTCCTCCGTCTGCCTCTCCTTCCTTTGTGTTCTCCCTTCTTCCATTCCTCCCTCCCTCCCACTTACCCCTTCCTTCCTCTTTCTGTTCTCTCCCTCATCCCTGGAGGCCTAGATGCCCTTGGCATCAGTCATATTAAAAATGCCTTTACAATTCACATCATGATTGACATATAAAAGCTGAATTGAGTGCCCTGAGCAGTAATTAGCTAGTTCGCTGCACCTATAGATGTGGTCCTTAGACAAATGCCGATCCAGGGAGAGTGTGGAATCAACTTGAGATGAGATAAATACAGAACTTGAGACATTGTCACAACAACTAAGTACATAATCATTTACCTAGTTATTCCTTCTTATTTTAATTTCCAAAAATATTGGTTCACAACACAACTGGAAATTCATTAGTCTAAAGTGTATCAGATATCTTTTAATTTCCATAGTTCAAAACTTTTTTAATACACTGGAATTTTTTTTTTTTTTTTAATTGAGAAGCTCTGGTCTGGTTGAAATAATGTATTTTTAAAAAAAATCTAGATTGAGGTAACAGAGGAAAAGAGTGAACTTGAAGATGAAGCAATAGAAATTATTCTAAACTTCAGACCAAAAAAAAGAGATTGACATATATAGTGCATACCATCATATCTATATTACAGTAAATTGGGCTTAAACTTTCTGACTTGGACATAGTTTTTAAATTTGGGGTGAATGTTATTTATTTATTTTATTTTAAATTTTTATTAGTGCATTTTAATTATAGAGCACGATGGTCTTCATTGTGGCATATTTGTACATACTTTGACCATATCCACTCCCCTGACCTTTCCTTTCCCTCCCCTCCCCCGTCTCCTTCTGCACTTGAAAATAATTTTGCGGCAAGTACAGTACAATCCTTTCCGCCTCCTTCTCCCCGTCTGTCCCTTTCTCTCTGCCCCTCTGTGTCATACTGCCCAGGTCCCCATTGAGGAATAAAGGTTATCTTCCCAGCTGCTGGGAGTGCTGCCAGAAGAATGGGCCTTGGCGCTCTGCCATCTTTGAGGATTGTTTGGCTAACAACATCTTCACCCAAGGCCATGCTTTCTTCCAGGGACAAACCCCATCTGATGGCTAAACAATAAGGAGGCTAGGTATCTATGAAGGCTGGTCTCCTTGCTGCAACTTGGGGTATCTGGGAAGACAGCTGTCAGTTTCAGAGCTCCTTTCAGGGTTGCCTGAGGCTCCAGTTGGAACTGTGTCACAGCCGAGCTTCTCCCTCTACCCAGTCCTGCTTCCCACTCTTCCTTCCCAACTGTGGACCTCAAGAATGCTTCCTAGTAAGTGTTTGCACATTAGAACGTCTCAGAATCTGGTTCTCAAGCAGCCCAACCTGGAATACCACACCCCCAATATTCCTGTCATGGTTCCTCCCTGCCTGCCTCTCCATCCTTTGCGTTCTCCCTTCTGTTCCTTCCTCCCACTTACCCCTTCCTTCCTTTCTTTCTGTTCTCTCCCTCAGACTATGTAGTTTCTCACCTCTGCTTCTTTCTCAGCTTCTACGTCAGATTCTTCTCACTTTTTCCACCGGTTTCCTCTGCTTATGCAGCACATGGCCACCATGGCTGCTCCAAAGTGTTGTCCTCAGCTCCTTGGTCACCATCATGGTGGCATATATTCTTGGCATTTCACCCAGATGCCCTTTCCTGGGATGGGTACTCATCCCACAGTTGTTGTGGGTGTTGATTAATGACAGCTCATGTGCACCCTTCTCTGGAGGATTGTCTTTTGCAAGGAGAGCCCTCTCCCCTGGAGCTGCCTGGGAGGTTATGCCCTGCACTGTTTGGTCAGTGATTGTCAGATGAGGGGATACATCAGTCCATCTTCCATTCCTCAAAGTGGGACACACTCTGGTCCAATTCATGCTTAGGTCTCCTAAGGATCTGTCTAAGGCCAGCCTTTTCCTGACTGGTCAGCATCTTCCCCTGCCCAGTTCGGTTCCTCTCACTCCCTTATAGTTCTATTATGAGAGCATTTCCTCAATGAATCCCTCTGCTTTTAGGGAGCCCGATTGAATATCATCACCTTGCAAATCTGGTACCTAACTAACTGGCCCAGATTCTGCTGGCCTCATTTCAAATATCCAGGAGAGAGAACTAGTGGGGTTCAGGTTAGCCTAACCCAGCTTCTTGACTGAACATCTGGATTGGGAATTCACTCCAGGGCCAATTATTTGCAGCTGGAGTGGGGATAGAATTATAAGATAGTGTGGATGGGGGAACAGGGAGAGGGGACAACTCCCAGAAAATGCTGGTCACTTCCTGTGAAAGCTGACCTGCCTCATTTCATCCTCCTCAGTCTGCCTTTGCTTTATTTTTTCAGTTTGTTTCCTTGCTTTTCCTCTTTCTACTTGTCTCTAGTGCCGTGCTGGGGTTGGAGAATGACTTTTCAAAAGGTAGCACTGTGTGATGGTGAGACAACAGGGCTGAGAATCAGAAGGACTGAATGATAGTTCTAACTCAACCAGCTCACTTTGCAGCTCTGGGTTTCAGGCTGTAGGTAAATTAGAGATTCAGTTTTGCTGAATTCAATCATCAATGCTTCTCTGAACACAAGCAGGGTAGAATCTAGATCTTTCGTCTCTGGATCTCTGAATTTAGCCCAATGCCTGGTACACTAATATTATATTAATAAGGAGTTATCCTTTAAAATGAAATGAATTAAATTAAAACACAAGATATAGTATGACCCCAAAATGTGCAATATTCTATGTATGTGTGGAACCTATTAACAATAACTATCACTTGATGAATGTACACATGTGCTAATTCTGTGGTTAAACACTTCATGTACTTTTCCAGTTACTGCTATTGTGTAACAAATCACCACAAAACTTAGCCATTTAAAGTAACCATTTTATTATGCTCATAGATTCTGTGGTCAGGAATTTGGACAAGGTACTACCAGGATGGCTTGTCTCTGCTCCATAATGTCTGTGGCCTCAGTTTTGGGAATGCCTGATGTCTAGCAGGATCTTGATGGTGGGGTGGGGAACTCTGGAATCAGGAGGTATCCGCAGTCAGGACTGGTGGTCCATGATGGCTGTTTGCTGAGACACCAGCTGGGACAATGGACCAAAGCACTAACATGTGGTTTCTGCCTGGGGCTTGGGCTTCCACAGAGAATGTTGGCCCCAGGCTAGTAGGATTTCTTACATAGCTACTCAGGGCTCCACAAGCAAGTGTCCCAAATTATAAGGCAGAAGTTTCATTGTTTCTATGACCTACCCTCAAAATTCAAATTACTTGATTTTCAGCACATTGTACAGGTTACAAGCAAGCCAAAGACCTGTCCAGATTGAGGACAGGTGAATCAGGCACCACCTCTTAATAAGGCAGAGGCAAAATCCTCACAGAACTTGGAGTATAGGAGATGTGGTTAGAGCCATATTTGAAAAAATAGTCTACTGCACATATACTCACTCATTTAACTCCTCCTTTGTCCTCAGAAGTAGGTGTTGTTGTTCCTCTTTTAAAATAGAAACAGGCTCAGATGGGTTAAGTAACTCGTCGTGGACAAAGCCAGAACACGGTACAGCTGGACTTAAACCCACTCTTTACAAAGCAGGTATTCTTCCACGGAACAGAAAGGCAGTTCTATGTGCGGGATCAGGAGTGGGTAAGTATTCTCCTCTGTAACCTTGATGTCAGAACTCATGTCCATTCTATATGGATAAAGGAATCTGGTCTTGTGTGTACCTCCCCAGGGTGTTGCTTCCAGAGGCTGTGCAATTATTTTGTTTACCCTCGATGCCTCAGTCTGCAAGATATGTGCTGAGCAGAGGGGATGCTCTCTGCTTGCTCCTACCTGGTAGTATGACCAAAGAGTCTGAGGAACAATGAGCAGGAGGATGCTCTGATGCCCTCCACAAAGAAAGCATTCACATAGCCAGTTTGTGCCAGGAGTATCTTCTCTGCCATGACCCCCCATCATATATTTTTTTTATATTGGGGATTGAACCAGGGGTGCTTTATCATTGAGCTACCTGCCCAGCACACCCCCACCCCTTTTTTTTTGAGACAGGGACACACTAATTGGCGTAGGGCCTCACTAAGTTGTTGAGGTTGGCTATAAACTTGCAATCCTCGTGCCTCAGCCTCCCAAATTTCTTCAATTACAGGAGAACACCACCATGCCCAGCCACAATCCCCTTTTGAAATCACATCTGCCCTTTAACTTCAAATAAGGACCACATCTTTCCAGAAGTCATCTTTGCTACTCCTTGGATACTTATCATCTGGAATGTTTCAATGATTATTGGCACTCACTGCTTACTCTGCAGTCTTCTTAGCCCTCCTTAGGAGGGCTAGGACTGCACCCTACTCTTCCGCCCCGCCCCCCTGCACCAACTATATTCCATTCTTAAAAAGTACTCAAGAAATGCTGACTGATTAAGTCAAAGGGCCTTATAAAGTTTATTATAAGTGTTTTTGAGAGCCTACACAGGCATTGTGCTAGGTGCTAATAACTCATGTGATCCAAAAGCAGGAATTTAGAAAATCAAATATGAGCTTGCAGGCACTGTGCAGCAGATCAGTAAGACCAAAATTGGTATCTAGGAACAAAGCATCCTTGATATTAAGAAGTCTTTCTAGCAGGTACATTTGAAGCAAGTATTATAAGGTTACAATCTCTATCAGCAGTCAGATGATTCTGGAGTCAAATATTTAGAAAGTCCCTGAATAGGGATTTTTAAATCCTAAATATTAATTCAATTTCTCTATAAATTGTCTGAATAGTTTTTTTTTAGCTGGGGCTAACAGACAAGAAAGAATTTATTTCAAATTATTTTTCTTATAACAGGCAACACTTCTCTATTCTTCTTTTAATTTGTCACCATTTCACCTCAAAGTGTCCCTAAAAGCCATGACCTCTGGAAACAGTTTTGAAAATTCAGAATCAGCTGATACAGCCACAGACAAACATGTTCATAAATTGTGGGTAATCAATTTCAATGTTTTATCTTCACTCATTATTCATACCATAAATCATTCATCCAAATATAATTCTATTATATAAAACTACTTCCTCAATATACCATCAACAAGAATAAAACAACTCCTGTAAATAATTACCTTTGGGATATGAAAGAAAATGTAAACATTTTATTTGGCAGTTGTTTCTGAACACATGAATAAATAAATGGAAAAGTACATATTAATATTTCTTTTTGGAGTAACAGATACCATTAAACGCTTATTTACACATCGTCACTGCAAAGAACAGTTACACAATTAAGTTTTGTCTTATAAAAGGTAACTTCCCACACCACTGGACTGGACAGTTAAGGATGGAGATACTGATAGTGCTTGGTTCTAGCAGTCTCAATGTTTGAAAGGCATTCATTTGCAAGTGTGATAAGAGTCATCATGCATTGCGTTCATCCAGATCATGTACTGTAGAAAGTTTCTGATGGCAGCCACAGGATTTGGTGTCTCATGCGCTTAAGTCAACTATGACATGTTTGTAAATCTGTGTATTTCCCTTAAAACTGGAAGCAAAAAGAAAATTACGCTTATTAATGGACACGTGTGTGAATGATCTTGGTGCCTGAACATTTAATTCCTGAAATTTCACAAATTTGGCTTTCTCTGCATCCCAGTTATACACTTGAGTAAAGGAGTAATCACTTCCAAGAATTGCATATTGGTAATTATTGATTTGAAGAGGCTGGAACACCATGGATCCTCGTGACGGCATCCTCTGAATATCCTGGAATGAGGAGCCTCCCCATTTCATGACTTTGGAGTCACCAATGAACCTTGTCAAGCAGATGTACACGTCACCTTTCACAGAGAAGTGCTTGACAGCATATACATCCTCCATGTTAGGAATGTCAGTCTGGTTAGTGAATAGTTGTGTTGCTTTGTTCCACTGATAAATTACAGGACGCTGGGAACTACTGGACAGGATTAGATGAGGTGTTCTGAGGGTCAGAGGTGTTCTGGCTATTTCTAGGTATTCCACATCAGTGTCCCTGTACCATGCATGTAAGGATTGATGGGAGTAGAATCCATTTCCATTCCATTTATAAATGGTAGTAAAACCAGCCTTTGAGCTGTCGGCAACAACAAAGTACCAGTTGTTTTCGATCTTGAATGTTTCAATGTCATTAGGTTTTCTAATTTTGAGAATTTCGATATCCTGGATTTTTATGAATTTGTTTGCAAAACCATCTCTCTTATAGATATGAGAGCCACCAAACAGCTGGGCCACAATAACATAGAGCTGAGTTTCAATGACTATAGGCTTGCACACTACAGTGGACGTGCCTGCAAAAAGACAAATAAGAGATTAGTTGTGTGGTCATCCTCTTTGGAATGCATAAACATGCAGGCTGGGGCTATACAACTGCCACAAAATCAACCTGAAACAAGAGATTTCCTTGGTTGATTAGGCAATACCCATCTCCAAGGCCAGTGGCAACAGTGTTCTGAAGTTCTTTATCTTTTTACCGCACAGGGCCGTGTTCTCGACAACAAAATTGTCAGGTCACATTGTCTAGCCTGCTCTAGATGTTCAGGACACACAGGTATAGCCTGAATGTTCTCCTCTTACCGCTTACAGAAATAAAGTATTGCTTTCCTGGACATATCTGAAGTTAAGCAGAGTAATTCTAATTAAAAACTGTCATTTATTGAGAATTTACTCTGTGCTTTATCAAATCATCTCATTACATTTTCCCAACAACCTTAAGAGAAAAATATCATCTCCCTTTTCCAGATGAGAAAACTGAAGCTCAGAGTAGCTTAAGTCCTACCAGTAGGCCCTCAGTCCCTCATCCACACCCATTATTCCAACTTCAGAATGATGGTTTATTTCCCAAAGATATTTTATTTATTTATTTATTTATTTATTTATTTTGGCATTGGGGATTGAACTCAGGGTACGCTACTACTGAATTACCCCCCCCCCCCCAGCCTTTTTATTTTATTTTGAGTCAGGGTCTTGCTAAGTTGCTCAGGCTGAACTTGAACTTGGAATTTTCATGCCTCAGTCTTCCAAGTCAATGGGATTATAGGCTGTGCCCACCGTGACTGCCTAACCCAAACTAATGCCAGGTTAGTTGTTACAGAGCTTATAACTTGGGCTAGGATCCCTCAGGGTTCTAGATCTACCCTGTGAAACCTAGAGCAATAGTTTGGTCAAATCCAACTCTACCTGTAATTGGTTTGCTCTAAGTGTGAACTGTTCCTTGCTCTAGAAAAACTGCTTCATTCTCTAGAACTCCTCAAGAAGGGAAGGAGATGATATTTGTAACTTTTCTGGGGCTTTAGGTCACTGGCTGTAGAAGAGAAAAGGAAGAAGAATCCTTGAGAAAGTGAAAGAAGGATATTATCTTGGGTAAGGTTCCTGAAAGTTTTTTGGGAAAATCTCAGGTAAGAAGACATTATTTTATTTTATTAATAACCCTGTGAATTAGGTATTATTCTCTGTTTACAAGTGAAGAAATTAAGGTTTGGAGAACCATCCCAAGTCATCTAATAAAAGGTAGAACTGAGAATTGAATGACTCTGGGCCTGCTCAGAGGATGCCCTCATACCACTCATCTTCTCCTGTTACCTTGGCTAAAGCAGTTTAACTTCCCACTCACATTTTTAGTAGGCTTTTCATACCTGTAATATTGTCATAATTCCGGAAGGTCTTTTCTACATGGTCCCATTCAAGGAAAATGCATTTTCCAGTAAAAGGCTGAGCAATCACTACATATTCATCATTCATGTAAGAAAAAGTATCTATGGACAGTGATTGATAAGGCAGGTCTTGAGACTTTGCAAATTCTGCAAAAATAGGAAATGATGATGAGTAACGTTAACTTAATAGTAATATTTCTTTCCTTGGCTAAATCTCAAATATCTATAAGAAATACAATTATTTTAGAGAAATAGTAAAATGACAATTTCACTTTGCTTTTAAGCATATGAAGTTTAATGGTTCATAGTTTCTTTAAAAAACTAAATTGCTCAAGTGGTTGTTAAAATATAAGAATACGAGTTCCTGTACATTAAAAAACCATAGCCCTTATTTTAATTTTCTGATCTAAAATGATTTTGCATATATTACCTGTAATGATGCAATCAAAATCTTTGGAGGAGAGACTATTGATTTTGCGCTTCTTATATTCTGGGGGGCCTTCGCAGTAGATGTCTTCGACAGTTGCATTGGTGTGGCTGAGCCATTCCACCAGCCACTTCAGTTTACAGTCACAGTTAAATGAATTCCCTCTCAGGTCCCTGAAAGACAAACCTCTGCTGCTTTTGCAGTACCAGGGCTCTGGCATGGCACATGCCCCAAGATCTGCCTTGAACTTGCCTAACCATTCAATTTGGGCTCAGAGTGACCACAGAGCAGGCTTCAAGGCCACCCCAGTCCATGGAGGCTCATCACTTACTCTCTTTTGGATTTAAAGGTAGCTTAGACTACAGCAGTGCTGTACTAGAAATAGCATATGAACCACACATATAGTTTAAATTTTTCTACAGCCGCACTAAAAAAGTAAAAAGAAACAGGTATAATTAATTTTAATAGTATGTTTTATTTCATCCAATACATTGAAAATATTTTTCAGGCATATATAAGTATTCAGTCAATGTAAGTATTATTGTGATATCTTGCATTTTTTTATACTAAATCTTTTGAAGTCCACTGTGTATTTTAGAATTATATCTTAATTCAGATGCTAAATTCTCAATAGAAATGTGTGATCTGTATTTGGATTTCATAAAACTTGTAGTTGAAATAATACTTGTGTTCCAAATGTACTTAAACCTTTTCCTAATACTTGAACTGAGAAATAATAATTTTTATGTCTTTTTTTTTTTTTTTTTTTCAGTTTTGGGAATCAAATCCAGAATTGCGTGCTTGCTATGCAATGACTAATGAGCTATATTCCAAGCCAACAGTCTTTAAATTTAAACTTTAAAAAATTAAGGGACTTGGAGTTAAGTTGCTCAGAGGTAGAGGGACTGCTTAGTATATTCAAGGCCCTGGGTTTAATCTCCAGCACCAAAAAAATAAGTAAAATTTAAAATTTGGTTCTTCAATTACGCTAGCAGCACATTTCAAGGGCTCAGTGACACAGATCTAGCAGGCACCACATTGGACAGTACAGGTCTAGAGGATAGAACGTAAGATAGAATTAAATTGAATGAGCTATCTGCTTTTCTTCTTTCTCACAGACATAATTAATCCTGATCCTATTCCATGGTCTATAAATTCAGTTTTAATAGGAAATGACTTTGCCACAGCAGAGTTAATGCAGACATACAATAGCTCATGCCTGTAATCACTTAAATTTCCACATGTGACCCCAATTCACCAAGTTCTTTGTTTATTTGTACTGCTTCTGTTCAGGAATTCCATTTCCTTCCCTAATCACATAGAATTTCAATAGGTACTGCCTAGTCTTCATGCAGCATAAATAAATAAATGCTTCATGTCAAGCATTTAAAAATGTTTTTTTAGGGGATACATTCAAGAAACCAAGAAATTCACTAAAAGGCAAGTTGGCACGGATTCTTCTATATCTAAGACAATTCTCAATTTGGACATATCAGACTAGGCCCAAAAGACCAAATCCATTATGGAATTCCCTAGAGAGACTAAGACAATTTCAAGTGTTAGATTGACACACGGATGGAACAGAGGACCCTCCATGAGCTACATCTCAATTCTGCCATGGAACATCATCCAACTTTCAAGACCTTCCCAGAACTGACCTCATTTCCCAAGAGTATTCTGACCCAGAATAATGAGTGCCAACCCTCCTGACCTATTGTAAACTAGAGCAGATAACTGATCTGTCCAGGACTCTTAGAAGTGACTTGATTCTGGCACTCTCTTGGAAATAAACCATCATTCAGGAATTGGGATAATGGTGTAGAGGAGGGGCTGGGGCCTACTGCAAGGAACAAAGAAGGTTTTTCATTAGCTGCCTGACTTGAAGTTAAATACTGGGCTTAGAACAAAATACTTCGCTCAGATTTTTTTGTTATTGAAGAAAAGTTGTTTTGATTATGTATTCTATAGCAAAGTACCTGAACAGTAAAAAAATCTTTTGTTTTCACATATCATTTCATTTGTCCCTGTAGTCTACTTTATGACATTTAAATATCGTGCTAATGTTATTGAAGGCACTTAATGATGCTAAATTGCCTTTGAGAGGGTTAGGCATATAGTACTTGCTTTGCTTACAGCAAAATATACAAATTCCTTGCAAAGATCTTTCATTCTGAGGCTTAAAAGTCAAAGTTTGAAAGCTCTTTTGTTTGAAAAGGGGTCAAAAATAATTAAGTTCATTCCCTTCCTGGGGCTTAAGCCAAATTCCTGGGGATTAAGCCTAGAGTTGTTGTTCAGTCTAATGAGAGAAAAGGCAAATGTTCTTCCCTTCCCCCATTTCCTGCTCTGTTTCTCTGTTGACTGACCAACCCATGGGTGTAACCTTTCATCTTACTCTGTCAGTTTCCCAGACTCCTTTATGTTTTTTCTTTGTAGCTGCATTTCCTGGATCTCATAAGAAAAAAGGGATCTTGAAATTTCTATCTGGTTCTCTTCTTCCCACCCTGTCAGAGACCTTTATTATTATTCCTCCTAGACAGACACATGCTGTCAAAGTAATGACTGGATACCGTGGATTCAGAATTCCCAATGGAAAATGCCTTAGAAGTTCATATGCTAATTTATATGTTTAAAATTAAGATTTTATAATTCTTATTTAGTTTCAAAGCCAATTAAAAATTCTAGTAATCAATATCTGGTTTCCTTTTAATGACTCCAAATGAATTGATTAATCATTGATTTCTTAGGTCCTCTTACACATTTGTTAAAGAATCCAGGCCTTTGAAAATATCTTTCGGGAGTGTCTGAAGGTTGTTGTTTGCAAGGCTCCTGAAAAAAAAAAAAAAGTGATATAAAATGTAGTGATACATAAATGCATTTAATGATACAGCTTAGTTATAAGTCCCTTTTGTCATGTCTAGTCACTAAAATACTTGCAGTACTTTTTTTTTTTTTCCCCTTGTAGGGTGTTCCTCAGATTCCTGCTGTTGTATTTTCAATTTCTGACCTCTTTGTTTCAACACCCACTCAGTATTTATGTAACACTTCATGTTGCTTCAAGGCAACAACAACAACAACAACAACAAAAAACCAACATCAGAAGGATGCCTGGGCATTGCTCATTGCATTCAGAACAGAGCAGGAGATTTACATCCTCAGACACTCCGCCCAGGAGGTGATGGCTCCCTAGACTGGTGATAGTGTCCATCTCCAACGCCCTCTCTCCTCTGCTCAGGCTTCCCCTTCTTTCCTCCTCTCCTCCTTACTTGCTCCAGAGCTCTGCTGAACCTCCAACCAACAGTACCGATAGCTCTGTCCTTTGGTCGGTACATCCTTTCTTTTCTCTGGAGTGTATGTCCTCTTTTTCTGTTTTTTAAAAAAGTCTTTTAGTCCCATATATTCCATCTTAGAAAAAAACAAAAACAAACAAACTTTCTCACAAATACCCTTTTCTTTAATCATCCTCTTTTTCCTTCTTCCGGTGGGTGCTTGCCCTATCACAGGAATTGTTTTCCATTTCTCTTTCTGTTTGTTCTTTCCTGAATCACTACAATGATTCTAATCAAGGTTAATGAATACGAAATAGTTCCAATAGTATCAAAGAAAGAGAAATGTGCATATATTCCCAAAATGCAGACATAATAAAGTGCTGCTGTTGTCTGATAATCAAAGGGCACCAGCTACTGGAATTTTCTGTTTTCAGTCAGGACATTTATATATATGTATATATATATATATATATTTTTAACTTTTTTTCCCTCACAAAATAAAAACTAAAACAAAAGGGCCTATGCTGTTGGCCTCCAAAGTCCTTGAAAATTCTCTCAACTTTCTTTTAAAACTCTCTCGATTTTCTTTTGATGAAAAACTGACACAATTGGCTGTTTTTAAAGGAGATAGGACATAGCTTCATGTCTAGGTTTGGTGAGTGATAGGCCTGAGAAGGATGGCTGGATTCATTAAAGAAACAGAAATAAAAGGAATTAAGGGCCCAGGAATGAGAAGGAAGTTTCCCAATGCCTAAGGCCCAGGACTGAATTCAACTAGCTTATGGAAATCTCTGGGAGGCCCCAGTGACATCAGGCAACATTAGGATAAATGGAAAGCAGACAGAGGGACTTGGGCAGAGAATGACTTAGGAAAGCAATACCAATAGAGCCTTGGAATTATTCTGGAAAAAAAAAAAAAAAAAAAAATTGTTACCAGGGCCCTGAAATAAAGCAACCTACTAGTGCAGGCTGATTGGGGGGTTGAAGGATGCATCGGACACATGGAAGGGGATCAGCAGAACCTGCAAAGGTAAGATGAGAAATACAAAACGGCCCCAGAGGGAAGGAATTCTATCTTAGCTATGGTCAGTTCAGAGTGTTCACAGTTCCTGAGTGAGGAGAAATTGGAAATATTATCCATCCAGCACATAAGTGGGAAAAGTGATTTGTTCTTGCATTGTCTATAGCAGAAAAGAACCGGGAACAACTCAGATGTCCATTAATGAGAGATTACGTATAAATAAATGATGGTTCATACTTTATGTGGAATATTTTGTAGATTTTTAAAAACTGAGATCTCTATGATTTAACATGAAGTGATGCCCAGGCAAAAGGAAACACGGAGAAGATTATGTAGAGTGCAATTCCCTGGAGGAGAGAGGACATATATCTGTAGATATGTGAAGCTTTGTGTCTTTATATACAAAAACTGTTGATTGAGGTCGACAATAGAGTGGGTTTACTGGAATCATTCACTTTGCTATGTAACTGTCTGGGCTGTGAGAATTTTTATTAGCAAGCATGTATTATTATTTTATCATCAGAAGAAATAAAGAATGAGGTCGACTTTTTACAAAGACCCTGTTGCTCTGCAGGTGGGTGTTTGTATGTGTGCGTGCACTAGCCTGTGTTCTGTCCAGTGAGCATTCAGTCCTTCTAAATCAATCACTCAGCAGCATTCGTCAGGTTCCAGAGCTCTGCAGCTATCATGGGAATAATCATGACGGTCAGCACGGGGGGCCCGAGTGGTCAGATCATGCAAATGTCTTTCACAAGACCTCCTGCAGGATGAGCCTCCAAAATTCCCGCACATTTCAGGCCCTCTCTCTCTCTCTCTCTGGGGAGGTTTGGGACTACAGTCAACCCAGACTTGCGGCCACTGTTATGAGTTCCCTGCACTGCGTAAGACCAGTATTCTGGGAGACCAGGAGCCTTCCAAATCCATCATGAGCATCGAGGGCTTTGGGAAGATTCTCCACAGGGAAGAGATGCTGAGGGCACCAGGATCAGAGTTACCAGAAAGCAAAAGGCTTCATGAAGGCTGCTCAATATTACAAAAAGGGTCAGAAAAATGAGACCTCGTGCCTGCTAGGTTGTTCGAACAGCTAGAGACACTGACACAGCAGTGTCAGAGGTTAAGATTAGGGTTACTTTAGGGTTGATATTTGGATGATATGAGTCTTCAGATTCCAACTCTGCCTTGAGTTTTGCCACCACAAAGCAAAATATCTGGAGTAATTTTCTTAGTTTCCTCCTCCCACTACTCCACTTCCAGCCTCACAGAGTGAAACAATATTATTATTCCCTTTCCTCAATAGAAGTTTTGTATGAAGTACATGCTCTGTCTGTGGTCAACTGCTTGTCATTGTTCTTCCCTCCATCGCTGTTTGGTGAAGTGCAGCGAAGCTGTGGCCTGTGTCTCAAGCAGACCAGGGATTAAATTTGAACTTCATTGCTCTTGGACATGTGCCCTTAGACAGCTTAATTTAGTAGAGAGAATTCTGTGCCTTGGTATGTGCTATCTTTTACTAACACACACATGTGCCACACACACACACACACAATGTATTTACTATATATGCACACATGTAAGCATAATTATCATTTCTTCACTTCAAGAAAATTGGAAAAGTACAGAAGTTATTATTTTTTTTAAAGGAGAAAAATGACAGTCATCCTGGTGGAAGCCACCACTGTTAATATTTGGTCACATCTTCCAGTCATTAATACAGAACCAGTCAAGAGAACGTGGTTTTGGAGAGCGATGCCACTGTGCTGATCCTTCTCTCTTCTTGAGATGTGGTGGCATGAGGGAGGTGTAACCCTAAACTGGGGTAGGAGACCAACCTCCTTCCTCCTCAAAGTCTGTTGGCTGGGATACTTTGGCGAGGGCAAGGGTTAAATTGGAGCTGGATTTTAGTTCTAAATATAAGAAGTCCTCATTGTTAGGAGTAAGAGAAGAGAGATTAGGAGGATGAAGGAGAGAGGTTAGGAAAGACTTTCTACATGGAATGACTGAAAGAAAGCCAGGTTGCTGCTGGGACCAAGACAATCTCTCATGTCTCAGGCTCACCCTAGGGCTCCCTGAATCAGCTATGGGACACATGGAAATGGCATGGGTCAGGAAGGGAGATCTGGGTTTTTTGGGTGTTTTCCTTTTCCATAAAGTGAATGATCGCTTGGTCAGAATGATCTCTATGTTCTATTCTTGCCCTTAAATCATGCCTTTATAACTTTCACTGTGAGAGGCTTATGGCTTCATCTTTAGTAATCACATGACATTAGGAAATACTTTAAGAACCAATGCATTTGATGACAGGTTTTTCTGGGAGTAGAGAGCCCACTGGGATATCCGACAGGCACATGGTAGAACTGAATGAAGACAAGAGCAGAAAGAGGTTTGAGGAAATGTTTCATCCTTCTAGGAGGATTCTGCCATGAGTACTGGAAGGCTGTTTTTCTTTCCACTGTATCCCCAGTGTCCAGCACAGTGCCTAGCACAAAGTAAGCCCTCAGTAGATACTTTTAAATGGAATGAATGAATGAGGCAGTCTGGAGTGGATGAAAGGAAGGGCACCCATCTAGTCAAAGAGCAGCAGGTGCTTCTGCCAGGCCTTTGTGCCAAGACACTGCATTAGGGAGAAAGTGCCTAGCCCTGTCAATCAACCTGGCTGGTCACACCCCACCATGTGGACCTGCTCTCCTAGAGTGCCCTGCTTCTCCTCAGCCTCACTGTGGTGAAAATTCACAGCCACGTGCAGGTTCTTCAAATTGTGACTTCAACTCAGAGTCTACCTAAGAAACATCCTTTAAACACGGAGGAAAACTTGGTGTGGTGGCACATGCTTTTAAACTCAGCAACTGGGAAGACTGAGATAGGAGAGTACAAGTTCAGAGCCAGCCTTAATAACTTAGTGAGACCCTGTCTCAAAAAATAAATAAATAAAAAAGAACTGGGGATATTGATCAGTGCTAGAGTATCCTAGGTTCAATCCCCAGTACCAAAAAACAAAAATAAATAATAATAATAAATTAAATAAAACACCCAGGATATTGCGCAATGAAATGTCTAGTTGCCTTGAAACTCCTAAGTAGAGTCAAGCATTCTCAAAGGCAGACAGCCAGCCACTTCTTTCCAACAATTCTGACAAAGCAGAACACCATTCCACTTTGGTGTTTGCTGGTTTACCTGAGAAAACCTCTGATTAAGACATGGAACCTACTGGAAAGTCTTCTCTCCAAAGCAGACCAGACTGGCTCAGACAGCACGTTTGTTGCAGTGCCACGGGGCTGTGCTGCTAAGAAAGCAACACCCACAGCCATCTGGGGCGCTCCCAGCCCCCCTGCAATGCGGATTCTCAGCTTGGGTTTGTGTCTCACTGAACCTGCGGCACTTCAAGTGCAGTTATTTTAATTTCATAGGAAATGTTTAAAGGGAATAAAGTACACTGCGGCATTTGGAATCCTGATATAGGACTAATAGAGGTTAGATGGTGAATTCTAGTTTCTTCCTGTACAATGGTGCTTACTGCCTACCAGGCTCTCCTCTATGCATTTTGCAGATATGAACTCATTTAATCTCAAAACAACCCTGGAGCTAGATGTTCCTGAGTACCTTGTTATCCTTCACCTTTATTTTTTACAGATTATTATCACCTTTCCTTTTACACATGAGCAATCTGAGGCATAGTAAGGCTAAATGATCTGGGCAAGGTCTCCTAGGCAATTTGGTGGCAGAGAATCCCCTGTCAGCCACTACCTCTTTACATGCACGTCAATGTGAAGGCTAAAATGAAGATATCCTTCCTGCCTGATTGGGCACACACAGGTCTCCTGAGTTTGGGGACCGTTACCTATGGTCTTTGCAACCCACAGAGCTGAGCAATAGTAGCTATTCAACAACATGGAAAGATTGATGGCAATTTTCCCCAAATATTTTTATACATTCTGCAAACAATCCTGGCTCCACTGGGCTTTAGCCACAGTGACACTTATGTGGTACCCAAGGGAAAAAAAAAACTCAGTAACTATAATGGAAATCAATAATAATGTTTAGAGATTTTGTCATCATTGGCCATAAATTAGTTTGTATTGATTTTTTTCCCTGATAGCAAAAGTAATACATACTCATCAGAAAAACTAATTCAAACATTAAACTATTCAAATATTGAAGTTAAATATGCTGCTATGGTTTGTCCCAGAATTCATGAAGGAGTTTAGTTCTCAAAATCACATGCTAATGGTATTAAGAGGATGGAAACTTAATCAGACATTGGTGTTTAGAGGTGGAGCCTTTAGGTGAGGTCATTATGGTGAAACCCCCATGATGGATTCCTGATGACTTTATAGGAAGTGAGACAGATAGCAGACACAAACAGACACGCATGCTCCCAGTCTCTTGCCATGTGATGCCATGTGCTACCTCAGGACTCTGCCAATGAAAAGGCCAACACCAGAACTGAGCCAATGCCCATACCACACAGTTGAACATCCAAAACTGTGAGCTAAACAAATCTCTTTTCCTTATAAAGTTAGCCTGCTTCAGGTATTTCACTACAGTAATGAAAAACTGACTAATTCACAGACATGATATTAGGACAGTGATTTAGAATAAAGTAATTGAGAGAGGGTCCTAGGACTTCATATATTTTATAGGGACTTTATAGGAAACTTAAGGGCAAGGATCTTATCTTCAGGTTTGATTTCTTCTCAAACCTGGAAGGATCCAGTGAGCTCATTGAGAACTTTCTGGTACTGCTCTAAGTGACGTGGTGGAGACATCAGAAGATGTCTTGCTGAAGAACTTGGGAAACTTCTGACTTTGGCTCCTAACTGGGAAGCAGCTTGAACGGAACAATTTCCCCCATGTTCTCATTCACTGGAAGAGGGTAGTGCTACTGCCTCATAAGGTCCACAAAGTCAAGAATATGAAAGAGCTTTGCAAATTCTTTGTAGCATGTGCAGGTCAGACAGCAAGGTGTTAAATCCTTGCTGCTAGAACAATTGCCTTTCAATTGGGAAGTATTGGTTAGAAGTGGAGAAAAAAATGTACTTTGAAGCCTGAAATCTTAAAAAGGAAGTGAAAGGCACAAGCCAAATTTTTTATAAGCAGTAAATAGTGGAAAGTGAACTTGTAGGCAGAGGGACATTTGGAATTCAAATGCTACCTATTCCTCTCTCCTTGAAAGGAAGAAAGGAAGAAAGGAAATATACCTCGAAGAACAACATAGTAAGTAGAAGAATAAAACTTAGAGACAAGGGTGCTCTTGAGAAAATAGTTGTTTTGTCTAATTTCTCTTGCTAGAAGGAGCTCCTCTAGGGTGGGACTGTATCTTAATTTTCTTTGTGGATCCTATCCCTTGTATAGTATAACTCATCTCCTAAAAACTGTTTAGAATGAACCATATGGCACTCCATTTTTCTAGCTCATGACAGTATAATATTGGTAATGCCATGAGTCAACCTCACATGTGTTAGGTAAAGACCTAAGGGTCATTTTGGTTCAGCCAAGTGTTACCCCCTGTTCTGTTACCACACCTCCTTCCCACCCGCAGCACCAGCTTAGAGTGTGACTTCCATTTTACTGCTTGTATTCATATGACCCTTGAGATTCATGCTTCTCTCTTGGGAGGCTGCTCTTGGTGTTCCCTTGAGCTTAAAAATTCCTAGATAGTAAACACATGCTATACCAATTTCACTGCCTTTTTAAATTTTTTTTTTTTTTAATTTTTGATACTGGAGATTGAACCCAGGGGTGCTGGGTTCAATCCTCAGTAGCTTAGTTGTTAGAGGTACTAAGTTACACCCCTTTTTATTTTTTATTTTGAGACCAAGTCTCACTAAGTTGTTCAGGCTGGACTTGAACTTGCGATCCTCCTGCCTCAGTGTACAGAGTAGCTGGGATGAAAGGTGGGAGCCTCTGCACCCGGCCAGTTTCCCTTATAGTTTCTATGCCATCATAGAAGGGGTTTGATCATCACCCAAATTTAAATTTCCATCTCTTCTGATGGGCACCATAGCCTCTGGTCAAGCAAAATGTGCATTCAATATGGTGTTATACAGATTTTTTTCTCCTTCTTTCCCCCTCTTCTTTCCTTCCCAGTGAGGGAGAGAGAATGTTTTCTCTGTTCTATGCAGGAAGGCCAAATGAAGGTCCAAGCCTTTAGGCTGAAGGGGAGATGCACCTGGGCAAACTTATCTCGCAGGTTACTAGAAAGGTCACTGGGTCTTATTTCCCTCCTACAGTGCCCTTACTCCCATGCTGACCTTGGGCATAGGCTGTGTTGAATGGTATTTATGTGAATCTAGTGGATCTTAATTTGAGGACATGAATTTCAATTGCTCCTTTCACATATTTGTTTTTTATTTATTTTTGTCCAAAAATGAAGTTTGGTGGAGTTGAACTCTGATACAATTGCATACTGTTCATTCAGTTACACGGCCATTTCTGCACCGCATCATTGACCTGAACAGCAGCATTACAAAGTCTGTTTTTATTGTTATCACTGTATATGGACATGATTTTATAAAATATATCTGGCTGGGCACAGTGACACATGCTTGTAATTCCAGTTCTTCAGAAGACTGAGGCTGGAGGATCACGAGTTTGAGAATTGCCCTGGCAACTGAATAAGACCCTGTCTCAAGACAAAAAATAATAAAGGTCAGGGATGTAGCTCAGTGGTAAAGTGCCCCTGAGTTCAATCCCAGGTACCAATAACTAAATAAACAAAAAAACAAAATCTGGCCATCAATACCCCTTTGCCACAAACCAAGCTGCAGGAGAGAATGCATGCACCTGGTAGAGGTAGCAAGAAGACTACAGGGACAGACTAGAGAGTAGATGCAAAGAGCAGGCATTTTTGTCTGCTTTGTTCCTGCTACCCCCAGGGCCCAGACCAGAGCTGGAGATGAGGTGCTATGAGGGAAGAGGTTAAAGATGACAGGATCACATTGACTCTTGGATCTCTTGTATCTTTACCTAACATGGATAAGATACATATGAGAATGACTTGAGAATCAGTCACCGAAGGGATGAATAGCCAGTGCAGTTCAACTGTCGAGTTGATGTTCTTGTAACTGTACAACTAAACAGTCCACTAGTTATATATATACCCTTCAAGATTCAGTTTCTTCTTCTCTAAATGAAGATTATTGTGCTTATTTGGCAGGATTATGGACAGGGTTCAATGAAAACTGGTGTCAAGCATATTAAATGACATAATAAATGTTAATGCCTTTTCCTCCTATGCTTTACTAGTTTCCTTAAAAATATGCCTGTGTATATGTGTGTGTGTGTATGTGTGTGTGTGTGCGTAGAAGAAACAAGTTATATAGTTTGTCATTCAGTGTTTCTCAACTTCCCCACTCTGTCACTTTAGGTCAATCATTCTTGGGGGTGGGGGACTGTTCTGTGCACTGTAGATTGTTTAGGACCAACCCTGCCCTCTATCCATCAAATGTCAGTTACATCCCCTACTTGTGACAAGCAAGCACGTCTCTAGATGTTGCTAAATATTCTCTGGGAGAGAAAAAAAATGCCCACTGTTAAGAACGACTGCTGGGGACTAATCACCCATTGAATAATTAAATATTTCATGTGTAAACAAGTTGTTCAGGTACTATATAGACATTGCCTATAGCTATATTAGGTTATACGAATACAAAGTCAGGGTTTATGCAGAAAAAGAAAAACAGCCAATATCAAATTAAAATACATGGTCAACCCATAATTATCCATGAAGTGAGTAATGATGTAGATAATAAGAAAGTTATTTTAGTCATGTAATTTCTCTGCTTTAGACTGCTTTTCTAATTATGGTCGATTTAGGCTAAAAATATTAATAGTAATCAATTTCCTGAACACTTGCTGACAGATGACAGAGAGCCGGCAAGTGTGCATGGAGGGAAATCATTTGGATTCTTAAATTTTCAAGGACACTCATGAAGTGGGTGCTTTAACCACAGGGAATTAACTGCATTGTCCATTAACAAGTTTAAAAAGTAACAGCAACATTCATACTTACAGGTGAATTAAAGACTTTAGTCCCCGGAAGGTATGTCTTGAAATAGACTTGATGTTGTTGTTTTCTATGAATCTGCAATAGGTTACAAAATTTTTGGTCAGATAGCTATAGGAGCTTGAAAGTACTTGTCCTGAATCATCGCACAAAAGAACATTTTTTTTCTTTACTTACAAATACTCTAGATGTGGAAGACCAATAAAAGCATCATCACTGATCACATCAAAGGAGTTCGATGTGAATAGCCTGCCCAGAAAAAGCACACAATGAAAAGATTTACTGACAGATTGTCAATCTTTGCTGCTTTTATCTCTCAGAGAAATGAGTGGTGTTTGTATACAGAGAAACATCTAGATGTCTGTCTTCTACGGTTTTATTTATGCAGAGAACCTTCACAGCTTTTCTTACTCTTAATTGTCTCCTCATCAAATGCTCAGGGAAGGGGTGCTTTGTGTCCCTGTCCCACTCCTCACAACGATGACTGTGCCCTGGTAACATACTGGGATACAAGCAGAGCAGGTATGATAACAGATGCAGCCAAGTCAACATTTTGCACATTTCCATGACAAAGATACTAACATTCTTTTCCACTTGCTCTAGCAACCTCTGAAACTTTCTGATGGATCAAAACAATGGTGATTTGACATTTTAATCATAGGAAATCTAGAAAAATCAATGTTTATGCTGGGCAATACTGTGATATCTCATGGCAGCCAGACCATTGACACTGAATTGATGAATATCACCTAGCCTTGTTTGAAAACAGGACAGACTGAAGATGGGAAAAGTGAGACCTAGGAAGAGTTAGACCATTTTATTAACAAATAGTTTATTACCAAATAGTTGCAAATTTACTTGCAATTTATCCACGGGGATCTGGTTTTGAAATTACTGATGATAAAGGACTTCAGTTCACTGTCCCCACCCCACTGAAATTTTTGAAAAACTTGTTTTCAGTTTTCTGAACAAAGGGCTTTTAAGAGGTATGTTTAGGCAAATAATAGAATTGTGCATTGTATAATATAACAATAATGTAATATACAATAATCACTTTGTTAGTAAACCTTGTGATTTTTACTTTTGGATATTAAGGGATTAAAAATAACTGCCACTAACTCATTAAGTGACTTCACCTCTTAACCTGTTAACCAAAGGGGTTGTGAATGTTCATGAATAATTTATTTGACATCTAGGACTGCTTCAAAGTAATCAAAGGAAAAGGACTGCAGGAAGTTAGAAATGAACTAGGCACACATTTATCATTTTTGAAGCTGAAAGGTGGTCCACAGAATTTTACTACTCTCTCTCTCTCTCTATATATATATATATTTTTTTTTTTTTTTGAAATTTTCCATAAAGATGGGAAAAAAAATGAAATGCTTCCTTGCATTTCTTCCTAAACTGTCAATACTGGGTTAGGGTTGGATTCTCTTCTAATCCCTTCTCCTGATAGCACAACTTTTATACTCAAGTAATTTAGTAGGCTCTGAAAAGTCAATATGAAGGAATTGGATGTATATTACAGCCTATAGTCATCAAAACACATTCAGAGGTTTATTACCCATCACTACTTTGGTCACAGTCTCTAGTCACTTTATAGTTCTGGAAAGCATGATGCTCAACCTTCCTCCAAGGTGAGCTCACATTCCAAGGCTCACATCACAGGCTCCAGGCCTTTGCTGCATCCTGTAGAAGCTGTACCAGGGATGTGGACAACGGAACAAGGCAGAAGTGGGTCTAGGGAAGTTCCTCCCACACTCAGAGTTTTGCAACTGCCTTGTGGTTGACCAGGAATTTCATCACCCCCGCCCCCAAGTTCCAGAAGAAACAACTTTCATCGCTCCTTTCCCCTTATGTTAAGTTGGGTAAAAGACAGTGGGAGAGGACGTTATAGGCATAACTTGCCCATACATGTTAAGGAAATAAAAGAGAGGATTTCTACTAGAATTTCTGTCTGCTTGTTCAATGCTTATCCCTGGCACCTGTGATAGTGCCTGTCCATAGCAGATATTGAACAAATATTTGTTGAACAAAGAGGAATTCACTTTACATTAAATTCCGATCATTACTAGATTACTAGATTGACTGTTCTTTAGAGCAGGGACTTACTTCTATTTGTTTTTGTGTCCCCAGTTCCGAGCACAGTTTCTGGTTGAAAAAAATGTTTGTTGATCTAGATTTCTAACTAAAACCTCTGGCTTAAACTACAACTATATGCAAAAATAAAATTAAAAAATGGGTGAACTTTTGAAGGAAAGAAGCCAGAAGACAATAAAGTTCATTGTTCTTGATTGCACTTATATACAGAACAAAAACTAGTAAAATTAAACTATGCTGGTAGAAGTCAAGACAGTGTTTATACTTGGAGGCCAGTGGTAACTGGAAGAGCATCATTGGTGTCTTTGGGGTAATGATAATGTTTGCTTTCTTGACTTGGGTACTGGTTACAAATCAATGAGAAGTACACTTGAGATATATCTATATATATAAATGCTTTTCTTTATGTAGATTATATTTTAATTTTAAAAGTTCTTATAAAAGCTAAAAACAATCCCTCTAAGATATCATAGTTCTTTAATTCTAAATTCAATGGTAGTTTCTATGGATAAGAATGTGTAAAATTACACAGGCATTCCAAATATAATTGAGCAAGCTATCCATTTTGTTATCCTACATATACTTGAAAAGACTCATAATATCATGTTCTATAAAAAGATAAAATGCCAATCCTTAACTTTTTATAGATTCCAGGAAATATGTTTGATTATGATTTGTGATTGAACCAGATATACTCAAGTATCGTAATTCCTATTGATTCCCACCTAGTCCCTATCCTAGTCCCACCCCATGTTCACACACAGCAGACCTGGGGCAGACACAGGTGGCTCTGTTCTCTATGATATGACCTCCATTCCTTCCAAAGGATTATTAGGGCAAGAGAGACTCAGCTCTTGCACCTGAGTAGACAATCCCTAGGTCAGGCAGTATCCAATGGCCCAGAGGTGAGTTGGGCTAATATGGTACCTTTCTTTTTTTAATTAATTTTTTTTTTTTTTTTTTTTTAACAGGCTGCATGGTATCTTTCTTGGAGATGAGGCAAACTAAAAATGGAGCCAGCCTGCAGAGAAGCTGAAGGAGAAAGGATGCCTTGGGCTGAGTTAGATTCACAGTGGGAAAGAAGTGCGTTCAAGGAACACTTCAAAGAGATGGGCTGAGGAGGAGATCTCACAAAGGGAAGGGTGCTAGTGACAGGGAGATGCCTAGAACTGTTTTAGATCTTAAACCAGAGTTTCTCATTCTCTGTTGCACTTGAAATCACCTGGGGAGCTTTAAAAATACTGACACAAGGATTCTGGTTAAATTCTGCACCTGGAGTGTGGCCCAGGCTATTTAAAAGTTCCCCAGGTGACATATGCAGCCAGGGTGCATATGGTAAGCTTTTGAGGTCACTTAAATACCTCCCCCGCTTTGCCTGTGGTGGCAGAGGGGGCCCAGGCTCCTTGCAGCAGTCTGACTGCAGCCGTTGCTTTGGGACATGGAGGTGCTGCGGGTTTTCTTGTTCCCATAACCACACAGATCAAGAGTCTGCGATCATGCAGGTCTGATGGATAACTGTACTCACAACCGCAGCGTCACAGAGGGGCTTGTAGGGACCAATGCATAGTCTGAATGACCTTGTAACCCTAAGCAGAGATCAGAGATCTGGACCCAATAGACTTGTCAAGAGACCTCCCATGTTTATGCAGAGATCAAGTAGAGTTTGTCCTCTGCTTTGGTTTCATGGGAACATGTGAAGCCTCTGCTACTTCTTCTTTTCTTAGGAAGGGAAGAAGCCTGGCATTTTCCCCCAGAATTTTGGTGTAGGTAGACACAGGGATGTGCTTTGACCTATCTGAATTTTCCTGGCAAGGGCTATGCACTTTTGAATTCAGTAAAGAAACAGGGCTGAGGGAAAAGTGGGGAGGATTTTTGTCTTCTTCAAACATGTATGTTTCCTTTTCGGGAGGGAATTTAGAAAGACTATCTATATCAACTATTGACTCCAGGCAGACACTAGGTCATCTCTAAATGATGGTTAGTGCTGTCCTATAGTCTCCTCCCTGGGCTTTGGAACAACTCTGAAAGTGGCAGAGTCAGTGTTGGCTGTTTGACAGGAGAAAGCTGAAGCCAGAGGGCTACTAAGGGCTTTGCTCAAGGTCATGTATCCCCAGGCCCCTAGTCCAGTACCCTTTTCACATACTGGGTGGCCGGCCTTTCAGCATAGGGCCCAGGTCACATAATGACGTCATGTCCCCATGTGGTTAACAGTCACAACACTGCTCAGCTCATATGAATTCAAGACACATAATTAAATAACTATTCCTTTTTGAAAGAAATTAATCAATATGAGTGGTCCCAAAGTCACATCAAAGTCCCAAGTCACATCATCTCAATCTATATTTTGTAAGTAAAAACATTAAAAAACCTTGATTGCAGTTTGGTGTATTATTTATGAATAATATAAGCTCATTGTAGAAATTCTGGAAAATACAGAAAAATTTAAACAGTAAAATAAAGAGCATCATTATCATACTACCCACAGGCATTGATGCATGTACATAATATATATACAGTACACACATGTGTATATTTGTAAAGTTGATTTGTGTGTGTGTGTGTGTGTGTGTGTGTGTGTGTGTGTGTGTGGTACTGGGGATAGAACTCAGGGCCTCATGCATGTTAAGCAAGTGATCTTCCACCGAGCTACGTCTTCTGTCCAAGTTGAGATAATTTTCATATTATTTTGGGTCCTTTATATTTGCTTATTTATATCATGAATAATGTCTCAATAATGGAGTTTTTTTAATAGATAAACCTTTAGTAGTTTTGGATTATGAATGTACCATGATTTAACTTTTTTATTGCTGATTCCAATGTTCACTATCATAACACTACCATAACCATCCTCAAATAAAAATATTTTTCCTATCTCTATTTCCTTAGGATAAACTCAAGATAGATTTCTAAAAGTAACACAATTAGAGATTTTTTTAAGTCTTCAGTTCTTTATTGCTAACTTTATCAAATTACATGCTCAATTCTTGAGTATGGAAATGCCTATCTGACCACATCCTCACCAACATTTAATATTATCATTTTTTTTCTATTTCTTTCTTTCTTTCTTTCCTTTTTTTTTTTTTTCCCCAGTTCTGGAGATGGAAGGAACCCAGGAACTCACACATGCTAGGCAAGTACTTACTATTACTTCACAGTCTAGAATAATAGTTTTAAAGTTTCCTGTTGATGATAGGAATTTTGAAAAAAGCTTTCCTAACTTTATCATTGACATTATGTTGTGAATAGCAGATACAACTTGTAAAATGTCTGTTAACCCCAAACTCCAGTTATTCCTTCCAGCTCCCTATGTCCCATGTCCTGTTGGGGTGACTTGCCTCTCTTCATCAATAATGACACCTTAGCAGCAAGCCCATAAGGGCGTCAGGGGGTTCCTGGTTACATGAAAGTCAGGACCAGCAGGATCTATTTTAAAAGGGAAGAGAAAAGCTGGCTGCAAGGTTTGGGTGGAGCTTGGAGTTCAGAGGGAGCCTGGGATCAGCAGCAAAGAGGTGAATGAGGAGTAGGGGGTCTAAGGAGGATCTGGTTACAGGGCTCAAGGCCAAGGCTGCCCCAAGTGCAGGTGAGACCAAAGACAAGCTCCATAAGAGTGCAGGGAGTGGGCAGGCACATGGGTCAGGCCAAGCCTGATGGACCCCTGAGTTTTCTTGCCTTGGCTTCTCACTTCTTGTGGCCTTGAGCTTGCCACTTCTCTTTATGTTGTAAAATGAGCCAGGGAGACTAGATGATTTCTGAGTTCCCTTTCGTTCTAGACATATATGAGTCTAGGCTTCGATCCTTGCTGGCTTCATTCACGGGAGGGCGGCATGGGGTTTCCCGATGGGGGCAAGGAGCCTGTTCTGCAGATGGCTGAGTGGTGAGACTGCGATCCCTGCTGAGAAAAATCTCCCATAGTCTCAAACCAGGCTGCTCATGTGGCCCTGTGCCAGGCTGTCTGGCTCCAGTGAGACTTCTTCAGACCCTCTCCATTCACCTGCAACATCTTGACTAGCATCAGAATTGCCATTGGCCCACGAAGAGCCTGTATCCCATCTTGCACCTAGAGCAGGTTCTCCTGGCTATGGAGGGAAGAAGATTTAGGGGATTCTCTCCTAACCCCTCAACCCTCCCTCCATGAAGACTACTCTGGATGAAGAAGAAAAGAGTGGACAGTCAACACCTTGTTGTCACTTGCAGACTGCGTGGATTGGATGTGGAACAGAGAATTGGACAGCGAAGCTTGTAACTGCTACTTCTTTTATGTTAACATTTAGTAGGTGAATCTATTCCATTGGGGATTAAAATGGGAATTATAATTACAAAAAGACTTCCTGGATGAGTCTACAAATTCTGGTCAATAATGTACATGAGTATGTCTCTAGTGCTTCTGTGAAGGGAGACAAGCAAAGAGCATAGATGTAAAATATCAGCGCTTGGCAGAGCCGTTAGAGCTAGCAAAAGATCTTAGTTGTGTCACCTTGAAACTGAGGCCCAGTGATGTCATCACTTGATCAAGAAGACTTTGATGGACATTATCCAGGGTATTTGGCTTCCACTGGCAGTGTGTATAAACATGAATATGCACAAGCGAGAGTGTGCACACACCCAAGTCCATGGGTCTGGGTATATGTATGTGTATATGTAAATGAAAGAGCACAAAATGTACAGTTTACCACTGTGGGAAGATATGGGGCACACTCAGAGGAGCCTGTTGGCTTGTTTAGCACTGGCCTTGCTTAAATGATTCAGACCCTCTGGTTGTTACTAATATTCTCCTTTATCCAAAAGAATAGGCTTGGCTGAAAGATAATTAATAATAGGCTGATGATTCACTTTAGTTAAATGCACATATTCTGAGTGCATGTGGCATGTGAGTAATTTACATTTGAATATTTTAAAATATGCTTTTAAGACGGGAAAGCACTAAAATGGGAAGCATCATACGAGTACATTATTTGACAGTTATTTTTGACTCGCATCCTTGACAAAAAATTTTCAGTATAATTTGGCTGATCCTTAAGCAGACTGCCACCTCTTCAATCTGGATTGATTGGAATTAACCTTAATTTGGCTGCACATAAATCTAAGAGGTAGATACTTGAGAGAGATGTAGTTTAAATTATCTTTTTCACAGAAGAGTAAACAGAAGGTCAGCAGAGGTTAGGTGACTTGACCAAGGTCATTTCTTTTGTCAGTGTTGGGCCAGGATTAGCAGTTAGGTTTCAGATTTGCAGAATTATCTGTGGTATGGACCCATCCCTTTGTTTCATAGAACATTATCTATTCTTAAGACAATTCAAAACTCTTTCTAGGAGTTGGCATAACACACCAACACTCAAATTCCCCATGACTTTACAAAATCACCCTCTAGCTCTTGTCCTGAGACATCAAAGAGAAAGGACTTACATCTTATCTAAAGCCTATTCTGTGCCAGGTCTCATCTTTAGCAGTTTGACATCTCATTTTAATCCTCAAAAGAATACTATAATGTAGGTTTTTTAATCTTTACTTAAGCCATAAAGAAAATCAAGGTGAGACATGTAAAGTAATTTGAAGCTTGTAAGTGGCAGAGCTGGATCCTAGGCTTAGACATGGTTTTCTCACCAGGACTAGTTAGCAGCCATAAGAGAGCCATGTTCCTCATTGCAGGCCCCTCAGCTCAGCCAAGTATCTGCTGCAAATCCAGATCATCCTTGCTCAGTATTTCCCAGAATGAATTCCCTGGAATACAAGATCTTCAAGGGGGACAGAGGTTCATATGCAGAAAAAATGGTGGATACATTTAGGAAGAGTGTGTTAAATAAGTTAATCAGGGTTCTTAAGTATGCAAGTCTTTTGTGTCCTTGAGACTCTTCACGAGGGAATTAAATATGCATGTTCCCCATCTTATTGATAATGGGACCCTTTACTCATTGAGCTGTACACAAACAAATATTCCATAGATCATACCTGGGAAACACTGGGTTAGCTACTTACAAAGTAGCTGCAAAGAAGCTTCCTTCAGATAAAGATGGTGAGAGTCTACATTTAAGCTTGGAGGTTTTTTTTTTTTTTTCCTGTGGAATGAGTGATACATGATCATCTACTTCCTCCAAAAGATAGAGTGTCTGGTAAAAGGTTCCTGTGGAAGAGCTGTGTGCCAAGGAACTTAAACAAGTGGATAGCCTGGTGGTGAGGCCCAACTCCCAGATATCACTCAATGAATCCACTGTAACAAAACGCTTCAAGTTGCTCCTTATTTGGAGACAGGTGGTTTAATATCTGCATTAGGATGGGATTCTTTCTACCAGCCTAAGCTTGGCTATCCAGCCTTTCTAGGTCAAGGTGAGGTATTAAATAATTAAGCTAATAAATAAAATGAATATCACATGTATATATTTCCAGAGTATCTTCCATAGAACCAATATCCTATGGAGGGTAAGAAAAGTTACCCTCCATAAAAAAGTTAAAAAGTTATTTTTAGATAATTCCAGAGATTTTTTTCTATGCCTAAGCACATTGTGAATAGCCACGCAGGGACTGAAAGTGCAGTCTCCCTAATTAATTTGAGCGCAGAACTCTGTGCTTTCAGGACAGCTGTTCTCCTGGACAAGTTTAGAGAACATTGGTCTAAGGTGTAACTTTAAAGTAAACAAGCTCTTTTTCTTTTGCTCTTTTCTCTTCTGTCTGTCTGTCTCTCTCTTTTTAAGCAAGGAGACCAGAGCTTACACATACAAATGAGAGCTGAAACCTAGGGAAACTAGATGTTCCAGCCAGCAACTCTGCCACTCTTTCAAAGGGCTTTTGAAACTTCTTTTCAGTCATTGTGTCCAGGAATCAGGACACATTCCCCTGAATACCCTTGTTAATGGCAAAGGTTGACCCTTTGAGAGGGGATTTGATTTGGGGAACAAAACTATGCAAAGTCAAGCCCTCTGATTTGCATTCAGGAGGAAGTAAACAGAAGTGGTTAAAATTGAGGACCATAGTTTCAACTCTATCTCTGCTACTTACTAAAGAGGTGACATAGAGGAGGTAACCTGACCCTTCTAGACTCAGGGCTTCATTTGTAAAATGGAGATAGTACACACTCAAAAGTTTATCATGATGAAATTTTTAAAAAATGAAATGCATAAAATGCTTAGCACTGGACAATACAAAAGTGACCTATTCCTGTAACCAAACCTTGCCTGATCTGACTTCAAGGCTTATAAATTAGCCACAGAGATGATACTCAAATAAGGGCCCAAAAATCTTAGTCATGGAAGCACAGCTGGGAAGACTCTATGGCTCTTCACAAGGAATTCTCTGTATCAAGGGTTGCTTGCATATATACATTTTAGGTTGTAGTTTTAGAGATTTATTTCTTTTTAATTGTATTTATTCTGGCAAACACCTGCCATCTTGCTATGTAAATGGGCCAAACAATCCCTTTCCAATCCCAGTCCCAAGAGACAGATACTGAAACATTGTTTTATCATCAGCGACCATAGAAAGGGTCTGTAGGGTTCCTTTGGACTATAGAAAATTGGGGACTTCATTATTATTTTAACAATAACTTATTTTCCTTTATTGATTACTGAGAATTGAGTCCATAGGCCCTCTACCACTGAGCCACAACTTCAGTCCTTTTTATTTTATTTCGAGACAAGGTCTTGCTAAGTTGCTGAGGCTAGTCTCAAACTTGCAATCCTTCTGCCTCAGCCTCCTGAGTTGCTGGGATTACAGGTGTGTGCCACCAGGCTCAGTTAACAATAATTTTTTTTTTTTTTTTGGTACCAGGAATTGAACCCAGGAGTACTTAACTACTGAGCTACATCCCCATCTCTTTTTTGTAGAGATAGGGTCTTGCTGAGTTGTTGGGTCCTCACTAAGCTGCTGAGGCTGGCTTTGAACTTGTGATCCTCCTGCCTCAGCCTCCCCAGCTGTTGGAATTACAGGCATGCACCACCGTGCCTGGCCAGCTAACAATAACTTTTAAACAGTCAATTCTATGTTATGAGGCTCTTTCAGTTACCAATCTAATTTAATAGTTTGTTAGAATTGATATAATATTTTTGTCCAGTTCTTTAACAAGGCTATTTTCCATATAATATCAAAGTATCCCTCTTTGTAGAATAAAATATAATACAAAAGAATTTTAAGATAGCAAGAGATCTTTAGATATAATTGAATGTGAAGTTCCCCAAATGCCAACTGATGTTCTGTTTGGTCTTTATCCTGTTTGAAAATCTGTTTCCAAATTTCTTCCTTCCCCTGAAAAGTAGGAAGATAATGGGCCCATACCTATATTCTTATCCTCAATAATCAGTTGAACCTAGGTGTCATTTTTAGTTATGACATATCTTCTTTGGTTTCCCCATCACTCCTTATTGTCTCATACCCAACTGCTTCCTTCTTCATCTAGCATTTGAGCTTGAGAACCATAATTTATTCTATCTACGGTCTTTTAAGGATATAAAACCTGAGGTCCAAGGATATTTTGTGACCTACCCAAGGTTGTACAGTCCATTAGTGTCCAAACTGGATTTTTAAACCCAGGCCTCTTTCCATCCTACAGAGGACCACTCATCTGACATTATGAATTATTTTCAACAAAATCTGACATGTTTTACAAAATGCAGTGACACTTATTTTATTCATGAGGAGGAAAGGAAGGGGTTACATTAAAAAAAAAAAAAAAGGTAAATAGCTGACATTTCCTCTGGGAAATATTAGAAGGAAAGATTTTTTTTTTTTTAACTGGTTCTTATGAGACCAGTGTGTAGAATCACAAAACTTTAAAGCTGGGATTACAGGCAAACCCAGATTATACAGTCAGACACTAATCTTATGTTATGGAGCTCAAATTAAAGTGATTTTCAGCTACTATAATGAACACTAATGTTTACTGAGCTATAGGAACTATAGCATTCATGTATTGCTTCATCTGATCCTTGCCATAATTCTGTGTAATAGGTACTATGGTTATTCGCCACTTTGTACATGTGGATATTAAAACCTGACTAAACTTGCCCCAAGACGTACAACTAGTAAGCAGCAGAGTGGAGACTGGATCCCGTCTTTATCTGACCACAAAGCCTGCATGTTCCTTGCCACTTGCCACATTGCTAACTCCCCTAGGACAGCCATGCTGATGTCAGAAAGCCCCTGCAATTGCTCTGTAACCCATATTAGCCACAGCATCAACGACTGGCAAGCATCACCATCACTGCCGATCCACTGAATATCATTCTGAACACAGGTCATCAAATAAAGGCAAAATATAATTTACCTTTTTTAGGAATCAACACCAGCTTGGAGCTGCCATAGCAGTGTAGGGTGCGACAGTGTGTCACTGGCTTTTGTGTTCCTCACACAGCCCAACACTGTACTGGCTGCACAGGAGAACCCCAAAATGTGTTTGCTACAGTGGGAGGCTTTGCCTTCATGTTATACACAGTAAATAAACACTTAACTAAGCAGATGCAAATAAGTCAACAAGGAAATTATCTTTGTGTTAATACATTTTTTTCATCTTGAGGTTTAACTAGTATTTCCTTTTGGATGTCCCATTGGACAAGATAAAGGGAACATTCACTTTTTTCAGGAGAGAGGCTACAGTCAGCCTCCAGGGCCAAACGTAGAACAGAGAAGGCTAAATGTGAAGTTGGGGTAGATAAAGAGATTCGAGCAGTGGGTCTTAAGGAAAGACTGGATGCTTTGCCTTTGAAGTTCTGGAAATCTCTGCTGAAGAAGTTTGGGGTCAGAAAATATCTGCTTACAGTTCACTTTGAGACCTCTACCCTGCCAGTCTATGTGAAATTAGGTAGGAATACATAGGATGCCGTGTCTGGGCCTATAATGTCTAGTTATATCACTAGGACCAAGACCTATTGAGGATACTGCATGATAGACATGGGACAGTTACAGGCACAGATAGCTCCAATAAGTGGCAGAGAGTACAGAGACATCAGTGAAGTCTTCAGAATCTGAAAAAACAGGTCACAGAATGAGATACTTCAGTCTGATAAAGATGAATGGAGCCTGCCTGCATGGCAGGTGGAGTTCAGTGTAGATGTTGGGAGTGATTAACTCTGGACAGATATGATGGAGCCAAATGCTATTAACATTAACTCCTGTATTCAGACTCTCCCTGTTCCCAGGGAACCATTAAAAACTTCCAAGCACAAGAGCCATGAATGAATTAGAAGATAATGTTAATGGAGATGGCTGGGGTGAGAACCAAAAGCACAAGGATGAGGGGGACTGAATGCCTCTAGGCGCCAGGGCAAAGAGGAGTAGGCAGATTCTCATGCTGTGTGGGAGGGAACTTGTTCAGTTAGAAGAGGACAATGAGGGAGAAGGGCCAGGGGACTATTAGGTTTCTTGCCTCACTAACAGTAAGGATGAAACATGCTGTCAGAGAAAACATTCCTTGTGCAGAGCTAGTTCACACAGTTACATAAATTAGTTTATTAAAAAGTTAAAAATCAGCCAGGAGTGCTAACATACACCTGTATCCCAGCGACTCAGGATGCTGAGGCAGGAGGCTAGCAAGTTTGAGGCCCGTCTAGGCAATTTAGCAAGGCCCTGTCTCAACATATAAAATAAAATTAAAATTAAAAAGGGACTAGGGATGTGGCTCAGTGATAGAGCATCCTTGGGTTCAATCCCTAATACTTAATAAAAAAAAAAAAGTTAATCAGATCTATGGATTATTGGGCAACACATAGACAAAATAGCCTACAGGACTGAAATTTTCTTTTTCAATCCACCATTGTGAAGGCCTCAGCTGGGCACAAACGCAAACATGCTCATCTATATATAAACCAACTAATAATTCCTCTAATACCCTCATAGGTGTTAAGCCTGGCTTGAGTGGTCATTGAAGATCACCAAATTTTTCTTACACTTGCAATACAAAAGGAATAGAAAAAGATAGCAGTTGCTATGAAGGAAAGAGAGATCAAGGATATTTTTCTCTAATCAAGAAATATCTTGAAGGATAAAATAATTAAAGCCTAAGTGAAGATGGACTCATTATTTCTCTTGTTCATGATGTTGGCTTTTTTATTTTAGTTTTTAATTTCTTATGTGTTCATTGTGAATTAGCTTTTTTAAACAATGCTATTTTCCCCTTAGAAAGATTAATTCTGTGTTTCAAACAAGATCAAATCTCATTAGAATAAACAGAATTTCTTTCTGACCATATCCATATTGAATTTCTACAGATTTTAAAAAAAAAATGTGATAGTAAAACTAATCCTGGAATTTGCTTCCTGCAAATAGAACCCTCTTAGGGGTTGCAGGGGCTTACTTCATTAAAATCTGTTATAAACAAATGAAAACGTGGCCACATTTTAGCCTCGTAAATTTGAATCTTACTTCTGTCATGAGCCTGCTTCATTGGGGATTTCAGCCTGTGGTTGAGAAGGAACAGGGCTGTAATGTGTGAAAACACATTTCTCTAAATTGCATTCACTAAAAGTACCACTCTTTCTCTAAGAGCAAACTCGAATGCATAATCATTTCATTGGTTATGTTTCAAAACTGGCCATCTGAAAAACATGAATAAAATTGCATTTGCTTGGGAAAGGGTTTTTTTAAACCATAAATGAGATTTTAAAAAGCAGTTTTGTAAAATTAATCTGATGAGTTTTTATTGGATCATTTTATTCTTTCTCTGTTTTCTTCAGTGTGGGGTTTTTTTCCTTGTTCTCTAACACAGGAGAACAAGGCCTACCAGGATTTTTCCCCAAATACTGCGAGGAACTTGAGGTCTGTTTTCCTTAATATCCAAGGTCAACATTTCAAAAAGTACTTCTCATTATGCCTTCTACAGAAGGTCTGGAAAAGCATTTAGAGCCATAACAAAATGATCAGATTATTAAGGTGGGTGATAGAAATGGGGTATTTCTTTTTCTTTTCCAAAAGAGTAAGAAATCAACAGCCTTTGAACATTCATGAAGCAGAACTGATTCTGAAGTTTATCTCTTTACAAGGTATGATGGGTCCAGGCGGCGATCCATGGTCACAAAAGCCTTTAGAATTCATTGCTGAGCCCAAGCAATGGCTGATGGGATCTAGGACTCATCTGGTGGCCCCTAGTCTCCATGTTCCAATGGCAGGTTGACAGCCCATGAGGGGTCTTCAGGACTCTGACAGTCCTGTCCCACTATGAACTATGCATTCACACTATGCAGACCATGTTATGAGCATGGTACAGCTCACATTTATTGCCTACTCAGTGAAAATGAGCTTTCCTACCTTAAGGGCAGGATGAAGCAGAGAACACTGGGTGGGAAGGATGGAGAACACAGTCCTTAGACCCCACCAGCCAACGCTAGAAACAAACTTTGACCCCAGAGAGTTCTGCCCAAGATCAGCATGACACACGTCTACCACGCTGAGGTTAGCCAATGCGAGTTAACTGAGGACGTACAGGGCAAGATTACTCGCCCTTTTGTTATTTCTGAAACCTGAACTGCTTTTAGAAATAAGGGCTGGAATGTTCCATAGGAACTCAGAGCATGGGACAGAGGGGCATGGCACACACTCAGTATGGGCTATTTAAAACCAGTGACTTGGCTTCCCTCTGTGATTCTAAATGTGTGTAATCACATTACCCTGCAGCAGCCGGTAACTATTTCTATAACACTGTCCAGCATCTGTGGTTGTGGTGACTGGACTCCCCCGACAAAAACAAAGTAGAGATGTGGTAGCTGATGAGGCTGGTCCATCCAGGCTTTCTGTGTCACCACTAATGTCCACCTAGTATGTCAGAGTGTGAGAAGCTGTGTGACTGAGACTTCTCAGTAAGGTGCGGGAGATGCCTTAGTACATCAAAAAGATGCTTTTTAAATGAGCCATGTGTTTACTCAACCGCTGAGCAACATAAGCACAATTTATCACTTTCTCAGACCCAGTGAATTCTTCTCTTATGGAAGGACCTCAGCATTAGAGATTTTCTGTCCTAAAGAGTCTATCTTTTTGGATTTGTTTGATATGTGAACATTTCCCCTAAGCACACTGTTCGGCCATCAATCAAACAGATAAACCCTTAAGGAATAATTTACTCAATTGTTAATCACTCAAAGACATTAGCCAGGGAAAGGACATTAGCCAATCTTGTTACATAATGTAAGAACACCTGATCAAGTTTGTAAATTCAATGAAATGGTCAAACCAGTTTGGGGATTTCATTGAGACAAAACAATAGATTGAGTGACCTTTAGCTCTTTAGTTTTATGTAAAATTTAAAAACTCTACCATTTATAAAACATGTAAACATTTGCCATGCCCTATGCTAAGAGTTCTATCTACTTGAATCTTACTTATCTCTGGTAACAACCCTTCAAAGTATGTGTTATTATCTCCATTTTACAGATAAAGAAACTGAGGCTCAGTGAGAGTTCATGATTTGCAAAAGACTACATGTCTTTTGAGTGGTGGGGTGAGATTTAAACACAGGGCTCTTCAATTCAGTGCTGTGCTGTTTTCCTGTATATACCTAATCTCCAACAGCCAAAGTACCCAAGTAAAGCAAGAAAACAAACAGCACCACCACCGCCCCCCCACATTCACAAAAGCAAAAACCTTGGGTCCCAAATCATGCAGTTAAAATACCACAAACTCAGTGGATCGACAATTGACTAATTCTCCCTTGTAACCACCTAGTTACCAACTCAAGTCTGTTGCCTGATACCTGCGCACCAGGAGACCTCTTGACCCCCCTCGTGATACTGCTCTAAGAACTAGAACTCCAATTGCCAAACGTTACACATCAGAACAAATTATACATGTTACATTATGCCTGTGAAGAGATCTGATTTCTTAGTCAAATATTATTTTTTTGAATATTTTCAGGCATAGGCTGAATATGTGGCTCCCTTGTGACCAACTCAAAACATATAGCAAAGAATAATCTTTTGCACTATCCTACATTAATATTTTCTTTCCCTACTTTTAGGGAGACTAGTTATAAATTAGATGAGATTAGAAAGCAGTCTCTCAAGAATGGATGTTTTAAGGAATTACCTAGAAAGAATCAAGTTTTTTTTTTTTTTCCCCACATGGTAAATCATACAGAGTAGCAGCCTGCCCCAGATCCCCGGGAGACAACATCTTGAGCGCATATGGTATGCTGGGCTCTGTATTGACAAATGCAACAACTCCAGGGCAAAATAACCAAAGTTCCCAAGTTAAAAATGAAAGTAAAATAGTGGACTGGAATTGGGATCCTTGTTGTAACATTCCAGCAACTTCATAAATAGACATTAAAGTAGACAGCATTACAGGTTAGCAAATTTACCATTGCAAGAATCAACCTGCACTATTGGTGTGAAGTTGCAAACAAACCTATCTACCTGTCACTTTACTGACATTCTCTTCCTTTTCAGAAATATCATCACATTCAACAAAATTAATATAGAGTTCATTTTACTAGAAGGCTTATCCAAATATATGCCATATTAAAAATAGTCATGATATAAATATTTCTCACAAGAGCTGCAGCGATGGTGTGAATAAAAAACTCCCTTCTGAGATTTCAGTAAAACCAGATCTCACAAAGGATCTGAAAGAAAACAAAACACAAAAACACAGACACACACAAAGAGACACACACACACACACACACACAGAACAAACCTCATGTTAATCCAGTTTAGCATAACAGGCACTATTTTGACACTATTTTATGAAGTATGATACTGTTCCTTCCCAGCTAAAGTAAGAGAGCTGAATCTGCTACAGGTTTCTCATATTAATGTTCAGGGATTTGGGGGGAGGAGATCTAAGCATGTCCAGTAGCAGCTAATAAAAATCAAAAATTTGAAATGCAGCAAAATGTTAGCACTGTCAAATGGCCAAGCATGCAGGAGGAACCTCTCTCTCCATGCCCTTCTACCAATACATACAAAGCCCCAAATATACTGGCTGGAATTTTAAGATCGTAAATTAGATATCAAAATGCTTACGGGCCTTACAATGAGATAACATCAGGAGGAACGGTGCGCGGAATGGATCTGGCATTCTCACATAAAGCGTTATCTTTGGTACAAGTGCACACAGCAGGGCATTTTGGCTTGGCTGGTTTCTTCCCCTCAGTCAGCAAAAGCGCAGATAAGAGACATAGGAAATAAGCAATTCTTTTCAGGGGGATGCAGGCATTTCCCATCCTTTTGCTTCTTTCTGATTCCATGCAGTCGAAAAAATATCCCCACACATGAACAGGGCTTCTGGAATTCAGCTGGTGATTGTCTTGCTCTAAGAACAGGTCACATAGGAGTCCACCCTTTTCCTCTGCCTCTGTATCTCTGCTTTTCCCAACAGGGACCTGCGGCTGATTCGTGAGCTGCTCCTGGCTCGAGCAGTGCACTGCTCGGGGGGAAGAGACCTGAGAGGTGCTGCGAGATGGGAGCGATCCAACTGCTGGAGGAAGAGAGCCGACTTGCATCACCAGAAAACACTGAGCACAGACCAGCCTTCGAAGGCAAAGCGAAGTGATGTAACAGAAAATAAACAGCTTTCTGCTTTCACCGGGAGGCCCTTTAATTGTTACCAAAAATAGGACGGCATTATGTCTTATTAGTGGGTGGGTGGGCGAGTGGGTGGGAGCAGTCATCTTGCATAGGATGTCGGCAATCTCGGGAACCTCTGGGAATTGGCTTTTCATGTAGCAAACAACCTAGTAAGAAAAACTAGCTTCAGAGCCAGCCCTGGCTGGAAAAATGAAGTTAAATGAAACTCTCCGCAGCAGCATTGGGCTAAAACCTTGACATTTCTTGCTGAGTCCACCTGGTTGGTGGCACTGTTGAAAGACAAATTTGAACACATGGAGAATGTGACTTTCGGGAGATGAATGTGAGTAAATACTTTTCTGACACGGATCAACTGTCATGAATTATTGATTTTCATAATCCCTCCCTACCCCCCCCCCCAAGCGTAATCCATTCCCTCCTTCCACCATGAGGGTGGGAAAGAGAAGCATAGCCTGCCTCCGCGTATAATCCACCCTCCTCACTTCTCGCACCCTCCCTTCTTTGGCAGTAGCATCAGAGGCCTGGAAGGAGCTCCCTGCCAGCAGGAGGCAGCCAACTTTGGCTTCCTGGGGCTTTGAAAAAGGCCTGGCTCAACCCAGGAGGCTGTGATACGGTGGGGGAAACGCTGGACTCAGAACCAGAGCCCTGGCTCTGAGGTCCCAGTTCTCCTGGGGACTAGCTGATTTTACAGACAAGGGAACAGTTGAATCTATTCCTCTGTCTGTACATGAGGGTGGTAGGACAGACATCCCATAATTATTATGAAAATGATGGACTATATTACTGGTGTACATAATGGCAAGGAGGATGCACCCTTGGAAATGGAAATTCATTTAAAGGAGCAAAAATTAAAAGGTTCTGACCTAGGGTGGGATAGTCTAGTCAGAGAGGGTGGAAAACCCTCAGGATGGAGGAAGAGGAGGAAAACAGTCCCCAGGTCCTCTCACTTGCTGAAGGCAGACTTCAGGCCATGGCCCTTTCTCCTCCTGCTTGTTACACTGGAAGTTTTAAAAGGATTGTTTGAGCAAATGTGTGATTATGGCATAAGCTCATCCTTACCAGAGTGTGATGTGTGACCATTCCACCCTCCAGTCCCTCCTTTAACTCTGTGTGCTCTGAGGGCTGGGCAGTGAGGCATGTCTGTTCTCTGTCTGTTTGCCTCAGAGGTCTGAAAGCTCCATTAAGGTAGAGACCTTGCTGGGAACCCAGGGCCTGGAGAGCATTGTGCACACAGTGGGCGACAAGCAGACCTGAAAATGCCAACAGTAGCACCTCAGTCTATTCCTAGTAACCACGTGCCCATCCAAAGCCATTGAAACAGCACCTCCAGGTTATGATAAAGGGACCTGACTAGTCAGGGAAGTCAGGGGATCATTCCCTGAAGAAGCAATGATTGAACCAAGTTCCCAGGTAAGGAAGAATGAAAGGGGGTGATGAGAACACTTCAGGTGGAGGGCATGGCACCTGCGAAGGCTTCCCCATGATCTGGGAGCAACAGGAGGCCTTTGCAGAGCTCTAGGCAGGGTACTGAAGGCATCTGGCGTGTATTTCAAAAGGATCAGTAGGTTTTTATCACTAAGTCATCTGGGAGAGAGGGAGGGTTGTAAACATTTTTTTTTTTTTTTTTAATGGAGAAAAAGAAAAGAAAATCCTCATCCTCAGCCCAAAAGAAGTCATGATTTAAAAATGAACTCTACTACTGTTTCACCATCAAGGGCTCTGTGGAGGAATGAATATATGACAGTGATTTTAGAAACTGTTAGCTGTGGGCACACCTCACTTTAAACAGTAAAAGTGTCACCTAAAAATCAGCCTTGAATCAGACTTTTGGTAAATTGAACCCCGCTTCAAGTGCACATTGGAAACTTGTTCCACAAGATTATTACACAGTGAATATTTTATGGAGGGGGGTTTTATTCACATTGTCACCCCTTTGATTGTCAGAGTTTTAAATGATATTTTGTAACTAGAAAACAAAGACCCCAAGAATGCCTGGGGACCTCTGAGACCTTGGATCTAATCCCTGCATATTACATATGGGGAAACTGAGGGACTGAGAGATCACATAATGCTTAGTGGTAGAGCCACCATCCTGCATAAAACAATGGCAGATGCTTGGTAATACCGATTAGTGTAGTCAAATGAGATCATTCACTCTTTATGTTTCACTTTTTCTTTGTGGTACTGAGGATTGAACCCAGGGCCTTGTGTTTGAAAGGCAAGCACCCTACCAATTGAGCTATATCCCCAGCCCTATGTTTTACTTTTAAATGTATCTGAAGCCCTTGACTTGTGCTTGTGTAGACACAGTCAAGCAGTTTTCATTTTTGACTTGGGAAAGCCGGGAGGGCAATGAATGAGGGAAAGAAACCATACCCATACTCCTCACTTTGCAGCTGTATTTATCTGGCAGTTCAGTTTGTCCATTCAAGTGGAAAAAGGATCATTGGGGAGGAGGGGGACTCTAAGGACAAATTACAATGGGCATTCTGAAAAGACAGTAACTTGTTCTTTTTCTATGGCATTTAAAACCCAGAATTGAATGCTTTATTCAATTAAAACACCCACCAAGATCAGGCAAAATTTTAACCATGTAAGGCAGGATGCTGGTGGCCTTCCTGGGAACAGGCTGCAGAACTGAGTGTGAGGAAGGAGTTAGAGGGCAATTGCTTCACCGAAGGCCGGGGAGGTCTGGGGTTGGCTTCTGGAGAAGACTCTACTGCTGACAACACCTCCCATCTGTCCCTCTGGGAAGCCCCAGGGAGCGTTCTGAGGGCGTGGGAAGTAAGAGGGTGAAAGTCTAGAAGTTTCCATCAACTTGGAGGCCTTCAGTTCAGGTTGGCAACCTACCTGTAGGTTGCAGTGGCCGCCCTGGGGAAAGGGGCGTAGACAGGATGACAGCAGAGCTGGAAGAAGCCCAGGGAAGTTGGGAGGCCTGGCTGAGGCAGGCTCAAGGCCCAGTTCAAGCCGTAGAGGAGGAGCTGAGTAGCTTCCAGGACTGGCTCTGCACTTGCCAGGCGTGTGACCGTGGACCTATTCAATTTTCCTAAGCCACAATTTTCTCCTCTGTAAAGTGAGGATAGTGACAGTTCGGAAGACATACAGTGTTTGGAAGAATTAAGTAAGATAGTGTATCTGAAGGGCCCAGGATGGGGTCTGATACCTGGGAAAGGTTCACCAGCACCACCAGCACCACCAGCCCCCTCACCATTCTAACTTGAATTCTGAACATGTGACTCCTGGTACTTGGGAAGCAAAACTCTCAAATAGAAATGAGGTTAGCGGGAGTCTATATTCACTCTCGGGAGTAGGCACTTCTGGGCAGGATGACAGACTGGCAACATCAAGAGACTGGCCATATGAAGGAACCAAGATGCCTCCTGGGAAAGAAAGAACTCTCCACTTTAGGTGAGAGTAACAGCACCCGTGCTTGGCCCCACAACAAAGCCCAAAGCTGGAGATAGAAAATGTGGTTGTGAATATAGGGCGAAGATTCTTTTCAGCCCACTGATCTTGAACATGTCTAAGTTAGAGGGGAGTAAAAGGAACCAGCCTAGGATCCCTGTAACAAGAGGTGGGTTCTCTCTAGTTGTGGCACCTTTGCCTGTGGGGACTATGCAGAACGACCCACGGTGGTGACCCCAGGAGCTACTATAGACAGGTGAGACCAAGTGTCCTTATCTAACCTGAGGCTCAGACATCACCAGTCACTGGATGTTTCTCCATGAGCAGCTCAGCCTTGGTGGCCCAAGCAGCAGTGACAGCCCTGCAGACATCAGAGGAATTGGCAAATGATCCTAACAGAAAGTCAGAGCAAAAGAGAAGAAAAATAAGGGACATGGTGGGATGTTTGGGAGCACGTGTGCAATGTTCCCTGGCCATCCTCAGGAAGACTGGAAGGGGGTCCTGGGGGGGCTGTGTGTGCTGACAGTTCTGGAAGAGCCAATGAAAGCAAAGAAAGAGGAACAGCCTGTGCCGTGGGTATGATCCCAGTTTTCCCCTCAGGCTGGTGTGGCCTAGGAAACACACATTGTGCAAGTAAACAAATCATTATTAGGAGCCTTAAAAGATCAAGCCTGGCCCTGCCTCCTTTTGCAAACACTTGGACAAGCAAACTGGTGTCATTTTAAGCAGCTTTCTCAATAAAGCAGAGTTTTTGAAGCTGAAAGTGAGATGAAATAGTTGGTTGGGAAATCAATCTAGTGGGTATAAGCAGAATTTTTAAAATGAGATGGTTTTAAGTGCAAAATTGAAGTGTATTTTTCCCACCAGGATAACAATTGTCTTCTAAGCCTTTGTTTCCTCTCTTTGTGGATGTGCATATATGAGTATGGTAGTGATAAAAACTGTTACAATTGGTTTATAATCAAAAAGAAGGAAGGAAGGAAAGGAGGGAGGGAGAAAGGGAGGGAGGGAAAGAAAGAAAACTTCATTAGAAGATGCTAAGGATCTTCACCCACCACAGAAGTCTGTGAAATGGCAGGGAAATGATATAAATTCCAATAAATTTTATTTACTGACTGAAGGCAGCACTAGCCCTGTTGAAATACTATTTCTATTATTTACTAGCTGTGCGGCATAGGGCAAATTACTTAGCTCTTCTGTGCCTCGTTTTTCACCTTGGTAAAGTAGTAATTAATACCATTTTCACACATTGATATTAGGATTAATGATAATGCAGGTGGAGGGCATGTCACAAAGAAAGCACTCAAGTACTGTTAGTTCCACCAGAATTATGTGGGAAGAGGGACGAGGGAAGTGAGCAAAGGGCCAGACCCTGAAGGTTATTTGGAAGTAGGGTCACTTAGGAATCTGGTAGCCAGTGACATTGACTCTGCCAACCTAAATATAAAAGAACCTATTGCCATGGAGATTGAATGACACCAAGGAAGGGCTGACTAAGCAGGCTTTAGAAATGGAGGCACTTGTGAGGCCTGGGGACCTGGTGGCAGGAGTACAATGTTCTCAGGTGAGTCCAGTTCAGCCAGTTCTTACCTTCATGTTCCTTCCCAAAGGAGAACATCTCATGGCTGAGCTTGTGTCAGGCGCCCAAGCATTTGCCATGGGAAAGCAGGTACCTCGACTGGCATTCCCACCAAGAGGGCCCAGGATGGAAGAGGGATGGTTCCCAAAGGAAGTTTTGGTGCCACTGCCAGGAACAGAGAGAATGGACCCTGGGCAAACAAAACCAAGGGTGCTCACCATGGTGATGTGCCAGGACTGCTAGCCAATACCACTTGCCTTTTTCCCAGCCCGTCACCCAAACTCAACTCCAAGATTTTAAAGAGAAATGACCAGAAGACAATTTAGACAAACAGTTATAGATAATTTCTTAAAGGACAGTGAAAACTATGGTGATTCAGGAGAGGGATTTTTACCTGTTCTGATCTGAGAGAATATTCTTTGGCCCGGGGGGAAGGCAATGATAATGAAAGCTGACACTTATCCAATGCCCATTCAGTGCCAGCTGCCATTCTAAAGCACTTTATGTATATTAACTTACTTAGTCCTCATAACAATCCCATGGGATACATATATATATACTATTATTCCCCTGTAGTTACAGAAAAGAACACGGACACTCAGGAGTTTAGGAGGCTTGCTTAGGGTCCTGTTACTGCTTAGAAGTGGGGCTGGGATCTAACCCAGGTTTTGGTACTCTGACATCTGTAGGGTTAGCCACTGCTGGATAAGCCTCTCTGATAGGATGTATGGAATGGGAGACACAGGGCTTCTTGGGAGGCCAATAGCGCCTCCCTGGCCAAGCACTGCCATTGAACTACGATTCCCAGGCTGCAACTGAGCTATCATATTAACCCCTTCTTTACCAAAAGTTCCTTACTGTCTTGAGTAAATTCTTTTTCAGTGGCAAAATCTGATCTCCCAAAAGGATAATTATGCAAATGAGGCATGAATGAAGATGTAAGTGGCAGGAGAGAGAAGAGCGGGTGAGATTCTAGGTTAAAATATTCTCTGCATTTTTTTTTGTTCAAAGAGACATTGGAGATACTACAATAAAGACTTTTTTTTAACTTAGAAATGTGTACTATGAAAATACCAATAAGGGTGTTTTAAAGCACCCATTCTCAAGCATGGCTGCACTTTGGAATCACTTGAGGCGTTTAAAAAAACATGTGATGCCGAGATCCCATTCCCAGAGGGTCTGATTTAATCAGTCTGGGATGTGACTTTTCAAAGCTCCCAGTGAAATACTGAAGAGTTTCCCAGGAGGATGAAACAGGAGGCACAGCATGCAATGCAGAGGACTCATGTGGGGAAGCACCAGGTTTGGTTAGGAGGCAGACAGAGAGCAGGGGAAATGTGAGCAAGAGCCTTTATTGGAAAGCAGGGTGAGCAGACTGTGGATGGAGCATAGGGGCTGTCCCTGCTTGTCTGGTACCTGGCCCTGGGGTGCTTAGGCTGGGGAATAGTGCCCTTGGATTGTGGAAGAGGTGCGTGAGAGTATGGATCTGGACTGATTGTTTTGTATATGAAAGGTGTCTTCACTCAGGTAGGTCATTTACTAGCTCTAGGAATTGGCAAACCTAGGAGAGGCAGTCCCTGCAGGGTCAGCATGGCCCAACTGGGATCTAACCCAGGTTTTGGTACTCTGACATCTGCAGGGTTAGCCACTGCTGGACAAGTGTCTCTGATAGGACGTGTGGAATGGGAGACACAGGGCTTCTTTGGAGGCCAATATACTCTTCCACCCACCCTTCTTTAGAAAGCAACAGAGCAGCTCAAAGGTCACTGGGAACAGAGGGGAAGGCCAGAGACCTCCCAGCTAGGAGGAGTAGTCTACAAGGAAGGGAGCAGGAAGACAGTAAATGCGAGAGGACTTCAGCCCCAGGCCTTCTTCCATCACGGAGCGAAACCCAGGAAAATGGGAAGAAAGACAGTTCTACTGCACAAATGAAACTCTTTGAAAGGCTGCACCTACAACTTATTTATCTGTGTACCCTTGATTGAATGGTCATGTAACAAGAAGTAATAGCTAAAATGGTTCCATAGAAAAGTTAATTTAGAGGTGTGGGCTGGAAACTTTTACTCTTAGAAAAGAATAAACATTGTTTTGCTTAACTTTTATTACCAAAGTATGCCGAAATTTACATATTTTCAACTGTCTTCAAGCTGAGTAGAAAGTAATTTAGCCATGAATTAGAGGTTATTGCTTATGTCTCCCCTGGCCGTCCCCCCGCCCCCCCCCCCAAAAAAAAAAAAAACAAAAAAAAAAAACCTCTTCTGGCTTATGTGGGTTTCTTTCCCTGGTTTAAATCCCAGGGAAGGAAAAACAATGTAATTGTTGATATGACAACAACAAGGACAACCACCACCACAAGGATGGCCACAACTAAACTTTGACATGTGCTTATAATGTGCCTGGCAATCTTTCAGTTGGGTTATTATTGGCCCCCCCATTCTAAATGAGGCAAATGAGGCATAAAGAGGCTAGGTAGCTTGCCCAAGAGAAGAGATCAAGTTGGCTTAAAACTGAAGCATTCGGACATTGAGTCCATATTCTTTGTCTCTCCATAGCATCATCTTCTTTCTTTGGCCTGGTTTCCTGGTGCAAAGGCCATCTTACCTTATTCACACAGAAGCAGGCAATAGGCGTGTGAGTGCTACGAGATGATGGGTGTTGGGCTTTTGTGTCACTCTGGCTGCATAATCAGGGTTGACCCTTGGAGAAAGTTTGGCTTATGGGAAGGTTTTCTCTGAGACGTGAAGGATAATGGATTAAGGTCTTGTTCTACCATAGGTGAGCTGTGTGACTTTGGGCACAACACCTAACACCTATGCTCTGGCTTTCCGAGGAATTTCTTGGGCAGAGTGTTCTCTGAAGATGCTGTCCATGCATTTACCCCTGCCAGCAATCCTATTGGAGATTGATTATTGAAAAGGCAAGGAAAATGTTCTTGCACACCCAAAAGTAAGTAGCAAATAGCTGTTTAGATGTGCTAAAGAGTTCTGAAAACATTGGGCCTAGTTGCCTCTTGCTTCATCTTGCACCATATACCTGAAGTTGGTTGATGGATGTACAGCACTCATGGCCAATATTGGATGCTCAGGGAACTTCCAAAAGAAGAAAGGAATGATTATTTCATGAGGAAGGAATTGCAAAAGTCCCTGGAAAGGGAAGGGTAGGGAGGAAAATGAGGACTTCTCAATTGTTTTGATCCCCAAATCCCATTTGGTGCTAGGGCTATCAACTTCCTAGGAGGTATTTGGAAGGGCATGAGGGTACTTCCTTTGTTACCCTGGTGAGGAAGTGCTACTTGCATTTGTTGGACTGGAAATGCTAATTTCCTGCAACTCTGGGACCTTCACACACAATGAAGGATTGGCTTACCCCAAATGTTCTTAGAGCTCCCACTGAGGAGTAAAAGAAGTTCTTATCCTGGAGAACATCGCATAGCTCTGTGCATTTTTCTGAACTGTAATCAATAATCCATTAAACCAGGGAAGCTGAATTCTTTATACAGAATCCAGAACAAATTGATAGAGACCCTCTGGCAAGAATTGTGGAGAGACTCTGTGGCTGTGGACAGGCATTTCCTTTCCTTGGGCCTCAGTTTCTCCATCTTTATAGCCCTAACATTCTACAACTTCCTAATTTCTCTCTCTGGCAAAGAGAAGTACCTTGTAAAAACAGAAGCTTGGAGATACTTTGTTTTCCCTATTTTGTATGGTAGATACAAGTCATTGACTAATCCGCATATGATAAAGTTTAAACCAAAAGATACGGAATCAAGTGATCCCAGAATTTTTAATAAAGTATGATTTTAACTATTTATTATTTTCTCAGAACTAAGCACCCAAAATTCAAGAATGATCATAAAAGGTCACCCTTCCCATGGGCTAGACTTGAATAAAAGTCTTATTTAGAAAAACATTAGGGAACAAGATAAGCATAATTCTTTTTTTTTTTTTATTGTAAACAAATGAGATACATGTTGTTTCTCTGTTTGTACATGGAGTAAAGGCGTACCATTTGTGTAATCATAAATTTACATAGGGTAATGCATTCTGTTATTTTTTCCCTTCCCCCCACCCCTCCCACCCCTCTTTTCCCTCTATACAGTCCTTCCTTCCTCCATTCTTGCCCCCTCCCTAACCCTAACTCTAACCCTAACACTAACCCCTCCTATCCCCCATTATGTATCATCCTCCACTAGATAAGCATAAGTCTAAATCATGGGCAAGTGAAAATAATTTAGCTAAAATATATATTTTGGGATAGTTCTAAGGAAAAGCAGTGGCTCTAAGAGGCGTTGCCATAGAGTGAGATTTAGCTATTAAAATATGAAGTAAAAAATATGATCACTCCTCTTTCTCCTTTTATTTTTTATCTGAGTTACTCCCAAGATAGTTCTTTGGGGTCATTTTTTAAAAAAGATGTACTCCTTCATTCTTTCAAGGAGATCTTTAACTGCCTTGTTTTGTTTTTTAATTCTGTGGGGGGTTTTTGTGTGTGTGTGTTTGTTTTTTGTTTTGTTTTTCGCTTTTTTTTTTTTTTCTTTTTTTTTTTGGTTTGAGAATCTGAAATTAGAAGGAGAATCATGCACCTAGTCTTTCATGCTTTGGAATCTTGAACTTCACGATGTTGGATTTCAGACTTTTGTCTTATCCCTCTAGAAGGGTTCTGTTTTGTTTTGTTTGGCTTTATATTCTCATTCTGGAAGAACTAAGAGATTTCAGTTGCAGCCTGTGATTCGTGGCCTGTATTGCAGTAGGAATGATGATTCAAGAAGCTTGGAATTTGACCCCAGAAAATAGCAAGAGAATGACAGAACTGGTTTTGACCATGGGATTTGTGCTCTGTGGGCACAGGGCAGGAATGGGTACTAATAGCCGGGAAGCACCAGAAGTCTCTACCAGCCCTATGACTGGCCTTGTCTATGGCACTGCCCTGCTGCTCCCAGCCTGGAGCCAGCGGTTGGAGGCAGGCAGACTTGTGGGGCCTCCTATGGGCCAGGCACTTTCTGTGCATCGTCTCAATTGATTATTTCACCCACCTAGTAAGCAAGTCATTACTGTGCCCACAGCACAGACGAGTAACTAGGAGCTTGGGGAAGTTAAATAACATGTCAAAGACCATAGGTTTTGTCTTCAGACTGACTTCTGTTTATTTCCAAAATGCTTATTGTGTGATTTCTTCTTTATATGTATGTGATATGATGGACAGTTCTCGAGTCCTTGTCTGTGGAAAACAAGAATTATACAAAACAGCAGTAAAATATTGTTTGATTTTATGACATCTGGAGCAAGAAATGACTAAGTCAGGCCTCACCTGGTCGCAGAGACTCTGTGGGGATGCCCGGGGGATCCTCAAGTCATCCCAGCGCAGTAGGGTACAGTCCAATGTGGAGCCCAGGCTGTGCTCTCTAGCAGCTGAGTCACCTTGGGCAACTTTTTATATTATGCTTTCTCATTCTTGGTTTCCTCATCAATAGCTTCGGGGTCTACTAGTGCCTTCTCAGGACTGTGATAACGAGAAGTGAGATAGTGGAAGAAAGTGCTTAGCACATAGCATGCCATTCTTATTCAAGTCTGTCTCCCACTCTCCATTTCTCCTTCATATAGAAGGCTCCTTCTGAAACTGGCAGAATGATAGAGGAAGCAGGATGAGAGAAGAAGCTAGGCCTGGGGAGCTCTCAGGACAGACTAGAAGGGCGGCCTCTCTGGCCAACACTGTACCCCTGAGACCCAGGCCTGTGTAAGAGGTACCCTAATTCTACTGTAAGGGTAAATCCCAGACCCCTGAAGGACCACAGCCCAGGGGCAGCCTTTCCTTCAGTCTCTGTTCTGGAGAAGAGACAGATTTCAGAGGTCTCTCAAATGAGCATCAGCACTCTGAGCTGGTAGTAAGAGTTTTACCAGGAAAACATCTCCTTCTGTTGCTCTTGGGATCAGTGTGAGAGTGAGTTTTGTCTGACACAGGCCTTGCCTGAGTGGTGTGTCAACCACTCAGCCTTTAACCACAAGAGCTAAGTGACTCTGAATTTGGGTTTTGTTTTTAGTTTAGTTTCCTTTAGTTTTTGTTTTGGTACTGGGGCTTGAACTCAGAGGCACTCGACCACTGAGCCACGTCCCCAGAACTTTTATGTATTTTATTTAGAGACAGGGTCTCACCGAGTTGCTTAGCACCTCACTTTTGCTGAGGCTGACTTTGAACTCGTGATCCTCCTGCCTCAGCCTTCTGATTTGCTGGGATTACAGGTGTGCGTCATCACGCTGGGCTTAGTTTTTATTTTTTTAATTTTTTTTTTAATAAACCAACCAATCTTATTTCTTGCACAGCACAGTCAACTCAGTTCATTTATTTAACGTGTGTGTGTGTGTGTGTGTGTGTGTGTGTGTGTGTGTGTGTGTGTGTGTGTGCACGTGTCCTCCATGCCAGTCAGTGTAGCACTGGCCATTCAGGAGGAAGCAAAGCTCACAGAGTCCCTCCTTCCAAGCCCCACATGGTCCAGTAGAGCAGGCAAGCAATTAAACAAGAGGACACAAAGTATGGGGAAGAACATTCAGGCTGTGGGAGCAGCAACAGCAGCACAGAATCTTGACTAAGGTGTCGGGAAAGTTTACATAAACATCAAGGCCAGCACACGTCAGGTGACTGTGCAGTGGACAGCATTCCATGTTCTGTCCCCAAAGAGAGCTGGAAAACTTCCTTCCCTCTTCCCCTCCAAATCCTCTCAAAGATAATGGAACAAAGGGAATAATGACAAATACGAAATAAAGTGGAAGAAGAAGAGGTGTCATGCCTCACTGGGCCTTATGTGGGTACAGAGCATGGTGCTAAGAATCTTTTTTTTTTTTTGTACCAGGGATTGAACTCAGGGGCACTTAACCACTAAGCCACATCCCCAGCCCTATTTTGTATTTTATTTAGAGACCGTGTCTCATTGTGTTTCTTAGCAACTCGCTGTTGCTGAGGCTGGCTTTGAACTCAGTCCTCCTGCCTCAGCCTCCTGAGCCGCTGGGATTACTGGCTTTACTGGCTTGTGCCACTGGGCCCAGCAGAATCTTTACATGTATATGTTTCACCGTGTCATTTATTTCTCATGACAATTCTTTGAGGTCAGTATTATTACTATGCTAATTTTCCAAATAAGGAAAGAAGTGAAATGAATAGTTCATAAAACTATCCTGTGGCAGGTCTAGGATTTGAACCCAAGAAACTGTAATTGGGCATTTGGTTATTTCTTATTAAGGGTACTTTTTTTTTTTTCAGGAGTGAAAGACACTATTATTCTCAGAAAGGAGCCTTTGGGTGGAATAGAGAAGGAGATCCTTGGTAGGAGCTGTAAATCCTCCAGTACATGGTAGTGCTGGCTGTAGAGGCCCTCAGATAGTTTCCCCAACTTATCAGAACATGTCCAGGCTCTTGTCCCACCAATCCCAGCCACAGGCTGGCTGCCATGCCCCCTCTTCTCTTCTATCTTGCCACTTCAAGGAATGGGGGCAGCTGAGTGGTAGATTTCCACCTCTCTCTGGCCTCTGGAATCTTTATTCTTACAACACTGGTTATGCCATGGCTTCCCCAGACAAAGATGCCCAAAAGGACAATGCCCAAGGATCTTTTCATTGTAAGAGTAAGAGAATTATAGCAAAGAGCAAATAGAAACAAGTTGTAGAGATCATGGAACCTTCCCGAGAACCTCTACACATAACCCTGTTACCTCCTGACTCCCTGTGACATGGTCTCCCCCGGCAGTCTTTCTGCTTGCTACCTGGTTGATGATCTTGGGCAGTGATCTAAGCTCCCTGACCACATTTGTAAAATGCACCCCACTTCATGTCGGGGTGAGCAATCAAAATAGTTGTATAACTGGAAGCTCTAGGCACAAAAAAGTGCTAAGTAAATGTTCTTATGGTCTGAATCGTGTCTTCCCCAAATTCATACATCGAAGTCCTAGCCTCTAATGTGACTGTATTTGGAGACAGGATTTTTAAAGAGGTAATTAAGGGTAAATGAGGTCCTAAGAGTGGGACCTTAATGCAATAGGATTGCTGTCCCTGCCCTTAGAAAAACAGAAGAGCAACCCGGGATGCACATACAGAGAAGGATGGCTTTGTGAGGACACAAAGAGAAAGCAACTGCCTGTGCACCAGGGAAAGACCTTGGGGGAGACACCAGCCCTGCTGCCACCTCGATCTTGGACTTGAGATTTCCAGAATTGTGAGGAAGTAAATATCTGTCATTTAAGCCACCTGTCTTGGTGTTTTGTTATGGCAGCTCTAGAACTAATACAAATGCTCTCCTCTTCCACTTCTTTCCTTGTTGTTTGAACACTCATGTATCTTCAGGTTTGGAACTAGAAAATTTCTGGCCCAAGCCCAACTTGAGCCAATGGTACTCAAAACTTGGAAAGAAGGGAAAGGGACAATGGTGAGTCCTCTTGGTGTCATTGTGGAGCACCAGTTACGGGCCTGCCCAAGGATTATTTAATTATTGAGGCCAAGGAATGGACCTTTGAATTTCTGTTTACTGTGGATCAAAGGCTCAGACATGAGGTTACACATGACTTTGTGGACTTGTGTCCGGAAGAGATGTAAATGAGTTCTGAAAGGTATGAAAGATAATCCTCAAGGTTATGGTTCTATTGCTTGTGGGCCAGTTACCCGTTTTGTATCTAATCCAGTCATCTTACTCCAACATTCTTTCTCCAATGCCCGTGTGATTCCAGTGACTCTAACTCTCCTTGGAATCCAGCTTCACTCTCCTTCACTAAGGAGCGGAATACATCTTTGACACACGTTCACTCTAGGTATAAAAATCATGTTGTTGACTTTTAAAATGCATTTTCTGACAAGTATAAGAAATTCCATTTTTTTTTTTTAGAATGCAAAGATCCCCTTTAAGGCCTTTTATGCTTTCTTTGATTGGGATTTTTTTTTTTTTAACTCTAGATTTTCTTGGTTTCTGCATTAGTAGTTTTAAAACACCAATGCTCAAGAAGTACAAAATCTAATATATTTTCCACAGAAGATTTTGATTTCTTCGACAGGCAGAGAAAATCTAAAGTAACATGTAAAGTTGGTTTTATTCTTTTTCTCCTCCTTGTCTCCTAATTTCACTACACACTGTGTCCTCTAATTTGGGTCTGTTTCTATCTCGTTGACTTAGGTGATAAGAAATGACCAGATAGCATGCAAGTTATGATTAAGTACAGTGGTCCCCTCCAAGGCTATATGCATTTAAATATTTGCATTTAAATGCTTTAACCTAAGTGCTTTTAGACTGTTTACTTGAGCATTGCCTCTACCTCCCCAAACTCTCCCTTCTTTCTGCCTTTCCTTCCCATAAATACACTTCAGCTAAAACAATTCCAGTTACATAATAAGATTCAGGTAAAATTTCTTTTGATGACCAGTTATTTAGAAAGCATTTAATCCAAAGACATGAAACTTTAATGGCATCGGGGGCAATTGTTATAGAAAGAAGCTTAAAGCTTGGACATATGAGAAAGTTCTTGCTCTGCCCTTTATCAGTTGTATGAGCTTGTGCAGATCATTTAATGGAGCCTTGTGGTCCACACCTATGACCCTGCTGCACAGGAGAATTCCAAGTGTGAAGAAGGATCATAAAAAGTAATGTCTGATCAGGAAGGTCTGCTATGGGCAACTTGAGGCATTGCTGACCTGCATGGAAATGTTTGAGGGTCACTGGGGAGTCCCCAGAACTGGTTAGTGACCACCTGGTCACACAGATATTGAATTTAACCTCGGTATATAAGCACTTGCTCCCTTGTTACCTTAAATTCCTTTTGCTACCCATCTGGTCTTCCAGTTTCTAATTAAAATTTGGAAGTTGCATGAAAATTCGGCAGGAACAGTTTTTGTGAAATGTTTTCTCCAGTGAAGCAGATTGTGCTGCTCATCGAGTCAGCTCTCAAACTAATTTAACTCTCAGCCCTGTAGCCTTCATACAGAAAGACAGGCAAAGCAAAAATGGAGCTGCGATGAACCGTGCCAGTTGGACTGCCTCATGCTTCTGACTCATTTCAGAACCATCATCATGTCAATAGAAACATCCACTCTAACCTCTCCCCCCATATTTTTGCAGGGAAATGCTATTAGAAAAGCAAGGTCCAGAGAGAAGCAGTGAATTAACATTGTGATCAGGCTCAAAGACAAAGCAGTTCTAGTCATCCAAAGATGCCTTGGTCACTGGATCAAAAAAAATAACACTGGGAAAACAGGAAGGGAAAAGTTTACATACCTAAAGCAAGGTATATATAACAAATAGTTATTATTTACCAACATTTTACAAATACCTGACACTGAGTTTATAAATCAATTATTTTGTTTGATTGTCCCAATTGCTATAATCAGTCAGTACGTTAGTTGCTATAACAAACATCCCCAAATCTCAGTGGCTTAATATTGTAATGGTTGATTTCTTATTACTCATGCCTTAGGATGAACAGGAGGAAAGGGAGGGACTCAGGTCCCTTTTTGGGTAATCCTACTCTCTCTGGGACCTTGGAGTTTCCCCCTGGATCTTCTGCATTTTGCTAGAAGATGAGGGGAGAGGGAGAAAGTGCACAGAGCAAATATCCCACAGTGGATTCTTAAGGTCTAGCCCTGAATGTGGTATGGATGACTTCTGCACACATTTTGTAGACCAGAATTCAGTCATATGGCCTACCTAGCTGCAAGAGAGGCTAGAAATGTCCACTAGGGATATGAACAGCAGGAAAAGGAAGCAGTTTGTTGAACACATAGTCTTTGCATAACAATTCATTACCCCATATTGCAGATTAAACTGAATTTAAACAAATAAAATAATTTGCTCAATAGCACCTAGCAAGTAAGTGGCAGAACCATGATCGGTTCTTGGCAGGATAAGTTATTGGTAGAACCCAAGAACCTGACTATAGTTTATTGGGCTTTGAAATTAGAGAGAAAACTGCCATTCTCCCTGAGCACATTCTCCAAACCTGGGCATTTTCTGAAATTTGCAAGGTAACATGGACATTGCAGTTTTCCATACTGAAATAGACAATAATGGGAATAAAGTGCAGACAAGGTAATCCAGAGGCAATGTCTCTTTAGTTATTTGATTCTCCCCAGGGTGCGGGTCTGGCCCCCTGGATTGCTCCCCAAGTATTAGATGATAGAATTAAGTTCATTTTTTATCTCTATCCAAACTTTACCCTTAATCTCTGTACCCTTTCCCAGAGATTTCTTTAAGATTCCCCTTTTTTAAGAGCATCTGATGTAATACGGGTACAGGGAACCTACCACATTTTAGACTTGGTGCCCCTCCCCCAGCACATCCATGTCTCACAGAGCAGTGGTGACCCCAGTGTGTCACCTGAGGTCTAAGGTGATGAATTCATGTGTCACTGTGGATTGCTAGGGACACCTTGGTGCCACTGATCTGTAGGACACTGAAGTGGTGGCAGTGGTTTCTAGTTTTCAAGTCTAAAATGTGGTATAAAAGGGCTGGGTATGTAGCTTAGTGGTACAGCACTTGCCGAACATGCATGAGGCTTTAGGTTTGATCCCCAGTACTGCAAGACAAACTGACAAACGAATAAAATGTGGTATAAATGCACCTTTCCAGGGGCCTGTTTGTCATATTCTGAGTCAATAATAACTATTTAAATCTTGACCCCTCTGTACTCCATTCAGCCCTCAGTATTTGAACTCACAATGGCACTGCTTTTTCCTATCTCCCACCTCCCCAACCCTGCCTGAATTCTGTATTCAGTCAAATGAAGGTTGCTTGTGACTCTGGGTCTCCTGCTACTCTGTCTTTGGTCACACGGTGTCTGCTTTCCCAGCATGCTTTTCTGCTCTTCCCCATCCCATTTTCAAGGTTTTGTTCAAATGCTGCTCCCTTGGATACAAACTTGGGGTTTCTAAGCTCTCCAGGGAAGAAGAGAGCCAAGAAAAGGGTTCTGGGCACAGGGTGGCTGCTGCATCTGCTAATCCAGCTACCTGGGCAACATAGACATGCCTTAGGGACAAGGTGTGTGTGTGTGTGACAGAGAGAGAGAGGGAGAGAGAGAGAGAGAGAGAGAGAGAGAGAGAGAGAGAGAGAGAGAGAGAGAGAGAGAGAGAGAGAGAGAGGGAGGGAGGGAGAGTTTTAATTAACTGGAAGTTCTGCATCCACAGGTGATGTAATATCAGAAGCTCAGACACATTGGACCCAGGGATTCCAAGGACAGGAGTGCATGTGCGTGTGTGTGTGTGTGTGTGTGTGTGTGAAAGAGAGAGAGAATGAGAAAGAGAGAGAGAGAGAGAGAGAGAGAAAGGGAGAGAGATGGTCTTCTGCCACTCCCTGAGAATCTCTTAGGACTGTCTATGGGATCTGTCTTGTACTGTAGCAATATCTAAAACAAAATAGGCCTCATTTTGGATAACTGAACTTTGCAGTTTTTGCACTGATGTAAAGCAATACAAACAGCAGACAGCCAAGCCCGTCTGTGAACTAAACAGACTTTCTGGTTTCTTCTTACGTGAGACAATATTAACTAATTCGGTTTAAATTAGCCCCTTTGAACTCTCAGTTCCTGAAGCACTTAGTCTTATTCACAGGATAGGTTCCCTATAAAAGCGTCCTGATAAACAAAAGGAAACCTCAGAGTCATGGTTTGAGTGTTAAAACAAATGTGACCTTATTTTGCACTCAATGCAGATGAAGCAGGACATGCTAAATGGAACTGATGAATTAAAGCACCTTTAATTTGATATCTCAGCTTCTTCCTCATATTGCTGATATGCTGAAATCATTTAATAAATGTGCGCTGAGTGTGGGGTGGGGTGTAATTCAGTGATAGAGCACTTGCCTAGCATGCACAAGATCCCTGCTGCTCATCCCCAAAACTACAAAGAAAAGAGAAAACCTTTAAATGTATACTGAACACTCATTGGTCACAGGGCACTCAGGTAAGTGTCTGGATGTGGTAGGGAGCCAGGCAGAGTGATCCTTGCCCTCTGGGAGCTTGGAGGCTGTAGCCAGAAGCTCTGACTCTATTCTCAGAATCTCTTTGCAGGTGTCTGTCTGTGCTAGAGGGAATTCAAAAGCAGCTTTAAAATGTTTTCCCCACAGCAGAGCAGTATTAATCAGAATGGGAAGAGGGGAACTGCTAATTCCACACACAAGATAGAGGAATACGTGCCTTTGTTTCACGTCTGTTTTCCCCACATAAGAAGCAGACAGCTTCACTGATTATATACTGTTGACAGTGACCTTTCCATTTTTCTCTCTTGACAACATGTAATTGAGTGTGAAGTATCTATTGGTGGACTGCAAGTGTGAAGAATTCTCAGGATAATGAACTTGATTTTCCCTTTGAAATGCAATTCACATTTGTGAAGCGTCTTTTACATAGAAGGTATGGAGCAAGGTGCTTCACAGGCATTATCTCATTTGAGCCTCACAATCGCCTCTGATGTAGGCATCATTAGCCAGCTTTTATGAACAGGATGAAAGGGGAAAGAGGAAATGGCAGCTTAGGCTTGGAAAAATGCTAATTCACTTCCAGGGAATGAATGAATATGCTCCCTACCTTGTTTCTCTTAGACAGATTTTGATAAACATCTTTAATATTAATACCTGCCTTACATTTGCATACTTCTCTCAACTTTTCAAAGCATGGTCACCTCTTTCATATTTCATCTGATGCTCATGCTAGCCATGTACTGATAACTGTCTAGAACTATTTGATGGTGTCTCTTTGTAAGCCTAAACCTCTGCAGAGAAACTCGCTTTTATCACACAGTCAAGGTTCAGGACTAAGCCAATAGTGATCTTCCTTCCAGAAATCAAACCTATGCCTTCATTGGCAGGGTCTCTCTGGGATGGTGTAATCTGCTGTGTGAGAGCAGGGGACATCAGTACTATCATATCAGAACCGATTGCTGTGGTTACAACAGTCCCAACATTTTAGAAATGTAGGTGTCTGGGTCTTCCTGGCACCCAGTTTTGCCTGAATTAACGATAGCCAAAGGGAAAGAAGAGACATGAAAAGAAGGAAAAAGACATTTCTGTGTGTTTGTCTGGTGAGGTGTATTTATCCTTAAAAAACAACAACAACAACAACAACCACCAAAAAAAAAAAAACCCCAAAAACAAAAACAGAAACCAGTCTAAATGAAGCAGGGAGGCGGTGACAGCAGATGAAGCATTAAGCAGGTGCTTTCTTAATTGCTACAGCTGGTGCCAAGTGTTTGGCACGATTTCTCTCCTCATTTTCGATTATTGGCATGAGTGCTCCTTTCTCTTTTTAGCTGAAGCATCTGAGAAGAGTCTCTGAACCTTCTCTGCTCCTCTCACTTTTACAGGAAAGCAAACAGGAAGTTTTTCTTCAAAGATTGTAAATAAACACAATCCTTTGGGTTTTATATTTGTATTTGTTTTATTATATTTTATTGCCTCAAAGCAACTCATTGACTCTAGAAAAGGTAACTGGCTTAAATGCAACTTGATGTTTTATTTAATTTTGCCAAATTGCTATGAGTTGAATTTTTAACTTATTTCAAAAGATTTGATTCAATTGCTCAGACTCATCGGAGTGATCTTGACTTCAGAATTGAATGTCCAAACCCATAGCCTCCTGTGGTGGTTTATTTTAAAACAAAGGTTGTTAAATTCTCCCATCAATGTGGCATATTCATTTTGCTATTGGATTTTTCTCCTTTTCGTGGTGAAGGCACAAGTTGTGAAAATATTGACTGCAAAGTTATTTCATGCCTTATCATTCCATGAAGAGCGAACACTGCCCAAAGCTTATGAAGAGCTAACCGTGTGCTGAAAACAGTACAAGGAGCCATGGAGAATCCAAAGATAAGCAAGACATGGTCTTTCCCTTTCAGCTGGTTTGGTCCCTAACGGAAAGCAAAACTGTAGGAGGAATAACATGACACAGTTCAGGGCAAAACAAAGCAGCACAATAAAGTAAAGCACAGGTGTGTCAGTGACTTCTTTGTTGTTGCTGCTGCTGTTCTTGCAGTGCTGGGGACAGAACCCAGAGTCTCCAGCATGCTGAGAAAGTGCTCTACCACTGAACTTTATCCCCAATGCCTAGCAATTACTTCTGCTGGCAGATCTAGCGTTTTAAAAATTCTTCATTTTCCCCCTTTCTTAAGGTAACTCTGCTTAGACAATGCTATTCAAGTTAGGCATGGTGGCGCATGCCTCTAATCCCAGTGACTGGGGAGGCTGAAGCAGGAGGATTGTATGTTTCAAGCCAGCCTCAGCAATTTAGCCAGGCCCTAAGCAGTGAGAACTTGTCTCAAAATATAAAATTAAAAGAGCTGGGATGTGGCTTAGTGCCTCTGGGTTCAATCCCCAGTACAAAAAAAAAAAAAAAAAAAAAAAAAGCTATTCAATTACTCTACTTAAGGCAATATTTGAATTCTGATGCATTTCCAACACCTTTATCTTCTATTGACTTTATTCTGCATATATAAGAGACCACAAAGGCAGAGAGCACACACACAGGTTTTTTGGTTTTGTAGTACTAGGGATTGAACAAGAGGCACCCCACCATGGAGCTACATTCCCAGTCCATTTTTAATTTTTTTTTTTCTGCCGAGACAGGGTCTCACTAAGTTGCCCAGGCTGGCCTTGAACTTGTGATCTTCCTAAGTCTCCTGAATACATTAGGATTGCAGGTGTGTGCCACCATACCTGGCCAAGCACATGGTATTGAACAAAAAAAAAAAAAAAAAAATACAAACCCTATTCTTATATTGGAATTTTATTTCAAATTACATTTAAAGAAGAGGGAAAGAAAAGCCGGGCATGGTGGTGTATGTCTGTAATCCCAGTGGCTGGGGAGGCTGAGGTAGGAGGATTGAGAGTTCAAAGTTAGCCTCAGCAAAGTGAGGAGCTAAGCAACTCAGTGAGACCCTGTCTCTAAATAAAATACAAAATAGGGCTGGGGATGTGGCTCAGTCGTCAAGTGCCCCCGAGTTCAATCTCCTGTAAAGAAGAAGAAGAAGGAGGAGGAGGAGGAGGAGAAGGAGGAGGAGGAAGAGGAGGAGGAGGAGAAGGAGAAGGAAGGGTAAGGGGAAGGGGAAAGGGAAGGGGAAGGGGAAGGGGAGGAGAAGGAGGAGGAGGAGGAGGAGAAGGAGGAGGAAGAGGAGGAGGAAGAGGAGGAGGAGGAAGGGTAAGGGGAAGGGGAAAGGGAAGGGGAAGGGGAAGGGGAGGAGAAGGAGGAGCAGGAGGAGGAGGAGGAGGAGGAGGGGGAGGAGAAGGAGGAGGAAGAGGAGGAGGAAGAGGAGGAGGAGGAAGGGTAAGGGGAAGGGGAAAGGGAAGGGGAAGGGGAAGGGGAGGAGAAGGAGGAGCAGGAGGAGGAGGAGGAGGAGGAGGGGGAGGAGAAAAGAGAGAAAACTTATGTACATAGAGAGCTTCAGAGACTTGGGTTCTGGTCCTGTTTTCACTTTCAGCCACTTGCATTTCTGGGTCCCTTAAGTCTTACCTGGGTGGTTTCCAAAACCTCTTTCAGTCTTAATGGTTTGAGGGTGATGTCTCACATCTTGTCCTAAATGAATCCAGCGCAATCCTGTACGGAGGAAAGGAAACTGAAGGCTAGAGGGAATACCTGGGGCGCCAGGAGGAGGGAAGAAGGAGCACTATTTGGGTGAGATCCTCTTGGCCTCTGCTCTCTCAGCTTCCTGTTTAAATACCACATCGTTTGTAGTTCAGAGTTGCTCAGTTTATACCAGGTCTGATTCCTTCTCATTCCCAGGAAGTGTTGCACTGACCTAAGAGAGGACAAGGGTGGCCTAGTCACCTGCCCACCCCTCAAAACAAACAACCACCAAAAAACCCAACCAAAGATGTAAAAGCGAGGTTCTCAAGATAGTCCCAGTTTGTGCTGCCTTGTGTCTACAAATAAGCTTTGAAGGCAAATCAAGTGAATTTTTAAAAACTGCCAGAAGGAAATGGGGGAGACTATGGCGTGAGAGCGAGAAATGCCATGTCTCTCCACGGTTCTTTCCTGTCTCATTTCACAGCCAGCAGTCTGATCAGGACCTGATTAACCGCATGCCCGTAGGACACTGCTGGTCCCCTAACGACCCCCTCCCTCAGGCTCTTCCTGCCCAGGGCACATGCTGTTCTCCTTCCTCTAATCTCCATTCGCCTGGCTGCTCTGGTTTATCATGAATCTGTTACCTGTCATATCACATCTCAACTCTAGTTACTTACGTTCATTACATATATATGAGAGAGAGAGAGGAGAGGGAGAATAATTACAGAAATTGAACAAATTCACATTCATCACATTGCGTAGTTACTGTGTGTGTGTGTGTGTGTGTGTGTGTGTGTGTCTAAAGTCTACTCTCTTAGCAAATTTTCAGTATATAACAACAACATGAAGTGTAATCACTATACCTATATCAGATCCCCAGGCTAATCCCACATAGGTCAAAGATCCCTGCCTCTACACCTATTTCCCAATTTGTGGTTCTTAAACTTTTAGGTACATTGGAACCATTTGAAGGGTTTGTCCAAACACAGGTTGCTGGACCTGTCCTCCAGAATTTCTAGACTCAGTGAGGGTAGGACTGGGGTCAAGCCCCCCAATTTGCATTTCTAGTAAGTTTCAGGGTGATGTCCATTCTGGGACCACAGTGAACCATTGCTCTAATTCCCTTCTCTGATCTTAGGGAGAGAGGTTTAGCTTCTTACCTGAGCGTCTTCTCTGAGATGGAGCTCCTACTCATAACTATTTCCTGTTCATGGTATCAATATCTGCACCATTGAAAATTCCTTTACTGCAGGTTCCAAACACCTCTCATCACTTCTGTTTTAATTAATCTTTCTCACGTCTACATAACCCAGCTCTAGCCACCAACTCAACCATCTTTCCTCCTGCTGCAAGCTTTCCTGAACTTGATCTTCACTTTTCTTTTGACTTTTTATACACGCATTTTCCTTTCCATTCCCAGAAATTTCCCAAGTTGCTGTCCTGATACTATTTGAAAAGTATCATATCCAATGGGATTTCCTTATTGTGTAATAACAGTAGTCAATTTTCTTTGTCTTCAATTCTATTCCAGTCATGTATTAAGTACTACATAGATAGTTTATATACAGAAACATTTCATGTAAGGATTGGCCTTATGTCAATCTCATGATTGAACTAGATATTACTTTACAGATTAAAAAAATAGTATCAGATAAATTAAATAATTTACCCAATAGCTCAAGTGAGGAAACCAGGATTGGACCCAGCTCTGACTTCACATTCAATATATATAAACACTTCAGTAGGCACCCCCTTATCTATATGTTGCAGGCACCTAGTTAATGCCTAAAACCACAGAGCCCTACATATATTGTGCTTTTCCTGTACATATGTACCTATAATAAAATCTAATTTATATATTAGGCAAATAAGATTGACAACTATAACTACTAACAAAATAGAACAATTGTAACAATATTCTATGATAAAAGTTATGTTAATGTGGTCTCTTTTCCTCTCTCAAGAGATATTGTACTGTAAATCTTAGCAACATTAGCATAGCCTTTCTTTTCCCTCTTCTTTCCTTATTGAGAACTTACACCTTTTCACTTAAAGGAAGCACTTCACTATTACCATTTGGCATATCCAAATTGCCAGCATCATTACTCTTATACTTTGGGGCATAATACAGGTTTCTTAAACACAAGCACTCTTATACTACAACAGACCCTCTGATACTGAGGTGGTTACTAAATGATTTACAGGGAGGTAGTATATACAGCATGGATACACTGACAAGGATGTCACATTTCAAGCTGGACAGAGCAGTACAGTGTGAGATTTTTACTATGTTACCCAGAATGATGTTAACTTAGAATGTATAAGTTGTTTATTTCTAGAATTTTCCACTTAAGTTTCGGACCACAGTTGACTGTGGGTAACTGAAATCAGGGAAAGTGAAACCACAGATAAGGTGGGACTACTGTACTCCAGAATAAGCTTAAACACCCCCCCCCCCCCCGCCACCGCCGGGACCTGTTAAACTATTAAGTTTTAGTTCTAGTGCCAGAGGTTTTGAACTGGGTTGAGGCCAGGGCATACCTGTCTGAATCCTTAACAGTCCCCTAGTGATTCTGATGTGGGTGTTCTTAAAACCAGAGCCACATATCTTTTGAGAAGTAGTCCCCTGTATCCCTGTAGTGACATAATTGGCCATGTCCTCTCCTTAAGCACTTTCCTGGGTTGCTATGATACAACATTTTTTTTCCTTTTCTTTCTTTTTTTTTTTTTAGTTTCGTGGGCTCTCTGATTCTGTTCTCCATTTCCTGCTTCCTCTCCTGCCCATATCACTGCCCCCAGACTCTGCCCTCCACCTGCTCCTCTCTTTGCTATTTGTCCCCAGGAGCAGTGCTCCAACTTGGGCAGATGGTTCCCCACCTTGCCCTTCTAGTGCCAACCTCCTGGTGAGAGTCACGGAGCAGCATGAAATGATTTTGGAACAGAGATGAGATTCAGCCCCAGTTCTGCACAAAACCAAGAGGCAGGTGACATTGATCCTGATTCCCCATCACCCCACTCTGCCCTTGGTCTTTCCTCTTACCCAGGAGACCTCTGTGCTTTGCAGTTTCCTAATCAAATCACTTCAGCAAAAGAGCTGATTATTTTACACTGTCACACTAATGTGTTAACTCTCTCAGTCATTTGCATTTTTAAAGCCTTTAATTTCTCTTTGTGGATTCAACTATTGTTCATGTGTTGAAGATGTTTTAGGCTTCACTTAGCAGACTGGGGACTGAATCAGGACTGAGGAGGAAGGAGGGTGATCTGGCTTGGGAGGGGGCCTTTGATTCTCCTCAACATTTTCTGGAGCTTAGATTCAAAAGCAGCTAGCAACACTGCTGGCGGGGTACAGCTTGGCCTTTCCGGTCTCCTGTAAACCCAGGGCCCTGGGCAGGGAGAAGCAATAACTGCAACTCCTGCAGATCTGTCCCTAGAAGTGCAGAGGGTAAGGACAGACTGGAGCTGGCAGTTTGGCTGGCTTTCTGCCACCCCTACTCTCACCCTTAGAATGGCTGACTCTTCTTCTTTCAAGTCTCAGCTTAAGCCTTCTCTCTTACAAGCAGCCAGCCCTGACCACTGTGCTTACAGAGGACCCTCTTGGTGATTCTCTATATCAGCAGCTGTTTTCCTTCATTGCATTGATCTCAGTTTGTAATTATTTTATTTACTATTACATCTGTCCCTAAATGGAGAGTAAGACTCAAGAGGACAGAGACCATTTCCAGCATGATCCCTAATATGCTCACAGCATAATGCTGGCTCGTAGTAGATAGAAAATATCTGCAGCAGAAAGAGTTAGACCTTCATCACCCGGCACTCATTAGTCCTTGAACTGTCCCCAGTAGCTATCCCGGTGCTGAAAGCCTGAGGCAACGCAGAGCAGTGTGTTCACATTATTGCTGGGATGGGGTAAGGGGTACCTTGAAGGTGGTACCCAGAAAATTATGAAAGACTTTGAAATAGGCAAAAAAAAAAAAAAAAAAAAAAAAAGATTACTGTGTGTGTCTAGGACACTATTGAGTTGTCTAGATTTTCACTGTCTTTGACTTGTTACAACCTTGTAGAAAACTGATAGGGATACAAATGATTCCTTTTTTTTTTTTTTTTTTTGGCATTTTAAAATATTTGTTCTGTTTAGATAGACATGACAGTAGAGTGTATTTTGATATATCATAAATACACTGAGTATAATTTAGGATCCCATTCTTGTGGTTGTATATGATGTGGAGTTTCATTGGTCGTGTGTTCATGTATGAACATAGGAAAATTATGTCTGATTCATTCAACTGTCTTTCTCATTTCCATTCCTTCTCCCTTCCCTTCATTCATCTTTGTCTAATCTGATGAACTTCTATTCTTCTCTCCTTCCCTCCCTCATTGTGTGTTAGCATCCACATATCAGAGAGAACATTTGACCTTTGTTTTTTTTTTATTGTGATTGGCTTATTTCACTTAGCACGATAGCCGCCAGTTCCATCCATTTACCAGCAATGCCATAATTTCATTCTTATTTTATGTAAGTGATATTCCATTGTGTATATATACCACATTTTCTTTATCCATTCATCCATTGAAGGGCACTGAGGTTGGTTCCATAGCTTAGCTATTGAGACAAATGATTCTTGTCCTTAAGATGCAAATGAATTTTGTCTGGTGGACAAAATTGATAATTGCCCTGCATATTGGCCAGTTTCACACCGATGTTGAAATTCATTTTAGCTTTCCTACATATATGTATTCTTGGAATTCCCCTTTGAACTGGTTATAACATCTAACTGGTTACTCATTATTTAGAAAAATAAAACCTCTGATATGTTGATTTTATATTTGTACATGATTTACAATTTTAGCTTTTTTGGGGAGCAGGTACCAGGGATTGAACTCAGGGGCACTTGACCACTGAGCCACATCCCCAGCTTTATTTTGTATTTTATTTAGAGACAGGGTCTCACCAAGTTGCTTAGCACCTCATTTTTGCTGAGGCTGGCTTTGAACACATGATCCTCCTGCTTTAGCCTCCCAAGCATTTGGAATTACAGACATGTGCCATCACACCCAGCACAATTTTATTTTTTTAAATAACTTTTTAAAATTGTACTTCACCAAAATCAAGAACATTTGTGCATCAAAGGATAATAACAAGAAAATGAAAAGTCAATCTATAGAAAGGGAGGAAATATTTGCAAATTATATATAGAATCTATGTGCAGAATATATAAAGAACTAAAAGTCAACAACAATAAAACAATGAACCAAATTAAGAAATGGGCTAAGAATTTGAACAACTCTTCAAAGAAGATTATACACAAATGGTCAGTAGGCATATTATAAGATGTTCAATACCATTGGTCATTAGAAAAATGCATATCAAAACTACAATGAGATACTACTTCGTAGGTACTGGGATGTATACAATCATAATCCTAATTGTTTTAAAATGGGAAATAAATGTTGGCAGGGATGTGGAGAATGTAGGACTAGAAATTGGTGTGTTTGCTGTGGAAAATAGTTTGGTGGTATCTCAAAAGATTAAACTTATAATTTCCATATGACCCAATAGTTCTACTGCTAGGTATCTATACAAAAGACTTGAAAGCAACTTGCCCAGATATTTGTACACCAATGTTCACAGCAGCATTATTAACAATTGCCAAAAGGCAGAAACAACTCAAGTATCAATCAGTGAATGAACAGATAAACAAATGTGGTACGTAAGTACAATGGAATATTATTAAGCCATTAAAAGTAATAAAATTTTGCCATCTGCTACAACATGGATAGACCTGGAAAACATTATGCTTAGTGAAATAAGCCAGACAAAGAAAACAAGCGTTGTAGGATTCCACTCGAGACATCTAGAATAGGCAAATTCGCATGTCACAGAAAATGGAATAGAGGTTACGGGGGCTTGTGGAAAAGGAGTATGGGGAACTGTTGTTTAATGGATGAAGAGTTTTTTGGGAGGAATGATGAAAAAGTTATGGGTATAGTTAGTGGTGAGTTATGTAACATTATGAATATACTTAATGCCATTGAATTGTCCACTTACAAACGATTAACATGATAAATACTATGTTTTAAATCTATCTATCTTATCTATTTTACCACAATTTAAAAAATTACCTTTTAACACGGGGTCATGGCCAGATGTGCATTTGAGAGCACCATGGTGGAGGATGGAGATTCTAAAAGCCTAGTCTGCAGTGCAGCTCACTTACCAGCTGTGGAACCCTGGATTAGGCAGAGTTGACAGCTATTGCTGACTGTGTTGGGACATCCATCAGAAAGGAAGGAGCCAAAGGAGATGTCTAGGTTTCTGGCTTGAGCACCCAGGGGGATGGCAATGCCTTATAATATAATGAAGGAAGACAGGGAGGGAATGGGGAGAGTAGTGGAACTGCAGTTAAAAGTTCAGTTTTGGTAACATAAACTTGCAGATAGCCCCAAGGAGAGGCATTAAGTGGGGAGGTTAACTGAGCTCAGTAAAGAGGTCTAGGCTAGAGTTTTAAACTGGGATACGTCAGTATGTAGCAGTCCTCTGAGTCATAGGAATGACTGACAGAGTTACGTAGAAAGAATACCCGTGTCCAGCCCTGCAGGTCGGCACGTGACACTGAAGGCATAGACTCTGAGGAAGAGGGAGAGCTCTTTAATTATATGACAATATTAACAATCAGGGTATTGAATCTCAAAATCTAAATATCAAACTTTTCTTGAAAATTAAGTAAACTGTTCCAGCAATTCAAGCCTGAATTTCCATTGTATGCCTCCTACATTATTTAACAAAATTCCTGACAATAAAGTATGTGTCAAAAACTTTCATTTTATGAATACCAGTATTACTTTGATGTTGTTGCTTTTACACAGTCCAAATAAGGAGGACTTGAACTCTCCAAGTCCCGTTCACCACTGTTTACCTGAACCCATGCAGTCACTTATGTTTTCTCTGTGTGTTTAAGTAGTTTCATTTCCTACCACCTGTTGTCACCTTTCAGGTAATTTTTTAATTAAGACACTTGTGTTAGTCAATTTTTTTTTCAATGTGACCAAAATACTCAATAGCAACTTATTAATGGAGGAAGGCCTTATTTGGGTTCACAATTTCATGATTTCAGAAGTTTCAGTCCATGATCTGTTAGCCCCATTGCTTTGGGCCTGAGGTGAGAGAACATCATGGCATATAGATGTGGCAGGAAAGTTGCTCAGTTCATGGCAGCCAGGAAGGAGAGAGAGAGAGAGAGAGAGGGAGAGAGAGGGGGGGTGGGAATATGAATGACAGTGAATATTGGGGGGAGATAAAGGGCCAGGGAAAAGACATAGTCCCCCAGAGCAACCTCCAGTGACCTACTTCCTCCAGTTATGTTCCACCTGCTTACAGCTTTCATCACTTTCCAGCGTTCATTCAGTTATCAATGGCTTCATCTACTGATAAGGTCAGAGTCCTCATGACCCCATCACTTCCTAAAAACTCCATTTCTCAACACTGCTACATTGGGACCAAGTCTTCAATTCATGAGTCTTTGGGGAACACTCATATTCTAACCATAACGACATCACTTAGGGAAATTGCGTACCATTTGTGGTGAGTCATCTGACCACATAGAAATGATGATGTGTCATTCAGTGCATGACTTACTTCATTGGACATTTTACTTGATTGTACAAGCATACTCTACGTGGTCAATTTAGTGTTCATAAAGTGGTAAAACTGTGTGGTTTAGTCAACAACTACTTGGTGCCTGCTTACACCTTACATGGAGAGAGTGGGTATTGGGAGTCACTGGGTAGGAGACCTGAGATGACACTGCCAAACTCTAAATTTCTTTGGAATGCAAAACCAGTAGTAGCACAGTTAAACCCTGTGGTTTAAGTATTTTGAACACAAAGTCCTCTGTCTCTGAACTGTTTCTGGTCTCCTGTCTCTCAGAGGTAGGGGTTCCTTCTCTGTAGTCTCATAGCTTTCTGGGTCTATTCCTAATGTTGCTCATCTCAGCGTACTGTAATTACTGTTTCTGTGTCTGTGTCCCACCAGAGGTGAGCCTTACAGTGGGGTGATATCTGGTCCAGGATTATAGCCCCTGGCCCAACCAGTCCTTGAGCAAAGATCCAGAGATTCAGCACCCACAGGCCTTCATATTATAGGGGCTCTCTCCCTTTGTATTTTCTGAATGACACATGAAATCTTCATAGCCATATATATTGTCATATATATATTTTGTATGACAAAAAATCAGTACATCCATTTTCCGGTGACATTTAGTGTTCCTGGTTTCTGCCTCATATCGCATCTGTCCTGGTAAGTGTCTCTCTATCTCTTAATCATAAGTTCTTTATCCACAACTGTCCCAGAGAAGGGTTTTATAGACAGCCTGTCTCTGTTCTGGTCTCCTGGGAGCAGGCCTAAAAACTGACAATCAATTCATTTAGCTAATTGGTATACTGCTGTCTCTCCCTTTTGCTTTCCAATGTTCATTCCAACCACGGTTTGTTCAGAGTGACCTCTCTGGCAACCTCCTCCAGTCTTTCACACAAGCAAGTGAGTAACCTTTGGCCAGCATGCAAAAGATAGCCACTGGACTGTGCCTCTGTTCAAGGACCAAACTTTGCCATGGTCTGGGCTTATAGATGGATGGGAAGTACAGGCTGACCTTGCCAAGTGTTCGAGGCCTGGGCACTTTCAGTCCTTTGGATGCTGACCAGAGTCTTCTCAGCACTTACAGAAGCCCCACCTGCCTCTGCCTCAGTGCATACAGGAAATTTGCCGCTGAGCATGTAAATATTTATATTGCATAATTTCTGAGGCCCCAGGAAATTTCGCCTATCCACTCTCCAATCTATTCTTTTATGCCAAAAATTGTTTTAATTGACAAAACGTCCAATGATCAATTAGAATCAAAGTTTTAAAAACTCCTAGGAGCAGTTAAATTTTTCAAAATGTGAACTTTTTATTAAATACAACATACATACACAAAAGTGCAGAAATCATAGGTGTCAATAGTCGCTCATACAATGAACACCAAACACTGACATTTTCTCAGAGCCTCCTGCCTCCTGCCTTATGCCCTCTTCCCGTCGTGTTCCTACCCTCCACCAGGGAAACCACTATCCTGGCTTAGAACAAAAGAGATTACATTATTTAGTTTTTTAAATTGGTAGGTAAAATATTATGTATTTATTGTGTATGACATATTGTTCTGAATACATAGTGAGGAATGACTAAATTTAGCTAATTAATCTATGCATTATCTTGCATAGAATCATATTTACTTGTTTTGTACTTTATATAAGTGGAATCACATATGTATGTATTCTTTGGAGTATGGAGTGCTGCTTTTACTCAGCATTATAGCTTCATCTATGCCATTGCACATAGTTGTAGTTTGTCCACATTCATTGCTGTATAGTATTCCACTGTGCAAATAAACATGAATTATTTAATTATTCTAATGTTAATGGACATTTGGGTTGTATTTTAGACAGTTTTTTTGTTTGTTTGTTTGTTTGTTTTTTTGTTTTTTTTTCTGTGACCAAAGGACCTGATAAGAACAATTAGAGGAGTAAACGTTTGGCTTATGGTTTCAGAGGTCTCAGTTCATAAACAATCAATTCCATAGCTCTGGGCCTGAAATGGAGCAGAACATCATGGCAGAAGAGTATGGCGGAGGAAATCAGCTCAAAATATGGCAATCAGAAAGCGGAGAGAGCTCTGCTCACCAGGGACAAAATACAAATACCAAAGGCATGCTCCGGTGACCCACCTCCTCCAATCACTCTCTACCTGCTTACAGTTACCAACCAGTTAAATCATGTCTGTGGATTAATGCAATCATTAAGTTAAGGCTCTCATAACCCAATCATTTCACCTCTAAACATTCTTGCACACATAAGCTTTTGGGGGATGATTCATAGCTAAATCAAAACAGGTTGCTTTCAGTTTTCTCCTTACAAGTAGAGCTGTTATGAACATTCTAGTTCAGGTCTTTCAGTGAACTGTGGACACTTCTCTGCTGGAAATACACTGAGGGTGGACTATATGGGACATAGGATATGCATATTCAGCATTTGTGGGTACCATCAAACACAACATAGGTGTAGACTTTCCAAGGTGGTCGTACACTTTATATTCCTACAATCATAAAAGTTAAAGTCATGTCACATTTTTGCCAACACTAGATCTGTCTTTTCCAGTTAGCTATTCTGGTGCATATGTAGTGGTCTGATTTTTAAAGTTCTTATATATTCTGATAATCAATTGGAGACATTTTCTCCCACTCTGCAACTTAACTTTTCATTTTCTTAGTAAAATATTGTACATAAACAGAAGCTCTTAACTAAATTAATATCAAATTAAGAAATCATTTTTTTCTATGGTTATCACCTTGCATGTCAAAAAGTTTCTGGCTTTAAGAAAGATATCATGAAATATCATGAAGATTAATTTTCGTACTGTATTATTCAATTAACCCAGAACTATTAATTTAAAAAACTACACTTAACTCTATCTATGCCATTAATTATGGGACTTTGCATGTATAAATCTGTTTCTGGACCACATTTGAGAAACTGTTAATTGTTAAACTTATTTTCTGAAAGAATGCCTGTAATCTGATTCTTTCTTCAAGCAACATTGGTTGCACACTTGCAGTGAGTTGGGAATCATCTCACCTACGTCATTTCATTTTAAATTTCATCAGTCCTATGATATAGGTACTATTATTACCCTGTTTTATAGATGAGGAAGTTAAGACTCAGAGAATTAAAGAACTTGTCCAAGGTCTCCTAGCTAGTGAGTGATAGAATTTCAAACCTAACATGGGTCTGGCTGACTTTGAAGTCAGAGCAGCTTTTGACTGGGAGAGGAGCAAAAGCAATGGGTTGGAAAAGACGGGAACAGAGAGGACTGGGGACCAAAAAAAAGATGAACAAATGAAAACTCAGTGAAGAATGCCTAAAACAAAGTAAGCAGACAGCATAATTTTGCGTGAAAGAATTCCTTCAATCTTTTGCATGTCTTGCTATAGCTTCACATTTCCATCCAAAACCAACTTATCATTTCCCAAGACAAAGCCATTTCCTCCATTTTTATTAGGGTCCTATGTTCTTTTAGTCTCTTCAGCTTTGGAAGCATCTTTCACTTCTGTATCCTTCATCTTCTATGCCCAATGAGTCATAACTTCTACCATTTATTTCAACTCACTCTTAAATTCTTCATCTGTATTTCCAGCACTTACTGCTGTCTGTTCTGATAAACCTCACTTTTACCTCTCCTGCCTGCAGCTATTTCTGCCTTTCTGCATTTCATTAGCAGGATAATAAATTAATATTATCCTGAGCTATATTCCTATATTCCTAGCTATTTTATTTTATACAAGGTCTTCCTAAGTTGTCAGGCTGGCCTCAAACTTGTGATCCTCATGTCTCAGCCTCCCTAGGAATGGGGTTACAGGCATGTGCCACCAGGCCCAGAGGATATTATTAAAACACTGCGTATAGTGTCTCCTCTTTAAAACAGTAGTGAACATTTATTAAGCTTTACTACATACAGGCACTAGGTTAATCTCTTCAAATGCAACCTCTAAATCTATTTTCATAATAATACTAGGAAGTAGTTATGTTTATTAGTTTCACCTTATAGAAGATTAAAAATGGAATTAATTGATGCCCAAGGTCACATAATTAGTAAAGAGCAGAACAAGAATTTAAATATAAATTTGAATCAAGATTTCTTCCCATCCAAACCACCACCTTATTCATTACAACTCTAGACAAACACTGTAGCCCAGAATTCAAGAACACCTCAAATATTGTTCCAGCTTCCCTTGAGGATCTTTCCTTCACTATAGCTTTTAAAAAATTCTGCTCTGGCTAAAGTAGCCTCTCATATCTCCCTGTGCAACCCATGGATATTTTACCTCTAATCTTTCACTGAGCCCCTGTGACCTTGACTATCTCCTCTTCCTATCTCCTCTTTTCTTATTTATAATCTACATTGAAATTATAGCTTAAGTCCCACTTCCCCCCACAAAGCCTTTCCCACCTCTTAGTGATCTTTCTGTTTCAACTTACCTGTAACTTTATTCCATTAAAATGAATTCTAATCTTTCTAGGTATCAGATATTGCCATGGACCTTATTGAAAGGCATATATATGATAGTCTATAGCAAGAGTTTGGGAGTCAGTTATATTTGTGTCCCCATTTACTTGCTCATGACTCTAGGATGGTTAATTTTTCTGAATCTGTTTTTATATATAGGGAATGATAGTACCCACTTCATTTGTTCAGTGGATTATTTTGAACAGTTGTTTGTGTCTGGTACTGAGCTGAGCACTGAGGATTTAAAAAGAGGCATGTTCCCTGACCTTGAGGAGCTTGAAGAAGACAGGCACAGACTAAATTATTAGTGTGTATGTATGTAGCTAATTGCTACAGAAATTAACATGTGCATCTCATAGTAATCCTACCTAGTCTGTGGGAGAGTTTGTCATGAAAGATTTTTTTCCTTCATCTAAGCTAATATTTGCAGGATAAACAGATTAGGCAGACAGGTAGGACTTTCTGAGTTGAGGGAATGGTAAATTTGAAGAAGTATTCATGTTGAAAACAAGCAAGCCCAGTAAGGCTGAAGTCTCATCAAATATAGTTGGAATTGAGATGGCATATGGGTCTGGTATCTATTGGTACATTAGAAACCATCTCCAAAAGTAGTGGCTTGAAAAATATTTAATTTGCTTATGAATCTAAAGTCTGGATCAGGCTCAGTGGAGACTGCTCATCTCTGACTCCATGTCAGCTAGGAAAGGAGAGAGACAGGTGCCAGGGTGAAGCTCTATCTTTTGCAACTTAGTCTCTAAATTCTTAGCATTACTTCTACTACAGTCACTGGCATGCTAACCAGATTCAAGGCAGGAATCAAAGGGTCAAATTACCATGGAGAAGTATCAGTGTTATGTCATAAGAAGAGCATGTTTAATGGGAAATATTGGTGTGACCATTTGGGGAAATGGAAATTTGTTCAAAGATATAAAGTATTATCAGAGTGTACATTCATAGTTTGTATTAGAAACATTACCTAATATTATTACCACCATCATCCCCAACTTCCCTCATTGCCTCTCATACCTACCATAGTGTTTGTTGTGTTATTTGAATTACCCAGGATTGATGCACATTTACATTTTCATTTTCATTGAAATAGCACATTTTATATATTGGGAGCCACAGGTTCATGTCATTTTCTAGGCATTTGGCATATGACAGAATATATAGTTGTTATTATTGTACATCTTCTTCTTTTTTACTAGCAGACCTTCAAAGTTAAGGATTGGCTTTTATATATCCATAACCCTGATGACTAGGACAGTGCCTTGCTTAGGAAGACACATAATAAATATTTATCTTTTATTGCTGTTGAGCTATAATTGCTAATTTGAGATTTTTCTGATCAGGGAGGTTTCTTTCCTTTATTAAAATTTTTTCCAGTACTGTAATTGAACCCAGGGCCTCATACATGCTAGGCAAGTGTTCTACCACTGAACTGCACTCCCAGCCTTCTTATTTTATTTTGAGACGGGGTCTTGAACTTGCAGTCCTCCTTCCTCAGCCTCCTGAGTAACTGGGATTACAGGTATGTGCCACCACACCTGACTTGTACTATTTTTCATTCAGATCATGTGATCTCTCCTGAACATATATAACATATATATTCTATTTACTCTCTTTCAGTAGTTACTACCTCAAAACGAAAAATGGAATTTTATATGAATGGACTGGTAGCAAAAAATATGACATTCTTAGAAATGCTGGAACCAGAAGCTACTGCCCACACAATCCATGTGTTGGGGGAAGGGGAAGCCCCATCTTGCAGAGAGATAAGTACTGCACAGTTCCAAATTCTCATCAGGTTTGTGGCTTTAGGTTCTGTGTCTCTCTTCCTCATGTGTTTTAAAAGGGGGGGGGGCAATAAGAGCAGCACAAATTTGTTGTAAAAGTAGAATGAAGCAACAGATAAGAAGATACTAGGAATGAAAGAAAAATGCTAACAAATGTCAAGTGTTGGTAGAAAGGAAATTGGATACAAGGTACAAATGTGTTTGATTTTAGAACAAAGTATATATTTTTAGATAGTTATCAAAATAGGACTGCAGTATAGTATAATGTTAAATCATGAGGCTTCCTATCACTTAAATTTTTTGGGCAAGCATTTTTACTGAAGTATAATCCAATTACATTTTGAAATAATTGAATTTACAATCATTTAACTTACCTTACAGCTTTTCAAGATCACATTCACTACACTGGGCAAAGCAGGGTAAATCTATAATTTACAGTCAGGGGTAGAAGGAGACTTGAACTGATAAGGATATTTTTATCTTCTGTTTTGGGCAAAAATGTAAAATGAATGTGCACCGAGTGCCAACGTTTTTTTCTAAAAAGGGCCCGCTGCAAAAGCCAGAGGCATGCCAATTCAATTCAACAAATATTTAATTAGCGCCTGTGATTTCCAAGGCACGGTGTTGGGTACTGAGGAAGAAGCAAAGATGAATAAAGACTGATGCCAGAGGGAGACAAGACCTAAATCCATGAACTAGAGTGAAGAGCAGAGCAAGGCGTCATCATGTAGGAAAGGCACGACGCAGGAAGAACCTGCTGGCACTTAAAATAATGTAAATTTTCCTGCTTGAGGGTTTTTTTTCCCCCCTCTCTTCTAAGATTCTATTTTGGATCCCTTTTCACACGTGCCAGGTCGCTTGTTGGCAGAGAATCCACGACCCCGTGAAATCTCTCCTACTCTCTATTCTTTCTTTCTGGCAAATTAGATGAGTTTTTCTGCCACCAGCGCTGCATTTGGAACAGAATCTATTGTGTGGGTGGTGAAACGATGGAAAGTTATTTTTGTTCTAATTTTAAGAACTGTTTTACAGGGAGAAGAGGGGAAAGGGAGCGGCTGATCTGAGGCTGAGATGCTGGGCGAGGATGCTCCAAGGAGGCGTTACTAAGGTTACTAGAGAGAGGACGGCAAATGATAAGCAGGCACGGTTTTTGTTTTTTTTTTTTTTCCTAAAACAAAATATATTTTCAAATGACGGGCGTGGGCTGAGCTACGGGCAGTGCCACACGGTACTACATGTTGGATTCCCTAGGTGGGAAAGGAAAGAGGTCCGGGAAAAAATTAAGAGCTGCGACTTTGCAAAAGCAGCTTCTGCTTCCCCTTTCGGGCCTTTTCTCTTTCTGCTTTTGTTTCCCGGAGCTGCTCTGATTGTAGCACAAGGTCGGTGCACCCGGGGCCGGTGCCTTTTAGGTGTAGCACACCTCCGAGTCGGAGCGGAAGTGGCTCCCCGTCGGGACCCGTAGAGAGGTGGGAGCGGCGGCGATGGTTGTAGCAAATCTCTGTGGCCAGGGCGGACCAGATCGACCCTGGGGCGGTTGCTCAGTACGGGGGCGGTAGCTGCGGCTGCCACGACTCACCCGGCGAGCCTGGAAGAGCAGAGAGGAACGCAAGGAAAGGGGTGTGTTTCGAGGGCCTTGGTATATTTGGTGTCGGGAGAAAGACCTTGAAACTTGTTCCTCGTAATAGTTAATGGCATTCTTTTTCCTTTTTGATAACAGATTCTGGAGACACTCGACGTCTCCGTTCACGACATTTTCTCGGCCCTTCTCAGTTTATTCGTAAACTAATGTGAGAGCTTTTTAGTGCAACCTCTGAGTTAAGGTGCGTATGGGGCAGAGGAAAAAAGAAATGGGAGAGTGGGAGCAGGGTAGAAGGTGGTATGTGGGACGAGGGAACAAGATGATGATCCGAAAGTTAACATTCACAGGGTTTATGACGCCGTTTTGACACCTTTTAGATGTGGTAATTCTTTTACTCGGTACTCTCAATTCGTCTTATTTTACAAATGGTGAAACGGAGGCTGAGAGAGGTTAAGGAACATGTCCAGAGAAAGGCAAATGAAAAATGTAGAGCCAGTCTTTGAATTATGGCAGGCTGGTTTTAGAACACGTTTCCAGGCTCCACATTGTGGTCCTGCCATCAAGATATGATGGGAATAAAAGGGCTAGAAGTAAAAGGGTGGTGTAGCTTGAACAGATGTGATAAGACGGCTGGAACTAGAGTTTGCTCTAAAGGGTGTGAAATCCAGGTGTGTAAGGCAGGGATGAATGTAAGCCAGGTAGAGTTGAAACTGTGGCCATCTAACCTCCATGTTCAATCTCGATTGGGGTCTCTCACTCTGTAGAATTCTGTGGGACAGGGAAGAGAGGTCTACACCTGCACATCTAAGAAAATAGAATTACAGAAAGATCATTGATTCACAGAATTTAAAGATTATTCGATGTAGCTACCTTATTTAACAGATGAAGTCCGAAGAAATGAAGTGACTTACTTAAGGTAGTTAAGACTAGAAACATCCTCTGTTGAAGATCCAATACAGTGAAGTTTAGGGAATTGTTCCCTCTTTTCTTTTCTGCTTTTTAAAAATTGCCATCACAAATGTTAAAGCTTTTATTTTTTTTTAACTTGCCATTACAAATATTAAAGTTTCAAAAAAATTGAGTCTTCTGACCTAGAATGGTTACTGTAAGCCATATGAGTTGAATATTTATAATATCAAATAGTCAAGTAATCCATCCATCCACTATTCATGTGGATCCCAAGATCAATGTGATACTGGAACCAGAAGCTTCTTCCAGTGCAGTTGTCTTCTTCCAGGAACAACTTTCAGCATTTCTAAGAATGTCAATTTAAGAAGTAATGGAAACAAAACTAGGCCAAAGAGTAAGGTAGTTCACCTTGAATAAACTTAAAATGGAAATCTCTACATATGTTGGGGAAAAAAAGCAGTAAAATTTTCATCAATTGATATTGCACCATTCATAAACACCATAATTCTGATGGGATAGAGCTAATCACATTCCTATGATGCATTTGGAATAGTTGAAACTGTGGACTTAAAAAATCAAATAAATCAGTTTAACCACTTATTTGTGCTGTAGAAGTAATTTATGTAACTTTGTCTTTGATTTTTTTTTCATCCCTGAGATAATAGTTCCTAACTTGCAGAATCAGTCATTTTTGAAATGTACTTGGCCGTGTCTAGGACAAAGGCAGTCTTATATTGTAAGGATAGAAGCGCGATCTGAGAAATGAGTTGTTATGCAGTTTTATCCTTGTGTGAACATGGTAGTATACTAGCATATCTAGATGGTAGAGTCTACTGCATGCCTAGCTATAATGGTATAGCCTATTGTTCCTAGGCTACAAATCTATACAGCATGTTGAATAATGTACAGTATTTAATATTGTAAGCAATTGTAATACAGTGGAATTTGTGTACCTAAACAAATGTAAACATAGAAAAGGTACAGTAAAAGTACTTGACGAGGAATTTTTCAACTCCCTTAAATCTTGTGGGGCTGCTGTCATAGGTGGTCTGCTGTGGAGGTGCATGACTATGCACAGTAACAATGACCATGAATCAGATAAAAGTAGTTCAGTCACTTTGCAGCTTCTGGGCCTGGTTTTCAATGGAAAGGCCAAAGAGTAACTTCCCATGTTTTTCTAACAGCAGTTAAAGGTGAAAAATATTGATGCATTTTTCTGAAGTGTAAGTTTGTTATTTCAAAGTGAATCCAAATTTTAGATGACTGGATAACCCATGAACAGTGGGCATACCACGATCCTTTAAAACTATTGTGATTACGATCTCTTGTTTTTTAGCTTCTGTTTCCTGAACGATTGATAAATGAGGTTTTAAATAACTGACTTTATATTCTTTTGCAGATGCATGGGCATGGAGGCTATGACTCTGATTTTAGTGATGATGAACATGGGGGAGAATCGAGTAAGAGGAAAAAAAGGTAATTATCCTTTTTTTAGATTGCTATGAGGTATAAATAAATAATGTTAAGTTTGGAATCATGCTTACATGTGAAGACAATGGCTTAGTGAATGAATTTTTATTCCTTAAGCTACAAAAAATTGATTCAAAATTGGAGAATAGTTGTGGGAAAAATAAGAAAAAGTCTGTACTGTAAAGGGGTTTATTGAAAGGGAAAAAGGAAAAGGGAACGAAATGAAAGGTTTCAGATTTCTCTGTTGCATGTAGTTTTTGGGTTCGGTTGGTTCTCTCTTGCTAGTTCTTGCCTTCAAAGTGAGGTTGGTGTGCAGAATGGTATTGTAATACAGGATGGTTCTTTTGTTTATATGAATAAGCATGTAAATGGAAGAAGCTCATGGAAGGTTTTATTGAATTGAAAGGGACAACAACTGGGAGTACATAGGCCTGGGCATCCTTTAGAGGTATTGTCATTGACTTTCTGTGTTCAGAAACTGTTTTATCCATTAACTCAGGAGTGGTTGACTGATTCATACTAACTGAACCTGTAGAAATCAATTTATTTTCTACAATGAGAGCAGTATATTAGGCAAAACTGGTACTGAACATTTTTATAAACTGTTTAACCAGAAATAATAATAATTATAATTACATTTTATAGTGCTTTATATTTTCTAGATTTTCCTTTTAGAATATTATTTCATAAGAATAGAATTTGAGCAAATCTAGTTGAATACTCTGCTCCTGGGTTATATTTACCTATACAACTAGACTTGATCATCTGTGGTCTGTATCCTCTATAATCAGTCTCTCTTTTTCTGTATTATTTATTACCAAAAGCCTCCTTATCACTGCTTTACAGAAAAATTAAGAAACTTAACTGTAATAAGATTAAGGTGTAGCCAGGCACAGTGGTGCATGCCTGTAATCCCAGCAGCTTGGAAGACTGAAGCAAGAGAATTGCAAGTTCAAAACCATCCTCAGCAATATAACAAGGCCCTAAGCAACTCAGCAAGACTCTTGTCTCGAAACAAAATATTAAAAAATGCTGGGGTTGTGGCTCCGTGGTCAAGCACCCGTATGTTCTATCCTGGTATCAAAAAAAAAAAAAAAAAAAAAAAAAAAAAGATGAAGGTGGTAAGTCACTGAGTCAGGATTTGAATTAGAAATCTGGGGTAGACTGACACTAGAACCTATGTATTTGTTAGTTTTATCTTCTTCATTTTATAGGTATTAAAGTTAAGGAGATGTAAAATGTTTCATTAAAGATCAGTGTGTCTTTTTTAAGTTAAGACTAGGCTTTTTAAGTTTGGAATTATGCTTACATGTGAAGACAGTGGCTTAGTGAATGAATTTTTATTCCTTAAGCTACAAAAAATTGATTCAAAATTGGAGAACAGTTGGTGAAGTGCCTGCCTAGCATGTGTTAGGCCATGGGTTTGATCCCCAGCACCACAGGCACACAAAAAAACAACTTGAATTCTTTAAAACATGTTCAATTATGAAAATATAAAAAATTAGGAAATGCTCTTTAAGAAAAATTAACTCAATAATTTTTATTATTAATACACCAGGACAACTGAAGATGACTTACTGCTCAAAAAGCCATTTCAGAAAGAAAAACATGGAAAAGTGGCTCATAAGCAAGTTGCAGCAGAATTGCTGGATAGGTATGGTATGTCAATGTAAATTACATTCCTTGTTCTAAGATGTTTTATAAACAGGGACTAAGGAATTGGATTATATTACTTAGAATATATAGACATTTGAATTTGCTTAAAATAAAAATTTCTTTAACAGGGAAGAAGCAAGAAACAGAAGGTTTCATCTCATAGCTATGGATGCTGTATCCTTTTTAAATTTCTTGATTTTTATAATTAGTAGACTATTTAAAAAATTTTTTTAATCATATACTCTTGTGAAATTAAATAGGCCTTTTCATGTTTAGGGTTTAAGTGTTTATTGATGTAGAATTTTGCCATTTATACTTTTGGAAATATTTAAAGACAAAAATAATGAAATGTATTACTATCATTCTATAAATAGGCTTATAAAATGGTGAACCTGCAAATATTTTTTCCAACTTGCTTTTGTCGAGGTTTTAAATTCCCTTTTCTACACTTATCTTTAGTCACATCTTAATTTATTCTCTTCCTACCTGGTTCTTGGCTATTTAAGTTCTTTGCAGAACTTGTATTTAAAATTAGATCTCTTTGTACACTGTCCCCAGTCCTGCTGTGGCTGTAATTCTCAAAAGTGACTGGAGGCTATTGATAAGCTATTAACTTGCTTGCTTTTATAGTATGTTTCAACTCAGTTTTTTAAATAAGACTGTGGCTCCTTACAGTACCTGCTATCGCATTATTGCAGGGAATATTGGAGAATGAAAGGGAGACCGAGCAAGATCTGAAGTATTTTTGTATATTGATTGCTAAGGTCAGGATTGGGAGGAGGAGACAATATCACTTTAAGACACCCCTTACCTATAGTCATCCTTTTTACTTTGTTATCATTCTAGTCCTTTTTTTTTAAAAGTTATAGAAATACTATTTGTCCCATATTTATTTATTCCTTTTACCTCCTAGCCTGATAGATTGGCTTTCCAGTGAATCTCATCTGCCACTTGTTCCTTTAACATTTGAACATCTGCTCTGCCTTCTTTGACACCTCAGGGGTATTGGGGCACTCAGTTACAACATGAGAAAGTGTAGACATTTTTTTTCTGAAATAGGTAGGGGGGGAACCATAGTTTTGTTTGTTGAACTAGTTATCTAAAAGTTTATCAATTTTACTAGGCTGACTTAGTTGTTTGGTTAGAGAAGACAGCTTTTGTTGAGACTATTTATATTTAGTCTTTGCCTAATGGTTGTTTCTTGGTTGCCAACTTTACCTCCAAGTCTGGGATATGTGAGACTGAAAGAAAACACACAACCTGAGGTCCCTGCCTGGTATACCTTCTTCTCTCCAACTTTTGGAGTCTTATTTTTACTTTATAATGTTTTGGAGTCTTATATTTACTTTATAATGTTCAAGATTATTAGTTGTTGTTAGTGTGAGGAATATGAAAAAATTTATCTTTGCTTCATCTTCCCAAAAGCAAAAGTTCCACCTACTACCTATTTTTTGGACATATAAAATTGTATTGGAACATAGCCTTGCTTATTCATTTATATGTTGTCCATGGTTGCTTTTCTGCTAAAATGGCAGAGCTGAGTATTTACAGCAGAGACCAAATGACTTACAGTGCCTACAGTGTTTATCATCTAGCTCTTCACAGATAAAGTTTGCTGATTCCAGCTCTAATGGTATAAGTGACTTGACCCACTCACAGGACCAGTTAGGATAGTTCAAGAGCTAAAACTCTGATTTCCAGATATCTGTCTGCCTGCCCATTCCCCCTCCCCCTCAGAAACATCAACTGCTTTGTTATCAGTTTTGGAAGTGTCATATTCTGATGTAAGTTTTCTATTAAAACACATTGTGACCAATTAAATTACTACATATCTTTAATATAATAGGATGTATCACAGACAGTATTACAGAGGTGAAGCCAGCTCTGCTGGTTCTAGAGGAAGTGCTGCTGAGCTTGTTTAAAACAAAAAGTAATGCTCTCTTACCTCTGTATACTGCACTGAAAATAAACATGTTTGCATGGACTCTTTGAATATTAAGGAAAGTATTAAAAGTAATATCTTATTGTATTTGCTTTTTTTAAAGCTTTATGTTTACACATAGTATTATGAAAGTTAAATCTTCTATTTAAAGGCTTTAATCATTACTAAAAGAGCTGAATTATATTTTGTAATGAAAGATAAATTCTGCTTCTTACCTTTAATTTTAGAAGCTGTAAATTCTTCATTTTTTATATTATGATTATTAGAATGAATGGTCTTATAGGGTTGTTGACAGTCCCGAAGTGGAGTAGGAAGCTCTTTCTCCCCTGGTAGTAATGTGTTTTAACACAAGTAATATGTGCTTAAAATATTCCAAACATTACATTGTAAATAATATATGCTTGAAAAAGTTTCCAGTAGAAAGTAAAAGCTCTTCTAATTTAGTCTTCACTTTCATTGTGTACCCTCCTGAGTTCTTTGAATGTATAAGCATGTATTGTACATATTTGCATACTTTTGAAGTCTAGATAGACTAATAACTATGCTTTTTTTAAACCCAGTAATATGACACAGAATGACTCCAATGTTAATAAAATCCTTAATTTTTTGAATTTCAGTATCAAAGGCATACAAAGTTTGTAAATGACTATATTTTATACTATGGTGGCAAAAGGGAAGACTTTAGGCGTTTAGGGTAAGTATCATGAAGTTTACATAGAATGGGAGGGGAAGTATAGACGACTTTAAAGACCAATGGCTACTGTGCTTCTGATTCTGTCATTTTTTCCCTCTGCTTTCTGTTCCAGTTTTCTTGACATAAGGTGGAGAGGCCATCCACAGCTTCTAACTAAGTAGCTCCTCATGAATCTTATTTCCTTGGCAGTAGACCTCGGGTAGCCACATACCACCTGCCATAACAGGATATGTGAGAAATAGTCATGTGTCTTATTGGCAAGGATCTTTGAAACTACTAAATTTTAGACCTTAAGCTTTAGAATTGCTTTTAAAGGAAGGGAAGACAAGAAAGCTCACTCTAGAATTTCCCATATTTAATTAAGCTCTTCTGTTAGAGCCTCTTTGCCTTGCATGGGTTTTTTTTTTTTTTTTCCCCTCAATGACTTAATTTTTCTGAGTTGATTGGGCCCTAAAAAAAACCTTAGTACTATTTCATCTATTGCAAATTTGAAAGATTGTGTCCTTACTCATTCATCCTAGGTAACGGTAGTGAAATAAGGTAACTTCTCATATTTTTAAAAACTTTGCTCTAAGTAGAGTGGTATTATTGATTCGTTAGATTCCAAAACTTATTTTAATTCTCATTTCTTTATTTAGCACTTATTTGGGCTTCTCATCCTAACTTTGGTAACTTAGTACACTTTGTGTAATTGAAACATACCAGAAAGGTTGGATTCTTTTGTCTATTTATCTTATTCTATAGCAGACTCTTCATAAGTACCTTTTAAAAATACCGAAATAGTTTTTATAAATACATATATACATACATACATACATACAAAAAACTATATTTTTATATATATATTTTATTCAGGTTTTCAAAAATCTTGCAACCCTATTTAACTTCCTAAATTTGATGAATATTTTTTCATATTAAATTGAAGTTGTTTTATTTTGCAGGGAAAATGATAAGACAGACTTGGATGTTATACGAGAAAATCATAGATTCCTATGGAATGAGGAGGATGAAATGGAAATGACTTGGTAATTTTAGCCATCAGTCGTAATGCATCAAATGTTTTAGTCTTGTCTTTCTTCTTCTGTTGTTTTCTTAGCTGTCACTTATTCAAGGCATTCAGCCTCTTCATAGGACAGTTCTGAATCAAAGACTTAAAACCATGTTTAGGATTTTTTTTTTTTTTTTTTTTTTTCATGTTTAGGATTCTTAAATCTGGGTGGCTCTCTTGGTAGCTTTTGGCAGTTTTAACTGACTTCTTGTTGTTTGACGGAGTCTTTAAAAAGTAACTTTTTATGATATGTGTTGTCTTGTGATTTACTGTTTTGTGCTTCTTTTAAAATTTTTTAAATGGTTTGGGAAAAAGTAATCCCTGAAAATGGTTTTAAAAATCTAAACATTACACAGGGTAAAAGAAGTAATTCTCCTTATCATTTCCAACTATCAGTTTTTAAATTTCACCCTCTGAGAGAGCCACTGCTCATAATTAATATCCAGATAGTCTGTGCACATGAAAGTAATAGACTTCTTTTAAAACATTAGTATTTATATATGTGTTACTTGACATTGCTTCCAAGTAGCAAACTATGGTTAGATTTCTAAATGTATAATATATATATATATATATATATATATATATATATGTATATGTGTGTGTGTGTGTGTGTATGTACACACATACTTTTTTTTTTTAATGGATCTAGGGAGAAGAGACTTGCAAAGAAATATTATGATAAACTATTCAAGGAATACTGCATAGGAGATCTCAGTAGATACAAAGAAAATAAGGTATGCCCTCTAAATACTTGTGGAAGGAAGTTCTTACTCAAATATAGTCTTAATTTTTATTATACTATCATGACTCATATTATTCTTTTAAAGATGCTACTTCTAGTCTATTTTGTCTTGCACCTATGGAGTATCATTTGACCATGAGACTTTACAAAGGGCCTGTGGAATTTATAAAGAACAAGGGTCCTTTTTCTTTTTAGCTCAGGGATGAAAAGCCTAAAATTAAACACAAGTGGCTCTTGGATCCTGTTTCATCTTGCCTCTGGTCTAGAGCCCTTAGTGATTACGGTGAATGGTTTAATACTGCAGAATGATGTCTCATTTCAGAGATTATGTTTCAAATTGACAGATTTTTTTAAAATTGATTATCATTTATAGAGAGCCAGATGCATATCTTTTGTTATACAGATGTGTCTATTCTAGCAAAATTTTAACTTTTCCACCCATGCTAATTAGTAGTGGCAGTTTTCCATACCCACTTTACATCTTACTTTATTTAATACTAAAGTTATATTTATTCCTAACTCAAACTTCAAATTTGTAGCTAAGAAGGTAACCCAGTAACAGGTGATCTCAGTTGGAAATGCATAAATATGTATGTTATGGATAGTATATGTTTGTATTAAGAAAAACAACCTGTTTTAAAAGCTATATTAAATTTATGTATCATAAAGATTTCTTTTTCATTTAAATAGTTTGATCTCATTAGAATTAGGATAGGTTTAATGATGTTTTTAGTGTGCCTTTAATATGTGTTGCTTCCCAATTTCTTATAGACAATAGTAATATTCATTTTGTATAACCCTATTTACAAACCCATGTGCTTTGTGTATCCCAGAGTCTTCTCAGTTTCTCATGAATTAGTTGTGGTTCTCGTTCACAGCTCTCATCTCCATACCAGCCAATTTCCACAACTAGTTCAAAGAGCACAAAATTGGAGTTACCTGAGATTTATAAATCACAAATCAAGTATGAAATATGTCTTTCTGGGAACATGTAACAAAGCAGCTTTTTCAACCCTGGCTCATTTATGGATTTTTCTTCAGTATTTATTGAAACTGGACTGAAAAGCTGAAGTCTAGTTGAGGGAGAAAGTGTATATAAATAAAAATCAAATATTTGTATTCTCCATTAAAAAGCAAATTACTAGAAATCATAGTTGAAGGAGAGTAATCTTCAAACAAATTGTGTTTTCATATTACAATACAGTGAGTAATTGGATATGAGGTTAAGTGCTAGTAAGAAATCAGATATAATTCACAGACTTTGAGTGTGGATACTGAGAGAATAGGGAATTTGGATAGTAATGTTTTGGGGGAAGATAATGACTGTTTTGGCAGACTATGAAGTGTCGGAGGAAGTTGGAGTAAAACCTTGGATGATGTTTTTCCACTTTTAATTAACCAACTCCTAATTCTGTGTATAATATAAAAAATTTATATTTATATACACACTACACATATTATATTACTTAATGCATTTTTAGTGAATTTTCATCTTTGCCCCATATTTCCATTCCTTTTTTGAGAGAACCGTTGATCATTGAGTATGTATTTGGATCATTGTATCAGGATTAGATTTAGCTGCAAGGAATAGAAAACATTCTCAAAAAAACAAAAACAAAACCTGATGACTTAAATAAGCCAAACTTATTTTTCTTGTAGTTGAAGTCTAAGTAGATGTTTATGGAACTTGATGTTGTCAGGAAGTCAGAATCTTCTCAGAACTATTGCTTGCATGTGTGACCTCTTTGTGAGATTATGGAGAGGAGAAGGTTTGCCACCAAACCTTGAGTTACTCTAGCTTTAATCCAGCTTATCAACAAGAAATTTTTATATCAGGAAAGGATATAGGAAATATACATTTATTATCTAGTAGGATATAGTGTAGTTGTTTTATTACATTTCTTATCCCTCCCATAACTTTGTAACTTTCTTGGTAACAGACACTATTTTAATAATCACTTTTTATACTCAGTTGATCACAAAGCCCAATAAATAGTTATTTAGTTAGTGTTTGTTAAGTAGGTTAATTAATGAAAGAAAAAAAAATTGGAAACTATTGCTGTTACACATTTGTCAGTGCTTCAGTAGACATCCCGAAATATGTTGAATATGTTTATAGGCCCAAAGATAAAATAGACCCATTTGAATTTTTCTTTTTTTCCTAGACGTTAAGAATTTTATTTTTCACCGGATTTTAACCAGAATATTTTGAAATATGTTGAGGATTTATTTGCATTTAAGATAGAAAATTGCCAAATTCAAGTAAATAGATAACTTCTAAAAAATGTTTTAAACTGAAAGTCATCCAGGTATTGAACCCTTAATCTGGATTCTCTTTTAATAAACTAAAATTAAATTAAGATTATTACCATCCCATTTTTATAGAATAGTAATTTTTCCAGGGTTATAGATCTAGTTAATGAATGGTACCACTTCTTGAATTGGGTATAGGTCTGCATGATACCAAAGCTGAGTGGGCTTTTTTTGTTATATTTTCTTTAATAGACTTTTTTTAAAGATCATTTTTAGGGGGACAGCAAAATTGACTGTAAAGTTAATAAGTTCCATATTCCCCCACACTCCCCCACACATAGCTTCCCCTACTGTTAACATCCACCACCAGAATGGTCCATTGGTCTCTGTCACAACTACTAAATCCTACTGTGAAGGTAGAGATACATAAATGAAAGAATGTGGTTATGTTCACATTAAAATTGTATTTATAAAAATAGGAAACAAATCATTGTGCCGTAGTATTCTAACCTTCATCCACTATGTTTTACTATTCTAAGTGCTTCATATGTATAGTCTTATTTAAACTTACCCCAAAGAAGTACTTACTTATATGTCTACTTTACATATGCGGAAACTGAGGCAAAAAGAGATTAAATAATTTGCCCAATTCTTTATCTGACTCCTAAGGCTTTATTGTTTTGCACTATAATATACAGTGACAGCTTTTTTTGATTTTTTTTTTTCTTCTCAGTATCAGAAAACAGGATATATTATTTATTAGCCTAGATATCTTGGCCTAGCACCTATAATTGCAGGGTATTTTAAAAGTGAAGAAGGTTGCTCTTAACAGATGTTCAAATGTATTTTCAAGTATCTGTAGTCCTATGAGAAGAGAACATGCTCTCATGATGAAAATTAGGTATTTTTTTTTTAGGGTAAATGGTTGGCTCCATATTCACATTTATATAATATTTAAGTTTAATATTCAAATTTACTTTAGCATAAATGTAAATTTTTCTTAACAGTTTGGATTTAGGTGGCGAGTAGAAAAAGAAGTAATTTCAGGAAAAGGTAATTCTTTTTTTTAAATTTTACTTTATAATAGAATACAGCTTATTTTGTTGATATTGAATTGAGGTCATTGGGTAAGCATCTTCCTACCATATGCAATAAATTATTATCTACAAAAATAAAATTAAAGATGCATTTGTGAAATATTATTAATCAGCAAAGGCCAGAAAATATGCTTTTATGATTTTTGCCTTTAGAACATTCAGTGGAGGATATGTAGAAAATATTTAAAGAATTAAAGATTTAATACAAGGAACAAGTGAATTCTTTATTTCCTTTATCATCAATAATACATTGGTACTGTTGGATTCTAGCCAAATCCACATTTTGAAAATAATGCGGAATTTTTCTATAGGCTAGTTTTCATCTTGGGGAGTCTTTGAAATTGAGCCCAAATATTTAGTCTAAGAGCAAAAAGCCAAACATCTGGTTGGTAGTCAGTAAGTGCTTTTTCTGTGCACTCTAATCAATGAATTTTTTTTCCTGAAAATTGTGCATTTGTATACTGTTTCATGTCTCAGACATTGTCCAAAAAATCCTTCTGTTTATTTTATTGCATACCCAATTTCACACCTGACATAAAATATATCCAATTTATAAATGTCTGATTACATGTTTAATCACTTAAAAATGTAACCTTTATTCTTAGTTTAAAAGAGATTCTAAAGTAGGTTTAAAATTATTTCCTAAATGCTTCTATATAGTTTTCAGAAATATTATCACATAAAATGCAATTATTCTACAAAGAGCTAATTTTATAGCTTAAGACAGTACAAATAAAAATACATTTACTGATTGCCAACTAAATGTTTGGCCTTTTGCAGAGCGACTTAAGTATATGATTGCCACTTTAAAAAAGAGATGGAAAAGAATATATTTAAAGCCACTTTTAGCTTTTCTTAGGGTTTCATTTTAGTTTGTGTCTTTATCTAAAATAAAGAGTGATTCTGAAATGTCTATCACAATTTACACTTTTATTGAATGAGATTTTTAGGCAGATTTACAGTGCTACCTCTTAAAAAATTGATGGACATTTTCTAAATTCACATAACTGAGTAAGGGATTAGTTGAGAAGGGAGACCAAGCTGCTGCTATGATTTAAGTTATAATTTATGGTTGCTATTTTAGCAGCCAATATTAAATGTATAGATTTAATGAAAAATTTACTTAGAATGAGTTAAAAGACTGATTTAGAAATTGGCCGTTTGGATGCTAATCTAATTTATTTTGATAATTTCTTATATTTTTATAAAAATAATTTGCTTATTTCAGATTTGCTGCTGTTGGTGCAAATTATTATAGTTTTTTTGTTTGTACAAATTAAAGTTTGATTTTATCTTTTTCTGCCAAAGTAAATAATTGTTGCATAGTTTCTTTTTTTCTTTCTTTCTTTCTCTTGGATTGTTAGTCAGTCTTAGTCCTTTGTTTGGAAGTTTTAATATAGTGAGTATAATGATCTGTTAATATTGGCAATAGTTGATTTTAAAATTTAAAGTATCAGGTTTGTTTACTTAGGGTATTTCATCTCAAAGTGCAAGAGTTTTTAAGTGTATTTCTATGCCTATTGATGCTATAAATGCTATGCTAATTCTTAAAAATATTAATTTTAATATTATAATTAAATATTTAATTGCATCTAAGTGTAAGTGCATTTACTTTGGAAAATGTTTATTTTCTTTCAGGGTTTTAGTGAGTTCACTCAATGCTTTCAGTTTACAAAGTGTAATATTCCCTAATGGGGAGAGTCGATAAAACTGTATGTAAATATAAATAGTTTATCAAGTAATAATTCTGAGACTGAGTGATTTTTTTTTTTTTTTTGGTAACAGATCAGCTGTTTGATTTGATACTTGTATAAACATTTGTTGAACAAAATATAATTATTGTGGTTAAAGTTATTTTTTAATGTTGACTTTAGCTAAGATTTGAGATGCTTTTTGAGATAAATTTATTTTTAAAATTTCTGCTATTATTTGCACATTAATTATACAAATTAGTTTCACTGTGGTAATTTGATTTTACATATTTTAAAAGTAAATTTTAGATAGTAACAGGTTGTATAGATGAATACTGTCAACTATCATAACTAATATTTCTTTCCTTTCTGCAGGTCAGTTTTTTTGTGGAAATAAACATTGTGATGAAAAAGAAGGCTTAAAGAGTTGGGAAGTTAATTTTGGATATATTGAGCATGGTGAAAAGAGAAATGCACTTGTTAAATTAAGTAAGTTGACTTTAGGGGAGATAAGATTGATTTCTTCTAAGCTTATCCTTAATTTGGAATTTAAAATACACAGACTATTTCGAATTCAGCTTAAAATGTTGACATTTGATCCTGGAAGTGCTCCTTTTTCTTAGAGCTTCCCAAAGTTTCAAAAGACTTTTTGAGCTTACATGTTTTACATGCTTAGCTATATATAGGGGCATTTCAGTAAAACATTTTTTTCCATATTTTATTGGTACATTGTAATTATACATAATAATGGGATTCATTGTTATATATTTGTTCATGCACATTCAGCAAAACATTTCTGTTGTCAAATGTAAGCCGATAATTTGTAGAATGAAGATCTTCATTAGCTTGCAGATATCTGTTAAGTTACATGTCTAAGAGGCAGAGTATCAGAAAAAGTGTTAAATCTCACATTGACTGATTATGTAGCCATATTTTGATATAGATAATAAATCCACTGTCTATGACAGTAAATAAAGAAAAGAAGGCATGTTTTTAAAATCAGTCTTAAAAGCTTAGTAATATACTCTATAACAATTTCCCTTAATATGCACGACTTACAATCTGTTGTTTTATTATTATTTTTTTGTTAGTATTTGTGTATCAGCTGCTCCTCTTTTTAATCATGTTGATGGTCTTCAGCTTTCTCTGGGTCTTAAATTAATGTAGGACATGTGGTTATTTCTACTGTTAACTCAGGCTGTTTTCTGAGTTATGGAAGTGCTCATCAGGAAAAGCCAGTATGAACTGAGGTAAAGGCAAAAGAAGGGGTCACAATTATGGAACTATTTGAAAAACTTCTTTGCATTTGAAAATTTTTAGAGCACTTCAGAGAAATAGTATACCAAATTATTATTATTATCATCAGATATCTGATGTGAAACATGTTAATGCTGCCTCTGAAACACAGTTGATAAATTCACACTTTTTTAAACATTGAAATATTTTTGATTCCTGAAACATTCTAGTATAATTTTTATTATAAGTAAGTATATATCTATGTATATATATGCATTTTTTGAGGTGGTAAGGGTCAGATATTATTTCAAATTACTTGTTTTCCTCTTATAGTAGAGGAATACAAAGGAAATGAGAATTTATGGTATTAAAGTAGAGTAATAGTGTAGTTATTCAAGTTCAGCAGTTCATTGTTTTTGTTTTTGCGATTTTTTTTTTAGGGTTATGCCAAGAATGTTCCTTTAAATTAAATTTTCATCACAGGTAACATTGTTTTTTTAAATGTCATTTGTAGTATTTAGTTATCTCAGACATTGTCATTTACCTGCACTGAATGTCTAACTGTAGACTTGGGTAGTTGATGGCTGAATTGGTTGATTGTAGAAAGTCAGGAGTTCTTATATGACCACATAAAGCAGGGAATTGAAAGATCACCATCTCTATTCTAACCAAGCAGTTTTAAATGTGAAGGCTTATGTGGGATGCCATAATATTCTTAGAAACTATGTTGAAAAGCAGACCTCATGAAGTGGTTCTTGTGGTAGTGTTTTAACTGGAATTTGTCATTATTACAAAGAATTTGTACTCATTTCCAATGTTAAAATCAGGTTTGTATTGAATGTGCCTGCCATATTGAGTGGATGGGAGGGAGTACCTGTGGCCTATCCTGTACTATGCATGTGAAATCATGGACTTTGAAAACAATCCTGAGTATTTCTCTCAGCTGCTCCATTCAATAGTCTTCTTGGGCAAACTACTTACCCTCTGTAAGACACGATTTTTATCATCTGTAAAAGTAGGATGCTGAAAGAATAAATGAAAGTGCACATAGAGTACCTGACACAGCTCCTGGTATAAGGTAAATGAAGCATAGTCCCTGGCACTGAGATGTTCAGCCAAAATCTTTGTGACTTGCCATTACTGTAGTGGTCAGGTTTCAGCTCCTGAATAACAGTTGAAAGTCTAACAGTGCAATTCTTTGACTTGATAGAATGTGTTTAATATTAACTTTAAAATCAGCTTTATTATAAGTGTGCCTATCTAGTGTTTTAGCTGTTAAAAATGAATACTAAATGAATAAAAAATACTAAATCATAATTTTGTTCATTGATTTGATTTCTCAAGAAGTGGCCAGAGGGGACAGAGTGACTAGTTGCCTGACTATGCAGGCTAGAGGCAGGGTGTTTGTGCAGTAGAGTGTAAGCATTCCTGATCCAAACTCTCAACTAAGCCTCCTGTTTTAGCGACCCTGAAACACTGCACTCTCTTCAGAGGAACTGGTGCTCTATGTTCCTCAGCATGGGTATGCTTCAGAAATCCAAGTGTCTTAACTTACTTGCTTTAGAAGATGAATCCACTTGGCTTTTTAATCCTTACACCCTTCCTTGTTTGCATTGTCCATGAAAACTGGCACATGTTATCTTTATCTTTTCATGAGCATAGGGTATTGCCTACATCTTTATCCTCTTTGTCAAAGTGTCTTTTTTTTTTTTTTATTGGTGCATTGTAGTTGTGCATGATGGTGGAATTTGTTGTTGCATATTTGTGCATGCCCACATAATATAACAATTAATTTGGTCAATATAATTATAATATAATATCCAGTATTTACCCTTTTCCTTCCCTTAGGAAAAAATATTTTTCTGATTCTTAAAATTAGCAGAACTTTTTAAATTACTTGAATAACCTAACCCTTTGCTTTCTCTTTGTATCCATGAGACTGAAAACAAGTTTGGTGTCTTTTGACTTTGACTTTTGAGCTTCATTTCAAAATTGAAATGATTCTGCTGAAAGAGAGAAAAAATGGTTACTGTGAAGTTTATTACAGCATTTGGTGTGGTTATCTTAATTTGGATTTTTTTTTTTAAGTAGTTCTCTTCCTTACCAGTTACAGTTTCAGAATTGTTACTTTTTCCTATTCAGTATTTCTTTTCTGAACAAATTAAAATTGATTACTTGCCAGCTTTGTACTAACCAGCTTATAAACCTGACCTAGAAGAGATAACACTTGGATAAGAGGATAAATTATAAATGGCCTGAAGTTTACATCCAAGTTAATAAATCCCTTCCATCTATTCCATCTTAGTTTCATTGCATTCCTTCATTCTTAAGAGAAGAATTTTCTTCTGTTTACTGAAACCATTTACTAGTGGTTTAGAGATGTTGTGGTAGTTTATGTTTATTCATTGTGTATGCAGATATGAATTATGTGAAGGGAAATGAGATTTGTTTTTTGTAATTTTCTTTTAAATGACTGAATAAGAGAATATAGAAAGGAGGAATTGAGTAGAACTATGATTTATATTTATGAAGGTTTTGTGTAAAACTTATAAAAAGTAATTCTTCTCAGTGTGTTTAGGCTTCATTATCTTTTAAGTTGTCATAATATATTATAAATATTTACAGACTCATTTAAGATTACATTTTAAAATGAATACTTTAATTCATTGGTTATTTTTTGTAAGTTCAGTTGAAAAAAATTAACTTTAATTTTATGTTGTTTAACATAAAGGAGAAAAGAAATTAAGTCAAAAAAAAGAAAGGCCAAAACCAAAAAAGATTGTGACGAATCATCACATAAAAAATCCAAATTATCTTCTGTAAAAGAAGCCTCCAAGAAAAAGGATAAAGGTAAAAGAAAATTAAGTTATAGTATCTACTTATATTTCTGAACATGAAATATAATCTGCTATATCTCAAATGTAGATTTTAATTGGTGAATTTTGTCTTGTAGTTGTTGAAAGGAAACTAGTTAAGAATTTAGATATGAATTTATAGCAACTTAAAGGAGTTTTAAGAACAGTGTTGGTTTGATTCATTTTTGGCAGTTAGTATAGTATTGTAAATAATATTCTAATCCTGGCTTTATCTGGGACTTATTACCTGGGACAAAATACTGAATTTCTTGAGCTTACTTTTCTCATGTATGTTTGGGTATTTTGAATATGTGGCTTCCATATTAATCAGGCTTATTGTGGAGGATCAAAGAAGACTGTGAAAGACATTTTAAACACTGTAAAAATTTTATAGTTTGACAGCATAAAATTATAATGCAACGTTTCTTAATTTTTTTCACTAGCTTAGAGCTGTGTGTGTGTGTGTGAGACTGAAGATTGAATATAGGGGCACTTTACCACTGAACTACTTCCCCAGTGCTTTTTAAATTTTTTAAATTTTGAGATAGGGTCTTGCTCAGTTACCAAGTCTACCCTTGAACTTGTGATCCTCCTACCTCAGCCTCCCAGATACCTGGGATTATAGATGTGCACCACCATGCCTGGTTTATGAGCTTTTTGAAATGAGAGAGATTGGTATATATAAGTTTATAAATCAAGGGCTTACTTTTTCCTCAGCTCCTTAAACTATCTTCTTTGTTTTGTTTTTTTGCTGTGCTACGGATTGAACCCATGCTAATGCTAGGCAAGTGCTCTACCACTGAGCTATATCCCCAACCAGACTTTAAGTTCTCTAAGCCTCAGTTTTTTCATATGTAAAAATGACCATGATAACTTTACCTCTCTCATGGGATTATTCAGATGTTGAAGTGAGGTAATTCATTAGACATTTTGCCTAGTAACTGGCACATAAATAGCTGTTATGAAGGTTACTTCTAATTATCTTTTAAGCCTGTAATAAAGTAAGAGTCAAATTGGCTATAACTTACAGTGAATTAGACTTAAAACTAGGTAAGTAGTGTTAGATTGAATTAAGATTCAAGCCAGTGTTAATATAATATTTGGACAGGAGAGGGCTCCCTTGCTCCAGCTATGAAGATCATTAAATATTTTCGTTCTTACATGTATTTTTTTCTTCTTGCATATCATCATATATTCATTATGTAGATGGAGTTAAAATATCCATATATAATATTGCTAAGTTTTAGAATTGGTAAAATTGATAGATTAAAAAGAAATTATTGTTCTCTTGTTTATTGAGAATTGAAATTTGAAGCAGAATGCCTTTTTGTCCTATCTTAATCATTTCCCAACTCTAAAAATATTTTAACTGACAAGTGTAAATATCTCATTTGAACTTTTAAAATTTTATTTATTCTAATATGCTAATTAAGTATTTTATGTACCTTTTGAGAAATTTATTGCATTTATTATTGCATTTTATAGAATCATATTCCTGTCATAACTATGATACCATGTTAATCATTTCTTATTCCAAATTAATGAAGAATTAATCTCTATCTCATAGGAGGTTATTCAGAACAGGATTTGGTGACTGGGATGGGGGTGGACTCTTCAGATTGTACCTACATGTGCGTGATCTTACTTATACGTGTTTTTCCTTTAGTGTTCTGTATTCCAATAGTTGAACAGCTCTATCAGCCTAAAAACAAACATTAGAAATCTGAGAATTATCCTAATGCTTTCATTATTTATGTTTAATTTGTCACCACATCCAATTAGTTTTACCTCAAGTATAGATTCCTCAGTTCGTCTCTACCCTGTTACAAACCTGTTCTCTCCTAGTCTACTGCTCTGTTCTCCTTTACGGTTCCCCTCATTGACTTTCATCACTATTCTCTAGCTCACTTTCACACTCCACCCACATAGCCTTTCAGTTTCTAGAAAATGCCACGCTTCTTTCCATTTTAAGTGTTGCATGGATGCTGCTTCCTCTCCTCCTAAAACCCTTGTTTCCATCCAACTCATCCTTCAGGGATCCTTTCCTATTTTATCCTCCATCTTAAATGTAAATTAGGACCCTCATTTTGGGGGGTGGGGGTAACCAGGGATTTAACTTAGGGGCACTCAACCACTGAGCCACATCCCCAGCCCTATTTTGTATTTTATTTAGAGACAGGGTCTCACTGAATTGCTTAGCGCCTTGCTTTTGCTGAGGCTGGCTTGGCAGATCCTCATTTTTAATGAGGATAAATAAATAAAGCGCCTGGAACTTACTTTTATTATACATGACAATGACTTAAAAGTTCAAAGAGGGCAGGGATTCTGCCTACATTGTTTACTGCTGTATCCCCATCACCCCACTAACATGTTTGGCATAAACAATAGTAAGAGGACAAAGACATTGGAGATTGTTTCAGGGCAGCTTTAGGAATATAAAACCAAAATGCAGTGGAATCAAGACATTGGTTTCTTATTTGTTTTTCCATGAAGAGTGCCTTAGAGAACACAGTTTCCAGAATATAGCATAGGTATAAAACCAATTTAAATTTAGCACACTAAATTTAATTTTCAGTATTTTCTTACCTGGTGTCATCTGAAACTGACTTGATCTTGATGTAATTGCTTGCCAAATCATCTTAATTTAGCCCAAACTTGAATAAAAACTAATAAATATTTGACATCCCTGGTGCTCTTGCACTCTTGATGCTTCTCCTCAAAACAACTGAATATCTTGATTTTATTTCTTTCTTACCTCTCCTCTGCTTCTTTTGCTCAATTCCTCTTTAGGTGTTAGAGTTACTCTAGGTGTTAAAGAGTTCCTTAGGACTTTTACCTAGACATTTCTTTCTTCTCCCTTTATGATACTGTCTGCTCTCATAGCTTCAGGTTGCCATTTTAGGAAATGTTAAATAAGTAAATGGATGGATGGACAACTGGATGCTGGATTATTGAACACATGAATAGAAAAAAATAAGACAGATAGATTCAATAATGTGACTTTGAAGTCCAGTCTGATTTGGCAGATAAAGGTGGAAGATACTTAGGTCAACTGTCTTGGCAGAGAGTTCAAGATCTAATTCCTCTCATCATCACCCTTCTTCCAGAAGCCACCTCATCCTTCAGCTTAGACCATTCCTGATACCCTTCAACCCTCCTCTCCAAATAAGATTGGATCCCTATTACATTCCAGTAGCACCCTGCACTTCTACTGTAGAAATACATAGGACTTCTGGAGTAATTTATTTCCTGTGAGAGAAGGGACTGTGTGACTTGTTTAATTCCCTTTTTTTTTTTTTTTTTTTTTTTTCCTGAAAAATAGGAAATTTTATTTTGGGTTTAATTCTTTGTCTCCAATTTATGATACAGTGCTTTCTCCACACAGTAGGCATTTGGTAAATGTTAGGTGAGTGATTGAATCAGTGAATTCAACCAGTATCTCAGGGTTGAAAGAATCTCAAATCATGATTGAAAGGATATTCTGTAGTTTTGCTTTTCAAAGTGTAGTCCTCTGTCCAGCAGCATTATCACTTGTGAACTTGTTGGAAAACACACAGTCTCAGTTCCCTTCAGATCTTCTATACCAGGTCCCAGGGTGACTGTAGTACACAACAAAGTTGTGGCCTTCAAGGAGTCATAAGCTGTGGCTTATGAGACCTGCCCAGAGATGTTAGAGGAATCGCTACTCCTCATCTTTACTTTTTACTTTTTTCCTTGAGAAACATTTCTCCTGTGGTCTTATTGCATCAAGCTCTCTACAGTAGTGATTTGTAAAGAATTATACGAATAAATCTTTAGTGCTTTTCTCTGTTTCCCTCAATAACCATTTTAAAGTTGAAATTTTGTTTTATTACATAATTATGTGTTGTTATCTGCTGTATATGACTGTGGAGAAGGCCATAGTCTTACCTGTACATGACTGTGAAAAAATATTGTGGAAAATGAACATTGATTTGTAAACTACTTTCAGATGTTGAACATCTCCCCAACTGTGAGAAATTATTGCTTTTATTGCAATCCATGAAGTTTTTTTTTTTTTTTTTAAGTTTTATGCTAGCTATTCCAGGCTATATGAAAGATATGATCCCTCCCTAAAAGGACCTAAGATTTTAATTGGTGAGATAAGACCAAGGAGCTTGAAAGATTAGAAAAAGTAAAGTGCATCTACAAGAATATAAGACAGCTCGACTGTGGGGAATACAACTGTCACACCACCCTAAGATGATGCTTAATAAAGCAATGCTGTTTCCTTTTCAGGACAGTCAACTTCAAAGAAATCAGAAGATTCTGTAAAAGGTAAGTATCAGGTGTTTCTTTATTAAATAGAAATATATAAGTTCAAGGTATTTGCACTTTGGGTTCCTCTTGAATTATATCTTGCTCTAATGTGAATTCTTTTTTGTTTTTTTTTTTTACTACATGAGAAAAATCATAGAAGGACAAAAATGAATGTTTACTCCCCTTTTAAGAAAATTAAATGTTATTTTATCTTGTTTTAATTTTTTTTTTTTTCACATTTCAGTTTTATATTGTAAAATGTGAAGGAACAGAAAGAAAGGAACTAGTGAGGGTGGGATGGAAAAGAAATTTGAGGGGTGGGTTAATATGTAATCAGAGTTGCTTATATTACTTGAATCTGAGTGGTCATTTGGTGATTTTGATTGATTGAAGTGTATAGTTTGTGCATGGAAAGAAGAATGTTGGTAATTGCTTACTGCTGGTTAGCATTTTAATTAGTCCTATGGTGTTCACCAACTCGGATCAAAATAGATTGGTTCTTATAGAATATTTGCTACAACTTTCTTTTTCCTTGCTATATTTCAGACAGTATGCTCAATGACTTTAAAAAAATACGTTTTTTTTTTAAGGTAAAAAAAAATCAAAGTAAGGTAAAATAGCAATGGAAAGCTAGAGGTAAAATTGATATTATCACGTGAATACCAAAAAGTTTTGCATAATTGCAAAGGTAGATTACAAATTTGTCACTGTTCCAAAAGCCAAACCAAATAGTGATACCATCGATAATACCCATAAGATAATAAGGAGAAGTCACTATTCAGCTTTTTCATGGCAGTTTTGAGAGAAGAATCTGTTGTGGATTTATGAGAGAGGACATCAGTTTGTGATGACTGATAGTTACTGTGCTACATAGTAAATCTCTCAAGAACCAGAGAATTTAAGTAAATTGTCCAAGGTCAAATAATAGTAGAGCTAAGATTAAACTAGTTTATAACCCTAAAGTATGTGTCTTTTTACTTTACCACCAACAGCTGTGAATCAAATGTCCACTCTTTGTACCCTAATTTTGGCAGATACATCATACAGATCCGTGTCTCACTTATGTTGTAAAATGGATATAAAGAAACCTACTTTGTTAAATCAGAGAAAAGAAAAATAATAGACTTTTCGTAGAAACAGATTCTGTATTTTCTGGAATTGATCAGATCAAAAGTCAAGTCTGTAAAAGTTTGATCTGTTCATTTGTTATGATTATTGGAGACATTTGCCTGTTATTCAGTAGAGTGAGTTTTTACATATAATATCCTCAAAAACTAAAATGATAGACCTGTTTTCATTATTGAAAGCTTTTGGGAAAATTGACTGCAGTTTTAGATATCACACCCCAAAGGGAACATTGAAGACTTGAAGTTAGGAAGAGAACAAACAAGGTGTTAAGAGAACTTGAAATTTTGCCGTAAGAAGAACATTGGAGGAACTTCAGATATTTAGTTTGGAGAAAAGTAAATAAGAGGTGAGGTGAGGAGGTAGATATGGAAACTACAGATATTTTGAAGGCTTTTAATATGTTGAACACTTATTTTTGGTGGCTCTGATTGACACAGTGGGAGTCTATGGATAAAAATTGCCTGAAAACATTTTTGCCTCAGTTTATGGAAAAACTTGTCACTTAGAACTATCTGACAAAAGGAATGGAGAAATGGGCTGCCTTGGAAATTGCATGTTCAGGCATAGGTGGGATTGGTGCTTATTATTGGAGGTGTTGCAATGAGAGATTCATTCCTTGGATAAAGGTTGAATTAAAAGACCTCCAAGCTGTCCTTCCACCTCAGGGTCATTATCTTAGATTCTGATCCTCATTTGCTAGTAATTAGTACAGAGATTTGACAGTGTTGATAAAAGAGCATCATTTTGTATTGACTTTTTTTTTTCCTGTTATTTCCTTAGCAACACTTCGCCTACCTCTAGCAGGTTGTAGCAGTTATAGCAATAATTTGTAGTGACTGTCACTCTCAGGGAACCAGACTGTTTTAGATTCATCATGTTGTAAGGGATCTTAGAGGTCATTTAGTCCAGTTTTGGAGACTTGATTCTCTAAGGATATTTGACTACTTTCAGTGGATACTCTTTCAAAGGACGTTATTTTATAATGTTATTCTAAACTGATTTTTCGGTAAAATTGGATTGTCAGGTATTAGAAAATTAGTGTAGGAAAGCTGGAATTTGGGAAGTACTTCTGGGAGGAAACAGGAAAACAGGTCATGATGGTAAGGCTTTTTGAAATTAGCTCCCTATTTTTAAAGATCTTAAGAGACTTTGTGGGGCTGGGTATATATAGCTCAGTTGGTAGAGTGCTTGCCTTGCAAGCACAAGGCCCTGGGTTCAATCCCCAGCACCACAAAAAAAAAAAAAAAAAAAAAAGAGAGACTGTTTTCTGACATCTTAACAGAGTAATATCAGTGATAATTTTGTTAGGCCTAATTAGTTTTTCTGTACTTTATCTCATGTTGGTGAATTTTCATAAAAATAGGATGAGGAATTTTATCCTCACACTGATAGATCAAGCAGTGACCTCCAATAACACAGGAATTTTCTCCTGAAGACATTATAATTTTGTCATCATTTGTATGTAGATCACTAGAAATATAGCCACCCCCACCCCCACCTTTTGCCATTTTTGTTAAAATTGGTGCCACAGCAGACTTAGGACCAAAGTTCAGATACACATATTGATTCAAGGATCAAAGTCCAACAGGTAAGAGATGAGAACCACTGTGGCAAATCAATACTGCTATATTTTTGTGTTGTGCTGAACTAAGGAACATTCTGTATTGACAGACCAGATTTAAAGTAGTAATTGCATTATTAACTCTTATAAGGGAATTACCTCTTGTAACATAGTTGTCTTTGATTTAGTTTCTTCTTTTTCTTGGTTGTATAAAAGATAAGGTTATTTTTTTTTTAATAGAGAGTACATTTGTGTTAGGACCAGTAGCTCAAGAATAATTCTTTTTTTTTTTTTTTTGACTAATGATCATTATTGGAAAGGAATTATTTGTTAATGTAATTACTTTGTGGCATTAAGGTTTATTACCTAATAATACATTTCTCAGTATTTAATAATTCTTAGATTGATGATAAGGTGATTCATCTGAAACATGTTCATTTGTTACTTTTTCAGAATAGAAATGTCTTTATATCTAATTTTAAAGGTAATAACTGTTCCTTGTCTAAAATACAAGCAATTTAGATGTTTATAGTAGAAAGTAAAAGTATCCCAGGCTCCTTGAAATATAATCACTGGAATGTTTGGTTGATCCTTACAAACTTAATATACATGTGTAAACTTACATTGTATATATCATAAATATAATGATTTTTAACATAAATTAGATCATACTGTGCATATTTTCTGCAACTAAAAGAATTTAATACAGCATAAACTTTTTCCTAGGCAGTACATACAAATGAACTAAGGTTTTTTTAAACAGCTATTCATTTAACAGTGTTCATTTAACCAGTTCTTAATCTCTGATTGGTGGGGGTTTAGGTTATCATCTTTTGTTGTTTTACACTGTGCTTCTTTGTACATATATATCTGAGTTGCTTATTTATCCTAAGTAAACAATCAAATTCCTAAAAGCAGCATTGCTGGTCAAAGGCTATGTGCTTTTAAATTGATCTATGTTGCCAGATTTTCTTTAAGAAAAAAGGTCACAGAATTTTTACTCTGAATGATTTGAGAATAACTGTTTCCATAAAACAGGCTTTTCTAATTAATGGAATAGCATTAATTTAACTAAATATCTTGACAATTTTTTTTTTATTTCATATACTAGTTTAGTTCTTGAGACTCGTGTCCTAATATAAATGTGCTCTCTGCAGAATCTTAACTTTTTCATGTCTCTTTTGTATGACCAAGAAAAAAAAAGAAACTAAATCAAAGACAATTATATTGCAAGAAAAATTTCCTTATAAGAGTTAATATTGGAATTGCTATTCTAATGCAAAGTGACTTAGAGAAGTTTTTCATGAGATACTAATTCCTTGGCCTTTTTGCTAATACTCTGGTATTTGTCACATTATTTATTCATTAATTAAAATAATTTATTGTACCTTGAAGAGTGAATTAAATTTCCAGAGAATCAGATAAAAGTTGAATCTGAACTGCAGTTAAAAATTCAAAGTTAATTTAATTGCATTGGTGAGTAGTTCAAAATGTGTTCTAAATAGAATACGTTTTCAAAAAATGTTTTTTAAATGAACAGGAAACTCTGATGAGGAAGAAATTGTTTCTGAATCTGAGCTCTGGAAGGGTCCACTACCAGAGACAGATGAAAAATCACAGTAAGTGCTGATACTTAGAGATGATACAGACCCACTTAACCAGTTTAGGTAGCTATGACCACAGCCACTCTTGATAACAGTGAAAAAGTTTAAGATCACAAATGTCCATTTAATGCCAATGACTACCTATTCTGGTAAGAAGGGTTTTTCTTTTTTCCCACCCATTGTTTATGACCATATGCCAATGTCTGTCTCCATATTCCTCCTGGTGAATAAACCTTTTATCATCTCATCTTAATAGATGGTCTGGTCTTTGCTTAGATTTCTTTAGAGAGATCTGTTCACCAGCTTCCAGGGCACTCTGTTCCATGATACTGTGATTGTCATAAATCCCTGCTAAAGAACCACTTTAAGATTTATACAGGTGAAGACATAGACTTGCCAACACCCACCTTAGCTCCCCAAAGATAGGTAACTTAGTGCACTCATTCTCTGCTATAGGTGGAAGGGGAGACACTGTTGAAATATGGGTTGAAATATTGTCAGCTTTATCATATATTGGGATGTTTACCACTTGAATTTTATCTGTTAGAAGGAAATAAAATACCATGTAGAGTTTAATGTGAAGATTAAATAGAATTAAGAAGATAACACACCTGGTACATGCTCAATAAATTTTAGTTTCCTTTTTTCAGTCCCTAGCCATATGGGTTCATACGAGATCTGTTGAATCAATTATACTTCATTAATTTAAACTGCTTATAAAATATTTTGCTGATTATATGGTATGTTCTTAGTGTGATAGAATTTAGATGTGTTAGAGGTTTTAAAGCAAAATTATTTTTTGTGTTTTTCTGTGGCAACCTTTTTTTCCTCAAAGAATTCCCAAAAGTATGATTATTATAGATCAGGTTATTTAAAAAGCTTTTGCTGTAAATGCAATACTGGTGTCCAACAAATTACTCAGTAAACCTCTAACCATTTTTTGAGGCACCTCTCTTTAAAGAGCTTTATAGCAGAGAATGGCAGAAGAGGGCTTTGTCTTAGCTTACCTTTTGGGGCAATAAAGAGATGAGTAAATTCCATGAAAGAAGGCTTTCATAATATAAAACTTTTACATATTCAACTCTTTTGATATTGGTCAAGTTTGAGCATCTAACATAACCTCCACATAGAGGTTTCACCAATTCCATATATGTAAGTTCTATAGTTTTCTAACTGTAGTAAGTGCTGTCATTGCTAGTGAAAAAGTAGCATATGGATAATACCAAATTGCAGATGATTCCTTAATCATTTGTATTTGATTTTGCAATTTTTCCTTTAAATTTGGACATATTTTTGATGACTTTATGCATCCTAAATTATTTAAAACTAAATAATGGGGTCCTACTGGATATATCTGACCTAAAAAGATTGGTAGGCTCATTTTTTATTATCCATTTTATTCCCTCTTCCCAGAAGAAGAAAAACACCTGTGTGTTCATTTACTCCTCACAATAACTCTAAAATGGAATATAAATTATCTTTATTTTACAGATGATGAAACTCAGTGTAAAGAAGTTAATTTGTTCACATAGCTAATGAATGACAGAGCTAGGACTCCACATTGTGTAATTTAAAAGTCTGCTATTTCCACTGTCTCACACTGGCTCCTTGCACTCATATTTATTTAGTACTTTACACTTTTAGTAGTATTTTTATATATTAAAATCCGAGGGGAACTCTTGTTTGGGGGACTACTTGAGATTGAATACAGGGCCTCATGCATACTAGGCACGCACCCTACTACTGAGCTACATCCCTCACTCTGTAATCTAATTTAATATCTCCTTCCAGAGTCTGTTCTTTGTTTTAGATGTAATATTATTGGTTCAGGCTGGGTGCACACCTGTAATCCCAATGACCCTGAAGGCTGAGGCAGGGGATTACAAGTTTAAGGCCAACCTCAGCACCTTAGCAAGACCTTGTCCCAACATAAAGCATAAAAAGGGTTGGGGATGTATCTGTATTTCAGTGGTAGAGCATCCCCAAGTTCAATTCCCAGTACTGATAACAAAACAAAACAAAAGTCATTGATATTAATACATAATATAATTACTCTTATCAATATAATGAAATACTGCAACCTAAGCAGAATTTCCCTGTTTTTGTAAGACTTTTTTTCCTTAAAAATAATTTATTTTTCATTCATTTCTTCAGCAGACTATAGTTTGAATTGAAAAGGTATAAAGTAAATCAAAAAGTAAAGAGAAGCAATGATATTTCACAGAGTACTTTAAAGCAGAATCTTTGGTAATACATTTTGGGAGAGGTACCAACTTGTAAATTATTTAATTTTAATAAATCTGAGTATAGTTTCAGTTATTTTAGAAACTTAAAAATTACTCTTAATCTCATATAACGTGTCTCCTGATAATTTTTTACTCTATTGGTTTTAATCAGTATTTATTCTTTTTCTTTTAAATAGGGAAGAAGAATTTGATGAGTATTTTCAGGATTTATTTCTGTGAGATGGGAGAGAGAAAGCCTGCATTCCTTAATGTGAAAGTATACTTCAAAACTTCATAAATTTTTATCTACAAGTTGCAGTTTGAGTGGTTGATATTTGGAAATAAAAATCCAGCCACTCTCAGGATGTCTGATGCTTCCAAAGTTTATTAGTAGACACACTTCCCTGTCCTATTTCAGTTACTCACCTGTAAACCTCTTTTACCCATAGTTCCTTGATATACATTCAGATATGGAATGATTGGCATTGAAGTGAAAACTAAGTAATTTAGTGTCTTACTTTAAAAAGGTTAGTATCAGAAATTTTCCTTTTATTAAATGGTTGTTATTCATTAATTCCACAAATATTTATCAGGCTTCTATTACATGTAAGGCACTGTACTAGGCACTGTCTAAGAAATAATTATGTAGTCATTTCTGAACTTGTTAGTAAATAGTAAATTGGTGTTAGGTTTATTAGTGTTAAACATGTGAAAGTCCCCTCATTTCTTGAAGGTATTATGTTTTTCATCTCACTACTTTATAGTAAAATAAAAAGGAATCTTGATTTCTAGGAAAAATATTTGAAATGTCCAATAGCAAAATTATTAGAAGTAAAATACATGTAATTAAACATTCTTATGATAAAAATATAGTCATATTTTAGTGGTCATCAGAAAATAAAATTCCTCCAGAATTTAATGTTAATTGGAAGAATATCTAAATACCCTTTAAAATAGATCCATATATTTGGTAGTGCAAGTATGAGTTTATGCAACAAGTTCAATGACAAATTTAGGTTGTTATATAAAATTAAACACTTAGTCCATTCAACATAATGGCAGATGATGAAAGTCCTACTTTAAGGAGTGCTTGAAAAGCGCTTCAGAATGAGTTTAAACACGAATTCTCCTACATACCAATTTCACACTTTGCCTCAGTGCAGTCAGCGGTGGTCAGTGAACCCTTGGTCTGGAAGGTTGGAGATTATGCTTCCTCACACTTGGTCTAAAGCAGAGTTCATATATTTGGCACATTGCTACCCTCATCTCAGTTTCTGATGACTGAGAAGGGAAGTTGAACTGACTTGGTATCTAGAGGTTAAAAACTTAAAAAAAAAAAAAATCTAATAGAATAGTTTCTTATGTGATTTTTAAAAATAGTAGTGATCCTCGAAGTGGAGTCTCAAAATTATTCTAAGTAATGGAAATAAGGGAGTACATGCAGTACTTACCCAAGGTGATGACTTATTATTCTTCATTTATATGTGTTATATCATTCATTCAGAATATCATGCATTCATATTTACTGAGTGCACCTTGTGCTACGGCTGGTGTTCTTACAAGAAGAGAAAACTAGGACACAGAAACACAGAGGGATGACTGTGAAGACCTAGGGGAAATGTGGCCATCTACTGACCATGTTGAGAGGCCTCATGAGAAACCAACCTTGATCTTGCACTTCTGGGTTCTGGCCTTTAGAATTGTGAGAAAATAAATTTCTGTCATTTAAGCCACCCAGTCTGTGGTACTCTATTACAGCAGCCTTAGCAAATAAATATAGCTAATAACAGTTTTAAAACTGTGACTAGTTTCAGGACCACATATTTTTTTAAAGTAAGTCGGCACCAAAAATGCACCTGTTTTTGTCTTATTTTGCACTTTTGTTGAACTTTATTTTATCCTCAGGGTTTTCAGGCCAGAAATAATATATTCTCTTGATAGTCACAGGATAGTTTTTCTGGAGATCCTCTTAACTCTGTTACTCGATGATTTGCAGAGTGAAATTTGCTGAAGTGTTTTTTTTTTTTTTTTTTTTTTTTTAATGTTTTCTGTTTTTCTTCAAAACTAAGATGATATTTGAAATTTCGACCATTTGGATTATATTACAGCATTAAGCATGTTTTGGACTTTTTGTCGTCAACACCACCTCCTGAATCCTCAGCAACTAGTAAGAAATAAGAAAAGCAATATTATTAGGAATCAATGTAAATACAGTGTTTTTATTCTAATTCTCATGATACTGTCTCTTACCAACTTTATAGCCCAATTAATAATATTACCCTATAGCAAGTATTAAGGATTTCACTATTTAGAAACATTTTAATTCACAGTTGGTTCATTTTAAAAATATAATCTGACAAGTGGTTAGCTAGTTACCATATCAGTTTCTCATTGAGGTTATGCAGTGTGGGAATAAGCTTGATGCAAAAATGTTGATATGTAGAAATACAAAATCATGTTCTTTGTCCACAAAGAATTCAGTGTGTACTCGAAAAAAAATTCAATCAATTTTTATGCAAATAAAAATATCTGTATCTAGTATACTGAATAATAAAATGTCAGGAGCCACTTAAAGGACCTGATCGTCCTTCATCATAACATAGTTAAAGATGAAATTTAATAGTACTAAGAAATACACTCACTTTCAATGTACTAGTACATTTTGTACTTTTTGAAGTAGAAGTCAGGTTTTTCCTACTTTCCTGTCAGAGCCCCTGTTGACAACAGTCCTCAGCCAGGCCCCAGGCAGTGTGCTGTCTGGCAGCCCCACATGCCTAGCTTCATCTCCAGACTGCAGCTATACCAGTTTTTAAGTTCTTCAATTACATTGGGCATACTCACACTTCAACATCTTTTTCTCATGTTCAGTTTTTCACTTCTTTTCTGCTTCTCTTTGTGTGAGCCAAGTGTACTGTTTTGAGATCTTGGCATAGGCATCCACATACACACCCATGCTCTCTCTGAGGCTTGTAATTAGCACATCAAGTATGCATTGATTGTTTAATGTCTAGCTGCCCCTTATCTCTTGGGAAATAAGGACCCCAATTTTTCCTCCTGGTTTGCCCAGTATGGACCCTGTATGGAACAGCCACCCAGTGTTTACATCAGTGAAAGCATGTGGAAAGTCAGAAACTTTATTCTGTTGAAGGATGCCCCCCAACTTTGTTAAGGAAAATACTCTCACCCTCTATAAATTAAAATGGCATCAAACACAATCATCTAAGGAAGTGTATCTTTCAAGGTGTTCCCACACGTATTATTTGTCAATCAGAATTCCTTACAAAACCTTTGGAATGCTAAACTTGGAAGACAAAAATCAGCATTCCACTTCCAAGATGACATTTCAGTCTTTTGATGAACTAATAGTTGCACCTAAGCACTATAACAGGCTTTCCGAATGTTAAACCTGATGAATGACTGTAGGAGTAGAATTTCAGGCCAGGTAAACAGCACCATGTGGGTATACCCAGGAAACAAAAGTATGAGGGAGTATCCCTCAAGTCACCTGCTTTGGCCAACTTTACATGTAGGACTTCCTTTATTTGGGGATCTGCTAAACCATCTTATGGAGAGAGGTTAAGCAAGTTGTCCAGAGTTTCCACAGCAAATGGAGAAAACCAGTCTAAAGCTGTATTCTCACCTATCCCTGATCTCACAGTCTCTGGTTTTTATACTATTCTTACAAACTCCAGTCTTGCAGAGGTGTCTCAGGAGCCACCTTCTAGAGGGACAAAGACACCTAGCTTCATCCTCTACCTCAATGTATTACTGTCAATTCTGTATAGGAATTACACATAAGATCTCTTTGAGGGATGGTGGGGGACCCTGAAAATCACCAATTACCAGTCTGCATCAGGAAACCAGAGCTCGTGTTAGTATTTACCGTTTATGTTTTTGTCATGTGTCATTCAGCTCAGCCTGACTTCTGGCTTTTTTGTAAGGAGCAAAAGCAGAATCCATCTCACCTTTTGTGACCGCATTTCCTTCTTCCTGCTTTTTCATCTCCTCTTCAATTACCTTCATCTTTGCATCGTACTCATCTGCGAGGGATTTCCATTCCACTCTGTTGTTCTGAAGGCCATTCAGCATAGGTGTGATTTCTTTGTGAAACCGTGAGAACTCCTACAGGAAATTTTAGGTTGGAAACAGGTTATACAGTTGAGTTTTGGCATTGTTCACATGCAGAGGAGCTGCGAGGCATGGTGCAGTGCTCAGAGCTGCTGGGGTGAACCTTTAAGTGCCTCTGAGGCTTGAAGCACTTGAGTCTTTCTGCCTGCTCAGTAGGTCTGTTCAAGTGGCAGCTCACATCTGAGTCCTCACACTTTTATTCCACCCCTTTAGGGCCAACTCTCAAAACTACTATGGAGAACAGTGACACCCCTAATGACTTTTCTCTCCAGGGGACTTTTACTGTGGTTATAATTGGAAAGAGAAATTCTCATCTAAGAGACTATATATAGCTCATTCAAATAATTGGTTTACTTACCTTATATACAAAAGTACAAACAAAATCAATAAATCCAACTTGAAGTTTAGGTAGTTCATCTTTTTGTTTCTGTCCATCATAGGCTAGAAAAAGAAACAAATCCTTTTAAGATAATTTCCCTATATTTAATGACCAAAATAGACTGATTCATACTAATTTTTACTAAGTAATGCATTTTATTCCAAGGTCTTTACAATAGGCTGTTGCTGCAGCACTGTTCTCTCCAGATCTCCTTGTTCCCAGAATTCACTTGCAACCAGAAGTGCTACCTGCAAAGGAGAAGGACTTGGTTCACTATATCCATTTATGAAGAGGGAATTTGCATTTTATTAGCATGAGTGACATGAAAGGGTGATATCTACAGTCATTGCTTGAGATGTTGTCAAACCATATGCTCTTAAGTTTTAAAACGGTACACAGATTATACTGAAATAGGAAAGAAGTTTTTACTTGAATGTTCCAGATTCTGGGAATGTCTGTCTCCTATTTGTATTGCCACCACTTCTCAGTAATAAAGAATAGGCATGGGAGGGTTAGTTCCGTAAAACATGCTACAAGTGCAACATTTCCCAAGTCCTCCTTTGTTTTGATTGTATATAAGCATCTAACACATTGCCGTGTACGTGGACACATGCACAGATAGTGTGAGGACATTCAAGGGCTAATTTATATCATTCAAAATATTACTGTGTTGAATGAACATTTGTTTATTGTGTTACACTGGCATAAGCCAGGCTTGCAGAGAAGGATAACTGAACTTTTTCTTTCTAATGTGGGCAGTCTAGTGAAAATAGTCATGTGATCTGTGTAGGAAGTGCTATGGATCAAGGAAAGAAGTTTCATGGAGGAGGGAGGTTGCATTTATGGTAGGAATAATAGTTTGCCAGGTAAAGAAGGTAAGACTATGTGCAGGGGTAAGTGGAATGTCCCCAGCTTATGTGAGTAGGAGCTTGGCGTGTGAGGTGATGGTGTGGGAGAGTGATGGAAATACCCTTGGGAGTGTGAGTTACAGACAGGTGGCACGAGCCCAGTGCACTTGACTAGGAAGCTTGAACTTGGTGGCTAGTGGCTTTTATTCCTGGAGCTCCAGGGTTCCTCTCAAGTGCACTAGGTGCCCAAGAGGGTGCAGCCAAGAGAGATGAAAGCTAAAGTAACTCTTTTATGAACTTGTATAAGTTTTGTGGGGAGAAGTGAACTTAAAAAAAAAAAAGAGGCTGGAAACCTCTGACAATGGGGAATGGGCTGGGAAGTTCCTCAGAAAGGACGGTTGGGAGGCTGCCACCAAAGTTCTGACCAAAGCTGGGATAAAAGTCTGCACCCAGGCCAGAGCAAGTGGGACAGACAAATGATCTCCAAGTGAAGGAGATAAACTCAAGTGAAGCCCAAGGTTTCCAGCTGGGTCATCGCAGATAGGGTATGAGAGGAAGAACAGGCTCATCAGGGTGAGTAAACACTTAGCTTAGGACTTGATGGAATTCAGGACACACCACCTCCAAAATATGTTAAGCCGAAGGAATTTAAGAGAGTCACAGGAGCAGGAGTCTCGCCTTTGGAGCCTTTCTCCCCTGAAGCCAGTCAAAACCTAGGAAGGATTGTTTGCCTTCTCCTGAAGCCAATTGTAAGACCCTTATTCAAGAGGTGACCCCTATCCCTGGAGGAGAGAACCCAAAGAAGTGGAAATGCCAGGAGGAATCGAAACAAAATAGCTTTGCTGTTTCCACAGTTTTTTGCCATTAGATCCTCTTTGTGACTGCTGCTTCACTAAGCCTAACATAAAAATACACAAATACAACTGTTTCTTGGAATCTTTATTTTCTTCCTTCTCCACCCCTGTGGTGCTGGCAATGAACCCAGGTCCTCACACAGGAGAAGCAAGCCCTCTCCCACTGAGCTATACACCAGACCCTTTATTTCCTTACAATAAAGGCTCTTGGGTCACACTTAAATAAATCTGTATGCATTTTTTTGTTAATCTGTCTTTTGCTATAGGGGCCTCCTCAGCTGTGAACTTAGGATGGGTAAGGAAAAGATTTTTCCTTCCTCCCATGGGTTACAGTTACTCTACAGGTGGAATCCACATCTATAGTTGAACCAGGTCTTTCTGGCCTCTCTTCTGCTTGAGGTTTTCCCTAGATGTTACTGAAGGAAAAGAAATTCTCTTCAATTAGTAAGAAAGTAGGTAGTCAGCTGTTGCCTTCACGCCTCTCACTCTGCACGTGGGGGAAGAACAACCTTAAACCAGCATGTCAGCCAGTGCCAGTGCCCTTCCTGTAACTGACAGCACATTGAAGAGGAGGTTGTAGGAGCAGAACCATCCTGAGCAGAGGACAGCACAAATGAGTCACCCCGGTCTTATTCTCACTCATCTCGACTAAAAACTCAGACCTTCTCTGAATAATTTTACATAATTTTTTTACAACCTGTTCAGTGATTATTAAGGAATTGTTAAAGAAGTGGCTTCTTTCCAAAGTTTCCTCTTTTTGCTGTCCCCTGGGGCCTGATCAAGGAATCTGTTGTCTTACTGATGTTTAATTTGTCAGAATAGAATTCTGGGGTTGCCAGAGATCTTTATGTGGATGTTTACATGGGATCTAGACCACACCTAAGAGTGGGCACAGAAAACCACGAGAGCAACAAAAGCCACAGTGCGACTGGACTTGCCTGGCTTTGCACCTCCCAGGGCTTGGTGATGGCTGACAGGTCACATGCAGTCATCATCATCGCCCTGAGGAAGAAAAGAAAAATTGTTAAAATAGAGTTGCAGACTGCTTTTCTTTGCCCAAAGGGCAATACCATTCCGACTACTCACATGATGATCTCTTTCTTGGTTGGGTCCACAGTTACGTACTTGATGGCCTCCTCCTCGGTCTGCATTTGCTCACAGGCATCCACAATCTTTTGAAACATGGTTCTCTTCCTAGAAAACAATTTTACCATATAAAGGCAAAAGGAAAAGGTTGTCTCAAATATGTGCTTTTTTGTATTTCATGTTCCCACTTTGCATTGAGATGTCCACAGAGCAGAAGCCAAGGGCTGAGGGAACAGGCAATGACTGTCTAATTTTGTCACAGAAAGGGCTAGAGAAAAAGCACAAACCATAAAGGGGGAAAAAAACAGGTAAGTCTGAATACTTTAAAACAAAGTTACAAATGGGAAAAGAGACCATAACATTAACAGAGAAGGCACAGACTGTGATAAGGTATCACAAGACATAGAGCCACCAGAAAGTTAGAACCCCAAGCATATACATGCTGGGACTCATTGGTATCAAGAAATACAAAATTGAACAATAAAATACATCTCACACTCCATAGATCAACAAAACTTAAGAGTGCACAGATCCAGAGTGTTATGGATACGGATCACAGGGACTCTTGTACACTGTTGCTGGGAACTTCAGTCAGCCTGACTACTCAGGAGTAGAGATTTGCAGAGTGGCACAACATTGAACACAGGCAAACCTCAGCTTTCCCATCTCTAGGCACGGACTGCAGAGAAACTCATATCCGCACAAGATATACAGCATAACATTGAAGCAATGATGAAAAATGGGAAACAATCTCCCTAATATTGTTTCCTCTTTAAAAAATGAAATTAGAGGCAAATGTGGCAAAAAGAAACGTGGTTGAATTTGGGTTATGAACACTTACATGAGTCTAAAAATTTGTTCTCAAGTCTCAACTATTTTAATAGTTAAATTTTTAATGAAGAAGGATCAGAAAGGCAAAATTTGACAATGCCCAAGTCATTGAATTTGTGGAGCTTATAATTCACTCACTGTTCTAATCAGTGTTCAAGAACTTCGTATTTCATTTGTGAGAAACTATGTGGATACTTGGAGTATCTGGTCTCCTTGGTAATGTCATTGTTACACACAGGCCGGCCCTCTGCTCCCTATAACTCAGTTTTGTGAGGTTGGTTCACGTGTGCCACAATCACCAAGATTGTTCAGCTCCTACACTCTGACAGGATCAAATTTCTGAACTTGAAACACGGAATACCAGATTCTGGACCATGATGAATTCACCAAGACCAAAGGCCACCTTGTGAGGTTGATATCCCTGTGCTGGCAATGCACAAGCTTCATGGCATATTCTTCAGTTCAGACTTCTTCAGGTAACAAGCTCCTTAACATGGGGGGTTTAAGTTTTTAAAATATATTTCCGGACTTCTAGTAAATTCACTATCAGGCATCTGTCTTGAGGATATTCTAATTGATGTTCCGGAAGAAAACAGACAAATTTGTGTGCATGCATGTGAACAAATGCATCTTAACTTTAGTGCAGCAGGTAGTTCCTGGAGAGCAGAACCACACAGCGTGTAAGAGTAACCTGGGGATCAGGTGTGTACTTACTTGAAATATAAAGCCAGGTCAGTTGCTATTATTGCAACCTCAAACAAATGAATAACTGTTTCAAACTGACGCTTGTTTAGGTTCTGGAAGATGTTTAAACTCTGTAAGAGGAAAATAAATTCACAATAAAGTGCAATCATTAATTTGCCTTTGGTTCAACAAATCAAAATATGCTTAATGAGAAGCAAGTCTCAGTTTTGCTTCCAGTTTTTATCTCATGGATTAAGTAAACCCCTCTACTGGACTTTAAGGGAATTTAAACTATAACAGAATATATCGTTAGCAAGTATTCAGGTAATCAATGTATAAGTTTTCAGCATTAAAAAAAAGTGTCTTCTTCGAGGGCTATTTTTAAAAATAACAATAGATTTAGGATTGGCATGTATTAATTGAGACATTTAAATAAAGAATTCCTGGGAGATGTTCAATGGTAAGACATGTTGCATTATCTACCGGGTAATCTTAGAGTGATCATAGGAAGCACTGGTCTTTCAGAAACTACAAATTCCACTAATAGTTACGTGTATATAGGAAAAAATAGTGAAATGCTCCCATTTATTCTTAAAATGTTTTCTGGCAATAATATTTTACAAAGACTTAACTAGGCCTTTCTTCAAAGAGTTTTTCATTGATACTCTCTTCACATGTAAGCCTCAGCTTCATTTCTTAGTGTTCAAGAAAACCTGAGTATAAAACTTGGAGTGGTTATTAAAAGCCCTGATATTCTGAAGAGAGAGGGGTAGCATAATGTTGAAAAGAACACTGGACTACACACCACATAATAATAGCAAACAGTTCTTACCACCTACCAAGTTCTAAATGCTTTTTGAATACTTTTAATCTCCTCACAGCAGATCATAGCACAGAGAGGTTAAGTAACTTGCTTATGGTGAAACAGCTGGAATAGGTCAGGCCTGGTCTCTAGCCCAGTGCAACATGCCTGCAGAGTTTATGCTTTCAGTCTCTACCCTATGTCACCTCTCAACAAGGAGTGCAGGATCAGTTCCTGGCTTCACCCCTTGCAAGTTGTATAATTCTGGACATTGCCATTAACAACTGTTGAGAATTTGTTTCTTCAAATGGGGTTGATACAGCAGCCCTACCTCGCTGCCCAGCACTTGGTCTATGCTCAATAAAGATCTGTGGAATGTTGACTCAAATGAAACGAAAACTGGGAATGCATTTTCAAAATGGAAATGACTGTAAAACTGAATAATTTTTGTATCTTTATTATTGTTACATAAAGTTTTGAGCCGAGCTCTAGGTTAAAATAGAACTGCAAACCCAAGACCAAACATGCCTCTCATTTATTCCAGATTGAAATAATTCCAGGAGAAAGCAATAATTGTACAAGAATTCAAGTTTTAGACACTATACAATTTGATATATAAATCTGCACTTAAGTAATCTTTTTATAACATCTACAACAAGAGGTATTTGTCAAAGCATGTGTAAGTAATAGGAAACTGATTTTTTGTTGTTGTTAAAACAATGAGTTCACCACAGCAACTTTAGTCTTTTATATTGAGGGTAAATCAATAGCTATCAACCACTCCAAATTACAATAAACAAAATAAAAATTGTCTGGATTATAATCAATTTGTTACTTGGGACAGTTCACAGCAGCCCCATTGAGCCTATTAGTCCAGAATCTCTGAGCCAAATTTGGTGAATTAAATTATTTTCAATCTATTCTGTGCTGGTCAGGGACAGGGAAAGGAAGTAAGCATTTGTCACTTAATCCTACTTAACCTGCCCCTGATTCTCATAGGATGGTGGCCTCCCCTTTGGACTGGTGGTGATCCAGTAGCACATTTGCATTGACAGGTCACTGCCTGTATTCGTTCACTGAGGTACATTACTATGTTCCAAAAGTAGTGTGTCTCATGTGATTCAGACACATACTCTGCAGACTCAAAACACTTAAAGTCAACCTTTATTGCTGTACTAGCCAAAAGAAAAAAGAGAATGTCAGAGAAAGCATGAAAATGCTTTACATTCTTAGATAAATTAATATATGCAGCACATGAAAATCATTTTTCAAAGTCAAAACAGACTGCTGAATTCAAATGAACAATCCCCTAGGACAGAAACTTCCTTTTTTCTACCAAGTGTCAGGTTGTACAGAGCCCACAACATACCACCATTGACCAGATTGATTTGAACATTCTTTTGCTTTCCAAAATAAATCACTGCTGGATTTTAACATTTTGGTAATAAGAAGAAAAGGTTTACATCTAACTCTTCAGTGCTGCTTCCCTTGTCTAGAACATAACATACCTAAATTTCACTTCTTTTTTCATCTCACTCATTTTCAATTTCATCTAAAAACATATATTTATAATTAAGAAAATTAACCTTTTCCTAATTCTACATTCTTCTATATTTTCTTTCTTTCTTAAAAGAAATGCTTCTAATTACTGTTTCTTTTTAAGTCATGGATATAGAGTCACATAAAAGATCCTAATTTTTGTTCTCGAATTAGTCACTAGAATGCTCTTGGCCAAATTGCGGCTGATGTTTAATAAATGTATCTCATTATATGCAGTTTGGGTTTGGATGGTCTTTACCATGCTTCATCTCATTTTTCTTATTCTTTCATTAGCCTTCATTTGCTTTTTCTTTAATGTTACGTGTATTTTTAAAAACTCAAATCCTTTCTGGAACAAACATGCACATAAAGTTGGAGCTTTGGGGATTGCTTGTAAGTAAGAAAAACACACGCAGTGGTCCTTTAATTAAGGATGTGCATGGCTCACAGCAGCAGCAGAGGATGGAAAGCTCTGTGGACACACCCTGCTCTGACTCTACTGTACCCCATGTCGAAGGGAATGCCCTGGACAAGGAGCAAAGGAAGGAGCAGACAGCAATAGCCAGGTCCCAGTGCAGAGACTCCACTGCATCATGGCTTTGCTCAGTATGAACCTACGACTTCTAGAAAACTGAAATCAAGGATGCATTGGTCCCGAAAAACTAAAGGCAAATATGTGGATGCTAACCCACAATAAGCGGGGAGGGGATATAGAAGTTCAGTGGATTAGACAAATGGGAATAAAGGGAAGGAGAGGAAATAGGAAAAAGAAAAAATGGAATGAGTCCACCATAACTTTCCCAGGTACATATATGACTACACCACAGTGTAACTCACCATCAGGCACATCCACAAGAATGGGGTCCTAAGATCCCATATTCCATGCTTGTATCATTACATAAAATGGATTCTACTGTATGTATAACTAAAAAGAACCAATAATAATAATAAAAAGACTCTATTGGCGAGAGTGTTTGAGACAACAAACTGGAAGATGAGGATTTCCCCCAGCTGTTCCCGCCCCTGCCCCACAGCATTCTTCAGCAGACCTGGCTCCGTTAAGAATGAGTAGTTTTCAAAAAGGGAACAGGCATAAAATCTCTGCATAAAGACCACACAGATGTGAACTAATCTATAGACTCCGTGCAATTCCAACCAAACTACCAATGAGTTGTGTTCGTGTGTTTGTAAATTGACAAATGAATTCTACAATTCACATGGAAATGCAAAGGGGCAGTGGGTACTGGACCCACAAAGTTAAATTAAGAATAACTGACCCTATGTGCATATATGACTACATGACCCCTGTGATCCTACATCATGTACGACCAGAAGAATGAGGTATTATACTCCATTTACGTGTGATGTGTCAAAATGCATTCTGCTGTCATGTATAACTAATTGGCAAAAAAAAAAAAGAATAAATAATAGTGGAAATTATAGAGCAAAATACAAATTTTACAGCTATTGATGATGGTAAAAAATACTACTAATAATAAATACCTTGTAAAACAGAAGTGGAGATGTGGATAAAGTTTTAAGTATCCTAACTGCTTCAAAGTTTATAGCAGGGGAGTTAAGAGATACTATAAACTTAACTCATATCATTTAAAAATAAACACTTCTATGCTCAGATGTATCTTACATAACTTTTCATTGACATTTGTTGTTCACTTCAGAGGGGTCATTAAGAACTAACATCTCTTGTGATAATGACATATCGTGGGAAATTCTGCAATTCCTTCCATTTCTGAAATGTTTCTGTTAAATTCAAATAAATCATTGAGTGCCTTTTATTTCTTATTGTTTAAATTTTTGTGGTGCTGGGGATTGAACCCAGGCCTTCACACATGCTAGCCAAGTCCTCTACCACTGAGCTACAGCCCCAGTCCAATGCTTATTTGAGATAAATGGAATTCTACTGAGCAACGAAAAGGAAAGCATCACTAACGAGAGCACAGACGAATTTCAAAATTATATTCTGCATGAAAGAAGCCAGCAAGAGAGCTTGTAGTATGATTGCACTTGTTTAAATCCAGAACATGCAAACTAATCTATAGGGACCAAAAACACTTCAGTGGTCACCTGGAGCTGGGAAAGGAGAGAGAGATGAACTTCAGGGGGCATGAGCAATCATCTGGGGTGACAGAAATGTTCTGTATCTTGATTGTGATGGTGTTTTCCCAGGTATATAAAATGGTAAAAACTCAGAACTGTACAATTTAAAGGGAAACTATCATGTTTCTTCAATAAAATTGATTTAAAAAATAACTGTTTTTAAATATAGCTTGTTGTGTGATTTTATTTTTCAAAACTTGTTTCTCTCCACACTGCCTGTATATAGTCATGGGGAATTGCAATCAAGTTCATTAAATGTAAATGAAATATCTATTTCTGGCCAGTAGGATTTGAAGTATTGCTCTTTTTTTCTTTCTCTGTCTTTGAAATTTTCCCTATTGCTTTAATCTTTGTAGTGGGCATATATAATTTGTACAATAACTCTGAAATCATTCATTTAAAATATATATAAGATGTGTTAGTCCACCCCCCCACCCCACAGCCACACTGGGCATTGTGCTGAAACGTTATATAAAGACAAGTGCCCCAAATCAAGACAGGAGGCCTGTTCCTCGGCCCAGGCCCCATGGGCCCAACCCTACTTTCTCAGCTGGCTTTACAGCTCACAAAAAGAATCTATTTTTGTTCTTCCCTAATTATAAAAATGGCAATAAAAATATGAATTCCATGTCGCACAGCAAAACAGATAGAAATGGTTTTAATTGACTCTGATTGGTGCTCTCAGGTGAGTTGAAATCAGAGAAAGTACAGGCAGTTCTAACCCTCATCACGGTGCCGGTAACACCCACAAAAGAACATTGCCAACGTGTTCGGAGCCTCACTGGTGACAGGATGCAGAGCCTTTAATTCCTTCTTTGCTACTTCGTTGTATAAACAGAACAAAAAGAGATGTTCTGAATAATTACAGGGTTCTGTGATTTAAACTGAGCAATTTATTTTGCCATTTCTACAGCAAATTTTAGTATTAAAATTTATACTGGTGCTCAGTGGAAGAGCACCTGCCTAGCATGGCCAAAGCCTGGGCTTCCAGCACCATCACTGAGAAAAGACTTTTTTTTTATACCTCTACCAATTTGGCTAAAAAAGATTTCCACCCATTCATTCAGGTAAAGGGTTGATTTCTATTTGGTTTAGAATATAGGCAATTTTATTCTTCAAAAGAGTGAATCCAACGCTACAGGAATAAAAGGACATTTCAGTTAAAACCTTGTAGTATGAAACAAAATGTTTGAATTGTGCCCCACATGTGCCAAGTTTGCTGGATAAATCCCAAGAATTTCCTTTATTAAATTTTTTTAAACTTTAGTATGCATATTTTCTTTATAGAATGAAAAAAAAAGAACTACATTTTCTTCCCAAAACAGGAAAAGCATATTTGACATCTAAAAGTGTCATTTTTTTTTTAGTGTTCAATTTGCTCATAAATAATCTATGTGACTGCATCACCTAGCGACTCTATTGACAGGGTTTTAAGCTTCTGCAATTAGCAGGTCGAATAGTATTATAGACAGGTCCTTGGAAAGATAGCATGGATTACTGAGATGCAGTATTCCTTTTTAGAAAGAGTAATAAGTATTTATATAGCCATCAAAGCCAATTTAGACTGCAAAGTAAATAACTTAAAAATTAAGATGAGAAGCCATAACTGTTATAAACTGTCACAGCTCAGAAGGAAAAACATGTAAGATACTAGGAGCCTTTCATTGTCAAGCATTGAGATATTTGGCTGTGGTTTTTAAAATGTATTTGCGTTAGTAAGTAAATGTATAATTAAGTGATAGATGATATTTGACGCTGCCTCATGTTAGTATCACAGAAACAGTGGAGGTACAGAAATTCTTACTCGGAAACCGAAGATTGCTGCATAAGCAAAACAAAGACTCAAACTGATGAAAACGGATGACAGTTTTCTTTTTCTGAATTCCTTTCAGGTCTATTCTTCTTTTAATTGTCATAGAACAGATATTATCTATGCTAGGATTTTCACTGTAGGGAGAGATTCTATCTGCCCCTCAGAATTAAAGAGGCTTGGTTCAACTGCAAAATCATAGGCCCTGGCTCCAAAATCCTGGTTAGTAATTGGGAAAAGTGTCCCTAGATCTGTGTTTTCAAGAACCTGCATACACACACGTGCACACGCACTAATGAATTGGCAGTTCTGAAGAGCTAGTTCTGAAAGAGCCATGTCTGAGAACCATCTGGAATCACCCAAGGTGCCGTGGATCAAACATGGTTTGTCCCCTCTGAAACTCATGTTGAAATTTGATCCCCAAAGTAAGGCCGTTAGGATGAAGTGAGGCCTTATGAGAAGTGATGGAATCATTGAAAGGGATTAATGCCTTTCTGGGAGTGGGTTTGTTCTCAGGAAAGTTGTTATAAAGCAAGAGAGATGCTTATGTTTTGTCTCTTCTTCATGCCTACTGCTCTTCACTCTGAGACTCAGCAGATAGGGCCACCTGATCTTGGAATTCCCAGTCTCCAGAAATGTGAACCAAAATAAACTTCTACTCTATAAATTATCCAGTCTCAGCTCTTTTGTTATAGCAACAACAAAAAAGTAGACTAAGGCACAAGGTTAGTGCTTCACCAAGAACACTGCAAATTGAGAAAGCTACAGCAAGGTTAGAATGGACTCATTGGGTGCTTATCAATCACACATTATTAAAACCACTGAGATCATTTTCTCCTTTTCTCTGCCCAGTCACTCTGCCTTAGAAGATGTTCCCACTTGGCTCGTATAGACCATCTTGGCTTTTGATCACCTAGAAGAATTGAGTGTTCTCTCTAGATTTGACATATTCCTGTGTATTGCCTCCCTGAGCCTTTAATAAAAGATTATTACTGGAGCTGAGAAAAGCCCCTCTCCAGAGGGTGTATTTATTCTAGTGAGCATACAATTCCAAGTAAGTTTGTTGCCTGTGAAAATTAGTGTCCCCCCTATTGAATAATGATTCATTTGAGTTGGGTTTGGTTTGGAACTTTCTTAAGAAATTGTAACTGGATTACATTCACAACTTTCCCACGTTTATCTATATACCCCTTAAATAAAATTGAGAAAGGGAAGAAGAATAAGCACCCCCTATGGAAGGGAGATCAGTAGAACATCATGTGTACCACTCATCATGAATTCAAAAGATTTAAAGCCATTTCCCACCTAAAGGCATCCCTGACCCTTTCCCCCTCTCCCATGAATGTGGTCCCTTCCTTTGGAACCTCCAGATCATGACTCAGTGCCCCTCTGACCTGTTTCAGTCTGAGATCCATGCCTACCTCTACTACTCAAGTCCAGGTCTCTCTCCAAGGCACATACCAGGCTCCACAGTATAAGAAAACCACAAAGTATAAGAAAACCAGGTGCCTGTGTAGCCTCTTTCCCCCTTTACGTTAACTTACATATGTTCAGGGTACAGAAGAGCCCTTTCACATCTACCATGTTTTTCCTTCTTACCCAGGGACCCACAGAGATTCCGTTGACTTTCTGTGGCTATGTTCTCTCTGTCTGAGCTACTCCAACTTAGTGGTTCAAAAACAACTGCAGTTATAGCAATCAGCGTGATAAGGTTGTCAATACCATAACTCAGGCCACTCTCTTTCCAGCATTTCTGTGATCCAGACTCAGTAAGCTGCCCCTAGAGAAAGGCTCACATACCTCATCCTTCAAGAGGGTCTTACTGTACTCCAGATGGTGCCTCTCCAAAATAGAAGACCCATGAAGCCTTGCCAGTGGAGATGTGGATCTAGAGGAAAACCACAACTAGCTGTTTAAGGATCACACAGAAGTCCATATACTACAGAATCTTTACTGTCTCAGAGTTCTTTTTTCATATCTCTCCTCTTCTCCACATTAAATGTCTGCAAAATGGTCGAAAATAACATTGAAAAGATTTTTTAGGTATAACAGATGAGAATATGCTATTTCAGAAAAAATAATTTGGAAAAAAACAATGTTGGATTGTTTACACTAAGAGTTTGGTTCATCTCCTATATCTAAAAGTCTTGATTCATTCATTCTTTCCTTCTCTTTCTTTATTCAGGGATTTAACTCAGGTGCTCTCTCACTGAACTCCCATCTTCAGCCCTTTTTATTTTTCATTTTGAGGACAGGGTTTACTAAGTAGCTGAGGCTGGCTATGAACTTGCAATCCTCCGGCCTTAGCCTCCTGAGTTCCTGGGCCTATAGAAATGCACCTAGCTTGTAGCTAAAAGTTTTAAGTTCCCTAGAGTCTGTGGCGGTGAACCATGACTTATAAACATGTAACAATCTGTGGAAAGTCCTTAAATTATCTGCATAGAATGTGCTCAGTAAGAATTTCCCAGAATCAAGATGAAAATCACTAGAAAGTAACATGTCTTCTCCTTCTCCCCAAGACAGTGAAATAAATTTACACATAAAGTTCCCATTTATTAAGGGTCATATAAACGAGAACCTCAGTCTTTGGTACTATTTTTCTCCAGCACCTCCCAACCCAGGAAGAGGAAGCTGTATTGAAAATAAAAAGATAAAGGAATAAGAGGTAGAAAGAGGCTGAACCTAAGATCTACAAATTATAGGAATTCGTCATAGAAATATGGAAAAAATAATTTAATCAATGAAGATATCAGAAATATGGATGACAGACTTGGAGAAGTTTCACTTTATTTCATAGAAAACAGAACTTTATGGGGTGAGAAGTCATTGTCAAAATACTCAGGTTGGGGGACAAATAAACTATGCCTGAGCAGTGTTATAAATGATCATAATTTTAATAACTATTTGAATACCTACTCTGTGTCAGCACTGGAGATTTTCTTTAAACAAATCAAGTTCAATTCCACTTAGAAGGGAGTAAAGTGGTTAACTCCTTTAGGTTTAAAAACATCAATCAAACATATTGTTGGGAAACTAGATATTCTCCCAGTCTCAAAAATAGCACTTCATCTACTACTTATTCTTTACCAAGGAGGAAATGTTCCTCTAGATAAAGAGATCTGCTGGACATCTTCATCAATAGTCTAACTTAACCTCTTAGCTGATGAGACAAATTGGTATCGTGGACTCCCTGATGAAATGTACTGAGAAGGCACAGGATCATCTAATAAAGAATCCTCGCCCAAAATGTCAACCCTGGATTTAATCAGGAGGCAAGGAAATGAATTCCAAATTGAGGGTTTTTTCTGCAAATAACTCTTCAAAAAAATCGACAACCTGAAAGACACAAACAAGACTGATAACTACTCCAGTTTAAAGGAAATTAAAGCTACCTGGCAGTTAAATACATATGATCCTTGAATCAGAGAGAAAATAGCTATAAAGGATATTATTGGGGTAATTGAAAAAAATCTGAGAAAACATTCTGTGTTAGATACAGTATTGTTATCAAAAGGAAATTTCCTGAGGGTGAGCATTATATTGAGTTTATGTAGCTGTATTGTCCCCCTTATTCTTTGGAAATATATGCTGAAATATTTAGGAATGAAATGCCATGATGTCTGCAACCCAACTCATAAATGATTTCATAAAGAAAGAATTAATGTATGTACACACACACACACACACCCACACATATTTGGGAAGAGAGAAAACTAATTTGACAAAATGTTTTCTTAGTAAAGTAATTTGCAAGCCAGTCGCAATGGTGCATATGCCTGTAATCCTAGCAGCTTGGGAGGTTAAGAGTTAAAAGCCAACCTCAGCAACTTAACAGGGCTCTAAGCAACTTAGGGAGACCCTGTCTCAAGACATAAAAAGGCTGGAGAATGTGACTTAGTAGTAAAGCACCCCTGGGTTCAACTCCGTACCAAAAAAAAAAAAAAAAAAAAAGTAATTTGCAGAGAAGATGAAAGAGTTCAATGGGACTTTGAGGAAGGACAAGGAAAGGAAAGAAAAAAAAAAAAAAACAACACAACATTCATTAATAATTTTCTACAGTACTGAAAATAACTCTAATCATTCAGGGAGAAAATAACCAGAGGAGAGAGCTTGAAGGAACAGAGACGGCATGTGTGATTGATTATTAGCCTACCAGGTTTCCTTATCTTTCCAAGAATAATTTTTGAAACCCCCAGCAGGAGGTGGTGACAGTAGGAGGGCACACAAGGGTCTTTTTGAATTTTATTTCATTTATTTTAGAGTTCAAGTTTGTTTATATTTACAGCAAGAACTTGCATCTGAATCAAACTGTGTAATTAACAACAACTGCTGAACAACAATTTTAAAACAAAGAATATAGTTAATAATTTAACATAAGCCCAAGAGTTCAATGTCTTACTACATTCATTCAGGGAACCTGAATGAATTATTTTTCTCCAAGGGACTTCTTCATGACCATAATGTATAAGGTACTCTCAGGCATTTAAGTACAGAGTACACACAGTATTGCTTTCCAGAGTTGGGAGCTACAGAACACTGTTTTGTAATAATAGATGCCATGGTCAAACAAGGCAGGGACATGTTGCTGGGTGGTATCTCTTGGTGGTTCATTATACACATACATCACAGAGCGGTCTTTTAACACAGGTGAGTATCACTCCCAACTGCCTGCTGGGATTTGAGTGTGTGTTGTAGAAGGGAGACCATCGTTGGTGTTCTCTAGGAAATTTTGAGGTGTTGGTTTAGATGTTTGAAGACTAGATACAAGTAAAATTCATGTTAAAACTTAAGAAATAGAAAACGGTGTTTGTGGCTGAGAGAACAGGGAGGTTGACACATCTCTGAAACTTGAAACAGGTGACTTCTGACCACGTACAGAATAAGCAATAGGAATGCAGGAAAGACGCAGCAACAGCGTCAGTGTTAAGTGCCCTTCTGTGACGGTGGAGCGGAAGGCCAGGGACAGCCCGGGTCAGGATCTCAGTGAGGCAACAAGGAAGACACCTCTCGAGACCTTCTATGCAAGCTGGAATATTGGGTGTCTTCATGCAATACTCAAACAGCTGGAAAGCAGAGCCCAGAGTGCTGCCTTGCTGGCTGTCTTCATCAATTGCCTCGAGGTGGTTTCCACCCCTGCCCAAGGCTCTGCCCTTATTTTGTCCTGATGCATAATTTCATCAATGACTTGAATAAACATGGACAGAAGCCATGAGTATCCAACTTACAGATGATAAAAAACTGAAAAACAAACAGCAACAAAAAAAAAACACAAAAAACACCAGAAACCTAATTTGTTGGTTTACAGAGTATGACTAAAATGGAGATATCAATGAACAGTGGAATAAAGATCAAATTAAGATGAGTTTAATTAAGATTCAGTGTAGTACTTTGAACCATGTGTGGATTATTCTATTAAACTCCAGGACCCACATTTTAGAAATGATGTGAAAACACTGGAATGGGTTCAGAGAAGAATGATAAGTAAAATTACATGATGGAAACCATTATGAAAAATAAATTTAAAGAACGTGGTGTGTACAACTTGGGAAAGAGTATACTTTGGGAAGAGGGATATGATAATATTCTTTACAAGATGAAGGAATAGCCTGTGGATGATAAATTAGACATATTCTAGCAAATCCAGAGACCTGAAGTAGGAGATACAGAAATTGTGGAGAGATCAATTTCAGTTCAATATCATGAAGAACATTCAGCCATTAGAGTCACACCCAAATACAATGCTCTGCAAGGTTGTAAGCAAGTGGGTTCTCCATTATGGAAAATAATCAAATGTAGACCAGAGGAAAGAGGAAGTTGTGCAGGAGAAGGGAGGTCTACACTGGATGGAAGGATGAGGGAATTCTAAAATTCCTAATATTTTTTCTGATATCTGCATTTCTCCAGTAATCAGACGAAGGAGACCAGAAGATTGGTGAACTAAAAAACTAAACAGAAAAAAGGGGACGAAAGGGACAAAGAAATCTATAAACATGAAAGCAAGAAACAGAGAACAAACTGATTAGAAGAGTGAAGTAAACAAAGAGAACACAAAAACTTGAGGGAATAATAAAACTTTGAAAAGGGCAAGGTTTGGGGGCATTGTCAGAGGGCATAGTCTAAGGTTGGGAGATAAGGTGGAAAGGAAACGAAGGAGATCAGACATTTTGGAGACAAGTAATCAGATCAAGGGCACAAGGTCAAGCCAGGAAGCAGAGCCATCTGTGTCTCAACAGCTTCAGGGAACTCCATAGGTGGCCTCATTGGTACCATCAGTGTGAGAAGAATAATTGAGTCTTATTCAACCTTCTTATTAGCTACTTAGTAAGAAGCAGTGTCTCAACGTCTTTGTGGACTCCCGAGCCAGTTTTCCAACAAAGTAGAGGTACATAAAGAGGCTCATCAAGAATTGCTGTTGGGGCTGGGGTTGTGGCTCTGTGGTAGAGAGCTTGCCTAGCATGCATGAGGCCCTGGGTTCGATCATCAGTACCACACAAAAATAAAATAAAGGTATTGTGTCCACCTACAACTAAAACAAAATATTTTTTAAAAAAGAATTGCTATTGAAGCACTGTGTGGAAAAAAAAAAAAGACTGCATCAAACCCCAAGAGCTTAGTGGAGCTCCCAGAAGCTGTAGTTACACCCAAGACTGAGGGAAGACAGGCCTGCCCTGCTTCGCAGTCAGGAAATCTTCCATCCCCACTTCTACACATCACCTCATTTAAATTTTTTTTAATTTGTTTTAATTAGTTATACATGACAGTAGAATGCACTTTGATACATCATATATAATGGAGTATAATTTCTCATTCTTCTGGTTATACATTATGTATACATGACCTCATTTAATCTTAACATATTCCTGGTGTCCAGTTTTTTGAAGAGAAATGGCTTAAAGACACTAGGAGACCCCACCATGGCTGGCCAAGCAGAGAGGTCTGGGCTGAGGGATGTGCAAACTTCCTGCTAACTGGGAGGTGAGATACCACACCCAATCCTGCCGCGTCCTGGAACCTAAGGTAAGTGTGACTTTTTTTGAACTGGTTTTCTCATCCATAGAAGAGGGGGATATCAGTGCCTCCCATGTGGGGGTGCTGTGAAGATAAAATAAGACACTGTATGCCAAGTGCTCAGCTGCGTCCAGCACACAAGAGGTACTCAATAAATGTCCGTTCCTTTGGAACCAAATTTGTTAATATGCTGCCAAAAGTGAAGGAGGCAGAGAACTCCAATGACTGCCAGGAGATCTGCACGTGGGACAGAATGGCCAGCATGGACTGGGCCGCTAGAGGGGAAGAGGTTCTTGCCCCCAGCCTCAGCAGACCCTCCTTTCAGGACAAAGCCCGACTGCTGCCATTGCTGAGGGTGAAGCGTTGCTATTTACAAGGTGCTTTTCATTTGCTCAATACATTTTTCTTGAGCACCAACTATGTAGGGTGCACAATATAATGTCATTGGATTCTCATCACAATCTTTGAGAGGCTACTATTATATCCATCTCATAGCTAAGAAACTGAATCTTAAATACTTTAAGTACCTTGTCAAAGATCCCTCAACCAGACAGGAGTTGGAGCCCACAAACTAATACCCCAAAGTCTGACCTTCTTGAAACACCTCCCTATCTCTGGAGAGGGGTGACTTATGTATCAGAAATGGGGGTGAAGTATGGCTCAGGCAGATAGAGCGTCTTTAAAATCACTATCAGGTGATCACCAGAACAAGGAAGCTTGGGTGGTTCTGGACTCGGAGGACCTGGGAGAAACATTAGTCCTATGAACAAGTTGGACTTACTGCTGTGTCTGTATAGGATGAAAATCATCATAATAAAGTTTCTTTATCCTTAAAAAAAAAAAAAAAAAAAAAAAAAACAGTTTTGAGGAGCTTGCCTGGCATGAACACTGCTGATGAATTTTGAAGAATACCAATGACTAATAAGAGAAATGAAAATATTTAATATTCATAAGGACTAAGAATCTACCTTGAGCTGAGGGCTTTGTATGTATGATATCACTTAATCTTTACAATGACCTTACCTATTAGATACCATTATTATAATTCCTATTTTCCAGATGAGGAAACTGAGGCTTAAAAAGTTTAACTAATTTATGAACCCAATGAAACCAAATCTGTCTGACCCTGAGCCTGCCCTCTTATTAGTGCACTTTTTTTCTTGGGGCAAGAGAGGAAGATGGCATTGATGTTAGGATAGAAGATCAGCTAAAGGAGGGTTTGACTTTCAGAAGGCAAAAGAACTAAGAAGTGAAGGGTAGTGAGCCCAGGAAGAAGTGTTCTCCAGCTGGAGCTGGGGAGCATTCCCTACATGTACACAAATTTAAGCCTAAGATTAATCTACCTTTTTTTTTTCCCTCAGTATGGTGAATTGAATCCAGGAGCACTCTACCACTGAGCTGCATCAGTCCTTTTTTACATTTTTTATTTTGAGACAGGGCCTTGCTAAGTTGCTAAGGCTGGCCTCAAACTTGCAATCCTCCTGCCTCAGACTCCTGAATAGCTGGGACTATGGTATGCACCACCATGCCCAGCAAATGAATGCACTTTAATATTTGAAGTCAATACTCTGATTAAACAAAGAAAAAAATGAAGGCATATAAAAATATGGCAGAGACACATTTGGAAATGGAACAGAAAGGAAAGAGGGATGTAACCCGGAGAGAAAGAGCAGACGTTGCAAGGGCTGAATCTTGGGAGGGAACAGAACAAGGCCCTGCTGTTCCCAAACATAGCAAAGAGGAACTCACTGGGCTAAGGGACAGGGAAAGTTTTCTTCCCCGAGGCACCTTCAAACACCCACAAGGACATGTCAATACTGCATACGTGTTTACTTACTTCATCTGGTACAAATTATTGGTGCCTCTGTGATCAATGTCATGGCAGAAAGCAGCAGCAAGCATGGCAAAAGCTTCAAGGTCTGTGTAGTATTTTTTAAGTCTTCCAGTCTAAAAATATACAAAGACACATACTGATGTAAATTAATACATCTTCCCAGCAAGCCCTGCCTGCAACAGAGAAGGGAACCCACCATGTCTTTACAGGAAGTTGGCTTATTTCTTGTGAGTCTCATAGCTTCTGGGAAATTCCCAAACCTAGCAGGTGACTGGATTTTCCTTTCAGAAATGAGCATGTGAATGTAGGAGCGCTAATCCAATCAGGTGCCCAGAGATCCCCAAGTTCCTGGGATCATCTTCAGGAAGACTGGGGTTGGATTTTGCCCATGAAGTTCAAAATGAAGAGTTGAAGTAATGGACCTACCCATCTTTCACATGCTCAAGAGGGAACTGGCAGTTTTACAATGGTTTCCAGAGATTTCCAGGACTTCGTTACCTACCATCAGCAAAGTAAACATGGTCTGTCCCACGTTGAACCCGTGCCGCCAGTTGTGGTAAGTGACGGCGCGGTACCCTTTCCTCACCGTGTACATCCATCTGGTAAGAACCTGTTACCCAAAGACGACAACACCATTCAGACTTTGGAATAGAATTCTAAAGGTTAGAAGACCTGTGACAATCTTATCTGAAAAGATGTGTTGGTCTTGTTGACAGAGTTAAAGCCGATGTATTTACAAAGTTAATGATAATTTAAAATCCAAACTGAGTTAATCTTTTGAACCACAGAAAACATTAGTGCAGGACAGCAACAGAATCACACAGTGTTTTAAGTGAAATACCATCTGACCTCTACAGGTACTTTGAATTTCTCCACCACTTTATTTCAAAAAACATTCGGAGTCCACATTTAATCAATTCGTGCTCGGTAATGGGGAAGTCGCTGAAGCGGAATTCATATAGGTCTACTGCCTTTGGGTCCGGCAAGTCCTCTTTCTGTTGAAAAGACAGATTGTTTCAGATTGCATTCATCTTTTCCCCTTTAAGCTCATATACCCAACATTGAATGGAAAACTGAATTATAATAAATGGATAACACAAGTCCTTCACTGAGCCACTATGTATCAGGCACTGTTTTATAACCCTAAAGTATGTGTCTTTTTACTTTACCACCAACAGCTGTGAATCAAATGTCCACTCTTTGTACCCTAATTTTGGCAGATATCATACAGATCCGTGTCTCACTTATGTTGTAAAATGGATATAAAGAAACCTACTTTGTTAATCAGAGAAAAGAAAAATAATAGACTTTTCGTAGAAACAGATTCTGTATTTTCTGGAATTGATCAGATCAAAAGTCAAGTCTGTAAAAGTTTGATCTGTTCATTTGTTATGATTATTGGAGACATTTGCCTGTTATTCAGTAGAGTGAGTTTTACATATAATATCCTCAAAAACTAAAATGATAGACCTGTTTTCATTATTGAAAGCTTTTGGGAAAATTGACTGCAGTTTTAGATATCACACCCCACATTGAAGACTTGAAGTTAGGAAGAGAACAAACAAGGTGTTAAGAGAACTTGAAATTTTGCCGTAAGAAGAACATTGGAGGAACTTCAGATATTTAGTTTGGAGAAAAGTAAAGAGGTGAGGTGAGGAGGTAGATATGGAAACTACAGATATTTTGAAGGCTTTTAATATGTTGAACACTTATTTTTGGTGGCTCTGATTGACACAGTGGGAGTCTATGGATAAAAATTGCCTGAAAACATTTTTGCCTCAGTTTATGGAAAAACTTGTCACTTAGAACTATCTGACAAAAGGAATGGAGAAATGGGCTGCCTTGGAAATTGCATGTTCAGGCATAGGTGGGATTGGTGCTTATTATTGGAGGTGTTGCAATGAGAGATTCATTCCTTGGATAAAGGTTGAATTAAAAGACCTCCAAGCTGTCCTTCCACCTCAGGGTCATTATCTTAGATTCTGATCCTCATTTGCTAGTAATTAGTACAGAGATTTGACAGTGTTGATAAAAGAGCATCATTTTGTATTGACTTTTTTTTTCCTGTTATTTCCTTAGCAACACTTCGCCTACCTCTAGCAGGTTGTAGCAGTTATAGCAATAATTTGTAGTGACTGTCACTCTCAGGGAACCAGACTGTTTTAGATTCATCATGTTGTAAGGGATCTTAGAGGTCATTTAGTCCAGTTTTGGAGACTTGATTCTCTAAGGATATTTGACTACTTTCAGTGGATACTCTTTCAAAGGACGTTATTTTATAATGTTATTCTAAACTGATTTTTCGGTAAAATTGGATTGTCAGGTATTAGAAAATTAGTGTAGGAAAGCTGGAATTTGGGAAGTACTTCTGGGAGGAAACAGGAAAACAGGTCATGATGGTAAGGCTTTTGAAATTAGCTCCCTATTTTTAAAGATCTTAAGAGACTTTGTGGGGCTGGGTATATATAGCTCAGTTGGTAGAGTGCTTGCCTTGCAAGCACAAGGCCCTGGGTTCAATCCCCAGCACCACAAAAAAAAAAAAAAAAAAAAGAGAGACTGTTTTCTGACATCTTAACAGAGTAATATCAGTGATAATTTTGTTAGGCCTAATTAGTTTTTCTGTACTTTATCTCATGTTGGTGAATTTTCATAAAAATAGGATGAGGAATTTTATCCTCACACTGATAGATCAAGCAGTGACCTCCAATAACACAGGAATTTTCTCCTGAAGACATTATAATTTTGTCATCATTTGTATGTAGATCACTAGAAATATAGCCACCCCCACCCCCACCTTTTGCCATTTTTGTTAAAATTGGTGCCACAGCAGACTTAGGACCAAAGTTCAGATACACATATTGATTCAAGGATCAAAGTCCAACAGGTAAGAGATGAGAACCACTGTGGCAAATCAATACTGCTATATTTTTGTGTTGTGCTGAACTAAGGAACATTCTGTATTGACAGACCAGATTTAAAGTAGTAATTGCATTATTAACTCTTATAAGGGAATTACCTCTTGTAACATAGTTGTCTTTGATTTAGTTTCTTCTTTTTCTTGGTTGTATAAAAGATAAGGTTATTTTTTTTTTAATAGAGAGTACATTTGTGTTAGGACCAGTAGCTCAAGAATAATTCTTTTTTTTTTTTTTTGACTAATGATCATTATTGGAAAGGAATTATTTGTTAATGTAATTACTTTGTGGCATTAAGGTTTATTACCTAATAATACATTTCTCAGTATTTAAATTCTTAGATTGATGATAAGGTGATTCATCTGAAACATGTTCATTTGTTACTTTTTCAGAATAGAAATGTCTTTATATCTAATTTTAAAGGTAATAACTGTTCCTTGTCTAAAATACAAGCAATTTAGATGTTTATAGTAGAAAGTAAAAGTATCCCAGGCTCCTTGAAATATAATCACTGGAATGTTTGGTTGATCCTTACAAACTTAATATACATGTGTAAACTTACATTGTATATATCATAAATATAATGATTTTTAACATAAATTAGATCATACTGTGCATATTTTCTGCAACTAAAAGAATTTAATACAGCATAAACTTTTTCCTAGGCAGTACATACAAATGAACTAAGGTTTTTTTAAACAGCTATTCATTTAACAGTGTTCATTTAACCAGTTCTTAATCTCTGATTGGTGGGGGTTTAGGTTATCATCTTTTGTTGTTTTACACTGTGCTTCTTTGTACTATATATCTGAGTTGCTTATTTATCCTAAGTAAACAATCAAATTCCTAAAAGCAGCATTGCTGGTCAAAGGCTATGTGCTTTTAAATTGATCTATGTTGCCAGATTTTCTTTAAGAAAAAAGGTCACAGAATTTTTACTCTGAATGATTTGAGAATAACTGTTTCCATAAAACAGGCTTTTCTAATTAATGGAATAGCATTAATTTAACTAAATATCTTGACAATTTTTTTTTATTTCATATACTAGTTTAGTTCTTGAGACTCGTGTCCTAATATGTGCTCTCTGCAGAATCTTAACTTTTTCATGTCTCTTTTGTATGACCAAGAAAAAAAAAGAAACTAAATCAAAGACAATTATATTGCAAGAAAAATTTCCTTATAAGAGTTAATATTGGAATTGCTATTCTAATGCAAAGTGACTTAGAGAAAGTTTTTCATGAGATACTAATTCCTTGGCCTTTTTGCTAATACTCTGGTATTTGTCACCTTATTTTATTCATTAATTAAAATAATTTATTGTACCTTGAAAGAGTGAATTAAATTTCCAGAGAATCAGATAAAGTTGAATCTGAACTGCAGTTAAAAATTCAAAGTTAATTTAATTGCATTGGTGAGTAGTTCAAAATGTGTTCTAAATAGAATACGTTTTCAAAAAATGTTTTTTAAATGAACAGGAAACTCTGATGAGGAAGAAATTGTTTGGGGTCTGAATCTGAGCTCTGGAAGGGTCCACTACCAGAGACAGATGAAAAATCACAGTAAGTGCTGATACTTAGAGATGATACAGACCCACTTAACCAGTTTAGGTAGCTATGACCACAGCCACTCTTGATAACAGTGAAAAAGTTTAAGATCACAAATGTCCATTTAATGCCAATGACTACCTATTCTGGTAAGAAGGGTTTTTCTTTTTTCCCCACCCATTGTTTATGACCATATGCCAATGTCTGTCTCCATATTCCTCCTGGTGAATAAACCTTTTATCATCTCATCTTAATAGATGGTCTGGTCTTTGCTTAGATTTCTTTAGAGAGATCTGTTCACCAGCTTCCAGGGCACTCTGTTCCATGATACTGTGATTGTCATAATCCCTGCTAAAGAACCACTTTAAGATTTATACAGGTGAAGACATAGACTTGCCAACACCCACCTTAGCTCCCCAAAGATAGGTAACTTAGTGCACTCATTCTCTGCTATAGGTGGAAGGGGAGACACTGTTGAAATATGGGTTGAAATATTGTCAGCTTTATCATATATTGGGATGTTTACCACTTGAATTTATCTGTTAGAAGGAAATAAAATACCATGTAGAGTTTAATGTGAAGATTAAATAGAATTAAGAAGATAACACACTGGTACATGCTCAATAAATTTTAGTTTCCTTTTTTCAGTCCCTAGCCATATGGGTTCATACGAGATCTGTTGAATCAATTATACTTCATTAATTTAAACTGCTTATAAAATATTTTGCTGATTATATGGTATGTTCTTAGTGTGATAGAATTTAGATGTGTTAGAGGTTTTAAAGCAAAATTATTTTTTGTGTTTTTCTGTGGCAACCTTTTTTTTTCCTCAAAGAATTCCCAAAAGTATGATTATTATAGATCAGGTTATTTAAAAAGCTTTTGCTGTAAATGCAATACTGGTGTCCAACAAATTACTCATAAACCTCTAACCATTTTTTGAGGCACCTCTCTTTAAAGAGCTTTATAGCAGAGAATGGCAGAAGAGGGCTTTGTCTTAGCTTACCTTTTGGGGCAATAAAGAGATGAGTAAATTCCATGAAAGAAGGCTTTCATAATATAAAACTTTTACATATTCAACTCTTTTGATATTGGTCAAGTTTGAGCATCTAACATAACCTCCACATAGAGGTTTCACCAATTCCATATATGTAAGGTTCTATAGTTTTCTAACTGTAGTAAGTGCTGTCATTGCTAGTGAAAAAGTAGCATATGGATAATACCAAATTGCAGATGATTCCTTAATCATTTGTATTTGATTTTGCAATTTTTTCCTTTAAATTTGGACATATTTTTGATGACTTTATGCATCCTAAATTATTTAAAACTAAATAATGGGGTCCTACTGGATATATCTGACCTAAAAAGATTGGTAGGCTCATTTTTTATTATCCATTTTATTCCCTCTTCCAGAAGAAGAAAAACACCTGTGTGTTCATTTACTCCTCACAATAACTCTAAAATGGAATATAAATTATCTTTATTTTACAGATGATGAAACTCAGTGTAAAGAAGTAATTTGTTCACATAGCTATGAATGACAGAGCTAGGACTCCACATTGTGTAATTTAAAAGTCTGCTATTTCCACTGTCTCACACTGGCTCCTTGCACTCATATTTATTTAGTACTTTACACTTTTAGTAGTATTTTTATATATTAAAATCGAGGGGAACTCTTGTTTGGGGGACTACTTGGATTGAATACAGGGCCTCATGCATACTAGGCACGCACCCTACTACTGAGCTACATCCCTCACTCTGTAATCTAATTTAATATCTCCTTCCAGAGTCTGTCTTTGTTTGTAGATGTAATATTATTGGTTCAGGCTGGGTGCACACCTGTAATCCCAATGACCCTGAAGGCTGAGGCAGGGGATTACAAGTTTAAGGCCAACCTCAGCACCTTAGCAAGACCTTGTCCCAACATAAAGCATAAAAAGGGGTTGGGGATGTATCTGTATTTCAGTGGTAGAGCATCCCCAAGTTCAATTCCCAGTACTGATACAAACAAAACAAAAGTCATTGATATTAATACATAATATAATTACTCTTATCAATATAATGAAATACTGCAACCTAGCAGAATTTCCCTGTTTTTGTAAGACTTTTTTTCCTTAAAAATAATTTATTTTTCATTCATTTCTTCAGCAGACTATAGTTTGAATTGAAAAGGTATAAAGTAATCAAAAAGTAAAGAGAAGCAATGATATTTCACAGAGTACTTTAAAGCAGAATCTTGGTAATACATTTTGGGAGAGGTACCAACTTGTAAATTATTTAATTTTAATAAATCTGAGTATAGTTTCAGTTATTTTAGAAACTTAAAAAATTACTCTTAATCTCATATAACGTGTCTCCCTGATAATTTTTTACTCTATTGGGTTTTAATCAGTATTTATTCTTTTTCTTTTAAATAGGGAAGAAGAATTTGATGAGTATTTTCAGGATTTATTTCTGTGAGATGGGAGAGAGAAAGCCTGCATTCCTTAATGTGAAAGTATACTTCAAAACTTCATAAATTTTTATCTACAAGTTTGCAGTTTGAGTGGTTGATATTTGGAAATAAAAATCCAGCCACTCTCAGGATGTCTGATGCTTCCAAGTTTATTAGTAGACACACTTCCCTGTCCTATTTCAGTTACTCACCTGTAAACCTCTTTTACCCATAGTTCCTTGATATACATTCAGATATGGAATGATTGGCATTGAAGTGAAAACTAAGTAATTTAGTGTCTTACTTTAAAAAGGTTAGTATCAGAAATTTTCCTTTTATTAAATGGTTGTTATTCATTAATTCCACAAATATTTATCAGGCTTCTATTACATGTAAGGCACTGTACTAGGCACTGTCTAAGAAATAATTATGTAGTCATTTCTGAACTTGTTAGTAAATAGTAAATTGGTGTTAGGTTTATTAGTGTTAAACATGTGAAAGTCCCCTCATTTCTTGAAGGTATTATGTTTTTCATCTCACTACTTTATAGTAAAATAAAAAGGAATCTTGATTTCTAGGAAAAATATTTGAAATGTCCAATAGCAAAATTATTAGAAGTAAAATACATGTAATTAAACATTCTTATGATAAAAATATAGTCATATTTTAGTGGTCATCAGAAAATAAAAATGCCTCCAGAATTTAATGTTAATTGGAAGAATATCTAAATACCCTTTAAAATAGATCCATATATTTGGTAGTGCAAGTATGAGTTTATGCAACAAGTTCAATGACAAATTTAGGTTGTTATATAAAATTAAACACTTAGTCCATTCAACATAATGGCAGATGATGAAAGTCCTACTTTAAGGAGTGCTTGAAAAGCGCTTCAGAATGAGTTTAAACACGAATTCTCCTACATACCAATTTCACACTTTGCCTCAGTGCAGTCAGCGGTGGTCAGTGAACCCTTGGTCTGGAAGGTTGGAGATTATGCTTCCTCACACTTGGTCTAAAGCAGAGTTCATATATTTGGCACATTGCTACCCTCATCTCAGTTTCTGATGACTGAGAAGGGAAGTTGAACTGACTTGGTATCTAGAGGTTAAAAACTTAAAAAAAAAAAAAAAATCTAATAGAATAGTTTCTTATGTGATTTTTAAAAATAGTAGTGATCCTCGAAGTGGAGTCTCAAAATTATTCTAAGTAATGGAATAAGGGAGTACATGCAGTACTTACCCAAGGTGATGACTTATTATTCTTCATTTATATGTGTTATATCATTCATTCAGAATATCATGCATTCATATTTACTGAGTGCACCTTGTTCTACGGCTGGGTGTTCTTAACAAGAAGAGAAAACTAGGACACAGAAACACAGAGGGATGACTGTGAAGACCTAGGGGAAATGTGCCATCTACTGACCATGTTGAGAGGCCTCATGAGAAACCAACCTTGATCTTGCACTTCTGGAGTTCTGGCCTTTAGAATTGTGAGAAAATAAATTTCTGTCATTTAAGCCACCCAGTCTGTGGTACTCTATTACAGCAGCCTTAGCAAATAAATATAGCTAATACAGTTTTAAAACTGTGACTAGTTTCAGGACCACATATTTTTTAAAGTAAGTCGGCACCAAAAATGCACCTGTTTTTGTCTTATTTTGCACTTTTGTTGAACTTTATTTTATCACTCAGGGTTTCAGGCCAGAAATAATATATTCTCTTGATAGTCACAGGATAGTTTTTCTGGAGATCCTCTTAACTCTGTTACTCGATGATTTGCAGAGTGAAATTTGCTGAAGTGTTTTTTTTTTTTTTTTTTTTTTTTTAATGTTTTCTGTTTTTCTTCAAAACTAAGATGAATATTGAAATTTCGACCATTTGGATTATATTACAGCATTAAGCATGTTTTGGACTTTTTGTCGTCAACACCACCTCCTGAATCCTCAGCAACTAGTAAGAAATAAGAAAAGCAATATTATTAGGAATCAATGTTAAATACAGTGTTTTATTCTAATTCTCATGATACTGTCTCTTACCAACTTTATAGCCCAATTAATAATATTACCCTATAGCAGTATTAAGGATTTCACTATTTAGAAACATTTTAATTCACAGTTGGTTCATTTTAAAAATATAATCTGACAAGTGGTTAGCTAGTTACCATATCAGTTTCTCATTGAGGTTATGCAGTGTGGGAATAAGCTTGATGCAAAAATGTTGATATGTAGAAATACAAAATCATGTTCTTTGTCCACAAAGAATTCAGTGTGTACTCGAAAAAAAATTCAATCAATTTTTATGCAAATAAAAATATCTGTATCTAGTATACTGAATAATAAAATGTCAGGAGCCACTTAAAGGACCTGATCGTCCTTCATCATAACATAGTTAAAGATGAAATTTAATAGTACTAAGAAATACACTCACTTTCAATGTACTAGTACATTTTGTACTTTTGAAGTAGAAGTCAGGTTTTTCCTACTTTCCTGTCAGAGCCCCTGTTGACAACAGTCCTCAGCCAGGCCCCAGGCAGTGTGCTGTCTGGCAGCCCCACATGCCTAGCTTCATCTCCAGACTGCAGCTATACCAGTTTTTAAGTTCTTCAATTACATTGGGCATACTCACACTTCAACATCTTTTTCTCATGTTCAGTTTTTCACTTCTTTTCTGCTTCTCTTTGTGTGAGCCAAGTGTACTGTTTTGAGATCTTGGCATAGGCATCCACATACACACCCATGCTCTCTCTGAGGCTTGTAATTAGCACATCAAGTATGCATTGATTGTTTAATGTCTAGCTGCCCCTTATCTCTTGGGAAATAAGGACCCCCAATTTTTCCTCCTGGTTTGCCCAGTATGGACCCTGTATGGAACAGCCACCCAGTGTTTACATCAGTGAAAGCATGTGGAAAGTCAGAAACTTTATTCTGTTGAAGGATGCCCCCCAACTTTGTTAAGGAAAATACTCTCACCCTCTATAAATTAAAATGGCATCAAACACAATCATCTAAGGAAGTGTATCTTTCAAGGTGTTCCCACACGTATTATTTGTCAATCAGAATTCCTTACAAAACCTTTGGAATGCTAAACTTGGAAGACAAAAATCAGCATTCCACTTCCAAGATGACATTTCAGTCTTTTGATGAACTAATAGTTGCACCTAAGCACTATAACAGGCTTTCCGAATGTTAAACCTGATGAATGACTGTAGGAGTAGAATTTCAGGCCAGGTAACAGCACCATGTGGGTATACCCAGGAAACAAAAGTATGAGGGAGTATCCCTCAAGTCACCTGCTTTGGCCAACTTTACATGTAGGACTTCCTTTATTTGGGGATCTGCTAAACCATCTTATGGAGAGAGGTTAAGCAAGTTGTCCAGAGTTTCCACAGCAAATGGAGAAAACCAGTCTAAAGCTGTATTCTCACCTATCCCTGATCTCACAGTCTCTGGTTTTTATACTATTCTTACAAACTCCAGTCTTGCAGAGGTGTCTCAGGAGCCACCTTCTAGAGGGACAAAGACACCTAGCTTCATCCTCTACCTCAATGTATTACTGTCAATTCTGTATAGGAATTACACATAAGATCTCTTTGAGGGATGGTGGGGGACCCTGAAAATCACCAATTACCAGTCTGCATCAGGAAACCAGAGCTCGTGTTAGTATTTACCGTTTATGTTTTTGTCATGTGTCATTCAGCTCAGCCTGACTTCTGGCTTTTTGTAAGGAGCAAAAGCAGAATCCATCTCACCTTTTGTGACCGCATTTCCTTCTTCCTGCTTGTTTCATCTCCTCTTCAATTACCTTCATCTTTGCATCGTACTCATCTGCGAGGGATTTCCATTCCACTCTGTTGTTCTGAAGGCCATTCAGCATAGGTGTGATTTCTTTGTGAAACCGTGAGAACTCCTACAGGAAATTTTAGGTTGGAAACAGGTTATACAGTTGAGTTTGGCATTGTTCACATGCAGAGGAGCTGCGAGGCATGGTGCAGTGCTCAGAGCTGCTGGGGTGAACCTTTAAGTGCCTCTGAGGCTTGAAGCACTTGAGTCTTTCTGCCTGCTCAGTAGGTCTGTTCAAGTGGCAGCTCACATCTGAGTCCTCACACTTTTATTCCACCCCTTTAGGGCCAACTCTCAAACTACTATGGAGAACAGTGACACCCCTAATGACTTTTCTCTCCAGGGGACTTTTACTGTGGTTATAATTGGAAAGAGAAATTCTCATCTAAGAGACTATATATAGCTCATTCAATAATTGGTTTACTTACCTTATATACAAAAGTACAAACAAAATCAATAAATCCAACTTGAAGTTTAGGTAGTTCATCTTTTTTGTTTCTGTCCATCATAGGCTAGAAAAAGAAACAAATCCTTTTAAGATAATTTCCCTATATTTAATGACCAAAATAGACTGATTCATACTAATTTTTACTAAGTAATGCATTTTATTCCAAGGTCTTTACAATAGGCTGTTGCTGCAGCACTGTTCTCTCCAGATCTCCTTGTTCCCAGAATTCACTTGCAACCAGAAGTGCTACCTGCAAAGGAGAAGGACTTGGTTCACTATATCCATTTATGAAGAGGGAATTTGCATTTTATTAGCATGAGTGACATGAAAGGGTGATATCTACAGTCATTGCTTGAGATGTTGTCAAACCATATGCTCTTAAGTTTTAAAACGGTACACAGATTATACTGAAATAGGAAAGAAGTTTTTACTTGAATGTTCCAGATTCTGGGAATGTCTGTCTCCTATTTGTATTGCCACCACTTCTCAGTAATAAAGAATAGGCATGGGAGGGTTAGTTCCGTAAAACATGCTACAAGTGCAACATTTCCCAAGTCCTCCTTTGTTTTGATTGTATATAAGCATCTAACACATTGCCGTGTACGTGGACACATGCACAATAGTGTGAGGACATTCAAGGGCTAATTTATATCATTCAAAATATTACTGTGTTGAATGAACATTTGTTTATTGTGTTACACTGGCATAAGCCAGGCTTGCAGAGAAGGATAACTGAACTTTTTCTTTCTAATGTGGGCAGTCTAGTGAAAATAGTCATGTGATCTGTGTAGGAAGTGCTATGGATCAAGGAAAGAAGTTTCATGAGGAGGGAGGTTGCATTTATGGTAGGAATAATAGTTTGCCAGGTAAAGAAGGTAAGACTATGTGCAGGGGTAAGTGGAATGTCCCCAGCTTATGTGAGTAGGAGCTTGGCGTGTGAGGTGATGGTGTGGGAGAGTGATGGAAATACCCTTGGGAGTGTGAGTTACAGACAGGTGGCACGAGCCCAGTGCACTTGACTAGGAAGCTTGAAACTTGGTGGCTAGTGGCTTTTATTCCTGGAGCTCCAGGGTTCCTCTCAAGTGCACTAGGTGCCCAAGAGGGTGCAGCCAAGAGAGATGAAAGCTAAAGTAACTCTTTTATGAACTTGTATAAGTTTTGTGGGGAGAAGTGAACTTAAAAAAAAAAAAAGAGGCTGGAAACCTCTGACAATGGGGAATGGGCTGGGAAGTTCCTCAGAAAGGACGGTTGGGAGGCTGCCACCAAAGTTCTGACCAAAGCTGGGATAAAAGTCTGCACCCAGGCCAGAGCAAGTGGGACAGACAAATGATCTCCAAGTGAAGGAGATAAACTCAAGTGAAGCCCAAGGTTTCCAGCTGGGTCATCGCAGATAGGGTATGAGAGGAAGAACAGGCTCATCAGGGTGAGTAAACACTTAGCTTAGGACTTGATGGAATTCAGGACACACCACCTCCAAAATATGTTAAGCCGAAGGAATTTAAGAGAGTCACAGGAGCAGGAGTCTCGCCTTTGGAGCCTTTCTCCCCTGAAGCCAGTCAAAACCTAGGAAGGATTGTTTGCCTTCTCCTGAAGCCAATTGTAAGACCCTTATTCAAGAGGTGACCCCTATCCCTGGAGGAGAGAACCCAAAGAAGTGGAAATGCCAGGAGGAATCGAAACAAAATAGCTTTGCTGTTTCCACAGTTTTTTGCCATTAGATCCTCTTTGTGACTGCTGCTTCACTAAGCCTAACATAAAAATACACAAATACAACTGTTTCTTGGAATCTTTATTTTCTTCCTTCTCCACCCCTGTGGTGCTGGCAATGAACCCAGGTCCTCACACAGGAGAAGCAAGCCCTCTCCCACTGAGCTATACACCAGACCCTTTATTTCCTTACAATAAAGGCTCTTGGGTCACACTTAAATAAATCTGTATGCATTTTTTTGTTAATCTGTCTTTTGCTATAGGGGCCTCCTCAGCTGTGAACTTAGGATGGGTAAGGAAAAGATTTTTCCTTCCTCCCATGGGTTACAGTTACTCTACAGGTGGAATCCACATCTATAGTTGAACCAGGTCTTTCTGGCCTCTCTTCTGCTTGAGGTTTTCCCTAGATGTTACTGAAGGAAAAGAAATTTCTTCAATTAGTAAGAAAGTAGGTAGTCAGCTGTTGCCTTCACGCCTCTCACTCTGCACGTGGGGGAAGAACAACCTTAAACCAGCATGTCAGCCAGTGCCAGTGCCCTTCCTGTAACTGACAGCACATTGAAGAGGAGGTTGTAGGAGCAGAACCATCCTGAGCAGAGGACAGCACAAATGAGTCACCCCGGTCTTATTCTCACTCATCTCGACTAAAAACTCAGACCTTCTCTGAATAATTTTACATAATTTTTTTACAACCTGTTCAGTGATTATTAAGGAATTGTTAAAGAAGTGGCTTCTTTCCAAAGTTTCCTCTTTTTGCTGTCCCCTGGGGCCTGATCAAGGAATCTGTTGTCTTACTGATGTTTAATTTGTCAGAATAGAATTCTGGGGTTGCCAGAGATCTTTATGTGGATGTTTACATGGGATCTAGACCACACCTAAGAGTGGGCACAGAAAACCACGAGAGCAACAAAAGCCACAGTGCGACTGGACTTGCCTGGCTTTGCACCTCCCAGGGCTTGGTGATGGCTGACAGGTCACATGCAGTCATCATCATCGCCCTGAGGAAGAAAAGAAAAATTGTTAAAATAGAGTTGCAGACTGCTTTTCTTTGCCCAAAGGGCAATACCATTCCGACTACTCACATGATGATCTCTTTCTTGGTTGGGTCCACAGTTACGTACTTGATGGCCTCCTCCTCGGTCTGCATTTGCTCACAGGCATCCACAATCTTTTGAAACATGGTTCTCTTCCTAGAAAACAATTTTACCATATAAAGGCAAAAGGAAAAGGTGTCTCAAATATGTGCTTTTTTGTATTTCATGTTCCCACTTTGCATTGAGATGTCCACAGAGCAGAAGCCAAGGGCTGAGGGAACAGGCAATGACTGTCTAATTTTGTCACAGAAAGGGCTAGAGAAAAAGCACAAACCATAAAGGGGGAAAAAACAGGTAAGTCTGAATACTTTAAAACAAAGTTACAAATGGGAAAAGAGACCATAACATTAACAGAGAAGGCACAGACTGTGATAAGGTATCACAAGACATAGAGCCACCAGAAAGTTAGAACCCCAAGCATATACATGCTGGGACTCATTGGTATCAAAGAAATACAAAATTGAACAATAAAATACATCTCACACTCCATAGATCAACAAAACTTAAGAGTGCACAGATCCAGAGTGTTATGGATACGGATCACAGGGACTCTTGTACACTGTTGCTGGAACTTCAGTCAGCCTGACTACTCAGGAGTAGAGATTTGCAGAGTGGCACAACATTGAACACAGGCAAACCTCAGCTTTCCCATCTCTAGGCACGGACTGCAGAGAAACTCATATCCGCACAAGATATACAGCATAACATTGAAGCAATGATGAAAAATGGGAAACAATCTCCCTAATATTGTTTCCTCTTTAAAAAATGAAATTAGAGGCAAATGTGGCAAAAAGAAACGTGGTTGAATTTGGGTTATGAACACTTACATGAGTCTAAAAATTTGTTCTCAAGTCTCAACTATTTTAATAGTTAAATTTTAATGAAGAAGGATCAGAAAGGCAAAATTTGACAATGCCCAAGTCATTGAATTTGTGGAGCTTATAATTCACTCACTGTTCTAATCAGTGTTCAAGAACTTCGTATTTCATTTGTGAGAAACTATGTGGATACTTGGAGTATCTGGTCTCCTTGGTAATGTCATTGTTACACACAGGCCGGCCCTCTGCTCCCTATAACTCAGTTTTGTGAGGTTGGTTCACGTGTGCCACAATCACCAAGATTGTTCAGCTCCTACACTCTGACAGGATCAAATTTCTGAACTTGAAACACGGAAATACCAGATTCTGGACCATGATGAATTCACCAAGACCAAAGGCCACCTTGTGAGGTTGATATCCCTGTGCTGGCAATGCACAAGCTTCATGGCATATTCTTCAGTTCAGACTTCTTCAGGTAACAAGCTCCTTAACATGGGGGGTTTAAGTTTTTAAAATATATTTCCGGACTTCTAGTAAATTCACTATCAGGCATCTGTCTTGAGGATATTCTAATTGATGTTCCGGAAGAAAAACAGACAAATTTGTGTGCATGCATGTGAACAAATGCATCTTAACTTTAGTGCAGCAGGTAGTTCCTGGAGAGCAGAACCACACAGCGTGTAAGAGTAACCTGGGGATCAGGTGTGTACTTACTTGAAATATAAAGCCAGGTCAGTTGCTATTATTGCAACCTCAAACAAATGAATAACTGTTTCAAACTGACGCTTGTTTAGGTTCTGGAAGATGTTTAAACTCTGTAAGAGGAAAATAAATTCACAATAAAGTGCAATCATTAATTTGCCTTTGGTTCAACAAATCAAAATATGCTTAATGAGAAGCAAGTCTCCAGTTTTGCTTCCAGTTTTTATCTCATGGATTAAGTAAACCCCTCTACTGGACTTTAAGGGAATAATTAAACTATACAGAATATAGCGTTAGCAAGTATTCAGGTAATCAATGTATAAGTTTTCAGCATTAAAAAAAAGTGTCTTCTTCGAGGCTATTTTTAAAAATAACAATAGATTTAGGATTGGCATGTATTAATTGAGACATTTAAATAAAGAATTCCTGGGAGGATGTTCAATGGTAAGACATGTTGGCATTATCTACCGGGTAATCTTAGAGTGATCATAGGAAGCCTGGTCTTTCAGAAACTACAAATTCCACTAATAGTTACGTGTATATAGGAAAAAATAGTGAAATGCTCCCATTTATTCTTAAAATGATTTTTCTGGCAATAATATTTTACAAAGACTTAACTAGGCCTTTCTGTCAAGAGTTTTTCATTGATACTCTCTTTCACATGTAAGCCTCAGCTTCATTTCTTAGTGTTCAAGAAAACCTGAGTATAAAACTTCGGAGTGGTTATAAAAGCCCTGATATTCTGAAGAGAGACGGGGTAGCATAATGTTGAAAAGAACACTGGACTACACACCACATAATAATAGCAAACAGTTCTTACCACCTACCCAAGTTCTAAATGCTTTTTGAATACTTTTAATCTCCTCACAAGCAGATCATAGCACAGAGAGGTTAAGTAACTTGCTTATGGTGAAACAGCTGGAATAGGTCAGGCCTGGTCTCTAGCCCAGTGCAACATGCCTGCAGAGTTTATGCTTCAGTCTCTACCCTATGTCACCTCGCAACAAGGAAGTGCAGGATCAGTTTCCTGGCTTCACCCCTTGCAAGTTGTATAATTCTGGACATTGCCATTAACAACTGTTGAGAATTTGTTTCTTCAAATGGGGTTGACCAGCAGCCCTAACCTCGCTGCCCAGCACTGGTCTATGCTCAATAAAGATCTGTGGAATGTTGACTCAAATGAAACGAAAACTGGGAATGCATTTTCAAAATGGAAATGACTGTAAAACTGAATAATTTTTGTATCTTATTTATTGTTACATAAAGTTTTGAGCCGAGCTTCTAGGTTAAAATAGAACTGCAAAACACCCAAGACCAAACATGCCTCTCATTTATTCCAGATTGAAATAATTCCAGGAGAAAGCAATAATTGTACAAGAATTCAAGTTTTAAGACACTATACAATTTTGATATATAAATCTGCACTTAAGTAATCTTTTTATAACATCTACAACAAGAGGTATTTGTCAAAGCATGTGTAAGTAATAGGAAACTGATTTTTTGTTGTTGTTAAAACAATGAGTTCACCACAGCAACTTAGTCTTTTATATTGAGGGTAAATCATAGCTATCAACCACTCCAAATTACAATAAACAAAAATAAAAATTGTCTGGATTATAATCAATTTGTTACTTGGGACAGTTCACAGCAGCCCCATTGAGCCTATTAGTCCAGAATCTCTGAGCCAAATTTGGTGAATTAAATTATTTTCAATCTATTCTGTGCTGTCAGGGACAGGGAAAGGAAGTAAGCATTTGTCACTCTAATCCTACTTAACCTGCCCCTGATTCTCATAGGATGGTGGCAGTCCCCTTTGGACTGGTGGTGATCCAGTAGCACATTGCATTGGACAGGTCACTGCCTGTATTCGTTCACTGAGGTACATACTATGTTCCAAAAGTAGGTGTCTCATGTGATTCAGACACATACTCTGCAGACTCAAACACTTAAAGTCAACCTTTATTGCTGTACTAGCCAAAAGAAAAAAGAGAATGTCAGAGAAAGCATGAAAATGCTTTACATTCTTAGATAAATTAATATATGCAGCACGAGTGAAATCATTTTTCAAAGTCAAACAGACTGCTGAATTCAAATGAACAATCCCCTAGGACAGAAACTTCCTTTTTTCTACCAAGTGTCAGGTTGTACAGAGCCCACAACATACCACCATTGACCAGAATTGATTTGAACATTCTTTTGCTTTCCAAAATAAATCACTGCTGGATTTTAACATTTTGGTAATAAGAGAAAAGGTTTACATCTAACTCTTCAGTGCTGCTTCCCTTGTCTAGAACTAAACATACCTAAATTTCACTTCTTTTTTTCATCTCCTCATTTTCAATTTCATCTAAAAACATATATTTATAATTAAGAAAATTAACCTTTTCCTAATTCTACATTCTTCTATATTTCTTTCTTTCTTAAAAGAAATGCTTCTAATTACTGTTTCTTTTTAAGTCATGGATATAGAGTCCACATAAAAGATCCTAATTTTTGTTCTCGAATTAGTCACTAGAATGCTCTTGGCCAAATTGCGGCTGATGTTTAATAAATGTATCTCAATTATATGCAGTTTGGGTTTGGATGGTCTTTACCATGCTTCATCTCATTTTTCTTATTCTTTCATTAGCCTTCATTTGCTTTTTCTTTTAATGTTACGTGTATTTTTAAAAACTCAAATCCTTTCTGGAACAACATGCACAATAAAGTTGGAGCTTTGGGATTGCTTGTAAGTAAGAAAAACACACGCAGTGGTCCTTTAATTAAGGATGTGCATGGCTCACAGCAGCAGCAGAGGATGGAAAGCTCTGTGGACACACCCTGCTCTGACTCTACTGTACCCCATGTCGAAGGGAATGCCCTGGACAAGGAGCAAAGGAAGGAGCAGACAGCAATAGCCAGGTCCCAGTGCAGAGACTCCACTGCATCATGGCTTTGCTCAGTATGAACCTACGACTTCTAGAAAACTGAAATCAAGGATGCATTGGTCCCGAAAAACTAAAGGCAAATATGTGGATGCTAACCCACAATAAGCGGGGAGGGGATATAGAAGTTCAGTGGATTAGACAAATGGGAATAAAGGGAAGGAGAGGAAATAGGAAAAAGAAAAAATGGAATGAGTCCACCATAACTTTCCCAGGTACATATATGACTACACCACAGTGTAACTCACCATCAGGCACATCCACAAGAATGGGGTCCTAAGATCCCATATTCCATGCTTGTATCATTACATAAAAATGGATTCTACTGTTATGTATAACTAAAAAGAACCAATAATAATAAAAAAAGACTCTATTGGCGAGAGTGTTTGAGACAACAAACTGGAAGATGAGGATTTCCCCCAGCTGTTCCCGCCCCTGCCCCACAGCATTCTTCAGCAGACCTGGCTCCGTTTAAGAATGAGTAGTTTTCAAAAGGGAACAGGCATAAAATCTCTGCATAAAGACCACACAGATGTGAACTAATCTATGGACTCCGTGCAATTCCAACCAAACTACCAATGAGTTGTGTTCGTGTGTTTGTAAATTGACAAATGAATTCTACAATTCACATGGAAATGCAAAGGGGCAGTGGGTACTGGACCCACAAAGTTAAATTAAGAATAACTGACCCTATGTGCATATATGACTACATGACCCCTGTGATCCTACATCATGTACGACCAGAAGAATGAGGTATTATACTCCATTTACGTGTGATGTGTCAAAATTGCATTCTGCTGTCATGTATAACTAATTGGCAAAAAAAAAAAAAGAATAAATAATAGTGGAAATTATAGAGCAAAATACAAATTTTACAGCTATTGATGATGGTAAAAAATACTACTAATAATAAATACCTTGTAAAACAGAAGTGGAGATGTGGATAAAGTTTAAGTATCCTAACTGCTTCAAAGTTTATAGCAGGGGAGTTAAGAGATACTATAAACTTAACTCATATCATTTAAAAATAAACACTTCTATGCTCAGATGTATCTTACATAACTTTCATTGACATTTGTTGTTCACTTCAGAGGGGTCATTAAGAACTAACATCTCTTGTGATAATGACATATCGTGGGAAATTCTGCAATTCCTTCCATTTCTGAAATGTTTCTGTTAAATTCAAATAAATCATTGAGTGCCTTTTATTTCTTATTGTTTAAATTTTTGTGGTGCTGGGGATTGAACCCAGGCCTTCACACATGCTAGCCAAGTCCTCTACCACTGAGCTACAGCCCCAGTCCAATGCTTATTTGAGATAAATGGAATTTACTGAGCAACGAAAGGAAAGCATCACTAACGAGAGCACAGACGAATTTCAAAATTATATTCTGCATGAAAAGAAGCCAGCAAGAGAGCTTGTAGTATGATTGCACTTGTTTAAATCCAGAACATGCAAACTAATCTATAGGGACCAAAAACACTTCAGTGGTCACCTGGAGCTGGGAAGGAGAGAGAGATGAACTTCAGGGGGCATGAGCAATCATCTGGGTGACAGAATGTTCTGTATCTTGATTGTGATGGTGTTTTCCCAGGTATATAAAATGGTAAAAACTCAGAACTGTACAATTTAAAGGGAAACTATCATGTTTCTTCAATAAAATTGATTTAAAAAATAACTGTTTTTAAATATAGCTTGTTGTGTGATTTTATTTTTCAAAACTTGTTTCTCTCCACACTGCCTGTATATAGTCATGGGGAATTGCAATCAAGTTCATTAAATGTAAATGAAATATCTATTTCTGGCCAGTAGGATTTGAAGTATTGCTCTTTTTTTCTTTCATCTGTCTTTGAAATTTTCCCTATTGCTTTAATCTTTGTAGTGGGCATATATAATTTGTACAATAACTCTGAAATCATTCATTTAAAATATATATAAGATGTGTTAGTCCACCCCCCCACCCCACAGCCACACTGGGCATTGTGCTGAAACGTTATATAAAGACAAGTGCCCCAAATCAAGACAGGAGGCCTGTTCCTCGGCCCAGGCCCCATGGGCCCAACCCTACTTTCTCAGCTGGCTTTACAGCTCACAAAAAGAATCTATTTTTGTTCTTCCCTAATTAATAAAATGGCAATAAAAATATGAATTCCATGTCGCACAGCAAAACAGATAGAAATGGTTTTAATTGACTCTGATTGGTGCTCTCAGGTGAGTTGAAATCAGAGAAAGTACAGGCAGTTCTAACCCTCATCACGGTGCCGGTAACACCCACAAAAGAACATTGCCAACGTGTTCGGGCCTCACTGGTGACAGGATGCAGAGCCTTTAATTCCTTCTTTGCTACTTCGTTGTATAAAACAGAACAAAAAGAGATGTTCTGAATAATTACAGGGTTCTGTGATTTAAACTGAGCAATTTATTTTGCCATTTCTACAGCAAATTTTAGTATTAAAATTTATACTGGTGCTCAGTGGAAGAGCACCTGCCTAGCATGGCCAAAGCCTGGGCTTCCAGCACCATCACTGAGAAAAAGACTTTTTTTTTTATACCTCTACCAATTTGGCTAAAAAGATTTCCACCCATTCATTCAGGTAAAGGGTTGATTTCTATTTGGTTTAGAATATAGGCAATTTTATTCTTCAAAAGAGTGAATCCAACGCTACAGGAATAAAAGGACATTTCAGTTAAAACCTTGTAGTATGAAACAAAATGTTTGAATTGTGCCCACATGTGCCAAGTTTGCTGGATAAATCCCAAGAATTTCCTTTATTTAAATTTTTTTAAACTTTAGTATGCATATTTTCTTTATAGAATGAAAAAAAAAGAACTACATTTTCTTCCCAAACAGGAAAAGCATATTTGACATCTAAAAGTGTCATTTTTTTTTTAGTGTTCAATTTGCTCATAAATAATCTATGTGACTGCATCACCTAGCGACTCTATTGACAGGGTTTTAAGCTTCTGCAATTAGCAGGTCGAATAGTATTATAGACAGGTCCTTGGAAAGATAGCATGGATTACTGAGATGCAGTATTCCTTTTTAGAAAGAGTAATAAGTATTTATATAGCCATCAAGCCAATTTAGACTGCAAAGTAAATAACTTAAAAATTAAGATGAGAAGCCATAACTGTTATAAACTGTCACAGCTCAGAAGGAAAAACATGTAAGATACTAGGAGCCTTTCATTGTCAAGCATTGAGATATTTGGCTGTGGTTTTTAAAATGTATTTTGCGTTAGTAAGTAAATGTATAATTAAGTGATAGATGATATTTGACGCTGCCTCATGTTAGTATCACAGAAACAGTGGAGGTACAGAAATTTCTTACTCGGAAACCGAAGATTGCTGCATAAGCAAAACAAAGACTCAAACTGATGAAAACGGATGACAGTTTTCTTTTTCTGAATTCCTTTCAGGTCTATTCTTCTTTTAATTGTCATAGAACAGATATTATCTATGCTAGGATTTTCACTGTAGGGAGAGATTCTATCTGCCCCTCAGAATTAAAGAGGCTTGGTTCAAATGCAAAATCATAGGCCCTGGCTCCAAAAATCCTGGTTAGTAATTGGGAAAAGTGTCCCTAGATCTGTGTTTTCAAGAACCTGCATACACACACGTGCACACGCACTAATGAATTGGCAGTTCTGAAGAGCTAGTTCTGAAAGAGCCATGTCTGAGAACCATCTGGAATCACCCAAGGTGCCGTGGATCAAACATGGTTTGTCCCCTCTGAAACTCATGTTGAAATTTGATCCCCAAAGTAAGGCCGTTAGGATGAAGTGAGGCCTTATGAGAAGTGATGGAATCATTGAAAGGGATTAATGCCTTTCTGGGAGTGGGTTTGTTCTCAGGAAAGTTGTTATAAAGCAAGAGAGATGCTTATGTTTTGTCTCTTCTTCATGCCTACCTGCTCTTCCACTCTGAGACTCAGCAGATAGGGCCACCTGATCTTGGAATTCCCAGTCTCCAGAAATGTGAACCAAAATAAACTTCTACTCTATAAATTATCCAGTCTCAGCTCTTTTGTTATAGCAACAACAAAAAAGTAGACTAAGGCACAAGGTTAGTGCTTCACCAAGAACACTGCAAATTGAGAAAAGCTACAGCAAGGTTAGAATGGACTCATTGGGTGCTTATCAATCACACATTATTAAAACCACTGAGATCATTTTCTCCTTTTCTCTGCCCAGTCACTCTGCCTTAGAAGATGTTCCCACTTGGCTCGTATAGACCATCTTGGCTTTTGATCACCTAGAAGAATTGAGTGTTCTCTCTAGATTTGACATATTCCTGTGTATTGCCTCCCTGAGCCTTTAATAAAAGATTATTACTGGAGCTGAGAAAAGCCCCTCTCCAGAGGGTGTATTTATTCTAGTGAGCATACAATTCCAAGTAAGTTTGTTGCCTGTGAAAATTAGTGTCCCCCCCTATTGAATAATGATTCATTTGAGTTGGGTTTGGTTTGGAACTTTCTTAAGAAATTGTAACTGGATTACATTCACAACTTTCCCACGTTTATCTATATACCCCTTAAATAAAATTGAGAAAGGGAAGAAGAATAAGCACCCCCTATGGAAGGGAGATCAGTAGAACATCATGTGTACCACTCATCATGAATTCAAAAGATTTAAAGCCATTTCCCACCTAAAGGCATCCCTGACCCTTTCCCCCTCTCCCATGAATGTGGTCCCTTCCTTTGGAACTCCAGATCATGACTCAGTGCCCCTCTGACCTGTTTCAGTCTGAGATCCATGCCTACCTCTACTACTCAAGTCCAGGTCTCTCCAAGGCACATACCAGGCTCCACAGTATAAGAAAACCACAAAGTATAAGAAAACAAGGTGCCTGTGTAGCCTCTTTCCCCCTTTACGTTAACTTACATATGTTCAGGGTACAGAGAGCCCTTTCACATCTACCATGTTTTTCCTTCTTACCCAGGGACCCACAGAGATTCCGTTGACTTTCTGTGGCTATGTTCTCCTCTGTCTGAGCTACTCCAACTTAGTGGTTCAAAAACAACTGCAGTATAGCAATCAGCTTGATAAGGTTGTCAATACCATAACTCAGGCCACTCTCTTTCCAGCATTTTCTGTGATCCAGAATCAGTAAGCTGCCCTAGAGAAAGGCTCACATACCTCATCCTTCAAGAGGGTCTTACTGTACTCCAGATGGTGCCTCTCCAAAATAGAAGACCCATGAAGCCTTGCCAGTGGAGATGTGGATCTAGGAGGAAAACCACAACTTAGCTGTTTAAGGATCACACAGAAGTCCATATACTACAGAATCTTTACTGTCTCAGAGTTCTTTTTTCATATCTCTCCTCTTTCTCACATTAAATGTCTGCAAAATGGTCGAAAATAACATTGAAAAGATTTTTTAGGTATAACAGATGAGAATATGCTATTTCAGAAAAAATAATTTGGAAAAAAACAATGTTTGGATTGTTTACACTAGAGTTTGGTTCATCTCCTATATCTAAAAGTCTTGATTCATTCATTCTTTCCTTCTCTTTCTTTCTTCAGGGATTTAACTCAGGTGCTCTCTCACTGAACTCCATCTTCAGCCCTTTTTATTTTTCATTTTGAGACAGGGTTTTACTAAGTAGCTGAGGCTGGCTATGAACTTGCAATCCTCCGGCCTTAGCCTCCTGAGTTCCTGGGCCTATAGAAATGCACCTAGCTTGTAGCTAAAATGTTTAAGTTCCCTAGAGTCTGTGGCGGTGAACCATGACTTATAAACATGTAACAAATCTGTGGAAGTCCTTAAATTATCTGCATAGAATGTGCTCAGTAAGAATTTCCCAGAATCAAGATGAAAATCACTAGAAAGTAACATGTCTTCTCCTTCTCCCCAAGACAGTGAAATAAATTTACACATAAAGTTCCCATTTATTAAGGGTCATATAACGAGAACCTCAGTCTTTGGTACTATTTTTCTCCAGCACCTCCCAACCCAGGAAGAGGAAGCTGTATTGAAAATAAAAAGATAAAAGGAATAAGAGGTAGAAAGAGGCTGAACCTAAGATCTACAAATTATAGGAATTCGTCATAGAAATATGGAAAAAATAATTTAATCAATGAAGATATCAGAAATATGGATGACAGACTTGGAGAAGTTTCACTTTATTTCATAGAAAACAGAACTTTATGGGGTGAGAAGTCATTGTCAAAATACTCAGGTTGGGGGACAAATAAACTATGCCTGAGCAGTGTTATAAATGATCATAATTTTAATAACTATTTGAATACCTACTCTGTGTCAGCACTGGAGATTTTCTTTAAACAAATCAAGTTCAATTCCACTTAGAAGGGAGTAAAGTGGTTAACTCCTTTAGGTTTAAAAACATCAATCAAACATATTGTTGGGAAACTAGATATTCTCCCAGTCTCAAAATAGCACTTCATCTACTACTTATTCTTTACCAAGGAGAAAATGTTCCTCTAGATAAAGAGATCTGCTGGACATCTTCATCAATAGTCTAACTTAACCTCTTAGCTGATGAGACAAATTGGTATCGTGGACTCCCTGATGAAATGTACTGAGAAGGCACAGGATCATCTATAAAGAATCCTCGCCCAAAATGTCAACCCTGGATTTAATCAGGAGGCAAGGAAATGAATCCAAATTGAGGGTTTTTCTGCAAAATAACTCTTCAAAAAAAATCGACAACCTGAAAGACACAAAAAGACTGAATAACTACTCCAGTTTAAAGGAAATTAAAGCTACCTGGCAGTTAAATACATATGATCCTTGAATCAGAGAGAAAATAGCTATAAAGGATATTATTGGGGTAATTGAAAAAAATCTGAGAAAACATTCTGTGTTAGATAACAGTATTGTTATCAAAAGGAAATTTCCTGAGGGTGAGCATTATATTGAGTTTATGTAGCTGTATTGTCCCCCTTATTCTTTGGAAATATATGCTGAAATATTTAGGAATGAAATGCCATGATGTCTGCAACCAACTCATAAATGATTTCATAAAGAAAGAATTAATGTATGTACACACACACACACACACACACACATATTTGGGAAGAGAGAAAACTAATTTGACAAAATGTTTTCTTAGTAAAAGTAATTTGCAAGCCAGTCGCAATGGTGCATATGCCTGTAATCCTAGCAGCTTGGGAGGTTAAGAGTTAAAAGCCAACCTCAGCAACTTAACAGGGCTCTAAGCAACTTAGGGAGACCCTGTCTCAAGACATAAAAAAGGCTGGAGATGTGACTTAGTAGTAAAGCACCCCTGGGTTCAACTCCGGTACCAAAAAAAAAAAAAAAAAAAAAAGTAATTTGCAGAGAAGATGAAAGAGTTCAATGGGACTTTGAGGGAAGGACAAGGAAAGGAAAGAAAAAAAAAAAAAACAACACAACATTCATTAATAATTTTCTACAGTACTGAAAATAACTCTAATCATTCAGGGAGAAAATAACCAGAGGAGAGAGCTTGAAGGAACAGAGACGGCATGTGTGATTTGATTATTTAGCCTACCAGGTTTCCTTATCTTTCCAAGAATAATTTTTGAAACCCCCAGCAGGAGGTGGTGACAGTAGGAGGGCACACAAGGGTCTTTTTGAATTTTATTTCATTTTATTTTAGAGTTCAAGTTTGTTTATATTTACAGCAAGAACTTGCATCTGAATCAAACTGTGTAATTAACAACAACTGAACAACAATTTTAAAACAAAGAATATAGTTAATAATTTTAACATAAGCCCAAGAGTTCAATGTCTTACTACATTCATTCAGGGAACCTGAATGAATTATTTTTCTCCAAGGGACTTCTTCATGACCATAATGTATAAGGTACTCTCAGGCATTTAAGTACAGAGTACACACAGTATTGCTTTCCAGAGTTGGGAGCTACAGAACACTGTTTTGTAATAATAGATGCCATGGTCAAACAAGGCAGGGACATGTTGCTGGGTGGTATCTCTTGGTGGTTCATTATACACATACATCACAGAGCGGTCTTTTAACACAGGTGAGTATCACTCCCAACTGCCTGCTGGGATTTGAGTGTGTGTTGTAGAAGGGAGACCATCGTTGGTGTTCTCTAGGAAATTTTGAGGTGTTGGTTTAGATGTTTGAAGACTAGATACAAGTAAAATTCATGTTAAAACTTAAGAAATAGAAAACGGTGTTTGTGGCTGAGAGAACAGGGAGGTTGACACATCTCTGAAACTTGAAACAGGTGACTTCTGACCACGTACAGAATAAGCAATAGGAATGCAGGAAAGACGCAGCAACAGCGTCAGTGTTAAGTGCCCTTCTGTGACGGTGGAGCGGAAGGCCAGGGACAGCCCGGGTCAGGATCTCAGTGAGGCAACAAGGAAGACACCTCTCGAGACCTTCTATGCAAGCTGGAATATTGGGTGTCTTCATGCAATACTCAAACAGCTGGAAAGCAGAGCCCAGAGTGCTGCCTTGCTGGCTGTCTTCATCAATTGCCTCGAGGTCGGTTTCCACCCCTGCCCAAGGCTCTGCCCTTATTTTGTCCTGATGCATAATTTCATCAATGACTTGAATAAACATGGACAGAAGCCATGAGTATCCAACTTACAGATGATAAAAAACTGAAAAACAAACAGCAACAACAAAAAACAAACACAAAAAACACCAGAAACCTAATTTGTTGGTTTACAGAGTATGACTAAAATGGAGATATCAATGAACAGTGGAATAAAGAATCAAATTAAGATGAGTTTAATTAAGATTCAGTGTAGTACTTTGAACCATGTGTGGATTATTCTATTAAACTCCAGGACCCACATTTTAGAAATGATGTGAAAACACTGGAATGGGTTCAGAGAAGAATGATAAGTAAAATTACATGATGGAAACCATTATGAAAAAATAAATTTAAAGAACGTGGTGTGTACAACTTGGGAAAGAGTATACTTTGGGAAGAGGGATATGATAATATTCTTTACAAGATGAAGGAATAGCCTGTGGATGATAAATTAGACATATTCTAGCAAATCCAGAGACCTGAAGTAGGAGATACAGAAATTGTGGAGAGATCAATTTCAGTTCAATATCATGAAGAACATTCAGCCATTAGAGTCACACCCAAATACAATGCTCTGCAAGGTTGTAAGCAAGTGGGTTCTCCATTATGGAAAATAATCAAATGTAGACCAGAGGAAAGAGGAAGTTGTGCAGGAGAAGGGAGGTCTACACTGGATGGAAGGATGAGGGAATTCTAAAATTCCTAATATTTTTTCTGATATCTGCATTTCTCCAGTAATCAGACGAAGGAGACCAGAAGATTGGTGAACTAAAAAACTAAACAGAAAAAAGGGGACGAAAGGGACAAAGAAATCTATAAACATGAAAGCAAGAAACAGAGAACAAACTGATTAGAAGAGTGAAGTAAACAAAGAGAACACAAAAACTTGAGGGAATAATAAAACTTTGAAAAGGGCAAGGTTTGGGGGCATTGTCAGAGGGCATAGTCTAAGGTTGGGAGATAAGGTGGAAAGGAAACGAAGGAGATCAGACATTTTGGAGACAAGTAATCAGATCAAGGGCACAAGGTCAAGCCAGGAAGCAGAGCCATCTGTGTCTCAACAGCTTCAGGGAACTCCATAGGTGGCCTCATTGGTACCATCAGTGTGAGAAGAATAATTGAGTCTTATTCAACCTTCTTATTAGCTACTTAGTAAGAAGCAGTGTCTCAACGTCTTTGTGGACTCCCGAGCCAGTTTTCCAACAAAGTAGAGGTACATAAAGAGGCTCATCAAGAATTGCTGTTGGGGCTGGGGTTGTGGCTCTGTGGTAGAGAGCTTGCCTAGCATGCATGAGGCCCTGGGTTCGATCATCAGTACCACACAAAAATAAAATAAAGGTATTGTGTCCACCTACAACTAAAACAAAATATTTTTTAAAAAAGAATTGCTATTGAAGCACTGTGTGGAAAAAAAAAAAAGACTGCATCAAACCCCAAGAGCTTAGTGGAGCTCCCAGAAAGCTGTAGTTACACCCAAGACTGAGGGAAGACAGGCCTGCCCTGCTTCGCAGTCAGGAAATCTTCCATCCCCACTTCTACACATCACCTCATTTAAATTTTTTTTAATTTGTTTTAATTAGTTATACATGACAGTAGAATGCACTTTGATACATCATATATAATGGAGTATAATTTCTCATTCTTCTGGTTATACATTATGTATACATGACCTCATTTAATCTTAACATATTCCTGGTGTCCAGTTTTTTGAAGAGAAATGGCTTAAAGACACTAGGAGACCCCACCATGGCTGGCCAAGCAGAGAGGTCTGGGCTGAGGGATGTGCAAACTTCCTGCTAACTGGGAGGTGAGATACCACACCCAATCCTGCCGCGTCCTGGAACCTAAGGTAAGTGTGACTTTTTTTGAACTGGTTTTCTCATCCATAGAAGAGGGGGATATCAGTGCCTCCCATGTGGGGGTGCTGTGAAGATAAAATAAGACACTGTATGCCAAGTGCTCAGCTGCGTCCAGCACACAAGAGGTACTCAATAAATGTCCGTTCCTTTGGAACCAAATTTGTTAATATGCTGCCAAAAGTGAAGGAGGCAGAGAACTCCAATGACTGCCAGGAGATCTGCACGTGGGACAGAATGGCCAGCATGGACTGGGCCGCTAGAGGGGAAGAGGTTCTTGCCCCCAGCCTCAGCAGACCCTCCTTTCAGGACAAAGCCCGACTGCTGCCATTGCTGAGGGTGAAGCGTTGCTATTTACAAGGTGCTTTTCATTTGCTCAATACATTTTTCTTGAGCACCAACTATGTAGGGTGCACAATATAATGTCATTGGATTCTCATCACAATCTTTGAGAGGCTACTATTATATCCATCTCATAGCTAAGAAACTGAATCTTAAATACTTTAAGTACCTTGTCAAAGATCCCTCAACCAGACAGGAGTTGGAGCCCACAAACTAATACCCCAAAGTCTGACCTTCTTGAAACACCTCCCTATCTCTGGAGAGGGGTGACTTATGTATCAGAAATGGGGGTGAAGTATGGCTCAGGCAGATAGAGCGTCTTTAAAATCACTATCAGGTGATCACCAGAACAAGGAAGCTTGGGTGGTTCTGGACTCGGAGGACCTGGGAGAAACATTAGTCCTATGAACAAGTTGGACTTACTGCTGTGTCTGTATAGGATGAAAATCATCATAATAAAGTTTCTTTATCCTTAAAAAAAAAAAAAAAAAAAAAAAAAAAACAGTTTTGAGGAGCTTGCCTGGCATGAACACTGCTGATGAATTTTGAAGAATACCAATGACTAATAAGAGAAATGAAAATATTTAATATTCATAAGGACTAAGAATCTACCTTGAGCTGAGGGCTTTGTATGTATGATATCACTTAATCTTTACAATGACCTTACCTATTAGATACCATTATTATAATTCCTATTTTCCAGATGAGGAAACTGAGGCTTAAAAAGTTTAACTAATTTATGAACCCAATGAAACCAAATCTGTCTGACCCTGAGCCTGCCCTCTTATTAGTGCACTTTTTTTCTTGGGGCAAGAGAGGAAGATGGCATTGATGTTAGGATAGAAGATCAGCTAAAGGAGGGTTTGACTTTCAGAAGGCAAAAGAACTAAGAAGTGAAGGGTAGTGAGCCCAGGAAGAAGTGTTCTCCAGCTGGAGCTGGGGAGCATTCCCTACATGTACACAAATTTAAGCCTAAGATTAATCTACCTTTTTTTTTTCCCTCAGTATGGTGAATTGAATCCAGGAGCACTCTACCACTGAGCTGCATCAGTCCTTTTTTACATTTTTTATTTTGAGACAGGGCCTTGCTAAGTTGCTAAGGCTGGCCTCAAACTTGCAATCCTCCTGCCTCAGACTCCTGAATAGCTGGGACTATGGTATGCACCACCATGCCCAGCAAATGAATGCACTTTAATATTTGAAGTCAATACTCTGATTAAACAAAGAAAAAAATGAAGGCATATAAAAATATGGCAGAGACACATTTGGAAATGGAACAGAAAGGAAAGAGGGATGTAACCCGGAGAGAAAGAGCAGACGTTGCAAGGGCTGAATCTTGGGAGGGAACAGAACAAGGCCCTGCTGTTCCCAAACATAGCAAAGAGGAACTCACTGGGCTAAGGGACAGGGAAAGTTTTCTTCCCCGAGGCACCTTCAAACACCCACAAGGACATGTCAATACTGCATACGTGTTTACTTACTTCATCTGGTACAAATTATTGGTGCCTCTGTGATCAATGTCATGGCAGAAAGCAGCAGCAAGCATGGCAAAAGCTTCAAGGTCTGTGTAGTATTTTTTAAGTCTTCCAGTCTAAAAATATACAAAGACACATACTGATGTAAATTAATACATCTTCCCAGCAAGCCCTGCCTGCAACAGAGAAGGGAACCCACCATGTCTTTACAGGAAGTTGGCTTATTTCTTGTGAGTCTCATAGCTTCTGGGAAATTCCCAAACCTAGCAGGTGACTGGATTTTCCTTTCAGAAATGAGCATGTGAATGTAGGAGCGCTAATCCAATCAGGTGCCCAGAGATCCCCAAGTTCCTGGGATCATCTTCAGGAAGACTGGGGTTGGATTTTGCCCATGAAGTTCAAAATGAAGAGTTGAAGTAATGGACCTACCCATCTTTCACATGCTCAAGAGGGAACTGGCAGTTTTACAATGGTTTCCAGAGATTTCCAGGACTTCGTTACCTACCATCAGCAAAGTAAACATGGTCTGTCCCACGTTGAACCCGTGCCGCCAGTTGTGGTAAGTGACGGCGCGGTACCCTTTCCTCACCGTGTACATCCATCTGGTAAGAACCTGTTACCCAAAGACGACAACACCATTCAGACTTTGGAATAGAATTCTAAAGGTTAGAAGACCTGTGACAATCTTATCTGAAAAGATGTGTTGGTCTTGTTGACAGAGTTAAAGCCGATGTATTTACAAAGTTAATGATAATTTAAAATCCAAACTGAGTTAATCTTTTGAACCACAGAAAACATTAGTGCAGGACAGCAACAGAATCACACAGTGTTTTAAGTGAAATACCATCTGACCTCTACAGGTACTTTGAATTTCTCCACCACGTTTATTTCAAAAAACATTCGGAGTCCACATTTAATCAATTCGTGCTCGGTAATGGGGAAGTCGCTGAAGCGGAATTCATATAGGTCTACTGCCTTTGGGTCCGGCAAGTCCTCTTTCTGTTGAAAAGACAGATTGTTTCAGATTGCATTCATCTTTTCCCCTTTAAGCTCATATACCCAACATTGAATGGAAAACTGAATTATAATAAATGGATAACACAAGTCCTTCACTGAGCCACTATGTATCAGGCACTGGGTTGTACAGTTTGCATAGATGATCTTCACACACCTACACAATTAAGCCCATTTTACAGGTGGTGAAACAGATTCAGCCTTATTTTAAAACTTTCTAAGTGATGGGATTCAATTCCAAACCCAATTCCAGTGACTATCTTTTTTCTGTGATAAAATAAAATAAAATAAAATATTTAGTCTTACCAGCTTTCATTACTCAGTTTCTCTTTTGTCCCAGTCAAGAAACAATCAGTGAACAGCAGGTGTTCGCTTAATTCAACCCACTTGTATTTTCTTTTTTATTCCCTCAGTGATGACTCCCCCCTGGACCCATGGTGCCTGTCCCACGAAGGTGCTCAGTAAATGTTTGTTGAATGAATGAATGAGGGCCTCACAGTGTGTACACGAACTTGCTGGCATTTCTTTTAACCCAGATCTCGTTAGGGGTACATGAAAAACAGTGAACTACGCACATGAGCATTGACATGACTTGTGAAATAAAAATATGGATCTTGCCTTAAAGGAGCTTAATTTATTGAAATGGGTATGAAATACAGGCCAGTGAGGTGCAAGAGCTTAGACTCATTGGAGAGCTTGGCCGCTAGTGCTTGGTGCTGTGGGAGAAACCAAGTGCCTGGGGCAGGTGAGTCCCATTAATTAAATAAGGGACTCTGGAGGGGCATGTGCTGGTAGAAGGAAGGAAGGAAGGAAGGAAGGAAGGAAGGAAGGAAGGAAGGAAGGAAGGAAGGAAGGAAGGAAGGAAGGAAGGAAGGAAGGAAGGAAGGAAGGAAGGAAGGAAGGAAGGAGGGAGGGAGGGAGGGAGGGAGGGAGGGAGGGAGGGAGGGAGGGGAGGGAGGGAGGGAGGGAGGGAGGGGAATCCCATAAAGGGAGAGAAGAAAGGAGAGGATTCCATGGCAGGGAGAGAAAGTGCCAAGAGACAATTTAGCAACAGCCATGTGGGTCCATCAGATGCACCTGCTGGAGCAGCTCAGTTCAGTGACTATTTACTGATTGCACAGCCTGTCCCAACACTGTACCGAGGGGGTCACAAAAGTCAGAAGAGGCAGGTCACTTGTCCCAGTAAGTTCAAGCTTTCCTAGAGAACTCCACATGGTACATACCTGCTCCAAGCAACACTATGGCTTCTGTTTCCCTGGCCCCTGTGCCTAGGCTGACCCCTCGGGCTCCTGACCCTCCCTCACCAGGCTACCCAGGGTCCCCCTGTGCCTGCTTCACCACTACCACTCTGGTGACTTCAAGCAGAGATCTTCCTTCCTTCCTTCCTTCCTTCCTTCCTTCCTTCCTTCCTTCCTTCCTTCCTTCCTTCCTTCCTTCCTTCCTTTCTTTCTTTCTTTCTTTCTTTCTTTCTTTCTTTCTTTCTTTCTTTCTTTCTTTTTTTCCTGAAAAGTAATGGTTTGAAGCCAGGAGACCAGCATTCTGTCCTAGGTTCTAAATAGGTACATCACCACAGCTGGGAAGACCTCTATTTTCTCGCCTGTGAGATGGGGCAGTAATAATAAATTTTTTGTCTTTGTTGTTTGGTCATAAATTTATCCCAGTTTCATTTTCAACTGTCAAAGAACTTGGGATTCCATTCACGGCCCCTTCCTCTTCCTCCTCCATTTCTCACAGGCCCCTCCTCGGCCCTCTGCTGTCCCTTGCCTTCATGCTCTTTCTTTCTTAAACCTCTCCAGACCCCTTACTGGGCTCAGTCCTCCATTTTTAATCATTTGATTGTTATTTATTCATTTGGGAATATTATCAGACCTGTATGTGTCCTAGGCAATGTGAGAAGCCAGCATAGCCACTGTCCCTGAACTATGCACTCTCATGTGGAGAGACGGGCGATTAGTGTGTCTTGTAAAACTCAGCCTAAGAGGCTGAGAGAGTTGTGGGTGGGCCCCCCAGGACATGTCCCCTCTGGGAGGCTGTCTCAGAGATAGTCCTCAGAGATAAAAGTTAGAAATGTTGTTAAATACATCACAGGATCATCACACTCAAGTGTAAACGTGCATTTCAGTAGGAAACAAAAGTAAGAAGTTCTCAGAATCATGACTCCTGGGCCCCATCGCAGTCACAGGAAAGCCAATAAAATAGGACTCAAATACAGAAATCACACAGTTTTAAAGTCTGCAATACGGAGAGATGAATAAAAGCAAAGGCTTCTTGTTGGTCTGATAAGCAGTACTCTGGCTCCACAGAGCTGATTTTCTTTGCAGAAATCACACAGCTGAGGGCTGATAGCAGAGGAGGAGATTGCTGGCAGCCTACTGGGTATGAAGTAACCCCACTCCAGGCCTCCTGCCTCCCCGTGAGCTACAATCAGGTGACTTTCTGGGACCCAGTGTGCAGGCCGGTCACAGCCTTGTTCCACAGCTATTAGCTTTTCTCTGCTGCTAACTGGTGCTCCAGCCACACCCAGCCACTTTGGTATCCCTGGACCAACATGCCGTCTGTGTCACCACCCATCTGCACTGTCCTTGAGTCCCACTCCCACCTCCAGCCATCTGCAAGCCCCATCTCCGTCTTGGCCTTTCCCTTCAGGCCTCGGCACCATGGTCTCCCTGTGACTCCACCATCTTCTGAGCCTGGCACGAGGCCTCGGCCTTCCCAGGGCGCTGGGACTCATGCTTTAAGAACGCATCCATGCTGGCCGTGGCATTGCTTGCATTTTTGTGCCTCAGGGACTTTTTGGACCAGATAAGAGCTAGCTCGTATGTTTTGCCCTCAACACCCAACACTGTGCCTTGTATAGTGTGTCTCAATAATTACTGAATGGAAAAAAAATTGAGTAAAAAATAAGTGAATGAGGCATGTCTCTGGGAAATCCTCTGCAACTCTCCTGTGGTCTGGTCACCATTCGCAGCAGGTCCTCCATGAAAGTCCAAAATGGCCCACAGAGCAGGAGAAATTCAGAGGAGGGCATTTACCACGTCCTGTGCCTGCCTCGGAGGACTGCTTCCCTACTCCTTCCACACAGAGACCTAGAATCACTGTCACCCCTCGAGATGAGGCTAAGCCTCCCCTGAACCCCAAATTGAGGTGCACTCCTGGAGAAAGAATTGGGGTGAGAAGTGACTCCAGGATAATATTCGAGAGTCCCTCTGGTACATTTGTTAGTTTTACTTCCTAAGTTTTATGCAGTGGTGATTTGGGATTAACCCAGAATGGATTTTACATTGAAAATAAGCTACTATTTGGTAAGTCTATTGCACCTTACAACGCAAGGTCCTTCCTCCTCTATATAGGAACAAGATTCTTTCTAGGGCCGTGCACGTTGATTAAAGTTTTGTTTGACAAGAAGATGCATACCAAGCTGAGTGTGGTGGCACACATATGGAATACCAGCAAGTAGGGAGGCTGAGGCAAGCAGGATTCCCCACCCATGTAACATAGTGAGGCCTCGCCCCTGTACATACACACACACACACACATGCATATTGTCGCTGGGTCAGGTGTGAGAAGGTGGTGGATACTCAAGGGTGGAGCTCAGTAAGTGGGAGAAGGTTGGGAAACCTCAGGGACACAAAAAGCACAGAGGGCAGGAACTGAGCCCTCAACAAGGTGGAAAGGCCAGTGGTCTATGGCAGCGGAGCAAAGGGCCAGGACGGGAGGTCACAGTCTATAAAATGGGATGGGGACAGGTGAGACAATACATCTTCATTTAGAAAGAATACTTACCTTACAGACGGGAGAGGGCAGAGGGAAACAGGGTAAGTAGGGACAGAGGGAATTCAATGTGATATTATTCCAGGATTCAAGTCTCAGAAATCTTTATAAATATACCAGGAGCTCATGGAATTGCAGAAGAACCACACCCTAGCAATGGGGACTCAAGTAAGGGCAAAACTGAAGAGCATCCCTAAAAAACAAAATATCTAAAAGCAATACTCTGCATTCTCTGGAAAGAAGTCTAACCCTCTTTCTAGAACCATAATATTATTCAGATCTCCTACATTTTAATTCACAATATCTAATTTTTAATTTAAAAATCATGAAGCATGCTGTAAAACAGGATCAAATGATTGAAACTAGTGTAAAAAATAACAGTAGAACCAGACCTAGAGATGATTTAGGTGTTGAATATTCTAAAATAATTATGATTTAAAAGTAGTCGAAATAGAAAAATGATGAAAAGTTTCAACACAATTGAAAATTAAAAAGAGAATTATAGGTGCATTCTAGAACTGAAAAAGACAATCTCTAAAATGAAGAACTTATTGAGTGGGTTTAACAACACCTGGAACACAACAAAACAAGGGACTAGTGAGCTGGAAGAGGAACTAATTTCAATCAGAAATGATAGGGGTGATCTAGTAACAACAGGAAGGCACTGAATTCCTCCAGAAGAGAAGCCAGAGAGGGCAGATGACCACTGAGTCTATGAGGGTCTATGGTTGAATGTAACTCTGGCATGTCCTCTCGGGTGACCAGGGTACAATCCAAAGCTACGAATATAAACTAACAGGATATCCCTAGATTCTGTGCCTGAGGTCCTTCATGCAGGAGTCTAACTGTGATTCTACATTATCTTTGAGAGTTGAACTGGAGAGGACAAATATAAAGAACAACAGGAAACCAAAACATCAGGCTTTGGAAGAAATCGCCTTTCTTTTTGGCCTTCAAAAGTGTCAGGGAAGATTAACCTCAACATTTACTCTAAAAACAAGAAAGTGGGTCCTAATATAGTTTATTAAAAGAACATCAGGGGCAGAAGGAAGACACTTACCAAGATGGTGACAAGCTGTCTTTCTTCACAGTCTTCAATTGTATCTACATTTAACTTCTCTTTAAATTTCTAAAATGTAAAAGCAACAGAGTTGTGAAATTCCTGTGAAGGAGATTTCTATCTGATTTCTCTACTATTAAAATAGGTTAAGATACATTTAAAATATGGCAAGTTCCATGACAAAGATTCTGGATACTAAGCCTTATAGCACTTGATTATGAAGAGCTGTACCTAAGTAGAAATTGAACATAACTAATGTCTCTAGTCCTTCAAAATGTAACGGTAGCTGTTTTTTTTAAAAAAGAGGGGGTGATTTGTGGGTATGTAGGTAAAAAAAGAAAGAGAAAAATGAGTAGCTTGCATCTGTTTTCCAATTAACACTTACCCAAGAGTTTCCCCAGACCTTCTCTTCTTTAACATGTCAAACATTCAAATCAAGTATTTTTTAACTCTCAAACTCCCTCATTAAAACCCAAACCAAACAAACAAAACCCAGACTACACTTATGCACAGACTCTAAAAGCAAGCAAAATGCAAAGAATAGAGATAGACGGTATGTGACGTTTTTCTTTCATTTTGTAATGATTAGAACACTGTTAGAAAAATCCACTGGCTCCCCATCATCCATGATACTGGTCTTGGTCATGCGGCTTTCTTTGGTCAATGACTTTCTTTGGTCACTGTGATGAGACCAAAGACTTGTGTACTTGCACACTTGGGCTTGCTCTTTTGCTCTTCTGTCATCACTGAGAAGTACATTGTCAGCTAGCTGCTGGCCCATGAAAGATGAAGAACATGTAGAGCAAGCCGAACTCACACCTTGGAACCACCCTCAATCAGAGCTGAAAAGCACCTGGTCAACCCCCAAATGCATGAGTGAGAGAGAGATGCTCTTACTATATACTGACATGTTGTGGTGGTTGTTATGCAGCAATATATGATAATAACTGACTAATACATTGTTCTTCCTGGAAATATTTTTCCTTGATAGCACACTTGAACCTAGATGTCACTACTTGAGTTCCTATAAACCCAGGGCCTATTATTAACAAAGAACATTCCAACCAAGTAACATCCTGGATCTATGTACACTGGTCCACCAAAGTTCTCCTCCAACCCCTCCTTCTGTTTTCCCCTCCTTAGCCCAGAACTAAACCTATTCTCCTTTGTCAGACTCCTGGATATTTAGGTGATTTCCAGAAGCTGAGGTCATATACCAACTAGTGTTTACAGGACTGAATTCCTCACTTACCAAAATAGACTTAATTTCATCAGGAGTGGCTTTGGTATGGTTCATGAGCATTTCCTGAGCAATGTCCTTTCTGTTTTCTAGCTTATTCATTTTCTCATAGGTGTCAGTATTTAAAAGAGACCATCCAAGGAATTGTGTGAGAGTCTGAAATGTATAGAAAGTGATTCAGATTATCTAAAGTTAGAGGAAAATTGACTTGGAGGCAGCAATCTGCGTGCTTTCTAATCAATCAGTTTCCTTTCACCATCAGAAACCCAGTTCCTTATTTTAATATAAGGAAATAACATATGAATAATCAGAGCCACACAATAAAATTGATTAATCCCTCACTTTTCAAAGAGCTACGCACCATAAATACTCTATTGCAGGAAAAGAATTATAAATAACAGTAGAATAAATAAAGCAGAACCTAAATATGGACTGAGGGTTAGGGGTGAGAAAAAGAATGAGAGGGAGGAAGAAAATAGAAATATTCTTTCCTGTTTTTCTAGAATTAAAAGAATTTTGGTTAAGCCAAAACTTTGCACTTCAGTAGGAAATGTTGCAATTTATAGAAGTCAGGAAACAGAAATGACACAATAACAACATTTTGGTTATAATCATGTGTGACTCATGTCTTAATTGCCCTTCAAAATATCATCCCAGAATAACAAATAATTATGCATCTTCCATTATTTTGTGAATTTCACTTACCTCCATTAGTTGATTATTGCGCTTACCTCAGTAATGTGTTCATCATGTTCATCAAAAGGTTTTCCATCCTTCCTGTTGTAAAACGTAGCTACTCCCACGATGTCTTCTTTTTTGTTGACAATAGGCAGGGACAAGACATTTTTAATGACCCAACCAGTTTCATCTACAGGTCCTTTCTATAAGTAATAAGAAAAGTTTGGTTCTTTCCTTCCTTTTTTTTTTTTTTCTCACTTTTTAATTTGAAATAGAAATTCACAGGATGTTGCAAAAGAAATGCAAGGAGAGGTCCCATGTATCCTTCACCCAGTTTCACCAATGGAAACATCTTGTGTAACTACACTACAGTATCAAAGCCAGGAAACTGTACAATCCACCAAGTTTATTTGGATCTCACTGTATGTGTCTGCACTTGTTTCTGCATGCATGTGTGTATTTATGGTTCTACACAAATCTATCCTATATGTAGATTTTCAATCAGCCTTAGAATCCAGGTACAGAATTATTCTATCACCTCAAGGCTCCCTTGTATTACCACCCCACCACCCGCCCCCAGTTTATTTTTAAATCAAGTACATTTTGGGGTGTCATATGTGCAATTCCTACCTTGTGTCAGAGCACAGTGGGGACTGTACTGAAGTACATCCAATCAGGTGTACCACAACCAGAACCAAGTGCCTTAACCTTCTTTCCCCTTTGCTCTCTAGTCCTAGGAATGGGAAAAGCTTCTTACCCAGAGTTACTCACTTTTCTACTTTTTCTTTCCTATGTTATTTTTTCTTTTACTTTGTCTTTCTTTCTTCCTTCTGTCCATTTCTTTTTCTTTCTTTCTTTTTTTTTTTCTTGTAGTATTGGGAACAGAACCTATAACCTCACACAGGCTAAGCAAGCACTCTACCACTGAAGTACATGCCCAGTCCTTGTTCAGCTAATAGCTCACATTAAATTCTCTCTGTTGAAATACCTAGTATGCTTTTTATTTTACTGGCTGATACATCGAGGTAGTCTTTCATCTCACGGTACATTGAGTTTAACAAACATCTGTCAAGCCCCTATGATGTGCTAAGAACTGGGATAGTTGTTGATGTTACAAAAGCGAATAAATCAAGGCTCAGGATCCTTCCAGGCTGATGGGAAAATGCAGGGAAGACGGTTCAGTATTTCTCAAAGTGTGACCCAAGGACCACGTGCAACAGATTGTTTTTAGCTTGCTTCATAGTCTCTGGGTGTGTGTCTTAAATAAGATCCCCTGATAATTCTTGTGTCCTCTCAAGTGTGAGAACCATGACGGAGCATCTGCACAGCATGTGGCTAAGGCAGTTAGTCTCACACCCGTGCCTCACATTGCTGGTTTCTTGAGCCTCCCCTGGCTCATTCAGTCATCCTTTGAGGCTCTGTTAAATCCTGTCGTCCCCACAAAACCTTCTCTAACTTTTCTGATTCAATTGGAACTTGTCTTTTTCAGCATTCCAATAGCACTTATTGTCTAGATCACACCATTCGGCATCCAGATATTTTCTAAATGCTTCAGACTTGTTGATTTTGGTCTCTGAGTCTATCTTCTAAACTTATCAAAGGGTAAGGACTATTGCATAAACTACTAAATTTTCACATAAAATATGATCGAGCATATAAATGACTGTTATGTAGACAAGTAATGTGAATAACTTGTTTATTACTTATCATTAGTATTTATTCTTGGATTGAAAAACAGGCAAACTAAACCTCAGTTTATGGTTCCTAATGGTCAGAGCTTTAGAAAAAAGACAGTACACAATGTTCTCAAGCCTTCATTCTTGGAAAACACTGAGAAATATTTATATGCTTCTACTATCATATGAACTAGGGACGGAATTCTTAACAGGAAATATATTATGTATGAGTGCAAAATAACTTCACAACCATAAGTTCTCATGGACATTTGTTGAAGTTTCCCAAGTAAGTTTTAGTAGCTATTTTTCAATATTTCAGCAAATATTTATTTGCTGCCTGTTCACGTTTGTGTGATTTGAGAGCCTTTGACAGTAAGGTGATAAAAGGACTCTCAGTTTAAGAAAAAAAATAATAAAAAGTTAAGGCTGAGAAAATTCTTCATACTTTTTTTTCCCTGAAAATTGGAGTCATTTTAGTTAATGTTAAAGGATGTTCCACATAGTTCTCTTCAAGGAAAAATGACCCCCCAAAGAAGTCTACATCCTAATTCCTGGAACCTGTGAATATGAATCTTACATCAAAAGAGAAAATTAAGATAGCAGATGGAACTAAGATTGCTAATAAGCTTATCTTAAAACAGGAAAATGATCCTGGATTTTCTGGTGGACCTGATATAATCATAAGGATACTTAGAAGTAGTAAAAAGGGTGGAGTCAAAATCAGAGAAGGAGATAGGATGACAGAGTAAGATCAGAGTGGGCAATTGCTGGCTCTGAAGACAGAAAGGGCCAGGTGCCAAGGAATCCCACCTCCTCCCAGAGCTGGAGACAGCAAGGGGACAGGCTGTCTTCTAGAGCCTCTGAAGAGGGGCACAGTCTGGCCAACACCTTGATTTTAGCCCAGTAATCCATTTTGGAATTCTGATGTCCAGAACAAGATACTGAGACTTATTTTTGTTGTTCCAAGCCATTAAGCGGTTATTCATTATTGCAGCAATAGGAAATGAGCACATTGTGCCTCCAAGGACTGTCTGGGAACCACTGCCTTTGCAGGTTTGCTCTGATAACAGTCATTCTAAACCACTGGCTTTGCCATCCAACCTCACAGGTACAAAAGGGAATAGTGGGAATCAGGGTAGGACATGAGTAGGTCGAGAGAGAAAGGGAAGGTGGGTGGTAGCTTGGGGAGGGTGCACCGCAGGCTGGGTTGACTTTGGGTAATGGAGCCCATAAGGAGAAGTGGGAGGGAGCTGAGGGGTCTGAGGGAGTTGTCAGAGACCATCCCTACCTGGGTCCAGGAAAAAGGGAACGATGCAAGGGTGTGTGGGAGCACCTCAGACCGCAGTGCAGTTCTAGACAGCCTGGGGCTGTGGGAGATTCCTGAGGCCAGTGCTGCCCCTCAGAGGAGTCTGGTTGTCTCCCAGGATTGGCCTGTCACACTCAGTCACTGGCTGGGAGCAGCCTATGGCAAGCAGGGCCACAGTGCAAAAGTGAGGGTGGATTGCAGAGCACAGCAGTCATTGGACAGTAGCCAGTGGGTGGTTGGACTTCAGAAAAACACATTTCCAAGGGTACCAACACTGTTCCCTGAAGGACTGGAAAACCCCTGTGGACCAGTTTTATTGCACCATGAGAACTCCTGAGGTCCCAGGGAAGTCCTAAGCCTCCTCAGGGTGATCAGAGAGGCTGCCAGTGTGTTGGCGAGACAAAGCCCAGCCCCTTGAACCTCTGCAGGCAGCCTGGCTCTCAGGCTGGCACCTGCCCACTCCCTGCTTAGACAGACTGCCCAAGGTTCATACCCTTTAGAGAATCACCACCTGCCCCTTTTCCTGTGTCCTAACATGGCAACCACTCAGCATAAATTAGAGGCCAGGACTGGACACAGCATGGTCACAAGGAGGCTTCAGTTGGAAGGGAGGAAAAGTGAGACCGAGGACAGCTACATGGTGTTTGTGTGTTTCCACATCAGTAAGCACAGGGAGCAGCAGGTGGATCTGAGGGGAACATTACATGTAACCAGGAAGTGGGCCCAGGTTTCCCCAAGGCCTGGTCCAGTTTGCTCCTGGGGACGCACCACTCAGACCTCAAGGAGATTGGTTTTTCCACCCAGGCAAAATAGGGCTGTGTGTGTGTGTGTGTGTGTGTGTGTGTGTGTGTGTGTAAGAAAGAGAAACAGACAGACAACAGCAGTGCCCACCAGGGAGGAAATCCAGACTCCTGTCTGGGATTAGGGCTCTAACCAGATGCTTGTTAAATGCAGAACACAGACCAATAAGCACCAGCAGGCAGAAAGAAGAGGTTAGAGAGCCAAATGCCAGCTTATTTTCCATGGTCAGGGGAGGGCAGGGGCAGAGATAATAGGGAGGTATGATAGGAGGGGAGGGAAGGCATCAGGGGTAGAGGAAGGCAGATATGACAAACTGGCCCTTCTGTGAACTCAATGAAGTCAGGAAGGGGAAGAATGAGTCCCCAAGTCCCACAGCCAAGTCCAAGCAGAAAGTCATTGTCTTAGTCCATTTTCTGCTGCTGTAATAGAAATGCCACAGGCTGGGTAATTTATAAAGAAAAGAAATTCACATATCTCACAGTTCTGGAGGTGGGAGGGTCCAAGAGCATGGCACCATCACCTAGGGAAGGCCTTCTTGCTGCCTCACAACAGGGCAAAGAGCATTCACGGTGATGTGGCAAGAGGGTGCCAACTCAGGCCTCTCTTCCTCTTCTCACAAAGCCACAAATGCCATCGCACAGCTCCACCTGACATCCTATCTAACCCTATTGCCTCCCACAGGCCCCTCCAACAACACCACTGACATACGAACTTGGGGATTAAGTTTTTAACACATGAACTTGGGAGGGACACAAACCACAAGAGCTGTGAGGGTGGACAGGAGTGGGTCACCAGGCCGGCAAGTTCAGGGGCTGGTGCAGGGACACACGTGTGGTGAGCAGAGTCAGGTTCTCTAGGAAGTCGGTCTCAGCATGTCAGGGAAGGAGAAAGGCCAGGCCAGTAAGCATCAGGCCGCTCTGAGGGCTCAGTTACCTGAAATGTGAAGTACTCGTCCGCAGGGGCGTTCAGCATGTTGCATATCTGCAAAGCAAGAGGAGACCAGACTCCTGAAACATGGCGTGGTAGAACCATAGACACCCACAAAGGAGACTCAGAAAGAATGCATCAGGAGCGAGGTTTTATCCACAGCTCTTGTCTGCTGAGAGGCAAATGATTCACGCTGGACCTCAGCTCACCCATACCTGCTATCATGAAGTCACTGGGTGACATTTCACCCCATCTCGGCTCCTTCCCACTCTCCCAGCCTCTGAGGAACCTCCTTCAAATCCAAAGCAACTAGCTGTTCAGGCCAAGGAAAGGAGAAAGCTAAACAGAATAATGCCTAGGCATGGATGCAGGGATTGCTTCTCCCCATTACCCCCCACTGAAGTGGAATCCAGGTAAAAAGAGGTGACAAAGGGACAGGAAGGGACAAAGGGACAGCCTTTTATTTGCACTAAAGTAAAGATTCACTGTGGAAATATCATTTTAACTACTGGAATTCAGAGACTATTTCTCCTACCCATATGGACAAGAAATCACTCCACTGGGTCATTCTATATCATTGGTTCCTCACGTCATATCCACAAATGGGTCTTTTTCTTCATTTTTTGTACTGGGGATTGAACCAAGGGGCTTTACCACTGAGTTAACCCCCCCAACCCTGCTCCCTACCCCCTCTTTTTTTATACAGGATCTTGCTAACATGCTGAGGCCAGCCTTGAACTCGTGATTCTCCTGTCTCAGCCTCCTGCATCTCTGAGATTATAGATGTGCACCACCCATTCCCAGCAAGAATATGTCTTAATAAAAAACTATATCTTTCTTTCCATCAAAGTTACATTAGATACTTAAAGTCACAGCATTTTAAGATTGGAAGAAATGTTAACCATTAAGTTTAAGCTTCTCCTTTTAAAGATGAGAAAACAAGAAATCCAAAAATGTTAAGTGATCTGTTCTAAGATACGGGATAAAAGCAGAACCATCATCTCCAGAAAGGTGCTGGTGGAATGGGCTCTCGGGGCAAGGCCTGCGGGGACCCCTGGTTTGTATCTGTTGCCCATTTGCCTGGTATAAATTCTCCCACTGTGGGGGCTTCAAGTTGACAGCAGTTTAACAACCCATCACAAAAGGCCTGGGGGACGCTCCTTGCCCACCAAATGCTGGCAGCCCTGTGGCCCCAAGGCAAGTGCTTTTTAAGAGTGTTTGGACCACAGGGACTGCTTTTATATTACTTCTACAAAAAAAATGTGAAAATCTTGTGCAGTTTTTATGAGCATTTATAGTCTAGAGTTTAAGGAATCTTTGTGTTATCCATTAATTTCAAAATTCATCTTGAACGATTACATAATTTAATGGGCGAGCATCATTCAAGCATGGATTAAAGAGGCAAAAAGCAGCTTATTCCTCTTTTCTGACCTTTCCATCAGTGGTACGTGTTGAAGTCCATACTTGAAGGCTTGAAGAGAACATTTACAGTTGGATCAAGATGTCAGAGAAATCCTACCCCTGACCTATCTGTCTGTGCCCTGCATGTCTCTCTTGCATCAAAAAATTGACCAATTGTATTTGAGATAGAATTAAACCTTCCACAAATCATAATTATTGGCTTTGAAAGGGCGTCTGAAATTCACATGACTGCTGAGTAAGAAGTTGAGAGATGGGTGAAATATTTATTCTCACTCTGAATAAATATTTTCACGTAGAATTTTGAAGTCCCCAGTTACCCTATATTCGACTGTCAAGACTCGTCTGTCTTGTGTAAAGGAAGTTGTCATAACCCTTACCTTGTGCATTCTTACTGTGACAATTGTATCTATATCTTAACTAGTAAGAGTTTCATAGGGTATTATTTAGAATATGAATTTGTCCGATAACTTACAAATCCATTTTCAGCAACATAAGTTGGCAACCCGCTAACGAATGTCCAGTGGTCTGCAGGAGGCGTCCTGGGGGAAGATTAGAAGAAAGAAAACCATTGCTATAGAGAGAACTGCACCATACACAAAAATAAAATGCCAACTCCCATGATTTCTTCATGACAGTACTCACGGAATCACTTTGATTTCTTCTTTTCCATGTAAAATGTAATCAATTACTTTATAAAAGATGACTTCCTAAGAGAGAAGGAGATAAAGAGCAAGAAATTATTTCCCAAAGAAAATACCTCATTTAAGAACTTGTACTTCTTAAACTCTTATAAATAGTATCTAGTTTCTTAGTCACATTTTTCTGCAGAACATAAATTACTAAACTACTCATACTAATTACAAACTTGTAATAAAGTCAGAAATATTGACTCTCAATATTCATTAAGGCCAAACTTTCATTTTTAAGAAATTCACTCAGCTTTATGGGGACTCAGACTACCAAAAAAACCAGCTAGTCTGCTTCTACTTTTAACTGGTCCCCTTTTGTTGTCCAGAAATGCTTGACAAGAATAACTTCACTAGAACAAATCACGTAATTCCTCAACTGCAGTCAGCTGTACATTGGGCACAGTGGGGACGCAGCCCCCTCCGGCACTGGCTTATCTGGACATGTGCCTCAGAAACAGGGGTCATGGATCCTTTGTCAAAGCTGGAAGTGACTTGAGTACTAGTCTCTCTACTTCATGGGGCAGATGAGGAACCATGGGTTGCAATGTGTCCTACACAACTTCTTTTTCCTGTGTGCCAGGAACATGGAAGTAGATGAATATGCACAGTGCCTGCCCTCATAAAGCCTGCAGCCAAGGGTGAAAGGAACGTGAACTCAAGCCTTCCCTGGGGATCCCAAATCCATATAACTGAAGAAGGGCCCAACACTTCTTAAAACTTGTGGAGAAGGATTCAGGTGTAACTTCGTGGTAGAGCTCTAGCCTTGTACACACAAGGCCCTGAGTTCAATCCCCAGCACCACTTAAAAAAAAAAAAAAAAAGCACTGTTAAAGTGCATTTTCTACTAGGCCCTGGATTTATGGAAAATGAAATGGAGAGTTAAGACAAGGACCAACCAGCTGGCTGGAGCAGAGCTGGGACCTGATCCTCAAATATTTTGTGCAGAGCTCTCTCTGCTACTTTGGAGTCCCAACAGAAAGTGACAGGAGAAAAACCCAGACCTTCCCAGGCCAGTGCTCCTTCCACAGCCTCTTAGTTTGGGACCTGACACCATACACAGACAGCACCAGAAATGATATTTGCATTTACCCTGCCATCTGGTGTCTTTGGACCTTTATAAGGCTCGACTTCTCCAAGTTTGATTGGCCATTCATCGTAGAATTCCTGGAGGCAATTACATTTAAACATTATTAAACAAACTGTCCCATGACCTACCATATCTTATCTGAACTATATGCATCTGTATAATTTGTTAATCTATATAGTTCTAGAATGTTAGACCTGAAAAAACCTGGAATTCTCAGCAATACTGCTTACACACTCATGACTATAAACAAGTAACTTAACTCTTTTTCATTTGTAAATGGGGATAATAGTAGAATTTATACTAGAGCATTGTTGTGAGGATTAAATGAATAATACATATCAACTGGCACAGAGTTCAAAGTACTCAGCATAGAGCAGCTCTTTAGTAGACAACTAAACTAAATTCAGATCGGTTAAGAGGCTTGGCTAATGTCACTCAGAACAGTCAACAATGTCAGTCGCCTTGTTGTTCATCCACTCTCCCTCTTCTTGCTAGCAGAATCGGATTTTATTTGGATATCTGGTGATAATTTGTCCAGGGAAGAAGGACCCTGGCCAGCCTGTACCTGGTTCTGTATCAGGTGTCTGGATTAGTTGGAGAGCAGGTGGGTGACCCAGTTCTGGCCACTGAAGGAGAGAAGACTGCTTAGGGGCTATTAGAGAAAGGTGTCTCTTAGATGAAAGTGACATTTGGAGGAAAAACCTTTCAATTTTGTCATGTCTACGTATTATGCTTTGAGCTGCAATGACCTTCTTGGCCCCATAAGAAGAGAGATCTTACAACGTGTTGCAGGTAGCAAAGTACTTGCAGGGGGTGGGGAGGGGGGACAGGAAAACACCTGAGACTTCAATGACTCTACTGAACTCTGCATTAGCCAGTGCTAGAACTGTCCTACCTTGGGACTTTTAACATCATTTTGTTAAAGATGCTTTTGGCTAGGTCTCCAGTTCCTTGCAGCCCAAAGCATTCTAACCAATATACTCAGCTAGAAAGTGCCAGAGACAAAATCAGAACCCATCTTTTCTGATGTTTGGACCTATATTTGTCCATTTGGAACAATTACTCTGAAAAAAAAAATAGCTATCAATCACAGGAAGAGTATAAACTGCATTGAACTACCAAACCTCCAATAAAATAAGCAAGATGAGGAACGAACATTATAATATGGATACCAAATATTTCATTATTTTTGCTTCAAAAGAATTTAAAATTTTTTCAAAATGCAAAATCTCAAAATGGTAATTTATTATGCCCCTATTGTCTACTATATATTTTATGCACATTATATCACACCTTCACAACTAATAAAGAGATGTCCTCATTTTTTAGAAGAGAAAAACTCTTCTAAAGACTCAGGTGAAAGAATTTGCTGAAAGGAAGAAACAAGCCAGAGACTTTGAGACCTGACTTTGAGACTTAATATAAAGTATAGGAATCAAGATGGTGTGGTATTGGCAAAAGAATGGTCAAACAGATCAGTGGAAGAAATTTGAGAACTCAGAAAAAGACCTACACAATCATGATCAACTGCTCTTTGGCAAAGGAGCAAAGACCACAGAGAAAGACTGGTCTTTTTAACAAATTGTGTTGGAACAATTGGGCATCCACAGGCAAAAAGAGTCTACATACTTTATACCTTCCATTAAAAATAATTCAAAATGAACCATAGGCCTAAATGTAAAACATGAAACTATAAAAATTCTAGAGCATGATATAGAAAATCTAGGTGAACCTGAATGTGTGAAGACTTTTTATATACAACACCAAAAGCACAACTTGTGAAAGGAAAAAATGAAAAGATGGATGTTATTAAAATTGAAAACCTCTGCTTAGCAAAAGTTGCTGGTAGGAGAATGAAAAGATAAGCCACAGACTGGGAGAAAATATCTGTAAAACATGTGTTCACTAAAGGACTTGGATCCAAAATATGTAAAGAACTCTTTTTTTCTTGTTTTCTAAATGGTGTCTTGCTATGTTTTCTATGATAGTCTGAAGCTCCTGAGCTCAAGTAATCCTCCCCCCTCAGCCTTCGGAGAGCTGGGATTACAAATGGGCACCACTAAGCCTGACTGCAAAGAACCCTTAAAACTGAACCATAAGAAAACACACAACCCCATTAAAAAATGAGCAAAAGATCTGAACAGACATTTCACCAAAGATGTACCAATGGCAAGGAAGCATGTGAAAAGGTGATCAACATCATATGTCATCAGGAAATTGCAAATTAAGACAACCATGATATATCACTATATCTACTGGAATGGCTAAAACCCTAAAAACAATGACATCACCAACTGCTGGTGAGGATGTGAGTACGTAAAATGATGCAGTCCCTTGGGAAGACAGTCTGGCAATGTTTTACATGGGCGAACAAACCATATGACCCAGCAGTTGTCCTCTTTGGTATTTACCCAAGTGAGTTGAAAACTCATACATATGTACAAAAACGTACATAGAACGTTCATGGCAGCTTTATTCATAATTGCCCCAAATTAGAAGCAATCAAGATGTCCTTCAATAGATGCAGTGAGAAACAAATTGCCATGCAGTGCCATATTATTCAGTCACAAAAAAGAATGAGCTTAGCCAAGATGTGGAATCATCCTAAGTGTCGATCAATGGTTGAGTGGGTAAAGAAAACATGGACTAGTAAGCTTTCAAAATAAAGCAAATCCTGCCATTTGTGATAACACCAACAAACCTGGAGAACATTATGCTAATTGAAATAGACCAGGCACAGAAAGACAAATATAACATGATTTTACCTACATGTGGAATCTAAAAGAGTCAAACTTACACAAGTAAAGAGCAGAATGGTGGTTCCCACAGGCTGGGGGTGAGGGGCAGGGGGCCTAGAGAGAGTTTGTCGAAATGCTACAAAGTTCCATTTAGGAGCAATAAGTTTTTAAGATTTATTTAAAAAATACAGTGATCAGAATTAATAATAATGCATTATATTTTCAGAATCGTTGAAAGAATAGGTTTTAAATACTTTCACGACACAAAAATCAGTATATAAGGTGATAAATATGTTCATTATCTTGATATAATCCCCCTACAATGTTTACATATATCAAAATTTCACATTGTACCCCATAAATACATACAATTACTGTCTGATAAAAATTGGAAAAATTTAAGAAATTAATTTTTTTAAATGAGCTATCAAGCCATGAAAAGACATGGAGGAAACTTAAGTACATATTGCTAAATTAAAGTAACTAGTCTTAAAAACTACATCCTATATGATTCCAACTACTGGTATTCTGGAAAAGGCAAAAACATAGAGGCAGTAAAAAAAAAAAAAAAAATGCCTGGGATTTGGAGGGGAGTGGGGTGCGGGGAGGGGGTTGGGTAGGTGAGATCAGGAGTTACAGGACACCAAAACTATTCTGTATGATATTGTAATAGGTATATAACATTATGCACTTGTCAAAACCCATGGAACTGCACAGCACAAAGAGTATTTCCTAATGTACATGATGAACATTATTTACTAATAATATATCAATATCATTTCCTCAGCTGCAAAAAAAATGTACCACACTAATGCAAGATGTTAACAATACAGGATGCTGGGGGAGGGGTGGGAGAGATGAGGATGTTTCTGGGAACTCTGTGCTTTCTGCTCAATTTTTCCTGCACCTAAAACTGATCTAAAAATGAAGGGCTATTAGTTAATTTTAAAAAAGAAAAAGATTTAGTGAAGATCTAGATGGCTTAGAGTGAAAAAGTCCAAATTCAAGCCTGGATCATTTTTGCTCCAAAAGGCACACTTTTACCTCAGTACCATGCCTGCTTGGCATTGGTTCTAGTGATCTATCATGACTGATTATTTACACAGTGTATCCATTTTTCAATGGATCATGTTTCATGAGCTGTGTATTTATAGGTGCTCTGAGGTGTGGAACAATGAGGACCTTCTCTTTGGTCATGTCCAGCAGTCCAATGGAGTATCGCTCACAGTTTAGGTATGTTCTGATTGTATACAGCGCTTTGTGAAACTGTCGCTCAACATCTGTGAGCTCTTCAAATACTTTATTGGCTGACCACATAAGGATCTGAAAATAGATATTTAAAAAAAAATCCAGTTAGAACAAAATACACTGTGGTGAGACAGAGCATTCGCCCAGAGAAAACAGGAGGTGCATCAAATAAGCTGAATACATGTCACTAGATAATGCGATTCTGTGTTTGACAATGACATTCTATGTTTGAGCATGTATGCACCCAACGAACTACTCAGATCATCTAAGTGGGGTAATGAAGGATAAAGAACAATATTTGTAGTCAGGGTACGGGAGTCTGGAACCTCAGTTTCCTCATCCATATGATGCAGGAACATTGGATGGAGGGCTTCTAAGGTCCCTTCCCATTGCAAGGCCATGGGTTTATGAAGGCAGAGAAGCCACGGCGAGACCCCATGTCCAAATGTTTTGGCTCCAAAGGGCAAGTGCTCTTAAGTTGGATGTAAAGAAAGTCCCTGGGCAGAGGGTCCACTGGTGTCTGCTGGCCTTGTAGGGAGAAACCCATGTGGACTCCTTCATGCATTCATAACTAGTCAGAGGTAACCTGACCTGGAGAGTTAGCATGGGGAGGGACCCTCCATCCCAACAATATCCCTGCATTTTCCAGATGAGGAAACTGAGGTTCTAGACTCAGGAAATACTGTTCTTATCCTTCTGCCTCATGGAAACAATCAACTTTAAAGAGTGATTTTCTCTTCAAATTAAGAGCTTTACCATGATCTAGGAATTGATAAAAGCTTTATGGTGAGATCTAATGACATTTTTTTTTCTAATGACAATTAGTCACACTAACCATATGGTTAGGAACTGTAATTATCATCATCATCTCAGAGATGAAGAAACCAAGGTCATGCTGAATTTTGACTGAAAGAAAAAAAAAGCTGAGCCCAGTTGTATATATAGATGGAGGTTTGAGTCGGAGGGGTGGGAAGACATGAGGGGACACCCAGGACTGAGCACTAGGGATCTGCTCCATGTGGCTTAAATCTCCATGAGGGATAGGAAGGACCTGGGGCCCTTTGTCAAAGCAGGTCAGCATGGTGTGACTGATGTCACCTTCCTTTACCTGGCTTCTTCGGGATTCGACACTGTATAGGTAGTTGGTATGATGAAGTTTTAGGATGACAGAAACAAAGTTGAGGTATTTGGTAAAGACCTACAGATGGCAGAGAAGAACAAATCATGGGTCTGACACTTTTCCTCTGATTATACAACAAATCTATTTCCTGCGCCTCTGACCAGCTGCCTGAGGTTAGCGTTACCTCTTCATCCTGTTTGGAAAACTCAGATGCGTTTACTTTGTTCACCGCCATAAGCACAGCAAGAACCTCCTTGCCCATGACGACTGGGGCTGCCAGCAGGCTCTTAGTGACATACCCGGTTTGTTTGTCCATGAAGTCAGAAAAATGGTTGTTCTGAAAAACATGTTCATATGCTGTCAAAACGGCACAGGATCCCAGAGTGGTAGAGCTATGACATTTTCTCTAATCCAAATCGTACCAACAATGACTGGTGCCCCCACCCATCACCGATCATTCTGGGACTGCGCAGGATGAAATTTCCCATGTCAGACGAGCATGTCTTACCTGAGCTGTGGCTCATCTAATTTAGGCTGAGATTGGGCCAGGAGGAAAGAAGTGTGTTACAGCTCAGTGGAAAGTGACGTTCTAGGAGGAAGAAAGGGGAAGCACAGGGTGGCGACAGACAGGGAGCCTGTGCAAGGAGGGATGGTGAGCTGGGAACACAGACATCATTCTCTAATTACGAAAGTAAAACATGTTCTTGAAACAGGCCAACCCCTACATTTCAGCATAAAAGAAAATAATGATAATCCTCCAATTCCTTCTAATCTCATCTACTTGAGGAAATCAGTGTTTCCTTCTATGTCTTTCTCTGTACATGGACAAAGATCTTTCTTTTCTATTTTTTCTCCCTTTCAAATTTTATATGATACTTTCATGACTTATAATGTCTTGTGGACATCCCCCCAGACACATGCATATGGATCTGAACTCACCTCTTAGATTCCTGCCCAGCACCCCACACTAAGGATGCCCTGAGATTCATTCTGCGGTCTTCTACTGATTTGGTGTGTTTATTGTCCCCCTCCCCCCAGCAAACAATATCACACTAATCATCCTTGCTTTTGCTTTTACACAGTGGATTTCCAAAGTGGAAATCCCGTCTATTGGATCAACAGGTTATAAGCAACTTTAATTTACACAGATAACTTTCATGAGGGCTTGAAATTTATACTTTCACTGTGTGAGAAGACCACCTTTTTGCCAGCATCAGGTACATATTAGCTTTTCAATATTCTAGCAAGCTAATGTCTTTTATTCATATTTTTTTCTTTCTTTGGGAGAGAAGAAAGTGGATCTTCATGAATATGAACCTTCTGTATCAGTATGCAAGAGATGATTCTAATATCCTGGCCAGGGCAAGGACTGGGTGACAAGCTTGGAAGAGTGAATAAAGGGAAGGGTTTGAGAAGAAGGTTAAGGAAGGTGGTTGCTGTATTACTTGCAATTTCAGGGAATATCCATTCTAGATGGATGGAGACCCAGCCTTCCATAAGTTCTGACATTCTTCCCTTTGAACTTGGGTCTTTTTCAATTAGCAGTGAACTTCTTGCCTAATACTGAGATTCACTGGCAAAAATTAATGTCCTGTTCTATTATATGTATATATAAGTTGTATTCTTTTCATTTCCTTGTGTTGCTGGTGCTTCTAAAAGCAGCATCAACCATGAAGGCTGTATTCTGTTCAGTTTCCTGAAGTAAAACCAGGAGAGTTCATTGATATGTGATTTGCAGGCCAGAATTTCCCCAGGAACAAGGACCACGTGGCCAATAGAACTCAGAGCTCAACTCACTTGGAGCAGCAGGCCTGAGCTGTGTTTCAGAATCCCCAGCAGACCCAACCAGTCTTAATCTCCCAAAGTGGAATTTCTCTTCCCCAAGAACTTGTACTTTTAGTGCTCCATGTAATTTTAATGTTCAACCCAGTGGCAGTGGGTGAATCACTCTTGTGGAGGATCCCTAGCAATGGGACCATTCACAAAGCAAATGGGTGATGCTGGGGGAATCCAATGAAGCTCTTCACCCCTGATACTTCTATTCCCTTCCCAAAGCAGAAACACCTAAACCAACTATTTCTTTGGGAACCAGCCTTGCATAATGGAGAAGATTCTTGAGACAGACATCCTCGACTGAAACCAGACCCCAATTTACTAGCTGTGTGATCCTGGGCATGTTACTTACCCTTTGTGTCCTTGTTTCTAATCTGAAAGAGGAAAGAATATTATTATCTACTACTTAGAGTCCATGAAGTGAAGATAGAACAATTGAGTATGGTTGGGCACTCAGAAAGTGTCTTATATATAGTAGATGCTCAATAAATGCTGAGGGGCGGGGAAGCCTTGTATTTTTGGGGAACATCCTAGATGAAAAGTAGTTCTCTTTTACAATTATCCTTTTTCTTCTAGTCCTAGTTTTTCTAACAAATTCTAGTCACTGAAGAATTTAGATGCCCTTAGTTGGATACCAGTCTCCTGAGCCTAGGAGCACCTTCCTCTAAGAGCCAGCACTCTGCCCCCAAGCCATTAACAGTCACATTTCTTTCCTGGCCACTTTACCTGTTACTTCTCTCTGCTTCTTGTAGCATCTTCACCCTCAGGTCAGGATACCTCCAGACTCCTAGATTCTTTCTCTTAAGCCACTGCTTGCCTAGGCCAGCTCTCATCCTGTTTTCCTCCTACTCTATGATCCATTACAGATTGTGATCACCTTCATTTACACAGCAGTCCTGGGCACTGAAAGAATAAATAAAACCCAGAGGCAGGCACCACTGCAGGGAGTCAGGCAGCATTTCTCTCCAAACACATTTATCTCAGCACCCCAAACCTCCACGCCATTTCATCCTAGATTTCTAAGCACAAGGGTGTGTTCGAAAGTTCCATTGACTGTTTTGAGAAAATGGCTTCTCCGTTTCAAAACTGAATGCTTACTCATTCTCACATCTGAAAGTCCAGGATAGACCATCCATCAAATTACAGGGCAGAGGAGGTGTGGCTTTCTAGTTTTTTTTTTTGTTGTTGTTGTTTATTTGTTTTGTTTTTTAATTTTCACTAACTCAAACAGTCCTTAGTGAAGTTCTTTGAGGAAAGCCTGTGTTTCTAGCACTCCCAAATTCTCTTGATTTCCGCCCCCCCGCCCCAAGAAAGCTCCTGAAGGCAACCCTGGAGCATTGTTTGGAGCAGCAGGGTGCCTGATCCCTCCTGATCTCAGTGTAGCTAAATCCTGATTAAACACCATTAACCCTTGGAATCGGGAGGCAGAAAAGGAGGTGAAGAGGAAGAAAGAAGAGGAAGGAAAGGGATCTCTGGGCATCCAGTTAATTATTGAAAACTTCAACCTTCTCCTGTGGCTTTCTTTTAAACCAGAGTCGGATTCAGGGTCACCCATACTGTTAATGAACAGCTTTCCCAATAGAAAAAGAAACAATTAGCTCTAAGAGGATATTTCTCTTTCCTGTTCTTAAGAGTTTTCCTGCCTTTAACCTGTTTTAAGAAAGGCAGTAATCACTGACACTGTATACCCAGGCCCCACAGTCCTACAGGCATAAGGATAATCATAACATAACTAGCATTTATTGAGCATCTATGAGTCAGGCACCTCATATACAGTCAAATTGTACATTTGATTGTCTTCATTTCTCACTGGTGGAAATTCAGCACTGTTACCAATCTTCAGACTTAGGTTTGCACCCGGGTTTGTCTGGTGCCAAAGCATTTGCCTTCACCATAAAGCTACCCTGTTACCATCTTCACAATCCCAACATGGAGAGTATCCAGTTCTGGGTCTTTGTATAGGTGTCAGAAATCTTTCCCTCACCTGTGCCCACACTGCTAACCAGAAGAAAAATCATGTGTGGTCAACCATGTAGTAGAAAGAGGAAGGCCTTGAAGACCCTGGCTATTCCTCTGAACCTGACACAGCCTGCCTACCTGACTGTGAGCCAATTCTTACTACACAGATGGAAATACAATGAATGGTCCCTGTCTCCTGCACGGGGTCTTCGTCAGAACCAAATAAGAATAAGAATGTGAAAAATGTCTTATAAATTGCCAAGTTGCAATGGAAAAGTGAAGAATGAATCAGAAACTTCACTTAAAACATTGGTTTCCACTCGTTTCCTGTTGTAGATTTTACCATATGCTGAAATGCAGGGTAAGAGAGGAGAGGGCTAGGCCCAGACTCCGGAGGCTTCATTCTGTTCTGGCCTTTCTCATTGACAGGTACCATGGACTCTGGGGGAAATACAACTTGGTGACTTCAGCTATCCATTTGCCACAGGACAGAAAGAGTTGGACTAAAGATTGCCAAACCCTTTTCAGCTCATATTCCACAGCTGATTTGACATTCATCTCCTCCTTCTGGGTCTGCTCTCCCAATGGACCTGTGGTTTTCAACATTGACTGCATAGTAGAATTAGTTGGGGAGCTTTAAAAAAAAATAGCAATGCCTGTGTCCCAGCCTGAGAGTCCTGTGTAATCACCTGAGAGTCTCAGGCATCAATAATTCTTTAAAGCTTCCTGTTTGCTTGGAAGTACAGAGAGAGTTGAAAAGCACCAGGCTGGAGGAGAAAACAGTAGAAATAGAAAGCAAATGGGATCTTTTCCTCCCCTGAGTTCAGGGGGTTATCTATCTTCAGCACACACTTCCCTGGCCTATCCAGAACAGCAGGAGTCATCAGGAGAAGGGAGACACCTGTTTCTCAACCCTCTCCCCTGCAGAAATGCCCACCATGGACAGTGACAGGTTGATTTTTTTAAAAAATATATATTTTTTTTAGTTATAGGTGGACATAATACTGTTATTCTATTTTTATGTGGTACTGAGGATCGAACCCAGGGCCCCATGCATGCTAGGGGAGCGCTCTACCACTGAGCCACAACCCAGCCCCAACAGGTCAGCTTTTAAGTGGTTCTATTCTGTTGTTTTCCTCTCAACACAGAGCACTGAGCTCATTAAGTATTACAGGAGAAATCATTTTACCCATCTCTCTTTTTAAAAAAATCAGAAAAGTCAGGTATAGTGGTGCACATCTGTGACCCCAGTTACTTCCAGGGTTAAGGCAGGAGGATTGCAAGTTCAAAGACAGTCTAGGCAACTTAGCAAGACACTGTCTCAAAATAAAAATGAAAACAGGGCTGGGAGGTAGCTCAGTGATAAAGAGTACCTGAGTTTAATCCCTAGTACTGAAAAAAAAGTCAGCAAAAAATTCTTGAATGTCAACTTCCCAAATTTGATGTGTACATTTTCGAAGGTGGGCTCAGTTGGAAACTGTGAAGAAGCATATTCCCATGAGAAAATCTCAGGGTGTGGGGACACAGCCTTTGAGTTGGGGTCACGAGAAGCCTCTCTTAAGGGCATGTATCTGTTTAGTCACTGAAAACAGCTGCAGTAGCCTCAAAAGAAAACTTCAAGCAGCTTCAACTCTGTGAAGGAAGGGTTGTAAGAAACAGGAGATGCTAAGTGCCTGATGCAGCCCCTGCACCTAAGGACTGTAGGGCAATTGTTTGCTCCTGTTTGACAAAATGCTTTCTCCCGGGCCTGTGCCAACCTCCTCCAGTAATCAGCTTCAGGAGGCATCGAGGGGATTATGCTCCTGGCTCTCCAGCTGCCCTGGTCATCTGCTGGCAACCGACCCCTGCACAGAAAGCATTTCAGGGGCTGCTCTTGACCAGTACCTCTGCTTCATCATAATCCGTTTCTCTCCTTTTGTTAAGAGGAAATCATAACGGGAGACTCAGGTGGGGAGTAAGGGCTGCCAGGAGAAACTCCATGCTGGAAGCTTCCTGTTGCCAAGTATTTAATATTTTATCATTTTTCTAAAATGAATATGTATTGCAGTGGTAAGAAGAGTTAATTTTTCTGTTTTCATAAGGGGCATAACAATGCCTTGTGTTGGCACTATGTGCATATGGTCTTCAGGAAGGTCCCAGGGTCCCATTTACGCGATGGGCCTTCATTCTTGTGAGAGCTGAGTTACTGGAGGAGGGGCATCAACTGTACTTCACTATCACTTAAATCCACATTTGTAAGGAGTCAAGTCAAAGATCTGAACTTTCAAAGGGTGTAATTTTTTTTTTTTTTGGCACATTTGGTTTATAGACGAAATAGTGGATTTATGAACCAGTCTGTCCCAAGAATTGCTTGTCCTCTGATGGTTGTGTATCAGAGGCATGGCATTGGACATGTTGGCTGATCCCCCAGTGAGTGCCCTCCTTGCCTGGGTTGTTCAGAAGAGAATCCCCAAAGCCATGAGGACGTAGGGGAACTGGTGGGGACCACACAGGCCCAGGCAGGAGCATCTGATAATGTGTCTACCACACGGGCATACTGGGAAACATTATTCATTGACCATCTGAAATTCAAGCTTAACTGATTAACTTATATTTTTATTTGCTAAATCTGGCACGGCTGGGCCTGGGTGCTCCCCTTCCCCACTGCCCACTCTTCCAGGTTTTAGCCACACAAGTGGCCCCAGAGTGCTGCCATCTCTTTCCCATTGGTTCCTTCTGACCCTGCCAAGACCTCTGCCCTACTATCAGAAGGTCACCTACCTTTTTCACATCCGGGACGTTAAGGGGTTTCTTCGTGTGCGCAACCCAACCTACAATCCCGATGTCCAGAGGAAACACCACTTCTTTGTCAGGGACCACGAAGTTGTCCTCGAACTTGGAGGTTGGGGTGACGTCCAGCAGCTTCGAGGCCACCTCTGGTGTGCCATTGCGGGCGCGGCAAATGAACATGCTGCAGCGGTCGGCCTGCAGCAGCTGGGCCAGCCTCTGCAGGACCCTGTGTGCCGTCAGCTCAGCACTGCTCGACTCCTCCTGCACAGACCACAGCAGCTCCAGGCACATAGCGGACTCCTCCACCTGCGTCAGCTCAGGGAGCGACATGCTGGCTTGGACGGGCACCTGGCTGTTCTTGAAGATTTCTCCCAGTACCTCCACCCGCAGCTTTTTGTCGAAGTATTCCTTGGCAAACCCAGGGTTCTCCTCGAGGTATTTTTCCACAGCATTTTGGTTGATCTCACCCATGGTGTGACTTGCTTTGCTGCTCTTATTCAGAAAGGAAGACCCTCTAGAGTGCTACGTGAGGCAGAGTGACAAGGAGGAAGTACATACTGGTCAAAATGACTGAAGGAATCCTAAGTGGTACTCCTAAGACCCCCGAAGATGGAGCTGAAAGGTTGCTCAGTGGAGCCTTCAAACTGCCTGTAATTCCTGGGATGTGACAGAAGGCCCTGGCTTATGATGGGCTTCAGGAAGCAGAGGATTAAAGAGTTCTTCAGGACACTAAATCCCTGAGCATTATTAGCCCCTAAGTCCTCAAAGAACACTCAGAGCATCCTAGATCAGCCAGGCAAGTGTCAAGTTGAAGTATCTATTCCAGAAAAAAATAACTGAACTGCTGCAATCCAGAGCAAGGAAGAGTTACTAACGTAGTCCATAATTATATTACATGAGCATCAACTGGCACTTTGAATTGTTCTTGCATGACAGCTATAGAAAGGGCTTGGATTTTTGCCTGTTTGTTTAAATAGCATCGTTAATGAACACTGGAAGAGAGGAAGGTGCAGCGCTCATCATCAGTGCAACGTAAAAGTGATTTCTAACTTCCCTTTCTTAGAAGTTCATGGTCACTCAGGTTGTTTGGACTATTCTTGCTCCCAAATCCTCATCTCTCAACCACCCTCTTTAGAAAGTTTGACCTAGGAAGTGTTTAAAAGGAACAAACCTTGGGCTCATTACTAAAAAGCAAACACAGGAAAATATTTTCCTACGAACCCCCAAGCTTAATCAAGCCACAAATTGAACAATAACTCGTTAAGACAGATGATTGCAAAAAGTGATCCAAAAATCAGTGTAAATTTTGTTTTTTCAATAGGAGTAGCCAGACATCATGCATTTTTGCTCCAAGGTACAGAATAATAAATCTATTGGACAATAGCTATCTTGTCAGTTGCTAGGCTCCTTAACATCTCAGGGTCTACTGACATGGTAAGAACACTTACCACTACTTAGTTTTGTTTAATGTTCAGTTTATTAAGCTTTTATAATGATTAAGCACATTTCCCAAATATTTAAACACTATTATGCAACTAATAAATCAAACAATGCATTTCACGAACCAATTGTCTCAAATATTTAAATACTGATTTCAAACTTAGTGACAGTCTTTTAAAACATTTCAGTAAAGCTCCAACCTAATATGACACATTCTCTTAAATGAAAAATATACAACATATTGTAGTGACTCTAAAAATTTACGTTTGCTTCAAAAAGAGTGTATGGGTTTCATTTAATTCTCTAAACTTAAAGCTTTACCTTGCTAAGGTAATGATAATCTTATTAGTTGCAATAAAAAAAAAAAAAAAAAGAGAGAGAAGTAGAGGTCACAGTTGGAACATGGAACTCAGATTTGCAGGAGTTGGGTTATTCCACTTCGTGCGATTGAGACTCCGCTGCTATCTCAAAGCGTCTTGTCAAGTGCACACATTTTCTCGTCCCTTCCTATATCATGCCCAAATCAAGTCTGGGAGGGGAATGGGATACTCCACAGAAGACTACTTTACAACATCCTATCAGTATCTCTTAATAATTAGGAACACGCAGAGGTGCATTTACGAGGAGAAAGAGTCAAGTCAACCACGTCATTCCTCCTATCAGACTATCATCATTTTCTAATGCAGTTTTGGATACTCATCTACCTGGTTATTTTCTGTGACTATGGTGCAGTTCCTATTTCTTCCTAAAGTATGTAGTATTCTCATAATTCCCTGGTTCCATCTTTCCTCTTTTAATAGAGAATAACATGTATCTGTATTCCATAACATATTCATCTTTTTGTTTGTCATTACTAACTCTCTACCACTGAGCTACACTCCCACTCCTCCATACACAAATTTATACTTAATAGGAAAACAAATATACACATGTGTTGATATTCTCCTATTTCTAAAAGTAAAAATCACTTGAAAATTAAACATTCTATCATAGGCAGCATTATTTTATTTTTATAAATCCTTGCAGATTTATTTATTGATTCACTGTTTTCACTTATGTCTCTATGACGCGTTATAAGCAGAGCACATAATAGCTACTGTAGTAGAGACTTCATGTTCCCTTTGTAAGATTCTTCTCTTTTCCCAGTAACACGGGTGACTACTCTTCGTTGTTCTTCCCTCTCTAGTGGAGCCATAGGACTAATTTAGGCCAATGGACCAGAGGTTGAAATGTCACTTTCATATAGAAAAAAATTAATCGCCAAGGAGAGATCCTCCCGTTCTGTTCCCCGCGCTGTCATGTTAGTTTCAGTGGATTCACTCCTGAATCCCAGAGTGAGTATGTCAGGGAACAGAGGTCCCTGCTGACCTGAGACGGGCATGTCAGACGAGTGTCTTGTTTGCAGCCTCTGAGATAAGAGGGCTTTTTGTTACTGCGTCACAGCTGAGTGAATTCTGATGGGTACACTTCTACTGAAGGAGGTGTGGGAAATGAAGAAGGCTTGGTCCCAGCCTTATAAGCACTTGTGGCATAGTAAGGGAGATGAGGTTGGCACATACGAGTCATGAACCATAGAACAGAATATGATAAATGCCAGAAGTGGCCAGTATACACATGGCTCTGAGCTCACAGAGAGTGGGTGGAGGTAGGGTGGAGGTCAAGCATCTGGGTGGTATCGGCAGAGCAATGGCATGGAACGCAGCCTCCTCAGGAGATCCTAGCAAGAGATGATTCTGGAAAGGTAGATTGGGCCCAGATTATAAGGGCCTCAGAGGTTAGACTGAGGATCTGGAACACTGGAAATCTTTTGATCTGGGAGGTAAAATTAACAAACTTAATCTGGAAGTGCTGAACAAGAGAGATTGGAGAAAAGAAACACTGAACATCAAGGTACAAATTGAGACATTATACTGTAGTTCACCCCTTATGCACAGTTTGACTTTCAGAGGGTTCAGTGGCCCTCAATCAGGTCCCAAAAAGATTATATGGAAAGTTCCAGAAATAAATAATTTGCAAGTTTTAAATAACTTTTAACACAGTGTATTGTTATTTAATTGTTATCTTTTGTTATTTGTTATAGTCATGAGGGTGGAGCCCTCAGGAGCAGGACTGGTACTCTTCCAACACGGACTCTGGAGAGCTCCCCAGCCCTCTTTCCATCATTTGAGGATATGAGGAGAAGTGGCAATCTGGATCCAGAAAAGGAGAACCCTCCCTGAACCCAACCCTGCTGGCACCCTGAAGTCAGACGTCCAGCCTCCAGGACTGGAGGAATAAAGTTCTGTTGTTAATAAGCCACCCAGTGGATGCTAGTTGGTTAAATCTGCCTGACCTAAGACAAATGACATTTTATCAAGCAAATATTTTCAAACAGGGCAAGTTGGAAGCCCGCTTCTGGCGCGCGCGCGCACACACACACACACACACACACACACAGAGAACATCCTTTCCTTTCTTGCCTGCCCTGATCGAGTCCCAGTTTCCACAGCCCTTCCTCCTCAGGGGCGTCTTCCGCAGAGCCTCTGGCTCCTGCTGGCAAGATCTTTGTGTCTCTTATTGGCTATTCATGCTTACACACTCAAAAGCAAAATCAATTTAAGACGTCATATTTTAAAAATAAAAATGATCAAACGAACTGCTTAGAATGGATTTTTAATATGACAAAATAGTTGTTGACTTTGTTAAACTTCACTGTTTTCTATGTGAGCACTTCAACTTGTTTTTTTTTTTTTTTTTTTTTTTTTTTTTTTTTTTTTTGCGGTACTGGGGATTGAACTCAGGTCCTTGTGCTTGTGAGGTAAGCACTCTACCAGCTGAGCTATCTCCCCAGCCCATCACTTCAACTTGTTTTAAAGGATAGAGTTTTTTTTTGTTTGTTTGTTTTAAATACTGTATTAATTGATGAGAAGAATGGGGTAGGGGAGGCAAGATCTTAGATGCTACAGACCATGGCAATCCATTTATTTAGTTTAAACATCTCTGAAATGGTAACTAAGTCAATGTGGAAACTCCATTCCATTTCCATAGAATTCATCCAGAAATATATGCTACTTGGTAATGATAATAAAAAAGTGATAATAAGAATAGTTGACATAAATAATACATACCTTGTGCCAGTTACTTTCCTAAGCACCTTACCCATATTAACTCACTTAATTCTTACATAATCATATGAAGTAAGTACTATTATTAGCTGTTTTTACAGATGAGAAGTTGAAGCACTGAGAAATTCAGAAAATTTTCCAAGGGCACAGAGCTAGTAATAGTAACTTACCCTAAAACCAGGAGCTTAAATTTAAAAGTATACCTTTTTGATATACTTCATACTAGCTACCATGTGAGAATATACAAAGATCCTTTCTTTGTGTATTTAAAAGTTTAAATCTAGACAAATGTTAAATGTTGCATATCAATATAAATGTTAAATAAAATTATCAGGCAGTCCTTTTAAAAACTTACAGATGTAACAAAGAATGGTTTAACTTCAAACTTTCGGTTTAACACTTGACACTTGTCAGAAGTATTCTATATAAATGAGCACCTGTGATACTAATTCTATCATTGCTAAAATTTTCTATTGCAGTTAACTATTTCTACAGAAAATTAGGCTTATATAATAGACAAAAGTTAAGCACATAAGGTCGAAATACCAACATGAAAAGCAACAATAATATCCAGGGCTTACCAAGTGCATTTCAGATCATTACATCGAACTCATTCTTCAGCCCCTGCGTAGCTAGATGCTATGTCCTGCCATTGTTCATCAAGGTAGGGACTTCAGACACAGTCTGGCAGCCAACTTCACCTTGCTCCGAGGAGAGCTCTCTGCCTACATGTAATTAATAGGAATGACAAGATATTCTTGGAGACTATTCAGCAAGGGGGACCCAAATTATTTTCACCTAAATTGATGGGATTGACTGAGATCATTGAGAGTTCAGTGACTTTGCAACCACTAAAAAAACAAAATATCTTGTTGGAAAAATTATTTGACGCTTTATACCTGAAAACGCTGACTGACTAACTTTTCATTTTTCAATGATTTGGTTATCTTTGAAATGCAGTCAGAAGATAAGTACTACCTGATTTTTTTTTTTTTAGTTTTTGTCTTTCTTGGCTTATTAATTGGGACGTGGAAGTAAATGTCACTTTGTGCAAAATGTTCAATTTGAGGGAAGAACATAAATATCTTGCATTAGCTCCTCTTCCTTCAATTTTTATGTTCAAACATTTTTCAATATTTTCTAGGAGTTAATGACTATTTTTACTGTGGTTAGTGATAACATTAACTTCTGTTAATCTCAGTAGCTTAATCCAATGGAAGTTTATTTCTAGTTCACAGCATTTGATTGACAAAGGGGCCTGGGCTGTCGTAGGTTCCACCAGTAACAAATGAAAGAAGAAAAGAGAGAAGAGGATGATGGGCCAGAGCTAAATTGACTTGTATAGGAGTGACACACAGTACATTCCAATGGCCAGAATTTAGGATTGTAACTTTACAGAGCTTTGGGAAAGCGATACAGGGGAGGCAAGAGCTAGCAGATGTAGTCCCCAACTTTACACCACTCCCCAGTACAAAATTTCTGGTAAAAGAACAAGCAGCCAACTCTGCTACAAAATGTAAATCCTAAGAACATATATTATAAAGGGTGTATTTCCAAAACTGTAGTCTTTGACAGCTTATATTGTTGTCTTCAATAATACAAATGAGAATTCTACATCCATTGTAGATTTTTTCTAATTTTCTTTTCTCTTTATGTGTTAAACATTCTAGAACCAATCTAAGTATTACTTTGAAACAAAATATGGGTAGGAAAAAAGAATAAAGATAATATATCTTTATGTATTGAAAAAAAAAAGAAAGGTCTTTTTAACCAGGTCTTTTTAAACAAACGCTTTTTGAAGTTTTTACCAAGTGATTAATTTCAGTAAAAGAAATTAAATAAAAATCTGTGGATGGAGCACCTACTATGTGCAAGTCTCTTGATGTATCTCATGGAAAAGTGGAGGGAAGGGACAGATAATAAGATGATCTTTCTCTCCATGAAGCATGGTAAGGGAATAAGTTTGTGTGTATTACACGTGATCCATAAGGTATAACTGAAAGCATAATTTTACTTATTAAAAAAAAGAAAATGTTTGCAAAGAAAATATTTGTTTTTATTTTCTGAAGAAATATTTGAAAAATACAAAAAGGCACAAGGAAAACCAAATGTCTCTAGTCCTATCACACCGAGGAACCACTGTGAACATTTTTCTTTGTGATATTACATATATATTCATATTTGAAAAGTTATTTTATGAGGATGAATTTCAAAGCTCTGAAGTTAAAAACATCAGTTGACCTAAATTCACGTATTTGTAATCATGAAGAAATCTAAGAGAGAATGCCAAAATAAACTGTTTTTCTTTGCTGGTATCTAAAACATCAAGGTTCATGATCTTTCATTAGAAGGGAAGGGAAGTGGTTACAACGACTTTTAACCACCTAACAAATAAACCAATGCATGTTGCTGAAAAAAAAAAAAAATCACCACAAAAATACATGGAAATCCCCTGCATTTATTCCACAAGCAGTGTACCCAAGGACCACCAGAGTGTGTTCTAGAGAAGTGGCTGAAAGGGCAGGGTGGGGGAGAACTTTTCTGGCAGTGATCAACTCTTCAAAGGTAATTGGGCAATTTGAGTTGTTTGGGATTTCAGGCAGCTTTCCTAATCCATGAGTTCTGCATCCACAGATTCAACCAATGTTGGACAGAAAATATTCGAAGAAAAAGAATTCCAGAAAGATCCAGAAGCAAAACTTGCATTTGCTGCACACTAAGCCTCTGCTGAATCCATGTGAATGAAATGATGTTTAGACACACGCTGCTGGGCCTGCCCCCACCGATCCTGGGGCTCCCTCCAGCACTGGCTGTTTGAGCCTTGTTCAGCCTGAGCCTTGTTTATTTGCTGTGTAAGTAGGTCTGCAACAGTTTCATCTCTACTGAGTAATTTTTCTTGCCATTACTCCTCAAACAATACAGTTAGCAACTATTTACATAGCAATACACCATGATCAGTTCTGTATTGAACATGCACAGACTTTTCTTTCTTTTCTTTTTCCTTCTTTTTTCTATCATCATTCCCTAAACAATAGTTTAACAACTATTACACAGCATTTACATTGTATTAGGTATTATAAATCAGTCAGAGATGAGTCGAAGTTTACAGAGGATGGGCTATATGCAATCACTATACTATTTTACATAAGGGACTTGAACTTCCCTGGATTTTGATAATGGCAGGGGTCTAGAACCAATCCCCTAAGGATACTGAGGAACGTCTATATATACATACATATATATATATATATATATATATATATATTTTTTTTTTTTTTTTTTTTTTTTTTTTTGTAGTAAAACTAGCCCAACCTGAAATCCTAGTTATTGGCCAGAAACAGGATTTTGCAACTTTAGGATGGTAAGGAGTTTGGTTGATACTCCAAAGATAGCTGTAACTCAAAGGGGCGCATGAGCAGAGAGGAAGGCGGGCAGACCAGGCAGGTAGTGTCCAAAAGTTTATAGTCAGTTGAAGGAACCCACAGTATCTTTTCAAGGTTGTTTAAAAAAAAAAAAAAAAAAAAAAAAAAAACAACTAAAGGGCAAATCTGAAAACCACTCAACTCCTTGATTGTCAGTTTGGCATCCATTTTCTCCTCCATCTTCTCTTTCTTCAGATCCAACTGCGGCAAATAGATCATCTAGGTTCCATCCAATTTGGGCCATGAAGACATAGCTGATATTGTATGAAAGGAATCTTAAGAAATTTCTTTGCCATATCACCACTTCTCATTTAGTCAAAATCTTGATTGCTTTTAGGGAGATTAATGAAATGGAAAGAGAAAAAAATAGATGAGTACATCAAGAGGTGACGTACACAAAATACCTCACCTAGTCAGCAGCCCTTTGATTTAATTGACCATTGACGTTGTAGTATTTTGTTTACTCTCCTGTTTGGTCCACCACTCAGCCAACTCCACTGCTTTGAAAATAAAACAAGATTCCAATATGGATTTTAAATGCAAATGCATCATAAACAATTGGTGTGGCATTCCAAGTGGTTTCAGGGAGCGCAGCAATGTAAGTAAGCAACTAACCGCTCAAACACCACAGTTACTAAAATATTTCCCATCCTGACCGGAGTAGCGTTTCTAGAGAATATTTAACAGGGAGCATTTTAATGCTTCTAACGATGTTGAAACTAAAGAACAAATATTGACGCAGAGGGCACCACACTCTCCTCAAAGAGTAAAATACATCCTTTATAAAAGGAAAAAGCACTTGGCCAAAATATCCCCAAACCCCTGCACAACTGGTCCTTAGAAGGCACAGGAGCCACTTTGGCACAGCCAGGGCCTGGGCACCAAGACACGAGGCATCATCGTAGGTCTCTTCTCTCTCTGTGAGGCCAAAGTTTCCCTCCAAGCCGACTTGAGCCTCCAGCCAGCGCTACTGGGCTTGGAGGCCGCCCCAGACCGCAGCTGGCGCTGGCACAAGGGCTGAGTAACGGGGCCAGGACTTGGCCCCGTGGCTCGTCGCCGCTGGAGAGTTTGGCCCAGCGAGGCCACCCTGCGCGGCAGCTCCACCAAGCCGGGCGGCACTGGAGGTGAGGCTGGCCCAACGGGACCCTCCCTGCGCCCCGGGTGGCGGTGAGTCAGGGCGCGTTATGCAAGTGCTGGCCCGGCCAGCCCCCGGCGCCTCCCCTAGGTCCTTCACCCCGCTCGGTTACGAAAGCGCGACCCCCTCCCCCCGGGGCCATAAAGCCGCGGGGCTGCCGGGCGGGCCTAGCCTCTTTTTCTCCACGCGCGCCCGGACGCGGTGGCTAGGCTTGCGCGCGTCTCCGATTGGTGAGCCGCGGCCGGGCTGTCCTCGGGGGCCGGCGGCGGGGGCGGCGGGGGCTGCGGCCGCGGCGGCGGCGGCGGGGCGGGCAGGGCTGGCAGCTGCGGTCCGGGGGGCCCGGGGGCCCGGCGCTCACCGCGATGCGTTTCCCGCAGGGCTGACTCCTGGGCAAGATGGAGTGGGTGTGGGCGCTCCTGCTGTTGGCGGCGCTGGGCAGCGGCCGCGCGGAGCGCGACTGCAGGGTGAGCAGCTTCCGAGTCAAGGAGAACTTCGACAAGGCTCGCGTAGGTATCAGCCCGGGAGGCCCGGGAGGCCCAGGTGGCCCAGTGCCCGCTTCCCCTACTTTCCGGTGGCGGGTCGTGGACCCAAAGACACCAAATCCCGGCTCTCCCTTTCGCAGTTTTCCGGAACCTGGTACGCCATAGCCAAGAAGGACCCCGAAGGTCTCTTTCTGCAAGACAACATCGTCGCCGAATTCTCCGTGGACGAGTACGGCCATATGAGTGCCACCGCCAAGGGACGAGTTCGTCTTTTGAGGTCAGTGGCCTCTGGGTGACTGTGGGCGTAGTGTTGCGCGGTCCCTCAGGTCCCTGCTTGCCTGAGCGCCAAACACTTTCTGGGGAGGGAAGGGAGCATCAGGGTGGGTTGGAGGGAGGAAGCTCTTTGCTGGGTTTGGCTGAGGATCCCCTTGGCTTTTGCAGTAACTGGGAAGTGTGCGCAGACATGGTGGGCACCTTCACCGACACGGAAGACCCTGCCAAGTTCAAGATGAAGTACTGGGGCGTAGCCTCCTTTCTCCAGAGAGGAAGTGAGTAGTCAGCTCAGTGGGACCATTTTGGGGATAAGAGGCACACCTGCCAAATTGCTGGGTTTCAGCTCTAGTTCACCCTTAGGAAGAATGGCCCCCGGGGAAGATGCAGGGTGCAGGAACCCTCAGCCCACTTGAAGTTAGGGGGTTGGGGTTGGGAGGAGAGAAAGCCTGACCCAACTGAAAGGATCTTTGAGCTTGCCAAGGGCCACTTTCCAGTTATCTACTGTGCCAGGGTGTGTAACCTGTCCCACACTTTCTCCTCCTCCCCACATCACCACTTCACCTGGCTTTTCATTTTCTCCAACCCTTTGGGCTGAATTCTTGAGACAACTTGACTGGAAGCCCCAACAGAGGCTGAGATCCCCATCCAAGTTTGGAGGGAGCATTGTGCATGGGTTGGGCTCACTCCTGGATGTCCTGCCTGCTGATGCTGGGGTTCTGGATGGCAGTGGCCTCTTCTCTTTCTCCCAGCACTAGAACTCAGATGTGGGGGGTGGTTGGGAACTCTAGGCAGGTCATCTTAAAACTTGGCCTACTCATGAGAACACATTCTTTGTTCTTTTTACTGCCCCCCCCCCCCGCCCCCATGTTTCCTAAGTCTCAAATCTGGAGTCTACTTGGTAGAAGTCTCAGGCCAGGAGATGTATCATGGAATCTCAAGGAGAATAAACCCTAGGGAGGGGGTTTAACATACAGATGAACAGACTGAGGCCCAGAGAAGGCCTCAGATCTTTGCCCAAGATCATACAACAAGTTTGAGGGAGCCAATTCCAGAAGCCAGGCATTCCAATTTGCAGGCCCAGATTGGGTGACCCTGAACTGCAGAGTCTCCTAATACAGATGGACCATTTGTGCTTTCCTGTGAAATTGAACCCAGGGGCTGTTGAAGGGGATGCTCTTCATAGGTGGTCAGGGCAGAAGTGCCCTTTGGGTAATTCATTGCTGTACATGCAACATTCTATCTTTGACTTCCTCTAAAGTCATGTTAACGAAATTGCACTTTTATCAAATTACATTTTTAGTGTTGATTTACACTGTATAGGAGTTGTTATACTACAAGTGGAGAAAGCTTTTAACCTTAGAAATAATAAATAATTATTTCTGATAGTGAAGCAAAATTTCCTCAAGTGATTCATTAGAGTAAAAAATATGTTTTTCTGGTAACAGATTATAAAAGCCAATACTAGGTGGTACAAGATTCCTAATTTTTAGAAAAAATAAACACATAATCCTCCTCGGCACTTTGAGGTGTGCTCCTTAAAGGAACAGAATTTTGTTGACAATGCATTTAGGGATGGGGTGAGGAAGGACCTAATGAGGAGATAGGGTTTTGTCTCTTGTCTCTTATCCCTACCAAACTATATTAGCTCCACTTTTAACTCTTGTGTATTGGGATTCTAAGATTTCATTTGGAGGGGCAAAAAAAGTATTGAGATCTCAAAAATGATTGCTATAGATACTGAGTGAGATAAGTGTAATGTAGAAGGCTTAAGGATGGATTCTTCCTTAGGTTGCCTTTCAGAAGAGAAACTGCCCTGCAGTGGTTAGGCAGGCCTTATTAAAGTTAAGCTGCCTGAGTTCAAATCCCAATTCAGTCACCACCTGTGGGACCATGGTTTTTTTTCTTAGCCTTTCCTATGACTCAGTTTCCTCCTCTGCAAAGTGAAAGTGGCTGTAGCACCTACCTTATGGAGTTGTGTTATGAGGATGCAATGAGTTGACATGCAGAAAGCACTTGACCAGTGCCAGTGACACAAATTCTCTGTAAGTGTTGATATTGTTGCTTCTTGTTACCTTTCCAGAGAGGATATCATGACTTTACATTCTGAGACTAGAGTGGGAGAACTCGCAGACACCATTGGGTGCAAGTCTCTTGTTTTACAAGTGAAGAAACTGAGTCACTGGCCCAGGGGACGTAGCTAGTTGGTGACACCTCTTAGCTCAAGAGATGTAAAATGGCACCAGCTATCCCTCTGTTTTCTGAGTATTTCACAAACTATCATTCGATGGTCTGCCTTCTGCTTTTTGTGCTTCTCTTCGAGTCCTCTTTAAAAACTCTGCTTTCATTCCTCATGCTAATTTCTTTCTTGCTGGACCTTGGTCCAGGAAGATTTGAAGGTCTCAGAGAGGCCTGCATTCCCAGTCTTGCCCCTTCTCCACATTCTGCAACTCACTGAATGGATATATTTGCAATGAGGCACTCAGATGAGGAGACAGTAACTCAAGGGCAAATGCTCATTAAATTTGTTGTCAAATTATTTAATGGTTAAATATAATAAACATATTCTGAAATATTATGTTCACAGATTTGCTGTGGTTTGCTGCCTCAGCCTAGAGCTTGCTCTGACCTTCTTTTCTCTTAGCTCTGCCAACTGAGCAGGATATCTCAGGAGCTAAGGCTGTTTCCTATCTTGGTTGAATACAGGCTTCACCATGAACAAGATACTTTGAAATCCAATTACCTTAGCCGTGAAATGGGGATAGAGTAATTCCTATTTTGTGAGATCGTTGGAAGAGCTAATTAAGGCAATTCATGAAAATGCTTAGCATGATACATAGTAAGTGCTTAATAAATATTAGCTATGATTATCATTGTTTTGGGCCCTTCCAGAAGACTTGGATAAAGACTTTCCTTTTGTCCTTGTCCCAGGAAAAAAATCTGTCACACTGCCAGTAAAAGGGACCCTTGTCAGGCTGAATAATAATGCCAACTTGAATGTTTACATTGCTGTTTCCCAAAGTCAGGTCCCTGGATCATCTATATCTAAATCAGCTGTGGTGCTTGTTAAATGCAGATTTTTGGGCCTAAATTCAGATTTATTGAATGAGAAGCTCTTGGGATGGCCCTGGGAGTATGCTCCTTGGGTATGTTCCTTCTACAAATAGAAGTTTGAGAACCACTAGTCTAGATAATTCAATCCAGAAAGTTATCTTGGCCACTCAGGTATCAAGGCCTCAGACTCCACTGACCTTATTGGGGCCCATTGGATTATTCTGATGATTAGTGAAGAACAACATAAAATCTGTCACCTAGCTGACTCAGATACTGTGAGGCCTAAGAACCACAGGAAGCATTCACCTTGATCCTGGCACTTTGGATGATTGGCAGGTGCAGTTTTAGGAGCTGAAGGGAAATTGTTCCAGAACCACAGCATTGAGTGACAGGTTTTCAGCAGAACCAGGTCACCAAGACAATTTCTGCTACCAGGTGTTTTCTTTGATTGGGGACTGGCAGTCCAAACCTCTAAACCAGTGTACACAGTGAGTACAGTTGTAGACACAGCTGTAATGCAGCCCCACTTCCTGGGGTAGTGGAGGGGAATCAGGGGTAGTGACCACATAGTTGCTGCTTCCAGCACTCTGCCTGCCTAGTTCTCTGCTTGCAATTATTAGATACTGTCTGGAAACAGTTGGGGTTGTCTGGTTCTCTGGAGGACCCTGCCTAGCTGCTGGAAGTGAGGAGGCTGGAGAAGCAAGCTCCTTGTTTCTGCTCATGCAGGTCCTCTCTTGCAAATACCCTTAAAAAGGAGAGTCTGGTCAAGGTTGTTAGGATTTAAACTCTTCATCTTTGAATTATTCTGCCAAAAAGAACCTGGAGATAAACCAAACCAACTTAGGCCTTCTTTTAAAGTAAGAACAGTAATGACTTTACTAAAGTCACACATTGAAAGTTACTTAGTTTCTATGTAGGAATTCATACTCTGGCAACAATATTGGAAAAACAATTTTTTTTAAGCTGCAGTTTTGCCAAGCTAATAGCTGCCTGGTCCAAGAATGGAGGTAACACTTCAAAGGTTGGTGCTTTTGTGTCTGAGGATCAGACCTCTGGGGCACCCATGATGACACAGTGATCCCATAACCAGGGAAGAGATGACTTCATCCAGGAATGAAAAGTCTGCCCAGATCTCAGGAGCCTGGGAGGGAGTTCGCGGTTAGGGTGAGGCCCAACAGCAGCCCCATGCCTTCTATTCCTGCACCCACCGCTGAATAACTTTGTGGTCACTGCTGAGCAGTCTTCCATTTGGGTCATCCCCCAAGCCTGGCCTCTGACACTTACCCTGGGACAGCCCGGGAGATGCAGGGTGACTTATTCTTCCTCCTGACAGGTTGGGGATGAGCTGAAGAAGTGACCCATACCCTGTTCTATCATAACTCTCCTCTTGGGCCTGGGTTTGTACTGAACCCCATTTAGGTTGGCACTCCAAAGATCCTGAGAGAGGCATCCCCAGGGGAGACTTGGGGTGGGCTCCAGAGGTGGCCCCATACCTTGTAGTACAGGAGTATCCAGTCCCTCTACCTTCCTGCAATGTGGAGCACCACATGGGCAGATCATTTCTTGGGTGCAAGACACAAAGGCCTTTGGTTTCTCGTGCCCTCTGGTCTCAGTGTACGTAGTATCTGGAGACTCTGGTGTAGGGGTTAAGTATGTGGATTCTGGAGTCACATTCCTGGGTTAGAATTCCAGTTCTGCCCTGCTTTTTGTGATCCTAGGTGAATTATTCAATTATTCTGTGTCTCAGTTTCCTTATCTATAAAATAGGAAATGATAGTATGCACTTTAGGTTCAACGTGAGAAATAACTGAGAAAACACATGGAAAGTGTCCATACAGTGACTGGCACATAATTTAGTGCTTAGGAAGTACCAGCCACAGATCTATGTCAATGAGAAGATTAAATTAGGCAGAGATGTGGCATCTCTACTGAGAACCACTGGTCTCGATAATTCAATCCAGAGAGTTATCTGAACACTGTTCCATCTTTGTGGCAAATCACTCACGTACGTTCTTCTTATTTCCCATTCTGCCTTTGTTGATATTTGTACCGCCTTCATTTACACTTAATCTTTGGTGCTTACATCCCACATTTGAAGAATAAATATGTTCTAAATTCTTCAAGGGCTTGGATCTGCCTCTGCTGGGAGTCCTGCAGAGTATACACTCTTAGAAGAAGTTGCTGATGCTGGAGAGTAGGCTTCCTGTGTCCCTGGAGGCAAAAACTACTCTTGCCAGCACAAAGCATTGGGTTCCTAAGCAGAAAAGAGGGTGGAGCCAGCTAAGCCAGGATCATCACAGAGGCATCCACCAGTGGAGTGAGGCGAGAGGGCAGTAGGTCAGTGAGATGAGTAGGAGCTAGACCTGCATGTCATCCAAAAAGACAGTCCTGGTGTTGGGGTTGACCTAAGTTCATGGCCATCAGACAAAGACATAGATACTACCAGAGGGTAGATGGCGAAGATGGGTTTGTTCTTCGATTTTAATGGGCTCGAATTCTCAACTGTCCCTTGGAAAGATACCGTGTCATTTAGCGTCAGGGAGAGAGCGAATCATGAACATGAATGTGGTTTCCCCTGTGCCAGAACTCTTGTCTATAAAGAAAAGCAAGATTCTTTCTCAATCGCCTGGTTTTGCAAAAGTTGTCAGAAATCTCCGTAGTCTCCTGCTTCCTAAGAAAATGCAGCCAGGTCCGGGAAGTCCCTGGTAGTGAGCTGTCAGGACCTCTGTGCCCACCAAAGGCAAGGGGTCAGTTGACCCTGGCTGTCTGGCTTGCAGACGACGACCACTGGATCATCGACACGGACTACGACACGTTTGCCCTGCAGTATTCCTGTCGCCTCCTCAACCTCGATGGCACCTGTGCGGACAGCTACTCCTTTGTGTTTGCACGTGACCCCAATGGCCTGAGCCCTGAGACACGGAAGCTGGTGAGGCAGCGGCAGGAGGAGCTGTGCCTGGACCGGCAGTACCGGTGGATTGAACACAACGGTGAGTGGCTCTTCCCCGGGGCCCAGGGAGCCGCATCCAGGCCAGGGAATGACTTGCATCTGCACTCAAGAGAAAGCGGAAGTCTGAGGAGCCCCTCTGGGCCCCAGTCTTGGTCCTGCTGCACCAGATCTTTCCTTGGCCTTATCCTTGGCCCTATGTGGGAAGGGGGGCCAGAGGCCTTTTTTCAAAACCCTGGAACTTTTAATTAAGTAAAACGCTTTCCTTTTATTCTGCTACCTCAAGCCATTTCACTCCTGGCTCCATTGCCCAGAAAAAAAACATTCCAATTGAACGAATATTTGGGGGGATTAAGTGTCCCTGGTAGAGAACTGGGCAGTGAACGTGGCCATCAATGTAAAAATGTAAACAGAGACATCAGCATAGCAAGTGCAGATAAGAGCGATGTCAACAGATGTTCTTTATTCTCAATGAAACCAAATAATCATTACGTTGATTAGCTGGGTTTCCTCACTTCAGTTTTTTTGGGGAGCCCCTAGGACAACCACAGGATATTTTAATAGATATTACCCTTGTCTGATCTGGACTTAAAAATGAGGAACAAAGTGCAGAAAAATGTGCTATTTTGGATCGACACTCACTCCTTTAAGAATCCAGATAGGACCCTCCTAAAGTGTAGAGAAAAAAGGGGAATGAAACTGAACATTTCTGGTGGGCAACTAACTACTCCAAAAAGACAAAAGAGAGCAAACACATAAATAGGCAAGCACACCTCACCCTGCAGGGCAGCCACACGCAGGGCTGGTAAACCATTCCATTCCTGACAAGCACAGCCCAAAGCCCTTCACCTGCCGTCACCTCGGTTAATCCTCAGAGACGTCTTGAAGTACACACTCATTATCCACATTCTGCAGATGAGAAAATGGAGGCTAAGAAAGATTATGAACATTGCCCATGATCTCCAATAGGTAGCCGAGTTGAATGCAAACCCAGATATTTATGACTCCGATGTCCCTTGTTGGCATCACTTGTGACCCATGACGTGGGACATGGTGGACACTCTTTGGAACTACCGGCAGTAAGGATGAGATCAGGTTGACCTGGCCCTCGTGTCCTGAATAGGAGCCCCCACCACTCTGACGTGCACTGAGGCACATACGACAGAAATAAGAGGAAGCACTGTTTCATGCAGTAGGTCCTGTGCCCTCCGCCCCATCGCCCTGGAGAATTCCACGGGGTTCAGAAACAGCCTGGAGAGCGTTTATGAATTGCAGTACATCTGACTCTGAGGGTTTCCATCTGCTGTGATGCTTTCAAATGAAAAATCACATGAATGGAGCCCGGCTCCAAGGCTACCTCCGTGTTCATTATTTACAGAAACACCTGGTCCGTCTTTCTGTTATTAATTAATGGCTTTGTTTTCTGCATTTCAGGTTACTGTCAAGGCAAAACAGGAGAAAACCTTTTGTAGCAACATCAAGGACATAAAGTTTCATTTGAAAATTTCTGATTAACTCTCAATCTGCATCTTTATTTATCTTAGGAGTTTAGTTTGTCCCCCCTCCTTCCCTCCCCTTGGTGAACATAAAACCTCAGTACACATCAAAATCCGCATGGGAATGAGTGGATCTGTTTGCGTCACTGTGGATCTTACAGAAGTTTCCTGAGGGACCATTTGAGGCCTGGAATTCCAAACTTTGATTTATTAAAATATAGTCATCAACTTCCTGTAATTTGAAGTTTTATATGTATATGCCAATAGGGTATTCTCCCCTTGCACTCTCTGCAGGAACTTTGACTCATTCTAGTGTCTAACCTCTATTATTAAGACTGCAGCTTCTCCCACTTCCAGAAAAGGGGTTTCCTCATTAACCCAGGAAGGCCTTAACTACCATCCTGGCCAAGGCACGGAGACCCAAAGAGGAAATAAGTGTGGCTACACCAGGTCACCTGTCTTAGGCAGTGCTGGGCCTATGTGATTGGCAAATCAGCTGGGTTTGAGAGGCCTAAATGCATGATTGGGAGAGTTCTAGGAAGCAGCCCTATTCTTCCTTGCCTCTAGCACATGATTCACTTATTCCAGGTGTGGTCAGCACATTGAAGGAGGCAGCCTCAGGGTTTCCAGGGAGCAGGGAGGAGGGTTGGATATGGCAGATGTGCTCTGGAAGCCAGGTCAGTAGGTACCCCACCTGGAGTGTGCATGGAGGGCTAGGTGGGGGCAGAAGCAGGCAGGACTGGGAAAGAACACTGGGGACCTACACCATTAGCAGCACTTGGGAGTTTGCATACAAAGCCCCTTGCCTCAGTTTCCCAAGGGTTCCCAGGAGTAACAGTTTCTCATCTTCAAAAACCAGCAAGTCAGCCAGCTACAGAGGCACATACCTGTAATCCCAGCAGCTCAGGAGTTCAAAGCCAGCCTCAGCAAAAGCAAGACACTAAGCAACTCAGTGAGACCCTGTCTCTAAATAAGATACAAAATAGGCCTGGGGATGTGGCTCAGTGGTCGAGTGCCCCTGAGTTCAACACCCTGTACTAAAAAAAAATTCCAGCAAGTCTTTTGTACTAGATAATCTTGGTTTTAAGACAAACTCCAACTCAGATTTGTAGCTGTGTGTTTTGGGGCTGGTTACCTGGCTTCTCTGAGCCCATACTTTTATCTTAAAATATAGGGAAACAGGCTCTGCCTGATGGGACACAGTGAAGACTGAATGAGGTGATGTCTGTCAGGGCACTGAGGGTCTATGCAAACCCTCGCCATGCCAGGCTGCATCTATGAAGTGCATTGGGAGGTGGGGGGTGCCGGCATTGTCCAGGGGCCAGGGAGACTCTGGGTCCCCCACCTCCAGGTGCCTCATTCTCCACCACAGATAGGAGACCCTGGGCCACTGGGAAAGTTCTGCTTTTCATTCTCGTGGAACAGTGGGCTCTCACAGGTTGGTCCCTCAGCTTCAGTTTGGCAGCCCCAGAAATCTATAAGATCTTCATGTATTCCTTCCAAAAAGAGCTTGAAATCACCAAGTCTACTAATGAAAGATGAACAAAGATTCCTTGTTCTTTTGTCCTTGAACTCATGGTTGCCATAAATCTTAACTTTGGAAGCAAGCTACTCCTGAAACTCCAGAGCGGTGGCAACAACTCCGGGTCTGATTGGCTTGGCAACAAAGATTCACCGAGTACCTACTCTGTGGTTGCCATGTCCACCCAGTCATTGGCCCTGCCCCCAACTGCTGGCTTGTCACTGGGCTGGCTTTGACTCTGGTTTCTGCCCTTTCTCCATTTTCTCCCAGGGTGTTTCATAAAGTCATAGGTCTCTGAATGTCATCCGTATCTCCCAACACAATTGCACATCCAGGCCCAAGCTGTCCACATCTCCATATACAACTGCCTGCTGTGTTTGGATGTCCCCCAGGGATTTCAAACTTATATGCTACAAATGAAACTTTGCTCTCTCACCCCATTTTTCTCCCAGTCTTCTCCATTTTTGTTGCCTGCTCCACCATCTAACCAGTCCAGGCTAAAAACCTAGGAGTCACCCCAGAGTCCTCTCTTTCTTTCACATTCTGCATGCTTTCCATTAAAGTGTGGAACTGTCTTTGTGCCACCCTAAGTATATCCAATCTCAGTTCTCATAATCTATCATGAATGACACCCACCTCCAGGTCCCCAGCAGCTGCCTATCTGCTCTGCATTTTCATTTCTGCTCTTCAAAGTCTGTCCCTTGCACAGCAGACAGAACAATGTTTAAACTCATCATCAGGTCCTATCAGTCTCCATTTGCAAACTCCAGTGGTGCCTACTGAACACTGGATTAACCCTGTAAGGTGGCCTCTCAGACCCTCCCTGACATAGACCTGAACCCTCTGGCCTCCACTGATGAGCTCCAGTAGGACATCTCTCTATTCCAACATCAAGGACTCTGTCTGCTACAAAGGAGGCTCAGTCAACAGTTTGCTTTGCTTGACTCACTCCTCTCTTCTTCCTGTCCCACAAGTCAGACTCTTTGTACCAGCACCTGTCTCTTCTGCCTAAAGAGCCCCTTCCCCTGGAGCCTCATGGCTGACTCTTTCTTGCCATTCACCTTTCAACTCAAATGTCACTCACCTACACCCCTCCCACCACATCTAGGTGGCCTTCACTCCCACAGCACCCTGTCCTGTCTTCCCCAGGTGCTGTTCACACTAGGGTATGATATTTATTCACTTCCATGTAGCATTTCTGCTCCCTGTGAGAAGACAAGCTTCCTGAGAGCAGAGACCAGGGCCTTCTGGGTCACCACTGTATTCCCAGCACAAGAACACTGTCGGCCATAACAGTGCTTAAGAGGCGCTGATGGATGGATCAATGAGGGGATCCACTCCTGCTCTCAGTCTCCTTCTGGAGCCATCCCTCCTTCTCTCTGATTCCATGACACTGCTTCTCCTACAGGGTTCCGTAGCATTTTTAATAAATAAAAAATAATAATCACCTTTAATTATTCCTTGGAAAGTTCTCAATATTAAATACCAAATATCAAATTCAGTGTTGATACTAATGAAAGACCCCGAGGCCCTAGGAGCCCAAGGTGGCTACCCAGAGTGGCCCTGACCCGATAAAGGAGAATCTGAGTCCTAAATCAGTTCCAAGACTCACTTTAGAAACCATGAGCTGTGACTTTACATGCAGGAGATGTCACTGCTGAACAGTTATAAATAAAAATTTATTAACTTCAATCATATTACAAACACACTGAAAAAGTTCATATTTAAAAGGAACCCATCATAAGTCCTCTTATAAAAGAAAAGCGTTTTTATACCGAACGATCATCCCTTAATTTGCCGGTGCTGCAGATGCACGTTTGCATGGATTGTTTTCTTAAAGCAGGGTGCACTGGTAGATGATCCTAGAAATGAGTTCATTTTCAAAGCACACGGTGGCTCACCACAGTGAGAGACTTCATCTTTAGAGAAAAACTAATTAGCTGGAAATAACAGACAAATCATTTCTTCTGACAGATGTGTCTGTGAAAATGGCTCCCTTTTCAGGGAGGGAGAAGCAGCAAAATATTCTCCTCCATTCATTCCTAAAGAGTGACATGTTGTAGAGAATGGGGTTGAGGGCCGAATTGGCAAACGTGAAGGCCACCACCCAGAAGAAGAGGGACGGCCAGATGACCAGGTCTTGCTGGAAGTTCTGGATCAAGATGAGGAGGATGGTGATGATGATGGGGCTCCACATGATGAAGAAGGACACCATGAGCAGGAAGAGGGTACGGAAGAGCCGGAAGTCCTGCTGCGACACGCGGATCTGGTGGCTCTCGGAGTACGCCAGGCTCATGGTGAGCCTCTTCCTCGACGCCTTTGTGATCTGCAGGAAACCCAAACAGAATCAGAGCCATGGTTACTACAGGAGTCAGAGATGTTTTGAGTTAGGAGCCCAGCAGCTGGAATCTGCCGTCCTGCTGCACTGGGGGTATCTGTCTTTGGACTTCTGTGTGGAAGGAGCTGTCTCCTCTACTGCTGGCCTGCTGCCCACACTGAGGACACCCTGGAGAAATGCCACCTGGCTCACTGCCCAAGGAATAAGGGGGGGTAATCTCCCACGTAGTAAAAAGAGTGGATGAGGGGAAGTGAAAAGCCTGACTCTGGTGGGCTAGAGGAGCAACATGCTCAGAAGCACATCTTCCCTGTGACTGTGGTTTTTTAAAAGGCAAATAATTGTGCACAAGCAATACGTGTTCAAGGCACAACTCAAACCACAAACATTAAAGGGGAGCAAATAAAAACTATCAAGTCTCTTCTCTAGCCTTTTATAGCCTGCATATCTTTTGGGAGGGCTAACTAGAGGGGTGGTCTCCTGAGTGACCTTCTGGAAGGGCACCAGCCCTACATGCCTTCCCAGCGACGGAATATGCGGGTCCACACTTGTGCGTGGGACCCAGATAGGACCACCCACCCACTCTGAACCTAGCTTCTTTTTCAGTCAGCATGACACCCTATTGCTCATTCCCTGTCACACAGAAAGAAGACACCTCATTCTTATTATCCTATTCATGGTTGTGTGTACCCCTCAGTGGGGCTGTGCTACAATTTATCCAGGCTCTGACTGATGGATTTTTTTTAAAAATTTATTTAGCCTTGTTTGTTTGTTTGGGGAGTTGATGGTTGAAATGGTAGCACCACTGCAGGTTGCTGACTGGAGAAAAGCCACAGGAGATGACATAATGGTGTGGTCAGTCAGGCAGAAGGGAGTGTCAGACCCCCAAATGAGGTTCCTTTCCTTTTGCAGGGGCAGGAGAGAGTGGATTCTGGTTTGGGCTGGGTGTGGTGGCACATGTGTGTAATCCCAGCAGCTCAGGAGGCTGAGGCAGGAGGATTGCAAGTTCAAAGCCAGCTTCAGCAAATTAACAAGACCCTAAAGCAACTAAGTGAGACCCTGTCTCAAAATAAAAAGGTGGATCCTGGTCTTGCCTACAGGCCTGAGTTGGGGGCTTTGGAAGGTACATGAGACTGGAGGGTGTTCATTTGTTAGGGCAGCTGCTGCCAGGGTTAGCTCCAAAATGAAACCAAGTCTGGGAAGAGCCATCAGCACCTCTGGGGTGGATGCTGCTTGGGAATGAGCCCTTCATCAGCAGGACCTGTAGGTACCCCCACAGTCACATGAAAACCAGAGTCAATGACCAACAGAAGGGGACAAACTTCTCACATGGGCTATCCTGTGAGTTCCTTGACTTTGAGGGCAGTCAGGGGTACTGACAGGACAACCTGCTTCTCCATTCCACTCCAGCCCTAGCACAAACCCGTCCTGCTTGGTAGGCACCAGAGCTTTGGAATGACTATGAGATTGATGTTTTAAAATAAGCAGGCACGGAGATGGGAATGGAAAAGATAGTGGAATGAATCAGACATAGCTTTCCTATGTTCATTTATGAATACAACACCAGTGAAACTCCACAGCATGTACCGCCACAAGCATGGGATCCTAATTAGAATAAGCTATACTCCATGGATGTATGATACACCACAATACATTCTACTGTCATGTATAACAAAAAGAACAAATAGAAAGCTTTTGATTTAAAAAAAATAAATAAAATAAACAGGCACAGTCAAAAAGTGATTGGAAAGTTCTGGAATCAGATGTGTCATTAAAGGTGTCTGTCCTCAGCAAGAAAGAGAAGCCTGCCAGAGTACTGCTGTTCACATTTGCTGAAAAATCACAACAATTTGATAATGTATGCCCCACTGCAGAGGTGGGGGTCCAGAGAATAAACCTCCTCAGGCACATCTTTGCACATCTGTATGAGAGTATCCATGGAATAAACCCCTTCCAATCGGATTCCTGGGGCCTCTAACATTTTAAACTAATGAGAAAGGCCAGCGTGATAGCATAGGGACCATGGGTGATGCAGGTAACCCTGGTCGCATGGGCTCCTGCAGGCATTGAGCCCTGGCTCTCCTGTCCACTCTGTTCAGCTAAAGGATCTTCCTTCAGCATCAGAGATTTGGCAGTGGGATCCCTGGATCCAAGAATGGTCCATCTACTGATGTAGACTGAACAGATCAAAGCCCTGCTGCAACCTCACCCCACTGCCCCACATCAAAGCACTGTATCGGAACCACACCACAGCTTCGCAGCATCTTGGAACCGTGTTGCTGGGGCTGGCACTCAGTACTGCCTCATTTATTTTAATGTAGACTCTTTTTAAGCAGGTCTGGTTCTGGTTGAGATTCTGCATCTCCAACAAGCTCTTGCAGAACGGCAGCCACCAATGCTTCTGGTCCAAAGACCCTGCTTTGAGTAGCCAGGGTCTCCCCTCTTCAACGTACAGGTTAGGAAACAGCCTCCTAAGAGATGGTTTAACCAAGCTGCTTTCAAAACAGGAGTCTTGGAAGTGCTCACTTCAGAGATCAAAAGGTCCAGCCTGTGAGAGAACAGGGGTTGCCATTTAAGCCCCACTCCCTGGCACAGGATGGTGGGTGCTGGGTGAGTGATCACTGGGGTGGCTGGAAAGTGTCCAGTATTCAGGCTCTGGATGCTCAGGGGAGATACAGTGTCCTGCCCTTGTGCATAATTCCAAGCCTCCTCTGGACACAGCCAGAGGGGAGAAGGTCTGGCTGTCCCCCGTCACCTACTCAGGTTTGTTGTTGAAGAGGTGAGAACCTGTACGTTGAAGAGGGGAGACCCTGGCTACTCAAAGCAGGGTCTTTGGACCAGAAGCATTGGTGGCTGCCGTTCGCAAGAGCTTGTTGGAGATGCAGAATCTCAGCCAGACCCAGACCTGCTTAAAAAAGAATCTACATTAAAATAAATGAGGCAGTACTGAGTGCCAGCCCCAGCAACACGGTTCCAAGATGCTGCGAAGCTGTGGTGTGGTTCCGATACAGTGCTTTGATGTGGGGCAGTGGGGTGAGGGTGCAGCAGGGCTTTAATCTGTTAAACCTGATGCCAAAAGATAGAATAGGATAGGGCTGGTGATGGTAGGGCTGTGACATGCTGATTATTTGAGCCTGACATGCCAGCCTGTGACCTCTGCCCCACAGAAGAGAACAAACGAGGAGCGTCCTGACCATGACAGTGGTCCTTGCCAACTTCCACTTGCTTGGGCTGGGCTTTGCCCTGCTTTTCCTACAGGAAGAGGCTTCTGGCCATCATCTGGAAACTGGTCACACTGTGAGCTCTGTGCTAGACCCGTGGGCCCATTTCCCTACAATTCCTGAATCTCAAGAGAGGAAGCATTTAGAAGGTAATTAGCAGCCGTCTCAATCGGGCAAGTTTAATTTCACCATCAGCATGGTTGAACTGTTCTCCTTAGAGTACTTCTAATTCTCTAATTAAAGGATAGCTGTTTAATTGTTTCATGATTCTACATGGGTGGTTGCTTGCTCGCCCTGTGTGGCAGTTCAGGTCGCCTGTTGGTGATGGGAGACAAGAACAGCAGACTTCTTCCCTCCAGAAACTTCCAACAACTGGAATAACAGGAACCAGCTTTCCCGAGGGCTCCCCCCATGTTCCACTCACTGTCACTTCTAATCTTCACAGCTCTCTGTGCATTGATGCCATTGTTAGTCCTGCTTCACAAATGAGCAAATTCAGTCTCAGGAAATTTAAGTTACTTGTTGAAGGTTACTCCACAGATAATAAATGGTGACAGCTCCCATCTGTGAAAATCCAGCTCAGTGGAGTTAACGATTAGCTACATCATAAAAGGCTCAGGAGGGGTTGTATACCCAGCCCTCCTCTCCACGCCTCTGCTCTACAGGTGGGGTCACTCAGCAGAGGTAACCCACTGACTCACTCCAGGGTTGTGGGTCTTATCGGCACATCCAAGTCTGGAAACTGCTGTGTCGAATCAAAGTTAGAACTTGTGTTCAAGTGAAAGACGGGTGATCTGGAAGAGGGATAGCTGGGTAGGGTGGCAGGTGGGCAGGCTGCAGGGAAACACATAGCCTCCAAGTAGGGGTGTCCCTGGTGAGTGCACAAGGGTTGATTCCAACAGCACCTTTATCCCTCCTGCTGCCCACCTTATCCTAAGAATAGCATGTGTCCAGAGCTGCTGATATAGTGTCTCTTACCTATTTTTTTAATCAACAGGCTGGTGGGAGCTCACTTTTACTGAGCACATACTACATGCCAGGTCCTTACCTATCACTTGGTTTACCTCTCTAACCTCTCCCAGCATTCTCTGACGTGGGTAACTGGAAATCTCCATTTTGCAGACGAGGAAGCTGAAGCTCAAAGAGGTTGGTGAACCCCCAGTTAAGAAGTCACCAAGCTGGGCTTCAAACTTGGTTGTCTGGCTCCAGCCTGAGATCTGGACCTTAAACTAGTTTCTCCCCACTGCCTCCTCTCTCCATGCACGGAACTCCTGTCCAGACTTCAATTCCAAGCTCTAATGCCGAAGACCCCTGGGAACCCTGCTGGCTCCCCTCGGGCCTGGCACCCTGCAGCGTGTTTGGTACTCCCAGCGCCTGCCAGAACCCTGTGCTAGACCCATGAGCATCTTTCCTAGCCCAGACTGTGGGCTCCCGGGGGTCTGGGGCCTTGAACCAGCCCCCTGTTCCCTCTGTGGCCGAGGGCTCTGGCAGGTGCCTAACAGTGAGTGATGGCTAACTCCTGGCCAAGTGCATTAGCTTGGGTCTTTTCTTAGCACTGACGGATGCTGTTCCTTCACAGTCCCTCCGCTTGCAGAGTGAGAAGGGGCTTCTTGATCAATTGTGGCTTCTTCCCTGCTGTTCTTCCCACGCTAGGTGTCTAGGCTAAGTCAACATTTACCTAGCATTTCAAATGTCTCTGGCATTGGGTAGAACGCTTGATGTGCTTCTATATTAAACTAAACGCTCAATTAACTCCCGAGAATTAACTCTCCTTTGGAGGCTGCTTGGTCCATCAGCAGAATCCTCAGAGGAGAGACTTCGTCTTTCCAGTAGTCCACCTCCCCTTTCCACAGCCCCCAAAGCTGGGGAACGAAGGCCAGGTGTGGAGACAGGGCTCCGTGTTCACTGCCCGAAACCTTCATGTTCACCTGAAACGCATTGTTTCTCAGGGGAACTCTGAGATAGACTGAGGGTTTTCCAACTGCAAGAGTCACTGGCTCTTTCAACAACTGTTTACTGAGCCCCTACTGTGTGGCTGTGGAGGTGGGGTTGGAGGGACAATAAAGAAACACAGTTCCAAAGGGTAGCATGGCAATGGTTGCTGGGTGATGATGTAAACCAAGCCCCAGACAGCTGGTGTTGACAACCTGATGGAAGGCACTTAGGAGTTGCTGGGAGGCTGTTCCCTTGGGAAAACTGTCAATTGGAAAAAGCCACTAAAAATGTATGGCATGCTTGAGTCACAAAGAAAGAGGAAGTAGGGAAGGCTGGCAGCAAATATGGCCACTGCCCCACTACATGAAGCAGCTCTCCAAGGATGATTGACGGGGGAAGAGCCAAGGAGAGCCCCACCTGAATCCTTGCCCAGATCAGAACCAGTAATGAAAGTTCATAGCAGGGTTTCCCAAAGACGGTTCCAGAGAGCACTAATCCAAAGAGAAGGTCTGTGGGGTAAAGGGGTTCCGTGGTCAGATTTAGCAAGGCTGCCTGGTCTATTCCTGTGTTGAAGAGCCCCAAAGTACATTAGCATAACACAGGACCTGAAGTCTTGCAGCAAAGAATCCCTCCGAACTTTGATTATCCTAGTGTTTCCCACACTCATTGACTATGACTCTCTCTAAGATCTTCCATGCCATGGGGCTCCAGGGAGCACAATGAGAGGCTCTGCTTTAGGACAGCCAGAGATCAGGGTGGCTTGGGAGGGGCACTCCTAAGCCCAGAGATGGGACCTGGGTTAGAGGCAGGCAGACGGGTGCAGGTCTAGAGGAGTTGTAGCTCTGTGTCCTGTGAATATGGCTGACACTGATGTTCAAATGAATTTTGCAGATGCTCTTGGCAGAAAAAACTTGGGCAGAAAAGCAAATTCAGCATCTCTGCTGGATATCGTGTATTGCATTGTGAAGTTTGCACTTCAGGCAAACTCTGAAGCCCTGCCCAGACATGCCATCTACCTGGTGGCAGCTTACCTGTTTCCAAGTTACCAGCCCGGCAAACTCAACAGGCACCAGGTGAGGACAGATGTCACAGTCCTCTGGGAAACAGGCAATGGGCAGTTTTGCTAGTGAGGTAGGAAGTAATTTTTCAGTAGTCTTACATTTACATTAATACTTATTGATTTATTTATTTGTACTGGGGATTGAACCCAGGGTCACTTAACTAGTGAGCCACATCCCCAGCCCTTTTTGTATTTTATTTAGAGACAGGCTCTCACTGAGTTGCTTAGGACCTCACTGAGTTACTGAGGCTGGCTTTGAACTCGCCACCCTCCTGCCTCAACCTCCTGAGCCACTGGGATTACAGGCATGTGCCACCACACCCGGCTAACACTGGTATTTTGAAAACATCTCATCTGCTCTTCCATTTTACTGTGCTAACCAATCCACTGAGACATATTTGGCTTCAGTGGAAACTGAGTCCTGAGTTAATTGAGTGAATTGCCCAAGGTCACAGAGTAATCGAGTTTGGTGTAGAACCCCGGTATGACTCCTTGTGGTTTTCCTACTGCCCCCAAAGAGCAGGCCCTGGAGGCCTTTCAGTGTGACCTAGGCCTGAGCCTCACTCACTCAATGAGTGTTCACTGGGCACCTGTCATGGACAAGCCAGGCTCTGCTCTAGGCACAGGGACACAACATTGCACAGAATGTCTCGGTCCTCCAGTGGGCAAGGCAGATGATGCACAAATGAATTCACACAACCAGAATGTGACAGGGGTTGTAAGTGTTCTGAAAAGGGGTACATCGGGGTAATGGATCAGAGACTGAGATGGAGTGTTTCTGAAAAAGATCCTTTTGGGCAAGGGCCTATGTGAAGTGGGAAGTGGGGCATCAGCAATGGAGGGAAGAGGGACCCCAGAGAGGAGATGGCAGGTGCAAAGACCCCCAGACATGAGTGTGTTGGCATGTGTGAGGGACAGTCCTCAGGCCAGCCTGGACATGACAGAGGGAGAAGATGAACTCAGGGGGACCGACAGGGGCCAGATCACACAGGGCTTTTAGCGAGGGCTTTGGATTTTGCTGCATGTGTGACAGGGTCTCAATTATCTTTGACCCACTACTGAGTGCACCACTGCACCACTGCCAGTCACGAAGATCCCATCCTAGGGTCTGTGACAACAGAGAGCTGACGGGGGTGGGGTGGGGTGGGGGGGGGTCTAGATGCAAAGTACTTGGAGAGTGTCGAACTGTTGCTTGGAGGCAGGTGGAGAGGAGGAGACCTCGCCCAATTCACCAGGTCCCCTCCAGTTGTTCCAGTGGGCTCTGGTCTTGAGAATAAAATGGGGGTGGGGGTCACTCCTTCCTCGGCAGGACGCTGGAAAGTGTGAGCTCACCAGGGCCCTCCCAAACTCTGAGGGCTTGGAAGTGGACCCAGGAGAAGAGCCGGGTGCAGCCACTCCCTCCCAATCTGCTCTGCTAAGTCTCAGTGATACCACTTCACAGCACACTCGAGACAAAGGCTGGAAGAACAGCCTCGCCTAACAATGACAATAGGCACAATTCATTCGTCACCTGCTGCGGTGGGCAGACACTAGATGTTCTACCCATGGTATCTCAACAACCCCTCACTGTTGGACTACAATTGCCATTTTTGCTGATGAGGGATTGGGGCTCAGAGAGTATAAGTAACTTGCCTAAGGCCACACAGCAAGTAAGCGGCAGATTAAAGACTCAAGTCAGGTTATCGAAATATCCCTTTGAGTCTCTGAGGCTGCCTTCATGGCTCTTTGCTCTCCTCTTCAATACCCCTCATTCGTCCTTTACGTTGGGGCTGCATTCAACAGTTTTCTTGTGCTCCAAGGTTTCTTCCTTTAAATACCAGCATCTGTGCCTGTCTCTCCTCTTCCTCTTTTGTTTCAAAGTTCCTTCTAGAGACCGTAACTTGTACACTCTTGGCCTACCTCTGCTCCCCACCAGCACTTTGCACTGAGTGGACTCGTAACAAATGTCTGAGGGAATTAAAACTGTTGGGAATCTAGGGTCAGGGTACTTGGGTCTAAATCCTGAGATTCCCGCTTATGAGCGATGTGACCTTGGGAAAATTAGATAACCTCTCTGTGCCTGGGTTTTCTCATCTGTAATGCTTATTAGGATTAAATGAGGTATTTCTTGATAACACGATAAACACTACATAACTATTTGTCAAGTAAATTTTTAAAACTTCACTCTTCCCTCACTTCTTTCCATTTAACGCTCATAGCTAACAATTTTGTAACATTAAACGTATGCTAGGTCCCCTTTGAAAGCCTGAATCTGCTATGCACTTGAACAAGCCCCAGATGTGTTCATATGGTGGAGAAGATTCTAGGGAGTAACTTGGGAGTCAACTTCCAGTGGACCAGGGACTAGCAGACCTGGATGGAGGTTGGCTTGGCTTTGGGTTCTGGGCATATAAGAAGGTTAGGGATCCTTAGCCACAAAGAAAGGCTATAAAAGTGGCCAGACAAGAAGCAGGGTCTTTCCACTTGAATATGTTTATTTAACAGATGACTCCTACATAATACGCTATAAAACTAGGATTCACAGCTGCGCGATAGAGAGGACTGGAAGGCTCTGGAGCACGAATACATGAACATGTCGGCTGGGGCGGCACCTGCCGTGCAGAGGGCTGCGGCGAGAGGCGGGGGCTGAGGTGGCCCATCTCTCTTACACCCCTGCCCATGGACAGGGGTAGACACCATTTGAGCTGGACACTCCCGGGGGCTGGTGACCGGAAGTAAGAGGAGGGGCTGCTGGCAATATTCTCTTTCGGGATCCGGAAGCTGCTTTTATGAGTGTATTCAGTTTGTAAGGGGAACACGTAAGCTGGGTGTGCTTTTCTGTTGGCATATTATGCTTCAATAAAAAGTCTTGAAAAGTGTACATTCTCTATCACTGCTGTGTTTGTGGTGGGAAAACAATGGACACAGCCCAAAAGTCCATAAAATACACATCGACATGCTGGGTGGCCATGCAACCCAGGAATAAATGAGATAAGATACAGGAACTGATATGGAAAGATGGTGTGATGGGGTGTGAAGTGGAAAAAGGAAGTTACGGAGCGGACGGTGTGACCTCATATCTGAAGAGCAACAGCTATCTATTGGGTATTTTAACTAGCAATTTCATATGGTTCATCAAACACACACAGTGTGTTCGATGCATGTGCAAATTTATAAGAAAAACTAACCTCCAACAACACACTTGGGTCATTAAGAATGGCAGTAGGATAGATTTTCAGTGTCTGTGTTGAATACTTCTGTGCCTGTTTTCCATTTCAATTTGATTTTTTATGATGAACTTGAATTACTTTAGTGATGAGAAAAAAAAAAAACAAAAAAAACAAATGAGAGACTCATTCCTCACATTGCTGAGGCAGCAGATCTGGTGAGTGAAACAGGACTCAGGACTGGATGGCTTTCATCTCTACAGTATCTTCCGATCTGGAAATCTAGATTCTGAGAATCTGCCACCTCTACAGTATCTTCCGATCTGGAAATCTAGATTCTGAGAATCTACCAGAAATGCCACAGCCTGAGTGAAGTTCTGTGGCAGCATCTGAAACAAACGTACCTGTAAGATTTTGGAGTAACTGATCACAATGACCAGTCCCGGCACCAGGAAGTTCAAAGTAACAAAACACACATCCCAGGAGATCTCTCCAGCCAGGTTGGGCCAAAACAGCGTGCAGATCAGAATTTCCTAGTTACAAAAGGGAAAAGCACACAGATCACTGCAATGCTGGCTTCTTCTTTGGCCTTTAGCTCAGTCCCAGTTGGGGGTTACTTGTCACCACACCATGGTAGGACCTTATATCTCAGAATTCCTCCCCTGCCCACCACAACCCCCAATACACACACACACACACACACACACACACAGCACTCGCCTCCGACCCTCAGGTGGCCGTAATGATTACTCCAGTTCCTCAGCACAGGCAGCTGAGCCACAGGTTCCAGGCTGGTAAGAACTAGAGGCAGTTCCCTTTCCTCCCACCATGGCTGAGAGGCAAAGGGCTCTCAGGCCTTCTCTTCCAAGCCTACCATTTTAAAAAGAGAAAATTGCCCCCTGACAGGTTCGGTGGACAGGAAAGGATGTGCTCCACACAAACACATGGAAACAGGATGAGGTTTGTAAGCCGAAGGCAACAGGGTCTACGCTAAGGCACCCAAGTCGTCCTCTGGAGCATCTTGAGTGTGTCGAAGCTGTGTGGTGGCGCACGTCTGCAAGTCCAAGCTGTTTGGGAGTTGGAATCAGGAGGATAGCTTGAGCCCAAGAATTTGGGGTCAGCCTGGACAACTTAGTGAGACCCCCATCTCAAAAAAAGAAACACACACAAACACAAAAATAAAACAGTGTGTCAAGCTGCATCAAAGAACCCGGCTGCTGAGGATGGTGGCACAGGCCTGTAATTCCAGAGACCCAGGAGGCTGAGGCAGGAGGATCTCAAGTTCAAGGTCAAACTGGGCAACTTAGTGAGACCCTGCCTCCAAATAAAAAATAAAAAGTGCTGGGATGTAGCTCTGTGGTACAGCATTTGCCTAGCAAGTGAAACCCAATACCACAAAGGAAAAAGGAGTCAGGGGGAGGGGAGGGTGGGCCATCCCTTACTCCAAGATGACTTGAGCCCAGACTCATGGCCTCTAAACCAGTGTGCCACCTTGGCAGAGGAATACACTATAGCCTCAAAGCCATGATCAGCCACAGTTCTCAGTTTCAGAGGGAAAGCCACTGGAGTGTGACCATTTGTGACTTTGCTTCTATCACTGTGATGTGTTGAATTCAAATGTTCAACCCTAGCTACAAAACTGCAACAGGTGGGAACCTCACTCAGCAGTCATCAAGAGCTGCTGCAACAGTTTCCTCCCACGAAGAAATATGTCAGTGAAAAGAGACCAATGTATTTGTGCATGTACTCTTCCACGCACACACTTCCCGGGCCCACTCCACTGTCAGAACTAAACTATTTGGAATGCAAGTTGCCCTAAACCCTTCTAGACATATAGACCAGATTTTTGAGAGTATGTGCTATGTAAAAAGACCACATGTTAGTTTTGGTGGACAAAGCATCTGAACCAATGTCCAGGAGTAATATAATCAACCAAAGCACCATTTATTCAACTATTCATTAGACCAATATTTATCAAATGCTATATATACCAGGCAAAAGCAAAGAATGTTTAACATTTGTCAACATGTATTGTAACTCAGCTGTCAATCTCAAAATAGAGTCAACTCATTTTCCTATTCAGAATTAACAGAAAATAGCAACATCTAATATTCATTGAACATGCCCTGTGCACTGGGAATCGCTTTACATACATTATCTCATCTGATGCTTACAACAACCTTAAACTAAGGTTTAGAAACATCCTTCTAAAACAACAGTCTGAAACACTAAAGGTGGGGTTGCTTTTAATAACAATATTTCACCCCAAAAGCTATGTAATTACAAGAAAACTTGTTCTAAAGCAGGACAAGCAGGGAGGAATGTTTTAACCACATTTGTCGTACCTTGAGAAGGGAGGTAAGAGTGTTGCTTCCTTTTCCTGCTTTGTTAAATGGCTTGCAAATGGACTAGGCATTCTAAAAATGTGCTCCTCTACCCTCACCATCCACACCTGATGGAAGACAGTTCACTAAATCTTCCTGTGTTTTGGTGATCAGAAAGAAACTTGCGTGTCTCAAGGACCTGCTGAATACTAGCAGTGAGGTTGCCACTGCTCTTTGGATAAACCCTTTGAACTCTTTACATTGGGGCAGAAAAACTGGTCCCTAATTCACGTGCCTGTGTGAAAGTTGTCATAATCAAAGTGGAGTTGCTTGAGCCAACCCTAACAAAAATTAATGAATGAATGAATTAAACTGGCAAATGACGAAGAAGGGTATCTCGTACATGCATGCCTGATAACAAAAACTATCACAAAGATTTTACCAAAACCATACCCTTACACAAAAATCCTTTGGAGGACACTGGTTCAGCAACTGTGTGTCCAACACTCTCCCTCTATGGATCATTGAAGCTGAGGATCACTGTTTCAAAATAACTAGGTAATCCACCTCATTTTGCCTTTAAAAACTCCCCCTGGCTTCAACCTCACTGAACATGCATTTAGTTTTCCGCAGTCCTCCTATTCGCATTGCAATTTCCATTCCCTAAGCCACCATCTTTGGAGAACCTCTCTCCAGTTGTTATTTAGGTCTCACCTGCGGGATCCCAGCATTGATGTGTACGTGTGAATAAATATATAGACTCTGCTCACGCACACACAGGCAGAGAGAAAAGACTGGGAGGGTCCGTGCCAGAAAGCTAACAGCGTTTGCTTCTTGGTGGGACTCATAAGTTATTTTTATTCTTCTGCGTTATCTAAATCTTCTGAAATTTCCCACAATGTGTCTTTTATAAGAGAGAAAGAAAGGAATGAAAGTTTGCTTTCAGGAAAAATGATGACAGAACACGAAACCCATGGCATTGTGAGGGCCGAGCAGACCTGACCAGCTACTTTTCAAGAGGCAATGTGCCCCTCCCAGAAAGCTTCCCAAATTCCAATCATGAAGATGCCCTTTCACCTGTTTGATTTGTGGTTCTCACTCCAGGCAGGAAGTGAGATAAGGAAGTAAGATAAGAACTCTGTACAGCACCCCCTCACCCCCATCATGAGCTAAGAGGCAGTGGGACCCGTTGGGTGGCCTCGGAGATGGATTTGTGTGCTCTTTGGGAGGCATCCTATGGCATGGTTGATTAATGCTGTGGCTATGCTCATTAGAAAACAAATAAACAAGGCACCACGCCCACACTCAGAGGGCTGCACTGAATGACTTTACTTCTGTGGGAAAATCCAGCTGACAATGGGTTTCTCCTGCAGGGTGGGATTGGTAGAGGAGTTGGACAGCAGGTCACATCTGGAAGGCAGGGACATGTGTTACCATATCTCTGTTTTTGTTTTTCTTTTCTTTTTTTTTTTCTCTTCTGCACATTTGAAATGTATCCTGATTTTAAGAAGGAAACGTGAAAAACAAAAGTGCTACGCCAGCCTGGTTTCTGAGATACGGAAGCGGAACTGGCGGCATCAGCAACAGGTTAATTGATTTGCTCCACCACTTATTGACTGCGGGCACCGTGCCTAAGCCACTGAGAGGCCACAGCGAGGCTGAGCGAGGCCCTGGCCCTGCCCTCCAGGAAGCCACAGACGCAGTCAGGGAGGAGGGCTGCACCGAGAAGCTCCACCACAGGACAGGGAGCCACAGCGCCCAGAGCACCTCGGAGGCCGGGGCAGGCTGCCCAGGAGAGCCGTGTCCACCAGGGCTGTTTCAGCTAACCTGAGGGCAGTGTGGCTTTGCTGGGGAGCTGGGACTAGAAGGGACGAGTCTCCCTCTATGTTCTGCCCCATCCCAGTCTCCACCTCTTCCTGGCCGGCTCATCCATTTCCACAGCTTCTTTTTACAGAAGATGTTCTGGTTAGCTCCTTTCTGTTCCCAATTCTAGACTCTAAAAATTGCTGTCCCCAACTCTAAACTCAATGCTACCTTGAGGACATCTCTGCAGGAGGCTTTCCAGGCTTGTTAAACTTTGACTATCACACCCCAAAAAATGGTTCCACCTCCTGCACTTTTCAAATCAGGGCACACAGCAGCCATTCTCCAGGCTACCAGAAAGCTGAGGACTGGCCTGGTCCCTCCCCACTGAAAGGAACCTCCGAGGTCCACCTTGAGAGCTCTCCCGACCCACTACCTCCTTCTCACTGGCCTATCCTCACGGACCAGCCATCTTTCACCAAGCAAGCCCAAACTCCCTGAGGGGTGTCCCTGGCTCTTCATTAGCTTTGCCAACCTTCTGGCACCAGTTCTTGCCACCCCTGCCCTCTTGGTGCCCTCTTGTCTCCTTGGGGCCATTTCCTCTGCCTGTAATGCCCCTCCTGTCCCCCAGGTCCTTGTCTTGCTTACTTCCTCTCATCTCCACACCTGGCGGAGACACAATGTCTTCCAGTAGCCTTCACGGATTCCTGGTGCCCCGAAGGGTCTCTCCAGTGCTTGATCTCAAAATCCCCACTGGAATGTGCTACCGAGGACAGGGACCCAGCTGTCTTATTCAAGGCAACATCCCAGCACCTAGAAAACAAAGTTACCTGATGAAGGGATTTTCTTAGCCTTCCCTGAGGATGGGGACATCTGCCTACAGGCACTGCTCAAGTGCTGACCCCTCCTAACACTGGTGACTTATTTGAAAATGGCACCCAATTCCAGCTGTTTTCCACGAAGCTTTTCTCCTGATTCTTCCTGCAGAACCAGGGAACCCTGTGGCCATTCACCTCCCTACCGTACCTCTTCCAATACAACGGAAGATTTCAAGGTCATTTTAAGGAATAAGGAATCCTCATTAGATATCTGCTCTTCGAGCAACTTCCCAACAGAAAGAAAACGCTAAGGTAAGAACTGGACTGACTTTCTTTCTATTTTAAAAATATTCTCTAGCATTTAGTAAGAAAGGCAAGCGCACTGTACTTGTCTCTTCAGGGAACCCACACTCCATAGAGACCCACAACAACACTGGCCTGGTATTAAGTCAGAGAAGCGGGCAGCAGAAGCACCAAGTGCCCTAAGTAAGTGTCAACTCGTGGGAGAAGACACCCAGAGGAACTAGACAGAGAGGGACTACATTCTGGAACCATTCTTTGCCTGCTGTGACTGCGAATATCCTCTTTCAGAAAATAAACATAAACATAAGCATACCATCTGTGGGGTTACCATGGGCTAAAGAATTAAGTTAGGGTCTGAGACCCCGAGTGCTCAATAAATGCTGAATAAATGAGGGGCATTTATGTCATTAGTGGAGGGGGTAAAAGGAGAGGGTGCTCAGTAAATGTTTGTGAGATGAATGGACAGCACATTCTGGTCAAAGTGGATATCTTCTCCACCCGCCAGCGGGGGTCACTGCCCAGCCAGGGCCACGGCACACACTCGCAGGCATCCCATTGGAACAGGCTGAGCTGGCCTGGCTGAGATGTTAATGTTGCTAAGACGTGTCCACCCTCTTAAAATGGCTGCTTATTATTTTACAGCAATCAGAAGAATTACACTGTTTGAAGAATGTTTAAAATGTTTATACCCGAAGATAAGGAAACTTATAATAGCTAGCAATTCTTGAGCACTTAGCTGTACGTGTGCCAGGTGTTGGCCCATTTATTGAACGTAAGTCCCCATGGCAATCCAACGGGGTCGATAGTGTCCTCATGTCTATTTAAAATAAGGAAAGTGAGACCCAGAGAGATGTGACAGCTCCCCCTCTGCTACAACTCCTAAGCGGTCCAGAGAGGGGATTCAAACTTCAATGGAGTTTTAGAGTCTGGTCACTCTGGACTGCTGGAAACCCACAACCCAAAGGCACAAAGGTCATCATGTTCCTGTTTTAGGGGGTCTTAGGTGAACAGAAAGCTCTAAGGGACACTGTTTCCAGACACTCCTTGAGAGGAGGAAGCCGGGATGTGCTTGGGGTTACTTAAGTCTCTCAGCACATGATTTGAGGAGGAAAAATACCCGCCCCCTTGTAATCTCCATGTAGTGTCCTACTGGGAAAGGACAGGCAGGATCTGTTAATATGAGAACTGAGAAACGAGGCTTTTGCTAATTTTTAATGGAAGATTTGGCTCAGTCTAGACCAGATACATCTCTGTCCCCCCGCTTTTTTTTAAGTGACCACACTCCTTTTTTTCCCTATCTCTCATTCTTTTCAACTTTTTCTTTCAATTGCTCAGCCTATAAAGTGGGGTGTTTCCTACATACTCACTCAACAACCCTCAAGGAACTGGGGAATTTATCTGTTTGCTTCCTTGACAAGAATACAGAAAATACAGAAGCAGTAGCTCCTCCTTACTCTCGGGGTACATTCCAAGACCCCAGAGAGATGCTCAAAGTTACAGATAGTACTAAACCCTCTATCTGGTATGTTTTTTTCTATACATAAGTCCCTATGATAAGGTTTAATTTATTAATTGGGCACATTAAGACATTAACCACAAACCACAACCAAAATATATCAATTATGACAATATAACCTAATAAAAGATGATTAAAACTTAGAATTTTTTTTTTTTAATTTCTGGACTTTCACATTTGATGTTTGTGAACCTCAGTTGTCCACAGGTTACTGAAACCACAGGTAACTAAAACTGTGGAACCTTGGATAAGAGGAGACTGCAGAATAGTGTAATTCAAAGAGAGAAAACTCAATGAGATTGGGGGGCGGGATGGGAGGGGACAGGGTAACAGACAGATAGGGAGAAGACAAGGAAAATGGAAAGCCAGAAAGAACTGTCCTATTTTTTTCATTACAAGCTTCCCATGGCACCTCTACTAATTTAAATAGAGATCTGGCATGTAAGTAACTCACCCCTTTTAAAGCATAATTTTAGCTCATTCTCTCTGAGTGGCTTTGCCCAAATCCCTGTCCAAAGGCCCTTAAAGCCAAAAAGGTGTTTCTTCATTAAAACAAGAGAAGGGTCCCACCTAGGGAGCACACATCTCTACAGAAGCACCTGAGATAAGAGGTTGAACCTTCTAGAAATGCTGAGGAGGGCTCGTGCATACTCATGCCCTACCAGGGGTAGAATACAGGATGACCCAGACACGGGAAGGGGACTCCATCCATGCAAGGGCCTTGCTCAGTCCATATTAGCACAGAGTTTTAGCCTGGGGTTTTGGCTGGGAGGGGACAAGAGCCTCTTTTCACAGTGCTGTTTGCCAGTAAAGCAGGACTAGACCTGAAACAACTGTCAAAGGGAAGGTACAAAATACACAGCTGGAAATTTAAGATACTCTTAAAATATGTTTTAATTCCTTGAACCTCATTCCTCATTCCCCTTATCCCCGTTAAGAAAACACTGGGGAGAAATTCTCAAGTTCTATGAAAAACACAGCAATACCATAACTCAGTGGAAGAAAAAAACACCCCCCACCCCACACATACAAACTGATGGCAGAACCCAGCCCCTAGGTGATCCCACTAGTGTGGAGTTAGGGCCTGGTTTCCACTTACTCTACAAGCACCTGCGTGGTGTATCTTGACATTCAGGTGTATCTGAGCGAAGGACAAGCCTACCCCTGAGCTAGAGCACTTGGTCTCCTAGAGCCAGTAGCACCCACTAGTTTAGCTAATCCTGGCTCCTGGGGCACTTAAGGGGACATGGCCACAGACTAACATGCTCATTGATCAAGTGCCATAAGCCTGATTCCTTCCTGCTAGTGAGTCATTCAAAACCATAACTAAACACCCCAAAATGTATTCCCCACACGTAAAAATAAACTACTAGGAATAGATTTTTTAGGACACACACACACACACCTGCTTGCCCAGGATGCAGCCTCTATCCCCCCCAAAAAAGGCCTATGTGATTGGTAGGGAAATCCTCAGAGAAGCCCACCTCTGTGTCCAGGCTGTGAGGGGCCACACACTAAGAACGTCCCTAGTGGATGTGTGTTCATCTCATCTCCAGAGTCTGAGACTGTCCCCCAGGTGACATCTCCCTCCCTCCTCTCCTCTCTCTTCAGGACTGCAGTCTGTTTGTGCCTGGACTGCTCAAGGTGCCCCCCTCTTCTTCCTAGGGTCTAGGATGAAGTTTGTTCCCTGGGGCCAGAAAACCAGTGGCCTGGGTAGGGAAAGGGACAGGGTCAAGAACTCAACCTGGGTCAGATCCTCCTGTAGGCTGAGACACAGCGACAACTCATGCTTTGTGGTATTACTCACAGATCTAAGCCAGACAGATCCTCGTCTGCCTCCTCGAGGCGCCAGGAGAGAAGAATGAAACACCGGGAATACATCCAGTCCTGTGGCCACTGTCTCCCACTGTGACCTAGGGCCCATGGCCAGAACCCTAAGGCAGAGCGGCAATGAGAACAGACTTGTGCCCAGAATTCCAGAAAATGGGACTCAGTCATCGAAACAAGTTTTTCACTGTCAGAGAAGCATTTTTAGATCATGAACCTCTCCACGACCCAAATGACAACTATGGGCCCGCTGTCCAGAACAAAGCTCTTCCGCCCAGTCTCTGAAATCTGCGCAACAGTTCGGGTGCCCAGAATACCCTGAAGCTACAGTCCAATGTTCCCAGGGTAAGATCCCGCGGTCTGTAATCCTTCCGTCTTGCTGCTGGAAAAACTAAGAATTCCGGAGAGAAAGCCAGAAGTCCTTAGGGAAAGCATTGGTTCAAACGCCCCGGGTTTCCAATGCCCTTTCTCCCCAGCCATCTGCACCATCTGCCTGCAGGTTTTCAACACAGGATCCTAACCCTTACTCGCACAGAAACTTCTTTTCCAACTAAAGACGAGATACTCTGAAAAAGTTATTACTCCTCTGTTTATCAGCTTCCTCATCTGTAAAGGGAGAGTGATAAATGTAGGGTAACACCCGGCCAGAAAGCAAAATTCAATACTGTGCGATTAGCCATCTCTCACGCATGAAGTTCTAACGGGCTCTTTAATTCCCCGTTATTTCATTATTCGCGCAATACTCGCATTTTGCAAGATTTTGGGGTACCCCCACTTACAGTTTGGGGGCGCTTTTCCTACATACGTCGCAGGGTTGTAGTGAGATTTAAGAAATGAAACTGCACAGAGCTGGGGACAGGGTACGGCAACAGTGCCACAAAAGCCGGGTTGTTAAACATCACCACCCTCATTCACCCCTTGGGTCGGATGCCCGCCCCTCCCCCAGCCCGCCAACGCACGGATCTAAATGGGCTCACCGACGCTCACCTGGTCGGCACCGGGCAGCCGCTGCGGGACCACGCTGAAGAAGATGAAGAGCGGCAGCGCTGCAAGCGCGGAGTAGCCCCAGATGAACGCCAGCATCGCAGCCTGCGCCCGCCGCCCCGGGCCGCGCTCTCCGCGCTGCAGGCGCACGATACACACCATGCGCTCCAGGCTGACCGCGGCCAGCGTGAGAATGGTGACGCTGCCGCTGAGGCTCATCATGTAGAACAGCAGGTGGCAAGCGACCGGGCCCAGCACCCAAGCCTCTGTCCAGCGCACGACTAGCACTAGAGGGATGGAGCTGGTGAAGAGTAGGTCCGCGCAGAAGAGGTTCAGAACCAGGCTGGCCGTCGCCCCGCGGCGCCGTCGGCGCGCCACCAGCGCTAGAGCGCACACGTTACCCAGCAGAGACACGGCAAAGATGAGCGCTAACACGATCGTCTCCACGATGCTCAGCACCAGCCGGTGCTCTCCCTTGACATCAGAGAAGAAAGGGAAGCGGGTACGGTTGGCTTGCTCTAGGCTGCGTTGAGGACCAGTGACTGTCGTCGGTGCGCACTCAGGGGACATGCCGGGCACCCGACCGCCGGCCGCGGTCTGCGAGCGCGCTCATCTGGGAGGTGACTGAGTGCCAAGGCGGGGAAAGAGGGAGGGAGGTGGTTGCGACATCGCCCCTCTGGACCCCTCCCTCCAGAGGAGCGCGGGAGTTGGACGTAGGGAGCTGCGTCCCGGATGCGCGGGAACGAGGAAGTGCCGGGCAACACCGGCTGGGCAGGGAGGCGGCTGCGGAGGCGGAGGCCTCCAGCTCTGAGGCTGTGTGGAAGCTCCAAAGAGGCCGGAAAAGCTCACCTAGAGAATCCCCCAGCCCCTGCAGAGCAACCGCAGCCTTCTTCATCCCACAGTGAGACCGGGTGTGAAGTCATCCATCCTCCCATTTAGCTAAAATTGATTTAAGCGTGTCAGAGCTGAACTTTTGATATTGTTTTGGCCTGTGTCTTTCAGATTTCGCTGAAGAAGTTCCACCATTGGAGGTATCCCAAAACTACTTATAATGGACCCAAATTTATTTGGAGGGGGGTTGTTTTATCATTACTTAATAACGCTTGACTTCAGATGGATTAATGTTTCTGTACTCCCATGTTATTGAAGGTCTGTCATGAAGAGTTTCGCACAAAACGCATACACAGTAATCACTGATTAAATGGTATAAGTATTAGCTACTATAATTAAAATACATGTAAAATTTGCATTCTGAACAATGATGTAAAACATCTTCTTGTTGAAAGGGTGGCCCTTCAAAATTTTGAATAAATTTGACATCGAAGATATATTCCAAGGCTGTCAGGTGCACAAGCAAGCTGTGAATGTGCTTCAGACACCCAGTAAGTGGAGTAGTGGGCAGTCCAGTTCTGTTATTGATGAAGGAACTGAGGCCTAGCAAGAGTGACTTGTCTAAGATGGCCCCTGATTAGTAATAAAAACCAGGACACCTGCTCCTGCCCACCACCCCAATACTACTGCTGTCTAGTTTTCTGATCTAGTAGACAGAGCTGATTAGAGAATGAAAAGTGTACTTGTGGCCCAAGACCCAGTGAACTCTTCCCCTCCTAGAACCCTCTCAGCACCCATGACCTCACCCCCCTCCCCTTTGCCGTATTCCCAGGCCTCTCTTCCTGTTGCCCATTGTGTCTTGCAGTTATCTTATTGTGGGGCTGGGTGCGTTAGTCTGAGGTGCTGTTTGGAGAAGGGTTGTATTTGTGTGTCTACTTATCACTGTCATGTAGGTCTGAGTTGACAATGTGACTTCTAACCTTAGGAGCAGATTGTATGTCAGTGGGATGTGCTCAGCTTGAACCTTGACTGTGTCCAAGTTGAAAAGCAGATTGAAATAAAGGAAACTCAGATAGGGCTTTGGCAACTGTCTGATTGAGGTCAAGGGATACTAGTTTTTGTGTGAGGGAAAGATGAGCTGGGTAGGGAGAGAGAGATAGAGATTGAGAGCAATAGATAGATATTGATTGATTCTATTATCATAGTTTGATTGACATAGAAACAGAAAGAAGTTTCCCTAGAACAGATAGCCAGGGTGAGGTGTCTGATAGAAGGCTTTCTCTATCATTACATTCCAAGGTTCCACCAATGGCAAAATAATGAGTGCAGAGACTCTTAAACTTTCTCCATCCTCATTACCTTCAGGGTACCCCCCAGGCCAAAAGAACTACCTGACCTTTCCCTTTATTAAGTAGCTGGAGCCCAGTGAGTTAATAAAGCTGTATGTTCTAACAGCTTAATAACCTTCTTAGAAAATAATACAAATTGGGGGAAATTGTTTGATTTTTTAAAAACTACAAGGACTTGCTGATGAGATGGGTGCATCTGTGAGCCCTACACAACTTTTTGAAACTAGTTTGGAGTTACTGAACATAAAAGTGACTTTATGTTTATTAACTCACTTGGTTCTCATACAAGTTGTAAACAGTGAGCTTTAAATCAAAGCAGTCTGACTCCAGACCATGCTCTTAATCACTAGAGCAATGCTGCTTGACTGGGTGTATATGCCTGTTTTCTGTTGCTCTAACAAAATACCTGAGGCTGCATACTTTGTAAAGAAAAAAGTTTTTAAGCTCAGTTTTAGAGATTGAAAGTCCAAGATTAGGTGATCCCATCTGCTCAACCTCTGGTGAGACCTTCATGGCAGGTGGCATCAAAATGGTGGGACAGTATGTGGAAGAGATCATGTAGTGAGACGGGAGGCCAGAGGCATTCAGGGCCAGGCTTGCTCTTTTTACAACTCATTCTCACAGGTACTATCCAGGGTCCCTTCCAAGGGTAGCACCCCCAATTACCTGGTTACCTCCCACTATGTAGGTACCGGTTCACCACTTGAAAGGTTAAACGTTCACCTTTTCAACTATAAGGTCCACCACCTTGACACTGCCATACTAGGGACCAAGTTTCCAACATATGAACCTTTGAGGACATCCAAGTCACATCCAAACCATAGCACTAGATGCTGTATTTTTTCCCTGAGCCCTTTTTGGTTTTTCACTCTGGGGAGTTGTTACTGGCATCCAGTGGATGCTGCTGAACATCCTGCAATGCACAGGACAGCATGCCCAGACAGACTTGTCCAGAGCTGGATGTGGTGATGCTTGGGAAACGGAGGCTGGAAAACCATGAATTCAAAGCCACCCAGGGCAACATAGTGGGAACCTGTCTAAAAAAAAAAAAAACTCTCTCACCCACAATGTTGAGAAAGGCTATACTCTAGATCTAGAGACAAGACTACCTCTTAGTGCTCACCATGTTGTGGTGTCACATCTAGTAGCAAAAGTCAGATTTGTTACCATTTCTTTCACAGAGGTTTCCACACCACCTCTGTAAACCCCTTAACCTGCCAGGTTGGGTCAGCTTTGTGCCATGATTCCAGGTTTCACAGCTGTGATCCCTTTTCATCCCCAGAGCGAAGTAACATCACGAGGGTAGACTGACCTCACATGTTCCTGGGAAACTAGACAGCGGGAAACTGTGGGCTGAGCCTTCATTGTGGAAGTCGTACTTATCACTCATGGTCATTAATTACTATGATCATGCTCCTCTGCCTCTTCCACTCTTAGATGAAACCACAGAAACAGAGACAAGGACCCACCAAGTGTAAGTATGGGCAGTCTGGTTTCTGAGCTAAAGAGAAGTCCAGCGTTTGGTTCCTCTTCATATTTCAAACCAAACAGGATCTATTTAGAGCAGAATGCCAAGGGGACTCATCTCTCTGTAATGATGTTAAGTCTCCCTCCTGCCTCTGCTCCCCCATCTCCTCCAGACTCCCCAACCCCATTGCCCTAAGTGTTCACAGATGAGTAGCCTCCTCAGGCCAGAGTGGCATGAAGTTAAGGACCTTCTTGCAGGCTGGGAAAGGGTCCTTATGCCCCTTCCTCAAGGAGCCCAAGAGGTCCCTGGAAGACAAGGCTCTGAGTCCCAGACCAAGGAAATAGCATGTGCTTCGCAAGGTGGGTGGGCTTGGGCAAGCATCCCACACCTGGGGAAGGGCACATGCTCTGTGTGCCTTGAGCTCGTGACTTCTCTTCTGTCCACATTATACCTAACAGCCAAAGAAAAGTAGTCCAGATAGAAGCAAGAACATGAAAAGGCTAAAGCCACACAGGACAAGTGATCAACTGCCTGTTTGTGATTTATTCACATCTAGCACGGATCATGCAGTGTCTGCCTTTAACAAGATCTGGAAGCTGGGTCATAGCTAGTACATGAAACACTATATGTAAATGTTTTCAAAAAGTGCCCACGCTGAGCAACCAGTTTAGGAGGAGGCACCCCTTCCTTGGGGTTGATGGAGCTGAGGCTCTGGGTTTGGCACTGCCTGGACAAGGTCCCTGTGCATCTCCCACTGAGGCAACCTCAAGGCCTGGGAATTTTCTCAAGCTCATTGTTGCGAGTCTATTGCCTGAAGAAATGAAGAAAGGAGAGCAAGGGCCAGTCCTTTAGCAACTAACTGTGTGGACCAATATTTCCTCACACCAAACAGCCAGACCTGGCCACTGTGGATGGAGTCCTAGGGTGACTGTTTCAACCAGGCAGAACAAAGGAGGGAAGCCATTCCTAAAGAGGCTCCTGCTGCCCTGAGGAGGTCTTCGGAGTTAATTAATCAAGGAGGGATCAGTCCTTACTTCTGAAATGACTCTAGGACAGAAGGAACAGTGAGGAGCAGGTGACTTGTCAGGGTGGGTAGGGAGAATAAAATCAGTGACAGTAGTAACATTAAGGTACTAAGGTACTAATGTATATTCCAGACACTATTTTAAGTACTCACTCATATTAACTCATTCAATGTTTACTAAAATCCCAAAAGGTAGTGTGGTGGTTATAAAATATGGTTGCAAATTTTTTTTGATACTTCCCCCTTCAACATATGAGCAATATGCCTGTGCTTGTGTTCCAGGATACATGGAGTTAATGAGATGCTGAATCTTCTGTGCTTCGGTTCTGGGTTTTTTACCTTCCTTGTTTGAGGGTTTTCTGAAAATCTATTGGTGGACATCATCTTCCTTAGAGAGATTGAAAAGTTTGCAGATTTTATGAGCTCTTTTGGGTCCCAGTCGACAAGGCACGTAGTATCCTTAAGTCCAGGAATATCTCTCTCCTTTTTTTACAATAACCAAGTTGATGTGCAGAGGGGAGTGAGGGGAGGGGTGGGGCTGTGGGGACGGGAAGGATGGTAGAATGAGACAGACATTATTACCCTATATACATGTATGATTACCCTAGTGACTCAGCACCATGTACAGCCAGAGGAATGAGAAGTTGTGCTCCATTTGTGTACAATGTCAAAATGCATTCTGTCATGTATAACCAATTAGAACAAATTTAAAAATTGGTGTTAACAAAACAATAACCAGTTGAGAACACTCACATTGGCATCTATAACGCAACCTCAAACAGATTTACCCTTTTTCTCTCCAGTTTGCCTTGGTCTATAACAGGCATGCCCCTTGGTAGCAGGTGAACATGGCCATGGGTCAAGACACCCTTCTTCATAGGAAAACTTGTTTGTCATTCCCACAGGTTTCAGATCACATAATCCTTCCATTCTTCACCCAGCAATTCTTCGCCTCAGCAGCAACTTCTGTGGCGATAAGCTTCTCATAAAAAGTATGAGGTTGCATTCATTGCTCACTTCCAGAGTTTCTGGCAGCCTAGATATTCAGCTTCATCTTGGTGCAGCTGATCACTCATCTCACATCCACTTTTAATTGCAAGATTATTTCCTGACTTTTTGTTAAACTTTCACTTTTGGGACAAGCATTCATGGCAATCATTAAGAAAAAAAGAAAGGAAAGAAGGAAGGAGAGAAAGGAAGGAAGGAAAAAAAGAAAGGGAGAGAGATGGAAGGAAGAAGGAAAGAAGGAGGAGGGAGGGAGGTTGGTTTGTGGACAACCATGACAGTCATTGAGATTTATAACAGAAAAAGTGATTCTAATCGTGTAATCCTGAAGACCAGAGACAACAGCTTAAGGCCTCCAAGAAAACTCAGTCAAGGCACAACAGCCTAGCACATGATGCTAAGGACACATATATCTATACAAAAACCCTCAGAACTTTAAAACCCTTTCACATTCATGCTCTTACCTCCTCTTGCATTCAGCTCTCCAGGGCAGGTAGGATAGTCTCTCATTTTATAGGGTGAAGCAGCATCAGAATTGAGTGTGGCTGGGGTAGATGGTCCAGCTCACATGGCTTGCTGGGCCCCAAGCAAGCAGACTCAGGTTCCTGCCTCTCAGTAAACTTGGAGGGGCTCATCCCTGAGCTAAACTTTATGGTGATGCTGAGGGTGTATATATATATGGAGCTGCAGAATTGAGCCCAATGGAACATTCTGGAATTCCACTCCAGGAGTCACAGCTATGATGCATTTACGGGGCCAGCAATCCAGGCCTGGGGGTGGGTGGTGTCTCTGTCTTCCTGCTTGTCCCTTGGCCCTTGGGGTTATGTGCTTTATCACTCTGTTGTTACCTATGAAGGTGCAGGTGAAGGGGAAGTGTCCTGAGCCACAAGCCTAATAAAAGACATTTGCTGGAAGGGCCTGATCACATGAGTGGCAGCTCCTTGGTGGGATTCCTAGCTCTGTCTTATTAGTGCTGCTGCTCCACATCTCTAGTTCTCTGTTTCTTTATCCATAAATTGGGAATAAGTGTACCTATATCACAAGCCTGCAGAAAGATACAACAAATATCAGGCCTTTAGTGTAGGAAGAGCTTCATATATATAAGATTGTGTTAAATTTTTACCATCTGACACATAGCAGGTGCTTAAAAATATTTTTAATATCTGAATAAAATTAAGTAGATGAATGAACAAAAAGGAAAATTTGCGGTTTTATGTACCCATCAGACGTCTGTCATGAACCGCATGACCCTCAGGATGCTGCTACAAAATGGTCAGGGAAAAGGAGGAGGGGGAGAGCCACCACCATACCAGCACTCCCCCACCAAAGACAGTGGAAATTAAAAAGTAGGGCCAGATGAACAGTAGTACACAAGAGATGTAAATTTTGCAGAGAGGGATAATTTGTGGTGGGACATGTTTCAAATCTTTCCTAGGAAGTTTGAGCTCAAATGATATAGGTCCCAAAAAGAGAGAAGAATGTCAGGGAAAGGGAGAATTCAATGAGGGTCCTAACCACTAAAGCTGGGACCCTGTGAGAGGCTGGGAAGACATCCAGTGATCAGGCCTTGCTTCTGCCCAGAAGTGTGCACTCAGTGGTCCCTTTCTTCTATGCTGTGTGAGTGCACCAGCCAGTGGCCAATAGGCAGCCTCCTAGGAAGGGATGGGGGCGGGTACAGAAAGCTGCCAGAGGCTTGGCTGCATTGGGACCATCAGACCCCAGGGAGGTGGGGTAACTAATGGAGCATCAAGGGTCAGCTCAGGAGCTGTGCGCCACTGGAGGAGATATGAGGAAGCTGGGGGTATATAGAATCCATTTTCCTCACAAATGAAAATTTCAAATAAAATGAGATCTAAAAGCCCAGCCAGCCAGTCTGGTGAAGTGTAGGGAGGTCTTCAAAAAGCTTCTCTATGCTGCCCCCTGGTGGCATTTGACTACAGTGACCATTGTTTCTCAAAATTCAGGTGTTCTTTCACCCATCCATCCACACAACCCTTCCTTCTTTTCACTCAAAAACACTCGAAGTACTCTGCTAGTTGTGGAGGATGCCATGCAAATAGAATATTGTCTGTCCTTAAGGCACACTTACAATATAGATAAATATAAGACTACAAAGCTAATATTCCAAAGTGTTTGGATGAAGTGTCCTGGCAGGTAGGAAGAGATCATACCTTACTCCTGGGGAATTCAGAGCAGGATGCAGAGGACCTGGTCATTCAACAGACAACTGAGTAACAAGCAGAAATGAATTGGGAAATGTCAGCCTCCAAAGGTGGGGGTGGGTACAAATACCAGCAGCACTTCATGGCCATGAAAATTGCTAGAAGGGCAGTGTAGGCCCAGGCAAGATGAGGAAGAGACTCACACCCAACCCAGTTTGCCTCCTCTTTTCCAGGTCTGTGGGGCTACTGACAGGCATGGGCACCTGGGACTGTGAAACAGGGCTACTCTGGTGCATTGCCCTTATTCTGCTCCCTGAATTTTTCTGAGGTAGGAGCCTGTTGGGAGAAGTTTCTCAACTCCCATCCCAAGTGGGATTTCATCTGGGGCAAGACCAAAATGCAATGCTTTTTTCTCTCCCTTGTGTTACTGGTGATGGCACCCAGGAGAACTCTACAACTGAAGTTACAGTTCCCCAGCCATATTTATTCTTTTAAAATTTTGAGTCTTGCTAAGTTGCCTAGACTGTCCTTGAACTTCCAATCCTTCTGCCTCAATCTCCCAAGTTACTGAGATTACAGGCATGTACCACCAGGCCCATCAAAAATAAATGCCTTAAAAAAATTCCTTGTCCCTGTGATTTTTCTGGGATACCTGATTATTATTATTTTTGTGGTGCTGGGGATCAATCCTAAAACCTCACACATGCTAGACAAGCACTCTACTGCTGAACTATATCCCCAGTCCTTGAATTCATAGAGGCACTTCAATGGGTCCTCAAAAACTAGGGATTCCACAGACCTTTGAAAAGGCCTCAGGGGAAACAGAAGGTTGAATCCTAAAGGGAGAGGAGGTAACAAATCAGAGCCAAACTGCTGTGTCCCAACAGAGGCCCTGTCTTCTCCATGAGCCTGCTACATCTCTGAAGTGTGTGTCAGCTCTTCCTTCCACAGATGGAGAAAGGGACCCCCGTCCATGTCTGCGGCATGATGCCGACCTGAATGAGCAGTGTCATGGGAAGAGGGGCCAGATGATGCTTGGAGCAGTGGTCTGGACTCAGGACAAGTGACACCCAAATGAGGGGACCGGGCTTCCTGCTGTTGGTGACAGCCTGAATGATAGTTCTTTGAATATTTAAGGATGAAAGCATCCTGGAAAGGGGACGGTGAGACATGGGTCTGTGGTCTTTCTTCATGCGCACACGCGCGCACACACACACACACAATAACGTAGAAGTGTGGTGTGGGGGTGTCTATGATACTTGTGGACTGTCCTTTTGAATTGCAGCCTGGGTCCTGCCTTCCTAAGGTGCAAAGGTGACACTAGCTTCCCCAGCCCCCTTGCAGCAAGGCTTGTGCCCTGAACTTAGCAATTAGACACACTGCAACAGATTTGGCTTCACAGGAGAGGATATGAGGAAGCTAGAGTGTACAGAATCCATTTTTAGGCAGGGGTTTAAGGCACAACCATGAAGCTTCTGGCACCCAGGGCCCAGCACCAATGGTGCAGCAGTGCATGGTGTCTGTGGGGACACAAGAGTGGGTGTACCCTGGAGCCTCCCTAGCGTGTGGACACTTCCAGGCTGGGACATCTCTGAGACCAATTCTTGGGACCAATTCTTGGACAGCAGGTGAATTACATAATGCCCTTTTCTGTTTAATCCAGGGCGTGTGTGTGTGTGTGTGTGTGTGTGTGTGTGTGTGTGTGTGTGTGTGAGTTCTAATGTCTTGCTCAGCCTCAGGACCCTCCAATGACTTTATCAGACTCCTGACTTCCTGGCCCAGCAACAGCCTTGACTGAATGTGTCCTGAGTGCACATGCAGCAGCCCATGCAGCAGCCCATGCAGCAGCCAGGCTGAGGTCTGGCTAACTTCCTCCTAGTTTACTTTCCCTCTCTCAAACTGCATTGCAAAATCTGTCATATCTGTCCTGCCAACCACTTTATCTCCCCTTTTCCCTCTCTCTCAATTTCTGACGTTCCTAATGATTGCTAACAAAGCAGTCCTGTTTTCCCTTGGGTCAAGTGTCACCAGCATCACCTGCCATTTAGTGTGTGTGTGTGTGTGTGTGTGTGTGTGTATACCCAGGCATGCATGCATGACAGAGAGGAAGGGAGAAAGGCATGGGGTTGGTGACTCCTCTGTCATAAATTCTGGAATCTTGATTCCCGGATAAACTCACTAACAGTGCCTTCTCTTTCCTCATAGCTTGTGTTGTAGGAACTTATTTGCCTATTTTCTATATTTTTAAACAAGGAGATCTTTTTCATTTTCTTTCTTTGGGAGAAGATGAAATTATTTTAGAATAGGTAGCATTTATTGACCATTCGCTATGTGACAAGTGCTCAGACTGACCCATGTGCGTCCCACCACAATCCTGTGTAGGAGGCGAGCATCCTTATTATTGCCCTCATTTTACAGGTGAGAAAACTGAGGTTGGAAAGCACCATTGTCAGGAGTCTTGCTTACAATTAACAGGAATCTGACTCAAATAAAATGAAAAAGAATAAGGGGCAGAAGGGAAAAGGAGAGGAAAAGAAAGGGAAAAAAGATGTACTGGCTCAGTAAGTAACAAGTCCAGGAGGCAGTCCTACTTTAGGCACCTGGGCCCAGGTTCCAAACAACTTGGCTGGACAACTGTCTTCATCTTCTGACCCTTTTCTCTGATTGGTTTTGTGTCAGGCAGTCCACCCTTCCCCTAGTGGAAGTGAAGAGGCCACAGTGACTCTTGCCTACTTCCTGCCAACTCAGCAAACTCTTTGCTACACTCTTGGCAAAATTCCCAAGCATGGCCCTTGATGACAAGGCTGAAGTCAAACAGTTGTCTGGAATCTGGAATGGGACTGAGGGAGGTTCCACAGAGAAAAGTCTGAGTGCTGAGACCAAAAGACAGGGCAAGGGATTCAGGATGGGCTAAAGCAACAAGGGGCCACACCAAGAGATGAAGCAGCCCAGGGAGTGAGCTTCCCAAACCTGAAGTCAGGTGTCACTTCAGGGTCTGCTGTGACTCCATCTGGAGGTCCAAGAATGACCCAGGAGATCTGGCTCTTGCCAGAAGGAAAAGAAGAAGACCTTACAGCCTTAACCACTCAGACCCTCACTTTTTCTCATTTGAAAATAGCAATAATACCTGTCCAATCTCATTCACTGAGTTGTTGTAGAAATCAAATTAGACCTTGAATTAAAAAGCACTTTGAAGATTCAAATATAAGGTTTTATATTATTTCTCTGCATACTTTCCATTTTGCTTTTTGAAATCAGCTTAAAATTTTCTACATTTTCCCCAATACTCTTTCACGTTTTCCTTTTCAAAACTAACTACAAAAGCAATATATACCATAGGCAACTTAAAATATATAAAGAAAAAACTCAAATAAAAGAAAAATCACTCATATTCTACCATTCTGAGATAAATATCGGAATTTCAGAACTGTGATTTTTTTTTTCCTCTCCTTTGGTAATGGTGGTTGTGTGTATGTTTTTAATAAAAACAGTAATATAATACTCTTAAAACATGCCTTTTCTCTACAAGTAATGCAACATTACTTATAATGCAACATTTTATGTGGCATCAAATATTTTTCTGTAACATCAATTCAATGGCAGAACAGTCTCCCATTGTTTAACAAAACTCCTCTTATTAGACATTGGAATCTTTCCCTATTGGCACAGAGCACACATTTCAGCCATAATGGCAGTGACAATCCAACAAGGGCTACTTGCATGCACCTCACTTATCTGTCTTCCTTAATTACACTTCTTTAAGAGTATATATCCAACTACTGTACATTTTTTTTTAACCCATATCAGCCACCATTACAGTGGTGCCTTCTCTGGACACATAAGGGAGTCTCAACACTTTTAATCATGGAGATGTTTTTTAAAGTCTTGAAGCTAGGCAGTTTAAGGTATTTTAAGTGTCCTTAAAGAAATGTTTTGTCTAGGTTGATGTCACTGATCAAATATTTACCTTATTTATGACCACATTCCTGAGGTCTGCTTTACAGTCTTGTCTGCACCCATGTTTGTTTAAAGGTTGAATCATACTTCTTGTTCCTCAATGATTCTACTGGAAATTTTAAGAAGCCAGGCATTTCTTAAGACACAAATGGTCAAATTATTGTTTCTTAGAGACCCTCACTTATTTGCTCTAAAATTATCTGTTGATGACCTACCGTGTTCCAGAGGAAGTCCATGGATTAGAGAAGGGAACCTACCTTCTCTGTAAGGAACTCACAGTCTGTTGGGGGAGAGAGGAGAGAGTGACAGGCCAGTGAAAGACGATTAGAATTCCATGAGAAAAGGGCAACGGAAGGCATGAGGCCACGAAACCCGAGGAGCTCCTTCTCCTTCCCTGCCACATCTCTAACCAGGCTTCCTAGTCTGATGGAGGAGCAGCTGGAAATGAGATTGGAGGTGGTGGTGGGGATTCCCATCCAGTAGCCATTCCCAAGCACCTTCTTTCATGACCTCTATAGGTGGCCCTGTGTGGCACATGGTATAAGGTGCTCACCAAGCTGTTTCCTTTCCTGGGAAGCTTGCTCTTCCCAGCCACCTTTGCAGTAGGTGGGGTCATGGAACTGAGTTCTGACCAATAGGAACATGAACAGAGATGTGTCACTTCTGGTCCGGAATGCACCACTTTCATTTCTCTTCCCCTAGGAGGTCACATGTTCAGATGGCCTAACTACAAGTTGACAGAGGGCCACCAGCCCACAAGACTGTGAGGCAAGCAAGAAATAAACCTATATTGTGTTAAGTCTGGCTCATTCTAATATATCACCTATGTAGTTCTAGTCAATGAGATACAAGGGACACGTACTGTGGAATTTCTATATAGATATTCCAATTTCTAGTAAATGGACTTTCTATTAGAAAGGTAGAAGTTTTAACAGTACTCATTCATTACCCTGGTTAGCTGCCTTCTTCTGGGTTCTGAAGACAAATCTTATTAGATTGTGCTGTTTGGAACTGTAGCAGCCCTGATGTAAGCAAGAGGAAAGGACCAACAGAATTAAGAGACGAGCACCCAGAGCCCTAATGCTGTGAAACTGCTAATCAAAACTAGGATTGTCTGATCTCCTATTTCTTTAAAAAATGTTCTGATGGTATGAGTCTTTTCTGTTATTTGCATTTGAATACATCTGCACTGATACTAGTTGCAAATTAGGATAAAGTATGTGGTTTCAAGAAAAAAAGAAAAGAATGGGCCAATAAAATGAATGGAGGTTCCTGGGAGCAGATAATGTCACTCTCTTCTCTCACATTGTCTCCACCCTCATCCACACAACAGTCATTGCTGAAAAATAAAAATAATCCTGGACAATATTGCCCATCTGCATTGTACTCTCCCATGTTTTCTGGCTTTACATTGATGGAAGAATGGTCATATACTGTAGGGTAATAGCTCAGTCCCTAGATGCAGATACACCTAGGTTCACATACTAACTCTGCCACTATTTTTTGCTTATGGTACTTTGAGCAAGTGACTTAAGTTCTCTAAACACAGCTTTCTCATCTGCATAATAGAACAATTATAGAAACTCCAATATAGCATACCAGGAGAATAAAATGGCACGAACCATATGAAGTGTTTAACATATCATTTTAGACTCTAAAAACAATATGCTAAAAACAATACCCCTGAAATAAAACTGCATTGGCTTTTCAAAACATCCTAGGATGACAGCTGGGATAGGCACTACTATTCCAATTTGGAGGTTCAGGAAACTGAAGTTAAGAGGGTTAAGTGACGTGTTCAAAGTCACTCAGGTAGGTGGTTCTCATGTACAAGTTCTCTCCACAGAATGGGCATCCCTGATGTTGCCAAAGTTGTAAAACAAAAGAACATTTAAAAATTAAGTGCTTCCCTTTTGATCTGCAATATATAGAATCATTATCATGATGTTTGCTCTTTTAAGGGAAGAAATTATTACTATAGTATGTATCCCACACACGTTTAAATTGATTTAACAGATTTAAATTGTATTTAACTAAATTTGTACTGATAATAATATAATATGCAAGGTTTTTTCTTAATCCTCCATTATTCACTTCCCCTAAAGACCTCCACTTTATAAACATCAAGTGCATACTGTTATCACCCATGCAAGGTGACATGTTGTGTTCTGCATAATTTGGGATTCAGACAGCATGTGGCTTTTTTTTCCCGTTTTTTCTTCCTCATGGAAACCTTTATTTATTATTTCCTCTGATAGTTTAGCATTCAAAAGTTTGCTTTTTGCATCTTTGAGGATAACTGGCTCTCGAGATCAAGTTACCAGGATATGGGAGAATGTCTTTCACCAGATCAGAATCTGGACTGGTGCTAGTTCCCTTCCCTTATGACCTCAGACTTTGTCATCAGAAAGTGACCTGTATAACACAGGATAGAAGATAAAGAAGAAAACTTTTCTATTAAAAAGCTTCACTTAATTATTCACTTGTAGCATAATCAGGAACAAACATGATTTATACTTGCATTATCTTGATTGCAACATCTGTCCTCTCTCAGCCTTGGGGTGACTTCTGATGGAGCCCTTACCTCCCTGTGCTGTCACTGACCTGGACTTGGCTCTGCTGAAGACAGGCTCTGGTCTACTCTTTGTCACCAAAGCCTACACGGCACCTTGCCTGCTGTAGATGGGTTAAATATTTGCTGAATCAAGTGATGAGATCAGTGTGTGGTATATTCTCTGAAATGGGCGAGATTTCTTCAGGAAATGTGTTAGTCAATTTCAGTCACTAGAACAAACACCTAAGATAATCAACTTAAAGAGGTTTATTTTGGCTCAGTTTCAGAGGTTTCAGCTCATGAATCCACGGGTCCCTGCTTTGGGCCTCATGGTGGGGAGTGTGTGGTGGAACAAAGCCATTCACCTTGAGGTTGAGAAGTGAAAAAAGGAAAAGAGACAGGGAGAGAGAGAGTGAGACACACACACACACCCCAGGGTCCTGCAATACCTTCAAGGGCAGGCCTTCAGTGAGCCAAAGACCTCCCACTAGGTTCCACCTTCGAAAAGTACCACACCTCTAAATAGTGCCACTCTGGGAAACAAGCTTTTATCACACAGGCCATTAGGGGTGCTCCAGATCCAAACTGTAGCAGGGAATTTACCTGTAACACCTGTTAAAACATTTTAGTGGGAGCTATGCCGATCTTGGGGTAAAATCAAGATAGTGAGCCTAGCAGACCATTTCCAGATACTGACTCATTCTTTGTGACCCATGCTATTCCTTCTCTGGTTGCTTGGTGTGGGTGACACTAATGCATTTGACTCTTTCTGAGAGCTCCTACCTGCTTCTGGCCATGGAACACTCCCCAGGGTTTAATCCTCTCTGCATTCTATGCAAATCTTTGCTTGGTTCTGATGTCTCATCTTGTTTGAGTGTTACCACTAGACTGGCAGATAGTAGACCCCCTGGATGCCAACCTAACGTTTCCTATGCAACCATTCAAATTCAAAATATTATTAGACTCTAAAGGAGAGAGCACAGGATAGCAGATAAAGAAGAAGAAAAGAGAACCAGGCCATAAACCACTAGATTTGCCTTAGGAAAAGAAAGCACTGGGGATCTTGGAAAAAGATTTTGCTGGAATAATGGCATAGAAGCCAGGATGGAAGGGGCTCTAACAACCAGTCTTGGAGAGCTTGGGCCTCTCTCTCTCTCTCCTGCAAACCCATTATGTAATGGGGTGGAGGGGGGAGTCCTTCCCCTCTCTGGGAGCCCTTTGTATCAGTAAGTCAGGGTTGGATTACATCAGAGCTTCTCAAGCTTCAGTAATGCACCAGAATGCCCTAGAGAGCTTGTTAAAAATACATACCCTCCCACATACTCTGATGTAGGAGATGTGGAGGAGGCCAAGCGATCCACATTTCTAATAAGTTCCGAGGTGAGAGGATTTCCTGGACCAAAAACATGGAATAGAATGTCTTGCAGTTAGTTGCCTCCTATCCCTGACACTCCCTGTGTTATTGGCCTGGAGAAGACAACCAGGAAATGTGAGCAGGTAGCCAGCTCTCAGACTGAGAAGCATAGCCATTAAAGCAGCCAGATGGCAGGTGGAAGGGAAAGGTCAGGGAGGGTCAAATTCACTGTGTCACCCAGACAACACCTGTTCAACTGAACTGGATGTGGGGAAACCTCATGAAGGAGGGGACTGGGGCCCCTTCCTAGGTTTCCGCCCCATCTTAGTAACCTCATCTTAGGCTGAGTGAGTCACACTTTCTTTTGTTCCAGTCTGATGCTCCAAACAAAGGCCACAAACTGGAAATGCTGTAGCCCACACTGCTAAAATTTTATTAGTTTCTGACATTAAAAAATTGGGGATTTCACATTTAAAATTCCAGATGCTGATCAACACTGGCCTTTCCAGCCTCCACAGCCAGCACCAGCCTGATTACCTGCCAGGCTCCCATCAGAGAGGGCTTTTGATGTGCTCATCCTCCAACTCTAGAATTTACTCTGGGATAAGCCAAGAACAGCAGAGAACTGGGTATGACCTGCCCGAGGGCTAGGGAGTAACCTCCAGTTCGGAGGTTTTTCACGTACATGGAAAGATATTAAGAAATCAACAGTGTGGAACTCAGTGCTGTGTTTATGACAAAGTTGAGGTTAGAGACCATGACGTGGTTTCCTCCCTGTGGAGGCACTTGGAGAGATGAGTTTCTTTAGTCTCTGGAAAGTGTAGTCTGATAGTATTCAACAAGATAAGTATTACCTACCTTGTGACCCAGCATTCCACTTTTAAGTACTTCCCTAATAAATATGAAAACATCAGCCCACAAAAATACTTGATTAAGGCTCTAGGGATGTTGCTCGTGGCAGACTGTGTGTCTAGCATGAGCAAGGTCCTGGGTTCTACCCTCCACATTGCAAACAACAACAAAAACCTTGTGCAAGAAACAATACAAATCCCCTTCAAAAGAATAGGAAACCAATTATGTTGTATTCATACAGTGGAATAGCTATCATTCAGCTATTAAAAAAGAATGAATTAAAAAAGAATGAATACATGCAGCATGGAAGAGTCTCAAAGCACTGATGTGTCAAAGAAGTCAAACACCAATTATATAATCCCATTTATAGGAATTTCAAGAACATGCAAAATCAATCTATGATAATAGAAATCAGACTGCCTCTGGGAGGAGACGCTGGACTGGAAAAAAGATTAAAGAAACTTTGAGGGATAGTGATAGAAATAGTATATAACTTAATTAGTTGATGCTTACAAAGATTTCTGTATTTGCTAAAACTCACCAATTTGTACATTTTGCTAAGTACAGAATATTCTTTAAAAACAAAATAGCAGCTGGGCACGGTGGTGCATGCCTATAATCCCAGTGGTTTGGGAGGCTGAGGTGGAAGGATTGCCAGTTCAAAACTAGCCTCAGCAACTTACTGAGGTCTAAGCAACTCAGTGAGACCCTGTCTCTAAATAAAATACAAAATAGGGCCGGGAATGTGGCTCAGTGGTTGAGTGTCCCTGAGTTCAATCCCTGGTACCCTCACCAAAGAACAAACAAACAAAAAACCAGCAGAGAGGAGAGAAATAATCCTGGTATAGCAGCCCCAGTATGGGAGTGTGGGGGTGGAGAGCAGTGTAACAATGAGAGGGTGGACTCTCCTCAGTGGGGATGCACTGAGCTGACGTTCTGTCCCTTCTTTACCATTCATTATGATGACGGTGACAAACTGTTTAATCTCTGTATGACTTAGTTTTCTCATCTGAAAAAGTGAGCTGCTACCAGTACTTACTTCAGAGTTGTAACAAAGAGCTGGGTATAGGTAAATTAAGCATCAAGCAGTTTCTGGCACACAGTTTATAGTCCTCCAGATCCAAACAAGGCCTAATGGTAGGTGGTTATCTGCCATGAGAAAAGATGGGCAGTGAAGGAAGGACCTCGAGGACTTTCAGGTCTCAGAAATACCCTTTATTGATCCTTACTTCAATAACATGATCCAAGAAAGAAATAATGGTCCTACTCTAAACTGTCTACTAATCAAAAATGTGTAAAAACCCATATACTAGGAGTGCTTCAAAGGAGAAATAGTCTATTTTCTTGAGTTTTTTTCCAAAGTACTTTATATTTATATTTATTCTGGTGCCCAGATGGTGGTGGTTAAAGTCCTCTGGTAAATCGCAGAGTGAGCATACTGGAAACAAACTCCAGAAGATCACCTTGTATCTCTAGGAGTCAGACTCAGGGTCGTCAGGCTGCAGCTTCCATTATATTTAAGTCCTGGCCAGGTGCCCAAGAGACATATCCTTGATCCTTACAGGCGTGATCATGGGCCTGGGCCCTGCTGACTCCACCCCCCACTGAAAGACAAGACAATCAAGGACCTAGGAATCAGACCAGAGACCCTGCACCTAATAGAAGAAAAAGTAGGTCCAAATCTTCATCATGCTGGCTTAGGACCTGACTTCCTTAACATGACCCCCAAAGCATAAGAAATAAAAGTAAGAATCAATAAATGAGATGAATTCAAACTAAAAAGCTTTTTCTCACCAAAGGAAACAATCAACAATGTGAAGACAGAGCCTACAGAGTGGGAGAAAATCTTTGCCACTCATACTTCAGATAAAGCACTAATCTCCAGAATTTATAAAGAACTCAAAAAACTTTACATCAAGAATACAAATAACCCAATCAATATATGGGCTAAAGAAATGAGCAGACACTTCACTGAAGAAGATCAACAAGCAATCAACACATATATGAAAAAGTGTTCAACATCTCTAGTAATAAGAGAAATGCAAATCAAAACTACCCTAAGATTCCATCTCACCCCAATTAAAATGGCTATTATCAAAAATACAAACAACAATGGATGTTGGCGAGGATGTGGGGGAAAAGGTACACTCATACATTGCTGGTGGGGTTGCAAATTAGTGCAGCCACTCTGGAAAACAGTATGGAGATTCTTTAGAAAACTTACAATGGAACCACCATTTGACCCAGTTATCCCACTCCTCGGTTTATACCTCAAGGACTTAAAATCGGCAAACTACAGTGACACAGCCACATCAATGTTTATAGCAGCTCAATTCACAATAGCTAGATTGTGGAACCAACCTAGATGCCCTTCAAAAGATAAATGGATCAAGAAACTGTGGCATATACACACAATGGAATACTATTCAGTCATAAAGAAGGATAAAAGTATGGCATTTGCAGGTAAATGGATGGAATTGGAGAATATCATGCTAAGTGAAATAAGCCAATCCCCAAAAAATCAAAGGCTAAATGATTTCTCTGATAAGTGAATGATGATACATAACTGGGGGCAGGGTAAGGCAAGAATGAGGAAGGATGGATTATGTAGAGGAAAATGGGTGGGGAGGGGGCAGAGGGAAGGAAAGATAATAGAATGAGGCAAATGTCATTACCCTATGTACATGAATGATTACATGAACGGTGTGACTCTACTTTGTGTACAACCAGAGAAATGAAAGTTGTACCCCCATTTGTGTACAATGAATCAAAATAATAATAATAATTAATTAATTAAAAAAAGAAAAGGCATTTCTCATATCTACGAGGTAGACGTAAAACATGGCTTACTTAAAGGTTCTAAGGTAAGCAGTTCCTTACAGCCTATATTTATAATTAAATACTAGGGTCTTTGCTGCAACACTATAGGCCCGAACAAGAACTCTCTGGCTGAAGAGTATTTCTATCTTTTGTTCAACTATGGTTGGAAATATTGTGAACCTGGGATTACTAAAATAAAGGCAAAATTTTATTTCCATAAACAAAACTATACAACGTCTGTGATCTTTCCCCAACTAAATAAGTTAGTGTGCTTATTGTTCTGCCTTTGGAACAAATAAAATCATATTTATTGAGCAAGAGTTGTTACCTATTCAGCAAAGATGCCTGAAAGCACCTACTCACAGAGCACCTCTTCACAGAGTTGCTGGTTCTGGAGTTTTCTAACTCCCTTATCATTGTACAGCATTTGTTAATTTGGAATTCCCAACACTCCTTCTGGGGTAGAAATCTTAGAATATCAATATACGTACATATTCACTAGACGTAGCAAAACTTATTAAATAATTTTATTCTTTTGTCCTTTATATTGCTAACAGTAGCCCAGTGGTAAGCATATTGAAAACCTGACAAAGTAAAAAAATTTGGAGTTTGCACAAAGCATGTATAAAAATCTATTCAGAGAAACAAACAGCTGATAACTACATTGCCCAGTTTTAAGAGTGCCAAAAAGAAGAATCAAAATAAAATATCTACAAGTTAAATGAGAAGGCTAGATGGTTTTGTTAAAATTCATTTGAACAATTTTAACTAACCAACCTGTGCTAATGAAATTCAAGTCAAAGTTATAGCCAGACAATATGAGAGAAGACATTGTGTGTGGCTACTTAAAAATATTCAGAGAATTTGCTTTGTGCTTAGAACATAGCTGGGTTTACCATTTCAACAGAAAGCAGCAATAGATTGTGAAAATTCTCAACTTTTCTAATAACCGTTCTGTAACAGCAAGGAAAAATTGAAAATAGTCTTACCATCTTTTAACAATGGACATACATATTAGAATTGCTATTATACTAGGTGCTTAGATTTAAAATAAAAATGTCAACATAGTCAGATCCCTGGATAATTACCTTTGATTTTTTAAAAATCACAAAATATAAAATATTTGCTTGCTGGTATAACAGGTTTAACCCACAAGCAATAACCTGAACTGTCTTTCCTTTATCAAGTACTTTAACAGTGCAAAATGTTAGTAGTCTCAGTACACACTGCTCACCACATTCAGTCATTGCAACCGAATGATGAATCTTCCAAGGAGGTGTCACTGCCAAGAAAGATATACAGTCGCCAAAAAAATACAATGATGTGCTCGCATACCAGAGTGCCAAGGGTAGAGAGGCAGTTTTTTATATGCAAGCAAGAGTTGGAATATATAATTCAAAATGTCCACAAGCCAACATAAGATACAGTATTGAATCTTTTGGCACAAAAACAAACAATAGTTTGCTACTTTGAACAGTACTCAACATGGACGAGGAGATCTCGATGCTCAGTTGCTGGATACTGTACATTGCACTTGGGACATTCCACCAGGCTTTCGTTGAGTGCAGCAGAGGGACTTTTTGGTGAGGCAACCTTTACTCTGTTTTCTGTCTCTCCTTGAAAAGCGACTAATGGCTCTGTGAGGGCAAACTCATGAAGATGTTTCTGAAAAATAAAATTAAAATGAACACCATCTGTATATAAGGCACATTGTTCAGCAATTTAAACTGTTTCATAAATTGTCTAGCTGCCTCGGCCCTGTAGACAGACTTTCTTCTGAATCTCTGTTCATCAATATTTTGGTGGTAATATATAAGGTGGTGATAAATGACTAGGATAATGACTGTTAATTCCTTAAATTGCCCAGGAGAGTACTAGAGTTGGGGGTTAATACAGACAGGGAGGCCTGTGTGTGAGGCTGATTACATTTTACTAGTTTGGTAGAATGGGAAATGTCAGCGATAAAGAGCTTCGTGGAATTAAGAGCAGCGAAGCATTTTAGCAGCTCAAACAAGCTATAGACAGAAATTACTAAAATATTATATAATACCTTTGAGACTTTCCTTTTTCCAATTTTTTTCTGAAGAACTTAGAACAGTTAAAGTTTAAGAGTGAGTATTTTATAGCACACTATGAAGACACTGGACAGTAGGAACATGAAGAAAAGTACAGAAAAACTACAAGCTCACATAACTCACATATCTTCTGGCTTCCTATACTTTAAAAATAGGCATTAACAGAAATGATTCTAATCTTTACTTTTAAATATTATATAAGTGCCTGAAATCAATGACATACTAAAAAATAGAGCCATATATATATTTTCTTCCTTTTATTCACATAGAAACTACAAATTACTTGCTTTTCAAAATTTATTGTTTTTTTCTTTTGAAAATGGAGGAGTTATATTTGTAACATTTCACCATCTCCAACTATTCTGCAGTATTAGAAAAATCTGACATGTATTAAAGGACATACACACACAGGCATGCAGACACACTTCTCCACAAGGTTTGATCTGAAAGTTTATTAGTAAGATGAAAATAAGTGAAAAACTATTTCCTCATATTAACAACATTTTTTAAAAGGTTTATGTTTTAAAAGATTATGTTTCCAAGGTAACTCCCAAAACATGCTTAACCTATAATATACCTAAAAAAGCATATTAACAATAACAATCCATTATCCCTAAACAGAATCTCTCTCTTAAAACATAATTTCGGTTGAGGATTCTACTGCAGCCCTACCTTCCACTCTTTCCCCTAAATCGGGTGCTGTTTAGTGCCTCTAGAATCATAGTACCTGGGGTGGGCGAGGAAATGATCCCAGATAACAGTAATGTAATTATTATTTTGTGGTTCTATGTATTGAATACAGTACACTGTACCACTGAACTACATCCCCAGCCTTTTATTTTGAGACAGGGTCTCACTAAGTAAATGAGGGTCTAGCTATATTGCTGAGGTTGGCCTCAAGTGTCAATCTTCCTGCTTCAGCTTCCACAGTAGCTGGATTTATAGTGTGCACCACCACAATGGGCCTGTAACAATCATTACCAAGAGTAAAAAAAGGTCTCTCTTTCTAAACTCTGAATTGAGGTTCTAGGGGTAGTTGCTTCAAACAAGGGAGGAGCTTACCTATTGATTTGAGATAAAGCTAGCTGTTCCTTAAGCTGTATCCTTCTGGATTGGGAAGTGATTTGACATACAAATGGGAAGACAGCAGAAGAGAAAGACGGAAATTTTGGGTTAGCCATTCTAAACTCACCAAGGATTCCAATTGTGTTATTTGATTTCTTGCTTTTCGGAGTTCCTTAAGAATTATATGCAATTGATGCTGCATATTTTGACGGTCAAGTTTTTCATTTTCAAAGTCTAAAGTACAGGCCTGCATCTGAAAATGTCCAGGAAAGACAATTACAACTTAAAGACACTGTCTAGTTCTCTTGACTGGATGTTTGCACTTTTTGTTTTGTTCTGTGGTACTGAAGATCAAACCCAGGACCATGTGTATGCTAGGCAAATGCCTTACCATTGAGCTACATCCCCAGTCTTAGATGCTCACATTTTTTATTAGTATCAGAAGGAAATATTTGTTGTACCATCATAACAAGAACTCACCTGAGCACAGTGAGATATTAATAAATGAAGAAGTCTGTGGCTGAGGACTTGGTTTACCCAAGAAGCAATGCAAAGACTTGAGGTACAGGTAATAAATAGCAGTTTTGGAAATTGCTGGTTGAAATTATCCCATCCCATTCCTCTTTTGGGGGGGGAAGAGCATGTGAAGGGAAAGAAATGACTGTTCCCCGTTTTTGAATATACTAAGAATCTCTGCTCTACATTCTGAGAACAAATAGTATATTTCTGAATTTTTCTTGAAGTTGCAAGATGGCCCTTTTTTCTTTCATTTGTTTTCTTTCTTTTGTGTGTATGATATTGTGAACTCAGGGGCATTCTACCACTGAACTATATCTTATATCCCCAGACCTTTTTATTTTTTATTTTGAGATACAATCTCACTAAGTTGCTGAGGTTGGCCTTAGACATGCAATTACCTTGCCTCAGTCCCATGAGTAGTTGGAGTTATAGGCTTGCACCACTGTTCCTGACATAAAGTGGCCCATTAAGAGACTGTTGGTCTACAGTGGGAACTAAGGTCACTGGGAAAGAGTAAAATTTACCAAGGCCAGCATCTACTTGTTAAAGAAAATTACTAACTCACCTCAAAGATTCTGGTTTAGCTTAAGGACTACCCATAGGAACATATGGGTAGAATAGTTAATGTCATTTTAAAACACTTCTCACAATTTTCAAACAATTCTCCATAAAACAGTGGAACATGAAGGGAAATTCCATTTTCTAATGATTGAACTGAATTTAGACACAACCCCAGTGAGTACCTGTTGTTCCAACAGAGCTACCCTGGTTTGTTCCTCTTGCTGCTTTAACAGAGATGTGTAAAGAAACTGGACCTGTTGGACACAAAGAGAACCAATGTTGTCTCATCTGACCTTTCATCACTTGACCAGGGCTGAATGAGAGGCTCACATCACAAGTTACATCTCTAACCAGGACACCTGCTAGGCGAGTGACTCAGCCCAGCTGGTGGTTAGATGGCTCTCTACGCAAGTACCTCCCTGACTCCTAGAGTTCCCTGAGTCAACAGACTGACCACTGACAAACAACACCCAACTCTGCAGTGGCCACACCCCCTTTCCTGGAGGTTCTGATATCCGCCATCATTTCAAGCAGGAAAACACAGCAGGCAGTGCCTGGCCTCTGTGGCTGCAGAGCTGGAGCCAAATTTAATCCTATCTGAGTAATCTTTCCCAAATGTCACTTGCAGCTCACCCATATAGACAGAAGTGAGAGCCATAAAGGTGGAAAATGTTAGGCTATTAATTCTCTCTCCCCCGTCTCAACTTCTGGAGGAGTTTTTATATTTAGTTATTATAATAGTAGTAATAACATTGACTTTTATTTACTTTACAGAGCACTTTTACATTCCCTCAATTACCCCCTCACAAAGCCCCATGAAGCAAGTAGAGGTTATTATTCATTTGACCTGAGAGCCAGTGAGAGATGGTAGGTGATCTGCCTAAGGCCATATGTCCTAAACTAGAGACCAGATGTGGACTCCAAATGATGTTCTTTCCATTACTCTATGCTGCCAAGCAAAATTTAAATTAATGACTTTCTGTCAAAGTATTCAATTTTAATAATCCTAACTTAGTAACCGCAACATCACTAAGACATCCTGGCTCAACGCTGTGAGTGTAAGACTGTGGCAGGTGCTATGTGGATTTACTTGAGCACAATCTCTCAAGAAGACAGCCCAGGGTCAGCCCTCTTCCTCTTCCTACTTTACATCTGCTTTCGGCTTCTCACACATACCTACTTCCTTCTTACTCAAAGGGAATTCCCACAAAGTCACCTTGCTGGATCTTTCTTATCATCGGGTCTTTTTCCAAATACCATCTCCTCTGATAGGCCTCACTGGCCCCAATTTCTCTGCCATGTCACCTAGTTTTATTTACTTTACTCACTTATTTGAGTCCTTCTTTATGGTCTGCTTCCATGCTAGAATGTAAACTCCCATTAGGGGGTAGGGTCTTATATTGGTCCTTGCTAATTGGCTAGTGGTTAAAATCGCCCCTGACACTTGGTAAGTACTCAGTGAAAACTTTGAATTATGTGTAATGAAGAAACTTTCTGGTCAAGCTTACCTGAGATAAGAGCTCTTCAGATCTCTTCCTCTCTTCTTCAAGCTTTTCCCTGGCAATATCATTCTCTTCCTTGAGTCTTTGTATTTTCTCTGTTTTATGCCTATCATCTTCCAGATCTGCCTTTCTTTGCGAACACAACAGCTGATTTAAATCTTGAACTTCTTTTTGAGTTTCTTCATATTTTCTTCGAAATTCACTAAGTTCAAAACTCAACTGAGTTATGGTTTGTCGTTCAACCTCTAGATCTTTTTTGGCATTTGCCAAGAGGTGGTTGTAATATTTTTGCTTCTCTTCTTGAAGATAACCTACGATGAACAACATCACGGCACAAACTCATTTCATAAAATCCATAAAATTCCTGAGAAGTTAAACTTCAAACATGTTTCTATAAATGAGATCATATCATTTCTTCAGCTTACAAAATGAAGAGTCAGGAGAGGGGACTATGGTTGATATTTGATGGATTAAGAAACAGAAGCTCGGGTACATTATTTGAAGTCACAAAACAAACAGAAGCACTAGAAACAGTTATATAACCATTCTGTAGGGAGAGGAAGTCCTTGATGTCTAAAGATAAGTCAACAAATAGGGACAAAAGTGCATAATTTAGGATATGGAATTCATTACCAAAATCAAAGACAGAAGCATGAAGATGGGATGGGAAAGGCAGGGTCGGACACTTCTGTACTGTTACTAGATTATTTTAATAAATGCTTATATTACTTTAAAAAAACTCAGGGCAGAAAGACAAAGAAAGAGGGGGAGAGAGAGAACACACACTCTATTACCAAAGAAAAAAATTAGACTTGGACCATAACTAAAATTCTACTTCCATATGTGTATATAAAGGTGCTACAGTAGTAACATTGTCCTATTAGGACTCAACACCTTGAATTACCTCTAGAGATGCTCCCTTTACATTTTCCTTTTAGCATTAGCTTCTTTTTAAATATTCAGGTGTGAGGCTTCAAGATGAGGCTCTGGCTCCCTTGCTTTGAGCATCTCTTTACATAATTCAAGGATGCTTTCCCCTCAGGGCTGTGGGGCTTTTAAGCAGTGCTTTGCATGGACTTCTCTTTTTCCTAGCCGGTCAGCTAGAACTGCTGAACCCATTTCTTCATCTGTAAAATGAAACTAATGACCCTTCCAGCCCCACCTCTTAGAGCTGTTGTCACCTTCAACTGAGATCAGTGTCAGGTGAACTGCAAATAACTTGGCAAAAAGACAGCACCATGAGTAAGAAACTTCATCTCAAGTCTGTGGGGAGGTTCAAACTGGAGAATCATCTACAAAACTTATTCTTCCTGCTGGGACTGATATGAATTAGTGCTGAAGGGAAGCAAAGTAAACAGACAACTGGTGACGTGGTCAGCTCTGAGAGAACGCAAGCTGGAGAAGGACTGTGAAGGAGGACCAGGCATGCATAGGCCGAGGAGACATGACTTCAGAGCTGCCAGTCATGACCTTCCAACCCTGTCCCATCTTGTGCCCTTTGTCTGAAAACACGAGGAAATGGAACAGATCTACAGAAAGGGATTTCTTACCTCAAACTCAGAAGACTAGCTCTTGTTTTACTTTCTAACACTTATCTATAAAAATCTAAATTTGATGACTCACTCCTTTTGGAAAATGTCAGGCCAAAGAACATTTCTGTACCTTCTGATTCAGTCTTTTTTATCTGCTGTGGGAGTGAAGGAACAGCTGTTTCCGTTTTGTTTTCCAGCTCAAAGATCTTTGCTAAAAGTCCTTTAACATAGGCCTCTCGCTGCTGATCATACACAAGCCACTGCTGATTTTTCTCCAGAGCCTTGTAGTGAAGACAAAAGAAAATCAATGCTATAATAAAAACCAAAAATCTTCAAATGGACAAGGGAGTCCACCTGATGTAGTCTTTTCTAACTCTTAAAAAATCTGTATGGCCCACAGAATAATTATGGTCAACCATTATGTCACACACCTTTAGAATTCACAACAGTATGAAAAAGTCACAGTTTACGTGGGATTAAGTTCCATTGATTGCTACTTTCTACACACAGTTTGCTTTGTGTCTGCGGACACTTCACGCTCTGTAAACTACAATGCCTTTGCAGTAGGCAAAGAAAAGCTGCTCATATCCCACTTCAAAAAAAAGCTCTGCCTGGCTGCTGGTAGAGGGGGTTAGCCATCTGCCTCTTGCTATTAACTCCTTCAAGTCTCTCTGTGCTTTGGGGCTGAGTTAGGTGGCCTTACCCAACATAAAATCAAGGGCCTGGTGACTTCTGCCTGACATGGGATGCTGATCAGGAGTAATATCTGGTCTGAAGCTCCATGGAGCTGACAAAGACCTTATCAGGTTTTCAACAGGTCGGACGGTCCCCATAGTATTTCTGTCCCCTTCCTTTTCCTGTCATAGATGTTGGCCCACGATAAACCACCTGCATTCTTAACTCCACTTCAGGGTTTACTTTCTGGAGAATCAAACTTAAATTGAACCCTTCTCTTTATTACCAATTTCATCCTTTATATCTGTTAGAATCCAAGTAAAATCTCCAAATTGGGATAGCTTGCCTGTTCATATAGGAGCTTCACACTTGCAGTGGACTGAATAGTGTCTCCCCAACTTCATGTCCAGTTGAAACCACAGAATGTGACCTTATTTGGAAACAGGGTCTTTGAAGATACAATTGGAGGCCATGATGGAGAAGAGTGAACCTAAACACACTGACTAGTGTCCTCATCAAAAGAGAAGACAGACAGACATCCAGTACTCTGGGAGAAGAGGGCCATGTGAAGACAGAGGCAGAGGCTGGCCTGCTGCCACAAGCCCAAGAGTGTCTCCAGTCACCAGAAGCTGCAAGAAGCAAGGAAGGGTTTCTCCCACAGCCTTCAGAGTGAGTGTGGCCCTGCTGACATCTTGATTTCAGACTTCTGGCCTCCAGCTTGTGAGCTAATACATTCCTGTTATTTAAGACACCAGTGTTGTGGTCATTTGTTATGGCAGCCCTAGGAGAGTAAAACAGTACTTACTGATGCAGGTTTTTTTTTTTTTTTTTTTTTTTTTTTTTAAGTTGTAGATGGACACAGTACCTTTATTTTATTTATTTATTTTCATGTGGTGCTGAGGATTGAACCCAGTGCCTCACACATGCTAGGCAAACACTCTACCACTGAGCCACAACCCCAGATCCCTGATGCAGTTTTTAGTAAATGTCTACTTACTTTTAAAAATGATTTTTACTTTATCAACCATCCTCAGCTTTTTCTCTGTTGTTTCTCTCAAACAGATAAGATCATGCTTTTCGAAAAGGATTCTTAGTCTTCAAGTACGATACATCCTCAAAAGTAATAAATACTAACATAACAAGCAGAACTGTTTGAGTGGGGAAGAGGGAGGCAATTCACTTTACTATTAGTGCTAATGTTAGTTTTTCATTTCAATCATATCTTTCCCTCAGAAACTTAGAGATGCTGTGACAACCTAGTGGGCCACCTAGCTTAAGATTCAAAACTTATAAAATCACAACTACACTCTGTAGATCATCTGCCTGATCTGCAACAAGATATTGGTAAATATATAAGAAGCTAAATTAACTTCAGTGGCTGAAACAGAGTGGAATATATGGTCATGGATACGTAGATTTATGAAGCCCCAACCGAGCCCCAACTGTGAGAGTGATCAAAGGAGACAGGAAAATCTATGAAACAATCTAGCAGTTCCTTACAGACACTATAAATTTGTGTAAATACATCTCATCTTAACCTGATTATGAGTCCCATGGAAAGTGGGATCTAGGCTTGTTTTGGTGTTTTTGTTATTGTTTTGTTTTTTATACTTCCATGCAAGCATTCACTGCTTCCACGACATGGAACTACATGACAAATGCTTGTGAACGATGACAGTAACATTAATTGGTACACAATAGCTACAAGGATCAGCAAGCACAATGCATGCCCTTGAGCCCCCAACTGACGTTTGGGTGTTCAGAGGAGGTAGGAGAGGCTAAGAATCTAGCTGTTCCTTGCACACACTAGAACAATACATTTAGAGCAGTTCAAAAAGAATCAAACACTTTCAGAAGTCTATTAGTCACTCACTAAGTAATGTACAAAAATGCAATAAACCCCTTTGTAATGAAACTAAGATAACTGTTTCTATAGGTTTACAAGTGCTTAATATGCACTTCTTGCATCATAATTTGTCTCAGATCTGTTGTGCTGCAATATCAGTGGACATGGCAAGCAGGATGTCTCTCTTCATATGCTTCAGGGCTGCCAGAAAGAAATGATACAAATACAAGGTTCTTGACAGAGAGCTGCATAGTGTAACTTCGATGAAGTGAAACACACACTGGAAGGCATCTTCAAAAGGGTTTGATTCCTTTTGAACCACCCTGAATTTGCAGTAGGTATACTAAGGAGGAGGAGCTCCCCTAGCTCACAAGTTGCCATCTCACTCTGAAGGGGCAAGGTGGAACAAGTGGTTAATACTATTCTTTTTTTTTAAATCATTATTTTTAAAAAAAAATTGTTATTTTTAGTGGTTAGTATTATTCTTTAACATGTACACATATAAACAGGCTTTCCCCCAAAGAACACTGGTTTTGTATAGCAGGGATTGGAACCCATTCACTTATATCTCATGGGACAGGCTATAAATCCAGGTCTCATTGTAGTTCATACCTTGAAGACCTGTGACAGAATCCACACACCTCATTATTGAGTATGATGTCAGATTATTAACTATTGAAAGACCTACATCAATAGCCCTCTCAATCTTAAAATGACCTATCAGCACAGAAAAAATTCTTCTATTTTAATCTCAATTTGAAAATAGAATAATCATGTTTCCTTTGACAGTAGCTGCTCATTCCAGGTCCCTAGTTCCAGGATGAAGAGTGCTAAGCAATGTGAAGGTTTAGTTGTAGATCAGGGACTCTGCTTTCTAGAAAAAGACACATGCAGTTGAGCTTCATATTCACAAAGATCTGCATACACAGAAACTGACAAGTCTAGAGGGTTCCTCCATGCTTTGCTAGGCTTCATCTATAAGCATCTAGAACTCATAAGCAAAGTTTCCAGGTACAGAACTTAAAGGATTTTCAGTGTTTGCTTTTTATAGAATTAGGAAAGGATTTAGCAGACAGAAGCCATCTCTAGAATCAAAGACAGTCCAGGGCCCTTCAGTCACCAGCCTGGGATACTCTGCTCTCTGTATCCATCAGGCAACTTTAACAATGGTTCTTTTTGTATGGCTTAAGAGTTAACTATCAAGGTGGAGATACTGTATACCCATTCTTTATTATAACCTCAATGATGTAAAGTTCTGTGGATGGCTGTTTTCATTGTAGTAAAGTGATTTAAAAAGTCTATCTCTTTGTTGAATCTTAGTGATAGGTCTACAATTACCAAATGTACTTTTTTTTCAACTTTCCTGTATGTGTAAAAGTTTTCATAATAAAATATTGGTGGAAAATAATCAGCCTCAAAGAAATATCAATACTAACAGCTGGACTTCACAGTAAACCTAGTATAGTTGAGAAGATGGTTAAGAATCATGGTGTATCTCAAAGTAGGCTGTGGTACTCACTTTCTTATTTAGATCCACTGCCATTCTTAGTGAAGTTCTTGTTTATATCCTATGCATCTTTCAAAGAAAAGACTCATGAGGACGTTGGGTTCATGCTCAAATTTAGTTCCTAAGAGAGGTAGCACTGTATGATTCGAAGAGCATGTGTATATCCAAATATCTGTAAATTATAGTATGTTCAATACTAAAGAAACCTAATTTTACATCAAATGTTACTTCTTTACATTTATTAAAAAATTTTTTTAGATGTTGATATACCTTTATTTTATTCATTTATTTATATGTGGTGCTGAGAATTGAACCTAGTGCCTCACACATGCTAGGCAAGCCCCCTACCACTGAACCACAACCCCAGTCCATCTTTACACTTTTAAGAAGGAAATAATTTGAGTCAACATTGGATGATTATGAAATATTCTTCCTGTAAAAGAATTAGTGGATACTTCACTGAAATAGGAAACAAAAATACACACTGGTTTGAGATCTAAGAGGCAATATCCCAAAAGGCCACATGATGGCGATGTTACTTCAGTAAAGCAAATGTTTCTTTACTTCACACCTCTTCTCTGCATCTGTCTTTCCTCTAATAGTATCGATAAATGGATATCAGTAAACTCTGATGTTATCAGTTTTTAATCTCTAAAATCAACATTGCATTAATTATCCCTTCCATTTTCTGTCATCTACACATCTGTAAGACATGTACTTAACATGTTCATCCAGGTTATCAATAAAAATGTAGAATATAGGCAAAAGTGAAATCCTATGAATACTGCTAATGCTCTCCCTCCTCTTTTGACAGGCATCCACTAAATATTCTGTGGGCAAAAATTTCAAAGTAGGTTAAATATGTTAGCCTCTATTGAAGGAATAAAACCAAGTGTGGGTCAATTGATAAAACTGATGGTAGATTAGATAGAAGCACTATGTACGTGGTAAATGTACCAAGGTTGCAGTCTGAGCTACAATCATGTAAGAGAGTATCCTCCTTCTTAGGAAAATACACTGAAGTATGTCAGCTTAAAGGGTGATGGATATGTGTAACCATCCTCAAATAGTTAAAAGAAAATACTTTGTGTGACTATGTGAAAGAGAAAAAAAGAGCATATAAAAATTGGGCAAAATGTTAGTAATGTTTAAATTTTTATAAAGAGGATATGGGCATTATATGTACCAATCTCATGCTTGGAACTTTTTTGTTCAGTTGAATTTTTTCCAGATTTAAAAAAATAGTTATTGTTTATTTTCCCTAAATTGTTTAAAAATCAGATTTTTTAAATTAAGAGCAAGAAACACTTATTAAAACTTCCTTTTGGCCATTTGTTTTATCCAGCTTGTACTAACATAATTCTTAAATACAAGAGCACTGACATCTGACAAGTTTACAGCATTAACTCCAGGTTATTCTTTCAAAATGTCAGCCAGATCTAAATGGTAGCTGAGGAATGATACAGGTAGGCCTTAAGAAAGGTATATTCCATTTTTTAAACTTTTTTTAAAAATATTTTTTAGTTGTCAATGGACCTTTTTTTTATTTATATGAGGTGCTGAGGATCAAACCCAGTGCCTCACACACACTAAGCGGGTACTCTTCCACTGAGCCACAACCCCAGCCCGGTATTTACCATTTTTAAGGCTTATAAGTAAAACAGATTACAAGCTTCAGTAATACAAGATGGGCTGGGGGCAGGAAAAGGCAATAGGAACTATCAGGGAGCTATAATCTTAGACAAGATGGCTAAAAAAAACCCTGTTCCAGCCTCCTCCTAGAAAGTGATATTCCGGAAACATATATAACTGGGGAAAGATATCTGGGAAAAAATCATCCCTGGCAGAAAGAACAGAAAGAAAAAAGGTGATGCCTTCAAGGAGTAGCTGAAAAGCCAGCATGATAGAAATAAGGTGAAGCAAGAGGTGTATAAAGTAAATTATCCACAAATGTGCACATTTAACAGGACTAATATGCATAGAATGTGATAAACTTCAGTGTAATATATGACACAAAAAAGCCTATTTTGATAGTTTCTTTTAAATTATGTTGCTTCTTTATTTCAGTTACCTCTAGGTAAATCACTTTGATAAGGGTAGAGTAACACCCTATATACAAATACTCAGGAGATTTAAATTCTTCTTTTGAAGATCAAATAGACTTCAAGGGACACTTGTTAGATGAAATAAAACAGGAATCTTAAGAGCATGCTTATCAGAGTAGGCATGCCAGTAACATTTCTGCAATCAAAATACTTATCTACTGATCTAATAATTAAACCAAGAACTTTGTACTTCATATATCTAATATTAAAACTTGAAAAAAACACAGAAAGGAGTTATGTGTCTTCAGTTTAGACAATTCCCCTGAAAATCTACCTATCCATTTAAAACATCAGTTTGAAATAATGCAGCTTTATCTTATACTTAAATGACCTCATATCAAATTCTAGAGGAAAGAAGTACTGAGTGTACAAAAAATGTTTTTCTTTTTCAAACCATACAAAGCAAATCCTAATTCCAAAAGAAAGATTTCAAACTAAAGAGTACACCTTGCATGAATAAACAAACTATAAATTAAATTACATTATAATAAAATAGTTGGAAAAAATTAGATTTAGAAAGGATGTTGTTGAAATATTTGGTAGCAGTGGGTAATTTCTAGGGCTTTCTAAACTAAAGAGAGCACTTAAAGGAAAGGTTCTCTTGAATGCTTGGGAAGAGACAGGCAATGATCACAAACCACTCGGTTCTCCTGTTTTACGACTAGATTTTTTTTCAAGTAACAATGCTCATGTTTCAATTTCTATGAAATTTAAGAAAAAATGAATAAGTCCTCTTTATCTTTTAATTAACAAAAAGAAATGAACTTACATCTTTTAGCTGTACTTCCATCTCATGAATATTACTCACTGATGAGTTGAAGCAGTTTGCAGCCACAGTCTGTAAATAACCCAATATTGGTTAAAGGTACACATTTAACAACAGAAGTGTCCTCATTATATTTGGTTCCATAAAAACATACTATTCTTCTCTGGGGAATCCCAAAATTCAGATCTGGAACATGATGGTGAACCATCAAACCTAGTGATAGTTACCAGAGGACTATTAAGATCTCCTGGAAGCTTCCTAAACAAGCTGTAAACCCTGAGATTTCAGATCTCATTTGACTTCTGATACGTTCTGGACCCCAGGATCATTAGAATAGCCTTTACTGCGTGTGAATAAACCAGTGGTTTTTACCAAAAGCCGTCATAACAAAACAACTTGGCTATTTCAATGAAACTGGAAAAATATAAATTGTCAAACAAAAGATAAAAAGGATTTTTTATCAAGAATTATATTTTGTATTCTGGGCACAGTGGTACATGCATATAATACTAGCAATGTGGGAAGCTGAAGCAGGATTACAAGTTTAAGGTCAGCCTCAGTAATTAAGTGAAACCCTGTGTCAAAAACTAAAAAAGACTGGGGATGTAGCTCAGTGTTGTAAAACACCACTGGGTTCAATTCCCAGTACCTAAAATAATAATGATAATATTATTAATTATAATAAGTAATAATATTTCGTATTATTACAGGTTGTGTAACTCATATCCAAAAATCTTAGGACCAGAAGTATTTTGTGTTTCGTACTTTTTTGGCATTTGAATATCTGCATATACATTATGAGATATTTTAGGGATGGGTTTCAACTCTAAACACAAAATTCATTTATGTTTCACACACACTTTAAACACATAGCCTGAAGGTAATTTTGTACAAAATATTGAGTGTGCCTGTGTTCTGACAGTGGCATTCTGGTGCTCAAAAAGTTTCAGATTTTGGATTTTGGGATTAGGGTGTTCAACCTGAAATAATATGTGATAAGGAAGCCCAAAATATTTCTTTTTCCAAAGATATTCTATTCACTCACCTTAATATATAGCCCTTCCTTGCTCAATTTAACCCTCTAGGTAGGAACTATGACAGAGAGGTTTCGCCAAATCCTTTTCTTTTTTTCCCTAAGCAAACTACAGACTAGATTTCCCAGTTACCTCTGGGGTTAGTGGAACCATGGGATTTTAAACTATCTAATATAGGGTGAGCAGAAGTGAAATATGCCAGTATCAAATCTGGCCCCAAACTCTCCCAGGCAATTCACATGTTCTCTCTATATCACAGCTGCACACAGAGCACTTAGTGGAAGACTTCCTCCCAAAGAATAATAAAGCCACTAGAAGCCACTGGATTACTGAATGATTCTGTGGAGCAAAGCCTTCTCCATTCCAACTGCACTAGATGGTGACAGAAGGGGAAAATCAACTTTTCCTATAAAGACACTAATATTTGCAGGGCATTTGTCACAGCACCTGAACATGCTGATGAGCAAAAATCAACACCAGATAACCCACAAAATTATTTAAGAATACATCTTTAAAAGTTAAAAGTTCTACTAAGATTCACATCTCATGTTAAAAACAGAGAAACTAGTTGGGTGTGGTGGCACACACCTGTAATCCTACTACTTGGGAGGCTGAGGCAAGAAGATCACAAGTTTGAGGCCAGTCCTGGGAACTTAGTGAGATCCTGTCTCAAAATAAAATAAAAGAGGCTGGGGGGATGCAGCTCAGTTATAGAGGGTTCCTGGAGTTAATCCCCAATACCTCACCCCCACCAAAAAATAAAAATAAAAATAAAAACAGGAAGGGGGAGGGTGGGGGACTAATTCTTGAACATCCAGGAAAGATTTTAGTCAATTATTTGAGGTCTGACTATAATGTTTCATGAGTTTCAGCTCTGTGGATTTCTCTAGAAAAACCTCTTTGCACTCATATGGAGAAACACTCCATTGCCTATGAAAGTATGCATAAATGTATAGGTCAGATTACTATGTCCACTCCAAAAGGGAGATAAAGTGCAAAGACAGACCTCTAATAGCAACAAGACATTACATATTTGAAAGCTACAGATTGTCGTCTATAGGTGGTATTAATAGTTGTGTTAGTATTATTCAAATGATCAAATTTCCAAAAGAATCAAAAATTTGATCAATAAGTAATTCTTCACAGAGCACTCAGTATTACCAGATATTATGCTAGGCACTTTAAACTGTCACACTGAATCAATATTCACACCTGGTTTTACCGATATGGAAACTGAGGCTTAAGAAAGAGGTCTGGTGAACCCTAGCATTGTCTCTAAGGTAGAAGTTAAGGAATTTGTTCAGTCACACCACTAGCAAGTAGCAAAAACAAGTTCTGGACCCCTATACGTTTACTATACTGTCTCATCATCTAGCAATCATACTTCAATAAACTCAACTTTTCCTAAGAATTATCAATTATATTCTTAAAATTAAAAAAAAAAAAACCTAAGTTTAAAGAAATTATTAGCACCTGTGATACACGAAGTGTGCTGGCTTTGCTTTCGAGTTCAGCAAGTTTTGCCGTCGTGGCAGACAATTGTTTTTTCAATACATCTGTCTCTTCAGATAAGGACTTCAACAACTGCTCCCTCCTTTCACCTTCCTTTGTTTTCTCTTCCAGCTGTTCAAGCAATGCCGTAGTACTATATCTGGCCTTTAGCTGGTCTCTGAGTCGCTGTATTTCTTTGTCCTTCTCTGTGAGGTGATGAGCATTCTTTTCCCTCTCAGCTTCAAGAACTCGAATTTTCTAGATATAAACTAAGAAGACTCTTAGAACAAAGCCAGGTCAAACATTCAGTGAAATGATATATTTCAACAAGCATTTATGAAGTGTTTATTATATATCAAGTGGTTTTATGATACCAGGATCAAACAGGAAGATGAAGCCAAGTTCTGTACCCAGCTCCCTCATAAGCCAATACATCAATATATGCTCTAGTTACATACATATACAATGAATGTGCACAGACACAGAAAAGAGAAACCATTTCTGTCAAAGGTGGGGAGTATTCAGCAAGTAGATATAATAGTACCATTTCAATATGTTTGACAAAAACATTTGGGGACTGCCCTCAATTTTGGGTGCATAATTCAGGAGGGATACAGACAAACCACAAAGTGTTGAGGATGTTAATCTACAGAATCTGAAAAATATGAGGCTAACAGAAAAGCAAAAGGAAGCAAATTTCCTCAAATGTCTGATAAGTTGTGTTCGATAAGGGATAGACTGTTCTATTTAGTTCTAATGGGCACAATTACAACGGGGTAGAAGTGATAGGACTTTAATTTCAACTGCTTATAAAGGAGCAAAGTGTTCAGAGCTTGTCAAAAGAAGTGAACTAGAAAGACATCTCTCAGGAAAGCTGTAAGATTACCTTACCAGACTGCAAAATAACCTTTATGTTTATGAAATGGTGAGAGTTCATTTCTCAATGTTTAAGTATTTATCTCAATTTATGTTGTAATAAAAGGCAATAATCATTCAGTTTTATAATGTGCCTATAAATGGAATTTAAAGGAATCAAATGATACTCTATTTTCTAAATCTGAACAATAAAAGCACTTTTATAAAATAAATTAAAACCAAATTTATGATTAAATTTTTAAATCCTCCCAGTTCTAGTAAGTTCCCTATGCCATAACAAATTAAAAATTAGAGAATCTGAAATATAGTTAAACAGCATGCAAAATGCCAAAGCATGCAATAATTTTACCTCACAGGGCCTCAAAGCAAATGTTACTTGAAAAGCAGCCAATATGTATGATAAAATGGTTTTAAACATTTACAGATAAATTTGAATACTATTTAACACTCTGAAATGAATAGAGGATTAGAATATCCTAAATGGATAGATTTGATATTTTACATTTAGTAAGCTAACATAAAAAAATTGTATGATTATTGGGTAAATAATTTCTCCTCTCCTATAATAAAAAGAGATATAAGAATGGCACAGTATCCTTAAAGTATACATCAAAGAATAATAAATACAGTATTCCAAAAAAGCATAGAAACGCAACACTTATAAGTTACAGAGCCAATTAAAAAACAGGGGCCTGGGTTGGGGTTGTAGCATGTGTAAGGCACTGGGTTCGATCCTCAGTACCATGTAAAAGTAAATAAAATCAAGGTACTGTGTCCATCTACAACCAAAAAAAAATTTTAAAAACAAAACAAAACAGAGGCCTGAAAATATAGCTCAGTGGTAGAACACTTGCTTCGCATGCTCAAGGTCCTCAAGCGGGAGCAGGGGGTGTTGGGGAATGAAAACCAGTATGTTTTAAAATCTTAAATACAGTATAATATAGTTTGAACATGTTCTACCAAAATCTTCAATGCAACGATGTTGGGAGGTAGAGCCCAATAAGAAGTAAACAGGTGATTAACCAAATAAATGTTTTCTTTTTAAATTACTCATTCTGTGGCATTCCATTATATCAGCAACAATAACAACCACCAAAACAGACTAAGACAAAGCACAACAAAAATTATCAAGAATAATCATGTCATTAAGCTAACTTACCAAAGAGTTATAGAAGGAATTATGAATTAGGTAATTATTTTGTTTTAAGTAACTGAAAGAGAGTACAGTATTATGTTGAAGGCGTAAAACTATTAATTAAGATGTCTTAATTCAGAAATAAACTTAGTACCTAGTAATCTCAAAACACATACTCAATTACATTTAAAAAGTAAGAGAAGTTAGTAAGAACTAAAGTATGTCTAAAAATTGGCAAAGTCAAACTACAAATTTAAGACTCCAAATCTAAGGGTCAACTTTCCAAAGCTAAAGAACTGGGTGGGACAAGGTTAACGGCAAAATCACAAAGGTGGCATCAGGAAATCATAATGCATCATTTTCTAAGAAAGGTTACTACAACCTAAAGGGCTAAAAGATCATTTACCTCCAAAAGTCTGTGTCTGTCTTTATCAGTCAGTTTCCCTTTTCCACTTGCGATTTCATCCACTGATGTTTTTAAAGCTGCAATTTCTCCCTTAAATTTTTCTAATGCAGTTTCTGATTTGGAGTTACCAGGCTTCGATCCCCATTTACCTTTCATCAACTCTTTGGGACTTTTGGAAGACATCTCTGAAATGGCCTATTAAAAATAAAAATCAATTGTGTTTATAAGTCTGAGTTTAAACATTTAAATTGCAGGTTTGAAACAAGTAGAATAACCTATTCTGGTCTAAACTGAAAGAATATCCAAACCAGTGGGGTATGGGAGGAAAAACTGAAGAAGACATCTGTAGTGTTATGTTTTTTCAAAAAAAAAAAAAATCTCAGGTAGTAGACACATGCAGAGTAGTGACCTTCTAAAAATATCAATTTGCACACTTCTGTTTTGTGCAGTATTCTTTACATGTGGTAGAGTTAGATAAAATTTTTTTGTTTAAAAAACAGTGGAGGGGTCACAATCATTACAATGAAGCCTGAAAGAAGTAGGTCACAATCAAGGATGTTTCATACCCAAGTATAAAAACATGGTGATAAATTATCTAATTCTTAATTTATTGGCATTGAAATACCTTTACTCAACATTATGGTATATTTTCTAATTGAGAAGATATGATTAGTTCAGTTCTATATTAATAGCCACTTGAGAAAGCATAGTGGGAAGAATTGAAGAGACTCCAAGAGGAAACATTCATAGGAAAAGAGGCACAGTATTCAGGGATTTCAGCAACAAAGGGAATTAAAACAAGGGGTCAAATTAAGTCTGATAACCCTACTAGATGACAGTTTAGAAGCAAATATATAATACAACCTAAGCAGACAAATACATTGTGCAACATACCATACATATAAATAGTACATAAAAGTACTTTAGGCCTAGGGGTGTAGCTCAATAGTAGAATGTTTGCTTTGCAAATCCAAGTCTCTGGGCTTGATCCCCATCACTACAAAAAATAAAAAGGAATTCTTCATTAAGGAGATTTTAAAACATCATGTATCCCAAGATAAAAGGGCAATGTGACTATGGAATCTGGAAGAGTATAAGATTTTTTAATCCTTAGAAAAAATACTATAGAATTTACTATTTATTGGGTAGCCTAATGATACTAGGAACAAATAGATAAGTGAAAAAGAAGACTTGTTTCCTGTTGTTATGGAGCTTTTGATGCAGTAAAAGAAGCAAGTCATAACAGGAAACAGATCACAGATTCTCAATTTTTTTTTTTTTTTTTTTTTTTTTGGTACTAGGGATTGAACCAAGGGGCACCTAACCACTGAGTCACATCCCCAGCCCTTTTTATGTTTTATTTTGAGACAGGGTCTTGCTAAGTTGCTTAGGGCCTCACCAAGGTGCTGAGGCTGGCTTTGAACTTGTGATCCTCCTGCCTCAGCCTTCCAAGCTGGTGGGATTATAAGCATGCTACACCATGCCTGGCTAGATTCTCAAATTGTAATAAATACTACACAGGACATGAACACAGTAAAAGTGATAAATGATGCCAGTTTTAAAAAAAAAAAAAGGCCGGGGGTAGGGGAGGATCTAGTTAGATAGGATGGTGGGGAAGTGACTTGTAAAGTTGTTCTGGGTGAAATCAAAAAGCCTAAAAATATCAGAACTGTGTCATGGACTGAAATGAACAAACCATGTATATAATGGTCGTGGATTTTTGCCTATTATAAGGTCTAAGACTAAGATAGCTAGTAAATCTGGTGAGGCAAATGCAAGGTTATGGTGTATGTAAGTTCCTTCTTATGCACTTCTGTTGCTATCACCCTGTGAACCTGATACACTGGGTTAACAGAAGTCATTAAGACAGAAAAAAAAAAGGTGGAAATATAGATCAGCAGAACTTGAAATAACTGGGTAACTGGGGATATTTGCTTCCTAACCGTTAAACACGACCTGCAGTGACTGACTATCGCTTCCAGCCTCTGACCTAGACCCTGCTAGCATCTCCCCCACAACCTCCTTTAACCGTATTTTCTACACTCAACAGGGTCCCCTGTTCAGACCTTACCTGGTAGTGGCATCTTCTTAAGGAATCCCTCCCTCTGTTAACCCTAATAAGTGATACAGCCTCCCCACAATGCAATCTGGCACCCAGTTGTATTCTTTCCCAGCTTTCCCCCACAATTACTTCAGGAACTGCACTTTGAAAAAGAAAATTTATTATTATTATTATTATATTATTATTTTGGTTATCCATACAGCCTGACAGGAGGTGCTCAGAAATGATTTGCTGAATGGCTGAAATGATCTATGGTCATGCTGGACAGAGAGGTGACCAAAGAATTTCAATCCAGTAAATTGCACAAGGCATGTATTACACACTATGTATTGCACAGGAGAGGCAAATCTCACAAAGCCTCTCACAAAAGATCTCACGTGGGCAGAGACACGAAAAGAAAAACTTCAAAGAGTAATTTTCTCATCTCTAAAATGAAGGTGTTTGTGGAAGGGACAGGAAAGCGCTAGCTGATCAGTAAAAGCTGTATACTAACGAAAGACCTTGGCCAAGTCACTTGGCCTCTCTGTAAGGACATGGTAATACGCACCGCAAAGTCCAAAGGAGAAATCGCTAATACGACGGTCGAGAGGCGCCCGCTCAGGTGCGTGGCACGAAGCCAGGGCCAAGAAAAGGAGTATAGATTAGGGCTGGCAGAGATTGAGTTCGGGGGCCGCGATCTGCCCACCGACTCCGCCTCCCGCACGGTCTAGCCCGGCCCGGGGGCCGCGGGCACCGGCCGCACAAGCCACCCTCCGCGGCCACCGCCCCAGGGTCAGCTAACACCTGAGATGAAGTAGCGCGCTCGCGTTTGCCCCGCCACACCCTGCGGCGCGAACGCTGCTTCCGGGAGTTTGAATCCCGCGGCTGCGGGGCGGGGCACGTCACTGCCGGCAGGTTGCCGTTCCCGGATTGGCTGAGGCTCCCCGGCCGGCGAGGGGCGGGGCCTGAAGCCTGAGGCGGGCAGAGGCGGGCCGAGGTCGAGAGGCAGGGCCGGAGCCGAGACAGGGCAAGGGGGCGGGGCCGAAGACGGAAACTCTTCCCCGGTGCGCGGCTCAATCAATTCTGTCTTTCAGTTCTCTGCGGACTCAGGCATTACTATTCTTAAAGGAATAAATCTAATAACGTTGGACTGGGACTAACTCGTTCTGTGTGCTTGGGCATTATTCACTCCCAGGACCAACCCTGGGAGAACTGGATTGCATAAGGTAGTACAGCCTTCCTGTGTATCGCGTGTACTGACCTCTTATTCTGCTAAAAATCCTAGAAGAGCAACCCCGAGTGTAACAATAAAGAGCTGGTGGGTAACGCCCAGCTTGAACGCTTAGATTTTGAACCCCGGAGCGCTAGAGCATTAGCTCCAGATTGCTGCCTGATGCCTTTCTATTGGTCAAGTCTGGATCTTGGTTAGCCACCTTGAGAACTTTACTGCTAAAAGAGGCACAGGAAGTGTTTGGCAGGGCCTATCTTAAGACCAAGCATAAATTCACCAGAAAATTAAAACGTAAATACGCAGTAGTAAAGCATTCTGGGAAGGTTGTGTTGTACCAGAGTTAAACTCTAGGACTATCTGAGTTTGGTTTCTGACTGACTCCTCCTTAGTTATGTGAACTTGTTACTTTATTGAAACTCTCAGAGCCTCCGCGTCCCAATCTGTAAAATGATTCAAATTATATCTACCTCGTAGATATTATAACCACTCATAGAATGTTTATATGAATTAAATGAGATAATCCAGGCAAAGTGCTTAGCATTTAGTAAATGTTCAGTTGCTGTTAGCCATTATTATACAAAAGGCAACTGAATAGAATTCATTCTATTACTGAATAGAATGAATGAAAAACCAAGTAGTGAATTATAAAGGATACAAAAATGCAAGATGTTGGTACCTGCTTCCAAGGAACTTTCATCTGGTGGGAAAGACAACACTCTTGATTTGCTGTTTATCTGTTTGCATTAGGTATCAGATGGGATTGAGATGGGAGAAAATCTGAAAAAGTTAAATCAGGGTGTGAACATTATTCATTGCCCAGAGTTGAGATGAATGGCAAAATTAGTTTCCAAAGAAATTTAATAAGACAGAGAAAGAATCACCCTGCTCACCTTAGATCTAAATGGGGAGCAGAGAATTGGAGCAAGGGGGAAGGGTTTGTGGAAGGGAGTGTGGAGAAGGGTGGCACCCAGCAGACTGACACGTCCACTGTGCCAGACACTCCAATTCTACACTGTTCTCCACAAACATTTTTTGGCTCTCTCTGTGAGTAGGAACCCTGAGGAAGAGGAGCAAACAGGAGGCTCACTGGCCTGGGAGGCTTTTTTAATTTTGTAATTGCCCTAGTTAGGCCGTATTTGCTCTTTACAGAAAGGTGCTGCCAGTCATGGACTTGTCTGAAGTTGGAGGTTTCCATGAGGTCTTACAAGACGATTGCACTTTGATGTTGACAGTTCACTCAGGGATATTCTAGGACAAGGATTCAAACTCATCTTTATTCATGTAAGGAGAGAAATGGAACAGTCAAGCAAACTAGGTCTTTATCTCAGCAGGTGAGCTCATTTTCTTCCCAGCAGGAAAGTGTTCTTGAGAAACCAAAACAGTATCAAAGAGCTGCTGCGTGGGCTTAGAGTTATTAAATGGAAATAGGGAGATTGTTGTGATTGAGAGTGCCTGTCACCTTTGAAAGGTTACATCTTCCAAAGGGATGCTAATGAATGCACAGGGCCTCATCAGCTGACAGAGGTGCATGTCCAACAAAACTTTCTGCAATGATGGAGAGCTTCTTCCTGCTATATCCAATATGGTAGTACTAGTCATATATAGCTAATGAGTGCTTAAAAAGTGTCTGCTGTGATTAAAGGACTGAGTTTTAAATGTACTTAATTTTGTTTTAAAAACTGATAGTTGATTTAGTTGCTAGAAAACTTTTAAGTATGTTTAAGAACTTGGATACCTACATTTTTTTAATTTTCAATTTTATAAAATCTAAATATAGATCAAATATTTCTAATGAAATTTTTGTGTCCAAATCGAGCAGATTTCATAGACTTAGTATAAAAAGGAATATAGAATATTGCATTAATACTTGTGTATATTATTATATGTTAAAATCATAACATCCTGGATATATTAGATAAAATATATTGCTGAAACCAAAATACATGATAACAATAACTTAGAAGAGGAAAAGTTCTTTTGACTCACAGTTTTAGAGGTTCAGTTCATGGCTGGCCAACTCCATTGCTCTAGGCTCAAGTGAGGCAGAATATCATGGTAGAAGGACGTGGAAAGGGAAGCTATCAGTTTATTGCAGCCAGGAAGCAGAGGGCTGGGGAGGGAAGGAGAGAGGAGTCAGGAGAACAAGATATAATCCCTAAGGGCGTACTACTAGAGACCTCCTACCCCTAGCCATGCCCCACATCTCCAGTTACCACTCGGTTAGCCCATTCAAATTATTAATCCATCAAATGATTTAATCCACTGATTAGGTTACAGCTCTTATAAGCTGATAATTTCAACTCTGAACATTTCTGCATTATCTCACATATGAGCTTTTGGGGGATGCCTCATATCCAAACCACAGTACTCCCCTGTTGCGTCTTACTTTTTTAATGTGACTGCAAAAACATTCAAAATGATAAATGTGATTTCTGTTGCATTTCTATAGTAGAGTTCTTGTATGCACACAACAAAATTTCTTAATTCAGATCAATTTTTTTTTCTAAGTTTATTTTAGAACACATGGGTTAAAAGTGTAGTTTAGTGATAAAGCCCATGGCATGCGTCCAATCCCCAATACCACAAAGAAAGAAAGAGAGGAAGGAAGGAAAGAAGGGAGGGAGGGAGGGAGGGAGGAAGGAAGGAAAGAAGGAAGGAAGGAAGGAAGGAAGGAAAGAAGTAAGGAAAGAAGGGAAGATGCATTAGTAACTCTCTAGAGAAGCTCGTATTCATTCCTATCTTGTATTTAGCTCCTCCAAGTACTTTGAAACTTTGAATGACAATGTGATGAGGCCAACTGTCATAAAATACTTTTCTCCTCCCCATGCTTGGCCCTCTTCTCAGTCACTGCCAACCACATTTTTAAAGGAAGGCCTTGCAAATACAGTACATACAGTCACAGTTCCCACATCCACAGATTCAACCAACTGCAGATCAAAACTATTTCAGGAAAAAATGCATCTCTACAGTACATGTACAGACTTTTTTCCTTGTCATTATTTCCTAAACAATGTAGTATGATAACTATTCATATAGTATTTACATTGTTTTAGGTATTACAAGTAATCTAGAGACGATTTATAGGAGGATGTTCAAGTGTTATATCCAAATAGTACTCAATTTTATGTAAGGGACTTGAGCAGCTGTAGATTTTGGTATCTGAGGTGGATTTTGGAACCAATCCCCCTTGGATACTAAGGGAGTACTGAATGAAGATTCTTAAAAATAGTGTCTATCACTGTGCACAACCCTACAATTAAACTACTAAAAATAGTATTTAGTTCTATAAAGCATTTTAATTATCAACTTAAATAATGATTGAATAAGTATTTCAGCAATCAGATCTTAACAGCAGACTATCTATGTGTACCAGTTTGGAAATTGCTGTTAGGTAATGCATATCTAAAATTCTGTAAAACTGGAATTGGGATAACATTGATTTTCCACTAAATCCTCTTTGCTACCCCTGTTATTTTGCTCCTCATGTCTAAATTTGTGTGTATGTGTGCATTTTTCTCTGCATATTTTTCTTTCTTTAGTCTTTTTGCCCCAGTGCCCCAGGGCAGGCCTAAGACCTCTCACAAAGGATTTAGTGCAGTTTATTTAACTCATGGAGAAGTGAGGAATAATGAAAAAGAAATATGAGATCTCAGCTTCCTCTCAACTGAGATTGGAGGAAGTTAGAAGACACTGCTTTTGAATCCTGGCTCAAGATTTTAAGCTGGGTGCGTTGTGATCCTAGCCACTTGGGAGGCTGAGGCAGGAGGATCACAAGTTCAAGGCCAGCCTCAGCAACTTAGCAAGGCCCTAAGCAACTTAGCAAGATTCTGTCTCAAAATAAAAAATCAAAAAGGCTGGGGATGTGACTCAGTGGTTAAGCAACCCTGGGTTCAGTCACCAGTACAAATATATATATATAAAATGTGTATATATATATATATATATATATATATATATATATATATATATGTTAATTCTTCTGAGCCTCAGTTTCTTCAGCTGTGAAGAAGAGCACAGGGGTCCTATCCCATGGAGTTGTTGAAAACATTGTGAAAGCAAGGCATGTGGTCTCCACTAGCTGGGAAGCTCCATCAGGGTAGAACTTTATCTGCCAGTTCCTAACTCATGTTCTATCTCAAGAATTTGTTGAACAAATGAACCTATCATTGATGAAAAAATGATTGGTGTTCACTCTATGTCAATGTATACTTCCATGATTTTTTCCAAAAGGAAATACTTTGGCTGCCTCTGAGCACCTCGCTCTTCCCTTAAACACCACCTATGCTAGTTCATGGCACTGTCTCCTACTTTTGGTGTGATTTCAACTCCCCCTCCCCTTTCCTCTTCTAAATGATACACAACTCTGAACTCCTGCTGGAGTCTTGTACCTTAATCCTCATTACATTCCTGCGGAGCTCTCCCCATCCTGTGGTCGGAAGCTCTGACTCCAGGACTTATCTCTCAACTGTCATCTTTTCTGCCCCTTGGATTTAAGTCACTACTCTCCAAACATCCTAAACTTCTCATGTATTTATTCCTGATGATGAAGATGATGGTTTCTTCCATGTCATAGCCATTGTAAAGCTTTTTAAAAAGAAGCATGGTCCTTAGGCTATGTCTTATCTGTCTCCTACCTCTGTTTATTCAGCACTGTATAAATGAGTGCCAAACAGAAGACTCCAGGAAATACTAGGGATTGGGGAGTGAATCCTTGTCATGATTTACTTAACAATTTAACAGGATCTTACTTTTGGATCTATCTCATCAAACCTACTTAAGTGTACCTTATGCCACATTTAAAATAATATTTTTTCTGTAAAAAGTTTGAAAGGATTTGAAATAATTATGCTGTTGAAAATTTGGATTATGAGTTACTTATGGTGGTCTGTTATTTCTTGATAGTTATGTATACTCAGAACTTCTTTCACAGTTTGAAAATCTAAGTTCTTTTCAAATGAAATGAAATCTCTATGAATACCAAAAAAAAAAAAAACCTTACTAATTAAAGAAGTAGATATTCCGGTTTTATTTTCTCCATAGCTTTTTTTTTTTTTAATCGAGTTTTTATTTTTTAGAGCAGATTTCAGTTCACAGCCAATTGAGACGGAAGTATAGTTTCCACATACATCCTGCTCCCCAGACAGGCCCCTTAAACATCCCCCCACCAGAGTGGCCCCTTTGTTATAATCAATGAAACTACATTGATACTTCACTATAATTCAAAGTCCATAGTACATGTTAGGGTTCACTCTTGATGTCATCATTCTATTGATCTGGACAAATTTTTATAGACATTGACCCACCATTATGATATTATTCTAAATACTGTAATTTTACTATCCTAAAAAATTCCTCTGTGGTCTGCCTATTCATCCTCCCTCCTTCCATCCCTGGCAACCACTGATCTTTGTATTGTCCCCATAATTTTGCCTTTTCTAGGCATAGAGTTGGAATCATATGACCTTTTCAGATTGGCTTCTTTCATTTGATATGCATCTAAGTCTCCTCCATGTCTTTCCACAACTTCATCACTCACATATTTTTAGCATTGAATAGTATTCACCATCTGGATGTGTCACAGTTCATTTATCCATTCATCTGGGACTTTTATTAGGGAATGTTCTTGGGAAGGAGCATTTCCTGTGAAAGGGAACAGCCCCCCCAAACCAAAGTTGTTCCCCACAGACCAAGGCCCTATGATGATATGTCAATGACCAGGCATGTCTCTTACAAGTGCATATCCAGGGATTGGGGAGGAGAGTACAAAGTGTGTCTGTGAACCCAGCGGATCCGCTGTGAGCCAGACCTAGGCAACATTCCATTTAACACTGGCCCCCATATGCTCCTATGGTAACAAGAGGGGTCATGGTGATGTTTTGGGTCTCTAGGTATGAATGTTAACTTGAGTCTTATTTTCAAAAGGTCTCAAAATGTTTGGGTATTCCCTTGCTTTACTATACAGTTACCTGAGTAGACAGCATAGGTTCCTCTGGAGGTCATTATCATGTATATTTGCTATGGAAACGGAAGGTCCTTCCTTAGAGGACTTGACCTTTCCTTCAGTCAGTGAACTCCATGTTTCGTGGCTGGACCGTGGGCAAGGGAGCCTGATTTTTTTATAGGGGTAACTTTCCTCAGCCTTCTAATTTATTTGGATTATATTAAGCAGGACCCTTGTTTTCTATGCTTGGCTTTGTTCTGGGATTCTGTGTTCTGCTAATTGTCTCCATAATTTTGCATGTACTGTGGCCCTCCTCTAACCTGGATGTTTATTATGATAAATGTTTCTGCCTGACCTCTGATAGTTATGTACCATCCCTATTCTATTATTCTATTCTTCTTCTTATCATTCTCATTGATATTAGACCAGCTCCATACCAGAATCTCTGGCCTTGGTCCTGGTCTAAAGTGGACAGAACTTCTTAATGAAGTAGGTTCCCCTCCACCAGCATGCTCTCTATTGCCTTAATAAATGATGTATCTTCTAAGCCCCTGTAGGTAAAGCACAGGCATCTGGTGGGGTTTCTGTCTCTCGTAGTACACCTACCTTATCATGCCCTTTTTGGAGCATTTTAATCCCTACTCTCTGTCACAGCAAGTCAGATATTTCTTTCTAACTTACGATTGACCTTTGCTTTTTCCAGGAGCCATCCCACAAGTGTATTTAGACTATCGCCAGGGTCCTTGCAGAATGTGAAATCCAGTATCCTGGGAGAGTACCCATATTCATGAACTTTTTTATCCAAATTTATTTTCTGTATTTCTCCTCGATCCAGCACCTTTAGAATTCATCCCCACGTGTATTTTTCCCAGCTCCTGTCAGTACGCTTTGGCTATGTTCCACAGTTTATTTAGGGTGTTGTTCCTTCCTGTCTTTAGGAGGCCTAGCCTATCCCCAGAAGAGGTGCACTGAGATTTAATTCTGGATATTGCCCCGTGACCACTCCCAAACGTTACAATCTACTTTCTTGATCCAAATTTTCTTGAACCACTTCTGGTACCAAGTGTGACAGATTGAATTCCCCAGGGAAAAATTCTGGGATGTAGATTAGTCCATATAGGACATTTCTTAGGACATATTCTTGAGACCATCATCATAGAAAGGAGGAGAAGGAAGCAGGATTTGAAGTTATGCAGTCCTGATAGCAGCCTCAGCTGACTCCATGTAGGGTCTGGGGTCTGGGATGGCCCTCAGATTGTCACCACTTGGATTAAGGGGTCCAAACCTTTATGTCCCTGCACTGATCAGCTGTGGGAGGTAGGCTTCTCCTGGAGGGAGACACAATCTTGTACGAGACAGTTTTCTTCAGTGCTGGCAATCTCCAAAGAGTCTGACAGCTGAGGTCTGGGAGACCTTGGAGACCTCCCAGCAGCTGAGGGTAAAATATTCTTCATTCCTGGAGGGTGTGTGGGCAGTGTACTGCTGCATCCATCACATTCTCAAAGTCCACTAAAGCCAGACCCACAGCCATGTCTGCCACTTATGGGGCGGAGAACAATGTGCTTCCACAGAAAAACACTGCAAGTCACAGAGCAACAGGTGGAGAAGACATGTGATATCTCGTAGAGACAGGGGAGCTACATGAGAAGCCAGAAGATAAGAGAGCAATGCTTTCGAATAATGGGAGGCAATGCGTTTGAACTTGGAATTCTGTAACATTCAAACAGTTGATTAAATATGAGAGAATGATGCTGTTGAGACATAGAAGGTCCATGCTTCAGCCACGTAAGAAAGAGGAAGACACAGAATCTCAAATAAGAGAGATGCAAAGGGAATAGACAATGGGGGAGGGAAGACTGGAGACAGTAGCCATGCTGCAGCTCAGAGCAAAACCCCAACCGAGAAGTCATTGAGAAGACTCCAGGAGTGGATTCTTCAAGAACATGAGATTGATATGATTCCTAATGAGTTTGGACATGTGGGGCAATCTGCATAATTTGGAGAGAGTTTAAGTTATAAAAATACAACTTGAGAAAGACATGAAGCACATCTACTATGCTTCTCAGCTTAGTTATGAATAGTGTTTATAGAGTCACAATAATATAAACATTTGATCTAATCTATGATGTATCTACACTGGGGAGGAGGATACAGAAAATGTGGGCATATGTGGGCAGATTAAGGAGAGGTGAAAGAAAGTTAAATGGATCTTCGCTTTCCTTTTTAGGAAACAAACAGATGACCCCCTGAAAGGGAAAAATAAAAAAAAGTAGAGCTGGGTGTAATGGCTCAAGTCTGTAATCCCAGTGATTTGGGAGACTGAGGCAAGAGGCTCACAAATTCAAGGCCAGTCTTAGAAATTTGATGAGGCCCTAAAGCAAATTAGCCAGACCCTGTCTCAAATAAAAATAAAAATAAAAAGAGCTGGGAATGTGGCTCAGTGGTAAAACATCCTGGGATCCCCAGTACCAAAAAAAAAAAAAAAAAAAAAAAAAAAAAAAGAAAGCATATCAATACCAAAATAATTGGATGAAAGAAAGAGCTCAAAGTGGGGACCTCTGGAAGTAGAAATAGCTGCTAGAATAGGGGAAACAATAATTTTGCAATAACCTGGTAGGATTTCTTGATTCTTTAAAATAAATACATGTAGGGCTCTTATAAAATAACCTAGAAGAAATAATTTCAAATTCGCAAACTCTTCCAAAGGACAAAAGAGGAAGGAGCAGCACATCCCAACTTATTCTGATACTAGCATAACCTTCATTGATGTTAAAGCTTGACAAGGACAAAAAGAGGGAGGGAAATTATAATCAGTCATATTCATAAGCATAGATGCAAAAGACATAATATTTAAACATATTAGGAATTCAGATTTAGCAAAGGAAAGTATAAGCTAACCAAGTTGGGTTTTTCTCAGGAATGCAAGTTAGTTTAACATTAAATAATAAATGCAGTTTACCACGTTAAACACAAAAATGATATGACCATCCCAGTAGAGTAAAACCATCTGATAAAATGCGACCTCACTTATTTTATAAAGTTTTAGCAAGCTGGGAATCAAAAGAACTTCTTTAATCTTGAAAAGGCTAATTATGAAAAGCCTACTGCAAACAACATGCTGAATAATGAAATGTGGAAAGGATGTCTGTTATTACCCTCTCACCAGAACAGAAATAAAAGGGATAACAGATTAAGCACAAGCATGGGAAAGAAGAAACAAAGTGGGCATTATTTGCAAATTATATGATTATGATGAGAGAAAAGAATCTATGCTGATTGCATGCTCACCAGCAGTGTGTGAGACTTCCTGGGGCTCTGTATTTTGTCCCACTTGAAAGTGTTGGGCCTTCAGGTATTAGGCCATCTGGTGAGTATATAACAGTATCTCTTTGGTGTTGTAATTTGCATTTTTCTGATTACTAATGAGACTGAGTACCTTTTTGTATTTACATTTACCTATTTTTTCCATTGAACTCAGTGTTTTTCTTACTAATTTGCAGGAGTTGTTTATGTGCTCTAAACCCTGGGCCTTCGTAGTTTGTGATTTTAATATAATTGAATTTATCAATATTTCCTTTATGATTTTTTCCTATTAAGAAATCCTTTCATACCCTGAGGTCATAAGGATTCTTCTATATTATCTTCCAATTTTTTTTATCATACTTATTTAAACTCCAACTATAATTGATTATGTATCATGTAAGGTTGGAGATCATGTTTTTCCCCCCACATGAATAGGCAAAATGCAAAATAAAACTCCAGTGAGATACTGCTATATGCTCACCAGATGGTCATATATGTAAAAATCTAACATTCTTAAGTGTAACAAAAGTGGTAGAACTACCAGAAGGCTCATACACCACTAGTGAGAGTGTAAACAGTGCAACCACACTGGAATACAATTTAGAATTACCTAGTAAAGGTGAAGAAATGCTTGCACTCTTTGCTCTTTATGTATCTACTAAATTCAGTAATGTATAATTTGTATAGCTTTTGATAATTGGTTTCTTACTTTACATAGGCTTTTAAAAAAATTAAATCAACGCTAGTGATTGAACCCAGGGATGTTTACCTAAATTGAGCTACATCCCCAGCCCTTTCTTATTTTGAGACAGGGTCTCCCTAAGTTACTGAGACTAGACTTGAATTTACAATCCTCCTGCCTCAACTCCAGAATTGCTGGGATTACAGGCATGTATGCCACCATGCCCAGTTTATGTAGGGCTTTGAGAAATTCACCGAGACAGAATTCTGTAGGTTAAAACATAGTTTCTCAACACACTATAAGTGTTCACTTACAGATGGGTCTTAGGTGTGTATACAGAAACGAAAAGAAGTTCTGTTTCTTTACCATGATTTGTCCTTTTCTTCTGGAACAGGGATAACCTGATTTAAAGTCAACTTGGATTAATGGTAATGCTATGAAAATCATGAATAAGCATGAACTTCTGGGGTGTACATGGATAATTGTATGCTTTGTGCCAGTTCCCATGTGACCTTTATCTTACAACTTTATGTCTATTTTACAGACAAGGAAACTGAGGAAGAGTGGTTTTGAAACTTGCTGAGGTGATGTAGCTCCAAGGGGTAAAGCAGGGACTCATTGGGTGTGGGTGACTGTTAACCCCAGTCTTCTCTTGTGATCTTAAACACCAGATTGTATGCATCCCCTGGGATTGAAGACACTACTCAGGGGTAGGACCAGAAACAGCTCTGAGAGCCACTTCCTCCATTTCTGTTTTCATGGAGGATTGTTGGCAGCATTTGATGGGCCAGGAAAACCAACGTTTTCTCTTCTGAAGACTTTTTTAAAAGAAATTCTATGTGAATCCTTTTGTAACGCAAAGGATCAGCCCTGCAAACACCATACCTCTCCGTGCCTGGATTGGGTTTATTTGAAACAGTTATTCCTTTGCCATACAGCAGGGGGCGACTTTTAACTGCTTTTCAAGAGCTGTCGGTAAGTGGTTGCCGAGTGGGTGTGTTCAACGGTATGAGAAGAAATGGCAAAAGTAAGAATTTAAAAACGAAACAAAACAAAACAAAACAAAAACAAAAAAACGACTACGCGAAGTTTTAAAACTTCATGAAACTCGGTAAAGAATGGAAGAGGTGACAGAAAAGCAATGAATTTTGTTTCAAGAGTTATTATTAAAAGACAGCAACATTTAGTGGTTTTCTGACCTGCCCGCATTTATGAGCCAAATCCACTTTAGTTTCATTTGCTGCACATTATTTTTCATTGAGGTTTTGTCCATTTCACTTCCACATTTTCTGAATTCATAAGTCAGCGCCGGCGGCACTGCTGCAGACCGGGGGAGCGTGGGTATCAGTTTACACACAGCCTTCAGTAAATATTCCGTCAGAGGTCCACCCATTTGCCGATCCCCTTCCCTCTTCTCTGGGAGAAACCCTCCCTTCACTCTGGGAGACAAGTTCTCTCCCGGGCGGAGGGGCCGGAGCTCCAGCGCCCGCACCTTCCTGACTGACTTTGCTGAAACTTACTTTCTGCCAACCAAGAGCCATGCTCCGGGTGATTGTGGAATCTGCCAGTAACATCCCTAAAACGAAATTTGGGAAGCCGGATCCCATTGTTTCGGTAATTTTTAAGGGTAAGGAAAAGTTTTCTTCTTCTCAAGTCCTGTTTTGGAATGTTGGTCGCTTGGGTCACAGACTTTTGAAGTCTGCATTTGGGTAGCTGAGAAAGTACAGCCTCTCTTGCTTTGCTGGTCACCTGGGCAGGTCAGGGGAGAGGTTTTAAATTTTCCCTAGGGCTTTGAGATTCACTGAATGACCTGATATCTTAGTTCTAATAGGGTGATTTCTGTAAACCCTTGGGAGAAAACGGGTATTTGCTAATCCCTTAACTTCAGTATCAGTAGGGTCTGTGTTGGTTCAAAGTGAGTGTTTCATTAGTCTTGAATGTATTTTTCAATTTTCTCTGCCTTGAAGAAAGGGGTAAATGAGGAAAAAGGAGCCATTAAATTGTTGCAGGTATAGTTACTCTATTAAACAGCCTTATGCTATTTTTATAGTCACTGGGCTTCTGGTGGGTTAGGTGAAGTTCAATTTTTGACTTTGTTTTTGTGTTATTTCGTTCTTCTTTGTAGTTGTTCTCCATCTCTAAGCAGTTAGGGTGTTTTCGAATGTTCTGTAGCTTTTTATTTGCTTCCTGCAGGAGCTCTGAACAGCATGTCTGTGGCTAGGGGATCTGGTTCTATCTTGTTGAGTGACCTTGGGCAAGTGACTTCATTTCTCTAAGTCGCAGTTTTTCTTCTGCAATACAGGAAAGTTTAGACTTGATTATCTTTAAAAGGCCCATTGTACTTCCAAGACTATTTTTCTATGGCATTTAATTTTGATGGCAGTGGAGGGGGATGGGCGTGGCTGGTATGATGGCATGTCCCCAGGCAATGTGATTTTGGCTTTGGCTGGAGTGGTGTGTCTAAATCTGGGTTTGGGGGCTTTGTCCATTTTCTGTCTACCCATTTCTGTTTGGTCATGATAAGATTGCCAGCTCACTTCTTGGCAGGGGTCAAGGATAGGAGGGGAGCAGAGAGTGGGAGCTTTGGTAGGCACATTTCCTGACCACACCTTGACAATTTTCTTCTTCCTCTTGGAGCCTGACTACTTCTCCCTTACAATTTCTGGGTAATGGATTCCTTTCTCCATTCTCATTTCCATTTTTTATCCCTATTTTTACTCTCAAGCCTCTGACTATCAGGAAGAGCAGGAAAATGAAAGATCTGGATTCTTCTTTTTTTCTTTCTTTCTTTCTTTTTTTTTTTTTTTTTTTTTTTTGTGGAACTGGAGACTGAACCCAGAGTCTTGCATTTGCTAGGCACTCTACCACTGAGCTACCTCCCCAGACTTTTTTAAATTTAAATTTTATTTTGAGATAGTATCTAAGTTGCCCAGGCTGACCTTGAATTTGGGAGCATATTACTTCAACTTTCTGGGTAACTGGGATTAGAGGTGTGTAATGTTGCACCTGGTCAAAACTTGTATTCTTAAACTAGGATGTGGTTTAAAAATCTGACAAGTGAATATCTCGTAGTCATGTTATATCAGTATTCATTTGCGTGTATTAGGTATTTTTGAATCTTTTTTTTCCTTGACGTACTTACATACTAGGGACATACCATGGAGTGTTTGCATCCTTCACCATTGGCATGTAAAGACATGTAAAAACATATTGGGTTCAATCTACTGATGTCATTATTTAAGGCAAATCACATAGATTATACAGGAATTAGAATTAATGTTATTGAAATCTGACTTGTCAGATAGATATGTATTAGTTAAAGATTTTAAATAACAAAACCTATGTCTAAGGTTCAAACATATAAACACATAGTTCAAAGTGGAAAACAAATTGGCAAATATAGTCTATCCAAGCAATTACATTTACAAGATTATTTAACTTTAGTGTCTTTTCTGGTCTCTTTTGGTTGTACACATGGAGTGGTAAAGTCATTCATTCATTTAACAAGTAAAACAAGCAACATGAAAAACCATTGAATTCAGTGTAGGAACATCTGGACTACAGTTGATATTAGGTAAGGATCTGATGACCTTAGCTAACCCAGATTTAGCAGCTGGGTCTCCGATTTCTCAGCTATGGAATATGAGGGATGGATCTCCTGGCTCTCAGATTCTGCAATTTTCTAGTTCCATGTACTGAATGAACATAGGCTTTCAGCAAGACATAGAGGATGTGCCTTAGGTGCTAGCGGGGTCATAACAATGAATATGGCATTTTTCTTACTTTTGATCTTCCCCGGTGGCTTAAAATACTGGTGATAGCAAATTCTTTCCAGTTGTGCCCCCTCCCAACTTTGAGCATTGTGTAAAATTAAGTAATATTAAGTCCTGACAGTTCTGGGGATACTTATACCTTGATAATGTTCATCACTGGGAACATGGAGCAAAACCAGATGTACGTTATGGTGTAGAGTAGGGTAGCGTATGGTTTGGAAGATACAGAAGTCCTAAGAGAAGATCAGTGTGGTACCAAAGAAAGTCCATGTGTTATTTGAAATGTGTAAACATTTTGCGTCTTGAGTACATAAAGCAGCAAGATCAGGGCAGTAAGCAGCTCTTCTCAGACCATAATATGGCAGGAAGTATGGTTAAGAGGGTGTGTGAGTGCTTGTGTAGACACTGCGGGGCTGTGCTGGTCAGTTTTCCTTTACTTTAACAACTACCCTAGATAATCAATCAACTTATGAAGAGAACAGATTTATTTTGGCTCACAGTTTTGGGGGGTTCAGTCCATGACTGAGCAGATCTGTTACTCATAGGCCTTTAGAGATGGTGGTGGAGAGCATATCTTGGCTGGAGCAGGTGGCAGAGCAAACCTGTTCACACGATGAGGAGGAAGAAAAAGAGAGAGAGACTCCCAGGACCCTACAACCTCTTCAAGTGCATACCACCAAAGATCTAAAACCTCTTACTAGACCCAGTCTCTTAAAGTTTCTACCACCTCCCAATTGTGCCACACAGGAGAACAAGCCTTTAACACATGCTCTTTGGGGGATACCTGTCCAAACCATAGCAGAGACTAGCTACACTGCTGCTGGGAATGTGCTGTAATGACAACCAACTGGTTTGGAGTTGACCTCAGTCTTTTGTGCTCAGGCTTATCTGAGGCTGACTGTTGAGTTGCTCAAGGCCTGGTATGAGCTAGGAGATTTGGGGGCTCCTGTAGTCCCTATTGTGCAACTGTCATTGGTGTTTAGTAGGGCCTGAGTAGGTTATGGAAGCCACCAAGCTTCTCTGTTTTGTTTTTTTTTTAACTTCCTTGTCCATGAACGAGGTCGATGAACCAGCTCTGATCTTAAAGCCAGGAGGCCTGTGAGCCAGAGGTGTGCTTTCTCTCTTGAGTTCCATGCAGATAGCTGAGCTGCAAAGCCAAATCTAGCAGGAAGTAGACTATTCAGGCCTCTGGACCTCTCTCCACTCTCAGACATTAGGATTTCCCAAGACATAACAGGTTTTAAAACATTTTTAAACTTAAATAATGCAATATTTTAAGATGTTTTTAAAAAATTTGCATCAAGTTATTTTGCCATGATTTCAGACTTACAGAAAAGTTGCAGAAGGTTTATACAATTATTCATAGAGAAAGATAAAAACTGGAACAAAGATTCCTGGTTTCCATAAATCACCCAGATTCTCAAAGTGTCAACATTTTGCTACATTGACTTTATTCTCTCTCACTCATTCATTTTGTTGTACATATTCTGTACACATATTCATTCATTCATACATACTTACATATATACGTACAGAGTCTGAAGCATTTAGGGGTAAAAGGACATCATGTCTTCAAGGTACTCTTAAAACAACTCAGAGAAAAAAGCTACAAACAGTTACTTGTCAATGAACAGTGGGGACATGTTTTGAGAAATGTGTCATCGCTCAATTTCATCACTGTACAAATGAACTGTACAGCTATGGTGTCACTACACAAAATAATTTATGGGACCACCATCACATATGCAGTCTTTTTGACCAAAATATCGTTATGGGGCATAAAATCATTTCTTAAGTAAAAAATAATGCGTGTAAAAATTTAAAAAATGAACAACACAAAAGGGATTATGTAACTAAAAATGGACATTCCACCCCTCACTTCCTCTCTTTCTGTCTCCCACAATTACTACCTAGGGATCTCCCTGCCGACTGAGTTGATTTAAATCTTTCTCAATCTTTTGCTATGGACATGCACGTTCTTCCAGTCACTGCCACCCGCTAGCAACTATACAGCAGTGGATGTCCTTGAAGTGCCGTCTTTGTGAATGTGTGCCTTACTGAGGGGCCGACTCTGTGGTCTGTGGTTTTGAGTGTGTGGATATTGCCATGAACTTCCATTTTCCCCTTGTCTCATCTCTCGTTCTGCGTCAAATCTCTTGGAAAAGTTTGGTTGAGGGGAACTTTCTTGTATACTTTAGATCATTGTGCTTTCACCTTGTGGTGTCATTACATTCATATAACAACATCCATCTCCTGGGGGACACAAGAGTACAAATGAACACAGCTATGATGTCACTACTCGAGATAATCTATGGGACCACCATCACCTATGCAGTCTTTTTGACCAAAATATCGTTACGGGGCATAAAATCATTTCTTAAGTAAAAAATAATGCGTGTAAAAATAAAAAAAATGAACAACCCAAAAGGGATTGTGTAACTAAAAGTGGTTGCCACTGTAGCGGTTTCTTCATTCTGTCCTTAATGGTGGTGTCCACTCCATCTGCCAGAATTTTCTCTTGCTTCTAGCTTCCTGCAGATCTTTTCTTTGTGAAATGACTGCTGCTACTCTCTAAATGGTCACCAAGTAAGTGTTAGGTTATTACCTATTTTTTGAGATTCTTATTTCATTTGTTTTTTTTCTTCTTCTTTTTTTGGGGGGTGGTGGGGTACCAGGGATGGAACCCAGGGATGCTTTACCACCGAGCAGCCCCAGCCTTTTTATCTTTTATTTTGAGACAGGGTCTCACTAAATTGCTGAGACTGGCTTTGAACTTGCCGTCCTCCTGCCTCAGTCTCTGAGCCACCGGGGTCATAGGTGTGCGCCACCACAACTGGCTTCACTTGGACATGTTTTTGGAGTGGAAGCCTAGATATTTCTATAGCCTCCTTCTCATTAGTGTGCCAAACGCTGTAGTCTTCAGTAAACCACTTTACCTTCCTGAGAATCTTTTTTTCTTCTTTCAAAAAATGGGGCAACCTGGGTGTGGTGGACAGGCCTGTAATCCCAGCAACTCAGGAGGCTGAAGCAGGAGGATCGAAATTTGGAGACCAGCTTTAGCAACTAAGCATGGTCCCAAGCAACTTCGTGAGACCCTGTCTCAAACAAGAAAAGAAAAGAAAAAGGGCTGGGATGTAGCTTGGTGTCAAAGCATACCAGGTTCAATCCTAGCACCAAAAAAAGGGGGGGTGGGCAGTAATGGCTTACTTGAAAGAGAGTAAATCCGAAGAGATCCCCAAAGGCTGTGATTTATCCAATAAAGACTTAACTCTTGTCTATTTTTATTTTTTAATTAATTAATTGTGTTACTTGGGATTGAACCCAGGGCCTCACTCATGCTAGACAAGTGTTTTCCCACTAAGCTACATCACCAGCCCTGAGACTTGCCTATTTTTAGCAAGAACCACTTCACTATTTGAAATTGTGTAGTTGATTTTTTTTTTTTTTTAATCTAGGGACATTAACATTGAGGGGGAAATATATATATATATTTTTTTTCTTATTCACTGTTTTATAAAAATTGGTTTTGAATATATTTTTATTTTTAAACAACACACAATAATTGTACATATTAGTGAGGTTCAATGCAACATTTTCAGTACATATATACAATGTTCAGATCGGAAAACTGGCATTATCTATCACCTTGGACATTTTTTGTTTCTGTGTGTTAGGAATATTCAAAATCCTGAATACTTTTTAAGAAAAATTTTTGCCAGGTGCAGTGGGGCATACCTGTAATCCTAGCGGCTCAGGAGGCTAAGGCAGGAGGGTCATGAATTCAAAGCCAGCCTCAGCAACTTATTGAGGCACTAAGCAACTCACCCTGTCTTTAAATAAAATACAAAATAAGGCTGGGGATGTGGTTCAGTGGTTGGGTGCCCCTAAATTCAATCCCTGGTACCAAAAGAAAAAGAAAAAAGAAAGAAAGAGAAAGAAAGAAAGAAAGAAAGAAAGAAAGAAAGAAAGAAAGAAAGAAAGAGAGAGAGAGAGAGAGAGAGAGAGAGAGAGAGAGAGAGAGGGAGGGAGGGAGGGAGGGAGGGAGGGAGGGAAGGAAGGAAGGAAGGAAGGAAGGAAGGAAGGAAGGAAGGAAGGAAGGAAAGGAAGGAAGGAAGGAAGGAAGGAAAGAAAACTTTTACATAAGCACAAAAACTGCAAGATTCCATCTAGGACTGGAGGAGTGTGATGGGAGAAAGAGCTCATGGGTCTCGCTCACTGTGGCCTGTGAAGGACTCTGAATTGCCCACAATTTGATTTACCCAGGGCACCTCACAGAACTAGTCCAGAAGATTTCCACCAGCTCAAGTGAGAGTCATGCCACGTGGGTGCTTCAGTAGGACCAGAATATTATATTGACAAAACACTCAGGAAGGCAAAAGTGTTTCACCTACTGAGTCATTCTGGTCACTTCCGGGAGAACAGGGCTTGGAGATGCACTGCTAAAGGACAGTGACCCCACCCTGTTGAAGCTTGGAAACTCTCTAAGGTAAATTTCCCAAAGGCACATTCCTAGCCCATTTGCAAAGGCACAATAGCCTTTTAGAAACTGATTAATGTGTCTTGTTTTTCCCTTCTTCTTCTACAGCATATCTTGCCTTCATCCCTCAGCCAGGGGTGTTGATGTTTTTCTTTCCTGATTATTAGTGAGTTTTTCCATCCCCCTAGGGTCTGACCCTGTCCAGAAGGCATGGTGTTTTTCTAATTTCTGCAACTCTGACACATCACTGATGTTATATATACATTTTCATTATTAACCTTGAAAACAAGGAGCTGGCAGGAGATTGGGGGCATCTTAGACTAATAAAGTCGTTGATTCTTAGTGGTAAAAGGGACCATGGGAAGTTAGCCAATCTCTTCATTCAGACAGAATTACACTTTTCTCTCAGGTGCTTTGTGAATGAGACTTAGCAAAGAGCCATTTCACACATTCCTGAACACTGAACACAACCAGTTCCCAGCACCTGCTATCCAGGAACAAACTAGTGTCTTAGACTCTTTGCATTCTTGTTCCTGGTGAGAAAAATGTGAAACTGCCAGTTTTTGTGTTGAAAATTCCTATGTGAAGCATTCAGTGGTCTATAATACACATACTACCTCTAACGCCATGATATGGCACTAGTTATCTTACCCGCTGTGTGATTTCTACTCAACAGCTGTTCTGTTGGACAGGGGTGTACTTTGAACATAGTTCTCACTAAGAAATAACTATGGGACATCTGGTACCTTAAGCCTTATCAGCTAACTTCTTATTGGGCATTAGAATGCAAAGGCCCTGAACTTTGTAGCCTGGGATGCCTGAACGAGAATTCCAGTTGTTACCTCTTGCTTCCTAGTTATTCATGAGCTTCAGTGTTTTTAATAAGACCTCCTATCTCGCAGAGTAGTTTGAGGATCAAATGGAGTTACATGTGACTTTGCACATGGGAATCCCTAAATTTCCCTAACAGTATTTGATAACAGTTACTTTCATGGAGCCCTACGATGTACCAGATGGTTTGTAAGGAAACCAAGGCTTGAAAATCCACAACATGATTCTAGGTCCAGAAGACCAACTAGTTAGAACTCTAGGATGAATTATCAGAATAGACATACCGAAATTTTAATTTAAAAGTAGATGGAAGAGTGAAGAGCTTGTGAAGAAAGTGTCATTTGATTTGGTCTTAAAGGATGAGTGAAAAGTAGACATAAAGAATGGGAAGAAAAAAAAAAAAAGAACCTTCCAGGTTTGGGAACAGCACAAGAGGTCCAGAGGCCATGTTCCTCCGTGGTGAGGTTGACAACAGAGCCTGAGATGGCTTGGACTTTCACTGTACACCTTCACTGCTGGGGAGCCTCCAGGCAGTGATTGACATGTGAGCAACTGATGAGAAGTAGGCAGGGAGACAACTTAGAACGTTTAAAAGTTGAGGCCAATGTTTCCCAGGGCAGAGGGAGGTCATTCCTGGGCTGGAATCAGAAGGAACTAAGAAATAAAAGATACTAAGGAAGCAGCTGATTGATTTAAATTGATTTAAAAAAAATCATACTGGGCAGACTAAGCAGGCCATCCTTCCTCAAACTCTATGGTGAAATGGAACGTCAGATTGACTGCCCCCCTCAATCAGGTGGGTGGCACTTTAAGAGGCCAGCGTGTGGGCTTTAGCCATCTGAGACAGGAGGGAAGAAGGCCATTTGGAGGTAGAAGAAAGGCTTAGAAATTGACAGTGATATTTGAAAACAAATTTTCTGTCTTCCCCAAGGTCAAGCTAAGATGTGGGTCTCCATTCACATAAGATCCTTCTCTTCCTATGCCATTGTTGGACCCGGGAAGGAAGGTGTCCTGGTCTGGAATTGTTTAATTACAAGGAACAGATACCCACTCAAGCTTGCTCAAGAAAATTGTGGGAGTTTTTAAAGCTAGGGAGAAATCTCTCAGAGTCCAAATGCTGGGCCTCATAGGAGACGTAATCATGTCAGCAAGGAAACATTTGCACTCTCTGCCTTTCTTCCAGGAGCTGTGAAGCCTCAGACCTCAGTTTCTCTCTGCACATTGGCTACCTTAATGAGGCCTCTTGTGTGGGCTTTGGGTCACCACCAGGTGGCTTGGTCCTGACTGGCCATCTAACTACAATATCAGTGTCTCCTAATTGAGATCTTTGAGAGAAAGATTCCAGTTGGTTCCGTTTTGATCAGATGTTCATACCTGGTCCAATCAGCTATGGTTGAAGGGCATTAAAACCCAGGACAAAGGAGGTATACTAGGTGTGTCTAGTGTACAGGATGAGCTTCTGAGGACCTAGAACTCAGTCCATCTCCAGTTCAGTGATTTGACCTATTCTTTGTTTTTTTGTTTTGTTTTGTTTTGTTTTGTTTTGTTTGGTACCAGGGTTTGGGCCCAGGGTCACTTTCCTACTGAAGACACATCCCCAGCCCTTTTTTATATTTTACTTAGAGACAGAGTCTCACTGAGTTGCTTAGGGCCCGCTAAATTGCTGAGACTGGCTTTGAATTTGTGATCCTCCTGCCTCAGCCTCCCGAGCTGCTGGGATTACAGGCTTGTACCACTGCCCCGGCTCTTTGCATCTTTAATCTGCTGATTGACCTAACCTCCCACACAATAGCCTCCTTTTTTCTATGATCAACACAATACAAGGAAAAGGATGACCTTAGGACTGGGCAGGTTAAATTTCATTGTTGGCTTTATTACTAGGAACAAAATGTCCTTGGGTATTTCTAAACCTTCAATTCCTCATCTATAAAATGGGGAGAATAGGATATAGTTCAAGGAAATAGTGTAAAGATCATTTGTGATTAAAATATCTAAAGCTCTTACCATAAAGCCTGACACAGAATTGTTGTATGGCAAATGCTCCTATCCTCCCCCTTTTATACCCATTCCTTTTCCCACTGCTGGGGATCATGCGGAACCGTGAGCGACATTTCTGAGGAGTGGCCCAGGCTTAGATTTCAAAACAAATGGGAAGCCCTTTGATTGTGGCTACACAAGAAGCTTGGAGGCAGAGCCCATGTCTGATTCATTGGTAAGAGTGCACCATGGCCTCTTGGTTAGGCACATAGTGGGTTCATTGTTTTTAGCTGTAATAAAAGACACAAAACTTTATCATCTTAACCATTTCAAGATATACATTTCAACCATCAACACCATCCACCCACCAACAGAATTTTTCGTCTTGTAAAACTGAAATTCTGTCTGTACCTATTAAGCACTACCCATTCCCATTTGCCCCAACCCAACAGCATTTCGGTCCCTATGAATTTGACTACTCTGAGAGCACTTCAAAAAAGTAGAATCAAACAGTATTTGTTCTTTTGTGCCAGATTTCTTTCACTTAGCATGAGTCACTCATGTTAAAGCATCTTTCAGAATATTCTTCCTTTTTAAGACTGAATAATATTCCATCATAAGTATTTAGCACATTTGGTTTATCCATTTGTCTACTGATGGGCGACTTGGGTTTCTTCTTTTAGTTATAATAAATAATTCTACTCTGAACAATGGTAAAGTACATGTGTCCCTGCCTTCCATTCTTTGGGACATGTACTTATGTTCTGAAGAACTCTACTGCTTTCCACAGCAACTACACCATTGTACATTCTTACCAGCTGTGCACAAGAGTTCCAATTTCTCCACATCCTTGGCCACACTTTTGTTATTTTCTGGTTTTAATAATGACCATCCTAATGATTGGGGACATTGTAGATTCTTAGCAGCTCTCCGCTGACTTGGACTTTCAGCTCACGCTTGCCTCGTTAGCTCTGAGTGACAATGGCTGCAGTGTAGCGTGCCTTGTGAGGTCCGTGTGGCCAAAGGCGTGTGGGGTGCCAAAGCAGAGCTGAAGGCATGTGGGAAATAGCCTTGGTCCCCTGCAGGACCAGATCTTTTTGTTGGTCTTGGCTCCCCAGGACAGGGCTGGAGCCAGAGGTCACCCTGCTTCTCCCAAAGGCACATTGTGGGGAGATCAGAGTTTTCCTAAATCAGGTTGCCCTGAAGTTCTCTCTCCCAACATCCTCTACTCCCTTGTGGCACCTATTGAAAGATGTGCTTGTATATTTGCTGGCTTTTTGGATTTCCACCTGCCCTCTCCATTAGACAGTAAGCTTTGTGAGGACAGGGCTGATGTCGCCCTCCCTAGCACCTAGCCTGATGGCTGGTATGCAGTAGATAATCAATAGTAAGTTACTAAATGATCGTGGCTCTTCTTCTCGCTTGGATCAGGGTTCCAGACCAGAGGCACCTTATGGCACCAGATCTCTATGCCCATAAACTACAAAACTGATCTTGTATATTTAAAGCTCCAGGGTTTCCACAGGCTGGATGGAATCCATGAGCTGCATCTGGACAAAAGCTGGAAGTCAGGGGAGCCCCAGCCTACCTCTGACCTTGACTTAGGCTTCGGTCTTATTAATGGCATGAAACTCAAAGTGGGGATAATGTCTTCCTCTAAAGCTTATAAAAATAAATAACATGATGTATTTAAGGTATCCAGACTTAAAATAGATGTTTATTCTCCTTCCACCTCTTGAAGTTTGGCTCCCTTTGCACATTGCCAAATGAAAAATTAACGACCTGGGCTAGGTGTTAAAGAAATAGAACAATTACAAATCTAGTGAGGACAGCCAAACAGGACCTTTGAGCTCCTGTAAAGGGTGAAGCTCCTGTAAGTCTGGAAAAGAGGTCTAGACTGGGTTCACATCTTGTCTAAACAACTAGTCAGTTTGGTGAAAATAAAACAGACTCTTTAAAAAAAAAAACAACTTCATTCACCAATCACCTTCTATATGCACCAGATTATTAGAGCAACACTGTTCAAAAGAACTTTCTATGATGGGGCAGTGGTCAAGATCTGTCCTGTTTGATGTCATAACCACTAGCCACATGTGAATATTGATTTCTGAAATGTGGCCACTGTGGTCAAGAGATTGAAATGGTAATATTAGTTTTATTAATTTTTATTTATTTATTTTTATTGTAAACAAATGGGATACATGTTGTTTCTCTGTACATGGAGTCAAGGCGTACCATTTGTGTAATCATAAATTTACATAGGGTAATGTTGTTTGATTCATTCTGTTATTTTTTTCCTTCACCCCACCCCTCCCACCCCTCTTTTCCCTCTATACAGTCGCACATAGCCACATGTGCTTACTGATGGCCTTATCATGCAGCACAGATAGCAGCAGATGGCCACAGCAGCTGAGTCCAGGCTTCCCACTCACTCACTGTGGCCCAGCACCTGTGGACTTCACTTGCTTCATCTATAAAATGGAGTGGGCAATAGTCCCAACTGCAAGCGGGGATTTGCACGAGCACCGTGAAAGCACATAGAAAGGGACGTGCCGTTATCTAGGTCTTCTGGAGAATATGGGCTGGATGCACGACCTGAGCAATAACAATTACTTGGTTTTCCGCCATTTATTCAGTTCTTACACTGTGCCCACACCGCATGTGTCCCTAACCCTCATTTAAATCTCAGGAAAGTGTTATTTCATTGCCATTTTTCCCATGGGGGAGCTGGGGCAGAGACAGGGCAGGGTCTTACTGAATTCCAGACTAGTCACTGAACTCAGGATGGAGGAGGAGATGGCATAGCACCTGGACCACAACCACCAAGTCAAGTGAATGCTTCTGGCCCCTCCACACTGATTGAGTTGTTCAGTGTGGGGATCATTTGGATCCAGTCTGCAAGAGGAAGAAAGTGCACCAAGAACAAAAGAACTCTAAAAAAAGAAAAGAAAAACAAAACCCAACCCTCCTGGGCTGAGCTTGCCACAGGGTAATGAAACCTTTATGACTTGCTGTGACTCAGAAGCTCAGAGGTGACATAGCACAGGAGTGAATCAGTTCCGCTGATAATCACGTTTAAGCCAGTTTATCAGTGGGAACTAAAAACCTCACTTAGTCTATATAAAGTATTAAAAAATCTAACATCTGTCAGGAAGAAGCTTCATTTCATCTTACCTGTTTGCTGGTTTGTCACTTTTATCATCTTTTTCATCCCAATAGTGCAGCTTAGAAATTGGAAAAAAAAAAAAAATTCCTGTCCCTTATCTTTCTTTTTTTTTGACAAGTAACATAAAAAGTTTTATTTTTTGCTTATCCTTCCTCACTGTATGAATTCACTGCCTGACCACTTCCTGTCTCTCTTCCCGATTTCTGTTGCTGCTGCTTTCTTCCAAACATGAATCCATTCAAAAAGCATTGAAGGAGGCTGGGTGCAGGCCCTAGGGATTTAAACACTGAGTCACATCCCCAGACTTTCTTTTTTTAAATTTTTTTTTTTTTCTTAAATTTTTGAGACAAGTTCTTTCCAAGTTGCTTAAGGCCTCACTAAATTGCTGAGGCTGGCTACAAACTTGTGATCCTCCTGCCACAGCCTCCCAAGTTGCTGGCATTACAGGCACGCACCACTGTACCTGGCTGAACTAGACACCTTATGCTGGCTTCTCAGGGTGACATGCTTTGGGATAGTCGTCCCTCTCAGAACACTTACAATGTACAAAGCCTTTTCATGGGCTTTATCTTCACAACACCAGGAGGTGATGAAGACAGGTTTTAATACTTATTTTGCAGGTGAGTATATTGAAATTCAGAGAGATCAAGAGAGGCCAAAGTTGTAGAGCCCAGAAGAGGCAAGGAAGAAACAGAACCCGGGTCTTGAGAGTCTTAGTCCAATACATTTTCCCACTGCTTGGGAAAATGCATGGCTGGTTTTCCTTGTGCCTGACATCTCTCTTGTTTAAATTCCACCCTCTGTCCCTGTCCCAGGGTCCAGTGACGAACAACAACCCACAAACACTCCTGACTCCCAGCACTCCCTCAGGTCTGCAGCAAACAACCAACTCACTGAAGAGCCCAGAGGTCAAAGCCATTTGCAGCAAAGGAGGGAGGGCTGAGGAGAGTGGAATAAAATCGCTGGCAATGGTGAAAATCCTGTTTAAAGAGATTGTTACTTATGGCATGCCAGGGTCTTAGGCCCAGGGCACATGGAGATTGTCCTTTTATGCCTAGAAGAGATGGGATCTGATTGTCAAGATTTTTGACTCGTGCTTTGCTTTCAGAATTATTTTGTGTGACTATTGTATTTTCTCTTGATAACCATCACTTAAAGGAAGGGAGGGCAGAGGGCTGGATCCTCCTAATGCTTTTCTGATGGAAGCAGTTGCAGATTTTGCTTTTAGCCCAACATTCAGCAACGTCCCCCACGTCTTGGGCACTTTCCTGCTTTCTTACTTGATCCCTGCTCTGCCAGGAGACTTTTTTTTTTTTTTAACTGTAGATGGACACAAGACCTTTATTTTGTTTATTTAGTTTATTTATGTGGTGCCGGGGATCGAACCCAGTACCTTGTGCGTGCTGGGCAATCACTCTACCTCTAAGCCACAATCCCAGCCCTGCCAGTAGACTTTCTAATCCCCGTTTTATAGGACGTTCAGGCCTTGAGAGACCCTCTAGACCCCATCTCCAGTGTTGGGTTAGAAGTGAATTTTGCCAAGAACAAGCCTTAATTCATTCTCTAACAAGTTATGTCTCAGAAACATGCCACCCAAAAGCTGGAGTGGCTAAGAGATTCAGGAGCCAGAACACCTACATTCAAATTCTGGCTTTGTTTCTTGATAGCAGGTGGACCTGGCCAAGCTACTTAACTTTATTATGCCTTGAAATAAGAATAATGATAACAGGAAACATCTACCAAGCCCTTAGAAGAGTGTCTAGCAGATTTGAAATCCTATATTTGATAACTGTTATTCCTGGCATTAGATATCAATTTTTATTAATGAGCAAATCTAGATACAGAAAGTTTGAGAAAGTCACACAACTGATAAGGGCTGAAAAAGCCACATTTTGCCCTGGCAAGTCAAAAGACAGGTTTGGAAATAAAGCAGACTTGGGGCCAAAGCTCAACTCTGCCACTTAATAGCTCTGTGATCTTGGGCAAGTCATTAACATCACTGAACCTCGGTTTCTTCATCTGTTAAATGGGCATGCTGACACCTCCCTTGTAGGGATTGGACATGGACGTGTTCAAAGTGCCTGGCACAGAGTGGATGCTTACACACCAGATCACCACCGAAGCAGACAATTCAGGTGTCCGGCCTGCCTGGGCTGCCCCCACCTGAGCCGTGCAGGTGGCACAGCCAGAATGTGACTGCTCCCTGGGGTTGGTTTTCAGGGAGTAGCTTCCACGAGTCTTTCAAATCGACAGGCCTCACTGCAGTTCCCTTGGAGGATCTAGGTTTGATTCAAGACCTTGCTCTCCAGAGGCCAGTGGGGCATGGGGTATAGAAAGGGGAGCAGGAACCCAGCCCTCCTCTGCCTGGCGTTCTCGTTTATCAGCAGCTGCTTAATAAATATACAACACAGCCTCTCTTTGTATCACCGTTCCCATTTGGCCCAAATGTTTCTCTCCTGGAACCCGTTTGACAACATCTTTCCAGAGCATTGGAGCGGCTGGCTGGGGCTGGAAAGCGTAAAGTCAGAAACACTATTCAAATAGGTTCCCCTGGGTAGTCCCCAGCGCTCTGTGCCCTCCCCTCCCCTGGCCCTCTCAAGTCCTGAGGGATGAGGAGTCTCCTGCTAGTCCTTCCCAGAGCCCTCATTATTGTGGAAATTACCCCAATCCTCATAGCTGCCAGGGAGGACGTCACTGCCCACATGCCTGCTGCCCCAGGCAGTCTCTGAGGCCTGGAGTGGAGCCATATGGAAGAGTTATTCCACTAGGGCTGTCCCTTGCCTCACTGGGCACACCCTGTTGTAACTGGGTCCTGCCTCCCAGGGCCCCACAGCGTAGGGACCCCTGTGGTATGCAAACGGGGGCTGCTCTCTTGCCATAATAAGTCATCTAATAGCTCCTCTGTTCAGTGCTTTCTGTGTGCCAGGCCCAGGGTGAGAGCTCTGTTGTCGCGCTCTAACGTAATCATTAAAGCAACCCTGGTCTTAATACTTGACGAATTTGTAAAGTCCAATTCACTTTTGGAAAAACTGCTATGTAGTAAGCACTGGCTGCGGGAGTGGGGGTGGATAAGGGTATTAATAAATATAGTAACAGTCTTCAAAGAGTAGCTGCCTGCCTGGCCTTAATCCTTCAATTTTGGAAATTGCTCTGCCTCTGTCTGCCAGGGTTTGAATTCCAGCTCTATCACTTTCTAGCTGTGTGACCTCTGATAAGTTGCTGAATCTGTCTGTGCCTTGGTTTCCTCCTTTGTAACTGGGGATGATCATAACAGTACTTAATTGTTTGTGAAGATTAAATGAGATAACTCATGGAAAACACTGGAAGCCCAACTGGTTCAGCGCACCGAATAAATGTGAACCATGTGTAGATGGGTGTCAGGGGGTCTATGAAATTTTAGGCACATGGTGGATGAATTTATGTGCGACTATTCATCTCTCAGAAGAAAGGGGCCTTGACCTAGAAACCTGAAAAGGGTGAAGTACTCCTGATGTCAGGCTCAGATGATCCTGGAGACCTGGTTGCTCTACTTTGCCGACTGAGGAAGCCTTTGAAAACAGCACCCCCTCTTCTCCTGGGGCCATTTCAGAAAGATACAACAATCTAACCACTCAAAACTCGGGCACACTTCCTGAGGCTCACATCCCACTGATCTCAGAGGACAATTGAGATATTATCTCTATTATCTCATTTAAATTCACCAGTTTACACATGAGGAGCCTGAGCTGGTGATTGAGTCTTACTTCTTCCAAAGCTAATAGCTCAAAAAATGGAAAGTTCACTGATTTGCAAATCCAATCAGAAGAGCAGGGACAACACCTATCCTTTTCCCTGCAGGATTATCAGAATCAGTGGGATATGGCACAATTGGAAGTATGTAAAAATGTGTTATCATTGAAGGTGTTATGATTTCCATAGGCACCTGCTGTCATTGGTTATTAGATTAGACAGGATTCTCTGGAGAAACAATCAATAGAATGCATCAGTTAGAGAGAGAGTGTGTGTGTGTCTAAGGAGGGAGAGAAGGGAGAGAGGGAGACAAATTTCTTTTTTAAAGGAATGGGTTCCTATGAGGAATGGCAAGTCTGAAATTTGTGGTGCAGGCCAGCAGACTGGAAACTCAGGCAGGGTTTCTTTTTTTTTTTTTTTTTTTTATTGTAAACAAATGGGATACATGTTGTTTCTCTGTTTGTACATGGCGTAAAGGCATACCATTTGTGTAATCATAAATTTACATAGAGTAATGTTGTTTGATTCATTCTGTTATTTTTTCCCTTCCCCCCACCCCTCCCACCCCTCTTTACCCTCTATACAGTACTTCCTTCCTCCATACTTGCCCCCCTCCCTAACCCTAACTCTAACCCTAACACTAACCCTTCCCTCCCCCCCATTATGTGTCATCCTCCACTTATTAGCGATATCATTCGTCCTTTGGCTTTTTGAGATTGGCTTATCTCACTTAGCATGATATTCTCCAATTTCATCCATTTGCCTGCAAATGCCATAATTTTATCATTCTTTATGGCTGAGTAATATTCCATTGTATATATATACCACAGTTTCTTTACAGGCAGGGTTTCTATGTTATGGTCTTGAGGTGGAATTTCTCCAGGAAACTTCAGGTTTTACTCTTCGGGTCTTAGACGGAATGAGGCCCACCTACATTATGGAGGGAAAATCTCATTTACTGAAAGTCAGCTGATTGCAAAGTGTTAGTCACATCTCCACATCATAGCTGGCCACCTGGCACAGAAGTGACAGTTAGTCTTGGGAGTCCTGGACTGACAAGGGTCCTGCTCACTGTCTGGTTGGTGACCAGCAAAGGAAAGGGTTCTATGAAGAGGGGGAGGCAGCTGTTCAGTTCCCCACCACCACCACCACGACCTTGCTGGGAGGCTGGCATTTGGGCTGATCACTGCAGTGGTGACCTTCCTGGAACCTAGTCAGAGGCAGGCGTAGCTAATCAGAAAACAGGAAACGTCCTGAAGAATGCCCTCAGTCCTGGTTCAAAGTTTCTGCATTTGAGTCAGTTGTTTTGTTCAGGGCTGAAAGTATTTCATTCCTTTCCATCGGAAGGAATAGTCATCTTAATAAAAGTAGAGGTGGTGGCAGAGGGGGAGTAGGTGATGTGGAGAAGGGAGAGGGGGTTTCCTGTGTTTAATCTGATGTTTGGTGCCTGCATCTTTGACCTTAAAGCATTTGATCAATCAAATAATTGAATAATATAAATATCTGACTTTGTGGCTGCTGATAAGGAACTAATTTATCTATTTTTGTTTCGTTGTTTGCTAACTTTTTAATGTGTAAAAATAGGATTTTAATAAAATATAAAGTGTTCACGTTTTGGTGCTAATCAGATACTCCTCCTCAGAAGAGACTGAGTTGGAAGGGGAGAAGCTCGTGCTAACTATTTACTTTTTCCTTTCTAATCAAGGAAATGAGAGTATGCAGGGGTCAAATATAAGGGCTTAGAGTGAGGTTAGACCTGGTTAGAGGGCTTCCTCCTAGCGTTATGAACTTGGGCAAGTTACCATTCTGAACTCATTTACTTATCAGCAAACGGGATAATAAGAGTGCCTACCTGACAGTTTTGCTGGAAGGAATAAATGAAATGGTGCATGTAAAGGACTTGGCAATGCCTGACTAGCAGTGAGCACCCCAGAGAGGATAAGGCCTTCAGCATCAACACCCTGCGCCTGGTGCCTGAAGCTACAGGAAGTTCCTCCTCAATAGCTCCACCCATCTGTGGTCAAAGGCTTCTGCCGGGACTCCACTTCTCCCTTTTGTTCTTGACACACAACTGAATCATGTGTTCAGGATCATGTGTAAGGGTTGTTGGCGACTTGATTTTTTTCATTGAATTATGACCTTCTTGAATTTTCTGAAGTCCAGTCTCTAATGTCCTCTTCTCTTAAGAGACTCATATCAAATGAAGTTTAGTAGGGTATGCAAGACTTTACAGTGTGACCAATACCTCTCCTGCAGCCCTCTACCTCTACCTCTTTCCATGCCCCTTGGTCCAGCCAATTGGGTTGCAGCGTCCCCAGACATAACAAGCTCTCCCTTCCCCCACAGCTAACCCACCCACCTGGTGGCCTCTTTCTGGAATGAGCTTGTCTTCTTAGATCTGCACTTTCAGTCCCTCCTTGTTAGTCATTCCCAAACGCCGCCTCTGCTTCCTCTGTGGGATCTCACCTGGTGCTTCAGGCTGGAGGTGTCTCTTCTTCCTTCTGAATGTGAATTTTCATCTCTACCCCTCTGGTGGCCACTGAAGTCCTCAGGAGGAGTCCTGGGGACTTGGAGATTGGAATTTTGTTTCATACCACCCCTTAGTCACCCAAACCCTCCCCGAAGTCTCTGTGCCCAGGTTGGATACATCGTTTACTGCCTTCTCCTTCCTGGGAATTTTTGGATTTGCCCTTTTCTCTCTTTAAAGGCTCCAAATTCACTTTTTTATGACTTACTTCTCACCCACCAATCCCTGGTTAGTGGTACCATTTCATGCTTGTTGAATGTAGGAACTTTTTCAACGTTCACTAACTCACTTGATAATCTGTGAGAACAGTGAATTCTCCCCCCAGAGAAACTCACAGAGGCACTATTTTGTGTATTAGAGTAAATACTCTCTTTTAAAAATGTTTTTAGATGTTGATAGGCCTTTTTTTTTTTTTTAACCCATTTATTTATATGTGGTGCTGAGAATCGAACCCAGTGCCTCACACATACCAGGCAAGCGCTCCACCACTGAGCCACAACCCCAGCCCGTAAATACTCTTTAGGGAGTTTCATGATGCCCTGAACCTACTCATGAGCTTCCCTGTGGTGACTGCCCAAGAATCCAGGCTCCTTACACATATTATATGTACATATCTCCATTTCCCAATATTCTGAAGCTTCCAAAGAAGTGCCGTGGTGTGTGGAAAACATACTCAGCTATTGGAGTCAGAGAGATGTAGCTTCAAAAATCTGGCTCTGTTTCCCATTAATTGTGTCATCTTAGGCAGATTAACTAACTTCTCTCAGTTTTCTTGTCTGTAGAATGGGGATGACCTTGAAGGCATGGGAATGGTTAGACCCTGCAGTAGCATACTCAGCCTGGCACCTACAGACAATTACTTAGATGGAGCTGCTACAATTGGGTGGAAAAACCGTTTTGCCTAATTCCACTGTAGTTAAAAATTCTTTGCATGATTCCTCTTTCTCTCAAGAGCATTTTCTCACCCTATAACCAGACAGAGAGAGGAGTTTATGTCAGATGAGAAGAGAGATGGCTGTTCAGTATGAAAGTGTCAGGGGGTGGATTTTTGGACAGCTTACTGGTGGCAGCAGAATCAGATCCAGTGAGAGGCCCTGTTGACCTCCTAGAAGGACCACAGTATAGGTACAGGCATGAGCCCATGAGTAGGGTCATGCTGAAACTTAGAAAGGGAAGTCCATTGGACTGTGTGATACCCACTCAAGTGGAAAAGTTAATGCTTAGCCGAGTGAGGGTCATGACTCATAGCCTCGCAATGTCGAGGTCTTGGAAGAATGAGGTGGTTAGTCCCACAGACAGCTGTGTGCTGGGATCCCAGGCAATGTGACATTCAGCTGAACAAAACTACTTACCTCCTCCACCCCACAGCAGCAGAGGGGAAGCAATGGCCAAAGCATGGTTCAAAATGTAACCACTGGTGTGACATGCCTGGGTTCAAAGCCTAGCCTTGCCCCTGACTGATCGGTGACTTTGAATATGGTATTTAACTCCTCAGTGTCTTTATCTGTGAAAGGTTACTGACAGCAGTAATTCATACTGCTTTAAGAAAATAGAATAATGCTTCTAAAACATTTGGCATTCAGAGATTAGCTTTTATTTTGGTAAATCTTTTAGGGACAGGCGTCCAAGAGAAGCCCCTGCTGTTTGGACTTTGCTGCAAGGAAACTTGAAGCACTGGCTACATTTACTTCTTTGGGTAGGGCCAGGAGTAAAGGTATCCTCAAATCCTTCCTGCTGGTCCTAGATAGTGCTCCTTTTCTAATTCTCTTGCATCAGGCCTGTGGAAGGGAGTCCTGTCTTGTCTTTAAGCTGGGTTGAGGTTTTTAAACTCTTCAAGTCAGCATGGGCTTCAGGGCTGAAATTCCAAGTTTCTGTCAGGTGACATTGCCACATGTGAGCTCAGACACATTTTGTAACTCTGACCCTCAGTCTCCTTATCTATTCAGTGGTGGTACCAGCATCTCAAATATCACCTCTGTTGGCTTCTTTCTACAGCCAGCTGGCGATGCAGAGGTCCTAGGAGACCTGGGTGAGGGAGGGGTGGAGCATCACAGCACTCCATGATTTTGAATCCCTGAAAGACTTGAAGATGGGGAAGATGTTTTAAGCCAAAAAGTGCCATTCCATTGGGAAGAACGATTCAAGTGGTCCCCCTCGTAGGCAGATGAACGGGGAAATGTGGGCACATAGCAGACTCTCGGGTGATGTTCTTTGAAGGAATAAGTAAATTTTACATGCTCTTTATTTCTCATTGATTGACTCTCTTATTTTTTTATTTGCAGATGAGAAAAAGAAAACAAAGAAAGTCGATAATGAACTCAACCCTGTTTGGAATGAGGTGACTATGGTTTTTTTTCAACTCTGCTTTCATGGATAAGCTACATCTTTGGGTCAGAAGTTAACTCTTCTCTCTTGGAAAGAGAATCTCTGCATTTTACCCCACCCACTCCAGCTCCCTATATTCCCCCAAGGCAGCAGCGCAGTTCAAAGAGGGTGACCCTCCAAGGACTGTCTCCTGCGGGTGGAGTGGTGAGCTGAGCGGGCTCATCTCCAGAGTCTCAGAAGGAAAGCTCATAATTAAAAACACATCTGCATGTGATTAATCAAGAGCATATCACGTGGTGCTTTTTGTATATCTAGCTGAGTAATGACTTTGCTTTTTTTATATTGAAATAAGTGATGTGTACTTAATATAGAAAATTTGAAAGCTTCAGGTGAAAATTAACTTTGATCCCACCCTCTGGAAGCAAGTAGTTAACATCAGTAGTTATCCATAGTGTTTTTGAGTTAAATACATTTAATGAAATATGACATCTGAAATACAAAGCAGCAAATACAAGTTCCTATCCTACTTCTTACTATTGTATCCCAAGCATATGCTTATATTATTCAATTCAAAAGCATTTTTAATGACTAGGTAATATTCTACTGAAGGTATATAACATAACTTATTTGTGCCCCCCACCATTGACTCTGTATATATTTTCTAGGTGGTTCTGTATTTAATATTTTCATAGATATGTGAAAATTTTCATTTTTCCCACTTAGTAGAATTTTCCTACTCTGACTAATTTTTCCAAAGTTGATGATCATCCCCATTGTTTATTTCAAAAGCTGGGTCCAGCCTCCCTGCACAAGATCAGTAATAAATGTCTTACTTGTTTTCACTGAGTCACCAGGCTATAAAGACTTCCCCTCCACCCACTCTGGGTCCTTTCTTCCTCCAACTAGTTTCACTATCTCTGTAAGACAAGAGGAGCATCCTATCACACAATGAGATAAAGATGAAAGCTTCTTACTCCCCCCTGGAAAGCCCTGCTGGCCTCATGCAGGTTGCCAGGGAAGTCCAGCTGTCTGTAATTTCACTGGAACCCAGAGCAGCCACGTGGACCCCAAGTGCCACGAGAATAAGAGACATGCCTGGTTGGTCACTGTGGGTCCCTACCACCTGACACAGAGCTCCAGGATTAAAAAGAAGAAAAAATATGTTTATTCTGTGTGCTTTCACTGCTTCAGGTTTTCAGTCATCCCGATTTTGTCACAGGAAAGCAGGGAGCTAAAAATCCACCCCTCGGTTCTTGTGTCCCGATGTCAGAAAATTTAAAGTCAGACACCAAAAACCATGCAAGAGAACTTTATTATAATTGAAAGTAAAGAGAAAGTGAGGTGAAAGTAAAATAAAAGCAAAGTGAGGCTCAAGCAGAGAGCATGAGAGAGAGAGAGAGAGAGAGAGCAAGAGAGAGGGTCATCTCCAAGCAGAGAACCACAAAGGAGACAATGCTGTCTCCAAATTTATTACTGTTTGGTGTTTACCAGGAGAACTGGGGACTACCTGCTGTACTCTTTACCAGCCAGGTGTTCAACTGTCCTTCACATCAGGCGGAGGAGTTTTTGACCTTAGTTTGGTCCTCACCAACTAAGAACTGTCATGGTGGCCATCCTATTCAGGGGGGCTTCCTCTCCAGGTCAATCCCATGTTAATGTGGGCACTGGGGTCAGTAACTAGTCAGAAGTTACCTTAGTGCACCTGCGCTACTAAAGGACTCTTTCTTCCCAGAAAAATGAAGACTCTGATGGATACAATTCCTAACTTCACATCAACCTCAGTGGACCCTGCCAAGAGTTAGTCCCATTAATCCTTTTCTCTTGACGTGTTTTCCCATTAACTCCTTTGCTTCTGTTTATTTCTACAAATTAACTCCACCCTTTGCTTTCTCATCTACTTTGGAAGTAGTTTAAGGAAGCCCCTCAAGTAATTTAGAGAACACTTGTGACCTTGCCATGCATTTCACTGCTCATTTTTAGCTACCGCCACTCACTCAATCCACATGACCAATGGCAGAGAGATGGTTTGTCATGTGAACTAGCATGTCCTCTGCAGGCTTCTTCCATCTTTTTCCATTTGTTTTCAACATGGCTTTTTTTCCCACTCATATTGCAAAAGTACTTATCAAGTAAACTTTCCAACCACATTTTATAACTGAAACCAAACCTAAATGAAGTGCCAACCGTAAACCCATTGGGATTGGTGTATGGGTTCTCATGTGAGCTACAACACAAGTTTTCCTTCCATTCCAAACCCACTACAAGGCGCCTCAAAGCATTATTTGATTTGTTTAATTTGTTTGTTACCTAGCCAATCAGAGGCATCGATGGTGCTCTCCTGATTTTCTTTGCACTTTTATTAGAAAGCAAAGCATTGCATTAAAACAGGAAACTTAGAAAGGTCATTTGACTACATCATTGACCACAGTGGAACTTTTAAGTAAGGGTCCGACGCATGTTAGAAAATGTTTTCTTAGACTATTCATCTTCTTTGTGTGATAGTGATATAATTAAGAAGAGCAGATCACTTAAAAATAACTACTGAAGAAAATATTTTCACAGATAACATTTCATTTTATTTTTGCAACAGCTCTGGTAGGCATCCAGTCCAGTTCTGACCATGAGTCAGAGGTTCAGTGACCTGTCTAAAGCCACAGAACTGAGGAGATGGGAAAGTTGGGGCTGCCTGCAGGTTCTCTGAGTCTAAGGCTGGGCTGGGTCTCACACCCCTCAGCAGCTTCCAGGGGTATAATTTAATAGTTTCTACCTAACCGTAGAATTAAGTCCGAGAGACTGTCATGGGTGAAAATTTCATCCCAACAGGCAGTACTGTGCATCTTATTATGTTCTTCGATCCTCTTAACAGCCTATTTTCATAACCTTGATTTGAACAGATTTTGGAGTTTGACCTGAGGGGTGTACCACTGGACTTTTCATCTTCCCTTGGGATCGTTGTGAAAGATTTTGAGACAATTGGACAAAATAAGTAAGTTACTTTCAGCAGTTTTTCTCATGCCACATATCAAGTCACTATTGTTTATTTTGTTGACAATCACACTTGATAATACTTCCAATGTAACAGTGCTTTAATTCTATGCTCCTACTCCCTAAGGAACCAATATCGGTTGTGGTTAATCAATCACAGCACTTTTTTCCAATGATGGCAGTATTTCAAAGAGTCTGCAGACACGGAGCCACCACGAGTCTATCCTGCAACTTCTTGGTTAACTGTACATAGTCACTTCTCGCTTCTGGTTGTTTATCCGAGCTGTGGCTATATTGGACACAACACGAATCCTTCCTTTTTCCGATTATGTGTGGCCTATATACATCTTCATACTGTATCTTTCAGATTCATATGGGAGTGGTCATGGCGATGCCCAGGGTGACACCAGGGATTGTTCTCTGGGTAAAATTGGGCAGGAGTTCCAACACTGGTCCCCAGGAGACAGAATGACCTCAGTAAATTTAAACCAGTCCTGGAGCTGGACTTCGGTCATGTAGACTCAGAACCTAGTCTTGTTACGAACTCAAACTAACAAGTTCCCAAGAAACTAATACTTAAAACCAGAAGACCCACTCGATATCTTATAATGGAAATCGATTGCCCGATGGGTGGGCATGGCTGTCCTCTGATTCATTTTTTTTCAAGCCATAGTACATGATAAGCTAGATTACTCTTAAATGAAAGATGTCATTGTTCATAATATGTGCTATTTAATTAATAATGGGTTTGCAAAGAGAAAAAAGACCTAACATTTATTTATTTTAAAAATTTATTCTTTTTTTATGGATACAGACTGCATTTTGATTCATTGTACACAAATGGGATACAACTTTTCGTTTCTATGGTTGTGCACGAGGTAGATTCACACCATTCATGTAATCATACATGTACACAGGGTAATGACGTCTGTCTCATTCCACCATCTTTCATGCCCCCGCCCCCTCCCCCCTCATTTCCCTCTACGTAATATAAAGTTCCTTCATTCTTCTCTTACCCCCCACCTCCCCACCCCCATTATGGTTCATCATCCACTTAGGCAAAACATTCAGCCTTTGGTTTTCTGGGCTTGGCTTATTCACTTAGCATGATATTCTCCAATTCCATCCATTTATCTACAAATGCCAAAGTATTCTTCTTTATGACTGAATAATATTCGATTGTGTATATATACCACAGTTTCTTTATCCATTTATCTGTTGAAGGACATCTAGGTTGGTTCCACAATCTAGCTATTGTGAATTGAGCTGCTATAAACATTGATGTGTCTGTGTTACTGCAGTATGCTCATTTTAAGTCCTTTGGGTATAAACTGAGGAGTGGGATGCCCACATCAATTGTAAGAAGCATTTCAGTTTTTTATAATTAGTGCATTTAAAAATGCATGTCTTAGCTCAGGCATATTTGGTACAATCAGAAGGCTACAATGAGAGCAATAAACTAAACTAGGATGAGTTAGTTGAGATAGAGTGACCATATGCTCTGATTTGTTTGGGACAGTCCTGGTTGCTGTCCCAGTTCAAGGATTAATAATGCCCCTTTTGCTGTCAACAGCGACTTGGTTTGAACATTAAATTAGATGGTCACCCAATCATGGGGTCTTCCACTCAAGGGTCAGACTTAGCCTGGGCAGACATCAGCACCCTGGACAGTACACTGATAGAAACTGCCATGTTCATCTTTGATGTGATCCTTTCATTTGTGCTCTGTGGCCAACCAATGCCCCTTGTGGCTGATGCAGTTTTTTTCCCTTAAACTATGTAAATACATTCTAGCAAATTCTGGTCCCATTAGTCTTAGAATGAAAATCACTCTAGCTTTTTAAGGTTATGTTGCACATCTTAGCTTTGAACCATTATGTGATTTTTTTAAAAATCTCCCACCCCAAATCTCAGAGGACAGTTTTATTTCCTGCATTTCAAAGTGGGCACTAGAGCCTCACAGTACCTTGTAATTGTTACTAATAATATTCCTTTCTCTTCTTTGCTTTCCTTTTTCTGAAAATGGAACCACTGTTGATATTGTAGGCCAGCCCTCTCCAACAGAAATATAGGGCAGGGTGCATATGCAACTTAAAATTCTCTGGTAGCCACATTGGTAAAAGTAAAATGAAAACCAGTGAAATTAATACTAATTTTTGTTTGTTTGTTTTTGTGGTACTAGGGATGGAACCCAGGGTCTCACCCATGCTAAGCAAGCACTCCATCACTGAGCTACAGCACCAGATCCTTATATTTTTAACCCAGTATATCCAAAATGTTATCATTTCAGCATGCATCCATATTTTTAAAATTATCCAAAATATTTTACGTGCTTTCTCTTCCTTATTAAGTCTTTGAAATCTAGGACACTTATAGCATGTCCAATTTGGACAAACCATACTTCAAGTTCTGCATAGCCATGTGGTTGGAGGCCACCATATTGGACTGGATAGTTCATATCACTGGGCTCAAAACTCAGACCTCTCTGGATCCTCTCCCTTTTACTTCTTGTCCAATATGTTTCCAAATCTTATGTTTTCTTCCTTTCTGTGATCTGTGCCATGTGTTTTTATCCCTGCCCATAGCTGGCAGTCTGATTGAAGCCTCCATCACTTTGTGCCTATTTTAACATGGTAGCAGAATCTGATGGGCTGCCTCCCAGCTCCCATCTGTCTCTAGCTAAGTCCTTGCTTTCCTATAGCTGCACATTTGAGGGAGAGACAGAAAACAAACAAATACACAAATATGCAATGAGTCAGGTACCCTGTGAAGTGCTATGAGCTTAGGAGGAAGCTGTTATATAGTACAAAGAAGAATAAAGCAGAGTGAAAGATTAGAGAGTGGTTGAGGGTTGGGGACCAGGGAAGATGCTATTTTATATGAATGGTGACAAGGTAAGAGTTGAGCAGAGACCTAAAATGAAAGAATGAGCTGTGCCACTCTCCGGAGGAAAAGAAAATTCCAGGCAGAGAGAATGGCAAGTACAAAGGCCCCCGAGGCAGGAAGGTGTTTAAGAGACTTGAAGAGTCCAGTCAAGTTGGACAGCAATGAGCACGAGGGGGCGGAGTTGGGGAAGGATAAGAGGTCAGCAAAGCTGTGACATCCACGGCTTTGTGAACCTAGCATGGGCTTTGGATTTCATTCTCAGTGGAATGGGAATTGGGAATCCATTAAAGGGTTTTGAGTATGATCTGACATATTCTTAAATGATCATTCGGGCCTTGTGTATAGAGACTGGATATAGGAACCAGTTAGGAACAAGGGAAAATAATACTGGGAGCCTGTTATTTATTTGTTTTACAAATACATATGAAAACAGTGGGGCCCTGGGCTGATAGAACGAGGGGGAGAGAAGAAACCCCAGTCTGGACTCACCCTGGCACCATTTCAGGGGTCATGTGCTTTCTGCAGAAAGAGCTGATGTGCAGTTGATCTGAACCTGGACATTTTCTAATTCTGAACAACAACAAAAAATGCTATGGGTTCTGTTGTAAGAGGGTCCTTCTAAAGTTTAGGACTCTGTGCATCTTGGAGTCACGGTGTCTGCTGAGCATAAAGACCAACTGAGTATGTGGTCACTATGGTGTTATGATGACAGAGGAATGTTTAGGTGTCATAGAAAAAGGTAAATTCTAGGCAAAATATGAAGTAGATCTGCATCACTCTTTCAATCTTTCCCTCCCCACCCTCTCTTCCTCCAGCTGATTTTTCCCAGGCACCCAGTGTCCTTATTTTCCAGGGCTTCCTCCGGGGTACCTGCTCAGCCTGCCTCCTGAGCCATGCCCAGCACTCTCTGACACACTCTTTCCCAGAAAACTCACCTGTCCTGTGGCTCTGCCTTCAAGGTCCTGGTTTAAGGTGCTGAGAAACCAACCCCAGTGAAGGTGTAGTGGTTGCTAATAGTGAATTGTGCAATCTTCCCACAAACACTGGCTTTTGGACTGAAGCCAGTCACTTACCTGGAGGACTGAGCAAAACAGGACTTGTAGGCCCTGTGGCAGGGTCACTGGGGCAGAAGTTTTGAGCTCAGACATGTGTTCTCGGTTGTTCTGCAGACTTCACTGAATAGTGGAAGGCTGGCCCCGAGTCAGCTCTGTGCCTGGCAGGGCATGAGGGTATTATTGCTCTGTCACCTCTGCTCTTCTGTACCAAAGAGTGTGCCCCCATTATCAGAGGGGCATTGTTTCCACCAACTGAACTCTACACAGACCTTGGCCAAATTATCTGTACATTTTAGAAAAAAGAAAACCCTCTAGGAATAAGACATATGTTTGAAATATGTTTGCATTTTGGCCTTTGGCCCCAGATTGTCTTCTTGGCTTTTCTGCTGAAGATTTGGCCTTGAGGCTTCTGTGGACTGTCCAGTGTGAGAATGCTTCTGAGCATTTTTCTTCCAGTTTAAGGAATGTCCTGTCTGCCGGCTTGCCTGTTGCCATGGAGACTGGCAGCTGCAAACATTTCTCTCTTGGCATCTGTTTGCCTGTCAGCGAACAGCGCCAGCGGCTTGGGTTGGCCTGTGTGCCAAAGCCGCACCTTGGACAGACGGGTCCCAGGTGGTCCCAGCATTCACAGCCCTGGTGCCCCAGGACTGCCCCTTCTCAGGTGCTGGGAGCCGGGTGGGTTGTCCAGTGCCACTGCTGCAGTCCCTCACATCAGAGTCATCCAGGCAGCCTTGCAGACTGAAGGAGCATGATGGAAGAGTCAGAGCAGCTTCTTGATCACATGATAGACAAAAATGACATTTTTAGCTGTAATGTCAGAGTGCAAGGATTTTCCCAGTGACTGAAGAATGAGAGTTCTCTTAGCAGATAAGGCTGTCCCTTAGGACTAACATATGAACTCATTCTCCCACTTGATCTTCACACTCACCTACGAAACGGGTCTGTTTTTCCTCAGAGAGATTTAGTAACCTGTTCGCAATCATACTGCAGGGTATGAGGGTATGTGTCCGTCAGCTTGTTCATGTTCAGGCCCGTACTCTTGACTTAGGTTATAATGGAAGCCTTTGAGCACCAATAGGAACCAAGATATACATCAAAGAATCAATGATTTCTTTGCTAAAATGGAAGTTGTTTTCTTCCTAATTTTGAAAAAAAGAAAAAGCTGTTAATATCAGAGTATTGGCAGCTTTTGTAGGTTCTTCTCCAGATAAAATCCGTAAAATTTTTGTTCTGTTGGATAGGAAGTCACATATGCTTCGTATTCTACAATGGGCATGATTTGTTGAGAGTTTATATCTCATCTCATTTAATTTCACAATGACTTTGAGAAGTGAAGAGGAGACTTGAGGCTCAGGGAATTGAGGCTGGACTCTGATACCTTGGCATTCTGGCCCTGCTGCAACCCACTTGAGTTCCTCAAGAAGACCACCTTCAGGAGGCTGGACATGTAGGAGTGAAGTGAACTTACAAGTATGTGTGTGCTGCACACACATTTGTGCCTGTTCAGGGGAAGAAAAGAGGCACCGAGCAGGGCTTCTGCACGAGCTGTCCCCTCTTGATGTGGTGTCCTTTCCCTCATACTGCAGTAGATATAAAATTTTGTCACTTGGCCTTAGCATCTCTGACCACCTGGCCCAGAACCGTCCCTTCTGGTCACTGTCCATCTCATGCCCTGTTTTATTTCTTCAGAACCCTTCTTGTGAAGCTCTAATGAGCACAGGAGTCTCTGGGCAATTGGATGTTAGGGTTGGGGCTGGGGCTGAAACAAGTGCTCAGAGAATGTTGGTCTGCACAACCCAGTTCAGTGTTGATGCTGCAATGTTCTTATCCAGTTACTTCATCTGCCGGCTTTGCTGGACAACAAACTCCACACCCTTGTTGTTCAGTGCTGTACCACCAGCCCTGAGCACAGGGCCTGGCATAAGGGAGGCTCTTGGTAAATGTTTGTTGAATGAATGAATGAAAAAATGCTCTATTTATTTAACATTTAAAAATCACCCTATGGAGAAATGTTTTACCACATGCACCTCAGAAAGAGCCATTAATCTCCAGGATATCTAAAGAACTCAAAAAACTTAATACCAAAAACACAAAAAAACCAATCAATAAATGGGCCAAGGAACTGAACAGATACTTCACAGAAGAAGAAATATGATCAATCAACAAATATATGAAAAAATCTTCAACATCTCTAGCAATTAGAGAAATGCAAATCAAAACTACTCTAAGATTTCATCTCAACTCCAGTCAGAATGGCAATTATCAAGGATGCAAGCATCAATAAATGTTGTCAAGGATGTGGGGGAAAAGGTACACTCAATACCTGGCTGATGGGATTGCAAATTTGTGTAACCACTCTGGAGATTCCTTAGAAAACTTGGAATGGACCCACCATTTGACCTAGCTATCTCACTCCTCAGTTTATACCCAAAGGACTTAAAATCAGCATACATATCAATATTTATAGCAGCTCAACTCACACTAGCTAAACTATGGAACCAAACTAGGTTCCCTTCAACAGATAGATGGCTAAAGAAAATGTGATATATATACACAATGGACTATTACTTAGGTTAAAGAAGAAAGAAATTATGGCATTTGCAGGTAAATGGATGGAACTGGAGAATATCATGCTAAGTGAAATAAGCTAATCCCAAAAAACCAAAGGACGAATCTTTTCTCTGATATGCAGATACTAATTCACAATGGGGGGTGTGCTAGGGAAGAATAGAGTTACTTTAGATTAGGTAAAGGGGAAGAAGGGAGGGGAGGGGGTGTGGGAGTAGGAAGGATAGACGAATTGGACATTAATACCCTATATACAGACACATAATGGGGGGGAGGGAAGGGTTAGTGTTAGGGTTAGAGTTAGGGTTAGGGAGGGGGGCAAGTATGGAGGAAGGAAGTACTGTATAGAGGGTAAAGAGGGGTGGGAGGGGTGGGGGGAAGGGAAAAAATAACAGAATGAATCAAACAACATTACTCTATGTAAATTTATGATTACACAAATGGTATGCCTTTACGCCATGTACAAACAGAGAAACAACATGTATCCCATTTGTTTACAATAAAAAAAAAAATACCCTATATACATATGTCACTACACAACTGTGTGATCCTACATCATGTACCACCAGAAGAATGAGAAGTTATACTCTATTTATGTAAGATGTTGCAAAATGCATTTTACTATCATGTATATTTAATCAGGACAAATTAAAAAAAAAAAATTCTAACAAGGAAAAAAATCACCCTATGGCTGTCATGTTAGCCCACTGGTAAAGAGCAACTTCTGTGGAATCTGCCCTCCTCAGCTCTCTGGAACAGTTCTGATTCCAGCTTGGGTTTAAGCAACAAGCAAATGTCTGCTATTTGGTAGAGAGATGTGGAATAATACCAAGCTCCCAGGAGGGTGGTAGAGTGGCACGGTGGTATTCTGGAGTCAGACAGAGGCTGTTTAGAGACCCAGCTCTACTGATCATGCACAAGTGACCATGGGCAAGTTACTTCATCTCCCCAGGCCTCAGAAGTCTCAGTCATAAAATGACCACCATAGTGTAGCAGTTCCGCTTATGCTAGGATGACAAAATGGGGATAAGATTTACTCACCCTCTTGACAACTGAAAAACTAGCCCAAATGCAGTAGTTTTCAGATATCACTGACACAGGACAGCAATATCTAAGAGATATGCTCCTAAGAGAGGGGAAGCAAATGAGGAGAGCCTTGAGTACCAGCTGAATGCCTAGGGAGACCCATTCCTGAGCCACAGTGTGGGAGAGGGTCCCAGGCAGACCCTGATTGTCTCCCAGAGCTGGAGAGATGCAGGTGGGAGCCTAGAGAGGCCAAGGTGACTCAGGGACCAAGAGGAAAGGGTAACAGACAGAGAGGGGGACAGAGGGACAGAGACATCCAGACACAAAGCAACAGAGAAAAAGAGAGAGAGAGAGAGAGAGAGAGAGAGAGAGAGGAGAGAGAGAGAGGGAGGAGAGAGAGAGAGAGGAGGAGAGAGAGAGAGAGAGAGGAGAGGAGAGAGGAGAGAGAGAGGATGAGAGATGAGAGAGAGAGAGGGAGAGGAGAGAGAGAGAGCTGTTCCAGAGATTGGCAGCGAGTTCTCCTGGACTCCTTCAGCTGAGGGCTGATCAGTGAGGAAACTATTGATACAGGGGGAAAGAGCCCCTGCCAAGAGGCAAACCAATATCATCCTGGGGACTCACACAGGACTAGGAATAGTTTATGTTCCCACCACTCAGAGTGGAAAAACCTCGTAATTCATGGAGAAGGATTTTACCTTAGTAATATGGAGGGGGGAAAAAAAAGGCAATAGAAACTGACCTGAAATTCCTGAAATGGCATGGAAGATAACATTAGTAGGCGTGGACAATGAGCAGTGTATTATATTTCACAGATTTAAGTGCTTGAGCATGAGACATGGAAGATACAGGAAAGTTCCAAACTGAACTAATGGAGATGAAAATTATAATGTCTGAGATAAAATGACCATAATTAGCTCTCTAAGAGTTTGCATTTCTAGTATTCTTTCCTGCCACATGTTTGTGCCTGTGCATGCAAAACCACCATCCCAGGCATCCACACCCACATGCAGAGAAGTCAGCAACAATATCTGAATCTAAGATACCATGCAAGACATCTGTTCTGCTATATTGTATGTAAGAAGGAGATAACAGAAACCTTAATATACCTACAAAGAAAATTATTCAAGTTGTGCATAACAGGCATGGGCAAGCGTCCATCTGTTGATGCTGAGATTAGGTTGGATGTTAGTTCTGCTACTTACTGGCTGGGTGAATCTTGGCAAGTCTCTTCATCTTTTTAATGGGGAATAAAATACTTCCTCAATAAAATCTAGACAAAAGGGCACATCTAATATAATTAAGGAAACATTTCAATTTCCTGATGAAAACATAATAGCGAACGCTTTTGTGGGTTTACTAAGTGGGAGAGATTGTGCTAAAACTGTTCTACACATAACCATATTTCATCTTTATTACAATTCTCAGTCAGTCTATCCCCAACTTATAGATAAGAAAAATATGGCTCAGAGAGATATGCCAAATTGGGTAAGGTCATTTAGCTCTATAAGGGAAGATCGTGGAATTAATGTATATTCAAATCATCTTACACTGAGCCCAGAGCCTCCAGGATTTGTTCTGTGGGTGTGATGTGTATGTGTGTGTGTGTGTGAGATGTGTGTGTGTGCGTGTGTGTGTGTTAAGGTTGTGGACCATTGTGCTAGAATGTGAGAGGACAGCATAATAAACACACACACACACACACACACACGTAGCAATTAGGGGGCTATGAATTAGAAAGTGAAAGGAAAAGATTAGATTGTGAAATATGCTAACTCCCTGGGTCAAGTTTGGTTTTTTTGGTTTTTTTTTTTTTGTTTGTTTGTTTGTTTGTTTGTTTGTTTGTTTGTTTTTCAATTAGAGAAAGCACAATGAGTGTGGTTGAGAATGAAATTAGCTTGCCAGGGCGGAGTATCTGTAGATCTGTCTTCCAGCTTTTACCACTGTTATTCCTCCTAGTTCTGAGACTGGTTCCTGACCTTGCCATGTGTCCACATGACAGTGGGGTTTATTTAGATGTCCCCTTTCTCTCTCGGGTGTGGGGAGGTGGCAGACAACCATGACTGCTTTTCTGACTGGAGTAGCTAGAAGTCTGTGTAGAAATCTGAATCAGAAGCACATGTTACCATACAGCAGAATTCTCAGTTCTGATTTCTCTTTAGTTCCATATTTGTAGCAGAGCAACAAAACTACAGAAAGATCATGGTTACTTAGGGTTGGATGTCTCTGGATGCTGCAGAGGCTGTACTGCAGTACCTGGGGAGCCCCCAGTTAAGGAGCTGGAGTCCTGGGGCATCTGTTACAGTCTTGTGAGTGAGCAAGGGTAGACCACATGCCCAGAGAAAGATGCCCAGGGAAAGAGAAAGGAATTTCCTAACAATAAGACTGTAATTCTCTTTGCATTGTTCTTTGGAAGATGATCTCTTAGGAGAGGAAGCTTTATTTTTTTCAGGTCCAGGGATTGAACCTAGGGGCACTTAACCACTGAACCACACCCTTTTTATTTGTTTTGATACAGGGTCTCACTAAGTTGCTTTGGGTCTCGTTAAGTTGCTAAGTCTGGCTTTGAACTTGAGATCCTCCTTACAGGTGTGTGCCACCATACCCAGCTACATAAGTTTTTTGTTTTATGTTTTGCAGTTCTGGGAATTAAACCCAGGCCTTGCATGTGCTAGGCAGGCACTCTGCCACTGAGTTCTATCTCCAGCCTCTAGGAGAAGAAGCTTTATAATGCACAAATAATTTGCAAGGTCATTGGACTGTCTTCAGTGACATATCAATTCATTTATTCATCATATAAATATATACTAATGCCTACTCTGGGTCAGAAATGGCTTTGGGCACTCACTGGGGGAGCCCTTTGCCTTTCATCGAACTAACATGTATTTGGGAAGAGATAATAACCAAATAACTACACATCTAGTAATACCAGATGGTGATGAGTGGTAGAAAGAAAGTAAAGCAGGGTACAAAGAAAGAAAATGACAGGGTAAGGAGAGTGTGCTGTTAGATAGGGTTTTCATATAAGGATTGGTTTTGGGGGTTCTTCTATAATGAAACCTCTCATTTTATAAGAATTCCGGATTGAAAAACTTTATTCAGATTCCACTAAATTGGATTTCATGAGTTTTCCACTGCAGCTGAAGTTTGCCTCTTTCTAACTCTGGAAATAAAAGTTTCCTCCCAGACAGATTTGTGGTACCCGTGGCCTCAGCATAGGAAGGGGGCTATCTGTAATGGGCAAGAGAAAGGGCTGGTTTGAAGAACTTTGCACAGCACTTGTACAGGAGTGGAGGTGGGCAGTGACAAGGGGTTCTTGCGTGTTCGTTCATACTCGCCCGCCCCCTGTGTGATGAGCCCCACTGTGGCTGGGGCTGGACCTGTGTTCAGACCAGCTTTCCCTGCAAGTACTCGCCTGAGCCACATCCTTCTAAGCTTCTTTGAAATTCTCTTTTCTAGAATGATGTTGGAAAAAATAATAAAAGAATTATCCCTTTAGCCCTAATAAAAGCACCACCAGGTAGGAGCTGACACTGTCAGTGTTTACAGACAAGGAGACTAAAGCTCAGCCAAGTGGACCTGTACAGATCCCATATAGCACAAGATGAGGCAGAGCTGGTCAGGTCTGCCTACCTCCAGGTTCAGAGTCACTCTGCTGTGTGGTCTCCCTTACCTTATAAGCCGCAGGGGCATGAATGAATAAATAAATGCTCCAATGAAGGAAAAGCTATGACTGTGATTATAATGGTTGAGGGAGTTGGATGAGTCAGAGCCAGAGAACTCCACTGACCCATCTGAGTGGGCAAGCATGGATTCAGACTGTTGAGCCTGAGTGGACAGGGGAATCAGTCACATGGAAATAGGAAAATTAGCAGGGTATAGTCCTTTTATTTACAAAATATTGATCCAGGTGCATTGGCGCTCTCCTGTAATGCCAGCCACTCAGGAGGCTGAGGCAGGAGGATTGCCAGCTCTAGCTCAGCCTCAGCAGCTTAGCAAAAGCCTATCTCAAAATAAAAAGTAAAATGGGGTGGGATGTACCTCAGTGGGAAAGCACCCCTGGGTTCAACAGTGATACTGAGTGTCTTTAAGCTACCAGGCATTAGGCTGGTCAACCTGCTCCTTACAGCCACCAGGTAACTGACGCCCACCACCTGGATACTTTACTGGACCGGGGGCTCTCTGGTGGGAGACCTGGCCTTCCATCATCCAACGTTAAAGAGATGTGGCTTGTGGCAGGATAGGCAGGGAAAAGTAGAGCAGACACTGGGCCAGTACTGCCATGACCTTTGGGCTAGGTCCATGCTGCTAAAACCAGGAAATGGAGTTTGTTAAAAGTATAGGGGAGGCTTGTGCACAGCAAGGTTTGGGAACTTTTGAGGACCAGTGTTTCTCTGTTGTTTAAAACCCATACTCCCCTTTTAATGAACGAGAAAGAATCCTCCAGGTTCTCCCACAATCCTAGTGTTCTGTTCTTATGTTAAATGGTTGGCTTTCTATGCACATTTCTCAAATGAGAACCTGCATTATCACATTGGATGTTTTCAGAACCCCACGTGCCCCCTGTTCCCTGATCCTGCTTTGCCAGCCGCCTTCTCTTCCCCCAGCCCTGCACTCACCCTCTTCCTTCCTCAGACTCCCGATGGAGGTTACTGGTCTAGACCATTGTTTCTCAGACTGTGTAAGAATTGTCTAAGGAAAATGTCTGGCTCAGGGTCCTGGGAACCTGCAAAGATCTAGGTGTTGCTGCTGCAGGGAGGCACATTCTGAGAAAGAGCTCAGGAGATAATCCAGAGGCTGACAAGGGTGGGTCAGGGGTCTGGGAGGTGCGAGTGGATGGGAGACATGGGCAGATGCTCTTAGAGGGGCTTTTGCCTTGGCAAGGGATTCTTGCAGTGTTATTTGCTAACTTGGCTCTGTTAAAGAAAAGATTGTTCAGTGACACTCATTAAAGCATGGTAAGGAAAACTTTATCCAGGACCATTGCCGCAGTCAGAGGGACCACTGCAACCAGGTTTTGCAGAGAGAGAGAGAGAGAGAGAGAGAGAGAGAGAGAGGGGAGGGGGGGGACTGGGCTCCACTTCACAGACAGCCTGTGCAAGGAACAGGGTAGGAACTGGGGGATGGAAAATTTCTAAGAGGAAACATCAGGGATAAGGGGGATTCTAGCTAAACCAACCTAACAGGATTCTTGCTGAAGGCAGGCCAGGGTGATCAGATGTCACATGGGGGATGGCGGAAGATGAAGAATCCGATTAGATACGGATTGCTAAACTGACTTAGCAGGGTTCTTGGCTAAAAGGCACTTTATAAGGAAGTATACAGGAGACGGTTCAGGAGGCTGACTGAAGTCTAGTCGAGCAAAGGATCTGCCCCTGCCTTTCCTACTAGTCTGATTCTGGTTCACATTAAGGGGCCTGCTTGGCTCTTGCACCTATTGGCTTGAGACCATGGGGGGACCCTGATGAACTGGCTCAGGAGAGGGATAAGTGTGGGGACGGGAGTTGGAGACCCAGCCTTGGAACCCCGGGGCCATACAGGCCTGGCCAAAATGAAAAGGCTCAGCCTGCGAAGAGCCTGTGCTTCAAAGGATGGGAGGTCAGCATCTTCAGTTTCTCCACATGGGACCTGGGGGCAGCTTGGGAACTTTTTTTGTTCAATTCAGCTTCCCAGAGGACAGCAAGACAGTCCTCTACTACAGTCCCTAGAGGCAGGAACAGCACAATGTGTGGTTTATTTTCCAGCCTCCAACATATTTCTCCTTTTCTTCATGAAGGAATTTCCAGTAAACCCTCCTGCAGTAATTAATCCGTGTGGGCTGTGTCCCGGCTGCAGAGAAGGCTTGGTGTACGTGAGCTCCCCTGCTTAAGAACCCAGCCAGCGAGGCCTGACTCATCACAGAGGCATGCGGCTCTCCATGTTTGCGCCAATGCTAATGGGAGGACATTCTCCATTCCTCTTTTTTAAACAAACTACACTTTGTCTATTTTAAGATGAACAAAATAGCCAAGGAAGTTCTTAACCAGCACTTGCATAACTAAATCGACTGGTTTACCATTAAACTTTTTATTCCCCCAATTCTAATATCTGAGTTAGGATCGTCAAGTTGTTGCTCCCATTGCTTGAGATTAGTTCCCTGTCACACAGAAACCCAACTCCAAGTCATATGACATTCATGGACTGAAAGGAAAAGGAGCATGACTGTGTTTTTCTTCACTTTAAAATACATCTGCAACTGATTAATGCCACAAGTAAAGCCAGGGAGCTGAAGAGCCTTTCGCTGCAGTTTCCTTTTGAGCCCCGGTCTGCCTGTTTTGGTGTGGGGTGTAGTCCAGGGGGAGACTGATTTTTTTCCATGAAATACAGGGCCATTTCCCCACTCCCCTTGTACCATCTTTTTGGCCCATTCATAGCAGTAATAATATGAAAGAAAGAAGGTGCCTGGTTCAGTGTCACCTCCTTTAAAGGAATTTGGCTGTGGTCAGATTGAGCTGTTCCAATCCCCTTGGAAGAGGCCAACTCACCATTTCCAGTTTTTCACAATATTCTGTATCCAGGCAACGCAGCAGCAAATAGGCCTGGCCAAGCCTGCCTGGGAGTTCCTGCAGAGCTCCAGCTTGCCCAGAGGGGAAGTTTCTTTTGACTCACAGTTAAAGTTCTTAGAAGCTATAACTGTCCCTTTTTTCTCAACCCAGCCTAGCTGTAACAATATCTCTGGGATTATAGTTTTTCCAAGTTTCCATCTAAACACACCAGCTTTATTTCAGAAAAAAATAAAATAAAATCTGGTTTCTTTTACATGTCCCCCACGAACGAAAGCTTCAGAGTCTTATGATGAAAAAGTAGATTTTTGGAATGGGACTAAAGGTTTCTAAAAGAAGAAATTGAGGTTAAAGTTTATAATTGGCTTCTTTTTACTTTACTCCATTCCTGGTCAGTGATCTGTTGCTACTGTCTCATGAGAAAGCAAAAGCAGAAGATATTGGTTAAGTCAGATGGGAGGGTGAGAAGCCATTCAGGATCATAAAGGATCAGCAGATGGGCTCTGTGTTTTAGGTAAGCTTGTTCTCTCCATTTAGCCACAAGCCCCACCTGCTGTCACTCACAACACTCAGTGTGTTCCACATTTATGTTACTGGCCTAACCTTTCCCCCTGACACCCTATGTGAATTAGTTTCGTTTTACAATGTTTTAGGCTGATATTCTTTTTTTTTTTTTATTTTTTTTATTTTTTTAGTTTTATTTTATTCATTTATTGATATGTGGTGCTTCACACATGGTAGGCAAGTACTCTACCACTGAGCCACAACCCAGTCCTCAGCCAATATTCTTGAAAGCAGAAACCCTGCTTATCATTCTGGGTTGCCCAACACAGTTTAGGAGTGAGGGTTAGGGTTAGGGTTAGACAGGAAAAACTTCAAGATAAAGTAAATATTTAACATGAGATTATTCCCTAAGTAGACATATAAAAAGAACAGCATCTATACAAGCATATATAACAGACTTTTAGAGCTGAAAATGACTTACTTACATCCACTTGTCTGCCAATAATGAAGTGGGCTTAGAAGGATGAGTGACTCAGATGGGCCTCAGAGTTAGGGCTAGAGCAGTAACTATTCTCAAACTGGGGCAGTTTTGCTCTCCAGGGGACAACCAGCAACGTGCTAGTTGATGATCATAGCTGGGCAGGGGCACTATGAGCATTTAGTGGGTAGAGGCCAGGGGTGCTGCTGAATAGGTGACAAAGCACAGGACAGCTCCTCACAGGGAAAAAAACAAAAACAAAAACAAACGAACAAACAAACAACAACAAAAACAACAAAAACTAATGGGTTCAAAATGTCAGCAGTGCCAAGGTTGAGAATGTTGGTCCAACCCCAGGCCAGGCCTCTTTCCACTTCTACATTGTCTCAGCATGCTACAAGGTTCATGCTAAGATTTATTTACTGCTGATAGAGGTTTAGGTCATTTTGACTTTAGCAGAAGCAAATCAGTACATGTTCAATTGTGCAAAGTCATTATCTTGATCAGAGTTAGGCCATGAATCACCCAACTGTGAGGAATAAAGTCACATTCGTTTCCATGTCTTTCAAGGAGAGTATCTCATTGAGACATTTGACAACAGTCAGATGACTTTTTAAAACATAGGCTTTTCACGCTTCCTTCTTCTTTAAAGCTAAATTAGCCAAACCCATGACTCCTTCATTTTATTTTTGTGGTGCCTCGTTACTGCTAGGCAAGTACTCCACCTCTGAGCTATGTCCTCAAAGTGACTGTTCTATTCTAATACCATAGAAATATTCTAAAAGCATAGAAAGCAGTTCTCAGCTCTCCGTGGGGCCAAGGGAGAGGTATTAGGGCTCTCACTTTGTGTTGGAGGAATAGCTTTGTCTGGTGGCAATGGAGCAAGGTATGGACCACTGTCCTCAATATGGCAGGGGAATAAAAATTCAACCAAGGAGAAAAAAATACTCTAAACAGTATACTGAGTGAACAGACTCATCTAAAAAATACTCAAAATTGACTAGTAGATCTAATTTCTGTATTGACTTGAAAAGGATGAAAAATTCACTTTCATTTCTCTGGAGACAATTTTTTTTCTTTTCTGTTGCTAACCACAGACTGTGCTTAGGATATTAGAAGAGACAAAAATCTGTCATAGTTGTTGAGCATCGTGTGTAGCGCTCTGTATGAGAACATGCACTCTTCCAAGAAATTGTAAGAAATGATCTACATTGCTGGATAAATGGAGTGAAACAGCTCCATAGCAATTTCCTGGTTTGTGCAATAAAATAGATCTCTTCAGAGAAAGTGAAATCACTTAATATTGTGGAGTCACTGATGCATGTGATTGGGTTACGGACTCCAGTTCTACAATCTAGACCTCCTTTTGAGGTCTGAGTTGGAGAGAGGAAAATGGATATATATTTGTCACTTCAGAAACATTCTGTGCCCATGTTGACATCAACTTTCACTTCCTGATTTTTAAAGAAACTGTACAAATTTTAAGATGTTATTTCTCCATAAAATGAAACTTTCCTGATTATTAATTTTGCCCCAAAGCCCAGAGTGACATAAAAATACTCAACTACAGTTTTCTTCACCCTGAATTTTTTTTTTTTTTTTAATGGAGAATCTCTTCTATCACTTTAAGGGCTTGATATTCATTTTCTGTTTTAATGCTAATGGTTTTCTGTTCTATCACATTTGCTATGTATTAGTGTAAGTCGTTGCAAAGGTAGCAAGGTCTTAGTAACATGAAAACACTCTTACTATTCCTTTTTTCCTTTTTCAGCATCCACAACTGAGATGAAAGCACACCCTGGGCTCCCTTGCTTTCCACAAAGCGAACTTCTTCAACTCCCCTGTTTTCATTCATGTTTCTGGTTACATCCTCCCCGTCACATACAATCTTCCATGGGTTACAATTTTACAGTTGACCAGTTCCCTGGGGATGTGTTCTGTCCATTTTTAAGTCATGTGCCTTACTATAAAAATGTTTCAGATCTTCTTCCTTAATTATTCTTTCCTTCACTCAGTAAATATCTTTTAAGTAGCTGCCACGTCCCAGGCTCTGGGTTACAGTAGTGGACAAAACAGGAACAACCCAAGCTTTTAGGGAGCTTCACTCTAGTGAGGGAGACACAGGGTGCTTCTCTGTTGCAGTCGGTGCAGTGGAGACAGGTGGGCCAGTAGCAGAGACTTGGTCTAACCCAGGCAGAGAGAACAGTGCCCACTTCTGAATCAAATTGCTGTTCCACCATTCAGCTATGGTGGGGTAGCAAGTTATCCCCATCAGTGATCCGCCAACCTTTTCTCAAAGTAGACACTCTGAAGGTCTATGGGGCCGTGGCGGAGGGTAGCAGGGGACATACGTTTTCACAGTGGGCAAAGTTCTGTGTCCTTTTAATTTCCCATTACAGAGGAATACCTTCCATCTTACTGAGTTTTGTCCTGGATTCTGGCTGTATTTGTCTTTCCTGCTGGTCCATCTACCTCGGTCGTGACTGTTGGAATTTCATAGGCATTATAGTTAGACTCTTGAGCTGACTACTTGTTATGGTGGCAGATATGTCATGTTTACTTCAAAAATACCTGGACACATCTCATTATGATTTGATTTAAATGATAACAATGAATAGCAGAGGGTTGGGGAGGGATCCCACGAGACAATGGTGCAAGCCCCCTACTTACACTACTGTGTGCTTTTTGTGTTCCCCTGCAGATTAATTGGCACAGCAACCGTCTCCCTGAAGGACCTGTCTGGAGACCAGAGCAGATCACTGCCCTACAAATTCATTTCCCTGCTAAATGAAAAGGGACAAGACACGGGGGTGAGCATTCCCTCTTGCTGTTGTTAAGTTTATTTTCTGATCGCAGCCTCTCTAAATAGGTACATATTGTCTGAAGCACAATCAGAATTCAATTGTGCTTTTAAAAAATCAGCTTCATGTGACTACTAACAAGCGTCCATAGAGCTACCTCACTCAGCCCGTAACCTCTCACTGCTTCATTTTCCGATCAATGTATTTTGCTTGAGAGCGTGGGCAAATGTAAAAATTGGTAGGTACTAAGAGAGAGTATCCCTGTAGGCAAGAATACAGGTTAGGCTTCTCAGCCTCCATGAGAGAGAGTCAACTGTGCTGTTCTGGTCTCTGAAATAACCAGTTTGCTATGGATCAATGTTCTGATCATGAAACATTGATTCAAAATGTCATCTATCATCAGTCTACCCCAAACCTAGCTGAGAGAAATGATACTGAGGAAAGATGGTCTGCCAGGGATTTTCCTGACTTCTTATTTTTTGGAACATGGAAGAAAGCCCATGTAAAACTCTAAAAATGGCAGAACCAATGTGATTGAATGGAGAAGGGAATGTAAAGGCCCTGGAGCGCTGCCCCTGGATCCTCTCACCCCTGCTGGGGTCCCTAGAGCCCCTCTGGGCATCCAGAAGCTACTTGGACCCCAGCAGGAAAACAAGTGAGCCAGCAGATGAGCCATCTGTGTGCTCTTCTGGGTTTTGATTCCTTGGACTAAGTTTAGCAACAGAGCCCCTCAGTGATCCCTGTGTTTGGCCATCATGCTGTGGCCTTGGTCTTGGTAACAGGTAGCCACAAGATTCTGCTCTTACAATTCCCCGCTCCCGGTGCTGGGGGTCAAAACCAAGGCCACACGCACGCAGGGCAAGATACCACTGAGCTCTCTCCCCAGCCTTTTGATTTTATTTTGGAGACAGCATCTTGCCCAGGCTGGCATCCACCTCCTGAGCTGTAGGATCACAGGCAGCACTGAGCCCCGCTTCTTATGATTCTTTATTTGCTATGGGACTGTGGACATGCATATTTATTAATCTCAGTGTCTCCTAGATCAATAGTTCTTTTTAATTTTTTTGGTATGAGGGATTGAACCCTGTGGTGCTTAATCGCTGAGCCACATCCTTAGCCCTTTTTAATATTTTATTTAGAGACAGGGTCTCACTAAGTTGTTTTAGGCCCTCACTAAATTGCTGAGGCTGGCTTTGAATTTTTGGTCCTCCTGCCTCAGCCTCCTGAGTCCCTGGCATTACAGGTCTGTGCCACTGTGCCCAACTCTCTAGATGAATTGTTTAAGTTACTCACCAAATATGCTGATCCATGAGGGAATATTCACTGATAAGTAGTCACACACACAAAAAAAGCAATGCAATGTGTGTGCGTGTGTTAAGAGACCACCAGATGTAGCAAAAGTAACAAATTAATGTTTGAATGCTCATTTAAATTTTTATGCCAAATAAACAATGATTTTTTTTTCTTTTTAGTGTATGTCCTATATTTTATCTGGTAGCGTAATGTGTGTGTGTGTGTGTGTGTGTGTGTGTGTGTGTGTGTGTGTGTGTGGTGTGTCTTTGTGTGTTCATGAGCATGCACACATCATCCTTATTGCAAAGGACTTCCTTTATTCTGAGGTTTCTCTTTCCCTGTTTTGGATATTAAAATGTCTTTCTTTTATGAAATGACTGTGACAGTAAATGGTAATTGTGGGCACATGTTTGGCAAAATAAAAATTAGCAATCCTGTGTTGATTTCCCCTAGAAAAATTTTATTTTTAAATTTTGTAGATTCATGAAATATAAACACATAATAAACTCTAAAATAGAATTTTGTCTAAGATTTTATGAACAGGAATAACTTTATCTCCTGTATGGACCTAATATGTTTCCTTCTTTCTAGTAATGAGAGTTATACAGAATTTTGTTTTCCTTTTTTCTTTGACTCGCAAGCATTTTGGGATCATGGTTTATGTGAGAGGGATGACTTTATAATTTGCATATTTGTTTCCTCTACTCAGACTAGTCTTCCCTTTTTGATCCTATTTTATGAATCACATTGTTATATGCATTTTGTTAGACCCTTAAAATTCTTTATTAGACAAAAATGTGAAAATAAATCTCAGCAGTTGATACCCATATAAGTCAACAAGCAACAAATGAATTAGGCATTAAAAATGAGTGTCCTCAATTGTAGCTCTGTAATCAGAGGCCATGTCCCCTATAAGATGGAGCCTAATTCCAAGTTCATACTTGCTTGTTACAAACTTGACTCCAGGTAGTGACATTGCCTCTTAGGAATGATACACTTGGCACCCTTTAAGAGGTAGCTCCTTTCCCATTCCACCTTGGCTCACATGTGGGAAAACAGGAATAGACCTGCATGTGGCGTCACTGTTCTCCCTGTCTAGTCTAACTTTCCTACTTCCCTGCTCATCCCTTCTTAGAGTTTTACTCCTGCTGGGCTGACTGGCATTGAATCAGTAACGTTCTGATGCCCCGCACTGATTCTGTGATGAATTATTTCTATGCAGGCCACCATTGACTTGGTGATCGGCTATGATCCACCTTCAGCTCCACATCCAAGTGACCCAAGTGGAACCAGCATGCCAGGCACAGGAGGTAAGCTGAATTCTTCTGAGGGCCAGGTCACTCCAAGAGAAATCTGCTAAGACACACAAGTATTATTACACTGTCTGCAGCTTCCTGCCCAGCAGATGGGGGCTCTATACGGCAGGTGGAGCTGCCTGAATTGGGACATTGCAATTGTCTATGAATTGCCCTTCAAGGTGGAGGGGAAAGGTGAAACAGTCCTTTGTAAACAACTTCACCACAAACCCGCCCAGCACACACCTGGACTGCAGAACAATGTCCCAAGCATGGTGTTTTCTCGGGTTTGTGGGTCCCATTCCAGACAGTGTTCCAGGTTGTGGGGTTCATGGAGTGGCCTCTCTGCTCTCTTCTATGTGTCTTCTTGCCTCCCCAAAAGTGTGACCAGTGGACTGTGCTCTTGGGGACCAGTCTCATAGTCAGCCGGTACCTTGGACTTGGGGTCTCTTTCTCTGTCTCCCTTGGCCCTGATCCCCTCCACCCTCAAACAACAGTCCCTTGGTCCTTTAGCCAATTGCTTCTCTTCAGAACAACCCTCCTCTTATTCTCCTTGATCCTGACATGGGTTGTCAGTCAGTGGGGCCATCAGATCCTATAACTCAGGGCAGGGTTGAGTTAGGCTGTTAAGGGAAGGATTTAGGCCTCAGTTAGAGGGAGGATCTACATGACAATATTTCAAGACCAGAACTGTAGTCTGTCTAGCATGCAGGAGGCTGGAGACCCTGAGTTCCATCCCCAGCACTGCATACAAAAAAAAATTTTTTACAAAGCAGAACTTGACCTCCTTTAGTGTTTTCTAATGTGATGTGATGCAAAAACTGCCAACTTCTGCCCTGAGACGTGTTACCGAATTCCTGTTCGAGGTTGAGTTACCCCAACCTCGACATGTGCCCCAGGAAGAGGGACCCCTTATTCCAACACACTCAACGTCAAGTCCTCCCTCAGGAGGAAGTGCTGTCATTTGTTTCTGCTTCTGTCTTCTTGTTTCTCTGGCTTCTGAACTCTGCTCTCTGGCCACCTGGGTGGCCCCCGCCCAGTGCCTGAAGTGACACCTGTCCTTCCTGCCCTGTGGCATCTCTGCCCCTTTCCTCCCTGACCTCTTATCCTATCTCAGCCTCATCTCAACTGCTGCCCTGCTTGAGCATCCATTATTAATGTTTCAGCCCATTTCTTGGAAAAGTAGTTGGAGTTTCCAGTGTGGGTGAGCTGGCCTCCTCCTGCTTGCTGCAGGTCAGGGCTGACAAGAGCCCAGTGTATCAGCAGTACACTCCCTGTGTTGCCTTCTGTCTAGTGGCACCTTGAACATGCCACTTGGTTCTTGGAGTCACTATCCTTCAAGAGTCCTGCGGTGACTCAAGAATGTCTGTGATTCCCCTGCATCCATAGCAGGAATGACAAATAAAACAGAGGAGACAGGTCCGGCTGCCCGGCATACCATCAGATATGGAACTGAGGGCTCCCAGCCTTTTCCTTCCCACCCTCTCTGCCGATGACTGTTGTCACCAACATTTGCATCTGCCTGGGAAGGAGAAGTAGGAACTTTCTGGCCCTCTCGAGGCAGCCCCGTGGTTGGGCTATCTGGAGTAGCCTCTGATTGGGAAAATCCTACCCTAGACCTGAGTGTTAGTTTCTTCTGGCTGCTGTAACAAACACCCAAACCGGGAGGTTTAAAGAATGGAGGTGTCTTCTCCTGCTGTTCTGAAGATTAGAAGTTTGAAAGAAAGGTTTAAGCAGGACTGGTTCTATCCAGAGACTGACAGAAAATCTGTTCCAAGTCTCTGTCCTACCTTCTGGTGGTTCTTTGGTGTTTCTTGGCTTAAAAATGTGCCCCTCCAATCCCTGCTTCTGTTGTGACATGATGTTCTCTCTGCCTGTGTCTGGGTGCAGATTTTCCGCTCCTTAGAAGAACAATAGTGTTAGAAATACTGGGGTGCCACAAGAAATCAGACACGTACTGAAGAGTTCCTCAGCAAGGCAAATGTGACTTCTGCGGAAGGGTGTGCTACCGAAAACATCTGGCAAGCAAGCACACTGGGTGGGAAGTCTGCCCAGGTTCTTATCCCTAATGCAGCACTGCCCCCCTGGGAGTTCGGGGTTACAATCTATGCGATTGACTAATTTAAAATTGGGGAGGGCAAGGGGAAGGACTATAGTTATGACTGGATCACTAGGGCATGGTGGCATTATGACTGGAAGACAGGACAAAAGGAGATATGTTGAGGGGGTTCAAAATGGCTACATTTTGTTAGAAATAAGAGGTGCTACACGAAATCAAACACATGCTCAAAGGTGTGTGGGCAAGCCAAACCTTCACGTCTGCCAGAAGGGCGCGCTGGGAAACCTGGTTAAGCAAGCGCGCCTGGGTGGGCAGTCCGCCAACATTTATCCCTAAGGAGACATTGCCCCTCACTCCTCATAGGAAGAGCTTGGGGTTACAGTCTACGGGATTAGCTAATTCTAGAATTAGGGTGGGCAAAAGGGAAGGGCTACAATTGATCCAGTTAAGGCTAAATACTCGATTGTGAAAATGAACCCCCAGACTTTCTGTTTCTCACAATTTCATCCATATAGTTTTGTAATTTAAAAATAGTTCCGTCTAATTACACACAGTTAAATTTAGGTTTTAGATTACAGAAAACACATTTTTTGTTATGTATTAGGAAACTCAGACTACAGGCTTAACATTGACAGAAAAAAAAAAAATTTATCTTACAATAGACACTAGATTAGGGCCGAACCTGAGCCAGTATGACCTCATCTAAGAAGGTTTTTTCAGAATAATTCATCATATTCTGAGGTTCTGGATGGGTATGAATTTGGAGGCAGGGGAATAGTATTCAGCCAAGTATACTGGGAGGTAAAATATTAATTTCATTATGTCTATTCCATTTTAAGAGCCAAAATGTTTAATGTGTTCCTTTGTGCTACCCTTTCAGCCAAGCCTTTCAATAAAAAGAGTAGACTTACAGAGCTTGGTGCCATACGTTTTTAGTATTTATGGAGTTAAAAAAAATGGGTTGCTGTGTTTCTTGAATACTGTCACTACACAGGGAAGTGCAGCGGGTAACAGGTGCTTTAGGACACAGCTCCTACCCTCCAGGCACTCTGAGTCAGATTTCATGACAAGACTCTTTTTTATCTTGGAGATATAACATCATCGATAAAAGGAAGGGCTCTGGGATCAGCCTGGCCTTGGTTGGATCCTGTGTCCATTGTTAATTAGCCATGGAACCTGGGGTAAGTCACTTGACTTCTCTGAATCTCAGCTTTCCTTACTGGAAAGCAAGAATGGTAGTAGCATATACATTATAAAGTTATAAGGATTAAATGAAAGACTGCATATGAAGGATTTAGTCCAGTGCCTAGCACACAATAATGGCTACATTCATGGTAGCTACTATTATTATTATTGCTATTATTACAGAAACAATTGTAGTGACTTATAATTATAGCTCACTTGGGTAGCACAGTTTGTATGACATTCAAATTATTTCCTTTGCGAAGTAGAGCTTCTAAAAAAGAATGACTTTGTTTGACTCAGAGTCAGATTGAGATCTCCAAATGCTTTTGCTGTAAAAATATTTTTTAAAAATGTTTTGTCCCAGTGGAGCAGAAAGTTTTTTGACAACATGCAATTTGTTTAAGTTACTCAGAAGATGGGGAGAGAGATCCTGTCTTCTTAGATTAACTCATGAGCCCAAACCCAGAAACGCAAGTGCTGCAAACTTAAGATTTCCCTGGAGCAAATTTCTGCCTTCTTAGATATGAGCAAAGCACCAACTCTTGAACTTTTAACCCCAATGCAAGGAAAATCCTTGTCACCCAAGGCTCCCTTTGCCAGAGGCTCCTCTTCCTCACAGCTTGGCATAATGTCAACTTGGATACCTAACTTCCTAGCAGCCCTGTGGACTGAGAAAGTCTGCGTGTGTCCTGGAAGCTGACCCCTGGCCCACTCAGCAACAGGCCGCTGGGCCAGTGCACCCAAGGTCTTCCTCAGAAGCTCTTGGAATCCTGGACTGAAATGGAAATGAATCCTCACTGGGCTTTCTTGCATTTGGATATCAAAAAACACTGCTGCAAATGAGCTAGTTAGATCTGCAGGGCAATTTGATTTTTTAAGTGTTAAGATGACAAACTGAAATTGCTTGATTTAAAAAAGCAAACAGGGTTCTTTGATCCAGAAGTGCTGTTGTTCTATAAAATGAACATTCACCAAGTCTGGGTCAAGGGTGACACTTGGGCCTCATGTTCAGGCTAAAAGAAATTTTCTTTGAGGACCTACCACAAGTCTCCATGCTAAGGGAAAACAAAGGAAGAAAGGAAGTAAAGAAGAAAACAATCTAGGGGAAGATAAAACCACCAAACATGAGACACAGAAGTAAAGCAAGACAACCATACCTCTTACTGTTGCATACCTTAATGCCATAAACAGGACAACCGGCCCCATATTAGATTTTTACCCTTTAATCAACTCTTAAAAATGAATAAATATATAATTAAATAAATAAATTTAACCACTTTGTATAAAAGTAATGCCCGCTTCCTCTAACTTATGTAGATACTTTCAAATTTTTGAAATTTTAGTTGTTTATCATTATTTGAATACAAAAGAAATATCTACTTGTTAAAATGTTAAGCATCACAGAAAAGACAGTACGACACAGAAGGGGAAATTTCTTATAATCCCATCCTCCTGAGATAACCACTGTTGGAAACTACTGGTGTCGATTTTAAGTACCACCATTTAAAATGTGACTCCCGCAAAGGAGAATGTGAAATATCAATAACAGAACACAGAAGTAAAGATTTTCTGGAAAATTGACCATTGCAAGTTAAATAAACTATATGACCATAGACTGAGGAATTGAACACTTCGTGGATTTGTTTAATGAATGCTTTCTTTAGAGTCCTTACATCAAGAAGGCAGAAGGTACAGAGTCTGGGCCACTGGGGGTTGACCGAAAGTGTATCATGTCAAAGATGTCCCTTTCATTGACCAGCTTGGAGACTGATGTCATGACAGAGAGGTGGCTGACCCAGATTCTGAGAACCTGTTACCATGGTGACTTGTTTCATCATCCATCAGTCAGCTTGACTGGAGCCTACCTCCCTGTAGCTGAAATGAACTATTTTTAAAATCTCACATCTATTTTTGAAGAACCATCTGTTAAATTTGTGCTTTGTCCCACTCTAGGAATGCAAAAATTCATTCATAGCCGACTTCCTTGCTTCAAATTTATTTCTTTCCATGAACAAAATTCTTTTACTTGAAACTACATTTGATCCAGTTTAGAAAACACTGACACCTGTTTATGCCCCATGCAGAGGTGAGAAAGGCATTGGTTGGCCACCAAGGAGCTTGTAGTCAAAAGATAAAATATTAACATAAACAGCAATAGCTAGAGCTAAATATAATAAATAAATTCCTCTGAAGAAGACAGAGCAATTTATTGTATATTTACCTGGTTCACATTGTATTGCCCAGATTCAGACAGAGCTTATGGGGTAAGGTTCCCCAGACTGGCTCACAGTCTTGGTTCATCAAAGGCAGATGCTTCTAGGTGGCCCCACAAGCCTGCGTTTACATCACTGCATTGTAGAGGCTCTTCTGTGGTACCTTTGCATAGTCGGGGCACATCTAGTGCTTTTTGCCCAAGAATTGAGGTGAGGAGATAAAATGAATTGCTTATAGCAAGACACATTTATTTATATAACTTCTAACATTTTAGAAACTCTCAAAAGTTATAATTCCACATTCCAGGTGAGTCCACATGCTATCTCCAAAACATTACATGCTTTCTTGCTTCAAAACTAACTTTCCTGTTCCGTGTTGTACTTTTCAGCTTACACTGAAGGTAATGTTGTACCAGCCCTTTGTTCTAGTCCATAGTGACCTGATTATGCAATGTTCAACATAGTAAAAATTATGCATCAATCAGTACCACCACCCAACAAGACCTGATCATGACAAGGAAAACTCTCCTGATACTACAGGCAGAGAAGGGCATTCTAGGACTCTAGCAAAACAGTATGGCCATGGAATATAAATACTGACTGAAACAAAACAAAACAGAAAATATTCTAGAAAGGTCTCTCTATTTAGTAATGGAAAGGAATAGGTGGGACAGTGGAGAATGTTTGGATAAAGGGGTCTACTGGTAGGGGTGGGGGCTCTGTATTCCAAACCAGGAGGAAGATTGTGGTGACTAGGCAAACAGCCCTCCCTGCCACCATTCCTAAGAGCTGCCATCACTGGGAACCTCTAGTAGGTTCCCTTCCCTGGCAAGGTCTAGACAGATGGGGGAGAGAGGAGCAAGAAGGGGATGGCCTGCAGACCTGGCAGGGACTGATTGCCCACTCTCTTCTGCTTGGTAGGGGAAGTGCTACAGAAGAGTTTGGGAGCCTGGGAGAGGGAGAAGGCATAGTTGAGGATGCCAAGGGCAAACATGACTTTAGCATAAGGGCTGCCAACTCTTCAGCACTGAGTGGGCAAACAAAGTGTGTCACTGTCACAAATGACTGCACACAGGGACAGCTTTCGGGAATACTGCTGTAGAACTTCTGAAAAGAAGACAGTACATCTCAGGAATTATGAAGACGTGTTTTGTTAAGTTGCTGGAGTTTTGATGGAGAGCCTTCTTAAATGTTAAGTGAAGCATTATTTGTAATTAAGTAAGGGTCACATGGGAGTTACTGACATTCAGGAAGAGGACAGATCAGTGTTGGCTATGTGACCCAGTGACATCATGATTTTGGGGGAGGCACGATGGCATTTGTACAAGGGAATTGTGGAGAGCTTGTCAGAGCTAGGGAGGGACTGTGAGGACCCTGAACCATGGTGAGTCAGCAGATCTGAGTTTGAGACTTGGTCCTACTATCAAGCTGTCAATCTCTCTGAGCCTCAAATTCCTTAGTTATAACATCAGGAGATTGGATTAAATGACAAGTAGGCTTTCCTCCAGCGTTAGTGTTCTAAGAGTCTACAAAAATGGCCTGATGAAAGCCAAAGTTCACGTAAGCAGATGAGGTGATAGAAGCTCCCATAGTGGTTACCTCATTCCAAATGCTGGGACAGCAGTCTGGTTTTGTTCCAGTAGTTCAAATCCAAGAGCAAAGTCTTTCAGGAATTAAATGAACACATACTGTGGAGAGTTGGATAAAGAGGAGACTTGAGACCAGACCATTCAATTTCCTGATGCCATAGCCTTTGGTGACCTTGGCAAGAGTAGTTTTAATGGAGTGGTGAGGTGAAGACCTAACCAGAGTGCCCTGGAGAGAGAATCTGAGGAAAGGAAGTGGAAAATGGGAGAAAACATTCTGAGCAGTTGGCTAGTAAGAGAGGTGGGTAAATGGCAGTGACTATAGGGGGCGCTGTGGAGTCAAGGCAATTTTGTAGGTATGCAGCACCAGGGGACAGGAGGGAGATTTTTTTTTTTTTTTTTTTTTGTAAACAAATGGGATACATGTTGTTTCTCTCTTTGTACATGGTGTAAAGCCATACCATTTATGTAATCATAAATTTACATAGGGTAATGTTTGATTCATTCTGTTATTTTTTCCCTTCCCCCAACCCCTCCCACCCTCTTTTCCCTCTATACAGTCCCTCCTTCCTCCATTCTTGCCCCACTCCCTAACCCTAACTCTAACCCTAACACTAACCCCTCCCTCCCCCCATTATGTGTCATCATCCACTTATCAGCGATATCATTCGTCCTTTGGTTTTTTGAGATTGGCTTGTCTCACTTAGCATGATATTCTCCATTTGCCTGCAAATGCCATAATTCTATCATTCTTTATGGCTGACTAATATTCCATTGTATATATATATACCACAGTTTCTTTATTCATTCATCAATTGAAGGACATCTAGGTTGGTTCCACAATCTGGCTATTATGAATTGAGCAGCTATGAACATTGATGTGGCTGTATCTCTGTAGTATGCTGATTTTAAGTCCTTTGGGTATAGGCCAAGGAGAGGGATAGCTGGGTCAAATGGTGTTTCCATTCCAAGTTTTCTAAGGAATCTCCACTCTGCTTTCCAGAGTGGCTGAACTAATTTGCAGCCCCACCAGCAATGTATGAGTGTACCTTTCTCCCCACATCCTCGCCAACACCTGTTGTTGCTTGTATTCTTGATAATTGCCATTCTAATTGGGGTGAGATGGAATCTTAGGGTGGTTTTGATTTGCATTTCTCTAATTACTAGAGATGTTGAACATTTTTCCATATGTTTGTTGATTGCTTGTAGATCTTCTTCTGTGAAGTGTCTATTCATTTCCTTAGCCCATTTGTTGATTGGATTATTTGTATTCTTGGTGTAAAGTTTTTTGAGTTCTTTATAGATTCTGGAGATTAGTGCTCTATCTGAAGTATGATTGGCAAAGATTTTCTCCCACTCTGTAGGCTCTTTCTTCGCATTGTTGATAGTTTCCTTTGCTGAGAGAAAGCTTTTTAGTTTGAATCTATCCCAGTTATTGATTCTTGCTTTTATTTCTTGTGCTATGGGAGTCCTGTTGAGGAAGTCTGGTCCTAAGCCGACATGTTAAAGATCTGGACCTACTTTTTCTTCTATAATCTGCAGGGTGTCTGGTCTGATTCCAAGGTCCTTAATCCATTTTGAGTTTAGTTTCGTGCATGGTGAGAGATAGGGGTTTAGTTTCATTCTGTTGCATATGGATTTCCAATTCTCCCAGCACCATTTGTTGAAGAGGCTATCTTTTCTCCATTGCATATTTTTGGCCCCTTTGTCTAGTATGAGAAAATTGTATTTATTTGGGTTTGTGTCTGTATCCTCTATTCTGTACCATTGATCTACCTTTGTATTTTGGTACCAATACCATATGCCCTTTTTGTTACTATTGCTTTGTAGTAGAGTTGAAGATTCATCACTTATGTATAAAAATGTATTAGATTTATGTGCATTGATGTTATATCCCGCTACTTTACTGAATTCACTTATGAGTTCTAAAAGTTTTCTGGTGGAATTTCCTGGTTCCTCTAAGTATATAATCATATCATCAGCAAATAGGGATAGTTTGAGTTCTTCTTTCCTATTCGTATCCCTTTAATTTCTTTGGTCTGTCTAATTGCTCTGGCTAGAGTTTCAAGGACGATATTGAATAGAAGTGGTGAAAGAGGGCATCCCTGCCTTGTTCCAGTTTTTAGGGGGAATGCTTTCAGTTTTTCACCATTTAGAATGATATTAGCCATGGGCTTAGCATAAATGGCCTTTACAATGTTAAGGAATGTTCCCACTATCCCTATTTTTTCTAGTGTTTTAAGCATGAAAGGGTGCTGTATTTTATCAAATGCTTTTTCTGCATCTATTGAAATAATCATGTGATTCTTGACTTTAAGTCTATTGATATGGTGAATTACATTTATTGATTTCCTGATGTTGAACCAACCTTGCATCCCTGGGATGAAACCCACTTGATCATGGTGCACTATCTTTTTAATATATTTTTGTATGCGATTTGCTAAAATTTTGTTGAGAATTTTTGCGTGAATGTTCATTAAGGATATTGGTCTGAAATTTTCTTTCCTTGATGTGTCTCTGTCTGGTTTAGGTATCAGTGTGATATTGGCTTCATAGAATGAGTTTGGGAGGGTTCCCTCCTCTTCTATTTCATGGAATACTTTGAGGAGTATTGGAATGAGCTCTTCTTTAAAGGTTTTGTAGAACTCGGCTGAGAATCCATCTGGTCCTGGACTTTTCTTTGTTGGTAGGCTTTTGATGACTTCTTTTATTTCATTACTTGAAATTGGTCTATTTAAATTGTGTATGTCCTCCTTGTTCAGTTTAGGCAATTCATATGTCTCTAGAAACCTGTTGATGTCTTTGAAATTTTCTATTTTGTTGGAGTATAGATTTTCAAAAGAGCTTCTAATTATGTTTTGTATTTCAATCCTGTCTGTTGTGATATTTCCTTGTTCATTCCGAATTTTAGTGATTTGGGTTTTCTCTCGTCTTCTCTTTGTTAGTGTGGCTAAAGGTTTATCAATTTTGTTTATTTTTTGGAAGAACCAACTATTTATTTTGTCAATTTTTTGTATTCTTCCTTTCGTTTCAATTTCATTGATTTCAGCTCTGAGTTTAACTATTTCCTGTCTTCTACTACTTTTGGTGCTGGTCTGTTCTTCTTTTTCTAGGGCTTTGAGCTGTAGTGTTAGGTCGTTTATTTGTTGAGTTTTACTTCTTTTATTAAATGTGCTCCATGAAATAAATTTTCCTCTAAGTACTGCTTTCATAGTGTCCCAGAGATTTTGATATGATGTTTCTTTGTTCTCATTTACCTCTAAGAATTTTTTAATTTCCTTAGGAGGGAGTTTTAAGTGATATTTCAGCATGTTTGTATTTTGATGGGAATAATCCATTAAAAATGGTGAAATTGGTGAGTGGATACAGAGGCTGGTGTTGCAAAAGCAAAACCTTGAATAGTGAGAAGAGACAAGATCTGCACGCACATGGATGATTGGCCTCAAGTCAGGGAGCATAGATATGTCAAGGATGGTAGCAGGAGAGAAGGCAGATGGATGTAGGTACTGGATGTAGGTACTGGATGTAGGCAGCTGGAAAAATGTGGAAAGTGTAAGTAACCCACAAAAACCACACTGGACATGGGAAATTACATAAGGGAGCTTATTAAGCAAACAAAGTATCTCCCTGCAGGGTAAGAGAGAAAATGAGAGGAAAAGAGAAAGGGCGTGTGCTAGAGAGAGTGGAAAAGCAAGGAGGAGAGAGAAAGAAAGTGAGCAGGAGAGAGAGAGCAAGAGAAAAGGGGTGGGGGGGAGCTATCCTTAAGCAGTTGAATTCCGCAGGGCTAACAGGGGACCAATAACGGAGGAGGATACTTACAAGCTGTCTGATGAACCAATAGCTAGCTAGGATGTTCACAGACTGACAGTAGTTGGGAGGCGGGGAAAATGGCTGCACCAGAAAGGGCGGGGAGAGCAGCTTTCAGACTGACAAGCTAGGTTGTGATGCAACGTAAAGGGCAGGGGAGCAGGTTTGTATTACAGAAAGTCTCATCTGACTGTATCTCAATGAAATAAGAAGCAAGGTCTTTGGCAGATAAAGAGGCTACAGAGAAGCTTAAATAAAAAAATTAAAGTGGGAGTTGGGAAAGCTGAAGTGATTGGACTGTGTTGGTTAATTACTAGTTATCTCAGATCAGGATCTGGCAAAGCTTTGAAACAGATCCTTGGAAATGTGGTAGGATGGTCAGGTAGCCCTCCGAGTCCACCGTAGGTTTGTGATCACAAAATTAAAGTGAAACCCAACAGTAAGTGTATGTCCTTCTCAGCCAAGTTCAGCTGCCAGTGGTGGGGAAAGTGCAGGATCAAATGAACATGTGAGAATAGGGCAGTGACAGAGGGAAAGCGATTGAGGGGTCCGAGGGGAGCCATTTCAGTGTCGGACCATGGGCTCTCACATGGGCTCAGAGAAAAGTGAAGACATGAAGGAGCTGGAGGCAGGGAAGGTCATGCAGTCAGTGGACTGGAGCAGTGTGGTTGGAGCAGTAGAGCAAAAGGAAAAGATTAGAAAGATTCAGAAGATGGCCTCTCTAGGGGGTTGAAAAGTGTTCCTTGAAAATTCATGTCTATGTGGAACTTCAGAATATAACCTCATTTGGAAATAGAGACTTCGCATATGTAATAAGTAAGATAAGGTCAGCGGCATAAGGTAGTGACTGCCTATGGTGACTTGGGAGGCTGAGGCAGGAGGCTTATAAGTTGGAAGCCAGCCTCAGCAATTTAGCAAGGCCCTAAGCAACTTAGCGACACCCTCTTTCAAAGTAAAAATAAGAAGGGTTGGGGATGTAGTTCAGTGGTAAAGTGCCCCTGGGTTCAAAAGATGAGGCCATATTGGATTAGGGCAGGCCATAATCCAATGACTGGTGCCTTATGAGAAGAGGAGAGGAGACAAAGACACAGAGGGAAGAAAAGTCATGTGACCAGAGGCAGCAATTGGAGTGATATGCCTATAAACAGAGTCATGCAAAGAATTGGCAGGAGCTCAGGGAGGAGAGTTCTGACAACACCTTGAGTTTGGACTTCTAGATTTTGGAACTGTCAGGGAATAAATTTCTATTGTTTTAAGCCACTCAGTTTGCAGTACTTTGTTAGACTGTCCTCAGAAGCAATTACAACCAGCAACTTCTTTTTTGGTCAGTGGTTCCCAGCCTAGTGTTGCCCTCTGGTCACAAGAGACTCATTCTTTGTACATCCACTTGGCTGTGATCAGATTCATGCCTGATCTCATGAACTGGGCATGCCAGAGCAGACTCTAATGTTTGGTAATGAAACAGATTATCCTGAAGGGTGTGTTTGGGCAACCTTAGGGTCTCCTCATTCTGTGTGGAAAACTTACTGCAGCATTGTTTAATCCTGTGTAGCTTCCCTTGCATAAAGAGATCTCCTGCCCAAATATCCCTCTACTGTGAGGCAGAGATTCTGTCTGTTGTCAAGGCTTAGGCTGATTCACTCTGACCCATCCCTTCAGCCTGAAATCTGAATAGCAGAAGGTGTTTCCAGGAGCAATGGGCTCTTCATTACCCACAGTCTATTTCTACAGCATCCATCTGGAGCTTAATGAGTGCATGTCCAGAGTCCAGTCCTGCCCTATTTTTCTCCTGTTTGCTTCCATAATCAACCACCAACCCCAAGTGAAACAATTCACAGTAAGGAGGAAGTCCCACTTGGGTTCAGGATAGTCAAAGGAAGTTAGTCTCAGTTGTCTGGAGGAACCTGAAAGCCATCTATTTTGACCATTGCTCAATCTGGAATAGGTTCGCAGAAGGGGTGCTGACCCTCGGTGCTCCCCTGAGACTGAGTGAGCACCCTTCAGCTCTTTCAGTTTTCTCTCCTGAGAACTGTGCAGTAGTTTTGCCAAACTGTTGAACTCCAGAAGGCCTGTGCCAGGTCAGATCTACCCGCTGCCCTCCATTCCCACCTCCCAAGGCCCTTCCATGTACCAAGATTCAGGTAAGGCCTGGGGGAACTTGTGAAAAGAAGGAAAGGTCAAGTTCCTGCTTTCGAAGAGTACATGAGAAAGGGGAAGGTGTGTGGGCTAGTAAGTAGTTACAAGACTCTGAGGTGACGAACAGAAAGAGCAAAGTGCAATGGGACAGAGAGGGTGTGAGGTGGGCAAGGCCTATTGCAAGTCAGCTCATCTCATCTGAGACTCGAGGGAGGAAGGGAGCTTGCCTGTGGAGGAAGAATGTTCTGAGAATTTGTATCCAGGCAGCAGACAATCCCTTTTGAAGCCTCTTCAAAAATAAGGAAAAATGAGGGGCCTCGCTAGGTTATCTTGCAGAGGACAAAGGGAGCTTTTCCCCATCTTTGACTTCTGTGGGTCTCCCTGATATCCTGACAAGGAAGTTGGGGCATCAGAAGACCAGCACCTCCCTCACCAGCAGCCTGGGTTTAAACCTAGTTTTAAACCAGTAAAGCAGGGCAAAGACTTGGTCCTAGGTTTAGCTCAGCTCCCAAAACCTGCCACAGACAAGCACTTCAGCTTTCTAAACCCCGGTTTTTCTATCTGTAAAATGGGATAAGGGGTCTGTTGGATGGAGGATCTCTAGGGTCCCTTCTTATCTGACATCCTGTGGGGTTATGGAGCCCCGAAGGAAGTGTGAAGTGGAGATCCAGAGAGTGTCAAGTCAAGAAACAGTGGGCAGAAGGAGAGGTCACATGCATTGGTCAGGAAACAGAAAGAGGGGTCCATGGAAGACCAAGAGGAGTCAGAAGAGTGAGGGGAGAGCCACGGTGATCCAAACACACATCCATGGCCCTGTGCCCAGCACCCTGGAAGACCAAGCATGAGGACACAGAGCAGGCACTGAGCTTAGCAAAAAGAGGTCACAGCTGACCTTTGGAGAACAGGAGCAGGTGAAGACGAGCTCAGCAAGAATGAGCATACGGAGGCGCGGAGGGCTCACCCCGGCTCAGTGCTATAGCAGCACATTTGGGAGGCCTGTTTCCCCCTCTGGTCGCCTCCTCTTCCTCTGCACTCCTTTGCCCCCACTCTGTGCTGCTCACTGACTGCTCCAGCTCCCCCGAATCCCCACACTGCGGCTTCCCAAGAAGTGTTGTGTGCAAACCAAGAGAAGAAAGGGAGAACACCACGACTGCCTTAGTCTGCTTGGGAAGAAAATGAGGTGGATTTGGCCTCTGCCATGAGGGCATTTGTGAATTAGGAAGCTCAGTTGGAAATGAGCCAGGACAGCTCATCAGCCAATCTCTGGAGGAAGACCCACCACACCAGGAAGGGTGGGGTTGAAGTCTTTCTTTGCAAGTTCCAGTTTTCCACTGAATTTCTTAATCTCTTTGTGTCCCCCTGACCTCAAGCTGGCTCCTAAAATGAGAAACCAGTGATTCCTGCTAGGTCCACCCTTCTCTCCCCTATGTTTGGGATCTCTGGTTTTCTCTTGGTCTCTTTGAAGGCACTCAAATGAGTACCCTCATACACCTTGAGCACATTTTCCTGAAGAAACTGTCTCTGAACCCCAAGTCAGTGTCACCAAGAGTATTTCCTTGTGCTACTTCAGAGACACTGAAAACCTAACAGCAGGCAAACGCTCCATGTCCAGAAAACTAGAGTGTTCAGACATTTCCAGGCCAAGGATTAACTGGATTCTCTTTTGTTATTTCAGGAGAAGAGGAAGAAGACACAGGTGATGAAGACAGGTTGAATGGTATGGTCAGGGCCCCGGGACCCCGGGCACCAGGCGGGATGGTTTCAGAAGCCCAGCTTGCTCGGAGGCTCACCAAAGGGAAGAATAGCCGGCGGATGCTGTCCAACAAGCCACAGGACTTCCAGGTAGAAATAGCCCGGGTGCTCTGCATCCTCGTTCTGTCACCCCATGACCCACGTTCCAGCAATTGCAATGGTGCTGTGATGGACCTATTTCTATGGGCAGTGACTCTTCTGGTAAAAAGGAATGTCAGCGCCAGGCACAGTGACACATATCTATGAAACCCAGCTACTCAGGAGGCTGAGGCAGGAGGATCACAAATTCAAGGCCAGCCTGGCAACTTAACAGGACCTATCTTGAAATAAAATAAAAGGGACTGGAGGTGTAACTCAGTTGTAGAGTGCTTGCCTATCATGTCAAGCCCCTGGGTTCAATCCCCAGCAATGCAATAAATAAATAAATAAATAAATAAATAAATAAATAAAATAAGTAGGAGGATGTCAGGTGTGAATCCAATAAGTATTGCCCATCTTCTGCATGCAGGAGTAGGCTTAATCAAGCCAGATGAGGTTCTTCCCAGGAATAAAACTAGAACTTTCCTTCCCTTTGGAGGTAGGCAAGAGCTAATCGTGGAATAGAAACACACAGATATTGATATTATGTTTTACATAGCTCCGACCACTGCTTCAGACTGAGAGCTCTGGAGTAAGGAGTATATCACCAGGGCTCAGGAAGACTGGGTAAGGGGCTGGAGTCTGAGCAGTGACCTCAGCTCCATCTCACCTTTCCCAGGCCAGCTCAGAACCATTTCAGCCTCCCAAACTGCTTTGGACTTCTGCTGTCCAACCCCAGTTCCCATCTTGGGAATGATCCAGGGAGGCCCCCTCCCAGCATGTGAGCACCAGGACGTTGCCAAGCTGTCCTGGCCTGCTTTCAGTCACCGTTATGGGCCAAAGGGCAGAAGCAACCCTGAAGGATTCTTCTACACCACACCCTGGGGAAGGATCAGTAACAACACTCCTTCTGTGCTACAGATCCGAGTCAGAGTGATTGAGGGTCGCCAGTTAAGTGGCAACAACATAAGGCCTGTGGTCAAAGTTCACATCTGTGGCCAGACACACCGAACAAGAATCAAGAGAGGGAACAATCCATTTTTTGATGAGGTAAGTGGGCAGAGAATTCATGTACCTGCTCAGTGAGCATGTCCTGTTGATATGCCTCTCTCTGCCTCCCACCATCTCTGCCTTATCCACGGGAGGGGGCTGTGGACACGTGAGCAGACAACGGGTGAAGACAAGGCAGAGGTCTGCTGTTAGACCTGCAGAGTTAAGAACCACCTGGCCATGGTATCGCCTGGTGGGCTGCATCATTGGTTCTCAAAGCAGCCTGTGTCTTTCTGATGTTTTGCAGCAGTTTCACCCCAAATATAGATGGGACGTCGCCTACACCTGCCTTTGTTTTCTTTTTGTTACAGAATGTCTCTGAGGAATGACTCTGTGTGACTAAATAATCCAATTTTTTAAGGAGTATCAAAACTTCCTTGACTATAAAAATACATGTTAAAACAATTATGAGCAGATCCCACTAAATCTAAGTCCCCCACCAACATTTAAACATGCTTTCTGTTGTCTTGACAGTTATTTTTCTACAATGTCCACATAACCCCTTCTGAATTGATGGATGAGATCATCAGCATCCGGGTAAGGGGCACAGGGAGGGGGAGAGAGCGGCTCACTACCTGCCAGGCGAAGGCCGTCATCTTCCACCACTCTTCTTTCTTCAGGTTTACAATTCCCATTCTTTGCGGGCAGATTGTCTGATGGGGGAATTTAAGGTGAGTGACAACAGTAGTCTTCTTCACTAAACTTACATGAAGATGACAATTTTCATAATAGTGATTCTGACTCTCATCCAGGTCTGGATACCCATCCTGGTGACATCCTAGGGTTATGTATAAGGGATGATCCTGGCTGAGGGCTGCCTGGGCCGGGTCTACTTCTAAAGTGTAACACTGAACCGTGCCCCAAAGCAAGAGGCTCTGAAGCTGCCACTTCAGGCCCCTGCCAGCCTTCTGTCTGTGGATAGTAGCAAATCCACAGCTACAAAGGGAAGGAGAACTTGACCCTGGCAAGTGGCCCATCATCCCGCTCCCAGAGCCCTGTCTGTAAAACCAGTTGTCATAAATCTCAAGTGTGGAAGGAAAGCCAAACTGGCCAAGAGAATCAGCATGATTGCCAACTAACTCTTGCTGGAATTAAAAGACAAATAGCCTTGCTTGGCTCCTTCTCAGCAACTCTACAGGGAATATACTGCCTCTCGAAGGAAGAAACTATGGTCACTAAAGTCCTGCAGGATGATACGGGTCAGGTAGATCTGTGTTCATACCCTGTCTGACACCAAGTACCCACACGTCATGGGGGAACTCGCTGATCATTAGTTTCTTTATCAGTAAAATGGGATCATTGTGAAGATTAGATGGTTTGTACACGTAAAGCTCCTAGCACAGCACCTGGCACATTGGAGTGCCTATTTGATGGTTATATTAATATCAGCTTTAGCATTAGCTAAAGGAGGAGAACTGGGCAGGAATTTGGGCTAGGTAAATTCCTGTAGGGTGATTACTGATCCCAGTTTGCCTGGGACTGTCAGTGCTAAAACTAGGAAAGACTCAGACACACTGAGACACATTCTTCACCCTAATTTCATGGTCCTTTAACTCTAAGACTAGCTTATTTGTTCAATAACACGTTGTCGATCGAGGGTCTTCTTTGTGCCACACATCAGGCATGGGGGACGCAAAGAGGGTAAGAGGGAAATCTTGGGTCTCAAGGAAATTTAAGCCTACTCAAGAGCATTGCATTTAAATATGATATTAATGGTTTCTTTAAAGTGATTAGATAATTTTAAAATCTACTTAAATGATTTTTAAAAATTTTTTTCCCCAGATCGATGTTGGATTTGTTTATGATGAACCTGGTAAGTAATGTTCTCCCCTTCAATCTGAAGTCTCAAATTCATTTCTCCTAACTCTGAAGGAAGTTCTAGAAATCAAGAAGATTTTAGAGATCAAGGAATCAAAGCCAAAGGAATTTTTTCTTATTGGGGAAGGATGTTTACTGGAAATGAATGACAGTAACTTAGTGTGGATGTCTATTTTTTTTTTGTCTTAATGTTCGTAAATAGGTAATTTCTATGTTTTGTGAGGATATCTTGATCTTATCAAGATCAAATTATCAAACCAGTTAAGAAGGGGGTGAGGACAGGGGTAAAGAGATCACAGAACAGAGAACGTTGGCATGCCGGTTTGTCTGGGGAACTTGTGCCCTGATGAAGCTTCCAAGGAAATGCTTCTAAAAGACAAAATCACAGACCCACCAGCATCTCTTTAGAGTATTCCTGTCCTTCTGCTTCTTTGTTTTAGGTCATGCTGTCATGAGAAAATGGCTTCTTCTCAATGACCCTGAAGACACCAGCTCAGGTGCTAAAGGCTACATGAAAGTCAGCATGTTCGTCCTGGGAACTGGAGATGAGCCTCCCGTGAGTCCCTAACTTCTCTGCCTTTTACTCTTTTCATGAAAAAGAAGATCAAAGTTACCTTTAGTCATCCTCCCACTTTGATTCCTCCATTCTTGAGAGGCTGGTCTTTCCTTCATGGTAGATTATCATTCTAGCTCACTTTGTCCCCTTCCTGGTGTCTGTGAGTGAGTGTTTAACTCAGGAAAGACATGTGCATTCACACAGTGTTCTTGCATGATTAGAAAGGCTGGTTTTTATCTACAGAGCATGACTTGCAAAGTCAAGCAATGCTACCTAAAGGGATTGCAATGATTCTGGGAAAATGGGCAGCAACCGGAGGAACAGTAAGTGCCAGAGAATTTGAAGCCCGTGCGCATGTGCAAACACACACACACACACACACACACACACACACACACACACACTTTACTATCCATCCAGTGCTCATAAAACAACAAAAATCACACACACCTATAAGCATTGGTTTTATAAAACAGCTTATAGATTGAAGGAAAACTGATGCCTGAGATCTTAAGCCCCAAGCATAGGAAATCCTAACGGAAATTCTGTTTGGGTTCATTTTGTAAGCATCAGTTTGGCTTTTTAGAAGTGCTGCTGTTCTGTATGTGTAATTTAATCATGTGCTTCCAACAGCCTGAGAAACAAGATCGTGATAACGACAGTGATGATGTGGAGAGCAATTTGTTACTCCCTGCTGGCATTGCCCTCCGGTGGGTGACCTTCCTGCTGAAAATCTACCGAGCCGAGGATATCCCCCAGAGTATGTATAGATTTAATCTTTTCCCCAGTCTATCAGTTATGTGCATAATGAGATATGTTAAAATCATACCCTGAATACTGATTGGTATTCCCTACTGCAGGTTTTTCTTCTGAAAGGCCTTCAAGGGCTTATTTTCATTGATCTGGCCCCATTAAAAGTCTCCTGAGCAGGCTCCTGGGGCAGCCAGTGCTGCTGATACATGGTCCTTGTTGAGTACCTGCCTTTGGCCCATTCTGCTCTATCCTTTCTTCCTTCGATGTTCTGTCTTCTTCTCCTAGAGAATACTAAAGAGAGGTGAGCAGTTAGCACTTCTAACCCCTTTTACCCCAAAGGAAAACATGAAATTTTATAATCAAGGAAGTGTGTTTGCTATTTGGAGCATTCAAAATAGCTGAGCAAAGGGTGGTTAAGTCCCAGTAACCAGAAGTCCATTCCTTTTATATTATGACATGTTTAGAGAGACTGGACACATTTAATAGAATGGTGTACAGTGATTTCACTTAGGAAGACCAGTTTGGCCTCCCCATCACTGCTGACAGTCAGCACCCTACCTGCCTTGCCCAGCCTGTTTTCTGCTGGGCTCAGGGATATGGGACTCTTTTCCAAGTCCACTGGAGGCAGAACTCACTGGATCAACCATGGATCTTTTTTAAGATCCTAGAATGCCCCCCATACCTTCTTTCCCTCAAAAATGTCTTGAAATAAAGTGTATCAAGCTTCAAATTCTACTTCCTAGTCTGATCTGTTCAGCTGATCTCTGTGCTTTTTGAGTTTGTTAAACAGAGAGATCTGTTAGCAGTTGATTTGATGTGCTACAGCTATGTTACTTATGCTTATGGGGAATCATCTTGAATTTCTCTACAAAGTCAGAACTGGACCTATATAATTTTGACCTGAAGCACCTTTTCCAAACTTAAGCACCAGGCCTAAGTTTGATAATTGCCTCTTACTCAGACTGACTGCACTTTTAAAAATTCAACTTTCTTCTTCCATACATTATCAGTTCTCAACATCATAATTTGTAGGTTTATTTTTCAAGGTGCTCCTGTAGACTTTGAAAACTGCAGGGAGAAGATATTTTCTCCCTCTCTCAAGTAGGACAAAGGAGATTTCTGCCATGAGTGCTTGCCACCCCAGGGAATAGTTCTTATTGTACCTGTTTTCACATATAGAAGAAATTTTTAAATTTTCCTGAATACTTTTTATTCTTTTAAGAGAATTGAATTTAATTTCTGCTGTGTGACATGTTCCTTTCCAGTGGATGATGCCTTCTCACAGACGGTAAAGGAAATATTTGGTGGCACTGCAGATAAGAAAAACCTTGTGGACCCTTTTGTAGAAGTTTCCTTTGCTGGGAAAAAGGTTGGTCTGTGATCTCTCAGAATAAACATTTAAAGTATGGTGCTTTCCTTGGAGTGAATTCCTGCTTATTCTTTGTTCAAATACCCCCCTGATGAGTGGGCTGGTCTGCAGGAACACAGATAATCTGAATCAGAACACACCAGAATTCTTCACAGCTTTATTTTGGAGTGGAAAGTATGTAGGACTCAAATGAGAAAATTCAGCCTTTTTTTTTTTTTTCTTTTTGCATTTTATTTTATTTTTTTTTTATTTATTTATTTTTTTATTGTATACAAATGGGGTACAACTTGTTTCTCTGGTTGTACATGAAGTAGAGGCCTACCATTTGTGTTATTATAAATTTACATAGGGTAATGGTGTTTGATTCATTCTGTTATTTTTCCTTCCCCCCACCCCTCTCACCCCTCTTTCCCTCTATACAGTCCCTCCTTCCTCCATTCTTGCCTCCCTCCCATCCCCCATTATGTATCATCATCTGCTTATCAGAGAGATCATTTGTCCTTTGGTTTTTTGGGATTGGCTTATCTCACTTAGCATGATATTCTACAACTTCATCCATTTGCTGAAAATTCAGCCTTTTGAAAGATTGGAATAGTGAAAGCTACCTTGGAATTGTTGGAATTTTTTACCGGGTCTAAGTATTATCTTTATCTTAGGCAAGCTTCAAAGTCAACCACAGTCATCCCTGGAAACTGGTGGGTTGTGGCCCCCAGCTGCTCGCTTCTGCCACATCTCTACCCTATTGTTCCCTAGCAAGTGGCTGAAACTGGAGACTTGTGCAGGGGACACCCCATCCTAGTCTTCTGGAAAAGCTGGGAGACTCTTGGTGTAAGCAGACCTGTAACCACCATAGAGATGGTCAGAGATGGGACGACTATTCCATAGAATAGCATATCTTGGACATAATGAACTAGCAACTTCCATGTGTCTGAACCCTTCATTAATGAAAGTCACACACTAGTGACTTAGTGTTACTTCCTGAGGGGGGAGGTCATTGGGGCATGGGGCGGAAGCCCTCACTTCCAGGTCAATTTAAATTCTGGTTCACTCATTCCAGATTCTGATTCACCCCATTCTTAGCCTCAATTTCAATTTCCTGAACTGTGGGCAATAATAATCTCATAAGATTGAGAGGTTTAATTAATTTGAAAAGTAATTATCAAGTACCAGATACTGCCCTATGTAATTACTAAGTACAGATACTGTCCTATGTAATTACTAAGTACCAGATACTGTCCTATGCTTTGAGGATGTAGAAATGAACATGGGATAACCATTGTTCTCATGGAGCCTAGAAGAAAGGAATGGACTGACTTATCTGTTTTCTGTTGCTGTAATGAAATATCTGAGACTGGGTTATTTCTAAAGAATATAAGTTTATTTAGCTCATGGTTCTGGAGATTGGGAAATCCAAGAGCATGGCACCAGCATCCACTCATCATCTGGTGAGGGCCTTCTTGTTGTATCAGAGGGAGATGAGGGGCATCATGTAGAAAGACAGAGCCAGGGTGCTAGCTCAAATCCCTCTCTATCTTCTAATAAAGTTGCTAATGCCAACATGGAGCCTCACTCTCACAGCCTTATCCAATCCCAGTTACCTCCCAAAGGCCCCTTTTCAAAATACCATTAACACCAATAATGTTAGGTGGCCCAGAGTAGTGGTAGTGCACACCTGTGATCCCAGTGACTCAGAAGCCTGAGACAGGAGAATTGAAAGTTCAAGGCCAGCCTCTGCAACTTAGCATGACCTGGTCTCAAAATAAATAAAAATGCCTGGAGATGTGGCAATGATAAAGCACCCCTGGGTTCAATGCCCAGTACCAAAATAAAAAAATATGTATATGAATGAATTTAGATATTAAGTTTTCAACTCATAAAGTTTTGGGGAACACATTTAAGCCATAACAAACAATAAACAAGCCAACAAGTAACTGATTTTTTTTTTTTTTCAGATAGTGCTTAGAACTACAGAAAATAAAGCAGATGATAAGATGTGATTGGTGTGGGGGTGGGGTGTTTAGTGAGGTTATCAGGTGGGACACCTTTCAGGAAGTGACATTTGAGCAGAGGTCTGGATGTGAAGAGATCTGGGGAGCAGAGGCTTCCAGGCAGAGAAGAGTAATGGGAGGGGCCAAGGAGGAACCGTGTTTGCAATGAAGGAATTCCTGTGTCCCTGGCTGGAGAGGAGCAAGCAAGGGGGGTGGGGGGGGATAAGAGATAAGGTCAGAGATGTGAGGCGTAGAGCAGGTAGTGCTTTATCAGTCAGGTTGGGATCTGATCTTATAAATGCACTTTGAGAGCTTGCTGAAAATGCTACCTGGTGGAGTGATGTGAGAGTTGGCAGGCAAGAGAGGAAGTGGGAATTCAGTGAGGAGCCAGCTGCAGGTGTCTGAGGGAGAAATAGTTCAGGAAGTTCGTGAAGATATGAGCGTCAAGCTGTACTACTGAACTGGATGGGGCTTGTTAGGGGGAGAGGGATATTGTGCTGACTCTGATTGTAAGGCCAAGCAACTGAGTGAACAGAGATGGAACACTGGGACAGGAGCATTTGGGGTAGGGAGAAGGCTGTGGGCAGGATCCAAAGATCTGTTGGGATGCGTTAATAATGAGGTGCTTCTCAGACAGCGTGTGATAAATACTCAAGAAACCTAACTCTCTCATTGTTACATTAATCTAATATTAGACATCAGGCTATTAAAAACAAATTAAAGACTTGAATAAAAATAAGCTATTAGTGCACAGAAGAAGCAAAAAATCATTTAAAATCCATGTCACATTTTACCAAATCATTATCAAGAAAAATAAAGTTTGGAAGCTGGTAGTATAGGTCAGTAGTAGAGAGTATGCTTTGCATGTGCAAGGCCCTGGGTTAGATTCCCAGCACAGGGGGGGATGTCTTAAGTTTAACCAAGTCACTAAGTATATAGCTAATAAGTAAACTGCTGATGTCATAGTCCAATGTGAAAATATTATTAACTTTTGGCAATTAGAAACCTGAATGCCTACAGTTTTGTTTTGGTGATTTTTACAGGTTTGCACAAATATAATTGAGAAAAATGCAAACCCAGAGTGGAATCAAGTCGTCAATCTTCAGATCAAGGTTTGAATCTCTTTTCTTTCAGAAAAAGTAAGAATATTTACTACTTACTAAGTAAATGGAGAAATAATTCCCCCTTTTCTGTTTCATTTTAACAGTTCCCTTCAATGTGTGAAAAAATAAAACTAACAGTATATGACTGGTGAGTTGAAAATAGACATGTGTCTAATCCAACAGTAAAGAATGAAACATTTAGATATTGTGGAACTTATGGTAGGTGGTTCAATTTATACTTCCTGGAATATTTGCTTTCCTTCCATAGGAAGAAAGTACTTCCTTCTGATAAACTGCTTCTAGAACTAGGAGGTTTCTTTAAAAAATAGTAATTATAGAAAAAGCTTAGCAGAAAAGCTTTGGACATCTTGGTTCAATTGCTCGTAAGCAGATGGAGAAAATTATCTGAAAATGCTAAAAGATAAGAAGCAAGGGTTAAATATCATTAGGCTGTCCAAAATAAACTTCAGAAATAGAATAAGCCATTTATTGGGAAGAATCACCAAAATACCCTGAGAGCAATTCTTTGTTATTGTTAGAGAGGAAAATGGATAAATGGAAGACAAAGAAAAACACATTGAAATGTTCTAATGGAATTTTTACTCAGCCAGCCTCTCGGCACTGTTGGCCATAACAAGACCATTCTTAGAATGTTCTGGCTAGATGAAGCATTCGACTATGACCCTTGGATCTCTGAGAGTGGAAACATGGCAAATATCCCTGTCACCATGACCATCATCATTCTCACGAGTGCATATTATGTTGGCTGCCATTTTCTGAGCACTGCCAAGTTCCTGGCTTACATTATCCCATTTAGTCTTTACCCCTGCAGGGTAGGGTTGTCTCCTAACTTCCCTTTTACAGGTGGGGACACTGGGGCTCAGAGAGACCAGGCAACTTGCCCATAATCACTTGGATGGTTAGAGATCTGGTTGGGCCTGGCTGTCTCCACAGTTTCTCCTTTGGCCGAACATATTTGACTCTCATCTTAGTACCCTATTGTCCCTGGCAGGGAGGCATGTGGGAGGAGAGTGGGTCTCGTTTGTTCAGACTACACCAGAATTGATGGAGAGCCAGGGTAGGGCCTTCAGGACTAAATGCTCCCTTCTTTAGTGTAAGAAAGTTTTAAGGTATTTTTGACTTTCAGGAATTTTGGACCTGAGACCCCTGAAAGTGCCTCAGGGGTGTGGATAGCTCAGATGACCAGTCTGATCTGGGGACTCTGCGGTGGACTGTTTGCTGATGGAGCCATCCCAGAGTTTCTGGTGGTCACTACAAATGTGGGTTTTTATCTGACTTAGGCTGCTCCTCTCCAAAGCAGTTAGTGTAAATTAGGATGAACAGAAAGACCCTGTTTACCTGGAGAATACTTGGAGCCAGATCTTAGGTCACACATCCCTGTATTGTATTTATACAACTTAGGGAAAGCTAAAGATTCTTTAAATATAGTCTAAACCCACCTGAATGCACCAAAAATATTCAAACACTTTGCATGTGACTTAATGCCCATAAATAATCTTTTCTCCAGAAAATTTATACTGAGTCAGTCACTTTCAGTAATAGAATATACTATTCTCTAATCTTTCCCCAAAACACTGAGTCTTTGCTCCCTCCTTCCTATGGGGCCTTAGACTTCAGAGTGGACAAGCCACTAGGTGAAATAAAAATAAGAGGTCTGAAGCAAACAGTGTTCATAATATGTGCCCAACCTGAGTCCCTTTCGTGGTTATGCTCACAGGTTTTCTAAGATACCCACAGAAGGATATACAATGTTCTGTAACTTGTAGAGAGCACGGGTGAATTTGTCCCCACAACATAGGCAAGATTTAGGTCTCAGGAAAGCAGCCATACTCAGAGAAATAGCAGTTATCACATAGTAGGTACTGAATAGATCTGTGAATTGAATTAGAAGGACATTTTTCTTCCTATAATGTGTCCTTAGATATAGCCCATTGTAACTGTTAAGCCATCATCATCATTAGTATGAATGGTAAAATAAGATATATAGAACTATTTTATGTGATATGATTTTACATTATGCTCATAATGTAACATGGCTATCATCCATTGATTCATTTTATGACAATGGTATTAAGTGTGGCCATAGAAAAATTCCTTGACCTTTCTGTAAAATCTTACTTTCATACCTGCTGAATGAATTGTCTAACTAGATCAGTGTTTCTAAAGGGTGGTTAGAGAGACATCTGCATTAGAGATACATTTATTATAATGTACACTCTTGGTCCCTAACATATTGAAAAAAAAAAAAAAACTTGGGTAGGAGATGAGGGTGGGGAGTTATTTATGATTTGAGGTCTGGGGTATTTTCCAGCTCTATCTTTTTATTTAAAAAATATTTTCAGTCTTTAGTTAATTACTCCTTAAGGTAGGTATGTATTGATATCTTTTTATTGTTGAAATGAAGACATGTATTCATAGGTACAGACCTTAATCTTTCTTTAATGCAGGGACCGTCTCACCAAAAATGATGTAGTTGGGACAACATATCTATACCTCTCTAAAATTGCTGCATCTGGTGGGGAAGTAGAAGGTAAGACACTCAGCAGATCTGGAAAGAGACAGGATACAAAACTTGTAGAGGAAGAATGAATTGGGGGAGCCACCTGGAAATAGGCTTGGTTTTTTAAATGCCAAATGTGATGAGCTTCATGATCCATGTCAGGGATATTTTGGTGATAGCCAGCAGAGTAATTAATAATCCAAGCAACAAACAGTTTGAACAACTTTCTTGTTCCTACCCAGAGCCTTTTGTCCATTGCTATGTGAAGTTTTAATTGTTAGTACAGAGTGCCAGCACCTGAGTTTTCAGAGTGGCACAAGTCACCCAAATATAAAGTAATATTCCCTCCCCAATTGATGAGGAATTGGTTGGAATAATGAGCTCAGTTGCCAGGGAGCCATGTAATCTCTACTCCCTAAGCTATGTGTGTTTTGTTTTCACTCTAACAGGTGCTGAAACCAGTACATTTCTCCTTTTACCGTTTTCTGTGCTTGAGCACTGCTTACCCGAACCTGATACTATGGTTCTGTGTGAAGGCCAGAAGTAATACTAGATAATGAAGGAAAGAAGCTAAGACAATAAGAGGAAAAATTAATGCTAACATTTATACTATAAGCTTACTTTTTGTTACCAAAAAAAATCTTGTCATTGTCAATATATCAAACATATTGAGTGAAGTTAAAGAATTTGGGACACAATTTTGTCTTGGGGAAGTCATGTTTCTCTCATTCTCGTCTTAAGACAGGATTCTATCTGGTTTTTTGTTTGTTTGTTGTTGTTGTTGTTTTGGAGGAGGGGCACTGGGATTGAATCCAGGGGGGTTTTACCACTGAGCTACATCCCCAGTCCTTTTTCATTTTTTATTTTGAGACAAGGTCTCACTTATTTGCTGAGGACCTGGCTACATAACCGAGGCTGGCCTCAAACTTGAAATCCTTCTGTCTCAGCCTCCAAACTGCTGGGATTATAGGCATGTGCTGTTTTTTGCTTGTTTGTTTGTTTGTTTTGTTTTGTTTGTTTTTTGGTACTGGGGATTCAACCCAGGACTACTTAACCACTGAGCCACATCCCCAGCCCTTTTTATTTTTAATGTTGAGACAGGGTCTTGCTAAGTTGCTTAGGACCTCACTAAGTTGCTGAGACTGGTTCTGAACTCAAGATCCTCCTGCCTCAGCCTCCCAAGTCGCTGGGATTACAGGCGTGTACCACCATGCCCGTATTTTCTTATTTTTAAAAAACTCATAGTCCAAGTTCTGAACAGAATGTAAATGTCATTACCCATTACAATGTAAAAGAAAGACAGAAAAGAGAGACTAGAAATAAAAGGAGGAAGGGGAAGGAGGCGGAGGGTTGAGACACCAGTCCCTCTTCTTAGGGAGTGAGCAAGCAATCCAGATACTGCCACTACAGATTCAGTAACAAAGAGAACCAACAGGGGAATTTAAAATCGTGCTATAACTATAGGAGAGGAGGGCAAAAGGACCTAAATCCATTTATTGTAGTAGGAAGTCATCAATTAATACCTAAAGATACTTATTCAGGAAATATTCATTAAGTTCTTCATTTAGTTTAACAGTCTCACTCCCACCCAGAAGAATTAAAACCAGAAATGGTTAGAAGCAGTTTGGCCCCTCTCCAAGACCTTCTCGCTGTAGGCCCTACAGTCTGTTAGAGTCTCAAAATAACAATGAGCTGTCATCCGCCCTCAGAAGAACAAACCATGCTTTGAATAACATAATGTGCCATTAACTATAAGCTTAACCACAGGCGTTTGCTTATACAGCCTCAGACTAAATTAACTTGGATTTTCTGGCCTTGGTCCCAACTAAGTTAGCCATAAGACAAGTAAATGTTTTATAAAAAACAGGAAGTGTTGGTAACTTCACCAGCCCTTCCTTGTCAGTGGGAACTTGGTCCTTCTTAGATGCTGGTCCCAACTGGGGAGTTGGGGTCTTTTGTGTGTGGTGGTTCTGACAATTGTCACAAAATCTTGAGCCATTTTACATTTAACCCATAAGGACTTGTATAACTTACAAGAGAGTCGTGTGATTTGGGTCTGGGTTTGGGATTTTTCCATTGTTGCTAAATCACTTAGCTGGCACAAGGTTTGATTAACTTTTCAGTGTCTGTTTTATAATGCCCATGTCGCTCTTGTTTTTTAACCAATCATATTTTCACTATATAGATTTCTCATCTTCGGGAACTGGGTCTGCATCATACACAGGTTTATGCTTTGTAATTTTGCTGTCTCTTAAAGCTTTCTATCTACTCTTACCTTACCAAGAATGTATTAATTGACTGCCTTTAGAACTTTTTTTTTTTTTTACATTCTGCTGCTAGAGTAATAAGTTTTGCTAGAGTAATAACTGTTTATGAGCACAACCTTGCTGCATGGCTAAGCTTAAAACAAATATGCTAATCAGGCATTGCCACATTGTTCCTGTTTTCACCTAGAAGCACAGCCCATCATGTGTGGCTTCATTGCAAATAATTATTTGTGAGATATAACATCTTTGTCATTGTTTACGTTCAGTAGGTAGAGCTATGGGGCACTAGATCAATTATTCTGAAATGATGAAGCAGCTTTTCCCCACTTCCAAGGTGGATCTTTAGGTTGGAAGATATGAACATTTTCCACTTTTTACCTTGAAGGTCACCTCCCAAATATGAGGCATCACACCATGTACTTTGGATTGCATAACACACGCCATTTTTTGCAAGTTTGCTCAGTCTTGGCCATCACAGCTCCCCCAAGGCAGATGTTAATTTTTTTCCCTAATTGATGAGGATTCTGTGATTTAGAGTCACCTGTCTAATAAATTTGGTAACACCTGTCATGCTCATTGCCCAGGGTCGTGGTGAGAGGGCAAAAAGTTATTCCACAAAGGAAGCTTTGCTGACTCTCAAGCTCTGTGCACCTCTAAAGTAATTTCATCTGCCTTTCTTGATACAATGTCCAGTTCTTAATTATTTTAAGAAATTGATCTCATTATCTTATAATCAGACTTTGTGGGATACAGAGTAGTCCTGAGTAGTATAGGTGGCAGATTAGGAAACACTTCATTCCCTCATTCATTTGTTCCACCAATTAACAAATATTTCCGTTGGAGTACTCTATGATAGAACTACTACTGGGTGTTTAGAGAATTGAAATGAAATATGCTTAAATTCTGCCTCTCCCCCTGAAAAGAGTTTATACCCTAGTCACAGTGATAAGCCGCTATTTGAGGTTCTAAAAACTAAAATATACAGTAATAATTTATAGACGTTCAAAATGCCAATTGGCTTCAGAGAGACAAGGAAGGCATGAAAAATACTGTTTAAGAATTAGGTTGTAGCGAGATCACAGGAAACCCTGATGACTAGGATAAAGAATTTTTACTTTATTTTTTATGGGCTCTTCAGGAAGGACATTGGGAAGTTTGAGGTAACGACTGTGCATAAAATAGGTTAGGAATATTTGGAGGCAGGAAGGCACTTAGCTTGTGAGAGAATAGGCCTTCCTAGGAGATCATGTTGACATATTTTAGTCAGGTTTTTTGCTGCCTTGACCAGAAGGCCTGACAAGAACAGTTTTATTTTTTTTTATTAAATTTTTTATATGTGTACAGACTGCATTTTGATTCATTGTACACAAATGGGGTACAACTTTTCATTTCTATGGTTGTACACAATGTAGATTCACACCATTCCTGTAATCATATATATACATAGGGTAATACTGTCTGTTTCATTCTACTATCTTTCCATCCCCACCCACTCCCACCAAGAACAATTTTAAAGAGGAAATATTTATTTTGGGGCTCACAGTTTCAGAGGTCTCAGTCCATGGACCACCGACTCCATTGCTCTGGGCATGAGGTGAGGCAACACATCATGGCAGAAATGTGTAGAAGAGGAGAATGCTCAGAATATCACACCAGAAGCAGAGAGAAAGAGCGAGCGAGCTTCCCTCATCATGGACAAAATATAAACCCAAAGCCATGCCTCCAATGACCCACCTCCTCTAGTCACACCCTACCTGCCTACAATTTCCACCCAGTTAATCCATTTAAATGGATTGATGCACTGATTAGGTTAAACCTCTCATAACCCAATCATTTCATCTCTAAACCCTCTTGCATTGTCCCACACATGAACCTTTAGGGGACGCCTCACATCTAAATCATAACAACACATGAGCGTATAGAAGGAAGGGCCTTCATGTTAGTACCCAACTGAACAAGTCAAAGGGCATTTTAAGTATTTTAAACTGGAAAAGCTATTTGTTTGGACAAAAAGAATTAAGCCCTAGGTATCAAGGTGACCTGCAGTGGGTCATTATTGACATTTTGTGTTTCCATCCCTGGAGATCTTTAACAAAAGGCAAATATTCATGACAAATAACACAGTCACCCATGGGAACCAGGTGAAGATGAGATGAGATTAGACCAGAGGAATGGATGATAGTGAAAGGTGATCTTGTCTGAGCTTTGGAAATCAAGATTTGGACCTAAATCTACCAACTTGCGAGGTCTTCGACAAGTCGCCTCACCTCTGTGAGCTCTAGTTTCCCCATCCACATTGTGACATGACTAGGGAGCAATAGCTTTAGCATCCATTCCAATGTCAACATTTTTAATTCATCTTCTAGAAGTTACTTCTTTCCCTCTCTACCAATCTCTGCTTTAATCCCTTATTCCTATCCCACATCTCTCCCCCACACTGAAATATTTTAGCACAAGAAAAGACTAAATCCTACTTACTAATAATTTGTAATGTTCCACATAGCAGAGCGGATGAAGCCAAACCAATTTATGTTTTGATGTCATAGTCATTTATCTCATCCAGTTCATTTGTCTGGAAGACAATAACATGATTCACAGAAATCTCTGTTAGGAAAACTGTTGATCCCGATTTGGGTTTCACAAAAAATTTCCAAACAGGTATGAAATTTTATACCCCAAGGTGTTACCAAGAGTTGCTCTTAAACTATCATGTATTACTTTTCTACATCTGAAGTTAAATGCCCCTCCCTTGCCTCTCTTTACTGAGATTTCTGATTGGCTAATTTTTTCCATCATGCCTGGAAAAATTTCCTACCTTCCTGCATTTAGACATGCAGGGAGCTTCACAGAGGGAAAATGACTGTGAAGAATGTCAATGTGGTTAGGTCAATTGATCATTCATACTCATTCTGCTCACCCGCTACTCCACATTTACATTTTATCCTTAGTTTTGAGCTTTAAGTTGGAAAAGGCCATAGAGGTGATCTGGTCAACCTCACTTCCATACCAGGAATTATCTTGACAACAGCCTGAAAGACAGAAACCTTTGCTTCAATATGTCTTTTGATTACCCCAGTGCCATCTGTCCTTTGTTTGACATCTCTGATTCACAGAGCATTTTTCCTTACACTGAGTGAACCAAAGTTGGCCTCCATATATCTCCTAGCAGTAGTCCTAACTCTGCTTTTGTAGGAAATCCATCCCTTTTACATAGGGACCATTCAGATTATTGGAGATAGTTCTTATGTTTCCCAGCATTCTCCTACAATTTCTTCTTGATTTGACTGTTTCCTTATAGCTATTATTATAGCTATAATTGTCCTTTAATGATTAGTAGTCTTGATGAGTCCAAACAGCAGAAATATAGAGTTTATCAGATAATCATCAGAGATAGAAAGTAATGAAGAGTAATTATATCACTTCTCAATAGCACGTGATTATTACCATAGGCAAATAGTTCATTGTTACACATAAAATTTTAAATGTATCGTAAACAGCATCTGCCAGATTTACACAAACTGCTTGAGGTTAAATGACCTCTTTTTAGAACAAATTAAGTTAATCTGATGCATCATTTAATTGACTACTCAAAATAATGTAATTTTTTACCTCAATTGCCAATTTTGTGTTTAATACAATGCCACTGGTAAGCTTGCAAAAAATGTGATCAACTAAAAAAATCTCATTATTTCTTCAATTGAATAGCTTTATCTTTTTATAGGAATGTATTGGCCCAGAATACCCCCACAATGTTTATTTAATATCATAGCGATAACAGAAAAGAAATATGGCAAGTCACATGAGTGCTTATAATTTTCACTAATATAACTAACAAAGTGGAGAAAAATAGCTTCACTTAACCAGCTAATAACTAACATTTATTTTAATATATTGAATCTTAAAAGTTTGAAATCTAATGATTATGTCCATCTCTCAGCAAATACGGGAGAAACAGAAGTGGGCTTTGTTCCAACATTTGGACCTTGCTACCTGAACCTTTATGGAAGCCCCAGAGAGTACACAGGATTCCCAGACCCCTATGATGAGCTAAATACTGGAAAGGTTGGTATCTCAATTAAATTTGCTATTAATAAGCACTGGTTAATGTGATTCCTTCTAATAATGTTGTAATTTATATCCTATTTCAGGGTTATTCCCTGTACGCACACATGCACACAGACCCACCACACAACTGATAAATTGTTGAAGGGTACAAGTCTTGAACTCCTCAAATCTTAGAATGTGAGAATAAGAAAGGATCCTGGAGATCATCTAATCTAATTTGGTGACAGCAAATGACATTTCTCCCCCTCAACTTTTACACTTATGGAAAACATCAATAGTCAATGTTGGCTCTCTTTCAAGACATGCTGTCTTGCAGTTCTTTTCAACACCATATTCCAGGAATTTACCAACAATTGACAGTGATATGCATTGCCTGCTGAAACACTTTGCTATCCCTGATCTGATCCAATTCTTTCCTTTCATAGATGAGAAGATGGGGCCCCGGAGATGGGAAATGTTCTTTCTACCACAATGGAAGCCCAATGTCATTTGGTTATCTCTCATGGCCCAGGAAAGGGACTAGGCTAGAGGGAAAAAATCCTGGGAAGGTAGAGGTGGAAGACAACTGTGGAATGGGGGCCCTCCCTTCCTCTCCAGAAGATTCTATTGCCAACACTGCTGGGTACGGTGGGAGGAGTGTCCACTGTTCATCTTCATTCTCCACCACACCCAGAACTTCTTCCTCCTTTATTTCCTGCCTACTGGGACTTACCCCAGTTTCCAGCATGGTGACCTCCTTATTCTGAGAAGAGAGGAGAAAAAAGCCAAGTTGACACAGATAAATGCAGAGCTGTTCTGCTTGAGTAAAATGAGGGAAGCTCATATCCCCATTTGCCTCCACCTCCCTGCCTCATAGACTCCCTTCCAGATTCAGAGCATGGCTTGAAAGCCTCTGTCCCCAGCCATGACTAAGATCACTTTCTGCCCTAGCATCCCATGGCACTCTTTGGGATCCTTATTCAAGCAGATGGCTCTTCCAAAGACCTGATCAAATGTTTTCTTTTATATGAGGAAGCTAGAAAGAAATATGAAATTAAAAAACATAGGTAGGAGCCCATGAAATTAATAGAAGGGACAACAGTGGAGTAGAGGAAGGGGGACTAGGTGGAGAGAGGAGGGATGGGAATGAGGAGGAAAAGAAGAATGAAATTAGCCAAACTATGTCATGTGCATGTGTGAACATTTCACAAGGAATTACATTTTTATGTTTAACTATAATGTACCAATTAAAAATCAGTTAAAAAAAAAAGAAGCCAAAGACCTGAATGTAGCTGCAAGAGTTGCTGACAGATCTATTTTGGAAGTTAGAGCCATGGGAAGAAGAAATGTTTTGTAGCAGTATTAGCCTGACCAGAAAGACAGAGTTGTTTTGGCTGTTATCCATGTCTGGTGGGATAATCTTGTGCCTTGCCTTTCAGGGAGAAGGTGTTGCCTACAGAGGCAGGATCTTGGTTGAATTAAGCACTTTCCTTGAAAAGACACCACCGGATAAAAAACTGGAGCCCATTTCAAATGATGACCTGCTGGTTGTTGAGGTAAATATTAGAGTGACTAAAGTACCATATGTAAAGGGGTATTTTAGAGGATTGGCAGTAAAATGACTGGTATGGGCCTGCCAGAAAAAATGTACCTGAAGGGGACTGAAGGGTGACTGAAGGGTCAACTGTGGAAGAGTTGGAGAAAGACCTGCCTCATAGCAAATGCTTTCAACAACCTCGCTGTGTATGTCCAACAGCCATGTCAGAGTAAGGAGATGTCAATCCCTTGAGATGTTAGCACCCAACTGAAAACTAACGAAGAGGAGAGATACCCCAAACTGAGTGTCCTGTTTGCCAACTGGGCAACTGGGGCTGGGGAGTCATAAGGAGGTAGCTATAAGAGCAACCACTAGTCATTTCCATTTTCACAGGCAACTGGCTTATGTCTGAGCCCCGCTTCCTCCTTGAAAACAAGAAGTCTTCCAAGTTCACCTTCCTAACAATTTCTGAGAATCCCAGGTCTATACTCTTGGGTCCCACAAATCTGAATTGTTGGAAGAACAGCTTGCTCACTGACACTCTTCTGCCCAGGGACACTTCTTGTTGGTTCCCAATTACCTGGACTGCCAGCTTCCTCGGGCCATTCCGGCCCCCTTTTATCCACCATCTCAAGCACAGGACAGGTCTTTCTCTCATTTTCTCATATTATGGAGAGAACAAACAGTAACTCTTAAAAAGTTTTAAGCTCTGAGACAAGAATAGGGAAACATAGTGAAATGGATACCACAAAGTAACTGCTAAATATGACTATTGTCAGAGCCCATGAGCTCAGAACAGCTTTCTGAGTCTCACAGACTTCCCTGTCTGCTTCTAGCCTGCATCCTGTGGGGGAACTCAGCTCTCAACCTCTCTGGACTTTGCTAGTGCCCTGAACACATTGTTTCAGAGGCCAGTTCCAGCGGCCATGAGTTCCCAACTGAGCAAAGGCTGTTCTCTTCCTTCTAGTCCTGTCTTTTCAGGATAATGAACATGGAGAATGTCCACTCCCTTGAGAGAAAACTCTCCCTTTTCCCCTGAACCATGTAGCTTTGCTCATTGACTTCCAAGAAGACAATTCTATTGGGTTAGCATCCAAAGCAGCATATTATGGATCCTTCAGTTTTCCAGCTTGTTTAGAACATCCATAGTCCAATTCCTGAGCTGCACCAATTTTAGTTCTTTATTTCTTCCTTTAAGAGTAAAGGATCATGGGACTGGGATTGTGGCTCAGTGGTAGAGCGCTTGCCTAACATATGTAAGGCACTGGGTTTGATTCTCAGCACCACACATAAATAAATTAATAATATAAAGGTCTATCAACATCTTAAAAAATGAAAAAAAAAAAAAAAAAAAAAAAGAGAGAGTAAAGGATCATGTTCCACATTCTTCCTGAGACTCTTTCTCTCCACTCCTCACATTACCTTACATTCACAGGAACAAGCTACAGGGCATCAGCCCAACTTCACACAGGGAAAGAAAGATTTCAGCCCAACTTCACACAGGGAAAGAAAGATTTTCCCCCACCAAGTTAGCAAAGGTTATAATACAGCCCTGGCTAAAACATGCACTTGAAAATTTAGTTCCCAAATTGAACAGTTCAACTCAGATTATTTAAATTGTGAAAGAACAATGGTAGGTGCTTGCTTTTCATTATAGTTAAGGATTCATTCAATAATTTTTTTTTGTTTTTTTTTTTCAGTGCTGGGGATCAAACCCAGGGCCCTGTGCTTGCAAGGCAAGCCCTTTACCAACTGAGCTATCTTCCCAGCCCTCAATAATTTTTTTCTAAAACAAAACAGTGCTCTACCTTGATGTGAATTTATATCTCTGCCTCTAGAATCAGAAATTGTTTATAGCTTTTACATGACAGTTTTTCCAGTTTTTATACATTAATGGATCTAGTTTAAAAGTCTTAGGATGAATTTATTTGCTGAACCAACCTCTTATAAAAGTGGATATAAAGACCAGGTTTTTATAATAATTCATTGGGGGATAACACTCAAAATATTAGTGAGTCCTTCCCCCATTACCCTACTCTCTGTGCACCCCCCTACACAAATGCATATGATACCATTATGCAATTAATGTCATAATGCTAGTCTCAGATTTAACGTTAAGGGTTTTGACTATTTTTGAGTGATCCCAAAGTTCCTTGATGTATATGATAAGAAACATTAAGACTTTTGACCACTCCTGACGTGTGCTAGTGTGAGAACTTAAATCAGAAGTCAAGAGGCTGGCATGTGAAATGCTGTTCAGTACACCTAACCAACCACCAGGTGTCCACACCGGTGAGAAGGAGACCTGTGTTCGCTGTTCTTGGCACTGCTAGGGAAATATTAGGATATTATGACGCTCTCGAATTTTGAAGATTGCTGTAATCTCAGGAAGATAGTCCTTATAAACTGGTATGGTCTGAATAGTTTATGTTCGTGTGTTGAAACCTTACCTCCATGCAGATGGTATTAGGAGATGAGGCTTTTGGAAGGTGAATAGATCCCGAGAGCTCTGCTCTCATGAGATTAGTGCCCTTTTAGAAGAGACCCTGGAGAGCTATTTTGCTCCCTCCACCAAATGAGATAGTCAAATGGCCCTCATCAGACACCCAATCTCCTGACATCCTGATTCTGGACTGCCCAGTCTACAGAACAGTGAGAAATAAATATTCATTATTTATAAGTCACCCAGTTTATGATATTTTTGTTTATCACCCAAGTGAACTAAGACACAAAAGACAAGTCCATCTTAATATAATACCAGAAAAGGATCAAGAGCAATTGAAAATCTTGAGTGCTGGACTTATCCTGATATTTCAAACCAAATTCTGAAAAATAGGTCAGATATCAAGAAGAACCTCCATAGGGAAGATTCTGAGATCATACAGTGCACACCCATTTTGTGTTGCTTTTTATGTGCTAAAAAGACACAGAACCGTGGGGCTGGGGTTGTAGCTCAGTGGTAAGAGTACTTGCTTAGTATGTGTGAGGTACTGGGTTCAATCCTCAGCACCACATATAAATAAATAAAATAAAGGTATTGTGTCCATCTACAACTAAAATTAAAAAAAAAAAAAAAAAAAAAAAAAGAGAGACACAGAACCAAAAGCAACAGATCCCCCAGGTAGGTCCTGGTCAGTCTTTTTAATCCACTCCACAATACTATCAACTCTCTGAAGTCTAGGAACTACAATAGACCTTCAAGACATATTAAGAAAAATGAAAAACAGGAGAGGGAAAATGGGGTAATGTACTACATGCTACTTACTGCCAGGATCATGTAGAAAAAATGGCTGGAAACTATCTACAGGCCTCCAAGGAAATGCACAGTGACAGCATGTAGTTCTGGACTTGAGTAGTTTTGGACTGAGTTTGGCTCTTAAAGATGTTAGCTGGAATTAAAGGTATGAAGAAATACCATGGCAGATGAACATTCCACCATTATGATGTCTCTTTCTATCACCAGAACACAACTTAAGTCCATGCTTCTTCTCTTTGTTTCAAACAACCATAAAGAGAGGAGGGGGAACAGAGTGAGGAGAGGGACCCAACAAAGGACAAAATAAAAACCCTTTGTTAACTGAAATGCAGAATCAAAGTGTTTTCTTTAGTGCAAATAACAAACACACACAGGCAAAACAACTTACTTCATTAATTTGATAAAAATAAAAGCAAAAAATAAAAACGAAGAGCCAATGATTATATATTGTCCACAGTATGAGTCTATATAAAAGAATAGCTTTTTATGAACTGGTATATAAAACAGAATTTATTTTCTGAGCTCCAAATTATTAAACAAAGGCAACAAAATAGATTTTTGTGAATTTAATAAAAATCAAAATCAGATATAAGAAAATGAAACAGAAATGGAAGAACCTAACAGCACTAAAAGGCAGGAAGGAACTGAGATTCCGAGGACATGTCCACACTTGAAGCAACCAGGAACCCCAGAGGAGAACGAGACAGGTACATTTGTGCCACCTGCCAATAAGATTAAGTTAGTTCAGTCAACCAGAATGCATGTGACCCTTGCCCACCTTACAGAGGTGCCACGCCTTGAGACATATGTGAACAACAAAAAATTTTGGTAGAGTTCAAGGGGCCACAACAAAAAGATATCTTGATTGCCAAAGGGTCAAGAACTCCCCCATCTCCCTAGAGCAGACCTGACCTTGCTCCAAGTGGGCCTAGTTAAGGATCTTGCAATGCAGTGGGAATCGCAAGGGCCAGCCTGGCGGCTTCCACAGAAGGAATCAGGCAGAGATAAGATCAAATGTTGCAAACCCAGTATCATTCAAACATCTGCTGGCTTCTGGAACCTCTGCCCTGTCCCAGAAGGACCCTGGGGTTTTTTTGTTTTTGTTTTTGTTTTTTTGTCTTCATCATCTGAACTCTGTTCTTGAACCACATCCTCCCTGCTCCTCCTTCCCAACCTCCCATGTGTAACTTAACATATTCTCTTAGCATTTTTATGGAATTGCTTTTTCTTTCCCACTCAGCTGAAACTTTCTTGAGATCTCTCATTGGTCTGGCCCACTTTCAGAGCTCCATAAATATCGCTTGAAACAGCATGTTCAGATTCTTCCCTAGCTCCAACAGCGATCAGCCATCCTTAGTAAATAGACCAAAGGTATCAAGTTGGGCAACTTTCTTTGGAGCATGTCTTCCTTATCACTGACCTTTAATGTCTCATGTCTGTGCCCACAGTCACTTTCAAAAACTGTTACCCTGGATGAGTAACCTGCTTAGCAAAACATCACCTCCTTCCCTCAAATGACTTTTGAAACCCTGCCCTATATGCCACATCATCTATTGTGTTTGCTTGTCATTGAAGATTAGAAAGAGAGCCCTTAAGCCTTACATAATTTAAGAAACATCCATTCATCCAGGTCCAACAGAGTATAATTTATATTCTTTAACTTTCCCCTGCTCTGGGCAGTTTTGCCCGAAGGCAGCCAAGGGAGGGTCCTGAACAAAAGCTGAGGCTCACAGCTTCTCTAAATGGCATTTATTGTTTCTTCCTTTCTCCATCTCTTTGTGTCCTTAAGGCAGAGGGGAAGTGGGAAAGGTCTGGGGGCAGGCAGAACTCTCAGTTGCCCTAATGTAGGGCAGTGGGGCCCTGGGGCAGAGGAGCAGATTGCAGGTCTGCTCCTCCTGGAGTCCTGACTTGCAGAGTGGTCCAAGGATGCTCGGTCTTTAGCAGTTTGCTTGAATTGTGTGCCCCTCTGTTGCCCCTGGAGTTGTGATGGCCAGAAGTTCAGACTGTGCTTTTCAAAGCTCGGACTCTCCAGAGTGAGGATCCTACCAGGGCTTCTGTGGGTGGCTGCAAATTTTGCATGAGAACATCCAAGAAATTCTAATGGAATGGCAGGCCCAGCCAGACAGTCTCCGCCCTCCCAAGTATCCCGGTGAGTTGTCTCTGTCCTCTGAAGACTCTGGCTTAACAGCTCTGGCTTAAATACTGGTTATTTTCTTCCAGGCCCTGACTCAGGCCCCAAATTATGTTTTCTATTTTTAGCTCCTTCCCTTCTCTTGTGTCATTCTAAGTGGTTTGTAAAGAAGAAGTTAAGCTAATACAAACAACTTTCTACTTCTTAATTTTTACACAATTCAAACTCAAGGCCACAATTTCTATACAATCCTGAAGCATGGATAGTTCAAGGGGCTCATTTGTGAGTAGTTAAAACAGATTCTGACAAGTGGCTTCAATTCCCCAAGGGCCTCTACCAAAGAGATAGAGGACTAAGGTAGGGAAGCTTTTAAACTCACGATGCACAGGCTAAAGCTCCACAGTGATTCAGTGTGCAGCTGAGATTGTAAACCAGTGTTTTAGAAAGACTTCTAATAAATACTGAGGCTCAGAGGGGTTTCTGACAAGGCCTTATTGGAGAATCTATTATGCCATGTCAAAAATTTCCTTTAACTAAAATGGAGACTCTAATGATGGAATGTCCAGGGGTTCTTCAAGACTACAAGCTACTGGCACTGCCAGAAGTTCTGAAAACAGTCCTCCAAAAATGAGCAATAAAGTTACCCTCTGATCCAGAAATCCCACTTCTGGGTATAGACATAAAAGACTTGCAAGCAGGAATTGCAAACAGATATTTGCACACCCATGTTCACAGCAGAATTATTCACAATATCAAAAGGCAAAAGTAATCCAAGTGTATGTCAGTGGGTGAATGGATAAGCAAGCGATGTATATTCATACAATAGAATGCTATTTGGCCTCAAAAATGAAGGAAATCAGTTGGGTGACGCATGCCTATAACACAGAGACTCAAGAGGCTGAGGTGAAGGATTACAGGTTCAAAGCCAGCCTCAGCAACTTAGGAAGGCCCTAGGGGAGCTTAAGAAAACCTTGTCTCAAAATAAAAAATACGAAGGGCTGGGGATGTGACTCTGCAGTAAAGTGCCCCTGGGTTCAATCCCTGTATTCCCCATACCTCTGACAAAAAAAAAAAAATTCTAACACATTCTACAACATGAAAGATATTAAGGACATTCTTCTAAGTGAATTAAGCCAGATACAAAAAGAACACTTACTGCCTAATTCTACTTATGTGAAATAGCTAAAGTAGTCAAATTCATAGACAGAAAATAGAATGGTAGTTGCCCAGGCTTGGAGGGAGGAGGAAATGGAGAGTTATTATTTGAGGAGTACAGAGAATCCGTTTTATAAGATGAAAAGAGTTCTAAGGGTGGGTGGCTGGTGATGGTAGCCCAACAATATGAATGGATCCACTGCCGTTGAACTGTACACCTAAAATAGAAATTGTTTTGTTTTGCCTATTTTACCACAATTTAAAAAAAATGCTTTTGAAATGATTGCATGAGTACTTCTGAAATTATGTGACTACATTCTTGCTTCATACAAGCCAGAAAACCCACCTGTAATTGTGATTCATTTGACTTAATAAAAGCCAGGGTACAGATGGACAGTGAAGGAAGGACAATCAGTTAGCAAGCATCCTAACTGGGGTCAAGTAATTTTTATTAACATCCTGAAGGTGAAATGTGTCACTACATTACTATTTAGATTGTAGGACAAAATTATCAGTGAGGTAGCACTGGAAAGAAAACAAATACAACAACAAAAAGTCATTATATGCCAAAGTCTGATACCTGTGTCACCTCCAATCTCAAACCGAAGGACTACAGGGCTGGATGGCTTTGAATTAAACTTGCTATGGTGAGAAATTTATCGAGTCATCTGTGGGTCTTGTAAGTTCACCAGCGGAGCATAGTCAGTGTGGCTATGGTCAGAGCCACCGTTGTCCTCACCTCCTACCTGGGCAAGGGTACACAGAGACTGGATATCAACAGGGTTCCAGGACAGACTCTGGATGTGACAATAGTAAGGGGCAGAGAGCCTCACACATAACAAAGTACAACTACCTAAACCATTGCACAGCTGTTTGACTGAGGAATGGGAAATGCCTGACATTCAGTGAGGATATAAGCCAAAAAGAAGGAGAAATAACCATGGGAGCAAGAATTTGGGGCAGCATGTAGATTCCAAATGTGCCCATGAAGGAGGGCCTGAGGGCTCAGGGTCATTTCTGTTAAACTGATAGACACTCAGTGTGGTTATTGTTGGCCTTGTCTTCAACTTCCTTACACACACACCCACACTCAGTAAACAAGTAATTTAGAGAAAAGAGAGAAGGAAAGTTTACCTATTTTCACTTATTTAAAAATCAGACATTAAAAATCTTTATTGTGATTTCTTTTTATTATAATTATTAGCATGTATTAGCTGTATGCATTGACGATTTTCACTGTCTTTTCCATACATGAGTATATGGAGCTTTGATCTTGTCCCCCCTCTCTTCTCCTTTTCCCCTATTCTAACCTCCCTTCTTCCTCCTCCTCATAATTTTTTTAACAGGTCCTAATAGTCCCTCTTCTGTTTTCAGATCACCTTCGGTTTTTTTAGTTTCCATATATGAGAAAAAAAATGAGATAATTTCTGTGTCTGGCTTATTTAGATATATTATTATTTCTGATTAGAAAAATAATACTTAAGCAATTTAAAGAATTAAACGGATATAAATTAGGAAGTTTGCATAATCTACCTTCTCCAATATAACTATTGTTAACAATTTGAGTTATATTCTTCCGAACCTTCTTCGTGCCAGTATTTAAAAATATATTTAATGAATTCACTTAAGATACACCTGTTCTCTATATTCGCGCATATGGATATACTTAAGTCTTTGTGAACTTTTATTCTGTTATGTGACAGCAACATAATTTGCTTAGCCTGTGACCCGCAGATAGACTTGGTATTGTTGTCACTTTTTACCTGTACTCCAATCAGCACGAGGATGAACATTTTACCACTTCTCTCATTGCCCACTTGTGAGAGTGCAAGGGGAACTCCTGGGTACAAGAACATTCTCCACTGGTATTTAATTCAGCACTAATCAGTTAGGTTTAAAATTATATCTGATAGAAATCCACCCATAAATAAGGGCAAAAGGAACTTCACCAAATTTCACTTATGTCTGCTCATACATTATAGAAATATCAGCGAAGGCGAAAGTACAGCCTATCGGCTGTGTTCCATTCAGCCACCATGCTGCAGGATGTTGGCGAGGCCATCCAGTTTGAAGTCAGCATTGGGAACTATGGCAACAAGTTTGACGCGACCTGTAAACCTTTGGCATCAACCACTCAATACAGCCGTGCCATATTTGATGGTAAGATTGACACTAACTGTTCTCTCCTATGCTTGCTTACAGCAAAGGCACCCCGGGACAAAAAGCATGGACTGTATTCTCACACTGGCAGCCATTATCCTCAGTATAGCATTAGAGGAAGAGAGTTTGACTGGAGTTTAGACACCTTCAAGAAAGGTCAAACCCAAGAATTTGCAGGTCCCATTGCCAGGAGCTACCCCTGCCAGCATGTCTGGCTTTGACACCAGCTCTGCCTTGTATAGTCCCAAGATGGCAACTCTGATTAATACTGAGCTCTCAAAGCAACTCATACCACTACTCTGCCCAGATCTTTCTTGCATTGAATAGGTGAAGTGGATGACACCCTGACTCAGGCACTGGAAAAATCAAGCTTCTGGTCTTCACCAGCCCTGTGATCCCGACCACATCACTTAATTCCAACTCTCAGTTTCTTCATCTTTTTCAGAGGTGCTGAGAGGATTAAATAGCAGTTGGTATTTAAGTTGGATGAGTGAGAAATGGTCTCTGCTTTTAAGGAGCTTCCATTGTAGCATGTAAAATATAGTCAGCCCTTCATATCCACAGATTTGCATCATTAGATTTGACTTATTGTGGATTGAAATATTTGGGGAAGAGGCATCTTTACTGAACATGCACGGACTCTTTTCTCATCATCATTCCCTAAATAATAACAGTACAACAACTATTTATATAACATTTACATTGTACTAGGTCTGATAAGTAATCTAGAGATGATTTAAAGTGTACAAGAGGATGTGCATAGGGTATATGCAAATACTGCTCCATTTTGTGTGAGGGACTTCAGTATCCCTAAAATTTGGTATCTGCACTGGGGTCCTGGAATCAATCCCCCTCAGTTACCAAGGGACAACTGTACACCCTATTAGTAGACAAAGGTATGAGAAAGCCTTAATGAAAGTATCCACAAATGGTGTGAGAGCCTAGAGAAGGGAGAGACGAATTCTGATTAAATAACCCATAATTTTTGACCTAGCTTTTGCACAAGCAATTTCAAAACAAAATGCCCTAGAAAGCATCAGCTATTAATTATTTGACATCATATAGCTCTAAGTAATACCAAACCCCATGCAATCAACTAAGGCCTACAAAGAACATTTTTCCCTCCTCCTAATAAAAATATTCATTTAAAATTAGTTTTCAGGGACAAATATATTCAACCCAGTCTCCAATGCTCCATATTTTCTGCCCCCATGCTATATAATCATCATTATGTTCAGATGCATGATCCCAAATAACTAAAGAGATCCTGAGGTTTTTGGACTCTGTTTACATGGATAATTTAGAGAAATGTTCAAAACATGTTGAATGGAAGAGAGCTTTCTATTTCTGTTACTTAATTTAATAAAAATAAAGAACCCAGTTACCAAAGGTCATTCTGCAAGCACATGGATTAATCAGTAGCTCAGTCTGCACATCTTTTTAATAAATATGTTGTCTACCTTAAGTGTCCAGGGGCCACTGACTCCTTATGTTCTATACCAGGAAATTACTATTATTACTTGCCTTGGGCCCACACAAAGCCAGTTGTTACCCTGACTTCATACTGGGAGGATATTAGTCACCGACTAGATGCAGTGAACACTCTCCTAGTCATGGCAGAACGGCTGGTAAGTTTATCTTTTCTGCATTTCCTTTTCACCAGAGTAAACTATGTGTCAGGATGCAAGCTAGGCCCCTGTCACACAGATCTCTAAATACAGTTGTCAACAAGGTAAAAGCAATTTCTGTAGTAACAGTTATAAGTGATCCAAAGCTGGTGGGGAAGTTCAATGATGTTGGGGACCCAGGCTCTTTCCCCCTTGTTTCTCTGCCATCCCTAAGGAGTTAGCACTGTATTTGTAGAGAAGGAAACTCACCAGGACATTTACCCTCAAGCCTAAGGGGAAAAGAGTGGGGATAAGATGACATAGACCTTGCTCTAGGAAAGACCCAGAAATCACACACTTGATTTCTACTCACTTTCTGTTGACCAAAATCCAGTTATGAAGACACAACTAACTACAAGGAAGTTGGGGAATGCAGTCTTGTGCCTGGCAGCATATGCCCAGATAAAAGTGTTCTTATTGTGGAAGAGCGGGGATACAGGGAGTGAGCTGACTCGGTTTCTACTGCAGTTTGTGTGGAGAGATTGCTTCATTCCAGTAGCAACATGGAGTTCTTAAGACTGTGCTATTGGTACAGTCAAAATCGTCACTGTAAGAAGAGATGGCTTAGGGGAACCAGTGCCTGACATTTTCTACTTTTGCTACAGACTAGAGGAACTACCTTGTTTGGGAGTTGGGAGGTAGTTTCCTTTGGTGGAACTGCACAGACATGATATCTGTCATTAGCCATCTTGTTGACATTAGTGAACTGGATTGGTAAGGAAAAAGAAGATATGTTTGGGATGTTTCTAATTAAAATTTAGATACTAAGTTATTCCTATCATGTGTGGATAAAATCCATTGAGCATTAGTGTTTTGATTTCAAAATTAATGTTGGGTGCAACAGAGTGTGGAAAAGGGGTGATTACATATGATTAATGCATGCATAGAAATATCCCCATTAATATGTAGAATTAAAATGTGTTAATAAACATAAAAATATGTATTATTGTTTGTTTTTCCTAAGATCTAAACTACTAGAGCTGGACCAAGACATCTGGGATTATACTTGATCTAAAATTCTGATGAAATCTAAAAATATTTGATGTTATAAAGGCAATATGGAAGGAACGTTATGCAATTTAAATTTAAGTATAATTGTTATCATTGATGTGCAATGCAATTGGAATATTAATTTCCAATCCCCTTTCTTAAGGGAATTTGCGGAAAATTAGTCACATCTTTATTTAAATTATATTCTGGATAGTCTTCAGCTTTTTGCATCCTGGTTCTTCTTATAAGCTCTCTATTGACCAGGCTATCCTAATTCCCTGCTAATCTGGACAGGATTGTGGCTTTGCATGACCAGGACTTTGGGTACTCGTGGTGGGCACTCCCTCACCCTCTGTGTTGGCAGATGCTCAGCATGGCTCAACACTATGTTCCAGGAATATCTCGTATTTGTCTGCCCCAGTCCTGGAACCATCATTTCTCCAAGGAGTTGTAACTCCTTTACTGGGAAATGGCATTTAAAAAATAAGATCTGGGTGCTAAAGTACTTCCTACTACTGATAGGTCATTACTTCTAGGCCTTCTCAGCAGATATACTTGTGCATGAACACACACACACACACACACACACACACACACACACACAGATAAATGTGGGTTTATCCTTTCATCTATGGTATTGTAAAGGCTATGAGTTCATAAAGATACCTCCAATTCTAGTCCGATACCACTAATTCTTGTGTTTCTTACAGTGAGAAATTTGGCCTCTGTTATCCTTAATATATTCAGTAAGTTCAAACTTAAAATCCACAGATAAATGGTGGTCAAAAACAAGCCTACTAATCAGAGTTCGGTTCTTTAACTGAAGAAGTATAGTCGAAATATTGTTTTCACAACGGTTAGCAGACTGGGATCAGTGTAATTATGTTATTCATCTGAAGTATGATTAGGTCCATTTTGCTTCTATTTATAGTCTTTTTTAGGGTTCCCTCCCCAACCCTTGCTGGCTTCTTTTTCTTTTTCTTTTTTTTAATTGTCAATGAATCTTTTATTTTATTTATTTATGTGCAGGGCTGAGTGTCGAACCCAGGGCCTCACACATGCCAGGAAAGCACTCTACCACTGAACTACAACGCCAACCCTTGATTTCTTTTCATTTATTTTTTGAATACATAAAATACTTACATGATTTCAAAGGCCAAATTAAATAACTTAATAAACATAAACATATTAGCGTTTTTACATTATTACGTTTTGAAGGAAAAAAAATACTGCTAAGCTATGGTGAGTATTATTAAGTGGGGAAAAAAAAGAAACTTTGACTTTTCTACAGTAAGTTTTTTAATGGTTTTCCCCCTGTGGAAATTTACATGAAGCCTTTGCTGGATATAATGGCATATTGCACAATTATCAATTATTTTCTCTCTTTACCAATTCTTTAGCAATCCAACATAGAGGCTCTAAAATCAGGCATACAAGGAAAAATTCCTGCAAACCAACTGGCTGAACTATGGTTGAAGCTGATAGATGAAGTTATAGAAGACACCAGGTACAGTGATCTTATTTCTATCTCAGCGTTCCCAGCCATGCTCTCCTTCCTGAAATTCTAGGACTGAAAGAGCTTCTAGAATTGTCTCAAGAATTTGTTTAAACAAATGAATTTGAACTATTTGGGCCTCTTAAAGTCTCTCATTGGGAGGAGTCTCAGAGTCAACCACGAGGGAAAGTTCTACTTTGTGATTTGGTGCCAGTTCTTGAGTAGCCTGGGGAGGCCGAGGCCCCACTCCAGGAAGCGTCCCACGGCACACTGGGGAGGGGTGGGTTGTGGAAAGGAAGAAGCAGGTCTCTTCTGCTTCCCCAAGATCCAGGATGCCCACAGCCCTGACCAAGGGAGACTCCTGTCTCCCTCAGAGAATGGCATCTGGGAGTGGGGCATTGATATTGCCTTTTAGAACAAATATTCCTAATTCACAAACATGTTTTTGGAAACATTCTTCTTACTTGCTGTTTTACTGAGAGCTTAGTGAACACTGTGGCAAAGCCAGTAAATAGGACCTGAGCCAGAGGACATATCACAGCTGTGACTTGGGGAAACAGCTCAGATCTGTTGGCATTTGGAAATCAAAGGAGGAAGTGATTCATTCCAAGCTAATTTTAAATATTGGCTAATGAAGCAGGGGCAGGGAAGTTTCAAAAGAAAAGCATTTTGAGGACTTTCCTTTAACAGCAGGAGCCCTGTACTTTTTCCCCTGTAGGGTACTGCCCTAAGTCACCCTGTCTTCTGGTGCCTTCTAGTGGTTAAACCAGGTCATTGAAAAGTAGTTGAAATTAGAATACCACCAGAGAGCTTGTTTAGTGCCCAGAGAATTTTAGAACTGAGTCCTAAGGGATCATCTCTTAGTCTCCTCATCTTACAGGTGAGAAAACAGAGGCCCATAAAGGTAAAATGATTTCACTACCTCAGGCCTTCTTCCTGCCCCATGCCTCACAGTCAGTATCTATTTTACAAAGGTCTCAAGTGTGACTTCTGAACTAATAGCTTTCATATATATTTTCGCCTTACAGAATCATTCCAGGGTCTTAATCCTTCACATATATTGCCATACTTCTTAATGAAATAAAACAGAAACAAGTAGTAACTTTCAAGGAGAAAATTCCTGTGAAATTTAAGGTTTGCTGAACCAAACAATATGAGCTGTTTTTGAAGAATCCAATTTTAATCTTTTTTAACATTATGTGACATGAAACTCAGTGTTTAAGGGAAATCATGCAAAGATTTTCTTCATTTAAGGAGCTGGGTGAAATTCAAATGAGTGGAAATTCTAGGTGGAGACAATGTGAGTAGAACTTCCTGGAATTGGTGACAGCCTCACCCCATGGTCCTGCTAGCTGCCACATGAGAGGAATGGTTGGTGGCCGGAGGCCAGTCTGGACCCATTTTCTGTAACCCTTTGGGGTTACAGAAGTCACTAGACTTCTCAAGTCTTACTTTTGATGGGGGCTTGGCTTGCTCAAGTGGTTCTTTCTCTTTCAGATCTTGTAGGTTCCTTCGAGAATCTGATGAGGTGATGATAATGATGAGGACCAGGGTAAGAAGTTGATGGCAGTGGTGGTAGCAGTATTATTTAGACTTTACCATACAGTAGGCACAGATATGAAGGTTCTGCACATATCAGTTCCATGCAGTAGGCACAGATCCGAAGGTTCTCATATATCAGTACCATAGAGTAGGCACAGATATGAAGGTTCTCCATATATCAGTACCATACAGTAGGTGCAGATCTGAAGGTTCTCCGTATATCAGTTCCATGCAGTAGGCACAGATCTGAAGGTTCTCCGTATATCAGTTCCATAAAGTAGGCACAGATCTGAAGGTTCTCCGTATATCAGTTCCATAAAGTAGGCACAGATCTGAAGGTTCTCCATACATCAGTTCCATGCAGTAGGCACAGATCTGAAGGTTCTGCATATATCAGTACCATAGAGTAGGCACAGATCTGAAGGTTTTCATATATCAGTACCATGCAGTAGGCACAGATCTGAAGGTTCTGCATATATCAGTACCATAGAGTAGGCACAGATCTGAAGGTTTTCATATATCAGTACCATGCAGTAGGCACAGATCTGAAGGTTCTGCATATATCAGTACCATAGAGTAGGCACAGATCTGAAGGTTCTCTATCAGTACCATGCAGTAGGCACAATCTGAAGGTTCTCCATATATCAGTTCACTTGATTCTCACAACAACCCTGAAAATAGATATTATTTTCCCACATTTGAAGACAGTAGGACAAGAGATTGAATAACTGGTCAAGAGCACAGATCTAGTAAATGGTGGAGCCACAATCTACTAGAGTACCCAGAGAAGCAGCTCCAAAGCTGCCTATTATCAATTGTAATTATGTCACCGTGCATGTGGACACAGACATATATGGTTTTCTTAGAACACCTGAGGCCCACCTGTAGACTGCCTAAAGATTCTTGGTTCCAAAATTAACACTTCAGCTAAATGACCTCTAACTTCCCCTCCTCCTCCATCATTTTATGGATCCATACAAAGATTCTAGGAAGCAAAAGAAAGGAAGATAGGTTTCTCCAGTTGCTGCTATTTCCATCTTCTTCCCAGTGTGACTCCATGGGCCTTAGGTCAAACCCAAGGAATTGCTTTGGAATGTTAATCTCCTTTTCTGCTCTGCATATGTCAGATATCCTCAACTACAGCTTAAACCAGGCAATGCTTCTAGAATCACTGAGGGGATTGATGTGGTTTGCAAGAAGGAAACCTAAAGCAAATGACAGTTTTGAGGTAGAGTGTTATTCTTCACTGTTTCTTTTCTTTCTTTCTTTAGATACACCTTGCCCCTCACAGAAGGAAAAGCTAACGTCACAATTCTTGATACTCAAATCCGAAAGTTGCGGTCCAGATTTCTCTCCCAGATACATGAGGCAGCTGTAAGGATGAGGTCTGAAGCCACAGATGTGAAGTCCACATTGTTAGAAATTGAAGACTGGCTTGATAAATTAATGCAACTCACTGAAGAGGTTAGACATTTAAACTATACACATATCACCCGATATGGAAGGAAGATTCTGTGGAATGGCGCCAGGGTAGGGGTGATAGGTGGACTATCTAGGATGTTGCATGGGATTAGTGAACATCTGAATGATAAAAAATCAAAGTTATTGGACTGGGAATGCTACTGAGTTTGGGGGGGTGAAAGTCAGCTGAAATCAGGGCAGAAGAATTTTGGATTGGATTCTGGAAACATTTTTTCAAAAGGGACAAATCATGATTTCCCCAGTACTCAGAGGGCATTTTGAATGATGTAGTGGCAGATCAGTGTGGTACAGAGGTTTAGGCACTGTCAGCTTTGAGAGGGGGTGGAAAGACCTGGATTTAAATCCTGGATCAACCATGTGCAACCTAGGGCAGGTTATTCAACCTACCTTAGCCTCCATTTCCCCTTTGTAAAGTGGAGGTGGACGTAGTATGTCCCTGCTGTGTGAAGATTTAAAGATGGTGAGTATAAAGATCTTAGCACAGCGCAGGGCACATGGTAAGTGTGGGGTAAATACTAACTAGTTGCCGCTCACCTTAGTGGCCCAGAAGAACAAGAGAGTAAAGGTACCACTGCTGTCTGTCGGATGTCAAGGGAATAATGTCTTAGTTCCTTTTTCTATAACAGAATACCACAGACTGGGTAATTTGTCAAGAACAGAGACTTGGTATGGCTCTGGAGGTTAGAAAGTCCAAGGTTGAGGGACCTGCTCCTGGTGAGGGCTTTCTTGCTGTGTCATTCCATGGCAGAAAGCAGAAGGGCCAGAGAGTGTGGAAGAGAGAAGCAATCAAGAAGGAGCTGAACTCATACTCATAACCAGTGCACTCCCAGGATATTGAAATTAATCTATTCCTGAGGACAGAGCCCTTATGACCTAATTGTTAGGACCTCTTTTTAGGTCCCACCTCCCAACACTGTTGTACTGGGGACAAAGTTTCCAACAGTGAACTTTGGGGGATACATTCAAACCATAACAGGTACATAATAATATATTTGTGGAAAGAAAGCTATTTTTAAATGTATAGAGAATTACACAAGTTATTTTTATTTCCTACTTTGTATGCCTTGGTATTTTCAAAGATTTCTATAGTGATCAGAAAAAAAGGGGGAGTTAAAACTAAAGTTTTTAAATTGGCAAATATTGGATTGTGGGACACAAATGCTCTGTGTTCTATAAAATATATGCAACCTGTAGCCCTTTACTGCTGATAACTTTCTTCAGATGATGGTCAAAATAAGAAGGAACATTTCCTAAAACACGTTCCAGAGCAGAGCAGATAGGGCTCTTGCAGGATGAAGTTCCCTTTGCTTCCCTCTATTCCCTTCAGCCAGCCTCCCAGCCCTGCATGCTCACAGTGTGGTTCTAGAGGATGCGAATCTCAGGAACTTGGGACAGAGTCCTAATCATAACCCAGAGTCTCCTCCCATCCTTCTGCATCTAGACTAACCATTGCTCTGCTTCCTTTTCCATCCATCTCCTGTGCCCAGCCACAGAACAGCATGCCTGATATTATCATCTGGATGATCCGAGGAGAAAAAAGACTGGCCTATGCACGGATTCCTGCACATCGGGTTTTGTACTCCACCAGTGGTGAGAATGCATCTGGGAAATACTGTGGGAAAACCCAGACCATCCTTCTGAAGGTACACATCTTCCCCTTGGAGTATAAATACTTTAATGCAAAACTCTTCTTCTGGAGAAGAGATTGCTTCAGAATTTGCTAATCACGGGGTGCCTATAATCACTTCTAGCCCATTCTGGTTATCATCTTTGCCAGAACGGGCTAGAACCAGGGTGATAATTCTCAGAGACTGATTTGAGGTAGACTAGCAATTATGGACACCTCCCTAGATGTCTTCGAGTCATTAATATCAACATGGCATTGTAAATGCTTTGCTTTCTGGCATTAATTTTCTACTTACTCTAATATCTCATGTTGAGTCATGTCTTTCTTGCCTTCATTTTAGTGAGTGTTTAGGGGGAAAAAAGAGAAAGTGGTATTGCTAAGTCCTTGATCTGTTGCTCTAATCAAGCGAGTCCTCAAATTGGAAATTTTTGGTAACTGCTACTTTGAGAAAGACTTCTGAACATTTTTTTAGAGTCGTGGGTTCCTTGAAGCACTTGATAAAAGTTATTGGCCCTCTCCCCCAGAGGAATGCATGTCACACCTCCACCTGACGTCGTGCGTCAGCTCTGGGAGAGTCCCAGAACCCCGATGAAGAACCTCTGTATGCATTTGGAGAACCAAAGGAAAGAAAAAAGGAGAGATGAAGAAGGATGTTCTCTTAAAACAAGGAGATATCTGCTAACTTTTAATAAATATATTCATTGCTCTTTAATCAGGAAGGTGTAAATAGAATCAGAGTGATTATCTTCTTTCAAGTGTTCTTTGCAGAATAAATCTTACTTAAGATAGAACCACAATGATAATTGACCTCAGCAGTGGGTAGAAGCAAACTGATTAATAAATAAAACTTCACAGGGGGCAGGAGACGAGGCAGAGGGGTGTTCTCTGTATTAGGAATTAGAACTCAGTGAATAGATAGCAAAATGCTTTTAAGAAATTGCTTTATAGATTTTCTTTGTTAGTACTCATTATCCAGTTTACAAAGCCATTTAATTCAGTGGGTCTTTTGGTCTTGGGACCCCTATAAAACTTTAAAAAAATTATTAAAGACCCAGAGAGCTTTTGTTTATGTGGGTTGTATGTATCAATATTGCTATACTAGAAATTAAAACAAAATTTTAAAATATTTATTTATTCATTTAATAATAGCGATTGCTGGGGCTGGAGGTATAGCTTAATCTTAGAGTGCTTTCTTAGCATGCACAAACCCTGGGTTTGATCCCCAGCACCACAAAGCAACAACAAAATAACAACAATAAACTTCTTACACATTAACATAAATCATATATTTCTATGATATATAACTATATATTCTGAAAAAAATTAGAGAGCAGAATGATACTGCTTTACATTTTGCAAACTTTTTAAATGTCTTCCTTAACAGAAATAAAAATGGATTCTCAAATCTGTGTATTTAAACTGATGGAAAAAGTTACTTGATGTATAGGAAGAAAATCTGTTCTCACATAGATATACAATTAGAAAAGGAAGGATTATTTTAACAACCTTTTCAGATAATTTTGAATATTCATCTTTGATAGAACACCAAACCCCAGTGGTAACTTTTATAATGTTAATTTCAATGTGGAATCTAAAATTTTATCAATCAATTTGTCATCCTCAGCTGTGTTAAAATCCATTGGTGTGTCCTGAACCTTGAATGGCTCTTTTATCCATGCATATTTTGTGATGTTACCCAGGTCATTTGGAAGATATTCGGTCACTAAGTTGTGCAGATCTTCCTGATGTTGGCACATTTCATCATAAGATGTGAAACAAATTGAGAAAAATTGCATTTTAAAATATTTCTCTTATCAGAAGAGCCTCTATGTGTTGGGAAGCTAGCTAGCTCACCATGCCAGATACAGTTTCTCCAAAACTCTTGCTTTTACTTGAAAGCTTAAATTTTGTCACCAGCAACAAATAGAATGATTTTTTTTCTTGAAGTGATAGGCTCATTTTGTTTATGTTCAAGAAAATGTCAGCTGCCATACCCAAATCTAAATGTCCATATTTAACTGTCAATTGCTGTTTGAGGTATAAATGGTATGCCATTTTTTAAAACATCTAGTTCAATTCACAACTCACACAATTGTACAAGTTTTCTCAAGACAAACATCACATATCAATATGCAGCTGAAGTGCTTTTCATTTTGTCATGCAAAATATTATGAAGATATTATACTCAAGGGTCAAGATTTAATAAGACTAGTCATTTTTTAGTTTAGTTTTTGTTGTTTTGTTTTGTTTTGAGGTACTGGGGATTCAACCCAAGAGAACCTTACCACCAAGCTACATCTCCAGTCCTTTTATTCATTTGTTATTTTGAGATAGGGTCAACTGCCCAGTTGACCTTGAATTTGTAATCCTTCTGCCTCAGCCTCTCAAGTACCTGGCATTATATGCATGTGCCATTGTACCCAGCTGAATTTTCTAGTTTAAAAAAAAAATTCAGGAAAATTCTTTAGTAAAACTGGCCTTTCATATTTCTTCCTCAAGTATGCATATTTACTATGACTACTACTGCTGTCACTACTGGGTACGGTTAGGTGTTACTGCCTTGATGCCTATTGTGGTACAAAGAATTTTATCCACTATTGTTTTTGCACCATCAGTGCAAAGGTCAACATAATGAAGAAGATAAACACTGTTAGTTCTATTAGGAAAATTATTTTGACCTTGTGGTCCTCCTGTAAAGTTTTCAGGGACACACAGGAATCTGTGCATCATACTCTGAGATCCTCTGCTTTAGTTGTTTTTCAGCCTTTGCTAGAAGGTCATTTGGAAATATTTTAACTAAAGCAACAGAAAACTAGACCAGTGAGAGCAGTAAACAGATGTTCAGTCTGCTTTGGGCTTTATGTTAATGTCACAATGCACGCAATGCCCAATGTAACATAAGCTAACATCGTTCATCTCACAGTACCCGCAGGAAAAAAGCAACGGACCCAAAGTGCCTGTGGAACTGCGGGTGAACATCTGGCTGGGCTTAAGTGCTGTTGAGAAGAAGTTCAATAGCTTCGCAGAAGGAACTTTCACTGTCTTTGCTGAAATGGTACATTTAATGACATTCTATCTTGTCCTCTTTGGTGGGGAAGAAGTTTTACTTTTCATCCTTAGGGAAAACAATCACATACCAAAAATAACTACAGCTATCATTACAACCACTTAAAATCCCATTAAAGGGACCTTAACTTCAAGAGATAGGAAAAGATCCTCTTGAGGTCTATCAACATTGGAACACAGGAGGACGATTCAGACCTTTGTGTGATAGACCCAGGAGATGCTCTCAGCCAGCAATATGGAAAGTGGGTGCCCTTCAAACTCTTGGCCCTTGAACGCAGGAACAGCCAGGCATATTGGTGCCCGATGGGTGGGACACACTGAGTACACACACACATATACACACAACACATACACACACACTCCTTCATGCACACACACCAACCCAGGAAAGGAAACACGTAAGATGTTCAGATCTTGAAATACTTATTTGGAGTGAGAGATCTTTAAATCACAGAAAACCCATTTCCTACTTAGGGGAAATTTCAGATGGGTTTCAAGGGCAAAGAATGTGCTACCTGAATCTTTCAAAAGCAATAGAGATCATTTGTAAAACCTTCACTGAGTTTTAAACCTACTTAATTAAGTCTGATTACAATTAAAACAATGAAAACAATTTCAAAAACATTCAAAGCTCAAAGTAGAATTATTTTGATTTTTTTTTTACACTATTTTTAACTCAAAGTGCTTCTCGACTTAAATTTACTGTGTGTATTTGGTGGGTATCTTCTGATACATTTTCAGATGAACTTTCTTCTACAAATGGGTGTTCGCATTCAAATAAAAGGAGGAGAGGACTATCTTCTTTCTGGCTAATCTTTAAATGTGTTCCTGCCACCCCTACTATGCCTGAAAACTGATTAAAGACTGTATTGATCTGTTTGCCAGGCAAGAAAACCATAGCCATCTGTAATTTTTACTTTTTGTTCATTCGGTAGTGCCTGGAACATAGTAGGTGCTTATGAATATTTATTGAATAAATAAATGATGATTGAATTCATCCTTCATTCCTCCATCCACCCATCTGTCCATCCAAGCTTTTAAAGAGGAATGGCTTTATGCCAGGCTCTGAGTCAGGTATTGAAGATGACCAAGAAGCCAGGCTTCGTCCCTAAGGATCACACAATCTTTTGCAGTGATAGGGTCTCTTGTTGAACATGCAGACTCCCAGGGCCATCCTGGGGCTTCAGAGTCAATAGCTGAGTTAGGGATTAGCATCGCAGGTGATTTCAATGTGGAAGGATATGGGGCATCTGTGGGTCACTTTATGAAACAGCAAAACATGTAGAAGACACACAAACAGCCAAGGCTTAGGCTTGCTGATGGAGATAAATAGAAGGTGTGCTGGAGTCCCTGAGTGGAGGAAGTTAATATCCAGTCAGACACCTGGGCAGTGTGGAGTAAGGGATTCAGGTCTATGTAGAAGATGCCTCCTGCAGGATTTCTTGGCATCCACCAGCCCTCAAGTTCTGTGGCTGCTACTAATCCCTGAGGAACAATCAACCAGCCCAGGGCTCCTTTCCACGTTTTTCCATTTCCAGACACTTCCCTACACAGAGCTGAGATGAAACTTCAACTCAGTAGAAAGATTTTTCCACCCATTTCAGTTGTTTTGTGTGACTCTAGAGTTTCTCCAGGTTCTAAAGCCTGTAAAGACCAGGATGGGCACTTAGTAATGATAATGGGAATGTCACTGTTTTTTGTCTTCATGTGCTAATACCAGAACTTGCTTCTCTGCAACATTTTACTCCAGAGATTTCTGGGAATTCTTCAGGAGCTTCATTTGTGCTTGTTCATGAATATCTTTTCTATTATCCTGTCCCTGCTACTAACTAAAGACAGTAGTCCTCAAACCAATTAAGGTTCACAGCTCCACTTCTGCCAATGCCCTCTTCTGCATACTGAGGTCCTGGCTTGGACTTTAGTAGAACCATGCTGGTTTCCCAGCAGAAGTGGCAGGAACATCTTGTTCCTCCATTTCTAAGTTTCATGGCCCCTTGTAACAACAGCTCCTTTAGTTTCTGTTGAAGTTCATCTTCCCTCCTGGCTGAGAGCCGATATCTGAGACAACACTACTGTGCTCTTGACCAATAGGCTCCTACTCAAATTGCCTCCCTCCTCCTTCATCCCAAAACTCCCCTATGCTCTCAGTGAGGTTATCAGCAGAGAAATAGAGATTCCAGTTTGGAACCAAGCAGGGATACCCACCATACTGGCAAATCTCAATCATTTCCATGACTGAGATTGGGAAGAACAGATTCCTGTAAGCCTACATCACTAAACCCTCCTCCTAGAAACATCTTGGTCTACCTGCCACACTCTAGAGGGGATTAGAGTTCAGAACTCTTAGGGCCCATAAGGGCTGGGTGCCAAAAGACCATCATGTTTCAAATGTGTTCTTTGTGGAGTGCTTGGGAAATATATCATCCATTATATATTATTTCTGTGGGAGTAAGTGCCTCAGGTTCTAAGCAATAAACTTACAAATAAACTTTATGGAATTTTGCCACCCAAAATAATAATAAAAATAACTAGTATTATATATCAATGTTTACTGAACATTTTCACACTCATCTACACTTTTGAATTCCAGAATAACTTTATGAGGGTGGTTGTATTATCTTTGGTTTATAGATGAGAACAGTCTTAGAAAAATGAATGGCTTATCCAAAGCTTCATAATCAGTAACAACCCAAGTTAGGTCCATACCTCCTGAACACAAAGCCCTTTCACTTCCTATGGTTTAACTTAATCCTGGGTGAAATTGAAAATGTATGGACTGGCTTTGTATCTTCCTCTCTGATAGTGTTTCTCTAATTTTATCTTTTTATAGTATGAAAATCAAGCTCTCATGTTTGGAAAATGGGGCACCTCTGGATTAGTGGGACGTCATAAATTTTCTGATGTCACAGGAAAAATAAAACTAAAAAGGGAATTCTTTCTGCCTCCAAAAGGCTGGGAATGGGAAGGAGAGTGGATAGTTGACCCTGAAAGAAGGTAAGTTTTTCATTTTCTGAGGAAAAAAAAAAAAAAAAGGATGGCAATGAAGGCTTTCCTTAGAAATTGCTGAATGGATTGTCTCCGTCGTTATTCTTGATGATATTTATAAAACACCTACTGAGCAGAAGTAAGTCCATAGAAATTCAGAAAATTAAAAGATGTCATCAGTGTTCCATAAAACAGGCAAGTAGAAAAAGCACCTGATAACTGACAATTTTCGAGACTTATTATGTGTGAATGTGTGAAACCGTGTGTTGAGCACCAGCATCATTTTAGTCTTAACTACATCCTTACCAGATAGGTAGAGGCAAGAAATGTGAAAAACCTGGGGTTTTACATTATTTACATCAACTTGCCTACCAGTTTCATGGATGTGTGACTCCTTATTCACAGACAAAGAACCTTAATGCCCAAGCAATAGAAATAGCAGAGCATCAACATTTGCTCTAGATATCCATGCCCCAGTTCCCACAGGGTGATGTAAGAGGGACAGATGACATTTGCACTTAAAAGTAAATTGCATTACAGAAGAGGAACCCTGAGCTTAGGGAATCCAAATCTTTTATAATAGGCTGTGAACATGCTGGCTCTTTGCTCTGGAGAGAGACACTATCTCGGCCTTCCAAGGCTGTTCCCTATGTAAAAATCGTTGAAAAGGAAGACCATAAGAAAGGCTGAGATAGTGTCTCACCTCAGTTGGCAAGAGGTACAGAAATGCAAGATGCTCACACGGAGAATTATCTCTCAACAAGATAGTATTATCTCCACTTGGCAAATAAGGAAACTGAGGTCTAGAGAGATTAAGTAACTTGTCCAAAGTCACAGAACCTGTAAGTGGTATAGCCAGGGTTGGAACCTAAGAAACTAGCCAGGGCATCCAAGTCAGCACTCAACCATTATGCCGGAACATCTGCAAGAAACAGTAGAAGTTAAACTTGTAAAGGTAAATTGTATAGTATGTGAACTATGTGTCAAAACTGTTACTAAAAAGAAAAAAAGAAAGACAGACTAGGGACCTGGAGTCTGGAAGAAAATAAGGCCTGGTTCTGGAATGTTGCCAATAGCATTAGAACCAGAGCTCGAGTTTGGAGGAAACGAAACTGTACAGTTGGACTTTAAGGTGCCCAATTGGAGTTTGGCCTCTGTCGCATTTGTTTCTTACCATTAGGCATTAAGGAGGGAGGGATGCGAGTGAACCAGCCTGTTAAGACCCAGTGCCTGCACATCAGTACTTTTGATCCAGGACAGCTCAGCTCACTTTAGGTGGATTTTGGGGTCGGGGGTTGGTGAGGAGAAGAAAAGTAGGATTTGAATGGTACAGAAGGAACAGTGGGAGGAATTGTGATTGAAAAAGTAAAAGGTTAAAGCATATAAGGACTGGATAGGATCCTAGAGGTAGCAGCCAGGGCTTTTATTCTCTTTCTCTGGGGTCAGAGAAGTGAGGGATGAGCCCAAGTTATACAAATGGTTGGGATTATTTATTTTTTGAGACCTCTCCAGTGCTTGATTGTAGAGGAGGATACAGTAGGAGAAGATGCAGAGATGGCAAAGGAAAAAGAACTCTCATTTGAGTTGGGCGCCTGGCAAAAGGCTTAAATCAAACCTCTGTATTTCTTCTGTGGGTTTTCAAAATACTTCCAAATCCAAGAGGAAAACTGGCAAGACAGAATTAGTATGGATTTCCGAAGCGTCCAAATGGAGTTTAGAGTCTTAAATGACTTGGTTTGGCTGTCAACTGAGGAGTCATTGAGAACATTTAAACTCCTCCCTTCAAGTTGTGTTGCATAGACCAACCAACCCACGAGTACGCATTTCCACACTTGGTTTCATGAGGCAGTCTCCACTCCACTTTTTTAAAATAGGAGGGATACAAAGAAATGATTCCCTATTCTTTGAACTGTTAGCCAAGAGTTTCACTGAGAAAAAACTGAACAGCCCAGTATTTCTGAAACAGAAATATGGAAGGCACTGTCTGGGGTCCCTGTGAGAAGCTGCCCACAAAACTGTTTTCCTTGTCCCCACCCTAATTACTGAGGAGGAGAAATCTCACTCATCTGAGTTCTCTATAATTTAGGTCTGGTTGTTCCAGCAGGCCCTTTCTCCAAAGGAATGGTAAAATTTGAGAGTAGAAAAAGGAGTTTGGAGCAGAGAGTCCACAGGGGTCAAGTGAGGAGGGAACTGGTACCATTGCCAGGGTATAGGTGCCTCCTCACCATTGGCAGTAACTGGGGTTGCTGGTTACCCCTTCTCCTTGGATAACACAAGTCTTTGCCCACCCACAGCTTGCTGACTGAGGCCGACGCAGGTCACACAGAGTTCACAGATGAAGTCTACCAGAACGAGAGCCGTTACCCCGGGGGCGAGTGGAAGCCAGCCGAGGACACATACACTGACGCGGTGAGCTGCCTGCTCTCCAGAGCAGTCCTCATGTGTCCTCTCTGAATCATGAGCTGGTGGGAACCCACCACCCCCAGGCTTGGCTTCACCCTCTTTAGTCTTCCATTCACAATTTAAGCCACATGACTGCACGGTCTTTACTTCTGCAGAATTTTTTTTTTTTTTTTGGACCTAAGTAACTAGATGTGGCCCCATGGTGAAATTTAGGTCGTACAAATTTTTAGGGTAAATATTTATTTATCATTTAATGAGTTTTTAAAACCATAACAAAATGCTCCTGTCTTTTAAAAAAATTCAAACAACTTTAAATAAAACCAAAATTAGTCTCCCTGACTGTTATCTCCCCAAAGGTAACCACTGAAAGCAGTTTTCTGTTCTTATGCAATTGTATAACTTCTTTTTCCCTCACCTGAATGAAATTACAGTACATGCACAGTTCCGCAACTTGATTTTTCACATAATAATGTATCTTGGTCATCTTTTGATATCAGTACATATATATTATGAGCTTTTTAAAAATGCCTCTAGAGCATTTTATTGTATGCACCTACTATACTTGATTTAGCTAAATCTCCTTCTCATAGGCCTTTAGGGTTTGGTAGTGGGTGTTTTTTTTAGTCTTTAGTTTTTATAAACCATGTGACAGTGAATTGACATGTGACAGTGGGGTTTATTCTATCATATTTGTACATGCACATAATTTGATCAATCTCATTCCCCAGTACGTTCCCTTTCCCTTTGCGTCTTCCTTCCTAGATCCTGTTGCTTCCTACTGATCTCCCTTCTATTATTGTTATTGTTTTTATTATTGCATTATAATTTTATACTTATGTACACACACACACACACACACACACACACACACGGGATTCATTGTGGTCATTTCAACACGGACATAGTATAGTTTGCTAGATTTCTTCCCTCAGTACGTCTGCATGCCCTCCCTCCCTTTCTACCCCTCTCCTTTCCTTATGAAATTTTAGCGAGATACACCCCCTTTCTCACCTTGTCTTTCTCTCTCTTTCTTTCTCTCACTTCCACATAACTACATATACATTCTTATTTACTTAGGGAAATTTATCTCTAAAAAAAATCTTGGATTTGCTTGGTCAAAATTTAAATTCATTTAAGATTTTTTATAAACACTGCTAAATTGCTTTTCAAAGAGGTTGTCTAAACATGTTCCCAGAAGCAGCATGAGAGGACTTTTGCCTAAACCCTGACATCCATCTTGGTGGCTTTGCCAGTACACGAATAAGATGCATGATTGTTATTTCAGTTTCCAGTTTGTTAATTTAAAGTGAAGCTGAGTGTTTGCCCATGTTTATGGGCCACCTTTATTTTATTTATGAACTTTCTTCTTCATTATGAACTTTCTTTTTCATGACTCTATTAGTTTTTATAGAAACTTAAGTCAATATTTTATATAAACTTTGCTCAGTCTCATATGATCAGGATCATGAACCTCCACTAGCATTTTCCTGTACTTGAAAAGATGTATCTTCAATGTCCGATCCATTCTCTGATGGGTTCTTTTCTGTATAACCCCTCATAAAAAGCAATTCTGCCATTTCGGAGTATTAAGTTGAACCATATGAAATTGCTATTCTTCAACCACAAAAATTGTGATTCTTCAACCTACAAAAACAATTTCACATGGTCTGATCTGATATTATTCCCTAATAGCAAAAACAGAACACAATTCCAACAACTAATTTTTATGTAGCAATTGTGCGTTAATAAAGATTGAGCAAAATGAATCTCTAAGATAGTATCTTTGTAAACACATGGACACCATAGTAAAGTCTGAGGAAACTTATCTTTTCATCTTATTACCTCTCTCTCTCTCTCTCTTTTTTTTTAAATTTTATTTATTTGAAGAATGGTGAAAAAGCAGCATCCCCCAGCGAGCTGACTTGTCCTCCAGGCTGGGAGTGGGAGGATGATGCGTGGGTATATGACATAAATCGAGCAGTGGATGAGAAAGGTAACGTTTTGTGTCTATGTAGCTGAATGCAGGTTAACCAGAAGGGTTTCTTGGGTGGAAAGTCCCACTTCTGTTGGTCCATGTCAAGCCCCTCATGTGTTACTATCTGTGACTATTCAAATGCAAAATCTAAGGGACAAGCAAATACTTTAGCAGGTGCTGGATAGAAGATGTTAAGAGTGGAAAACAGCAGGTGTTAGGGAGTCAACTAGTGGCTTTGAGATACTTGGGGATCCAAGATGAGAATGTAGGAGAAAGCTGGGTTTGGTTTTTCTCTATCCTAATCATATCTCAATCTCTACGGGAACATAGCACTCAGGGTCCCCCTAGCTCAGAAAAGAAAACTTTGTATGCCTTAAAATCATCTTATTCAGAAATAATGTAGATTATTGACTTAAATTCTATTAATAAGAAGAGTAATCCAATGTTAAATCAACTGTAGCAACTGGAATTATTAATAGGGAAATTTTGTTTGTTTTTCTCATTCTTATAAAAAGACATAGAGCATAGAAAGGACTGGAATTAATACAGAAGATTTTAAATAGAAAATGAAGTTCTTTATTGGTTTTGATGCTCACAACTGATCTTATAATAATAGTTACCATTGATTAATACCTGCAAGCTAAGCATGGTCCTGATATTTTGCACACATTATTTCGATTGTTTAAAAATAACTCTTTAAAAAAAATAACTCTTTAAAAAGGTATATTTTAGCTTTATAAAGCAGAAACTGAACCATAGACAATTGCAGGAGACTTACTTAGTAAACAGCCAGCACATGGGTAGTGCTGGGATTTGAACCCAGGGCACGTGACTACACAGTCCATCCCCTTACTCTGTCTCCCTCTGCTCCTTGAGCTGTGCTTCATTCTTCAGTGCATTCAATTCCCATGAGTGACTGGGGCATGCAATGGAGGAGAACCCCGTGGTCACCAAGGAGGGTGCCAGGGAGTGAGGCTGTCTTCAGTCAGGCTAAATTGCAGCATGGTGAAAGCAGCACACAGTCATGATAGCAGAAAGCATTTGGGGACAGAAAGAGTGACTGAATATTTCCTGGATGTTTACTTGGAGATCCAATAAATGCATCTCTTTTGAGTAATTGCAAAAAAAACTCTGTTTCAGGCTGGGAGTATGGCATTACCATTCCTCCTGATAATAAGCCCAAATGCTGGGTTGCAGCAGAGAAAATGTATCACACTCATAGACGGCGAAGGCTAATCCGAAAACGCAAGAAAGATTTAACGCAAACTGCTTCAAGTACTGCCAAGGTAAGACGAGCAGTAGGGGCAGGAGTTGGGATGTGGATAGGAGATAGGTTTTGCCTAACAGACAGCCAAGTTCCAGTGGACTAGGCTATAAGAACCATTTGCAAGTCAAGGATCTAAATTGCTCAAGGGTTCTCCAAGTGTGCCTACCTGCTACCTGCACCATCAATTTTGCCTTGGAATTTGCTAGAAATTCTTCACCCCAAACCTACTTCTTTAGAAATTCTGGGGGTGGACCCAGAAATCTGTATTTCAACAGGCCCTCCAAGTGATTCTGTGATAGGCTAAATGTTGCAAATAGTTATAAAGGCAGTGAAAGACACTGAAATTATTCACGGAATAACACAGTAGAGGCAGTAGCTCAGAACTTAGAACAAGATGCAGAAGGATTCAAATTCTGATTTTCTTTCTCACCTGCAAAATGTGAACACTATCTAAACCTATATAACTGAGTAATTATAAGACTTCATGGAATAATATTAGTCAGAAAAATAATAAATGACATGTTTTATGTGCCTTCTACAATGCAAGGAACTGAATACACATCATCTATAATCTGTAAGCTCTGGATTTCATGCCCATCTTACAGATGATGCTCCCAGAGATGAAATAGACTTCCTCTAGGTCATGTATCCAGTAAGTGACAGAGCTGATGTTAAATTTGGTCACTCTTTTCAGATACTTAAATAGGATTTCGGTCACTGAAATGTGAGCTACCTGAAGGCAAAGACCCCATCTATCTTTTTCTTCACTGCTTTCTCTGCCTTTAACACAATCCCTGTCAGGTAGCAGGTGCTCATATTTGTTGAATGAATGGAATAAAACACTGAACACTGAGATCATTTATGTATACATAGTGTTTAAGCTGAAAAGTACTACATAGTTGTTACAGATGTAGTATATTCTGGCCTAGCATTTAATTATTAGTTATTGAAACCTTGAGGGAGGGTCTGTCATTTTCTTCTCTATATGTAAAATGGAGATAGTAACATTTTCCAAACTATAGCACAACAGCACTATTCTAATGAACTAACCAAGTGAAACAACATAAAGCAATGTGAGAAAAAATCCACTAGCTTCGCCTCATTCCCAGGTCTCAATGAAGTGCCCCTCCTTGCATTTTTTGTTCATTTGTTTGATTTTGCAGTGCTGGGGATTAAACCCTGACCTGGCACATGCTAGGCATGTGTCTGCCACTGAGCTACATCTGCAGACCAAGGTATATCCACCACAGGCCAACATCTCATTGCACTGTAATTGTCTAGTTTTCTCTCTGTCTTGTCATACTCCTTCAGCTCTGCAAGAGCAGAGATCCTATTTTGTTCTTGGCTATATCCCAGGCTTCTCCCATATGCTTTCCAGAGTGGATTTTTATTACTGCACATTTACTGATTGATAAAATGACCTGCTTTATCAATATAAGGAATATAGTTACTATCATTAAAGGTTTTACCTCTCTTTTAGGCCATGGAAGAATTTGAAGACCGAGAAGGATGGGAATATGCTTCTTTGATTGGCTGGAAATTTCACTGGCAACAGCGTAGTTCAGATACTTTCCGCCGCAGACGCTGGAGGAGAAAAATGGCTCCTTCAGAAACACATGGTGCAGCAGCCATCTTTAAACTTGAAGGCGCCCTTGTAAGTAATCAGTAGCCAAAGCCCAAATAATATCAGTATAGAGAATATATATTAGTGTTGGATGCAGCACTACCAATTCCATGGAGGTAACCCCAGAGCAATAAGACTACAGATAGGTTTGAGGGAAAGTCACACATCCCAGGTGTCCAATAATTCCTGTAGAATGACTAGACCATTAACATATAAAAGGTTCCAAGAAATACTACTGCAGACACACCTAATTGACCTAATATTTTCCAAATGTATTTGTTCCAGAACACTTTTTTCTGGTAACATCTATTAACATCCAAAGCACAAGTTGCTTGAATCATCCCTTGGAAATTGCAACTGTCCAATCTACCAAGAAAATTAAATACACACATGTAAGGGGGAGGAAAATAGAGGGATGGCTCACAAAATTTGAAAACAGTTCAGATAAAACCACAATAATAATAATAAGCAGGGAACTAAAAAGAAAAAATGTAGGCAGGTGGAAAGAATGAATAAGAAAATGGCAATGAATCATCTAAAACAATATGGCAGCCAAACCCATTTCCAAACATAACTGTTTTTTGTATTTCTGTACTGTGACCCCACTATATGCTTCTGCTGTTTTCTCTACCTCCTTTCATCCTTTCAATCCTCTTATTTATCCTCCACATCGCTCCCTGTTTTCCCTTGTTTTCAGCAGGAGGGTTTGGCAGACCTGAACTTGAGACGGAGGTTTGACTTTGACCTCCTGCTCTCTTGCATTCCAGCTAAGTGACTGGGAAAGTCACTTGCTCTCCTGAGTGTTACTCATCTTGAACAAAGGGGTGATTGGAAGATAAAATCTCTTTTAAAAGCCATCATTCTATTTGTGATTCTTGACTCTTGGTTTGTTTGTTTTTAGACCATGTTAACTGATTTTTCTGCTTCCTACTTCAGGGCGCAGACACCACTGAGGATGGAGATGAGAAGTGCATGGAAAAGCAGAAGCACAGTGCCACCACTGTGTTTGGAGCAAACACTCCCATTGTTTCCTGTAATTTCGACAGTGAGTTTTAAATGTGTCTTTGTGAATTCTGCTTTTAAGGCTTTTATCTCAAGGAAACTCTTCTTGCCACCGAATATGATAAAAATTGTTTCACGAGAACATGACTTTCAAATCATCCCTTGATGAAGAAGATTTTTTTTTAAATACAGTTTTTAAAACTGTATCATAGTTGGGGTAAAGAGTGGTCAAATCACTGATTGTAACATGTCTGTCCATAGGTATTTATTCTGTTTTATACATAACTCAAATTTTTATTTAATTAGGAAAAAAGTTTCAAAGTTTAAATACAGGTTACTTTCAAATGGTGACCTTCAGGAATTTCAGAATGAAGCAGACCTACTCTATAATAATAATAGCAGATAGTAGACCTTAGTTAGCATGCACCAGGAACTGTACAGACAGAAGCTCATTTAATTCTCATAACAACCCTTGAAGGTAGGGGATGTCATTGACTCCATTTTGCAGATGAGGAAACCAATGCACAGGGAGCTTCAATAACTTGCTCAGGGTCTAGAGGCCTATAAGTACTAGAAACAAGATTTGAACTCAAGCATTCAGGGTCCCAGCATCCAACATTCAATAACAGTGCTCTTCTCTCTCTCTATCAAATTATGTGTATATGTGTGTGGAAAGGAGTGTGTATGTGCATTAATATAATAAAGAGAAAGAGTATATAGATTTTGAAATGTCAAAGAAACTTTTTGGCAGATTCCAGATCTGGCACTGAATTACTACAGATAGCCCATTTTTTATAACTGCTGGAGACCCACTCTCATTTTAAAAGTGTATATGATGACAAGGAGTAACCACAATCCAGGCATTTTACAACAGGAATAATGTTCTCCTGATTCACATTTATGTTGGGCATGCTGTAGTATTTTAAAAAAATGGAATAGTCCCTCCTTCTCCATGAAAGAGAATGTTCTGAGGTCCCCAGTGGATGCCTGAAATTGCAGATAGTACTGAAACCTAAATACACTATCTTTTTTCTTATACATACACACATACGATAAAGTTTAATTTATAAATTAGGCAGAGTAAAAGGTTCATAACAGTCACTAATAATAGTATAGGATAATTATAACAATAAAATCGAAACATCTCTTATTGTTTGGAGCCATTATTAAATATAATAAAAGTTACTTAACACAAGCACTGCAATCCTGATACCAGGACAGTCACTGATAATTGAATAGCTATTAACAAGTGGGTAGTGTATAGAGCATGGAAATATTGGAAAAGGGATGATTCACATCCCAGTTGGTCACTGAAATTGGTGGAAAGCAAAACCATAGATCAGGGGACTACCATAAATTTATTTTTATAGAAAGCAGGACTACTTTCGGGGGTCATATACTCTTTACTGTGGGAGACTAGATCCAAGTGACCCAATTATCTGAAGCATGTATTACCTCCAAATATTCCAGAAAAAATACCAGAATACAGTGTTACAGATCTTGTGCGTAACCTCATTCCTGTCCTTTCTAGGAGTGTACATCTACCATCTGCGCTGCTACATCTATCAAGCAAGAAACCTCATGGCTTTAGACAAGGATAGTTTTTCAGGTAAAGGAAAGAAAAACCTGTGCCACACTCAATTACATAGCTGCTCCTTTTCATCAAGTGGATGTGTTCTGTCATTGCTAACAGCAACGAAAAACCTTTTTGTGTTGCAACTGGTTTGGTACACTTGAAGTAAACTGCTCAGTCATTAAAGAGTTCCTGAGTGCTGGAGACATGCAGGAGATGCATGACCCTTTAGTGCAAATCACGACTGATTAATTATAAGCACCAAGAAGAGCAATTTCTGCTCTCTATTTTTACACCTGGGTGTGTTTTCATCCCTGGGCCCTTGGGTTGATGGGTAAATTAAGAACCTTTACATCATCCGTAGCTCTCTCTCAAGGTGATGAGAAGAGCGCACATTCACCCATCTACCTATAGAGCACCAGGGTTTGAGCCCTGTGGGGTCCGTTTTGACCTCCTCTGCTACCTGCTCCCATAGTCCAACACCACGAAACCATGGGGCTAGCTGGCCCAGGTGGCACATATCTATAATCCTAGTGCCTCAAGGTGGGGGGATCACAAGTTTGAGACCAGCCTGGGCAAATTAGAGAGACCCTGTCTCAAAAGTAAAAAATAAAGGGCCTGGAGATGTAGCTCAATGGGAGAGCACCCTGGATCCAATCCTCCATACCAAAAAATAATAATAATGATGATACATGAGCCAAGCGCCATGGTGCACACCTATAATCCCAGCAGCTCAGGAGATTGAGGCAGGAGGATCGTGAGTTCAAAACCAGCCTCAGCAACTTAGCATGGCCCTAAGCAACTCAGTGAGACCCTGTCTCTAGACAAAATATAAAAAAGGGATAGGGATGTGGCCCAGTGGTTAAGTACCCCTGGGTTCAATCCCTGGTATAGTAATAACACATGAGGTTTTAGTATCCTTCACGCTGTTACCCTGAGGGATTGTGTTGCCTTTGATCTGGTTCTAAGGGGAAGGTTGTTGGCAGGGGGGGAGATGTTGGCTACCTTCCTGCCTGGGGATTTGTGCTTTTATCTCTGGAGATCTGATGGTTTCCAGGGCCATCCTGGGCTATCAGGAAACATCCTACTTTGGGACTTGAGGCCCAGCAGAGCTTCCCTGGATCTGGTATAGAAGCAGTTTTTAAATCATTTTCCCAACACTCCAGTGCACTCACATCAGTTCTGGACTGTGTTCCAAGCCTAATATTAACCGATATATGTTAAGGATAAATTAGTTATTCCTATACTATAATACACATCTCCAAAATGGTTTTTGAGGACATTTTCAAATATTGTCCACCAGGGGGCACTCCATCACTAAAAGTCAAAGTTAGAATTGTTGCAAAATTCTTGACCAAAGTTGCATAAAACTCTAAGGAGTTTGAGATGGTATAAGAATCATCATCAGGGCAAAAGCAAATAATTACAGTCATAGGACAATAGCTGCCTGCAATACTAAAAACAAAGCACACTTTGGCATTTACAAGAGCTTCAGGTTAAACATTATTTATTTTTATTTTTATTTATATTTTGAGGCAGGGTCTTTCTATGTTGCCCAGACTGGCCCCAAACTCCTCCCACTTTGGCCTCCCAAGTGTCTAGGACTACAGGCAAATACCATCATGCCCTGCACTTACACATTAGTTTATTGCTCAAACAGGTGAGCCTCCAGCAACTGCAAAATGGGTTGCTGTAATTGTTTATTGTGTATGAGAACACAGATTGCTTTTTCATATATAAGACTTTTTTCCCTGCATTTTCTAATACATGGAAACAAAGCTTTCTGCTTACATAAGTTGTAAATGCTATGCACATCGAGTCTTTCTCGCTTACCACTATATTCTTGATATCTGGCATTCAATAAATATTTGCTGAATCAATTGATTACCAGTTACAGTAGAAACATTGATGTTAACTGGCATTTGTCAGTTGTTCCATCTATGATGAGCTCCGTCCTAAGCAGTCTACATTCTTTACACTGTATCATCCTTTCAACACTATGAAGCAGTTACTACTTCCATGGTATGGAGGAGGGAACCAAAGTTAGAAAGGCAATATTTTTCCCTGAGATCATATAGTGCGGTGGAAGGGTTTGAACCTAGTGTGTCTGACTGCAGAGCCTACGCTCTAAATCATGAATGTGGAGGATTGAGTGTCCAATTAGCCTTGGTGGGGACATACTCCAGAGAGGGAGAATCTTCAGCACATGTCAGGGCCTAGCATCAAAATGACACCCACCCCTGTCACTTCCTGCTCCCCAGAATCTTTGTATCCAGAGGAAAAGCATGAGGTTGAAATGGATGATGAGCAAGATTTTAACCATGGCCCCACCTTTATTCTCCTTTTCTGTTTTAGATCCATATGCTCATGTCTCCTTCCTCCATCGAAGCAAAACCACTGAGATCATCCACTCAACCCTGAATCCCACATGGGACCAAACAATTATATTTGATGAGATTGAAATCTATGGGGAACCCCAAACAGTTCTACAGGATCCACCCAAAGTTATCATAGAACTTTTTGACAATGACCAAGTGGTAGGTGATTTGGAATTTCTGAATGACTTGGGAGAAGATGGATTCGAAGGGATGTTTGCTTAGGAATTTGAGGATTGTTTGTCTTTCTAGGGCAAAGATGAATTTTTAGGACGAAGCATTTGCTCTCCTCTGGTGAAACTAAACTCAGAAATGGATGTCACACCTAAACTTCTCTGGCACCCAGTCATGAATGGAGAGAAGGCCTGTGGGGATGTCCTTGTGACTGCAGAGCTGATTCTGAGGGACAAGGTACATGGCTGCATTCCCACTCATGTTCTTTCAGCTGCTTAGAATATTTATGGATAATTCTAGACACCCTTTGTGTGAACCGAGAGAGGCACTGACAGTCCATGTTTGTTTCACAGGACGGCTCCAACCTTCCCATTCTTCCATCTCAAAGGGCGCCAAACCTGTACATGGTCCCCCAGGGTATCAGGCCTGTGGTTCAGCTCACTGCTATTGAGGTACACTACTCTCCAGGTTTTATTTGAGCCAATCAAATGGATATTGCTACAGAACATGAATCTTTCATATAAGGAATGACTTCCTGCTGCATATTTTCTTGCCGTTTTCTAGCTTTCTATAAAATTTGTTCGAAAACATGAAATAGGCATGGAAATTGAAGGCTTGTTAAAGCCACAAGAGGTCTGTTCCAACATTACTGAGAGAATCTATTGGGAGCCAGCAGATTTCTGAATTTTTCAGGTCACCTAGAGAATCGGGAGAGAGAAGGTGGCCCAGGAGAAAGTGCCTGTGTGTGTGCACAGGGGCAGGTTGCAGGGGCTGCAAGGGAGGCGGAGGGGAGGAATGGGCACTGTGACATGTTAGACAGTTGGAGCAGATACAGACTGATGGAGCTGACCAGGTAGCTCGAAGGACAATGGCTGGCCTGTTCTCAAGGCCTCCACCGTCCAGTTATACAGCTGTTACCCTGAGATTTCCCTTCTCCGGCTGCCTTGCTAGGTTAGTTCTCAAAGACTGAGCAGGTTATCATTGTTTAAAGCTTGTGTGTCAGACACTGTGTTAGGAAGTTTCCACTTGATCCTCAGAGTCGCCCTGTGATGGAGGACTCCATCAGGCCTGTTTGTGAATGAGACAGATGAACTTGGCTGATCTATGACCCAGCCAGGGCTTGATTCCTAATTCTTAGCAGCTCTGCTTTTTCTATCAGCTCAGGAAGGAGAAGGAAAGGGATTAAACCACTTTCTCTGCATAACCTACAAGGCTTTCTAGGTTAACATTGATCAACATTTTAAACAAATCTGTACTGACCAATCTTAAAAAATTTACTAGTGACTAAAATAAAAATTTTCCTTTTGAACAGTATTTCTAATATGTTGGGTTTCTTTCTCTTCTCTTTAACTTATTTCCCCAGATTCTAGCTTGGGGTTTAAGAAATATGAAAAACTACCAGATGGCTTCTGTCACATCCCCCAGTCTTATTGTGGAGTGCGGAGGGGAAAGGGTAGAATCTGTGGTGATCAAAAACCTTAAGAAGACACCCAACTTTCCAAGCTCTGTTCTCTTCATGAAAGTGGTATGGTATCCAATTGTACTATAATATAATATGATGTGTGTTGAGTAACTGAATTTTATTTGAAATATGAATATATATCCCCACACTCAGTGTATGTATTTCCCAAATTTGACTGACAGAAAACCTCTGCCAGCTTCTCAGTGACTTTACCCCCTTAGATTCTCTCACACTGCAGTGATGGTTTCTTAAAGCTTCAAACAACTTCAGGGATACAGAAGCACCTGTGACCAATGCTTATTAATTTTCTCCAGTACACCTTCCATTTATTCAGACATCTATTTATTATGGGCCCTTGGTAAGCTCTCTGAAGGTGAACTCTTAACTCCAATTGGGTTCCTACAGAGTCCCATGGGCCAGAACCCTCTGGATAGGGACTGGTTGTCTGGGAAAGGGCAATTGTGGAGGAATCCATGGGGGAGGATGGGCCATTTTCTTGACAGCTCATGACTGTGTCCCTGGGATGGGACATATGGGACATCATTCCATCAAAATTGCCTCTGGTTTTAGAAGTGAGAAGCATCAGAGACACTCCACAGTCCTCCACCAGAGACTCTGTGTTACTTGGAGCAAGAAGAGGTCACCGGGACTTCTGTTTTTAAAACAGATAACCTTAACTTTTAAAAATGAAAAATCTTTTTTTACTTTACTGTATAAAAGAGGTTAAATTGTAGGCTTCTTACTTGAAGGAATGGGAGGCCTAGAACCTTCTTTTTCTTTCCTCACCCTAGTCATTTTCCTGCCCTTGGCGTCTCCAGCATGCTGCCCTTGAACACTACAGCTGTGTGGTTTCAGCTATCATTTTACAAAAGAGTGAAGCTTAGGAGAAATGACTTGTCCAATGTCATAGCAAATGTCAGGCCCCCTCTTCCAGGCAACAGTGACTCTACTCCAGTTTCATCAACAGCTATGGCTAGGTGAGGGCAGTTGTTAAACCTGCAGGGTGGACATTTTCACCCCTCCTCACTCACTTTGGAGGCAACCAAGAGCTTAACTAGTGTACACAGAGGAACATGGCTTGCAAGTGTCTGGTCAGAGTTTGGACTCAGGTCCTTCCCCCATAGTGCTGCAGATGCATAGCCATGTGGATGCTTGGAGCCCTGATCCCTAAGTGGTCCCCTGGGGCCACTCCACTCATTCTTGTTCATTCTCCAGCCCTCCTCTACCTTCCCACTTCTAGTGTAGTCTAGCCCTGGTCAACAGAACAGCCTCCCAGTGAACCGCAGCTTCTATTCTTGTGCAAAGTCAGAGACAGAAGTTCTCCTGAACCACAAGCAGACTTGTAGACCAGCCCATGACGCACCAAATAGGCAGTGCTGTCCAGGCCCCCAGATTCCAGAAGTGAGCACCTCACTTTGGCATTGAACTTCTAGGGCTCACAGACTCCTGGCCACCATTTTTTTTCCCCCTTGGAAATTTAGTTTTGTCTTGACCATTTCTAAATTCTGCTCAGGATTTTTCTAGTAGATGACCAAAGTTCTGGGTTCATCAGCCTCATACAAGCCCCTCTCAGGAAGCAGAGCACAGGGTCAGTGGCAAAGAAAGCCAATTCCACATCCTGTTACCTAAGACAGGCAGCGTTATCGTGGGCCAGGTACCATTCTGAGCACTTCACGTATGTTAATTCCACCCTACTACTTCGATTACTGGACGTGGGATAGAGGGCTTTAGAAAAGTTCCCTGAAGTCATGCAGTGCATAGTGGCAGAGCCAGCTACTCGCCGAGCACATAACTCACTGAACTACTTATTCTGAGAGTCCCCCACTATGCGTAGTGGGCAAAAATAATCTGGGTTGGTCCCTTCAGGAAATTTATTAGAAAAGTGCCCTTGTTGAGTCTTGCAAAAAGAAATAATGCCCATTTTTGTGACACCCCCCCCCCCCGCCCAGTTCTTGCCCAAGGAGGAGTTGTACATGCCTCCGCTGGTGATCAAAGTTATCGACCATAGACAGTTTGGGCGGAAACCAGTGGTCGGCCAGTGCACCATTGACCACCTGGACCGTTTTCGCTGTGACCCTTATGCTGGAAAGGAGGATATTGTGCCACAGCTAAAAGGTAAACTGTGAGTCTGTAAATAATCATTTGGGGTTTGTCATGCATGATCTGATTTAATCTTCATGAACCTTCTTGAGCTAAGTATTCATTGTGCAGATTCTGCAGAGGAGGAAACAGTTGGATTTTCAGTGGGCTACATAACTTTCCCAAGGAAATGCAGCTAGTTAGTGGTGAAGGTGAGACTGGAATCCCAGCCTCGATGTACGGCCCCGTGCTTAAGGTGTTTGTCTTGTTTCTAGACAAACCTCAGATATCTTTCAAGGAAGTGTGAAGCACTTCATGAATTTTTTCTTGCCTTTCAAGAAGCAACCTGGAAACACAGGGACGTTTTCACCTCAGTGACAGGGATGAAGCAAATTCCTTCAGCCTTTGGCAAGTGGTTATTGAACATTCATCAAATGCCGTTCATCCATCTAAATGTTTGGGAGCCCAGTGAAACCAAGACAGCCATGTTCTCACAGCACAAGGATCCAGCAGGGTAGACAGACTAGGAAATGAGTGACTGACCTCCAGCATGATAAATATTTTGGTGGAGAAATGCAGGGAACCACCCCCTCCATGAGTATTGAGGGAGAAAGAGATTTTTATTTCAAATTACTTTCTATCTGTGATCCTACTTTATCAATGCATGACAGCAGTGCTGTGATGTATTTCAAAGATATCTCATGGTTATCCATAGAAGAAAAGGTTAAAGCTTATATGATCTTGGGCCATACAAATAATATGTAAATGATAGAGCCGGGCCTAATACCTTAGATTTTCATAATAAATAATAGTGATATACGTTTGCTATTACCTATTCAATAGTTCTTGCTTTTAGCTTATCATGTGCCCAGGACAGTTTTAGAGACTAGAGGCTGAGTCACTTTAGTGCACAAGATCTCAACGTCATGAGATTAGATCCCAAAGGAGGATTAAAGCACCCTACTCACCTATCATGGTGGCTTCTAGTCTGATTTAAGCAGCTGTGCCACAGACCAGTTCTCTTTGAGCTTCCATAAGGTTTGTTTTTTTTTTTACAGAGATTCTGAAACTTATCTGCTGTGTGGGTCTGAGCATCCCTGATGGAAAGAGGTAGAAAAAATCCATAGTCTCATTTGAGCGAAACCCTAAATGGGTTTATCAAAAAGTATCCCAGACCAAACATTTTATGCTGAATTGATAGTGCCTAAAATTTCAATTTTTTAAATAACAATGGGGATTGTTGTAACTGAAAGAATTGTTTCATTTAGGATTACTCAATGAAGAGAAACAATTTGTATAGTTTTTCCCCTTATTTTTGTGAGTGGTGGTTCTTTGGTCCAAATATGAGAAATCATTAGAAGGTACCAATGCTGCAGACTTTCTCTGGTCCCAAAACACTGTGTGGACCAATTTTTCTCTATTGGTCAAAGGTGGGCTTGACCCAGGGCAGAGCTCTCCTAGTTAGTGAATAAGGGAGCAGGGGGTTCTCTTCAGAGAGCCCCAGAAGAGGGAAATCTGCTACATTCTTAAAACAGATGATAGGGTAAAACTTGAGGAGTGAACTTTGCCTGGGCTAATGCTGGGAGTACTCTCAATAACCTCTCCCCAGGCTTTATTCACATGAGGATGATAGAGAAGTGAAATGTAAGGAAGAACCTGCATTCAGTTGTGTTCATGTGTCCCTACCCACATGGCTCTCACATTCCATATTATTACATTTGTCTAGAGTTGCAGGCGAGCTCACCTTGGAAGTATGGAGACTGGTTATAAATCTGAGGGTGCCACCTGCATGTAACACTACCTAGCAGAGCAACTGGTATATCATAGATGCTTAATAAGCATCAGTCTCCCTTGCCCCCCACATCCCCCTGAACATTTTCTCTGATGTTTATTGAGCATCTACTCTTCTCCAGGTTCTTTTGTGATGCTTAAAGCACAAACTTTGGGGTCAAAAGGACAGAGACTACTTGTGTCCACTTACTGCTAATTGTTTAACCTGAAGCAAGTGACCTTCTTTCTCTTAGCTGCAGTTTGCTAGTTGTTAAATCTTTTAAACGGAATTAATGGTACATATTCTAAAGGATTATTGAGGGATTAAATGAGATCATCTAGGTAAAGTGCTTAGCCCATTCCTGGCACATGGTAAGTACCTAAGAAATGGCTCTTCCCTCCCTCCTTTATGTCCTATATGTCAGTTGCCTGGGTGGCTTAAACAGAAAGTTCTTTTGGCTTGGCAGAGTTTGTTTTGTCTGTGTTTTGGCTTTCTGTTGAATGTTTGGTTGACTGATGCCTCTTCAATAAAAGGGAGAGGCACACCTGTCACCCCAACCCTGTCCCAGACTGAGCCTTTGGCACCGCCTTTCAGCTGAACCAAACCTGTTGAGTTCAGCAGGGGTCCTGATCCCAAAACCCCTAGTTACAAATACCTGAGGTCCTGTGCATAAAGTCAGGGCACGTGCCTTCTGCCCCAGCATAGGCTGTGAGGACAAGGACTGAATACAACACAGCAACTTCAGACCCCAAATATAAACCAGCCACTACACCATGTTTTCCCTCTCCTCTCCTCTGCTCTCCTCTCCTCTCCTCTGCTCTCCTCTCCTCTCCTCTCCTCTCCTCTCCTCTCCTCTCCTCTCCTCTCCCTTCCTGCCCTCCTAGCCTCCCCTCTCTTCCCCTCCTCTCGTATTACTCTCTTTATTCTATCTGTCTTATGAACAGATCCCCAGAGAAGGAGCCTCCTTTAAATGCAGGTTCCCTCCCTCACCCTGCTGCTACATCCTGTGAAGACACATATGACACACAGTTCTTTTTCAGGTACTTTGGGTACTGTGTCTAGGGACTGTGTTAGTTGTACAAAACAAAAGAAAAATCAGCCATGTAGTCCCCTATAAAATGTCTGTAACCATATTACATTTTGGGAAAGTGATGGATTGTTGAGTTAGATTCTACATTTGGGTGTGTTCCTCTCCATTCAGAAAGCCTCATCCAGGAACAAACTCTACCATGCATCCTGTGGCTGTTCGACTTAAACTTGGAGTAGAATGTTCACCACTGTATTTTCCTAAGTATCTTAGATTATGGAACTGTTTGCCTTGTAGCCTCCCTTCTGTCTGCACCCCCCTGCCGGGATGTCATTGTTGAAATAGAAGATACCAAACCACTGTTGACTTCTAAGGTAGGCTTCAGAACTGACCCTTGGATACTGTCAGTTTTATCTTTCAGATGTCTAAGCATTTGGTGAACTCAGTTAAACAACCATGCAATGCTCTTAAAATAATAGTCATTGAACCAATTGATTGAGGACTGAGTACAGAGAAACATCTGACTCATGCACTTATCCATAGTTTATATGATGTCGTGTGGACTAGAGACCTTAGGCCCTCACTGATCAGTCATCCAGCATACTTAAAACATTATCCCCACTCAGATCTCACCCAACCCACCAAGAGGGACAGAGATCCAGACATTAGTGTATTTTCAAACTTCCCAATGTGATTCTGATATATGCATGTAAGTCTGAGAACCTCTGGTATAGACCTTCCAAGTGATGCCATTCTCTGTAAAGACACGTTTCAGGAGTCAATTGACAGAATCACAACTTTCAGAAGAACAGAGATACATGAGGCCAAGCAGGTTTTTATTTTGTTTTTATTTTTCTTGTACATTAAGGAGAAATGTCATAATTTTTAATGTCCCTATTTGTCCAAATATGGGACGCCCGAGATTTTATATTCACTATGGTTTTGAAGCAATGAAACAGTTGGAAATAGTCACTCAGGACCCTTTTTAAAACCATTCCAGCCACCTCTATAAGAAGGAGAGGAAAGAAAATCTCAACCCAGAAAAAAAGAAAACACCAAATATCTTATTGTTTCTTTTGGCATTCATAATAAACTCTCACAGCATGTTTTAATGTGCAAACTGGCCAAAAAATGCACATGATTGAGTTTTAATATGTTATGTCCATAAACAGTGCCTTTAAAAAAGTCCACTTCCTTCCCGCTGCATTAAATTCACTAACAATTGGACCGTATTAAATGTGGTCTCCATAGCCAGCGCCACAACAGCTCTGTTTGATTCTACTATCTGGAAATTCTTACATGATCATAAATGACAATATCACAGACTTCATTCCTCAGGGTAAAATGATTATGTCCGCTTTGTAAATAACCCCAGTTAGTCTCAATAGGACAGTAGTAGCCTTGGGATCAGGAAAGCATAATGTATTTAAGATTCTTTATGTAGATTTTCATAACTACTCCATAAAAATGCAGTGTAAGATCCTGCTCAATAATCTACTTCCAACTTTACCATCTACTATTGCCAATCAATTATTATTGATGCTTTCTGGGTGCTCAGTAGCTCTAAGTACCCTTGGGGAGCCAAGAGAAGAATTACTCAATATTTTAAGTCATTTCTTGACAGTAGTTAAGAGATAAGTAGGCTACTGTAGCAACCCCTTGTGAAAGGTTAGTTTGCAGCCTAGCAGGATTGGGGATAGGAGTGTCACTGCACTCTAAGTGACTTTAATCAGCTTGCTCTCCTCACATCTAGTTGAGGTACACTGTGGATAAGAAAGTCTTATTGGAATCTCCTCTAAACACCTGAGCCCACCTATTCATCCAGGTAGACATTGCACATCTCTGTAAAGTCAAATGAGCAGGGTTGAGCTTTGGAAGAGCCAATGGCAAACTTGCTGATGTCCTACATCACGTGTATACGTAAGGTACAGGTGATGTACATGTACTACCACTAACTCAATTCAGGCCTTGTGTCTGGGGAAAATGAGGGAGTAGGTCAAAACTAACTATGCTGTTGCTGGGGGCTGGAGGCTGCGTCTTTAGGTGCCAGCATCATGCTCTGGAAACTCATGGCATTACCCTGTGATGTCCATGGGAGCTCTTAACAAGTGGGCTCAGCACTATCGTAAGAAAAGTGAGAAATAAGGATCTGGGGCAAATTGCTCAAGGGCCAGCCAGATGACATGGACATTTCTACATGCCATCTCAACAATTGCCTTCCAATTCCAGTGCTTAAGCAGTATGTCAGCAGCACTCGGCAAAATGGCTTCTCCAAGGACAGTGCATGTATGTATGATAAGAAAATGCATGAAGCTGCCCGGGACTGTGGGACTTGGTCTGGAGACTTAAATTCTTCTTTCAGATTCTTTCTATTGGTAGATTTTGGAGTGAAAGGTAATCTTTACACACATAGGATTGTTTTAAGACTAAGGGAAGAATCTCCTGTGTGCTGTAATGGCTTGACTCTGCAAGTCCATTATTAGATATAATAAAGCAAGCTGCTTCTGTTACTTTTCTACAACAACTAATGAGCAAGTAGGCACAAATGAATTCTCTCATACTAATCCTAAATTTTAAAATCAGCAACTTGTCTTGAATGATGATTTTTGAAACACACACTATTCTTTTCTTTGAAGCAGTTTGGTACAACTAAAAATAGATGTGATTAAACAGACTCAGACATCTAAACTCAAGAACCATTAAGTTGTAAAAGCAGTTTTAGTAAAGAAATCACTCTCTCCAAAATCTCAATTCAGTTGTGATGATTTAACCTTTCATCCTGCTTTGGAATAAATCTAATAGAAAGAATTGACACATCTATCTTTCTCTCTGCCACTCTTGGTAATTGTGTTGTGTGGAACAAAACTCAACCTGGAAGTATAGAAGGGGAACCTGCAGAGACCTGGTGGTCCTCTCACACAGCACTGTGGGAAGTGCTTATAGCAATAAGTTGTTCTCTCCACAAACTAGAAATGAACTTGAAGTTAGGATTTCAGAAAGGGAGTCTAATTAGCATTTCTTCAAACTGCCCCTGAGGGTGAACTTGGCTAATGTCCCAGAAGGTACCAAGAGACAACTCAAGCCCTGACATTCTAGCTTTCTCTTCTCATATCTCCTGGATGTACCCTGAGATCAGGGGTGAATTATCCACACAAAAAATTCAAATGGAAGGATCTGGCCGATGAGAAACTTGACATTCCCATATTAGCACAATTCCAATGGATGAACATTTATTTGGTGTTATAACATAGGTATGGGGGAGGGGAGGCAAGAAAAAGGTACCTGCGTGATAATATTGCAGTCACACACATCTGCGACAGGAGAGTTGTTGAAGGGATGAGAATTAGAATTAGACCAAGTTGGGGACACACCTCAGGCACTAAGTGGAATGAAAGGTTTGGGGTGGGAAGATGAGCACCTCCACAACTCTCTCCTGAGTGACCACTGTCCGCCGACTGTGAGACAGACTGTGCAACCCCGCTGAAAACAGCATGAGAGCGACTACCTCTGAGCCTGTCATTTGTTACTGTGTGTAACTCTTTTGCATATTTTCAGAGAGTAAATGAGCAAGATGTGTTCAATGATGAGATCACTTTGACTAGCATAATTTAAACAATGCATCAAAATGTTGATAACAAAGCATGAGTGAAAAAGCATTTCTCTTTCTCTCTTTCTCTTTGAACTTAATGTTGGCGGGGTCTTAAACCTAATATCCGTGTGACCTGTTACATGGTTTGCCCTCTTCCTGGCCATATATGTGCATGTGCAGCTGACGGAAAAGGTAACTACACATTTTACCAGGTTTAAGATTCATGCATTTTGACCTATGATTGACATATAAATGAAACTGTTTTAAATTCAGGGGGAGGGGGTTGCTGATCCATAAAGGGGACGTAATTTTGTAACTGTGTGTAACACACACTTTACTGTGTGTGTGTGTGTGTATATATACACATGTATTTAAAATATGGATATATGTAAATGCATAATGTAAGTATATACCTATATATACATACATGTGTATATACATGTTATATGTATGTACACATGCCAGGCACAGTGTGTCTCACTCCTGTAATCCCAGCAGCTCGGGAGGCTGAAGCAGGAAAATAGTGAATTCAAAGCCAGCCTCAGCAAAAGTAAGGTGTCAAGCAACTCAGGGAGACTCTGTCTCTAAATAAAATATAAAATAGGGCTGGGAATGTGGCTCAGTGATCGAGTGCCCCTGAGTTCAATCCCTGGTACCCAAAAAATAAAAACAAAAAATATATGTATATAAACATAAGTAAGAAATAGACTTTCATGAGCTTTATTCCTCACCCCAGGTGACACTTGTATTTTTGGCAACATCACTTATTTTTGAGACAGATTAAAATAAGCAACAAGTATATCTGATTTTTGTTGTTGTTCTTGTTTGTTTGTTTCCAGTACTGAGGATTGAATAATCCAGGGCACTCTACCGCTGAGCTACATACCCTGCCCATTTTATTTTATTATTTTATTTTATTTTATTATTTTATTTTATATTTTATTTTATTTTATTTTATTTTTGAGATAGGGTCTCCCTAAGTTGCTCAGGCTATCCTTGAACTTGAGATCCTCCAGCCTCAACCTCCCTAGTAACTGGACCTATTCTTGTTATAAATCTGAGTGGAAAGGTTTCTGTAGTTTGAAAATGTTCTACTAGGTGACTCATATTGTCCCTTTTACCCAACCAGGAACCACCTATCAAAACCAAAGTTTCCCTTTGGCTAGCTCAGTAGTGCTTGCCTAGCATGTGAAAGGTCTTGGGTTCAGTCCCCAGTATTTGGGGGCAAGGAGTGGGGAATGAAACTCTCAACCCTGGCTACACATTAAAATCACCTGGGGAACTTATGAGAACATTCTGGATGCCCAGGTCTTAACCCAGATTGATTGAATCAGAAACCTCAATGACAGGTTGGGAACCACAGGTCTAAATGAACTATGATGCTTCCCTACTGTGTTTCACATTTAAAATTCTTGAAAATCTTTCTTTTAATGGTCTTACTTGATTTCCAAATCAACTCTCTGAGGTAGATGGAGAGATGGAGGAGGCAGATTATTATTATCCCCCTCAGTGGATGAAGAAATTAATGCTCAGAGATGTTCAACAACTTGTCCAAGCCAGTGTGGTTTTTAACATAAGGGTTTGGTTATAATGTAAGGATGGAACTTGAATTAGAACCAGTTTTCAAACCCTTAGCTTAGTGTGCAGTATATTACAATACATTGCTGGCTAAAAGAGCTATGGAAATGAGAGAGTAAAAAAGATGTATTAGAAGTTTTATTTTAATTCACTTGCATATATAAATATCAACAGGTAAAAAAGAAAAAAAATAAGATATTATATGTATAGGATGTAAGAAAATCATCTAGTATAGCTGTGGACATTAAAACCAAATACCTCTCATTGTCTGGGGATGATCATTTCTCCAGCTTCTAAGCAGAAACATCATGAATGTTTTGTCCACAGTGTGCATAAACAAGAGTATCTAATCTCACTTTTAATTGGGTAAGAAGTACTTGTCTCTCTTATTTATTGCATAGGAGTTTTCCTGCATCAATTGGAAATTCATCTGAAAAGATCTTTTTTTTTTCATTTTGACTTATCTTTAGGAGGAAGAAATTGTTGACTGGTGGAGTAAATTTTATGCTTCCTCTGGGGAACTTGAAAAATGTGGACAGTATATCCAGAAAGGCTATTCCAAACTCAAGGTATGGACCTATGCCCTTGTGAGTGGAAGAATCAAGATCCATGAAAACTGTTCCCAGGCAGAGCTAAGAAGACTAAAGGGCCCATAATGGGTGCTGGTGGGGAGGGGCCAGGAGTACTCTGGCCTGCCAGAGAACCCTCTTGCAACAGGTTTGGCTTTGCCAAGATTCCAGGGCTTGAGGATAGCTGTTGAGTTATGGTTGCGTGACTGCCACTTTGGGGCTTGGGGGCATCTGGCAGAGGGTTGGAAATGGGTTGGTACCACACTAATTAGGCCAACAATTATCCATTTTGACTCAGGGAGACCCAGAAGTCATGGTGCTCTTTGCAGAACAGCAGTAGACGTCAACATGCTTCATTCTGTTTCCTGAATAGGGGTGGATTTTGCTAGCTGAAAAGCCAATTCAGTCACATGTATCCAGCGTAAAATCACAACCATAGGCACATGTGTCCAGGAGAAAAACAAGCTCTTGAGCTAGGAAGGGCTGGCTGTCTCTGATCTGCCTGTTCTGAGTTTTTCAATTCTTCATTTTTAAAAAAATTTTTTACAGACTGCATTTTGATTCATTGTACACAAATGGGGTACATCATTTCATTTCTATGGTAGTGCACGATATAGATTCATATCATTCGCGTAATCATACGTGTACATAGGGTAATGATGTCTGTCTCATTTCACCACTTTTCATACCCCCCTCATTTCCCTCTACATAATCTGAAGTTCCTCCATTTTTCTCTCACCCCCACTCCCCACCCCCATTTTATATCATCATCCACTTATCAGGGAAAACATCCAATTCTTCATTTAACTTCTCAGCCTGTACTGTGCTAAAGTAGAAGCAAATGCTAAAGTAGTTTGAGCAATGTATAGGTGGAAAAAAATTTAATGAAAAATATGTGATCATCAAAATACTTATTCCCATCAAAGTGGAAAAACCTCAATCTTTTTATGTTGTTGTCTTAAATGGGTTATTGTAGCCTAAGCATGTTAAAAATCACTAATTTAGAAAAACCATCCAACTGGGCTAGGGCATCTGTCTCACACTCCATCCTCCTTCCCTCCTTCCCTTCCTTCTTACCTTTCCTCCCTCCTCTTTTAAAATCAAGATATAATTTGCATGCTATAAAGTAATCCATTCAACAGGTTTTTTTATTTTATTTTTTTGTCATTGTTGTTGTTTTTGCAGTGCTGGGGATTTGAACCCAGGGCCTCAGTGCTTGCAAAGCAACATATACAACAGAGCTATATTCCCAACCCTTGAGAGGTTTTGATTGTATACACCTATGTAAACCACCACCCCATAAAAAGACAACATTTCCTTCACCTGTGCCCCTTTCCAGCCAATTCCCCACAACCCTTACTCCTTCCAGAGGCCGCTGACCTGATTTCTGTCACCATAGATTGTTTTTGCCTGTTTTTTATCCCTTATTAGAATGCAGTCTCACGGTATTCATCCTCTGTGTGTCTGGCTTCTTTAGCCCGAGACTGGACTTTTGAGATTGATCATGTTGTTTATCTCAGTAGCTTGTCCATCCTATTGCTGAGTAGTATCCTTGCTATAGATACACCGCATCATGGACCATTTGGACATGTTTTCATTTCCCTTCGGTTAATACTTGGCAGTTTCTGGATCCTACCATAGGTAAATTTTTAACTCCATCAGAAACTGTCAGACATGTTCCAAGGTGGTAGTATCATTCTACACACCCAGCAACCACACAAGAGCTCCGGTTGCTTCACCCACATCCACATGACCCTTTGGTATTGTGGGTCTTTTTGATTTTAGGCTCCACCTGCATTTTATTTTAATTTTTTAAATACTTTTTTTAGTTGTAGATGAACACAATACCTTTAATTAATGTACTTATTTTTATGTGGTGCTGAGGATTGAACCCAGTGCCTCACACATTAAGGCCACAACCCCAGCCCCTCCACCTGCATTTTAATGAGAAATTAAGACTCTGTTGATGGTTTCCAGATATATGACTGTGAACTAGAGGATGTAGCAGACTTCGAGGGCCTGACGGACTTCTCAGATACTTTCAAGTTGTTCCGAGGCAAATCAGAGGAGAATGAAGATCCTTCTGTGGTGGGAGAGTTTAAGGTGAGTGAAAAATGTGCATTCACCCCACCTTGATTTTCTTCATGAACCCAGAATAAAGGACACCCAACCTGTGGGCAGCATCATGAACTCCGACCTCTGAAGGGAGAGAAACTGCTAACAAGGGAAAGGTACAGGGGATCCGGGCGCCCAAAGCCGTGCTGGCTGCCTCCTCCTTTCTGCCTGCTCATGCCAGCCAGTCTCGAATCCGAGGGAGGCGAACCTTCCCAAGACCTTGTTCCTCCTCCCCACTGCTTCCAGGCTTTCGGCAGGTCCCCTGTGACAGTCTCCCACTTGACTGTCCTTGCCACCTTTCTCCTAGCGAGTCCATCCTCCCTGCAACCACATCTGCTCCTGCATCTCAACGGCTTAAAGACATCGCTTGGGTTTCCACAAGATCAAGTCTCAACTCCTTCCAGAGGCAGAGCTGGCCTTTCATAAGTGACATGTCTCCCCTGCCACACCTCCCTCATTGCCCTACCCACCTGCTCAGAGAACCTCTCCCAAGCCCCAAACACACCTTGTCCTCTCGCAGCTCGGAGCCTTGGGACAGGCTCTTCTTCCTTCCCTGGGTGCCTTCCTTCCCTCTTTGTGGTCTGACAAAGTCCTACTCATGCTCTACGCACAGGCTCAAATGTCCTACTCTTTGTCAACAGTTTCCTGATTGCTTCAGGCCGTGTGACTCACTCCTGCTCTGGGCTCCCAAAGGTCTGGGTTCACTTGGCAGTGAAAGCACCTTTCACATTGTGTTGGGTTTTATGGCTGCCTCTCCCTCCGACCACACTTGGCAAAGCCATGGCAGAGATGCTGCCTCTTCCTAATCCTTTGCCAATAGCAGACATGGCTGATGGATCAGGGGATTATAACCTACACATGATCTTAAACCCTTCTCCTTACAGCCTCCCACCTAGCAGTCAAGAGGGCATGAGAATCAGGCGAAATTAACATCCCTATGCCATCTGCTCTCCTTGAGTTGTAGGTCCTCAACACCTCGCACATAGTAGGTGCTTCCTTCATGCCACTTGCCTGAATGAAGAGAGCTGGCACTTAGGCCCACGTGTTATGATTCAGTAATTTCCCCTGTACTTGAGCTGGTTTCAGGATAAGTGAGATGGCCTCTCCCATGGCCTCTCTCGCTGGCCTCTCCAGCTGACCTTTTCAGCTGGCCTGCTGGTTCACTTACTCAAAAAGCATTTGTGCCCCTACTAGATGCACAGCCCCATGTTAAACCCTGGTAGTGGAGTGATGGCCAGAATCTAATGTCCCCACCTCAAGAAGCTCCCAGTCTGGCGATGGGTTAGAGGTGAACACACGAGAGACATGCCCAACCCTGAGCAGTCCAGGAGGTGTCCTGGAAAAAGTGAAACTTTTGGCTGAGACCTGAAGGCTCAACAGGAGACCTTGTAGGAGTGGGACTGGGTGTAAGGGGTGAGGCAAGAGAAGGGAAAATACCCTTTGTATTTCATTGCGTTTGTTCCTTTCTCCAAACTAGGTGTAGCTTTTCACCTCTTCTTGCCGCCACTTCCCCACACTGACCAGTCACCTCCACCCGCTGCCCAGGCTATTGCCTAGTCTCCCTGCTCTGCCCTGCCCTGCCCTCTCTTTTCCCCTGTGATCTCTGAATTACTTTCTAATTGTTTGACTTTCCCTACTAGAAATATGCAAAGAGCCATGTATATTTTTCCTTTCACAAAGACAGCCCCTCCCTCACCCAATCCCACCACCCTGGCAGCTGTCCCTGAGTGCCCTGGGGAGCAGGGCACTGCCCAGGAGCCCTCAGCCTGGGTTGCACAGGGCCCTGTGAGTCAAGCGTGTGTCTCTTTCCTAGGGCTCCTTTCGAATCTACCCACTGTCGGATGACCCCAGCGTGCCGGCCCCTCCCCGGCAGTTTCGGGAATTACCTGACAGCGTTCCACAGGAATGCACGGTTAGGATTTACATTGTTCGAGGCTTAGAGCTTCAGCCCCAGGACAACAATGGCCTGGTAAGAGTTTGGGTGTGGGGCCTTCTTCTGTAGCAAGATAATTACAGTCATCAGCCACAATAATTGTCACGTTCTTTCTTTCTGTGCGTCTGTTATCTCACTAGGGGGATAGATACTGTATCAAAACAATGAATTCAGGATTGTCCCCATGGGGATTTACCTAAGACTTGCAGGGGCTTAAGGCCCTCTGGTTGTCTTTCTCATTTTACAGATGTGACCTGGGACACATTTGCTCCAGTCACGGGGCCAGCAGGAACAGTCAGGATTCCCCCTCCCACATGGCTGCTCTGCAGGCCTGCTGGCTGCTTGCCACCCGAAGGGGAACATTGTTCAGAGTTTGTCCCAAGCACACGGGTGCCACAGAGGCCACCCTGTCATCAATTAGAAGTGGGTGTGGAAATAAGCTAAGTCTATCCCAGAATTTGACTTCCACTTCACCCTACAGTGACATAACATCTGGTCTGTCTTGTCCCTGCAGTGTGACCCTTACATAAAAATAACACTGGGTAAAAAAGTAATTGAAGACCGTGACCACTACATTCCCAACACTCTCAACCCAGTTTTTGGCAGGTAATGTACATTTTTAAACATTTTTTCTGTCATTCACTACTTTGTGGAATATTCACTGAGGATGTGATGTGTGCCTAGTCCTGATCTAGGCCCCGAAACTGTGGTCATGAATTAAATAAATACTCTAGTCAGGGAAGAAGGTTGAATAGGTAACTGCACAAATGGAAGAATTTCATAAAATTGGAAAGTGCTGTGAGGAAAGTAAGTCAGGAAATGTGCTTCCCTTAGAGATTTGCTTTGAGACCTTGGGAGGTGGAGGGACAGGGACAGCAGAAGGCCTAGGATTTGGATAAGCTTGTGCTTTCTGCACAAGAAGGAGAGGTATGTAGATTTAGCTGTAGTAAAATGCTACACTCACTTCCGGAATCCATTTTTTTTTTCTTTTTTGTGGTCCTGGAGATTGAACCCAGGGCCTTGTGCATGCAAAACAAGCACTCTACCAACTGAGCTACATCCCCAGTCCCGGGGCTTTCTTTTTTGGTCCCACCAATTTGATCCAGAGAATGTATTTTTGATTCTGTCTTCCAAACCGAGGAGGGGTGCAGAAAGTTATAGGGTTAAAATGTCCTGCTCCATTTGTCTTCTCTTTCTAGCGTGTCTTGAAATAGCATTATTTTCTTCATGGTGACAACCTAGGACTTGTTTCTGGACTGTTGAACTTCAAGCAATCAAATTGACGTAATCTCTAAGAGGACCTACAGTTCTCACTATGAATGGCTCCACATTTAATAACACCTAAAAAGCATACAGTGTGCAGGCACTATGCCCGGGCACTTAAGTAAAACAGCTCAAAAATCTCATAGATCTGAGGGTCTGTTAGTATCCTTGTTTCACAACAGAGGAAACTGAGGCTAGAGAGAATCTGTGCATTCCATACCCAGCAGCTAAGGGCAGAGGCAGGAGTCCAGCCCAGGTCGTGTGACCCCAGCACCTGAGCAGCTCTACCTTCTGCTGCTACCATCTGGATTTTAACCATGTCAAACTTATGAGTGGGGCAGAACAGGGACTAGCAGCCCAGCTCACAGGCGAGGAAAGGGGCTGCCAGAGCTCTGCTAATGAGCCCGTTCGTCACAGAGCCCAGGTGTAGATGGGCTTCCTGACCAAGCCCCAGACTTTTCTGGAGCCCTTGGCAGTGCTTTATATTTTTGGCAAAGTCATCATTTGTAGAAAAATGTTTTTTGTTTAAATATTTGTGAAAACAGTGTTATCTTCACAGAATCTTGCTGAGTAGAAGACTACTTAGTCTTTACCGTGTGTCCTGTATTTGTTGGTTTGTCCCTTTATGCATTCTCTCTCTCTGTCTCTCTCACGCATGTACACACACACACACACACACACACACACACACACACACACACTCGAGAGTCTGCCACTCAAAGTCTGTCAGGTTCGAACACACTCTTCTCACAGCCAGTAACATTCTGTGCGCACAAGGCCACACACTTAGTCCCCAGGCATGCACAAGCTCACGCATATACACACACACACATACACCGAGGCCACATGCTGGAGCCAGGCAGTGGAAGTAATCCTCTGGCATGACAATATGATCGTTTTCCTTTTCTTCCGCTGATCCAACCCCGAGGTCTAGACAGGAAAAGGCACGCAGGACAGGAAGGAGGGCCAGGGAAGTGGGGAGAGCCAGCTTTGAAGAGAGAAAGGCGGCCCTCATCTCAGAGGAGCCAAACACAAGCTTAATTAAGTGGCAGGAAAAGTCTTGCTCCGTCACCCTGGGAGGAAGTGATGCTGTCAGGGTCTGCTCCGCCAATGGCTGTCTGATGGTGCGCAGACTTCCCCTCATCCAGCAGGGTGGAGCCAAGGAGATGCTGGCTCTGCAGTCCCTGAGGTGGCTCTGGTCCGTGGTCTCAGACTTAGGAGGGGGCATTCTTCTCAGCAGAGACTACTGAGGACTCTGGGCAGGAAATCAGGAAGGAGTGACCTTTCCCATGTGCTTGGCCATCATTCCCCATATTCCTCTCAAATCATGTCATTCTCTAGGTTAAGTTCAATGGAATATAGTGTTTTTGGTAAGATATTGATTGATGTTCCAAGAAAAAAAGTATTCCTTTGTCAAACCAAGACACCTGGGTTAAAAATGTAATAACTACAGGGTTTTTTATTAGAGCCTGTAGTTTGCCCAAAGGAATTCCAAAAGAAGTGGTTCTCAACCTTATTTGATCAAACAATTATTTTTTCTCAAAAGACATGTATTACCTATCCTTTGGATTCCAGGATTGGAAATGTGAAGCCATGGGACATGAGTGGGTATGGTGCTTCATGTGTGACCATGATTCAAGTCCCTTTTCTCCTGTGGTCATCTGCTTCATGCAGGCCTCAGGGTAGCTACCACGGCCTAGAGAAGTCTCTCAGATTTACCTAGGAGACATCCTGGAAGTTCTTCCAGAGCCACATTGACACATATCCCTCTGCTCCGATGGATTAATATCCTTGACTCTTGGGGCAGGAACCAGTCCACACATCAGAGTGCATGCCACACAGGCAGGAGACACAGGGGGCAGAGAGGCCTTTCACAGTTTTTCCTTCAACAAAATGTACTGATCGCCTTCTGCAAACCCAGTACCTCTGTGGACAGTGCAAATTCAGAGGCCAAACCCTGCCCATTAGGAGCAGAGGTGTGTACGTTCGCATTCTCTGGACCACGTTGCTCCCTTGACACATAAAGTACTGTTGGTTATTTCTGCATCTCAGAACTGTGTGCATTTTGCAGATTCTATAGAAAAGACTTTAAAGACTTAAAGCAGGACCAGGGGGCCTTGGAGGGGGAGGGAGCCTTCCTGGCACCTGCGTGTTGCACTGTATTGATGAATTCCACCCACACCCCTCCCTCTGTTCTTGTAGAGTAGATCACGTATGTTCCATGGGGGAGGGATCTCCATTGAGGCAGAGGAAGGAACAGAGTAGGGGCACAGATAAAGGTCTGCAAGTTAGCATTCTGGTGCCTTCCTTGCTCATTTCCCTGCTGTGAGAGATGCTCTGGTGCCCTGACAAATAGGTATGAGCTAATAAAAAAGTTAATGATATTATGATACTTTATTGTTATTAACTAGGATATGATCCTGCCAAATGCTTTCTAAACATTTTTTCACTTGACCCTTATAACCATGCAGATGGTGTGTATTCTCACCATTTTACAGGTGAGAAAACTGAGTGCAGAGAGATTGCATAGGTGGCCTTGAGTCGCACAGCTAGCAAGCAGCAGAGCTGGCATTAGAAGATAGGCATTTAAGCTCATGCTCTTTTCCTGAGTGAGCATGTATTCTCTTATTGCTTTATTACTGTCATTTACTACTTTTCAAGTCTCCCACCCACCCTAGTTGTCCTGGTCTGTTGTTCTCCAACAGCCATAGCAACTGCCTGGAAATTCTTCGCATGGAGCCCTGGTTTGGGTGAGATGCCTGGATGAACTGTAACGATTCTGACCCTACATTTCTTTATTTAGAATGTATGAACTGAGCTGCTACTTACCTCAAGAAAAAGACCTGAAAATTTCTGTCTATGATTATGACACCTTTACCCGTGATGAAAAAGTAGGAGAAACGATCATTGATCTGGAGAACCGCTTCCTGTCCCGTTTTGGGTCCCACTGTGGCATTCCCGAGCAGTACTGTGTGTAAGTGACTCCTGTGGAGGCTTTGCCTCTCCACCTCGGTGCCTTTCTTCACTGGGCCACTGTCCCTTTCAGTAAGTTAAGTGCCATTTCTAATGATAAGATTATCTTAGGGAGAATCATGGCTACTGCATTTCCCAATTCACACTGTAGTCTGTGTAAGTTGGTGGCCACTGGAGAAGGGCAGTGCCCTTTGAGGGGTAGATGTGGCAGTGTTTGGAGAACCAGTCCCCCTGCCCCTCTGTGAGCCCCCTCTTGGCTGTCAGAGACTGAGGCTAACGATGTTTGAAGGCAGGAGTTCTCTGCCTTGTGGAAACAAGGATTCACTGCTCCCCTCCCCCAGATTGATCAATTTCGAGATGTCTCTCTTCCCCTGATGGCTATCCTGTGCCTTTCTAAGGATCTAATGAGACAGGACTCGCAATCTCTAGTTTATACATAATCTCAAACTCCTCATTTCCACAGTGGAGGGAACTGAGGACAAAAAATAATAATGATAAGTAAATAAAAATGATGGATTGGCTGAAGTCAAGATAACATGTGGATTTTAGGCTTTGAAATAGATTTCTAGGCAAAAGTCAAAGTGTACAGCACGTTCCCTGTTCCCATTATGCCTGGGGCCTAGAAGTACACGAGTAAGGTACATGCATGTGAGAACCTCGGGCCCTGCAGTCACTCCAGGACATATGATGTTATTCACAGTTCTGGAGTAAATACGTGGCGAGATCAATTGAAACCAATACAGTTGCTTCAAAATGTAGCCCGATTCAAAGGCTTCCCACCACCCATCCTTTCCGAAGATGGAAGCAGAATCAGATATGGAGGGAGAGAATACGGCTTGGATGAATTTGGTGAGTGCATAGCTGTGGGTTGTAAGCAAACTGTAATAACCTATTTCTGTTGCCGGGTTTGGGGAAGGGAGATGGAAAGAGAGAGAACCCTAAGTGTACTACATGAGACCCAGCACACATGAGTCATCTAACAGAAGCCACATTATAGTAGAGTTTTGCTGCCTTGTCAAGCATCAGCAGGGACAGTGTCCTGTCTGCCTTATGTTTCACTTGCCCTTTTCAGGTCACAGCCATTTAAGCTTTGAACACAAAGTTTTGGTAATTAACTAATGTCTATGTAATGCATAATTAGTTCAAAAATGCTCAGATGATAAGCCAAGAAGTTCTCTTCGTTTATTCCATCATTTATTCCATTCCTTCTCTAAGAAACCTCATGGATGCGGGAGATGGTTCAAGAGCCAGCTAAGTTCCATATGACTCATGTCCAAGTTTGTGATCTTTCTCTTTGTTATGCAGTAATTTTTAACACAGTTGAACCATCCTGACACATGAACAACTAGCCACTCCATGACTAAGACCGAAATAGTTTCATAGAGCCTAAGAGCTATGGTATGCTTCCATATTTTGTAAGGGGAAGGAAACTAGGTTTTGTCTTTCCAATTTGAAAAGGACTTAGTCAAGTGCAAAGATGATTAGATCTTTAAGAAATGTTGTTGCTGCTGTTAATGTGCGAACTTGCAAACACAGTTGAGAATAAAATGGGAAACATCATGGTCTGGTGGCTAAGGTTACCCCCAAATAATCAAATAGCTCCCCCCCAGAAAACTCTATCAGTAGAGGATTGTTCTGGTTACTATTGTTTACATACCAAATCACCCAAAAAGAACTTAGCAACTGAAAACATCCATTTTTGCTTTGCTCAGGTGAGTGGGTCAGGAACTGCTCAGTTGAGCAGTTCTCCCTGGAGGCCTCTCATGGGGCTGCATTCATCTGAAAGCTCAGCTGGTGGGCACTGGCCAAGATGGCTCACACAAATGGCTAGCAGAGGGTGCTGGCTCTCCCTGAACCTATGACTATAGCACCTAAACAGACTTTTCTAGCTGGGCAGTCTCCAGGACCAAGACTCCTTACATGATGGATGGGCTCCTCCAAAGTGTCTCAAGAGAGCCAGCAGGATCTTCATGGTCTTTTATGTCTTAGAAGTCACACAGCATCCTTTCTCCTTATATCAGTGTTTCAGTATGTCTCCAGATTCAAAGGGAAAGTACACAGAACCCACCTCTTTTTTTTTTTTTTTTTTTGCGGTGCTAGGGATTGAACCCAGCAAGGCAAGTACTCTACCAACTGAGCTATACCCCCAGCCCCAGAACCCACCTCTTGATGGGAGAAGTGTCCAAGAATTTGGGGATCATGTTCTTAGAATGCTGTAGTGATGTTAGCAGCTGTAACAATTGAACTCCCAAATTTCAGTGGCTTAACACATTAGAAGTTTAGTTCTCACTAATTCAAAATAGGCATTTTCACAGGTGTCATGAACTCAGGGTCCTTCTATCGTATAGCTCTGTCATTCTTCAGCACAGGCATCTAATGTTGCTGTCCCCCTCCATATCCAGAAGAGAAAGGCACAGAGAAGATATTTATGAGCCAGGTCCAGAGGCAATATACATGTCACTTCCACGCATGTTACATTCTAGTTGAATTCGATTGTGTGGCCACATCTGACTGCAAGGGAGGCTGGGAACCAGGCTGGCTATGAGCTTGTGCCACCAATGTAAATACAGACTGCTCTTGCCCATCCTGGATGTTTTGGTCCCTTTGTTACTTGACAGTCTACAAGTTGGTTGTGAGCCTGGGAGAGGTCGGGCCCCTGGTGGAGCATAGATAACTATTCACTATTCCTGCAAGTCAAAGGTGACACATTGGCGGTGTCTGTCCATTGTAGCAAAGTCTAGGGTGAAGTGCTGTGAGCAGCTCAGGGCATTCTGGCTGAACTGTCCCAAATGCCCATCTCTGTTTCAATGCCATTTTCCATTCCAGAAGCCAACAAAATCCTGCACCAGCACCTCGGGGCCCCTGAAGAGCGCCTTGCCCTTCACATCCTCAGGACTCAGGGGCTGGTCCCCGAGCACGTGGAAACAAGGACTTTGCACAGCACCTTCCAACCCAACATTTCCCAGGTGAAGGAGAAGATCCAGCATCCTAATGCAATGGCAATGGCTGACACATATTTACCTCTTGTATCATGATTGAATACTTACAGATACATGAGAAGCAGAAATGAAAGTCAAATTAGCTTTATCCCAAAGGGGAATATATTGTACAAATTTTCAGGGAACTCACTAAATGCCAGTGGAGAATATCTATGACTCAGAACAAACTTGAACCAGATTTTCCCTCTTGTCCCTCTTTATCTGAATCTATTAAATCTACTTTCTTGCTGAGATGACCTTCCTATGACTTTAAATATTACAGATAGTTCATGAGTGTTTTTGTGTTGTAGCCCCATCTATTTCAAATAGGAACTGTACAGGGACTAGTTGTCCCAACCTGGCCCAATTGTCCTTCAAAGGATCACTCAGCTGTAGCTAGGAGGACAGGTTCTGAGAAAGTGACTGAGCTACATCAGGCTTGGGGAGAAGTTTTCATTTGAGACTAAAGAGTCAGGGAATCCCAGGCACACCCTCCACCCCAATAAAAGAAAGAGCCAGGGAAGCAGACCCATAGTACCCCAGATGGCAGGTCACAGGGACCATGTGCATGGTGATGAGGGCAAGTCAGCTCCCAGAAGACAGGGAGCACCTTCCAGAGAAGCAAAGCAAGACTTGGTTGATGCCAAAAGAATCTAAGTGAAAAATTTTTATAATGAACATTTATAGGTCATTTCCACAGAGATTTGGATCAGTGAGTCTGGGTTAAGGCCAGGAATCTGAATTTTAACAAGTTCCATGATGGGTTCTGATGCAGGTGGCTAGGAGATCCCATTATAAGAAATATCAATCTACTGGATGCAAATATTGTTAAACCTACTGCAGGACTAAGGACAAGATCATCACTGAGGAGTGGGCACAATGGCTGGTCATTTAGAAGGTCATTTTATCCCTTGCCTCTTACTTTCATTTTGTGACACATTTTCATTTTTTCCATTTCTTATTTTTCTTCCTTCACCAAAGAGTCTATTCTTCCTCCTCTCTCCCCTCCTCCCCCTCACTTGTATAAAACATCTCAAGAAATGACAAAGTAAAGATGGAACTAGAGACCATTATGTTAAGCAAAATAAGTTGAACTCAGAAGGTCAAAGATGTGTGTTCTCTCTCATTTGTGGAAACTAGAGAGGAAAAAGGAGAAGGAAGGTGGGAGTGGATCTCATGAAAATCAAAGGGAGATCAAGAGAGGAAAGGGACCAAGGGGTGGAAGGCAGGGGGTGCGTATGGGAAGTGCTATTGACCTTATTATATTGATATATATTGTGCATGTACAAATAGATAACAAATCCCATCGTTATGTACAACTCTAATGTACCAATTTTAAAAATGTGGGGGGAATAAAAGAAGAAATGATAAAGTAAGGAAGATTTCTCCCTGGGATCCCCCAACCCACTGTCACTTCTGCCTCCAGCATTAGACACAGACTGGCTAGGTCTTACAAGACACCTGGATGCCTTATGTTCTGCAGCATGTCTGATATATTGTAAAGCCCTGAGCCCTATACCTTAGTTGGAAGAGAATCAGGCTCATAGTAAAATATATTTCCTTTCAAGAGCTCCAGTTAATTCATTTTGATCACGATACATTAGGAAGTCAATCGAGTGGTTTCCTTGGAAACCTTTTTGAAGACCAGTCTGTTTTTTTCTGAAGGCAGAGTCTACAGAACATCCAAAATACTTTGGAGACTATAAATTGGTTTGTATGGTTGATATAGTTTTTAATGGCATTCCTAGCCTTCTGGAAGAAATTCCAGTCGGATGAATAGGTCCAGTCTCCAGTAGTCAGAGTTGAGTGGGGTCTCACCAAGATGGCAGCACAAGTATCAGAATGGGCCTTCACTCTCCCTCCCTGTGTGCCTCAAGTGGTGGCTTTGATGAGCTGATGGCTGGGAACCCCCACCTTTGGGGAAATGTAACATTCTTTTCATTGCTTAAGTCCCACCTTTGAAAGAACCTTGTTGTAAAAATTTTTGTTTACATTTATATTACTATAATTTTGTATCTTGAGGTAAGTGGAGAATCCCTTGAGTATCACAAAACAGACTAATAACAAGTAGGTATGTGGCGATGAAGAGAGTGGCAGCCCAAGAATTGTGAGAGGGCGAAGGACCCAGCTTTACCTTGTTGCGAGAAGGGGTGTGTGGGTGTGCTTTAGTGAGTGCGGGGTTGGGTAAGTGATGGGAAGTCCCTCATATTACTACCAGGAAAAACTCGAATTTTGATACAAATGAGCTTGTGCAGCCATCAGAGCCCCCTGGTGAGAAAGGAAAGTGGCTGGCCTCAATGACAATGCAGATAGAAAATTAATTTTGGCTGGCTCTCCTCCACTTATTGCTGTCCATCTGGACTGAGAGGTTAGCAAGCTTAAAGCACTAGTTTCATTTAAGAAATATGATAGATGATTGTGGTTCGACCACTCATAACTTCAGTCTTTTCATTTTTTAATGCTTTAGGGCAAACTTCAGATGTGGGTGGATGTTTTCCCCAAAAGTTTGGGGCCACCAGGCCCCCCTTTCAACATCACGCCACGAAAAGCCAAGAAGTAAGTAATCTGGAGACCCTGCTGCCCGGGAATGGGGATTTAGTCTAGGACCAGAAGAAAAGTAATTGGAAAATGTACTCCTTTCAGATACTACCTGCGTGTGATCATCTGGAACACCAAGGACGTTATCTTGGATGAGAAAAGCATCACCGGAGAGGAAATGAGTGACATCTATGTCAAAGGGTGAGGTAGCATGCAGGAGGAGCCTTGGAACAAAACGGATATTCTGGGGCTGGGGTTGTGGCTTAATGGTAGAGCACTTGCCTAGCGTGTGTGAGGTACTGGGTTCGAGTCTCAGCACCACATATAAATAAATAAATAAAATAACCTTCCATCAACATCTAAAAAAAATTAAAAAAAAAAAAAAGATGTCCTCCTTCATTAGTTGCCATTGCTTAGATGCCCACTCTAGGATTCTTGCCTACCTAAAGCTGTTTTATCTTATTAATATGATCTGCTTAGGAAACTTCAGGAAAACAGGTGGGAGAAGGAGCAGAAAGAAAAGATAAAATTATAAGGGCCTAGTTTATGAGCAAGAATAGCTAATGACTCATTTCATTTCTTTTTCAACAAAGTAGATTTTCTTCAGTTTGTTAAGCAAATTTGTTATTTCTGAGACTTTTTAGTCCTCTTTGATACTTTGGATAACTAGCCTCAGAACATAAGTAAAGCTTCCTTATGCCTTGATTAGAGATGTTGAGTGCAATACAACATAGTGATTAAGAAGCCAGACTTTGGAGTCAAACTACCTAGTTGAAATCCAGGCACTTTCCCTGCTAGCTGGGGAAGCTCATAAACTCACTGTCCCTCATCCATAGAATGGAGATAATGGTAATACCTACCTCCTTGGAATATCCAGAAGAGTCAATTACTCAAAGCATTCAGGATGGTGTCTGGCAGATGGTATGCACTATGTGGGTGTTAGCTAGTTATTGCTATTATTCCTCATGGACTGAGTTTGGTTCTTTGCTATGTAAAAGATAAGACTTGTTGAAAAGTAATGTATTCATGAAGTGAGAACAAAGTTCCAATTATGATCCCAAATGACCTTCAATCAAAACTTAAAGACATGATTATTATTATTTAGGTTCAGTGTAAACAGGGAATGTTTCATCAAGTTCTTCATTATTCTTTCTCATTTCAGGATCTCATTACCATTCCCCAAGGAAAACTAATCCCAGCTAATTATATATATGCAAATTTCTTTGACTATCATAAGCATTAATTTTTTTTTTTCAAATCAAGGAAACAAATTCAAGTAATATTGGATTGAGGAGAAATTCCTCTAATCAAAGAATAAAGCTCAACTCAAAGTACCACGTAAAATTTGGAATTAATATCTAAATGCTAGGGCCAGGAGTATAGCTCAGTGGTAAAGCACTTGCCTAGCATGCTCAAGGCCTTGTTTGATCCTTAGCACTGGAGAAAGGGGAGGGGAAAAATGAATCTAAATGCATATGTAAAAAGATGACCCATGCATAAATGCCATGCCTAACACTACATATATATGGGTGTTGTATGCAAAGCTATAATACATACACCCGGATACATACAACTAGAGTATTTGCTTAAGTTTTCTTAAAATTAAATGTGAAAAGCTTTACCAAAAAAGAGAGGAGGCACTGCCAGGGTGACCAATCTGGGAAGGTATGATGGTGACACTTTAGGGATGGGTAAGGAGGTGAAGCCTCAAGGTCATAGCCAAGAGAATGTGACCTCTCTTCAGTGAGTTAGTTGAAAAGTTACCAGTCAAAAGGAATCTTTCAACTCACTTATCTAGTCAGTGAACTAACTAGCAAAAAGGAAAAATATTGTAGATGATGGATATTAATATCACTGCTAATAATAGGACTTATTGTTAGAACACGACATTATAGTCCCCAGGGTCCTTGGAGGAATAGTAACAGGGTGGACTTGGACTGACCTGGGAGTATTACTTATTTCCATCAGTTACTGGCTACAGGAATTTGTAAAAGTTAAATTCTCTCCAAGGTTCTGTTTTCTTATCTGTAAAAATGGAGACGGTTGCACAGTTGTTGAGAATAATAAAATAACACATGCTAAGTACCCAGTTCATAAGTGGTGATCCTAAATCTGAATTAAGGATTTCCCCCTTCCCACTCTGCCCCTCCAAGCCATGATTTCTCCTGTCCTCACGTTGACCATGTGCAGAGAGCACAGATAGGAGAGGAGGCTCAGAGAACACCACAGCCAGGCCCACCTCCTACCAGGCCTGGGCAAGCTTCAGTACCTTTAAAAGCTCCCTGGTGATTCTGATGCATTTCTAATGCACAGTGTTGAGAGGCACACATGCATTCTACCATTTGGCCTGTCTAAATCCCAATGTCACCACCTGGTTCCAAACCAGGAGTCTTCCCAGTAGCAGACAGATGTGACAACAACTTCCTTCTGGTCTCATTCATTCATTCATCAGGTATTTGTTTAATGTCTACTATGTGCCAAGCGCAAGCAAAAAGAAACATTTCAAATGTTAGAAGTGAAGACATGAAGTTGTTACCGAAAAGAAAGCTCATAGATAAGCATGTGGAAATAACAGCTTACATCTTCATTGCTAGTGTCATTAATAAGATCATAGTGAATTTAAGAACAATAAAAAAGGAAGCTGCAAGATTACTTGATTTGTACCTTTTTTCTTTTGGTTTGCTTAAGTAAGATATGGGAAAGGAAATGCTAACATTTTGAGCTAACTCATATTCACTGAGCTTTTCAGCAGTGATGACAGATGCTAATGAGTCATAGTTGTGAAGACAAAAATCATAGCCAGCAAGCTTCAGTGTACCCGAAATAGAAGCCACGTTGTTGATATTTTCCAGAAAACTTCACCTTAGCCCTGTTAACTGAAGTCTAAAGGGTTTCCTGCTTTGGCTTTAGAGGAATTATATTTTATTTGGCTCCAACCTGTGTTGGATGCAATAGAGCCTCCCCTTCATAAATCACCCCCAGCTCTGTAGATAACTGGAACCTGACCAAGAAAAGTGCATTAATTCTCCTGCTCTTCACGCCCCTAATCACTGCACAATTTTGCAGCTAGATTACTTGTCAGTCACCTCAAGCTAAGTCTGTTTGCCTCTGCTTTTCAGTTGGATTCCTGGCAGTGAAGAAAACAAACAGAAAACAGATGTCCATTACCGGTCCTTGGATGGTGAAGGGAATTTTAACTGGAGATTTGTGTTCCCATTTGACTACCTCCCCGCTGAACAACTCTGTATTGTTGCTAAAAAAGTAAGCTCTGAAATGTGCCGATGGGACGTGGATTCACAGGTCTTCCTTAGCTCAGAAATTCAGGGAAGGTCTGAGCTGCTCAGGACTTTGAAGGTCACTGAGTCTAGCTCCCTGTTGGTACGGATGGGGAATCTGAGACCCACAGAGGTGTAGCTACTTGCCCTTGCCCAAGGTCACACAGTGACAGGTAATTGGGAAGTATATGGGAATTTAACTGGAAGTTTGTGTTCCTATTTGACTACCCACCTACTAAACAATTTTCTACACCCCTAACATATTTTATAGGGCAAAAGATATAGGATAGAAAAAAAAGGGTCTTTTATCAGAACACACAACAACCCACGTGTGCTTTTTATGTCATGGGGAAACGGATTCTTCCCCATGACAAGCAGAATCAAGCAGAGGCCAAATATTAAATGCCCCTTTTAATCCCCCTTATTGAGCCCAGCATCTGCCTCAACTCCTTCAGAAGTACTTCCGGGAGGGTTCAGGGTCCTCGTGGCCTTAATTAGCAAGAATTTCAGTTACAGGACTCAAACTAGCTTAGACCAAAAAAGTGATTTATTGGTTCACATTCCTAAAAAGTCCAGTGTTGGCTGGCTTTAGGAACATCTGTATCCCACGTAGAAGTGAAGTCTTTAGAAATTGGTCCCATGCTCCCTGCCCTCTGCTCTGCCTTCCCCCGTGGGCCTCACTTCCAGGCAGGCTTTTGCCTGGTAGAGACAAGAGGACAGCCAGCAGCCCCAGCTCACATCCTGTCCTTTCAGAAAACCTCAGCAGAAAGAGAAGAGAGTCCCAAAGCACCAGCCAGAGTTCTGGAACTGGGCACCAGTATCTCTGCCTGAGCCTGTGCGCCCTTGTGATTCATTGTTCTGATTGGCCAAGCTCAAAGTTAGCAATGGAGTCAGTGTCCTCTAGATTGAATCGATTGAGGAAGGAGGTGCTTTCATCCAAAAATGGGCCTGAAAGCTGAGCGGACAATAGCAGATGTCTTTTATAGGTCCCCTGTTCCATTCCCACCTCCTACATCCCATGGCACCACACCCTGTCAAAATATACCTGCCAGGCTGAGGATGCAGCGCAGTGGTAAAGCACTGGCCTAGGACACATGAGGCCCTGGGTTCAATCCGCAGCACCACAAACACCAAAAACCTGCCCTCTGCTGTGACCCATTGGGTCAGGCTCTACATGGTGCTGATCCTACTCAATGCCATAGTGAGCACCTTCTGTGTACCAGGTGGGATGGATATCTTCAAAGGGGACTTTCTAGAGGCACAAAGGCTTAATATGATATCAGAATGGTATACACTTTCAGAGGATGAGACAGAATGGCACCGGGCAGGGGACGTCAGGGTTAGGCAGTGCCCTTAGGTCAAGTTGATTTTCCTATTTGCCCACATCTAGAGCTGGACCTCCCATCCCCCGAGTGATACTTGGATCATGACCCCAAAGGACGATCAGGAGGATTGTAGGACAGTAGCGGAATGGGTTTCCCAGCCCCTCAGAGTCAGGCCCTCTGAGCCCTGCAAGGGAGAACATTCCAGGAATATAAAAAACAAGATACAACCCAATGATCTTCATTCAAATTCCCTAAACACTGGGTGTATTCCTGTCTACCAGGACCAGAGGAGCTTAGTCATAACTGGGCTGTGGAGATGTTCCTCTTGGTTAGTATTGTCTGAGCAGAGGCAAGGAAGAGAGGTGAGAGCTTGAAGACCCTTCCCTAGTCCCCGCCTCTGCTACTTCTAGTGTGAGAGAGCTGAAGATCTTGGGTGACCACAAGCATGTAAAAGTCAGAAATATTTTTCAAAACCCAAAAAATGTTAGGACTGTGTGTGTGTGTGTGTGTGTGTTTTATTGGGGATTGAACATAGGAGTACTTTACCACTGAGCTATATCTCCATCCCTTTTTATTTTATATTTTGAGGCAGGGTATCTCTAAGTTGCTTAGGGTCTCACTAAGTTCAAGGCTGGCCTTGAACTTGCAATCCTCCTGTCTCAGCCTCCCAAATAGCTGGGATTACAGGTGTGTGCCACTGCACCCTGCTTAGAATATTTTAAATCTGCACTGATAAGAGAGTGGAATCTGGGCCCCAGTCTTCATTGTGTGTTAATTGAGCGTACATCCTGACATCAGGTGTAGGGTGGGTGGAAGTGTGCTGTGCAGAGGTAACACCCTCTAGGTGCTGCTGTGAGCTGGCCTAGAACATCTGACCTTAGGAGGATAAGCTGAGCAGGCAGAAGTGGACTTCAGGAGGGAGATCAATCTCTTCCCACCCCTCAGGGCAGTGCAGCAGTAGGAAGTCACACTGATCAATCGGAACATGGCAGGTGACCTGCTTTAGGAATTGGCCGGGGGGGTCACCCAGTTGGTGGCCTTGAGACTTCCTGGGGAGGCTGACAGGGGGAGGGAGGCCCATACACATGGAGTGAAAGAATGGGGCCAAAGGGAGGGGGTGTCCTAGGGAGTGGAAGAGAGATAAAGGCCCCATACTTTATTGCTGCTTCCAGGGGCCAAAGGTGGGGGCTTCAGAGCTCACTGATCACTGTCATTCAGGTTTGTCCATGTCTTTTGTCATTTTAGGAGCATTTCTGGAGTATTGACCAAACAGAGTTTAGAGTTCCACCCCGGCTGATCATTCAGATATGGGACAATGACAAGTTTTCACTGGATGACTACTTGGGTATGGCTTACCTACACTTGAATGATTGTAAGAAACCTGGCATTAGTGAAATCAATTAAAACTTAGAAGTAATTGCTTAAATCTCTAATACAGGCCAATAATGGGAGAGGGGCAAGGGGCCTGCCCACTGCCTGAATGTCCTCTGAGCAGTGGGACCTAATGGTGAACGTCACCCTTTCCACCAGCCATGCCCACTCTCAAGGGCTATCGTGGAGGGACTCACACCAGCTCCTACGTCCGTCCCTGGAAAGAATCTAGTCTGTTTGCTGGGGGATGCCACCATCTCACCTCCCCACCCAGCTCCACTGACCCCCCCAGCATTGCTTTGCCCTAGGCCATCCTCCTCTGCTGCTGAGGCAGGAGTCACAGGCCCCACCTAGCGCTCTCCCTGCTTGGCTCTTTCTTCCTCCCACCCTTTAAACACAGCCTTCCCTGAAGTTGCCCAGGCTCTTCTCCAGCCACCCTCCCCACTCTGGTGATTTTTGCATTCTCACCTTAGTTGAAGGTAAAGTTTCATCCTTCAGTTTTCAGCAGATTATGGCTCCTATACCAGGATGTGTAGCCTGGCCTGTCTTAGCCACGCATACAGTCCTAAGAAACTATCACGACTATTAGTCCCAGTACATCTTTCACCTTGTATCTGTCACCTAAAATGTATCATAACTGCAATCAAACTCAGTATTTCTTCCCCGACCTCAGACCTGCTCTCCCTAGGAAATGAGTTCACTGCAGGGCCCCTCCCTTTCCCAGCCACCCAAACGAAAGTACCCAAGTCCTTTGTGGCTCCTCTTCTCTTTGCCCCAGGCCCTGGCAGCCACTCGGCCCTCATGATGTAGTCCACCTTATCATACACAGTTATTTTTTTTTCTTTCTGTTTGCTCTTCCACTTGCCAGTTCAGAGCTCATTTTCTCTTAGCTGACCACTGCAGTAGCCCCTGACCAGCCTCCCTCCTTCCATCTCACTCCCAGGGGATCTTCCAGGCAGAGGAAGTGTCCACCAATGGCTATATCTTATTCTTCCCTTGACACCTCACAGCACCCCCAAAATTGTTTTAACTTCTTGCTTAATTAAGAGTAGAACAAACAAATGAGTATGGTTATAAAAGCATATGGGTGGAACATTCCAGAATAATAGAGGATTTCTTCTTGGAGTTTAAATGAAGTAGTTCAATGACAAGGGGAATGACTATTTTGAAATGGATAGTGAGCCAGTTACCTTAAGCAGAGACTGACAAAAGCAGGCATAGGCTCAGAAGAAGCCGAATGAGGTAAACTGGGCTTAGGGATCCACGATTTGAAGGACAGTCTGAGTCTGACAGTTTAAAGAGAATCTACCACAACCTCCCTATTGCCACCTCTCCTGACCAGACTCTTCAGACTCTTCTTTCTATTAGTGTGGAGTTGACCCCATATCACAGACTCCATTTTTTTTTTAAGGAAAGGACTCCCGGGAGTTCCCAAACCCAAAACATACTTTTCACCTCCTGCAACAGTGGTATGAAAGAGTTAATGCCGCCCCATCACAGAAGAGGTGTGCTTCTCCAGACGCCCCAACCCTGGCCAGGATTCTCAGTTCCTGGTGAGGATTTTCTGTTGAGTTATGTTCCTGCAAGCTCCCATTTCTGAGAAACTTGAACTTGAGTGTTCCATGGAGCTTCCCGTGTTCCGAGCACTTACTGTCTTTACCCAAAGCCAAATGACGTCTCGGTTTAGGGCAGCTCAGAATGAAAATGAGTAAATTTCAAATACAAGGGCCCTGAGTTCAGTGGAAATCTTGTCTATTGATGTTTAATTGCTTTGAATTTATAGAATCACTCTGTCTATGCTCATGTCTTTGAGAAAGAAAACATGTAGTCCTCTGCGAGAGGCTGAGCCGTGGACAGTTATTTCTTCTGCCATTTTCCAATCCTATCTGGAAAGAATTTAAAAGTCTCTCGCTGTCTCTTTCTCTAACTCACCCATCACCTGTTCAAAATCACTGTCTGCTTCTCCTCTGACAAGAACATTCTGTTCACTTGTGAACAACGGCCGATCCGCTTGAAGCTCATTTGGACTTCCCGTTGTTTCTTTGGCCAGGTTTCCTGGAACTTGATTTGCATCACACGATCGTTCCAGCAAAATCTTCGGAGAAATGCAATTTGGACATGATTCCAGACCTCAAGACCATGAACCCCCTTAAAGCTAAGACTGCCTCACTCTTTGAACAGAAGTCCATGAGAGGATGGTGGCCATGCTACGCAGATAAAGATGGCTCCCGGGTGATGGCTGTAGGTATTTCCTGGTTGGGAATGTTTATTCCTTTATCATTTAGGTCTTGCCCTTTTTCAGTAGATGTCCTCCAGGTAAGATAGGGTGTTAAATTAGTTAAAATGCTTGTACCTGGGATTATAAGAAAAGGTGGGAGACCCTGTGAGTATGTGTGACAGGGGAAGATGAAGAGGTTGAAATGATCCACACGGGAGGCGTCTAAGGGGTCGCACTCTATTTCCTTGGGACACTTCTTCACCGGGGAAGGTTAATTTATGCTGAGCTTCCATGACTACTCAGTACAGAAAAAGTCTTTGAATTTGAGCTCTCATCAGGAAAAAAAAAAAAAAAAAAAAAGTTTGAAAAAGCAGGGAGTACTGAACAAGAAGGTCATAACTCATAAGCATGCTTGGGGAATGCAAGATATATTCTGAGCCAGGCACAGTGGCACACGCCTATAATCTCAACTACTTAGGGAGGCTGAAGCAGGTAAATCATGAGTTCAAGGACAGTTTGGGCCACTCAGCATGACTCTGTCTCAAGAATTTAAGAAAATCAAAAGAACTAGGAATGTAACTTAGTGGTAGAAAGCCCTCAGGATTCAATCCTCAGTAAAACACATACACACACACACACACACACACACACACACACACACACACACACACGACATAGAAGCAGTAGGGCAAGATATCATGCTGTGTCACAGAAGATTAATTCATTCATTGTATCTAATATTTGTGATCATTAATTATGAACCAGGTAACATGCTAAGTGCCTTCATCATAATTTCATGTTTAAAAACAATTTTGATGTATAGTTTTCACAAAATAAAGTGCACTCATTCAGAGTACATAATTCAGTGAGTTTGGGCACAGGTATGCATGCACCCATGAAACCACCACCATCACCAAGAGCCAGAACCTTCCCGTCACCCCAAAATTTTCCTGTGTCCTCCATAGTCCATTGCTCCCTCCAGGAAGCCACTGATCTGCTTTCCGTCAGAGTGGATTAGTTTGCATATAGTCTTATTGAATTCTCTTGACAACCCTGTGAAGTAAGCTTTATCTCCATTTTATGGATTCAAACACAAGCGTGGCAAGCTGAAGGTGCTGAAGTTGGGCCCCCACCTTCTCCTGGCCTGTACACAGAGCAGCCATCTGAGCTGCTCTGCCCAAGTGGGTGTCAGGGCCAGCACTTCTCAAGTTCTGGGGAAACTGCCGGATTTTCCTCGGTCCTAGAAAGTCTGTTATAATCGTAGTTAAGACAGGGTATATGGCTGGAATTGTGGCTCAGTGGTAGAGCGTTTGCCTAGCATGTGTGAGGCCCTGGTTCAATTCTCAGCACTGCATATAAATAAATGAATAAAATAAAGGTCCATCAACAATTAAAAAATATATATAGGTAAAATTTTTTAAAGGGTATAGAATGGGCATATTTTTAGTTGGGCACGGTGGTGCAGGACTGTAATCCCAGCAGCTTGAGAGGCTAAGGCAGGAGGATTGCAAGTTCAAAGCCAGCCTCAGTAACAGCAAGGTGCTAAGCAACTCAGTGAGACCCTGTCTCTAAGTAAAATGCAAACTAGGGCTGGGGATGTGGCTCAGCGGTGGAGTGCCCCTGAGTTCAATCCCCAGCACCACCACCCCCACCACCCCCAGCAAAAGAAAGTGGGCATGTTTCTAGACTTCTTTCAGCCTCAAGGTCCTCCTGAGGACCATGATGGTACCTTTTGAGGTTCTCGTGATTCTATCCATATAGAAGGCTTAGTTGGTGCCTGGGCATCACTCAGGAACCAACCTGTGACCAGGAAGGCAGCATTCATTCCTTCACCCATTCATTGATTGATTCAGCTAATGTACATCGAGTACCTGCTAAGTTCCAGCATTACTGCACACAGCGGGTGTATAATGGCAAGCATGGAGAGACAGGGCCCTGGTCTCTTGGAGCCTGCGGTTAATATTCACTCACTACATGTTAACCATTGTTTTTAGCATTGCCAGGTTAGTCTGGGTCCATGCAAAGTTACAAAGGAAGGTGTGTGTGGGACCACGAGGAGATTGATGTGAGAATGTCATAATGACAGCGATATGCAGCACAAGAAGTAGGAAGGAGAGAGAGCAATTCATTCTGTCTGTTTCCCACATGGGGTCAGTTCAGAAACACGCATGGAAGAGGAAATGTGAAGAACTCTCTTGAGGAAAATTTAAAGCAATCTAAGGATTGTTTTACAAGAATAAAAATCGTTGCTTGGGGAATACTCCTTGGGTTGAAATAAAAATATTTGTGAAACGTGATGTCATGTGTTTAACCTGTTCTGCTTTACTGAAGGGGAAAGTCGAGATGACATTGGAGGTCCTCAACGAGAAGGAGGCCGACGAGAGGCCAGCCGGGAAAGGGCGGGATGAACCCAACATGAACCCCAAGCTGGACCCACCCAAGTGAGAGGCCCTCTTTGTTCTCCTCATCTGATCCCCAAACACCTGCAGTTTGAAAGCCCCCCTTCCAGTTGGCTTAATGGAATGGATTAGCTGCTGTCCTAATTCTGTACTTGAAAGAGGGCCTTGGTGTGGGGGTGCAGAGAGGTGGGCAGTCTGGCTTCATTTTAACGGTTTTCTTTCCCCACAACCAAAGCTCAGTGTCCTCAGCATCTTAGGAGGCTGTAAAGGGTCCCTGAGCCTTTCTTAGTCAGCTACAGAGAATAGCCTCTTTTCATGACTTTATAAATGTCACGAGTTAGTCCTGAAACTGTATTGTGCTCTCAGACAAATCTGTCTCTCCCAAATTGGGTAGATAATACCTTATTTCTGCATTTCAGCCGACCCGAGACCTCCTTCCTCTGGTTCACAAACCCTTGCAAGACCATGCGGTTCATCGTGTGGCGCCGGTTTAAGTGGGTCATTATCGGCCTGCTCATCCTGCTCATCCTGCTGCTCTTCCTGGCTGTGCTCCTGTACTCCTTGCCGGTAGGAGGCCGGGACCTCTTGTCTTGGCTCTATGTGGGTGTGAACTGTGCCTGGGCATCTAGCTTGGTGTCTGCCTGGATCGCTGCTCTCGAGAACGGTCCACTTAGCCGTTCTAGTGTTGCAACGCTTCTGCTTTTGGAAAGTCTAAAGTAATGTGTCCAGTGATTAGAACTGCATTCTCAGGGCTTCACAAATTACAGGTGAAACTTTGTGGTCTGGGGACAAAACAAAAGCATCAACTGAGAATTTGAGGACAAAGCACTCCAGACTTCATTATGTTTGTCTGGACCATAAGTTATCATTCCAAACCATCCTGCACCCTAACTCCTTGTCCTGGCATTCAAGGATCCCCAGTCTGGACTTGTTAAGGTCCCTACAAACCCCATACTCTACCCAACTGCATAATTGGCCCCAAACACTTACTGCTCTTACCTATCTGGATCCCTTTGCCCATGGTTTGTCTATCAACATCTCATGCTCTAAAGCCCATGTCACATATAACCTCTCCTTAGAGCTCCCTGAATTACCCTAGTAGTACATGTTAGTCCAAATGGAAGATTTGACCATGTGCATAGTTGTTGCACCTTCTCTCCTCCATTCATGGAATTTATTGAGCAGCTACTATGGGCTAGGAGTTAGGATGTAGATGTGACCAAGCCATGATTTCTGCCCATGAATACTCCATAGCCTGGGATCAACCAGGCATATGACCAAGTATATTCTGTGGGAGGCAAGTGTTATTGAGCGAATAGCTACAGGAGCCCATTACTGAGGATGTTTTCATCGGGGGGAGGAGGGTGGTATTTTAAACCCAGTTTGGTGAGTGACGAAGAAATGGTCCAGGCAGAGGAAACCGTGGGCAGAAGCAAGGTGAGTGGCAGTGACAGCCAAGCAGACAGTCAAAAACTCTTACTCCAGTTCATATTAACAATACTACACATGATTTTGTGTTTACATAGCCCTACAGGCACGGTAGCAGTTTTGGTGGTTTCAGTGTTGGGGATCAAAGCCGGGGCCCTGCACGTGCCAGGCAGTCGCTCTACCCTGAGCTGTGCTCTAGTCCGATAGCAGCTTTACCTCTTCATTGCCCCCTTTCAATACTTCCATTTTCCAGTTGTAGAAAGTCCAATCCATCTTGACCATTTAAAAAACTTTTCCTGATTTATATTCTATGGATGTAACCAGTGGTTCTCAAGAGGGACGGGGAATAGAGTGTTGTCCCCTAGAGGACATTTGGCAAGCTCTGGAAACACTTTGGTTGTCACAACTGGGGGAGGGGCGGGGCGGGATTTTCCAGCATTCAGGATGCAGAGGCCCGGGATGCTGCTGAACATCTTGCAGTGCACAGTAGGCCCCACTACAAAGAGCCATCTGGTCCTGACTGTGAATAGTGCCAGGACTGGGAGATCTCAACTTAAATGTGTTTTTAAAATTTATTTAATATTATATATAATATACATTACATATGATATGTTAATATATATTAATTATATTATGCATATATATAATCTCTCTTTTATGTGCTGTTTCTGTTTCCTTTTCAGAACTATTTATCAATGAAAATCGTGAAGCCGAATGTTTAATAAAAATGAAGACAACTTCTCAAGAGCCATCCAGCAACGAGGGAATCCTGTCCCTGTGGACCAAATCTGCATGTGATTTGGTTCTTGTCAGAGGCTCCAGCCCAGCCGTGTGCTACACTACTTGACCACACTAAATCCTGGAAAGTCAGGCCAGCAAACAACACTTTTACCTTGTTACCTTTTGAGATATTAAAAGTTATATTTTCTAAAGTTTTGACCATATTTTTCAGAGTATTTTTCAAGGTGGCTGGTTCCATTTTCTGTGTCCTCCATTCCGTGATTCAAGTTTTGAAAATTGCTGGAATGGAATTTGGAAATTTCCGTATCCTGACATCCTATTCTTCATATCTGTAATCAAGAAAAAAGACTGTGCATTATGTAAGCAGCTAGCATATATAATTCTTATACCACAACCACTAGTAAGATATTTTGTATGGATAAACATCATGAGACTCTTCGATCTCTGTGATGAATCAAATAAAACTATTTTACACATAGCGGTTTGTTCTATCTGTGGACTAAGTCGGGAAGGAGGCAATTTCTAGCGCAGTGGTCTCAGTGGACTGAATGCCACTTGACCATAAAGCTTAGTAAAGTGTGCTGCCAAATTTTGGCCAGTGGGTTCCAACTGAGGCTAAAATCTAATATTATAAAATCTAATGCTTATTAAAGGTTCTTAATCAGTGCATGGCATTGTAAGTGCTTTATGCACATTAATTCAATTGGATCTTCAAGGTAATCCTGCAAACTTAGGTAACATTATTAAACCCACCTTATGGTTTTTAAAAAAAATGAAGCACAAAGTAACTTGCTCAAGGTCGTATCACAAAGCCCACTACGAAACCGGTAAGTGATAAAGCTGGGATTTGAATCCAGGTACTCTGGATTCTTCTTCTCAACATTCTTAACCATAAGACTGCATCCCCAGAGGGAGGTTAAGAGAAAAAGAACTGAGGTGATCAAATAATGAGTGACAGGAGCAGCACAATGTGACTCCATGCAAACACCAAAGTCAGCCAGCATGCTTAGGAGAACATTGCTTGTTAACATATCAAGAGACCACGGTGAGATCAGAAAATGGTTCCATTTAAATAGCACCTAAGACTGAGGGGAATAAGAAATGGTGCGATAATGGTGATGCTTTTAGACATCTTAAGACTAACTGACACCACAAAGTTGACTGGGTTGGCATTATTTCTAAAGTGTTGCACTATTTTTTTTTTTTTTTTTTTTTTTTATGTGGGAGATCAAACCCAGGGCTTCATGTATGCTAGGCAAGTTAGACAAGTGTTCTGTCACTGAGCGACATCCCCGGTCCACATCTCTGATATTTTAATTCCCTTCAGTGTTCTGCCAAAAGTCCCAGCAAAACGTGTTTAATCATAAAAATGTTGAAAGCCAGGTGCAGTGGCATTCACCTATAATCCCAAAAACTCAGGAGGTTGAATCAGAAGGATTGCAAATCTGAGGCCAGCCTTAGCGATTTAATAAGACACTCAGCTACTTGGTGAGACCCTGTCTCAAAATAAATAATGAAAAGGACTGGGATGTAGCTCAGTGGTAAAGTGCCCCTGGGTTCACTGGCAATGTGCCCCATGCACTTTGTACCCTCCTTCCAGTGAGGCTGCTCAGGTCACCCACCCGCATGGAGCGCCACGCCTACCCTCACACCTTGAACTTCACATCAGAACCCTGCCCTCCTTGCAGTTCCATTCAAATACCACCTTTTCCTTGACACTTCTTAGGTCCCAAAGTGATCCTTCAATCTCAGAAGTGGACAAATCAATACAACCTTTCTGGAGAAATATGGATATTAAAAGCCTTAAATATGGCTATTATGGATAGTAAAAGTGTTTTTAAAAATACTGGGTGTGGTAGTGCATGCCTGTAATCCCAGCAATTTGGGAGGTTGAGGCACGAAGATTGCAAGTTCAAGGCTAGCTTGAGCAACTTAGTGAGACCCTGTCTCAAAATGAAGAATAAAAATGCTCATGTATACGGGGAAAGATCAAATATATGGTAAAATAACATATGTTGGTGCAAGAATGAGAAAAACATCCATTTTTCTAGTTTTGTTACTAGCATAGGAAAATGCTGGTGTATGAGCAATAAAAAAAAGAAAAACAATACAAATTTACATTAAAAAGGAGACAAATGTGTGTGTATGTATATAAGGAAATACATCAAAAGAGTAGAGGTACAAAGAGGTACAATTTGTATCTGCGTATATTTAGGTAAAAATTTATAAATGTTAGTCAACATTGGAGTTTTGCCTTTTTTTTTTTTTTCCTATAAAACCATGAACTCGAGTTTGACAAACATTGCTATCCTTTGTTTCACCTGATGACCACGGAGGTGTGGCTCATCTTCACAACTGATGTAAGATCCTCAAGGGCAGAAGTGACACCTGTAAAATCTGCCCAGGAGATGCTGGGGAGCAACAGGCCTGCCTAGCTTCCTGGGCCATGCCTCAGACTCATCCAGCATGTGAGCGAAATAATGCTACCTCACGCTGTTGAGGTGAGGGCTAAATGGAATCCCTTACATACAGTGCTTTTAGCAGCATGTATGGCCAGGAGGTGTTCCATATGAGGTAGCTTTAGGTGTGGCATGAGACTCTGTGAAGTCAGATGTCTTATTTCTAAAAGCAGAACTAAGAACAGGTTCTTTTCCCTCTAACCAAGTAAACCTTTAACAGAAAACAGGCTCATTAGATTATAGGAAAGTAAAAGCCAGATAAAAGGCTGTCTCCTGCCTTCCCAAGATCCAGAGGAAAGAAGGATCCCAAGTTGAAGTGGATAGGAAAAGTCAGCTCTTAGCTGGGCACCGTGACACACACCTGTAATCCCAGAGGCTCCAGAGGCTGAGGCAGTAGGAGTAAAGATTTGAAACCAGTCTCAGCAATTTGGCAAGACTGGAAGCAACCGAGTGAGACCCTGTCTCAAAATTAAAAATGTTTTAAAGGCGGGAGTGTGGGGTGGGACTGGGGATGTGGCTCAGGGTTAATCCCTGTACCAAAACAAACAAACAAAAAACAGTTCAGCTCTTGTCACTCCAGGCCCTGCAGTGCAGGTTTCCAGGGGGTTTGTGGGGAGCAGGCTCACTGGTATTGTTCCAGTGGAGCAGAGAGTATGTGTCCTATTTGTTACTTCAGGCTATCTCCATAGAGCCCCATTACAGGGTTGACTGGATGCTACTCTGGCTCTTGTTAAGAAGGGCCAGCTTTGTGTAGAGGGAAATGAGGGGAGGGGCACGGGCAGGGGTAGGAAAGATGGTGGAACGAGACAGACATCATTACCCTACGTACATGAAAGATTACACGAATGGTATAACTCTATTATCATGTACAGAGAAATGAAAAGTTGTACCCCATTTGTGTACAATGAATCAAAATGCATTCTGCTGTCATGTATAACTAAATAGAACAAACGATAAAAAAAAATAAGTAAAGTGCAAGAAGAAGAAGGAGGAGGAGGAGGAGGAGGAGGAGGGCCAGCTACCAACAGGTGATGCCCCCAGGTGTCCATACCTTTCCAGTCTTTCCAAGTCATATTGTATCTACACCCAAACTACTACTGTTTAACAACATCACATCATTTTGCTTAGACCTTATCTTTCATTTAGGTGACTTCTCTAAGGACGAAAGGGAGACAGTATTTTTTTTTTCTTTAATCGACATTTTCTTAGAGCAAAAGTAACATCACAAAAAGTCATTGTTCTAGGCAAGGATGTCATTTGAAATTTTTCACAATGGATGTGGCACCAGCAAGGACCAATGGGACCAATCAGAACAGATGCTTCTGACACTTCACAATAGATAAAGGCTATGAAAATGAAACAAAGCAAAAACCTAGAATGCCCACGCCAGTGTGTGCAGGCTGGATATGAGCCTTCGTTCTGGGGAGCCCTGTCAGGGCTCTCTCCACAGTGACTCACTCAGGAAACAGTTGCTGAGTGGACAAATGAATGGCTGGACGAAGTCTCTTCCTTCATTGCCTTCGCTATACCTAACTGGAATCCACGAGCATACATCCTTTGAGAAAGGGCAGCAAAACTCTATGAGGAATGAAATATTCCCATGGAGAGCATTGAGCTGGGCTTTCTGGATACACCTCCTCTCCCCTCTCCCCCAGAAAAAGCTTCATCTTGTCAAAAGATAATGGCCCCTCAATTGAGGTTGTTAGCCGCCTGGTGACCTATAAATGATAGCTAAAAGCTGGAACTAATCACAGTCCAGTCAGATTGTCGCTTCACTGTGAATTAAATAACACTTAGTCCTAACTGATTGTAGCAAGTGTCACCATTAACGTCAGCGCCTTCATTAGGAAAATAAATCTCCATCAATGCCATGGGTTGACGGTGGACTGAAAATTCTGACAGGGGAACACTTGATTTTGTTTTATTCTTCCTTTCTCATCATAAGGCGAGAGGGGGGGAAATTGTCACAATTAGACCTTCGTGTTGCTTTAAAGAGGTATTTGAAAGGTGGACAGAGGTCTGAAATCCATTTTGGAGCGGGAGGGAGGTGAGCTGTCTGGTTTTCCAGGTGCTGGCCGAGGGGCAGCTCTTTGCCCCTCTGAGTTCACCCTGGCTCAGAGGGCTGTTTGCTCAGGGACAGGAGCTGGCTTGTCCCACCAGAAGAGCAGATGTCACTGCAAACCCTAGAAGGTAAGTGCACTTTCCAGAAACTGCCTGTTCAGTTGAGGGAGACAGAGAGAGCTAACACAGAGTACAACTTGCCTGCCATGGAGAGAACCAACAGTGAGAGTGACTTCAAAGCTTAAAAACACTCTGATTTAAATATTTTGTGTTAAATAGATTCCTTAGCGAGGCCCATACAGCCAGTACCCCGAACCATATGCACGCTGCTTCAGAAGGCAGATGGGAATTCCAGTCGGGAGAATGCTTTTTACAGTCTGCTTGATGTGGAAAGAGTTCATAACGCAGTCGATGTTGTAAATAGATTAAGCACCCGCCATCTCCACAGCTCAGTCCTGTGTTTGTTCAGTGCTGAATAAAAACTCCCTAATCTTGCTTCGGTTAAACATGATGAGGTCCTGAGGAAGATCAAAGGCAGGCCACTTTTCCCTTGGATATACATCCATGAAATGAAACGCCAGAGTTCATGAAGTTCAACAAAAACACGAAAGAAACGTGTAACGCGGACTAACTGCAAAACCTAACGAGGCGGGGACATAATGAAAAACGCAGGCCCACCATGTGCTGGGGCTCACTCATGCTCCAGGAGTATGGGCTTAGGGGAGATGCAGACTCCAGGTTTTTACCATTTGATTCAACTCAACAAGTATATAAATTTTTTAAAAAGCTATGATTTTTTTTTTTTTAGAAACTCCCTCACATAATATTCAATATTTCTCAGGGTAACCCAATTTTGCCAAAATTTATCTCAACTTCTTAAAAAGGCTCTTTCAGTCCTTGACTAGTATTAATGTGCTACTTCCATGTGTTTTCACAAAATCCTAGAGCCAAACGTGTAATCCTCTCCCATCATATTTCAGCAAAGTCCTGCCCTGGTAATTATCAGAAGGAGGACCAGGAATATCCAGCTGGATTCCAGTACGGCACGGCAGCCCCTCAGATGAGGTTTCACCTGGGTCAACGGGATAAACAAAATAAATTGATGGAATCCTGTCTTAGAGCAGCAAGAGCTGGGGGTCAGGGGATTCCAGACGTCTGGAAGCCTGTGAGCTCACCCCAGCTTGGTCACGACGTAACCGTGACTGGGGGCATCTCCCCTGGGGGCCTCCATTCCCTCATTTGTGAAAATAAGCCTTGAATTCAATGATCTTGTCAGCCTGCACAGGGTTTCTCTGTAACTCAGTTTCCTTATATGTAAGATTGGGTCAATAACTCTCATAGAGCCTTCATAGATTGTGAAGATAAAATGATTTAAAATATGCAAAGGAAGCAGGGCACCATAGTGCATAACTAGAACCTCAGCTACTCAGGAGGCTGAGGCAGGAGGATTGCAAGTTCAAGGACAGCCTCAGCAACTTAGTGAGACCCTGTGGGCTGGGATGCAGCTCAGTAGTAGAGATCTTGTCTGGGGTGGGGGTAGGGATCCTTGCCTTTTCATCCTAATCATTATCATCACTATTAGGGAACCAGAGGAGCTAAACAAGTATAGGTCACAAGGGGACAGACTTGTTCTGCCTTTGAACTGTAGCCTCAGAAAGGGATGCAAATCATCACTATCCCAAATGAATCTGATTTTCCCTTGAGTCTTAATGGCACAATCCTAATTAAAGAAAGCAGATAGGTGTTGGGAGTGTAGCATGCAGGAGGCCTAGACCCCCCCCCCCCAAAGGAAAGTTCCCAAAAAAGTTAAATGTAGGGTTTTGTAATACAGCAATTCCACTTCTGGGTGCATATCCAAAAGGAATGAAAACAGGGACTTGAAGAGGTCTTTGTGCTTCATAGTCAAAGCAGCATTAATCACAATAGTAAATAGAAGCAACCTGCAGCAGGCTGAATATTGTGCCTCCCCACCATCAAAATTCATATATTGAAATCCTAACCCCAAAGCTTTTGGTAATTAGGAGGTGGGACCTTTGGGAAGTGATTAAGTCATGAGGGCAGCGGCCTCATGATTAGTGAGGATTAGTGCCCTTATAGAAGGGGCCCAAGACAATTTAATGAGACTCTGTCTGAAAAAATAGAAAGGGTTGTAGATGTAGTTCAATGGCAGAGCATCCCTGGGTTCAATCGCCAGTACCACAAAGTAAGAAATAAAAATAAAAGAGGCCCAGGAGAGGTCCCTTTTCCTCCCCCATGTGAAGACACAGCAAGAAGGTAGTCATCTGTGAAGTCCTTACCAGACACAGCATCTGCTGGTGCCCTGGACCTTAGACTTCCCAACCTCCAGAACTGTAAGAAGCCAATTTCTGTTGTTTTTAAGAAATCCGGGCTATGGTATTCTGGTGTAGCAGCCCAAATGGACTAAGACACGATCCAAGCGTTTCACTGATGGTAGCATGGATAAATAAAACGTGGTATCTACATATAATGGAAAATTATTCACCCTTAAAAAGGAAGAAAATTCTGACACATGCTATAACCCTCAAAGATACGCTAAGTGAATAAGCCGGACTCGAAAGAACAAATGTATGATTCCACTTACATGTGGTAAATTGAGTAGTCAAATTCATAGAGGCAGAAAATAGAATGGGGGCCGCCAGGGGCTGGGAGATGGAGGAGTGGGGAATTGTTTAATTGGCAGAGGGTTTCAGTCTTGCCACATGAAAAATGTCCTGTGCATGAATGGAGGTGGTGCTTGCACAACAGTGTGAATGTACCTCCTGTCACTGAGATGCACACTTAGAAGTGGTAAATTTTATTTTATGCACATTTTAACACACACACAAATTACTAAGAGAATGAAGTCTCTAACTCCCATGAATTTAGAGACTCTTTTTCTCCTGTTCCCTACAGAAAAGTAGGTCCTCAGGCCCCAGGGAACAGGTAACACTGCTGACTGTCGGACAGGTGAACCCTGTCTCAAAGCACAGGTCACTACAAGCCGTTAGACAGCTACCTCCAGCACCCTGGACCAAAATTGCTTTTTAAAAAAATAATCTGCTGGGCTGGGACATAGCTCAGTGGTAGAGTGCTTGCCTAGCATGAACAAAATCCTGGGTTCAATTCCCAGTATAAAAAATTTCTTTAAATAAATTAATAAAGGGTACGAGCATATTTAATGCCCTGAAGATAGATTAGCAATCGCTTCCTTAAAACGTAGAACCCATTTACACACACAACCCCCCACAGAGTCCGAGAGGGTTCAAGCCAGACCGGATGGCCTTTCCTCAGCCTCTCTCCATCCCTGTGGGGGGCTTTCCCAAGCTCTGATGGCTGGACCTCAAGAGCAGCATGGGGAGAAGAGGAGCTGCCGTAAGTCTGCTCCGAGGACCTCCTACAGGGACAAGAGTCTCCCCACTGTGTCTGGAGAGGCAGAGAAATCCTCCAATACCCTTCAAAAAAGAGCATGTACTTGGACTCTTTTCACTTAAGAATGTGATTTCTGCTAAAGAACCCTCAATGCACTTAAAATACCCTGAGCAAGAATCCCCAACTAGTAACCTAAGACCTGCAAAACTGCTTTAGAGTCTCACCGATTTTTAAACTTCATATTCCTTTTAAAAAGAGGAGGAAGAGCTTTGAGTAGCTCAAAAGAAATAATTAAAAAAAAAAAAAAAGAAGAAGAAAAGCAAATATGTCCATTCTGAGTTGATACAGTCACTCAGATTTAGGTTTAAAAAGTGATTTGGAACTTTCAGAAAACTGAAGTGAAAACTGCCATATGGTTGTGTTTACCCTGGTTGGTAAAATCATATAGGTCCTCAGGAAAGTAAAAAAAAAAAAAAAAAAAAAAAGTTATTTCTTCTACCAAATAATGATAAAAATGTCCACTCTGGATCTAAGAAAAGTTCCTATATTTGCTAAGTTCACAATCAATGTTAGCAGGTATTGTTATTATTACTATTTGTAGAGTACAGAAGTTCTTCTTATAATGACTTTTAATAAAAGTCAGAGCATACCAAACACACAACCCTTTGAAGGATAATGTTGATACGGCTGACATATGTACCTACCAAGAAGAATTCAGTCTTTAAATTCTTTCTCAAATATTATGCATTTCCACCAGACTTTTGATAATGAGCTGGGCAGTGAACAGATCAAAGCCTGACTCTCTGGGGAGGTCTGGCCTCCAGGTCCCTTGCTGCAGACTGGGGACATTGCTGTGAACCCTGCTTCTAGATGGGGACGCGATCCAGGGGTGGCACTGGAGGAGTGCCAGTCCCCTCTGCACTAAAGCGGGTCCCAGCCAGTGCAGTGGCCCTGGGCCCTGTCAGTCTCTGACAGTTGTCCCTGTTTCAGAGGTTGGCTCTTACCATTAACACCCCTTGCTTACTCCACACCTGGTCACATGCCCAGCTTCTGTTGTCCAGAGGCTGACTCCTTCAAGACCACATGATGTAAAAATGCAAAGGATAGTGATACCCCTTCCTCAGCAGCACTCCTAACATCAGAACAAAGATGCCAGTTCTGGGGACACACACAAAGCTGGTTGGGGGTCAGAGATGTAGCTCAGTTGTAGAGCACTTGGCTAACATGCCTGAGGCCCTGGATTCCATCCCAGTACTAGGGAAAGAAGAAAGAAAGAGAGTGTGTGGGGTGGGGTGGGGGGGAAGGAGTGGAAAAGAAAAGAAAGAAAAAGAAACAGAAAGGTGATCAGACTGCTTTCAATCTGCATTTTGGGATTGAAATCCCAAAAAAGCAGAGTATAGCTCTTTGATGCTAAATTCCCAGCAATTACTGTTACCAGCTCATCTGAGGGTTCTTTTGCTCAATTTGAGATAAGGAAGAGGCAAGCAATGCCATCTGAATAAGGCTCTATTGGGGTCAGTACACAAAGAGTGGTGCACAGGGTAGCTTGCTGAGGATGCAGGGAGCAAAGCTTATATAGACCCAACAGGTGGGGTCCCGCAGGTGCAGGCAGCTGTTGTGCACTGTCAGGATTTCTGCATGTCTTGTCAGATCTTTGCACTTGACACAGCATTCTGCATAGGCCTTAGTTTCATGTGCTCGGTGGGCAAAGGACGATAGAGGTGCTCATTACTACCACTCCAGGAAGGTCATGTATTGGTCAAATCCCCGCCTGTTGCACCTGCAGGGATTGTGGGACAGCTTGGGGGAAAAGTCAGCAGCTCCTGATCCTGGGCATTGCTGAAACATTTTATTTGTTTTAAAGGAGCCGGCCTTATACAGAAGACCTTCATTGAGCGACCAAGGCCGACCCTGCTGACTTAGGACCTCTTTGCTGTAACTCTGGATAGTAACTTTGTGGCAAGTCTGGGAAAGCCATGGGAAAATGGCTCCTGCCAGGCATTTCAGAAAGACCCAAGCAGGGCTTTTTGTGTGAGCTGAGTCCAGGACCCTAGGAACATTTCTGGGGTCCTCTAAGGTCTCTGAGGGTCAGTACTATCACCTCTTCTGAGTCTCCCTCTGCATCTCCTTCCCTCTTCCATCTCCAGTTCTTTCTTCCTCTCTTCTTGCCATTCCGTATCTCCTGGCCATGTGTTTTTAGCCCCTACAGGTTCTAATACTGGTATAGGGGATGCTGGTCTTTAGAGCTGGGAAATCTACCAGCCCCCACAGGAATTCAGACTCTGTCTTATATCTTTGTATCCCTGAGGCCTCTGGTTTTTACCTGACTGTCAATGAGCACGCTATACCCAGTTCTCAAATAAAGTAGAAAGGCCAGCTGTCCTGGGTTCAGTTGCTTAGTGTGAGGCTGTCCCTGTATAAAGGAAAGACATGAGCACTTTGGGAACCATTGCTGCAAAGTACCCTGATACACAGGGAAATGAACTTAAACCCCAAGGGATTTGTCTGTAGATTTGAAGTTTTCAGAAAGTCTTGCTTTGGTTTATAAGGGTATTCTAACGTTCGCATTTCATTTCACAAGACTTTTTATTTCATCAGCTTTTGATTCTAATACTGCAAAGAACAAAAACTACTTATAAGTTTTCATTAAACACAGAGGACATGTTGGATAGTCCAACTCAAAATACAGTCTCTATGGCATATGTGAGATTCACTATGTGTTCCCTTCATCCAGAAAAGAGGTCATTGCTCCTTCCTCCCATCCCCAGCTACGAGTGTGAATAGCTTCTCACATGGACAACTCTTTATCAAATCCCCAGGCTAAGCAGCAAAGAAATGTGTGCTGGTGTGAAATTTATAATTTCACCTGAGTTATGGTTCACCTGAGTCATTCTGGGAAGACTGGATCACATAAAAACGAGGATATGAATAAGTAGTGAAATTACCAACACCCACCCCACTTACTACCTTCGTCAATCTAATTAAAATATATTCCAGTAACACACTGCAGGTCTGTCCCATGGCTTTGCATACCACCTGCACACGTACACTGGAGATGCCTAGCTCCCAGTTGAACAGATGTTTGAATTTTTCTAATCTAGCACAGCACCTTGTGCATAGTTGGTGCACAGAGATCAGTAACACCTCTATAGTTAGGGACTGGGATGTAGCTCAGTGGTAAAGCACTTGCCTAGCATGTGTGAGGCCCTGTGTTCCATCTCCAGCACCACAAAACTAACAAGAAAACAAACAAAACAAAACAGAATATAAAGAAAACCAATCTCAGTACTCAGTAGCTGTGACTAACCCCCAAGGTGCTGCCTGTCTTGTTGGAGAAGCAAATTACTGAAATGCAATGTGATTACAGATACCAATGCCCTGTCACAGCAGAAGAGAAAGAACTCGGAAAAGGAAAGTGTGACATAATGGCCAAGAGTTAGAGCCAAGCAGCGGGGCCAAATCCTGGTTGTCTTATCAGGACAGTGCCTCAACCTTAATAACGGTGAGTTATCATTGTAATTACTACTAATGCTTGAACAGTAGAATAGAAATAGGTTAAGGGTGGCTCTGGAAACATGATCTGATGCACTTCGAAGGAAAATATTCCAGCATATCATTAGCAACATTTCTTTGGGAGAAACGGGTATCATTCCTGTGTTTCAAAATACTGCCCACAAGATGGCAGCAGTGGCCTCAGGTTCTCACAGGGCTGAAAGGCATTCCATTCAGTCTGCATTCCATGGAACCCCACCCCAGACAGGCATCTCTGGGACATATTTTAAGTGGAAGGTGACCAGCACCGCATCTAAAAGATGCCCTTCCTTTCTGGAATTCTCTGGAAGTCTTTGACTAGACAGACAAAAACTCTCTGGCCTTGTGAAAAACTGGAAACCACCCATCCATCCATCCATTCTTTCCTTCAACAAATACACGCTGGGATCTGCCTCACACCGGGCCTCCTGCAGAGGAACAAGACAGAGAGGACCTGCTCTCATGACCTCATAGCCAGTTACATGCAACTCAAACAGAGGCAGATCACGTGAAAGGCCCTCCCAACAACTAAACATGGCAATCCCACAGATTGTCCTAAATACACGATTGAAGGTTAAGGAAAGAAAAACAGATCACATGATAGGACGTCCACAGAGACTCTGCTTGATACACTAACCAGGGCTGCAGGGAATTTGAAGTGATAGAAGTTGGTGAAATTAAATTATGATTGAAGGTTTTGTTCCCTGTAAAATTACTTAAGTTCTTTTCTTCCTCCTCCTTTAGGTTAGAAGTCTGGGCCGGCTAATGGAACCTGCCACCTGGAATGTCTGGGGCAGCCGTGCAAGGTTACATTCCAGGCTCCAAGCAAAAATATGCCAGCAATTTGCCTTTTGTCAACTGCAAATTAAAGTAATTTCCACGCAGAGGGTTTCTCCTGCTGGCGGTGAGCACCCCAAAATGCCAGGTCTGTTTGTGGCAAGCCTTGACCTGGCCTCCCCGCCAGGGCCAGCACCTGAGACTGATGGCATCTTGGAGTGGAATTAGGGCACGGTTTTCTTGGTTCTTCTTTTACTGAAGCACCAAACTAAGGGAGCTTTAGTGGGACCTGGAGGTGGGAAGCAGGGAGTCTGTCTCCTTCTGTCCCTTAGCTTCCTCATAGAACTTTCTAGAATGTGAGGCAAAAAGGCACTCTGCTTTAAATAAATGTAGAGAAGGTAAATTTTTGTGTGTGGCCAACCCTAGAGCTATGATGACAATAAAAAATAGCCACCATTACCGAGCGCGCCAGGCAGGCTCGGTGTTCAGAACATGAAAGTGACATATCCCCCAATCATTAAAAGGATCGTAAAGTGAAAGAAAGATGACTGTCCTCATTTTATAAATGAGGAATTTGAAGCTTATAGAAGTTTAGTGGTTGGGAGAAGTTTGCCAGTAATAAATGATAAAGGTGGGATTTAAACCCTCATTTATCAAACTCTTGGTGACTCAGCCCCCATGCAGCAATCTAACTGCAGAGATGGATAGACTTGTCTCCACCAAAACCACGAAAGGTCTGCTCCTCCACTGGTTCTGTAAGTGTTTATAGAGCACACACTCTGTATCAGACACCAACATGCAAAGGTAAGGGCTGTAACTGAAGAGTAGAGTCCTACACAGAGGACTTCTGCCATGACACTGTCCACGCTTGGAGATTAGAGATGTAAATAGGCCCTGCATATCCTGTCCACTAAGGAGGGAGGCCACTGCCTGAGACTTGCATGAACACTAAATGGACTAAGTACCTTCATTTGCCGATGTCAGGCTCAGTAGACTGATTAGAATGTCACACACACTTAGAAGGCAAGCTTTATGTCCCTGGGTACACTAGTTACCCTGGGAGGAGATGGCTCACCCCCTACTCCTCCACACACACATATAACCCAGTCTGTACCCAATCAAACCTGGCTGGGGATTGCAGATTCTGGGATTTGGAATCTCTTCTGTCTTGCACCTGGCTCCCTCACATGACTCCCACCAGAGTCTCCCACTGCATAACCCACTGGGACTCTATCATCTTTCTTAATCTGAGTTGCCTTTTCCTTGTCTGTAGGACCAGATGACCTGAGGTCTCTTTCAGCTGAGATATCTGAGATATCTCTTAAAGCTGCAGTTTATGGTCCCTCTACCCTGTGCCAGGGGCTGTTCCAGATTCTTCACAAACATTACCTTTTTTCAGTCTTCACAGATACACAAGGAGTCTGTAGATAAGGAAAACAAAACAAAGATACACCAAATGACTTCTCCAAGGTAACACAAATTAGAAGCCAGGATTAGAAGCCAGGTTGATCTGTCTTGGGTCCTTTCAGGCTGTTATAACAAAACACCCTAAAATAGGTTGCTATGAACAACAGAAATTTGTTCTTTACAGTTTGGGAGATAGGGAAGTCCAAGATTAAGGTACCAGCAGATCCAGCTGGTGGGGGCCCCCATCTTGTGTGTGTGTGTGTGTGTGTGTGTGTGTGTGTGTGTGTGTGTGTGTGTTATTACGGATTGAGACCAAGGTTACTTCACCACTGAAATACATCCCCAGTCCTTTTTATTTTTTATTTTGAGACAGGGTCTCAGTGAGTTCCTGAGGTTGATCTTGCAATCTTTCTGCTTCAGTTTCCACAGTCACTAGGACTACAGGCGTGCACCCACACCCACTAATCTTTAGTTGTGTGCCCGCTTGATGGGACAGGGTGAGAGAGCTTTCTGGGGTCTCTTTCGTAACTACACGAATCCCACTCAGGCAGACAGAGGCCTCCCAAAGACCACCCTATTTCCCAATGCTCTCACATTGATGGTTAGGTTTTAACATATGGATTTAAGGAGACACAAACATCTAGTCTATACTACCAATCCTCAAAACCCCAATATTTCTCGCTGCCTCTCAAATAAAAAGGCAAAGTCTCCCTCTTGTTCTTCAAATCTTTAAACCGCCACCACTGGAAACCCTCACAGCCACTTCTGCCGTTCTTACCCTTGTCCCCAACCTCTTCTACTTCCCTTAGCTTTGATTCAGGACGTCAGGACCCAACTGCCCTTGCCTGCCATCATCCATTCATTATTCACGGAAATGAACCCTGACCCTTTGATCTTTGACCTTCTAAGATCCTACAACTTTCAATCGTGCCCCAGTCTAGGCACCTCCAGCCCAGACACCACTACATGCTATGGGAAATCTCCACCTTCAAAGTTTGGAGTTCCAATCTCCTGACACCCCCACAAACTCCAGCCCCTGTGGAGCCAGCTCACCACCTGTATCAGGACCCAACACCCCCTCCTGCAGGTTCTCGGCCTTTCTCTGTAGACAGCACTCCTGTCACCATTTCCCCTCCACCTGAGTCCTCTCAGCTCTCTTCTGCCCTAAAGGGTCTCTCATTCCACCCTCTCCTTTCTAACTTCACATGCCATGGTTACTCTCCTTCATCTTTTCCTTTCTCAGGAACAGTCAAGCCCTCCCAGCCTCTCTCCTCTAGAGCTGCAGATCCTCCATGAAAGCCCTGTCTTCCCCAAACATTCCTTCCCTCTCTGGCATCTTCGATTTCTTCCTCTCTTCAGGCCCCTGATGTCAACCTGCAAATCTGCCCAGGTCTCCCGAGGCCTGGGAAACTTCTTCAAGTGGAACTTTAGCAATGTTTCTCTTTCCCATTGCACTTTTTGGGAAGACTCCCTCTTCACATCTGATTTCCCCATGTCTGACCTCATATTGCTCCACTGAAATGCCCTCTCCAGCCACTGACAAATCCTGGTTTCTAGCGCTAATAATATTCCTTCAGTTCTTACTCCTTGTCACCTATGTGAGTAGAATCTACTGTCAAACCCTGGTCATCCTTTACTTGAGAGCCCTGGGTCTCTCCTCTACACTGCCTCAGTTCCAAATGTCCTGACTTCTCTGAGCCTCAGTTTCCTATCCCTTGAAGGAACAAAACACACGCCGGAGCTTAGAAAATGACAACCCAGAGTGCGGGGCCTGGGTAGGCTGAGCACTTGGAAGTGAAGGGAAGAGACTTGAAGCAAGCTCTTTCTAACTTCCTTCTTCCCAGAGGCAGGTCACAGAAACTAGAATTTCTCTTTCCCAAGGCTTTCAGGGAAACCAGAACCCCTCTTCCCCAAAGTCAGTCATGATACCTAGAAACATTGCTCCAAGCTTTCTTTGCCAATCCACGTAAGAGCGGGCCGTGAAGAAACCCCCTGATGTATATTGTCTGACGGTAGGTCGTAAGCCCTCGTTCCAGAAGCTTTCTGTCCTCTACCTGGAGGAAGAGAGGCCATGAAGAATCCAAACAGACAGGCCTTGCTGGGTTTCCCCTGTTACCTTGAGGTCATATCCTTTTTATCCAATCACATTTCTATACAGCTTCCCTTTCTTCATTTAATTCAAGAGTAACAGAGAGTTTTCCTTGAGTCTTTGGGTCCTCCTTTCTGAAGGCTCATGGGTCAAGTAAAACTTATTAATCCATTCGTTATGCTTTTCTCTTGCCAACCTGTCTTGTGTAAGAGTGTTGACTGTGACTCTTAAAATGGTCGTATAAAGGACTCACACCTTTCCACCTCCACACAAACCCTGGAGTGTTGCTGTGAGCATGGAAGGAGGCACTGTGTGCCTGGCATACAGAGGGACACATACTGTATATTATCATTAGTGTTGCTGTTCTCTCTTGTGCTGACAGAATTCTCTAAATTTACCCATCTTTAATGGACCCTACCATAGCAATCCATGTAAACCTCCCCCACCCCAACCCCCCTTGCCACAGGGATTGAACCCAGGGGCACTTTAACACTGAGCTACATCCCTATCCCTTTTTATTTTTAACTTTGAACAGGTTTTCACTAAGTTGCTGAGGCCAACCTCTAACTTGTGATCCTCCTGCCTCAGCCTCCTGAGTTGCTGGCATTATGGGCCACTGGTGATCTATTGTAAGCCTCTTCAGAGCAGAGACCTTTGTGGCCCTATAGAAAGCCAGGAACGTGCTTTGCACACAGTAGGTACAGAATAAGTCACTCTTGACTGCCTGGTAACCTCCAACTATTTCCCAGCTTTTAATTTCAATAAACCACAAATCCTTTTTCCACCACGGTCTTGGCTACTTAACGGTTTCAATCCTTTGAAAAGGAAAATGATTCCCTTATTTTTCACTTACTTGCTGTGGAGCAAGAGCCCTTTGATGTTCCAAAGGCCTTTCAAGAACGCCTCCTTAGAAATAGGAGCTTGGCTTTTGCCACAGGGAAGTGAACTTGAACCCCAAAGGTTGGGCTGGGACCCCGGAGTCCCAGGCAGGCGTTTTCCTTACGGGCTCCAGGCCTGACCCGAGCCCGGAGCTGGGAGAAAATGCTATTTGCAAGCTCTTCATCCTTCTCAAAGCTGTCATTTTCGTCAGCCCCACTGGGCATTTTGACAAATGCCTTTGCTAATTACTTAATTATTTTGGCCTGTACAAGTGTGGGAGCTGTTTTCTTAAAGAAAAGAGGGCTTAGGCAGTCCATTCTTATCCATGCGAGGCTGGAGAGTAGACTACTTCAATCCTATTAAAGTGTTTGGGTAACTAAGCACCCCCACCAGTCAAATTAACTCGAATTCATTATGATGCAAGAACACAGAGAAGTCCTCCGGTCCCCCAGCCCCGCTCCAGCCAGCCCTTGTTTTCTTATGCCTTTGGCTCATTTCTTCGAGTTCAAGCTTTTTTGCATGGGAAAGAAACCGGTGCTTATCTGCTGGCTTTCAATTAAAGAAACAATTAGGCTAAACGGTAAATGTGTCTCTGTTGGAATTAGCCGGGAGTGACAGCCTGTCACCCAGTCACCAGCACAGTGGGGTGCACCGGCAAAGCTCGGAAGAGATTCCGCCCTGGGTGGGAGGCCGAACTGGCGGCCCTGGACTGGCCAGCCCTCACAGTCTCTCTAAGAACCTTAGTCTCTCCAAGAAATGATCTCTCTCTAAGCGTCCTCTCCCTCCAGTTCTACCAAACAACACTTAGATCTCCCCACAGGCCCTGGCTGTGTCTCCTTTGAGGCCTGAAGAAAAGGCCTTTAACTTTCTTTTGGCTCAGGGTCTGTGGAGGCCAAAACTATCTCACAACCAACCCCCAAACACAAATTGCATTTTGGAAGCCTAAATGGCCCAAAGTGGTTGTTCACCCTGATCAGATGAACAGCCAAAGGCCCCATCCAGAAGCCAGCATGGAGCCTGGCACATGGTAGACACCCAATAACCGATGAGGAATAAAGCTGATGTCCAGCCTGCTGGGGTGCCCAGCCTGCAGGGCAAGTCTGGGGTGCAGTCCCTGTGAATCCCTGGAGGGGCAGAGCACTCACAGAGGGCTCCAATTAGGGTTGACCCAGGTATTTGTTTGCACAGCTGGGACCAGAGCAACTGAGCTGACCCTGGGTCTTCCTCATGAAAATGCAATGAGGGCAAAGCTGCCCCCAGTACTAACATTTTGCAAGTAGCTAAGGACCGCCTCATGGACGCCTCAGCTGACTTTAGGTGAAAGGATCTTGAGAGATTCTCTCCCTTCTTTACAGATGAGGAAATAGAGACATGGAGAAGGTGAATGATTTGCCTAAAGTCACAAGGCCAGTTTGAAAAGAGGAGACATAACTGGGTTGGGGATGTAGCTCAGTGGCTGAGCGCTTCCCAATGGTGATGCGTGAGGCCCTGGGTTGGATCCCTAGTGCTGCAGGGGGAAAATAAGAAAGAATGAAAACATGAGAACCGTAGATTTCATTTGCTGAAGGAACTGAAAGGGCAAAATTCCCAGGAGTAAATCCAATAAGGAGTTTGTAGCATCCTAAAAAGAAAACTTTAAAGCTGTAATGGTTTGTAAAAGAAAAGCGAAGTAAATGAGAAACATGTCCTTCTTTCGGAGGTCTCCCGAAATTAACTGAACTAGAGCTCAATGCATTTCCAATTGAAATATCAAGAGAGTGGAGCGTTGATAAAATAATATTAAAATTTATATGTGAAAATGACTAGAAAAAAGTTCAAGGAAGGATCATGTGGAAGGGTTATTCCTATTCAACATCAAAACACAATATTAAAACAAAATAAAAAGCACACAACAACCAGGCATGGTGGCACACACCTGTAATCCCAGTGACTTGAAAGATTGAGGCAGAAGGATCACAATTTCAAGGCCAGCCTCAGCAACTTAGCAAGGTCCTAAGCAACTTAAAGAGACCCTGTCTCAAAATAATAAAAAGGGCTGAGAGATGTGGCTCAGTGATTAAGCACCCCTGGCTCCAACCCCTGGTAAAAAAAAAAAAAAAAAAAAACATGTAGCAACAAGTTTAAAAGCTATGGCAAAGAAAAAATAGAGTGTAACAGAATAGAAGGGGACCAGAGGTAGATTAAAATACATGTGGAAGTGTAGTTAATGCTAGGAAGTAGCATTTAGTGAGGAAAAGAGAGATCCTTTAGGGACCACTGATAATCAGCTGGAAAAAATAATGAAGTTAGATTCCCTACTTCAATCCTTAACATCAAAATAAAATTTAGTACAATCAAAGATTTAAATTTTTAAAATGACAGCATGAAATGTCTCAAAGAAAACTTGCCAAATTTATCATCTGAAAGTAGACAACTTTCTAAGTAGACCATAAAACCCTGAAGCCAAATGAAACAATGAATGCATCTGACTACATAAAAAAATGTACAATTTCTACATGGCAAAAAAGAAGACTGTGGGGGGCCTGCACAGCGCACATCTGTAATTCCAGCTGCTCAGGAGATTGAGGCAGGAGGATTGCAAGTTGGAAGCCAAACTGGGCAACTTAACAAGATCCCGTCTCAGAATGGAATTTTAAGGACTGGGGATGTAGCTCAGTGGTAGAGCACTCCTGTGTTTAATCCTCACTCACACACACTGACAATTTTTTTTTTTTTTTTAATGAATGCTCTAAACAAAATAAATAACACCAGTAAAAATTGTAACCTATAACTGAAAAAAGATTAGTTTCCTATTTGACAAATAGCTTTCACTGGTCAGCAAGAGCTGCATGCACAACCCAATAGAAAACTATGCAAAAGTCATGTGTGAATGGGCGGTTCACAGAACAAAAGAACCAGGGTAACTAGGTAGAACTTACAATGTGCCACTCCAGCTTATTACACTGTTTTTCTTCTGATTTATCTTCATCAGAAAATCTACCACTGGACTTTTTAATTTTGTATTTGCTTAGAATGCCATAGCAATTTTTGATTCCCCTGAGCCAGCTCCTCAATGGGAATTGTCCCAGGTACATAGGTGAAAACAAACCCAGTCAGTGAATCCCTGCCAACCCTACTGGAAGTCTCCAGATAAACAGATGACCAAGTCTTCCAGGTTCTATGCTGAGTGGAAGAAAGAGAAGCCCACCAGGTAGGTGCTGGGCTGCACTCCTGCACTTGAGAAAAGGGACAGACCTACACCATCTTAATATTGGTCCACAAAACACTCATTTGTGCCATGTCCTACTAATGCATCAGGGCTCTTGGCTCCCATAAACATGAAATAGACTATTAGTCCTACTATCCAACTGATCCTGAATGTAAGCCAAACAAATGTCTACCAAACAGTTGTCACTATTTGCCCCATAGGATCAGCTCCCTGTGACCCTCCTGAGTTCTCGCTTTATGCACAATCTGTCAAGACTGATGGCTGGGTGTGGTGGCACATGCCTATAATTCCAGTGACTCAGGAGGCTAAGGAAGGAGGATCACAAGTTTAAAGCCACCCTCAGCAACTTGGCAAGACCCTGCCTCAGAAAGGGCTGAGGATGTGGCTCTGTGGTTAAGCACCCCTGGGTCCAATCCCCGGAACCAAAAAGATAGACTGATAGTTTACAGCCACACTCGGAGTGCAGTGTGTTAAAGACTATAGACTAGGGCTCTCTGACAGCAAACTGACCGGTGGCAGAAAGGCTGGTCCAAGGCATTGAAAGCAGAGAATAATGCTGAAGTAATGAATCAGGGACAGATGAAAGACCAAATGAAGCTTCTCATGCTGGGTTTAAGAAAGAAGGCAGTGGGTCACCCATGTGGAAAAAATAAAATAAAACAAAATTTTACCCTGGAAAGAATCATTTTCAAGGACTACCTTAAAAATGATGTGCTGTGGAATGATGTACTGATGAAATGGAGGCCAGTGGTTCCCCCAGTGGGATCAGTGGGGAATCAATAAAACTTGCAGCCCTGACCCTCACATATTCATGCCACTGTGCTTGCACTGTGTTTGCTGGCAGCAGGAAACTCAGTGGACCAAGTGTGCATTACTTGCATTGTTTTCCTTTTACAACTTAACCAGTCTCGGTTTCCTCATTTAGACATTGGGAATAAAAACACCTGCTTTCAAAGTTTTGTTGAAAGCATTAAGCAAGGCACGTCAAGGGCCTGAGCAGCGCCTGGCATGCTGCAGATGGGCAGGAAGCCGAAGCTGCTGCGGCTTTATCACACTAACATCCCAGCGCCCAGAATCCTCTCTCTCTCTCTCTCTCTCTCTCTCTCTCTCTCTCCCTGTCTCTGTCTCTCTCTCCCTCTCTATCTCTGTCTCTCTCCCTCTCTGTCTCTCTGTCTCTGTCTCTCTCTCACACACACACACACCTTACACACTTTAAAACACAAAGTTTCAGGATCTTGGAGTTTCATGGGTGATCACAGGCAAAAACTTTTCATTACTTTTTAGCCCTCACAGTAACCATAATAGGTCATAATAACAGCTTCACAGTGCTCACCTCGCTTGCCAGGCCCTGGTCTAATGACTTTCCCTGAATTAATTCATTTAATTCTAATTCATGTAATCCTCACTACAGCTCTACAGGAAGCAGGGAGTGAGCTTTTCTATTATTGCCCATTTTACGCAGGAGACGAGCACAGGACAATTAATAGCTTTCACAGGTCTCACGACCAGTCAGTAGCAGACCTGAAAAATATTATTTTGTGGGGAGGAAAAAAAAGCAAGATCAACGAGTGTGCTCTCGGACTGCCGTTAATGCGGCACACACAAGTACATATTCACGTGTATGTGTACCTATGGCACACGCGCAGAGAGAAGTTCAGAGAGGGACTTGGGAACGAGGGATAAAAGGGACAACTTACTTTACACTTCAGAACCTTTTGAATTTTATCATGCAAGTTTTACCCATTCAAAAAACATACATTCATACAGTGATTGAATAGTTTTCTCAGCTCAAGCTGCATCCCTTCTCCCTGGAGTCCCCGGCCCTGTAAGCAGGTCCAGACCTGTTTCTGCACACACAGGCTGGCCTGGGGGCTGGGCGCCAGGCTGGGCCTGGCCTGCTTTGGGGAGGAGACAATAGGGCCCCAGGTTACAGACAGCCAGGCAGCTCTGGAATGGAGTCCCCTTCCAGAAGCCTTGTGGAGTGTGGGGAGGAAATCGACTGTTCTGGGTGACACCCCGCCCCCCAATTCAGCTTTTTCATCTGCACCAGGTTTGGAAGTAGAATGTTTGGGGACTGGCACAAAGGGGACCCCCCCCCTCCTCTGTCACCTGATTTCCAATCGCCTGGCCTTCCTTTCACGGGAGACAAAGCCTTGCATTCTACAATTAGTGACCAGGCTTTAAAATGCAAATACCTGCAGGATTTTGCAACCCGTGTGAAAGAGTTTTCACTTAGGTGTTAATTATTTTCACCTCCTTCCTGGGCAGGGCAGGGGGAGAGGAAGAAAGCCTGGTGGGACCCCCTTGGCCAGAGGTGGTTCCAGGGTGGAGGTGAGGGCGACTCCCTAATCCACTCCCACCCCTGCTCCCCTGGCTCCAGGCAGGACCCGCCCAAGGCAGCCCCTGTGGCTCCCTCCCCTGTCACCATCTCCATCACAAACAAGTCTCCAGGCAAAGAAAGTGAGGGCCACAGAGGAGGCAGAAAAACAACCTCCCACTGGTCTGTTTTGCAAAGCCTGATCGCCTATAGAGAAGGTGCAGACCCCAAATGGGAGACCCTAGGAGCCAGAGATGAGCTCATCTAATTGAAGAGTCTTGTTTCCTGTTGCCTCAAAGGATGGGAGTTGGAAACAGTGGAAGACACCAACAGTGACAAGGAATTTGCTTAGTTTAGTATCCAGGCATTATACACCCAGCAAATGGGCTGGGGGCTTTAGTTCAGTGGCAGAGTGCTCACCCTCACCTTTCTATATTTTGATTTTGCCAACTGTTCAGCAGATAGTCCGGGATTCATAATCCCATCCTATTTATCATCTATCTATATACATGTCTATCTTATCTATATAGGATACACATATTTTTATAAATAATTTTTGGGGGGAAGCTTAGTCAAGGAAGATTGCTTTTGTTGGTTGCATTGCTTTAGTCTCAGTGTGGAGACTGGAAGTGCCCGTGTGGTCTGGGTCTGCCAGACTTTCTCTCTTCAAGGCTTAGCACCCTCTTCTGTAAATGAAGGGATAGCACTCCAGTAGCTCTGTGGTTTCTTCCAAGTGCCAGGCTTTTTGATTCTGGGCTTTGATGTATATTTTTATTATAACCTTTCACTTTGATATGATATCTCTCCTCCTGCAAAGATTTCATGAACTTGAATTCCTGGCTGCAATTCTAAGATGCTAAAATTGGAAAACAGAAAAGGCTTTCATTTATAGAAGTATTTTTCAAGGATAATTCCTGAATTCGCTTCTTGTTCTGGATCTAGTTGGACTTTGTGATGTCGAGATAGCACCCTACTTCTCAATGGCTTAGTAAGAGCCATTGGTGGCTCCCTCATCCATCCTTTTTATATTCCTCTCCCCTTTTGCCAAAAAGTTTTAGCTTCTGCTGCCCTAATGCTGATGCTTAGGCTACTATGGTTGTCAAAGTAGTGAACACCTTTGAGATTCCTGAAGCTCTGAGACCTCCAGTTGAGAGAGCTTTTTATATTCCCTTCCACCTGCCACCCATGGGTCCAGTCACACCAAGCCCCGTCCATGTTCCTCTGCATGGGAGGCCTTGCCTGTCTTCTCCCCAGGGAGATCATCCCTCAAACTTATCTAAGGAATTGTGATGTGTTTAATTTCAGTTCCTATATGTTTTATTTATGGAAGTTCCATTCAGTTCCTTTTTCACATCTGCCAGATTTCTTAGAGTTTATTATTTGCTTCAAATATGTCCAAGTTAACAATTTGCATAAACAAGCATGTTTGTCATCCTTGCTGACTTCACTCTCAGTGGAAGGTGCAAGTTTGTTTCTGCTTTCTGTTGCTTCTCTTAATTTTTATTTCATGGTGTCACAATCATAAAGCATAAAAATACCTTTAAGTGACACAGAAACAGAATTTCCTGGTCATTCTTAACTGCCAGTTATTTGCAATCATCTTGAAGCAGGAAAAAGAGATGCATTTTGGAAATCTATGCAGAATTTCCTGGCCATTCTTAACTGCCAGTTATTTGCAATCATCTTGAAGCAGGAAAAAGAGATGCATTTTGGAAATCTATGCCGAAGCCCAGGACTATCTGTCAAGGTCTCCTGCGGTTTAATGAACTGTTGATCTCATCTCTTTGTAGAGCTGACTTCTTGCAACCTCTCTTCCTCATCTTTGGCCATAACTCACCCACTGCCCTTAGGCTTACATGATAATTGTGTGTGATATTTGCAAAGGTGACATCCATTAGGGCTGTGATTCTCTCTGCAATCTTTCAAGATAGGTAGAACCGGTGGTTGTTATCCCCTGTTTACTGTTTCCATGAGGTCAAATGTCTTGCCCAAAGTCAGAGAGGTTAAGAATAGAGAGGGAGAGCCCAGCCCCCTGAGTCCACTCCTCTGCTTCCATAGTTTTTCTTGTTTAGCAGATAGTGAATCTCCAGCACCAAGTTGCAGGCGACTGACTTCCCAAACCACTGCATTGCTCATAAGAGAGATTTCCTTCCAGCCACTGGGTTGAAAACATGTTATGGGAATAAGCTGCAGCTTCCATGGCCAATTGAACTGGCTAAAGGGTGAAGCTCCTCCAGCCAGCCCTCAACTCTCACAGTGAAACCAGGGTTCCCAAGCCCAATCAGCCAGAAATTCCCATGACTTCTCTTGTGCCCCTGCAAATGAGAGGAAGGCAATCATTCAGGAGGAGGGAGGAGGGACAGGTCTTATTAACAGGAACTGAGGCCTGTTGGGCTCAGACCTATTTGGGCTAAAAGCCCCGAAAGAAATGTTGCACCTACTTGTAGAAATCTTTACAGCAGGAAACGAGAGAGACAGGCCACTGAGTAGAGGGCCTAGAAAATGCCCACAATAGACTGAAAATGGTCATTTTTTAACCCCTGGGAGGCAGGAGGTAGGGACAGTAAACACTTTTTCAAAGATGTCCTGGCCTCTCTCTCTCAGGTGGCTGATCGCAGGAATGAGAGGGCTGAGAAAAAACGGACAAGGCATATGCTTTTCAGCACAGAAGTCTGGTAGGATATAAGAAGGTTATTTCAACTGGAAAAAAGAAGTTGAAGCCTCAAGGGCAGCAGGTAATGTAAAGGAACAATGGGCCTGGGTGTGGCCTATGGTAAATGGGACAATACCTGCCCTTCCCAAGGGGCAGATGCCACCCACTTAGAGCTGTTGGTTGCCATATGGGAATTTAAGCCCGGTGCTCCCTGATCTTTGGATTGTTTCCGAAGAAATTAAAATCTGAAATATGTGAAATGTCCTGACTTTTACCTATTGGTCACTCATATTTTTAAAGACTGTACAACCTCAGCAAAATACATCTATGTATCTTTCACCACAATAATACAGTGAGCGTAGTTTAATTGTAAGCTTCCTTTGTGTCAAACAGTGCCCTACAAGTACTCTATGCATTATATTTAATCTCACAGAAGTCTTCTGGAGAAATTATTTATTTAATTTACCTTTTTAAGAGGTGGGGATCTCATTATGTAACCCATGCTGGCCCTGAACCCCCGGACTCAGGAGATTCTCCTGCCTCAGTTTCCCGAGTTGCTGGGACTACAGGCACATGACACCAGGCCAGACCATGAGAAACTATCAATGACATTTTACAAATCAGGAAAGTGGAGACTCAGATTACAATATTAGAAATATTGGTTAATGTTCTACTTGTCAATAAAACTGACCTTTGAGGCTCTCGTTTTTCCAAACAGTAATAATTTACATCTTTACTGGAAAAAAGTCCCACAACAACATATCAATCTTTTACAAGTTAATATCCAAAGTGAGTCTGGACCTTAAGCAATTGTGTGTTAGTCAATTCAGACTGCCATAACAAAGTGCCACAGACTGGGTGGCTTAAATAGCAGAAACTTATTTTCTCACAGTTCTAAAAGTTCAAGATCAAGTCTCTGGCTGATTCGGTTTCTAGTGAACTTATTCTGGTTCTCACCTGGCCATCTTTTTATTATGTCCACAACTGGCCTTTCTATGGTATGTACAAGCTGGTATCTATTTTTATAAGGACCTGACCCTATCAGATTGGGCTCTCCCCCATTTTTTTTTTCCTGAGGTACTGGGGATTGAACCCAGGGGTACTTTACCACTGAGCTACTTCTCCAGCCCTTTTTATTTTTTTAAACTTTGAAACTGGTTCTCGCTAAATTGCTGAGGCTGACCTTGAACTTACAATCTTCCTGCCTCAGCCTCTCTTGCTCATGGGATTACTGGCATGTGCCACCACATCTGTCTAGTACTCTATTCTTAGAACCTCATTTAACCTCATTTACTTTCTTAGGGACCTATCTCCAAATACAGCCACACTGGGGAGTAGGGCTTCAGCAGATAGTAAATAGTAAGTCAAGAAAAATGATCATTCCCAGAGCATCAGCTTGTTAGACAAGTCTCTACTGTGGTTTAAAACAAGGGCAAACAATAACTTAATAACTTCTTCAATTATTTCCAAATTTCGGATGTTTTTTCTTGACAAGAACTCTGGAAATTGAACCCAGGTCCTCATACGTGCTAAACATGCACACTACAACTGAGCTACCCTTACATCCCCTAAAAGCAAAATTTAATGAGCTACGTATCACTTCATAACTCAGGAAATCTGTTGGGTTCACATGAAAATAAAGTGGACACTGAAAATTACCAGAGACACCAGCAAAACTTTAAATCCACTGATTTTCCTTTTTAAAATACTCTTTGTAATTGGTCACTTTATGCCAAAGCATAAAAAAAAAGCACTTTGGTAGGACACACAGGAATTTTCACGCTTTTGGCTTCTCTTTAATTGGTTACATTTAAACTGGTACTTCCTTCATAGAGTCACTGTAGGCCTCTAAGGATTGCACCGTGCTCCAGTGTCATCCAACAGACTGTGTACTTATTAAGCACACACCAGGTGGAGGCATCATACTAGGGCCTTCTGAATAGGTTATTCCATTTACTCCTGCCAGTAGCTCTGTGAGCTAAATGCTACTGACCCCATTTTAAAGATATGAAAATCGATACTTGCAGCTTGTAAATACAAACAGCAGAAATTAGACTCAGGCCTTACTCCAAGTCTGATACTTCCTATTGCTTGGCAGTTTGGTTGCTGCAAATATTCCTGGGAAGATTGCAACAGTGACATCATAAACAAGACTATGTTGAGCATTGAGCTTCAAGTCACCTGACACTGAGAATCAAACAGTGACTGTGATTGAGAGGGTCCATGTCTCACAGAGCTTAAAGTCTAGAGGTTAGCTTATTCACTGTTGTCACTTCTTTTAATTTCAAGATAGTCACATTTTATGAAGTTATCCTGGGATCTTAGGCAACCATTCTGCTTGGGTTCTTCAGTTTTCTGAAACTTGAAACACGGGCAGTTGATCAAAGGAGAGCAAGGAGTGCCGGAGCCCCAGACAACCTGAGGATGTGGCTTCCCAGTGGCACTGATGTCAATGGCCTGTGTGCTGGACTGCTCAGGATAATCTAGGCATAAGAAAGGGATCACCAAGATATTCTCTTCTTAAACAAGGACCATATTTTGGGGGTTCCACCAAAATTCTTCCTGCTACACTGAAGGACTCATTGGCCAATACTCTTTTCCTTGGATTTCCAAAAGAACAACTTTTCAAGATGAAATTAAAAACAAAACTAAGATTCCTTTTAAAAGTCAATTCTCTTTCTTGATTCTCTTGCTCATGTCTGAGCTCTATTTAGAATGATACAGAGAAGAACAATCACATCCAGATGAATTCTCACAGCTGGACAAAAAAAAAAAAAAAACAACTCAGGATTGGTTTTCTCTCTCTTATAAACAAAAATAAATGCCTTAGGGATATTGAAATGCCAAAATCAAAACTTAGCGGTTATATCTGATCAGAAAGTCATTTCCAGATTGACTAATTCAATTTCTCCATGATGGGATCTTTATAAATGTTTGACAGATGGATGAGAGAAAGGAAGGATGGAAGAATGGAGAGATGGAAGAATGAATAGATGGGTGGATGATTAATTGAACTAATACCTAGGGTGGCTCAGTTTTCTTCTGCTACAGAGAGAAAATGGGAACATTTTTTTGGTTTAGCCAAGAGCAGCTTGGGCAGTCTTGGGAATTTGTGTTCAGTGCCAAGGAAGCATCTAAGGGTTTGCCAATGCCCTCCAAGGAGCAGAAGGAAATTGAACTTGTTGCTGCTGGTCCTACCACTGGCCTGAACACACATGAGTGTGCCCTGACTCATGCCCATGAGTTCAGTGTCCTTTAAGATATTTTTACTCTTTATTCTGTATCCATGGCACTGTTTCCACAATCCTGTATAACTCAGCCTATTTGATTACATTGAGTATATGTCGTCTCTGTAGGTTTTATTGCCATATTATTGTTCTCATTAGCCTGTTTATGCCATAGAATGAAAACACTACGTTCTGAAAAGGGCAGAGTGTTTTTTGCATAAGGGAAAGAAAGAGTCATAATTGGTTTTGATTGTTAAACATTAAGAATAGGCCCTGTCATCTCTATTTAAATTCAGTGAAATGAGAAAACGATGTTCCAGCTCTGAATGAATAATCTATATTGCTTAAGTTCAGTAATTATAAAGGGATAAGTGGAGAAAAATGGAAAGAAAAATAAAGACCATAATGCAGCCCAACCGAGGAGCAAGAGCTCTGGTCTCCACGATGCCACTGGCTAGCCGCTTGTCCTTGAGCGAGTCTGGTAGCTCCTGAAACTTGCTTCATCTATGCAACAAGAGGCTCAATCTGAAGGTCTCTTCCTCCTCCAAGACCTTCCTTTTCTTTCCAGAACCTTGCTACTTATTAGCCTCATAGGGTTTTCAAAGAAAAATTTCCACAAGGTCCTTTTTTTAAGGTGGAAACTAACCTTGTTTTTTTTTCCTCTTCTTTGACTTTAACATCCTGCTTTCTTTTAATCTCAAGCCACCTTTTTATATTTCAGTTCCTCCGATGCGTTTTTCTTGTTGTCCTTGACTTTGTCTTCTCTTCCTCTTGACATGCTGTCCTGGACATTCTCACAACTTTCTACAACTGCAACATCTGTTTAAGAAAAAAATTTTAAAAAAACAAAAACAAAAAACAATCACAGGAGTTGTGAACCCTTGTGTTACATCAAAATAGAACAGCCCATCCCCGGAAAAGGTGCTGAGGTATTTGCCTCTGAGGGAACTCTTGTTAGCCAGGGATTCACATGAGCACTTTCTAATATTTGAGTTTTTAAAATGGAACTTTATGAGCATGCTTTTGACCTGGTCCTTCCCCTCTGGGAATGTATTCATATAAGAACGCAAGGCTATAGTTTCAGAAATGCTTTGGACAACATTGCTTGAAGGAGTCAAATGGAATTAGCCTAGGTGCTCTACCATGGTTAGATAGATCATGGTACACCCAGGCAATGGTGAAACATCTCTGCTCTAGGATAATGTGAGAACTCATTGATTTTGAGAGTTGTTCCAAGGACATTGAGCAACTTGGACATCTTATTCAAAGTCCTTTAAGGAACCTAAAAACTGTAACAACTTTCTTTGCATAGAACACAGCATGAGCTTCATTTTTAGATATTAGTAGGGCCTTAAAGTTCTACTGTTTTCTGGATAAGTGTTTATGCCTATGAACTCCTCCTGGCAAAGATCTAATATATATCTCAGCTTTACCTTAAATTCCGGCTCCTGTCCAGATTAACTGATGTTTACTGAGCGTGAACCTGGGGTGCCAGGTGCTGAGGCTGGGAAGGTTTGGTAGCAATAGAAGCCACCAGGTTTCTGGTGTTGAAAGGCATACATAGACAGGCAATCATTGTGCACTGTATATGTGCCAAGAAAGGGTCATGGGGCTATGGGACTATTGGTAGGGGAGAAGAAAGACACCTAATCCAGGTTGGCAGGGGACAGCCAGGGGTAGAGTCATGAGGAAAATTTTCCTAGATATTACCCAGAGCTCAGGCTGATTAGAGAGCTTGGCCTTTCTGGGGTCATTCATGCTTAGCATCGGCCTGGACTGCCTTGCCTGACGTCCTCTAAGTCTACATAAGACCCCATCTCTGTCCATGACTTCCATCATGCCCATTTTTCTCTTCCCACTTAGCAAATGTCTATCCTATTCTACTTGGTTCCCTTCTGCTTCCCATTCTGGCACTCCGAAGACAATGTGGTACCAGTGGGGGTGAGATTTGAACCTCAGTTTCCACATCTGTGAAATGGCATTAAATTCTAGTGTTTTAGTCAGCTTTTTCATTTCTGTGACTAAATGACCCAACCAGCACAACTGTAGAGGAGGAAAAGTTTATTTGGGGGCTCACAGTTTCAGAGGTCTTAGTTCATAGAAGGCCAGATCCATTCCTCAGGGCTCGAGGTGAGGCTGAGAGTGTGGCAGAGAGAACCACTCACACCTTCAGAAAGCAGAGACTCCACTCCCCAGATACAAAATATATACCCCATCGCCAGGCCCCCAATGAACCACTTCCTCCAGTCACATCCCTCCTGCCTGCAGTTAGCTCTCAGTTAATCCCACCAGGAATTAATTCATTGATTAGGTTAAGACTCTCATAACACATTCATTTCTCCTCTGAACCCTCTTACACTGTCTCACACGTGAGCTTCTGGGGGACACCTCGCATCCAAACTGTAACATTCTAGTATCTATCTGATAGAATTATTCACAATGAAAGCCATCTTATCTTGCATCAAACACTACGGTAGGCGTTTCTCACACAAATTATCATTTCATTTCATTCCTGCAACAACCTGGTAAGAATGTTACAATAATATCCCCATTTCACATCCCTGGAAAATGACCACAGAAGGCTCAATAACTTGCCAAGGGTACCAGCTGGTCATGCTCATATTCTAATACCTTGTTTTAAGGATTAGTGAGATAGTGGGTATAAATGCTTACCAGCAAGCTAGCACACAGCAAGCACTCAATAAACGGTTAGTGCTTGTTGAATATGAGTTCCACTGAGTACAGAGACTTGTCTGTTTTAGTTTACTACACCCCCCAGCATCCTCAACTCTGCCTGCCATACAGTAGGTGGTCAAAATAGGTAGGTCAAATTCATTATCCAGGAGTCCCTGCTCTTGGCTTTTCTGTTGCAGACCAGTTACTTCTCTCTCTGCACCTGGGAGTAGGGGATCCCTGAACCCTTAGGACAACACTGGCACCATGGGATAAAATTGCTGATGTGAATTGGCATTGGTGGCTTGTTCAACTGGCTTAACTTTAGTTTCACTAGGACATCTAAGAAGAAGAGAAATGGGGACTTCAAATACTAAAGTAATAGAGCCCAGTGGTTAAGAAGGATGGGTTCTGGAATGAGCATTCCCTGCATTCAAATCTTGGCTCTGCCACTCTGTAGTTCAAACAAATTACTTAATTTATCTAAGGCTCAGTTTCCTCATTCTTTTTTTTTTTTTTTTTTTGTACTGGGGATGGAATCAGGTGTGCTTAACCACAGAGCCACACCCCCAGCACCTCTCCACCACCCCTAACCCCGGTTTTTTAAACATATTGTATTTAGAGACAGGATCTCCATAAGTTGCTGGGGCTGGCTTTGAACTCACAATCCTCCTACCTCAGCCTCTGGAGCCCCTGTCCTTATTCTTAAAACTCAGATTATGATAGTTGCTCCTACCTGCCTGGTGGAAGGATGAATGCAACCATTGAGCTGTTCAGTGTCTGATTCAAAGATTGGCAGCCCAAGTCCTGAGGCTGTTTCAGAACTCAGATTTCTTTTCTTCCTTTTCTTCTTCTTTGTGGCGTGAGGGATGGAACCTAGGCTTTGGGCGTGCGTGCTAGGCAAGCATTCTACCAACCTACACTCCCAGCCCTTCCCAACTGTTAGGATTTTCCTCTTCTTTCGAAGTTGAAACTCACCAAGAGGAGTCGTCCTGCATCTGCAGGTTTGTATTTGCAAGTTTGCAAGTAAAGGAAAAATGCTTTTATTATTATCATAGATTATTAATTCTTCCTGCCAATAGAAGTTACTGTAACCAGTGTTATGCTGATAAATGTCCAAGAGGCTGTCCAGAAAAAAAGAAGAAAAATCCCTGATTAAGATCATTTGTAATTCTGTGATGTAAATATGCCCTCCATGGCTGATTTCAAGGGCTGAAATTGAAGTCACTGAATGTGCAGACTGAAAGATGCTAACGGCCAGCTTCAGGCCAGCTCCAATGACTTCGGGTGTTATTTCAGACAAAGATACTCACTTGAAGAAGTATTGATTACAGCCCTTAGCTCTGCTTGACTTTTTCCTTGACATTCTAGGAAGAATGTGACATATTATACACAAGAGGCAGAGCTCAGATTGAGACTGGCTCAGTCTGCTGGGGTCACATCTTGGCTCAATCATTTACTGACTCTGGGACCTTAGCTGGGCTAAATTACCATCTCTCTTTTCCTCATTAGTTAACTGGGACTAAAATGGAACTTACCTCCTATGTGCATACAGATGGTGTGTGAAGTGCTTAGCCAAGTGCCTGGCCTATGTGTGATACATGTCAGCTATCATTATTAACATTACATTAGCACAGAGAATTCTTGTTCCCAACCCAATATTTAATAGCTTGAATTTGTCTAGCATCTCATCGTTCATAAAATGATTTTCCACACATTACCACATTTGCTTTTCTTAATAAGCCAGTGTTGAAGACCACCCTGACCACTGGTGAAAAATTTGACAGCCAGCATCCTATTGGTGATGTCCTGGCTATTCCATGGAACCCTTCTTTCAAAACTCGCCCTAGATTCTGACTTATGTCCTAATCAAGAACTTTGGAGAACATGAATTTAAATGACAAAATTGAGTCTATGCCTGAAACTCCTATAATATCTTCAAAATTCTCAGAAATTAATTAAGGAACACATGATCCACTGAGTCACGAGGCAGAAAGCAAATTGAAAAGTCTAAAATAGTGTTCCAGAGACCCAGAGTAGAGGTAGCCTTGGCTTGATGGCTCAGAGAACCTCTGCATGTAGGCATGAACCTTAGTTCAATACGTGGATGCCCGTCAGGCCTCTCATGGACACGAATGGAGACTCTTGGCGAAGACCCTGTGTTCTGTTTAGGTGAGAATGCCAGATGATAGAAATATTATTGTGCTAAACATCAAGAAGTTAAGATGCTGAGAAAGAAAGGCACTTGAACTTTGCTTTGTTTCTGTTTAAATATTAGATCCTTGCTGGGTGTGTGTGTGTGTGTGTGTGTGTGTGTGCGTGCGTGTGTGTGTGTGTGTGTATGTGACCTCTTGTCTTAGTCTCATGCATGCTAAACCTCTCATTTTCCGTTTTTTGTTTTTTTTTTTTTTCAGTGCTGAGCATCAAACCCAGGACCTCACCCCTGCTAGGCAAGTGTTCTACCACTGAGCTCCATCCCCAGCCCCATCATTTCAACCATTTTAAAGTGTATGGGTCCATGGAATTTATATATACATTATGTTGCAAAACTGCTATGTCACTACTGTGTAATTCTTGAATATTTTTATCATCTCCAAAATAAACCTTGTATCCATGAGCAGTCACTCACTATTCCCTCTACCCCTAGCAACTAACAACCACAAATCTGCTTTCAGTCTCTTTGGGATTTGCCTGTTCTGGACATGACATGTATCTGGAATCACATAATGTGCAGTCTTTTTCACTGTTTTTTTTTCACTTATCAGGATGTTTTTAAGGCCCATGCATGTTGTAGCAAGTATCAGTACTTCATTCCCTTTCACGAGTGAGTATTATTCTACTGAGTGAACTTCCACATTTTATTTATCCGTAGCAATCAGGTGTATCATGCTTTCTAATGTCTCAGACTCAGAAACAGAAGAGGGATTTCTCAGAATGGTGCTCCAGACTCAAGACAGAAGTGGTCCAAATGAGGTGATTTGGATGTTGATAGTTGATTCTTGCCAATTCTCACCCCCATCTGCTCATCCAATTAGGCCTTGCATTTCCCCTCTCCCCAACACTTATTTTTCCAGAATTCCCAAGGGAGTACGGTCTCCATATATAGCAGAGTGTGGTATAGAGTGATCTTGCCTCTGTGAGGCACTATGCTCTGTCCCCAACATTCCATGACTCCCTGCAGGGACTCTGGGGGTGGCCCCTTTGGATGCCATGAAAAGGGTGTGGAGAGACTAGCCCTCTTCTTGCTCAGTGTGACATTTTGTCCCTCAGGCTCTGTGCTTGGCACAGCTTCCCACAAACACATCTCCTTCCCTACCACCAGGCTAATTAATGTCTGGCTGGGGAGACACAGAGAGTGCTTCATACCCTCCACTCTCCCCTCCCCCCCGAGGCCCTTGGACTGGGGGTACCTCCACTCTTTTCCGTCAACTAAGAACCAAAGTGAGGAGCACATGGACTGGTATAAACAGGCCTGGGGTGAGGAGGCCACCCAAACCCGACCATGTCAGCTCTAGCTCATCTGGGACTGACTTTCATAAACACTATTTCAATCAATCCTCCATCTTATGAACTGGCTAGTATTCTCCCTTTTCACAGACCGTTAAAAAGTATTACAGTACGAGATGTTCAGCATTAAAATGGAACAGACCACATTTCTCCAGCCAGCAGCAAATTTAGTGAATTCCCATCTGCTCTCCTCAGCCAGGGATTTAGTTATCTTAAGGCACATAGCTAGAATGCCTGGACACCTGCGTATAAACTTCCTTTGTGGCTTCCTTTCTCCAGCTAATTGTTTAAGAATCTCCCTGCTGATCCCCTATCTTTGTTGGCTATGGTCTTTTATGGCCCCTGATAGGATCCCAGACCACCCCCTGGTATGTAAAGGTTTTAGACAACTTAGGTCTGGGAAAACAAGATGCCAATCTTGGCTCCCAAAAGACTGGGATGGTATGAAAAGTCGGAGTCTGGCTTAGTTGTGTTGTTTACCCTGGATGGCAGGAAGAAATGAGGTTCTGGAAAACATGGATGTAAAAAGCCTTCTATCCTGCCATCCTTTATGGATGAAGAAAGGGATTTTGAGATTTAGATAAACCTGGGTCACACTAACTGGAATGAATGTTAGCAGTAGCTGGAACTGTCACCAAAGGAAATCATTGACATTTTTATATTATATTCAAGTTATTGCAGATATCTTAAAACCATTTCAAAATTAAGGTAGTGAGGCTGGGGGATGTGGATCAGTGGTAGGACATATTCTCAGCATACACAAGACCCTGTGTTCATCCTCCCTCCCACTCCAAAAAAAAGTTAAAATAAAATTAAAGTAGTTTTTAGAACTGCTGCTACATCTTCTTTATTACATTAGAAAAGGAAGTAATACATTTCTAGATCATAATCTGAATCAACATAATTCCTTTGTAATCATGTAATTCATATATGTATACATATTTATCTACACATATACACATATGTACACAGGTATATAATTTATATATTTCAAACATTATTTTGTACCTTATTTGTATGGTTTAAGCAACTCAAGTATCCATTGGTAGATGAACAAACAAACAAAACATGGTATTTTCATACAATTGGATATTATTCAAAATATTATTAAAAAGGAAGGACATTCTGACACACGCTACAACACGGCCGACTCCCGAGGACATTCTGCCAAGTGGAATAAACCAGTCACTAGATGACAAATTCGCGTGATTCCACTTAGGTGAGGTCCTCATAGGAACCAAACTCACAGAGACAGAAAGTAGAAGGGTGGTTGCCCGAGTTGGGGAGACGCAGAGAAATGGAAATTGGTGTCTAAGGGTGTAGAGTTTCAGTTTTGCAAGTTGCAAGGCCCGCTGGAAACAATGTGAATGGACCAGATGCCAGGGAATCACACGCACACCTGAAAACAGTCAAGATGGTGACGTCTAGGTTACATGCTTTTACCACAGTTTTAAAAATAAAAGTAAAAAACATTTTTTGGCCAAGGAATTTGACAACTTTCAGACTGCCAAAGGGATCTGGCACCAAAACAGGTTAAGAAAACATGCTCTTAAGCAAATAATGAAATTACACACTTAATGATACAAGAGGGTCAGGGCCTTCACCTCCCACATTCTACCACAAAACTTCTATGGTTGCTTGCTACTTTTAAAATGGAAGGGGTCCAGGAGCCTAAGGACTTCTTTCTATCACTTGGTACCTTGGGTGAATCACATAGTCTCTTTGAGCTCCAGCATTTCAAGTGGAGGTATCACCTCTGGCCTCATGGGACTGACTAGAAGGTCAGTGAAGGTGGCGGCATCTGCAGTCATCTTCACCATCCATTGTGTGCTTGACCCTCCTCACTGACCCCTCTCTCCTGCATGAAAGGCCTCTTCCACTCAGTCCTCAGAATCTTCCCTGCATCCTGGCTCTCCATGAAGCCTTCTTTGACCATTCTGGCTGAATCTATGGCTTCAAATCCATCTTCAGATAGTGGATTATCTTTCATCAGTAAATGTACTCCTCACTCAACCAGCAATCAAGATCAAGAAAAACATTCAGCCTTTGGGTTTGGGGGACTGGCTTATTTCACTTAGCATATTCTCCAATTCCATCCATTTATCTGCAAATGCCATAATATTATTCTTCTTTATGACTGAATAATATTCCATTGTGTATATATAACCACAGTTTCTTTATCCATTCATCTGTTGAAGGGCATCTAGGTTGGTTCCACAATCTAGCTATTGTGAATTGAGCTGCTATAAACATTGATGTGGCTGCATTACTGTAGTATGCTAAAGATTATGTGGAGGGAAATGAGGGGGGGCATGAAAAATGGTGGAATGAGACAGACATCATTACCCTATGTGAATGTATGATTACATGAATGGTATGAATCTACATGGTGTATGACCATAGAAATGAAAAGATGTACCCCATTTGTGTACAATGAATCAAAATGCAGTCTGTAAAGAAAAATAATCATTAAGAAAAAAAAGATCAAGGGCTGTGGAGTTAGACAGTGTCTGGATATAAACCTTGGCTTTGGCACTGCCCTGCAGCTGCATGTTCTAGAGGGGCAGCAAGCTACTGAACCCTCTCTGAGTCTTGGTTTCTTCATCTATAATAGACTGATAATAGCCACCTCGTTGCAATTGCAACAATTCAGTGAAGTTTTGAACATGAAATGCCTAGTACACAGCAGGTATTTAATAAGCAACAACAGATACTTTGGCTTGGTCTGAGACAATAAATACTTCCAAAACATAGACGGAAAATTTATATCCCCTGCCAAATCTTAGACATAGAAATAATAATTTACCACTCACAGTCACATAATAAATACTAGATAACTGGATGAAGTCAGGAGAACATAATTGATAAATTATTTGTCCATTTCTTAGTCAAAGGTTATCATTCTTGGACTGCATAACCACCTGTAGTGAGTTCATCAGGTATATGATTCTCCTCTCTGGGAGGCCTGAGATTAGCGTTCTAAGTGCCCTGCTCAAGACTAACCTCTGTCTATGCCCCAACCTAGCTAAGCAACTTAATTTGTAAACACTTGTCATCTGGAAAATGAGATGAACGTCTATTGCTGCCCCCACGCCACCCCTCTCAGCAGCAAAACCTCCACCTTCTCCATCTGGTCTAATGACCCCTCAAGATCTTCTCTGTCCTGTCTAGTTTCCCTTTTCCCAGGGTGCCAGGCCAGGATGCATCCTCTTCAAGGACAGGCTGAGGGCCCTGCACAAAGCTGATCAAGGATCTGCCTAGCTGGGCGGGTCAGGCAACACCTCCCTTTTTAATCTCTAAGGATCACCCCCACTTCCACATCTCCACTTCCGCCCACACGGCAGGGGCCTGAAGCTCCAGCTGGGAAGATAATTAGCAGCCACCATAATTGATACTAGGCTACTATGGTCCCAGGGACGGACCCCTGCAAGAGTGTGAGCCCATCTGGCCTCTGCTAACCTGTATCCCCCTGCCTACCTTCAACACACGCAGAGGAGGGGACAGGTACCTCAGGAGGCTGGCCACAAAATGTGTCGCCCATTTTGTCAGTAAGGGCGGAGGCAGGCATGGCTGCAGTCATTCTCTGACTCAGCCCTCCCTCCCACCATCCAGCTGTCACTTGCCCTCTTCCGGTGACACATGCATTCTTTCTACAGCCACTGGGCCACCATTTGGCCATTTTTTTCATCAAGACTTCATACCTGATTTTAAAAGAACACACAAAAATAATGATGGTGATGATGATGATGGTGGTAATTAACTCTTAGTAACTGAGACGCTTACACTGTGCTCAGCATATAATTGCCTCTTGCTATTTATTTTTTTAAAACCCCTATAAGGTGTTATTATTAGCCCAAGAGAAATGAAAAAAAGAGAAGGCGATATACTGGGAGCTGCATAGCTGAGTGCAGAGCCCCAGGCAGTATGTCTCCAGAGACCACTTCTTTTCTATGCTCTCTGGCGTCTTAAATGGGCACAAAATACAGCTACCGTAAATGCTTGAGTTGGACACGTCATAAAAGAAACAAGAAATAGGAAGCATAAAGCCCTTGGGCCACACCTGCTCTGCTCCTATGTACATAATCTTGCACAAGTCACAGACTCTCTCAGCCTCAGTTTCCCCTGTAACAGATAATGTGGCTTATGGGTTGCAGAGTTGATGTTAGGATTAAATGGAATAAGGACGCAAAGTGTTTGGCACATAGTATGCACTTAATAAATAATTGTTGCCTCTCTCAACCCTGAGTTAGAACCTCTTGCCCTTGGCAATATTGGAAACTTTTTAAAGAGTGAACAATATAGATTCCTGTTTGATGGAACCCTGGTGTCACATGCAGAAAGCTGGAGGCAGAAGGAAGGGGAAGAACACCAGCCCGTGCTGACTTGGTTCCATCAGTGCAGAATTTGGCCGTGTACCGCATAGAAGGTACATTCTTGGTTTCCTAACACCCTATTTTGGATAACCAATAATTTGTGTTCACAGGTACAGAGCAGGGGACAAGAAGGTGAGCTACTGACAGACATATGTGCTCTTGACCGAGATAGGAATACAGGAAAGGAAAGGTGGAGGGGGAGAAATGGGTACTTGAAAACCTGAATAGAGTCAAGCCTCTATTTGGAGCTCAATGAGATTTGTGCAGTTTCGTGCTTTCTTCAAACAGCCTAGCTTTTTCTGTAGGTTCCCACACCTACACTGTGCCCATTGAACTGCCAGCCCTACCAAGGCAAGTCCAGGTCTCCCCACCACTCCACCATGCCCAGCTCAGCACCCTGCGTGTCAAGGACATTCACTCCCCATAGGTGGATTGCTTGACCTGTGATCTCTTTCTCTTCTTTTTTTTTTACATGACTTTATAAAGAATTATGATTGACTTCAAGAGGTCAAAACATTCTTGCACATGGGCCTGTTTTGGAGATGCACTTGGTGCAGTGTGCAATGGAGGAGACCTAAGAGAGGACAGTAGGGCTGTGTCCCGAAAGGAAAAATACAAATGTGGGTCGAGTAGACATATAACCGAAGGTCCTTTGAGTGATAACCTGGGAATAATTAATATTCAAGCCAGGCACAATGAATCAAATTCCCGGGGGGTACACTCCATCATGTACATTTTTAAAGCAATCTCACCTCAAGACGCCAGTGAATTCTAAAATTTGAGGACCACTTGCCATTGACCTTAACCAATTCATTCCAGAATTGGCTTCCAATGGCAACTTAGAAAACTGTCCCATTTCCAGAAGGGGTCATTTCCATGCCCAAGGTGCCCATACCTCCCACATTGCTATGGGGCCCCCATCCTCGTCCTGTCATCCTGCCCCCTTGCCCATTTAATTTCCCTGCTGCCTTCTCATATCTAACTTGATTGCATATAAGCCTCAAACTGAACTTAGTATTTTAGGAATAAGATCTAGAAATAAGAATTTCTAAGGAGAAGAAGAAAAAAAAAACTGTAATCATAGTTTCTTGCAAGGGGGAATATAAAAATGGATATAAAAGAGCCCTTTCATCTCGAATCTCTATAAATGTTTAAAATAGGGTTGGTGATAATTAATGTTTCTATAAGTATATGCTTAAGAAGTCGCTACAATCAGCCTTTGTCTGCTCCGAGTTGGCAGCCAGGACCACTGTGTTTCAGAAGGGAATGTTTGAGGGTCATTTCACATTGCCTCACTCCTGGCAATTCGAGAGCTGCTATAATTCTGCCAAAGAACATAGAGGGTTTCCCAGTCAAGTTTCATCCTGATTTTGATTATTGTTTATCTCCAGTCCCTGTCTGAATAGTCGTAGTAAAATAGAGGAAGTTTTACTCCTGAATCCGAGGTCAGCTTGTAATGAACCATGGTTTCAATTGCAGGAACAGCTGCTTCTTTTATAAGCAAGGAGGGTTCACTTACAGTTCAGGGTAACACAGAAATAATTTAAAGAACAAGGACGCTTCTATTCATTTCTTTATTTTTTTTTATATATTTTTTGAAACGTTTTGACATTTGAGTGGCTGTAGAATGTGGATTATTGACCAGACTCAACAGGAAAAAAAAAAAAAAAAAAGAGCCAATAAAGGTTGAAAATACAATATTTCTTGACCCACCTCCCACCCCAAACATTATATAAAAGTTTAGTTTGTATATGGAGAGTTCAAATAGTGGACCACATTTTTTTTTTTTTTTAAGGTATGTTGGATGTTTTCAAAACCCTACATTAAATACCTTTGACAAGTTCCAAAAAATAAAGAAAAAAGTTTAAAACACTACAGTGTAGACAAGAAAAAAAAAAGTGGCTCTTAAGTTTTAAAAGAAGTTGAGGGTGTTTCTCCCCACAACTACCATTGGAAAGAAATGGAATATTTTAGGCTTTCGTTTTTATGTTGCAAATATGTCTGGCACTAAGCCAATATGGCACATACCTGTATTCTGGATCTATGGGAACTTTGTAGATCACACAGCCCAGCTTCCCACCTGCAGAAAGAATTACTGCCACCACGTCCCTGAGACATAGTCACACAGTCCACTGTCTAAATAAGCACATCTAGTGTCAGTGGTCACTAGACAGTTCCATCCACTTCTGCTTATCATTATTTGTTTTCTCAGCTTTGTTCTATCTCTTAAAATTAATAATGTACATCTTTAGATTAAGAATGCATTTCTAGAAATTCATCCAACAGATAGACCTATTCTTATGCAAAACAGCATTATGTATAAAGTTCTGCATTCCAGTTCCATATAAAAACAACCTAAATAGAAGAACAGTTTGATAGTCTGAGACATCCCTGCATTAGGATATTTTAATAGCAAGAGGCCACAGACAATAAATGTTACTATGTGTCAGGCCCTGATCTGTTTTATATGTATAAATTTATTTAATCCTCATGGTTATTAGACTATTGTGCAAATGAGGAAACAGAGAAAAAGATTTAGTAAGTTGCTTAAAGTTTTATAGCTAGTACATGATGGAGATGGGACTTTAAACCAGACATTATTTCATCCATTTATTTGTTCGTTTGTTCAACACATATTTGGTGACTACTGCAATGCACCCTACATGGCAAAGGAACAAAGTCCCTGCTGTCACAGGGTTTGCTATCTCGTGGAGAAGATGAACCACAAATATTAGTGGAGCTCGTGCTGGGAAGAAGTATATCTAACGCAGGGCAGGGGACAGAGGAGGATGGAAGGAGCCATTTTGGATCAGGTGGCCTTTTTGTCTCCCAAGTCTGAGTGAAGCAAAGGACACGCTGTGAGGCTGTGCCAGGGCAGTCTGACTCCCGAACGGTCGTTCTTCTCAAATAAGACTCAAAGCCTCTCAGCCATTGAAACGGTCGAGGCTACTCTGTACAGGTTTGGATAGTTCTCCAAAGCTTATGAGGTTTTTGAAGCAACATGTATAACCGTGTTCAGAGTGAGCAGTCTGCTCTGGACACGCACATACATACCATGTTTGTAAACACACAACCTCTCTGGAAGGACACCCAAGGGACAGAGAACAGTGGCTGCCTTGAAGGAGGGACACTGGGAGTCTGGGCAAAGGGAGTGAAACCTACTTTGATGTATGTCTTCTTATACATTTTGTAAAAAAGTTTTATTATGGGTTATTGACATCTATAAAATAATAGGTGCAACATTTATGCAAGTTGTATAGCATAATCTTTTAAAACCAAGAATACCGACGACCCCATCTCCCACCAACACACACATAGAACACCTCACGTCTAGAACATTCCCAGCTCTGTAGAGTCTACCTATAGGTTCTTCCTCCATCTATCCTTGCACATCCCTTCCTGAATGTCAGGTCAATTATTCTTTCACTACTTTTTATAACAACTTTATAGAGATGTAATTCACATGTTATACAATTTACCCACTTAGAGTATAAAAGTCAATGGTTTTTAGTATGCTTGTACAGTTGTGCAACCGTCACAATTTCAGAACAAAAGAAACTCTGTATCCATTGGCAGTCATTTCCCATATCCTCCTAGTCTGTCCCCACCATCACGTAGGCAATCAGCAATCTGTGCTGTTTCTGTGGATTTACTTATTCTGAAATTTCATGGAAATGGAACCAAATAATGGGTGATCCTCTGTGAACAGCCTCTTGCACTAAGCAAGTTTTCTGTGCTGTGGTGTACATCACTCCTTTGTTTCTTTTGATTGCCAAATAGCATTCCATTGTATGAACATACCAGATTTTATTTAATCATTTGTCAGCTGAAAGGCAGTATATTTCCATCTTTTGGCTATTATGAATAATACTGTCTCCTGCTATTTTTAAAAAATAATTTTATTACATATATATGTATGTATGTATGTATTCATAAATACTATATTGTTTCACCTCCCTTGAGTTGGGGTATATAAAGATTACATCGGGCTACATGTAGTCTTCTACATTATTTTTCATATCAGCACCAACTTTCTAAGATTTTTTTTCCTTATTATGTACATCATTTTCCACCACATATACCATTCCATTGTATAAAAATATTGTAGTTTATTTATTCATTTTTCTGTTGGTGGACATTTGGTCATTTTTAGTTTGGTGCTTCCAAATAGTTTTGCCCAGAATATTCTCATACACAGTTCCTGGTGCATCTATATAAGAATTACTCTGGAATATAAACCTCCCAGTGGGGGTGATCGAGTTATAGAATATATACATGGTAGCTTTTACAAGTGGCTACCCCACTAGCAGTTTGTAAGAGTCTCTTTCTTTCTTCCTTCCTTTCTTTCTTTCTTTCTTTCTTCCTTTCTTCTTTTCTTCCTCTCTTCCTTTCTTTTGCACTGGGGATTGAACACAGAGGTGCTTTACCACTGAGCGACATCCCCAGTCCTTTTATTTTTTAAAAATTTGAGACAGTCTTGTTAAGTGGCTGAGGCTGGCCTCAATATTATGATCCTCCTGCCTCAGCCTCCTAAATTGCTGGAATTACAGATGTGAATTATCACATAAGCTGGACTCTGAGGGTTTCTTGACACACATTTTCACTTGGTAAATAACACCTTTTACATTTTGTATCGTGTGGTTAAATAATGTCTTTTCCAAAAACATGATAATGAAAAATAGTTCTCTCTCACTCATAAATAAAATCTGCTTTCCTGGAATCCAAACATGGACCTTCACTTTATTCTTTGGAGCTACACAGAACAAATCTAAGTGCCACAGAACAAAGCGCCAGCCTTCCACACATTTGAAGGCAAAGATCATATTTGCCAAATGCTTCTTCTCCAATGCACCGAGACGGTGGGAACGCAGAGGAGTAGGCGTTGGGTGTGATCTCTTGCTTGATCAGATGGGGAGCAGAATTTCTGAAGTGTGCTCCTTGTTCCTCAGGAAACTGATAAGATCTATGTCAAAATAGGGTTTCTCTAGGCAACAAACCAGAACTGTTGCTCTAAGTGCAGTGAGGACTTTCGTGGCTGCAGAACTCCTCAGAACCTTTGATTTAACCAGTTCACATTATATGTTTCTTTCTTTCTGTTTGTCTTTTTGTTCTTTTCCAGTACTGGTGATTGAACCCAGGGGCACTCTACCACTGAGATACACCCCCACCTTTTTATTTTTTTATTTTAAGATGGGATCTAAGTTTCTGAGGCTGGCCCTCAAGCTTGAGATCTCCTGCCTCAACCTTCTGAGTCACTGGGATCTGCCACCGAGGCTGGCAGATCACATAAATTTCTGATAGAGGTCATAGAACTTAAAATAGCACTTTTTGAGAAACACTTAGGGCAAGCTGAGGACTTGGTCTCTGATTACCCCAACCTATTTTCTTTCAGTTTTACTTCCTTTGAGTCCCCAGTATACTGTCCTCTGCTCTTACCACCAACTCCCCGCTCCCCAAAAAAACAACATAAAAACAGAACAAAACAAAACAAAGAAAAAAGAAAAAATATTTTTCACCAAAACATTTTTTGAATCAGTCATTTAGAACTCTGGTGTGAGTTTTGAATCAAGTCTTCTTTCCCAGCGGAGTTAGCCCTCAACCCAGAACGAAAACTTTGAGCTCTGATTAAAGAGAATTCTAGAAAGAAAAAGTAACCTCAAAGGAAGTACCAAAAACACTTTCCTTCTCTCTTAATTTCTGCTCATTGTTGTGGTCAGGAAATGCAGCTCGGAGTGGCAAGAGCCAAGTGAAACACTGCATGGTAATGAGCTTCCTCGGGCGGTCCACAAGCATGAGGCTCCTGGTGGGTCGCAGTCAGTTTAGTAACAGCTAACGTTTCAGCTTCACGGATAACATCAGCTCTAACCCTCTCACAGCCCCAAGAAACAGGTATTATCTCCACATTCCAGACGAGGACACTGAGGCTTACTCAATCGTGGAGCTCCAGAAGTCCCCGACAGAGACTGGCGACCCCACACTGGCTCTTGGTTCACCTGGCTGCACCACCACGGCAGGTCCTGCAGATCTCCAGTTCTACAGAACCTGCTGCTCATCATCACGTCCTTGACCAAAACACAAAAGCTCCTCGTTGGCTCTCCTGTTGACCTGGACTAAGAACTCTACCTCTTCATCTGCCCACTTGGGCTTCTAAGATGAAATTCTCAGCTACCTTCTCTCCCACAGGAGGAACACTCTGAATATTTGGTCTTTTATACTTTTCTATGACCTCACCATTCCCTTTAGATCGATTAAACCAAAACCTCACTATCTATTTAACTCAACTCTTGATTCCATTCTAAGCAGAAATATATTCTTTTTTCTTTTTCTTTTTTTTTTTTTTTGCAGTGCTGGGGATTGAACCCAGGGCCTTGTGCTTGTGAGGCAAGCACTCTACCAACTGAGCTATCTCCCCAGCCCCAGAAATATATTCTAAGTAGAAATGTTAATAGGACCACCATGAGCTCAGCCTGAGAACTGCGGAAGGAAGTGCCTTTTCTTTTAACCTCCACCAAGGGTCCGCCTTGGTTCAGACTTAGCCTGAACCCTGATATTGGAGATTCCAAGTGGACTCAAAAGCAGTCACAGATGCCTGGAAATACTCCTTTTTCCCTATTATGCTTCCATCTGTGCTTACAGACATCATGGTTAAGAATTAAAAAAAAGAGGTGGGCTGGGAGTATAGCTCAGTGGTAGTGCACTTGCCTAGCACGTGTGTGGCCCTGGGTTCAATCCTCAGCACCACATAAAAATAAATGAATAAAATAAAAACTTAAAAAGAGAGAGAAGGGAGGGGGAACTGGGTTCTTTGTTCCAGTTCTGACTTCTTTGGGGGAACTCACATCTTCTGACTTTGCTTAAGATATAGCAGGTACCCAAAAGGTTCAGAAGTAACCAACCACAGATATCCCCAAGGTCTTTGGACTTAATGGTAAATGCCATTGCAATACTAAACCAGTTTTAAACACTGCCTCTCCAAACACTGCCTTCTGGAGAACTCTCCCTAATTTACAGGTACTGCTGTCCTTAATGGTCATTTCTGTCCCACAACCAATGGGACATGGAATAACATCTGACGCAATGAGACCAACCATAAGCCGGTCAGCAACCTACATATTGCATGGCTAGGCTTGATTAAATGAAGCAGACCTCCTCCGGAAGGAAATTGCCAAGTGGAGGAGATGGTTACACTACCACTGAACCATCAGGCAGAACTGTGGCTAGGAAGCCATTATGGCCACTGAGCAAGGAGAGATTTGGAGAGAGGGGAAATTGAAACCACATAGAAAAATCTAGGGGGAGAAAAGAGGCAGAAAAGACATGCTAAGGAAAGCTGAGAAGTCAAGGCAGGCACCCTGTGTTGGGCTCTGGTTTTCACAAATTTTGTTCTGTTTCCCTTTGGGGTTCTCACCATAGGCCCTTTTCTTGACCACACTGTAGTGGGTCTCTTTCTTGTAACCAAAAAGACTCTGACTAGAATCCCCCAAACTCTGAGGACCAAGCGTCCACTGCCCTAGGGAGCTTGGCCCAAAGCAAACACTGCTAATCCCTTTAAATCCTGGAAGCCCCATTAAGAGAAGTAAAATTTCTAGGAAACTTAAGACCTAGGTCAATTTTTTTTTTTTCTTGTTAGTTTTTTTAAAAGGAGCACAGGCATGCAGTATTTTATCCAGTATCTTCTAATTCCATAAGTTACCTCATTTTCACATAACATTATTGTGTTTGATGGTTTGACATCTAAAGTTGCATTTATTTAGATAATAACTACAAATTGCTGATTGTATTCAACTCTATTTTATCCAGGAGACTGCAATTTCTAGGTTTTGTTTTTGGTTTTGTTTTCCCCCACTTCTGTATCCTTAGTACCTAGTCAATACAGAGGACATAAATATTTGATTAATGAATTTTAAATATTCATTTTAAAATGTAGTTCCGAGTCAACAATTTAAAAGGGTTTCCCATGTGAGTTTTTGGTTGTTGTTTTTGTTTGTATTGTTTTTGTTTACGGTTCACCCAAATTGGTCAAAACCTGATAAAACAAAAGAAAAATTTCCCACTATCATGAAGTTCTAAATATCGTTGTTCTTGAGGACAAGTACACACTCAAAGCATTGATTTGGAGGAAAAGACCAAGGAAGAACTAAAGGGAGGGAGAAATCCCAGAACTTATTAAACATATTTTTGCCGTAGAGAACTTGGACTAAACTTCCTAAGTTAGCTCTCACAGCAGTTTCTACTTTACCCAATGCTTGACTTTTATTATCTTCACATAGACCTAAAAACAGGGATGTTTCAACCAGAGATAAGCTAGGGATCTGTGGGATTGCACTGGAGCCCCTCTGAACTCTGAGTCATTGGTTGAGACCCCTCTCTGACACTTCCCAGACACGTGGCAAAGCTTTCTGGAGCTGCCAGCTCTCCCACCTCTAAAAGGGTCAGAGGGGAAAACTCCTTCATCATTTCTGTGTCTAATAACCTCTGATTCCAGACTCCTAGCTTTCACAGATGGATTCTGTGCTTGGGTGTATTTTGTATTTCTAGACCTAGACAGTTGCCTTCCCACATGGCAGAGAGAACACTCTTAGAAGCCAGGGGAGACAAGGGCTGGGCCACACTGAAAAGCTGCCAGCCTGGCACGGGCAGGCTCTGCCTGGAAGGCACCCAGACCACATTCCTGATCAAACACCAGGCGTCTGCAACATTTGAAAGTACCTTTCCGACCTCAAGACCCAAGCATCTGGCTCAATTATTTAATCTGCTCAGTAGTAAGTATTACATAGGTGGCCGTCTTTGAATCTTACAAAGAAGAGATTTGTCCTCACGTAGCTGGATTGATCGAGGAAAATTTCTTCCAGTTTCTTAAGTGTGTCTTTATTTTTATTCCCTATTTTTAAGTGGCTATGCATGTAGAGTAAGGAAGTTCCTCAAAGGTCACCTGGCCTATGGTTCCCATACTCATTTATAAATCACACACCTGGACATTCCTCTGAAATGTGGATTCTAGAGGCCACTTCAGATTGACTAAGAAACTTGGGGTTCAGGGCCCAGGGATCTGGGGTTTTATAAGCCCTGCGAGTGATTCTGATGAACAGCTGGGGTCAAGCTACCCAACCGTGGACTCATCTGAGAATTATGGAAATATTCCTGAAACTCACTCTGGAGGCAGCACTTGGGGTAGCATCTGAATCCCTAATCTGGGGAGAAAGGTGGGACTCACTCAAGGTGAGTTTCTGCTCCCACCAGGTCCCAGGGGGCCGAAAGGAATCAATCAACCCAAGGAACTAGCGCTTGGGAACCCATCTCTCGGAGGATTCGGAGTCTGTCTCCTTTCAGAAGGTATGCCTGTCAGGAGCTGCCTGCACTGACCAGCCTCAGACCCAGGCTTGACTGGACAAACTGGATTGTTCTTAGTCTTCCTCCAATAGTCATTTCTAGCCATATGCTTGCCTTCCCCAAAACTTAAATACAAAGATTTATTATTACCTTTTTCTGTGGTGCTGGGGACTGAACCAAGGTCCTTGTGCATGCTAGGCATGTACTTTACCACTGAGTTACACCCCAACTTTTTATTTTTAAAATCCTCAAGTCTACAGAAAAGTTGAAAAGAAAGAATGCAATCCACATCTATATATCTAGACATTTGTTTTAACAATTTACCATATTTGTACAGAGTTGTTCCCTTCTTCTTCCATTATCTTCATATGAATGTTTTTTCCTTCTCTCCCAAATCTGTAGAAAGGAACTTGCAGATATTACAATCTTTATAGCTAAGTATTTCTGCATGTATTTCCAAAGAAGCAGGAATATTTTGCTAACTAAACACAATATAACCAGTTCACTCAAGAATTTAATATCAGAATAGAAGTTCATTGAATTAGACAAAGGGGAATGAAGGGAAGAATGAATTAGAAATAACTTTCCTGTGTTCATATATGAATACATGACTAGTGAAACTCCACATCATGTACAACTACAAGAATGGGATCTTATCTAGAATAAGTTGTACTCTATGTATGTATAATATGTCAAAATATACTCTTATCATATATATCTAAAAAGAACAAATAAAAAAATTTAAAAAATTAAATATCAATATAGTACCATTATATAATATGTGGTTCCTATTCAAATATGTGGTTCCTATTCATATTTCCCATATTTTCCCCAAAATACTCTTATAGCTTTGTGTGCATGTGTGTGTGTGTGTGTGTGTGTGTGTGTGTGTGTGTGTGTGTGTGTGTATAAATGGTCCAATCTAGGAATATACTTTGAATTTGGTTATCATAAATTTTCCTTGTCTTTTATAATGGTGATTTATTTTTTAGCATATGGGTAAGTTATTTTTTAAACTGTCCTCAATTTGGGGCTTGTCTGATTGTTTATTTGTGATTAGGTTCAAGTTGAATATTTTGGCAGGACTATAAGAAAGGTGATTGTGTGTCTTTTTCAGTGCCTCATCTTAGGAGGCCCATGTGGGCAGTTTATCTCATTTAAGTGATGTTAAATTTGGTTATTTGGCACAAAAGTACTTTTTCCCTTCTGATAACAGGAGGTGAGTGGGCAACAGTTTGAGATGGAGTGAGTATCCTATTTCCTAGTGGGTTAGCCCAGTGGTTGGGCATTCACTGATGAACCTTTAATTACTTCTGTTATTAAAATGGATGGCTGGAAAATGATGATTCTTAATACTGTTATTCGTTTACATTTGTTGCATGGCATTATTTTGCAAAGAAGAGTCCTACCCGATATGGTGGTGCATGCGTGTAATTCCAGCGATTCAGGAGGCTGAGACAGGAGGATTCCAAGTTGGAGGCCAGCCTCAGCAACTGAGCAAGGCCTTAAGCATCTTAGTGAAACTCTGTCTCAAAATTAAAACACACACACACACACACACACGCACAAAAGGCTAGGAATGTAACTCAGTGGTAAAGCACTCCTGGGTTAAATTCCCAGTATGAGGGGGTGGGGGGAAGAGTCCCTAGCTCACTTTATACTTGATCTTCATTGTTTTTAGTATCTCAATGGACTCACTGATTTTTTATCAGATATTATTTATGTATTTCACTATTCTTTTTGATGCTCTACTTGATCCAAATTTGACCACTGGGAGCTCCTTCCAGGTGGTGCCCTTGCCTTCTCACTATTCTTCATATACTCTTACTTCAAGTGCTTTCTGGAATAACAAGACATCCCAGACTCACCTTGTGTTTTCCCTCCCCCAGACCTGGAATTAGTCATTTCTTCAAGGATCTCTGGTTCTGTTTAGAGCTCATGACCATTGACCTGTTATTGCTTCTAGGCCTTTGGAATGAATGGAACTAGAAATACGTATCTATTTTTAAAGGATGCATTTATACGGGTACTTCCAACTATAATCCAGCCCCACAAGGTCTCCACTCCTTTCCCCACTCCATATTTACAACTCCCTTCTCCACAGTAAAACCCTAGTTCCCCAAGACACCACTCTATTTACTCATTTGTTGCAATATACACAAAAAACTTTGGGAATTACTTTACCACAATCACCACCAACCACAAACTGCCTAAGTAAAGATGAAGATCTTTGTAGTTTTGTAATCTTTGGACTGCATTCCACCAAGAGTGTGCAGTGAGTATACTGTGTTCAAAATTTCTTGGGGGGCTGGGGTTGTGACTCAGAGGTAGAATGCTCGTCTAGTACAGCTGAGGCCCAGGGTTCGATCCTCAGTACCACATAAAAATAAATAAATAAAGGTATTGTGTCCATATCCAACTAAAATTTTTTTTTAAGTTTATTGGATTAGTTCTTTGTTTTCCCCTGCATAGTTATAATACCTATTTGACCTACACTTAGGTTCAACTCCATTTAATAAGTATTGAAAACAGGCTCAAGGTCATAGTCACCAAGAGAACCTGGAAGCTAAAGATGTGTGTTGCCAATCTAGGGAAAACTCATGCTTTAGTCATTGATGGGGGCGCAAGACCCACATCCTGCTGGGACATGGCCATGACCCCTCCTCTTCCACATAACACAAAATTATGTGAAACTATCAGAAAATGAGCAGATGCACCTGCAGAGCTAATGCCAAGTACAGTTCCCAGCTCAGACCATTGAAGGCCAAGTTTGTCTCATTCTTTCAATGCTTCTGAGTTTTGAAAAGGAGAATACCAGAGACAGAAAAACAAGGGGATTGAAGTGAGAAGAGGAGAGAAAGCCAGAGGAGAGAGAGGAAAAAAACAGATGGAAAGAATGGCACCCATTAGAATGGCAGCCAAGTGCTGGGGACATAGCTCAGTTGGTAGAGTGCTTGCCTCGCAAGCACAAGGCCCTGAGTTCGATCCCCAGCACCGCGTGTGAGGTACTGCAAAGCCCAGACTGCCTCAGCTTGGCTGACCCTTCCTTACCTATTCTCTTTATAGAACAGGTGGCTGAACGAGAAGATTGGCTCCTCTATCTGAGCTGGTGATTCAGTTGGGAGACTCCAGCACCCCTGCCATCAACTAAGCCTCCCTAAGACCTCAGTAGCCCTTGGGCATCAGGGCAGATTTTGTTATTGAGGTGCCACAGGGTGGTGCTGGCATCCTTGTGCCAACAAGATAGGACTTCTCCCAGATTCTTCTGGGTGTGAATTAGTTCCAACTGGGCAATCTCCCCTTTCTCCAATCATGCCAAGGGGAGAAGAACTGAGTCCACTCTTTCTGAGATCTGCTCTGTACTGTTGCACAGCACAAAAGTAAGCCAGAAAAGTCCACATCTGACTTGGCAGTGAGAAGCCCAGGTGAGTGATGAGGATAAAGAGGAGCTGAGAGCCTGCTGTTGAGACAGATGTGCCAATCCCCCTCCCACCCACAAGCCTGCTGATGGAGGCTCATCATCCTCTCCCCATGAGGTCCTGGGCTGCCAGCACGTGGCAGTGCTCATTCCACTGCCCCTCCACCCCTCCTGCCCTCCAGAAAGCAGTTAATACATATTCCCCCTAAAGCAAAATTCATATGTGGCTAAAAGTGTGATCCTTCCAAGAGAATGTGAATTTCAGCAACAGATCTCTAGGCCTAGAGGTCAGAGCAAAACTGGTGGGAATTCAGGCAGACTTCTCAGCAGAGTTGATTTTCACCAGGAGGTGGTGGTTCAGGCCATTAAGGTCCTGTTTCCTTTCCCTCCCCTCTCCAAGAGGCCAGGTCCCCAACTCCTCGTTCCAAAACTTGATAAAAAGTCCCCTCTGGCATCCCAGGGGATCCAGCTCTGTCTTCAGAACTCCCTGCAAATCATGACACTGGCCATTTGTAAGGCTGGCTCGGAATGGAATAACAAGATTTGAGAGGTGCTCAATTAATTTATTCTTTTGAGTTACCATAGAACTTGAGGGCCTGAATAAATTTAGTGACACCATAAACTTTATTTCAGCAACAACCTGGCCAAAAGCTCACAAGAATGTTGCCTAAATGATTCTATGCAATGACTGTCAAAACAAAGCATTGGAAGGACCCAGGTTAAGTACAATAATATCATACCCCTGTCTGCATTTTGATAGTGAAATATTGGCAAAGTCCTTCTAAGAAAACATGTAAGGGAAGGTGACTGACCTACAGGTGTGGAGCCAAAGACTCAAGGTAGAATGGAGATGGGGCTGTTACTAGCAGTGAGCCTTCCTAGTCGCCTTAACTGTGGACAGGAGCCTAGAGAGCCACAGGTCCTAGAGAAGGGTGAGAGGAGAGGAAGGAAATTTCTAGAGGCACTGTCTTTGGAAAAAATATCAAACTAAGAGACTGGCAGATAGGTTACCAATGGGAAAAACCATATTGAGAAATATTTTTGGTGTGTTAGAGGATGTGGGAAGACTTACCCAAAGGTTCAAAGAAATCTAAGCAAAGAACAAAAAAAAAAAAAAAAAGCAGCAATTAGCCCCAGGAAACTAAAAATGTTATACAAGAAAATAAATGTCATGATTGTACACCACTTGGCTCAGCATTAAACAAAATTAACGGTGTGTTTTCATTTTTTTAAAAAAATTATAATCTTGTTAATATTACTTGACTTCTTAACTGTGTTCAGTTATTATTTTGATAAAACGTTACTTTGAAAAGTTTTCAGCAAAGTTAGGATCTTCTCAAATCTGTTAAAGCAAGTAGATGGGGTTTGAACTCAGTGTGGCGTTTGGCGAGAAGTTATATGTTGATGTCCAGTGGTTTTGTTCTCTTAGCTCTTTCTTCCAAATGCTTCAAGTTCAGAAGGAAGTCGGGGGCTTGGCATGTCACATCAGATCACATCCCCTTGGGGCAGTACGAACATCCAAAAGTCACTCACAACTCAAGACACCCTGAGAGCTTCAAGCATCCTTGTGAGCCTGAATTTTGCTGGCAGAGTAGCCTGGGGCTGAGAGCCAATGGACAGGACTCTTGTCCTAGCGTGGCCACCAACAGATTGACAGAGTATGAGGTGAAGTCAAATGATCCCACACAGCCCACGCTTCACCCTGGACTTTAGTGTGCTCAGCTCTAAAACCGGACAGGGAAAGGGCACAAGATGATTATCTATGCATCGTTTCATTCAATAAGGCAAGTTTATGGAGCTCCTCCCACATCCACCCTGGTCACAGGAGTTAAGCTCTGAACCAGACCCACAAAGGATCTGCCTTCAAGCAGTTTGCAATTCAGTGGGGGAGAATAACAAGAAACCAGGGAGCAGTAGACAAGGGATTATAAATTGTTGCAATAAAAAATAATGCAGGGCAAGGCGTGGGGGGCTCATTAGATGGGGTGGGCAGGGCAGGTGGTGCTGGGTCGAGGAGGGGACTTTTTGAGCTGAGATTTGAGTGATCAGAAAAAGCAGTGTGGGGATTATCCAAAACCATAGGAGAAGGGGGTTCAGAGAAGCACAGTGAGGCTTTAAGTGGAGAGCTTGCAATTGGGGCTGACTTGTGTGTTTAAAAACAGCGCTGTCTGCTGTGAGAGAAGAGAGATGGAGCCCAGAGCTGCCAGAGGCTGCTGCTATAAGCCTGGCAAGTCTGAGGGTGACCGGAGCAGAGTGAGTAGATTCGGGTAACTGGGGTCTAGGAGTTCTTCAGCCCTTCCTCCAGTTGATACCATCTGCTCTCAATCCTCCTCAGGATGAGTTTTGTCATTTTCTCCGGGAAGGGATCAGGGCCATCAAGTCCTAAGCAGCAATTTGAGGCAGTCTCCTAAGCCCAGAAGGAGCCTTTGTGCAGTTTTTTGAAAAAGGCGTCTTTTTCTCCTTATAAACGCAGATTTAACCACGGCTCCTGATTTGTTAGTGGCGATGACCTGCCTTTGAGCCCCAGCTCCCAGGAAGAGGGTGGGTATGTGGGTGCCTTTGTGTAGTGCACAGCCTTCTCTAGGTGAGAAGGGTGCTGCTTTGAAAGCTGGAACAGAGATTTTTCCAGACTCAAGAGTGACACCGCGATCCCCGGGCTTCCAGCGAACAGCCAGGCTGCCCGGCACATCTGGGTGTCCTTGAGCTGCAGCCCAGAGGAATGCGGGCTGTACTTGGAGGGAATGCTCAAATGCCTCGGGGAGGGGAATTTGTGTCTTCTGCGGGAGAGGAATTAGGAGCCCTTTGAAGACGAGATTTCCTTCCCAGAAAATTAAAGCTTAGGACAGGCTGGGAGATGTCCCCTGGCAGAAAGCCCGCCCGCGCTTCCGGTCCGCGCCAGCCGCCAGCGGGGCCAGACCCGGCCAGACCTCGCGGAGCACCAGCGCAGCCCCGTGCACCTGACTGCCCTGCTACCCTCCCCACTCCCGGGGACCTGCAGTTAACCGCTAGCCCAGAGCCTGGTCCAGGAGACCCCAGAACCAGAAATCGAATACCTGTAGATGGAGGGGGGCGGGGTTAAGGGGAATGAGGAGGGAAGGAGGAGAAATAAAGGGGCAGGGGAGGTAAAGAAGACAGAACAAGGATGGTCCCACATCTATTAACTTTTAGACACTGTCCGGGATCTAAACTCCCCCAGACTTTTCCTGTCTGACCTTGAGTGGCCCCATCTATGTTCGTTCGTTCGTTCATTCATTCATTCATTGAGTTCATCAGCACCATTGAGTGCCAAGCCCTGGGTCAGGTGCTGGGGTGCAGACATAAGCCAAATAGGCCAATACCTGTTCTTTTGAAATTTTTACATAGTCAAACTAAATCCAAATATAAAAATAAATGGAGATAAGTACTAAGAAAAGAATAGCTATTCTCTGAGCACATAATGGGGACCTGGTATCCTATTTGGGGGAACCAGGCACTTTGAGAATAAGATAGACTCCTTTCCTTCCAACTTTTTATTTTGAAATTTTCAAACATATAAAAAAGTTGCAATAATATTATCCTGGACTTATTATCTAGATTCACCAATTGTTAATATTTTATCATATTAGTTCTCTGTACATTTATTTTCCTGCATGATTTGAGAGAAAGTTTCAGGCATTATGACTTTTTTTTTTTTTTTTTTTTTTGTGGTGCTGGGGATTGAACCCAGGGCCTTGTGTTTGACAGGCAAGCACTCTACAAACTGAGCTATACACTATGACCCTTTGTACCTAAATATTTTGGTACATATATCCTAAGAACAAGGACTTTCTTTGTAACCACAGTGTCCTGTCCAAGTTTAGGATTAATGCATATACTAATTGTATCAATACTCAGAACATAATGGGCTGAACTGTGTCCCCCCAGATTAATATATACAAATCTAACAACCAGTACCTCAGAATGCTGCAGTATTTGGAGATAAGACTATTAAAGATATAATTAAGATAAAGTAAGATCATGTGAGTGGGTCCTAATTCAATGAGTAGTGACCTTCTAAGAGGAAGAAATTAGAATATAGATATACACAGAGGGAAAACCGTGGGAACACATAGCAAGAAGGTGAGAAAAGAGAGGCCTCAGCATACAGCAAACCTGGTGACACCTTGATGGACTTCTAGACTCTAAACTGTGAGAAAACACATTTCTATTATTTCAGCCACAGTCTGTACTATTTTGTTATGGCAGCCCTAGCCAATTAATACACAGGTCTCAACCAAATTTTTCTCATTAAAATTGGGATTAAACCCAAGGCCTTACACATGCTAGGAAAGTGCTCTACCACTGGGCCACATCCACAGCCCTTCCCTCCAACCACCCGCTTTTGAGACAGGATCTTGCTAAATTGCCCAGACAGCCCTCAAACATCCAATCCTCCTGCCTTAACCTCCAAGAAGCTGGGATTACAGGAGTGTACCATCTTGCTCGGCTCCAAATAACATTCTTTATGACATTTAAAAAAAAAAAAATCTAGGACTCACTCAAGGATCATACGTTGCATTTCATTATCAATGTAGTCTAGAACAATCCAGAGTGTCTCTATAAATACAGAACAATCTTCCCCATCTTTTTCTTTAAGGTCTGTCCTGCCAATGATGTCTTTGAAGAATCTGGACCAGTTATCTTGTGTGATATCTCATGGTCTTGATTTATCTGCACTGTAGCTTTCCTGGCTAGAATACTGTACTAATGATGTTTGTGGATGAGGCAAGGACCAAAAACAAGCAGTAGGAACTCTGGGTAGAAATGATCACAGGAGCCGCTTGCAGAGCAGAGCAGAGCAGAGCAGCCCACCCCGTGGTAGCACGGTGCTCACCATATTCAGAAAGAGCATGCGAGACTGTGTAGGCAGAAGCACGGGCCTTGGGAAAAGGAATTTAAAAATAAAAAAGGTCAATTGAGGTCAGAATGTAGAGATGACAAAGGCCAAGTTAAGACACCTGGTTTTTCATTGAGGCCTTGGGAGTCTCTGGAGAGGTCTATGTGACATGCAGAGTCGGGGACATGCTTGTGATCAGAAAGCCCAGAGGGTTTGGGTGCCCTGTCCAAATCACACAGAGATTGGCAGGGCTACAGCTGGAGCCCAAGACTCTGAATTCCTAGGAGTTTTCTGCATACTCTGAGCGCTTTAACACAAATGTTTACTGAATGGTTAAAGCACCTCTTGGGAATCACTGGAGTCAGTCAGGCCCAGGGAGGAGGAAGAAGGATAAGACATGGAGTTTGAGTGAAGGCAAATCAGAGAGTCAGGGAGCTTGCCAGTCTCCAGAGTCAGAGTCCAGACCAAAAGGCAATGTATGAAGCATGCAATAAGTGCCAAAAAATCATTTGCCTTCTTCCTTCCTCTTGTTCTTTTGCACACTATTTTCACATTGCCTGGTTCATTTCACCTAAATACTAATCCTAAATAATAGTTACTGAAAGATGTTCTCATTCAACAGATTTGAAAACCTGGTGCCTGGAGAGATTCAGAAATTCAGAATCAGCAATGGGTTAGGGTGGCACTGCAGATTTCCCAAGGCTCCCAAGGCATCCAGTGTCTCCTGAAATTTCAAATTCCATGACATTCCTTTCTATTTCCCCGATTTACTATATGCAAATGGAGTTAGGCAACAAGGTGAAGTGAAGAGGGGCCAGGCTTAGGGTTTCCCAAGGAACTTTTTTTGAGGACAAGTATTCACCCCGTTTTCCAAACCCATTTGTAAGCATCCTGCAGCTGAGTTGGTGAGGTCTGGGTTTGGACAATGAGTCTAACTGGAGACAGCGTGGGAGGGTGGGGACAGCCAGGGTTCAGCGTGTCATTTGGCGGTTACCATTAGTTTCTGAGGCACATGTGCACCTGGACTTTCCAGGGAGCCAGTACCAAGCTGATTATGGGCCAAACCACAGCCAGCGGCTTGAAGGAGGAGAAATGATTCTGTGGTCACTGGACCTAAATTGCTGAAGTGGAAGTCAGTCACAGTGGCGCCTTGAGGGGTTAGTTTATTGAGGAGAAAAGACAGGTGACAAATAATCCCAAGATAGCTCCTGGCTCAGAGCAAGAGTACTATAAACTCGAAATATGTAAACTACGAAACTCATAGAAGAAAAGATGGGGAAAAGAAAGGAAGAAATGGAAGAACGTTGGTTAGATGGTAAGATTTTACTGTCACTTTTCACAATACTTTGGTGTTAACAGGAAATGCCCTGAATCTTGAAATAAAAAGACCACATGGCACCACATTCTAGGGGCACACATAAGCTTCGAGCACAGAGTCACAGCCACAACTATCCATAGCCACATCCACGGAGGTAGACACTCAACTTCACACTATAGTCTCAGCTTCCCAAATTCCCCCGAGGTCTATGGAACCATATAAAATTGCCTCTCCACTTCTGTCAACTCCCCATTCACCCAGGGGAGAAGACCCACCTCCACCTTAGCAGCCAACCACCACCCTATCCTCAGATCATACTCTCAGATACACAGTCACACCCCCAACTGTACCAGACACAAAGCCCGCTGCACCAGCAAAGTCAAACATGCAAGAACCCTCAGATCAGATGACTAATGCCCCACTCCTCTATACCTGTTCACGGCCACCCCTCTTCCTACCCAGAATCTCAGTAGGGGCTCTGCTTTGCTCAAATTTCTACCCAAATGCAGTGGCCAGAGCTAGATTGACTGGGTGGAGATGGTGTTCTTATCTCCAGCTCTAGAGTATCAGGTAGTAGGGACCAGGGCTGAGGTCTATGTGTCAGGGGTTACTGCCTTCCAATAAGAATGTCTTTGTCCTAAAAGAAGAATAGGAGTGGTTGGAAAGGAAGAAAAGGAGGGAGACAAGAAAAGAAGAAGACATTCTAAGCCCTAAGCAGCATCTCTCATATATTACTCCTGTAGAGAATGGAGAAGAGAACACATCTTATAGGAGCAGGTATCCTGCTCCTGGATGGGGTCCAAGGTATCCAGGTTCCACAGTGGGACAGGTGTTGAAGGGGAAAAAAATCTGCCCCTCTGGGTAATCTCCAAAGACACTTCCCAATTCTATGATGCTTAGAGAAGGGCAAAAATAATAACAAACACTATTTCACATTTGAAACATTCATATGGCTGTCTTATTATCTCCACTCTGTGCTATCAACTCATTACCTCATTTTGTGCAACCTGACTGTTTATAATATTCCAACTTCTGTGCAACCTTGGCCAGGAGGAAAGAGGTCTGGGTTCCTGTTGTTGGAAAGATCATTTAAACTTCTCCTCTGTTGGATCCTCACCTCTAAAACGAGGGGACACTCTAGGTCACACTTGAGTTTTCTTCTAGCTTTACTGTCTTATACTTCTACCAATTCAGGGCAGCACTGTCCAGTAGAAATACAATGCAAGCCACAGAGATAATTTAAAAATTTTAAGTCATTACATTTTTAAAAACTAAAAAGAAGTAGGTAAAAGTAATTTGAATAATACATTTTATTTAACTCAAAATATCCAAGATTTCAGCACCTCAACATCAATGTTTTAAAAATTATGAGATATTTTATATTCATTTTCTCAGTGAGTATTTTAAATTGATAGCACATGTCAACTTGAGTGCTGGAAATTTTTGCTAGAAATACTTGATCTGCTTTTAGATTTTATAAATTTGTAGTTATAAAAGTAAAAGGTATGATCCACACACCTATGTCATTTCAACAATGGTTAAAATTTTTTTTTCAATAACTGACTTGAGCATCAGTTTTTAAATTAAAATTAAGTAGAGTCATATGTCACTTACTGCTGGGGATAAGTCGTGAGAGCTGCATGGTTAGGTGTTTCATTGTGTGAGCATCATAGGGTATACTTACGCAAATCCATTCTGTATAGCCTGGTACCCACCTAGGCTGTATGTCATAAATACATCTCCTGGACCACAATGACCAAAGCAACATGAGATTAAACCAAGGACAAGACAAATGATGCAATCAAGAGACCCAGGAAACACGAGATGTAGGAGCCTGCAGCCCATTTAACCTGACATACTTTTTTTTAACTATAAAAAATATTTTTAATAAGTAGAAGCAGTACACTCTAAGATAATGATCAATTGTATAGCATTGCAAATACATGAACCAGTAACATAGTCATTTATCACCAAGCACTATGTATGGTACATAATTGTCTGTGCTATATTTTACATGACAGGCGATGCAGTAGGTCTGTTCCCACCAGCGCCATCTATGTTATTTACATCAACATAATGTGAGGAATGTTCTGCTATGACATCAAAATGCCTACGATATCACCAGGCCATAGAAATTTTTCATTCAATTACAATCTTATGGAACCACTATCAAATATATGGTCTGTCCTTAGTGGAAACATCCTTATGCGTCGGGCACGTGATTAAAGGCAGTTTCCGCCACATCTCAAGTGTTCCACTGAAGCACGTGGCTACCACATTGGACAGCAGTGATTGGAATACTGCAGAGTGTGTGGGGCCCAGTGTTGCCCTCTTGCCCTCGACTCATAGGTCCCCAGAGTGCTTGAGACTGCTGGGTAAGAGTGAGATGGATGTGGAAAGGTGCCACCACCAATGTCATCCCAGGCAACACCTGCCCCGCCACACCTCTGCATGTCAAGGAAAAGCCAGTGAAGGGGCAGACTCACCTCGCCCATGGAAAGAGTCTCCAGCTCCTTTCCATCCAGCTGCTGCCAACATTTCCGCAGGCGGAGGCCACATTTCCAGCTCAGACGCAAAGGCACTCGAAGGCACGGGCAGGCGTCTGAGCTTCCTCTCTTTCTGCAAAGGAATGCCCGCTTGGGCGGCCAGCCCGGCTGCAGTCCAGACTCTACGTGTCACTTCAGGGATTTGGCTTCATTACTGCCAGTCAGATGCAGAGTGATGGCTGGTTGGTGGGGGTGAGAAGGTGGCAGGGGACAAAGTACCAGGGAGCAGTGGGTGAAGCGTTAGCACCAGCAAGGGGTCAAAAGGACACATCCACTTCAGGCTATGTGCTCTATCTCCCCCAGACACAGGGAACATTTGTGGATTTCAGAATATCACCTGGAACCTCACAGCCCCCACCCAGGGGAAGTTTCAAAAGCCACCTCCAGGATGATCCTTTCTGCTTCCTACAGAAAAGTTAACAACTAGCGAGGGCTTCACACATGGTGTTATTCTCTTCATGGAAAAATTGAAACTCAAATAAGTAACTTGCCCAAGGTCATTCGGCTGCAAAACTGAAATTTAAACCCAAGTCTGTTTGACACCAAAGTCTGTACTTTCTATTAATAATACCTAATAATAATAGGTGACCTTTATTGAATGGTGCTATGTGTCTGGCACTATGCTGTGTTCTTTATAAAAGTGAACTTCTGCCAGGCACAGAGGCATGTGCCTGTAATTCCAGCCATTCGGGAGGCTGAGACAAGAGAATTACAAGATGGAGGACAGTCTGGGCAACTTAGCAAGACCCTGTCTTAAAATAAATTTTAAAAGAGTGAACTTGTTTATATTCAAAATATTTCTGTGAAGTCTAATCTCATGACCATGTTATAAATAAGGAAAACTAAGTCTCAGAGAGATTATATAACTTGCCAAAGATCTTGAAACTTGTGATAGAGATTTGAGCCTGGCTTCTAAACTCATGTGCTCAGTCATGACATGATGCCTCTTCATTAATGAGAATTGTTATGATGGAGACCCAGCTGATATCCTGCATCTTCTTGATCCACCTCTGACCTCAGTGCAACTGAGATGGCTTGCAGTCCAAAGAGAGTCTCCCTCAAGTACCTACATTCTCTGCCTCCAGCTTTCTTAAGTACTGGAGGAGCTGTGGGGATCTTAATATGTTCAGTGTATATTTTAGTCAGCTTTTTCATCACTGTGACCAAAAGACCTGATAAAAATGACACAGGGGAAAGGAAGTTTAGTTATGGTTTCAGAGGTTTCAGTCCATAGATGCCAATTTCAAAGCTCTGGGCCCAAGGTGAGGCATCAAGGAGGAAGGGCATGACAGAGGAAAGCAGCTCAGGGCAAGGCAATCAGGAAGCAGAGAGAAAGGGCTCCTATCACCAGGGACAAAATATAAATCCCAAAGGCATGCCCCTAGTGACTTACCTGCCTATAAATTACCACCAGTTAATCCATCCAAATAGATTAAAGCATTGATTGGGTTAAGGCTCTCATAACCCAAACATTTCACCTCTGAATGTTCTTGCATTGTCTCATACATAAGCTTTTGGGGGAAGCCTCATATCTAAGCCATAACAGTATATTAATCTCCTAGAGCTGCTGTAACAAAGTTCCATAAACTGGGCAGCTTACAACAACATTAAGATTTATTCTCTCACACCTGGAGTCTAGAAGTACAAAATCAAGACTTCAGCAGGGCCATGTTCTTTCTGAAGGTTCTGGGGGAATTTTTCTTTGCTCCCTCCTGGGTTTTGGCAGTTGTTGGTAATCCTGGGCTTGTGGTAACATCATTCCAATCTCTGCCTCCATCTCCATGTGGCCATCTTTCCTCTGAATCTCTTTGTGTGTCTTGTTATAAGGACACCAGTTTTGTTTGCTTGTTTGTGGTACTGGGAATTGAACCCAGGGGCATTCCACCTCTGAGCTACATCCCCAGCCCATTTCATATTTTATATTGAGACAGGGTCTCACTTAGTTGCCTGGGCTGACCTTGAACTTGCAATCCTCCTATCTCAGCCTTCCAATATTACAGGTATGCAACATCTTGCCCAGCTAAGGACATCAGTCTTCTTGGACTAAGGGCCCATCCCACTCCATATGGCCCCATCTTAACTAAGGAAATCTGTAATAAACTTCTTTCCAAATAAGATCACATTCTGAGGTTCTCTAAACCTCAGAGTGAGTAGGTAGACAATGCCCTAGACACCCATCCCCTGATAGCACAATCCTGAGTCTTATTCCATAAAATTTCCCAGGGGTTCCCCAGTTTCCCACCTGACCAAGCCTCAGTTGCCCACAAGAACCTGCTCATGTTGTGCACATGTACTCCCAGCAATATGGACAGCTCAGACAGGAGGATCACAAGTTTGAGGCCAACCTCAGCAATTTAGCAAGACCTTGTCTCGAAATAAAAAAATAAAAAGGGGCTGGGGATATAGCTCAGTTGGTAAAGTGCTTGCCTTGCAAACACAAGGCCCTGCATTTAATCAAAAACAAAACAAAAAACTAAAAATAAAAAGGACTGAGAATGTGGCTCATCAGTGAACAACCCATGGGTTCCAATGCAAGTACCAAAAAACAAACAAAACAAAAACAACCCTGCTCTTAGTGCCTTTTCTTATTATTTTTCTGTCTCACTTTCACTTTACCCATTTCTTCATTTGGGCTTTTTCAGATCACCTCCCAAAGAAAATACCTTTTTCCAGATTTCATTTTTTTGCCCCCATTGAAGAGACAATCCAAATACATGACTTATTTTAGGTGACTTATTTAGGGAAAAGAAAATGAACCTTAGTTCTTAAATCTGTTCTGTATGCCCTGCCTCATTTCAGGCAGCCAGGAGAGTACAAGGCTCTCTTCCCTGTGTTGGTTTGAGCAGACTGATAATGTCTTGTATTTGACCCCTCTTAGGGCTGGGTTTGGGAGAGTAGGCTATGTCTAAAGAAGGTCTATGACCACATGTACAAAGTTGTTGTCATTTTTTAACACTTGTGTATTCAATGTTGAGTGTATCAGTCATTCCCAAGAAATGATATTAACATTAAAAATTGTACAAAACAAGGAAATCCGATATACCAGTAAGAGAGGAAAGATCCAGAAGGTGGAATATAGAATAGTGAAATTGTAACTTGGGGTTTTTCTAGAACTATTATCTATTGCATACACCACCTCTGTGGTTTTGTTCACAATAAGCTCATTCATCACCTAGTTGAACATGTCTTAAAATGCGTCCTGATAGATGTGCCTAAGAAAAACATTTCTGTAATCTAGTCACATGTATGCATTCTGGTTATTCTTTATGGTTTTTGAAGATATGTGGTCCACATTAGTATATTACAGGTTTTTAAATCTCGCTGTTGAACAAAAACTCCAGTTTAATATTGCTTCCCAAACTTATCTGACCATGGATCATTTTCCTCATATAATACCTATTTAATATTCCACAAAACTGGTGTTCCGTAGAATCCACTTTGGGAAACCCCAAACTATTTAAGCAGTATGTGTGCAAATGTCATTTTCCCAGCCCACACAACTCCCATTGTGGACAACGTGGAGTGCGTCAGGATGCAGTTCTTCTCTTTTTTTTTTTCTCTACCTCACTCTTTACCCCAATCTCTAATCTCCCTTCTGGCTTTTGTCCCTTTCTCCATTTTGTTTAGCTCTTGGCAGTGAGCAAGATCCCCCACCAGCATAGTTAACCTTGACACATGAATTCCCTTATCTAAGTCCCCCTTGTGCAGTCTGGGCTTCTGAGTGGCTTGCTCAACCCTACCTCCTTCAGGACACAGACATCTACGCAGGAAGGTGTCTGTCACCAGTGAGCATCCATGATCAATCAGCATGACTCAGATCCTCCTGCGGCTGGAGACAGTGAAACACCTTTCCAAACATGAGGTCTGTTATGGGTTGAATTGTGTCCCGTCAAAATTTGTATGTTGGAGTCCCATGCCCAGGACCTCAGAATGTGACCTTATTTGGAAAGAGGGTTGTTGCAGATGTAAGTAATTAAGTAAAGATGAAGTCATACTGGCCTAGGGAGGGCCCCTAATGTAATATGACTGGTGTCCTTATAAAAAGGGGAAACTTGGAGACCGGCACACACAGGGAGAACACCATGTGAAGATAGGAGTAATGTTGCCACAAGCCAAGGAAGTACCAGAAGCCAGGAGTGAGGCTTGGAACAGATCTGCCCTCAGGGCCTTCAGAGGAAACAAGGCCCTGCTGAGACCTCATCTCAGACTTCCAGCCTCCAGAATGTGAGAGAGTACATTTCTGTTGCTCAAGACACTCAACCTGTGGTGCTCCATTATGGCAGCCCTGACAAACAAAAACGTAGGGGTAAAGTCTCTGTTTATTGTTCTCCCCTATTTTCACTAGCAGGGAGTTCCTGATCCAGCTTCCTTGACATGGGAGGGATGAAAGATAGTGGGAACTGAGCCTCTGGGCACCCCCAGTTCCAGACATCATGGTAAACTGACAAGAGAGGTCAGTTTCCATGCTGCCTTAGTGGCTAAATGGATAGACTCAGAACCCCTCTTTTGGCTGTGGTGTGTATGTCCTCTTCTTGATTTTCACTGGGTCTCTGACCTCTGACTTATCACACTGCAGATTTTTGTGGTCATTGGGAGTGTACCCCAAGCTTCCCTCCCAGGCCTCTGGGCTCATACTGACCCCCTGACAAAGCTATGGCGTATCACTGGCTAGGAAAGCACCCTGGAGATGGACTTGCCAAAGTCTTACCCAGAGGTAGGACATGAAATCCTGGCCGCCTCAGAGATGATGCCAAAACTATAGGTTCACCACCTAATCAGGCTGGACCCTCTGCATTTTGGTGTATTGCCATCGAGATGAGCAGGACACAGATGCCTATATCCAACTCTGGCAAAACCACTGTATTTGGGAACATCAGATAGACCAGGGTTTCTCAATCTTATCATTATTGACATATATACTCCAGATAAGTTTTTAATGTGGTAGCTTTCCTGTACAATGCAGGATGTTCAGCAGCATCCCTGACCTCTAAACTCTGTATGCCAGTAGCAACCTCCCCCTCCCAAGTTATACAATCAAAACCATCTCCAGACTTGCCAAGTGACCTGTGGGAGGTGCAAAATCACACACAATTGGGACCCACTGAGTTAGATCAACCTCAACACACTGATTCTTTACTCTGAGGTCCTTACAATCTGATATTATTTTATTATTTCAATGACTCTGGGTTTTTAAAATCTTTATTATTTTCTGAACTCAGTTATGTAAGAAAAACCTACAAAAAGAAAAAAGACTAGCAGAAAATGTTAATCATGGTTGTCTCTGCATGCTGGGTAGTAAATTTGTGGGTGAATTCTTTTCTCTCTACTTTTTTGGATTTCTTTTATTTGCTATATTGAGCATAGCTTAGTCTGTAAATAACAAAAATCTATTTGACTGAAAGCTTGGGCATTTTCACGTTAAATATAATAATAACACCTTATTATAAACAGGATAAAAAATTCTCATTAATTGTAACAAGAGGAAGGGAAGGGAAGGTAAAAAGCACAGTTTGAATCCTAGCCTTAAGTAAGCTAGTATTTTACTCTGCCAGGGTGGAAGGGGAATATTTGTAAAGCATTTAGAATAGACGGAGTTTCATAAATGGTGGCTTACACCATTATTGGGTTCCCTTCCAGCTCAAGACTCTGGGTCCCTCTTTATCCTATGCTTGTGCTGCCCATATATGTTGGTGATCATAAAGTCACCAGTGTGAACTTGGAAGATTCACTAGGGCCTCTCTTGGCAAGTGGTCCCTTTTCTCCAACTCTTCCAACTCAGCAACTCTTCTAGGAAGAAAACAATGATGGTTCTTAATTACATTATCACAGTTCACATTTTCCAGAAACAGTTTTCCTTTTCTCAACCACTCTATGAAGTAGGAATAATAATCCCCTTTTCAGAGACAAAGAACCAAACTCAAGGTTATGCAACTTCTCCAAGGCTACCTAGTCTTACAAGAGTCAGCATCAAAAAGAGACTGGCTCCCTCATCAAATAGTCCAACTCCCTCCACCTGTCCAGTTTCATGGGAGATAAAATTGAAGCTTAGTGAATGAAGTGGCTGATATCTAAGGTCACCCAGTGAACACGAGCCAGACTCTCATTGTAAATCAGTGTTGATAGCACTCACACAGGCAGCTCCTACCTGGGGGGATAGAGAGGACACTGACGATTCTTGAACAATAACTGAAGTTAGGAATCAGGATAACATCATGTTTAGAGAAGTGGATCTGGCGCCAGATAGCCTGAGTTCAAATTCTCCCTCTTCCTCTTATCCCAGCTGTGTGATCCTGAGCAGGTTACTTACACTATGTGGGGCTTCCATTTCCTCATTTCTAAGAAAGAAAATATTAATATATCTTAAAATATTTATTTAACAAATTTATTTATCAAATAAATTAATCCACATCTGCACCTAGAATATACCTGCCACATACTGAACACTCAATGAACATTAGGTATTACTACACTTCACACAATGAGCTACTAAGAAATCAGACAGTGACTAAATTTTTTTTGCTTAATTCCTTGACAGAAAGTTTTTTTTTCCCTCACAATTTAAACTAAATCACTATCTTTGTGAAAAATTTGGAAAAGACAGATGAATAATAACACTCACTCTTAACTAGTTAACAAAACATTTTTTACCTTGGGAAACCTCAAGCATATACCAGAATAAAGAGGATGAGTATAGAATCTCTATATTCCCATCATTTAGATTCCTTAAATACTAACTTCTGGTCAATCTTATATCATTTATAGCTCCATTTACTTCTCTTTAATACTCACCTTCCATCTTTTAGAGAAAATCCCAGTCATCAATTTTCTCTCTAAATATTTCATATGAATCTCTGAAATATAAAGATTCTCTTTATTAAGTTATAATGCCAACCCATCACACCTTTAAAGATTAACAATCAATGTTGAATATCATTATAGTACCAGTGTCCAAATTCACCCCAATTGTCACATAAATGTTCCAGTTTGAATTGGTATTCAAATTGCATCCACATGTTGATTTGGCTAATGTTTCTTAAATTTCTTTTAATCTACAGATTCCCCCTTCCCATCTTTCTTTCCCTGCCATGCATTGCATTTGTTTAGGAAATGGAGTCATTTGTCCTCTAGAGTTTCCCTACTCTGGATTTCGCTGATTGCATCCCTATGGTATTACTTAACATGGTCCTCTGAACCATGTGTTTCCTGTAGATTAGTAGTTCTAGAGGTGTGGTCAGATTCAGGTTTGATTTTGTGCCAAGAATTCATTATAGATAGTATTATGGTTTCCACTGGGAGACACGATGACCGTCTTCCTCTTGATCGCTCTTTTTGAGAAGTGAGCAGCCTTTGATGATCATAGCCTATAGCCTCTGATTTTGTTAGAGGTTACAAAAAGTGATATTCTAAATACTTATCAGTACTTTCTATTCATTCACTGGAGCTTCCTATAAAGAAATACTAACTCTCATCATGAATGAGGAAAAGCAGGATGAACACTTGATTCTTTTTGTCCAACTTTCAAAATAAATATCCCAGACTGGGGATGTAACTCAGTGGTAGAGTACTTGCCTAGTATGTACCAGGTCCTGGGTTGGGTCCCCAGGACCAAAATAAAAACAAAATTCTTTTTTGAAAAATAAAGATCTCTGCTATCATCCAAAGGTGAGTAATAAATTTTTAATTTTTTTAACATTACTAGTTGTCATCTATATTATTAGCTTATAGGTACAAACATACTTTGTATATTTTAATCCATTGCAGTTGGTATTATCAATGCTCAAATTATTTCAAACTTTTCATCATTTTCTTTGCTCTTAAGTAGAGAGTTGACAGGAGAGTTCTTTATTTTCTCTTTCTAGTTTTTCTGTGACAAGTGGTCTGTTAAGACTTTGTGTCTCTACTGAGACCAATTTAGGTAACTGTATTCTTCTAGAAAATTATCCATTTCATCTAAGTTTTTAAATACTTTTGTTTAGAGTTGAGATGTTTTTATTTCAGATTTCCTCTGCTTGGATATTTATTCCTACCCACCAATAGCCAGTATTTCTAATTTTGTGGGTCTGTATTTTCTCCCATTTATTTTCTTAACAATTTTAATTGGTGGCTTGTCTATTTTATTGATCATTTCAGTCTTTGGTTTATTTGTTAGTTTGACTTCCTAATTTATTAATTTCTACTTTCATCTTTATTAATTCCTGCCTTCCAAATTCCTTTGGCTTAATTTGTTGTTCTTTAGTTTTTGAATGAGGTGTGTGGTTCATTTATTTTCATTCTTATTGATATGGGTATCGAATGCTAGACGTTCAATTAACTAATGAATAGCACAGACTTGTGTTTCCATTGTTGTATTTTCAAGAAATTCTGTATTTTCACGTTGTTCTCCTACTTCTAACAGCTGCTTATTAAACTTTAAGTTTTGTTTTCAGCTAGAATTATCTTTTTGGTTTTAATTTTATTAATAAATATTAGTTTTATTGTACAGAGATCAGAACGTGTCCTTTTCTTCTTTGGAATTTGTCAAGGTTTTCTTTGTGACCCAAGATGTAGTCACTTGGAAAGATGTTTTCTCTGCTATCAGGGTTCAGATTTCTATACACACCCATAAGATCTACATTATTCACTATGAACTGACCTGTCTTGAATTGAGAGAGACGTACTAAAATTAGCTATTATTAGTGAGTTTCATTCTATTTCTCCTCAAATTCAGTTGTTCAGTACAGAATTATTAATAATGAATCTATCTTCATTATGAATTGTTGCTTTTGGCATTTTAAAGTCTCCTTCCATGCTTTTTGGTCTGAGTTTCATTTCATCAAACAGCAGGATTACAACTCTGCTTTTAAATTTTAATTCACATTGGCCTTAATATTTTTGTCGGGTCTTTTATTTTGTACCTTGCAGGATCTCTTGTTTTAGATGGGTTTCTTGTGTAGAGCAGAGTGTTGGATCTTGCTGTTAGCCAATCTGGAAATGCTTTTTGGAAATCTTTTTTAAGTAATAATGTAAATTAAGTCCATTTACATTTATTGATATGATTGATGTGCTTGACCTTGGCTCTGTCATCTTATTTTATCTTAGGACTAAATTTTAATATAATTTTTATCCCTGAAACTTTCCTTCCAGTCTTGTAATCCCCTGACCGGGCAAAGTTCCATCCGATTCACTTTCATTTCCACCAGTGGTTTTGATGCTGTTTTCGAGTTCTCACTGATCATATATCCGTCCTGTGATCCTAAAGCTCGGAAACCTCTGGCTGTTAAATCACTTAGAGTCAAAGCATCAGTTGCTGCAGGATGTTCATCACCAATGAAGGAGTTGTTTAGAGAGACTCAGCCAGGCTTGCTTGACATAGGAATGAACCCAGAGCTTGGAAATTAAGAGACAAAGGGTGTTAGGAGAAGAGAGAAATGTTTCTGGGAGCGTTTCCCCTACTTAATGAATTACTTGGAGATTTGTGACTACCCAGTCTGTGCGGGTAAGTCTTTCAGCATGTGGACCCAGAGGTGTCGTGGGCTCGCTGCGCTATATCGCTATATCCTCCCTGCCCTTTCCATGAACTGCGACACTTCCCGTCACCAGTTTATTTTCACTTCTCTCCTGGCAGCTGTCCACCGCAATCCGCATGCATTTGAAATCATTTGCTACTTACTCGAGAAGTAAGTAGCTAGGGAGAAAGGGAGGAAAATAACCATTCCTGGGGACACCACATCACCATGAATTTGAAAGAAAAGTCAACGTTGAAGAAAGCTCATTTCCACTTTTTCTCCCCCCTCCCCAGCCCCTCACCGAAATGACTGGGGATTAATAGACCCAGAGAATGCCAAACAAACAGTTAAGGGAAAGAAAAGTTCAAGTCAGTTGCCAGGGCGCCTTGATGAGGCTGCAATCCCTTGATCCCAGTGTAATGGCGGTGGCTCCGCCACTGTCACCCTCCTCCTCACATCTGCTCTGGGGTTCAGCCCTCAACTCACCAACCACAGGCAAAAGCTGCTCATGCTCTGAATTTCCTTGGGATTTTCTGGAGAGCTTTGATTTGATCTCAGGAGCCTGGGTTTAGTTGCTTATAAACTAGAAACATGGAAGTTGATGCTGGGAAGAAATCTCAGAGGAAGGCAAAGTCACGGCAAAGACTGGTTCAAATAGTCTTGGATCCAAATCACAACTCTGACACTATCTGTGTGACCTCTCTGAGCTTCGGTTTTTCCTACCTAATTATAACTAGGAATATAATATTTCACAGGGATTTTGTAAAAGCTAAATGAGATAACCTAAATCAGTGGCCCTCCAAGTGTGGGCCCCAGATCAACATCACCTGGGAACTCATTAGAAATGCAAATCATCAGGCCTCACCAAAGGCACACTGTTAAGGTTTGATTATGATCTGTCCCCTCCAAAACTCATATATATATTTTTTTCTTTTCTTTCTTCTTCTTTCTCTTCTCCTTTTCCTTATTCCCTGTGCTTGGGATCAAACCCAGAACCTGTATATAGTAGAAACTCTCTACCATAAGCCACATCCCCAATCCCTTATGTTGAAATTTGATTGTACTGTGGCAATGTTGGGAGGTGGAGTTCTTAGGTGATTAGATTCTTATGAAGGGTTAATGACTTTCTTTCCTGACTGGGCTAGTTCTCACAGTAGTGAGTAATTGCTCTCACAGGACTGGCTTAGTTATCACAAGAGCAGGATATTGTAAAGTAAGTCCACCCGTTATGTCTTGCTTCTTATCCACTTTTCCTCCATGTTATTATGTAGCTGCCTGCTGTTCTTGGACATCAACCTCCCAAACAGTAGCTAAATAAACTTTTTAAAGAATAGGTCACCCAGTATCAGGTACTCTGTTATAGCAATAGAAAATGGAAGCCAGGCATGGTGGAGTGCTCCTGTAATCCCAGTGACTTGTGGGGCTGAGGCAGGAGGATTGCAAGTTCAAGACCAGCCTCAGCAACTTAGCAAGGGCCTAAATAACTTTGTGAGACCCCGTCTCAAAATAAAAAATAAAAAGGACTGGGGATGTGGCTCAGTGGTGAAGCATCCCTGAGTTCAAGCCCTGGAACCAAAAAGAAAAAGAAAATGTACTAAAACACATACTGAATCAGAAACCCAATCTGTGTTCTAAAAAGTTGTCCAGGTGATACCCACTAAGGTTTGAAAAATGAATGCTGTAGATAAAGCATCTAGCACAGATATGGCAGGAGAGTGAGACCAAGGTGAATGGTAGCTCTTGGCTTTGCTATTGTTTAGAATTTAGCTGAACCCTGCTTTTACAGGTGGATCAAGAGGGGCCCATGGAGGTGGCAGTTTGTTCAGATCATAGTGTATTAGAGGCATAGTTGGGGCAGAACCCACATTTCCTGGCTTCCAGAAAGGTACCTCTTCCTGTCTATTCTCTTCCTCTCCCTCTAAAAATTTTTTTTTCAATGATTAACCAAACTGTGTTCTTTATAGGCTTTAGGAAATAGAGATAACAACTCAAATTAAGGTTAAAACTTATCTGCAGCTCTAACTTTCCCTCCCCAAGAAATAAATAGCTGGAGTTGACTTCTACAGGATTCTTCTATATTTTTAATGTGCATAGATATAAGTATACAATGTAATTATATATTACATATACAAATAATGTGTATATCATTTATATAATATGTATAATATATCTATGTATACATTTATATATAGTAACACAAAATTGGGATCACACTGAATAAATGAATCTAAAAGTCAAACAGTACTGCTATGAGAAGAAGGAGGAGGAGAAGGAGAAGGAGAAAGAAAAGGAGAAGAAAAGAGCCTCCTTGCTTCCAGTTCTGGTTCCAGAGGCAATTACTTTCTATTTTTTCAATTACTATATTTCACTGTATTTTTGTAAATAACAGGCTTATAGTAATTTTTCTTGATTTTCTCAGATTTAAATATTATGTGTTGGTTTTCAACTATGTAGAATAAAGATTTAATCATTGCCTAATTATTTTTGTAGCTCGTTATGCAAAATTTGGTAATACCTAATATTTACTGAGTGTTCATTATATGGTCAATATATTCTAAGTACATATGTGGATTAGTTTGTTTTTAAATGTATTCTTACTTACTTCTTATGAAGAAGGAAATGGAAGCCCACTTTAAAATATGTCCCCTTGCTCAAAATTATACTCAATATCCCCCTTGGGGACATCAATCCTGGGGGAGGGATACTATGTGTTATTTTGAGCAAGGGGACATATTTTGAAGTGACTCATTCAGTGATGAATCCTTTAAGTGCCTCCCATTCTCCCACTATGATGAGTTCCCAAAGGCCATCAAAGTCCCCACCACAGGAATCTGGAATTGGGATGAAGAGAGGGTCAGAGTCTTCAGCTTTCTGAACTGTCAAAAGTACATTTTGGTTCTCTCAGTAACTCTTTGCATCTGCCCCAAAGACCAAATATCAGAGACATCTGGTGTGCAGTAAGAATGACCCAGACATCCAGAGAGAAGAAGAGAGGAGACCCAAGGAACAGGAAAGTTTATGAAGGTTTCCAGCTCCTCATGAAACTTGACTCATCTCTGCCCTTTAATTTATTAAAATGTCCCTGAATCTTAAAAACAAATTATCTGTCTTTGCTTTAAAAAGTTCAACTGTAGTTCTGTTGCTTGCCTCCAAAGAAGACTAATGTATACATAATCATACACAACACAGTTCAGGTTAGAACCCCTACACTAGAGCACAGAGTTGGTGGGAAACAGGGTTTATTCCCATTTGCCCACTTGTAGTCTACGGGATAATTCGATTGGAAAACAAGCATGCAGAGTCAAGAGGAGCCAAGCATTTTACAGTAGCTGGAATCTCCAGAGAGTACACTTGGTAGGACCAAATATCTCAGGAACAGTTGAACATGACTATGATAGGGCCACATGGAAATGCATAGTATGAATAGAGTTTGGGAGGTACCTTGGAGTTAAAAGCAGGAGTTCTGAACTGTTGTAGCTTTTGCATTTAGATGGTTGACAAAACCACAGAATAGCTGCTAGTTTCTATCTCTTATGAATTTATTGATTTTTCCTTAAATATCAAGTCAGCTTTGTGCAACCTACTTTTTTGGGGAAGGGAATGCTGGGGATTAAAACTGGGGTGCTCTACTACTGAGCTACATCCCCAGCCTACACCCCCTCTTTAATTTTGAGACACTGTCTCACCAAGTTGTCTTGAACTTGTGATCCTCCTGCCTCAGCCTCCCAAGTTGCTGGGATTACAGGCATGTACCACTGTGCCTGGCATTTGTGCAACCTAATAAAGATAGATTTGTTCCTGGTCTACTTCAAGTCAAAAGCTACTGTCACTGAAACAACAACCCAACAACCAACAAATAATTATAAAGTCTTCATCTCTTGATTCCCCTCCTAGCTCTCCTGGCACTTTCACTTTCTGAAAAAGGTACCTATTTTATTTAGTCCTGCCTGGGGGTCTCTCTTGAGATTGCAGTCACATTTTGACCAGGGCTGCATCATCTGAAGGCTAGACTGGGCTGGAGGATCCATTTCCAAAGCAGCTCACTCAAGTCCTCTTGGACTCAAGGCTGCTTAAATGTCCTCATGCCATGGTGGCTGGCCTTCCCCAGAGCAAGCATTTCAAGTGTGAGGGAGCTGTGTGGAAGCTGTATTCTTTTCATGATGGCCTCAGAGGCCACATAGCATTACTTCTACCACATTCTATCTGTTAGAAGTGAGTCATCAATGACCCACATTCAAGGAAAGGAGAGTTGAACTCTATATCTTTTGAAGGAAGGTTTGTCAAATCACCACAGCAAATAACAGACCTGTTTCCATGCAAATAGAAGGGAAGCTACTATGGTTCTTTTTTCTCCATTCAATATTTGGATACCTACAATCTGGAAGGGCTAAGATTTAAATCCTGTGCCAGTTCACACTTCTTGCTCGTGGCTTCCAGGGGCACAGTGTTGCAAAGGATTCTGAGGCATACCCGAGTCTAGCAGGAAACAGTGCCATGGTTAACTAGTGACACTGACATAAACACCAGAGGAGGGGGTGCTGGTACAGGAACCAGGAATTTGTTATTTTTGTGATTGGTGTTAAGCCCTGTGATAGGGACAAATATGGATAAGACACAGGCCTGGGTGTTTAATTGTTTACAATGTATTTATTAAAGACTGTGATGGACACAGTGAACTACCCAGTGCAGTACAGTCATTCCTTCTTTCACAATGGTAGAACTGTAGCCAGACACATGGCTGCACAGCAGATGCATTTCTCAGTCCCCTTTAAAGTTAGATATGGCATGTGATTAAGTTTTCTCCAAAGTACGTAGAACGATGGTGATATATGCCAGTTCTGGCCTGATGATTTAACACTTGGCCACACCTAAGAGATGGTAAAGAAAAAAAAAAAAAAAAAGGAACCAAGGTCCCTGAATGACTATGTGGAGTAGAGAACCCCCAGCCAAACTGAAATTTGCTCCTTTAACTTTGCTCCTTTGACTTTTTTTTTTTGGGGGGGTGGGGGGGGGGGGGGGTACCAGGGATTTAACCCAGAGGCATTTAACCACTGAGCCATATCCCCAGTCCTTTTTTAGTGTTTGATTTTGAGATAGGGTCTAATTTGAGTTGCTTAGGGCCTCACTAAGTTGCCGAGGTTGGTCTTGAACTTGCAAACCTCCTGCCTCAGCCCTGAGTCGCTGAGATTACAGGCATGCACCATTGTGCCCAGCTCTATGGCCTTTCACATGAGAGAGAAATGAATGTTTTTGCTCTACCACAGCCAACCCCCACCGCTTTTTTATTTTTTTAAATTCTGAGACTAGTCTTGGGGATCTCTTACAATAACTAATACAACAAACACAGATAAGCATATAATAAACACCATAAAATCATCACACTATACCAAATAAGCACACAAAGGACATCATAACCTCATGTAAGAACCAATTGAGTCACACTGAGTGTTGGGTTCTGCAGTAGTAGAGAGAAAGAACAGTAGTAGGACCCAATTGTAGATGGGAACCAGTCCTAGAATTGTCGTGAGGGTTAGATAACACCTATGAAGTACATGCTGCTTATAGTACACAGAATAATATAAATGTTCAACATTAAGATTTTGCTCTTATAAATTCACTTATAAGGGCTGGGGTTGTAGCTCAGTGGTAGAGCACTTGCCTAGCATGTGTGAGTCACTGGTTTAATTCTCAGCACCACAAATAAATAAATTAAAAATAAAGGTCCATCAACAACTAAAAAAAAATTATAAATAAATAAATAAATTCACTTATAAGTACTGGTATCATGTGTTGGCAAAAAGTGTATGTGACCAGATTTGGACTTTTTTGGTTCTGTTCCACCATTTCATCTGTTTTCATGATCAGCTCTATGTCTTGTCCATTAATCCATTATCTGATATGCAACCAGGATGATGTCTGGGGCAAGAAAACTAATGCACAGCACAGACATGGCCTTGGTCTCTGAGGAGTTAATTGTGGTCACAGAAGAGTGAGAGTCTGTTCTTAACATTGAAAAACTAAAACCATGGAAGGAATTTAAAGCATTAGAGGTAAAATCAGTAATTCCAGGTCTGAGCCAAGGCAGTCTGAGTATTGGATGCATATTAATGCTCATGAGCAGAGCTGTGGCATAAACAGTACATTTTTAGTGAAGAAATGTACTGGACAAATATAAGGTGCACCAATACATGTCACAGCCCCTTCTTTGTTTCACAGAGATCCTTTAAAGAAGGGACAATGCAATTATCAGGAATTGTTTTTCATTATTATTATTATTATTATTATTATTATTATGTAGTGCCAGGGATTGAACCCAGGGCCTTGTGCATGTGAGGCAAGCACTCTACCAACTAAGCTACATCCCCAGCACCAGTTATCAGGAATTATATGCTTGGTTCTTCCTCAGCATCAAGAAGACATCTTTTACTGTTGTTCCTCTGCATGTTCTTTTGAGACCAGGAAATGGTTGGAGGTCACAGCTTGGACATGAGACAAACTATGTGGCTGGTTCCTGTCCTCAGTAAGCTTATAAATGTATGAGAAAGATGGGTACTCATTGTGGTGAGGTGGGGGAAACCCACAGCTAAGGAATGTTTAAATCTCACAGTCTGGGCTGAATATTATGGGAGGCAGAGGAAGGATTTCGTTTTGTGAACTAGGTTATCCCCATTAAAAGTTAGAGCTGGAAGAAACCAGTAACTTGGTACTGGATTTCTTCTGGTGGTTGATAATTGGTTATTAGTCCAATTCCTGCTTGTGTTGTATAACAATAGACATGCCAGAGCCAGGTAGAAAAGGAAATTCAGCAAAAATTGTTTTTGGTCTGGACAATGAGAGGGATTCTTTAATGTGTCCCTTTTAAGAAGAGGGATGGTAAAGAAAGGAAGGGGAGGGGAGAGAAGAAAAAAGAGAAAGAACTTTTGTGTCCCACCTGGTTCAAACCCTCAGAAAACAGTCCAACCTCCCCTGCACCTCCTCTTCAGCCCTGGGCTGATTCTATCCAAGTCTCTATTCAAAGGGAATCAAATGAATGTGTTTAACGTGTCATGTGGGCCTTCCAATATATTTGTTTTTACTTGTATGTAAACTTTCACAGGATTTCTCACTGGGATTTGAAGTTTTCAGAGCTGCCTTCTATTCCAAAGATGGCTTTGTATTTTGAAAGTCTGAGAAATATCTTTTCAACTGTATTTGAGATGTGAGAGAGTCAAGTTGGGGTAAAAAAAATTTTTTTTGTAGCTTAAAAAAATTCTCAGACATTTTTTGCTAAGCCATAAATCAACAGTGGTTGAATTAAAACAGATCAAGCTTGGCTTGGGTTTAGACCTCCATGAGGTCTCTGGCTCAACTTGAAGGGGAAAAAAAAGAAGTTAATACTCTTTTTAAAACCAGCTCCTGTGCATGTCCAGTTGGAAGAGAGCAAATCCTGCTTAATGAGAGCTGGCCCTTCTAATCACTCCATTTGTATCTACAGATCCTTTCTTCACATTGGCCCCCAACCTGGTTTCCTGGTCTTTTCCTTACATATGCACCCAGACTGATGAAGAAGATTGGAACTTATTTGGAGAGTTCAGAGCCCATTTTTCAGATAGTGTGGTTTGCCCACAGAATTGCTATCTATTCTTCAACTTCAGTGAGAGTTATACATTGGTTCATTGGTCTCTGGCTTTGGGCAGCAGCTTACAGAGAGAGAGAGAGTATCATCACGGTCCATTCCCCAAGACAGAATGTCTGGGCCAGATGTTGGAAGGAAGCTCCATGGGAGGCTGATCATCTTCACCTCAGTGGGTCAAATCTAATGGAAACATCTTTGTTTTCAAAGGCAAAAGCCAAGCCTAAGAGTTATTAGAAAGTCACCTGTGATTTGTCAATGTGGCATCTACACAGAACCATGACCTCAACTGTTTTCATCGCAAATCTTTGGGGCATTTCTCTAAGAAGCGACATAAAAGAAATTTCTAGAGCCACTGAATTTTTGAGGATACATATTTCTTCCCAGGCACCACAAATATTTGATTCTGTGGATCTACAACTTTGGAACTTGTATGACTTATGTAATGTAAGCATTTTAGAATTGCATGTGGTTTCCCTTCCCCTGTTTTCTTCTATTTTTTTTGGTAATTTTATTATCCATGCTTAATGGTTGAGGACATATCTCAAAAGGAACCATATCCCCATCCCTACCTTGAATCGTAAACATCAAGTGATCGGCATTGCTTTCTTGTTGGCTAATGTAATGAACAAGTTATTTCATGGACAATTTAAGTCCTGGAAAGCTAAAACCCAGAGAGAAACTTACCAATGTTTATAGAAGACAAACAAATATCCAGTAGGCTTCAAAATCTCTAGTTAATTCACTTATCAAACATAAGTATAATGGTATCACATAAAGAAAAGTGGAAAAAAATCTAAGTACTCAGAAGGTGTACATGGTCTCTGACCTTGACTTTGAACCTGTTGTTTTGTCTCTTTCAAGCAGGGTTTCAAAGGAGAAGTTCTTTGCAAAACATGGTAAAACTATTTAGCTGCCTATGAGATGGCTAAAGCCCATCATGTCTTTAATGTACATACTGATTCTTTCTATGTTCTCAAAGCTTCAAATCTCTGCTAAATTCCTTTTTCTGAACCAGTCTCTGTATCAGTTTTTCCTGGAAGTCCTAAAGCAACCCTCCTATACCCTTTCTTCTCTCTCTCTCTCTCTCTCTCTCTCTCTCTCTCTCTCTCTGCTCTATCCTTTATAGCAGAAGCCAATAATGTCACTTCATTTCTGTAGTTTCCATACATATATACACATATATATGAAAGCTTAATTATGATCATTTAGTAAAGAAAGAGCAATCAGATATGGTCTTCATGCATTAAATGTAGACTTTCATCAATTCACAAATTCAATCAAAACTATAGCATCACGTACATTAAATATATATATTTGCCAGTTCACTAACTAAATTTCAAAAGTATATGATTGTTAACATGCTTTTTTTTTATTTTGCAGAGACCATGTTATGAATGATAAATACAGGTCAAATGGCTCTTAGAAATGTGTTTGTTTTTATTAGCAAACTGAATGATAATATTAGTTGTCCTCTAGTTTTCAATTATTTCTTTGTTTTACTCTTGGAATTCCAAATTCCAACTGACAAGTCCAGATACATGTTTCCTCATGCATCCCCAGAAACTACCTGTCAAATCCCACGTTGAATGCCTCAGTAGCAAAACAAAATTTTTCCTCTTTTCCCATGACAGTTCAGAATCAAAAAAGGATGTATTACAATGTTGTTAGAAGGAGAAGAATTGGTCCCTAACTCTACTACACACCACCAGTGGAAACTTCCAGAAGTATGAAACCACAATGAACTTCAGTTTCTCTCCAACAAAATGACAATAATAATATTTCTCTCTGCACTGATTTGAAGATAATAACAACTACTCACCAGACTGTTGTAAGAATTAAATGAGATAACATATAGAAAGTCTTTAAAATATGGTTAAGTACAAGATAAATAGCAGCTATGATTTTTTTATCCCCTGGGTCCCCTCCCATGTGGTCTTGGTAGGGGAAGAGGACTCTGTTCTCACCTAAGTCTCCCCATTCCCTCGATGATGAACCTTCCTGAGTCAGGAGCCCACCCGGGACCAACTATACTGTCTTTGCAGTAAAACCTTTTGCTGGACAAAGTCAAATGTGGGCAGCCTTCTGAGTTAAAACTAACAAATACTACTGGCTGTGTTTATGAAGAGGGTTGAGTGAGCCACAGCTGTTCATGTCTGCTGCCCACGGGTTCCAGTTGACAAGTCAAACTGGTGGTCAATGCAAGGTCCTTGGCCAGAATAAGAAGTAGGTGAGACCAGGGCAACATCATCAGTAGAACCAGTTTGGCCTTCTCCAAACTTTTGATGGTGACTGAAAAATAAACATTTAAGAGCATCTAAACCACCCTTTAAATAAATTCTAGTACTGGGTCTAATTTCAAAATAGTTTCAAAACATTATGTAGAACACAGCTTTCCAAACTGTAGTATAAAGCCATTAATGTAGTATGAAATCAATTCAGTGAAGGTGTTATCGGCATTTTACAAAATGAATGAATAGAATAGAACAGAGCAGAACAGAATGCATCAAAATGAGGTAAGTTTTGCTTTACAAAACTGGGTTGAGATTTGAGGTTTTTTGGTTTTTTTTTTGAGATATTGAGGATTGAACTGACAGTCAGATAAGCACTCAACCATTGGGCTACATCATTGCTCTCCTTTTTAATTTTTCTAAAGACAGTCTTGTTATATTGCCCAGGCTGGCCTTGAACTTACGATCCTCCTGCCTCAGCCCCCCAACTAGCTGGCATGTGCCACCGTGCTCAGATAATTTTTTTTTTTTCTTTTTGGTCTTAGGGATTGACCCAGGGGTGCTCAACCACTGAGCCACATCCCAGTTCTTTTTCATGTTTTATTTTGAGATAGGGTCTCACTAAGTTGATTAGAACCTCACTAAATTGCTGAGGCTGGTTTTAAAGTTGTGATCCTCCTGCCTCAGCCTCCTGAGCCCCTGGGATTACAGGCATGTACCACTGTAGCTGACTAAAATGTATTTTTTATTGTGTACTATAGTAAAAAAAAAAAAAAAAAAAAAAAAAAAAAAAAAAAAATTGGAAGCCATTGATATAGACAGACTCTTAGAAAAGACTGAGTTCATTGTTGTTCTTCAGACCTAGGGATTGAACCCAGGGGCACTCTACCACTGAGCTACAACCCCATCCCTTTTATTTTATTTTACTTTATTTTTATTTTGAGACAGGGTCTCCCTAAGTTGCCCAAGTTGGCCTCAAATTTGTGGTCCTCCTGCCTCAGTCTCCCACGTAGCTGGGATTACAGGCGTATGCCACTGCTCCCAAATGAAAAGACTGTTTGATTGCTAAAGTATTGTCTGTATTCAGCAAGAACAAGTTTTATTTTGAAAGTTCTTCGCAGAACTAAAATTACTGCCCCTTAAGAAAATATTGCCACCAGCACCTCAAATTCTAATCCAGAGAAAACTATAAACTTTCTGTTAAATTCTGAGAGGTCTTGGGATTCAGTGGTCCAGGACAAACTATCAAGTCAAACAAAATTGAGATTGACCAAAAAAGTAAAGCAGATGTGGTTATATAAACACTGGTCCAAGCAGAAAGGATTAATTGGAATTTCACTGAAACATGGAAGGTAAAATAATCCCCATGAACAGGAATGATGGTTGGAGGGCAAATGGAACCTTCTTCCAACACATAGTAGGTGCCCAATAAATATTCTTGAGTAAAGGAAAATGGTTACAAGGATAACCACGTCTTTCAGAAAGCATTTGGGTTTTGGGGTTGGGGGACAATCCACAACTCTTGGGAGGTTTGAGCAATAAAATTGCAAGAATGATGGAAAACAATGCTCTGAGTGATTCCACATTCTGGGAATGAGAGTTAGTACCTGTGCTGGTTATTCTCCGAATTCCACCCTTCCCCACCCGACCCATTCTCCACTCTCCTCTGCCCTGTTCTGAGTCCTGCGAGAGGTACCTGGAAGCCTTGACCCATCTGTCCCTCTTGACCTCTGGCTTCTGGCTAGGCTTGACTGATGGCGATGAGCTGGTTGGAGGAGAACAGGACAAGGGGCTCCTGTCCCTCCTCAGCAGCCTGACTCTCACGGAGTCACTCCTTCCGGCTTCTGCCTCTGTGCCCCAACTCTGGTTACTTCCCAGGGACACTGGTTCTCTCCTTGTCCTTTCAGGCCCAGCTTCAGTAATGCATCTTCACTACTGTTAGATGCTACGTTCCTCCAAGACTGATCATCCCTCTCAATATGTGGTCATTTCATTAAAATCTCCTAATAAACTTTCTGGGATTGTTTTTCTGTTTCTTCCTCGGACTCAGAAGTAATAGACATGAATTAACTTTTTTAAAAATTGAAGAATGGCACTAAGCATATAAGCCACATACTTTTCAAAGCATCATTTCTTCTATCTTTAAGAAATTAAAAGATATTTTAAGTTCCTAAGAAGTGTTGAAATCATTGTAAATAGCATTACTCTTTTTTTTTTTTTTTCTCTTCTTTTATACTGGGGATTAAATCCAGGGATGCTTAACTATTGAGCCATATCCTCAGCCCATTATTAATATTATTATTATTATTATTATTTTGAGACAAGATCTTGCTAAGTTTGCTTATGACCTCACTTGGTTGCCTTGCTAAGTTTCTGAGGCTGGCCTCTAACTTGTGATCCTCCTGCCTCACCTTCCCGAGTCCCTGGGATTACAGGGTGCACCACCACACTGGTTAGCTTTACTCTTATACAGCATACTGTGAGCATCTCAGTGATTGGGCTTCTAGAGATTGGGTTTCTGGATAAAGATAAATATCATGTGATGACGTGAAGCAATGTGAGGTGAGGCGAGGGTTGGTTAGACCCACTGGGCTAAATAGGAAAGTGCCTCAGAGGGAATATGCAGGTCTGTGGGGCAAGAGAATGCCTTAACAGGGGGAGTTTGGTGACCACAAGGAAAGTGGAGGATGGATCTGACTTCCTTTCTCTCAGAATTCCAGCAAGGAAAAGAGAGAGCATAAAAGAAGAAACTTCAAGCATAGTACAGTGGGCAATGGCCATAGAACTTCCTAGAAAAAGATTGAACATGGTCCATGTGTTAGTTTTCATTGCTGTGACCAGAATCCCTGACATAAACATGTTAAAAGGGGAAAGGTTTGTTTTGGCTCATGATTACAGAGGTTTCAGTCCATGGTCGGCCAGCTCCATTGCACTGGACCTGAGGTAAGGCAGAACATCATGGCAGAAAGATGTGGTGGAAGAAAACTGCTCAGCTCATGGCAGCAGAGAAGCAGAGAGAGGGAAACAGAGACAGAGAAAAGGGCCTGGGACAAGATATAGTCCCCAAGGGCACAGCTCCACTGACCTACTTCTTCCAACCACACCCCACCTGCCTGCCATTTCCACTACCTCAGCAGTTCACTCAATTATGAATGGATTAATCCACTGATGAGGTCAGAGTCCTCAGGATCCTATCACTTCCCAAAAGTCCCACCTCCAGACATTGCTTGATTAGGGACTAAATCTTCAACACATAAGCTTTAGGAGGACATCTCAGATCCAAACCAGAACCGCCATGCTGAGGAGTCACCACAGTCTGACATGACTGCAGTGGCACCTGTGTTTTGATTCCTCTCTCTTCTTCTTTTATTCCTGTTAAGTTGTTGATATTGGCATTAATACCTTCTGTCTCAGTCATCAGATAAACTCAGCCACCCTCCTCCAGATACGGTTCTCCTTTCAGAATTATTGGGCTTGTGAACCTGAGTATTTTCCAGTATTGTGTTTCCAAACCAGCATGTCTAAGGTGAGGGAGTGGTTGGTACAATCAAAGGCCAAATATGAACCAAACAATAGACTGGGGTTAGTGAAAATAGAAAGTTAGCAGTCTGTCCCCAAATATGAGCTTGTTGAGTGCAAGGACATCTATCTTGTTCTTTTCTACTCTCCAGTGCAGGGCACACAATAGATGCTCAATAAATATTCATGTAGTACATCATGGTGTCAGAAATCAACCAATAGTTTATTTAGAACATCTTTGAGCTGAGCAATAACCCTAATAGTTAGGTGGGCAGACTCTAATAAAAAGCATATTCCCCCAAATTTAAAGGACAGTGTGACTCCAACATGATACACTTATATTTTAACTTAAAACACTTCACCAAAAATTAGAGCTGCCATTGAGGAAGTTCCTTGGACCTACAGAAGCTCATGTGTTCCCTCCTGCCCCTCTCCCCAGATGAAAGGGAGCCCATCTGGCACACACTGGAAACCAGATGTGCTGCAGCAACTAGCATAAAGGTCTCCCTGTGCTCACAATTCCTGTCTAGGAAGTCAGAGAACTTTTGGGAAATGCAGAGCAATGGCCAAATTGGTTTGCCATGGAATGTATAAACCCAACTGACCCCATGATTGGATTTCATCCTCTGACCACAAGAGTGCCAGGCAAGGGAAATGACTGAAGTTTTCCCCATCTAAGGTCCATTAAGACAAACTGATTGACTTTAAACTTTCAGGTTTTAATTTGCCTTCTACCCAGATGGCCCCTAGGGAAGGCTGGAACAGCCCTTCCCCCTAAAAACTGGTTTAACTCTTTTTTTTTCTTTAGCTTCTTTATCTGAAGGATTTTTTTAAAAGGTAATGCACACTACTAATTGTAAAATAAGTAACAAATTTATTATAGAAAGTTCTGGAAATACTATGAAAATATTGAAAGTAACATTTAAGAATCAACTTTAGGGGCTGGGGAATGCAGCTCAGTGGTAGCATGCTTGCTAATATTTGTGGCCCTGCATTTGATCCTGAGCACTGCAAAAAATAATTTTTAAGATAAATAAAAACCAACTGCAATTTTTCTATCTAAAACAATCTCACAGTTGATATTTTTGTGTATTTCATATTAGTTTTTATACAAGTTATGTGTATGTATCTTTAAAAAACCAGGACTACTCTTTTTCTAGCATAAATTACTGTATTATAAATAAATGTCCTAGAACATAAATGTTTTCTACATCTCTGTCTATATTTCCTCATGCTTGGTTTTTAAAAGAGGAATTAGTGATTCAAAGACATAAACATTGTTGAGGTTCTTGATGCACGTTATCAAATTGTCCTCCAGGAAAGTTGTACCAATTTTGGCTTTATCTGCTGGTTTGATTGTATCTTTGAAGGAAGTTTGCTTCCTTCCCTCAGACTGCATTCTGAGTTGAGTCTGTAGGTCAAGGCGGGGCCAGCAAGTGATGCAACCTGTCTGTGATAGTTGCCGTAGTCCTATGTGACTCTTCTCCTTGGCAGGTGAAGAGGTAGATTACACCACCTCGGGATGCTTTCCAACCAAATATTCTAGAACTCCATCCATGAGGGGAAAAAAATATATCTGTATCTACAGATGTAGAGATAAATATAGATATAGATACTTTCAGGGACCCTCGGGCTCCAGCCTTCTCATTCATTAGGCACCACAGGAGTTATTGGCACTATTAAAATGTATTTTGCTTATTATAAGTTCTAATATTTACACAGAACCAAGTAAATCTGTTGAGGGAAAAAATTTGGTGTTTGGTCTGTTGAGAGAAAAATATCCAACCTAGAGAAGGCAGATAGGATGTCACACGCCTCATAAAAGATCATAGTTAGGGAGGTTCAGGTATGTCCAATAGATGGCAAATCTGAATTTGTTAATGTGGTTGACATTCAGTGGTGTGGGCTACACTGGAGTTTGGTTTTCCTTTCTACATTTGGGAAATTCCTCACCATACCAGCCTTGGAACAAAGTAGACTCTCTTCTCCCAAGAGCCAAATACTTAATTCCTAAGCATCCCTCACAGTAGGCCAGGGGCAGATCCAAACTGGGGTAGGCAGGTATCCTTCCCAGACTCAGATTTGGGAACGAGTGACTTATAAAGTAAGACAAGAGGAAAATTCTTCCTGTAGCAGCAGCAGTGGCTACAGTTTGAGGTTTCCAAATGGTAGCAATGGTGGCAGTAATGACCCCAGAATCCAGGGTCAGTGGCAGTGGTGAAGAGTTCTGCAGTGTGGATTTGACTGTGGCTCTTACAGCCTTTCTTGTAAGCCTGTTTTCCAAGCCTGTCCCCCAACCTTCCAAATAACTCTGTGGGTTCCCCAATATCCTTTCCACTAATTCCTTTTCTGCTTAAACCAGTCTGCTACTTGCAACCAAGAATCCTGGCTGATTATATCCTTCAGTCTCTATGTGGTTATCTAGAAATTGGGAATTTTGGTACTATGCTTCCTCAGGGCACCGAGCTGAAAACTAAAGTACATGAAAGCACCTAATCCCCACACCCCAGTATTTAGCAGAAGCCTGGTGTATGGACGGTGGTCACCCTTGTTTTCAGTTCTAGGCTTTTCAAGTTACCTGACCCATGACATCAGGGAGATATAGGGAGAAAAAAAATCAAGCCATTTTACTCACAGTTGTAAATGTCAATATCATCTTCATTATAGCAGTCATTTATCAAGTGCCCTACTGGACCTCAGGCACTGTACTTGGCAACATATATAACCAGCCTCCAATGCTTACAACCCTACAAGGTACGCATTCCTCCCACTTTGCAAACAAATCATCCGACACTCCAAATGGTTATCAATTTGCCAAGGTTTTCCCAAGGAATTAAAACACAATGGGAGCAAAAACTGCCAAGATTGTGCAAAAGTTTAGAGATTCTGAGAAAAACTAAAGAATGTGAACTATAGAGGAATCTAGACATCCACAGGAAATGAGTTCAACCATTTTGACCAAATCAAAGCAATTAAATGGTTTGATTGAGATTTCAGAGCCGAAACCTTGTCCTAGAACCCTATGTATGAGGTCAGTCAAAGGTGCCAAATAGGTATGCTTCTGTTTAGATCGTGGAGTCTCAGTGGGAGCAAGATGATTTTTATCAGAATCATCTTGAGAATTCTTTCAAATCACACATACCTGTCCTCACCACCATCCCAAAGAAAGGGGACTGAATAGCATCTGCTGATACAAGCAGATCCTGAGACCAGTCTTAAATGCCCTGCAATTTAGAGAAACACAAGGGAAATTTTTTCATGAAGACCCACAGTTCAACTTTTACCGTCTTAGGAACTAAGAGAGAGAGAAAAAAAAAAAAATCAAAGGTCAAAAATAAAAAATACTAGTTTCTCACAATGCAGCTGGAGTGACATTGCAATGACAAGAAAATGTGAACTATGTGAGGGAGGGCGAGTCCCGCACGCACACAGACAAGTTCTCAAAGCGGGAACTCCAAAGCTCCAGGCGTCTGAAAGGAGCACCTCCAATTCACCCAGGGGAGGCCTGGTGTATTCGCATGTCTCTAAAGCCAGTCTATACTTTGGCTTCCGAAATGAAAAATTACACCAAAAGAAATGCCTGATTTTTATTAACTATCCTCAAAAGGAGTCTTTCACTAATTCTGGGGAAGGTATTTTGCTTGAGTGTTTTCCCACTTTGGCAAATGTGATGCAGAGGGGTTGGATCTAAGGGATTTTGCCCTGGGCAAATGGTTGAGCACAAAACCTCTGCCAAGTCCAGAAACAATTTAAAGGAGGGAAGAGATTTCCTTGAATCGATATAGTGGAGCCAAAATAAATGGCTACTCTTGTTCTCTTGAGAAAACATTTTTTTTTTTTTTTTTTTTTTTTTTTTTTTTTTTTTTTTTTTCCTTCTAACAAAAGAGATCCTGATGCAATTGACCAGAGAGAGTATGAGGAGCTTGGTTCAGGATATAAAGAGGCTGGGTCAGGTCCTGAGGCCTCCGAAGGCGCTCGGTGGCGGAAGTGGCTTTGGACCCGCGCCACGCTGCGCAGCATGTGCACAGACCTGGGTTTTGACAGATTAAAGATGGCTCCAGCAGATAGGGCAGGAGCGGGTGGTGTCTGGGCACCTACCCAAAGCTCTCCGTCAACAGTGGCAAAGCGAAAACACACATGGACAATCCTGGATCAGCAGTGAAGATTTTGGAAGGAAATCTTAGCGAAAAGCCAGAGCAAGAGACGGGAGCGATAAATCAGGCCGGGAGAAGTCTGAGTTGAAGGATGCTGCTGCCGGCTGCTTCACTCCCGCCAGCGGGAAGCACACGTGGGGCCCAGCCGGCGTCGCCTCCAGCACCCGGCCAGCTTATTCTGGCTCCAAGAAAATGAGAACATCTTGGCTAAAGATGTTGGGGGCTGCGAGTGATTTTCAGTTTAAAAAAAAAAAAAAAAAAAATCTTTTCCCAAAGGGGAACCAAAGACCTGGGGCTTCTTTCATCAGGCAAGACGTTTACTAAAGCACGGTGACTGGGAGCTGAGGCTGCTGGGAGACTATTTCAATATCGTGAAAAGCTGAAGGAAAGGAGAAAAGCTGGGGAAGGAGCCAGGCCCTATCTTTCAGAGATGTTTCCTGGGGTACCACATTGCCATTTTTGAAAAATTTAATAGTGGAATGCCAACAAAAACTTCCTAGGTGGTGTGGTATGAAAGACCCAGCATTTAGATTCAGTTTTCTCACCCATATTGTAGGAATAACTCCTGCCTCATAAGACTTAAACACAGGACCTGGACTTGGCAGCCTAGGTCATTTGTATCCACTTGAGGAAGCATATCAGTTCATGGGAAAGATGCTTTGTTCTTCAAAATTTCTAATTTGAATGGCCAAGGAAGGACAGAAAACAATTAACTTGTTAACTGTGTATTGGTAGAAATAGAGCTATTCAATTAAAAAAAAAAAAAAATCTCCCTTGTATTTCTTTGTCACAGCCTCTTCCAATTTATCCCTCCCCTCTGAAGCCAGGGGGACCTTTATAATCCCAGATCCCTCTGACCAGGGATTTCCCTTGTCCAGAATTTGAACTAGTTCCTCACGCACTAAGGAAAAGGTCCTAAATAGCAGGTGCCAGCTTTCCACTGGTCTCAAGCACTGCCCGTGTTTCTCATGCAGGGTAGAAGCAGCTTCATCCCCCAATCTTGGTTCCATGGGGTGGATTGGAAATGTTCAGAGGCCTTTGCTAGTCACCACAGGAGTGTTAGCAAGGGAAGGGATGTATACTATGCTGTGTGATGGGGCGTGGGCAGTCTTCTCTAGCAATTTTGGCCAAAATGCCAGTAGCCACTTTGCTGAAGACCTTTGAGCCTCTCTGAAGTAGTGTTTAACCTCTGGTCTTCATTCTTGCTGTGTCCCCTGCATTGAACATTCATCTGTCACTCTGTTCTACCAACTTTCTCTTCCCCAAAGGCCTAATTCAAAATTGTTCCCTTCTAGGAAGACTTCCTGGGCCCTTCTACTTCCTCAATGGCAGAACAGTTCAGTTCCTCTGAAGTGGTCTCTGTGGGAACCCTATTCACACCAGAGTAGTTGACCCACTTGCCCCCGACCCCCACTCTCCAAGGGCTAAGAGTTGGTCCCCATGTTTGCATCCTCAGGGTACTGCATGATGCCAGTACCCAGTGAGGCTCAATATGCACTGACTAGAGGAAGCTTCTCTTCTTGTCCATGAGCATATGCGAACAAAGTCTGCAGGGCAGTATTCCCTCTTCCCCAAGGAAACTGCACAAGAACTTTCCAAGATTAACTGTGAGATCACATCGCTACCGGCATGCCTGACCCTCTCCTTTGAGAGCTGTGTTGTTGAGACGTCTGCTCTTCTCTTGCCTTTTCTCTGTGAACTGAATTATTTTTTCTGGGTCATTAAATTTTGTTTAATTTGGTTAATACCTTATTTATTTAATAACAGATTCCACCCTGGAAGCCAAGTTCAGGAACTAGGAGGCAGGGTTGCTATTTCTTTGATAGAGATCTCCTTGGCTCCAGTAATCTTAGTCCAGGCATGCTCTAGGAAACAGACTCAAATTGAACATTTGGATTCCTCGGGGAGGTGCTATAGCAGTGGAGACAGACGTATAAATAGCTATATGTGAAGAGAAGGTTGCTTAGTGCTAAACAGAGGGAGAGGCACAGTGCTAGAATAGAAGTACTAAATAATATGTGGTAAGTGAATAGAAACCAGCAATCAGTTTGAGAATAGAGGAGGCAGAAAGACACACTACTCCCATAATGAACATCTTTGTGTTACCTTAGATGCTGGTCCAAACTGTGATTATGACATTTGATAATTGACATTAATTACTTACCAAAGTCACGTCCTTCAATCCATTCTGCACACTGCTATGAGGCCAATATTCTGAAAACAGACTTCCTGCCTACCTTCCTCATGCTTAGCTTTCAAAAGCCTCCCATGATCTAGAACCCAAACTCCCAAGCTTAGCATCCGTGGGTCACCCCTGTTCCCCACTGTGGATGGAGCCCTCCTCCCTATCTCCTACCCTGCCCCTGCACCAACCTTCCACTTCAGGAAAAGTGGTTAACTGACTGTCCCCCAACATGAAGAGAGGCCCTGTCACCTTTGTGAATGTGATCACGCTATTCCCATTATCTAAAATATCTTCCCTTTTCACTGGATGACTCCAAATCCTGCCTGTTCACCTTTGATTTCCCCCAACATGCTCAGTTTCAGAGAGCCAATCCTTCCAAATAGCACATCTTATTTTTTCACTCAGGATCAGAGCTATCAATTGGCAGCCCTCATATCCCGTCTATTCTGGTATGGAGGGTAGATCACATGATAGAGGTGTAGCTACCTGTGGTCGTGGCCCTTAGCCTACCATGAGAATGGAATCAAAGTGGAAAAGTGCATGTGAATTGAGCCTGCTTCTTACTTTTGCTTTTCTTATCACTAACAGATCTCCTAAACTATCCTAGGCTTACTGAGTCAATTTTAAAAGGGCTTTATTCTTTTTGTCCCCCCATGTCCTATTGGACAGAAGCCCTTGTTCTGTGATAATTGCAGAATGGATGCTGAGACCACCCAGGACAGCCCAAGGCTTCTCAAATCCCAGAGCATAGACATACAGACCCAAGCCATCTTCCAGGTAGCTTGAGACCTCCCACAAAGGTGACCATTTATGCCCACACCATTCAAGTACTCAGATGAGGTCCTTAAACCTCAAGGTGAAGTCAGGCCTAACATCAGGAGAGTTGGCTCCAGGATCACCCCTGCCATGTTCTAGAAGGTTCACCCAGTGAAGTCATTTGATCCCTGGACCTTAGTTTGCTCAGTCATAGAACACATACTTTGATGGGTTCTTTAAGAATAGAGTTGATTTATTTATAAAGATGTGATACAGAGAAAATGACAAATAACTGCTAGTGACCGTGACCTCTAGACTTCTGGTAGGGGTTCTAAAAACTAATGCAGAGTGAAATCCATAGTAAGGGAAGTCACAGGAACACAGAATAGATCCACAGAGAGCAGGAAGTTGGAATTCTTCTGCATTTGAAATACCCTCTCTCCTCCTGCCTATCTCTACCATTTCCCACCACACAAACACACTCTAAATTCAGCCTTTCCTAGCCCTGTACAGCCTTCTCAGCCTGACTCTTGCTCTGGGTTTCCTACACATTTTCCTTTTTTTTTTTTTTTTTTTGGTGGGGGGGGCAGACAGAGTCAGGGATGATGGGGATGGAGCCCAGGGCCTCATGCTTGCCAGGCCAGAGACCTATCACTGAGCTGCACCCACAGCCTACTTGTCCTTTTATGCCAGAGTCACTGCTATTCACATGCTTACTTCTTGAGACTCCGGATCCCTGTCTCACTGTTCTTTAGCAACAATCAAAGGCTGCAGCCCACGCTGTTCCCTGCACATGGCCTGACATCAGTTCCCATTCCCTGTTTCCATCTCCTGAAGTCTCCCAGCAGAAGTCCCTCACTTCCCACCCGACCTCCCCGCTGACTGATCAATCTGAGCCATCGTTCTCCTGAAGTGGGTTCTCCATAAATGCCTTCTGAGTGAACAAAAACTCCTGTCGTTATTCACTATCTTACAAGCCCTTTAAAAGAATGCCACCAACTCCCCTCCTGTCCTGGCCTCATTGGGAGACACGCAGCCCCACTATACAGGGCAGGTCAACCAGAAACAGAGCTGTAAAATCCAGGCAGCCCAGTTCATCGAGCCACAAAAGCAGCGAACCTTGTTTTTCCTTCCAGCCTCATAACCCCACCAGCAAGACAGACCACCTTTAACTAGGTCAACCCAATTTCCCAGTCCTCACTCTGCTCTCACCCCCTTTATTATCATGGTTCTCGGTTGGAGGCACAACATTTACTGTGCTGATTTATGTCTGGAAAAAAAAATGGAAAATTTCATCGACTCTTGACTGAACTGCACGAGACCTTCCTGTATGGAAAAGCACACCATTAAGGAGGACAGAATTGCACCGCGCCATCTCCACTGGGGGATTTTTCTAAAAAGACTCCTGAGCTGTCTAGAACTGAAATCCTGGCTACTCTGATAAAAGTCAGGAAAAAAAGGGGGGGGGGGGGGCTGCTTGAGAAACACTAGTTCCATTTAACTCAGGAGGAACTATCCGTCACAGGACTTGATCTCTCACCCCATCCCTTCCTCTCTGATTCCACAAATGGCTAAGCATAGCTTTCCCCTCCTGTCCCTGCAGATCAGCCCCCAGTAAACAAGAGTAGATAAACATCAGCTGTCTGAAAACACCTGGCGTGCATGGAATACCCCCACCTTACATTGTCCGTCTCCACTTTTCCCTTCACGTATACATGCTACTAAGTAAAAACCAACCAGAAACACAGCCAGCAAAGTCTACGTGACCCGCGCTGTCGAATCCCATCCCACAGCACTCAGGGTCTCACTGGGTTGGAGCTGAAAGACACCCTCACCCAAGAGAGTTTGTTATCTTGTTTGCTTGCTTTACAAACCAATGCCACACAAACACACGACTTTCAAAATGGGGGGTTCTGGAACTTAATTTGCATGTGTGTGTGTATATGTGTGTGTGTGTGTGTGTGTGTGTGTGCGTGCATTAACAGGCAAATGAAAACGCAGCATTATTCTCAAACTGGCGGAACTTTCGTTCCACCTACACTTGTGTAACCAGGTCAAATGGAGCCTGAGTTCTATGAGAAAGTGGATTCTAACTTTAACAAATACATAAAGTCATGACCCTTTTGTTTTGATATGCTGCCTGTTCCAGACAGGCAGAAAAGCCTCACTAAAACCAAGAGGTATACAAGACTTCACAATTTATTAAGAAGATTAGTTGGCTTTAGTTTGTCCACTAACGATTAGTCACTGAACGAGCATTCCCTGGGAAGCCTCAGAGGTCAGGTAACTCAAGGAACAGTTTGAATTTTTGTTTCCCTCTTTCTTTTTGATATGTCCCTGTGTTCTGGAAATTCAGGGCTATTTGACATACACCCATTCCAAACCATATTATATACAACGTGACAGGCCCACCTGAAATATTGTATGTTTTTTTACTTTCCACTCTATTTGTAGAATTGCCTGCTGTGAAATTACAAAGTTCATGGTTCAGCTGAACTTTTGAACTCAAGTGAGGATTTGACACAGCAAAACAATCTAAATGAACCCAACACGAAGTTTTCATAGGCGAAACTGCTTTTCAGCCTATTGTCTGGGGTAATTGGGTAGGAAAGTTCTTTATTGATGTTGTAAAAACTACCAGTTTAATAACAGGCAGAGGGAGTGGAGAGGAGATGAGTGGACGTACCTTGGAGCATCTGAAATCAGCTTCTCTGCGAGTTCACTGAACTCTACCTGACCCCATGAGGAAGGTCTCCCCAGGACAACCCACCAGCTCCAGAGACTGAGTGGCTGCAGCCTGCCAGCTCTTAATACCTCAGGGCAGAATAGATTCTCAAGCGCTACACAAAGTAATAACCATATTCATTTAGAATAAAGTAGCTGCTTCCATGCACCAGACGGCTACCAAATACCAGATCCTTCACCTACCTTTCCTCACTTAGTCTTCATAAAAACAGTACAAGACTGCTGTTACTGTCTCCATTTTGTAGATGAGAAAACTGAGAACAGAGAGATTGAGCAATCTACTCAAGATCACACAGCTAGCATCTGGCCTTTCTGTGCCCCAGTTCTTTCATCTGCAAAACAAAAATATTGGCTTAAGTGATTTCAGATTTGGGGTTTTAAGTGCTTGCTTGTGCACAGGTAACAGTTAGAAAGGGAACATGCTTTGTAAAAGACAAAACCACTTCCATTCTAGTAATCCTAATACAACCTATGAGGTAGGTAGGATTGCCCCCAACTTTACTAATGAAATGGAGTTTAGGTGAGTTAATTGACTTGCCTAAGGTTTCACAATGAGCAGGAACAGAGTTAGCGTAAAATCCCTGACCCTAAAACTTATGCTTCTTCTCTCTTGACTGCAGAGTTAATGTGATATCATTTGGGTCTGCTTGGCCTCCGCCTCCAAAATTTGTATTGAGTTTGAGAGCAAAGGTTGGCAGGCTGGGAATGAGGAGGAGGGGTTTTTTGGTTGTTGGTTTGCCTAAGTTTCAGATCGATTCCTTCAGTTTTTATTTTAAAAACAAAAATACTACCTCTTGAATTTGGGACCACTGTGCCCAGGAAGCTCTTCCGCAGTGTGATGCTAAGCCCTATTATCTGGGGGGTCCACCACCCATTGGTGTGACTGCTCTCAGGAAGGTAAAAGAAAAAGTCTGCTAGACACTAATAATTGGGATGAAGTGCATCCAATGCTTAGTCTTGTCCTTTAGTAAATGATTGACAAACTTACCAACCACATTTTTATCATTTCTACTTTGAAAATAAGGACACAGGGTTCTCCCACTCCACATTCTGACCATTATCAGTGTCCAGCAGACTTTCTCCCTTATATTTTGCCTATGCCCCCAGTAAACAATATCTAGCTATCTAACTCTTTTTAAAAATTAATAATTTTGTCTTTTAATTGGACATTTTACCCATTTACATTAATGCAATCCCTAGCTTCTCTGGTTAAAGCTGCCATCTTATAATTGTCTTTCTGAGTTGTTCTGTTTTATGTTCCTTTTCTCTCCTTTCTTGTCTTCTTTTGGATTGTTCAAATCTTGTTTTGTTACTCTACCCATCCCACCATTAGTTTGAAGGATAAAGTACACCAATTTTTAGAGTCTACCTTGTTTCTTAGTATTTTCAGGATGCTATCACAAAGCACCATAAACGGGGCGGCTTATTTATTCTCACATTTTGGAAGCTAGAAAGTCCAAGTGTCAGCAGGTTTGTTGTCACGTGAGACCTGACTCTGACTCAGAGATGGCAGCTTCTCACAGTGTGCTCTCAGGATAGAAGGGGTGAAGTCCTCTCTCAAGTCACTAATCCCAGTCATGACAGCTCCATCTTCATGGCTGATCCCTCCCAGAGCTTTCACCTCCTAATACCATCACATTGGTGAGCAGGTGTCAAAATGTGAATTTGGGGAGGAGAGGATACAGTGTTCAAATGACAGCACTTACAGATTTCAACATGCATCTTTGATTTATCAAGTCCTAGTGTTATTTCATACATTTACACTTTCCCTTGCAGCCCCTCCTCCATCATGTTGTGCCATGATTATGTATTTGAACTCTACATTTTGAAACTCCCTAGACATTATTATTTTATACAATCAATATTAATTTAGCTCTACTACCTATTTACCTTCTTCATTGTTCTTATTTCTTCCTGCATCTCTGAGTTTCCATCAGGATTATTTTCTTCTGTCTGATGACCACTCTTTTTTATCTTTTTTTTTTTTTGGTAATCTGATGATGATACATTTTCTTAACTTTTGCTTTTCATTCCTGAATGATATGTTTCTAGACTTAGAAAGTAGGCTGGCTGTCATTTTCTCTGAACACATTAAAGATTTCATCCCATTATTTTCTGCCTTCCACTGTTTCTGTTTGGAGAAGTTAAGTCTCAGTTTAATTGTTGCTCCTTTGAAGGCAATCTGTCTTCTTTCTTCAGTTGTTATAAAGATTTTGTCTTTGTTTTGATTTGATTTTTTTTCCAGCAGTTTTATTGTGAAGTTGTAAAGTATCCAGGTGTATCTTTCTTTGTATCTTCCTATTTGGAATTGAACACATGGCCTGAATATTTTATCAGTTTAGTAAAATTTCTTAGCATTTATCAAATATTACTTCTGTCCCTTTCTCTTCTCTCTACTTCTGGGATTCCAAACACGTGTGTGTTAGATCTGCTCACCCTTTATGTCTGTTGCCCTCTCTTTCACATTTTCTATTCCTTCTGTTTTCCTATGCTTCACTCCAGATCTTTTCCACTGACATATCTTCTATTTCACTAATTCTCTCTTCAACCATGTCTAATCTTTTATAAAAAAATATAAATTATGTTAATATTTGAGGTCATTATATTTTTCAGCTCTTGATTTACTATTTGATTCTTCTTCAAATCTACCATGCCTTTTGTTATACTTTCCAGATCTCTTCAAGGATTATCAGTCTTATCTTTTTTTTCCCCTTTGAACATTAAGCATAATTGTTTTAAAGTCTGTGTTCAAGAGTTCCAATAGCTAGGTCTCATATGGGATTGTTCTATTGTCTGTTGTTTCTTCTGATTTAGTTCATGTTGTCTTGTATCCATGTGTGCTTGGTTAGTTTTTGTTGTGTGCTCCATTTGTGTTTTTAAAATTATTTGCAGAATTATTTTGAGGCTTAGGGTTTTATCTTCCTCTAGAGAGGGTTTGTGTTTGTTTCAGGCGCTTAAGGGCATAGACTTACCTTAATTTAATTTCTTAGACTTATGCCATTCAAAACTGGGCAAGAAAGTCCAAAGTTCACCCTTACTCCTAAGGTGTAACCTTTCAAGATCTCAACCCAAAGAGGCAGGAGTGGGAGGAGTTGGCCAACCACTTTTATAGGTCTTAAATTCCAACTTTTGTTCCCTTATCCCCAGGAGACCATTAAAAACATTGATCAGTCTCTCAACCACCTCATCTGGATTCCACAAACACCCTGAATGCCAGAATCATCCTTCTGTATTTCCTTCTTGATTCTTGTACCAGTAGTTCTTCACTACCTCTTTGTATTCTGATGCCTTCAAACAGATTTTTTTAAAAATATTTTTGTTTAGTTTTTCTGGTTGCCCTCAATAGGAGAGTTGATCCAAATTATCTAGTCTACAATTAACAATAGACAGTGGAAGTTGTTTTTTAAAAATTAATTTCTTTATTTTGAGGTTGTTCTCTTTCTAAATTTCTTTTTATATTAATTTTTATTTTACAAAGTGATGATCAGAGTAGATGAAAGTTTTATTTCAGTGTATTCTAGTTTTAATGTCTTGTTTAACCAAAAATAATGCCATGGAATGGGATTTAACTCAGTGGTAGAGTGCTTGCCTAGCAAGCATGAGGCCCTGGGTTTGATCCCCAGCACCACAAAATAAATAAATATAAGTCCTCAAAGTTCTTTTGAAACTGTAATGACTTGTAAAATTTGTAAGTCCATGAACCACCATAATATTATAATAAAACTACCTGTTGGGAACTATCATTATTCCCATTTTATAGATGAGGAGATGTGTTCATAAAAGTTTCATAATATGACTTCCTCAAGATCATACAAAAGTAAGGGCTGAGTCTGATTTCAAACCCATGTTTTCTCTTCCTTTGGAAACTGAGGATTAAATGTTTTTACTTTATGTATTTTATTGTGGTTAAATATATGTGGCATAAAATTTATCATGTTAACTATTTGTAAATACACGGTTCTGTGGTATTAAGTATATTTCCATTGCTGTGCAACCACTACCTCTATTACTCTCAATAACTTCTCCCCTTCCCCAGCTTCAACCCCGTGTCCATGAACACTGGATCCTCCATTCTCACTTCCCTCCAACCCACTGCAAACACCATTTAACTTTCTGTCTCTATGAATTTGACTACTCTAAGTATTTCATGCAAGTGAAATTGTGTACATATTGATCCTTTTGTGAATGGTTTATTTCACCCAGGATAATATCTTCAATGTATATACATTTTATAGCATGTGTCAGCATTTCCTTCCTTTTTATAATTTTTAATTTTATTTGTTCTAATTAGTTGTACATGGCAGTAGAATGCATTTATACATTTTGATAGATCATACATAGAGTGTAATCTCTCCTTTTTCTGATTATACATATTGCAGGACACATGGGTCATGCAGTCTTACACGAACATGAGGTACTAATGTCTGTTTCACTCTACTATCAAATTTCCTTCCTCTTTAAGGGTGAATAATATTTCATTGTTTTCCACATTTTCTTTATGCATTCATCTGTTGATGGAAATTTGGGTTGCTTCCACCTAAAATATTTTATTTGAAACTTACTTTACTTACAAATTTTGGTATGTTTATTCATACATGCATTCATTCAACATTTGTGAGTTTCTAGTACAAACTCAAGTGTTCACAGCTGTGACAATTCAAACCAAATTCTTGCTCTCACAGATATTTTGTCATGTGATAAACAAGCAAGTGTAGCAAATGATAGACAAGCAAATGTGTAAATTATTTTGAAAAGTTATGCAGTGTGATAAATGATATGCATGGAGTTAATAGCGAGATGCAAGAGCTAGCAGGTTGGAGTCCACTTTAGATAGGGTACTCCGGGAAGACATCTTTGAAAAGGTAACATGAAAACAAAATTTCAAATGTAATGGTGCTGGGAAAACTGGAAATCCATATGGAACAGAATGAAACTAAACCCCTATCTCTCACCCTGCACAAAACTCAACTCACAATGGATCAAGGACCTTGAAATCAGACCAGAGACCCTCCATCTTATAGAAGAAAAAGTAGGTCCAAATCTTCACCTTGTTGGCTTAGGATCAGACTTCCTTAACAGGACTCCCATAGCACAAGAAATAAAAGCAAGAATCAACAACTGGGATAGATTCAAACTAAATAGCTTTCTCTCAGCAAAGTAAACTATCAGCAATGCGAAGAGAGAGCTTACAGAGTGGGAGAATATCTTTGCCACTCATACTTAAGATAGAGCACTAATTTCCAGAATCTATAAAGAACTCAAAAAACTCTACACCAAGAATACAAATAACCCAATCAACAAATGGGCTAAGGAAATGAACAGACACTTCACAGAAGAAGATGTACAAGCAATCAACAGATATATGAAAAATGTTCAACATCTCTAGTAATAAGAGAAATGCAAATCAAAACTACACTAAGATTCCATCTCACCCCAATTAGAATGGCGATTATCAAGAACACAAGCAACAATAGGTGTTGGCGAGGATGTGGGGAAAAAGGTACACTCATACACTGCTGGTGGGACTGCAAATTAGTGCAACCACTCTGGAAAGCAGTGTGGAGATTCCTTAGAAAACTTGGAATGGACCCTCCATTTGACCCAGCTATCCCACTCCTTGGCCTATACCCAAAGGACTTAAAATCAGCACACTACAGAGATACAGCCACATCAATGTTCATAGCTGCTCAATTCACAATAGCCAGACTGTGGAACCAACCTAGATGCCCTTCAATTGATGAATGGATAAAGAAACTGTGGTAAATATATACAATGGAATATTACTCAGCTATAAAGAATAATAAAATTATGGCATTTGCAGGAAAATGGATGAAATTGGAAAATATCATGTTAAGTGAGATAAGCCAATCTCAAAAATCCAAAAGAGGAATGATCTCACTGATAAGTGGATGATGACTCTTAATGTGGGGTGGGAGTGGGACAAGAATGGAGGAAGGAGGGACTGTATAGAGGGAAAAGAGAGGTGGGAGGGGTGGGGGGAAGAAAAAAAATAATGGAATGAATCAAACATCATTACTCTATGTAAATTTATGAATATGCAAATGGTATGCTGTTACTCCATGTACAAACAGAAACAACATGTATCCCATTTGTTTACAATAAAAATAAATTTTAAAAAAATTTCAAATGTAAAAAAGAAGGCATTGAGACAGCAAGTATACAGGTCCTACCAAGGGAATAAGCTGTCATATTCAAAAACAAAACCAAAACATGAAGCCCTATGTCCTGGTGGATGAGAGGGGAATGGTAAGGGATCATGTAGGAATGGTAGGCAATTCTTTTTACAATGAGATAAAGAGTCTTGATTTTCTTCTTAGTAGGACAGAGTAGCAGACATGAAGGTCCCCACTCATATCCTCTCGGCATAGACATCTAAATGTCAACGGTTGCTTACTGCAAACACCTGTGACTATCTGCCCGGGGACTGCATGCAAGGCACGCTGAAAGTTCCAGAATCAATGCGCCAAAAAGCCCACTCTCTATCAGGGCACTGGTGGATAGATACTGTACCCTGTACCTGGCTGAGTAACTGGGAGACACAGTCCCCACTGCTTCTGAGTTCCTCAGCAGGGTTGAGCTCCAGTTATGCCTCATAACTTAATACGGTTTTGGTTGGCTTCCAGGTGCCTTGTCTCCACTCCCTGTAGATGTTTTCTAGTATCACCTCCCAAATAAACTATTTGCACTAAAAATCCTTATCTCAGAAACTGCTTCTGAGAGCACTCCAATCAGGAAAGATGGCCGCTTTCAGAAAATAGAATTGTAATTTTTTAAAATTATTTTTTATTTTTACAGACTGCATTTTGATTCATTGTACACAAATGGGGTACAACTTTTCATTTCTATGGTTGTGCACAATGTAGATTCATACCCTTCTTGTAATCATACATGTACATAGGGTAATGATGTCTGTCTCATTCTACCATCTTTCATACCCTCGCCCCCTCCTCCCTCTCACTTCCCTCTATGTAAACTTCCTCCATTCTTCTCTCACCCTCACACCCCCATTATATATCATCATCCACTTATCAGGGAAAATATTCGGCCTTTGGTTTTGGGGGATTGGCTTATTTCACTTAGCATGATATTCTTCAATTCCATACATTTATTTGCAAATGCCATAATATTATTCTTCTTTATGGCTGAATAATATTCCATTATGTATATATACCACAGTTTCTTTATCCATTCATCTGTTGAAGGGCATCTAGGTGGGTTCCACAATCTAGCTATTGTGAATTGAGCAGCTATAAACATTGGTGTGACTCCATTACTGTTAGTATGCTAATGTTAAGTCCTTTGGGTATAAACCAAGGAGAGGGATAACTGGGTCAAAAGGTGGGTCCATTCCAAGTTTTCTGAGGATTCTCCACACTGCTTCTCAGAGTGACTGCACCAATTTGCAACTCCACCAGCAATGTAAAAGCGTGTCTTTTCCCCCACATCCATGCCAACGTCTATTTTTGTTTGTATTCTTGATGATAGCCATTCCAGTTGTAGTAAGATGAAATCTTAGAGTTGTTTTAATTTGCATTTCTCTAATTACTAGAAATGTTGAACATTTTTTCACATATTTATTAATTGCCTGTACATCTTCTTCTGTAAATTGTCTGTCCAGTTGCTTGGCCCACTATTGTGTTCTTTGTGTTTTTGGTGTAAAGTTTTGTAAGTTCTTTATAAATTTTGGAGATTAGTGCTCTATCTGAAGTATGTGTGGAAAATATTTTCTCTCACTCTGTAGGCTCTCTTTTCACATTATTGATTGTATCCTTTGCTAAGAAAAAGCTTTTTAGTTTGAATCCATCCCATTTATTGTTTCTTGCTTTGATTTCTTGTGCTTTGGGAGTCTTGTTAAGGAAGTCTGGTCCTAAGCCAACATGAAGAAGATTTGGGCCTACTTTGTCTTTTATTTGGAGCCAAAATCATACAATGGAGAAAAGATAGCCTGTTCAACAAATGATGCTGGGAAAACTGGAAATCCATATGTAGTAAAATGAAATTATAATTGTAATTTTAAAGAAAATCATTCAGGAACTTCTGGTAATGATGGACTCACTTAGGGTAACCTTCTTATCCATAATTATAAACACTGACAATATAAAGTAACAGTTCAAAGTCACTAGAGAGCAACCAAAACCCAGCAGAAACTGGAGGAGATAGATTCTTAAAGATGGAATCTGGAATGAATGAAATCTACTTCTATATATATTTACTTGAAGGCATGCCTCAGTCTGTAAGGCACATGACAGAGCTCAAGAAGAAAACGTCAGTTTCATCAAAGTGAAGACTCAAAGTATGAAAATCAGGGATGTTTTAACAGCTGAAAAATGAAGGAAGAAATTCCAGAAACCCTGACTCACACGAGAGGAGCCTTAAATTTTCCATATAAAGTCTCCTCAAATCCTTGAGCCAGGTGTGCATAGGGAAGGCTACAAGGACCCCACTAGAAAAAAAAAAAAAAACAGAAGATTGAAAAACTAAACAACTACTCAGTGTGGGGGATCTGAGTTTGGGATTCAAGACCCAACAACCTATTGGAAGTTGGTAAATACTTAAAGTCTTCCATTGAAACTCATAAGAGTCATACCTTAGGAGTAACTCCAATCCTTAGAAATAAGAATCACATCCCAGAACTAAAGACAGTGCCCTAAAACTTAAGGCAAATCCAAATAAACTTGCACTAACAAAGCACATATGTACATATCAAAGAATTCTTTTCTTCCATTTCTTAAATCCCTTAAAAGACAACTATTTAAAGCAAATCTAGATAACAGTTTATTTATATGGTTTACAATGTATGTGAGGAAAAAAGGGTGGAAATAATTGTGCAAAGAATGCTAGGAAAGCCAAACATGAAGACCCATGCTTGTAATCCCAGCAACTCAGGAGGCTGAGGCAGGAGCATCACAAGTTTGAGGCCAGCCTCAGCAACTTAACTAGACCCTAAGCAGCTTAGTAAGACCCTGTCTCAAAATCTCAAAGTAAAAAATAAAAAGAACTGGGGATATAGCTTAGCTGGGGAATTTAACCACTGGGTTAAATTCCCAGCACCCGCCCCTCCAAAAAAAAGAATGGGAAGAAATAAATGAAATTAAATTCTGTGGGAAATTTCTTATATTATATGCAAAGTAGTGGGATATTAACCTAAGGTAGACTTTTTAAAATGAAGGTACATATTGTAGTACTTGGAACAACCAATAAAACAAAAAGATATAGCTAAAAATTCAAGATAATAAATATAATGGAACACAGATTCAGGGGTGCTCTACCACTGAGCTTCATCCTCAGGCCCCCTTTGGTCAAATGCAGTATTGAGACAGGACCTCACTAATTTGTCAATTCTGGCCTCAAACTTGTGATCCTTCTGCTTCTGGGTCCCAGTCCCTGGGATTGCAGGCACACACCACCGCATCCAGTTTTAAAAGTACTTTTTAGTTAACTCAAAAGAAAGCTGAAAATTGGGAGCAGAGAAACAAGGAAAAGAAGTGACAAATAGAAAACAAATAAGATGATAGATTTGAAGTATATCAATGATTACATTAACTATAAATAGGCAAAACAATTAAAGTCAGAGATTGTCAGACTCAGCTATGTGCTATATACAAGAAACATCAAATTTAAAGGTAGAGACCAGTTGAAAGGAGGATGTAAAAAAGATATATCTTGCAAACATTAAGCATGTTAATGTTAGATAAAGTATACTTTGAGATGAGAATAATTACCAGAGAGGGACATTTTATAAGTTAATGAAGAAAATATAACAATCATAACTGCATATGGATCTAATAATGGGGCTTCAAAATACACAAAACAAAAACTGAGAGAATGAAGGGAGGAATAGATAAATCCACAATTGTTTAAAGATTACAACACTCTTCTTAGTAATCGATAGAACAAGAAGACAGAATGTCAACAAGGGTGCAGATTTAAGCAACATTATTAAACAACTTGGCCTCATGGACTTCTACAGAACACTAGACAACTACAGAGTACACATTCTTTACAGCTGTACATACAATATTCACCAAGACAGAATAAATGCTATGAATCAAAGTTTAAATTGAATATTGGACATTCCTGTTCTTAAAAAAAAATCTCTTGACAGTCTGCCTATTGCTTTTCCCAGTTGCTCTGCAATTACCACGCTCTCTTCTCCATCCCCCTTTCTTCTTCCTTTCTGTTTCTTGACAGTGATAATCAATTTGGTCACGGTGGTGTTTGTACTTCTGACCTTGCTAACTCGTGGTCTCGAGATCTCCTTCTCTGCCTGGGGAGGCTTACTGAGGTATCTTCTTAAGCAAAGACAGTTTACTCCCTGAGGAGAATTTTTGTAACCTGATGTTATTTTATTTTTACACCCCAGTTTCAAGTGAACTGAATTTTATGGGCAGATTGTGCCCCCCATGGCAAGAGTTCTAGCCCAAACCTGACTCTTTGGAAGACTCCAAGGTGATGTGAGATTCTCATACTCTTGCCCACCTACGGGTGGGCCATGGCTGAGCTAGGGAGCAACACTCGTAGATCTCCTGGATGGAGTACGTGCAGCTCCGTTTGCTGTCTCATGTGGCTCATGTCACAACTATTGCCTTATTTCAAGCAGGGTGAGTTTCCCAGTAGTTGTCATCCATGCTGTGACGATACGCTTCCCCAGAAGAGGGAAGTGGCTGATTCCCAGGAACCAGCAGTAGCAGACAGGCTTGGCTTCTAGAACAGACAGTGTGGCTCCTCATAGGCGGAGTGGGAAGCAGAGAGGCCAAGCCACAAACAGGAGCAGCCTCAACAGACGCAGGGCATGGATGAAACCAAAGGCCAGGCCTCCCACAGCCACACCATGTGTGCAGGCCTCCTCACACAGGGCAGCCCACGTGGGGAGCGGAGCCTTGGGGAACATCCTTACAGACAGGATCAGCGTGAGAACCGTGGCCACCCACTGAAGGATGCTCAGATTGGCAAAGGAATAGCCTTTCCTAAGTGAGCAACATGCCAATCATACGGACAAGAAAGAGACTTCAATAAATCTTCCTCCTTTAGGAAAGTCACATTTTTATTTAATTTTACATGGTGCTGGGAATCAAATACAGGGTCATCTTGTGCATGCTAGGCAAGTGTCCTACTACTGAGCCGCATCCCTAGCCCCTCGGATTTTTAAAATACAGGTTCAGAATAATTGATTCCAATAATTATGTGACTCCTATCTTGTTTCCAGACATTTTACTAAATGTTGGCATATACATGTCATTTCCAATTCTCACAATGATCCTGCACGTGGGGTGTTTGTTGTCAGTCCCTTTTTACAGACAAGGAGGCTAAGAACTGGAGAAATCAACTCACCCAAAGCACACAGTTGGCTCACAGTGGAGAAAAGGTTAAAAACAGAGATCATTTGTTCTAAAGTCCATACCACACTGTTTTTTAAAGAATTCCCTTAGAAACAACAAAGAACTTTATTAAACAACCACGTTTTGTAATCCTAAAAGAACTTCTCCGGCCCCTTGGGGAGCCGCCTGACCACAGATACTCTTGCCTGGCTCCCCTCTCTTTCGATTCTTTGCTGTCCCTCGGCCAGGTGGCTTCTGGACCTAATCTTGTCCTTCTGGCTCTCTACTTGTCCGTTCTAATGCTTCCTGCTAAAAAACATGACTTCTATTTTTTTAGGCTCAAACTTTGGATGCCCTGCTAAGGTCTTCCTTTTTACCTTTAGTTTCTGGAATATGCTTCGATCCAGTGTGATTTTTATAACTGTGACAACTGACAGTTAAGATGCTCAGTGAATAATGTAGCCTTTCTGCCTCTAGAACAAAAAGGAAATGGCCGGCTTGGTGGCGCACGCCTGAAATTCCAGCGGTTCGGGAGGCTGAGGTAGCAGAATCAAAAGTTCAAAGCCAGCCGCAGCAAAAGTGAGGCACTAAGCAACTCAGTGAGACCTGTCTCTAGATAAAATACAAAATAGGGCTGGGGGTGTGGCTCAGTGATAGAGTGCCCCTGAGTTCAATCAGGAAATGATCTTACAAAGGCCACTCATTAAAAGTCTACTATTGCTAGAGTTACCTTTCTGTTTTTAACAATTGACTTTATTCTTTTTTTGGCTGGGGATCGAACCTAGGGCCTAGTATGTGCTCTAGCCCAGCTCTAGGCTTAATTTTTTAGAGCTGTTTTACGTTCACAGCAAAATTGGGAGGATAGTACATAGTTCCCATATATTAGCTGCTCCCACATACATAGCCTCCTCTGTTATCAACATTGCCCCAAATCTTGATGCATGTGTTACAACTGAAGAGCCTAAGTTAACACATCATTATCAAAGTTTACATTAGAGTTCTAGAGTTACTTTACTTATTTATTTATTTATTGCTGGTGGTTGAATTCAGGGCCTTTGCACACGCTAAGCATGCACCCTACACTGAGCTATACAATCAGCCCCTAAAATTAGCTTTTATGCCATTCACTTTGCTTAAAAACCTGTTTGGCCTCTGTACACTTAAGTCCACTTTTCTCAGAATGCACATCATCAGGATCAAACCTTCTTCTCCAGGTTCATCTGTTTTTTCCCTCAAACTGAATTTCCCACCCTCTTCTATGCCTTTACTACTCTTTGTTTACACGCTTCTTGTTTCCCTACCAGGAAAGCCCTTTCCCTATGCTTGGTGAGTTCAAGACCTAGTTCATCTTCCCTTGGTGCGTTCATGACTTTTCGTGTGTATCTCCAGGACAGTGGTTTGTTGCAGTTCAATCCAACAAATGCTTGACAAGCAACCAAGTGCTGGGCAAAGAGCTAGGCTTTGAGGTCATGAAAATGAGATAGCCAGGGTTCCTGTTCCCAAAAAGCTCCCAGCCCAGTGAAGGTAATGACACCAATACCATCATCAAAACACATCAGATGCAGCCACATCAATGTTTATAGCAGCTCAATTCACAATATCTAGATTGTAGAACCAACCTAGATGCCCTTCAAAAGATGACTGGATAAAGAAACTGGTACATACACACAATGGAATATTACTCAGCCTTAAAAAAGAACAAAATTATGGCATTTTCAGGTAAATAGATGGAGTTGGAAAATATCATGCTAAGTGAAATAAGCCAAAGGCCAAATGTTTTCTCTGGTAAGTGAATGCTGATCCGTAATGGGGGCGGTGGGGCAAGGGAAGAATGGAGGAATTTTGGATTAAGCAGAGAGGAGGTAGGGGAGGGGAGGGGGTGTGGAGGTGGTAAAGATGGTGGAATGAGATGAACATTATTACCCTATGAACATGTACGATTGTACAAATGGTGTGACTCTGCATCATGTACAACCAGAGAAATTAAAAGGTGTGCTCCATTTGTGTACAATGAGTTGAAATGCATTCTGCTGTCAGGTACAACTAATTAGAACAAATAACTAAAAAAAATACACACACGCATCAGAAAAGTATACAAAGAGGAGGAAAGTAAACCCAGCCTGGGGACACTATTGAAGCCATCATGGAGGTGATGACTTCAGCAGTATCTGAAGAAGTATGAATTTATTTCTGGAGAGGGTGAGGAGGAACTGGGAGAGTATTCATGCATAAAGTCAACAATGTAAATGTGCATTTATTTCTTATCATTTCTTGAAGAGAAATGAGATTGGTGGTGTTTTACTTATTATGAGCCACTACAGAATTCTATGAAAAACACCATATATACTGAGAAAAATACCATCAATTTTTTATTTGCCATTTAAAATATAAGATGGCCCACAATATTTGCTCACCAAGAGAAATTATCACAACCTTCTCTCTTGTGACCACACATCATAATTGACATTTGGACCAAAAGCATTAAAAACGAATTCTATAAATCAGAACCCAATATCACAGCAGACACAGAAAACAGAATTCAGTAAGCTACTAAGCTACCTGGGGTGATTGTTAATAGGACATTTTATAAGCAACATAGATCACTTAGGGGAAAAAAATGTATTTATTAATAAGAACGTGCTTTTCCAAAAATTAAACAGAAGATGCAAACAGCAGACAGCCCTCATCAGCTTACGCAGAAAGATGAAGGCGAGCCATTTTGGAAGTTGTGTCTTATCTCCAAAGGACTTTTGCTTGGGTCTTTCTACCTTTGTAGCTGCTCAGCTATGCAGCTTGGAATTCATCACTGAGCCCGGAGAATAATCTAGAGCCAGATAACCAGACTCAGAGTGGGTTCTGACAGAGAGCTAAGGGCATATGCTCAAAGAAGTTGACTAAAATGAGTTTTCAACTGTAGTGCATCCAAGACTTCAGGCTAAGAGTGATCAGGAGACAATATTCTAGTTAGAAGAGTGAACTGGAGGCCTTTTTGAAGAGTACTGATTTTTTTACTTTATTTGGATTAATCTTGTGAAGGTTAGGAGAGCAGATAGGAAACCAAAGCCTCAGTCCCTCCCCTGCCTACCAGTTGTTTCAGGCACCATCTTCCTTGACCAGTCACGGGCCAGCCTGTGAAAGGAATGGTGGGCAGTGTTGCTTCTCCTTCCCTCACCTCTCCCGCAAGAAGTTTCTACTCCCTCCACTGAAGCCATTTGCTCTAAGGCTACCAACAGCTTGAAGTGGAAAAAGAAATGGCATTTTTAGCTTCTGTCTTCTTCAGTTCCTCCGTAGTTTATATCCTGACCACCTCCTTCTTCGGTAGAGCAGCCCAAGCTAAGACATTTCTCAAATCTATTCCATTCATCTATATTTCTATTCTTATTCCAGGATCACTCTATTTTAACTACTGTTACTTTACAGAAAGTTTTGAAATTGGGAAGTATGGGCCCTCCAACTCAGTTTTTTTTTTCAACATTATTTTGACTATTTAGAGTCCCTTTACAATTTCATGTGACTTTTACAATCAGCTTTCCCATTTCCACAAAGAAATAAGAATGGATAGTGGCATTGAATCTGTAGATCTTGTGAATGGTATTGCCATCTTAATAATATTGAGTCTTCCCATCCATGAACACAAGGATACTTCCCAATTATTTAGATCTTCTTTAATTTCTTCAGCAATGCTTTATAGTTTACAGTGTACAAGTCTGTCAGGTTCTTGGCTAATTCATTTCTACACATTTGTTCTTGTTTAATTCTAACTACAGGAAAAAAGTGTTAATTAAATGACTTTCTCAATCTATAATTGTATACTTTTCCCCCTTGATTTGTTAATAGGGTGAGCTACACTGTTAGATTGTTTAAAATCGCATCATCCTTTTAACCTGATATGAACCTTACTTCATGGTGAAATGTGATGCTGGATAGAGGAGGGAACGGCTAGAAGAGCATAGATCAGAGAAAAGAGGAGCAAAATCACAGTCTTAATGACTGATCGGATGCGAAGGCTGAGGACTGAACAAGGGTGACACGTTTTCACTTAGAAACACACCAAACAGATGTGGAAAGAAGATAAATTCTGTGGAGGCCATGTTGAGTTTGGATGTCTTTGGGGCATGAAAACACATTTGAAAGGGTTAATGAACGATAAAGGTAAAGTTACAATATTGGACGAGATTGGCTGAAATCATGGTCCATGAACGTAACTGAAGAAGGAAGTGAAACAGAAGTGGGATGTGGTAGACCCCATTAGCTGTTTACCCAGCATCCATTATTCCCTTCTTACTAATAAAATGCTAATTTTGTTGGGAAAGCTAAGCAAAAAAAACCCACCAACACACAAGTTTATTTCCCAGCCTTTTTTGCAGCTAAGGGTAGATAGTCATTTGATATGGTTCTGGCCAAAGAGACAAAATCAAGGGATACTAGGTGGGGCTTCCAGGAAAGCAAGGTTAAAAAGAGTTGATGGGGAGCAGCTAAGCCCCTCTCTCAGAAAAGCACAACTGAAATGAAACTGGTTTGCACAGTGACTCATTTTGGGCAACGAAGCCTGCTCTGCTGGCCAGCACATCTGAAAGGGGTTTAGGAGAAAGAGCCCATTTTCTACTTAATTTGGGAGTAAGGAAACTAATAAATGGGGTGACTAAACACCACTGGAAATGTTAAGTTCTGAAAAAAACACTCTTGTTTGTCAGATCCATCCCTGTTCAGTGCCCTCAACCCTGAATAGGAGACCCTTCCTCAAGGCGTGGCGGAGAGGGGAGTGGTGTAGGACAATCATACAGAATGCAGGTTTCATGGACTCAGACAGACTGGGTTCAAGTCTCGGCTCTGCCAGTTCTGTACATCACTTCATCTCTTTGAGCCTCAATTTCCCCTGAAGTCAAGTGGCGGCGATGATTGTTCCCACCTTGTAGGATTGGTGACAGATGAAGAATGAGGTACAATAGTTCAAGATGAATGCCATGGTATTCAAGTGTTAGCTGTTGTTATGACTATGACTTATATATCAGTTTAGGTAAACTAAATTCATTATCGAATTTTTAAAATGATGAAATGATTTGGGAAAGTCCGTACTTGAGTTACCTGAGTGGGAAGCATCCTTTGTTAATACCCAAGGAAGTGACTGCAGCGAGCATTGAGTGATTGCAATCTCAGGGAAGGGAGCTGGAAGCTTTGGGTGAAATTGTGTACCTTGAACTCAGACCAGCCTGCTGAGTGATAGGAAGTTTAGACCAAATGGAGGATCAAGAAGAGGGTCATGCTCCAAGGATGGGGAAAAGAGGAGGAGGGGAGACAAGGTGACCAGGAAGGGACAAAGGCCTCCTTGCTGTCTAGGTGCTCGGGAAGCTAGCCTACCTGCCAGCTCTCAGCAATAGACAGAAGGTGGGATCCCTGGTCTCCCCTGGAGACAGATCCATCCACCAGACTCAGGTCAGGAAGCAGTTTTTAGCATAAGGGGGTGACTAGAAAATCAGCAAGAAGCTTCAGGGATCTAAAAGAAAACAGCCTTCTTCCTTTTGGATTCTAAGCTTGGCCAACCCAAGAAGCAGAGCCTGACCTGAAGCCTGCACAGGGTATCTGCAGTTGAGAAGATTAGCTTTCTGTAGAGGCCAGGTATGTCACAGAGCCCTGAACACGAGTGAGACTAACAGAGGAAGGCTGGGGTGGGGCTGATGTGTCACAAAAGAAGAGCAAATGCCTGCATGCAGGGCCTTCGCCAGTGGTGTGGATGATGTTGGCACTCTGCCCAGACCTCTCAGGTCCTTAACCACCCCCTGCACACTGGCTTCTGGGATCCTCTGTTCCCAGCAGCACCTGCACCTTTGTGTGTATGTGTGTAGTGTGTGTGTGGTGCTGGGGATTGAACCCAGGGCCTTGCACATGCGGGCAATACTCTATCAACGAGCTATACCCCCAGCCCAGCATTGTACTTTTTGAAGAAGGGCTCACCTCAGATTGCCAGAATCCTTTTCCCTGTGTGTCCTGAAGAGCCAAAAGTACCTGGGAATTTCCACCTCTTTGGAGGCAGCCAATGATGGTTGATAATGGGTGTACACGTGTCTCAGAGCACCCCTGGGGGACTGAGCCAAAGTTACCCTCCATGAACTGTGCTCAATAGTGTACCCTTGACTGTCCTCCTGCTTCCCTGCCTCATTCCTCACTCCCTTCTGTTTTACTCTGGGAATACTTGTGAACAAGTCACTTGACAAGGATCTTCCACATCTCAGGGTTGGTATCTGGGAAGCCCAGTACCTCCCAGCAAAGGTGCCCACCACCCTGCCTCTCTCAGGTACACAATAGACATGTGGAGAGAGAAAGACAGAGACCCAGGGGCATTCTGGCATGAACGGAGTCACTTTTGTCCAGAAAAGAACCCTGGCCTGACCAGCACAGCTTATGGTCAGAAGAGAATGGCTCACTCTAGAAAAATCATTGTAACCTGGGGGCAGATAAAGCCAACACTTTGTCTTTGGGTAGAATTTCCTCTTCGTTTCCTTTAGTGAATGCCTCCACAGACCACAATGGGTTGGGTATATAAAGCTCTTTGACTCAGACCTGAAGGAAGTTCAATGTCAGGTCAAAAAATAGAGAAAGGGAGGTGAAAGAACATGCCCAGAGAGCAGGTCAGGGCGAGGTGATGGCTATAGACCATTACTGCCCAGCCTTCCCTGGACAGCCAAGAGAGGGTACTGAGACCAGAGGCCAAGTTTGGCAAATGTCCCCTTCTGATCTCCTCTTTATATTTCTGACAGAGTGACTTTTCTGGAATGGAGTCAGGGAAGGCATTGCATTATGGGGTCACTGTGGTAAGTAGAATAATAGCCCCTCAAAGACGTCCATTTCCTAATATCTAGACCTGTGAATGTTTCCTTACATAGCAAAAGAGACTTTGCCAATGTGATTCTTTCTCTCTCTCTCTCTCTCTCTCTCTCTCTCTCTCTCTCTCTCTCTCTTTCTCTCTCTCTCTCTTTCTCCCTTCCTTCCTTCCTTCCTTCCTTCCTTCCTTCCTTCCTTCCTTCCTTCCTATGCACTATGGAAGCACATGGAATATGACCTTGCACATGCTAGGCCTGTGCTCCATCATTGAGCTACATCTCCAGCCCAGCAGCTCAGTAGGCTGGAGCAGGAGGATTCCAAGTTCAAAGCCAACCTCAGCAACTTAGGGAGACCCAAGCAACTTAATGAGACCCTGTCTCAAAATAAAATATAAAAAGGGCTGGGGATGTGGCTCAGAGGTTAAGCACCCCTGGTTCCAATCACTGGTACCAATAAATAAATAAATGAATATCAAAAAATAAAGAGAGATAGGAGGGTCAGAGAGAGAGAGCACAAATGGGCCAACAGAAGCGGAAGTCAGAATGGCATGGCCATGAGCCAAGGAATGTGAGCAGCCTCTAGAAGGGGGCAGGGCAGGCAACAGATTCTCCCCTAGAGCAGAAGGAACACAGCACTCCTTATGCCTTGAGTTAACCCAGTTGGACCCGTTTTGAACTTAGGACCTCTAGAATTATAAGAATAAATTTGTGTAACTTAAGCCCATCTGTGGTAATTTGTGACAGCAGTAGTAGGAAATGAAAAAGAATTTTCTAGAGAAGAGTAGGGAAGCTCAACATTCTTGAGGACAAACACAACACAAGGCTATGGTAGGCGTGGCAGAACATGGTGGGTTGGGAATACAGCAAACTTCTCCAGGGCAGAACACCTGGTTCGGGACACTGTTGCTTACCCCTCCCTCCACTGTCTTCTCTTTGCTGTTCTGGTCCCTCCTCTTGCCCGAAGAGGCCATGTACCTCAGGGGAGGCTGGCAGGTGGGAGGAGGACTGTTGCCTGGGGGTGAGGCTAGCTCCTTACCAGCGGCTGAGTCAGGAGTGGGTCTGAGCTGGGTTCTGGCCAAGGAGAGAGGAAAGGCAATTCTCAGAGAAGGGGGCTCTAAGGAGTGCCTGTGCCCCTCCTCTTCCTCTGGACATTGTCAGGTCTGGCTGGCTGTGTGGAAGCCCTGTGGCCATCTTACCACCCAGCTGGGGGAAGAAACAACATAGGAGAGCGGGACAGGGGTGGAAGGAACCCAGCTCTTCATGGGTATCACCGAGCCCTTGAAACAAGCTCCTGGCAGTCTCCCTGCCCCTGGACTTCCTGAGTTATGAGAGATTACATTTTCCTAGACTCAGAGCCACAGTTTCTGTTACTTGCAGCCAAAAGCATCCTAATGGATGCAGTCAATTTAAAAGATTGAGTCCAGATTACAAGGGTGGCAAGGACCCTGACAAGGGTTGAGAAATGCAGGTACACAAAGGAAAGTGACCTCGCTGGTGTTTGGGACAAATGACTGTTAATGCATGGAAGACTGGGGACAGGCTGAATTGAGGAAGTCTGGGGTCCCTCCAACTCTAGATTGGGGCATGTGCCAGCTTCCGCTGAGGCATATAGTTCTTGCAGCAAGAGGAGGGGCCAGAAAAAAACTTGGGATTCTGTTAAGAAAAATGGAGGGAACTAGGGCCAGAGAGGCAAGCAACAGTGCCCACCACTACCAAGTGTCTGCTCAACAGTCCAGGTGAGGGATGACCAAAGGCTGTGACTTCAGGGTAGGGAACAATAGAGGGGACAAGACTCAGGTACTAACAGAGAGCTTGGAACCTTTGGGAAGGTGGAGCATGTGAAGTAGAAGATAACTACAGGATTTTTAAATATATATATATATATATATATATATATACTCATTACTGTAATCCCAAGAATTAAGTCTCTTAAATGCCTCTGAATGTCTACATACGCATTAAAGGGAAGGCTCAAGTCTCCTTCCCCTTCACCTTCAGCCCGGCTGGAGCCTATATTTAGAACATGTCAAAGGCAATTGTGACTGAAGTCAGCACAGCTATTAAGGGTACGATTAACACCCAGAAAAACTGCAGGGTCCACAACCCTCCCCCAGCGGGGAGCCAGCGTGTTCTTTCTTCCTTCTTTTGTCTCTTGCACAAAATGGGGCCCTGGCTGAAGCATCTGGAAGCCCACCAAGGCCTCTCCTGTGCTTTTTGTCTCCTGTTCTGCATGAAGGGACAGGCCAGGGAGCACTTGGCAATGACATTAGCACCCCAGCAGGAGCCTCGCCACTAACGCTTTTCAATTAAAAAAAGAAAGAAAAAAAAAAAAAAAGCAAGAAACACTTCATTTTGTCGTTTTGCCCCAGGTCAGAGATTCCTTCCTCAGGTACCAATGTCATCATAGGCTGGAGTCCCCAACGATGACAAGACACATATTCCACAGCTCACATATTCCAAATGGCACCAGACTCCTGGCTCTCCACGGGGAGGAAAGCAGCGCACGCTGCTGCGGCGTGATGGATGGTCTGAAAGCTGAAGCGCAGAGTGATGGACGCCTCGGTTTGAAGGATGGAGAGTATCCGTGGACGATCTGCATGACGTCCGATGAAAGATTCCTGCTCGAGAGGCTGCTGAGGGCTGGCCTTCTCCTTCAGTTGGACTCCCATTCAGGCCGTGTATTTATATATGTTAATATATTACAGTGTGAGATTTTCAGGTTATATTTCACAGATGACATTTTTAATCTGCCTCAAAAATGTAAACATAGCAGGGGTGTTCTGCAGACGTGCCGCCTGGAGCAACTGTCAGATGGAAAATTCAGTGGGAAGTTCAGCCTGTCTCCAGTTTAACTAGGCTGAGGAATGCTGCAAAAACAGGTGTTGTCTGACACAAGTAATAATTATCTTTCACCTTGATGGATGCTAGTTTAATCTGTTCCTTACACGGTAGCTTGGTCCCAGCTGACTGAATTTAGTGCCCCAAAAGCAGATGAGAGGGTGAGTGTGGCTGGTATGTGACACTATTGACAAGACAAGGCTCTGGGGCAATTTTGATTGATTTTCATAAGGAGGCTTAGTCATTTCTCCTATTTGCCCAAGAAATGTTTAAATCTAAATGGATGTCATGGTACTCGGTTAGGGTATGAACATTTTCATTAATGGATTTTAAAAGAGTTTCATTGAGAGCAGGATTCAATTCAAAATGACTTTAACAGAAAAAGGAAAATGAATTACTAGAACATTTTCATAAGGCATGAATACACCCTACACATTAACGCTCCAGAAGAAATTACTCAGCCAGAGGAACTGAAATGGCAGCTGGGAAGAAAGGGAAGAAACACTTCCAAGTGCTGATCAGAAGCAGCCTTCCTCAAAATCTTTCAAACCAGAGGGCTTCCAACTTGAGAAGTTATGTCTCCCAGAGTCCCAAAGAGAACCGTAATAGAGATAATGCAGGACTGTCACCTTCTTTTCAATCTTCTGGCACCTTCTTCCTTTTTTCTGCAATGACAGGCAATTTAAAAAGATGCTGATTTGGATAGTCTTTTTTTCCTTAACCTTTATTTTATTTATTTATAAGTGCTGCTGAGGATCGAACCCAGTGCCTCACACTTGCTAGGCAAGTGCTCTACCACTGAGCTAAAACTCCAGTCCTGATTTGAATAGTCTTTTGGACAATCTATCAGAAGGAAAAATGGTCTATCACCCCCAAATAACAGGAATAAATACTGTATTACAGATAATATTCAGAACAAAGCCTGTGAAACTGACCATATTCAATTCATTAAATATTAAAATTCCAACCATGAAAGTTAGTAGAGGGTATCAGCAAAGGCTATGACCCTGGATTGCCCAGGTCTTGATGCCTTCATCTAGCAGCTGTGTGACCTTGAGCAAGGCACTTTTCTAAGCCTCCGTTTCCTCATCTGCAAATGGGGATGAAGGATTGCCTACTTCATGGGACTTCATTTCAGTTTTAGTATTACAACACCCCATGGGGAATAAAGTGACGAGTGAGAAGGTGCATGTGTACTCTCACAAAGTACGTGCAGACAATAAGAGAATCCGAGATACATTGACCGCTACAGAATAATGAATGGAATAATGGCCAACTGTAAGGTGCAAATAAAGAATTCTGGGATAAGTCATGACTTATCTCAACAGGAGCCTTGAAAACACAAATAAGGTCTGAGCAGGAAGGGATTTCAGCAGGTAGAAGGAGACTGCTGTCATGGCCCCCCAGCTGAGGGCCAGTGTGGAGGAAACCACGTGGGGTTTGTCTGACCTCACACCCCCAAACCAGCAGCAACACACAGGAAATATCCAGGGCATTTGTATAAATACTCTTCCACCCATATCACCCCAGAATTGGCTGTTTTAACAAGCCAGGAGCAGAACCATCCGTTTGATGTGGGCAAATCACCCATGAACTTTACAAACCAATGTCTTCTCTGACTCCAGTGCCAGGACGAGATACCAGGGGGACCAAGGGGTGGTGTGAGAGCTGGTGGAGAAGCAGACCCCGTGTGCATGGTGCGCAAATATCCCTGTTTCAATCCTCCAGTGAGCACAATGGTCACATTGATAGCCAGACCAAAACCGGCTAGGTTTTTCCAAACTGCCCAGGCTTTTCTCAGGGTTTTACTTCCAACGCTTGCTACTAGCAGGACCAACTCTTACTGAGGCCAACACTTACTGAGCACCTACTAATGTGCCAGGAGCTGTTCTAAACTCTCAGCAGTTGGGGAGGGAGCTAGTGTTATTATGCTCTCTCTGTAGAGGTAGGAAATCACCTTAGTAAGTTCAGTAAGTACAAAATGTCACTCAGGGGGACTTCACTGCCACACTGCCCTATAATTCCCTTGGACACTGGTTGTCTGTCTCCCACAGGGTGCTGCCTGAGCTGCCAGCACTCTCTTTAGACAAACTTCCTCCAGAGATATTCACCTATTCCCTGGTGTTCCCACAGCAAAAGTGTTGGGCTACAAGAGGCAGAACTTACCTGAGGACCCCAATCCTTTTTCAGAGCACCCTTTGGGGAGGGCATAGAAATGGAGCCAGTGCATACCTAGAAACCTGTTTCCTTTTATTTATTTATTTATTTTTTTAACTGGGGACTGAAGCCAGGGCTGCTTTAACACTGAGCTACATCCGCAGCCCTTGAGTTACTGAGGCTCTCACTAATTTGCTGATACTGGCCTCAAACTTGTGATCCTCCTTCCTCAGCCTCCCAAATTGCTGGGATTACAGGCAAGCACCATTACAGCTGAACCTTCTAATTTCTCTTAGCCCTGCTGCTTATTCTATCTCTGCCAAACCTCTTCCTTCTAGGTTTCTTTCTCTCCAGGGACTCTGTGAGCCTCCTTCTACTTTGACTGCCTTTGGAAATCCTCTCCCCAGGCATTATACAGGATTTAGCTTGAGCAATCCTAAATTGTGAACCAAGTTCAAGCCTCCCTCCACATCCAATATAAATGAGTGTGGTCCTGTAGTTCAATGTTCCATGAAAGAAAAGAAGTTTTCATAACATTCTGTCATAAGAGGTCCTTATGCCCAGAGCATACAGAGAGCCCTCTGCAGATGGTTTTCTATAATCTGATCTCAGGCACCCTATTCTATGTAGAAATAGCTATAGGCCCAATAATACCAAGATCTCCCCAGAGGCTGATCTGTGCTGATCCCCTTCAGAGAAAGCCTGCCTCACCCAGAGCACAGCATATACCTTCCTCCTTCAGCTACCCAGGCACACACAGGATGCAGCCAGAGCCAGGCCAAGATGGCCTTGAGTGATCAGGAATTACTATCATAATGTTTGTCAGTAAGTACATGCTCATATTAAAACTTGAGCATTCTGAATATAGCAACATCCATTGGGCATTTCCCAGGCCAAGCACTTAACAGAATCTGTCCCATTAATTCTCCCAACAAAAATAGTCTGGCAATATTATTCTGTCCATCTTTTCGGTGAGAAAATTAGGGTTGGAGAGGTAAAGTCACCTACTATCAGTTGCATGACCAATTTGCACATGTGGTAGAGCCGGAGTTCAAACACGTTCAGCATAACTCAGAGCTGTGGGTGCTCAGAACTCCCTCCTAGCCCATGCCAAGTTTAATGGTCTGGGTTTGTTCATGAGCAATAGACCTTATTTGTAAGTGAAGGAGCATGAAATCTAATGTAAGAAGTAAATCTTTAATTTGTTATTTCTAGGAAAGTTCTTGTGTACTCGCCACGCGAGTGATGGCGTGTGTATTCTTCCTCCCTGTTCCCCAGCCTCCAACATCCATGGTCTCTGGTGACAAGACCTCGACACACACACTCCGCAGCCCTGTCAGGTTCCCTTCCTTCTGGACCACCTGGCACTGTGCGGAACCTGGAAGATTCACTCTGGAGCCTCTCCTCATTCTCGGCTTATGAAACAGTGAAGAGTTCCTAATTCTTTTTATTTTCATTATTTAATACGTTCAAGTTCTGGTTATTGTTTCAATTTCACCTTCTACTTCCTTTTCCTTTCCCACCCTTACCTTGGTGGCTGCCTGTCACCCATTCCATTCCCAGATTAGTCCTGAGACACCTATTCTTCCTTAAACCAGAGGTTTCAAGTCATAAAGCCAGCGGCTAGCAGAGCCTGAATAAGGGCTGAGAGCAATCCAACAAGCAAAGAAGACAGGCCACAGGAAAGATGGTTCCCTTATCCCTAGATAAGATGGGGCCAGGAGAAGCCGTGGGTGCCTCTGTGGAAAGGAGTGGTCAGCAGGGCCGGATCAGAGAGGGACAAAACAAGGAGGGACAGCATTTCAGGGACCTTCACACCAGGTCAGCTGCTAAATTTCAGACCCAGAATCCAGACATGAATGTACAAAGGGCCCTGCCCATGTCTGCTCAGCCAAAGCCACAGAAGCAGAGTGATGTTAACCCACAGTTGAAGTGAAATGATAGTTTTGGGGAATCAAAGATTCAGGAAGGAATGACATGATAGGACCTTGTAAAGCATCGTCCCAGTTCAAACAGTAGGACTGTATCTCATCCCACAGTGCAATGGACATGAGGCCTACAAATGTTCCTCCAACCACTACCTTTTCTGAACCCTTGAGGAGGCCAGCCCTCCAACAATGACAGAAGGGAGACTCGAAGTCCTTCCCTGAGTTCTCTTGTTCCCTCTTTAGTTTCTTTTCTCCCTCTACCCTCGTGCATGCCTAGGTCTTTTCTTTTTTTTTTTTTTTTTTTTTTTTTTGTGGTGCTGGGGATGGAACCCAGGGCCTTGTGCTTGCAAGGCAAGTACTCTACCGACTGAGCTATCTCCCCAGCCCCTGCCTAGGTCTTTCTACCAGCCTGGCCCTCCCCTCTGAGTCTTGGTCCATTTAGAGGAGCAGGGCAGATCTTTGAGGTCCTCCAGACCCCTAGGGGGCACCTCATCTTGTTACTCTCCTCAGTAAACATCTATAAACAGACAATGCTTACCTTGCTAAGAGTGGCTGCAGCTCTGATATATTGTCCTCCTCACTGAGTATTTCCACACTGAAAAGAGTGGGGAGAGAAAGAAAGAAGGAAAGGAGGGGGGAGAAATATTCAACCTGCCATTCACTTATCTCGCCCTGATAGCTAAGTAAGTACTAATTGTCAGTCACCCCAAAAAGGTGCTCAACATGGTGCCTGGTCCATAATAAACACTTTATAATGTGTTGAATTGAATCAAATTTTACACATTAAATTTCCATCTTTAAAAGTCCCTAAGCCTAGGAGTATCAATAATACCCGTCGGTCTATACATTTGCACTGGGAACTAATATAACATGAACCACATTGTGAAAATCCAACAGGATGGCCCAGAAATAAAGGCAGTAAATTTTCAAGAAAGTGGCAAAACTCAAAAGCAATCTTAAACTCAATGGGGCTTTCCTTCTTCTAACCCAGGGCTAACCTACCTATGGTTCAGATGGAGGTTAGCTGTCCCCTCAGGAAGCCCTTCTGGCATGGTCACAATCCAAGGATGAACCTGTAGTCACACTTACACTCAAACCCAAAAGGACTTAGGGTGGGAAAAAGGAAGAGAGGAACACACATTAATTCCAGTGAATCTAGACTAGAAGAACAATGCCACATTAAAGGGGTGTGTGTGTGTGTGTGTGTGTATGTGTGTGTATGTGTTCATACATATACAAACACACCTATGTACACACATGTACACATACACACTTTTTTTTTAAATTCTAGCATTCTGGAAGTTTACTTTGATTACCATAAGAAATATACAAATAGGAACAAAAATTGACTAGAGGTCATTGCAATGAAGTGTTTGCAACTCAACATTTAGTTGACTTAAACCTATACCTTTGGAGTGCTTACTACATTCCCATACTGGAACTTGGAATGCAAAAACGAAGTAACAGTATTCCTGGCCTTGAAAATCGTACAACCCAGTCAACCATCACTTCCAATTCTCTAAATTCCATTTGCAGTCTTTTAACCAATGGCACATCTTATACAACCCTAGAACAAGAAATCTGGTATTGCAATTAATCTTCATTACTGACAAACCCACCATGGAAAGTTAAACAAAGCAAGAATTAAAAGACAGTGGCAATCACTTATTGCACACTTATCAAGTGCCATGTAGCCACTATGCTAAGGGCTTTTCCAAGTGTTATTCCTTTAGCTCACAACAACCATGTGAAATAAGTGCTATTATTACTCAGCTTTACAGATGAGGGAGTGGAAGGTGAGAGAGGCTAAAGAACTCACCCAGGTCATGCAACTAGTACACCATTGGACTGGGATTTGAACTCAGATCCATCTGAGACAGAGCAGCAAACTTAACTGTTAAGCTGCCTGACCTCTCAAAGTGACTGGTTACTGAGGATGTCTCACAAATCATGTCTTATTTGATTCTAGTGTGTAGCCCCAAGAATGAAATGAGGGAATGCACACTGAAGGAGGTATCAAAGATCAGAAAGGGTCGTGGTTCCTCAGCTGAGTAGGAAAGAATTGAGAAGTCTTCCAAGATAACTTGGGAACTGCAGGAAGAGGTAGGTAGATGGGTACATGGAAGAGTTTGGCTGGGGAAAGGAACGATGATTGGTATAAATGGACATATGTGATGAGAGCACAGAAAGCGAGTGACTGGGTCAGAAAAGGAAGTTGGGCCAGAATGAACCAAGAATCACTATTGTAGTCCATGTAGAACTCTTGGAGGCTCATGAGCAGAACAAGGCCATAAAGGAATCTGTGAAAGCATTTGAATGAGGGTGGGGGACAATGGCAGAGTGGAAGCAGGGAGGTTAGTGCAAATTCCAGAGGCAAAGGACCCTCCAGATTTATAATCTGGGAACAGGGTGAGAAAATCTGAGAGTCTCCACAGACATTTCCTATTGCATCCGAACAGCTGGCACTGAGAATGGCATGAATAGGAGGAAGTGGATAGAAGTGAAGGAAAGAGGAAAAAGGAAGGAGACTCTGGCTGGATTTGGACGCCCACTGGATGAGGCCAGAAGTCAAAGGGAGACTGAGACAACTGACTCTTAAGTCTGGGTATCTTGATCAATGGTGTCACCATCAACAGAATGGAAACTAGAAGGGAAACCCATGCTTGTTGTTTTTTGGACTTTGTGTGTTGGTTGGGTTAGGGTGACAGAGGCAGAGATGAGTTTTGTTTAGACGCTTCTAAATTTAACGTGATAGAACCGCCATTTGTAAATATTCCATATAAATCTGAGGCCTGGAAGATATATCAACGTATCTGGGAGCATTTACTTCAAGAGGATCAAGTTATTCTCTGTGCCTAAGACGAAATCAGAAATAAACAAACATAGACGGAACCTGTAATCTTTCCGACAGTGACATTTTTCAAAGTGGAATGGACTCCCAGGGATGGAGGAAACTGGAACACTATGAGTCACTGAGACTCCATTTGACATATTTTGAACTTGGCACTTTACATACATCACCTCATTTTAGTCTCTTCCCCACAACCCTGGAGGAAGGGTTATTTTCTCATTTTATAAGGTTCAGAGAGTTTAATTAGATATCATAAGGTAACACAATTTGTACATAGCAGAACTAGATTTAGAAGTCAAGTAGGATTCTAAAACTCAGAGTCAAATGCTGTTGTTCCAGTGCAAGGACAAGGCAATAGCTCAAAGGTCAAGGTCAGAACAAGTCCTTTGAAACATTAACCATCAAGCATAAACCCATTCTGAGACCCTGGAATATGGTTGTCAGTTTTCCTGTTTGTAATGTTGCTCTAAAGTATCCCAAAAGCTCCTGGAAAATTCTTCTGTCACAGGTATTTAGCCCTGGTGAGTTGCCCATGACTCATTTAACTCCTCAGATCTGATTACAATGATATTAGCAGAAACAGCTACCTTTGATAGGAATATTTAGAACTTTTTAAAATTCTAAGTTGAATAAGTATATTATTCAAATGACAACCAAATTAGAAAAACCCATTTATGAAAGCATGCATTTACAATTGTCCTTGGGACATTGTCCAAGAAGATTCTCAGAGCAGCAAAGCATCTGAAGCCATTTCCTTAGAAGTTTGTAAAAAAAAAAAAAAAAAAAAAAAGTCCTCCTTTATATGCATATTCTTAGCACATAAGTACCAAAATTATTTTGTTAATTAAAAATGTCACATTTGATCCTATAATACATACTTCACTCAAAAACAATCATTCTGCAAAAATAGAGTTGTCAATAATTGGATCCTTCTACAGACTGGCACCTTTTTCTAGGAGACGTCTCCTAAAAATGCAGACAGCTCGTCCCCAGACACAGGGAGTCGTCACCAGTCTCTAATAACTGCTTGTCTTGCCAGGAAGACAGACAAGCCAGGACAAGCCCATGGCCTGCAAGCATCTGTGTCCAACTCTGTCTCCTCAGTAGGCAAACTCTTACCTTCAGAGTGGAGCAGAGGAGGGCAGAGTTATGGCATAGGTGTGGACGCAGTAGAGGTCCTACTGGGATGCCACCCTCCATGCATGGGGCACAACAGGTCCTTAGTGCAAAAGAAGCCAGAACCAGACCACCCATACTTCCCATAGTCCACAAGCATCCAAATCCATCCCATGCACACCCTCCCGACCAGGCAACTCCCCACTCACATCAGCTGCTCATTTCTTGCACAGCCAACTTCAAGTTGACCTCTCTGGAATTCTGTTTCCATAATGGAAATTGAAAGGGAGTTTGGAGTCTAACATCGAACTTGTGAAAAATTACTCTTGAGAGTTTTTAAATGAATATAAGTAATATTGAGGATTTTAAAAAATCCTCAATATTACTATCAAAGGTAGGTGTTTCTGCTAATTTTCTGGGAGTAGAACTGGAGATATATATATATATATATATATATATATATATATATATATATATATATATTCATCAAACAATGAGCTATAGTTCATTTCTGGGGTGTCAAGAGGTTCATTTTGTTTATGGTTATTTTTTTTGTTGGCCTCTTACACTCAAACTAGATTGGATTTTTTTTTTTTAACTAGATTGGATTTTGAAAAAAAAACACACAGATCAACATTTCATAAGATTTCTATGATTTCATACCCAAGTGAAGTTCTTCACAAAACCCTGATCTCCTTGAAGCTGGGCAATCTATATGACAGCAGCCTCCATTTGAGGAATGAGAGCTAAAGAGAACATTTGGCAAAATTTCCTAAAGAGGAAGAGTGAAGGGTTCACAGGAATGACTGGTCTGACTTTCCAGGGTAATTCAGGCTGCAGGAATATCCATTCATAATGGTGGTTTATAAATTTCTTATCTGCTAGATGTCTCTACTGTTCCTTAGCACAGTCTGGGTACTCTGTAAATATGGGTTGAATTACCTCTATGTAAATTGCTAGATTGCAGTAAACTAAATGAGACAAATTTCCTAGAAAGTGAATATCCATTAAGTGAATTCTATTTTTCTCCCAGTTCCATGACTAATTTTGCTTGGACTAGCAAGAAATAATAGCTATAAGATACAATAAAAGTACATTTAGAAGGTCAGCAATCAAAAGGGGAAATCACAGCTGGTCGTGGTGACTGCATGCCTGTAATCCCAGTGGCTCAGGAGGCTGAGGCAGAAGGATCTCAAGTTCAAAGCCAGCCTCGGCAAAATCAAAGCACTAAGGAACTCAGTGAGACCCTGTCTCTAAATAAAATACAAAATAGGGCTGAGGATGTGGCTCAGTGGTCGAGTGTCCCTGAGTTCAATACCAAGTACCTGCCCCCAAAAAAGGGCAAAATCACAGAAGTTCATTCTCAGTATTTCAGTGGCTTCCATGCCCTGAAACACTATACCTCAAAGAAAGTTTAAAATGCTAGACAAAATATAGATAGACTTCTTTAAAATAATGAAAATAAGAGTATTGAGGATACATTCCAAGATCCCTAGAGGATGCCCGAAACTACAAAGAATACCTAACCCTGTAATTTAACACCTTTTCCATTTTAACTAAGCACTATCACACACTGTGTTCATAAATTTTGCAATAAATTTCTTTTCCTTCTTCACTGTCTCCCGGATCCATTCTTACCAGAGTCTTTGGCAATCTCACAACATGATTATTTTTCTTCCCTTGGAGAACCATCACCATTTCCCTCAAAGGTAGCACTTCATAGTTTCTCTATGGCAGATCCAAACCGCCAGCATCGCCACTCTTGTACTTTGAGTCCTTTACTAGGTAAAGTAGCATAAGCACTATGATACTAGGGCAGTTAATCGGAAGACTGAACCACTGTGCAGCAACTGGTGGCAGGTGGAGTATGCAGAGTGGCCACACTGACAAACGGGGGGGTTCACATTCCACGTGGGATACAGAAAGAATGGCGTGAGATTTCATAATACTATTCAGAAGGGCCCACAATTAAAAACTTACAAATTGTGCATTTCTGAAATTTGATACTTAATGATTTTTGTATCTTACTGACCAAGTCTTAATAGTAACCGAGGCGGCAGAAAATAAAACTGGCAGGAGTCCAGAATTTGGTGACCACTAACATACCTCAGGGGCATCTGAGATCTACAAGTATCTCCTACAGGGCAGAGAGCCAGAACACCCTGCATAAAGCCAGGACTCAAGAAAGCCCTGAGAAAAAGGTAAACTACAAACAAACCCACCCAGCAGTTGCAGAAAACAAAGACAATTATATAGTGGTAAAAATAGAAAACAACAAAATTTTCCTGAGATTGTATAACCACCAACTTGGCCACACAGAGTAATGGGATCATAAATTGATAAATTGTAATATTCATGTGGATAAAACAAAGCTCAAGGACAATTTTATTTCAAGGAAAGTTTCAGCAAATAAATTCACAGTAAAAAAAGAAAAGAAGAAGAAGAAAAAGAAAAAAGAAAGAAAGAAGGAAAAGAAAAGGGAAGAAATTACATAAAAAAAAGAAACAGACCACCAAGAGTGAGAATCAGGGGAAACAATAAAAGAGGCCTGATACACAAAAATTTCAGGTATTAGAATTATAAAACATAAAATAAGAATGTTGAATATGTTTTTATAGTTTAATACATTTAAGTGTTTTACATATTTAATATGTTTAAAAGACTCAAAAACGAACAGTGGATTTGAATGTGAACCAACCCTAACTGCTGGAAATAAAAAGATAATAATTACAAAATATTCTAGCAAGGCCCTAAGTAACTTAGTGAGACCCTGTCTCAAAATAAAAAATTTAAAATGGGCCTAGGATGTGGCTCAGTGGTTGAACACCCATGGATTCAATCCCTGCCACCAAAAAAAAACTTTAAAAGAAAAAATAAATAAATAAACAATTCAATGGAAGGGTTTAACTATGGGGGTCAGGGTTGGGGATGGGGGGTTGTCAAAAGTAAAGAAACCAAACATATTTGAAGAAATAACACAGAAGACAACACAGAAAGGAAAAGAGCAAAAACTATGAAAGAAAGGGTAAGTAAGCAAGAAGACAGTGAGAGGTTTCCATAGTCATCTAATTGCTATTCCAGAGGAATATTCCAGAAGGAGAGAATGCTGAGAATGTTCCAAAATTGACATAAGCTTCCAATCTTTTATTCAGGAGTTCCAATGAATTCAAAGCAGGGTAAATTCTAGACAAAGGGAAGATCTAAAAGTAGTAGGAATGCACAGACAGAACCCTGTAAAGAAATGGAAATGAGGGCAAAAGGAGACTACTCAATAAGAGTGATGGAAGTCTGTACACAGCTGAATCGAAACTTCAAAGTGATAGGAGAAAATAGTCTCAATCTAAAATTGTACACTCAAACTATCTTTCAAGAATAAGAGTCAAGTTTTTTTGTTGCTGTTGTTTTGTTTTTGTTTTTGATTTTTACTCATGCATTTTTTTGAGCCAGAGTCCTGCTATGCTGCCCAGACTGGCTTGGAACTCCTGGGCTCCAGCGATCCTCCTGCCTCAGCCTCCTGGTAGCTGGTTACACAGGTGCACACCATCATGCTCAGCTCAAAGATATTTTTAGGTAAACAAAAATTGGGAAAGCTCATCACCAGTAGATTCTTACCAAAAGTTCTTCTTAAAGAATGAAAAATTATCCCAGAGGAAGATCTCAGATCCCAAAGAAAAAGAATGATGAAATGCTAGGCATGAAGTTCTAAATGAATTGACTGTATAAGTCAACATCAAGAACATCAGAGCTGGGGATGTAGCTCAGTGGTAGAGTACTTCCCAACATGTATGAGGCCCTGAGTTCAATCAATCCCCAGCACTGGAGAAAAAAAAAAAAAAAAAAAAAAAAAAAAAGTCTAAAGAAAAACTATAGCAAACTCCATGCTGAAATTTCTCTGAATAATAGTCATTCTTAAAAGAAACCCAAGGAGGAAAAAAACCCACAGCTTTCACCAGTGATTTTTCCCCTGTTTCTTTCCTCTAAACCCCTGTCTTTGCTTTCTCCATCAACTGACAGCCACCATAACTTTGGGTACATAAAGTTAAAAATGGAATTGGTCAAACTTTACCAAAAGGTGGAAGGAGTCATCGTAATGTCAAAAGCCATAAAAGTCAATCAGAAGATCTTTGGTGACCACAGTGAAAGCAGCGCCTGTGGATTGCCAAGGTTGGAAATGAGATTCCAGTGAGGTTGAGCAACAAGTGAGTGGGTTCAGGTGCACAGGGGATGTGGGCAGAAGAGCAGAGGATTAAGAGCATCTGTGCGGTATTGAAATGTCACACTGCTCCCCACAAATATGCACCATTACTATGTGTCCATTAAACATTAAAAGTATATTAAGAAGAAAAAAACAGTTTGTGTTTTTGCAAAGAGGCAGTGTAAGTCCCCAGTGAAAGTCAGGATTCACTGAACGGAATCATGAACATTTAGTTGTTTGTAATTCCAAAGAACTATGCTCCTCTCTTTTAGGATTTATTTCTTCAAGGTTTGTTTTAAGCTTATATTTACTGAGTGTTGACTCTCTATCAGACCTAGAGCACTCTACATAAATTATTGCATTTACACCTCACATAACCCCCATGAGAAATTATTATCTTTATTCTCACAAGGAAATCAAAGTTGAGAGAGGTTAAGTACAGTAATTTGCCAGAGGTCATGGAGCTAGCAGGGAATCAAGTCAGGACTTCAACTCAAGTTGGACTGACTTCAAAGCTCATGTTCTCAGTCATCACACTTTCTTCTGCCTCCCTTAAACTTTTCTGCTATAGGCCCTGATTTTTAAAATGTTAAGATATAGACCACTACATGAAAGTAAAGCAACTGTATGTGTATGTGTGAAGACATATGTAAAATATAATTTATATTACTCTATATTTTAAATAATTTGTTAATCATATAAATTATTTATATTGCATACATTTATTATTTAATTTAACATGATGCCATGACTTACAGACTTTTTTAAAACTCTGTGACTCACAATCTGGGGCACCACTGTTAGAGATCACCATATGTCTCTGATTTTTGTCTTCCTTGTTCTTAGTATATAGCAGGACTCAGAAAGTGCTTGTTGATGAAGTTCTGTAACTCTCAGTAGCCTGTTAAACATTTTCACACTTTCAGATGAAGACTGGTGAAAGATTTAATAGACACTAGAATATGCATGTGAAGTAAAGATTCAGAGGAAAACAAGTTTGTAAAACATGGTCCAAAAAAACTACTGGTGGGGTCAGAAGAAATGGACTCTATATTCAGGTCTGTCATTATCTACTTAGCCATTTGTGCTCTCTAAGGTGGATAAATGTTTGACAATTGCAAAACATAGCCCTGATTTGAACCTCCCTGATTTCCATGGCTACTTTAGCCTCCTCGGCTGATTTCTAGGTAACGATATGATATTACTTGGTTACATCTGCATTAACATCATGCTCAACACAGAGGTGGTAAGAGGATGCCATAGTAAACAGTATTTCCACTGTAAACATATAATAGACACAAATAACCCCAGAGCTTTTCTATTACAAAATGTAGTAATATAGGCAGTGATGATTCTGAGTATTTATGATTATTAATTAGTATACAATTATTTGATTACAAGTGTGTATAATTTAATTTTTAATAATAGCTGTTTGATATCTAGATGAAAAAATTCCCCAAAATTTAACAATTGACTCTCGCCAACCAGCTCCAGCACATCACTATCATTCGAGACTTTATTTTTCTCATCTATAAAATTTTTAGAAACTATCCTAAGGAAATAACTAGGGATTGGTGCCAAAATTAATCTACAAAGATATATATCACATTACTATTTACAAAAGTAATAAGGTGTAATCAAAGTTAGCATTGAGTAATAGTTTAGTTAATAATATTAATAGTGTTCATACTATTTAACACACATGTATGAGCACATGTAGGAATTAACACACTAAGCTTCCTTGAACATGTTGTGCTTGGCACTGTGAACTTGGACAGCAGCCACTCCCCTGACAGTCTCAAAACACTCACAGGTTGACTTTTGATCATTCATTCTGTAAAACATCCATCCTAATAACCATGAAGAGCCACCTCAGCCTGCTCAGCCTTACTCCAGGAGACTCTCACGTCCTGTCTGTATAAGTGAGCTCTGTACTCTTCAAAAGCAAAGTTAGTTTGTTCCCAGTATGAGAAAAGCAACTTCAAGAGATGGGGGAAATCCTAAGTATGAGATACAGTGTGCTGGACATGGTAGCACACACTTATAATCCCAGCAACTACAGAGGCTGAGCAGGAGGATCTCCAAGTTTGAGGCCAGCCTCAACAACTTAGTGAGACCCTCAGCAACTTAGTGAGAACTTGTCTCAAAATAAAAATAATGTAGCTCAGTGGTGCTGGGTTCAATCGCCAGAACCAAAAGAAATAAGAAGAAAAAAAGGAAGCTACTGTCTACTCAGGTTTTCTTGTTTGCATGAGACATACTAAAAAAAATTTATTTGTTGTTTATCCAAAAACTTGGTTTTTTCCACAGTGCACAGTGCTGGGGATTGAACTCAGGACCTTGCATATGCTAGGCAAGCACTCTACCACTGAACCATAGCCTCAGCCCTGAAATTGAAATAAAATACACAATTGTATTTATCTGGCAACTCTATTGGTGACCTGGTTAGATACTCCTTATCCAAAGCTCCCTCAAAGAACATTTTCACTCATAGGAAGCCTTATCAGTACAGTAGCCTTTGTCTCCCTGCAGGCATCTGCCTACCAATAGAAAGAAAAAGCCTCCTTCTCCAGGCTGGGCCTCCTTCATGAGGGGCTTCCCTAAAAGTTGATCTGAGCTGCTGACTCCCCAGGAGCCAGAGGTCCCTGATGTTCCCAAGTGCTTGGAGACAGAAAGAATCAAGGAAGGACCCAGAAGATAACCCTCACTTACTAGAGTTGTGCCCAGGACTAGCCTGAGTCATAACACGGGCTGGGAAGCTACCCAACCTTCCCCACGCTCTCATGAGCCTTTTCCCTTCGTGGAACGGTTCATCTCATGCTTCCAAGTCCCTCTGAAGTCCACACTCCTGAATAAATAACCTGACTTCAACTGCAAATGAAGTCGTGTGTGTATCTTTCAAATGAGTCCAAGGCCTTGCTCAGTCCCTTCTCCTCACAACGGAAGGTGAGATGTTGGTAAAGGCACCAGACCACTGGGTGTCGCACCCATGTGTCAGCTTTCCCCTTGTCTCAGGACCATCTATTTGGATGACACATTTTGACATCCCCATGAAAGGTGAGGTTACTGGTACTGTGAGGAGATCGCCTATGATTTGGGGGGAGTTAGAGGCAGGGAGTGGCTCTGCAGCTCCTTACACATGTCATGAAACAGCTGTCATGAAACGACCCCAACTTTGCCTCTTCTCACTGGGGAAGAGACAGGAACTTAACATCACTAGGGGTTCTGAAGTGGTTTCTTTGGTGCCAGTTTTGGATATAGAGAATTTCTACATTTCTGGGGGAAAAAAAAAAACACACAAGTTCCAGAAAACATGACATGACCCAGAAGCTAGAAAACACATCTTGGAATTTAGTGACCTGGCATTTATTTAACAGTGACATTTTTGGACAGTGGAAAAACTAGAAATGGGCCAAAGTTCATAATAGAGGACATTTGTACTTAAATATATGAGGTGCCCATGGATAGGATCTTCTGTTGCCATTAAACATGGCACCAAAGTTAATTATGTGACAATATATATTGAGGTGAGAAGTTGCAAAACATGTAATAATAATTCACTAAAATGAATACAGTAATCTTTGGTGGAATTATCAATTATTTTCTTCTTTTTACTAAATAGTCATCAACTTTTTTAAAAAAATGAGAATGAGTTGCTTTATAAAAAGGAAAAAAAAAAAAAAGTCATTCTGTGTATACTTAAAGATCTTTAAACACCCCAGGACCCTAAGAATCTAGAATTGTGTTCTTAATTCAAGGAAAAACCAAAGATCTATTTTCACTTAACCCATAGTAAGGAAACTCATCAGGGTTTTAAACAATCCCCTGCATAATAGAAATATCACTAGTTTTTGAAACTTACGAAACTCTTTACAGATGCTCCATGAAGCCAGTGAGGGCATAAGTGAGCTGCAGAGATCACGATCACAGACCAGTGAAGAGTGCTACCTCCAGACTCTTTTCTGGGCCAGGCATCAGGCCAAGCACTTTACATGCATTATCTCGTTTAATCCTTTAACAACCCCCAATGAATTAGGGTTGTTACCAGGCTTGTTACAGAGCTTATCCATCAAAATCAAGGGTTTTCTTTTTTTTTTTTCCTATTTTAATTATTAGAAAAGAAAAAACTTAAGAAGCAGGAAGAACTTGTATACTTTCTTCATTCCCTGTTGGGGGGATATGGTTAACCCAGGTTTATAGTCATACACACAAGAACTAGTGATAGTGATCCTCAAATAGAGATTGAGTTTGGTCAACCAGTTAGTTATTTGGAAGACAGTCTGCTGGCCAACCAAACTAACCAGATTGATTTTTTTAATGTCCCGATGAGTCTCTTGACCTAAGTTCCCTTTCTGCTCCCTCCTCCCATCCTGCACCTGCCCTTCCAACGAGGGGGAAAGTTGAGGTGAGTATATAATAAATACAGTCTGCACAATGGGGCGGAGAATTCAGACTAACAACCAGATGTTTCTCTGCATGACAAACAACCTTTTGATGTTTGTTTGGGTTGATTGATATTTTCCCCCCTTCTCTTGTCTTGTTGAATTAAATCAAGCCTATTTGGATATCTCGTCCTTGAAGACCATAGCAAAATAGGAATATACTGGTCCATGGCTGCTAGGGTCCACAAGTGCCCTTCCCCATTGCAATCTTGACCTCTAAAGCAAAAGGCATTTGCCACCAAGACCATCAAATATTCTGCTTGTGAGATTTTTAACTGTTGAAAGCATCCCCGCCCAGGTCTCACTAGTAATGTGACACGAGTAAAGAACCCAAACAAGCTGAAGGTATGAGGAAGCAGTGCCATCCCCACACTGGACCAGGACAAAGGGTGTGTTTCGGGAGTCCAGCATAAAGGGAGTAAGAAAACCCAAGGCTTCATTCCATAATTCTTATTCACTACTAAAGACAGGAGGCCAGGATGTGTGTTTAAAGGCTCTTTAATTCAAAGACCTGTTATCTTTACTTGACCTTATTTCCTGTCATTGGCAAGAATCAAGCTGCCTGTGTTTCCCCTAATAGCCATATAGTATAACCCTTGCTGAGAACAACCGCTGTGTGTACCTTCTTTTGTGGCAGGCCGCAATCTTGGGAAGTAATGTGTCTGTTTTGAAAAGAGTCGTTTACAGCCTGCTGTTTGACCTAAGGGATCCAGGAGCCCACCCTCTCCTGGCCTCACACACGGTATTTCCTTCCTGGGTTTTCCGCAGGTTTAATGCAGCACAGGTGGGAGAGTGTTTCCAAACCAGGTGTTTGAGGCCAAAGACATTGGCTAAAATATTTGGCTCTTTTTTTTTTTTTTTTTTTTTTTTTTTTTCTTTTGGATTTGAAATTTAGTACTGGGAGACAGTGGGACGTGGTGATGGCACAACTCTTGCAGTTCGACTGTCCTTTGCTCCCTGTGGTTTAAGCCTCCTTGGAGATGCTGTAAAATCCCCGTGGCCTACTTACCAACACTCCTGAATCTGGAGTTGGTGCCACACACACAAACCAACCACTCCCCAGGCAAATGGATTAAGGGCTGGGGATGCAACCACCTGATCAGGCCACAGAAGGGCTGGCCAGAGAAGAGCAATACCGGGACAGGTATGTGGCTGGAGATGGAGCAGGTCATGATGCCTGGCACAGTGTGGAGATTCTCCTACTTGCATAGCCGAAGAACAAAGACCAGATCTGAACAACGGTTGGTGTGAGGCCAAGCCAGAGATGGCTCTAATAGGCAGGCCAATGATAGAATTAATAAAAATAACGCACATTTATTGAGAATTGACTGTGCTCCTGCCCTGCACTTGACAATATCTCATTTTATCCTAGCAATAAACTTCTGAGGAGGTACTGTGATTAGCCCCTTTTAACAGATAAGGAAACAGATTCAGAAAGGTTAGGTTATTTGCTCAAAGTCACACTCCTCGTAAGTGCAAGAGCTGGGTTCAAACCCAACTGATTCTAGACCCACACTTCAGACCCAATCTGGGTATATATATCTGTACACCCAAAATGGTTAATGCAGGTTATCCAAACACATCAAATAAGAAACAATAGTTGCAGATAGTCACTGACATGGCCCTACAAATGATTTCTCACTACGCCTAATATCTTCAGAGCTCCTATTTCTCGGTTATATCTACTTTCCTATGCCCTATTCTATAGGGACGACTCTACTATAGAGGCAAGTTTCTCATGGCTGACAGTGACTTTTGGATAGACAACACCGGGATGGGTTCTATACCATTCTCCCACTTACTTGTTTGAGAACCTTGGCAAAAACACTTAACATCTCTGAAGGTCCAGTTAGGATGATGGTATATTCCTGGTTTCCCAGAACAGCACCAGTTTATATCTGCTGTTTCATTGTAACTTTTAATGGTGCTCCTTTCCTTTCTAAATGATTCCAGTCCTGATAAGCTACCCAGTCACATTGAGTACAGTGCACATCTCTGGAGGATGTTTTCCATTCTTTAGGAATTAGCACCTCCGTGTTCTCAGCAGTCCTCTGTCCCACACGGTTCAGGCAACCCAAGAGACCCAGTCTATGTTCCAGCTCCCCTGGCCAGGCAGCTGGTTCAGAGATGAGTGTGTGTCCACACCTAGTCAGTGAGGGTGAGCGTGCAGCAGTTTTGTGGGAACTCTCAAGGAGACTCTCTCGGTCCAAAGAGGTTTCTGGGCTGGGAGCATGTAAGTCTGGAGCTGTTGGTGGCTCTCGTGGCCATGACATGAGCAACGTCTTCTGGAGAAGAAAGCAGTGCAGACATCAGAGGAATAGACAGGTGCAAAGGACCAACCATGATGGTGTGCTTGAACTCTTGACCTGAAGCCTGATATGGCAGGGACTTCCTAGTTAAATGTGCCAGTAACTTCCCTGCTCTGCACAAGCTAGTTTGAGTTGGGTTCTGTCACTTGGAAACAAAACAGTGTTGTCTAAAAAAGAGTGGTTGGATTTCATTACAGCATTTGCACTCTGGCATTTCACACTTCCACAGATATAAGAATACACACATACACACGCACGCACACACACACACACACACACACACTCACACAGTGACATACATGGAACTCCAACCTCACTGAGGAAATGGAGGTATTACTCCAGTCTCTTCACAGCTTGCCAATGCTTAGAACCTAATGTTGCCTAATCCAGTGGTTTTCTAACTGGTCCATGGAGATGCAAATTCCAAGGATGCATCTTAGTGACTGTCCTAGGAACTGAGGGCATAGGTAGGAAAGATAGAAACAGAGACTGGGAGCAGGCTGGCTCAAGAGTTACCCCCGCTTCACCCAGAGCAGCTCCCTGTTACCATTTTATATTTTAGGGTTCAGCCAGAAAGTTCACATGGGGTGAGCAAGGATTCCATTGCTCCAAGATTGGAAAGGCACTCATTTGATCAACTTCATATCATCTTAAAATGAGAACGCCCAAGTCCAGTGAAGGTAAGGGACACCTCCTTCCCAAAGATCACAGAGTGGAACAGAGAGAGAGAAACTAAATGCTGTCCAGTTCTCTTTGATATCACAATGGATTCTTTGGTATAATAAAATCAAAATCAAAAAATATACCTTTCACTTCACAGTGTTATAAAGACCAAATAGTAACATTTATATCATAAGCAATGCACATCCAAACATTATGTAAGTCTAAAACGAACCTTCACTTCTGTTTGTTTACTTGCTTGTTCTTTCTGCCCTTCCTTAGACTGCAGGAGGGAAGGCAGTGGATAGGAATCCACCACCTTAAACACAGTCGAAGCTCAGCAAGGCTTGTTTTTAAAAAAGTAATAACCAATTCTCAGAGGAGCATGTTAAAGAGCACCAAGTAGATGAAATGAGCAAAATCTGAATTGTAAAAATGTACAGGTCAAAGGCCAGTTTCTTCATCAAATCTCTGGGGGATAAAATAAAGATGGAAGCTACAAATTAAGCGGAGGTCTGAGGACTACTTGGAATATATGCGATGTGAGTGAGGGTCTGAGTCAAACAAACCAACTGTTAAACTTCTAACAATCAGGAAATTTTAAGAGTGGATGAATGTTGGTTAATATTATTGTAGTTTTCTTTTAGGTATAATATGATACTGTTGCATGTTTAAAACAAAAAAAAATCCACATCTTTCAGAAACACACACTAAAATAGTTACTGAAATGGTTTAACTTTGGGAATTTTGTGCAAATACCCTGGAGGTAGACGTGGAACTTGGAAGTGGAGATGAAAAAAGATTGGCCTCAAGCAGATTGTTGATGAACAGAGAAATGTCTACATGAGCTCATTGTACTATTTTGCTATTTTTGTGTGTGCTTGAGTTTTTTTAATACTTAAAAATGTAGAAGGAAGACAGAGTGGGAGGAAAAAAGAGAGAGAAGAAAGAAAGGAAGATCCTGGACTTCGGAGTCTTAGATTCCTGTCTTAGCTCCTCCATTCACCAGCTGAGACTCGAGGTTGCTACTTCTCTTCAGACTCCTTGACTTGAATGGAACTAAAATATCATGTGCCTTCTAGAGAAACTGTGAGAATCAAATGAAATCATATGTACAAAGTGTGCCTGGTAAATAGGATGTAATGGATAGGAACTGTCAAGACCAAACGCTAAACATGCTGCCCTCATATCTAAGTAGAATTAGTGCCAGAAAAATTACACTTCAATAATAATAATGACTAGGATTGTCAAGAGCTTACTATGCACTTGGTGCTGTTCTCGATGCTTTACATACCAAAAGAACGTAATCATACATGAACATAGGGTAATGATGTCTGTCTTATTCCACCATCTTTCATACCCTCGTCCCCTCCTCCCTCCTCCCTCTCATTTCCCTCTATGTAAAGTTCCTCCATTGTTCTGTCACCCATTATGTATCATCATCCAATTATCAGGGAAAACATTTGGCCTTTGGGTTTGGGGGATTGACTTATTTCACTTGGCTTGATATTCTCTAATTCCATCCATTTATCTGCAAATGCCATAATATTATCCTCCTTTATGGCTAAAATTTATAGTAAATAGCAACATAATAATGAAAAAACTAATGGAAATAATATTTTTAAAAAAACTAAATAAAAATAAGATTGTTTCATCTTATATTTAACCAAATATAGAGGAAAATAGTAAATGTGCTCCAATGTTTAGAAAAGTGAGTGAATTTCAGGAATTTTCATATCAATATGACTTGATAATAATTGTTTTAGTCAGCTTTTTTGCTGCTGTGACTAAAAGACCCAACCAGAACAACTAAAGGAGGAAAGGTTTATTTAGGGGCTCACGGTTTCAGAGGTCTCAACTCATAGACAGCAGGCTCCATTCCTCAGAGCTCAAGGTGAGGCAGAACATCACTGCAGAAGAGTGGGGCAGAGGGAAGCCGCTCACATGATGATCAGAAAGCAGAGAGAGAAACTCCACTCTCCAGGTACAAAATATATACCCCCTGGCCACGCCCCCAATGAACCGCTTCCTGACCCACCTGCCTCCAGTTACCACTCAGTTAATCCCATCAGGGATTAATTCACTGAGTATGTAAAGGCTATAACTCAAACATTTCTCCTCCTAACCTTCCTGCATTGTCTCACACATGAGCTTTTGGGGGATACCTCAAATCCAAACCATAACAATAATATCTTTAATAATAATATCTTTAATAGTAATATCTTTCACTTCATATTTTATTTTGTGGCACCATCATAAAAACCGTCATCCTTGCAAAAATATTAGAGGAGTTCATCCATTTCCTGATGCCTGTCTTTCTTTCTTTCTTTTTTATTTTGGTACCTGGGATTGAACTCAGGGCCACTCAACCACTGAGCCACGCATCCCCAGCCCTATTTTGGATTTTATTTAGAGACAGGGTCTCACTGAATTGCTTAGTGCCTTGTCATTGCTGAGGCTGGCTTTGAACTCCTCCTGATCCTCCTGTCTCAGCCTCCTGAGCTGCTGGGATTACATGTAGGCCCATGCCACCGTGTCCAGCTCATTTCCTGATGTTTTCCTTTTTTTCTTTTTTTTTTAAACATATATATATATACATTTTAGTTGTTAATAGACCTTTATTTTCTTTATTTATTTATATGCAGTGCTGAGAACTGAACCCAGCTCCTCCCACATGCTAGGCAAGCGCTCTTCCACAGAGCCACAACCCCAGCCGCCTGAGGTATTTTTAAATCTCATTTTCAAATCATTCTCTCTTGAAGTTTCCTACCAATTTTCTCTCCTTCACTTGCTCTGATGGCAGATCCATCAGAGCAAGTGAATAGCTCTGTCTGAAACCACAGTATTTCTCCAGCCTCATAGAGTCCTGCTTCTTTGCAAGATTTCTCTTTTTCTGTGTTAGATTGGACAGATGCTGAAGTTAGGTTGGTTGTCGGGTGTTCAAAGGGGTACTAATTTTATAAACGGTCAGTCACTAGGGATTTCTGCTTCCCTGTGCAAATTGCTAACTGTTGCAACTAGAGTACTAGACAGAACCGAGCTGTCTGATGGGGTGCCTCCAGGTGGTGACGAGCATGTGGAATCGATCCTCTCTTCTTTCTCCCAGAGGGTCTCATTCCATGCTGTACCTTCCCTTTTCTTCTGTCACCCCTCCCCCTTCGACTACCAGCAACAGGAATGGTCTTTCATGTATAACCTCTAGCTTTTTCCTTTCCTTTCTTTACTCAGAAACCTCTGGAACTGCTTCCCCTGACCTGACCCTAACTGTACTCTCCATCCGGGTGCCAGCTGCAACCTCCACAGAGACTGGTGAACAAATCAGGGTAGCTCTAAACTCTCTCTGATCTGCAGCACAGAACAGAACAGCCATGTGTTCAGAAGTGAGTTAAAATAAGAAACATTGCTACCGACCTGGGGAGTCCTGGGAAGGAGTGGTTCTGGAATCACTCCAGAACCTTGAGTCTCTTTCTTTACCTTCATGTACACTTTCTCAGATACCAACACTCAAGACCAGTCACAGGAATTCATTTTTTAGTCCCTTTATTGCTGCTCAAGGAGGGAAGAAACACTTGTCCAAGACATCAGGGTGGCCTCAAAAGGCCCCAAGGAAGGCTGAAATGAGACCTCCTATGTGAAGTGACTGTCTTGTCCTGCCTCCACTTGGCTTGCTCAGCTCCTGCTCTGCTGTGCTCTATCTACTGAGGAGAGAGGACTCATGGGTACTGGCCTCCTGCTTTTACCCACCCTGGGATTTTCCCTCCTTTGGTCTTTCCCTCCTCCCTATTCATCACTTTTCCATTCCCAATTTAGCATCTTCACACCTGAATCCAAACCTAGCAGTCTCACTTACCGGGTGTGTGATATGGGCAGTGACCATCCCAGCTGCAGAAGGTCACTGTGGGGACTGACCGCATTAGTAAGGAGCAGAGGGGTGTGAGTGTAGCCAAGGCTGGCTCAGAGTAAGCATTCCAGAAGCACAACTGTCTCCATTCCTTTTGTGTCCTCCACCTGTGCTCCATGGGCTTGCCAGCAAGCCTGGGGAATTCTCCTTCCTTGGCTCTTCCTCACTGCCACTAGAACATGTGTTAAAAGAGTTGCGAAGAAAGACTGGGCAGCCTGTGCGTGACGCGAAGGAGCTTGCAGAAATTTTCCTAAGGGAGATTCACTTTTTTTCTCAATTTCCAAGCTTTGACTATTTCTCTTCTTGAGTTCAAGAATGAGCAGAAGCAATTTCACCTGTGAGCACACTTCTTTTTTTTTTAACCTAAAACAAAGTTGTTGTGGGGTGGGAGGGTTGTTGTTGTTGTTTGTTTTTGTTTATTGGTACTGGGAATTGAACCCAAGAGTACTCCGGCACTGAGTTATATCTCCAGCCCTTTTTATTTTTTACTTTGAGACAGGGTTTTGCTAAGTTGCCCAGGCTGGTCTCCAACTTGCCATCCTCCTGCCTCAGCCTCCAGAGTCTCTGGGATCACAGACACACACCACCATGCCCAGAGTAAAGGTACATTTCTTAATGTCTTCTTCTGATTATAAATAAGGTGTAATTATTGAGAATTTGGAAAAACACAGAAAGTTCAAAGACGAAAATCAACTGAAATTCCTCCTCTCGGAACTACAAATATCATTTTGCCACCTTTTTCACATTATCTGAATCTCTATGTGAAAAACAGACTCCTACTATTCTGTTTTTGACATATTTTTGGTTTGCTTTTGTCACTTATACAGTAAACATTTCCCAGCATTAAATATTCATCAGAAATGACTGCACCATAATCCATCATGTGAATACCATAATCATTTACACATTTAAAATTTTTCCATTTATAAAGCCCTGAAGTGAACATTTTTATCAAAAGTCTTTTGTCTCAATTCTGAGTATTTTTTTAGGGATTAATTTGTGGAGTGGGGAGACTGCTGGGTCAAAAGAGATTGCCCTTCTTAAAACTCTTCACACGTATTACAAAATTTTTGCAGAAAAGTCGTATCGCTTTTTAAAATTTTTTTTTTTTTTTAGTTATTGCAGGACCTTTATTTTATTTACTTCTATGTGGTGCTGAGGTTGGAACCCAGTGCCTCACACATACGAGGCAAGTGCTCTACCACTGAGCCCCAGCCCCAGCCACAGTCGTATCACTTTAAATCCCATCAGCAAAGTCAGACACCTAAAGGGTCCATTTGTAGCCTCAGTCCCTGGAGATGGAGCCCCTAGGTTTTGAAGCAGAGGATGTGAAGGGCTGCTTCCCAGAGCATCCCTCCCTGCTTCCTGCTGGTTCTTTAGTTCAAAAAGAATGTACTAAGAGGCACATGCTTCAGACACTCCTGTGACCTGTCCCTACCCTAAATTTCTTCACCATCTCTTCAGTGATACCCCAAAGGCATCCACGCTAAAACTTGCCAGCACGCTTAGCAACACCCTGTCGTGCATGGTCCCCACCTTGTCATTAGCTAACTCAGCCCCTTCCAGGTTGCCATCCTAACCGTCACAAGTAGCACCTTTCGCCTCCTGGTTCTCATCCGCCACCCTCATTATAAATGAGTACCTTGAGGACCATCTCGTCCCTGTGCCTCCAGTACCAGGGCCTCTGCCTGGCACAGACCAGGTGCTCAGTAAATATTGGCGGGAGCGGTTGAAGGAAGCACACTTTGTCCCAACCATGAGTCAGAGGAGGGGCCTTGCCTGTCCAAGCGTGACTTCCAGCCTTGTCGCTACGCACCCATGCAGTGTGTATACACCCTAACACACACGCTTACACAATGCTAACCTGACTGTAGCTCCCTGTGTACCTTTGCACACATGGGTTCCTCTATAGTCCTCCCTTCAGCCCAGTTATCACCTGCTGATCCTTCAAAGCCCAGCTCAGCCATTACCACTTCCAAGCAGCTTTTCCTCACCTACCCATGACTACAAAGTTACTCTCCCCTTTGTCTCTGTTCCTTCTGTGCTATGTCATTATTGCACCAGTATGTCACTATGGATTCAAACTCTGTGCACAGTCACCTACTGGACTAGCAAGCAGACCGTAGCTTTCAACTCTAGGACCCAGACGCCCTGGTGGTCCTGAAACAACACTGCCCTGTTACATGGTTTACCTGCTGCAGCCCCTGAGTCCTTCATACTGGCAGCCCTTCCGCTCTTAGGTACTGAGCTGACGGGCCATTTGCTCAACCTTCCACAGTCAAGGGCCGGGGCAAATCACAAGTCCTCCCTCCCCCAGTCTTTTCTTAATAGTAAAGGTAAATACAAAAACATACGTCCAAACCAAGAAAGCAACACCAATGGCTTCCTCTGGGAGTCAGGAGAGGGAGCACAGGACCTGAGAAGGGAAGCGACTTCCTGAATTTCAGCTACGAGAACGTATCAGAATCGCAGCTACCAGGTTCCCATCAGCACCATCTGCTTGCTCATCCTCCCTGCCCTTGTCCAGCCTCCATCACTGGACAAACAAGAAGAGACACTCCACTAACGCCAAAACACACACACACACACACACACACACACAACTGGAACCATCAACGCAATCTCCCTGACCCAAGAGTTCCATAACATCCTGTGGGTCAGGAGAGAAGTTCACGAGCTCATAAATAAGGTATCCCAGGGACTTGCCCCTGGGGCTCTATCAGTGACGAGGACAGCCTGGACCCGTGTGGGCCTCACAGGCTGCAGAGGGGAAACAGCGATCCACATTCGAATCCTTCATCATGAAAATACATAGGAATACAGGTGGGAGTGGAGAGGTAGTTAAAGAATTTTTTTTTTACTGACCGCAGTTCCCACTGGCCCAGCTCTGCACCCAGGACCCAGGGCCAGGTGGGGCCATTTGTGGCTACTTGAGAGATCCAGAACACACAGCCCTCTCATCAGGGCAGCAAGCCCAGGGACCACTTAGCCATCTTTCCACCTCTTTCCTTGGATCGTTTTCTCTTTGGGAGAAAATGACTTCTTTGTCCAATGTTGGAGAAAGGAAATCCCCTCCTGGGCTACACACCAGGTTGCCCTCTGGTTGGTTTTGCCCTCTCCTTTACAAACCTAGCTGCTTGGAAGGTCCTGGGTTGAACCTACCTTTGGCTGTTGTGGCTCCTCATAATTATGCACAAGGCAAGGAAAAGCAACAACTGTAACTCGACACTTGGCAATTCAACCTAACCACCCCAAATAACTGACAGCCCGGGTATAAAACATCCCACAACAATGCCGGCCCACTGGCTATTACGGTGATTTACTCTGGACCACATGAAGTTCAGCGGCGGGGAAAGAAGGCAGAGCCTCACACAGTCTTTCATGGTGGTGTCGTAAATTCAGATCATTGCTTCGGAGATGGTGCCAAAGTGTGGGTAACCCAAAGTCAAGGGGCCCAGGTTTTGTTTTCCAGGGCAAAGGGACACCATCAATGATGGGAGAGTTCTGTGGAGGTGACCCAGGGATGGGTTCCCGGCCACCTCTCCACTAGCTTTGTCCCTTTGGCCTAGAGGAAGGGGCATAAAAGGTGTCAGTGGCCCCAATGCTCGGTAAATCACTGGGTGTAAACCAGCAGGGCTGGGTGACGGCCTTAAGGGACCCTTTCTCCTGGAGGCCAAGCCCAGAAGGCCCCCCACTGAGTGACCCCATTCATGGGTCATCAGGAGTGTGGGACCAGTCAGCCTGCTCAGTCACCAGAAGGGACCTCTTCCAGGGTTAGGAAGAGGTGACCAGAGAAGAGTCCTCAATTCCCCAAAAGAAACAACCTCAACCATCTCTCTGGGTGGGAATTAGAGGAAAATGCCACATGCTGGTACTGACCACTGGAGAGTCTCTCACATTTATTGAGTTTGGCTTTACATCAGGAGCAGATGTAAAAAAAAAAAAATGGGGGAAATAAAAAGTGGATATACTGTATTTGAAACAAGTATGAAAGTCATGAAAGTCATTCATCAGCAACAACTGCCATCTATTTAGGGAATGCTTTGCCGCAGGATTCACCTTGAGAGGGAAGTGCTAGTCCAAGGGCCATTTGACAAGAAGCAGAAGTGAAATAACTGGCCCCCAGCTCACAGCTAGTTGCACCTACGTGTGCACAAGCTTTCCTATCACACTGCTGCATTTCATTTACATTTTAAATTTAGATTTGGAGGTGGTGCACCCTTAGTGACTGGGTGCCATTAAACATAAAGAACTATTTTAACTATTTTTATGCATTTGGGAAAAATAAATGTCTTTACATTATTTAACATACTAGACAAGCAAATTGGCACAACCATGGTCTCAAGCCTGGATACCTATCAAATGGGAAGAATTGAGAGAGATTCTCACCATGATCCAGGGGCCCCCGTGGTTCAGGCCTGGGGTGGGATCCCACCCCCACACACCCTTGCTTTGTCACCCTTTCTTAGTCGCCTTCCCATTTCTGGCTTGGGGGTTCATTTTCTAAGATGAGGTGGTCATTTCTCAGCTTCCCTGCACTCCCACCCTAAAGTCTTGAATTTTATTTTTTTTAATATTTTTTTGATCCTATAAGTTACACATGACAGTAGAATGTGTTTTGACATATTTTACGTATATGGAGTATAACTTCTCATTCTTCTGGTTGTACATGACATAGAATTACATGGGTGGTGTAATACATGCACTCGGATAGTAACATCTGATTCATTCCACTCTCCTTCCTATTTCCATTCCCCTCCCTTCTCTTTATTCCCTTTGTTTAATACAAAGTAATTCTATTCTTCCCTCCCCTCCCCACCCCTCTTATTGTGAGTTAGCATCCACAGATCAGAAAAAACATTCAGTCTTTCGTTTTTTGGGATTGACTTAGTTCACTTAGCATGGTATTCTCCAGTTCCATCCACTTACCAGCAAATGCCATGATTTAATTCTTTTCTGTGGCTAAGTAATATTCCACTGTGTATATATACCACATTTTCTTTATCCATTCATCTGTTGAAGGGCACCTAGGTTGATTCTATAGTTTAGCTATTATGAACTGAGCTGCTATAAACATTGATGTGTCTATGTCACTGTAGTATGCTGATTTTAAGTTCTTTGGGCATAAACCAAGGAGTGGGATAGCTGGGTCAAATAGTGGTTCCATTTCAAGTTTTATGAGAAATCTCCACACTGCTTTCCAGAGTGGTTGCACCAATTTGCAGTCCCACGAGCAATGTATGAGTGTACCTTTCTCCCCACATCCTTGCCAACATTTATTGTTACTTCTGTTCTTGATAATTGCCATTCTGAAAGTCTGGATTTTAACTGGTGCACTGGGAAGGCAGCCTGCTGCCTGGAGACCCAATTTGAGTGTTAAAAAACAATTTCCGTAGAAGAGTAGAACCAAGCAGGCTGTCGTCTTGCCTCCTTGTCCTTGTAGAGCCAGATTTGTACCCTCTTCAGACCTCAGAAAAGCCTGAAGTCTTACAGAGCCGAAACTTCTGCCATTGCCCTCACCGTAAGAGCCTAGATAGGTTTGATCTTATTTGCATGTTATCAGTCAGGGGTTCAGTCAGGGGACAGAAATCACAGCAATTATTTTAGTAGACAGAATCTGCTGTGAAGAATTGCTAAATAGGTAAGCAACAGGGTGCCTTTGAAAAGGACTCTAGGGCAGCGAGAGGGAGCAACCGCTGGAATCAGAGATCATCCATCCAACTGCGGCCCAGGGGAATTATTAAAAAGCAGAAGTTTGGACCCAAGGAGCAAAACCCAGGGCCCTGAGGTACGGGCTGGCAGGCCACTGGAGAGCCCAAGGAGGCTGGTTTGAATGTTGGAAAAGCTACATATTGGATTCAGCTTTTGCTACTGGAAGAAATGCTGCTGTTGGGGCAAAGTGCAGCCTGGGTGGTGCTCACAGGAGCCACAGCAAACAGAAAGAAGCAAGACCCTTCCTCCTCCTCGCCTCGCCATGCTGGCTGCTTCCCTCCAGCTTCCCCGATGGGCAGGGTCCCAGCCCCACCGTCACACAGCAGGTACAGAGGGGTGGGTTGGAAGTCGAGCGACACCTGGGGGCACCCTACCTGATAGAGCCACCTTCAACCCCTCTTATAGTCGCTTCCTGAAGTGTAGCATCGACACAGGGCTCAGCGGAAAGAGTCGTGATGAATTGCCGATGTCACCCATCAACCCAGAAAAGAGAACTGGTGGCTCAAGTGCCACATTCGTTTCCCCTTCTCTGGGGACTGAATTCCTGCCTCGGTGAATAGAAGTGGCCCTGCATTCCGACTTCTAGGAACGAGGGCTGCTGAGGCAGAGCCAAGTCAGTAACCTCCTCGTTCCCTCCACTTTGCCACCCTAGCCAGCTCTCGCTTGCCTGATGCCCATAATTAGATGATGGCACTGCTGGACGTGGTGGCATGTGCCTGTCGTCCCAACTACAGGGGAGACTGAGGCAGGAGGAACGCTTCTGTCCAGGAGTTCAAGGTCAGCTGAGGCAACATACGGAGACCCCATCTCAAAATAAATAAATTGATAAAATAAAATGTCATTAGGTGATGTTATGATTTAGATCTGGAATGTTCTCCACAAAGCTCATGTGTTAGGCAACCCAGCAATGTTCAGAGGTGAAAAGATTGGATTAAGAGGGTTCTGATCTTATTGGTGGATTAATCCATTTGAATAGACTACTGGGTGGTAACTGTAGGCAGGTGGGGCATGGCTGGAGGAAGGAGGTCACTGGGCTTGTGGCCTTGGGGACTGTTTCTTTCCCTAGCCCCTTCCTGTCCTCCCGCCCTACCCGGGTCTGCTTCCCAGTTGCCAGGCGTGACAGCTTTCCTCCACCACACCCTCTGCCATGATGTTTCTGCAATGGAGTTGGCTGACCACAGACTGAAACCTTGGAAACCCTGAGCCAGAATAAATCTTTCCTCCTCTAAATTGTTTTTGTCAGCCAGCCATGGTGGTACATTCCTGTAATCCCAACGACTTGGGAGGTTGAGGCAGGAGGATCGCAAGTTCAAAGCCAGGTCCCAAGTAACTTAGTGAAAACCTAAGCTACTTAGCAAGACCCTGTGTCAAAATAAAAAGAACTGGGGATGAGGTTAAGTGTCCCTGGGTTCAATCTCCAGTATAAATACATAAATAAATGGTTCTTGTCATTTGATCACAGTGAACAAAATTTAAAACACAACAACAACAACAAAAAAACACCTAACACAAGTAGTTGTATCCAGAATCTGAAAGGGAAATTTAGACCCTTAATCGAGTAATATCTAGGGAAATAAGTACTAAAGCAAGGAGAGGGATGGTTTAAAAAAATTCATCCCCTGACTCTTGCCCTACCCATAGCCGAGGATCTTCAGGACCATGGAAGGCACCAGTGGGAATGGGAGCAGAATCTCAGGCACGGGGCAGCCCAAGCTCTCCCACAGGGCCCAGGCTGAAGGGATGGTCAGAAAGCTGGCAAGGCTTTGGAGTCAGGTGACTGAGTTCAAATCCCAGATAAGCCACTTTCTTGGCTTTGGTCAGGGGAGGGTTATTTAGTTTTTGTGTTTCCTGTACTGAGGATTGAACCTATGGGTGCTTTACTACTGAACCACATCTCCTTTTTTATTTTGAGACAGGGTGTCACTAAATTGTGAAGGCAGAGATCATCACTTGATCTGGCCATCCTCCTGCCTCAGTCTCCTGAGTAGCTGGGATTATAGGTGTGCACCACTGCACCAGGCTCTTGGTGTTTAGCATTAAGTAACCTACAATCTTTGTCACGAATTAAGTAGGTAAGAAAGATAAATTAGTATGTTCTTAAAAACTCAACTTCATTTTTATTTTGTTGATAAGAAATAATAATTCTGGTCTTTTCCAAGGAAGATTTTAGCAATGCGCTACAGCCAAGTCTTCCCGATTCTGCATTCTCTGACCTCACGTTGGCAGTTTGAAGTCAGCCATCGTGGGAGTAGTCCTCAAGTGCGGAAAACCAGGGCTTTTCTTTTGCTGTTTTTGGCAACCCAGATTATCGGCTCGTCTTTGGTCCTCTTTCCCTGCCATATCCCTCCCACACCACCCATCAGTGAATCCCAATTCCTGCATCAAGGTTGGAAGGGGAAGAGGAAATGAGGACAAATTTGGTAATGGAAAAGGGCCCATCAGCCTTCAGCCATGACTCCACACAGGTCGCCCCAAGAAAACTTGTTCTTTTCTGCAGGGCATCTGCAAATGCTTCTTTCTTCTCCTTCTGTGCCATCTCCAGAGCATGGACACTCTCCAAGAGTGCCCTTGCAGTTCTGGTGGGAACAGAGTTTTCTATTCTCATCTTCTATCTCAGAGGCTGTGTGTGTGTATGTGTGTGTGTGTGTGTGTGTGTGTGTGTGTGTGTGTGTGTGTGAAAGAGAGAGAGAGAGAGATAATGAATAAATTCCTTCCCTCCTATTGTGGTTCAGATAGTAGGTGTCTCCCAAAAGTTCATGTGTGAGACAGTGCAAGAAAGCTTAGAGATGAAATGATGGGTTATAAGAGCCTTCACATAATCAGTGCATTAAACCACTGGTAGGGATTAACTGGGTGGGTGGTGACTGTAGGCAGGTAGAGTGTGGCTGGAGGAGGTGGGTCCCTGAGGGTGTGCCTTTGGGGTATGCATTTTGTCCCTGCTGAGCAGAGCGCTCTCTCTCTCTCTCTCTCTCTCTCTCTCTCTCTCTCTCTCTCTCTCTCTCTCTCTCTCTCTCCCTCGCTCTTCCTGATTGCCATGTCCTGAGTTGCTTTCCTCTGCCATGATATTCTGCCTTACCTCAGGCCCAGAAGGAGTTGGCCATCTATGAATGAGACCTCTAAAACCATGGGCACCTAATAAACTTTTCTTCCTCTAAAATTATTCTTGTCAGGTCTTTTGGTCACCACAGCAGAAAAGCTGACTAAAACCCCTCAAACACTATTATTAATGTTTTCAAGTTTTTGGAAACAAAAATCTAGGATACTCTGTCTTACATCTACCTTGAGCACAAGGTCACTCTGTTTAAATGGGAGAAAGAAGAGAAGAGAAAGGAGGGAAAGGTTAACACAGCAAAAAATTCAGGCCACGAGCACAGTCTAAGACTTTGAGTGTTTGCTGTTGTTGCTGTTGGTGTTGTTTTGCATTGTTTTGTTTGTTTTTACACTTAAAATGAGCTAACAGCTTCCTCACACTTCCCTATTGAGGTTTAAAGGACAAATAAAGTTAGTAAATGGCCTGTGCAGTGCCCAGCACATAGTAGGGCTTTGACAAATGATGGCTTCTTTCACATTTGAGGCTCTGCCCACCCAGACAAGACTAAGAGGGGAGAAAAGCTGTATGGGGGTGCCCATCCTTGTTTCCCCTGCTCAGTGGCAGAGGCTGCAACCCATTGGATTGGGTCACATGACCCCTCCTTCTGGACTTTGAGAAGCAGATATGGATTAATTAGGAGCAAAAGCCCCACATACACAAATAACATCAAATGTCCTCTTAGGTTAAGCAGAAAGTCCAGTGGAATATTTAACAAGTGAAGAAAACCGGTAATGCTCCTTTGGAGCACAGAATCTTGGCAAGCGATTGTCTCCTTGGACACTTTCCCCCTCTGCCTCCCCCAAGCCTCCCTTCGTGCCTGTTATCCCAATCTGCATTAAGCCTGGTCAGTTTCACCCATAACCACAACTGCCATGTCCCTCCCACACCGCCCTTCAGTGAATCCCAATTCCATTCTTTTCTGCCCTGGACACCAGACTGTGTTTGCAGTTGTCTTTTGAACATGCCCAGCTGAACTTTCCAGACACCCACACTCGACATGTCCTATCTTAAACGCCTGTCTCCCCGCTTCTCCCGATACTGGCAGTCTTCTGCATTCTCTATCTAAGGAGTGTCACTTCCACCTAGCCATCCCAGGTGCCTCCTTCACTCTCATTCTTCACATCCAGTTGACTCTGAGCTCCTACGGTTCTACTCCTTAATAGTGAATAGTGCCCTTCTCTCTAGGCACATGGGACAGCTCTTGTTTCTCACAGGGACAACCAAATTTTCCTACAAAATTCTTTCTCTGCTCCCTTACATCGTCCTCCCACCTAGTCCTGCCTAAAACAAATCTAGATGTTTTAAAGGTCCCCACTCAGTGGCTCCCTCACCCTCCCACTTAAGTTTGAACTTGGCGGGACACGCTTGCCCTGAACTCTGAGCTCATCTATCCACTCTCCCTATGCCGCCTATTGCTGCTGCAGTCACCCTGAGCTGCTCGGGCTTTCTAGATGCTCTTGCCTATGGCGCTGTGTGATGGTTAATATCCGTTATCAACTTGGCTGAATGGAGGGATGCCTAGGGAACTGATAAAGAGAATTGAGTGTCTACGAAAGGGTTTCCACAGAAAACTGGTGGATGGGTCGGTGACCTGAATGGGGAAGGCCTTGCCCTGAGTGTGGGCAGCACCATGCACCAGGCTGGGACAAATGGAATGAAACAGCGGAAGAAGGGGAAGCTCTGAGCACACACCGGCCCTTCTGGACAGCGAGCACTTTTTTTCCACTGCGTCTATTGCCCATGGACTTCAGGCTCCAGATTTGTCATCTTGTGAATGCAGACTTGCACCAATGGCTCTCTAGGGGACTGTCAGGTCCTCAGGCTCTGACTGGCTATGTCAGACCGGTCTTGTTTTGAGGCCTCCAGGTTTTTGGACTGAGCAACTACCCTGGCCCTCCACCCTGCAGATGGCCACTGAGGGCTGTTTAGCCTATGATCACATAATCCAATCTAATAAATCCCTCTTATACATATTCTATTGTTCTGTAATTCTGGAGAACCCTAACTCATTACACTGGTTTCCTGTTATTGTACTTGGTAAGACATACTGACTTTTTACAACTCCATTTCTAGTACCTTCTCTGGAGAAGTCCTCCTATTTTTTTCAGTTTCTTTGATCAGATTTAATGAGCGTTCCCTGAAGGTACCTCTGTCCCTTTGGGGGCTTTCCTCTCTCCTTCCCTCTCCACTTTGCAGTTCTTCCTTTCCCCTCCCCAACCCCAGCAACTGGGAATTGAACCCAAGGCTTCTCACAAGCTAGGCAAGAATTCTACCTCTAAGCTATATGCCCAACACTTTTCTCTTTTTCTTTCTTTTCCTTTTTTTAGATGAATCTTGCTAAATTGCACAGGCTGGACTCAAACTGTGATCCTACTGCTTCTGTTCCCAGAGTAGCTAAGATTACAGGTGTGTACTACCACATCTAGGTTGCAAGTCTTTCTTTGCACATCTCTCTTCCCTTCCATACTGTGCTCATTGACAGAAGAAAACATGTCCTAATCATGGTTTATTTTATGAAATAGGAGGGTTCCGGTAAATGAGAGAGGATAAACAGAGTTAAAATTCTGAGCTTATTACATTTGTGAAATCAGAAGTTAGAAGTATAAGCTGGATATAGTGGCTCAGAAGACTGAGGCAGGAGGATAGCAAGTTCAAGCCAGTCTTAGCAACTTAGTAAGACCCTGTTTCAAAATAAAAAAAGGAATGGGGATGTGGCTTAGTGGTTAAACAGCCCTGGGTTCAAACCCTAGAACTGAGAACGAAAGAGAGAGAGAGAGAGAGAGAGAGAGAGAGAGAGAGAGAGAGAGAGAAGGGGGATAGAAATATGACATGTCAGCTATGAAATGTGATGTATGAAATGCAAAGAGGTAAAATGACTGAGTGGACTTGGATAAATTATGGATAAATCTGTTAGTTCTAGAGAACCCACTTAAAAATATTTTTTAATGTGTAGCTAAGAAAAAAGAGGAAACAAAACAATGACAGAATAATATTTGGCTAACACAAAAGAAAGCAGCAAAGAGCAAAAGAAACAAAAAAAAATACAATAATAAAAAAGGAAAACAAATAGACAGTAGATATGGACTGGGAATGTAGCTCAGTGACAGAGTACTTGTCTAGCATATGTGAAGCCCTAGGTTTGATCCCCAGCACTGCAAATAAATAAATAAAAATTTAAAGATAGAAGAGTTGAGCATAGTTGTATCAATGACTAATTTCTTAAATCCCAATTAAAATATAGAGGTTGTTCAACTGGATAAAAAGTAAAAATCAAATATATACTATTTATAATCAATAACTGTTAATTATGAAGACAAAGTTTGAAAATAAAAGACTTATGGAAAGAGCATAAGAAATCTGGAGAAAATATATTAATAAAACACAAAATAGGCCTTAAGACAGAGTTTACAAGAGAGACATTTCTAATGACAAAGGAAGCAATCATTCAGGAAAATATGATTCCTAAATGTATATATACCTAATAACAGCTTCCAAAAATCATAAAGCAAAACTGAAAAAAAATAGAGAAATAGACAAATTCACAAATGTACATCATAACCAAATTGTTGACAATCGGTGATAAAGCGAAAAAACTTAAAAGCATCAGAAAACCAACAACAATAGTAAGTACAGAAAAACAGAAGGATAACAATAGATTTCTATCCAGAAGCAATGCAAAATGCAAAAAATAATAATAATAAATAATAAGGCAGTAAAGTACTACCTTTAGAGTACCAAAAGAAAAAAAATATGATGTAAATTTTTTACTTGGTAAAACTATCTTTTGAAAACAAGCACAAAATACTTTACCAGATATACAAAAACTGAAAGAACAAAATCATAGCAGCTGTACACTACTTGAAATAGTAAAGGAAGTCCATCAGGCAGAAAGAAAATGATATCAAACTGTGTATCTATTTTCTCAGATAAAGATAGGCTGGATTCATATATAACAAAACTCAATAAATTTGAAAGAATTCAAGTTAAATAAAATACATTCTCTTACTGCAATAGAATTAAAATATAAATCAGTAAAAGAAAGATATCTGAAAAATCCTCCAAGTATTTGAAATTAATATACTTCTAAGTAACCCATGTTAAAAAAAAAAAAAAAAGTACAAAGGAAAATAGAAACACATTTTGAAGGGAAATGAAAACATAGGATATCAAATTTTGTGGTTTGCAGCTAAAACAGTATTAGAGGAAAATTTATAGCACTAAAACACCTACTTAGATAAATGGGAAGTTCTGGAATTAATTGCCTCAGCTTCTCAGTAGGAAGCTAGAAAAAGCAAAGTGAATGAAATTCGAAGGGAAAAAGTAGAATAAAGATCAGATCAGAAGCCAATCTTTAACAACAACAAAACAAAACACAGAAAACAAATAATAAAAGCAAAAATGAATTTTTAGAGAGCTGGGGACATAGCTCAGTGGTAGAGCCCTTGCCTGGAATGTGTGAAGCCCTGGGTTGCATCTATTCCCAGTTGTAGAAAGAAAAAAAAAACAAAAACCTCCTCAATGTGATAAAGGATAAAGGGCATTTATCACAACCCTCAGAAAACTTAATTCTTAATTAAAGACTAATGCTGTCAATCCAAGACATAGAACAAGGCAAGATGTTCTTTTCTTCCTGTTTCCATTCAACATTGTACTGAGACCAAAAAAAAGAAGAAAGAAAAGAAGAAAAACATACTGATTGAAAGAAAGTAAAAAAAATCTTTACTCGCAGACGACATAACCATCTATATTGCAGAATACAAAATCAGTGTACAAAAAAATTTTTTTGATTCTATTTTTATGTGCTAGCAATGAACAATCAGAGGCTGAAGTTAAAACAACATCATTAACATAAGAAATGACTACTTAGGGATTAATCTGATGAAAGACACACAAGGACTATGAGCCCAAAATACTAAAACATTCCGAGAGAAACAAAAAATGGAGGGATATCCCATATTCTTAGAAGACTCAGAAGCGTTAAGATATCCCTGCTCCTCAAATTGGTATAATCTGAGGAGATCTACTTATAGGATCCATTGTATAGATCCAATATAATCTCAATCAAAATCCCAGTAGGAATTTTTTTTTTTTTTTTAAGACAGGGCCTTGCTAAGTTGCTATGGCTTCACTAAATTGCTAAGGCTGACTTTGAACTTGCAAGCCTCCTGCCTCAGCCTCCTGAGCTGTTGGGATTACAAGTTATGCACCACCACTCCTAGCCCAGTAGGATTTCATAGAAATTGAAAAGATGATTCTAAAGGTAGTACAGAAATACAAAGGACCTAAAATAACTGAAGCAACTTTGAAAAAATAAAAGCAATGTTGGAGAACTTCACTACCTGATTCCAAGGCTTCTTATAAAACTACCCTTCTTTAGACAGCGTGGTATTGGTGTAAAAATAGACAAGTAGATCAAAAGAACAGAGTCTAAAAATGAGACCCATTCATGCATGGACAACTTTTGACAAGAGAGCAAAGACAATTCAGTGCAGAAAGGATAGTCTTTTCAAAACTGGCGCTGGACAATTTATGCTCATGAGGTTGATACAGGAGGATCCGCCTCAGCAACTTAGTGAGGCCCTAAGCGACTCAGTGGATCCTGTCTCAAAATAAAAAATAAAAAGAGTTGGGGATGTGACTCAGTGATTAAACTCCCCTGGGTTCAATCCCCAGAACTGTGAAGAAAGAAAAGGAGAGAAAAAGAGAGGGAGGAAGGAAGGAAGAAAGAAAAGAAGGAAGGAAGGAAGGAAACAAATAACTTCTGCTACCTCCAAATACAAGATATTTGACATCATTTGTCATCAGGGGAAGACAAATTAAAACCACAACAAGATACCACTTCACATATATTAAAATGTCTAAAATCAAAATGAGTGGCCATACCAAGTACTGGTAGGGTGTGGGGCAAGCAGAATCCTCAAATGCTGCTGGTAGGAATGTCAATAGTGCACTACTTTGGTGAATAGGGTTTTTTTTTTTTTTTTTTTTCAGAAGTTAAAAATATGCCTATTGTATGACCTAGCCATTCCACTTAGCATTTATCTAAGAGAAGTGAAAGTGCATCTCCATCTCCATTCAAAGACTTGTACCTGAATGTCCATAGCACCTTACATTACAAAAACTGGAACCTCCACAGGTGAACAGGTAAACAAATTGTATTCTATTCATACTATGGAAGACTGCTCGGCAATAAATAGGAACAAGTTGTTATGCACACAATAACAGGGCCCGAATCTCCAAACAATTATAATGGAAGTCACCAACATAAATGAGTATACTGTATGATTCCTTTTACATAAAATTCTAGAAATACAAATCAATCTAAAGTGACTCTACGGATCAGTGGTTTCCTGTGCATCAAAGGAGCAGGAAGGAACAGAAGTGAACAATTACAAAAGAATACAGGGAAACATTTGTGGGCAATACACGTCTTCACAATCTTGATGTGGTGATGGTTTCAGAGGTGAACACAAATGTCAAAATTCAGGACATAAACTGGGTGCGGTGGGGCACCCCTGTAGCCCCAGTGATTCAAGAGGCTAAGGCAGGAGGATTGCAAGTTTGAAGCCAACCTGGTCAAGTTAGTGAGACCCTTGACAGCTTAGTGAGACCCTGACTCAAAATAAAAAAAATAAAAAGGACTGGGGATGTGGCTCAGCAGTAAAGTTCCCTTGGCTTCAATCCCCAGTACCCCCACCCCCCAAAATTCATAAAATTACAGACTCTCATATGTGCCATTTAGTGTATATGAATTGTTTTCACGTAAACATTCAAAATAATAAAAACAGACCTAATAATTTTTTTAAGAAGGGATTTCTTTTTTTTTTTTTTTTTTTTTATTATTTAAACAAATGGGATACATGTTGTTTCTCTATTTGTACATGGAGTCAAGGCAGACCATTTGTGTAATCATAAATTTACATAGGGCAATGTTGTTTGATTCATTCTGTTATTTTTTTTCCCTCCCCCCACCCCTCACACCCCTAATAAATTTTTAAAAGCTGCCTAGCATCAGTTATTTTCCTTCAGAATTTCTTATGGTAGCTGTCTTCCTAGTCAGTTCCTCCCCTGTGACAGAGCAAGGGTGTAGGCCGCAGCAGCCACCAGGCTTCACTGCACCAGAGCAGGCTTCCCAGTTCCCTCCCCACAGCCTCCCAGCACAGACTCCAGCAGCCCTCCCTCTGCTCCCCACCCTCGGTCTTCTCAGCGTGACTCCAGCTGCCTCCCCACCAAGGCTTATCAGTTGTCCCTAAGCAACAGCCGGGCAGTCTGCAGTGGAAAGCGCCTTCTGCCCCACCCTCCTCCCTCACCTTCCGGCTGAGGACAGCCCCTCCAGGGTCCTCCCCCAGTCCTCAAAGCCCCACCTTGGCACGCCCCCACCCCTCACCCCCGCCTGTCGGTCACCTTGAAGAAAGGCCCCTGTTGTCCCTTCAAGGAGATTGAAACAGTTTGGTTCTCATTTGACCCTTCTGTTTGCACTGAGGAGTTTGCTGCACATGCTAATGAACAACCGGCTGACAGAACAGACACTGGGACAGAAGTAGAGGGGCATTAATGAGCTCCTCCTGCCGCCATGCTGATAAGATGCAGGCAAACTAGTGAGTGGGCCCACATTTCTCCTGGCCTCAGATGGGTCACCTTCCTGATCTGCTGGCTCTTGATCTGTGGGCTTTGGGGGCTGGAGCAGGGCAGGAAGCCCAGGGAGCAGCAAATGTGGCAGGACCCTCCTCCTGCGGGTCTCCCCACAGGGCCCAACCTCAGCAAGAGCAACCCCACCAAGGAATAGAGCCAAAAGCAGATCTGAACCCCCCTAAGGGCCTTGACAATTTATAGTCACCTTCTTCTCCCTCCTTTATTCTTAGTGAGTCTTTTTTCGTTTCACAAAAGTCATGTTTACATGTATTATAGAGCACTTTGAAAAAAAAAAAGCAAACAACCAAAAAAAATCCACTTGCAATCCCACCACCCAGAAAGAACCATTTCATTTGCTTTTATTTCTTCCCTACCTTTTCTATATGTTTTCAAAAGCAAATGTGAGATCATCATAAAGCAATGTTTATCAAGCAAGTACACTAGGTTATGCGTCACACTTCACACAAATATCTCCTTTGAAGTTCATAATGACTCTGAGTGATGAGGCCATTATTATTCCCATTTTATAGATGGAGAAACCGAGCCTTAAAAAAGTTGAGTACTTTGTTCAATGTCATTCAGCAATTAAATGGTGGTGCTGGGTTTCTACTCCAGGACATCAGATTCCAGAAGGACCTCACTCTTATTGCTTTGAAACTGACTAAAATCCTATAAATATCCTATAAATACCTTTCTGAGTTTTTAGCCTTTGGTATCATTTTTAATGACTATATAGTACTCTGTTGTTCAGATGTACCACAATTTCCCCAATTCCCCATCAGTGAACTGCAGGTTATTTACAATGTTTTCTATAATGTATTCTCCAGTAAGCATCCTTCTTGTTAAACATTTGGTCAAAAACTAAGATTGAATCTCTGAGTCAAAGCATATATATAATTTTAAGGCTTTTGATACCTAAGGTCAAGATTGTCCTCCAAAAATAATGGACCAAATTATACTTCCTACATCATCATCCACATTAGAAAACAAAGTATTCTTCATCCAAGTGATCAGAGGCAGCTCAAGTTCTGCCACATGAATAAGGAAACTTAGATTAATTAGGGGTTTGGAGCAGCCCAACCTTTTCCAGTAATTGCACACCCCCATTCGCAGCAGAGCTGAGCCAGACGCTGAGCAGAATGGAGTCTTGAGCACAGAGTGCAACCAACTTCCATTTCCCCAAGCTCTCAGCAATGCCTTTGTGTCCAGCACTGTCACTGAACAGTCACTGTCAGAGATGAAGGAGGAAAACCGTGTGTGGAACGTCCGAGTCCCTTGTCTGCTGAACCCAGGCAGTGGCAGCTTGGAGCAGGGACAGGACAGAGACCTGGGGCTCAGGACTCAGCACCCTCACCTCAGCCCTGGCTTTGCTCATGAGCAGGAGCAAGACATGCCCAGCCTCCTCCTCTCACCTGAGAGCACTGGGGTGGGGGTAGAATCTGGCCTGGAATGCCCATCTGCCCCAGTCCCCTGTGTCTCAGACTAGGACCTTAACTGATGCCAACTAATGTATACTGCACTCTTGCTCTATTAACAGGCTTGTCACTTCCATATCCCATTTAATCCCCAAATCTTTGTAGCACTACTTGGGTCTTTGGTTGGCAGATGGGAAAAAATAGACACCAGAAGCTTAAGTTATTTGTCCAGCCTGGACTGGGGGCCAAAGACAGAGCCAGGGCACCCATTTCTATCACTGGGCTATGGGCCCTGTCCTCTGATCCTTGAGGTCATGTATGACCCTGTCTGCTCTCTTTCTCACTCTGTTCCCTGCACCTAGCCCAACACCACAACAAGCAGTATAGACTGGAGACGTGCCTCAGTGACTTGAAACAGCACCCCTTCACTAACTCACAGCTGTAGGTCAGAAGCCTAGGCACAGCATCACCGGGGCCTCTGCTCAGTGTCTCACAGGCTGAATCAAGGTATCTGCTGGGCTGTCTTCCCACTTGGAGCTCAGGATCCTCTTTCAGGATCACTCAGATTCCTGGCAGAATTCAGTGGTGTCCTGTAGGATGATTGCGGCCTCCATGTTCTTCCTACCTGCTAACCAGGGCTCTCTCAGCTCCTAAAGTCTGCCCCTTCCTTAAACCTCTCACACTCCCACCCTTGATCTCTTCCTTCAGGAAGGGCCTAGTCCCCTTTAAGAGCTCACCTGACTGACTTAGGCCCACCAGGATGCTTTCCCTTTTGAGTAACTCGAATTTAACCACTTAGGGACCTTAACGGTACCCATGAAATCCCTCTCATCATATAATGCAAGCTTGTCACAAGAGGGACGGCCTACTGTAGTCACAAACCCCTCTGCCATTCAAGTACAAGCCATGGATGTCAGGGACGGGAATCTTAGGGGCTGTCTTGGAGTCCAGTCCACAACAGCAACCGTGCAGATGCGAGAAGAAAGGAAGGAAGTGCACATTTGTGCAGACGGGGGAGTGGAGTGGCTTCCGCGTGCATTAACCCTGGGATATATTCTGGAAATCTGGGTTTGGCAGACCCCAGGGTCACTTCAGCCACAACAGCTCCTTCCTCCCCGCGCTGGACCCTGGGCAGGCTCCTGCAGAACCTCAGGTACGCGCTCTTCTCTGGAGCCTGGGGCAGGAATAAGTAATAATAATCCAGAAAGCGTTGACATGCCAAGGCCTCGCCGTCTCCACGGGACAGCACTCTCATTCTGAATCCTGTCTCCTCCCCCTCCTTGTCCTTTCTCTCACCTTGAGGGTGGGAAGCATCCTCTCACAGAGGCCCATCTGCCTTCGGAGAGTCTAACTGATTAGACTCATACATTCACTCCAGCCATTAAAGTCACCAGCCTGGATGGTGATCCAGGGAGCTGTCACACCTCGTGCCACAGTGACTTGCATCCATGAGGAAAGGCACGGAGCTCAGCTCCACTCACCCGGCATCCCCTCTTCCTGGCCTGTAAAGCTGCCCTAATTCAGGACCTCCCAGCCATTCCTAATTGTCACATGAACCAAAAGGTTGGAACAGGAGCTGAATCACCACAAAGAGTGTCCTTGGGAAGGAGAGGGCTAAGGCCATCTCCATGGCCAGTAGACTTTCAACCTGGTGAATCCTCTGCCATCCATGACCCAGTGGTGACCCTCTCAGGTTTCCCTGTGTGTCACTCAGGCCACTTCAGGCAAGTCAGTCCTCATCTGGGAGGTGGAGAGCCACCCAGCTGCATGCAGCTGGTGAAAGCAGCTCCTCATAGTCTGCTCCCTTCTGCAGGCTCGGGACTCACGCTCTGTCTGTCTGAGATGCCTGTGTCCTGCCAGGTGTACGCTTCATTCAACAGTTATGTTGTGCAGACTTACAATGGTCCATGCACTCTGTTCTAGGTGCTGGGGCAGAATGGTGTCAAAAATAAAAATAAATCCTCGTCCGCCAGGACTTTATATTTAGTGAGGAAGATAGATAGGAAATGAAATAAAAAAGGAAACTACACAGCATGTGCTAAAGTGCTCCAGAGAACAGCAGAGCAGGGACCAGGCAGAGGGACGGTAAAGGGAAGAAGCAAGTGATTTTAAATAGGGTGGCCAGAGAGGACTCCCTAAACAAGTGACATCTGAGTTAAGCTTAAAGGTGATGAAGAGGGGTGACTGAATATTTGTGGGGTTACAAATGCAATGCCCCGAAGCAGTTCTGTGTCCTGCATGTTTGCACAACAGCCAAGAACAGCCACCACAATCCAAGAGATGTGAGCAGGAAGGTGCTTCAAGAAGTTGCAAAACCTGCCCTGTCCCCAGCCCTGCCCCCCCACTACCAAGATCAAGATCAGGGAACCCATAAAACTCTTGCCAGATGCTCGAGCAGAACTTGGGTGGAACTCCACATTCCTACTGCTTTCCGGGGGGCAGAGGAAGCCACATGGAGCAAATGTGTGGCCCTGGATGCAGGAGGCACAGTCTGGATTGACTGACAGCCAAGGGGAATTGCCCCCACCAGCCCTTCCTCCCAGACTCCCCTGCTGTGATGACAGGTAAGTGCCAGACAGGACTCTATGGAGTGTTAGGGACTGGATGACCCCAGGCCCCTCCCCAAACCAGGCTGCAGTCAAACCCATCCAAGTCCCTCCCCCTGCTTCTTCACCTAAACTGGCCCTACTTCTCTACAGCTCCAATATCTTCATTCAGGCAAGAAGACCACCATGTTCATCAAGACCACGGACACAAGCCAGGTGTGGTGATGCACGCCTGTAATCCTGGCAACCTAAGGCTGAGTCAGGAGGATCGAGAGTTCAAAGCCAGCCTCAGCAGCTCAGCAAGGCCCTAGGCAACTCAGCAAGACCCTTTCTCTAAGTAAAATATATAAAAAAAAAAAAGGGTTGGGGATGTGGCTTAGTGGTTAAACACCCCTGGGTTCAATCCCCGTCACAAAAGAAAAGGAAAGAAAAGAAAAGAAAAAGACTGAGGACAAGAGATCACAAAGCAGATCTTAGCTTTGTCTGTTTTAATAATGAAAGTCTGGTTCCTCAAAATACAATTATTATGTCCTGTTTTCAATGACCCAGCTTCCTTTTATAGTGCTCTCACGCACAAGCTCAGGAGCTCTTGTGCTCATACACTCCCTCTCTCCCTCCCTCCTCTTTCCTCCCTCCCTCCCTCCCCTTTCCTCACTCCCTCCCTCCCTCCCTCCCTCCCTCTCTCTCTCTTTCTCTATCTCTCTCTCTCACGCTTTCTTTCTTTTTCTGGCACATCAAGCTTTGTGCCCTTTGGAGTTACCTGTGAAAAGCCTTAAGAAAAACAAAGCAACAAAGTCTCTCTCCTCCCCTCGGTTCCTCTGATCCTGGCTCCCCAGCTTCCTGCCCTTCACTCTGGCCTGTCCCTCTCTGGCTCAGTCCCCTCCTCCCAGGGACACAGGTACCCCTCTCTTTTTCTACACACTGTGCCTGGCTGACCTCACTCATTCCACCCAGGCTGTCTCTAGGAGCAGAAGCAGAGCAGACCTGCCTGTGAACACTTCCATCTGTTGTCCTGAGTCCCACAGGCCCAGAGGGACCCTCAGCATCCCTTCCCCAAACCAGCATCTGCCCTGGGTCCCCCTATCTCCCAGGGACCCTGCCCTCTGCCTAGCCACCTGGCTCTCAAGCTAAGGCCCCTCCCACCCACCTCTCCTCCAGCTAGAGGATCTACATTAATGGAGTCCTAGACATCCACCTCCCAGATGTCCCCAGTGGCTGTCCCCTCCCTGACACATCGATACGTGCCTCAATTCTCTTACCTGATTTTTTCCACATTTAATCTTATAACTAATTACCAGCTGGGCCACTTGGACTAAGTCACTTTATCTCCTCAAATTCCAGTTACTTTCATGTGAAAATCAGAAATAATGATGCTCACTGCAGAGTGTGGAAGGACAAAGAAATATGTCACCTGGCACCTTATTCAGCCTGTGCCAAGAAAATGTGACCTCATCAGTCCTTCCCCACTTCTCAGTCCTATCTCTATCCTGTGGTTTATGTTCTACAGACAACTCTGATTCCTAAAGTCACATTTGCAAAACACATCCTGAAATTTTGTGCTTCCAAAAATCCAGCCAGAGGTAATGACTGTCTTTTTGTTGTTGTTGTTGTTGTTGTTGTTGTTGTACTGGAGATTGAACTCAGGGACACTCAACCACTGAGCCACATGCCCAGCCCTATTTTTTGTATTTTTCATTTACAGACAGGGTCTCACTGAGTTGCTTAGCATCTTGCTTTTGCTGAGGCTGGCTTTGAACTCACAATCCTCCTGCCTCAGCCTCCCTAGCTGCTGGGATTACAGGTGTGCACTACTGCACCCAGCCAACTATCTTTTTTTTTTTTTTTTCAAGTTGATATTGTATAAAATTATTTGATTTATCTAAAATATTCAAATCAGAAGGATACCTGAATTTTAAAAAATAATCATGATTTCTTTTTTAGAGCTTGTCTCTAGAAGTGTCTATAAAACAAAGCAGAAAGATCTCATTTCTGCAAAGAATTCTCCTTCCTTCCCACTCTACTTTTGGAAGGATTTGCAATTCAAATTGAGAATTAACTCTATTTTCACTTAGAAAAACACATTTCCTCTAGAAATGACATTTTTTAAACACATCCCCTGCAAAAGAACCATATTTCTGTACTTTAGATATGCAGCAATTTAATAAGAAAACACGTTGATTTCTCCTCCTTTTCTTATTCTTTCCCATCATCTCTGTAATAATAGAAATTTAGAACTGTAAAATCCTCTCTCTCTCTCTCTCTCTCACACACACACACACACACACACACACACACACCTCTCCTTTGTCATTTTAGATTACCTCCCAATCAAACTCCACCAATGACAGAGGTTGGATTTAATTTAAATTATCTTAAATGACATTAGCTTATGTCCAAAGCCTCAGTGTCAAAATGAAACAGAAAATTGAAATAAAACTCTTAACTTCAGTTGAATTATCTTGATAATTGACCAAATTTATGGCTCCCAAGACAACTGCTTTCAGATGCATACAGGAAAAACAGTACATAACAGTTGATAACTAAAGGGGACAGTGGCTCTGGGATGCCATGTAGCCTATGTGGGCTCTTCAGGCAGATTGCCTGGGTTTCAACCCTAAGCTGAGTGGCTGTTAACTTAGAGGTTCAGTTTTCTTATTGGGGGTTGTTGTGAGGATGAAATGAATTAATTCATGGAAAGCAGTAAGGACAGAACCTGGCACAAACTAAGTGCTCAGTGAAAATAGGAGTCATTATTATTCCAGATAAAATCAGTATCCATTCCAAATGCTACAAATCTGGAGACAGGATAGAACCTGCTACTCAGACAGCCTGGTTTCCAATTTTGGCTCCAACACTTACTAACTGTATGACTCTAGGCAAGTTACCCAACCAGTGTGTGTTTCCATGGCTCCATTTGTAACACCAGCATTCAGAATTGTATCTCAGCTACACATGGTGGGGCATGCCTATAGTCCCAGCTACCCAGGAGGCTAAGATGGGGGAATCACTTGAGTCCATGAGTTCACAACTAGCCTGGTCAACATAGCAAGACCTCAAATTAACAGAAAAAAAAAAAAAGGCTTGTATCCACATCATGAATATTATCACGCATATGAAATCCAACAATGTGAAATAACAGTAAGTGCTCAGTAAATTTTGGCTAATTTTCCTAGCGCACTTAAAAAAAAAAAAAAAAAAAAAAACCAAGATTAATAAACTTAGAACTGCTTTTCCAAACTCATGGAGGTTCCAGAAAGGTAGAGCTGTAAGATTTTTCCACTTAAGTTGCTGATTAGGGGTGAAACAGCATTACCAAAAACCTCCTATGGTATAGAGTAGTTGGGAAGCAACTGTCCCCACATAGTTGGGGGGCAATCATCCTTCCCCCCTTTGGATAGGAGTCAGACATGCCCTCTCCCAAAACTGGCAGCCAGAGGAAGGGCACATGACCTTGACTCCGGCAATTAGATATTTATAACTGACAACTGGGACATTACCTCTGAAAACGGAGAGAAGAAACCATGGAGAGAGAGGGCAGAGACAGGAAGAAAGGACTGAAAGGGGAGCCCGGCAGCTGATTGCTAGAGTTTCATTCACATTTACCATAGTACCTCCATTTTTTTCCTCTCTCCTGAAATTCTTAACTCCAAAATCAATGATCTGGGGTTTAGCTCAGTGGAAGAGCTCTTGTCTAGCATGAGTAATGCCCTGGGTTCCATGCCCAACACCAAGCCAAAACCAAATTCCTAAACTGTGCACAGTAGTGCACACCTATAATCCCAGCAGCTCATTGGCTGAAGCAGGAGGATTGTGAGTTCAAAACCAGTCTCAGCAATTTAGAGAGACCCTAAGCAACTCAATGAGACTCTGTCTCTAAATAAAATATTTAAAAAGGGCTGGAGATGCTGCTCAGTGGTTAAGGCCCTCAGGTTCAATCCCTGGTACCAAAACAAACAAACAAAAAATTCCTTACAACTAGAAGCAGCATCCATAAATCCATAAATGTATTCAGGAAGTGTGAATAATCTCCTTGGGAAGTATCCTTATCAATTCTACCCCCTACACCACCTACCAAATTGACTAAGTCCTTCTGCAACTTCTTCCTATGAAACAGTATGTCATAGCATCCCTCAAGGTCAACAGAATCTATTGTACTCACTCCATTATGGCTCCATAACTTTCCAAAAAATAAATGCACCACTATTTTTCCAAACACTCCTCTTTGAACAGGTCACATAATTTTAAATGCACATTTTCAGCAATGCAACAACCTCACTTTCAGGAATCAAACCTACAGAAAAAACACACCGGTTTGTACATAAGGTTGTACATATAAGGATACTCACTGCACACTGCTTAGAGTGTCAGAGACTGGAAATAACCTAAATGCCCAGCAGTCTCCCCTTATCTGTGTTGTTTATGGCATTTTGTTTGAGGAGGGGAAAAATTTCAACTGTTAAAAGTGTTTTATGAAAACCACTACTCAAACCCAGGTGAGAGAGGGACTTTTAGGTTCCTTCCAACAATGAAATTTTAGATGTCTCTACTTTGGGGGATGGAGGGAGGCAGGAAGAAAAAAAAAAAAAAAAGATGTATATGTCAAGGTCAAATTACCGTAGCACAAGTGGTTCGTTGTTACATCTATTTTACCCACAAAGTCAGCAAATTTGAAGCCTCAGAGATTCCCAAGTCCAGGTTTTGCTTCCATCCAGAGAGCCTCAAACCTTAACATTCATCAGAGTCACCTGGGACTCTTGTTAAACTGCACATTGACTCATTAGATCTGGGGTGAGCCCTGAGATGTTGCATATCTGACAAGCAACTAACTAATACAGATGTTGCTGCTCCATGAAGTACATTTGTGGAAGTAACTGGATTGACTCACATCTGCTTGCTGTCTGGACTAAATCCTAGGACTATCTAAGTTTTAGCACTGTAAGTCCTGAGTCTCAGGAAATCCTTGCCTCCCAGACAAACCAGGGTAGTTTGTCACTCTAGCAATTGTATTATCTAAAGTCAAATAACTCGAAGGTCTGAAAAGTGATATAAATGAATGAAGTTGGCTGCTTGGAAACGTTGGCAAGCAGAAAAGTTTAAAGATCCACACACTCAAGCTCTTCCCAAGGGTTTCCAGTTGCAACCTTGGCCTAGATGATCCTTAGACTCCAACCTGCTGAGAAATGCTGCACTATGGTTTTCCTTGATGTCAGCTGTAAATGTCTGTGGGTGATGGGTCACACTGAAAGTATGAGAATCAAGGATTGCCCAAAAAAACAAGATGAAAATGCTTTAAAGACAATGTAGGTGAAAGTCTACACAACCACTCCAACTCACTGTAGTAGCCAACCTCCAAATGCCCCTCAGTGATTCTCAGCTCCTAGTATCCATGCCCTTGGGTGGTTTTCTCCTACATTAGATACAGCTGACCTGTGCAATCAATAACATTGTGGATATGACAAAGTGTGACTTCCAAGCTAGGCATAAAAGACACTGAGACCTCTGTCTTCCTTTCTTTGGATCATTTGATCTGGGTGAAGCCAACTGCCATACCACGGGGATCCCCAAGCAACCCTGTGGAGGGAATCACATAACAAGGTACTGAGGCCACTCTTGGAAACAGATCTCCCAGCCCCAGCCAAGCCTTTAGATGACCCTACTTTCAGCCAACGTTGTAACTGCAACCACCCAGCTAACCCACTCTTGATTGAGCCCTCACTCTAAAAACTGCCCTGTGATCAAAGTTCCCCTATGATGGAAATTCCAAACTGGCAGCCAGCAAAGCTACCAACAAGTTTTCTTTTCCCTGTACCTGTTTTAAAAAATATGAATTGGCCACCAATATCTGAAAAAGATATTCCTATGTAAATCTTGAGGTCCAACACCTTCTAAAATAATTGAAAGAGCTTCAAACCAAGGTCTTCATTCCTACAGGTCAAAGGTAGGTCAGGGCTAAGCCACAACTGCCCACTCTAGAGGGTACTTGTTATGCCCATGTCAGAACACCCATCACCTGGTTCAAATTACATTACATTATCTTAACATTACCTACCAGTCCCCTTAAGTCTGTGAACCTTGACTTACAGATCCAAATAAATTTTTACCAGTGATACTCAGTCTGGTGTCTGGACCAGCAGCATCAACATCAGCCGGTAACTTGCTAGAAATGAAATTTCTAGGGTCAACCCAGAAAATTTTGGATGGCATCCAACAATCCATGTTGCAACAAGCCCTCCAGCTGATTCTGATGCACTGTAAAGTCTGAGAACACCTTTTTCTCACATGTAAGGAGTCTTGCCTTAGGAACTATTTTCTACTGCTCAGTATCAGGGGTGCAAAATGTCCAAGGGTCCACCTCTACAAATGTGCAGACTTAGCCACTAGCCTTACCAGAAATGCTAGCAACCTACACTTTCTACCAGGCTTTGTGTCAAATCCTTTCTGTCCACAAAACTCCAAGTTCACACAGAACCTTCAAGAGCTTCTCTCAAAGGTACAGTGAAGAGCAAGAATCTGGAAGCAATTTGGTCTCAAATGATCTGCCCACCTGCCTTTTTTTTTTTCACTACACATATATAAATAAGCAATATGACTATTTTTTTTTAAATTGATGGCCAAGTTCTACAACATGCTGGGCACATTCTCCCATATAACCTAAAGTTCTTTGAACTTCACATTTCTCAGCTGTAACCTAAAGGGCTTGGATGTCTACTATCTTCCCTCCAGCTCTAAAATAATCTGTGACTAATGATGATCTTAAATGAACTTTCCATTTCAGAATACCGAAAACTCTCATCTATCATAAGTCACTGCTATGTTGGATAGTTTGGCTGTACTTACGGAATCAATGAATCGATCAGGCTGTACTTAATGGGTTTGTTTTGTCAAATTACAAGCAAAGCAGCTTGTCCTCTTTTTGCAATTGCATGAACATAAAAATGACTGCATCTACTATCAGAAATGCATATATAGGGCTCATGCCCGTAATCCCAGTGGCTTGGGAAGCTGAGGCAGGAGGATTGTGAGTTCAAAGTCAGTCTCAGCAAGAGCGAGGCACTAAGCAACTCGGTGAGACCATCTCTAAGTAAAATACTAAAAAGGGCTGGAGATGTGGCTCAGTGGTTGGGTGCCCCTTGAGTTCAATCCCCAGTAACACTCCCTCCCCACCAAAAAGGAAAAGAAATTTGTACATAGGTTTCTAACCCCTGGTGGACTAGGGAGAGTTTGGCAGCAGTGAGAAAGCTTGCAGTGTGGGGCAGCTTTTGTACTGAAGAGATGTGGTTACAAATATTGCAACATGATAACTCTCACCCAGAAAACCCACCACGCTGGCCAGAGCTAGGTCTCCACCCCTGTCCCAGGGTTCTAACTTGAGTTGACTTTACTTCAAAGGGAGGAAAGCTTGTTTGGCCAAATACTCATGGAGCGTCGGTTTCAGGAATGTGACATGCTGTTAAACCACAGCCGTGTAAGCTCTCGGCTGCTGAGATTTTCCTAAGTTTCACTTTTCAAAGAAAAACATGGCACCATGTAAGTTGGAGAAACACAGGGCAAATGGTGTCAATTGGCCCCAAGAAGCTTTCTCTCCCCCAAAACACCTACTATGTGTGAGTATATTCTGGGAAAGGCAGGGAGGAGTGTGAGAGTGGACTAGCTTTCTAAGATTAGCATGGTGAGACACACTTCCTGGTCTTGAGTAGTTTTAAAGGAGGTAAGAAAGGGATCATTTGAATGGGCAGAATCCCAGCTCTGAAGGAGGACTGGGGAAAGGAGGGTACTATTTCCCAGGCCAGGTCCTGTGAATGGTCGGCATGGGACAGCTGGGAGAGGCCTTGGACATACTACAGCATGCACAGGAACTGTGGCTAGAAGCAACAGGTCACATGGCACTTAGTGTCTCTGGGGTCACAGGTCAGTCCCCCCTGCACTTCCACCTCCAGATGTGGCCATGAGGTTGGAGAGAATGGTCATTAAGGACTGCGGAATGTGCTGGAAGAGGAAGTGAGGATGTCCTGTCTCCCTAAATTGAAGTTGATCCATATTTTAAAGTAAAGTAGGTATCTGAGGAACTGGATTAATGCAGAATCAAATTTCAGAGCTTCAGAACTTTTAAATTTTTGAAGAAATCTGGGAGGATCATTTACCCCAGCTTCACCCTCCCTGCTATGATCCCTATGGTGGCTTGGTTACCCAGCTTCTGCTTGGATGTGTCCATTGACAGAGAGGTTGTTTCCTCACAGGTAGCCTGTTTGATCACTAAAGGGCTCTCTATTGCCTCCTTTGATGGCCCAACATCTTCTACATCACCCTCCTCTGCACACACTCTTTCTCAGAGCAGTCTAAACCCGTATTCACAGCAACAGAGCGCCAACTGTTTGAAGGCGCCACCACAGCTTCTCTCCCACCTCTTTCTCCTCCCACAGTGCTCAGTGGGATGGCTCAGGGACCTGGGTAAGGGCATCTGAGCCCTGACTAGGTTGCCCATGTTCTTGAAAAACTGGGGTCTCCACTCCCTCACAACTGAGAAGGATCGTCCAGGTGGAGTGAGAGTGGACAGGTCAGACTGTGGGCAATGGGTAGGCGATGCTGACTAACTCCAGAGATCACGCCTGGACGGTGGAGGCTGCTTCAGAAACTGAAAGATAATGGTTCAGGTCAACATAGTCGGGGTGGCTCCCGCCAGAGGGGCCAGGCCTGTTGTGGAGTACTTGCTCAGCTGCAGGCACCCTGCGGCCTCTAACTATCTGGGCTTAAATTGTCCTTAGGTCAGGGTGTGTGGACTGGGATTTCAGGGACACTGGTGGGAAAACCACCAGTCCCTGAGTTTGGCATAGAAGGGAGAAGCCCGCCCCCTTGTGGACCTCTTGGGGGTGGCAAGGTTCGAAAAGCAAGGAACTGGCTCGAGGAGATAAGGGATCTGAAGGGATCCGCCACTTCCTCTCACCGCGCCCATTTTACCAGTCACCTCCGGTGGCCTGCAAAAGAATTGGTCAGCACTGTGGCAGGGGACGGAAAAGGTGACAGGAGAAATGAAGAAAGTTAGGAGACGGAGACTCTTGGGTCTAGTTGTCCGGCTACAGAAAGTTGGAAAGATATCAGGCAGGTATAATTAGCTGTTTAAAAAAAGAGAGAAAAAGGGTACCAGGAGGTCTTTTCTGATTCTACCACTTCTAGGCAAATCACAGTCCCTCTCTGGGCCCCCAAGGGTTGTGCTAAGCAAGGGCCACAATGTTTCTGAATGCCAAAGTTCTAGGCCTTCACATCCTTGCCCTACAGTGGCCTATCTTTGGTGTGCCACGCCTCTGACTAAAGACTAGAAGGCATGGGAGGCGAAGAGGGCAAAGGACATCGACGGAAGGAGACAGGGCTCCAACTTGACCAGCTCAGCAGAGTCACCCACAGCCCTAGAAAACTCAGTACCCCTCTATCTCTGCACCATGTCCCTGGAAGCCCCATAGCCATCTCTCCTCCTCCCACAGTTTTGGCCGAGTCTGCATCATTTCTCCACTGCATGGCCAGTGGCCTACAGGCACCTGGGCCATAGAGGCATTTGCCCCAGATAAACATAACCTAGGCTTATTTTATGTCCAATACAGCAGCCCACAAATGTCTACCTGACACCACCCCCAAACTAACCTGCCTTCACTCAGCACTCAGCATTATCAAAAATTGATTTTTTTTAATGAATTGTTTTCAGGTAAGTCTACACTACTCTATAACAGATAAGCATAATTGAGCTAAAGATAGCCATGGGAAAGGCAAAAACTTTCCTTAAAGAGTTCCAGACAAATAAGGTGAATCTTAAACATTGAATTATATGCTAAAATGGCTCAAAGTTCTTATTATACTATGCTTAGAGACATGGGCCACAAAGCCACCAAAGACATTGTTGTTAAAGGCTAACTGTTCTCCAGCAAAATGAAGAGTTGAAGTCTTTTTTTAAGTGACCTTGCATAAATTATCTGAAATAATGATGCCCCTCAGGCTAGAGTGCTTCTAGCTGGAAAGATCTAAGGCAAATGTTATGAAGAAAAGGAGTCATTTTTGCACATTACAAAACATTAAATTTTGGCTGAAACTATGTAAGTCTGTCACATTTTTAAAATGGCCTTGTAAGGTTATTATAAAGCATTGTAAGTTATTATATAAACACTCTAAAAACCAGAAGATTCCAACAATGAGTGTAATCCAAGTTCTACCTAAATACTAAAGTCAGGTAGAACATGAAATTCTAATTGTGAAAAGAACTTTGTTCAAACACCTGTGTAGACCACCTGGTTTCTTCAGCATTGCCAAATTCTAAAATTGTAATGAAAATTTTAAAGTCCAAAACCTACAAGCCATCAGAGGTTCAGTAAGCAGATTGTGCCATTTCAAAACGGAAAATGTGCTTGCATAAGCAAGTCACCAGGCCTAACCTTTCTGGATTGAGAGTCTGGCCTTCAGTTCAGAACATGGCCATGCCAGGGTCAGAAATGTGACAAAACTGCGCTTTCACGGAGGTTAGCCAAGGTTCACAGGGTCATGACTGGGCCATTTTATCAGTCATGTCAGGCTCACACCCTATTGCCTGGGATAGATAAAAACTTTATCTGTCAGTTTGCTAAATCTGCTCCTCCTGCCTCATTTTGAATAAAGAAAACCTGGGTTCAGCTTATCTAAACTAGAGACTTGCCTTTCCCAGCACTGTTTTCAAATGCAACTTCTAAGTAAAGGTGTCATGCCAGTGAATTTTGGTCTCATTTTAGTCAAGAACTGTCCATAAGTGGAGTGACTAGTTTTGTCTTATCTACAAACCTTAACGTCAGAGAAATGTTCTGGCTTTATTCAAGTGTATGGATTTATTATGTTTATTAAATGCTAGATACACTGAAGGTGTTATTGTAGAATGATAGCTCTCAGCATGTAAACTTTTCAAAATCATTTTTCTTTGAAGTGAGGTTTAAAAAAAAATAAACTAAAATTGCCCTGGATTCAATCCCAAGCACCACAAAATACAAAAAGAAAACAAAAAAGTAAAATTAACTTTGGGCTGGAGATATAGCAATATAGCACTTACCTAGTGTGCATGAAGCCCTGGTTCAATCCCCAGTCAAAACCACAAATTTAAAAAAATTAATTAATTAAATTAACCTTAATAGATTTTCCAAAGAGGGAATCTAAATTACCTTAAAAGAATTTGCAAAGATACCTTTGAACTAACACACACCTAATACTTATTTTCTAGTAACTGTTGGGAAAAAAAAAAAAAAAAAAAAAAAACAGCTAAGGTTTCTTCCTTACAGAAAATAAATATGCACAGATGACAAATAAACCCAGGTAAACATTTAGAAATCTGATCATGTACACTAAGTACAAACATTAAACCAGGAGGCTTTCCATTCTCTTCAGTGCAAGGAAAGTAGTTTCAAATTTTATTTCATTTGGAAATTATACAAATTCATTATTTTAATACTTAAAGACCATGGTACTATAGTAGAGACACATAAATATTATAATATCATTTAGAAATTAAATATAATAAGTCACAACAGTATATAAAAACTCATATGTACACTTCAAATAAGTCCAAGGTTTGAGGGTTCATGCCCATCAGATTTCTCCCTGGAAATGAATGAATCTTGCAGGGAGATTGTCCACAGGATACACGGTGGGACTGGTTTTCATTGTAGGAGGTCCATTTAGAAGCTGCCAGTCACAATGCCTGGCCAGCTCCACTGTAAATATTTTGAGAAGAATTTTTGCAAACTCTTTGCCTACACAGCTCCTAAGGCCTCCTCCAAATGGAATGAAGCTGAACCTAGATGCATCCTCTGGGTGAGGCAGCAGAAAGCGGTCAGGATTAAATTCCTCCTTGTTAGTGAAGATATCTGCCACATCATGAGTATCACAGATACTGTAGATAACATTCCAGCCCTTGGGAATCTGGTATCCCTGCAAAAGATTATGAAGTCCCAAGGACTGACAAACTGGAATTTAACTTTCACCAACAAAAAGCTACCAGGGATCTCCTTGGGGGTGTTATGAGTTAAAAGAAAGGGGGTTGGGAGAGAGATTGGTTCCAGTTACTGAACCATTTGTCCACATGGCACACGACAATATTATCAAAAGCATAAAGAATTTAAGCCAGTGTTCAAGGAAGCAAGGATAGGTTTAAAACAACAAAAGGAGCAGAGCAGGAGTGAGATGCATAGAACTCTGAACTTACATTTAATTCAAAAGTCTTCAGAGCAACCCGGAACCCTCCTGGAACTGGGGGGTTCAGTCGAAGGGTCTCCTTAATAACACACCCTATATACTTAAGTTGTTCCAGAATTTCCATGTCCAACTTGTTGTCTTGATTGCTCTTGCAAAGTAAACCCTATCAAAACAGTCACACAGAGGTGAACAGTTTTCCTGCACTCCAATAAAATCAGCCCAGAAGACATAAATAGGATTAAGGTGGTGGTTGAACCCAAAGGGCCTCAGGATGGGAGAGTGTAGGGGGAAACAGCAGCTAGGGGCCATTTGCCTTCAAGCTCAGCCCAAATCCATCATCTATTTACAATTCTAAGAAAATGGTGATCACCATGAACAAGGGTCAAACTTCCCCTCCCCCAGTCACCACCCTGATCAGCTACATGCACTTATCACACTATTCCACTCATGCCCTTGAACACCCAAATCTAAGAAAATGGAAATTATCTGGAAATCGCCACGTTTCTGCAAAAGGCAGAAGAGGGGCAGGAATACAAGGTCTAGTCCTGCCCAAGTAGGATCATAGCTCCATGGTGTCCCCCAAAAGGGTCTCCCCCTACAGGCACACCCAGCCCTTGGCCAGGCACTTTCAAAATGCTCAGTGAAATACTCAGCAGACCTAAACAGATGGGAATTTGGTAAGGGAGCAACTGAATGTCCTAAGCTAATAGAGAACTCCCAGAATCCTCCTACCTTACTCTTCAGCTCCTCTCGAACTTTCTGGAGAACATGTGGATAGAGTCCCAGGTAAGTGATCAGAGATGTAGCTGCACTGGCAGTGGTTTCGTGTCCTCCAAAGAGTAGTTCGGTTGAAGATTGCTTTAGTGCCTAAGAATCGAGTAAGACCGATGTTTTTACAAGTCTCCTGCAGCCTCACAGTGATTACTCAGAATCCAGCTGAGGGTTCTATAGGGAAGACTATTAGCTAAAAGTTTTGCAGTTAGAAAGTCAGGGGACCAAACATCTTTAAACAAAATGCAAAGTCCTGTTAAGTTTAGCTAGAGCAGGAAGAGAGGAAGATCTCACTTTCCCTGGACCTCCCCAGTTAAGGCCTTGATTTTATTAAAAGCGCCCAAGTTTCTTTATTAACATTTGCAAATTCTGACTTTTCCTTTGAAATTTGAAAAGACTAGGGGATGCTCTCAGTTCTGTGGCAGCCTCTTTTACGGCTTTACTGACCTAGTATCAACCCTTCGGGATGCTATTGATGGAGTCTGGGCAGGATGCCCACTCTGAGAAGCTGGGCCCCAGGTGGCGCTTTGGGGGCCCCAAGAACTGCGGACCTAATTCCACAGTCCCCCTTTTGAAGCTACCACTCACCTGCATGTCCAGTCGCTCTCCCCTTTCCCACGAGTGCTCAATCAACAGCTGCAGTGCGTCTTTACAGCCCCTGTCTGCTTCCGCCGCCCGCAGCCGGCAGATCTTGGCTCGAATGTTCTCCTCAATGCGCGCGTGAATGAGGTTCCGCGCCTTCATGCCCTGAGCATAGAGAGTGAGGCGGTGAGCAGACCGACGCCCAGCTCCTGCGCCCCGAACTCCGTACCCCTCGTGCCGCCCTTACCCGGTACAACCCGCTGAAAGGCACGTCGATGGGTAGCGAGAAGAGATTGCGGGTCATCTCCTCGAAGGCTTCCACTAACTGCTGCTCTGCCTCCGCGCTGCCCGCCCGCGGGGACTCGCAGCCCAGCAGGATGCGCATGGCGATGCGGAACATGAGGCGTTTCACCTCAGGGTAGACCAGAAGGCCGCGCTCCCCGCAGCTCAGCCATCGTTCCAGACAACTGCTCACTTCCTCAATGATCACTGGCACGTAGCACTGGAGTGCCTCTCGGCTGAAAGCCTGCATAATCACCTGGGCCCCAAGAAGCCAAGATCGTTAATATCCTGTATCCGCTCCATCTCACCTCACTGGATCCCGTACCATATAACTTCAGTTCCTCCAGGCCCTACGTACATCCCGGCTGGGAAAGCTGAACGAGAGCTCGGAGAGGGTCCAAGTCCCACCTCTGCTAGCGCTTGCCTTGCATCTATCTGCCTGAACCTCTCCAACGAACACAGTACCCCTCCTTGCCTAGGCGTCATCACCCCACCCTTACCTTCTTGCGCTGCTTGTGCGAGGAATCATGCAGGTTGGAGAGGCAGCCGGAGCCCAAGATGGTGCGAACAGACGCGGGCCAGTGGACCGACACCAGCCGGTGCTCTCCCAGCAAGATGCGCCGCACGTTGTCCGCGCCCATCACTCGCACCGTGGGCCGCCCAAATAGATGTGTCTTGTAAATGAAGCCGTATTTCTTGCGCTTCATCTGCAGAAACTTCCTCCGCTGTGAGAAGACGGTAGAGACGTGGGCATGAGAGGGCGCCGGGGAGCTTCGCGCCTCCGGCTAGCTCCGCTCCTAGCCGCAGTCTTGTCTCCACCCGAACGCCTACCCTGACTTCAGCTGATACCCAGAGATGAGCCAGGCTCCAGGGAAGCGTCCCACCCCGAGCTCCCTTACCTGCAGCACCATCTGCAATGTTTCCCCAAAGAACGGGAAGCCCATAGTCCCGGGGGGTAAGGGGAGGGCGCAGCTGCGGTCGCGGCTGCTCACGCAGTACAAGTCCCAGAGCTTGATCGCGGCCAGAAAGAGCAGCAGTGGTAGCACAAAGGTGCAGAGCGCACTGGCCAGCAGCGCGGGGAGCCCCATGGCACGCTACGGTCTCCCGCGCCACCTGCCGCCGCCACCAGCGCTCCAAACCCCGCCGCGCGCCCGCTTTATAGGCGGTCCAGGTTACTGCTCACGTTACCTTGGTTAGACACAAATTAGTTCACTCAAAGTTCATCTTTAATTGCGGATTGGGCCCCTGGCTCCTCCCCCCGCGAGGCGCAGCCCAAAATCTTTAACCGTTTGTTCTGCGCCGAAGCAGAGGCGGAGCGGTGGCTGCTACCCTCCAAGCGCGCCTCCCGGGGTGCGGGGCTCGGAGCACCGCCTCCCCCATCCAAGGTGTGCGGAGCTCTCAGGCAGCAGGGAGTGGGGGCGGACCCGGGTTCCCCGGAGCGAGATTCCTATTCCTGCGCTTTCCGGAGGCCCCTGAAATCCCTCCCGCCCGGTCCAACACGTCTCCCCAGCCCAAAGCCGCCTTCACTGGCTTTCCATTTACCGGCGCTGCGAGGGTTCCTTTCCACCTGCTCGAGAAGCAAAGGGAAGCGTGTTCAGGAATCATCATTCAGTGAACTCGTTCCACAGGTGGGATAACTGAGGTCCAGAAAGCAGACTTCCCGACTCTTCCGAGAAGTCCAAGAAGAGCCCAGGACCAGTACCCAAGAGAGAACCACGGGAAGTCAAGTACGACCTGCGGGTCATGGATCTTAGCTCCCCAGTCTCACAAAGTCTTGGAAAGTACTCATGAAGTCTTGGAAGTTCCTACTGAAGGGCACAAGTAAGCCTCCAGGTCCCTCAGGACTCTGGGTGCAAATCTGCACAAGTCTGATCCCCTACTTTGACTCCCCAGAGGCTGATCGCAGGAGCAATTCATCCACCGCTCCACAATCAACGCCAGGCTGTGTGATCTGGCCACGCCGCGGTTCCCGGTCACCCTGGGGCTTGCAGTCCCAGTACCAGCTGGGCGGCGGGAAAGAAGGTCCTTGGTCCTGACAGGGTAAGGAGACCCAGACCAAGCAAGGGAAAGCCCAGGAATCCTGGCTCCAAGTTATGGCTCCATCTCTACTTGCTTGACCTTGGGCAAGTCATTACACATCCCTGTGCCTGTTTCCTCCTCCTTAGGATGGAGGTGATCATTCCCAATCTGTCTACAACTCAGGGCAGCTGCGAGTTCCCAAACCGGGCTTCTGCATGCAAAAATTCTTCCTAGCTTCAGGCACGCTGGACTTCATTACCAGGCTGGCCTGGATGTCCGGCGCTAGGAGCTCCGTTCCCTCACCTCCCACCCAGGGTAAAGCCACTGTCCTCACTCCAGCGAGAGAGCCTTTCGGCCCTAAACCCAGGTGTCTGCCGGTCGCTAATGGGAAGGTTGAGGGAATGCTTACCGGGAAGCGGGTCCTGTGGACTCTGCCCAACTCCAATAAGCTGCTTCTGCAGCCAGTACCTGGGCTCCGGCACTACCGGATGCGCTAGGTCGTTCACTGTTTCCCACCTGGCAGGGTCACACCGCTTTGGACCAGTCAGAACCATACTCTGCCTTGGTTTCCGCGCTGAACGTGCCAGCGGCCCAGAAAATGAAACAGAGTGACGTGCGTTTGTTTAGAAACACTGGCTCTCACAGAAGCACGCTCGTACGCCTTGGAAAGCGTCCCTTGGAGATGGAAAACCTTAATCCTGAGAGCTTAAATACGTGGCGCTAGTGGGGACCCGCGGTGGTCCCCAAACTCGAAGGAGTCAGAAATATATGCGGAAGTCGTAGCGACCCCCACAGCCCAGTAACGCTCCAAGCCAGGGTCGCCCCAGGGCGTGTTTCGAGGAGTCAGCGTTTCGGAGTCTCTGGGGAGGCGGTCTCTCTCACTGTCATTTCTCCTAGTCAACTTCTGGGCACTGGCAGGAACCGGGGAGAATGGCGCTAGAGGTAGTTCTCAGAAATCCCCAACCCTCCCCTTTCTGTAGAGCGCCTCCGGCTGGTGTGCAAAACTGACGATCGGGAGCGGGAGCGTGACCTGGGGCCCATTCCCAATCCTCGGGCCTGACCCGCCTGTGACCCCTGCAGGCCGGACCGTGACATCCGAGTGAACTCTGCGGGGCCACCTCGCCAAGTTCAGCTCGCGCCGGGTCACAGGATGAGCGAGGCCTGCGCGCTGGAAGTTGCCACAGAGAGACCAAGGGGGCGGGGGGTGGGGGGTGGAAAGTAAACTATATGCTCATCGAGACCCGCGGGAGCGTCTGCCAAGAAAAAAATTAAACGTGAGAGTGAAAGACCATTAAAGAACATCTTGAAGGAGGAGAGGGGATCAATAAATTACCAGCCCCAAAAGAACTTTGATCTAGGAACCTCGCCAAGCTTCTTTGAGTGGTGGTGGGCGGGGAGGGGGTGGTTGGCTGACTGGAAAACAAAATATTTACAAAACAGCCATTGCTGAGAGGTGGAGATGAGGAATCTTTTTTGTTTTGATTTGTTTCTTTACTCAAGGGAAAGGATCAGGACTCAGAGGTAGACAGACCCGTCAGATGAACTAGGACAGCTGAAGCACCCCTCCACTTTTCTCCCTTCAGTCCCTTCTTTATCTATCCTGAACATTTTTATTCTCAGGGTTCCATACCTGTGGTTCCCTCTGCCACTCTCCAGTTCCTTCCAAAACTGAACATCACCTTCTCAGAGAAGCTTTCCCAGGCCACCATTCTATTAGAGAGTTGCTTTATTTTCTTTACAGGGCTTATTGCCACTGGACAGATTTTTGTTCTTATGGGGTTTTTTGTTTTGTTTTGTTTTGTTTTGCTAGTTTATTGTCGGCCTCCTTCCACAATATCAAGTACAGGAGGGTAAAATTCACATCTGCTTATTCCCAGAGAATGTAGAGCTACTAAAATAGGGACCATGTATTACTTAAAATTACTAACATGATGTAGCAATGGGAAATATGGAGCCACTCCTATGGCTTATTTAGTCCAAATCCAAAGGCAGGTAAACTGAGTTTCTGGGAACTGTTAGACTATCCTGGTTTCTCAGGGGCTACTCCTCGTATTTCTCTTCTCTCCCTAAATCAGAATCAGTCCTGGGCTGGGGTCATGGCTCACTGGTAGAGTGCTTACCTAGTATATGTGAGGCACTGGGTTCGATTCTCAATACCGCCAAGTAATTTTTTTTAAAAAGGTTCATAGACAACTTCAAAAAAATCCTGAAGCCAGGGTCCTTTGGCCTCCTCACCCAGACACATGCTTCTCAGACCCAGATGTCCTCAGCATTTCCAAGAGCACCCTAAGGGCAGACCCCTGCCACCTTTGCTACCTCTGGCGCCTGCTGAGCTCAGGGTCTGGCGCCCGACCTGTGACCAGCCATGGGTGATGAATTGCGCTGTATGGGGGTTATGGCAGTGTCAGCCCCACTTGGAAGAGCCGGCTGTGCTTTGGAGCTGCCAACCCTGCACGCCCCTGCTGAGTTCCCCCTTCCCTTCAGGCCCTAGGATCCACCTTAAGCATAAGGTCAGGAGGGCACTGGCTTCCTTCTGGTTCACTAAGGGGTCAGCTCTGGCTGGAGCAGCAACTTCTCCAGCTCACCAGTCATGTTCAGCTGCCCAGGCCTGTGGGAAGATGGGTAGCAGGTTGAAGTGGGGTAGGAAACTATGAAAAGCCAAAAGGGCTGAGTCCGGAGGGTGAAAGGGTGAAGCAGTGGGGTTAAGTGATGGGGTGGAGGATGTACTGGTGGGGGAGTCCAGGAACCCATTGCTGGCTCCTTGGGGAGTCTTTGGTTCTTTCGTCCTCAGTCCATCCTCTGTAACAGAGAGGATACTGAAGTAGTAAACTGGGAGATTTCTGCAGCTGGCTATGGGGAGATAATTCAAAGCCCTGTTTCCAGAACTATGCTCAGAAAGGAAGTCTGTTCAGGGTAGGACTGGGGCAGCCTACCTTCTGAATATGCTCTGGGGTGGGTCCTTCAGGTAGGTCCTTCATGTGCCTCCCCCACCCTCCACCTGGTGCCTTCCCTCCAGGGAGCAGCTGCCCAGTTAAGCCCTAGCCTCCTTGCTCAACCGCTGGCAGGAAATTTTATTTCTTGGCCTTCCTGTTTTGAGTACAAATATCCCAAACCTCTCTGATTATATCTCAGCCTCACATGAAGGCATTATGTCTCAATCTCCCGTGAACCATCCTCAGAGACATTTCGGTGTTCCTCTTCTCCTCTGGAAAGATTAAATGCGTTCTTGAAGTAGGAATTTTTCTTTTAATAAGTCTACAGCAGAATCGGTGATGCTGAACTGTTTAGAGACCTGTAAGCGTCCCCAGTTCTGAGTTTCAGCCGAGACTAGATGGGCAGAAAGACCAAGGCGCATGAAACCGGAGGCCAGCTACCTAATGACTTTCCATTGGGCTCCCTTTTGGTGTGTTTTCTTAAGGCCCCAAATCAAGTCAGGAACAGCCCCCAGCGATTCGACTTCCTTTCCACCACGTGAGCCTGGTCTCCGGCACTGTCCACTGTGCAAACCCCGCTACACGTCCACGATCCACGTACCCTCCAAGGGCACTTTGACGCGATGACTGTGACTTGAGCTCTTACTCCCTAGAGCCCAGCACGGAGCCACGTTCGGTGAACGTTTGTTGAACTAGTGACCCGGTGAATGCGCGCGGGATGTACGGCAAGCCACGTCTCGCAGCACCGCTGCTCAGAGGTGTAGTTTATTCGCTGAGGCCGGAGACGTGAGCGGGTGAAAGAAGAGCCGAAGCCCGTCCACCGGGTGCACGATGGGCACGGTCTGCATGGCCGGAAAGGCGGGCGTGGCCAGTTCCCAGCGAGCGGTGCGCACCAGCTCCACAGCGAGTAGCTGGAGCACCGCCTGTGCCAGCTCCTGGCCGAGGCAGCTGCGCGCACCGCCGCCGAAAGGGATGTAATGAAACCGGCCCGAGGTGCCGGGAGCATCTTCAAGCGCTGAGCTAAAGCGCTCGGGGTCGAAGCCTTCCGGCGGGCTGCGATATACAGCTGCGGTCTCGTGCGTGTCCCGGATGCTATACATCACGCTCCAGCCTTTGGGGATCTGGTAGCCCTGTGAGGAGGCGAGGCGAACGGCCTGACCATAAAACACCTGGAAACAGGGCCGAAAAGACCCTCCACCCCCGATGCACCATACAGGCTTGTGAAAACCGGCAGGAGGGATGATTAACCTGGAAACCAGAATGATCTGCCTTCCAACCTTGGGCTAGATATTCAATCTGATCCTCAGTTCCTTACTTGATAAAATGAGATCAGAAATGCCCCTTTCGTTCTGGCACATACTAGTGTTCAATAAATATATGTTAGTATACGTAAATCTATCATTTACATTCCCTTGTTTTTGTGTTTCTTTTTTCTTCTGACATTAGATCAGGAGACTTATATTTCAGTTCTGAACCTACCAGCTGCCTGAACCCCCAATTCAAAGAGCAGGGATCCCCATTCTTGTAGGTCTGTTTATTTATAAACCTCTTCATTTAACTGAGAACTTCCTGCCCTACCCACTCATTGGCTGGACAATACATTCAAATCTGGTAGCCACACATGAGCTACTGAAGACAGCCTTCCTGTTATTTTTGCCCACCTCTAGCTCTGTCAGTTATTTTGTTTTTTGGTGTATTTTCCAATCCCTTGATCATCCTGCTGCCCTCAATTCAAGAGCTTGCAGCTTTCTGAAGCCTGTTTTGTGCCCACCCCGCTTTCAGAGTCATTACTACTCAGAGATTCTCACCAGGGTGATAAGTCATCTTGGAGTCACCAAGATTCATCTTGGAATTGCTGGCTCTTCTCTCTAGTTCTTAGTTTCCCCATCTGTACACTGAAGGATGGTTAAGACCCTTCCTTGACCTCTGCTCACCCTCTGTGGGGACCCTCCCTGATCTTCTGCTCCTCTCCCTGTTCCCCTAAGGTCTTCTAGGGCATGCCAGCATCTGCAGAGTAAAATGTGATTTCCAAGATTCAGCATCCAAGACACTTCTAAACACCCACCTTCATCTGGGCTGTTTCTTCTCTGTGGTGCACTATCATCCTACCCCTTCACGGCTCCAGTTCAAATGCCAGATCCCAAAGTGTTTTGGTTCACCCAGCACTAGATATCACTTCTCTTTTTCCACCACTGTGATGAAGCTATCAGTGCTGGTCCCCTCACTGTCCCCATCATACTTGTCTGGGGCAGAATCCTCGTCTTCTCAATGCCCTCCCCCTGCACTCTAGTAGCAATGTGTTGTGGATGTTCACTGTGGAGGGCAGTGCCCACTCTGTTTGGAGTTGCCCAGCCATTGAGCGTGGTACTTTGGAGGTTGCCTTTTAAGTCAACAGTCCTCAGTTTGGCAGCTGGAATGACCCAATCCCCAATGCTGCCACTTGGCTACACAACCCTGGCCCCATCTGGAGAATCAGAGTTGGAAAGGACCAAGACAGTTTCCTTCCAGCAAGTAAATTAAGGCCCAAAGTAAAGAGAGAAATGCCCACTGTTACTCAAAGAGTCATCAGGTCAAGACCTTAACCTTGCCCACAGCCCAGGGCACTTTGCGGGTCATTAAGAGATTCTACCCTGTAGAATTGCTGCACTTCACTGACTTCCAACCTTAGCTGGACCCCTGGTCAGGTAACAATGATGGATTCTTTGAACTTGTGAGGGAGCCAGAGTCTGCTTCCCACACACACTCGATGAATGGGAGGGAAATGGTGTGCAGAGGAAAGTATATATTAATTCTAAAGCTCGGTTATAATTGAGTTAACCTACCCCGACCGCTGGACAAAAGCTTAAGTATACGAAATTCCTAACCTTTTCGGATTTACCAGGTTTGCATCCCTCTCCCGGGGACCCAGTTAAGTGGAACAAGGCTCATCCCATTTTACAGACAGTAAAGCCGAGGGGAATAGGAGGCCTGCGGCCCTGATCCCCAGCCTTCCCTCCACCCGCTCACTGCAGCCTGTGGCAGGAGGCTGGCGGCATGGTGGGCATGGCGCACTTACGTCGAGCTCGAAGGTGCGCAGTGCTGTGCGGTAGCCCCCAGACACCGGCGGCAGGAGGCGCAGCACCTCCTTGACTACGCAGTCTACGAAGTGCAGCCGGCCCAGCACTGCGAGACTAAGGTCAGGCTCGCAGCCACAGTCTGGCCGCAGCCCAGAGGCCCCGGACGTGCAGCTGCACGCGCGCTCCAGCCCTTGGGCCGCCAGCTCCTGCTGGATCTTGGCGATGGCCACCGGATTCTGCAGTAGCAACAGAACGAGGGACGTGCTGGCACTGGCCGTAGTGAAGAAGGCAGCGAAGAGGAGCTCCACAGCGGACTCCTGCAAGACAGCCGGCGTCTCTGGTTCACCGTCATGGCCCCACAGTGAAGGAGCTGAAAGCCCAAACTATTGCGCTAAGGCCGGCAACCTGGGATGTGCTACCATGAGGGCTGTGTGTTGTCGAGGATCCTGAAATCGATTAAATCCAAGTCTGCCACTTGGGAAAGTCGTATAGAGCACTAGGCAAACCAGGATCTATCTACTTGTCTTGTTCAAAGAATTCCCAGAGGCAATGTTGGAAACTTATTCAGTGCATTATCCTTAGTGCTTTATTAACCTGTTGGATTCTCACCTTAACCCTGTGAGCACAATTACTGCTCTCCTTTTACAGGATTGGAAACTGGGGGCCGAGAGGTGTTCAAGGTCCCTACAACTAGGAGTTCCAGCAGTGAGGCTTGGGAGTCTAAGAGTTCTTGTCTTCTTGGTGGTGCTGTCCCCACTCTGGCTGGGCCTTCCGACAATGACTGCAGTGAAACAAGTCACCTGCAGCAGCCTCCCACCAAAGCCAGCATGGACCCTGCATCTTCTTATCAGATTGGTCCCAGTGTGTCACTAGATCTCTTCCTGGTCTGCTCTGCCCAAGAAGGGATATCCTTCAGGTTTCAAGCCTCATTGCCTTCCTCCAGCCCTGTCCAGTGTCTTCCTTCCAGGCAGCACCAATGTTGTGTTTATAGGGTGAATGTGCACCCTCCCTTCCTGCACCTGGGGAATGAGAGGCTGTTTTGCTCACCCCTGCATCTTCCATTTCAGCACAGAGCCTGGCAGTGATTAGGTACATAATATTTGTGGCATGAATACTGACCTGGTTAAGGCTAACTGCTGGTCCTGACTTGGGCAAGATGGAAAACTGGGATGGAGACCCCAGGGCCCCAACATCCTCCCTGGCCACTCTGGTCTCCCTTTGTTGCCCAGGCCAGAACTGAAGATTCCTGGCCAGTGGGTACTTTCCTGAGGGTGTTGTCACCCCTTTCCAGTCCTGTCAAGGCACAGGGATCATCTACTTCGTTCCATGCCACTTCCCTTCACTGTCCAGAATTGTTCTTATCCACTGGTCACCCCCAGGACCCATGAAGCTGATAGATCATTCTTTTATAAACCTTTTTGATGCCTCTGGACCTCAACCATCCAGGAGTCAGGATGGAGATTATTAGTTCCATTGGCAAAGAAGAAACTAAAGCTGAGCCCCACATTCGATGACTGGCTGGTAGAAAGCAAGAAATGAGTCAGAGAAAGGATGGGAATTGCTTATGTAAGATTTAGGTCCTTCCATTTCTAACTCTCTCCTAACCCCCATACTGCACTCCTTTCAGAATTCTCAAGTAGGTCCTGGGTCATTCCAAGCTCCCTCCTTTCCTCCACTGCACCTCCATGTGCAGTGTAGAGGTCCTAATTCTCCAGGAGATCCTGCAGAAGCAAAACAGGCAGTTAAAGGTGCCAGGTGCCAAAACAGTTCATAAAATGAGAATGTTGATTTGGGGAAGAAGATAGGAGTTTTGAGGATGTGTAGTTTGATCCTGAGCCCCTTAGAGTTTGTAGAAAAAGAATGAAGGGGACTTCATAGGCAAGGGACAGCAGAGGTGATGACAAGGAGTGAGAGAAGGGCAAGTGAAAGGGTCAGGTCCAGAACTGTTTGGAAGCAGAACTTACAAGGATGGGCTTAAGATTCATCCTTCCATTGCTCCTGCAGCTAGTGGGCATGGCTGAGTCATGGCAGGAGCCTAGTCTCCTCTTTCCTTTCACCCTGATAGGTGCCTGTGCCCCAAAATGGTGCTGGTGTGTGTACAGATTTGGGAACAAAAAGATGAAGGAAAAGCCTCCTGTCACCTACCTTTAGCTCCTGCACTGACAGCTCGTGACCCAGCTCCCTAGCACTGTGAATGATCAGGTTGAGGGCATCTCCTGGCTCTGCCACTGTATCCTCATGAAGCTTCTCAGCAATGGCCTCCTCCAAGTGCTGATGCAACTGGTCCCTGGCACGGATGCCCTGATCCACAGGGAGAGAAGGCAGGTCGGGCAGGAAGCCTCGGGAGCCAGACTTAGCTGCCTGTCCCTAAAACTTCTCCGGATTTCAGCTTTGCCTAAATCCTGGTGTTGGGTCTCTCAGTTTAGCTCCATGCCTGGCATATAGTAGAGTTCAATAAATGACCAGAAATCTGTCCAGTGTCTGCAAACATCATTCTGTCTTGATTATCACAAGTCTCTCAGCAAGGCAGACCATTACTGTCATCCTGAAGGCAGTATAACAAGGCTCAGAGGGATCAAGGATAACACAGCACAGCCAGGGTGCAATCATCCCATTGCCCTTTCCTTCACTAGGCTCAGGCTGGAGCAGTGGGCACCAGTGCTGAAAAGAAGGGGCATCCAGGAAAGCTCTTAGGGGACACTATCATATGTTCTAAGCATTAGCCTTTGTAAGTGGCTGGGTAAGAGGTCTGGGATGTCCCTTTGGAGATTCAGGGAGCAAGCACAACTAAAACATAACCCCCTGGGGTTGGTACAGACCTTGCCTAGCCCTGGATCCAATCCCCAGGACCACCAAAACAAACAAACAAACAAAAAATAAAAATCCTCCTGGGTAAGCGTTGAAATTGAGCACTTTTTGGCCAGAAGTATCGGTTCAAATCCTCTCTGTATAGCTGTATTAGCTGTGTGATCTTGGTTAAGTCATTTAACCATTGAGCCTGTTTCTTCAATAAAATAATATGCTTAGCAGTCTGCAAGGATTAAATAAGAAAATGTATCCAAGGTGATCAGCGCACGTGACTATCATCTATCTATCTATCTATCTATCTATCTTGTCATTTTTATTAAGGTGACGGAAAACCAGGGAATCTGCAGGCTGAAAAGTACCTCGCAGGGCGGGGGGGGGGGGGGGGGGGGGGGGGGCGGGGAGAGGGAAGGCCAACCGGGGCTTCCTCAGTGCTCTCTGAGCCCCGCCTGTCACTCTGATCTGGAAATTAGCGGGTCCAGGGCAGAGGTCTGGGGGCTAGCACCCACCCACCTTCTACCAGGGCTGGATTGGGCCTGGGGTGTGCCTGCTGCCCTCCGGTTCCCATCCATTCCGCAGCCATCCAGGCTTCCGAAGAGGCAATGGAGCCCCAGGCAGAAGCCGCGGCTTTGCGGACCGGACGGACTGATTGGCTGGACACCCGCCACTAAGACCCAAACTGAGGAAGCCAGCGGTTGCATTGGCTGGAGCCCAACGCGTCAGGCACGACCCTGAGAGGGTGTGTGGTCTGCCCCAGAGCCCACATCCAGTCAGAACAGAAGCAGCCCTGGAGCCCACCACCACAGTAAGCCGCCTCCCCACGCTGGGCGGCACCTTAGCATCCAGCAGATGTAACGCCCGGGTGCTCTAAGGACACCCGGTCTCAGTCTGGGATACCACCCGCGTCGTGGAACCCCAAGAGGAAGGTCTCGGGCCGGGACTCCGGTACCTTGCGCAGACCGCTGAAAGGCACGTCCAAGGGCAGTGAGAAGAGGTTTTCCACCAGCTGCTCAAAGGTCCGGGCCAGCTCAGCGCACCGCACCTCGTCCAGCCGCAGACCCAGCAGGATGCGCGCGGCCATGCGGAAGGTGAGCGCCTTGGCAGCCTCGTACACAGCTACGGGTCCGCGGGCGGAGCACCAGGAGCGCACCTCACGCCGCAGCGCCTCCTGCAGGCGCGGCACATAGTGCTCCAGCGCTGTGCGGCTGAACACACGTGCCAGCACCTGTGGTGAGCGCGCGGGGTCAGCCGTGGCGGGAGAGGGGACCTATTCTGCTCCGCAATTCCCTAGTAGCCAGAAGGCCAAGGCCGATCCCTTCCTCCTTCTCTTCTAAGCACCCCAAGCCTAACCTTGCTGGATTTTGCTCTTGTCACTCGCTCTAGTTCTGCTGCTATATAGAATCCCTCCCATACATCCCTGTTCCAGAAGCCATTCTTCCACGAAGTCTTCCCTGAACCCTCTCTAGGTTTGAGTCTCCAGCGTTTCTGGTTTCACAGTCACAGAAGATCAGAAATGAAAGGATCTTTTAGGCTAGACGTGGCTTTATAATTCAAAACTGGAGAATGTAAAGGACTAGCCCAAGGCCACCTGCTCTTAACCAGGGATCTCAGTCGGATTCTCCGTGTCCCCTTATACCTGGCCCCTACCAGGCCCACAGCAGGTGCCCAAGGACCTCAGTTCTGATGTTGGTGGTTTCCGCTCACCTTGCGCCGAAGCCGGTGCGGCTCACCAACCGCGCCAAGAAGTGTGTGCGTGCCTAGCAGGATGTGCGCGCTCTGCGGCCATTGGCTGCGCACCAGGCGGTGCTCGCCCAGCAGGATGGCGCGCACGTTCTCCGCACCGCTCACGCGGATCACTGGCCTGCCCAGCAGGTGGGTCTTGAACACTGTCCCGTAGCGCTCCCGGCGGGAACTGTGGAAACTTGAGCCCTGTGAGCGAGGGGAGCTTGGAGGGCTAGGGTCTCCGGGCCCGGTTGAGGCCTCTGGCCAGGCAGGGGACCTGGCCTAGGTCTCCCAATTGATAACTCCCTGCCCCAGGCTGGAGCATTGTATTTAACAAAACAGGGTTCCAAATAGGCCCCGCAAGTACCTGATGGGAATATGGATGCTCCTGTTTCCACTAGTAGGTAAGGAAATAGAGGCTCAGAATGGGGACGTGAGCACTAAGCCTCCTGGCTGAAATGCGCCCCTGACTCCTGATTCCATACTTGCAGGACAAAGGGTCACTCGCTCCTGAAGCCCCTTCTTAAGTCCCCTTAAGTTTACCCCAACATTGTTTAAGTTGCTCTGGGGAGAACTCCAGTAAGTTGAGGTCCTTCGAGGAAGCAGAATAGCTAGGCAAAGGAGAGGGTTTTGAGCTCTCCCCGGGGTCCTGAACGAAGGAAAGGTGCTAAAAACCCTGGGAGCGTTGACAACGAGGAGGGTCTAGTGGAAGCCACGGAAAGGGGGCCACATGAGGTTGCAGGGAACGATAAATTGCTCACCTGAACCAACCAATGCAGTGTTTCGCCGAAGAAGGGCCAGCCCATAGAGCCCTTGGGCAGGGGCAGGGCAGAGGTCCGGTCCCGGCTCAACTTCCAGCGGAGAGTCCAGAGGTGCTGGGTCAGGCATATCAGCAGGCCGGCGCACAAGAGAGCGGTGCTGGCCGTCCCAAGCACCGACAGGCAGCTCAACCCCCAGGGAAACATGACAAGCCTGCCGGGACTAGGCCGCTCTGAGAGCAAGGGCACAAGAATTGGGGACGCGAGCAGAGCGCAGAGCTCACCTTTTCGTTCCGAAAGGGCCCGGGGTTTAGGGGCCAAGACCGAGATGAATAAACCTCAGACAAGGATCCGCTCTAAAAACAGATTGGCAGTGAAAAGCCGCAGTGACCGTGCGCCCTTAGGGAACAAGCCTTCCTCAAGGCTGGCGCTTAAGACATTTTCCCAGCTTCCAGTCCAAAACCCCAATCCCTCTTTGGGGGTGCAAGCTGACTTGGGAATGCTCTCTCCAGGCACGCGCGGGACACTCCCACCTCCTCCCCAATCAATACTCCTAGAAATGGAAGCAATCAGGGAGGGCAAAGAAACTCACCGGTGATGCCAACCAGGGCTGCAGACCCCGGCCCCAACTCCTTCCTCCACTAGTTTAACCCTTCTCTGCCTATCCTGAACACAGTTATATACATAATGGCTCCCTCCCTACTGACTGATCCCGCTTCATACAACGTGACGTGCCTATGCATATTTAAAGCGCCCCATGCAGAGAGTAACGATTGGAGGCGGTGGGCAGGGGCGCAATCACCGAAGGGATCCTAGAAGGGAGTGGCAGCTAGGCAGGGGGCCGCGCCCCAAGCGCACCCTCGGGCGGGGCTTGCGGTTTCGCGCCAGAACTTCCCGACTCTTTGCAGGAACTTGGGGAGAAGGCAAAGCCCGCGCGCTGCTCAGACACAGGCTTGCGCCCCCGCAGCACTCTTGGTCCACCCCCTGGCCCCCGGCTGTCTCTAGGATCCCCACCCTCGAGCACCAGATATCCCCTTTACTAGCACTCCACGGTTAAAGGACTGGGCTTGCTCCCCTTTGCTCCATCTTTTCAGGGAAACTGTGGCGTCGATGCTGGAGTTGGCATTCCCCAGAGCCCAGAAGGACTAGCTAGGGCCCCGATTCTCCGACCTCGAACCGCTCCCAGTTCTCTGATCCGCCACTTCAGGATTCTTGAAGAGACTGTAGTTTCACCGCGGCCAAGATTCACAGAGACATTCAAAGCCTGCGAAAAACATCTTGCGCTTTGTGTTTGAAGGACCGAATTCTCTCCTTTTCCTTCCCTCCCTCTCCTAAGTCTGACCAACGATCCTGTCAATCTACGTGGTTGTATCTGGGGTTTTGTGTCCCATCCGAGGGCTCCAAACGGACTCGCGCGTCCTTGTCCCTACTTTGCAACCTGGGGCATGGCGTGGCATGACGGGTTTGTGGGTGGGGAGGAGCGCAGGGTTGGTGTTTCGATTATTGGGAAGAGTAAAGAGTAGCCACACCCTCTGCTACAGTTGGCGGAGACAGCATCTCTCCTCTGTCCGAATCCCTGGACTCCACAGACAAAATGGGGGAGGCTTCCGAAGTACCCTGGAGGGTTGGTAAGGCAGCCAGGGGTAGCCGCATTTCATAGTCTTCAGAGTATGCTCGCTGTTATCCAAATGTCCAGATTTTATTGTGCCTTAAGAATTTACCATGTTTTTCGTATAATATATTTTAAATGTGAAATACTTTATGATAAAAGATGGTTAGGGGAACAAATGTTTTTGTTTTGTTTTGGTTCCACTTCCATTCCAATAATTAATGAATAATATTCCTTTCTGCAAGTCTTTTTAAAAGATATGCTCAAACTTTTAATATTTCATCACAAATTCAAGAATTGTAAACAGTTCTTGACACTTATCTTACAGAGTCAGGTACAGTTTCTTACAATTTTTGACTTGATTTATAGTTTTACCTGAAGGAGGCAGTTTTAAATCTGTAAACATGGAATAGACAAAATCACAATGCATTTTCAACAACTTGTTCAATCTTTTTAATATTTCACCACAAAATCAAGAGATGTAAATATAGTTCTTGACACTTATTTTACAGTCAGGTATAGTTTCTTACAGGTATAAATACCAAAAATGCAAAGCAAGTATTCAGCATAAATACAACCAAGAGAAAAATAAGGAGCAGACTTACATTACTATTTGGATATCAATGACATACACAAAGGAAAATGTACAGTTGTTTTGTTTTCCAGAGTTCAGTTGATTTGGTCTGTTTGCACAGTGAAGATACAGTACTGAGATTTGCTATTTAAAGAAAGTAACCTGACCCCTGTGCTCATTTCTGTGTGTAGAAAAAAACATATCTACCCTAGTTTCAAGCTGCACCTAAAGTGGTTAGCCCCAGTTAACTGTCCTATCTTTTAATTTAAACCAAACCAAACCAATTCTAGAATGGAATCAACTACAAATAAATAGAAATATTAACTCTGATGAACAGAAACAGCACTACATCTTTAGAAAATCCAAACTTGCCTTCATATTCAGAAGGATTCAATTAAAGCACCCAAGTAGAACATAATTCACATTCTTTACTAAGTTTGATTTCAGGACGCTTTAAAGATTTGTGTATTTTCCCCTCAGAATCAGCAGAATGAAAAGCTTCGTCTACTTAAATCACATCAAGATGAAAATAGTCAGAAAATGACAGTGAAATATTCCCACATTAGATATGATTGCATTCCAAAACCATATACTGAAGAAAAAACACAAAGGTCACAAGTTTAAATAAGAAAAAAAAAAAATACTTGTTAAGTAGAGGCATACATTTTTCTAATGCATTTGCAATCAGTTTTATATACAATTTTTGATAATTTATATATTACAGTTTTACCTTTTCCCCAACACTGAAAAAATTAATCACATTTTTCATATATAAAATAGTATTCAATTTTTAAAAATCCATACAAATGATATTTATAACTATTTCTTATTTAAGCCCTCATTAGTATATTTTCTCTACTGTATTTTTTGAATTCTGTAAACAAATTATTATATCATGACCTGTGCTTGTTAGAGATCAATGCTCAGTCACAGATTAGTGTCACTGAGTATAAACAATGTGAAATCTATGTGTGCTGGGACATACCATTCACCAAACTTCTTAGCTGTTTCACAACTGTCTCTATCAACTTCTGTTTGTCTCGATCATTCTTCCTGAATTGAGCAAATATATTGTTCTTTTTGCTAGTATCCTTCATCCTAGAAACCAATATGAATGAATAAGGTTAGCAGAAGGAAATTTAAAGCTATACTATCACAAGTAAAATATCTTGGCAAGCTCTGAATTACCTCACACTAATCCTATGCTTAAAAAATATACTTTGAAGAAATGTACTTACAGATATAGAAACCACACACACACACACACACACACAAATGCCTTTTTCTACATTTTATATGAAGTGGTATTTTTGCATTAGGATGTAAATCTAAAACATGTTAAGTTTAAATATCATACTGTTTTCTAATATCATTCTATAAAGTATGCTAAAATGTCCTGTGTGAACTCTAAACCACATTCATAGCAAGACAAGGTAAAAGGAAAAAGTACATTAGAAAATTTAAAACAGCAATGTTTTTGCCTTAGTGGTGTTTCATGACATTATAAATCTGTTTATTTTAAACAATTCCTTAAATCAAATACACCACAGATATTGTGAAATATATCTGTGGGGAAATAATTTATAATTTTAATTAAAAAATTTAAGATTTTAATAATGATATATAAAATGAAATATAATTAAGTGAAGACAGACTGCCACATAATGAGAAGAAAAAACACCTTAATTTGTGTTTAGCTGGACAAAGATGTACATGTACCATTAAATTATGACCTCAGTTTTGACAATGTTATTTTCTATCTTTTTTTTTTTTTTTGGAAGTACTGGGGATTGACCCCAGGGGCACTCTAAGTTACATCCCTACCTCTTTTTATTTTTTGAGTAAGGGTTTTACTAAGTTTTCCAGGCTGACATGGAACTTACGATCTCCTGCCTCAGCTTCCCTAGTGGCTGGGATTACAAGCATATGCTACCACACCTGGCAATATTATTTTTTCAAATCACACATTTCTCTATATGCAAAGAAACCATGATTTAGATGGCCAAATGGCAAACATTCCAATTCCTGGACATGTTTTACAAGTACATTTTTTCCTGAGATTAAGAAGTTTTTTGTTGTCTTTTTTTTTTTTTTTTTTAAGAAACGGAGTCTTGCTATGTTGCCTTAGGATGGTCTTGAACTCTCCAGCTTATGCAATTCTCCTGCCTCAGCCAAGTAGCTAGGACTGCAGGTGCACATCACTGTACCTGATTAGTTTTTATTTTTGATAGATTCACTTGTCATTTATTTCTGCAGTAATTTTTTTTTTGGTGTGCTGGGGCTAAACATGGGCCTGGAGCATGCTAGTAAAGGTTCTACCATTAACCACACACCCAGTCCCCAATAAACATTTGTCAGGCCTATTAAGCCTGGAATTCAGGCTTAAAAATGTTTTGTTCACATTCATACAAACAGCAATTGCGTATGTAATTAAAATTCTGAAGGATAAGAAAGAGGCTTATTTTTTAATCATTAAAAACGTGTGAGCTTTTAAAAGCTCCAGCTAGACATTTCTCTTTTCATAAAAATTTCTAGTTCTTCATTTTGTCATTGAATCAAAATCTGTTAAAAGGCTATACAAAAATGTTTTAAGAATATACTCACTTCTCCAAAAGAGTAAGGGCCGTGTTTGGATTCACCCGAAGGTACTTTGAAGCTGGCTGTCCATAATCAGCTAGGTAGGTAGACCAATCCCAAACCATAAACAGGTCAAGAAGCTGAGGAAAATATGGGAAATGTTATGTTGACTTTTAATTATTTACTCATACACAAATTAAGTCTATGCTATTCTTGGTCCATTTTAACATGACTTGCTTCTTAGAAGGAATGGAATAAGGAAATTCATTTTTAAAACTTCATTAACTGTATTTTATAATTAAAATAATACATTATCTTTTTACTTTGAAATTACTAGAACTGCCAATAGTTGCTTTTCTAATAAATGCTTCATTTTCAAATAACTATAAATGAAAATTTTCATTGTTCTGTGAATTATATTAACGCATGTGCTAATGTTTCGAGAATTTGTTCATTGTTCAGTAAGTATTCAAGTTTAATTAATAGGGGTTGATGTGACTAACTGTACAAAGAAATTTAAAGAACCCTTTTCCTTAAAGATATGTTTACCTTTCAAAGAAGTTGTTTGCACCTAGACTTTTCTAAAGTAATTTAAACCAAAAGCTCAGATAATCTCAATTAAGTGCATTAAAGAACCTCTGCTGGATTCACCCTGGTGATAGATCTTCAGTATTACGATGAAATGAGGGCTTGGGATTTGGTCTGTTAACTTTAGGCAATCATTTTGTATAAACAAACAAAAACAAAAAAGAAACCCTCTTGTTTTCCGTAGTGTCTTAAAATTGACTGTTTGCTTTACAAACTCCAGTTAGAATCATTGTCAAATATGGAAGTAATCTTTTAAAAGCAATGCCATGCCTAACCCAAAGCACCAAACTCCTTATCCAACTTTAAAACCCTAATCCCCTTTAAGCCATTTAAAACCAACTTCCTATCCCCATCTGAATTGTTTCAGAAAGCTAAATGCTTTACTTACTACTTCCTTTAGTTGTTATATTCTTTTTTTTAAACTCATTGTATAAGTTAGGAGTATACTGGTTTAACTTTCAAATGAAAGAAGCATTTGGATTTACTTGCAGAATACATAAACTGACCTACTGACTCTGAGAAGGATGAAACTTCTAGGGCGATTAAATAAAGGTTAGAAGAAACTACTTTTTCCTTAGGAAGGTAAGGGACTTGTTTGGCTATTTTTCCATCCAATTTACAACTTTCAATAGAGGCTCTTGCAAAAGATAAAAAGTGGTACAAAAAATATTAACTACTAAAAGCCACTCTACTTTCAGACAAGATAAAATTCTAGGCCATACTAGAAGTTGAAACTGGTACAGAAACTATACTGAAACAACATTTATGAACTGTCTGAAAAAGGGAAACTTGTATGTAAATTTTGACTGTTGTTTATTGGTAAATACTTTTCCTTTTTTTCACAAGGAGAGAAAAAGTTACTTTCATACACTCAGATGGTGAGAATATAATTGATATAACTTCTCTGGAAGTTCTCCAAGTGTCTAAGCACCTTATAAAAATGGCCATTCTCTGACTCAGTAATTGTACTTCTAAAGGAATGTAACTTCAGGAAACAATAATAAAGGTAAACAAAAATTTATGCACAAAGATGATAAACTCAAAAATGTTATTTGGTTATCAAAAAACTGAAAACATCCTAAATCCCAGTATTAAGAGTGGTCAAGTAGTGAGGTACATCTGCATGATGAATTTAATAGCATGTGATTATTACTTACATAGAATTTTAAATTACTTGGGAAGATGTTTATGATAAATGTTGCTACTTAATTAAAAAAAAAACATAAAAAACAACTAAAAGAAATGCTGGGCTTAGCGCACACCTGAGGCAGGGAGGATCTTGAGTTCAAGGTCAGCCTCATCAATTTAGTGAGAACCCATATTTAAAAAAAAAAAAGACTTAAAAAATGTTAAGAATGGTAGTTATTCATATGGTGGCATTATGGGTAACTTATTTTCATAATACTCTACAATAAACATTTCTTAATACTATAGTTTAAAAATTTATATATTCACATATTAAAATACATTTAAATAATGAACACTCCTCAAGTCATCAGTAAAAGTCTCATTCTGAAGGATTCCTCTCAGGTTTATGTATGTGTTTGCACAAGTGTATGTGATCATGTACACAGTCAGCAGAAAGTAATCACTTAATATACTGGCTGTATTTCCCTTTCTTTCCAAAGGCATTAGCAATGTGACCTTTGAGATGTAGAAGAGGAAGGACTCTTAAATAAAGTTCTTTTTCTTCCCAGGTTTTTCTATATCCAGGTGGAAAGGAGGAGTCTACTTAATGAATTAAAAACCTACACCAATTCCACCTATGAATACAGTACTGTTTCTTCTATAACACAAAAACAGAATTTCCCAGATAAACACTACACCTATCATTTTAACATATGGCCAGATATCACATGCAAATCTCTAGAAACTACAAGAATCACAAAACTTAACCTACCTGCCCACATTTAGACAAATCTATGTGCTTTCACAATGTACTTTACAAAAAGTACTATACTGTACATAATTGATCTATAGATGTATCTATAGAAATCTGCACATTAAAGTTGAAGCAGAGCATTGACAATGTGGATTAAATATCTAAACATCAAGATACAGTTCATTTAATCATTCAACAAATATTGGCTGCTTACCTGTGACATACCAGACATTATGCTAGGTACCAGACATACAGTATTAAAATCGACAATATCCCTTTCCCCAAGCAGCTTATATTATTAAGCAGTAAACAAGATTCAAGCTGGGCATAGTGGCACACACCTGTAATCTCAGCTACTTGGGAGCCTGAGGCAGGAGGATTGCATGTTTGAGGTTAGCCTCAGCAATTCAGCCAGTACCTAAGCAACTTAGCAAGACCCCATCTCAAAATAAAAAATAAGAAGGGCTGAATGTAGCTCAGTGGTAAAATATCCCTGAATTCAGTCCACAAAAAGATGAAACCAAAACCAAACCAAAACAAAAAATAAGGTAATGTTTTGGTGTTAACATGAAGTTATTTTTAAAAAGACACTATTCACAGAAAATCCTAGTATAAAGTTATAATAAGACATGAGGAAGCTACTCTTACTTTAATATAGAGCAAGAAAGAAACCATTGATTGTTTGCTCATCATTCTCAGTCTTTGTTGGGTTCTTCTCTTTTCTTGTACTGGGGATTAAGTTGAGGTTGCTTTCCCACTGAGCTACATCTCCAGTCCTTTTTATCTTTTGTTTTAAGACAGGGTCTTGATAAATTGTCCAGGCTGGCTTCGAACTTGGGATTCTCCTTTTTTTTTTTTTTTTTTTTTTTTTTTTTTTTGCCGTGCTGGGGATTAAACCCAGGACCTTGTGCTCGTGAGGCAAGCACTCTACCAACTGAGCTATATCCCCAGCCCGGGATTCTCCTTCTTCAGGCTCCCAAACTACTGGGATTACAGGTGTGTGCCACTGAGCCTGGCTTTTGCTAAATCTAAAGGCTGAACACTTGAGCACCACTTCATGTCTAGGTCCCAAAGGATAAATGGATGTAGATAGAAAGGAATGGGAGTCCTGTTAAGGAAGTCTGATCCTAGACCAACAAGGTGAAGATTTGGACCTACTTTTTCTTCTATAATCTGCAGGGTCTCTGGTCTGATTCCGAGGTCCTTAATCCATTTTGAGTTTAGTTTCGTGCATGGTGAGAGATATGGGTTTAGTTTCATTCTGTTGCATATGGATTTCCAATTCTCCCAGCACCATTTGTTGAAGAGGCTATCTTTTCTCCATTGCATATTTTTGGCACCTTTGTCTAGTATGAGAAAATTGTATTGATTTGGGTTTGTGTCCGTGTCCTCTATTCTATACCATTGATCTACCTTTCTATTTTGGTACCAATACCATGCCGTTTTTGTTACTATTGCTTTGTAGTAGAGTTGAAGATCTGGTATTGCAATACCCCCTGTTTCACTCTTCCTGCTAAGTATTGCTTTAGCTATTCTGGGTTTCTTATTCTTCCAGATGAATTTCATAATTGCTTGCTCTATTTCTGTAAGGTACATCATTGGGATTTTAATTGGAATTGCATTGAATTTGTATAGCACTTTAGGTAGTATGGCCATTTTGACTTCCTTAACAGGACTCCCATAGCACAAGAAATAAAAGCTAGAATCAACCACTGGGATAGATTCAAACTAAAAAGCTTTCTCTCAGCAAAGGAAACTATCAGCAATGTGAAGAAAGAGCCTACAGAATGGGAGAATATCTTTGCCAATCATACTTCAGATAGAGCACTAATCTCCAGAATCTATAAAGAACTCAAAAAACTTTACTCCAAGAATTCAAATAATCCAATCAACAAATGGGCTAAGGAAATGAATAGACACTTCACAGAAGAAGATCTACAAGCAATCAACAAACATATGGAAAAATGTTCAACATCTCTAGTAATAAGAGAAATGCAAATCAAAACCACCCTAAGATTCCATCTCACCCCAATTAGAATGGCGATTATCAAGAATACGAGCAACAACAGGTGTTGGCGAGGATGTGGGGAGAAAGGTACACTCATACATTGCTGGTGGGGCTGCAAATTAGTGCAGCCACTCTGGAAAGCAGTGTGGAGATTCCTTAGAAAACTTGGAATGGACCCGCCATTTGACCCAGCTATCCCACTCCTTGGCCTATACCCAAAGGACTTAAAATCAGCATACTACAGAGACACAGCCACATCAATGTTCATAGCTGCTCAATTCACAATAGCCAGACTGTGGAACCAACCTAGATGCCCTTCAATTGATGAGTGGATAAAGAAACTGTAGTATATATATATACAATGGAATATTACTCAGCCATAAAGAATGATAAAATTATGGCATTTGCAGGCAAATGGATGAAATTGGAGAATATCAGGCTAAGTGAGATAAGCCAATCTCAAAAAGCCAAAGGACGAATGATATCGCTAATAAGTGGAGGATGACACATAATGGGGGGGAGGGAAGGGTTAGTGTTAGGGTTAGAGTTAGGGTTAGGGAGGGGGGCAAGTATGGAGGAAGGAAGTACTGTATAGAGGGTAAAGAGGGGTGGGAGGGGTGGGGGGAAGGGAAAAAATAACAGAATGAATCAAACAACATTACTCTATGTAAATTTATGATTACACAAATGGTATGCCTTTACGCCATGTACAAAGAGAGAAACAACATGTATCCCATTTGTTTACAATAAAAAAAAAAAAAAAAAGAAAGGAATGGGGCCAGCAAACATGCTAACCTTTTATTCTGATTTCTCATTTCCATGTGCATAAGGATTTTTCAAATGCACAAAACTGCTGGAAGGAGTATAGAGAAAAAAAACTTCACCAAGCTGGCAGGCAAACTCAAAGTATGTTCAGCACAATGAAACCACTCAATAGATATTCAAGAAAGAACTGATAGATGATAACAGACTACTATTCCAAGTTTACTAAGGAGTTTTTTACTTAAGCTTCATGAGTTAGAAGAAAAAGAGAGTGCACACTACAAATTGCCTTGGTTTATACTGGGCCTACAAGCAAACTGACTTCCCTCCCCTCTCCCAGGTTTTCAATGGGGGTAGAGTATTAATAAAGAGGGTAGCTTCCTTCATATTAATTTTGCACTAGATCTAAAAATTGAGTAAAACAATCTTTCAAGAGAAAGCACCACTAATATTTCTGAACAGTATATCTTTGATCCATAACAATTATAAGGTCATTTTCTACTTTTTAAAATACAGTTCTGTTGAAAGAAGGGCACAACACAAAACCAGGACTTTATTCCTGGGTCCCACTTGACATTACATCGGGCCAATTTTAGGGGTTAAGCCTATTTCCTTAGGTTTCTACCCATTCCTGTTCTGACTGAGAAGCACAAACCCTGGTTTTTGATTATGACAGCCTAAAAAGAATATGACTGAAAGTAAAAGGGAGACCACTGGAGAAGAGGAAGGAGGCCAGGAGAAGGGAGGAAAGAAGGGAAAGAGGAGAAATGGGGAATGAAACTGACCAAATTATGGTATGTACATAGACCAATATGTAACAACAAAGACCACTATTATGCCCAATTATAATGCACCAATAAAAAAATCATAAGAAAAGAACCTAATTGCTCCAGCATCAGAACAATGATGGGAAGGGAAGAGGAAACTCGGGAGCTGTCAGGTACAACCACTGACATTCAGCTTCACTCCATATTACTGTCATTTGAGGACTGCATCTCACAATTGGTCAGGTTCCACAGGATATGCTGTTTTTTTAATTTTAAGACCTCAATTATGGAAAATCTCACCTCTATTTGAGTTTTGCTTCCTTCAGATGGCAACGTACAAATAATACATTTGTTATTAATCACACAAAATCTCCTTCAGTCTTGTAAATAAACAGTAAGACATGATGTTTTAACAGATGAATTTATTAGTTAACACATATACCTGAAATTCAAAGATGTAGATCAAACATGAACAAAAATGAAAATCTCCCCAGATTATCCAAAAGCAATTTTATAATTACTTATTAAAGAATAAAGTCAGGTATATTATAATGAAAATTGGTATTAAGTTCTATAAACAGGTTTGTTCCAACAGTTGAGTAAAATAATTCCATCTTAAATCCTTTTGGGAAGTAAGCAAAGTATGGATCATATAAAAATGAATAGAAAATAATGTGCCTCAGTTCTATCTCATCACGATTTGTAAGATTATCTGAAATTATTATCCTTTTTTTCCCACCAAGAATTCAGAAATACCCTTCATAACTAATCTGATAACATTAAGTAGACTTATACCAATATTTATAAATGAGTTATAAGTTTAATTTCCTCAGTGCTCCCTGTGTGTTCAGAAAACAAAAAAAGCAGCTTAAGGGGAGAAGTGGTTGCATGGGTGGTCCCATTTATAGGCTCAAAATAGTTGAATTATTGAGGAATCCATCTGTGTCAACCTATTTAGCTTGCTGACAGCTTCCCATCCTAGGGACTCAGTCCCAAACCACACCCAAGAAACTTGGGGTCTCAGACCTGATGAAATCACTTTGTGCAAATGACACAATGAATCTAGGCAGATTTAAAACCATTCTATGGAACTCTTGAAGTGGCTTTTTGCCTTTGTAAAAATGAATCCACAGCACCAGGTCATTTTTTCCTTGAATCTGGTTTAGCTTTCTTTGTTTTGGGTCTTTTGGATTTTGCTTTTGAAGCACCTCAGGGGCAGTGACCCAAGACAGAAGATAAATAAAGTTAAGCCAACCTCAAGAGAAAAGCAATTGGGGATACTAGGTTTGCTTTTGTAAACGTGAACAGTGACCTGGGAGCTCAGGGTCAACCTTAGTCCCCCAAGTTCCCTTTTCCAAACACTAAATCCACCTGGGACCTCAGGGCTGCTTTGCAGATTCCAAAAGTAAACGAGGAGATCAGTTTTCCTTGCCACCAAAAAACAAAGCTGAAGCAAAGCTTCCTAGAGTGCTCCAGAGGTTTAAACAACAACAAAGATTCTAAACCCAGTACAGCTTTCAGGAATAATACTTGTCCTTCCAACAATTCCTAATTAGCTACCACTGGGAATTCAGGAAAAATAGGTCTTACTAAATTAGCAACATTGGAGAAAAAGCAGAAGTCCTTTTTCTAAACAGATGATGGAATCAAATGATGAGCTCCATAAATTTTTTTTTTTTTTTTTTTTTTTTAATTTTTGAGAGAGGGTCTTGCTAAGTTGCTGAGGCTGGTCTCAAACTTGAGATCCTCTTGCCTCACCCTCCAGAATCACGGAGACTATAGGCATGTACCACCATGCTTGGCTCCATGATTTTTAAAGCACTTGTCTTTTCCTTCCTTTACCACTATGTGAAACCACAATCAGAAAACTCCACTTAGAGCACAGAAGAGAATTTTAAGTATCAGCCAGAAAAAGTCTGGTCAAAACTATATAAAGAAGCAAAACAATATTGCGCCTTTGGCCACCTCCCTTTCTTGCCTTCAGGTTTTAATTTTCCTCATGCTACCTTCTGGATCTCTGATACATTTTCACTCAAGTCTGCCTTCTTCAATTGTCTCATTTGCCATGTCTACACTCAGCCAGTCTTGCCACTTTTCCTCTGTGAGGACTAGGAGTGAGCTCGGAGCACTTCATGCTAAAGAGGCTGCTGAAAGGCGCTAGTGCCCTCAAGTCACTTTGCTCAGATGAACTGCATATGGCAGAGGTAGAATATTCTTTAAGCATTTCTGATCCTCAGCTACATGGCAGTCCTAGATAACCACTAGGTGGGTTTGGAATTTGGGAGAGGGGGAGGCAAATAGTGGAATTTACTTAATCAGCTTAATTCATATTCATATTTGCTGTATTTAAACAAATTTGATAACTTATCACTAAAATGGTGTATGGATACATATGTATGAACTTTGTTAAAATTAATTCTATCAAAAGAATATACAGTTAACAAATGGGGCATATCATGAAACCAGCAGTTCACTGCCCTCCTCTTCACATTCTCAGAAGTAACCATGTTTAACTCCTTTTTAGTTATGAAGATTTTCTCAATCTCTCTACTACGCTTATTTTTCTGATTTTGGATTTATTATTTTATAGCTATCACATGTGAGTTTACTTTATGCCACCTTCTACCCAAGGTAGTTGAGTTTTAAAACATCTTCTAACAATTGAGGTTTAAAATATTTGTATTATACATTTAAACCCAAAAAACAGATATTTGACTGAAGTTTTTTAAAAGTGTTTTAAGAAGGCAGAAAGATGTTAATAAATTCTTAAGTTTTTTCCCTCCATTTCTGAAAAACAACAAAAAACATCTATCCAATACAAGAACATTTCACATAGTTTCCTCAGGTAAATTTACTTCAAATACTTGAATGTAATTAAGTTCTCTCTCTCTCTCTCTCTCTCTCTCTCTCTCTCTCTCTCTCTCTCTCTCTCTCTCTCTCTCTCATACACACACACACCTGTTTTTCTCTAGTCATAAGTGTATCTAGTCAGCTTCCTGATATCGTAAAGCAGGCCACACATGAGTTAGTAGCACTTGCCTAATTACCCATAGAAACCTAGATTGAGTCTGTTTTGCCTCCTCTTTCACAATTCTTGTAGATAGAAATTATTGCCCCATTGTGCCAACTTAACCCCCTAAATATTTCTTAAATTCACTTTCTTCCTGCTTTCCATCCATTACTACTGCTACTACTGTCCTAGTTTAGATATCATATTTCCTCTGGAGTGTTTGGTATTGCCTACATCCCTCTGCCTCTCTCTTCTAATACCCCAGGATCTACCACTTCCAAACTAAGCCAGAGAGATCCAGCCAAACACAAATTTGATCACAACACTCACTTGCTTAAAGTCTTTGATCCCCAGCACAGCAAAAATCAGTCAAATAATTTGATGGTTTTGATGACTTCTCAATTCTTACAAGATCAAGTTCCTAAATATGATATGCAATGCTATCTTGCATTTTACTCAAGTCAACTTTTTGGCTCCCTTTCCTGTCTCATACTACTCTCTGTTCTCTTACAAACCATGATTGCCCCCCATGATGTTGCTCATTTTCTTCTCCTGTATGTGGAGTCCTCTTCCTCTCCTCCTTCAACTAGGTAACTTTTACTTATTCCATAAATCTTCTGTCTGCAAACAACTCTCCAAGCACCACCTTGTTTGGGTAAGCTGCTCCTTCTCTGTGTCCTCACAGAACCTTCCACATATTGCTATCACAGTATTTTTCATGGTATACTCTACCACTTCATTTTTCAGGGGTTAGTTTCTCTACCCACTAATAATCAAGTATTGGTAGTTCATTTTTCAGTTTTAATGAGTCATGGCTATCCAAATCCATGCTCTTTCCAATATCCCAATGGCTGAAGTGTCTTTTCCTCCTGTAACATACTTTGTAAATGCTTCAAGGATGATGACTTTGTTTTGCTTAATATGTAATCTTCACGTTTGACCCAGCACCTGGTATATACTAAGCACCAACTAAATGTTGAGATGAACTATATATGTTACCTTAGAACATAATTTCATAAGTCTGCACAGAACTCATTTCTTACATACTAACAATATGGCTATGTTATTATTTACTTTACATGTAAATTATTAGTACATCTTTGTGTTCAAAGTTCTGCTCCTAAGATTACCTTCTGTAATTTAGTGATGCTGCCATCAAACATGTTAAATAAACATTCTTGGGTCATACATTTAATTTTCTGTCCAGATTTGTTACATCATCTGCTATACTTACATAATAAGTAGTTACGAAATGACTTCACCAATGAGGCTCAAAGACTTCCAATCCTAAGAAAATCAAACCCTGAAACTCATGAGGAGAGGTGTTCACTAGACTTTCAGTTTCCCTGATGACTCATTTTGTTTCATTGGAGTTATGAAGAAATAAGGTCTGCCTGTATTAATAGACTTTGGAAGAACTTTAAGCAACAAATGAAGACAATATGGATTAGTCAATGAAAAAAATTTGTATGCTGATATGTTTATATTCCAGGATATGGCAGATGTTTTAACGAAACAAGCTAAACTAAGCTGGGATTTACTTTATGTACTCTTTTATTAGAGCAACTATTAAGAAAAACAAGGGGGAGGGAATACTAGTTTTTTTCAAATTGTTGAAATCTAAGTGGGTATTCACCAATTCCTCCCTACACCTCCCAGCTAAATGAGTGTGATTTAAAATAAAGAAAATGAAAGTTGGGAGAATTTAATAGCTCAGTTAACGTAATCTTCAATAAAATTAGTCACATGTTTGATTCTAAAATTTTAGTAAGTTGAATAATATTCAAAATTTGCCATTAATGCTGGCTGTGGATTTGAAGAAAAAAAAAAGCTCTACTAAAATTAAAACTAAATACTTTAGAAACAAAAGATATCTTGTCATTTCCTCTTTAAAAAGAAACTCAGGTCAAAGAGAAAGAAAATCATAACACTGTATTGAGTACTTGTATTTAAGGGGGCTTGCATCCTCAGTCAGTTCTTTCTTTCAAATCATATGATAGGTTTTACTATATTTACTCGAACAAATAAAAATATGTATTTAGTTTTTCTTGAATTTAAAAGGCACTTATTTGTTAACTCCTAATTATCCATTTACTTCTAAACCTGATTGTATATGTAATTACCTTTTGTCAGATATAATAATTTGCTCAATAAACATGTCAGAACACTTGCTACTTAGTCTGTTTCAATAGACAAATGTCTTTCCACAACCTCAAGGCATAATTAAATATGGGGGGGGCAGTTATCAAACCACACTAAAACTGACTGACTATAGCAGGAGTTCACAGCATGCAGGCAAGGTCTACTTTGAGGCTGATGCTCCCCTGAGTGCTCAATTGGTAAAGAGATTTCCTAGACAAGGTGCCAGTGACAACACTGCAACATTCTTACTACTGCAGGTATCCATGTGAACTTCCAAGTGGGCAACAGATGAACTTTTAAGATGCAGTCTAATTAAGAAGCAGCTATTGGCAAATAGCTACTAGTAACACATCCTTACTACAGGTTATAACAATAGAATACAAAAAGGAAAACTAAATAAAAACAGGAAAAATTTTCCCTGTGAAGATAAATGCACCACTGGAATTAAATGATTGTGACCAAAGTCCTACAATCCTTATATAATGTGAATCAGCACTATGGGAGTGCAAAGAGAAATCCCTACCTGACCCCTGGATAACCTAAACAGGAAATCAGGACATTTCTAAGGAAAATTGGCTGTGCCATCCTGTTAAGATAATTGTTTCTATTGACACTTTGCATAAACATCTTACTCTACCATCAGAAAAAAACCTAAGCCACAGAGTCTTCTTTGTAATACATAAACAGTGCCTGGCCCAGTTCCTTCAATGCATGTGAGAAGGTAAAGTTTCGCTGATGATAATTAGGAGGAAAACAAAGAAGAGGAGAAAAATATAAACAGGTAAAAAAGTTGGAAGTAGAACTTAATAGAACTTAATTCCTGGTAAGAATCTGGGGAATTAAGAGTAGTCAATAATTTTAAAGAAAGGTTTAATGAACACTACAACTTAAAATGAAGAAGCATTATTTTAAAAGAATAATGGTAAAATAGCTGACATTTAATTATGGTGCTTCAGAATGTTAGAAATCAGCTCCATTGATTGGAGACAATCAAGTCCTCCATTATTTCACCTCATCAATACTTTATGGAGCTGGGTGTAGTGGTGCATTCCTGTAATACCAGCAACTTGGGAGGCTAAAGCAGGAAGATCACAAGTTCAAGGGTAGCCTTGGCAATTGAACAAGAAACTGTGTGGGGATGTAGTTTTCAATGGTAAAGTCCCACTGGGTTCCATCCCCAGGATCACTCCCCTCATAAAATCCTCTACGATCATTATTTGCTTTTCTAATTATATTTCACTTGAATAAGAAAACACTTAGGAACTAATGTTTTAAGCTGGGGCTACAGCTCTGTGGTAGAACACTTGCCTAGTATGATCAAGGTCCTGGGTTTAATCTCCAGCACAGCAAGAAAAACAAAAAGAGCTAATGCTTCTTCATGACATTGTCTTAGTCAACTCACCTACTGTAACAGAATACCACACTGAGTATCTTATAAAGAAGATAAATTTATTTCTCACAGTTTTGGAGGCAAACCACAGTAGACATCAACAGTGTATTTATGTATATATGCCTTCTTAGATTCTTTTCCAAGCCAATTTTAGAGAAATCAAGCTGCTTTTATTTTGAATTAACCCGTTAGGAGATTTATAACCTGGGTCTCAACTTCCTTTCTGTAAAATGAAGGGTTTGGGATTGCATGTGACCAACACTGTACTCGACACTGTAACAATGACCCAATCTTTGGATTCAAGATCACAAGTGTAATGGGAAAGATATTCATACAAACATAGCTACCAACTAACATGCATCACTGACAGAGCTAAATACAAATTATTATTAGTAGAGCATTACATATTGCTAAATATTGCTTGGGGGGGGTGACAAGACCTGAGAAACCCTCTTAGATGATACCTAAATTGAGTCTTAAGAAGGAATTAATTCAGGACACAAATGAGTCATTTCAAGCAGATAGAATAACATGAGGAAAGGCACAAAGATGAGAAAGAGTGTGCTTATTAGGAGTGAGATGCACTTTAGTACTGCTAAACTGAACTATGAGTTCAGGACAGGCTAAAGAAAGGACAGGGGCTGGCTGGATCACAAAAGGATATGTATGCCTTATTTAGGAACTTTGGGTAGCCATTAATAGGTTCTAAACAAGGGAGCTGACCTGTTCAGATTCACCATTTAGGTAACTCTAACAGTTTTGCAAAGAATGGATTTGAGGAGAAAAAACTTAAGACAGAAAAAATAATTAGAAGACTGTTGTGAGAACCTTACAATAAACTGAGACAGATAGGTAGCTGGCATAGAAGAGGATGCATAGGTGATGGCAGGTAGTTAAGATGGAGAGAAGAAGATGGGTTTGAGAAATATTTAGGTGAAAAAATTCCTAGGACATGGTGATCGAATGGAAAACATGACAGAGTGTTTCCACCAACCAAAACAGAGAACACAGAAAGAAGATGTGATCCAACAATGAGGGAAAATGACATACTGAAAGGATGTGGGACATACATCTAAATAAAAGTATCTACCGAGCAATCTAATGTGTACCTGAAGCTTATTACATCAGTTTGTGTCAGAGACATGATGAAGTGTAGATCAGTTACCCAGGTAAAGAGCAGAAAGAGCAGTATTCTTCAGAAGAAATCTGAGGGATATTTAGGGAACAGGAAAAGGAGATCACAAATGAATAAGAGGAAGAATGTTAGTAGAGTACAGTCTTTGAAGAACAGGGAGTTTTAAAGAGGACATGATGAACATTATGAGTCCTCGCAGAAAGAACCAGTCAGATAAAGGCTAAACACATTCACTAGCCTTCTCTGGTGACCTAAGAGAATATTGTTTTAGCATGTGACAAAGCAGATACTAATGGACTGAGAGATGAAGAAAAATGATAAGTTCTAAATTACTCTTTTAAGAAATTTCAATGCAGGGGAGGGGGAGAGGTGGGGTAAAGGAAGAATGGAGGAACTTTAGATTGTGCAGAGGGAAATGAGTGGTGGGGAGAGGGCAGGAGGTGGGAAAGATGGTGAAATGAGACTGACATCATTACCCTATGTACATGTATGATTGCATGAATGATGTGACTCTACATCGTGTACAACCAGAGAAATGAAAAGTTGTACTCCATTTGTGTACAGGGAGTCAAAATGCATTCTGCTGTCATGTATAACTAAATAGAACCATTAAAAGAAAAAGAAATTTCAGTGAAAAGAGAGAAGAGAGGTTGGAAATAGCTAGAATGAAACTAGAAGATTCTCTTTTGGATAGGAGGGATTTGAGCATGTTTTTAGGCTGTAGTAATTAGGAAAAAGCTAAAGCAAAGGAAAGGCAGATGAATACTGAAACAAAGTCTTATAGAAAAGATGGGGTAAGGGAAAAGGAGGAGAAAGCCTCATTAAAATGGCTACCTATCACCTGAGAATGACGGTAAAGAAGTGCAGATGGGTTGCCTATCTGCAAAATCAACAGTGAGAGATCACTGGTTACAGAAATGAATGACAAAAAGCTCCACAGAGCAGCAGCTTTCTCTCAAGTATGGAAGAACAAAGGTCTATGAATAGAAATGGGAGACTAAGGGGACACCAATTTCTTTCACAGCTCAGACAGTGAAAGAATGTGCATGGCCACTAAAGAGGGCTTCAGTGATAGTACACCTCTGAATTTTATGAGGATAAGATGAGGAAAGCATTCTGCCAACAGTTGAAGCGGTAGGGCCACTTATACTGGAGTGAGGGTTTTCAGGTGGAATAGTGAAAGAGTACTAGATGAAATGAAAAGACAGACCACACAAAATAAGGGAATGAAACATGAAAAAGGTAAAAGGTCAGGAGATTAGGAGGAGTGGAATATGAAAGTGAAAAAAGGTACTTAATTTCACTGAGAAATGGCAGTATCTGACCAGGTCTCAGAAAAAATGGTGAAGGCTGCCATCTGAGATTTCTGAATGTGTGAAATCTCAGAACACCTGGAGCAGCTGCAAAGGCCCTATTAAGGGGAAAGTTTCTAAGAGCTTTGGAACCAGTGATTAGACTTCCTGAAGACCCTTTCCATTCTCAAGGCTCAGGATTTCATGATCACGAAAATCATAGATTCACAGACGGAAGGTAATTAGCAATGCTCTGACAATTAAGAAAACAAAAAAAAAAAAAAAAAAACAAAGAAAAGGAGAGAACTATAAATTGTAAGCCACTCTAGGATCTAAAACATCACTTAACATTAGTTCTAAACATTGGAATATATACCTAAAAATTACTTTAGGCAAAAATAATTATTGATTTTCAAATTAAAAAGTCCTTTAGTAACTTGTCTTCTGATATTAGTAAAAAATTCATCATGACTATATCCACTTGGCTCTTAAGAGATCACTATTTACCTAAAAAACACTGATTTAAATTTCTTTTACAATATGCTTTTACGCATGTAAGTGGAGGAATGCATTCCTTTGAAGTGCTAGAAGTTTTAGCAGTGTTGAGCTCTCTGAGTCTTCTAATTTTGAACATTGGTGACTCTGTGGACTACTGATAATTTCCTGAAGTATGGAGTATGTACATATGCCTACTTCTGGGGATTTGGGGCAGAGGTAATAGTTCTCCCTTTAAGGTAATCAATAAAAACTTACTGAACTGAAGTAAATTTAACTAAATACAACACTTTGAGAAGCAAAAGATTAAGGACTGTGTCTTCTGTGACACAAAACAGCCACAAAGGAAAAACAGAGAGATTAATACATAAGGAAAAGCTTATTTAAAACCACTCGAAAAGGTTTGTATACAATTTCAGTCTGGGATCAGTTCACATAAAGACTGGTTACCTATAGTGGGTACTGATTAACTCTATGCAAAGTTCACTTAATCTCCTATGGTTAGTTTTTCTTTATCTCCATTCGAGACCATTAGCTATATTTGTGCATACATTTTTACTTGAATATCTGATTCAAGTGGAATGCAGGCCTTTCTGTGCTTTGTAAAAGGAGAAACTAAGTTTCAGAGAGATTGTGACTTGTTTCAAATTTATATGCAAAATAAGACTGGAATTCAGTTTCCTATTATTTGTTTTGTTTTGTTTTTGCGCGGGTGGGTATTGGGGATTGAACCCATGGGTGCTTAACCACTAAGCCATAGCCCTATCTAATTTTCTATTTATAAGGTAAGTACTTAAACAACTAGACTAGGATGGCTTAATTGACACAAGATTTCCTTTTGTTTGTATGTATCAATCTGCTCTAAAAAAGATTGCTTAATAGGGTCTTTTAAAGCCCTGTTTTAAGATTCACACTGCATATGGCAAATGGGAATAGGGACCATCTAGGGAATACTATTTCATGAAGCAAAAAGATCAAAAGATCCTAACAGTGAAAATGGTGATTCTGTTTGTAATAGTCATTGATATATGAAACAGTGCATTATTACTGTTTTTTTGACAAAGTATTTAAATATTTAAACATCTCATAACTATATTCCAAACTCAAAGAAACATAATGAAAAAAGAGAAAGACTTTCATATAAAAGAAGACAATTGTTAGAGACAAATATTTCTTATCTTTGAATAATAATGTTTGGCAAAAATGTGATTTTATGTATGTGGAGGAAGGAGTTTTACTGGGGATTGAACTTGGGTGCTCTACCAATGAGCTTCCCAGTCCTTTATTTCTCATTTTATGACTCCTGTCTCAATCTCCTGAGTTGCTGAGATTACAAGTATGCAGCACTGTGCTGGACCAAATGTGAATTAATTTTGAAAGATATACTTTGTTGTTGAATAGTGTCAATATTGAGTTACTATTTAATAACTAAGTTAATGTACATAATATATTGGGCAAAGACCAGAATTCACTATTCTTTACTGTGACAGACTACTTTAAAATTTTTAACCTATTTCTCTGAGTGAAAAAAAAATAGCAAGAATATTGACAATTTAAAAACATTTAAATTTGAGGGCTGGGGATGCAGCTCAGTGGTAAAGGGCTTGTCTTATATGCTCTAAGTCCTGGGTTCAATCCTCAGCACTGCAAACAATTAAAAAAAAAAAAAAGTGTGTATACACAAGAGAGAGAGAGAAACTAAAAATCAACAAAACTCAGCACAATGATGGACATGTGTAATCCCAGCTACTTGGGAGGCTAAGGCAGGAAGATAGTTAGTTCGAGGCCAGTCTGAGCAATTTAGTAAGACCTTATGCTGACCAACTTGTTAAGATTTTATCTCATTAAAAAAATTAAAAGAGCTGGGGATGGAGCTTAGTGATAGAAGTTTGCCTACTATGTGTGAGGCCCTGGGTTCAATCCCCAGTACCACATACACACACACAACAAAAAATCCCAACCAAACAGTAAGCATGTTTTATTTCATTTTTTTTTTTTATAGTTATGAAGGTGTATGTTTACTTCTGAGTTTTTGTTTTAAAAAATCATTTGAGAGAGTAATTTTCAAAAGTATTAAACAGCTCAACTTTATTCTTAAAATAATAGTAAAAACATCAAATCAAAATTTGTATTAATAACTGAAGATAAGAGCACAAATCACCTACATATTAAAAGACACAAACTGTAAACTTCCAGAATTATGACACTGGAACACAAAGAAAAAGAGGCAAAGCCATTTAGGTTCAGATTAATCTTTTAGGACCTAAACTCTCCCAAAGGGCGAACATACTTTTCTAATATTTGGACCTTAAGGTAAACCATGTGAGATGTCTGGTCTTGTTACATTCAGAATAAACTCAAATACATTTTCCTTTAATTCTTTGGTACTTCAAGTAAATAGAATAGTCTAACGAAAAAAATGCCTGCTGGAGGAGCTATGTGAACAAGCTTGTTGTCCTGCTACCGTATCTAGTCAAGTATTCGGATACTACAACTTTAGCAAATCCCATTAATACTTTAAGAAGTCAAAGGCTTTAAAACTTCTAAAGAAAGTTCCTGTGGAGTAGTCACATGGGCAAGTTTAAGCAAGCAGGGTGTGTACACAATATGGTAACAAATATAATACAAACAAAAGAAGATTTGCTTAATTATAGTGGAAATAATTGTTATTTAAAAGTGACTTCTTCATCATAAAAGAATAAACTGGACTAGTGGTAGAAGAATTGTATGTTATGATGCCTTAAGACTAGAAACAGAAGACAAAAATTTCAAAGTAAAGTCCTGGCAGACACCCAGTCTCCATGGCAAGAATTCTGGCCAAACATTTCCTTCATTACTTCCAAGGCTTGCTCCTGTCCTTAGAGATAGAAGCTGAAGTTGTTCATTTTGAGTCAAATGCTATTTGAGCCCTGCAAAGTTTTAGGGTTCTCCTATTTTTCCATGTGATATACATCAGAACTTATTTCTTAAAATTTATAATTATTTGGGGGCATAGGAGAAAGGCATTTTCAGACTATGAATAAAAGGGTGGAAGAATGCAGTTTAGGGGGATAATAAGGACAAGGAGGTGGGTGCACTGGTTCCTTCTTTTTTCAAGCAATATCAGTGTAAGAAAATATCAGCTCCTAATATTCACCACACTGTAGACCTGGCACACCAGCCTTGCCATTGACCTGATGAAATATGCTAAGTACAGATAGATGGTAATTTCTGACTCAATCCACTGATGGCCTCTGTAATGCAAATGTCACACAATTCACTAATTTTAGCAATGAAGACTAAGCACGCCAGGAAAAAGATCTTTCCTAGAAAATAATTGTACAATACGTTTTTCTTATAGATTACATTAAATCATTAAAATATAAAGTTGAAATAGTCCAGGAAAGTTTCCCAAGGTCATTCAGTGGTTATTAACAGAAGCAGGATTCCATCCTATCTCCAATTTCCTACTTAATAGTACTCTTATTAATGCACCATTCAGATATTTCAGTGGTTTTTCTTTTTGTACTCTTTCATTTCTATCCTTTCAATAAGAGAACTTTATCTTCATCGATGTCAGCTAACTAATTTCTCAAATAGTCAGTCTCTTATTTTATTGCTACCATTCACATGTGATTTTCCAGGCTGGGCTATGAGAGATACTCATAAACATTTGTTTAATAAACAAAAGAGTAAATGAATAAGCAAAGTAAGGAAAATCCATTCACATATAATACTTTTTACTAGTGCCAGTTTTAGAACTCCATTAGCAAATTTATTAACACACTGCATTGTTCCAAAAGGGTTTTATGGCAACTTACAAAACTACATTAAAAAAAAAAATACAACTCAATAACTGAGAACAGCCAGGACCAAGAGAAAGTAGGAGAGAAGATGAATTTAGTATATGGAATATAGGTGATGCTATCCTGTACACTTGCATTTTCTAGCTCCAAAATAAAGATGAAAATATAATTAATTATATTATTCACAGTATTTTTGAACCAAGTTGCTGAGGATAATTTCAACTATCTCTAATACTGAAAACAACTTTCCAAGTCCACATGATTGACACCACTATGAAATAGTGAACCATATTACTGGTGAGTAATTACTAATGAGTAATTAAGTAATATCAATTCAATCATCTGTAGCTTAGATAACCAAAACAGTCTTTTGACTGTTTCTCCTGATTCTCATTTTGTCCTTCTCAAAAAATCGATTCTCTTTAAAGCAAACAATTTTTTATTTTTGGGGGGCAGGGAAGTAACTAGGGATTGAATCCAGGGCCCTCTACTACTAAGTCATCCCCAGAGTTGCTGAGATTACAGGACCGTAACATTGCATTTATACTTCAAAATGTAAATCAGAGAACAATGCCTGTATCAAATCCTTGAATGTTTTCCCAACATACTTTCCATCTAAACCCCTTAACAAGAACTCAAGGTTCTACATGATTTGACCCCGATAAACTTACTCATTTTATGCATACCTCTTTTCCCCTGGTTCACTAAATTACAGTCATACCATTGCCCTTTCTGTTCTTTGACACACCTTAAGGACTTCATATTTTCTCTTTCCTCTGTCAGGAATGCTATATTCCTGCATCTCCCAATTTTATTCAGATATCTTCTCTAGCATCACCTCCTTAAAGAGACATTCCTGGTCAAAAATCTGAAAATTTTATCTACAGTTATTATCAAACTACACTTTTATTTTTCTCATACCATCTAAAAGCTACTTGAAGTTCCCATCTAAAATTACTTGAAATTGTCACTATCTATTGTGGATCTCCTTCCAACAAAATGAGATTATGAAAACAAGGATCTTGCCTATCTTATTCACCACTGTACTCTGGGCACTTAAAATAGTGCTCAGAACAAGTGCTCAAACATTTGGTAAGCACATGAAGAAACACCTAAAAAAAGAAACAGCTTCTAGTGATCTGGCTTAATCTAAACAGCTTTCAATTTCCCCTAGAGCAGTTAGTGATCGATAGTTGATTACATGTGCTACCTTTGAGATGAAAACATCGAGCTTTTGTCTCGATGAAAAATACACACAACAAAAGCTGCATGTACCTCCTAATAACAACCCATGGTTCTACGTTAAACCTGTGATCTAAAGGCCTTAGTAAGGTCCTTTGGGCAATGCAATTTACACTATAACCAATTCCTATCCATGGAGATGAAGGGTAAGGGGGGAAAATGTCAATAAAAATTTGCATATTGGTCCTACAGATTTCTCTGTAAAGTGGTAGAACATAACGGTGGTCACATAGATAAAGTCCATGGCTGATGATTACTTAGACCTTATGTAGTGCATTGAGAAGCCCAGACTTGCAATTTAACATGAAAAAAATGGCATGTGTTATGACACAGGTAATAAAATCTGTAAAGTGAATTTTATGGATTGCCTCTTTTAAAAATGACATAGACTATACTCTTACTCCAATTAAATGAGATCATACTGGGTCAGGATATGGATAAGAACAAGTCAAGTTGTAGGGGTTGATAAAGTTAAACAACAGAAATGGACAGTGGGCATGTAGCTAGCTCAGTGGTAGAGAGGCCCTGGGTTCAATCCCCAGGAACAAAAAACAAAAACTACAAAGAATTGGCTTACATTCAGAATAGTCTATGAACTCTCCCGGAGGCAGAGGCTCTTCCCTGAGTACTATTAATTAAAAGATGCATGTGCAGGTCATAAAATGACTTTCAAAAAAGTATTATTTTAAAAACTCTGTCAGATCAAAGAAGTGATAGCAGGAAAAAGAACACTTAAGTACAGAACTCTCTCTTAGCTGGCAGGGAGGACTTGATATCAGGTAAAAGAGATCAACTGAACAAAGTCACTTTTGTTCCTCTTCTCTTTTTGCATCTGTAGTTGCTTACAGCTAAGTTAACATGCAAAGTAAGTCAACTGGGCAAAGAAACTTCTAGAAGTCCTAAAGGACTTAAATCTTTTCTCCATGATATTTTTTAGTATTACTGAATAGTAATACTATTTTCTTTCTGGAAGTTTTGGTTTTAAGGATTTTATTTTGACAAGTATTAGATATTCTGTCTTAAGGAAAGGTACAATTATCCCCAAAAATGTAACTGTATTTCTTCTTTACTACAATAAGACATATTTCACAACAAGCTGAATAATATAGAACTTATTTTGATCATTTTATCAAAACACCTATCCTTCAAAATTTTTCCATTTCATTTATAGTATATAAAGTATATAATTTATATACTATATTAGTATATAAATTATAGTATATAAATTAGTAGTATATTAGTATATAAATATAGTATATTATAGTATAGTATAGTATAGTATATTATAGTATATAATATAGTATATACTATAATTACTATAATTTATATACTAATACTAATATAGTATATAAATTATATACTTTATATACTATATACTATATAAAGTATATTAGTAAGGAAAAAATTATATATAAAATTATATATAAAACTATATTAGTATATAAAGTATATAACTATATTAGTATATAAAGTATATTAGTAAGGAAGTATATTAGTAAGGAAAAAATCTCAATAATAGTATATTCTTTCTCTTTGCGTATGAATAATGTGACTCAATAATAACTGCTTGATGATTCACTAAGGAATCTGACAACTGTTCATATTTGAACTTTACAGGAGCTGGTATTTTAATTTCACACTTAAATCTTTTCATTCTTCACAAGCAATCCTATGTTACCATTTCATGCTTCTTAAAAACAAGTTATTCTGTATGACTGACTGGGTTTACTGTACTTAAGTGCCACTAATCCTCTCGTAATTATCATCTTTCATAAAATCAACTGAATGCTTAAAAAGAAGTTCAAATTATTTTAAAAATAATTTCAATTTCTTACTTTTGTATTATTTACATTTTAATATTTAAATTTATCTGTTTACTTTAAAGTTTAATCTATTTGCCTTTCTAACACTCTGTTTTAAACTGATAGTTCTAGGGACCCACAATTTAATAGCGGTCCAAATAAATCTGTTTTTCGAATGTGCCACAGAGCATTGCTTTGGAGAACTAAGAAATTTTTGTTTGTACAAAATATTCAGCATTCAAACAAGTTTGGTGGAGCAGGGGTTGTGGTTGGGGGGATACACTTTTACTTTCTCTTTTTTTGGGGGGTACTGGGATTGAACTCAGGGGCACTCAACCACAGAGTCACATCCCCAGCCCTGTTTTGTATTATATTTAGAGACAGGGTCTGCTGAAGCTGGTTTTGAAGGCTCCATTCTCTTGCCTCAGCCTGCTGAGCTGCTGGGATTACAGGCATGCACCACCACACCCAGCCACTTTTACTTTCAAAGCCTTTAATTTGCAAATAAAATTCTGAATTTATAAGAATTTTCCTTATTTACTTAATCATAGTTTACTTTCTTCATGACTTACTGCTCCAGTAACAGTTTGAGAAATGCAGTTTTATATTCAATCACTGCTGATCACTTAATTAAAAGTATACATTGTCTTTATCTAAATTCTTATAATTCATCTGCCCATAATTTTTTTGTTTTGTTTCTTTTTGCAACCCTGAAGATTGAACGAAGGGGCACTCTATCACTGAGCTATACTCCTAGCCCTTTTTATTTTTATTTTGAGACAGGGTCTTTATTAAGTTGCCCAGGTTAGACTCAAACTTGCCATTTTTCTGCCTCAGCCTCTCACATACCTGGGATTGTACTTGAGTGTGCACCATCATACCCAGACAAAATACTTTTTATCCATAAAAGAATAAGCAGTTGGATATGGGAATATGATGACATTTCTTAGAAATAACATGATTGTTTTAGTATCACTAATGCCAATCAAGATAAATTAAAAAAAATTATATTTTTTATTTTCATTTGAGAATATGTCTTATTTTAGAAATACTCTCACCAAAAACAAGACATGAAAATAGTTCTTTTAAGGAACATTTGTTTATACAGAACTTTGTGTAATACCTCAATTCTTAGCTAGAGACTGAACATAGGGTCTTTAAATGGTAAGCACATGTTCTATCAGTAAGTTATATTCCAACTTCCTCCAAAAATGGTTTTAAGTAGAGCTAAAAGGTTTGCATTCACTTATTCAACATTTATTGACTGTTTACTATATGATAGGAGTTGTGTTAGGTCATATATATACAGCAGTAAACAAAATGCATAAATCTTGTCCTCATAAGTTTGTAGTTAGTTTTTTCTCTTTTTAGAAAACATATTGCCTATATATTATAAAACTTACTCTAGAATTCCTTTACTTTAATTAAATAACTTTGATGTGGTAAGAGGATAGTTAGGTTGGTGTTTAAAAAACCCAAAACTACTGGGCATAGTGGCATACACCTGAAACCCCAATCACTCAGGATCTGAAGTAGGAAGGTTGCTGGGCACCTAGCAAGATGCTGTCTCATTAAACAACAACAATAACAACAACAACAACAACAACAAAACTCTACTAAAACTGCAATAAACTAATTGCTTCTGAGGATGGCACAAAACATGAAATATAAATATACAGTTAGTAAAAGAAAACAAAAAACATTTTATTTGATATTATATGCACATGTTATTTATATGTCACAATGTTATTTTTATAATCAGTTTACATTAAAATGCTTTGAGGTCCAATTCTTTTCAATAAATGGTGCTGGGTCAATTGAATAAACATGTAGAACAAAATGAATCATGAACCTATACTCCACATCATGTATAAAAATCAATTCCAGATGGATTATGAACTTGAGTGTTCAAGGTAAAAACAATAAAACTTTTAGAAGAAAATATAGTATCAGTGGTAGGAAAGGACATTAGAAGGACTAACATAAACAGGGAAATGATAGATCTGATTTCATTAAAATTATTTCATCAAAGTCAGGGGATATAGCTCAGTGGCAGAATGCTTGCCTAGCATGCGTGAAGTCTGGGTTCAATCCCATGCACCGGGGGGAAAAAAAAGCCAGGCATAATGGCACACTCCTGTAATCCCAGCAGCTCAGGAGCCTGAGGCAGGAGGATCACAAGTTCAAAGCCAGACTCAGCAATTTAGTGAGGTCCTAAACAACTTAGACCCTGTCTCAAACTAAAAAAGGTTGGGGATGTTGTTCAGTGGTTGAGTACCCCTGGGTTCAATCACTGATACCAAAACGAAAAACAAAAAAGACTTCCTCAAAAGACACTGAATAGTGAACAGACAAGCAACAGAGCAGGAGAAGATATCTCTAACACATATATCAGACAAAGGATTCACACTCAGAATATATAAAGAACTTCTATTCAATAAGAAGTAGACAACAAAATAGAAAAAAAAAAAAAAAAAAAAGGCCAAAACTCTGGATAGGTTATCCATAAAAGAGGATATTCATGGCTAATAAACATATAATAAGGAGTTCAATTTTATTAGCCATCAAGATATATATATTGAAACAACAGTATAAAATTACCATACAGCTACTGGAGTGGCTAAAAGTGAAGAGACAGACAACACCAAATAATGAAAAGGAGGTACAGCAACCACACTACTGTCTGAAATGTAAACTAGTACAACTGTTTTGGAAAAGTGCTTCATAGTATTTATTAAAATGTCACAAGTATACAACCCCTGATTCAGTCATTCCTCAAAGTAATGCCACAACAAAAATGTGCGCATATATTTACCAGAAAACATACAAAAGAATGTCCATGTTAGCACTATTTATAACAGCAAATCTGGAATCCATTCATGTTTACCAACAGTAGAGTGTATAAATTACAGCATATTTGTACAAGGGCTAACTACTTAGCAAAAAAGAATGAATGAACCACAGATATAGACAACAATATGGACACATTTCACAAGCATAATAGCAAGACCAAAAAAAAAAAAAAAGGCAGAATAAAAAATACTGCATTTATACAAAGTTTAAAGCTAAATTTATGGCGTTAAAAGTCATGACAGTGGTTATCCTTTGAGGAAGGACATCAAGACTGGAAAGACGCAGTGTGGTGTGGCAGTTCTTTTGAGCTACTGGTCAAATTTTTTCTTGATCTAGATATTAGAGACAAGAGTCATTCTGTACAAAATCAGCAGTACTACTCTTATGATTTGTCTGAATGTATATTATACTTTAATAAAATGTTTGTTTGAATGGTGCTAAAATCCAAATACACACACACACACACACGTATATATTTTTTAATATTTTCAGTTGCAGATGGGCACAATACTTTTTATTTTATTTATTTATTTTTATGTGGTGCTGAGGATTGAACCCAGTGCCTCATACATGCTAGACAAGCACTCTACCACTGAGCCACAACCCCAGCCCCCAAATAAATTTTATACAATTCAAATTCTCTCTTAAATTCTATATATGTAATTGAGAGAGATGATCAGTCTTCTTTTCCCTAGTTTGCCCCAAATCAAATATTTTAAAACAGGACTTAATCTCACAAAGGATAAGGAAAATGATAATAATTATGGCCTAGGATTGTATTTGGAAGAAAATGGTATACTTGACTTATCCTAGGCTCATAAGATTCACATGTTCGATTTTCCATTACAAAGGTATACCTCTAAGGTTTTGGACTACATATTCTAAGAGTTTTTAAAAGTCTCTTTATGACAAGTATCTGATCCCTTATAAACCTTGTAAATGTCTTCTAGGAGCTCTCTCATTTGTGAGTGCCTATGTCATCAGGCAATATTTGAGGCACAGTCTTAATAGCCTCAATCACAGTAGTCTGACCCAAATACTTTTCATAAATGCAGTCTAAGAATTCTCATCACACTGTTCATTTGGAGGTTAGCTAAAACTACCAGATCTTTTTCTACAGGTCGAATCTCCTGCATATTGTCATTTAAATTTTTCAATGAAAAAAGTTAAATATAACATGTAATATATTCCTTACTAAATTTAAATAGATTGGTTTCAGCTCATTTCTCAAGCCTATTGAGAGCACTTTGATTCTGCCTTCTGTCTATGTAATCTACACATATAATTCATATTTTTGTCTTTATTGAAGCCATTAATTTTAAAATCTGTTGATCCCAAACTGACAGGGATAATCGCATATAGAGTAGTGCCAGAGTCATGCCAAAGCAGCATTCCCCAAAGAATGTTTCTTGTACCACATCCTAAAATGAGTGAGGAAAAAGTTCAGTGAAGAGTTTGGGAAATGCTAAGTTATTGCAGAATGTGTTTTAAAAATTCCAATTAACATGGTGAGTCTCTAAAAGGGAAGGGATTAGAATAGAAAGTGCTTCTCAAACATTTGAGTTAAGGAACTTTTCTTTTCCTTTTGTTGAGATGCTGAAGATGCTAGCCAAGTGTTCTACCTGCGTTTCCCAATCTGGAAAAAAAAAATTTTTTTTTAAAGAAAACTTTTCTTGCCTTTAGAAATCAGCATTTCCAGAAAGATATTTTGGGAAACATTGCTCTAGGGTGATAATGATCCATTAGCCGACATTCTTTGGGACAAGAGATTGTTTTATTATCTACAACTTACCTTACTGCTTTATCATTCAGACTACCTAAATTTATGCATATTGTCATAAATTTATGACACTGATCAAGACATTGTCAAGTGAAACAATATCTCACCAGTCTAGGTAACCTATCATAAAGCAAAATAGGATCAGTTAAATAGGATTTAGTACTAGAATTAGTGAAACCATAAATGCTCAATCTACTGTGCAACTATGCTACTAAGAAGCTATGAAGTATATGTATATGTGTATATGTGTATATATATATATGTTTTTCATCAAAATGATTATACTTAAAAAGTTTTGGTGATTAGAAAATAATCTTTAGTTACCTGAAAAATTCTATTACATGGAATACTTCATTTTTCAGTGAAATATTTCTATTGTATAAGAATGAGTTATAAAAATTATCACTAAATACTGCATATTACACATAAAATCTTAGTTAAAAATTTAAGATTTTCATATATTGTTAAAAAAGAATTTCACATATTCATTGAAGTCCACTTAAAAGATATATAACAAATGAGAAGGGCTTTGTAAAAGAAAAAAAACCCTGGAAATATAATATAAGTATATCAAAGCTCATTATTTAGTAGACTAAACTTCAAAGGGGTGGGTAGGAGGAAAACAGATTTTACATGCATACGATCTAACAGCACATTTAAATTGAGGCAGCATATTCACTTAATATCGTACCAGTAGCACTAATCCTCCACATTGTCTATTGGGACAGTAGGTCTTTAAGATGTTGTTGAGATAACTGGCTTCCATTAGCAAGTACGTGATTGGCAGGATGATAAAGTCTTTTCACTCACAGGTCAGCTATTTCCTTTTCTTTAGACCAGGGCAATCCCGATGATCCATCTTTTAGCTACAGTCTCTCATTGAGTCCCAATTCTCTTGCCTTCAGCTTTGATATGGTTCGAGCTTTCCGCTTGTATCAGCTCATACTTGTCATCAACTCCTCTATTCAGTATAGCAAATATCAGGAGTTTGACCTCAGGGCAAAGTCCGGGTGGGCAGGTAAAATTTGACCACTGGACCTACTTCCTAATCTTTCATACCCAGCAATTCATGAAGCAGTATCAAATTCAAACTAAAAAACAGAAGCATGACCTCTTATAAGTACTATGAAAAGGGCTCTATTGCCTTTCTAAGTATACTTGAAAAGAACTGTCAGCTGCCCTATTAAGACAGAAATGGATCACAGACGAGAAAAAAAAGAAGAGAAAGTGCAGAAACTCAACTGAAATGTAAATAAAGGTGTTAGCACTCCTTTATGTTTGGTGATATACTACTTCATATAAGTGTGAAAACACTATGCCATAAAACATCTTTATGAAATCAGAAAAAATAAAAGCACTATTGAAACTTTAAGGCATTTTTAGTTAAATAATCACTAACATATGATGCCAAAAATTTGTATCACCTCATGTGAGGCTTTTGTTTTCAAGTTTAGTTTTATTTTTTAGCTAATTCTCATACTTGGCATTTTGCCACTTGTTTGTAAATTAATTTAAAAAGCAAATATAGATGAAAATACCCTTTTAAATAGATCAACTACTGAAATCATAAAATATAAGTTATGTCACAGTGATCAAATAGTTAAAAACAAGAATTACTATTCATTTTAAAATATAAAAGTAGGGCTGGGGTTGTGGTTCAGTGGTAGAGCACTTGCCTAGCATGTGTGAGGCACTGGGTTCAATTCTCAGCACCACATATAAACAAATGAATAAAATAAAGGTCCATCAACAACTAAAAAATTTTTTTTAAAAAACAAAAGAATAGACATGATTAGATTTTAACATTAATAATCAGGGAAAATAATTGTATGCCCTTTTTAAAACTAGAAAAATTCTTTTTTTTTTTTTTTTTTTTTTTTTTGCGGTGCTGGGGATTGAACCCAGGGCTTTGTGCTTGCAAGGCAAGCACTCTACCGACTGAGCTATCTCCCCAGCCCTAGAAAAATTCTTATGAAAATCAAAGAGACACCAGTAGAGGAGAAAAAAGGGACCAGGGGAAGGGAGGAGGTAAGAGAAAGGAAAGATACTGGGGAATGAAAATGAACAAATTATATTGTTATATATGTTCATTTATTAATATATAACAACAAATCCCATCATTATGTATAATTATAATGTGGCAATAAAAGTACAAAAAATAAAACTAGAAAAATTAACACGTAATAAATTAGCTCATCAAAATTGGCTTATTGTGTGTGTGTGTGTGTGTGTGTGTGTGTGTTACTGAGGACTGACCCCAGGGCCTGTGCATGCTAGGTGAGTGCTCCACCACTGAGACACATCCCCAGCCCTATAATTAATTTCTCGAAATTGGTTTCATATTTCTTTCTGAAGATATATATAAAGTTTGTAAAAATGAACAAACAAACAAGCATTCTTTAAACCACTGACAAAATTTTAAGCAAGGGGTTACTTTTAGGATGTAATAATGTACATTCAACTTAAGTTCTGACATTAATGTTGCTAACACCAGTTTTCTTATATGGCCATGAAATTATTAAGAAATAAACCTCAAGTGTCTCTAAACCAAAGTACAAAGTAATTATTTAGTTATTTAGTCATGTGCTTTGCAGGTGTAATGACTAAATTAAATATTCACTGTGAGGATGCTCTGTAACATTGAGACACTGAATGAATATAGGTCCAGAAAGAAATGCCAAATATATGGCTATCAAGAAAGTGTTTTTCAAAAGGTTGTTTCAAGGCAAATAAGCATTCCTATAGCATTAAAAATAAAAAAAGATATGAGATAAAAGGCAATAAATGAGAAGTACATATCTTACTTGTCTGAGGTCAATAAATGCTAGTTGTAGGGTATCCCCCTGAAATCCTGGCACAGGCTCAGAGCTGGCAAACACTATTAAAAATATAAAAAATAAATTAAAAGGAATTAAAACAAGATTGCAAAATACACAAGTTGAACTGCTAAATCTTACTCATTACACATGTTATAATATTTACACATAACCATTTCAAATGACACTATAACTTACATTTCTAATAGTGAGAATGTTCTCCATACCCATTACCACAATAATTTTAAACTTCTAATCTGCCATTTAATCATCATGATCCTTAATCACAATAAATTTAGCAGGGCTATCCTACATGCAGTTCAAGAGCAGTAACACACTTCAATCAAGGCAAAGTTTTTTGAGTCTTTTTAGCCTTAGGTGAATGATTATAGAAACATTTTGAAACTATACCAATCCCATGGCTTTTAACATATTCCAAAACATTTGTTTATTATACAATATGCTCTACAAAAAAAATCTTACCTCTAGCTAATGGCAAAAAAAGACAGACACCAAGATAAGAAGTCAGCGTTACATGCAGACAACAGGTAATGTATTCAAAGCGGCAAAATCAAGTGATTCAAGAATGTCTGTTCACATTTTTTAATAAATATTTTTCATAAAGGAATCTTGCTTCTTTAAAACCAAAAGATATCTTAAGACAATATTTTTAAAAATTCAAAATATCTTTAATTTTTTGTCCTTTAAAAAGTTTAATACTATGCACATAGCTTTAGTTTAACTAAAGACAATCCCAACAAAATTAGTTATTTTGAAGACAAAGGACCCTGGGCTCATTAAAAAAATACTAGATTTTTCATAACTCTCTGGATCACCATTAAGAATACTCCCCTCTCCTCAACCCCCAGGGTCTTGGGCATACTGAGCTACACCTAGCTACTTGAGAAGCTAAAGCAGGACTATAAATTTGAGATCAGCCTGGGCAACTTAGTAAAGACCTGTCTCAAAAAAAAAAAAAAAAAAAAGGCTAGGGGAGTAGCTCAGTGGTAGAGAACTTGGCTAGCATACATGAAGCTCTGGGTTCAATCGCCAGTACCATCACACAAAAAAATTACAGTTTAACCTCCATTGGCTTGGCAGTAAAGCCAGGAGCTTAATTATAATACATCAAAAATTTATATAGTATTTTTGCCATAATACTTTATTTCAGTAAACAGGGCATACAGATGGGTCATAAAACCTTACAACTAAAAGAGACATCCCCCCTTTGGAAATACCTCCAACAGTTCCCTGAGGGCTCAGTTTAAAAATTACCCAGTCCTTCATTTTATGGGGTAAATTAAAAGTAAAGTGATTCTTCCAGAATCACACAGCTAATTCAGGTCTCCTGGCATTCAATCCATTGATCCAGAATCTGATTAAGAATTTACTTTCTCATCTTTTATCTCATTTCTCATGAGAATTTAATTAACAGAAGAAACTCACTGGTTTATAACTCTCAGGGCTTTTTCTCAAATATTTTCAAGAAATAGGAATTCAGCAACCGATAATCACTGGGCACAGAGGACATTTGTGATAATATGCTACTTGATTTGATTAGCAGCTTCATATTCTTTTCCTTTACTACTTTAAAACTTAAATGTAGTCAATCTTACCTTTCAAAATCTCTTGAATCTATACTGTCTCTACCTCAGCTCAAGTTACCATCATTTCTTGCTTGGATTATTAAAACACACTCCCATCTGGTCTCCCTATTTTCTCTGTGCCACCTCTTCATTCACTTCTCCCAATGTGATTTATGTAAGATGTAAATATGATTTGGGCACTTCAAAGTTTAACTTAAATGGTTCACCAACACCTTCACAATAAAACAAGATTAAGGTCCTTTACAACCTGGCCTTTGCCTATCTCTCTAGTCTCATGTCTCACCCCTTTTCTAGGGGCACCTTAAACTGTTTTCACATCAAACTAACCTGTACTTCCTTGCACATACCAGTCTATCTGTCTTTGCCTTTGATCCTTCTGCCTGGAGCATCATTCTCTTCTTTTTCACCAAAATAATAACTCTTACTTATCCACCAATTCAATCATCACTTTTCATGGGAAGAATTTCATTATCCCTGCAGATCAGGTTAAATCCTTCCTCTGGGCTCCCGCTACAGCTCCTGTGCACAGCCTTACCACAGCACTCGTTCTGTTGATTTTCAGTGCTCACCTGTCTGGGTCTCCCCACAAGACCATACTTCCTGAGGGTAGGGCTATACTTCCATTTCCCATTTCTATCACCCAAATAAGAAATATTCAATGAAAGTTTCTTAAGTGAATGAAAGAAAACTGAACAAGCAATAAATAAATTCTAAGGGGATACCATCCAGTCTTGGTAATTAATATATTATCTAGCTTGCTGATTAGATCTAAAATAACACTAGAACTTTCTGCCATATGGAAATATTCCATAACTGTGCAGAACAGAATTTTTAGTTTTATGTCACTTAAATACACACACACACACACACACACACACACACACACACACACACACCCCTACACTTTTTTTTTTTTCTTCAGTGCTGGGGATCAAACCCAGGACTTTGCACATGCTAGGCAAGCACTCCATCACTGAAATATATTCCCAGCCCACTAATTTAAATTTAACAGACATATGTGGCTACTGAATAGTACAAACCTAGACCATTTCGTGCACAGTCAGTGTATTTATATAAGAATAATTGAGGGTGGGTGAGAACATTCTCAATGCATTCTTCAACAAAAATTAAACTGAGTTCTCACTTCCTGGGAAGTAGAGCTGTTTTTGTTTTGTTTTATCTTTACATATTCTGTGCCTGGTACAGGAAATCTTGAACAAAGTATGTGCTGAATGAATAAACAGGGATACAAAGAATCTTTCTAATATTGTTTAATGGTCCTAGACCATTGTTTAATGGTGTGTGTGTGTGTGTGTGTGTGTGTGTGTGTGTGTGTGTGTGAGAGAGAGAGAGAGAGAGAGAGAGAGAGAGAGAGAGAGAGAGAGAGAGAGAGGCAGAGAGAAATACTGGGGTTTAAACCTAGGGGTACTCAACTACTGAGCTACATCATCAGTTCTTTTTATTTTGAAATGGGTCTCACCAAATTGTCCAGGTTGGCCTGAACTTGTGGGTCTCCTGTCTCTCCTCCCAAGTAGGTGGGATTAAAGGCATATGCCACCATACCTGGCTAATAGTCCTAGTAATTCTTGGGGTACAAGTCAAATTTTTAAAGGACTGATGACTAACTTTTTAATTCCCTTGAAGTATTCTTTGAATTCCTTCTTAGTTCATTCAGATTCTCATTTTGTGTATGTGATTTGTCATATATTGTAGGGTTTCCTTGTTCTCCTCCTTTGAGTCATCATATAATTAAAAAAATAAGACCTACTTCCCTAAAATGATAACTTTGCCTTTGAAATTTAGCCATGCCTTTAAGGATTTAAAAAAAAAAAAAACATAAATTGATCCTGATCTCCCAATTAGATATTTTAAAAATAGCTTCTAGGTTTTAAAAATTTTTAAGAAGGTTATTCTGAATTTTTGTTTTCTAAATTTGTATTGCCTCCAATATGGCCATTTAAAAAAAAAAAGACAAAATAACTTCATGATAAATTCATCTCCTATTATTTTCTGCCATAATATGGAACTTAGAAATAACAAATGATTCTATGTTTAAAAATACTCCAAAGAAAGATTCCAGAGAGAGGAGTCTGATCTTCTTGGAAACACCTATGATGATAATGGAATAAAACTCTGCTATGTCAGCCTAAGTATGAAGACCACCAGTCTGGATCAATGCAGGTGAAACTAAGAAAACTCCATTTTAGGTGGAGTTTTTTGGGTCTTCTAAACATAGAATCATGTTATAGTTTGAGTTCTTTTCCTATTCCTACCCCTTTGATTTCCTTTTTCTGCCTAATTACTCTGGTTAGAGTTTCAAGGGCTATGTTGAATAGAAGTGGTGAAAGAGGGTATCCTTGTCTTGTTCCAGTTTTTAGAGGGAATGCTTTCAATTTTTCTCCACTTAGAATGATGTTGGCCTTGGTTTTAACATATACAGCTTTTACAATGTTGAGGTGAAGAGAGAACCTACAGAATGGGAGAAAATCTTTGCCACCTGCACCTTAGATAGAGCATTAATCTCCAGAATATATAAAGAACTCAAAAAACTTAATACCAAAAAACCCCCCAAACAACACAATTGATAAATGGGCAAAGGAATGGAATGGGTACTTCATGTAAGAAGAAACAGGAATGGCCAACAAATATATGAAAAAATATTCAACAGCTCTAACAATTAGAGGAATGCAAATTAAAACTACACTGAGATTTCATCTCACTGCAGTCAGAATGACAATTATCAAGAATACAAGGAACAATAAATGTTGGTGAGGATGTGGGGGAAAAGGTACACTCATACACTGCTGGTGGGACTACAAACTGGTACAACCACTCTGGAAGGCAGGTATGGAAATTCCTCAGAAAACATGGAATGGAATCACCAGTTAACTCAGTTATCCTACTCCTTGGCCTATACCCAAAGGACTTAAAATCAGCATACTACAGTGATGCGGCCACATCAATGTATTTATAGCAGCTCAATTCACAATAGCTAAGTTATGGAACTAACCTAGGTGCCCTTCAACAGATAAATGGTAAGGAAAATGTGGTATACATACACAATGAAATGTTTCTCAGTCATGAAAAAGAATGGCTTTATGACTTTTGCCAGTAAATGGATAGATCTGGAGACTACTGTGCTAAGTGAAATAAGCCAACCCAAAAAATCAAAGGTCAAATATTCTCTTTGATATGCAGATACTAACAATAAGGGGCAATAAGGGGCAGGGGAGAACAAGTTCGGTGGATTAGACAAAAGGAAATGAAGAGAAGGGAAGGGGGTAGGAATAGGAAAGACAGGAGAATGAATCAGACAAAACTTTCCTATGTTTATATATGAATATACCACATCAGTGAATCTCCACATCATGTGCAACCACAAGAATGGGATCCTAATTAAAATAAATTATATGCCATGTATGTATAATATGTCAAAACACACTCTACTATCATGTATATCTAAAAAGGACAAATTAAAAAAAATAATGAACGTACAAAAAAAAGTAATTCATGTGGTGTGGGCTACAATTTTAACAAAAAGGTATCTTTCAAATTGGCAATCTATAAAATGTTAGAAGAATAAAAAAGGAATATCTCTAGATAAAAATACAAGTAATTTATATATGTACATATATATTTTTTATAAGTTTTTATATATTTTTATGTTTAAAATTTTAAATTATAAATTTAAGTTATAAATTTTAAATTAGGATAACAGGCCCAGACCCCTTCTGCCCTTAGTATCTATACAAGATGTACTAGGTTTGGTTTGGGAGGGTTGGAGGAGGAAGACTGCTAAGAAGTCAGACCCCAAGTATTTATTCTGATCTTGAAATTAAATACACAGGGAAAAGTTCTTGCAAAATTTGTCCTAGGCAGAGTTATTTTTATTGTAGAGAATGTGGATTGTTTATAATGTAGATACAGAAAACATCTATATTGGGTAGGTAGAATTGTCAGGGGATAGGGAAAGGGGAAGAATGAGTCTTCATGGAGTCATAAGAATGAACAGACCAAGAGCTTGACAAAAGATTGAAAGGGAGGGTAAGGAGGCTAGGCTAATCTCAAGACCTTGCTTACTGATGACAAAGGCAAATGCATAGCTGGGTACAGTGGCCCACACCTATAATCCCAGCGGCTTGGGAGGCTGAGACAGGAGGATCAAGAGTTCAAAGCCAGCCTCAGCAAATGAGGCACTAAGCAACTCAGTGAGAACCTGTCTGTCTCTAAATGAAGTACAAAATAGGACTGGGGATGTGTTCAATCCCTGGTACCCAAAACAAACAAAAAAAAGGCAAGTGCATATAAAACAGAGTAATTTTGTAACTAAATAAGTTACTGAATATGAATACCAACAGTTCAGTTATTGATAAAATGTCTTATACATTTATTTATTGCTATATCTGAAGATTTAAAGTAGCTAGTTGGAACTCAAATTTTGGTTAGTCAAAGTATCTTACGTAGACTAGATAGATCATTAGAAGGGATGACTAAGAGTGCCACCTAGTGGTTTTTCTGGTCATACAGAAAAACTCACTCTCCAAGTGAGGAGTCAAGAATTCTGGGCTCTCAGACTTTATTATTTCGTTACATGTGGTTGGCAGCAGGGGAAATGAAAGCTTTTAGAACATACATCATCCCATTTTTATATAAAGTAGTTTTCAGCTCTATCCCTTTCTTGGAATTAAATACTGGCAAAATACCCTCAAATAGTTCAGGTGCTGTTAAAATCCAGAATTGCTGGGTCCTGTGGTGCTTGCTTTATAGCCCCAGTGATTTGGGAGGCCAAGTCAGGAGATCATGAGTTTGAGGCCAGCTTGGGAAACACAACAAGATCATGTCTCTTATTTAAGAAAAAAATATGAAATGCAGTTATCCAAACAATGTAATTGTATAAAAGTTTAAATAAGACACTGCAATATTCTCATACCATCCACATGATTCTACCTTAATACTTTTATTTGGGTGTGTTAGACTTTTTCAAGGCTGAAAATGGGGATCCTGAGGTCAAGGCCACAAAAAAGAGACTTAGCCTCTTTTAAAATTTTTTAATTAATTAATTTATTTATAGTGGACTAAGTCTTTATTTGAAATGAAGAAAGACCAATGCCTTCACACATAGAGATTTACCTACTTCTCAATAACTTGCCTTTAGAGTAGGTGCTGGCAGTTTTCAATCTGGAACTTTTCTAATACCTATAAAGATGTTAACTCTTAGGAAATGATAACCTCACTGGATATTTGTGTAGAATGCATGAAAAAGTACATTCTAAATCTATCCTGAATACTTCAAATGAGACAGATTTTGTCTAGTTGCCTGATGCTTTGGATATATTCTGTATTTTGCTAGTAATGCAAAGGATGTCTGGGACACCTTTGTAATAACTGGTTTTGAGGACATATTATCTTTTCTTCTTTAAGGTTACATCTGTAAGGCACCTATATTGGGGCTCAATACAGAACAGATATTCATTAATATTTAAAAAAGGATATACACAGCCTTATGCCAAGTTTGGCCAATACATCCCCAACCAAGAAGAAATCAATCTATCTATCTATCTATCTATCTATCTATCTATCTATCTATCTATCTATCTATTATCTATCTACCTATTTATTGGTACCAAGGATTGAATTCAGGGACACTTACCCACTCAGCCACATCCCCAGCCCTTTTTTGTATTTTATTTAGAGAAAGGGTCTCATTGAGTTGCTTAGGGTTTCACTAAGTTGCTGAGGTTGGCTTTGAACTCAGGATCCTCCTGCCTCAGCCTCCTGAGCCACCAGGATTACAGGCGAGGACCACCATATCCAGCAGAAATTTATCTTGAACTTATAAAAAAAATCTATAATAGGATCACGTGTTCAATATGAATTTCAGAGAGGGCTATTGTCATTTCCAACACACATTCCTTATTATCTTTCTGACTTTCTCAAAAATAGAGTTATACTAGTATTATGGTTATGGTTAAGCTAACTAAAAGTATTAACTACATTCATGCACTGACCCTACCTAATATTTTCAACCTATAAATTTCTGTATCTAAATTAGGTCTTCTTACACTCTCTCAAAGTACCAGCTACTTTTGTAGAACTTAACACTTTTTAATATTTATTAGTGAGAGTATTTAATGACTGTTTCCTCACTGTGCTTAAACCTCAAGAGGATAAAGTCTTTTGTTGTTTGGGTTACCACTATATGCCCCAAACATCAACTATAAAATAGATATAAAATAATTAATTAATATATGATCTCAAAGCCCCATAGTCTTCATTGCCTTAACATTATACTGCCTCAGAATCTTAGAACTAAGATGTATCCTAGAAGTTGTAAATTCCAAATTCCTTATTTTGTGGGAAAAAAATGAGGCCTCTTGATGGTTTGTCCAAAGCAACCTGATCAAGTTAGAGGCAGAGTCAGGACCAGATGAAAGGTCTTAACTTCCTTCCATGTGCTCAGACTATGTTAAGACTTATTTGAGCCAGGCACAGTGGTGCACACCTGTAATCCCACTGGCCCTAAGCAACTCAGTGAAAACTTGTCTCTAAATAAAATACAAAAATAGGGCTGGGGGTGTGGCTCAGTGGTTAAGTGCCCCTGGGTTCAATCCCCATACTAAAAAAAGAAGAAGAAAAAAAACTTAATTGAAAACATTTTAATGAAAAGTTCTATGTGAGTTCATATGAGCTTACATTTCTGAACTCAGACATTTTATCAAAGTGGACCCAATTTGGGTTAAAAAAGAAAAAAAAGCAGTTAAAAAAAAAAAAGAAAAAAGGAAACTATCCAAAGGGAACAAAAATAACTTCACTAGGAAATATTAAGGAAATCATGTCTGTTTAGCTCAGAAAAGATAAAATTAAAAGGTCATTTGTAAGTTATCAAAGGTTTGAAGGACTTTTCTAAAGAGAGTAATAAATAATAATCATTATGTTTACATCAGGAGTTAAATGGTCTTAACTTGAAGAACAGCAGTATCAGTGGGCCTTAACTTTTTGACAACAAAGGCAGAATTCTAGAAGTGACAAATATAGATTGACATCCTGACATTAATTTGATCATTTATTCAGCAAATAAATATTTACAGACCTTTTTACTACAGCACTCTGCAGGTTGCCTGGAATTTCATTAATTGAACTATCTATCCTTGATAGTTAAATCTCATCTCTTCGTCCTTCCTTTTTCTCCATTTTTATTCCCAACTGTCTAGAATGCATTGTTTAGGTTTCTTTCATTATGTGCTTCTCTGATTCTAACCATCTTAACATAACAAATTATATCTTTACTGAATTCACCAATTATGGTATATATTCCCTCCACTAAAATGTCAGAATCTATCCTCTCCTCTTCATTTCCATTTTCCAAGGTCAAGTTCTCTTTATCTTTCACACAAAGAAGTTCAAGGGTCTTTTTATAGGTCTTCCTGCTTTTGGTCTCTCCCTTGTTTCAGTTCAGTTTCCATGTAACACAAAAGTTAACTTTCTCTGATATAGATTTCATACAATTATGATAATGATTAAAAAGTTTCAGCAGATTCCTACTGCTTATAAAATAAAGTTAAAGCATTCAAGAGTCTAACTTTTCTCAGTTGTGCCTTTTAATAATTTTAGCAGGCATCTTGTTTTCTAGTCACATGAAATTTCCTGAAGATTCCCTAAGCACACTCCCATCACAGTCCCTATGCCATTCCCTCTTCTCATAATGCCCTTCCCTGCTTTCAGTGAAATTTTACTCATTAAAAGACCCACCTCAAATTTCACTTCTCATTGTTATCAATTTCACCAATCCCATGATAGGTAGAATGAATCACTCCCTCTTTACTTATAATATATATTTCTATAAAAAAGTTGTTATATTCTATTATAATCATTTAATGCATTTGTCTCCTCCCCAGCCAAAGAGACTATGAAATATCTGAAGTCCTATTCATCTCTGGTTTTCCAATGTTTAACATGTAAAAGTTTCTCATTAAACATTTGAATAAATGAATATTCTTATGTCAATTAACATGGAAAAAAACTATTTCATAATAACTGAAATTTTGGCTTAAGCTAGTTTACTTCACAAGTATGTGTTACGCATTGCAAGAAACACTGGGAAAAAGAGTACTATACCAACACACTGTTTGAAGAAGTAAGTGGGTGTGTAGATGATTAATGTTAATTCTTCTTCATAAAAAAAAAAAAAAATCAAAAGCACATGGCTGACGATGGTACATAATAATTTGTCAGCAACTGAATTATTTCGAATTTTCCATCTCTTGCATTTCATCCAGATGTGCTATTTGTTTTTACCTGAGAATTGACATTCTGAAGCCTAAGGAATATATGTAAAATGTTTTAACAAAGTAATAAGGATGGTAAAGTAAATATTTTGCTTCCTGACTAAACCAAATAAAAGAAAAATCTAACTCAGAATAAAGGACACTCTTGATGCTTATATTTCATACTTGGTACTAAACTCACTTCCTATTGTTCAAATTCTTTTAGTGTCTTTCCTGAGTTGTCCAGGATCTTTGGTGATTCATGGTCTCCACTCTAAGTTCAATTCCTGTTATCTAATTTGCATGGACTCTGGATCACTTGCTAATAGACCACAGACTAGTGGGATTTTACATGAATCTTGGGAACCAAGCACAGACTATTATACAATGGTTTCGTGGAGTCTTAAAAAAAAAAGTGATTACTATGAGTCAGTTTGGGTTTATGAAGAATCAGAATAGTATCATTTTCTTCTTTGAATTAGGCAGATGAGGAAAATTCAATGGTAGGGTATTAGCTCTATGTGCTAGCAAGTTATCTGACAAGGTGACTCAATTTTGGGTAAAACACTAAACTATAAATTAGGTTCACTAATGGGATTAGAAACTGGTTAAGAAACCACAAGGTACTCATAAGATTCTGAATAATGGATCTAAGTTGATATGAAGGGAAGGTTTAGGTAATACAGTGGTTCTCAAACTTTATTGGGCTTTAGAAATCTCCTGGAGGGCCTATTCCAACAAATTGCTGAGCTTTATTCCCAGAATTCCCAATTCAGCAGGTGGGGCTAAAGAATTTGTATTTCTAATAAATTCCCAGATGATACTACTGCTATATCTGGGGACCATGTTTTGAGAACCAATGATATATAGTATCTCAGAATATTAATAACAGGTTTTGCCCAACATTCTGGAAATGACCTTGTTAATTATGTAGACAGAATGATTAAAATCTATAGATGATATTAACCCATGATGTAAAAAGATCTTAACAGGCTAGCTATGGGCTATATCTTAAAAATAAAAATTATGGTATAATCTTAAAATACTAAAATAAAAACAAAACATGCAAGGGTACAATTAGAAAAACAGAGCTTAGAGGGCTAAGAATGTAGCATTTGCCTAGTACAGGCAGGAGGCCCTGAGTTCAATCCCCATTCCTATAAATAACAACAATGAAACCCCCAGAGCTTAGTAAGCACAACAAAAGAAAAAGATGCACAGATTTTAGTACACAACAGTTTCACTGACTTGATTATACTCTGGCCACCAAAACAATTCATAACAGTTTGGGCTTCATTAATAAAGATTATAAAATAATGATTGGATAGACCACCTACATATTACACTGGTTCCCTTACACCTGAGGGATTAGATGCTGACATCAAACAGAAAGACAGTCAAGCCAGTTTGTTAAAAAAAAAAAAAAAAAAAAAAAAAGAGCACAGGATCTAAAATCATATATAAGAACAGAAAGAACTGTTAGTATATGGTCTTCAGAAGTTCAGAGGGATATGAGTCATTTTAATATATTATATAACTAGCTTATATATGAGGATTTTTTTTTCTTTCTGTATGACTCTAAACAGACTGCCACATATAGTTGTTAGGCTATTTCCTATACACAGAAGCCTAGAGGAGGAGAAAGGGAGGAAGAAGAGAGCTGAAATTCAGTTTATAGTTCACTCAACAAGTCACATGACTTGGTAAGGACTGAGACCAGCTGGAAAAATGGCTATATTTTCTCTAACTCATATAAAGGAGAGAGTTTTTTTCCTTTTGGTGAGAATATTTTCTCTAATTTGCAAATAGGCACAATATGAACTATTGGTAACTCTAGCCTGAAGACAGAAGAAGGTCTATCAAGAAGTTTAGAGAAAAAGTGCTTTCAGCTCAATGCAATCTATTAATAGAGCAACACATCCACATGGAAAAAGTTTCTAATGAGTAGCTGATCTCCCAAACTGGATGTTCAAAGAATATCCAGACAGCTACACTGTAGGGCTATTTTACAGAGGATTTCAAGGTGGAAGAATATGTGAGTTTGTGTGTTATCATCAGGCTGGCAGTGAAACTCAACACTCTTTTTAGCTTCTAGTATTCTTCATCTGAACTACCTTTCTCCCCCTCCAAATCCCAGTTGTTTTCATTGTAATCAGACTTCTTCTCTTCACAAATTTACCATGTATTCTAGCCTTCCTTCTACCTAGCCAAATTCCTCTTCCTATATTTCCCTGACCCACTACATAGACAACATACATACTAATTAGTACTGAAAATAAACTTTGTATACAAACTGCTTTTTTCTAGATTTGAAAAACAAGTAAAAAATTACTTAGAATGAAAATTTAGTTTAAAAATCTCTTAACATATTCATTAGACAAAGTTACTTTTTTTTTTTTTTTTTTGGTACCAGAGATTGAACACAGGAGTGCTTAACCACTGAACCACATCTCCAGCATCCCCCTCCCTTTTTTTTTGTTTTTTGTTTTTTGAGACAAGGTCTCACTAAGTTGCTTTGTTGTTTCAGGCCTTACTAAGTTGCTGAGTCAGGCTTTAAACTTGTGATCCTCCTGCTTTAGCCTCCTGAGTGACTGAGATTACAGGTGTGTGTCATCATGCCCAGCTACTGTTCATTTTTAAATGATTTATGTGTCAATCACTTGAAAGCCATGAGTTGGGGATGTAAGTTTCTTTTGCAGTAGAAAAGAGTATGGGACTCCATTATTTATACCACACTACTTAAAGTAAAAAGATGCCTTTTGGGAAAAACAAAAAAACATTTAACATCACAGGTAGTGAAATAAACATGAAAATATAATCAATTTATATTTGTTCAGTGATTACTGAAAGTATGACACTATTAAAAAGTTGCACTGGGTGCAGTGACGCACACCTATAGTTCCAGCAACTCAGGAGGCTGAGGCAGGAGGATTGTGAGTTCAAAGCCAGCCTCAACAAAAGCAAGGCACTAATAAGTAAGTCAGTGAGACCCTCTCTCTAAATAAAATACAAAATATGGTTGGATGTGGCTCAGTGGTCGAGTGCCCCTGAGTTCAATCCCCGGTACCCCCACCCAAAGAAAAGTAATGATTATGGTAATAATAAGCATTAAGAGGTAGAGTCAATCAGAGGGAAAATCTTAAAAGGAAATCAAGTTGTTGTCTTCTATGGTTTCTCTTTGTGTCTTGGTTCCTTCCTTTCCATGTCTCCAGTGCCAGAACCTTAACCCCCCAACAGGTTGGGATTGATCCCTCTTGCACTTCGCCCCAGACTCTCTTAAAAGAGTTATAACTCATACTCAGGGTCCTCCTTGGTATTCTTCAAGAGATTAGTCCTTTAAGAAAACATTGACATTTAAAAAGGAGCCTTTGGTAATTCTGCCCAAAGTAATAAGTAAAATCAGAAAGGATCACCATGACAGAATAGTGAGGCAAAGATTTGGGGGAGGAAGGGGTGCGCCTTTTTCAAAGTATAGTTGGGCTAGCCTTCATGCAGAAGTAAGGACAGAGAGATTTAGACATGAAGTTACCTAATCAAACAGTAATTTTTATCATTTGGCAATTAATCTAATTAAGAAGAAATAACCAAACACCAACAATGAGTTCAACCACCTAATTATTTTGAAGTCACACTAGAGATATAGTAATACAAAATGTTTCAAGCAATATTAATGTAAAATATGTATATAAGCAATGTCATACCAGAACGATTTCATAAGACAACTTTTTTTTTTTTTTTTTTTTTTGTACTGGGTATTTAACATAGAGGCATTTTACCACTGAGCTATGTCCCGGTCCTTTTTATTTTTTATTTTTTATTTTTTGGGGATAGGGTCTCACTAAGTTGCTTAGGGCCTTGCTAAACTGCTTAGGCTGGACTTGACCTTGTAATCCTCTTGCCTCAGCCTTCTGAGTCACTGGGATCATAGGTGTGTGCAACCATACCTGGAATAAGGCAACTTTTTAAAAACTTTAAAAATCAGTTTTCAGCTGCAGTATAGCTCAAAAGTACAACAAACACTTAGTATGTCTTAGGCCCTGGGTTCAATAAGAAAGAGAGAGGGAGGGAGGGAGGGAGGAAGGAAGAGAGAAAGGAAGGAAGGAAGAGAGAAAGGAAGGAAGGAAGGAAGGAAGGAAGGAAGGAAGGAAGGAAGGAAGGAAGGAAGGAAGGAAGGAAGGAAGGAAATCAGTTTCAATCTATTTATAGAATAACAATTTGAGCTTAGTAGCTTGTAAAAATTTTTAAAGCGGGTTTTTTTTGGCAAATATTTTTGCAAGTACAAAATAAATATTTTGTAAATGCTAGTTTTATTTTGATAAAGAAAATAAAGTTTTTCCAGTAAGAGAAAATTGGAACACTTCCTAAAAAAATGATTTTTTTAAATTTTTTTTTTATTTATTTATTTTTTTAGCAGAGCGCTTTATATTGGGCACACAAATATTTGATCCTTTTTGGAAAAAAGAAATGTCACTCCTGCTTCAGTTATAGACTGCTGACATTTAATTTTTAAATATATTTCACAAAGAATATATTATTGCAAATATTTCCTCAGACAAGTAATTACTCAGACAAGTAATCCTCCTTGTGCCCCACTGACTTTCAATCTGTCAATGAAGATGACTAACTGAACTGTCAACAAGGAATTACTCATTTGAAAGCACTGCTTGAAAACTGCTAATGTATACTCATGTTCTGTACTTAAAAAGTTATAATTTAAGGGTTGATAAAACCCATATCCAGAAGCACATATAACAAGGTCAATAACACACATATAACCAAATCAGTTTTGAAACTGATTAGCTAATGTCAATACTAGATTATGGAATATAAGAACCTTAGTCCCTAAACAAAATAAAGTAAAAAATAATGGCAACTATAAAGACTTGAGAAATCTTTGGGAAGGAAAAACAAAAATTCAGACGCTTCATTTGGTATGCAGGGTCTTAAGATTATCCTTACACCAAATATCTAAAAAGTTATAGAAAAAAGTAAAAGTGACAAGCTTACAATCATCTCATTCGTTTATGACAAACATTAAGAAAGTCCTGGCAAGAATGACCAGAGAAAGAAATAATGGGGATAATCAGTCATCTTTTTAATTATCCCAATCTCAAGTACCATTTCAGTGCCTCTCTCTAGAAACCTTGAATATGAAACTGACATATTTTGCTCTGCCTGTAAAGAAGTTAGTCCTACTTATAAGGCTGCCAGAAGTTTAGTTTAATTAGACTCTGTCCCTCTTCAAAATATCCTACTACCAGTGTATGTTATTTTTTCCATATAATTTGAACATACATTCCTTGAAATGCATGAACTAACCAATATGGTACTTACATTCACATTGTATGACATCCAAGTTAAATTGCTGAACAGCTCCCATGCTTATCTGTTTTAACTCACTATCCAGTAGCATTTGCATCAAGGATGTTGACAGATGCTGGCAGGCTGACATGCAAGCTGTCTGGGCAACTTTCCCCTGTTTAAAACAAACAACCAAACCAAAAAAGCAAATAAGCAAATACAGAAATATACTATAAAATACCACAAAAATTATATAGCTGGCAATCTTTTTTGTTGGTACAATAGTGATTATTGGCTTTTCTGTTTCTGCATTCTAAATGGCTATGTCTTTGTTATTATAAGAATTAAAATTAATATTCTTATTTCCCTCATTTTTCTCAGGATATTAAAGATCTAATTGCACAAAAGAAAACTGAAATAGAAGTTAAAATATCTAATATTAAATATTAGATGTTAAAATTTTTTTAAATATTAGATATTTAATATTAAAATACGACACATTAAAATATGACATTTATGACAAAATCACCATCACACTAAAAAATACTTTTCCATATAATGCTCTCTAAGCTCTCCTCTATATATTTAACTAAACCAGAATAAAGAAAGTTAATGGTGTAATTTATTAGTATTACTATTTAAACTATCTAAAATTTAAAATGTACTTTAAGATGTAAGTCTTTACTTCTACTCAGAACATTTGTATGTGGCACAGCTTCAATTACTGATGGGGGAAAAAAGGCTTGCTTACCAATATGACTTCAAACTGAAGTACAGGTATGTATTTAGTTTTAGAAACTGAGTTTTAAAATCATCTAGTAATTTAAAAATAAGTAGTTAAGTAAACTATATATATGCTTGTGGTTTTATTTTACTGTGGTATATATCATTTAAAAATATTTTCTACTTTAATAAGGTCCTGAAACTTCATGAATGTTTATAGAGAGCTGTAGGTTTTCTTAAAAATGATAATTTTTAACATTCAGCCTCTAGATTATATGGATAAATTACAACACTACATTACTTTTAGTAAACTGTTTCTTTTAAAAGTCTTTTTGCATTTGAAGTAGAAGTTTAAAGTAAAATATTTTAAAGACTCTTTTAGATAAAATATTCTAGTACAATACTGCTCCTAGGATGGCTACCTCTAGCCATTATGTGATTTGGCAATTTGATGATAGAATTCGAGATCTATGTATATGGTTTGAAATAATGACTTTTGGAAGACAAGCCATGTTTTGCTTCATTTCCACTAATAACTATTTAACCATTGCTATTTAATAATTAGAGTTCTTCCTACCTAACACAAAGGTCAATAAAGCTACAATCATGAAAAATATCTTCCAAATATAAGGGCTACAATAAACATGTACAAAAATGTTTATGTGGATTTGTTTGAAGGTAATAAAGAACATAAATATATTTTCACATTTGTTAGAACATTTGTTCTTTAACACATTAAAAATCACACTAGAAACAAAGAACTTTTATGAATGATTCTTTAGCATTTAGACATTATGCACAGTAGAAAACTGAAATGGAATGTCAATTTCTCAATCAAAAACTTCAGAGATAAAAGCTGATGCAAACAATATACTTGACAGATACTGATGAACTGCCAAAAAGGAATGTAACAAACAATGAAAAACCCAGCATGCTTCAAGATCCCCAAACCTAAAAGGAATTAGTCTGGGAGACATGCAGCTCCATTCCCCAAGCAGAATAATATCAATATGAATGGGAGGGGGGGATAAAAGCAGAAAAAGAAGAAATCAATGACCAGTCATTTAATTACAATGCAATAGGTTTGAGAAAATGGAAATGTCATTTTGACCTAATGGAACAACTACTACATTTTAGTTTAATTTACTTCTCCATCAAATCAGCTCCACATCCTATTTATGTTGCTACTATAATATACTCACTACAAAAGCAGATTAATAAATTGCAAAATTTATTATTAAATTCATTTCATAAGCAAACACACCACACAATATATGTAGTATTGTTTTCAGTGAACCTTTAAAATTTAAAATAGATTCAGAGGCTACATATATATATATATATTCATGGATATATATATATATATATATATTCACGTATACACACACACACACACACACACACACACACACACACACACACCCATATGTGTAACTGGAGCTGAAAATGATGGTTAGAGTAGAGATAAAGTTATTCCATAAAATGGTAGAAATAGGTCATGTAAATACATGTTTAAGTTACATACAATAATAAAATCCTAATATTGAATTTCTTTTGATTAGGCATATTAAATACAGGCTTATTATTCTCAAAGAAGTTTAAAAAGATTCATAAAATATTTTATAATTTTTTCAAATGAAATAAATTCTTCCCTACTAGAGAATTTAAGTTAATAATATCAAAGACTCAGATTCTTTCCATTTAAAAATTATGTTCTATAAGATTACATACTTTTTAAAGTACCTACTTTCTTTTTTTTTCAACATTTTTTTTATTGTAAACAAATGGGATACATGTTGTTTTTCTGTTTGTACATGGAGTACCTACTTTCTAACAATAGAATGTGTACAAATATTCTTACATTTCATCCACTACTTGTTCTTAGATAGAAAAATTCCAGTCTCTCCAAAATTTGAACACCCAAAAAATATATTTGACTATTTTTTCTGATGTTTATGGTCTTGCAATACTCTGATATAATTAAATACCCCTCTTTGAATACTCTTATTGTTATTATTGTTGATGCTTTTAATAATGTCATTTCCTAAAATAAAAACAATCTAGGAATTTTTACAATTATCTTTAAAAACTAGTACTTTTTATTAGAGATGATCTGTTTTTTAACCTGACAACAAAGCCCAAATAACTGACTGAAAAAAATTGCACATTTAATAAATTTTAAGCACGTAGAAATTTGTCCTGCCCTCATCTGAAAAATTAATTGCAACTATTATTAACATTTTTTTTCTCTTAAACAACACAAAATTCAATAAATAAGTAAAAACACCTGCTTAAGTTTTAAGGGTAACTATGTTTTTACACTGCTCTAACATTTTGCTGAAAAACAACTTGCAAAGAGAGAAAACCCTTAGACAAACTTCTTATATTTCAAAGGCACTTGTAAAAGAGAATCTGCTGACATATTAGATCCTTTTTGCATTACCCAAAAGCTTTTCTTCTAAGAACAATTGTGGTAAAGAGACATTTGGCTCCTAGGAAATTCCCAAAGGGTTAACCATATGCATCCTTCCATGCACCTTCACAGTGCTGCTTTCTAGATTCATGTCTCAAAAGCAGCTTTCATCATTTACTTGTGTGTCAGTCAATATGATTTATGGACTGCATTCAACAAAGTCAAAGCATATAGAATGAGAAATATGACTACAATCTGCTAATTTGTTTTGTATTGAGCCATTTAAGAGTCAAAGACCTGATGTCAGACTGAGACCAGCAACACAATTAACCAGCCGGTGACAGATTCATCCATCCTCCCTGCCAGGCTGTGCCAATCAAAGACAGCATGAGGCGACATTTGGTGAAATCAGTAAGAAAATTCATTCTCTAAGTAACCTATGTGAGACCTTGATTGACACTTTTTGAATTTAGTTTGTGGAACACAGCCACTCTTTACCCAATAGTTCCTCACTGCAAGCTGTGAAATAAGGCTTTTAATGCCAATCACAGGAACAATAAACCACTAACCACCAACTTCAGCCTAGAATCAAGAAAACACATCTGTTTGTATGTCAAGCCAAATTTCCCAAATAATTTACTATTACAGATTAGGCTAAAGATTCTGTTTCCTTTGAAATATTATAAAATAATATGGTAATAAAAATGACATATTTTATTAGATTATGGCTCAAATTATTTAGGTTTCAAAGAAATGTTTTCATAGATCTACTCTAAGTGGGAGAAATGTTGAATACTTATAATCTAATTGGCACCTTAACTTTTCATTTGTAGTTTTGTCTCACCATTCTCTTATTTCAAAGATCTATTTTTTTTAAAAAGGGTTGATTCCAATAGTAATTGTTTGAGCATTTTTCAAGGCTATTTCATGCTTTCAAGAACATCTAATATAAAAATGTATTCTTGAAATCACAACCACCTTCCTGTATTGGCCTACTCTTCCTTAATGATCCCAGGAGAGTCTACTTCCCTTTATTTATGTCACCACAAAAAACAACTCTGCACAATAAACTACTCTTTTTACTTAAGAAAAAAGAAAAATATAAACACAAATGTATTATGCATTATATAATTCTTTAAATTGAGAACAGGTTTTGTTTCAAAGGTTATATAACCCTCAACAGAAAAAAAAATCATGGTGGATTTAAATATTACACCTAACACTGGAAAATGAATTTATTAATACTGACCCTGCTTTTTAAATTATTTAAATTAAAGCGGTAAGTTGCTGTTTTGCACACATTTACTGCCTCTTGGTTTGCTATATACATTTTAGTTATAAGACTGTGAAACAGTCTTTCCAGAGGCAAAAGGGGAAGAGAAGTATTTTGATGGACTGATCAGTCTCCTAAAAGAGTCATCATGTTAGCCTTTTAAAATACACAAACTGAATGAGGTCTTTCATCAAATGTGGAGTAAATACTAAAATTAGAAATAAAAAATTCTTAATGAGAATATAAAACAATGCCTAGGTGAAAGTAGGTATTTTAATTCAAGAAATCTATTATCCTTCCTTCTGTTTTATACAAGAACTATTAATCAAAAGTCTCACTACATGAAACTACATCTTAGCACAGTAGTGCAAGCCTGTAATCCCAGTTATTTGGGGAGCTGAAGCAGGGGGATCACAAGGTCAAGGCAGCATGACAACTTGGTGAGACCCTGTCTCAAAATAAAAAATAAAAGGCTGAGGATGTAACTCAGTAGTAGAGTACCCTTGGTTCAATTCTCAGTACCACAAAAACAAAAAAACACAAAAACAAAAACAAAAGAAAGAAACTACATACTACTTCTTATTCAAATATAAAAATGCTGTTAAATTAGAAAAAAACTAAAACATTAGCATAGAATATGAAATTTTCCCAAGATGATTTCACAAATGCACAAGAATTCTTTTAGATTTTGATCCATTTTCTGACTTACTACACTGTATGCAACACTGAAATGTGTCAAGTTCCAAATAATACAGAATGGATGAGTTATGAGTTTCTTCAGTGAGTTTTAATAATTGCTTTATTACTACTGTGAAGACAGATTTTTCAAGTTATGCCAAAAAATTAATAGGTCTATAAAAATATACTGACTCTAACACACTCAACATTCTTTAAAATACCTCTTTTACACTTCTATATTTCTTTTATACTTGCTTTTTGTCATCAAGTAACTACTTCCATCCTTGAAAAAACTATCTACCACCTCAGTTAACCACAATCCTATAGTTAACTAGGAATTCCCATTCTCCCCTCTTAGGTTTTTCCACCCTCCTAACAATTCCCCATCATAAGGATTTGAGACAATAACATAAATGCTTATTCTTGGGACACATCCATATGCACAGAGACACACACACTGAGCAGGGCAGGAAGACAGAATAAATAGATTGTGATTATTTTAAAGTTGAAACAAAAATTTTTCCCAAATTAAGATAACTTCAGTACTACCAGTAATACATTGCAAATTTCTACTTCCCTCAAAACTTCCTTATTCCAATCACAGGGCTCATCAAATTTTGGCAGTCTTTGTTTTTAAACAATCTTTTGAACATGGACTTAGATGGCATGTAGTATATACACATTTTTAGATTTCTGTCAAGTACCATTGTTGCTGTTGTGGCAGTCTCGGGATATCTTCACACACACCCTAACTTTAGTAGGAAGAAAGAGAATACAAGAACAAGCAGAGCAGTAAAGGTCTAAAGTTACAAGGTTTTGAAGAAATGTCTCTGCTTCCACACTACTCATTATTGGGCTGTTGTGCTTATGTTTAAATAGGAAAGTGACCAAACATTAATGCCCTATAACTGTTTTTGCTTGGCAAACAAGAAAAAAAAGAAAGATAAAGATGAGCTTACTTTTCACTGTGGCTGACTCTGAATAGTACAGCCAATTTACAGAATTCAGGTTGAAAATCTGAGGCATTCCAGGAATCATTATTAAAGCAGCCACTTTGTAATAGCAGACCCACAACCTTATTTCTTTATAAGCATCCAGCTCCAAGAGCCAGGACCATTAACAATGAAAATTCAATATTTCACAATCCTAGTATAACTTAAAATTTCTAAAGAAATTGCCAGAATACTAGAAGATTAGATAATGCAGGTGGTTTCCAATGATCATTAGTAAACTGGATAGGTGTCACCAAAAGCCAACTGGTTATCTCTTATTAATGCATGTTTGTGGTTATTATAAATACAGCCATAATTAAAGACACAGTACAGAGGAGACCTTAGTCATTCAAGGATTTATATTTCAGTGCCAACCTTTTAAGGATGATTCTGAGGGTCTAAGACAACTAGAGCATCATTTACTAAGGCACACATTAGGATAGCATGTTCTGTGAAATAAATAAGATGGTGTAAAGATCATTCAAAGACTGATTGCAGTCAAAGTCCCAACTTCCCCAACTCTATGTGACTTTGCTGTCTGGGCACAGATGAAATAACTCCCACTAAGGTCTTTGGTTTTCAATTATATTTTATAGCATTTTCTGATACAAATTATATAGCATAGTAGTATTCTCAAATTTGGGGACTCTCAAAGCTCACTCATTTACTTATCCTGAACAACAAAGACTTTCTGAGTAGGTAATTTCACTGGTCTAAGCATTACATTGTTTGAATGGCAGAGGTATAGACATCATTAGAGTCCCTTCCAGTTGAGAAGATGGGATTTTAAAAGAGTAAGGGAAATATCAAGAGAAGGGAGGGTATATATTAAAACAAAATAAAACCCACAACGAGTGGGAAGGGGGTTATCAGAGTAAACTACTTACCTTTATTCCCCCCTAGGAATAACCTTGAAATATGACATTCAACTATGTTCTGAGAGAAAAGTATGTCCTTAGAGACAACTATAGCAGATCTTTGCCAATTATTCCCCTTTTGCTTTTAAAGATTTTAATGTTTGGACTGGGGTTGTGGCTCACTGGTAGAGCACTTGCCTAGCACATGTAAGGCACTGGGTTTGATCCTCAGCACCACATAAAAGAATTAATAAATAAAGGTATATAAAAGAAGAACAAGAAAGGAATATAATCTTTTAAAAAAAAATTTAACCTCAATACTACCATCTATCACAATGATTTCCTTAAAAGATAGAAAGACTTAAAACATGATGGTTTTCTTACAACACCTTAAGTCTCCTGGAGAAAAGAAAAGTAAGTGTTTAAAAGGTGCTTTCCCACAGTCTGAACTTTCTCCCCTATATGTAATATTAGTCTGAACACACTCCTTTGGTGGAAATACAAAGTATCCCAATGACTAAAATGAAAAGCAATGCAAGATTAAATCATATGACTGATAAACACAGTGGTGACAATTTAAAGTAACTGAACATTTACCACTGGCATAATTTTTTTTATAAGTATATATCTGCATGTTGCATTTTCTATTATCTCTACCTGACCTGCAAAAAGGAAGGAAGGAAGGAAGGAAGGAAGGAAGGAAGGAAGGAAGGAAGGAAGGAAGGAAGGAAGGAAGGAAGGAAGGAAGGGAGGGAGGGAGGGAGGGAGGGAGGGAGGGAGGGAGGGAGGGAGGGAGAAAGAAAGACAGAGTCTCTGGCCTCACCAGATCTTGGCTTGCACAGGAAACCTCTGACTCTAATATCTTTCTCTGCCAACTCTTTTCTTTCCCCCTCAGGGATCTGATTTCCCTTTTGCTTTCTTTTTTTGCTCACAATAAAAGATAATTTCAGTTTAAACAGTCTCTTACCCACATATTTTAGTCCCTTTTCTTCTTCCCCCATTTTAACTTTTGCCCCTTAACTTAAAGAGGAAAAAAAATCCTCTTTCTTTTCTTTCTATTGTGGAATACAAGTTAAAGGGAAAAATATCATTTGAATCCCTAGAAATCTGCCACTCCTTTTTGCAAAAAAATTTAATTCTCTAAACATGAATTCTCTGTTGTTATTAGGAAGTAAAATGGCCAGATGCTACATTTCAATTTGTTTTAAATATTGAATCTTCCTATTCAAAATGACACTTTGCTCATAAAGCCTGAACCAATAATCTAGTCGGTTTTAATCTTTAGCTCTGTTAAAGAGTAAAGATATCTAAGTGTGCATAAGTATGTATGCACGCTAACATAGTACATTTACATACATTCAACTATAGACTGAAAGAGTCCATTATAATTATTTCTATTTATATCCCTCTTATCTGTCACTTACAGGTCAAGTCGTGAGTTCTACTCTAATTCACAGATTTCCTACTATAAACTCTCATAGTATTCCCTTCGAAAATTCCTTCTAATTCTATTACTACTTCCAACTGAGCATTCACCAAAAACAGTTCACAATATTATTTTTTACAGTGTTTAACAGCAGGGAAGTATTTAACTATGCTATGCTATATATACACACAATACTTACAAGTTATTAAATAAATCTCTTACCAAGATTAGTCAGCATTTAACTGAGAAACCAACTTAATAAACGCCTAAAAGGATTAAAGATATAAAATACAAGTATGCTCACTTTCTACAAAGAGGCAATGGCAATTTTGTTTTACAATTAACTTCTTATACTGAAAATCACCTGTTTTACAGCATTAAGAAAAAGATGAATAAGAACACAAATTCTATTTCAAATAGTGGGCTTTGATTGTTTTCGACTTTTTTACTTCGTCTCTCAAAGGGCTTTACTTTATATAATGCAATGATTATACTGTCAATGGTTTGTTTTTGTTGATTTTTGTATACTTAGAATTCACCTCAGTATAGCAGTATGAAATGGATAGCAAAACAGGTCATAAAAATGCCTAATTTATTTCCATAGAAAGAACTATTCTACATAAATAACTTTTTCAAAACACTGGACATTCAAGTACCAAACTTTTAAATTTTCTAATTAAAATTTATGTAGAACAATCCCCAAAATCTACCCCTACCTTCTAAAATAAAGGACAATAAACAATTTGAATTTTGGGATAAAAGGGTCAGTCTCACTTCTGAACACCATTTCTGTTTCTGAATATGAATGTGGTTTATCAGTAGGAAATATATCAGCAAACTTAATAAGTATTTATTATGTTAAAGGAGTGGCCAAGTGAAAGCCTAATGGTTTATCTCTTTAATAGGACAAAGTATATGTCCCTAGTGCTGGGAATGTGCAACAGTTAATTTGGCATAAAATGGTTTTTTGTCTTCGTTGCCACTGAATTAATAGTTGAATCTAGAGAATTGAGGTTTTAATTATCATATTGTTCTTTTTGTGGGGGTATCAGGGATTGAACCCAGGGGCACTTTACCACTTAGCTACATTCCCAAGCCTTTAAATTTTAAGACAGGATCTCACCAAGTTGCTTGGGGCCTCACTAAGTGGCTGAGGCTGGCCTCAAACTTGAGATCTTTGTGCCTCAGCCTCCCAAGTTCCTGGGTTTACATATATGCACCACCATGCCTAGAGTTTGTTTGTTTGTTTATACCAGGGATTGAACCCAGAGTGCTCAATACTGAGCCACATCCCCAGTTCTTTTTATTCTTTATTTTGAGACAGGGTCTTGCTAAATTGCTGAAGCTGGCTTTGAACTTGCTAATCCTCCTGCCTCAGCCTTCTGACAGCTGGGATTTCAGGTGTGTGCCACCATACCTGTCTTGCATATTATTTTTTCATGGAGATGAGAGAGTAAGGTAAACATGCAAATATTTCCAATCAATACTGATACATTTTTACTAAATAATTTTCTATATGAAAACATCTTCCAAATTTCTGCCTGGGAAAGGACTGAAAACTTTCATTCGAAACTACAAAGATTCTGTATTTGACAAATATATTTCTTGATTTAAAAATTGATTTTTCTGGCAGTATATTTTCTATACTCTTTATCCAAACAAGAAAATGATCTTTATGTAGTCCAGTTACTTAAAAAATACTTACCAAGGACTTACTCAGTATAAGACATTGTATTCAGTGCTACAGAAGATACAAAGATGGGTACATACAGTTCTTAACATACGGGGATTAAATTCTAATAAGGGAAAGAAGACAAATCTACAAACAGCAGTAGTATAAAAGAAAACAGAAATAGGAAGATAAAAGAAGGACAAAGTACTTTGTGATGGTTATGTGGAAACAGAAAGACTTTGTAAAAGAGGTATCATTAAAGATCAATTTGGGAAGAGATTTAGAATCTTCACAATTACAAGTGAAGCCCAGCAGAAAATTCAAAATAGATACAAGGCACAATGAATACACCATTTTGGAATCACAAGTTGAATAATATTCAGAAAAGTATCAAGAAACAGACTTATACTTTTCACTAGCCTGTGGAATTTTTATTTGATACAATAGAGAATTAAGAACCCCAGAAGTTTTTGAATAGGGAAATAAAATTAAACTCTACTTTAGAAAGAATTGTCTGGCACTGGTATGTAGGATGGACTGAAATAAGAAGAGAAAGTTGGTAGAGATCAACCTGAAGACAATTACAATAATCAAACTTGAACTTTAATAATAGGAATAAGAACAGAAAAGAAAGGATACAGATAGGAACATTTAAATTTTGAAGGCTAGATGAGATTTTTTTCCCCCCAAGAATTTTTAATATTTAAACATTCTGAAAATATTTAATTACTTCTTAATCTGGTTGTCAAGAGTTCACACCTGGATGTTGAAAAGGCAAATAAAATAAAAAGCAAAATACAATAAAGCTATTTAAAAAAGAATTGCTAAGGCAATTCAGGAAAGTGATACTGGGTTGAAATGAGGAAAAAAACATTTGTAGTGGGTCATGAATCACATTGGCTCACAATGAGTTATGTACTAGGTTGAATTTCTGCAAGTTTGGCTAGTAGGGTGGTAGAGAAAGAGCATTCAGGAAATGAATAAATTATCTTAGAAATGAGTAATAACAATATTTTTTAAGAATGTGTAATATACAAGGCACTGTTCTAAACATTTTATGTATACTATTTCACTTACTCTCACAAAAATCTTTGGGGTATATATTCCCATTGACATGATTTGACAGATCAGGAAGGACTACAGAGAGATTTCCAAAAGCACAGCACTCCCTACAGATGCACCTTCATTTTTAACTTTCATACTCAAATCCAAGAGAATCCTATTTCATCAAAATAACTAATACTACCTTCAAAATTATGTTTCCACAAAACTACAAATATATCAAGAACACTGCCAATATAATTAGAAATTAATTTAAACACTTAAGCAGAGAAAAATAAGCCTGTAGGAAGTTCATTATTTTCTTAATTTATATGCTAGCTTTAGTTTTATCTACTTACCGACATGGCTGCATAATCATTGTTGGTCTGAGGAGGGAGTCAGCAAGGAAATCAAATAAAAAAGGAAGATGTATTCTAATAACAGCAGAAAAAGTGTTTAAAGCACCTAAAGAAAATATACTATACAATAAGCAAGTTAATTCTATGTGTGTTACTCTAATTTAAAGGCACAAATTTATCACACATATTGTCAATTTATTTTGAAGATTTACATGTGAGTTTTTATGTCCCCATTAATCAGATAAATTTTCCCCCAAACTTTGTCTATCAAATCAAGTTGCCTGATCAGTATTAAATAACAAGAATGTTAGTAAATTACTAAATGTTTGCTGAGAAAAAATTTAGAAAACAACAGTTCTTTGACAGGGTTCTTTGCTATAGAGCAGTGGTTCTTGAACTTCAAGGGAAAAAAGCATATTTGTAAGCAACAGAAATGTTAGTGCAGTTAGGTCTACAGTCAAGCACTGGTATCTGAATATTTAAAAAGCATCTCCTCCCACAGGTAATTCTAACTCAAACAGAAATAAAATGTTTATTTCTTCACAAATGACAGAAAATTATAGAGTATACATAATTCTGAAGATAATAAGGATAAATCATTATGTTCTCCCATAATCTGTTAATAAAACTTAAATTCCTAAGGAAATGATGACTCACTAAGTTATCTTACAGCTAATTATTTACATGTATTTCCTCTCCTAGCAAGTGAATAGTGAGCCAAAGTAAAAACCAAATCACTCGTCTCAATTTAAATGCAGATAAGTCCCTGCCAGAGTTCTGTATTAATTATATGATACAGGTTTATTCTTTAAAAATATTAAGGATTAATTAAATATTAACTCCTTAAAACAGTAACAATTAAATAAATTAAATATCCTTAAAATAACTGTTGAATTTAAATTACCTAATTTACTTTTCAAATTTCAATAACATAATATTTAAGCACTAGTAAAATTCTTTTATGAAAAAGGTATTTACTCAGAAACATGAATCTAACCTAATTATATTAGGTCAAAGAAACTCAAAACTATTTATTAGTGGAAGCTGAACTTCTGGTATAGACTAGACTGAAGGTTCTCCTCCGTAAGGGAAGCTGTCCATTTCACCAAAGACACAATGAGTAAAAGAAAGACCACAAACAGAAACTCAGCTAGTCAGGTTGATCAATCTAATTTAACCCTAGTAAGCAGTGGGCTGACAGTTGTATTAGCCAAACAATTAATTCTTCTGGAAGACTGGACTTGATCTCAAATAATTACTAAGGCCTTTCTAGATTTAACTTCCAATAAATTTTGTTTTGATTATTATAATTATCCCATCAACATAGTAATTTGCTCAACCATTTTTTTTGGTAAAATCTTTCAAAGTGTATGTAAAAATGTTTTGGGAAATATATAAATGCCACAAAGTGAAGATGTAATTCAGTTAAAATCTAGTAAACGCTGATAAAAGTTGGTCAACAATATTCAACATATGACGGCCATGTACATCATAGGATGTGTGATATTTTCATATTTCACATAATACCATTTTATATGAATTATATTTAATAAATAAGATATACATCACTACCCTCTACATTTCAAAATTAATACTCAAATAAGAAAAACTAACATAAGAATATATGCCCAATATATAGTTATATTTTCATTTGATAGATAAAACACTAAAAGCATTCCTATTTGCTTGTGCCTCAATATAAAAAATGCAATACTTGTATTTTAAATACAATCTTTCTGGTTATAATTTTTTTAAATGATGATTAAAGTCAATGATTTTACTAAACTATTAAAGTTTTCTGAAGTTTTCAGTCAAATGAAAGGACACTGATCCCATACACTTAACTCACAAAAAAGTGTAAGCCAAAAAAATAAAGTACAGGTGTAAGAGTAAATAAGGTACCAGATTTAATTCATCAAGAGATGCTTTCTGGAAGACAGAAGGCAGATGAAAAAGAGAAGACAGTCACTGCCAAAGAACTAACTACACTGGAGCTGGGAGCCAGCAGTCCAGAGTTGGAAAATATGAAAGGGAAGAGAAATGAGATGGAGAACAGAAAAAAACAATCAAACAATTGTGCCAATGATCTCCCACCCACAGAGCACAGGCTAATGAAAGAACTTTTTGGGGAAAGCTGTTTCCTGACTTAAGGGGAAGAGGAAGGGAAAAGGAGCAGGGAGGAGAAAAAGGGAAAGGGGGCAAAGGGAAGGAAGGGAAGGAAATAAGGAAATGAAAATAAAAGCAAAGAAAGGAAAGGAAAAAGAAAAGTCCTTTTCATTTTGACAAGGTGATAATGGAAACAGAGGCAGGAAATAATATGTAATTCGTGGAATCAGTGCAAAATGGAAGTGTGGGGTCCCCTGTTCAAAAATCAGGATTGTGCTAGATGCACACCTTTAATTCCAGCTACTCAAGAGGTTGAGGAAGAAGGATTAGAAGTTTGAGGACAGCCTTGGTTAACTTAGTGAGACCCTGTTTCAAAATAAAAAAAAAAAGGGAGTTGTAGCTCAGTGATAGAGCACCTTTCAGTTCAATTTCCAGTACAGGGGGAAAAAAAAATTAAGAATTGCAAGACAGCAAAAGAGAAGTACCAATTCACATGAAGGGCCCTTCTGAACATAGTATTCTACCACTGGCATGTTGTATCCCCAGGAAGTTAGCCCTGAAAAGAGAACATAATCTCATGACTAGTTTCATACATGCTGACTACAGAGATAAAGAATCCTGGGCAAAATGCCCTGCCAATGTATATAAATATTCCCTACTCAAGGGAAAAGATTTATTAAAATATAGGTATGTATTTACACGGCAGCAGAGTAAATCCATGTCAGTTCTCCAGGCCTTCTTTGTTAAAAAAAAAAAAAAAAAAAACAGAAAACCAAGGATTATCACACTATAGAAAAGACTGGAATAAAAAGGAATATACAAAATAAAGAAACAAAGACCTATTCCAGAGTAATATAGATAAGACACAGAAAATGACTTTAAAAATATTCTATGCTCAAATTTAAAAGATAATATATTCATTAAAATAGAAAATTCTATGAACAAGGAACACAAAAACAGAAGTGATTCCTTAGAAATTAAAATATCCTATAGAAAGATGGAAAAATAAAAATAAGCAAATCTTCCAAAACATATTACAAAAAAGATGAGGATATGGAAAGAAAAAAGGATAAGAAACAAAGAGGACCAATCTGGGAACTGTCATGACAGTCTAGCAAAGAGAGAACAGAAAAATGGAAGAAACAAAATTATCAAAAAAATATACAGGAAAATTTCCCTACCCTGAATAAGGACACTCATTTTCAGCAAAGGGCCATCTCCACATGTTTCCATGATATTTCTTAATAGTAAGAATTTAAAAACAGATCTCAAAACCCAGATGCCAGAAGACAATGGAGGCATGCAATGAAAATTTTAAGAAAAAAAGTTATTTAACTTAGAATTATATAATTAGTCATATTATCAATAAAACATGAACACAGAGGATATTTTCTGATATGCAAGGACTTAAATTGTGTACTTCCCTTTCAGGGGAAGTTATTAAGGTTACTGAGGAAGTTCTGAGGCAGTACAACAAGACAAATCAGAAAAGCAATAAAACACACACACACCCCACCCCACACCACAACAAATCTAGGAAACAGTTCCCAACCCAGGAGAGCAAGAAAGGAAAATCCCAGGAAAATAACTATGCAGCTACTGCAGAGAACAACTGGTACAGATTAAGAGACAAAGGCCTCTGGAAGAAAGGCCTCCGCAGATTTTCACCCAAATGAAGGAAAGGAGGTTAGAAACACTTGATATGATGAAAACACAAAACTCACTTATCAACAAAGATAAAAATATTTCAAATATGAAGCTACCTAAAATGCAGTAAAATTTCAGTAAATAAGGAATATAATAAAAAAGAATCTTTTTGGCCATGATGCAAAATAGTCTCCTGTAAGTGACCAGAATTTAAGATATTAGACCCAAAATATGAAAGGGAAAAAAAAAAAAGTCCTAACATACTACACTTTCCCTAAAGGGAAAAATATAACATAAAAAAGTAATGTTTACTGGTATTCACCTTGGAAAGCCAACCCAGGGCAAAGCAAAATAATGCCAAAATAATGTAAATATTAATAAGGCAAAAATAAAAGTATAGTTATCAGAAAACAGTACCAAGTGGAAGAAATGATGGCACAAAAGATAGGGAGGCTATACTATTACATTACATAGAAGAGAATTAAGATAGTGAGTGAAGTAAAAAGAACTAAAAATAGAAATACAACTACTTTATATAAAAAACAATAAAGTATAAAAATCAATGAGAGGAAAAAGGGAAGAGGGGAGATGCTACCTGTGCTTTATCCTTCATAGCAAGAAATCATAAGATAACCACCAGAAGAAACAAAACCAAATGGTGAAAAATGGTAGTGTGGGAAAGTGGCAGTGGGAATGGAAAAGGGCAAGGAGAGGCTGTTTTCCATTCCAAACTTTTCTGGACTACTTATTACCATTTAGCATATTAATTAGAATAAAAGTAAAATAAAACAAGAAAAACTTTATTTTCAGTTCTATAAATAAAATAAAGATATTAATAAATTAATTCAGAAGGTAAATGATCTGTCTGGTTTCACAATGCAATTAATTGGAAGAATCAAGTCTAGGACCCAAATCTCAAAATTTTAGTATAGTACTACATCTTGAAAAAGATTTTCCAGGAGAGAATGATTTTAAAAGTTAGATACTATCCATTTCTGTCTAAGTTAGTATCTCCATTTATTTTATATATATAAAATATATATGCTTCTCAATTAAAGAGAGCATAATATGTTTAAAGATCATTAATGGAAATAAAAATGTAAATTAAAAATTCAGTCCCATCAGATATGTACATTTAGTAGGAAAAGGGATTACATTCTTAAGCACAAAGAATTTAAAAAGGATATCAAATTAGCATATCAATAGAACCCTTACAACCTAAAGCAAACAAATCAAGAAAAGGGAAGACTCTTCAAAGGAAACAACTAAAAGAAAACACCTTGAAAGGGAACTAGGTAGGGAAGTAAATACAGTACTGCATTTAAAAACTGAATAACACTTGGGGCATATTTCCCTATCTTGAAAGTTATTTCTACTAGAGTATTTTTAATTTATTATTGAGTAACACTATGTTTTACTTTTTGAGTTAAGAAAATAGGTTTGTTTGTTTTACAGTGATTTTTAAGTTATGCTATAGTTAGTGATGTTCTAGTTAATTTTTAACAATGGTTCTCTGGGGGGAAAAACTTGGTTTGTACCATTTGCTGGTTACAATGGTCTAAATACTCCTACCATGACTACCAGCGCAATGTCACTGAATGCACAGTTGGGAAGAGGTATGCTCCATATCAATTTCCCAGTATGATCTTGAGGTCACTTTCTCTCAGTAGGAAGGCATGTCTAATCTTAGAGTGAAAGATACTGGGAGGAATAATCCGATTAACAGATATTGCTGTGAACAGCTTTTCAGACATTTATTCTCTAAAGTGAGAAATACCTATAATCATATAGTAATTTTCTTGAAAAACATCCAATTATATTTACATTTAATTTGAGAACCACATGCCAAAGGTAAACTCATTTCTAAAAATGTCCCCCTTTTAAAAAACTGTCCATCATGCCACTTTGATTAACACAGAAAAAAACAAAAGTCAAGCATATTTGAAAGCAAAAGGAAAAAATCTTTCTGAGAAGAAAACACTGAAAATTCAAATAGAAACCAGATTTATCTACAAATCTACCTCTAGAGTAAGTAAAGTAGCAGAGAAGGTTACACCATGGTTAAAAGTAAAACAATGGAAAGTTCTTAAAAAGGAAGAAATATGAGTAAACTGATCATTTGAGATCTTCCATTGATTTCTACTATAAAAGATAACTAACTGGTGGTATAAACATTTGGATAATTGGGTCCCTTCTGTGAATAAATATGTGTGATGCAATTAAAAACTTTACCATTTATACATATCCCTTAGAGGTTGTAAATCAACAAATTATCTTTATTAAAGCAAACACATGAATAGCATTTATGAGGAAAGGAAATGTTAACTTTTCTTTACAGAAACAGACCAGTGCTGGAGTCTTGAGGCAGTAGTTGGAGTAAAATGTTACTGAATTCCATTGGCAGTCATGGAGAATGACTAGATAGATGTACCAGTGGCTCAAAAATTTCTTTGATTTATATTGGTATAAATGGTAAATGAATATCTTCTGCTTTTTAAAATTTCCCTAGGATAAAATTTTCTGGCTTACATAAAATTTTACAAGGCAACAAATTTTGCTTATAAATTAGCTCTAAAATACATGACATAAATGCATAGGAAAAGACAACTTGCAGAATACAGGCCAAAATAAAAACACTCATCATCCTTTGACAAGACAAAAGTAATTTTTTTGTTGTCTTTCTTCTGTATTTTCTAATTGTCAGGAAAAGTTTATTAAAAAGAAAGGTCATTTACACATATTGAAATAGTAAAACTTGTTTATTTCCAAGGGCACTGATACAGGAATAAAGTAACTTTTATTTCACATATTAACCAAACCCTAATGACAGTAGTTAGTATCTGACTATTAGCCACTGTAAACACAGCAACTTAAACTAAAATGATTATTCAAGCAGAAAAGTGCTGACTGGCCAAATTATACAGTTATATCATGTGCATGTACAAACATGTAACAACAAACCCCATCATTATGTACAACTATAATGCATCAATGAAAAATGTGGACAGAGAAAAAATTATTCAAGCAATTAAGCTTTAAAATGAATGTCTTTCATAATTAATAAAGAACTTTAAAAAGGGCTGTATAATACAAAGGCATAAAACTGAATGAAATAATATCAAGCTAAAAATATAGACATAAACAAAAAAAAGGTGAAAAGACATTATAATAAAATTATTACTATGAATGGCCTTAAAACTATAACAGAGGAAAAAGACAAAATTATCATTTATTAATAGAGCTAACTTTATGCTAAGCACCCTGTCAGGCAACATTTTTACACACCATTTTAATTCATCCTATGATAGTCCCATGGAGAACCAATGGATTATACCTATTTTGCAGAAGGGAAGAGGCCCAGAGGTGTTACATAAGCTGTCAGCATCCTATAGCTAGTAAATTATAAATTAAGGTTCAAACTCAGTCATTCTAACTCCAGAGCCTATCCTATGAATATTGTCACTTTAGCACCTAAGCCCTTAGGAACCATAAAAGATTAATAAGTTTAACTCTAAATGAGCATAAAAAAATCCAAGTGTCCTTGAGAAAATACAGTTAGCAAGAAGTTTAATACTTTGGGTAATGGAAAAATAACTGTGATTGCTACAAATACTGACTATTTAGATTTCTGTTCATTCCTCTGGCCAGAGAGAGCTTGGCTTATTTGCTGGAGCACATGAAATGCAAAGTAATAGGTAATTATTAAATATGGAGGCAAGAAAGTTCTTTACTTTTCCATTTCCTAAAAAGTTTTGTACTGGCTCTTAAGGGAAACAAGTAAGGGATACCCATTCTCTCACTCATCTAACCCTGGAGATAAGATGTAAAGTGAACATTATTGGTAGTTCTCCAAATCCTACAGCTTTCTATTGCTACCATAATTTGTGAAAATGACAGAGTTCTTTCCCTAGGCTCCATCAAAACCACGATTATCTGCTAACTTTCTACTGTTCTCAGATCCTGTAAGCAGAGAACAAAATTCTGTTAGATAAATTGTAACTTTTTTGGAAGTTACAATGGAATTTTTCACTGGGCAATGTAGTCACCCACTAACGGAACATGATGACAGTCTTTGATATGGAAAACATTCTTTTGCAACAGTGATAGGAATGATAAAAAACTAAATAGTCAATAAAGTTACAGGTGGAGGTTTTAAACAGAACATGTTCAATTTTGTGTCTTTTCAGAGTTACAGGGACTTTCTTTTATCCCAGAAAATCTACTTCCGTGTCCTAATTTTTGCACTTTTGGCCAATACTTACATGATTTGAAAGAGTCATTAGTTTTACAGCTTCCACTAACTTACCCCATTTTTCTGGAACATTGCCAAAACCAAAGCTAGGACAAGAGTCTAAAATTAGATACGCTGTTTAACCTCATGTGTCTATAAGTAGGATAGCTAGTTCCACTTGCTGAATGACATGGGACTGGATGTAATAAATAAATATAATCTGAAGCTTCTTTGAGAGTTGAAGAAGTTTGGATTTGGTCCCTCTATCTCAGGCCACAAACTGAAACTAAAAAATTATTTTCAGCTTAAAATATTTAAATAAAAATGATAGCTTATATAATGTTCTATTTGGTTTAGAAAAATTATGCATTTAGTAACTGTCTATTCTTTGCTTGAAAGAAAGTAATCTACTTTAATATTTTATATAACTTCAGAGTTTCAGGGAATACACTAAGCTATGATAAAGTTACTCTATCAACTGTAATTAAAATTTATCATATCAATACCTTAATATTTTTGCTTGAAAATTCTGCATTTAGTTCATCCTTGAATAAGAATATACTGTTGTAAGAACACTGTCTCTTAGCTCTGAACCATTACTTTCTTTTTATTTGGTCAGGTCCTATATTTATTGTTGAATTTATTGGTCTACACTGTATAAAAATTTATTTCCATGTCCCAATTTTTGCACTTTTGGCCAATACTGGCACTATTTGAAAGAGTCTTTAGTTTCACAGCTGCCACTGACTAACTCAACCCATTGTTTTTTCTAAACCCATATTAGATGAGATAAAAATTTTAAATGACATATGAAGACTCACTTAAAATTATACAAAATATCACAATGTATCAGGTGAATGATCCAATCTAGTTAGACCAGGAGTCTGTTTCTCACAAAGTCATCAGACTGTTCATTGAGAAACTGGGATTTCCTCCAGACTGAGTTTTCTAAAGTGATGGATTTCTAACATATAATCTCTCTTAATTCTATCCCATTTATACACAAAATTCCTACCTATCACTTCTCACCAACTCGAGATGCAGATACTACAATATAAACACACACACACACTAATATATATATATATATATATATTTATCCTTGAAGACTGCTTTTGACTAGCATGGAGATTTATACTGACAAGGAAAATTCAAATTAACTCAACAATTATTTAGCGCATACTACATGAAAAGCACTTCTTTAGAATTTAGTTGATATAAAAATTAAAAATATTTATAGGTTTTTTATAAATACAAGACCAGCAATTAGAAATAAAATATCATCCCTGGGTAAACATCTAAAATTTCTTTGAATAAGAGCCATGCTTAAAATCTCTTTAAGATGTTCTTCTATTTTTATAGAAACACCTTTCCTCAATTTTTCTAATTAGCTCTTTGGAGCAACTCCTCATGGGGAAAAAGAAAAGGATAAGAGTAAGGAAAATACTATCCCACCCCCATTTCAAACAAGGAAGAAGGTTGGTGGTAGTTTTCTAGGTTTTGAATAAAATAGTTTATTTTTATGCTCCACTACATCTTCTATCATATGATAAAATGTTGATAAAATTTATTTCTATTTTATTTGTATAAAGACTATTTCAGTTTTCACAGTAGTTATATTATTTCCTAGATATACTTAATAAGAGCATGTTTATCCCACCCTTTGGCCTTTGCAGTCCTCATCTGGAGAATCCAATGTTCAGTCTATTTATACCTAAATGTCCTTGCTCTAATTTCTTTGTAAGTGTTTCATTATCAGAAATTCAAGATGTACATCCACTAGGAACATGTACTAGGACAGAACATGCTTGTTTTACTTTTCATCTCTTGTCTAAAAACTATCCAATGATTTCCTGGTCCTTTATAACTAGAAAAGTCATTGATTATGCTGACTTTCACAAAACTCCTACTAAGTGTTTATTTCTATTTAAGTCTACCCTGTCAATTTCAGGGTTTTGGTTTGGTTTTATTGGAAAGAAAGTTGTAGTTATTTTGGTTAGAAAGTAAAATAAATTAAAAGCTCAAAAACTGGCTAAGTTATTATGCCCTATAAATTGATTTATTACAAGGACTAGACTAGACTGCTTTTGGTTTTCTTTCTCTCTTCCCCCCCCCCCCCCCCCTTTTTTTTTTTTTTTTTTTTGCATTATTAGGAATTGAACCCAGGGTCTCACACATGCTAGGCAAGTGCTCTATGCTGAGCTACATGCCCAGTCCTTATAAATTAATTTATAATAATGGAAAAGGAAATATACAACCTAGAAATTTTATTTAAACAAGTAAACCCAATCCAGTTAAATTCTAAAATATATTTTATAAGCAAACTTATACTACAATTTTTTGAAATTGTTTATACTTACAGGCAAATGAGTAAACACTTGAAAGATACTTCTCAAAAAATTAATAAGATCCATTAAATAACCACTAGCTCTTCCATCTGGTTCAGACATTGTCCAGTCATAATCAGCAAGTTGAACAAATTCATCTATTTTTTGATTAAGTTTGGTATATATTTCTCCTTCTGCAGCATGTCGAGCATCCTGACAAAACAATAACAAAAGAAACAATTACAGAAGCAGATGATAAAGCAAGTTTGCTTAAAATTATAAATTTTACCTTATACTTTTCTTTGGACTTTGGCCTAATATTTTAGTCATTATTGAAAGTCCAGCAAAACTGTTGATTTTTTTTATACTACTCTCTTTATTTGACTGAATATCACATTTTTCTTCTTTATTTTTCAAACTATCACCTGTTTTCTCTTTGTGTGATCATATACTTTATGAGATATTAATTCCCAACTTATTCTTATAACTCTAAGAAGACCCTTAGGAAAAACAGAAATGGGGAAGTAGAAGTCAAGAATGCAGAAGATCATGACTACAAACTGAGAAAAGGGAAGCTAGATTATTACACCCACACACACAAAAAAAATGGAATATAGTTGTCCCTCAGTATTTCGGGAGTGAAGGTGGAGTTTATTCCTAGATTGCTAGATGATGGAATTTGGTCCCCCATACCAAATTCCAAGGACACATAAGTCTCTTATATAAAACGTGTAGTATTTGTATATAACCCAGAGCACCTTCTCCTATATTTTAAATCATCTCTAGATTACTTATAATACCTAAGACAATGTAAATGTTATGTAAATAGTTGTTACAATGTACAGTTTAGGGAACAATGACAAGAAAGGAAATGTCTGTACATGTACAGTACAATTTTTCCCTAAGTATTTTTGACCCAAGGTTGGCTGAACCCACAAATATGGAATCCATGGATACAGAGAAGAAACTACAGTGCTTTGAGTTTAAAAGGTAGTGGAAGAAGTAGATAATTTCTTCGAGGAGAAAAGAAATTATGGGAGTAACCTCAGCAAAAGTAGCAGAGAATGGATCTCTAAACCTTCAAAATTTTGGTTTGAGTACCTTGAATTTTTTTTCAGAAGTTCTGTGTGCTCAAATGTGTGTCAAGTGGGTCACATTCCAGAACAGAATATAAAACAAGCCTTAAGAGTACTGAAGGCACATCCATTATATATGCCATCTGGCCACAATGAAATAAGAAATAAGAAATTAATAAGACAAATTTAGAAAATTCACAAATATGTGGCAAACAATAGACTACTAAATAAGCAGTGGAATAAAGAAGAAATTATGAGAAAATTAAGAAATATTGTGAAATACAATGCTTGGGAAAAAAATTATAGCTATATGTATCTATGTTATAAAAGAAGAAACCCCTCAAATTATTAGCCTAAAATTCCACATTAAAGATCTCAAAAAGTGGTAGTGGTGGGTTCTCACTCAAGCAGCAACACTCTGACAGAATGGTATCAGGGACACTGAAAGACTAACTACTAGGCACTGTGGTCCTTGGAACCAAGGCAAAAGATCCTCAGGCCTATGCTTTTCTTTGAAAGGATCACTCAGAATTGGACAGGGAGTACTTTGAAAGTTAAAACTAGAAAGATCTCTGCCTTTTCCTCAGGTATTTTTGGGCAGCACAAGCTCCCATGATTCTTTGTACCACTTTAAGGAGAGGGGACAATTTGCCACACTGGTCAGTAGAGCTTTGGAGTTGGATTTAATTTTCTTTGAGTAGCTAAGCATTATTTCTGGAAAAACGAACACCTATTTAAACTACTGCCCTGACTAAGAAGAGACCTAGTATCCTCACCATTATTAGTCACATTTTATATTTAAATGCAATTTAACCTAATATATAATTTATGTCACGTCTATGAATAAGAACACTATAAAGACAACAGGATGGGTAAGACAGTTTCTAACCTCAAGGATTTAATAATTCAAAAAAAGACACAACATAACAAAATGCAATTAATGCTACATTAAAAGTTTTGTAAACCATCCTGAGTCAACAAAGGAGAAAATAATTAGTAGTATTTGTCAGATAAAGCTTTGTGGAAGCAATGTCATTTGAGTTGGAACCCTCAAAGGTATTTTGGTTTGAGGGCCTTAAATCTTTTTTCAAAAGTGTATACAAGAAAGTAAATATGATCAAAGTGTACCATCTCCACATTTTAACACTTTTTTGTTCCTAATCCAATTTTCATACTGTCTACCACTTACTACTCACTGCCACACCTGGCTGAGGAAAATCAACTACCAGTAGACATCTTTCCATCTGCATGTCTGCCTTCACAGTAGGGCTGGAACAGGAATTCCAAGAAGGATTTTTCTTCTTTCCACTCAAAGGTCTAATACCAATTTCACATAAACAATAAAAACCTTCAACAGTGCCTCTCCTCAGCTACAGAAGAAAGTAAAGATAAACACTACTTTAAATAAAGCAGGAATTTAAGTTAATGTTAACAGCATTAGCTGAAATTGTTATGAAGTACTACTAAACATGGTAGTAGCAAAATGAGTTGATCAAAGTAGTTAAAGTAACGTAGGCTTTTCGTCTCTCTCCATTAAAATTTCTAATGTCATGCAAATCTCATAGAAATCTTAAGTTGAGAAGGTAAACACTGGTATTTATCAATAATAATTTATTAGCCACTATATGTGCAGCACTCTGAGCAATGCAGGAATAAGATACACGACAATATGTAAGCTCCACTAAAGCAGAAGTTTGTGTCTGTTTTTGTTCACCAATGTATCCCCAGCACCTAGAACAGTACTTGGCATATAGTATATAGCAGTTGAGTACTTATTAAATGAAAATATTGAGGAAGTTTATAATTTAGTTGGGATAGAAAAGTATCACATGTAAAATATTCACAGAATGAATAAATAAACAAATTAGTACTGACTACATGTATAGTGAAAGTATAGCAAGAAAGGAGAGATCATATGGGTTGGAAAAAAGGTATCATGGAAGAAAAGTTACCATATGATATGGAAAAATAGGAACCTAGGGAGAAGTGTTCATGTCAGTTGCTATTCCAGTTATTACTGCCGAACAATAAACTACTCCAAAACTTAGTGGTTGGAAAAAAGCATTTTATTATGTTCACAGGTTCTAGGGGTGGCAGATGACTTTACTCTATAAATCTGGGATTTAGCTGGGATGACTTGAACAATGAAGGGTTAGAATCCTTCTGGAGGCTTCTCACTTGTGTGTCTGACAACTGGTTAGGTAATGTCTCTACATAGCTTGGCTTCCTCATGAAATGGCAGCCCAGGGTGTAAGCCTGCATGCTTGGAATAAAGCAGAAGCTACACTGCTTTTTATGTCCTAGCCTCAGATGTCTTATATTGCTTTCACTATACTAGCTGACTCTTGGTCAAAGCAATCATAAGTCTATCCAGATTAGGAGGTGGGGTATGTTCACATAGTCCTCCCCCTGACTACTCAATGAGAAACGTGTTAAGAATATGTAGCCATTTAAAAAACTGTCATCCTTGCTAATAACAAATAATGAAGAAATAGGTCATAAATTTTTCTTTAATTCACTTACAGAATATGGGCCAGTATTTTAATTTACTTAACAGAAAAAGTGGAAAGGGATTTGAGAAAATGGGAAGGGGTTTGCTTCCCACTACATCTTTAAACCTTAAGCAAAATAACTTGTAGATCCTTGAGTTATTACTATTTTAAAGGAAACAAGAATCATCCGTTTCACAGGATATTATGCAAGTTTCTATAATTAATTCAAAGTACTTAACCATACTAGGCACCCAACAGGAATTTTAAAAAATTATGAGTTTCCTTACACCTACTAGTGTTAGGTAGCTAGTAATGCTCAATAAATGTATATTAAATGAACTGCATAAAGATGATTAACATATCAGCATTTTAAGCCTTCCAAATTGCCCAAGTTAGCATAACTTACAAAAGTTATTTGCATGTAAGAGAGAAAAAAATGCATATTGAACATTCACAGAATGATTTTTTAAATGTGAAACACTAGCAACTAGACAAGGGGGTCATAGTTAATATGTATTATCAATGGCAGTAATACACATCTCTCTTTAACTTTCCTAAAAACATGAGGGAAATGTAAGATGACAAGTGCTTATAACCTACAGAACTGTATCATAACACACCTTAATACCACTTGTAAGCCAATTTCTTGAAGGAATATATTAAAAATGCTTATTTATCACCTTCCATTTTGCCTCAACATTCTTAATCAGTCCTCTTTCATGTTTCACTATCTTATTGAATCTAAGCGGATTAATATAGGTCACAACAGAAGTGAAGCTAGACAATAATTTCAGACATTAGTCAGATAAAAAAAATCCTAAAGCTCAGTACTATACAATCATCCCATAAATATTCAACATTTCTATTATAAGGCAAAGAAAATTGAGAGTCTGACTGCTTCTATCTTCCATTATATATCCTATATGCACTCAGACTATATTTATGATTTCTGGGAAGCCTCTAATGTAGGCAAGAAAAAGAGATGCTTAACAAAAATTTTATTTATTTATTTATTTATTTATTTATTTATTTATTTATTTATTTATTTCAGTGCTAGGAATTGAACCTAGGACCTCACACATCCTAGGCAAGTGCTGTACCACTAACTATATCCCCTGCCCCTAACAAAATATTAAGTCAGTTTCAAGAGATTCCTTTCCTCTAAACCTAAAGCTTTTGATTTTTATAAAAACGGCTAGTTTTTAAAGACTCTAATTTAAATCCACTTTTAAAAACAATGGTATACTTCTTAATCCCTCTTTTACTGTATACAGTTCTATTAAAATAAAGAACTATTAACTCATATTTTCCTGAATTTTTTAAAAGTGATGTTGGACAATTAAAATGCTAACCAAAAACTGAAGGAGAAAATATCTACAAATTTTGAAGTCACAAGGGAAAACAAGAGTTTTTATGTGAAGGAAGAAAAATTATTAAATTAAAATGATAATGATAAAATCATTACATTATAGTCAAATTAAGTAATTATAATTGTATGCTTTCTGGACTTCATGTTTAATAATAAGAGTGATTCAGAAAACACTTTTTTAAAAAAATTAAGCAACAATAAAGGGGAAATATAAACATTTATTTATTGTTTTCACTGCTGTTACTATCAAGAACTTTGGTTTTTAGTCTACTTTTCTGAGGTAACACCAAGAGCAGGTTCTACTTTCCCCATAAACTGTTTAGGTTAGGACCAACATATTTTCAAGATTTTTTAAAATTGGGGGCAGAGGTATTTAGTATTTTAAGAAGTTTATTTGTAGTTATTATAGTCCATAGACTATAAAAGCAAGGCAAGAAATCTAAATCAGGAAGTTAGAGGCTATGATGTGTGAGAGAGAAATTCAGACAGAAGTTCTGAACAGGAACATGTTTTAAAGACAACACTTAAAAGAAATTTTCTAAGGACTAAAAGTTTTGCTTATTTTATAATCCAAATACATGCCCTTGATCCTGCATGGACTGATCTTTATGAAGGTCAGGAGCATAAGAATTAAATCTTAAATAAAATTTAAAAAGATTCAGCTTATAAACAAATTAATTCCTCTTTTGCTTGTTAAAGAAACAGTGCCCTCTGGAGTCAGAAATGTATTGAGCAGAATTTGAGAACTATTTTTTATTGCAATGTATAAAAATTAAATGAGATCATACCATCTGTGGTTTTTACATAGGTGCACAATATAACTACCTAAGGAATTTTTAAAACAGGTATAAACTCCATCTGTACCTCCTGAACCATAAGCATATGTTTGGAATGAAGCTAAGTAGTAATACACATAGTAGTAATACACATCTATGATTTTCTGTTTGCCTTTATTCTCCCTTTTGGAGCAGTTCCTAAATATATTTTGGAAAATCATATTCATAGATATCTGCTTCAGGTAGGACTGAACCTATATCTAGCTCCACGGATTGATCTTGATGAGTATAAGTCTATCAGCAATTTGCATCCTCTTACACAGGGAATTCCACAGCAGCTGGTGGAAAATGAAAAATGTGAGATTTGGAACTGGGACCAGGCAGTCATTTTTCTACCAGGAGAGAGCCTAGAGTTACTGGGTTATTATGTGGTGTCTGAAGATGAGGTCAAAAGTGCATAAGGCAGAACTAAATAAAGGAGAGACTCTGAGTCCTTGGTGATATATCCTGAGCAGCACGTTTCAGCCTCATCTGAAATCTGCCCTATCCTTGGACTTTTCAGTTACTCTGGCCAAAATTTACTGCAGTTTTTTGTTTGGTTGTTTGTTTTTGTTTTTGTTTCACGATGGAGTGCTATTATTATGTTTCTCAGAGACTGTAGGAGCATGTTACCGCACCAGGTCCCGTAGTTGTTTAAGAAAGTTGGAGCTGATTTTCCTGTTAGTTTCTGTCAAATTTTCTGTTAGTGGCCCTTATTACAAATATTCTAGTAGAACATTTTATTGAACATCTAAGGAAAAAAAGGTTATGTTTAATTTTACTCATTTAGAACAAGGCAAACAGCTCAGTAACCTTTGGGGGCCTTAAAAATCTAAGCAGTAAGGAGATGGGGTTGGAACTGTGACAAGAGTATTTTCCCTAGTTAATGTTTTTCTGCTCTACTTCAAAAAACAGTATTACAATAAGCCATGATTTTGATCCACAACTTTTTAAATGTTAATTACACTGCATATAGCATCCAACTCATTATCTTACTATCAGTATTGACAAGACAGGAAACAGATAAGACAATATAACAAAACCTAATTATTAGTCATGATGGGGGAAGGAGTGTAATAGTGAGTGAGATGGATAGGAGAAAAAGCCAATTTAAGGAATCATAGTTTTAAAAAATAAATAGCTAATTTCATTAGATGCTTTAGATACCAGTTTGACAATCAAGAACAGTTGTTTTATTCTTATATTTGGTACCTAACATCAACTTTAAAATGAAAGAAACATCTGCCTCTTTATGCTTCTAATTAAATTAGTAAAGGAACACTAATTCACTTGGGTACTTTTCACCAGATTTTTTCATTATGCCATATTATTGTGATTGGCTTACAGTTGTAATCACTACCAGGACTTAGAAAGAAACTCTTCAGAGTGGCAGATTGGAAAAGTTCCATGGAACCAAGCAAAAGATCCCTGGTGCCAAAGAGAGAGAACTGGGATCATTCCTCTACAATACAGATCAAAAAGGGAATGATATTCCCATTTTACCCCTCTATCCTGATGCAATTTTTTTAAGTTAACATAAGTTTTCCATCATCTTTAAGTAGCACTGTGTTGGTCCAAGTTAGTTTCAGATACTGTTTTAGGGTAAGAACTACTATTGTACCTTTCATATCACTCACAGATTCAGCAAAGTGAAAGGCAAGCTAATAAGAAAGTCTATGTAAAATTCACAAAATAAACAGATGACATATATGAGCACATATATATGTATGCTTATAGGCATTTTGGAAGAGAAACAATATGGTAAAGGAATTATGAAAGTGCTTGCTTCCACTTAAGGGGCTTGTAGCCCCATTAAGAAACCAAACAGGAATATGAACTGCAAAGAATTAGGCTAAGAGGTTAACTATGCAATTCAATCTAATGTCCATAACTAAGACTGTACTTCAATTATCTCTGTGAAACACACTGACCATTCACTATGAATGGAAATTTCCCAATGTCCCTCAGCAATTCACTCTAACACTGAGTTAACAATTCTCCCTGATGAAACACTTCCTCATATCACAGTTCAAGACAAACTGCTCTTGAAACAGAGTAAAAGGTAGAACCAAATACTTGATTTTCAAATGCTGAGCACAAAACAGCTCTTTTTTTTATATTATATAACATAGAAGAATGAAACAAAGAAATATTTACTAAGTTCTATGTGAAAACAAAAGAAAGAATAACAAAAAACAAGGAAGTTACTTGATTTCTGACTTCTAAGGCAACCCAGCAAAGGGTATATGATGACAGTTGTTTCAACTAAATATCTACAACTCTGGAGTGATGAACCAGAGCTAACATTTCTAAAGTTCTTTCCCAACAGACAGATTTTGAGAAACAGAGTTTCGAGATCCCCTAATTTAAGAACACCATGTTCCAACACCTTTGATTCTAACTGAAAACAAAAAATTGCTTGAAGATCCCTCGAAACACCAAGGTATTTCGTATTGTAATCAGAGTACTGAGAAAGCAGATGAAATTTAATGTGAGCAGTTAATCAGGTTTATAATTCTAAGCCTAAGTAAATCCCCTCTTGTTGGGGTCTGAAGCATACATAGATATAAGAACACAGAGAGCAATAAAGAGAAAGATTATGAAAAATCTAATATACAAGCTAAGAATTTCTGGAGGCAGGGGCCCACACCTAGAATCCTAGCCACAGGTAAAGCTGAGGCAAGGGGACCACAAGTTTAAGACCTGCCTGGACAATTTAATAAGACACTGTCTCAAAACAAAACAAAACAAAACAAAACTGTAGCCCAGTGGTAGAGCACCCCTGGGTTGAATCCCCAGTACCACATAGAAAGCAAAAGAAAGAAAAAAGGTAAAGATCAATGTGTCCTTGGATAAAGGTCCAAAAAATTGTACTCTCCCCTTATGCTATGATACTGTTAAGTATCTTTTAACAGTTTTTTTCTCCTGAGATTCTTGAGGGAAGTGATAGATATATGTATACTTGGGGCCAAACAGAGTGCTCAGAGCATAACTGATATACAATGAATTGCTCTGTGCTATCTCTAATCTTTATAACCTCATACGAGGTAGGCAGTACATTGTTACTCTAATTTTATAGATGAAGAAATGTGCAATCATTAATGTTAAAAAATTTGCAAAGGTCACATAGCAGTCTACTCCGGAGTATATACCCTTAATCACTATACTATATTATTGAGTAAATGAATATATGCTTTTTCACACTTCTCCATTCTAATTTTATAATTCCACTGACTCAGATATCATTCTGTATGTGTCTTCTGAATCAGGCTGACCACATGAGCTTAAGAGTCACCAGGGGAGCATAAGATTTGAGGACCAGACAGATAATCTTAGGGACCTACAATTGTTTCTGGGCTTCACACTTTCAAAGTCAGGGTCAATGTTAACATTAAGTTAATTTTGTCTAAATACAAGTACACTTAATTTTAAAAATAAATTATTACAATATAATTTCAGGAGATAAGCTGAATAATTTATAATATAGCAAAAGTGGGAAGATGAAAATTCTTTTGAATAAAAAAGTTAGAAGGGATCAGTAAATTAATAATAAATTATTATTTTTAATTTAATGAAAGATTAGTTACAAGGAAATTTATAATACTAGATTATTCCAGTGTATCATTTGTGACTCCAAATCAATAAAACAAACATAAAATCATTGAATCTTGCATTCTGCCGAAAACAACCATTAATTCATCTTTCAGTATATTCCCTACTACTATACAAACATAAATCTGTTCATTCAGAGAAAAGAACTCCTATGAATGGAATTTTTTTTCCCTTCAGATCAGAGTCAATAAGGGATGAAAAGCAAACCGTGCACTTATTTATCTCACATTTTTCATTTGCAAACACACACACACACACACTCATGTAAAATTAATTATTGAACTATAAAATTCAGTTAGCATAATTTAACACTACCATTTGTTTTCAAAACAAACAAAATATTATACATTGTAGAAAATCAGTGTACTTTAATAAGTGTATAAAATGCCAAAAAGGAACTGACATTCATCTGCTTGTTGGCAATGATTATCTCTAAATCTTAATATTTAGGAATACAATGAAATCACACACATAAAAAAATTATCTTTAATTTTTAAAAGTTTGCTACAGCAACTGAAAAGAAAACTTCTGGTCAGATTTTATATACCTTAAAAGTAGAAAGTCCATAAAGTCTTGTGGTATGAACAGTTTCTTGAGAAATATTTGTAATGTTAGTTATAAAGTCCTCAAGGTATTTACAAGCTTGTTCCAGATGTGTTGTGTTTATGATGATTTGCACAAGCTAGAAAACACAAAATATATACAGTAAAATGCAATTTTCACATATACAAAATTATTTGATTTTTAAAAACAGGGTTACTACTTCCAGAAACTGTAACATTTCTGCATAATTATAGCAATACAGGATACAACTGATTATCTGATGTCAAAAGCCTGATGCAAACACTGCTAACATCATTAAAAAATATATATGTGTACACCAAGAGTCTAACTGCCAATAATTTTAAAACAGTTTTCCACAGTATTTTTCCAATCTTAAACATTTAATAAGTAAAAAAAAAAAAAAAAAAAAGAGGATTTTGATCCTCCATGTAAAGGCTAGCAATCAGATATTTAAATGCATCTTCTCATATTTTCTTCTCATATTTCACTTCCTGTGTAAATAAGTGAAAATATGAGAAGATGCACATTGGATTAGACAAAGGGGAATGAAGGGAAGGGAGAGGGAATGGGATTAGGAAAGACAGTAGAATGAGCTGGACATAATTCCTATATTCATATATAAATATACAACCAGTGAAACTCCCACATCATGTACAACCAGAAGAATGGGATGCTAAGTAAAATAAGTTATACTTCATGTATGTATAATATGTCAAAATACACTCTACTGTCACGTATATCTAAAAAAGAACAAATAAATAGAACACAAAGCTAGTTTTATAGTATGATGTTCAGCAATAATCTGTAATTTTTTTCATATTAAAATCTATATGGTTATGTGTCTTCTTAACCTACCTCTGTCAAACCTATATGAGGCTTTCTAATAAGGTTCAGTAAACAGCTACTCAAAGTTCTGGTCAGCAGCAGATTTGTTGATTTCCTAAGCATATCATCTATTTCTGTTGAGCTAAAAACAAAGGTTGATATTATTAAACTTTCCAAGGATACAGTTAGTTAACATTCTAAATAATTTAATATTATTTGTTAAAATAATTTGTTCTTAGCCATTCCTTCTTACCTTAAATAAATTATAATAACTCATACTCACTAAATCACAAACTTCAATTCAATTTCATAAGAGGGATATTTTCCATAAAGCAGAATACTTATTGCCTAATTCAAATTCATCAAATCAATCACTACAGAAAAATCATGAGGTACTTAGTACAAGAATCTAAAACTATTCTTAAATTATAACTCCACTCTACAGTCACTTTGCAAGATACTTCATATATAGCTATAGCTAACAATTACTTTTTTAACACAAATTGATGTGAGCTCCTCCTTAGATATAAAGTATCAGACTTAATTTTAATATAATTAAGCTATCCACTTCCACTGAGATTTTGAAGACAATTATAGACATATTTACCTTAAACTAATTTCAAGTTGGTGCAAAAAAACCTATGATGCTTCTGAACATCCTAAAGATTAAGCTAGCACTAAAAAGCTTATTCTTTCCTCCTCAGCACTAGGCCTTCAACCGAATAATGATTTCTTGGATTCTCAATCTCAGCACCATTAACATTTTAGACTGAATAATTCTGTACTGTGGGGCCATTCTGTATACTGTAAGATGTTCAGCAGTATCTCTGGTTTCCATCTACTGGTTCCAAGTAGCAACCCTATCCCAAGTTGTAACAACCAAAAATATTTCCAGACATTGCCAAAGGTAGTGAGGTGGGTGACAGCAGGGAAGAGACCAAAATTATTCCCAGTTTAGAACAACTGCCTTAGATCTTTCACTTTTTTTTTTTTTTGGTATTGGGATTTAACGTAGAGGCACTTTACCACTGAGCTACATCCCCAGCCCCTTTTTGTTTTTAGAGACAAGATTTCACAAAGTTGCTTATGGTTTCACTAAGTTGCTGAGGCTGGACTTGAATGTGCAATCCTCTTGCCTTAGCCTCCTGAGTCACACCCTTTTATTTTTTGCTTTATTAAAATAACACTCCTGAAACTGTATGAAGGACAAATAATTATTACATTTATTTTTAAAGATGCAAATAGAACAAAATTTGACAAAACATGAACACTTCTTGCTGCTGTTCTAATGTTCTCCATTTTAATGCAGGTATTACTTTATTTGTTTACTTTATTTAGTTGTTGGTGCTGGGATCCAACCCAGGGCTTTGGGCTTGCTAAGCTCCTGCTCTAACACTGCCTACACCCCTAGCTGCAGTGCAGGTACTCTACTAGTTCTGCTAACCCTATTCTAGGAGGCCCAAGAAGGCTATTTCTTTCTGGGTTTTTTTTTTTTTTTTTTTTTTTTTTTTTTTTTAATTACATCTAGAATCAGGACTTTCTCAGAAATGAACAGGGCTTCAGAGATACTTGTTATCAAACACTCAAGACAGAAAGTGTTTTAATCCATCAATGGTATCCTTAGAACAAGCTAATTATTCATCCTGATAAAAGGAAGGTGGTTGACAACTCCTCTGGTTTTTCAGATACACTGAAACTGTGCTTAAAGACACACTGTATAGCATCTTTTTCAGATGAACAGTTACCATTTACAGATAATATCTTTTGTTTAATTTCCCTGTACATCCTTGAATGCTGAGTCAATGCATACTTTTTCTTCATAAATCAAAGCAGAGAAAGAAAAGCTATCAGCATTTGTGTCCTATTTGTGCCAACAAGATTTACCTTACAATTACTAATATTCCCTTCATGCAGTTTTTAAAACCAACTGAGCAATTTTTTTCTTAAGTCTTTGCCCTTTGAACCTATAACTTTCACTCTTCCTAAACTTTAAAGAACATTTCACAATAATTAAATTTAAAATATGTAATAACTCTCCAAAATATTTTACAGATAATCTCTTATGAAGAGTGAAAAACTGTTCTTTTTTTTTGTGGTGCTGGGGATTGAACCCAGGGCCTTGTGCTTGCAAGGCAAGCACTCTACCAACTGAGCTATCTCCCCAGCCCAGAGTGAAATTTTTTTTTTTTTTTTGCGGTACTGGGGATCGAACTCAGGGCCTTGTGCTTGCAAGGCAAGCACTCTACCAGCTGAGCTATCTCCCCAGCCCCAGAGTGAAAAAGCTCTTAAAGACAATATTTGAATCTTAAGATTCTTCCTCTACAACCAAATTATTAAACTTTGGAGCCTCTTTGTGAAGTCATTTCATTCTCTGGTACTACTTTAATTCATAAGTAAAAACAAATGAAAACATTTATACTATACAAGCTCTGAAATATCTTCTGATTTTAAAAATCTTAACTCTGAAATATGTTTAAACACAATAAAACAAGAATTTTAAATAGAGAAAGTGATTTTTTTATCCATATCCCAAATTATTTTCTTTTTTGTATTAGTAAGGATTGAACCCAGAGTCTTACACATGCTAGGCAAGCACTCTACCCCTAAGCTACACCCCTAGCCCCATATACTGAATTTCTTTTTCCTCTCAGTAACAAAATTAGAATAGTGAGTACATTTGATAAAGCATAACTTTTTAAAAATGTCAGAATAAATGCTTTCTTGGATAATGATCCTAGCTTATTAAAAGGAGCAGAAATCAAACTAACAAAATTACAGATATTTTTATCAAAGAGAAAAGGAAAATACTGGTAGCCTTTTCTGTTGCAGCATTAGTGTACAATATTTGCCTTTTAAAATTCATATATAAAAAGATTTGGAACTGATGTTCTAGTTCAATTCTAGTTATACTCAGACATTAGTTCTAGGGAAAATTATACATAGTAATATGACTAGTGACTTTTATCTTTGGTGTTATAAATGCCAGTTAAAAATCAAATCATAATTGTTAGAAAGTCATTGTCTCTCCTCTGTAAATAAAATAAAAGTTAATTTCAGTGGGAAACTATATAATTTTAAGTCAGAAAAAGGCATGAAGGCAGTTCATATGTTTAATCGTTTGTTTTTCAAGCAGAAACAATTGTATATTATTTTACTGTATCTGTTTCTTTTCTTAAGGTATTATTATTTTTATAAAAAGTAAATTGGAAAAAGAAATGTGTGTTCTGCCAGTGTGAAAGAGTATTTAATTTAAGGTCTTGCATTGTTCTTTCTTTGTGAGTAATGATTCTTTAAAAGAATTTTTAATTCCTGTTCATGAGTAATATGAATGGGAGAAGAAAAAAAGCAAATATCTATCAAATAGCATTTGTTGTGCTATGTGATTCCCATAAGTCAGAGGTTCTAAAAAACATTAGTTCTCAGAAACATTAGTATCATAGAGGAAATAATTAGAAATGCTACCTCAGACCTCCTAAATTAGAAACTGAGGGTTAGACCCAAGGTTTTATCAACTTCTCTGAGTGATTTTGATACATAACAAAGTTAAAAAAATAAAATCACTGCTTAAGGTTCATCATACTTTGCCAACCACTTACACCAAAATTTCTAAATATATTAGCTTTAGCTTTAGATACTAGAGGTAATGTAGTGCATGACATGCTACACACAATATAATCTAGCCTTTGAAAAAGGCAACAAATACAAATGAGTGTTACCAGAAAAGGAGTAACATAAAATAAGTCTGATTAAAATGTTAGGTTTTTCTAGTGGATATATCTTGAGCCACAAGTGGTTCAGAGCCATCAATAATTTATTCCTATCCTGTTTTTCATTTAACATTCTGTTCTGATCTAAAACAGAGGTTACAGAACCTAAGCCAAGAACAAGTCTGAGTCTTGATGCTAACAAGTCAACTAACAAAATTTCAGAGAAAGCATGAAAGTCGGCATTAACCCCCTGTGTTCCAGAGTGTTCATAATCAGAAATGTATCACATGACTACAATGCAGGATCTACCTAAGTAACTGGAACAACATGTAGCATAAAGATTAATGCTCTGCTTCGATTAACTGAACCTTTTTTATATGACAGGCATTGTTCCAGATACTTTTAGTGACGTAAGTCAGAACTGCTCTTCATCTCAGTTCTCAACCTTATTAGGAAGACCATTCTGGATGAATGATTTAGCCTTTCTGAGCATCAGTTTCCTTATCAGCAAACATGGATAATTTCCATGAACATAGGATATTACTTTGATCATATCAGATAAACGGCATTTCTTGCCTATAAAATTAAATTGGCTATCACTACCTAGAGTAGTTCTGCTGCTCTCCATTACTGAGTATTATCAACTTGCTACAACAGTCTTTACTTATTCTATTGATTTTATCCAAATCCTCACTTTGAACCTGACAAAAAACAAGCTTAACAATATTGGATTTTCAATAAGGCAGTCAACACCACAGATAAAAAGCCAACACTGATGAAACAGATTTAATAATGAGCACAGGGTGTGAACCTTGTTTGGACCCTGATTCAAAAAGATATTTTAAGGACAATCAAGAGAATATTGACATATACTAGGAAACTGATATTAAGGAATCATGTTATTTTGTTACATTTTGTTAACTAATAAAACGTCCTCATTGTTTTGAGAAACATATCCTGAAGTATTCAGGGATAAAAGATTATTATATCAGGAATTTGCTTTCAAATATTTCAAGAAAAAAAAAAAAAAAAAGCTTAAAGAAGATATGGCAAAGGCTGATGTTGCTTAGTAGTAGAGTAATGACCCAGCATGAGTAAGGCCCTGTGTTCAATCCCCAGCACTGCAAAAAAATAGAACATATGGCAAAAATTTTATTACTGTTAAATTTAGATGCAGAGAACATAAGATTTCCTATCAAATTAGTTCTACTTTTATATATTTTGAAGATTTACATAGTTAACAAGCTAAAAATAAGATTTGTAGCAACTAAAACCTAAATATGTAAACTTTTTTGATAAGAGAATAATCCACAAAGTCATGGTATGAAAACCAAATGCTAATGCTTCATAAAAACAGTACAATAAAGACACATTTCTTATTAGTAAGCTTACCTCCGGTGTAGTGACTCTGAAAATTTAAGGCTGGCATAAATAAATTCTTTAACTTGAATGTATATATGAGGCACTGATTGAGACATGGGGAATTTTTTGGGGAAAGATTGCTGTAGAAAAAGAAAGTAAATATTGTTTTTGAAATTTTAGAAAAAGATATTCTAATCATTACAAAATATAAAAATTAAATTGATTTCATATTTGAATTAACAATAAATAACTGTATAAACTCTATTGTTGCTTTTCTATTTTTTTATATTTTAAAAAGATCCAAAATAATTCTGAAAAAAAAAGTGCAGCAATTTAACTTTATGCTTAAAATCATTTTATGAGACTTCTAACAAGCAGAGGTAGCACATATCAATACCTCTTTGTGTTCTGATGGTCAGCACTGCGCAGAAGTCTAATTGCTTGCTATGTTTTATTCATAATAATTGTATTATAGATATAAAGTATTTAATGGTGGCCATAAAAGTTATAGGCCAGCTTCCTGGCTCAGAATTACTGAATAATTCTAAGATACCCTCAACTTAGCTCCTGTGAAAGCTTGATGTTAATTCAAAAATATACCCAGTTTAATTCATAATTCTCAGAATGTCTTACAGCAGCTTTCAGATCATCAAACAGTATGGCTTACAGTGTGCTTCTTGGCTAAACTGCTTTATCAGTCAATATCCACTTGAAAATTCTCAGCCTCCAAATTCCTCTAAAACTTTAACCCAAAAGCTCATTTATACTTTAATAGGTCTAATCTACATTTCTAGCTTCACATTCATTTCAACCTTGTTACATTAGTGAAAGTACACTCACCAAGGTCACCAAGGTCACCGATGCCTTCGAGCTGTTAACTGCAGTGGAGCTTTTCATGTATCTGACCTCTCTGAAGTATCTGACTCAGTTGGCTCTTTCCTTAAATGATCTCTCTTTTCTTGGTATCCTGCTTTCCTTCTACTTCTCTACCTACTCTATTTCTCTTCTCCTGGCCATCCTTTAATTATTGCCTTAGGGTTTTATCCTAAACCTTCTCCTCTTACCTTGGATGATCTCATACTCCCATGATTTCAATCACCATGCAAATGCTAATATTTCTCAAATTATAATTCCAGATCAAATCCTTCTCTTGAGGTCCAAATCCCCATATCTAACTACCTACTGGACACCTCCATTTGGTTGTATTATTTCAGACCAATAGATCCAAAAGTGAAAATTATCATATTTTCCTTCAAAAACTGTTCCTCTTGTGTGTCCCATCATAGTGCATGCCACTACTATTCAATATAGAAATTTAGTTATTATACTTGACTCCTTTTATCTTCCTTATCCCTCATAAGAAAATAACCACCACCTTCTGCTGTTCAACTTCCTGATTACCTCCTAAGCCAGGTTCTACAACCAGAGCTCTTATTCAGGTCACCAACCTCTCTTACTTGGATAACTGTAAAAATCTTTTAGCTACTCTCCCTTCCATCAGTCTTACTCTTCTCTAATCATTTACAGGTTAGCCAGAATGATATTCCTAAAGCACAAATCTGATTATGTTCTTACTGCTGAAAACCATTTATTGGCTTGTGACAACTCCTGGGATAAAGGCTATACTTCCCAATATTATATTGGAAAGGGCTATTATGATTTGACCCTTTCTGTTTCTCCAATTACATTTTCTTCCTTCTTTTTTTTTTTTTGGTGTGTGTGTGTATGCGCGTGTGTGTGTGTGTGTGTGTGTGTGTGTGTGTGCATGCGCTACAACTAACCCAGGGGCACTTTATCACTGAGCTCATCCCCAGCCATTTTTTATGTTTTATTTTGAGACAGGGTCTCACTAAGTTGCTGAGGGTGGCCTGGAAGTTGCAATCCTCCTGTCTCAGTATCAGGAGTCACTGGGATAACAGACATCTTCCAATTACATTTCTGGATTATTATCTCCTACACTTCTTCAATCTTGTATGTTACACTACAGGATTACAGCCTTTATGCATGCAAAAATACTGAACAGTGAATATGATTTCCTAAATTAGGAGCTTAATCTAAGGAATAAAGGTATATATTAAAAGCTCCTTACAAAGCTTCCTTTAAATTACAAACCTATTTAGAATTGTTTATCATAACTGGAAGGGAAAATAAACATCACTCAGTTCAACTTCATTTGACAGAAGAGGCCCTAATACCCAAATAAGGTAAGTCACTTGGCCATAGTAAGCTACAAGCAGAGCTAATGTGTGAATCCAGTCTGGTTCAGTGCTTTATTTCAGTGGCAGGGGTGTGTGTGGGGGGGTGTTATTGAGGATTTAACCCAAGGGTACTTTACCACTGATTTACATTCCCACTCCTTATTTTTTTATTTTGAGACAGGGCCTCACTAAGTTGCTAAGGCTGGCCTCAAACTTGTCATCCTCCTGTCTCAGCCTCTCACGTCACTGGATTATAAGTGTGCACCACCACAACTGGCTGGTTCAGTGCTCTTGATACAGATGCTATAGCCTAAACAAACTCCTACAAACAAAAGAAAATAACACCAAGCCATGAAAGGAAGAATATTCTAGTAATGTTTCTTAACACAGACAACTTTAGGGTTCAAAAACTAGAGCATTAGAAGGATTATTCTGGTCTTTTAGCAATGTTAGTTATAATCTAAAAGCTGTGCATTTAATTACTTGGTTCTACATTTAGTAATTATTTCACATCACATGACTAGGTTGTACATAAAAAAATGACAAAAATTTATATTCACAATTCACTCTGAATTCAGTCTTGCCTATTCTGACAATAAAAATGTAGAAAAGAACCAGGCACAGTGGTGGTGCATGCCTGTAATCCCAACAGCCCAGGAGGCTAAAGGAGTCAGAAATACTACCAACAAGCTCAAAGCCATTATCAGCAACTTTGCAAAGTCCTAGGCAAGTTAGCAAGACCCTGTCTCAAAATATAAAAGGGCTGGGAATGTGGCTCAGTGGTTAAGTGCACCTGGGTTCAATCCCTGGTACTAAAAAAAAGTAGGAAAAGACTGAATTTATAAAGAACTGGAAAAAAAAATAAAAAGAAGAAAACAAAAATAAAGATAATAAAAGAGGTAATAGCTGCAGAAAATATGCTGTTCATTTCTCATAAGATTTGATTCTCCCCAGCAATACTGGGTAAGTGCAATTTTCCATGTTCGTATGTATGTATGAGCACTCATGTGTATCCCAGAATATCCTACATATTCAACTACTTCCTTTCTCTACCCTGTCTTTTATTTAGTTATCTTGTCTCCAGAAATATATTCCTTCTTCCAAAGGAAATATGCAGGGAGATATTGCCTTCGTGTATCTTTCACTTAACCAAGATAAAATTTTTATAGAACTACACTTCTTTTAAAAAGCTACAATAAGATCTTCCACAATGCTGAGTATTTCAAATAAATTCTCTTCTTTCCCTAGAATATATTTTTATTAAAATAATTCATGCAACATTTAGTACATATTACTTGGAATTCACTCAACACAAGTAACGTTTGCCACAGGAATCCATGTACCATTTGGGACAACATTTCCTTCTAGCATCCCCAGGAAAGCCCTTCTTCACCACATCAAAATAGTAGAATAATAGTATAATCTTTACAAGTTAACAAAATATAATTTTTTCAAATAATGCAACCAAAAAACTGTCCCCAAAAGTCATTCTTACTTATAATATCAGGTTAATTGTATGTAGTACTGTAGATCACGAATTTATTTTTTAAATTCTTAAATTAAAAACTAATTCATACCTTTTCAAGGTCCGGATCTTGAAAAGGAAACTTGCTGGTGACTATTCTATATTCTTCTTCACTGACAATAGGGATGGGGCTATAATTATCTTCTTCAAAAATGTCCCTGTTAAAAGAAAATTAAAAACATATTATTATAAAATATATCATTAGAGTATTACAAGACAGTATCTTAAGAACCCAACTATGACAAAAGCATTTTTTATTTGTCAGTTAAAAGTCCAAAGAGGACAATACTGTCTAATCATCCACAATTCTAAAATGCAAGCATAAGTCCTGTCCCTCAAAATTCAGGTTATGTCTTCTCAATACTTTTAGTTTTCTACTCTAGAACAATTCTTAAAATGATATAGTCCGAACAAGTTCATTATTGGCATTAAAAACAGATGAAGAGCAGTCCAGTCAGATTTTTTGATAGGGACAATTTTCAAATTGTCTTGTGTCTTCTCTCTTCCCAGCTAGACCACAAGCACTTGATGAACTAAATATTATATTTATTTAGTCTCTCATAATGTTGTGATTAGAAATGAACCTTTTACAGTTAGTAAGGCAGACACATTTACTACTCATCACATATCCATGTGCTCTCCTACACAGTCCCTGAGTTAGGCAGGACCACATAACTAGTTGTGGCCACTGGCATAACAGAAGGGATATGTGCTACTTTAAGAATGAAGTATTTATAAGCCAACTGTGTAATCCTCCTCCCCATAGTGACAAAGGAAGCAATATGTTTAGAAGACAGAATCACAAACATAAATAGCCTGGATCTCTGACTACTAAACATACTGTAAACATTAGTATGAGTGAGAAACTGTCTGTGTGGAGATTTTGGGGGTCTTGTTGTTCTTGTTGCTGTAGCATAATACAGCCTGTCCTAAGATAGCTGCTGTTCAATCATTAACTTATTTTTATTCAACAATTCAGTTAAATATTTACTGACACCTATTACATTCTAGGCTTTGAACTATGATGAAAATTCCTTACTTCATAAAGACAAAAGCCAGATTCCTGGGAGCACAGTGGTACACAACTATAATCCCAGCAGCTCAGGAGGCCAAGGCAGGAGAAATGTTGAGTTCAAAGCCAGCCTCAGCAATAGTGAAGCACTAAGCAATTCGGTGAGACCCTATCTCTAAAAAAATACAAAATAGGGCTGAGGATGTGGCTCAGTGGTTGAGTGCCTCTGAGTTCAATCTGTGGAACCCCCTGCCCCCCAAAAAGCCAGATCCATGTCCTTGAATCAAATATGAGAGACAGATACACAAATTATGTTTATAATGAGGTATTCTACAATACAGTAAGATACAAGAGTCAAAACAGGACATGGCAGGAATTAACTATCAAAAACAGGTGGAGGAATATCTCATGGAAAGTTCTACAGAGGAGCTATGGACTCTGATGATGAAAGATGAAAAGAAACACTACTAATGAGATTATGGGGAAAAAGCATTTGGGATAAAGGAACATATGTGCGAAGGCATAAAGAGGGAAAAAGTATAAATATCAGGGGGTGTAAAACAATAGTATTCAGATATTGCTGGAGTGTAAAGTTTATCAGACACATGTTGAAAGATGAGGTTGGGCAGTTTGACAAAATGGAAGCACACAGACTTTATACTTAAGGCAATAAAAGGTTTTAGGAAGGAGAATGTCATAGGAAGATTTTTTACTATATGGAGAACAAATTGGAAAAAGGCCAATAATGAATATAGAAAGATCAGTTAGAAACACTAAGGAACAATCTAAATAAAAGGTGATGAGGGTTTGAATTAAAACTATAGTAGAGGGCTGGGGATATAGCTCAGTTGGTAGAGTGCTTGCCTCACAAGCACAAGGCCCTGGGTTCCAATTCCCAACACCACAAAAAAAAAAAAAAAAAAAAAAAAAACTATAGTAGAGAAGGCAGAAAGGAAGTAACATGCTTTTAAGAAGTAGAATATATAGTACCTAAAATTAAATGGGATTGTGAGGGAAAGTATACTTATGACAAATCTGGTTTCTAGATAGGGCAAATGAATAAATGATATTTAATTCATCAGAGACATTTGTTGAGGTAAGGCATACAGAGAAATGTGTGGTTTGGGTGGTAGATGATGCCCAGTTGGTAAAAATTTATTCTTAGGTCTTGATAACATGTTAGAAATGAAGACATGGGTTTGTAAATCATGACTGCACACAAAGTAAGGCTCAATTCACTTAAAATATGGTGAGAAGATTCCATTTATTCTAGTTCATTCTAAACATTGCTTTAAAATAAAGTAAAAGGTTAAAAAGCAAGTTATAGGACTGAAGTTATAGAACCAAATTCTGCAAACATATAATGAGGTCCTATTCTGTGCAAAACACTGTATTAGGGTTAAGTAATCAAGAATATAGAAATAGCTCCACAACATTGGTCTGGGCAATGATATTTTGGACACAATCTCAAAAGCACAAGTAACAAAAGCAAAAGTAGACAAATGAGACTACATCAACTTAAAAAGTTGCTGCACAGCATAGTAAACAAAAGTGAAGAAACAACTCAGATTAGGAGAAAATACTTGCTAATATACATCTGATAAATCTGCTAAGAGATAAATATAAAAAATATAAGGAACTCAACAGCAAGAAAGAATATGTGGTACATATACACAATGGAATACCATTCAACCTTAAAAATGAAGGAAATTCTATCATTTGCAATAACATGAATGAACCTTTAGGATATAAGGGACATATGTCAGGCAAAGAAAGATAAATACTAAATAATCTTACTTGCTTGTGGAATCTTAAAAAAGTCAAACTTATAGAAGTAGAGAGTAGAACAGTGGTTTCTAGAAGGTGGATACCCCTTACCAGGAACAAGGGATGAGACAAGATGTTGGTCAAAGGGTATGAAGTTTCAGTTAGACAGGAGGATTAAATGTTTGAGATCTATTGCACAGCAAGGTGACTATAATTAGTAATGTGGCATGTATTTCAAAATAGCTAGACAGGAAATTTTAAACACTTGCACTACAAGAAAGTATGCATATAAGATAATGGGTATGGCTGGGCATGGTGGCCCAGGAGGCTGAGGCAGGAGAATCAAAGCCATCCTCAGCAACACAGCAAGGCCCTCAGCAACTTAGCAAAACCCTTCCTCAAAAGAAAAAATAAAACAAAGGGCTGGGGATGTACTCAGTGATTAAGCATTCCTGGGTTCAATACCTGGTACAAAAAAAAAAAAAAAAAGATGGGTATGTTAGTTTGATTTAATCATCCATATTATCAAAACATCATATTATATTCCATAAATATAAACAATTATTATTTGCCAACTAAGAATGATAAACAGCCAGGTGTGGTGGTGCAATTCCTTTAATTCCAGCAGCTAAGGAGGCTGAGGCAGGAAGATTCCAAGTTCAAAGTCAGTCTCGGCAACTAAGCAAGACCCTGTCTCAAAATTAAAAAGGGCTGGGGCTCAATGGTTAAGTGCCCTGGGTTCAATCCCTGGTAGTAGCAGTAGCAGTAATAGTAATAATAAAATAAAAGCTTGGGTATATAAAATGTATAAAAATAAATAAAATGTTGGCATTCACAATGTGGTCAGAGAACTACACATAGATAAAGTATAGTAGTAGTGAAATCATAAATTCTATCATGGATACAGTCAAGTTTTAATTATTCAGTACTGATAAAAACTTTTACTTTTTCCCCATTTTACTATTGTCAATTCACTACTTGTAAAATATTTGAAGATATAGGTCAGGGTAAGCCAAACTACAATTTTACTATTTCTCAAAAATTTAGGCAAAAAGTGTGATCTAGAATGATGTTGAGAATTATGTATTTATTGTTACAATTGGAAAACTATTATTTGTTCTCCTCCACTACTATTATGGAGAATAAAGTTAATCTTATCTTTACTTGAATGAACTCTTTAGCTTCCCAAAGGAAAAAGTACTTCATTGTTTCCCTAATTTGGGAGAGTAATGTCACTCCTAGAAGTCTTAAAATAGATAAAAGAGAATGGCTGGCTCAATACAATTTAACAACAATTATAAAATCTTAAACTTCCTTCTGAAGAGGCCAAATAAATGACAACCCAAAGATTTTGTAAGTATAAAGATATTATATCACAATACATCACAACATATGCTATATATCACTGCCTCCATCAATAAGTACTACTGTTACTTTTAAAATAATATTAAAAATTGATGATAGCAATATGGACTCATCAATATTGTCAATTATCTCAACCGGGACATCATCCTGACAATATCACTCCTAAAGAATGTTAATACAACAAACTCAAATAAGGATTTATTTAGTTGATTTTAATTTCAGTATATCACCTTGTAAGTATAATACAATGTAAATATAATTTTAATATAAGTATATCACCACTTAATAAGAATTGTTATAGAATTTAGAAGGTTAGCTTTCATGGTGTTCAAAATTGTTGGGGTAAGTGCTAAGCTGGTATTTTTAACTTAAGATCATCAGATATTATTGACATATTACTTTTATCATCAGATATTATTAACATATTACTTTTATCATACTTTGGGTAACCTAGATATAAGATCTCAAGATTGACTCTTTTCTGAAAGAGAAAGAGAAAGAGAGGGAGGGAGAGAGGGAGAAAAGGAGGAAGTAAAAAGGAAAAGAGAGAAGAGAGAAAGGAAGGAAGGGGAGGGGAAGAAAGTTTTTAGTAATTACAAGTAGAGGCAGATTTTTCTTGGCAATGCAAAGTCTCACAGATATTAAAATACTTTAATCCATGCCTTCAGGCAAGTGGTTATAGTAATAGCAATTTTCCTATTTAGAGTCTTTAAAATTCTTAATATACTTAGGTTGTTTGTAAAAAACGCTTTACCTAAACCAAATTTAAAAGCTATAAATTTCAGTTTCTTCTGTGAAATTCCTTTGAATACTCATAGCCTTATAGATATATAATCATTTACTGAAAAATCATAGATATTAGTACTAAAAGTAAGTATAATTAAAAACTAATTATAAATGGTACAGTCACTATGGAGGACAGAATGGCAGTTTCTCAAAAAATGAAAACTATATTTACTATATGACCCAGCATTCCATTCCTGGGTATAAACTCAAAAAGATTTAAAAATAGGAACTCAAACAGATATATGTATAGGCACGTTCACAACAGCATTACTCACAATACCTAAGAAGTAGAAACAATCTAAATGTCCATCAACAAATGAAGAAACAGGTGCGCTGGACCCGTGGGGCGCTGGCTTCCTGGAAGCGTCCAGTGCCCGCTCTTCCCTGCTGCATGCCGCCCAGAGGCCACCTGGCCTGGCCTTGTGGAGCGCCTCCTCCCACACCTGAGGCGGCTGCCCAGAGCACGTGTTCTTAGTCTCCGGTAGCTCTCCTGGCTCCAGCACTGTGCCGGTGGCCCAGGCTTGAGCAGTATAGGAAGGTACCTAATCTGCGAATTCTGCCCTGTAGTGGGGATGGAAAGTTTTTTCAAAGAACCAACTATTCCGGCCCGCCCGCAGGTTGCTTCAGAGACCAGCACAGGGCGCCAGGGACTCCCCCAAGCAGCCCAGCCCCCTCCGGTGGGAAGCACCTCTCTAGGCTAGCTTCCCAGGGCAGACTGCCCAGTGAGAGCCTCTCGACGCAGAGCCAGCCACAAGTCCCCAAGCCAGCGGAGATATTTGACACGCAAGCAGCTTCTGGGACCAGGGCTGGGCAGCCAGAGACCTCTCCAGGCAGCATTGTCCCCCTCCAGCTGCAGGCTTTTTCCACGGGGCAATCCAAGATGGCGGACTAGAGGGTGACTGCATCTCCAGTCGCCCTAGAACCCAGGATTCAAGAAGGGGAGGCATTGAGAGACTCGGACTAAGATAGAACCATGGGGTGAGTCTCCCCCACCCAGGGAAGCTCAGCTGGGTGGCAGGCCAGGATTCGACTGGCTTATGAGAGTAGGACAGGGCAGATAGCGTCTCCCCCAGGCAGCTCTGTGCAGTCTGGCGGTGGGCTCCGCCCACAGGGACAGATCCTCCAGCCTCTCGGAACAGGCCCCCCAGTGAGAGCCCTTCTGCACAAATGCAGCCCGGCCAGCCCCGGCCACCTCCGGCCTGCCCGCTGGTTGCTTCAGTGACCAGCGCAGGGCGCCAGGGACTTCCCCAAGCAGCCCAGCTCCCCTCCGGTGGGAAGCGCCTCTCTAGGCTAGCTTCTCGGGGCAGACCGCCCAGTGAGAGCCTGTCTACACAGAGCCAGCCACAAGTCCCCAAGCCAGTGGAGACCTCCGACCTACAACCAGCCTCTGGGACCAGGGCTGTGCAACAAGAGACCTCTCCAGGTCTCTCTCCCTGGAACCAGTAGCGGGCTAGGTGCAGCGTTCTTCAGAAGCACTGCATTATCAAATTAATCCAAGACTTCTGGCTACTGAAGGTTGGTAGGTGATACACTGGAAATCTACAGGGTCACTATAAGCCAATAGAGGAAATCTACAATATCACAGAGTCCCATTGACATCTGATCAATATGAGAAAACAAGGGAAGAAAATGTCCGAAACAAACCTAGATACTATATCAATAAAACCCAATGACAGCACAGCAGAAGAAATGTCCGAAAGGGAGTTCAGAATGTACATAATTAAAACAATCAGGGAAGCAAACGAGGAGATGAAAGAACAAATGCAGGCATTAAATGAACGCACTAATCAACAGTTAAAAGAGCAAATAACGGAAGCAAAAGAGCATTTCAATAAAGAGTTACAGATACTGAAAAAAAAACAAACGGAAATCCTTGAAATGAAGGAAACAATAAACCAAGTTAAAAACCCCATAGTAAGCATAAACAATAGGATAGATCACCTGGAAGACAGAACCTCAGATATTGAAGACAAAATATTTAATCTTGAAAACAAGGTTGACCAAACAGAGAAGATGGTAAGAAATCATGAACAGAATCTACAAGAATTATGGGATATCATGAAGAGGCCAAATTTAAGAATAATTGGGATTGAGGAAGGCTTAGAGAAACAAACCAAAGGAATGAACAATCTATTCAATGAAATAATATCAGAAAATTTCCCAAATCTCAAGAATGAAATGGAAAACCAAGAACAAGAGGCTGATAGGACTCCAAATATGCAAAATTACAAGAGATCTACACCAAGGCACATTATTATGAAAATACCTAACATTCAAAATAAAGACAGAATTTTAAAGGCCGTGAGAGAAAAGAATCAGATTACATTCAGGGGGAAACCAATAAGAATATCAGCAGATTTTTCAATCCAGACCCTAAAAGCTAGAAGGGCTTGGAACAACATTTACCAAGCCCTGAAAGAAAATGGATGCCAACCAAGAATTTTATACCCAGCAAAACTTACTTTCAGATTTGACGATGAGATAAAATCCTTCCACGATAAACAAAAGCTAAAGGAATTTACTAAAAGAAAGCCGGCATTACAGAACATTCTCAGCAAAATATTCCATGAGGAGAAGATGAAAAACAACGATGTAAATCAGCAACGGGAGGAACTAGCCTAAAGGAATAGCCAAATAAAGGAGAAACCAAATCATGTCAAAAAACAAAAATGAGTCCAATGACTAGGAATACAAATCATATCACAATAATAACTGTGAATGTTAATGGCCTGAACTCATCAATCAAAAGACATAGACTGGCAGATTGGATTAGAAAGAAAAATCCAACAATATGCTACCTGCAAGAGACCCATCTCATAGAAAGAGATACCCATAGACTAAAGGTGAAAGGATGGGAAAAAACATACCATACACATGGACACAGCAAAAAAGCTGGAGTATCTATCCTCATTTCAGATAATGTGGATTTCAAGCCAAAACTAGTCAGAAGGGATAAAGAAGGACATTTCATACTGCTTAAGGGAAGCATAAATCAGCAAGACATAACAATCATAAATATCTATGCCCCGAACATTGGCTCATCCATGTACGTCAAACAAATCCTTCTCAATTCCAGAAATCAAATAGACCACAACACAATAATACTAGGTGATTTTAACACACCTCTCTCACTGCTGGATAGATCGTCCAAACAAAAATTGAATAAAGAAACCATAGATCTCAACAACACAATCAACAATTTACACTTAACCGACTTATATAGAATATACCATCCAACAAAGAATGAATACACTTTCTTCTCAGCAGCACATGGATCCTTCTCTAAAATAGACCATGTTTTATGCCACAAAGCTACTGTTAGCAGATACAAGAAGATAGAGATACTACCTTGTACTCTATCAGATCATAATGGACTGAAATTAGAAATAAATGACAGAATAAAAAACAGAAACTTCTCCAATACTTGGAGATTAAATAATACACTATTATATGATGAATGGATAACAGAAGACATCAGGAGGAAATTAAAAAATTCTTAGAAGTAAATGAGAACAAAGACACATCATATCAAAATCTCTGGGACACTATGAAAGCAGTACTTAGAGGGAAATTTATTTCATGGGGCGCATTCAACAAAAGAAGTAGAAATCAACAAATAAACGACTTAACACTACAGCTCAAAGCCCTAGAAAAAGAAGTGCAGACCAACACCAAAAGTAGTAGAAGACAGGAAATAGTTAAAATCAGAGCTGAAATCAACGAAATTGAAACAAAAGAAACAATCGGAAAAATTAACAAAATAAATAGTTGGTTCTTTGAAAAAATAAACAAAATTGATAAACCCTTAGCCACGCTAACAAAGAGAAAAAGGGAGAAAACTCAAATTACTAAAATTCGGAATGAACAAGGAAATATCACAACAGACACGAGTGAAATACAAGCTATTTTGAAAATCTATACTCCAACAAAACAGAAAACCTCGAAGACATCAACAAATTTCTAGAGACATATGAATTACCTAAACTGAACGAGGAAGACATACACAACTTAAATAAATCAATTTCAAGCAATGAAATAGAAGAGGTCATCAAAAGCCTACCAACAAAGAAAAGTCCGGGGCCAGATGGGTTCTCAGCCGAGTTCTACAAAACCTTTAAAGAAGAGCTCATTCCAATACTTCTCAAAGTATTCCGTAAAATAGAAGAGGAGGGAACCCTCCCAAACTCATTCCATGAAGCCAATATCACCCTGATACCTAAACCAGACAGAGATACATCGAGGAAAGAAAATTTCAGACCAATATCCTTAATGAACATCGACGCAAAAATTCTCAACAAAAGTTTAGCAAATCGCATACAAAAATATATTAAAAAGATAGTGCACCACGATCAAGTGGGTTTTATCCCAGGGATGCAAGGTTGGTTCAACATCCGGAAATCAATAAATGTCATTCACCATATCAACAGACTTAAAGTTAAGAATCACATGATTATTTCAATAGATGCAGAAAAAGCATTCGATAAAATACAACATCCCTTCATGCTCAAAACACTAGAAAAAATTGGGGTAGTGGGATCATTCCTTAACATTGTGAAGGCCATCTACGCTAAGCCCATGGCCAATATCATTCTAAATGGTGAAAAACTGAAAGCATTCCCCCTAAAAACTGGAACAAGGCAGGGATGCCCTCTTTCACCACTTCTATTCAACATCGTTCTTGAGACTCTGGCCAGAGCAAGTAGACAAACCAAAGAAATTAAAGGGATACGAATTGGAAAAGAGGAACTCAAACTATCCCTGTTCGCTGATGACATGATTATATATTTAGAGGAACCTGGAAATTCCACCAGAAAACTCTTAGAACTCATAAGTGAATTCAGTAAAGTAGCAGGTTACAAGATCAATGCTCATAAATCCAATGCATTTTTATACATAAGTGATGAATCTTCAGAAAGAGAAATTAGGAAAACTACCCCATTCACAATAGCATCAAAAAAATAAAATACTTGGGAATCAATCTCACAAAAGAGGTGAAAGACCTCTACAATGAGAACTACAGAACATTAAAGAAAGAAATTAAAGAAAACCTTAGAAGATGGAAAGATCTCCCATGTTCATGGATAGGAAGAATTAATATTGTCAAAATGGCCATACTACCAAAAGTGCTATATAGATTCAATGCAATTCCAATTAAAATCCCAATGATGTACCTTACAGAAATAGAGCAAGCAATTATGAAATTCATCTGGAAGAATAAGAAACCCAGAATAGCTAAAGCAATCCTCAGTAGAAAGAGCGAAGCAGGGGGTATTGCAATACCAGATCTTCAACTCTATTACAAAGCAATAGTAACAAAAACGGCATGGTATTGGTACCAAAACAGACAGGTAGATCAATGGTACAGAATAGAGGACATGGACACAAACCCAAATAAATACAATTTTCTCATACTAGACAAAGGGGCCAAAAATATGCAATGGAGAAAAGATAGCCTCTTCAACAAATGGTGCTGGGAAAACTGGAAAACCATATGCAACAGAATGAAATTAAACCCCTATCTCTCACCTTGCACAAAACTCAACTCACAATGGAGCAAGGACCTCGGAATCAGACCAGAGACCCTGCACCTTATAGAAGAAAAAGTAGGTCCAAACCTTCAACTTGTTGGCTTAGGAGCAGACTTCCTTAACAGGACTCCCATAGCCCAAAAAATAAAAGCAAGAATCAACAACTGGGATAGATTCAAATTAAAAAGCTTTCTCTCAGCAAAAGAAACTATCAGTAATGTGAAGAGAGAGCCTACAGAGTGGGAGAATATCTTTGCCACTCATACTTCAGATAGAGCGCTAATTTCCAGAATCTATAAAGAACTCAAAAACTCTACACCAAGAATACAAAGAATCCAATCAACAAATGGGCTAAGGAAATGAACAGACACTTCACAGAAGAAGATGTACAAGCAATCAACAGATATATGAAAAAATGTTCAACATCTCTAGTAATAAGAGAAATGCAAATCAAAACTACCCTAAGATTTCATCTCACCCCAATTAGAATGGCGATTATCAAGAACATAAGCAACAATAGGTGTTGGCGAGGATGTGGGGAAAAAGGAACACTCATACATTGCTGGTGGGGTTGCAAACTAGTGCAGTCACTCTGGAAAGCAGTATGGAGATTCCTCAGAAAGCTTAGAATGGAACCACCATTTGACCCAGCTATCCCACTCCTTGGCCTATACCCAAAGGACTTAAAATCAGCATACTACAGAGATACAGCCACATCAATGTTCATTGCTGCTCAATTCACTATAGCCAGATTGTGAAACCAACCCAGATGCCCTTCAATTGATGAATGGATAAAGAAACTGTGGCATATATATACAATGGAATATTACTCTGCCATGAGGAATGACAAAATTATGGCATTCGCTGGCAAATGGATGAAATTGGAGGATATCATGCTAAGTGAGATAAGCCAATCTCAAAAAACTAAAGGACGAATGATCTCGCTGATAAGCGGATGAGGACATATGGGGGGGGTAGGAGGGGTTAGGGTTAGGGTTAGGGTTAGGTTTAAGGTTAGGGATAAGGAGGGTGAGGGTTAGAGTTAGGGTTAGGGAGGGGGGCAAGTATGGAGGAAGGAAGTACTGTATAGAGGGTAAAGAGGGGTGGGAGGGGTGGGGGGAAGGGAAAAAATAACAGAATGAATCAAACAACATTACTCTATGTAAATTTATGATTACACAAATGGTATGCCTTTACGTCATGTACAAACAGAGAAACAACATGTATCCCATTTGTTTACAATAAAAAAAAAATAGATAAAAAAAAAAAAAAAGAATGAGGAAGAAAGGAATGTATAGAGGGAAAAGAGGGGTGGGAGGGGGGAAGGGAAAAAAATAACAAAATGAATCAAACAACATTGCCCTATGTAAATTTATGATTTTTAATTAAAATTAAAAAAAACAAATGAAGAAACAATATATAGTAAAAAGATAAAATAGAATATTATTCAGCCTTAAAAGGGAATGAAATTCTAATATATACAATGTGAATGAACCTTGATGACATTATGCTAAGTGAAATGATCTGCACACAAAAACACAAAAGAACAAATATTGTATGGTTTCACTTACATGAGTTACCTAAAGCAGTTAAATTTTAGAGACAAATGAAATTTTAGAGGCTGCCAGGAGGTGGAGAAAGGAAGAAATGAGTTATTGTCCAGTGGGTACAGAACTTCTGTTTGAGAAGATAAAAAGTTTCTAGACATAGATGGTGGCAATAGTTGCAACAAGGTAAATGTAGTAAATGTACTTAACACACTGACTTGGATTAAAATGGTCAATTTTATGTGTATTTTACCATATTAAAAATTGATTATAAGCATTTTTGGGGGTTCTATGCAAAATCAGTTGATTGAGCATTTAACAAACTTATTCATTACATTAAGGCACATGGCTTAGACTAACCTGAATACTCCAGCCCATTTCTTAAGCAGTGTTTCATTGTATTGATCTCTTATTTCAAATAAAAGGTCAAAAAGTCGGTTCACTGGAAAACCATAACCCTAAAATACCGAAAAAAGAAACAAAAAAGCAAATAAGTGTATAAAAATATTTATTAAAAAACGTGGGAATACTAAAGAATCATTTGGAAGAGTTCACTAAGGTACATTGTACATCATTCCCAAAGCATATAATGATTTTTTAACTTTCTACTAAACTTCATTAAGATAGAGGTCTAGAAAGAGTTTCAAAAGGCTGGAAATTTTTTTCCACTTCTCTCTTTTCAGTCAGGAAGAGAGAGTACTGGAAAAGTGTTAAAGAGTCAGGATGGGAAAGAGTTGAAGATTAGTGATTTTGTATAACTGTGTGCCTAGAGTAAACAAGAGGTAAAGGAACAAATTTGTCTGAAACATGTTGACTTCTTTTGTACCTTCAATTTCAGACAGACTTTGTCCTAAAAGGCAAATTAGTATCTTTCCATCAAATATATATGTACTCCCTAAACTTTATTCCTTTCCACTCCAAGCTCACTGAAATCCTACCCCTTTCAGGGTCAGACATCTTTTCCTACTTTGCACAGTTGTCCCTTTTCCTCTCCAGGGTTTATCCATCTTTGTTCTTGATTCAATCTCCTTCTGTAGGAACTGTTCTGTGGATTATCTACTTATTCTATTATGCCTTCAGTTTTCCCTAGCTCCTTTTCCTTGGCTAAATAAACATGCTAAACTGTCTCCCATCTTTAAACTAAGAACAACAAAAGAGACTAAAAAAGTCCTCTCAAATTTCTGCGGCTGCTAGGTGTTTCCCCGTCATTTCTTTTATGGCCACACCTAATGCAATCTAACTCCCATTCCTATACCTCTATTTAAACTGCTCAGCAATGTCAAAGATTATCTCCTAAATATAAAATTCCAAGATCTCAAGTGAGACAGCTTTCTTAAAACTCCTCAGCTTTGAATTCTGTAACACCACCCCACTATCCTTGTGCTTTACATCTATAAACAATTCTTCCAGTTTCCTTGTTTAATATCTATCACTATCTTTCCATCTTTTCTTTTAACTCTCCAGAGCAATACTAACTCTAATGACTTCAATTGATACTTTTCTGGTTATTCTGAATCTGTATCACTAGCTAGACCTCTAAATTCCAAACAATTCCAATAAATTCCAACACCTTGTTAGGCATCTCCACTCAGTTGGCCAGCAATCACATTAAAATTAACTTATTTTCTCCCTTTCTAACTAAACCATGTGTCTTTTTACTTTCTATGATAACAGTTCTATCATCAACCAGTTTATCAAGAGAAAAACTTTAAAATCATCTAAACTCTCCTCTACATATTTAATCAGTCACTAAATACTTTTCATTTTACCCCCTTTACAAATCTCCTTCAAATCTTTCATTCTTCTAGAAATATTCCCAGTATAACTGACTTATTTCAGGTCCTTCACATCTCTTGCCTAGATTATTATAAGTATTTCCTAAACTAAAATCACACCTGCCTATTTCAACAGAATAGATTTCCCAAACCCTCAAAATTACCAACCATCCAAAAGTACAAGCCCCATCATGCCATTCCCCTGGTTAAAAACTACAAAAGGTTTACTGAAGTCCTACAAGACCTACCATAATCTAGTTCAAACTACGTTATCAGTTTCATCACCATGATTTGCACTTCCTTTCTTATACCCATACACTAGTTTCTAATATTATCAAGCTCCTAAACCAGTCTCACATTCACTATCCCAAAACTGGATCTATAGTTTGCACATGCTCTTCCCTTACTATCCTTTCCTTCCTGTCAACTTGATGAAACCCACTCTTCAAATTCCAGCTCAAATTTCAACTCTCTGTATTTGGCTTCCCCAATTCCAGGAAATGAAATTAGTCATTCTATCTTCTGTGAGCTCAAGCTCTTTAACATATTGTTTTATTATACTGCTTATTAAATACATTATTGATTTACAACTAAATTGAATTTCTTAAAACCAAGGATTTTTATGTCCCTACCTTCTTACTTACTTTTTTGTCTCTACCATTTTATATATCAAATAACTGCTAATAGGATGCTTAAAAAGTATTAATGAATAAATCAATAAATGTTTACTTTCAATTTGCCTAACAGGCAGTAAGCAGAACTAAACTGTGTTGGTGTTACTTTTTACTTTATTGTTTAGTCACCTTGTTTTGTTTTTTGTTTTTTGGGTTTTTTTTTTTTAGTTGTCAATGGACCTTTATTTTGTTATTTATATGTGGTGCTGAGAATTGAACGCAGTGCCTCACACATGCTAGGCAAGTGCTCTACCACCTTGTTACAACCTTGTTTTAAATGATAAAACACTGATATTTTAAAAAGCAAAATTTCCTTAGGGTGGCCGGTTTAAAAAATCTAAAAATTAGCTGGGTGCAGTGGCACATGCCTGTAATTCCTCCTACTTAGGCAGCTGAGACAAGAGGATTGCAAGTTCAAGATCAACCTCAGCAATTTTATGAGACCTGGTCTCAAAATAAAAAACATTAAAAGGGGTTAGGGGTGTGGTTCAATGGTAGAGCACTTGCCTAGCATGTGTGAGGCACTGTGTTCAATTCTTGGCACCGCTTATAAATAAGCTAAATAAAGGTCCATCAACAACTAGAAAAAATATTTTTAATAAAAAAAATTAAAAGAAGTGGGGATATAGCTCATGGTAAAGCACCCTAGATTCAATCCCCAGTACAAGAAAAAGATTATGCAACATTCCTTAACTACTTTTAATGAAAAAGACACCTCCATTCTTCAATAGGTTTAAAATTAAAAGCCATAATAAAATCCACCAAATAATAAGTCTGTCAATTTTTAGCAAAATGAAAACTGTAGCATTTTTGAATAAGTGAAAAGGATTGATATCCTCCTTAATCTTATTTCAAAGTAGTAAGACTAGCAAGATATCCTTGGCAAGGGTTTACATAAGCATCACTGGAGCAATTTTCCAATTTTCTTTGATTCCTTGCACAGGTCCTTAGAACCCTATCAAATACTCTAGATTGAGCTGTTCTAAAAGTGCCAAAAACTGTTCATAATGGTCTACAAAGAGATATGGAGCTTGTACCAAAAGATAAATCAATGCTGTTTTCCTACTTTGACAAATTATTGCTCAAAGCAAACTGACAACTGACCTAAATGCTGTATTTACTAATATAGTTAATTTACTTCTGACAAAAGCTCCTTATTGTTGCAGACCTAGCAATATGCAAATATTGCTATTTCACACTTTGGAAAATACTAGCCTATGTTCATAAAAAAATTACTTCTAACCATAAAATCCCATAAATTTAAGCATAAAAACAAAAATGCAATCAATTCTCTGTTAGAGAAAGAGGTGGTATGAACAGTCTGAGGTAACAGAAGAATACTAATACATAAGTAAACATTTATTACTACCAATTTACTACCATTAATCCACAATAAAATAAACAACATGCTCTATATTTTGTCTTTAAGTGTTCAAAATAGCCATTAAGTGAATGTTAGCTCATTACTCACCTGCAAAGTGTCTGCAAAAATTACAATGAGATTCTTCAGTTCCAGAACAAGATCAGGATCAGTGCAATAAGACTGTGGGAATGGGAATGGGTTGGTGTGGGGGTAAATACACAACACAAGAAGGGGGAGAAAAAACAGTCATTTTAATTAAAAACTATGAAATAAGAACCTAAAACTTTTTCTTTCAGTTTAAATTCACAAAAAAAATTAAAATCTTGATTAGTTAGATCCATAGCTGGCTTCTTCTACTCAGTATAAATTTTTAGGGAGCTATCTAAAGTAACTATATTTTTCCTAAAATTTGCACATGATAAACTTTGGTTAAAATAATGATACTTATATTTCTAAAAATCTTTAGATTTTAAGAATTAATTATTTTAATTGACACAATGGATTTAATATGGATCATGTATTTTTACTTTTCATTCATTTATTCCCCTTATAAAAATATATAATGTATTATTTTTTCCAACATAAGAATAACAATTAAAATATCTAACAGCATTTAATGAGACTCTGAATGTGATATGTTGCATGTTATGATTTCATATTTAATGTCATGGAATTAATAGGAAACATACCATAATTTTACATATTTAGAGCTCATCGGATTAAATGTATTATTCAGTGATAGAACACTTCCCTAGCATCTGAGAATTTGATCCCTAGTACCCTAAAAAAATAGTAGTACTCTTTATTAATATGTTAGAAAAAGTTCCAGTTCATATGATAGTATTATCTAGATTCCTGATAAAATAAAAATGTAGTATGATTATAATCTAAATATTACATATGCTAATTAATCCTATCAACATATTTTAAATCTCTATTATCAATTATAAAATTATTATAAATAACAGATTATAAAATTTAAATATGGTGATATTTTACTGAAGGTAAACTACTAAAACTATTTTAAAGAAAAGTCTATACTGACCAACTTTTAATTTCAATCCTCCTTATGACACTAACATCTTTATTATTTGTAAAAAAGCCTTAGAAAAATATTTGATAATTTAATTTTAATTCATAAAAACCTCCAATTACATTAAAAATGTTCATTATTTCAAATGAGTTCAAATTTTTAAAACTGAAAATTTTTCATAAATTCATAATTATAGTGTATTACTGCAAATTATAAACACTGAAGAACAAGTTCTATTGAGTTTTAATGGTGGAGCTTATTTTGGAAACAAAGAATTTGGAATGATAATTAAAAATCCTTTCTTCATGGTGCTTTTCAGTGATCCAATAAAGAGGTCAGTTGAGACTAATGAGACCAGCTTAATTCTTCATTTCCTATAATGCTGGAATAAAAATGTCTTGGGAAGCCCCTGTCAGTTGCAAAATCCAGCCTGATATTAGAAGAAAAACAATGGCCTAACATTACTACTTTCAAATCTAAGCAATTACAAAAAAAAAAAAAAAAAGGCAGAAAAATGGAGGTAGTTTTCCTTTGAATTGTGTAACTCCCAAGTTCTTGAAGTAACCAAATTAAAATTTTAGTAACAAAAATTGTCTGACTTACTGAATGAGCTCTAAGGACAGCAATTATCTTTGAGAGGGCCATGTTCCAAAGTTCATCAGTGTATGCCCTGGTTACTAATCCTTGAGTCACATGTAAAATGTGATCTTCCACAACAAAGAACCTAGAACAGTAATTACCAACACAGCATGTGTTAAAAAAAATGAAAAAAAGCCCAAATAGAAAATGATTATTTCTTATGTTTAACATAATTAAAATTAATAAGTTATTTCCACATTAGATACATACCCTACAATTTGAGTGAAATATCTTCTATAGCCATCAACTGTTTCATGCTTTAAATGAAAAATAAAAATCAATTTAAACCAATAAATACCAGTGACATAAAGGTTCCAAGTCACTACAAATTCATTAACAAATATTTATTTAGAGCCTACTATATGCTTTAGTATATATTTTTAGGTACCAGAGATACACCTGTAAATAACAAAAAGTCCTTACATTTGAAAGAAGGTAAGATGTTAAACAAGTTAAAAGTAAACAGGATTTCAGAACCCCTTCTCAGCACCCTAGTTGAAGCCACCATCACCTCTCACTTGGGTTCAAGCATCACTTTCCTACCTAGTCTCCCTAGCTTCCAGGCATGCCTCCTACAGTATATTCTCATATAGATGCAGGATGATGCTCTTCAAACAATAATCAGAACATTACATCTTCTACCAAAAAACCTTTCAGTGCTGGGTGAGGTGGCACACACCTGTAATCCCACAGCTCAGAAGGCTGAGGCAGGAGGATCGAGAGTTCAAAGCCAGCCTCAGCAAAAGCAAAGCGCAAAGCAACTCAGTGAAACCCTGTCTCTAGATAAAAATACAAAATAGGGTTGGGGATGTGGCTTAGTAGTCAAGGGCCCCTGAATTCAATCCCTGGTAACCCCCCAAAAAATAAAAAACACCCTTGGTGCCTTTTCATATGGCTCATAACAAGTCAACCTTCTTAAAAATAGTCTATATTTGTCCATTGTCTATAATTTTAACAAAAGGTATAAAAAATATTTGATCACCTGACTTTCATTCATAAAATGTTGCTGGTAGAAAATATTTCATATTTCAATTGTTCAAGTGATATATTTGCATAGTTCATAAATGTGATCAAATGTTCAAACTTCTGTTTTTTTTTTTTTTTTCAATTTTTGGGGGGAGAATGTTGTTAATACCTTCTAGCCTAAAAAATACTGTGCTCAGAAAATGTAGTCTACAATGACACCAAATGTTTGATATTTCTTCATACTTGCTTTATAACATAGTATGTAATGAAATTTTTATTATCCCATTTATACTCTAAAAGAGAATGTATCTACAATTGTTGAAATACAGTTCTCTATGTTTCATTTGATCAAGCCTCTTAAGTATACTGTATATTCTTACCAGCATTCTGTCCACTTGGCTTACAAGATACTGAGACATTTGAAGATCTACTATGCTTGTGGAATTTTCCATTTCTCCTTGTAATTGTGGCAATATGGCTTTAAATATTTCCAATTGATATTATTAAGTGCATACAGGTTTAGAATTACATTTTTATCAACTCTAAGACACACAAATTTTATTTTTATCATTCTAGGTTTTCCCTTGTATTATATGAAAGCATGTACTTGGTTCTTATTCGTTTAGTAATTACCCTAAAAACCACATTATACATCCTTAAGTGATCAAATTCTAAAATTAGTCAAATATTTTTACTGCTCTTCTGGACAATTCAGACACTTTCATTAATTCCAATATCATTCTAATGTTTGTTATTATTTTGTATTTTAATTCTATCTTAAAGTCCATAATATCTTATTGAAAATTTTATACCATCAACATAGATTTTTCTACATGTTTATACTTTCTTTGCTATTCATTCCATCTTGCATCTCCTATCTTCCAACTGGTCTCACTTTCCTTTTTCCTTTTACAATTTCCTTAAACTCTGCTTTTTTTTTTTTGGTCTGAAATATGTATTTTTGACTTTGTTTCCTAGGTTGACAGTTATTTTTGTTCAGTACTGATGATATTTCATTGTCTTATTTACTTGATAATAATCTCTTCTCTCTGGGTACTTTTAAGATTTATTTATCTTTGTTTTTAAAGCAAAGTTTATTAATGTATAATTTATATAGCATAAAATTAACCCTTTTTCTACAGAGTTCACTGAGTTTTTACAGATGCAGATAGTTGTGTAATCACTACCAAAACCAAGATGTAGAACATATCTAGCTGATAAAGTTTCTTCATGTCCCTTTGCAGTGCACCACTGTGCCTAACTCCCAACCTCTGACCACAACTGATCCCATTGTTTTACAGTTTTGCTTTTTCAAAAATGTCAAATAACATAAATCATACTGTACATATCCATTATCTAATTTTTCACTCAGAATAGTGCTTTTGAAGTGTATCCATTTACCTATGCTTATCAATTTATTTTTATTGCTAAGAAGTATTTCATTGTATGAATGTGCAACAATTTGTTTATCTATTCATGTAAATTAACCACAATTTATCTATCAACTAGTTCACAGAAATTCAGAATGGTTCACTTTTTTTGTCATTTATTAATAAAACTACTATAGAGAAAGCAATCACAAAATTCATCTGGAAGAAAGAAAGACCCAGAAGAGCCAAAGCAATCCTGGGCAGGAAGGTATCACAGGAGGTATCACAATGCCAGACCTTAAACTTTACTATAGAGCATAGTAACAAAAATAGCATGGTATTGGCACTAAAATAGACAGGTAGACCAAGGGTACAGGATAGAAGACACAGGGACAAACCCACATAAATATAGTTATCTTATACTAGACAAAGGTGCCAAAAACATACAATGGAGGAAAGATAGCCTCTTCAACAAATGGTGCTGGCAAAATTGGAAATCTATATGCAGTACAAGGAAATTAAACCCCTATTTCTCACCCTGTACAAAACTCAACTCAAAATGGATCAAGGATCTAGGAATTAGACCAGAGACCCTTAACCAAACAGAAGAAAAAGTAGGCCCAAATCTCCATCATGTTGGCTTAGGACCAGACTTCCTTAACCAGACTCTCATAGCATAAGAAATAAAAGCAAGAATTAATAAATAGGACAGATTCAAACTAAAAAGCTTTTTGTCAGCAAAGGAAACAATCAATAATGTAAAAAGAGAGCCTACAGAATGGGAGAAAAATCTTTTCCACACACACTTCAGACAGAGCACAAATCTCCAAACTCTATAAAGAACTTAAAAAACTTTACACCAAAAATACAAAGAACCCAATTAATAAATGGGTTAAGGAACTGGACTGATACTTTATAGAAGAAGATATATAGGCAATTAACAAATATATGTTATCAATATTCTTAATGATTCTAACTTGTCTGGTAATTACTTTTGACTGTGAATTGCTAAATTCTCCATAAAACTTTAACTACAGATATTCTTTAATTCTGGAATGAAGGTGCAAAGATCTACATTCACTTCTGCCAGGCACTTGAAGGCAGTATCAGCATAGAGCAACTTTAAGCTAAACTCTCAGCTTATTTTTTTGACTATCCAAAGAGAAAGCATTTGGGTTGCAAACACATGTGACAAACTACTTATTATGAATCCTCAAGAGAATTTTTTTCCCTCTGTTCACTTAGCAACAAGATTTGAGATAGGTAATTTTCTTTATAGTATTTGCAATAAGGAATAGAGAAGATTTTAGATGGTTTTATCTCTAGGACATCCTAACAATGGAGCTTTAAAAAGGACATAATCTCTAACTAAACATCTACTTTGGGTTGGCTCTGGGGTTAGTCCTCTGAACTCCATATCCTAAATCACATGCCTTCCTATTCAGTAGATGCTCTTACAATAAATACTACATTTAGTTCCTGTTATGGTCTAGACGTGAGGTGTCCTCCAAAAGCTCAGTGTGAGACAATGCAAGAAGGCTTAGAGGTGAAATGATTGGATTATGAGAGCCTTAACCCAATTAGTGAATTAATTCCTTGATGGGGATTAACTGAGTGGTTAACTAAAAGCAGATAGGGTATAGCTGAAGGAGGTGGGAATTGGGGACATACCTTTGGGATATATATTTTATATTTGATAAGTGGACTCTACTTCCTGATCATCATGTGAGCTGCTCCCCTCCACCACACTCTTTCACTATAATGTTCTGCCTCACCTTGTGCCCTGAGGAATGGAGCTGACTATCTATGGACTGAACCTCTGAAACCATGAATCCCCACATAAACTCTAAAATTGTTCTTGTCAGGTTGTTAATCACAGCAACAAAAAAGCTGACTAAAACAGTCCCTCACCAAACCTATCTGAGTTTCTGCTTTCCTTTAGGTTTTCTTATTTCACTCATGTTTACAATCAGATATATTGAGGTACAAATTATGTAAAATAAAATTCATTCTTTTCCATGTGCTATTTCTCATGCACTTCCACAAACTAGTCATATTAACTATTACCAAAACCAACATACAGAAGAGTTCTTCATTCACTTAGTTTTTGCTCTGATTATATTATTCTGTCAGATTCTCAGTGCATTTAAAAAGAATTTTTATACATTTTAAAATGTTTATTCAGCAACTTTATTTTTTTCAATGGGACAATTACTCAACACACACAGTTTCCCATATGTTTAGGAACTAATTATTATTCCCTGACATTTTACATATTCATTTTATCTTTTACTTTTATTTATTTTCTTCCCTAGTAGCAGGAAAGCTCAGAAGAAAAGGGACATAGTTCTGTTTAGTGCTGTATCCTTGGCACCTAAACCAATTATTACAAAAGGTAATCCGTAGTTGAATGAAGAGTGATACATGCTCTAAAGAAATTGAAGTAGGATAAGGAGATAAAAAGTACCAATAACACTAATGCAAAATTTTCACAAGCTTACCATACTTGATTGGGGTTGTAATACCAGTCTTGCTTGTTTCTTTCTCTGTTTTCGGTAGTAATTTTCAAATGTTTCTTCATCACCCTAAATAATAAAGTCAGCAGAATAAGAAAAATTCAAACTTGCATGCATGTACATACACACACCTACTGCTAAGAATCATTTACCCTCTAAGAGTAATTTTAAATTTTCTAACTGGAACATAAATGCTGAAAGAATTTCATACTGAATGTCAAGAAAGGGTTTTAGTTGTTTTACTTCAAAGACAGTAACTTTATTTGATATCATAAACATCACAATGAATAAAGTGCAAATAATCTGACATTTTCCCAACTTATCATTTTATAGATTTTTGAATGACCAAACCAATCTGGTTGTTAATAAGAGAAACAGAGATTAGCTGTCAAGCTGGTGTGGTGGCAAACATTTGTAATCTCAGCTACTTGTGAGGCTGATGCCAGAAGATCACAAATTTAAAGCCAGTTTAGGCAACTTAGTGAGCTCCTGTCTCAAAATAAAATCTAAAAAGACCTGAGGGTGTAACTGAGTGACAGAGAATTTGCCTACCATGTTCAAGGCTGAGAATGGAATCCCTAGCACCACAAGAAAAAAAAGGGAAGGAAGGAAATAGATATTAGCCATCAAGTCTAAACTTCTGAATATGTTATATAAGGTTACATGATCTGGTTTTTACCTTTATCTCCTATCTCATCTCTTGCCATACCTTAACTCTTAGAATGTCTAATATAAAATTTCTTTTCACTGCCAGGCCTTTGGTGCTGGCTGTTTCTGAAATATACCTGCCAGTTTCCTTTCTTTGTATGATTTTTTACTCATCTTTTTAGGATTTGTCATAGATATAATTTCATTTACAAAGCTTTCCCTAATTTCAACAGGCCTGTTATTTTCTGTTATCCCACAACCTGTACTTCCCTATTAACTTATACTGTGCTATAATTCCCCAAATATTAGTCTATCTCAGTGCTATCCAATGGAACTTTTTATGATGGTGGAAGTATTCTATGTTTATTCTATCTACTATGGTAGCCACTAGTCACATGTGGCAAAAAAATATTTGAAGCGGCTAACAGGACTGAGACACTTCAATTTTGCTTAATTTTAATTAATTTAAATTTAAAATGGCCACATTTAGCTAGTGGCTACCACGATGAACAACAGAGATGTAACTTTTCCATTCTTTTCCCCCAGGGATTGAATCCAGGGCATTTAACCACTAAGCCACATCTCCAGCCCTTTTTTATATTTTATATTTTATTTAGAGACAGGGTATTGCTGAAGTTGCTTACGCCCGTACTAAATTGCTCAGGCTGCCTTTGAACTTGGCAATCCTCCTACCTCAGCCTCCCAAACCACTGGGATTACAGGCGTATACCATCATGCCCAGCTAACTTTTCCATTCTTAATCTGTTAACACATTGTCCGTATCCATCTAGATCACCAGTATAAGATCATCATTTAGAAGAATGCTTGGCATGTAAAAGGCACTCAAAAATATTCGTTGAATTAATAATTAAGCAAATAAATGAATGACTATATCTTCTCTATTTTCCTCTCTGTTTAAGAAGAATCCAGTCAGAGCCAAAAGAAAAAGTTGGGATCATATTCCCCTACTTGTTTAAGGCTTCAGAAACCAGAAGAAAAAAATTAATAGGGGGAAAAAAACCAATCAAAATCCAGTTTTCACTAAAAAAAAAAAACTCTGATATTATTTTCTTTACATTTAAGTAGCTATAAAAAGCATGAGTTTTTAAAACACTATCTAAATCAAATTCATAATGCAAAAAAATTTTTTACATAGGTATCTCCTAAGGAAGTTCCTTCCTTTTTTTTCTTTTTTGTACTCAAATAATTAAAAGAATTTCAAAATAGTTATGGTCCTCCTCATAAAATTGTAATAGAGTAAATTTTTCACCATTAGTTTAAATAAATGCAAATAATATAATATCAAGCATATCATGAACAATGAAATAAAAAAATGTTAAAATCTTATTTAAATATATCCAAACCATTATTTACTTAAAAAAACATATGAACACCATCTCCCTTATCATTTTGAAAGATTGTATTTATGATTTTTCTTTTTGAATTCACATTTCCAGTTGGGGAGGGGCACCACACTACCCTTACAGAATAAAGCAAACCTCAAAACTCTACTATGTCAACAGCACCCAATAGATAGATTTCATTAGCTAAAATAGATTTTAAACCAAAAAATATTACCAAAAAAAGGGCATTTTAAGATGAAAAAGTGGATCAGAGACTGGGGTCTGCAATCCCAAAAACTCAGGAAGCTAATGAGAATTTTATTTTTAACTCACTGTATTCCAAAAAGAATTTAGGTAGCTTTAAATGGAGACTTGAAGAACATATAAATTACTATTAGCTACTCTAACCAAATAAAAGCAGGGAAAAGAAGTATGAAGGAAGATTAACAGATTTAACCTTGTAACAATTTACAGAACTACAAACAAAATTAAAAAGCAATGATTGATAAATTGAGGAAACTATTTGTAAACAATGAATATTTGATTTTTTTCAAAAGTTTGATTTTTAAGATGTAAATGAACTAGCAGTAATATATAATTTCCCCTGTAAATTACCAGTTTTGTTTCTGTTTTACTTAAATAAAATACCAATTTTGTGTGGAGTTATTCTTTTGTATTGGTAGTAGTGATGGTATGAACTACTCTAGTCTTTCAGGAGGGGCCTCTAAAAACATGTAAACCAGCTACAAGTTCAAGGCCAACCTTGGCAACTTAGGGAGATACTGGGTCAAAATAAAAAATAAAAAGGACTAAGAATATAGCTCAGTGGTAGGGCACCCCTGAGTTCAATTTCCACGGAAGGAAGGAAGGAAGGAAGGGAGGGAGGGAGGGAGGGAGGGAGGGAGGGAAGAACCTATCAGGAAGACATAACAATTATAAACATATATTCACCTACCAACAAAATTCCAAAACCACATAAAGCAAAAACTGGCAGAACTGAAGGAAAGAAATAGACAATTCCAAGGTTACAGAGGGAGACTTCAATACTCCCACTTTCAATAACAGAACAAGAAGATGATCAACATGGATATATTAGATATTAGATATGAATGACACTAGAAAATAACTATACCTAACAGATATCTATATTACCCAGTCACAGCAGATATACATTCTTATTAAGACAGAATCATGTTAGGCCATAAAACAAGACTCAATAAATTTAAAAAGAACAGAAAACATATAAAGTATAATCTTTGACCACAATTAGATTAAATTCGAAACATTCAGAAACACACATACAGAAATTAAATAAATACCAAATACCCTCAAATAACCAAGAAAACAAAGTATAACTCAGAAATATTTCTGAGATAAATGGAAACAAAACACAACATACCAAAACTTATGAGATGAGCTAAACCAGTATGTACAGAGAAATGATAGCTATAAACACCAATATTAAAAAAGAATAAAGATCTCACGAACCTGAACTTTCACCTACATAAAAGAAGCCAGAAGCTAAATGCCACATATAAAAAGATTCTACTTAGATGAAATAACTAGAACAGGCAAATCCGTATAAACAGAGTAAATATATGGTTACCAGGGACTGGGGGAAGATAGGGGAGAATGAGGAGTGATTCCTACTGCACAGGGTTTCTTTTTGAGGTAATTAAATGTTTTTTTGGGACAGAACCAGCTCCAAGTCCCGGAGCCAGCGCAGCGAGCTCCAGCCCGCAGGTAGCTTCAGGGACCAGGACAGGGCAGCCAGGGACTTTGCCAAGCAGCCCGGCTCCCTCCGGCGGGAGGCGCCTTTCAAGGCTAGCTTCTCGGAGCAGACCGCCCAGTGAGAGCCTTTCTACACAGAGCCAGCCACAAGTCCCCGAGCCTGCAGAGAGCTCCGACCCGCAAGCAGCCTCTGGGACCAGGGCAGGGCAGCCAGAGACTTCTCCAGGCGGCCCTACCCCCTCCAGCCGCAGGCTCGTTCCATGGGGCAATTCAAGATGGCAGACTAGAGGGTGACTGCATCTCCAGTCGCTCCAGAACCCAGGATTCAAGAAGGGGAGGCATTGAGAGACTCGGACTAAAATAGAGCCACGTGGTGAGTCTCCCCCACCGGGTGAAGCTCCGCCTGGGCGGCAGGCCTGGATAGGGGCAGCTTATCAGAGTAGGGCAGGGCAGCTAGAGTCTTCCCCAGGCAGCCCTGCACACTCTGGCAGTGGGCTCCTCCCACACAGTCAGCTTCTCAGAGCAGGCCCCCCAGTGAGAGCCTTTCCACACAGAGCCAGCTCCAAGCCCTGGAACCAGTAGGAGGATAGGGGCAGCTGTCTTCGGAGGCACTGCATTATCAAGTTACTCCAAGACTTCAGGCTACTAAAGGCTGGGAGGTGATACACTGGAAATCTACAGGGACACTATAAGCCAATAGAGGAAATCTGCAATATCTCAGAGTCCCACTGACATCTGACCAATGACCAATGTCCCACTGACATCTATCCTTCCATGATAAACAAAAGCTAAAGGAATTTACAAAAAGAAAGCCGGCATTACAGAACAGTCTCAGCAAAATATTCCATGAGGAGAAGATGAAAAACAACGATGCCCATCAGCAACGGGAGGAACTAGCCTAAAGGAATATCCAAATAAAGGAGAAACCACATCATGTCAAAAAACAAAAATGAGTCAAATGACTAGGAATACAAATCATTATCACAATAATAACCCCGAATGTTAATGGCCTGAACTCATCAATCAAAAGACATAGACTGGCATATTGGATTAGAAAGAAAAATCCAACAATATGCTTCCTGCAAGAGACCCATCTCATAGAAAGAGATACCCATAGACTAAAGGTGAAAGGATGGGAAAAAACATACCATGCACATGGACACAGCAAAAAAGCTGGAGTACCCATCCTCATTTCAGATAATGTGGACTTCAAGCCAAAACTAGTCAGAAGGGATAAAGAAGGACATTTCATACTGCTTAAGGGAAGCATAAATCAGCAAGACATAACAATCATAAATATCTATGCCCCAAACATTGGCTCATCCATGTACGTCAAACAAATCCTTCTCAATTCCAGAAATCAAATAGACCACAACACAATAATACTAGGTGATTTTAACACACCTCTCTCACTGCTGGATAGATCGTCCAAACAAAAATTGAATAAAGAAACCATAGATCTCAACAACACAATCAACAATTTACACTTAACCGACTTATATAGAATATACCATCCAACAAAGAATGAATACACTTTCTTCTCAGCAGCACATGGATCCTTCTCTAAAATAGACCATGTTTTATGCCACAAAGCTACTGTTAGCAGATACAAGAAGATAGAGATACTACCTTGTACTCTATCAGATCATAATGGACTGAAATTAGAAATAAATGACAGAATAAAAAACAGAAACTTCTCCAATACTTGGAGATTAAATAATACACTATTATATGATGAATGGATAACAGAAGACATCAGGAGGAAATTAAAAAATTCTTAGAAGTAAATGAGAACAAAGACACATCATATCAAAATCTCTGGGACACTATGAAAGCAGTACTTAGAGGGAAATTTATTTCATGGGGCGCATTCAACAAAAGAAGTAGAAATCAACAAATAAACGACTTAACACTACAGCTCAAAGCCCTAGAAAAAGAAGAGCAGACCAACACCAAAAGTAGTAGAAGACAGGAAATAGTTAAAATCAGAGCTGAAATCAACGAAATTGAAACAAAAGAAACAATCGGAAAAATTAACAAAATAAATAGTTGGTTCTTTGAAAAAATAAACAAAATTGATAAACCCTTAGCCACGCTAACAAAGAGAAAAAGGGAGAAAACTCAAATTACTAAAATTCGGAATGAACAAGGAAATATCACAACAGACACGAGTGAAATACAAGCTATTTTGAAAATCTATACTCCAACAAAACAGAAAACCTCGAAGACATCAACAAATTTCTAGAGACATATGAATTACCTAAACTGAACGAGGAAGACATACACAACTTAAATAAATCAATTTCAAGCAATGAAATAGAAGAGGTCATCAAAAGCCTACCAACAAAGAAAAGTCCGGGGCCAGATGGGTTCTCAGCCGAGTTCTACAAAACCTTTAAAGAAGAGCTCATTCCAATACTTCTCAAAGTATTCCGTAAAATAGAAGAGGAGGGAACCCTCCCAAACTCATTCCATGAAGCCAATATCACCCTGATACCTAAACCAGACAGAGATACATCGAGGAAAGAAAATTTCAGACCAATATCCTTAATGAACATCGACGCAAAAATTCTCAACAAAAGTTTAGCAAATCGCATACAAAAATATATTAAAAAGATAGTGCACCACGATCAAGTGGGTTTTATCCCAGGGATGCAAGGTTGGTTCAACATCCGGAAATCAATAAATGTCATTCACCATATCAACAGACTTAAAGTTAAGAATCACATGATTATTTCAATAGATGCAGAAAAAGCATTCGATAAAATACAACATCCCTTCATGCTCAAAACACTAGAAAAAATTGGGGTAGTGGGATCATTCCTTAACATTGTGAAGGCCATCTACGCTAAGCCCATGGCCAATATCATTCTAAATGGTGAAAAACTGAAAGCATTCCCCCTAAAAACTGGAACAAGGCAGGGATGCCCTCTTTCACCACTTCTATTCAACATCGTTCTTGAGACTCTGGCCAGAGCAAGTAGACAAACCAAAGAAATTAAAGGGATACGAATTGGAAAAGAGGAACTCAAACTATCCCTGTTCGCTGATGACATGATTATATATTTAGAGGAACCTGGAAATTCCACCAGAAAACTCTTAGAACTCATAAGTGAATTCAGTAAAGTAGCAGGTTACAAGATCAATGCTCATAAATCCAATGCATTTTTATACATAAGAGATGAATCTTCAGAAAGAGAAATTAGGAAAACTACGCCATTCACAATAGCATCAAAAAAATAAAATACTTGGGAATCAATCTCACAAAAGAGGTGAAAGACCTCTACAATGAGAACTACAGAACATTAAAGAAAGAAATTAAAGAAAACCTTAGAAGATGGAAAGATCTCCCATGTTCTTGGATAGGAAGAATTAATATTATCAAAATGGCCATACTACCTAAAGTGCTATACAGATTCAATGCAATTCCAATTAAAATCCCAATGATGTACCTTACAGAAATAGAGCAAGCAATTATGAAATTCATCTGGAAGAATTAAAAAACCCAGAATAGCTAAAGCAATCCTCAGTAGAAAGAGTGAAGCAGGGGGTATTGCAATACCGGATCTTCAACTCTATTACAAAGCAATAGCAACAAAAACGGCATGGTATTGGTACCAAAACAGACAGGTAGATCAATGGTACAGAATAGAGGACATGGACACAAACCCAAAAGAATACAATTTTCTCCTACTAGACAAAGGGGCCAAAAATATGCAATGGAGAAAAGATAGCCTCTTCAACAAATGGTGCTGGGAAAACTGGAAAACCATATGCAACAGAATGAAATTAAACCCCTAAGGTCTCTCACCCTGCACAAAACTCAACTCACAATGGATCAAGGACCTCGGAATCAGACCAGAGACCCTGCACCTTATAGAAGAAAAAGTAGGTCCAAACCTTCAACTTGTTGGCTTAGGAGCAGACTTCCTTAACAGGACTCCCATAGCACAAGAAATAAAAGCAAGAATCAACAACTGGGATAGATTCAAATTAAAAAGCTTTCTCTCAGCAAAGGAAACTATCAGTAATGTGAAGAGAGAGCCTACAGAGTGGGAGAAAATCTTTGCCACTCATACTTCAGATAGAGCGCTAATTTCCAGAATCTATAAAGAACTCAAAAAACTCTACACCAAGAATACAAAGAATCCAATCAACAAATGGGCTAAGAAAATGAACAGATACTTCACAGAAGAAGATGTACAAGCAATCAACAGATATATGAAAAATGTTCAACATCTCTAGTAATAAGAGAAATGCAAATCAAAACTACCCTAAGATTTCATCTCACCCCAATTAGAATGTCGATTATCAAGAATACAAGCAACAATAGGTATTGGCGAGGATGTGGGGAAAAAGGTACACTCATACATTGCCGGTGGGGTTGCAAATTAGTGCAGCCACTCTGGAAAGCAGTGTGGAGATTCCTCAGAAAGCTTGGAATTTAACCACCATTTGACCCAGCTATCCCACTCCTTGGCCTATACCCAAAGGACTTAAAATCAGCATACTACAGAGATACAGCCACATCAATGTTCATAGCTGCTCAATTCACTATAGCCAGATTGTGGAACCAACCTAGATGCCCTTCAGTTGATGAATGGATAAAGAAACCGTGGCATATATATACAATGGAATATTACTCCGCCATGAAGAATGATAAAATTATGGCATTTGCAGGCAAATGGATGAAATTGGAGGATATCATGCTAAGTGAGATAAGCCAATCTCAAAAAACTAAAGGACGAACGATCTCGCTGATAAGCGGATGAGGACATATAATGGGCATTAGGAAGGGTTAGCGTTAGGGTTAGGGTTAGGTTTAGGGTTACGGATAAGGAGGGTGGTAAGAATGGAGGAAGGAAGGACTGTAAAGAGGGAAAAGAGGGGTGGGAGGGGTAGTGGGGAAGGGGAAAAAAATAACAGAATGAATCAAACAACATTGCCCTATGTAAATTTATGATTACACAAATTGTATGCCTTGACTCCATGTACAAATAGAGAAAAAACATGTATCCCATTTGTTTAAAAAAAAAAAGCTTGAAACCACTACCCTTTCCCAGCTAATTAGAGTCATATGTGAAAAGAGATCTCCAGGTATCCATTTCTAACTTAAGAAAACCCAGAAATGTATTTACGTTGAAATTTTCCAAGCTTTATACATTAGTAACAAACAGAAAACCGTGAATGGGCCCATTTTATTTGTGTGGAGGTATACTATCTCTTTTTCCACTATAATCTCTTAAACTCACTTTCCATCTTTCCTCACCTGCCATTCATTCCTCACGTTTCTGAAATCAGTCTTCTTTGCACCAATTCCTTTTGCCCATCCCACTGAAGCTACTGCTAGTCCTCATGTCTTAACTGTCATCCTTCCCAATTCCAAAGTGAACTCCCAGAAGGGAGAAAGATACTGAGTGTTCTATCTCTGTACATCCAATGCTAAGCACTGTACCCAGCATAGAGTGTGGTCTCAAATAAATGATTACTAAATAAAAAAAAATGTTTTTTTGGAATGAAAACAGTAGAAACAGTTGCATGTACTTGTGAATATGCTAAAATCACTGAACTATATATTTCAAAAGGATCAATTTGGAGTATGTGAATTATATTTTAATAAAGCAGTTTTTTAAAAGGATAAGTGACTGGTTAATCAAAAATAAGAACAACACAGTATGAAGTAAAACATATGTAGAAATAACATATTTATAAGTAAATGTGCTGCAACATTACCATAAAACAAGAGATCTATTCTGAGAAATGCTTTGTGTTCATTGTGCAAACATCGTAAGTGTTCTTGATAAAAACCTAGATGATAGAGTGTACAATACACCTAGGATATATGGTATAGTCTATTTAATTTTTTTTAATTTTTAATATTACTTCTAAAACTTTTTTGTTAAAGACCAAGAAACAAGCACTGCACATTAGCCTAGGTCAGAATCATCAAGATCACTGCCTTCCTTAGCTACATCTTTTTTACTAAAAGGCAATAACACATGGAACTGTCATCTACTTTGATAACACCTTCTTCTGAAATACCTACTGAAGGACCTGCCTGAGGATGTTTTACCATTAACCTTTTTTAAGTAGGACTATACTCTAAAATAACAATAAAAGTTAATACATAAATCAGTTATATAGTTGTTTACTATTATTATCAAGTATTTTATACTATACAGAAGTATGTGTGCTTTACTTTCAAATGACTGGCAGCACAGTTTGTTTACAACAGGATCACCACAAGCACATTTGCTCTGTGCTGATATTACCATGACTATAGCTGTCCATAGGCAAGAGAAATTTTTCAGCTCCCTATAATCTTACAGGACCATTGCCATACTTGCAGTCCATCACTAATCGAAACACTGTCATATGCACACAACTGTACACTACTATAAGGTTCCTATAATACACATGTTACTTGAAATTTGATCATTGTAAGATAAAAAAAGAAAGTGCCTTATACACTATAAAGATATTTCACAAATATTTACTGTATGAAGATTTATAGTATCTGAGCTTATGATCATTCGTTAAAGCTTAAACTGTGTGCATGCCTTTTAAATAATTTAAATATATGTACAAACATAAATACGAAATATTCTTACCAAAACAGAATAAATGTGTAAACATCGGTAAACAGGGGAAAAATCAACAAGATCCTGAACAGTTAAGACCTGAAAAATAAAACCACTTTTTAAAAAATCATAGTTCAAAATATTAATAACATAAGTTAGTCAAGGAAATTCATGGACTTTGTTTTATAATATTCATTTAATTCTCCCATAGAAAGCATATAATATAAACACAACACCTGGTTTATTTTACTATGGCATTTTTTTCAGTAGTTTATTCTTTATCTGTTTATTACACTATTGACTACTTTAGATTATAAAGCATATTTTTATTGTGCTTAATAGAATACCAGAAAATTGCTATGAATAACTAGATACTTCATTGTTGCTTTTTTTAAAATGATGCACGAACTCGTGGTTTACCTATAAGACAAAAGTTCCTTCTGCTAAGCAGCTATATCATATGGTTTACCATTATTCAAATTAAAGACACCATCACTATTATTTTATGGGACACTATAGAAGAAAATGCAGTCACTTGAAACAATGACACCAGCAATACTGAAACGTATACCAACTTCTGGAATGTTATAATATGAAAAAATGCAGCTTGGAATTAATAAAATATAATAGTATGCAATACTTTTTTAAAGAATACAGTTTTTAATTAAGTTCTTAAATTCTTAAATTTTTATTATAATGTTACTTGCTAGGGAAAATGATAGAAACAAAATGTAGTAATAGTAGAAGAGATCCAAGAGAACAGGCAAACCACCAAGTTACTCTAAGAGTACAGATCTGGGTTTAAGGCATCATTGCAATACTCTCAGCAGCTAATACAAAACAGACCAGGGAAAATAGAGGTAAGAAAACTAGATGGTCTGTTTTTACTATTCTGAACTTCTAGAGAAAAAATAGAAATTTTCTGAATATTAAAAAAGAGCATAAGTGTATATTTCAAAATCACTTATTTAATTTCAAGGGACAAACCAAGACACACTAATTCCACAACAGGAAAATATTTATCTACCTAAGGCTATTCATTTGTCTGTATTCAGGTTGATAACAGATGTTCACTGCATACACATGTGCATCAATATATATCATGTATACACAGATACATATATATATATATATGCACACATACAAGTGTGTGTATAGTCTCACCCTCAGACATACAGCAGAAATGCATAGAGTAAACACTTAGTTATTTCCCCATCTACAGAGGAAGCTTTGAGCACATATTCAGACAATTCAATTAAGAGTCCTTATGGTGTCCCAGTTAGATTCTTAGAAAAAGAATTTAAGGTCTCATTGATAAAGAGTAACTAGGTTCCCTATGAGAGTCATGAAATTCAACTAAATTCAAACGAATTCAAAGAAGATAAAAGTCAGACACAACAGAAGACTTTGTGGAGGAAATAAAAAATACAATAGGATAAAAATAAATTTGGATACAAGTGATGACAAAATAAATATTTAAAGATAATTTCAAGGTTTCTAGACCTTTTAGGACTTCAAAAAACTTTTAAGCTTAACTGTAATCAAAATAGAACTACTTTGCAGCATTTCAGAACCAACTGAAAAAAAAGATTAGGCTAGCTAGAACTGGACCAAATGGCAGGGTCAAAACCTTATGAAATAAAACATTTGCCAAAGATAACTCAAATGTAAGACTACTACAAAAAAGTTATCAGATTTACATTTTTACCACTAATTATGGCAGAACACCCAGATTCAACTATCAATGGATTTATAAGTATAATCTATAATATGTCCTGTTTGTTTATCAATTATGTACTCTAGAACTTCAGATGATTACAATGCCTCCTGCAATCTGATCAACATAAATTCAATGGAAAGATGAAGAGTCAACATGAATTCATGGAAAAACTAAGGGTCACAAAGATATTCATTATGATCCAAAAAAGTTATCTAATAATAGATTTTTAAAAACCTATTACCTCCTCTTCATTCTCATCCTCTTCCTCCAGTACATGTCTCAATACAATTTCACTCCTTTCTTCTGGAATTCTATCATGATTTATATACATATTCTTCCCAAATTTCACATTATTTTGCTTCTGCAGAGCAACACTAAAAGCTTTCTGCTGTTGTGCCTATTTTGAAGAGAGCAGAATTCAGATTATTTCAAAATTTATTATGGCAGAAACTGGCTGGTTCAAAATATTGTCCATACTTCCTTATATTTTTAATGTAGGTATAGTATCTGTAGCAGTGTGTGCTTGTTTATTTATATGTGTCCTCTCTCTTCCTTTACAAACAGTCTTGCAGGAGTTTATCAACCTTATTTGAAAAGACTAAGAACCAATTTTTGGCTTTGTCATTCAACTTACTATATTTTACTTCCTGTCATTGTTTTCTGCTCTTATTTTTATTCTTTTTTTTTTTTCACTTCCATGTTCTTAAATGTATGTCTTAAACCATGAGGAAAATTCAGATCAGATTATTACCCCCCAAACTGATCAAAATCTGTCCATATTTTCAAATTGAGATTTGAACATAAAATAACTAATATCTCATTTCCTATACGGTTCTATGTAATCTGACCATGAAAATTTATTCATGACCTTACCAAGAGGCCACTTGTTTTGGGCTTTTTTTAATTGTTATTTTTAAGTTATACATGACAGTAGAGTATAATTTGATATATTTATACAAACACAGAGTACATTTTAATCTAATTAGGATCCCAGTCTTGTGGTTGTACACTACGTAGAGATTCACTATAACACATTTATATATATGGACAAAGGAAAGTTTATTCTTTCTTTTTTCTTTGAGTCTAATTTTCTATTCCTCTAAGTTCCTGAAATGGCTACTATTAGATCATTGGGTCCAGCCTTTCTTTCCTAATTTGTAAACTTAAGGCTATAAATTTCCCTTTAAACATGGGGTTTTTCTAACTTACAAGAGTAATCTGGGTAATTATACTTTCTAGATTCAGAAGCTCTGGATTCTTTTCCTGAACTATGACTTTGAATTTTATTTTCTCATAGCTTCTTAGATTCTACCTTTTCCATGTAACTAACCTGATCTTGGAACTTTAACCCACTGGCCTACAATTCTACCATTTCTATTCCTACACTATCACTAACAAACCATATTCCCATCACCACACTGATGAGGAAAATGACCACAGATCTGGCTTCCATAGAAAAGACAGGTAGTAAGTTTGGCTTAAATTCTATTTTGTAGCTCTGTTCATTTACGGCAAATAAAGTTGTTGGATATTTTTTGGTCAACCAGGTATTAAACATTAAACCATTTGAAAATTGAGTCTTATATGCTCACCTACAGATACACAAGAATTAACAACAACTGAGAAAAAAACAAGCTAGTTCAAAAAACATTATTGTACAAGTCCTATATTATTGTATATAGTTTTAACTTTATAAAGTAAATTGGTCATGGTAAAGAATTTTCAAAATCAATACATCCTACAAGTATTAATAAAGAAAATTAACATGGAGGAGTCATACACAAAAGGTCATACATTATATGTTCCATTTATATGAAATATTCATAATAGGTAAATCCACAGAGACATAACACATATTGGTGGTTGCCAGAGGCTGGGAGGAGGGAAGAATACGATGTAACTGTTAATGGACACAGGGTTTCCTTTTGAGGTGATGAAAAGTGTTTTGAAACTAGATAGAAATGATGGTTGTACAAAATCTGTACCAACTGCAGCTAAATCATTTAAAGTAGTTAATTGTTATGGGAATTTCACCTTAATAAAAAAAGAAAAAAATTAGCATATAGTATACTACTATACAATGCTGAGACAGAGTAAAACAGAAATTATCTGATTTATAGATAATCCTTTAAAAGATTAAAATAGAGAATTCAGTTCATATACAGAATTTTAATTTCCTCCAATTTAACACTGGTCTGTTACAGATGAACTTTTTTAATTATAAAAATAAAATAAAAGCTTCCCAAAAGTAATTTGTGATAGGTGGGGGGGAAAAAAATCAGGCATTAGAAATCATGTTGAGCACTGTTTTATTCTTATGATGCAATAACTATTATGGAGTTTTAACAGCTCTTTAAAATTTGAATTAAATAGTAATCATTTTAAAACTTTTCAACAATGAAAATTTAAAGTATAAGTAAATAGATTAATATAACATACTCCCAGGTACCCATCATTCATCTCTACCAAGTAATATTTTTACCTTCTTATTCATTTATTCATTTATTTAAAGACAGGGTCTTGCCATATTGCCTAGGGTGGCTTCAAATTTGCAATCCTCCTGCCTCAGCCTCCCCAGTTGCTGGAATTAAGGTGTGCAACACTCACCTGGCATAAATTTTTACATTCTTGTTTCATCTATACATTTACCCACTCATTCCACATATTACCCCCCCTTTTTTTTTTTACAATTTTCTTTGGAGTAAGATTTATATACATTAAAATCCATACCTCAAAGCTGTACAATTTGACAGTACATTTTGTCATGTTATAGAATATTTCTACCTTCACTTGTTTCCTTTCCCAATCTTTCCACGCGAGCCTCCAGTTGCCTACAACTGTACTGATTTTTTTTAATCTTGTTTTGCCTGCTTTAAAACTGCATATAAACAGAATAATACTGCTTGTGCCTTTTGTGCTCAATTTCTATAGTTCGACAAGATATTTATCTGAGAGATCCCTATGTTATATTGTCAGTAATCCCTTCTTTTTATTCCTAAGTACTATTCTATGATATGACTACACCAGAGTGTATCCATTCTCCTTTCCTTTTGATAGCCACTTGAGTTGTTTCCAATTTTTGACTAATTGTGAACGAAGTTGCTGTGAACATATAAGGCCATGTTTTATTTCTCGATGATTAAACAGGAGTAGAACCACAGACTGAAAAGGCAGAACTAAAACTTCATAATTGCTGAATACTGACAGTTTGTCTTTTTATTATTGAACTGTAAGACTTTTTAATGCAAAATTTTTAATTTGTTTTAAAAAGAGAACAATTTAGAACCTTAGCATAAAAGGGCTTCTACCTGTCTCTGTTGCTGCCAGTTTTTAGCTGATTTTATAGCACATTTGGCACTGGCAAAAGTTAATGTAACACCATGCAAGTGAAGAAGACTACTGAGAATTCAGGTGAAGTTCTGAAGTCTTTAGACTTCTCTGAAGTACATTTCTACAGCAGAGTGATTGAAGAATTCAAGTTAGACTGACTGTATTTAAATATGGACTAGTTAAAAATCCAAAGAAAACACTGACAAAATCCATTCTAAACAAGAACCCGGAAGGATAAGAAAATGGTAAAACTAACCAAACAAACCCAAAAACACTCATTTCATGTAAGTTAAAGTAGTAAATCTTGAAATATATTTTTTATCTTAGATTATTAAATATTAAATTAAAATTATTTTTAATCTCACCTGTTTCATTGCTGTTTCACCTATTTTGTCAGAATGTTTTCGAATGCTTTCCAAAAAGTCTTTGAGATCAGACATGGAAATTTCCTTAATATCCTCACGAAGTTTAGGAAGATTTTCTATCATTAGCTGACAAAACCGGTATTGACTAACCCGGGGAAAGTATACATTCTCTAACTGTTCCATAGTTTTTAGGGCAGAATAATACCTGTGAGAAGTCAAAAATAAAACTCTATAAATAAAGTTCTTATCACATTAATTTCACAAGTCCAAATAACTAATCAGTTTAACACTCCCATGAAAAAGGAGTAATAGGAGCTAGGGATGTAGCTCAGTGCATAAGGAGTGCTTGCCTACCATACAAGAGGCCTTAGGTTTGATCCCCAGCACTGCAAAAACAAGTGGGACAGAGGGAGTTACTAGTTAAAATAAGTAAAATTCCCATTTATTTCTATTCAGGAAGCACACACTATATACCATATACAATTTACAGGATGAAATCATCACACTAATATGAACTTCACTATTTAACTTTATCTAAATATATATCATCAAGAGCATCATCATAGTAACCTGTGTTTTAAATGCATACATTATTTTTCCACTGTTTGTCTTTTTGTTATTGAAACGAACAATAGGAAACTATTATATTTTTGAATTATAGTAGTTACTTGATATATAATTTTATACTGTCTCTCACATCATAATATCATTCCATACCATTAATATCAAAAACAGATTTAAGGGCTGGGGTTTTGGCTCAGTGGCAGAGCTCTTGCCTAGCATGTGTGAGGCACTGGGTTCAATTCTCAGCACCACATATAAATAAACAAATAAGAAAATAAAAGTCTATCAACAACTAAAAAAATTTTTTTAAAGTAACAGATTTAATTCTAATTAAAGGAATAGTAGATCCTACAGACATTAAAAGAATGGTTAGAGAACATTATTAATTATTAATATCTTTATGTCAGTAAATTTAAAAACAAAATTTTTTAAAAAACACAAAATATATAAACTAACTTAAGAAGAAATCTTTGACCCAGCTATCCCACTCCTTGGCCTATACCCAAAGGACTTAAAATCAGCATACTACAGAGATGCAGCCACATCAATGTTCATAGCTGCTCAATTCACTATAGCCAGATTGTGGAACCAACCTAGATGTCCTTCAATTGATGAATGGATAAAGAAACTGTGGTATGTATATACAAGGGAATATTACTCAGCCATAAAGAATAATAAAATTATGGCATTTGCAGGCAAATGGATGAAACTGGAGAATATCATGCTAAGTGAGATAAGCCAATCTCAAAAAACCAAAGGACGAATGATCTTGCTCTTAAGCGGATGATGACACATAAGGGGGGATAGGAGGGGGGCAAGAATGGAGGAAGGAGGGACTGTATAGAGGGAAAAGAGGAGTGGGGGGAGGAAAAAATAGCAGAATGAATCAAACACCATTACCCTATGTAAATGTATGATTACACAAATGGTATAGCTTTCCTTCATGTACAACCAGAGAAACAACATGTATCCCATTTGTTTACAATAAAAATAAATTTAAAAAAGAATACAAACAATAATATATGCTTCAAACAAAGAAAAAAAAGAAAAAATCAAAGGTCTTGTTGGCTCAACACATATTAAGGTAATGGAATTAATATCAAAATTCTGCTAAAGTATTTTGTTAAAGAGAACAGGGTACTCTATATCAAACTGGTTACTTTTTTTCTCCTCTTTCTGAAATTTTCTCCAGGCTTCACCTTGAGAATCTAGTATGGCTCCAGAAAGTAAAATTAATATGTGCGAACCCCCCCACCTATCAAACTAATACATGCTGAATCACCTTTTAAGTGTTGCTACCAGACACCAACAGTGAATTCTGCTCCCAGTACAATGCAATATATCTTTGCCTGTCTCTCCAGTTTTACGGGGATTAGTTTACCTGGTGACCTCAATTCTCTGGTCAATTTAAGGAAAGTTGCTCACTTTTCATTAACTTCACTTTTTAATTTTTCTTTTAATGAGGACAGGAGCAATGACATCCAAACTATTCACAGACAAGAAACTAGAAGTTTCTTGTTTTTAATCTTTTTTTGTCTTTTTATTATAAATTCATAGAAGTTCTTTATATATTGTGGTTAAGAGATCTGTCAGAAAACATACTATAAAAGTTTTCTCCTTGTACCAGGTACAGTGGCACACACCTGTAATCCCAGTGGCTTGGGAGGCTGAGGCAGGAGGATAGTGAGTTTAAAGACAGCCTCAGCAATTTATCAAGGCGCTAAGCAACTTAGCAAGACCCTGTTTCTAAATTAAAAAAAGAAAAAAAAAAAAAAAAAAAAGAACTGGGGATGTGACTCAGTTGGTGAATGCCCGTGTTCAATCCCTAGTAGGATAAAAAAAGTTTTCTCCTTATCTGTGACTTATTTGTTAATTTTCTTAAAGATATCTCTTTTTAGCCAGGTGTGGTGGTACATGCCTGTAATCTTAGAAGCTCAGGAGGCTGAGGCAGGAGAACCCCAAGTTCAAAGCTAGCTTCAGCAACTTACCTAAGCAACTCAGTGAGATTCTATCTCTATATAAAATTTTAAAAAGGGCTGGGGATGTGGCTTAGTGTTAAAGGACCCCAGTGTTCAATCCCTGGTTCATAAAAAGCCTCTTTTTAATTATTATTTTAATTGATACATAATTTTGTGATCATTTTATACATTATACAAAGTAAAGATGTGTTTTGATGAGCAGAAATTCTAAATTTTGAAATCCAATTTAGCAATTTTTTGTAACTTTTTTGTGACTTGTCTAAAAAATCTTTCCTTACCCATGGATTATGAAGATATCCTATGCTTTCTTCTGTAAGCCTTATGATAAGCCAACTATATTTCTCTAAAAAAATAAAGATGCAAAAAGATTAAAAATAAAGGGATGGAAAAGATATACTATGCTAATGCTGATCAAAAGAAAGATAGTACAGCTATATTAACTTCAGATAATGAAAACTTCAGAACAAGGAAAATTTCCAGAGATAAAGAGAAGAATTACATCATGGTAAAATGGTCAATTCTCCAAGGAAACATAACAATCTTTTTATGTACATGACTAACATCAAAAACACGTGAGATAGGACTGTAATATAGCTTAGTGTTAGAGGGCCCGCTTAGCCCACTCAAGGCCCTATGTTCAATCCTCAACATTACTAAAGAGAGGTGGGAGGCAAAAGTCAACAGAATTGCAAAAACGAATAGACATATTTATGATTATAGTTACAGACCTCAGCACCCCTCTAATAATAATTAACAGATCCAGCAGAAAGATAGTTAATAAAGATACACTGAATCAAAGAGTACCAACAATTAATTGGATCTAAGTGACATGCATAGAATACTTCATCTAACAACTACCAAATACACATTTTCAAGCTTACATAAGATATTCACCAAGACAGACCACATTCTGAGCTACAAAATATGCCTTAACAAACTATAAAAAAGAGAAATCATATAAGGCTAACATCATATTTAATGGCAGGAAACAAGATGCTTTACCCCATGAGATTGAAAACAAGGAAAAAATGTCAACTCTCACCATTTCTATTCGACATCACATTGGAAGCAGTAATTATGGCAATATAAGAAAAGGAAATAAAAGGTATTCATATTGGGAAGAAAGAAAGAAAAGTCCTTGTAGATGACATGATTGTCTATGTAGAAAATTCCAAACAACTGAAAAAAATTCTAAAATTAATACTTGACTATAACAAGGTTGCAGGATACAAAGTTAATACACAAAGTTAAATGCTTTGCTTATAAACAAATGCTTTCTAGAAAGGAACAACTGGAATTTGAAATTAAAAACAAGACTATTTACACTAGTGCCCCCAAAATGAGAAGTTTAGGAGTAAATCTAAAAAAATATAAGATCTATGTGAGGTAAACTACAAAACTGATGAAAGTAATTAAAGAAAATCTAAATAAATGGAGAGATATTCCACGTTCATATGAAGGAAGACTCAATATTATCAAGATAACAATTCTTCCAAACTTCATCTTGGCAATCACATTCAAACTCCAGCAGAAGGCTGGGGGTGTAACTCAGTGATAGGGCACTTGCCTAGCATGTGCGAGGCACTGGGTTGGCTCCCCAGCATCACAAAAACAAAAAACTTTGGCAGTTTACTTTGTGGATATTGTCAACCAAATTCTAATTATATAAAAGGGTAAATAGCCACAAAATCTTGAAGAACAAAGTCAAAAGACTAACACTACTCAACTTCAAGATATAATATAAAGCTACATTAATAGAATAGACAGTGTTGTGAAAGGATTAACAAATATTTCAAAGGAACAGAATACAAAGGACAGAAATACACCCACACAAATACAGTCAAATGACCTTTGTCAAAAAAGGAAAGAAAAGTGTAGTCATTTCAGAACCATGTGCAACAAATAAGTAAATAAATAAGTCCACGGCCCTTCACTTTTCACAAAAATTAACTCAAAATGAATCACAGATCTAAATGTAAAATATAAAACTCTAACACTAAAATACAACATAGGAGAAAATCTAGTAACCATGGTTCTGGCAATGAGATGTTAGAAATAATACCAAAGCACAATCTATGGGGGAAAAAAAAGGTGGTTTTCATTTCAATTAGAAACTTCTGCTCCGTAAAGACTCTATTAAGAAAGTGGAAGTACAAGCGACAGAATGGGAGAAAATTTTTCAAAACCCATATTTGATAAAGGACTTGTATTCAACCTATACAAAAATACTTTAATAATAAAAATACAACCAACCAAATTAAAAAGTAGGCAAAAATTTAAACTGACAACTCATCAAAGAAGATAAAGCATTATGATCTAACAATTGCATTCCTAGGTATTTACTCAAATGAATTGAAAACCTATGTGCATAAAAACCTGAAAATGAATTTTTTTGGGGGGAGTACTGGGGATTGCACTCAGGGGCACGTGACCACTGAGCCACATCCCCAGCTCTATTTTGTATTTTATTTAGAGACAGGGTCTCACTGAGTTGCTTAGCGCCTCACTTTTGCTAAGGCTGGCTTTGAACTCTCAATCCTCCTGCCTCAGCCTTCAGGGCTGCTGGGAGGGATTACAGGCATGTGCCACCACGCCTAGCCTTGAAAATTAATGTTTATAGCAGCTTTATTGACAATCACTCCCAAATTATGAATAAAGCTGTTATAAACATTAATTTTCTGGAAGCAACCAAAATGCTCTTCAATAGATGACAAAATAAACACTGTGGTAAATCCATAAAATTCAATGTTACTCAGTGATAAAATGTGTTATCAAGTCATAAGAAGACATAAAAGAATCTTAAATGCATACTACCAGGCAAAACATGTAACATACTGTGTGCTTCCAACTCTCAATCCTGGAAAATATCATAACTATAGAAATGAAAAGAGTCAATGGCTAGCAAGGGTTTGTGAGGGAATAGATAGAGAAAAGATGGAGAATAAGGGATGTTTCAGGCAGTGAAATGCTTCTGAATAGTACTGCAATGGTGGATACATGTTATTATGTATTTGTCACAGAAATGTACAACAGAGTGAAACCCCCTCCAATATAAACTATGGACTTTAGTTAATAATAATGTGCCAATATCGGTTCACTGATTATAAGAAATGTACCTACTAAAACAAATGTTAATAATAAGGAAATTGTGCATGGGAGAAAGCAGAGAATATATGGGAACTCTGTACTTTTTGTTCAACATTCCTATTAATCTAAATTGCTCTAAAAATAAACTCTTATTAAAAAAAGGAAAAAAAGAAAAAGAAAAAGAGCAGAGTCTAGTAGTGCACACTCAAAATCTCAGCTACTGGGGAGGCTAAGGCAAGAGTTATACAAGTTCAAAGGCCAGCAAGGGCAATATAGAAAGACCCTGTCCCAAAATAAAGAGCTAGAGATGTAGCTATAGTAAAGAACCCATGTGTTCAAACCCAGTGCTACCAAGACATATACACACATGAGTCTGAACAGACATTTCACAAAAGGAAATACAAAAATGACCAAATAGCAATGAAATGAAACACAACATCAGTCATAAGGACATCTGTAATGCAAACTGAAGCTACAATGAGATGTTATTTTACATTTACCAAAATGACTCAACTAGAACAGACTGACCAGATGTTGGCAAGGATGTGGAGAAAATGAATTCTCACACATTGCTGGTGGGATTGTGACTTGTACAACTATTTTAGAAAACTATTTAATGGTTTCTTATAAAGCACAGTATACATCTGTGCTATACTCCAGTAATTCTACTTATATATACTTATTAAAGGGAAATATAAATATATGCCTACAAAAAGGTTTGGACACTAATTTCACAGCAGTTTTATTCACAATACCCCAAAACTTCAGGAAACCCAAGAACCAATCAACTGGTGAATTCTTCTAAGAAACAAAGTCTTAGAACTGAATACTATTCAGCAATGAAAAGAAACAAATATGCAAGAACAGAGCTCAAAAAAACATTATCTGGAGTGGCAATGATTCCATTTATATTAATTCTAAAAATACATAAAACTAATCTATGGTGATAGAAATTAGACCATGGAGGAGGAATTGTTTGGAAAGAGGGTGAGGAAACTTTGTAGGGGTAATGAAAGCATTCTATGTCTTGTTTTGGGTGGCAAAAACTTTTCAAGTAGTAATAACATTCAACGTCTTGATCTTGGTGGTTACACAGGTGTGTTTGCATATTAAAAATTCAGGGAATTGCAGATTTATGATCCATCCATTTTTGTTTACGTTATACTAAAAAAGTCAACTGAAAAACTACTCGGCAAAAAAACTAAAAAGTAAAAAAATGCACTCTACATACAGAAAATATTTATAACACATTTGACAGAAAACAAGCCAAGCTCCAAAATACACAAGATTTTAAGCGTACTTCAGACATGGTGAACATGAAGAGTGAAACGACCAAGTGAAAAGATTCAAAAGGAATCAGAAAAGTAAGCTTGAGCTTAAGATATAACATTCATATTAGGAAATCATCTGAATAGAAATTTAGACTTTTTTAAAAAACAAATTTGAAGTGATAGTAACTACTAAAAAATTTTTAAATGCTCTATAAATTAAAGCAAATACATCTGTGAGTGTTTGACTCTACAGGTCATGAGTTTACAATCTCTGGTTGATTAGCAGGAATAAAATCTGTCCATGTCTGTTATCTACCTTATTATCCAATATAAATACTTAACCTTTACAACAAAATGGCAAGGCACCATAAATCAAAGCAAGGAAAATGGAGTCCTAAAATACAATAAGTTTGCAAATTGAATACATGTTTTCACTTTCACTCCTTTATGAAATATCAATGAACAAAGGATTTTTTTAAGCACAAGCCCATACCAATGGAGAGAAAAGGAAAACAAAAATGAAATTTTAGAAGCTAGAAAACTGATAGGCAAATGGTAAGAACTGAGCAGACCCGAGAAAACTAAATCTTAAGCCAACAGTTGAGAAGCCAAGAATAATCTAATTTATTCTGTAGAATCTGCAAAAGACTCAGGAATAGATAAGAATCCCACTACTTCTGGAAGTAGGAGAGAAAGGAGGACTAAAATAAGGAATATGTTGAATGTTTTTAACATAAAGAAATGATAAATGTTTAAGGAAATTGATATATTTATCCTGGCTTAACACTATACAATATATAATATATATATATGTATCAAAACATTACATGGTAGTATATAAACATGTACAATCTTTATGTATCTGCTTTAAAAATTAAATTTAAAAAAATAAGGAAGGCGGTTGAAAATGTGATGCAGACTCCAAATTCTCTTCCCGCTCCAAGCCTATAAGTAACTGTCCTTCACCCATTCTGGAAAAGGCTAAGGAGACTAAAACAATCTCTGATTAGGGGGGACCAGTTAAGACTTAGTACCATAGTACTGGTCCAGAGACACATGTACACTAGACGTCCTCTCCCTCAACTGAAATCCCAGAATGCTGGCAGTGAGATTTTTTCACCCTCTAGACACAAGACAGGGGAAGTTTCCTCTGGGGAATCTAATAAGACTCAGAAGAAAGACCTTGAGATATTAATGATAGAAGTTTCCCAGCTTTAGAGTCCAACCAAATAACCTTACAGTAAAATTCACAATCAAGTTCCACCAACACCCCCAGAGCTTCTAATCAGTTTGTTATATATACCACATTTTAATATAAGTAATCAATCATAGAATTACCAAACATCTGAGAAATACCTGTAACAGGAAAGGGAGAGTAAAAACAAATATTAAAAATTTAGAGGAAACATATTATGTAAGGAAAATGCATATCTAAAATCTCAGAATTCAGAGAAAACACTATAATAATAAATAAAAAAATTAGAGATCAAAAATTAGTTCCCTTGGGTTTGATTTCTAGTATGGGATATGTGCGAGTGGGGGGAGAAAAGGCCTCCTAAAAATTAAAAATCAGACAGCAGAATGGGAAAAAAAAAAAAAAAACCAGCATCATCTCTGAAAGATAAAGATGAAGAAACTGCATAGAAAAAATAAAGACACAATGAGATTTTTAAAAGGTCAAGTAGAGACCTAATCTAGAAGATTGAATATTAATACCTGTCCTAGAGAAAAAAAATCCAGAAAGTAGAAGGAAAAACATAATTCAAGTAAATTTCCTAGCATTTAAAGGCATTATCGGATTGAAGGATAGTTTCTAAAGTTAAAAGGAGGCTCCGCAAGTATCCATCACAATGGAAGTAAATAGACCTATACCAAAGTACATTATAAGAAAAAGGGTTACAGATGAAGGAGAAATCACAATGACTTCAGACTTTAAACTTCTCAATGGCAATGGTAATTTTCAAACTTCTCACTCAAAATCCTAGAAGACAGAGGGAATGGGGGCGTGGAGCACTGTCTGTATATATATGTGTGTTGCGACGGGGGCGGGGGGAATGAGCCCATCTTACGTGTAGATCTTGATTTCTAAAGACTACTGCTGACTAAAAGAAGCCAAGTTGCCTTGGAGAATTGTTTCCAGATTTGGAGCAAGAAAAATACAATGAGAGGCTAGAAAATCTTATTGTACAACAAATGAAAGTACACAAAGACATAGAAGGACACAAAAACTGGTTTGAGGGGTTTCTCTAGCAAAATTTATAACAATCTGTGCATCAAATAGAATAATGGCATTAATAAATTATGACACTTATTTTTAAACACCCAAAAATCCACAGCAATTATCAGAAGCAACGAAAAGAGAGATAAAAAGGAAAGTCCTTTATATGAAAAAGTCAGCTAATAAATGTTAAAGGACTGATAGCATTTTAAAAAGAAACTATAACTTCAGTATAATAACTGTTTAAAGCAAGAATCCTAAAACCATTAGATAAAAGGTTATTAGGAAACAGGTCTCAAAGTGTCACTTCACAGATTACTTATTAATTGCAAAGAGAAAAATAAACCTTTCCAAAAGAGATTTAGTCCCCTTAACCAAACGATCAAATTCAGCATAACCTAGAAACAACCTGATAGTAAATGACTTTTAATGTCATACGATGAAGAGGTACACAATTAAAACTGAAATCACACTCTTGCCTAAAACATTTATCCTGAATCTAATCATGAGAAAATAAAGAGACAATCCAAAATGCTTCGATCCTTAAAAACTGACCTGGACTTTTTCATGAAAAACAAAGAAAAGTAGGAGGACTGTTCTAGACTAAAAGAAATACAAAACACATGCCAAATAATGTTTTCAGGGAAGAAGATATGAGACATGTGGCGGATAATTGAAAACATTTTAATATAAATATCAGAGTATATTATTGAAAAAATAATGCCCTAAACTGGAAAATAGTAAGGCAATAATAAAATTTAGTTATTTGAAAACATAAATCTAAATGTCAAAATAATCAGTTAAGAAAGATAAAATTGGGGGCTGGGGCTGGGGCTCAGTGGCTGAGTGCTTGCTGAGCACATGTGAGGCACTGGTTTCAATCCTCAGCACTAACATAAAAGTAAGTAAATAAATAAATAAACAAATAAAAGTATTCTGTCCATCTACAAAAAAAAAATTTTTTTAAAGAAAGATAAAATTTTTGCCCCTATGAAGGAGGAATGGTAAATAGAAAACAGGGAAGGTGATGCCTGTTTTTTGTTTTGTTTTGTTTTGTTTTTTGTTTTTTGCAGCAAACACATAAGACTACTATTTGAATCTTTAAAATATGAGGACGTGCAACAGAAAAAAAGAGGCTATATTAATAGTATACACACAAACTAAAATTTATATTGTCTTATTTACTAATAAGTAAAAATCATAACTAATACGAACTGGTAAAGCCTAATAAATTTCAATGTGTAGCACCATAAAGCAGAGCATACATAAATTTTTGGTCATAGATTTGTATATAATGTGCTGTGATAATGAAATGGTTATTAATAAAGCAAGAAGAAATATTTTCCTAGTCCAAATGTGTCTTATTTATTCTGGCTTTTCCATGTTACTTTAAAAATTGCTCATTTTAAAACATTTTAAACATCATTATATCTAATGCTCTAATGGCAATCAATAAATGACTTACCTTATTTTTCAATTGTTATGTATTCATTTCTTTATAAAACAATGTGAACAATAGCCCTGATTGTCAAAACTGCTGCACTTTGCTTTCACTCCACATTATGCCCTTAAGCCCTTGATTGTATGTAGTATTAGTATGCTGGGGCATTAATAAAAATGTTCTCATTCCTGTTTAGTTCTCTATTTATCCTTTAACAATATTATCAATCTTTGAATAACTTACAAAGAACAAATATTCATAAGTAAGTAAAAAAAATTGCTTTCTTGTGTGCTCCTGATAAGCAAATTACATAAACAAAGGTTAACATGAGGTACAAAGTAAAAGTCACATAATTCACTATAATTTACAGTAAGTTTATCTGTTCTTTCAGTAATAGAAAAAAGCATATATTTAAAAACAGGAAAAAAACCAACTCACCTTTTTGCACTCATCTGTTCTTTTAGTTTACTGTACATTTCCAGAACTGCATTAAAAAATAACATTTTAGCTTTTAAAATGGAAAAAAGAGTATTTTGAGAGATTAAAATAATTAAAGCAGACAAGAATACATTATAAACTCAGTCTTCTCTACATTGAATTAGCTTAATATTTTCTAATAAATGTTATATGCTTCAAAGTAAATAAAAGTATTTTAATTTTCACATATATTGAACATTTTATCTATAAGAGATACATTGAACATTTTATATATGTGTGCACACACGTGTGTATAAAAACATATATACATTGAACTGGAACACTTGCATATGTTGACACCTATAATTGAGATATTAAGCTAGTAAAAATTATCCTATTCAGAAATATCTAATATTTCTTCCATGATCTGGAATTAGAAGTTTGGACTTTAGTTATTTGAGAACTAAGTTTTCTTTCTCAACTAAGATTCATTGATTCAGACACAACATACCAAACAAAATAACACAACTGTGTTATAATTAACCATACACAAACACTTATACCAAATCTATGAAGAGAGAAAAACATCACATGCTTACAGCAAAGAGTGAGTTACAATAAAGGTAGAACTAAATATAGCATATTGTGTGCATTATACATAGAAGTAATAAATTCCATCATTATATAAACTATAATGCACCAATAAATGGGATTGTATAATTCTGAAAAAAAAGAAAGAAAAGAAATAAACATAAGCATCTTTATTCATTTTATTCTTTCTATTAAGGCACAGAAATGCAATTATTCAATAAAATTGTCATAAGCTTCAAAAAAATGACATACTATAACCATGAAGGCTTTACTGAAACCATGTAAATAACCATTTAACTTTAGGAGAATTTCAAAGTATAAAGTAAGTCTGTAAATTACTATTGGCTCATCACACCAACTAATATTTTCCTAGACCCTAGGTAACATTTTTCTTTTCAGATATGCTACAGTCATATGGCTACACCCAGGGTTCTACAAGTTTACAAAAGATATTATTTACTTATCAAAAAAAAATCAGACCTGCAATGGTGGCTTACAGCGAGCCTCCCTAACTCTGGCCTCAAAGGACCCTCTGCCTCTATAGGCAATGTAATATTTCTCAAATTTTCCAACCAAAGTATCAGAGTGAACACATAACATGTGTCAGATCCTGCTGCAACAGTATAAACTGTTTTTTAAGTCTCTTGTTTCACCTCAATAATTCATACAAATTTCACACCTACCTCATTATTTTCACTTTGTTTCCATATAAAAATCATGCTTTCTTCAAAACTAATCAAATAAAACTAATCCACAGGAAAATACATTATTTATGCTATGTCTTATACCCTTTCATACTCCTCCAAAACCAAGGACTAGCTAGGCAATTGTACTGTAATTGATGACTTAGTTGTCTTAATTCACTTTAGATTGTAGGATCCTTCAAAAGGTACGAAAATGTCATTTTCAACTTTATAGTTCCATTACCTACCATAGCACCTGACACACACACAAAAAAAATATTTATGATTTGATATTTAGAAGGAAGGGACAGAGGAAAGGAGATATTGTATTTCACTGCATAATAGGTGGACCCTATTTTTTCAGTCCAAAAATTGGTTAATAATCTTTCACAGTATAATCTTTCCATGGACTAATTCTGTTTGTTATGCTGCTTAAAAGGTAAACGTAACAGGAATGTATTCGCCAGTGGTATATGGATGTGCCATTTGTCTTCTCCCACATGGAAAGCCATGAGCCTAGAATTCTCAGCACTTGTAAATTGTCAGTATATTTTGGAAGGCTGACTCAAGCTGGTTTAGAATGCTACAGTACTCATGTATTATAAATACATCTTATATGAGTAGCACTGAGGATAGTGTGTCAGATAACGAAATCAATGATAGCAGGCATAAAATTTTCGGATGCAAATGATTAAATTTTGTAAGTTTACACTTCACAACACTGTAGTAAATTTTCTCAAGTGTAATTATTTTGATTATTAATGCACAAATCAATAACAACTAATAAGTTAACTTCTTTTTTCAGACCAGAAAAATGTTTACTAAACTGGCTAAAGTGTCATGAAGAAATTCATGAAGAGTCAATTTGGACTATTCAATTTTAACACATATTCTCAAGTGTTCTGTGCAACCTAAAAATCTTGGACCAGAGACAGTTTAGTAATAAATGATTTGGAAGTAATACAAGCAACAATTTATTATTTTAAAAAACTTCACATAATGGTCACATCCCACTGTTTTGGAAAAAAAAATTGGCATAAAATCTGTAGCAATTATGCAATGAAATGTGGTCATTTTGGATGTTGCAATTCAGAACACAATATTTACATGAACTTATACATGCTGTCTGGCCTTAAAAGCAGACAGTAGCAATAACAAAAACTTAACCTCTACTTCCCCTTATTTCTCTAGTGTGAATAGCTCACTAGCAGAATAAGCTGAGTTCAGCTCTTTCTCATTCCATCAACACCCAATTTTTAGGCTTATTATCTAAATTAAAAAGGGACAACGCATAAATCTTAGAGGGTTGTTTTCATGGCTGTGACAATGTATCACACAGTGGCAAACATATTATTAAATATCATTATAAAGAAGTATGTTTCTCAACCCTGAAACCTAATAGTATAAGTAGGCATTTTATTTACTCAAAGTTAACGTGCAAATGTCTCTGGTCCATCAAAGATTAAATTTAGTAGGTGTTCACTGATTCCAAAAAAAGAAAAGCTATTGCCTTAAGTGATAAAGCTAACATAATTCCTTTAGCCAATAAAATCTGTCGACAGTTTTAACAATATAATTTGTATTCTAAGTTAAATTTACACCATATAAATATTATACAAAACATTCTATTCCCCTGGATATATAGGTTTAGGTTCCTTCCTAAAAATGAATAAATAAGTTGAATGGGACAATGAGACAAATTTAGTTTATAATATTAAGAAAAAAATGGCATATACCTGCTTCCTTTTGTTTGAACAGGATGGTTCCAACTTAAAGTATATTAAGTCCAGGTAAAGAAAATACTGGTTAGTTTCTTCAGAATTTATGTGATGTCCCAGTAATATCTGAGCCCTAACAGAGAGACCAGAAACTAAGTCTTTCTAAAATATAGGAGAAAAAGCAAGAAGGGAGAAATCCTAACACTTTTGATATTTTCTTACCTTATCAGCAAAATGAAATTGTGAGCAAAGCAAAACCAACCTGTTATGTGACAAACGGAAAATGATGGAAAACTAGAGGTAAGAAAATTAGGCAAATCAGGCAAAGAAAATGTAATCAAAGGGCTCTCGGCACGGGAAAGTATTCTGAGGGGAGAAAATCATGGACAGGGCAGGGGCTGGAGGGGACAGATGGCAAAGTAGGCAGAGAGGAAATGCAGAGCTAACAGTTGTTCTAGGACACTGGTGTAACAGATAATCAAACAAGGGCCTTATAAAAGAAGAAAATCATGGAAATTCAGGAAATAGAGTGAATAGGATAGGTAATCGAAGGCTTTCTTGGGAAGCAATCACCAAATAATCAAATTCCCATAATAAATAATGACTATATGCTATTATTAAATTTGTTTATAATATAACGTTTGACTTGGTAAAATCAAACTCACCTGGAAGACATAACTGCAATTTTTCTACTACAGTTGTAATATTCCTCTGCTGAATTCTACATCGAATAATATCTTCTGTTTGGACTATCACCTTAGAAAAGAAGAAATGTACATATTTTTAAACAAACAGTTAAATAACATCCACATACTGAGTATATTTTTTAAAAAAAAGTATCATTTTCTTACCTCTTTTCCAGCATCTTGAAACCTTCGGTTGGTATCAGTAACTTGCACCTTAAAAATAATTTCACCTTAGTTAGACAAATATGCATAAAACTGCCCTGATGTAACTGCTCACCCTTGTAATCAGATCATGCTTCATGAGAAACTTAGAACAAAGAAATGCAAATTCAAATTAACTCTACAGCTTGAACTTGAACTTTTGATTGAAAAGGGCTTTTGTTAACTTCAATTACTTATGACAGTTCTTTTTAACAGATTCTGTGGCAAACTTCTCAAATTTACTCAGGATTTTTGAACTTTACTTGCTTCTCTAAGTCTGTCAAACAATTCAAATCACTGACCCAATTGACCACTGGTCCCTTTTTGATAACTTCAATGAGGTCTATGTGCCATTCACTGTCTGTAGGAAATGGTGATTGCATTTTATGGTAATTAAACATTCATACTTTGCTGAATGCAAACACTGGGTGGTTGATTAACATCAAACACAGAAATCTCAATCCACAGCAACATTTTAATGCTGCAGGTGCAGGCAAAGCTCAACCTCAAATTTTCCCACATATTAAGTGACTCATTAGGTCATCATAGTAAGGAAGCACATTCTGGTTTATTAAAAATCTCATTAATTTCTGAACAAAGATGCTCAGTGACCTCATTGATGCTGTATTTGGTCTCTTGTTATCTGAATATCCTTTATATATAATACATAATAGTTTTCTAATCATAATCTTTGAATTGTCTGCTAAGCACTCTAAATGTAAAGAAAGATAAATAGGACAATTCTTATAACTAAGTATTTGATATTCTTACTGAATAAATCCAATCTCATTTAATAAATAATGTTTTTTGCAATATGACAGAAACTGTAGACCGTTTTTCTTTTAAAAATTATATATTGCTGCTATTTCCAAAGTTTCAATATAATTAAATAACTTTGAGAACAAAATTATTTATAGTAAGTTTTAAATTTACTACATAAGATAAATGAGGATATTTTAAAATAAATATTGTACTAATTATCATTTTAAAAATTCCAAAACTGCAAATAAGACCTTTCACTGTATGAATGTTTTGAATACATTTTCCTAGGTGGAAAAAAAATCCTATTAAGTCAATGTATTATTTGCTTTAGAAAAAAAGAGATTACTCCTGTCATTAGCATGAAAACCACCTTAACAGTATATAAAGAGCATTCCCAAATACATATACTAATTCACTTCCCGAAAACACATTTAATAATAACTTACAGATATGTACTATAATAGTTGAGTAATTAAAAAAAAAAAGAAAAACAAAATTTTAACATTATTTCCTACCTTCAGTTTTTCTGCATCAGTCCTTACTTTAAGGAGTTCTGTAATAGCATCTACAAAACCCTGATGATGAAAATTACACATCTTTTCAATTTCCTTGTCATGATTACGGATACAAGCATCTAACTTTTCCATGAACTTCTTGTGTGAATTTGGTTGGTCATCATACACCGACCTGTATATATATAAGAAAACTAAAATTAACTTCCCAGTTCACCAAAATTTATTCTGTATTAAGTCCAATCTTTGCAAAAACTGAAGATTAAGTCCAAATAAATAAATGTGTTAGATGGTATTGTCTCCAATAAAAATAAATTTGGTGAAAATATTTCATTTCTTTTGAACATAGTAATATTTAAAAGCCAGAAATCCTCTAAATATATCACTAGTTATCCAGAAGTAAAGATCTGAGGCTCAGAAGATAAGGGTCAAATATAAGTCTTATTGTACTAGGGCTCAAAAAAAAAAAAAAAAAAGGAATCTGTAAGTGAATAAGGAATGAATGAACAAGTCATTTATGGCATTTACTATGTTCTAAGTACTTTATATATTAACTATATTAAAGTACATTCTAAATACTTTATATATTAACTCTTTCATCCTCACACTAAGCCCATAAACTAGGTATAGTTATTATTCTTGTTTTACTAGATGTTACAGATTATGTAAATTCAACAATTTGCAAATGACAGCTAGAATATAAATCCTGGCAATCTAGCTCCACAGTTCATATTCTCAAGAACAAGGTCATACTGTAGATACCACAATATTCTCTAAACATGGCATCACATGCCTAATGTATCTCAGTTAGCACCTGTCACCAACGACAGGACATCCTACCCATCATTCACCATGCAGTAAAGAACTAACCTTGTCCCTGGCTCCTGAAATGGAAGACTTTGGAACTCCTTGCCTAAGTGTCTTTGTTTACTTGAAGGCCTTAACAGTGTGATTTATTGAGGGGGATTTGTCCTTTGAATTTCCTGAGGGGCTGAAGACTTAGGTCAGCAATGTAGACAGTCAGCAACATGGATGTCAGTCATGTTTACATGACCATACCCTAATAAACCTGGACATCAAGGCTTGAGTGAACTTCCCTGATCAGCCATTCTGAGTACTGCCACATATCACTGCTGGGAAAGGTGCCGTCTGCACAATTCCACTGGGAAAAAACAACTGAAAGTTCATACCTGACACTTTCCTATGCTTTGCCTTATGTACCTTTTCCACTGTTAATTTTAATCTATATTCCTTCTCCGTTAAAAAAAAAAAAGTTACATATATATATATATATATATAAAATATCTTTGCTATATTTGGTGAATCATTCTTGCTATATTCTATGAATCATTCCTGCACATTTTGAACCTGAGTGTAGACCTGGGGATATTCTGAAGTGTACTTTCCCATCTGTTGCCCATTGTTTGAGGTTCAGTGCAAGTGCCATGTTCTCCAACAGACCTTTGCCTATCATTTCTACTCAAAGTAATCCTTTCATCTGCAGGACAGGTAAATTTATAGTCCTTTACAATTCTCTGACAGGTAATCATGTATAACTGTATATCTAACTTAAATGTTTTATGGGTATGTCCCATATTTGGTTTCCCCAAATAAATCATAAGCTTCTTGAGGGCAGCCTCCACATCTCAGGTTTTAATGAGTATTAACTATAATACTACAAACACCAATATAGTAGAGTAATCATTAAGAATTTAGGTTCTTTAAGATGAGCTAGAATGAAGCTTTGATCTTGAACACTTGCTCTTTTCTACCTATATTACTCTCTTCATCTCATCTTGATTTGTAGCTTTAAATTCCATAAACATATTAACATCTCCCAAATTTGTATGACCAACCCTGACCTCTCCTCAAACTTCCAACTCAAGTCTCTCCAAACAGATATCTGATGAGCATCTCAGCTATATTAAAAATGAATTCCCAAGACCTGGAGTTGTAGCTCAATGGTACAGCACTTGCCTAGCATGTGGAGGCTCTGAGTTTGATTCTCACTATATATATATATATCCATATATCCATGAACAACTAAAAAATGTTTTTTTAAAAAATGAATTCCCAAACTTCTTTCCCCAAATCTTTTCTTCCCATAGTCGAGCTCATCTCAGCAAACTCCATTCTTCAATTGCTCAGGGGAAAAAAAGACACTTTGAAAGCATCTCTGACTAATCTCTTTGTCTCTCCCTCTTCCCCCTACTAATCTAGCAAACCTAACCACACCTCTCTATCTCCACTGGGTATCATCCTGGACTAAGCCAACAACTTTTCTCACCTAGGTTATTGATAATTACTTTCTAATTAGTCTGTGATTCTACCCTTGCTCCCCACTTCAGTATGTTTCCAATAGAGTAATCAGATGATGTCTAACAGAAATGAAACCGTTAAAACGTAAGTAAAATCCCATGTCTCTCTTCTGCTCAAAATCCTTTTTCTCTTACAATCCATAAGGTCCTACATAATTTTGCTACATGTTACTTCACTGGCCTCACATACTTCTAATTATTTTCATTTCACTTATTCCATGCCAGCAACATTGGACTCCTCATGATGTCTTAAACACATCAGGCATATTCTTCTCTAATATCTGCAAATGATGTTTCCTCTGTCTGGATCACATTTCTCATAAGTGGTTATCTCCCTCACCTCCTTTAAAGTCTTTTATCCTCTTTTTGGAGAGGCCTCTTCTGGCTACAACATCTACATTACACACAAACACATACACTATCCCCTTCTTTTTTTCTAACATAAATTCATACAGTATTGCTCTTACCACTACAGAATATATTGTTTCACCTTCTTATCTACTCATCTGTCTTCCCCATAGAAAGCAAATTACATGAAGACACAGAGTTTTTATATAATTTCTTCTGTTGAATCCCCAGCCACTAAAGGCAAAGAGTTTTTGTTTATTTTATTCCTTGTTGTATCCCTAGCTCTAGAACAGTATTTATCTAGTAGAAGATGCTCAATAAATAACTGATAAATGAATTGGATGGATGGAATCAGAAGTATATTTACTATGTTCAACTTCAGGTAAGGCATCTGACTTCTTTAAATATAAATATTCTCAATCATAAGATAGGAATAAAAATAGTACCTACAGCACAAGTAGAATTTAAAGTTAAAAACATAATACCATTGGGTTAGGGATATAGCTCAGTGATAGAGAGTTTGCCTAGCATGCACAAGGCCTGGAATTTAATCCCGAGCACCACCACCACACACACATACACACAAATATGTATATGTATATAAACACACACACACACATATATACACACACGCACACACATATATATATACACATACACACACATACACACACACACATATATACATACACACACACACACATATATATAAACATCCCCCAAAATGAAATAGATATATTTTAAAATACTTAAAATCTGTGTGAAGAAAATGATTGACAAAAAAACCCAAAGAACTAAATAAATTAAAAGATATTTCATGTTTAAGAATGGGACAATAATATTGTTACAATGTCATTTCTTCCCAAATTGATCTGTATGCTCAATGCAATCTCAATGAAAATCCCGGCAAACTATTTTGTAGGTATCAACAAACTAATCCCTAAGTTTATAGAGAACAGCAAAAAAACCCAGAATAGCCAACATGATAATGAAGAAAAACGAAGAGCTGATGACCCAATTCAAATTTACAATAAAGCTACAGTAATCAAGACAGTGTGGTATTGGTGAAGTGACAGACAAATGGATCAGTGGAACAGAATAGACAGCCCAGAAATAGGCACACATTAATATAGTCAATGCATTTTTTGTTTGTTTGCAATGCTGGGAATTGGGGCCTCAGACTTGCTACATAAGTACTCTACCACCGATTTACACACCCAGCCCAAGTCAACTGAATTTCAACAAAAGACCAAGGTAATACAATGGAGAAAAGATAGTCTTTTCAACAAATGGTGCTACTAACTCACATGCCAAACAGTGGATCTAGATACAGACCTTATACTTTGTACAAAAATTAACTCAAAATGGATCACCAACCTAAATGTAAAATTAAAAATTAAAAAATTCAATCAACAAATGGGCTAAGGAAATGAACAGATACTTCACAGAAGAATATCTACAAACAATCAACAGATATATGAAAAAATGTTCAACATCTCTAGTAAGAAGAGAAATGCAAATCAAAACTACCCTAAGATTTCATCTCACCCCAATTAGAATGGCAATTATTAAGAATACAAGCAACAATAGGTGTTGGCGAGGATGTGGGGAAAAAGGTACACTCATACATTGCTGGTGGGACTGCAAATTAGTGCAGCCACTCTGGAAAGCAGTGTGGAGATTCCTCAGAAAGCTTGGAATGGACCCTCCATTTGACCCAGCTATCCCACTCCTTGGCCTATACCCAAAGGACTTAAAATCAGCATACTACAGAGATACAGCCACATCAATGTTCATAGCTGCTCAATTCACAATAGTCAGATTGTGGAACCAACCTAGATGCCCTTCAGTTGATGAATGGATAAAGAAACTGTGGCATATATATACAATGGAATATTACTCCGCCATGACGAATGATAAAATTATGGCATTTGCAGGCAAATGGATGAAATTGGAGGATATCATGCTAAGTGAGATAAGCCAATCTCAAAAAACTAAAGGACGAATGATCTCGCTGATAAGCGGATGAGGACATATAATGGTGGGTAGGAGGAGTTAGCGTTAGGGTTAGGGTTAGGTTTAGGATTAGGGATAAGGAGGATGGTAAGAATGGAGGAAGGAAGGACTGTATAGAGGGAAAAGAGGGGTGGGAGGGGTGGGGGGGAAGGGAAAAAATAACAGAATGAATCAAACAACATTGCCCTAGTAAATTTATGATTTTTAATTAAAATTAAAAAATAAAAATAAAATAAATTTAAAAATAAAAAATTCTTAGAAGATAACATAAGAGAAAATCTAGATGACCGTGAGTTTGGCAATGATTTTTTAGATGTAACACCAAAGGTACAATTCATGAAACAAATAATTAATAAACTGGATGCCACTAAAATAAAAAATTTCTACTCTGTGAAAGAAACTGTCAAGAGAACAAAAAGAGAAGCAACAGACTGAGAAAAAAATTTTCAAACATATCTGAAAAAAGACTAATATGCAAAATATACAAATGGATCAGTGGAACAGAATAGACAGACCAGAATTCTTTTTTAATTTTTATTTTCAAAGAATTCTTAAAACAGTAAGAATATAACTTGATTTTAAAATGGGTCAAAGACCTTAACAGATACCTCTTTAAAAAAAATACAGATGACAAACATAAAAAAGATGTCCAATAGCATATGCTATCTGGGAAATGCGAACAACAATGGCACACCAGTACACACCTATTAGAGTGGCCAGAATCTAGAAAATTGAGAACGCTGAATGCTAGTGAGAATGTGGAATACTAGGAAATCTCACTCATTTATAACAGGAATGCAAAATGGTACAACCACTTTGACGACAGGTTGGCATTTTCATACAAAACCAAACATAAAAAATGTTTCTTCAATATTCTTACAATAGGATCCAACAATCATACTTCTTGGTACCTGTCCAAAGAAGGTGAAAATTATATTCACACAAAATCTCTATATAAATTTCAAACAGTTTATTCATAAGTGCCAAAACTTGGAAGTAACCAAGATGTCCCTGAGTAGGTAAATGGATAAATAAACTGGTTCATCCAGACAATTAACTGTTAGCACTAAAAACAAATGAGCTATCAAGTCACAAAAACAGATGGAGGAAACTTAAATGCATATTGCTAAGTGAAAAAAAGCAATCTGAAAAGGCTATATACAGTACAATTCCAACTATGGGACAGTCTGGAAAAGGCAAAACAATAGAAGCTGTAAAAAGATCAATGGGAAGAGAAGAATGAATGGTAAAGATTTTTAAGGTAGTGAAAACATTTTGTATGATATTATAATGATGGATACATGTCATATAATTGTCCCAATACACAAAATGTATACCACCAAGAGTGAACCATAATGTAAATTATGGACTTTGGATGATAATGATGTGCCAATGTAGGTCCATCAATTGAAACAAATGTACCACTTTGGTGAGGGATACTGATATTGGGGAAGTTCTGCACGAGTATAACTTCCTCCTAATTTTGCTGTAAACCTCAAACTTAAAGTCTTTTTTAAAATACTATCTATATCAGAGAGCTGTGACAAATTAGTAAACATGTAAATGTCTTAGCACAATAACTGATACACGGCACATGCGCAATATAAAATTGGCTACTAATTCTGTGTACACATAAGAGACTGCAAAATCCTTGTTAAATGAATGAACCAGAAGCTGAATAATTGAGTCCTAGCTACAATTATCAAGTAAATATAGCTAATTATCCATGCCAAGGGATCTGCCCACTACTAATACTTGACATTTGGATCTGGCCTTTTCTTTATATCTAATGTTCAATTTATTTCTTATACCATACCAGAGAAAATATTACTGCCTCCTTTTCACAAATGAGGAACCTGGAATAGAAATGACATGCTCAACATAGCCTAGTCTGGGATTAGAACTCCTACTTGGTGTTTTCCCACAAGTAATACATAATTAACAAGGATTCTTAATTAAATAAGTAATATAATTTCTAAAGAAAATCCATGAGCATGAAGTTTATCTAATTGATCCTGGTGTTTGTTTCATAATTATGAGGAAAAACAAAATATATTTTGTTTGTTTTTATGGCTAAATTTTACTTTTATTCCCTCCACAGAAAACACTAAAGTAACTTTGAACCAAAAATACATGACTTTTTACCAACAGTGTAAAGGTGTTTCCTTCATGTGTAATATTAGGCAAAATTATATAAAGATAATAAGTTTTAATTTAAAACATTTTACCTGCTGTGATTCCTTCACTATCCATCAAGGTCACCTTAGTTTCTCTAAAGTTGAAGTTCAAAACTATCTTTTAAAAGAACTGGCACTTAGGGCTGGGGTGTAGCTCAGTGGTAGAGCACTTGCCTGGCATGTGTGAGGTACTGGGTTCAATTCTCAGCACTGCATAAAAATAAATGAATTGAAATAAAGGCATCGTGTCCATTTACAACTAAAAACAAATTAAAAAAAAAAAAAAAAAGAACTGGCACTTAATCCAGTTGTCCTATCAACCCACAATTCTTTTATTCAGGCTTCCTTTTATCTCCAAGTTACAGACATACTAATGACAACTTCAAAATTCCCCACCTACAATCTTTGGAATCTAATTTCTTCAGGAAATTTACTTTGGCATCACTTTTAGGGTGGATGGATCTTCCTGGTTCTCAATTGCTGACACTTTCTCTTGAATGAATTCAAATGATAGTTATTCCAAAACTATCAAATTCAAGATTAGTATAGATCTGTGAACTATGCAAACACAATTAGACATATCTTCAACTTCAGACATCATATTTTCAAGAGAGAAGCCTTTAAAAAAAGGCCATCTTCATATTCACAATATGAAAAATGAAATACTGAATCAGCATAGCTCAGATTTCTCTCATGCTTATGTGTGTGTATATATGTGTGTGTGTGTGTCTGTTGCTGGTGACTGAACCCAGGGCCTTGTGCAAGTGAGGCAAGCACTCTACCAAATGAGCTATATCTCCAGTCCCTCTCATGCTTTTTTAAAAATATTTTTTTAGATGTTGATAGACCTTTATTTTATTCATTTACTTATATGTGGTGCTAAGATTTGAACCCAGTGCCTCACACATACTAGGCAAGCACTCTACCACTAAGCCACAACCCCAGCCCCTCTCTCATGTTTTTTAATTATCAACTTTTTATTCCTGGAACCAATCTCAAAGATTATCAATACCCCCATCATTTCAAACTGCCATAGGTATCATAATATTCCTTTGTATATGTTCAAAACTCACACTGAACAATTCACTCTGAACATTTTTATAATTTTTCTATATATTTTAATAAAACAGTTTGATATTTATCTGGCTCTTAAAATCCCAATTAGTAGGAGCTGGGGGTTTGATTCAGTGATAGAGTGCTTGTCCAGCATGCATGGAGCCCTGAATTCTATGCCTAGAACCTAAAAAGGTGTGTATGTGTGTGTGTGTGTGTGTGTGTGTGTGTGTGTGTGTGTATGTGTGTGTGTGTATAATTAGTAAACAGAACATATTACAAGATGGAGTGGCCGCCACTACTGCTGCTTCTCTCTCTCTCTCTCTCCTCATTAGCCTACATTGTTACATTGTAGGAAAACTCTAGCAACAGATATTTCATGACTGCTCTACTATAAAATTCCTCCAAAGGAGAGTCTGACTCTCTTTTTAAGTAAAAAAGCAAGACTGCTATCACTTAAAAATTATATAAACAAACAATAAAAGAGAAATAATAGTTCTTTCCCAGAAGTCTTTCATGTTAGAAAGTTCTTAGAGTCCATCCTTTAGCGTGTCTTTCCAATATAGTCCCCAAAATCTTAAAAACAAAGTTGTTTGATAATTCATGATACTAGGGGTGGGGAGGGGGTGGAAGAAGAGAATAGAATGAGACAAACATCATTACCCTATGTACATGTATGAATAGGCAAATGGTATCATTGTACTTCATGTACAACCAGAGAAATAATAGGTGTACTCCATTTGTACAATGAATCAAAAATTTTTAAAAAGAAACTAAGGATTAAAAGAGAAAAAAAAATAGCTTCACAGATCAAAAACCATGACAGGCAGCTACATGTTCAACAACAGAATACTGAGTAAATAAATTATGGTAACTATACTATATAAGCTTTTACACAGTCACTAAAAATGTATATGCAATTAAAATGAAAGGAAAACATACACTTATTGCTCAATTGATATTGTTGAATGAACAAATTAATAAATCCAAGTGGAAGTAGACATAAGATTCAAAATTGTGAATACTGAATAATCAAGATTTTACTGACTCAACCAAATACATATATACTGAAAAGATGCCAGAAAGAAAAAAATATATAATAGAGGTATATGTCCTTCAAGGTGTTAAATACACAGTTAAAGAGAATAACTTCTAATTTTTATGATTTTCTGAAATTTATATCATAAATGTGTGTTGTTTTGAAATGGAAACAATTACTAAGAAGAAATCTTTATCTGCTTTTCTAAAGAACTATGGAAAAATAGCAAATTAATGATTCCCTAAAGGCAGTTCATTCAGACTTTGCAGTGTGGACACAATTTCCTTAATGTTTACCCTTGACCCAATTGTTGATTTTGAGTTTTACTTGCAAAATAAAGAGTGAACCAAAAGCAAAAAATAATAATAATAATAATAATTCACGGTACTGCCAGTACATCCATTGTAGCATCACAAGTGAACTCCTCTTTTCCTACTAATATTATATTATTGACAAGAACAATATCAGAACATACACAAGACAGCCACTGCAGTACATTGAGCAACACAGAGACAGCGCCGGGGCAAGTGAGGGGATGGGCACTGGGCAACTCTGTGCCTTGCTGAGGAAAAACAACTAAACATGGGCAAAGGAGATCCTAAGAAGCCGAGAGGCAAAATATCATCAAATGCATTCTTTGTGAAAACTTGCTGGGAGGAGCACAAGAAGAAGCACCCAGATACTTCAATCAACTTTCCAGTTTTCTAAGAAGTGCTCAGAGAGGTGGAAGACCATGTCTGCTAAAGAGAAAGGAAAAATTGAAGACATGGCAAAGGCAGACAAAGCCCGTTATGAAAGAGAAATGAAAACCTATATCCCTCCTAAAGGGGAGACAAAAAAGTAGTTCAAAGATCCCAACACACCCAAGCGGTCTCCATCGGCCTTCTTCTTACTCTGTTCTGAGTATCGCCCAAAAATCAAAGGAGAACATCCTGGCCTATCCATTGGTGATGTTTCAAATAAACTGGGAAAGATGTGGAACAACACTGCTGCAGATGATAAGCAGCCTTATGAAAGGAAAACTGCTAAGCTGAAGGAAAATACGAAAAGGATATTGCTGCCTATCGAGCTAAAGGAAAATCTGATGCAGCAAAAAAGGGAGTTGTCAAGACTGAGAAAAGCAAGAAAAAGAAGGAGGAGGAGGAAGATGAAGAGGATGAGGAGGAAAAGGAATATGAAGAAGATGAGGATGAAGAAGATGATGATGATGAATAAGTTGGTTCTAGCGCAGTTTTCTTTTTCTTGTCTATAAAGCATTTAACCCCCCTGTACACAACTCACTCCTTTTAAAGAAAAAAACTGAAATGTAAGGCTGTGTAAGATTTGTTTTTAAACTATACAGTGTCTTTTTTTGTATAGTTAACACACTACCAAATGTGTCTTCAGATAGCCCTGTGGAATTTTCAATAGCCACTAACTTTGCTTGGTACAGTATGGGGGTTGTAAATTGGCATGGAAATTTAAAGCAGGTTCTTGTTGGTGCACAGCACAAATGAGTTATATATGGGGACAGTAGTTTTTCATTTTCAGTTGTCTCTGATGCAGCTTATACAAAATAATTGTTTTCTGTTAACTGAACACCACTCTGTAATTGCAAAAAAATGTTGACATTCTGAATGCTTCTAAGTAAATACAATTTTTTTCTATTAAAAAAAAGAACATACATAAACCCACCTTCCATTAATAGAAAACCAAAACCTGCAAAGCACAACCTATTTATATTCCATGTCTTCTACTGTTAAAATAAATTCCAAAGAAAAAAATAACATTAAGGAATTAGCACAGATTGAGATTTCAGATAAAGTATACTCTTTTTTAAAATGTATTTATTTTGATTCATTGTAAACAAATGGGGTACAACTTGTTTCTCTGGTTGTACATAAAGTAGAGTTATACCATTTGTAAATAGGGTAATGATGTTTGTCTCATTCTGTTATTTTTTCTTTCTCCCACCCTCAGAAAAGCATACTCTTGATCTACCTACAACTAAGTCTCAAACTCCCCCAAACTTCTCCTGACGCTTGATAGCTATTTGCTATTTCAGACAAGAGTATAAACTACACTCCAAGCTTACACCTACAATCCATATTAATGAGCAGGGTACTCAGATACAAGGTCATCAAAATGAAGAAAAGTTCTAAACCACAAGAATAAGCTGCATTTAAAGAAAGTACTCAAGTATCAGGCCAGTGCCAGAATCCAAAATTCAATAAATGATAAAATGCTGGCCCTAGTAAGAATGAGAAAGTTCCTAGATCTCTCATTTTAATAAATGCAGCACAAACCTAAAAGCCAGCAAGCAAGAACTTAAAATGGAATTAATCACTACATGTAGTTGATTTAATCCATATTCATACTAATGACAGGTAACAAAAAAATAACTAGTCTAGAAATTTACTAATAAAGTCAATAATAAATAGCTGACAGAATAGAAGCAAAAGACAGAGACAGACAGACAGGGTGGATATACATCAGAATACTGGAAAGGGGGAAAAAGTAAAAGGAAATGTTAGGCCCAGAATCTTGATATGGTATGCATCTTGATACCAAAGCAGGTATTTTCAATCTTTTTTTCTGAGGGAATTTATCATATTTTGAGAGCTGGTAGAGGGAAAATAATACAGAGTTGAGAAGACGTGCTTTCCCAGGAAAGATTCCCCAGTGACCTAACTGGCTTAATGATGGTGATGATAAAAGTAACAATAACAAACCACCAAGTACTCACTATGTATTCAGTGCTTTACATGTATTATATCATTAAATATTCACTACTGCTATATGACATAGATTCTATTATCCCAATTTACAAATGTAGTTTGGGAAGATTAAGACGTGAATTCCAAAAGTCACATGCAAACAGAACCAAGATTAAACCCTGGGTCTACCTGACTCCAAAGCCAATGCTACCATTATGTTATATAAACTCACCAGTTAGCAATGGTGATAAGCAGCATGGAATGTGGAGAGGAAGTACCAGCATAGCAACCACACAGATCACCTTTGAAGATCAACAATTGAGAATGACTCAATAGGGAATCCCTGATGTGCACTGTTGCACCCATCAGGTGAAATCAACCGATGGACAGAAAAAAGGGATGAGAACTGAGGCAAAGCTAATTGTTAGGCAGTATTAAGTTACAAATGCAACAAAATAAGGAAGAACAAAATATGAAATAGAGAAAACTGAGGGTCCCATACTTATTTAACTCTTAAAAATCTTTTTTCTTTCTTTCTCCCTTTTTGTCTTTGAATGATCATCATTATTCTTTGAAATTCTGATTTGCAGGACAGGAAAGAAAAAATACTGTTCAAGACTATTCACTCTTTGAACCCTGAGTTGGTTAAGTTATATCTACTTAATACATTAATGTGCCAAATACACAACTATTCTAATTTTTTAGCAATATACAACTTAATGAAATAATATTTTCTTCTTTCAAAACATTCCCCCAAATTTTATGTCTATTGTCAAATCTAATCAAATTTCTATAAATAGGCACATCAATATGACATAACTAGCAAAACTGAACATTAGAAAGTTGGTAAAATTTCCATTATCCCATATCCACTAAGGTTGTATCTTAATATTACATATAATAGACAATGACATCAGTAAGAGAGTTCAGTCATCCCTTCCAAAAGCTTAGCACAATAAAATCTTACTTCTGTTAAAATTTAATGCTATGCAGACAACAATACAGATACAAAATCAATTTTACAAGGAGATAACTTTAAAATTTATTTTAAATGAAAAACTGATGGTTTATGCTAAAGATTTTATCTACATGTTTTAATTGTACCAACTAGGAATGCATAAAATCACTGTCAAAAACATAGCTAAAAATTTAAGTACAAACCTGTTTTCTATTTTTATTCTGTCAAATCACAGAGTGAATTGTTGAAATATGAGTTACTACATAGTATTTGATCGTCTAATACAACAAACTTATGGAATTAAAATAAGTAAATTATCTTCCACAGATGCCTTTTTGAATCATGTACATAGGACTCCACCTAGTGGTAAGAAAATTAAAAATAAAATGAAGATTAAAATGTTAAATTGGTTCACCAAAAATTAATGCTGTCATCACTGAACCAAATATCTTAACGGAGAAACTAACTCTATTATTATTATAGATGCTATATTCCGTAAATAAAATAAATGACCTACCAATCATATTTCACAATCATATTTCATATTTTATCTTTGTGAGGAAAAAGTCTATTTCTAATGAAGGAAAAAAACATTCACAAGGTAATATAAGAAAAGGACTCAGTTCTGGTAACATTTGAGGATATTTTTCATTAAAAAGCACATAATAACATTTTTTTAAAAGCACACAATATCCTTATACTGTTTCCAGTATTTTTTTCTTTCACTGCATCTAAATTATAAAGAATAATTCCACCATAATATCTGGAAAGAAAATAAAATGTGTTAGCTTCCTGGGAAATAGTTTTTGTTTTACTAAAATATTATTTGTACTTTTTAGTAAAGCTGGCATACTCTCAAAGCACCTAGTCCTAATTTCCCCCAAATTACGTATGTTTACCAGAATACTATAGTTTCTTTTCTAGACAAAACAAAAATGGCTTTTCTCCATCCCCAAATACTTCATTTTCTAATAGGATAGACACACTGGTTGTGTAACCACAAGAGAATGGTCAAGGCCTATGTCTGCATACTGCCTAATGTAAAACAGTCACCTAGAGTACTGTCCATTAAAATGATAGCCACTGGCAGACTTTCCTAGGAATTTTATTTAATGACAATCAGCTGCTTTTAAGAAAAACAAAGACTAGCAAGAAAATGGACTTTCAAATACTGGGAAGCTAGAAAAAAAGATTTTTTTATGACTGGGCATTAAAGATACCTTTTACTTTTTGGTGTCAAATATATTTCTACAAACCTTTACTAGAAAACAAAATTTCACTCTTTTATCTGTAATAATATTGTATCAATTACTTCTGACTTCCTGTGGATGCTTTTTAATGTCATCTTATACCTTTTCAAAAGATTAACCACATTTTTTCACCAGTTCCTCAATGCCGTAACAGTCTTAATTTAGTATTTTTGGTAATAAAACTGCTTTTGTGTTCTTTTAAGCATTCTATATTCTCTCAGTCTACAGGCATTTTTGCTATTTTTCATTAATACTTCAAATAGCATATCAAGCTTAATTTCTAACATCAGCATTAGCATACTTCTAATACAAATTTAATATTTCATGATAATGACATTGCTTATGATACTTCTTTCGCAACTGCATATTTATAATTAATTATTTTTAGGTTCTGGGTATGAATCTTAGTGGTAAGTACTAAAATGTTACCAACTTCAAAAATGTTTTGAATATTAAATATATTTATAAGACAATTAACTACCCTATGATTACCAGTTTTTGACAAACCAAACATTAAAATACTACTATGAAGACAATGTTTTAAGTCATTACAAAAAAAAAAAAAAAAACTGTTCAGAAATTTCCAGAAGTTATTTAAACCATCCCATCTAATATATTCTGCTTACTATCAATCTCAAAATACTTTTAAAAATATAATTTTGGTATACTGGTAAAAATTGTCACACAGATTTCTCTCTCTCTCTCTCTCTCTCTCTCTCTCTCTCTCGTGTGTGTTTTGTTTTTGTTTCTAGTTTTGTTGGTACTAGGTACTGAATTCAGGGTTGCTCTACCACTAAGCTATACCCCTTTCTGTTTTTTATTTTGAGAAAGTTCTGCTAAGTTTCTGAAGCTAGCCTAGAACTTGTGATCCTCCTGCCTCAGCCTCCCAAATTGCTGGGATTACAAGCATGCAACATCACATTGGCGCACATAAATTGTTAAAGCTCTTTGAGAACAGAACATATGAACACCTCAAGTATAACAGGGTAGTTAAACAGCAAAAAGTAAGTTTCTGAAATTCAGTGAGACCTTACTATGCCTAGATAAACTCACTAGCAGTTCTCTGTGCCTCCTATATGGAGCCTGGAAACTAGAGGAGGAAGTTACATTGAGATATTCTATTTGTTCCTTACTATTTGTTTTTGTGTTCTTGGCTATATGTATAGGGAATCTAATCCAATGTTTTAGTGGAGCAATCTCTAGTACGAGTTTATGATCCACTTGATCCTGCCATTAGAGTCAGAGATAAGACTTGAAATACTGCAACTTTTTTCAGAAGACTTCAGATACAGTTAAGGCACTCAGGTTTTCAGTAAAAAACATGTAATAAACAATGGGCTAAAATATTTTTAAAAGACAGCAAATAAATTATCACAGGAGAGAAGAGTCATTTTTCATAAAATCATATGACCTGAAATTCACCTTTTGTAACTTGCTCTAAATAGCCACTCAATCTTGGGGGAAAAAATATTTCTACCATAGCTACTTAGCATCATGAACTAGCAATAAAGAATATAATCAATATAAAAGTATTATGGCCAGTAGTTCTAACATTTTCCCAACCATTTTATCAAATATGGCAAGCAGGAACAACAACTTTCCCATAACTTTCACTAATATTTTGTAAGCAGGAACAAATAAGAAATTAAATAACTCCAAAACAATAACAGTTGGACAAAAGAGGATTCTTTCCAAAATATTTACTAAGTATTACATGAGTACATGTACAACAGAAACTGGAAATCAAATACAGAAAACAGGCACAGACACAGGAAACTTTAATACAAAGGATAACTTGTTCCTTAAATCATTAAAATTTACCTGCACTGAGCCTAATTCTTCAAAGAAGCAGGAAAGTAACTGAAGTAGTTTTACAACACAGGTCCAAATTCTTTGATAAAGCTTATATTCAGAGGTAGGATCTATAGCTTACCCTTTGAATCTGGGCAGAGTTGTGATTATTTTGACCAATGGAATATGACAGAAATAATAAATACAATGTGATTTCAGAAAATAGAAAAGGTCATGCAATATCCACCTGGACTTCTTTAGAAAGCCATCTATCATGTAAGAAATCTGAATATCCTAAAAATGGCATGCTGAAGAAGTCACAGGTAGGCACTCCCAGTGACAGTCACAGCAACTGACAGCAATATAAGTGAGCCATCATGCCTGTTTAGTTCAGTTGAGCCTTCAGATGACTTCAACTCCAGTAAGTAGCTAAGAGCAACCAGCATCTGAGTACCACCATGCAATAGTTTGGATCTTAAGTGCTACCCAAAAGTTCACATGTTGGAGGCTTGGCCTCAGGGAAATGTTGTCGGGAGGTGGTGAAACCTTTAGGACACAGGGATTAGTGAGAGGTCTTAAGATCATTGGGGGCATGACCTTGAAGAAGAGTAGGACTACCTCCCAACCTCTTCCTCTTTCTCTCTTTTGCAACCTGGCTTCAAGTGAGTGGGTCTGCTCTACCATGTGCTCTAGCCACGATATACTGCCTTGCCACAGACCTAAAAACAATGAGCCAACCAATCATGGCCTGGAACCTCTGAATTATGAGTCAAACACACCTTTTCTCTTAGTGTGATATCATAGGTTTCTGTAACAGTAACAGAAAGCTGGCTAACACAAACCACGTAAGAGATGCCACGCTACAACTTCCCGTCTGAGTCCTTCCTGAATTCCCAAATAAAGGTTTCCAACTACAAGAGAAAATTTTTGAACATTTGCATAAAATACTTAAAATAGTATTAAATTAAATCCTTTTCAAAGATAATTCCCCCCCCTTTTTTTTTTTTCCCCCTTTTGGCATTAACACTTTTGGGTACTACTATAAACTTTTTGTGTTCCCAGGATATCCTTATCCTACCATATGCCCCAATACTAATTTTAAACTTTCTTCAAATTTCAACTCAAGAGAGTTTCTCCAGGATAATTTCATGAATAGACAATGTATAACTTTCTCATTACCTGGAATTTTCCCAGCTTTTCTACATAAAACCTATACTATACTTTTATTTTTTATTCAATTTGTAAGTGCTGTGAAGATACAAACTGGAAATCCTAATAAAAGAAAAAGGTTCACTAGAGGGCACCCTTCACCAAAAAGTATCCCCCAAAAATCTAATCTTTTACTACTGCATCAAAATATTTTGTGAATCTCATACTTAACCTAATTAACACTATGAAAGCAAAATAAAAGTAAGATTTTCTCATTTTTGAAGCTATTTTGTTATCTATTACTTTGATATAATTATTTAAAACAGCAGAACTACAAAACACCATAAGAATTCTCTAATCCTAGGCTCTTATGTTAAATGTGGACAATATGGCATAGGATAAGCTTTTATATATTGTATTGTGCCTGACATAGTAAACACTTGGGTACTTAAAGAATACACATAAAAATAATTTTACTAAAGAATATCTTAAAGTCAGTTTGAATTTAAAATAAGTATACTAAAAATACATGTAGTAGTCAGGTGCAATAGTGCACACCTGTAATCCCAGCAGTTTGGGAGACTGAGACAGAAGGATTACAAGTTCAAAACCAGCCTCAGCAACTTAGCAAGACTGTATCTCTAAATAAAATACTTTTTTTAAAGACTAGGGATGTGGCTCAGTAGTTAAGCACCCCTAGGTTCAATCCCTGTTGCAAAAAAAAAGTACATGCAGTATACTGAAAACTGATGGAAAATTAGCACTGATTCATAAATCCAAAAATCTGAAAAGAATTAGCAATCGAATATGAACAAAAAATGTATTTTACTTATATTCTTCATCAGCATTTGGAAACCTACAGATGATTTTTATGTGTTCATCCTAAAATTACTGAATGAAAAATAACCTAAAATTTCTAACAGATCTGAGATTTTTCAACCTAAACTAAATAACATCAGCCTTCTTACAGGAAAAGTATCTTAACTAAAGCTAATATTTTAAAAAGTATTTTTTGAAGTCCTAGAAAAGGTATCATTGTACAAAGTATATCCTGAAGTGAAAACAAAAACTTTACTAAATTGCAGAAAATACTAAGAATGAAAGCCAGGGCTAGGGATTCAGCTCAGTTAGAAGAGTGTTTGCCTAGTTATATGTAAGATCCTCGGTTTGATCCTCAGCACTACATTAAAAAAAGAGAGAGAGAGAGAAGAAAGAAAAAGAAAAAAAAGGAAAAGTCAAATGCACATATATTTAATTTTAACTGTGGAAGAAGAAAGAATCCCCCTCCAAAAAATATAGATTACATATTAACGTATAATACACATTACATATAAATCATCTATTTACAGGAATTTGCAGATTATTGACATTTTTAAAAGAAATCAAGTTGTAAACTTTTATTTCAAATTAAAAATGAAGTTCTTATAAATCTCAACCTGTCTAGGCATAAAACAATTCGAAAATCTTTAAAGGTGTATTAACAAAAACAAGGCTTCTTTCAAAAATGTGTTTGTCTTTACCAAAAATATGTCCAGGGCCCTCCTTGCCAAAAACGGCGTAGACTTCAAAGACTACAATGAAAAGGATTAAGAAAATCCAGATGAGACTTAACATCAGCAGTCACCTCAACATCAGTATGATGGCAACTTCAATACCAAATGCAATCACTTAGAAAACCCTAAACCATAAAATAGCAGAGACAAAAGCAGTGTATCTACCAGCTGAGAATTCCTCCACTCCAAAGGGTAAAGCATGGCAGGGCCGTCTAACACTGGCTTACCATCTCTACCATCACCTGGTTTAGTCAGCCAAAAAGAACAAATTAATATGAAATTCCAACAATAAGAAATGAATAAAAGACTGGAGCTTGAAGACCTTCAGTGTTTACTTTCTACCCATTGATCAAGTAACTAGAACTATCGGCATTATCTCTACAGCACGGAGATTTTATTATTTTTACCTAAAGATGTTTCCTTTTGGTAATGGCAAATATAAATAGTTTTAAAACAAGTATATAACAACTTATACATATTTAATTTTTATAATGTGATTGTCAAAAGACAAAGGATTTACCAAGTAAGTATATTCAGAAGTAGTACAGAGGAAACCAGAAACATGGTTACTCTAATAGAAGGCTGATCCCAACTCACATTATTGATCCTAACCACACAGTTTCCTTCCCTTTGTCATTTCACAGTGTTGTAACAGAGGAGAAAAAAGTTAAGAAGAGCAACTCTGGGTCCACTCAAAAGTAGAAAATAAGTTACAAAACAAAAACTAATATTTACATCTGTACTCATTATTTGTGACCTACAAAGCAATTTTGCATGCATCACTGTACTTGATCACAAGAATTCTGAGGAACTCTACAGGGCAACTGGTCTTCACTGCAAAAATTGCCACTGAAATTAAAAATTGTTGCTGAAATTAATTACTTTAAATATGTTAGTAGTATGATCACTGTCCATTTCCACAATTTCTTTCTTAGTACTAGGGCAATGCCTCAATTAATGAATTCTTTTAAAATTAAGCTCCTGTGTAGTGAAGTGGACAATACTAAAACATCAACAATATGTACACACACCCTCACAAACCACACAAAGGGGTTGGGTATGAAAATAAAAATACGTAAATAAACCACTGTACAGATACTACACCTACCCTACCAAACTAAAAAGAATCAGTCCTTTCAATAAGTGAGCACTAAAAACAAACTTGCTATACATTCTTTTTCACCATTGGAATGAATGAATAAGGATAAAAATGAAAAGGGAAGGTAAGGAGTTATCACACTTTTGTTTTTATATCATTTAGAAATGAAACAGGGCACAGGTAGAGATTTTTCTTGCACCAAGCAGCCCCCATCTCCTAGAGGAACAAGCTGGAGAATGTCTTTATTAAAGTTTCCAGAGCTCTATCTAGGAAATACAGAGGAAGAAGGTACCTCCATCACTTTTTTGGAGTTTATTTCAGGATCTGAGCCTCCTCAGATGTAGCACAGGTCCCATATACAACCCTTCCTCCCTGAGTTGAGTTCTGGTCACATTCCTTACTGCTCCATAACTTAAATAAACCCTCTTTTTTTCAAGTTTAGTTTTAATGATTTTGACTTTGCAGCTTTTATTATCTAATACTCTAAGATTAGAAGGCAAAACATAGTAATTAAGAGCACAAAGTCTCTGGAGTCAAATGACCTTCATTCAGTTAGTTCCAGTACTTACTGAAAGCCTGGAGTAAATCACCTTATCAGTCCCTACCTTGATTTCCTCATTTGCAAATGGGGGTTTAATGGTACCTCATTTACTTCTTGTGAAGTAAATTAAATAGATGCATTGAAGTGTTTAAAACTATAGCACATAGAAAACAGATGCTAACTATTACAGTTACTATCCAGATGATCACTTTTACCTCTGGGAACAAGAATCTTAAGCAAGAAATTAGAGTTAATATTACTGTACACAGAATTTGACAAAAAATAAGAAACACCTGAATGAGTAATACAAGGAAATAATCAGGTATATGTGCCCTGAAATGTAACAAACCATTAAGAATTTGGCTTGTAGAGTGCTTGAAACAGCATTTTAATAGGTATTGAATAATATTCAATTCAAACAGGATAAAGACACATACACCCATACACAGATACACTCAAAGGAAAAATATGAAAATTGCACACCAATATTAATTCAGTATTCTGAGTAGAAGAATTTTAAGTGTATTTTATACAAATACATTTGTTCAGGAAAAAAATTTAAATGAACAATTTTGTTTGTTTGATTTGGTGGTCGGAGAATGAATTCAGGGCTATGCACAACCCCTTTATATTTGAGACAGGTTCTCCCTAACTTACCCACGGTCTCCCTAACTTACCCATGTTCCCCTTGAACCTGCAATTTTCCTGCCTTAGCCTCCCAAGTAGCTGGGATTAGTTTTTGTTGTTGTTGTTGTTTGTTAGTTTTGTTTTTTGTTTACCATTTTGTGGTACTAGAAGAACCCAGAAATTTACACAGGCTAGGCCAGTGCTCTACCACTGAGCTACATCCCCAGTTAACATTTGAATCTTGTTTTTGTTTTTGTTTTTTTGTACTGGGATTGAACTCAGGAGTGCTTAATCACTGAGCAATATCCACAGCCCCCTTTTTAAAACTATATTTTATTTAGAGACAGAGTCTCACTAAATTGATTACGACCTCACTAAATTGCTGAGGCTGGCTTTGAACTTGCAATCCTCCTGCCTCAGTCTCCCAAGTTGCTGGGATTACAGACATGCACCACCATGCCTGGCATGCTAAAATTTTTATGATCAGAAAAAAGGTACTCTAATTTTGGTGGTGAAAACATACTGAAAATTATATACAATGGAGTTTACTGTTATTCAAAAATATCTTCAACAAGTCCATTTACAATGGCACATTTCAATAATCCCAGCAATTTGGGAGTTCAAGGTAGGAGGATCACAAGTTCAAAAACAGCCTCAGCAACTTAGTGACGCCCTAAGCAACTGTGTGAGACCCTGTCTCAAAATAAAAAATAAAAAGTGCTAGGGATGTTAGCTCAGTATTAAAACACCCTGGGTTCAATCCTTAGTACCACAGCAAATTAACAATAGGAAATATTTTATATATATATAAAATATATGCACATATACACACTATGTGTCAACATATCAACCATGGGTCTCAAGGACAATTTCATTAGGCCTATATTCAAGACTACATATTCACACATACACTGAGACACATATTTACACACAACTAAATAACACTGTATAGAACTTTAAAAGTCCATGCTGTAAGAAAGAATACACACACACACACACACACACACATACATGTGTATCCATGTAGAATGTGGGTGTCTAAGATGCAAAAATTTCATAGAGGAAAGAGGACCTATAATGGGAATTCAATAATAGGTAACACCTGCATAAGTGGAGAAATAAGAAGAGTAAAGACTGGTAAGAAAGAACATAGCAAAATGAAAAAGGCAGTTAAAGAGTTTAACTTTTATTATATAAAGGATATCTATTGTTAGTATTAATTGTTATAATTCTTAATACAGTAAATCTTTATTTAGGCTGTGGCATGAGGGTGGCAAGATCCTCCTCAGTGACTATGATAAAAGTTACGGGTCTTCTCCCCAGAAAAGTACATAAATACAACTGGAATAGATACCTTCTCCATGAGAACTGCTGCCCATCACAAGGCTGGGTAGAGCAGCCTAGCCTCTTCCAATCCCTTCACATTGCATCAGGAGTATACAACTAACCAAGGTGGTTCAATCTAAACACTTTTTCAGGAATTTTGAACAAGAATTTTAATGATCATCTCAGCCCTCAATCTAATTTTCAGCTTGTGCAGTAACAAAAAATGCTGAGAAGCACTACCACATTATAATCCAGAAATAAGGGTCTCAAGGCATATTTTAAATTAACAAACTCCTAAGGAAAAGAGCAAGTCAAACAGTTCTGCAGAATGAGCATGTCAAACAGTTTTGCAGAAAAATGAGGCTATATGATGATACCAATGATAATACATCATCTAACTTTTTTTCTAAATATCTATATATTGTACTGTTAAGTAAAGAATTCAGGCATGTATCCTAAAATACTGCTGTTGGATATCCAAATCTAATTAGGTATCCTGTAGTTGGAGAATAATTGTGAGTTTCTAACAATTCCTAGGGCTGGGGAGGGTAGTGGTATAAACACAAAGAATCCAAGTTTTTTCAACATAGAATAGTGAAAAAAAAAAATTCATGCTTATGGGGCTGGGGAGACAGCTCAGTTGGTAGAGCCCTGGGTTCAATCCCCAGCACCACAAAAAAAAAAAAAAAAAAAAAAAATTCATGCTTACAAAATATTCACCTCCTGTGAATTTTCCCATGAAATATTTCATCTAGTTTGCTACATGTGTTTTAAAATGCTTTATAAAATAATGACCAGGTGCTTCCTCAAATACAGTTGAAGACCTTCTGCCAAACTATTTTTAAATGACAGACCTAACATACCTAATTTTTTAAAAAGGGGTAGAGGTTTCTGGGAATAGAACCCAAGGCCTTGCACATCCCCAGTGTCCAAACAAAAGGACCATATGACCTGTAAAAGTATAAAGAACAAGCAAATAAATAAAGAATTATTTTTAATATATTTCTGTGTTTAATTTTTTGCCTTGATTTCCTCTCTGTGCAATTTCTATGACTTGTTCTCACTAACAATATCCTGTTCCAGGCACAGGAAAGAACCTAGTGTAGTTAGTTAATTAACATTACTTCCTATAACTAAAGTTGACATTCTGTAGTACTAACATTAAGGCTCACTATAATTCTGGATATCAGCATAGCACAATTGCTAATGAACATCCTTTATGGTGAAACCTAAATTTGTAATCAGCCAACACAGATTTGCAATAGACTTCCTCCTTCCTGTTTTCACATTCCTGACCAAAGAGATGTCTCTTCCTGTTGACTTTTGGGATACTTGGTAAAATGTAAAAGATAAAAAGTGGAAACACCAATATATATTTATTTGGTTTGTCCTCTTGGATAAATAATTGCCAAAATAAATTTTAGTTCACAAAGTTTAAATAATTAATCAGATTAATGAACACGGGCATAGATTATTTTCCTAGAAGACTTTAGAAAATTAAACAAAAATATAAGACTATGTATGGCAGAACTAATGTACATGTGCCAAATGGCTTAAGAGATGAACTATATGCTCTGCCAAAGTCCTTTACAGGAACAGTAATCTACAATTAAGGAAAATTTTGCTGAAAGGTTTACTTCTCAGCAAAGCAACAAAAAGTACATTATTCTGCATGGAAAACAAAACTAACTGAGACATACTTATGGTTTATGCAATTTGTAATGCTAAAAATTATACATGAAGTAGTCTACAAATATCTTCATTTTTCAAAAGCAAAGATGAACATTAATATCTATATACCCAAAACATAAACAAATTTTCAAAAAACAGACATTATAGAAGATATAAGAGACAAATGAATCAATAAAAAGGGACTTCAATACATCTCTCTCAATCCAAGAAAGATCAGGTGAAAAATAATATGAGGCTTTAGAAGATACAACAAACTTAACTAAGCATGTATGTATTTTAAACTGTTAATCCTAATAAAAAAGAACAGACCTTCTTTTCAAGAGCATATGAAATACTCAGAAAGCTAACCATATATTAAACCACATTTTCTGAGAAAACTTTTAAAGATTCATTATTTCATTTAAAAATAATAAACCTATTATATATTAATTTTTAAAAGTAATGATTCTGAAAAATAATATAAACAGACTGATCTAAATATAATGTAATAAAACTAGAATTTAAAGAAAACTACTTAAAAACTTTTGGATGAAAAGGAAAATGCAAAAATAAAACAATTTCTCTAAAACAACAATAAGGAAAATATAACAAAACATAGAATATGGTTAGAGTAAAACCAGATGTAAAGCAAAATCATCAGATAAGCATTAGTTATATCAACAAATTTTAAAAGATATAAAATACAAAAAGTTAGAAAAAGAATAAAATAAGCAGAAGCAACCATTAAAGAGAAGAGCAGAAATCGTTAGAAAATTAATGGAACTAATAAATCAAAAAACAGGTTTATTTTTAATAAATCGACAAACTAGACAAACCACTAGCTAACCTATGCGAGAAAATGAGTAAAATTGCAAATACCCAAAAGTAGAATTGATAATAGGCAAGTAATTATGAAAAACAAAAGAAATTATAAAAATGTAAAATCATATGATCATATTGTATAACTATTCAAACGTATTTCATAAATTTGAAGAAATGGATAAATTTTCAAAAGAATACAATTTATTGACCATCTAGAGATAGAAAGTCTAAAACAGACCAATTATCATAGAAGAAACAGAGAAAGGAGTTAGAAAACTCATCCACAAAGTTCCAGACCCACTTGATTTTCACTGGGGTAATTCTAAGAAACCTTTAAAGATTAGATAATATATTATGCAAAGCACAGAAAGAGCAAAAGTTCCAATTTTGTTTAATGAAATGGGCATACTATTGATTCAAAGTTCTGAAAATGATTGGACCAAAGAAGAAAATTACAGACCAATCTCACTTATGAATATCAATTTAAAAAATCATTAAAAGCATACTAACAGCAGACTCCAACAACACATTGAGAGAGCAAATCATCATCACCAAGTGAGATTTATTCTATAATGACAAATATTTCAATAATAGAAAATCCATTAATAAATTCAATTATATATTGATGAAGTCTAGGAGAAAAATCATATGACCATCTCCAAAGATGCAAAAAAGACATTTAACAAAATTAAACAGCATTTCTTGTTAAAAATACTAAGTAAAATGGTTATGGATAAATACCATTTAAACACGATAAAATATAAATACCTCAGCCCAAAAGCCAGAACTACCCTAATGAGAAAACACCAAAAGCTTTCCTGCTAAAGTCGAGAAAAAGTTGAAGATGCTGACTGACTCAGTTACAGGCTAAGTATCTCTAATATAAAATGCGTAAGTGTTTCAAATTATTTTTTTTTAATTTTGGGAAATGTATATATACATACTAAGATATCATGCACATAGCCAGAAGATAATTTAATATTCTTAATAACTGTTCTTGAAACAAAGTTTCATTGTGTGGAATATTTCCCTTGTGGCATCATATTGGTGATCAAAAAGTTTCAAATTTTGGATCAGGGATGCTCAATCTGTATTATGTTGCAATTTATTTATTAGACTATTAAAGTTAGATAAGAAAAAGCAATCTAATGTTTAAGAAGCGGAGAAGAAGAAATAAAATTATTTCTAAATGCAGGTTATATGATTATATACTTAGAAAACCCAACAGAACCCCTAGAGAAAATTGCTACAAACAATAAGAAAAACTTAAATAGCGTTTAACAGTTAAAATTTAGCTCAGGGCTGGGGATATAGCTCAGTTGGTAGAGCGCTTGCTTCACAAGCATAAGGCCCTGGGTTCAATTCCCCAGTACTGCAAAAAATAAATAAATAAATAAATAAAATTTAGCATACAGATCTGGGGGTGTAGCTCAGTGGTAGAGCACTTGCCAAGCATGCACAAGGCCCTGGGTTCAATCTCCTGATATATACAAAGATCACTAGTATTTGTATGTGTGTGCACATGTTAGTGTGTTTTAAGTCAATGGAAACTATAACAAAATATCTGAGAAAATTAACTTAAAAAGAGAAAAGGTATATTTTCTCACAGTTTGGGAGGTTCCAGTCTTTGAATGATTGGTCCCATTGCTTTGGACCTACAGCAACACAGCATATCATAAAAGAGTAAGGAAGCAGAATAGGAAGAAGGGGCTAGGATCCCGCAATCCCCTTCGAGGGCATGCTTCAGTGACCTAAGGTCCTCCAACTAGGCCTTATGTCCTACAGGTTCCACTGCCTCCAAACAGATCCACCCTAAAGATAAAATCTTTACTTAACAAATGGACCTTTGGGGGACACTTACCCAAACTAACTGTGTGTATGTGTGCACATACTAGTTACAAATAAATATATATATGCATTATAAAACATAATGTAAGAAAACACCTAATAAAAATAACAAGAAAAATAAAATACAACCATGTGTTGCTTACCAGGAATATGTTCATTCATTCTTTTTTTTCTTTTTTGTGATGCTGGAATCAAACCCAGGACCTGAACACATACTCCATGCTGCATGCTATACAAACTACCCCTCAGCCCCCAGAATATGTTCTAAGAAATGCACTGTTAGATGATTTTGTCATTGTGTGAACATTGTTGAGTATACTTAAGCAAACCTAGATAATAAAACCTACTTTTAGATTTTTTTTTTTAACTTTTTTTGTTAAAAAACTAAGGCACAGGGTTGAGGGCCCAATTAAAAACTAAGACACAGGGTTGAGAGTAAAGCTCAGGGGTAGAGAGCTTGCCTAGCAGGCACAAGATCAATCCTAAGGACATTAAAACAAAAAAAAAAAAAAAAAAAGAAAAGAAAGAAAGAAAGAAAGAAAAGAAAAAGAAACAAAACCGAAAACAAAAACACACCCCTTAACCTTGGCTACACAGGATCAGAATTATCATTATTACTGTCTTCCACTTGCATATCTTGTCTCACTAGAAGGGGTTCAGAAGTAATAACACACATGGAGCTATCATTTTCTATGATGATAGTTCCTTCACCTCTTGAAGGACCTGCCCGAGTCTGTTTTACAGCTAACTTTTTTTTTCAAGTAGAAGGACAGTATTTTAAAATAATGATAAAAAGTAAAACACATAAAGTAGCATAATCATTCATTATCACGTATTACAAAATTGTATGTGCTATGCTTTTATATGACTGGCAGCACAAGTTTCTTTACATCAGCCTCACCACAAACATGAGAGTAATGCACTACACTATGCATTCATTACCAAAGCTATGACATTACTAGGTGATAAGAATTTTATAGTTCCATTATAATCTTATGGGACCACCATAATATGTGTGTGGTTGACCAAAATAGCATTATGAGGCAAATGACTATACCTACACAAAATCTTAAGGAATTCTAAACGTTGTATGTGAAAAACTTTTAACCCAGAGTATGTTCTTGGATAGGAAGATTTAATATCACCAAGATGTAGGTTCTCCCTAATTGATTTATAAATTAAGTTAAATCCCAATAAAACACTTTGAAGATTTTTTGAGAGCTAGACAAGCTGATTATTAAGTTCATTTAGAAGAATAAACAAGAAAAGAGTTGCCAGGAAACCACTGTAAAAGATGAACAATGAGGTAGGGGTAGCCCAACCAGTTATAACGAACATCAAGGCCTCCATAATTAAAAATGAACAGTCACATAAACAATGAATGGAATAGAAAAACCAGATAAAATAAATTAAATCTTTGCAATGTACTCATTTTACATTTATATGATAGTCATGACTGTACATTTTTTAAAATTATCTTTTAGTAGTTTTGAAAATTTCATCAACATGACCAGTGGATTCACCTAATGTAGCCAGAAAAAATAAATTGCCAAAGAATTGTACCTGATGGACTCCTTAAACTTATGCACATTTTATCGAGACAGAGGTAAAATCCAAGTGACAAAATACGTTTGACTTTGCTGTTTCTCTGAATTTTCCCTTCCCCTACCCTCTCTACAGATTACATGTTTTGGTTTGGTTTCTTGTTATCATATGGTTGATAAGTATATTACCCCAGAACAGTGGCAATATCTGAGACTTCCTAGTCAAACCAGAAATCTAATTTTTGGTAGATAGATAGATCATAGAGATATCTTAGGTAAAAGGTGAAAGAGATTCTGTTTTGGTGTTAATCTTTTATATGGATTTGCCTATTCTGAGTTAAAACAGTTAAGAAATTCATGTCCACCAAAAACAGGTCTTCAATAAATGGACCAGTTAAGTTCCTATATCTCTGTGACTCATGAAACCTGTGGGTGAAGTTACAGAACAAAGCTACAAAGTTCTGTGTCTATAATTCAGAAAGGCTTTTAACTCTCATTGTGTGTATAAAATGACTTATCCCCAGAGGGTTAATGATTTAGGTTATAAAGTCTCTTAAATTAAAGGAATTCTGTTCTAAATGACTTATTGATATAAAAAAGCACTGAAGTAGAATATTTGTAAAATTCTCAGGAAACAAAGAAATTGAATTTTCATTACTTTAACTGTGCTAGACTTTAAAAATTTCTTCTTCAGCCAGGTGCAGTGACACAAATCTGTAATCCCAGTGGCTTGGAAGGCTGAGACAGGAGGATCTCAAGTTCAAAGTCAATCTCAGCAACTTAGCAAGATCCTGTCTCAAAATAAAAATTAAAAAGGTCTGGGGATGTGGCTCAGTTAAGCACACCTGAACCAAAAATACATGAAAATTTTTTTTTTCTTCTTACAGAAATTAACTCAGAAATATTTAAAAACTCATGTTTAATAAGTAAGGTACAACTTTGATTTAAAAACCTAGTTTGATCCGACCAAATAACATTACTCACATAATATTTAAGAATGAAAAGGATATACCTGTACTCAAAAAATGAATAATTATTCTGATAAACTTATTAATTCAACATGTTTTGAAAATAATTTCCAAGATTTAGATAACTTAAAACCTTGATATTTTATTAATAGATAATCATTACCTAGTTAATTTTTAAGCATAAGAGAATCATAAAAGACTGATTATTAAGCATAAATATATACTTTATATACTTTTGTTTCTTATTTTTATATGCTTACAGAACCTTTAGTTTTAGGACCCATTAATGAAAGCGTTCATTTTTGCCACTTTAAGGTATAAGAAGGATATTTTGTGGTTGTAGGAAAGTGTATTGTGTGTACTCATGAACTTTACTATTATGATAAAATGCTTGCATACAACAGTTCTCAATGTTCTTCCCCAGGGGTTTCCATGTGAAATATAAATTAGTTTGGTTAAAAAGTTAAAATCATTACCAGTGGCTAAGATCATAGTAGGGGAAATAGCAACAGAGAAATACAACTGTGTATGTGCTTTTGTTTTTCAAGAAAAGTCATTTTATCCTAAAGAAGTTCTCAAAATTCTTTGTTCTCTTAAAACTCCAAAAAACTTTATGTATACTATAACTATCAATATTTATTGCATTAAAAATTAAAACAGAAATTTTTAAATTATTCAGTAACTTGAAAATAGCAATGCATGTTAACATAAATAACTTCTTTATTAGTCAATGTTTCTCAGCAGACAAAAAAAAAAAATATATAAAGAGAAAGAGATCAACTGGGCATGGTGGCACATTCCTGTAGTCCCAGCACTCAGGATGTAAAGCAACCTGAAGACCAGCCCAGGTAACATACTGACACCGATCTGATAGATATGATAGATAGGAAGGAAATGTCTTCTAAACATGTTTTCTGAATATGTATACAGTTTGCCTCAAGACAATTCTGTGATGTCATTCACGCTCTAGAATTTCCTCTGGGTTTAAGACTAGATTTCAGCTGAATCCATAGTTTTTAGTCTCCTCTGCCCTTCCCTGTTTTCCTAACGCCTATACATTTCATCTCAAAGCATTCCTTCAATAAATCAACTGCATAAGGGGGAAAAAATTACCATTGCAAAGAAAACCAACTTTAACTAGATCAGTATGTTAAATAACTTGTGCCCCAGGATATTGTTAAAAACAGTAAATCAATCAGCCTGCAATTATTGGAGTCTAACAGGTAATTATGACACCACCAGAGACAGCTCAACAGAGAAATAAGGAAAAGAGACAAAGAGGGCTGTGCTAAAAGCACTATTATTTCAGGGAGATAGTGGATATGCCTAGATTGCTTCCTCAGAGGAGTAGCATCAGAGGTTTCACAATGTCAGGAAAATACACTTGAATAATCTAACCAACCTACTAACAAGCACAACATGCAGAAGAGGGTGGTGGAAATCAGTATTGAGACTTGCTACAATATATTATCCAAACCTTCCAGTTTTCAAAAACAACAACAAAAATTATGAAACATATGAAGAAATAGGATACTGTGATCCATGTACAGGAAAAGAAACAGACAAAAGAAACTGTCTGTGAAGGGGCCCAGATGTTGGACTTAACAAAGACTTCAAAGCAGCTATCATAACCATGTTCACATAACCAAACCATGCATAAAGAAACAAATAAATGTACAATAACAAATTATCATAAAACAAAATAGATGACAAGGTAGAAATTATAAAAAGAACCAAATGGAAGTTTTGGAGTTGAAATGTCAGTAACCTTCTCATCTTGAAGAGGAAGGTTTCAAGATGGCTGAATAGAGCAGGTTGCTTTCCTCGCTGCTTGATAGCATAAAACCAAGAAAGCAGACAGGCAGCTTCTCAGCAAGGTGGGTGAACAAAAACAGAGGGGAAGCTTTATTGGACTTTAAAACTGGACACTCAAAGCAGATAGAGGACTCAGGAGATTGGATATAATAAAATAAGGAAGAAATCTCCAGCACCACAGCTGCTGCCACTCCAAGAGCAGTTGCTCAGCAAGCACAGGAACCCACATTTTTAGGAGGACTGAGGCTTGTCTCCATACCGAGAGTTTAGAGATCAAAGACATGGCCCAACTAAACTGAAAGGCAAGCTTGCACAATAGCCTGTACAGGAAAGAAACTGCATCTCCCCTGGCGGTGGGCAGAGGAAAGAGGAAGGGACCATTTTGCAGGTGCAGCGCCGGTTGGCAGCTGAGACGTGATTCCTGGCAAAAGTGAGTTTGGCCCAAAATACAGGCCTGGAAAACCCACATTGCATGACATAACGTGTGCCTAAGTGACCAGGAGAAAATCAAACATGGAGAGAGGTTTACACAGGGGACAACTGGACAGGAAACCCACTCAGCTCTCCCGCTGCCAATCTGGCTGCTTGCAGGACTGGCTGGAAGAGACTTGCCTGGCTGGGAATTCAAAAGGTTTGGGGCAGGAGAGACTGCATTTGGAGACTGAACCAAGACCAGGAAATTTGGGTCTTCGAGTGATAGAGTAGACTAAGAATTGGCCCAGGGTAGATCCCTGGATTGCAGTCTTCCAGCATGAATAGGCAACTGCTGGGCCCTGGAGGTGTACTGATTTAAAATCTCCAGAACAACTGGCATCCAGTGAAGTGCCTGGAGCCTACCTAAGCCTAACCACCTCACTCCCGGAGTTCCTCTTTTACCCTAGCAACTCCACCCTAAGGGTGGAGCAAGCATCATACTCCAAACAACCCCACCTAACTGCTGAGAAGGGAAGCTGAGAATCTTTTGAACTGCAATAGAAACAATTCTTAAACTTTTCATCAACTTTTTTTTTTCTTTTTTCTTTTCTCTGCTTAAGTGTGACCTTAATGGTTCATGGACATTTTTACATATTTATGTTTTTTTTTTCTTTCCTCATTTCCAGCATTTTTGAAACCAGTTATTTTTCATGGATCAGTTCTTTGATGACCATAAAGTTTGATTAGTATATTTCAGGTTTTTTTATTTTTTAAATTTTTACTTTATATATTTTTTCTCCTACTGAACTGTTTCCCTTGAATCTCTTTCTCTCTTCTTCAGCTAACAGCCAATTTCTATTGCTCTCTCACTCTTCAATCTTTTACTTCTATCTATTCTCCTTTTCCCTAAATATCATCATATCCTACATCATTTCTGTTCTCTCCCTGTCTACCATTCTAAATTATAAATCTTTTAGCAAACTTACTGTTTTTATTGTAGACAACAACCAATCACATCATTTCTGTTTATTGTGACATTGTAGACATCATAGCAGGAATGATTTGGTTTAATGCTGTATACTGTTTGCCTTGGTTTTTGTTATTATTTGTCACCCCCTAAATGGTGAGATACTGGAAACTTTCAAGAACACTCTAAGTCACAGGGTAGAAGCTCTACTGTCTTAGATCCATACTGTTAGATGGGTAGACACACAAAGAATATGAAAAATCAAGGGAACAAATCACCCCAAACAACAGAATCCATTGCCACCACAATGTTAGAAATGTTAGATGAAAAGTTTAGATTGTACATATAATTAAGCCAATCTGTGAGGTAAAGGATGATGTAAAGAGTAACATGAGAGACAAACTACAGGAAATGAAAGATCACTTCAAAAAAGAGAGATTCTGAAAAAAAAATCAAGCAAAATGAAGGAATCAATAAGCCAAATTAAAAATTCAATGAAAAGCATCACCAACAGACTAGATCACTTGGAAGAAAGTTTTTCAGGCAATGAAGACAAATTATATAATCTTGAAAATAAAGTAGATCATGGAGAAAAGATGTTAAGAGACCATGAATAGAATTGCCAAGAAATATGGGATAACCTGAAAAGAACAAATTTAAGATTTACTGGAATAGATGAAGACTTGGAGATACAAACCAATCTTGTCAATGAAATAGTATCAGAAATTTTCCCAAACCTAAAGAATGAAATGGAAAATCAGATACAAGAGACTTACAGGACCCCAAATATACAAAATTTTAACAGACCCACACCAAAGCACATTATTATGAAAGTGCCTAACATACAGAATAAGGATAGAATTTTAAAGGCTGCCAGAGAAAAACGACAAGTCACATTAGGGAAATTAATCTGATCTCAGTTGATTTCTCAACCTAGACCCTCAAAACTAGGTGGTCTTGGAATAATATACATCAAGCTCTGAAAGAAAATGGATGACAGCCAAGAATACTATACCCAGAAAAATTAAGCTTCAGAATCAACAATGAAATAAAAACCTTCCACAATAAACAACAATTAAAAGAATTCACAAGAAAGTCTGCTCTACAAAATATATTCAATAAAATATTACATAAAGAAGAAATGCAAAAATGAAACTGAAAACCAGCAAAGGGAGGAAATACACTAGAAGAATAATCAATCAAAGGAGAAACCAATTCAAATTAAAAGCCAGAAATAAATCAAAGTGACGCTGGGCATGGTGGCACATGCTTGTTATTCCAGCGGCTCAGGAGGCCAAGGCAGGAGGATTGTGAGTTCAAAGCCAGCCTCAGCAAAAGCAAGATGCTAAGTAACTCAGTGAGACCTTGTATCCAAATGAAAAACACAAAAATAGGGCTGGGGATGTGCCTCAGTGGTTGAGTGCCCTGAGTTCAATCCCTGGTAACTCTTCCCTAAAAAAAATATCAAAATGACAGGGAATAAAAATCATATCTCAATAATAACATTGAATGTAAATGGCCTAAACTCATCAATCAAAAGACACAGAGTGGCAGACTGGATTAAAAAACAAGATCCAATAGTATGCTGTCTCCAGGAGACTCACCTCATAAGCAAAGACATCCACAGACTGAAGGTAAAAGGATGGGGAAAAAAAAATACCATTCACATGGATCTCATTAAGAAGCAGGAGTTTCTATCCTCATATTAGATAAAGCAGTCTTTGAGCCAAAGTTAATAAGAAGGGACAAAGAAGGACTTTTCATACTACTTAAGGGAATTATACATCAACAAGACATAACAATCATAAATATTTATGCCCCAAACAATGGAGCATCTATGTACATCAAACCCTTCTCAACTTCAAGAATCGAACAGACCACAACACAATAATACTGGGTGACTAACATACCTCTCTTACCACTGGATAGATCCTCCAAACAAAAACTAAATAAAGAAGCTATAGAACTAAAAAATACAGTTAAAACTGTAATAAAGATATATTAGGTCTCTGGTAATCTCCATAGTTTTCAGGTAAGTTGGCTACAGTTGAGAAAACTAAGGGTTAGCAGAGTAATTTACCAGGAAAAGGCTCTAGTCTAAACCTCTATGTTCTCCCATGGGGAAAAGGGAAAACAGGCCCCTTGCAAAACTTGACAGTGACACCAGAGGCCAGGTCTAGGGTGTTAACTGAAGAATAATTCTGGAGATGAAAGAGATGAAAATCAGAAAAACAAAGAAAATAAATATATAGGAAAAGAATGGAAACCTAGATACACAGAAGGAATTTCAGTTTCATCACATTAAAGGATGTGGTAGAGACTGACTAAAATCTCACCACACTCAATTCTTCTTCATGGATACATGCAGAGACTACTTCTCTTATCCTACCTTAAAATAAGTGAAAGACCATATAAATGAGTTCTGACCAATGGATGAGAATAATGGATGCTACTAGGGGTCTGTATACTGTATATGGAGCAACCCACAAGATTCCTTGTCATCTCTTTGGTCATTGGTCAATTCAGTGTGAAACACACAGCAGAGATCTCCAAGGAGAGTCCAGAGGATGGGAAAGACAGAGATGGAAGAGCTCTGGATCTTTGGGTTACTGCTTGGAATAGATCAGACCAGGAGAACTATGTGACTTGTACAGTGATGCTATGACATGAGAAAGAAGGAGACTTTTACTGTGTTAACTATTAAAAATCCGGGGATTATTTGTTAAGAAGAAAGGAAGAAAGGAAGGAGATAGAGAAAAAAAGGAAGGAAGGTAGGTAGGTAGGTCAGTAACCAAAATGAAAAATCCAATAGTAGATGTGAAATGGCAGAAGGAAAGAATCAATGAAATTCAACATAAGCTGATATGTGCAACCCAAAAGAAAAGAATAAAAATGAACATGGCCTCAGAGAAATATGGACACCATTAATCACACCAACACTCATATTATGAAAGCACCAAAACTGATAAAAGGAGCAGAAAAATTGAAAAAACAATGCTTACTTTTTCCTAAATTTGATGAAAAATGTTAATCTACATATCTAAGATCCAAGAAAGCCAAGTATGATGAACATAATACCCATACACAAAACAGAAAAATAATGTGAGACAAAGGGAATATCCCAGAAACAATGGAGGCTAAAAGAATGACATATTCAAAATATAAAAAGGGGGAAAAAAGCTGTCAACCAAGAATTTTATAGCCAGAAAAAGTTTCTTTCAAAAATGAAGATGAAACAAAGACGTTCCCAGATAAACAAAAATAGAGAATTAGTTACTAGCAGACCGGTCTTAAAAGAAACACTAATGGAATTTCTTCAACCTTAAGAGTGAGCCTAAGTAGCAATGTGAATACACAGACACACAAAGAGCCCCAGTTAAAGTAACTATATAATTATACAGTATGAATATATACTTCTTCTTCATGCTTCTCTTAACTGATTTAACAGCTGACTTCTCAACTGCATAAAACTGTATATACAATTTGTAATGGGGAACACATAGTATGTAGAAATATAATTAATTGACCACAAAAGCACAAGGAAGTTTTATGAGCAAAGCTGTACTAGAGTCAGAAAAATGACACAAGATGACAGTTAAACACCCAGCAACAAATGAAGAGAATCACAAATGGCAAATAAAAAGATTAACATAACAAACTCTTCTCTCAGCTTTTTTGAAAGACAAAAAGTTATAACAATGTATTGTTATATTTATAACATGTAGATATAAGATGTATAACAAAATAGCAAAGAGAGAATACACCTGTATAGGAGTACCATTTCTGTATCTCACTGGAATTTAGTTAAAACAAATCTGAAGCAGTGGGCTGGGGTTGAGTCAGTGGTAGAGCACTTGCCTGGCATGTGTAAGGCACTGGGTTCAATTTTCAGCACCACATATAAATAAATGAATAAGATAAAGGTCTATCAACATCTAAAAAAATTTTTTTTTAAATCTGAAGCAGTTCTGAGAGCAACTACTAAGAAAACTTTTTCAAAATGCGGAAAAAGATTATTAAAGTAACTAAATATTGCACTGGAAAATAATGCAAAAGAGGTAAAAGCAAAAATAAATAAAGCATAGGAAACAAAAACAGCAAATGTAAATCCAATTAAATAAATAACATTAAATATAAATGAATTAAATGATCCAATCAAAATGCATAGACTATCAAACTGGATAAAAAAACAAGATCTGATGATGTGGTATCTACAGGAGACATTTTATATTTAAAGACAAAAAGAAGCTGAAAGTAAAAGGTTAGAAAAAAAAATATATATATATCATGAAAAGAGCAAGCAGAAGTTGGAATAACTATACTAATATCAGATAAAACAGACTTTAAAACAAGTCTAGAGATAAAGGAGGATATTTTATGATAGTAAAAGTGTCACTCAATCGAGACTATAAAATTAATATAAAAATATATACACCCAACAACAGAGCCCAAAAAGACATGAAAGCAAAATTATTCATTACTCAACAATGGATAGAACAACTAGGCAGAAGACCAAAAAGGAAATAAAAGATTTGAAAATCACTATCAGTTAACTAGACTTTACAGATATATATAGGATTCTCTACCCAACAATAGTGGGGTACCCATTTTTCTCAAGTGCACATGGAATATTCTCCAGAATAGACCAATGTTAGGCCATAAAACAATCCTCAATAAATTTTAAAGAACTGAAATCATACAAACCATTATCTCTGACTGCAACAGAATAAACCAGAAATAAGAGAAGAACATTTGGGAAATGCACAAATATGTGGAAGTTAAACAACATACTTCTAAATAACCAATGGGTTAAAGAAAAAATCTCAAGGGAAATTAAAAAAAAAAAAAATACTGTGAACAAAACTGTACTAGAGTCAGAAAAATGACACAAGATGACAGTTAAACACCCAGCAACAAATGAAGAGAATCACAAATGGCAAATAAAAAGATTAACATAACAAACTCTTCTCTCAACTTTTTTTGAAAGACAATACCAATACCTTTATCATCTTTCTTCCGTTCTTTAGGGTTTCATTTGTTCTTCTTTTTTTACTTTGTTTACTTAGAAACTGAAATTCTTTTCTAGTAGAGGTGTTGTATAAATTTCTCTTTAAATATATCTGTAGCTGCATCCCAAAAATTATATATTGCATTTTCATTGTATTCACTTCAAAATATTTTCTAATTTCTGATTTCATGTCTGATATATGAATATTCAAAAGTATGTTATTCGGTGGCTAAATATCTGAGAATTTTCCAGAAGGTTTTCTATTATTGATTTTTAATTTAATTATCTTCTGATCAGAGCACAATATTGTGCAAAGTATCACATGCTTTGCAGGGAAAAGGCTGAAAAATTCTGACACCGAGGATAATAATTTAAATAAAATAATAATATAAACTGACAGGCCAGCTAAAAGATAACTAGGAAATAACAAAAATGTTAATTTGAATACTAAAATATATATTGATGAACTAACATATCTTGGATTTGCTTCAAAAAATTCCAGAGTGAGGATGAATGGAAAGGGGGAAAGACCAAACACAGATGAGGTTTGATGGTGGTTCATAATGGTTCGTTACATTATTTTATTTTTTTAAACATTTTAATTTTTCCAAAGTAAAATGATGCTGGCGTCTCCCGCTCAACTTCAACTCTCCCACGCTCGCGGGAGCCGAGCGCGCCAAGATTTCCACCTGCGCGTGACCTGACACCTCAGTGACGCCGGCCGCCAGTAGCTAACCTTTGCCCCCGGCACCACCGCGCGCACGACCCCGGCAGGCCTAAGGCGGGGACCTGCGCAGCGGGCGACGCCGCAGTTACCGCGGCCAGAGGCGCCGCGGCAGCCACACCCACCGGCGGCGCGGTGACAGCTCGCGAGGCTGAATGCTTCACTGACAGGTGCGGCCGCCCTCCCTGCTCCGCCCGACCGCGGCCCACGTCCCGCCGCCCACGAGCGCCCCCGTCCGCCCCCGCGCGCACCACCTGTCGGGCCAGTGCGCGCGCGGCCGGCGGCGGACACCCCGCCCAGCTCCACCGGAGGTACTGGCAAGGACGGCCAGAAGTCCCCAGAAGAAGAGAGTTTTACCGGAGAGTGGGCCCCACACAGGCGGTGTCAGTGCTCTCGATCTCCTGCAAGATCCGCTCGTGCTCCGGAACGGTGCCCAGAGCCTCGCCGCTCTCCGCCATCTTGGCTGGAAGCTGAGGAGCCGGCGAGGCGCGGCGCCGCGCGAACGGCGGGGGCGAGCGGCAGGTGGTGCGAGCGCAAAGGGCGGAGCGGAGCGAAGGACGGCGCGAGGGGCGGGGGCGCGCGGGCGCGTGGCCCGCCCGGGCACGCGCGCCGCCGGAGGTTGAGCCAAATCGCCTGGCGCTGTCTTCCGCGACCGCGCCTGGTTGCCTGACGCCTGGCCTTTTGGCCGTAACACATACTCTTGTATTCTGTGTGCCAGACCCTCTGCTTCAAGGTAGTGAAGGAGGTGGCCCTTCCGTCATCCTCAATCTGTAATAAAGGATACGGGAACGCTGAACAAGAGGGCCTGATGTTCTCTTAGTGGTGGGGAGTCAAGGACAGGAAAACGTGCGCCCACGAAAAGCAAAACTCTGTATGGTAGTCAAGATTTAGTTTAGGAACGAGCAAAAATATCCTGATGACCCGCTCTGAGTGGATTCGTTTCCCCTGCCCAAAGCAAGTTCACAAAAGTCATTAAATTGTATATCACAGAGGAAATAAATTAAAAACTTAAGAAAACTTAAACAACAGGAATTTAGGACACTTAATGGCAAATATGCAAAAGAGGGCCCAGAGCGATGTGCGATTTCATGCCAAAATCCTTGAACCCAAGTACCCCCAGGTAGGGGTAGCTGGGATGGTAAGAGGTGGAAAGAGAAGTGGGGGGCTTGAGCAAAGGTACCTGTGTAGAAAAGTCCTGCTTAACAACACGTTTGTGGGAGTAAACCAGTTGGTCTTGATCAAAGCAGCCACCGGGGAAGATTACACTGGGACAGAGTGTAAACCTAGCCTGAGGGACAACTATTTTCTGGTCTCCATTAATCCAAGGCTTTGAGCTTCCCTTTGAGTTGGCCAGCCCTGTCACTATTCACCTGTGTGATTCACTCCCTTCAGTGAGCCTCTGCTAGAATCCTGTCTCCTTCCTCTCCTGACAGAAAGTCCTGAGAGGTGAAATTGCATCATAGTTAAGAGCATGAGTTCTGAAGTATCTTCAGCTGACTTCTTTGGATAAATGTCACTGCACACCTGTGTAACACTGGGCAAGAATCTAATTCCTTTGTATCTTGTTTCCCTATCTGTAAGTGAAAATAATAATAGCATCTACCTCATATTGCTATCTCTCATTAATTTTCTATTGTTGCTATAACAAATAACTATAAGCTCAGTAGCTTAAAACAACTTGGGCATATTATCTTACAGTTCTGTAGGTTAGAAGTCTGACATAGTTCTCAATGGGCTACAATACAGGTATCAGTGCCACTACCTTCCTTTCCAAAGATTGCAGTGGAAAATTTGTTTCTTTGCCTTTTCCACCCTCTAGATGCCACCCATATTCCTTGGCTTATGACCCCCTTCTTTTATGTTCCCTCTATGTTCTTCCTTTAAGCCAGTAACATTACATCTCTCTGATCATTCTTCTGTAGACACATCTCTTTTTGACTGTTAGACCAGAAAAAGTTTCTCTGCTTTTAGGGATCCATGTAATCAGATTGGACCCTACCAGGACAATCTTCCATCTTAAGGTCATTAATTTCAGTCATGTCTATAACATCCCTTTTGTCATGTTCCATTCACAGGTTCCAGGGATTAGGATGTGAGCATCTTTGAAGGGCCATTATCCTGCCTGCCATACTTTGAAAGGGTCTTATAAACATTACTAATTGCCTTTTCTTTCTGTCCTCCTTGGAAAAATCAACTCAAAATTTATTTGCTTCATAAAGATTTCCCCAAACTAATTGGTTTTCTCCAGTGACTACAGATTCAACTTACCACATCTCTCCACTCCTGCTATTATTTTAATAACTTATTTTGATTAGTTCCTTTTTTATACATTTGTGGGTTTTATTTGTTTTGTATACTTGATCCTCCATGGAACCTCACTGCACACTGGCATGGAAAACCAAAGTAGTCTCTTCTACGTGCAGCTGCCCATTTCATCAGGAAACTCATTGCAAGCCAGTGTGAATTCATCAAATTTGTCCCATTTTCACTGCCTTGATGGTACAGGAGAATCCAGACCTCCTCTGGGAAATCTCACTTCCTTGTGCTTCAAGAATACAAAGAAATAGAAAGTCTCTTCCCAAATCCACCAACATGTGACACCATGGTAAGGTCCTTGAGTTCAGATGACTTTTTTATTTTTATTTTTTTGCAACTTCCTATAGTTCCTCATAGAATTCTGCATATAGGTGAGAGAAAACTGGAGGCATTTTAAAACCAAACAGTAAGGAAGCTCCAAAGCCATCAAAATGATTTCAGAATGAATTAGAAAGGAGTATTCCAAACAGGTCTGAACAGAGGTAGGAGTTCAGATTAATCTGTATTTGGTGACAATTAGGAATTGAAACAATATAAAATTGTAAAACTTTTATTCAAACTTGCTCTTCATATATTGACAATAAATATAACATCTTAGTGCTCACTTCAGCAGCATATACACTATACGTTGGAATGATACAGAGAAGGTTAGCATGACCCCTGCCCAAGAATGACATGCAAATTCATGAAGCATTCCATGTTTTTCATCACTTGCCATCACCTAGCTGCCTGCACTGTCCTTTAGGGAGATGGAGGTCATTAAAGGAAACTGAACATTGAAAATAATAATAATAACTTTAGAAGTTGATTGTTTTTATCCCCTTGATAGAAACCACAAAACTGGCAAAGAATGTTACCTGAAATTCCCCGATGCCCTCTTTTATCAAGCACTCCAACATAAGAAACAGTATAAACTTTATCCACTTCTTGTTGTTAAAAAATATATCCTTAGATCAAACCAAATATGTGCATATATAAACTGTTCATATAAATTGGTTTTTTTAATCAAATCCTAAAGAACAACTTTTTCCTTGACTAACTGCCCCTCTGATTACTGAGGCTCGAGTACCCAGCATTAGCATACCCTGACTGCAGGTTCAGGGGCGAGAATAAACCTTTTGAAAACTGAATCTGAAACTGAATCATAGAAATATGAGGACCATTTTTATCTCCTCCTACAGGGAGAATAAAAAGCTAGTTCTCTCTGCAGGAGGCAGCAAACTATTTAGCTCAGAGGGTAAAAGCAACCAGAATTCATGGCTCTGAAAAAGTAGAACAGGAAGGAAAGGAGAACAGGGCATGTAGCACAGGCCAGCTCCTTATTTGGCAGCCATCTCCTGGGGTTTGTTTCATGAGCACTTGTTATCAAGACCTTTTCCCCTTCTGTTCAATCCTGACACCATCTATCTAAACCCAGCTCCCAATACCCTGCTCTGGGAAGCCAGGCCTGCTTAGGGAAGCCAGGCCTGCTTAAGCACGCCTCTTACCAGGCCTATTTCAAAACCTGCCCATAGAAGTTAACTCAACATAAGCAGTGGTATCTTCTCACAATTCAACATGGAAGGAAGATCATTTACCACTTCTTCTGTAACAACGTTTGCTATTTCCTCTCTGTGACTTCTGACAGTTCCGTTAGTACCTGAAAACTTGTGCTAAGAATTTAAATACCCAAAATAACTGACTAGATTTTTTAAATTTTCAGTGCTGGGGATCGAACCCAGGGCTTCAAACATGCTAAGCAATGCACAAGACCCTGGGTTCAATCCCCAGCACCAAAAAAAAAAAAAAAAAAAAATACTAAACAAGCACTCTAGCATTAAGCAACATTCCCAGCCTGCTAACTATAGGTTTTTTTTTTTTAATAATTTATTAGTTGTCAATGAACCTTTATTTCTATTTATTTATTTATTTATTTATTTATATGTGGTGCTGAGGATTGAACCAGAGCCTCACACATGCCAGGCAAGTGTTCTACCACTGAGCCACAATCCCAGTCCTAACCACAGGTTTTTAATCATGCATACATATAACAAATACGTAAATGTGAAAGGGGAAAAAAAAAAGCCTACCCAAAGGATAAATGATTTAATTAGTCTGGTCTGAGGAGGTTGGGGGGCAGGGTAGGGCACACAGGCATTTCACTTGCATATTGGCAGCAGAGGATACTGTGTTCCAGAGATGCATTCAAAATCTGTCCTAGGACTCCTGGGAGGGAAAAAGATAAACCAGAAAGACTGGCAGGGTAGAGTTTGCATTCTGTATCCAGCATGAAATTAACCAGCAAAGTAAGAATTTGACATATAAATAAACTCTTAGTCATTAACAACTTATACTTTGAACCACTTGTCCTCAGACTAATAACCTATCTTTAGAAAACTCCTTCAAGAAGGAGGTTGTAGAATGCAGTTGCCTGGTCTGGCATTTAACTGCTTAGGGTCAAACTCCAATTCATCTCTTATTAGAAGTTAAGAGAGGGAGTTACTTGTCTAAGCCTCAGTTTCTTCAAGTGTGAAATAGGGACCGAAAGAGTCTCTAGCTCACCAAATTCTTTGAGAATTAAACAAGATATTCTATTTGTAATGTTTAACCCAGAGCTCAATTTACATTAAGTATCAGAGACTAGGATTAGTAGGCATTTTTCAGTAAACCACATAACCCAGCATTTAGCATCTTCTTTAATAAAATAAGGATAGTAACCAAACCCACAAGCCAGACATGGGATTATGGCACACACCTATAATCCCAGGTACTCAGGAAGATAAGGCAGGAAGATTGCCAAGTTCAAGGCCAGTCCCAGCAATTTAGCAAGCCCCTGCCTCAAAATAAAAAATGAAATGGGCTATGGATGTAGCTCAGTGGTAGAGCATTCCTGGGTTCAGTCCCCAGTAGCACAAAAACAGACACACAAATGGTCCTTTTTCTAATCATTGACAAAGTAGTGTGATTGTGTGTGAGGGTTTATGCACCTGAACCTCATTATTTCTGAACCCTCAAAGGATGGAATGCCTGAAATCTGTCTCCTGCTGTTATAGAGGAGGAAAGAGGAACACATCTTGGTTCCAGATCCACTTTAGTTAGTCCTCTGAATCTTGTACAAGGCAAGTGCCTTTTCATGGTCATTGGAGGCAGTGCCCATCCTTTGAAGCATGTATTGTGATGGCAAATAAATTGTTTAGTCTATCTCCACCTCCTGGTATTGCTCCTAAGCCAGACACAGGGACGTTGTATGTACTGTTCACTGCTCAGCCCACTATCTTGTATATAATGGGCACTCAATTAATACTTGTTAAATGAATGATCCACATGCAAATATTTCTCATGTTAAGCTTAATATTGTAAAAGCATATTTTACGAGGTGGGATACATCTCTACAAAGAGATTCTCCTCCCTGCTCCTGGCTATCCTACAGCAGATATCTGATCTTTATCCTCTCCAGACTTTGCTAATATCATTCAGATGTTTCCTAAGGAGTTTTAGAGCCCTTCATATATAATAGCAGAACTGTAACAAAATGTAAAGCACAAGTAGCCGTTGTACATTGGTTCTAATAAACTAACCCTTTCAGGTTGCTTCTAGCTGCTTATCAGATAACCAGCCACAGGGATTCTCCTACCTAGCTTCCACCTTCCCTTGTTGGTGCAGTGACCCCAAGTGGCCATGTTGTGCAAGTGCAAGAGAATAAACAAAGCCCAGCCCTTCCTGAGAGGATTCCTGCTGCAAAACCATGTTCAGGAATTTGCTGTTCCATAAAGATCTGGACCCCACATGGAGAACAATAGAAGGAAATTTGAAATTGCAGCCAAATAAAATCATCTTTTCATGAAATATGAACCAGTTCTCAGAGGAGTTTAAAAGTAATTAGCCCCAGTTTTATTCATGCAAAAACTCTATTAAATGTTTGCTGTGTACTAGGCTCTATGCTAAACTCTCAGACATGGCAGACTCGGGGGTGTTTGACCTATTCAGTTGCCCTTGGTTTAATATCTGCATTCACCATTTCATAATTCTTACTAATTTTTTAACAAAGGAGTCTGAATTTTTATTTTGTACTGTGCCCCACAAATTATATGGCCAGTCCTACCCTTAACGATGTACTGAAATTACCATTAGTGTACTTATCCCAAACTAAACATTTTAAAATGTACAGAGCAATGAAAGAATAATATGATTTTCTCTGAGTTTCATTCTCTTTCCATCATAGTTTTCTTCCTGGCTTACTACACAAACTATTGTCCTTTTTTTTTAATTTGACCGTCCTGTCCAGTACACTCTCTATTTCTTGCTGTTTCTTCACTTAGCTTCCTTTAATGTTTTTGCCCTTTTCTTCCTCTTGTCTCCTCTCACTAGTCCTATTTTTCTTTCTTTTCTCTTTCTAAACAAAAATGTTTAGAAAGGTAGACAATGTAATGAAACAAAATAAAAAGAATAGCTGACATTTACTCCCTGACCACTCTCTAAAATAACCTCCCTGTTTTGTTATTCTTCATAGTCTTTGTTATCCATTTTTTAGGTGTAGGTTTCTGATTCCTCTCCCTAAAATACAAGCTCTCTGTGAGCAAGGAATTTTCAGGTCTTGACCTAGCTATATCAATTGTACCTTGACTATTACCTGACATATTCTACTAGGCCATTATTATTTATTTATTTGCTGAATAAAATGAGTGAATAAGCATTTGCTATGCAGGAAACATTACACTGAATACATTTCATGCCTAATTTAAACAATCCTTTTAGCAATTATAAAGGCAAATTTGAAACCATATCCTGGTTTCAAACCATTTGCTTAATCGCAAAATAAACAAAGCTGTCTTTCTGGTTAAAATACTTGGTTCACAAATATATATATATATATATTTATATATATATATATACTTTTTTAAGTTTGTCTAGTGTTGTAATGAAGACCAAAAAAGCTAAATGTATTAGTTAAATGTTCTTCAATAATTGGGCAACTGTACCATCCACTCTAATTAGGGACCCCAGACTTTCCTGAGGTATTGCAGAGGCAACAGGCCTCAGTCATGGTTGGACCTGCATTTATTTTTTAACTATTTTCCCAGACTCTGTTTTATACCCACAACATGTATCATACTGTACCATTCTTATTAGAGAATAAATTAGGTCATGATATTGCATTAGTATAAAATATAAGCATTCAGGAACATTATTTTAATAATTAATAATAATGTATTATATATTTCAAAATGCTAAAAGAGTAGATTTTAAATATTCTCTTCACAAAAAATAGAAAACATCACATTACACCCAATAAAAGGTTTGGGATGTAACTCAGTGGTACAGCCCTTGTAGTATGCATGAGGCCCTAGGTTTCATCCCCATCACCATAAAAGCAAACAAACAATAAGAACAAAAAAATTATATGCAATAAATACAATTATTATTTGTCAATTTAAAATAAAATTTTAGCCAGGTACAGTGGCTCACTCCTATAATCCCAGTGACTTGGGAGGTTGAGGCAGGATGATCATTTCAAGTTTAGCCTGGGCAACTTAGTGAGAGTTTGTCTCAAAATTTTAAAAAGGACGGGGAAATTATTTCAGTAGTAAAGCCTCCCTGAGTTCAATCCCCAGTTACCAAAAAAAAAAAGTAAAATAAATAAGTATTTTAAAACTTTAAGAGAGGATTTTGAATGTCTCCAATATAAAGAAATGATGTGCCTAAGGTTATGGGCATACCAGTTACCTTGATTAGATCATTTCTAAACATTGTATACATGTATTGAAATGTCACACTGCTCCATCAATATGTACAATTACCATGTGTCAATTAGAAATAAAATATATTTCAAAATTAGGAAAAAATCTAAATAGTGATCACCCTAGACATTTAATAGACAAATACATGTTCCTGAATAAGCTCTTCCTTGGTGACCACTTAAAGTATTTCCCTGTGCCCTTAAGATGTGAATTAACTCTACATCTTATCTGAGAAACTGTTCCTTTTAAAATGCGGACTTCATGGGGAATGATTCTTGGGGAAGGAAGGAAGGAAGGAAGGGAGGGAGGGAGGGAGGGAGAGAGAAGGAAAGAGAGAGAGAGAGAAGGAAGAAAGGAGGAAAGAAAAACCAAATATATTTGTTATCTGTCTGAACTTGATGATGATATGTTTAAAAGGATTTTGTAAGGTTTTATGGGCAATTTGATTTAATTAAATACTAGTATTTGGGTTGTAGGTATACTTCTGAGGTCTCTACTTTCTTTGTTGGATCCACCAACTATCTTTATAAATTACTGAGCCTTTTGTACCTAACTTGTGGCTAAAATACTAAGATAAAAACTACAAAATCCTTTTTGAAAAATTCACATAACAATATTTCCCACCTGCTTAGAATTTCAAGATGCTGTACCTGTCTACTTTGTCAAGACTCTAAAGTACATATTAAAAATATAGACGTCTAAAATGACACTGGAATATATATATATATATATATATATATATATATATCCCAGATTAGAAAATAGTAGTAGTAGCTAATATTTCCTCAGTATTTACTTTATGCCAACCAGGCTTTGTGCTGAACACTTCATGTCCACTAATCATTTGAGACAGATTTTATTATACTCTGTTACAGTGTCAGAAACTAAAGCTAAACCACACAATTAATAGGTATCTAGTCCAAATCAAAACCTAGACCTTTGATCTTCATATACTTACTAGAATAAGATAGAAAAGAAATCTTATATTTCTATAAGATTTAAACAGCAAAAGCATTCCAGAGTATCTATAGCTGAATGTAACTAGTTAAATGTTTTTGTTTTCATATCATCCTAAGATTTTTATAGTGTTTACAGTTTGGGTTTGTTTTTTTTTTTAAATATATTTTCTGTCCTTTTCTAAAAGCATGTTATCTTCATTCCTAAAATCTTTAAAATCAAAGAAATATAATATCCTGTTTGCTCTTAAACTGGTAAAACTTCATGGTCAGCTTTTGGAAAAGAGCCCATGAAAGGCTGTGAATACAAGTGTGAAACAATCATGTTATCATTAAACAATCACAAAAATTTCTTCTGGTACGTCATCTTGTACAATTCCCTTTTCCTCCTATTTTTTTCCCCAGCCTTCTGCAGGCCCTTTTTTGGCTCTACCCGCCTCTACCTCCCACTAACTTTGCAGTGCCCTCCAGTGTATCTGCAAGTTTCTTATCAGTTAGGCTCAGTTACAGCAACAAAACACACTGTGACTTCTGAGCCAAATCAATTCAGACCTATTTTCAGGGCCTGTTCTGAAGGGCTAACAACACACCTGCAGGACCCTAAGAGGCATAATGAGCCCCTGGCTATTTTCTGCCAGAGTCCACATCAATGGGGAGTGGTGTCTAAAGGGTGAAACCTGGCAGCCCAAAGTTCTAGTGTGAATATGGCAAATAAAGATTTCCAAGGCTGAGCTGGGGTTGTGGCTCAGTGGTAGAGTGCTTGCCTAGCATGTGTGAGGCACTGGGTTCGATTCTCAGTACTGCATATAAATAAATAAATAAATAAATGTTCATTGACAACTAAAAAAAAAAAAATTTAAAAAAAAACAAACAAACAAGATTTAGACCACTGGTATTGCCCTATCAGAAGACCATCACTGCTGTCACTAATTTACCAGAATCATCCTTGAAAGAAGGCTTTAGACAGCTATTATCAATGCACCAGCATTTATAGGTTGGTTGAGATCCACTGTCTTTCTTGTTCAAGGAAATTGAACAAGAAAGCATTACACTGAGTCAAACTTAGTTTCCTTTAGCACACTCCAAACAGCCATTAAGCATCCCAGGGACAGACACATCCCCTAGAGGGACAAGCTGGCAAGAAACCAGGTATATCAACCAAGCAGAGGGACTGAAGTAATCAAGAACAAAATGAGAACATCCAGTGGAAACATGAGGAAAAGAGTGATGCCCAGGGCAAAAGGATTCGTGCAGTAAAACCAGTCCAAACCCCACCTGGGGGTGAGATTCAGCTTCCCCACATTCTGCCAGCAAGGGGGTTTTGAATGCCCAAGGTGCAGTAACACTGCCAGTGGCACTGGGCCTTTACCTTTCTCCCTTTTTGTCCTACGTAATCACCATCCACATGATTAACATCAAATTCCACTTTCCACCCTGGAATTTATTCCCCAATTCAATTTGTACAACGGTCTGAGTTGGCTTTAATGGATGTTTCATTGGCAATGGAAAGAGAAGGGGGGTGGGAATAAACATAGTATCTTAGCTCTACCTTGAAATTCTCCTTCCAACTTAATACTATAAGCAATGTTAGGTACCATGCTTTACACAGAGAATAAAAACAAACGTAAGACTCAGAGTCCTCTGATTTTTCCTCACTCTTCCATAAAGGGGACCAAAAGTGCTGACCCAAGGACCTAATGGGGGAGTCAGGTGGGAAACCGGCTGTACCCCCTGGCGGGAGCTTGCTCTGGGAGCAAACCACATGAAGTCAGGAGAGGAAGGAACACAGCCTGGACCCGGGAGGAGGGTAGGCCTTGACAATCCCTGCCAACTGACAATTCCTCAGATAGAGATCAATTTTCTCAGATAATGAATAGGAAGGTTGGCATGCTCTGTGAAAGGACAGACATTGAGTCTTCCCCCGGTGACATTAGCAGAACCCCTCTGAGTTCTGAGTCACTGAGCTCTCTGAGTTCATCCTATGGAGCAGCAGACCCCCACCTGGTCCTGATCTGAACACTGACCTTGAACAGAGCACCTCAGATTCCTACCTGAAAAAGAAGGTGACAGGGAGAGGACATTAACAGAGTTTAGGATTTTACAGCAGAGCAGGTGTGTTGACTCAATGCCTAGCTCGTGTGACAGGGGAAAAAGCAGACGAACTCTCCGACATTCTCTCAGCCTCAGTTCCCAGGTGCACGTTTTTCTCTCTCGCATTCTCAGCCCCATTATTTCAATGTCCCAACTTTTCTCTCACTATTCATTCTAAGGCCTCGAGGTAGGGCCTTTATGGCTCTGGAAGACCATCAGCTTCCTGCCAAACCCCTTATCCGACCTCTCTACCCTTTGAGCTTGAGTTTTAAAATACTCTCATCTTCTTCTTTGCTGAAATGACAACTTTCTTTCTGAACTGCCTCCTTGCTTTTACCTCATAAGGTCACCATTAACTCATAGGCTCTTGAATCAGTTCAACCAATATTCCTCTAGCTACTCTGTGCCAGGCACTATGGAAACTGCTACAGAGGATACTAAGCTACAAGGAAGACACAGGTCATGCCCTTGGAATCTTCAGCCTGGATGTGATTATAACCTAAGACACACACACACACACACACACACACACACACACACGTGAGAATAAATGCCTTGGGTTATTTGGGACTTCAACAAATAGAGTGTTCATATCTAGTAGGAGCAAATAGGGGAGGCTTCAAAGAAGAAATCATTTGAGCTGGACTTACAAGATGGGTTAGGTTTTTGGAAGGCAGAAATAAGAGCAAATAATAAGAAAAGGGACAGGCTGGGGTCTTGGCTCAGTCAGTGGTAAAGTGCTCGAGGCCCTGGGTTCAGTTCTCAGCACCACATAAAAATAAAAGCATCATACCCACCCACAACTAAAAAATATATCTAAAAAAAAGAAAGAAAAAGGAACCACCAACTCCAGAAGGAAAGAAATTTCTATGTATATTGTCAAGTAGTAAACAGTCCAGTTTGACCAAAATGAAAGTCCTATATTTATTTTTCAAATTCCATATCATATCTGCCCACATGAGCTGATGTAGTCCATAAAAGTAGTTCCACTAGAAAAACAAATGGCATGGATAGGTATGTTTAAAAAGGCATCAAATGCCAGTGTAAGATGTCTTCATCTAATCAAATGACCAGAGCAACAGTTGTGGCTAACATTGTCCCAGATAGAGTCTTGTGATCTGTTCTGTGACTCCATTCTATTCCCCAAAATAACATCAACACATTTTAGCAGTAGCCTTTGCAAAAGAGGGCTCTCACCCTTGCCTAAAAGCCCAGACACAAAGCTAAGGGGGGCATTCCAAGCCCACTGGTTGATGGCGACAGGACAGCACCTGGGGAAGGTATCTGCACTGTCTCCACCCTCAAGAGTGCTGCTGAAAGAATACCGTGGCTTCCAGATGACAAAGATGTTTTCTTTAAGAAGCTCAGGTAGAAGACCGATTCTGGGAATGTTTGTTCTAGGCAGAGAGGAAAGAAAGCATGCAACAACCAAGGCAGGACGTCAGGTCTCCCACCAGAGAAAGACAGCAGAGGAGGTAGTTCTGGATGGATAAAGTCTGTGGATGTTGGTCAGGGGTGTAAGACCAGGAAAGAGAAGGAAAGGGTCAGGTTGAAGGCTGACGGCTCTGCAGCAAAGGCCACAGTAACATGCAGACCACCTACACTCCCTCTCATTTTCCTTTAGACTTCTGACCCAGCGGCCAGGCAAAAGCACAAGTTGTCGAAGGTGCTGGTTGGTACAAAGTACAGTACGGTACAAAGTATGTCCCATATGGAGAAAATCACTGTGCTTCTTATTTCTAAAAGGCAGTAGTTTCTTCTGTCTATTGAACAGGGTAAAAATTATTTGTCCTTCACAGAATGTTTGTGATGCTCAGACAGAATGAAGGGGCACGGAACAGTTATAATGGAGTTGTAATTATTTCACAACTGCAACTACATATTGATAGTCCAGTAACTAACCAATAAATCAACAGTTTTCTGTGGCCCCAACACTACCCTAAGCCTTTCGAAAACATTCAAGCTATGTTTAATACAAAATAAGATTCAAATATATGGGAGAAATTTATTCAGGTTTAAACTGTAGTGGGTTTCAAAGTACCTGGCCCTAGACCTTTCTGAGAAAGAGGTAACATTAAAAAAAAATCCATTTAATCTACAAACTTTAGTCAAATAATTATTGATTGTCACTATCACGTGCAGTGATTGGTATCTTGTTCCCATACTGATAAGTGTCATATCTAGGCAGACACTCAGAGAGAATTAAAAATTTAAAGCTGCCCTTTAACACAAAGACATACTGTCTTTCATTTTAATCCTGTTCTTGAACTGTGCAAATTAATACCCATATTACCAAAGAAGCTATTTTTAAATCTTGTATGGAATTTTTAAAAAATACAGATTTGAGAGGTCATCAGAAATCCAAGAGAGCAGCAACAATATAATACAAAAACATCCTACATTTTTTTCTACAACTCACACCTACCCAAATATAAATTGGTTTCATTGGTACATCTAATCATTATAGATGTTTTTCACTTAGTGATATTTTAAAGAAAGAAAATATTCTTAAAATTTCAAAGAAAGATATCATAAAGATAGCAATTAAAACCTCATAAATGAAGACAGAATATCTATTTTGAGATGGTATAGGTCCTTTTTGGTCACTTGAAGATCATTTATATTTTTAAACTATGTGGTAATGGATCAAGAAACCAACAGTGCAAAAAAGTGAGTTATTTATTGTAATTTCTTTAAAGATAAGCAGACTGTGAGACTATATAGCTATAACTATTTTTAATACCATTTTTATTTTTAAAATTCTGTTATTTTTATAAAGTATAAAAGGAAAAGGAAAAGACCATCATATGGCCACTGAAGAAGAAACAATGAAATATAAAGGTGCCCTACCTTAGAGTAGCTTCAATGGGCAACTCAAAAGACTGAATCTCAGCCAGGACATTCTCATAAGTTTGATCTGTGTCTTCTTCCAACATTGCTCCATATGCCCCCGATTTTCCAGCTGCAGACATCAGATTTTATAGGAAAAACGACTGCAATTTATAAAATAAATGCAAGTTCCCTTACAATTGTTAAGAGGATTCTCTGTTCACCCAAAGAAGCAACAAAAACAAGCTCGCCGTCTGATCTCATGCTATCGGAGTCCTTGCTTCCAAGAATGTTGCACAGCTGTTGCTATCCTGTGCCTACTTAGAACATTTTACTTATTATTAACCTTGACACAGTTCACAAAGTTCCTGCCTAATGCCTGCTATATTTATTCACTTGTTTCTCAGAATAACTATAAGAAAGAATTGGAACCATTCTAGCTATAAAACTTTGTTAAATTCATTTGATTTAGTAGGCATCTATTTTAATATTATTTATGCTAAATACATAATTCACTGTATTAATGATATTGACATATGTTCCTGATTATTCCAGCATCTCTACCCTTGCCCATAAACCTAGAAAGACAACTTGCCTAGGAAAACTGTAATGTCCTATGGAATGTGATTTCGAGGTCTCTGGCCTAGTTCCTTGCTCCCAGGATCCTTTGCTTCTCCACCCTACTCTCTGTTGTGTGAATTCCCTCCATTCTAGGGTCATTAGTTCTTTTCCCTCCTGTTCAAATGCATAATGCTCCCGGAGGCATTTAGATTTTAATCCTTAATCAGTCACTTATGCCTCACTGTGAATGAGCTTGCAGGATACTTTCTTCAGAATAGGGTTTGCTGGGAAAGAAGACAGAGCGTGAATATGTCAGAATTCCAGAGAACTGGTTGTCACCAAAAGAATGAGTACAGGAACCAGAGGCCCAAAATGTCAATGGAAAATTGCCTACAGTCAGCCCAAGTAGGCCTAGATCTTCCTTACTGAGTTCAACCTCAGACTTTCTTGCTCTGAATACAAGAAAGTGGTTATTTAAGGAGATGGGTAGTGACGTTCTTTCACATAAAGCTATTATTTTTAAGTTGTTATCAGATTTTTAATAGCTCTGAAAAAAACTGATGTTCTCATAAAAAAATATAATAGTCAAAGTGTGATATGACCACAAGGCATTTGACATACATAGCATCCGTTTGTTACTCTTACCTGCATCCATTCTCTAGCCAGCACCTCACTGTGGGCACGGTATTTGTTCCTGTACTGATTTTGGCCTTGGCCAGGTGATTTCTGTAGGCCAATGATGTATGAGCTGAAGTAACAGTGTGTGAGTTCCTAGCCTAGGCTTTGTAAGGAGTCACATATTTCTGCATGTCCTCTTGCATTTTGCCATTCCTTGAGAAAAATATTTTTTAAGAGAGACATAAAACAGAGTCATTCCCACTAATCCACAGACTTACGGGGAGAAGCATGTATTTTCATCCAGCCACAGCAGTGTGAAATGAAGCTGCCCACACAGGCCCAGGCTAGATCAGCCAAGCCCCAACTGATCCAGAAGCAAAAATAAAGGACTGCTTTTCAGTCACTGAATGACGAGTTACACAGCAATAGTAAACTCAGCCAGCATTCTTCACTTCGACCCCGTCAGTAGCCCCAAAATGAGCCCTGACATTCCCCATGCAAGATGGAACAAATGGAATCCGATTAATACCAGCTGGCCCTTCACATGAACTAATAATGTCCTCCTTTGAGACTTAACAAAAATGGTAGCCATTTATATGTGAGGTTTTTAATTTATATCAAACTATGAGGCTATTTACGAGCAGACTGTCAAGGAGATTCATATTTGTATTCCCTATAACACTTTAATTGTAAACATCCTCGATATAACTAAATATCACAGTTTAAAAATTGATTATTCCCCCCTCACAGCTCAAATTTTTATCCCAAAAATTTTCAAATTTATAGGATTTATAAGAATATAATGACGAGTCATGCACCCTTTTTCTGATGGCAACATTTTGCCACATTTGCTTGTTCTTTCTCTGTTTACTTAAGGGGGTTTTGGAATATAGGTATATGTTCTTAACATGTGGAAAGAAGCATTGCAGCGCTTTAGATGCTGCTGTTTTAGAATAGGATAACACTGTATTATACTTTGGCCAACAAACCACTATATCTTTGACTTACTGCTGCTGCATGACCCCAGGCCCACTACACAGTGCCATCATCCTCTGCCAGGACAGCCAGCCCCACGGGGAGATTCAAGGTCTTCTAATCTGGTGGTTTGAGTGCCTGTCTGTGCTCCCAAGTTCTGCCGGCCCTCCCCCTCTCCCACTCCTGTCTCTTCTGCTCCTCCCACTTCTGCAAAGTGAATTTTCTCCCTGCCTCTTACTTTCCTCCACTCTGTATAAGACTCCGGCAACAACTTCCCGTTTCCTGTGACTCAAACAGCATCTTCCTTTTATTCAGAACTTTCCTTGAGTGCTGTTTCCTGCCGGAAGTCCGCACAGATTGAACGAATAGGAGAGGCTCTCCTCCCAAAAGTCAGAGTCCGAAAAACAACCTCCCCTGTCGCGGAGTTCTGACTGCAAATTCACCAAATAAGGAAGAGAAAAGGAGGAAACGGAAAATTTTTTAACAGTTGTATTCCAAGGTGCCCATAAAAAAGAATGGCATGTGGGACTGGAATGTTCCCAGTCTCAATCCTTAACCTCCCAACTGCAGCTCAGCCTACTTCCTAGGATCACGCCTGGCAGTTGGCAGAAGTTGAATGCCCTGTGATCTCTGGAATATGCCATCAAGCCATTAGTAGTACTCATATGGTCCTTTCCTGGGGCCCCTTTCCAGGCCTTCCAACGCCATAACTGGGCCTCCATGTTATTAGTCCCAGTTCCTCTAGAACTAAGAATTGACCCTTATTTTATTTTTTCAAGGGCTGGGGATAGAAACCAGGGTCTCATGTACACTCATTAGCAAGCACTCTACCGCTGAGCCACACCCCCAGCCCCAAATTTGACTTTTTTGAAAAAATAAGTTTATTCTCCAAATAAAACTCCATCAGCCTTCCTTTTTTCTTTTTTCACTAAGACTAGAATCCCAGCCTTCTCGCTCTGTACCAGAATTACCAATGGGAAGCATTATGCCACGGGTTTCATGGGCCCAGTTGCCCCCTCCACAATTTGTTGACTCTAGGGAACATCTAGGAGCTGGGGACAAGGCAAGGTCTCTTGGAAAGAAGAGAAGGGTACCAAAGGAGGTAGCCCAACCCTGCAAATGTCACCTGGTGTTCAATGCTGCTCAGTCTTGGTGGAGCCTGAGTTCCACCCTTCCTCCCCTGCCACACCTCCCTGTGGGTAATTCTCTCACCTTTATATGTCTTGATGGGTCCATAAAAACAGCTCAGTAATCTAGGAACAGAGGAGTCCGTCCAAAAGCTCCAAGTTAATAGCTTGCTTGGTGACTAAATACCAAGTATTGGCCCCTCAGCTCAGGAAAACAACCATCACTAGCTCTATTCAAAATTGTGCCAGAAGTCCAGACCAGTGTCATAAGGCAAGATAAATAAAATATGTAAACATTGGGAGGAAAGAAGACAATTTGACATTTGTAGAATACATGGTTGATAATGAGTAAATTCCACAAAATCTCTGGGTGAAATATAATTGTATGTACATATTACTATCAATTAGGAAATGAAATACAAAATCAATACTACATAAAATAGCATTAAAACATCAAATATCTAGGAATGTGCTGTGCTACCTGCCAAGAATTTGGGGGTTCATAGGGCCATAGCTCAAAGTACCAGAGGAGTCTGGTACATATTAAGAAATGACAAGGTCAAAAACTTCAGAAAGGCAGAGGAAGGGTTTCCAAATCCCGTGGGGCCAGAAGTCAGCATTGAGTCTGTGGCCCATCAGATGAGAAAAAGCCCAAGAGAATCAAAATAAGAAAAAGAAAGGTAAGTAGGTAGGTAGGTAGGCAGGCAGGTAGGTTAGGCAATAAAAACAAAACAAAGCAAAGCAACAAGAAAACACTTATCTCCAAAGAGATAATCAGCCAAAAGATTTCAGAGGGGTGTGTGCCTGTAACAAATCAACTAATCAGGTGAGAATGACAAACACCTGATGTCTCTGAAGATTAAAACAGACACAGAGTAAGAGCGGAGCGGGTGGAGAGATGCTGAGAAGGTAGTTCTCTGTGCCCCCTTCCAGAGGAGATGCTGGGCCAGGAGAGCTTGTATGCTGACCAAAGAAGATGCTGGGTAGCCAGGACAGGGCCAGGTGAGACCAAACTCACTGTGTATGGGTATTAGAAGTTCACACATTGAGTTTTATGGGGAGGAAGTGGAAAGTACCCGTACACACCCGTTCATGTATGCCAGACATTATCCTGACCAAGAACTTCCCAGATATTAATTCATTTATCCACACAACATGTTAGGAGGTAGATGTTATTATTATCAGCCTCATTTCATAGAATAAAAAAGGACCCGAAGCAAAGAGAAACTGAATAACCTGCCCTTGGCAACTCAATTGATAAGGGCAGAAGTTTCTGAACTCTGAATTTAATCACTACCTTAAGTCACCTCTAAGAAACATGAGTGATGCTGCTGCTGGAGTGTGTTGAAGAAAGAAAACTCTAACTCAATAATATTTAGAAGAGAAATGCCATATTTGAACTAAATCTTGAGGGGCTTAATTTATTTGATATTAAATACTACTCTGGGACAGTTATATAAGACTGCATTTCCTTCTCTCAGGGAATCTGCAGTCTATTATGGGAATCAGATCATTTCAATACAGCATATTTAAGTGCCATGGAAGAGACTTCGGTTGGGCATGGTGGTGCACCCCTGTAATACCAGTGATTCAGGAGGCTGAGGCAGGAGGATTGCAAGTTTGAGACCAACCTCAGCAACTTAGCAAGGCTCCAAGAACGTAGCAAGAACCTGTCCCAAATAAGATGTAAAAGGGCTGAGGATGCGGCTCAGTGGTTAAGTGACCCTGGGTTCAATCCCTAGTACAAAAAAAAAAAAAGAGAGAAATAAAAAGAGACTTTGAGAGGCTGCTACTGCAGGAGCATGAAGGAGGGGCACCCACAGGCCTCGGGAAGGCGGGAGTCTTCCTTCAGAAGATGACATTAGAGCAACCGTAACAGACAAGTAGAAATTTGCCAAGTGAAGAAGGGAAAGAGGCAAGAGTATTGTAGACAGACACAGCATGCATGCAGACTTCTAGAGGAAAGCTTTCAGACTGTAAGCTTAATGTAGTGCACGGTGAGATCCCTGCTAAAGGTCAAGTGCAATCCTGGGCTGCATTAACAATGCAGAGGGCAGAGAAAGCAGGCAACTCCATCGCACGTTATGCCAAACGTGGAGGTGTTTTTTTGGAGCCATCCTGAAACAGAAACCCGGCTAACAAGGAGTGCGTGCAAAGGAGGCTATCACCCATTGGTTCAAAAAGTATTCTCTGAAATAATAAGTCTGACTCAGGCGCACCTCCTGCTCTTAAGAATTACCTACAAGACTTCGGTGCTTCGTCCCTCCTGCTGCCCAGGGCTGCTGACCTCATCTCCTGCTGCCCTGGCCTTCTAAGTATTCCTCACGCTCCTGCGCATGCGGCCCACGGGGCTTATGCTCTGGCTCCCCGTCTTTCTCAGATGCTGTTGCCTCTGATGTTCACTTGGCTCGCTCCTTCAAAACCTGCCTTCTCCGCCAGGCTTTCACTGGAAACAAAGCCCAACATTCTAACCTTGATCTGACATCCCTGTCCCCACCCCATCCCCTCTGCTCTAATTTTCCCCCTCTGTCTTATTTTTATCCCTTAGTACTCACCACCGGTGGATATACCATAGATATTTCTTAGTTATTTTGTTTATTATCTGTCTCCCCTCTTAGAAGGCAGACAAATAGGATTGGAAATTTTGTTCACTGATATGTTTCCAGTGCCTAGACCTGTGCCAGGCAAATAGGGGAAAATCAATAAATATTTGTTGGATGGATTGGTGGATGAATAAGTGAAGGAATATATAAATTTTTAAAATTTAAAGAAGAAAATTGCAGCTGAGAATGTTTTTATTCATGAAGGTAAGAAATGGGTGCTAAAAAAACGAAAGGATAAAAATACCAGAGCAGTCCAAGTACCCACCAATGGACACATGCAAAAACAAAATGTGTCATAAACATGCAATGGAATATTATTTAGCCTTGAAAAGGAAAGTAATTCTCCCATATACTACAATGTGGAAGAACACTGAGGACAAATTCTGTGTCATCTCACTTTTATCAGGCATCCAAAGTAGTCAGATGCATAGAAACAGAGAGCAGAATGGTGGTTGCCAGAGGACAGGTGAGGGGGAAATATGGGAGCTGCTGAATGGATGCAGTGTCAGTTTTGCAGGATGAAGAAGCTCTGGAGATCTGTTGCACAACAATGTCGATGTACTTAGCACTCTGAACCATCTACGTAAAAATGATTAAGGCAATTTTTTTGTTATTTTTTAGTGCCAGGAGAACTCAAAAGAAAACTAAAATATCCACAGAGACTAAGTCACTGGCCTAAGAACTGAACAATAGGCTCCATTTGTTTATAAGAGAGTGGCGAAGGGACTAGCAGCCAAGTCATATGCAAAGCACTTGGCAGGAACCGGGACCCCTAACGTAGAGAGAGGACCTGGCCAGGGACGGGGAAGTGTGGCTGGGGTGGTGAACAAAGGGACACTTGCCTGAGACAAGGGTGAAGATGGAGACACAGCAGAGACTGGGCCCTTGTTTTGCTGCTAGGGTAGCTAACAGCACAAGGTAGGTGCTCAATAAATATTTGTTCAATAAATTATCTTGACACAGAAGCCCGGGGTAAGGAACGAACAACCAATAAATATTTAATCATGATATCACAGTTTGTCTTACAAAGGCTATCTAAAATAAAATAGTTAAAAGTTGTTATAGTAGTAGTAGGATTTCCACATTAGGAAATCTTTCAAGATATTCAGTTAAAACCATAGCGTTATTCGTTTCAGGAGACACACAGCAATACAGTTACCTGAAAGTTAGTTTATTTCAAGAAACATTCGTGGCACCTAAAACTGTGATTCCCCAGAGCCATTTTACATTTTTTTTAATCATTTTCAAATAATTCAGGTTATAATATTTGATTCCAAAAAATGTTTTGCTCTTTCATTGGAGCTGTGCTTTCTTAATAAGCTCTATCCCTACTGTTCTTTAAAGGTAAAATTTCTTTGAAATATGAGGTGGTATTTATGCAATATTTTTGTGTAATTTTCTGGTGTTAATTAAAATAAATAAAATGAGGAATAATAAAATATTCTTTAAGAATTTATTCTAAATCTCTGTTATAACTCACCACGTATTTCTGTTTATAAAATCATAGAGGAGATGGCATTCCTGTGAATATTTTAATTTCATACTGGTCCAATCCGCCTGCTCCTGGGGCCGTACACTAGGACGTGATACCTCTCTGAGCCTTCCCCAAGTGAGTTTTCTTGTTTGTAACACAGGGATGATGTGGTTGTTGTGAAGATTATGTGGCTTTCAAGCATTTGTTCAGTAAAATATTGGGAGAAGGTTGGACACGTGATGAGCAATAATAAGTTACAGCTGTTATTATTATTTACCTTTCAAGTCCTTATTCAAGAACTCCTTTTATAGAGTGATTTTCTGCTATCATACTTCTTTTGAACATGCCTTTATCAAAATCTTTATTCCTTGTTCTGATTTTTTTTAATGTTATAATGTTATCCATCTGCTGAATTATGAAGTACACAAAGGCAAAGAATGCGCTTTATTCTTTAGACCCAAAGCACCCAACATGATATAGACATATGGTGGGCAATTCCTGCAGCATCGCTGAAGGGAAGACTTGTTCAGGAATGATGAAAACAGAAATGACTCAAAACAAACACTAGTAGTGTTTATCGCTTAATTAAACTTATGGGGTTTTTTCCTAATTGGATAAAAAAAGTTTGTACTAGTTGTTTTAATTAGTTATGGTTATTATTTTTCTTTATCTCCATGCAAATCTGGAGTTTCTAAGAGATATACCAGGTACAGTGCTGTTTTTCTGAATTCTCAATAAAAATAATTGCTAGAGTAGGAATAGCTTCATCAAATAAATACTTGAAACTTACGCCTCTTCAGTTTGTTTTGTTATGATCTTTTCGTTGAAAATTTTTAAGCTGAACTTGCTGGGTTTTTTTTTTTTCCCCAAGTGTAACTCTTAAACTTTCACTTCCTGGCTGATACAGAATCAACGGGTTAGCAGCACTGTTATTCTAGAGCTAGCCTATGGCGCTACCTAGTGGTCAACTTTGGGCACACACTTGAAATGCTTAAGCTCTTCTAGGTTTTCCGCTTATGTTTACATTGTCAATTGTCAAATGTCATTAGAAATCACTGAAGATCTTGCTCTCTTCTTTCTAATATTTTTAGCAACTGCTTTATGTGTCGTTTACCCGCCATTGATCTAGTTAAATCTCTTCAGTGGAACTGAAAATTTAAAGACATGCTACAAGACCTATTATAGGACTTCAAAGACACCCTTTCCTCCCACAGTAGGGGACTTTTAGGGTAGGCAGAATTCAGGACACCAGCTTCCTTGGGCCATGCTGTGGGAGAATGCGCTACCAATTGCCCCTCTGGCTGCAGGTAGGCCTCCAAGGCTGCGGGAGCAACACACGTCTCTTTTGCACACGTTATTCTAAACAATCATTCTCTTTTGAAACCAAACAATTCCCTCAAAAATACTGTTTCAGGCATAAAATAGGAAATAGTACTAAACAAACGGAAATGTTTTGTTTTAAATACTGAGGCCATTTATTTACATTAAGAAATAGTTTGCGTTCAAAGCCCAGTATTGAAAAGAAATATGAATCATCAATCACAAGGGGACTTTATAGATAAGAAATAAGCCGTTGACCTAAACAATTGTATTAAGCATGAACAACTCTTCTTGGGAGCTTTTGCTGAGTCACTTTTCAGGAAGTGAGCTGTCCAGGGAGATTTCTACAGGAGGAACAATTGACAATATTTTCATATTAATAACCTCCAGTTGCTTTATTGTTCTCAAAACTTTTGTTAATAAGTATTTTCCTGTTCAGCGAATAAAACATTAATCAAAAGACAAAGGCTAATCTGATTTATTTTTATGTGTTTGGGATTCTTTTCTTCTGTAAGTGATATTCAGTATTTTAAAATAAGTTAGCTAATTGTAGTACGTCCTCATTCACTGAGCATAATATCAGGAAATATTTTTTCTGAACTCATGGAGATGGGGGTCAGGGGGTGGCCTCGCACATGCTAGGCAAGTGCTCTACCACTGAGCTACCCCCCACACACTTCCCTGAAGTTTGGAAAAAAACACATGTGCTATAACAGATATTGGACACATTCATTAGAATGATTGTAAATAATCTTTTTTTCTAAATTGGAGATTTAATCTAGGGGAGCTTTACCACTGAGCTTCATCCCTAACCCTTTTTATTTATTTATTTTTTAAAATTTTGAGATAGGTTTTTACTAAGTTGCTTAGGGTCTCACTGAGTTGCTGAGGCTGGCCTCAAAGTTGCAATCCTCCTCCTTCAGCCTCCCTAGTGGCTGGGATTACAGGCATGTGCCACCATGCTCAGCTTGTAAATAATCATTTTGAATTAAATTCTCTCCAAGGAGCAGCAGTATTTCCACCTCATGGTTTGAAGTCTCTTCTGCTTAACTCTCTTTGAGATTTCTCTCACTTACCTCTCCAAAACAGGACAACCACTGCAGCCCCCTGGAGACCAACTGAAAGATACAAGCCATTCACACAGCTGTCCCTCAGCAAACTCTCCAGCAGGACCACAGAGGACAGACAGGGTCAGTGGTCCCTGCTCACAGGCACTGAGGCTCTTAGCTTATGATGAGTGTTTGGGACCAAGGGTGAAGGACCCTGCCTGTGTGCCTGGGGGAGGTAACTTGTGAAACCAGAACATTGTGTGATTGTGATTTGTTAGCATAAATAACTATCGTGCTTGTTATCTGATTTAACACAAAAACATCTCCCACGACCTGTCCCCACAGAAGCCTCATGTCACATGCCCCATGTAGCTTTCCTTCCGTACTCAGCAGTGAAGAAAGTGTCTCCAGCCAGCTGTCAGGTATCAGAATTAAAGAATCTACTCTGCACCAAGCACTGTGCAGTCCTGGTGTTGAAGTGCCTGGTTTCAAATCCTACCTCTGGTACTTATTAGCTATGTGACCTTGGGTACTTTTCTGTACTTGGAAACTTCTTTTTCTATACAATAGACAAGTCCTGGTCCCATAAGTTTGTTGAATGATCCAGTTAATTTTTTTAAAAATATTCTTTAGTTGTATATGGACACAATACCTTTATTTATTTATTTTTATGTGGTGCTGAGGATCGAACCCAGGGCCTCACACATGCTAGGCAAGCGCTCTACCACTGAGCTATAACCCCAGCCTGTGATCTAGTTAATTAATGAAAATAATGTCCTCTGAATTACCTGAAGGTAATACTCCATGGAAATGTTAATATTATGCCATTGCTTAATGATGGACCATTATGTATCATTGAGGATCAATTCTTCTTAATTCACAGATTTCTATTTTTGGTCTGATGAGTAGCATTTTCCCTCTATTTCTTTTCAGAGGCTCCATGTGGATGTTTCTCTGATGCTCTGATGATCTGAATTTCGGAAAGGTCAACAACACAAGAAAATGTCAGGAGACCACAATGTCCACATATTTATTATAAAACTACTTCCTGTATTGTTTTGTTAATTTACTCATTCATCTTTATAAAGAAAACCATGTACTAAAGAATCTGCTCTGCATCAAACCCTTGAGAAGCTCAGGGTTCAGCAGAGAAATTTCTTCTGTCTTTCAACTTGACTGAGGGGGATGGAGTCTGGGAGTGAGAAATCTGCAGTCTACTTCCAGGATGGCATGCATACGCTGGAAGGATCCACCTCTGGGCTTCAGAGTCAGGATTTGGACACATCTAGAGCTCATATCACACATTGCCCTCCCCCCGCCCCGGGCCCATTGGAACTTCACAACGCAGGACCACCTAACTCCTAGAAGCATCCATTCTGCATGCAACCCCAGAGGTAGCCACCCATTTGTTCTGCCCAGACTCCTGGAGTGAATAGTGGGAACAAAGGGAAGAATCAACACTAGAAAAAGAGCTTCAACCTCAAAATAAAGACCCTCAAAATAAAAAAGATCTGGACTAAGAGCTCCTATAGAGTTGCCTGTTCTGGTTTGAAATCCACTTCAGTCCACCATTAAAGGACTGTACATGAAGAAAGAGGAGAGCTGCTGTTTTCTTGTGACTTTTCTTCCTATTTCCTTAGCTTCTCTTTCTCAGCTTCCTTCACAAGTTCTACTTTATAAGTTTGTCCTTCAAATGTAGTTTTGTTTTGTTTTGTTTTTTGCTTTTTAATTTTGTGTTGTTTTTTTTTCTCCCTGCATTCGGATTCTGTCCTCAACTCTCTTCTTACTTTAGGCTCTTAAAGGATTCATCTTCCACTCGTGTGTTGACAAGTCCCAAATCCAGATCTTTAACTGCTCTTCTCTCCTAAGCTCCAAACTCTATTTTTCACAACCTATACAGCAGCTCCACCCCATTCAACATGTCTGACATTGAACTCATTAACTTTCCTCTCCTCCCTTGCCCTTTAAAGTACCCTCCATGTACTCAATGTCCACCTGCAAATAATAGTAATACCCCGATATGGATATTCTCAATTGGCTCTCATTCTCCAAATTAACCTCTGCCAAGCTCTGAATCATCAGCTCTGACCTGAGCACCTCTGGGCATTTGTAGATGCTTTTCCTTTTGTCTAGAGTGGCCTCCTGTGAACATGTTTCTATACATTCTTCAAGACTCAACACAGCACCCTCCTCAAAGCCACTCTAGATCTGAATTGCACCTTACCTGGGACACAATTTGGACAAGACATACACACTCTATTTCCAAAGCTAAACTAAGTAACATCTTTGTAGTTTCAAACTCCCTGTTAAGGTACAGGACCTCAGAACCAGAAGTCTTCAATAAATGTTTGCTGAAATAGTTAATCAACTCATCAGTGTAGCAAAATGGTACCAGGGTGTTTTAGTGTGGTGAGTGACTTCTTCCTCCACTCAGTCAAACTTCCCATTACCACTGTCACTTTTCTGGATTGTTAACCACTCAGAAATTCTGATGTAGTAAATTCACTGTCTTACAGAACTTCTGGGATAAACTTGGTTCATAAATCCTGACACAGGCTGATCCCTTACTAGCACAACTGTTGAAGAGGAAAAACAGAGAGGATGACTATTGTGGGTTCCTTCATTTTAAACACTGGGATAAAAAGAAAAAGTTTCCATTTGTAACCAGGTTTTACAGGGTTGTGGTTCAATAGGTGATCTGTATGCTTCCTTTTTACTTCTAAACACATGTGTTCCTTTGTTTCTCAGGAAGTAATCATCGTGTAGCCATGGAAATCAACGAGTGCAAAGGAAATGTTGCAGGGGAATAATGAAGCCAACTAACTCAACTCCACAAAAGCTGGTCACATCCTAAAACAATTAAAACCCAACCATCCAAAAGCTCTTAGAGGAAGTGTTGATCAGTGCTTGGTATTTTGATAATAACTTGTACAGTATGTGAAAGCAATTCAAAAATTTTAAAGCATTTATAAAATGTAATACATTCTCAAGACCAATGAATATCTATTGAGTGACTACTATGAACTAGGCCCTTTTGCGTATATTCCCTCATTCTGTCATCTCCATGACCCTATGGAATATCTATTTTTTTAATTATTTCCATTCTTCTGGGGAAGGTACCAGGGATTGAACTCAGGGGCACTTGAACACTGAGATACATCCCCAGCCCTGTGTTGTATTTTATTTAGAGACAGAGCCTCACTAAGTTGCTTAGCACCTTGCTGTTGCTGAGGCTGATTTTGAACTCGTGATCCTCCTGCCTCAGCCTCCCAAGATGCTGGGATTACAGGCGTGCATCACCGCACCTGGCTATTTTTGTTCTTTAGATAAAAAAAAAAAAAAAAAAAAAAAAACTATTTGGATTCCGAGAGTCTAGAAGACTTGCCTAGAGACTAGTCAGTGTGGGAGACAGCACTTGAAGGAACACATTCTTTCCACCAGTCAGAATTCATTTCAGAGATGAATGATTTCCAGATCCCATGGCGTCAATATCCAGAAGGGCAAATCATCTCCCAATCCACTTTACATACTTGTAACTATTTCTCTGTCTGCTTAACTAGGTTATCAATTCCTAGCCTTCGAGGCAGAACTTGTGGCTTGGAGGTTTAAGACTTTATCCCAAGAACAGGAAAAATCAAAATCATGCATCGATTTCTTTTAAGTAACTTATAAAGTGTCCATATTACACTGGTCAAATTCAGATACCATGAACAATCCTTTTATTCTCTTTCTTATAGTCGGGTTTCTTTGTAAAGATCCAGAATTTGCATTATACAAAAATTTGTCTCATGATGATGTTTCAGTGGAAGGAACTGAGAGTGGGCTATAATTTGGATCTGGACTGTCCCCTAAAGACTTATGTGTTAAGGACTTGGTCCCCATATGATGGCGTGTTGGGAGGTGGTGGAAACATTAGGAGGTGGGGACTAGTTGGAAGACGTAGATCACAGGGGCTATGCCTTGGAGGGCTGTGCCCTGCTCCCCCCTACCCTGCTCCCTGGCCTCCATGGGGTGAGCAGCTGTGCTCCACCAGGCCCTCTGTGCTATGATGCTGTCTCCCCACAGGCCCACAGAAACAGAGCCAACCAACCATGAACTGAGTCCTCTGAAACCCTCTGCCAAAATAAGTCTTTCCTCCTTTAAGTTGATTTTCTCAGGTATTTTGTCACAGTAATTAAAAGTCGACTAACTCAGGTTGGTAACAGCACTTTAATCCTTAGAGTCTTCAAGTAATGGAGTGAAATCCTATAGACTCAGTCTCATTACTTTATAAGCCATACTTTATATTGAATACAAATTATGTCATTAATTTAAGTGTCTCGTCGAAAAGATTTCAGATATGGACTAGGGCTGCTGTGGCCACTCCACAGAGTCATCAGACAGCCGGACTGCTTCTTTTTACTTTCTTATCTCGAGCAGCGGCTTCCATACTCAAGTTCATCTCAGGTTGAAAAAATGCTGTTGCAGTTCCAGCCACAAAGGTCCCCATCTGGGCAGCAGAAAGGAGGGTGGGGAAAGGACAGAAAGGATGTAGACCAGCTGTGTGCCCTGCTTAGGAGAGTTGTCCTGGAAATTCCACCCAACAAATTCTACTTATCTCATTGGCCAGGGCTTAGTCACATGGCCATACCTATCTACCTATCCGCACAGGAGGCTGGGTAAGACAATCTTTATCTGATCTAAGGAGGAATGGAAAGGATAGGGAATTGGATTCAGGGGAGGTATCTACAGTCCTAGTCACAAAAGGTGTAGAAGCAGAAGATTAGAAGGGCCATATGAAAGAGCAAAGTCATCCAAATACAAGAATTAGTTGGATTTGAATCTCAGATCTGCTACTTAGCAACTGTAATAGAAGGAGAGAGCCCAGCTGGAGGGTGGTTTGGACCAGGGTGGTAGTCATGGAGAAGGTGAAATGTGGTCAGATTCTGACTCTATCTTGAAGGTAGAGCCAACTGGATTAGCTAATGGATTAGAATGGGAGGTATGAGAGAAAGAAATCAAGGCGGACACCAAGACTGTTTAAGAAACTGGAAGATTGGAGTTGCCACTTGCTGAGAAAGAGGCCCTGTGGGAAGAGCAAGTTCCCCGATGGGAATGGAGGGTCAGCGACCCGATGTGAATTAGACATCCAAGTGCAGATTTTGATTTGGAAGTTGAACATATGTGGCCTGGAACACAAGGAGGTGGTTTAGACTGGAGATACATATATTTAGAAGTCATCAATAGAGAGGTAGTAGTTGAAGTTCTGAGATTGACTGAAATCATTAAAGTGGTCAGTGTACATGGAAAACAGGAGAGCTCCGAGAACTGAGTCCTGGGGCACTCCGCCATAGAGAGACCAAGGAACAAGGAAAGAACCCAGGGCTGGAGGTACTGCTCAGTGATAGAGGGTGTTACCATGTAGAAGGCCCGGGGCTCAATCCCCAGGAAGGAAGGGAGGGAGGGAGGAAGGAAGAAAGGGGAAGGGAAAGAAAGGGAAGGGAACAGAGGGAGGGAAGTGAGGAAGGGAGGGAGGAAGGAGGAAGGACGGAAGGGAAGGGAGGAAGAATTGGAAGGGAAGGAAGGAAATGAAAGAGGGGGGAAAAAGAAAAGAAACTGACAAGAAAAGCAAGAAGCAATGAGAGAGAAGGGAAAATCAGGAGTGTGCTGGAAACCATATGCAGGAAGATTTATGAAAAGGGAGTGTCTGTTTGAAATGCTGGTCAAATAATTTGAGGACGGCCAACTGACCTCTGGATTCCTTACAGAAGTGTTTCAGAGGATGGCGAGGGTCAGAGGAGTAGGAACAAGGCAAAGAGAACTGGGGAGACAATGTTGCTGAAAAGGGAAGAAGAGAAATGGGGATATAAGCTAGAAAGGGACGTTAGGTCAAGAGCATTGTGTGTCTCGTTTTGTTTTCTGCGATGAAAGAATGCTTGTGTGGTACTGAGTCTGAGGATACAAGAGAGAGGGGAGGATGGCCTGGGACATTGTCCTTGACTGAACAGGGGTGGGGGCACATAGTATGTGAGTTGAGGTGTTGTCATTTGTAAAGAGCGTGGAGAGTCCATGCAGAGGAACAGGAGAGAAAGCAGCGACTCTGAGCCCAGTGCTGGTCAGTGGGTTGATGAAGTTGTGGGAGCCTGTGGAAGTTTCCTTTGATGGCTTCCATTTTCTCAGTATATAGAAAGCAAGGTCCTCATGACAATGAGATGAAAAAGAAGTGAAGTTTTGAGAAGAAAAGAAAAGGTATAAAATAGTCCTCTTCCAGCAGAGTGCCAAATGAAGGACCTGGGGAGATACAGTACAGTAACTGGGCAGCCGGAAGTGTCCACTAGCGATAAGTGGTCAAGAATGCAAAAAGAGTCAGGGACAGTGGCGCACACATGGCAGGAAGATCAGAAGTTCAAAGCCAGCCTCAGCAACTTAGTGAGACCCTGTCTCAAAATAAAATATAAAAAGGGCTAGGAACGTGACTCAGTGGTAAAGCACCCCGGGGTTAAATCCCTGGTACCAAAAAATTTTTTTAAATTTTAAAAGAAAAAAATAAAATAAAACAAGGCTTGTGTGACAGTGTGCCTTTCTCCAGCTTTGTTAAATGATGTGAATGGGGTAGGAGAAGTCCAGTTAAACAGAGGTTGCAGTTAAACCAAGTCAGTTCAACAAAGGGAGAGAGGGACAAGGGAGTCCTGGGTATTTTCAAGAGACTGGGTGAAGTGTTGGACCACAGTCCTGAGCTAGGTAAGGAGGGAGGCTACATGGAAAGAGTGACTGACTGTGCAAATATAACAGAATCAGTGGATTTGGGGTCAATGGAGTTGAGGGACTGTTCGAGTTACAGAGTATATATATGTCCACTGAACAACAACAACAACAAAAGCCCGGGATACTCAAATCTAAGCTTTAATGGTATCCAAAGATGTCTAAAACTTAGGGGCTTAGCACTGTGAGCTCACCCACCTAAAAATAGATCAGCTTTCTCTCAGCCCCTCTCAACCACTGACCTGAAACAGAGTGACCTCCTAATGTGGCATGATTAAATCCTGTTCCTGGATTCCGGATTTTCATGCACTTCCTGCCATTTCCTACAAATGGCAAAGTTGAGATTCCAGTGGGTTCTCCGACATGGCAGAATGCGAGGTCAACCAAAGCATCTCTAATTTCTAGAGCCCGAAGAGAACCAAACATCAGATTGCAGAGCAAGGCCAAGAGGGTTTCTAACAGGGCTCGTGAATGCTCTTCACAAGCAACACGGCTGCTCTTTCCTGATTCCCCACTCTTTCCCTGGTTGTGGAATAAATCAGAACCTTTCCGGTGAGGTTCTTTGAACAGAAATACCCTGACATGTACAAGAAAGGAATAAGGTAGCCACAAGTCAGACATCATAGGAGAAGCATTCTGTGTGGGTTTCCAGGGTCCAGTTTCCCCAGCAAGTGACTCACAAATGCACACCCAAGAATCTTTACATTTTTGAGTAACATCACAAAAACATCAGAGAGTCAAAAGGGCGTTTGCACAAGCCATGCTGAAATTCTTCTTTCTCTTTCTCCCTCTGCCATGGAAAATTCATTTTCTTTTAGTATCTAAGTGGATGACTCCATAGCCAGGCATTTTCAATTTCCCTTATGCAAAAGTCTGTTGTCAGGATCTTAGAATTTTTAAACATTTCTCTTCACTGGATAGTCTGGGCCTGGAAGAAAGGAAATGGTCAGTTAATAGTCCTTTGTTTTTCGGCTTCTTTTAAAAAAATGTCCCAGCTATAAATATTACACTGACTACACAAAATTTCTGAACAAATGTGAGTTTACTGACTTGATTATAATGAAAAAAGATAATAAGTAATGTGCTTTGCTTTGTTGAAATTAAAGAAAGAAAGGTTATTTTAAAAATTAAAATGAATGTCAAAAACTGCTCCTTTTTCACTTTTCAGTTAAGTGGTACAGTACTTATAATACTTGTCCCTCTTCACAAACCCCAGGTCCTGTAAATCATTGAATTATCAAGGTAAAGATTTGCCATGAGAAATTGAACTGAAATCAGAATGTCCTCTTGCTTCTGTGAGTTAAAGGGGGAAAAAAAAAAACAAAAAAAACTTTTTTTTGTTTTGTTTGAATGTGGAGTTTGGAGTTGAGTAGCCTTTAAAGCACTAAACTGTCTCTCTAGTATTTGAGGGGATTAGGTTTAGAGTTCATTGTGTTGACTGTCTTTGGACAGATTAGATAGTTTAGTTAGGCTCCTATTGGCCATGTAAATGTCTCAGTGTTTATTGACTGTCTGCAGACATTATCAAAGACTCTGGACACAATCGGCACCTAGTAAACAGAAATCCCATTATTTCTGTGGTGCTGATAAGATTTACTGAGGATTTAATTTTTTTATGATAGACTAGTTAGTTAAAGATATTAATACAGTACAGAGGAGTATGATAAATAAGGATGAATTCATCCAACCCACTTGCCCTTTTATTGTGTTTGGAAACTACAATTTCATTTTGCCTATAGATTGTAGAAATCATTGTCTGTATACTATTCAGCTTGAAAACATTTCTTAAGGGGACTGGGGTTGTGGCTCAGTGGTAGAGCACTTCTCTGGCACGTGTGAGGCACTGGGCTCAATCCTCAGCACCACATAAAAATAAAGGTATTGTGACCATCTACAACTAAAAAATAAAATACTTCTTAAATACATTTGAAAATGTTATATGCATTTCTACTGATGCTTCAGTAATCTACAGAGGGATTTTTGTTTTCTTGGAAAGATGTCTTCAATCTTTCGGTACATTCTTTAGAGAGTATACTCATTTAGTGTAAGGACTTATCTGTTGAGGGCTTTCATCCTGCTATAATCAAAACAAAATCTGGAAAGATATACAATAGATATATTTGACCAGAGGTAAAATTCATGGGATCAATATCATTATTATTATTTTTTCTAAATAAGTGATCTCTTCTAGGCAGTGCCAGCCAAGCCTCCTCCTCCGTCCCCAGTTAGATTAGTGATAGGTGGGAGAGGGTAAAGGAAGTGCGTTTTCCCTGGAGACCTGCTTGGCAAGGCTTTAAGAAAACCGAGCTCTGATGGCATTTAGAGTTTAGTCAAAGCAAGAAGGAGCCTTATTGCAGGAGGTGCTGGAAAAGGACTGGTGTTTTAGGAAAAAACAGAAAGACAGAACTAAAATTAGGCAGTTTGCCTCCATATAAAACACACACTGATCGACACAAAACAGAACAGGTACCACAAAGTCGCAACACACCTGAACAACCTCGGCTCCCAACTCTGCTCTAATTATTCCTTGATGCACCTGTTCCTGCTCCACGGCAGGCACCTTCCTGCCCCAGGGCCTTTGCTTCTGCTGTTCCCTGCTTCCTCCCCGCTGACAGGAAACTCTTATGCACCCCGACACTCCAAATGTCAGCTCCTCTGTGGTCTTTCCTTTACACACTCCTTCATATGCCTAACTTACTTGCTCCACTGTATTCACTGATCCCTAGTAATTTCTTTGGGTGTCCAACTACTAAAGGGAGTTGGTTCCCCCCCCCCCAGATCTAGCATATAATATATGCTTAACAAATAGATACAGCAGAAAGAAGGAAGGCTTATACCTAACCTTGGTTTGCACACCTCCTCCTCTCTTCACTAGAGATATTACCCATCCTCAAGAAAGAACTGCTTTTTGAAGACTTCTCTGACCAAGGATCTCCCACTTCTTTAAACCCTCATAGGACCCCAGTGAGAAGTCATGCTTAACACAGCAGACTCGGTCCTCACCTTACTGGTGTTTTTCTATCTATGTGATATTTCCCCTCCACAATCAAAGAACTCATTGCAGCACCCACAATGCTTTGTGTGCTCTGTTCGGGGCTGTTAGCTCCCAAGCATTTGCTGATGAGGAAGGAGAGAGGGTTGGTCTGAAAGGTAGTCCAGCAAGGTCATTTGATGGGTTCTGTGAACAAGGACACATTTGGGACCCCCCAGGAAGAAAGAGGTCGAGCAATAAGAAGTAGCAGACAGACTCCCCCGAATCCTCAAGCACCTCAAAAGAAAACAAAGCAAATCCACCAAGTGTTTAACAAGGCTGGGAGGCATGCTGTGCTTAAGTTAATGAGAAGCCAGGGCCCTATAAGAAAGACTGGCTGACCCATCGGTTGCTGGAGACAAACCAGGCAAGGAGGAGAAAGTCATAACAGAGAAATTTATTGAGCACCAATTATGTGCTAAGCGTTTGACACACATTCTGTTTTTTAACAGTTTTCTTGAGAGATAATTCAGATACCATGTAATTTCCCCATTACTTGGATACAATTCAGTGGAATTCAGGGCATCCATAGTTGTGCAATCAATAGCGCAATTTTAGAATATTCTCATTATCCCCCAGAAAGAAACCCCATGCCCTTTAGTGGTCGCACTCCATTCTCTGCCATTTCCCTCCCACTCTCACCTCTGACCCTGCTAATCTACTTCTATTCTTACACATGTTCCCATTCTGGACATTTCATGTCAAAATGGAATATGACGTGGCTTTCTGGGTCTGGCTTCTTTCATTCAGCATGTTTTCAAGGTTCATCTATGTTGTGGGATGTATCAGAATTCATTCCCTTTTATTGAAGATGTTTCACATTTTATTCATCAATTTATTAGTGGATGGCTGCTTGCGGTTGACTCTTTTTTTCTTTTTCCTGCCTCTGGATTTATTTATACAAACAGCACAGAAGGACACCAGTTCCCGTAGACAGGGGCTCAGGGGTCACACCAGTCCTTCTGTCCTCACATTCACAGAGGTTTTCACTACGGAGCCTTCACAGGGACCTGGGCACCCTCAAGGGCCTGGGCACCCAAGGGAACCAGAGCCAATACAGGAGCTGGAGTTGCAGCCTGGGTCTTGGCTTGGGTTTGGGCTTGGGCTTTGGCCTTTGGTCAGCAGAGCCTGCACTCCCTGGCCATGTGGGCATGAGCAAGCTTCCTGTGCTTGGGATGGGCAAACAAAGCAAGGCAAGTCAACCAAACTTGCAGCTGGCACCCTTTGGCACCTTGGGCTCAACCCCCTTAGTCTTCACCAGGGCCTTGATGGCCTCGGCACCTGCATTCATGGCCTGGGCATTGTTTGCCTGCATCTTTTTCAGGCCCTTCTCGTTGTGCTTCTTGGCAAAACACACATTTCTCAGGAACTTGGGGTCTAGCCCCTTGAGAAATTCATATCTTTGTGATCGGGGTCTCTGGATGCCATTTCTCTGCTGTTTTCAGGATTGGTTGTGCATGGTGTGGTTCTTGGACTTGGCCATGTCAGCACTGTAAGCCACTGCTTCCAGAGCGGTCTTGGCGTTGACTCTTGACATTCTTTCATTTATTCTTTCCTACACTTCTAGGAGGTAGGTGTTACTGTCCTCAGTTTACAGATGAGTAAACTGAGACTCAGAAAGGTTAACTATCCTGTCCCTTCACATAAATAATGGCACTGGAATGGGACTCAGGCAGTCCCACTATGTTTAGTTGCCATCTGTTATTGGGCAAATATTGTCCGTGGAGGGATGTAGATCATACCAAATTCCAAAGACTCAGAGCTCACTGGTGCTTGCCATCCTGCAAGAAATCTAGTCATAAATAAATACAGTTGATAGTTGTGGGTATCCTGGAAAGAGCATGAGCTTTGGATCTAGACAGTCTTGATTTTGAATCTGGCATACTGGCTGTGTGATGCTGGGCAGGTTGTTTAACTTCTTTGAGCCTCAGTTTCCTCTCCTATAAAAGGGCAGATGATTCCTACCTTATAGGACTCTTGATGATTAAATGAGCTGATAATCTGAAGTGCCTGACATATAGTAGGTAATTAAAATATGATAGTTATCATTATCATCTGCAGTGGTAGCAAAAGCAGTAACACACACACACACACACACACACACACACCTTCCCCCTTGATTGAAGTCTGAGGAGGTCAGTTTTTAATATGTGATGGTGGGAAATCCAGGCAGAAATCTCCAGTGGTGGACAGACAGAGATAAGAGGCAGGAAATCAGGTGAGAGGTCAGGGCTTGAGATATGGATTTGGGGGTTATCAGCATGGAGGTGAGGGTTGAAGCTGTGACAGCTTTTCAGGTAGAACCAGGCAGAAAATAAACAGATGAGTCCAGTGCCCAAGTCTTGAGATATCCACAGTGAAGGCCAAGAGAAAGAATGAAAGCAGCAGAGGGTACAGAAACGAATATTCAGAGGGTCGGTGGTTAGACCAGAATTGCATTTGATTTTGAAAGCCAGTGGAGAATAGATATTTGAGAAAGGGATAAGAGATAGGGAAGGGCTGGGGATATAGCTCAGTTGGCGGAGTGTTTTCCTCTCAAGCACAAGGCCCTGGGTTCAATAATCCCCAGCACCACAAAAAAAAAAAAAAAAAGAGAGAGAGAGAGAGAGAGATAGGGAAGAAAATTGGAAAGTTTAGGTTGTAAAAAGTTTTGCACTAATTAGAACTAAAATAGGTTATTAAATATTGTGACCAGCAAGTCCATGGTGGCCTTAAATGCTGAGCATCCTTCCATCCAATCAAGTGTCTTAAATCTCTACAGTGTGTCTACAGCACACTGCGCTAAGCCTCAGAGAAATACACAGGGAAAACACAATCCTTTGCTATGCTGAGCATGATGTAAAGCCAAAGGAAAAGTCCAATGTACTGAGACCACTTTGGTGTACATGTTGGGCTCAGCAGGAAAAATCGGAACTCCGTGGGACAACTCATGGAAGGATAGAGAATCAGCAAATCAGGGATAAACTGAAGGGCATGTGAAAGGCAAGCTGAACAAAGGGAAGGGTTTTTTATTTTACAGGAGGATTAAAGAGGAGGAAAAGAGAAGGCAGAAATATTTGGGTTTATTTACTGGACAAGAAAGTCATTAGAAGCTTCTCTTTTTCTCAGTGGTTTGTAGTTGAGATGCTATTAGAGTGAGTCTATCAGTTTTTGAAAGTTGGGGTTAATTTTTAAAGTTGACACATTTCAAGTTCACATATACTTGAAATTAATCAGTGCTACTAGTAGTATTAATACCAATAATATTATTAACATTATTGTTAGTATAAATAATTTCCTCTTCTTCAAAGATCTTCAAGAATCCAGGAGTTTTTCTCTTAGCATTTTTAGTAAAATGGAATCTTCAAGAAAATGCACTGTTTTATCCTTCAGTTCTGCTTCATGAAGTCTTCAGGGTCTCAGGTTCCTTTCAGGCTGCCACTCACCATTCCAAAGACCTTACTCTTAGGCCTTGTCATCCTGGCCCAAGGTGGAACTCCAGTCAGCTCTCTAACCAGAGGAAGGAAATAAGAGCAGGCAAAAGGCACACACCAGTTACCTCAGAAGGAAGGTTTCCAAATTGTCTCACATCACATCCTTCACATCCCATTGGCCAGACTAAGTAACATTTAGCTGCAAGGGATTCTGGGAAATGTAGTTTTAATTCCATGACCACATACATAGTTACAAATACTGTGCTGGTGGAGAGTGAAAATGAGAATACTGAGGTTCATCTCCCAGTCTTTGTTGTTCAGGAGGATGCAATAGCGCACTCTTCTCCCTTCCCGTCCTTAGGGAAGCACATCGATTTCAGGTAAGGGCCAATTTTGAATTGTCTTGGTCTTGGGGGAGGAAAGTACAGCAATATGAAGAAATACTGGTATGAATATAAATGTTTCTACACATTGTTAGAGGGACCGTGACTTGATTAAAGATGCAAACATCTCACTCTCTTTTCTAATGAATTGGGAGCAAAAAAAATCAAGTCAGTAGCCAACTGAGAAGACCCAAGTTTGCCTCTTTAAGTAGAGGAAGCCATTTTCTTTCTGACTTGACTTCTGACTCTTACTTGAATATCCTGGTGCCTGAATAATTTGTCCACCTGGATAAGCAGATTTTCTCCCCATTTTTCTCTTTGGATAGGCCTACTGGACCCCAAAAACTCACAGAGTAATTTAGAGGAATGTACAGATCCCCCATTATGTTTTTACAACTATGTTAGGCACTAACAAGTACCACTAAAGGCCTCTGCATTTTGTGAAGAAAATACACAATTCTGGGGCCTCAGAATACCTCTTGTAATTAAGTGATTGAATTGGATTTAGTTGTTCTAAACCATGGTCTATATACACATCACAATTGATAGCTATTTAAAAATGTAGATTTCAGAGAGATGAATGCATTTTAATGTAAGCCTATGAAAACTTCAATGATTTCAGATTCTGCACTGTATTTACCCTTTAAAGAAACTGCTAGTTGTCTGATTTGTTGTTGTTGTTGTTGTTCCAGGGATTGAACTCAGGGGTGCTTAACCACTGAGCTCTTTTTATTTTTTATTCTGAGGCAGGGTCTCACTAAATTGCTGAGGGCCATGGTAGGTTACTGAAGCTGGCCTTGAACTTGTGATCCTCCTGCCTCAGCCTCTTGAGTTGCTGGGATTATAGGCACACACCACAGTGCTCAGCTACGTGCCTGGTTTTGTTTAAATAGAAAAAAAATTACTATTATCTGAAAATGCTACCAAAGAAACCCACTTTTTTCCAACTATACATCTGTATGAAGCTAGATTTCATCCCAAACAGCATATCACAACAGATTCAACACAGAAGGAGACAGGAGTGTCCATCTGATCTCTATGAAACCAGACATTAAAGATATTTGTAAAAAATCATTCCCACCAAATTATTTGTTACTTTGGAAAATACAATTATTTATTCATAAGATCTGCTATGTGTATTGACATATGACAATTTTATTGTTGCTATTTTAAAATAGATTAGTAAATGCTAATTTTTAATTAAATGCAGATTCCAAATCCTCCGACTCCTCAGTACCACCACCATCACTACCAAGGGTTCTGGTTCAGCAGGAATTAGCTTGCCCTGGTGTTTATTTCTTGATCATTTTCCCAGGTGATTACCATGCAGGTGGTCCTCAGACTACACTTCAGACAGGTGCTCTCTGAGGTCCCTGCCACCTCTAAACTGTAAATAGAAAAAAGGGAAGAGTAATACATTATTTTAGAGTTAATGGACAGATTTCAGATAGTTTCCTTTGAGTAGATTTCAGGGCCAGTCATGTGGCCTGAGCAAAAACAAGTTTCTTTAGTTAATGCTCCAAAGAGTCATGGCTTCCTCACCTGTCCTTAAACCTGCCTTTCTGGTCAGTGCATTTAGATGTTTGAACTCAGTGTTTCCTTTGGTAAAGCTGTTCCCCATTATAGCAATTTATCAAAGGATTTATAACCTTCAAGGTAAAGGTCCCTGAAACAGGACCCTAAGGATGATCCCCACCATAGACACATTAAGAGCACTTCAGGTACATTAACGTCCCCAGTCCCTGGATTTATTGCGACACAGTAAAGCCACTTTTCAGAAAGCATACTCTTAGTTCCATTTACCCAGCAGCCTTTTCCAGAAAGAGATTAGAAGTAAAATGATTTGAGATAGAATCAAACAATTTCATCTTTTTAATTAGTGTGTTAAACACAGAAACACCTATTACAAATATTTGACTATGTGGTCAAGCATTGACTCTAAGGTCACAGAAGGAAATTTATAGGGAACTCTGAAGACCCTACACAATAACTGTCTTGGGTTATGACTTCTTGAATTGTTCTTCATTGCCAATAGCACTACATCTGGACATAAATAAAATTTGCTGAATTAGAGCACAGTTCTGCTAAAATGTTTGATCTTTACTTTAAATGAGTTGTGGTCACCGAAGCCTTTTTGTTTTGTGGAAGAGGGCTCCTTTACACAGCTTAGCTCTTTTTACACAGCCTAATGACTCACTAAGTTAAAAATGCCTATTTGGGTAGATGGCAAGCTTGTCTGATCAATATAAGGGAGGGGAGGAAGCAGAAATCTATTTTCAAAATATTTTAGATCAGTATAATTATACCTTGCCTAATTTATTCTTAAATATATTATGTGCATGGCTACATTACTTGCTGTGGTAGAGGGATTGCCAATCATTATTTAAACATGCTCCGCTTTGCATGAAAGCCTGTCTCACAAATGAGATTTGATATTTTATTCCATGATGCTTTGCACCTTGGGCTCTGGACCATCTGCCTGTGATGTGCCAGATTTATTCCTTGTCTGAAACGAGAGGAAGCTGTGCTGTGTACTGAGAAGAGGCAGAGGAACCCTCCATGGCCAGGACAGGTCATGGAAGACAAGAAGGAGAGAAGAAAAACAAAAAACAAAAAACCTAGAGACAAGGTTGCAGGGAGGAGTGTAAGTTCCATTTCAGAATATGTGTAAATGGACCTTTTACTTTTCACTAAGTTTTTTACACAAGGCTATCTTTAAATACTATACCGGGTAGACCCTGAAATAGCTCCCATATTACAACACACTCCTCTCATACTGTTCCAGAGAGTATTGCCATCCCCTACATAGTACCTGAAAGTCCTTATTTCCCCTTATAACACCTCTAGAAGAGGTGTCTAGAAGACCACTCATGGCATCATGAACTTCCATTCATCTTTGCGAGTCCAAGGGCCTAGTCTAGTAGGTGGCTATGGTATGTATTCATTAAATTTTTGTTGATTGCACAGGTAGATGGAAGGAGAGAATAGAAAATCATGAATTAACACTGTTTTAAAAGTACAAGCCTTCCTTACAAGGATTAGAGGACTGTCGATTATTGTCATTATGAGTGCTAGGCTTTAAATATGGGTAGTGTTCCCCAAAAGCTCATGTGTTAAAGACTTGGTACCTGACGTAGTGGTATTGGGAGGTACTGTAGACCTTCAGAAGGTGAGACCTACTTAAGTCATTGGGGTGTGGGGTGTCTCCAAAGGGGATTTTGAGACCCTGGCTGTTCCCCTTCCTCTTTTCTTCCTGATTTATGATGTAAGTGGTTTGTTCTACCACTCACCCCTGTCATGATATGCTATCCTTCCAGAGGCCCAGGCAATGTTTTTTTCCCAATGTTGCACTGGAACCTCTAGCACCATGAACTAAAATAAGCTTTTTTTCTCTTTATAAGTTAATTTTCTCAGGTATTTTGTTATAGTAAATCAAAGCTGCCTTATACATGGTTATGAATTAATTTCATCAGATTAACTTCCCCTAAGAAGGATTGAAATGATGAGAGATTCTAGAGCATGGGGTAATATCAGACAAGAGACAAGAAGGCAGGGCTGTGTCAGGACATCAAGGAGCACACAGGAAGCATTGAGAGGGTGCCAAGCACCCGAAAGATGGGGAGTGGGTGTGAAGAATTCCAAGTAATTTTCTGAACTGGGATCACATCATTGTTCTTGCTGGAAGCTCTCTCTTACCTGAACTTTAAGAAAACTTATTTTTTTTATTCAGCCCCCACTCTAATTTCAAGCCCTTGAAAAGCTGAAGTGTTCTCTAGAAAACAAATGTTTGTATTCACTTATTTTGAGCATCTCAGGGGGATAGTTTAGCTCAAATTGGGCTCAGGGGAAGTCAAAGAAGCATCCACAGTGGCCCTCAGATGTACAATTTGGACAACTTATTTAATTGTTCATTTCCTGATAGACTTGCCATCCTCCTTCTGAAAAGGATGCTATTTTCACCATCAAAAATATTCTTACTGGGCATAGTGGTGCACACCTAATCCTAGCAACTTGGGAGGCTGAAGCAGAAGGATTCCAAGTTCAAGGCCAGTCTGGACAACTTAGCAAGACATTGTCTCAGAATAAAATTTAAGAAGTGTCAGGTGAGGAAATTCAGAGGTAGAGCTCTTGCCTGGCATGCATGAGGCTCTGGGTTAAATCCCCAGTGCCCCCCCCCCCACACACACACACAGTTTAAATTACACAGGGGATATAACTCACTAGTAGAGTGCATGCTCAGAATGTCCAAAGTCCTGGGTTCAAACCCAGTGTCAAAAAAATTTTTAAGTAAATAAATTACACAGGTAAAATTGCTTATATTACATTTCTATTGGACAGCACTAAGCTAGGTGGCCAAATTTTTAAATATAACTGGTTACCTGAATAACTAAATAAATCACTGAACTTATATGGTAAACAAAATTTTCCCTCTAGGAAAAGACAGATGTGTGCTTCAGCAACTTGGATCCATTTTGACTTATTTACATTTAAAAAATACACTGATATCTCCAGGACTTCAAATGTAATTTCAGTTTCTCCATCTGTAACATCACCCATCTCAGTTGGGTTAGTGGGGGAATAAAAGGGGATTATCCATTCAAGGTCATTAGTCTGAAATTGTCTACATGCGAAGTCCTCTTGGGTTGGAAGCACAAAGTAAATTATCCTTTGACCCCTCCCTGCCCTTCAATAGCCCTAGTAAAGCCCAATAAATGTTAGTGCCCTCCTCCTTCCTCAATTCAGTACTAAAAAAGATTCTCATGCAACTATTGGTTGATCCACATGGATTTTTTAAAATGATTTTGTTTTCAAGTTAATGCCACCTAATATGCTATTTCCTCCTCCCCCTCCCCCTCCCCCTCCCCCTCCTCCGGATTTGTCCAGGCTGTTACATCATATTCTTTTAAAATTAGCACCTCATTCTCAAAGCTCTTCATTCTCTGAGAAACCCCCGCCAAGGTGCCCACCTCTTCCCCTCTGCTCCCCCATTGTGTTCTCTGCAAATACAACTACCTAGAAAACCATTTCATTTGATCTTAATGATTTGGACATCAATGTTTGTTTAAAGCAATCCTTTCCTTTTAGATCCTAATTTTATTTTCAAGTTCTGTATCCTTGGTTATTTGGTTCTCTATTACAGGTCACTTTTTTCCATAAAGAAAATGAAAATAATTTTAATATATATTGCAGCACGATTCTTCCAGTCCTCTATTATAAAAATAGTGGAGCTTAAATTGTTCAGTAAGATCTATCAATTCACTGCAGGCAAACTATTCTTCAAGTCTTTAAAAAAGTAATTGAGCCAGACTTTTTTTTATTCCTCTAAAGAAAATAAATGCTTCTTTCTAGCCCTTGTTAATATTCCAAACAAGGGATCTTAATAGACTAGTGAGATAACAATAGCTAACATCTCTTAAGGGCTTACTATAGGTCAAGCACTATGCCAGGCACTTGACATTTAATGTTTTTAACAATGATTTCCAGAGCCCTGATTAAAGGGAAATTGCTGGGAAAAAAAATTAAGAGTTCATTACCTTGTCTTTTATTTGTCTTTTTTCTTCTATGTACTCAGGAAAACCAAGGGTTCCAAATTTCCCAATCCCAATTTGGAGTATTCACACCCAAAGTCACTAATCTTTCTTGTTAACACCTTGTAGTTTGGACCTTGATTAATTCAATCAGTGATTAGCACTTTTACAATAAGTGTTAATCTCTCTTTTAAAACACCTCCAAGCTCTGTACTGAATGTTTCTGCCCCCATCAGAGTGCACCAGAGAGGATGTCCCTATTGTGAGCCATATCTGCCAGGCATTTCCCTTGCACACCACCAGCTCAGGAAAGGCCTGCTTCCCAGTCCTCTTGCACAACTAAAGCATGGAATTACAGGCCCAGGTTTGCTCTGACCACATGCAGTAGATTCTAACTGTTTATAGCTAGTCATCTGTTAAAAGCAGAGGCTGTGTACTTCAACACTGGGAGACCACAAGTGCCTAAATCTCCAGAGGGCACCCTCAGCAGTTCTGTCTGGGAGGAAGGGTGCTGGGCCTGTGTTCAGGTTTCCAGCCACCCAGATGCTCAGCTGCCCAAGCGTGAGAATGGGGACCTTCTCAGAAGCAGCCAGTACAGCCTCAAACGCCCCAGCTGGCAGGTGTAAAGGTGGCCAGCTCCCCAGGAGCAGGTTTCTCCCTGACAGTGGGTGTATATGAACTCACAAAGAAAGTTCAAGATAAACCCCACAATGGTCCTTTCTATTTCACAAGGAAGAATGTGAGTTTGCCCTAAATGCTGTCTAGGGTCACACCCCCAAAGTGGCAAACCTTAGAAGGTACCCCACATGAAGAAAGACAAACATGGAGTTAACTTTTCCCTCTGCATTTGAAAGAGAACAGCTTTGATCTTCAATTCATGGCAGCTGGTCAGCTTTCAGTGGAACTCTGTCGTTTCAACACTTTTTTTTTTTTAAGTCAAACTTCTCTATGCCCTTCCCCCACCTCCTGCACTACTTACAGACCTCTGGGGGATTTCTCTCAGCATAAAAGAGTGTTTGAATCTTGTGATTTCTAAGACATCTTTCCAACTAATTTAAATATTTTCCTTTATAGCCCAATAGTAATGTTACAGTCTTTCCTTTAGAATGCATTTTTGCATGGAGTAGGTCATCCTTCCCATTCACCAACTCTTTGACATAGGTAGAGCAAACATCCCTATCCCATTTCACAGATCAGAAAGCAGAGACCCAAAGAGATCTAGTGCCACAGTCATGTAACCAAGTGAAATTGAGATTTAAGCTCACATCCCTCCAACTTACAGGACCAACAGCATCACCGCCAGGTTCTATTTGACTTCGTAAACTGAGGGATCAGAACTGGGCATGATCTAATTCTTAGCAGCAGAGCAAGGGCTTCAAAGACAATCAACAGGCAGCACAATTACACCAGGATAAAGAGAGCACGTATTTGATTATAGCCAAGTCGAGGTATGGGCATGGTAGTAGTAGTCAGTTGTGCAAAGACCCATAAAACTGAAGCAGAGAGAAGCGAGAATTCTAGAGTTGAGAGCAAATGTGAGTGAGCGGTACTTTCAATATGCTTCACACTTATGCACCTAGACAAGGTAGACCTGAACCCATGAACTTTAAAGTAAGATCTCTGGAGAATGAGGGGATGCTTATTAAAATACAGATTCCTAAGTCCACCTACTCATATGAATCAAAAAACCCCAAAATGAAACCCTGGAATGAATATGCAAACAAGCTTCCAGGGATTCTGGCCATGTTGGAGAAGCAAGGGCCAGATGTCAGAGAGAGGTCGACGTGCCCACGGGTATGTGTGGCTTCCTGCAGCAAAGGTAGCTCCACTTGCCCCTGTGTTTAGTTAATGAGAGCAGATGAGCAAGGAAAAGCTTTCTCATGAGGTGAAATGGGACAAGAGGAAAGAATTATTAAATAAGTGTGAAAGTGAGAGAAGCAAGCATCCCTATCCATCCAAAGAAAACTCCAGATGTGCTCTGGGGTGGACGCCTGTAATCCCAGTGGCTCAAGAGTCTGAGGCAGGAGGATCACAAGTTTGAAGCTAGCCTTAGCAATTTAGTGAGGTCCTAAGCAAGTTAGTGAGTACCTATCTCAAAATTTAAAAAATTAAAAATAAAAAGGACTTGGGAATATGGCTCAGTAATTAAGCACCCCTGGGTTCAATCTCTGGTACGATAGAAAGATAGATAGATAGATAGATAGATAGATAGATAGATAGATAGATAGATAGATAGATAGATAGATATAGAGATACAGATATATAGACATATATTTATATAGGTATATCATCCATGTCATAGCATTATTAATTGAATCAAGTGACATAATCAATGCAAAACCCTTGACATAGTGCCTGTACCCAGTAGTGCTTAATAGATTGTAACTATCAACACTATTATAAAATATAAAATAATAAACAAATTTCATAATTATTAGATCTTTCCAAACTGTTTTCAAATTCAAACTAAATATTTAAGAAGAGCCACATGGTGACTATGTTATGAAAGAGAAATAAAGATCAGTAAGTTTAATCTTGTTTCCCAAGAAAATACCAAGGAAAAAACCAATACAATCAATTTTCAAATCCCATGAAAGAATAGAGTACATGATACCGATCCTATTAAGAAAAACTCTGGTCAGGCTAAAAAGATAGATTATGCAGGGCAGCAGCCGCAGAACAGAATCCACCTGGCTAATTAATAGTGAGACTTTTTGTTCCACATCCTTGGCTTTTCTAAAAGGTCAGGAAACAGGAGTTAAGTGACATTGTTCTTGGCTGGAAAGGCAAAAATTCTCATTAAATCAAGGAACTGAGGAGAGCTTTGAGAGGTCAGCCCTAGGTTCACTGGCACTTAAAGGGCCCATTGGGGAGGAATCAGGAAGAAAGGAAGGCACTGCCAAGGCTGTGGAGAGGTCAGAGGGTAAAGGTTAAAGGGAATAGGTCACACTAACAGGCACCCCACATTGACAGTCTCATCCTATCTCCCTCAGAGATCCTTCTGAGAGTTCCTTTCCTTCACCAGCTGGAGAAATATTCATCTAGAATATTTCAACCTTGAAATAAGCCATGTGACACAGAAACAAAGACCAAATCTGTACTTATCCCCTTGCTTTCCTGAATATTCTTTTGTTCACTCTTCCTTTCATCGACGTATATTGATAGGATGCTTCCCAAGTGCTAGGGATACAGCAGCTAAGTCCTGGGCATACAGCAGTGAATAAAATTAAGTCCTTGCTTACATGGAGTGACAGGCACATGATAAAACAGATATGGAATAAAATATCAGCCATAAAGAAGAATAATATTATGGCATTTGCAGATAAATGGACGGAATTGGAGAATATCATGCTAAGTGAAATAAGCCAATCCCAAAAAACCAAAGGTCAAATGTTTTCCCAGAGAAGTGAATGATATATAATGGGGGAGGGGGGTGGGGAATGAGAGAAGAATGGAGGACCTTCAGATTACATAGAGGGAAATGAGAGGGAGGAGGGGGCAGGGGTATGAAAGATGGTGGGATGAGACAGACATCATTACCCTATGTACATGTATGATTACACGAATGGTATGATTTTACATCGTGCACAACCATAGAAATGAAATGATGTACTCCATTTGTGTACAATGAATCAAAATGCAGTCTGTAAAAATAAATAATTTTTAAAAATTTAAATTTAAAAAATGTCAGGGTATGAGAGTTACTATGAAGAAAACCACACTCAGGAAGGAGCAGAGTGCGGAGCAGAGGCACCAACTTAGAGGAGGTGGTCAGGGTGGGGTTCCCTGAGGAGGTGAAGTCTGAGCAGAAACCTGACTGCGAGAGTCATACAGGTCTCTGTGGTAAGAGAACTGCAGGCAGAGGGACAGCAAGAGCGAGGCCCAGAGGGCGTAGGAAGCCTAATATGCCGGGGAAACGGCCTGGAATGAGGAAGCGCAATGGAGATGTGTTGGAAGAACTGGGCCAAAATGTGTGAGACTCCGTGAATCATTTAAAGAGAGTCTTCCTCTATGTACGCTGGGGTCACTGGGCAGCAAGAATAGAGGCCATCACAAGAATCCCTGGAAAAGGCGGAAGCCAGAGCAGGATGTGAAAAGGTGGAGCCGGGAGGAATGGCAAACCTGGAATATGGCTACCATATTCCAGGAATATGGTCCTGGGCATTTCCTCCTCCTCCTGCTCCCCCTCCCCCTCCCCCTCCCCCTCCTCCTTCCTTTTTCTTCTTTTTAAGAAAAGCATGATTTCTTTTTCCACATGGCTGTATGGAAAACAAGTTCTCTTTTAAGTATGTGGATTTTTATTCTAAAATTCTTTGGGGCAATAAAATTAACCAATTTTTAACAGTCTGGTCAATAATAATAGCTATCATTTTAACACGTTTATAATATGACAAGACACTGGGCTTAAAAGTCTTATACATGCTTATATAATTTTATCAAAATAGATTCTACTGTCACATATCATTAAAAAGAACAAATAAATAAAATATTTTAAAAGTCTTATACATGTCACATATCACTGAATTCTTATAACAACCCTGTGATGTTGACAAGATAGTCCTGATGAGGAAACTGAGGGTGACTCAAATGAGTTAAATAACATCACAAAGTTCACATGGCTGGGTGGAGATTCAGATCTATGTCTGTCTCACACCAGGACTCACCATCCTCTCTGTGGTCACTTCTTTGTCTCCTTGCCACGACTTTTTGGGTGCCATATTTTCACTGCAATAATATTTGAGGATATGTACAAGACCACAAGAAATAGTTCATTGAATTTTAATTGATAATATTACTGAATCTTTCATTTCTTTAAAAAGAGGTACTTTAAGCTAGGATCATGGATGCCTTTGTTGAGGATGGGAGTGCCCATGGATTGATTTTCAAGGTATTCTGTAACCCCCCCTAAAATTATGAGCAGAATTTGGGGGAAATAAGTGCACTTTTCTGAGAAGAAGCTACCTACCTTTCATTTAATTCCCAGAGTAGACCATGATTGCAGAAGTTGAGAACTGCTGCTTTGAAAGCCACCATTTCCTTGTCTTCCATGTTTGCTTGCTTTTCATTTCAGATTATTCTAGGTTTCTGATCACAGAGTATTTTTTCAGAAAGATGGAAGTTGTAGGGACTGGAATTCTGGCTCAGTGGTAGAGCATTCACCTAGCAGGTGTGAGGCACTGGGTTCAATTCTCAACACCGTGTATAAATAAATAAAAATAAAGGTCCATCAACAACTAAAAAAACATTAAAAAAAAAAAAAAAAAAGAAAGATGGAGGTTGTAAAAATAAACAAAAAGGTTTAAGGGCCTCTCTCTTTCCTTACCTCAATCTTAAAGAAATTGTCGCCAGGCGTGGTGGTGCAAACCTATAATCTCAGCAATGCAGGAGATTGAGGCAGGAGGATCGCAAGTTCAAGGCCAACCTCAGCAATTTAGTGAGGCCCTAAGCAACTTAGTGAGATCCTGTCTCAAAAAATAAAAAGGGCTGGAAGCGTGACTCAGTGGTAGAGCACCTCCGGGTTCAATCCCTGATACCAAAAATGGATAAATAAAAATTATCTGTTGGTGATAACATTCTCTTTTCTTCACCTTTTCACTTGCTACAGCTAGATAGTAAATCCTTATTTACTCTGTTATTTCTTAAAAGATGCATTTCTCTTTGGCTTGGCCTTTTAATTTGAAGTTAGTGATGCTAATTCCTAAAAATTAGTGGTGCTTTACCATGTTCCTTCTTACCTAAATAGCCTGATTTCGATTTTTTAAGCAGAATTTTCTTTTGTTTATCACTTATAAATATAGCTGAAATCCAAGTTATGAGGGATACACTCCTTTAAAAAGAAGAAAAAGAATAAGAAAGGGGAAAACTATGCAATCTGAGTCTAAGTAACTGAAAATTTTGCAGTTATGGACAAGATTTAAAACACAGAGAAAACAGTACAATGAGTTCTACAAAACTTTTTTTTGTTTGTTTGTTTTAACCACAGAAATTTATTTTCTCATAATTCTAGAAGCTATATATCAAGTGGTTGGGTGGAATGGTATCTTCTGGGGCCTCTCTCCCTGGTTGGAACAGTTCTGTCTTCTATTTCTGTGTTTACTTGGTCTTCTCTGGGGCTTCTCTATATTGTTATTGCATTTCTTTTCCAGAGAAACTTATACTTCCATGTGTTTTCATGTTGTCAGTTTGCATTCTTTCAACCAAGTTAAAGGAATCTCAGCATTTCTAAGACAAGTGGACTGGGTGAATTTCTTAAGTTAATTTTTTTTCATTGTTCTATTTAGTTATACAAGACAACAGAATGCATTTTGATTCATTGTACAGAAATGGAGTACAACTTTTCATTTCTCTGGTTGTAAACAAGGTAGAGTCACACCATTCATGTAATCATACATGTACATAGGGTGATGATGTTTGTCTCATTCCACCATCTTTCCCCTTCCCCCACCTCATTTCCCTCTACACAATCCAAAGTTCCTCCATTCTTCTCTCACCCCCCAATAATGTATCAGCATCCACTTATTAGAGAAAACATTTGGCCTTTGGTGTTTTGGGATTGGTTTATCTCACTTAGCATGATATTCTCCAACTCCATCCATTTACCTGCAAATGCCATAATTTTATTCTTCTTTATGGCTGAGTAGTATTCCATTGTGTATGCATACCACAATTGCTTTATCCAGTCATTTATTGAAGGGCATCTAGGTTGCTTCCACAATCTAGCTATTGTGAATTGAGCTGCTATAAACATTGATGTGGCTGTGTCACTGTAGTGTACTGATTTTAGGTCCTTTGGGTATAGGCCAAGGAGTGGGATAGCTGGGAACCTCTTTATCTCTGCCTTAACCCAGATAAGACATAGAAAGAACTCGCAGACTCAAATAACTGAATTAGTATATATTACGCACCTCATGCTCCCTTCCCAGACTCCTCACAGGTATATGAAAAATAGACAACTAAATAATAAGCATGGGGGTAAGCCCTCACCCACCCACAATATAGATATGTTCCTCATCTTACAATGGGGTTAGGTTCTGAGAAACCCATCCTAAGTTGAAAATATAGGAAGTCAGAAATGCATTTAATACACCAAACCTACCAAATACCCTAGCTTAACAACACAGTGCACTGTAAAGTATTTTTTTAATCGTCATGATCTTTTCCCTGTTTTTTACTGGATTACATTTTATTCATTTATAAGAATTATTCAAATATTCTGAATATCAGTCACTCATCATTTAATATATCTCTCTTTCTGCAGAATAAAATCAACCTGAAAATGACTTTTATCATTGTCTGCATGTTTTCCTGCATGTTTTCCTGCATGATTTCCTGCAGGAGGGGGCTGGGATTGTGGCTCAGTGGTAGAGTGCTTGCCTAGCATTCCTGAGGCACTGGGTTTGATCCTCAGCACCACATACAAAACTAAATAAAGTTTAGAAAAGATTTTTTTAAAGTTATTAAAAAATAAATTAAGTATACAGGAGGATAAGCACAGATTATATTCAAATACTACAGCATTTTATATAGGAGACTTGAGCATCCATAGATTTTGGCATCTGTGGGGTCCTGGGACCAATCTTCCATAGATACCAAGGGACAACTATACTTTGAATTATTTCTAGATTATTTATAATACTTAATACAATGTAAATGCTATGCATAGTTGTTATACTGTATTGTTTAGGTAGTGACAAAGAAAACAGTCTGTATGTGTTCAGTAAAGATGCATTTTTTAAAAGTGTTTTTGATCTACCATTGGTGAATCCATGAATATGGAGAGACTACTGTATTTATAACCACTATATATACTTAATAAATAACACCTGCCAGAGGTGTAGGACCAACTTCCCAACAGGAATGTTACTTCATTCCTAGGTTGGGGTGGACCATCACTAAATCCCCAGCATTTAGAATAGCTTTGGACATACATTAGGCATGCAACAAATATTTATTGACTCAGTCAATGAATCTTTTACCTCTATTGAATTTTAGTGGTGGACAGACTTGCTTCCTATTTGAGCCTTCCTAAACATGTTGAAATCGATTCATTTCCTGAGGTTCACATGAGGAAACTATAAAATAAATTTATTATTAAATAAAGGGAAGAATGCCTGCTGACTTCAGTCTCCCTAAGAGAAGTGGTAACACACAGAAAGTGACACATATGACTGTTAAGTCTGGGTTGAGTCAAATGAACACAAGTGAGATGTAGTCATTCTGAATTGCCACACTCTTTAAGACAGCATAATAATAATGACCAGTCACGGTGCTAAGCACTGTGTATATGACCTCCAGATTGGGGTTATTACCCCTGTTTTACAAGTGAGGAAACTGATATTTAAAGAAGACAATGTATTCAATTTTAATCACCCAGATAGTGGGTACTGGCACCAGGGTTCAAAACCTGAGTCTGTCTGAATCCTGAATAAGGCTCTGAACCATTCGCCTCATTGCCTTCTCTGAGAGCCAAAGTCAGTAAATAGGAAATAGACCTGTACAGATGGGCCATGAAGTGCAGAACAAACCAAATCTTCTAATTGTGGAATGATCTCAATCTATGTATCAGGGATGGCCAAGGCCCAAACTCAGATTATCATTCACAGGCATCCAGCACCACTGGAATGAGTCCCCCACAGGAAGGAGTGAGACCTTCCCCGTGGACCAGCCCGCCCTTCCTTCCTTCCTCCCTCCCTCCCCACGCCCTCCTTTCCTCCCCCACCCCCTTCCCTCCTTCCTTCCTTCCTTCCTTCCTTCCTTCCCTCCTTCCCTCCTTCCTTCCCTCCTTCCTTCCTTCCTTCCTTCCTTCCTTCCTTCCTTCCTTCCCTCCCTCCCTCCCTCCCTCCCTCCCTCCCTCCTTCCTTCCTTCCTTCCTTCCTTCCTTCCCTCCTTCCTTCCTTTCATTTCTAATTAGTTATACATGGCAATAGAATGTACTTTGACACATCATACATACATGGAATATAACTTCTCCTTCCTCTGGTTGTACATGATGTAGAATCACACTGATCTTGTAGTCGTATATGCACATAGGGTCATAATGTCCCATTCATTCTACTATCTTTCCTACCCCTATACCCCTTCCCCTCCTTTCGATCCCCTCCGCATAATCCAAAGTAACTCTATTCTTCCTTAGCCCTCTGCCCCCCACCCCATTATTGTGAATTAGCATCCACATATCAGAGAAAACATTCAGCCTTTAGTTCTTTGGGACTAGCTTATTTTGTTTAGCATGATCTTCTCCAGCTCCATTCATTTACCTGCAAATGCCATCATTTCATTCTTATTTAAGGCTGAGTAATACCCCATTATGAATATATACCACATTTTCTTTATCCATTCATCTGTTGAAGGATACCTATGTTGGTTCCACAGTTTAGCCATTGTGAGTTGAGCTGCTATGAACATTGATGTGGCTGCGGCACTGTAGTATGCTGATTTTAAGTCCTTTGGGTATAAACTGGAGTGGGATAGCTGGGTCAAATGGTGGTTCCATTCCAAGTTTTCTGAGAAATCTCCATACCCTTTCCATAATGGTTGTACCAATATGCAGTTCCACTAGCCATGCATGAGTGTACCTTTTTCCCCACATCCTCGCCAACATTTGTTTCTTGTATTCTTGATAATAGACGTTCTGACTGGAATGAGATGAACTCTTAGTTTTGGTTTGCATTTCTCTAATTGCTAGAGATTCTGAATATTTTTTCGTGCATTTGTTGACTGATTTTATTTCTTCTTCTGTGAAGTGTCTGTTCAGTTCCTTAGCCCATTTATTGAATGGGTTATTTGTGTTTTTTGTGGACCAGCTATTTCTTATTTTAAAACTCACTCCCATGAAAGTATCATTGTAGGTTTTTGGAGATCAATTGTATTCTATTTGAAAGCATACTAGCTAGAAATATTTTCAGAGTTTTTAAAAAGTTTTTGTTGTAAAAAACTTCAAACATATTCAAAAGGAGAGAGAAAAGTACACCTATCCTTCACTTAATGAATGTAATCCACTCCTGAATGCTTCCTCCAAAGGAACAAGGAAAACAAATTCAGGTAAGTATTAGTTTTCTAGAGCAGCCATAAAGGAGGGCCATAGACTGGGTGACTTGAACAACAGAAATTTACTTTCCCATAGTTCTGGAGCCTGGAAGTCCAAGATCAAGGTGTCAGGTTTGATTCTCCTGAGGCCTCTATCCTTGGTTTATAGGTGGCCATCCTCTTCCTGTGTTTTCACATGATTTTCCCTCTACACATATTTCTGTCCAGGTTTCCTCTTGTAAGGACATCAGTCATATTGGACCTAATAAACTCATTTTAATTTAATTTATCTCTTTAAAAGACCCTATCTCCAAATACAGTCACTTTCTGAAATACTACAAATTAGGACTTTAAGTCCTAACTTAAGTTAGGAGTTTTGGAAGAGGAAATTAATCTAGCCCTTAACAGTAAGTAATTAACAACAATTTGAAAGTAAATAAACACCATACTTGCACAAAATGTAATGTAATAAAAGCTCATTGTGTATATTATGTACCACATTTTCTTTATCCATTTATCTGTTGAAGGACAGCTACGTTGGTTCCATAGCTTAGCTACTGTGAATTGAGCTGCTATGAACATTGATATGGCTGTGTCACTATAATATGCTGATTTTAAGTCCTTTGGGTATATGCCGAGGAGTAGGATAACTGGTCAGTCAAATGGTGGTTCCATTCCAAGTTTTCTGAGGAATCTCCATACTGCTTTCCAGAGTGGTTATACCAATTTGCAGCCCCATCAGCAATGTACGAGTGTACCTTTTCCCCACACCCTTGTCATCATTTATTGTTACTTGGATTCTTGATAATTGCCATTCTGACTAGAATAAGATGAATAAAGAAGAATGAAATTATGGCACTTGCTAGTAAGTGGACAGAATTGGAGACTATTGTGTTAAGTGAAATAATCCAGTCCCAAAAAACCAAAGGCCAAATATCTCTCTGATGTGCAGATGCTAACACACAATAGGCAGGGCAGGGAGGAGGTGGGAGGAGTGGAGTTTCTCCAGATAGTACGGGTCGGGGAATTTGGGATATGGGAGGAAATGGGAAAGACAATAGAATGAATCAGACATAACTTTCCTATGTTCATATATGAATACACGACCAGTGTAACTCCACATCATGTACAACCACAAAAGTGGTTATACTTCATTTATATATGATTTGTCAAAATACATTCTACTGTCATGGATAACTAAAAAAAAAACAAATAAAAACATTTTAAAAACATTCAGCCTATGGTTTTTTAGAATTGGCTTATTTCACTTAGAATAATATTCTCCAATTCCATCCATTTATCTGCAAATACCATAATATTATTCTTCTTTATGGCTGAATAATATTCCAGTGTGTGTGTGTGTGTGTGTGTGTGTGTGTGTGTGTGTGTGTGTATCACAGTTTCTTTATTCACTCATCTATTGAAGGACATCTAGGTTGGTTCCACAATCGAGCTATTGTGAACTGAGTTGCTATAAACATTGATGTGGCTGTGTTATTGTAGTATACTGATTTTAGGTCCTTTGGGTATAAACCGAGGAGTGGGATAACTGGGTCAAAAGGTGGATCCATTCTAAGTTTTCTGAGGATTCTCCAGACTGCTTTCCAGAGTGACTGCACCAATTTGCAATTCCACTAGCAATGTAAAAATGTGTCTTTTTCCCCACATCCATGCCTACATCTATTATTGTTTGTGTTCTTGATAATAGCCATTCTAATTGGAGTAAGTGGATGACGATATATAATGGGGGTGGGGGGTGGGGGATGAGAAGAATGGAGGAACTTTAGATTACATAGGGGGAAATGAAAGGGAGGGGGTTATGAAAACTTGTAGAATGAGACAGACATCATTACCCTATGTACATGTATGATTACACGAATGGTATGAATCTACGTCATGCACAACCATAGAAATGAAATGATGTACCCTATTTGTGTGCAATGAATCAAAATGCAGTCTGTAAAAATAAATAAATTAAATAAATAAATAAATAAATAAATAATTTTTTTTTTAAATAAGTTTATTGTATTCACCCAAAAGGAAGAAAAGCCCTAATGGATTGATGACAGATGGAAAGGGGGTGAGGAGCTCTTCTTTGGGACATGTGGTCTTCTTTATACATTATTGTCTAAACTAATTCATCAGAGCTGAAGAAACAGCTCCTTTTGGAGAGCGCTCGCCTAGCATGCTCAAGGACCGCGATTCGAATCCCCGATCTCTCACATGAAAAAAAAAAAAAAAAAAAAAAACCCACAAAACTAAACTAATTCACCAACCTTGGAACTCTTATACTCAAACCACACTTATAAATATAGTTATGGCATAGCCAACCATGTTTGGAGGGAAAAAATCAAAGAAAAAAAAAAAAAGACAACACGCAGAAAAATCTGTCATACTGACATTACCCCTTCAACTTTTTCTTGATAGATACATCCAAAGACAAATGGTTTTGGTTCATCCAGACATGGCAAACAATTCAAATTTGTTCCATGTTTTATTCTCTAACTTAGAATGTCATATTGAGCACATTGATGAGTATTTCTCATCATGAAAGCATGATGTTGAAATACATTTCTCCTGGTATATATTTAGGTGATTGGGGTGAAAAGTCATAATACCAAAAGAGAGTCATTGCCCAAAATGTGTATAACTTTTCAAGAACCATTGTGGTGAAAGGTCATGCATGAATTGAGCAGTTGTCACTCAATTGTACAGTAGTCCCTATGTTTTAATTCTTCACCCAGCTTCAGACATCAATTCATGGCCAATCTTCTTCTATCTATTCCCTCCCCAGTTTTCTTCTGCCCCCAGAGTATTTGAATCAAGGCTAAATTACATTTTATCTGCAAATCAGAATTATTTTTCAAAAGAACAAATTGCTAAGTGTTTAATTAATGACAGGTAAATTGTGGCAGACTAAAATTCCACAGGTATTTCCCATCATCACATAAATCTGGTAAAAGGATATTTCCATATTAAGAGCTTAGGATTTAGACATGGTTTCAAAGCTCAGTTATATCACTTACAAGTTACATAAATTTGGCAAATTATATAAATCGGTTTTCCAAACTATTCTTGCACAGATGGTATTCTTTGCTGTGTGTGGTCTCTGTTCCTTTAGCTGTGTTCAAAAAGAGGTTCCTTTGATAAGAAGAACTTTTTAAAAATCCCATAAATTAAATACCTTTCCCAGTCTTTGAGGATTGACTATGCTAGGCACTCCTTTAACACTTAGCCAGGATTCTTACAGCTTTGCCTTAGCCCTCACATGCTGCTCGTACTAGGTTTAGAGATCATCAATAAGAGAAAGTAGAGGGTCTTCTCAGGGCTTTTCTGAGCACATGACCTTCTTGGGCAAGTGTGTGGCTTTCTAAATTTTCCAATATACATGGGCTGGTTTGAACCAATGTTCTTAGTTTGCTGAAGAAGCCTCTCCCCAGCTTTTGCCTCCCAGGCTTTAGGCAATCTATTCAATATCTCAACTGTAACATGATGTCCCAGGTAGCTGCAGTTTTGGTTTTATTTTTGGTTTTGGCTTTGGCTTTGCTTTGTGTTTGTTTTTACTTCATAATGTTAGATCAATGCCCATTGCTTTTCTAGCCTGAGCAAGGTTCTGAGTTAGGTGAAACAGAGACCAGCACCTTGCATCAGTCCTCAGGAGCCTCTAGACAAATTAGAATAGACAAGCAAAATGATTTGTGAATAAGGGCTGCTCTGCTCCCTCCAGATCCAGAGTTTCTCACTGGAAAACACATGTTGCCATCTTCCAGGCTGCTGAGGAACCAGGACAAGGAAAAATGCTATGAGTTCCTATGGTTTTTAAAGTTGCCTTTCTTTTCATTCAACATTTGTTTGGTCGCACTGAATTTTTTTTACTGTTTTCCAGAGTTCTGACAAAGTAGGTTTAAACTGTTTCCAATTTTTTTTAAACATTCCTTGGAAGGAATGGTGTTTGGAGTTGCCTATACCACAATTTTGATAGTGTCAACCATAAGCTTTTTAATATTGAACTTTGAAATAATTTCAGATTTTTTTTAAGAAATTGGGGAAATAATACAAAGAGTTCCTAAGTATGCTCCTGAAGCTTCACACACTTGAACATCTTTTCAGGAAGTTAGTATTATTGATAAATACTATTAGCAAATCTATGGATTTACTCAAATGTTTCCAAGTGCCTCCCTAATGATTTTTCAGGGGTCCAGATGAAATCCAGGATCATATCTTGCCTTTAGTTTTCCTATCTCATAAGTTTACCCTGGTCTGGGAGAGTTTCTTTGTCTTTTTTTGTCTTTCATGACCATGAAATTTTTGAAGAGTTCCATCATTTAAGAATATCTCTCAAAGATATTTCCACATCACTAAACTTGGGTATGCATTATTTTAAAAAGAATTCCACAGAGGCAATGTTATGCCCTTCTCATTGCATCATATATCAGAAGCATATGATGTTGATTTTGTAATGGTGGTTTAGAGTTTCCACAAGGCTTCCCTAATATTACCATCATCCATAACCATGACACCTTTGTTAATATTGGTACGACACTATTAACTAAACTGTATACTTTCTTGACAGATTAGTCAGTGTTCTCCAGAAAAACAGAACATTCTATTGGTAAACAGGAAGAGATTTATTGTAAGAATTGACTCACATGTTAATGGAACCTGAGAGTTCTCAAGATTTGTAACTGGTAAACTGGAGACCCAGGAGGGCGTATGATGTAAGTTCCAGTCTGAGAACAAGTCTAAAGGAAGAAGTCCAAGCTTTAAGTCAGTCAGGGAGAGAAAGCAAATTCTCATACTTGATATTTTGTTCTATTCAAGACTTCAACATATTGAATGAGGTCCATTCACACTGGGGAAGATGATGTGCTTTACTGGTCTAGCAGTTCAAATGTCAATCTCATCCAGAAACACCTTCACAACAGAATAATGCTTAACCAAATATTTAGGTACTCTTTGGTCAGTCAAGTTGACACAAAATTAACCATCACACTTGTTTTCCACAAATGTTCTTTTTCTGTTCGGGGATACAATGCAGGATACCATAATGCATTCAGAGGTTCTTCCTTTTTATGTGAATACTTCCCCACTAACGCATAGCACAGGGAGTCCAATCCCTGCTCTCTCTGCATCAGAACCTCATTACCCTGTAATATGGTTACCAATGGTTACCAAGTTTCACTTCTCACATACTCCCACCACAAGAGAGGAACTGCTCAGACATTCTGTGGTTCAAATTCAAAAATCCTAGACAAGGATTTTGATAGACTTGGCTTATGACAAATGGCTTCCCCTAGGTCAATCAGCTATGGCTGAGAGAGGAGGGTCTTACGACACGACGTGCCTGAGCAGCAGAGCTGCTTATACAGAAGGCGGAATCATGGTGAACTGGGCATGACCCCAGTGGAAGTCTAGCACACTAGGGACCATCTAGCTCATTTTCCTCACATCAAAGATAAGGAAACTGAAATTCAAAAGTAACTTTCCAGAGGCCCAGAGCTAGTGTTTACTAGAAGAAAGGCTAAATCCAGGCTTCCTAATCAGCAGTTCTGAGCACTTTTCTCTATGTCCCTTGCACTACCACAGTTTGGGGTTTAATCCAAAGAATCAAATAATACGAAATGAGGAGGAACCTCAGGGTGTATCTAGCTCTTACTGGTCCATAAGTTTCCTTGTGTATCTAAGCTGACCCTAGAGAAATGGAAGCCATTTCTGCTTATTTCTCCAAGATTGGGATTTCAGGGTAAATCATACTCCTCAGGTGGGGATGTAAACTATTTTACTTAGCAAAATTTCAGAGAAGGGAGGGAAAAGAATATCCATTTGCAGTTTTCTTAAACAACCTAGACAATAACCATATAATGAAACACTATACAACCTAGTAAAGAGAATGAAGAAATTGTTATGTCTCAACAAGGGAAGATGTTTCATAGAGTGTTAAGTAAAAACCAAACTGAAGAAAAAGTGTGCATAGTATAAGCCTGTTTATGTGGGAGACAGTGGGAACAGCAGCTCTCACCACACCAAAGTCTTCATCAATGGTGGGTGGAATTACATAATATTTAATGTTTTCTTCATTATACTTTTTTGTAGTGTTTGAATTTTTAACAATGAGAGAATACCTCAAAAATATTATGCTAAGCGAAAGAAGCTGAACACAAAAGAGTACATATAGAAAAATTCCATTCATATGAAATATCCAGCATAGGCAGATCCAGAAAGCAGATTAGTGGTTTTCAGGGGCTAAAATGAGGAGATATGGGGAGTAGATGCTTAATGAGTTTGGGTTGATAAAAAATGTTTGGGGACTAGATAAAGACAATGATTGGACAACATTGTGAGTTTACTAAACACCACTGGATTGTTCACTTTAAATATGATTCATTTTATGTTCTGCGAATTTTGCTTTAATTAAAAAAATATGTTTCTTAAGTGTGGAAACATTAAGATTCACATATCCTCTACCATGGGTTTGGAACTAATTGCTTCTCTTTACTACATCAGTTCCTCTGCAACTGGTCTCTCTTCAGGCTTTAAAATTAAGGTTCTGGACACATTCATTCCCTTTTAATGAATTGACATTTAGGCTAAGAGTGCAGAAAATTTCTTTTCTTCCTTTTTTTTTTTTTTTCTTTCTGTTTTTTTTTCTTTTGTAAATACACCACACTTATGACCTTATATCAAGAGGGCAGAAGAGGTAAACCATTACTTTAAAAGATTCTAAATGGGTAAATGTATGGACTCATCCAAGCCCAATAATGAATGAAAAGTGATGAGAGAATGAAGGGGAGGAAGAAAGAAGTCAGAGGCATAGAGGAAATGATAATCATACATATCCAGTGTCTTCTGCTGGCCAAATGCTATGCTTATTGCCTTATGAACATTATTTATATTCTAAAAGATAATCATTAGAGGAGAAAATTGAAGCTCAGAAAGGGTAAGTAACTTGCCCAAGGACCCACAACTAGTAACCAGAAGTGGAGGTGTTGAAACTCAGGTTTATTTATACTCCAAAGTCCATGTTCCTTCCATTTACCTACGTTGTTTTCCCAAAAGAAAAAGGATTCAAGGGAAATGAACTAACGTAAGAGGCAAGGAACTGCAAGAGCAAACTGGAAATAAAAGTGAAAAGGAAACAACAAAAATCCAGGCTCATCCCTGTGCTTGAGTGTGGCCTCCCTGACCAGACCAGATTTCCATCTTGATCCTCTGATCTGCCTTCTGTCCAGCTATGGAAAACTATGTTCTTTCAACATTAAACACACACACACACACACAACACTTTTTTTACAAAAATTCCTCTGAGTTTGAAGACTCTTATACTCCCATACTAATATTTCCATGAAAAAAGTCTAAGAATTACTGCAATTTGGTTGGATATTAGTTCTCCTGTTCACTTTAACAACAACAAAAAGTCTCGAAATAGAAAAAAAAAAGTGACTCTCAAAATAAATAAAAAATAATTACAAAGGATAAATGAGATATGGATAAAATATTTAAATAAATTAAGAGTACAAGTAATTAAGATAAAGAATCAAAGGTTCTATAAAGTAATTCAAAGACATTGCAATGTGAGGGAGCAAGTGTGGTTTTCCCAGCACAAATTTTGGGAAATGAGGGCAAAACATGGGAAAAGATACCAGATTACTTGTTGGTGAACTGTCGATTGGCAAACTCGAGGAAATGCCAGTGGACAAACTGACTGGTAAGTCTGGAAGGAATAATTGTGATTTCTTCACACAGTCCAAAGAAATGGAAAAGGGAAGGTGGTCAGTGCATCAAGAATGGAAGATTTTGCAGGAGCCTCTAATTTGACCGGAGCGTGATGGCTAGTGTGGGGGCCCCACTTGAGGGAAGGTGACAGGTGGTGTGGGACTCTCAGTGCTGATGGGAATGGCGGACATAGCAGGAGGAGTGGGTATCCAAGCCTCTCAAAGACGGCTGACTGCTGGGGTGGCAGAGTTCCCAAAGACGACAGGCTTCAGGAAAACCGTTCCTACTCTTCTGTTTCATATTTGAAAGCAGGGGTTTATTGGGCCCTTACATAATCCAGCTTGAATAAATAAAGCGTAAGCATTTAAAAAATAAATAAATAAATAAATATTTTTTTTTAAATGGAAGATTTGTCCTTTGGCCAGAAGAAAAATGCTTTAAAAATCAGGAGGCACTGAAAACTCTTCTAAGTGAACCATCTTCCAAATCAAACTCATCAAGTCAGGAAAGAAATTCTCAACTAAGGGAAGAACACAGAGCAACCAGCAGACAGACCCGAAACCAAAGGACAAGAAAAGGCCACCGCATGTGATTGTACGAGCTCTTCACTGCTGAGGCAGACCAGTCCATGGGGTGAGCAGATTCTGAACCCTAACCCTGCAGTTACTCATCCAGCTGGCTGCCTGCTGGGCAGCATCCTCCTGGAGCATCTACCGTTCCATTCAGTTTGGAAAAAAAGAAGCAAAACTATTGTTAATCATAGTCAGTATGATCACATATGTAGGAAAGTCTAAGAAATCAGCCCAAAAAGCTACTAAAGATAACAACAAAGTATATATACAAAAAACAAGTATATTTAATACTAGCAACTAAAATTGGAAATGAAAAATTTCCAGACCATCTAAAAGCAAAATAATTAGGGATAAATTTAAATAATAGCTATCTAGAATTTCCTCTGGTTAAAAATGAAAGTGGATACTTTCTTCAGTCTACAGCTTAGATGTCACTGTAGCTGTTGCGTTAGTCAGGAGGCAGAGAAGAGAGGAAGGAGGGAAGAAAAGAAGGACTGACATTTGCTCCAGTTTTCATTTTGGAGTTGTTGAGTTTGAGAAAATAAGAATAGGTCAAGTAAGAAGGATAAAGATTAGCCAAACAGCCAGGTGCAAGTGGCACATGCCTGGAATCACAGCAGCTCTGGAGGCTGAGGCAGGAAGAACCCAGTTCAAAGCCAGTCTCAGCAATTTACCAAGGCCCTGTCTCAAAATAAAAAATAAAAAAGGTCTGGGAATGGGGTTCAGTGGTTAAGCACCTCTGGGTTCAATCCCTGGTACCAAAAAAAGAAAGGAAGAAAAAAAAAAAAGATTAACTAAATGATTTTGGAATTCAGCCTTTCATGTTCACCTTAGGTTTATAACACTCGAGAGCCCTGGTACCTAGAAGATGCCAATAGGCTCTGGGAGCAGGGAACAGGAACCTGAGGAGGTGCCCTAGGCCTATTGAAAGATAAAACTTTTTTCTAAGAATAAAACTGTAATTAAGATCAGATTTCTCTCTCTTCTGAGACTGCAGACTCAAAAAATAAACAAAGCAAAAACTATATTATGAGGGCTACCTCCTTTTCTCCCTATACCCAGTGGAGAGAAGAGGGGAAACCCCTGACCCAAAAGGAATGAAGAGAGCTAGCTTCTCATTGCTCCAGCCAGGGCTCATCGGCCATCAAAAATGCTAAGTATCCTTATAGCCTCCTGTGGGCTCATGTGAAACCAATCACCCTCTTTTGGGGAGGCCTAGAAATTCTGCTAGCACATCCTAGCTGGCCTAACAGTCAACACACAGACCCACTGCTACCTCTGGCTTCCCAGAGGAGAATGACACGGAGCCATCTTGCTTTGAGGAGCTAAGACTGTAACACTAACTTACTAAGAGTGGCTGGATATTAAGGGATTGGGGAGTTTATGGTTAGGTGATACATTGGCCTTTAAATCAAAATATAATCCTTATATTTCAGGTATGGCCTTTGCCCCAAATTCATTGCTGCATTCAACTAATTCAGAAAACAACAACTATGTTGTCTGATGGGGAAAAGTTCTACTAAAAATGACAGACGCATGGGTATCTCTGCCTGGAAAGGGACAAGTAAACCAATCTTGGACAATAGAACCAGAGGAGATAGGAAGATGGCTGTAAGGAAGGTTCTATGAAGAGTTTTGCCTTTTTTTTTTTTTTTTTGCAGTGCTGGGGATTGAACCCAGGGCCTTGTGCTTGCAAGGCAAGCACTCTACCAACTGAGCTATATCCCCAGCCCAAGTTTTACTTCTTGATCAAAAGAAAAGCTTGAGGATTTGGAGGCGGAGGAGTTTTTTTTTTTTTCAGGGGATAGTTGTCTAGAATGTGATGACTGGAACTGTGGTGGCCATCTTGAACCATAAAAGGACAAGTTAAGTAGGACTGAGCAGAAAATAACGCACATGATCTATGAACCACTTCCCAACCCTGGAATGTCCTGCCTACAGACACTGTTATGGAATATAATAAACAGTGTGAGCCACCTTACACTGTTGTATTTATGGCCCAAAGCATCCTAACTGATGTGCAGTCATTAAGAAGAAGGCAACTCACCTGGTACAATGCTGCACATCTATAATCCCAGCAACTCAGGAGGCTGAGTCAGGAGGATTGTGAGTTCAAGGCCAGCCTCAGCAACTTAGCAAGACCCTGTCTCAAAATTAAAAAACAAAAATAAAAACGACTAGGGATATACCTCAGTGGTAAAGAACCTCTGGGTTCAATCCCCAATACCACAAATTTAAATAAATAAATAAATAAATAAATAGATAGATAAATAAATAAATAAATGCTACCTGGAAAGTAAATTAGATAAAGGTTACAAACAGAAGACTCACAGACGAGAAAAAAAAAAAAAATAGTAGCTAGAAACCATTTTTAAAAAGATGGTCAACTTTACAAATAGCAAAAGAAACAGACAAATGAAAACAAGATTTATAAAATTTGATAATACTAGAGTTGGGAAGTGGAGAAATAAGACCCCTTAAATTTTGGAGGTGGATTGGATTATAAACTGGTACACTGGCATTCAACTTAGCAATATTTATTAAAATTTAAAATGTACATACCTTTAACCTAGCAATTCAACAGAAATGAGCACACAAATGTTTGCATAAGGATGTTCGGTCCTGCATTGTTTGTTAAGCAAAACCAAACAAACCAAAAAAAAAAAAAAAAAAAAAAAAAAAAACCTGAAAAAGCCCAAAATCTCAAGTTGAGTAAATAAATTGTAGTGCATTCGACTATAGAATAGCCATGGCTATACAAAATAATGGCGTAAGTCTCTGCATACTAACATTTTAATCTATCCAAGATATACTGTATAGATACTCAAGTTTCAAAAGAGTATGCATGTAACCCATTCTCATTTTTTTTTTAACAGAAAACCACTTTGAAGTATGCTGAAATAAATCTGGGACACTATATAACAAACAATTATCACTAGGAGTTGATATGGAAACCTTAAATTTTTAAATGTTTGTATGTATATAAATAACATTGCTTTTTCAAGTAGAAAAGAAAAGTTTTTTGTTTTTTTTTTTTTTGTTCTTTTTCTTAATACAACAGCATTTATTCTCATAGTTTTAACTGCTTTTCGATTAGAAAAGACAAAGGGGGGCTGGGGAGAAAGCTCAGTCGGTAGAGTGCTTGCCTTGTAAGCACAAGGCCCTGGGTTTGATCCCCAGCACCAAAAAGAAAAAAAGAAAAGAAAAAGAGTTTTTATTTTTCACTTAATACAACAGAATTTATTCTCATAGTTTTGGAGACCAGAAGTCGAGTCAAGGTGTTAGCAGGGCCACGTACCCTCTGAAGACTAGAAGAGAATCTTTCCATAATTCTTCCAGTTCCTGGTGGTTCTCGATGTCCGGGTTTTCTGGCCAAATAACTCCAATCTCTCCTTCCATCTTCTCATGGCCATCTTCCCTTTGTCTCCATTTTCTCTCTTTTCCTCTTCAAAGGTCTTTACTCCTTTGGCGAGAAATTATCCTCAGATGACTGGTTTTTTTCTTTCTTGATGAATCTCTTCTGACCATCTTGTTAGTTGAATTTTTCTCCTCTCTAGGAAAAACTCAAGAGTGTTTTGAAAGTTATCTTGGAAGTGGCTTTATCTCAAATAAGTAGTTTACATCTCTAGACTAAGTGGCAACTATTGAATGGCTCTAGTTCCACCCAAATTGGGGGGTTTTCTCATTTGATGGTCAGACAGAATCCTCTGATCTTCAGAAAAAGATTTTTAATCTCATCAATCTACAGAACGTGCTGGTTTTTGCTTAGCATTCACAACTATTGAAGAGGATTATAAACCAATGCCCTAACTCTCTTCCCAGACAGGGCAAAGATGGGATACTGGATCCACCCTGGGAATCTGTATCCTGCAAAGAGTTTGAAGGTGAGATGAGACCAGCCATTAAGGGGAGTCAGAAATCCCAGAGACAAAAGATGAAAAAAGAGCTAAAGAGCTCATCCCCAAGCCAGGCCAAGAGGCAAAATCCTGTAGATGGAACCCCTGGCATTAACCCCAAGTCAGCAAGCACTACACACAGGTGGTTGGTGACCTCAAAGGGAAGCTCTAAACAGCTGGAGTGCATTGCACCTCCAGGACGGTGGAAGGATCTATGAAGAGAGCAAGCCATCAGTGAATAACCAGAGGATAAGGAAGCCATAAAGCATGAGGTTTGTTTCAATTTTCTATTTCAAGTGGTTTCAGATTTTAAACAAGAAAAAGAAAAAAAAAAAAAAAACTCATTTACCTTCTTAAAGTGTATAGTCTTTTTAGTTTTAGGTGTAACAAATTTCTTTCCGTCCTAAGCTTGTGAAAATTTGCATACTTCCTCCATGCAAATAATTTTTTAAAGAATGCCTCATTATATTCCACTGGCTCAACAAGATTTTATAGAATTAAGTTCTATCCGTTCTTCTTTGACAGCTGCTTTTGGTAAAGGAGCATCATTTTGAACATTTGCTGCAAGATGATACCCCCAAGACCTCGAAGCGTGTAGCTGGGCTGAGGAAGCTCACTCCCCTGTTTTATCCCCCGAAAGCGAGATGTCCAGAGCCTCCTGGGCAGTCAGCCATTTCCCAGTGCAGCAAGGCTGGGTGAGAAAGTCCTTTTTAGGCAAAGCATTAAAAGGAGTTATCGGGGCAGATCTAAAAAAACTTGGTCAACAGGGTGGAGCCAGCCCTGGGGCAGAAGTATTACTTCACAGTTGCATTGGCTTCCTGTGGCTGCCAATAGAGGCAGCATCTGGCAGAGAGCCCACCGCAGAGAAGAGGGAACTCCATGAAGGAGAAAATAGCAACAAGGCCCCAAAGGTGGAAGTGCAGCCTGAGAAACTTTGGCTGGCCTGGAACTGCTCTGCCAGCTAGTCTGGCCACCCTGCCAGCCATTTCGCACAGTGTCCCCTCAGGCTTTAAAATACCAACATCCTTCCCAGGAGGAGTGCTTTTTATAAGCACTTTTCTCATATTCTTTGATCTACATCGTTTATCACATCATAAGACTGTGAGGCAGGTGCTATTATTACCTACCTCCATTTTTCAGAGAGGTGAAATAACTTGACCAAGGACACAGGAGAGCCAGGATTCAACACTCAGCCCCCCACCCCACCCCCAACCCCTGGGGGAGTAGACTCTGAAGCTCAAACAGCCGCGATTGGAGTTCTCAAGTGAAAAAAAAAAAGAGGATAAAATAAAGGTTATTCTACCTCCAACTGACACTGGATGGGACAATCTGGCCTCCTCCCTTGTAGGTAATATTTTGGGTTTTCCTTCCTTGCACACAACCAGGCAAATGACTGCAATTCTAAAAGGAGATAAATATAAAAACAAGAAGTGAAACACTGCAGACACCTGAAACCCGACCATTTCTGCAAGCGCGAGCTGGCCGAGCTGTCACACAACAGAAATAGTTCTGTCCTGTTTAGATAGACTTTGTTTTGCTACATGGCTGCATATGCAGTGAAGTGATATCAAGTCCTGAGGGTCCACTCCTTTGATGAGTTCAACACACAAAGGCCCACATTTTGATGTAATCTGATAGCATGTAGTTAAGTCCTAGACAAGCTGCAACTGTGAGGAAGTGATAAACCCAACTTCCTGCACAAAGCTGCCTGAGATAACACTTTCCATGGACTGGAAGAAAAAAGAGAGAGAGAGAGAGACATGATTGCCACAGAATTTTAAAGGAACTATTCCATTCTTAATAAATAACCTCTTTTTCATGTGGTCCCGGCAACATCTAAGCAAAACTGATTACGGTCTGATGACTATGTGGTAATCCCACATATGACTTGATGTTGAATTTTATTTATAGGCAGAGTCACTCAAGATTCACTTGATTTTACTCTCTGAAGGATACCATAGTTCAAACTCTCAATCTCAGGTATCTTCTTGGTCCGGAGAACTTCCCTGAAATTTAACAAGAACTCAGATTGAAGGAATTGAGGTTGTATTAACTGGCTCAGTGGTATTTCCATTGAGCCATTAAAGAGGCCCATTTGGTCGGAATAAACACACATTAGAATAGTTGCCAACTTACCTGAGAACCAATGGCTGTTTCCACAATGCCAAATAGGGTCAAAGGGACAGTTTCAGTAAGTGTTTGTGTAGGTTGTTTCACATATAAACAGCCAATCGGAACAGATCGTGCCAGGAATTTTCTGTGAACTCTTTCATTCACTCAACTCACATACTTAGCAACTTCTTTTTGAGTGCCTACTGTGTGCTAGGAAATACAATGGTGAATAAAAAAGAAATTGCCCCTGACCTCAAGGACTCTCCCTAGCCTAATTAGGGAGGGAAATATTAAACACACTAATATATGCATAATCACAATATTATATTAAGAGTTCCATTGTCAGTGTGGATGAGCCGATTAGCAAAGACTTGACCAATCAAGTGATGTTTAGGCCTGAATCATTCTCACAGACCAAGAGCAAAGGAAGAGAGCTCCTGGAGAGAACACTGCCTATAGGAAGGTTCTGAGTTAGGGAAGAGTTTTGTGCACTCAGAAATCTAAAGGAAAACCTACATGTCCAGAAACAAGTGGGAGCTTTGTTTTATTCTGAGCACAGGGGGAACATACCACTAATTGCTGACGTCTGATAATATTCTGCTTCTAGGCTGATTTCTAGGTTAGGATCTCAAAGAGAATGCAGCATTTCAAATGTTCTTAAAAAAAATACTGTGAGATAAGTTCTCAAAAGTAATTTAGGGGGAAAAGAAGGGTGGGAGGGGTGAGGGGGAAGGAAAAAAATAACAGAATGAATCAAATATCATTACCCTATGTAAATGTATGATTACGCAAATGGTATGCTGTTACTCCGTGTACCAACAGAAACAACATGTATCCCATTTGTTTACAATTTAAAAAAAAAGCTATAGGAAGTGAATAAAATTACTGATAAAATAAAAAATTAAAAAAGTAATTTAGGGCATCAAAGGTATTCCCCTAAATTCAATCAGTTCAGCCAAGCCTCAAACTGGAATGGGAAAAAATTAGAACAGTGGCATGTGCCTGTAATCCCAGCTACTTGGGAGGCTGAGGCAGGAAGATCTGGTGTTCAAGGCAGACCTCTGCACCATGTGGAAAAAAATTAGCATGGTAAAAAATAAGTAATTGGCTCACATGTCCTTTATTATTTTAATATAATTCTAGACTCACATGGTTCTTACATATAATTGAGACCATGGCAGTCATGTAGGCTAGTTCTTTCACATTTTACAAGGGAAGCAAGGGTCAGAAAGTACACATGAGCTTACCTCTGATCTCCAAGCAGACTCCACATAAGGAAACTGCCTGTGAGGAAAAAAACTTCAGAACGTCCTTCTCAGGTTAGTACCCAGGGAAGGTACTGGGTGATGGGTGATATCTAGGTGGCTGGGTGATCTCTAGCATCTCACTTAGCTCTCTGCTTGCTGTCTCTGGTTCATTTATTGAGCTTCCACATGAGACTTTGGAGATTGATTCTTTTGCTGAAGTCATTTGAATGTGAAAGTAAATGTCCTGGTGTTGAGAACCTCACCTGCCTGTCAATGAGGACCCAGGACCTGGATCCTGGGTTTTGAAGCACAAACCCAGTTGCGATTTCTTCCCCACTGAGTCTTCTCAAAGTGTTGGTTTGGTTCATAACCACATACTTTAAAGAGTTTTAAGGAACAGGTTCATAAAAGTGCTTTTCTTCCTCTTGTATCTCTGAGTCTTGACCCCTGGCATCTCTGAGAACCTACTCTTGTATAGGCCCTCATCCCCAAGGATTCTGAAGTGCTGGTTGTGATTCAAAGTTTGTTTTTCATTCTGAGGCTCCTGGCGAGAGATCCTGGACTCCTTCAAGTGAAGCTGAAGAACTTACTGATTTAAGATTGAATGAAATTATTTTAAAAAGATGAGAGTTCCAGAACCAATCAGACATCGCCTTTGCTATTTGGACAGATTTCCACTTGGATTGATTAGACTCTTGCTTCACAGTTTTTTAACCTCAACAGGAGTTCAGTCAGTTGACCTCAGGCAAAATCCTTTACCTCTCTGGGCCTCCACTTCCCTTCGGATGATGCCTGGCACTCTTGCATTCCAACATTCTACAAGTCCAAGACAAATAAAAAGAAGTTCAGAATCTCAACAAAAATTGTCCTTACTGCTTCACTTTCTAAAATGGGAAGGAAGGAAGGTAAGAAGGGAGGTAGGAGAGAGTAGGGGGTAGAAATAAAAGAGGAAAGGAGGCAGGGGAGAGGAGAGATGGAGGGAAAGAAAAAAAGAAGAAAGGGAAAAAGTAGTAGTGAGCAAATAAGGAAGAAAGAGAGGGAATTGTGCTTTCCAACCCTCTTTGTAACTTTCATGAAAATATATTAGGCTTTTTGCTGTGAATAGGTGAATGCTTATTTAGTTTTCAAAACACAGTCCAGTGGTGTATACCTAGGAGACTTTGCCCACTTTGAATCTGGAAGTGGAGTGACTTGTGCGTCAGCAACTTCTGTTTAAGAAAGTGAATGAAGCATCCAGAAGAAAATTGTTAAAGAAGAATGATGACGATTTTCTTTTAAATATGAAATACTTTATATTTCAAAGATTTTGTGAATTGTTTAAATCAATGAAAAGTACTTACCCCAGAGCCTAGCACTTAGTAAGTGCTTGGTAAATGTTGGCTACAATTCTTACTAAAGAGGACTTATGGTCTAGGTGTCCAAAAGTCTGAATTCTAGACCTCTGAGTAGCCACGTGACCTTAAGCAAGTCTCCACCTCTCTGGGTCTGTTTTCTAATGTGTAAGATGAATGAATTGGATGCATTAAATGGTGCAATGGGGCTTTTTCAACTGGTAATTCCATTTCTAATGTCTTGGCAGCTCCATGTTTAAACTGAACATTGATATCGTTTTAATGAAATGAAAAGAGTTTCTCAAATCATTTTAGAAATCACTTACACAATTTTGCAGAATGCTTCTCTTTCCTTCCCCAAGTTAGTGGGGAAGAAGTTAGGGAGAAGTAAGTGGGATTAACATTGATCTAAAGGACCAATTGTGGGGCAAATTTTGAGCAACTAATTAAAATGCAAATCCTATTAATGAATGTCAAGTTAGAGTTCTGGGGGCTGGGGAGATAGCTCAATTGGTAGAGTGTTTGCCTCATAAGCACAAGGCCCTGGGTTCAATCCCCAGCACTGAAAAAAAAAAAAAAAAAAAAAAAAAAAATTTAGAGTTCTGGTTCCAATACTGCCTTATGATATTTGGAGGACTGTTGGTTTCCCCAAGATCCGCTGGCTCTTAATTTAAATCACAGCATTTGCTGAAGTCTCAGTACTTTCTATAAGCAGATTTCAAACATCCTTGGGAGATTGTCATTTCCCTAAAGACTTTTCTTCCAAAACAATTGTTTTTACCCTCCAAACTGTCAATGCATCTGTTCTTACTGATCTTAAAAGTTTCATCAACCAACAATTCTCCAAAAGGAAAAGGGGTAAAAAAGCTATTGTGCAATGTAAAAATTTTGGCAAATCTTATGAAAACACATTCTTAAAACATCTCTCACTTCTGAGAAACAAAGTAAAATGTATGAATTGTGTTTTTGTTTCATGACTAACAAAAATGACTCATTGCTACACTGTGGTATTTTGACCATATCTACATAAAGCAAGTATGAACATTTAACTGAAAAAAATAAAAATAACTCAATTAGAAAAACAAACCTTGATTGAGTACCTTCTCTCTACAGGGCTCTGAACATTACCTTGAAACACTAAGCAAGTTATCGTATGCCATTTTAAACTGTCTGGGCATTGATTGTGGCTCATATGCAACGTCAAGTTTCTTTACAACTAACTACTTATCTGAGTTATCAAATACACTCACCACTAGCCACATGTGGCTATGGAGCCCTTGCAACTGTGGCTAATCAAAATGAGATGTGCTGTAAGTATAAAATGCATACTGGATTTAGAAGACTGAGAATAAAAAAGAAAAAGGAAAAGAAAAAGAAAAACTACCTCCTTCATAATTTTGTATCAATTACATATTGAAATGATGCTATTTTACAATAATATATTATTGAATTAAGCCAATCTGTTTCCTTTCACTTTTCTAATGTGTCTATTACAAAATCTAAAATGACATCTGTGACTTGCCCTTGTGGTCCACATTATATTTCTTTGGGGTACGGTACTGGCTTAGACTCTTGATTTATCGGATATTTATTCTGCGATATAGTGTTTGCCTAAAATTTCCTAGTCACAAACACCCTACTTATATTATAAACAAGGTTCTGTCTGGTATGGTTTGAAACTAGAACTGAATTCCTACAAGTACGCCTGAAGTGGTACAAATGTGTTTAAATGAAAAGGTATTTGTGTGAAAATGAGTGGAAGGAAACAAGTTAAAAAACAATATATAATGAAAAAAAAATCCCCTTACTCATAATTAAAGAAAACAATTAAAACAAAATATGACAAATATTTAAAAGTTTGATGATAACCACTGTTGGTGCCAATGTGGGAAAACAAGTATTTTTATATACCATTTGTGAGAATATAAATTGGCACAAAGTCTTGGGAAGACAATTTGGCAGTAGTTATCAACATTTAAAATGCACTTACCCTTTGATCCAGGATTTCCATTTGGGGGTATACAGTTCTATTGACACATTTGTGCAAAGATGTGTCACAAAGATTATGTAATAGCAAATGATCCAAAGGTTCATAAATAGTGGATTAGCCAAAAGTTTTGTGTGTTCATGTGCTAAAATACAAGGCTACCAAGAAAAATATTGACAGTCTCAATATTATTATCATTATTATTAGCTTTGAGAAATAATAAAGGAAAAATCACAGTGAAGGAATTAGTTGTTTACTTAAAATTATCTGAGATTATGTTTTCTGCCATCAGGTGGTACGAAAGTTCAAAACAACCGTTAAGTTGAATTATACAAAAAGAGAAAGTTACATTTTTCTTGACCAACTGAATTTAACCATTTATACCTGCCACATTTTTGTTTTCTGAGAGTTCTTCTGGAAGCAATACGTATTCAAGAAGACTGGAAAGCATCTTATATTAAAGGCCTGACACTCAATAAAAGTGCCCAATAAAATTTTGTTATTATTGTCATTATTAGTTATAATGATTATTATCATTTCCAGGGAAATGAGAGCAGAAAAGGAAGAGACTTTGAAGTGGTAGAACTGGCAGGACTTGGTAACTGGAAGGGCTTAGGAGAGGGTAGAATAAGCATACGAGGCAATTTCCAGGACAGACTAGAGGAGCCAGGTAGATGATGGAGCCAGTCTTTGAGACCAGAAACTCGGGAGAGGTAACAACTTTGAGGATACATAAATTCAGTTTGGACATTATAAATTTAAAAGGACCTATGAATATTCAAACATGACCACTGGGTAATTGGATCTGTCTGTCCAGATCTCAGTGAGAAGAGACCAGGCTGGAAAAAAGCCTTTGAGTATCACCACTCTAACGTAGGCAGTGGATATTTAAAGTCATGGTTTGAAGAAGTTCTCAAGTGAGTCTAAGGTTAAGTCCAACGGGAGGCAATTGTGTCCCCTCAAAATTTGCATATTCAAGTTCTAACCCCCCCAGTACCTCAGAATATGAGCTTATTTGAAAGTGGGATTGATGTGAATGTCAGTGGGTTAAAATAAAATTATGGAGGGAGGGGAGAATTAATTCAATATGACTGGTGTCCTTATAAAAAAGGAAAAATTGGGACACAGACACATGTACACAGGGGAAATGCCACAAGAATATGAAGGTAGGAATCAGGGTGACACCTCTAAAGCCAAAAACCAACCTTGCCATCACCTTGATCTAGGCTTCTAACCTCCAGTTATAGCAGCCCTAGAAAACCAGAAATGAAGTGTGATGTCACCAAGCCAAGAACAGAAAGAGTTTCAGATGGAGGTCGTGGTCAAGTAGGGGGACAGAAAAAGTGACCCTGGTAAGGCAACAGAGGTCATTGACAACCTTGAAAAGAATAACTTCAGTGGAGTAAAGAAGCAGAAGCCAGATGAAAGAGGGAAAGAAAAACAAATTTTCTAGAACATTTAGGAAGAAAAGATGATAGAATGAAAATTAGAGAGGAATCACTGGATCCGTTTCTTTCTTTTCTTTCTTTTTGAGACAGGATCTCACCACCTCACCCAGGCCGACCTCTGACTCCTGGGCTCTACAATCCTCCTACCTCAGCCTCCCAAGTAGCTGGGTTACAGGTGCTGCACCAGTGTTTCATGCCCTCTGTATTTTTTTTATTTAAAAAAAAAATTGGTACAAGTATTTGATGAGGACCACTAGTCAGTGGAGGAAGAAAGGTTGAAGGAGAGATGAAGAAGGAAAGAGAGAGGGGAGAAAAAAGAGGAGTGAAAGGAAAAGGAGGGGGAAGTGGGGAAATCCAAGGGGAAAAGCAGATGAGAATTCCTCTGGTTTGGATCTTTTTTTTTTTTTGGTTTGGATCTTGAATGTCCCCCAAAGGCCCTTGGGTTAAAGGCTTGGTGCCCAGCTTGGTGGCATTGGGTGGTGGTGGAGGACTCAGGAGACGGGAACAACAAGAAGTCCTTAGGTGATTGGACGTGTCTCTGAAGGGGATTGTGGGGCCCTGGCCTCTTGTCCTTTGCTTCCTAGGCTAGCATGGCAGTGGTGGGGACAGCCACATCATATTTCTAAGCATCAGTGGCTATACAACAGGGATCTATAACAGGGAACAGCAGGGGCAGAGGTTTTGGGACACAGTAAGGCATCCGGTGATCTGTGGTGGCTGTGGCAGTATCCTCCGCAGGCAGATTATATCACGTGATTTTGACTATGATCCTAGCTGCTGATCTTGCTTCTGTCTTCTGAGCTGCTTCGCCAGTCTCACTGGGGATTCTGGGAGCTGCCCACTGTCTTTTTGATCCATTCTTTATCTGTTCCAATCAACTGAGTCAGTTTCTGTTGCTTACAACAAAGATCTATGCCTGAGTCAATCATGCATGATGCCCAGCACTTCATAAGAAGCAGCTTTTAAAATCTTCCCAACAAATCTAAAAGGTAGAGTTCCTTGATCATCTCCATCTTCTCAAGGAGGAAACTGAGAAACTGAGAGATAAAGAACTTAAGTAACTTGCCCAACGGCACACAGTTAGCAGATAGCAGAGATGGGCTCAAACTTAGGCCTTTTTGCCTCCAAAGCACTTAAGAACCATTCTCTGCTGTGCCTTTCCTGAGCAAGCTCCACCACCTCCATTAAATGGCAGTAATGACAGTGAAACATCCTCCCTGTGTCCCTGCACTGGGCCAATACAGCACAACAACTCTGACTCTGTTCTCAGAAGATCAGTTTGTCAGCCATTTACACTATTTGTGAATTCCTGGGGCTCCTTGACACCAGTGTCCTCATCTACAAAATGACAGGCAAACTTCCTCCCTACCCTTTGGACTCTAAGACAATACAAGGAAATTCAGTTTCCAAAGCAAGGTTCCCCATCTAGGGGATAAGGTTGTATTTCTCCAAGCCAGAGCTAGAAGACTTAATGGTTCACCCTTCTGGTCTTCAAGGGGTTACCATGAAAACAGGCCTTCTTCCCTGTCTCTATTAAGTCAGCTCAGGTCATAGTTAGGAATGCTAGAGGTTTACTGAGGATGGGATACACCTCTATAAGATAAAGGAGGAGACAACAGGATTGAGCAGGGAGGGACTTGGATCATAATATAGATCTCAACTGACTCAATGTGATATTTTGAAGCAAAGATTACTCATTTGAGAAGTCCTGCAGTAGGCAGAAATATCTAGGCCTACCTTCACCATACTTGGTCATTATCTGGGGCTGCCCCTCAAGAACATAGCCCTGGCTCAAAAGTTATGGTGGATACCTGTAGTGCTGCAGTTAATTGCACTCCTCTCAGCTGAATGTCAAGTTCTCTCTTGAAGGGAGAGCTGAATGACACACCTCCATGGCTCCTGCACCTAACACCCACCTTCTTTTCTCTGGGAATTCTATAGATTGAGAGATTTTTGTCAGATCCATGTTATTTATTAAAGAACCCATACTTCTGTCCCTCTACTAAAGTTCATGGGCTAAGACATCCACTCTGACCTGAATCTACTTGATTAAGTGAACCCAAATCTTCAGAGATATATAAAGCAGTTGCTCTTTAAAATAATAGTAATTATATTTCAGATCCCTATTATAAATATTCATTAGAATTTTAATTCATTAGCAAAACTCAACTCCGACAAGCTTCTGAGACCTCCCCTTTCTTCTGCTTGTTTACATCAATACCTAAAGGAATCCCAGCAGCTCATATTTTGTGAGTATGACCAAGCAACCTCACAAAATTGCCCAGCTATTTCATATAGTAGATCAGTAAAGCACTAACGTTGAAAGAAACCTCAAATAGCTGCCCCTAGATATGACTACCTGCCTCAGTACCACTGTCTCCATGCCAGTGAATCAGAGTTTGGGAGACAGAATAACCATTCCTTTTACAAACTATTACTAAGCACTTACTCAACATCAGGCTCTATTTCATATACTAAAATTAGAATGATTATGTGGTTTTAAAAGACATCTATAAATTACTTTATAACTCTTTCTTCAAATGATAGAGCCTAACTCCTCTTCCCTTAAGTGTGGACCAGATTTTATGACTCACTTCTAACAAATAGAAGGAGGCAATAGTTAGTGTTTGACTCCTAGATTATACAAGACACTGCATCTCCCACCTTGCTCTGAGGAAATGAGTCGCCATGTTGTGAGGATACTCAAGCAGCCCTATAGAAAGGTCCATGTAATAAGCCTCTGGTGAACAACCATGTGGGTGTCCCATCTTGGAGGGGAGTCAAGCCTTCAGATGACTGCAGCCCCAGACAACATCTTGAGTATAACTTCATGAGAGACCCTAAGCCACACCAGCCAGGCAAGTTACTCCAAAATTCCTAACACATAGAAACTGAGATAATAAATATCTTGTGTTGTTTTAAGTCACCAAGTTTTGGGGTAATTTTTTATATAGCAAAAGACATAGTGAGAAACAAGACCCAAGAAATGTCTCTTTATATCTTTTTGGCCAGACCTGGGCTGTGGACGCTCCCACTTCAAGGGAATCAGGGGAGGTACATGGTCTTCAATGGGCACAAGATGCTCTAAATACAATTGGAGCCTGTTGGAGAAGAATGACAAGAGACTGGATGTTGGGAGGCCAAATGGAAGTGCTGCCACACTACTGCCATAGATAAATAAATCAACTGGAATCCAAAGTTCTGACTCAGTCTCAAAAGCCTACATGGAAATGATCTTTTTTTCAAGTCTGGATTTTTGAGCACGAAGATTTGGACTTTTCATAGGTGGTGCTAAGCCATGAAATTAAAGGTGAAAAAGTCCCAACATGGTTTCCTTACTATATAATATTAAATATATCTGTTTATACCAAACATGACTCTTTTCTCCTTGAAATATTATTCTTGCCACTGTACACACTCAATTTTTTTCACACTCAATTTTTTTCCATATTTTTATTGGTGCATTATAGTTGCACATAGTTATGGGACTTGTTTTACATATTCATACATGCACACAATATAACAATAACAATATAATTTGACCAGTATCACTCCCCAGCACTTCCCCCCTTGGTCCCTTTTCTCTACTGATTTTCCTTTGATTTTCACGAGATCCATCCCTGCCTTTCTTTACCTTTTTCCTCTCTAGTTTCCACACATGAGAAAAAACATAGGAACCTTGATCTTCTCAGCTTGACTTATTTTGGTTAACACAATGTTTTCTAATTCCATCCATTTCCCTGCGAATGGTATAATTTCATCTTTTATGGCTGAATAAAATTCCACTGGTACACACTCAACTGGATATTTCCCCTCCAATCATGTGTCTTCCTTCACATCTTTCATGTAGATATTTGTTGAGCTAGAGAGGGAACAAGTGAAACTCTCCATGCAGCCATCAAATGAAAGAGTCAATTCTGTGAATTGGGAAATCGAAGGTTATGTAAGAAGAATCAAGAATGCAAGGGATGGCTTGGTGTGTAGCTCAGTGGTAGAGCAATTGCCTACCATATGCAAGGTTCATTCCCCAGCACCAAAAAAAAAAAAAAAAAAAAAAAAAAAAAAAAAAAAAAAAGCAAAGGAATGCAAGAGAGGGATTCATAAAGTAACTGAGCCTATTCTAGAGAGTTCAGAATGCAGGGGACAGAGTAACTTGTGAGGAAGAAGATGGTTTCCTCAATGAGGACATACAAAGTGTCCTTGTTGATAACTCAGAAGCCAAGGCAGATGATTCATGAAGCATAGGCAATGAGAAGATAGCCAACAGGACATGCCCTCATGTGAAGAATTTGTTTATCAGTTATTACCATTGCCTGAATTATCTCAGTTCATCAAACATGTATTGACCATGATCTACGTGCCAGAAATTCTGGTGGAAGCTAATATTCTTCCCTGCCCCTACAGGAGAGAAGAAAAAATATGATTGCTAGATGGAACTTTGGAGAACACCTATTCATTTTAGAGCTAAGAATATTATGGTCTAGAAAGATTAAATGACTCCCTGTTGTCATCAGTTAATTAACAGAAAAAGTCATGACAAGATCCTGGGTCTTCAGTGTCTCAAATGCATCAACCCCCAAACAAAACCCTGGAGATCTGGGCAGTTCCTCCACATCAGAAGGGATAGGATTTTGTGGTTACCACTTACCACTGCTGTTTTGTTTGTTTACAACTGACTTACCATGTTCAAAATCATGCCATTTGAATATTACCCCCACTTCTCAACTTGTCATGTTATTTTTCTTTGCTGTCATCAAACAGGTACCAGCTGAAATCTGGTTGAAAATTCCTCTCCACAATGCCTGGATGAATCTACCCAATGCCAATCACTCTGATCTGCTCCCAGCCCTTTTTCCCAGCTTCCTCTGGTTTCCCCCTCCTCTTCAACATTTTCAAGCCCATCGACCAGGTGGATCTGCACTTGTTAATTTTAATGGTCCTGAGGTGCTCTGATGTAAAATCAGAGGCTCCGTCTCCTGGGAAACAAAGGCAGCATTGCTCATGGGCTAAAGGTTTGCAATGAGATTACAGTTGGACCTCAGCCATTTACTGTATGGACTTTGGGAAATTATTTAACATCACTGAGCCTCGAGCTTTTGGAATGTATAATAAGGATAACTACCTACTTTATAAGGGTGATGCAAGAATTTAATGAGACCATGTATCAGAAAGCACCGATTGGCATGAAGTCTCACACTGGTATAAAGTCAGGGTTTAACATGTACTTATTATCATTATTTTATTTCTTCCCACTATCCATTTTCTCCCAAGAAGGCCTAACCCATTTTATTGTTCGAACTTGAGTTCAAATTCCCAGTTCTTCCACAGAAGCAATTCCCATGACCTCTCTGAATCTCCTAGAACAAAGCCGGACTGTGCATGATTTTTTGCCAGAGTTAAACAAAGTACCTGCTGTGTTTCTCTTCTTCAGCTTAATTGATGGGAGGGATCCAGGGAAGGATTCACTGGATGTTACATCAAGAGACTTTAACTCATGTGATGTCTTATTACTTATCCATATTTTCTTTTTTATTTCCCTGAATAGCTTTTGGGGAATGGTGTGTTGGAGATATGCAATGCCCTCTTCTCTATGTGAGTTCTAGTTCAACTGAGAAAGAAAACAAGAAATAATCAACTAGGGGTCAAATAACCCCTTTACTAAACTGACTTGGAGACTGGTTGATATGGGAGGAAAGTTCTCCTACAGAACACCTCAGTGTTAGGCAGAACTATATACTCTAAAGTACTGGACCCCTAAAGGCCTTCCCCACCGTCTGTCACCTGGAAGACCTGCCCCTGGAGGAGCAGAAGAAAATGTGAATAAGACAGGTTACACTTATCCCTTTCCCATCCCACATAGGTGACCCACTCAATCTCCCCAGGGGAGAAGTGAAGGTGAGGTAGAGGCCCAGGTGTTGAGGGGAAATCTCTCATCTTTAAAACAAAAAAGTAGGCTGGGCACGGTGGCCCACACCTGTAATTCCAGCAGCTCAGGAGACGGAGGTAGGAGAATCTCATGCTCAAAGCCAGCCTCAGCAAAAGCGAGGCACTGAGCAACTAAGTGAGACCCTGTCTCTAAATTTAAAAGTACAAAATAGGACTGGGGATGTGGCTCAGTGGTCAAGTGGCCCAGAGTTCAATCCCCAGTACCCATAAAACAAGCAAAACAAACAAACAAATAAACAAAAAGTAGGCAAGAAGCAATTACTGCTTAGCATCCTCTGTGTAATATGGATTGTATGAGCATCCTTAATTCCCCATAAAAAGTTAGGAGGTACATCAAACAGGGGTTAAGAGCCAGTCTGGGGACAGGCTGCTTGGTTTTGAATCAGGATTCTGACACTTACTAGCTATGTGTCCTTGAGCAAGTTATTTACTGTTTCTGAGTCCCTTCCTTCCTTCCTTTCTTTTCAATTTGAAGTTTTGAGATATATATATACACACATACACATACTTAGGGAAGTGATTACTACAGACAAAAAATTGTCATACCTAATATTTCATAGTTACTTTTCTTTTTATGTGTGTGGTAAGACACCTAAAATCTACCCTTTGGGCAGATAGCAGTATACAGTACAATATTATTAACTACAGGTCTCATGTTCTGCATGTATCTCTAAACTTATTCATCCATATAACTCCAGTTTGTGTGTGTGTGTGTGTGTGTGTGTGTGTGTGTGTGTGTGTCTTGAACTCCTGGGCTCAAGTGATCCTCCCATTTCAGTTTTCTGAGCAACTGGGACTATAGGCAAATGTCACTATTTCTGATTTATAACTATAACTTCATATCTTTTGTGAGTCTTTGTCTTATCATCTATAAAATGCCAGTAATGACAATAGCTACCTCACAGGATGTTTATAAGATTAAATGAAAGTTCTATAAAATACTTAAAACAGTAAAGGGTAAGAGCAAAACAAATATGAGTTTTATTACCATGAGGTTAGTGACCTTGTCTTATAAACAACTGCAGCCTGGGCTGGGGATATGGCTCAGTGGTAGTGTCTGCCTGGCATGCATGAAGCCCTGGGTTCAATCCCTAGCACTGCAAATAAATAAATAAAGATATATAACAGTGCTTCCTGCCTTGCATAGGTACCTGTGAGTAAATAAGAAAAAAAAATTTTTAAAAAAAACTGCAGGCTCTGTACTTTAAAAGGTGAAATAAAATACTACACTAGCAAGAGTTGCAAATTAGTTATTGTACTTGAAACCAAAGCAAAAATAATTATAGTTAGTTCCTAATCATTCTTGTGATCTTGGACCCTGAAAACCATCTCTCTCAAAGTGTGTAGATAACTTTGTATTACTGTGACAAAATACCTGAGGTAAACAACTTTTAAGGAGGACACATTTATTTTTACTCACAGTTTCAGTGATTTAAATCCATGGTCACTTGGCCCTATTGCCTTCGTGCCTGTGCCAAGGTAGTACATCATGGTGGGAAGCATGTGGCAGAGGAAACCTGTTTACCTCATGGCACCTGGAAAGCAAATAAAGAGACAGGAAGAGTCTGAGGGACGGTCTCAATATCCCCTTCTAGAACATTCCCCCATTACCTAACTTCCTTCTATTAGGCCCCACCTCTTAAAGGTTCCACTACTTCCCAATAGCACCACAGGCTGGTGGCTAAGTCTTTAGCGTACAGGTGTTTGGGAGACATTTAAGATCCAAACCATAACACAGAGTCACCACCTCCTGCTCTAAACTCTCCACAAAATTACATTCTTCATGTTTTTTAAAAAGAAGTCTCTTTGATCATCCCAAATCCCATTGCACATAACTTTCTTGTCTTGGTCCTTTCAGATTACTGCCCTCTCTTACAGACAGCTGTGAGGGGACTGTTTAAAAAAAAAAAAAATCCTTATGAGATTTTTTTTTATATATATTCTTCAGTCAGTGCTTCTGCTGAGCAGTGAGGTTGGCCAAGATGAAAGGCCATGGCTGTTTTTTTTTTTTTTTTTTTTTTTTTTATTGTAAACAAATGGGATACATGTTGTTTCTCTGTTTGTACATGGCGTAAAGGCATACCATTTGTGTAATCATAAATTTACATAGAGCAATGTTGTTTGATTCATTCTGTTATTTTTTTCCCTTCCCCCCACCCCTCCCACCCCTCTTTACCCTCTATACAGTAGTTCCTTCCTCTATACTTGCCCCCCTCCCTAACCCTAACTCTAACCCTTCCCTCCCCCCCATTATGTGTCAACCTCCACTTATGAGCGATATCATTCGTCCTTTGGCTTTTTGAGATTGGCTTATCTCACTTAGCATGATATTCTCCAATTTCATCCATTTGCCTGCAAATGTCATAATTTTATCATTCTTTATGGCTGAGTAATATTCCACAGTATATATATACCACAGTTTCTTTATCCACTCATCAATTGAAGGGCATCTAGGTTGGTTCCACAGTCTGGCTATTGTGAATTGAGCAGCTATGAACATTGATGTGGCTGTATTTCTGTAGTATGCAGATTTTAAGTCCTTTGGGTATAGGCCAAGGAGTGGGATAGCTGGGTCAAATGGTGGTTCCATTCCAAGTTTTCTAAGGAATCTCCACACTGCTTTCCATAGCGGCTGCACTAATTTGCAGCCCCACCAGCAGTGTATGAGTGTACCTTTCTCCCCACATCCTCGCCAACACCTGTTGTTGCTCGTATTCTTGATAATCGCCATTCTAATTGGGGTGAGATGGAACCTTAGGGTGGTTTTGATTTGCATTTCTCTTATTACTAGAGATGTTGAACATTTTTCCATATGTTTGTTGATTGCTTGTAGATCTTCTTCTGTGAAGTGTCTATTCATTTCCTTAGCCCATTTGTTGACTGGACTGTTTGAATTCTTGGAGTAGAGTTTTTTGAGTTCTTTATAGATTCTGGAGATTAGTGCTCTATCTGAAGTATGATTGGCAAAGATATTCTCCCACTCTGTAGGCTCTTTCTTCGCATTGCTGATAGTTTCCTTTGCTGAGAGAAAGCTTTTTAGTTTGAATCTATCCCAGTGGTTGATTCTAGCTTTTATTTCTTGTGCTATGGGAGTCCTGTTAAGGAAGTCTGGTCCTAGACCAACAAGATGAAGATTTGGACCTACTTTTTCTTCTATAATCTGCAGGGTCTCTGGTCTGATTCCGAGGTCCTTAATCCATTTTGAGTTTAGTTTCGTGCATGGTGAGAGATATGGGTTTAGTTTCATTCTGTTGCATATGGATTTCCAATTCTCCCAGCACCATTTGTTGAAGAGGCTATCTTTTCTCCATTGCATATTTTTGGCCCCTTTGTCTAGTATGAGAAAATTGTATTTATTTGGGTTTGTGTCCGTGTCCTCTATTCTGTACCATTGATCTACCTTTCTATTTTGGTACCAATACCATGCCGTTTTTGTTACTATTGCTTTGTAGTAGAGTTGAAGATCTGGTATTGCAATACCCCCTGTTTCACTCTTCCTGCTAAGGATTGCTTTAGCTATTCTGGGTCCATGGCTGTTTTGAAGCTTGTGATATGAGTATGAACTCAGTGAGAAAGAGTGGTCAATTAGCTGCACTGCCCAGGGAAGATTTCTGGTCATCAGCATTTTGAGGTCAGTGGGTAGTTAAGAAAAGAAAGCTAAGAATGATTCCAACTTGGAGGAGACTGAAAATAGTTTCCTTTTCTTTTCTTTCTTTTTAAAATATTTTAATAGTAGTTTAAAGTTTAAGTTGTGAATGCCCCGTTCAAGATTGAGACTTGGCTAAACAGATTCTTCCTCCCAGAACAGACAGGCATAAGGTGATAGTTATATGTGTGGGCTTTGGAGTCAAATAGGTAAGGGTTCAAGTCCCATTTTTACCACTTTTTTTTTTTTTTTTTTTTTTTTTTTACTGGAAATTGAACTATAGTCATTTGACCAACCACTGAGCTGAATCCCCAGCCCTTCTTATTTTTTTTAAAAACTTCGAGACAGTGTTATGGTTTAGATATGAGGTGTCCCCCAAAAGTTTGTGTGAGACAATGCAAGAAAGTTAAGAGGTGAAATAATTGGGTTATGAGAGACCTAACTGAATTCGTGTATTAATCCACTGATAAGGATTAACTGGGTGGTAACTGTAGTCAGGTAGGGTGTGGATGGAAGACATGGGTCATGGGAGTTTGCCTTTGGGGTTCACACTTTGTCTGTGATGAGGGGAACTCTCTCTGCTTCCTGATTGCCATGTCCTAAGCTGTTTTTCTCTGTCGTGCTCTTCTTGCCCTGATATTCTGCTTCATCTCAGGCACAGAGCAATGGAGTGGGCCATCGATGGACTGAAACCTCTGAAACCGTAAGCACCCAAATAAACTTTTCCTCCTCTAAAATTGTCTTATCAGGTCTTTTGGTCATAGCTGCAAAAAAGCTGACTAAAACAGATGGGGTCTTGCTAAATTTCCCAGGCTAGACTTGAACTTGGGATCCTCCTGCCTCAGCCTCCTGAATCGCTGGTATTACAGGTGTGTACCACACAGCAGCCCCATTCCTTTTTCTTATGACTTCGGGTAACTCAATTGTCAGTGTTCCTCTGCATAAAAGTGAGGTGATACTGTCTCATTATGAGGCATGAAGATAATTAAATAACACAATGTATGTAAAATTTGCAGTACAATGCTCTGCACATATCTGTGCCCACTAAATGGAAGGTATTAATATTACTATACATAATAATGAAAGCAATGGATGTGTTTCCATATGGAAAATATCCAGATTTAGTCTTAGAGTGCTACAGTGATGTTATTTTCTTCATCATTATGGCAAGTTGATCAAACTTAACTCTAGAAATTAAGTCTAAGAAATAAACCCCAGAAATTGTTATGAATTTCCATTCTTTTTGGTCACATACTGGCAAAAATTTCTCAAGTCACAACATGTACCCTATAAAGATTGTGATTCTAACTACCATACATATCTCCTATGTTGATGTGTTGAACCAATTCTTATATTATGACTGCTACCAAAAACCTCAGGGCAAGGGGAAATACTGGGGAATGCTATTGGCCAAATTATCTTGTTATGTTGTGGGCAAGAATGAATATGTAACAAAGAATCCCACCAATATGTACAATTAAAATGCACCAATAAAAAATATGGGAAAAAATTCTTAGGGCACTTAGAATTTCATCAGCTGAGTCAACAGGAGACATGAAGAGAACAAATGGTGAATTTTATACATAATTCAAAATTTCAATTTGATCCAACAGTTTCAATTATTTCTCTTTCCTTTCTTCTTCCAGCTCTATCTAGATGGTAAACTTGAGCTCATACGATACCTTTGCTGCCCACAGCTCACAGTGGATCTGTGGTGGGAGACTTGGAAAGAAGAGGGAGCCTCTTCCTCAGGGCTTCAGAGTTCAGGAAGGGACCACAATTTGGCAGGTGGGTGCTGGCTGGATCTCAGTGCAGGCTACCTCAACCAGGTGTCTTTGTGAAGCACACAAATTGCACAACTGTAGGCAGCAGCCCCGTTTAGCTATTATGGCAATCTTGGATTATGTATCTTTTCCCTTCCTCTGTCCAATTAGAGATGAAAGCAATTTTTCTCCAAAGGAGTCATGAAACAGGGCAAGTAGAAAAATTCTGAATAGTGAACTTGACTATTCTGAACCCGTAACATCCACTGTTCCATCTTATTTCTCTCATTCTAAACTCCACAGTTTCAGCTGAAAAGTCAAGAGTATATTTATAGAGGATGGATTCCACCACAAACTATCTGATGTACCTAATGGTAGAGGACCTTACTCAACTTTGATCCACCAGAGCAGAGACAGTGCTAATTTGGTTCTCCATTGTTTCCCCAGCTCTTCACTTAGTTCTTGAAAAATAAAAAAGGGTTAGATAAATACTTACTGCTGAAATAATTTGTTTTGATTCATTGTACCCAAATGGAGTACAATTTTTCATTTCTCTGGTTGTACATGAAGTAGAGTCACACCATTTGTGTAATCATACATGTACATAGGGTAATGATGTTTGTCTCATTCCACCATTTTCCTTCCCCCCACACCCTCCCACCCCTCATTTCCATACTACCAAAAGTGCTATACTGATTCAATGCAATTCCAATTAAAATCCCATGACACATCTCATAGAAATAGAGAAAGCAGTTATGAAATTTGTTTGGAAGATTAAGAGATCCAGAATAGCCAAAGCAATCCTGAGCAGGAAGAGTGAAGCAGAAAGTATCACAATATCAGACATTAAACTATACTACAGAGAAATAGTAACAAAAACAACATGGTGTTGGTACCAAAATGGACAGGTAGACCAATGGTACAGAATAGAGGACACAGAGACAAACCCACATAAATACTGTCTCATACTAGACAAAGGTGCCAAAAACATACAATGGAGAAAAGATAGCCTGTTCAACAAATGGTGCTGGCAAAACTGGAAATCCATATGCAGTAAAATGAAATTAAACCCCTATCTCTCACCCTGCACAAAACTGAGCTCAAAATCGATCAAGGACCTAGGAAATTAGACCAGAGACCCTGCACCAGATTGAAGAAAAGTAGGTCCAAATCTTCATCATGTCGGCTAGGGCCAGACTTCCTTAATAAGACTCCCAAAGCACAAGAAATAAAAGCAATAAATGGGATATATTCAAACTCAAAAGCTTTTCTCAGCAAAGGAAACAATCAACAATGTGAAGAGAGAGCCTACAGAATGGGAGAAAATCTTTACCACATGCACTTCAGATAGAGCACTAACCTCCAGAATCTATAAGGAACGCAAAAAATTTTACACCAAGTATACAAATAACCTAGTCAATAAATGGGCTAAGGAACTAAGCAGACACTTCACAGAAGATATACAATCAATCAGGAGATGTATGAACTGATTTTTTTAATAGGGGAATATTAAAGCCAATTGTGATTCTGTTTTTCAGTTATTTTTACATTTAGGCATGACAAAAATGCTATAAACATTTTTTTAAATCTATAGGGTGGTGGAAAAGAAGTGCATTTGATTAAATCTTCAACAAGCAATGTTTGATAGATAAAAACATGAACTTTGGTGTCTCAAATCTGTACATGTTAAGCTGGGGAAACTACACAAAGTGACAGTCTCAGTTTCCTCATCTCTAAAATGGGGCTAGGAATCCCCCTAGCAGAGTTGTTGAGATAAATTAAGTGACAATATATGTAAGAAACGTTTAGTACAGTTACTGGCACAGTTACTGGTAGCTAATGTTTCCATGCCTTCAGAAGGCTAAAAAAAAAAAAAAATTAAGTAAAAAAGGAAAAAAATTGTATAAACATGGCAAAATTTGGACAACTGATGAGCCCAGGGCATGCGCGTATAGAAGTTCATTGTATCATGCACTCTACTTTTTTATATTTGAAGCCTTTCATATATTTTTAAGTCAAAAAACAGGAAATCTACAATTTCTTCTAAACCACCCAAATACTCAGTCAAGACTTCATCTATTCCCTCAACAAATATTTATCACATGCTGCGGGCAAGGACTTTGTGTGCTACTACAGCATGGAACAGTGGAGCCCAAACCTCAGGACCTATAGTCCATTTGGAAGAAAGAAATTAAACACATAATCACATGAATAAATATCCTACAAGTTACAGAAAATGCTCTAAAAGAAATGATCTGGCTGTGCTGATAGTGAAGGACTGTGTTTGGAGAAGTCAAATCAGAAAAGCAGGGGCTGGGGAGATAGCTCAGTTGGTAGAGTGCTTACCTTGCAAGCACAAGACCCTGGGTTCAATCCCTAGCACCACAAAAAAAAAAAGAAAAAAAAGAAAAAGAAAATCAGAAAAGCTCCTGTGAAGAAGAGATGAGAAAACAGATGTGAAGGGGCCCAGCTAGGTAAAGGAAGGGGAGAAGGCACAGATGGCTGACTCTGAGGCAGGGATGGAGCACTGCACAAGGGGAGGCTGGAGAACTGGCAGAACTTCGGGGGCCCCAGTAGCATTCAGATCCTCGTTCTCCACACACTGGGAAGCCTCAAAAAGGAATATCAGAGTTGATGCTCCTTAAAAGAATGCTCTCTGGTCACACAGGACAGATTGAGGGGGGATGTTTGGATTTGCATAGAATCTCTAAAGGATACACAAGAACCCCTAGTAGTGGCTGCCTCTGGGAATGGGAACTGGAGACTCCATAACAGAAGTTGGAGAGAGACTTAATTTTCTTTGTATATGCTGTTTGTTTGTTTTTAGGGACAACTTTTATTATTTTTATGTCAAAAAAAAAAAAAAAAAAAAAAAACTCAGCAGTGCACATTTAACCCAGTATAGTGACAGGTTCTCCGGCCTCTGCCTTTTCCAGTTTGGCAAGGCCAGCCACAGAGTTTTGAACTCAGGACATCACCTCCCCAGTGATGGTGGATCTCATTTTATCTGTTATTGTAATTGGTCCTGATAGTGGCCACTGGCATAGCCAGAGCCCCTGGACTCCAAGTTGACTTGTGTAAAGGCACTTGTGACTCACTTCTTCCATGGACAATGTGTGCCAGTCTGGCCTTCTTGATGGTATGGTAGGTAACCCCCATCTGAGGACCCAGGCAGGAAGGAAGACAACCAGCTAGATGGGATCCACATCATGAACAATCACCATCAGCTGAGACTTCTTGTTCATCCCAAGAGGACAGTATGAACCCCTGCTGGAAGGACAGATGATCTCTTAGTGGGGACATCCCTTTTGCCTGCGGTTTTCTTCTCAGCCAGGGCCTCTGCTCTTGCTGTGTCTCTGGTCCATACTTCTGGGTCAGCTTCTGCAACAGAGTGGCTGACAGTGGTTCCAGGCCTGGGTGAATTGATGAATGGCAGGAGGCACTTTGAGTCAATGAGAGAGGAGAGTCCTTTGCCACTGCAACCAGTTGTAGCAGGCCCATTCAACAAAGCTGGTGAGGTTCCTTCTGGGCTGGATGTCCTGTTCAGTTCCAAAATCCTTAGGCCTTTTCTCAAACATGGAACTTATCACCTGCTTGACCTTCTGCCTCTTCATGACAGCAGGACCTGAGTCACCTTCTTCCTCTTGGCCTTCTTTCCTCTCAACATCTCAGGCAGCTGGAGGGAAGAGATACACATGCCCTTTTGTACCATTGATGGGTTTTCTATTAAAAAGAAAAACTCCCTGTAAGAGAAGAACAATCACCTCTCTCAGAGGAAAAACAATATCTAAACCACGCATGAGAAGCACACACTTACATGCACACACACAAGCATGGGGTTACATAGCAATGGAGTGGAAGACAGGCTGACAACAGGTTTCAGCCCAAACAAGAGCTTCCCCAGTGGTAGTTTGGCGTCATCTTTCTTTATGCCTTCCAGCAGCAGGTCCTCCAGCAGACCCAAGAAGGATATTTCCAAAGAAAGCTGGAGTTCTGAGAGTCTTTTAAGGCCATGACTCTTGGAGCACTATTCACGACAGACTGCCTAGAGAAATGTGTTCAGGCAGGTGGCTGGTTCCTGGAGGGTTTTTCTAGGGCAGGTGCTGGGCTTTCAAAGGTCCTTGAGAGGCTTTGCTCCAGGCTTGGGGAGGGGGCTTAGAGCAAAGTAAAGACAATGCCTAATGGATCAGTGGGGACAGAGGGGCCTCATGGGGGCCTCATCTTTGGGAACTGAAATTCTACTTGCTGCAAAATATACAACTTACTAAAGCAATCAGATGGTAGCCGATATAAGAGGGCTGATTTTATTCTGTGTGACCTTTCCCATGGCCTTTCTTTTTCGGTCTGTCATTTTCAACCAATCATTTGATTATAATTTGCTTGAAGATTTTCTTTGTAACCTGTAAGAATATGGTTCAAAATATGTAGACCAGGGACTTTGCTGCATGGTAGAATTGTGGGTTACATTTTTGTTCTTCCTCGGTTCTGACTTTGCTCCAGCAAACATGTCTACTTTTATAGTAGAGATGGGCATGACCTTATCTTTTTCAAAGTTTGCGTGCATTTTGCCACCAAGAAATTGTTGCTTTCATAGGAGAACTACAGTATGAACAAAACTCAGGGTTTAGAACAGGTAAAGGATAAGTACTGCTGAGGTTTGGAACCTCTACATCCATACATTTTTTTCTTTTATTTCATTTCTTTCTTTTTTTTTTTTTTTTTTTTTTTTTTTTGAGGTTCCTTGTACTTCAAGGTACAAGATTTTTTCTCGATTCTCCAGCTCTACATCCCCCGCCCCCACCTGATTCCCCCAACACCTGCAGCTGGGGCACCCTCTTGAACCATATTCTTCACTTCAGCTGCCTTTATAAATTAACTTTCTAAACTGGGAAAGCAATACTCCACACCGCTAAGCAGAAGCAGTTTCACAAACGCAGATGGAAACAGAGAAATGGGACCACATTCACTTGGTGATTTGCATAGGGCCAGACACTGAAAGCAGGGGCTTCTAGAATTCAGCCAAGGCATTCTTACAACTCCTGAAAAGTTACCCCTCCCCTTGATCCGGGGCCTCATCCAGTGATCCTCCACCCCTCTAGGGCTGTAGCTGTAGGAATAGGGACTGAGTAGTTGCTGCAGAGCCAAGTCGCCTGGGTTCAAATCTTCACGCTGCCACTTCAGCTTGCTGCACTCGAACAAATTACTTCATTTCACTAAATTCCTATTTCTTCATCAGCAAAATGGGAACAATGTGAATTGAGATAATGCATGTGGCACCTAGTGAGTACTTAGTGGATGTGAGCTATTTTAAATATCAGTAATTCTGTCACTTCTTCCTGCAGTTTCTCAACTCTCAAATTTAAATTTCTCTCATTTAGAGGTCTGTTTTTGACTAAAGAAAAAAAAATATATGCATCCCCTTCCCCTGGGGCATGGTGACACACACCTATAGTCTCAGGTACTCAGGAGGCTGAGGAAGGAGGATCGCTTGAACTCAGGAGTTCAAGGCCAACCTGGTCAAAATAGGGAAAACATTCGTTTTATTTTTGGATGATGAAGAAAATTTAACTTGGATTGCTTATGTGATGTCACTAGCGTAAGGGAGAAAGAATTGCCTAATTATTTGGTGAGCTGTAATTGGACCGCTCCACAGAACAGTGTTCTGGGTGTGGAAGAAGAAAGAGGAGGAGGAGACATTGCAGTCTGAGTTCTTAACAGAAGGGAGGGCAGAGGAAGGAGCAATCAGTAAGGAAAGTCCCCTGGAGGAGTTCAATGTTTAATTGCCTTAAATGATGGTATGATGGGATGGCAGAGCCATGGTTGGTGATTTGAGATTTAGAACTATAGGTCTAGAACAGTGGCTCTCAATTGGAGGCAACTTTGCTCCCCAGGGACATTCAACAATGTCTAAAGATCTTTTTGTCAACACAACTGGGCCCGGGAGAGGGCTACTGGCATCTACGAGACAGAGGATAAACATCCTACCTGGACAACTACCAGGACAGTTCCCCACAGCAAAGAATTGTCCAGCCCCAAATGCCAATAATGCCAAGAAACTGAGTTCATAAGAGTTTCGCTTTTTGAGATAGATAAATAATTGCCCTCCTTTGTTCACTGACATTCTGATAAGTATTTTCAAGAATCTTTTAAATTTCTGACAACAGTGTTTTCAGACGCACCTGGTAATAGCATCCTCTTTTCCCATCAACTCACCCTGGTCTCATCCTCACTCACCTAATACCCATCACCCTACAAACGCTTCCTTCTCTCGGAGAAAGGAATCAAAATTCAGGAAAGCAGTAGCCACACGTGTTAATGATTATGTGATATCACCATAAAATTCCAGTCCCAGTAGCCTTCTCATCAATGCTTCTTTAGATAAGTCAAGACACGTCACCCCAAGGGGCTGCTGGCCAAGCAGATTCAATTAAAAGAGCTTGTAGCACACTAGAAAGAAACTTATCAACATGATCAGTCAGAAAGAGTTTTCCTGGCTGTTTGTTAATGCATTTCACCAATCAAACAACTGAGGAATGTGACTGCTGGCTGTTGACCCCAGTAACCCAACACCACTGTGCTGTACTAAATTGATAGTTTAAAAGAATGTTTACCCCCTTTACTGTATGACTCTGCTAGATGTCCTTGTATAAGAGGATGAACCTGGCTTCCAAGAGTCTGATGTGAAAGGCAAGAGACACAAAGGAACTGAACTTACTGTGTAAATGTACCCCCTCAGACTCAGGTCCCTTGAGAGCAAAAGGCCACATCCCTTCTTAGAAGTCCACCAAGGGAGAAAACCAAAGGTCTTTCCCTGAAGCCATGAGCGTCTCAGGTGGGAACATTAGGGTGTGCCCTCCTATCACACTCCCTTTCAGAACTACTTGACTTTGATAGCTAATTCAGGTCTGAGATGTACAAAGCAAATACAGATGGCATTCCAGACAATCAACCATCACTGAACAGGAATTTAAGTAAATCAACAGCTTATTGGCATTAGTAAGAGCCAGTGATCATGTGTAGTTTAAGGACTGTTTGAAAAGAAATGTCATTGGGGTCAGACTAAATGACTTAATGGCTAACAAGCACTGCTACTATTTATTGAGCACTTATTATGGCAACTGCTCTGGGCACCCTGCTTTGGACCATTTAATTCTTGCAACATCTGTGAAGCCAGTATTATTATACATCCCTGAATTACAGATAAAGAAAGTCTTTGGAAACAGGGATTAGGAAGAACGCTCACAAAATTTGCCTCTGCGGAGATCTGGATGAGAGGCAGGAGGGGTGAAGTCCTGGCAGAAGAGCCCGACAGAGAATGCAAGATGACAAAGTCAGTAAGGGAGGGGGCGGCTTGGGCACTTGAGGTAAGGCAAGAGAGGCTTGGTGGTCTGATGAGAAGACCATCTGCCAGAGTCCAGAGCTCCAAAGTGTAGCATGCAACTATTTTTGGCATAAAGGATCAATGTAGATTTTTTTTTAATATCTATTTTTTAGTTGCCAATGGATCTTTTGTTTAATTTTATTTATTTATATGTGGTGCTAAGTATCAAACCCAGGGCCTCACACATGCTAGGCAAGCACTCTACCACTGAGTCACAGCTCCAGCCCCAATATAGGTGTTTAATAATTGTAAATCACCTAAAAAGATTATTCATTTTTCAGTTGTCATGCTTTGAATTAGTTCAAGGGGGAAAATATCTGAGTTTGGTGCTAATATTTTTTAAATATTTTTTTAGTTGTGGATGGACTTTTATTTATTTATATATGGTGCTGAGAATCAAACCCAATGCCTCATACAAGCTAGGCAAGCATTCTACCCCTGAGCCACAACCCCAGCCTGCTAATGTTTTTAAAACTTAACACATGCTACTTTTTTTTTTTTTAACTAAGAGAAAGTAAGTCTTTTATTAAGATTCTTTCTCTCATGGTTGTTTGTGGGATTTGTTTGTGTTTTGTTCTGCTTTTTAGACAGGGTCTCACTATGTTGCCTAGGCTGGTTTCAAACTCCTAGACACAAGGTATCCTCCTGCTTCAGTCTCATGTGTAGCTGGGATGACAGATGCATGTCACTGTACCCAGCCTAGGCTGAGATTTTTGGGGGAGTGGGGGGAGTACTAGGAATTGAACCCATGGGCACTTTACCACTGAGCCATATTCCTAGCCCCTTTTTATTTTTTTTATTTTGAGACAGGGACTTGCTAAATCACTTAGGGCCTCTCTAAGTTGCTGAGGCTGGCCTCAAACTTGCCATCCTCCTGCCTCAACCTCCCAAGTTGCTGGGATTACAGGTGTGTGCCACTGTGCCCAACTGGACTGAGATTCTTAATAGAAAATATTGTTTGGTTTTTACTGTATTTGTTTTTTATGTTACCTTCTATTTATAGTAAGTGATACTGGTTTCCATAAGTAATACTTATGGTAATTATATAAAGTTTCATTTAAAGATGAATTTATTTTATAAGAAATTTGATGTAGGGCTTGGGTTGTGGCTCAGTAGAAGAGCACTCACCTAGCATATGTGAGACACTGGGTTCAATCCTTAATACTACATACAAATAAATAAAATAAAGGCCCCTAGACAACTAATATATATATATGTATGTATATATATGTATATATATATATATATTTTTTTTTTTTTTTTTTTCCCCCTGCTGGGGATTGAACCCAGGGCCTTGGGCTTGTGAGAAAAACACTCTATCAACTGAGCTATATCCCCAGCCCCTGAAAAAATATTTTTTAAAAATTTTTAAAAAAAGAAATTTGATGTAAAGAAAACTGGTTAAAAAGAAGGATGAAGCTGGGCATGGTGGCACATGCCTGTAACCCCAGAGGCTCAGGAGACTGAGGCAGGAGGATCACAAGTTCGAAGCCAGCCTCAGCAACTTGGAGAGGCCCCAAGAAACTTAGCGAGATCCTGTCTCAAAATAAATAATAAAAAAGGGCTGGAGGTGTGTCTCAGTGGTTAAGTGCTCCTAGGTTCAATCCCAGGGAAGGAGGAGGGGGAGGAGGAGGAGGAGGAGAAGGAAGGAGGAGAAGGAGACACAGGTATGGCGAAAACCTGGAGAGTGGTATGGGAATGACTGAAGGTGTCCTAGAGAGAGGTGCCTCAGGGAAAAACTAAGACTCTAAGGAAATCAAAGTCAATTGGGAGGACTGTGGAAGAAAAAGAGAAAGATTTGATATCAGATTACATATTCACAGGGGAAGATGTTAACAAAAGGAGAATCCTTCCTTGAATTTGTATTTGTGTGACATCATGAAAAACAGTTTAGCAAATGTTTTCTTTGTCTAAGCTATACAGTGCAGTGATTGGTTAAGAAATGGAAATCCCTATCAACTAATTGACTGGTTTCGTTGATATAAGAGCAACCCATCACTTATTTTCCCATCCAACAGACTGGCAGATTAAACACACACACACACACACACACACACACAGAGGCATACACATGCACACACACACTCACACACTCATACACACACACAGATGTCTGAATGGAGCTGTTGTTTTGGTAACACTGTGAATTGCTCTGTGCAGGAACAGAACATTAAAACTTGGAGGAAGGGTTGGCCTTTTCCATACAAGAGAGCAGCTTTGCACCTGATAGAGTGTGAGGGGTAGCATATGACCCTTGCCTTCCAACAGCCTTCCAACTCACAGGCATGCATCTGACATGTATGCCATTTAGTTTATGTGTAGAAGTAGGAATTGGAATTAAGCCTCCATGTGCTGTTAATGCACCTCAGGTCGAACCAGTTTCATGAATAGATTTGCAGCCTTGGAAAATTGAGTCTCTTGAGGAAGGGAAGTCTTGGAGGGCTGAAGAACTTGGGAGGGAGTGTGGGGACCTCAAGAGGAAAAGAAGAGGGCCCTGAAGTCCACTGATCCTGCTTCCTCAGTTTGATCAGGGTCATCCATCTGGGATTAACATGAGCCACCAACTGGTTCACCAACTTAGTTCATTTTTTGTCATTAAATATTTCAAACGTATAGAAAGTTAAAGATATATGCTAATCATTAGTTATGTGATCATCACCCAGATTGAATATTATTAACATTTTCAGCTTGATTTCGTGAGTCATCTTTGCAAATGGTGTTAGAAGTGTGGTCCTTAAGAGGCTCTGGGGTAAATCATCCGGGGAAGAAGGCCTTAGGTACCATCCAGAGTTACCCCACTGTTACTGAACATAATTCACATGGAATTAATGCTCTTATGAGAAGAGACCTGAGAGAGCTTCCTTTCTCTCCCATTCTCTCTCTGCCACATAAGGACACAGACAGAAGACAACCATCTATGAACCATGAAGGGGGCTCTCACCAAGCACTGGATCTGCTGGTGTCTTTTCCTCAGAATTCCCCAGTCTCCAGAACTGAGCTATAAATGTTCAAGTCATTCAGTCTGTGCTATGTCAGAGCAGCCCAAAGTGACTAAGACACCCTACAAATAAGGAGAAATCAAAGGCTGGGAGTAGTCGAGTGACCTGCCCAAGGTGTGGCATACACCCAGAGCCACACCTACACCCAGGCCTCCTGACTCCACTGCAGAGCCTCTGCCCCTCCACAGTCACCCACCGTTCTCCAGCTATGATGCCTGCTCCTCCCTCTGCCTTTTCAGACTCCTCAGGTCCCACCCAAAGTCTGACTACTCTTTTCCCTTTCATTTATATTTTTCTTTTCCAAATTCAGAATAAGATCTATTGGCCTCCTCTCTCTCTCTTATAAGGTCTATCTGGGATAGCCTTTATTTCCTGAAGCTTCAGATTTCTTTAGAAGTCATACTAATGTTAACAGTAATAATGGCAATAACGAACAGTCGATGCCAGGCTCTCCTCTGAGGGCTTTGTAGGCATTGTCCATTGAACCTTCCACAGCAATATTATGAGGTCATTATTATGATTTCCATTTTAGAGATGAGGTAACAGAGGCTCTGAGATGTTAAGGCTCAGTCATGGGCACAGCTAGAAAGAGCTGTGATGTCACACCTGCTGGTCCCATTGGAGCAAGGGTGGAGCTGATGTGCCCTGCCAGCTAATCTCGTCTTACCTCTTCTCTCTCCCCCTCACCTAGACCAAGGGAATCCCCAGGCCTAGCTGCACTCAAGAACCACTGAGGAGTTTATTTAAAATAACATACTGAACCAGGCATGGTGGCACACTCCCAGTGACTCGGGAGGCAGAGGTAGGAGGATTGCAAATTCAAAACCAGCTTCAGCAACTTAGCAAGATCCTGTCTCAGAATATAAAATAAACAGGGCTGGGGATGTAGCTCAGTGTTAAGTGCCCCTGGGCTCAATCCCCAGTACCAATAAATAAATAGGTAAATATGATACTGAGGGTTGAAGGTATAGCTCACTGTAGAGCCCTTGCCCAGCATCCACGACATCCTTGGTTTGATCCCCAGCACTAAAATAAAATTTTAAAAAATAAAGATTCTGCCACAGAGACACATACAGGCTCCTTGTCTCTCACCAGGTGATGCCCTGCACCACCTGGGGACTTGCCCTCAAGAAGGTCATTGACAAATGTGGCCCCTCAACCTGGTACCTCCAGAGCCAAATTGACAAGTGAATCTTGTATGGAAGTGCAGTGACCCAGAACAATCAAAACAATCTTGACAAAGACAAAGTTGGAAGACTCACACTTTTCAGTTTCAAAATTTACTATAAACCATCTGTGGTTATTTCCCCAGCTTCCGAGATGTATATAATTGCAAGAAATATTGTAAGCAATTGGCAATATTATAATAATGATAAGATGCGCTGGCTCAGTATTCACTCACTCAGTGCTCTAAGGCCACAGCCCAGGAATCTGTCCTTAGACCAACCTTCCCAGGTACTGCTGGTGCTCACCAGGCCTGGGGACCTCTGTTAGAGGCTGTTGACTTTTCCAGCTGGCTGGAGCCAAAGTGTCTAGGCTGCGAGACCTCCTACCCTTCACTTCCCCCTGACAGTGGGCTGCTCAGGTAGTTTCATTTATATCCACTTGTCACGTCCTTCAGTGAGAGCAAGGGTGCTGTGTCAGGGCTGGGGTCCTTTAAGACGCCTGATTGCCTAAAAAAATTCAGCCATGGGACCCTCCTGACACTTAACTCCTACAGAGGAAGAGTTGTTACATGGATGCAGAGGCCAGGGGGCCAGGAGTGACATAGTCACCACCAGCTGTCTCACCTTCTCCTTTCCCTGGGGAAGACACTTCTTCTCTGCTTCACTTTCAACTCTTCTAGTCAGCAGGTGTCCAGCAAGGTCCTGGGTCAGGAAATCCAGGACATTTTGTTCAATATTATTGAAAGGATTTCACAGCATCCCAGGGGCGGCAGAGTCATGAAAACTTAGGAGGCTGAGAGTCATTTGGTCATTTTGTGGATGAAAAACTGAGTTTCAGAAATAGGAACAATGTTTTCATTTTGGATGGGAGGTATCTATATTTTCAAAACATATTTATCTATGAGGAGATTCAGGGCTTACCCTGAGTGTGAACTTAGCAAGTAGATGAGTTGGTTAATTATCCATAACAAGGAACAGAATGTTCCAATGGAGTTACCAAATTAACCCTCCAAAGTGTGTGAAACTTTCTCTCTGGTACATATTGATTGGGTAGACTTGGAACATATTTCACTTGTCAGTGGGTACACAATTATTTGGAAAGTCATTCTCAGAAAGCTATATTCATATTACCTAGAAATTTCCTCCCTACAAAAATTTCCTGTCACTATCCAGGACTGGAATTGAAGAATGGACTGTGGACTCCAGGCATGTGACAAATCCAGAACTTGCCAATACCTAGGTCTGAGCTTTATTCAATCATTTCTTTGTCCACACTCTTCCATGACTGATCATTATTAAATGGCCCTTGAACTTGGTCAGCTCACTTATTATTCAATCAAAAACATCTTCCTGTTGAAAAAACTTTTTAGAATTGTAGACAATCAAATGCCATAGAGTTCCCTGTCTGTGCGGTAAAATCTTCAAAGTTTTCAGGAAAATAATAGCCAATGTCATTGAAACTGTTGAGCATTTTCCATGTATTAGGCACTGTTCTAAGCACTATATGTGCCCTCTGTCATCGGACTTTGCAGTGATCTTTTGAAGTAGGTACTACTATTATCCCTTACTGTTATTATCACTTTATAAAGTCAGAAATCTGAAACTCCATTACTAGGATGCAACCCTAGCCAGGCTTACTGCCAAACCTGCCCCTTTGAGGATCGTACACTTCCTAATTCTGCAAGTGGGATTTGAGATATTGAAAACTATCTACTTTATAAAGATTTTAATGAAAAAAAATCATGCTGTGGATACAAAGGTGTTCAAGAGAGCACTTTGAGGAGGGGTCAGATGGAATCAATTAATATATTAAAAGACAAAAAATTCAAGGAGTACATTGGAGACAGATGAAGTGCAATAAAAACACTGAAGAGGGAGGGTCAATGGGCAGGCAGGCAGCAAAACTCCTGGAGGAGGTAACATTTGTGATCTCCTTGAATGACAAATAATGCATTTTTGGTGAAAAGAGGGGAAGGGCAGTCCCCAGCTGCCAGACAGTGTGGACTCACTAGCTGGGCAGCTTCATGGAGGGACCCCAATTTCCTCCTCAGGCCAAGTGGAGGGTAGTTCTGTGGATGGTTGGGAAGGTAATGCATCTCCAATAGCACACAGGAGGAGCTTACCGATGCTCTGTTCCCTTTTGGGTTCACTGAGTCATTTTCAAACCCCTCGCTCTAGGGCCACTGCCCAGCAAAGTTAACCCTCATCAAGGCTGTGCTCTGGCCAGATATTCAAAAACAGTTGAGCCACTTAAACTCAACAGGATTTGTAAAGGAAATGAGTACTATGGCCCAATCTCAGCGGTGTGGCGAGAAGCTACTGTAACAGGACAAATGGATTGTTTATCAGCTTTCTATCTGCCCCTAACAAAACCATGTGAAATGAGCCATTAAACCCAGTTTTTTAAAAAGATGACAAACACTGGCTAATTTACTGGAGTAGAACATATTAAGCCAAATGTTTAGTTTTGCATTAAATCTATATCTAGCATTTTCATTAAAAGGAGCAAAATGTAGACTTTATTGATGCTTCAGTGCCCATTTCAGATTAATGCTTAACATTGAAAACTGTGCATGAAATTGCAAATGTATCTGCAAACACATCAGAAGGGGCAGGCTAAGTGCTCTGTGCTTATTCATAGCCAGCCCTTGCCAAGGCTGCCCATGTGTTATTGCAGGACTCATTTGGCCATGCTTGCCTAGGCTGTGCATAGTTAATACCCCTGATCGCTTAGTTAAGTACCCTGCTAGATAGACATAGAGGAAACATAGAAGGCATGGGGGACAAATCATTTTTGTGTAATAAACAATTAAGTCATGATATACTTCTTTTGTTGTATTGCTATTTGTGGGGTTTTTTTTTGTTTGTTTGTTTGTTTTTTTTGGTATTGGGATGGAACCCAGGGGTGCTTAACCACTAAGCTACATCCTCAACCCTTTTTATTTTTTATTTTGAGACAGAATCTCACTCAGTTGCTTAGGCCCTAGCTAAGTTGCTGAGGCTGGCTTTGAACCTGCCATCCTCCTACCTCAGCCTCCCGAGTCGCTGGGATTACAGGAATGAGCCCATGCCTGGCTATGATATACTTCTTGATTCATACTTGATTTCCTGATACAATTAGGTTAATATTTTCTGAAAATGCTGTTACTTTCCATAATCATCATTCATGGTCACAGTTTAGCTGAGGTAGCCAAAAAATACAAAGGACTAAAGATCTTAGAATTAAAAAAAAAAATTAAATGATGGAACCTAATTTTTGCTACCACCAAAACTAATAAGATGAAACTTTTTCCCATCACGAGATGAGAACTTTTATTTATTTTTTTATAATCTTAAATCTTGATTCCAGTTACTTATATGCAGATACGCAAGTAGGTGAGAAGAAATTCTGCAGTATATTTCACTATGTAGAGCAATAAAAATTAAATGATGTGTAAATGAAAACTGTTTCAGTTTTGTACCAGGAAGCAAGCTAGTGTAATTTTCATGGAAGTGGGTTCTGGAGTCAGATTCCTTGGATAAGAGTCCCAGCTCCTCTTCTTACTGATTGGCAAATTACTGATTGGCAAATCCATATGAATTTGGAATGAGGGAGGGTTAGCTCCTCAAGGGGGGGAAGGTGGTGTCGCAAGAGAAAATTGAAAGAGATGGGAGGAGCTGGAAAAAACGACAGGTGCCAGAGCACCTTCGAGGGATAATAATGTAACTGAGGAATAGAGGGCAGAAACAAAGGCCCACTCTTAAATCCATAGGGCTGACCAAAGCCCAGAGGCAAAAGATTTAATAAAGAGCTGAGGAATCGTTTCTGACAACAATGAGGATCCATAAAATAGGTTCAGATCCAGCCCTAATTTACAAAAGCAACTCCATATTCAGGGTTTGCCCCACCAATTGCCAGTTGGTGATCACATCAGAGCAAGTTGTATAAACCTAGTGGTCAGAAAGCGATTTCTCTCTCTCTTTTTTCTTTTTTTTAGGAAGAAATTTCTTATAGGTTTTAGAGGGTAAAGTGGAATATGTCAAAGAGGAGAGCTGATGGAATTGTCTAGAGACTTCCAGACACTTTTTGATTTTATGTTCCATCTTTGTGTTTCATTTGGGCAGGTATTCTCTCTGAATAGCATACAAGATTAAATACTTACTAGGACTGCTGACACAGGCCTTTGCTGAGGATCTCAGTATCACCCAGGACTCAATTTCAGGGTGGCTTTTGGTTTTAGGAATACCTTCCAAGAATTCTTGTACTATCTTGAGGGATTCTCGCTCTGTGTTTTGGTCCCAGAGAATAAAACACTATCATCAAGATCTCTATTTCCCCATCTGTGTTCAAATTTTGAGATACTTTATTAAATATATTTTTCTCTTCTGTAGAACTCAGAGTTTTTAAGATGCTAATGTGCTGTATAAATATCCAAAAGAGAGTAAGACACACCAAATTTAACCCCAAGATAACTCTCTTAGGCTAGTCTATTTCTTTTTCCTTTCCTTTTATTTTATTTTATTTTTTTTTGTTTTTTGTTTTGTTTTGTTTTGAAGAGATGGGGTCTTCTTAAGTTGCCCAGGCAGGTCTCAAATTCCTGAGCTCAACTAATCCTCCTGCTTTGGTCTCCCAAGAAACTGGGACTATAGGTATGTACTATCATGACTGACTTTGGCTAGTATATTTCTAACATTTTACTCTGAAAGCCATTTTTCTAAGTTTGAATGTAGGAATTTCCACTTCTACTTGATGTAAAAAGCCAAAAGGGGATGTTTCTTCCATATTAACAAGCTGAAAATAGACAACCTACAAAACCATAATTGTTTTGAGCCTACCAGAGAAGTAACCAAGGAAACTGAATTCCAAAGGTTGATAGACCCATCCTAGAAGACAAGGCATATCAAGAGTTTCTCTTTTGACAGAGAATGGGAATAAGAAATAGTCACCATAAAACTGGATAAGAAGAAAACAAATTCCTACAGGCTGAGTGTAAACTAATACTCAATTAATCTTTATTATATTGAACAGACCCAAGGATTTTTTTTTTCCCAAGCCAACTTGTTATCTGACCAAATTAAATCTTTATTGTTTCAAAACCACATCAAGAAAAATACATTTCCAATCTTGGATTAGGCAGAGTTTTGTTATAACATCTAAAGCATGATTCATAAAATAAAAAAATTGATAAATTGAACTCATCAAAACTTAAAATTTCTATTCCAAACAAATATACATGTTGCTGGGTATGGTGGTGCATGCTTATAATCCCAGCTACTCGGGAGTCTGAACCAGGAGGGTCACAAGTTCAAAGCCAGTCTGGGCAGCTTATGGAGACCCCATCTCAAAATGGGTGTGGCATGCAGCTCATTGGTCCCTCCTAGATTCAGTTGCTCTATACTGCAAAAAGTCAAAACAAAAACAAACAAACAAAAAAACATGTTAAGAGAATGAAAAGGTAAGTCCCAGACTGGGAGAAAATATGTACAAATCATATAACTAAAAACAAAAATTTGTATCCAGAACATATAAAGACATTTCAAAACTAAATAAAAAGAAAGCAACCAATTTTTCTTAAAATGGGCAAAAGATTTCAACATATACTTCACCAAAGATATACAAATGGCAAACAAGTATATGGAAAGATTCTCAACATTATCAGTCATTACAGAAATGCATCTCCAAACCACAATGGGACACCACTACTCACCTATTAGAATGGGCTTTAAAAATAAAATTAAAAACCTGATGACAATAAATGCTTAGGGGAGAATCTGGAACTCTCGGACACAGCTGGGGGAAATGTAACGTGGTATGGCTATTATATAGAAACAGTAGGTTGAATGGTGTCCAACCAAAATTCATGTCCACCCTACATCTCAAGATATGACCTATTTGAACAAAGAGTCTGAAGATTTAAGGTCATACTGGATTAGGATGGACCCAATGACTGGTCTCCTTAAAAGAAGAAAAGAGGACACAGAGAGGCACGTGAGAGAAGGCCATGTGAAGACCGACCTTCTTGACTGCAAGTCAAGGGATGCCAAGGATCTCTAGGAGACCCCAGAAGCTTCAAAGAGGCAAGAAAGGATTCTTCTCTAGAGCCTTCAGAGGGAATATGGCCCCACCAACACCTAGATTTCAGACTTCTAGCCTACAGAACTATGTGGTAATAAATTTATGTTGTTTTAAGCCACCAAGTTTGTGGTAATTTATGGGAGCTCTAAGAATCTGAAAAAAAATTGACCGTTTCTAATTCTGCTAACCCTGCATTTATGACATAACTCAAGACTCCTATTCCAAGATAACTTCCCAAGAGAAATGAAAGCTTATGCTCATACAAAGACTTTACATGAACAGTTTATAGCAGTTTTATCTGTAGTCAACAAAGACTGGAAATAATCCAAATGTCCTCCAAGTGGCAAATGGATAAAACAACTTTGGTATACTCACACTGTGGAATATACCCGGCAATAAAAGAAACTGTTGATAATCATAAGAACATGGAGGACTCACAAATGCAGTCTGCTAAGTGAAAAAAAAAAAAAAGACTTTCAAAAGGCATCACACTTTATGCTTCTATTTACATGACATTCTAAAAGAGGAAAAACCATAGGGACAGAGAACAAATGAGTGGTTACCAGGAATTGGGCTGAGGAGTTGGCTTTAAAGGGACAGCTAGAAGAGGAAGGAATTTCTTTCGATGCAGGAATATCCTGTGTGTTGCAGGGTTACTCAATCCTACACACTTCTTGAACTTTACAGAACTATAGGACAAAGAGTGAATTTTACTGCATGTAAAATATGAATATATTAGCAGAAACTACATCAAAGATATAGAAGCAGCCAGTCATGGTGGCGCATACCTGTAATCCCAGTGACTCCAGAGGGTGAGGCAGGAGGATGGCAAGTTTAAAGCCAGTCTCAGCAACTTAGCAAGACCCTAAGTAACTTAATGAGATTCTGTCTTTGAATTAAAAATATGAAAGAGGGCTGGGGATGTGGTTCAGTTTTTAAGCGTCCCTGGGATCAATCCCTGGTATCAAAAAATAAAATAAAAATATATATATATTAATATTTTATATATATACATAAACAGCTTGCTGGTGTTAAAATGCATCTTGTATTTACTTTTAATTTTGTGGATACTTATAATAGAAAAATCTTTGTATATCGCTTTGATACATCTAAGGAAGTTGAGGCTTCTCAGCAACAAATTAGCTCAAAACACATTACTGAAGCCAAGTGTGGTGGTGCACACCTGTAGTCCCAGCTACTCGGGAAGCTGAGGCAGGAGGATTGCAAGTTGGAGGTCAGCCTGAACAACTTAACAAGTCACTGCCTCAAAATAAAAAAATAAAAAGGACTGGGGATGTGGCTCAGTGGTAGAGTACTTGTCCAGCATGCACAAGGCCCTGGGTTCCATCGCTAGAACTGCAAAAACAAAACAGAACTTTCTTGAGCATCACCCACTCTCAGTAGTTTTCCATCCAGTGAAGGAGACTAAGAAGACCTCACAGTTTGACAGCACAGAGGACTTCAACAGGAACCACTTTTGAGCTGTTGTGATAATAAATCAGATTTGTGTAATTTTCTCAAAATAGATAATAACCTCAAAACATCCATCTGAAGAAATAAGATCACAAAAAGAGGAAGGCAGAGGAGGATGCAAAACTATCAGAGCAGTCACAAACCTCATAAAAATTAAGTCTTGAGTGTGAAATGAAAAATGGGTTTCAGTGTATTTATCAGTCTGTGAGTTACCAATTAAGAAATGTTCACTAGTACAAACAGATTTTTAACCTTTTTGTTTACCTAACCTTTTGTAAACCTAAAGTAAATAACATTATTGAGCTCCAGTGGTCTCTCCTCTTTGACAGACAATATCTGTAATTCTTAAGAAAGTGGGCTTGAGAGTTAGATAACCTTGGCTTTAATCCTAGACTTACCACCAGATCTGTAACCCTGGACAAATTGCTTAGTCTGTCAAATGCAGATGTGCATATCTACACTACAGAATTGTAATACTGAGAACAGAATTACACAACTCTATTATATAATTCATCACACAGATTATATAACACAACATACAATAAGGTTATAATAGTATCGAGCATATAATAAACTCTCAGCCAAAAGAATCTTGAAAAAGAAGAACAAAGATGGAAGACTCATACTTCCCAATTTCAAAACTTACTATAAAACTACAGTAACAAAATAGTGTGGTACTAGCATAAGAATAGACATAAAGACCAACAAAAGAGAATGACAAGTCCAGAAATAAACCCATACATCTATAAGCAGTTGCTAAATATCTCTCTCTCTCTCTCTCATCCACTTTTCCATAAAGAAAATTAACAAACACACACACACACACACACATGCATGCACGCACATGCAATGCACGCATGCTCACACATACACATACACCCCTAAAGGGAAAGTAGGTGTCCAGAAGTAAGGGGTAGGGTGGTTAGATAACCTTGGCTTTAATCCTACCACCAGATCTGCCCACCAGATCTGCAACCCTGGACAAATTGATTGGACAAACTGATTTTCAGCAAGAGTGCCAACACCATTCAATGGGATAAGAATCTTTCTAAATGATGTTGAGACAACTGAATATCTGCACACAAAAGAATCAAGTTGGTCCCTGCTTCACGCCATAGCCAAAATTTAAAATAGATCAACAATTGAAATATAGGAACTAAAACCATAAAACTCTTAAAAGAAATCATAAGGGCAAACCTTTATGACCCTATATTTGGCAATGTATTCTTAGATGTGTCACCAAAAGCATGAGCATTAACTAATAGACAATTAAGACTTCATAAGAACTGAAAACTTTTGTGCATCAAAGGACCTTATTACAAAAGTAAAAAGACAACCTACGAAATGGGAGAATATCATTGCAAGTTACATATCTGATAAGGGTCTTGTATCCAGAATATGCAACAAACTCTAATAACTCAACAACAAAAAGACAACTCAATTTTTGAATGAGGAGAGGACTTGTACAGACAGTTCTACAAAAATGATAAATAAATTCCAAGTAAGCATATGAAAGATGTTCAACATAATTGTCATTAGGAAAACATAAATCAAAACTACAATGAATACCAATACTCCTCAAAGTATTCCAGGAAATAGAAAAGGAAGGAACCCTTCCAAATTCATTCTATGAGGCTAGTATCACTCTGATACCAAAACCAGACAAAGACTCATCAAGGAAAGAAAACTTTAGACCAATATCCCTGATGAACATAGATGAAAAATCCTTAACAAAATACTGGCAAATTGCTTACAAAAACATATTAAAAAGATAGTGCATCACGATCAACCTTCCATCCTAGGGATGCAAGGTTGGTTCAACATCCGGAAATCAATAAATGTAATTCATCATATCAATAGGCTTAAAGTTAAAAATCACAAGATTATTTCAATAGATGCTGAGAAAGCATTTGATAAAATATAGCACCCCTTCATGCTTAAAACACTACAAAAAATAGGAATAGTTGGAACATACCTCAAAGTTGTAAAGACTATCTATGCTAAGCCCACAACCAACATCGTTCTTTTTTTTTTTATTGTAAACAAATGGGATACATGTTGTTTCTCTGTTTGTACATGGCGTAAAGGCATACCATTTGTGTAATCATAAATTTGCATAGGGTAATGTTGTTTGATTCATTCTGTTATTTTTTCCTCCCCCCCTCCCGCCCCTCTTTTCCCTCTATACAGTCCTTCCTTCCTCCATTCTTGCCCCCCTCCCTAACCCTAACTCTAACCCTAACACTAACAACCAACATCATTCTTAATGGAGAAAAACTGAAAAACTGGAACAAGACAAGGATGCCCTCTTTCACCACTTCTATTCAATATCGTCCTTGAAACACTTGCCAGAGCAATTAGACAGACCAAGGAAATTAAAGGGATACAAATAGGAAAAGAAGAACTTAAGCTGTCACTATTTGCTGATGGCATAATCCTATATTTAGAAGATCCAAAAAATGCCACCAGAAAACTTCTATATCTAATAAATGAATTCAGCAAAGTAGCAGGATATAAAATCAATACACATAAATCTAATGCATTTCTATTCATAAGTGATGACTTCTCTGAAAGAGAAATTAGGAAAACCACTCCATTCACAGTAGCCTCAAAAAAAATAAAATACTTGGGAATTAATCTAACAAAACACGTAAAAGGCCTCTACAATGAAAACTGCAGAACATTAAAGAAAGAAATTGAAGAAAACCTTCAAAGATGGAAAGATCTCCCATGTTCTTGGATAGGCAGAATTAACATTGTCAAAATGGTCATTCTACCAAAGGTGCTATACAGCTTCAATGCAATTCCAATCAAAATCCCAATGACATTCCTCATAGAAATAAAGAAAGCAATCATGAACTTCATCTGGAAGAACAAGAGACCTCGAATAGCCAAAACAATCCTGAGTAGAAAAAGTGAAACAGGAGGTATCACAATACCAGACATTAAACTATACTACAGAGCAATAGTAACAAAAATAGCATGGTATTGGCAGGTAGACCAATGGTACAGAATAGAAGACACAGAGACAAAACCACATAAATACAGTCACCTCATACTAGACAAAGGAGCCAAAAACATATAAGGGAGAAAAGATAGCCCGTTTAACAAATGGTGCTGGCAAAACTGGAAATCCATATGCAGTGAAATGAAATTAAACCTCTATCTCTCACCCTGCACAAAACTCAACTCAAAATGGATCAAGGACATAGGAATTAGACCAGAGACTCTGCACCTAATAGAAAATAAAGTAGGCCCAAATCTTCATCATGTTGGCTTAGGATCAGACTTCTTCAACAAGACTCCCAAAGCACAAGAAATAAAAGCAAGAATCAATAAATGAGATGGACTCAAACTAAAAAGCTTTTTCTCAGCAAAGGATACAATCAAGAATGTGAAGAGAGAGCCTACAGAGTGGGAGAAAAATCTTTTCCTCATGCACTTCAGATAGAGCACTTATCTCCAAAATTTATAAACAATTTACAAAACTTTACACCAAAAATACAAAGAACCCAATCAATAAATGGGCCAAGGAACTGGACAGACACTTTACAGAAGAATATATACAGGCAATTAATAAATATATGAAAAAATGTTCAACATCTCTAGTAATTAGAGAAATGCAAATTAAAACAACTCTAAGATTTCATCTTACTCCAATTAGAATGGCTATTATCAAGAACACAAACAATAATAGATGTTGGTGTGGATGTGGGGAAAAAGGCACACTTTTACATTGCTGGTGGAGTTGCAAATTGGTGCAGCCACTCTGGAAAGTAGTGTGGAGAATCCTCAGAAAACTTAGAATGGACCCACCTTTTGACCCAGTTCTCCCACTCTTTGTTTTATACCCAAAGGACTTAAAATCAGCATACTATAGTAACACAGCCACATCAATGTTTATAGCAGTTCAGTTCACAATAGCTAGATTGTGGAACCAACCTAGATGCCCTTCAACAGATGAATGGATAAAGAAACTGTGGTATATGTACGCAATGGAATATTATTCAACCATGAAGAAAAGAATATTATGGCATTTGCAAATAAATGGCTGGAATTGAAGAATATCATGCTAAGTGAAATAAGTCAATCCCAAAAAATCAAAGGCCAGATGTTTTCCCTGATAAGTGGAGAATGATATATAATGGGGGTGGGGGAGTGGGGAGGGAGAAAAGAACCAGGAAACTTTAGATTATGTAGAAGGAAATGGGGGGGTACAAAAAATGGTGGAATGAGACAGACATCATTACCCTATGTACATGTATGATTACACAAATGGTATGAATCTACATCATGTACAAACATAAAAACGAAATGATATACCCCATTTGTGTACAATGAATCAAAATACAGTCTGTAGGGGCTGGGGAGATAGCTCAGTTGGTAGAGTGCTTGCCTTGCAAGTACAAGGTCCTGAGTTCAATCCCCAGCACCAAAAAAAAAAAAAAAAAAATGCAGTCTGTAAGAAATTAAAAGATAAATGGAAAAAAAAAAAAAAAAAACTACAGTGAGATACTACTTTACACCCATGAGGATAGCTATGCTTCTAAAAAATGGAAAATACATGCTAGTGGAGATAGGGAAATTAGAATTCTTATACATTGCTGTCAAGAATGTAAAATAGGGCAGTCACAATGGATTAGAATTTGGCAGTTTCTAAGAAAGTTGAATAAGAATTAGCATATGACCTAGGGATTCCACTCCTTAGTGTATACCCAAATTGAAAATAAATGCTCAAATAAATACTTGTTCATGCATATTCATAAGAAAACAACCAAAATGCCCCACCAACTGAAGAATGGATAAACAAACTTTGGGATATTCATACAATTGAATATTATCCAGTTATCAAAAGGAATTAAATACTGATATATATTACAATTTGGATGAACCTTGAAATATTGTGTTAATGTATTAGAAACTAAACACAAAAGATCACATATTGTATTATTTCATTTATTTGAAATTTCCAGAATAGGTAAATCCAGAACAGATTTGTGGTTGCCAGGAATTGGAGGGAAAAAAAGTGGATTTTATTTTAGAGTAATAGAAAGATTTGGGAAGTAGATAAAAGTGATGTTTATACAACATTGTGAATGTAACAAATGCCACTGAATTGTTCACTTTTAAGTGATTTACTTTGTCATGTAAATTTCATTTCAATAAATTTTTCAAAATCAATAAGTATGACTTATAGAAGAAAATATTTAACTATTGAGGACATTAATAAAGATTTGAAGAAGTGGGAAAAATATAAGCCTTCAGTAAGTGTTAGCTATTTTTTTACCCAAGTTTTTTTTTCTAGTATGTCACTGAAATGACTTAATTTAAAATATGAATGAACTGGAGGGCAAGACCTGATCTGCATGTCCAGAGAATTCATCGAAGGACACACACAAAGCCTCCTGAGTTCTATGCTTACTAAGTTCAGTGCTTTCTGCGTTTGATAGTCCTTTCACCTACAGTACAAAAGTCAGGAAGAGCAAGACCCAGATATGGTAGAATCTGATGCAGGGCTAGCCCATACCTTAGAAGAAAGAGAAAGCTGATCAGTAGGGAGAAACAGACTCTCCTCCTTCTGCGACAGAAAGTAAACTCTAGTCCTAGCCTAGCCAAGAGGCACACTAACTGTAGAAAACAATTGCAAACACATTGCAATTAGCCCAGAAACCAGTGTGTTTTCAGACATGTAATACAAGAAAAGGGTTAAAAAGGAACAATTGTGGAATGAATGGGACACTTCGTTAGATATTTAAGGGAAATTTTTTTTGGGGGGTTTCCCCACTTGACAGGTGGAGCAAAATAAATTCTAAGTGGTTTAAGTATTGAGTGGAAAGTGGGGAGGAGGAAGAAGTAAGGGTCTTAAAGGAAGGGTTTTTGTTTTGTTTTGTTGTCTGTTTTCTAATGCAGGTGGGTCTGCATTAGAAAGGAAAAGTCTTCTAACCTTTAGATAAATGGAAGAAATCATAAAGGGGACAACAATACCTTTGACAACACAGTATTTCAGTTTTTTAGGTTGAAAGTAGAAGCCCAGGGGCTGGGGTTGTGGCTCAGTGGCAGAGTGCTTGCCTGGCATGTGTGAAGCACTGGGTTTGATACTCAGCACCACATATAAATGAATAAAATAAAGGTCCATCAACAACTTAAAAAATTTCTTTAAAAATTCATCAACAACTAAAAAAAGAAAAGAAAGTAGAAGCACAATTTTTGATAAATGTGAAATATTTTGCAATGATTTGAAGGCAAAAACTTATATCTTCCAACAAAAAGAATTCAAATAAAACCCTAAGAAAAGGACTAAGACATGAAAGTCAATATGCTAAAGAAGAAAAAGAAATAAAGAGTTAGCATATAACATAATTCAACTTTGATTATAATAAAAGACATGAAATATAAAACAAATATATCATTCTTCCTCCACACAATTAAGAAAGATTAGAAAAATAGCATTCTCCAAATAAACAAAATGAGCCGGGCTCTCTGGTGATATGAAATGATAGAACTTTCCCCAGAAATAATTTCACAGTATTTATCAAACGTTCATCCCTTTGGACTTAATGAATCATTTTCTACTAATGTACTCTAGAAGAACTTACACTGAAATAGAGGCAATTGTGCTTTTTTTTTTTTTTTTTTTTAATTATAACTACAAACCAGTGCAGGGGCTGGCACTGGCAATGTACTCAATGGCAGAGTACTCAATGGCTGAGTACTTGCCCAGTATGGGCAAAACCCTGGATTCATCTCTGGTAACACACACACACACACACACACACACACACACACACACACACACACAAACACAGTCTAACAACTCAACAAAGGAATTAAGTAATTATGGCATCAGTACATGAAAATACATTAGGCAACTATTAAAATGATGTTTATAAAAGGATATATTGAACATTCAGGGTTGGTTTTTCAAGATGGTGGCCTAGAGGGTGGCTGCATTTCATGTTGCTTCAGGACTCAGGATTCCAAAGAGGAGATATTGAGACACTTGGGACCAACTCAAAGCAGCCGGGTGACTCTCTCCCGTTGGGAGGCGTCCCGGATGGGACGGTGGTCTCGGAACGCAGGGAACTTTGTGAAGTAGAGCTGCCAGCGAGACGCCCCTCCCCCCGCTGGAGCAGTGAACGCAGACAACTGGGAGCGCCGTAAAGGAGGCCGCTCGGCACAGCGCTGGGACTTGGAGCCACCACTGGGGCTCCGGCGGCTGCCCAGGGGAGGAGTGGCGAGGAGAGCTGTGTGGACTCAGAACACCGGGGCCTGCCCTGAGGAGGAGGAGGAGGAACATGGCCGCTTGGGTTCGAGTGACTGCACCAGAGCTACAGGCGGTTGCCAGAGGAGAAGCTGCACGGCGAGCTGTTTGGACTCTAAGCGACCGCTTCTGAACCCCGGGGCCTGCCCGGAGGACGAGGAGGAGAAGGAGGAGCGCGGCTGCTTGGATTTGGGGTGACTACACCAGAGCTACAGGCGGTTGCCAGAGGAGGGGCTGCGTGGCGAGCTGTTTGGACTCAGACCACTTCCGAACACCGGGGCCTGCCCGGAGGAGTAGGAGGAGGAGGAGGAGGAGCGCGGCAGGTCGTTTGGACTCGCAGTGACTGCATTAGCGCTCCAGGCGGCTGCTCAGAGAAGGCGAGTGGTGAGTTGTTTGGACTTAAAGGGACAGCTCCTGAACACAGGGGGGCTGCCTGGAGGAGAAGCGTGGTAGGTCGCTTGGTCTTGAGTGGCCGCACCAGAGCTCCGGGCGGTTGCCCAGAGGACGCGTGCAGCGGGTCACGTGGATTCAGAGCCACTCAGAGCGACCGCTCCTGAACACCCGGGGGGTTATCTGGAGAAGGAGGAGGAACGGGGAGGGTCACTTCCACTCGGAGTGATTGCCCAGGGCTACGGGTGGTTGGTGGGAGGTGGAGGCACGCAGTGAGTATCTCGGACTCCTAATGACCGCACTGGATTACTGGGTGGCTGTCTGGAGGAAGAGGCGTGTGACGGGTCTCTGGGACTCAGAGCGATTGTACGGGGCCCCAGGTGGCTGCTCACAGGAGGGGCCGCATAGCCAGGTGATTAGGTGCAGAGCAGGGTCCCAGGATCTAGGAGGCTTCTGGGTGGAAGAGCCGCACAGAGACAGGCTTAGGGCGGAGCGAAGGTTCCAGGCCTCTGGGCAAATTCTCTGAGGAGGGGCAGCCTAAGGAGATTCATCTGCGAAGGGTGAGGCTCCCAGGCCCAGGAGGTAGGGCCGGGCCCCTGGGAACTTTGCAGAGGAAGGCAGCCCAGCCCAGGCGGTAGCTGTAAATTGAGGGGAACCTCTAGGAGGGGACTGACCAGCGAGACCTCCCCACCAGGTGAGTCTTCCCTGCCGGGTGAGGTTTCCCCACAAGGACGGTAAAACCAGAGACTCAGGCCCAAACAGGCCTTGCCTCAGCCCGCTGCCTAGTTCCCCTTTGGATGACCATTGGTCAACAAGTGGAGGCACCTCTGCCCACTAACAGGGAATATACCCCACCTGAAGGCCACCACTCCTAGAGAGGCAGCTTCCTTGTGGAGCACCGCATTATCAACTTCCTCCAAGACTTCAGCCTACTGAAGGCTAAGGGGGGATATATATAGAAATCTTCAGGGACATTGTAAGTCAATAGAGGAAATCTGCAATATCTCAGCGGTCAACTGATACCTGAACAATATGAGAAAACAAGGAAAGAAAATGCTGCAAACAAATCTAGATGTTACATCAATAAAACCCAATGACAGCATGGCAGAAGAAATGACAGAAAAGGAGTTCAGAATGTACATAATTAAAATGATCAGAGAAGCAAACGATGAGATGAAAGAGCAAATGCAGGCACTGAATGATGAGATGAAAGAGCAAATGCAGGCATTGAATGATTGCACCAATCGACAATTAAAAGAGCAAATACAGGAAGCAAAAGATCATTTCAATAAAGAGTTAGAGATATTGAAAAAAAAACAAACAGAAATCCTTGACATGAAAGAAACAATAAACCAAATTAAGAACTCCATAGAAAGCATATCCAGTAGGATAGAACACCTGGAAGACGGAACCTCAGACACTGAAGACAAAATATTTAACCTTGAAAACAAAGTTGAACAAAGAGAGAAGATGGTAAGAAATCATGAACAGAATCTACAAGAACTATGGGATATCATGAAAAGGCCAAATTTAAGAATTATTGGGATTGAGGAAGGCCTAGAGAAACAAGCCAAAGGAATGAACAATTTATTCAATGAAATAATATCAGAAAATTTCCCAAATCTGAAGAATAAAATGGAAAATCAATTCAAGAGGCTTATAGGACTCCAAATATACAAAATTACAACAGACCCACACCAAGGCACATTATAATGAAAATAACTAACATACAAAATAAAGACAGAATTTTAAAGGCTGTGAGAGAAAAGAACCAAATTACATTCAGGGGGAAACCAATGCGGACATCAGCAGATTTTTCAATCCAGACCCTAAAGCTAGAAGGGCCTGGAACAACATTTTTCAAGCCCTGAAAGAAAATGGATGCCAACCAAGAATCTTATACCCAGCAAAACTTACCTTCAAATTTGACGATGAAATAAAATCCTTCCATGATAAACAAAAGCTAAAAGAATTTACAAAAAGAAAGCCAGCATTACAGAACATTCTCAGCAAAATATTCCATGAGGAAGAGATGAAAAACAAAGAAGCAAATCAGCAAAGGGAGGAATTATCCTAAAGGAATTGTCAAATAAAGGAGGAAACAAGTTGTGTCAAACAAATAAATAAATAAAATTTAAAAAATGAACCAATTGACCGGGAAACCAAATCATATCTCAATAATAACCCTGAATGTTAATGGCCTGAATTCATCAATCAAAAGACATAGACTGGCAGATTGGGTTAAAAAGAAAGATCCAACAATATGTTGCCTGCAAGAGACTCACCTCATAGAAAAAGATACCCATAGACTAAAGGTGAAAGGATGGGGAAAAACATACCATGCACATGGACTCAGCAAAAAAGCTGGAGTATCCATCCTCATTTCCGATAATGTGGACTTCAAGCCAAAGTTAGTCAGAAGGGATAAAGAAGGTCATTTCATACTGCTTAAGGGAAGCATAAATCAGCAAGATATAATAATCGTAAACATCTATGCCCCAAACAGTGGCTCATCCATGTATGTCAAACAAATCCTTCTCAATTTCAGAAACCAAATAGACCATAACACAATAATACTAGGTGATTTTAACACGCCTCTCTCACCACTGGACAGATCTTCCAGACAAAAATTGAACAAAGAAACCATAGATCTCAATAACACAATCAATAATTTAGACTTAACGGACATTTATAGAATATACCATCCAACCAAGAGCAAATACACTTTCTTCTCAGCAGCACATGGATCCTTCTCTAAAATAGACCATATATTATGCCACAAAGCTAATGTTAGCAAATACAAGAAGACAGAGACACTACCATGTATTCTATCAGATCATAATGGATTGAAGTTAGAAATAAATGAAAGAGTAAAACACAGAAACTATTCCAACATCTGGAGATTAAACAATATGCTATTATATGATGAATGGATAACAGAAGATATTAGGAAGGAAATTAAAAAATTCTTAGAGGTAAATGAGAACAAAGAAACATATCAAAATCTCTGGGACACTATGAAAGCAGTACTTAGAGGGAAATTTATTTCATGGAGCGCATTTAATAAAAGAAGTAAAACTCAACAAATAAACGACCTAACACTACAGCTCAAAGCCCTAGAAAAAGAAGAACAGAACAGCACCAAAAGTAGTAGAAGACAGGAAATAGTTAAAATCAGAGCCCAAATCAATGAAATTGAAACAAAAGAAACAATACAAAAAATTGACAAAATAAATAGTTGGTTCTTCGAAAAAATAAACAAAATTGATAAACCTTTAGCCACACTAACAAAGAGAAGACGAGAGAAAACCCAAATCACTAAAATTCGGAATGAACAAGGAAATATCACAACAGACAGGATTGAAATACAAAACATAATTAGAAGCTATTTTGAAAATCTATACTCCAACAAAATAGAAAATTTCGAAGACATCAACAGGTTTCTAGAGACATATGAATTGCCTAAACTGAACGAGGAGGACATACACAATTTAAATAGACCAATTTCAAGTACTGAAATAGAAGAAGTCATCAAAAGCCTACCAACAAAGAAAAGTCCGGGACCAGATGGGTTCTCAGCCGAGTTCTACAAAACCTTTAAAGAAGAGCTCATTCCAATACTTCTCAAAGTATTCCATAAAATAGAAGAGGAGGGAACCCTCCCAAACTCATTCTATGAAGCCAATATCACACTGATACCTAAACCAGACAGAGACTCATCAAGGAAAGAAAATTTCAGACCAATATCCTTAATGAACATCGACGCAAAAATTCTCAACAAAATTTTAGCAAATCGCATACAAAAACATATTAAAAAGATAGTGCACCATGATCAAGTGGGTTTCATCCCAGGGATGCAAGGTTGGTTCAACATCAGGAAATCAATAAACGTAATTCACCATATCAATAGACTTAAAGTCAAGAATCACATGATTATTTCAATAGATGCAGAAAAAGCATTTGATAAAATACAGCACCCCTTCATGCTCAAAACACTAGAAAAAATAGGGATAGTGGGAACATTCCTTAACATTGTAAAGGCCATTTATGCTAAGCCCATGGCTAATATCATTCTAAATGGTGAAAAACTGAAAGCATTCCCCCTAAAAACTGGAACAAGGCAGGGATGCCCTCTTTCACCACTTCTATTCAACATCGTTCTTGAGACTCTGGCCAGAGCAATTAGACAAACCAAAGAAATTAAAGGGATACGAATTGGAAAAGAAGAACTCAAACTATTCCTGTTCGCTGATGACATGATTATATATTTAGAGGAACCTGGAAATTCCACCAGAAAACTCTTAGAACTCATAAGTGAATTCAGTAAAGTAGCAGGTTACAAGATAAATGCCCATAAATCCAACGCATTTTTATACATAAGTGATGAATCTTCAGAAAGAGAAATTAGGAAAACTACCCCATTCACAATAGCCTCGAAAAAAATAAAATACTTGGGAATCAATCTCACAAAAGAGGTGAAAGACCTCTACAATGAGAACTATACAACACTAAAGAAAGAAATTAAAGAACACCTTAGAAGATGGAAAGATCTTCCATGTTCTTGGATAGGAAGAATTAATATTGTCAAAATGGCCATACTACCTAAAGTGCTATACAAATTCAATGCAATTCCAATTAAAATCCCAATGACGTACCTTACAGAAATAGAGCAAGCAATTATGAAATTCATCTGGAAGAATAAGAAACCCAGAATAGCTAAAGCAATCCTTAGCAGGAAGAGTGAAACAGGGGGTTTTGCAATACCAGATCTTCAACTCTACTACAAAACAATAGTAACAAAAACGGCATGGTATTGGTACCAAAATAGAAAGGTAGATCAATGGTACAGAATAGAGGACACGGACACAAACCCAAATAAATACAACTTTCTCATACTAGACAAAGGGGCCAAAAATATGCAATGGAGAAAAGATAGCCTCTTCAACAAATGGTGCTGGGAAAATTGGAAATCCATATGCAACAGAATGAAACTAAACCCATATCTCTCACCATGCACGAAACTAAACTCAAAATGGATTAAGGACCTCAGAATCAGACCAGAGACCCTGCAGATTATAGAAGAAAAAGTAGGTCCAAATCTTCACCTTGTTGGTCTAGGACCAGACTTCCTTAACAGGACTCCCATAGCACAAGAAATAAAAGCTAGAATCAACCACTGGGATAGATTCAAACTAAAAAGCTTTCTCTCAGCAAAGGAAACTATCAGCAATGCGAAGAAAGAGCCTACAGAGTGGGAGAATATCTTTGCCAATCATACTTCAGATAGAGCACTAATCTCCAGAATCTATAAAGAACTCAAAAAACTCTACTCCAAGAATTCAAATAGTCCAGTCAACAAATGGGCTAAGGAAATGAATAGACACTTCACAGAAGAAGATCTACAAGCAATCAACAAACATATGGAAAAATGTTCAACATCTCTAGTAATAAGAGAAATGCAAATCAAAACTACCCTAAGATTCCATCTCACCCCAATTAGAATGGCGATTATCAAGAATACGAGCAACAACAGGTGTTGGCGAGGATGTGGGGAGAAAGGTACACTCATACATTGCTGGTGGGGCTGCAAATTAGTACAGCCACTCTGGAAAGCAGTGTGGAGATTCCTTAGAAAACTTGGAATGGACCCTCCATTTGACCCAGCTATCCCACTCCTTGGCCTATACCCAAAGGACTTAAAATCAGCATACAACAGAGATACAGCCACATCAATGTTCATAGCTGCTCAATTCACAATAGCCAGACTGTGGAACCAACCTAGATGCCCTTCAATTGATGAGTGGATAAAGAAACTGTGGTATATATATACAATGGAATATTACTCAGCCATAAAGAATGATAAAATTATGGCATTTGCAGGCAAATGGATGAAATTGGAGAATATCATGCTAAGTGAGATAAGCCAATCTCAAAAAGCCAAAGGACGAATGATATCGCTAATAAGTGGAGGATGACACATAATGGGGGGGAGGGAAGGGTTAGTGTTAGGGTTAGAGTTAGGGTTAGGGAGGGGCGCAACTATGGAGGAAGGAAGTACTGTATAGAGGGAAAAGAGGGGTGGGAGGGGTGGGGGGAAGGGAAAAAATAACAGAATGAATCAAACAACATTGTTCTATGTAAATTTATGATTACACAAATGGTATGCCTTTACGCCATGTACAAACAGAGAAACAACATGTATCCCATTTGTTTACAATAATAATAAATAAATAAATAAATAAAAGGATATATTTACATAAAATATTAGAATTTTAAAAACAAGAAACAGGGGCTGGCTCAGTGGCAAGCACTTGCCTAGCATGCGTGAGGCACTGGGTTCGCTCCTTAGCACCACATAAAAATAAACATATAAAATAAAGGCACGCTGTCCATCTACAACTACAAAATTTGAAAAAGAAAAATAAGAAACAAAATTGCGTGTTCAGTGTAATCTCAATGATGATAAAATATAGAGTGAATAGACAATATCTATCGAGATAAAAAGTGCACATACCTCAATCCACTCCTAAGAGTTTATCCTAGATATGCCAGAGCAGAAATGAAACATATACAAGATATTTGTTGTAGCAATGTTTATAGTGGCATCAAAATGTACATCAAATCGGTTAGAATTCAGATATAAAATGACATAAAACCCAGCCAGTCAAGAGGAGTTGGGGGAACACCTTATTCTATTTTAATACTATATCTATATTGATATGGAATGATCTTAAAGATCTGTTGCTCAATGAGAAAAGCAAGATGTAGGAAAAAAGAACAGTCCACAATCATTTGCATTGAGGAGAAGGAGCTAATCACAAGTGTGCTCACCTACCTATATTTTTGACCACTGCTGGAAGACTACCAAAGAAAGCAGGAAGAAGTGACCTAGGTGAACAGGAGGCCAGGAAGGAGGAATTTTTACTATATTGCCTTTTATGCTATTTACATTTTTAATTATTACTTACTCAAAAATAATTTTAAAATAAATATCAAAAATTTAAAGAACTATACATATAGACATGTGAGGGAAACAGTTTAAGATAATGTCTTAATATCACCAAAGAGTTTAATCCCTAAATGATGAGATTATGAATAGTTGTTTTTTCAAATATTTCACATTGAGGGTATATGTCTTTCAAAATAAAAAAAAATTATTTTCTTACTCCTAAACCCTATTTTTTATCATCTTTTTTTTTTTTTTTTTTTTAGTTGTAGATGGACACAGTACCTTTATTTTATTTATTTTTATGTGGTGCTGAGGATCAAACCCAGTGCCTCACATGCTAGGCAAACTCTAACACTGAGCTATAATTCCAGGCTTCCCAAGCCCTTTTAATTTAATTTTTTTTATTTTGAAACAGGATCTTGCTAATTTGCTCAGGCTAAGGGTCTCACTAAATTGTTGAAGCTAGCTTTGAACTTGCAATCTTTCTTCCTCAGCCTCCCAAGCTCCTGGGAAGACCATTGTGAGCCACCATGCCTGGTACAAGAAAATTCTTAAGCAAAATTTAAAATTTAAAATTATTCTGGATCATATTTTAAAAAGAAAAAAAGTTGACCTAGTCCAAGTCCCTTATTTTAGAATGAGGAAATGGACTCAGAGAAGGTGATATGTACAAAAATCACAAGGCTACTTAATAGCAAATTCAGGAATAAAATCCAGGCCACTTTTCCCTAGTAACTTCTAAATGGCAAAGAAACCAGAAAATAAAAGTGGAATGGAATACAAGATAAATTCCTAAAATTACCGAATCAAAATACTACAACTGCAGGGAGACATGTTCCAGAATTCAAATAATTTTGAGATTCTTTTTCTGCTCATTTCACTCCTTACTTAATTTTCTTATCATGAACAATTGTGGGTAACAATATGAACGAATTAATTGCAGAAATTTGTCTTATGCAGGTTTTTTTTTTTTTCATTTAACCTGAGTGGGAAAAAAAATAAGTGGTAGCTTAGTTATTGATATTTCCAGTTCTCCTGATTTGTGAAGGGTTGCAGTAATTTGTTTCTTGAAAATTTGATGTATGCCTGATCTTTTTGCTCCCTTTCCTTCTCTATACTGAGGAGTCACACATGGATCTGCCTTTTGAAAGTAAGCATATGCACTAGGAAATGATATTGACCAAATAATATTGCTATATCACGTGCATGTACAAATATGTAACAATGAATCCTACTATTATGTTTGATTATAATGAACCAATAAAAATATGGGAAAAAAAGAAGTGTCTGGTCAGAAAATGTGAACAGCATTATTTGTAAAGTCTATGGTACAGTTCTTACATTTAGATCTAGTATTCAAAGGAACTGGGGGTGTAGCTCAGTAGTAGAGCACTTGCCTAGCATGCTCAAGGTCCTGGGTTCAGTCCCTGACACTGCAAAGGAGAAAAAAAAGCAGCATGAAAATTCATACAATGGGGGCTGTGATTGTAGCTCAGTGTGAGGCACTGGGTTTGATTCTCAACATTGTACATAAATAAATGAAATAAAGGTCCATCGACAACTAAAAAAATTTTTTTAAATTCATACAATGGATTACTATACAGTGGTAAGTATGCATGACCAAACATCAACACAAATGAATTTTATCAACCAAAAAATAAAGAAGTGGGAGACAAAAGAGAAAATATTGTCATTGCATTAAAGTTCAAAAATCAACAAATGAATCTATATCATTTAGAATCAGGATAATGGTGTCCTTGAGGTGGTGGGTAGAGATACTGACAGAAAGGGGGTTTCTAGGTATCTGGTAATGTTCTATTTTATTATAAATTGCCAACTACAATGTTTATTTGTTTTGTGAGCTGCACAGCTGTGATTTGTGATTTTCTTGGTATATTAGGTTTTAATAAAAAGTTTCTTTCAAAATAAAATCAACAAGCCCATATTTTAAAAATAACTTCATTTGTTAAAAAATATATATTTTGTAAATGTGGTGCTTTAATATTTTTAAGTAAACCACTGCAAATGTAAATATATTTTAGTGCCCCATGTTCAGACAGAGAGGATAATACTGAATAATATGTACCAGGAATTGCATGCTTAAATTCTCCGGTCACCATTAGCATTGTGTATTTTTTAATGCCTGAAATAACATCTAAACAAGGGGCAGCTGCTTCAGGCAAAATGGCATTTAGGTGATTTTAAAGACCTTAATGAGATCAGGTAATTGCTTGGTGAAGCTGAAAATTTTACCTTCAATTAACTAATAAACAGCACCATACATCATCATAACTATCTAACTCCCTTCCACCTACTTACCATCAAGTCAATACAGGGGAGGCAGGTGTCTAAGAAACCACTTCCTCTAGATGTCTAAACCTGCACTCAGGGGACATTTTTTAAACATTTATTGAATTAGTCTAGTCTAATTTACAATTAATGGAAAGTCTGTTGTAATGCACATTCCATAAGCAGCTAAGGAAAGCTAAAGCTTCGAATCAGTATGTGGAGCAAACTCTGCAATTTAGGAAATATTTTCAGAAATCATTAAAAACATCTGGGTTTCCTGCTTCCACTTGCTAAATGAATGTTACTGATAAAAATAGTAATACTAACAGGCTATTCCAAATGGCATCATTTTTCAGTTAATTGGTACATTGTAAATAAAACTCTTGACTGAAATTGAGAAGTGTGAAGTGGGCATTGAAAGAAATTGCCAAGTCTAAAGGGAAAGATGGCCAATATAAACCACAAAAACACTTCCTCTTAAATGCATGTCAGTAAAACAAAGAGGGGCGGGAGAACATCTTTTAGTGCTTATTTAGGCCTAAACCGACCTAAGTCTATCTTCTTCCACAGTGACCCAAGCCTGACACACTCTCTGGTACTTGCAGCCACTACTTACTGTGATTTATGCTGTGCTCCTGGAGCTGCTTAGGGAAGCCCTGTTTCCTTGTAGCCAAGGAATGGGAAATAAAATGAGGGTGCAGGACTTAGGGAGGGAGGAATGTGTCTCTCCTCTCTTTGGGGGAGGACAAACAGCTTTCAATTTCATTCTACTATAATATTTATTAAAAGCTTACCATATGCCAACATCATGCTAGATGCTGGTAGTAAGCCACTGTACTACTGTGTTTAGAGTCCTTTGAGGAACATATATCAATGGGTCAGACAAAATAAATAGGATACTGAACAGTTTATATAGGGCGAACATCAAATAAATGGACCCAAAGGCAGACAGTTTTTAGTACTTTGAAAGTTATGAAGTGTATCTTATTATGCTCATTTCCAGCAGAAAATGAGAGGGAAATGATACTCCAAGTGGGTTAGTTTCCCAGTATAATGGAATAAAGTACAACATCCACAAAAGGTGCTATCACCTATTTTATACTGCAGTCCCTTCCAGATTTAATGCTAGACTTGAGTTAAGATTAAATAAAATGCTGGGCACAGTTGGGCATGCCTGTAATTCCAGGGGCTTGGGAGGCTGAGGCAGGAGGATCACAAGTTCAAAGCCAACCTCAGCAACTTAATGAGACTCTGTCTCAAAATAAAAAATAAAAAAGGTTGGGGATGTGGCTCAGTGGCTTGATTGAACTCCTGGGTTCAATTCCTGGTACATAAAACAAAACTCAACTCTCTTTTTATATCTAGAGTAAGACTTGACTTGAAACCTCTTCAAGAGAGCAACAGATCAAGTGAGGAAGTTCCCATTACTACACCAACTAGTGGAGTAATTGAGGTCTTGGGCTTAACTTCTTGATGACAGTTTCCTTATTTGGAAAATGAGGCTGATAACAATAATTACCCTATAGGATTGTTGTGAGGATTAAATGATATAAAGCATGTAAAGAACTTCTGTAACATTTAGTACATAGAAAGTACCTAATATATGTTCACTCGTTCTTTTAACACATAATTACCTCATTCCCATAATGTGTCGGGCTGGAGATATATAGTAGAGAACAAAACAGACAAAACTCCCTACCCTCGTGGCATTAACATCAGTGAGGAGAGACATCCAATTAATAAATCAGTAAAATAGTACATCCAACTGCTCTTCTTTTTAATGCATATCTTCCCCTAAGAGCTAAAGAACTGTCACTAGAGGGGGTGGGAACAGTTTATTAGGTCTCCAGTCACATCTCCTTTAAAAAGGATTCTTGCCTGGGCTGAAAGCTGAAAATGTCTAAAAATTTGGAGGAAAATATTGGCTCTAGTAGTGACATCCAATGAATTGTCATCAGCCATTTTCTTTTCTCTTTCTCTCTCTCTCTCTCTCTCTCTCTTTTTTTTTTTTTTTTTTTTTTTTTTTTTTTTTTTTGATACTGGTACTGGGGATTGAACCCAGGGGCACTTCAGCACTGAGTTGCATCTCCAGTCCTTTTTTTTAAATTTTGGGATAGGGTCTCCACTAAGTTGTTTAGGACCTCACTAAGTTGCTGAGGCTGGTCTCAAATTTCTCAAATTTACAATCCTTCTGCCTCAGCCTCCTAAACCGCTAGGATTACAGGCATATACCACTGAGCTCAGTCATTTTCTATTCTTTTTTTTAAATATGCTTTTTAGCTGTAAATGGACACACTACCTTTATTTTATTTATTTATTTTTATGTGGTGCTGATGATCGAACCCAGTGCCTAACACATGCTAGGCAAGATTAAATAAAATGCTGGGCACAGTTGGGCATGCCTGTAATCCCAGGGGCTTGGGAGGCTGAGGCAGGACGACCACAAATTCAGAGCCAGCCTCAGCAACTTAATGATACTCTGTCTCAAAATAAAAAATAAAAAAGATTGGGGATGTGGCTCAGTGGCTTGATTGAACACCTGAGTTGAATTCCTGGTACATAAAACAAAACTCAACTCTCTTTTTATATCTAGAGTAAGACCTGACTTGATACATCTTCAAGAGAGCAACACATCAAGTGAGCTACAATCCCAGCACCCATTTTCTATTCTTAGCGGGGAAATAAACTGAATGAGGAAAAAGGAATCATAAGAGGAAGGGGGAAAACAGAAAAAAAGGAATGAATAAAAAGAAAAGTAGAGAGAAAAGATGGAATGGCATAGTTCAATTATAAAAGAAAAATAAAAATAAGGTGAGACAAACTCAATAGGCATCTCTCTTCCTACAAGTATTTATGAACATGGGGAGGGAACCCTTTACCATGAACTCTTTTTTATGTTCACCTGAGATGTGTCTTCAGAGAGTAATGAGATTTGAGAGGCAGGGGATGGGTCTGCTAAATTCCAGAGACCGACCTCCAACTCAAGATCTGGTCTCAACCTCCTGAGTAGTTGTCATTACAGTAGGCACCACCGTACCCAACTTGAGATTTTTTTAATATTTAAGATTTTTCAATAATATCAACCTCCCCTTTCAAACAAAAAAGTATTCTAATAAATTGTTAGAAATGCATTTAACAACAACAACAACAAAATTAAATGGGAAGCAGCCCCATTGGCTTTCATGTGGAAACTGCCTGAAGTTGGCAATGACTTATCTTTTTTTCTTTCATTGTCATCTTCTTTTTTAAACCGCTACACAGGAAAGTGTTCGTTCGCCTCGAAAACCTCACCGGCAACCGCCTGCCGGATGCTCCAAAGTCAAGATCCTCCTCAGACAGGAAATGCCTTTGCCAGCTCCAGGGTCTCCTTCCCTCCCTATTGTCTGCACAGATCTGTGTACATCCGACTTCTGAAGAGGTTTCCCGCCTGCAACTGTGAATCAAAGAGCTGTCTCAAAAGAAGGGAATCACTGCAGCTTTCTAGCTTTTCTGGCTAACACTTGGCGCCCGCTGGGTGCCAGGTATTGATGCCTACTCTCAGGAACTGAGGGTTGGACGCTGAGAATTGTTTCCCAAAGGCGCCCCACCCCAACTCCACATCTCCCACCTCCGCCCCACCCACACCAGCAAGAGCTTGCGGGGGACCCCATCTGCTTTTCTTCCATCGCAGCTCTTATCCAGTACAATATCTGTAGAGAGGGATTTCCCACAGCCACATCTGCTGGTGTTCTGAGATCTTGGAGCTCAGACACTTAGGTAAGTAGGAGGACTCTGCAGAGTGCTTCTCATTTGAATTTAACACTAAAAAATGTATCAAGGGACAAAATTAGATCAAATGCTTTCAGAGTGCAGCTGGGATTTCATAAAACCCAATGGGATAAGAGGTAAAATGTTAGTACAATATGTGATTATTTTGACCACAAGATACCAAACTTAACTATTTTGAAGCATCTGGGTGATTATTTACTTTTCTACATTCTGTCCCATGTTATCCAAAGCCACATAAATATCTCTTCAATCACAGATTTAAAGAATCATTAATTATTAGATTTTAAAGAGAAATCAAAAGAGTGAACTGTTGAGTTCATGTTCTCTTCCACAAGGAAGTATAGCTAGAATGGGAATTTTGGTTCTTCCCCCTTCAACATGCATTTCTCCCAAAGTCCAAATATTCATGCTTTCTTGAATCCCTGTCCTGTCCTCACCAAGATGAACATTCACAGAAATAAAACCACAAGCAAAAAGCTTGTCAGAAATGGTGAAAGAGAATAGGTACTTTCACTATCAGAGATGGTTTCCTCTTTTCCCACAAGATGTCTTATCAGTTTTCACCCTGAGAAAACCATAAAGAGCAAGAAAAAGAAACCTTATGCAATAGTTCTCTAAATAAAATACTACACAACAGGCCAGTCATCCCTAAAAGTGATGTTGTTTAAAGAGTCAAAGTACATCATCCAACAAAATCAATATCCTATTAAGTTAGAAAGGTTTCTGAATATCAAAGAGCAACGAACTGAATAACTGAAAGTATGAGTACATGACCCAGGGGATTAATCACACACTGTCATGGTGAAATTGGGGCAATTCTTCCAATCATTAACGTTTTGCTTACAAAAATGTGCTTTTCTATTTGTCTTTCTGCTAAATGATAACCGTTTTCAAGTTGAATCTCCTGATAAAAAGAGTTAAAAACAAGACAGGAGTTGTGCTGTAAAGGTCATACATGCTGCTTCAACATGAAATAGCCAAAAGACAAACAAATGAAAAATGCCCGGATTGTAGGAAGAATTTGTAAATATTCATTGGCAGTCTGCAATGGGGCACTATAGAAGAGTTAGCGTCAACCTGTGTCCTTGGGAATACTGTACCTCCTCCACTTAACATGCCCTTGATTCTTAAGGACCGTGTTTAGATTCAGAACATGAGCAACTTGAAGGGAGCTGGGGTTAGCTTTAAAACTGGTTTCAGGGAAGTGTCTACTTTAAAACCAGAATTCTCAAGTTTTCTGGTGTCAATCAATACATAAGCTGGTATTTCTCTACTTAATAGTTATGATACAGTTACTCCTAAGAATAAACATTAACTAGAGGTTATCTCTGGAAGTGAAACACACAAATTGCAGCATTACTTTAACTCAATATTGAATCCACAAGTCTCCCATTCTCCAAAAATCTGATAGACAGTTCCATTTTCAGACAAGACTGATTATGACCTTTGAAACCTTAATGTAACCCATTAGGAAGGGTCTGGAGCTTGGAGCTTAGAGCCTGGGAAGGAACAGTCTCCCACCGGATGGTTACTTTGGGCTACAAATGAGGAGTAGGGGAAACAATAAAAAGCATGAACTGAACTGGGAATTGGGAAGCTGGAAAGGGTTGTATAAATCAACTAGACCACCTTTGTTTTACATATGAGAGAACTCAGGCCAAAGACTAAAACTCCAACTCAGCTTTCAAACATCCAGGCCTATCCACATCTCTCCATTTAAGGACCCGTACTCATTTTCTCCAAAATTTAGTTCACCTGCAAGTTCACCTGCAGGGGCCTTCTGGGAATCTAAGGATGTGAAAAGCACTAAGAACATTGACTTTTTCAGTCTTCACCTAAGTGCCCATGTCTGGAGAGCCACAGCCCTGTCAGCCAGCCCAGGGATAGGTCATTCTGTCACAGGCCCTCACCACAACTAGAGGGCTCCATGGAGGCCAAGGATGAGGCAAAGGTTTCTGGGCTTCTCCCCTTAGAGGTCTCTCGTGGTTTTCCTGGAATGTCAGAGACCGAATGGCTCCGCTAAGCAGGTAGCCGGACGTAGGCTAGCGACCAGGACTGTCAGATGCCTCAATCCACAGCTACCTTCCCCTCAGTACTTTCATTCTCCCCGCATCCCACGATGATCCATGCTGAAGCCTGCACTCTCCTTTACTCAGCCATCAAGCCTCACTCCCTCTGTTCTCTCTCCCTGCCGGACCCTCATTCCCAAGCTGGAGTAACTTTGAGGGGCTGGGAGTGAAGGAGAAGTACTGGTCTCACCGCTTCATGGTAGGAGTACCCTAGAGTAGTGGTTTTCAGTGTGCGCTCCGGATCAGTGGCTCCGGCATTACCTGAGCATTTGTAGAAATGCAAATTCCCGCTCCCTTCCTAGACCTGCCAAACTAGGGACGGGGCCCAGTGTGCGTGACAACCGCCGCCATAGTGCTAACTACCAGCTTTAGCTGCTCGGGCCGGGGTCTCCCAGCCCCCGACCTCGCCACGCAGAGCCAGCCCCGGAGTTGACTCACACCGGTCAAGGACAGCGGCCCGGGCCAGCTCGGCAGCCGAGGCTAATCGATGGGCGCAGGCGGCCCAGCGCTCCGCAGCGAGCCACCTGGGTCCGGGCTCCTCCCGCCACCCACGGCGTCCGGATCAGAGAAAATGAGCCGGCCCCCTCAACGCACGAGCCCCGACCCACCCCCGGCAAACACCCTTGGAAAGGCCCAAACTCACGTTCCAGGAGACCCCCGCTGGTCCACTCCCCAAAACGCCAGGAGCAGGACCCCAGCAAGTTCAGTGCCCAGCACCACCCCAGGCACCCGAGGCGCTTTAAGAGAAAGTTCGAGTTTGGGTTTTTTTAAACCAAAGGAGGAGACGTACAACAGTCAGTCGTCCCAGGGACGGGTTTATTTTATAAACAAGTAACTCATTAAAAAACAAAACACCTTTTTGGTCATTTTTTTTTTTTTACAGTGACAATTCTATATACACATTTTATAGACATTGTTTGATATAAAACACAATATCTACAATCTACTTACATTTACTTGACCTTCGAGTTCTAGTTCATCTGTGATTAATTTTAGTTACCAAAGAGTCAGTTTCTCTGCCTCTGGACTGTACTATCCCCTTAACACCTTTGTCAAACAGGAACTAAATGACAATGCAAAACAACCAGTTAGGTGTCTTATCAACGCTTGCTTTTGAAACAAAAAGAACACACATCCCAAGACAAGAGATGACTTTGGATTTAAGGCAGCAGTGTAAGAAGGTCATAGAAAAGTAAAGAATGTCTCCTTTTATAGTATTCCAAGGCTGCCTGAAAGGAGGGCCCCCTTTTCAAAGAGTACCTATGAATTTGGGGTATTTCTTTGCTTTCTCATCAAGTAGGATGTAGACACAGATTATAGAAAAGTCATTCAAGAAAAGCCTATTAAAACCTTTAACGTTATAACTTAAAAATTTAACAGAAGTTCAGAATTTCTTTTTATAAATAGAAATATCAATTTGCTTTTTTAAAAAGGGGGTGAATTTAGTCACTTTATCAAAACAACCTAAAATCAGTACATACAACATTTGTTAAGTCAAAATAAAGGTTTTCATGTAGGTTTGTTAATTAGCCAGTGCACCAAATATTTTAGGTTTCCAGAACACCAGAAAATTGATTTCCCTTTTTCAGAGAGATTCCCATTTCTGTGTTTTCTGTAGCATTCAATTTTCGGAACATGCTAATGTCAGTGATCGTCATCCAGCATTAAAATAGCCTTTATCTCCCTCGATGTCCACTTCCTGGTCAGAATCCTCAGAAATCTCTGAGTCAAGGTCTTCCTGGGAGGCAGGGGAGGGTGAGCATTGAGAACTATCCAAAGAAGCACCTTTACTCTGTTCACTGGACAAGTCTTGCCTCTGCTCACAGGAATTGTCCAAATTTTCCAGTTCGTCCTTTTTATTGCTTTGAGGATTCTCCTAAATGAAGGGAATGAAAATGGAGATTGGTAGGGTCTTAAAATATGGAGAAGAGCCATAAATCAAAATGTCTTTTCATCCAGCATCATCCCTTCAATATTTTATTTATCATATGTTTTCAGCTATAATCTTTTTGCTCAAAAAATACATACTTGTGATACCTTCTCCATTTGAAAGAAGAGTTTGTCACATCATATAAAGATACAGTCTTATAAGTTAGGTTGCCAGTCACAAGTATTAGGTATTATAGCAATGAAACACTTAAAACCAGCCCTAACCCACAGTCTCAAGATTCTTAAAAGTTTAGGGGGAAAAAATCAGATCACTACATTATCTTCATTCTTTACATACTTCAAGCTTGGGGCTAGGGTTATAGCTCAGTGGCAGAATGCTTGGCTAGCACACGTAAAGCCCTGGGTTTGATCCTCAGCATCCCATTTAAAAAAATAAATAAAATACAGGTATTATGTCCATCTACAACTTAAAAAAAGATTTAAATACTTGAATCTTGTCAATTAATAGGTTCTCTAGACATTTTAATAAGAATGTTTAAAAGTTGTTAGCATAGCATGTGCAAAGTCCTGGGTTCTATCACCAATGTGTGCACATACGCGCGCGCGCCACACACACACACACACACACACACACACACACACACACAAAGTGAAGTAGTTAATGCCGAATTTTTAAAAATCGAATTATTAGACTGAATTCCTCTTCAATCATTTTCTGGAATAAATTCATGAACATCTACACACACAAATGTATAACAAGCTACAAGATCATGGATGGCAAAGAAAAAACGCAGAACTTGAAGAATGCTGCCAACTAAGAAGGGAAACAACTACAATTTGCTTAAAAGCTGAGACAAATTTCTGAAAAATCTTCCCATGTTACATAGAAAGTAAAAGTCCCTGGCAAACTGAGTGTAGTGGTGTGTGCCTATAATCCCAGAGGTAAGTTCAAAGCCAACCTCAGCAACTTAGTGAGGCCCTATTTCAAAATAAAAATAAAAAGGGGCTGGGGATGTGGCTCAGCAGTAGAGCACTTGTGTGTTCAATCCCCAATAATGAAAAGAAAGAGCAACCTCTAGGAAAAGTAGAGCCAAATCTTTGAACAAAAACTAAATAAATCAGTGAATTTTAAATTCTGAGCTTGTCCAAAATGGATATAAATACTAGACAGGAACATTATAATATACTAAGATTTTTTGAAAACAAGGCCATAAAGTAATATATTCACCAAATCTGCAATTATATAACAAGGAAATCTGTGAATATTTTAAATCATGTTAGAATAATGAAATTATGGGAATTTCATTCTCTGTTTTAAAACAGTCTTTGGGACAGTAATCTTGTTTTTAATAAAAAAGTAATGATTAATAAGTTTAAAAATACACATTAAATTTTCCCACTCACATTGTTCTAATATAATGTATTTATTATTTAAAACCATATATACATTGGCAAATAAATTCATCAACTGTCAGACAACTTTGAAAACACATCAGGAATAGGACATCAAAAAAAAAATCTTTAGCTTTAAGTCAATAGAGCTTCTTTTAAAACTGAATTAGCCTTTACTTTTTATCACATATTGCATAACAAGGTCATTGGAAGAAAGACTGTTAGAAAGTTTATGCCACTTTCCAAACAGACTTGGATGTTTTCTTACATGTTTTATATTCATTTTAAGAGCTAGCATTAGAGGAAAAATAATTTTTAAACTCTTTGATATTTAATTATTCTAAAAAACAGTGCAAACAAGACTTAAAAGTGTTTGTGCCCTTATATTTACCCTTGAGTTCTGCCTGGTTTTATTATGGCTGTGTAAATAAAAGAAACAATTTTCTCCCAAAGATAACTGCTTAAGTCATTTACTGTCAATTACTTTATCTTTCCTGCGTTAATTAGGTAAACAACATATGGGGGTTTATAAAACAATTAGCTGGGAGTTTTACTAGCCAGTGTGTGAAAACCTAAGCATAATTGATATAGGACCTGCATTAGGTGCTTTTAGCATTACTGCCACCTGAGCAACTCATCCTGATTTTCAGCGGGACTATTTGTCTTTTTAATCAAGGTGAAGAGGTTAAATAGTCTCTCAAATGACTTTTGCATACAACCCATAACAGGCCTCGCATTGAGATAACATGATACAAATATTTATTTCCATAGAAACGGAATCATGTCGATACCTGCTTTAGTCTTCTCCATTTAGCTCTTCGATTCTGAAACCAGGTTTTGACCTACAGGAAAGAGAGAGAGAAAAAAAAAGAAAGAAAGAAAGAGGGAAAAAAATACTTGCCAAGAGCCCAGAATCCCCGAGGGACCCACGGAGAGAACAAGGGCACTGGGTGCAGACGGGCATCTCCAGGGGTTGAACCGCGTCAGAAACGTGCACTGTGGCTTCAAACTGTCCACTGCTCTCTTCGGTCTTGATGACCCCAGCCCAGAAGCCTGTCCCCGGAGGAGGTCCAAATAAGCTTACCTGTCTCTCGCTGAGCTGCAGCATCTTGGCCAGACGCTTCCGCTCCGGCGGAGAGAGGTATTTCTGGGTCTCGAACTTCTTCTCCAGCTCGATGGTCTGGTCGTTGGAGAACCTCACCTGGCCGCCTTTCCTTTTGTGCAGAGGCCTCTGTAAGAAGGGACTCCAGAGCAAGGGTTTGCCTGCGAGCAAGAAGAGCGGCAGTTAGCGAAGGCCCTGGAGCGGCCTAACCAGACCCCAGACCTGCCTGGCCCAAGGAGTGACAAGGTGAGGGAGGGGAAGCAGGAGGCCACCCAACGAGACGCATGTAACGAAAGCCCAACACGCTCCCACTAACCTCCCCCGACACGCAGACACACAGAGCTACAGATGACACATACGCAACCATAACTCCCATATCTAAGATACAAACACAAATGTTTTAATCCCCAAAAGAATGCCCGGTACATGCTGCGCTTAGAACACCATGAGGCTCTTTCACCTGTCGCTCTTGGATTTATGCACAATTTTTATATTTCTAAGTCCTCTCCCATAGTGAACCGCACTTTCCAAATACCCGAATATGTGCGTTTTGAGAAGGAGCGGGGTTGTGACACCATTCAAGGCCTGGCTGCGCGGCGAACGGCTCAGGCCCAGGCCCGCGCCCGCGTTAGACCACGCGTGGATCCTCCAATCCTGGCCCGAGGGCGCCGTGGCCTCCTCTGATTTCACACCCGACCCGCGGGGGCGGCCAGTTAGAGCCACCCCGTGGGCTATGGCAACATTTCCGTCAATGTGTTTCCTGTTGGTCTATCTCGAAAAACCTTTGCTTCCTCCTCTGCGCGGTCCCAGCAGTAACCCAAGGAAACCCAGGGCGCGCTCTGTGAAAACGTTCGCCCCCAGACAGCCCCTTCTTAGGGTCTCCTTCTGGACCCAACAGGGGAACACAGTCACGCCGAGGCCCATCGTACCAAATCCGGGAGGCTGGAATTTTGAAAACAAAAATATAATAGCCTTAAAAAAAAAAAAAAAAAAAAAAGCTGTAACACACAAATATCCCAAAATTCTAACGGTGAGAAGGAAAGGTGGGACTGAACTAGAAGCCGCGCCATAAAAATACTGACATTAAAATGTTAATTGTATCTAGGGTCCCTATTGAAGCTGCCAGTAACAGTTGATTTAAAACCCTGCTGGCCCCAGGAGAGGCGCCCGGTTTCCTTATTTACCCTAGGGCTTTAGACCCCAGAGGCGCCAAGGGCCACCGGAACCCAGTCACTTATTTCTTAGGCCACGCACTGAGGGGACAAGCCCCACAAATTCTATGTGCCCAGAGTGGTCCACGTGCCCTTCCTAACTGGTGCGTGGGGTCTGCACCCTTCCTACTGCAAAGTGTTGTCTGTCAGTCCGTCCGTCGGTGTGTCTGCAGGCCTGCGCCCAAACGCTTTGAAAGCTGGCATTGTTTTTTCGAGATTTTGCTTGCGTCAGGCTTCAGACTGGTGCAAAACAGCCTCGGGGAAAAAAAATAGGAAGCAACTGGTTATTTTAGCTGCCATAAAGTCACATCCCACACAGAGGAAATGAACAATATCAGAAAAAACGGATCCCGGCTATCAGAAGTCGAGTGTTTCCTGAATTTGTCTGTATTGAGGATGTCGATAAATAATCAGCAGCGTGCACTACTCCGGGGGAAGGGTCTGCTTCATGCAGCCAGGAAAAACACTTAACAGCTTCTGAAACCAGATTTACCTCCTATCGAGAACTCAAGATTTCCTGTATGAACGGAAAGGGTCAGGCTCTTTCACTGCACAAGCTTGTTGACCAAGTCCAGCCCCGTAACCACCCGGGCCCAGCAGTTATCCCTGTCCCGCAGAGGCCGGCCCAGGGGCGCCTCAACACCCTCTTTCCGTCCCCTTCGTTAAGAGGCACCACCCCGGACTACACGCACGGCCCAGGGCTATCCACCTCCGCTAGCCCCGGCGGCAGCGACCGAGTCTCAGCCAGGCCCGAGTGCCCCGACGCCTGCAAGGTGCAGGAAAACCAATCTGAGTCACTGTGCGGTCAGCCCCGGCTGCGCGCCGCCGGGGCCCCGCGCCTCCTGTCCCTGCGCGCGCCCGAGAGCCGCTTTTCAATCGCTTTTGCCACAACTTTCTATTGCCTCTCCCCTCCGCCCCCGCGGACTCTCCCGGGCGCTGCCACCTGCCGGGTGGCGCCTTCCTAGCCGTCGCCCGTGTTTGGCCCCACTGTGACCTGGTCGCCTTACCCCAGGGGGTCGGGCGGAGCAAGGCGTGCGTGTAGTCGTTCACCCGTCCGCGAGAAGGGGTACAGAGGACCTCCGAAAGCCACCGGGGCCGTAGGCGGCGGCCAGCGCAGCGGCGGGGTGGTGCGAGAAGGCGGGATGGATCGGCGTGGGGCTCGTACACCGGGGTCCGGTAGGAGGACACGAGGCTGGTGAAGGAGGAGTTGGGGGACGGCAGCGGGGGGGTGGGCGTGGGAGCTGCGGGCCCACGGCCCAGAATGTCACTCGATGTAGAGACGGCGTCGGGTGCGCGGGCTGCAGCAGCGGCGTGGGCGCGTACAGCGGCACCCCCACGGCGGCCCCGCCCCGGCCTGCGGCCCCGGGTGAGGGTTACTGCATGGCTCCGCTGCGCTCCGGCCCCTTGGAGAGCTACCCGCCCGCACCGCGGCGCTACATTTATCCGCGCTGCGAACTCCCGGCGATAGGCTTCCGCAGGCCACGGGGTGGGGCCGCTAACTGGCCCCTTCCTGCCGCCGGGCCCTGCGGCCAATGGCGCGGGGACCTAGGAGCCGCCTCCCGCCCCCACCCCGGCCCGCCCCCGCCCGCTGAGCTCCCCGCCTCCGGGACGCGAGTGTTCCCTGGCTTCTGGGACCCCAGGCCCAGGTGACCCGCTGCCGCCGTCGCCACTCGGGTTCCCGACACACAGGCGGGGACCCTCCTCCAGGAAAGCCGGGCTGTGTGAGTGCGTCGGAGAGGCGCGAGGGAAGAAGCTGTCAAGAGCCGGGACCCAAGCAGCTGTAGCCCCAGCCAGGAGGCACCTCTAACGAAACTCAGGAGCACTGTCCAGGCCTGGCCTCAGGGTGGCAGGAGATGGGCCCAGGCGAGAGGCAGTGGACTCGAAGGGCGAGGAGAATGCTAACAGGGCCGTCCCTTCACCGGCCTGAAAAGAACCATCCCTGGTCGGCGCACTCCCTGGAATAACGTAGTACTGGCTATTGCCTTGGGCTCCTCCTGAGCTCACAGCTAGATTGTGCCAGCGTTCCTAGCGCTGCCCCAAGGAGAAAAGAGCTGCGGCCCTTGACCTGAGCAAAACGACTAAACTTGAGGTGTTTCGGGCTTTAGGCCGCTGCAGCTCGTTTCATTTGGAGACCCCTGAACTCAGACACTTCCCTGGGATGCTGGCAGAAGCTGCTCTGGACAGGACTCAAGAGGAAGCCGGGGTCCTGAGGTGCCCGGAGGAGGCTAGGCAATCTCCTTCGATCCAGGGGGGCTGCCCCATGTCCTCTGTCCGGTGCTCTGGCCGTCGCGGCTGCGCGCAGCCTTGCTCCTCTTTTTTGCACGTGTTTTTTATTGGAGCCGTGCTCTGGCCCGCGTGGCCGCGGCCCAGTGCGCCTCTACTCGCCTCCGGGGCAAAGGGGAATTTTCTTGATTGACGCCCTCCTGCGGTGGGTCACACCTCGCGGTGAGCGTTTCTGCTAAGGTTCTCTATTAGTCGCGTAAATAGAAAGATTTCTCAACTTTTTCTGTGTGTTTGTGTGTGGCAAGTTAATTTACATCTTGAATCATTATTTTCTTCAACTGCAGTGGGTCCGAAGTAGGAAGAGTTGACTGGGAGCTGGACATCCTGGATTCCAGGTTTCACTTCGTACATTTTTTTGAGCAACTCTTGTGTGCCAGCACTGAAAAAGACAGATCTAGTCCCTGTCTTCACGGAGACAGAAAACCAATTTAACACAAACATATATGTGCTAGAAAGGAGACGCGCACAATGATCTGAAATCTTATAACAAGGGAACATCACCTAGTTGTGGGGACAGGGAGGAGGGAGGAGCATCCTTAATGCTTAAATCCTTAAAAAGGAAAGACTTCCCCCACAGAAGTGATGTTTGAAAGATGAGTAGGTGTCAACAAGCCTAAAGCGAAAGGACCAACATCCAAGTCCAGAGAATAGCTTGTGAGTGTTGTCAGTTCGTGCAAGCTTTGGTAAATTTACCACCCTGGGACTTTTCTCATACTGAAACATTTGACCTAAAGTTTCCTAATCATTTGGGGATGGGGTCATAGGCATCTTTCAGAATCTAATGACAATGAAGAGCTACAGGCACAAACTCAGCAAGTGTATATGCTATCATTTAGTTAAAATATTGGGGACTAGTAAGACTATATCTGTGTATTTGATTTATTACATAAACTATCCTTGGACGAATAACAGAAAATTAATAGCTCTGGCTGGACATGAAGAGAGGGACGAGATTGGAGGGAGAACATGTACCGTTTGAATATTTGGAGAATCAAACCATTCATAGAATAAGTCCTGGAAGAAGTGACCGATTCTAGGATTCTAGGTCTAGGATAGGAAAGATACAAGAACTCATAGATATCCTGTGTCAGAAACCATGGAAAGAAAACAGGCTGCCTTGAAGGAACTCCCACTGGCTGAACTTGGGCTTCAAAAATACATTATAGAATATTACACTTTGATTATAACAATTCACGAATCCATAGTGATACCTAAAGTGAGGGAGAGAATGGAATGACGAATGGGAAAGCTGCAAGAAGCCCATCTAACAAATGTAGAAAATTTGATAAAAATCAGAAAATATAATAATTCATTTAAGAAAAAAAAATCATTGAACATCTCAACCTATGGGTACAATGTTAAAGATGAGGATTTGCACAAGGTCTCATAGTATCACGCCAATTGATTGGATCCTGGGTTTTTAAAAACCCACAGGAAATTTAATATGAATTACATGTTAGATGACAGTATTAATATTCTCTTAGATGTGTGAGTTATATTAGAAAATGTCCTTCTTCTTGGAAGATGCAAACTAAAGTATTTAGGCTGATAGGTCATAATATCTGCAATTTACTTTCAAATATTTTAACATATAACATGTGCACACATTGTATATACACATAGGTATATCATCTGTGTAAGTATACATAGATATAAACATGAAGAGGGAGTTAAACCAAATAGGGAAAATTATAATTGGTGGATTGAAGAAAAAGACTATGGGTGGTTGTTTGTATTATAGTTCAGCTTTCCTGTTTTCAATATAAAAACTGGGAAAAATGAGTACGATTTTTGTCTTTAAAAATGAAATCATATTTTAAAGGTAATATTTTTGAATTATTTATTAAGTCTGTATACAATTTCCGGTAGTTGCCTTCCTCTGGAAACCATCAGTGAGGGGAGTGGGTTAGAGAATCATCGTCTCTCTGCAGATCAGCTTTGCCAGCATAATTCTCATCACATGGCCTGATGGAAAATTGGGTTTTCTGTCTTCCAGGGACAGACACAGACTCTGGAACCAAGAAAGGACAGTACTATCTGATGTTCAGATGTGCCTTCAAAAGTTTCGTTTGAGTTTCAAAGAGTGAGACCTCAGTGAACTAAGCAGATATCTAATTGTTTTTCTCACCAAAGATTTCCCCTCCTTATGTTTTTCCTGCCCCTGTTACCAAGCGAGTACCTGGAATGATTCCTCTAATGCATTGAATGCCTTTGCAGAAATCACTAGTGAGTTTTCATTTTCCATCTTCAAAAATAGTATGAGTTCGTTGGTCTGTGAATGTAGCTCAGTGGCAGAGCAGTTGCCTACCATGTGTGAAGCCCCGAGTTCAATCCCTAGTACCTCCAAAAAATACAGTATGCATTTATAGTACTGTTTTATTCTGTGCTTGATGCAGCCATCAGGCAAAAAGATCTAAATCTCTAAACTTTCAAAAATGAATATTAAACACGTTAGGGAAATAATCACTAATATAGAATTATTAAATAATCACTAATAAAGAAGCACCATTACTTTCTTTGATGTAGCCATAGACCTTGGGAAATGAATGGAGATCTTAAAGTCACTGGTATAACATTCCAACTCAGCTACATAATCCTCACCAGCAAATTGAAGCACTTAATTCTTTTAAGCTATATAACACTACCTTTTCTAAATCCAATCGTCAGATCCATGTTCACTTTGCCGTTGTTTAAAAAAAATTACAACCACATTTGTGAATGTCACATTTATTGAACTACATAATTTTTAATATCACTTGTGTAGGTTTTATAGTTTGTTTTATTGTTTTAAAAGTCATTTGGGGCTCTAAAAGAACTAGATTTTTCCAAAAGTTGTCCTTATGATTTTTTTCACACAGTCAGAACTAATAAAACAACAACTGTTGTAGCTCTTTAATTCAAAATCTCTTGGAGTTTCAATATTTTTCTCGTGCTGGATACTAAAACCAATAAAGCTACATGAGATTTTAATTATATACTGAATTAAACAAGACTCCAAAAATTTTGGCACCATTTATTCTAGTCATTGCTATTGTGCAAGGAACCAAATTTTGTAAGAAGAAAAGGTAGTTCTCACCTTTAATTTATTAAGTAGGAATTTAGGTAAGCATTTTGCAACTTATTTTCCATAATTAAATATATGTGGAGGGTAAAATGTCGAATTAGCTATAGCTTGAAAGTATCAATACATTTTGTTATGGCAACTTAATTCTATTTGGTAATAGAGGTTTTATTACCTTCAAGTGTTGGAATGGTCGTAATTTATTAAATCATTTTATTATATATTATTTAATATTTGACTAAATCTAATCAGCATTTTAGTGTTTTTCTAACTTATAAAATGCTGAAATGTCCATGTCATGAATGGGATCAGAGAGCCCTGAAAGTACACAGGAAGCAGTCACCATATCTCCCATGTTCTCTTTGCATATTTTACATACTGCATTGTGCTTTACATAGCACTGTGATGTGGGTGAATTTTACTAACCAAGGAGCTTTAAGTAGAGTTCATGTTATTTATTTGTTCAATTTAAAAAGTAATGAAGATCTAACTCAATAATATGGGCACACGATTTTTTAAATGGGCTCAAGATCTGAATAGGCAGTTCTCCAAAGAAGATATACAATGTCCAATAAGCTACATGAAAAGATGTTCAACATCATTAGTCATCAGGGAAATGCAAATCAAAAACCATAATGAGACACAAACTTCACACACAGTTGGATAACCATAATCATTTTTAAAAAAAAACAAATGTTGATGAGGATGTGGTGATTTGGAACCCTCGTACTTTGCTGGTGACAATATAAAATGAAGCGGCTGTTTTGGAAAACCGTCAGTTCCTGAAAACCGGCAGTTCCTAAAAAGGCTAAACAGAATAAACAGCACCAGTGGAATACCAGTTCCAATAGACTACTATAATTCCACTCCTAGAAAGATACCCAAGAAATGAAAACATGTTCATCCAAAAACTTGTTTACAATGTTCACAGCAGAATTATTCATAATAGGCCAAAAGTGGAAACATAATAGCTACTATGGTTTGGGTATGAGGTGTCCCTCAAGTTCATGTTAAGCAGTACAGGGATGTTCAGAGGTGAAATGAATTAGATTATAAAACGGTAACATCCTCCATGGACTACTCCCTTTAATGAATTAATAATTTGGATTACTGGGTGATATTTGTAGGCAGGTGGGGCATGACTAGGGAGGTAGGGAGGAAGTAGATCATTGGGGAGATGAACTTGGGGAATATATCTTCTCCTTGGCTCTCGGCTAGTCTCTCTCTCCCTTTCTCTCTCTTTCTCTCTCTCTCTTCTCCTCTCTCTTCTCTCTCCCCCCCTCCCCCTCCCTGCTTTCCTAGCTGCCATAAGCTGAGAAGCTTTCCTCCAGTATGCCCTTACATCATGATGTTCTGCCTCACTTGGGCCCAGAGCTATGAAGTCAGCCAACCATGAACTGAACTTCTAAAACCATGAGCCAAAACTGACTTTCCTCCTCTAAGTTGCTCTCATCAGATCTTTTAGTCATAGTGACAGAATGCTGATTAAACATCCTGATTTCAAATTTTCATGAAGTCATTTGAGATCTCATGGGCACAAAATTCCCCCATCCTTAACTATAAAAATTCTGTTCTGAGAAAAGGAAAAGGCAAAACTGTCACAATGCCAGGCCCATAGAGAAGTCACAAGGCCTGTGTTCTTCAGAGCTGCTGGTGTCAGAGAACTCAGTTCAGAGAGAATGGTGGGGAAGACATTGTGACCTTCTGAAGTCGGGGGATCTATGAAAGATGGAAATGCTCTCCTAGAAAAATGGAGGCTTCTGGGTAAAGACACGGCAAGTTAACGTACAGGAACCCACTCTGCTGTTCCTCAAGGACTTCATCTCAGTTTAAGCATCAGCTGGCCTCTTGCCAGCTATAAAATGGGCCTAAAATACCGAATTATTTAAGATCAGCTCCTCAAAGAAGGCTGGGACTATTAGGAGAGCTGGGGGATATCACATCAATTTGACCTACCTACGGAAATTACAGGTCTCCCAAGAATCTGGTAACATTGGTTGCTTAGAAGAAGGAAGCTGGATGGTATGGGGACTTAGGAGAGAATAAGGTAAAAAAGTGGCTTTATCCAGCATCCCATTTTATACTTTCTGAATTTTGAAGCCTGTTTGTAAACTGTCTGACACGCAGGAAGGGAGTGAGGGCTCAATAGATACTTTTGGAAAAGTGAATTAGTGTAGTCTCCATCATTTTTACTTTGGTTTTTGATTAATTTTTTTGTTTGCTTTCTCTGTTTGTTTGGTTTATGGGTTTGTTTGTTTTGTTTTGCAGTACTGGTGCTTAAACCCAAGGACTCCACATGCTAGGTGAGTGCTCTACTACTGAGCTACACCCCCAGGTCTGATAAGTTCCTTAACAATAGCATGTGGATAGGTAATATTCTCTCCCCTCATTCTATTGTTGTGTGACTTAAATGAGTTGTTTCATGTAAGTCACTGGCATACAGTAACCTCGCAATACCTGGTGGTCACTGTGATGATGGTGATACTGCTGCTGCTGCTGCCAACCGCTACTACAATGATGGAGGAGAATTATCTGAGGGACTCTTCTGACTCAGGATATTACCTCATTGATCTAGTTAAATATTGCTTGGAATTAGTGCACATCATCTGGATTTTGGAAATCTTTGACTAGAATAAAGTCAATTATAAATTCACCCAAAGTCTATCACACTAGATTTAAATCTCTAGTGGGGGCTATAAAAGTTACTAAGACAAGACTCCTGCCCTGGAAGAGCTTCATTAGGCCAGGATTACAAATGAATGTCCTTAAAACAAACTCAAGGTTGTCTGATATTTTGTTATTGTAATGAACTTTATTATAGTGAACACATAACATGAAGATTCATGGATTAGAAATGCAATGAAACGGCTACTCAAAATTCTGTAGTCAGTAGAGCGGGGAGGAGCTGGATATCCATGGACAAACATTCTAATCTTATGTTTCTTCGCTTAGCATCTTGGACGTTTGTGTAATCTTTATATATAGTCATAGAAGGCGTTTTGTATTGTTGTTTTGTTTTGATTTTAACCTTAAACAAAAATTCCAGGCTAATAATCACACCTATATCATATGGATGTGAGAATTAAATGTACTACTGCTTTTAAAAGGTTTAGCTCCATGCCCAAACCAGTAAGTTCTCAACTCTCCTCTGTTTGAGGGGACAAGAATTTTGCCTGGTGGCAGAACAATAGCTATAACTTCAGCCCATTTTTCCTTCTCCGAACTTGAAGGACAAAAGGGTTTTGGTTGAATTATTTTTTTTCCTCATAAACTATGCAAAAAACTGTCGTGCATGACTTTTGCTGCGGAAAAAAAGCCAACAACAGGGATAGGTTTGCACATTTCCTAAGTCTTTGATAGTTTGAAGATTGTTCTGACTGGTTCCTCATGGGTTCCCTCTCTTGATTGTGGGTATCTCCAACCACCCAGTCACTCAAGCTAGAAAGGGAAGAGCCACATTTGAGGTCTGGAGGAGGGAAAGTAGAAAGAAGAAGGGGTTGAATGGTTAAAGCAGAAATAGCTTTAAAAAAGGAAAAAAGCAAGATGAGTGCCCAGATTGATTTGGGGGTACTGAATTTAACAAAATAGGGAATAGTCCCCAAGACTAGAGGGGGCACCATTGGACTAATGGTTCTTGAAGAGCACTGTGTCTTGGTCATCCCTGTCCCCTCAGCACCCAGCACTGTTCCTGACACCAGCTAGGCATCATCAAGTGTGGGTAACCATCACCCCCAGCAGGAGTATGCAGACTGAAAGCCCAGCCTTGTGTATAAGGGGCTTTCTGGGCTTCTAGGGAGAAAGAGTCCATTATGTTTCTCTAGGTGGTGAGGTGAATATCCAGTGGAGTGGAATGTGGAAGAATTCTCAGAGGGAATAAGGACATAAGGGATATAGACAGGAGCTACAATATTCGCGGCGGTGTCTGTGGAATTGCTGTGGTGGCTGCAACAGCAGTAATGACTGACAATGGTCAGGATGGAAAGCAGCTTTTCCTGAACTTTAATGACTGGTGGCACTGAGCTAGAGTGGATAAGGCCCTTCCCTTTCGTGGTCTTCAGGAGCACTGATTGTGGAGGTAGAGAGGAAGTTAACATGTGGAGTTCCAGCCTTGGAATTGACATGAGACCAGCCACATTGGGACTACAGGCTCATTATTTCCAACCTACCTTCAAGCCTGGTAGCCTCAGAAACCTTTGGTACATTTTGAGAATCCAGCAGATAATAATTCCATTTACAAGTGAGGAAATAGATCCAGAGAGGTTAGGCAACTTGTGCAAAGGCATAGAGGTAATAAACAGTGAAGCAAGGATTTAATCTCAAGTAAGGGATTTCTGTGGCTCTAGAGACCCTTTGCTATTGGTTCAGCAATGGTAACACATGCAAGAGGCTTTATGAACAAGAAGCCCATAGCTATCTCCAGTCCCTGAATGTGCACTCATGGGTCAGCTTAGATACTAAAGTGAAAAACAGGAAGTCTCCACAAAAGAAAAAGAAAAAAAAAGCAAAACTCTTAAAATCAAATCTAAATACATATGCAAATTATGTTGTCTATTATAATCAGGCACATAAGTGTATATAGTTGTATATGCAAAATTATTAAAATAAATTTGATTTCTATCACTTTTTATTTGAAAAACTATAATAATTATACTATAAGTTATTTCAAGTATGTATTATGTGTAATGTTATTATAATACATAATATTTCAATTATGGAAGATTTTATTTTAATTAAGTCATTTTTTTCATACAAAGGATAGGATATAGGCTCATTATTTGTCTTTGCAGAAGACTCAAGGTAAGATTATTAGGTTTATCAATTCATGGTTTAGTCCTATTGATAAAAAGAAACACCAGAGTGATTCTAAAAGGATAATTGATTTTGTTTCTACTGTCTTAATTTTGACTTATCCAACCAACTTATGTATAATTCATGAGAGTAACAACAGTAAGGGGAAACGTCCCAAGTCAGATCTGCCACTGGTGCTTCTGCTGAACAAAAGCCACCTGCTTCATTAGCTATTTTGCCAAGCCAAGGCGTAGCAGCAAGGTTTTAGGTTTCCTTCAAAACAAAAGCTTTTGAATAAGGAAGTTAGGTTAGATTAACAGGATATCAACTCAAATATACTTATTTTCTTAGGTTTTTCAAGTACACATTGGGGATGTATACTTGGAAGGCAAGGAAGGTAACCATGAAGACCAGGAAAGTCTTTGGGTGGGCAAGGAACTAGAAAATATAGAAGATAGCTAAAAGAGGAAGGACATTGGGGGCAGTGCCATGAGTAAAACAAGGGCAACAAAATTTTCTTAGTCTGTTTCTAGTTTCTAGCTTTTTTTTTTTTTTCTTCTTTTTTTGTGGTGCTGGGGATTGAACCCAGAGCTTTGAGCTTGCAAGGCAAGCACTCTACCAACTGAGCTATAGCCCCAGCCCCTGTTCTAGCTTTTTACTTACTTCTCTTTTTAGTCCCGTGCACTTTTGCTGTATATGTTTTAATGATATTAGTTGCGTGCAGTGTTATATTTTCCTAGAAGATTGACTTTTACCATCTATAAATTAAATGTTTTTTACTTTCAGTACTACTTCTTGCCACTCTGTGGTTGTTTGTTGTTTTGCAGTGTTGGGGTGATGGGTATCAAACCCAGAGTGTCGCATGCGTTAGGCAAGCACTCTATATCCCAGCCCTCAACTGCACTGTGATTGGAAGAACTTCGAATATCTTTGTAAAAGTTGACTCTCGCTGGGCGCAGTGATGCATACCTGTAATCCCAGCAGTTCGGGAAGCTGAGGCAGGAGGATTGCAAATTCAAAACCAGCTTCAGCAACGGCGAGGCCCTAAGCAACTCAGTGAGACCCTGACTCTAAATAAAATACAAAATAGGCCTGGGGATGTGACTCAGTGGTTGAGTGCCCCTGAGTTCAATCCCCAGTACCTTCCCCACCCCTCCCCACAAAAGTTGACTCTTGTAGGCAATAGTTGAATTTCTTTTTATCCCATTTTTATAATCTTTGCTTTTTAACTTGAATTATTTTACCATTTAGATTTAGCATAATTGGACATAAATGGTCTAAAATCTACCCTCTTATATATTGTTTTCTAGATGTCCTTTCTGTGTCTTCTGCATTCATCTTTTTTCTCTCCTTTTGGATTATTTTGTGTAATTCCATTTTATCTCTGTATTAACTTTAGTTTTATATTCTGTTACTATTCTTTCAATGGTTATCTGAGGTAATTAAAATTTTACTCATCAACATCTAAATTTATTTTATACTTACCAAAGTCTAATATAAAGTAGAAACTTTACCACCTTCCTGACAACCAGAGGAGCTTACAAACTCTTGCCCTTTTCCATCTTATGGATTATTCTTGCAAATTTTAATTTCATATGAATTTTAGACTCTACAAAACATTGTTATTGTTTTAGACTGATTAATTTACTTTTTCCAATGCATTTCTATTTTCCATTGCTCTTCATTCTTTTCTACATTTCTGAGATAGTATTTGGTATTATTTTTTTCTGCTTAATGAACCCCTTTACCATTTCTTTTAATTGTCATTGACAGTTGCATGATGCCAAGATCAATTTTCATTTTTTTAAGACACATGAACTACCAGGGGTGGTAGCACATGCCCACAATCCCAGCTTCTTAGGAGGCTAAGGTAGTTTGAGGTCAGCTCAGCAATTTAGCAAGACCCTGTCTCAACGTAAGATAAAAAAGGAGGGGTTGGGATGTAGTTCAGTGGTAAAGTGCTTGCATAGCATGCACAAGGCCCCGGATTTGATCCAGTACTTAATTCTTTATCATTCAAAGAAAATAATTTTATTAGATATACAGTTAGTTTTCTTTCTTTTTTTTTTTTTTTTTTTTCCTTTTTTGCAGTACTGGGCATTGAACTCAGGGGCCCTCTACCACTGAGCTACAAACTCAGCCCTTTTTAAAATTTTGAGATAGAGTCACTGAGGTTGGCCTCCTCCAACTTGGAGTTCTCTTGCCTTAGCCTCCAGGTCACTGGGGTTACAGGTCTTTACCACCACACCAAGCTGTCTAATAATCTTTTATTATGTCCTTTGGGTTTCAAGTTTTGCTCTTCTTTTTTCTAGCTTCTTCTTTCTTCTTACCCTTATCCCTTCCCTCTTTCCCTCCCCCCTTTGGTACTGGAGATTTAACCCATGGGTGCTTTACCACTGAGCTACATCCCCAACCCTTTTTATTTTTGAGATAGGGTCTCACTAAGGTGCTGAGGGCCTTGCTAAATTGCTGAGGCTGTCCTTGAACTTGTGACCCTCCTGACTCAGCCTCTGGAACTGCTGGAATTATAGGCATGTATCACCTCTGGCTCTTTTTCTGTAGTTTCTTAAGGAGAAACTTTAGGTTTTTGATTTGTGACCTTTCCTTTTGCTCCGAAGCACTGCTTTAGTTGTGTCCTGTAAGTTTGATATGCTGTATATTTGTTCTCATTCTTTAGTACTTTCTAATTTCCCTAATGATTTTCTTTTTGAACACCTGGTTATTTAGGAGTATGTCATCTAATTGCCACATATTTGTGAATCTCTCAAATGTCTGTCTGTAGTCAATTTTTAATTTCATTCCATTGTTGATTGAACAACCTCCTCTGTATGATTTCAGGTCCTGAGCCATGTTTCATATGTTTATGACCTAACATATGGTCTATCCCAGAATGCTCCTTATCCTTTTGAGAAGAGTGTATGCTCTGCTGCTGTGGATGAAATGTTCTATAAATATATCTGTTAGGTCTTTTTTTTCCCCATTTTATTGTATCTATTTTCCTTTTCTTTTTTCTTTCCACATCTGTTAGTTCTAATTGGCATATTGTTCCAGTTTTCTATTTATTTTTCTATTTTCTATTTTTAATTTTTTAAAAACATTTTTAGTTGTAGATGGACACAATCCCTTTATTTATTTTTATTTGGTGCTGAGGAATGAACCCAATGCCTCATACATGGTAGACAAGTGCTCTACCACTGAGTCACAACTCCAGCCTCTATTTCTTTCTTGACCTGCTATTTGTTCTATTATGAAAAGTAACAAATTGAAGTTTCCAACTGTTATTCTTTTCAGTTCTGTCAGTTTTTGCTTGGAGCATTTGGGCTGTTAATTACATATGCTTTATAATTGCTACATCTTACTGATGAATTGGTCCTTCGATCATTAAAATATGTCCCTTTTTCTGGACACAGTGGTATGCACCTGAAACCCCAGCACTCAGTGGGCTGAGGTGGGAGGCTCATTTGTCTCCAGAAATTTGAGACCAGCCTGGACAACAGAGTGACACCCCATCTTTAAAAAAGAAAGAAGGAAAAGTTCCTCTTTATACCTAGTAAGAATTTTTGTCTTAGAATCTATTTTGGAGAATATTAGAATAGCCACTACGTTTCTTTTGGTTACCATATACACAGTATTTTTTACTAATCTTTTATTTTCAACATATTTTTGACATTGACTCTAAAGTGTACCACTTAAAGGCAGCATATAGTTGGATTGTTTTTATGTTTTGTGGTGCTAGGATTGAACCCAGAGCCTTGTGTACCCAGTGGCCTGAGCTACTGGATCATACATTTTAAAATCCCTTCTACCAGTCTCTCACTTTTGAATGGCATGTTCAATCCATTTAAGGTAGTTACTATTAAGGATTTATGTCTGCCATTTTGCTGTTTCCTCTCCTTTTTGTCCACTATTTTCCATAGTTGCCATATCTGCTGTTCTCTTATATATAGATATTTTCTTATGTTCCATTTTAACTCTTCTGTCATTTATTTTCTTATATATACATATCTTGAATCATTTCCTTTTGTTTGCAAGGATTATAATTGTCTAATATAACAATCTAGTTCAGATTAATGCCAACTTAATATCAACAGTGTACAAAATCTTGCTCATACATAGCTGTCCTCTTCCCCCTTCTGTGGTGTTGCCATGCAAATTATATATTCATACATGCATGACACAGATTTGATAGCTATATGCAGTTGCTATTTAAATCAGAAAGGAGGAAAAAGAATTATAAACAAAATATATTTATATCACCTTTTATTAACCTAGTTACCTTAACCAGTGTTCTTTGGTTTTTTTTTGCATGGACTCAAGTTACTCTCTAGTGTTTTTTCATTTCATCATGATGACCTTCTTTAATATTTCTTGTGTGACAGGTTTCCTAATGCCAAATTATCTGTTTTGTTTTTCTTGGAAAGACTTATAGTCTCCTTCATTTTTGAAGGATAGTTTTGTTGGGTGTAGAATTTTTGGTTGACAATAGTTTTCTTTCAGCACTTTAAATGTCTTCTCATGGACTTCTGACCTCCATGATTTGTGATGAGAAATCAGTTGCTAATCTTCTGAAAGATCCATGTGATGTCTTGGTGTTGTCTCTCTGAGATTCTCTCTCTCTTTTTTTAAATACCTTTAATTAATTAATTAATTTATTCATTATGTGGTGCTGAGGATCGAACCCAGTGCCTCATTGTGTGCTCGGCAAGACCACTACCAGTGAGTCATAACCCCAGGCCTTCTTTGGGTTTTGATAATTGAATTATGATGTGTATATGTGGATCTTTTTGAGTTTGTCCTTCTTGGGCTTTGATGAGTTTCTTGGATGTATAGATTAATGTTTTCCAGCAAATTTAAGAGGTTTTCATTGTTTCTTCAAATATCCTGTCCCCTTCTCTTTTTCTAGGACTCCCATTATGTGTAAGTTGGTACACATCAGATGATGATATCCCATAGGTCACTAATGCTCAGAACTTTTCTTCTTTCTTCTTTTCTATTTCTGGGTCAATCTCAGCTGACTTATTTTCAAGTTTGCTGAGTCTTTGTCTGGCTTAATCAGATCTGCTCGAGTTTGTCTAAGGAATTTTTTACTTTAGGTACTGCACTTTTTTACTTTTTACTTTTTTTTTTTTTTTTTTTTGTACTGAGAATTGAACCCAGGGGTGTATTAAGCTACACCCCCAGCCCTTTTTATTTTAAGACTGGATATCGATTGAATTACTGAGGCTGGCCTCAAATTTACAATCCTCCTGCCTCAGCCTTCAGAGTCACTGGGATTACCAGCATGTGCCCCTACACCCTGCTAGTTATTGCACTTTTCAACTCCAGAATTTCCATTTGGTTCTTATAATTTCTATTTCCTTATTGATATTCTCTATTTGTTGAGACATTATTTTCTTATTTTTTTAAGAACCCTTCAATCTCATGCTTTTCTTGATTATATAAACAAACATGGTTTCTTTAGCTCTTCAAATATATTTAAAATAGCTGAAAACAACTAAGTTTTATGGGCACACATTTTTTAAATTGTACCATTTAATTTTTTTTAATTTGCTAATTAAATTTGCCAACAATTTTGATGTTTAGTCTTTAATGTTGATGCCATTTATATTTTGAATGACTCTTTTTAAGTGGAATTCATATTACATAAAGGCAACCATTTTAAAGTATATAATTCAGTGGCATTTAATATATTTAATAAGGTGCCTGGGTAGCTCAGTTGGTAAAGCATTAAGACTATTCATATAGGCAATCATTCCCCAATAATTGCTTCACTCCAGACTTGGTTCCAAATCAATTCGCTGTTTCTTTTTTCCTTTTTTTTAAAGTTGTAGGTGGACACAAAACCTTTTTTTTTTAATGTGGTGCTGAGGATCGAACCCAGGGCCTCATGCGTGCTAGGCGAGTGCCCTCACTGAGCCACAACCCCAGCCCTCCCAATTCGCTGCATCTATGGAGTTACCTGTTCTGAATATTTCATAAAAATGGAATCATGCAATGTGTGAACTTTTGTCTTAGTTTACTGAGCACAATGTTTTTGAGTTTCTTCCACATACTAGCCTGCACCAGTACTTAAATTTTTATGGCTGAGTAATGCATCACAAATATATGTCACATTTTGTCAAGCCATTCATATACTGATAGGCATTTGGGTTGTTCATTTGGCTCTTGTAAATGGTGCTGCTGTATTTGTCCTGATTTTTGTGTGGATGCAGGTTTTATTTTCTTGTGTCAGGTACTTAGGAGTGAAATTGCTGGGCAGTCCTAATGATTTTAGGACTCACCTTTTTTCACAGTGCCAAATCATTTTACACTCCCTCTAGCAACCTACAAGGGTTCCCCATCCCAAAAGCTTCTCCGACACTTGACCTTTTTCTGTATTTTTTGGTGAAGTTCATTCTCATGAATGTGAAGGGGTCTCTCTTGTGGTTTTTTTTCTTTTTTTTTTGTTTATTTATTTATTTTTATTGTAAACAAATGGGATACATGTTGTTTCTCTGTACATGGCGTAAAGGCATACCATTTGTGTAATCATAAATTTACATAGAGTAATGTTGTTTGATTCATTTTGTTATTTTTTCCTTTCCCCCCCCCCTCCCACCCCTCTTTACCCTCTATACAGTAGTTCCTTCCTCCATACTTGCCCCCCTCCCTAACCCTAACTCTAACCCTAACACTAACCCTTCCCTCCCCCCCATTATGTGTCATCCTCCACTTATTAGCGATATCATTCGTCCTTTGGCTTTTTGAGATTGGCTTATCTCACTTAGCATGATATTCTCCAATTTCATCCATTTGCCTGCAAATGCCATAATTTTATCATTCTTTATGGCTGAGTAATATTCCATTGTATATATATACCACAGTTTCTTTATCCACTCATCAATTGAAGGGCATCTAGGTTGGTTCCACAGTCTGGCTATTGTGAATTGAGCAGCTATGAACATTGATGTGGCTGTATCTCTGTTGTATGCTGATTTTAAGTCCTTTGGGTATAGGCCAAGGAGTGGGATAGCTGGGTCAAATGGAGGATCCATTCCAAGTTTTCTAAGGAATCTCCACACTGCTTTCCAGAGTGGCTGCACTAATTTGCAGCCCCACCAGCAATGTATGAGTGTACCTTTCTCCCCACATCCTCGCCAACACCTGTTGTTGCTCGTATTCTTGATAATCGCCATTCTAATTGGGGTGAGATGGAATCTTAGGGTAGTTTTGATTTGCATTTCTCTTATTACTAGAGATGTTGAGCATTTTTCCATATGTTTGTTGATTGCTTGTAGATCTTCTTCTGTGAAGTGTCTATTCATTTCCTTAGCCCATTTGTTGACTGGATTATTTGAATTCTTGGAGTAGAGTTTTTTGAGTTCTTTATAGATTCTGGAGATTAGTGCTCTATCTGAAGTATGATTGGCAAAGATATTCTCCCACTCTGTAGGCTCTTTCTTCGCATTGCTGATAGTTTCCTTTGCTGAGAGAAAGCTTTTTAGTTTGAATCTATCCCAGTGGTTGATTCTAGCTTTTATTTCTTGTGCTATGGGAGTCCTGTTAAGGAAGTCTGGTCCTAGACCAACAAGGTGAAGATTTGGACCTACTTTTTCCTTCTATAATCTGCAGGGTCTCTGGTCTGATTCCGAGGTCCTTAATCCATTTTGAGTTTAGTTTCGTGCATGGTGAGAGATATGGGTTTAGTTTCATTCTGTTGCATATGGATTTCCAATTCTCCCAGCACCATTTGTTGAAGAGGCTATCTTTTCTCCATTGCATATTTTTGGCACCTTTGTCTAGTATGAGAAAATTGTATTTATTTGGGTTTGTGTCTGTGTCCTCTATTCTGTACCATTGATCTACCTTTCTATTTTGGTACCAATACCATGCCGTTTTTGTTACTATTGCTTTGCAGTAGAGTTGAAGATCTGGTATTGCAATACCCCCTGTTTCACTCTTCCTGCTAAGGATTGCTTTAGCTATTCTGGATTTCTTATTCTTCCAGATGAATTTCATGATTGCTTGCTCTATTTCTGTAAGGTACGTCATTGGGATTTTAATTGGAATTGCATTGAATTTGTATAGCACTTTAGGTAGTATGGCCATTTTGACAATATTAATTCTTCTTATCCAAGAACATGGGAGATCTTTCCATCTTCTAAGGTGTTCTTTAATTTCTTTCCTTAGTGTTGTATAGTACTCATTGTAGAGGTCTTTCACCTCTTTTGTGAGATTGATTCCCAAGTATTTTATTTTTTTCGAGGCTATTGTGAATGGGGTCTCTTGTGGTTTTGAGTTGCATTTTTCTTGTGATTATTTTGATGGCATGGATATCTTCTGAATTTACCCTGTTTGGAATTTGATAAACTTCTTGGATGTGTATATTCAAAAATTTTAACAAATTTGAAGTGTTTGGGGCCATTACTTCAACTTTCTGTCCCTGTCTCTTTTCTCCTTGAACTCCAATTTTGCAAATATTGATATGTTTGGTGGTAAACGACAGGTCTCTTGTTGGATAATTTCTAACAACCTAGTCTGAGCTCCACTGATTCTTTCTACTGTATCTATGGCTTGCTCACATCTGCTATCGGAACCCTTTAGTGATTCTTTTTCACTCATTATTGTACTTTTCAGCTCCTAATTTGTCTGGCTCCTTTTTATAGTTTCTTTATTGATATTCTCTATTTGTTAAGACATTGCTTTCCTGGATTCCTTTAGTTCTTTGAATATATTTGAGATAGTTGCTTAAAATTTTTGTCTAGTACAGATAGGAGTAAGAAGTTAAAATATGCTATTGCACAGTAGGGTGACAAAAGATAACAATATTATACTGTACTTTTCAATAAAGCTGGAAGAAAGGGTTTGGAATAGTTTCACTATAAAGAGATGATAATTGGCTGGATGCAGTTGTGCACAGTTGTCATGTAAGTGACTTGGGAGGCTGAGGTAATAGTATTGCAAGTTTGAGGTCATCCTTCAGCAACTCAATGAGGCCCTAAGCAACTTAGGCCTTGACTCAAAATAAAAATAAAAAAGCTGGGGATGTAGCTCAGTAGTAAAATGCCCCTGGGTTCAATCCCCTGTACAAGGAAAAAAAAAGAAAAAAGAAAAAAAATTGAGGACATAGATATGTTTAACTTGGTATTAAACATTACACATGCATCCATGTATTGAAATATCACATGGTACTCCATAAATGTGTAATTTTTAGGTCTTACTTATGTTTAAAAGTTTAAAGAATATCACTGTGGAATTAAAAAAAAATACAAGTCCAATGCATACTTTCTCAGAGTTTATTTCTTCTGTGAATGGGTCATGCTTTACTTACATGCATCATTTTGTTGAAAGGTGAGCATTTTGAATCTTTAATGCAATGATTCTGGAAATCATATTCTTCAGTTCTCAATGGCTTTGTTGTTTGCTGTGGGTTAAGGTGGCCTAGTGACTTTTCTAAGCTTTTTTTTTTTTTTTGGTACCAGGAATTGAACTTGGGGACACTCAAACTACTGAGCCACATCCCAGCCCTATTTGTATTTTTTTTTAGAGACAGAGTCTCACTGAGTTGCTTACGAGACCTCACTTTTGCTGAGGTTGGCTTTGAACTTGTGATCCTCCTGAGTCGCTGGGATCACAGGCATGCGCCACCACGCCAGGCTCTAAGCTGATTTTGTAGTCTTTTTGTTTTTCTTATGTGGTCTCTAAGCTCTCTTCTTTTTGCTTATGTTCAGCTAATGTGTTGACAGATTTCCTTGAAGACCAGTCACCCAAAATATAAATAAAACAAGAAAAAACCCTCCTAGATTTGTATCTTGGCTGTAATGGCCTGCACCTTCAGTGCTTAGCCAGGCCATTTAAAATCTGCTGTGTCCTTTACTTCTTGCTTACACAGCCTAGAGAGCCGACAGGTGGAAGCTCCATCTCAGTCTTTCTCACTGCAACACACCATGGGCATGTGGCTTCCTAGGTGCCCCAGCTTATGTGGGAGCTTTGGATGACCCCATTTCCCTAAGAAATTCTCCCCACTGCTTTTCCGCTCAGGCTTTAGGCATTTCTTTCTTCGTTCAACTGTATCTGTTGGCCCCAGGTGGCAGTGGGTTGTTCATTTGTCTTGTTTTTGAGAAATGCTTGCCACTTTCTTGAGTTTTGAGTTAGTGACACAAAATCAGTGTCCTAGCATGTCCTTCAGTTGTCTCAAATTAGAACAATCTTTTGAGAATAAAGCCTCTCTGCTCCCTAGCTTCCAGGGACCATCAGGAACCCCTGAGGAGAATGTGGGCTGCCTTTCTCAGGACTACTGAAGAGACTCTGAGACGGGGAGAGGATGGTGAAGACCACGTAAAATACCACAATGCTTTCCTGTTGTTTCTCAGGATTGCCCTCTTCTTGGCATATGCTTGGTAGCTACAAACCTTCAATTGTTCCCAGAGTTAGGACATTGTTTCTCAACGTTTTTGCTTGATTTTTTTCATTGTTTCTGTGAAGGAACATGTCCTTGTTCCCCCAGTCACACCTTTTAGTAACAGTCCTGGGACTGAACCCATGGGAGCCTACCACCAAGCTACATCCCGCTTTTTATTTTTTTGAGACAGGGTTTCACTAAGTTACCTGGGCCAGCTTCAAACTTATTGATCCTCCTCCTTCAGGCTACTGATTTGCTGGGATTACATACTCTGTCATTTTAGTGGATGCAACTCTTACTTATTTTTTGAGTGCCTAACATTGTATATGTAAATTTGGACAGCTAATTTATGGCTCTGGATGTTAACATTTTATGGATTTTTTCCCCCTTCTGTCAGGCAGTTAAATTAGGTGCATTAACATTCACAAATAAGTTTAAAATGGAATGGAACGAGATGATTTAAAGCTGGACTTCAGGCCATGTGTGCAGTCTATTTCTCATTAATCTTACACCTAAGGAATAGCCCCTCGGAATGCAACTGGAAGCTTGGCATGTTTACCAGGGATATTATTCCTTGGTGGTACCTACGTAGAAGTTCATTTTAGTAGTTCTAAGGCAGTTTGCTAAACTCAATAATTGCCAGATAAGAAATTATAAGGCAAGCAAGTTAACGAGGAAACCAAATTTATTAATTATGGATGTTCCAATGGCAGTTTATTAGATATTATCATAGCTTATGTTAACACCTGTTGGCAGAAAAATTATATCCTTTATTTTTACTAAAATAATTAATACTTCTGCAAGGTAAATGTCATTCCTCAAAGTAGCAAATTTTCTAATTCTCCAATATGGCTATCAAAGTCATTTTTCTAAAATGTACACACTAAACTTTGATGTGGACACAAAATTCCTTTTACATGCTCTGGTTCATGTTAAAATACGGTCACCAGCTCAAAAATGACAGGGTTCTTTTAAAGGTTAAGATTTCAACAAAGAAAAAAATATATATATACACATACTTTATTATATACAAAGAACAACAAAAAGATAAGCAAAAGAATATAAATTTTAGTCATAACTGATAATTTTGAAAATTCTTTAAATCACAGTGACCTCCTCCAAAAGACAAAGGCCTTAGGATGGGGCCTCAAAGCCATGAATCAGAATTCTAGGCAGTTCTCCTGAATAGCAATTTATATTCCAGAGAATCTGGTTTTTGTGTGGGGCTAATAAAGGAATGACATGCTTTCATAGCTAGGGAAAACCAATTAAAGTATCCCTGAAGCTTGAAAGGATACTGCCAGGGTTGTGTTTATCATTGACAGTAGTAATTTTAGACATAATCACTGAAAAATGTTTAAGATTTCTGGGTAAAATTCTGGGTTTCTCATAATAAGAAAGGAAACTTTATAGTTCAACATATGGTTTGGTGATGAATGAAAAGGAAGAAAGTGAACTAAGGAGAAGGGAAAATAGTTTATGGAAGAGGCAAGAAAATAATAGACTTAACTAGGACTCATCAAGAAAATAAATGAGTTCGTCCCTTCCAAGGCCAAGTATTTATCTATGTAAGTTCAAGCCTAGAACAACACAGTACCTGTATGTTCTATATTTAATAATGTATAAGAAAAATACTTTTCATTTGTTGTAGAAAGTATACTTTATATGAAAAGCTAGAAACACATTTACTCAATGCAAATCCCAAATGAAACCCAATTTAATATACAGAAATTATAGGGATGACCAAAAAATAGATATTAAATTCAACTACACTTACTGTACTGTCTTGACATATTCTATTCCTTTTTAATCTGTACACAAGGCTCAAGTTCTAGGGTTTCAGGTTTTATTTTTTATTTTTCTTAAAAAATAATCTCAATTCTCAAGTTAACTAAAGATTTATCTGGGCTCGTAATGGTAATCTGCTCTTTGTAACAAAGTGCTCTGTAGATTCTTCCATTTTAGACCTCTCCACTGGGTTAATGCCTTTGTTTTCTTTGTCTTTTCCATGTGATTTTTTATGCTGTGGATTTAAGAGGAGAAATTAAGTCAATATAATATAATGTTTTATACACATTAACTATTTTAATTTCAAAGTTCTCTGGGTTGTAGGCATGAAAGCTTAAGTATGGAAAAATTCAGAAAAAGTTCAATATAAATTTGATCAAACTATATTTCTGGCAAGTACAGGTGAATGGCTTCTTTGTATTATCACTAATGGAAGGAGCTAGGTAAAAGAAATATTAGTTTTCTGCATTATTTTCTAAGACAAAATTGTAAATTTTACTGTAGGGAGTGGTTCTCAACAAAGGCTGATTTTTCTACCCAATGGACAGGTAGCAATGTCTGGAAATGTTTTTGGTTGTTACAAGTAGGAAGCCGGTGCTACTGAATTCTAGTGGGTAGAAGCCACAAATGCTACTAAACATCATACAACTACATACAACTACGACAAAATTATCCAGTTTTAAATATAAATAGTGCTGCTGAGATACCCTGCTGAGGGAAACAAGGATTTATTATTATTTACAAAAATCAATTCATTTTTGTCAGAGAAGCTGGTATATGGGCTACTTAAGAAACTTCGGTGTATCCAGAGACACCACTGGTGTATGTAGTATCTCATACTAGATAAAGGCACATTAAACATACATTGGAGGAAAGATAGCCTATTCAACAAATGGTGCTGGGAAACTAGAAATCCATATGTAGCAAAATGAAATTAAACCCCTATCTTTCACCCTGCACAAGACTCAATTCAAAGTGGATCAAGGACTGGGCATTTACTAGAAGAAAAAGTAGGCCCAAATCTCCATCATGATGGCTAGGGAACTGAATTCCTCAACAAGATTCCTAAAGCACAAGAAGTAAAATCAAGAATCGATAAATGAAATGGTATCAGACTAAAACTTTTCTTCACAGCAAAGGAACAATCAAGAATGTGAAGAAGAGCCCACAGAATGGGAGAAAAATCTTTGCCACCTAAGTCAGAACATTAATCTCCAGGATATATAAAGAACTCAAAAAACTTAACACTAAAAAAGCAAATAACCCAATCAATAAATGGGCTAAGAACTGAACAGGCACTTCACAGAAACAAAAATACAATCAGTTAACAAATATATGAAAAAATGTTCAACATCTCTAGCAACTACAGAAATGCAAATTAAAAGTACACTGAGATTCCATCTCACTCTAGTCAGAATGGCAATTATTAAGAATACAATAAATGTTAGTGAGGATGAGGCAGGGGAAAGGTACACTCATAAATTACTGGTGGGACTGCAAATTGGTGCAACCACTCTGGAAAGCAGTATGAAGATTTCTCAGAAAATTTGAAATGGAGCCACCGTTTGACCCAATCATCCCACTCCTTAGCATATACTCAAAGGACTTAAATCAGCATGCTACAGTGACACAGGCACATCAATGTTTATAGCAGCTCAATTTACAATATCTAATCTATGGAACCAATCTAGATGCCCTTCAACAGATGAATGGATGAAGGAAATGTGGTATATACACAATGGAATATTACTCAGCCATAAAGAAGAATGGAATTATGACATCTGATGATAAAGAGACTATCATGCTAAGTGAAATAAACCAATCCCCAAAAAACAAAGGCCGAATGTTCTCTGATATGCTAACACACAATGGGGTGGGGATGGGAGAAAGAGAATAGAAGTTCAGTGGATTAGACAAAAGGAAATGAAGAAAAGGGAGGAGGATGGGAATAGGAAAGACAGTAGAATGAATTGGACATAACTTTCCTATGTTCACATATGAATACACGACCTGTGTAACTCCACATCATATACAACTACAAGAATGCAATCCTGGTTTTTCAAGATGGTGGACTAGAGGGTGGCTGCATTTCATGTTGCTCCAGGACTCAGGATTCAAGAAGAGGAGATATTGAGAGACTTGGAACCAACTCAAAGCTGCTGGGTGAGTCTCTCCCCTTGGGGAGGTGTCCCGGATGGGGCGGTAGTCCCAGAACGCTGGGAACTCCGTGAAGTAGAGTTGCCCAATGAGACACCCCTCCCCCCGCTGGAGCAGTAAACTCGGACAACTGGGAGCATCGAAGAGGAGGCTGCTCAGCACAGTGCTTGGACTCGGAGTGACTGCACCGGGGCTCCAGGCAGCTGCCAGAAGGAGGAGGTGAGCAGCAAGTTGCTTGGACTCAGAGCAACAGCACCGGAACTCCAGGTGGCTGCCCAGAGGAGGAGGAACCTGGCAGGTCGCTTGGACTCGGAGCGACTGCACGGGAACACACCAGACGGCTGCTTGGAGGAGAATACGTGCAGTGACTTGCTTGGATTCGGAGCAACTGCACCGGAACACAGGGCGGCTACCCGGAGGAGGAGGCATGCAGCGGGTCACTTGGACTCAGAGAGACTGCACTGGGGCTCCAGGTGGCTGCTCAGAGGAGGAGCCACACAGCCAGGCGATTAGGTGCAGAGCACGGTCCCAGGCCCTAGGCAGCACTTGGTGGAAGAGCTGCACAGAGACAAGATTAGGGGCGGAGCAAAGTTTCCAGGACTGAGGGCAGGTTCTTTGAGGAGGGGCAGCCTAAGGAGACTCTTCTGCGCAGGGAGAGGCTCCCAGGCCCAGGAGGTAGGTCTGAACCCCTGGGAATGTTGCAGAGGAAGGCTGCCCAGTCCAGGTGGTAGTAGTGGATTGAGGGGAACCTCTAGGAGGGGAACTGCCAGCGAGACCTCCCCACCGGGTGAGTCTTCCCTGCCGGGTGAGGTTTTTTCCACAAGGATGGTAAAACCAGAGACACAGGCCCAAACAGGCCTTGCCTCAGCCCGCAGCCTAGTTCCCCTTTGGATGACCACTGGTCAATAAGTGGAGGCACCTCTGCTCACTAGCAGGGAATATACCCCACCTGAAGGCCACCACCCCTAGAGAGGCAGCTTCCTTGTGGAGCACCGCATTATCAACTTCCTCCAAGACTTCAGCCTACTGAAGGCTAAGCGGGGGATATATATAGAAATCTTCAGGGACATTGTAAGTCAATAGAGGAAATCTGCAATATCTCAGCGGTCAACTGATACCTGAACAATATGAGAAAACAAGGAAAGAAAATGCTGCAAACAAATCTAGATGTTACATCAATAAAACCCAATGACAGCATGGCAGAAGAAATGACAGAAAAGGAGTTCAGAATGTACATAATTAAAATGATCAGAGAAGCAAACGATGAGATGAAAGAGCAAATGCACGCACTGAATGATGAGATGAAAGAGCAAATGCAGGCATTGAATGATTGCACCAATCGACAATTAAAAGAGCAAATACAGGAAGCAAAAGATCATTTCAATAAAGAGTTAGAGATATTGAAAAAAAAACAAACAGAAATCCTTGACATGAAGGAAACAATAAACCAAATTAAGAACTCCATAGAAAGCATATCCAGTAGGATAGAACACCTGGAAGACGGAACCTCAGACACTGAAGACAAAATATTTAACCTTGAAAACAAAGTTGAACAAAGAGAGAAGATGGTAAGAAATCATGAACAGAATCTACAAGAACTATGGGATATCATGAAAAGGCCAAATTTAAGAATTATTGGGATTGAGGAAGGCCTAGAGAAACAAGCCAAAGGAATGAACAATTTATTCAATGAAATAATATCAGAAAATTTCCCAAATCTGAAGAATGAAATGGAAAATCAAATACAAGAGGCTTATAGAACACCAAATGCACAGAATCACAACAGATCCACACCAAGGCACATTATAATGAAAATGTCTAACATTCAAAATAAAGATAGGATTCTGAAGGCCGCGAGAGAAAAGCATCAGATTACATATAGGGGGAGACCAATACGGATAGCAGCAGACTTCTCAACCCAGACTCTAAAAGCTAGAAGGGCCTGGAACAACATATTTCAAGCTCTGAAAGAACATAGTTGCCAACCAAGAATCCTATACCCAGCAAAACTTACCTTCAAATTTGACAATGAAATAAAATCGTTCCATGATAAACAAAAGCTAAAAGAATTTACAAAAAGAAAGCCAGCATTACAGAACATTCTCAGCAAAATATTCCATGAGGAAGAGATGAAAAACAAAGAAGCAAATCAGCAAAGGGAGGAATTATCCTAAAGGAATTGTCAAATAAAGGAGGAAACAAGTTGTGTCAAACAAATAAATAAATAAAATTTAAAAAATGAACCAATTGACCGGGAAACCAAATCATATCTCAATAATAACCCTGAATGTTAATGGCCTGAATTCATCAATCAAAAGACATAGACTGGCAGATTGGATTAAAAATAAAGATCCAACAATATGTTGCCTGCAAGAGACTCACCTCATAGAAAAAGATACCCATAGACTAAAGGTGAAAGGATGGGGAAAAACATACCATGCACATGGACTCAGCAAAAAAGCTGGAGTATCCATCCTCATTTCCGATAATGTGGACTTCAAGCCAAAGTTAGTCAGAAGGGATAAAGAAGGTCATTTCATACTGCTTAAGGGAAGCATAAATCAGCAAGATATAACAATCGTAAACATCTATGCCCCAAACAGTGCTCTGGCTCATCCATGTATGTCAAACAAATCCTTCTCAATTTCAGAAACCAAATAGACCATAACACAATAATACTAGGTGATTTTAACACGCCTCTCTCACCACTGGACAGATCTTCCAGACAAAAATTGAACAAAGAAACCATAGATCTCAATAACACAATCAATAATTTAGACTTAACGGACATTTATAGAATATACCATCCAACCAAGAGTGAATACACTTTCTTCTCAGCAGCACATGGATCCTTCTCTAAAATAGACCATATATTATGCCACAAAGCTAATGTTAGCAAATACAACAAAATAGAGACACTACCTTGTATTCTATCAGATCATAATGGATTGAAATTAGAAATAAATGAAAGAGTAAAAAAAAGAAACTACTCCAACACCTGGAGATTAAACAATATGCTATTATATGATGAATGGATAACAGAAGATATCAGGAAGGAAATTAAAAAATTGTTAGAGGTAAATGAGAACAAAGAAATATCATATCAAAATCTCTGGGACACTATGAAAGCAATACTTAGAGGAAAATTTATTTCATGGAGCACATTCAATAAAAGAAGAAAAAAAATCAACAAATAAACAACCTAACACTACAGCTCAAAGCCCTAGAAATATAAGAACAGACCAACACCAAAAGTAGTAGAAGACAGGAAATACTTAAAATCAGAGCTGAAATCAACAAAATTGAAACAAAAGAAACAATAGAAAAAATTGACAAAATAAATAGTTGGTTCTTTTAAAAAATAAACAAAATTGATAAACCCTTAGCCACCCTAACAAAAAGAAGAGAGAAAACCCAAACCACTAAAATTCGGAATGAACAAGGAAATATCACAACAGACATGAATGAAATACAAAACATAATTAGAAGCTATTTTGAAAATCTATACTCCAACGAAACAGAAAATCTCGAAGACATCAACAGGTTTCTAGAGACATATGAATTACCTAAACTGAACGAGGAGGACATACACAATTTAAATAGACCAATTTCAAGCAATGAAATAGAAGTCATCAAAAGCCTACCAACAAAGAAAAGTCCAGGACCAGATGGGTTCTCAGCCAAGTTCTACAAAACCTTTAAAGAAGAGCTCATTCCAGTACTTCTCAAAGTATTCCATGAAACAGAAGAGGAGGGAACACTCCGAAACCCAATCTATGAAGCCAATATTACCCTGATACCCAAACCAGAGACAAATCGAGGAAAGAAAATTTCAGACCAATATCCTTAATGAACATCGACGCAAAAATTCTCAACAAAATTTTAGCAAATCACATACAAAAACATATTAAAAAGATAGTCCACCATGATCAAGTGGGTTTCATCCCAAGGATGGAAGGTTGGTTCAACATCAGGAAATCAATAAATGTAATTCACCATATCAACAGACTTAAAGTCAAGAATCACATGATTATTTCAATAGATGCAGAAAAAGCATTTGATAAAATACAGCATCCCTTCATGCTCAAAACACTAGAACACCATAGGGATAGTGGGAACATTCCTTAACATTGTAAAGGCCATTTATGCTAAGCCCATGGCTAATATCATTCTAAATGGTGAAAAACTGAAAGCATTCCCCCTAAAAACTGGAACAAGGCAGGGATGCCCTCTTTCACCACTTCTATTCAACATTGTCTTTGAAACTCTAGCCAGAGCAATTAGACAGACCAAAGAAATTAAAGGGATACAAATAGGAAAAGAAGAACTCAAACTATCCCTATTTGCTGATGAAATGATTTTATACTTAGAGGAACCAGGAAATTCCACCAGAAAACTTTTAGAACTCATAAGTGAATTCAGTAAAGTAGCAGGATATAAGATCAATGCTCATAAATCTAATGCATTTTTATATAGGAGTGATGAATCTTTGGAAAGAAAAATTAGGAAAACTACCCCATTCACAATAGCTTCGAAAAAAATAAAATACTTGGGAATCAATCTAACAAAAGAGGTGAAAGACCTCTACAATGACTACTATAGAGCACTAAAGAAAAAAATTCAAGAAAACCTTAGAAGATGGAAAGATCTCCCATGTTCTTGGATAGGCAGAATTAATATTGTCAAAAATGGCCATACTACCTAAAGTGCTATACAGATTCAATGCAATTCCAATTAAAATCTCAATGATGTACCTTACAGAAATAGAGCAAGCAATCATGAAATTCATCTGGAAGAATAAGAAAACCAGAATAGCTAAAGCAATCCTTCTCAGGAAAAATGAAGCTGGGAGTATCACGATACCAGAACTTCAACTATATACAAAGCAATAGTAACAAAAACGGCATGGTATTGGTACCAAAATAGGTAGGTCAATGGTACAGAATAAGAAGACACGGACACAAACCCAAATAAATAGAATTTTCTCATACTAGACAAAGGTGCCAAAAATATGCAATGGAGAAAAGATACCCTCTTCAACAAATGGTGCTGGGAAAATTGGAAATCCATATGCAACAGAATGAAACTAAACCCATGTCTCTCACCATGCATGAAACTCAACTCAAAATGGATTAAGGACCTCAGAATCAGACCAGAGACCCTGCAGATTATAGAAGAAAAAGTAGGTCCAGATCTTCAACATGTCGGCTTAGGACCAGACTTCCTCAACAGGACTCCCATAGCACAAGAAATAAAAGCAAGAATCAATAACTGGGATAGATTCAAACTAAAAAGCTTTCTCTCAGCAAAGAAACTACCAGCAATGTGAAAAAAGAGCCTACAGAGTGGGAGAAAATCTTTGCCAATCATACTTCAGATACAGAACTAATCTCCAGAATCTATAAAGAACTCAAAAAACTCTACAAGAGTATTCTACAAGAATACAAATAACCCAATCGACAAATGGGCTAAGGAAATGAACAGACACTTCACAGAAGAAGATCTACAAAAAATCAACAGACATATGAAAAAATGTTCAACATCTCTAGTAATAAGAGAAATGCAAATCAAAACTACCCTAAGATTCCATCTCACCAATTAGAATGGCGATTATCAAGAATACGAGCAACAACAGGTGTTGGCGAGGATGTGGGGAGAAAGGTACACTCATACATTGCTGGTGGGGCTGCAAATTAGTGCAGCCACTCTGGAAAGCAGTGTGGAGATTCCTTAGAAACTTGGAATGGAACCACCATTTGACCCAGCTATCCCACTCCTTGGCCTATATTCAAAGGACTTAAAATCAGCATACTACAGAGATGCAGCCACATCAATGTTCATAGCTGCTCAATTCACAACAGCCAGATTGTGGAACCAACCTAGATGCCCTTCAATTGATGAATGGATAAAGAAACTGTAGTATATATATATATAATGGAATATTACTCAGCCATAAAGAATAATAAAATTATGGCATTTGTAGGCAAATGGATGAAATTGGAGAATATCATGCTAAGTGAGATAAGCCAATCTCAAAAATCCAAAGGACGAATGATCTCCCTGATCAGTGGATGATGACACACAGTGGGGGGTGGGTAGGAGGTAAGAACGGAGGAAAGAGGAACTGTGTAGAGGGAAAAGAGGGGTGGGAGGAAAAAATAACAGAATGAATCAAACACTATTATCCTATGTAAAAGTATGATTACACAAATGGTATACCTTTAGTTCATGTACAGAGAAACAGTATGTATCCCATTTGTGTACAATAAAAATAAATAAAAAAAAGAATGCAATCCTAATTAGAATGTTATACTCTATGTATGTATGTATGTATAACATATACATACATACATATATCAAAATATACTCTACTGTCATGTATATCTAAAATTAACAAAAAAATTATAATGTTGAAAAAAAAAACTTTGGTGTATCTTACTTCTAAAATTTCTTTCACATTTCTTATTTGGGAGTTTTATTTTTTTGGAATCCTCCTACTTTCCCATAAAGAATTGGTGATCATTGGGCACAGTGGTACACACCTATAATCCCAGCACTTGAGAGTTTAAGGCAGGAGGATCACAAGCCTGAGGACAACCCTGGCAATTTAGTGAGACCCTGTCTCAAAAAGTAAAAAGTACTAGAGATATAGCTCAGTGGTTGAGTACCCCGGGTTCAATCCCCAGTACTACTAACAAAACAAAACAAAATAAAACAAAACAAAACAAAAGATACTGGTGACATTGATTGTGTATTCAGTCCTCAACGCTAAGACCAACTTTAAAGTTTTAGACCCAGCATAGGCCTGGGGATGAACTTGGTGGTAGAGTACTTGCCTAGCACATATCAGGCTCTGGGTTCAACCCCCAGCACAGCAAAAATAAAGCAAAAAAAAAAAGTCTTAAACCCAGAGAAATTCTCCACATCACCATATTTTATCCAGCAAACACCCCAAATGAGACTGACAGTACAGTAAAGATCACCTCTAGATCTCACCTAAACATCTAAAACCCAACCCAAATACTTTCCGGTGCTGCAGGGGCTTCCTTGACATAGCTAAGTCACTAAGTCTAACCTTTAAAATGCCACAAACAATAATAAAGGATTTCTGACCAGGGATTAAGTGGTCACCAAGGTTCTCCTATCTTTCCCCTTTTCCTAACTGTACAAGAAAGAAGAAATATAGTTCTTTAAAAGCAAACAATAAAGCAAAAAGTAGCTAGAATTTGGGGATGAAATTGTCCTGAGACAGACAGGAATGTAAGGGAATCTTTGCTAGAATCTTTAACAGTTTAAATCAGGGATGGAGAAAGAATGTTTGCACCTTGAGGAAAAAATGGCCTACAGATCTATTAAAAACACATATAAGCAAACACATATCAGAGGCAGCACTTTAAGTTATAAACTGTAATGTCTTACATAAGGAAATTCTTTTTTTGCCTATGTTCCTATCTTCAAAATAGAGGGAAAGATGCCAATTCACAGTGCCATATTCCCAATAGTGCTAAAAATTAGGTAAGGAGAGGTCATGGGATTTAACTATATAGGATCAGGGCACAGAGGAGCTCAGGAAACTTAGAGGAATAGTTAACAAAAGAGCCTCAGGCAGGATAAATCACTAATATCACATAAGAGAACTTTACTCTAAAAACTGCTTACATCTTCAAAATCTAATGGGCAGATATAGGATCTAGGTCTTCCAGATCAAAGGTAGTAGGGAGAAACAATTACTCTTTGTATTCATTCTGAACATAGCAGCAGAAAGGGGATAATTTTAATAGCTAAAAATTACCAGCTAAGTATGTAGAGTAAGTAAAAATTTGCCTTTATTCATTCTACAGAAAACCCCTTATAAATATCATACTATGTATATAAGTTAAATCATAAAAGTTAGTAAGTCATTTCAAAGGAGTGACTGAAAATTGTGTTGTTATACACCAAGAGTAACACCTTTTTACTGAATAGTAAGTGACTGACTTATGGGGGATGTGGAAGGATTATCTGAAATTATAAAATCAGGTACCTGGAAAAATGGAACCCCACCACTTGAAGAACAATCCACACTGGTATCTACAGATGGCTCTTGATTCAGAGGTTCTTCAATGTATTGTACCAGAACTGCCTTTTCTTCATTCATGTCCTAAAATAAGAAGTCAGTTGAGTGATTAAGTCCAACAGCTCAAAAATCATCACAAAAAAGGGTCAGATAACTATGAGATGCAAGGCAGGTTTGAAGGGTAAAGAATAACATTCTTCACATGAAATCAGTCACGTCAAGAGTAAAGCAGAATTCTAAATTATGATGCTTTAAATTTTACCTGATTTGTTTCTTCTTTGTTGTTTTCTGAACAACATTGTCATCGTTAATAGCTCAGGCTGAGTCTTTTCAACTGATCAAAGAGCTGCTCACGTGGTTTGGTTCTCACTAGTGTTGATGGGAATGAATAATTCTTTCTCTGTGGTGTCCGTACCTATAGTGAACATTAGTCAAGTGGGGAAAATAGAAGTTTGAGATATAAATAAGATTTCTTACTTTTTAAAATTAAAAAAAAAAAGTTGGGTGGGTAATGGGGATTGAATCTAAAGGTGCTCTCCAAATAGCTACATCCTCACATCCACATCTTTCTCTTTTTTCTTTTGGTACCTGGGATTGATCTCAGGGGCACTCAACCACTGGAGCCATGTCCCCAGGCCTTTTTTGGATTTTAGAGACAGGGTTTCACTGAGTTCTTAGTGCCTCCTCGCTGTTGCTGAGGCTAGTTTTGAACTCACATTTCTCCTGCCTCAGTCTCCCGAACCACTGAGATTACAGGTGCGTGCCACTACATCTTTTTATTTATTTTTTATTATATATGTGTGTATTTAGTGGCACTGGGGATTTAACCCACAAGCACTCTTACCACTGAGCTACACCCCCCGTTTTTTTTTGTTGTTGTTGTTAAGATAGGGACTTGCTAAATTGCTGCAGCTGGCCTCAAATTTGTGATCCTCCTGCCTATCTTTCTAGTGCTGCTGAGATTAGAGGTATTAGCCACTGTGCCCAGCTTTATATGAGACTTTTAAATATATGTTAAAACTTTTACTTCCAAATGAATCTTGTCTTCCAAAATATGATTGACATAGGTAGAATCAGCCTTGTTGCCTGTCAGGCATATACTGCTTGCAATTGGTAATATTTTCTAATTGGACAACTGATTTGAACCCATTTATCCAACTGTTTCTATACAGAATTGAAAACTTGGGGACTTAATGGGCTAAACGGTTTGACCATTCTCCAGATTCATCCTATCTCCAAAACAGTTTTGCGTTTCTGGAGATGTACAAAAAAATGTATTATAGGGACTAAAAGGGGTTAGGTGTTCTGAAAAATGGCAGCATTACTAAATAAAGAGTAGTTTTCCTAATTTACTTTGATGGGGGTAATCTTTCCACTATAAAATTTGGTGTGGTGGTTCAATATTACATTTCTTTATAATGAGCTCAAGATTCATAATTTACAATGGCTCTTGTCTTTTCATTCAACGTTTTAAACAAAATTCCCATTTCACTGATAAGTGAATAATAAACCTTATAGGTCTTTGGGGGAAAAGAATAAACTAACATCCTTTTTTTTTTTTGAGATGGGGTCTCAGTATGTTGCCCTGGCTGGTCTTAAACTTATGGACTCAAGTGATCCTCCTCAGCCTCCTGAGAAGTTGGGACCACAGGTATATGCCACCATGTACAGCAGCTAACCCAACATCCTTTAGTATGATCTTTTATAATTGCTTCTTTAAAAGGAAAAAAAAAAAAAAAAAAAAAAAAAAGCTTTGAGGTATAATTCGCATACCATAAAGTTCACTCACTTTAATTGTACAATTCAATGATTTTTAGTGAATTTATAGGGTATGCAACCATCACCACAATTCAAAAAATAACCCAATTATGTGTCCTGCATAAAACAGCTTGTTAACACCTTTTTCATAAAGGACTCATTATGGCCTACTGATCTTTGCCATGTCTGATCTCTTGAAATGGCAGGAATTCCTATATGCTAACAGTCCGTGACAAAATGAGAAGGACACATAGCAAAATGTACAATGTGCTGAACTTTGCATTAAATTGGATTTGGTTAACAAATCCCTCCAATATTCTTGATAGTCAAATATCATTTTATAGGGGTTGGGGGTTTAAGCTTAGTGGCAGAATGCTTGCTTAGCACACATAAGGCCCCGGGTTCAGTCCCCGGTCCTGGAAAAACAAAATGTCATTTTACAATGAGTGCTAGATAGATGATTGGTCAGTCTTATTTTTTGTTTGCTTGTAAAATGCACTTTCTTAGTGAAGCCAGTTCCCTCAATGTTTGTGAAATTTTACTAAATTGTGATGAAGCACATGCCACCTATATCATGACCGCTAACACTTGATTAAAACTATTTTGAGGTTCTAATTTTTACATATTTAAATTGATTACAGTGAGATGAAAAATTCATATCAGGCAATGGCAGGACCCAGTCTTATTTATTTATTTATTTTTATGTGGTGCTGGGATCGAACCCAATGCCTTACACACACACTCGGTGAGCGCTCTACACCGAGTCATAACCCCAGCCCCTGTGGTCCCAGTTTTAAAGAACATCTAACACTATATAGGGTTAAGTTCAGCTTCAAAAAATTTAACAATTCTATTTCCTTTTTAAATTACCTGTTGGGATATCCAGTTTTAGATCCTGCTGCAGAAAGCAATTAAGCTTAGATAAACCATTTTTATAGTTTCATTAAGTTCTAGACTTTGTCCTATCAATTGTTTTTCATCAGTAGTTATCTGGTCAAGAAAAATATTATGTTGGTTCTCATTAGCTTCTTTATGTCCACTTAATTTTTTCAGTGATTTCTGAACTTGAAGTCTCACAACATTGGTTTATAACCTGTAATTGATACAATAAGCTTTCATTACTAAAATTAAAGCTGTCAGTGCTTTATTCAACATGTCATTTCTTTTACCTTGAAACTGTCCATTATAAAATTTTCAAAACACATACAAAAGGAAAGAGAACAAGATAATTAACCCCCTTGTATTCATCACCCAGCCTCAACATTTATCAACACATGGTACAGATGAAACAAGACTGACCTCCCAGTCCTCATATTCAGGATTATTTTGAAACAAATTCCACATCATTTCATCCATTTAGTTCAGCATATGTCTCTAAGAATTAAAAGTATTTTAAGGCCATTATCATACCTAAAATTTTAACATTTATTCCTATACATCAAATGTCTAGGGAGTACTCAAATTTCATCAAATGTCCCAAATGTTTTTCACAATTGGTTTGTATGAACCAGAATTCATCACTAGATGTTGAATATATCTTAAGTAGGTGACTATATAATTTATTATCCAAACTAGGACATTTTTCAAAACAAGTTCTATTCCTAATAATTACCCCAACTAACAGCTGTAAGGAAGGATTGTCTCAAGCAAACGAAGACTTAAGGTTCTTTTGATCTTTAAGTTATCCTTCCTCATCTATTTTCCTTGAAAAATACTGTTGAAGAAATCAGGTTTTTACCCTGGTGGATATGTCAAATTCTGGATTTGGTCAACTGCATAGGTCTCCCATATATGCCTATGTTCATCTGTCTTCTGTATATTCTATAAACTGGTTAGATCTACAGATTTGATCTAATTCAGGTTTGATTTTCTTTTTTTTTTTTTGTAAGACTTTTCCACAGGTGGTACTACAGGCATATAATGCCTGGTTATATGTGTTAAGATTAATCAGTGGGGGGCTGGGCGCAGTGGCATGTGCCTGTAATCCCAGCGGCTCAGGAGGATGAGGCTGGAGGATCACAAGTTCAAAGCCAGCCTCAGCAAAAACCTGAGAAATACAAAATAGAGCTGGGGATGTAGATCAGTGGTCAAATGCCCCTGTGTTCAATCCCCAGTACCCAAAAAATAAAAAAGATTCATCAGTGGGTTCAGGAGTAGTTACCCTATTAATTAAAAAAAATTCCTCCTAAGCGCTCCCCCATCCCTTGAACACCTGATAAAATGATTTGGTAATCATTAATGGCCATAGAGATTATTTCATTAGGAGTTGCAAAGTGATGATATTCTAATTGTACCATTTTTCCTTCATTTTATTTGCTGAGATTCTAAGAAATACTTTTCTTAATCAATTATCCTGTTAAACAGGATATGGTTCTTTCAAAATGATTGATGGATGCTCTACTATTTCTTCTTATTTGCCTGTTTTCAGAATAATACATTGTTTCCCTAGTATGATCCAAAGAAACCCCATGAAATTTTAATGAATTCATTAGCTTTAATATAAATTGATGTGTTTTTATCTATTGTAGTCATTATTCTTTTGATGCTCAATATATACCATCTTAGAGTAGGGGAGTGCTACTCCCTACTCTATTAAGGTTGACTATTAAGTTTGTGGACCAACTTCAGGATTCTTTAATAGTTTTCCTTACCTTCTGGTACGACAAGTTGTCTAGGCTCATAACCCTGTACAGTTTTTGTCTCAACCCTGAAATGAGTTATTTCTCTATGAACCCTAATTGTTTCTCCCCCCTACCCCAGGTTGCTTATGTAACTTAAAATACTTACATTCTTTGAACCTACTTTCTGAAAACATAGCAAAATCCTTTTATTGCACAAAAAAGAAAAACCAAGTCATAAAGGGCTCAAAGAAGTGAGCAAACCCACAAGCCTATCAAGTATCCTTTGAGCAACCAGAACAATGCTTAAAGCTATAATATGTTTGACAATACCTAGAGAAAAGTAAATACAAATGGAAGGTATTAAATATTGAAAGACAGAGTGCCATTCCCTAAAGAAACTTAACAAGTCAAAAACCAAGGTTAGATATAAGACAGAAATTGAATATTAAGTTAAACATCTAGAAGACATATACCAAAGCATAAAACAAGATCATGTATAAGCATACCAAGTATATTACTTAAAAGTTTAAGTCATTATTATTGGCATCAGATCTGCTATTTTGCTGCCGCCATTATTTTCCCTCCCCCACACCATTTTACAACCTAGATTGTTAGCCCACAAACCTCCTAGTCAAGTCATTGGTCCAGATTGTTAGCCCACGAACCTTCTCGCCAGCCCTTGGTTCAATTGCTATTAGCCTGCGGATTTCCACTTCTTAAGAATAGCTCCCCCGCCATTCTCTTCTTCCCCTCTCTCTCATCCCTCTCTCTCTCTTCTCACTCTCACTCTCTCTTTTGCTTGCTCTCGCTCTTTCCCTCTCTCTCACTCTCTCTCTCTCACCCTGCACAACAGACACCCTGCCTCTCCACTTAATAAAAGCTCTTGCTTGAGTTCCTGCGTCTGGAGTGGTTTCTGGGTGCTTTCAATTATATCTTAAAATATAAATTTGTTTTAAATCAATTATAAGCTAAAATATTTAATTTTTTGATTATAATTATTCTCCCCAAAGGTAGATTCCAGGTACAAATTATTACCTCCAACATGTTCTGCAAGTTCCTCTCTCTTTTATTTAAGCAGATCCCTTGTTCAGAAAAACCAACGTGCTTGTGGTCAGAGACTTGCATCTCTGTTCAGTCTCTTGAAATACTTTTTCCAGGTTACTACTGAGCGTATCACAGTGTTTGATAGACTCTCAACCAGTTTTGTACCTTTTTGGTTAAATTGTCTGAGTTCCTGAGAAAAGCCATTGGAAGTTAGAACCAAATTTGTCTGTGAAAAGTTGTTTTGTGATTATATCCTAGATTTTCCTAGAAAGAAATATCATTGTTGCAATGAGAAAACTAAGACAAAGGATATACAGCTCCCAAGATAGTTAAGTGATAGACTGGATGTGGCAGTGTGGCTAACATCACCTCCACCACTAAATGACTTTTGAACAAGTGATCTTTCTCATAAAACCCTTTCCCAGCCCTCTTCCAGATATGATACTTTCTTTGTATTCTTTTTATTTTTTTTGCATATTCAAAAGAAGAATTTTAATCTAATTTGTCCAATGCAGAATCCCATTTTCTTTTTTTTTTTTTAGATTTTTTCTTCCTTTTTTTTTTATTGTAAACAAATGGGATACATGTTGTTTCTCTGTTTGTACATGGAGTAAAGGCGTACTATTTGTGTAATCATAAATTTACATAGGGTAATGTAAAAATATGGAACGCTTCACGAATTTGCGTTTCATCCTTGCGCAGGGGCCATGCTAATCTTCTCTGTATCGTTCCAATTTTAGTATATGTGCTACCGAAGCGAGCACCTTCCTTTGTATTTCTCACAGTATTTATCTAGCTAGTTACTAAAATGTCAAAGGCAGTTATGATCAGTTTACATGAATATCACCCAGATTCCTAGGTGATTCTAACAAGTGTACATAACACATATGAAATATAGGAAAACAATGATATAGGCACAGGAAGGAGGAAATTGGAATACGCTATTATAAAGTCATTTTATTACATGTGAAAGAGATATTATTTGATGGCAGATTCAAGTTATTTAAAAACATTATACAAGGTGTGATGGTTCACATTCCCTAGTGACTTGGGAGGCTGAGGCAGGAGGACTGCTAGTTCATGATCAACCTTAGCAACTTATCAAGACCCTTAGCAATTTAGAAAGAGCCTGTCTCAAATTTAAAAAAAAATAAAAAGGGGTCTGGGTTGTGGCTCATTGGTAGAGCACTTATCTGGCATGTGCAGTGCCCTGGGTTTGATCCTAAGCACTACATATAATAAATTAATAAATAAAATAAAGGTCCATCTACAACTAAAAATTTTTTTTAAATAAATAAATAAATAAAAATAAAAAGGACTGAGGATGTGGCTCAGTGGTAAAGTGTCCCTGGGTTCTATCCCCACTACCAAAACAAGAACAATCAAAAACCAAAATCCCAAAACAACAAAAAACTATATTACAAATCCTAGAAAAGTCACTTTAAAAGGTAATAAAAAGTGTAAATAAGTTAATGGGAGAGATAAAATGAAAACATAAAAATGTTCATTTTAAATTAGGAAAAGGGAAAAATGAAATAAAGAACAAATGATGTAAGATTTTAATGAGTATATTAACATTCATTTTAAATGCAAATGGGCCAAATATATCAGTTAGAGGCACAAACTGGGGGCTCTGGTGTGGTAGCACTTGCTTACCCAGTGCCAAACAAAAGAAAAAAGGAAAAAACAAAGTCTAGATTGTTAAGTTTGATAAAAAAGTAAGACCAGTTAGCTCTATGCTGTTTATAAGAAACTCATTTTAAATATACTTAGGCCAAAAAAAAAAAAAAAGATGGAGAAAGATACATCATGCAGATAGCAACCAAAGGAAATCTGGAGTATCTATATTAATTTCAGATAAAATAGACCAGAACATGGAGAATTATCAGGATAAAAAGGGATCTTTGCTGGGAATGGTAAGTATATGGTACTGACAAGCAACAAGGCCGTAAGCCACATTAAACCCTAGTGCAAGGATAAGCAAATTTTTTCTTAAAAAATTAGATAGCAAGTATTTTAGGCTTATGATGCAATGACTCTGATGATAACTACACTGCTGCAGGGCACAGGCTGTCAAAGAAGCATGTAAATAAATGGCCAAAGTGGGATGAATGATATCGCTAATAAGTGGATGATGACACATAATGGGGGGAGGGAAGGGTTAGTGTTAGGATTAGAGTTAGGGTTAGGGAGGGGGCAAGAATGGAGGAAGGAAGGACTGTATAGAGGGAAAGAGGGTGGGAGGGGTGAGGGGAAGGGAAAAAATAAAAGAATGAATCAAACAACATTACTCTATGTAAATTTATGATTATACAAATGGTATGCCTTTATGCCATGTACAAGCAGAGAAACAACATGTATCCCATTTGTTTACAATAAAAAAAAAATTAAAAAAAAAAAAAATGGCCAAAGTGTAAACAAACTGTTTCTGATTACAGGGATCCAGACCATCAGTCATTGTTTGCCCAACCCTGTTCCAGTTAGAAAGCATATATATTTTTTTTAATCAGTGATATAGGTTAGAAATTGTGAAATTACTTAACATGTATTCTAAGACTGAAAAATGAGAAAATATATTGTGAATGAGAGCCAGATTTTTCACTGCCTGAAAAAAGGAAGCACAAATATGGATGAAAGTTCTTTATGTGTTCTTTTTATGTGTTTATACACATAAAAATTATACCCACATACATAATAAATTATTAACAAATAAGAAATCTAGTTGAAAACATATAAGAATTATTTGTACTATTTGAAACTCTTTTTTTCTGAAACAGAAAGTTTAAAAGAACTGAAAAATAGCTTACTGCTCTGTATTTTCTTGGACACTCTTGAGTGGTTTCTGGATGTTCTTACACTTTTCCTCCAAAGCACAGAATCTCTCTGCCCAAAGATTGATTAACTGGCAAAGCTCCTATAGGAAGATGGGGGAAAGGGAAGAGAATTGAAATTATGACAGTTGAACACGTTTTTCTGTATATTACTGAAGGATGACATGAAGCCTTCTTCCTCAGTTGTGATTATTACAAATTCTTGAGGAGCTCTTTAACTTCACCTCTCTTCCATAGAGTAAAGAAGTAAGTGATATAAAAAGGATTAAAACTTTGCTGTTTTAATTGTTAGTAACAAATTATTTTCCTTATACCTCAAAACATATGGAGATGTCATATTATGTTTGAGAACCATTCTGACAGGAACACAGTTACTTTCTAACTGATGACAATACTAGAAAGGGAAATTAATGCTAATAACAGGTCAATCAATCCAGAAATATTAATTACTGGAACTAAAAAAATTTACAGAATCTGGGTCATACAGATAAAATGTAATTAGATTATTTTATCTTTGCATAATATCTTTTAAAACAAGTTCTTATAGGCACGTAACATGCTGCATTGCAAAATGAAGAAGCTACACTAAAGATTATAAGGAAGAAGCTGGGCACAGTGGCACATGCCTGTAATTGCAGTGGCTCAGGAGGCAGAGAAAGAAGGATTGCAAATTCAAAGCCAGTCTCAGCAACTTAGTGAGACCTTATCTCTAATAAGATCTAAAATAGGTCTGGGGATGTGGCTCAGCGGTTGAGTGCTCCTAAGTTTAATCCCTGGTACTGTGCCCCACCCCCCACCAAAAAAAGTTACAAGAAAGAGTTGAAAACATATCCAGAACTTATATTCACTGTTCAGTCCATTGGTTGGCCAATAGTTCTTAATAACAAAACCGGTAACAATATATTCCTAACATTCTGATTGTGAAAAAAGTTTGTCAATAATTTACTAGTCTGAAAGTAGGGGGTAATGCAGGTATTATCAGATTTATCTACAATATGTGTTCAAAGTTTACATAATTGTTTTATTAGTGCTCACTTCAAGTTTTAGAAAACCTAAGAAATAGTTCACTTAGCAAATCTGCTTCCTTAAAAAGCCAGGGGAAATCAAGGCACTCATGCTAATATAAGTTCTAGATGAAGTTTCCTATTTTGTTTTTTAAAGAGCTGCCCACCAATTTTAAGCACTGCAAAACAGTTTATTTGTTAAAAAGTGATCAACCTTATAATACAAAAAATATATATATACACATAACAAATTTTATTGCAAGTTTAAAAGCAGCTTGAAGGGCTGGGGTTGTAGCCCAGTGGTAGAGCACTTGCCTGGCATGTGTGAGGCACTGGGTTAGATTCTCAGCACCACATATAAATAAATTAAATAAAGATCCATTGACAACTTAAAAAAAAAAAACGCAGTTTGAGGACAGATTGATGGGATTTACCAAATCTCAAAAATAAAAAATATACATACATACATATAAAAGAAAGAGAAAGATCTATATAGCTCTTCTCTCAGGAACCATAATAAAAGATCTATATATGTATACCCATCTATAAAGCTGTAGACAGATTTAAGGCAGATGCCCTACACAGAGGTATAATAAATTACTGCAATTTCAAATTATCAAGAAATGTATAGAAGAAGCACTCACAAATGAATGCCTTTTAGGCATGTGTAATATGTAAGATGAATTAAAAACTATTTGAGCTCCCAAGATCTCAGTGTCTTCATTAGAATATTGAGCAAGTCATAGAATCTGTATCTGTATTGATGGGAGGATTAAACACAATAAATAAATGTTAACTATCATTTCTACTAATTTCTGATGTTAATCCTCCCTAAAATGTTTCATGCTTATTTGGAAACTAATAATAATTTTATTTTAAAGTTGTTTTCTTACCTAAAAGCTTTTGATGTGTTTCCCCCTCTCATTTTGCATCACATACATATGAATTCCTCCCCACTTCCAAGAAAAAGAACTATTTTCTGCTCACTAAATCATGTCAACAGCTTTCAGTTTTATTGATCGGAGTGCTGTCATTTCATAACAGGCTAATTTAAGAAAACTTTAGATGTTCATTATTACTCAAGTCTTAAGCATAATAGAAGTTGTTTTCCATATATCTGGTAATATAGATTATGGTTTGAAGATTTGGCTTTGGTTTAAAGCTGCACACACCGAAGAATAGTTTATGTGGAGGAGGAGAAGTCATGAATTTCATTTATAATCAATCATTAAAAATTAAAAATCGGGGCTGGGGAGATAGCTCAGTTGGTAGAATGCTCGCCTTGCAAGCACAAGGTCCTGGGTTCAATCCCCCCAGCACCGCAAAAAAAAAAAAAAAAATTAAAAATGTATTAATTTACTAGAATTTAAATATCTGTCACCAATGAGACAGAAATGATAGAGAGTGGGTGCAGTGGCACACACCTGTAATCCCAGCAGCTGGGGAGGCTGAGGTAGGAGAATTGCAAATTTAAAGCCAGCCTCAGCAACTCAGTACAGCTCTAAGCAATTTAGTGAGACCCCATCTCAAAATAAAAAACAGAAAGGACTGGGGATGTGAGTCAGTGGCTAACCATCCCTGGGTTCAATCCCCAGTACAAAAAATAATAATAATAATAATATCAAAGAAAAAGCAAGGCTTAGTTTATGAAAGATAATAACTACTATCCTTGTCATTCTAGAAAGAAAGTACTTGCAACATCATATTCAGTTTAAATGTAATAACCATTTTCCTCTAAACATATATTTTTTGCTAATCTTTCATCTTGGTGTAAATAAGGGCTGTTTTGTCATAATGTGCTTCAGCATAGGGTTCTACATGTAGCAAATTCTTAAGTGTTAACTGATCAAGAGGTATGCCCAAATATTTGACATTAATTATTGTTATAAGGAACAGTGACTATGGTATTTTCAGGTTTTCTAAATTTGTTTTATAGCATTTCAAATATATAACAGATTATTAAACCATATCACCATAAAACTTTCTTTTTAAATTCTCATGTCGGCTTAATAAGATACCTGTGAATGGGTTTGCTTTATGGTATTCAGGTCTTCACTTAAGTTTTCACAAAGTTTCTGTGATTCAACCAAGGAAGAAATTGTATTTTCTTGTAGTTCATGTAGATTATTACACAATATACTGAGAAAGTCATCCATTTCTTTTTTCTGATCTTCTATCTTTGAAGGAAAAAAAAACATTAGTTTCTTTCTTAAGCAGCACATAAATTTTGACATATTAAGAACATAACATTTGTTACCTTATCAGCCACTGTCAATGAAGTCTTGAAACTATGCTTTAGTTGATTATTAATCTCCAATATAGACACCACAGCGGGGTTTAAAATTGTCTCCAGTGAACTTAGAAGGCCAGTCGTAAGTTCATTCTGGTTTTAAAAATAAGCAAGCAGGTCTTTATATTTTACTTCCATAAACCTGGCTGGTTAAATGATAATGTCTTAAAAACTTTAACAACTAAATATGGACATTAAAATTCTAAACTGACATCCTCTATTCTTTATAATCTACAGAGATATCTGTATATCTAGATTCATTTAAAAAAAAATAAATTTCAACCAAGTTTAGGTGACTAGTCAGAAAGATTGAGTTTAAATAGTTATAAGAGTAGGTTTTGGGCTAGAGGTGTTTGAAGTTCTGATGACTAATAGCCTATTCTATCAGAAGAACTCGTGAAAGTTCTTATTCTTGTCAAGGTATATGGAAAGTTAACAATATAGTATAGATGAGGAAGAACAAAAAAGCTGGGCACTGTGGTGCATGCCTATAGTCCCAGCAGCTTGGAAGCTTGCGGTAGAAATATCACAAGTTCAAAGCCAGTCTCAGTAACTTAGTGAGGCCATAACAACTTAGCAAAACCCTGTCTCAAATAAAAAATAAATTAAAAGGGGTGGGAATGTGACTCAGTAGTTAAGCACCCCTGAGTTCAACCCCTGGTATTAAAAAACACAAACAAAATAAATTCTGATCTAAACCTACTTTCACTTGGAAAGGGAAAACAAATAACAAAACTCTAAAACAGAAATAAATTATTAAGCACGTAAAAGAATACTGCTTTTCTTTGGGAAAAAAGGGGCTATTATGCTAATTTCAACTAATTCTGTGGGAGCAATAGTCATCTCTTGATTTAGGCAACGTTTTTCCTTGCTATGTAGGAAAACATCAATAAATAAAGATTTCCATTTAATGAATAAATCAATGTCTGAAACAGTAGTAATGACAAAATGTTTAACTTTGTTAATTTCAATGAGGCTCAGCTAACATTTATAACACTTATTTGGAAAATATTGAATAAATATTGTTGACCTCAAAAAGGGAGGCAGAGATCCTGCATAGAAAGAAAACAAATGTTTGGTCAATAACATTATGGTCAATAACATCCTAGCAAACCATATAATTACAGAATAAATAATATAAATTAGGTATGAAAGAGGTAATATTAAGTATAGTTAGATGAGTGATTTCTATAGTATCATGGGAAAAAGCTTTAGAATTAAGGCAAAGAAAGGCTTGGTCACACAGTTCTAAACCTGGAAATTGTTATATGTGCTCCTAGAATTCTATTTGCTATTTTTCTTAAATTACTATTACTATTACTATTACTATCACACATTGCTATTACTATCATACACTACCATAGTTTCAAAATTATGTAATATCCCCTTTCTGGCTGAGTTAGTGTAACATGGTTATGTCAGGACCCCTTGGAATGAGGAGGGCTTACCAATTTCTATGCCAGCTAACAAGCCATGAGTCCCTTTAATTCATTTGGAGTTAAAGCTGCCCTTTACTTATAGAAAGCTTATTAATAACTCATATTCTTAACCACATAAGTTTCAAAACTTATTACATACATTTGGAAACCAATTTGTATGGGGAAAAAAAAAATAGTGGAAGCTGGGCATGGTGGCACATGCCTGTAATTCCAGTGAATCAGGAGTCTAAGATAGGAGGATATCAAGTTCGAGGCCAACCTCAGCAATTTAGCAAGGCCCTAAAGCAATCTAGTGATACCCTGTCTCAAAATTTAAAAAAATAAAGAGTTGGCAATGTAGCTCAGTGATGAAGCACCCCTGGGTTCAATTTCCAGTACCAAGACAAAACAAAAGAGTGGAGAGATTTGTTTCTAAAACTATAAACATACTCTTTCAAAGTGATGTATGTTACTGAGTCTAGCAAAGCTTAATATGAAAGAAGAGTAGTTAACATTTTTTTTTAATATTTTTTAGTTGTAGGTGGACACAATACCTTTATTTTTATGTGGTGCTTATGACTGAACCTAGAGCCCCATGCATGCTAGGCAAGCACGCTACCACTGAGCCACAACCCCAGCCCCAACATTGTTTTTTGATGACTTAACAAATAGAGCCCTTCAAAATAATCAAAGATATTTACTAACAATAAATTTCTTCAGTACAGTTTTAGTTTCTGCTGCTAATGATTGTTCTTCTAATATCATATTAGAAATCTGAGAAACATGAGTCGACACATTTTCTGGAACAGATGCAAGAGATCCAAGTGCTATTGTAGTAACAGTGTCTAATGCAGAGACACTGGAAGATATCAGATTTCCTATAAATATGACAAAAGAAAAGAGGGAAAGAAATATGTAAATTTTGATATAAATAAATATTTAAATACAGATAAAACCACTTAAAAGAGGTAGGCAAAATTATATCCTTGATGTGGAATTTGTAATAACAAGTAAGCTTAAAAGAAATGGTTTACTACTAAAGCAAGGAAAGATTTTAAATATATCTTATATATGTCCTACAGTGTTCTGTAAGCCCTGGACATATTTGCAAGTATATCAAACTCAACTATAACTCACAGTAAACCCCAAATTAAAATATTCTAAAATTAATCTCTAAAGTATTATAGAAGTAAAAGAGTTTATAAAGGGCAATGAACTAGAAATCAATTCAAAAATTTATAGTGATTGGCTGAATGTGACTAGAATCTAGTGATTAAAAATTTTTTACGTTTCTGGACCTTCCAAATTTTCTGAGTATATTTTCGTAAGTAAACTAATACTTAAGAGTATTCTTTCTAAAAGGAGATAGCAATGGAATGGTTAAAAATAATGACACACATACATATTCTGAGAGTAGAGCAAACCTTTAAGATATACATTCCCAAAAGGAAAAAAAAGAGAGAGAGAGAGAGAGAGAGAGAGAGAGAGAGAGAGAGAGAGAGAAAGAGAGTTTATACAGAGAAAATTTCTAGGAGAGCACAGTAAATTTAAGAGTACTAAATCCCCAGGGTCAGAAATAAAGGGAATTTTACTTCTAATATTTATATGATTGTTTAACAAACGTATATAGAAAACAGGACGAAAAAACCCTCCAAGGCTTGTTTTGTTTAGTTCAAAGATAAAGGCATTAATCCCCACGCTAAACAAATAGTGTGTGCCTTGGGGAGGGTACTAGTGACACTGTCACCTGATTGTTTTACTGTATTAAATTCTTAATCTTGATATTTACCTTACATGGAACACATAAAGTCTAGAATAATTAGAAATGCTGGGACTTACCAAACAAGGTCTTGTGAACTTCTAGCATGGCCTTTTGTTTTGAGCTGCCACCCTTAATTAATTCCTCCATATTATTAAACAGACCATTCAGGTTTTTGCCAAAAATATCCTGAGCTTCTGCATTGTGTTGGTCAATTGCCTTCTTACGATCCAGTTTGGAATGGAGACCAGATACATCTGTTGTAGTTTCTTTAACTGTGTTAAGCAACTATATAAAATTGTTTTAAGAAATAAATATTGAGTAACAACAAATCCCGCTGTTATGTACCAATAAAAAATGTGGGAAAAAAAAGTTAAGATAGTAAGATAAAAGCAATCTAATGAAAATATTTGTGCTACATAAGGATTTCTCTTAATGAGAACTGGCAAATTTTAGACATCAAAAGAAATGCTTACCCTTATGGTAATTTACCCAAATGCCTAGGAATGTTTATTTCCTCTCGGCCATCTATGCAAAGAAATTGACTTTGCAAATTTATTGTAGTAATTATGTCTCCTCACAATTTTTTTTCTGTTATGTTTAACTATCTCCTCAAAGTACACCTAATTTAAAAAATGCCATACTTTCACCATCTTCCATCACTAGATGGTAGCAAATTCTTCATGACTATTTAGTTTCAATCATCACTACAAAGCAAAAGCATCATATCATATTATAAATGTCCACAAAATATAAAGTCATGCTCCATTTTCAAAACTCTAAAATAAACTTTTGACTTGAGTCAGCATCTCATCTGAGAAAAATATGGATAAAAATAGTACAGCAGTGTTTTTTAAATTGACACGAACATCATTTATGCTGAATAAACAATCTCACAATTAATATGTAAGGATAGAAAGTTACTTCTACCCAATCTCTAATTTCTTTAATAAGTACAAATTAAAACAAAGGACAAACCTTGCTGGCAGCATCATGAAGTTTCTCTTCAGTACTTTCCAAAACTGAGGAGATATATTCTTCTTTAACAAGCTGTAATTTAGTTTCTTGCAAATGTTTTTGAGTGGCTTCAAGTTCCTGTGTCTTATTTTGCAGATCAGATTTACATTGGTCAAGTTCATTTTTATTATCCATAAACAACTCTGTAACCTGAATATAATACATTAAACATTTAAAAATTTAAAAATGCTGGGGCTAGCTGGGCACAGTGGTATGCAACGATAAGCCCAGCAACTTGTATGGCTGAGACGGGAGGATCACAAGTTCAAGACCAATCTCAGTAACTTAGCAAGGTCATAAGCAACTCAGTGAAACCCTGCCTCCAAAATAAAAAGGGCTGGGGGTATAGCTCAACAGTAAAGTATCCCTAGGTTCAATCACCAGTACCAAAACCAAAAAACAAAACAAAATACTGGGGCTGGTGATAGAGCTCAGTGGTAGAGTTGCTTGCTTAACATGTGAGACCCTGAGTTCAATCCCTAGCACCACACACAAAAAAAGGCAAAGCTGAACTGGTTGATTAGTCACTGGTTAGTTCATAGTGTTTTGTTCAGGAGAACAAAACAAATTATTCCCATGTAAAAGTTATAACAAGTTACCAGGCAGGTTAGCACATTTTATATGGCTTCTGGTTTCTTCCTGTAAGTTTATTCAAAACTTTAAAGATTAAATAACAGAACTGATGTGTTAATTCCTCAGTTTTCTTCCAACACTGTCATTGGATCTGCCTTACAAAGTTGTTAACATGAAGATGGTAATGGAAGGATCAGGTCTCTCGACTAATTTAGTTAATATATTTATTTAACCCCCAATCTCTCCCAATATCTGTATTCCTTCATCCCATACACATGTAACAAAAACTCCTCAGCATTAACTTCACAGTCTTAACAATTCTCGAAGTTTGTTTACTCATCTGCATAATAATGTTTTAGTCAACAACAGACTGTGTTTATGAGAGTCCCATAAGATTACAATGAGCCAGGAACTAGCAGTATAGTGAGTGATAAACCATTTGCCTAGCATGCACAAGACCCTGGATTCAATACCCAGTACTGATGAGAGGGAGAGAAAGAAGAGAGAGAGAGAGAAAAGATTATAATGGAACTAAAAAATTTCTATCACCTAGTGAAGTCAGAGCTGTCATAATGTCATTACTCATGTGTTTGTGGTGATGCTAGTATAAATAAACCTACTGTGCTGCCAGTCATATAAAAAATAACAGTCATGTATAAACCATAATAAATGATAATGATAATAAATGACTGTGTTTCTGGTTTATGTATTTACTATAATATTTACTCTCTAAAGTTTATTCCTAGTTAATCGTAAATAAGCCATATGAAGGGGATTAGGTACCTCACCTTAGGAGGTGAAAGCATTATAATCAAAGGAGATGATAGCTCACTGTGTGTTTATTGCCCCTTTATTGATGACCTTCCAGTGAACCAAAATGTGGAGATAGAAGAAAATGATATTCATGATTCTGACCCTCTGTAGTCTAATGTGTGTTTGTCCTAACTTTTAACAAAAAATTTGAAAAGAGAATAAATAAATAAAAATTGTCTATACTGTATATCCTAGATGTGTAGTAGGTTATATAGGTTTGTGTACAATGTTTACACAACAACAAAATCACCTAACAATGCATTTCTCAGAAAATATCCCAGTCATTAAACAACACCTACCTAATTTTTTGTAATTTTGTATTAACATATGTGTCAAAGTAGGAAGCTTTTTCATTTAACATTAATGATAGTAAAATTATGATATAATTTACTTTCAGCATAAGAGTCAGCAAAAAAAAATCCTTAAAAAACACACTCTAAAATTTTCTTTTAATATTTGCTTTTCACATAACATTGAATGTTGTTTTGAATGCTTACCCTATTTAGTTCCTCCTCAACAGCACCAATTTTTTCAATCAATTCTATAATCTGTTCTTCTTGAACAGTTAATTTTCCATTCATAGCTCTAAAATAAAGTTTAATGAGTTTAACAGTTAATATTTTTTCCCTAAATCCCACAAAATATTAGAATATAACATAATTACGGTAGTTACACAAACTCACCCCCACCATTTAGCACCTCTATGAAATAACACCTGAGTGTTGATAAGCAATAAATACAAATTGCAAAAAAAAAAATTTTTTTCTCAGTCTTTGTTTTATAAATGAAACATTTTTCTTTTGACTCCAATTCTGAAGCTGAGAATCCTTTCATAAAAGGATAAAGCATGTGTGTATGAATTAAATTTAAGAAGCAAGAAAGCTGAAAGAGGGCTATAACTCATTTAAAGTAGAGATGGGAGTGATACAACCTAAATGTCTGTAATTAGGAAAGTGTTTGTAATTAGGGACATGGAATATAAAAATGCCTTCCCAGAATGTTGGAAAGACTTGACACTTGAAGACATCTGATATCACTAGAGGAAGAGAACAAAAACACCTGGAGAACTGAAGTAGCAGGCACGATAATATCATCTCCTAGCCCCTGTATGGTATGCCCACCCCAAAAAACAAATACCATTGCCACACCACCACATAAACCCACATGAGATCAAAGGATTATACTCTAGGGCAGTATTTCTCAGCCTCAGCACTACTGACATTTTGGGTCACATAAATCCTTGGTATGGAGATATCCTATGCATTTAGGATGTTGAGTAGCATCCACTAGATGCCAATAGCACTCAGCAACCCTGCCAATGATAGCCACTAAATATATTATCTAGTGCCAGGTGCAGTGGTGCACACCTAAAATCCCAGAGGTTTGGAGGCTGAGGCAGGAGGATCACAAGTTCAAAGCTAACCACAGCAAAAGCAAGGTGCTAAGCAACTCAGTGATCAAGTGCCTCTGAGTTCAATCCCTGGCAACCCCCTCCCAAAAAAAAAAGATTAAATAAAATGAACAACAACAACAAGAAATCAATTCTCATCAGGTGCAGTGGTTCATGCCTATAATCCAAGCAGCTCAGGAGGCTGAGGCAGGAGGATCACAAGCTCAAACCAGCTTCAGCATAAGCAAGACACTAAGCAACTCAGAGACCCTGTCTCTAAATAACATACAAAATAGGGCTGGGGATGTGGCTCAGTGGTCAAGTGCCCCTGAGTTCAATCCCTGGTATTAAAAAAAAAAAAAAAAAAAAAAAAAAGTATATGTGTGTGTGTGTGTGTGTGTGTATAAACACATACATACACATATATAATTTAAAAAGTATATATACATATAGATTCTCTCTACGCGTGCGCACGCGCGCACGCACACACACACACACACACACACACACACACACACACACACATACATATCTAGCCAGGTGTGGTGACACATGTCTGTAATCCCAAGTGACTCAGGAGGCTTAAGCAGGAGAATCACAAGTTCCAGGCCAGTTCCAGCAGTTTAGTGAGGTCATAAGCAATTTAGTGAGACACCAACTCAAAAAAATAAACATTAAAAAAAAAGAAAGAAAGAAAAGAAAAAGGGGGCTGGTGATATAGGTCAGTGGTAAAGAGCCCCTGGGTTCAAAAAAAAAAAAAAAAAAAAAAAGATATTACAGAACATCCTCTAGGGGGCATCCTCCCCTGTTCTTGAGAGCCACTGATATACAGTAACTATCAGAACATCCAGCTTCACTTTCACTAAACCCAAATAGCAGTGGGAGTAAGTTTTAGGGTCTGGAGACTGGCATTTAAATGAAAATTCACATACTAAATAATGGATCCTCAGCCATTGTACACTCTTGAGTATCAAAAGCCATTTTGAGACTAATCAGAAAACTGTGTAAGTCTCAGAAAAGACTAAATCGACTTGCCCAAAAGAAAAAAGTCCAACCATGAAAAACATTAGATGGAAGCTCATACTTAACACCAAGCTACCTCCTTTCCACCCTACAGTTAACCCACAGGTCCAAAGTCTCACCCACAAATCAAACTTCTAATCAATTTTCATCACCAGCCAAAAATCACTAGTCATTTGAGGAAAATAAACACAAATGATAGATAATACAAGAGGGGGGAAAGAAAGAAAATTTCAATAATGTCAGTGATTTTTCTAAAGGAAGAAATACACTATCTATAAAAGAACAGAATATTTTTTAAAAGGCAGGGAAAACAGAGAATCATTTTTCAGAAACGAAATTTAACAACTTAAATAAAATTCAACAGAAATATTAGAATATAAAGTAAAAGAAATTATAAAAGGCAGAATGTCAGAGCAATGCTTTTTTTGCAGGGGTGGGGGGACCAGGGATTGAACTCAGGGGCACTCAACCATTGAACCACATCCCCAACAACCCCCCCCACTTTTTTTGTACTTTTTTTTTTTTTAAAGATAGGGTCTCACTGAGGCTGATTTTGAATTTGTGATCCTCCTGTCTCAGCCACCTGAGCTGCTGGGATTGAGTGTCCAGCTAGAGCAATGCTTTTTTTAAGCACAAAGTTCACTGACCTCCAGACACACTTCTGCTGGTCTCTTGATTTCTTCAGCAAGTTTCAGAAATGTGTGTCTGGGGTGGGGATTTAGTTCAGTAGTGGAGTGCATGTCTAGCATGTGTGAGGCCTTAAATAAATCTCCAGCACTGCCCCTCATCCAAAAAAGGGTGACTGCCTTTCTTTTATTTTAGTTCCTTCATAACTACCAATAATTTTTCATTCCACACTATGCTTATATAACCAAGATTATTCTGTGAATGCAAACTCCCTTAACTTACTAGCTAGAGATACTGATTAGAAGAAAGCCAGAGTTGAGGTATAAAAGGAAAGTTAATTCTGGTCTTTAGATTAAATGTATTAGTTCTTTACTAGAAATGGATCCTTTATATAAAACGGGATATCTGAAATGCTTTTCTTATATTGAATGTCAGGGGTAACACAACATTACTATTGTACAGATGAGATGGTTTTGATCCAGTTACAAAATATCTGTAAAATATTCTGTAAGTAAAGCATTACTTTGTGGAGGTCTGTTTTATTTTTTGGTACTGGGGATTGAACTGGGTACTTTACTACCGAGCCACATCCCCAGCCCTTTTTATTGTGAGGCAGGGTCTTCCTATGTTGCCAGGGCTGGCCTCAAACTTATGAACCTCCTGCCTTGGCCTCCTGAGTCACTGAGATGACAGGCATGCACCAGCAAGCCTGGCAAGCATTATCTTGTTTTAAAGGTTGGCTGTCGTTTTGGTGATTCTTCTCAAATTTACAGTGAAATAATTTCTAAAACTTTTTCAGAAAAAATTGTTTCAGATTATACCTCATGTCTATTAAAGAATAAACACTGTCTTTTCAATCACAGAATCAACAAATAAAAACAAGTTATTTCTTCAGCTAAAAACCATCAAAAAGATGAAAACAAATAAGTATAACATCTCTAATGATCACAGCAGGGTTGAGTCCTGTCTCAACTATTTTTACTTCGAGAGCACCAACAAAACCTCCTTCATTCAGAGTAAACTATTATCTAACCTACAAGCTCATCTTGTTCTAACTCTGGGGCATCTTAAGCACTTGTGAATGTACTTCGAATATTTTGTAAAGCCCCCCATAAAATCATTTAAAAAAGAAAAAGAATAAAATATCAAAGTGATAGATAACAGAAGGTAAGACCATTAGTCCACAAAGTCCAATACTGGACTACTAATAGTAAATCGATGAGCAAAACCATTTGTAGTAAACATTTATTGGTTGCCTAATAAGCACCTGTTTCCACTGTCCAGATTGCCTGACTATGCAGCAGCCAAGTTGTTTGGGTGAGTCTAACCCCATTCCTAGATTCAGAGATGAAGTCTGAGTGGCAGGTAAATCTCAATTCCTCACCAGTTACTAGTTCATATACAGATGTAACTCATGACTAACTTTATAAGTGATGTTACCCAGCCAGTTTTGGACAGATGAGAAGGACAGGCAGCTTCTCATCTGCACAGGACAGAATGAGATATCACAGAACTATGTGGCTCACTATTGTCCATGATGAAAAGACAGCCGTATGAGAAAGTCACCAATCAGAAAAGCAATGAGAAGAGACAGAAACTGGAACTTTCAGGCCAGATCAAATAAGTTCACTGGCTTTTTCATACTTATGAGCCAATTAAATCCCCTTGCTATTTTAAGACAGTATAAGTTGGGGTTTCTACCAACCAAGGGAATTCTGATATCAAACTTAAAATATAAATTGTTTACTGAATAAAAAACATAAAAGTGGTAGATATAGGGACATCTATAAAACAAAACAATTAAAAACCAATAAACACTGAGAAAAAGAAAAAATGAAATCTTATTATGATGAAGTATATATGAAAACCACAGAGAAATAGAAAAAAATAATAAAATATAAAGTTTAAGAATTAAGTACAAGCAGTGGAATTTTATTCAGCCATAAAGAATAATAAAATTTTCAGGAAAATGGATGGAACTTGAGAGCATTATGTTAAGCTAAATAAGCCAAACAGAAAGTCAAAGGTCATATGTTTTCTCTCATGTGGAAGCCAGAGAGAAAAAAGAGAAAAAAGGACAAGAGTAGGGTGGGGATCTCAGGAAAACAAAAGGGACACCAGTAAAGTAGAAGACCAGGGCAAGGGAGGAGGGAAGGGAAAGGAACGATACTATGAAATGAAATTGACCAACATTATATTGTTTTATTATGTAATGTACAAATATATAACAATGAATCCCATTATTATGCATAATTATAACACACCAAGTTTAAAAAAAAAAAAAAGAAAAAAAGAAAAAAGAACCCCCCGCCTCAAGAAAACCAACAAAACAAAGAATTAAGTTAAGGGCTGGGGATGTAGCCCAGTGGTAGAGTACTTGCCTACCACAGGAAGCCTTGAGTTTGACTCCCAGGGATCTCTTAACCTGAGTTCATTTTTCCTACTGAGTATCACACATGTATAAAATGGCATAGAACTGTACACACCCATTCTACCAATGTCAATTTCCTGGTTTTACTATTATACTATAGTTATTTAAGAGGTAATAAGTGGGGAAAACTGGAATAATAATGCATTGGGCCCTCTCTGTACTCTTTTTGTACCTTCATGTAAATTCATAATTACTTAAAATAAAAAGTCATCTGGGCACAATGGTGCACACCTGTAATCCTAACTACCTGGGAGGTTGAGGTAGGAGGATCATAAGTTCAAGGACAAAATAACAAATAAAAAGGGCTGGGGATGTACCTCAGTGGTAAGAGAGTCTCTGGGTTCAACCCCTACTACTGCAAAAAGAAAATAAGTAAGTAAATAAAAAGCAAGATAAAAGATTTTCTAAAAAATTTGTGATAATTGCTCTTTAATGTTAAAAATAAAAGAAGCATTTATAAGCATTAGATTATACTTTACTTATTGTTATATTAGTAAATTTTACTTCAGTCTGTTATCAGAAAATGCTAATTCTTAGAAATTAACTCCGTAGCCAAAGGTTTACCTAAAATTTTCTTCAGAAATGTAAACTCCATTTTTCTCACGAGCTGCAGCAAGATCTCGTTTCAGACGCTCTATCTCTTCTGTATACTCCTACACAAGAAGAAGGTTGTAGGTGTCAGTTTAGCACTTTTTTTTCCATTCAGTTTGGAGAACATGTACAACAAATAAAATGTGGTTAAACTTTTGGGTTTTTAAAACAAAAAGTATGACGAAGTTACTACTATATTTTTTAATCAATATTAACTTGTTTAGAAAGAGTCTTTCAATGGTATTTAAAGTTCCTTTAAATGTACTTTTCAAAATTCCATTTAAACTGTCCACCCAATTTCTAGAATAATGATATAGCTATAGCAATTAAAACTGGGTAATACTGGCAGACGGAAAGATGAATAAATCAATGCAAAAGAATAGAGTGTTCAGAAACAGGTCCACCCAAATATGTGGGAAATCTGATAAACTGGAAAACTGTGAAATTAAAAGCTTTTGTTCTACAAAAGCCTAGGTGAAGAGGATAAGGCAGAAAAATTAGCAATGGAGAGAAAATATTTGTAAACCTCAAATATTTGCAAACCTTTGTGTGCAAAAATTAGAATTTAGAGCATATTACAAACTCTCAAACCACAACAATAAAGAATAAATAATCCAATTAGAAAATGGGCCTAAAGATATGAATAGACATTTCACTAAGCAGGATGTATAAACATCAGGTAAGCAGATGAAAAGATGTTCAACATCATTGTCCATTAGAGAAATGTAAGTTAAAATCACAGTGAGATATCTAACACCTATCACACATATCAGAATGGCTAAAACAAAAAATAGTTATAACATCAAATGCTGGTGAGGATGTGGAGAAACTATTTGACACGTTGCTCATGGAAATGTAAAACGGTACAGTACTCTAAAAACCAGTTTGGCAGCTCCTTAACCCACATTGTCCCATTGTCCCAGATATGGAACATTTATGAAAACTGAAATAGAATATATAATATATAAGAATATAATTATAATAGTTATAATGATATTAATATAATCATATACATAAGCTCTAGACTATGATTTCTAACTTATTTTAACACACCTATGTCAGTTTCACTGAAATATTGGCAGAATTGAAAACTTGGGACTTAATGGGTTAAAAAAATGGAATATTCAAGTTATCATTCAACCCAGTAAATGCATTCAGGTAATAAACCCAAAGAAATAAAAATTTGTTTATACAAATCACTATAAATGGATGCTAATAGCAGTTTTATTTGTAATAGCAAAAATTAGTCATGTTTCAGTTACACAAACTATATACCTAGTACATACATACCATGGAATACTACAACACTAAAAAGACTTACTGACACACAACGCCTTGGTGAATTCCCAGATAATTATTTAAAGTTAAAAAAAAAAAAAAAAAGCAATCACAAAAATATATACTGCATGATTCCATTCAATAACACTTTAAAATGACAAAATTTTATAAATAGAGGAGAGGTTAGTGGGTAACAGCGATTACGGACAGGGAGGTAAGGGGTAAAAAGCAGGTAGTTATATGAGGGATCCTTGTGGTGATGAACTGTTAGTATCTTGACTGTGGTGCTGAATCCCAAGAACCTACACACACACTCATTTCTTACAAAGAAATATGAACCTCCAATGGCCTCATTAAAACTTTTGATATTAAAAAAGAAAACCACCAAGAAAAGGAAATGAGAAGCCAGAGGAGAGGAAATATTTGCAAGTCATGTCTGGAATATATGAACACTTTACAAAGTACCTGAATAGATATTTCCATAAAAAAATACACAAATGATATTATAAGTATGTGAAAAATATGCTCATCACTAGTTATTAGGGAAATACTAATTATAATCACATGAAGTATCATTTTACATTAATTTTAATTTTAGAATAGCTAAAATTACTTAGTTTCTTATAAAGAATTAAGCATTAAAAAAAAAAAAAAAAAAAAGAATTAAGCATGATGCTGGAGCAGTAGCAAATGCCTATAATCTCAGTGGCTCCAGGGGTTGAGGCAGGAGGATAGCAAGTTAAAAGGTAGTCTTAGCAATTTAATGAGGCTTTAACAACTTATCAATACCCTGTCTAAAAATAAAAAAAACAAAAAGGGCTGAGAATGTGGCTCACTGGTTAAGTGCCCCTGGGTTCAATCCCTGCTACCAAAAAAGGAATAAAGCATGGTGTCAGGGGTCAGCTCAGTGGTAGAATGCTTGCATAGAATGAGTGCGGCCCTGGGTTTGACTTTTAGCACACACACACACACACACACACACACACACACACACACACACACACACACACACAGAGTTAAGGCTAAACTTCATATATAACCCCAAAACTAAATCCCTAGGTGTCTAGTCAAGAAAAATTAAAACATCAACACAAAGGCATGTATAGGAATGAGAATGTACATAGTGGCATTTTTGAAAACAATCCAAAATTCACCATTTTTTGGAAGTGATTCACCAGTTCACTGACGGGTGAATGTATAAATAAGATATAGTATTATCCACACAATGGAATATTATTCAACAATAAAAAGAAATCAACCACCAGTACATGTTACAACATAAATGGGAACCTTGAATGTTATACCATGAGACCCTAGATGCAAATATTACATAATTCTATTTATAGGAAATGTACAGGAAAGGCAAATCTATTAACAGAAAGCAGATCAGAAGGCACTCAATTGCAAAAAAGCAAAGGCAGGGGCTGGAGTTATGGCTCAATGGTAGAGCACTTACCTAGCACATGTGAGGCCCTGGATTCGAACCTCAGCACTCCAAATTAATTAATTAATTAATTAATTAATTAATTTTTTTAAAAAAAGCAAAGGCAGACTAGAGTAATAAAAAATTTTCTAAAACTATATTGTGGAGTGTTGTACAACTCCATAAATGCATTAAAAATAGATGAATGTAGCCAGGTGTGGTGGTGCACATGGTAGTGCTGTAGTCCCAGCAGCTCAGGAAAGTGCTACAGGAGGATCATGAGTTCAAAGCCAGCCTCAGCAAAACCAAGGGGCTAAGCAACTCAGTGAGACCCTGTCTCTAAATAAAAATAGGGTTGGGGATGTGGCTCAGTGGTTAAGTGCCCCTGAGTTCAATCCCTGGTACTGCCCCACCAAAAAAAGGTGAATGCTAAGGTATGTAAATTATATCTCAAAGATGCAAATAAATAAACAGAACTATAACTATAAGTAAATGCAAACTGTTAAAGAGTGCCAACTCAAGTATAAAACTGGTAAACTCAACATATTAGCATTAGAAAAAATATTAGGGCTGGGGATATAGCTCAGTTGGTAGAGTGCTTGCCTTGCAAGCACAAGGCCCTGGGTTCAATTCCCAGCACTGCCAAAAAAAAAAAAAAAAAAAAAAAAAAATCATTTAAGCATTTAGTTTAAATCACTAGATAAAATGTAAACCCCAAAGGGCTGGGAATATAGCTTAGAAGTAATCCTTAGGGCTTAGCATGTCAGAGCCTTGGGCTCAATCCCCAATACCACAAGAAATGATGATAATAACTCAAAGGAGAAAAAAAATCTTAAACAGGATCTAGTTCCTGGGAGGCCATAGTGAGACCCTATCTCAACAACAACAATGGTGTCTATCATAGGCAGTTTAACAAATCTTGTTTAATCATTATCTGTTTCAGTTCCTTGTTTTCATATTTGTCAAACAAAATTAAATTATACCACAGAAATTCACAATACCTTAATAAGAGCTTTTTTGGTGAGTTTCTGATTAACTTCAGGCTTATTCAATATGTTTTTTGCTCTATGAGCATATTCCAGTGTACTCAGAGTTTCCTGTCATAAAATAGAAAGGTCAATTATGGAAGATATCATGAAGATAATGAAGTTCTGTCACTGAATGTACTATATAATCTACAAGTAATGATTTATGGTTATATCTAATCCATAAATCTTAAAGAATAGACTACTATGCCCAACTTTTTTATGCTTCCTTTTAACACTTCCTTTTATCCTTCTATTCAATTTTACTTTTGTCTTTTCTTCCTTCTCTTCAACTTTCAGGGTCTTTCCCTATAATTTGACCCTTCAGAATAGTCTTAAACTCAATGAGCTTTACCAATTGATGAATAACAAAATGTCTTATGTTCATATTCATGTAATGACATATTATTCACCCACAAAAAGAAGTATTGCTAAATGAAAAAAACTATTTACAAAAGACTACATGTTGTATGATTCAATTTGTATGAAATGTCCAGAAAGGAAAATCTATAAATACAAAAATAGTAGTAACCTAGAGTTGGAAGTGCAGTGGATGAAAAATGATTGTTAATGGGCAAAAACTCTAAGGATGATTTTAAAAGTTTTAAACTTAGATTTTGTTGATGAGGCCAGGCGTGGTGGCGCAATCCTGTTATTCAAGAAATTCAGGAAGTTGAGGCAGGAAGATCACAAGTTCAGAGGCCCTAAGAAACTGAGTGAGACCCTGTCTCAAAGTATAACATAAAAAGGCCTGGGGATATAGCTCAGTGGTTAAGCACCCCTGGGTTTAATCCCTGGTATCCGCCACCCCCCAAAAAAGATTCTGATGATTGTGCAACTCTGTGAACATACTAAAATCATTGAATTAATATATTTTTCATGGGTGAATTTTATAGTAAGTAAATTGTATTTCAACAAAAGTATATTTTTTTAAAGGAAAGGGGAGTTGGAGTCCTTAGAAATACTTTTCTAAATACCATTTAAAGCAGAGGATAACAAGAAAATAAGAGCAGAGTTTACCACCTTTGTTGCTTTACTGGTGTTCCCACATTCAACTGGTTCTGTAACACTAGAATTCACTTGATCCTCTCTAAATTCTCAATGAAATTACAACACCCACTGCTACTGACCCACAGCAATTTTCTCTGAAGACTGTGGAAAACCCATTTAAGTAAGTTGGATTTTTAATGTTAAAAATCCTGTATTCTTGGTGTTGTCCTCCAGAACATATTCATATGCAATGTCCAGATTCTTCGATATTATAGTATAAAGTGAATGAAACTAAAAAATGAACTTTTAAAATATTTCATAGCTAAATACAGAATTATAACTTCTACATTGTACAGCATCCTTTCAAAGGGTTTACCTCAAGATTGAGAGATGCAGGAGATATTGTTGCAATGATAGATGTTCTTGTTCGACCCCCAAGAGAATCTTGGAGAATTCTAGTAAGTTTAGATTCTCGATAAGGAACATGAGGAGTTCTTTCTACAAGAGCAGTAATAACCCTTCCCAAAGTCAACAGGGATTGATTGATATTTCCAGCTTCCCGAGCTCTCTTGTCAACTGCTCCAGAACGACCAATGTTTTCACTTCCTGCAAGATCAACCTTTAATTTTAAAAATAAAACATCAACCTATTAGAACTGAATTCAAAGATATGCATTCTCATATTAAACAAAATATACTAAATTACCAGCAAAATCAATTTTTCTGCAACAAATATTTTCTCCCATTATAAAGCTAATAACCCAGTGACTACAAAAATATTATCTAGAAGTAAAAATTCTAAGCCATTCTATAGGAATGAAACAGTGGTATTAAGGTGGATGCTTACCAAGTTCAACTTTCCAATTTTAACAAGCTCTTCTCCATCAATTGTAGTTTCTTTCATATGTATTGTAACAGAGAAAACTGAGTGGGAACGACTAGAAAACAAGACCATGTTGCCCATTCGTTATAAAGTACAATATTATTTGCTACCTATAAAATACTAAAACCCAGAAAAGACCAAAATCCTTAAGGGAGAGAAAAATGTTATCAGATAGGAAATATCAGTAAGATTTTGGAAGACAGAAAGTAGAACAATGCTTAAGTTTTTCCTTTCTTATATACACCACCTGCAGGGGAAACCCCAATAAGAACCTACCTGAAAATATCCTAAAAGAATTAGGAACTAGAATTTTTAGGTAAAGCTAGAAGATGACTATGTGGTGGGATCAGGACAGTTGCTTGGTGTGTCAGAGTGGAAGGCTCCCAATCAATCTTCCTATTCATAAGAACCACTTGAAATATGTCATTACCATAAATTCAGAAACCACCAGGCAAGCCATTGGATTACTCCTTCTCTAAGTCTACTGTTGTGTACAAGTATATTTCTGTTTTGAGAATTGTTATTAGAAATAAGTAACTCCAAAAAAAAAAAAAATAATAAGTAACTCCTTCTCCTAAACAGCAGAAATAGTAAATAGCATGCCTACTAAAACACCATAAGATAATTTCTGCTAGACCATAAAGTGTTCAAAAATATACCTTAAGCTAAATACTGACATTTAAGCTTTTATCGGGGGAAGACAAAAATCATAGAGATGACCAAATACATCTTTCTTTTCTGTATTAATGGCACTTGGCGAGTATCATTGTTTGTTAATTTCATTGACAGTTGGTAGAGAATATGTTAATGTTTAATTCTCTTATTTGTAATTTCATATTATTTTTAAAAGTTTACATTTTTCATTTTTATACATTGTGGTGGCAGTACATCAGTAATCCTAGGACTCAGGAGCTGAGGCAGGAGGATTGCAAGTCCAAGGCCAGCCTCAACAATTTAGTGAGGCCCTAAGCAAGTTAGCAAGACTCTGTCTCAAAATAAAAAATAAAAACGGTTGGGGATGCAGCTCATTGGTAACATGCCCCTGAAGTTAGATACCCAGTACCAAAAACAAAAACAAACAAACAAAAAATTATAAGCGTAATTTTTATAAAAATTATTTTAATTACAGAAAAGGGGACAGCACAACAAAGCATATTAACTATAAATCTGAGTTATGATATTATGTTCATATGAATATTATAGAATTAATACAATTAACTATAGAAATCAACTCTGATTTGGGGAAACTGGATTAATTTTTCCTTTTCTTTATCAATACACATTCATTAAAATTGATCTTCACTCTAGTCCATATAACTCAGGAGTTCCTGAGTTAGACAAATGTATGGAATAGGAATTTATATATCATAGAAAGTAATTAAAAGATAAATTTGTCCCTTTCTTACCATGAAAGCCAGTGTTAATAATGTGTCTTCCTACATGAAAATGAAGCCAGTTAAAAATAAAGAGTTGACTTTCTTCTAACCCTTATTCAAACCAAGGATTTTCAAACTATGTTCTCAGTATTAGTAGTGGCTTCACTTAACTGCCTCAGAGGCCATCTGAGCATCCCAACCCAAAATTGACTACAGCTCCCAGGTATGATTTCATTTGGGGAGATAAAAAAAAAAAAGAATTCTTTCACTTAAAAATGTTTAGTATTTCTGCTCTAGTTCAACTTTTCTTTGTTCTCCTTTCAACATTCTTCCAATATTGGTGCACTTCTTACAAATCTGAAGCCAATTACCAAAGCCCCCTCCTTATAAATCTACCAGTAAGTATATATAACCAGTAGCAATGGTACGTGTCTGTAATTTTAGCTACTCTGGACGCCAGGACAGGAGAATCACATGTTTGAGATCAGCCTGGGCAACTTAGCAAGATACTGTTTCAAAATAAAATAAAAAGGGCTGTGCTTATTTTATTTTACAAAAATAAGCTTGATATAACTCAGTGCTTGCCAAGAATGTGTGAGGCCCTGGGTTCAATCACCAGTATTACCAAAACCAAACAAACAAACCTAAGAATGTGACCCACATACCTTGAATCATCCCAATTTGAATTCCCCTAATTTCCTAATATTTCTAAAAAAGAAAATGGAGCCAGGATGGAAACTATGGCTTTCTTACCTAGAGTACGCATTCATCAAAGTTGCTGCAGTTGTTCTTTTTGCTGCCCCCTTCTCCAAAATTTGATAGACTTCATCCTTGTTGTGTACTGTAATTTCTTCTAAACCTTTGATTATCACTCCCCTCTGATCAAATATCAAAAGAACACCAATTTGATTGGTTTTTTAAAAAGGACACTGACTTCTTAAAGCCTCGCACATTGAAATATGGAAACATTTCATTCTCAAAGATAGTTACCTTGTTGCGGGGATCATCAAACATTTGCAGTCTCTCAGAAACATCGGAAGATGGACTAAGAAGATCAAAAAGTTCTTCATTATAGATTTCCAGCAGAGACACTTTGACTGAAAATTCAGTACCATTATCAGTAAGTTTCTCAAAAATTTGATGAAGGGTACGAGGAATTATGCCAGCCAAAGGATCCTGAAATTATGTAACAAGGATTAAAATAAATGAAGAATGCCATTTACTATGATACTTGAAACTCATATAACTGTAAAGGGCCTCCTCTACAGTATATTTAAACATAAGTACAGTCAGCCCTTGTGCCCATTGGTTCTGCATTTTACCAACTATGGATAAAATGTTATTATTTCTTAAGCATGATGGCATATGAGCTATTTACATAGCATTTACATTATATCACATATTATAAGTAAAGATGATTTAAGGTTTACAGGAGGATGTACATAGATTATACATAAATATAACATTTGACTTAAGGGATTTGAGCATCCTCAGATTTTGGAATGTGTGTGTGCATTCATATGGAGGACAGAGGGAAGGTTATCCTGAAACAAACCCCCTTGGATGCCAAGGGATACCTTATACTAAGCAAATTAAAAACAACTTAATGTTAGAAAACTCATTTACAACAGTCTGTTCAACAGTATTCTTCAAACCACGCACAAATTTGTCATTCCTTTCAGCCATCTTCCTACCTGAGCATTACAGAAACCAATTAAACCATCCTACTTATAAAGCCAAATTCAATTATCCCACCCAACTATCCTCATGAAAATGTAATATTCTCATTTTAGTCTGGGGAAAGAAAAAAAAAAAAAAAACAGGGTGTCTCTCAACTATCCAAGCATCCTTAATAAAATTGTTAAAAATCTCTAAAATTTGAAGCAATGTGCCTATTCTATATCTCATAATGGTTATAATTCCATAATTTTATTATCCATATGTAGAGTATGCTGACAGCTCAGCTATGTTATCACTAAAAAAAGGACATCTAAAAGTCAGTAATTTGGAGAATTAAGTTATTAAACTCATTTAAACACATTGTGAAAATCCTTGTGAAATATTCTATATGCTTTCTTCAAAACTAAACCATACAGTTGTTTTAATTTCTCAAACACTCAAGGTCATCATTAATGAAATACCACACTGTTCTTTGTAACTTTCATTGGCTCACAGCAAAACCCTTTTCTTTAAGCTCTATTCATGCTCCAACTTTTTAAGTCCTCCTTATTCACAGTTTTGCTTTCTGTGATTTCAGTTACTCATGATCAATCACAGCCAAAAATATTAAATGGAAGATTCTAGAAATAAACACTTATTACAATTTAAACTGTGTACCATTCTAAGTAGCATGATGAAATCTTGCACCATCCAGATAGGGACATGAAATCATCCACTTATCCAGCACATACATACAATATGTGCTTTCTGCCTATTAGTCACATGGTAGCCCTGTTGGTTATTAGATCAACTGCCCTGGTATTGCAGTACTAGTATTCAGGTAGCCCTAATTTTATCTAGTAATATCCCTAAAGCATTAAGAGTATCAATGGTGGCAATTAGGACATGTCAAAGTGAGGTTGTAAAGTGCTTCCTTTAAGTGAAAAGGTGAAAGTATGATGAGATATATAGAGAGATATCATTATACATAACTTTTATTATAGTATATTGTTATAATTATTCTATTTTATTATTAGTTACTGTACTTACTCTTGCTATGCCTAATTTATAAATTAGGCTTTATCATAACTATGTATGTATAGGATTCAACACTATCATTTCAGGTACTCATGGAGGCCTTAGAAAAGTCCCCAAAAACCTGGTACAGTGGTGCATGCCTGTAATCCAACAACTAGAGAGCCTAAGGCAGGAGGATCCCAATTTCAAAGTTAGTCTCAGCAACTTAGTGAGACCCTGTCTTGAAATAAAAAATTAAAAGGGCTGGGAATGTAACTCAGCAGTTAAGTGCCCCTAGGTTCAATCCTCAGTACAAAAAAAAGGGAAAGTCCCCATAAGATAAGAGGGACCACTGTATTCTTCTCCAACTATTTGGTCCCAAACAGACCTCTCTTTTATCACCTTAACGTGCCACAAGTTTTCCCAATGAGACTATGTTTCTTAAACAGGGGCCATATCATACACTTTAATTTTACTACAGCAATAGTTTATCCTAAATAAAATTTCTGTCACATTAGAGATAAAAGTATGTTATAAAAAATACCTCCTCCCAGGTATATGCTTCATTAGGTGACCTTTCACCTTCCATAGTAAAAGTTTTTCCAGTGCCAGTTTGGCCATACCTGTCAAGATTAACAAAGTGTTTGACCAAAAACAAATACACAAACCATTTCATAAACTTGAAAAAAACATATAAAGTTTCATCAACTTACGCAAAAATAGTACAATTATAGCCCATAATAACTTCATCCAAAATTGGACAAACAACACTGCGGTAAACATCAATTTGTTTAGTAGATGCTCCAAAAACCTATCAAGATAAAGAAATTTCTTAAAGAAAGAAGACGTAAAAATTATTCATTTTAATAATTTTACTTGTAGTATATTAACTAATTCAGGTCATTAGAAATCACTTAACAACTTGAAGGGATAACTGAAATTCATAAGAGTACGCCATTTTCCAGGACAATATGTATATTAAGATTACTTTTCAGTAGTAACTAAAAAGTAGCACCCTTTTAAGAAGAAAGTTAAGTACCATGTCAAAAGTATAAGTCTTCCTTGAACTCTTGTCAGCCAATCCTCCAGTTCGTACACTAACTTCTTTTCGTACGTGATCGCACTCCACTACTGAATGGGCGTTAGCTTTCCGCTCTGCCAAATTAAATGGTCTGTAAAAAGAAAGACCCAAAGTTATTCAAGAACTCTTAATTTGGGCTGGGGATGTAGTAGAGAGCTTATGTGGCATGCATGAGACCCTGCGTTTCATAACCAGCACCACAAACAACACCACACAACGAAAAAATTTTTAGTTTATCAACATTTTCATTAACAATATTGTTAAGAAAAATGTGAACTGTGAAGTTGTGACTCACTGTTGGTGATGAGGATTAAGTGGGGACTAAATGCTAAAGCAGATAAAATTATAAGGGTTTAGTTCCCAGAAATAAAATTCATTTTTAAAAAAATTTCAAAGATATGAAAACCATAATCCTAACAGTTTTGAGGGTGTGGTGGCACACACCTGTAATCCCAATCATTCAGGAGGATGAGGCAGGAGGACTACAAGTTTAAGGCCAGCCTCAGTAACTTAGTGAGACCCTGTCTCAAAATAAAAAATAAAAAAGGACTAGGGATGTAGCTCAGTGGTAAGGTGTCCTTGGGTTCAATCTCTAGCACCACTCCCTTCCACCAAATTCTAACCATTTCTTAGAGTAGATGATAATAGAATATAAGTTGTAAAAAATGCACCCCCCCCAGAATTCTATTTCCACAATTCTTATAATCTAATCAAGCTAGGTTATGGTATAGTAGAAAGAACATGTCAAATTTTACTCAACATGCTAAACTTCCAGTGGATATAAGACACAAAATTAAAAGTAGATAAAAATAATGACAAATATGTTGAGCACTATATGCCAGGTACTCATTGTTCCCAGTTCTTAATATGTGCTAGCTTGTTTTGTCCTCACAACACTGTCACATTCATAATACCACCAACCTTGTTTTTGAAATGTAACAACTGGAATAGAAGGGCTGCATTGCCCAAACATATAGGGTCACTGATCTTCATTCTACTGAACTGCCTAAAGAGGTATTTCACTTAAAAGATTACTTCTTTGGGGAATTCCTCCCAGGACACTTCCCTCCCCCACTTGCACCAAGGCCACATTAAATTTTGCCCTATGTTCCTACAGCACCCTTTATTTACCCTTTCTCTCTTTAAAAGATAAAATAAAAATGTGTATGTATGTGTGTATGTGTATTAGTTTTGATGGACACAATCCCTTTATTTTATTTTTATGTGGTGCTGAGAATCGAACCCAGGGTCTCACATGAGCTAGGCAAGCACTCTACCACTGAGCTGCAACCCCAGCCCCTATTTATCATTTCTTAAATATCACCTCTCGTATAATAATTAGCCCATGTTTCTTAATAGACCTCAGATTACTGGGGAAAGAAATTCTGTTTAGTTTACAGTTTCCCCAGGGTCCACTACTATGCTTAGTACAAATAGGTTCTTAAATATTTGTTATACTACTTTACTTAATAAATGTCATTCTCTTTAAGAGGAAAATGTCATTCTCTTTTATGGGAAAACTAAAAACAACAATACACAGAGCAGCATCCATAAGACATTTATATACATAATACACAGTTGGGTGGAAGGGAGCAACCTCATTCTGAGTTCATTTTTCTCAATGAGTAGTATACATTTTGGAAGGAAAAGCCAAATAGGATATTATCTTCCCCTTATCACTAGACAACCCAAATTGCCATTTATTTAAAAAGAATACCTCAACTCCCTGTAGCATATCCCATGTCATTAGCTTACATATATATTTTTTTGTATGAAAACTCCATTTTATTCATTGTGTGTGTGTGTGTGTGTAATTCACAAATCTGGTAGATAGGCAGTTAGAATTCGGCTGGGACTGGGGCTCAGTGGTAGAGCGCTTGCCTAGAACATGGGAAGCACTGGGTTTGATCCTCAGCACCACATAAAAATAAAGTAAAAGGATTGTGTCCATCTACAATGAAAAAAATTTTTTATAAAAAAACTAGTTATCACTGATAATCAGAAGTTGCTGGTATAATATAGTCTTCATGAAAACTTTGTAAAACAATACACAGTAACTATTTCTTCAAAATCAATGGTTGCAAACATTCATGTTTCTAAGAAAACATAACTTTACACATACATGTATTTTAAGGAGCTATACCTCTTACATAAATTCAGACAACAGAAGGACTGTGCAATTTCACTAGCTTACTTTTGATTTATCAGAAGACCAAATTTGTGATAATAGGAAATTGAACAGCTCCCCGAAAGTATCTAGAAATGATGTCATTTGCCAACTGTACTAAGCCTACACAATGCATACAATCCACATGAATTGCAATACTATTAAACATTCTACAAAAAACAAAGTCAGAACTAACATATTGGAGTTAGGCTAAGAGTATCTTCAAGTGGAGTGAATTGCTCTCCTTTGGCTAAAGCTTTTCCAATTACTCTATTATTCCTGGCATCCCTGAATTCTCTCTTGCCTGGGCACACGATTAAGTTACCAAATGAATACCACTCAAGTTGTCATAATTGAGTCACAGGAAATTCATATAGATCACACTTTCCTAAAAGTTATCAAAACTCCCAGAGGAGCTTTAGGTTCTATCTGTACTAGTAGAAAGAGTACAGCCGAGCCACTATTTTTCTACCCAGACTTCTCTAGCTAATTAGAAATGGCAAAATTACTACTGATCACACTAACAAACACATTGATCTACTGGTCTCAGTATAAACATTCAACAACCAAAATGGTGAGGGAAGAGAGATTAAAGATTTTTTTAAAAGAAATGTTTAAGTTCTATTCTGTGGAGAAGTATTAAATTCATTTTACAAATAGTCATCAAGTACTTATTATATGGTAACTAGTGGGAATACAGCAGTGAAGGAAACAAAATTTAAAACAAAACACCAAGTTCATGTTCTCAGGGAGATTTTAACCTAAGGGCAGGTAAGGAGGGAAAGACAACCATCAAATAAACAAATAAATATATTAGGTACTGATTAGATACTGATAAGAAATGAAAATAAAGTATATTAAAGGGTAATGGGGAAGACAAGTGGGTGCTACTTTAGGCTGGTCAAGAAATGCTTCTCTTATGGCATTTGCAGGTAAATGGATGGAATTGGAGAATATCATGCTAAGTGAAATAGGCCAAGCCTAAAAAACCAAAGGCTGAATGTTTTCTCTGATAAGTAGATAATGATACACAATAGGGGTGAGGGGGATAAGAGAAGAATAGAGGAACTTTAGATTACGTAGAGGAAAATGAGAGCAGGGAGTGGGCAGGGGAAGGAAAGATGGCGGAATGAGACAGACATCATTACCCTATGTACATGTATGATTACACAAATGGTATGAATCTACATCGTGTACAACCATAGAAACAAAATGATGCACCCCATTTGTGTACGATGAATCAGAATGCAATCTGTAAAAATAAAAAAATAAAAATAATTTTTAAAAAAAGAAAAAAAAAGAAATGTTTCTCTGATGGTGACATTTAACATCTAAAATATGCAACTTTGTGAAGCCCTAAGCAACTTAATAAGATCCTATCTCAAATTAAAAATAAAGAGCTATTTTGAAATTTAAATTGCAATTTCTAACTCAGTGGCAAAATGTCCCTAGGTTCAATCCACAGCACACACACCCCCAATCTAAAATGTGAAGGAATAAAAACAAAAAAAAAAAAAAAAAAACTCACAAGAAAAACATTAACATGTGAGGGAGCCAGTCATGTAAATCTTTGGGAGGAAAAGCTTTCCTGGTAGAAAACAGAAATTGCAAAGGTCTCTAGTCTAGGCACAGTGGCCCACAATCCCAGAGACTCAGGAGGCTGAGGCAGGAGGACTGCAAGTTCCATACCAGTTGTGGCAAATTAGGGAAAACTTGTCTTAAAGTAAAACACAAAAAGAGCTAGGGGTGTAGCTCAGTAGTAGAGAAGATGAGTTAAATCCCCAGTATCACCAAAAAAAAAAAAAAAATTACAAAGTAACTGAAATAAAACCATAGTAGATGCATTTTTAAAATGTGTGTGTACTTAAATGACCAAGAATTAAAGAAGAAATCACAAGGGAAATGAGAAAGTATTTAGAGATAAATGAAAACGAAAACAACATACCAAAACTGATAGGACACAGCAAAAGTAGTGCCAATGGGAAACTTTACAACTATAAATCCTATATTAAATTCTATATTAAGAAAGCAGGAGCTGGGCCTGGAGGTGCACACCTGTCATTCTAGCAACTTGGGAAATGGAGGCAAGAGGATTGCAAATTTGAGGTCAGCCTTGGCAATTCAGTGAGATGCTGTCTCAAAAAAATAAAAAGGGCTGGGAATGTAACTCAACTCGGTGGTAGGGCACCCTTGGGTTCAACCACCAATACCAAACAAACAAATAAACAGGAAAGACAGCATATCAACATTCTACCTTTGTAATTTAAGGAACTAGAAAAAGAACAAATTAATTCAAAGATAGGGGAAGAAAGGAAATAATACAGATTAAACAGAGAAGAGGAAAGCAATATAGAAAATTAACCAAACCAAAAGCTGATCCTTCAAAAAGATCAGCAAAGCTAACATTTAGGTAGATCAATTAAGGAAGAGAAGACTCAAATTACTAAAATTAAAAGTGAAAGTGGGAACATTACTATTGACTTTATAGAAGTAAAATGGATTATTAAGTGTTATGAATAATTGTACACCAACAACTGTAACCTAGATGAACAAATTCCTAGAAATATAAAACCTACCAACGCTAAATCACAAAAAATAGAAAATCTGACCTATAAGTAGTTGGTAAGCAGATTGAAGCAGTAATCAAAACTTTGCCAAGGAAAAAGCCTAGACTGGGGCTGGGGATATAGCTCAGTTGGTAGAGTGCTTGCCTCGCATGCACAAGGCCCTGGGTTCAATCCCCAGCACCAAAAAAAAAAAAAAAAAGAAAGAAAGAAAAAGCCTAGACTAATGATTTCAAGGTGATTTCTACCAAATATTTCAAAAAGAACTAGTACCAAATAGTACCAAATCTTCTCAAATTGAAAAGGAGAGAATATTTCCTAACTCATTCTATGAGGACAGCATTACTTTAATACCAAAATCAAAGACACTATGTGGCAACTACAGATAACTATTCCTTAAAGACATTGATTCAAAAATGCTCCACAAGGGGCTGAGGGTATATGGTAGAGCATGTACCTAGCATGGGCGAGGATTTGATATCATGCACAGGATGGGAAGATAGGCACACCAAAATACTAGTAAACTGAACTCAGCAGCATATTAAAAAGATTATACACACTCCCAATTGGGAATTATCCCCAGAATGCAAGGATGGTTAAACTCACAAAAACTGATTGATGTAATACACCACATTAACAGAACAAAGGAAAAAGAAAACAGAATCATGTCCATTAGTACAAAAAACAGTATTTGACAAAAACCCTTTCATGATAAAAACAATGAATGGGGAAAAGTACATCAATGTAATAATTGTCATACATGAAAAATCTACTACAAACATCATACTCAATGATCAAAGATTGAAAGCTTTTCCTTTAAGATCGAGTGCAAAGCAAACTGGGCATGGGTGAAGACTCCTGAGGCTGAGACAGGAGAATCACAAGTTCGAGGCCAGTTTTGGCAACTTAATGAGACCCTGACTAAAAATTTTAAAATAGGGCTGGGGATGTAACTCAGCAGTAGAGTACTTGCCTAGCATGCATGAAGACCTAAATTTAATCCCCAGCACCGCCAAAAATAAAAATAAAAAAGAGCTGGGGATGTAGCTCAGTGGTAGAGCTCCCCTGGGTTCAATCCCCAGTATTGGGGGGAAAAAAAGATGTCTACTTTCACAAGTTCTAGTCAACAGAGTACTGAAAGTTCTAGCCAGAGCAATTAGGCAGGAAAATAAATAAAGGACATCTGAATTGCAGAGAAAGAAGTAAATTAGCTCTGTTCACAGATATCTTACATGTAGAAAATCCTATAGATTCCACCAAAAAAAAAAACCCTGTTTAAACTAATGAATGAATTCAGCAAGTATAAAGACAGTCAATATGCAAAAAAATCAGTTGCATTTCTACACACTAAAAGGAAATTACAAAAACAATTCCATTTAAAATAGCATCAAGAAGAATCCAATACTTAGGAATTAATTTAACCAAGGAGGTAAAACTGATCAACATAATATATCACATTAATATAATGAAGGAAAAAACTCACTGGATCATGTGGTTGTACATAAAAACTATAAAACATAGTTGAAAAAAATAAAAAGACATAAATAAATAGAAACAAATCTGTGTTCATGAACTGGAAGACTTAATATTAAGATATTAAGCCAGGCGTGGTGGCACATGCATGTAATCCCAGTGACTCAGGAGGTTGATGCAGGAAGATTGCAAGTTCGAGGCCAGTATCAGCAACTTAGTGAGGGTCAAAGCAATTTGGCAAGACCCTGTCTCAGAGTAAAAAAATAAAAAGGGCTGGGTGTGGTGGAATAAGACAGACATTATTATCCTGTATACATGTATGATTGTAAGACCAGTGTGACTCAGCACCATGTACAGCCAGAGGAATGAGAAGTTGTGCTCCATTTGTGAACAATGTGTCAAAATGCATTCTACCATCATGTATAACTAATTAGAACAAATTAAAAAAAAAAAAAAAAAAAAAAAAAAAGGCTGGGTATAGTTGAGTGGTTAAGTGCCCCTGGGTTCAATCCCCAGTACCAAAAAAAGAAAAAGAAAAAAAAAAAAAAAAATCTCAACAATACTCAAAGTAATCTACAGATTCAAAATAATCCCCATTAAAATCTCAATGGCATGTTTTGCAGTAGTAGAAAAAGTCATCCTAAAATTCATACAGAATCTCGAGTGACTTTAGATAACAAAAACAACCTTGAAGAAGAAAAAGCTGGAGGACTCATAATTCTTGATTTCAGAACTTACTACAAAGTTATAATAATCAAATCTGTCAGGAAATGGAATAAAGACAGACATACAGACAAAAGGATCAGAATAGAATACCCAGAAATAAACCCTTTCATATATGGGCAAATGATTTTTCACAAGGGTGCCAAGACCATTCAACGAGGATGGGGAAAATGGGACATCCACATGCAAAAGAATCAAGTAACTTAAAATGAACTGGACTTAAATCTTAACCTAAACCTCTAAAACTCTTAGAAGAAAGCATAAGGCAAAAGCTTCATGAGAATGAATTTACCAGTGATTTCTTAGATGCCACACCAAAGGCACAGGCAAGAGTGTAAATAGACAACTGAACTTAATAAAAATTTTAAAATTTTAGGAATCAAATGATACTATCACTGGGCATGAAGTCCCAGTGACTTGGGAGGCTAAGGCAACAGGATCACAAGTCCAAAGCCAGCCTCAGCAAATAAGTAAGGCCCTAAGCAACTTAGTGACAACACCCTGTCTCAAAAATAAAAAGGGCTGGGGATGTAACTCAGTGGTTAAATGCCTTGGTTCAATCCCTGTACCAATATAAATAAATAAATAAATATTTAAATATATATATATTTATATTTATACCATATATATATATAGTATGACAGGGCATAAAGACAATCTTCAGAATGTGCTAAAAATTAAAAATTATGTACAACATGAATTTGAAAAGGGATTAATATTCAGAATATGTAGAGAACTAAAAGTGAACAACAAAAATCCAATTTAAAAATGGGCAAAGGACTGGGAACTTTTTCCAAAGGAGATATACAAATGGCCAATAAGTACATGAAAAGATTATTAAGAAAATGCAATGAAAAATATAATTAAATACCCCACCTTATACACATTAGGATGGCTACTAGCAAAAAAAAGCAGAAAATAATAAGTGTGTATAGTAATATAAATGTGAAGAAACTGGAACTCTTGCACTCCATGTGAGAAATGTAAAATGGTGTAGCTACTGTGGAAGATAACATATTAGCTTCTCGTAACAACCAGCAATAGAATTATCATATGAGCCAGCAATTCTACTTCTGGCTAAATAGCCAAATTAATTGAAAACAGTGTCTCAAAGAGCTATTTGTATACTTATGTTCCTAGTTGCATTATTCACAATAGCTAAAATGTGTCCATTGACACATAAATGAAGAAAGTGTGATATGTACATATAATGGTGTACTATACCTTCTTAAAAATAAAACTAATTATGACATGTACTACAACATGCATGAAACTTAAGGACATTATGCAAGTGAAATAAGTCAATCACAAAAGCATAAATACTATATTATGATTCCACTTATCTGAGGTACTTAGTCAAAAAATCACAGAGGCGCTGGGGAAGGGGGAAACAGAGTTATTTAGTGGGTATGGAGTTTCCATTTTTCAAGATGAAGAATTATGAAGATGGATGAGGATGATGGGTGCACAATATTTTTAATATATTTAATGCCATTGAAGATGCACGCTTAAAAGGATTAAGGTGGTGCATTTTATGTTATATGCATTTGGAATACAATTTTTTTTTGGGGGGTACTGCACACTTTACCACTAAGTCACATTCCCAGTCCTTTTTATGTTTTATTTAGAGGCGCTGAATTGCTTAAGGCCCCACTAAGTTGCTGAAGCTGGCTATGAACTTGTGATCCTCCTGCCTCAGCCTCTGGAGCCTCTGGGATTACATGCATGCACCACCATACCCTGCTTCTCTTTCTTTCTTTCTTTCTTAATACAAATCACCTTATTTCTACAGAAGGCACATTTCCTTATCTTTAACACCAAAATTAACAAGGTACATTTGAAAAAAAATTTTAAACAAAAACAAAAGTCCAAGAACCTAAACTAGCAAGTGTCATTGACAAGGCTTAAATTTCCTACCTAATTTCCTCTCTTGACACCTAGTTTGGAAATTCAGTCATCACCTTAGATATCTACAATTCAAGTACCATATTTGAACCAAAAAAAAGTTTGTTGATAAAGGTTTTTTAAATAACCTTTTAATTTCAGGATATTTCTGGGCACAGAAAAGTAGCAACAGTAATTTTTAACAATGGCAACAAAAACAGACACACAAGATACATATGCACAATACGTAGAGAGCCTCTAAAAAGTTGAGTGATTCAATCTCTAATTAAGCAGCAGTTTCTACAACAAGTATGTTTTTTCCTCTATTAGTTAAATTGGTGCGCGGTGACGTATGTCTGTAGTCCTAGCTACTTGAGAGGGTGCGGCTGGAGATCCCTTGAGCACAAGAGTTAGTGCCAGCCCGGCAAAATACCGATACTCCAGTTTCTTAAAGAACACAAATATTGAGAAGTTATTTAGAAACCAGTAAGGAGGGAGTTGAATACCCCTAAACACCACTCATCCCGAAAATTCCTTCTCTTTTTTGGTATATGAATAAATGATTCCACAAAGCAAAGTTGTAGTACAACCATATACCTACGCTAACAAGCTGTCTTGCTCTTCTCACACTTCTATAACCTAACGTGGAATGTTTAAATTCAGCAAGTTTACTTAACAGAGGTGTAGAAGATACTGCATCTAGAATAGTTACAGAAAACAAGCAATTACTTTTTCCGAGGTGATGGGAGATAACCCCAAGATAAGCGCTAAACCAACCATCTGCAAAGTAGGTATGCAGCCTTATTTCCAAACTGACATACTGCATGAAGTAGCAACCGCATAAAAGTGACACCTAAATCTTTATCAATATTAGTTCAAAAATAACGCACTTTCCCGTAAAAAAGGATGATCAAAAACTCTCCTGAATAGCAGTTTAACTATAACTTCTAACACAAGCATCCTTTTTTTCTTCTGAAAAACAGACCCTAATTTACATCCTACACCAACCTAGTATCATTCTTGTCGAACAGAACGTAAGGAATCCAGAGACAGACCAAGAAACCGATAGGTTTTCTGCAAACAAAACCCTTCTATCCCTGGACGGCGCAGAAGGGAGCAAACACCGGCGCTCGAATCCAACAGGTCTCTCCTACCTGCATCTCACCACCACCTGGATGTTCCTCCCCTTCTCCTCTTTCTTCTTCGCCGAGGAATTTGTCTGGGACGCCATGACTGTCCCCGCCAAAAAATCAAGGCCTGGCCGCGGACTAGGGCGCTGTGGGGTTCGCAGGGGTTTGGCGACGGATGCGGGCCTGGGTGCCCGCCTCCCCCGCCCGGAGCTGGCGCGGACAGGAGGACCGACGCACGCAGCTCGCCGTGCCCGCTATCCACCCAGGATCTGACTGGCTGTGACCTGTCCCGCACTAGCCGGACAGAGTCACCAATCTCGTCTCGGCCCAGAAACTCAGCAACGACTCGGCGCTTCAATTTGAAAAAGGAGCCAAGTTGCCAAGCCAATAGCAGCGCGGCTGCGCAAAGCACCATGGGACGCGACGCCGTCGTCGGATCCCCGCCTCCGGGGCGTGGCCCGCGGGAAAGTGAAAAACCGGTCCGTCCGCGCGCACCCGGAACTCGTAGTCCGGGGAGAGAGATGTGCGGCTCAGAGCGTCACCTTCAAGCGTGGGCCTGCTCAAGTTACATAACGTCGTTAACCCCAAATTCCCTTATCTGCAAAATGGAAATTACAGTAGTCATCTCAGAGGGTTGTGGTGAGAATTAAAGAGCTTATGCGGGTAAGTAGCGTAGATCGGCACATTATAGTAAGCGCCCAGGGAAGGCTGACCGTCGTTGTAATTACACGGAATTTTTAATTTAAGAGAGTGGCATTGGAGCTCAGAAGAGACATCCGAAGCGACCCGTATTTCCGGAGACAGAGTCCAGAATAATTAGGAAGTGTTAAAGAGGTAAGACTACCACAATCGTGATCAAATAGACATGAATGTCATGGGATGGACTCTGAAGCTTATCCTTCAGCTGATAAGAAATCATCGCTAAGTGATCCCACGCAAGAAAGCAAGATTTGCATTTTTAGAGGAACCGCTGTGCAGCGGCGGACGCAGGCTCGGGATGTCGCAGTTCTCCGGCGTCTGCAAGAGGTTACGCAATCACGCCAAGCGGCCTACAAACCCCAGCATGCCTTGCTCACCCGGGCCTGCGGGTCTGGGTGGCCAGCCTTCCGTAGGCGTACTGTGAGCATCCTGACTCGCGCAGTTAAGGTGTGGGTCGCTCTGCCAGGAAATGCTGAAATCTGGCGCCTACGCGGTAGTTGGGTCAAAGAACTGCACTTCTGGGCCACACCTAAACTGCCCGGAACCTAGATGTCGTTTGGGCCTCACAAGTAACGACCGGGTGCATTGGAAAGCTGTCATGTCCCCTCTGTGTACCTCTCCTTAAACATCTAAAGCTCAGACCGCTGATCATTCTCTTCTGCCGCTCTGTCTACTGATAGCTTAGGTGACTCACTGACAGTCTCAAAATGGACATTTGTAAAACAGAACTCTATCTCCTTACCTCGATCCTATCTTTCTCATCTGGACACTTGGTGCTAAGTAGAACCTTTAGCTCTTTCATGTCTTTTGCAGTTCTGTTCATCTCCTCTGCCACTACCCTAGTCCAAGGCTTTTAGCAAGTGTCCCTACTTCTCTTTCCTCCTCCCCCTCCTGCACTCACTCAGCATGGGAGGTATCTTTTAAAAAATAGAAATCAGATTATACCCTTTGTCTGCTTTTTTAATCTTATACAACTTCTCATTGTACTTGAAATTAAATTCAAACTCCATACTCTTTATACAGCCCTCATGATCTGACTTTTGCCAATCTCATCAACTTCATCCACTTTCCACATACCTCACTACCATGCAAAACAGCCTCTGAGCTTCACCCATCCCACCCCCACTCCCACCCACTGGTCTTGCATCCAGACCTTTTTGTACTTGGTGTACCCTCTGCTTGAAACTGACTTTGCATAGCTTACCCATTATCATCCTGAGGATATTTCTCAATCTGTCTCTCAGATCAGAGACTGAACCTAGGGGTGCTTGACCACTGAACCACATCCCCAGCTCTTGCTAAGATGCCTGGCTAACAGGTGTTTTAAAATAGAAAGCTGTCTGGCATGGTGGCATACATCGGTAATCCCATTGACTGGAGGCTGAGGCAGGAGGATCACAAGTTTTGAGGCCAGCTTCAGTAGCTTAGCAAAGCCCTAAACAATGTAGGGAGACTCTGTCCCAAGATAAAGAGGGTAGAGCTGAAGAGATAGCTCCTTTGGGAGAGCACTCACCTAGCATGAGCAAGGACAGCGGTTCAAATCCCTGGCCGCCCCAAAGGAGAGAACAAAGAGGGATAGGAATGTGGCTCTGTGGTTGAACTCCCTTGGGTTCAATCCCCAGTACCTAAAAAATAAGGTCTGGGATGTAGCTCAGAGGTTAAGAGCCCCTGGGTTCAATCCCCAGTAGCAGAAATAAAATAAAAGGCCTTTCCGAATTATCCTGTCTAAAGCACATTCCTTTTATAATTTTCTACCCCAGACTCTGGTTATTTCCTTTACAACTCTACAATCTGTAATTGCATTGTTTTTTCTCCCTGGATATAATATATTTCATTAGGGACCTCATCTTGTTCACTATAGCGTCTCACACACTGTAGTTGTTCAGTAAATATGTAGTGGGTACCTACCTGCAAGGAAATTAGACATCTCTCAGCTTTGATTTCCTTATTGTTATTTATTGTACCAATAAAAATAATCATTGTTGCCCTACCTTGTAGCTTACACCTATAATCCCAGTGACTTGGGAGGCAGAGTCAGGAGGCTTCTAAATTCAAGCCAGTCTCTGCAATTTAGCAAGGCCCTGAACAACTTAGTGAGATCCTATCTCAAAATAAAAAAATTTAAAAAGGCCATGGGCATGTAGCTTAGTAATAAAGATTCCTTGAACTCAATCTCCAGTACCAATAGTAATAATAATCATTGTTGTAAGCACTGAAATAATAATATGTATAAAGTGCTTGGAACATCCTGGGTGTGGTGGCACATACCTGTAATCCCAGCAACTCGGGAGGCTGAGGAAGGAGGATCACAAGTTCCGGGCCAGCCTCAGCAATGTAGTGAGGCTGTAAGCAATTTAATAAGACCTGTCTCAAAATAAAAAGGTCTGAGGGTGTTGCTCAGTAGTTAAGCACCCCTGGGTTCAATCCCTGGTACCAAAATTATAAAATAAAAAATAAAGAGCTTAGCACACACACACACACACAAATGCCAAAACCGCTTCTCATTAGCAAATATCAAAACTTTATACTGACAATCTTTTGGATTGATGGAAGTAAATAAGAAAACAAGGAACTCAATTTCCATTTGATAATAAATATATCTACCAGTTATCTAGAACATACCTGTCAGACTATGCTAAAGGCTTTATACATAACATCTTACTTAATCTTCAGAACAACTTTCTAAAATAGGAGCTATTCTTTTTCATCATTTTATCAATAGACCAAGTAAGTACATTTTACTCATACAGCTATTAAGTATCAGGGAAGAAAAGAATTCTTTCTGATTCCAAATTCCAACCTGTTAACACTTGTCTTCCCTACCTAGTTTTTCTTGTTCTTTGGTTTTTGTTTTGTTTTTTTAGTACACATGCATCTACTTTCATCATATGCTCATTGAGTGGTGACTGTGAGCCAGCCCCTGAAAATGGGCTAAATTATTGTCTGACCCTCAAGACTAGGTCTAATGAAGATGACCAGGGTCTTAGGAGCATTTATAAGAATTTTGCTGCAGTAAGCAGGTGATGGTCTCTGAAATGTTACTTTCTACTACCCTTGTAGAGCTCAAAATAAACATTTCTTGAAATCAACAACATCAAAATCAACATTTCTTGAAAGTCTGCCCATAATTAGAAAGTACTTTTTAGTACATTAAGGGTTGTTAGCCTTGATTCTCCCAATGCAACATCACAAGCCATGCATTTCTGTTTCAAGAGCGTGTATACTTCTCATAAATTATTTTAAACTGATGATTTTTTTTTTTTTTTTGAGATATCAGGGATTGAACCTGGCCTTGTGCATGCTATGGAAGCATTCCCCCACTGAGCTACTTCCCCAGCCCAATTTATTTATTTTTTTTAGTGAAAACATGAACATAGTTTTCAAAGGTAAATAGTTCTGAAAGGTTTATAGCAACAACAAAAATGTGTGTGCCTTCTCCCACCCCAGTTCCTCTAGACCTTTACCCCTGAAACAACCACTTTGAACTCTTTTCTTTTTTTCTGGCTTTTCCATCTTTACAAGAAACACTATTAGACATTATGAACTTAACGTAGATGAGGATTTAGTTCTAAAGTTTACTATTCTCTCCACATTCTCTACCCCATATACCCAATATTATAATTTTTGGTTAAATCAGTAATCTGCATTTAGGTTATTATGCCTGTTCACAGCTGAACACTTCATTATAGTGATTGGACTAGAAATTTTACAATGATGTGCTTTGGTGTGTATCTATTTTCATCCACTGAACTGAGCAGAGAATCCTTTCAGTCTGTTAATTCACTTCCTTCAGTTCTGGGAAATGGTTTTGAATTATTCATTGAATGTTTCACTCATTTTCTCCTTTCTTTCTGGAACTCCTATATATAGATATTAGATTTCCACTTCCTAATGAGTATCACTCCTAATATTTTGATATGTTTCTTTTCAGTTGTTTATATGAATGTTTTAAACAAGTTAAATCATAATTGATATATAGTTATTTGTTGGTTTTTTTGTATTTTGGGGTTGTTTTGGTACTGGGGATTGAACTCAAGGGCACTTAACGGCTGAGCCATAGCCCCAGCCCTATTTTGTATTTTATTTAGAGACTCAGGGTCTCACTGAGTTGCTTAGCATCTTGCTTTTGCTGAGACTGGCTTTGAACTCCCGATCCTCTTGCCTCAGCCTCCTGAGCTGCTAGGATTATAGGCATGTGCCACCATACCCAGCTGATACATAGTTTTACATCTAGAATTATTTAAGCATACTGACAAGAACTTAAAAAATTCTTCATAAACATCATTTCTATTTTATGATTTCGTAAGGCTCTTGTGCAGTTCTTCAGTGAAAAGTTGATAACTTACTTGACTTTCACCATCAGTTTTTATAATTGCCACAGTCGGGTTAGGTCCAGTTGTCTGTGAGTATGAATACTAAGGAGAACAACAGTAAGTATGTCTGCGTGTGTTATAAACTAAGGGGAAAACACAGTTCATAAACTATTTATAAACTTGTAAAGAATGGTCCAAAAACACATCTAGAGTTTCCCCAATTCCAGTTTTGGTTACTGTTTTTAGCTTTCTAATAGTAGACTCTTACTATCAAATGTTAATTGGGGGAGAAATAAAGGTTTCCAGTTCCCTGGGCTCCTGTCAGTCCTTGGAACACATCAGACTCTCTCCTGTCTCAAACCATCCTGATTGATGTTTCCCCTGTGTTTTCCCCTCCCCTGTTCTCATTGATTGCCTCCTTTCACCTTCCAAACCACAACTTTGGCTTTATATTTTTATGTCTTTCTCACATAGCAAAACATGATGTTAAAGTTTTATTCTTTGCCAAACCCTAGGACCTTTCCTTAAAGACCAAAAGGTAATTAGGTCTTTTCCATTTGAATATAAAGCAAAAATAATAATAATAACTCATTGTTTGTAACTTTCAAATAAGCCTCTTAAGGGAAGATCCTGAAAGGAGCCCAAACGAAGTGAAGAGGGAGAAGCAAATGACTTCCCTTCCCCACCTTTCAACCTTTAAGTGAGAAACTTCTGGCTGGAACATTAAGTATAAAGAAAGAGATGTGGTGGGAAGAAGCTGATGGAGATCAGGAGCTGTGAAAAAGATAAAATGGTTGAGGGAAGGGGGCTCCTGGGAGGGGATCTGGTGGAGACTTAGCTGATGAGAAAGGCCGCAAAGGCTGGTCTCCACAGCCTAAACACTGACCCCTTGCTTTGAAATTTTGCTGAGCTCCCACCCAAACTAAGCCATATGCTCACTTTCATTGTTAACAGCCCCCTTACATATGGTGAGATCTTTCTCGCCCCTTCCCAACTGAGAAACAGTAATGACAGATGAAAGTCATAGAATTGGGTGAAGATGGATTACAGGAAAACCCACCCTGGTTACCCTAATATTATTTTAATATTATGCTTATAGCTTTATAATGTAATTGTAATATTATGCTTAATTATGTAAGTAGTAATTTACCTGTTTATCTTAACTATAGTATAAGTATCTATAGAAACCTGGTGGTTCTTTTCTCTGGTGTATGTTTAATCTTGAAAGCAAGGCCTCGGCTATTTGTTATACAGATAAATCAAGGGTAGTCTGAACTGAAAAATATGAATTATTGATTTTTTATTAATATTTCAAGCACTGTCCATAAAGTAAATTACATTTAAAGGCTAAGCAAGTATAAGTCATTTAGGAAAACTCTTAATAAGCAAATTCATAGTTAATAATCACTTATCAATAAACATTTTTTAAAATTCATGTTGCTTTTAGTATTCTATTACCATCAACCTAAAACTAATTTACATATTAAAGCTTTTTATCATGGAAAAATTCAAACATATACAAAAACAAAGAGAATAGTATAATAAATACCTTTGTGTCCATTGTCTAGCTTCAATAATGATTACTTCATGGTCAATATTGTTTTATCCATACTTCCTCCTACTCCCTCATCTATTATTCTGAAACAAATTCCAGGCATTATATTATTTCATCTCTTCATATTCCAAGATGTATATCAAAGGATTCTTTTAACAAAAGCACAACCTCTGCACAAAATTAATTATTAATATCATTATTAAATTATAATTATTTAATATCAAATGTATAGTATGCATTCCTACTTTTCTGATTTGATATATCTTTTTCATAATGGGTTTGTTCAAATCTGGATCCAATAAAAATCAAACATCTAATTTGGTTAATGTATTTTTCTCTTTTGCATTTTTGAGGATTATCTGATTCTGAATATTTTATTGAGGTACTGCAAACAGAAAAGTAAACAAATTCTACGTGTACTGCTCAATTAATTTTCAAAAACAGTATACATCCATGTAAAACACACCTCAAAGACTCCCCACCTTATTCTCCCTTTCTGTTACTGCTACCTTCAGGCAGGTAACTACAAACCTCTTTTCATGTGTGGGAGCTGTGCTGGGGATTGAACACAGGGGTACTCCACCACTGACTTACATCACCAGCCCTTTTTACTTTTTTATTTTGAGACAGAGTATCACTAAATTGCTGAGGCTGACTTCTAATTTGCAATCCTCCTGCCTAGACCTTCCAAGTAGCTGGGATTGTAGGCATATGCCACTGTACTCACCTACCACTAACCTAACTTCTTAGGCTAGAGATTGGTTTTGTCTGGTTTTCAACTTTATACAAACGGAAATATTCAATGTAATCTCTTGGGTCTGTCTTCTTGTCTTCATTCTTTTTTTTTTTTTTTTTTTTTTTTGTACTGGGAGTGAACCCAGAGTTTCTCAACCTAAGCCACATCCCCAGCCCATTTTTTATTTTCTTATTTTAAGACAGGGTCTCAGAGAGTTGCTGAGGCTGGCCTCAAACTTGTGATCCTCCTGCCTCAGCCTCCCAAACCACTAGGTTTACAGCTGTGTCACCACACCCAGCTGGGTCTGGCTTCTTTCACTGCCATCTTGAGATCCATACTGGTGAGTGTAATTTTTGTTCATTTTCATTACTATGCAGTATTCCAGGACTATTCCATAGTTTTCTCCCTAGGCATTTAGATTGTTTACAGTTTTAGAAGTATTATTAATTTTGTTGCTATGAACATTCTAGTACACGAATTTTTTAAATTTTTTTTAGATATCGATACTTTTTTTATATTATTCATTTATTTATATGTGGTGCTGAGAATCGAACCCAGTGCCTCACACATGCTAGGCAAGTGCTCTATCACTGAGCCACAACCCCAGCCCCATCTAGTACATGTATTTTTATGAACATATGTTCACATTTCTGTTGGATTTATAGGTAGCACTTCAGGGTCATAGCATATGCATAGATGTATTAAAGCATAGCTTTAGTAGACACTACTAATTTGCCCTCATGCCAAAATCATATTGTCTGAATTACTATAGCTTAATAATTCTTACTGTTCAGTAGTATAAATGTTCCAGATTCTTATTCAAGATCGACTTGGATCTTCTTGGCCCTTTGTATATTTATATGAAGTTTCACAAAAAGCTTGTTATAGCCTGTTAATTCTAAGTCCTTTTTAATTCATAGGTTTCTCCTTCTTCCGTTTTTTTTTTAATTAATTTTGCAATTATTTGTCAAAGAAATCAAGTCATTGTCCTGGAATGTCCCTAACCTTTGAAACATTGCTGATTGTAATTCTAATGATGTGTTCTCATGGCATATTTGTCCCCTGGATTTCCTGTAAATGGCAGTTAAATTTAGAGGCTTGATCAGATCCAAGAAATATTCATTTGACAAGTATTTACTAAACACTGTTGCCAATTGGGACACATAAATGACTAACATCATTCCTAATCTATTGTTTATTACAAATATGGAAGGTTAAGAATCAAGTAAGTACCTTTAAGTACCTATAGAGTGGCAAATTACTTTGTCATCAGAAAGTGATGACTTCCAATGGATATATGAGGAATGGAAATGAGGGAGAATTTTTGCAAAGGCAATGACATTTTAGCTGGGCTTGAAAATTGTTAGAGCACTAACAAGTTTGCATTGTAAGCTTCAGGGGGCTGTGAGAACTGGAGTTAGTAGAAGGTGAGAGTAGAGGCTGGAAATGTGAAGTGGGTTGGGTGGTGGTCACCAAAAGTTGTGTTCTAATCTCAAGAGCCTGTGACTGTTAAAGTATTTTGGAGAACTGTCTCTGCAGATGTAACCTTTACGATGAGATGAAATTATCTTGGATTTCCCAGTTGAGCCCTAAATTCAATGACAGATGTCCTTAGAAGAGACAGAAGAGGAGCTGGGCGTGGTGGTGAACATCTGTCATCCCTGCTACTTGGAAGGCTGAGGCTGCAGAATTGCAAGTTGGAGCCCAGCCTGAGCCCATATAGCAAGACCCCATTTAAAGAAGGAGGAGGAAGAGAAGAACACAGAGGAGAGGCAATGTGAAGATGAAGGTAGATGTTGGAGTGATATGGCCACAAGCCAAGGAAGCTGGCAACTACCAGAAGCTGGAAGAGCCAAAGAATGGTATCTGCCTTAGATACTCTGAAGGGAATACAGCCCAGCTAATGCCTTGATTCTGGACTTCTAGCCTCCAGACTATGAACAAATAAATTTCTGTAGTTTTAAGCTAGTAATTTTGTGGTAATTTGTTGTGGGAGTCATAGGAAATTAACACAGGTGGGTTGGGGCTAGAATGTATCAGCGAAATTTTATACTCACCAGGAGTCAAATTATGCATTTCTCTTTTTTTATAGAATTTATTTTTTAAATTAATTGGTGTATTATAATTATACATAATACTGGGATTCATTGTGATATATTTATATGTGCACATAGCATAAATTGGTCTATTTCATTCCCCTACAACATTTCATTCCCCTATAACTCCCCCTTACCTGGCTTTCTTCTTCCCCTGATCCCCTGATCTACCCTACTGATCTCACTTCTATTTTCCTGAGGTTCCTTTTTCTTTTTCCCATTTCTCTCCAGTTTCCACATATGAGAAAATATATATGACTCTTGACTTTCTGAGTCTGGCTTATCTTACTTAGCATGATGTACTCCAGTTCCATTCACTTTCCTGCAAGTGATATAATTCTGTTCTGAATAAAACTCTATTGTGGGGGCCTGGGTTTGTGGCTCAGTGGTAAATCACTTGCCTAGCATGTGTGAGGCATGGGGTTCGATCCTCAGCACCACATATAAATAAATAAAATAAAAGTCGATTGACAACTAAAAAAAATTAAAAACAAAACAAAAAAACTATTGTGGCCAGGTGCCACAGGAGGATCAAGAGTTCAAAGCCAGCCTCAACAATGGCATGGCACTAAGCAACTCAGTGAAATCCTGTCTCTAAATAAAATACAAAATAGGGCTGGGGATGTGGCTCAGTGGTTGAGTGCCCTGGAGTTTAATCCTGATACCCAAAAAAAAACCCCTATTGTGTGTGTGTGTATTATATGTATATATATAATTATTATAATTATTGTGTGTATATATCTATACATATATAATTCTATTATTATTTTTTGCATTACTTGGATTGAACCCAAGGTGATTTACCACTAATATTTCCCAGGCCTTATTATTTTATTTTGAGACAGGGTCTCTCTAAGCTGCCCAGGCTAGCCTCAAACTTGGAATCCTCCTGTCCTAGCCTCCTGAACTGCTAGGATTATAGGTGTGTGCCACTGGCCCAGTTTATTTTTACTTTTTGTATTCTTAATGATTTCTAACTGGAGTGAAATGAAACCTCAATGTAGTTTTGATTTGCATTTCCCTGATTACTAAAGACGTTGAACATTTTTTTCATATATCTGTTAGCCATTTCTTCTTTTTAGAAATTTGTTTATCCATTTATTGGTTGGGTTTATGTATTTATTTTTGTTTATTTATTTACTTTGGTGTTACATTTTTTGAGTTCTTTATTAATTCCTGGTTTTATTATCTGAGCTTTAGGAGTTTTATTGAGGAAGTCTGTGCCTGCACCTACCTACATATTGGAGTGTTGACCCTATGTTTTCTTCTAGCAGTTGTAGAATTCTGGTCCTAAATCTTTCTTTGATCCACTTTGAATTGACTTGTGCAGAGTAAAAGATAGGGATCAATTTTTATCCCCACTCCCCACTGTGCTAACTGAACCCAGGGGTGCTTTGCCACTGAGTTATGTTCCTGGACCTTTTTGTTTTTTTGAAACAGGGTCCCCCTTAAATTGCCCACCTGACCTTGAACTTGCAGTGCTTCTTTCTTAGCGTCCTAGTCCCTAGGGTTGTGTGTCTGTACCACCATGCCCCACTCAAGTTTTATTCTTCTACATATGTAGAAGAAATTGAGTTGAAAATTTATTCAATTTTCCTAGCATCATTTATTAAAAACACCATCTTTTCTCCAATGTTTGTTTTCGGATCCTTTGCTAGGATCAGATAACTATCTGTATGGGTTTGTTTCTGGGTCTTCTATTTTATTCTATTGGTCCACGTGTCTGCTTTTATGCCAGTGCCATGCAGTTTTTGTTACACTATCTCTGCAGTATAATTTGAAGTTGGGAATTGTGATGCCTCCAGCATTGCTCATATTACTGAGAATTGCTTTGGCTATTCTGGATATTTTATTTTTCCACATGAATTTGAGGACTTTTTTTTTAGAATGTCATTGGTATCTTATGAAGACTGAATTGAATCTATATATTGCTTTTGGTAATATGGCCATTTTTACAATATTCATTCTGCCTATCCAAGAACATGTGATGTCTTTCCATCTTCTAGTGTCTTCTTCAATTTTGTTCTTCAGTGTTCTATAATTTTCATTGTAGTGGTCTTTCCACCTCCTTGGTTAGATTTATTCCTAGGTTTTTAAATTTTTGAGGCTATTGTGAATGGAATTGTTTTCCTGATTTTTCAGTGGATTCATTATTGGTGTGTATAATTTTTATGTTGATTTTGTACCCAGTTGCTTTGCAGAATTTATCAGCTCTAGAAGTCTTCTAGTGGAATTTTTTTGAGGGTCTTCTAAGTATAGGATTATATCATCTGCAAGTATGCATTTCTTCAATACATATGTTAGACACATAGAGGATACAATGGGAAATAGGAAATGGTCCTTCTTTTGGGGAATTGGCTTCCTTCTACCTAGCAAAAGCTAAAGAGCACGGATTTTTTTATTCTAGTCTTGGTGACTATCATAAGGTCATTTACCTATGCTCAATTAAACACAGGTTGAATAATGAAAACTAACTTTAAATTTCAATTTAGTATTGATTACTCAGATATCTTTTCTCTTTAGCTATTAGCACAAAATTCTGATAAGATAGTTTCAGAATTCAGGAGATTATATTTTATTATTTATTTATTTATTTATTTTCGAGGCTGACAGTCTATTTTAAGTAATTAAGAGGAAACAGGTTGTAGCACATTTGGCAGATTGAGAGTCACCAGCAGGCAAAGTCAGAGGTTGTGCAAACAACTATGCTTAGGGCCCTCTCCCTGCTTCACATGGTGAAAAAAGGAAGAAGGAGGTCAAGTTCTAATGTAGATGAGAAGCTGATCCCTGGAATTATTTTATATTTTATCATATATATATATATATACACACACACACATATATTTTAGATGTTGATGGACCTTTATTTTATTCATTTATTTATATGTGGTGCTGAGATTCGAACCCAGTGCTTTACACATGCTAGGCAAGTGCTCTACCACTGAGCCACAACCCCAGCCCTGTATTTTATCTTTTGTAGAGCTAAGTATCAAAACCTAGGCCTTGGCATGCTAAGTAAGTGCTCTACTGCCCCCAACCCAGATTTAATTTTTATATCTTAATTTATGCAGTACTGAGGATTGAACTGTGGGGTGTTCTACCACTGAGCTATATCACCAGCCTTTTTTTTTTTTTTAATACTTTTTTAGTTGTCAATGAACCTTTATTTTACTTATTTATTTATTTATATGTGGTGCTGAGGATTGAATTCAGGGCCTCACACATGCCAGGCAGGCATTCTACCACTGAGTCACAATCCAAGCCCTCACCCCCAGCCCTTTTATTTTTATTTTGAAACAGGGTCTCACTAAGTTGTTGAGTCTGGCCTCAAACTTGAAATCCTTCTGCATCAGTCTCCCAAGTTGCTGGGATTACTGGTATGAGTCATAGTGCCTGGCTAGATTTTATTTTTTTAATTTTAAAAATTAATTACTTAATTTTTTGCTACTGGGAATTGAATACAGGGGCATTTAACCACTGAGCCACATCCCCAGCCCTTTTTTATATTTTTAATTAGAGGCAGGGTCTTGCTAAGTTGCTGAGGCTGGATTTGAACTCTGATCCTCCTGCCTCTGAAATTACAGGTGTGCCACCATGCCCAACTTTTTATTTTTAATATATAACAAAGTAGGTTAGATTAGTTCAAAAGATGTTATTTTTCTGAATGTTATCTGTTGGGAAATAAGTGGCAATTTGCCACCACAGGCTTTTGTTTTTTTCCCTTTCCAATTCATTAGGAACTCCTGAGTCAGCTCTACAGTGGATTCTATTCTAACAGGTCTAATAGAAGACATTTATAGCACAGATGAACCAGAAGAAATTTATATCTGGCTTCAAGTATGTTAGAATACTCATATTCCCAATTTTCTCATCTGGGGCAAGGAATAACTTCAGGCCATCAGTGTTTTCTGCTTCTCAACTAGATGTTCACATGGTTCGTATGAGCATGGGAAACTTTACACCCCCAGATCCTCCCAGTATCCACTTTTTATCATTATTGTGGGCTCACCTGAAGTGGACTCACCTGACCATCCCATTTAAAATAGCCCCCTACTCCATTACTTTCCATTTGCTTATCCAGTTCTTTATTTTCTTCATATCATATAGTCACTTACTTGATTATTATCTGTTTCTCCACCAAATAGTTACAAGGTAAGTTCCGTCAAGACAGAAACTTTTTTTTACCCATTGCTATATCCTCAGCACTTTTACAATCAGATACCCAGGAGGCACTCAATAAATACCTGTTCAGTCAACAAATGAGTGAATGAAAAAAATCACATGTTTTAGGAACAGACAGACTGGATTCAAATTATAATTCTACTCTTTTTGAACAACTGTTGGCAAGTTACTTAATCTCTCTGCCACAGCTTTCTCATCTCTGGCAAGTGGAAAATATCCTTTTTGGGGATGGGGGTGTGATGATTAATGAAGGCTCTATGTAAATGTCATACATATAATAGACTCTCACAACCGTTAGTTTCTTTCTATCTACATCCTTTTTATTGAGACTATATCAGTATTGTCCTTTCTTATTCAGTACATTCACTACCACCAGAGGCAGAGTTATCATGAACTAATGAAGTTTAAATTTCAGGAATCCTCACTTACACAAGCCCCAGAGTGGGAATAGTAAAGGGGAAGCCTGCTGCTGTTCTGGATAGAACTTGCCATGCTTTAAAGACCTTGTACCATTAAGCTATACCCCAACCCTTTTGGAAGCATTTTTGGATAAGCATTGCTTTTTTTTAATTCCAATGGAGATCCGCTTCCCAACCCCTAACTTCCTTGGGCAGTACTGGGAATTGAGCTCACTTCCCCAGTCCTTTTTTTATTTTGAAACTGGGTCTCCTTCAGTTGCCCCAGATGGCTTGAATTTTCCATCCTTCTGCTTCAGCCTCCTGAGTAGCCCTGACACTTGTGTCTGTGTCCAGTTTGTGTACGCATTTCTAATAAATAGCCTAAAGAGATCTCAGACTTGAGTCATTTGTTGTGATTTATTTTCCCTTTCTAAATATTATTTTATTGATAATTCTGTAGTCATAATTTGTATTCTATTTTTTAAGAAGATACCCCAAATTGTGTTTCAGGCCCTACAAAATTTAATTCACTGTTGACCCAACCCATTTATAGATTCCATTAAGTTAGTATAAGTGCATTCAGAGAGACTGCATTAACACTCTCAAAGTAGCTGCTCCAAGATGATTTTCTGGTCTGCATTGGGACTTGTATCTTAATGGTTCTTAAAACCATGTGCTTGCAGTAATTTTTGTTTTACCAGTTTCCAGTCCAAGGTTAGACTTTAGGTTAAAGTGCATTGTAAAATAGGTCCCTGGGTATCTTATGAAGCACCAACTTGATTAAGCAATTCTCCCTACTGAATTTCTATTTGAAGCAATAATAGGATTCAGAACATTGTGTTTGGCTACTGTTTTCCGTGGGCCACGTTAGACACTTGAAAGGACTTAAGCCTGGGAATCACCATCCCTAACTGCACTCTTAAAGACATCTTCAGTCCTGTAAACTAATGGAAAACCCAGTCCATAAAAAACATTAGATTATTTGTGGATGCAAAGCACCAGGAAGCTCCCACGGAAAAGTCTTGTCTTAGAAATGATGACAGAAGTAGACTGAAAGGAGTGGTACTGGTATGGAGAGTAGTTTCTACTCTGCATTTGGAGGGCCCCAAAGCCTTGTTTTGCTGAGACCTGTCCCATCTCCACCTTCCTCTTTGAAGAACTGATGGCTTCCCCAGGATGGAAATTTACCCCTGGATCCAGGTCCCTCTCTCATGGACCTCCTGTGGTCTGAACTGCCCTACTCCCCAGCCGGGTCAGGTCCCTGGCGCGTCGGTGCTTTCGTGGCTCACGTTCCTTCCACGCTCTAGAGGGAGCCCGAGAGCCTTGCGCCGCCAAGGATTCGTTTTCTGTGAGGCCGTAGTTCCCGAGGACTTTGTTCCAACACCTGCAGGGCCGGGTCCTCAGCCAATGGGGGTGGCTCTTGAAACATGCAGAGTGTGCCCACACCACATTCAAGAGCGCTCCATCCCACAACCAGACTGATGCACAGAGACGCCCTCGCAGGTGCACCCGGGTGTGACCAGCTGGGACCCTACCCCCGCCAGAGTCCTGTCTCCCCTGCCCACCAGTTCAGGCTACGGCTGAGTTGGTTCCAGCAGTCCTGTCTCTGACCGGCTCCAGGTAAAACCCGGAGTGGAAGTCCTAGGCCGCTCCCGGGAGGTGGCGCAGCGCGGAGGACTGAGCATGCGCAGTACGCAGGGCCGGCTATCAGCGCAAGAAGGAAGCGTTCGCTGTGATCCCAGCGGCTGCGCCGGGGTATGCGGTACCGGCTAACGTGGCTGCTGCACCCCGCGTTGCCCAGCACCTTCCGCTTAGTCCTCGGCTCCCGTCTGCCGCCTCCGGAGCGTATCTGTGGGTAAGTGGACTGAGCGCTCGGGCTCTTGTGGCTCTCGGGTCACGGTGGTTTGGCGCTCGGGTTGCAAAGTGGTGATTCAGCACTTAAAGCCGCCGCCGCCGCCCCTCACGCTGCGGGTCCCGCCGGCCTGGGGCGCGGACGGCCGCGCTGAGGCCGCCCGAGGGCCCGGAAGGGCGGCTTGCCAGGAGGGAGCGAGGGCCCTGGCCGGGCGTGGAGGGCGTCTCTCGGGCGGGTGAGGGCGGACGGGGACAGTGACCCGGGGACATGGGACGTGTGCCACAAGTGCAGGGGGCGCGGGGTCGAACCGAGTGCCCCGGGCCCGCTCTCGGGAGCCGCGCCACTATCGGGCAGTCTGCAGTCACGGGCCGGCAAGCTGAGGCGGACTCCTTTGCCATGAGGTGAAGGAATGCGGTGAGTCCCGGGAGACCGATGCTCACCGTGCTCTCCGCTTTTTCCTGCGCGGACGGTGTCCAGGACCGGGAGAATGCCCGCGCAGGGAACTGTGAAAGTTTGCCTCCCTCCGCGGGAGTGAGGAAGCGGTGTTGAGTTTCCTGTCCAGGGAAATTTGGGAACCGAAAGATACCTTGCGATCCTCCGCAACAGCTGTGTTGTTTTACACCTGAAACTACCGAGGCCTAGGGAGGTTCTGTGATGTCCCCACGATTGCAGAGATTGTGGTAAAACCAGGATTAGGACGCGGGGTTTTGGCCGTCCGGTGGCGTGCTCCCTTCACTTCTGCCCGCTCTGTATACACTGCAAATTTTCAGTCTCGTAGCGAACGGTAAATACCCCTTACTCTGAATAGAGGTAGATAAGCTCGCCCTCCTGGCGTTAATCAGTAATATTTAGGACCTACTAAGTGCAGGGCACCGTGATAGACTGTGTAAGTATGTGATCTGGCTTGGTCGAAGTGGTTTCATAGGCCATGAAAGTATAGCCAGCAAAAAAAAAAAAAAAAAAAAAAAAAGAATGAGTTTGACAAGGGTCAGAAAATGGGCAGGATGGGCAGTGTGTACTTTAGGAGCACGGTGAGGGGCAGAGGTAGATTAGGTGTCTAAACTGTCCTTTGACGGAATGGCACAGGTGGTGGAGTGTGGGCAGGTGCCTGTGTAGTCCAGACTGGTTGTGCAGGTAGTTTGTGTTGGGAGGAGAGTGAACAGATTAATTTAGTTGAACCTTTAGAGAATTTCCCTGGGGACACAAGTTTTGTATCATAAGAGTAGGACAGTGCTAACCTGGGCCTTAAGTTTTAGTTGGAATTATTTTTCCCCCAATTAAATAGTTAAGAAATAATAAATATTAGGTAAGGAGTTACCTAATTTTGAACTGGGGTATCTAAAGAAACTGGTAGCTTAGGAACTTTGGTGGCTATGTGCAGGAAGGATATAAGGGAGTAAAAGAGAAGACCTGGGCAGAAAAACCTGCCCATTGGGTCTTGGATTTTACTTGCTTGGGCTGTGATGGGAGTAGCAATGATGCTAATGGACTAATGCAAATGAATGGTTTCCGTCCTCTGTTCCCTGCTGTGCCACAGAATCCACTATTATGTTTGAAAAGATCCCTGGATATAGAGAAGTTGAGGGTAGGGGACAGGCAGCCTGGGCAGGGTGCCTCCTTCTGTCCTCTTCCAGATCATAAAGCTTTCTTTCCTTCTAAATTCATTACTGATAGGCTAGGCTTTGTTCCATATTGCCTCCGGCATTCAGAATTTATAGTTTGAAAGAAATATCTATTTTAATAGTTTTATACTATTAAGTGATTTGTATGTTCTAGTTATAATTAGATTTTGTCTGTCTTTCTTCCTCTGCTCTTCATTTTCATTCATGAAGTTCCAGACATAGGTTGACCAATCATAGCTTCAAGATAGGGTTCTCAGAGAGGGAAATTCAGAAGATTCAAAGCACAATGAATGAGATCAACCATCTAAAAAGCTCTATCCTAAAAATGAGTGAGGCTATTAAGGAAAATACAGTTTCAATCAAAGAGATCAGGACATAGTTGCATACCTGCAGTTACCCCATGGTTAAATCTTAAGGAACTTAGTCCTGTACATAGTAGGAAGAATATGTTAAAGGAGATGACCACAAAGCTATTTGGAAGAGCAGGGATTTAACCAATGTCTGTTTGGCATGAGAGACTTATACGTCCTTTGCCAGTGTTGGAGCATTTATTTCCTGGTCTAATATCTTGAGAAGGAAATGTATAAGATTAATTGATTTAAAAAATCTTCATCTGTTCAGCCACATTAGGTAAATTGTGACTGAATGGAATTATTTGCACTGTTAAGGAAACATGAAGGTAATAACCCATTCCCTGGCAACCACTTGAGATTCCTGGACATCAGTCTTCTGTCTCCGCGTAATTTAATCCTTATCATCATTGTCAGATTAAGTCTACTAATATACCACTTTCCCCATGCCATTATCTTGCCTAGACACCACCAATGGTTCTTCTCTACTTTAAGATCAAGTACAAAATTTTTTTTTCTTTTTTCTTTTTCTTGCAGTACTGAGGTTTAAACCAGGGCTTTCCTGCACTGAATCATTGAGCAGTATCCCCAGCTTTTTTTTTTGAGACAGGGTCTCCCTAAGTTACCCAGGCTGACCTCAAACCTTCTACCCTCTTGCCTCAGGTTTACAGGCCTGCCCCTCTGCATCCAGCCTAGAATCCAGACTTATTGACCCAGCATGTAAGCATCCTTTCTATTGGCTGGTTCTTGCCTAACTTTTCAAACTAATTTTCCCTCTTCTCTCATCAGACTTGTCAGTTTGCTCTTTCCTGTTTACCCATTCATTCCCAATTCTGGAATGCCTTTCCCTCTTTTCAAGACTCAATTCTTCCTTTTTTATAGACCTTATACAGGTCCCTCAGATATTTCCCTTTTCTACACCTAATTACCTTTCTTGTTTTGTTTTTTAACTTACTTTTGACCTTTATATGGAAATTTTCTTCTGAATTACTTTTTTAAATGAGATACTGTTTTTGAGATCTATTCATGTAGATTTATGTTCGTTACTGAATGGAAGTTATATTTGAATGTACCACTAATTATTTTTCTCCTCTGCTGTTGATGGAAACTTGGGTATTTTATTTTCTGTCACAATCCATGTTATTGACCTGCCCCAGCACCCAGTCTTTAGTTATCTACTCTACCTGCACCAGCATGCATTCATTTAGTGTTCTCATTCAATTATATTGCTTTACATTCTGTGTATGTTTTATGCAATATGTAGCTAGTACCCACATGTATCTATTTAAATTAATTAAATTTCTCAGTCACCCTAGCCACATTTCAAGACTCATATGACTAAGAGACTATCATATGAAGTAGTGCAAGTGCTGAACATATTATCACAGAAATCCTTTTGAGATAGATCTGATTGATGTTGATATTTCCCAAATATGTGTCTTGAGCCTCTCCTTAGGTAATATATTTCCCACCCAACCTTTCCCCTTGGGTGTTCAATATATATTTTATTCTTTGGGTTTTTGTTTTTTGGGGTTTTGGGTTTTTTTTTTTTTTTTTTTTGGTACTGAGGATTAAACCCACGGGTGCTTTACCATTGAGCCACATCCCTAGCCCTTTTTATATTTTATTTAGAGACAGTCTCACTAAGTTGCTGAGGCTGGCTTTGAACCTGTGATTTTCCTGCCTCAGCCTACCAAGCTACTGGCTCAATATATATTTTAGACTTATCACTTCCAAAATATACCTCTCTCTCTTTATCTGTGATATTCATAGCTATATATAAAATAAATGATGTATATATTATGATGTATATATGATGTATATTTTATACATATATACATACACATGTATATATGCCTGTGTGTATATATATACATACATCCCTCCTCTCTCTCTCTCTCCCTCTGGCGTGGTGCTGGAGAGCCTTGTACATGCTAGGCAACCACTCTACACTGAGTTATATCCCCAACTGAGAAATAAGTTTTTGAGATCTATTGATTAGCGTGGTGACTATAGTTAGTATATGTATGTTTTCAAATTGCTAAGAAAGTAAAATTTAGATGTTCTCACCACAAAATATAATTGTTATTTTTAACAATTATGTCTTGGAATTTAGACTGGTTACTTGTAGAATATCCCTACTGTGGGCTTGTCTGATTGATTATTCCTCATGATCAATTATAGGTTACTTATTTTGGACATGACTATCACAGAAGTGATGCTATCTGTGTTCTCAGTGCATCCTTTCAGGTGGCAATTTTGATATGTCTCTTTCCTGGCAATACTTACTTTGATCAATTTAAGGTAGTTCACCCAAGTCTTTTCTACTCTAAAGTTAAACTTTTCCCCTTTGTTATAAGTATCTTCTGGGGAGGTACTTTAAAACAATTGAAATGTAATGTTCTTCATCAAAGTATTAAATTGTTCATCTTATTTATCTATATCATGGATTTATGATGTCCTATTTTACTTAGAGTTTTAATTAAAAATTCATTGTGATTGTTTAGTCTAATGCTAGAATTATCCCAAATATAGACATAGGGGCCTCTTAACAGTGGCTTCTATCCATTTGACATCTGTCATTCTTTTAGCACTTTTTTATTTTTTATTTTTTTAGTTGTTGATGGACCTTTATTTTGTTTATGTGAGCTGAGACTCAAACCCAGTGCTCACACATGCTAGGCAAGCACTCTACCATGGAGCCACAACCCCACCCCACTTTCTTATTTTTTGACTCAACAAATGTTTTAGGTTCATCTTTTACTTTCCCTGCTCTAGTGCTGGAATCAACCATTTCTCCAAAAGGCAAGGTTACTTTTATTAGAGAATAAAATTTAGAAACCAAGTTGTGGGTGCTAGGTGTACTCACTGCTGTTTAGGGAAGAAGGGAAGATTCGGGGGCCCAGATGCTCTTAGTAGACAGTTGGCAGAGCTAGGAAATAAATGTACACAAACAAATAAGTATTGTGTGTGTGTGGGTATGTGTGTATGAATATATGTGTCTGTGTATATTTATTCATGTATACACTTGTGTACATGAATAAATACAGACATGTTTATATTTATTTCTGTATCTGCTTATGTATATTGAAAACCATAAGTTCACAGTTTCCAAACTAAAACTTGATGGTTTATTTTAGCTTGTGCCCTTTCCATATGTTTAACTCTGAGGACCCAGGTTCTTATTATCCTTACTACATAACACTTATTTAATACCCCTCCCAACCCCGCAAACGTGACCAGTATCTCATCACTGCTGTCATCCTCTTGCTTTTGAAGTTGCTCTTTGTGCCCTGTCACTTCATGTCAGGCTGCCTCATGAGTGATGACCCTATTGATTGATTCTGTTTGAGCTTTGATTTGGGACTGTTGTCTTGCAAATCCATATGGAAGTATACCTTTTTCTACTCAGGTTTTAACTACTATGTTGGGCCACCAGGGGGAACACTCTCCTCATTTTACTAAGAAAGGCAGATATTTCAAATCTTGTATCCTGTGTTTTTAAATACCCTTTAAGATGATAGAGTTGAGCACAAGGCCTAGCTTTATATGTTGTCTCCGTTGTCTCCAGAATTCAGGGAACAGAGTGATGGAGAAAAAGGATGAATAGCCTTGTGCTAAAAAAAAATTAGTATCTTGCCTTTTTCCTCAAGGTATGCTGATTGGTAGCTATAAAATAGGTGCTGTGATGAATGGGAACTTAAGTACAGAGAGGTCGTTGGACTTATACTTGTAACCATTTATTTAAGAAAAGTGTTACTGTATAAATATATTTTCTAGAAAGAGATACACTGCAAACGTTTATCTCAGGGTGTTGAAATCTAAGCAATTTGTATTTTCTTTCTTATACTTTTTTGTTTTTTTAACTATCTGTAACTGGAATAGATAACTTTGTTTCTTTATAATATAGAATTATAAAATAAAGGAAATTAAAAATAAAACAAAATTTCAATACCCAAGGTGAACTCTTGCTTGATGGTCCTGGGAAGGGGTGAAAATACAAAAATAGTATGAGTCCTTATTTTTGGAAAAACCTTTGATCAGCATAATTTAATTTTTTATTGTTATATTATAGGAGTTATTTATATATTCCTGTATATTTACCCCATATCAGATTTATAAATGTTTTCTCCCCTGCCACAGAATTGCCTTTTCACTGTCAATTTTGTTGCTTGATGCATAGAAATTTTTAATTTTGATGTAGTCCAATTTATTTTTTGTTTTTTGCCAGTGCTTTTGGTGTCATATTCAAGAAGTCATTGCCAAGTCCAGTGTCATGAAGTTTTCCCTGTTTTATTCTAAGAGTTTTATGGTTTTAGTTTAGGGGGTTGGGGTTTTTTTGTTTGTTTGTGTTTCCTCCCCCCAAGCCCCAAAGTACTGGGGATTGAATATAGGGGCACTCTACCTCTGAGCCACATCCCCAGCCCTTTTTATTTTTTATTTTGAGGCAGGGTCTTACCAAGTTACCGAGGCTGTTCTCGAATTTGGCAGTCCTCCAGCCTCAGCCTCCCTAGTTGCTGGGATTATCGGTATGCACCACCAGCTTAGTTTTGGCTCCTGTTTAGGTCTTTGATCTATTCCCCTGGATTTTTTTTTAGTTAGAGTTAGAAAGCCTTTCTATACACCAGTGTTAAAGATGAATTTAACCATCTTTTCTTCCAGTACTTGTATATTTAAAAAATTTAATATTGTGGTCTTATCCATTGAGACTTTATTTTTGTGACTGGTATTAGATATAAATTTGATTTTACTCTTTTTTCAATGGCTACCCCATTGTCCAAATACTGTTTGTTAAAAAGTAATTCATTGGGGCTGAGGCTGTGGCTCAGTGGTAGAGTGCTTGCTTAGTATGTGTAAGGCACTGGGTTTGATCCTCAGCACCACATAAAAATAAATAATAAAATAAAGGCATTTTTTTAAAAAGTCAGTCTTGTAAGTGAGTTGAAATGCCACCTTTGTTAAATACTTTATTTCCACATATATTTGGATCTAATTCTGTGCTTGGTAATATTTTTCCACTGATCTATTTTTTTGTGTGTGTTCTAGTACCATTTTGTTTTCATTACAGAGTCTTTCTAGTATGTTTTAATATCAGGTAAGGCCATTCCCCCACATTTAGTTTTTCAGTGTTTTCCTAGTTATCATTCTGTTGGTCAATTTGTCCAATTCCATAAAATAGTTTTTGGGTATTTTGGGGGATTCTGCATTAATTTTTGTTTGTTGTTGTTATTACTGGGGATTACTGGGGTGCTTTACTTTTTGTTGTTGTTGTTGAAGACAGTCTCACTAAGTTGCTGAGGGTCTAAGTTGCTGAGGCTGGCCTTGAACTTGATGATCCTCCTGTCTCAGCCTCCCCTGTCACTGGGATTATAGGCCATTGGCCTGTCTCTGTATTACTTTTTAAACTGCACTTAACAGAATCTTGGAAATTATTGTCAGTAGTGTTGCCATTACTGAGCTGATAGGGAGTCTCTGATTTGTATTGCTTTTCTGGAAACGGTGTTATGAATAAGACTTCTATAAGAGTTCAGTTGAAGAAAACATATTTCTTCTTTTTAAAGTTTGAGCCGGGCACAATGGGTGCATGCCTGTAATCGTAGCGACCTGAGAGGCTGAGGCAGGAGGATCTTGAGTTCAAAGCCAGCCTCAGTAATTTAGTGAGGCCCTAAGCAACTTAGTGAGACCCTGTCTCAAAATAAAAAATAAAAAGGGCTGGGGATATGGCTCAGTGGTTGAGTACCCCTAGGTTCGATTCCTGCTACAAAAAAAAATAAAAAATAAAAAAATTTGAAAATCACATCATAAAGTAGCCTCTACTTGAATTCCCAGTGGCATGGTGCTCTGATCCAACCTAGTCAACAAAAATTATTCTGTTAGATTTGTTATATAAGCATCAGTTGCCCTCCTTATTACCATCTATGATTGAGCCTTGTTTTGCCTGCTGTAGCAACATAAAGTAGGTTCCATTTTTTGCCCAATAGTCTTGAATATTTGAACATTGCTTTTATAAATTGGTCATGGTATTATGGAAGAGTCTGTCTTATTTCAGATCCTTTGGGGGCTTGATAAGAATGTGATTATTCTTCAACTTGCAGTGCTATTGGAGCCACAATGCCTGGACTTGAATCCTGGCCCTACCACTGCCTGCATGTGACCTAGCACCCCTTACTTCCCTTTTTGAGCTTCTTTTTCCTCATCAGCAAAATGGGGACAATACTATGTCTATCACAGGTGTGTGGTAAGAATTCATTGAGGAGAGGTATGTAATGGGTATGTCTCTATCACATTGTAAATGTTCAATAAATGTGGTCTGATAACAATGCCACCATTACTATGGAGAGAAGAAGAAAGTTATGTATTTATTAGTTTTCTGGGTGGAATAGTAAGTGTAATTTCAAAGTTGTAGGAGCTAATGAGATGGGGGATGGAAAGGTGACTTTTAAAATCAAAGTTTATATCTAAATAAAACAGTAGACCGAGGATATAGCTCAGCAGCGGAGTGCTTGCCTAGCAAGTGTGAAAATGCTAGATTTATAATTATTAGGTCCAATTTATAATCATTAGGTGCAGCCATTTTCAATCCTTACAACCATCTTTTAGAATAAGTTTCCCTTTCCCACCCTAGAGGGGCACTTACAGAGAAAACAAAAATTAAAATATAACTTCCCCTCTCACCATCTGTTAACCAACCAACTGAAATACCTCCTTATATGTCCCATCAGCCCACCACAATCCTCCCAGTGCCCTACCACAAGCTTCTATGCAAGCAGCTTATATGACTTTACACAAACAATCCAAAACTGCCCCATAAAATACGCTGAAGTTAAGCCCTGCCTGCCTCTCGCTTTTCTCTGAGTGATGGCCTTTGTCAGACTCTGACTGACAAATAAAACTACGTGTGGATCTCCTCGCCTGATCTCTGTTTGTGTGTGTCACTTTTCCTTTCAGTAATGCCTTCAACACCGGGGTGGGGGGGCGGGGGGAGGAAAGGAAAGAAAAAAGAAACATTAGCATTTGTGTTTGAACACTTGGGGGGACTTGGAAAGGAAAAAGAAATATTAGCATTTGTTTCCCCCCCCCCCCCCCCCCCCAGAAGTTAGGCTCTTACTTTCTAAACTACCAGAGGTTATCATATGTATAGAAAGAAACAAAACAGAGCCTAAACTTGACAGCATTGGGCCAAACCACATTAGATCAGCAACTGAGTGAGGAAGCAGATTCTGGAATTATGTGGGTTCTGTTCTATTGTCTGCTTAAAGCTTTTACCCCACATCACAAACCATTTAAAAAAACTTGGAAGTTGCCCCAGTTTTTGGCCAACAAAAGTTTCTTAAGGTAATGAAGTTGTCAGCAACAATAATGAATAGAAACGGAATCCAGATTTTTTTCTCTGTTAATTAGCCCTATGATATTGTGATCTGGACAATCCAAGTTAACACAAATTCCATTTGGGCTTATAAATTTAGTAAACAGAGCCTAATGAATTAGAGTCCAGTAAATTCTGTGCCATATAGAGAAGTACAAAGAATAAAGATCACCTGGTAGTCTCCTACCATAGGTAACCATCCTCACCATTCCTGTGAATATCCTTCCAGAAATATATAGTCTCTGAACATAAAATAAACTTTTAACGAAGTAATTATGAAGTTGGTGCTTTGTTGTGTAAAGATGTGAATTTGTATCTTAACTTCTGTTTAATGCCTGTGGATCTCTAACCAAATAACTTTTTAGAGGTGTAATTTCTCCATACAGGAAAAAATGGGAATATTCAGGCCAATCTCATGGGTTCCTTGAAGGTATAATCCCTTAAAAAGTATATGTGCAGTGCAAGATACTGAGCAGTCAGTAAGGGTTTGTCCAGTGCACTGCAGTGCTTCTTTCTAAGGCTGACTAATGTATTTACTCCATTACTTACTCAAGAATAGTTCCTGCAAACTTCTTCTCTTTTTTCTTCATTTTTAGTTTTCATCCTCTCTTCATGTGTGGGGAACTGGGTTCAATCCTCAGCACCACATATAAATTAATGAATAAAATAAAGGTCCATCAACAATTCTGGTTTAGATTTAGATAGATAGAAGATAGTTTAGATTTAGATTTAGATATGTGTATACATATACGTATATAGGAATAATGTAGATAGCTTCCCATATTTTGATGAGGCTATCTTCTGGGCTTAGTTTAAATGAATAGAATTGGTTGTAGTGATTTCTCATCTATTATTTTTGAATCTTAAAGTCGTATCTGTAAAGTAGGGTCTTTCATCCCCAACATTATTTACATTTTGGATCAGATGAATCCTTGTTGCAGGGGCCGCCGTGTGCATTGTAGGATGCTTAGAGGCATCCCTAGCCCTGCTTACTACAAACTGGTAGCACTCTTCATTTGTGATAGTAAAAAATGTCTCCAGACATTGCCAAATGTCCCCTGGGGGAGGGTGCAAAATTGTCACCTATTGAGAACTACTGACTGTAAACATTGGCTAACCAATAGCAATTATGCAGGGATAATTACTTACCTGTTTTCCTCTTAGTTATATAAGGCACCATACTATTACTAACCTGCCCAATGAGTGTTTTTGACCTCTGGAGATGACAATATACAATTGGAATTTACATGAGTATGTGTTAAGAATGCTAGTAAAAACATGGTGATTGTTGAGGTCATCTATTTGCATCTTACCCTCCATAGAACTATAATAATGATGATTATGATAAGGCTGCCATTCATGGATACCTGCTATGTAATAGGCATCATGCTGTTTATTTAAACATATTTTACAGGAGAAACTCTGTGAAAGATGCCCAAGTCTGATGGAGTTTTAGGTGCCTCTGTCAGTTTAATGGATGCACATTTCACCTGAGTCCTGATTGACAAAACCAAATGAGGTCAAAATGTTCAGTAGGACCAAAAAGGTTCAGCAGTATCTGGGATCTGGGGAGCAAAGAGGTTATTTGTAATGTGTAATTAATAAACATAGGCTAAAATTGGTCAGTGACTCAATGTGGACTTGAAGAATTATACTAAAGCAGAGTAAAAGTCAAGTTTCCTGAACCAGCATTTTACAAGATAGACAGATTGTCTTCTGTCAGAACCAGAGTGTACATACAGATGCAAGCCCTTAGGTGGAGATATATACCTCTCTGTACAGAACAAAAGTTAATCATTTTGTTTTTATTTGTATTAATTTAGTGCTTGCCTCTCTTGATAAATATTTTTTAGTAGCAGATGGACACAATATCTTTATTTTATTTATTTATTTTTATGGGGTGCTGAGGATCCAATTCAGTGCCTCACTTGTGCTAGGCAGGTGCTACAACGTCAGCCTCTTGATTATTTATTTGGGTACTGGGGATTGAACCAGGGGTGCTTTACTACTTAGCTACATCTTCAGCCCTTTTTATTTTCTATTTTGAGACAGGGTCTCACTAGGTTACTTAGGGCCTCACTGAATGGCTGAGGCTGACATCAAACTTGTGATCCTCCTGCCTCAACCTCCGAAGTGTCTGGGATTATAGGTGTGCACCATAACACCTAGATTCAAAAACTGTTTTTAAGAACTTTTTATTGAAATACAGTAAATATTCTATCTGATGCATTTTCACCAATGGAACATACCTGTATAAAGAGCACATGTCCTTGAAGCCCTCCTTAGGCTGGCTCTCTTTTTTTTTTTTTTTTTTTTTTTTGACATTAAATGTTTTATTGAAAGAAATAGGAAAAATAAATCTGTGTACATGATCTTAGGTGAACATAACACACAAGCCTTTGCACACCTTCCTTTGTCTTATGAAACCTTGCCACCTTTAGAGTAATGACATCCACTGCAGCAATACTGTTTGTTACCTTATACTTGGTTCCTTTACCTTCAATCTCAAAATAAAATCAAACTCTTCTACAAAAAAGGACAAAAAGGAGGAATTAGGTCTTATGTCTCCTTTTGAACAGGGAAGATAATACCCATCCCAGATAGGTAATTTACATGTTACCAAAGCAGGCAGTTACTCTATAGAGTGTCTTACCAAGTGCCACGCACTGTTGAATATTAAATACATAGTCCTGGGCAATTCGGGCAGAGTCCTTTCCTTGGTGCCACAGATGAGGGCATTGACTTAGAGAGGTTTAATACTGTGCTCAAGTTTGATCAGTTAGTAAATGTGAATCTGCAAGGTCATTTGTGCTATGTGGGTAGGAGAAAGGGCCCACTCTTACCGTGGGTCAGGGGCTGGATTGAGAGCCTCTGGCAAGTGAAGAAAACCATGTCTTTTAAGGGGCCAAGCACCCTTGTTATCAGCATCCCAAGGCTCATGTTCATCCTGACATGAAGGTATAGCTTGATATTACTTGTTCTTCTTGTACTTTATATAATTAGAAGGATAATCTTGTATTAGTGAGATTAATCCATATCATGCTTTGTTCTGTATTATTTTCTAAATTATTCACTTTCCTTTCTGTGTATTCCATTTTGTGATTACACTGCAATTTATCTTTTTACTCTTGATGGACATTTGATCATGTCTAGTTTGGGCTATAACAAATAGTGTTGGTCTAAACATATAAATTCATTTATTTTGAATATATATCTAATATTAGGATTTTTATACCACATTGTCAACTTTATTATGTAGCGCTAGTTTTTGAAAATGTTTGTATACCTATGGCAGTATATGAGAGTTTGGGTTGCCTTGTAATTTCTCTGACACTTGATATTTACCATCTTTCATTTAAGCCATTCTGATAGATACGTAGTGGTATCTTAAAAAGTCTCCTGTGGGGAAAATTAGCTGGAAATTGGGGACCTCTTGTGACTTTATCACATCAACATCACTTTACCACTGAAAACTTAATGGGGTCCCTTCACCTAGTAGAGTCCTTCTGGTTGGGCCAAACAAGACCTTTAATCCATACTGAGTTAGCAGATACTCCCAGAGAAGGGTTTAGGAGGATCATCAGCTCACCTTGGAGGGCTCTCCGTTCTCTGGACTTCCAGGTTATCCAATCCTCAGTTCTTCACAACACTCCAACATCTGTAAAAAATGTGATTTTGTAATTCATCCTGGCTTTTCTAGTTTTTAAAGCTGAATCACATGTTTCATGACTTCTGTATCCTAGCCAGTGGAATTTTTTTTGTACACAGTCATGTTACATGTGAATCATGTTAGTTTTTTCCCCTCCCTTTCTCAACTTCATGTGTTTTGTTTCTTTTTCTTGCTTTATTGGACTGGTTAGAACTACCAGTACAGTGTCAAGTAGAAGAAGTAGTGGCATTCTATTTTTGAGACTGGGAGTGTTTGCTTTATTTCACCAATGAGTATGATAATTGCTATATTTTTTGTAAATATTTTTCAGATAAAGGAATTTTCTCTTTTTTATAGTTTGCTTCTTTTTAAAAGACATGAATCATTATTAAATGCTTTTTCCATATCTACCAAGATGATTCTTTTTCTTTTTTTTCTGTTCATACAGTTCAGTATATACTTTTCAAAAATAAATCACCCATAACCCTTTATGAAATTACTGTAGTAATATTTTCATGTTCCCTATCACACATGAGATAGTTCTATACCATCTCTTTTTCTCTCGTTCAGACACACATTTAATCCTGCCACACATTATCCTTTATTTTATTTGTTTATTTTATTTTTTGTGGTGCTAAGGATTGAACCCAGTGCCTCACACATGCTAGGCAAGCCCTCTGCCACTCAGCCCCAGCCCCCACATTATCCTTTCATGAGCAATGCATAGTGAGATGGTTTCAACTCAGGGATTCCTTCAGCAGATTAGAAGCACTCTTAATTCAGATTCCTTCCACTACCTATCTTCATTTTATATGGGAAAGGAGTAAAAAAACTGAAAACTTTCTTTGGAGCATTTTGACCTACTTTAATTTTTGTTTTTTGTTATTTGGGATTGTGAGAAAGGAGAATGGGGTCAGCGAAGGACTGTGAGGGTGGAAACTGGAAACTGGAAAAGAAAGCCTTCTGTGATTTCCTTAAGCACTATCAACTGCTCCTCCCCTTCCCACGCTTCCTCTTTCTTTGTAGTTCCAGCTTTGCCACAAATCAGTTGTGTCACTGTTCTTGGGCAAGTCACTTATTAATCACTGAGTTCTTGTTTCTCATCTGGGGTTGAGGAGTGTGACCCTTATAGCTGTTGTGAACCACCACTTAATAAGAATGGAAAGATTAAATGAGCAGTGCATAAAGTACATGGCACTTTTTAAAAAATGGGAGTGATTGTTAGGATTAGTTTTGTACAGTGACATCTGTCTTTAGTAGGTTGAATACTGTTTAGAAGGGTTCTTGTGAAACACTTTGTCCAAACTACACCTGTAGGAAACCTTATATAATTAATTACGGTAAGACGTATAACTGCAGGGGGTACAAAGTGAAAGTTTGTTCATTTGCTTAAACCTTTATAAAGTCTGTAGAAAGTGTTGATCGTAAACTCCTTTCCAGAGGACCAGGACACAGAGTTAGAACAGCTAACATTCTTCCTGGAACTAAGGCATACCATCTAATCACAGTAAAATCAGATTGAGTTGGCAGGATTTTGATCTGTGGTGTATGAAGTAAGGAATACCTGTTCCTACAAGAAGAGCCTGAAGAACCAAGGAGACATGCTGTTGTTTAGGTTAAGTAACACTTAATTGGTAATTGTGTTCTTAAACTATGTTGATATATTGAGGTATCTTAGGGCTCACACCACTACCTTGACACCTCTCTGCCCTGCCTCCTTTGGGAAGCAGGATGTTATGTAGTGTGGTTCTGATTTCAGGCATTTCATCTCTGGGCCTCTCCTCCACATCAGGAGTGCCATAGGCCTCAGCTTCCACCCATGGTTTTGGGAGTGGATAGGCAGGTTCCACAGAAGGGAGGTTTTGATTTGTAAATTTGACTATTAGCATGATCACTCACCTGTTCAGGTTTATAGGTCATAATTTCTAAATTGGGCCTAACTTTATATTTGTGGAGTGCTATAGGTGTGGATAGGACACAAAAGGTAAAGTAAAATTTCCCAATCTATTATTAAATAGGCTGTAAAACAAAGTGGGGGGAGATCAAATGAATAAGATTATTCTTCCTGATAAAACTTAACTGTTGTGGGAGTATAGGAATGACTCTACTTGGGGATTCATTTTTGCCAACTTGAATTTTAGGCCCTTATATACCTGTGTCCATAATATTTTGTTTTTCATTTTTTCCTTTTCTCTGTGTGTGTGGGGCAGTGCTGGGGATGGAACATGGGGACCTGTACTGTATGAGTGAAGCTTGCGCTCTGCTGCTGACCTGCACCACCAGCCACGTCCATGGTTTTCAAGTGGAGGCTCTGTTTGTGGGTCCATGAACACCACGCTTCCTTTTCCCCACCATATTCCTCTTGCTTTTTTCTTATTAGTACACCTTGATCAGGTGTTCCCTTCTACTTTGGTTGACCCGTTACTTTTTATTTGTCATGTTTCTCACCTCTTTTCTCCCTTCTCTTTTCCCCTCTTAGACAGGGTTAGGGGTGTGTGTGTGTGTGTGTGTGTGTGTGTGTCCGTCCGTGTCCGTGCGCCGCCCCCCCCTCCCGCTTTTTTAATTCTGTAGTGCTGTAGTGCCCTGGGGACAACTTTGTCACCACACTTAAAAGATAATGACCTGTTTCTGTGTTAGTGGTCTGGGTTCCTTTACAGCGAGGGCTCTGGTGTGCTCATCTTTCTTTATAGCCAGTGTGCATGGTGCAGTGCCTGGACCTTAATAGGCTTCCTAAAGTGTTTGGATACTGTAGGTGAGGCTAAAGACAGGAGGGAGTTAAATATGGTTCTGATTGTAACTTTTTGTGAAATTATTTTGGGCAAGTGACTTAAGTTCCTTGAACTTCATTTTTCTCATGGGTAAAATGAGACTAGCCCACTTGGAGATCATGTTAAAATGCACATTCTGGCTCAGTAAGTCTGATGGGTTCTGATATTTTGCATTTTTAACCAACTCATGAACTGTCAGGAGGATCTGCCAGTCTATAGACTGCAAAGTACTAGATAACATAATGAATCTTTCAGCTTTTGCCTTCTGTGGTTATATTGTTTTAAATTCTGAACAAGATCACAAAATATGTTGTAATTACTAAACATTTCCCCATTTTATCAGAATGCTGAAAACTGACAATTCTGTACCTAAAATTGAGTATAATAATGTCCCTAAAATTGAAAGCAATTTTATTGCTCCTAAAATTTTGACTTTGACAAGTTAAAAATATCAAATAAATGTCTGGGAAAGCATTTGATTTAGCACTTACTTGTCATCTAAGACATCAGATTGCTTGCTTATTGGAGAACATTTGCAATAAATAAAATTACTGTTGAAGGCTTATGCTAATGAGGGAGCTGAGATAGACAGACATGTGATCTCATGAGTATAAATATAAATACAGAGACAGACAAGCTGTTGGTGAATTCATCATCATCATCAGAGGAATTCCCAGTCATCTCCTTCAGTTCTCCAGAAGGTAGGAATCAGATCTTTGTAGGAAGTCTTAATATACTATAGATAAAGCCAAATTATCTCTTGAATATGAATTTTTGGCAATGGGTCTTAATTGAAAATATTGCTACTGTTTCTTTGGCTTTTTCTCTTTCCAGAAGTCATGATATAATTTAGTAGCATTGGCAGCTTAGTAATTTATACCTGTTCTTGATCCTGTGCCCTGTGTACAAACATCTAAAAGTAGTCAGACTAAATTTTATATGTATAACAGAATATTCCTTTACTATCAGCCCCACCAGGGATATTAATCAGGCACAGCTACAATGTCCAAATAAGTATATCCATGCCTGTGGTGGACTCTGATCATTTGTAAATGGTTCTTATTGGGCTAGGAACTCCCAATCTCATTAACGGTTTACCTGTATCATACTCTCTTTTTCCATTTTAAATATTTTTTATTGAGAAAATGAAAACCTGGACAAGGGAAATTGAAACCCTGAAAAAAGTACAGAATGTAGACTATAGTTGAGGGTTGTTATCTTTATATAATGAGTTTTAAACTTCCCGCAAAATAAGTTTATACTACCAAAGTGAACAAGCTGTATTTGACCTTCTTACAACTGTTATGGATTAGACAGAAGTTTAACTTCATCATCATCACATTTTAATCATTTGTAATCCTTGGTTCCCTGTCAAACTAGCTGGGGCAAGCATAAATAGAGGGAGTTGCTCATAAATGATAGCAATGGAAGCCTTTGGTTTGTTGTTTTTTTTGTTTTGTTTTGTTTTTTGATAGCAAGGATTGAACCCAGGGGCACTTAACCACAACCCAGGTTCTTTTTAAATTTTATTTTATTTAGAGACAGGGTCTCGCTGAGTTGCTTTAGGCCCTCATTAAGTTGCTGAGGCTGGTTTTGAACTTGTGATCTTCCTTCTTCAGCCTTCCAAGTTGCCGGGATTATAGGTGTGCACCACCTTGCCTGACAACGTTTGCTGCATTCTAAACAGATTATCCTTTGGGAAATCTATTAACCAAAACTGCTATCTGAGGTTCTCTGTGCCCTCTTTGGAGTCTTTTTTTTTTTTTTTTTTTTTTTTAATATTTTTAGTTGTAAATGGACACGATACCTTTATTTTATTTATTTACTTTTAATTTATTTACTTTTCAATCCCCAGTGCCTCATATGTTTCTAGGCAAGCACTCTACTACCAAGCTACAACCCCAGCTCCTCTCTGGAGTCTTTTTTTTTTAATTTTTTTTTTTTAGTTGTAGATGGGCACAATACCTTTATTTATTCATTTTATGTGGTTCTGAAGATTGAACCCTTTGCCTCACACATGGAATGCAAGCGCTCTACCACTGAGCCATGATCCCAGTCCTGGAGTCTTAAATAGACCATTTTCTATCATCTAGAATTTTAAGTGTCTTATTATTAATGAAGTTGAAAATAGTTGTTAATAATGACTTTTCACTTTCAGATTGCTCTGAATTTTCCAACTGGGGCCTTATATCCCAAAAATGCTAGTATTATATTTTGTACTTTGTTTTTCAAGAAATTATTTTTACTATAAATAGGATGAGACCATTAACACTGTTTAAATTGTTATATGATAACCAGTATTATACTTTTAGTATGACATACAGTATTGATCCTTAAAATTCCAGTTATTACCTCTTCAAATAACAAGGGGACAATCCCCCCCCACCGCTCCTCTCTTTTTTCTTTTCATACCAGGGATTGAACCCAGGGCACTTAACCACTGAGCCATATCCCCAGCCCTTTAAAAAATTTTTTTTATTTTCAGACAAGGTCTCACTAAGTTGCTTAGGGCCTCACTAAATTGCTGAGACTGACTTTGAACCTGTGATCCTCCTGCCTCAGCTTCCCAAGCTGCTGGGATTATAGGTGTGCACCACCACACTCAGCCAAGGGGACAATCTTTAGGAACAAACCTGTTTGGTTTATCAATTTTTATTCAGATTAAACAATTTATAGAAAATTTCAGAGTGGAAGGAATTCTGATAAAATCAAACTAGATTTTTACTCCTATAATCTCTAGTGGTTTTAACACAGTATTTTATGTAAAATAATTATATTCCTATTTATACTACCCCTGATTTACGTTTAAATCTGGGGCTGGGATTGTGGCTCAGTGGTAGAGCACTTGCCTAGCAAGTGTGAGGCCCTGGGTTTGATCCTCAACACCACATAAAAATAAAAAAATAAAATAAAATAAATAAAAAATAAATTTAACTACCAGTCTTTAAGAACAGTCAAATCTACTCATGTTGTCTTCTAGGTAAGAAGCCAATGTACTAGCTCACTTTTACTCTATAGTTTCAGAAACGTTGTTGTGTTTACCTGATGAATCTGCTGACAGTAGGTTAGTAGGTTCAATTTGTGTGTGTGTTGTCTCTCTCTCTCTCTCTTTCTCTTTCTTTTGGCACTCAGGGGTACTTTATCACTGAGCTATATCCCCATCCCTTTTTTTTTTTTTGGAAACACTCTAAGTTACCAAGGCTGGCCTCCTGCCTCAACCTCCTATCAATTTTTTGTCTCTTAAGCAGTCCCCAGTACAGATAAAAGGTACATTGGAACTGAGTGTAGTGGTACATGCCTATAATATCAGCAACCCAAGAGGATGAGTTGGGAGGATCATGAGTTCAAGGCAGCCTGGGTGACATAGTGAGATTACATCAGTAGAAAGAGAGCCAGGGCAACGAAGTGGAGTAAGAAAGAAAGAAACTGCCTTACTCTGAAAAACTGTACATGGAGAACTGAGGATTGGGATGTAGCTCAATGGTAGAGCACTTGCCTAGTATGTATGAGGCCTTGGATTCTATCTCCAGCACCCCAAAAATACATGCAACTGCTCAGAAAAGCAGGAGGATTTTCAGTTCTAGGCCAGCCTCGGCAAATTATTAGCAAGACCATGTCTCAAAATAAAAAATATAAAGGGCTGGAGATGTAGCTCAGTGATAAAGCACCCCTCAGTTCAGTCCCCAGTATGGGGGGGGGGAAGAGAGAGAGAGAAACAGACAGACAGACAGACAGAAACAGAGAGAAACATACGTGGAAAATTCCTTTACTGCACTGATACCAACCAATACCTTTACAGCATTCTTTGTGTTGGTAGTCCTTTTCTATCATTCCATCTCTAACCCTCCTAGAAAAGACAGGGAGAGCTATCAGAGGAAGCCCTTTGTAAGAGAATTAATCTAACATCTCTGTTAAGATTGTCAAACTGTTCTTGCACTGTCATGCAACTCTTCAGCAGATTAAAAAATTGTCTATCAAACAACATTGCCCTATGTAAATTTATGATTTTTAATTAAAATAAAAAAATTGTCTCTTATACTGTATTAAGATTTCAAAGAATTGTTCTTTATTGTTATGAGCATGTGTGTATCTTACCCATGAGACCTAGATATCTTTGAATATCATCAGTTGAGTAATGTTTTGGCTGTCCTAGTAATAATTCTTACATAACCTCTAACCTTATTTACTCTAGCAGATAGCCCTGTGTATGTAAGTAGTTACTGGTAATTGAAAAATTTATTCTAGGTTAGCACACTGACCAACTGATTTCTCAATCCACTGTGTGTAAGAACCCCATCCATGTACTCCCATAGATTCAAATATGACTCCATGAAAACAATGTTAGCATATCTTTGAAAGAATGAGGAGGGGTAAGACACAGGCGAAGAATGACTACACTCTTTAAATAGACTATAAAAAGTTTCTTCTGGGGCTGAGGATATAGGTTTATGGTAGAGCACATGCTTAGCATTAGCCTGAGGCCCTAGGTTGGATCCCCAGCAACAATAAAAGTTTCCTCCCGGTGTTTCTTTTATCTGATAATGTATTATATGGATTCACTCGATGTCATTCTTTGTCCTTTAAAAAATAAAACAAAAAAAAGTAGGCACAATGCAACAAGTAATGATCTTTTTCTTTTTAGTTTCCAAAAAAGGACTTACAGCAAAATGAATAATCCTGCTATCAAGAGAATAGGAAATCACATTATCAAATCTCCTGAAGACAAGCGAGAATACCGTGGACTAGAGCTGGCCAATGGTATCAAAGTACTTCTCATCAGTGATCCCACCACGGATAAGTCATCAGCAGCACTTGATGTACACATAGGTACAATATAAAACTGTGAATTAAGCTTTGTTCAGTTTCATTGATCTAATGTTGACATTTACTATAACTCTCCATATGAATGTAAATACCCGGTAGTTTTTAGTTCTATATATCTTATTTATTTATTTATTTATTGCTAAAAAACAAGTCTTTCAGTGTTGCTTGTGGGAATACAAATTTTTATTATTTTAAACAATTTGTCAGTTCTAGAAAACTGAAGACAAGCCTACTCCACAATTTAGGAATCCTGCCTCTAGGTCCATAGTAAGGGAGATTCTTCACCTGTGAAGCAGTCCTTGCTTATTCACGATTTACCTCCCATGTTTTCAGTTCACTGCAGTCCAAAAATATGAAATGGAGGATTCAAGAAATAAACAATTTACAACTTTTAAGTAATTTTTTTGCAGATGTTATAATTGTCATGTCTTGGTTATCTCTTACTGTACCTAATTTACAAATTAAGATTTACTGTAGATTTGTATGCATTGGAAAAAGCATAGTATACATAGTGACTGCCCAGGGTTTCCCTCCACAGAGGCCTTGGAAAGTATCCCCTAAAGATAAGGTATGGTATCCCCTTCCCCTTACTTCATCTTATTTATTTTTAACCCATTTTGTTCCATCATCTCAGATGTGGAACACCTATAAAAATTTAAATTGAACAACAAATATACCATTTGTAATAACTTTGAAATAATACTTAAATATTTATTATGCTCACAGAATTGAAAACTTGTGTCTAACTAGGTTAATACTTTATTTTGTACCAAACCCCTTGTACATCTATTGGCATACTATAATTGCCTATGTCAAATGAATCTTAAATTTACTGTAAACATTTTGTTAGATTCCCACCTAAGTTGATCTGCAGCAAGAAAATTTTGTTCCTATTCTTTACAGTTCTGATTTTTTTCACTTTGTTACATTAATGTCATATTTTGTAAACTCTAATGTGCACATTTCTTCTACATTTAATGTCACTTTAATCAATGTCTTACCTGTATGTACATTTAGCAGATTTTTTTTTTTTTAATGTGTTTCAGGTTCATTGTCAGATCCTCCAAATATTGCTGGCTTAAGTCATTTTTGTGAGCATATGCTTTTTTTGGGAACAAAGAAATACCCTAAAGAAAATGAATACAGCCAATTTCTCAGTGAGCATGCAGGAAGTTCAAATGCCTTTACCAGTGGAGAGCATACCAATTACTATTTTGATGTTTCCCATGAACACCTAGAAGGTGCCCTAGACAGGTAATGCTGAATACCCTGTGAATTATCCAACTTCGTGCACTTAATCACATTAATAAAAATAATAGTTGTTATTTTTACAAAGATGACTTCATGGCTTTAAGTTTTAACAAATGACATGTTAACCAGTTTTTTCCCCTGTGGTTTATAAAAAGGAAAAATAGTGTTATAATAAAGAAAACATGATGAATGACATGTATTTACTTTGTGGTGGAGGAAAAACAATGGCATGAGTTTAACCAACCTTCAGGCCTACAAGATATTGTATTGACTTATAAAATTCTTATTGGCACTTCCCATTTTAACAAGTGTTGCATCTAAAGCACATGAAGAAGAATAACCTGTTCCAGAATGCTTGACCTTCAATATTGTGTTGTTTAGTTCCTCACATTCTTAAAGGTACTTAATAGATATGGAATGTTTTGACCGGCTGTTTGAATCTTAGGGATATTTTGAAAGTATTTTTTGGAGTAAGCTCCATTAGTCCAGTTTAATTTCTTGATCAATTTTCTATATAACCAACACCTTCTAATTTTTTGTTGTGTTAGGGATTCCTTTTCAGTATTCACTAAGTTTTTGGTAGTGAATTTTTATAGTTTTCTGTTTCCAATATACAGTTCTGCAATAAAGTTTGGGGAGGATCTGTAATAAAGTTTTAAGTTTTTAGTTTTGATCATTGTCAGCTTTATTTGCTTAGACTATATTAATAGTAGTAAAATTGTTTTAAAAAATGAATAGTTCGCATTTATTCCTTAGGACAAAGTCTGTAACTGGACAAAGGTGTGGGTTTACGATACTGACTGGTCAAAGCAAATCTGCTTCCTACTTATTCTCTTAGATTTCAGTGTTTAGGCAGCAACTTTGTGGCTAATCACCTTTTATGTATATTTCCAAGAGATTTCCATTAATGAGTTCCACGGGTTCATACACTGAATTTCATTTCTTGCTTTATAAATGCTGCGACAGATGTTCTGTGTGGTGGAGGATGTCTGTTATATGGTTTAGGGTAAAAAGCCACATGTATAAGACCATCTTTTAAACACTTGATTATTCTGTGTCATAAACATACTCTATTCGGGCCTATACAACTTTGGTATGTAGCTCTTAGGCACTTTCCCTATTTTCAGTGTATCGAAGTAGGTAGGAGATTACATATTTATAAATATCTCTGTTGTATATCTTTGTAGAATCCAGATAGATGGATTTTTCTATGTGTAAAATACTTAGCACAGTATCATATTCATTTACACACTTAAAATAAATACCAAGTAATGACAGTAGCCTCTTTGACAGCTAAACTGAGGTGTAGTAACTAAGATGCTTATAGACCCAAGAGTCTCTTAAGTCTACTTATTAGTAGTCCAGAATTCAGAATCTCTGCTCTTCACTGCATCTTAATTCTGGGCCTCATTCTGGTAGGATAGGATCTAAAATTAATTAATTTCCTTCCTTCCTTGTGTATATGTGTGTGTGCATGCTGGGGATTGAACCAAGTGCTCACACATGCTAGGCAAGCCCTGTAGCACTAAACTACATCCACAGCCTTTTTGATCTGTTTTTTATTTTGAGACTGGGTCTTGCTAAATTGTGAAGGCTGGCCTTGAACTTACAATCCTCCTGCCTCAGCTTCCCATGTTGCTGGGAGTACAGGTGTACACAGTAGGATCTAAACTTTCTTGAGAAGAATGCTAAATGAAGTCATGACTGGAGCTGGGCACGGTGGCACACACCTGTAATCCCAGTGATGGAGGAGACTGAAGCAGGAGGATTGCAAGTTCAAGACCCACTTCAGCATCTTAGTGAGGTCCTAATCTACTTAGTGAGATCTCAAGATAAAAAATATAAAGGGCTAGAGGTATAGCTTAGTGGTCAGGCACCCATGGGTTCAGTCCTCAGTATCAAACAGAAAGGAAGAAAAAGAAATCATGACTTAAATTGCTATTCAATATAGAAAAATGAATTTATTAGCTAAGGGTATTTTGGTTAAACTTTGGAACTATTATTAAAGAATAGCCTCAAGAAAAGTATATTGGTTACTTATGTTAGGGTTTACACACCATGTTAGTTGTTGAATCACTGCTTATTAAAAATTCATAGGCTGTTTATCTTACTAATTCATAAAAACCCATAATTATAGCTTAGTCAAACTAATGTGTCATACCTTAGGTTTTTCACTGCATTTTTTTTCCCTACTAATTTAAGTTTGTTTGTTTTTCTCCATAAGAAGAAAAAATATTCAAATCATGCCTTTTAAAAGTAGGTCACTTAATTTGTTTGTCCTGAGGTGCCATGCCTGAGTCTTAGTGAAATTGCATCTAAAACTGTAAATTTAAGATTTATTCAGCTAAAAACTCTCACCTGTCCCCCACCTTTTATTTTAGAGAATTAGTCATACAGAGTAAGGTTTTCATAGACATGCCAAATTGCAAATCTCATATAGATTGCTTTATCTCTGTAAGTCTACCCTGACTTTTTAGTGTTAATCTATTTATATTTCCACTAATTATTTAGCATCTCTGGAATAGATCAGCGCCTCTGAATTTATATATGCCTAATGTTATATTCTTATTTTATTACTTACAACTTAAATTCCTTTTTCATAGTAGCAATGGTGATGTTTTCTATTTATATAGAATTCACATTTCCTGTCTATTAAGTTTCAAAAATATTTTTTAAAGTCTGTTCTTTTAAAATGACAGTTTCAAATTGTTATGTTTCACACCCTTAGGTTTGCACAATTTTTCCTGTGCCCCTTGTTTGATGAGAGTTGTAAAGACAGAGAAGTGAATGCAGTTGATTCAGAACATGAGAAGAATGTGATGAATGATGCTTGGAGACTCTTTCAGTTGGAAAAAGCTACAGGGAATCCTAAACACCCCTTCAGCAAATTTGGGACAGGTTTGTCAACAGCTGCTTTCATACATTAGTTCTCCTTGACCTCTTTTAAACACACAGTCTCTTTTCACTGCATTGTGTTTTACAGTTCATGATAGATTTAAGAATTTCCCACTCCTACTTGAATCCTATTCAAATAGGGTTCTAAATGTTTAAGAAGCAGAACAGTCAAGTTGTGATATCTAACATTTCAAAGGCAGAAGATAATTGTCTTATTCTGAAATCTGCCTTCCAAATGGAAGTGCTTTTTAAAGGCTCATTTCAAAGCTCATTGAATGCTGCCATCACCACAGCCACTTTACTCATCCAGTGCGCAGCATCTGCCAGGGAGCAGTTGTATGGGAGATAGAACCCTGGATACACAGGTCACTGTGCTTCAAGAGCTGCTGTTTCCTGGAAGGAAATAAGAGGTGGGGGTGACAGGAAACAGACTAAAATAAATGAGGAGATTTTTTATTTTATACTTATACTGTTTTCCTTTGTTCAATTTTTCTTTAAAAGCTACTTGTTTAATTTAAATATTTAAATAGTTCAAAAGTATTTAAAGTAAAAAATAAAAACAAAAACACACTCCCTTTTTTTCATCTACTCTTACCAGTCCCACTAACCAGAAGTCATTATTGTTAATAGGTTGCTTTTAAAATATTGCTTCAGGTATTATAAAATTTCATAGAAACAATGATAATAGGTTACTTAGTATACTTATAAACGGACTGCTTATTTTAGAAGTTAAGTCTGGGAAAATTTTAAGACTGTAAAGACAGCTTTCTTCAAGTTTGGATACCATTCAGACTTTTGCAAGTTTGGATACATCCAGCAGCAGCTAGGGAAATTATCATAGCTTTACAGAATTAGAAGGAGTTTTCAAAAATTGCATTTAGAAGCAGTGATATTATATTCTTTAGGTTTATACTACATGGTGTTCAATATTAGCATCATTATCAAGATGAATACTGTCGTCCTTAAAATATCTATAAAATGAAAAGTGGTTTTCATAAAGACCATCAGCATACATAATATGTCAAAAAGGGAATGTGAATTTTAAAAAACAAATTTCCAAATGACTTTTGTCCTTCAGTACCCCTCCTTTTGTGCGTGCGTGTGTGTGTGTGTGTGTGTGTGTGAGAGAGAGAGAGACAGAGAGAGAGAGAGAGAGAGAGGTGGGGGGAGGGCGGGAGAGAGAGAGAGAGAGAGAGATACTGGAGATTCAATGTCAGGCCTCCTGTATGTTAGGCAGGTGCTCCACCACTAAGCTATATTCCCAGCCCTGAAACAGTCCCACCTTGGGTAGGTAGATATTTAGACTAAAAGTGCTGTTATTGTGCAGAACATGGTAGAACTCCTCTTCAGGGGTTGCTTTCCTTTAAATAGCTCCCTAGTTGTGATAAATGATAATCAGAATAATCAGAAAGCAGTCACAGATCTTTCAAAAATAAATCTAGTGATGAGATGAATATCATTACTTCTAGTCACAAGCAAGGAACAATCTTAAAATGTCCTAGAGAGCGTTTCAAGAGTGATAAGCAAAGAGATACATTGCTTGGCAAAAAGTTTACGGGTGAAGTTTGAGGACATGTTTATTTTTATAATCTGACAAGTTAGGCCATTAATTAGTAAAGAACAAGATAATGTAAACAGCTAGGAGATGAGTGAGCCAGACTCAGTACATAAGAACAGAAAATGTGATATAAGTAATGCAGATTTCAAGAGACCTTCATTTTTCATAGAGATTCTGTCCTTTTTTGAGGGCACAGATACGTTTGCAAATATGATGAATGCTATACACCTTCATCCCAGAAATTATACATATATAAAATTTTGCAAAAACAATCCTTGAAGAAGAATCCTTGTCAGAAATTCATGTTTAATTTGCTTCTGTTATTTTTTTAGTGGCCTTGGATGTTTGTGTGATTATGGGCTATTTTGTCAATCAAGGAATTATAATTTTAAATAATATCAGGAAAATGGGTATTTTTAAATGAATGAAAACTAAGCATTGCATTATCTATCTATTTAACTTTTAATTAAGATATTTGTCTTTTACAGTGTTTTTTTTCATGCTTCAGACATAGTGGTGTTCAAACTTTTTTTTTTTTAAAGTAGGGATTTAACTCAGGGGCATTTTACCTCCGAGCTACATCCCCAGCCCTATCGATTGATTGATTGATTGATTGATTGACAGGATCTCACTAAGTTAATGAGGGCCTCCTAAGTTGCTGAGGCTGGCTCTGAACTTGATATACTATTGGTGGGGAAATAAATAGATTCAACCACTCTGGAAAACAATTTGATAATATCTAATAAAGTGATATCCCTGCCCTTCAAACCACAGAATCTGTTTCTTGACCTATGCTGTGGAAAGAAGCAACTTTAGCAGTTGTACACAGAGAACACAAACAGGAATGTTCACATGACATTTTTTTGTACTGGTGAGAAATAGGAAATGACTTAAGTATCCATCTGCAGTTGAATAAATTATTACATTTTGGTCTATTCATACAGTAGAATGTTTTATAGTTGTTAAAATGAGTGAGCTAGAACTAACTCATGTATTAAAGAGGAAAACATGCTAAGTGAAATAAGCCAATCCCCCAAAAAAACAAAAGCTGAATGTTTTCCCTGATAAATGGATGATGACATATAATGGTGTTGGGGGTGGGGTGGGGAGTGAGAGAATAATGGAGGAACTTTAGATTATGTAGAGGGAAATGAGAGGGAGCAGGGTATGAAAATGGTGGAATGAGACAGACATTACCCTGTGTACATGTATGATTGCACGAATGGTATGAATCTATATCATGTACAGCCATAGAAACAAAATGACATACCCCGTTTGTGTACAGAGTCAAAATGCAGTCTATAAAAAATAAAACAATAAATAATTTTTAAAAAGAGGGAACGTTTTGAGTAAAATGCGAAGTAGAATGTTTAGTTTAGTGCCTTTACATAAAAGTTGGCAATAAGCAAAACAATACTGCATATCTTTAAAGTCTACATATAATAAAATATAAAATCTGGGAATGCTCAAACACCAAATTCTGATGGGGAGCAGATTTTAATTCTATCCCTAATGATTTTTAGTTGGGGAAAAAAATATTTGTGACAAACATGGCAAACTGTGTAGATTGATAGAAATGGATACTAAGTACAGGGGTATTAAGTATTCTGTACATTTAAACACTTATAAATAGAGCTGGGTGCACTGGCGTACATCTGTAATCCCAGCAACTTGAGAGGCTAAGGCCAGCCTGGGCAACTTAAGGAGACCTGTCTCAAGATAAAAAAGGAACTAGAGATGTAGCACAGTGGTAAAGCACCCTTAGACTGAAGCCCCAGTAAGTGTTTTAAAATAATTCACAATTTTTAAAGTTGGAAGAGAAATGTTAATTAGTTTTTGTATCTGTTTATCTAAACAAAAAGGGAAAATAAAAGACTGAGGGAGCAATACTATTCAAGATAAGCAGAAGAGAGCTTTCTTTTGTGTTTGAGGACTGTTTGTTACTACACAAGTATATCTGTGTCAGAAGAAACTTGTAGGTCATCTGTTATGCCTTAGTGTTTGATTTCGCAAACCTTTTACCAACATGCAACATGCCTTCAAATTGCTGTCATTCTATGTCATGGATTCTGAATTTTCACGTTCTCAAACTGGTATCTGGCATGCATTTTTCTGTTTTGAGTGAGTTACTTTGTTTGATCATTGTCTTCATTGATGATGTTTTTAATTTGTCTTCATGTAAGTTCTTAATCCCTGTGTGATTTTTCTAGCTCAAACTTCAACTACCAGTCCCAGCTTCCTAGATAATTTAAAGTTTGTCTCTGAAATGGAGCAGTATTAACTGTGAATCTCTGCTCTACCATTAGCCTGTTGATAGACTCTAGACAAGTTTCTTAACTTCTCTAAGCCTCAATTTCTCCCACATCCAGGGGAGAATTAAATGGGATTGTACAAATGGAGTGGATAGACAGAAGTCTACTTGTAATAATGCTAAATAAATGATAGTAGCCTCCATAATAACAATACTTTAGCTTTTAGCTATTATATTGATATCTGTGCAGAGGATATCAAGACTTTGAAAATGTCCTTGCTGTGAGGGATAACCTGCCATGTGCTGCTTGAAGGGCCAGTAGGTTTGATGAACCATATATATAGCTATTTGAGACATGCTGTTTTGTTTTCTTTTAAATTGAACTCATGATTGATATCCACATAGCTTCCCCCCTCATCTATCATTCACATATACCTTTATTTTTTAATTCACTAAATTGGAAACCTTATATCTGTGCTGTTTTTTACTTGTTTATTTATTTTTCTCTCCATGAAATTAAAAGTGGGAGCAGTTGAAGTTTGAGCGGAAATGGGGGAAACAAAACAGACACTCCTTGATGTATGGGTAGAATGAAAAGCACAGTGAAAAGACACATGGAAATAGAGGGTGGAGCTGTATTTCCAGTATGGGTGACATTTTTCTTGTTATGTATTCTAGCATGCTTGTACCAAGTACCATAAAATCATAAATAAGCGAATGCAAATCTTTTTCTCTGTCTCTTAGTTAAGTAATTAAAACAAATTTTTTTAGTTGTTGAAGGACCTTTATTGTATTTATTTTTATGTGGCGATAAAGTACAACTGTAGCCCGACAAGTAATTTTTTAGTATTCCTACACATATAAAGTCCATTAAAAAATACAAGGAACAAGCAACAATAGGTGTTGGCGAGGATGTGGGGAAAAAGGTACACTCATACATTGCTGGTGGGGTTGCAAATTAGTGCAGCCACTCTGGAAAGCAGTATGGAGATTCCTCAGAAAGCTTGGAATGGAACCACCATTTGACCCAGCTATCCCACTCCTCGGCCTATACCCAGAGGACTTAAAATCAGCATACTACAGAGATACAGCCACATCAATGTTCATAGCTGCTCAATTCACCATAGCCAGATTGTGGAACCAACCTAGATGCCCTTCAGTTGATGAATGGATAAAGAAACTGTGGCATATATATATACAATGGAATATTACTCTGCCATGAAGAATGATAAAATTATGGCATTTGCAGGCAAATGGATGAAATTGGAGGATATCATGCTAAGTGAGATAAGCCAATCTCAAAAAACTAAAGGACAAATGATCTCGCTGATAAGCGGATAAGGACATATAATGGGGGGTAGGAGGGGTTAGGGTTAGGGTTAGGAATAAGGAGGGTGGTAAGAATGGAGGAAGGAAGGACTGTGTAGAGGGAAAAGAGGGGTGGGAGGGGTGGGGGGAAGGGAAAAAATAGCAGAATGAATCAAACAACATTGCCCTATGTAAATTTATGATTTTTAATAAAAAGAAAAATACAAGGAAGGCCAGATATGATGGCAGTGCATGCCTGTAATCTCAGCAACTCAGGAGGCTGGGGCAGGAGGATTGCAAGTTCAGGGTCAGCTTTAGCAACATAGCAAGTCCATAAGTAACTCAGTGAAACCCTGTCTCTAAATAAAATACAAAAAAGGACTAGAGATTTGTTTAGTGGTTGAATGCCCCTGGGTTCAATCCCCAGTACCAAAAAAAAAAAAAAAAAAAGATGCAAAGAGGTGTAACCAATATCTTTGCACTAAAGATAAATAAGGTTTGGGGAAGCAAGGCGAGAATAATCTTAGTTTTCATTTCCCAGGATCATCATCTCTTCCTTTTCTTCTTCTTCTCCCTCTCTGATTTTCATTGAGTGCTGTGCGAAGTGCTCTAGCTGAAATAGTTAATTTAATTCTCACAGTAATCCTAGTAAGTAGATATTCATACTATTTTTATCTTATTGATAAGTAAACTGAGTCTTAGGAGAAGATAATTAAATTGCTTTGGGTCACTCTGCTTTTAAGTGCTGGAGCCAGGGTCAGAACACAGATTTGGAACTTTTAACTACTATTCTGTTTGGTTTTCTTTAGTGTTGCATAGTGTTGCATAGAATTGAATCTCCAGAATATCGGAGGAGATGCTATTTTAATTCTGAAAGGTAGATAGAATTTTCTTTAGCAGAAGGAAGTAAGAGCTATTCAAGAGGAAAAAAGGAAAGGAAACTAATATTTATTGTACTAAGTGCTGTCCACTGAGTGACAGAGGGCTCTACCTAATATGATCTCACTTAATATAATCTCACTTAGTGCATCATCATCTCCTTTGAGAAATGCCAGAGGAGATACTGAGAGAGAATAATTAAACCAAAGTTTCATAACCTTGTGGGAAGTACAGGGAAGAGAGAGGGTCAGTGGTAGTAGAAATGTCTGGGTAGGTTATGGGATACACCATCAAGTCAGTCAGAACTCAGATTGTGTTTTTTATAATGTTAAATTGTCCTCCCAAACCATGACAAGAATAAAAGACCAAGGGGAGAGCTCGGTGTCTTCTGCGACATAAGTTAATTTGAGTTGAGCGTGTGTGTGTGTGTGTGTGTGTTGCTAGAGATTGAACCTGTGGCCTCATATAAGTGCTCTTCTACTGAACTACATCCCCAGACTGATAGTTTTTACATAGGAAAGTAGGAAGAAACCCAGTAATAGTTTTAATAGTTTGAGTGACTGAGGGTGTAGATCAATGCCTAGCATGCTGGGTTGGATCCCCAGCACTACAATCAATCAATCAATCAATCAACCCAAGTTTATTTAAGTCACAGTCCAGGTAATGTTCAAGCATTAGTGCTTGCTGTGTCTGTTAAGTCTCTTTTTTAGTCTGTAAGTTCATCCTTTATCTCTTCCCTCCTTTTCTTTGCCACCTCCCCTGGAATTTATTTATTTGTAGGTTGTTGGTTTTGTAGAACTTCTTATAGCACAGATTTTGCTGATTGCATCCTTCAGAATGTTCTGTTATGTATAGTTGAAGTTTACAACATGACATGAAATACATATAGATAGTTTAAGTGATGATTTATAGTGAAGCATATTAACATATCTATTATCTCACATAATTATTTTTTGATGAAATTTGCTAAAATCTTAACAAAAATTCCCAATACAATTCAGTTTATTAACTTCAGCCTTCCTGTTATACATTCAGTCTCTAAACTCGTTCATCCTACATGTTATTTTTATCCTTTGACCTGCATCTCGGCATTTCTTCCCTTCCCAGCCCACTCCCATAGTAACTGCATTTTGTTTTCTATTTCTGTGTATTTCAGCTCTCCTCCCCACATTTGTAGGTGAGATCCTTTGCCTGGCTTATTTCACTTAGCAAAATTTCGTCCAAGTCCAGCCATGTTGTGGCAAATGGCAGGGTCTCATTTTTTAAGGCTGAATAATATTCCATTATGTACTATACCACATTTTCCTTATCCATTTGTTCATCCATGGGCTCTTAGATTTTTCCCATATCTTGGCTATTGGGAACAATGCACAGTGCATGGGAGTACAGACATCTTTGTGAGGTGATAATTTCCTTTCCTTTGGGAATATACCCAAAAGAGGGATTTTTATGTCGTACGGTAGTTCTATTTTTAATTTCTTTGGAAATGCCCCTTCTCTTCCATAATTGGTGTACCAGTCTACAGTCCTTCCAGCAGTTAAGGGTTCTTTTTTTCTTCATACTCCCCAACATTTGTTTTCTCTTATCTTTTTGATAATAGCCATCCTTATAGGTATGAGGTGGTATCTCAAAGTGATTTTAATTTGACTTTCCTTGATAGTGGTGTAAGCCCTTGTTTCTATACCTTTTACCCATTTTTACCTCTTCTTCGGAGAAACAGCTATTCAGATTGCCCATTTTTAAAATCAGGTTATTTGTTTTCCTGCTGTTAAGTTGTGTGAATTCTTTATGAATTTTGGTTTTCTTTTTTTTTTTTTTCCCAATACTGGGGATTGAACTTCATCTCCACTGAGCTACATCCCCAGCCCTTTTTATTATTAATTTTGAGGCAGGGTCTTACTAAACTTCCCAGACTGGTCTTAGACTTGCAGTCCTCCTGACTCAGCCTTCCAGAGTTCCTGGGATCATAGGTGTGCACCTCCCTGCCTGGTATAAATTTTAGATCAGTGTCTTACTTACGACTTGGGGTTTACGAATGTTTTTCCCAGTCCTAAGATTGCCTTTGCATTTGGTTAATTGTTTCCCTTCTGTGCAGAAGTTTTTTAGTTTGATATAATCCCAACTTTTTATTTTGCTTTTGTATTCTGTACTTTCAACATAACATTTTAAAAATTATCGCCAAGGCCATAGTTTTGAGATTTTCCCCTGTGTATTTTCCTACAATCTTTGTGATTTCAGTTCTTAAATTTACTTCCTTATCCATTTTGATCTCAACTCTTCTGTGTTTCCACAAGTGACAGGTTGCTGAAGAGGCTTGATTAGATTCATGTTTGACTTTTTTTTTTTTGACAAGACAACTTCATAAGTGGTGATGTGTTTCTCCATTGTGTATAGAATGTCTGTTTATGTTGTATTTATGATGTAAATGCTGGTCCTAATTCTGATTCTCTAGTTCTTTTCTTTCTGTCTATCAATTTCTTTGAATGCTGCTATGAAAAGAAAACCTCTTTTCTACTACTTGACTGGCCAGTGGTACAATTACTATACAAAAGGCAGGGCAGATACTTGGTTCATTCCATTCATTTACCAGTTTTCAAAATGATGAATTGATTCCCTAGTGTCCTTTATGATAACTAACTTGTTTTTTGAGTATCACAGTAAATTCGTGGACATAAAGATGTTTGACATATTTCAACCCACTTAATCATTGTATTCCCTAAGCTTTTGTCCCCTCCCCACCTTTATAGGATTTGTATCTATGGAAAAGTAGAAATTCACTGAAAACAAGAACTGGATTAATCAAGTGTAGAGGTGCTTTGCAAATGGCACTTGAGGTTTTCACTGATTGTCTCCTTTTTTTACAATGCGCATTTTGTACTTGGTTATATTAGCCAACTGCAGGGAAATTGCCCTCTTTAATTCTGTAGGAAAATTCATACATATCCAAAGGCTTTTCCAGGATTTTTAGAGTATTGGTGTAACAAGAGGAAAGGGTATTTTTTAAGAAGTTTATCATTACCAGCCAAGCGAGGTGACACATGCCTGTAATCCCAGTGGACTGGGAGGCTAAGGCAGGAGGATCACAAGCTCAAAGCCAGGCTCAGCAACTTAGCAAGGGCCTAACAACAAGACCCTGTCTCAAATTAGAAAGGACTCAACTTAAGTGCCCCTGGGGTTCAATCCCTGGTGCCAAAAAAAAAAAAAAAAAAGTTTATAATAATTCCAAACTAACTATATTAACCTAAACATCAGAATCTGAAAGCATTTAAGATTATCATAGAGCTCCACAAGTTGACCTTTCCTTGAGAACCTTATTATACACATAGTTGGAGACATCTCTAGTTTCTGAGACAGATTTCTAAAACATCAAATTTCTTCCTTTTCTTGGTGTAAGAAGTATATTGCTGGCCTCAGAATTTTCTAGAAAAGCAAATTTTATATAATGGAATACCAGCACTTATGTGCATTAGTACTAAATTTGCAAGCTTTTTTCTTTTAAGTAGGATTTTAAATACTTGTTAAAATGAAAACATACAGTAGCATTTACTGGATTTTGCAGTTTACAAAAACCCTTTTCACACTCATTGCTTTCTTTCTCTTTTGGTGCAAGGCTGAGGATCAAAACATCACACATGCTGGAGCACTCTACAGCTGAGTTAAATTCTCAGCCCTTATTATCACATTTCTTAAGCTTCACAGCAACTTAAGTTAATATTGAGTACTTATTGTCTGACAGATTCTATGCTGAGCCGTAATTTGGATTGTTTAGTTTTAATCTTCACAGCAATGTTGTGAGTGGGTATTTTTCTTATTCCTATTTATGAGTCAACTGTGGCTTAGAGAGGTTAAGAAGTTTGTCTGTGCCTTGTAGCTAGGAAGTGAAGGAGTCAGGGTTGAGTCCTTGCTCTTAACCACTGGGCATATATCCATGTCACCCCTATTTTACAGATTAAATAAACCACCCCTTGGAAATATTTGGAGACTTTTCCAAAGTTGCTTAATTAGCACGTGATGGAGTCAGGACCAGAATCCCTGAACCTCCCAAGTGCCAAGGCAGTGCTTTCTCCCAGCAGGCCCCTGGTGGAAGGGTCACAGTGGGTCAGCAACCCTGGTTTCCTCAGTCCTCTGCTGGAGCTTGCCCTAACAGCAACAGAGCCAGAAAGGTAGGATTGAAGATTTTAGTAGCAGCATTTTAACTTGATATAAATGACCCAGCTGAATTAGCACTAAATTAGGACAGTACGTATCAAGAGACTGAACTAGTACTTGTTATCTAAACCATATTCACGTTGTTCTCCACACTTGGATTTTTAGGTGGGAGACAATTATCTGGACCATTTATTCAGCTTGCTTTACTACTTTTCCAGCCACAGTATCTATTTTTTCCCTTGAGAAATACGTGCATCTCTTTGATGAATGATCTACCCAGAAGCCAGGAGTCCCTCCTACAATTCAAATTATAACAGCAGTAGCTGCTTTTTATTGTGTTTTCTGCTGTACAGAGTATTATGTTAAATACTTAATATTTTTACGAACTTATGATGATGTCGTTGTCATATGAAGAGATACGTACACAGGCATTTGCCAGATCATTCTCTATCACACTGCCTAAAGAAACAGAACATTAGAAATTCAGTTTGAGTATCTTGGGTACACTTCTCCAACTGTGTTTCCTCCCAGCTCCAGAGAGATAACCACTATCTTAAGTTTGGTGATTATTATTCCCATGCTTATAATTTTAATGGTTTTGAGGTTTTATGAAAATTGTATTTTATTATGTATAATCTCTGTCACTTGTATTTTTTTCATTCAACCTTATGTTTGTAAGAGTTGTCCCCATTGACAAGTATGCATCTGGTAATTTTTGAATTTTTATTACTGTTTAAAATTGTTTATAAAATACGTATACTACTGTTTATCCATTTTCCTCTTAATGGAACAGTATTTCTATGAGCATTCTTGTACACAGAGTTACCTGGGGTACATATACCTAGGAGTAGAATTACTGTGTCAGAGGATGTATTTATCTTCAGATTTGCTAGATATTGCCAAATTATTTACGTAGGGGTTGATTCGGTGTGCGCTCTGTTGAGCGGTGTCTGAGTTCTCATTTCTCTGCATCCTAAGCAGTAGTTGGTGTTATCAAACTTGAAAATTCTTGCTAATTATTGACTGTTAAATATTAATTTTGTGCTTTTTTACACATTTTTTTTCTTATTTGGTGTAAGTCTACCATTGTCAGGTTAGGAAAGTAAGCCTAAGAGAAGTGAAGTAACTTATTCAAGGTCATGCAACCAGAAGATGGCTGACCTTGGATTAAATGATAATTCCGCCAGAACCAAAGCCAATGCCTGTTCTTCTCCATCTTTTTACCTGGAAATCACAACATTGATGTTAATGTGTCAGCTTGGTAATTTAAGAGCTGATTGTGGAATTTTGTGCATTGTCTCCTGCTTTTTCTTTTCTTCATCTGTTTCTTGAGAACTTCCACCAAAATATAGAAGCATTGTGAAAAGAAAAAGCCAACCTTCCTGTTTTTAGTAAACTTGGTCCCTTTCCTCTAGTGTTCTCCCTTTGAGTTTTAGTAGATCCACCCCCACCTGTTTTCCTTTTTCCTCTCTAGCTTCTGCATATGAGAGAAAACATGCTACCCTTAACCTTTTGTTTTGTTTTTGTGGTGCTGGGGATTGAACCCAGGGCCTTGTGCATGCAAGGCAAACACTCTACCAACTGAGCTATATCCCCAGTCCCACCCTTAACATTTTGAATCTGACTTATTTCTCTTAACATGATGGTCTTGAGGGAATCTGGATATTTTTAAGAGTGCCTGAACCCTCAGGTAAAAAGGACAGGATATGTTCAGATCCTGAGTAGAGAATTGAATTGAAGCTTAAGTGAGAAAGGAGAGTACTAATTTTAAAAGACTACAAACTTGGGTAGTAGGCTACTTCTGGTGATTGTGAGTACGTGATTGCTTTGTTACTACAAAAGAGCAAAGGCACACTTGCTAGGCTATTTCTTAACATTCTCTTTCTTCACTAGATGTGTCATTTCAGGCATTCTGGGACATGAATCTTGACTCAGTTCTAGGCAACACTACTGGATCTGAGAATACCATCTGGTGGCTTTCTATAGACATCCAATTCGTGAAAGAGGGACATTCTCCCAATGCCAGTTCATCAGCCATTATATGAAAGGGGGAAATATACACCAAGTGAAGAACATATTCTGCCAGTTTCGTCTCTGCATTGAATAGTGCAAGCAGAACCAATAATAAGAGTTATTATATTAAGATCTCAGGATATCTTAGGATATTTCTAGTCAGATAACATTTTAGAGAGATGCCAACCATTGGAATCTCATCTCCCAATACCTATTTTGCAAGGTCTTTACCAGAAAGGTAATAGAGAGTTTCATTCACTGTTTTGGATAGTTATATTTTTATCCTAATTGAATTAGTAATTAAAATTTCATAGGCGAGCTCATAGTGGTATACCATATACATCACTGTAGATTTATAAAAGTAGCATCACATCCTATCTTTACCAGTCTAGACCAAATCCATGAGAATTCACATCATAAATGTAATGCTTCAGCTTAAAATAGTAAATTTTTTCTTTTTTTAATCACAAGTAACTTGGGAAGTTCAGTAACTATTCAATTAATTATGGAGCATATAGGGAATTGAAAATTAAAGGAAGTATGAATGGAGGCCATGTAGATCTTATTTTGTCTTAAAAGTGCCTAATAATAATCAGATAATACCTATCTTGTAGGGAATTTAAGAAGCATAATTTTTATAAGGCATTTTTAGTTCCCTACAGAAAACGTAGTTTAAAATGTTTAGTAGTTTTGTACTATGGTCCTATTTATTTTAACACTTATGTTTAAACATATTTAATTAATATTGTGTGTGTCAGTTTGAGCTCTGCTTTTTAAGTTCATTTTGTAGCAGTGTCAGTGATAAGTAACAAAATTTTCAAGTCCACACATACTGCTTTTTCTAAGAAACGCCTTTTCTTCCTTTTCAGGTAACAAATATACTCTAGAGACTCGACCCAACCAAGAAGGCATTGATGTAAGACAAGAGCTACTAAAATTCCATTCTACTTATTATTCCTCCAACTTAATGGCCATTTGTGTTCTGGGTCGAGGTAAGAATTTAAGTTTTCGTATAATTGGGTAATCTAAGTTTGTTTTTTTCTTTTTCTTTTCTATTTTGACTTTTTTCAAAATATTACAAGAAGGATATAAGATACAAGTATTTATCTGTTCAGTCTTTTTTTTTTTTTGGTACTAGGGATTGAACCCAGGTTCACTTAATCACTGGGCTGCATTCTCAGTTTTTTAAATTGAATGTCTTTATTTATTTTGGTGTCAGGAATTGAAACCAAGGGCTCTTAACCACTGAGCCACATCCCCAGCCCTCTTTTTTTTTTTTTTTTTTTTTTTTCTGTTTTGAAACAGGTTCTCACAAATTTGCTCAGGGCCTCAGTAAATTGCTGAGACTGGTTTGAACTTGTGATTTCTTGCCTCAGCCTCCTGAACCTCTGAGATTACAGGTGTGTGCCACCACATCCAGCAAACACGTGTTTTCTTTCTAGTGCTTAGTAATACATAGGGCTGGGGTTGTAATTTAGTGATAGAATATGTACTTAAGGATGTGCAAGGGCCGGGGTTCAACACCAAAATAATACTAATAGTAGTAGTAGTAGTAGTAATATGTGGGCATGGAAAGAAATTTGTCCCACATGGAAAGGTATAAAACAAAAATAAGTTCTTCCTCTTTTTCATGCATTCCCTGACAGCTATGCCTTTTCCTCAGAGACATCAATTTAAGGCTTTTGTTGTTTTACTTCTAAAAGTAGAATCTTCTTAATACGCTTTTTTGTGTCTGTTCAAAAAATTAGAAAATGAGATTATACTACATAACATTGTCTTTTAGCCTGCAGTTTTCACTTAAAAGAGCTTTAATGTCAGCACATACAGATTGCTCCTTCATATTGTGTGTGTGTGTGTGTGTGTGTGTATAAAACTTTGTAAACATTTACAAGTAAAACCCTTAATAAAGGAATATATGTAGGTAAAAACATAAAAGAAACTTGTTTAGGTGTTAATCAGTCTAATTTATCAACAGTTAAAAGTCTTTGAGTTACTTTGACATATTATGATATAGCATCCTTACAGATCTTAGAAGAGAGTTGTGATCATCTTACCCAAGAGCCTTATTTTATGGAGTAGTTAACCAGTTTGTGCAAGTATTTCATTGTCATGATTGATAAAGCTGGGGTTAGAAGCAAGTGCCCTGATCCCCCAACTAGGATTCTTTTCATCATTTTACACTATTTCCCCCCAAACTTTAAAATTTGACTTTTAACACTGGGTTTGGACTCTGTATTTATAAGGTGAATGTTATAATCTTTCTGCCAGTATTTTAGTATGTGCTTATACTACTAACTGTTCTATTATTGTTTTTAGTATGTTTTAAGTTTATTGCAAGATAATATTTGTGAAACAATTTTAATATTATGACATAATGTTTGAATATTTAAATTTTTATACCATGTAAAGGTAAAGTGTAATCATCAGTATTGTTTAGCAGCTTTAGAATTTACATAGGCAATGATAGGATTTACCTGAGTGTTTCATCTTTATCAGATGCCTCTTTTTGTTTGCTTGTTTTTTAATTACAGGTTTTCCTTTTAAAGGCCCCTAGATTTTCAGGAAATCTAAGGTCTTAAATACTGTTTGCTTTGTGTTATGATTAATTCTGTTTTCATTGCCTGTTTTCTTGTAGAATCTTTAGATGATTTAACTAATCTCGTGGTAAAGTTATTTTCTGAAGTAGAGAATAAAAATGTTCCATTGCCAGAATTTCCTGAGCACCCTTTCCAAGAAGAACATCTTAAAGTAAGTCCATGTATTATTGCTATTTTCTTTTTAATTTATGAATATATGTATCTAGTTTACAAGAAAATCAAGATTTTGTTACTTAATGTAGTTTTTAATATTTGTCAGGATAGCTGGGTGCAGTTCGTGACACATGCCTGTAATCCCCACAGCTTGGGAGGCTGAGGCAGGAAGATCACAAGTTCAAAACCTGCCTCATCAATTTCACAAGGCCCTAAACAACTTAGTGTCTCAAAATTTAAAAAAAAAAGGGGGGGGGGCTGGGGATGTGGCTCAGTGATTAAGCTCCCCTGGGTTCAATACCTGGCACCTGCCCAACCCCCCCCCCAACCCCCCGCCAAAATATATATATATATTTGTCAGAATAATCAAATCAAATTCATATTTATCAGGATCATCCGTCTTCATAAAAAATACCAATATGTTCTGATCTTTGCATGCTAAAAGTAGTTTTGATGTTTGTAGCCTTGGAACGCTATTGAAGATATTATATATTGCCAGAAGGAAAGCATCTCAAACTATCTAGCTTCAAGGTCCTGGGAACCAAACATGAACAGCTTACCCACTACAATGAAATTCTACTGAGAACATGATTCATTTATTTCTTTGTGATCTGGCAATCAATTTTGCTCCTAAATTTGGGTTTTTTTCCATGAAAATCAATGTTCTCTATAACTTATAAATATTTTATTCAGTAGGAGTTGACTATAGTGAATCTTCTGTGATTTATTTTTGTTTTGTTTTGTTTTTTTTTCCACCAGCAACTTTATAAAATAGTGCCCATTAAGGATATTAGGAATCTTTATGTAACATTTCCCATACCTGACCTTCAGAAATACTATAAATCAAATCCTGGTCATTATCTTGGTCATCTGATTGGGCATGAAGGTCCTGGAAGTCTGTTATCAGAACTTAAATCAAAGGGTAAGTGCCTTGGGTAGCACTCTCTGAGTGCAGTATACCCCACAACACCTTTCACTCTGACTTTCATTTTCTCCTAAATATTTTACTATAAAGGAACATTTTTAAATTGAGACTGGGGTTACTGAGTAAAGTGATTATTAATGTGCTGTTTTTTTTTTTTTACTTTGGGGACTTTTTATCATAATTTTATTTTACTCGTTAGTATTAAGCCATGAAGATTAGAAATTTCAAAAGAATCCATCTCAAATGATTTTTGTTATTGTTTTTGTTTTTGTTTTGTGGTGCTGGGGATCAAACCCAGAACCTCATGTGTGCTGGCTAACCAAGTACTCTGTCTCTGAGCTGTACCTGCAGCCATGTTTTGAATAAGAAAAACTTTAAAAAATAGCAGCCTACATTGCATGTTCTTTACTGTCTCTGTGAAATGTCAGTACATAATATTTATTTGCCTGTGTAATCCATCAAATCAGAAGGGTAGAGGTTCTAGGTAATAGAATAGATGATCTCCCAGGACCCTCCAATCTCATACTCTTTTCTTTCACATAACATTTAAAACACAGTAGTCACAATTTCTTAATTGGAAATTGACTTGAGGAATCCTTAGGAAAGCTTCTATCCCATAAATCCCTTAATCTGAAAGTACTTTTCTGAACATATTTTTTTTCCTCTGCAATTGGTTTCCTAATCTCTTGTGACATATAATTTTTCTTTTTAAAAATCCTTCGTCTTGAAAGAAACCACACCTGAAATCATGTTGATTTTCTTTGAATATTGCAGGCTGGGTAAATACCCTCGTTGGTGGACAGAAGGAAGGAGCTCGAGGTTTTATGTTTTTTATCATTAATGTGGACTTAACTGAGGAAGGATTGTGTAAGTATTGATTGATCTTGCTGTTGAATGAAAATTGAATTCTTATGATTTTTCTTTATTTCTTTATGCTGTGGATCTGTTTTATGTGGAAAAGCTATTAACACTTGAATTCATACAGCTTATTCATATATTTTTCACGTGTAAGTTGGCATTTGTTTTGTGGATGAGTTTGCCCCTCAACAACTGATCATTATGTTGCACTTATAAGATGTGTACTTGGCTTTTCATTTGCTCATTTCCTACCCCAAAACCCCTTCTGTCACATATTGCTAAGCCCAGAGGGCCATGTGTGGGTCACCTAAAACCAGTCTCAGGGAGGTGAGGACTCTGTTTTCTAAGAGGGACCATCTTTCACTTACCTGACTTTACCTTAGTAGTGAGCTCACTGCTTTGAAGGATTCAAGGACTGAATGGTTTTTAAGTGTGCCCCTTTTTTCCAGTACATGTTGAAGATATAATTTTGCACATGTTTCAATACATTCAGAAGTTACGTGCAGAAGGACCTCAAGAATGGGTTTTCCAAGAGTGCAAGGTACTTTTGTTTCACCAAAATTTTTCTTAAGGAATCTATTTTTAAAAAAACAAATATATGTGAATTAATTTAAATTTAAGGCCCATTTAAACTTTAAAAATTTTTTTCCTCATTAAAGTTAAAATTTTGCAATGCATTGTAGTATTAGTTAAGACTTAGTTGCCCTAGTCTGGTTTGCTGCATGGGCACAACTGAGAGTTAAGGCATCATGTAGCCTTTTTTAGGAGGGAAAAGGAAAGAAAGTAGATTGCTTTTCTATCCCTTAGAAGAAAACCAACAGTTTGTTAAGCTGGTATTTTTCAGGATTTAATGTTACTCCCTGCCTGAAGTTGCATTAAGTCTGTCATTTCCAGATCTGGTAATAAAATCTGTAGCATACTCAGAGAAATAGTGAATTGTTTCATGTATGATTGTGTTCTGAAAAGTGATTTTATTATTGTATGTATGAAAAAAACCTAGCTATTCTTTTGTTTTCTTTTGCATAAAACAAAAGATGTTTGTCTTCTGAAATTTTAGAGGCTTCTTTTGAAAGGTTTTTTTTTTTTTTTTTAATATGTACTTCGTATTTGGCCTATCGAGGTTCAAAATGTATTTTAGGTTAAAAAACATCCTCTTTAGGTAAAAGTTTTTAAAGTTTTAATCTGGCTGCAATTCTTTGGGTCACTAAAATCATCATCTGTGAAATAGTTGGATCTCACAAGCTTCTTTTGCAGTTTCTCTAATTCTTTGATTAATAGTTTTAACAGTTGAGGCTATAGAATCATATTTGTTTTACCTATTGTTCACCTATTTTACTCTAAATTGGTTGAATTTGATACACATTAAGAAGTTTTCTTTCCATATTCTCTGCATTTCTAAATCAAGCATAGCTATTTTTTCATAAAGTGTGATAAGGTTAAATGTGAAGTAGAAAGTTTATGGTTCAACTGAAACAAAAAAATGAAATAATAGTTGACTTTTATTTTTATTCACTTTATGTTTTAGGACTTGAATGCCGTTGCCTTTAGGTTTAAAGATAAAGAGAGGCCACGGGGCTATACATCTAAGATTGCAGGAATATTGCATGTAAGTTTTTTGTTATTTTACTTTTTATATTAGTGTATACAGTATTTCAGATAGTGCATAGAACCTTTAGACTTAGTAGCAATGGGGCAAACTGATGACCAGATATGTTTCAATTCTTAATTTTCATCATCTTAAAAATTGTCATCCATAATATTTTCATTACATAAACATTTTGTTTATTGACTTTAAATATTTTTTATTTTTCCATATTTTTATTGGTGCATTATAATTATAGTTGTAGGATTTATTGTAAAATATTCATACATGCACATGATATGACACTATAATTTAGTCAGTATCATTCCCTAGTGTTTCCCCAATACATTTCACTTCTATAATATGTCAGGCATTACCTCTGTGAAAACTTTAGATCATCTACTTTCTTCCATTTCCTTTGTTACCAGTATAGTCTGAGCTACCACAGTTTCTTACCTGGACTGCCATCATCGTCTCTTACCTGGAATCTTGTTCACCATCTTGTTCCACACTGTGATTTATTTTTCTAACCTTGGTGATCTTTTGAAAACTAAAATCAGATTGTTTCCTGCCTCTGTTTAAAGTCCTCTTATGGTTTTCCATCAGAGTTAGCCTAAAATTCAAATTATTCTTTGGCTTATAAGGTGTTCTGGCCCCACCCTGTCTGGCCACATTCCATACCACTCTCCATTCCACCTGTCCTATTCCCATCTACTCCAGTTATATTGGCTCGTCTTCTAATTCCCACCCTCCCCCTCGCCCCCAATACCAGGAATTGAACCCTGGGGTGCTTAACCACTGAGCCACCTCCCCAGCCCTTTTTATTTTTTATTTTGAGATAGGATCTTGCTAAGTTGCTTGGGTTCTTGTTAAATTGCTAAGATTGGCTTTGAATTTATAATCCTCCTGCCTCAGCTTCCCAAGCCACTGGGATTATAGGCATCTGCCACTAGCCCAGCTCTTCATCTAATTTTTTTTTTTGGTGCTGGAGATCAAACCCAGGGCCTTGTGCTTATAAGGCAAGCACTCTACCGACTGAGCTATCTCCCCAGCCCCTCTTCATCTAATTTTTAATCATTAAGTTTATTCTTCCATTTAGGACCTTTACATGTGCTGCTTTTTGTACATGCAATATTCTTCCATCTGATCTTTGCATGGCTAGGTTCTCTTCATTTGTGGGGAGGTTGGAGTACGGGGGTTGAACCCAGGAGTGCTTTATTTACCCTGAGTTACATCCCCAGCCCTTTTTATTTTGAGATAGAATTTCTCTAAATTGCTTAGGCTGGCTGTGAACTTGGCAATCTTCCTCCTGAGTAGCTAGGATTACAAGTGTGCACCACTATACCTGGCATCTCCTTATCATTTGAATCACCACTCAGATGTCTCCTTAAAGAGTTCTGCCCTGGGCCTCCCAATTTAAATTAATGCCCCTGTTTCTCATTTTCAATATTCTTCATAGTACCTGTTACTAAAATCACATTTTTTTTTTTAAATTGTTTGCCTCCCTCCCAATTAGAATGTTTCCTGGAGGACAGTGACTTAATATGTATTATCTACCATTGTATCCTCAGTACCTAGCACAATGGCTGGCACAGAATAAGGTGTTCTTAAATTTTTATTGAACTAATGAATCAGTCTCAGTGTCTTAGAAGTTGCTTTATTTAAGTGTCTTCTACTGCATTGTTTTTCTACACGAACCAAAAATGTAATCCATTTCTTCCCACAACTTTCTAAATGCTTATGTGATTTTATTTATAGAAATTCGGGAGGAAATTTTGTTTTTAAAACCATATTACTTTATAAAACTGATCAGTATATGAAAAATACTCTATTAGCATTTCACTGCCCAATTTTCTTTATTACCATATACTGAGTTTTTAACCCAAAATAGTGCTCATATTTTTCCTTGAAAGAAATGTGATTTTGCTATCTACAATAAGAGTATATTTGGGGATAAAAACTGTATTAGAGCTGGGCTTGATGGCATACACATGTAATCCTAGCAGCTTGGGAGGCTGAGGCAGCAGGATCAAGAGTTCAAAGCCAGCCTTAGCAAAAACAAGGTGCTAAGCAACTCAGTGAGACCCTGTCTTGAGATAAAATATAAAAAGGACTAAGGATGTGGCTCAGTAGTTAAGTGCCTCTGGGTTCAATCTCCAGTACCAAAAAAAAAAAAAAAAAAAAAAAAAAAGCGTATTTGGCAGAATCATCACACAATATGAGCCTACTTAAAGATGTGGTCGGTAGAACTTGTGTGTACCCAGTGGTAGAACATTTGCCTAGCATGCTCAGGGCCATGGGTTTGATCCCCAGCACCACAGAGGACAAAAAAAAAAAAAGGTGAAGGAAAAGAATTCAGGAATACCTTTTTTTCTGGTTGAGTAGATTTTAACTTAGGGGCTGAGAGTGGTGAAGTAATGGATGTAATATATTATAGATCTGTTTGCTTTAATAAGTGAAGCTCTATGGTAGCCTTGCAAATTTTTATTTATTTACATTTTCCTTTTTCAAAGTATTATCCCCTAGAAGAAGTACTCACAGCTGAATATTTACTGGAAGAATTTAGACCTGACTTAATAGAGATGGTTCTTGATAAACTCAGACCAGAGAATGTCCGGTGAGTCACTTATAAATTTTACTATTACATAGAAAATTTTCAATAATGATTAGAATCTGAAAATTTGAAATGGTAAATGAAATACTTTCAAACTTTTTATCAAGCATGAGTAACAGAAGTTGAGAATAGCATAATGAACCAACACCAAGATTCAGCAGTTACATGGGCCATCTTTTTATCTAGTCCCACCCTTTTCACTCATCATCCCTGTCTCCTAGATTATTTTGAGGAAATATCTCTAAAAGATCAAGGTGTTTTTCTAAAAACCAGTCAAATTTCATTATAATGAATGAAATATAATAAATTTTCTTAGCATGTCTTTTTTATTTAAGTGACCAAAGTATTAGCTCACCTATATTATATGGCTTTTACAGGTAAAGGCTTTTTTTTTTTTTTTTTTTTTTTTTTTTTTTTGGTACTAGGGATAGAACCCAGGTGTACTTAATCACTGAGCCACATCCCCAGCCCTTTTTTATATTTTATTTAGAGACAGTCTTGCTAAGTTGCTCGGGGCCTTGCTAAATTGCTGAGGCTGTCTTTAAACTCTCAATCCTCCTGCTTCATTCTCCCAAACTGCTGAGATTACAGGCGTGAGCTACCACACCCAGCTGCCACCCTGCTTTATTCAAGGTGAAGTAATGATTACAGTCCCAGAATCCTTCTGACTAGTAGCTAACCAGGAAATCAAAAATTCAAGCTTTTATATTGGCATTTTTTTTGCTAGAGGAAGATCATTCCCAAAGAGCTTGTGGGCTATCACATACTTCTGCCTTAAAATTCAATTTCATCTATATAGTCAGTCTAAAGTTAAGTGATGGAAATGACAGAGGAAAACAAACCAAATTCAAACTCAGTTTCTCTTCACTCAACATACACTTCTGACACCAGCTATGTGGGAGTCTTACACTCACCCATCAAGCAAGGAGTGCTGCAGCAGTAGACACTAGCAATACAGCGCAGATCTGACATGACCTGGAGCTTGGATTTAGTTAAATGTTTTATTTAATAATAGAGTATTTGGGTGGGTACAGATAATTATTAAACTTAGAATTTTTAATGTGTAATAAGATGCCTTGATTTCCTAGTTTAGAAAATACATAAGCATCAAAATTTAGAAATATTCCTCAGTGAGCTGGATGTGGTAGCACAAATTTGTAATCCCAGTGATTTAGGAGGCTGAGACAGAAAGGATCACAAGTTCTGGGCCAGCCTGGGCAACCTAGTGAAACTCAGACTCAAAATAAAAGCATAAAGGTCTAGGGATACATAACTCAATGGTAGAACTTCCCTGAGTTCAATCCACAGTACCGCCAAAAAAATAAAAACAAAAAACTTCCTCAATGATAATAACTTACGATTGCTTAGAAATTAAATCTCGTTTTACATATCCAGTAAGAACAGGTTACAGAGGTCTCATAGTCATTCTCGTTGCCAGTATTTTAATTACATATTTGTTGCCTAATCCTTAATTAATCAGGACTTGATTATGATATGGAAAATCCTATTAAAGAACTAGTAGAAGTTACTGAAAGCTAAAGATAAGTAAGTTATTCTTTTTTTTCCCCCTCCTACTGGGATTGAAACCAGGGGCACTTCACCACAGAGCTACATCCCCAGCCCTTTTTATTTTTAATTTTGAGACAGTCTCACTAAGTTGCTTGGGCTGGCCTTGAACTTGTGACCCTTTCACCCCAGACTTCCAAGCCACTGAGATTACCGTCACGCACCACTGGCCATTTATTAGTTCTTTAACCTTCAGGTATTTTTTCTCCTTCTCTTCATATAATACCCAAACTTTTCCCACCTTTGTAATGAACATTAGGTTAGCCACTAGGCAGGTCCAGACTGCTGACAGTACTACTGGTATAGGAAGTGCTATACCACTCAGTCCACTTCCAGATAGGACAGAGTTACATAGGTACAGAATCAGTGGGCTTTCTGATCAGTAGGCAAAACGGTGGCATTTACTGTTAGTGCTAACTTTACTAAACAGAGTAAAGACACAGTTGTACCCTTTCGGGCCTTTTCTGACATAGAGATTTAATGATGTAGTAAACAGTTTCTTACATGCCTGCTTCTAGCACTTGGGGTCATAGCCCTGATCCTGCAACCCCTGTATCAGGTGGAGGTGGGAGAATGGAGGTTATATGGAGAAGAAGAAAAAGTCATTATACCAGTATATTCCTCTCTTGGCAAGAATTGTATGGTCATACCTATAACACTCTTCACCAGCGCCTCTTCCCAAATCTACTAATAAAATGGAGAAATATCTAATAGTGGGGACACTTCTTCAGTACACCTCTGATATTGAGGGTGAACTCACACTCATAAAGGCACATAAGCCAATCCTTCAGGCCTGTATCTCTGCCTATTTTAGACAACCAATCTTTCAACTGTCCACTACACTTTTTTATTAAACTGTGAGTCTGTGAAGGATATCTTCTGGCCATAGCTGAACATCATAGTCTGCATGGTGCATTTCTTGGTCTGAGGAAAAGAAGTTCTGCCATCCTAATTCTCTCTCCCATTTTGGTTCTTCTGTAGCATTTACATGTTCCATTAGATAATTAAAGCACAGCTCAGAGTCAGTGTTCACCTGTCAAGACCCATCTGTAGCCTTCTCCCTGCCTCCCAGGCTACCAGCACCATTTTCACATGCCAGCTATGTTCAGGGGCTTCCCACCAAGGAATCCACCACTCATCCATTGGCAAGTCTCACTCTCTTTTGCTGGCAGGCAGAATAGTTTCTTTTTTGGCATTTTGTTCCTCAAAGTATACAACAAGAATGTGTCTAGATTCATTCCATCTCTGCATTGCTATAGTACCCCATGTCTGTTCATTTCACAGACCCAGATGGCCACCCTAGATGACACTTGGAAATATCTGCTCATCAATTCTAGTTGCCTTCTGAACTTGGAAAGGGATTCTTCTGATGGGCATCAAAATGTCCTACTTTAATGAGCCCCTCAAGTTTCCATCCAGCTGTACCTCATACGCCATTCCTTTAATAGGCCAGGTTTCCATTTCCTTCCTGTGTGAGCATATGTCCAGGCCTTTAGCTATTGCCCATAAGTCAGTAAAAATCTAAAACACAGGGCTTTTACCTCTGTTTAGTCCTTCAGCATGCAACTCAGCCCACTGGACTGGTTTGTTTTTACCTTCTTCAGTCAGTGTGGCAGCCTTCCAAAACGAATGCTCTTTACAGTAGAATGAATCGGACGTAACTCTCCTATGTTCATATATGAATACACCACCAGTGAAACTCCACAGCATGTACAACCACAAGAATGGGATCCTAATTAGAATAAGCTATACTCTGTGCATGTATATGTCAAAATACATTTTACTGTCGTATATCTAAAAACAAATTAAAAAAAAAAAGAATGTCCTTCATTCCACCTTGAATCTTAAATCTGCACACTGGGCACTCTTTGTCAGTCAGTCAATAACTGTTTTAGGACACTGTCCAAGTGTCAGTAGAATCCAGCTGCTTCTCAGGCAGTGTCAGAGTCAGTTCTGGGCAGGAGGGGCTCCCTAATTTTGAGTGTCTCCTCACTGCATTCTTCAGGTGACCTGATCCTATATAAATCATTTCCATTTTATTATGGAACTCTTCTGGGGAATGCTGTGCCATTAGTGTATTTTGACATCACTCAATACATTGTGGGTTATTTCAGGTTTCAGAATTGTTTTACCTACTTACTTCATTGAGACAGTCTCAATGTTTCATTGCAAGGTACTGAATGCCCTTCAAGTGGAAATTCTCTAGTCCAAAGTTCCAGGCGTTGTCATGGAGAGGACTGTTTATTGGATTTTATTCTAAGCCCCAATCTACATTCCACATAGGGATCAAAGAATTTGAACATACCAGCACTTCAGCTTCTTTTTTACACTGTGTGGATTCATTTCCACTTAGCATGTGCAATTAATATTGCTTAAAGGGGGAATTTACATGTTCTGTTTTACAGTACTTGGTAAAGGAAGTTTTCCCTGGCCAGGCATAATATCCATTTCCATAAAACATTTAGGTAAAGGAGACACACTTTCTTTATATAAAGCCTATTTAAGCATTCCAACTTTTGTAATCCTACCCACCCTTATGTTTTTATGTTGTAATCCCAGAAACTTCTCTTCTCCACCCCTAGATTATTTTACCCTCTCTTGCACAAAAGGCTTTGGGTCCCCAGCAAGTATTGAGCCAAGAGACTTGGCTCTTTGCTTAATCTTTATCTTGATTAATTTGTCTGACCATTGCCCCATATCTCTCATTGTAATACCTACCTTCTGAACTGATTGAATTCCTCCAAGTCAGGATAATACAACAAACTTGCATGTAGTCCTTTAACGTTGGGGGACTATCAGGGACTCCCTTTGGTTCATCCATTCTTCAGTAGGATCATATTAAAACCTATGTTTTAACCCTATCAGTGCCATTTTTTATTCATCCTACTCTTAATAACCACCTAAAGATGTCCCTCCTATTGAAATGAGTTCCTGTAACTCTCCTTTCTTTTTTCTTAGTTTTTGACTTTTAGAATTTTTTTAATGTTTTCTCTATTTATCTGATTTATCCCTTTTTTCTTCTTCCTCCATCTCCTTGTCCTCTTTCTTTATTTTTTATTTTTGGACAGTGCTGTAGATCAAACCCAACCCAATGCCTCAGGCCACAGGGTAGACAAACTTCAACCCAAGCTGTTAACTTGCTTTTTTTTTTTTTTTTAATTTATTCTTATTAGTTATATATGACAGTAGAATGTATTTTGACATATTACACCTAAAAGGAGTATAACTTCCCATTCTTCTAGTTGTACATGATGTGGAATTACATTGGTTATGTATTCATATATGTACCTAAAATAATGTCCAATTCATTCTACCATCTTTCCTGTTCTCATTCCCCCTCCCTTCTCTTCATGCCCTTTTGTCTAATCTAAAGTACTTCTAATCTTCCCTACCCTCTGCCTTATTATGAGTTAGCATTCACATATCAGAGAAAACATTTCAGGCCTGCCTTTTTTTTTTTTTAATATCTATTTTTAGTTGTAGGTGGACCCAATACCTTTATTTTATTTTTTTGTGGTGCTGATCGAACCCAGAACCTCATATGTGCTAGGCAATCGCACTACCACTGAGCCACAACCCAGCCCAACGCTACCTTGCTTCCTAACACCATTTACTATCTCTGCCTTCCTGGATGAGGCCTTGACTTTCCCTTTTGCCTTTTTCCATCCCCTTGTTAATTAATTAGTTCTTAGCATCTGTGAGACTCAAGAGGGGAGATAAGTCTTCTCTGATTACAGTTCAAGTTTTGCAGCTATAAAGATACATGGTATATCCATGCAAAAGGGGCCTCCTTAATACTGCAGATCATAACCTGGGTAACAGATGTCCCATTGGTCTTAAAGTTTGTCCCTCATGATTTACATATGAAGCATATCAGTTGCTTCTTCTGGCATTATAGGTGTAGTCAAGCAGTCCTCCTGAGAGTAAAGAGACCTCAGAGTGGCTTTTATCCAGTCCACCAGACTGACTGATCCATTAGGAACAACTTTCTGTATATCTGCATCACATATAGGTAGCCATCTGTGAATGTTCTATAGCAAGATGTGGATCCTGCATGTACACAAACATGCTCTTCCATTTTCCAGCATTCAAAACCAGAGATGCTGCTCCTAAATTACTCTCAGAATCCATTTTAGTTAAGGCTCCTTAGGAAACTGATGATACTGTTCTACAAAATGAAGCAGTTGCTTCACGTTATACTTTTCTTGGTTTTCCCTCTCCTCACATTGACTACCAGAATCTTGGTAAGCAAGAGTCTTAGAGATGCTTTTTGTTGTTTCTGCATAATTTTTTCCTTGGGCAACTTTGATGATAGTGGCCCATACTCAGACTCAAAAATTTGAGCTTGACCTAGCATCAAGGTCCAACCCATTACTCTACTTTACTTTTGATTTGGCTATTATAGATAGTAGTGATCAAGGGATTATTATGTATTTTGACTTTTTCTTATTAGTTTGTATTTCCTTATGCATACAGTTAACTAGTTCCTTGGGAGTTGGATTCATCTCTAAATTCCAGTGGTAACTGTTACCTTTAGAGACAGACTACAGCACAGCTGCTCCTCCATACCAGGGGTGACTACATGGCCACCCAGAAATCAAAAGTTCTTCATTCTTCACTCTTTTTTCCTTTCTCTTCCCAAATCATGTTTTCTGGAAGGCTAGCACATCATACTTATGATACCAAATGTGTTAGAAAAACCAAAAACCATGTTTTTCCTATGCTCTCACACAACAACAATCCACACAGAAGACTTCTATGACTTCAAGAGATGAAAGTTTCTCACCACCAGCAAGCATGCACTTCTATAGCAGACACCAAGTTAGGTGTCCTTTAATCCAGTTCATTGCTGACACTATCTCCACATAGTGTCAGTTCCCACATATTGAAATCTTAGGTCCTAAGACTGCCCCTTTCCTACTTTAGATACCAGTTATAAGACCTAGTTTGATTTGTGCTTTTGACCAGCCAGCCATAAATCAGTGTTTCCACAACAAACTCCTGGGTTGAATTCAATTAATTTGATTGAGTGAATCACAGAACTCTGGGAAACACTTATGTATGCCTACTAGTTTATTGTAAAGAATATTACAAAGGATAATAGATCAAGAGATGTATACAGCGAGGTATGGGAGGAGCTCAGAACTTCCATGCTGTCTCCAGACATACTATCTTCCTGGAACTTCCATGTGTTCATCTCTTTAGAAGCCCTCCAGGTTTATCCTTTTCAATACTTAGGGAGACTTCACTGCATACACATAATGGAAGCAAGGAGAACCATGTTAAAAGTGTGATTGGACAAGAAAGATATGAACTAACACTAATGTACTGTGGGAGACAACCCTGCAAGGCCTGTCTGCTTCAGAGTTCTTGGCCTCTGTGCAGCATACCTCCCTCCAGGGAATGGTATGGAACAGGACTTCTCTGAAATGAGGAGGTCTGTATGACCCACTATCAGACAAGGCTGGATCAGAGAAATTTCCTTATGACCCAGTCTAATACAGAAAAACAAGGAAATGTTCGAGTTTTTATGATATATCTTAAGGAAAAAAATAAAAATTCTAGTTACTCTGCCTTTGGGAGGCAGTTATGAGCCAGGAAAACAAGTAAAGTAAAAACCAAAAACTGTATGTATCATAATATCACAGGTGCCAAAGTGATTAAGTTAGGAAAGGAAAATCTTTTTAACAAATGGTCCTGCTCATATACTAACTACACATCCAAACTGGAACAAAAAAGAAAGAAACTTGACCTTTATTTTATACCATTCACAAAAACTAATTTGAAATAGATCAGAAATCTGTATGTAAACACTGAAACTATAAAACGTCAGAAGAAAACATGAGAAAATATCTTTAAAACCTTGAGATAGACAAAGAACACAAAATCAGTAACTGTTAAAGAAAGACATTGAAAAATTAATTTCTTCATGATTTAAAACTTTTACTCATTAAGTGGTATGTGTGTATGTGTTTATGTTTACTTAAAAAACATGGAAGAAAAACATCCTGGACATACATTCACTCATTTTAGACAAGTGAAATAATTTAAATATTAGATTTAAATATTAGTATTTTCCTCAATGTAGTTACATAGTCTAAAGAAAAACCTAAATACTGTTGAATTTTATTATATACCTTCTAAAAACAAAACCTCTAACATGGGGAGGAAGAGTTTTAAATGTAATAATAGAACTCACTAGGCAGTCTGTGAGCTTACTTCCAATGACCAGTTTTGTGGATTTGTCATCTACTGGTCTTGAAATTTTGGATCACTTGTTTTCCTTTTTTGTTTTTTTGCTGTGCTGGAGATTGAACCCAGGACCTTGTGCTTGCCTACAAGCATTGTACCAACTAAGCTATATTCCCCAGACCAGATCACTTGTTTTCTTCAACCAGTGTTTATTAAATTACTAATGTCAAGCTCAAGTTCACATTCCTGCAAGGGAGGCTTAAGAAAAGTTAACTCTAAATAATGTTATGAACACTGGCTTTCATTTCATTTTCTTGAACCTGCAAAATGGGGATAGTACTTACATAATTTGTGTGATGCAGAATGATTTACCAAATTTGAAAGGTATTATGCAAACACAAGCTAATCCTATTTTAGATTATATCATCCAATAAAAAAGTTCTTTTTTGGCAAGGAAAAAAAGTCTGTTTGGGTACTAGGGATTAAACCCACAGCCTCTTGCTGCTAAATGCTGAGCTACATCCCCATTCCACCAAAAATCATGATTTAAATTATGATTTTTGCTGCTCTAGACGTAGTAATTTGACCCACTAATTCTTTGTAGGAATGAATTTGCTGGAGTATGCATTCTACTTTTGATTAAATTGCATGTTTCTAAATTTGATATCTTAGACAATTAGAGCTAAGTATCTCTTTTTCTCTTTACCTTCACTTTTAAAAAACAGTGCTTTACCTCTCCAAGATTCAAATCTGTGACACTTATAATTGTAACTGCAACAGCTCAGTATAGAACAGCCTGGGATAATATTGCCAGCTGCCAGGCCTGGTGTTGCTCAAGGATACAGTTGCTTTCTTTAATACCCACTGAAACAAGCTTGACATAATCAGGGATGGGGTCCTTGATCCATTGTGAGTTGAGTTTTGTGCCCGATGAGAGATAGGGGTTTAGTTTCATTCTGTTGCATATGGATTTCCAGTTTTCCCAGCACCATTTGTTGAAGAGGCTATCTTTTCTCCATTGCATATTTTTGGCACCTTTGTCTAGTATGAGAAAATCGTATTTATTTTGGTTTGTGTCCGTGTCCTCTATTCTGTACCATTGATCTACCTGTCTATTCTGGTGCCAATACCATGCCATTTTTGTTACTATTGCTTTGTAGTATAGTTGAAGATCTGGTATTGCGATACCCCGTTTCATTCTTCCTGCTAAGGATTGCTTTAGCTATTCTGGGTTTCTTATTCTTCCTGATGAATTTCATGATTGCTTGCTCTATTTCTGTGAGGTACGTCATTGGGATTTTTAATTGGAATTGCATTGAATCTGTATAGCACTTTTGGTAGTATGGCCATTTTGACAATATTAATTCTTCCTATCCAAGAACATGGGAGATCTTTCCATCTTCTAAGGTCTTCCTTAATTTCTTTCTTCAATGTTTTGTAGTTTTCATTGTAGAGATCTTTTACCTCTTTGGTTAGATTGATGCCCAAGTATTTTATTTTTTTTGAGGCTATTGCAAATGGGGTTATTTTCCTCATTTCCCTTTCAGCTGTTTCATCGCTTGCGTATAAAAATGCTGTAGATTTATGCGTGTTGATTTTATAGCCTGCTATTTTGCTGAATTCACTGATGAGGTCTAGAAGTTTTCTGGAGGAGGTTTTTGGATCCTCTAAATATTGAATCATGTCATCGGCAAATAGTGACAGCTTAAGTTCCTCTTTTCCTATTCGTATTCCTTTAATTTCTTTAGTCTGCCTAATTGCTCTGGCTAGAGTTTCGAGGACAGTGATGAATAGAAGTGGTGAAAGAGGACATCCCTGTCTTGTTCCTGTTTTTAAAGGGAATGGTTTCAGTTTTTCTCCATTAAGAATGATGTTGGCCATGGGCTTCGCATAAATAGCCTTTACAATGTTCAGGTATGTTCCTACTGTCCCTATTTTTTCTAGTGTTTTGAGCATGAAGGACTGTTGTATTTTGTCAAATGCTTTTTCTGCGTCAATTGAAATAACCATATGATTCTTATCCTTAAGTCTATTGACATGATGGATTACGTTTATTGATTTACAAATGTTGAACCATCCTTGCATTCCAGGAATGAACCCCACTTGATCATGGTGCACAATTTTCTTAATATGTTTTTGGATACGGTTTGCCAATATTTTGTTAAGGATCTTTGCATCTATATTCATCAAGGATATTGATCTAAAATTTTCTTTCCTTGATGTGTCTTTGCCTGGTTTGGGTAGGAGGGTGATATTAGCTTCATAGAATGAGTTCGGTAGGGTACCCTCCTTTTCTATTTCCTGGAATACTTTGAGAAGTATTGGAATGAGTTGTTCTTTGAAGGTCTTGTAGAACTCGGCTGAGAATCCGTCTGGTCCTGGGCTTTTCTTGGATGGTAGATTTTTAATGGCTTCTTCTATTTCATTGCTTGATATTCATCTGTTTAAATTGTGTATGTCCTCCTGGTTCAGTTTGGGAGGAGCATATGTCTCTAGAAATTTGTCAATGTCTTCGGTACTTTCTATTTTGTTGGAATACAGATTTTCAAAGTAGCTTCTCATTATGTTCTGTATCTCAGTGGTGTCTGTTGTGATATTTCCTTTTGCAGCATATATTTTAGTAATTTGAGTCTTCTCTCTCCGCTTTGTTAGTGTGACTAAGGGTTTATCTATTTTGTTTACTTTCTCAAAGAACCAACTTTTTGTTATGTCAATTTTTTGAATAGTTTCTTTTGTTTCAATTTCATTGATTTCAGCTCTGATTTTAATTATTTCCTGTCTTCTACTACTTTTACTGTTATTCTGTTCTTCTTTTTCTAGGGCTTTGAGCTGTAATGTTAGGTCATTCAATTGTTGACTTTTCATTCTTTTCTGGAATGCGCTCCATGGAATGAATTTTCCTTTTAGTACTGCTTTCATAGTGTCCCAGAGATTTTGATATGTTGTATCATCATTCTCATTGACCTCTAGGAATTTTTTAATCTCCTCCCTGATGTTTTTTGTTATCCATGTTTCATTCAATAGCATATTATTTAGTCTCCAAGTGTTGGAGTAATTTCCTTTTTTTACTATGTCATTGATTTCTACTCTCAGTCCATTATGATCTGATAGAACACAAGGCAGTATCTCTATTTTTTTGCATTTCCTAATGGCTGCTTTGTGGCATAACATATGGTCTATTTTCGAGAAGGTTCCATGTGCTGCTGAGAAGAAAGTGTATCCACTCGTTGATGGATGGAATATTCTATATATGTCTATTAAGTCTAGGTTATTGATTGTGTTATTGAGTTCTATGGTTTCTTTGGTTGGATTTTGTTTGGAAGATCTATCAAGTGGTGATAGCGGTGCGTTAAAGTCGCCCAGAATTATTGTGTTGTGGTCTATGTGATTCTTGAAATTGAGAAGGATTTGTTTGATGTACAGGAATGCACCATTGTTTGGGGCATAAATATTTACTATTTTTATGTCTTCCTGATTTATGGTTCCCTTAAACAGTATGAAATGTCCTTCTTTATCCCTTCTGACTAACTTTGGCTTGAAGTCCACTTTATCTGATATAAGGATGGAAACCCCCGCTTTTTTACTGGGTCCATGTGCATGGTAGGTTTTTTCCCATCCTTTCACCTTTTGTCTGTGGATGTCTTTTTCTATGAGATGAATCTCTTGCAGGCAGCATATTGTTGGGTCTTTCTTTTTAATCCATTCTGCCAGTCTATGTCTTTTGATTGATGAGTTTAGGCCATTAACATTCAGGATTATTATTGAGAAATGATTTGTATTCCCAGTCATTTGGCTTATTTTTGCTTTTTAAGTTGGCTTGGTTTCTCCTTTGAGTGGTTTTTCTCTAAGGTAGTTCCTCCCTTTGCTGACCTCCATTGTTGTTTTTCATTTCCTCCTCATGGAATATTTTGTTGAGAACATTCTGTAGTGCAGGCTTTCTATTTGTAAATTCTTTTAACTTTTGTTTATCATGGAAGGATTTTATTTCATCTTCAAATCTGAAGGTTAGTTTTGCTGGGTATAGGATTCTTGGTTGGCAACCATGTTCTTTCAGAGCTTGAAATATGTTGGTCCAGGCCCTTCTAGCTTTTAGAGTCTGGGTTGAGAAGTCTGCTGCTATCTGTATTGGTCTCCCCTATATGTAATCTGATGCTTTTCTCTCGCGGCCTTCAAAATCCTTTCTTTATTTTGAATGTTAGGCATTTTCATTATAATGTGCCTTGGTGTGGATCTGTTGTGGTTCTGTGCATTTGGTGTTCTATAAGCCTCTTGTATTTGATTTTCCATTTCATTCTTCAGGTTTGGGAAACTTTCTGATATTATTTCATTGAATAGGTTGTTCATTCCTTTGGTTTGTATCTCTGTGCCTTCCTCAATCCCAATAATTCTTAAATTTGGTCTTTTCATGATGTCCCATAGTTCTTGGCGATTCTGTTCATGATTTCTTACCATCTTCTCTGTTTGGGCGACTTTATATTCAAGATTAAATACTTTGTCTTCATTGTCTGAGGTTCTGTCTCCCAAGTGGTCTAGTCTGTTGGTGATGCTTTCCATTGAGTTTTTTATTTGGTTTATTGTCTCCTTCATTTCAAGGATTTCCATTTGGTTTTTTTTGAGAATCTCTATCTCTTTTTTGAAATGATCTTTTGCTTCCTGCAGGTATTCTTTCAGCTTATTGGTATTATCATTCATTTCCTGCAATTGCTCTCTTATCTCATCCTTTGCTTTGCAAATCATCTTAATCATGTATAATCTGAAGTCCTTTTCTGACATTTCTTCTACCATACTGTCATTGGATTCTATTACTATAGAATCTAGATTTGTTTGGATCATTTTCTTCCCTTGTTTTTTCATGTTGTTCATGTATCTTCCCCTCTAGCGCTGCAGATCTGGGGTATTGCAGATTTCCCCCTATAGGCTTATAGTGACCCTATAGGTGTCCAAAACCCTTTCTTTAAGGGGAGATCAATATTAGCAGTGCCCAAACCAGACACTATGCAATCCTAGACCAAATAGCCCCTATGGGGACAATAACATCATGTAAATAAGGGAGAAAGCGACTCTGCGGGAACAGGTAAACAGAAGGAAAAGAAAGCAAGAAACGTAAAGAAATAAAAACTTAAATTTTTTTTTAAAAAAGGAGAAAAAAGAAAATCTACTGTATAATAGTCATATTGTAATGAAACCTCCCAGTGTTCAGTAGCCCGATGTATGAGAAGTACCTGAGAATGAGCTTCAAGCCTCCAGCAGGCGTCTCAGGATGGGATTTGCCCCACCCGAAGATCGGAGCTACGGCTTCCAGGACTATCCAAGATGGCCGCTCTGGCTTCCAAATGTGTTGGCAAATGGGGAGCTGCAGCTCAAGGGTGGACGTGGTCAGCTGGAGGTCCTGGAGACAGGATGCAGTTGGTCCCGCAGGGGTCCTGGGGGTCCGGTGTGTTTGGTGTAGTTGTGGGATCCTGGAGGCCGGGTGCAATCAGTCAGTCTGGGTTCCCGGTGATAGGGCTCAGTCAGTTGGTCTGGGGGTCCTGGCAGCAGGGAGCAGTCGGTTGATATGAGGGCCCCAGAGGCAGGGAGTGGTCGGTCAGGATGAGGGATCCTGAAGATGGGGTTCAGTCAGTCCAGCCCAGGGTCCTACGGGGCCTGGCTGTTGCCTCAAAATGGCGGCAGCCACGTGTAATCAAACCTGCAGGTACTGTAACAGTGAACTTCCAGGCGACAGCATGCAGCTGGTGCTCCACTGGCGGTCTGCAGTCAGTCTGCTGGCAGCTGTCGGATGATCAGGAGGTGAACCTCGAGCGTTGGGTGATGGATAGGGGTAAGGTAGGCGATGGACAGGCGAGAGGCAGGTTAATGGCGGATGATAGATGCCTGACAGTGAGCAATCTGCTCTCAAAAAAAGGCGTCGATATGCTGGCAGATTGCAGGTCATCACAGCAGACAAATGGGGTCACATGACTGATTTAAGGCATAAATAATTCCATTTTGTGGGGAGAAGTTATTCTTGGTATATCCACTCAAGTTCTCATAATAACTGTCTTCTTGTCTTAAAATTTGACAGTCTGGCTGTTGAATGTAGAATTCCATCACAAGCTAGTGCCTACTCAATCGACTGGTTTGTGGTATTCAGACTTACGTTTTTGAAAATGAAAGCCTTTGCCCATCTCTAGCCTTCTGCCTTTTCTCCTATCCTCCAGCATTTCTAAAAGATGATGGATAGTGATTCTCTTAGAATTTATTCGTTGCCTAACCATTAGAAAATATGACTTATGTATATGCTTTGAAATGTGATTTCGTTTGAATCACTTGGCTTACTCACCTGCTTGGGTTTTACCTTTTTTCTGTTTAGTCTGTCTTTACAGTTTAAAGACCCATGCTTCTTTTAAAGACAGTATAAACAAGAGTAGTCCTGTCATCTGCTAACAGGATATCAGCTTATCACATTTTGCTTTAAGTTATATATTCTATTGATTATGAGTTTTTTTCTTTCAGACAGGAACTATATTTTATCTTTCCCAGAATTGAGGCTGGTAAGGACTCAATAAAAGTTGATTGAATTTTCTAAGCTTTTCACCTAATCTTTCTTGATTTGTTCCTCCTAGATTCTTTCTTACTTTAAGAAACACTTTTTAAAAAATGGTTTTTAGGGGGCTAGGGATATAGCTCAGTTGGTAGAGTGCTTGAAGGCCCTGGGTTTAATTCCCAGTACCCCCCCCCCAAATATGGTTTTTAACCTTTTTTATAAGCCTTAACTTATTCAGCTCTTAAACCTTCCCTTTACTATTCTTTAAGTTTGATTTTAAATTTCAAATATTGTTGAAATTTCCTTGTTCCCCCTGGGCTACCACCCCGCTACCTGCATCTTTTTTCTTTTATTAGATTTCTTTTAAAAACCTAATATGAGGGCTGGGTTGTAGCTCAGTGGTAGAGCACTTGCCTAGCATGTGTGAGGCACTGAATTCCATCTTTAGCACCACATAAAAATAAATAAAATAAAGGTATCATGTCCATCCACAACAAAAAATATTTATTAAAAAAAAAAAAAAAAAACCTCATGTGAGGGGTCGAAGGGTGTCACTCACTGGACTTAGCATGTGAGAGACACTGGATTTGATCCTCCCAGCATTGCAAAAAAAATTTTTTTTAATTTGATATAATTTTGTAGAATTTTATCAGTGGAAGGATAGATGCATCTAATTTGAATGTCTGTTTAAAAAGTCATGAACCTGAAGCCCAGAGAGGCTAAATGACTTGCCTGATTTAGATCTTAACTGATATTTTGGCACAGTCTCAAAGAAAGTGAGTCAGAGTATCTAGCAGAGTCCAAGTCTCTGATTGCCAGGTCTGTGCCCTTTCCACTAAACCTGTTTGAATTTATCACAATTACTTATGAGACCGCTCTGGTTCTTTGGTTGTCATCCTCTTTTTCTCTCAGGGACTTTTTGCAAAAGTCTTGAGAGGCCACACTCTGGGAAATGCAGTTTAAATGTGCTGACTTGAAGTCAACAGTCAGCATTTATATAGCCTGCTGATTTCTTGTCTAGCTCTTAAGTTTCAGTGTAAAAGGAAAAGGTCATTTTTTCTCACCTTTCCAAGGATCATGTCAGTTCTCCCTATCCCCATGTGTGAAAAGAAACCTGTCATCCAAATAATTTTTTAGTATAATTAGATTTTTAAGAGATGGCGTGTCTGCAGTTAAGCATATATAGCTGTCTTCAGTATACTTCAAGTAATATGTGTTTTTCCCCTTTTCTCTGAATTGACGTGTTCTTTCCTATACTTCCACACTCTGCTTCATAGATCTCTGTATGGGTCTGATTAGTGTATACTCTTGTCTCTCCTGTCATTCCCTTCCCCAACCTTTATATTTATTTTGAGTATAAACCCTTCCATTGTATATTTCAGTTTTGAAATTCTTAATGATATACAATCTTACGGTCTATAAAGTTGTCTCTTTTTGTTAGTCCAATATTTAATATATGCCTAGTTTGAGGAACTGTTTTTTTTTCTTTCTTTCTTTTTCTTTGTCTTTTTTTTTTTTTTTTTTTTTTTTTTGACCTGAGCATTACTGAATAGCCTTCAATATCTGCTTTTCTCCTTGTCGTATAGTCATCTCCAGAGCATCGAACTTGGCAGTGTTACCTGAACTTTTTTACTTTGTCTCTCAGAATTGAGTTAAAGTTTTATTTCAGAGGGCAAGTTCACTGCCAAATGAATATGTCAGTCTTTGTTAACTTATGTTCATTTCCTTGTCCATTATTCTGGTGCTTGGGTTATCATCCAGAGAAACCAAAGCCACCTATGTAATGAACTCTTCCAAAATCTGTTGTCTCATGGAAGAGAATATAGGAATACACATTTCAACCAGGTTTTTCTACTTCCTACATATGTTCTTTAGTAGTCTTGAGAATCAACACCTCATTCTCTGAGAGAATGGATGTGTATTCAGTAGAGAAGTGTTTTGATTACAAATACTAAGCTTTGGGCTGTGAGGCCAACATTTGGAGGCTAGAACCAACATCCTGGAAGATAGGTACAAGCAAGTACAGACATGGATTTAGTAGCTGGACGTCGTGGTGCACTCCTGTAATCTCAGCCACTAAGGAGGCTGAGGCAGAAGGATTGCAAGTTCAAGGCTAGCCTGGGCAACTCGGAAAGACCGTGTCTCAAAATAAAAAATAAACAGGTCTGGGGATGTAGCTCAGTGGCAAAGTGCCACTGGGTTCCCCAGTATCAAAAAGGGGGAAAAAAAAAAAAAAAGCAGGAGTCGGGGGAAAAGCAGAACCAATAACAGGGAACTAACTTTGCACCAAGCCATCCACGTGAACTAGCTAGAATTTTTTGATCCACACAATTCAAAATAGGCTTGATCCCAGCCTTAAGTTGAGTCTTCTGATGAGAGTATAATGATTCCAACTTAAATAATTAATTAAGAGGCAGCACAGGCAGACATGTCCCTGTTGTCGCTCCCTGCGAGATCTTATACAGTTCCTCTGATAAAGAGCTTCTTTTGCTCCTCTACTCTTAAAATCTTCTGTTCACTTACCTTTTGACATCGTTTTACCTCTATCTTTCCTCCTTGAATCTATTTTTTTTTTTTTTTTTAATTCCCATTTGACTTTTCTTCTGGACCATTTCTGCTCTCTTATCAAAAAAAGCTTTTAGCCTGACCTGATGGTGCACACCTGTAATCCCAGGGACCGGGGAGGCTGAGGCAGGAGAATCCCAAGTTCAAGACCAGCCTCAGCAATTTAGTGAGACCCTGCCTCAAAATTTAAAAAGGTTAAATAAGTAAAATAAAAAGGGGTGGTAGCCCAGTGGTAAAGTGTTCCTAGGTTTAACCCTCAGTACTGTCCCTGCAAAAGTTTTTATTTGAAAAAAAAAAAAAATTTTTTTTTTTGGTCTTGTTCCTTTCTCCTCTACCAGCAGAAAAGCCATTGAACATGTAGTAAATATATTTGATGCTGGTCTCTGGCAAGAAAAGAAAAAACAAAACAAAACAAAAAAAACCCACAAACTTAGAAGTAATTATAAAGTTTCCTCTGGTGTGTTTCATCTCTAGATGAGCCAACAGGTTTTCTTAGCCTTTCCTCTTAATCTTGAGCCTGAGATGCTCCTGGGAAGGAGTGCTGTTTTATTTGAACTATTACTCAGTGCCCTTGTTCTGTCTTTTTCTTTTGCTACTCTTTTTAAATTAGACAATAGCATTCCTAAAGGAATCTCTGCCATAAGCACTTTTTCACACTAAAAATAATGCACTATAACCAAAGGATAACAGGGACTATAATCAGAAACCTGACACATATTGCCTGTTTAAATTAAACTTTATAGGTTTTGTTGGATGTTAAGAGGTTCACCACATTATTGAATATTTACATTTTCTTGAATAAAATTCTATAAATTTGCGTATACAATGAAATGAGGTAACAGGTTTTTTTCTGGTTGTTTTTTCCATCTATCTCTAGGGTTGCAATAGTTTCCAAATCTTTTGAAGGAAAAACCGATCGCACAGAAGAGTGGTATGGGACCCAGTACAAACAGGAAGCTATACCAGACGAAGTCATTAAGGTAGGGTGAACACGCTTCTAAATAAACCTGACATGTGAGGAACCTCAAGAACATGAGCTTCCTAGTATACCAACTCAGGACCCAGAGTGTGGAGACTGATGGTTCCCTGTTGTCTGTACTGCCCTGAGAGGGGTGAACAAGGAGCTAGAGAGCTGGGTTTATGCTTTTGCACAAAGAAATGGCTCTCTGGTCACTTTCTTGTGTGTTTGCCAAAGAATCTGTGCTGTAAAAGCAGACTCCCAATCTCATGCAGTCAAAGGGCATGGAAGTACAGGGTACACAGAGAGAAAGATAAGAAGCAATGAGGAAGTAGGGGGCATGAAAAACAGGTGCAGGGACTCCAAAGACTCAGAAGTCTTGCTGGAACAGTGGGTAGGAGTCATGTCTGGAATTCATACTGTCATTATTTTATTTAGGAAGTAAAATTATGCCTCCTAGTATATCATTGCTCTTTTTGTCCGCATAGGAGGATTAGGATTTATTTCAAAACAGGTGTGTTTAGACAGTATTATCACACTCATCAGTAGTCAGGGTTTTGCCTGTGAGTCTTTTCTACTTAGTACTTTTTCTTTCTTCCTTTTTTGGTTTTCATTGTCTTTGTGCCCTTGAGATTGATTCCATTACTCATAGAAGATACCAGAAAGTCTTACTCTGATTAGATTCTAGTTAAACCCAAGTAATGGGCATTTTTTAGATGTGAAGACAGACAAGGAATAATTTAAGAAATATAATCTTTGCTGGCACTTCAGGAATCTCTAACATATTCACTGTACAGAAAGAAATCACTGAAGCTCTTCGTGGCATGAACAGATCCACCTTTGGAAGAAAACAGATCTCCTGTGAATTAGTGTGGGGTCTGAAATAATACTAAAGCATAAGAGAATCTCCCTGTTCCCCAAACTATGACCATAACAAATGTACCCTGCATGGGAATTTTTTTAAAAATATATCTGGAATTTCAGCAGTGAAAATACTTGCTAAGTGTTGCCTAGTCGCTCCTAATACTCAACTACTCTGGACAGTTAAGCTGCAATCTAAATAATATAGCCAACATCTCCACCATCCCAGTTCTGAAAGATACAAACACAGCATCCCAAATAGAACTGCAAAATCTGCAAGACTGAGCCACATCAGCTAGGGACCAAATTACTGAATCCAGAATTATTGATAGTCAGTTTCCCTTTCTTTTCTTTTCTTTTTTAAATAATAAAAAGTCTTATAAATTAGAATTCAAAAATCAGTCGCCTGTAGTCTGTCCCACTTAGCTTTTAGAGCCAGCACTAGGAATAAATCCAACCTTCAGCTTGTGTCAGTCTGTGCTTAAATCTCAGCTTTGTCCTTAACCTTGTCTCGAATTACTGGTTCATTTGAAAGTTCACATGGTCCTCTGGGAAAGATGTAAACCACACCTAAGAAGTATTGAAGCAAAAGAAGTCCCCTTTTTTGTGAATTGTGCTGCTATAAACATTGATATGGCTGCTTTACTGTAGTATGCTGATTTTAAATCCTTTGGATATATATACACCAAGGAATGGGATAACTGGGTCAGAGTGTGGTTCCCAACCTAAATGCCTATCAGCAGATGAATGGAAAAAGAAATTGTAGTATATATACACCATGGAATATTACTCAGCCATAAAGAAGAATGGCTTTATAACATTTGCCAGTAAATGGATGGAACTGGAGACTATAATGCTAAGTAAAATAAGCCAATCCCCCCAAAGGTCAGTGTTTTCACTGGTGTGTGGAAGCTAAACCAGGGGAAGGGAAGAAAAGAAGTTCAGTAGATTAGACAAAGGGGAATGAAGGGAAGGGAGAGGGATAGGCATAGGAAAGACAGTAGAATAAATCTAACAATTTTCTTCCATACACATTTGAAAATACCTGAGTGAACTCCATGAGTGTGCCCATTCACAAGAATGGGGTCCTAATTAGAATAAGATATATTCCATGCTTGTATAATTTTATCAAAGTGGATTCCACTGTCATGTATAACTAAAAATAACCAATGAAAAAAATAGAAAAGCTAAAAATAAATAAAGAAGTCCTCTTTAATCTGACTTTCAGGTCATGTATGGAGGTAACCAAATACATAACCAAAAGTATGACTCTTATTTAAATGACCTGTAGTCCCACAGTTGTGGAAGTATATCCCCTGTACAAATTATTCTTTCTTCTTTAAAGAACTAGAGTAAGCATGTTCTTCATGTGGACTAGTCATCTTCTTTGGGTTTCAGTCTCAGGTTGTTCATGGAGTGAAGGAGTGGTGGGGATTGAACCCAAGGCTGTGTGTATACTAGACAAGTGCCGTGCCACAGAACTACATCCCCAGCCCACTCAGATTTTTCCTTAATCTCAGCTGGTCATTTTGGAGATATGGAAAGGAAAGATAGATGAATACAAAATCTTCATTTGTATCAGAATAACCAACTCAAGTTTCATAAAAACCCATAATAGATCCTGGTTGTAGCATTTTTATATATGATGGGAAAGAATACTGTATGACATTTATCCCCTTAACATTTGTTTGGATAGTGAGCAAAAAACACGGTTTTAAACTCTCTAATCAGACTCTAATTGCTTTTGTGTATCTGTGTGTTTTATTTATTTAGAAATGGCAAAATGCTGACCTAAATGGGAAATTTAAACTTCCAACAAGGAATGAATTTATTCCTACAAATTTTGAGATTGTTTCATTAGAAAAAGAAGCAACAGCATATCCTGCTCTTATTAAGGTAATGTGTTAGGACAGTGATTATTATTTATTTATTTATTTATTTATTTATTTATTTATTTATTTATTTATTTATGTGAAATGGAGTCCCACTGTGTTGCCCTGGCTTGTATTTGGTACTTAAGCAAGCAAACAAATAAAGCTACTAAACAACATAAAATCTAGAGAATTACTTTCTTTACAGGAAAAAAAAACATCTGGGTGATAACCACAAGTCTGTCAAAGGGTACCAGCCTCTTTTCCATATCCTTTGAAGACCCAATAAGTAAATAGGTTTGTGCTGAATCATGAAAGTTAGAAATAAGAAAGAATTTCTGAAACATAGAAGAGATCCTATCCAAGAGAAATTTTGGATTTCCTCTGCTTAAAAGTAATTCTCATTATGACACAGTGGCTATATGAAGTTAATGGTGTTACAAGTCAGTGGGAAGGGAGATTGAAAAGTGTGTTTTCTTCCCTCTTTTTCAGAATTTTCTTCTCATGTCATTGTTTCACACCTTGGATAAAAAATGTAGAAAAATGGCTCAACTTATCACAGCATATTTTCTCTTCTAAACTTAAAAACTAAAACTTGCGACTGTAGATATGTATTTTTCATTGCTTTTATCTCATCTAAATGACCTCACATTCAGATTAAGTCAAAGAAACAAGAATCACTGTTGAGGAAGATGAAATTTAATTAATCTTGAGTAACTAGATCATCAAGGAGACAAGTATTTATCTTTAAAAAGAGGAGAAAATAGTCAACTCATCTTTATGAATTATATATTAGGTTATGCAAAGAGAAAGCTTATTTACCTCTCTTATTTTTTAATGGTTGTCTTTTAGGGGTGGGGATTGAACCGAGGGCCTTTTGCATGCTAAATACATGCTCTACTACTGTGTTATACCCCTGGTCTTTGGTTTTACCTCAGTGGTAGAATGCCCTGGGTTCAATCCCAATTATTCAAATAAAACTTTAAAATAAAAAAAGGAACCAGATATGGTGTAATCTCAGTGGCTTGGGAGGCTGAGGCAGGAGGATTGCAAGTTCAAAGCCAGCCTGAACAACTTGGAGAAACCCTAAGTAATTTGGTGAGACCCTATATCTAAAAATACCAAGTGCTGGATGTGGCTCAGTGGTTAAGCACCCTTGTGTTCAATCCCTGGTACCAAAATAAATGAATAAATAACAAAAGGATTCCCATATACTTAAATAAATAAATAGGTAAACATCTACTTTAAATATCTGAGGGTCAGAAATCCAGAAGTTTCATAGTTGGATCTGGTTCCCTTCTGAGGTTAGAGTCAAACTATTGGCCAGGGCTTCCTTCATCTGAAGGCTCAGCTAGAACTGGAGGGTTCTCTTCAACTGAATGGTTGTTGGCATGCCTCAGTTCTTCCCCACACGAGTCTCTTCGTAGAGTTGCTTGACATGGCAGTGATTGACCCAAAAGGGAATGTGAGTGATTGAGATGGAAGCCAGAGTCTTCTATAATTTAATCTCAGAGGTATTATACCATCACTCTGTCATATTCTGCTATTCAGAAAGACCAACTCTGGACCAGTGTGGAAAAGAGACTACACAAGGTTGTGAATCCCAGTAGGCAGGGATTGTTGTGGGCCACCCTGGAGGCTGACTGCCATCTGTACCTCCCACTCCAAAAAGTCCTACATCTGTCTGCCTCCTGGTGTCCAGAAGGATGAGCACAAGACAGTTGGTATTGGCCTCTCTGCTGGACTCCCATCTCCCTAATCTGATGTGGGACATAGGAAGCTGATTTCTCTCAGTTAGAGGGGTCAGCAGTCTCTCTCCAGCTTCTTGCTTATTGACCTTCTGGTTGTGCTTCAAGGCCATGGGACAGCAGCCTCCAGAACAAAACATTAGTTATTGCTTCTGTCCTCCTGATGAGTAATTTGATTGAACAGTTTTGCTGAATGTGTCCCTATTTCCCTAACGAGTTGTTTCTTCATCATAGGATACAGCTATGAGCAAACTATGGTTTAAACAAGATGATAAGTTTTTTTTGCCAAAGGCTTGTCTCAACTTTGAATTTTTCAGGTATGTAAGATGAATCTAGCTATAAAGCTTATAAAAAGTTACATTTCTCTTGAGTTTTCTGTTGTTTTTGAGTGTCTGTGTCTAAAAATAGAATTAGAGTTATTTGCCCTAGAAAGGGGAATAAGTATTGTAAGAACCAAGATGATTAATTATTCTTCCTTTCCATTAGTGAGTGTATCCTTTAACTGAAATGCTTTGTATTAGCTCCTGTTAGGAAGACCTTCCTAGCTTTCAGGATTTGGGAATTTGGAGAGGCCACAGACTTACCCAGAAGTTTACATAATTTGGGATGTTGCATTGGTTTGGTTTTATATTCTTAGAACTTGCTCAGAAGAGGTCACGTAGTTACAAAATAATCTTGAGTCCTTTCCAATATTTCATTGTGTGGAGCTCTCTTTGTTCCTGGTTTGGACACTTTAAAATTATTTAATAAAAAGGAAGAAGAATTTATGAATGATGTTACTGTTGTCACTTCATCTCTCTTTCCTTTTATTATTTGTATGGTTAAATACGTCACTCAGTTGAAATTTTACTTTGTGAATTTATACTTTATAACTTTACCTTTCTAAAATTCTTTGTTATGTGTTTGTGAAATAAACCTATTACATATACTAATGTTCAAAATGAGATCAGCTTTTTATTAGTTTTTCATTATTTGATTGGTTTGACATAAAATTAAAGTGAGGTGCATTTTTAAGTGTTTGGGGAAAAGAATCTGTAAAGAGAAAGTTAATATTCCATCAACCAATATGTTGAGATTGTAGGGATCTACATGTGTTTTATAGCATTAGATGCACATACTTTCTGGAATTGTGCTGAGATTAAAATTTTTAGACCAGACTTGGTTATCAAGTTACAGCTTATTATTGGTCAAGGGCATTACAAAATCCACTTTTACTTTTTGATAGTTCAGAGGAATATTTTTGACACTCTTAGCAATTTGTCGCTACTTTTCCACTTGGCTGCTATGATTATGAATATCTTCTTTGATTATGAATTTCTTTTGAGAGATTGGCATTTTTGTGTTCTCTGAACTGCCTAACTCCATTCTTGAAAATGGAAATGTCTGTGACCCACAAATCTCCCTATCTTGGTCTGGTCTTCCTAGAGGTAATCACTGTTGGGGTTTTTGTACATTTTAATAGAAGTTGTGTGTGTGTGTGTGTGTGTGTGTGTGTGTGTGTGTGTGTGTGTATGTGTCTCCTTTTCATCTTTTCAAAAATAGGATTATATTCTGCATACTTCGTTACAGTTTTTAAAAACCTGTGGTCTATATTTAAGCATATAGTAAGTATCTAATTACATTTTGTGTATGTGGTATTGGAAGGAGAACCCAGGGCCTGGCACATGCTGGGCAAATTCTCTACCACTGAGTTGCATCTCCAGCCTTTTTTATTTTATTTTGAGGTAGAGTCTTACTTAACTGCCCTGACTGGTCTAGAATTTGCAATCCCTCTGCTTGAACCTCCCAGGTCACTGGGATTACAGGCAGGTGTCACCCCTTCTAGCCAAAATAATATATTTTTTAATATTAACAAATGAACCAAGATTTATGTATTGCAGTTGAATCATGTTGTGTTTTAAGGTAGTTAAGGCTTGCTTCAATGCACTAGCACAACCACTGTGGATGCAGCACTTTAAGACATTTGTTAGAAGCATATTCTGACCTCAGTCACATGTCTCTGAGCTCCCAGACTTAGCTTTTCTGACTTTTCACTTCCACCTAAAAAGTGCGTAGTTGCCTGTGAGACTGAGTTCTGTCAAAGCCTCTCTTTGATGATTTTTTTTTTTTCCTGAAACATGTCTTAAGTTTCTGAACTGTTTTTTTTTTTTTTTTTTTTTTTGCCTAAAGAAGGAAATCTATCATCACATCATGCTTTGAAAGAATCAAGTGGCAGGGGCTGAGAATGAAGCTCAGTGGTAGAGTGCTGGGTTCCACCTCCAGTTTGGCAAAAAAAAGAGACAATTAAAAGTGGCAGAATATTTATTCAGGTTTTCCATTTGTAGAATGTTTGAATAGCTCTAGAATATTCTCTTTGGTTTTAATTATCTAAGTGGACAAGTACTTTACCTCTACTTTTGCTTTATTATCACTTTGATAAAATTGTTCGCTTTACTATCAATACATTATATTGTGTTATATTTATTTATATTTACTGTGCTACACATTAAGTGAAATTTTAATGTTACCAAACAAACCAAGCAGGCACCTGCCTCAAGTCTGTGATACTTCCTATTTCTTCAACCTGTAATGTTCTCCAGTTGCTGCTCCAGATATCCCCTTGGGCTTGCTCCCTTGCTGAGCTCCCTTGCTTCTTGCAGATCAAGACCCAGGTGTCAAGTTATCAGAGTGGCCTAACTATGTAAACTTACAGTCTTCCTTCCGGGCTGTCACCACTCCATCATTCTCTATCCTCTTATTCAGTTAAATTTTTCTCCATTCCACTGTTACCACCTGTTGTATCAAGTTTGAATTTATTATTTGTCTCCTCTGACTAGAGTCTAAGTTCTGTGAGGTCAGGGACTCTGCCTGATTTGTTCCTCCTCCATTCTCAGTGCCTGAAGAAGAGCCTGGCACTGTAGCAATACCTATGTATTGAGTGAATGAATCTTTTAAGGTAAGCAGTGTCATATAGTCAAATATGTAGGTCGTTTGACTTGCTTTTGAATCCCAACTCTGCTGCCACCAGCCCAGGTAACCTGAGGACAAATATGTTTTCTTTCTGGAAAATGAAGATTAGTTGATCTCTGGTTATGTTTAGCTCTTGTATTTTTTATTTCTTCTCTTTCTCACTTAAAATATTTTCCTATTTTAATATTTTCTCCTAATTCTGGCTGCAGTTATATGATAGAACTTGTCAATTATTCTACTGACAGTGCTGTGGCTTTTTGATTTTGGGAAAAACTCAGGGATAAACTAATGTTTTCACAGTTTTTCTCTTTTGCGTTCATATAATTGTAGTATACAGATTTCTCCATTTAACATTTTTATTGATCAGGGGTGTGACTTGCTTGGAGAGAGGGAACCTGCAGGTGCTCTGTCAGCTCTGTCAGCCATGCCTCCCGTTAGCCTAAGGACAGGCATGCTTTTTGTCCCTTTCTGCCTTGCATTTCTAACCTGTCAGTTCTGCCACACCACCTGGGTAAACACTTCTTTTCTCCTCCTTCACTGCCACCAGGACACACACATGACATATTTCAGGCTTCTTTTTCAGACATCATATTTTATTCCTCACGAGAAGAAGAAACAGACTCGAGAATTCAACCCTATTCTCTGGAAATTATACTAACTGATATGCAATTTCTCCATCCATCTCAAAAGTCCACATCAAAATGGGAAGTAATAAATCAGCTATTTTACTGTCAACGTTTTCTTCCAGCCCATTTGCTTATGTGGACCCCTTGCACTGTAACATGGCCTATTTGTACCTTGAGCTCCTCAAAGACTCACTCAACGAGTATGCATATGCAGCAGAGCTAGCAGGCTTGAGATATGACCTCCAAAATACCATCTATGGGATGTATGTAAGTACCCATGTCTTAGAGCCTTCCACTCATCAACATTTTTTATATTGATTTGATGGAAGCATTTTTGATTGAGGGTATGAGTTTTATTTCTTTTTTAAAAAATCTTTATATCTAGTCATACTTTCTCATTTGCTTTTTAAGTTAACCCTTATTCTAAGTATTCAGATATATACCATTCATATTATACATATTTTCCTTGATTTTTTTCTTTTTCTTTTTTTTTTTTTTTTTTACATCTTTCATCAGATTGTCACATTTTTCTCCTCAAACAAAATTGGACTCTGATATAGGTTTAGCTCTCACCCATTCTGTATCTGAAGTCTTGTTCTCGGCAAGAGAATGAAGTCTCTTTGTAAAACATAAGGTTGGCCTATACTATTTCCCTAGAAAACCAGATCATGAGGCTGCATATCCATACTCTTCGGTCATGTTTCTTCATTTTCATGCCACTGCTTGAGGTATCAAAGCATTTCTTTTGTTTTTCTTTTTGTTAGTCGCTACATTTATGCTGATCCTCTCCATTGCAACATGACATACCTGTTTATCAGGTTATTGAAGGATGATTTAAAAGAGTATACATATGCAGCACGCCTCTCAGGTTTGAGCTATGGCATTGCATCAGGAATGAATGCAATACTTGTAAGTAAAATGAAAACCAAAGAAAAGGCACCACACTGTTTAAACATTATATTGAGCTTGGGAAAACAATTAACTTCTGCATTTTTAAACAAGAAGATTGGTGGTTTTTTTCCTTGCACTTTTTTAGTGACTGAAGAACTCAAATTATTAGTTCTACTAATAAATGATTTAGTAATGCTTAGTGCATCTCTTGAACATATATGTGTGCTACATTTATTTGCATGTTCTTCTGCTTGAGATGTTTAACATACTAATCCTAAAAGCATGTTTTTCTTTCCATATATTTGATTATATTGCCATCTGAAGTAAAAGATATCCATAGTTATTGTTGTGGTGCTTGAATTTTGTTTAAGCTTCCTTTAGTTCTGTAGACAGCGATGGAAAGTTTCTATGTTCAAACACACCTGAAAATTTATTTTGTAGCATGCATCATTAACTATTTTACATGTTTAAAAAAAAAAAAAAAAAAAAAAAGCATTTTTAAGTACACCCGAAGAAAAAACTAGCTCTTCAGTGTTTCTGATGTTCCAACCTTGATTATATCTCAGTTCAAATTAACACCTTTAAAGCACATATTCATTTTTTATTTTTCTTGAAATTGTGTTTTAAGAAAACTAAAATTGGAACACTTCTGAACACTCCTTCTAAAAAAATTCTCACACAAAAGGTTTTAGGATTTTTAAATTTTTATTTATTTTGCAGTGGCTTTTTTCCTTTCACATATGTTTCCTGGTAGCTTTTGTTTAATGTATAAGAATCTGTGTGATCTAATTCTCAGAATCCACAGAAATTTTGAGACTTAGAAATCAAAATTAACTCCAAGTAGAAAAGCAATAATCTGTTTTCTGGATTTTTTTGCTCTTGACTTTTAGCAGTGTATTTTCATTAAAACAAATAATTTTTATTCATGATTTACGATTAGCTTTCTGCTAATCATTGGTCTTGTTTCTGTCAAACATGATGTACTTTCAGTGGTCAGTGACCTTCACTCATGCCGAGGTTCTTCTCAGGATACTTTCATAGGTGTTGCAGTGTGTTCTGTACTGCTGTGGATGCCACTATATGAAAATATGGTAATAGCCAATCCCCATTCCCTGCTTTCAAAGTGTTAGACTTTCAGAAACTACTGAAGTAAACTGTCCTAAGGCAAATCCTGACTGTCTCCTCCCTAAACGTGTTTTGACATCAGCTTTTGGGTTATCAGCAGAACTCATGAAGTAAGCGGATACTTAAAATTTGGGATCTTTCTTGGGTAACATTGAATGGGAGAGTAGTACAATGCTGTGCAATACATCATTTGGTCTGTCTGATTTCTCCAAAGGTGATTTTTAAAGAACATTTATGTACGGTTTTGGGACATGCCCAGTAGTTAGCTAGATGATAGTCCCCGGTGATTTTTATCTTCATACTATATCTGTGAAACCTTTTTGCCTACCATGTATTAAAAATTCTTTTTTTAAATAAAGCTTAGGGGCTGGGGATAAAACTCAGTGGTAGAGTATGTGCTTATCATGCATGAGGCCCTGAGTTCTATCTCCAGCACCAAAAAAAAAAAAAGAGGAAAAACAAATTCTGTGTTTTAAGTTTGATTTAATGAGAACATGAACTTTGATGATTTAATGTGTGTTGCCATAGCTTGGCATCAGGTGAGTTTACCTACTGTGTTTAGGAGACTGTTATCTTCCTCAGTATTAAGTTATTTATGAGATGTTAAATTCTTTGAATTTCTTGTTTTGTTTTTATTTTAGTATACCTGGTCATGGGATTTTTTTTTCCTACATGTTTAAAAATCAAGTTTAAGATGATTATTTTAAAGTTATTGGATAATTTTAGACTTTTAATATGCCGAACTCTTTCTATAGCTTTCAGTGAAAGGTTATAATGACAAGCAACCAATTTTGCTAAAGAAGATCACTGAGAAAATGGCTACCTTTGAGATTGATAAAAAAAGATTTGAAATTATCAAAGAGGCGGTAAGTTTTCTGACTCATTTTGTGTTTTTTTTTTTTTTATTCATAAAGCTATTGCTATTTCACCATATTATGAAATTTTTTGATAAAAGGAGAGAGGAGCAAAGGGAGCATTCATAATCCTGTTGCATTCATCTCACCTTATATTTGCTTTAACTATACCAGAAAGAAAGCTGACTGGTGGATATCTGGCCCCCTTCTCTGTGGACTAAGAGCTAGTGCAGTTGCAGTACTGACTTTCAAAGAGAAACAGCTAGTGGCATTCAGGGAGTTTCAGATGAACACATGTTTGAGCAGACTGGGTTCTGCCCTGTCACAAAAGCTTTGTCACTTTAGGGCATGCTATTTAGGTTTGATTTATCTTCCATTCAATTTATCCTCCATGTTTGACCCAGTAATGAAAGTATGGGATGGATTGCTGCTTTCACAGCTGAACTGTGGCCTTCATTTTACATCATTAAAAAACTACTGTCTGTTAGCAATTGAAGATTCAATATATACCTATCCATGTTACTTGCTTATCAAGACTTTTGGAATGGCTGTACACGTACTATCTAAGGATGCCAAAGATGCAGACATCTAGGAATAACTTTCTGAGAGATGAAAGATGTCTTATAGTGAAAGCATGTACAGTACATGTCAGTTACCAGGAGTAAAGTTGATGCCTTGACAATGAAAAAGCATGCCATTTAGTTTAAGGATTAGAGAGGGGTATGCCTCATTCTTAAATATATGACTTAAGTAAATATTCCCGCATCTCAGTAACACATAATTCATATAATGAGATTTATAAAATCCATGGATCCATATCTCCCTTCACTAGTATATGCGGTCTCTCAACAACTTCCGGGCTGAACAGCCTCACCAGCATGCCATGTACTACCTCCGCTTGCTGATGACTGAAGTGGCCTGGACTAAAGATGAGTTAAAAGAAGCCCTGGATGGTGAGACTCTTTTTGCTTAAAGCCTAATTAATGCTGTCTCTGCTTTTTTTCTAAATTTTAACTGAACTTAAAATTTTGGGAAATATGTTAGTGCCTAAAGAGTGCTTCTTGTTTTTTCCTAAAAATTTTAAATCTAGTTCTTAGAAAGTTTGCTTGAAAGTCCTAAATTGTTTGAGAGTTGTGATTATGCCTTCTTTTTATCCTTTGGTGCCTAGTGTAATATAATGCCCTCAGTGTGTGTCTATTGAATAGAATGAAATTCTTTCAGAGTTGCTTTATTGGAAAGAATGCAGACTGATGGTATCATCCTTTATTATTTATATTTTTCATTTCCATCATTATTTCACCAGTTAATCTTTTCTATATGCTCATTAATAAGAATTTTTTTTTAAGTTTAAAAAATAATTCTCTTGCATTTTCATTTGATAGTATTGTATCAGTGTTAATTTCTTAGGTTTGATCATTATATTATGGTTATGAAAGATGTTAACATGAGGGGAACTTGGGTGAAGGGTATAATAAAGGAACTGTGTAGTATCTTTGCAAATCTTCTGTAAATCTTAAATTATCTCAAATACAAAGTTTTTTTGTATGCTTGCTTGCTTGTTTGTATTTAAACTTGTGTGTAGACGTCACTGGTTTTTATTCCTTTACAGATGTCACCCTCCCTCGCCTTAAGGCCTTCATACCTCAGCTCTTGTCACGGCTACACATTGAAGCCCTTCTCCATGGAAACATAACAAAGCAGGTGAGTGGTTGAGGTTTTAGCGGTCTGCTGTGGACCACTGTAAGAGATTTTTCTCCTTTAGTCTGTGTTAAGATTATTAACCAGTACAGCAATGAGCTCATTAGCATTTGCTCAACTTTCTCTACTCTGTGAAGGAAGGTGGGAGAGGGCAAAGAGGAGGTGGAATCATGTGGTGAACTGAGGACCTGCTTTCATGGCTGCCTCCTTTCCTATTGCCTGCCTTTGCAATCATAGGAGGAAATGGGAATAATTACCCCTATTCTGTAGGTTCACATAATGTGCATTCAGGTCCTGACCCTGCCACATAATAGATATGTAATCTTATGAAATGTCTTAACTCTGCTCCATTTACTTATCTATGAAAGTAGAGTTATAGTAGCCACCTACATTGTGGGTTATAACAATTAAGTACATGCCAAGCCCTTAGCACATGGAAAGCACTACAAAATTTCCTTAGCAATCCGTCTCAAGAGCCCTCACTGCCCACCCTGCAATACTGCCTCCAGAATATTATGCCAATGGTCAGATTCTAATAAGTGGTAGAGACAGAATTCTTCCCAAAGTTAGTTTCACTCACAATAAAACTTTATGCTCACTTTTGCTTGGCTCTGACCCCAGGTTCTGCAGTCAAGTTCATTCATTTAGGACCATTTCTCCATTACCAGTTCCTCTTCAACTTAGGCAGTGCTTTATTCCCCTGCATTGGCATCAGTGTTAATAATTGTTTAGGTCCCTGTTTCTCTTCACTACTACCATATTGACTGACAGATTCAACTTTTATCCATTTGAGTTGGATTAAAACCTGTTTTTATGATGAATTAAGCTATTTTATTTTACAAGCATGTTATTTTCATATTGTAATAGACTATCCAGTGTACTCTTTTTATTTTCACAGACCAGATATATTTGTTTTTTGTTATGTGCTGTGACATCTTTTTCCCCAGGCTGCATTAGGAATCATGCAAATGGTCGAAGACACCCTTATTGAATATGCTCACACCAAACCTCTTCTTCCAAGTCAGCTGGTTCGGTATAGAGAAGTTCAGCTCCCTGACAGTAAGTGGAAATATTATAACTTTAGGAATGAACTACTTTGACATCATAATATGGGTGATGACAGGTGAGTTGAATTCACTTTGATGATGATGTATAATTTTATGGCAGAGATCTATTGGGGGGCTGGGGTTGTGGCTCAGTGGTAGAGCACTTGCCTAGCGTGTGTGAGGCACTGAGTTCAATTCTCAGCACTGCATATAAATAAATAAATAAAGATCCATCAGTAACTAAAAAAAAAATTATTAAAAAAAAGATTGGGATCATTTACTCTTTATGGAAGTATGATTTGAAACAGATAATTCTAGAAAATTTTCTGGAGGAGAGCCAAGGAGGTGAAATTGGAGGTAGGAGATAATTTTGAAGAGAATGATACTAGAATTGACTGGTACTTGAGTATAGAGAAGTTAGGAATTAAATATATCACAGTTAAAATATTGACTGGGAAGTATAAAATTTATTTATAGAAAGTGAAAATATTTCATTGGAAACCCATAAAAATCTTTGGCAGAAAAGTTTTTAGTAAAGTTATAATAAGTTATGTATTCACTATAACAGTATTTTCATAGCTGGGCACAGTAGGGCACTCCCGTAATCCTAGTGACTCAGGAGTCTGAGGCAGGAGGATCACAAGTCTGAGGCCACCCTTGGAAATTTAGCAAGATCCTAGCTCAAAATAAAAATAAAATTGGGCTAGGGGTGTCACTCAGTTGTAGTATGCTCCAGGTTAAATCCACAATGCCACACATAAAAAAAGAGTATTTTCACAGGGATTAACATAAACCATTGATTTTATTCATGTATTTGGGTTTACGATATTGGGTAACTTTTACATTAACAATAATTTTGTCTTGTTTATTTTATTTTTTGTACTGAGGATTGAACCCAGGGGTGCTTTACCACTGAGTTACATCCCTAGTCCTTTTTATTTTTTATTTTCAGACAGGGTCTCCCTGAATTGCTGAGGCTGGCCTCAAATTTGTGATCCTCCTGCCTCAGACTCCCAAGGTGCTGGAATTATAGGTGTTGGCCACTACACCTGGTAACAGTGGTTTATTTTCATATAAGACCCCATAAACATTATTCATTATTGTTCGAAAGAGTGTCATGGGAAGTATATTAGACCAAGAATGAGAACACTGATGTTTCCTGGCCACATTTCATTGTGTTCCCATTTATGCAGCATCTTGCTTTTCTTCTCCCAGTGATTTCATCCTCCTGAAATAGTTTTCTCTTTAACCCCTTCTTCCTCACGGACCTGTGTCTACACCATACTCATCCTTCCAGACCTGTTATATTTTTATGGGTTTCCAATGAAATATTTTCACTTTCTATAAATAAATTTTATACTTCCCAGTCAATATTTTAACAGTGATATATTTAATTCCTAACTCCTCTATACTCAAGTACCAGTCAATTCTAGTATCATTCTCTTCAAAATTTTCTCCTACCTCCAATTTCACCTCCTTGGCTCTCCTACTCTATTGTGTTAGCTTTCTGTCACTGACAAAACACTCAAGATAAACAACTTATAAGAAGGGTGGGTGTATTTTGGCTCAAGTTTTGGAGATTTCAGTCATGGTCAGTTGGCCTGTTGCTTTGGGGCCTACAGTGAGGCAGCACATCACAGTGGGAGCAGGTGGTAGAGGAAGCTCTCACCTCATGGCAGTTCGAGGAAGAGGAGAATAGGGCCCCAGTATCCTCTTCCCCACCCCAGAGTAACCTAACTTCTTTACCATAGGCTGTACCTCCCAAGGTCCTACTGCTCCAGGAGCTCCACAGGCTGGGGACCAAGCCTTCCATACATGAGCTTTGGGGGCATTCAAGATCCAAATGATAGCATCCACTAACCTTTTTCTAAGACTCCTTTCCTCAAGTAACCACTGCTACTGTTAAACTCCTAGCAGTTTTTTTAACCTCTATTTGAGCTACTCAGCGCTTCTACTCTTGCATTTGGATCAAAGTGTACCACAGTCTTTTTATTAGACTATGCAGTCCTTAAAGCTGAAGTCTGTCTCTGGCTCTAAATAGCTACTAAAGTAACGGAAACATATTACCTCAGAATCTTTGTTGAATGGGACACTTTGAGTACAGCTCTGCTATTCTGCACACACAATCATCACAAAACTGGTCATCTGCTAATTTGTCCCTCAGTCACTACAAGTAGGGCAAAGAGGAAGAATCTGGATCTGTTTTTTAGAGCTGTAGCACTGGGGCTGGGAATGTTGCTCAGTGGTAGAGTGTTTACTTACCATGTGCAAGGTCCTGGGGTCATCCCAGCACAAAAAAAGAAAGAAAAGTCTATAACCTTTATCTTAAGGCAAAGTGAGGCCAACTAGAAACAAAATTTCAAAGTGAATCTTTCATAAATCTTTTCATTCTACTTCCCTCTGTCTTTTTCTTTGCACACAGCCCTATCTTTTTGGCCCCAAATTGCCTCAGTTCCTAAAATAGCCCATTTTGATACAGACACAGTTGGCACAAGTCTGTAATCTCAGGTACTCAGGAGGCTAAGGCAGGAGGATTGCAGAGTGGAGACCAACAAGGGACAACATTGCCCAACCCTGTCTCAAAATGAAATACAAGGAGTCGGGGGCATAGCTCAGTGGTAGAGTACTTGCCTAACATGTAAGAGGTCCTGTGTTCAATCCTTAGTACAAAAAAACAAAAAACAACAACAACAAAAATCTGGTTTACATCTTATTCTCAAAATGCCATGTGTTAGGAAATTATTCCAATTTAGTCAAGTAATCAGATATGAATGCCTTGAATAATCCCGCACTTAATTCTCCATGGGAAGGCACTTATAGTTTAAAAAATAAAAATTTGGGGCTGGGGTTGTGGCTTAGTGGTAGCACACTTGCCTGGCATGCATGACATCCTAGGTTTGATTCTTAGCACCACATAAAAATAAAAAAGGTATTGTGTTTACCTACAACTAATATATATATATTATATATATATTATAATATATATAATATACATTTATATATTATATTATATAATATACATATATATGACCTAAAGACTAAAAATATATTTAAAAAAATAAAATTTGCTGGGCCCAGTGGCACACATCTGTAATCCCAGCAATTTAGCAAGGCCCTAAGCAACTTAGTGAGATTTTTGTTTCAAAACAAAAAACATAAAAAGGGTAGGGGATGTGGTTCAGTGGTTAAAAAAAAAAAAAGGAAAATTTTATGCCCTGTGAAGGAGACATTTGTGATATGAATGAAAAATCTGAAAATGTAAAGGGTAGAGCTTTACAGCTCAGATTCCCCTCCCTCTGCTGATAAGAATTTAGTGCTGCCAGTTTATGATCAGAAAGTTACATATATAAATGGGCAAACCATAACATTGACTTTATTAAACCCTAAATTAGTCTTTTAACCTGTTGCTCTCTCTTCGAAACTTCCTAGGAGGATGGTTTGTTTATCAGCAGAGGAATGAAGTTCACAATAACTGTGGCATCGAGATATACTACCAAACAGACATGCAGAGCACCTCGGAGAACATGTTTCTAGAGCTTTTCTGTCAGATTATCTCTGAACCTTGCTTCAATACCCTGCGTACCAAGGAGCAGCTGGGTGAGAAGGAAGTAGGGGAATACCAGAATACTGGAGACTTCACTGGAAAACAATTGTCCTAAGAAAACATTCTGCATGTGTAGAATAACTTGGCACTGTGTATCATTCAGAGAGATTTGTGCAAACCTTGTTGACAGAGAATTCCCTTCTACAAGATGAGCAATCCAGGCTGGGGATGTAGCCCAGTGATAGAATGATTGCCATGTATGCATAGAACCCTGGGCTCTATCCCCATCACCTCGATAAAAATAAACAAATAAGCAGTCAGTACCCTGTAGACATCAAAGCAATTCTTAATGAAATGACACTGTGTTTAATTACATACATGTCAATAAAGAGAATATTTTAAGTAGAGGAGAGAGAATGCTGAGGGCAGATTCAAAATGGAAAGCAACCCTGGAAACGAGCTTGGATCACCAAACACATTCCCTGAGGGCAGGTGTTATCTCTTATTCATCACTGTATCCCAAACCTGGGACACCTAACAAGGTAACTCAGTATGTATTTGTAAAAGTTTAGGCACTGTTAAAAGTCTTAGAGATCCTGGCATATTTGATAAATGAGAAAAGAAGTTCAAGAAGGCCCTGTAATGGCAGAGAGGAACCAGTGAAAAGAGGAGTTGGGCAAGTCTCTCCAGGTACTTAGATTTTTTAAAAAAAATACCATGCTAGGAACAAGACAAATGGTTATGTTATGGATAGTCCTTCCCTTTAAAGAACACAGTCAAGTCAGGATGGCTTGCACAGGGATCTGCACAGGGATAATTATCATCCAGTGTGGTAAACATCACTATAAGAGAATTCAAACTATAAAAGCTCTGCTGAAGATAGTGACTTTCTCAGAAGTGAAGCCCAGGCACAACAAAGTTGTCAGAGGTGCAGAACAGCAGAAGGAAGCAAGAAGCCAAGAGCTCAGTTTGGAAAGTTCTTGAAGCATCATAGTGCATGGGCTCACCAGATGCCAAGGGAAGTATGACCTTCAGTTAGCCCAGACTCTACAGAGTTGTAGTCTGAGTAGAGTAGGTCCAGAAATGGGTTAACTAACAAGAAATGCAGTGGCAGAGCCAGGTTCATATGAGGAACTTAGATACTAACACAGTTAGCTGGGACAGTAGTTAGGGGTGAAAATTAGTACAGCATGTCATAGGAATGGCAGTACTTCAGCTTAGACTAGCAGAAAGTGAGGAGATGGAACGTGAGCTCAAATGGTGAATGAGCTTGCTCGTTTTGTTTTTCCCAAAGAAGAAAAAGTCATCTCTAACCTTCTAATTAGTCTTCAGGGAGCTCCTCTGCTCTGTCTTTAGAAACTGAGACTGTCTTAATATTTCTCCAAAGGTAGGGAATCTAAAATTCTAAAGTAGATTTTATTGCTTCAAAAGATTAAAAGTGACCTGAGTCTCAGATGCCAAGATCCTGACTGGTTGACGTTTATGTTTTAGGTTACATTGTCTTCAGTGGGCCCCGTCGAGCTAATGGTATACAGGGCTTGCGATTCATCATCCAGTCAGAAAAGCCACCTCACTACTTGGAAAGCAGAGTGGAAGCTTTCTTAATTACTATGGAAAAGTCCATAGAGGACATGACAGAAGAAGCCTTCCAAAAACACATTCAAGCGTTAGCAATTCGTCGACTTGACAAACCAAAGAAATTATCTGCAGAATGTGCTAAATATTGGGGGGAAATCATTTCCCAGCAATACAATTTTGACAGAGGTAAGGTAAAATTATAACCCAAATGAATTATGGCATTTAAGTATAAAATTTGAGTACATTGAGGCCATTGTACAAAATGGATTTGTGATTTGGCATGGAGTAAGGATCAGTGTACCCCTGAGACTCTGAGCACAGATACATAGGTACCTATTTCCCATAATATAAAATGGGAAACTTGTAGATTGAATTCCCTTATGGCTGGGAATGGTGGTGCACATCTGTAATCCCAGCAACTCCAGAGTCTCAGTAACATAGTGATGTGCTAAGAAATTTAGCAAGACCCTGTCTCAAAATAAAAAATAAAAAGGGCTAGGGATGTAGCTCAGTGGTAAAAACCCCCTGGATTCAATCCCAAGTACCTCCTCCCCCTCACCCCCTAAAAAAATGAATGAATTCACTTGAGCCAGGTACTGCCCTAGAGGTACAGAATTTCAGACATTTGCCTTTAGAGTTCTCCTAAGGCTTTCACAGCTTTCAGATTGGGAAGAGCTGTGCTCTCTGAAGTCCCCTGTCAGCTTCCTCTTACCTTTTCTCCAGAACAGAGGTCAACAACAGAGTGCACTAAGCCACACTAGAAGTTAGGGGAATTGAGTTGTGTTCTTATTAATAATAATATCTAGCACTTACTGAGCATTTACCATGTGCCTAACATCTTATCATTTGTCATTTTCTTGATTTTCTCATTACAACCCTATTGTGTAGTTCCCCTGGTTTCCAGATGGGGAAACTGAGGCTCGGAAAAGTTGAAGTGAGGACTGGGGATGTAGCTCAGTTGGTAGAGCACTTGTCTAGCATGCTCAACCCCCAGCACCACAAAAAAATAGAAAAGTCGAAGTGACTAACCCAAAATCCAACAGCAAATACCAGAGAGCCAGATTTATATCCAAGGCTGACCTGGTTCCTAAACCAAGGTTCTTACTTATTACACTGTATCCACATACTTTTACTTTTAAAATCTCTTCCCTTTCTACTTGTAGGAGCATATAGTCACCTAAAAATATATTCTTAGCCCGGCATGGTGGTGCCTGCCTATTATCTACCAATGTAGGGCGTTGAAGTAGGAGGATCAAAAGTTTGAGATCAGCCTTAGCAAGTTACCAAGACCCTCTTTCAAAATAAAAAGGACTGGGGATGTAGCTCAGTGGTAGAGTGCTCTTGGATTCAATCCCTAGCACAAAAATTTAAAAAGGATATTTGAGAGGCTTGGAGTGAAATGCATTGTAGTTTAGTATTTTTGATTGCTTAATATGGAAATATTAGTAAACTGTTGTTTGATTACTTTTTCAGATAATATAGAAGTTGCATATTTAAAGACACTTACCAAGGAAGACATTATCAAATTCTACAAGGTAAGTTGAATTTATTTACACTTTGACTGAAATATGTGATACGTTGTGTTACTGTTTGACATTCAGCTTGGAATTATGAAGGTGCTTTTGTGAATTTAAGAATTTTGACAAATTTTGACCTATTAGTGTTAGAAATAATAGACAATTCTTATTGAATCTGGTAGTGTCTTGCTTTTGCTCTGAATCAAAGTCTATATGACAGCTCTTCTTGGCTTCTAAATCCACCTCTCTGAATTCTTCTTTTGTCCCTTTGTTTCTACCCCACTACAAAGAACATTGCTGAGCTTGTTTGGTAGGAAGGAGGGGCAAAGAAAACAAAAAAACTGGAGAATCAGATTATTTTCCAAGCTCTGACAACTATAAATTGTTTTCAAAAATCTTATGAGCTTTAAATACCTGTGCCCACTGGGAAAGTTTATCATTAATATAAAAGAAGCATTTAAGTCTTCCCAGAACAACTTTAAGAGGTTCATATCACCTAAATTTTCCCCTCCCTAATGAAATCTTAAGAATAGCAATATTTGTATTAAGTATTTATATAATATAGCATGTCAAATAGAGAAATTCAGAATTTATGCTGCAGTGGAATTGTACTAATTTTAAATGCTACATATATTCTTTGTAATTTATGGGGACCATTACTATGTAGCATTTTCATGCCTGGAAAAAAAATAATACTGTGATTACTATAACACCTTAGAATTGTCCCTTACTAGTTTTGCCATTTTGCCTATATTGTATCTGATTCTATCAGGATGTATCCTGATTTCATCAGGAACTCAGTCCCTTTCAATGCTCACATCCCTTTAGGGAGAGATCATTTCCTTTTCAATGTCATTTTTGTAGCTGTCTGCGTAAGAATCAGTGTTTGCAGTCCTCATTAGCATGATTTTGCACAGTAAGGCCTGCTCATAATTTTCTCCTGTGTTAGGGCTTCCAATGCCCATTTAATTTTCATAGAGGAAATTGGTTCTCTTTCATCATCCACAAGTTACTTACGCCTCTTCCCCCCAAATCTGCAAAACTATAAGATTTCTGTTCTCTGTATGTAAAACAAGATTAATACAGCTGGCAATACCTTACTGATAAAAAAGAGGGAGGATGTAACACCATATACAAAAGCCAGAATTTTTAAGCAGTGAGACTTGAGCCATTTTAACAGTGGAAATAGATGGCTTTGCAGTTTATTTTCTCCCTTTGCCTTGTGTAGAGGAAGGCTTCTCTTATCTCAGCTACTCTTGCTGTTTTGTAGTAATAGCCTTTGAAAATATGTATGTATGAAACAGTGTTTTTTCACATTTTTTTATTCATGCACTGTAGTTGTACATGACGATGGGATGTTACATATTCATACATGCACACAATATAGTAATATAATTTGTTTAATATCATGCCCTAGCACTTCTCCCCACCTTCCGCCTCTGGTCCCTTTTCTTTACTGATCTCCTTTTGGTTTTCATGAGATTTCCCCTGAACACACACCTTTCTTTTTCCTCTCTAGCTTCCACATATGAGAGAAAACATGGGACCCTTGACCTACTGAGTTTGACTTATTTCACTTAACATAATGTTCTCAAGTTTCATCTATTTTCCTACAATAACATATCTTATTCTTCTTTATGGCTAAATAAAACTCCATTGTGTATGTTTGCCACATTTTCTTTTTCCATTTTTCTGTCGATGGACTAGGCTGGTTCTATAGTTTGACTTTTGTGAATGTTGTTGCTGTAAACATGGGTATGCATGCATCACTATAATATGATTCTTTAGGAAAATACTGAGGCGTGGCTTAGCTGGGTCATATGCTGGTTCCATATGTAATCGTCCTTCTGTTTTTTTTGGACACAGTACCTTTATTTTGGACACAGTACTTTATGTGGTGCTGAAGATTGAACCCAGAGCCTCTCACACATCCTAAGCAAGCGCTGTACCACTGAGCTACAACCCCAGCCCCATGCCTAATCTTTTGAGGAACCTCCATGCTGCTTTCCATAGTGGTTGTATTAATCTACAGTCCCACCACAGTATGAAAGTGGTCCTTTTTCTCCACATCCTCTCCAGCGTTTATTATTTGTATTCTTAATGACTGCTATTCTGACCGGCATGAAATGAAATCTCGGTATAGTTTTGATTTGCATTTCCCTAATTGCTAATGATGTTGAACATTTTTTCATGTTTGTCAGCCATTTGTATGTCTTCTTTTGAGAAGTGTTTGTTCAATTCATTTGCCCATTTATTAATTGGTTTATTTGATTTTGTTGGTGTAAAGTTTTTTAAATTCTTTATGTATTCTAGGTATTAATCCTCTATCAAAAAAAAGTAGCTAGCAAAGATTTTCTCCCATTCTGAAGGTTCTCTCTTCATATTCCTAATTGTTTCCTTTGCTGTACAGAAGGTCTTTTTTTTTTTTTTTTTGGTGCTGGGGATTGAACCCAGGGCCTTGTGCTTGCAACGCAGGCACTCTACCAACGGAGCTATCTCCCTAGCCCTGTACAGAAGATCTTTAATTTGATGCCATCCCATGTATTAACTTGGCATTATTTCCTGAGCTTTAGGGATCCTGGAACAAAGTTTTTGATCTAAAATATAACTCCAGGTGGTCTTCATGTACATGAAGAGAGAGCTACAATAGGATAGTGAGGAGCAGAGGACTGGGTATAGGATGTGTTTCTTACCAGACAGCTCGATAGTTTCAAGTGCTCTCTTAGGTCTGCTAATTCTGCTCAGTCATCTTATCTTCTCCTGAAGTTCTTTTATCTGTAGGGCAGCAACAGGAACATGTGGGACCTCTGAACACATATCCAGACCTCTGCCCCAACACCAACTGGTAGTTGTGTGACCTCAGCCAGGTTACTTAAGCTCTGAAACCCGTTTCCTTATCTACAAAGTAGAATTGATTAGAGTAATATAGGAATGAGGTATATAAAGTGTTTGGTACTTAGTAATATTTAATAAATAGTGTTGGAGGTTTTGGTGCTATAAATCAGTATGTGTTTTACTTTTTGATGTTACAAAATAAATTTTAGTAGTACTTATTTGCCACTTAAGACCTTCTCGTTATGTGAGGATAGGTATTTATCCTCAGTTACCTGCAAGAGAAGGTTATCACATTCTGCACTTGGTTTCTTAGCTACTCATCTTTTTCTTCTTTTCTTTTCTTTTTTTTTTTTTTTTTTTTGGTTCCATGGATTGAACTCTGGGGCACTCAACCACTGACCACATCCCCAGCCCTATTTCATATTTAGAGGTAGGGTCTCACTGTTGCTGAGGCTGGCTTTGAACTTGTGATTCTCCTGCCTCAGCTTCCCAAGCCACTGGTTCACATACTCATCTTGGTTCAGATACTCATCTTAAGTTATTATTAGTTAGGGTTGTTCATAAAAGATGATGTCCTAATCTAACTTGCTTAAGCTAAATCTAGAGTAGTGTCTCCCCAGCTGTGCTCCAGCTGGTATTCTACAAGATATTAATAGAAGCATCTAGGAAAAAACATTTCTTAGGACTGGGATGTGTCTCAGTGGTAGAGTGCTTACCTACAATGTGTAAGGCCCTGGGTTTAATCCCCAGCACTTCTAAAAGAGAAAAGGAAAGAAAGACGTTCTCAGATGAAGTATTACATATTACTGGAGGTAGGCTGCCTGGGCTAAGACCTTAAAAGAGGCTGGAGAGGTCAGAGCAGGCCTGTGGGGTCATCTGAGCCATCCTGTCAGCAGAGGGCAGGGGCAACCATGGTCAGGCTTGCTGTGAAACATCAGCAGGGCTTCCTTAGTAGCCACACAGGACAGGACCATGCTTATAATAACTGCCCCATAAATAACTGTTGGATGAATTTGGCTTACCCAGTGATCTCTCCCATCTGAGGATGTGAAATATCACACCTGGCTAAGGCATCAGAGGAAGCTTATCACCCCACCACATCCCCAGCCTTTTTTTTTTGGGGGGGGGGGGGGCAGGGCTAGAGGGGCTGGGGATTGAACTCAGGGGCATTTTACCACTGATCTATATCACCTGCCCTTTTTATTTTTTATTTTGAGACAGGACCTTACTGAGTTGCTGAGACTGGTCTTGAACTTGATATCCCCCTGTCTCAGCCTCCCAAGTCACTGGGAGGACAGGCAGTGTCATCAGGCGTGGCATTTCAATCCCTTTTTTTTTTTTTTTTTTTAATTGAGATGGGGTCCTGCTGAGTTGCCCAAGCTGGCCTTGAATTTGTGATCCTCCTGCCTCAGCTTCCTGAAGTCACTATAGTTACAGGTGTAGGCCACCATGCCCAGCAGCACTTCATCACAATTTGTACCCCTTTGGAAAAGGATGACCTTGCTTTTCTTTCTGCCTAGGAAATGTTAGCAGTAGATGCCCCAAGGAGACATAAGGTATCCGTCCATGTTCTTGCCAGGGAAATGGATTCTTGTAAGTATTAAATATTGATTTTTTTTTAAGTCTGTTTTAGGCTCATGTTGAATCATATGATGGCTGTCCCTAGCAGTAGCCATATGCCTTATAGAGCATCAGAAAGTAGACAGGTAGACAAAAGGAAATGGAGACAGAGTCTGCTCTATTGAAGCAAAAGTAAGAGGGAAGGGGAATTGAAGCTGTGAAGGAGAACCAGCACCAGGTAACAGTACCAAGGTCGCCACAGCCTCACAAGAAAACACAGCTGAGTGCTGATGGGTTGACCTCCAAGAGGCATCATGGTATCACTGTGTGTTGAGGAAGACTCAGCAATTTACTTCCTTGTCTTCTCCTCTTACTGTATGGCCATTAACCCTCCTGACCCTCTGGGTTTTACTGCATCCTTCTGGGTGGGTGGAGCCTCAGTCCAGTCACATCAAACCTGAGTGTTAAGCTGCTGCAGCCAAGGCTTTATGACCTAAGTAACATCATTAGCCATCATTGAGGACACTGAGGTAGAAGGCAAGATAAACAGTCAGTTACTTGGAAGCAGGCAGCCTGAGAGAATCTGAGATGTACATGAGTTGGACCTGGTACAGTTTTTTTTAATGAACTAAATCTGGCTTAGATTTTTTGCCAGATTTGCTCTTGTGTGCAAGTATGAGTAAATGCAAAGCATTAAACCTTTCATTTTCTTATAGGTCCTGTTGTTGGAGAGTTCCCATGTCAAAATGATATAAATTTATCACAAGCACCAGCCTTGCCACAAGTAAGAAACATTATGTTAGGTTGCACTGTCAAAGGACTTAGAAAGAGCTTATTCTTCAGGACACATTAGACCTAGAGGTCTCAAGTCACCAGGTGTTTGAGCTTCTACTCTAGTTCCCCTCCACTGTCTGGTCACTCTGCCTTCTGCCCTTGTTTCCCTTTGCCTCTTGTTTGAACAGTTTTATCACTTTGCATTGAGTCATCTCTGGTCACATAATGTCCTCAGCATTGACTATCAGAGTGAGACCTCTTGGTCCTTCCCACAGTGCCTCTGTGGCAAATGACAGTATGAGCAGGCCCTTGCTAGATGGGCACACAAGCTTCTGCTCTGCTGAAGCCCTGGTGCTCAGCCCCTGGTGAGCCAGCCTTTATATGCCCAGATGAACGCCAAGAGTCTGCCTGCTGGCCCAGAGCCCCACTAATGACACTCACCATAGGTTCACATAAACAAATCTGTAACCCCCTGCCCCTTCTGATTTAAAAAAAAAAGTCAGCAGATCACAATCTATGGCGTATCCCCTTGTATGGTGTACTCTTCAGTCTATTTTTAAATTAAACAGACTAAAAGGAAACTTTTTTTCTTTGCAGCCTGAAGTGATTCAGAACATGACTGAGTTCAAGCGTGGTTTGCCGCTATTTCCTCTTGTGAAACCACATATTAACTTCATGGCTGCAAAACTCTGAAGATTCCCATTCACTGGTGGGAAAGCACAAGTGGATGTATTCCTGAGTCTTCCAGAGCCTAGGAAAACAGTCTTGTCCACTTTAGTAGGTTCACTATCAGAGACACAAACAGAAAAAAAAAAAAGTCGTCGAATGTCATTATGTAGAAATATTAAAAATCCAAAGTAATTAAATTACAAAGTCTTAGAGATGTAGAATATTTTTAAAATACATGCCTCAGATATTTTAAATTTTTTTCTTTTCATTACTAAGAGAAATTTCCCTTATATAACTGCTTAAAATGATGAATGATATTCCTATAGAATCTTTCTTCCCTATTCTGTAAAATAGTCACTTGTCTGGAGAAAATAAAAGTTAGCTTTTTTGTAAAAGCCTCCTAGGTTGTCATAGAAGGCTTTAAGACATTTAAAAAGGCATACCTTTTTAAAAATTGATCTTCAAATTTGCTTTCTACTTGATGGTTTCATGTAAATCAATGGAGAACATTATATTTGGCAGATAATGCACAAAGCAATGTCATTTTCTTTTATTAGTGAAATTGCTGGTTATATAAGGCATGGTTTTAATCTTTTTATAAAATTTGAACATGTTTTTTATTCCAACTAGCAAAATGCTGGAAAAATTTAGAATACCCTACTTATTCACAGTGCTAGAAATACAGATTTACTCTACATCAATTTTGTCCCAAACTGAATTTCTCAGGATTACTGTGTTTTGTTTCTGATTGAATTATATTGCCATTCTTGTTCATAGTTGGTTTGCAGTGTTCTATCAGTTTTACCATTTCTCATCAACATGTTGCTGTATTTACTTAACAAGTACAAATAGTGTCAACTTCAGATCCTACTGAGTGTGTGACATGCTTTTCCAACATCAACTATTGTTACCACCCTTAACTTTTTAGTACAGTGAAATTGCAATCAGTGTGTGAACCAAAATATTTTGCCCCTTTTTGAATTTAAAAGGCAGCAAATACAAAGCCTCGTTTTTGGAGATATGCGTTCTTAAGTAGCAAGTTCCATCATAAGATTAAATCCCTTGTTAATACCAGTCTGATCTTGCCTTAAGTGTTATTTTTTTTAATATATAAATATAAACATACACACAGATGACTGGAGTAGACTTTTAAAAATATTTTTTTCATGAGATACTATTTTAGGTGAAGTTGTTACTATAGATTTAACAGCTGTTTTGAAATATTTATTATTATTAAAACTTGCTTCAAGAGAAATTGTGAATATATTTCCACATACAGGCACTAGTAACAGTAAGTGGTCCTATTGTCCTCTAACTCAGGCAAAGTAAAGAATGGCATTTTCAAATGACTTCCCCATATGACTTGATTTGCCAGGACTTCTTTCTGTGGAGTCATGTCTTTTCACATCTTAGCTTTTTGCATTTTCCAAATTATCTCAATTTGGGGCAAGAATAATACTAGTCACAACTGAGGAGGCTGCTTTCAAAAGCGGGGCTCCATTTCTATTGTCAGGTCAATGTGGTGCTGTAACTGTCTTTTTATCTCTAACTTCAAGAGCCTCCTTGTGTGAAGCTTGGTCCATCAGAAGGTGTATGAAATCATCACTTCCTTCTGATCTTATGCATTAGTAGACTATGCAGCTTTTCATCAAACTGCAAATATATATAAGACGAATCTAAAATTAGTCCTGAGTGTTTAAATCCATCACTGTAAAAGTAAATGAAAATCCACCTACCTTTTCTGTGGAAAATTATGTGCTACTGAGTAACTTTTAGCTCTTTTTAAAAAAAATGGGTAAAATTTTCAAGTGTCATTTGAATGAGGAGAAGCACTCGAGATCTGAAAGCAATTCCTTGTAGTCTTCCATGAACCTGCACTTGTTCAGTGTGCTCCAGCGTTTTCTGGTTTCCAAATTGGATCTAGAACTACTGTTGGGTCACTCAGGCATACTAATGGATTCATTTAAATGGGTCCCAGGTGCAGTCCATGAGCAATAACAGACTACCCCAGATACTTCTATTTACTCAGTACTTAGCAGATGAGATTTATGAGACACATTAATTTATTAGTTACTGGGGACTTTTTTTAAGGCTTGTTTTTGACTAGTTGATGTGAAAGAGCATGTGACATAGCCAGTATGATAGAGTCCTAGGGTTATCCTGTTTACAATAAATTGGCTGAATTAAAACTCTGGAGTTTGCACTTGTATTATTTTTATAAGTTTTAGTGAAATGAATCCTAGTAACCAATCCTCAGTCTACTTTTCAGCTTCCCAGTTTGACCAGGTTCCTTGCTTTCATTATTCCTAATGCAGAGAGCAGTTAATTCATATATAAAGTGTTTCTGGGAAACAATGATTTGCTGAAATAAATGACTTGATTTCCCATTTTTTTCCCAAAATATTTATTAAGCAACTACTATCTATCAGGTTAAAGTTAATATTCATTTTGACATAGAGAATGGAACAAGAAAAGTCTGTGCCCTCATGGAGTTTACAGTATAGTGGGGATAGCAAATATAAAAGCAGGCAGTCATGGACCTAAAGAAAGTGGGCCAAGAAGATGTGGCATGAGCTTGGGTGGCAGGAAGGGCTTCTCTCTGTTGTGGAATGACAGCAAGGAGCTAGTCGAAAAGGAAAAAAAAAATCCTGTATATCTTTTTCCCGTCTCCCCTTGCTTCATGGCCTGATCCAAAAATGTCTCAAAGGAAACAAAGTCCAAAAGAGTAAAACTCTTGCCTTTATTATCAAGGCTTCCAGAGACAGGGTAGACTGCAGAGGGGACTGCCATAGGAAGGATCTAGATGGGCCCTTCCCTCCTGGGCATGGTGTGGGACTTCCTGTGGCCAGGGGCAGAGATCTCACTGATCTGCCTTTTGGGAAACCTGACCCCTGCACCATCTCTGTCACTCAAGTATCCCTATAATCTCAGGCCAGACCAGAAGCCAGGGCTGAGTCAGCAGGGTGTGTGGGGATGCCCAGTCCTCGGGTTGCCTGGCACCCCAGGAGTGCTGGCTTAAGGGTGAGGCCTCTTGAGCATCCTTTCTGATTTGTAGACCAGGTCTTCGAGGACAACAAGGGTGGACCTGGTTCTCAGGATTACAGATATTGTGACAACACCAAAGAGAGGCTGACCCCCATCCCAGCAGGTTGGAGGACACATTAGGAAGACATGAGAATGGACTTCCTAGGAGCAGGGTGGGGAGTGGGGGAACCTTGTGCACAGTAAGATGCTTAGATTAGGTGGGGGTTCCAGGAGGTGCTGGGGTCACTTCTTGACACAGTCTGGTGCATCCAGGGCAGCAGTGTTGGGGGAAGCTGTGATCAGGTAAATGTTGCTGATTAGGAATTTGACCAGTGTGATGGGGATGTTGACCCAGAAGCCCATTCAGAAAAGCCCCACGGAGCTGGAGCCAACTGTTGGTCCTTTAGAGAAATTAGACAGGTACAGGAGGCAGTAGAAGAGCTCACTTCCAGCACACAGGGTGAACAGCAGGCCTGGAGGTATAGTAGATCTGAAGCAGTGGATTCCCTGACAGGTCAATCATCTTGTGACTCACTGTCTCCAACCACAGCCAGTGACTGGCCACATCCCAGTTCATGCTGAGCTGTAAGAGAAGGGTGGCTCAAGGGTACAGCAGGGCCAGGTCGACCAACAGACACTTGGTGGAACAGCATGTCCAACATGGCCCCAAACCAGGTTCCTAGATTAAGGACTCTGAGCAGTGAGTCCTTCAAAAGCTCCAGAAGTCTGCTGAACAGGTAGAAGGAGGAGACCATGAGGAGCTGTAGGGCATGAAGTAGAAGCAGTGATGGTGAAGGCTGACCAGACGTAACAGATTAGGTTAGGCACAGAAAGGAAGATATTTTTGCTTGGCATCGTGGTAGTCCGCTTGCTGTCCTGGGCCACTCAGGAGGTGCCAACACTGTCCAGGCCCTGCCTGCGTGCCTTCACTCTCTGGGCCTGGCACCTCGGCCACGCCACTTCACCCTGGTGCCTGGTCCTAGATGTCAAAGCTCAAAGTCAGCAAGAGCATGGACCAACCCATGTGCTCTGGGTGGTAGGGTACCTGCAGCCGTCCCTGCTGCTCCAGCTGTGCTCTGCTTCCAAATTGAAGAAAGGAGGAAAAACCAATTTCACACTCTTAGGAATAGATCTCTTTTGTAAAATAGGAACCTCCATATTTGAGACTGTAAGTATTGTCACTGACCTGAAACCAGAAAATTGTGGCTCCTGGCGTTACAAGGGAAGAAAATAACAAAATATCTCTCCTTTACAGTTAGTCTTTACATCTTCTTGCCACATCTCCAGCTGCAGGTTAGGCAGATCTCTTATCCAGTCATGGTCTCTGACCCCCTGTCAGTATAATCCTCATGTGTGACCAGCTGGCTTAGTTAGGCATTTCAAGAGGAAGTCTGCTCATTCTTCAGTTTTCAGCCTAGGACTTCTGTTCAGCCCATACAGGCAGCATTGTGCTTGGGGGTGCTATGGAGGCCCAGAGCAACCCAGGATTTTATGACTTAGGGCTGTCTTCCTCTCACACCATCAAGTTCCTTTATCATCTTCTGTACCTTTTAAAATTATAAATTCAAACATCCATTTAGATCTTTAGACTCCAGGTCTTATTGATCCATATGATTACCTATAATAATAGCTTCCAAGTCCATTAATATACTTATGAAACAAGAAGGGCAGTTATTTTTTTTTCTTTTTTTTTTTTTAAGTATCCTGCAAATTTTAATTTCTAAACAAGTAAATTTCAATTTCCATAAGCCACTGAAGCCTAAAACTACTGGACTTCTTTCTTATTATTAAAGTGGAAAATGTCCTGGAGGCCAAAGTGAGATGACCACTGTGGGTTATACCCAGCTGTGACTTAAGGCATTTCTTGCTCTGACCCAGTTAGAGAATTTCAAACATCACCTATACCAGGCCCTGGCAGCAGCTGATTTTTTGTCCATAAGCACAGGGAGTTTATGTGGGTGACCTGTTGAACACATGTGTAGCTACCTCATTTGGTGGTTCTGGTTTTGGTCTTTGGATACTTGTTTTTGAACTTAGGGTTTTGTTTTTTGTTGTTTGTTGTTTTGGATTGTTGGATTTAATTTTTGTTGCTGGGGACTGAACCCAGTGGTACTTAACCACTGACCCACATCCTCAGGCTTTTTTATTTTTTATTTTGAGACAGAGTCTCACTAAGTTGCTAAGGGCCTCACTAAAGTGGCTTTGAACTTGTGATCCTCCTGTCTCAGCTCCTAAGTAGCGGGAATTATATGCATGCACCACCACACCTGGCTGTTTTTGTTTTTGATTTTGATTTTTTGTTTTGTTTTAGTTAGCATCCTTAGTACTGCTGCTAAAATCTATAATGAGAGTAGTCTGAGTAGTAAGGTTATTACAGTGTGGCAGGGCCTTTCAATCAACGCCTCCTAAAAAGTGTCCTCATGGACCATTATAGGGTCCTGAGGGACATCAGGCAGGGCAACTTTGTTCAGGTGAAATTGGCCCACCATCTCCTTATGGGAACTGAGGTGGCTGTGAAAATCCTGCCAAAGATAAAGCAGAACTTCCCCTGCATTATATCCAAACTGGGAACACCCAAATGTGATTCAGCTGTTTCAAGTTATTGAAACCATTGAAAATATCTCCCTTGTGTGATGGAGCATGCAGGTGGGCAACCTCTCCACCACATCCTGGAGGCTGGTGTCATGCAGGAGGAGGAGGCCCAGAGAGTGTCCAGAGAGATTACATGAGCTGCGAGCTACTGCCACAAGAAGGGTGTCATGCACAGAGATATGAAGCTGGAGAGGATCCTCATGGATGCCAGGGGGAACATCAAGCTCATTGACTTCAGTGTAGGCAGAAGCTGGACGGGATCTGGCGAACTCTCTGGTACTGTGCCCCAGTGGTAAGAATACGTCAGCCCTGCAGTGACGTCTGGAGCCTGGATGTTATTCTGTACATCATGGTCACAGGTTGTCACCCATTTAACAGAGCCACCTTATCTCAACTGAAGGAGCAAGTCCTGCACACAGGTATGACATTTCCTCTCATGTTTCCACTGACGTGCAATGCCTCATCAAATAGTAACCGTGGACCCCACACAGAGGCCTACAGTAGACCAATCATGGGTCACCTGTGCCAAGCCAGGGTGAGGAATTCTAGTGAGTTATTCTAGTGAGCCACTCCCCAACCACCTGGACCCCACAACAATGATGATCATCTTTGATGTGGGTTTCCACCCATTCAGTACCTGGGTACTTTTGGTAAATAGAAAAGTTGATGAGGTAATGGCTATATACCTGCTACTCTAGCTCCAGGTAATCCAGTGGGCAGACTGGGTTAAGGTAAGCCTGGGCATCCACAAGTTTGGCCTTGCCCACACCCCACAGATCCTTCTACTTTCCCTCTCTGCCCAAAGGGAGCGCCAGTGAGTCTGCCCTCCTTGCCTTCCCTTCTTGTACTTTGAGCATCTGCTGCCTGAGGAGGCCAACCAGTCAGGGCAGAAGGGAGCAGAAGAGCCAACCTGCCTGCATGTAGAGACCCCCACTCACAGTATAGCCCCCGAGCATGTCCTTCTGCCCCCAACACCCAGCTCATTAATTGTCAGTGAGTGGGATACAGAGAACGGCAAGTCCTCCCTGTGGGCAGATGAAAACTCTCTTCACTTGGCAACCCTATGGTGGGTATGTTGTACCCATGACAACAGCAAGAACTGAAAGGGAGTGACTAAGAGGATTGCCTGCATTCAGTGAATATGTTGCTGAGTGCCATCTTGCTGTGGATCAGCCTGAAAGACAGACCCTAGATTCAGGGGGAAAAAAAAAAAAAAAACTGTTTCTGTTGAAAGTGGACAGCTAGACAAAGGGAGAAACCAGACAGCCAGAGAACCTAGTACTCTGAAGATCCTGACATCATGGCATGGGTGTTGGCCAGGAGTGGATCAAACAGCTGCAGAAGGATGGTGAGCAAACTGCCTCAGGCTTCTCCACCTGGATTCCAATAGGGAGAGCAACTGGAGCTACATGGAGACCCTGGTGGCAGGGGGCATCTGTCCCCACCAGGCAGTTTCTTTTCCATCTACATGTAACTTCATCTTTTTCACATGCATCACCTGTCTTGATCCTCCCAACCTTTGCCTGTTTTGGACAGCAGAGGACCAGATCTCATAGTCTGTGTTCCTCCCCCACCCACCACCCACTCTTGTTTCCACTTGCTAGGTTAAATTATCACCACTGCCTGCAGGATTGCCCAACCTGTTGAGATTAATCCAGCTCCACACATCCTAGCCTGCTAAGGCCTTAAATCCAGTTAAACTCTTCCTATTGCCCCTGGAGTAACAGAAAGCATCTAGGATCTTTCTAGAAATTCAGAAGAAGCTGGGCATCCTGATACACTCCTGGAATCCCAGCAACTCAGGGAACTGAGACAGGAGAATTCCAAGTTCAAGGCCAGACTTAGGAATTTAGCATGACCCTAAGAAACTTGGTCAGACCTTGTTTCAGAATAAAAAATAAAAGGACTAGGAACGTGGCTCAGTGGTTAAATGCCTCTGGGTTCAACCCCTGTGTTATGATTTGGATAGGTGTCCCCCAAAATCTTATGTGTGAGAATGCAGGAATGTTTGAAGGTGAAACGATTGCATTATGAAAACTTTAACCCAGTCAGTGGATTAATCCCCTGAGAGGGATTAACTGAGAAAACTAGGCTGGTGAATGTGGCTAGGGGAGGAGTGTCACTGGGGGTATGCCTTTGAGATATATATTTTATTTTATTTTATCTGGTGAGTAGAGTCTGTCTCTCTCTCTGCTTCCTGGTGTGATGTCTTGAGCTGCTTTCCTCTACCACACTCTTCCTCCATGATGTTCTACCTCACCTGTACCTCTGAGGAATGGATTTGGCCATCTATGGACTGAGACCTTGAAACCATGAGCCCCCAAATAAACTCTTCCTCCTTAAAATTGTTCTTATGAGTCTTTTGGTCACAGAAATTAAAAATCTGACTAAAACACACTAGGACCAAAAAGAAAAAAGAAAAAGAAAGAAAAGAAAAATAAGTAGGGAATGTAGCTAAGTGCTAAAGTACCCCTGAGTTTATTCCTCAGTACCAAAAAAAGAAAGAAATTTGGAAAAGAAGTGTGATAAAAATGAAGCTCCCCTGTGACTCCATCCAGAGACATTGTATTCACAGTGCTTTGTAGTCTTTTTCTTATGCACCTAGAAAGAGATCGAACACTCAGTGTTGTGACTTTTACCCTTAGTAACCTATCTGGAGTGTATATTTCCACATAAATGCTCTTGTAAAGAATGATTTTTGTTATTTGCTGTTTGACACCATATTATATTGCCGTTCATTTATCAAATCCTTTTTAGGTTTCCTCAAGCTTTGATCTATGATAAACTTTCTCTTTGTTGGGGCGGGTACCAGGGATTGAACTCAGGGGCACTCAACCACTGAGCCACACCCTAGTCCTCTTTTGTATTTTATTTAGAGACAGGGTCTCACTGAGTTGCTTAGTGTCTCGCCATTGCTGATGTTGGCTTTGACCTCCTGATTCTCCTGCCTCAGCTTCCTGGGTTGCTGGGATTACAGGTGTGCACCACCATGCCCAGCAATAAAACTTTCTTGTGCAGAGTATGTATGTGATTTTTTTTTCCTGAGTATTTCTTTATATTGTTAGGTTATGGAATATGAATGTATTATTTAACTTCATTTTTAAAAAATAGTTTTAGATGTTGATAGATCTTTATTTTATTCATTTATTTATATGTGGTGCTGAGAATCAAACCCAGTGCCTCACACATGCTAGACAAGTGCTCTACCACTGAGCCACAACCCCAACCCCTTAACTTCATTTTTAAATTTTAAATCTGTAGGAAAAAAAGTTGTTCAAACAGTACAATGAATTCTCATATATACCTCACCCTGTATTCACCGATTTTATATGTGTTTCACATCCTTTTTTCCTTCTCTGTCCTATCTGAATATACGTGAATATTTTTTATTTTTAAACACTTTTTTAATTTATTTTTTTGTCCAAGTGTTTGAACCCAGGAGCACCTTAACACCAAGCTATATCCCTAGCCCTTTTTATTTTTTGAGACAGGTTCTCGCTGAGTTGCTTAAGGCCTCACTAAGTTGCTGAGGCTGGCCTTGAACTTGTGATCCTCCTGCCTCAGCCTCCCAAGTGACTGGAATTACAGGCATGTGCCACCACACCCAGCTTTGTTTTTAATTTAATTTTATTTTTGCTAAGCCATTTGAGATTGTTAGATATCATGATTTCTTACCCCTAAATCACTTATAACAAAATCAAGTAGGTGGGAAGGAATTCAGCATTACCCTTTGTTATGAACAACAATATACCAGTAAATTTAGCAATTTAGATGAGATGGATATTTTCCTTGAAAGACACAAATTACCAAAACAGTCATGAAAAGAAATAGAAGATCTGACTATTCCAGTACCTATTAAAGAAACTAGATTCATAATTTAAATTTCCAACAAAGAAAATTCCAACAATAGATGGCTTCACTGGTGAGTTCTACCAAATAAATTATACCAACCTTTTTTGAATTGTTTCTTTTTAGTTACAGTAATTATACCAATCTTACATAACAATTTAGGATATAGCAAAGGGAACCATCCCATTCTTATGAAACTAGCATTACCCTTCTATCAGGCAAAGATATTTCAAGAAAAGAAAGCTCTAAACCTATTACTCTTAAAAACAGAGTCCCAAAAGTCCTGAACAAATATTAGCAATTTGAGGGCTGGGGTTGTGACTCAGCAGTAAAGTACTTGCCTACCACATGTGAGGCACTGGGTTCAATCCTCAGCACCACATGAAAATAAGTAAATAAAGGTATTGTGTCCATCTACAACTAAAAAAAAAAAATTTTAAATAGCAATTCGAATGCAGCAATATATGAAAATTCATTTTTTGTTTGTTTTTTCCCATACTGGGGATTGAACCCAGGAGTGCCTATACTGAGCTACACCCTCAATGCTTCTTCATTTTGAGATAGTGTCTTACTAAATTGCTAAGGCTGGCCTCAAACTTGAGATCCTCCTGCCTAAGCCTCCCACATTGGTGAGATCAGGTGTACACCACTGTGCCCAGCAAAGTAGTTTTTTATACAGTTGATTTTCAAATATACCAACTTTTCATGATGACCAAGGGGTGGAGGGGCTTCATGAATGTGATTAATATAATATTGAAAATAAACTGGGCATGTAGCACATGCCTACAATCCCAGCTATTCAGGAAACTGAGGCAGGAGGATTGAAAGTGAGGCCAGCCTAGGCAACATAATGAGACATTGTCTCAAAATAAATAGAAAGAGCTTGAAATACAGCTCAGTGGTAAAATACTCCTGGATTCAACCCCCCCCCCCCAAAAAAAAATTAAGACCCTCTTACCTCAGTCTCTCAAGTCTCTGGGATTATAGGCATGTGTCACCATGCTTGGATCTGCACAAGAATACTCCTATCCAAACTTGCATTCGAGGTCCTAGTCAGTGCAGCAAAGCAAACTAATGGGAAAGAATGGTCAGGTGGTGTGGTGCACACCTGTCATCTCAGCTACTCAGGAGACTGAGGCAGGAGGATCCCAAGTATGGAGCAAGTCTGGGCAACATAGGCAAGGGGAACTGTCTCAAAATTTAAAAAGGGCTAGTGATGTAGCTCAGTAGTGGAGCACTTACTTAGCCCAGTACCACTCAAAAAAAAAAAAAAAAAACTATTCATGGACAACATCATCGCATATACAGAAAATCCCTAGAACTCTATAAAAACGCTACAACTAATAACTGAATTAGGGTTGAAGGAGACAAGTCGGCATTAACAAATCAATTGTATGTCTATATAATGCCAACAAAATTATTCTCAATAGATCAAAATATGATTCAAAGGTAAAGTTTTAAAACATGAAAAACCTGTACACTGAAGTCTTGAAAATGTTGCTGAGAGAAACTTTTAACCTAGCTAGGTGCAGTGGCACACATCTCAGTCCCAGCTACTCAGGAGGCTGAGGCAGGAAAACAGCTTGAACCCACAGTTCCAGACCTTCCTCCGCAACAGCAAGATCTCTTTAAAAAAAAAAAAAAAAAAAAAACTAAAAAGGATATAGGCATCATGATCATGGATTGGAAAACAGTGTAGGGGAGGGAAAATAACTTTTCCTGGGCTAGGAGTGTAGCTCAGTGATAGATTGCCTAGCATGCGCAAGGCCCTGGGTTTGATCCGCTCACCTGCCCTAGGCTCGTGGATGAGGTCGTTCGATATTGTGATAGAGTTAAGAAATAGAGCCAAGTGCAGCGGCACATTCCTCTAGTTTCGGTAATAGCAACTTTGGAGGCTTGAGGCAGGAGAAGGACAAATTTGAGACCAACCTATCAAGAACCCTGTTTCAAAATATAAGAAAATAAAAAGGACTAGGTGACTGGGACTGTGGCTCAGGGGTAGAGTACCCCTGGGTTCAATCCCCAGTACACCCATTCCCTACACTCAACCCCCTGAGACCCCTGTAAACAGGGGCTCCAGGAAAGTCCTAGGTGATAGGAACTCTTTTCGTTCTAAGGAGCCACCCTTGCTGGGCACTAGATAACTTTAGGATGGGGACTGATTGCTCAGGGGAATCAACCAGGTGACTAGAGGGTTAGAACTCCCAGCCCTACCTCCTGACCGCTAGGAAGGGGAGAGTTAACCTCTGGTTAAGCTGATGACCAGCAGTGGCCAATGATGTAATCCATCATACGCATGTAATGAAGCTTCTGTAAAACCCCAAAGGGACAGAATTCCGAGAGCTTTTGGAGAGCTGAACACATGGAGGTGCTGAGAGGATGGCATACCCAGAGAGGGCATGGAAACTCTGTGCCCCTTCCCCCACCCCCACTATACCTAGCCTGTGGATCCCTTCATCTAGCTGTTCATCTGTATCCTTTGTAATATCCTTTATAATAAGCTAGTAAATGTAATTGTATGCCTGAGTTCTGTGAGCTATCACAGCAAATTAAACCCAAGAAGGGGGTAGTGGGAACCCCAGATTATAGCCTGTTGGTCAGAAGTATAGGTGGAAACCTTGTGATTGGCTTCTGAAATAGGTTGGGGCAGACTTGTGGGACTGAGCCCTTAATTTGTAGGATCTGACTCTTGAGAATTGAATCACACGACACCCAGTTGGTGTTCACACAGAATTTCTTAAAGAGTGTGTGGGAAAACCCATACACATTTTGTGTCAGAAGTTCTGGTTGAGCATGAGAGAAAAAACATTTTTCATCTGAAGGCCCTATAGCAAAGGACAGATTAATAAAAGAAAAACATACAAGGCTATTTAACATAAGCTTCATATGAAGTGAGAGCCTTTTTTTTTTTTTTTTTTTTTTTTTTTTCAGTGCTGGGGATTAAACCCAGGGCCTTGTGCTTGCAAGGCAAGCACTCTACCGACCGAGCTATCTCCCCAGCCTCTTTCATAAGAGCCTTTATAAGGAAATAAAGACCCAAGGAAATGGGTGAATCCATGTCTTGTTTTTTTTTTTTTTTTTTTGTTGTTGTTGTTGTTGTTGTTGTTGTTGTTTTGTACTGGAGATTGAACCCCAGGATGTTCTACAACTGAGCAGCTACAACCCCAGACTTTTTTATTATTTGTTTGGAGACAGAGTCTCACTAAGTTACTAAGGATCTCACTAAAGTGGCTTTGAACTTGTGATCCTCCTCAGCTCCTAAGTAGCAGGAATTATATGCATGCAGCACCACACAGGTGCAGTTGCTAAGGCTCTCATTAAGGTGCTGAGGCTGGTCTCAAATTTACAATCCTCTGCCTCAGCCTCCCAAGTTGCTGGGATTATAGGCATGTGCCACTTTGCCCAGCAACTCCATGTGGGGTGTGTGTGTGTGTGTTAGATTTAATGAAATGGGTATGTCACAGAAAGAAAAGATGTCTCTGGAGAAGAGTCTGGGTTCCCAGAGGAGAGGAGGAATTCAGCTTGGGACCAGTGGGGTTCTTGGCATGACAGAAAAGAATTTCAGCAAGACCATAAAGGCATAGACAGAACTTTATTTAGGAAGCAGATACACATTCAAGGGAGCATGCAGGGCATCCTGAGAGTGAGAAGCCCTGCCTTGGGTTGGGTTCCAGGATTTCCAGAAGGGCAGTAGTTAGGGGATGGGCTGGAGGTAGAGCCAGGTGAAGTCACAGAATTTTCAGAATTTTCAGCAGTTTTCTCTGCGTTCCTGTATTTTCTTCATTTAACAAGGGTATGGGCTAAGGCCATGCTGCTAGACATTTACAACTGCGCTTTCTGCATCTTGATGACTCTTGGGTGTTTTCTTTGAGAATCAGGACCTTTATCTTAAATCCCTAACTCATTCTCCACCCCCAAACTTAGATCCCTTTTTATTAAGGGGTGCAGAAGGGGGTAGTTCCGTCTTCTGTATCTGCTTCAAGCTGATAGGGGTCGTTGTCCCTACCTACCCAGGGGTCTAGCATTTTCCTGCCCGATTTACTGTGAACAGAGAGAGATCAGTCTCAGTTGTTGAAATGGGTCGGAATCCTTGTTTTGTCATGGTTTTAACATGTAATTGCCGTAATCTGGAAGACACAAACTTTATTAGGAGATTAAAAAGACAAGGGCCAAATAATAGGAGCAGCAATATAGTTACCAGAGGTCCTAATAGTGGTAATAGCCAAGTGAAGTTAGGTAAGTAAGAGTTAATAGTTTCCCATATATCCTTAGTATTACCCGGATAAACAGTTTTAAGCCAAACAGCTTTTTGTAAAATTTTTTCAGCACTAGTTTCTATTTGTCCTGACACATTGACATAGAAACAACAAGAGGTGTTTGCCAGGGCACAAACTCCACCTTCCTGGGCCAGCAAATAATCTAGAGCCAGCCTATTTTCTATTACCATTTGTGCTAGTGAATCCAAAGATTTTGCTAGCAGTTTAAAGTCTTGTCCAGTTTCTATGGCAATGTCCCCCATGGTTGCTGCAATGTTTTTGGCAGTTACTGCATTATAAGTTATTCCTCCTGCTAATCCAATAAGAGATCCAATTAAGGTTACTACCCCAGCTATTACTAGGCCTGGACCTCTTTTTGTCCTGTGCCTGTGTAATGTCGAAACAGTTCCTTGAGGGTCATTGGTGAAAACTTGTATCTTATCTGCTGGAGAGACAACATATCCTATTCCCCACGTCCCAGTCATCTCTTTCCAATCTATGCACTGCACAGCATACCCTTCATATGTCCCTAAATGACTTTGTGTTTGCGTCATGAAGAACATGCCTCTAGGTAAGCAGAGAAGTCCAGGCTCAAGACTAGCATCTATCTTATCTTTAGGAACCAATGAAGGGTCACTAGTCCATTTACTTAAGGGCGAAAGATTAGTGTTTTTAAGGAGGCCAAAGAGGCCTCTACTGCCCATTGACTGGTGTAGACTGTCAACCCATTCCTTCCAGTGGTCATGAATCCTCCATGTGTTCTCACAGCCAAGAGTGGGAGGGACACAGGTACAGTTAGAAAACCCTGTAGCATTGTATAAGGATGGCTTTGAGGAATGGGGGGACAAGTTGACCGAGTAACACCCAGTCTTGTTACAACAGGAATCTATGATTTTATCACAAGAAAAGAAGGCACTAGATGGTTTCTTAAATATGTGAATGGAACTTGATTTTGAAAATCCACACCTGGGATTTCTAGAGTGACTAAAATTAGATCCAGCTATATTAGTCCACCAGGTCAAGGCTGAGGGTTGGAAAGTCCATGTGGGGGTTTTTGTGGGGATGGCAATTTTAATCGTTGGGTTTGGATAGGTGGCATTAGCTCGGTAAGGTAGATTAAGAATTATATCAGTCTCATTGGCCCAAATACCTTCTAGTATCGGCTTGGATTTCCCCCCCTGAGTGAGTTGGCGATGGCAAATCCAACATTCAGAAGTGAGGTTGTTACCTCTTAGTACATCCTGAGTTAACATATAGAGAAAATTATCTTGCCAGTGTTGAGCCAGGAAAGGAGACATGAACATGAAGAAGAGGAGTATAGTCTGCCACATGGTAATTACCCTTGGCATATGCACTGCTCTGTAGTAGCCCAAGGGTCATGCATAGGAGGATGAGGCTGAAGGACTAGTTTACGACAGAGCAAGAGCAAAAGGAGCAAGATTAACTTAGCTTAAACAGATTTCTTATTTCTTTTGACAGAATCTGTAGATCTTCTAGTGGCTCACATGAATAGGAGTCCTTTTTTATTCTCTCTGTGTCGATGCGGGGTCCTGGTCCTGCAAAACCTCAAGAAGGACAGATTTAATTCTTGAGAAACGGGTCCATGATGTTTGGTCCTTTAGTTTGACAGCTATCAGGGTGATCAGGTGGACTTGGAAAGAACCTTTCCATTTTGGAAGGAACCGATCTAAAGTTGAGTCCCTTTTCTAGGTCTTGAGTTGGACTTTGTCACCAGGGCGAACTTTGGTGTTTTTTTTTTTTTTGTTTTTTTTTTTTTTTTTTAAATTTTTAACTTTTTTTTTATCTTTTTTTATTGCTTCTGAGGATCAAACCCATGGTCTACCTGCATGCTAAGCAAGCACTCTACCACTGAGCTACATTCCCAGACCTCCCAGGTCAAACTTTTGATATACAGGTTGAATCACCAGGAGCTGGAAGAATATTGCTGGCATATTCTAATAAGGCCTTTTGTACTTGGCCCAAATTAATTACATATTTAATCATTTCCTGCATTCTAGGGTCAGTGATAGGATCTGAGGTTAGAAAAGGTCTTCTGTAAAGCATTTCATAAGGACTCAATTGGAGGGAGGTTTTAGGAGCAATCCTGATTCTTGATAGAGCAATAAGTAAAAAGTAATCAGGGCTCTTAAGTCTCTTGGCATAGTTTTGCCAAGGTGGTTCTGATATACAGGTTAGCCCTCTCTACTTTTCCTCATGATTGAGGGTACCTGGAGATGGGAAGATAGTGATGTCCAAAGCCCATGAGACCTCCTAGATTACCTTTGAGACAAAGAAATGTCTGTTGTCACTTTGAAGTAATAGAAATCCAAATGTAGGAATAATTTATTTGAATAAGGCTTTAATGACTTCTTGAGGCTTCTCAGTTGGGGTAGGGTATGCTTCTATTCACCCAGAAAATGTGTCAGCAAAAATGAAGATATGGGGGCCAGGGTTATAGCTCAGTGGGAGAGCGCTTGCCTAGCATGTGTGAGGCACTGGGTTCGATTCTCAGCACCACATAAAAATAAATAAAGGTACTGTGTCCATCTACAACTAAAAAATTAAAAAAAAAAAAAAACAGATATTTAGATCCTTGACATGAGGACATTTGGGTGAAGTCTGAGTGCAATCTTCCCCAGGCAAGTGCCCCCATGTTGTACTGAGTTTAGTTAAGGCAGTGGCTTAGTTCCCTCCCTTGGATTACTATGGAGGCAGAGGGGGCAAGCTCTTGTGACCTCTTGGATGGTAGTTTCAAGGTCTTTTCCTCCGAAGTCATGGATAACCAAGGTGCCCAGTGCCTCACTCCCTAAATGACATGAGTCATGGATCCCTTTGATGATATTTCACTGGTCAGCCTGAGGTAATGAAACTTTATAATCTCTTTGACTAGCTCACTATTCATTTTCTGCTAGTTTACATCCCCTCTGACTTGCCCATTCCCTTTTGGTTTCTGTGTACCATAGGATAGTCTTTAAATTGTGGGGTAGTGGAATTAGCGCCATCTCTGAAATATTTCAAAGTGCTGCTCATCTCGCACTTTGATCTGCACATGCATTTTCCTGCTCTATGGGGGAATTGCCCTTTTGATGTCTTTTGCAGTGCATTACTGCTTCTTGGTCAGGTGACCACACAGCTTCCAAAAGAGAGAGGATTTGATCAGGGAATTTTTGTCTGTTAAAAGTCCCCTTTCTTTCCAAGAAAGTTCCCCTTTCTTCAGCATGAACACGAAGAACCCAGAAAGCATATATATATATATATATATATATATATATATATATATATATATATATATGTATATGTGTGTGTGTGTGTGTATAAACTTGATTATCTTTTCCCAGTTGTAAAGCTCAGGTGGGGCTATTATTTCACCCTTTCTAAGCTGAGGTGTTTGGAGGAAGCAGCTTTGCTTCTGCTGTCTGCTGGAGATGAACTACTAGGCAGGCAGCCTGCTTTTTGAGTTCCCTTGCTCACGTAGCTACTTCCATCTGTAAATAGTACTTTAAGGTCAGATCTGTTTGACTACCATTTTCACACTAAAGTGAAGCAAACTGCTGGGTATGGTGGTGCACACCTGTAATCCCAGTGACTGTGAGGCTGAGGCAGGAGGATTGCAGGTTCAAAACATCCTCAGCAACTTTAAGGAAATAGAAACAAGCTGAGAATTAACTGCTTTTCCTGAAATTTCAAAATCCTAGACTTGAGGATCTGCTTGAGATAGAACATCCCCAGGTCTGCTTTTATCATCTGTTGCACCTAAGAAGAGAGAGGACATCTAGGTGCTAAGTGAAGAATTCCAGAGAAGCCAGCAAGTCTCTTCCCAGAAGAGGAGTGGGACACTGGGAGAACCAGGAAAGGCTGAGTAAAACTAACTTTCCAAACCTGAAAGTTAATTTGGTTTATTGTTTCTTTCATTTTGAGAAATTCTGGTTAATTCCTTTTTATAATCTCTGCCTCTTCATTTAAGTGATCTTTTATTTCCTGTAATTTCTAATACCATCCTTTATTTTGAAGATCAGTCTATGTGTTTTCTAAACTCCAAAATATTTGGATTTGCATGAAAAATATTTGGATTCAAAGATGGTAGAGGTGTGAGACAGAGGGCAAAAAAAGAAAAAGAAAAGGAGGAAAGTCTCAATGGAAAATTGAATGATTGCTTCCATTGGCTTTCAAAATTTTTCTCAACTTCCCTTCTTCACCAATAAGTGGGGTTGTCTGAAGTTTACTATTAGCTCCAGTCCAGTGGGTGCTGGACCAGTTGGGTGGGTGAGGTGATAGCAAGATGCCCTCACACCCTCTTACAGTCTTCCCACTTGTTGTAGCTGCCCCATCTGTTTCATCCCTGCACACTTCAGGACTCGCTGAGCTAGAGAGAGCCCAGTCCTCTCCAGTTTCTTCAACCTGTGCTCTCCCCTGGGGAACTGCCCCTAGTCTACCGCTTTCCACAGGCTTGCCAGACCCAGACTGGCCCATGCAAACCCAGCTGCAATCTGATGGACCTGGGCTTCAGCCTCCCCAGGCTCTGCCTTGCTGCAGTCCCAAGATCTCAATGCCCTCTCAACTTGCAGAGAGACCACCAGGCATGCACTCACACAAAGGAGCAACCCTGCAAAGAGGCAGCCAGGTGGCAGCCGCTACCACACCAAGCAGAAAGACCTCAGGTGCCCTAAACCTGAAAGTTAAAGGCACTGTAAATCATTTGGCCTTGGGGGTACCGTCAACATCAATTACATGCAAGTTCAATTAGAAAGGGGTCCAGGAGGTTCAAACAGAACAGAAAACTGAGTCCTCATATCTAAAAGGAAGTTAATATCTTTCCCTGCCACGTCAAGAGTTACCCAAGCCTCCTCCAAGGTGATGCCTAGTTGATCAAAGGAGGTTTTGCAAAGACTTGTGCATCCTCAGTCTTCAGGGCAGTCATAATGGGAGAGATGACTTCTCCCTTTGGAGGAAAGGATAATCATGCCTCCAGTGATTTCTATCTTTATAGAAAAAGGCATAACTCAGGTGTAGGTCCCCTCTGGGTCAGTCCTTGCTCCAAAGCCCAGGCTCTTTGCAAAGGTGGCAGTTTCCAGGTCTCAAGATTTTACCCCTTCTGTCATGGGGAGCCTTTGGGTAACCCTGAGGGGGCAGGGGCCTTCCAATGTGAGGGCAAGTAAATGGACTTGTTCTTGTGCCTGCTCCCACCCCTTCCAGTCCCTAAAATGTTCTTCTACCTAGTCCTTGTTGTTGAAAATCCCTATGGCCAAATTCAAGAGTTGATCGATGGGAGTTTGAGGTTCTAACACCTGTTTCTGGAGTTTTCCTCTAATATCTGAGGCTGATTGGCTAATTGAGTTCCTGAAAAGATTTGTCTCTCTTGTGAGTCTAATTAGTGTACTTTTGGAGGGTTTCAGGTGAAGCGTAAAGTAAAGCGTAAAGAAGGATTCTTTACCTTGTGTGTTTTTCCTGATCTTTTCATAATTAACTTATTTATACATCTTCTCATTTCCTCAATTAAATGTGAGGAATAGAAAAGAAAGTCTCGATTTTGGCTTTGATAATTCCAACTAGGATTTTGGCTGGGGACCGTGCCCTCCCCTGCAGGGCATTCATGGTTGTGAGCATGACTTCACCATACGCCTTTGCTGCTGCCCACAGACAGGTCTTTTCCTCAGGGATGCAGCAATTGGAAAAGACTGCTTGAATTCCAGGCCATGTTAGAGTGAACATGGTAGTCAGGTCTTGGAACTAGACTGTGAATCTCTCAGGATCCCCTGAGAATCTACCCGATTTTCGTTTACATTGTGTTAAATCAATCATGGAGAAAAGAACTTTTACCCTCTGTTCCCCATCTGCCACTCCTTGAAACAGACAAACATTAGAAGATTTAGAAGTGGTTGGATAATAAAAAGTGCCACTTGTTACACCAGCAGGGTAATTTGAGCCTTGGATGCTGGAGGCTGGTTTGGAGCACTTAGAAATAAATCCTCTGTTGGATCCGGTTCGCCCCTGTTGGGTTTAAGGAGAATACGAGCATGACAGATCTTACCAGAGTCCCATGATCTTGGGTTTTGATATAAGGCCATAAGGGCTTGAACATACGGATTCTCTGTCCATTTTCCTTCCCACTTACAGAATAAATCAAGCTGGTATATTGTGTTAAAGTTTAGATTTCTAGCCAGACCCAGTGACACACACCTGTTAACCCAGCAACTCGGGAGGTTAATATCAGAGGATTGCAAATTCAAGGCCATTAGCAATTTAGCAAGGCCCTAAGCAACTTAGTGAGACCCTGTCTCAAAATCAAAAATATAAAGGGTTGGGGGATGTAGCTCAGTGGTAAAGCACCCCTAGGTTAAATCACCAGTACCCTCCCCTGACAAAATTTAGATTTTCACTTTTAGGCTACAGTTCTTCACTCTAATTGATATTGAGGCCAAACTGTATTACAGAAAAAAAAAAAATCAATTTCTTTCTTTTATGACCTCTGCCTTAAAATAATTCCATTATGTCTTGTGCACCCAAGTGATGAGTTCTCAGAAAGACACACTGAATTACCCATCCTCAGTGGTTTTCTGAAAAGAAAAGAAAAACAAAACAAAAACATAGGTTTCAGGGGACTCTGAGTCCCTAGCCAGGATTAGACCTCTAAGTCTGTCCTAAACTGTCTAAATCATCAGCAGGACTGGCATACTTGTCTCCATTATGCAGTATTTGGGGTGTTTGATAACCCCTACCTAGGCCTCAAAAAAAAGAAATAGAAGAAGAAGGCGGAGGAGGAAGAAGAGGAGGAGGAGAGAAGAAGAAGAAGAAAGGAAGGTAAGAAAAGAAAATTTCTAAAATAACATCCCTAAGGGGGCTGGGGTTGTGGCTCAGTGGTAGAGCGCTTGCCTAGCACATGTGAGGCCCTGGGTTGGATCCTCAGCACCACATGAAAATAAATTAATTAATTAAATGAAATTAAATTTTTAAGAAATCCCTAAGATCTCAAGTAATCTAGGTGCTCTTAAGAACTTACAATTATTTGTTGTTATTATTACTGTTATTATTGTTTTAACTAGCCAGGACACCCACCAAAAAAAACCCTTTGTTTTGAGGCACTTTGAGGATGGCGTAAAGTTAAGTTTCACTAGAGAGTTGTTCCTGTAACAGGGGTCCACTCCTTGCTTTGGACAGAACCCTCGCTGCTCTTCCCACAGTCTACTTCAAAACGGACATCTTCCCCACCCCACCCCCATCTAGCCACGCAGGAAGCAAGATCAACCTTCTTCCCATCCCAGGCCCAGCCATCATCCTTTAGTTTGCAGACTACAGGATTGAAGGGCAGGCCGCTGGGGATCCCAGAAATGACGGTTGCTTAAGGCTACAAATGAATCATGACTCCTGACCGGGCACAGCTGGAATGAGCCCTTGCATCATCTCTTCAAAAAGTCCGGTTTCCCCTGACAAGTGTGAACCACAGCTGCTGGGACAGGATCCCCTGCGTCCCTCCCTTGCCAGCAAAGCAACAACAACCCCCAACCCCCATCCCCACTCCACACTTCAAAACCTTGTCCTCGTTACTGGAGCAGCACTGGGGGCAAGGACTGAGCTTTTGGTATCATTTGTAGCTGACAGTAACTGCATAGGACAGAGTAGTTTAGCTGAAGCATGTAACGTAAGACTGCACAGAGACTGGAGAAGGGGGCGGAGTGGACAGGTCAAGAGGGTGACTTCAGAACTGAGAGGTATAGCTGAAGCTTGCGGTTGGGAGATTTAGAGCAGAAGATAAAGTGAGCCGAGAGATTGACCCCTAAGTGCATCGGGTCTGAATATGGTGATCAATGAGGCTTCTTTAATTGTCACATTAAGACCAGGTCCCAACACTGTGTCTCAGGTTAACCCCTTGGTGAAACAGGATGCTCAAGATGCTGGGAGACCAATTCCTCGTATGCGTCCTCCAGATAAGGGATTTATGTTCCCTCTGACCCAGATATATGGTATGTTGGCCTCAGGGCATCTCCTATCCTGGGTGTTTTTATAAACAAGCACTCATCGTCTAAGGGAGAAAGGGGTTTTGGCTAAGGAAAGGAGGAAGATAAAGAGAGAGAGGAGAAATCACCTATTTCAGTCCCGTAGAGGCTGAGAAAATTATGTGATCTATACAGTGTGAGAAGAGAAAAAAGAGCTCTCAGAGAAGACTACTAGTGGACTACAGAGCTCCTACAGAGTTTTTAGAGTTCAAAAACCCTTACCAGATCCCCAGGATGACGTCAGCTGTCACCTTATTGCCAGGTGAATTCACACAACTCAGGGATTTCCCAGCCATCCAAGAAGGGGAGCCATGGCGAATGAGGCAGACACAGGTGATGCTCTCTGGTCTTTGGAAGTGAGGAAAGCAGAGAGAGAGGTTATAGGTACAGGAACCAACAGAAAAAAACAGTCAAGACAAAAAGAAAATATTTGAGAACACTTACCAAAGTCGGTGCCTCTGGAGATTCCTGTATGGGCCAAGAGATGTCTCCAGAGAAGGGTCCGAAGAGTTCCCAGAGGAGAGAGGGAATTCAACTCAGGACTGGGGTTCTTGGCATAGGTGAGGGTAAAGAATTCCAGCAAGACCCAGACAATGGCATAGACAGAGGTTTACTTAGGAAGCAGATACACATTCAAGGGAGAAGGCGGGCTCTCTCAAGGATGAGAAACGCTGCCTTGGGTTGGGGTCCAGTATTTACACAAGGGCAACCATCAGGGGCTGGACTGGAGGCGGAGCCAGGTGGAGCCACATGATTTTCACCAGTTTTCCCTGCGATCCCATATTTTCCTCGTTTTACGAGGGCATAGGCCAAGGCCGTGCTGTTGAGGATTTAAACTGTGCTTTCTGCATCTTGGCTCTTGGGTGTTTTCTTTGAGACTCAGTATCTCTCTCACTTTATCTTAAATCCCTATCTCAGGTAGTCATGGAAAAGTATGATTGGATAAGAACGTATGATCCAATGGTGAAAAACCTGAGGAAATGTAAGAAGGCTTATTTGTTCAGTCTTCAGTGTCCACCGTATATCTTTAGAGATAAAGGGTGTTCTTTTCCTCCTGGTATGGGGAGGGCACCTTTTGAATGAATCTCATGACCAGCTTCAGGAGAATGTCAGAAAGTCATTCCTAGGCTTTATGGCCTGTTCCTGGGCAGAAGGGTGAGGGAAGGTGAGAATGCCTTCGTGCTTCTGCTGTTTTCTCAAATGCCAGAGTGCCATGTTTTGAGGTAGTGTGTCCCAAACCTCATCAACAATATTAAGATGCCCATTCTCCCCCATCGATCTGTAGGTTCTAAGCAATGTCTATCAAAAGCCCAGAAGGCTTTGCTGGTAGACATTCACAAGCTGATTTTAAAATTCACATGGAAATGCAAGTAATCTTGAATAGTTTAAATAATTCCAAAAAAGGCTGGGTGTGGTGGCGCATGCCTGTAATCACAGCAGCTTGGGAGGCTGAGGCTGGAGGATTGTGAGTTCAAAGCCAGCCTCAGCAAAAGCTAGGGACTAAGCAACTCGGTGAGACCCTGTCCCTAAATAAAATACAAAATAGAGGTGGGGATGTGGCTCAGTGGTTGAGTGTTCCTGAATTCAATCCCCAGTACCCGCCCACCAAAAAAAAAAAAAAATTCCGAAAAGAACAGTTATCTTTCCTGAGAGGAATGCTTAGTCAAAGTTGTAGTAATCAAGACAGTGTGGTATTGGCTCAAGGACAGACGTAGTAGAATGGAATAGAGAGCGCAGAAATAGAGCCACATGTTGATTTCACTTTTGACAACTTTTGACAAACGTTTTTGTAATTCAGTGAGGGGTATCTATCTTTCAGTAAATAATTCTATAATGATGGGGTATTTTTATGGGGGAATTGAACCCTAACTCCCACTGCATAGTATTTACAAAATTAACTCAGAAAAGACTACAGATTAAAACCAAAATTAAGCTGGGTGCAGTGGTGCATGTCTGTAATCCCAGTGATTCAGGAGACTGAGGCAGGAGGATTACAAATTCAAGACCAGCCTCAGCAATTTAGTGAGGCCCTGTCTCAAAATTTTAAAAATAAAATAAGAACAGCTGGGGATGTGACTCAGTGATAAAGTGTCCCTGGGTTTAATCCCCAGTACAAAAAAAAAAAAAAAAAAGCCAATACTACAAAACTACAAGGAAACAGGAGAAAATAATTCAACTGGGGGCCCAGAGTGTGATCTTCAACAACAGAAAACCATTAAAGAAACTGTTAACGGAAAAAATAGACAAATTGAAGTTTTCAAATTTTAAAAATGTCTTTTCTTCTAAAGATACCATTAAGACAATTCAAAGGTACCAGGAGCAGTGGTGTACCTGTAATCCTGGAAGGCAACTTGGAAGGCTGATGGCAAGCTCAAAGCCAGCCTGGGCCGCTTAGTGAGACCCTCATTACCAAATAAAAAAAGGAGGGCGGCTGAGTGAGCTAGCTATGTCATTAACAGAGTCACAAATATCAGAATTTACTGAATAACAACACATTCACCAGCTATAGGTCGCCTGATAGTGGTAAGTTGGTGAAACTCAAGTTCTTTTATGCCAGTCTTAACTTCTAATATTTACAACACTCAAGTCACGCATGACACTTTACACAATTATGTACATAGGTTGCAGAAAGGCTAAAATAGTGTTAAGCAGCTGCTGGGGCTCAGGAGGCTGAATTGAGAGCAAAGGCAGAGAGCAGGTTGAATGTGGAGACAGATACCAACAGTCAACCTAGGTGGTCAGAGAAGATCAAGAACCAGCCAAAGGGGGCTGGGGAGATAGCTCAGTTGGTAGAGTGCTTGCCTTGCAAGCACAAGGCCCTGGGTTCAATCCCCAGCACCGCAAAAAAAAAAAAAAAAAAAAAAAAAAAAAAAAAAAAAGAACCAGCCAAAGAACCGGTTTAGAGTGAAGAGCTACAAAGCAGGAACTTATTCTAGGCCAGGGTCTAGCTGGACAGCAGTTTCAGACTGTCAGCGTCAAGTTTCAGCTTGAGATGTCAGCTTGGAGCAGGCCGTGTGGTCCTCATGGGCAGGAGAAACCACACTCTGAAGTCCAAGGACAGAAATTTGGCAGCTCATGGCGGAGGCAGTGTTCCTGGGCAAGGCTCCTTATGAGTGACCAGGGCATAGGATCAGGGTGCGTCCTGTCTCAGGCATGGGGGTTGCTCCATTTGGTGGTCTGGTGTGTTCTAGTAGCTCATGGGCCTGATTTTCCAATTTGATGTTTGATGTGTGCATGCATCTATGTTCTTAGATTAAGTTCATAGGGGGTCATTTTTATTAGTACAATTTACTTTTTTTAGTTTTTTTAATGATGTTTGAGACAAACATTACCCGATGTACATGTATGATTACACAAATGGTGTGACTCTACTTCATGTACAACCAGAGAAATGAAAAGTTGTACCCCATTTATGTACAATGAATCAAAAAAAATACCACAAATTTAAATGGTGGCAATGGGTATACAAAATTGTGAGAATAGTAAAAAACACTTAATTGTACACATTAAAAAGTTTGCAATATTGAAAAAAAGATTATTTTAATGTATATGTATTTCAGATGTTGATGGACCTTTATTTTATTCATTTATTGCTATGTGGTACTGAGAATCGAACCCAGTGCCCCACACATGCTAGGCAAGTGCTCTACCACTGAGCCACAACCCCAGCCTTTATTAACACAATTTATTTATCACTTTGTTCTTTATTATGGTTGTGCTAGTCAGTGGTGGGTATTTACTTGTACAAACAAGGTGTTGAGTCATTCTAACACAGCACTTGTACTCAGAATGGAGAAACCAATGACAAACTGCTGCTTTATAAAATGGAGTAAGTAACTCAGGGTAAGGCAGTCTGAGACCTACTGTTCTGTACACCCTGGAGTGACTCAGAGCAGGACAGCCTGCTATCCACAGGCCGCGGGTGTAGCTCAAAGGTAAAGTGGTCCTGGGTTCAATCCCCAGTACCACGAAAACTAAAAAATAATATTAAAAAAAGAAAATAGAAGTAACTTAGCCAGGTCCTAAGCAACTCAGTGAGACCCTGTCTCCAAATAAAATATAAAAAAGGGTTAGAGATGTGGTTCAGTGGTTAAGCACCCCTGGGTTCAATGCCCAGAACTAAAACATAATTTTTTTTTTTTTTTTTTTTAAGAGGAGGGCATTAGATTTCTTATTAGTAAAGCAGGGAGGAGTTTTTTTTTTTTTTTTTTTTTTTTTTGCACTTGGGCAAACACCTCAGCACCAGTAAGATTAACATTAAGGAGAGATGCAAGGAAAAGAGCAGCTACATAAATATAACCAGAAGGGACCTATGGGAGGCATATGCCAAAAGCTGAGATAGGAATTTGGGGATACAGAAAAGGGAGAGATATGCTAAGTCTCAAAGGAAGCACCCACTGACCACTGAAATACAGAAAATGCCCTTGAACAGTTGTAATTCCTAAGCCACCAGTCCTGCACCCATGACCCATGACCCATGACCCATGCCACTGCCTGCAAAAATAACATGAGGGCAATGCATAGATGCAAGAAAACTGGCATGAAATTGTGTAACTCACCCTGACTCCACCTCTAGTCTGGCCCCTAGCAAAAGAAAATTTTATATATATATATAATTATATATGTATATAAGCCAGAGGCACTTTGCAATGATCCACATCCCCAACTCCCCAACCCATTTTATCTTTTATTTTGAGAGAGGGCCTTGTAAGTTGCTGAGGCTGGCTTTGAACTTGCATTCCTCCTGCCTCAGTCTCCAAAGTAGCTGAAATTACAGGCATGCACCACTGTACCTGACCCCTTTATAAATACTGACCCGCCACACCCACAGATTGCTGCTTAGTCCTCTGGAGATAGTCTGCATTCTCCCTTCAATTTTTATTTATTCTTTTACCCCCAAAGTGTCTGACTCTCTAAATAGCCTACATTTGCCCTTGAACATGCCTCTTCTTTTCTAAATAAACCTGTCTTTGTCATGTGCTAAAATGTCATGTATGCCAAGAGCCCCGCTGGTCCTGAGAGTTGCCTGAGTTGCCTCTTCTCTCCAGGAACTCCCTGGACTCTTCTTCGGAGACACCTCTACTCCAGAGACAATACGACGAATCTCGCCTGGCTTCTGCCACTTTGGGGCCATTACTCTCTATTATCCTACTTTTGAGTTTCTGGCCCTGCGTGTTTAACATGCTTGTAAGATTTGTGTTGTCCAGACTTCGGTTCCAAGTCAAGCCGGGGCTTGCCCATAGCTTTCAACCCGTTCCAGACCAGAAGCCTGCGTCACGGATCTTGTCCCTCGTAGATCAGGGCGTGAGATTTGATAACCTCCACGGACAGGTAAGATCAACATCCACGGGTCAGCCTGAAGCAGTTACAAGAAGACAGAGACCTCTGCCCTTTCCCCTGAAGAATAAGGAAGATTAAATCTCTCAGCAGGGAATGAGACAGAGACCAGAATAGGGGACAAAAGGACAGATAAATTCTCAGGCCTTAAATCCTAAGCTGTTACCCTCTAAAAATCTCTCCCTACTCCCCCACTCTTTCAACAGTGAGTGGTCCATGCCTTTCCCCACCCTCCTGTGCCTAATCAGATCAGCCATAAGCACCAGGCACAGGATAACACCAGAAGATATTATCAGAGTCATCCAGGAGGAAGAAAATCCTGTACAAAATCACCATAAATCTGAAAGACCCTTCCCCACTGTGGCTCCTGCGTAACAGACTAGCCCCTCCCTTTGTTCAGGGGCAGCCTGGTATTTCTCTCAATCACTGCTGTCCCCCTTCTCAAGGCCACATCCCCCTTCATTTCCCTTCTCCCCACCCATTGAACCTTGTGCTCACTTGACCTCAATTTTCCTGATGCCAAGTCACAAGTTCCCATCTCTGATATCCAAGTCCTTCATTTGTTATAGGCAACAGTCACCTTTGAATCAGTATCTGAACTCAGGCAGGTTCACATGTACGATCATAAAGTCCTTATCTTCTCAAAACGTGGAACTCATTAAGGAAATTTACACTTTTTTTTTTTTTTTTTTGGGATCTGTTCATAACCAAGTAGGCAAATCTTCTGTAAATGGGATTGTTCATTTTGGCTTTCTGAACCTAAGGCTTGAGCTAGCATAGCGCCATAGTATCCATCATATGCCAGGCATGGTGGTGCATGTCTGTAATCCCAGCTACTCAGGAGGGAGAGGCAGGAGGGTTTAAGTTTGAAACCAGCCTCAGCAACTTAGTGAGAACCTGTCTCAAAATAAAATATAAAAAGAACAGGGGATATATCTCAGTGATGGAGCCCCTTGGTTCAATTCCCAGTGTCACAAAAATAAATAAATAAATAAATAAACAAACAAATAAATAAAAATAATATAAATACAAAAATAATAGTGTATGCCATAAAAATTATTTCTTTTTACTGGGGAGAGTGATGCATGCCTATGATCTCAGCAACTTGGGAGGCCAAGGCAGGAGGATAGCAAGTTAGAGGCCAGCCTCAGCAAACTATGGAGGTCCTAAGCAACTTAGTGAGACCCCTGTCTCAAAATTTAAAAATAAAAGGGGAGAGCTGAGGATGTAGCTTAATCATAGAACACCCCTGGGTTCAAGTCCCAGTGCTCCCGCCCAGTTTTTTTTTTTTTTTTTCTTTTAGAACACAGATGAAAGCTTGGTCAGTTTGGTCTTTGGGTTCTTTTTATTTTTCCTGGTTATAACTTTCATGCATACCAAGAACATAAAACCATGTTTAATAGCAAAAAGAGCCTTGAGAACTATAAAAACACTCAGCACACTATTCAAATCCTTGCACTAGGAGACTTGATGAAACTTGAGTGTGGTTTCTGGAAGCATATAGCCACACCATGGGCTAACACAGCCTCCTTGAGTTCCCACCTGGAAGAGCTCAGGGTTGTCAAAGAATTTGGATTGTGTTAGCCAGCACCTTGTGATAGGCCCCTGACCTCCCCTTCTTGGTTCATTTACTAGAAAGAGCTTACAATTGTAAATCCTTTCTCTGTCCCTTTTGAGATACACATATGTATATATATCTCCTACAACTTAGGAGAGTCTCAAGCACCTGAGAGTCATCCCTCTGAGGTGATTAGGAAGGATAGGGCTTCTATCTCCCAGTTTCTGTGGGAGAAAAAAAATTCTAGCTTCCATAGGGGCCAGCTATGAGACACGGCTGGGCTAATCACAACCACATTCACCCTGATCACCCCTTGCTAGGGTTTCATTTGAGTCCTCCTATACCCTCAATCTTCCATTCATTTAGTATTTATTTACTTAAGATGGGAGGGGGTCTCACTATTATTATTGTTCCTTCAAATAATAATAATAATACATATCATTGAAGATTCAATCAACCAGAGTTAGAAACTATGACCAGCTACCTGTTTTGCCAACTGTTTTTTGAACCAGTCAGTCATGCCCATTCATTTACATATCACTTACAGTTGCTTTCTAATTGCTATGTTTTGGATGTGGTTTGAACAAGTCCCTTAAAGGTCCATGTACGGGAAACCTGGCCCCCAGTGTAGTTGTGTTGAGATGGTAGTTGTGTTAAGAGGTGGGGCCTAGCTGAAAGGGTTTGACCTTCGTGAACGGATTGATGCTTTTTTTTTCTTTTCAAGTCCAGGGATTGAACCCAGGGGTGCTCTACCACGAAGCTACATCTTTTAATTTTTTACGGACTGCATTTTCATTCATTGTACACAAGTGGGGTACATCATTTTGTTTCTATGGTTGTACATGATGTAGATTCATACCATTCATGTAATCATACATGTACATAGGGTAATGATGTCTGTCTCATTCCACCATTTTTCATACCTCCCTCCCTCTCATTTCCCTCTACATAATCCAAAGTTCCCCCATTCTTCTCTCACTCCCCCCACCCCCATTATATATCATTCTGCACTTATCAGAGAAAACATTCTGCCTTTGGTTTTTTGGGATTGGCTTATTTCACTTAGCATGATATTCTCCAATTCCATCCATTTATTTGCAAATGCCATAATGTTATTCTTCTTTATGGCTGAATAGTATTCTATTTTGTATATATATATATATATACACCACAGTTTCTTTATCCATTCATCTGTTGAAGGGCATCTAGGTCGGTTTCACAATCTAGCTATTGTGAACTGAGCTGCTATAAACATTGGTGTGGAGTCCTTTTTAATTTTGAGAAAAGGTCTCACTACCTTCTGCCCTCAAACTTATGATCCTCCCCACTTAGCCTCCTGAGTCTCTGGGATCATAGTCTTGTGCCTCTGCTCTTGGATAGATTGATACTTGCTCCACAGGAGTGGGTCAGATCTAATAGGAATGGATAAATGAAGTGAGCCTGGATCCTCCCTGGTTTCTTGCTTTCTATCTCTCTCTCCCTCTAGCACACACTTCCACCATGATGTGAAGTAGTAGCCTGAAGGCCCTCAGCAGAGGCTGAACCAGCGGGCTTGCCAATCTTGAACTTCAACCTCCAAAACTGAGATAATAAACCACTTCTCTTTGTAAAGCACCCAGCATCAGGTATTCCATTATAGCAACACCAAATAGACTCATACACATGCTCTAAGAGCAGAACTGAGTCAAAGTAACAGAGACTCTATGGTCTGCAAAGTCTAAATATTTACAAACTGGCTTTTTACAGAAGTTTTCCAGCTCTGGTAATAAACAGTTCATCACAGAGATGGCAGTTACTAAATGCTACTTTTCCAGCACAGTGCCAAATATCTTGTTTCCACCATGACATGATCTATCCTGTCACTTCCTGGCACATTCTTCTGGATTAAATAAGATTGTGTTACCTTATCTAAAAAATGCCATGTTTTGTTTGTTTGTTTGTTTGTTTGTTTTATTTTTTTGTGGTATTGGGGATTGAACCCAGGGCCTTGCACTTACAAGGCAAGCACTCTACCAACTGATAAATGCCATATTTTAATCACCAAAAGTAAAGAAAGAAGTTCCTGCCTTTCCTGAAGCCGAAACCAAAGCAAAGGCTTTGGGAGACAAGAAGGCAGTGTTGAAAGGCATCTACAGCCATAAAAAGATGTGCATGTCACCTACCTTTCAGTGGCCCGAGACAGCACGGCTCTCAAGGCGCCCAAAGATCCTCAGAAAAGTGCCCCCAGAAGAGACAAGCTTGGTCACTATGCCATCAAGCTCTCCTGATCCCTGAGTCAGCCTTGAAGAAGACTGAAGACAGCAACATGCTTCTCTTGTTCGTGGATGTCAAGGCCAACAAGCACCAGATCTAAGGCTGTAAAGAAGCTCTGGGACACAAAGGTGGCCAAGGTCAACACCCTGATCAGGCCTGTTGGAGAGAAGAAGGCATATGTTTGACTGGTTCCTGATTATGATGCTTTAGATGTTGCCAACAAAATTGAGATCATCTCAACAGAGCCTAGCTGGCTAGTTCTAAATATACATTTTTTTTCAAATGTGTGTGCACAGTGGCACACACCTGTAATCCCAGCGACTCAGGAGGCTGAGGCCAGAGGATTGCAAGTTCAAAGCCAGCCTCAGCAACTTAACAAGGCTGTATGCAACTTAAAAGACCCAGTCTCAAAATTTAAAAAAATTTTTAAAAGGGCTGGGGATGTGGTTTAGTGGTTAAGCTCCCCCAAGTTTGATCATTCATACAACAACAACAAAAAAAAAAAGATAAAAATAGGAGTACATATAATTTAATTAATTCTCACAAAACAAACAGATTTGGGTAATAACAACTCAAGGCCAAAAAATATATCATTGTCCCTTATTCTTCCTCTGCAGTCTCTACCTTTCTGTATTTTCTGAAGGTTACCACTATCTTGACTTTTATTTTTGTGGTACTGGGAATTGAACCCAGGGGTGCTCTACCACTAAGATAAACCTTTTCCCTTCTATTATTTTTAATTTTGAAACAGGGTCTAAGTTACCAGGCTGGCCTCAAATTTGTGATCGTGTTGCCTCAGCCTCCCAAGTAGCTGGGATTACAGGTATGTGCCGACACGCCCACTTTACCATCTTGACTTCTAACAGCACACATTAGTTTTGCCTACTTTGAACTTTATATACATGACGTTTTAAAAATATGCATTGGATTTCTCTAATTACTAGAGATGTTGAACACTTTTTCATATATTTATTAATCACCTGTATGTCTTCTTCTGTAAAGTGTCTGTCCAGTTCCTTGGCCCATTTATTGATTAGGTTCTTTGTATTTTTGGTGTAAAGTTTTGTAAGTTCTGTATAAATTTTGGAGATAAGTGCTCTATCTGAAGTGCGTGTGGAAAAGATTTTTCTCCCACTCTGTAGGCTCTCTTTTCACATTATTGATTGTATCCTTGCTGAGAAAAAAGCTTTTTAGTTTGAGTTCATCCCATTTATTGATTCTTGCTTTGATTTCTTGTGCTTTGGGAGTCTTGTTGAGGAAGTCTGATCCTAAGCCAACATGATGAAGATTTGGGCCTAGTTTGTCTTCTATTTGGTGTAGGGTCTCTGGTCTAATTCCTATGTCCTTGATCCATTTTGAGTTGAGTTTTGTGCAGGGTGAGAGATAGAGGTTTAATTTCATTTCACTGCATATGGATTTCCAGTTTTGCCAGCACCATTTGTTGAACAGGCTATCTTTTCTCCATTGTATGTTTTTGGCTCCTTTGTCTAGTATGAGGTGACTGTATTTAGGTGGGTTCGTCTCTGTGTCTCCTGTTCTGCACCATTGATCTGCCTGTCTATTTTCGTACCAATACCACGCTGTTTTTGTTAGAGAAATGCAAATTAAAACAACTCTAAGATCTCATCCTACTCCAATTAGAATGGCTATTATCAAGAACACAATAATAGATGTTGGCATGGATGTGGGGGAAAAGGCACACTTTTCATTGCTGATGGAGTTGCAAATTGGTTCAGCCACTCTGGAAATCAGTATGGAGAATCCTCAGAAACCTCGGAATGGATCCACCTTTTGACTCAATTATCCCACTCCTAGGTTTATACACAAAGGTCTTAAAATCAGCATACTACAGTGACACAGTCACAACAATATTTATAACAGCTCAATTCACAATAGCTAAGTTATGGAACCAACTTAGATGCCTTTCAACAGATGAATGGATAAAGAAAATGTGATCTATGTACACAATGGAAGATTACTCAGCCATAAAGAAGAGTGAAATTATGGCATTTGCTGGTAAATGGATGGAACTGGAGAATATCATGCTAAGTGAAATAAGCCAAACCCGAAAAACCAAAGGCCAAATGTTCTCTTCGATATGAGGATGCTAACATACAATAAGTGAAGAAGGGAACGCATAGAAGTACTTTGTATTAGACAAAGGGGAATGAAGGGAAGGGAAGGGAGGGGGTATGGGAATAAGAAAGACAGTAGAATGAATCAGACATAACTTTCCTATGTTCACATATGAATACACAACAGTGTAACTCCACATCATGTACAACCACAAGAATGGAAAGTTAGACTCCATGTGTGTATAATATGTTAAAATACATTCTATTGTCATGTCATAACCAAAAAGAGCAAATAAAAAAAGAACACCAAATTAAATAACACTGCCATAAAAATTTGTAAAGATTTCTTTGGGAACACACCTACATGTACTTCTGTGGGTGTGCCTAAAATGTGAAATTGCTAGGTCATAGGTTATGTATAGATACTACCAAAGCAATTTTCCAAAGTACTTGTACCAATTTACACTAAACAGGAGTGAAGGAGGTGCAGTTGCTCACCACCAGTCTTTTTTAAATTTTTGGTTATTCTGGTGGGTATAATAGATGTATACATTGTTATTTTAATTTGTATTTCTTTGAAGGATAATGATAAGAGCCTTTTCTTATGTTCATTGACTATTTCGATATTCCCTTTGTGAATATTTTAATTGTTATTTTATATCACCTTTTTAAAATTATTCTCACTCTCTGGCTTGCTTTTTACTCTTTTAATAGTATACATGGTACTTTTTTTTTTTTTTTTTTTTAATGGCTGCGGCATCTACTATGTGCCAGGCACATTTGACTGGTTTATTTAATCTTTAATTGCAGAGACAAAATGGCTCCTAGGCATCTGGGCACCTTTTTGGAGCTAGGACAAGATCCAAAAACCTCCTCCAGAAAACTTCTAGACCTCATAAATGAATTCAGCAAAATAGTAGGCTATAAAATCAACACGCATAAATCTAAAGCATTTTTATGCACAAGCAATGAAACAGCTGAAAGGGAAATGAGGAAAACAACCCCATTTGCAATAGCCTCAAAAAAAAAAAAAAAAAAAATACTTGGGCATCAATCTAACCAAAGAGGTAAAAGATCTCTACAATGAAAACTACAAAACATTGAAGAAAGAAATTAAGGAAGACCTTAGAAGATGGAAAGATCTCCCATGTTCTTGGATAGGAAGAATTAATATTGTCAAAATGGCCATACTACCAAAAGTGCTATACAGATTCAATGCAATTCCAATTAAAATGCCAATGATGTACCTTACAGAAATAGAGCAAGCAATCATGAAATTCATCAGAAAGAATAAGAAACCCAGAATAGCTAAAGCAATCCTTCGTAGGAAGAATGAAACAGGGGGTATCACAATACCAGAACTTCAACTATACTACAAAGCAATAGTAACAAAAACAGCATGGTATTGGCACCAAAATAGACAGGTAGATCAATGGTACAGAATAGAGGACACGGACACAAACCCAAATAAATACAATTTTCTATTACTAGACAAAGGTGCCAAAAATATGCAATGGAGAAAAGATAGCCTCTTCAACAAATGGTGCTGGGAAAACTGGAAATCCATATGCAACAGGATGAAACTAAACCCCTATCTCTCAACCTGCACAAAAATCAACTCACAATGGATCAAGGACCTTGAAATAAGACCAGAGACCCTGCATCTTATAGAAGAAAAAGTAGGTCCAAATCTTCATTTTGTTGGCTTAGGATCAGACTTCCTTAACAGGACTCCCATAGCACAAGAAGTAAAAGCAAGAATCAATAAATGGGACAGAGTCAAACTAAAAAGGTTTCTCTCAGCAAAGTTAACTATCAGCAATGCGAAGAGAGAGCCTACAGAGTGGGAGAAAATCTTTGCCAATCATACTTCAGATAGAGCACTAATTTCCAGAATATATAAAGAACTTAAAAAACTCTACATCAAGAATACAAATAACCCAATCCACAAATGGGCTAAGGATATGAACAGACACTTCACAGAAGAAGATCTACAAGCAATCAACAAACATATGAAAAAATGTTCACCATCTTTAGTAATAAGAGAAATGCAAATCAAAACTACCCTAAGATTCCATCTCACCCCAATTAGAAGGGTGATTATCAAGAATACAAGCAACAATAGATGTTGGAGAGGATGTGGGGAAAAAGGTACACTCATACATTGCTGGTGGGGCTGCAAATTAGTGCAGCCACTCTGGAAAGCAGTGTGGAGATTCCTTAGAAAACTTGGAATGGAACCACCATTTGACCCAGCTATTCCACTCCTTGGCCTATACCCAAAGGACTTAAAATCAGCATACTACAGAGATACAGCCACATCAATGTTCATAGCTGCTCAATTCACAATAGCCAGATTGTGGAACCAACCTAGATGTCCTTCAATTGATGAATGGATAAAGAAACTGTGATATATATATATATACAATGGAATATTACTCAGCCATAAAGAATGATAAAATTATGGCATTTGCAGGCAAATGGATGAAATTGGAGAATATCATGCTAAGTGAGATAAGCCAATCTCAAAAATCCAAAAGACAAATGATCTCACTGATAAGCAGATGATGACACATAATGGGGGGTGGGAGGGGGGCAAGAATGGAGGAAGGAGGGACTGTATAGAGGGAAAAGAGAGGTGGGAGGGGTGGGGGGAAGGAAAAAAATAACAGAATGAATCAACATCATTACTCTATGTAAATGTATGAATATGCAAATGGTATGCTGTTACTCCATGTACAAACTGAAACAACACATATCCCATTTGTTTACAATACAAATAAATTAAAAAAAAAAAAAAAAAAAAAAGAACTGCAGACGGATGAAGCAGGCAAGTCAGGGTTGAGACCCAGCAGGCTCTGCCAGCAGTCCCAGACCAGGTGCCAGTTACGTACAGAAAGAGCAGTCATCAAAACCAGAGTGTCACCGATTCCTTCATCTGATTCAGTGCTCAGATCTCGGGGCTACGTGTGCCCTCCCCCAGCAGTGTGCACAGAGAGCCCCTGGGCAAGCCCGTGCTGTTGGGTCTCACAGTGCCAATCAACATCCTCTGGCTGAGAAGGCTGGAAGGAGCTGGTTCGACTGCCGAGCCCTGAGGGCCAGGGGCCAGCCCCCCACACCCCTCACTGCAGGGTCCTGGGATTTAGTCTTGCAGAGCCCTGTTGGCTGCTCTGCGGTGCCACAGCAAGACAGCTGCAGCTCATCCTCAGTCGCCAGGTAGGAGCCCAAGAGGTTCTGCTGAGCCTCAGTCTGGGGGGCAGCCCAGATGGCTGGGGGGTCGAGCTCTAGTTCTCCTTCTGCATCTATTCCCACTCCCTGGCCTGACCACTTCCCTCTTGCCTTAGGCACAAAAGGATGCTGGGTCACTACTGTGCCCGCTGCACTCCCGCCTCACATCAAGCCCAAAGCGAGGCCTAAAATGTGATGTACAGTTGGCTTCACTGTGGCCTGTGGGGCAGAACGTGAGATCAATAGCACAAAGCCGTTGTGTTCTCTTCTCAGCTTTTTGGCCTCTGTGGCAGAGCCGGGAGAGGGGGAAGCCTGGAAGGGTGCCGCAGCAGAACAGCCTGAAGCCCAGCTCTGTGGATCTTGACTCTCTTTGGGAAAACATTTCTCCAGACCTGGTCTTGTTCTTCCTCTGCTGAGGTTCAGTTGTTCTACTGCACTGATTGTGGTCTTTGGAAAAGTTTGAATACAAACAAATTAACCAGAGAGCCTGTTCAGTGCTGCAGTGTGACCAAGAACCATGTGACCAGGAACTGGGATGCAGCAGTGACCAGGGCCCTTCAGCTGTGCCCGCCCCGCATCTGAAGGCAGCTCCTGCTCACTGAGGATGCCAGCATTCTGTGTTTAAGAGAGTCCATCCAGAACTTGGAAATGAAGGAAAACCTTTTTGCCATGCCAGATCACGGTTTCAGAAAGCCCTCAGGGGGCTGGGGAGATAGCTCAGCTGGTAAAGTGCTTGCAAGCACAAGGCCCTGAGTTCAATCCCCAGTACCAAGCAAAAAAAAAAAAAAAAGAAAGAAAGAAAGAAAGCCCTCAGGATGGCTGGGCTTTTAAGAAAATTAAACATGCTATTCACCAGTGATGGTGCCCACACGGTCACAATCTGCAACATCTGAGGTTGACCTACAGAACACTCATAAGGTCAGTCAAGTTTCCTTTCCACCTAGGATGAAGAATAATCCCAAAGGTTGGGTTTCATCACACGGTAATAATACCCACCAATTCTGTAACCACTCCAGCAATCCTATGTAAGATCCCTTTTATACACTCCCTACAACAATCCTTCTTCTGTGTATTCTCTGTGAATTGGCATTGTCATTCTGGTAGGTCCTTTAAGAATGAGCTAAATAAGATGACATGGGCTGTTTGCATGAGAATACACTTCTAACGTTTTGAGAATCACACATGGATGGTTGGTCAAAATATTTTTTTTCCAAAATCAAAAGAAATACATGTTCAACTAACAAAATTTGAAAACTATAAATAAGCATGAAAATACCAAAATAAAACCTTGTAATCCTCCTACTTGACTCTAAGCACCATTGCTAGTTTTTGCTGTCTTTTGGGTCAATCTTTTTTTCTAGATATACATTCCCCCCTTTTTTTCCTTTCCTTAAAAAGGATAAAAGTATACAAGATACCTATTTCTTTTCTTTAGTGATGTGAATTACATTTACTCTGCCAATCCTCTCCCAGGTGGTTCTGCATGGCTGCAGAAACCTATCACAGGGACATCCTCCCATTTACCTACCCAACATCCTAAGGTTTTTCCAGTTTCTATCATAAAACATTCTATAGTGAACATCTCCGAGACCACCCAGAGAACCTGCTGTTTTAGCTCTTTTCAGCGAAACTGGATACTCAGGGAGAGCTTCATAATAGAAAGGGTTTAGGAGAAGAGGGCCAGTCTTCAGTGTTGTTTCCATAACTAGGGCCTGGGGGCCAGGACCAGCAGACTAATACTTTTCTGGAAGGTTCACACTTCTCTCACACTTCCTGTCCCCAGTCCGGCATGCCCTCAGGGTGCTGAGAACAATGTTTCTAGTTGTTTTCAGGGAGTAGTTTTAGATCCATCTAGCCAAGCACTGCCAAGCCCAGAGTGTGTTCTCTCTCTCTCTCTCTCTTTCTCTCTCTCTCTCTCTCTCTCTCCCCCTCTCCCTCTCCCTCTCTTCTCCCCCTCCCCACCCTTCTGTCTCTCTTCCTCTTCTCTCTTTTAGATGGGGTTTCACTATGTTGCCCAGGCTGCCTTGAATTCCTGGGCTCCGGCCCTCCTCCTACATCAGCTTGCCTTAGAGCTACAGGCACACACCGCCTTGGCTGGCCCAGTCCCCTATTTTAATAACTAAATTTTATTCTAATAATGGATGTATCATGGTGAAGATTGTCAATAACAACAAAAATTAGCTTGAAAAGCTTTTGTCGAAAGATAATGAGCTGAGGAAAAAAAAATAGACTCCAGAAAGGAAGTTTTAAAGAACCATGAGATGGAGGGAAAGGCAGGGTCTGGGTGGGCACCTGGGCTCTCCTGGCTCTGTGCTCTTGAAGGACCACTGGCATTCATGGGAGGAAGGGACCTTAACTGGTTCTTGAGATAATTAATGAGCAAATATGTAGCAAAGTTACCTATAAACACAAAAAGTATCAAAATCAGATTGAAACTACTTGAGACTTTTGCTCAGAGCCAAGTGTGAGAGTGTGTGTGTGTGTGTGTGTGTGTGTGTGTGTGTGTGTGTGTGTTGCATTTCTTGCTCAGCACATTCTGCCTCATCACAAGATTCACACAGGAGCTGGGTGTGGGTGGTGCGTGCCTGTAATCCTGGCAATTGGGGAGGCTGAAGCAAAAGGAGTGCAAGTTCTAGGCCAGCCTCAGCAATTGAGAGAGGCTCTAAGCAATTTAGCAAGACCCTGTACCAAAATAAAACAAATAAAAACTAAGAGGTGGTAAAGCACCTCAGGTTGAATTCCCAGTACCAAAAAATCAAAAGCAAACAAAAAAACAAGAGTCACATAGGAAGAGATTTACGTTTAGAGTTAGATGTCTTATGTTGATCATTAACTCCTTGATGATCCTCACAGTAGAAAGTATAAAAGGGTGGAAGATTATGTAAGATGCCTAAATAGAATGCTTTTTTTCCTTCCCTTTCTGGTGCTGGGGATTGAACCCAGGCTTGCTTTACCACTGAGCTACATCCCTAGTCTTCTTATTTTTTGAGGCAGGGTCTCACTAAATTGCTGAAGCTGACCTGGAACTTGAGATCCTCCTGTCTCAGCCTCCCAAATCACTAGGAATACAGGTATGCACCAACATGTTCAGCTAGATCGCTTTTATTTTATGGCTGTCTTATAGGAGGAGTGATTATTGAGTATTCAAAACTGATTTAGTTTCTATCTTATTGGTCCTTAACTCTAACTGTACATTAAAACTGAATTGTTTTGTTTTGGTTTTTTGGTACCAGAGATGGAACCCAGGGGCACTTAATCACTAAACCACATCTCCAGCCTTTTTTACTTCTGATTTTGAGACAGGGCCTCACTAAGTAGCTTATAGCCTCTCTAAATCGCCTCAACCTTCCTGCCTCAACCTCTTTGAGCTACTAGGATTACAGGTGTGGGTCACCTGGCAGCTACAAAGTTTTAGCAACAACAAAAACAACAACAAAGCACACTAACCCTCTGTTCAATCCCAGCCCTTCTGGTTGAATTGAGCTAGGGAGAGGCCTGGCTGTTGAATTGTTTACAGGTTGGGGGTGATCCTAATGCCCAGCCAGGTGGCAGTACAGCTGACATTGCAAGGTTAAAACAGCCCAGCAGATGGAGACAAAGCCCTTCTCAGTGGAAAGGCTCCACACAACCTCATTCTGACTTTACATCTGCACCAACTCCAATTTATGTAATATACCAAGCAAGGCAAAACTGTGGGAAGGTAGGTAAAATTATCTTTGGTGTTGTTGCTTGCCAACCAAAGGAATTCTTGCCACCACTGTGGAAAATTTCAGGAACTTTAAAAATAACGTGACTAAAAATATTTTATTTTCCCAATTACCTGAATTTGCATATAAAAATATTTTCAATCATTTTCCTACTTCACTCTTATAAAACAGACCATATAAACTGACACCATGACTAAAAATAGATGGAGGTGTATCTTAGTGGTAGATTGCCTATTTAGCACATCCAAGGTCTGGGGTTCAATCCACAGCAACAACAATAACAACAAAAAAGACAGCAGACTGGGAATGTAGCTCAGCGGTAGGGTGCTTGTCTTACATGTGAGGCCCCTGGGTTCAATCCCCAGCATTGCAAAACAAAACAAAACAAAACAAAAATGTGAAATAGAAAGGGGAATATTACTTTTCAAATATTACATAGTGGAAATTTTTGAAATGAGATCACCCCAGGAATTATGTAAATAGAAGTCAACATCTGCAGAAGTAAATTAGCTTAAGATATGTTGCTCACAGGATTTCAGGAAATATGCAAATGTAATGATGTGGTTTAGATTTATTCTTAAGTAACTGATTTGCAATTCCCACTTTCATTTCTCTCATCTCTCTCGTTCAAGTGCATTTTTTTTTTTTTTTAGGTGCTGGGGATTGAGCCCAGTGCCTCATGCATGTTAAGCAGATACTCTTCTACTGAGCTACACCCCCAGCAGCCTTTCCCATCTCTTTTGCCCAGCTCTATCATAGAAACTATAAAACGATTCCTTCTCTCTGCCCCCTTGTAGGTGAAGAAGGCCAATGAGATGCAGATGGAAATCACTGGGGATGCTTGTCTTCCTGAATCAAGTGACAAAGTCTTACTGCAAGAACTTTCTTATCTCCCTTACCCTTATCTCCCTGTTCCTCTTGCCCACCCCTTCATCTTTCTGGAGACCTGAAACTTGAAAGTGGAGCAGCCTTCACCTTGATGGCAAGTGTGAGGACAAAAGCCAATGTGACTAAGGATGGCAGAGAGGACAGGCAGGAGGATCCCAGGTCCTCCACTGATGTTCATGCTAAGAAACTATGATAGTCAGGAACAGTTCCTAAACTTATTAGGCAAGATAACCACTGTTGATCAGTCTTGTTGTTGGCATACAAATTGATTCCCAGCTGATCCATCACTGAAAAGTTACTAGATTAATATGCAGACTATAGTATAAAATAATTATAATGTTGACTTTTATTTTGCAGTGCTAGACATCAAACCCAGACCCTTGTATATGTTAGGCAAGCACTCTACCACTGAGCTACATTCCTATAGTCATCAGACTAACTTTGGACATTATCTTTTCTAGCTAAAAGAGCCCTGTGGACTTTAGACAAAGCTAAGATTTTAGAAACTCAAAAACTTTTTTCTTGTTATTATTCATATTAAGTACCTAATTATAAATACTAGGCAATCAGCTAAGTGTTCCTGCCCTAACATTTTCTTTCCTTCCTTTTACTTTTGTTTTCTTTCTTTCTTTCCTTTTTTGTTCTGTTTTTTGTTTAGGTACTGTGGATTGAACTCAGGGGTGCTCTACCACTGAGCTACATCCCAGCCCTTTTTCTCTTCTTTATTTTTTTTATTTTATTATTTTTTTTTTGTACTGGAGATTGAACCCAGGTGCACTTAACCACTGGGCCCCATCCCAGTCCTTTTTATTTTTTATTTTGAAACAAGGTCTCATTAAGTTGCTTAGGGCCTTGCTAAATTGCTGAGACTGGCCTTGAACTTGTGATTTTCCTGCCTCAGCCTCCAGAGTCACTGGGATTACAGGTGAGTGCCAAAGCTCCTGTTTTAGGTTTTTAATTTTAGATCTTCCTCCTCCCTCTCCCCTTCCTCCTTTTTTTTGAATCTGGGTCTTGCTATAATGCCTGGACTCAACTCAAGTGATCCTCTGCTTTAGCTTCCAGGGTACTGGGACTACAGGCACACACCACAGAGCTGGGCTTCCTTTTCTACCATATGAATTCAGTGCTATAAGTTTCCCTCTAGCAATGTTTGCTGCATGTCACGAATTTTGATAAGTTGTATTTTTATTTTCATTTACTTCAAAAACATTTTTTTAATTTCTCCAGAGACTTCTTTGACCCATGTGTTTTTTAAAAGTATGTTTAATCACCAAATATGTGGGGGGTTTTCCAGCTAGCTTTCTGTTTTTGATTTCTTGGTAAATTCCATTGTGGTCTAAGAGCATTGTTTGTATGATTTCTATTCTTTTAAATTTGCTAGTGTTTTATGCCCCAGAATATGGTCTATATCTGGGTGAAGGTTTCATCTGAGTTTGAAAATGATAGGTAACTCCTGAGACATTTTGGATGAAGTATTCTATAAATGTCAATAGATCCAGTTGATGGATGGGGCTGTTCAGTTCAGCTACATCCTTACTGTTTTTCTGCCTGCAGATCTGTCAGTTACTCTTAAGTTTGATGCTGAATTATCCAGACCTAATGGACTTGCTTTTTTTTTCTTGTGATTCTATGGTTATTGCCGCATATATTTTAATGCTTTGATGTTTTGTTCGTACATATGAGATTGTCTTTTTGAAGAATTGATCCTTTATCATTACCTAATGCTCCTTTCTATCCCTGATAATTTCCCGTGCACTGGCTTTGCTGCTGAAAGACATGAGTTTGTCCACTCTGAACCCTGTCCCTGAAATCTCTCATCCCTTTGGGAAGGAGATGGATGTCCTGGTCTGGTGCCACTGGTTTACAGGACATCTTGTGACCAACAAAGCAGCAGTCAGGGACTAAAGATAAAATGCAAATCGCCTGAGGATTGAACCCAGGGATGCTTTACAAACACTAAGCTACAACCCAAGCCTATTTATTTATTTATTTATTTATAGACAGGGTCTGGCTAAGTTGTTTAGAACCTAAGTTGCTGAGGCTGGCCTCGAACTTGAGATTATCCTATTTCAATACCCCTCAACCTTCCCTGCACTATGTGTCGCTGGGGCCACAGGCATGCACCACGATGCCTGGCTCCCTCTATCACTTTTACCTTTGCTTAGGGGTTAAACCAAGAGGGCGAAACCATTGGCCTTTTCCTCTAAACTCTGTATTTGGCAATGGCCTCCAGCAGTTTGGCCACAACCTCCAAAACCTTTTTTCCCTTGTTGGGCAATTTACAAATGAATTTTTCCTTGCACAAATGTCTCTCCTGACGCGTCATCGCCTCCCCCAGCTCCGCCAAACTCCAGGCTCAAGCCTCGGACACAGCGCTCCCGGCCAAGGCTGGCGGGCGGGGCGCTGACCCCTCTGCCGCCAGGGAGGGATTCCAGGGCCATTAAGGATTCTCATACGTTACCAAACCGCTACCAGAAAGGAGTCACGATTTTTGAACTTTGTCAGAAATCAATATTGCAGAAAGATTGATTCTCATTTGGGGTACCTACTTTGCTCTGTTCAATATTTGATGGAGGGTGAGCTTTTTGTTTTTATTCTGTCCCAGAAAGTGAGATCTAATTCCTAGTACTGAATGTGCAGACCCAGACTTGTGGATGGCAACTTGTTGAGATGACAGAAGCACTCAGGTCTCATGGTGTAGGGTGCAGGCTTAGACTTTACAGCCAGACAGACTTGAATTCTGAACTGACATTTATTATGAATGTGATCTTAATGGGAATTGTTTCCATTTTAATGTGTTTATGCTCAATTATGTCTACCCAAAGAGCAGATGGCTCTTTTGGTCAGTTTAGTTTTTCCAGATATCATTTCATTCTTTTCTTTTTGTGATGCTGGGGATTGAACCCAAGGCCTCACACATTTGAGCAAGAGCTCTACCACCGAGACACACCCCCATCCCTGGATGTCATTTTGTTTCATTGACTGGGACATCCATCTCCTTCCCAAAGGCATGAGAGATTTCAGAACAGGGTTTAGGACTGTGGTATATCTCAATTGGAATTAATTTACCTCCTTAATTCTGTTTGTTTATATATATAAATAATACATGATGTCATCATAAAGAATTCAAAACAAATGGAAGAAAGTAAAGGTAGCTTGAAAGCTGCACCCTAAATTAACCATCAAAATCCTGGTAGCCTAGAGGACAAGGGGGCCAGAGGGTGTCGCTCTGCGCTCTTACTTGTTCCCTTGTTTTCAGTGTAGCCTCATTGCCTGCTGGAGTGACTTGGGTCCTAAAGTCCAAAGCTTTGCTGAGTCTACATTTAGTAGGGAGAAGACATGTGCTTCTAAACATGGTAAGTTCAGACTTTGGGTGAACGCCCCTGGTTTTTTTCTCCCCATTTGTTTCGGTCTTTTGTTTGGGTACTGGGAAATGATCCCAGGTGTACTTTATCACCCAGCTACACCCCCAGTCCTTTTAATTTTTTGAGACAGCATCTTGCTAAGGTGCTATGGCTGGTCTTGAATTTGCAATCATCCTGCCTCAGTCCCCTGATTCTCTGGAATTACAAGTGTGTGCCACCACTTCCGGCTCCCCGTTTCCATCCACTGTTCTATCACAGGTACCTGACGCCTCTTGATCAGGGCTTTTGAGGGATCTGCAGCAGGAATGAGCTCCCCAAACTCCATCCCTGTAGGCTTAGACTTCGATTTTCTTCTGTTTGCTAAATACCCGGACATCTGCATTCTTGCCTCCAATATTGTAGTGCTGTTGTGTCCTTGACACTTGTATTTATTTTGTGGTTTGACCTCTAAAATTATTCGCTTATCCTCTTAGTGGAGTTATCCAAGGGAGTGAAGGTAAATGGTCATGTTCATTCTTTGATGATTTTTGGAAAGTGCCTCATAGATGCCCCCTCATCCCCCACACCAGTACTGGGCATTGAATTCCACGGTGCTCAACACTGAGCTACATCCTCAACCCTTTTTATTTTTTATTTTAAGACAAGCTCTCACTAGGTTGCATAGGATGGTCTCAAACTTGGAATCCTCCTGCCTCAGCCTCCCAAGTAGCTAGGATCGCAGGTGTTCACCACTACACCTGGCTCTCAAAGCTTCTTGTACACATTTTATACACCATTTAAGTTTAATCTACTGTCCTACTTTGGCAAAGTAACTGTTTTATGCATGTGTGTATTAAGGATAAGAAGGCATCAGCACTAGACTTAGATGCTTAGTTGAGCCTTAATTTTATGCTATTACTCTATTTAATTACATATTTTAATCTCTTTTATTCCCTTTCCTCTCATATATTATAAATAGTGGAAGTTTTAAAATCTGTTGCTGGGGCTGGGGTTGTGGTTCAGTGACAAAGTGCTTGCTTGGCACGTGTGAGGCACTGGATTCCATCCCCAGCACCACATAAAAATAGAATTTTTTAGTCCACAACTAAAAAAATAAAATCTATTGCTTCACACATTAAACCACTATCAAAGGTCCTTCCTTTCCAAAACAAAAAGTATTTGCACTGTCTGGAACTTACAGTTTTTCCAATTTCAGCAGGACCTCATTCTTTTTGGTTAAACATACTTGTGTCCCACTTACATATATTACATATGTAGAAAAAATTAATCTTAAAAGCTAAGAAATAATTGTGAAACATGTAAAATTTATTGAAGCTCTCACAAGATGGAGGGTTATAAAAGTTTACAATCATTTCCTTTCTTGGTCTCTATTTTTGTTCTCCTATGACTTACGTACAGGAGTCCACACAAGTACAAACGAGTAAAATTAACAACATCAATTAACACATGTCAAGTGCCAGGGATTAGTGTTGTGCTGTTTTGTTTTTGAGCTGGTGTCTTGGTCTGTTCTCTAGGCTGGCCTTGAACTCCTCCTGAGTTCAAGTCTTTCTCCTGCCTCCGGGGTAGCTGAGGCTACGCCCGGCAGGAGCCGCTACCATCCGATGCCCAAAACCACCCGGAAAAAAAAAAAAAAAAAAAAAAAAAAAAAAAAAGGAAGAAGAAGAGGAGGAGGAGGAGGAAGAGGGTAGTGTCAGCATTCAGACAAAAGGCTGTCCTAGAATGAATGCTGAGTGTCCCTGGCAGCGTCTCCACTCCCCACGGGGCAGGGAGGAAGCGTGGCCTTGGGGCTCAGAGCACACCTGGAGCCTTCCCTTGGGCCGGAGCTTTCCTGCTCCCCTGCCCGCCTTAGGGAGCCTGCACCGCCCGCGTGCTGGTCGCTCCACCCTGAAACGAGCTCTGATTAACAGCCCGGTTGCGCCCTTCTGATGCGTCTGTTTATTTTACAGCCACAGAGGCCGAGCGAAGGCTGGGGCCGCGGGCGAGCGGAGAAGGCCGAGGCCGGCCGGCGCGGCCTGCGGGGGCAGCGCCCTGCGGAGGCCCCTCCTTTCCGCTCGCAGGCGATCGGGACGTGGGAGGTGATGCTGGGGAAGGGCGCGGAGGTGCTGGCTGTGCCCTTCCAGGGACCCGGCGGGGAGGCCGCTTGGGGCTTGCACGCACGTCCTCCGGGACCCGCGGCCTGGCTCGCCCCGCCAGCAGGCGGCCGTCTGCTCATCTGCTCTGCAGACGCCCGGAGCTCGGGATCCTCAGCTCCATCCAAAGCGTAGAGAGCTAGCTGGGCCTCTGGGAATGATTTCATTTTTCAATCATTTCCTCCGCCGCCCGCCAGGTGTGGTTTGTAGTGTCTTCCCTTTGTCCTTGCTTTCGGGTTCATTCAGGTCCCTCTAGCAAACCCGAAGCAGATTTCTTTTTGTAAATATGAACCAGAACTTGTTGAAAAAGCTCCGATTGGCCCCCTGCTGGCTAAGGCCATTACCAGAGGGTGAGCTAGGCAGAATCGTTGTCCAAAGCCAGAGCTTTTGGACACAACCCTGCGGAAACTAGTTTTTTCTGGGGTCCCACCATCTCTGTCGACATCATGGGTGGAGGGAGAGGCCACAGGAAAGGCTTGTGGGCTGTGCTGGGCAGCTGCACCTCACAGCTACTCTTCATGGGACACAGACCAGACCCTGGCAGGCTAAGCTGACTCTACCTTTCTGGGTGGAGGTCCCCCCAAAGCTGGCTCTCCTCAAAGTGGGGAATTCCTGCTCTGATGTGTACTGGCGAAGTCACTGGTCACAGAGGTGACAGGGTGGTCTCTTCGAGCTGGGTAGGGCTAGCAGGCATATTGGTTGGGCTGCTTGTCCTCTGTCCTGTCTCCTGGTCCTCTTGAGATCTGTGTTGCTCCTCTGTGTATTCTTAGAGTGACAAGGAAAGGTGGTGATGGCAGGCTGGGAAACTCGCCTGTGGGGGTGGGCTGAGACCCTAAACTGTTACCTAATGGGATGGGGAGGTGCGCCCCTGGGTCAGATCAGCCGAAGGCCAGGGCTTCAGGTGATGGGGTGTCCCTCCAGCTTGGATCTCTTAGAACTCAGGAGTAATCAGAGGCGGCCATTTTGTCCCACTTTTGCCCTTCTGCGAGACCAGGATCTCTTCCTGTCTGTAACTCATGGGTACCATGGACTTAGTTTGCCTGGGGTCTTTGTAGTCAAGAGTAACTCAACATAGCACTTAAGTTCTTCCCCTTTCATCCCTGGATCCTTCACAGTGTGCTCTAAAGTGCCTCTTTTGCTGGGATTGAAAATGACATTTCTTGAGCAAGTTTTCAGCCTCCCTGGCATGTAGGATGAATATATTCTGCTCAGTCCCCTTCTGGCAGCTCCTTGAAGGTTTTTTTTTTTTTTTTTTTTTTTTTTGTGGTGCTGGGGATTGAACCCAGGGCCTTGTGCTTGACAGGCAAGCACTCTACCCACTGAGCTATATCCCCAGCCCAGCCCAGCTCCTTGAAGTTCTATCCATCAAAAGGCAGGAATCTGCTTACCAGTGCATATGATTCCCAGACTCCATACATTGACCAGATTATACTTCTGGTCCTAGAAAATTCCAGGGGGACAAAAGGAAGACTGCCACAGAAGGTCTCCAGCTTGTTATAAAAGGTGAACTTGCTTCTGAAGTCAAAGTCTGACATTCCTTCAGTATCTAAGAAGAGTTTTTTCTGCCTTTAAGTCTGTATGGACAATACCCCTCTGGTAGTAGTTTGCTCAAGAAACACTGTTGGTGAATTTGCTTCAGGTCCTTGTTTTCTTTCCTATTGCCATGAAGCCCTGGGTACTCAACCATCTTTCCTCCACAGCAAGGCAGGAATTTTTTTCAGTCTTGATCACATCAAATATTTCACTCTGTTGGGGGTAATCTGAGCCTTCATGATTCCTACTTTGCAGATGGTCTCTGGAGGATGAAGGAGTTCTGCTGAGTCTCGACAATGAACTTCACACCTACTGCTTTCCCAATGAGGATATATTCTGCCAAGTTTACCTTAGCCAGGTTACCCTGGCAGATGGTCTCCAGGAGCCTAGTTGTCAATATGAGTCTCTTCCTCAGCAGATATATGGCTGAGAGGCCCTGCAGCATGTTGGACTTACTGCCAGGCTTGGAGTTAAGGTGTCCCAAGGACAGTTTAAATTTGGGGGAAACTGGTGAGAGCTTGCTCCAAGTCACCTCCAAAGTTCACCTGATTAACTGATCTTTATAATGGAATGAAAACAAAATACTAGAGGAAATTTTAAATAAATAAAAGCAATACATTTAAAAAATGAAAAAATTGATTAAAAGAATAAGGAAAAAAAGAGTTAGAGGGACTGATAAACTTGGCCCAGTCTGGAACTTGTGTAAGTGTGGAGTGCTAAAACAATGGTTTCAAATGAGGTCACAGAAAAAAATAAATAAATAAATAAACCTATTGACCAAATTGGAGATAATCCACAGTGATTTTCTCAAGAACCCTTTAGTCTTTTTAAAAAAAATGTTACCCAGTACCCAAAGAACTTTTTGTTTATGTGGGTTATAGTTATCAAAATTTATCTTATTAGAAATTATAACCTGTAGGATGTTTCTGTGGCCTTTTCATTTCTAATTTGAAAAGGTATCATAATTTTGGGTTTTTAAAGGACTCAGAATAGCTACATTAAAATACACCATTCTTTGTAAACTCTAAATAATTGGTCTCAAAATGATGACTGGCATTATGATACTATGGGAAAATGTTCTGTTGTATAAGATGCAATAAAGTAACATCTTAATTAGTAACATCTGTAATACTGAGAGGAAGATCACTTTCATCCTATTACTCGCAGTTTTTCCCACCTTCTTTGGAATGGATTCTTCACTTCCAAGAGCCAGAAAACTCAGTGAGCATTTCCATGTTTTAAATGAGGTGCATGGTGATTCCCTAGCATCACAGCTACTTAGGAGGCTAAGGTCAGGAGGATTGCAAGTTCAAGGCCAGCCTGGGCAACTACCATTAACTACCTGGGTTAACTACCGTTAACCGCTGCTCCCAGCCCAGGTTGCTCCAAGCGGCTCCGCTGCCGCTTCTTGCTCTTTCCGCCGACCAGCCGGACAAAAGACACGTACTCTTTAGAAGTTCATGAAGCAGCTTCCGCTTTATTCAGAAAACACCCTCAATATATAAGCAGTCTCATGCATAAGCAATTGTAACCAGATATGTCCATCCAATCCTGTTAAAGGTCAAGCGATCACTCGCTCAATCATACATGTAAAGTATATCTGTCCACGCGCTAGGAGGCTGAACTGATTATCATACAGCCAATTGTAAACGCTTCCTGCCGTTCTCCAGGCATAATCAGGAGGCCGTTTGCTCTCTGCCAGTCGCCATCTTTAGATGCACGTGGGGTAACCCTGGGCCCCCGGTTTCTCCCGCCACAGGCAACATGGTGAGACCCTGTCTCAAAAAAAAATAAATAAATAAAAAATAAAGGTTCTAGCTGTGAGTTGAGAAAGTGTGTTCTGCCCTTTCTTTTTAAAGTCAATAACCCATTTTTTTTCTATGCCCCTCTTATTCCGAATGGGGTAGGGGCATCCAGGCACTGGATGTACCACTGGTATCTCAGGGGGTGAAACCAAGATGTCCCTTTTATGATTTTTAGAAAAATATTTTTGATGTATAATATATAGAAAAGTGCACAAGTTGTCAGCACACAGTAACTGCTCACAAATTTTATTTAACTAGCATCCAGATGGAGAAACAGGGCATTACAATCTTCCCAAAGTTCCCCTCCCCGTTCCCAGTCATTCTTTTCCCCAGTAGTAGCCACTATTCTGTCTTCTAGAAGCTTAATTGTGCTTATTTTTGAGCTTTACATCAATGGAATCCTACAGTATTGAATTTGTCGATTCTGTTTCATTTACTCAATACTTTTGTAAGAGTCAGCTGTATTATCATTCTAAATGTTCATTGTGTGACTATAGCAATTTGTTTATCCATTTTACTGTTACTGGGCATTTGGGTAGTTCTCAGGTTTTGAATATTAAGCAGAGTTCTGCTCTAAATGTTCAGATTTCCTGGTGAACACATACATGATGTTCTGTTGAATATGTAAACTTAGGAGAGGAATTACTGGGGTGTAAAGTATGCATGTTTTTAGTTTTGGTACAAATGAAAGCAGTTTGTACCAATTTACACATCCACTAGGAGTGTGTGAGACTTCTGTTTCCTCTCTTAATACCTAGCATTGTCTAACTCTTTAACGGTAACCTTTCTGTGGGTGTGTGGTGGTGTAACATTGTGGTTTACTTTGCATTTCTCTGATGCCTAATGATGAAATGGCTATTGCCCATTTCCTTATCTGTGAAGTACCTGCTCTTGTCTTGTACCCATTTTCTTCCCCTTCCGAAGGGTGGGGATTCGAACCGCGGCCCTTGCGCATGCTAGACGAGCGCTCTCCAAAAAGAGCAATTTTTTCAGCTGTCTTTTACAAATTAAATTGCCTGCATTTTTTTCTTACTGGTTTATAGGTATACTTTGTATGTATTGGCTATGGCCCTGCATCCTCTCCTCCCTGCTCATACCTGTTAATCTTCTGATGCTGTCTCCTACTATTTTACCCTTTGAGCATCCCTTTCAGTCATTGGACTTCTAGACCCTTGAACATGCCAGACCACTCCCACCTCAGACTGTACATTGTTGTTTTTTTTTCGTGGTACTGGGAATCAAACTCAGGGCCTTGTGCTTACGAGGCAAGCACTCTACCAGCTGAGCTATCTCCCCAGCCCCTGTACACAGATTCTTATTTTTGCCTGGGACATTCTCAGATATCCATATATTGCCTCAGCTACCTCCTTCAAGTCTTTTTTCTCAATGTTACTGTATGGTTTGGATGGGCAGTATCCCCAAAAAACTCATGTGTGAGACAAGGCAGGAAGGTTCAGAGGAGAAATGATTGGGTTGTGAGAGTCTTGACCTAATCAGTCAATCAATCCCCTATGGCATTAACTGAGTGGTAACTGGAAGCAGGTGGGGTGGGGCTGGAGGAGGTGGTTAATTGGGGGCGTGGCTGTGGGTATATATGTTGTATCTGGAGAATGGAGTCTCTGCTTTCTGATCATAACGTGAACTGCTTCCCTCTGCCACACTCCTCCACCATGATGTCCTGCCTCACCTTGAGCCCCAAGGAATGGAGCCAGCTGTTGGTGGACTGAGACCTCTGAAACTGTGAGCCCTCAAATAAACTCTTCCTCCTCTGCAATTGTTCTGGGTAGGTCCTTTAGTCACAGCAGTGAAAAGCTGACTAAAACAGTCACCTGCTTAGAGAGACCATCTCTGATCTACCCATTTGACCTCACAACACCCCTTGTATATCCCATCTGTTGCCCCTAGCCATCACTTTCTTAAAAAACAGAAAACTCTGTATATGGGACTTTCAATTTTGAGGGTTGTTGTGAAAATTAAATAAAATGTGTACGGTGTCTAACATTTATTGTACTCTCAGAGCGGCTACTATTTTTATTAGCAGATAAAGGTGTGGAGTAAAGAATTAGACCTTGCCCAAACAGAGGTATGGCCTTTGTCCCTGGTTCCTGGAGATAAGCCCTTAAACCTTTGGAATTTCTTGAGTGACATGGGTGTCTTTGTTATTTATGGTGGGTGAGGGGACCCTCAGCCCACACCTGATGTTTATGCTAAACAGGTAACTCTGTGGTCCCTAGGCCAGGTAATATCAACCTGACTTCAGGGAGTGGAGGTGGGGCTAGAAACTTGAGTTCAACCATTTGGACAACAAATCTATCACCCTCACCCTAAGTAATTAAGCTTCAGTAAAAACTCTGAACACTGAATCTCAGAAGACCTTCCCTAGTTGACAGTACTCTACAGATGTCACTGTCAGCTTTGGGGTGGTAAAGCATTCTGAGGACCATGAGAATTCCATATTTAGCACCTTTGTGGACTCTGTTCTCTGTATCATTTTCTTTGGCTAATTTTGATCTGTATACTTTCCCTGAAATAAAATGTAACTCTGAGTATAACAGCTTCCAAAGAGTTTGTGATTACTTTTGGTCAATTATTGAACCTTAGGGCAGCTTTGGAAACCTTCTAAACTTGTGATTGGGTCAGAAGTGAGGTCAGTCCTGAGACTGTGCTTTGTAGCCTTGTGGTTGGATCCCACTTCCTTGCAGATGGTGTCAAAAGTTTGGACAGATTTAGCCCTGGTCCTGAACTGTGCTCCCCAATCTCAACTGTCTTCAGGTAGTGTTAAGACAAGTGGGATCCATTACCATGTCTCCGCCTCTTGAAGCATTGATTCCTGGATAGCCACGAGGTCATCCATGGTATGAAATGATTACTTTGTTGTGATCAGTTATTAAAATTAAAAGTTATCAATGGAATTTAGAAGTGATAAGCCTAACTCCCAAGGAATACATAAGGAAATACATAAGCAAAATATACTATCCCTTGTTACCTGTATTAGCTAAATAAAAATTGAAAGCACCCAGAAACAACTCTGGAATCGATTTTATTACTCAGATAGGCAGAGTGTCTGCCTGGAGGGAGGGAGGAAGGGAGAGGGGAAGGGGGAGAGAGAGAGAGAGAGAAAGGGAGAGAATATGAACAGTGGTGGAGCTATTCTATTTTTTTTTTTTTTTTGGGGCGGGTGCTGGGGATCGAACCCAGGGCCTTGTGCTTATAAGGCAAGCACTCTACCGACTGAGTTATTTCCCCAGTCCCGGAGCTATTTTTTTTTTTTTTTTTTTTTTTTTTTTTTTTTGAGGGAGCAGAACATTATCTGTTTTTATTACAAATAGTAAAACAAGATAGACCCTGATATTTGTGGGGGTTGGGATGGGACAAAACCTCTTGGCATCTTCCTTCATCCTTTTTCTAGAACAGGGAGTTTCTTTTTTTTTTTTTTATTTTTTTATTTTTTATTTTTTTTATTGTAAACAAATGGGATACATGTTGTTTCTCTGTACATGGCGTAAAGGCATACCATTTGTGCAATCATAAATTTACATAGAGTAATGTTGTTTGATTCATTCTGTTATTTTTTCCCTTCCCCCCACCCCTCCCACCCTTCTTTACCCTCTATACAGTACTTCCTTCCTCCATACTTGCCCCCCTCCCTAACCCTAACTCTAACCCTAACACTAACCCGTCCCTCCCCCCCATTATGTGTCATCCTCCACTTATTAGTGATATCATTCGACCTCTGGCTTTTTGAGATTGGCTTTTCTCACTTAGCATGATATTCTCCAATTTCATCCATTTGCCTGCAAATGCCATAATTTTATCATTCTTTATGGCTGAGTAATATTCCATTGTATATATATACCACAGTTTCTTTATCCACTCATCAATTGAAGGGCATCTAGGTTGGTTCCACAGTCTGGCTATTGTGAATTGAGCAGCTATGAACATTGATGTGGCTGTATCTCTGTAGTATGCAGATTTTAAGTCCTTTGGGTATAGGCTAAGGAGTTGGATAGCTGGGTCAAATGGAGGGTCCATTCCAAGTTTTCTAAGGAATCTCCACACTGCTTTCCAGAGTGGCTGCACTAATTTGCAGCCCCACCAGCAGTGTATGAGTGTACCTTTCTCCCCACATCCTTGCCAACACCTGTTGTTGCTCGTATTCTTGATAATCGCCATTCTAATTGGGGTGAGATGGAATCTTAGGGTGGTTTTGATTTGCATTTCTCTTATTACTAGAGATGTTGAACATTTTTCCATATGTTTGTTGATTGCTTGTAGATCTTCTTCTGTGAAGTGTCTATTCATTTCCTTAGCCCATTTGTTGACTGGATTATTTGAATTCTTGGAGTAGAGTTTTTTGAGTTCTTTATAGATTCTGGAGATTAGTGCTCTATCTGAAGTATGATTGGCAAAGATATTCTCCCACTCTGTAGGCTCTTTCTTCGCATTGCTGATAGTTTCCTTTGCTGAGAGAAAGCTTTTTAGTTTGAATCTATCCCAGTGGTTGATTCTAGCTTTTATTTCTTGTGCTATGGGAGTCCTGTTAAGGAAGTCTGGTCCTAGACCAACAAGGTGAAGATTTGGACCTACCTTTTCTTCTATAATCTGCAGGGTCTCTGGTCTGACTCCGAGGTCCTTAATCCATTTTGAGTTTAGTTTCGTGCATGGTGAGAGATATGGGTTTAGTTTCATTCTGTTGCATATGGATTTCCAATTCTCCCAGCACCATTTGTTGAAGAGGCTATCTTTTCTCCATTGCATATTTTTGGCACCTTTGTCTAGTATGAGAAAATTGTATTTATTTGGGTTTGTGTCCGTGTCCTCTATTCTGTACCATTGATCTACCTGTCTATTTTGGTACCAATACCATGCCGTTTTTGTTACTATTGCTTTGTAGTAGAGTTGAAGATCTGGTATTGCAATACCCCCTGTTTCACTCTTCCTGCTAAGGATTGCTTTAGCTATTCTGGGTTTCTTATTCTTCCAGATGAATTTCATAATTGCTTGCTCTATTTCTGTAAGGTACGTCATTGGGATTTTAATTGGAATTGCATTGAATTTGTATAGCACTTTAGGTAGTATGGCCATTTTGACAATATTAATTCTTCCTATCCAAGAACATGGAAGATCTTTCCATCTTCTAAGGTGTTCTTTAATTTCTTTCTTTAGTGTTGTATAGTTCTCATTGTAGAGGTCTTTCACCTCTTTTGTGAGATTGATTCCCAAGTATTTTATTTTTTTCGAGGCTATTTTGAATGGGGTAGTTTTCCTAATTTCTCTTTCTGAAGATTCATCACTTATGTATAAAAATGCGTTGGATTTATGGGCATTGATCTTGTAACCTGCTACTTTACTGAAATCACTTATGAGTTCTAAGAGTTTTCTGGTGGAATTTCCAGGTTCCTCTAAATATATAATCATGTCATCAGCGAACAGGGATAGTTTGAGTTCTTCTTTTCCAATTCGTATCCCTTTAATTTCTTTGGTTTGTCTAATTGCTCTGGCCAGAGTCTCAAGAACGATGTTGAATAGAAGTGGTGAAAGAGGGCATCCCTGCCTTGTTCCAGTTTTTAGGGGGAATGCTTTCAGTTTTTCACCATTTAGAATGATATTAGCCATGGGCTTAGCATAAATGGCCTTTACAATGTTAAGGAATGTTCCCACTATCCCTATTTTTTCTAGTGTTTTGAGCATGAAGGGGTGCTGTATTTTATCAAATGCTTTTTCTGCATCTATTGAAATAATCATGTGATTCTTGACTTTAAGTCTATTGATATGGTGAATTACGTTTATTGATTTCCTGATGTTGAACCAACCTTGCATCCCTGGGATGAAACCCACTTGATCATGGTGCACTATCTTTTTAATATGTTTTTGTATGCGATTTGCTAAAATTTTGTTGAGAATTTTTGTGTCGATGTTCATTAAGGATATTGGTCTGAAATTTTCTTTCCTTGATGAGTCTCTGTCTGGTTTAGGTATCAGTGTGATATTGGCTTCATAGAATGAGTTTGGGAGGGTTCCCTCCTCTTCTATTTTATGGAATACTTTGAGAAGTATTGGAATGAGCTCTTCTTTAAAGGTTTTGTAGAACTCGGCTGAGAACCCATCTGGTCCCGGACTTTTCTTTGTTGGTAGGCTTTTGATGACTTCTTCTATTTCAGTACTTGAAATTGGTCTATTTAAATTGTTTATGTCCTCCTCGTTCAGTTTAGGCAATTCGTATGTCTCTAGAAACCTGTTGATGTCTTCGAAATTTTCTATTTTGTTGGAGTATAGATTTTCAAAATAGCTTCTAATTATGTTTTGTATTTCAATCCTGTCTGTTGTGATATTTCCTTGTTCATTCCGAATTTTAGTGATTTGGGTTTTCTCTCGTCTTCTCTTTGTTAGTGTGGCTAAAGGTTTATCAATTTTGTTTATTTTTTCAAAGAACCAACTATTTATTTTGTCAATTTTTTGTATTGTTTCTTTTGTTTCAATTTCATTGATTTCAGCTCTGAGTTTAACTATTTCCTGTCTTCTACTACTTTTGGTGCTGTTCTGTTCTTCTTTTTCTCGGGCTTTGAGCTGTAGTGTTAGGTCGTTTATTTGTTGAGTTTTACTTCTTTTATTAAATGCGCTCCATGAAATAAATTTCCCTCTAAGTACTGCTTTCATAGTGTCCCAGAGATTTTGATATGATGTTTCTTTGTTCTCATTTACCTCTAAGAATTTTTTGATTTCCTTCCTAATATCTTCTGTTATCCATTCATCATATAATAGCATATTGTTTAATCTCCAGATGTTGGAATAGTTTCTGTGTTTTACTCTTTCATTTATTTCTAACTTCAATCCATTATGATCTGATAGAATACATGCTAGTGTCTCTATCTTCTTGTATTTGCTAACATTAGCTTTGTGGCATAATATATGGTCTATTTTAGAGAAGGATCCATGTGCTGCTGAGAAGAAAGTGTATTCACTCTTGGTTGGATGGTATATTCTATAAATGTCCGTTAAGTCTAAATTATTGATTGTGTTATTGAGATCTATGGTTTCTTTGTTCAATTTTTGTCTGGAAGATCTGTCCAGTGGTGAGAGAGGCGTGTTAAAATCACCTAGTATTATTGTGTTGTGGTCTATTTGGTTTCTGAAATTGAGAAGGATTTGTTTGACATACATAGATGAGCCACTGTTTGGGGCATAGATGTTTATGATTGTTATATCTTGCTGATTTATGCTTCCCTTAAGCAATATGAAATGACCTTCTTTATCCCTTCTGACTAACTTTGGCTTGAAGTCCACATTATCGGAAATGAGGATGGATACTCCAGCTTTTTTGCTGAGTCCATGTGCATGGTATGTTTTTCCCCATCCTTTCACCTTTAGTCTATGGGTATCTTTTTTTATGAGGTGAGTCTCTTGCAGGCAACATATTGTTGGATCTTTCTTTTTAATCCAGTCTGCCAGTCTATGTCTTTTGATTGATGAATTCAGGCCATTAACATTCAGGGTTATTATAGAGAAATGATTTGGTTTCCTGGTCATTTGGTTCATTTTTAAAATTTTGTTTATTTATTTGTTTGACACAACTTGTTTCCTCCTTTATTTGACAATTCCTTTAGGATAATTCCTCCCTTTGCTGATTTGCTTCTTTGTTTTTCATCTCTTCCTCATGGAATATTTTGTTGAGAATGTTCTGTAATGCTGGCTTTCTTTTTGTAAATTCTTTTAGCTTTTGTTTATCATGGAAGGATTTTATTTCATCGTCAAATTTGAAGGTAAGTTTTGCTGGGTATAAGATTCTTGGTTGGCATCCATTTTCTTTCAGGGCTTGAAAAATGTTGTTCCAGGCCCTTCTAGCTTTTAGGGTCTGGATTGAAAAATCTGCTGATATGCGTATTGGTTTCCCCCTGAATGTAATTTGGTTCTTTTCTCTCACAGCCTTTAAAATTCTGTCTTTATTTTGTATGTTAGGTATTTTCATTATAATGTGCCTTGGTGTGGGTCTGTTGTAATTTTGTGTATTTGGAGTCCTATAAGCCTCTTGAACTTGATTTTCCATTTCATTCTTAAGATTTGGGAAATTTTCTGATATTATTTCATTGAATAGGTTGTTCATTCCTTTGGTTTGTTTCTCTAGGCCTTCCTCAATCCCAATAATTCTTAAATTTGGCCTTTTCATGATATCCCATAGTTCTTGTAGATTCTGTTCATGATTTCTTACCATCTTCTCTGTTTGTTCAACTTTGTTTTCAAGGTTAAATATTTTGTCTTCAATGTCTGAGGTTCTGTCTTCCAGGTGTTCTATCCTATTGGATATGCTTTCTATGGAGTTCTTAATTTGGTTTATTGTTTCCTTCATGTCAAGGATTTCTGTTTGGTTTTTTTTCAATATCTCTAACTCTTTATTGAAATGATCTTTTGCTTCCTGTATTTGCTCTTTTAACTGTCGATTGGTGCGATCATTCAATGCTTGCATTTGCTCTTTCATCTCATCGTTTGCTTCTCTGATCATTTTAATTATGTACATTCTGAACTCCTTTTCTGTCATTTCTTCTGCCATGCTGTCATTGGGTTTTATTGATGTAACATCTAGATTTGTTTGCAGCATTTTCTTTCCTTGTTTTCTCATATTGTTCAGGTATCAGTGGACCGCTGAGATATTGCAGATTTCCTCTATTGACTTACAATGTCCCTGAAGATTTCTATATATATCCCCCCTTAGCCTTCAGTAGGCTGAAGTCATGGAGGAAGTTGAGAATGCGGTGCTCCACAAGGAAGCTGCCTCTCTAGGAGTGGTGGCCTTCAGGTGGGGTATAATCCCTGCTAGTGGGCAGAGGTGCCTCCACTTGTTGACCAATGGTCATCCAAAGGGGACCTAGGCTGCGGGCTGAGGCAAGGCCTGTTTGGGCCTGAGTCTCTGGTTTTACCGTCCTTGTGGGGAAACCTCACCCAGCAGGGAAGACTCACCCGGTGGGGAGGTCTCGCTGGTCAGTTCCCTCCTAGAGGTTCCCCTCAATTTACAGCTACCTCCTGGGCTGGGCTGCCTTCCTCTGCAAAGTTCCCAGGGGCCCGGCCCTACCTCCTGGGCCTGGGAGCCTCACCCTTCGCAGATGAATCTCCTTAGGCTGCCCCTCCTCAGAGAATTTGCCCGCAGGCCTGGAACCTTCGCTCCGCCCTAAGCCTGTCTCTGTGCGGCTCTACCACCCAGAAGCCTCCTAGATCCTGGGACCCTGCTCTGCACCTAATCGCCTGGCTGTGTGGCCCCTCCTCTGAGCAGCCACCTGTGGCCCCGAACAATCGCTCTGAGTCCCAGAGACCCGCCACAGGCCTCTTCCTCCAGACAGCCGCCCAGTATTCCGGTGCGGTCACTAGGAGTCCAAGAAACTCACTTCGTGCCTCCTCCTCCCACCGACCACCCGTAGCCTGGGGCAATCAATCACTCCGAGTCGAAGTGACCCTCCCCGTTCCTCCTCCTTCTCCAGATAACCCCCCAGGTGTTCAGGAGCAGTCCCTCTGAGTGGCTCTGAATCCACATGACCCGCTGCATGGGTCCTCTGGGCAACTGCCCGGAGCTCTGATGCGGCCACTCAAGACCAAGCGTCCCACCACGCTTCTCCTCCAGGCAGCCCCCCTGTGTTCAGGAGCTGTCACTTTAAGACCAAACAACTCACCACTCGCCTTCTCCTCTGAGCAGCCGCCTGAAGCGCTAATGCAGTCACTGCGAGTCCAAAGGACCCGCCGCGCTCCTCCTCCTCCTCCTCCTACTCCTCCGGGCAGGCCCTGGGGTTCAGAAGTGGTCAGAGTCCAAACAGCTCGCCACGCAGCCCCTTCTCTGGCAACCACCTGTAGCTCTGGTGTAGTCACCCGAATCCAAGCGGCTGCGCTCCTCTTCCTCCTCGTCCTCTGGGCAGGCCCCGGGGTTCAGAAGCGTCGTTCTGAGTCCAAACAGCTCGCCGCGCAGCTTCTCCTCTGGCAACCGCCTGTAGCTCTGGCGCAGTCACTCCGAATCCAAGTGGCCACGCTCCTCCTCCTCCTCCTCAGGGCAGGCCCCGGTGTCCTGAGTCCACACAGCTCTCCTCGCCACTCTTCCCCTGGGCAGCCGCTGGAGCCCCAGTGGTTGCTCCGAGTCCCAGCGCTGTGCCGAGCGGCCCCCTTTACGGCGCTCCCAGCTGTCCGAGTTCAGAACAGGGAGTTTCTTAACTGCAGAGAATCAAATAAGCTTCCTTTTAAATCTTTTATATTTTTCTTTTAAAAATGATCTTAGTCTCACACCCATTTTCCTTTGTTACTGGTGTTTTTCAAGATTGATATGTCCTTTAAAATCTATTTGACTTGAAAAGGCAGTTGTTATAATTCTGGGAATAAATTTGCACTTTGAAATTAGAAGCCCTGTTGTGTGGTTTGTGATGTATCCCTGCCGATCCTCACCTGACATTGCAGGAGTGCCTCAGCCCAGCATGGAGCAGAAGGAACCCCGGAGCTATTCTTAAGTAGTGGAATTTTTCAGGCTAATAACAATGGACCAGTGACTGACTAGGAAGTTCACAGGCTAACAATCTGGGTTGTAAAGTGCTGTGGGGGAGGGAGAATAATGGCAGCAGCAAAATAGCAGATCTGATGCCAATAAAAATAAGGGAGGTTGCAAATCCAGCCACTGGATTTCCAAATCCAGCCACTCTGGAAAGCAGTATGGAGATTCCTCAGAAAGCTTGGAATGGACCCACTATTTGACCCAGCTATCCCACTCCTCGGCCTATATCCAAAGGACTTAAAATCAGCATACTATAGTGATGCAGCCACATCAATGTTCATAGCTGCTCAATTCACAATAGCTAGATTGTGGAACCAACCTAGATGCCCTTCAGTTGACGAATGGATAAAGAAACTGTGGTATATATACACAATGGAATATTACTCCGCCAAAAAGAAGAATAAAATTATGGCATTTGCTGGTAAATGGATGAAATTGGAAAATATAATGCTAAGTGAAATAAGCCAAGTCCAAAAAACCAAAGGCCAAATGTTTTCTCTGGTAAGTACATGACAATATATAACAATGGGGGGTAGGGGGGGAAGAGAAGAATGAAGGAACTTTGGATGGTGTAGAGGAAAAAGGGGTGGGAGGGGGTGGGGATGGAAAAACAGTAGAATGAAACAGACAGTATTACCCTATATATGTATGATTACATGAATGGTATGAATATACATTGTGTACAATCATAGGAATGAAAAGTTGTACCCCATTTGTGTACAATGAATTGAAATGTGTCTGTAAAAATAAAAAAAAAAATTTAAAAATCCATTTTAATTAAAAAAAAAAATGAGAATGTTAGGGCAGATCACAACACTGGACCAAGCTTGGACTCTGGCTACTCTGACCTCAGTCACTTCCAATGGGAAAAGTTATGTTGCTACAACACCAGATCACAATGAGGTTTGGAATGACTCATGGGAGAATAGGGGGAAAGAAGGACAGAGAAAGTGGAAAATCAAGGAATTCCTCCTAGCAGGGTGTTTTTTATTTATTTTTTTATTTTTTGGTGCCAGGGATTGAACATAGGGGATCTTTTTTTTTTTTTTTTTTTTTTTTTTTTTTGCGGTGCTGGGGATCAAACTCAGGGACTTGTGCTTGCAACACAAGCACTCTACCGACTGAGCTATCTCCCCAGCCCAAACATAGGGGATCTTAACCACAGAGCCCCAGCCCTTTTTTATTTTTCTTTTCTTTTTTTTTTTTCTTTTTTTTTTTTTTTTGAGTTAGGGTTTTGCTAAGTTGCTGAGACTGGCTATTCTGGCTATTTACTTGTGATCCTCCTGCCTTAGCCTCCTGAGTCTCTGGGATTACAGGTATGTGTTACTGCACCTGGAGCAGGGTAGAACATTTTAAATGGTTGTTAAGAAATGAGAGGAATAGCTGGGTGTGGATGCTGTAATCTCAACTATTTGGCAGGCTGAGGCAGGAGGATTGCAAGTTCCAGGCTAGCCTCAGCAATTTAGCAAGACACTGTTTTAAAGAATAAAAAGGGCTGGGGATGTAGCTCAATGGTGTAGTGCCCTGGATTTAATTCCAAAAAAAAAAAAGAAAAAGAATGACTGGGAGGGATAGACTGGGCATTAATGGGGACAAACCAAAAAAAAAAAAAAATTTTTTTTTTTTGGGGGATTGAACCCAGGGGCACAACCACTGAACCACATCCCCAGTGTAATGCAAAGCTGCTCCCCCGCCCTTTCTGTTGCATCACAACCTAGCTCGTCAGTCTGAAAGCTGCTCTCCCCGCCCTCTCCGGTACAGCCATTTTCCCTGCCTCCTAACTACTGTCAGTCTGTGAACATCCTAGCTAGCTCTTGGTTCATCAGTCAGCTTGCAAGTATCCTTGTCCATTATTGGTCCCTGGGGTGCTGTTCCCAGATCTCATCAAGAAATACAGAACGTTCCAGGTCCCTTGGCCTAGCCTCCAGCTGCAGACCCAAGGCCTTGTGCACATGATGGATAAAATGGTCAAACTGTGGCGTTTCTGGAACTCCCTGACATGTAAACCCCCATGTACTGTGACTTCAAAACTTGTTGGTAAAGTTTTAATCACAGTTATAGTTAGATTGGGAGAATATAGTAATATAGGTTTGATGGGGTTAAGATGAAAGTTTGGGTGACAAGTGACAAGTTTGAATAGGATTTATGTGATGTGCTTGTGTCTCCTTTACCTGAATGTGTAACTGGAATGGGTATCTGACGAGGGAACACTTGCCCCACCCAGTTGTGTGTAACAGAAAGCAGGCACATCCACCCTTCTGCCCACACTGATCTGATATGCCAATAAGGCACAAAATGCTAATAAGAACGGTTCCGTTTCCGAGAGGTGGAGACTGCGGAGGCTATGGGCAGAGTCCCTGGTAAAGGCATCATGCGTAGTTGACAAGTCAGGCTGAGGCCAGCAGCCCCTCTGAAGCTCCGAATGGATTCTGACACGAACAGATGCTCTGGGCCAGCCTTTGCCAATCTGATGGTAATGTGAATGCCCCAGATCCTATAAAGGGACCAGAACAGAAAGTAGTACGCCAATTTGGACCACCGAATCACTTCTCCAAACCAAGGGAACACACTTTACAGTTCATGATGCTTGGCACTGAGCAGAAAGAGATCCTCAGAGGAATAGTTTGGTAGATTTGGAGAACCATTGGACTATTGCCATCTAAGAAAAGGAGATAAGGGCAAAGACGGCTGGTTGATATGCCATGAGTATCTGCTCACACTCAACTGAGAGGGGCTAAGAGAGGGTCCCACCAGATATTTCCCTCTACTTTTCTAGTGGACTAGGTGGAGAGAAGATTGGAGAAGATGCTCTACAACTCCTCCCTCAGTGGGATGATGCTTGTGGTTCAAATACTTCCCAGGGCAGGACAATGGTGGTGGGACGATCTTTCTTCTCCCCATCCCCCACATCACCTCAACTTTCTTCTTTTCCTGCCATACCATAGCAGGGGTGATTCCTAAGCAACTGTCACTATCCCTTTAAACCTCTAGGCCTCCATTTCGGCATCTGAAAATCAAGGGGTTAGGGGGGAAGATCTCTATGTTCTGCCATGGTGAATGTGCCTAAATGCAGGCTATGGTTCCCTTTCTGACTGGGGACATTAAGTACCAACTCTCAGCACACTGGCTTTGAGATAAAGCTGCAGCAAAAATCAGGACAAAGAAATGCCAATATGACCCACATTCCTCCACATTCTCATTTGGAGAATGTTGTGATGTATTATGAATGAGTCCTTCTGAAGTATGGTTTGAACGCTAAGTTAAATAATAATTCATTCTTGGATATGAGACATTTTGAATGATGGGCTCTAATGGAATAATATTATGAATTGCAAATTGGAACATTAAATTAAATATGATATTACATTATTTTCTGTCATGTCTAGCTTTCTTATTGGGGAAAAAAATGAATTTCTATGGAAAGTAGAAGTTCCTGAGCTTTCTGTGTGTGTCTTTAACAAACCAGTCTTTGGGGGGTGGGAATACAAAGAGAAACAATCCTGTTGCAGAATTTTTATTCACATACTAAGAAATGGCCCTCTGTAAATGTCTTAGTTTTAGGCTGTTATAAAGTACCATAAACTGGGTGACTTAAATAACAATTTACTTTGCCCAGCATGGTATTGTATGCCTGTAATCCCACCAACTCGGGACGCTGAGGTGGGAGGATCATAAGTTTGAGGCTGGCCTCAGCAATTTAACAAGGCCCTAAGCAACCAAGACTCTGTCTCAAAATAAAAAAAAAAAAAAAAAAAAAAAGCAAGGGGGTGCTGAGGGTGTGGTTCTGTTCCCAGTACACACACACACACACACACACACACACACACACACACACATATTTTTTTTTTCATTTTTTTTTTTTCCTCACAATTCTGGAAACTGGGAAGTCCCAAGATCAAGGTGTTAGCAGGTTTGGTGTCTGATGGGGCCCACTTGCTGATTTGCTCACAACCTCTACTCATTGAATCGTGGCATGTCAGAGAGCAGAGAGAGGAAGCAAGCTCTGATGTTTCTTTTATTTTTATGTGTTTAATTTTGTGTTACTGGGGTTAAACCCAGAGGCACTCTACCACTGAGCTTTATCTCCAGCCCTTTTTATTTTATTCTTATGTCCCTCTTTGTTTCTAGTGTTATTTCTTTTCTTAAAATCTACTTTGTCTCTGATATTAATCTAGCCACTTTAGCTCTCTTTGGGTTATTATTGACATAGTATATCTTTCTGTCTTTTTACTTTCTGAGAAAGTGTATCTCACTCTTCTTTTTTTTTTTTTTTTTTCAGTGCTTGGTATCAAACTCGGGGCCTCATGCATGCTAGACAAGCACTCCACCACTGAGCTACATCCCCAGACTTCCCTTTCACTTTTGAGGATCATTTCATAGGATCCATAATTACATAATTATAGATTGGCTTCCCCCTGCCCTCTACACTTGAAGCATTTCATTCCATGTTACTCTTTTGCGTGTGTGCATGTGTGAGTGCACACATGCTACTGGGAATTGAACACAGGAATGCTCTACTACTGAGCTACACTGCAGCCTTTTTTTTTTTTTTTGCAGTGCTGGGGATTGAATCCAGGGCCTTGTGCTTGACAGGCAAGCACTCTACCAACTGAGGTATGTCCCCAGCCCCTCACCCCAGCCATTTTAATAAAAAAAAAAAAAAAAAATCTATTTGGCTCTGGGGATTGAACCCAGCAGTGCTCTACCACTGAGCTACAGACCCAGTTCTTTTTATTTTTTGAGATAGGTTCTCACTAAGTTGCTGAGGCTGGTCTCAAACATGTGATCCCCCTATCTCAGCCCCCTGGGATTATAGGTGTGTGCCACTGAGCAGGCCATTCCACTCCATTTTGGGGGCGGGGGGCGTACCAGGAATTAGTACCTAAGGGCACTTAACCACTGAGCCACATCCCCAGCCCCAGCCCTTTTTTGTATTTTATTAGAGACAGGGTCTTGCTGAGTTGCTTAGGACCTTGCTAAGTTGCTGAGGCTGGCTTTTGATTCACCATCCTCCTGCCACAGCCTTGGGAGCCACTGGGATTACAAGCTTGCACCTAGGTACACGGCTTCCACTCTAGTCTTGCCTGCATGGCTTCTGAGGTAAACTTGGATGTATTTCTTTGCACCTGTACAGGTGAGGCGTTCTTCCCCGACCCCCCTGGCTTCTTTCAGTATTATTCTTTATGGTTGACCTTCTGTAGTTTGGAGGTTATATGCCTAGGTACAGTTTTTGGACACTTGTCCTTGTTGGTGTCTGAGCTTCCTAGATCTGTGGGTTTGGATCTGACATTAATTTGGGGGAAATTCAATCACTGTTGCTTCAACTGTCATTGTTTCACATCTTCTTTTCCTTTCTCCCTTTCTTCTCTTGGTATCCTCACAGTGTGTATAGTTGCCCCTCAGTTCTTGGACATCCTCCTCCTTTCCCCCTCCTCCTCCTCCTCTTCCTCCTTCCTTCTCATTTTCTCTCTTTGCTTCTCAGTTTGGGATTCTTTCCTCAGCTGTGTCCAGTCTCCTAATGAGCCCATCAAAGGCAATTTTTCCTTCCATTACAGTATATTTGATCTCTGGTGCTTCTTTTGGGTTATTTCTCAGAATTCCATCTCTCTGCTTACATTCCCCATCTGTTCTCTTTCCTTTTTTTATTTTTTGAAAAAGGGGTATCACTGTGTTTCCCAGGCTGATCTATAACTTCCAATCCTCCAGCCTCAGCCTCCTGAGTAGCTGAGATTTTTGGCATGCTCCACCACATCTGACTTTCCCATCTGTTCATACATGCTATCTACTTTATCATGGTTACTTTAAAATACCAGTCTGATGATTTCCACATCTCTGCCACATGAGTCTGGTTTTAATGCTTGTTCTGTCTCTTCAAGTTGTGTTTTTTTTTTTTTTTTTTTTTTTTTTTTTTTTTTTTTTTGTCTTTTAGTATGCCTTGTAATTTTTTTCTTGCTGGTCAAATGTGATATACTGGATAAAAGGAAATGCTATAAATTGGCTTTTTGTGATGCGTGGGGTAAGGGGGAGCATTCTATAATGCTATCACTAGTTCTCAGATTTTTTAATTTGCTTTCTTGCAGTGCTAGGGATTGAACCTGGGGCCTTGAACATGCTGGGCAGATACTCTACTGAGCTACACCCCCAGCCCAGGTCTCACTCTTGCAGAGAGTCTGTGCCTCAGGCTTGTTTCACACACTCAGCACACCCCCAACCCCCTTGGCTGGAATGCTCTGATTACCTCCATCCTTCTTTCGGCAGATCTTCTTAAGAAAATCGGTTCTGAATATTTCAAGATCTTTTCTTTTCCCCTTCCCCTGACAGAAGAAGAGGAGATTCCCACCCACCCCCCAATATTTACTGCAGGAACCTGGTTGGGCTCCTGGAGGTAAAGCTCACAGAAGTACAGGACACTCACCCCACCCCCTTCATGTTACTGGGACGCCCTGGAGCTTTTAACACAGACTCATCCACACAGCCTCCTGTGATTCATCACTTCCACTTTGCTTCCCCAGCACTGGTCCCTGAAGCTTGAGCTTCTGCCCAGGGGAACTGTGATTTTCTCCACCTGCCCGTCTCTCCAGTTTGGGGGGCCGGGACTTGCCCATGTCTTCAGTTCTCTTTATAGGTATTTGAAGAATTGTTGATTTTTCAGTGTGTTCAGCTTTTTACTTGTTGTCAAGATAGAATGATGATTTCCAAGCTTCTTACAAGCCAGACCTGAAAGCAGAACTCCTCCGCTCAGTTTTTTAACTCTTATGTTTGTTTTCCGCCTGACTTCCTAAGGGACTGCCCTGTGTTTGCTTAACTTATTGACCCGCCATGGATGTGGGCAGAGATTGTGTTTAAACATCTTGAGCCCATGACACTTTTGCCCTCTGGCTGCCTCTGTGTGGGACACAGAGGGCACAGAGTTACTGCAGGTCTCAAATCTAGCACGGCTTTCAGATTTCCTGAGCTCTCTCATGTCTCCCTGCACATCTGCGTAGTTTCCTAGCCAGCCAGAGACATGCAGAGAGCTTATTTAGACCTTCTCTTGCTCTATCATTTCCAGAGTCTTCCTATTAAATTTCCAGCTGACTGACCACTCACCCCACTGGGCCTACAGTCTGTAGGTTTCTATGTTCATTTTCCACTGAGCTGGCTACTTTCACTGATGATGCTATCAAGTGCAGACTTTTCACTCTCCATTCCAATTCAGATCTGCCCCCTCTTGCCACCCAGCTGACTTTCTAGTCTTGTTCTGCCCTGGTAAAAGGACTAAAGCTGTCAAACTGGTTGCCGAGTACGTGGGTAGGAAACAAACCGCCATCATCAAGAAGACTGAAGACTCCTGTTATTCCTACCTGAAGTTCCAGAAGTTCTTTAGAAAGTTCTTAACTTTTTTTTTTTTTTTTTTTCCTTTGGCTGATCTCTAGAGCCCAGGGAAAATTATTTTGGAATGGGTGTTTTCCCCCCAGTTATGCTCTTGTTTGAGGGGAGGAATTTTGACTATATCTTTTTTTATTTTGGTACTGGGGATGGAATCCAGGGATGCTGTACCACTGCTACAATCCCAGCCCTTTTTGTTTTTTATTTTGGATCAGCGTCTTACCAATTTGCCAAGGCTGTTCTTGAACTTGCGATCCTCCTGCCTCAGCCTCCTGAGTTGTTGGGATTACAGGCATGCACCACCACACCCAGTTTGCCTACATCTTGACACTGCCATAGTGGATGTCCCAGTTTGGCACATTTTAAGTTTTTAATTTCTGTAGTCAAAGTTCTCTCAAAAGCCTTCACTATTACCAGCAATATTTAAAAACACAAGGATACAGACTTTTATATTTTGTCCTAGTCCTAGTTATACAGACCTCATCTGGCACTAAAGAGGACTTATATTGCTTTAGTAACAATGTAGTTGCTCTTTAATGGCAGGATCGACTCACTCATTTGCCTTTCTTTAAGCATTCATGGAGCATTAGGGGAAATCAGAGAAAGAGTTTCAAATAATCATCAATCAACCAATCAATATTCTTTGCTCCTCTGCTTCTCTTTCCCGGTCTCTTGCTCTTTCGTTTCCATGGCAATATGGGTTTGGGAAGAAATCTAATCCCACTAGCACACATTCTTAACTTTGAGAGAGATGAACATTAGGGAGGGAGGGAATGGCTGGAAAAGAGCAATATCAGCCCAAGGAGGCTTTGGTAAAATGAACCCAGATTTTGCAAGACAAATATATTTTGGTAGCTTAATAACATTCTAAAGATAAGGCATTCGTGTTATTTTAAAAATCTCAAACAATGCCAAAAAGGTACATGGTAAAGCATGAGTCTTTCTGCCAACCTCTACTGCCAGGCTCCCAGTCCCTCACCCCAGGGGCAGCCACTGCCATCCGAAGCTTGCATTGTCTTCAAGGGATAGCCTGTGGAGGGCAGGGGATGCAGTTCAGTGGTGGAGTGTCTGCCTAGCATGTGTGAGGCCCTGGTGTTGATCCCTAGCGTGAAATAAAATGCTTATGTAAGTTTAAGCACACGAGTGTGTTTATTACTTTATCTTACACAAAGGGTGACACATGACTTCATGTGACTTTTTTCCTCTTGCTCTTTCACTCAATATTATATTTTAGAGATTATTCCATATTAATACTAAGGAGCACTCTTATTTTATTTTTAAGGTAATTTTGAATTTTGAAGTAACATAAGGCTTAAAAGTCACATTGCAGGCTAGTGATGTAACTTGGTTTTTTGTGTTTTTTTTTTCTTTTTTGCAGTGCTGGGGATTGAACCCAGGGCCTTGTGCTTGCAAAGCAAGTACTCTACCGACTGAGCTATCTCCCCAGCCCGTGGTGATGTAACTTGGTGGTAGAGCACTTGCCTAGCATGCCCAAGGCCCTGGGTTTGATCCCCAGTACTGTTTAAAAGAAAAACAAAACAATGCACAAATAGTACAAATAATTCCTATATATCCTTTCCCCGGCTTCCCCACATGTTAATATGATACATAGCCACAGGACAATTACCCAAACCAGGAAATTAGTATTGACATAATACTATTAAGTAATCCACTGACCTTATTCAAATGTTTCCAACTATTTCACTAATGCTGTTTTCCTGGCCCAAGATCAAATCCAGCATCATACATCACATTCAGTTTTCATGTCTCCTTAATGCCTTCCAGTGTGATAGCATTCCTCAGTCTTTCATGACCTTGACGCTTTTGAAGAGCACTATCCAGTAATAATAATAGACCTCACACATGCCAGGCAAGCACCCTATTGCTGAGCCACATCCCCAGACTTTCTTTAATTTTATTTTGAGACAAGTTCCCTTTAAGTTGCCCACGCTGGCCTTGAACTTGTGATTCTCCTTCCTCAGCCTCCCCAGTTTCTGGGATCACAGATGGCATCACAGGTGTGCACCACTGTGCCCAGTCAGATTGTGCATTAAAACAACAATGACAAGGACCACAAAAACCACAGAAGCAATGCAGCGCCCTTCTTACTGTACCACATCAGGAGGGAGTTGATGTTGACATGTCACATTACTCGTGAGGCTCACATTGCGTAATTAGTTAGGTGGTATCTGGGAGATTTTTCTGCTGTAAAGATGCTTTTTCCCTTTGCAAGTACCTTGTCGAGGAATACTTTAAGTTTCTGCAAATATCCTGTTTCTATCATACATTGACCCACTGATTTTAGTATTCATGATGATTCTTTCTCTCAGTCTGTTTGGGTTACTGTCACAAAACACCATAAATTAGATTGCTTATATTTGTCACAGTTCTGGAGTCTGAGAGTCCAGGACCAAAAGCACAGCAGATTGGTGTCTGGTGAGGGTCCCCTTTCTGGTTTATAGAGGGCAACTTCTCACCGTGTCCTCACATGGAAGGAGCAGGTCAGCTCTCAGGAGACTCTCTTGTAAGGTCAATAATCCCAAATCCCTCGTGACCTAATCACCAACCAAAGGCCCCACCTCCTAATCCCTAATACCAGTGATGTTAGATTTCAACATGTTTGTGTTTGGAAACCCGAATGTTCAGATCATAGCATCCTAGCTTATAACAATTATTACCATGATATTTGCGGTGTAGTTTTTTTATATTTCTATCTTTCCTTCTGTATTTATCTAATTCAAATCCTATTGTAATAATGTTCCTTTCCCCAATATTTTATAATTTATTTGACATCACTGAGGACTCACAGGTATTTATTTTACTGTGGGCAGGAATCTATTACCATCAATATTGCTTTTGTTGCTCAAATTGTACCAGATTTGACCATTGGGAGCTCCTCCAAGGTGTCTCTTGACCCCAATATTTTTCCTACTCTAAGTCTCCTAATGATTTTAGATCATAATTAGAGTAATTTAAATGCACGTTTGACAATTTCTAAAGCGATTTCATAATTCTGTCCCGTGATCCTTGTCAGATGAGGGCTATTATTCCTGCACAAGATGCACTTCATTGCCCGCTCCAGCCAAGCCTCATCCAGGACAGGTCTGCACTCTTCCAACCACCGGACCAGGAAGGAGACTTCAATCACACTGAGCCAGTTCAGAGACCAGCTCATCCTTACATCTTGAAATGTCCTTGCCCTAACAGATACAAAATAATCAGAAGCCTCTTTGGAAGCTGAGTTGAAAGATGGACAGGGTCACATTGAGCACTCAAACGGTGAGACCAGGGTACTGAGGAAAGAGAATGGAGCGACCCTGTGAGGAGTGTAACCATTCAAGAGACACATTGTACCCAGAAGAACAAATGGGAGGAGCGTTCCCCTGAGCCCTACTCTACTTCACTTCCAGTACTTGACCTCTGAGAGATCATCCCACCACCACACTCAGTACCTAGACATTCACTTTTGACCTGGGTTGGCCAGGTACGGTGGCACATGCCTGGAATCCCAATGACTTGGAAGGCTGAGGCCAGGAGAATTGCAGGTTCAAGGTCAGACTCTGCAACTTAGCCAGGCCTGTCTCAAAATACAAAAATAAAAAGGGCTGGTAAAGTGCCCCTGAATTCAATCCACAATACCCACCAAAAAAGAAACATGTTACCTGGTTTGGCTTAAATTATCAGACTTCTCACACACTGAAGTCCCTGGAGTGGAAGAAGTCCCTTAGTCCCTTAAAAGTGGAAAGCCAGGACTAAAGATGTGAAGTGACTTGTTCTGAACTCTGTAACTGGTGGCCACAGAGTAAGAGCCCAAGTCCAGGCTGCTATTCTGTTCTCCTCCAGTCTCCAAAACAACATGCAGGGAGGAATCTTAGAGAATTCTTTCAAATTTCTGTATTCCTCTGACCTGGGATGGAGTAGAAAAGTATGCAAGAGATATTGGCCCAGGTGCTGGGAATTTTCCTCAGCTAATCCTCTTCATGAATGTTCTCTGTCTGTGAGACAACCATAGGGGCTGCAGGTGTATCTCAGTGTAAAACCACTCGCCTAGCATGCTCAAGGCCCTGGGTTAGAGTTCCAGTAATCCTCCCCCACAACCCACACACACACAAAATTGAAAGACAACCATGGGTCAAGTTAATCAACAAGTTTCAAAGAGAAAATTTTGGTTTTAATGATATGATAAAGGGGCTGGGGCTGTAGGTCAGTGGTATAGCCCTTGCCTTGCATGTGCAAGGCACTGGGTTCAATCCTCAGCACCACATAAAAATAAATACATAAATAAAGATATTGTGTCCATCTACAACTAAAAAAATTTTTAAGAAAAAATATATGATAGGTTCTATCATATCTACACTGGTAATTTGGCCAGAGAAGTATTTTGATTTCTATTATTGCTAAAGTTTATCTCTCTACATAGGATCAAAGTGTTGAGTCAACAAGATTTGCTCTCTGCCAGCCAGCTGGTGAGATAGGGAGCTGATCCCACTGTACAGTGGAATGGACTCTGCTAGGTCGGTACATCTTCCTGTCCCAGGGTATGGAATGATCCTTAATTCACCCTTCCCAACTTACCCCATTATCAAGCAATAACATTAAAAGCAAGTAAAAATGAAAAGGGGAGAACAGTGACAAGTCATGGTCCAAAGGGACTCCAACCCCTTCATAATCATCTGCCTCATCCATACAAAGGGGAAATGATTAGATGAAAATGTCCTTCTTGAACTGGGGTTGCCCTAATAAATCAGGCCTGCTTAAACCATGATCTCAGTCTAGGAAAATTTTAAGTAAACAATAAATTTTGTCCAGAACTTATTTCCTCAACAACATTATTAATCCCCACTTCATAGATAACACATATTGAAACAATTTGTTTAAGGGACCATTACTAAGTGGCAGAAGAGGGATTGGACCCCCAAAACCTTAAACATGCTCTTAACCATAACACCATGTTTATAGTACCAAACCAGCTAGTGCTTACCAAACCACCTCTCTTCATATTATAGAGAGAATGTGAAGTGTGTGGTGATAGTGCCTCTCTTCCCAATCCTTTTCTCATACATATTGTTTTTTTTTTAGGGGAGGGCCAGGGATTGAACTCAGGGGCACTTGACCACTGAGCCACATCCCCAGTCCTATTTTGTATTTTATTTAGAGACAGGGTCTCACTGAGTTGCTTAACCCCTCACTTTTGCTGAGGCTGGCTTTGAACTCATGATCCTCCTGCCTCAGCCTCCTGAGCCACTGGGATTACAAGCGTGCACCACCGCCCCCAGCCATATTGTTTTTATAGATAGTTTACACATATACTTATATATATATATATATATATATATATATATTTTTTTTTTTTTTTTTTTTTTTTTTTTTTTTTTTTTGGCGGTACTGGGGATCAAACTCAGGGCCTTGTGCTTTCGAGGCAAGCACTCTACCAGCTGAGCTATCTCCCCAGCCCATCATCTAACTTTTTAATTTAACATATCATTAACACTTTCTCAAAGACTCTGTTTTTCTTTTGTTCTTTTTTTGTTTGCTTGCTTCTAAGATTGAACACAGAGGTGCTTAATCACTAAGCTACAACTCCACTCCCCCACTTTAAAAAAATTTTTTTTTGAGATAGGATCTCATTAAGTGCTTGGGGCCTCACTAAATTGATGAGGCTGACCTCGAACTTGCGATCCTTTTGCCTCAGCCTCCTGACTCGCTGGTATTACAGGCATGTACTACCACACTCAGCTGTAAACAAGTTTTCTAATAGCTGTATAATAACACCCCTTTAGAAAAATGTCCCATTCCCCCCCCCCATTTCCTGTCCTTTTTCAGTGACTCAGAATATTCCTCTGTTAGCACTTGACTATTTTTTATGGTTTTATTATGAAATAGGAAAGTCCAAATAACACCAATGTATAGTTTAACAAATGATTTGAGGTGAGCTCTCTTATAACCACTCCCCAGGCCAAGAATCAGATCACGATGAGCCCCCAGAGTCTACCGTGTGCTCCCTCTCTCCTCCTGACTTTCAGCTATGACATTTTAAAAGGTCAGTGTAATATGATGTTCACGATCCAATGACTTTGCACCCCATTAGAGGGGCAACCTTTGCATATAGCTCAGGGGCATCTGGCCACCCAGAATTGCTAAAAGTTGCACATCTCTTGACAGTCATTTAAACACCACAACTTTTCCTAACACTCCCTTCTTTTCAAGCCTTTTCTAACGACCATTTCCAGATGCCCAGATCTGCTTGTCCTGCAATCCGATCACGTTCCTAAAAATAGCTTCCTTTCATGTTTTATCCTGGCTTTTCAGATCTCCCCAGCAGTCTCTCATCTGGGCTCTTGCCTTCTGTCTAATTACCTCTGTCCTGGAACTTCTGCCAAGCAATTCTCCCTTCTCTTGCAATGCCAACATTGACCCACTTTAATGCCCGCTAATAAGAACTTTTCCCCTACCCACGGGGACAGACGGGGATTCTCTCGAAATCACATGGATGGAGACACAGGCATTTTGTCCTGCTTCCTTACTCCCAAATGTGCCTCCTACTCAGAGAAATGATGCTCTGGAATGATACCACGGGGGGTTATTCTCCTCAGTCCTGAAGGCCTTTGATCTTTCAGGATTTTTGTTGTGCAGCCAGTACTCCTGGGAATGTAAATGTCATAACCCTCAGCCACAGGAGGAAGCTAACCTTGAGCCCAGTGTGCTCATGGAGGGGGTCACACTGCCCCGGCTCCTTAGGATAAACACTGTAAATGTCAGAAACAAAGCTTCAGTGAGATTAAACATGGAAATCATGTAGCGTAATTCAGAGATCAGGGACAGAGCAAAAGTGGCAACAATTTTCAATGAGATGGAAAATAAAAATGAAGAACATCTGTGAACAATTCAGTAACAACCTAGGCCATGTCTGCTTGTGGTATTTGACCCTGATACTGTCCAGAACCCCCTAGGCCCAGCCATGTTCTTAATTCTCTTCTAGTCAAGTAATTTTTAGACCAGGGTTGTTTGAGGTTTCATCCTTGGTAAGATTGTTTGAAAAAAGCATCCAAATTAGAATCATTCTTATTTCTCCCTGGCAACTCCCTGCCTAAACGTGGGAGTGCAGAGGGGTTACCATCCTCAAGAGGACCAGTGCTCACAGAATGGATGCTGGTGGGGGTGAAAAATGGGCAGCAGATGTCCACGTATGAGCTTGCAAACAATAAACATGCCATATCAGAGTGACTGCCAAACTCTAATCTATTGGTTGACTATCAGATACATCTGGACTCTTGCTGTTTAAAAATTCAGGAACTGGATCCAGGTGCAGTGGTGCACACCCAGCAACTTGGGAGGTTGAGGCAGGAGGATTGTAAGTTTAAGACCAGCCTCAGCAACTTAGCAAGACCCTAAGCAATTTAGCAAAACCCTGTCTCCAGATTAAAAAAAAAAAAAAAACTAGGGATGGGGCTCGGTGATTAGGCACTCCTGGGGATTAATCCCTGGAACCAAAAATAACAAAAGAAAGAACAAACCAACTAGTCATGGTGGCACACACCTGCAAGGAAGCAAGCCTGGGCAATATAGTGAGACCCTGTCTCAAAACAAAAAATAAATAAATACATAAAAAGCGGCTGGGAATGTAGCTTAGTGGTGTAGCACTTCTAGCATGTGCAAGAATCTGGATTCAATCCACAGTAATGTAAGAAAACTTCTTACATTACACAGTAATGTAAGAAAATGTAAGTAATGTAAGAAGGAACACTGCCTTCTTCACTGAGGGAGACTGTCTGGAGGCAAAGCTTTGCAATGAGTACTTTTGTGACACTTCCTCATTGATTCTGACTTGTAGTGAGGTTGTGAACTGTTGCCACATTGTACAAGGATGGTTCAGGACCAAGGATAGCAGCCCACATGCCCGACTCTTAAGCCCATCCGTGGCCTGCATGCAAAGAGAAGAGGGGCTCCTGGAGAGGCAGAAAAATGTTCAAAAAGGCCTTCCTTATAAAAGACCCCTGCTGTGCTCGCTTCAGCAGCACATATACTAAAATTGGAACGATACAGAGAAGATTAGCATGGCTCCTGCGCAAGGATGACACGCAAATTCGTGAAGCGTTCCATATTTTTAGAGGACACAGACACAAACCCAAATAAATACAATTTTCTCATACTAGACAAAGGGGCCAAAAATATGCAATGGAGAAAAGATAGCCTCTTCAACAAATGGTGCTGGGAGAATTGGAAATCCATATGCAACAGAATGAAACTAAACCCATATCTCTCACCATGCACGAAACTAAACTCAAAATGGATTAAGGACCTTGGAATCAGACCAGAGACCCTGCAGATTATAGAAGAAAAAGTAGGTCCAGATCTTCACCATGTCGGCTTAGGACCAGACTTCCTCAACAGGACTCCCATAGCACAAGAAATAAAAGCAAGAATCAATAACTGGGATAGATTCAAACTAAAAAGCTTTCTCTCAGCAAAGGAAACTATCAGCAATGTGAAGAAAGAGCCTACAGAGTGGGAGAAAATCTTTGCCAATCATACTTCAGATAGAACACTAATCTCCAGAATCTATAAAGAACTCAAAAAACTCTACACCAAGAATGCAAATAATCCAATCAACAAATGGGCTAAGGAAATGAACAGACACTTCACAGAAGATCTACAAGCAATCAACAAACATATGGAAAAATGTTCAACATCTCTAGTAATAAGAGAAATGCAAATCAAAACCACCCTAAGGTTCCATCTCACCCCAATTAGAATGGCGATTATCAAGAATACAAGCAACAACAGGTGTTAGCGAGGATGTGGGGAGAAAGGTACACTCATACATTGCTGGTGAGGCTGCAAATTAGTGCAGCCACTCTGGAAAGCAGTGTGGAGGTTCCTTAGAAAACTTGGAATGGAACCACCATTTGACCCAGCTATCCCACTCCTCGGCCTATACCCAAAGGACTTAAAATCAGCATACTACAGAGATACAGCCACATCAATGTTCATAGTTGCTCAATTCACAATAGCTAGATTATGGAACCAACCTAGATGTCCTTCAATTGATGAATGGATATATACAATGGAATATTACTCAGCGATAAAGAATAATAAAATTATGGCATTTGCAGGCAAATGGATGAAATTGGAGAATATCATGCTAAGTGAGATAAGCCAATCTCAAAAAACCAAAGGACGAATGATATCACTAATAAGTGGATGATGACACATAATGGGGGGTGGGAGGGGTTAGTGTTAGGGTTAGAGTTAGGGTTAGGGAGCAGGGCAAGAATGGAGGAAGGAAGGACTGTATAGAGGGAAAAGAGGGGTAGGAGGGGTGGGGGAAGGGAAAAAATAACAATGAATCAAACAACATTACCCTATGTAAATTTATGATTACACAAATGGTACACCTTTACGCCATGTACAAACAGAGAAACAACATGTATCCCATTTGTTTACAAAAAAAAAAAAGACCCCTGTCAAGGCAGGGCCAGAGGAGGAAGGTGGAGCTGCCCTCCTTGGCAGTTCCAGTGTTCACCCTTTTCCCATTTTGGAGCCTTTGCACTGTCAAAGCCAGCTTCTTGCTTTGTCCCCTGGCACATGGACTCAAGGCCTGACAAAACTTTCATCTTCATCATCCCCTTAATATAGCAATGAATCTATAGCTGATCCCTGTGAGAGAGGTGTGCTGAGAAAAGGAACGCAGCTGCCGGCTTAGCATCCCTCCGTGGCCCAAAGAGTTGTATAAGAGGAGAGAAAAAGGTTTCTAACATTCAGCAGTTTAAAAAGATCAAGGATTTTATAGCAAAAGCTTCTCTCAGATCTTCCAGATGTCAGAAGCCCCTGAGAAGTCTAACCTAGAGTGAAAAAAATCTGTTCTTGTGCCAACAGGAATCGCCTGTCTACGTGCCCTGACTGCAGATGGGGGAGGAAAGCTGGCAGAGACTGACCAGGGCTGGCATCCCAGGGCTGCCTGCATGGGTTCTCCTAGAATCCATTTCTTTTCCTCCTGTGAGCAGCAGCACATTCTTCCTCTTGAGAAGTCATCAGCTCTTCCCTATGTGGAGAATGATCAGGGATTAGATGTTCATTAGGGGCTCCACCCAGTGCATCTCAAACTGTAACATGCACAGATCTGGGGGATCTGTTAAAATGCAGATCCTGGTTCAATAAGTTCAGGGTGAATGCTGCAGTTCTGCATTTCTCACAAGTTCCCAGGTTCCCAAATTCCCACTTGGGTGTCTGTTCTCAAGAGCTTGGCAGTTAAATGTTTCCTCCCTGGAACTGGAATCTCTGTAGTGTTGAAAAACAGCAAAGCTCAGGCTACGCCTTTGTGCTCTTAGACTGGGTTCTTGCCTTTGCCCACTATATACCTGCAGGATCCTACCTATTTCTGTTCCAGGTTCCCCAGCCAGCCCTCCTGCCCGCCTGCCCCTTCACTTTATTCTGCCTCTCTTGTTTTCTGAGGATGTAAACCAGAAAGCCTAAATGACATGATCTCTGTGCCCCGTTTTCCTAAGCTATAAGAGACAGTAATCCCCAGTGGGAAGATATTCATTGCATATGCATAATATATATGCATTTATGTATATATGTATATATAGTTAACCCCCACACAAAAATCTTTATTTATAGTTGAAAATTTAAAATAGTCACGGTTCTGAATCTGTGATACTTCCAGGGTCTCTTGATCAGCTGGAGCCACAGCAGGAAGGAGAGCAAACAGAGGCCAGTCCAGTTTATCTGACTCAAGAACATCACCCAGAACAAGGGATGAGCTGATTCAGTCTTGGTCTGGAATACATCTCCCCACACTGTGAGACTACCAATTGCAGCTGGGGCTTATTGTTGGGGCCTGGGGGAACATTCTCAATCTTTTTCATCATGAGGAATTTATTAATGATTTTTCCAGACACTACATGCTTCCTTCCCATCACGCCAATTACACTTACAGCATGTGACAAATAACTGACAGCTATTTACACTGGGATCACTGCTTACCATAGAAAGAAGGCATGGAGTCAAGGGTCTAAGTTTGAATTTTCCATCTGCAAATGGCTCCCAGTAACTGGCAACTCTAGTGCCATCTCCATTAACAATATCTCCACCCTGAATCATGAAGTCTTTTATACCACATGGAAGGTGCTCACTTTGTCTCCTATCAGCACTCCATCTGTTCTGAAGTCTCTAGTGCAGAACTGCCTAAAGTTCTTGGTGGTCTTAGGCACAATGTCTGCAAACAGCTCCATCTTCATGCAACCAACTTCCTGGTTGACAAAGCTGACATCAAAGAACACCTTGGGGTTGACAGAGCTTGAATTTGCCACCACCATGGCAACTGACCCAAAAATAGAAGGATATTCATGATATGAAATGGCCAGGACACAGGCCCTACCTTGAGGTGTTGCCAGTCCTTACTAGATCTTAAGTGGAAGCCCCTCCAGGAACCCACATAGCTCGACTCTGCTGCCAGCTTCTGCTCGGCCAGGGATAAATGAGAGGATACGAAAGTAATTGAAACTGTTGACACTTTCAGCTAAGGGGTGCAGGGGTAGGGCAGCAGGAGAGCACCTGGCTAGCATGCATGCAGCCCTGGGATCAACCCTATCAGCACTGCAAGAAAACTAAACAAATAAAAACCCAACATATACAAAAACAGAACCTTTCAGCTAAGAGATTGATTTTTCTAATTACTAGTTAATATCCTCCTTTTTGGGCTTTAGAAAGCCTGTTCACTATTTAAAATGCAAATTATTTTAATTTTCTCATATATCTAACTCAATATAAAATTCTCCACATACTAAAATAAATATTCATTAACTGACCTGTCTAGTAGAATCATTGGCTTTAAGTAATAATGACTTAATTTCTCTCAACTAATTAATATCTTCTCAACTGATCCCATTTTTGCTTTCTCAAAAAACAATGTATGGGGGTAGGAAGGACAGTAGAATGAATCAGACATTATTACCCTGTGTACGTATATAACTATACGATGGGTGGGATTCAACATCCTGTATAACCAGAGGAATGAGAAATTATACTCCATTATATATTATGTATCAAAGTGCATTCTATTGTCATGTATAACTAATTAAAACAAGTTTTAAAAAAGCAGTGTGAATTATAACAAGGACTATTTATTAATTTTACTGATATAAGTAAAAATCAAGAGTTAATATTTAATGCATAATTAAGCATGCCAGGCAACAAGCTGAGCATTTTATATATTCTATGTCATTAAATTCTTTTTTTTTTTTTTTTTTTTGGTACCCAGGATTGAACACAGAGGTGCTCTTACCACTGAGTCACATCCCCAGCCTTTTTTATTTTTTAATTTGAGACAGGGTCTCGATAAATTGCTTAGGGCCTTGCTAAATTGCTGAGGCTGACCTCGAACTTATAATCCTCCTAACTCAGCCTCCCAAGTTGCTGGGATTCCAGGCGTGAGTCACCACACCCAGCTATCAATTGAAGTTTTTATAAGTAGCATATAATATTTGGGAAAAGAAGGAGAGAAGGCAGGGCAGAAGAAACTTTATTTTGTCCAGTTTTGTTTGAAAATTTAAAATCATAATACATAATATTGTTATAGTTTATTTTTATAAACAAGAGATGACAAATTTATATTGTATATATGGTATTTCTGGAACCTATGGTATTCTAGGGGCTTTCTTAGTCTAAGTTGACAAAGCAAAAAACTACACAGAATTGGACTGTTTTTCCAATTCCCTACATTTTTAGACAATGACTACATTCTGCAAAAAGGGTCAGGTTTGTCAGTATCCAAAGAAATTCAAATTCTAGGAGGAAAGAGTAGGATACAGAAATACCCCCTTTTTCCTACATTCTATATTCAGAACTATATTCTGAACTCAGGAAAGCTAATGGAGCTTGGTAACCATGGCATGTAAAGGAGTATGTTCTCCAAATGTCACTTTTGGTAGGAAGTGTAACAGCCTAAAGAAAAGGAGAATCACTTCTCACTGGAATCCAGGAAACAGGCTGGGGAGCTGGACCCTCCTCTGCGCTTCCCCCACCAGTAAGTACAGAGCCTGGCCTGGAGTTCATCCTTCGTGAAGGACGAAGGATGAACAACTGCCCGACCGTAGAGGTGCAAACGCGCCCAAGCGTACTGCTTAACGATTCCAAAGAAAGAACCTGGAGGACCTGAGGTAAAGGTCTCGGACATTTTATTGCTCGTGCACTCCTAGATGGAGGCAGGCCAGGATGCAATGGAGGGCCACGTGCCTACAAGCTGGGGGGACATATAGGATAGGTTCCACAATCACCGCACGGGTGGATTTCCCAGGTGTTTTATGAGCATATTCTTATACTTTACAAGCAAGGTCACTTTGATTTGATCCTGACCTAAAGATTGGAGATGAGGGAAGTGGCCAGCTGCCCCTCTCCATTTCCCTCATTATCACATTCTTTAGAGAACTTATCTCACTGCAAGCTTTCCTAGGCACTGATTAGTGATCACCCCAATAAAAATCTACCCACAGCATAGACTCTTAGATGGATATTGGGCTCTAGTCTTAATGTCATTGTATACTAGTTTATTAGCTGTGGCTAATTTACTTCACCCCACTTATCCCCCACTTCCTCATCCACGAAATGGGCATAATTATACTTAGTTCTCAGGGAGTTTATGGTGTAACGAGTGTGAATTGCTTAGTGAAGTGCCTGGTACATGGCAAGCAATTAATAAATGATAGCTTTCAAAATTATATTTAGGAGGCTGGGATATAACTCAGTGGTACACTGCTGGCCTCGCATGTGCGAGGCCCTGAGTTTGATGCCCGGCAAAACACACACACACACACACACACACACACACACACACACCCCTACACACACACACACAAAATTGCATTTTCCCCTTGACTTTCCAATATTAATATGGAGAGTAAATATCTTGATATCTCCTCCATTGATTGGAAATTACTGCAGATCAAAACAAAAACAGTGAGAAAAGAAACATCACAAACTTCATCTTTGAAGAAATGTGGATCCAAACTGCTCCATATGAGGGCAGAAAGCAGACGATGGAGTGTAACCAACCTGGCAGAGAAAAGAGAGACAAGAATGCCAGCAGCAGACCCCTCAGAAGACAGGGGTGAAAACCCTGAGCCCGCAGACCAGGACCGCCTCCAGCAACCAGCCAGCTCTCCCTCCTTGACCCCCGCCCCAGGGCACCAGAGCCGCATTCTTTGGAGAAACTGAATGTGAGTGAGAAACTTAGGACATAAGAACACAAGGCAGGGGGAGGATAGCAGAGCGCGCTAGACTGGAGATAGGAGCAGAGAACACTGCTGTCATTGGTCAAGGAGTGTCCTAAGCCCTCCCCTCCTCTCCAAGAACACCTGTAGCTTTGTGTATTCACCCGACAGGAGGTTAGAGGATTGTTTTGGAGAAACACTAAGTGGCTTGAGATAAAAGAGATATTAGATTGGACGCAGTTCCTAACTCCTCTGTAATAGAAGTTCATGTCCCTACCTTTGTCATGGTCTCATGCTGGGTGGAGTGTACTACCTCTCCTCAGCTTTAGGGCTGACCATGTGAATTGCTTGGCCTTGTGAGCAAACATGAAATAAACAGAGACTCGACATGGCTGGTTTAGTATCTTGTTTCTCTCTCTCTCTCTCTCTCTCTCTCTCTCTCTCTCTCTCTCTGTATGTGTTTTATCATGAGAAGAATATACCCTGGGTACATACTGGTCTGAGGAAGATCAGAGACACGTAGAGTAGACCTGAACTCAAGCCCAAGAGAGCCCTGCCTGCAGATGGGGAAAGCAAGAAACAAGTGGTTACACTACATGCCACGAAAAATTTCGTGTTTTCTTGAAAAAGATGACAACACAGATACTGATTTATGGATACTTCCTGAGAAGAAAAGCTGACTCCCTGTCCTTGTTCCCTACAGTGAAGCCCACCAGTCGACAGTATCTCATCCCCATAGAGCTTCCAGTCACCTTTTTAGTGCATTACTCTTAAATATGGAAGGACAGCCAAGGATTATCAGGCACTTGAAGCAAAGAAATAAGGCAGCACAGTTGATAGAATAAAAAGATAAGGACAGATTGCTACTGCTATATGAAAGGAAAAAGAGATGTAAAATTCAGAGAATAATAAAGAGCTCATGGGAATTCAAAATGGACAGCCAACAGGTAAATTGCTGTAGAAGAGCTGAAAGTGAAAGTGAAATAATTCTTGATAAAGAGTTGGATCATAAACCAGGCACACATCTGTAATTCCAGAGGCTCAGGAGGCAGAGGCAGGAGAATTCCAAGTTCAAGGCCAACCTGGGAAAATTAGTGAGACCCTTTCTCAAAATAAAATAAAAAGGACTGGGAGTGTAGTTCAGAGGTAGAATGCTTGCAGCTCTGAACTCCATCCCCAGCACCCTTGCCCCACACATGCACACGGAGTTGGATCATAAGAAGGGAGAAGGTAGAAAAATTAGATCAATTCGGAAAATTCAGTGTATGACTAACAGGAATTATAGGAAAAGAGAAGTAAAACAAAGGGGGAAAGTTTCCTAGAAACAAAGGGCACGAGTCTCATAGTTCAAAGAGCCATAAAGTATCTTTGATTATGAGCACAGAAGTTCAGAATAGAAGAGAAAAAGAGAAGTTCCTAAAAGTATCTATGGGAAACACAGATCATAGTCAAAGGGTTAGGAGTCAATGACATCACACTGCTCAACATTATTGTGAGATGCACATGTAACTCATTAGAAAAAATAAGAAATTGGAAAAAATCTATCATTCAGTTTCCATGTATTTGTACAATTTATATAGTTTCTCTTGCTGTTGATTTCTGGTTTCATTCTATTGTGATTAGAAAGGAAACCATAAATAGTTTCTTTTTTTTTTTTTTGCATTTGCTAAAGCTTGTTTTGAGGCCTAATATAGGTGTGTTAGTCAACTTTTCATTACTATGATCAAAATACCTGCCAAGAATAACTTAGGGGAGAAAAAGTTTATTTTGGCTCATGGTTTTGGAAGTTGAGTCCATTGTTGGCCAACTCCATTGCTCTGGGCCTGAGGGGAGGCAGAACATCATGGTGGAAGGGCAATGATGGAGGGAAGTTGCTATGGCACCTGGGAAGTAGAATTGGAAGGAGGAGCCAGGAACGAGATGTACAATGCCCAAGGAAATGACCCCAGGGACCTGTTCTTCTCTGAAATCTCATGAGCACAGTCTTTACTATATACATTTCCACCACTGGCATTTCTGGTCTTCTGAGCACCCCCAGAATTATCCATTAACCTCTGATCACTTTTTAAAAATATTTCAAATTTTCACATTCCCAGTCTATTTTCTCTTTACTTAAGAAATTGTAATCTAAATAATAGAATTATGTAGTATATGTAATTCATACCCCTTTCATGTTGCTGTGATTATGAATACAGTGGACAACATGTTAGATACCTGATGTTGAATGCCTGATCTACTCCACGGTTTTGTATTGCTGGTACTAATGTTAAATGCTGACCCCACTATTCCTGTGTAGGTGGCAATTAGTGTTTAAAAAAAAAAAAAAAAAAAAAGCCCTAGAAAAAAAAGAACAGAACAACACCAAAAGTAGTAGAAGACAGGAAATAATTAAAATCAGAGCTGAAATCAATGAAATTGAAACAAAAGAAAGAATTCAAAAAATTGACAAAACAAAAAGTTGGTTCTTTGAAAAAGTAAACAAAATAGACAAACCCTTAGCCACACTAAAAAAGAGGAGAGAGAAAACTCAAATTACTAAAATTTGTGATGAAAAAGGAAATATCACGACAGACACCACTGAAATACATAACATAATGAGAAGCTACTTTGAAAATCTATATTCCAACAAAATAGAAAATACCGAAGATATCAACAAATTTCTAGAGACATATGATCTTCCCAAACTGAACCAGGAGGACATACACAATTTAAACAGATCAGTTTCAAGCAATGAAATAGAAGAAGCCATTAAAAATCTACCATCCAAGAAAAGCCCAGGACCAGACGGATTCTCAGCCGAATTCTACAAGACCTTCAAAGAAGATCTCATTCCAATACTTCTCAAAGTATTCCAGGAAATATAAAAGGAGGGAACCCTCCCAAACTCATTTTATGAAGCTAGTATCACCCTCATACCCAAACCAGACAAAGACACATCAAAGAAAGAAAATTTTAAACTGATATCTCTGATGAATATAGAAGCAAAAATTCTGAACAAAATTCTGGCAAATTGCATACAAAAACATATTAAGAAGATAGTGCACCAAGATCAAGTGGGGTTTATCCCAGGGATGCAAGGTTGGTTCAACATCTGGAAATCAATAAATGTAATTCATTGCATCAATAGACTTAGGGTTAAGAATCATATGATTATTTCAATTGACACAGAGGAAGCATTTGACAAAATACAACACCCCTTCATGCTCCAAACACTAGAAAAAAATAGGGATACTAGGAACATACATCAACATTGTAAAGGCTATTTATGCTAAGCCCATGGCCAACATCATTCTTAATGGAGAAAAACTGAAAGCATTCTCTTTAAAAATGGGAACAAGACAGAGAAGCCCTCTTTCACCTCTTCTATTCAACATCATCCTTGAAATACTAGCCAGAGCAATTAGACAGACCAAAGAAATTAAAGGGATATGAATAGGAAAAGAAGAACTCAAGCTGTCACTATTTGCTGATGACATGATTCTATATTTAGAGACTCCAAAAAACTCCACCAGAAAACTTCTAGATCTCATAAATGAATTCAGCAAAATAGCAGGATATAAAATCAACATGCATAAATCTAAAGCATTTTTATTCATAAGTGATAAAACATCTGAAAGGGAAATGAGGAAAACAACTCTGTTCACAATAGCCTCAAAAAAAAAAAAATGCTTGAGAATTAATCTAACAAAAGAGGTGAAAAGATCTGTACAATGAAAACTGCAGAACATTAAAGAAAGAAATTGAAGAAGACCTTAGAAGATGGAAAGATCTCCCATGTTCTTGGGTAGGCAGAATTAATATTATCAAAATGGCCATACTTCCAAAGGTGCTATACAGATTTAACACAATTCCAATTAAAATCCCAATGACATTTCTCATAGAAATAGGGAATTCATCTGGAAGAACAAAAAACCCAGAATAGCCAAAGCAATCCTGGGCAGGAAGAGTGATGCAGGAGGTATCACAATACCAGACCTTAAACTCTACAATAGAGCAATAGTAACAAAAACGGCATGGTATTGGCACCAAAATTGACAGGTAGACCAATGGTACAAGATAGAAGACAGAGACAAACCCACATAAATACAGTTATCTCATACTAGATAAAAGTGAAAAAAAAACATACAATGGAGAAAAGATAGCCTCTTTAACAAATGGTGCTGGGAAAACTGGAAATCCATATGCAGTAAAATGAAATTAAATCCCTATCTCTCACCTGTACAAAACTGAACTCAAAATGGATCAAGGATCTAGGAATTAGGCCCGAGACCCTTCACCAAATAGAAGAAAAAGTAGGCCCAAATCTCCATCTTGTTGGCTTAGGACCAGACTTTCTTAACAAGACCCCCATAAGCACAAGAAATAAATGCAAGAATCAATAAATGAAATAGATTCAAACTAAACAGCTTTTTCTCATCAAGGGAAACAATCAACAATCTAAAAAGAGAGCCTACAGAGTGGGAGAAAATCTTTGCCACACACCTCAGAGAATTAATCTCCAAAGTTTATAAAGAACTTTAAAAACTACACCCAAAAAATACAAAGAACCCAATCAATAAATGGGCTAAGGAACTGGGCAGACACTTCACAGAAAAAGATATACAAGTGATCAACAAATATATGAAAAAGTGCTCATCATCCCTAGTAATTAGAGAAATGCAAATTAAAAAACCACCTTAAGATTTCATCTACCTCCAATTAGAATGGTTATTATCAAAAACACAAGCAATAATAAGTGTTGGTGTGGATGTGGGGAAAAAGGCACACTCATACATTGCTGGTGGAGTTTCAAATTGGTGCAGCCAATTTGAAAGCAATGTGGAGATTCTGCAGAAAACTTGGACTGGACCTACCATTTGACCCAGCTATCCCACTCCTCAGTTTATACCCAAAGAATTTAAAATCAGCATATTACAGTGATACAGCCACATAAATGTTCATAGCAGCTCAATTCACAATAGCTAGGTTGTGGAACCAACTAAGATGTCCTTCAATTGATGAATGGATAAAGAAACCGTGGTATATATACACAATGGAATATTATTCAGCCATAAAAAGAATAAATTATGGCATTTGCTGTAAATGGATGAATTGGAAAATATCATGCTAAGTGAAATAGGCCAAGCCCAAAAAAACTCAAAGGCCAAATGTTTTCTCTGATAAGTGGATGACGATGTATAATGAGGGGAGGTGGCAGGGGGTGGGAAGAGAATAATGAAGGGAATTTGGATGGTGTAGAGGAAAATGGGGTGGGAGGGGTTGGGGGAGGGAAAGGTAGTAGAATGAAAGAGTATTACCCTATGTATATTTATGATTACATGAATGGTGTGAATCTACATTGTGTACAAGTATAGAAATGAAAAGCTGTACCCCATTTGTGTACAATGAATCAAAATTTAATCTGTAAAAATAAAAATATTTAATAATAAAAAAGAGAGAACTGGAGTTTTCAGGCAAACCTCATTGCAGTTGCTTTCACCAAGGCTTTAGGCAAATAAGAAATTGATTGAAGTTGGTTCTTGATACCAGCATGGCATGCCTTCCTTAAACATTTTGGCCGTGCAGTACTTCCTGGGACTGCAGAAAACAACTGTGGGCCACTAGGTATCTAAATGTCTCCCAGCAACTCCACGCTTAGAAGAGCTAGACAGGCTCACAGGCCAGGTATAGTCCTGCATCTCTCATTAATTAGTTGGGCTTTGGAGCAGCCATGAAATCTACTTTTAACTCATAATCTAGTTGAACTACTGGGTTGAAAATCATCCTGGAACCTGAGCACAGTGGTGCACACCTGTAATCCCAGCAACTCAAGAAGCCGAGGCAAGAGGATTTCTAGTTCAAGGCTTGCCTCAGCAGCATAGTGAGGCCCTAAGCAATTAGTCAGATACTGTCTCAAAAAAAAAAAAAAAAAAAAGACCTGGGCATGTAACTCAGAGGTTAAGCACCTCCCCCAACTACCATAAAAAAAAAAGGGACCCATGTTATGGGCTATGATTGTTATCATAATTATATAATTCTATGTTATACATATATTGTTATTTTATTTATTTTCTTGGTATCAGGGATTGAACCTAGGGGCAATTAACCACTGAGGCACATCCCCAACCTTTTTTGTGTTTTATTTTGAGACAGGGTCTCACTGAGTTACCTAGGGCCTGTCTGGCTTTGAACTTGCAACCCTCCTGCCTCAGCCTCCAGATCACTGGCATTAAAGGTATGTGCCACTGAACTGGGTAGTTACTTTTTTTTTTTTTTTTTTAAAGGATCCATTTTGGAAGCCAAAAGGGAAGAAGCTTGTGGGGAAAAATAATTACTACTACCTCAGAAAAAAAGAGGTATTCTTGAACTGATCTAAAAAGAGATTTGGTAAGAAATTTCCTGTTTTTGAGTAATTAACATAAGAGGGAAAAGAAGGAACCATTAATTGACATAAATATTCTCACTGAGGTGAACAGCTAACCAAATTTGGACCAATAGCAGGGTATAGAAAAGCTTAAAGCCTTTCAGAAATCTCTCTCAGATAGGTAAATTAGTGATTGATTATATTAACAAGAAAGTAAATGGTTTCTTATAAAAGAAGACTCAAACTCCACAAGGGCAGGAACCATGTCTTGTTTTCTTTTTCAAGGTAGCACAGGGTCGCCTACAATAATTATTCCTGGACTCAAATGGAATATTTGCTCTAAATGCTAATATTTTCTCATTTAGAATATTAACTCAGGATTTTAATTAGGTACATATCAGTAGTTTTTTTCATATTTACAAGTGAGAAAATAGAGCTTCAATTTGAATTATCACTGTCAAAATAATACAAAATTATAGCTGCTTGCTGTATTCAGCCAGTCATGAAACCCTTGCTCTGTCTGACCCACCATTTAGCAGCCTGTGGGCGGAGGCAGCACATTAGCCGCAACCTCAATCTTTGTTAAGAATTACATCACCATCGTGAGAGGCTACTCTACTCCCATCAGAATGGCTAATGTTAAAAACACTGTAGAGAGATGTGAGGAGAGGGTTGCCTCTGGGGGTATATATTGACTGAGAAGAGAGCAAGCACTTTCTAGGGAGATGGGAATTTCTACATGACGTAGATGGTAGTCACACAGAAGTATATATGTATAAAAATCCATTGAGTTGCTGTCCTTTAAGGGCTTGTGTTTACTGTGTATAATTATAACTCAGTAAAAGAGAATGACATCTGATTTAGCATCAGAGGTATGTGGTGGCCTTGGGGAATGGACAAAGAGGAGAAAGGCACTCAAGCACCACGTTCTCATCGGCTACTGTCAGGATAATGAAGAGTGCAGAACAGAAGACAGGTACGTCTTGCACTGGTCGACAGATGAGTCCTCTGAGCAGAAAGCAGTTGAAGCTGGCCTTCGGCTCTGAATGCTCACTTGCTCTCCTCTATCCTTGAAGAGAAACTAAACAAAGATTTCCCAAAAAATGGGAGGTTTCAGAAAGTCCACTTATTAATTTATGGCAGGAACTACAGCTCTCTTGCAGGCATAAGGACAGTCCCGTATGCTGGTGATTGCAAAATCAGCAGGTTCTCACCTAGTGATCAAGTTTCAGGGAAAGGCAGAGAGATCATTTTACTGTCACTGTGGTTGCCAGCAAGACCAGGGTGAAGCCTATAAGATGCAGGCAGTGTCTCCTCGGGGCTGGTCTCTAAGAGCTGAGCGAAATGCCTGGTAGTAGAATAAGAGGAATTGAGAGCTCCAAAGTGTTTTAACTTGAGACTGAGCGATCCTCAGGCGTCCATCACCATAGGGATGCCCTTGACAATTGAATCAGAAATACTGAAGGTTGCCAGGCACCGTGGTACATGCCTTCAATCCAGCAACTTGAGAGGCCAAGGTGTAAGGATTACAAGTTCAAGGCCAGCACTGGCAAATAAGTGAGACCCTATTTCAAAATGATTTTTATAAAGATTGGGGATATAGCTCAGGAGGAGAACATCCCTGAGTTCAGTCCCCAGAATGATGGTGCTGGTGGGGAACACCTGAGGCTTACTTTTTTAGATGCCTTATACCAGTGACTAATTGCTATCACTGGGCTTCTCAGTTATCCATCATTGCATAACGAAGTACCCCTTTTTATTTTGCTGGAGATTCTGTGTGTCAGGAACTCAGGAAGAGCTTAGTCAGGTGGTCTCTGATCAACATGGCATTAACTGGGGGCTCACTCACAAGCCTGGCCCTTCTGTGCTCCTCGTTCTTCCTCTCCCTTTTTCCCCCCAGACTCCCTCTTCCTCTCCTCCCCCAGTTCCTTCTTCTCCTCATGTGGCGTCTCACTCTCCAGGGACTCTCCAATGGCTTGGGATGAATTTGAAATGACTCTTTTTATATATCTCTATATATGTATCTCTCTCTCTCTCTCTCTCTATATATATATATATATATATATACACATATATATATAAATCTATAAATGAAGATACTGACAGTTAAATATTCAATTTGGGAATTTAGGGGAGCAGTCTGGGTTAAAGATATCAATTTGTTGAAATTTTCATATTATAGATGATAGATCACGTGATCAGTGGTTTGGATTCTGGATGAGTTCACCTAGGCAGTGTAGGACAAGAACAGGGAGCTAACTCTGTTAACTCTAACTCTGTTAACTTAGAGGTTAAGAGATGAAGAACCAACAAAGGAGACTGGGAAGTAGCAGTCAATGAGGAAGAGGAAGAGTCAGGAAAGAAATGGTTTCAAGAATGGTAGAGCTATGACTGTCAAATACTTTATAAAGTGTAGACTAGGAATTGACTTTCAGATTTAGCAATGAGGTAGCTGATGATCTTGATCAAAGTAGTTCTGGTGGAGTGTAAGGGGTAAAAATGTGATTGGAGTTAGGTTCGAAAGAGAACGGCTCCCTTCTACCCCCAAACCCACCAACTAATGAATGAATAAATAAAATGTGGTACATTCATGCCATGGGATATTATTCATCTGTAAAAAGACATTAAGTAGTGATATACGCTACAACATGGATGAACCATGAAAACGTGCTAAGGAAGGAAGCCAAACACAAATGATCACCTATCGTATGATTTCATTTATGTCTAGAATAGGTAAATGCAGATGGAAAGTTGATAGTGGTTGGCAGGACAGGTGTAGGGGGAAATTGAGACTGCTGCTAGGTATGGGGTTTCCTTTTGAGGTGCTAGAAACATCCTGGTATTAGTGGTAATGGTTGCACGAATTTATGAAAATAGCAGTATATGTCTGGTATAGTTTGAATGTCTTTTCCAAAACTCCTATGTTGAAACGTAACACTGTGATAGTATTAAGAGGTGGGTCCTTTAGAATGTGATTGTCATGAGGGAAGAGCCCTTATGAATAGATTAGAGACCTTACAAAATAGGTACAAGGGAACATTTGCCCCTTTCTGCCTTTTTAAACACCCATTTATTTCCCCCATTTATTTTATTTTATTTTTTTCTATTTTGGTACCAGGGATTGAACCCAGGGATGCTTAGCCACTGAACCACATTCCCAGCTCTAATTTTTTATATTTTTAATTTAGAGACAGGATCTCCCTAAGTTGCTTAGGATCTCACTAAATTGCTGAGGCTGGTTCTGAACTTGTAATCTTCCTGCCTCAGCCTCCCAAATTGCTGGGATTATAGGCAGGCGCCACCATGTCTGGCTTATTTTGTTTTTCTATTTTAGAAGGATGCAGCAACAAAGTGCCATCTTGGAAGCAGAAAGCAGCTCTCATCAGACACCTAATTTGCCAGCCCCATAATCTTAGATTTCCCAGGCTCCAGAGCTGTGACAAATTTCTATTATTATGAAGTTACCCAATCTCAGGTATTTTGTTATAACAGCAACAGACTAAAAGAACTTCAGTATGAAGCACTGAACTGTATGCTTTAAAATGGTGAATTTTATGTGAATCATACATCAATGAAGAAAGTTTTTTAGAGGGAACAATGCCAGATGTAGTGGTACATGACTGTAATCCCAGTTACTTGGAAGGCTAAGACAAGAGGATCACAAGTTCAAGGACAGCCAGGGCAACATAGCAAGATCCTGTCTCAAAATAAAAATGGGCTGATGTAACGCAATGGTAGAGCACTTGCCTAGCATTCATGAGGCCCTGGGTTCAATCCTAGCATTGCCAAAAAGAAAGAACCAAAACCAAAAAAAAAAAAAAAAAAAAACCCTCAAAAGATTAGAAATTTTAGCATTTTGAAGGATCCGGGTCAGTGCTGTTCCTTCTTAGATAGGCTTGTAAATTAATGTTGTGTCCTTCACAACAAATTACTTAAAAGTGGTTTTATACGTTTTTAAAGTTCATTTAGGGCTGGGGATATAGCTCAGTGGTGAGTACTTGCCTAGCATGACTGAGGCTCTAGATTTGATCCCTACTACTACCAAAAAATAAAAGGTATTTGCTTTTATATAAACTCAAGAGACAATAAGAACTAGCATTAAGATATATTTTGAAGGGGCTGGGGCTGTAACTCAGTGGCAGAGTGCTTGCCTAGCATGTGTGAGGCACTGGGTTCAATCCTTGGTACCATATAAAAATAAGCAAATAAAAAGGCATGCTGTCCAACTACAAAAAATTAAGAAAAAAAAAAAGATATATTTTGATCTTAAAAGGGATGCTTTCTTTCTAGGTTCATAGACCTTTGCTTTTCATTCATAGAACATTTATCATGGCCCTACTATGTGTGGGGCTATTCTAGTGCTGGGATGGTAACAACAGGTTTTAAACCAAAACCAAAAAACCAACACCCTACCCTATGGATCCTTGTGGGTGATCTCAAAATACTGATACTTCTACAACTTTAAATCTCTCAAAGCAGGCTTATTCACTACTTTGCTCCAGGATTTAACATAACTCCTAGGGTATAAAAGTGTCCAACAATTACCAGAGCAGTACATGTTGCCTGGGCATGCTAGTTATCAATAAAACAATTTAAGCTACATGGGTTGGCCAGAATGGTTACTTGTTCACAAGGCTTCTATAGGTATTCAGCTACACATCCTTCCTCCCTTCCTTCTGTTTAGGAAGGCAATTAAACAAGACTGGTCCACCACTGTTTGTATTTCTAATGAGCATGGGGAGAGGAATGACAGCAGAGAAGCAGCAACTTTTGATCAAAGAAAGCTATGGACAAACCTCTATTATGTACTTCAATCAGCACATTTACTTAATTTCCCTGTGTATTACCCCCCTTAATCTTTGTGATAACCCAGGAAGTCTTCTAGTCTTCATTTTACTAATGATGAAACTGAGGGTCTAAGAGGTAAAGTAACTTGCCCCACAACTAATTATCAACCAGAGCACGCATCCAGGACCTTCCAACTTTAGGCCATTTCTCCTTTGTCTCAGCGGGAGGTAATAAAATGACTTAGATCCAATGCAATCAATCCCTGTGGATGCAAGGGCCTTTATTTGATTGTCATTCCAGAAGATTCTAACTCAGAAACTTATTCTTGTATGTAAGAGGAAGCAATTTGTGTTCCCAACTCAATTGACTACTCTAAAATCCCATGGTATGAGACCACCCACAATTCTTGCCTAATTAATTGTCTAATCATATTCAGCTCAAGATGCTCTGAGGGTGCGAAAGGAGGGACACATTTTAATCACTAGTACTTGGAAATTTAAGCTAGCCTGATTACAAAAAATTAAGACAAATGCCCCTACAAATTTCTTTTTTAAAAACTGCAGATTATTTTTATATTGAGAAGTCTCACTAGAATTCTGGGAACTAATTTAAAAACAATTATGTAGGTAGGTACAGAATTAATAAATTGTTTTGGGATTTGTTCAACAGACAAAGCACACCTAGAGAACATAAAAATTCTTTATTCAACTTAATCCAGCCAGTATTGAGATAGTCCGCTATATTAAAAACAAGACATTTAAAAAAATTACAGCAGAATTAGCAAGGCAGTGACTAAGTCACTAAGTTTAATTTTATATTCTTCACAGTCATTTGATAATCATGTAATGATGAACAATATTTTCAGCCACTTAAATGGAGATAACTTTTGCAAAGAATAGACTTTTAATAATTGTTGAATTTTATAAAAGAGGTTTAAAACATTAAAGTTTCTGGAAATAACAAAAAAGCAATATGAAAATAAACTAGAAAACAAAATCTACCCATCCATCTCAAAAGTCTTTATCATTTCTTGAATTTGTCCTCTGCTGCCTTTCCTTTATCTCTTCATTCCCTTTTCCAGGAGTGTAAAAACAGTAGCAATTAAGAAACTACTCCTTAGGGGGTATTTTGTGCCTAAAGTGCCTCTGTTCCTTTCTCAGTTAACTGTAGATAGTCTTCTAAGTTATTATCAGCGTTTCAGAGATGAAGAGACTGTGTGGGGGTGGGGGGAGTTAAGTCACCTGGCCAAGGTCATACACAGTTATTAAAAGCTGAATTAGGATCTGAACACAGGTCCATCCAAATTTCAATCTGCCTACGCACTTTGTTGCTTCATGGCAGGGCAGGCCACCTTCCTGGAACAACTGGCACATAGTATTTCTTAAGCTAAGGCTCTTTAAGTGTTCATTTTTCAGGTCGAGAGGTCACTCTGGTCCCCAGGCACTTGTAGTTCCCTCTGCACAGCCTTAGAAACCCCTCCATCCTGCCTGCAAAGGATTATACTTGTTGCTTCTCTGGCCCTCATGGGCCTTGATGCCAACGAACCCAAGTGGCTACTCCTCATCCTGGGCGTTAAAGTAGTAAATGGGGAACTGTGTGCTTGCATAACATTAGTAAATGCTGCCTAGAAGCTGTTCTATATAACAAAATTATGCAGGAAATGTCTATTTAATATATCTTTTCATATTGAAAATTAAAGAAAAGCCAATATATTTTATAACTACAGCTATATAATCTAAGCTTTTATATATAGTCATAGATTTTATATTTCCCCTTCAGAATGGTAGCAGTGTTCTTAAGACTCAGTCAAATCTTCCCTTACTCCCCAAATAATTACAACTCTGAACATTCAACACCCATTCACAAATGCCATATAACCCAAAATTAAGACATTTATACTACAGAAAGATACATCTTTAATTACTAAAATTAACATACATTATTGCCATCTAACGTAGCTCAAACTACATATGCTACACTACTAAAGGAAAGTGGCCACTTATTAGTAAGAATATTTACTATTGTCATGCATTAGATACTGTGAACAAAAGAAATAAAATAAAATAAATAGGGTTTTTATAACTACCTTTAAAAAATTAATTTTAACTAGTGAAAATAACTGAAGACCATTCAGGTTGTTGGACATTAAGATGGCCACTCTATTGAAAATGACTTAAAATAAATAATTGTTTTTGAAAAGTGAATATAAAACTACTTAAACGATGATTATTAAGGTGCTAGCCTCATCAATATGACAAGCATTTAAAATCTAAAAACATTAGTATAGGTTTTCTATAGTAAACTAACAGTCAAAAACAGTGACTTCAATATTTACTTAGGACTTCTTGTTTTCATAATTATCTCCTCACTGACTGATATTAAAGGAAGAGTTCAAGGCCTCACCTTCATATATTTACTGCTGGTTTTCTATTTGCTGACACTACATTATAAACTCTAAAAGTTGGGACCAAGTCTGTCTTGTTCACCACTGTATCACATAGCACTCTGTACAGTGCCTGGGGCAAATATGAGGTGATCAACAAATATCTGAGTCAATGAAAGAGGAGAATAAAATAATTTTGATTTTTTTTTTGTTTTCTTGAAAATCATTCTCTGCTCAAACTACCATGAACTGGCAGCTCTAATTTCTACAAATATGGATTTAAAAATCTTACTCTAGAGATCAAAGGACCTGATCTCTTTCTCACACACACATTCTCACACACACACACACACAAATACACACACTATAATCAAGAGTACATGAGTCAAAATTACATTATGAATTATGAGATGTCAACATTGTATAAATAAAATTTAATAGTGAAAAAGTGATCTGGAAGCCCTGTGAATTTTTACCCTACACATTTGGAGGACATTACATGAGTTAAGGAAAACACAACAAATTTCATTTGTTCAGATAATTATTTGAATGTTTACATACATTTTTGGTTTGTTATTTATTCATAACTAATTTACATTTCCTCAAATTAACACATGCTCCTGTTTAGCATGTAATCAAAATATGTCAGTGAGACAAATCCTCATAGTACCTTCATTAAGTTGCTGATTCTAAGAAAACACTGAACAAGAACATGTACAAAAGAGGCATTAGAATAAAACAGCATGTGCATTTTTAATATTTGTACAGTTTGATCTTTACATATCTGTCTGGAAAATATGAACAAACTCAGGTTTACCATGCTAAGATAATGGTTTAGATGACTGCCACAAAAGAAGTACATACAAAACCATGAAAACGAATCACATCCTTAGGTTCCGTGATTACTGAGAGGACTTCCCCTGCCCTAAGTGCTTTATTATATTTCTTAAAAATATAGGAGCAGCAGCTTATAACAAGTCTCCACTAGTGCATTAATGATGGAATCAAAACAACACAACAGACTCATAAGGATGAGAGGACTGCAGAACAAATAGAAGTCACAGTTTTATGCTTCTTCTTGCTCTGGATAATTTAGAATTTTGCGGTGTGCCTGACGTAAATATTGCTGCTGTTTGAAGTAAACCTTAAATGCTCCTTTTATGGCAACAAAAGCAATTCCACCCTAGAATAAAAAGGAAAATTAGCTTTTTATAATGCAGGTCTAGAGAGAGTAAAAAGAATTTTATTATATCACCAAAGGCATAGGATTTTTTAAAAAAAAATTTAAAGTATTTTTTGTTGATGTTGATAGACCTTTATTTTTATTCATTTATTTATATGTGGTGCTGCGAACTGAACACAGTGCCTCATATGTATAAGTAAGCACTCTACCACTGAGTCATAACCCCGGCCCAAGACATAGGCTTTTATGCTAAACTAATTCAGACAACTGCAAGTGAAACATTATTTTTTCTAATAGGGATTGAGAGAGGTGGAAACTAAAAGTAACAAAAGATGGAGATGCCTTCCCCATTATCTTGAGTAATTTTCCTTCCACTTAGCTCTACATCCACTGATATAGTAAGGAGAATGCCAGAGCACTATGTGCAGATTACCAGAGGGGTAGAGGGAAAATAATAATGACAGCAAGGGGCTTGAGTTTGGCTCAGTGGTAGAGTACTTGCTTAGTATGTGTGAAGCCCTGGGTTTGATCCAAATAACAGCCCTCCCAACCCAAAAAAAGAGACACTAAACAATAGGAGTGCTGTGTGCCAGTATTCATCTGATTTAATCCTCAATTATTCCAAGACAGCCACCTAATCTATAGGCACAGAGAAGTCAAGAAATCTGGTTTATGTTTCACAGCAAGGATATTTCTGGGTTAGGATTTAAACCAGGGTAGGACACAGTGGCACATGTCTGTAATCTCAGTGACTTGGGAGGCAATGTTAAGTTTGAGGTCAGCCTCGGCAACTTAGCAAGGCCCTAAGCAACTTGTGAGACCCTGCCTCAAAATAAAAAGTAAAAAAAGCTAGGGATGTCGGCTGCTCAGTGATAAAGCAGCCCTGGGTTCAATCCTCAGTACGGGGTGGGGGGGTGGGGTGGGGGGACTAAACCAGGCATTCATACCCTATAGCAGAAGCTCTTTACCATAATCCAATTGGCAAAAGGGATAGATGTGATGATTCATACATATTCTATAAATTACTTTCAGAATAGTTCTAGAAGGCCAGAACTACTACAGTGGCTCTTCCCTTTTATATTTCCACTCAAGTTAGTGGAAAATAGTGTTATTAAATAGAAAATCCAATATTTGTATACGCCCTCGCTTTTTAGAGCAAACAGTTATTTTTCTTTTGTATGCCACTTGAAAAAGGTAACACTAAAGCCATCTTACCAAGATTGTCCTTTGTAAATTAGAGTTAACACTACTGAACATCAGTTTACCAACTATTGTCGCAATAGTAGGAAAGACAAGGGCTCCACACAAAATCCGGGTAGCAGAGACATGGTCTGCTAAAGGATTAGCTTCGGCTGGAATTCGGGGAACAGGACAACCAATCCCTATAGAAAAAAATGTAGTATATTAGTGCTAACACATCAGAATAGCTACAAAAAACTCTTCAAACATTTCTTAAAAATGTTATGGTTCTTCTATAAAGTCAATTTGACCGAAAACTTAAAAACCAAAATCCAGGACCTTACCTGGAAATATACTGTTCAAAATTTGCAGTTTATTTGAGTATTTGCGCCATAGTCTAAGTACATAATCCTCCCAGCGAATCATCTTGCCTAATATCAGCATGACAGGAATAGTAGGAAGTCCAATTAAAAGGAACAAAGGATCAGCTCTCTCCATAACATCCAGCCCTTCTTTATGGCCTACAACCTGTGAAACAGAAAACATCTGCTAGAATCATTTTCTTATCTAATGAAGCTGTACATGTTTAAGTTTAGTTCACTTGGTAGGAAATGCTTAATTTCAAAAGAATATAGAAATAAAAATAAAAAAAATAAGTTGGAAAGCTATTGGTCTGGATTTATTTATAAGAAATCTCTCTATTCAAGGAAAAAACAAAGTCCCATGCTATTTCACATTACATTGGAATTAAAAATGGCTGACCATGTTGATTATATTTCAGTGGAGGAGAGGAGGGCATTGGTGTTTGCTTCTATTTCTTACTTGATTTTATTACAGTGGGATGTAGGACTGGGATATAATTCTAGGTCCTATTTGTCTTCCAAAGAGCATCTGTATTCCTGCTATTCTTTCTAGGAGGTAAGCACAACCAGTCAAGGGTAGGACTGGTCATCTTTGAGAGATGGCTAAAAACTCACTTTCTTGGGACCTGGGTGTAATTCAGTGGTAGATCATGTGCTATCCAAGTGCAAGGCCCAGGGTACAGTGGCACAAGCCTATAAGCCCAGCTACTAGGGAGAGCAAGATCAAACTGGGCCATATAATGAGATCATGACTCAAAAAACAAAAGCAAAACAATAGCAACAAAAGAAAAAAAAATTTCTTTTTTAGTTCCAAAAGTGGGAACTAGGCTGGATATTAAGGTTCCACTCACTGTTCCAGGATAAATTGTTCCAGCTGCCTCTGTTCTAGATTAGAGACAGGAGTCCAAATGCCTCTTCCTTGCTATATGGCACTAGAATGTAAACTTTCTAAGCTAGTAAACTAGGAATAATAGTATCTCTGTCACAAAATTGTGATTTGAGAAACAGAAATGTCATGAATATAAAGGAAGAAATCACAATAGGCAGTAAGTAGCTGGTAAGCTTCATGGAGAAAGAGTAGCTAAGACTCTAAAAAGCGTTTATATTTGGATAAGTGGAGAAAAGACTGGAAAGGTAGGCAGTAGGCAGAGAAGATGACATAAGCCAAAATACAGAAGTAAACTAAACAATATAAAGAAGGATTAGAGGAGACAGCCCACTAGGCCTCAAAGTAGAATGAAGTATGACTGTGGGAGATCCTGCATTTTCTTCCCCAAGTTAGTGAATCTCAACCTTTATAGATTAAAATCATGACAAATAATGTTTTACTATTTGTGATTCATTTCAGTGACTAGATCTAGATTTCTGGGGTGTCATCAACATTTTATGAAGAAGCCTCATAATACTTTGTTCCCATGATTATTAACGGAACAACCGTAAAGAGTGCTTACTATAATAAGTCAATGCAACTTCTAAGATATTAGATATAACTGCCCCTTTTTCTTCCATGCACTTTCTATATTATACAAAAGCAAAAAAGGTTCGGGAACGTAGCTCAGAGGTAAAGTGGCCCTGGGTTCAATTCCCAGCACCAAAAACAAAAACAAAACCCAAAAAATAAACACTTAACCAACTTAATCTAGATACTGCTCTTGCAAACTATCACTTAAGGCAGTAGAGATGTTAAGCCTGGGAATAAGATGTTGAAGGTATTTTAGAAAGATTCATTTGGAAGGATGGATAGAAAAGAATGAAATCAGAGAAACCAATCAAGAGGGTCCTTTAGCTATCCAGGTATAATGAAGGAATGACAAAAAGACAGGTGGATAAATATTATAGAAAGAAAGCTACAGAAGCAAGACCTATCAAAATGGAAAACTACTTGGACTTGGGTTAGTGGACTGGATAGAGGGTCATGAAGTAGAAAGAACAGAGGCAATCTAAGAATGTAGGATATAAACTCAGAAGATGGAAAGACAGTAGGAATCAAAGAGAGAAGTTATATTTGGGAATGAATTTAGGTTTCAAGGAAAGACAAGTCTGATTTCAATAATGTGTGAAGTCACAATAGGTCACTGAAGAAGGAGGGTTAACCTGCAATTACATGATTGGAACTGAGGAAAGAACAGGATGAAAAGCAGATCTGAACCCACACACAGACGATACCTGAAAATCTTTAAGGAAGAGATGTAAAAGAGGAGAATCAAGGGCTTGAACTGAATCTTGAAATTTAAGTCTCTTTAATCTTCAGAAGTTACTGATTGTATCATTGTTTACAAAACAAAAGACTGGAAGCAATTGATTGTCCATCAACAAGATACTGGTTAATAAATTGTTAAAAGTCTACACACAGAATACTAGATTTCTGTGTAGTCATGTGAAAAGAGCCCCAAAGATTCACTATTAAGAAAGAGGGCCGCAGGACACAGTGGTGCACACCTGTAATCCCAGTACGTCAGGAGGCTAAGGCAGGAGGACTGTGAGTTCAAAACCAGACTCAGCAACTTAGTGAGACCTTGTCTCTAAATAAAATATAAAAAGGGTTGGGAATGTGGCTCAGTGGTTAAGTGCCCCTGAGTTCAATTCCCCATACAAAAAAAGAAAGAGGGCTAGAGGAGTTGGGGATGTAGCTCAGTGGTAGAGTGCTCGCTTAGCATTCATTAGGCCCTGAATTCAATCCCCACTATTTCATACATATACACACATAAAACAAGAACAAATGAAGAACAAGAATAGAAAGACTTCTTACTAGATAGTTTTTTACATGTCTTTTTCTTATTTTTAAGCCATATCATTACTTATCCAAAATAATAAATTAAAAATTAAAAATATTTTATTTAATAGATCTTCACAACAAAGGTATTATCACTGAATAAAGTAAAATAGTAAACCTGCATCACTGTCACTGCTCCATAAGTCACAGCTGTCCAATAGATAGAGCCAACCATTATTCCTGCTGCAGCAAATGGACAAGCTTTTGAGATCAGTCTATCTGCAAGATCCAAGACATAAACGACTGGACCTGTAATACAAAGAAAACAAAGTTTCAATATAAGGTGGATTTTTATGATTTTAGGACTTGTTCAATATTTTCTGTAGATTTAAAATATTTTTTATGAAATTATATATTCTGATGTTTTAAGAAATTTGGTGGGTACTCAGATTTGAATAGTTTAGCATTTCTTAGTTACTTGTATGAATAGCAAATATTACTTCCTAAATTCTAGGAAATAGCCTGTTCAAACTTTTATCTTTACTACTGAACCTGTAATCAGACCCTTGAATACAGCTGCTCCTTATAAAAGACTGAGTTCTCTTACTTTCATTTCTTAATCACATTGGCTACTGCAGAGTGAAAGGGCCTTTAGCTTGCTTTTTTCAAATAGATTCAGGCAACCATTAAATTCTGTAGTACTTGGTAAGAGTATCACTTTCTCTGGCTTCACTCACTGCATAGCTTGGTACAGTGTGTAAAGGTAACCAAGGCTATTTTCTTGTAGCTATAAGAAAGTCAATTTATTTTACCTTGATTTTCAATACACTATATTTAGTTGAATATTTCTTGAACAAGCTTCTTTTTATGATCACGATGCCAGTTTTTATGGCATTTGAACAACTATAGATCCCAATTATGCTTCTATTATGTGCTTACTATTTTGGAGATATTCTTCTGCCATTAAGTTCAATAATTTACCTCCAGAATTTTTTAGAAGAAGTGGAAGGGTCTCAGCTTTGTTCCAAGCAAGGCCGGAGAGGATATATAAACTTAACCAAAGGTAAAGGAAACCTCTTGATTTAGTAATCATTATATCTACTGAAGATTTCCTCTACATACAAACTTACTTCAGACATTTTCTTAGAAATGTATGAGTTACTACCTACCTTCAAGGGTTTTAAAATCTAAAGAAGGCTATACACAAAAACGGTTATCTTTATTGTACAAAGAAATTAACAATCTGATAAAATAATTAAACATTTAAAAACAAAGTATCTTGTGGATCTCTTAATCAAGATTCCCCATTAACTGCAGGTGCCAGTGATATTACTTGTCACTACATAAAGAGAGACTATGCTGTGAAGAGAACATGAGGAGAGATGTCCAAGGACCTCCGATTTAAAAGTAGCACATTAACTTATCATTGTCAAGTTTTAGCTTATATAACATTTAAAACTATGATAAGGTTATCTTTTGGGACCAAAGAGTTAAAGTAAACCTAATTTAGTGACTAATGACTATTTTCTAACAACAGGTAGCATTTCTTGTGTCTTATATAATACCAGGTGCACACAGGCATTACATGCACCATTTAATCTCATGAAATAGTTTAACTCATGAAATACATAATTTTACTGGGTTAAATTTATAACTCCCTTGGAAGATAAATAAAAATCATCTTTGATTTAGGATTTTGATAGTATTTGAGGGATCTTTTCCCTCAAATGCTGATAAAAGAAGACATGGTTGTACATACATAATACCTCTAAATTTCAACTTCCATATTTTTTCTACTTTTTTGGTACTGGGGATCAAGCCCAAGGGTGCTCTACCACTGAGCTATACCCCAAACATGGTTTTATTTTTTATTTTGACACACGGTCTTACTAAGTTCCTGAGACAGGCCTCAAACTTGCAATATTCCTGCCTTCATCTCTAGAGTTGCTGGTATTATAGGAGTGAACCTCTGTACCTGGCAACTTTCATATTCTTTATTGATAATTTTTAAATCAGAAACTTGAAGCCACAAAAGAACATCTACAGACTCTCTAGCACCTATACCCATCTGCCAGTATTCCCTTTATGGAAGGTCAATTCCTTCACTTGTAGACTAGATTTCATCACCTTACCAACTCCAGGTACCAGTTCCAGCCAATTCTCTCCCACTCTCCTACATCATTTCCCCCCTTTTTAGTAGTGTATTTCCATCAAGCAAACATGTATTTTTTCTTCTATCTTAATAAAAGAACTTTTCTCTTGATCCTTCTTGACCTCCTATTCCACTTCTTTGCTCCCTTTGTAACAAATTCCTCGAAAGAATTGTATCTTTCCTTTAAATTCTCTCTTGAACTCACCCCACCAAAACTGTGCATAGGGGTTTCACAACCTCCACATATCTAAATTCAATGGTCTAAGTTCAGTCTTCCTCTTATTTGGCCTACCAGCAACATCTGACACCTTTTCCTCCTAACATATGGTTCTTCAATTCACTTCCATGATATCATCATCTTTTGCTTTTTTTGATGTTCCCACTCGTTTTTCATTCTCTAGCTGGTTCCTCTTCTTCTTGACCTCAGTGAAGCCCAACCTCCTAATCCCTACCTCATGGTACTCCCTATTAGATTACTTTGCTTTATTTCTCTTTTTCTGAAAGCGTTCACCACTTAATATACTCTAATTTATCTATTAAACCTGTTTCCACTTACCATAACAAGGGTTGGGTAACTATGGACTGTGGGCCCACTCCAGCCAGATGACCTTTTGTAAATAGTTTTATTGAAACATTCCATATGCAAAATCTAAAATAGTATTATCTGATTCTTTACAGAAAAGGTTTGCTGACTCCTGCATTAGAACATAAACTCCAACAGGAAAAGGATTCCTCTGGTTTTATTTATTAATGTATCCCAAGTTCCTATGATTCTCAAATAAAATGAACTGAATTTTCTATTGAGGTACTTATAGTAGTTGGAAATATCTACTAAGTGATAGAATCCTTCTAAAAAATCAAACGTTGGATGAAAATTCCTAAAACACAACTCATCACACTACTTTTATCTATCACAAACAATGGCAATCTAGATTTTTGAAATGTTTTTCCTAAAAAGATTGCAGAGGATTCTCACAAAATGAGCTCATTTTCCCCTAGCATCCTGAATCACTGGGTATGAATTCTTTTGTACATGGAAACAAAAAATCCTTTTGGAAGTTTTTTACTCATCCCATGGGTTATATGCTGAAGATCTGCCAAGTAAAATATGGATACAGGCTGCATTTTATACTGCTAAATTCTAGTTTGTTGACAAAATTCTGTCTTGGCTTTTGCCTTTTTAAAGTTTAATTTGACTAAATCTCTCATGGCACGTCCAGACACACCATTCCAAGATTAGTTTAATATTTTTTTTTGGGGGGGGGGACGACTCCAAACCCAGTGTTAAACATGCCATTAGAATAATAAACTGCCATCAAAGGGAGGTACTTTTGAGAGCTATAGCTTATCTAGGCAAGATATTTGGTGACTAAGAACAATTACTGAAATCCTCTGGATGACAGTCTACCTAACTCATACTCTTCCACTTAGGGAGCTTTTGTGCCACTGTCCCATGGCTTAGGGTCATAATCTTAGAAAAATAACAATAGTCACTAGTTTCTTATTGTCAGATTATAGCACAAATAATTACAGAAAATGGGGGAAGGCAAGACCCTAGTCCTTGAAAACCTCCATTCTAATAGAGAAGCAGCAGCATGAATATATGTATCATATAAAGTAAAAATCTAAGGGCATACAAATTTTGTTATTTTAAAAAGGCACTGAAAAAAAAAGGCATAATTGAATTTTTAATGCTTGGATGGGCCTTACTACTTATGTTCTCAACAGTATCGTATTTACACAGAGATGACAACTAAAGAAGCTTTTTTAACTTTTGAAAATTCAATTATTTAAAGGGCAATAAAGAAGTCTGCAATTAAAAAGAAGTCTATTTTGTAAATTCTTTTGTACAGTAAAAAAGCTTTTGCAAAGATAACTATATCCTAATATTTTGGGTACATACAAGTTTTTACATTTCAGATTTCAGTGACACAAAAAAGTGAGTGGAAAATATTTTGGAAACTCATTAGTTCATGTCTACTGAAAAAGAAATAATCAGTTTTGTCTAGCAGATACTGCAAAAGTAGACTTATTATTACTATCATTCAAATTAAAGTCTATGTATGCATTGTTGTTAAAGATACATTTTGGACTAGATGCCGTGGTGCAAACCTGTTGTCATAGCTTATTAGGAGGCTAACGTAGGATGATCACTTGAGCCCAGAAATTTGGATCAGGCTGGGAAACGCAGTGAGACCTTGTCTTGAAAAACAAAAGAAAACAAAATAGTCAGGTCCTGTGCCTGCCTGCAATTCCAGTGACTCCTGAGACTGAGACAGGAGGATCACATTTTGAGGCCAGCCCTGTCTCAAAATAAAAATGTAAAAAGGACTGGGGATGTAGGACACAGTTTGTTGTTAGGATGTCCCTGGGTTCAATTCCCAGTACCAAGAAAACTAACAACAAAAAAAACCCCAAAACAAACAAAAAGGGTATATCTTGAAATTTAAGAAGTTAGTGACTGAAGGACAGGTTGTTGATAATGTTCAACATCTGCAGGCACAGCTTATAATAATAACCAGAACTTCCAGGGCCTATTTCTGGGATACAAAGGTATTCTCAAAAACACCTCTATCAATTCTTGAGAAACGTCATCACTATACCTTGTCAGAGTGCAAAAGTCTCTAACACACAGCATGATTTAATGAGCACATACAGGTGCCTCACAAGACAACCTCATGTAAAGTTTCTGGGAAGACTAAACAGCTCTCATGAGCTCCAAGGGTTTTGGTAAGTGGCTAATAGTTTATCACACAGATTTAACAAGTAAAACAGATAGCACACAGAAGTCACTCAAGTTCCTGTTTGTTTTCTTTTTTGCTTTGCATTGAATTGGTTTTGACTGAGACAAACTCAAATGCCAACCAGCTAGGATTAAACCACCAATCTTACTTTCAGCGCTATCCACAATTGCAGATTTCTGAGGCCACTGAGAGTCCAACAATATAGTTCTAAACTTCTCTCCTTGCTCCAAGTCTTTTTGTAGCATTCTATGTCTGAAATGTTCTATTCCTACTTTAAGTCTGTATGAAAACCAACTTCCCAGTGAAAACTAATCTAACTTAATAAAGGCTCACTGGTTTCTCTACCCCACCCTGTTCATATCCCATGAAGCTCTTCCTTTATATACTACTTCCACAAAGTGCACTTACCCCTTTGCTTGTACATAATTGTTAGTACTTTATGTTCTTGTTCAATGTTTGTTCAGTTGTCTCAATATCCTTTATGTCTGTCCATGTCAGCATCATCTTAGACTGAAAACTCCCAAGGGACAGGGGCCATGTCTGTTTAACTCGTTTTGTACAGTGCCTAGGATAGAACCATGTACAGATAGGTGCTTAAAAAAATGCTTTCTGATGATGATTGGCATCACTCTCAAGGACCCTCTAGGCCACAGCTATATCACAGCATCAGCACATGGTACTTGGCTGTATGCTGGGGCACTTTCATCTACTCCACAGGGCAATGGAATATAATGGCGTAGGAACTAGCTGTAGTACCCTGTGAAAAATATTTAACTCAATTTGTTATTAAAATGGACTTTAAAAAAAAAAGTAATAGTTATACAGTCCCAAGTTAACAAACGTGGATTTTATTGAAGACATGAAATACCAAACAACCAACTGGATTAAGAGTTCAAAGTAGCTGGGTGCATTGGTGCCACCTATAATCCCAGTGGCTTGGGAGGCTGAGGTGGGATGATTACAAGTACAAAGCCAAGCTCAGCAACTTAGTGAGATCCTGTCTCAAAAATAAAAAATAAAAAGGGCTGGGCATGTGGTTCAGTGGATGAGTGCTCCTGGGTTTAATCCCCAGTACCAAAAAAAAAAAAAAAAGGACATGGGATGTTGATGGGACAATAAAAGATTGGATTCATCACTATCTTAAACACTAGACTTTGGATGCTAGCCCTAAGAGTTTATTTAAGTTTCATTTTTGATTGCCCTACTTATAGGTTGAGATTTAAAAAAAAATGTTTTTAGATGTTGAGAGACCTTTATTTTATTCATTTATTTATATGTGGTGCTGAGAACCCAGTGCCTCACACATGCTTGGCAAGTGCTCTACCACTGAGCCCAACCTCAGTCCCTATAAGTTGAGATTTTATCATCTTCATGTAAGAAAAAAAATCTGTAAATTCAGGCTGTAAATTACTTTGCTTAATAGCAAGAAGATAGTCATTAGATTGTAGAGAGAAGGGATATTTTATTAGGTAGTTTTTTAAACAACCAAACTAACAGTAATTGATTAAAAACTCAACCCCGAAGAAAAAAAGATCTAGGGTATGTTACTATCTGCTTTGACCCTGTATATACATCACATTGCCATGATTAATAACTAAAAATTAATATAGTAGTTATTTGTAATTACATAGTTTGTGCCAAGGGAAAGCTTCCATTTTTTTCCTCACAAGAATAGAATAGTCCATAGAGTACTTGTGGGCTATAAGGTCAAGTACTAAGTAGTTATTAGGCATGGAATGTACACATAACAATTTCCTATAAATATACCTTAAATAATTGAAAAATCTTATAGCGAAATTAACAAATGTATAATACTACAGTATAAACTATACAGATAAATGTTAAGGGAATTTTAGGTAAAGATTACAGAGGGGATAAGAACTGAAAGTTTTTTTAATTGCTTTTTTAAGTAAATAAATTTTAACCTGGAATTGAAGTCTCTGATGTGAAAAAGGAGGCTAATTCCAAGCAGAAAATGAAAAGTACAAGTAAATCAAGTCAAAACCAAATAGGCTGTTAAGACCCTTTTAATGAGAAGTGACTATTGAAAAAAATCTTTAAAATGTGATAACCACCACTGATTATCTTTAATACATAAAACAGCACTATTTATTGTGGAAAGCAAGCCTTCTCTAATTGCTATTCCCTTCACGCTTTATAGTAATGCTTTTTTTTTTTTCCCCTCCCCAAACAAAGATATCACTATGTTCCCTAAGCTGGCCTCAAACTTCTAGAGGTTCAAGTGATCCTTAGCTGGGACAACTGGTGTGTGTCACCAAGCTGGCTAAAGTAATGCTTTGTAAATTTAATGTATATAGAAATCAACTGGTGATCTCATTAAAATGCAAATGTCAATTCAGTAAAAGCAGGGAGTAGGTGGTGTTTTGTATTCATAACAGCTCCCATATGATGGGACAAACAACCTCAATGTTGCTTGTCCTCAGATCATACTTTGAATACCAAGGTTTTAAAGTTAGTACATGTGTACAACTGCCTTATCTCATTAGAAAAAAAAGAAAGTAAACCCTAAGATGGGGTTGGGGTAGCAAATAGTGAGAAGGATGAACGTGTGATGAATTCTCTTAAGTTTTTCATAACTGAGCACAATATGTTTTCCATCGACAATGAAAACATACATTCAACACCATTCATTCATTCCTGCCACCAGTAAGTCCTAGAAGAATTGGTCAGCTAGCCAGTCAGACTGAGGCTAAATCCATATGAAAATTTAAGGGGGGGGAAAAAACCCTCAAAAAAACTACAAATGCCACTGCTTCCCCCAAACCTGCTACTCAGAGATCATCTTTTTTTTTTTTTTTTTTTTTTTTTTTTTTTTTTTATTGTAAACAAATGGGATACATGTTGTTTCTCTGTTTGTACATGGCGTAAAGGCATACCATTTGTGTAATCATAAATTTACATAGAGCAATGTTGTTTGATTCATTCTGTTATTTTTTTCCCTTCCCCCCACCCCTCCCACCCCTCTTTACCCTCTATACAGTAGTTCCTTCCTCTATACTTGCCCCCCTCCCTAACCCTAACTCTAACCCTTCCCTCCCCCCCATTATGTGTCAACCTCCACTTATTAGCGATATCATTCGTCCTTTGGCTTTTTGAGATTGGCTTATCTCACTTAGCATGATATTCTCCAATTTCATCCATTTGCCTGCAAATGTCATAATTTTATCATTCTTTATGGCTGAGTAATATTCCATAGTATATATATACCACAGTTTCTTTATCCACTCATCAATTGAAGGGCATCTAGGTTGGTTCCACAGTCTGGCTATTGTGAATTGAGCAGCTATGAACATTGATGTGGCTGTATTTCTGTAGTATGCAGATTTTAAGTCCTTTGGGTATAGGCCAAGGAGTGGGATAGCTGGGTCAAATGGTGGTTCCATTCCAAGTTTTCTAAGGAATCTCCACACTGCTTTCCATAGCGGCTGCACTAATTTGCAGCCCCACCAGCAGTGTATGAGTGTACCTTTCTCCCCACATCCTCGCCAACACCTGTTGTTGCTCGTATTCTTGATAATCGCCATTCTAATTGGGGTGAGATGGAACCTTAGGGTGGTTTTGATTTGCATTTCTCTTATTACTAGAGATGTTGAACATTTTTCCATATGTTTGTTGATTGCTTGTAGATCTTCTTCTGTGAAGTGTCTATTCATTTCCTTAGCCCATTTGTTGACTGGACTGTTTGAATTCTTGGAGTAGAGTTTTTTGAGTTCTTTATAGATTCTGGAGATTAGTGCTCTATCTGAAGTATGATTGGCAAAGATATTCTCCCACTCTGTAGGCTCTTTCTTCGCATTGCTGATAGTTTCCTTTGCTGAGAGAAAGCTTTTTAGTTTGAATCTATCCCAGTGGTTGATTCTAGCTTTTATTTCTTGTGCTATGGGAGTCCTGTTAAGGAAGTCTGGTCCTAGACCAACAAGATGAAGATTTGGACCTACTTTTTCTTCTATAATCTGCAGGGTCTCTGGTCTGATTCCGAGGTCCTTAATCCATTTTGAGTTTAGTTTCGTGCATGGTGAGAGATATGGGTTTAGTTTCATTCTGTTGCATATGGATTTCCAATTCTCCCAGCACCATTTGTTGAAGAGGCTATCTTTTCTCCATTGCATATTTTTGGCCCCTTTGTCTAGTATGAGAAAATTGTATTTATTTGGGTTTGTGTCCGTGTCCTCTATTCTGTACCATTGATCTACCTTTCTATTTTGGTACCAATACCATGCCGTTTTTGTTACTATTGCTTTGTAGTAGAGTTGAAGATCTGGTATTGCAATACCCCCTGTTTCACTCTTCCTGCTAAGGATTGCTTTAGCTATTCTGGGTTTCTTATTCTTCCAGATGAATTTCATAATTGCCTGCTCTATTTCTGTAAGGTACGTCATTGGGATTTTAATTGGAATTGCATTGAATTTGTATAGCACTTTAGGTAGTATGGCCATTTTGACAATATTAATTCTTCCTATCCAAGAACATGGAAGATCTTTCCATCTTCTAAGGTGTTCTTTAATTTCTTTCTTTAGTGTTGTATAGTTCTCATTGTAGAGGTCTTTCACCTCTTTTGTGAGATTGATTCCCAAGTATTTTATTTTTTTCGAGGCTATTGTGAATGGGGTAGTTTTCCTAATTTCTCTTTCTGAAGATTCATCACTTATGTATAAAAATGCGTTGGATTTATGGGCATTGATCTTGTAACCTGCTACTTTACTGAAATCACTTATGAGTTCTAAGAGTTTTCTGGTGGAATTTCCAGGTTCCTCTAAATATATAATCATGTCATCAGCGAACAGGGATAGTTTGAGTTCTTCTTTTCCAATTCGTATCCCTTTAATTTCTTTGGTTTGTCTAATTGCTCTGGCCAGAGTCTCAAGAACGATGTTGAATAGAAGTGGTGAAAGAGGGCATCCCTGCCTTGTTCCAGTTTTTAGGGGGAATGCTTTCAGCTTTTCACCATTTAGAATGATATTAGCCATGGGCTTAGCATAAATGGCCTTTACAATATTAAGGAATGTTCCCACTATCCCTATTTGTTCTAGTGTTTTGAGCATGAAGGGGTGCTGAATTTTATCAAATGCTTTTTCTGCGTCTATTGAAATAATCATGTGATTCTTGACTTTAAGTCTATTAATATGGTGAATTACGTTTATTGATTTCCTGATGTTGAACCAACCTTGCATCCCTGGGATGAAACCCACTTGATCATGGTGCACTATCTTTTTAATATGTTTTTGTATGCGATTTGCTAAAATTTTGTTGAGAATTTTTGCGTCGATGTTCATTAAGGATATTGGTCTGAAATTTTCTTTCCTTGATGAGTCTCTGTCTGGTTTAGGTATCAGTGTGATATTGGCTTCATAGAATGAGTTTGGGAGGGTTCCCTCCTCTTCTATTTTATGGAATACTTTGAGAAGTATTGGAATGAGCTCTTCCTTAAAGGTTTTGTAGAACTCGGCTGAGAACCCATCTGGTCCCGGACTTTTCTTTGTTGGTAGGCTTTTGATGACTTCTTCTATTTCAGTACTTGAAATTGGTCTATTTAAATTGTTTATGTCCTCCTCATTCAGTTTAGGCAATTCATATGTCTCTAGAAACCTGTTGATGTCTTTGAAATTTTCTATTTTGTTGGAGTATAGATTTTCAAAATAGCTTCTAATTATGTTTTGTATTTCCATCCTGTCTGTAGTGATATTTCCTTGTTCATTCCGAATTTTAGTGATTTGGGTTTTCTCTCGTCTTCTCTTTGTTAGTGTGGCTAAAGGTTTATCAATTTTGTTTATTTTTTCGAAGAACCAACTATTTATTTTGTCAATTTTTTGTATTGTTTCTTTTGTTTCAATTTCATTGATTTCAGCTCTGAGTTTAACAATTTCCTGTCTTCTACTACTTTTGGTGCTGTTCTGTTCTTCTTTTTCTAAGGCTTTGAGCTGTAGTGTTAGGTTGTTTATTTGTTGAGTTTTACTTCTTTTATTAAATGCGCTCCATGAAATAAATTTCCCTCTAAGTACTGCTTTCATAGTGTCCCAGAGGTTTTGATATGATGTTTCTTTGTTCTCATTTACCTCTAAGAATTTTTTAATTTCCTTCTTAATATCTTCTGTTATCCATTCATCATATAATAGCATATTGTTTAACCTCCAGATGTTGGAATAGTTTCTGTGTTTTACTCTTTCATTTATTTCTAACTTCAATCCATTATGATCTGATAGAATACATGCTAGTGTCTCTATCTTCTTGTATTTGCTAACATTAGCTTTGTGGCATAATATATGGTCTATTTTAGAGAAGGATCCATGTGCTGCTGAGAAGAAAGTGTATTCACTCTTGGTTGGATGGAATATTCTATAAATGTCCGTTAAGTCTAAATTATTGATTGTGTTGTTGAGATCTATGGTTTCTTTGCTCAATTTTTGTCTGGAAGATCTGTCCAGTGGTGAGAGCGGCGTGTTAAAATCACCTAGTATTATTGTGTTGTGGTCTATTTGGTTTCTGAAATTGAGAAGGATTTGTTTGACATACATAGATGAGCCACTGTTTGGGGCATAGATGTTTATGATTGTTATATCTTGCTGATTTATGCTTCCCTTAAGCAGTATGAAATAACCTTCTTTATCCCTTCTGACTAACTTTGGCTTGAAGTCCACATTATCGGAAATGAGGATGGATACTCCAGCTTTTTTGCTGAGTCCATGTGCATGGTATGTTTTTCCCCATCCTTTCACCTTTAATCTATGGGTATCTTTTTCTATGAGGTGAGTCTCTTGCAGGCAACATATTGTTGGATCTTTCTTTTTAATCCAGTCTGCCAGTCTATGTCTTTTGATTGATGAATTCAGGCCATTAACGTTCAGGGTTATTATAGAGAAATGATTTGGTTTCCCGGTCATTTGGTTCATTTTTAAAATTTTGTTTATTTATTTGTTTGACACAACTTGTTTCCTCCTTTATTTGACAATTCCTTTAGGATAATTCCTCCCTTTGCTGATTTGCTTCTTTGTTTTTCATCTCTTCCTCATGGAATATTTTGTTGAGAATGTTCTGTAATGCTGGCTTTCTTTTTGTAAATTCTTTTAGCTTTTGTTTATCATGGAAGGATTTTATTTCATCGTCAAATTTGAAGGTAAGTTTTGCTGGGTATAAGATTCTTGGTTGGCATCCATTTTCTTTCAGGGCTTGAAAAATGTTGTTCCAGGACCTTCTAGCTTTTAGGGTCTGGATTGAAAAATCTGCTGATATGCGTATTGGTTGCCCCCTGAATGTAATTTGGTTCTTTTCTCTCACAGCCTTTAAAATTCTGTCTTTATTTTGTATGTTAGGTATTTTCATTATAATGTGCCTTGGTGTGGGTCTGTTGTAATTTTGTGTATTTGGAGTCCTGTAAGCCTCTTGAACTTGATTTTCCATTTCATTCTTCAGATTTGGGAAATTTTCTGATATTATTTCATTGAATAGGTTGTTCATTCCTTTGGCTTGTTTCTCTAGGCCTTCCTCAATCCCAATAATTCTTAAATTTGGCCTTTTCATGATATCCCATAGTTCTTGTAGATTCTGTTCATGATTTCTTACCATCTTCTCTGTTTGTTCAGCTTTGTTTTCAAGGTTAAATATTTTGTCTTCAATGTCTGAGGTTCTGTCTTCCAGGTGTTCTATCCTATTGGATATGCTTTCTATAGAGTTCTTAATTTGGTTTATTGTTTCCTTCATGTCAAGGATTTCTGTTTGGTTTTTTTTCAATATCTCTAACTCTTTATTGAAATGATCTTTTGCTTCCTGTATTTGCTCTTTTAACTGTCGATTGGTGCGATCAATCAATGCTTGCATTTGCTCTTTCATCTCATCATTCAATGCTTGCATTTGCTCTTTCATCTCCTCGTTTGCTTCTCTGATCATTTTAATTATGTACATTCTGAACTCCTTTTCTGTCATTTCTTCTGCCATGCTGTCATTGGGTTTTATTGATGTAACATCTAGATTTGTTTGCAGCATTTTCTTTCCTTGTTTTCTCATGTTGTTCAGATATCAGTGGACCGCTGAGATATTGCAGATTTCCTCTGTTGATTTACAATGACCCTGAAGATTTCTATATATATCCCCTCTTAGCCTTCAGTAGGCTGAAGTCTTGGAGGAGGTTGATAATGCGGTGCTCCACAAGGAAGCTGCCTCTCTAGGAGTAGTGGCCTTCAGGTGGGGTATATTCCCTGCTAGTGGGCAGAGGTGCCTCCACTTGTTGACCAATGGTCATCCAAAGGGGACCTAGGCTGTGGGCTGAGGCAAGGCCTGTTTGGGCCTGAGCCTCTGGTTTTACTGTCCTTGTGGGAAACCTCACCCAGCAGGGAAGACTCACCCGGTGGGGAGGTCTCGCTGGTCAGTTTCCTCCTAGAGGTTCCCCTCAATTTACATCTACTGCCTGGGCTGGGCTGCCTTCCTCTGCAAAGTTTCCAGGGGCCCGGCCCTACCTCCTGGGCCTGGGAGCCTCACCCTTCGCAGATGAATCTCCTTAGGCTGCCCCTCCTCAGAGAATTTGCCCATAGGCCTGGAACCTTCGCTCCGCCCTAAGCCTGTCTCTGTGCGGCTCTTCCACCCAGAAGCCTCCTAGATCCTGGGACCCTGTTCTGCACCTAATCGCCTGGCTGCGTGGCCCCTCCTCTGAGCAGCCACCTGTGGCCCCGAACAATCGCTCTGAGACCCAGAGACCCGCCACAGGCCTCTTCCTCCAGACAGCTGCCCAGTATGCCGGTGCGGTCACTAGGAGTCCAAGAAACTCACTTCGTGCCTCCTCCTCCCACCAACCACCCGTAGCCCGGGGCAATCAATCACTCCGAGTCGAAGTGACCCTGCCCGTTCCTCCTCCTTCTCCAGATAACCCCCCGGGTGTTCAGGAGCAGTCCCTCTGAGTGGCTCTGAATCCACGTGACCCGCTGCACGGGTCCTCTGGGCCACCGCCCGGAGCTCTGGTGTGGTCCTTCAAGACCAAGCGTCCCACCACGCTTCTCCTCCAGGCAGCCCCCCTGTGTTCAGGAGCTGTCACTTTAAGACCAAATAACTCACCACTCGCCTTCTCCTCTGAGCAGCCGCCTGGAGCGCTAATGCAGTCACTGCGAGTCCAAAGGACCCGCCGCGCTCCTTCTCCTCCTTCTCCTACTCCTCCGGGCAGGCCCCGGGGTTCAGAAGTGGTCAGGGTCCAAACAGCTCGCCACGCAGCCCCTTCTCTGGCAACCGCCTGTAGTTCCCGTATAGTCGCCCGAATCCAAGCGGCTGCTCCTCTTCCTCCTCGTCCTCAGGGCAGGCCCCGGGGTTCAGAAGCGTTGTTCTGATTCCAAACAGCTCGCCGCGCGGCTTCTCCTCTGGCAACCGCCTGCAGCTCTGGCGCAGTCTCTCTGAATCCAAGTGGCCACGCTCCTCTCCTCCTCCTCAGGGCAGGCCCCGGTGTCCTGAGTCCACACAGTTCTCCCCGCCTCTCCTCCCCCGGGCAGCCGCCGGAGCCCCAGTGGCTGTTCCGAGTCCCAGCGCTGTGCCGACCGGCCTCCTCTATGGCGCTCCAGCGGGGGGAGGGGCGTCTCGCCGGCAGTTCTACTTCACAAAGTTTCCTGCGTTCCGGGACCCCCGTCCCATCCGGGATGCCCCCCCAGGGGGTGAGAGTCACCCGGCTACTTTGAGTTGGTCCCAAGCGTCTCAATATCTCCTCTCTTGAATCCTGAGTTCTGGAGCAACACGTAATGCAGCCACCCTCTAGGCCGCCATCTTGAAAACCCCCCAGAGATCATCTTGTAGAATGTTAACCATTACTTTTTCCTCTCTGCATCTCTTCTTGTCTCCTATTCCTCTTTCTAGCCATTGTTCCTCAAGTGTCATTTGGGGATGAATAGCAGGTAATTTATTAATTGGTCTACAGACAGTTTGAGGACAAAGTGATAAGAGTTTTGATTCTGAGGGTTTTTTTTTTGGTGGTGCAGGGAACAAAGACAGGGCCTCAAGATGCTAGGGAGTTGCTCTACCACTGAACTACATCCTCAGCCCACATTTTACAAATTCGAAAAGATTAATTAGAACTTTCAAATTATTTTAGGTTTTTAATTGTTGCTACATTCCAAGGGACATCCAAGGTTTAGAAGAATATTTAAGGGACTATTTCAATAAATGAATCAATAACTCAAGAATATTCATTCAAAAGAGTAAGATGAAAATTACATTTAACTCACAATGCCATAAATGATAATAGTATGCCCTTACAATGAAGACTGATCTTAGAGTGGGCTGTAAACAATGAATCAGGAATGATTAGTCTGCACTATAATACTATTGTTCCTACTGTATTGTAACACATTGTATTACATATACAAATAGGAACAAGTCACTGAAGTGTTTACATAACCACTCCAGTAAATCAATCTAGTCTCTCTAATGAATTTTGTCATTAGAAGCAAGACACAGCAGAGAGAAGCTGCTCCACGTACAGAAGCTAGGGAGCGGAGGGCGGGGAAGGAGTCACTGGGAAGATGAACCCTTCCAGGGCACACCCTTGGTGACCCATCTCCTCCAGCCATGCCCCACCTGCCTACATTTACCACCCAGTCCATTCAAACTAGGATGGACTGATTAGGTTACAGTGCTCACAATGAAATCATTTAACTTCTGAACATTCCTGCATCAACACAGAAGCTTTTGGGGGACAACTCACACCCAAACCATAAGTATGTTATACAGCGAAGAAGAACAATTACCATAGATATTATGCTCTTAGACATTTGTTTTATGGCTGTTTAAAACCACCAGTGTACAGAGTATGAATCAGCCTTCAGCATATCCATTGGTAATATGTAAATCAAGAACACTTTTAATTTTTTTGGTAGTGCTGGGGATGGAACCCAGTCCTTGAGTATGCTAAGCAAGTGCTCTAACATGAAGCCACCCTCCCAGTCCCAACAACTTTTAATCCAGATTATCAATGAAAACATGTGATTAAGAGGGATTTTCTTTGATCCAATAACTATTTTTAAACCTTGACTTGAAAAGATATACTGGGATCAGTATGGCCAGGGCATTAGCTATGGCTGTAGCAAGAAAAAGACTGTTGTCTAAACATAAATTCATACATGACTTCGTTTACAGACCACAGCTGGAATTTAACAATATTCCCTCATGAGTCAGTATTAGAAACTATATGGGAAATTATGAATATAATTCAAATTGTCCTTGAACAAGTATCTTCATGATATGTCAAGAAAAAAAGAAGCAAATACAGATTATACTTCTCTATTTTTGCATTTGAGAGAAAGATTTAAATTTTTTTATGACACTGCTGTCAGTAAAATATTTCTATGATTTTAAGAAGCTTCAATGCTGTTATCTGACACTACAATAAATAGCTTGAACCTATTATTTGGCATGAAATAACATAATTCTTTCTTTTTTCTTTTTTAAAAAATTTTTTGGTGGTACTGGGAATTGGAGCCAGAGGTACTCTACCACTGAGCTGATTCCTCAGCCCTCTTCAAGACAAGGTCTCACCAAGTTGTCCATGCTGACTTTGAACTTGCTATCCTTCTATCTCAGCCTCTTGAGTCACTGGAATTACAGGCATGTACCACTGCACATGGCAATAACACAATTCTTTTTTTTCCCCCAGTACTGGGGCTTGAACCTCGGGCCTCAAGCATGCTAGGCAAGCACTCTGCCACTGAGCTACATCCCCAGCCCTAATAATATAATTCTTAAGGATAAAATAATGTAGACCCAATCATGATAATTTCTTGGATTTAGCCAAAGAGTCTGATTCTTTTCCAAATATCATCTAAACATTTTCCTTTCTTGATGTAGAAGCATATCAATTAAAATCACATTCAAGCCAGTACAATAATGCATGCCTGTACTCCCAGCAACTCAGGAGGTTGAGGGAGGAGGATCTCAAGTTCAAAGTTAGCCTCAGCAACTTAGTGAGACCTTGTCTCAAAATAAAAAAATAAAAAGGGCTGGGGATGTAGCTCAGTAGTAAAGCACCCCGGGTTCAATTCCTAGTACCAGAAAAAACAAACAAACAAACAAACAAAAAAAAAAAACAAAAAAAACCCTTGCTCCCCCCTAGAATCCACAATTATTGCCTGAAAACATATTTCCTAGAACTGAATTCAGTCAAAAGGGTAGACATACCTATTACTGTCTCCCAAACTGAAATATTAAGCCATTCCTGTTGAATGGCATGTTTGTCAACTTAGTACCTGATCAAAAACTGTATGAAGATTTCAATAAGAATTCTTATAATAATTTTTATGTTTACCATCTGAACCTCTAAAACACCCAAGAGAATCAATCATCTTATATTTGCCATCCTTCTAACAACTTATAACTGAAAGGTGGGCTTATCTCATTTAGTAGAAATAAGAGAGTAAGAAAAAATCCTTAGTTAAGTATGAAAATCTAACTCTGTGAGTCAGATATCAATGTGGTGAAGGACTGAAGCAATAATTGCTTTTATTGATGCTCAAGTTATTTTGAAATATTGTTTTGATTTTACAATGTAAACATTTTAGGTCATTCTTTTGTGTCTATCTAAAATTGGTGGTGACCGTGAAGACCTATCATGTAGTAAAAAATTCCAAATATTTGAGAATACTATTTTTTCCACTACTTAACTTTATTTTCACATGAAGCTATCATTTCTTCTTATGTTATCAAGCTAGAGAAAAACAACCATGGGAATTTTGTTTGCCCTATTAATAATCTTCTTGCATTAGAAAAACATTTCATTAAGAAAAAAGCATTTCATTATCTGCATTTATATCACCTCATTTATAAAAAACATGGGTCTGATTTCAGTATGTACAGCACCTACAAAAACCAACATATCTAATAATTTCTAATTTTCCTATGAACCCCACTCTCTCCCCACAGTCATTCTTTCCTTTAGACCTTCCCAGAATCCAAACTGCCTTTCTATACATCATGGTTATAGCCACGGGTGATATCAAAAAACATTTACCAATTAGCATGACGTAAACATCAAAGAATGATTACCAGTTCATAATTGTATAGCTATATTGGAATAGGTTCACTAAATATCATCCTTAGTTATAGCTTCTTTTACGCAGTCTGCTATGCTTTTTCCATGCTAGCCCTATTCTCAAAGATCTCTGGTTATTCCTTGACTGCCGATTCCCAGAAAAAGATAGCAGTTTTCATGCAAGATGATCATAATTGGATTCCAAACATAAATTTAACTCAGTATCTTACTAAATCTTTAATTTCCCTATTTTATTCCTTAACAAAATAATTAAGTAGTATTAGAAAAAACTGCTTTCTTTCTCTTACACCAACTTTCTTCAGAGAATGTGGCTCTTTAAGTCAGTTTTTTATTATAGTTTTGTTATTTGATTATATCCACACAATTAGATATTCATGTTCTTTCTCCTCTCAACCACATGAAAATAGTTAATACACAGATAAATGAATGATTTGGTCATATATTAAGGATGCTGTCAACTGTTAACAAAACAAATGTCTGACATTTAGAGAGGAAATAACAGAAATGGATTGTAAAAATTCTCAAAATGCCAAGATTGGTCATTTAAAAGTAAATCTGAGATCACAGAGCTATGTATTATAACATCAAATGTATCACTGTTATTTTTAAAGACATTCTTACCCAACTTAGGAAAAACTATTAAGTATTCAGCATTGCACTGAGGACATGCCACTCTGGCTGTACTGTTTCCTCTTTGTTTTTCATCCACCCAGCGCTGCAGACAAGCCTGATGAACCCATTTGGTAGATCCTCTGCACCTGCATGGTCTCACCCATTCAGCTGTTCTATCATCTTCATCAGTGGCAAAACAAACCCAGCAACTTCTGTAAATTGAGAGAGAAAATGATGTTTATCTTTATGATTCCAGTCTCCTCTACACTTAAGTGCTTATGGATGAACCTACTTTGTTATATGATAGAACTTCTACTGAAAGACAATGAAGACAGATCAGTATATTCCCAGAAGAGTTTTTTTGTTTTTCCTCTTCTTCTACTGAATCTTGTGTTTTCTGAACTTTGCTATGATGTAATTTCTTCCATTTTTCTAGTAATTCTTCACTCTCACCCGTGAGTCAGTGTTCAGAGACAACCCTTAAGCTGCTTCTGTTTTATATAAGACAGGGTAATTCTTTGAGAAATGGTAAACACAGGAATATGTGAGATTTGGTGTTCTCTCCATTCGAACACCAGCCTTTTCTGTGTATTTGTGTGTGTGTGAGGGGGTGGGTACTAGGGACTGAACTTGGGCCCTCTACTACTGAACTATGTTCCCAGCCCTAAGTTGCCCAAGTTGGCCTCAAATTTAGGGTCCTCCTGCCTCAACCTCCCAAGTAGCTGTGATGATAGGCATGTGCCACCATGTCTGGCTAACACCAACCTCTTGAATTTGGAAAAACGTAGTTACAAAAGTAATTTCAGTGTCATTCAATTTTCAACTAAGGGAAAAAATCCCACCTATTTCCCTTTTCGGTAAAGTATGATTATAAGAGTAGAGCGAATGAAAGCATGTTTAAAATTTTATGAAACTACAAAGGATATGAAGACATGAAAAATTATTTTAGGAAAGTGATATGATAAATTTGGGTTTACATTTTCCATTATAGGTATGACTGGTTTTCCTTTTTCTGGAATTAAATTATATTTATTATATTTTAAATCCAGAAATTAAGTCTGAGATCCTTATATTCCAAAAAATTCTATTGCACTGATTAAGACATTTTTCTACTTTAAAGGGTACTTTATGAAGTCTGATTTTTTTCTTGTAGAATTTAGGTTGCAATTCCTTTTTTTCTCCTCCTTCTTCCAGTTAATACAAGTCTTGACATTGATTTCCACTAGGGCAAACAGTTTGATTCAATGAGACCATTCTCTTCCACCAGTCCCCATCCATTAAAGTCTGCGTAAATGGAAACTGGGTACACTTTTTACTTAGTTGGATAAGTGGTTTCTATCAGAACTGCAAACTTAATTATGCACAGTGGGAAAGACTGTACAGTCAGCTATCACAGATGGGTATGGTCTCCAGTCTTTGTAGAAAAACGTGAATTTCAATGTGTTCTAATTAAAACTTTTCAATTAGAATGGGAAAAACTGAACTGACTCCATGGCAACAATACCCAAAACTGTAATTTTATTCAGCTTTCAAACTCAGTAACATTTGTTTAGCACTCTGACTCTCTGACCCACTTCAGCTAAGCTGTCTTGGCCTTCATACTGTCTCATGACTATCTAAAAATGTCTTCATTTTTTAAATTTAAAAACGTTATTGTAGCTGGTTGTGGTGGCACATGCCTGTAATCCCAGCTGCTCAGGAGGCTGAGGCAAGAGGATTCCAAGTTCAAGGCCAGCCTCAGAAATTTACTGAGGTTCTAAGCAACTTAGTGAGACCCAGTCTCAAAACAAAAGGGCTGGGGATGTGGTTCAGTGGTTAAGCACCCTGGGTTCAATCCTCTTCACCTGTGTGCGCACACATACACACACAAAGTTTTCTTAGTAAAATGTGTACAAAATTTAACACATTAACCATTTTCAGGCATACAATTCAGTGGCATTAAGTATATTCACATTGTTGTTCATGCACAAAGACTATGTATGATACGACTGAGTTATAACTTATAATTTTTGCATAAACTTCCAATTGATAAGTATACTAAATAGTTGTTTTTGTGACCCTGGGCACGGGACCCTGAGGCACTCTAACCATTGAGCTACATTCCTACCCCTTTTTATTTTGAGACAGGGTCTTGCTAAATTGCTGAAGCTGGTCTTGAACTTATGATACTGCTGCCTCCACCTCCCAAGTAGCCAGAATTATAGACCGGTATCATCGTACTTGACCGAATTATTTAACTGAGGTGTTGTGGGACTAGAACGCCACACAAATAAGGTGATTTTATAAATGTATTTTTCCTCTACTAAGTAAGAGGTTATCATTTTCCAACAAAACATAGGAAGAGTATCTAGAAACTTCCTAGATTCACCTAAGTTGTTTTTCCCTTGGCGGGGGGTGGGGGGGGAACCTGGGATTGAACTCAGGGGTACTCAACCACTGAGACACATCCATAGCCCTATTTTTGTATTTTATTTAGAGACACAGTCTACGCTGTATTGCTTAGTGTCTTGCTTTTGCTGAGGTTAGCTTTGAACTCTGGATCCTCCTGTCTCAAGCCTCCAGAGCTGCTGCGATGATAGGTGTGAGCCAGTGAGCCATGGTGCTTGGCTTCATGTAAGTTTTTTATTTCAACAACAAAACACATATTGCTAAACCAGCATAACTGATCAGTATTTGGGTGAATTGGATTTTAAATTAAGCTAACTTCAGTCATCAGAAAAAATGTCAAAAGACATTTAGTCAGATAACCTTATTTCCAGGTTGAACAAAATGAAATTGGTCTATAATTCAGCCAGGAGCCAGGCGCATAACTATAATCCCAGCAACTAAGGTGGCTAAGGCAGGAGGACTGCAAGTGTGAGACCAGCCTCAGCAACTTAGTGAGGCCCTATCTCAAAATAAAAAGTAGAGATGGTTAGTGATATAGCTAAATGATAGAATGCTCCAGGGTTCAATCATCAGTACTACAAAAACAAAATTACACTTAAAACCTTTCACTGGTGCGGTGGTGCACGCATATAATCCAAGTGGCTCAAGAGGCTGAGGCAGGGGAATCATGAGTTCAAGCCAACCGCAGCAATTTAACGAGGCCCTAAGCAACTTAAAGAGACCCTGTCTCTAAATAAAGGATTGAACCGAGTGCCTCATATGTGCTAGGCAAGTGTTCTGCAACTGAGCTACAGTCCCAGCCCTATTTTTTTTTTTTTATCTTCGATCACAGAAGATCTGATGGTGACTTGGAGATAACATCTTAATATTTTCACTAGTAAAGTTGAGTTGAATTATACACTTACAGAGATTTTAGTAGTGATTTAGCAGGAGTGTTCTCCACTTGCCATTATATTCAGTAGGTGTAAAGACTTTCCCATTATAGCATGTAATAGAAATTACAGGGGCTGGGGAGATAGCTCAGTCGGTAGAGTGCTTGCCTTGCAAGCACAAGGCCCTGGCTGGGTCAGATCCCCAGCCCCCCCCCCCCCCCCAAAAAAAGAGAGAAATTACATTTAAGTAATTATAATGAAATTTTTAAATACTAAATTAATCCAGACCTTTATAGTTGAACCAGATTGCCTAGATTCAAATCCTGGTTTATCACTTGTTGTATGTTTAATGACAGAATCTCTTCCATAAAGTTGTTGTAAAGCCAAGGTTTGTTTGTTTTTGTGATGCAGGGGATTAAACCTGGGGCCTGGTATATGCTAAGGAAGTGCTCCAACCATTGAGACCTGGCCCCAACTGGGATTCTTAATCTGGGTTCAGTAAAAACTTTAAGAGGGTTGGTAAGTTGGTAGGAAAAATATTAGATGTTTATTTTCTCTAAGCTCTAAATAAAATTTAACTTTCTTCTTCAACAATGAATTCAAACTCAGTAATATCAGCAGTGCAGCAATTAGTATATGTAGCAACCACAAATTTTCTTATTATCTTATAGCTGCACAGATCACAAAACAACACTTGGCCCATCACTAATTTGAAATTAGTTATTTTGGAGCTGGAGCTGGGGTTGGGGCTGTGGCTCAGTGGTTGAGCACTTGCCTGGCATGTGTGAAGCACTGGGTTTGATTCTCAGCATCACATCTAAACAAATAAAATAAAGGTACATCAATGACTAAAAAAATTAAAAAAAGAAATTAGTTATTAATTTCTATAATTCTATAGCTCATATTACTATATCAAATTTTTAATATTTTGATAGCTGTATCTCAATATAATTGGTTTAATTCCTAAGCATTTATATTCCTAAGCATTTATTCTTTCAAAGACATTCTGAGAAGGAACTCATAGGCTCAATCAGACTGCCAAAGAAGTCTTTAGCATAAAAACAGTTTGATTTTGCTGGGTGCAGTGGCACGTCTATAATCCTAGCAACTCAGGAGGCAGAGGCAGGAACATTACAAATTCAAGGCCAGATTCAGCAACTTACTAAGACCCTATTTCAAAATAAATAATAAAAATAAAAAGGGCTGGGGATAGCTCATCAGTAGAGTGTACCTGTGTCCAAACCCTAGTACCATACCACCCCTTCCAAAAACGTTTTTTATTTTAAGGCGCCCTATAAAGGACTAAATATATACTCAAGAAACTGCTTAAGAATTATCTGGCACATGATAGCAACTTGGGAGATTAAGGCAGGAAGATCACAAGTTCAAGGTTAGTCTTAGCAATTTAGTGAGGCTCTAAGCAACTTGGTGAGATCCTATCTCAAAATTGAAAATAAAAAGGGCTGGAAATGTGACGAGGTGGTTAAGTGCCCCTGGGTTCAATCTCTAGCACAGGGGAAAAAAAATTACCTGGCACATATATAATCTCCAAATACACTGGCAATAGCATTGATTATGATGACAATAATGGTGTCAACTTTACATCTATGCCTAGAATTTATGGATGCAATTTTCTTACCATTAGCATATAAAGCAATTTTGCTTGGCAACTTGGTATTCAGTGGAAAAGTCCTGGATTCCTTGTTATCTCCTAATCTTTCAACAGGCCCCACCCAACATCACTTAAACTCTTTCGAAGTATTTTTAGGGGCTGGGGATATAGCTCAGTTGGTAGAGTGCTTGCCTTGCAAGCACAAGGCCCTAGGTTCAATCCCCAGAACCACAAAAAAAGAAAAAAAAAAAAAGTGAGATTCAAAGTATTTTTAAATTATTCTCTTTCACTAACTCTTCTAAATGCCCCCTGCTTGCTGATGTACACACTATTTACTCCCACATCATGCCATCCACCAAGTTGGAACACAGTGGAATAAAGGGAGAGATATGAAAAGTATCACAATTAGTTTAGAGATCAAAGAACAAATACTATTATTGTATGAAGATAAGAAAAAAACTGGGCACAGTGGCACATGCCTGTAATTCCACTGACACAGGAGGTTAAGACAGGAAGATGGCAAGTTTGAGGCCAGCCTCAGTAATTTAGAGAGACTCAGCAATTCTGTCTCAAAATAAAAAATGGGCCAGGCCTGATGGCGCTTGCCTGTAATCTCAGTGGTTTGGGAGGCTGAAACTGGAGGATCACAAGTTCAAAGCCAGCCTCAGCAACTTTGCCAGGCCCTAAGCTACTCAGTGAGACCCTGTATCTAAATAAAATACAAAAAAGGGCTGGGGACATGGCTCCATGGTTAAGTTCAATCCCTGGTAATTAATTAATTAATAAATAAATAAATAAATAAATAAATAAATAAATAAATAAATAAAATGAAATGAAATTTAAAAAAAAAAATAGGACTGGGGGATGTAGCTCAGTGGTGGAGCCCTTGGGTTCAATCCCCAGTACAAAACAAAAAACAAACAACAACAACTAAATGAGACAAATCTAAAGAACATTATTCCTGCTGGACTTGGTGGTACACACCTGTAATTCCAGCTGTTCCAGAGGCTGAGGCAGGAAGAACCTACATTCGAGTTCAGCCTGCCCTCAAGATGTGGCCTTAAAATTAAAAAAAACAAAGGGCTGGGGGGTAGCTCACTGATAGAGCATTTGCCTAGCATGTGCCAGGCAGTGGGTCTGATCCCCAGTACTATAAAAAGATAAATAAATAAATAAAACATCTGTAGAATAAATGTATAGCCTTACTGATGTTGCTAATATATCACTAAAGTGTACTTATAACCTGTCATTTTTAAATCTTTTGGTACTGGGGAGTTAGCCCAGGGGCATTCTACCACTGAGCTACATCCTGCATTCCCAGTCCTTTTCATTTTCTTGAGACAGGGTCTCACTAAATTGTTGAAGCTGGCTTTGAACTTGCAATCCTCCAGCCTCAGCCTTCTGTGTAGCTGGAATTATAGGCATGCACCACTGTGCCTGGCTATAATCCTTATGAACAGTAAAATTTACATACAGTCTAAAGAATGTATACAGCTAGGTCACCTTAAATATAAGATTATTTAACTTCTTAAATCAATTTAGTATTTGCTGCCACAAGAAATAATATTTACAAAACTTATAGTCTAGTTAAGAAAAAAACATGTATACAGGATCAAACAAAAACCACCACATAAAACATTAGGTGCTAAGAAAAGGCATTAGCAATCAGAAATGTGATGATAGTAAGAAATATAGGATGAAACAGTCTTAAGTCTCATGAATCTCAGGAAAAGTAGATAACCACAGATGAGCATACAAGCTGATTGGAAAGAAAAAGGATATTTAAGGAAGAAAAATAGCATACACAAGATCAGAGATGGAAATAAGCCTAAGTTCATGTACCAATGTGGTTGGAGCAGTAAGGTTTTATTAATATCTGTAAACCCAATTCCTCCAGAGGTTGAGGCAGGACTGTAAATCTGAGATACCTACAAGGATTGCCAAATCTTAGCAATTTAGCAAGACCCTGTCTCAAAAGAAAAAATAAAAAGGGCTGGGGGTGTAGCACAGTGTTATGCACCCCTGGGTTCAATCCCCAGGTACCATGTGCAAAAAAAGCAAGCTAGATATTATCAACCAGTAGGAAACAGAAATAACAAAGACAAACTCACTTCATAGGGTCCATTTGTGACTCACCAGTTTATCTGATTAAGCTAATTATTACTATTTTTAAAGTGCAAAGACAAATGCTTGGAATTATTCATAAATAAAACTATCAATAAAACAGTTTCTTACGGCAAATAAATTAAGGAAAACAGGTATGATTATCTAAAAAACAGTTGGCAGGAATGCCTTATCTCTGCAGACTCAAATTACAGGTGTTTATCTTAGATTATTAGAAAGATTTGGAAAATCATAGGCTCCCGCCCCAGAAATCACTGTGATAAAACTGGAGTAAAGCAGAATAAATTCTAGAATATAGGAGAGAGGAACAAGCTTGAAATAGTTTGTTACATTACATATGGTATTATAACAATGTACCTGCATGATTACTTTAGGGAAAGAGAACTAGCACTCCTTAAGTCAGAAAAGGCTTAGCGATGCACACTGGATAATGCAAAGAAAGCTGCATTTGACAACAGAAAACATTGCACATTGTTTTATTCAGGATGAAAATTTTTACATTCCATGTATTCTGGAGCAGGAAATGATACCATCAAGAGACTAAAACTCCCTTTCATGTTATTTGTCCAAGTGGAATGAAAGTTAAAAAATCTGAATCTATCAAACAGAACCACCATCATGACACATTACCAAAGTGCAAAGCTAAAGGAAAATATATCACAATGAAAGCAATAATTTATTGGGGGGGTATACTCATGTGTGCCCTTTATTTCTGATTTTCACAACTCTGAAAGTACAATTATTTCTATCCTAAAGAAGGAAGCAAAAGCCCAGAAAGGTTAAGGGGTCTGTCCAAGGCAACACAGTAAACAAAGAGGCATGGATGCAACCAGAGGCCTCCAAAATACTTTTGTTTTTTTTTTTTTTTTTTTAATTGTACCATGCTGCCATATGTGTATTCTGAGAAAAATTTCCATTTCTTAGAATATTACAGCCAGTTCAAGAAATCATGTATTTCATTTTTGCCAGGGTACTTTTAAGCAGCCATATGGTGCTTCCTCCAGATATCCAAATTCCTTCCAGTTTACTCCAATGTGCCATATAAATATTATCAACTTCTATGTGAACTGTGGCACGTAGAGTTAGAAGGCACCGGAGAGGAATTGCTACTTAAGGTTGGAGAATAGGGGAATGTATTTCTGGCTGTAATGGTCAGAAAAACTTTATAAGGTAGAACCTTAATTTAAAAAGTTCTTTGAAGAATGGGTAGAACTTTGAAATAAGATGCCAAAAAGAACACCATGTGTTTGCAGAAAAATGAGCAAACCAGTTTGGCCTGGACCAAAGACTTATAAGTACTTATTCATAAAGAGAAGAAAGGCATTATCATAAAGGTACTAAGTGCTAGCCATGTGCTCAGTATTTTTTTTTTTTTTTTTTTACTAGAGATTGAACATTATTAGGGGCATAATTACCAAGCTACATTCCCAGTCCTTTTTATTTTTAGACAAGGTCTTGCTGATTTGCTAAAGCTGAACTTAAAGCTGCAATTCTCCTGCCTCAGCCTCCCAAGTTGCTGGGATTATAGGCATGCACCATCATGCCTGGCTCAATATTTTAAGACATAAAAGGGAGCACAATAAATAGATGTGAATAATGATGAGATAGTGGGAGGTCCTAAAGACCAGGCTAAAGGATTTGAACTAAAGGATCTGAACTTGAAACAATAAGAAAATACAGAAGTAGGGTTTAAGCAAATTAGATTTTTTTTTTTTAAATGGTGCTTCTACAGGATTATTCTAAGCACTGATAATGTCATAAAGAATGAAAAGAGCTGCATGTGGTAGTATACCCTTGGAATCCCAATGACTCAAGAGGCTGAGGCATGATTGCAAGTTTAAATCCAGCCTGAACAACCTACCAAGACCTTGCCCCAAAATAAAATTTTTAAAAAGGGACAGTGATGTAGCTCAGAAGCAGAATGCTCTTGGGTTCAATATCAAGTCCTGAGAAGGAAAAAGAGAGGGGGGGGGGGGGTAGAAAAAAAAAAACACACTGTGATTCAAAAGAATGTCTCCTATGTACTGCGTCTGTGCAGTAAAATAGGATGGGAAATATAGGTGGTTTCTGTTCTCAATGAACTTCCAGTTGAACATGTGGTGGTGGTATGGGGTTTGTGTGTGTAAAATGGTCCAAGTCATGTGATATATAACTAAATGAGGGCTGGGGATGAGGCTTAGTGGTAGAGCACTTGCCTAGCATGCACAAGGCCCCAGGGTCAAATCCCCAAGATTGGGGAGGAATACATACATACACACACACACAAGTGTGTATATAAATATATATATATATAATAAATATAAATATATAATGCAATGTAACATACTTCAATAGATGCATAATGGTTCTATGGACACACGTTATTAACTCTAAATGGGGTGCTGTATGAGGCATCAATGTGATGATTTGAGCTGAATTCTAACCATGGGTAAGAGGTGTCCAGGCGTTAAGAGGGAAGAAGGCATCGAAAGCAAAAACAAGATGAAAAAGCAGGATAAATTCAGGGGACAATGAAAATACAGGGGCAAATTAGGCTCTTGAAAATTTAGATTTCTGTCCTTATAGGTGACAGAGACTGGCAGGTTTTCAAGTATGGAAATGGGATGATAATCATGTCTTGGCCAATTCTGGTGATATTCTGTAAGCCAAAGTGTACAAAGAGAAAAACTGGTGTGGAGGTTGGGGGATTCACACTATTTGATAAGTGAGTAAATTTGGAGAGAAAGAAGAAAGCAAAAAAAGAAAGAAAAAAAAAAAAAAGACAGGTTTTACAGCTGGTGAATTAGAATGGTCGGTCACAGCAAAGATCAAAAATCAAAAAGATAAGTAATAAGGGGAAATATCAGTTAGTTTTAGGTAAACTGGTAATACTGTATTATATACAAATGGAAATGTCCACTGGGCAGCTAGAAACAAGGCACTGGATGAAATGAAGGAAAGAGGTCAGAAATAAAGATAGATATGAGAGCTCACTCAAATAGAGATGGAAGAAGATAGTACACCTGATTTTCAGAATGATAAATGCTGAGGACTGAGTCATACTTAAGGATTAAAGAAAGACACAAGAAGAAAAAGGAAAAGCAATAGGTAAAAAAATCAAAAAACCAAAAACAAACAAACAAGCAAACAAACAAAAAAACCAAAATGTTATAACAGAACATAGTTTCAAGAAGTAAAAGGAAGCCAGGCATGGTGAGGCATGCCTGTAAAACAGATATTTGAGAGGCCAAGGCAGGAGGATCACAAGTTTGAGGCCAGCCTGGGCAATTCAGCGAAACCCTGTCTTAAAAATAAAAATGGTGGGGATGTAGCTCAGTATTAGAGTGCCCATGGGTTCAATATCCAGCACTGGGGCAGAAGGATGGGGAGGAGGAGGTGCTATCAGTTTCATCTCTATTATATACATGTCAAAGATGCAAGGAACAAGAAAAAAATCTTTATTAAGAAATTATTGATGAATTTTAGAATACATTTAGTACAGCTAAGGACAAGAAAGGGAAATGAAAGATAATAAAGAGGAAACAAGAACCTAAATGACAAAAAAAAAAAAAAACAAAAACACAAAACACAAAAAACAAGCCAAAAACAAAAAATATAACTAATGGTTTTTCAATTCCAGATATTGGTCTGTAATTGTCAAAATGGGATGGTATGGTATGATTGAGAAAAAGATGTTCCCTAACAAAGAGAATGTGAAGTTGCTCTAATGGAAACTAAGAGACAGTTACCTATATAAAGTAAAGAAAAAAAATTAGCATGCTTCCATCAATACAGTGTTCCTGGTCTAATGGTATATACATCTGTGGAAAACAGTATGCTCACAGAGTGAGGATTCTTACTCACTTTGCCATTGTGGGAACAGACCAGTACTCCCTGCTCTTTCCCCTATCTGAATGTTCTTGGGACACTCTAGATACATTCCTGGCTTTATTTGCTAAAAGCAACTAAGTGATACAAAACAACCTCAACAAATTCCTGAGGGCTTACTGTGAGGTAGGGGAAGCAAAAGTCCAGTTTTCAGAAACATCTCTAAGCAGGACCAGGCTTCAAATCTGAGGTCCATTCCTGTAGTTTTTTTTTTTTTTTTTTAAACAATATTTCTTGTATTTGTCTCTCTACATTTAATTTCTCTACATTTCATTTAAGAGAAAAATGAAAGCATAGGTGGTGATAAAGCAATATATAATGTACTTCAGCTGACCAAGTTTCCAAAGGTCTGATGTGAAGGGTTTAAATTCATGAGAGATTACAATTTCAGGGTGGTATTTGTGACCCCAAATCTTTCATGACTCTAGAAAAATCACTCCCCTTTCAGCTACTCTCAAATAACTGTTCACCCCCAGTAATTTACAATGTCTGATAAGCAAGTGTATTTGGAAAGGAGAAAGCAATAAAGAAAAGAAAAAAGCTTTTACAACAACCAGTGGGGCTAGACGGATGATCATATTGAAGATCAAAAATTGAGCCTTGAGGCTGAGGCAAGAGGGTCCCAAGTTCAAGGCCAGTCCAGGTAACTTAATCAGACTGTCTTAAAATAAAAAATAAGAAAACAAGAGTTGGGTATGTATCTCAGTGTTATAGTACTTTTAGCAAATAACAGTACTGTAAACAAATAAAAAACACCAAAGATCAAAAATTGAGAAGTCAAGATAATAAAATTTGGGGAAATACAAGTTTAGTTCTACTGGTAATACTGAATAATTCCACATACACACAAATGTTTCTATCCAAGTATAGGTCAAATAATAAGTTTATGTAAAAGTTGTTTATCGTTTTTAAAAGTGAGAGAAAATCAAGATACATATACACAAACGTGTTTCCCATCTACAAATACAATTAAATTTATCACGATATATAATAGCTAAATTAAAGTTATTTCTATGAACAAGGTAACTAAACTTCATTCAGATATAAGTTGCTGCTAGTTTAAAAGACCTTAAGATTAAGAGGTATAAACTGAAAATACTACTTTTGCTACAATTAGAATAGTCTTCACTTTGACAGCTAATGAAATGTAAAATATCACTGGAATTTAAGTTCCATAAGAGAATTTTTGTTATGTTTACTATTAGATACCAAGGTCTCAAAATGGTCCTGGGCATATGTAGATTCTGTCCCCTCAAAAATTACCAAAGATCAATATGGGCAGAAGTTAAATTCATAAAAAGAATTCTGGGCTCTAACAGGCTGACACATTTTGGTCTGCTGGGCCTTGTCAGTATTCCTCAAATGAAGCATGTTGAGTGAGTTCAATTTTTATGCAGGGCCAGCACAGACTAAGATGATAGTAAATACGAAGGAGATAGGGAGGGAAACTGCCACACTGGTTAATTAGTCATAAGTACCTTCTGTGTGCCTAACATATATGAATAGTGTTTTATAAGGATGCATGTTCTCCTTTAACACAATTCTATGGGGAACGTACTTCCATTGTATAAATTAGGCTACAAAGCCTCAGAATACAAAATCCAATCTATTCAAAGAGCAAGTGACAAAATTAGAATTTCAAGATTTCCACCTCTAAAGCCCAAGCTAGTTTCACTAAATAATACTACCTCTTATTGTAAAATAATCTCTCAGGGTTTAGGGCAACTGTTTTCACACATATCGGAAACATCTAGAAGGCTTCTGAAAATACAGATGCCCGTATAGATTCCCTATACTCCAGAAATTTGTGCTCTCATTGGTCTTGGGCAGGGTCCAAGCATCCATCCATAGTTTATAATGTTCCTCAGGTGATTCTAATGTAGAATTAGGTTGCAAACTACTGACAAGGCAATAAGTCTTTGAAAGTCATGTTAAGAATCGAAGTTTAGGGGCTAGGGTTATGGCTCAGTGGTAGGGTGCTCCTCTCGCACACGAGGGCCTGGGTTCCATCCTCAGCACCACATAAAAGTAATATAGGAGTTAAGAGTTGTGGCTCAGCGGTAGAGGGCTTGCCTGGCATGTGAGGTCCTGGGTTTGATATTTAGTACCACATATAAATAAAATAAAAAAGATCCATTGACAACTAAAAAAAAATATTTAAAAAATGAAGATACTGTGTCCACCTACAACTAAATATATATATATATATATATTTTTTTTTTTTTTTTTTTTTTTAAAGAACTACCTTTAGGGCAGGGGATATAGCCCATGATAGAATGCCTGCCTGTATGTGGAAGTTCCTGAGGTCAATCCCCAGCAGTGCAAAAAAAAAAAAAAACCCAAAACTACATTAAGGTATGACAAAAAGGCAAAAATGTGAGAGTAAGTGTTACAGTTACCTGCTTCATGGAAGTCAGAACTTCCAAGTTACTGTTAAGTTTGAAACGCTTCATTAACACACCTTGACTTTTTACTTTTATGGAAATCTCTAAAAATTGTATATGACTACCACATAAAAGTGAAAGGTTCTTAGAGGAAAAAAAATTCATTATGAAATATCCTGCACTGGAACACAATCTCATTTGATTGGAATTGGCTGAGGCAGGAGGCAACTTTTGAGCATATTTTAGTATGCCATAAATGACAATATGCTAAATTACAATGAAAGGAAAACTTGGTAAATGATCAGATCCCTAAACAACTTGGAAAATTGACATACGAGTTCATACAATGAAAACTTCCTGATTACCTGCTGAATATCAGGCTCTGTTCTAAGATTTAAAATAACAATGAGTAAGTTTTTGCCTTATAAAAAAGTGGTACACAGGACAACTGTTGGAATGTTGTTCTGAAACAAGAGCTGGACAATTATCAGTCATCCTAACTAAAAAGTCAAGAGCATGATTTCTATCAACTTAGATGTCTGAAAATTCTAAGCTCCAAAGGAAATGCCTGTCACTCTGGGAGGTGCAGTACTCTTGGTGATTTGTGTTCTGGGTGTGGCAGACCCAAACAACGTTTAACAGGGTATAATCTCAATTAAGGGAGGTCCTTCCTTCAACACCTTACCGTTGGACCTTTACTCAGCACAAAAAGCTGTACCACCTGCTGAACAGGGTGGCCAGTGATGTCTATTGAGCTCTGTAAGCAACCACAAATATTATGAACTGGCTTGTTCAACTGGGCCACGACAGGGAGCAAGACCTGGCTAGGAGAAAAAGTGGATTTAGTCTCCAAAAACTCATGGTAGAACCCACTGACTAAAATTTGAACAGCAGAGGGCGGTACAGTCGACTTCAGCCAAGCTGTTTTTACCGACTGGAGCCCCCCCCAGGAATGGGACACTGGTCCCGTAAAAGCTTAGACTTTCTCAGCGAACTCAACGATCATCATGTGTGCTAAATGTTCGGTGTGGGACTCATGTGGCTGTTTTCCATAACCTCTACTCTGGTATGACCGTTAAGACTCCCTGGCGGATACTCTGACCTTAGTCTGGGGGTGGGGATGGGATGGGGGAGGGAGGGAGGAGGAGTGAGATCAGCCTATCAGGCTTTCCAAAAGAATGCTTATCCTTGGTTTTTGGAAAGAGGCTTAAAATGATAAGGGGTCACTCCCATCTGGTTCTTCTTCCCAGGGACCGCTGACAAAACACTTTACAACATAGTTGCGGAGGGGTGGGGGTGGTTTAAATAAAAGAAACCAATTCTATGAGTTTACACCAGCACCTTTCGTTTCAAAACGGTGTTCCAACAAAACTAGACGCCACTCCTTAACAAAGTTTCTAAGTCTACGACCCAGGCCTCTTGCTCTGGCCTCCCGCACGTTACAGACTCCAAACTTTCGGCGCCTTTCACCGCCCCCCACCCCCAGCCGTGGAACTCTTCCCCGCACGCCGGTCTCAGCTCACCCAGAGCCTCGAGGCCCGGCGCCCGAGCGAGGGTCGCGGGCCCCGTCCTCCCCACAAGCAGCCCGTACCTGTCCAGCATCTGCTGTAAGGCTTGGTCCGGCATCTTCCGTGGAGCCGGCGCACTTGGCGCTCCCCAGCGGACCCGGTGGGTGCCCGGCCCAGGACAATAGCACTGAGAGGCGGCGGAGTAGGCCTCAGTCCCGCGGCAGCCGCGGACCCGCCACCCAGCCTCCCGGGGCTACTCCGCGAGGCCGGCGGCGGCGGCGCGCGGCCGGCGGGCGTCCGGAGGAGGTGGTGGGCAGCGAGGAGGAGGAGCCTGGGGCGGGGAGGCGGCGATCGCGGCCCGGGTTCCTGCCCGTCGGCCCGGGGTTCCGGTCCATGGACCGCGGGCGCCGAGTTGCTGCCGGCGGAGGAGCTACCTCTGTGAGGTAAGAGTCGCCGCCTCCGTGCGCGCCGGGGTCACGACGCAGGGCGGCCCAGAGCAGCCTGGGAGATGTAGTCCTCGGACCGTCCCCGCTAGAGGCTGCACAGCCCGCCCGGACCACCGCCGCCGTCCGGCCGGCGCCCTCCCGTTTCCTTCCTCCAGGGGGAAAAATGTCCTTCGGGCCGCTTTCCGGGAAGCAGCAGGATGTGCCGCTCCACTGTCAGTAGCAACAAGGTCAGCCCTTCCTGCCTGTTTCTTTTCCCCTCAGCTCTCGCCCTCAGGTGGGACGGAGCCAGGTGAGGGGAGGGGGCTGAAGGGCCATTTGTCGTCAAGGTCCGCAGCCCCGGCTGTGGCGTGGGGGCGGGCCGGGGCGGCGGTGGGGAAGCCCCCCGCTCTGGAGCCAGCCTCTCCCACGTCAGAGCCGGTTTGGGGGGAGTTACACAACCCCCGCTAGGGCTCGGATGCTGTAGTGCGTGAGGTTATTCCCGAGGGGGCGGTGGGTGGGGGCCGCGGTGACCCGACCGTTCCCACCCGCGCCGCGGTGTGTGTCTGGAGGTGGGGGTGGGGGAGAACAGACGGCTCTCTCCCCCAGGAGGCTTCTCAAACGCGCCTTGGTGGGCTTTCAAGGGCTCGCCGGCAGTCTCCAAATGGAACACGTTCGTGAATAAACAGCGCTTGCTTACTCAGCTGTGGGTTGTCAGGGATGTTTGTTTCTCTTTCTGCTGCTGGTCACTGTTAACCCTTTCTCGTCTCCTTGACACCTCCAGGCAGGTGGATGGCGGGGAGGGGATCCAAAGGCAGAAGTCACAAATCACCCGATGGGCTATCCTCTGACGTTCTAGGAATAGCTTTGGCGGGAGGCAAGAGCAGTTGACTAAAACGAATGCGTACTTTGGACGACCTGTGGCGTTCTTTAGTGGTGTGATTGGCAGGACGTTTGGTAGCTCTTCCTTGGTTGTGCCTAATTTCTGCTGCAAGATGTTTGATTTTTCTTTAAATGAAACTGTGTTTTTCAAGTTCTTATTTAAGGTAGAATTTTATAACCAGCTCTTAATTATTTGTTCGAAGTTTGATCTCTGACTATATGTGCAATCGAGTGTACATTGTCAGAATAAATAAATGAATAAATATGACCAGAAGTTTATTTTTCTTCCTATTTCTGAAATACGCTTCTGTGAAAGAGTTTGGGGTATTATAATTAATATTCACCTTTTTCTCAAGCCCACCCTAGAGAAGGAAAATAAGTGTTTAATCAGGATATCTAATATTTACAATTTTTTTCTCTTTTTTCCTCCTTTTCCTTTTTATTTATTTTATTTTATTTTTCCATTTTATTAGGACATAGCCTAAGTTACCCATGCTGGTCTGGAACGTTCACTCCCCCTGCCTCAGTCTCCTAAGTAGCTAGGATTTCAGGCATATGCCACTGCGTCCACCTAATATTTTACATACTTATGTTTTTGTTTCTTGTTGTGTGTAACCCTTACTCTGCTGTGTATTTATCTCTTAAGCAATTGTCAGCCATAAGGATTTGGATATAGACATCCTACTTAGAATTTAACCTAATGTATTAATTAGACTAGTGCAGACTCCATTTAGCTTTATGATTTACACTAAAAGGAATTTCATCTTATCTTAGAATTTCAATTTGACCCTATATTGTAAAATACAATACAATTAATTATGTTGATAGCAAGCCTTGTGCAGATTGGCCTTATTATATAAAAAATGGATTTTATATTTGCATTTTAATGAAAAGTCAGTTTCCTAGCTGTTTCAAAAACTCTTTGAAGTAGGAAAAAAATCTGTTTAGGGGGTTGGGGGTGTAGCTTAGTGGTAGAGTGCTTGGCTAACATATATAAGGCCCTGGGTTTGCTTTCTTCAGCATACAACCCCCACCCCTGTTCTGTTATTCACTTGTGAGTGATTAGCCCCTGCCTGTCAAGTTGGCGAATATGCTTGTGATCCCAGCTACTTGGGAGGATGAGGCAGGAGGATCACAAGTTGATGGCCAGCCTGAGCAATCTAGGGAGACCCTCTCTCAAAAAAATTATTATATATAAATATATTTATAAAAATGCATAAATATATAACATAACATATGTTATATACATTTATATATTTTTTAAGGATTGGGGATGTAGCTAAGTGGTGCCGTATTTGCCTAGCATGTACAAGGCCTTTGGAATCTATGGCACTTCAAAAAAAATAGTAATAAGAGTGATAATAGTAATAAGAGCTCTGACATAGTAATTTCCTAAGTAGCTCTCAAGAGAAATGAAAACATGTCTACACTCAGATTTGTTTGTGAAAACTCAAACATCCATTGACTAATAAATGGATAAGCTACATGTGGTATAGCCATACAATAGAATATTATGTAGACAATAACAAGGAATGAAGTTCTGATGCATGCTATAAACAACAACAACAAAAAAAACCCAATGAAAACATTATGCTAAGAGAAAGGAGTCAGCCACAAAGAACACATTGTATGATTCCATATATACAAAATGTCAAAAGTAGGCAAATCTAGCCAGACTCATGCCTATAATTCCACCAACTCAGGAGGCTGAGGCAGGAGGATTGTAAATTCTAGGCCAATCTGGCTAATTTAGGCAAAGTCCTAGCTCCAAATAAAAAATAAAAAGGGGAGTAATATTGACCAAACTATATTGTTATATTGCCTACATGTATGAATATGTAACAATAAATCCCATCAAAATATACAACTATAGTGCACCAATTTTTCAAATGCAGAAAAAAAAAATGAGAAGAATGGAGGGTGGAGGGTGGTAGAGAAGCCCAGTGTTTAATCCCCAGTACCAAAAAAAAAAAAAAAAAAAAGGCAAATTGATAGAGACAAAAAACAGATTAGTGGTTCTATAGGGCTGGGGAGAAATGGGCAAGGACTGTTAATGAGTTTCCTTCTAGGATGATGTAATGGTTCCAGAAATAGTGGTGATGTTTACATCATTTTGTAAATTATATCACAATTAAAGATAAAATTAAATTTTGGTGACTGTGGCTTTGTAAATATAAACCCTTAAACTGTTGGGTCATACATTGAAGATGGGGAAGCCATGCTTAGTGGCTTGCTCCAATAGTCCCAGCTACTCAAGAATCCGAGGCAGGGATCACCTGAATACAATTTGAGCCCAGCCTGGACAACATAGTGAGACCCTATCTCTAAATGAAAATAAGACGGGGATGCTGGTGTATGTCTATAGGAGGCTGAGGAAGGACGATCACCAAGTTTGAGGAGAGCCTCCCAACTTAGCGACACTGTCTCAAAATGAAAAAGGGTTGGGGATGGAGATTAGTGGTAAGTCCCAATACACACCCCTGCAAACAAACCAATGGGGATATAACTCAGGGGTAAAGTATTCCTGTCTTCTACCCCCGCTACTGCTAAATAAATAAAGGGTGAATCTTATAGGACACAAATTACATCTCAATAAAGCTGTTGAAAGTAATTAGATTCATACAAAATGCTTATAAAAAGAAGTAGATAAACATAACTAGTAATTATTATTATACTTTGTATTTTTATTAGTATAGGCAAAAATCATGATTGATAATGAAATAAATTAATCCTTGAGTTTGAGATGGGTAACACATATAGCTTGAATTTCAATATTGTCTGTCAACTTTATCTTCTATGGCTCTTGCATTTTCTAATAAGATTCTGCAGAGTTGGAATTATAACTTTTCTTATTTTGGAGGAAAAAAAGTATTAATTATGTAGAATTGAATCTGAGCAATTGGGTATGGTGTTGTACGCCTGTAATCCTGCCACTCTGGAGGCTGAGGGAAGGACTGCAAGTTCAAGGTCAGCTTGAGAAATACTGCAAGACCTGTCTCAGAAAAAAAATAAAAAGGACTGGCGGGTATTACCCAGTGGTAGAACACTCATGTGTAAGGCCCTGGGTTCAGTCTCCAGTACAAAAAAAAAAGTATTACTTTAATGTTCTTCTGGGACACTTGATTTGAACCGTCCACCAAAAGGGGCCCTGAAGATATTCAATAGAGAATAGTATAACATATTAAGGCACCCTCCAGGGAGAATTATCAGTGACCAAATTTGGTCATAAACTTCAGGCTGAGTACTTTTTTCAGTCTATAGAAAGTTCTTTCTTAATTCCTTCAGCAGATGTTTTCATAAAATTTATGATGGATTTGGGTACTCTAGTAGCAAATTAAACTAACTACCCTTTAGAAGCCCTAAAAAATGTTTGTATTTAGAAAAATACATATAAAATATTACATAATGATAAGATGGCAGCATTGAGAAAGTGCCAGATCAATGGCATACAAATACAAAATGATGTAGAAGTTTAGAGGAGACTCGTGTAGGCTGGCATGCTAAAGAGAACTTCCACATCTTCAGGAGAAGAATTACAGAACTTACCTAATTGGATTTCTGGGAAGATTAAATGAGAAAATTCATTCAAATTGTTCAGTATAAGGCCAAATATATGGTTAGGAACTCAGTTGGTGTTCACTCTTAATTATTATTAGTGAAAGGAAATGTAGTATGCAGGGTGGATTGGAAACAGAAAAGGTAGTCCTGAGCTAGTCTCTGTTAACTTGACCATGGTCTGTAAGCATTTTCATAAGTTTATTTTAATACCACTATTAGTTCTTGAAGATCCTTAGATACACTAAGGACATTTATGGGAAGACTTTAATATGTATTTTATTGGCTTAGCATCTATAGAATTACTTTGAATTGGCTCTTTTTTCTTATTCTAGATAGAGACTTCACTGGCCACTTACAGAGTACAAAGTCTATTTAGAATGAAATCTGTCTTCATTTGTATCCTAGAGGGTAGAATTCTGTCAGCATATGTATGTGTGTGTGTGTATGTATGTGTGTGTGTGTGTGTGTGTGTATGCACTCTAGTAGGGTAGATATTTGTAGAAGATAAATAATTTTATAATCATCATTGACCAATTCGCATTCTCTTAAATATGGTGGAATATTCATTACTTGTCATTATCCTTGCTTAGATTCCTCTCTAGTTTTTGTTTCCTTGGGGTATGCAGCAGTGTGTCAAGGGTAAGGAAAAAAATCACAGGTAGCATGTCACATTTCCCTTTCTGTAGCTTGTTCCTGGAGTATCAATTGTATAAGAAAAGGTATATATGCAAAATTATTTTCCTTTTTAAACGATCATGGACCAGATGTGGAGGCGCACACCTGTAATCCTAGCGAGTCAGAAGGCTAAGACAGGAGGTTGTAAGTTTGAGGCACGTCTCAGCAATTTAGCTAGACCCTGTCTCAAAAAATAAAAAGGAATGGGGGTGTGGCTCAGTGGTAAAGTGCCCCTGGGTTCAATTCCCAGTTCCAAAACAAATAAACAAAATAACCCCCCATGGATTTCATAGAGCTGCAATTCTCAAAATGTGGTATTACAGACTCTAGGGCTTCTTGAGACCTTTTCCTGAGAGCATGGGAGGTCAGGACTCTTCATAATAGCAGCAAAACATTTTTGGCATTTTTCATTGCATTAGCATTTATTTACACTGATGGCATGAACGATGGTAGATACAAAAACTTTAGTACTATCCAAGGCATTGACATCAAATTCTAACTACTCAGGGAACTGAGACAGGAGGATTGCAGGAGGATTGCAAATTTGAAACTAGCCTTGGCAACTGAAAGAATGAAAAGGTCCTGGGGATGTAACTCAGTGGTAGAGTGCTCCTGAGTTCAATCCCCAGTACCACACATATGTACAGGCAATAAAATAATAATTTTAAAAATAAATTTAAATGGATAAGGGATCTGAATAGACATGTCTTCAATGATGCACAAATGGTTCACTCATGAAAAGATGCTCATTATCCATTAGCCTGCATGTCTATAGGGAATTTTTGTTGTTGTTGTGACCAGGGATTGAACCAGGGGTGATTAACCACTGAACAACATCCCCAGCCCTTTTTATTTTTTATTTTGAGATAGGTCCTCACTAAATTGCTGAGGCTATTTTTGAACTTGTGATCTTCCTGCCTTTGTCTCCTGAGTTACTGGGATTATAGGTGTGGACCACCATGCCTGGCTAGATTAGGAAATTTGAAATTTTTAAATCTGAAATTCTTAGACCCCTCAGTGATCTAGGTCATGGTGGTAGTGGTTGGGTTTTTTTGTTTTGTTTTGTTTTGTTTTGTTTTGTTTTGTTTTGTTTTTGGTGCTGGGGATTGGGCCCAGGGCCTTATCTATGCTCTACTATTTGAGCAACCTCCTCTGCTTTTGTTTTTATGTATCCATTTGCTGTTTATCCTCCCACCCCTCCTTGGGAGGTTCTTGGCTCCAAATTGATTAATAGCTGTTGGTCTTGGAACTGGACTTTCAAAGCTTGCTATTACCCCAAACTGGTGTTGATCGCAAGTCTTCACAGAAATTAACAGTGGCGCCTGCTCACAATGGCAGATTTTCTGCTGGAAAGAATAAAGATGGCAATGAACCTGAAATATGAAGTGCTATAAATAGACATACACTGGTGTACTATGAAGGAAAAATGAAAGTGGATTATCAAAGGGGGAAGGTAGACTTTAGAAGAACGCAGACTGCAACCATTGTGTGCTACCAAGAAATCAAACAAACAGAATAGAATTTGCTGAAAAATAAGAAAAATCAGGCAACATTTGGGAATGCTTAAAAAATCAAAGATTGAAACATTTTGTGCTCTAGGAAGCCACAGAAGTTTTATAATCTTTCTTTGCTTTCTCAATACTGGGGACTAAACGTGGGTTGCACTTTACCACTGAACTGCATCCACTCCTTTTTATTTATTTTTTATTTTGAAGGCAGGGTTTTCCTAAATTGCAGAGCCTGGGCTCGAACTTGCAATCCTCCTGCTTCTGCCTCTGAGTAACTGGGATTATAGGCATATGTCACCCTATGAGCTCTAAACTTTATTTTCAATCCTAGATTTCTTGTAAGAGGGAGAAAAAAGGACCACTCAAGTAGAAATTCTAGGAGTTTTATTTCACCTAATGAGTGTATTTACAAAAAATCCATAGCCAATATCATGTAAAAGACTGAAAGATTTCCCCTAAATTGGGAGTAAGTTAACATGTGTGCTCTTGCAACCTCTATTCAACACTCTACTGGAACCAAGACAATTAAGTAAGGAGAGAAATTAGTCTTCCACATTGGCCTGGAAGAAGTAAAATTATCTTCATGATCTTATATTTAGAAAATTCCAGGGATTCACAAAACACAAATAACTATTAGAACTAATAAACAAGTTCAGTAAAGTTGTAGGATGTAAGGTCAATGTGCAAAAATCTGTTGTGTTTCTGTACATTAGCAATAAACAATCCAGAAATGAAAGGAAAAACAGTTTAATTTATAAAAACATCAGAAGGGATAAAATATTAATAAATTTAGCAAAAATATATAACCTATCTAAAAACTAAGAAACATTATAAAAAATGAAAGATCTAAATAATTGGAAAGAATCTCATGCTCATCAGAACACTTATTTTTAAGATGGTAATACTCCCCAAACTGATCTATAATTACTATCAAAATACCATCTAGCGTCTTTGTAGAAAATACAAGATGATCCTAAAATTCACCTTAAATTCACATGACCCAGAATAGCCAAAAGAATCTTGTAAAAGAACAAAGTTTAAGGTTTCACACTTCCTGATTTTAAAATGAATTACAAAGCTACAGTAATCTAGACTAGCATGGTGGTGGCATACAGGTAGAAATTTAGATCAATGAATTAAGAGTCCAGAAATAAGCCCTCACATTTATGGCCAATTGGTTTTCAACAGGGATGCCAAAACAATCTAATGGGGGATTGAATAATATTTCCAATAAATAATGTTGACACAGCTAGATATCCACATGTAAAAGAATGGTGTTGGACCCCTGCCTCATACCATAAACAAAAATTAATTCAAAATGGTTCAAGCCTGGTATGGTGACACATGCCTAGAATCCCAGATGCTCAGGAGGCTGAGGCAGGAGGATCTCAAATTGGAGGCCAGCTTGCACAGTTTAGCAGGACTGCATCTCAAAACAAAACTTTAAAAAGGGCTGGGGATGTAGCTCAATGGTAGAGTGCTTACCTATCATGCATGAGGCCTTGGGTTTAAACTCCAGTATTACAAAATAAAACAAACTCTCACAGAACGAGAGATTACTTTTGGAAGTCAAATATCTGAAAAGGGACTGTATAAAAAATCACTATAACTTAATAATGAAAGGACAACCCAATTAAAAAAAAAGGTGACTGAATAGATGTTTCTCCAAAGATCCACAAATGGCTAACTATCCTAGAATGGATAATAACAAGTATCAGCAGGGATATGAAGCAATTTGGGGAGTAGCACTCAGTGGTAGAACACTTGCTAGCACATGCAGGACCCTGTATTTGAGCCCCAGCACTGCAAAACAATGACAACAAAAACCAGAATCCTCATGCACTACTGGTATGAAGGTAAAATTCTTCAGTTGCTTTGGAAAACAGTTTGAGAGTTTCCTCAAAAAGTTAAACATAATCTGGGCATTGTAGCACATACCTATAAATCTCAGATACCCAAAAGGCTGAGACAGGAGGATCATAAATTTGGGACTAGCCTCAGCAATATAACAAGACCCTCAGCAACTTAGAAAGACCCTGTTTTAAAATAAAAAATAAAAAGGACTGGGACTGTGGCTCAGTGGTGAAGTGTTCCTGCATTCAATTTCTAGTATCAAAAAAAAGTTAAATATAGTTACCATCTAACCCAATAATTCTACCCCAGGTGTATAATCAAGAAAATTGAAAATATGCTTACCTAAACACTTGTACATGAATATTAATATCAGCATTATTCATAATGGCCAAATGTCCATTGACTGATGAATAGGTTTTAAAAAGGTGATATGTCCATCCAGTGGAATATTATTCAATAATAAAAGGGAATGAAGTATCGATACATACTACCACATTTGTGAACTTTGAAAACATATTGCTAAATGACAGGAATCACAGAAGAACACATGTTCTGTAATTCCGAAGCAAAACTACAGAAACAAAGTAGATTAGTGGTTGACAAGGGATGAGGAGAATTTAACAAAAGTAGTACATAACATATCTGAAAACTAAGGAACATGTAGTAAATTAAAGATCTAAATAATTGGAAAGAATCTCATGTTCATCAGAAGACAATATTTTTAAGATGATAATACTCCCTAAACTGATCTGTAAATTCAGTGCAATTACTTTCAAAATTTCACTTAGCTTCTTTGAAGAAAGTGACAAGCTGATCCCAGAATTCATATGGAAATGAGGTTTAGGGGTGACAAGGTATGTGGGGTTTCTTTTTTGGGATGAAATTGCTCTAAAGTTGATTGTAGTTATGATGGTTGTATAACTATATGAATATAATGAAAGCCATTGAATTGTGACAAAAATACTATCAGGTGAGTTATATGGTATGTGAATTACTTCTCCACAAAGCTTTTATTTAAAAATAACACCAGCTGGGCAAGGTGGCTCACACCTGTTATCCTACTCAGTGATTTGGGAGGCTGAGACAAGAGGATTTCAAGTTTGAGGCCAGTCTCAACAACTTAGCAAGACCTCAAAATAAAGTGAAAAGGGTTGGGGATGTGGTTCAGTGGTTAAGCACCCCTGGATTCAATCCCCAGTATTACCCCCCCACACAAAAAAATTAACACTAAGTATAACATCATTCGTAGACTGATCCAATAACTTATGACATCTATATAACATAATATTATATAGCTTAGTAATTAAATAAGAAGCTGGGTATGGTGGTACATACCTATAATCTCAGCTATTTGAGATGTCAAGGCAGAAGGATTGCAAGTTTGAGGCCAGCCTCAGCAATTCAGTGAGATCCTGTCTCAAAATAAAAAAATAAGAATAACTAAAGATGTAGTACAGTTGTAGAGTACCCTGGGTTTAATCTCCACTACTGCAAAATATAATAAATAGATAAACAGAAAATAAAATGTCCTTGGTGCAAGTGAAGGATGATTTAAGAACTTTTTAAAAAGTCACAATATTGTGATGTTTTACTTATTTTGGAAAAGAAGAAAACAAAGCTGCCTGGAAAGTGTGACCTACTTACTTTAGCTGGATGTGGTAGTACATGCTTGTAATCTCAGCTATTCAGGAGGCTCTGGAAGAAAGATTGCAAGTTTGAGGTCAGACTTGGCAACTTAGTGAGAACCTGTCTCAAAATTAAAAATAGGGCTGGGATGTAGTTCAGTGGTAAAGCACCCCTACGTTCAATCCCAAGTATGGGAGGGGGGAAAATCTCTACCTGCTTTTAATCTGTTTTGGAAAGATGAAGTATAAATAAAATATCAAGAGCAGCCAGCTGTGTGTGTGGCATTATGTTCCATTACTGGGAGTGGGTTGAGACTTGAAAAAGATGACAAGTGCCCTCAATAGGTCCTTGTTGGCACTAATTGAATATCTGCTATGGGCATATGCTGGGCTCCTGAAGTACATTATCTCTAGGCCTAACAACAGCTTTATCAGGTTATCAGGTAGGTGGATATGTCTTTCATTTCATAGATGTGGAAATTGGAAAAATCATAGAAAGAAAGGGCTGGGGTTGTGGCTCAGTGGTAGAGCACTTGTCTGGCACGTGTGAGGCACTGGGTTAGAGCCTTAGCACCACATATAAATAAATAAAGGTATTGTGTCCATATACAACTAAAAAAAAATTAAAGTAAATGGCATAACTGACATTTGAACCCAGGTATATCTGACATTATGGGATGGTGGTGTATAAATATGTAGTTAGAGAACAGTTAAAAATGATTTATTTTGCCAGGCTTGTTGGTATACTCCTGAAATCCTGGTGGCTCAGGAGGCCAAGGTAGGTGGCTTGCAAGTTCAAAGCTAGCCTCAGCAATTTAGGGAGGCCTTAAGCAACTTAACAAGACCCTGTCTCAAAATAAAAACATAAAAAAAAAAAAAAGGGCTGGGATGTGGCTCAGTGGTTGGTCACCCCTGGGTTAAATCCCCAGTACCAAAAAAAAAAAAAGATTTATTTCAAGTCAATCACAGGACTACAAATAATTAGTTTTTGAAGAATTTTTACAGATTAGTTGCCCAGGCACTCATTGAAGGGGAAAGAAGTTGCTACACATTGGAGTGGTTTGGGCAGGCTTCCTTCTGGAAGTGTGGTTTGTATTGGATCTTGAATATATATATATATACGAATGTGTAAAGAAAAAGGTAGTGTCAGTCTGTTCTCAATTCCTGCAAGGGACTAGAAACTTCTTACCTATTTCCCATTGCTCCATTTGAGTGGTGAGGAAACAGGCCTTCCTTTATCACCATCCAAATTAATAGATATTAATTTTTGGCAATGTGATAGACATGAAGTGGAATTTCATTGTTGCAGCCAAATGTTTATTTTTAACTCCCTAATCTTGGTTTAGATGAATGGATTAATAGAAGAGAAAATATACATAACAGGTCAAGACACACCTTTTTGGGAGAATACATATTTAATAGAAATAGTTTTACTCTACTTAGGGAGTTATAGGCTTTCATTATGGTAAAATATCTAATCTGGGACCCTACAGCTGAAATCATGGTAGGTTACTTGCCTGCTTAAAATCTTCTGTGACCTATTTAAGTTAGCAGTTAACTGGTATAGCAGTTGAAAGCACAAATTTAACAATTTTAGAGAAAAAAGGAATAATCCATGAATTTGTCTTTTAGAGTCTAAACTTCATGAAGACAAGAATGGGATATATTTATTTTGTTTGTGCTATATCCCCAATGCCTAGTGCACAGCCTGGCCCATATTGGGTGTTCAATAAATATTTGGTGAATTAAAAAAGAGAGAATGGGTTAGGAATATTGTAGCTCAGTAGAAAGAGGGAGATGGAGGAGGGGGGGGAGAGAGATTGATTGATTGATTGATTTCAAAGGCTTGAATGAACACTGCTGTTGATAGGAATTGGTGGTATCCCAGTACAAGCTTGTGAGTTAATAGATACAGATATATAGATGCACACATATTTGTGTATACATATACTTTCTAGCTCTATCTTCTGGAATGACTTCAGGCAATTGTCACCTCAGCACCAATGAATACCATTAGTGCTATTTCCAATAGAGGGAAACAGGGCTCTTTGGAAGAATTGCTGATTTCAGATTATGGTGGGAAACTTATCTAAACCTGGAATATCTTTGAATCCAGAAAGGAAAGTGTTCAAAGAACAGTGGGGCTACATCAGAAGGACCTGTAGTCAATTTATAAGGACTCCAATGGCCAAATCAGGGACATTGGGTTTTGCTTGTTTTTGGTACGGGAATTTAACCCAGGGGCACTTTACCACTGAGCTACATTTCCCAGTCCCTAATTTATTTTTTATTTTGAGACAAGATCTTGCTAAGTGGCTGAGGCTGGCCTTGAACTTGTGATTCTCCTGCCTCAGCCTCCTAAGTCATCCGATTCAGGAGTATGCTTCTGGGCCTGGCGTGAATCAGGGACATTTTGAGCAACAAAATAAATGATAATAGTAATGGATTATAAGATACAGAATAGGTATGAATCCATGGGTCTATACTGACAAGAATAAATTAATAAGTCAGGGAAGAAGGAAAAATTCATCTTTATAATAGCAATTCAACTAATATAAAAACATTGGTAAAAATAGAAAAGCACCATTTGCAAACACCACAGGAATAATGATGCAAGTAAGAATCATTGAAGGATGCTAAAATTAGCAGGTGAATGTTAAGAAACAATGTTTATTTAGTTATCATATAGTTCCCCCAAGATTTGTAAGTAAAGATACAAAAAAAAAAAAAGCTATTTTATGGTTTTATGATACAGAAATCTGGCAGATGCTCTTTTTTCTTTCTTTCTTTTGTTTTTTGGGGGTGGTGGTGGTGGTGATACTAGGAATTAAATTGAGTGGCACTTTACCACTGAACTATATCCCTAGCCCTTTTTTATTTTGAGATAGATTCTCTCTAAGTTGCTTAGGGCTTCACTAAGTTGCTGAGACTGGCCTCAAATGTGCTGTCTCTTGCCTCCTGCATAGCTGAGTCTGACAGACGCTATCTTAACCAAGTGATCAAAATTAAATCACCACAGTGGTACAAATCCATGTCATGATCCTTCTGATAATCAATATAAATGATACAACATTACTTCTGTGATGTTATTGCCAAAAATGTATGGCCTGAATTTGATCATGAGGAAACATCAAATAAACCCAAATTGAGGGACATTCTACCAAATATTTGCCAGTGCTCTTCAAAAGTGACAAAGTCTGGGAGCAGTGGCACACACCTGTAATCCCAGTGACTTGGGGGCCTGAGGCAGGAGGATTGTGAATTCAAATCCAGCCTCAGCAACTTAGCAAGACCCTGTCTCTAGATTAAAAAATAAAAGGACTGGGGATGTGGCTTAGTGAGAAAGCACCCCTGAGTTCAATCCCCCAGTACTAAAAAAGAAAAAAAAAAATTGTCAAGAACTGCTGCTTTTGGTGACAAATGTCTGTATCTAGTGACTGAGGAGACTGAGGCAGGAGGATCACTTGAACCCAAGAGTTCAAGGCCAGCCTGGGCAACATAGTGAGACTGGCTGTCTTAAAAAAAAAAAAAAAAAAAAAAAAAAAAGGCTCAAGTTTAATCACCAAGTGGATAGAGATTGAAATGACATATTAGTCACTTTTCTAGGAGTATTTAAAAGAAATATGTTTTCAAATATTTGAACAAGAAAACTCTACTTTTATTAGGAAAATACTATGTACCCACAGTAAAATAATATATTCCATGGAGAAAACATTTGTTTTGCAGTGCTGGGGATTAAACCGTCTAGAGCCTCTTGAATGAAAGACAAATACTGTGCCACTGGGTTATGTCCCCAGATCCATACTAAAATTACTGTGATATTTTAACAAAAATACTACATGTCCATGGTAAAATACTGTTATCACGATAAACATTAAACAGTAAAAATTGGCTAAGAGAATACCTGAGTAACCCTTTGTAGCAGATACTGTGGTGTTCCAGTTCTCCCCTCTTCTGGCTGACGTACCTATTCCTCAGCTGCTGGACTTTTAGATGTTAATGGTGCGAAACTTTTTTTTTAATGCTGAAATTGAAACTAGTATCTTGTGCATACTAAGCATGCCTCTACCACTGAGATACACCCTCAGCATTGCCCCGTTTTTGTTTTTGTTTTCCCCCTGCGTATTACCTTAGTATATACAGTATTGCTTCATCTGCCAGTGACTAGCTGATGTAGGGTACAAAGACCTTACTTCATTTGAAAACAGATCTGAGGGACTATTCTAGCTCCTGAACTTATCACAGCATCAACTGAGGACTCATTTGCAATCACATTAGGGTTCAGTGATTTTCTTTTAATGATTTTTCAAGACTTTCTCATTAATTGTGCCCTCCCCAATAGATCACTTGTATGCAAATCTTGGTCTTAGAGTTTCTCTAAAGGACTCAACCTATGAAATTCTCCATTTACTCTTCCTACCCCTGAAGGCTTGCACCACTAGAACGTCTTTGTTATTTTTTGTTTCTTTTTTCAAACTTTTAAAATCTTAATAAATATATTAAAAAGTGCCCAAATTAATGACACTTGATGAACTTTCAAAAATTTTTGGCAGTATTTTGATCAAAGACAAAACAAAATGAGTTTGGATGGTTTGAGACCTAAAAAAGTTTATAAGTTCCTCATGCTGAAAACTTTGAGAGAAAGGAGTGTGTTGCCAAGGGAAATTAGAATTTTCTCAGTTTTTAAAAGGCAGTTATTTTTTGGTTGACTGTAGTGCACTCTGAAATTAGATGAATACATTTTATCTTGCATTAGGTGAAAGGAGGGAAATAACCATTTCCCTCCCTTGAAGGAAGGGAATCAGTTCACTTGGAAGGGACAGAAAAAAAAAAAAAAATCATCCTCTTGAAAGTCAAATATCTGTAAGTCAAAAACATATCAAAATATTGCTAAAAATTCAACTAATCAAGATTTTCCTGTGAATCAAACTTAATGCTATTTATAGTTCAACCTAAGTTCTTTTTACAACTATTTGGATTTTAACGTAATATTTCAAGAATCTTTCCATGATCTTGTTCATCAGTGGTAAATACAGCTTTCACTAAAGGTGTTCACTTTCTGGTCAGTTTTTTCCTTCACTACCTGCTGCTCACCCTTGTTTTCTCCTGCCTAGATGACAATAACCAGCTTCCTAATCTATTGTCTCTGTTTCCACTTTGAGCCCCACCACAGTCAATTCTTCACACAGAGCCAAACTGATCTTTTTAAAGCTTAAATCTGATCATGTCATTGGCCCTCCTCGAAACTCTCCAGGGAATTTCCTTCTCATTTAGGAAAAAAGTAAAAAAATCTTAACAGCCTAAAAGGTTTCCATCCTGGGCTCTATGCTCAGGATCCTGTCTCATCTTGTATTGTTTTGCCCCTTGCTCACTTGCTTTCTGGCTTCAGTAGATTACAAGTTTCCCTAAGGCAGAGGTCTGTAAACTAAGGCAGAGGTCAAATTTTGCTGGAGGCCTATTTTTATAGTACCAGGGAACTAAGAATGCTTTTTACATTTTTATAGGATTGTAATATAAGAACAATAAGAACAGAAAGGATGAATGTGCAACAAGAGACCTTATGTGCCTTGTGAAGCCTAAAATATTTACTATATAGCTCTACAGAAGAGGCTGCCAACTTGGGCTCTAAGGCTGCTGCCTTTTTTTTTTTTTTTTCTCCACATGGTGCTGGAGATTGAACCCAGGCTTTGTACACGTTAGGGAAACACTACTGAACTATACAACTAGCCTCTGCAAGCAGGCCTTTAATGATCATTTAATCTAAATGCCCACCATATTCTCTCAATCACATCACTTTTTGTTCTTTGTAGCACCTATATCTACCTGATATTTTCTTTAATTTTTTTCAACAACCATCCTTTTCTTTACTCTTCTCCCCTTGCAGAAAGATCTTGTCTTTCTTGTTTAGTACTTTTAAGTGTTCTCTGTCTCTCTTTTTGGTCCTGGGGATAAAACCCAGGGGCACTTTGCCATTGAACTAGCCCTCTTTCTTTCTTTCTGGTAGTGGGGATTGAGCCCAGGGGTGCTTTACCACTGAACCACATCCCCAGCCCTTTTTGAATTTTTTATTTTGAGACAAGGTCTCGCTAAGTTGCTGAGGTTCACCCCTGAATTTGAAATACTCCTACCTCAGCCTCCCAAGTAGCTGGGATTACAGGTACTTTTGAGTATTCTTGATTATACAGGTATATGGAAGGTAGGAAGAATAGTGAGCATTGGACCCTATCACACAGGAGACACTCAATAAATGTGTTGAATAAATGCAGATGCAGTTTGTTTCTGCATATGAGCTTTGGGGCTTTATGTTGTTGCTGTTGTTGCTCTTGGCCTCTCTGGGAAGACTTACAGTGGAAACTGCAATGACTTTGGAAAGGAACCACTCTAGAAAGGAGATGCAAAACAAAACCTCTTCCTTAAGAGAACAAATAAACTTCTCTTTTTCCTCCTTTATTTCTCTGGTAGTGGCCAACATGTTCAGAGTTGGATGTTTCCAAGGGATACCTTAAGCACTTCTATTTTAAAACAGGAAAAAAAAAAAAAAGAAAGAAAGAAAACTTTTCTTTCATCCTTTTCTTCTGAGAGAGGAATTTTGCAGAAGGATAAGACTAATTGAGATCTTTGTTTCTAAGAGGCTTCCAGGCTTTTAGGTGGAAGCCTCTGTTTGGGAGATGGATTTAACTATGAAACACTAAGAAGAGCCAGTTTTGGTCTCAAAAGAATAGCTAAACCAGTTGCAATGGTGCATGCCTATTACCCCAGTAACTTAGGAGGCTAAGTCAGGAGTATTGTAAATTTAAGGCCAGCCTCAGAAATTTATTATTATTATTATTTGGTACCAGGGATTGAACCCAGAAGTCTTTACCACTGAGCCACATCCCCAGTCCTTTTTATTTTACTTTTTAAATTCTGAGACAGGGTCTCATAAGTTGCTCAGGGCCTTGTTAAATTGCTGAGACTGACTTTGAACTTGAGATCCTCCTGCCTCATCCTCCTGAGCCACTGGGATTACAGGTGTGGCCTCAGCAATTTATTGAGACCCTAAGCAATTTAGCAAGATTGTCTTACAAAATAAAAAGGTCTGGGGATGTGGCTTGGTGGTAAAGCGCCCCTGGGTTCAATCCCCAGGACCCCTCCCCCACCCAAAAAAGAGAGAAGCTAAGAACAATCTAAATAGGGCTTGTTCTAGGTAATCAGGTCTGGTGGGGAGTAAAAAAAAGTCCCCAAACCACAGGTCTTAGATTTTTCAGGGGTTTCATTGTTTTAAATTGTAAGACCATATGCTTCAACGTTTTTTTTTTTGGTAGTTTGGGTTGAACTTGGGGGTGCTTTACTATAGAACTACTAGCCCTTTTTATTTTTTTATTTTGAGATAGGGTCTCACTAAGGTACTAGGTACTTAGGGCCTTGCTGAATTGCTGAGACTGGCCTTGAACTTGCAATCCTCTGACTCAGCCTCCCAAATTGTTGGGATAACAGGATAACACAATTTTTTTTTTTGTACTGAGGATTGAACCCAGAGATGCTTAACCACTGAGCCACATGGTCCACCCTTTTTTATTTTGAGAAAGAAGTCTCACTAAGTTGCTGAGGCTGGTCTTGAGCTTGTAATCCTCCTGCCTCAGCCTCCTGAGTCTCTGGGTCTATAGGTGTGTGCTGGACCCCAGCTTAACTTTTTTTTCTTAATGATTTTTTAGTTGTACATGGACACGATATCTTCACATTTATTTACTTATTTTTATGTGGTGCTGAGGATTTAACTGAGTTTCTCACCTGTGCAAGGCAAGCACTTTACCACTGAGCTACAGCCCCAGCCCCTGTATTAAATTTTGATTTGGAAAAAATACGGTCACAAAAGAAACGAACAAGTTGGATGTGGTGCATGCCTGTAATCCCAGTTGTTCCGGAGGCTGAGGCAGGAGGATCACGAGTTGAACAGCAAGAAGCTAAGCAACTCAGTGAGATCCTATCTCTAAATAAAATACAACTCCCCAAAACCAAAACCAAAAACAAAAAATGGCTGGGGATGTGGCTCAGTGGTTGAGTGCCCCTGAGTTCAATCCCCAGTACTCTCCCCCACAAAAAAAACAAAAACAAAAACAAGACAACAACAACAAAAAGGAATGAACAGCTAGAGTCAGTCAGAAGCCTGATTGTAAGGAAGATATAGACCCTGGGTGTGAGAGTAGGTGAGAGGTTAGAGTTGAGCTTTGGATCTAAGGTAGATGAGAACTTATTATCTACTACTTACAATTGTGTCAGCTAGGCAGTTATTTATCATTTCTCAGCCTGGGTTTCTTTTTTTTAATTATTCTAATTAGTTACACATGACAGCAGAATGTATTTCAACTAATTGTGCACAAATGGAGCACAACTTCTCAGTTCTCTGATTGTACACGATACAGTCACACTATTCGTGCAATCATACATGTGTATAGGGTAATAATATTTGTCTCATTCCACCATCTTTCCTAACTTCTACCCACTCCCCTCCTCTCAGTCCCTTCTGCCCAATCCAAAGTTCCTCCATTCTTCTCTTGCTCACCCCCTCCCCCAAATTATGGATCAGCATCCACATATCAGAGAAAACATTTGATCTGTTTTGGGGGATTGGCCTATTTCACTTCACATGATATTCTCCAGCTCTATTCATTTATCTGCAAATGCCATAATTTCATTCTTTTTTAAGGCTTAGTAATATTCCATTGTGTATAAATAACACATTTCTTTATCTGTTCTTCTATTGAATAAGCCTGCGTTTCTTTATCTGAAAAATGAGAATGATAGTTCTGTCTGTCAGTATTGGAGAATTCATGATAAGTCATGAAAAATTCTCATTTACAAACCTACATGGACAAAGTTATCAGAGAATACTAGTCAGTATAACAATCATCATTACCAGATGAAGAAGATATTCTCTCAGGGGACTGGGATTGTAGCTCTGGGGTAGAGTGCCTGCCTAGCACATGTGAGGCACTGGATTTGATCGTCAGCACCACATAAAAATAAATAAATAAAATATAGGTATCTACAACAAAAAATTTTAGAAAGATATTCTCTCAGTACACAACAATTTAGAGCAAATAAGCAACAAAAGGACTGGGGATGTGGTTCATTGACAGAGTGCTTACCTGGCATGCACAAGGCCCTGAGTTTGATCCCTAGTACTGTAAAACAACAACAACAGCAACAACAAATCTGCATCTTAGGGCAATTTAGTGATGCATCTATTTCCATAAGTAGGAAACAGCATAGGAAGAGGAAGGATAAGAAATATCTGGATAGCATGATCTTTATGCCTCTAAGAGAATGGGCTTAGGACAACTCATTTGACTCCTGATAAGTGGAGACAAGTGTAGAATTTTTAGACCCAGACCATCTGCATGTCAGATGGACTGATTTTGATTTTGTACATTGACTTTTACTACATTACAGTTTATTGAATATGTTTTCATATACATGAATATAATTTTGATTATTTAGATAGAGCCACTGTTATATATTGTCTCCATTTTATTCCAGACAAAACAAAAACTGATAAACTGAAAACAGAGGTTTTAGAGTCAGGTTTTTTTTTTTTATTTTTTATTTTTTTTGTGTGGTGCTGGGGTTTGAACCCAGGGCCTTGTGCTTGCGAGATGAGCATTCTACCTACTGAGCTATCTCCCCCGCCCTAGAGTCAGGTTTTAACTTAGAGAAAGTGTCAGGTTTTAACTTAGAGAAAGTTACTTTAGCCTCTGGGTCTTCATCTGTGAAATGGGACTAATGAAGGTATAGAACTCTTAGGGGTCATCACATGAACAAAGTATGTGTCATGGAAAGTAGTATCAGTTCAACATAATATTTGTAGTTGTTATCACTCAGCACCATACAGCTAATAAGTGGTAGAACTTATTAGAACTTATGCTATGGAAGGCACTACCACTGAGCTACACCTCTAGCCCTGGATGTACCACTTAGAAACTGTGTCTTATAACACTTCTGAGCCTGAGTGTCTACTGTCAGGGAGCCCAATAGTCATCCTCAGTGCTGTCACCTGTTCATATATTCTCTTTATAGAAATTTGGAAGAATTGCCTCTTTTTTTCAGGCAGATGCAGCTCTGTACTAAGGTCCATGAGCTTGGCGAGAAGAACTTTGGCTACATTTCAGTCTCTACTCTTCTTCTTGGCTACCCTTCTGGTGCTGGTGCATTATGTAATCTGTAAAAAGTAAAGGTGAGGGCCCTGTCTCTACTAGTAATCTATTCACTGTACAGGCTGTTAACATCAAATCAGATAATAAAAGTGAAGGAGTTTGGTAAAATCTAATTCCCTCTGTAAAGGTAAGGCACTGATATACAAACACTACTTGATTTCAGATACAAGAATCCAAGGGCTACCTGGGTAGACACACTGACCTTGCCCTTTTCCTTTTGTTCTGATGATGCCTATGACTCATTAGCCTATATAGAACCTATTAACTGCTGGTTGTTAGATTAGGCCTTCTGGCAAAGAAAGGTTTCCTTCTTTACTTCTGGCATATACTAGCCTTACTCTGTGGATCTACAGTGACTGAAATCAAATCTTTTGATGAGTCATCTTTTTTTTTTTTTTTTTTTTTTTTTTTTTTTTTTTGGTATTGGGGTTTAAACCCAGCGGTTTGTAATCACTGAGACACATACCCAACCATTTTTTATTTATTTATTTTTCTTAGGACCTTGCTAGCTAAGTTGCTGAGGCTGGTGAACTCATGATCCTCCTGCTTCAGCCTCCAAAGTGGCTGGTATTGTAGGCATCTGCCACTTGGTACCATGCCCAGCCTGATGAATCATCTTCTTGAAGACAGTCATGCTGTGGTGAGACTGGTTCTTGCCCACAGGTGGAATTTGGAATTCTTTGGTTAAAGCTTATCTTTGATTTTCAGGCAAAGGTCATTACATAAAAGCTTTGTGTCATGGGAGACAGAGAAGTTGCTGAGCCACAATTTGCCCTCTCCATACCTCCAAAGCCCAAGCTGTCTCCAGGGCTGTATGGATCAAGTAGGAGAAGAGGTCCAGCTTATATGTGTTAGTAATTGAAACAGCTTTAGAGTCAAACCTGAAATTAGGCCCTAGTTATGCTACTAGTTTTGTGACTGTGGGTGGGTAAATCACCTAAGTTTTCATTGTTATGTGCTATTAGGGACAAAAACAGTATTTACCACATAGGTTTATTGCATGGGTTAAGTGACTTACTATGTGGAAAGTTCCGAGGGTTATATCTGGCACACAGTGTATGTGCCATAAATGTTAACTGCTATCATTACTAAACCCTAGGTAAGATACTCTATCTAACCCTAAAGAAGAAAAGAAGTAAATTAGAATGCTTTCCCTCAAGGAGGTTATAGTTATACTTGGGGGTTGACATACAATAAAAGGTAAATAGATATACAAAATAATAAATAATGAGGTATAAATATATGATGTTGTTAGGAGCTAGAGTTTAAACTGGTCCAGGAAGAAAGAGATTAGGATAAATAGCATTTAGGAGGCACTTCATATGGGGTCTGTAACATCCCAAGGTTCAGGACCATAAGTAGACCACTTTTCTTAGAGAAATGGGGATAATGCTGTCTGGGGACACAGGTTGAGATTAAATGGAGGTGCCCTAAATACTGTAGTTAAGTGTTCGAATCTTGCCCCATAGGCAATGAGAGTGATAGGAGGAAACTTGTACATGGGAATGTTCATCAGACAGCAGGAGAGCTCATGAGGAAGTGTTCAAAATTACAGCTTAAACTTTGGGAATAGGGCTAAAATTGTGAAAGCTGATACCTCTAAGGCCAGCTTGTGGCTCCAGTTTTGTGAGGACAGCTTTTGAATAGCATTGTGTGTATTTGCTTCTATAAAGTATTGTGGAAGAACACATGATCTTTCAGAATATATATATTTTTAGGTAAAATAAAATATAAAATGACATCATATAGGGAGAAGAAATGACATATAAAGCTTGACTATATTTTCTAAAATCATTCTGCAGTTTTTGCAGAGTGTTCTTGTAACTGAATTAACATGATTACATTAAGAAAGTGAACAAGCTACATCTGAGTAAAAGGAGGTATGCTGTATTAAAAATTATCTGTAAAGGAATGGATATTATGGTGAAGGGGCTCAACTGTATTGAATAAAATCTAAAAATAGCATGAGGCAACATTAAGAACCAATCAAATATAAATTAATAGATGAGGAAAAGGAGAATGGGAGAGGGAAGGGAGGATGGGAGGGAAAAGGAGGAGGGAAAGGGGGATCATGAACTGAAATGGAATTCCATGTATGAGTTTGTTGGGATGAACCCAATTACTATGCATAATTATAAAGCTCTAAAGAAAAAAAAAACAAGTATAAGTTAGGGAAACAGGAAAGTAAGGAGTTATTTTAATTGCATAATTAGAATACTTCTTGAATTTCTATAATTCATCACTGTGTTGAAAATATTAAAGCAGGAAGATTATAAATTCAGAGCCAGTCTCAGCAACTTAGGGAGATCCCCCCCAAGCAACTCAGCAAGACCCTGTCTCAAAATAAAAAATAAGAAGGGCTGGGGATGTGGCTCAGTGGATAAGTGCCCCTGTGTTCAATTCTCAGTACCAAAAAAAAAAAAAAAAAAGCTCACAAAATAAAAATATTTTTGAAGTAGTATTTGCAATTTAAAAATAAATTTGGAAGTTATGTTAAGTATGAGTTTCATACCTCAGAAAACCTGAGGTATTTTACAACAGAATAAACCCTGTACTCAGTCTGTGTTGGTGCTGCCATGAGAAGTTCAGAAACATATTGATGTTCCTTAGAAGAAAGAAATTTGCCAGTTGTTGCCATTAAAGTTTCATGCTGGGGACCAAGATAATTAAAAAAAAAAAAAATAGCATGGGGCACTCTTATTTAAGAGTACAAATTTAGCTGGGCGTGGTGGCACATGCCTGTAATCCCAGCAGCTCAGGAGGCTGAGGCAGGAGGATTATGATGAGTTCAAAGCCAGCTTCAGCAAAAGTGAGGCGCTAAGCAACTCTGAGACCCCGTCTCTAAATAAAATACAAAATAGGGCTAGGGACATGCTCAGTGGTCATGTGCCCCTGAGTTCAAGCTTCGATACCACCCCCAAAAGTACAAATTTAGATGCTGGTGTAAGTTCACAAATTGTATGTATGCATGTTGTGGGGAGTTGATGCTGGGGATCAAACCCAGGGCTTTGTGCATATTAGTCAAGAATTTTACCACTGACCTATAGCCTCAGCCCTGTCACAATTTTTGACACACAAAATCTTTATATAAGCCAGGCATAGTGGTGCATGTCTGTAATCCCAGCAATCTGGGAGACTAAACCAGGAAGATCACAAGTTTGAGGCTAACCTCAGCAACTTAGCCAGGCCCAAAGCAACTTAGTGAGACCCTGTCTCTAAATAAAAAATAAAATGGGCTGAGGATGTGGCTCAGTGGTTAAGCATCCCTGGGTTCAATCCCCAGTACAAAACAACAACAACAACAGCAACAAAACCCTTTACATAAAAATATATAACATACTTAGCATTTTTGATATTCAAAATGATCACAGCCAAGGGCTAGGGGTGCAACTCAGTGGTAGAGCACTTGGCTAGCATAGGTGAAGCCCTGGGTTCAAGCCTCGACACCTCTAAAAATGAAAGAATAAAATAAAAATTTAAAAAGAAAGATGAACAAAAATATGTGAAACATCTAAACTCTGGGTTTTTATTTTCCTTTTTCTAGTACTGGGCATGAAACCCAGGGGTACTGTACTACTGAGAGACATTTTTTTTTTTTTTTTTTTTTCCAGACAGGGTCTCACTAAGTTGCTGAGGCTAGCCTCACTGGGATTATAGGCCTTGTCATCGTGCTGGGCATTTTTTTCTTTTTTCTTTTTCTGCAGTGTTGGGTATTGAACCCAGGGCCTCATGCATGTTAGGCAAGCACTCTATCAATGATCTATATCCCCTGGCCAATAAACTGTTATTCAGCATTTCCGTTTCAGAACCAGTGCCTAGTTTACAAGGTAACTTTCCAAATCCCAGAGCTCTTTTAGGAGAGGCAGACATGTAAACGAATAATTATATTTGAATATGAAGAATACTAGAGATATGTGTGTATTATAGAGGTCTGTAAAGGAAAAATGGGTAATTCTGCTCATATGGTCAGGGAAAAGTTGGAAAACAGACATTTATATTGGGTTCTAATGGGTGAATAGTAGTAGTTTTCACGAGATAGAAAGGTATTGGACTGGGGTTGTAGTTCAGTAATGGAGTGTTTGTCTAGCATGTGTGAGGCACTGGGTTTGATCCTCAGCACCACATAAAAATAAATAAGTAAAATAAAGGTATTGTGTCTATTGACAACGAAAAAAGATATTTAAAGAAAAGAGAGAGAGGGTTGGGGAGATAGCTCAGTCTGGTAGAGTGCTTGCAAGCACAAGGCCCTGGGTTCAATCCCCAGCACCGGAAAAAAAAAAAAAAAAAAGAGAGAGAGAGAGAGAGAGAGAGAGAGAAAGGTAGTTCAGGCAAAAGGAACTACATGTGCAGACGCATGATGATAGAACAGCATGGTTCTTCCAGAGACCTGTAGGAATTTGTTATGGCTAGGAAGAAGAGTAGGAGTAGAAGAATTAATTGTATTCTTTGAGAAAGAGAAAAGTCATTAAAAGCTCTAGGAAGAGCTTAACATGACAAATCTGGAAGGCACACTTGGAAGGGTACTAGATGAGAGATACTAAATTATCTCCATAGTTCAGGGGCAGTATTATACTGGCTGTGAATGAAAAGGAGGGTGTGCAGTATTAAAAAGTTAGTGACCAGTTAGACTCGTCTCGGGGTGCAGAAGGGAAAGGACAGAATCATGTCCAGATTCCTAACCTGAGTGACTAGTTTGATGGTGATTGCATTAAATAGGATAAATCAGCCAAAAACAATGGAACAAGCACATTTGTGGGAGAATTACTATAGGATCCCTAGATAGTGAAGTTGTTGGTTAAATAGTGGTTTTCAGTTTAGCAAAAAGATTTGACCTGGAAACAGACAGTGGTGTCCATGAATTGTCTAGGGAGAGAATATAGAATTAAGAGAACCTGGGGGAAGCTTTACAAAGAGGGCAGTAGTAGACTGTCCAGTTTTCTGATTTTTCATAGTGAACACATCTGTATAAGAGAATATAATTTAAGAAAGAGGGGGCTGGGGAGATAGCTCAGTTGGTAGAATACCATGCAAGCACAAGGCCCTGGGTTCGATCCCCAGCACCCCCCAAAAAAAGAAAGAGTATTGCTAGAGTCCCATTTATATGCCCCTTTTATCTCATACTAATCACCATTTCCCTGGAATAACCATTTTGATTTTATTTTCCTTTCTTTGATGATGAGTCAGGTAGAACACATTTTTCATATGCTTTTTTGTCATTTAAGTATCTTTTGTTGAAGCCTCTCACTAATTTTTCTTCGGGATGTCTATTTGTTTTTTGTTTGTTGTTTTTATTTTGGTGGTACTAGGAATTGAACCCAGGGTACTCTACCACTAAGCTATAGCCTCAACCCTCTTTACTTTTTATTTCAAGTCAGAATCTTACTAAATTGCCCAGACTGACCTTGAATTTGCAATCCTCCTGCCTCAGTCTCCTGAGTTGCTGGGATTACAGGTGTATGCTACTGCATTGGCTGCGCTGTCTGCTCTTCTTGTTTATTTTGTTTTGTGGTGCTAGGAATTGAACCCAGGCCTCTCATAGGCTAGTTAAGTGCTTTATAGCTGAGCTACATCCCTGGCCTCCGGAGTATCTGCTCTTTATTTATTACTTTGTAAGAATTCGTTATATTTTAGTTACAGGTCTGATTGAAAAAATACAGACACATATATTTCATATATTTTCTTCTATTTCTGTGAGTTTTTACTCTAAACTTTTTTTTTTTTTTCTTTTTTGATACTGAGCATTGATCCCAGGGGCACTTTGCCACTGAGCTACATCCCAACCCTTTAAATTTTTATATTTTTTTCTTTTGAGACAGGATCTTGCTAAGTTGCTGAGGCTGGCCTTGAACTTCCAATTCTTCTGTCTTAGCCTCCCACGTCTCAGGGATTATAAGCATGCACTGATTCACTTTAATTATGTTGTTTGGTAGATATTCTTAATTAGTCCAGTTTATTAAAGTTTTCATTTATGGCTATTGCTTCTGTAACCAATTTAAGAAATTGTTGGGGCTGGGGATTTAGTGTACTTAGTGTGTGTACTTACCTTACGTGAGGCACTGTGTTCAATCCCTAGCATAAAAAAGTAAATAAAACAAAATAACCAAAACTTAAAAGGAAGAAAAACTGTTGCTTGTACTAATGTTATAAAGATAAGTTCCTGTTATCTTTTAAAGATTTTATGTTTACCTTTTACATTTAGATTTATAATCCATCTGGAATTGTTTTTCATGTATTATAATATAAATGTAAAGTTTTCTTTTTTCCATATGACTATTAAGTTGACTCTAATACCCTTACATCCCTTATTGAAAAGATCATCCTTTCATTACCACAGTGTTACTGCTTTCATAATTTTATTGACTATACATATGTAGTTCTGTTTATGGACTTTTAATTTTGTTTCATTTGTCTAGTTGCTTATCCTTATATGAATAACCATACAGTCTAATTACTATTGCTTTCTAATAGATCTTGATATCTGGTGATATAAGTATTTTAGGTATTTTGTTGTTGTTGTTTGTTTGCCACCTAAATTCTGTGGCATTCTTTTTTTTTTCTTCTTAACTACCTACCCACATCCCCAGCCCTTTTTATTTTTTATGAACTTGTGATCCTCCTACCTCAGCCTCCTGAACTGCTGATTACAGGCGCATGCCACCACACCTGGCTTCCTTGGCATTCTTGGCCATTTGGATACAAATATAAATTTAATTCAAATATTTACTAAATATACATTTATTATGTGCTAGGCATAAGGATAGGTATTGAGAAAATAGCCATCAATGTAAGCCAAACATGGCTTATAATCATACCTTTAATCATAGTGACTAGGGAGGCTGAGGCAGGAGTGTTGCAAGTATGAGACCAGCCTCAGCAGCTTAGTGACATCTCATCTCAAAAATAAAAAGAGGCCCTGGGGAGATAGCTCAGTCGGTAGAGTGCTTGCCTTGCAAGCATAAGGCCCTGGGTTCGATCCCCAGTCCCCCCCCCCCCAAAAAAAATAAATAAAAAAATAAAAAGAGGCTGGATGTGGTGGCACATGCCTGTAATCCCAGCAACATGGGGGGCTGAAGTAGGAAAATTACAAGTTTGAGGCCAGCCTCAGTAACTTAGTGAGACCCTAAGTAACTTAGTGAGACCATCTCAAAATAAAAAATAAAAAGGGCTGGGGATATAGCTGAGAAGTAAAGCAACCCTGGGTTAGATCCCCAATACCAAAAAAAAAATAAATAAATAAAATAAATAAATAAATAAATAAAAAGGGCTGGGGATGTAGCTTAGTGGTAGAGGGCCTCTGAGTTCTATACCCAGTACCTCCCTTCCCCCAACCTCCTGGAAAAAAAGTCTTGATCCTTTCTTACATTTGGAAAAACCAGTCACATAGGGTGAGATGAGAGAAGAGGGTCAAGAATGGACTCCCAAGGAACTCAATATTTAAAGTCAGTTAGCAAATCTTGGTGCAGTGGCCCATGCCTGTAATCATAGTTACATGGGGAAGCTGGGGCAGGAGGATCACAAGGAGGCCAGCCTGAGGAATTTATCAAGACCCTGTCTCAAAAAATAAAAAAAGGCTGGGGATGTGGCTCAGTGGTAGAGTACCCCTGGGTTCAATCCCCAGTACTACAAAATAAATAGATTTAAAAACAAAATAGCTGGATGTGGTGCCTGTAATCCCAGTTATTGGGGAGGCTGGGGCAGGAGAATCACAAGTTCTGGGCCAGACTTACCAACTTAGTGAGACCCTGTTTCAAAACAACAATAACAAAGGACTGGAGGTGTAGTTCAGTGGTAAAAGGCCATGGATTCAATGCTCAGTGCCATGATGGTAATGATGATGATAAAGTCAGTTAGCTAAGAAGATAGAGGTGAGCCCCTGCACAATTCCAAGTGTAAGAAAACCAAGAAAGGACAACATGAAGGCGGCAAAGGGAAAAAGGTGTATTTAGAGTGTGGTCAGTTATATCAATGTTTCTATAAGGTCAAGAAAGATAGACAAAACATCCATTGGACTTAGCTCAGAGTGCCACCTTGGAGAAGCAATTTCTGAAGGGGTGTGTGGTGTGTGTCTTTATTAGGTTGTAAACTCTTGGGTTGGAACAAAGTTCCCCATCCAATTAGTTTGATTAATGTTATTGCATGATGATAAGATGATCTGCATACTGCTGAATATCATAAAGGCCCAAATGTATTTCTCTTTTAATACCGCTCCTCTTCATATCCATTCTTACAGCTGATGGAAGAACAATTGTTCTTCTAAGTGAAGTATAATTTAATACTAAAACCTTGGTTGTTTTAGATAATAGTTATCCTTTATCTACTTATGCATTTATTCAGCAAGCATATATGATGGCACACACCTGTATTCACAATGATTTGGGAGGATTGCTAGAGTTCAGGAGTTAGAGGTCAGCTTGGGGAACATAATGAGTCCTTGCCTCAACAAAACAAAACAAAACAAAACAAAAAAACCCACAAAGAACCATATATGGAGCAACCACCAACTACCAACTACCTAGACTTATACGAACTCTGCTAGGGGTATAAGTAGGGAAAGAAAAAGGAAGGAAGGAAACCCAGAAAGATGTATTTAGCCCATGTATATCTTAGTTAACTCTGCAAACTATTTTTACAAACTTTAATCACTACTCAAAAGGGGTTCATAATTAAGCTCTATGACCTAAAACAATTTCAGAAAGTGGGCAGGCATGGTGACACATTCCTGTAATTCTAACAACTTGGGAGATTGAGGCAGGAGGGTTAACAAGTTTGAGGCTAACCTTGACAATTTAGTGAAACTCTGTCTCAAAATAAAATAAAAATGGCTTGGCATGTAGCTCAGTGGTAGAACACTATTGGGTTCAGTCCCCAGTACCACACACATACACAAACAAAATTTATTTTTCTTAAAGTGCCTCCTTTTTGGTTAGATGAAAATCAGGATTTCAGTAGAGAAGGGCGCTTTGTCTTTGTTGAAGGTTCTCTATAACTTGTTTTCTTGGTTTGTATTTATACCTTTATATATATGTTTGAGTTATCTTCCTTTATTTTAATTTTAAGCTTGAGTGCTTATTTTAGGAAAGGAAGAGCAGAGATTAGTTCATTTTCAAATACAATAAAAACTTCATTAAGTATGGGCAATGCTAATTATTTATCATTATCAAGGATCAGGACCAAAGTTTATCTTTCTCCATTGGGTGCATTATTAGTAGACCAGCACTTTGGGTTCAGGTGGATTAATAAAGGTTCAAGTAAACCATTTCAAGCACATCTGAATAACTTAAAAACTTCTACTTTACTGATACAGTATTGACATATTAATTTTGAATAATTTTAAAAATGTTTCTTAAAGTTAGAATTTTATGAGGATGCTTTTTTTTCCCTTTATGTTGAGTACCTGCAAATGTAGTAGAAGTTTGATAGGTTAGCAAAGTCTTCAGAAATAAGTTTAACCTTGAGTCGATTCTCGCAGATTCTGGAGTATAAGGTGAGTACTAGGCCTTGGCAGAAGGGAGGCTCCCACTCCCCACACGGGGAACTGAACCCAGGACATTGTGCTACCACTGAGCTATACCCCCAGCCCTTTTATTTTTTAAGCTTTTAGATTGGGTCTTGCTAAATTACTAAGGCTTGTGATCCTTCTCCCTCAGTCTCTGGGGTCACTGGGATTCAGGGTGTCACCTCTGTTCCCTGCTACAAGTGAGGCAGGCTGGATGTCTTTCTTCGTTTCCTTTCTCTTTTTTCTGTTTCTACTTTCTTTCGAATGGGGTAGGGTAGGGTGTAGGAGGGTGAGGGGTGGGGGGCTATTGAACCCAGGGGCACTCTACCACTGAGCTACAGCCCAGCCCTTTTTGTTTTTTATTTTGAGACAGGGTCTTGCTAAGTTGTTGGGGAGTCTCACTAAGTTGCTGAGACTGACCTGGAACTTATGAGTCTCCTGTCTCAGCCTTCCCAGTCTTTGAGATTACAGGCATGTGCAGCCTGTGTTTATAAGTGACGCTTTCTTTAGGAGGACAGAGGAATAAAAGAAAGAAAAAATGGAAATATGAGCTTATAAGTTAAGGTCCCAGCAGTAATAAGTGAGCCATTTAGTTGTTTTACATAGAGCTTTTGGCAGATTCATTCAGAATGATTCTTCTTTGATTTGTTTTTTTTTCCATAGAAATCACTAGAGTAATCCTAGCAGCTTAGGAGGCTGAGACAGGAGGATCACAAATTTGAGGACACCCTCAGCAATTTAGCAATGCCCTAAGTGACTTAGTGAAACCCCATGTCAAAATAATAAATAAAAGACTGGGGGGAAAAATCAAAACACCAAGACCCTGAGTACAGATGCCAAGGTGACCCAAGCACAGGAAGCAGCTGGGACTAGTGGCAGGGTTTAGGGGAGGAGTGAAACAGTTACATGCCAAGGTCTTCATCTCATTTAATCTCTTCAAACAATACTTGAAAGTAATATTTTGCCATTTTACAGATGAATAAACTGAGGCGTGCATAGCTGAAGAGGTGATTAGGTGATTTACTGAAGGTCACACAGCTGGGAAGCAAAAAACTGGAATTTAAAAAAAAGAACTTGGGATATAGCTCAGTGGTTAAGCACCTATGGGTTCTGTTCCCAGTACCCAAACGGGAAAAAAACAGACTACTAAAAAAATATTACAGACTTCTAAAAAAATATTAGAAACAGACTACTAAACACGGCAAATTAGTGTTCTCTGGCAGTACTTTGGTTCTAATTGGTGAAGAAGGAAAATAGAAAATTAAGACAGTTTAAAATGATGTTTAACCTTTTTAGCTCCAAGTTCAATCAGCATAGTCATCAGCTGACATTTACCCTGAACCCCTTGGGTGAATGGCACTAAACCAGCTTCCACAAGAAATATTATCTTCTGCCTACGTGAGCAAATCAGCTCTTGAACTATTGGTCTTAAAAGCTATAGATAATAACAGTTGATGCTAATATGTTGTGAGATTTCAGCCTTAGAATCATGAGGTTAAAGTAGGAAAAAAAAACACCAAAAAAAATATTTAACAGAAATTACTTACTTTTTTTGTATTGAATAAAGAAGCCACTATCCTATGCTGTGAAATACTAAACATGTCAAGTTATTTATTAATATTTCAACCAATATTATTTTAGTATGAAAATACTGAATTTTATTTGATTAATCATTGTATGAATAATGCTAAGTAAGCTTTCATTTTGACAAGTAAAAATAAGGAGATGAGTTGATTTAGAGCATATTATGTAAAAATCTTAAAATAGGTGATTGGTGCCTCCCTTGAAAATTCAAATACAAAGAAACGTTGGTGGATATCAAAAATTTGTGATGAAAATCTTTTTTTACCTGACCTCTGAGGTTAATAACACATTTTGTATTAAGGTACTTTTCATTCTATATTAAAAGTGTTTCCTTTAAGTATGATTAGATTTTGAGTGTTCATCATTCCCCAGTCATCCCCCCACCCTTGTTTATTCCTGCTTACCCCAGTCTCTTTTACTCTGGTAGGGTGCCTATTGCTGGCTACCCAGTCATTAGTATTCTAATACCATTTAAGGTAGCTCTGCTGGGTATATTTATTTTGAGTCCTACAATTCAGTTTCTCTTTTAACCTGACTTCCTAAATCAAGTTGATAAACCAGTTTATCTTTCTGCCTTTCATTTCAACAATTCATGATTTAGATTGGTTAGGAGGATATAATGTAATCCGGGAACAACCTCTTCCCCTTGGAATCTCTTCGAGGCTTCCTCCTTTCCTGGTTGAACGTGCTGAAGTCAGGCAGAGTACCTTGTGAAGGACTTCAGCCCCCACAGTTCCCTGTGTGCGCATGCCCTCTCTCCTTACAGTTGTCAAAGTGCTTTTGCCAGAGCGGTCACATAATCAACCTGAAAGAAGAAAATAAATACTGTATACTTTAAAATTTTATCGATTCTTAAAAACTGGACACTCAAAGGTAACTGCTACTAGGAATTTGTTACTTGAAATTGGGTTAATGCATGTAAAAGCCGATCTATTGTGTGTGTGGTGGGGGAGGGGAAGGAGGTATCTATTTCTCAGACTTTGCTGTAAATAAGCAAAATAAACCCCAAATCAAACAAACTCTACAGGCTGTTATTAAGAGAGATTTCATGTCAACTTCGTAAATTTTATCTTAATCTACTGCTTACCTTTTGTTTAAAGGGTCTTATTTATTAAAGGTGGGTCTTGACCTTGACAGTGAATTTATGCAGAAAGTGAATTTTTTATCTTTAAGGAGTATTGAGAAATGTGTTCCTGGTATAGCATTTAAAAAATTCAGTGAATATATTAATCTTAATTATGGCCTTTATAAAACATTTTGAGTCCAGCTTACTTTTTTTGGCTTTTTTGCAATAGTACAGCATTAATTTTTCCACGGATAGCATGTAGTTTAAACTGAAGGTATTAAGAAAAAGCATTGGATCCAAAAATGCTGGATGATATTAAAACTATAATCAAATGTATATTTCAGCCATGATGATATAGCTATTATAAAGGCAATTCTAGCTCACTGGAAGCAGCTCAAAAACCAGAATTATAATGGTTTACTGCAGCATTGTTTAAACCAAGTATGAAAATGTCTTTCTGTGACCATCTTCTTTGGCACTGATAGAACTTTGTGCTGTCTGAATCCAAGGTTCACTTGCTTCTTTGTGTTTTATTTTACAATTCTGATCCAAACTATTGTTTTAGACTAAGGGAAGTGAGGAACATAAAAGCAATTTTAAGTAGGTTTTTTTGGTAATATCTGGCAATCTGTGATGTATGGTATATTGGATGGGGTTTCTTTCTAGGGGAAAGGGAGAGAGGGGTTTGAGGAGTAGAAAGGAGAATCAGGTGGCTGTGAAGCATTTGCTTGAGCCCACTTTTTTGTGTATGAAACTTTAACATGAAATATCAATTAAGCATTTTAATAAGTCTTTAATAAAATAGAATTACTTTTAATCCCATAGTCGAACATCTTTTACCTAATAGCTAAGAGCAATAATATCTCCATTTTATAGTAGTTATTATCATTAGAATGTCCAAAGGCAGCTTCTGTGTATATCAAAATGCCCTTTCACAAATACCCTAAGATGTTCTTCAGTACATGTTAATTAAGTAACTATTAAATATATTAATAACTTCATTGCAATTGTACTGAATCATCATCTAAAAATAATGATATGTTTTGGTCATATGCTCCCTTAACATTCCAAAATATTTGTTTGCACAGTCTCATTCCTGTAATATTTGTATATTTAAAGTAATTAACATGCAAGGAACAAGCTAACTCAATGGTAACTACATGTATGGAAATCTCTTGGTTTTGAGTGATTACTATTTTCATCCTTGAATAAGAAAACAGGCTGTATGACAGAGGTGAATATAGTTCTATGCGAAATGGAAAATACCATACACTCCTTATATGGCTAAATGAAGCAGCGGTGGCAATGCACTATAATTACAATGTATGAGAATTTGGGACTTTGTGCTCCTCTATTTTTAACACTTTTGCTAGCATATGGTAATTCAGGGTCATCAAACTATAGTCTTCCACTGCTAATACTAGAGATAAGAAAATGGATTCTAAATTTGCCAGTCTTGTGACCAAGGAGGCAGCAGGATTCAAAAATGAAAATCTAGCAACCCAGAATTATCTTGACTGTCTACTTAAATCTCAGACGGATTTTTAAAGCCCCGCCCCATCCATCTCAGCCTCCCCCTCCCCCCCCCCGCCTCTGACCTCAAATCCAACTAGAAGCATTTCTCCACTCTGCAGAGAAATTCTCATGCTCCTGTTGAGACCTGAAGCATTGAGAAGCCAAGAAATCCTCTTGTGCTGCAGAATTGGAGAGAAGAAAATTGGAGATTAAGTAGAAAAACCATAATCCTTAGAGTAACAAGAAGCAAGCACTTCCAAACGTTTCAGTAGGTTTCACCTTTTAAAAACCGGTGATATTATGTATATAATTAAAAAAAAATGTCTCCCAACAAAATGGAGTAGCTACCGCTACTGCGAGGCCAGAGAATGATTGTGCAGCTGAGTCCTCCTAACAAATGCCAAGGATTTCCTCCCTCGTGGTGGTTCGCTGTAGCTAAATGAAACAATTATCGAGGCAAGAAGGCAGTTTGCTAATCAAGAGGTTTAAGACGGCTGTTTTCTTTAAGGTGCTGGAGTTGGGGAAGGGGAAAGAAAGGGTCGTGTGTGTGGTGTCTTTTTAACCTTGCTGAAGGACGCAGCAGTATTTATTGACGTATGCAAATAACTGGGGGAGGGTGGTGCTTGGGAAAAAACAGGAACCAGAATCAGTTTCTCATTGCAGGGTGAACGCTCTGAGTTCCGGTGAAGGGAAAAGAGACGTGGCGAAATTGCTGTCTTTCTGTCTTATAAGCACATCTCTCACTAATACAGAAAAGGAACCAAGACATCAGAAAGGGTGAAGACGCTCTCACAGTATTTTTAGAGACCTTGCTTGTGTTCCCCTTCCCCAGCCCGACCTGTTCTTTTAAATGGGAGATTATGGATTTGCTTTGCAATTGGCTAGTAGCGGTGGCACTGGATTTTCGCAAGTAAAACACCGCCCGCTTTAGCGAGGGGCATTAATGATCACTTGGACAATAACGCATCTCTCTTTTTTCCCGTTTCAGCTGCGCAAACCATGCAGGATGATTTACTGATGGACAAAAGCAAAACCCAGCCCCAGCCCCAGCAGCAGCGGCAGCAGCAGCAGCAGCCCCAGCCCGAGCCCAGCGTAGCCGAAGCCCCGTCCACGCCCCTCTCCTCAGAGACCCCCAAACCGGAGGACAGTAGCGCAGTGCCGGCCCTTAGCCCCGCCGCGGCCCCGCCGGCCCCCAACGGCCCGGACAAGATGCAGATGGAATCGCCGCTCCTGCCGGGCTTGAGTTTCCATCAGCCCCCGCAGCAGCCGCCGCCGCCGCCACAGGAGCCCACCGCGCCGGGCACGTCGCTGTCGCCGTCCTTCGGCAGCACCTGGTCCACCGGCACCACGAACGCGGTGGAGGACAGCTTCTTCCAGGGGATCACCCCAGTCAACGGGACCATGCTCTTCCAGAACTTCCCGCACCATGTTAACCCAGTCTTCGGAGGCACTTTTTCCCCGCAGATCGGCCTGGCGCAGACCCAGCACCACCAGCAGCCGCCGCCGCCAGCGCCGCAGCCAGCGCAGCCGGCGCAGCCCCCCCAGGCTCAGCCCCCGCAGCAGCGCCGGTCCCCAGCCAGCCCTAGCCAAGCGCCCTACGCGCAGAGAAGCGCCGCCGCGGCGTACGGCCACCAACCCATCATGACCAGCAAGCCGTCCTCGTCTTCTGCCGCTGCGGCTGCCGCTGCCGCAGCCGCGGCCTCATCGGCCTCATCCAGCTGGAACACGCACCAAAGCGTGAACGCCGCCTGGAGCGCACCGTCCAACCCGTGGGGTGGCCTGCAGGCGGGCCGGGACCCTCGTCGTGCGGTTGGCGTAGGCGTGGGCGTGGGCGTAGGGGTACCCTCCCCACTTAACCCCATCTCGCCGCTCAAAAAACCCTTCTCCAGCAATGTGATCGCGCCTCCCAAGTTTCCTCGTGCGGCTCCTCTCACCTCCAAATCCTGGATGGAGGATAACGCTTTCCGGACCGATAATGGTAACAATCTGTTACCATTTCAGGTAATGTTTGGGTGCACCTGCACTTGCTTTAACCCTACCCTGCTTCTTCCTTCTTGTCTGCCTTTTAGTCGTTCCACCCGTTTTTATTTAAAAAGGGTATCAATGTCCAGCTTCCCTCAAAGCCTCCAGTTGACTGGGGCCGTTCCACTCTCCGGGGGCGGAGATGGGGAGGATGAGGTTGAGGCAACATTGTGTCTGCTCCGGGAATTGTATATGTTCCTGTTGGAGTAGAAAAGGGCCTTTTTTCTTTTAGTTTATTTTCTCTTTCACTGTGATTGTGCTTCTCATTATGACCTTCTTTGACAAATAAAGCTGCAAGTGTATGGCAAGGTGCCGGCATAGTCCCAGAATGAGTAGGCTGAGATTCCTATCATTTTAAGTGGCTACACATTTCAGGTTATGCAATCTAGGCTTAGAGTGCTGCCTGAAAGCCATCCACACCCAAACCACTGTGGCCTTACTCTTAAAGAGGTTAACAACTCTTTAGTGGTGCTATTTCAAATAGTTGCTTATGCTCAATTAAACTAATGTGAACACATGTGTTTATGTCTCACTATGGTGCTGGAATCATTAATAACAATCGGCATATTGCCCCTGCCGGGAAAATTATGAGTGTGAGATTCCAATAAACACCCAGAACTGTATGGGACCGAGGTAGAAGAGTGTAAATTCTAGGGACAAACATTCCCATGTTACCTGGAAGGATTTAGAAATTGGGTTTATTTTTTTTTTCCTTTGCAGAGGAGACAATAGGACACGACCTTCAGAGCCATATTGCAATGGAGTCTATTTGCTAGCTAGCACTGAAATATTTAAAGCTGCAGTGTCCTTCACCAGTTGGGTTATTTAAGAAGACAATGCAGATCAATTACACCATTTGAAACGGCAAAATGAAAGTCTTGCAATTTTAATGAAAAACGAGTCTTGTATCTTGATATTAAATGCCAGTGAAAAATCTAGGAAGTGCCCCAGACACAAAGGTTGAATGGAGAGTGTCTTTATTTCTGTTCTTGCTTCTGATCCAGTTCACAGCCACAGCAGTTGGCCGTGTCCTGGACATCTTGGATCAGAAAGGGATGGTGAGGATGTGTGTTCACTGGGGGCTTTTGCTTTCAGACACTTACCCCTCACTTATGAATTGTCTTGTCTGTAGGCTTTTAGGCCCAGTTTAAAAAGAAAGGGAAAGAAAGGGAACAAGGGAGGGGATCAGAGTGGAACAATTTCAGTGGTCACAGAAATGAAATAGAAATCCTTTGACCTATGCTGAAAGGTGACAGATCTGACAATTTGACAGAAATAAGGTGTTAGGTACTCTTCATTTCATTGCTCTTTACATTTCAGATGTTTAGGGTGGGTCCCGTTCATGAAGGAGGAGGTAGGATTGTTGAGAACATCCCCCTCTAGGCTAGAGCAAGGATTTTTGTTCTTGGAAGTTCAAGGAAGTCCATGAAACCTCTATATTGTGTATAAGAGAGTTTCTGATCAAAGAAGATCTTATCAGATTTTCATAGGGATCTTTCAGGAGTGGGGATTTTTAATATTAAGGTATATATTTCCCCCTTATTCTGAAGCTGTTTTAATTAAATGAAGAGACTCACTGCAAGATGGGGTTAGTTTGTTAAACAGAAAAGGAGGAATCTGCTTTCTGAAATTTATGTTTTCTTTTGGGGGGAGTAGGGCAGGGGAGGCCGTATTTGGTAGGCGGTGCCAACTGATTTTTAACAGCTGCTCTTTTTATTCTGATGCTCTCTACCCAAGTTCAGTCTTAGAAGATTACCTAAATTTTTATAGGGAAGTTTAGGTTTGATAACTGATAGTTTAGAAAGATCTAGTTATCTGGGAGTTGCATCTGAACACAACCAGTTTCTTTTCTTCCTTTTTTTTTTTTTTTTTGGTTGGTGTTTAAGATGGAATCTTGTTATGTTACCCAAGCTGATCTTGAGTGCCAGGACTCACATAGTCTTCCTGTCTTAGCCTTCCCAGTAACTGGGACGCTGTGCCTGGCTACTGAATATAACCAGTTTTGTATTATCTCCTGAAAAGGGAATCGGGAAGAAATTAAATCCATAAAATATCACTAAACCTGATCTTGACTAGTAGTGTGGGGATTTCCAATTGTTTCTCAGCAAACCATTTACCAGTGATGCTAGGAAGAGCCAAGTGCACTGGAATGAGTTTTCTCTCCTCTCTTCATCTCGGGTGTTGCTATCGAGTAGGCACAAATGGTCAAAAGATTGTAAGAGATTTGATTGAAAACTGAGCAGTATTTATTTGGTCTCAGGAAGAATTATATGCACTGTATGTCACATTTTGGTTTCTTCAAATGGAACTTTTTAAGGTTTTGAAACAATATTAGAACCAAAGTATCTGGGCGGGGTGACACATGACTATATCCCAGCTACTAGGAAGGCTAAGACAGGAAGGTGACTTGAGCCTAGGAGCTCTGGGCCAACCTGGGCAGCATAGAAAGACCCTCTCTCTTAAAATAAATAAATAAAGGGCTGGGGGTATAGCTCAGTGATGGAGTGCTTGCCTAGCATATGCAAGTCCTTGGGTTGAATCTTCAGCACCATACAAAAACAATAACAGTGAAATAAAAAGAAGCAGAGGAATAACTTCATTGCAAGTTGGTTGCCTCAATAACTATAACCAAGTATGTTTAAAAAATAAAATACCTTGGATCTTATTGCAGAATTTAATGTTTGTACTTTATTTAAATAATTTTTCTAGGGCTGGAGTATAGCTCAGTAGTAGAGTTTAGCATGCAAAAGCCTCTAGATTAAATTCCAGCACATAGACCCAACATGATTTGTCTAAAATAGGGATACATATCTTAAATATTTCTGATGATTTTTTTTTTTGTACTAGGGATTGAACCCAGAGGCACATAAACACTGAACCACATCCCCAGTCGTTTTATTTTTTATTTTTAGATGGGGTCTTGATAAGTTGCTTAGGGCCTTGCTAAATTGCTGGGGCTGTCTTTGAACTTGTGATCCTCCTGCCTCAGCCTCCCGATTGCTGGGACTACAAGTATGTGCCACCACACCTGATGACTTTTTAAAAATTCATTTATTTTGGAAAATATGGTTTTTTTCTTTGAAGAGTTTATTTCATAGTATACCAACTTTATATATATATATGTGTGTGTGTGTGTGTGTGTGTGTGTATATGTATATGTGTGTGTGTACATATACATAAAACTCAAATCTTTCGTGTTGGTAGAAAATAGCAAAGTAAAAATGAAGAGGCTGAGGCAGGAGGATCACAAGTTCAAAGACAGCCCCAGCAATTTAGCAAGGCCCTAAGCAACTTATCAAGACCCCATCTAAAAATAAAAAATAAAATAAATAAATAAATAAAAATTTAAAAATTATATATACAAAATTATAATAATTTTTAAATTTTTATTTATTTGTTTGGTACTGGGAATAGAACCCAGGGGTGCTTTACCACTGAGCTACATCCCCAGCTGTTTTATTTTTTATTTTGAGACAGAGCCTTGCTAAGTTGCTAAGGCTGTCATCAAACTTGTTGACCCTCTTGCCTCAGCCTCCTAAGTCCCTGGGGTTACAGGTATATGTCACTACACCTGATTCAACTTTTTTTCTTATTTAACATACTAAAAAAGGTTTTCAACAGTGATCTAATCTGAAGAATCTTAATATATTTTTTAAGTTGATGCCTTACTCCAGTGCTTCTTCATTTTTACTTTGCTATTTTCTACCAACACGAAAGATTTGAGTTTTATGTAAGTGGTTTATATGGTATTTTACTTCCTTCTTATAATGAAGTGGATTGGTTCCCCAGGTTGGAATAACTACTTCCTTATGAATTACTTATATCTAAAAACCACTTCATATTTATTAAATAAGGAAACTGAGGTTCTGAGAGGTAGAGTGACTTGACTCAGGTCCTGGAAGTCTGACTTAACTTTGTTGTTCCATGTCTTTAACTTCCCTGTAGTACCAGGATTGTCAAGTAAAATTTTTACTTTTCAAGTCAGGTTATCTTTGGACTCCGTTCAAAGGAATTTAGTGATAGAACTATATAGGGAGATTATCTATTAGGCTGATGCCTCCTGGTGATGTACAAGTTGCTAAGGCTGGTCTTGAACTTGCAATCCTGCTGCTTCAGACTCCTCACCTGACTGTTCTCCTTTTTTAAAAACCATCTTTCCTGGAAGTAATATAAATTGTCTAGTTTTTGCTTGCCTTTGCATAAGGATAGTTTGAGCTAGTTTTCAAGCTGAACACTTTTCTCTAGTTGGTTTCTGAACTACTGCTCTAATGCAAAACCACTTAAGGTCTACTAAACCCCATAAACTGTTTCAGAACTTATTATGACATGGTCGATGTGAGGTGCCAGCAAAGCCACAATCTATATTCAAGTTAAAAGAGTGTTGGTGGGGCTGTGGTTGTAGCTCGGTGGTATAGTGCTTGCCTAGCATGTGTGAGGCACTGGATTTGATCCTCAGCACCACATTAAAAAAAAAAAAAAAAAAATATATATATATATATATATATATATATAAAGGCATTGTGTCCATCTATACCTAAAAACATTTTTAAAAAGGGGGTCGGTTAGGAAATACTAGGTTTTCTATGCTACTGAAAACATTAATAATAATATAAACTGTTTACTTCAGAATTGCATGTTAAAAAGTGGTTAGCTTTATATAAACTGTTCATGATCTCATGACCTTGCAGTTAGTTGCTATACAAGTATGCTTCAGAAATATGTAATATTGTTAGATATCCTCTGACAAAGACAGTGTTTTACTTACATGACTTTCTTCTTTGGTTAGCCTGTTTTGCTAAGTTTCAAGGACTGCACAAATATTGGAACTGGTTGTCATTACTCAGGCAATTTTTGTGGTATTTGACCTTCAAGTGTCAAAAGACTATGCGTTGTTTACTGCAATATGAAAAGTTTGAATAAGCCATGTGGATTTTACTGAGGAAAGAGAATTAGATGGAGGGAAGCATAGAGTAGTGAATGACCTATGAAGCTTGGAATGAGGAAGACACTGGTCAAAGCCAGTGACACACTGTCACGGGTGATAGGGACAAGTCTCTTATATAGTGATTCTTCTTCCTTGTCTGCAAAAATGGAGGAAGAGAAAGTGCGCCTACTTTCTGGTTTATTTATGAGAGGATGCGATAGTGTCAGGAAAATTAGATACTATTATAGGAATACTGTTATGACTCTTGAATTCCTGCCTGTTATAATTGTTATCAGAGTTAGAATTTAATAGAAAATATTATTGATATTCAGTAGTCCAGAATTAAATACTAGCTGATGTATCTGGAAGTGGGGAGGTACTAGCAGAGATGGAAGAGCACTAAAAGGACTGTATATATTGCAACTACCTATTTTAGACAGTTAGTCATGGTGTTCTGAAGGCTAGGGTGTATAGACTTATGCTACAAAAATAATATAGGTTTATGACTAGTGTCTCCTTATGACTGACTCACCAATGCAAGCATGAGTTTTCCTGTTCTAAGAATTTTATTGGTGATGGGAGAAATGCTTAAACTCTTAATTTCCTGACTGCTCTAAGTGTTGATTTTGGTAGTTCCAGAGATTAAGGCTCTAATTTGAAACTCCTTACTACCACTTTCCAGGAGGCTTTACCTTGCTCTCTGTAGGGGCTGATGTGGTGGTTAAAGATAGAATTCAAGATAGAACTCCAAGTTTGGAGCTGCGAATTGAGGTAATTGAGCCATGGATTCAAAGGGGGCTTTCCTGGGGAATGTTGTGCTTGCCGTGGTAGCCAGACTCACAAGGAATTTTCCACAGATGATACTAACAATCTTGTGGGTAGCTTGTTACATCGGGGTTCAATTGCCCTATTTTACCTGTTATACTTTGGTTCTGCTCTATTTAGTTTTCACATACTTTAAGTGTGATTTAAAGGTGCTAAGAAAGTAAAGTTCTAATATTTGCACTTTGATTTAACTCAAAATATAAAACTACTAGTGAATTAAAATACTACAGTAACTTAGCAATTTGAAATAAAACCTACCTTTCTCTCCCTGGAAGCACTACTATATAATTCTCAGAAATAATTAATATGATATAAATTCGTATTGACAGACCTCAGAGACAAGAAACAGAAATGGACACCAAACAGCCTTTATGTCATTCAAAATGATCATAAAATTAATGTACACAAAACGAAGGAAGCATTGACTACTGATTGTGTATGCATAAGAACATTATTTTTAAAAAATATTTTTTAAGTTGTCAGTGGACCTTATTTAATTAATGTATTTTTGTATATGTGGTGCTGAGAATCCAGCCCAGGGTCTCACACATGCCAGGCAAGTGCTCTACCACTGAGCCATAACCCTAGCCCATACATAAGATTATTATATAGCTGAACAGCTTCGTTTCTCATGCATTCAAATTCATTTCAAGGCCAATATCAAGTACAGAAGAAGAAAGTAAACTGTCTTTAGTAACTCAGTGCAACAAATTAAATGGTCACTGCTACCAAGAAAACCAATGGGCAGAAGTGCCTGATAATTAGTATGTCTTCATAAATGGATGAATGAAAGTTTGGGGCTGTGGCATATGTTTGGAATGTGTAAGGCCCTAGGTTCAATTCCCAGCACCACAAAAATGAATGAATGAAAATTTAAACCCAAATTGTTACGTTTTTGTTTTTTATCTCTATAGTGGTGTATATTTATCATTTTTGAGACAGATACTCCATTCTAGCATTTCTCTGCAAGATATTTGTGGAATAAAGAAACACAGGTGAACATTGATGTGGCTGTATCTCTGTAGTATACTGATTTTATAAATGGATGAAATTGGAGGATATCATGCTAAGTGAGATAAGCCAATCTCAAAAAACTAAAGGACGAATGATCTCGCTGATAAGCGGATGAGGACATATAAGGGGGGTTAGGAGGGGATAGCGTTAGGGTTAGGGTTAGGTTTAGGGTTAGGGATAAGGAGGGTGGTAAGAATGGAGGAAGGAAGGACTGTATAGAGGGAAAAGAGGGGTGGGAGGGGTAGGGGGGAAGGTAAAAAAATAACAATGAATCAAACAACATTGCCCTATGTAAATTTATGATTTTTAATTAAAAAAAAAAGAAACACAGGTGAATGCATATAATTTCCTAAGGAACATCTACAATTTATAAAAAGAGAAAATATTATATGTATTTCCAGACTATATGAATACCCCCATGGTTGCTGATCAGAGACCCTATTGAGGACTGGGCATGTTAAGATATAAGCAACGTTTTTAAAAATATTTTTTTAGAAGTTGATAGGCCTTTATTTTATTCATTTATTTTTATGTGGTGCTGAGACTCAAACCTAGTGCCTCGCGCATGCTAGGCAAGCGCTCTACCACTGAGCCACAACTCCAGCCCCAGGATGTAAGCAATTTTTTGCTTTCTTTCTGTTTTTGGTGTTGTAAATTGAACTCAGTTCAGGCCTTGTACATGCTAACTACTTGCTCTACCACTGAGCTACATTCCTACCCTTACAAGCAGGATTCTTGCTTTGACATAAAAGACTATATAATAGCCAGTAGATGGGAACATTAGCTTGTATCCTATAAATTAAATTTTCCTTTTCCTCTTCATTGTTGATCAACTCATTCTTTTGGAGTTAATTTATCCTGTCACAGTGATCAGATTTGTTCCTAATGTCCCATGTCAAGTCATTAATAAAAGAACTGAGTCAGGATAACTCATATGTAACAACTTAGAAATATTAAGGAGAAAATGTTCTGGTTTAAGAGGTTGACAAAGAGCAGGTTATAGTAGGCCCATTTAGCTAGTCATTCATTCTAGGCATGTTAAATTGGAAAACAGAGATGAACAAGGAAAAATATTTTCAACCTTAAAGGCGTAATAGGGTTTGAAAATTGATTAGGGATGGGAATTTTTCAGAGGAAACATCTTAGTGATCTCACAATCTAATCCCCTATCAAACTCTGTGAGTCCTAGTTCTAAAGTTCCAAATAAGCAGCAATTGAAGGAGGCAAGAGGTAAATATGCTCAGAAATCCCTCTCTTACAATCTGGTGAAAAAGTTTCTTTCCTCCTGTGGACCAGAGAAATGTAATTTAGATATATAGAGGATTAAAAATAGTGAAGACCAATGAAGTTTATGAGATTATGAGGAAAAGCTAAGAGATTTTTTTTAGATTTATTATAAAGCTGTTTTTATGTTTGCATTTGATTTTATTAGTAGACTATTCAAATCTTTTTCTACATCATTGTTTAAAGCAGTTGTAATCATTAATGGAATCTTGAGGTCAGATAAATAGTTAAAACATGTTTTTTTTTTTTTTTCCTTTCTTTTTTAGTACTAGAGATTGAACCAAACACTGCTCTACTATTGAGCTACATCCCCAACCCTTTTTATTTTTTATTTTGAGGCAGTCTTTCTAAGTAGCTTAGGGCCTGCTAAATTGCTGAGGCTAGCCTTGAATTTGTAATCCTCCTGCCTCAGCCTTTGGAGTTGTTGGGATTATAGGTGTGCTCTGCTACACCTGGCTAGGTAGTATTTTTGTTAATTGTGTAACTACTACAGAATTCCCTGATCAAAGGGATAGAATTTCTTCCTCCCTCCCTCCCTTCCTTCCTCCCTTTCTGTGGTGCTGGGGATTGAACCCAGGACCTTGCACATGCCAGGCAAGCGCTCTACCACTGAGCCACATCCTAAGCCCAAAGGGACAGAATTGTTATTTAATTTCTTTTGGTATCTTTGTTCAAAATACTAATTTATGTATTCTAGCTTTTGGGTATTGTATTATTTTGATGTCCTCCAAACAGATATAGCTAGCACAAGTATAGAGGACCAGAATGCCAAGCACTTGGCTTCTTTCTTTTAAAATAAAATATTTTATTTAACCCTTGCGTGTTCTTGTGAATTCGGGATTATTATCCTAATTGAGATGGAATATTACCTAACTAGTAAGATAAGAGAGGAGGAATGGAAACTCAGGTCTTTTGACTCCAGGCCTAGTTCTTTCCTTAGGCTCTATCTGCTTGCTCTGATCTTGTCCCATACTGTCTTTCAGTATGCCTTTGATGTTATGCTCTTTGCAGATCTTTCTTGATTTCTGTCATACTGCCTTGCTTTGTAGCATTTATCATTCTCTGAAATAAACTTGTTTGTTTTGTTTTGTTTCTCCCCTCTAGAATGTAGGCTTCATAAGGGCAAGGACCTTTTTGCTGAAGTGTCCTCATAGGCTATGACAGTACCTGGGGTATTTTAGGTACCTGGTCAATATTTGTTGAATGTGTTAATGTTTCACATTTATAATGATTATGTATTTATTGGTCAATTTGCATGTTGCTAGCAATGTAATAGTAATTTAATTTTATAAATATTCAACTGGCCTACCAGAGACAAAGGCAGCCCTAGATAAAGTGGAAGAGTATTCAGTTCTCAAACAATTCATATTAAAATATAGAATGATAAGGTCCAAAATAGAATGTGATATGCAAGATAAAGAGTGTGTACTTGAATCAGAAGAAGTAATGATTATATTTGTGGGGAGGGAGATATTTATTGGGAAGCTATTAGTTTATCTTTATAGCTTAAAATATCTTCAGCTTTTTTCTGATTTTGAAAGTGATACATATTTGCTGTTTAAAACTTGAGGGAAAAAAAATAAAACTTGAGGGGAGGGCTGGGGAAGAGGTTCACTGGTAGAGTGCTTGCTGGCACATGTGCAAGTCCCTAGGTTTGAGCCTCAATAATGCAAAAAGAAAAAATAAACTTGACGTGGGGACAAATCCTCTTTTGCTCATAAATCTGTTTCCCAGAGATAGGTACTTTTAATGTTTTGGTGTATTTTTCTGCCAATTATCCCTGTTTTATATGTGTGTATATGTACTTTACATAGTAGAGCTCATTCTCTATACATGGTTTTATAGCCATATATTTAGCATTTTACATCATTGCAGTAATAAACATTTTTGATGATTCCATAATATTTTATCATAGGAATCCATTATAATGTACAGAAATGTTTCCATATTTGGAGGATATAAATTGTTTTCAGGTTTTTGTTTTCTTTTTTTTTCAGTGAGAGCCTTCATTACTTAATCACTTCCCCAAGGATCCTACCTCTTAATACTATCACATTGTGAATTAAATTTCAACATATGAATTTTGGGGGGGAACACCAACATTCAGACCACAGCAGTAAAGCTTTAACTATAATAGTTTATTTATTTACATTATGTAAAATGACTAGAATGTCCATTTGATTCAAGAGAGGTATTTTGTTTCTTTTCTGGTATAGGAGATATAACTTAGAAATATGGATTTTTCTGATATTACTAATATAAAAATAGTTTCCTCAGAGGAAATTTCCACTCTCCTCATTCACTTACTTGGTTGTTGCTGTGACCTTAGTAGGTCTCTTCCTACTATTGTAATCTAATGAAAAGAGTAGAGAGTAGAGCTGGGGGAGAAGGAAGCAGTAGGGGTGTTATAAAGTATGTGTGTGTTTGTTGGGAGAGTTCTGAGGGTCCTAATCCTTGGTCTCAGTGGTAGATGTGCAACTCACAGAAATGCACCAGATCTTGAGGTTTTCACATACAAACAATGTTGATTAGATCATGTAGGCTTTTTCTTTTTAAGCTTTGTAACCAGCTAACTACTATTTATATGCTAGTGTGGAAACTTAACCATCATCTATTACTTTATTTTCACTAGTAAAAAGTCCAAGTAACAAAAGAACATTTTGCTAGGGGTCTGGTGATGGAGGTCAGTGGTAGAGCAGTAGAGCGCTTTCCTCACATATGTAAGGCCCTAGGTTCCATCCCTAGCAGCCAACACACACATACACAGGACAGAAGAACATTTTGGAATGTAATTTGTTAAGATGTATGACATTAAGTCTAGGTAAGAATGATTGGCCAGACTTGCATCCCCAACCCTTTTTATTTTTTATTTTGAGACAAGATCTTGCTAAATTGCTAAGGTGGGCCTCAAACTTAGAATCTTTCTTCCTCAGCTTTCCAAGTTCCTGGGGTCTCAGGTGTGTGCCACCATGCCAAGCCAGAGTAGCGATGTGAAGGCAGGTGAACCATGCAGGCATAACACAAGATTTTCATTTTAAAATATGATAAGATATTTGATACTCTAGGCAGAGATTCTGTTAAATATGAAACATAGAAAGAGACTTATAGGAAATTATAGCTTGATCTAAAAAATTCAAGACCCTGGGTTAAGAGGAAAGGCAGAAAAATCTCTTTAGTGAATATATTCTTTCATATTGTGGGGCATAATGAAGGATAAAGCAGATGAGGGGATTGAGGTGACACGTTCTGTTAGAGGAACATAAATAATAGAGAATGTATTGAACATGGAGACGTCAAAGGACACTGAAAGACAGCAAAAAAGATTTCAGGAAAGAGGACAAAGCTAGGTAAAAGGATGCTTCAGCTTTTGTTACAATAATTAAATATTCAAAAAGGCAGCCATTTTATACTACCCAGGAAGTTAAGCAATTGCTCATTTTATATTCCTTTTTTTTTTTTTTTTAAACAAGCCATAAGCAAGCATGCTGACATCAGGGATTTATATTAAGAAATTTCTTTTATGGAGTGTCATTAGCAAGTTCAAAACCTAATCTTTTAATCTCCTGTGGTATGATCATAATATTCATGATGCCCCTAAGATACTTTATGTTTGTTCTAAGCCATCAAAGAAAGGAGAACAGTGTGTTCAGCATAATTTGCCTTGCATATATTATGAGTAGTCTAGTCTGATGACTTTTCACAGAAGTCATTATTGTAAAAAGACAGTGTAGAAAAAGTTTGCACTATAGTTGTATGTTCTATAGAGATCATCTGTGCTTTTTTCTTTTGTTCTTTTATTTTTTTTTTTGTTCTTTTTCCTTCCTTCCTTCCTTCCTTCCTTCCTTCCTTCCTTCCTTCCTTCCTTCCTTCCTTCCTTCCCTCCTTCCCTCCTTCCCTCCCTCCCTCCCTCCCTTTCTTTCTTGTGCCAGGCATTGAACCCAGGGGCACTTAACCACTGAGCCACATTCCTAGCCCTCTAAAAATTTATTTTTAAAAAATTTTGAAACAGGTTCTCACTAAGTTGCTTAGGGCCTGGCTAAGTTGCTGAGTCTGGCCATGAACTTGCAATCTGGCTGTACTGTTCTTATAAACTCTTTTATATAGTTTCACTTTATTATAAATCTGTCTATCTGTATTTTTTGAGACAGGGTCACCTTGTGTTTCCTGGCTGTCCTTGAACTTACTATCCTTCTGCCTCAGCCTCCAAGTATGGGGGATTATAGGCATGCACTACCATGCTTGGTTTGTTATAAATCTATAGAGATTCACATGTGTGTTACATAGGGCAATGCCATGAATTGGAATTTGAATTCAGTAAATGTTTGCAGATACAGGCCATGTTTTTGGATTTGGGTTAGGTATTGTAGATAGAACAAATCACCTTGAATCCTGTATTTAGGAACTCTAACATACATGAAACAAAACATCTTATGAAAGCGAGTATCAGATATATGATATGTTTTAGGTGCCATGAGTAATCAAAGTGGGGCAAAAATAATTTGGCCTAGAATGGTGAAGGGAGGGAGGAAGAAAAGAATTTCTGTGGCTTCATTTTGAAAGATAGATGAGATTTGGTTAGATAGAATGGGTATCCAATGAGGAAAGAAGGAATGAACAATAAATGGAATAATTGAGCAGGGGACTTTTAGACTAACTGAGAGATAAGGTTGGATTATTTTCTTTCAGGATTAAAAAAACAAAACAATAAATCTTTATTTACTAGATACCACTTACATTTTTTTCTCTACTTGGTTTTAAAAAGCATTTAAGATATCTTTGTACATGCTACGCTGCAAGAGAACAGATTTGTAGGTGAAAAAAATGAAATGAAAATGCAAAAAATGCAAAATTATCATAGCCCTTTCCTTTTTTTTTTTTTTTTTTTTTTTTTTTTTTTTTTGCAGTGCTAGGGATTGAACCCAGGGCCTTGTGCTTGTGAGGCAGGCACTCTACCAACTGAACTATATCCCCAGCCCATCATAGCCCTTTTCATCAGCCTCCCTGCAAAATGGAGTCTAGAATTAGTCTCATACTGATGGTTATCATGACAGTGGTAGGAGTTTATTTTATTTCCTAGTATTATTTTTTGGTAGGATTAAACCCAGTGACTCTTACCATAGAGCTACATCGCAGCCCTCTTTTTTTTTATTTTGCTTAGGGCCTTGCTAAGTTGCTGAGAATGGTGTTGAACTTTCAATCTACTACCTCAGCCTCCTGAGTCATTGGGATCACAGGCATGTGCACCTGGTAAAGTGGTAGAATTTTCAGTGTGTAATTTAGGAATGTGAATTCTCCTGAAGGCGATGAAGAACCCTGAAGGGCTGAGGTCAGGGTAGTACCACAATAAAAATACATGTTTAGAAAGACCAGAAGTCAGAATTGGAGAAATTTTTTTGATGTCTGCCACAGTATCACCTGGGGGCAGAGAAGCTGGTGAGAAGGGCTAATTATAATTATCATTATAATGATAATTATTTTGAGTTTTGCACAAATCAAGCAAGGTTTAACTGTGAAGAAACCTTACAAAGGAAAAGACTGCTGCTGATGGCAGAGTGTATGAAAGTTCTGAGCTCTATTATGCTTAAAACAGTATCTAATTTTAGGATGTTTCATTTAGTTTTTTTTTTTTTTTTTTTTTTTTTTTCCTTCTTTTTCCTTTCCTACTTGACTTGGTCCCAGCTAAAAATTGGTAACACTCTGTTTTGCACTCCATTCTCCCTGGAGATCCTTATCCATGAAAAACATAGAGAGGAAAGAGGAGAGGATGGTGTTTCCCCCTTTCTGTCTTTGGTACTTCCATTATACCAACTGCTGCCTTCTCTCTGAATTTTATCATTTGAAAGCCAAGATGGCAAAGCTGTTGTTGCCTATTCTTATTCTCAAACTACTATTAAGGATGTTTTCACTTTTTGCGGGGAGGGGTGGCATTAATGATCCAACCCAGGTCAGTATGAATGCTAGAGAAGTGACCTGCCACTGAGCTACTTTGTATTTTTTTTATTTCTCAGTCAGGCTGGCCTCCAGCTTTCTATCCTTCTCCCTCAGTCTATCCTAATCCCTCAGTAGCTGGGATTACAGGAATGTGCTACCAAACTGGTGAAGTTAATGAAGTTAAATGAAGATTTGGAGGCATGGAGTGATTTTAGAGCAAAACTTAGTAAGCAAAATTTGGATAAGGATTGGTTGAATTTGTAAACTGGGCCTAGTTGTTGGAATAGTTAATGGTCTTTACTTCGGAATACAAAAATTCAAGCAGTAACTATTAAAGTTTTTTGTCTATCATAGCATGGCCAAATCAATAGAGTTCAAGCTAGATTAATTTAAAATGTTCTGGTAGCACATTCAGAAAGTGAAAAAGCGATGGCCTTGGTGGTGCATGCCTGAAGTCCCAGCTACTTGGGAGGCTGAGGCAGGAGGATCACTTGAATCCATGAATTTGAGACCACCCTGGGCAAAGCAAGACCTCCATCTCAACAACAATAACAAAAAGTAAAAAAAAAACAAAAAAACATGAAATTAATTTTAATACTATATTTTATTTAACCCAGTGTATCATTCAACATGTGATGAATATAAAAACTAATGAGATATTTTACATTTCATTTATACTAAGCCTTCAAAATACATTGTGTATTTATACAAATGTAACACAACTCAGTTTGTTCTAGTGACATTTAAAGTGATCAGTAGCTACTTGTGGATAGAAACTACCATATTGGACAGTGAAAGTATGTAGCTTTATATTAGAATATATAGGTTTGAATGAACTGTTACCTAAAATTAACTGAGCTTAGTTTTTGTCCACATTATGATTTGGCAGTTTGTTGGTATAAGTCAAAGTATGGTTTTGTAACTTGTGGTTTCTGTTTCATTTCTCACTCTTATGCATAAATCTGGTTTTCCCATTAGCATGCCACTTTTTCCCACTAGCATTATTAATAAACACATTATATAGAGAAGTATAATCTTATTATTTAAAAAGAGTTTTAAGAGTTTTCTTGAATACTTGGTTAACTGTCTATCAGACTAAGCCTTTGCTTCCAGTAGTAGAATGTTTCATCAAATTTTCTAAAGCTATAGAGTGTTTTTGGACACTACCAACAAAAAATGAATGCATATATTGTGATGCCACTGTTTTTATTAATTTTATCTGGTATTTTCTTTACAGTTGACAAAAACCATTTTACATATATTTTCATTTGTTTGTTTTGGTACTGGGGATTGAACACAGGGGCACTTAACCACTCAACCACATCCCCATTTTTTATTTTGATACAGAGTCTCACTAAGTTGCTAAGGACCTTGCTAAATTACTGAGGTTGGATTTGAACTTGCAATCCTTCTGCCTCAGCCTCCCAAGTCATTGGAATTACAGGCATGCACCACCGTGCCTGTAGTGAAATTATTTAAGTGAAATTATTTTTATATAGATGAGTTGTCATCAAAATCTTGACATTATTATTCAAATGAAATTTTGGTGTTTGGTTGGTTGTTTTTTTCTGCAGTGCTAGGAATTGAATTCAGAGGGGTTCTACCACTGAGCTACATCCCCCCTTTTTATTTTTTATTTTGAGACAGGGTGTTGCTATATCGCCTAGATTGGCCTTGAACTTGAAATTCTCCTGCCTCAACCCCCTGAGTTGCTGGAATTACAAGCATGTGTCATCACACCTGCCTTGAAAAGTCTTTTTAAAAGCACTATTTAACTGTTGATATTTTTTAAAAATGTTTTTATTTGTTCTAATTTATTATACATGACAGTAGAATGCATTTATATATTTTGCTAGATCATATGAAAGTGGAGTATAATCTCATTTTTCTGATTATACGTATTGTAGGATTACATTGGTTATGTAGTCATATATGTGCATGAGATAATGTCTATTTCACTCTATCATCGCCTTATCATCTCCATACCCCTTCCCCTTCCTTATTCCCTATCCCCCCCACACACTTATTGTAAATTTGATTGTACTTTCAGCTCTTCCAAGGGACTACAGATTGTTTAGGAGTGTCAATTTTTCATATACATTCCGTTCCACTTAGTTGAGTGCAATTTATTTGGCAATTGCATTATTTGCTGCCTATAAATAATGCCTAAATTTTTTCTTGGTTCAGTATTATTTCTTCATGAAAACAGAATTGAATTTCTTTCTGAACTTCCATAGCATAGTGAATGACCTTTCATATGTATCTTTTATCAACCATGCATAGTAGGCATTATCATTATATTTTCATGTGAGAAAACCGATATACAGGGGGTTAAGTAACTTGTCCAATTCTGTTGAAATGTGAGTGCCTATGATGTGTTGTGATTTGTATATTTTTACTATTATTTAACTGCAGAACAGCAGAACATAATTCTGGCTATTATAGGTCATCTCAGTGAAAAACCTAATTGTGTAGTGTGTACAGTTGAATAAATAGTGAATTCTTTCTGCTTTTTCCTTTTCATTTCTTCTTAGTTTGTCTCCTCTCTTCTTTTGAAATATTGTGTATGTATCTGGTGCTCTCTTTGAAGATTGAAGGAAGATAACACTGCCAGGATTGAACACAGGGCACTTTTTACCACTGAGCTATATCCCAGCCCTACTTATTTTTTACTTTTGAGACCTGGTCTTGCTAACTTGCTAAACTGCTGAGGCTGGCCTTGAATTTGATATTCTCCTTGTTGCCTCAGCCTCCCAAGTAGCTGGGAGTATAGGTATGTACCATCATGCCTAGCTACTTTTTGTTTATTTTTTTCTCTGCCTCTAGAAAGGTTTAATATAGTCTAGTGATGGTTGGGTCCATAAAGAGTAATATATATGTACTTATTCTTTTTTTTAAATTGAATCTTTTTAGTCATAGATGGACACATACCTTTATTTTATTTATTTATTTTCATGTGGTGCTGAGGATCAAACCCAGGGGCTCACACATACCAGGCAAGCGCTGTACAACTGAGCTACAACCCTGGCTCCCTGTACTTATTCTTAAATATGTATTTATGTTTACATATTTATGTTCATATATATAATATTTTCATATTGATATCTTTTTAGGCAGCAAATGTTTTCATAGCATTTGTGGAATATAATTCAGTTCTGTAAATTGAATCCATTTAATAACCTTCAAACAGGGTTTGCTAAACTACATCCTTAATGTTAATAGTTTTCAAGGAACGATTTGCTATTTACAAACAAGTCTTTATCTGTTAACTTACAGTCTGTATATCCTTTGAACAATCTCTTCTTGGTTCTTATTTCCTGAGGAACTTGCCTCTGGCCTACCTTTCCTAGAAACTTTTTTGGCTTCTCCCTTGTTTATGCTCCTACAATTCCTAGCACATAGCTGTGTCATTGCATTTACCTCATTATATAATAATTATCTGTTAACTAGATGGATAGCTTCTTGTAGTTAGGGACTATGTCTCATTTATCTTTTTATCTTCAATGCTTGGCATATTAAAATTCCCAATAAATATATGTGGAATAAATGAAGCAAGAGTACTTGAGCACACTTGGCAAAATTTTGTTAGCACTAACATTTGAAAATAATAAAATAAATGTTTCTCTCTCTCTACTCCCTGCCCCATCAAACCCAAGAGTGCTCTACCACTGAGCTTCATCCCTAGCCCTTCTTAAAGGCTGGCCCTAAATTGCCATCTTCCTTCCTCAGCCTTCTAAGTAGCTGGAGTTACAGAAAATATTCTACCTGGGCATTTTGGCACGTGCTTGTAATCCCAGCAATTTAAGGATGAGACAGGAGGATCTCAAGTTTGAGGCCAGCCTCAGCAATTTTTAGCAAGACCCTAAGCAACTTAGCAAGAACCTGTCTCAAAATTAAAAAAGAAAAAGGGTTGGATGTGGCTCAGTGGTGAAGTGCTCCTGGGTTCAATCTCCAGTGCCTAAAAATAAAATGAAAATATTCTGTCATACGAACATTTTGGAAATTCTGACTTGAATCTTCCTTAATCTTATTGCATTTTACTTTGATTTCAAAATTGTCTTAAAATATTATTACTAGAATGGTGCAGCTTCATTTTAAAGTAAATTTTTTAATCTTTTCAATACCAAATATTTTAACAAATTTAGATGCTTTGCATTTTAGATGCTTTAACATACACATTTGTTAAATGTGATAACATTTAAATGCAAGATTAGGCGAGAGGCTTAAATACTCTTGTTCTTTGGGTTTACATGATAAATAATTTATGTGTGGTTAGTTTTCTTCAGGGATACCCGATTTGTAATAAGCACTGAATTTAATATTTCTTCATCTGTAAAAGAGTATTTGTAATATCTATCTCATAGACCTTTTGTAAAAATTAAATGAGGTAATTCAAGTATTTAGCACAGGATCTGGCACATATTAATCACCTGTAACATGGTAGCTATGACTTAATCAGCTCTACAAGACTTGTTATGGAAAACAATATACATACCCATTTACCTTTCCCAGTGGCAGATTGGTAGCTTTTTACTTTCTTTTTTTGGGGGGGATGCTCTACCACTGTGCTATCTCCCCAGCTCTTTTTATTTTTTATTTTGAGACAGGGTCTCACTAAATTGCCAAGATTGGCTTTGAACTTGTGACCCTTCTACCTCAGCCTCCTGGGTAACTGGGATTACAGGTTTGTGCCACCACACCCAGCTGACAGGTAGCTTTAAAAAATAAACTAATATTAGTTCATGTCAGCTCAGGAAATAAGCCTGTTCAAGTTAAAAAATAAAACTTTAAAGGTGGTAAAAGACAACTTTGGCTTTTAAACATACTATTTTATATACGTATATTTTTTAGTTACTTAATCGTTTTTATTATTTGTCTCATTTCAGTTTTTTTGTTTGTTTAGTACTGGGGATTGTACCCAGGGGCACCTAACCACTGAGCCACATTCCTAGCCCTTTTTAATTTTTATTTTGAGACAGGGTCTCACTAAGTTGCTTAGGGCCTCAAACAGTTCCTGAGGCTGTCCTTGGACTTGTGATCCTCTTGCCTCATCCTCCTGAGTTGCTGGGATTACAGTCAGGCACTACCACACCTTGCTCAGTTTAGTTTGTTTCATTTTTATCTGGAATCTGAACTGTTCAATAAACTTGAGATGTTGGATTTTTGTTTGTTCACTGTTTTTCTTTCACCAGAAGAGAGGAGTTTGGAAACTGAGAAATTGAGAATGTGCCTCTATTTCTCTGGTTCCAGTTCATCAACTTGGAGTGAATTTCTTTGTTACTTACCAGGTTCTTTGCTTTAAAATATATACACATGTACATTGGTGACCTCTCCAATGATGGCGTGGGAGTAACAGGGAAGAGCTATAATCCATCACTCTTAACCTGTGTGTGTCTAGCTGGCCATCACTTATAGGTTCCTGAAATGGGGAGGAACCCTAAAAGACTGGTAGCCCAAATTGACACAGTTGTTGCTTTATTCCTTTCATTGCCATAGGGCTTTATGCATTAAAGCAGCTTCTCAGTTCCTAATTCTGAGGGTCAAGAGGAAAACAGGGGGCCACAGCAGAAGCGTTCACGTCGCGGCCCCTGTCAGATTCTGGTGAATCTGCGAATTCTGCTGCACATCTCCTCATCCAACCACTCAACTCAAATAACACTTGAAATAAACAGTAGCAAGGGAAACTTATAGGTATTTTTTTATGTTGCAGTAATGCTTCTAGATGGATACTGATCATTTTAAATTGCTCTCTAATCATAAATGGGATAAGTTGTGGCACTGAAAGACATAGAACATATACATATATATATATATATATATACCAAAAATTTGTCTTTTATATATTTATACATATATATATATATATAAATTATTCATCCATCAGAAGCAATGAGAGACATGAGAAGATGCTGTTTATAGATAATATGTTCAATAATTCCCCATAGATTCCTGAAGGAGTATTGAGGACATCCTCAGAAATGTGGCACATGTAAGATGGATGGCATTAGTTATTTGGCAATAGGGTTGCCTTTTGAATTTTGCTGCTGTCTGCTATAAGTTTAATTAGTTGGCTCCTTTTAGAAGCTCCTGATTGGAAGAGCTAGAATGTTGACTCGCTTTCTTACAAAAAAGTTTTTAAGAGCTAGCCATGGTGGTGCATGCTTGTAATCCCAACAACTTGGGAGGCTGAGTTAGTAAGAGGATTCCAAATTTGAGGCCAGCTTCAATTTAGCAAGATCCTGTCTCAAAATAAAAAGTAAAGGCTGTACATGTACCTCAGTGGTAGTGCACCCCTGACTTCAACTCCCAGTACCTCTCACACTATCCCACATGAAGTAATTAGGTCTTATGTCATATACATAAAGTAGATGATTAGCAGGTAGTGTCATGATTTCTGGTAAAACCTTAAAAGGCTTTAAGAGTAGCTTTATTGATATACCATGAAGTTTACCTTTTTAAATTATAGAATTATGTGTATTTATCAAATTGTGTCTCAATAATTATCCAATTCTGGAACTATTTTTTATTACTCCAAAAAAGAGACTCCATATCCTTTGCAGTCAGTCCCCATTTTACCTTGGATTACCCCTAGTCCTAACCCAACTAATCTACTTGCTATATTTATGGATAATTTGCTGATTCTGGACTTTGCATATAAATAGAATCATATAATATGTGATCCTTTGTGATTGGCTTCTTCCAGGTATCATAATGTTTTCAAGGTTCATCTGTGTTATAGCATGTATTAACACTTCATTTGTTTCTATTGGCGAATAATATTATATGGATATACTATAATTTGTTTATCTGTTCATTGGTTGATGGGCATTTGGGTAGTTCGTGTTTCTGGGAAACTATGAATAAAGTTGCTTAATAAATTTGTTATGAACACCCATGTACAAGATTTTATGTGAACATGTGTGTTTATTTACCTTGGGTACATACTGAGGAGTGGTCAGCTGAATTTTGTGAATAAGCTTATGTTTAACTTCATGGGAAACTGACAACCATTTTTCCAAAATGGTGGTGCCATTTTGCATTCCCACCAGCAATTTTTGAGAGTTCTGATTGTTCTGCATCCTAGTCAACATTTGGAAATGTCAAAGTTTTTTATTTATTTATTTTTGGTCCTGGAGAGTGAACCCAGTGGTGCTTAACCACTGAGCTAGATCCCCAGCCCTTATTTATTTTTATTTTACATTTTGAGACTAAGTTTCTTAGGGCTCCACTAAGTTGCTCAGTCTGGCTTTGAACTTGCAATCCTCCTGTCTCAGCCTCTCAAGCTGCTGGGATTACAGGCATGCACCACCACACCGGGCTTGGATTAAAAAAAAAAAAAAAAAAAAAAAAAAAAAAAGTCATTCTAATGTATATGTAGTTCTTATTAGTTTCAAGTGAAAATCATGCATAATGAAATCACCAGAATGATGATTTAAATATGAAGGAAGCATTTACTGTCTGTCTATTGTGTGCTAATATTGTGTGCTAAGCCCTTTTGTAGTAATGGGAATACTGGAAATAAGACATACCTCTGCTGCCATGGGACTTACAGTTCATTGAAGGTGACAGGCACATAAAGAAGTAATATGATATACTAAGTTAGTGTTGTTACCTGGAGTCAGGTTATTGGGGTGGGGAAGAAGTGTTTAAATATAGCTGGATGTGGTCCATGTTGTTGAAAGATTTTGATGTTTATGATTAGTAAAAAGAGAGGAATAGGAAGAGCTATGTATACTTTTGCATAATATTTAAAGATAGGTTTTGATAGCAAAGGTCAGGCTCCCTTTACATTATTATACCTATAAATGCCTACTAAGCTACTTGGGACAATATTCTACTGACTGAGTACACAAATGACTTCAAGTGACATCAGCTAATTACTTTCAAAAGTCACACTTGCACAATAACCAGAGAAAGGCGAAACTTAAAGTTGTAGTCACTGCTTTGCTTTTTCCTTTATGTATCTTTCTGTATCTGCTCATTTCTACCTTTTACCTAGCACACTGCCAAACCCTATAAACACTCTTTTTAAAAGTGCATATGTACTACTTAACTATGTACTGTTTTCCACTATCAGTAGCAGCCGCAGCAGCAGACATTTGCAATTTTTTGTACTGTTGACCCCTCTAGAATTTTCCCTGAGGGATTTGGCCTCAGTATATAGGGCCATTTCAGGTGAATAAGGGATTCCAAAGCTGTGTTTCCCTGTATCTGATATACTGAGCCTCTTATCTGATCTGTCTGACCAAAACCAATGAGAAGAGCTGTGAAAGAAGATTAGGACTGTGGGGAGCAGGAAGAGACAGAAATGTGCTTCTAGTTGAGTCCTGCTCATCTAATTTTTGAGCTTCCTTCAGAGCAGGCAGAACTATTCTTGGTTTTTTAAATCTTTCTAGAACCTTAGTTAGCTTGGTTTGCTATTACGCAGCAAGGAAAAGTATAATCTGATAAGGAAAGGTTAAGTAATATGAAGTAGTCATCCTCAAGCAGAAAAAGATGGGACCAGGGTGTGGTGGCACATGCCTGTAGTCCCAGCATATCAGGGGGGCTAAGGCAGAAGGATTGCAAATGCTGAGGCTGTAGCTTAGTGATGAAGTACCTGTGGGTTCAATCCTCAGTACTGCCAGAAAAAAAGAAAAGATGGGGATATGCTGTATTGAGGGTTTGTGAGAATTTTTATTGCATTGTATTCAATTTTAATTTTTAAGGAATATTAAAATTCACAGCAGATACAGATTATTCTCTCCACTCCTGACAGAAAAGGGAGAAGTTTCAGTTTCATAAGGACTTCAGGTTAGATATAAGGAATATTTGCTTACCATTGAGTAACTGAAGGAGAGTACAGATTCACCTTTTTCAGAAGCCTACACTTCATTAATAATCTCATGGGAGATAGTTAAAATTCTCAGTCTTTTTTTTATTTTTCACATACCTAGTTCTTATTTTTTATTTTGAGACAGTCAGTCTAAATTTTTGAGTCTGTCCTCAAACTTGTGATCCTCCTGCCTTGGCCTCCTGAGTGCCACCATGCCTGGCTACAATATACCATTGACTGAGGGCTTTGATACTTAACTCAAGAAGAAAATCTACATTTGAGAAGCTTTTTTCCCTTCCCCTTGAATTAGTGAGTTTAGGTTTCCCTTTATTTGGAAGCGGTTTTAATGTTAAGGCAAATGTATGCTACTTCATTGAAGTTCAATTTGATATAAAAATCTCATACTTTTGACAGGTTGTGACAAATAACAGAAGTAATTGGTTTAGAAGTACAAATTACTAAATTTTTGCTCCATAGTGCATAGGAAGTTTATGTTACTACTGATCTTATTGTTTGCCATTTAATATCCATCATTGAATCTTGTCCGTTCTTTTGGTGTTCCTAAACAAATTCTGTGCTTGAAATCACTTCATGTTGAGCTTTGGATGTATTGCCTCTTTGGCTTTTACTCAGGGTGGCAGGTTCCTTTTCTTTCCTTGTTAGTGATATCCTTCATAGAAGCTAGGGATTGAGAAACCATAGTGCCAAAGTGGAGGAGACATAGAAGAGATGCAACTAAAGGGCTAGAACAGAAATTTTGAGAAAATTGAGGGATGGGAAGAAATCTCAAAATCAAATTATTTTGTAGAATGTGTAGTTGGATGATCACTCAATCTTAAGGTAGTTAACCTTGTATTTACTTTGTAGGAAGGATGTGTCTGATAAATGGTGGAGTGATAAGTACATATCTTATTGGTCAAAGAAAGCAAGTTGCACAACAGTATGCCTACTTTTATGTTTTATTTTTTATTTTTTAAAAAATATATTTTTAAGGTACATATATAGAAATACAGTCCCTTGATATCCATGGACCTCTGTGCAGATACCAAAATCCACAGATGATTAAGTCTCTTATATAAATTGGCATAGCATTTGCACATAACCTATGCATATCTTCCTATACTTTGTTGTCTCTAGATTACTTATAATACCTAATGCCTTGTAAATGCTATGTAAATAGTCATTATGCTGTATTGTTGGAATAATGAGAAATCTGTATGTGGTGTGGAGAGTAAAAGAAGATGGGACCTGGAGACTTGACTTTTTTGCAATACTGTTTGTATGTATGTATGAGAATAGGTTCAGCTATTAATCACATAATATCCATTCATAAAGAGGTGAGGCATATTGATTACAACAGTGTTTACAATAAAGACAAAGTATCTTTCAAATAGTATGTATTAGGTAGAAAATAAGAAGTAGGACGGAAACTTAGAAGTGACTAGTTTTGTGAGTTCTTAGTGTTATACTCATTTAACTTTGAAATATTTTATCCATGTATATATTAAAGTCATATGATAAATAGAAAACCCTTTCTTCAGAAATTCTTCTTTTTGTTTTTCCGTATTATTTTATGAGCACGTTGTCCTTTCCTAGCCCTTTCAAATATCTTCTCACCTTTTGCTTTTTGATCCAATCTATGTCCTGTTCTCCCCAACTGTACCCCAATGTTCATGAGGCATACTGTAGCTTATTAGGGTGGAAGCATTGGAACATTATTGGCATGGACATGAGAATCATAGGTTCTCATTCTGATTTCTGATCAGCTCTGTGACATGCAGCAGTTACGTAACCTCTATGAGCATGTTTTTCCCTCTGTGATAGAGATAATAACTACCCTGCAGGATGGTGTGGTGAGAATTGAGAAGGCATCATGTTTAATCTTATCATTTAGTTCCAGACCTACTTTTATTTTTGCAGATACTGTTGGTCTTTGCAGCCTTTTACTTCATGTGTCTAGGAGAGGAAAGGCCTGAGTATAAACTGTAAATGGTATAAAGGGGTCCTGGATTCCTCTCTCAAGTAAATGGCAGGTAAACTGGGCATGGTGACACATACTTGTAATCCCAGTGATTTAGAAGGCTGAAGCAGGAGGATTGCAAGTTCAAGACCAGCCTCAGCAATTTAGTGAAACCCTTTCTCAGAAAAAAACTACAAAAAACTGGAGATACAGCTCAGTGGTAGGTGCCTGTGGGTTCAATTCCTAGTATTAAACATAGAAGAAAAGAATGGGTAAATGGGATAGGGCTAGTAGTACAGGTAGACTCGGGCTGTGCTGGAGAGTAGGTCATACTGCTTCTTGAGTTAATTAGTTGTCACGTGAACAAGAGTAATTGACCAAGGGAAGTGAGAGATTGCTTATGTGACAGGGTGAGGTCAGAGATTTCTCTGGATCATGTTAGGAGTAGGCTAAAGGGGGTGAGGGAGTGGTGTTTGTAGAAACACTTAAGATGGAAGAGAATAGAAGGAAGTCAGGAAGGTGGTACAGTAAAAGTCCTTAAGAGCATGTCTGGATTTGACTGAATTTGAGCCTTGACCCTGCCATTTATTCGTCCCATAGCCTTTAGCCAGTTAATGTGTCCAAGATTTGTTTGCTTAATTTATAAGATGGTGACAAAACTTACCTCCTTTATAGAGTTGTGATGTAATTTTAAATACTTGACAAATTTATTAATATTAAATCAAGCCGGGGGAAGAAAGAAAGCAGTGCTTATGTAGTGGGGGTGGGCTGTTCCTATATATAACTAATGGATAATGTCTGCCATTGGTTATCTTTAAAGAAATAGAGTTAGTAATGGGATGTATTATTTATAGATGTCCTAATGCTTCTTGATGTGCTTGCTTGTTAAAAGGAAACAGACAAAAAAAGAAATGTTTTCTTTTTGCTTATATTGGGAAACAAAACTTATGAAAAAAGATTTAACAGGTAAGTTGCTACTTATGACTTGTGTGGTTGAATGCTAAATTGTGGCTGCCTTTTCTCTATGCATGATTTCCATTGAATTTCACTACAGATTTTTCAGTTTCTCTGTCCTTTCTGTTGTTTCTTGCTGAATTCCTGGTTAATCAGTTATTTCAGCATCATTTAGTACTTGTAAAACAAAAAAAGATGAATGGTATACAGTAAATATAAATTGATGAGGCATGAATGGAATTAATTTGAGAAAATAAGTCTCTTAGAGGACTGAAGTTTGTTCAATTAAGAAGCCTATGGAAATTCTGTCATGCCTTTCACATATCATAAGTCTTTATCTGTAGAACATAAGTGAACTCTACTGAGATAGCATTGTGCCATTCTGAGGATTTAAATCTGTGTTCCAATACTCTGATGTGGTATCACAAGTCTTTTTGAGTTCTTCCTACTATTTTAGTACAGTATAGGCAGTATAGGAATGTACAGATACCCTGTACATTCTGTCATTTAGTACTGAAAACAACTGTAGAGAGAGAATTATCCCCATTTTGTAGATGAAGATAACTAAGGCTTAAGACATTTGTTCAAAGCGACATGTCAGTAAATGGAAGAGGCAGAATTTGAAAATCAGATTTTGATTTCAGTTTGTGCTTTTTTTTTTTTTTTTTTGTAGTGGGGATTGGACCCAAGAGTGCTTAACCACTGAACCATATCCCCAGTTCTTCGTATTTTTTATTTTGAGATAGGATCTCACTAAACTGCTTACGGCCTCACTGAGTTGCTGAGGCTGGCCTTGGGACTTGTGATCCTCCTGCCTCAGCTTCCCACATCACTGGGATTACAAGTATGTGCCATTGCACCCAGCCAGTTTGTGTTTTTAAAAACGAATCCACATTGCCTGTCTAATCTACAATCAGAAAACTATAAAGCGAACTTTCTGCAAAATGACTAGGTTTGTTTATCAACACTGCCCTTCTTCTATTCCCTTCCTTCAATTTACTGCCCAAGTTTACTGAACAGAATCATGGGTAGAAAAACTTAACTTGAAGGATCACCTAGTCTAGTAGCTCTCAGCCAGTCATAAGAATCACCAGGTTAAAAAAAAAAAGAATCACCTGGAACATGTATTTCTTTTCAGTTTATGATTAAATGTGTTTGAGCTGGAGCCCCAAAACTTGTGTTTTAACCGGGGCTACCTGTAATTTTGACAGTCTGACTGGTTTGAGGACCATTTCAATTTAGATACACAAATCCCTCTCCCATCACCTTTACCAATTTTCCTGACAGGTGGTCATCTAATCTCTGATAGATCTCTTGTGACAGGGACTTACTGCCACCTTGCCAACAAGGTCATTTCATTTACAGTTAGATGTAGTGCTGCACTTCTGTAGTTTTCATTAACTACCACATATGGATTGGATCAATAATTTTGAACAGATTTTTTTGAGGGGGATACCAGGGATTGAACTCGGGGGCACTCAACCACTAAGCCACATCCCCAGCCCTGTTTTGTATTTTTATTTAGAGACAGTCTCACTGAGTTGCTTAGTGCCTTACTGTTGCTGAGGCTGGCTTTAAACTTGGGATCCTCCTGCCTCAACCTCCCCTGCTGCTGGGGTTACAGGCATGCACCACTGTGCTTGGCTCCAGCTTTTTATACTCTTTAGGCTTGGCTTTGAGTTTCCTTCTGTGTTTTAATCTCTTCTAAACCTTGCCTCCTTTATGTGTAAAAGGGTATATGAAAGATTATATCAAGAATTATGAAAAAATAGAATATCCTGGCTGGAAAGTTTATTGAATGCTATCAGTCTTGTCTTACAGTTTCCTCCCAGCCTGTTCTGAAGATATCTCACGTCTACAGTAAGAAGCGTGTTCTAGTTAGAAGTGTGGTTATGGTAGAAGTTTCCTAGATATTCATTGTGGGATTGTCAGTGTCAGAAATAGATTGTCATTTTGCCTCCTCATCAGCATACTTGTTTACTTCTGACTTTTTCTGTGGAGAAAGAATATGATACTTCTTATGGGAAGAGATAAGCCTTCATTTCTGGAAGTTCAGCTTCACTGCTTAAGTAATTGAGTTCCACTGATAATGTAAACCCAAAGCAAAACAAATGATCTGAGGAAGGACCTTCAAGGTAAAAGACAAGACCTTGAATTATACAGAAACCAAACTGGAGAACAATAACAAAAATCTGTATCTTTTTCCTATCCAAGGATAGAGATTAGGAAACTAATGAGTGCTATTCATTTGAGAGGGTAAGTGATCAGGTACAAGGCTGGATAAATTATACACTGTAGTTTGATTTGATTTGGCTGTTGAGATGTATGTTCGTCTTTTTGTTGTTTTTTTTTTTGGTAGTACTGAGGATTGAACCCAGGGGTGATTGAACCCCTGAGTCATTCCCCACAACCCTCTTTTTCTTTTCTATTTTGAAATAGGGTCTCGTTAAATTCCCCAGACTGGCCTTGCACTTAAAATTCTTCTGCCTTAACCTCCAAAGTTGCCAGACTCTTGCCTTTCTTAAAGTAAAATCTATCTTATAGAAATACCTTAAGCCTAAGTTGCACTTCCCATTAGGTTTAGACTATTAAGAACTTGTGGGTTATGGTCTCTGGTGGACTGGAGTGAAATATGGTGGAACAGATTTTTTTCCCTTCTTCACTTAGTTTGCATTAGCTTTCTTTTTTCAAATTATTTTTGACCTATACATCTTGAAAATACTACTTTGAGTTAAGGTTTTTTCATGAGTGCTTTTCTGAAGGTAATTTTAGTATACATTTTTATTAGTGTATCTAAAGTATGGAACTTATCAGTCATAAATATTAAAAATACCCATTACAATTACTTTGAAGTTACAATCATCTTTTCATTCTTCAGAGAAGTGAGTCTATTTGTAGACTGAGTACTAAAATTGTGGTCCTCCTCTGGGATTGGGAGAAACGTCTCTTCATTTAACAATGGGGTCAGGGGGTAGAAGGTAGAGGGCAAAACTAATTTACTTGACTCTTCCTTTTGAATTTACTTTTTCACTTCATTTGAGAGAAAGTCAGTGTCCATTAGTGAGGCACCAACTTTATAAAATATTAGGGAAAAGGATACAATTTAATTAATTTTGGAAATTTGTATTAAATTTAATGGTGCCGAATCATTGTTCTTAATGAAAGGAATGACTGTGTTTTTAGAAATATGTGTAACTTTCATTCATGTCATCAATCCACAACAGGAAGCAAATGATATGGTGCTAATTTTATGAAGTAATTTTATGTATTGTCTTGTTCTGTGTTTTTATTTTTAGGACCGGAGTAGGCCCTATGACACTTTTAACTTGCACTCGTTGGAGAACTCCTTAATGGATATGATAAGGACTGATCATGAGCCTCTGAAAGGTAAACACTACCCTCCCAGTGGCCCACCAATGAGTTTCGCTGATATAATGTGGAGGAATCATTTTGCAGGTTAGGAATATTCATATGTCCATTCCTTGCTTGGTGTTTTAAGCAAAAATCAGCTTTTTAATAATTGTGATTTTTGTTTTGTTTTGTTTGTTGTTTGTTTTGTTTTGCTTCTGTAAAGCATTGTGGAATGTATTTAAAATTGATTTTGTTTTTAACCTGGGTTCAGCTACCTGCAATAATTAAGGTTGATTGCTTTATTCAGTTATGTCTAGAAGAAGCATGTGTAGGGTAGCTGAAGTCATGGTTATAGCATGAGACCAGAAGATAAATTTTCTGGGCTATGGGCATTTGGAAACCTTAAATGCATAGTTCATTTAAGTCCAGATATACTGCAAGGAAGTATGAGATTTAATAAATCAGTCTTCAAAGACTATTTCAGAAAGCTTTGCATAAAAGAATTCCTTTTAATTAAAGTATAATCACATTCCTATAGGAAGTATCATAACATGAATTTAAGAATAGCCAGTGACCCTATGCATAGTTTGAGTCTAAACCACAAGGGAAATGTCTTAAAGTATGTAAATGTTTTGGGTTAAATAAAAGGCAGAGAATCCCAAGATTAACAATATTTTTAGAGTCCATATAAATTTATATGTTGCATTCATAATTACATATCATTCCTTTTATGGATTATAGGATTTTTTAGGTACCCTTTTAAATTTTAAATACTAATACAAATTTTCTGTGGAAATACCCATTCTACTTAGGTTAGGACCTTAATATCTGAAAACTGTGAAGAGTTTGCCACAGGGTTACCCATCTTATGTGAACCCTGGTCCTTGTGACCTTTATATAGGGTGTGACTGATTATGAAGAGCTGATACTTATTTCCTCAAGACACATCAGAAGTCCATTTCATAATTTTCTTATTTTTTTAGTTGTAGATGGACACAATGCTTTTATTTTATTTATTTATTTTATGTGATCCTGAGGATCAAACCCAGTGCCTCACATGTACAAGTCAAACACTCTACCACTGAACCACAACCCTAGCCCCAGAAAAACTATATTTGAAGGCCTTTAGAAGCAGGAAAAAAATATTTAGTCATTGTTACCACATCTTTCTTCAGTTAAAGATGAGGTACCTGGTAATTTAAAGCATAATTCACTTATAAGTGAGAAAGATGTTTAAAAAAAACAAAAAAAAATTCACAGTCTATTTTGCATTTTTAGAATATTCTAAGGCTACATTTTTCATCCTTCTCTACCATAAATATCTATAAGCCTTTCCTATTTATTCTAAAATATTCAACTCCTGTTCTTTATGCATACCTGTTTTATTGTGGTCTGTATTCTTTTTGTCTTGCTATGAAAGGTTCTTAGATTGCAGCCTAAAATAATTTACCACAATTTTGTGTACTTAGGTTAAACAGAAGCTATTATACCTTCTTGAGTGTCTCACTGGCATAGTGTAAGGAGGGAACCTCACTATGGGGTAATATAAATACCTAATTCCATTTGTGTGTTTTGCAGGTCCAACTACCTCTGCATAGCATTCTTGACTAGCAGTTATGTGGTTTTGTTTATAAAAACCTGCTGCACAGTGCTTATAATAAATATGTCCTAATAAGTTGAAAGATACTGCATATATACTTTTTACAGCCTCCACATTGTTGCAGCTTCCCAGTTCATCTTACTAACTTCCCACAGCGATTTCATATGAATGGACTACTTCCTTGTGGTCAGTGATATCAGTATGTCATTGTCCTTTGTCCTTTGGGGTGTTTGAGCTTCCTGTTTCCCTTTTACAGTCAGGGGAGTTTTAAATCTGATTTATAGCATCACATTTGATCCTTATTACTTCCACTACCATAACAAATGATACTTGTACCTTAAAATGTTTTGAGTAATTTTAATTTTAAAAAGTAGAGAAAATTGTTAGAACTAAAAGGTGACTAAAAAAATAAAGCATTGTGGCCAGCAGTGGTGGCTCATCAGCTACCCAGGAGGCTGATGCAGGAGGATCACAAGCTCAAGGCCAGTCTGGACATCTTAGCTAGACCCTCTCTCAAAATTAAAAACATTAAAAAGTACTGGGTTCAATCTCCAGTACTGCAGAAAGAAGGCAAGCAAGGAAGCATGCATTATGATAGTGTGTCCTTTATTTTTCTATTTTCCATATAGTAAATATTATCCATGTTTCTCTTTGATCTTTATAATTTCTTAATAGGACTTATATTTGGAATTGTAGGTTGTTCACAGTTTTTCCTTTATTATAGGTAATGCTACCATGAATGAGTTCTGACATATAGCTTGTCTTTAAGGTAAATTTATAGTGATGGTCTTTGGGTCAAAAAACATAAACAAGGGCTGGGGATGTAGATCAGTTGGTAGAGTGCTTGCCTTGCATGCACAGAGCCCTGGGTTCAATCCCCAGCACCACCAAAAAAAAAATAAAAAAATAAAAAAAAATAAAAAGCATAAACAATAAACAAGTAAGTGGATTGAGCTTTAAGAAAAATACAGTAGGGTAGGGTATCTACTGTGTGACTTCTGTATGGGCCTGTCCAGAAACACTTCTCTCTATTCCATTTTTTTTTTTTTTCCTATCTTTAGTATTCCCGCCTATACTTCAGCCTTGTATCTTCTTATTCCAGTTGAATACAGGAACACTATTTTAAGGGTCTCAAAACTCAAGTACAGAGTGGTGGATTTTTGTTTTCTTTGTTTTTGTGGTACTGGGAATTGAACCCAGGGCCTCCCAGATGCTAGGCAAATGCTTCAGCACTGAGCTACACCCCCAGCCTTTTAAATTTTATTTTGAGACAGTCTGACTAAATTGTCCAATCTGATCTCACACCTGTGATTCTTAGACTTCCGGTAGGCTGAGAATTTAGGTGTGTGCTACTGAGCCTGGCTCGTAATTGTTTTTTGTGTGTTTCTTTGTCTTGGTGTTTTTTTTTCCTAGAGCCCAATTTTCTTTTTCTTCAAGAAAAAAAAAAAAATTAAAAAGTGCTGGGGATTGAATCCAGGGGTACTCTACCATTGAGCTACATCACTAACCCTTTTAAAATAATGTTTTTATTTGAGACAGGGTCTTGCTAAATTTGCTGAGGCTGACTTTGAACTGGCAATCTTTCTGCTGCAGCCTCCTGAGTTGCTGGGATTACCAGAGTGTGCCACCATACTCAGCTGATCACTGCTCTTATTTGTAGTTGTTTGAAGGGGAAGCCAACTCTTCTCACAACTATGATGATTAAGGGGATTTCCAGTGTTGAGAGAAGTAGAAGGAGAGATGAAAGGGGCTGGGGATGTAACTCAGTGAACACACACACACACACACACACACACACGTGATGTGGTGTCTCACATCTGTAATTCCAGTGACGTGGGAAGCTGAGGCACGAGGATCACAAGTTCAAGACTAGCCTCAGCTATTTAGGGAGACTCTCAATGACTTAGTGAGAACCTGTTTGAAAAATTTTAAAAAGGGAACTGTAGCAGAGTGGTAAAACTTCCCTGGGTTCAATCCCTACTACTCCCCCTTCCAAAAAAATAAAAAAGGTAGAGGGAAGAGTCATTCCTGTGCACTCCTTATAGTTGTCCCCTGCCTTGAAAATCCTGATCATTAAGTTTGATTGGTCATACTCTTCCTACTCTAGAATAATAAGGGAATACCAACTCCAGTAGGCTGGCAGAGTTGGGGATACTGGGACACAAGATCCTATCCTTTAGCTAGAGAAGCACAATATAGCAGGCATCTAGTCAAAAAATAGGGAGGAGTCACTTTTGTTTTATCCTGTGTAGTCTCCTTCTTAAAACAAAAGAATAGATGTGGCTGACTGGGAGTAGTGCCTAATGAAGAGTTCTTACATATTTGAATTTTGTTCCTTTGCTATTTGTGAAACTTGAAAAATGAAAAGAGCAGGTGTCAGTTAGGAACTGATATTGAAGAGCCTGCTTTTCAAAGGTATACTAAAACAGTTTGAGGAAAAAACAGCTTATCTTCTGGCAATAGTGCTTTGAACACATTTAAATTGGCAAACTTAGAAGGAATGAGTCTATTCCTTTGTTTTTATGAAGGCATTTTTGATTCATCACAATTTAAATTTAGTATTATAAAGACTTTAACAAAATTTCCCTTTTATGAAACTGTGAGATCTCCTTGTAGAAAAATGCATCTTCATTACATTTTGTTGACTTACTTACTGGATGTTCCAGAAAAAAATACTGTCTCTTTACTTCTATTTCTTGAATCATTGCTCAGATTTATTTTTATGTTATCTCTCTTCAGTCTATATCAGTGCATTTTGTATACATTAGCAGATTCCATGGGTGGGAGAGCTTTGCCAGTATGCATGAGGCCCTGGGTTTGATCGCTAGCACCATGTACAAGTGCATACAAATGCATGTGTGCGCGCGCGCGCACACACACACACACACACACACACACACACACACACATACACATGCGCACACGTACACAGAGAGCAGATTCTGTAAACTATTAGGGGACTGGTTGTTAGTCAGCAAGAAGTGATTATTCTATATATTTTTTCGACCCTTTTTTTTTTGTACCAGGGATTGAACCCAGGGGTGCTTAACCACTGAACCACATCCACATCCCCAGCCTTTTTTTTTTTTTTTTTTTTTTTCTCCTTGAGACAGGACCTCGAATATACCAACATGCCCAGCAACTGTTTTTTTGAGACAGAGATTCGCTTTCTTGTCCAGGGTGCCCTCAAATTTCCTGGGTTTAAGCAATCCTCCTATTTTAGCCTTCCAAGTAGCTGGGACTACAGACTTAACTTGTCTGACATCTAACATTTTAATCACCTGACAGTTCTAAAAGAAAAAGATTTAGAAATTCTGATTTAATTTTTCTGAAGTACAGTCTTAAGTGGAAAAGGCACAAAGAATTTAACAGTTTGCTGAAGCCAGATGTGGAGACTTTGTGAGACTGAGGTGGGAGAAACATTTGAGCCCGTGAGTTTGAGACCCACCTAGGCAACATACTGAAAATTATCCATTACTGGTATGTGAAGAAGCTCGGAATTAAATTTAGTCCTAAGCCCTTTGCTCTGCCAATTAGTTATTTAGAACATCTTTAGAATATTTTACCAGAATTTTATGATTTCCTTAAGAGGGATTTTTTTTAAAAAAACATTTTACTATATTTTTACATATTATATCTATGGATGCATTTTCTTTTTTTATAAATATGTTTTCTAAAGGAATGTATTCCCAAGTTTTTAGAGAAAACTAATGGAACATAACATTCAATAGGATATACATTTTATCTTTTCTGGGATATAGCACTAACAAGTTGTCATATAAAGCTCTCTGAAAGGGGTGATTAGAGGAAGCTACAACAGTTTTCCCCTAACATAACATATTGCAGAAGTAAAGAAACGACCATCATTAATTATGAATTAATAAAAATTCCCAGTTTTATTTTGGATACATTGAAGTTTAGCTTTAGTTGAACTCTGAAACTTTGACTAACAATGAGGTAGTTTTTATAACTAGATTTTAAAATATGAATGTGAGTTAAGCTTATGGAATCTGATTTTTTACAGTCTAAATAACCATTTGTAACCCTTTTCTCTAAACTCTCCCTCTATCCCCTCTTACCCTTATTTATCAGGTGCTATGAAGTGGGCAAAGTGGGACAGAGTCTCAGATTTCCACAGCATCACTTAACTCAGTAAAACCAAGTATGCCTTCCAGTTTTTGAAACCTTATATTTTACACTATACTTAAAAGATAGCTAGCTGACAAGAACAACTTAAAAATAGCAGACCATGGACAGGTGACAAAATGTCACGCTGGCAGCACCAGACTGCATTAACAAAAATCACCAGATGTCACACACTTGATTCTATTCTCACAGCTGATTAAACAGCAGTATTTGTTGGACAAAAGGAAGGAAAAAAAAATGGCCTCATCTGAATTTGGAACTAGTTTTCCTTTTGTTGTTACATATTTTCTCTCTTGTCTGAAACCCCTTAACAGCCTTAAAAATGAGGACAAAGGACTGGGGTTGTGGCTCAGTGGTAAAATGCCTGCCTGGCATGTGTGAGGCACTGGGTTTGATTCTCAGCACCACATATAAATAAATAAATAAAGATCCCCAAAAATGTTAGGACACACAGCACATTAAGAAAAAATATATAGAAAAATTTCAGTCTTAGAAAAGAAACCATCACATATACATACTCCCTAAACTGCAAGAGTATAAATCAAAATAACTGCTTGTCATTGGTGTTCTAAAATCTTCATTTTCCCATATTGTCTAACTTATCTCCAGTGAAACTGGGTTGCATTTTGTAATCTAAGCATTAATTTTTGAGAGGTAACTAGCTTGCATAAGCCATAAGTGAGTTTATTTATTTATTGCTGTTCTGGGGATAGAACCTAGGACCTTATACTCGCTAGGCAAGTACTCTACCACAGAGCTGCAGCCCAGATCCATAAGTGATTTTACCAAAACAAAACAAAAATTACATTTAATTGGAGGGGAAAATTAGATTATATTTAATTAATTGATTTTATGGTTCTGGCATTGACCCCGAGTTTTTTAATAAAAGCATATGTCGTTAACTTTTATCCATAGATCCATTGAAGTCAAATAGAATTAGGGAGAATACCAGAAAAGTAGAAAGTGCTTTGCTTTTCAGCAATTAGTGATGCCTTCCATCTGCAAACCACTGCCTAAGGCTCTTGTTTTGCTTCTTAAGAAAGATTGAATTGTAAGTAATCAGTACAGGATAGAGAATAATAATTAGAAAACAACCCAGCTTCCTTTCAGTTTCATCTTTCTAAGCTGAAAAGTTCTAACCCCTTATGAAAAAGTCAAAAAGGATCCAAGTTTTAAAGGATAAAAGGGAAATTCCTTTGAGTTGGAGAATATATGTCCATCCAGAAATGTACAAAAACTGTTATTTGGTGTAGTGGCTATAAACTACCTAATTCTTTACTGCAAACATAGACATAGGAACTAAAAGAAACGGAATGAGATTCAGCTAAATTGGGGCTTACTTAATTTCCTTGATAATCCTTTATTATTCTAGTAATATTAGGGAACATAGCTTTGTAGGAACTACACCCTCCTCTTGAGTCACTCTGGTTTTCATGGATATTAGTATTTGGTAGTCAGGAATACAAATAAGTTCTTGATTATCTGGAATAATGGATGAGAGAACATTGATATAGCTAATTGAAACCAGAATGTAAATTCTCCCTACTGAGTGAAAGCCTTGTTCTGTGACAACTTTTTCTGTAATAGTTTCTGATGAAGGTGATGGTAGGAGATAGCACTCTTTGCATGTAGTATGAACCATAATTTTCAGAGACTTTAAAATGACTTTAGGAACTAGAAAGCATAATAAGACATACGGAACACTTGCATATGTAGATACATTAAGTATGTCTTCCAGCAATTGGGTACTTTTTGAAATTTCTAATTAGCTTCTAATAAATATGAAAAGGGCTCTGAAATCTGTAAAAATAGGCATGGGTTTTCTATCAAAACCATTTTAGTGAATTCTGAATAGGAATTTTGGTATATTATAAATGCTAGCAAAATAATCTCCATACAACTAGGGACAATTACAATATTCTTTGTCTTAATAAGGTTTAAAATAATAAAAAGAAAAAATCATTTTTTTAAATCTATGTAATGCTTACTGGCAAATTAGAAAAATTCCATTAGAATTCATAAATTGTTGACTTTCCTATTCTTACACACATACACACACATACATACATACATACATATTAATGCGAGTGATAGATCTACACTTCTGAGGGATTTGATTTTTATACATTTTTGTTGTTGTTTTGAGGGAGCTGAGGATTAAACCCAGGACTTTGCACACTCTAGACAAGTATTCTGCCAATGAGCTATACCCCCAGCCCTTCACTAATTCTTAGTATGAAATGACCTTTCACAAATTACCATGAGGACCTTTAAGAAATTAGGATATTTTGTTTAGGCAAAAACCATGATTGTTTTCTAAGAATTTATAATTCCTCCTTTTTATTTGAGGTAACTGCTCTGTTTCTTCTACTATGATGCTTTTCTTTTTGGCCAGAAGAGCTGGAGGAAGCTGTTTTCCTCTAGTCTTCAATAACAGTTTTATGCCAGGTGATGACTGACCCTTTTGCTATTATGTATAAAATCATATTCATTGTAAAAGTCTCTGTACCACTCTCCCCCAAAATATGCATGACATTTATTTATTTATATAGTGATTGCAAAATAGAATTAACATCTTCTGAGAATTTCATAATCCTTGATATAATTGGACATTAAGTCTTCCCAGAGCCAAGTGTGGAAGTGCATGCATATAATCCCAGCAACTCAAGAAGCTGAGGCTGGAGAATTGCAAGTTTGAGGCCAGCCTCAGCAACTTACTGAGGCCCTATACAACATTGGGATACTCTGTGTCAAAAACTAAAAAAAGGGCTGGGATATAGCTCAGTAGTAAAGCACCCCTGGGGTCAAATTCCAGTACCAAAAAACAAAACAACCAAAAAACCACAGTGGTAGAGTGATGCTCTGGATTCAGTCCTCAGAACAGCAACAAAACAAGACCTGTACACAGAACCGAGTTTATACATATTAGCTTTATAAACTATTGTTTTAATAACTGTTTTGTTGAAAGAATCAGTCAAAAAACTTTACTAAGTACATTTTCCCCCATTTTCTATTGATACATCTACCTCCTGGTCTCAAATAACTAATGAAAAAAAATTCAAATGTCTAAATCTTTCACTTTTACTCCGAGAGTCATTAGTTGAAACATCTGATTCCAACCCGTCATCTAGTAGACCAGAGGTTTCCAAACTCTGTGAAGGGCTAAAGAGTAAATATTTTAGGCTTTACAGGGCACATGGCCTCTGTCACATATTATTATTTGTTTTTGTTTGATTTTGCCACACTTTAAAAATGTAAAGTTTTTTTTTAGCTCAGACTTTTGCAAAAACAGGAAGCTGACCAACATAGCCAAAAGTTTTCAATGCCTGTAAAAATCGTAAGAATAAAGGTCTGGAATTAACATTATGCCCAAGGTCATAAAACTAGTTAATGATGGGGACTGCATAAGAACTTTATAGATTTTTATACCAATAATTTTCCCCCACTCTGTTACATAAATTTTACTATCTTTCTTCTGGTTGCTATTCTAATAATTATGTTGCATTTTTGAGCCATTCCGAAACTTGTTTCTTTTTATTCTCTTTAAGCTTCAAGTTTATATACTTTTTTTTTTTTTTTTTTTTGGCTGCTTGAATTTGAAAGCACTATGAATGGTTGTTTAAATAAAATTCTTAATCCAGGGAATTGGCATGTCAAATTGGAATGTCGGAGATGTGGAAATTTCAGACTCTATCACAGAAGCTTCTTTCTTGTTTTGTTGTATTTTATTTGTGTTGAGACTTTGGCTTTAAGACTTTCCATGTATTATGTCTTATGAATTGATTTATAAACTTGTAACTGCTTTGGCATTTGGTAGCATTTTTGTTATAGATTAATTTGTTTTAGTTTTTTGTAATGTTTATATTTTATAATGTATTTGAAATAATTATATTGAGCTTTCTTTTCTTTGACTTAAAATAAAATTACTTTATTTTTTAGGTCGCATGGGAATAAATTTCCACCATCCGGGAACAGATAATATTATGGCACTAAACAGTAAGTTCTCATATGAAATATTCTGTAAAAGTAGTAATCAAGTTTATAACTTATGGTTTCCACTTTTCTTATCAACTGTCCATTATATTTCAGCCTTTCACTGAATGTAGTATAGGCCATTATTCTATACCAGTGGTTCTCAGAGTGTGGTCCCTGGATTAGCAGCATCAGCCTCCTTTAGGAAATTATTAAAAATGCAAAGTTCATACCTTCTACATACCTACTGAATCAGAAACGTTGATGGAGCCCAGAAATCTGTGTATTAACAAGTCCTATACATGATTCTGATGTAGATTACAGTTTTAAAAGTATTGTCCCATGCCAGGGTTGGCAAAGTATGGTCCAGTAAGTCAAATCTGGCCTAATTCTTGTTTTTGTAAAGTTTTATTGGAACATTACCACACCCATTCATTTATGGATTGTCTAAAGATCCTTTTGTGCTATAAAGCAGAGCTTACAAAGCCTAACCTATTTACTGTTTGATCCTTTTCAGAAAATATTTGCCAACTCCCACTCTACACTATAAGAGTGGGGCAATGAAGGAAGGAGATCAAGGGAGAGGAATAGAGAAGAGAATGTGAATGAATAAATCAGTTAGTTTACACTTAACTCAGAATCTTCTCATTATGGTAAATAACTGATATGTTTTAAGCTGAACAGCCAGGGGTCTCCCATATTAGTGAAATTTGCATGTTCTCTGGGTATCAACAGCTTTGCAGGTTAAAATTGGTTTTGACTAGTATAATTGTTGGATTAAGTACTAAGCAACAAAACTTAATAACCAGAAAGTCATTATATATTATGTATATAATATATATTATATTTGTTATTATATGTATTATATCTGTTAACACTGGAAGAACTATCTGGCAAGCATCAAGTTTCCTTTTTAGTGTTATAGACCAAATAACTTTACAGAAGAGCAGTCTCTGGATGGAAATTGTTGTCACAGGACCATTGACTCTCTCGGGATTGAAATTTTTTCCTCTATCAAGTGAGATCAGATTTTCCCCTCTCATCTTTCCAGATAGTCAAGCTGACTTATGTACACATGGGAGAAACACTGGTTAAATCTAAGGTTGTGTTATTCCTTTTCCTCTTGATTAAGAATATTGAAATGCCATCGGTGTTCCTTAAGACAGAGTTTAGATTATCTCCAAAATATGTATTCCACATTTTCTTAGTTCTGAGATGCAGCCTGATTACCAGTTAGCGCTGCTGAGAACCACTGGCAGTGCTTTGTGTCTCAGGTCCTAATCTGTGTTAATAATTTAAAAAAATAAATTTTTTAGTTATGTGTGTGTATATATATCTCACTAGTATCCTTTCCTTTGGAAACAATACTAATTACCAAGTATCTACTTCTCATTTTAAATTTCTTTCTTTGGCTCTGGTACTGGGAATTGAACTTGTGGCCTCAAACATGCTAGGAAAGCACTTTATCACCAAGCTATTCCCCTATCCCTTTTTATATTTCATTTTAAGACAGGGTCTTGCAAAGTTGCCCAGGCTGGCCTTAAATGTGGGGGTCTTCCTGCCTTAGTCTCCCAAGTAGCAGGAATTAAAGGTGTCCACTACCATGTCCAGATCATTATCTAATTTCTAAAAGAAATCACTTTACATTTAGATTATGCTACCTCTATACTGGGATGAAATTAATAAGCTTACTCATCTTGGTGAGCTTTAGCAATAAGTAGTTGTGAAAATGCTTCAGTTAGATGATGGGACTTACAGCTGAATATAAAAGAAGAGTATGGTAGTGTGTCTGCCTGAAGCAATTACTATGTATCTGAGTAAAGATCTAATTTGACATGATGTAAGTCGTCTTTTGCAAGAAGGAGAGGGTATAATTTGTGACATTTTGTGTAAAAAAGAAGCTAAAAGACATTTTTCTTCTTAAAAGGCTTTGATTATCTTTGATTTGATTTTTTTTAACTCTGCTTTTAAATAAGATATTTAAGTCCTTTCCACTTTGTACATGTGGCTTACATCACCCTTTTAGCCTTATTCCCTCATCTTTGAGAGAAGGGGATTAATTAGGTAATTTTAATGCCTGCTTTCAGCATGTAGCTCTTCTGTAGTGATCTGATGTATTTCAAAGTACCAACAGGGCATTTTAAATTTTTATTTATTTTTATAGACTGCATTTTGATTCATTGTACATAAATGGAGTACAACTTTTCACTTCTAAGGTTGTACACAATGTAAATTTATACCATTCATGTAATCATACATGTACATAAGGGTAATGATGTTTATCTCATTCCACTATCTTTCCTTCTCCCACACCCTCCCCTCCCCTCATTTCCCTCTACAGAATCCGAAGTTCCTCCATTCTTCTCTTATCCCCCAATCCCCACCACCCCTGTTATGTGTGAGCATCCACTTATCAGAGAAAACATTTGGCTTTTGGTTTTTTGGGATTGGCTTATCTTGCTTAACATGATATTCTCCAACTCCATCCATTTACCTGCATATGCCATAATTTTATTCTTTATGGCTGAATAATATTCCATTGTGTATATATACTACAGTTTCTTTATCCATTCATCTATTGAAGGACATCTAGGTTGGTTGCACAATCTAGCTATTGTGAATCGAGCTGCTATAAACATTCACATGGCTTCGTCACTATAGTGTGCTGATTTTAAGTCCTCTGGGTATAAACTGAGGAATGAGATAACTGTGTGAAAAGGTGGGTCCATTCCAAGTTTTCTGAGGAATCTCCATACTGCTTTCCAGAGTAGCTGCAAGAATTTACAACTCCACCAGCAATGTATGACTTTCCTCCAAAAAGATCATTTTGCTGTATCTCTATCAAATGTTAAGGCGCTTCCACATGGTTTCCATAGGATGGTACATAGAAAAGGGCATCAATATCCATGTGGTTCTGTGGAAAGGCATCAGTATTCACATGGAGCCCTGTTGACTGCTCAAGATAAACCATAAAAACAACCAGATTTTGGGCTGGGGATGTTGCTTAATGATAGAGCACTTGCCTAGCATACATAAGACCTTGGGTTCTATCCCTAGCACAAAACAAAACAAAACAAAAAAAACCAAACCAACCAAATAAACAGCAAGCACAGTGGCACATGCCTGTAATCTCAGCTATGTGGGAGGTTGAGGAAGAAGGATCTCAAGTTCAAGGCCAACCTCAGCAATTTAGCCAAGCCCCAAGCAACTTAGCAAGACCCTGTCTTAAAAAATAAAAGGGCTGGGGATGTAGCTCAGGCATTCAGTCCCCAGTACTGAAAAACAAAAACAAAAAATAAAACAACCAGAGTGTGACATATGCACTACTTACTATCAATTTTCTTTTTAAGTTTGTCTCCAACTTGAGGTGATCATAATCCTCTTTGGGACTTGCAGGCTTTGACATATTTGCTGTGATAAAACTTTTCTTCCCCTTTGTAGATTTAAGCCCAGCTCATCTAGCGATATATGTAGCACACACACACACACACACATGCACACACTTGTGTAGTTTTTGTGTTCCTTTTTCTGTCTTCCATTTATTGACCCAGTGTTTATTGTCCTGCGACTGGCCTGTTCTCCTTCCTTTCCCTCAAGCTTCCTATAGAAATAATTGAGATGAAGTCACAGATTACTAAAACTTTATCCAGAATTTGTGATTATTGGAAGGGACTAGAGTGACATTGAGCCATATTTTCAGGACTGCAGTGACTAGTTAAGAAAATTGAGGATCCTTTTTTTCCCATAGAGAAAATAGGCTGGGAAAAACAAGGAGACATTAGAAAGTTGCTTGATGCGTACAAAATTAAAAACGAAGGAGTAGTGTGGTTTAAGCAATAGTATTATTGACTCAAAGTAGGTATCTTCCAAGCCAGCTGGAAAGCATGTGAAACCTGAAGATGAAACATGAATTAGCATAGCCTTGAAATGGATTTGTCTGGAGTCAGGCAGATCTAACTCTACTTCTTGCAAGCTGTATAACCTTAGGGCCACATTCTTACCTTGTCTTTGCTTTTGGTTTATTCACTTGTAAAATGGAGATAATGATCACTATGCACTATATATCTATATATAAATCTTTGCGTGTATGTGTGTGGTACTGGGGATTGACCAGTGCTTTACCACTGAGCTACATCCCCAACCCCTTATTATATTTTACTTTGAAAAAGGGTCTTACTAAGTGCTGAGGCTGACCTTGGACTTGGGATAGTCCTACCTCAGCTCCTGAGTAACCAGGCATGGTGTGTGTGTGTGTTTGTGTGTGTATACATAAATCTTTTTTTTTTTTTTTGTACCACTGATTGAACCCAGAAGTGCTTAATCACTGAGACACACCCCCAGATTTTTTTATTTTTCATTTTGAGACAGGGTCTCGCTAAGTTGCTTAGGGCCTCACTAACTTGCTGAGGCTGGCTTTGAATTTGTGATCATCCAGCCTCAGCCTTCTGAGCTGCTGGGATTACAGGCATGCCACTGTGCCTAGCTATATATAAATCTCATAAAGCTTAGCCTAGTGCCTGATTTGTAGATAATGCTTAAGTTAGCTACTGTCAGCTTTATTGCTACCTTTTTAAGATATCCTTTTCTTTGTATATTAGATTTCTAAAACATGATTGTATCATATACTGTTTGTATTTAGATAGATGATTTCTCGATGAAATTTAAGGGTGCACACCTGTTAATCATCGTGTAGGCTAAAGTGACTGTACTGGGATACATTCCCATCTGTTCTGGGGTGAATTTTTTTTTCCCTGGATGAAATACTTTCTGTCACCTTTGTATTATGTAGCATCTTTGTGCCCTATAGCCCCTTCTCAGTTGTTACATCTCTTGTGATATTGGCACTGTTTATGATGGCTCCAAAGGGTAAATAATTTAAATGTCCCTCAACTACAGAATGTATAAACAAATTGTGGTGCATCCATACACTGACATACTATTCATCAATAAAAAGGGAATGAACTGGTATCACATACACTTATATTAATAGCTCTTAAAATAATTATGCTGAATTAAAAAATAAAAAAACTAGACCAAAAAAGTACATATTAGATGATTCAACTAATACAAAAGTCTAGAAAATGTAAACTAACCTACAGTGACAGACAATAAAGCAAGTTCAAGAAGGGAGTTTTTTTGTTTTTGTTTTTGTTTTTGTGGTGCTGGGGATTTGAACCCAGGGCCTTGTGCTTGTGAGGCAAACACTCTACCAACTGAGCTATATCCCCAGAACGAGAAGGGAGTTTTTGGAATAATATTGTCCTTTTTTTCAGAGAGCAAAGTAAGGGCTTAGATCTGGGAGGAGGAACCCTGTGATAAGGTGCATCTAGTTGAGCAAGTCTCTGAATCTCCTTAAGCTCTAGTTTAAAAATCTATAAGTGGACAGTTATGATTCTCACCTTAACCACTTCATTATTTTGTAAGATTCAGATGAGGTAGGCACATATACAAATAAAATATTATCACTACTACATTTGGGGAGGGGGAGGTATATAGTCTTATTCAGAAAAATACTTTTTTTTTTTTTTTTTTAAGACAGTAGCTTTATAAAGGACAGAGGTTCTGTATTGTTTGAGTTCTTGCCATTTTTTTCCTAACATCTTATAGGTTGTAATTAGAGACTATTTCAAGTTAAGAGCTGAATAAGAAATCCGAAGTGCCACTTCTTTTCTGACAGGGTGAGATGATTATTTACCCTCATTCTTTTTGAACTGTCTAAAATGTTTATAAATTGAAGCATCCAAGAATAAAACCTGGACAACATGAAGACTTAAAATTTTAATATTTTTTTTAAAAAGCAAAAAAAAAAAAAAAAAAAGCCCTGGATTTGTAGCTCAAGCTTGCCTAATTTGTAGGAGGCCCTAGGTTTGATCCCCAACACCCCCTCACCACCCAAATACCCACTGACAAAACAGAATCCCAAAGGACATTCACCTAGTTTAAGGAGCTCTGATATCATTGATTGTTAAGCAATTTATTTATAGCTGATACACCAGGAAACTTGGAACTTAAGGTCATGCCATCTTCCACATTTTCTTCTTATTGATTCCTTGAAAGTATTTTGGAAGGTTTCAATTTTATTTCTCTTGGAATTGAGAGCTGCCAGTGCATTTTTTTTTAATCAAAAGAGGAAATGTGACAGGGTATTGGTATGAATATTTGTTTTGGGCAGGCTCTTGTGGGACTGCAGAGTCTCTTCTTCACCCTCCCTTTCATGTTTTGATGAGTGTGACCTCCTTGGGGAGAGGCTTAACTGAAATGAAGTAGCAGAGAGTGAACTGAGCACATGATGTATTTATGCCAGAAGGGGAATAGAGCCAGCTTTGTTGGAATTTCAAGTAAAATTTTCCAAAATTTGAAGAACATATTTTTTTTCTTTCACTGGCAGTATAATAAGATAATAGTGATGGAATTATTTTTGAGATTCCCAGGTCGAAAGCATTTTCTTTGAGATTTTGAAGACAAGATCCAGTGCCATTCCTTCTATCTGAGCAGATTTAGAAGTAAAATTAATATGCATTGGTTATATGAATATAGTAAATAGTGGGTAATTAAAAATGAAAAATGGTAGAGGAATGCATTGTCATGTGAGTTTAAAATACTCAAATTTGAGCCAGACGTGGTGGCACATGTCTATAATCCCAGTGACTCTGGAGACTGAGGCAGGAGAATCCCAAGTTCCAGGCCAGCCCCAGCAATTTGGGAAGGACATGTCTCAGAATGAAAAATAAAAGACTGGGGGTGTGGCTTGGTGGTAAAGCACTCCTGTGTTCAATCTTCAGCACCAAAAAACAAAACACCCCAGACTCTCAAGTTTCATATAATTGCTGTACATGATTGTGGTAAGGGACCTAAGACATTATTGTTTTGTTTTGACCTTCTCATTTTAAATATAAAGGAAGCTGAGATTCAAGAGGCTATGTGATTGCCCAGGTGATATGATGGAGCCAGGAGTGAAAACTTCCACTTTAAATGTTTAATTGCTAAAAGAGATTGTATTATTATGTTTTCAGTACTTTAACACAAATATGCAAATTCAGTGTCCTGGGAAAATAGGTTTCCTTTTATTACTTGTCCTCTTATATATGTTATTTTCTTGAAAAATAGAATAGTGAACCTGGACTACATAGCCTGATACTGAACATTGTAAATAAGTGTGGTTTGACATATTCTTGACTGACTTCATTGGATTTTTGAAGAGAGAGAGAGAGAGAGAGAAAGAATATGTCTCAAGTGACAGGATTTGGGTTGTCTCAACCCAGTTATAAAGATACAGGAAATCGAAAAGTTACTGTTCCCTGTGGACTTCCTGATTGTTTTCCCCACTTTCGTAGGCAGTATAACCTGGATTTCCTAATATAGCACTCACCACATTTGTAATTAATTTTTTAAAAAATTTCAGAGTTTAATCTTTTAAATGTTTTAAAGTCCAAGGTAGACCTCAAAATGCCAATTATAATTCAGCAAACATTCAATATAAAAATATTTGAAGAAATTCATCCTTTTCTCTGATGTTTGTGACTGGAAAAAGAAAACTTAATTTCTTTTAATGGACATAGTGTATATAATATACATAATAATTATACATATTTATTTGATATAATATGTTTCAGTACATGTATAAATTGTTTAATAACTAGGTTGGTATAATTAGCATATTCATCACCACAAACATTTATCATTTCTTTGTGGTGAAAACATTCAAAATCTCATCTAGCAATTTTGAAATATACAATACTTTATTGTTGAGTTTAGTCACTTGAATAAAATGCAATAGAATACCTGCACAACAAAACCATCAACAGAGTGAAGAAATAGTCCACAAAATAGGAGAAAATATCTGCAACCTGTACATCTGACAAGGAGTTATTACCCAGGATATATAAAGGACACAAAGAGTTCATAGCAAAACCAAAACAAAACAGCAAAAACAATTGAAAATTGGGGAAAAGAACTATTCAACATTTCTCAAAAGTATACTTACAAATGGCTGATAAGTATATGTAGAGTTGCTCATTGCCAGATACAGTGGCACTTGTATATAGTCCCAGTGACTGGGGAGGCCCACCTGGGCAACTTAGACTCTCAGCAACTTAGTGGAACCCTGTTTAAAAAAAAAAGTAAGTCAGGGATGTAGTTCACTGGTAAAGCACCCCTGGCATTCAGTACCACACACACATACACACAAAAGCTCATTATCATTCATCATCAGGAAATTGCAACTCAAAACCACAAGGAGATATCACTTCATTCCAGATTGAGTGGCATTTATCAAAAAGACAAAAGATAATAAGTATTGGTGAGGATGTGGGGAAAGGGAACCCTTATACACTCTTGGTAAGAACACAAATCAGTATAACCGTTATGGCAAATGGTTATGCAGATTCCTCAAAAAATTAAAAATAAAACTACCACATGACCCATGACTAAGCATTTCTACTTCTTTCATTATCCAGAGGAAATGAAATGAGTTTGTCAAAGGCATTTCTGTACTCCCATGTTTATTGAAGCATTGTTTACAACTGAAATATGGTGTATATATATATACACACACACACACACATATATATACATATACACTTTTTTTTTTTTTTTTTTTTTGCAGTGCTGGTGATCGAACCCAGGGCTTTGTGCTTGCAAGGCAAGCACTCTACCAACTGAGCTATCTCCCCAGCCCTACACTTTTCCTGAGCACTGATTTTGCCCCAGGATCATTCTCTTATTCATATAAAACATAACAGTATTACAGAGTACCATGTGAAACTGAAATATAGTTTAGGATAAAGCTGTAGATTTCACAGGGCTTCCTAGATTTCTACACATTTTAAGAATGCTCCATGGTTCATTTTACTCTACCATGGTGGTACTTTGGCAGAAAATTTGAGAATGATCTTTGTTTTTAATTTTTTTCTTTTTATTCTAATTAGTTGTATATGATAGTAGAATGCATTTTGACACATTGTACACAAACGGAGAATAACTTCTCATTCCTCTGGCTGTACATGGTGCTGAGTCACACCAGTAGTATGATCATACATTTATATAGGAATAGGGTAATAATGTCTGTCTCATTCTGTTGTCCTTTCCATCCCCGCCACCCCACCCCTCCCTTCACTCCCCTCTACACAATCCAAAGTTTCTTCATTCTTCCTTCCACCCAAATACCACTTGCCACTATGGATCAGGATCCACTTATCAGAGAAAACATTTGGCCTTTGGTTTTGGGGAATTGGCTTACATCACTTAGCATGATATTTTCTGATTCCATCCATTTACCTGCAAATGCCATAATTTCATTCTTCTTTAAGGCTGAGTAATATTCCATTGTGTATATGTATCACGTAAATTTCTTTATCCATTCATCTGTTGGAGGGCATCTAGGTTGGGTCCATAGTTTAGTTGCCATGAATTTAGCTGCTATAAACATTGATGTGACTGTGTCACTTTGGTGTGCTGATTTTAAGTCCTTTGAGGAATGGGATAGTTGGTCAAATGGTGGTTCCATTCCAAGTTTTCTGAGGAATCTCCATACCCCTTTCCATAATGATTGCACCAATTTGAAGTCCCATCAGCAATGTATGAGTGTACCTTGTTCCTCATATCTTTGCAAACACTTATTATTCCTTGTATTCTTTTTTAAATTTATTTTTATTGTAAACAAATGGGATACATGTTGTTTCTGTTTGTACATGAAGTAAAGGCATACCATTTGTGTAATCATACATCTACACAGGGTAATGGTGTTTGATTCATTCTGTTATTTTTTCCTCCCCCCCACCCCTCCCCACCCCTCTTTTCCCTCTATACGGTCCCTCCTTCCTCCATTCTTGCCTCCCTCCCACCCCCCTTTATATGTCATCATCCGCTTATCAGTGAGATCATTCGTCCTTTGATTTTTTGAGATTGGCTTATCTCACTTAGCATGATATTCTCCAATTTCATCCATTTGCCTGCAAATGCCATAATTTTATTATTCTTTATAGCTGAGTAATATTCCATTGTATATATATACTACAGTTTCTTTATCCATTTATCAATTGAAGGACATTCCTTGTATTCTTGATAATTGCCAGAGCACCTCTTTTTAAAATATAGCAGCATCTTCATTTTCTAACAAAGGTTAAACAACTTGCTGATTTCATAGAGCCAGCAAATAACCATCTAAGACTTGGACACACAGATTATTCTGCCTACCAGTCCCTTAATCCAATGTGAGTATTACTACTTTGGATTTTCCAAGAAACATCACTCAAGTTTTATTTAACCCACTTATAACAATTAGCTAAGTAATACTTTGTGGAGAGTCAGTACACTTCTAAAAGGTGGTCAGTTTTACTTTCAGAATACAATATTCTTTGTTAGCAGCAGGAATTTTAACCACCCTCTGTACAGGTCTCTACTACTTGTATAATGGCAGCCTGAAGCTTGAACAGAGAAAAACTTGGTGTGCAAAGTTTCCTGTGTGAACTTACATAGGTGAGACTTTGCCTTCTTCGTTAACTTCCACACACATAAATCTTTGTTATGTAATTTTCCCCCATCCTAATATAGTGGAAATAATGCAGCTTGGTGGGAGGTAGCAGATCTGAGTTTAAATCTTGAATCTATCACCTATTTGCTAAGTGATCTCAGGGCACATTACCTGTGTCTTTTCTTGTAAATGAACACATTAACCCCTCTTTACAAATGCTTTACAAGATTAAGTATGTAATGCTTCTCTCACTGTATCACCATATCTGGCAAGACACTAATTTAATTGGTTTGGGATGAAATGTGGTTGTGGGGAGGATGGTGAAGGGTGGATGGGAAGGACCAGAATTAGAAGTAATAACCTCCTGAGACATCTGGTGCCTTTCCACCTTCTGCTACACTCACAGCCTTTTATTTGTAGCAACAAATGTCTGTCTGATCATGAGGAAACCAAGTAGAAATGTAGTGCTGTGCATTCTTGTATTCTTTCTTTCCCTCCAGAAGTGGTCTGTTTTTATTGTTCCCTGAAATTTTCTCAAGTTCAGGATAGAGGGAAAAAGCTGGTTTTGAGAGGCCATTCAGGGAGGAGGCGAATGAATAGCTTCTCCATGCTGCCGGAGCCCTTCCCATATTCCCAAGTTTTTTTCTGTAATTTTCCTGCATGAAGGAATTCTTCCCACATGAAAGGAGTATTGTTGATGGGGAGAAGATGAGGAACACTGACTCAGAGGCCCAGCATTTGGTTCTTTGTAGCCTCCTGAACCCACCAGCATCCATTTTGCTCACCTACTCTTCCCTCTGTATAATTCCCTACATTGTTTTGGGGTTCAGAAATGCCTAATTGGCAAATATTGGGTGTCCTGACTCGTTTAGAAATTGATATTTGTATAAATTTTGAAGAGACCTCATGAGATTTTTGATTAGTGGTTCAGAGATGATGGTTTGTTGAAAAAATATGCTAGAGATTTAAGTGCATACCTCTGCAATAGGCAGTTGCAGACCTGGTTTGGACAAATCAGTCAGAAAAAATACAAAATACTCTGGTATGTGATTAGAATCCTTAGTGCTTTTCTTATTCTCTTTTTCCTTCATAATGATAGTTGTTTTGGGAATCAGATGAGACATATTAAGCACTTGCATATAGTGCCTGGAGCATGATCAGTTATTAGTAGGTTATCCTCTATTGCAGTATTCTCCAAGATTAAAGATATTCTACTTTATGATATTCCTTCTTCCTTATAAAATATCCCAGGAGACTGAGATACTTTATTTTGTTATTATGCTAGTTGATTATTAGTGTTACTTTTTAGGTTTGCAAATGAAATGGTAAGGAGATTTTCCTGAGAAAAATGGGTAAGAATCAAAGAGAAAAAAGGGAAGGAAAAGAAAAATTTAAGTGTCCAAATAATTTATAAGGATGTAGCAGATAAAAATGTATTACATTCCTTTAAGCTTCATTTTTACCTGTTATATTCATGTTGTTTATGGAGAAATTGATCTCAATTATAATTTGCCTAGTTTGAGAATTAGTGAATTGCCTAGTTTGAGAATTGAGAATCAAAGAGGAAATGGAAGGACCTTACTTTAAGTAAGGTCTTTTTATTCCTTTTTCATCAGGCACAGTATTCCAGGTGTTCTGCTTAAGTTTTTTAAATTATTATGATCCACAATGAAGTTACTATGTCTGTGTACCTAACTACACCTCTCCTTTCCTTTCTCCTCTTTCTGTCTTACTTTTCTTTCTCATTTTTGAATCTCTGTGGAAGAATCTGTGTATGATGTGTTTTTTTGCTTAGACTTCAGCAAATTCAGGTGAATTCTTGAAACAGAAGAGTTAGTTTAGATTTATAAACTAGATTAGCAGTTTAGCAGTTCCTTAAAAAATTAAACATGCATTTACCATTGGATCCAGCAGGTGCGGTGCGCTTCTTGGTCTTTATACAAAGAAGTTGAAAACATGTCCAGCCAAAACCTGCATGTGGATATTCTTAGCAGTTTTATTTATAATTGCCAAATTTTGGGTTGGGGATATAGCTCAGTGGTAGAGCGTTTGTCTAGCACCTGGGTTCAATCCCCAGAACTGACAGAAAATAAATAAATAATTAAATTAAAATAAAAAGCCTATTTTCATAATTGCCAAATCTTAGAGGGGAACCAGGGTGTCCTTTAGTAGGTGAATTGATAAATAAACCATGATAAATCCAGATAACAGAATGTTATTCAGTACTAAAAGGAAATGAGCTATCAAATACAGAGGAACCTTAAGCGCCTATTATTCAGTGAAAGAAGCCAGTCTGAAAAGGCTCCATTCTGAGTGATTCCAACTATATGACATTCTGGAAAAGGCAAAACTATGGAGATAAGATCAGTGGTTGCTAGAAGCTAAGGAGTGGGAGGAACATAGAGGACTTTTTTCCCCCTTCTTTTTGTTGTACTGCAGGTTGGAACCAGGGTTGTTCTACCTCTGAACTACTTGCCCCCAGCCCTTTTTATTTTATATTTTGAAACAGGGTCTTGCTAAATTGCCCAAGCTGTGCTTAAACTTGTGATCCTCTTAGCTGGGATTACAGGTGTGCACCACAGTGCATGGCAATACAGAGGATATTTAAGATAGTGAAACCTCTGTGTTGTACTATGATGATGGATACATTTGTTGAAACCCATAGAATCTACAATACCAAGAGTGAACCCTGATGTAAAGTATGGGTTTCAAATGATTATCAGTTGTAACAAATGTACCACTCTGGTAGAGGATGTTGATAATGGGGAGAATATACAAACATGGGGGTAAAGAGTATGTGGGAAACCTCTATACTTCCAATTTTGCTATGAATCTAAAAGTACTCTAAAAACATAAAGTCTTTAAAAAACAAACAATAGTTTATAATGTGTCCTGCCTTATAGTATTATATGTGTAAGAGTATAGCTTAAAACAAAGTGCAGCACAAATCATAAGGAGTAACAGATGATCCATTTTGGTGTTTCCTCATATACCCAACAAAGCATCATACCATTAACATGAACACACTACTCAGAATGTACTAGTCATTGAACATGTGAGCTTAGTTTGGGATAATTCTTGCATTTCTCACTACAAACTACATAAGCCTTTTTGTATTGTTTTCTGATGGACCAAAAAATAAGCCCAATTTTTAAAAAATCAACTTTTGATAATTTGAATTTGTAATTTAAAAGCTGCAAAAGTGTTACACTTTGGGTTTTTTGCACTAATTTTGCAATCAGTGAACTAGTCTAAGATATTTGTAATATTTTGTTTTAAACTATTTATTGAAGTCTAACATATACACCAAACAGTTCACAAATCATAAATGTATGTTTAATAAATATGTAGTTTAATATATTATAACAAATTGAGCACAGCCATTTAACCAACACCTAAATTAAGCTAGAAACATTACCCCCCAGGACCCTTTAGATTCTCCTGTAGTTACTGTCCGTGGCCAAGAGTGACCACAACTCTGACTTCTAAAAATTAGATGTAATTTTAATGAGATATAAATTGTTTAATATATATGAATCAGTGAAAGAATTTTAACTGTACGAATGGTGATAATCGGTAGTCAAGAATTGAAGTTCTTAGAGGAATAGATGGAATATTCCCTCCTGTTATATCTGGAATAAATTCATCATAGCATAGATAGTATATCATAAGGATGAAATTGGTCTAAATACTTTTTTTTCCTATGTAAGATCATTTTGTGTTGACTTGAGTAAGTTAATGTATTCAGTAGTGTGTCTGTCTCCCTCCTTCCCTCCTTCCCTTCCCCCCTTCCTGCCTCTCTCTTTTTTTTTTTTTTTTCTGATACAGGGGATTGAAGCCAAGGGCACTCAATCACCAAGTCACGTCCCCAGCCCTTTTTTGTATTTTATTTAGAGACAGGGTCTCACTGAGTTGCTTAGGGCCTTGCTAAATTGCTGAGGCTGGCTTTGAACTATCAAACCTCCTGTCTCAGGCTCACAAACCGCTGGGATTATAGGCATGCGCCATGGCACTGGCTAATAGTCTTATTTTAAAATAATACTTATTCCCAAGGGAAAGCACTGTTTTTGTTTTTTGTTTTTTTGGGTTTTCTTTTGGTACCTCCATGTTTCTTTCTTTGGTATTTATTTTATTACCTAAGGGACGAGTTTGGTTTAACTGGACTATTTGCAGATGATCTTCATCTGAGCAACTTGATCAAATTTTAAACTATCATCAGAGTTGGTCTACATACAGAAATCTGCTACTTCATATGTTACTCTCTCCCTGAATTGTACACTCACCTAACAGCTCTATTTGTTGAGTACCAACTTGGAATAGACCTTTCTGCCTGGTGTATTAGAGGATATAAAAGGAATACAAGATATGAACCTTGCCCCCTGTAATTGAATACTATAAAAAAGTGTGAATGCTGGGTCCATACTGCTTAGCTTCTTATTCCAAATCCTTCACTTCCTACCTGTGTGATTTTGGAAAAGATATTTAACTTTTCTCTGTCCCATTTTCTTAACCTGAAAAAAAAAAGCTAATACAATACTTATATCACAAAGTTGTGTAGTGTATTAAGGATATTAACATGCATGACTGTTCCTGGTATGTAGAAAGCACCCATTAAGTTTTAAATACCACAAAAATGATCACCACAGTAATCATAAATAAAATACTCAAATCAGGACCAGGGTATCACATAATTAAATTCCACAATGAGTGTTGAAAACAAATCTAAGCTGTTCATATCACTACTTAAATTGACTATCTTTTCCATATGCCATCCTGCCTCCCTAATATCAAAGTCCGAGGCTTTTTTTTTTTTTTTTTTTTTTTTTTTTTTGCGGTGCTGGGAATTGAACCCAGGGCTTTGTGCTTGCAAGGCAGGCACTCTACCAACTGAGCCATATCCCCAGCCCAAGCCTGAGGCTTTTTACAGTCTTTGTTCAGAAATGAGAAAAGATATGAACTTGTAAAAACCATGAACTGTTTAAGGAAAATTTGGTTAAAACTCCCAAGTATGTCTTCCTCTCCTTCATTCAGGATGCTCCTTCCCACACTCAAGCCTGTCTGCATTTATTCACTTTGTGTTCTGTAGTGCCTAATATTTAGCAGTTGAAGACTTGAGTGAATATCATTCTCATTTATGGAGGGGTGCTAAAGTCCATTGAGTCAATTACTACCTTAGTACTACAATCGGATTCTTTTACATTGAGTATCTAGCCAAAAATCAGAGTTGATGAAAAAAACAAAACAAAAAGTGAAAATTTGTTGTTTGGAACAGAGATGAGTAATTTTGAAATAGAGTATTTTATTTGCTCAATAGAGGTTTTTCAGTGGGGTGTCAGGCAGCATGACATCATTGGGGATGGGAGGAAGGGACAAAGAGACAAGTGATAGAATGTCAGACTTATTTCTTCTCTTCTTAAGTGTTGTTTTTTTAAATTTATTCTTATTATGAATGAAGCACACTTTTTCCAGCTCAGACTAGGAAGCTGACTACCATTTATACTTGATTTAGGGAGATGGATTACAAATAATAAAAAGTATAAAAGTCCCTTATTTTTTTTTTTGAAATGTACCCCCTTTGTAAATGATGCAAACAATAACAACTTTGTAAATTCAGAAGAGATTTTTTTTTTCCTTGAGGACTGAACAATGGGAGGAGTCAAGGAAAAAATAGGAATTGAACTAGATAATTGTTCTTAATATGAATAGTAGGAAAGTGAAGAGATTAAAGGGGTGGAGTTGAGGGCAAGTATGATGTATGAAAAAAATAAAAAGTAGTAGAAGATGAGATTGACCAAGTAATATTTCAGTTACGTGGCTGAAAAAATCAGAATTGTTTTCTTAGAAATAATTTTCTTTACTGCTTACTATTTTATACTACAAATATAATTCCAAATTATTCTCCTTTTTCAGTGTAAGCTAATTTTATGACATGCTTTTAAAAATAGACTAAATAGAATTTTTGTTTATAGAACCTGAGGTTTCAAATTTATCTTTCTACTCTGAAAAACCTTTTTTTTTTTTTTTTTTTTTTTTTTTTTTTGTACTGGGGATTGAACCAGGGGCTATTTCCTATTGAGCTAGACCTACACCTCCAGCCATTTATATTTTGTTTTTTAGTTTGAGATAGGTTTTTTTTAAGTTGCCCAGGCTGGCCTTAAATTTGAGATCCTCCTTCCTCAGCCTCCTGAGTTGCTGGGATTACAGGCCTGTGCGCAGATGGAAATTATTTTAGATGACAAGTTCTCTGAGAGATCTATGATACCACAGTCTTGCTCTATTAAGCATTGTAACAATGAATTCTGTAGGCCTCCAGTTTTGAAGGCAAAGAAAACATTCAAAGTATTCTATTATTAAGGTCTGAGATGAACCCAGTTCCTTAATATCTTCCTACTTTTTCAGTTTGTTTTATTGATGTACATGGTAATGTTTTCTCCCATTTGTGATATGTATGGAAACTAACTATAGGAGAAACTTCACTAAAAATTTTGCAGAAACATATTCTATACAACATGAGCCAATTGTATTTAAATTTCCAGTGTATTTTTCAGAGGCATCTGTGAAGTGTGTGCGCGTGTGTGTGTGTGTATGTGTTGTGTATATAGTAAGAGTCAGAAAGACCACCATATGCCACAATTTTTAGTTATTTAGAATGCATGTTTTTTTTTTCTTTGAGTCATGTCTGATGGTAATATAAAGTATAAATGAATACTTATAAATCAAAATTTAAAAAAAAACTCATCTATATCTGATATAGATAATAGGCCCCAATATAAATTCTTATAGGACATGTGAAACTTGAAAACCCATTGTTTCTGTTTCAGTGGCTGCTACTTCTAGTTGAATATCTCTTTAATATTGTGATTTAGCTTGTCTTTCATAAAAGTTTTTTTTTAAAAAAATATAGTATGTTTATAATAAAGTTGAACAATATCTCCGGATTAATAATTCCAAGAATACTTAAAAGAGGTTTGTGCGAATATTTTTTTTTTAAATTTCTAAATTCACCATTTTGATACAAATACCCATGGTTTTCTTCTGTGTTTACATGCAGCCAGGAGCTATGGGCGGAGACGAGGTAAAAAATTTTTTTAATGAGATCTTTTGCTTGCCAAATTGTGAGTAAATATGAGTGTGTGTGTGTGTGTATTTATACCTGTGTGTGTATAAAACAAAAAAATTATATAGTGTGATGTTTTAACTTAATTATTTTAGCAACGTAATTTACTTACTTCATTATAATGACTTTTACTGTTTGCTGGTAATTTGTTCTTTTAAGCCTAATAAAGATATGGAGAAGATTATTTCTACTTCGAAGTTTTCATTGTCTGGCTTATTGTGAATAAAAGTGAGGAAATAAAAGGCTAACATATGTATTTTTCTGCCCTGTATTCACTATGTTCTGTTTCTTTTTTGGGTGAGTGAGGGTACTGGGGATTAAACCCAGGGGCATTTTACCACTGACCTACATCTTCAGTCCTTTGTATTTTTTGAGATAGGGTCTTGCTCAGTTGCTGAGGGCTTCCCTAAATTGACCAGGTTGGCTTCTAATGTTCTGTCCTCCTACCTCAGCCTCGGTTGCTGAAATTATAGGCGTGTGCCACTATGCCTGACTCCATATGTTCTTTTCATACTACTTAAAAGGCAGAGGTTAGGTTTTGGAGGGCAATTTTTGATCTCAATTTTTTTTTTTATAAAGATATACATTTTTTTAGTTGTAGATGGATACAATACCTTTATTTTATTTTTATATGTGGTGCTGAGGATCGAACCCAGTGCCTCACACATGCCAGGCAAGTGCTCTACCACTGAGCCACAACCTCAGCCCCTGATCTCCATATTTTTAAAAAAATTTTTGTAGTTGTAGATAAACAGCATGCCTTTATTTATTTTTGTATGTGGTGCTAAGGATCAAACCCAGTGCCTCACGTGTGCCAGGCAAACACTCTGCCAGTGAACCCCAGCCCCAGCCCCATGATCTCAATATTTTGATCTCACTAGGTTGGTGAATTTTTTTTTTTTCCACATCCAAGAGCAAATTTTACCCTGAAGCTAAATGAAACTTAAATTTCAGGGGCCCTCATTTGAATGGTTGCCTTCCAAAGTCTTTACCTATAATGTCTGTTTTGTTTTTCTTAAAGAGGTGCATCTAAACAGGCTTAAGTCCCTTTAAACCTTGTGTTCTCTCCTGGTAACTCCTGAATGAAGCAATTTAATTTCTATTTGTGTAATGCTATAGCCTTTTTAAAGCATTTCCATATCTGTATTTTTTTCCAAGTAATTTGTGAAGTAGCTAGGGGAAGCCTAGTGTAGTGGAAAGAGTATAGGATATCAGACCAAACACCTAGTTTGTAATCACTGCCTTATCACTTAAACCTGGTGTCCTCATCTGTAAAGTATAAGGTAATAAAACCAATATTGTCCAACTTCAGAATATTAATGAAGTTTGGCTTTTAAAAAAAAGGACAGGAAAATAAATCAAAAACATTCCACAAATGTAAGATGCTTTGGTGCTCACTTGCAGAAGCTGGGGAAGTAAAGTAATTTATTTGCTGCGTGACCTCAAGTTAAAGCCCAGAGCCAAGACTGGAATTTGTCTTTTGGTTCCTTATTTGCTAATGTTTTCCATTTATCAGACTGTCTCTGACTTCATAATTGTCTCCAAAAAAAAAAAAAAAAAAGACATCGATGTTGAATTCATAATATTATATTGATGGTAAATATTTGTTGAATGAATATTGGCAGAAACTAATGTTTATGTATGGCAGAATCATCTAATTGCTTTGCTTTTCAATATTATGTGGAAAAACATTTTTATTTTTGGTTATTTTTCAACTGTGGAAATAAATAACATTAAATTTCTTGCTTTTCTCATTTTTAAACTTAAAAAGTTAAAGCCAAGAGATATTATTAAAATCATTCTGTACTATTTTTTTTTCACATTGCTAGAAAAATGATCACTGTTAAGAAGGAACAGGAAATGTACCGTTTTACCTAGAAAATAGACAAACAGGGACTGGCCTCTCCTCTTCTCACATACTAATCAGTTACCAGATCTTGTTAAGATTTCCCCTCTAGTTTCTCTGATCTTGTCCTTCTCTTTTCTGCTGCTTTTGTGTCTGCTGTTCCATTTTTACTGCCTTATCTAATGTTCCATTTGGTCCACATCACCCTTATTCTTCCTCATCCAGGGTTCCTGTGATCTGGTCCCTCCCTGTTTCCTTATCACCATTTTTACCTCCTCCTCTGCCCCTGACCAATCCATGTTTTCTGGCTTTCTGGCATCCTCTCATCTACTTTTATAAGACCTATTATTTCATTAGTTTAAATCCAATTCAGGACTTATACTTTCTAGGAAACTGCCCAGTGACCTTGTGGGCGATGTTTTCCACTGTTTCTCTTGCCTTACATTTTTCTTTTCTATGCCCTGATTGTTCTATGCCCTGTTGTCTCTTATGCCTAGCACTATGCCCTATATGTATTTAGCACTTATTAAATGCTTATTGATTAGAATTATTTTGAAATACACTCTTACATCATTGTAGAACTGAGTTTGGCATCATATTTTAAAATTTTATTTATTTATTTGTTTGTTTATTTATTTATTAGTGCTAGGGATTAAACCCACTTGCCTAAATGCTAGGCAAGTCCTCTATCATTGAGCTACATTCCCAGCCCAGCATGATAAGTTTTAAAAAATTATTTTATTAGCTGGGTGCAGTAGCATGCTCCTGTAGTTCCATCTACACCAGAGGCTGATGCAGGAGGATCCCTTGAGCCCAGAATTTGGGGCTAGTATGGGCCACATAGCAAGACCCCTTGTCTAAAACACAATAAAAATTATTTTATTTTTGTAAATAATAGCCTATCATAGACATAAGGAATATAAAATCATATAGTTTCCTGAAAACAATTACTTTTTTTTTTTTTTTTTTTTGGTACCAGGGATTGAATCCAGGGGCATTTAACCACTGAGCTACATTTGCAGCTCTTTTTATTTTGAGACTAAGTCTCAAAATAAATTCCTAAACCACTGGGTATTCTTTTTTCTGTATTACCTTCTCCATATCTATTTCTAAGATTTGACTTTATTATTTTCAAGTGTCATATTTTCTTTGCATAAAACACTTCACTGAGTATGTCAGTGATGTGATCTCTGCTCTCTATAAGTTTGCAGTTTGATAGTTATAGATCAACAAAGGAATGGAAAGAGAGGAAGAGAGAGGGAGAAAGAAAAACACTAAAAGTCAGAATTTTGACAGGTGAGAATGTTTCATGCTTTTATTTAGTCTTCCCCCAAAGCTGAAAAAGACAAGTCATGTTCCTTAAATATAATGATGTAGCCACTTGGAATGGAACAGATGCACTTCATATCTAACACTCCCATTCCCTAAGATAGACTCATGTGAGCCGATCCTGCATAGTGTAATTTTGATGAACTGACACTTCCTCATGGTCATTTATTCATGTGATCAGGATTAAATTGATGTTTGATATTTCTTTTAATTAATTTTGTTTTGGAACAGGGATTGAACCTAGGGGCACTTAATCACTAAGCCATATCCCATACCCTTTTTATTTTCTATTTTGAGACAGTCTCACTAAATTGCTAAGGGCCTCAATAAATTGCCGAGGCTGACCTTGGACTTGCAATTCTCCTGCCTCCGCATCCTGAGTCCTTGGGATTACAGACATGCACCACCATTCTTGGCTTCTTTCAACTAACATTTAATTTGCTCCAAAAATGTATAAAAAATAAACTTGCTGATGTGTTACTTCATTCCACCCATGATTAAGAATAGAACTCATACTCTATGTGTTACACGTGCTTATAAATATTTTAGGAATAGAAAATAATGGGAATATATGTGAAAGTTTTGAGTACTGTCATCAAGAATTAGACCAGTGAATTACACCTTGATAATTAAACCTGGAAAAAGCTTCCTTAAATAGTAGAATTTTGGGAACTATTTTGATGATGAAAGAGAAATGGGAAGCAAGCATTCTAGTATGTGATTCAACTGAGAAGAAAGCTTTAGAGGTGAGATTGGCATGACCAGATGCTTGAAGCATATGTCCCCAAGTGTATGCATGGGGTCAACTGGAAAGGAGAAGTTGGCAGTGAAGATGGTCTATGCTTCCTTGATGAATGGTTTTTGAAACAGAGGGTGAGACTCCTGGACACAGACGTCACAAGCTTTTGAAATAGGGTTTCATGATACAGGCATTGAATGCAGGAAAGAACTTGGGCATCAACTGATGACTTGAATGGGAATGTTGGGGGTGCACACCAAATACTTTTAGTAATGTAGTTAAAATAGTAGTAGTAGAGAAGGAGAAGAAGTAAATGTGAAAGAATAAGATTTGAGAGTAGCAGCACATATATTTAAATATTTAATTGTGTTTCACATCGATATTCATTTTTATTTTGTTCCTCTGTTACACAAAAGAATTTCAAAATTTTATTTTAGGAATATTCTTTCTTTAACAATTTATAGTGTGTGTCCTCTTATGCAATTGTAACCCATGTTAGAAACTAGTCTGTTGAATAGTGTCATACAAGAACTTGCTTACAGGTCTGGGGATGTGGCTCAGTTGAAGAGTGCCTGCCTTGCAAGCTCAAGGGCCTGGGTTCAATCCCCAGCAACGCAAAAAAATAATAATAACTTGCTTTCACATTTATTATATGTTGTATTTTTCATTTCACATGGGTGTGAGTTTTTTGTTGTTGTTTCTATATGACTCTTGTCTATATGTGTGTGGACATGTGGACATGTTGGCTGTGCCAGTGCTATTTTCTTTTTCTTTCTTTTTTTGGTGCTGAGGATTGAACCCATGACTACATGTATGCTAAGTATGTTTTCTACCAGCACATGATATCAGGTGCCCTACACCAATGCTCCTGATATTGAATGGAATTTCCTAGTTATAAAGCAACAAGGAAAATATAATTTTTTTGAAGTACTGGGATGCACATGCAAAACAAATACCTTATCCCTGAACTACATCCCCAGCCCTGAAAGATCCTATAAAACAATGTACATGAGCAAATATAGTGACTGAAGTTCCTGTTATAAATGTGTTTTTGCATGTATTTAGTCCATGAAAATCTACTGATCTTAATGGATGACTTAATTGATAATAAAAGTTCTAAAGTACAATAAAACAAACTTGTATACTGAGTTGAGGTCAAGTGCTTCTATCAAAAGTCTGCTCAAGAGAGGAGTAATCAGCTGTTCTGAATAGATCATGGTACAGATATGCAAATTCAAACCAGCTATATGAGCTCGATTGTTTAAAGATATGGATGATTCTGGGGTAAAACGTGGATATGAGTTGAAGAGAACTTCCTGAGAGTTCATGGTTATAATATCTGAAAATTGTACTGCTTATCCTAGTACTAGGAAAATTTGAGCACAGAAGATAGTGAGGGGAATAAGATCACTAGTTTTTCACTTTTGTGGGAGGGGCCAAAAGAATGAAGGGGGAGTCCTAGGCCTTCCATGAGTCCATTCGTGAAGTGTTTGCATGCCTACAGTGTAATCTGCAGACATTGTCTCTGACCTTGTTCAGTGTTCACTCTAGTAGAAGAAAGAAATGATAAATAAATGAAACAAGCATTTTTATTCTTAAAAGTTGTGATAAGTAACAGGCAGGAAAGAGTAGTGGAATTCCTCTAAGGTAGAAAAGTCACCTCTGAAGAGGTGATACTTAAACTGAAACTCAAAGGATAGACATGTGTCTTAAATTTATTTTTATTATAGAAAATTTCAAACATAAACATAGAATAGTTTAGTGATTGAACCCTGATGTATCCATCACTTGGCTTCAATGATTATCACCATTTTTGCTCATCTTCCTTCACATATTTGCTTTTCCTTTTTTCCCTGGAATGTTTAAAGGAAATTCCAGGCATTAAAAGGTGGATATTTTAAAAGGGGAATGCTTGAGGCAAGAAAGGGCTTCCTTTAGAATGACTGGATCTTGGTGGGTGAGAGAGGAGGGTGTCTCAGGATGAGTTTGGAGGAAGGAAGGGAATTTGATCTTTCTGGACTTCAGTCCCTGGTAAGTATTTTGAGCTTGGTCCAAGTACAAGTGGAAATCTTTAAAGCAGGTTCAAGTGATCGGATTTGTTTTTGAAACAGCTCTCTGGCTGCTGTTTGGAGTGGGGTGAGAAGAAAAGTGGGTTACCCAGTTAGGAGATGATGTCAGTAGTCTAGGCAGAAGAGGGATGGCAGTGGGATTGGAAAGAAGTACACGAAATAAAGAGATATTCTGAAGAATAGAATCAACAGTGGAACTACCAGATGACATCATATTGGTGAATTGAATGTGACAAGAAGAAAACTAAAACATTATGTTCAAGTTCTGGCTTGAGCAGTTGGATAAATATGATACCACATATTGAAATGGGACTGGGAGAAAATAGGTTGAGGGCAGTGTCAAGAGTTCACATGTAAATATATTAAGTATGTGGTGCATAAGTATACAACATTTTAACACAAGGTAAGATCTGACTTTTATTCTTTTGTGTAGTACTGGATATTTAACCCAGGGGTGCTCTACCACTCAGCTACACCCACAGCCACCCCCCCTTTTTGAGGTGGTCTTGCTACAGTTCCGAGGCTGACCTCCAACTTCTGATCTTCCTACTTCAGCCTCCCATGTTGCTGGGATTACAGGCATTTGCCACCATGCCTGGCTAAGATCTATTTTTATTATGTTCGATTTCTGTGTGATAAAGGGTGTTCTGCTATCTTCAGAGATTTGAAAGCCTTTCATCTAGTTCAACTGTGTCAATATGCAAATGAAACACAGATAAGTGAACTGTCTTGTTCAGAGTCACAAACTGGTGCTAGATTGGAACCTGTTTTCACTTTCAGGAAGATTCTGTTTTGATTTCTCTTTGTGTGTTTTGTTTTGAGGGAGTAATGTCTCATAATCCATTTTTCTTAAACCACAAAGTAACTGATTTCTGAACTACTTGCTTGGCTAAGATGAAAATATTCAGAATGGAAGGGTTGGGCCAGAAGTGCCTTGGAGCTGCTGGAGTCATAGCAGGAGCTCAGAGGTGCAGTGTGAGCATATTTGGCAGCACAACATGGGCAGTAGGCTTTTGTTTTCCCATGATTTGCTACAGGCAAGGGAGACTCCTGGGGAAGAATTGTTCTGGACAAGCCTTCCCTTAGCTTTGTAGGTCTTCTGTTCAACATTTTTTTCCCCAAAGCTCTGTTAGTTTTAATTCACCACCACATTTGTCCAGAGGCTGAGGTTATGGATCAGTGGTAGAGCTCTTGCCTCTGGCATGAGCTGAGTACCTGGGTTTGATGCCCAGTAATGGAGAAAAAAAGAAAAAAAAAATCATTATTTTTGATTATTAGTCTCACTGCTGGATAAAAGACTACATTCTGGGCAAGTGAAAATAGAATAGAGAACCAAGTCCAATGACCAAGTCACAGCAATTGGGAAGTCTTTCTCCTGCTCCTGTTGAATATAAATATTTTCTTTGGCAGTATCTTGAGGTAAAGCAAATTTATATACTCTACACATAAGAATTTAATTTTGGGGGCAAATAATGTGGCTTGTTTAAAACATTTTGGGGGCTGGGGATGTGGCTCAAGTGGTAGAACACTTACCTAACGTGTGAGGCACTGGGTTCAATCCACAGCAGCACATAAAAATAAATAAAGGTATTGTGTCCATCTACAACTAAGGAAAAAACAAAACAAGACACACAATTTTTAAAAAATTTTTGGCCTTGGGGAATGTTTCCTTTAAAGACAAGAAATATGCCAGAAAAGCATAGTTAGTGAGTGAAGCAGTCTTCTTTGGGGGCATAATTTAGGTGCAGCCTCTTAAAGTTTCACTTAGTAGTAACACATCTGGATATGAAAATTTTAGCAGTCTTTTAAGGGATGACTTGTCTTGAGGATGGCTTTTATGCTGAATGTGTCCTCACAAGGGTTCACTGGACAATTCAGAATACCAGTGTGTTAATTTATTGTGAGATGGATTTATATAGAAACAATTTGTCTACTAGTTCAAGAGTCACCCTTTTACACTAGCAAAGTGCCAAATTTATTCACAGACTAGTCCTTCAGAAGCTTATAATTAGAGCACAGGGAGATAGATGGATTTCAGGCTTTGGAAATATCAGATGAACTGTTCTGTCCTACAGAGGAATCATCCCTACCCACCATGATAAAGTTCTGCTATCTCCTATTGGTCTGCACTATAGATTCTTGATCTACAGTTCTGTGTTGTTGTATTTTTAAAATATTTTTTTATGGTTCCAGGACTCTTACATGCTAGGCAAGTACTCTACCACTGAGCTAAAATATCCCCTAGCTCTCACTTCTGTATTTTAAATGCTTCCTGCAGGCTTTAACTTTTTATTCTACCAGCACTTCAGGCAATCATATTACAGTGAGGTTGATTATATTATACACTTTACATTCTAATCCCGAGAATATGCTTTCCTTAACTTGAATGAACTTGGATGTTTCCCAAGACCCCATATACTTCATATAATCTCTCATCGAGTGACTGCCCTGTTGCAGATAAATATCCATTTAAGTGGTTCTTAAACTTGAGCATTAAGAATCTTTAGGGAAATTTGTGAAAATGCAGATTTTCAAGTCTTACATCTACAGATTGAGATAGTAGATGGGGGTTGGGCTCTGAGACCTATATTCTTTGTGCCTACTCACAGAGAAGCATCATTTATGTTGATTATTATCAGTTTCACTTGCAAAGGCAACTTTATTGCTAAGGCTTGTAGTACTCTAAATACTAACAATAAGAGAAGTTTTTTAAAATCGTGGGAAGTGTCTTAACTACCCATAACCAATTTAAAAACTGTCTACAGTTTCACAACTCTTGCTTTTATTTTTTTTTGCCAAAATACTCTAGGGAAGCTGTGGTTATGTTGGCCATGAGAAAGGTTTTCTTTGTTCAAGAATGTCTTGAACATCTGCTGCTGCTCTTTCACTTCTCTGCTTCAAGACCTACTCATCTCTCATGGATAATCAGTTGTAGATTTCTGCAGAATGTACCTCTGCCATGTTGGGAGGTATTCCAAATTATCAATGGAGGCAATAGAAGCTTTGTAGGATTTGGGATTTAATGTGTCAGAGGTATCTTAGAGAAGTCATTTTGGCAGGACAGAAGATGGATTCAGTGGGATATTACAATCTCCAGGGAGTGAGTGCAATTCAAAAAAGTCCAATATTTCAGCAAGAAATATTGAATTTGGAAAGTGGGAAATTTTCCTGTTGCTTTTGTAGTAGAGTACAGAATATAATGCTTGAGCAAACAAAAGTGATAGAAAAGGTCTCAGTTTTCTAGGATGTGGTCACATCTCTTGCATTCTCCAACTCCACTATTATTTTGAGCGTATGTTTGTTTTTATACATAGTGTTGTCCTTCCTTGAGTGCCATCTGGTGCCCATCTTAATGGAGCTTACAAATCAATGGGGTTGGGAAAAGAGATACCCAATAAACATCACTCAAATGGTATAATGGAAGTTGGGGAAGTATTAGGAAGGAGTAATATATAGGGTGCTATGCATGAATAGAAGGTAGTACCTAATCTAACCTAAAGGCTCTGAAAATGTCCACCTGAGGAACTGACTTTTCAGCTGAGACCTGAAGAATTAGTGGGAATTAACTAGGAAACTGGATATTTGAGAAAGGTGTATTTGTTTAGAGGCTGGAGGGAACACCTTGTCCTTAGCACCTGTGGAAAGGAAGAACAGTCAGAAAATACAAAGGAGGTCTGTGCGATTGAAGGTTAGTGAGCAAGAGGGAGAGGTAGCAAACGTGATGCAGAAGAGGTAAGCAGAGACCTTGCAGTTCACAGTAATATTTTTAGGTACTTTATCCAAAAAGTAGTAGGGAGTCCTTTGATGGCTTTTGAAGATGTGAGTGTGGAGTGTGATTACACGTTCAGATTAATGTGTGAAAATGGTGACTTTGGCTGTTTTGTGGAGAAAACATTGTGGGGTGGAAGGGAGAAATTACTGGAACAAAAAGGCTATAGGTGTGTACCCCTAGACTGGGAATCCAGGGCAGAGATGATGTTGGTATACTTTAAGTACTGGAGATGGACAGGACTTAAAGGAATATTTATTTTGGAGCTTGAACTGGCAGGATCTATTGAAAAATGGATTTGACATTTTTAACATTTTGAGTATGAGAGGGACTGGGAGGGGCGAGGAGAGAGATCAGAAGGAAGAGGTGTGTCAAGGATGATTCCTAGACTTCTCGATTGAGTCAGTAATAGTTGGGTAATAGTTTTATTGAGGTTTTAGGGAATGCTCAAGAGGAGCAAGTTTGGAGGGAAAGATCAAAAGCTTCTTTTTCTTTTTTTTTGTACTGGCCACATCCCCAGCCCTATTTCATATTTTATTTAGAGACAGGATCTCACTGAGTTGCTTAGGGCCTCGCTTTTGCTGAGGCTGGTTTTGAACTCACAATCCTCCTACCTCAGCTTCCCAAGCCTCTGGGATTCCAGGTGCGTGCCACCATGCCCAGCAAGAGCTATTCTGAAGGTACTTTCTCTGTGGATTATTGTTTTTTACCTCAGGATTTCCTACCCCCCATAAGATTCTGCTCAAAATTGCCTTCCTGTGAAATCACTCTGCTAGTCTTTTCCCCTCATCTTCAGGACAGTGGTAAATTGTGCTCTTGTATGATGTGACCTCTCTTAGTACTTATGTTTTATAATTATTCTGTACTTGACTATTTCCCTCACCAAACTGTTACTCCTTTGGCAGGGAAGTATCTTGTTTGGGGCTCTTGGAATAGGGATCAATATTTCCTCAGGTGTTTTCCATTGAATTTTGTTTGTTACTGACTTCCTTTATCTTAAATCTGGGTAATGCTGGAGAAACTTAATGCTTCTTTACTGCAGAACTGTTCAAAGCCTTTTATTTTCTAATGTGAGTTGGAAACTGTGGGAAGGGCATAAAGTATGCAGTATTTTCCCAAATTATTTAGTACCGCCTCCTGACCCACTTTTGTCTTCTGATCATCCCATGTCACTAATGTGGAAAGTAAAAGGTGGGAATACAAACATTCTGTAGGAAATGCTGACCTGGACATGAGTTTGACACTAAATCTGTTTCTTTGTAGCTAAACTGGGAAGAGCTAAACAAAAAATTATTTAGGTGCCCCACCCCTTTGGCCCTTTTATTTATTAGCTCCTAACATGAAAACAGTGCCTTTCTCGCACCACTTGTGTTGTTCATAAAATAAACACTGTTATATTAGCAACTTTTTTTGGTAAAAGAAATATTTGGTATTTTTCTCAGGTTACTTATATTCTGTTTTATAGAGAGTTGTCTGTTGTGCAAAACCTAGGTTATAGAGAAGTTTTCAGGGAAATATAGACAGGATAGACTAAATGCAAGAGACTTCTTTTTTCTTTTTTGTCTTGTTTTCTGATAAATATATGAATTTATTTTAGAAGGGAATTTTTCTTTTTTTCAACGGTTAGAATTCTCAAGATAGTTCATTTTTAGCATTGAACCTAATGGAAAGTTTTACCAGGAACTGACAGACTCAAACAGGAACTATATTTGTTTTTAAACTTAGATTTTATTTTGTAATGCCAAGTAGATTATTATGTTTATTAACAGAACCTAACTGCTGGTATCTTTCTTACAGTCACATGGAGTGGGTAGATAACCTTTGCTCTACAAACTTTACTTGACTATGTAGTTAATAATGAAAATAATCTGTAGTCTTGTATATTTTGAGTGATATAAAATACATCCTAGATTAATAGGGTTAAGATATCCTAATCACATCTATATATTTACTCCCACATCTTAATTTACATGTTTTCATTTACTTACTTTGCCCTAGATTATTGCACATGTTTATTTTCAAATTGGAATAGCTTGGGATTATAGGGAAACCTTGATCTTTAGTTCTCCTATTAGATGAGAAGTTATTAGCCTCTGTCGTCAGTTTAATATTCCCTTAGCCATCAGGGCCAATTTTCATAACTGAACCTCTGAGGTCACTATCAAAAACAGATAAAAATCTATGAACAAATATTATATTTCTTTTTATTTTAACAAGTAACTTCATAAAGAAAAAATAACTGCCAAATATGCTATTAGCAGCTGCGTTGGGGACCATATGAGTAAAATGTAATGAGTTTTTAGCAAGGAAAACAGCTGTGATTTTGATGCTTCTTCCTTAGATATCAATCTAGTATTCGCAGTGCTTATATATCCCTACACAAAAATAATGGTATAAACTTTTCTACACGGGATCCTTCAATTGTATATTCTATTGGAAAAACCACAGCTCAGGACACAGATTTACTCTGCACTTTGGGCTTCTAATAAAGCAATATAATACAGCACTGTGGTATAGAAAATCATTCTAATTATAGAAACTCCTGTATTGGTTTCAGGTCGATCTTCTCTCTTTCCCTTTGAAGACGCCTTCTTGGATGACAGCCATGGAGATCAGGCCTTGTCATCTGGCTTAAGTTCTCCCACTCGCTGTCAAAACGGGGAACGAGTAGAACGCTACTCCAGAAAGGTGTTTGTTGGAGGCCTTCCCCCTGACATCGATGAAGGTACGATGTGTTCATTAGTGCCTTTACAAAGGTTGGGTCTGTGCTTTATGTCATCTGACCCTGACTCTTCTCTTCAGGTCAGCTTTTGGTCATTTATATCTTAAATGTGTTGGATGTGAGAATATTTGATAAATAAGGGAGCAATAGATTACACAATTCAGGTCTGTTGTTCATATGTGGCAATGCAGCCATCCTCCAACAGCTTTCACTTTCACTTTCATTATTTATTTGGGGTATATTTTAAAATAATTATGATAATTAATACTTATAACATTCCTACGTTAAGTCCATTATTGCGCTGAGTACTTCATAACTAAGTTTATCTTTTTTATAATATTGTTTTTAGTTGTAGATGGAACACAGTATCTCTATGCTGATATGTGCTGAGGCTCGAACACAGTGCCTCATGCGTGCCAGGCAAAGCTCCACCACTGAGGCACAACCCCAGCCCCAAACTAAGTATCTCTTACTATCGCCATTTTATAGATGAAAAAACTGAGGATCTGAGAGAAATAATTTGTCCAGGATAATGTAGTTAATGGTGTCATTAAAACTCAAAGTAAGTCTGAGTAAGGAACATTTGTTCATGTCCATCATACCATCATATTTTAATATAAATGTATATTAATGAAAAGCATATTCCCCCTTACCTTTTATAAGAGTGAAGACAGATTAGAATTTTTCTTCTTTTTTAGTTGAAGATGAACACAATACCTTTATTTATTTGTATGTGGTACTGAGGATTGGACCCAGGGCCTCACACATGCTAGGCAAGCACTCTACCACTGAGCCACAACCTCAGCCCCAGATTAGCACTTTTCTTAATAATAATTTTGAGATACTACCAGCCCAAAAGAAAAGTGACTTTTCATTTATGCCTAAAGCCAGTGAAAGTATTTATTTTAGCACATAGTAGGTTGTAAATTGTTAAATGTGCAAATTCAGTGAAATTATGACATACTAACTTAAAGGAAAAAATAACTCTAGTTCCAGTTGGCTTCTGCTCTGCTATAAAGGTATTATTAAAACAGACATTTTGCCAACGTTATTCTAGCTATGATACTTCTCTAATTTATCTGATTTCCTTTTTTTCATAATTAAGAAGAAAAATCTCTAAAAATAGTTTTATTTTAGACTTACTGCGTTAAAGTTGTATATAGCTAGAGACTCATTTTCCTTCAAACTCTTTTCATATCTATGTTAATAGCATCTGTCAAATATATTTTCTTCAAGACAAATTTTTATCAAGACTAAGAGAGTGGTAACCTAAACTTCAGTAAGAACCAGGTTATAACCTTCTTCTGCTTTGAGTCAGAAGTCAGAAGAAGATAAATTTGAGCTATAACTTTTTACAAATTAAGAAAATAAAGTATATAGTATGCAGGTATTAGAGAAAGAGACCATTGGCTTTTAACGTTTCCTTATCACTGAATAGAGTTACCTACTTATTGTCCCACTCTTCATCAAAAGAATCATATTTATTTTTAATATAACACTAGAGAATCTGTACAAGTGAAACCATATTTTAAATATTTTCTGTACCCTTGCCTTTTTTCTAAAAACAAAGAACATTCCTATTTTTAGATTCTTTTTACTTGACAGAGGGGTTACTTTAGTCAATACTGAATTTTTTCCTTTTAGGTTCTTTATATCAAATATATTGGCAGTAAAAAGAAGTGAATTATGGTTAAAAACACATTTACAAATGTGAATAACCAAACATACCCAAGCAGTGGTATTTCACTTAGTAGGTTTCACTTCTGTAAAAATGCTTTAGAAAGTGGCTCTCAAAAATTTTTTTAAATAAAAGGACATGTTTTGGGCTACTCTGATTGTAATTTTTTTTTCTGTCTTTTGCTAACATTCCTTCTTTATTTTGTAGATGAGATCACTGCCAGCTTTCGCAGGTTTGGACCTCTTGTGGTAGACTGGCCTCACAAAGCAGAAAGCAAGTCATATTTTCCTCCTAAAGGTAATGCTCTTAAATATCCCCACTGTCAGTCTGTTGCAGAGGGAATCTGACGGTTTAGGAGAAGGCAACCTTTTAACTCTTGAAATATCTCTTGGAAAACATTTTAACATTGATCATCCTTTTGTGTCTCCCACTTGGAAACTCTTCCCCCAAGCACACTGATTGTTTCATGGCCTTCTTTTATTGAAAGTGAGATTCTGTGAATCTGTTGTGAATGAACCTTCTGCTAGCTTTTCATTATTTCGATAGTAAAGATCTAGGATTTTGAGTAATATCGGCAATGGTAAAGGAAAAGATGATTTAAGTTCAAATTTTATTTGTGTCCCACAGCCCTGTGGTTTTATAAATCTTATAAACTCCAGACTTGGAAAATATAGAGACTGAAGAATGGTATTGAATGAAATTATCTTTATTCATGTGTATGTCTTAAGTGACTTAGCCTGTTCTGCGGGTGCAAGATGAACTAGCAAAAGATTCTTCACATGAACTTTCTTCCCTTGTTTTGGGGAGCTTTTTTGATAATCTGTGAGGAATGAAAATACATCGCTTTGTCTGTTCATGGTATATCATTTCTATAGAGATTACAGAACTTTTCTGGCAATAGTCACTCTGAATGTTCTCTTAGATTTATATAGAAGAGTACTTGGAGTTAAAGAGAAAGTTTTCTTTGTATTCTATAGTTCTGTTTGAGTAACACCTTTCATTTCTAAAAAGTGGCTTTTTGATATGTATTATCATATAACATTACTCAACCACAAGAAAGTGGTGTCAAAATACTTATCCTTCCTATACCTTGTACAGGAAATCAAATTAGAGTTTGAAGGAAGAAAGCATGCTTTTGAGCCTGGATAACTTAGTGATACCCTATTTCAAAATAAAGTGAAAAATAAAAGGACTGGGGATATAGAATGCTCAGTAGTAGAATGCTTGCCTGGGTTAGATCCTCAAAACCACCTAAAAAATTTTTAAAAATTAAAAAAAGTTTCTTTGGAAATTTGGTATAGTATAATGGCTACTAGCCACACATAGCTAATGAGCACTTGAAATGTTTGAATTGAGATATAAGTATAAAATATACAATGAATTTCAAAGACTTTGTTTTTTAAAATTTAGAAGATTTCATTAGTAATTTTGTTTACATGTTAACATAATTTTTGATATACTGGATCAAAACATTAAAATTAGCTTTGCATATTTCTTTTTATGTCTGTAAGTATAGATTCTGGAAAATTTTAAATTACAAATGTGATTCATATTTCTATTAGACAGCCTTCCTCTAGAAGAAGGGTAAGCAAACTACCTGCTTTTGTATGGCCTGTGAGCTAAGGATTAATTTATTAATTTATTTATTTGGTGGTACTAGGGATTGAACCTATGGCATTGTAGACTAAGCCACATTCCTGGACCTTTTTATTTTAATTTGAGACAGGGTCTCACTAAATTTCCTGAACTAGCCTCAAACTTGTGATCCTCCTGTCTTCACCTCCCAAGTTACTAGGATTATAAGCCTGTGCCACTGCACCCTGCTTGATTTTTACATTCTTTAGAGGATTACACATGGCCCACAGATCTCCTTACAGAAAAAATTTGTTGATTCCTTCTCTAAAATGGCTCATGGAATTGCTCAGTTTTTGAGACATTCAGTGACAAGGGAGGCAGTTGATTTCAGAGGAAGTTGATATATCTGTGGACCTAATTAAATGTTTTTCTTCTATCATGTCACACACCCTTGCCTGCAATCTTTTTTTTTTTTTTTTTTGCGGTGCTGGGGAATGAACCCAGGGCCTTGTGCGCTTTGTGCACCTTGTGCTTTCCCCAGCCCATGCCTGCAATCTTTACCCATAGGTTAGTGCAGTTTTATGAAGAGAAACAGACTAAGTCATCATTGTGACATTGATATCTTGGTATTTAAAAAGACTATCAGTTTTTCTTTTCCATACTAAATATGTTTGCCTCTCTCATTCATATCTTATATCTAATGGTTTCTGGATTACCATTCTTAACTACCTTCTCTGTTTATATGTCATGTTTACAACATCCTGCTTAAATTTGTTATTGAGCATTGAAGAGAGCAGCTCTACAACCTCCATAGTTTTTGATACCACTACTGTATCATGGCACAGTTCTATAGAACTGTAGTACTTTAGTGCTGGTGCCCTTGTTTTATGGCTAAGGTTGTATTGAGATGGACAGGTGAAAGCCAGACCAAGAAGAGAATATACTTTCCTGATCTTCTGAGAGCAGATTGCCTTTCTGGTGATTGAGGTTAAGGAGGAGAAATAATTATTAGACTATTGGCTCCCATTGTGTTTTGCTCTCAGCTAATGTCTGAAGGTTGACCTATTTGGTGAGAACCTAAAGATATTTGGTGTTATTCCAAGATTGTGGTAACTCTGACAGTTCTTACCCATTGTTTATAATGTTGTGAATGTCTTAAGTTATTCACCTTAAACTGTTCAATGCCTTCCTACTAGTGCCTCCTCTTGCTGATTGTACTTTTCTTTAGGTCACCTAGGTTGACCATAAGATATTGTTTGGTTGTGTGTTTTAGGATTATGTATAGTAGGAAAGTAAACATGAACCATCTACTGTTGAGCCCTTTGGCCTTTTTTTCAGAAAGATAGGATCATCCACTCATCCAGCAGGTTTACCTGTATCAGTTTGAAGTAGGGTTTACAAAACCATGACCATTTTCAGTGGATTATGAAGTGTTAAAATCCATGTAGGGAAACAGTGGAATAGTTACATCAATTCTTCCCTTAAATGTTGTTGAGCTAACAGAGTGGGACATAGAACAGACTGAGGCTCCATGCAGCCCAGTGGGCAGAGACGTTTGAGGATACACAGAGCCCTCTGAATTCAGTTTGCCTGTGATTAACAAGCAGGTAAATGTTTGGTACCCTCCAGAGCACTACTGAGAAGATGGAAGGCATAGAAGTCAGCATGTTTGTCTTTATAATGTGGTCCCAGACCTCACAAACTTACATTCCTGGGGGAGAAAAGCCATTAATCAAACAGATACAAAAATAAACATGATTGCAGGCTGTAAGTTCCTTTAAGGGAAAATAAAGAGCACAGTAGAGAGTCAAAAGAGGGGACACCTATAGTTTGGGAATATGGAGATAACTTCTCAGGTCTTATTTAAGCAGACCCGAAAATTGAGGGGTTAGTTATAAAGTACAGTGAAGCACATTCCCAGTGGAAACTATCATATGGGAAAGACTGAGTCTGAAAAAGGCCTTTGTGCCCTTGAAGAGATGAGGGAAGTATGAGTGTAATGTTGTGAGGTAGGAGAATGTGACACAAAAGGAAGGCCTTGAAGAAGTAGGATTTTTGGTTTGTTTTTCCCCTAAATTGATCTAGTCTGCCAGACAGAGCAAATATTTTGTGGGTAAAGAGAATAGAGTCAGGTCAAATAGAAATATCTGTTTAAAATACTTTCAAAGAACTATTTGTAAAATTGAAACAACATCTTGCTTTTGAGTTTTCTGTATTTAGTTCCTCATGATGAGAAGAAATCCACTGTAGTCAAAACAGTAAGGAAAAGTTTTCTGAGATGACATTCATATAAATTGTAGTTATAGAATAGGAGAGTTGAAATTATGAGTCCTGGAAAGAGTGGTTCTCCCAAAGATTAGGCATGAATCAGATCCCACACTGTACTGTGATTCTTATAGCATAATCATTGATGTTGTTCTTTTATAATAGCTTGGGTATGAGTAGTTTGAAGTTAGTTATTGACAAGGGCTGGTGGGAGAACAAAATGAATGTAAACAGAGGGCTAGGCTCCTGGTAAAAATGATCATGCAACATTGGGAATATCAGTCAAATATTTGTTGTGCATCAGTCTATGGAAGAGTCTATGTTTGGTTTGCTTTGTGGGGAATCTAGAAAAGACCCTACTGTTTTATGGGGGGCAGGGGTACTGGGGGTTGAACTCAGGGATACTCAACCACAGAGCCACATCCACAGCCCTATTTTGTATTTTATTTAGGGACAGGGTCTCACTGAGTTGCTTAGTGCCTTGTGGTTGCTAAGGCTGACTTTGAACTCTTGATCCTCCTGCCTCAGCCTCCCAAGCTGCTGGAATTACAGGCATGCACCACTGTGCCTGGCAACACTACCTTTTTTTTTTTTTTTTTTTTTTGTGGTACTGGGAATTGAACCCAGGGCATTCTACCACTGAGCTATATCCCCAGTCCTTTTTAATTTTTATTTTTCCCAGTTCTTTTTATTTTTTATTTATTTATTTATTCATTCATTCATTCATTCATACATACATACATACCAGGGATTGAACCCGGGGCACTTAACAACTGAGCCACATCCCCAGCTCTTTTTATATTTTATTTAGAGACAGGGTCTCCTTGATTTGCTTAGGGCCTCACTAAGTTGCTGAGACTGACTTTGAACTCATGATCCTTCTGTCTTAGCCTCCTGAGCTGTTGGAATTATAGGTGTGCGCTTCAGAGTCTGGCTCTTATTTTTTATTTTTGAGGCAGGATCTTGCTAAGTTACTTAGGGCCTCACTAAATTGCTGAGCTGAGCCTTGAATTTGCAATTCTCTTGGCTCAGCTTCCACAGTTACTAGGATTACAGGCATGTACCACAAACCTAGTGAAAAGACATTCTTTTTTGGGGGGACTTGGGGTTAACTGGGGCTTGAACTCAGGGGTACTTTACCACTGAGCTATACCCCAAGCCCTTTTTATTTTTTACTTTTGAGACAAGATCTTGCTAAGTTGCTTAGGGCTTCTCTAAATTGCTGAGGCTGATTTTCAACTTGTGACCCACCTGCCTCAGCCTCTTGAGTTGCTGGGATTATAGGTGTGTGCCCCTATACCCAGCTAAGACACCATTCTTGATTTGAAAAGGCTACAGTTTTCCAGAGAAGACTTAAAATTACAAATGTAAAACATTAAGTAATGGTAAAGAACATGGATTCTGGAGCCAGAGTTGCTGGGCTGCCCCACTTACTAGTTGTATGGCCTTAGGTAGGTTGTTAAACCTTTCTGGGCCTTAGCTTCATCTCCTACCAAAAAAATCAAAAAGGCATAATAATCCTACCTGCTTTGTGTGGTTGTGATGAGGATTAAAATGTGCAGTGCTTAAAATAACTCTGGCAGCCCTTTTAAAAGGACTGGGGATGTAGCTTGGTGCTCCTGGGTTCAATTCCCAGTACCAAAAATAAAACAAAGCAGTAAAGAGAAAAGCAACCCCTGCATATGGTATATTGAATGATGTTATTTGTATTAAAATACAGAACAACTTATAGTCAATGACAAATGAGGAAAAATTATTCTAGGCAGGGCTGGGGATGTAGCTCAGTGGTAGAATACTTACTTAACATGTGCTGAGATTCTGGGTTCCATCCCCAGCACCACCAAAAAAAAAAAATTCTAGGCATCCAGAAGAGAGCCAGATAACTAAGGGCTGTGTAAAACTTGATCTTTGAAGGTTGGTGGGAAAAGGATAGGCAGAAAGTGTAGGGAGATGGAATCACAATATTTAAGCTGGCTACTGTTTACCAATGGCTTTCTGTGGGCCAAGCAATGGATCACTATTTTCTGTGCTTGATCTCATTTAATTTTCCCAATTCCACAAGGTAGGTGCTATTATTATTCTCATTTTATAGAGGCAGAAATAGGATTAAAAGAGAGTGGTTTATCCAAGGTCATAGGAGGACTGGAATTTAAGCCCAAATAGGCTGACCTCAGAGCCCGAAGTTCTTAATTGCATTGTACTAGTCTTATTTAGGAATAAGAATAGCCCAGAGGTAGACATGTTCAAGACAGTCTTTAATTAAGCCTGGGTTATGTGGGAATCAAACTGCCAGGGCTAAGACTTGATCTGAGTAACCAGTGATCAAGCATACAAACTCTGGAGTAAACTGCCTGAGTTGAATTCTGTTCCACATCTTGCCACCTCTGTATCTTGAGTCAATCACAGTCTTCCTAATTGTCTTTTTTTCAATTTAGAAAAGGGGGGATAATAATGGTGTCTTCATGGGGTTTGTTTTAAGAGTAAGAAATTGCACATAGAATACAAGTATCACTGAGGGCATTTACTTTTTGAGCAAGGAAGAGGTTGAGTTTTTATGTTTGGTTTTGTTTTTTAAGACTGGGTCTATTGGAAAGACCATTTAGGAGATTTCTGTAATCAAGCTTATAAGAAGTTCTAAGAACTATGAAGACCTAGGATACTAGCCATGAGATACTATATGGTGGGGAGAAAGGGACCTTTGACTCTTAATGGTAGAATAGATCATGACGGTGGCAGATTTGATGGCAGGGTTGTGCTAAATTCCTTCCACGGAAGGGGAGATTCATGGCACTGTTGAATATAGGGCAGCCAAAAAAGAGATGTAGAGATGGTTTGATGTAAAGTTTGGCATATCCTCACGTCTGATCTGAGAGGAGATTCATAATAGACGGTTGGACTTACGTGTTTGGAAGCAGAGACTGGGGTTGAAAGTACATATCTGTCCAGAGTCATCTTTATAAAGAAAAAGGGTAAGTAAATGAAAAACAGATAATAAGTAAATTTTGTTAGTAACTAGGAGGAAGAAGAGGACATGACAGTGGAGATGTGGTTGAATGAAAGCCTGGAAGTGTGTCCATGGTCATAAGCTAAGGAAAAAAAATTCAAGAAAGAATAGCACCAGAGTATATTACAGAATTTTGAGACAATTATGGATTAGAGATCAATATGGTCCTCTTGTCAAATACCTGATCCCAATCATTTCATTGTTATTCTAATTCTAGACTTAATCACAATGGAGTAATAGAGCCTCAACAAAGCCAAGTTCTGCCTCCTCAGCAGAACCAGCCATCACCGTTTTTGCTTCCTTCCCGTCTTTATTGATACATCTTTGCAGGGTGGGTTGTAATAGCAGAGATGCAAGTTCGTATTCACTTTTCCCTGTCTCCTCCCCTTTTCCTTTTGGTATTGGGGATAGAACCCAGGAGTGCTTAACTTCTGAGCTATACTCCAGTTCGTTGTTTTATTTTATTATTTTTTAAATTTTGAGACAGGGCTTTGCTAAGTTGCTGAGGCTGGCCTCAAACTTGAGATTCTCTTGCCTCAGCCACCCAAGTCACTGGGATTACAGATGTGTGGCACTGCACCTGGCTCTCCCCTCAAGTTTTTTTAATTTTCACATTTTCAGAGACTGTCTAACCTGTTGGTATATCCTCATATATTAGTTTGTTGGTCATTTAGGCTATTAAAAACAATACTTCTGTTAATATATTCTTTTAAAAAAATTTTTTTTAGTTGTTGATGGACCTTTATTTTATTCATTTCTTTATATGCAGTGCTGAGAATCGAACCCAGTGCCTCACACATGTGAGGCAAGTGCTGTACCACTGAACCACAATCTCAGCCTCAATATGTTTTTTTTTTTTTTTTTTTTTTTTTTTTTTTGTGGTGCTGGGGATCCAACCCAGGGCCTTGTGCTTGCAAGGCAAGCACTCTACTGACTGAGCTATCTCCCCAGCTCCTCAATATATTCTTATATATGAACTTTTCTTTCAGATTATTTTCTTTAGGCTAAATTTGAAGCTAATTAATTAGAGTTAAAAGAGATGAGAATCTTACTGACTCCTGATTTGATACCACATGGCTTCCTAAAGCAGTTTCTTTATGAAGTTTATGTTGATTTGGACATCTGCAACAAGTTTTGGGGTTTTTATTTGTTTGTTTTTGTTTTGTTTTGTTTTGCTTAGTCTATTCAGATAAGTGGCACGTGGCAACTGCAAGCTTACCTTTTTGCTTCTGTGTTTGCTATATAATGGACCCCTACAGAAACTGGGGACCACATTGGTATGATCTTGTACTTGAAGCATTTAAATCTTTCTTAGGTCTTCCCTGTTGAATCTTGGGTGTTTTGCAGCATTATTGCCTATCAGTCTCTCTCTTAAGCTACTTTGGTCACACCGACTTCTTTGCTGTTCCTTGAACAGAACAATTAAGGTCTCTCAGAGTAGTAGTACTTCTTTTGTCTGAAACTCTCATCCCCAAGATTGCTGAATAGAGTGCTCCATCTCCTCACTTAGACCTCCGCACAGATATCATTTTAACTTTTCTTTTAAAACTTTTCATCTAAAATAGCAGCCCATCTACCCTTTTTCCTCCTACCCTCATTTTATTTCACTTTTTAACCTTTACTTTATTTTTCTTTAAAGTACTTGTCATAACCTGAAAAATGACATGTATTTTTTTGTTTGTTTGTTTTCTAGGCCAGAATGTAAGTTTTATGAGTACAGAGTGTTTTTAACATTTAGTTAACTGCATTCCTGGTCCAGTGACTCTCAGATATTTGCTAAATGGATGAATTGAAGCTTTGCAAAAGATATAAGATCATTACTTGCTCAGAGCATTAAACCAACCAAATTTTAGAACTGAAAAGTTCCTTAAAAGTCATCCCCCCCCCCCCCAGTCTTGGGTATTGAACCCAGGGTCACTCTACCTCTGAACTACATCTCCAGTCCTTTTAATTATTTTTATTTTGAGACAGGGTCTCGCTAAATTGCTGAGACTGGCCTCACACTTAACGATCTTCCTGCCTCAGCCTCCAGAGTTACTGAAATTACAGGCATGTACCACAGCACCTGGTTTAAAGATCATCTTATTCTAGCCAATCTTTATTTAAACCGAGGTTCAAAGGGAGGTATCTTTTCATAAGTGTATGCAACTTTTACTAGAAAGGCTTGAACCTGGCATACCAATAGTTTATACTATTTTACCTGGTAAATAATAAAGGAAGTGATTTTTATTTATTTATTTATTTTTGCTTATGTGTATTGTTAATGGGAAAGGAAGACAGATTTAAGCCATGTAATCTGATAAATTATGCTGTTATTTACAAGACTGGATTTTATCTGAAAATCAGCAACTTAAGCTATATGACCCCAGGAATGTTTTCACAGCTTTTTGTAAACCAAAGTGGCCTTTATCTTTTTCCTGAGTCCTTGTATTCTGTTTGTCACACTCACATAAGTAGAGTATTTACAAAGAGATGGGTTAAGCTGGGTCTGTTGGTCTGAGCTGCTCTTTAACTGTAGCCTAATCATGGGATTTTGCCTCTTGAGTGATATCACACCATTTCTGGATCTGGATGATTTGCTCTGTAGTTGAGTTCTAAGACTGCAGGAATCAGAAGTTCTGTTGTGCTCCATCAACTCAGGAGTGTGGTTACAAGTGATGAAGGAAGCTCAAGAACAGGAGTTAGAGTAGAACCACAGGTATCATGGAGGTTATGCTAGGGGGTGACAGGCTACAGGGACTCAAACAGTGGAAGCTACTAATTTTCCATTGTAATGTTCTACCATTATCAAAACTTGAGTCAGATTGTTTTCATATTTGTAGTTGAATTCCAAAGAGAAGAAATCTGATTGGTCTAGTTCATATTTTAATACCTGGCTTTAAAATTGGTCACCTAATGATAAAGCCCTAGATTCTTTGCTTAATAAAAGAAAAGCTTAGTTCTGCTTCCTTGAGCATGGGGCTATTGGTGTGACAGCTAGGAAGATAAGTTGGGCATGACAAACTTGATAATAGATATGTTTAGCATAACGTCCCTCCCTTCCCTCATTAGCTCTTAGAAGAATGTCCCATGTCCTGAGTTGTTGTCACAGAGCTACCAAAAAACATCTATCTATCCTGAACCTTCTAACCCTGGTTCTTTGCTAAGTAGCTGCTCCTTATATTGCTATAGTCTAACTTCTCATGGGGGAACAGAGACTGTGGGGCCAGGGACAGGAGCTGGCAACTCCTGGGCAGTGAGCACTGGGCAGTGGGGCAGCTGCACTACCACTGTTGGCAAAGGCCTCTGGGCACAGACAAGGACAAGAGCCAGCTGCAGATGTTGGACAGGAGATTGGCCATGTGGCTCTGGAACTGACTTCAGAAGTTGTGATGCTGGCAGTGGAATGGAGGAGGCTGTCATTTTTAGCTTCTTTGGGCAGCTAGTGTTTGTTTTGGCAGCTGGGCTTACAGGGGCCAGGTGCACAGCCATGTGTGCAGGAATTGTCACAGGCATGCAGCTTTATGCAAGAGTGACCTGGGCCTTGCATGCTGATGAGCCCCTTCCACTTCAGTTAAGTGTATACTACTGAGTGGCTGTTTCATCTGGTGATCATGTATTTCCTCTGCACTGGCCAGTCTGGTTTGCCTGACTGTCCTTGTGACCAAGCATGCAGTTGTGTAAGTTTACATAATACCAGCATGGTTTGTGAATCTGGCAGAAGGCAGGCCATGTGGGATTCAGATTGACTTTGAGCCAGCCAGCTTAAGAAATCCTATTTGAGGGACAAGAAAGAGGACTCTACTTTAAATGTGCAATAACAGGTCATTGTGTAGCTTTGCAATCAGGCTTTGGAAAGGAAAGTTTTCAAATTGCACATTTTTTCCCTTGTAGTATTATTTGAATGGAAATAAGTCAGTGTTATTTTAGGCCCAGATTCCAAATTTTTCCACCTTCTGAGTTACATAAAATGATCAGTTGGGAAGCCAAGGATTTTAGTATGTACTTAACCTTTTGTAGTTTGTAATCTTTTGAGTAATATTCCTTTTTTCTTTTTAAATACAGGTCCTGGTGTTTAGTGCTCACACTTTTTGGTGAATTATGAACTTAAAATGTTTTAATATTTTACTTGGTTGTAGTTTTCATTCCAAGGAAGGGTTTTCTTGTAAAAATGTGGAAATTGTACTGCATAGTAGCAAGGGTGGGCTGTCTTGTTCTGTTTTGATAGAGCAGCATCTAATTTTTGCTTTTAATATCTTAACACACTCTTCTTCATTTAAATTGCTTTACTAAACACCCATATTTTTCAGCATAATACTGAAAATAAACTTTAAAGTTAGTCTTAGTTTTAGGGACTGTACAGAAAGGAGACTGTATATTAGGAATAGACAGCCACAAGGACAAAGCTTGAGCAGCTATATAAGTGACAGAAACAGCTTGTACAAAGTTACAGCAGTATATATTATGCTGTGCCCAGGCAGAGGTGCCGGGAAGGAGCAGATGCTTATAAAGTTCAGAGAATCTATAACTACTCCTGACAAGGACTTTCTTTGGAAGAGGGTAGATTTCAGAAACTGAAATGAAAGATGTAAATTTGGCAGGCTTAGGCAGAGAGGATGTTTTAGCTGTGGTCAGGACTTGCTAGAGGAAATTTTATAGAACTAAGGTTATGGGCAAATGTGACCAAGAAAGGATATGTTAATTGAAAGAGTCAGAAATAGAAAACTGGTTAGAAGGATTTGATGAAAGTTTTTGAAAGCTGAGAGCAGACCTGAGTTGTCTTTTAAAATAGAATGGATGACTTTAGTCTTAAGAAGAAGAAACTGTAGCACAGAAAACTCATTGGCAGCAGCATCAAGAACTGATCAGAGAAAATGTTAAAGTCGAGGAAAGAGAAGAAATTAGACTATCAAAGCTCAGGCAGTCAGGCTGGGGCTGTAGCTCAGTGGCAGAGTGCCTGCCTAGCACATGTGAGGTACTGGGTTCCTTAGTACTACATAAAAATAAACAAAATAAAGGCATTCTGTCCATCTACAACTACAAAAAAGATACAAAACCTTTTTTTTAAAAAAAAAAAGCTCAGGCAGTGTATGAACAGGCCATAATGAAGTTTCATCTATCTGTAGCGAGTGTCTGCTGGATTAAAACAGAATTCCCCAGTCTTCTGAAGCCAAATGAGGGAGAGCAACAAGCAGTGGGATAAGAGCTAGATTTGTGGACGCAAACATTGGCACCAGCAGTTACTTGCTAAGTGACATTGAGCAAGTAGTTTAATCTCAGAATCTCAGTTTACTCATCTGAGTTAATACTTCTCATTAGGTTAGTCAGAGGATTATGTAAGACAGTTCACATAAGCACCAACACAGTACTAGGGTATTAGGTGTTAAAAAAAATTAGCATCCTTCCCCCTGATAAAAACGTAATGCTCAGTAATAATAAAATTGTCCAACTAGTTTGACAAGTTCCCTCCCACACCCCCAGTCTGGTCTCAGTTTTCCTCGATCAGGTGCTTGTTAGAACTGACTGTGACTAGAATTGATAGAATAGCAGACTTCACAAGGACCTCTTTATATAGGGAATTTGTGATTATGTAAACAGAATAGATTTTAAGCCCAAATGCTCCAGGTCACAGCCCTGGACTGCAGAACTTCACTAAGAACACAGGAAGTAGATTGCTAATTTTCATCCCTGAGGTACTTCTATTTAGCCAACTTGTTTCCTTATTCATTCCCAATCATCCCCATTCCTGCTCACTAAGCTGCAAGCCCATAAAGAAGCAGTTATTAGTGTAATAGAAAACACAAATCAGGTTAGAACCAAAATGGTAGCATCTTAACCCTATTTAGTAAGTACAGTAAAAGAAGTGTTTATTCTGACTCCAAGGGGAGTATTTAGGAATTCATGGACAGTATTCTAGCTATACAGTCATTTCTACATTTTCACTTAAGCTTATTTCTTTCCTGGGAATTCCTTCTCCATGTTTTTACCCATGTATATCATTTAAAGTCTGACCAGCTATGCCAGCACCTACAGACTTTCTTGATTTCTTTATTTATGTCTTATTCACTGAAAGTAATTTTTCTGTGAAGTTCAGTTTTTTTAAAAAAGCTGGGAGTTGAACCAGCGCCAACCAGCATACTAGGCAAGTACTTTACCACTGAGCTGTATTCCCAGTCTTGAAGTTCAGCTTTTAAAAGTATGTTTTGAAAAATAATTCCTAGGCCAGATACAGTGGCACCTGCCTGTAATCCCAGCTACTCAAGAGACTGGGGCAGGAGAATTTCAAGTTTGAGACCAGCTTCAGTTACTTATCAAGGCCCTAAGCAACTTGTCAAGACCCTGTCTCAAAAAAGTCTGGGGATGTAGGTCAGTGATAAAGTGCAACTGGGTTCAGTCTGCCCCCTACAAAAAAAATAAATAATAAAGAAAAAGAAAGTAATTTATCCATGTCTTATTTACTTTAGTTCAATTTTTTTTGGGGGGGGGGGGGTGCTGAGATTGAACCCAGGGCCTTGAGCATGCAAGGCAAGCACTCTACCAACTGAGCTACATTCCCAGCCCCTGAAATTCAACTTTTAAAAACATATTTTAAATAATTTTTAGGTGGCACACCTCTATAATCCCAGCTACTCAGGAAATTGAGGCAGGAGGATTGGAAATTTGAAGCCAGACTCAGCAATTTAGCAAGACTCTCAGCAACTTAGATCCTGTCTTGAAATAAAAAATAAAAGGGACTGGGGTTGAAGCCTAGTGATAGAGCACCCATAGGTTTAATTCTCAGTACCCCCTCCAACAACAACAATAATAATAATTCTTAAGATTTTTAGTGCAGTATTCCTAGATTAGAGCTCTCTATGTACCTATTTCTCATGACCTTCTTGTACTAGCATATACATTCCTTGAGACCAAGGATTCGTTCCTGTCAGTTTTTTCCCTCCAGTCCCTTGGGCACATAATAAGAGTTTAATACATCTTAGAGATCAGGTGTTCTCATCCAAGAGGAAAATGAGTAAGAGAACTGGTTTATAGACCTACAGTGCTCTCTAGGCATCAGGCAGGGGATTGGTGAGATGATTATTTACTCTTAGTTCTATGCTCTAACCCACGAACTCTATTCAGTGCTCTCCAAGTGAACCAACCCTTGGGCCTTTCCACGCCATGGCCTGTTTTTTTCCTGAACTTGGAATACCCTTACTTCCTGAAAAGTAGTCGTCTCCCAGCTTAGATAAGACCTTCGGCTATGACTTTTCCTGATATTTGAATAAATCTACTCCACTTGTGTTCTACTAGTGTTCTGTAGGACATACCCCTGACATAGCACTTTTTCATGTTTTTAGTTATTTACAGGTTGAATTTTTCCAGGACAGGGTTTTTCTTTGGCTTGTTCATCTTGGCTAGCTTCAGTGCCTAGCATCCTGCCTTGTACTTCCTAAATATTTTTGATTCTTTTGAATTGAATCCAAAAACAAATCTCCTGAAGCAAACCAGGTAAGTCCTCTGACCTGAAAACCAAGGTCAGAAAGAGTGTTTGGAACAGACAGTGCCAAAAATGTCTGAACTCAGGCAGCTCTAACTGGTGAAGTATCCTTCAGGTCTCTCTAGGAAGGTCATTGGTAATTAGGGAGCCTGGACTTTGTGAGATGAGAGAGCTCTCTGCCTGCCCAGGCCAGCCATGGACCTTTCCTTCTAGGGCTGGTCTCTCTTGCTTAGAAACCAGTCATCCCTTGGTCTGTTGCCATTTTATGAATGCAGCCAACAGCCCTTTAAGGTGGAATTGTTTTCCCATTTGTAGTAACTTGAAACATAAATCACCAATAGCATTTGTTGACTTCAAGAACTACTAGGTCTTTTTTTTTTTTTTTTAAATCACATCCCTTTTTATAGAGTGGGGAAGTATATTACCTTCTTCTCCTGAACAACCTTGTAGTTTTATTAAAAATTTTCACTAATTTTTACTTTGAAGAATTTCAGACCTACAAAGAAGTTGTAAAAATAGTGTAATGAATACCTATATAGAGAGAGCCTTCTTCCAGATTCACCAGTTGTTAGCATTTTCCGTATTTACTTTATTTTTTTCAGTGACCCATTTAAGGGTAGGTTGTAAATGTCAAGATCCCTCACTCCTGAATACTTCAGCATGTCTTGTGAGAACAAAACTATCCAGATTGTTCCAGTAATGTCCTTTAGCACTGTTTAAAAAAAAAAAAAATCCAAATTCCAAAGTCTAGCCTTTCAGTTAGTTACTTGTGTCTTTATAATCTTTAATTTGGACAGATCCTTCACTTTTTGTCTTTTATATCACTTGAAGTGTCCATGCCAACTGTTTTATAGAATATCCTTTCATTTGGAATTGTCTGATTGTTTCTTCACAATGAGATTCAGGTCAAACAAACAGTGATAGTAGGAATACTACCTAGATCAGGCTGCACTGAAAACACAGTGCAGGAGTCACCTGGTGTGCCAGTTTGCCTTTTATTGGTGATATTAAATTTGAGCATATAGTTAAGGTGATGTCTGCCACATTCTTTTTTGTAAAAGTGTCTTTTTCTCTCTTTGAAAATGCTGGTTTATCTGTGAAGTGATACTTTAAGATTGTATGAATATCTCGTTTTCTCCCCTTCAATCCACCCAATTTGTTTTTCCTTTTTATTGGTGCATTATAATTATGCGTAACATTGTGATTCATTGTTACATATTCATACATGCACACAATATAACAGTATAATTTGGTCAATTTCATTCCTCTCTTCCTTTCCTTCTCACCATCCCTATGGTTTTAGAATCCACTTAAGATTTTTGGACTGGAGCTGAGCATGGTGGTGCACACCTGTAATCCCAGTGGATCCGAAGGCTGAGGCAGGAGGATCATGAGTATAAAACCAGCCTCAGCAAAAGCAATGCACTAAACAACTCAGTGAGACCCTGTCTCTAAATAAAAATACAAAAATAGGGCTGGGGATGTGACTCAGTGGTTGAGTGCCTCTGAGTTCAGTCCCAGGTACCCTGCCCCCTGTCCCCCCCCCCCAAAAAAAAAAATTCTTGGGCTGGAGATACTGTGGGTCAATGGTAGAGTACGTGCTTAGCATGCCCCAGGGCCCTGGGATTCACTCTTTAACTTCCTGAAGAGACTTCATTTTAAATGTACAACTTTAAAATTGAAAACCAACAAAAAAAATTTACTCAATAAAAATTTGATTCACCTAAATACAACTAAATCAAGCCTCCACTGGTTATTTTGAAATTCATGATTTCAACTATTCATTATATAGTTTTTGTGGGTTTTGGAGCAATTAAATCTAAATAGGACTTAGATTGTAGAACTAAAGTATAGGTGACTTACTTCTACTAACACTATCAAATGGTCACTGTCACAAGAACATTTTAAAAGCAGCTTTTTTATTAGTGATATTGAAATTTTTATCTACCTATTTTTTTAGTTGAGACAGTATAAATTAATGGATATGAGTGAAGGCTCTGGACCCTGACTAGGTTTTAACCCCAAATTCAATCCCTAAGTTTTAATCAGAGAAGTCCCTTAACCTCCTAGAGCTTGAATTTCCTCCTCTGTAAAATGATAATAACAACTATATTTACCTCATTGTTATTGTGAGGTGAAATGAGCCAGCACATATAATATGTTTATTAGCAAAGTGCCTAGAACATTGTGAGCACTTAGTACCTGATAGATGTGGTAGTAAAGTTGGTGCTGATTGTTATTTGTACTATGGATCAAATATTTTAAAAAATTATAACTTGGAAAATTATGTACTGAAGAACTCAGGAAGGTTTTTTTTTTTTTTTTTAAAGGTGGCCAAGAACATTTTGGAGGTTGTTATTCTTAATGTGTTCTCAGGTATTAAGAGAAAAAACTTTTAATTAAATTTACCCTTCAAAAACATGGCCAAATAAAATGGATTTATCCTAATTAAGTTCTTTTCCCCAACAAACCTTTTCCTCCAGTAAAATTGTACTTGTCAATCATTCTCATCCCAAAGTCCCTCGCTGTTTACCCTTTTTCCTCCTACCTGTTTGGTGTCAGTGAGAAGAGAATGAATTACCTGCCATCCATTCTGCCTGTAAACCCAGGGTCATGATATTGACAGTGGGCAAGAGTTCCTCCTGTTCCCTCTAAAACCCATATCTTCTCCCACAGACTATTCCTGGGCTGAGGGCTTCCCACAGCTCACCACATCTCTGAAGCCCCCATATACTCCTCAGGTCACTATTTCTGAAAACGAAAGAGTTTTATAAACCTATTATCTATAACTGGTTCAGAGTACAAGGGAGAACAGAGGCAGTTGATAAGTTTTTGGCCAAGTGTTCTATTTTGTTTTTTATGCCTTCCAAACTAATAGAACAACCTGCCATCAAAATGATCATTAGAGAAGCTCTATTTATAGGCATAATCAGCTTTTTAGAGAATATATTTAAATTAGCAAATAATACTTCACCTGACAATTCTCTCTTGGTAGAAATGGCTAGCAATATGTGAAAGTAGATATTCAGTCACCTTATTGTTTATTTGTGGTAACATTTAGTATATTTTCAGTAACTTTAATTAGGACTTTTCTTCAGTATCTAGGTTACTTCCCTTTACTCACCAGACACTTTTAAAGGGAAAATAGAAAGTGCACATCATTAGTTTGAATTCTCATTTTTATAATGAGACCATATGCAATAACCCAACTTTAATTTTACTTATTACACAAATAATTGAAAATGCTGAAAATGAAAAATCAATGCTTGCAGGACCCCTTATTTCATAAAGCACCTTTACATACATTATCTTACAACCTACATTTCTGTAAAATAATCAGGACACACACTTAGTTTCTTCATTTTATAGAGAAAAGAACCTGAAACTCAGAAATGTTAAATTAATATTCAAGGTCATTGTTCTTTTTCTTTTCTTTTCTTTTTTTTTTGTGAGCACTGCGGATTAAACTTAAGGCCTCGCACATGCTAGGCAAGTACTCTACCACTGACCTAAATCCCCAGTTCTTTTATTTTGTTTTGTTTTCTTTCCTTTTACTTTATTTTATTTTATGACAGGATCTTGTTAAATTGCCCAGGCCTACCCTGAAGTTGAGATCCTCCTCCTCAGCCTCCCAGGCAGTTGGTATTAGAGGCATGTGCCCCATAGCCAGCTTCAAGTTCATGGTACTTCCACCTGATGGCCTCAAACAAGTCACTTGATTCTCTGTGCGATTTCCTAAACTGTGAGACAATTAAAACAGTGTCTACTTCATAGGGTGTGTGAGAAGATGAAATGAGTTAATACACACAAGGCACTTAGGTCAGTGCCTGGTATAAACACTCAATAAATGTTAGCTGTGTGATAATAACACACTGGCTGTTATTACCACACAGCTAGTAAATGTTAGGACTTGTACCTAAATCCAGACCTCCTGATACCTGATCCAGGACTCTTCTTAGTACTGTGTAGAATTTACTTTTTAGTAAATCACTGATTTAATTTTAACCTCACATTGACCTTGTTATTCTTGAAGTTATCCTTTTTTCCTTTATTTACTTTGACCTTAAATTTATTACTCAAGATCAAAAGGGAAATAGATTTGAAGAATTCTTTCTTCCTGACTTTAAAAAATTATCTAATTTCTCTTGTCATGGTTTGTTTGATCTTGAGGTATCAGGTATTTTAGTTAGGCAAGGTTTTCATGGATGACTTTGGGTATTTCTGGTGAATTTTATTTTGGTTGAAAGGTCGAGATGGGAAGAAAAGTCAAAGGAAATTGTTGGGTTACAACTTAGAAGGGTGTTCAGACACATCCCTTATCTGTGGTCCTAACATATTATCAATAGGGTGGCATGTTGCTGACTTTGGAAAAGATAATTGTTTTGACACAAAATCATTTGTTGTAAAAGAACCATCCTAAAAAAATAGATAAAAACTATGATGGACTTTTTCCCTGGGAAAGGTGAAAAAGTTGTTTGTAGGTCTTTTCTCTTGGAATAATATTTGTAATAGGCTTTTACTTGTGAGTCATAGTTATTTTTACTTTACCGCCACTATGAGATAGGTATACATGAAAATCGTCTTACTTTTGTGGTAACTACTCAGGTTCTATGAGCATGCCCTATCCCCAGGCACCCTCCCTTTTTTTTTTTTTTTTTTTTTTTTATTTAGTGGTACTGGGGATTGTACCCAGGGGCACTGTACTACTCAAATACACCCTTTTCCCCTTATTATGTTTTATTTTGAGATAGGGTCTTGCTAAGTTGCCAAGGTTGGCCTGGAACTTGTAATACTTCTGCCTCAGCCTCCCCAGTTGCTGGGATTATAGGCATGTGTTGCCACACTTGGCTGCCAGGCCTTTTTGATATGACTGTGCATGATGTACAAACAAATGGGCTCCTCTCCAAGGGTAACATACCCAGTATGCTTCTTTATGACCTTTGTGAAGATCTATACTAGACTTTAGTCTGGTATGAATAGGAGGTTTGAGGGAACTTTCAAGACCTCCTTTTTGTGATATTTGAATTTTTTAACTCACTGATTTCTAATATTCTCACGTAGAATTAATATTCTCACATTAAAGGAAAACACTGAATTTCTAATGGAGTCCCCAGGACTTGTTGATAGTTTGATACTGTTTGCAAAAGAGAGAATATAAAAAATGATAAATTATCTTTTCTGTTTTTTCAGTTAGGTTTTATTTTTCCTGCCTGGTCACCTACTGAATCATTTGACCCAGCTAACCTGGGAACAAAGTCCAGAAAACAGCTCTGGGTTCTAACACCTAGGCAGCCTCTTTCTTGCAACTGCTGTCCCACCCATTCAGCTTGGTGCCTTCTCCTGTGTGCTGGCTTTTGCCTGTTACACTGGCCACTTCCTGGTGTGCTGTGCAGTAGCTCATCTTTTTCCTGCTGTACTTGCCTGAATGCTGTCCATAGTGGATGGAGATTGGAGAAAAGTCTTAAGAAAAAGAACAGCCATTACTAGTGCCGCTGTCTTTATGTGACAGGACATTTGTTACCTGCCCAGGACTTAAATAGAACTTTGATTCATAGCCAGTTGATTATGAATGAAAAATCTTTGTCTGATGTATGTGAATCTTCCTGTATATTGGGGTTCTTATCCTTCTCCACCATTTACGTTGTTCCAGCACACAAAGCACCAGCAAACAGTATTGGTGATGATTTCCTTTGAGGTCAGTAGCAGGATTGGGAGTTGGGGTGACAGCTGAGAGATTTAGCAAAGCTATTAGGGTTGTAAAGAGGATGAATAGTTGAGTACTCAGCTTAGACTTGCTCATGATGGGCCTTTGCTCAGCTGCCATTCATGAATGCCATTGTGGCAACAAGTGTCAGAGTTGGCCCCCTGAACATCTGTTGTTCTCTTTGAAGTCTTTGCAGATTCTCCCAAGTCAGAGTCCTCCTCACTCAGGACTCCTATGGTACACCCCCCAACCCCTTATCTCGGTCAGCTTTGTAGTCATAGTTAATTGTCCAAACGTCTGCTTATTCTACTACATAAGTCTCTTGACAATAGGAATCTGGTCTCACTCCTTTCAGTATTCTCATAATGCATAGACTGTGTCCTACTTGTAATAATTCCTCAATCTTACTGAATTAAACTGTCAGTAAGGTAACTATAGTTCACAATGAGTTATTTATTTTTATTGGTGCTGGGGATTGAACCAGGACCTCTCAGATGTAGGCATGTGTTCTATCACTGAGTAATACCCTCAGCCCTGTATATTTTATAAAGAATTACAAGAGAGTTTAAAGGTTCCCAGCACAAGAAGTCATAACTGTTTTGAGGAGATGGAAATGCTGATTACCTGGATTTGATCATTACACATTATACATATGTATCAGCTTATCACACTATGCCCCACAAATATGCACAATTAATGTGTGTCAATTAAAGGACATTTTTAAAAGCTGACTGTGTCCAGGAAAATCCTGTAATTAATGTTCATGTTTCTAACTATATTATGCTAGGAAGATAACCCTAAGAGAAGTAGCAGTAGCAGCAGCAGTAACGTGTAAAAAACAACTTTGTTGAGGTATAATTCACATACCATACAGTTGGCCAATTTAATATATATAGTTTATTGTTTTTCAGTATGTCCACAGAGTTGTACAACCATCACCACAGTTAATTTTAGAGACGTTTTATCATTCCCAAAGGAAACTGTATCTATTCCGTCCAGCCCCTCCCCCCCACCTCCAGCCCCTCCCCACTGCCCAGTTATATGTACTATCATATGTATCTATTACTTGTCTTGATTTGCCTATTGTGGAGATGATATTTTGTGTCTGGCTTCTTTCAGTTAGGGTAATGTTTTCAAGACTTATCCCAGTTGTATCCTATAGCTTGGTGAAAATTGAGGGCAAGTGATGTTATTTCCTGACTGCTAGTTGTGGCTCATGCCCGTGGTGAATCTACTTGCCCTCATTAATCATGACAAGACCTAGTTAGAAGAAAGTCTATAGAGGTGTTCTGAACTTGCTCCCCTAAGTAATTATGAGAGTTAAACAAAGTAATGTTAGAGCAGACAGCTAGTTCAGTCAGGCAAGTTTAAGCAAGGTAATGTCATGCACACCTAGCACAGCGCTGGCACATGAGGGTCTCAAGTCTCTTTGCCCCACTTGAACATCTTAGATTTTAGTAAAAATCTGTCAAGATGAAGCAACAGATCATTTTTCACAGGTACTTTGAGTTTAATTTACTGATTCCTTCCTGTCCTTTTGTTTTTGTTCTCCCCAAGGCTATGCATTTCTGCTCTTCCAGGAGGAGAGCTCAGTACAAGCCTTGATAGATGCCTGCCTAGAAGAAGATGGGAAACTGTACCTGTGTGTGTCAAGCCCCACCATCAAGGATAAACCAGTGAGTAATATGCAACTAGCTGGTGCTCTTCTAGAGCATGTATGCAATTGCAATAACTGATCTCCTCTTCCTTTTATCAGGAATGCTAATAACTGGGATTCTCTTACCTGGGTTGACCTTGCTGTGCAATAGAGCTGGACTGTTGTTGGTGATGGGAAGCTGCTAATAAAGTGTTCAGGATTTCATGCTATACTCTTGGAACCACATGTAAAAATACATTCCCTTGTCATCTACTTTACAGCTCTGATAAACTAATTCCTACTTAAAAACTCTGAATCAGAATAAATAATGCTCCTAATGGTTTTTACAGCTGGTTTCTGCCATTATTTCAGGTCAAGGACAGGAGTAATTTGCTTCAAAAATATCATAATTGTTTTTGTTTATGAGCCTTTGAATGTAAGGCTTTGTATAGAGTGATACCCATAGCTGGCTAAATAGTGCTTTCTGGGTCAGGAGTTTACACTCTAAAAAGGATAGTTTCAGCAGGGCAGGAGAGGGAAAGGATGAAGAATATGGAGCTGAAGCTATAAATGAATGTGTCTTTATACAGAATTTGTGGTTAAGAGATTGTGGCTCTAGAGCCAGAGTGTGAGTAAATCATTAGCTGAAGAAGGTACCAGTAGAGAAAGGAGGACCATGTTCAAAACAAAAGAGTTTGGTTAAAGTAGCAGATCCTTAGGAAGTTGACAGGGGGAAGAATAGGGTCAAGGGTTGGTGCTAGGAGTGGGAAATAGAGTAAAAATGGCAGTATGAAGTGGGCAAGAGGGTGAAGCTACATTTTCCTGTAAACTTGCATCGGAGGGACAGGGCTTGCTTGGCGACTCGGTACATTCTCAGACATGTGTCTGTGGAAAGAGTTGGAGTTCAACATGAAGTTCCCAGTTTGAGTCTAGACTCTATCATTTGAGTATCTGCTTGAATCAGAATAAGTCATCTGATCCTTGCTGAATTGTAGTCTCCTCAGCTAGTACATAGGAATAATTATTCTTCTCTGGTTTTTCAGAGACTCAGATAAGAGGAAAATGAATGTGAAAACATTTGGTTAAGGTCAGGCACTTTGTGCAGATGTAACTGGCTATTGTTATTGGTCCTCTATCATGCTCTGTGATTCAGGAGACCAAGGTTAGAGTCCAGCTACATGGTAACATCTTTTGAGAAGAACAGATAGGGTTTACAGATGGTCATGAAATAATAATGTTGTTGAGAGTTGGCCACCTATAAAGGGAAGAATGCAGTGTAGAAGGCAGAAGAGGGAATTACTGAAGAATGGGGAAATTGAGTTATAGCTGGGTGATTAATGCTGAAAAAGAAACAAGGATTTTAACCAGTGGGAAAGTGCCACTATAATTTTCAAATTCTGGGACCACTGTCAGATTTTTTTTTGATAACAACAGTGACAGTGTTGGATAGGGTAGCTATACAGGTGGGGAAACAGTAGATGGGAAAAAGAGTAGGGAACCTTTGTTAACTTTGATCTTTAAACAGTCTGGAGGGGTTGTATATGATGTGGGAGATGTGAGGACTGACGAGAATGGGGTGTGTAGTATTTCATCTGAATAAATAATTAAGCCCAAATAACTTCTTTCTCTTTGAAGTAATGTGAAATTAGAAAGTCTGTGACAAATTTAGCAGGCTCAGATGTCTGAGAGGTAATAGTCAACCTCCAGAGAGCTTCTGCCACGGGTGGAAGGGAAGTGGGAATGAAGTAGGAAGGGTTAAGATAGAATTGGTCATGTACAATTAGGAGAGGGTTAGAAATGTATTTTATATTAAAAAAGACAAAGGCATGAAGGTGCACATTGAGGTAATTATGTCCACAGTAGGGAAGAAGCTGTTAAATTGAGGTGAAGAAATTGGAAATGAGCAGGCAGGGCTTACATACCTTGGATGGGTCATGTCACTGACTCTGTAGGGGAAGGAGAACAATATGCCTTACAATCTCTCACCTGGACTCTCTTAAGCAGGGAGCAAGCTGTGATGTTTGCAGATGTAGGTGATAGGAGGCAGTGCCATTGCTGCTGAGTATTTTCATCTAAACACATGTATTACCCTTAGTTTGAAGGACTTTTGAAGATAATTAGTTTAATTATCTGTTTTGGAAATGTTTATGGGAAAGCTAACTTTCATTGTGTGTCTGCAAATTTCTGCCTTATTGCAGTTTTCATTTTCTGAACTCAAGTGAAACAGTTTTATTGGAGCTAGGTGAATTCTCAGTGGTGACTGCCAATTGCATATTTCTTAGACCCAGGCATACTCAGAATTTCCAGCATAAATAGTTTGAATAAAATTTAGAATGGGAAAAAAGTCTCCAAACACCTGTAATTTTAACAGCCTGAATTCCATTTTATGGTTCCAGCTCATTGGTTCCATTTTTGAAATCTCGTTCTTGACTTTAGCTCTACATCCACCACTCCAAGCCTCATTTGGTCACACATCCCTACCCAGGTTGTGGTACATTTCACCTCGTTGTGAATGATCCCGCAGAAAGTGAGAGCTGGGTTGAACTTTCAGGAGTACATGAGGACCTTGGAGAAAACTATTTCCAAGGCAAATTCAACCTTTTGAACTCATTCACTAAACTTTTTGAGCTACAACTCTTTCTTGCTCCTTTAACTTGGCTTGGCTAGCCTTCATTTGCTAGCTTCCAGGATCCCAGTGCCCTCCTTCTGACCCTTCTTGGATTTTTCCTTGGAAACACAACACGTTCCAAAATGGTCTAAAGATTTTCTACCCTTTTTCCTTCTGCCTTACCCTTTCTCCTCAAATCATACTCCCATTGTCTTCAAGTGGTCAGATTAATCAGATTGTTTCCCTAATGTAGAACCTGATTGCAAAGTCCCTTCTAACTTATCTGGTCCAGAATCATGGTGTTTTTTTTTTTTTTTTTTAACTCAAATGAATCCCAAATTGATTAATTTTAGGTTGTATTTGGGAGATATTTTTTGTCAGTGATTACCTTCCATTAAATGACTCTACTCAGGACTATCCCATGTATAGGTCTGATCCTAAAAGATGTCAGAAAGAACTGTATTTGTGGCCTGGTTATTAACTTCTCAGTCCCAAAGAATGGGAAGACAAATTGAGCAGGATCTATTGCAAAACTTCAAGGTATGTGCCTTTTTTCACTCCTTCTGTGAGAGGAGTTCCATAGGACAGGTGTCCCAGGCATCCCAGAAGACAGCTGTGTCTTTGTGCTTCCAGTAAAGCATAGTGGTCCCACTCATCAAGGTGATTCTACTTTTTGAATGTATGAATACATGAACCTGCAGGTTCAAGACAGCAAACTGATAGAGCAAGAGATCTAGAAGAGTCTAGCAGAGATGAGGACTGAAAAATAGTAAGCTTGAGAAGACAAAGGAGCTGCTAATGATTCTTAACCTGCTAAAACACTTTGGTAAGAGATGCAGGATGGCAAACACTTTGAAAGGAGTATCAGTGAAGTTTTTTGCTTCCTCATCACAATCTAGAGCACAATCACAATCTCTATATCCTGAAATATGACAGATTAATTTTGCTATATATTTAAAAACTGGATTACTAAATTGAAGTGTATTTATGTAGGTTACTTCTTCAGGTTATAGCTCAGGGAACATAGTCATCCACTTAAAACTTGAAAAAATTGAAAAGAAGGGGGAAGTAAGCAAGCTGGAAATAGGCTGGTTTTATTTTTCAGTTTTTAATTCTGTCCAGTCTATCGTTCTGGTCCTCTTGCTCCTACTTATACATGTGTCAGGGAGATCACTAGCACTTTTAATCATTCCTCCTTAATTATTAAAACAATTCAGATCCTTTTGCCTGGGAATTAAGACCTTCCCAGTTTATCTTCAAAAATTTTCTGACCTTTTTCTGCTTTCCTCCAAACCCCATATTCAATCAAAATGAAGTATTTCTACTCCTATCTCAAATTCTAAAGCCTTCCCTAATTTCAAGACCCCTCTTAAATGCCAACTCTTTCATGACTCCTTCCTTGATTATTAAACTGTCTGTAGCAAAGCATACCTATTATGATAACTGTCTCCAACCCTGTGTAGAGCCATCTTTTTTGAATAATATGCCTTCCTTCAAATCATGTTTGAGTGACTACTGAATTAAGGCACTATACTGGTTACTATGAATCAGAACTTACATGAACCAATGTAAAAATATGTGTTCAAAAAGTTAATAGTGTAACAAGTAGATAAAACATGTATATAGACATAGAAAGTATTTACTGACCCTGGCATGTATTCTCAAATATTTGTTAAATTAAGAAAAATGACAAATATGAAAATATGATATACCTTGTAGACTTTGGATAATTCATATATACCTATAGTGATGAAAGAAAACTTCCTAGCTGAAGTGTCATTTGAACTAGGTCTTGAAGGATGAAGAGAGTTTGGAGTTGCCAGGACAAGGGTGGATGTGTGGGGAATAAACATTTCAAGGAAAAGCAACAGCACAAACACAGAAATGTTATGACATTAAGGGTGGATGTACAAGGTTAGTTAGTTGACACACAAATGTATGAAAGGGAACAGAAATTAAATTGGAAAAAATAGAGCGTAAGTTATAGAGAACCTTGATTGGCTACCTCTATCTTTTTTTTTTTTTTCCGACCAATAAGTATTTGTTTATTTACTCAACAAATGTAAGTAGAAAAAAATACCTCTATCTTTTTGTTTGTGGTATTTACTAAGACTTCATTCTCTACTACCTCCTAACACACAACAATAATTTTATCTTGGCCCAGTTAAATCTGCTTTTGTGTGTCCACCTTACAATGCATGGGTAAGCCATATCATCATGTGTATCATGTGAAATCTTCACCATTTTGTACCTTCTTTCTTTGTTTGTTCCTTGAATTCTTAGTCTGAATTCACTGTTTGGGCACCCTCCATCATAGGAATTTCTGCTCTAAAATGAGGGAAATTCCTCTGATTCATAATGAATCCTATTTTTTGCTCTTAGTCTCTGAATTTACAAATGGGTCCAGAGTTTCTTAGAGTTTGAGTCTTCGGAAACTATATTCCTTTTCCAGGGAGGTCAAAAAGATGTTGCAGTTCCAGTATACTGAATGGAAGCTGGTGGGCAACATAGCCAATGCTGGCCCTTAAAGGATCATTTAGTGTTTACCAGGGTATATTCTGAAGGACATTTGTTTCATCAAAGACGAGTATCTCAAAAGGATCATGGATGAAAGGTCTACTCATAACAATATTTATTGTTACTTATTGAGCAGTTGGTGGATTTTATATTCATTTGGGAAACAATAATATTAAGGTTCTGAGAAGTCTTACAGTATATAAATTCATGTAATATTGTTTAATTCAGCATTCTGTGTACCTGCTTTGGGGATGATATTTGTACAGATTTCTTTAGAATTAGTTATGCCATGAAGTTCATTCAGAAAATAGGCTTCTTTTCAGGAAAAATTTAGGTAACCTGAACTTTTATGTGTACATTCCTTTCAGGAGTTTTGGTAATCAACATGCCAGTAACAACATCCTTGTCCTAGTACCATGGAGCTGAAAATACACATTTATGTAGACATGGGACAAAATTGTCTGGCTGGAGTACAAGACTGCCTGAGGTCATGAACCTGGAAGTTAAAATAGCTGACTATAGTGTTAGTATTCACTGCTAAATTATTTTTCTGGAGCTTTTATAACTGCTGGTTTTGTTAGTAGATCTAAAAAGAATATGTTGGCCATTTATTTTCTAGTTTTGGCCAGTGCTGGGTATTGAACCCAGGGCCTGGGTGTGCTAGTCAGGAACTGTACCACTGAGCTATGCCCTCGAGCAACTGTTAATGTGGTGAAGGTAGAATAAGTTTGGAAAGAAAAGAGTAGTTACTCACTTACTAATAAAATTGCATTTTGAGACCATGGGGACGCTGTGACTGGCAGCCAGTAGCCTGCAGGATGGGAACCTTGCAGGTAAATAGCATGATTATAATGGAAAGAGGTTGTATGGGCTTTGGGTCTGATAAAGCTGGATTTCAGTCCCCATAGAACTTCCCTCTTCCACTTCTTAGATCCCTTATCTCTCAAGTGTGGATAATTTTTGCAGTGAAGAGTTGGGTTGAGGTTCAAGTATAACTGTATAAAAATGCCTCACACAATGGTGCCCATACAAGTACTCAAAAGTGCTAGTGATTTCTTCTTCATTTTAGGATCATACCTAGGCTTTATAACTGATGCAAAAGCTAATGATGCTAAGTAATTCTGATATGTGATGGCATCAGAAATTTTCACTGATTAAGTCTAAACCCTAGGGTACCCACTGATGACCAAACACACTGTATTCCCATGCTTCTGGAAGGTATTTGTCAGTGGAATGAGTAGAGTAATCTGGGAGCTATAGAAGGGCAGCTGCTGGACATCTTCCTGTGGTACCACTATGCCTCAGGCAAATCTGTGTTCATTCACCAAACCTGTGAACAGCTTCTACTAGGGGTTGGGCACTGTACTGGGCAACTGGGACCCATGCAGGTATGTGGTCTCAGCCTTAGGGGACTCTTAAGAGGAGCCACAGGTACTCTGACTGAAGTATCATAGTGAGTAGTTGTAGTGGGGGAGTGGTCAGTGGAGAGAGTGGTCAGAATTTTCTGAGACAGAAGGAGGCTTTACAGAGAAAACATTGCTTGAGTCTTCTGGAAATAGCATTTAATTGATAATAGTTTTGTTAAATCAAGCACAGTGCAAGGATATACATAATGTTTTGGTGGGAATAACTGGAGATTGAACCCAAGGGCTCTTTACCACTGAGCTATATATCCCCCACCCTTTTAATTTTTTAAATTTTATTTTGAGATAGTCTGCTAAATTGCTGAGGCTGGCCTTCAACTTGGGATCCTCCTGCATTAACCTCCCAAGCTGCTAGGATTATAGGCATGTGCCAAAGCACCTGGCATACATGTTCTATTTCTGTACTAAGTGCCCTTATGAAACAGTACAGAGAGTGCTATGCTTGAATTGTTCATCAGCAGCTGAAGGTCCCAGAGGGTCTGTATATCTTTCCATCAGGAAGGCTCTGCAGCTTGATGCAGGTAGCAGGGGTTTTGTTTTTGTACCTGGACTATTTCCTTAACCTTGTAATGGACCTGGAGTATCCTGGGAGAACATGAGACAATTTCGCAGTTACTTTTGGCTGCCTGGTTCTTTTGATGAAGTTCTCCTACTGGTATCTGAGGAATATTCTGAGTGTGGGAGTTAACAGCTTTTTGCCTTGAGATCAAGAACTGCCTAGGATACAGAATGCTTATCAAGACCAAAAACTGATCAGCTATCAGGTTTCTTTCTCTGTACTTCCCTAGAAGATACTGAAAGGGCATCTCCTTTTTCTCTCTTTTGGTTAGAGAACAGAACTTGAGAATGATAGATGGCATCAAAACTCCTAGAAATTGGCTAATCTGTTTATTGGGTGTTTTGAAGTAAAAAGCAAGTTGAAAGTAGATACCAAATATGATTATGCTTTGAAGAATCCAAACCACAAATTTGCTGCTGTGGCTCTTAGTTTTTATGGTTAATAATAAAACAACTCTTTATACCATGGAAGAGATAAAGATGAGTTGTAAACCACAAACTAGTTTATTTCTGATACTGCTGGGGCACTCTAGTCATTCTGTGAGTTCTGTGATGCTTAAAATAGAATTGCTGACAGCAGGGGTGGGTTCATTACCACCACAACTAAATGGTACAGCTGTATATCAGTGGACATGAGTTTAGCTGACTCATCCTGGCTATCAGGATGAGTAGGGATGTTCCTGCTTGTTGGAGAGAGCAATCCTCAGTCCTGATGGTTCTGCAGTATTGTTTTTCCGCTTCATGCAGAATGAAAGGATTGTAGGATTAGGGAGAGAAAATTGGAGACTTTTTCCTAAAGACCCTGAGTAGGAGTTTGAAGGGTATTAAAAAGGGGAAAAGGGAAATAAGTCAATGGGGGAGGAGGGATAAGTTGCTGGTGGTCTCTGAGCTGAGTCATGTACTTTATGGGAAAGAGCTAATGGATAAATGGCAGGAGAGGGAGTCTTGGCTCAGGTAGTTCTCTAACCTGACCACCAAACTGTACTGTTGACTTTGAATGGTTTGGTTGCTTTTTAGACCTGCCTTGAGATGAACAGATGAAAATGAAGCCACTACGCAGTAGGAGGTTCATGCAATGCATGTTTGTAACCTAAGGAGGTGACTGGACAGGGATGAAATACAGGGTGAGATGTTCAAAATAAGCTCAAGACATTATTTATTGGCGAATGAATATCTGAATACTAATCTGATCTAAACTGAGAGAATTCTAGTTCTGGCCATATAGCTCATCACATAGAGTGCCTGACTCCCACGCTGGAGGCCTGGGTTCAAGTCCCCAGCACTGTGGGATTGTGAAAATAAACTGAGAGAATTCTAGAGCCACAGGGAGGCTAGGTCATGTTCAGAAACTTGAAATCCTGAGGTTTGATTAAAAAGTGCTCTTAAAAGTGGGCATGGTGGTACACACCTGTAATCCCAGCTACTTCAGAGGATTGAAAGTTCCAGGTCAGCCTGGGCAAGTTAGCAAGAGCCTCTCTAAAAATAGAATAAAAGGACTTAGGGCGGGGTGGAGCTAAGTGGTAGAGTATTTGCTTTTCATAAGCTATCATGAACAAGGCCTGGGTTCAATCCCCAGCACTACAAAAACAAAACAAAACTGTTATTAATCCTTGTTTTCTCTTATAATTAAAGATACAAATGACTTTTTTGGTTTTTTTTTTTTTTTTTTTTTTTTTTTTTGGTACTGGAGATTGAATCCAGGGGCACTTTACCTCTGAGCTACAATCCCAGTCCTTTTTATTTTTTTATTTTGAGACAGGGTCTCACTAAGTTGCTGAGGGTCTCTCTCAGTTGCTGAGGCTGATCTCAAACTTGATGTCTTCCTGCTGCAGCCTCCTGAGTCACTGGAATTATAGGGGTTCACCACTACACCCAGCAAAAATATATTTTTATATTTTAACTTGGAGGCCCTTGTAAATTTTCATTGAAATCTTTTTAAGCAAATGTTTTATGTATCTTTCTTTTTAAAGAAGTGACCCACATTGCATTTCTTAATATTTTTTCCTAGCACCTGGCCTAATCTTATTCCTATTAATGACCTTTAGTTTTAAGTATGACGAAACTTAAGTTTTCATATAGATCCATAATTAAATATTTTAGTCTTTATTGATGACAAAATAATGAAACTGGTTTGAAAACATTTTAATGCAGTTCAGTCAGAAAACTTTAATTCCTTGAACAACTAAAATTTAAACTTACTAATATTAAATTTATTCTTAATGGTTTAATGTTAGTTTCTATAAAAGAACTCTTGCAGAACAGTAGAAGGAAATAAGCAAGGAAAAGATCTAGGCTGGAATGAAACTTCTGCAACATTTTGTTAAGTTAGTCATTACCTTAATGTGTCATATTTTGAAATGCCCTAAGGATAAGATAGAATAGGACAGTATATTATACAAAGTATGGATATTAGTAGGTGTTATGGAAAAAAAGAAAGTTTCCATGGAAATAATTTTGGAAATGTAGGGTTAAACAACAGTGAACAAATTTCTTGCCTGTAGAATTCCTGAGTCTTTTAAATATGTCATGGATGCAGTGAAACTCCCAAGGAGAAAATATTCTGTAGCTTTTCCCAAATACTACTTGTCTGGCATACCAACCCTAAGGACCTGTGTTCCATAGAATGCACTTTGGGAAACTTTGAAAAGGAAAATTAGTGCTTCCAACAACAACTGTTGATTTTATTCATGTTACATTCTTTTACATTTTTTGAAGGCACAGACTTTACATGTTAAAGTCTGTGTGTGATATAAATTTACATATTTGTACCAACAAATTTGTGTTTGATTTTTGCCTTTATTCCTAAAAAGAGTTTACCTTTGGAGATAAGCACATATACAGAACAAATTTCTGATTTAAAAGATAAAAATTGAGAAGATACAGAATTCAGCCAAAAGTAGGTGTCATGGTTCTCAGGAGAGCTTCCTTAGGAATACATACTTAAAAAGAAACTAAAAAAAACTAGTTTTTTATTTTCTCTTATGAATGCTTGTGGAAGAGAACATTCTATTGTAAGCTGCGAGGTAACTAAACCTTTCAAGCCAAAGATCATAGCCCAGGACCCACAGGGTAGATCTGGCACTTTGCTTCACTTGTACAGTAATTTTAACATTTGAATTAGTTCCCAACATTTTAGAATCTTGACATTTCACATAAAAATCTGATTTTCTAGCCAGTCTTAAGAAAAAGGTCAACATGCTCACAAAGGGTAACTGCTTGCTGGAACTGAGAAGTGCCTTCTTCCTCCATGGTATCACTGTCTACCTGCTAACAGCTGTCCTGGTGTCATGGTGCATTTATGCTACCTGTCCAGTCCTACAGGCATTTGAGCTTGTGTTGTAAGGACATGGCATGACCAAAGAGTTTGTGCCTCCCAAACGATACAGCAGCACCTCTTCCTAGAGTCATCTAAACAAATGTGGTTGGGTTGCTCAAGAAGTATTGTTGGGATTGTATTAGCTTCATTTAGGGAACTTTTCACTATTTCTGCATGATATCACTATACTTGTCCTCAAGATGCCGAGGCTTTTACTGTCTAGAGTAAACATACTGGTGAGTCATTTCACACACATACATACAGAGCTATCCCCATATATGTAAAAGTTGTGCAACTGGGGAAAATTCATATTGAATTAGGACAAAGTTCTAATTTCATTCATTCTCAAAAATGATTATTGAAGGTAAAAGGTAACTGAAAAGCAGCTTTTTTATTTATACTTATCCCTTTTCACAGAATATTTGTGTTAGCTTATGAAGTATGATATTATAATACAGAAATAGACATAAAAATCAGCACCATGCTAGAAATGTAAGTCAGTGGTAGAGCTCTTGTCTAGCCTGGGTGAGGCCTTGGGTTCAATCCCTAGTACCAGCAAAAATAAAAAATAAAAATCAGGATCAGAAAGTATATCCACCGAGTAAGTCCAGATGAGACATTTGTATGTGGCCCTGAGGTCTGAGACTAAACCTAAGAAGATGGAAAAATATGCCTTATGAAAGAAAGTTTCTATTTCAGAGAGAAACCAGTAAGAGTGGAACTTCTTAATTTTTCCTGCAGTACCACAGTGCTTAGTGCACTTTTGCTTAGTGCATGCATAGAGAGTGCTGATATTGGCCTGTTGACATTTCTCTAGTTCTGTAGAAGTGCCAGCTTTTGAGCAAGTTTTCCAGTAGCAGTGGAGAAATACAAGTTTTGTGACAAGGGTTAATAAGCACTGTGTCCTGAGCCCTCCTGCTATTTTTCACCTAATCTGTAATACCAAGAATATGGTAAAGGAAAGGGTGTGTGTGTGATGTGATGAAGTGAGGGTGGAGGGAGTAGTGGGGAGAGAATAGGCAACAATGGAGCTCTCAGCAGAAAGGTGTGAGATCATCTTCAGGATTGCTTTGAACAGCAGTAACCTACAGCTGTTAGAGAAGAGTATGGTTTCTATATTTTTGATTAATGAAACCAGATCACTATGAATACCACATAGCAATTGTTTTCATTTTTCAAACAGTGCTCTATGACCTGCTGAGTACAGTAGTGTGTTCTTACAGTCCCACCTACTTGGGAGGCTGGGGCAGGAGGATCACTTGAGTCCACAAGTTCAAGATTAGCCTGGGCAACATATCAAGACCTTGTCTCAAAAAAAAAAAAAAAAAAAAAACAGTGATCCATGACCAATCTCAGTTAGCATAAGGTAATTGGAATCACCTAACTGGGTCCCGAAGTTGCTTAACTGCTTTAAGAATAAAACTAGGAGAAGAGAGGATTCTTTGTAGAAAAAGGTAACATTTTTTTTCTTTAATTGGTGATATTGGAATTGTTGTTTTTGTAGTATCAGGAAATTATCATGTTTTTAATTAAAACAGTAATGGGTCATTATGAAGACATTTAAAAATGGTGCTTTATAATGCTGGTGAATCTGCATTTGTAGTAAACATCAAGGGAATGATGATTTAGCCTAATACCAAATTTTACAAGGAAAGAGCTGGATTTTTTTTTCTTTCATGCATTAAAGGGTAGAACAAATATTTGAATGTTAACAAAATTGCAGACAGTTCCAGGTTTATCAGTCTAACGAAGAAATGAAGGTTTTGTAGCTTCTGACTGGTGAGGGCAAAAATATCATTAGAGGCAAAGTATTGGGTGGAGGTGAATTGACTAGCAATCTTAAGGAATGTATAGACTGTTTCTAAAGAGAAATGCCAGTTTTAAGTGAGTTGAAGGCATTTTGAAAGCGTAATTGGCAAGCTGAGCACAGTGGTACACACCTGTCCCCCCCAGCTAGGCTGGTTCACAAATTCAGGGCCAACCTAGGCAACTTAATGAGACCCTGTCTCAAAATAAAAATAGCTGGGAGTGTATCTCAGTGGTAGAACTCTTGCCTTGGATATGCAAGGCTCTGGGTTCAATCCCCAGCACACAAAAAAAGTCAGAAATGTGTATATCTTATTTAAGCATAGTCAAATAAATCAATCAAAATTAGATGTTGTTCTACATGCTTCATATTTGATATCTCTGAATTCTTTGCCAACCTGATGAGTGGTAATCTATGTTAAATCATGTTGCTTAAAGATAAGTACATTAAATTTGGGGGGTTGATAAGAATCAAAAAGCCAGACATATAGATAATACTTAGAAAATATTCCTAATGCTCCTATTCCCTTCTTTTAAATGGGCTCTTAAAAAGCTAACTGGTGTACTGTGACAGGTTGTAAACAGACTATGATATGTTAAAATGAATCTGGTTCAAAACCCAAAACCTGCCAAAAGGCTGCCTTTAAAAACAAAAAAATCATCGGTGGTTTCTGAAGGTTTCTGGTATGTGTCTGGAATGTTGAATAGCTTCCACAAGAGTTCTACTTAAAGTCACTTCTTGACTTTACCTTAACTTCTTGATTACCTTATCTAATTAACTAGATTTTGTTTGGGTCGTGTATGTTGTAAAATAAACAGATCTATGGGTTTGTCTTTAGTCATCTTATTCTCATTTGGGGTTGATGGAAATGAAGTAAGGACCAAGTAAACGACTTTTTTTCAGGTGCAAATTCGACCATGGAACCTAAGTGACAGTGACTTTGTAATGGATGGTTCTCAGCCTTTGGACCCCAGAAAAACTATCTTTGTTGGGGGAGTTCCACGACCCCTTCGAGCTGGTGAGTGGAAATAGTAACACCACAACAACAAAACCAACAACAAAATCCCCAATGTATTTCATCATAACAATGTTCTAGGTTTCCAGTCAGCTCTACACAATCTCCAAGAGAAGGCTGCTGTGTTGATTTTCACTGAGCTGACTTTTTCACAATTATTTTCTCCCCAAATTCTTTATTTTCTTATGGTGTAAGAGTGAATTTCATTAAACCATTATGTTGAAAAGATGAACTCTATTTAGTGCTTTCCTATTTAACTACATTTAAAATATATATATACATATATGCACATATATGTATATAATTGGCAGTGTGAATTCTTATGCTATGTATGACAGAAGTTACCACATCAGAAATCTGTTCAGTGAGGCTGTGTGCCCTCTCAGTGATGAGCCAGACCACTGATGAAAAATAGTGTTCCTGGGAATCAAACAGCTCTTCCCAAGTGAGATAGGTTCCTATTTTTTTCTCGTGGACTTTAAGAAATGAATTATGGACTTGGACATTTTTGTTTTGACTTTATAAAAGCCTCCCTATTTTTTAAAAGTTTGTTTCCAATTGTGCTGCTGAGATTGAGCAGAATCATAATTGCCTAGAGTTTGAAGTGATACTGAGCTGATGACTTTAATATTTAAATCCAAAGACAAATCTAAATAGCTGTGCATCCTCCTCCTGCTGACCAGTATTATTGCCAGTGGGATATAATAAATTTATTTCTAAGAACTAAGTTTTTAGAGCACTTAGAATAAATGAATTTTTTAAAAAGCCAAAAATATAAGGCTATCATTGCCTCTGCAGTTGCAAAAACACATTATCTATGTGTTATTTGTAAGTAAATAGACTTAGTTCTACCTAAATAAAACAAAAAGCAAATCATTAAAATTAAGTTGTAAAAACAGAAATATAAAAGATAACCTATAGCCATTGGTTCCGTGACTTTTATGAATTATTAATTCTGAAAGATTCTGAACATTTCCAACATTATTATTCAAATTCCAACTCCAGTTCACACCTGAAAGATAACTTTAGAATTATATAGATATATTTATAATTCCATTTTGAAGGACTTTAAAAATACTAATTATGACTATAGAGTTTATAATTTTACACTATTTCAGAAAGTCAGATAATTGTTGAGTCTTACTTTCATTCTAATGGAAAACTGTGCCAAAAGAAAGAAAGCAAAGCAGCAAAGATGGCCCATCTTTTCTTTCTATAACAGAACAACATCTAGGAAGGACCAGCTCACATGGGAACTGAAACCCTTAGTTTTTTTTTTTTTTTTTTTTTTTTTTTTAATTTTTTTTTTAGTTGTAGATAGACACAATACTTTGATTTTTTATTTATTTGTTTTTTATGTGGTGCTAAGGATTGAACCCAGTGCCTCACATGTGCCAGGCAGATGCTCTACCACTGAGCCCTTAGTTTCTAACCTGCAACCCTTAGTTTCTAACTTAAACATGCTTTTTTAAAAAAGAAAAAAATTACAGATGGTGGTGGTGTGGAATATTTACGACTTTTTCTAATGGATATTATATTTAGAAATGATTAACAACTGAATTTAACTCTGACATCTATGTTTAAGTCACAGAAACTCCAGTTTATAAACTAAATTCCCTTTTGTATTGCTCATCCTTTATTTTTACTGTTTGAATGATTTGGAAGGGTAGGTAAGGGCCTCTGTATCATTTTTCCTCCATAAATCCTATCAAGATTCATTTTTCACATTTGCTCTATTATTTCACTGACACCACAAGTAGGGAACCCCAAGATACAAAATTGTATTCTTTAATACTCAGTGTCTGCAAGATGCTGCAAGTTCTAGGATTAGACAAGAATTAAAAAATATTTAGCTACCTAGTCAGATAGGGGATTTGTGATTTTTGTCTACAGTTAAAGTATACCTTAAAAGTCTAAATCTTGAGGTTCTCTTTTTTCTTAAGCTAAGATTTTCTTGTCATAAAATTAATTTGTTTTTGTAGTTATTTGGGTATAATCTAAAATCAATCTAGTGGAAATGTTCTCCCTTTGCAAACACAGCCTATAAATTTAGTGAGTTTCTGGTGGCTAGATCATCTATTTTAGTGTCTTAGATTTTACTTTCTCTCCCAGAATTTCCAGATTAGAGGCTATGTGATCTAAACAAAAGAGTTAATATCTGCAGCTTTTATTCTTGTGCACAGAATTATGTTTCTTTGGAACACACTGAGTTTTATGGACTCTTGGAATACAAAACCATTTTTAAAGAAATTCATTTTGACTTTGCTATACAGTCTTAAATCGAGTACATTGTAGTTCACTTGAACAATAAACATTTATTAAACATCCTCTGACACCAGTCAAGTTGCCTGTCATACTGTACTGAATGAGCATCCCACAATCAGGTTAAATAGGTTGTCATACTCACCAAGTCAAAAGATTTCAGAACAGAATAAACAAGATATGCATTGATAGAATGCTAATTTAGAATTAATGGGAGGCTGATTTATATTCTTTGACATGATGATTCTCAAATTTGGTTTGAAGTACTTCAGTACACTTTTTATTAACTCCAAGAGGTATTGTAATAATAGAATTCTGAAGTCTTAAAACTATTTTAGGCACTAAATAAACCCAACAGATGAGATTTTAGATGGTCTGATGAATTTTCACTTCATCCTGGTCCCAAAATTGTCCTTTACTAAGTCAGAGTGACTAAAATGTTATTACTCAAGAGTTACTCCTTTGGATTATGTGAATTTTTTTTTTTTTTTTTTTTGGTTTTGCTTTGTTTTTTGTTTTGTTTTGTTTTGTTTTTAATCTTTGAAATTTCTCCACTATAAGTCCAGGGACCTTTATCACTAATAGTTATTCTAAATACAACCTTTATGCCTCTAAACAGAAACATATAAAGAGAAATACAGGAACAAGGCAACCTCTTTTAAGCACTGTTGTCCTGACACAGTTTAGGTTGTGTCTTCTGGTCCTTTCACAAGCCCTCCTTTTTAAAATTAAGTGGAGAGGGAAGCACAGGCCTAGAAAAATTAACCAGAAAATGGGAAATTATCAATGGAAAATCTAAATCTAGATGAATTTCCTTATCACCTATGAGTTTCTCTAGGTCAAATAATGTATGTTCTTATCATCTCATCCATCAGTGACTATAGCAAGCCAAGGATGGTTTGCCTGAAGGTTGGTGTTTCTTAGATCTTGATTTCTCTGTATGTTTGCCCCACCTCTCCTCATCTCCCTGCTAGGAAATACTGTACGTAGGTCCACCATGCCACCCTGTGGTTAAAGTTTGCAAGTTCTTTGGAGAGTTGGTACAGGAAAATGGTAGCTACCTGGTACCACCTGGAAGTAGTGCACATTGCCACTCCATTCAAGTAATATGAGCAGTGTGTCTTCCTGAATGTCCATGAGAAATAGCCCTGTTGCATATTCTCATGGCATTAGGACCTCTTTAAAGGCACACCTCAACTGGGGTGTTATGAGAAGACCACCAGGAAAAAGGGGAGAATCAAATATCTGGTCCCCACTCACTCCCCCAGTTTATTAACATGAGTGTTTCTCTGATCCCAGCTTCTTGGCTTAAGCATCTGATTTGAGGACCACCTCAGTGACCAAGCTTTATTATCCATCCACTCCAGACCTTGAGCAGGCTTGAAAAAGCCCTTTTTCTTTCTAATCAGAAGCATATGAGCTGTGCTTTCACTTCATGACTTCCTTCAACATTTTTTTTTTTTGGACCAGGCCCTGAAGAGCAAATCAATCTTGAAAGATGGCTTATCTGAACACCTGGAACCTACCATTTGCTTGGTCATCCTTGGGTCTCTTGTCTTTTCTGACATTGTTCTGATAATTGTTTTCTTTATTTTTCTGCCTACTAATATTTTTTGATGGATTCTGAAATTTCCTTCTCTACCTTCCCCTCCCTTACTCTATTATAAGGATGGCTTTTCTTTGGGATGGTTTGTTTGTTTGGGGTTTGTTCGTTTGTTTTGTGGAGCTGGGAATGGAATCCAGGGTCTCATGCATACTACACAATCTCTGTACCCAGCTCTGGGAGGTAAAACCTTCTGAGATAAATATTCAGTGATATATGTTATATATGTGGAGAACGTGTAGCCTGAATTTTTCTAAGATCATTGATTTCAGACATTCTGTACAAACATTATGGTAATTCACATGAATTGGGAAGTATCCCAATTTGTGATTTAGCAAAGAGGAGTATTGCAACCATACTTTGTTTGTTTGTTTGTTTGTTCTGTGAAGTAGTAGCAAGCTGAAATCATCCTATATCAAGTTTCTCAATAGCAGAAACTTTTTTGCCTAGTCCAAAGTTTGGTATGAAATGTCCCAAATAAACTCCAGATTTAACATACTAGTTCAATTAGCTGCATTTGCCTGTAGGGCTAAGAACTTTTCTAATGTTAGTATGTGTTTTTGCTCTTCCCTTACCCACATTTGCTGTCAGACTTTGCTGTATCAATGACAGATAGAGAAATATTAGCATAAAGCCAAAGTAAGACTGGGGTGATTGCTGTGTGTAGTGTAGAAACCAGGGCAGCTTGATATTAAGCAAAGATTTATGAATAGAGGGGAAAACAGCCTCTGAACAAAACTAAACATTTGAGTATCAGTCTACTAGGCAGTGTGCTTAGAGCTCTGCTTTATGTTTAATCTTCTTGATGACCCTATGAGATTTGTAAGTGGTAGACTTTGCATTTGAGAGATGAGGAAGCAGAGTTCAGATGGAGTGATTGGTCTAAGACCACAATAAGTGAAAATGATGAGAGTCATTCTTAGATCTCCACACTTCAAGTTAGGGGCTCTTTGTACAAAAAGAAGATGCTTTATCAAGCTAAGATGTGGGATGTTGTTTCAGTAACAGTCACCTTGATATCAATTACATTCAATATAGTTAAACACTCTTTCTTTGACTTGGTTGTTCATACCATCTGTTTAAAACTATTAACTTACCAACATCTGATGTAGAATGGAAGCATATAAGCACATTTTTTTTTTTATGCATGTGAACTGCCTTGTGAACCAACCCAGGAACTGTGGGAAATTTAGAAAGTTCCACTGGTCAAATTCAATCTTCCTTTGTTTCAAAAGTAGCTACCCTGTGCCTCTTTCCCATGTGTGTTGTCCTTATTTCCAAAATAAAGAAATGTGACTTTTAGATTTAGTTTAGAATGTGTTGATATTTCCCTGGGGAATCCTTGGTCCTCTGCCACTCCATTTGGCTCTCAGTGTCTCAGACTTAGACATTGCCTTAGGACTGGGTTTGAAATGTAATTAAATGATAAGAACATGACCCTGGGGTAGAGCAGAGTGGAGGAATTATGATTTCCTCTCTGGTGAATGAGATCCTTTCCCATATTTCTGAAGGTTCAGAAGCAAGTTCAAGAAACTATAATTAGAGTTCAGATGCAACTTCAGAGGCAGAGTCACCACAACCCAGAAGATCTTGTGGGGATATGGTATGCTCTACACAGCTGCAGTATTCTTGTTTCCCTCTTCAGTTTGTGGCACAAGGAAGCACATCACAAGAGCTACTGCGTGGATTAGACCCATAGTCGTGTCTCCATGATGAAAGTTGGTCATGAGATGACTTGAGTTGACTTAACGAGTACGGAGCATTTTGTCCAAAATAAAGTATGTCCTTGGATGTGACTGCCACACCTGTTAATTTCCCACCCCTGTGGTGATCAGGCAGACCCTGATAACACTGACTAGATGGGAAGGAAAAAATAAAAAGTGGTTCGGAGAGTCCTGACTTCCACATGGACCCTGCTCGTTGTCACCTCTTTGTGAACTCCAGAACTCTTCATCTGCATGCTCAGTATGATCTGGTACTTTCATCTTCCTGGGGTTAAATGTTAATGACATGCTCCTGGGTGCTACTCTTTCTTTTCCTTCTACAGAAGTTAGTTTAGAATGAAGGAGGATTCCCTGTCATAGACTTAGTGGCTTTACTCTATTCCCATTATCACATGTTTGGACTGGGAATGTAGCTTGGTGGTAAAGTGCTTGCCTAAGACCCTGGGTTCAATTCCCAGTATTAAAAGGAAGAAGAAGAAGACACATCCTTTATCCAGGACTCAGATTTCATGAGCAGGGTTGAGCTCACAGATAGAGATGAACCTGTGAAGATTTTAGTTGACTCTTGCTAGACCTTTTGAGCTTTTTCCTTCCTTTTTTTACGCTACCCTCCAACTAGTCTCCTCATCTCTCTTGTCTTCCCATCAGAGGCAGGAGACTTTCCTATATTGACTAATAGTACTTACTCTAAAGAAGGCTTTAAAACCTAGCTTCTAAAAATAGCTGTACATTCTAACATTTGTTGGTAAATTTGTACCTTCTATTAAGAAGAAAAGTCAGATTGAACATTTGTAGGTTTACTCTTTGTTTTCATTAGTTACATACAGTAGTGGGTGGATTAAATTAGCTCTTTTTAAAATGCTGTTTTTATAGCATTAGAAATATTGAAAAAAAGGTGTCACTAATTGAAAAATTGTTTTCTCAGTAATGGCATTCCTCTGGTGTTTGAACCTCGAATGAAGTCTGCCTGCAGGAAGTGCTGACTTACTAGTCAAATAAAAGACCAAATACAAACAGCAGTTGTTTGTTATCTACTTTTCTTCAAGAGTGATCAGAATATTAGACTTTCTATAATTAAAATACAGATTAAGGTAGAGAAATGGGAAATTTGCATCATCTCTTCCATAAAACTCTTCTTTAGTCACTAGTATGTCAACAAATTATCTTCACTCAAGTGAGACATTGTAGGCTCAAATGTCTTCAGACTTTGCTGGCCAAGAAAATGACTATATACAAACTCATAAATGGAAATGATTTATTTATAATCAGTTTTCATAAAAGCATACATGCATGAGCATTTCTGCTTCCTATCAAAAGTACTTACCTGCCAGCAACATCAGTCATGATGTAATCTTTGGCACATGAAGATGATTTTCTAGCAGGTAGATTCACAGATAATGGAATGTTTGTGGAAGATGCCTTCTCTGGCATCAGAGGATCCCAAAGATTCTTTTGGAAACCACTATGGTTTAGAAGAACCTGTGGCTACAGGAACTCTCCTCCTTAACTGGAGGTTCAAGCTTACAATAGGTGTACATTCTTTATTGATCACATGCCTTCTTGAGTCCTTCATATTGTGGAAGACACATGCCATTTGGTCCATTGCTGGTATTCTTTTCTTGGGTACTCATGAAGCATGGAGAGTGTTCCCATCCTTTTTCTAATCCATGAGAAACCTGGTCTTTGGAATTTAATTTTCAGTGCTCATTTGAACCAGTAAGGGAAATTCACTAATGACTTCAATTGAGAATTAAACCTACGTTGAGTTTCTTGGTCTCTGTTATGGGAATAACACTAGCTATATGGGGAGAAGCTTAAGCCATCAGAGGTTGTTGGGATGAAGTGTGGATAACCATTGAACTTTGATATTGAGGGTTTGGGTACAATTCTTGTTGCATCATCCAAATGAATGTGATTCCAGGATCCTGCCCAGACTTCAGTGGAGTCCAGTTGGCTCTAATCCACAATGCTCCCTTGACTGATATGACTCAGTAATTCTGACCATAATAGGAAAATTGGGATGACTTTTGCTGCTCTACCTTTAGTAGCACTTCCTCTTAGGCTTAGTTATTGCTAGCTTATTTTCTTTCTTGAAAGTTACCTGTTGGTTATAGGTTATTCTTCCTATTAAAAATAAGCACTTAGAAAGTAGTCACCAATATTAAGCAGTCTGATATGGAAAGAAATTTCGAAGAAGTAAAAATGACAACTTTTCTAATATGATGGCACAGTTTTTCCTACTGCCTCAACAGCTTTGAATTAGAGGAACCAGTAATACGTGGCTCTCCTTTTATTTGTAGAAATTTCAATGGGAGGGCAGTTCTTACACAGTTCTGCCCTATAACCCTTGTATCTGATGCAGACCTCTCCCCGCCCCCACAACCCCACCAGATTGTGGTGCTTTTCTTCTCTCCAGATTCTGATTTTTGTGGAGCTCTCCTGTGTGGGTTTTGCACAGGCTCTCTGGCCCAGGTCATCCTGTCTTCCCTGACTTCTGCTTTCCAAACACCATATGGAAGTATTGGAGGAAAATGGGTGTTTGGGTTGCTTCCCAGGGTAGGGCTGAGTCTTTTGGATTAATACTATGACCTGAAAGGAATGGTCATACGTGGAGGAGGTGCTATCCAGTATCAAGTAAACAATTATCTTCAGGCAATTTAGGATGCAGGTAAGTGTATATGTCTCTCCATGATACCTGTATGGTGGGGATAATTTTTGAATATCATACCTTTGGAATGATCCATTTTCTAAATGCCTTCTCTAAAAGTGTTTTGTACATATACCAATACAAAGGCAAGAAATGTGACAAGGAGAGCAGATCAGACCTTTGGACCTATAGCGAGGTACAGGATTGGTATGTTTTACTCCTTGTGTAGCAATTCAGAGCTTCCTAAAGCTAAGTCTCAATAAATGTTCATTGCTTCTATTGTCATTATTATTATTATTATTTAGACTTCTATGTGAAATGTTAGTATGGGGATTTCTCAGTTAGAATAAAATATACTCTAAATAAAAATGGAGACTTACTTTTAAATCTTTAAATTTAATGTCTCTAGTTAAAATGAGGAGTTGATTCTTTCTGTATCTTATTCCTAGTATAACAGTGTGACATTAGTAATTGCTTTCAGCCTTAGACATCAGTAAATAGAATTTTTTCTTCATAACTTGTTATGGTATCATGAAATTCTTTGCCTACCCGGGGCCTGTTCCAGATACTAAGCTGTTAGAAATTAGAACAGGATTACTGATAGAGCATTCTTTCTATACGGTAGCTTTAAGTTCTGATTATGTAAACTCTTGTGTGTATGTGTGTATACTCTTTTCATTTTATTTTAAAATATCCTGTGAGTAGCTTCCCTACTTAAGTTGTAAGACTGATATGGACATTCTTCATGATGCTTAGCATGGGTTTTTCTTTTCTTAATTACATTGCATGAGCCTTCTTTTCTTGGGTGAAAGTACTTTCCAAATATTTATACACATCCATGTTTATTTTCTTGCAGTTGAATTGGCAATGATCATGGACCGTTTGTACGGTGGTGTCTGCTATGCTGGCATTGATACGGACCCAGAGCTGAAGTACCCCAAAGGTGCTGGCCGTGTGGCGTTCTCCAATCAGCAGAGTTATATTGCAGCCATCAGTGCACGCTTTGTGCAGCTTCAACACAATGACATTGACAAACGGGTAAGCAACCACTTAGGGTGGAGTTGCTATGGGAAAGAAATGAAGATGATTCTATGAGTCCCTGGGAAGAAAAGCACCTGGTGGTCATAAGTAGCAGCTCTACTTTGCATGGCATTGGTCCATGAGTCCATCTAGGCTGCTGAAAAGAAAGCCCTCTTGGTGTTTGAGGTGTTAATGGACCTTCTGCTTCACCTATCCCCAGGGTGATGCTACACTTATGAAAATAAGTCTACAGAATTAGCACACAAGACCAATGCTATTCAAAGATGATGCTAACAGTGGATTAACAAAGGTTGAGAACTGGTGATCTGTATGATCTTCATAATGTTCTTAAATCAAATAGGGCTTGGATTAACGTTTATATTTTAAGGAATATGATAAGATTCTGAACTTTTAATCCTTTTAAAATTTTTTTTAGTTCTAGATGGACACAATATCTCCACTTCATTTATTTACTTTTGTGTGGTACTGAGGATCAAACCCAGTGCCTCACACATGTGAGGCAAGCATTCTACCACTGAGCTATAATCCCAACCCTGAACTTCTATTAGAAAAAAAAAATTACATCATACGTAGTAGCAATCATTGAAACCTAATAGCTGCTGTCCCCTTCAATCTCCTCTCCATCTCCCTATAGTTTCACTGCTTATGAAATATACATGTGTGTTATCTGCCATTTTGCTCATTGATATTGCATGTCTGGCCTCTAGAGACTTTGAGTGTGCTCTCATGATCTAAAGAGTGGGTGTGGTGGAATTGGGATGCTCCTCTGGTTGGTGGACAGGAACAGGGTTTAAATCCCTTAAATCCTACATCTGCCCCTATTTGGAAACTTGGGGGAATGGAAGGTGGTAGGAGCTAATCTGGGACCTGTCTTACTAAATGTAAAGAGTAAATAGGAGACTCGTACGAGGGCTTGAATTCCTGCCTGTGCAATTGTACAGTGGCTGTTGTTGTTTCTTAAGTAAAGGATCTTCTTGAGGTATGCACTGGACTAGAATTAGCAAAGTAGTAAATATGTCCTATTATAAAGTTTCACCTATACTTTCTACAGTCATCTTTGGCTCATTTTGTAATAACTGACAAATGTAGGAAGTGAAAATTTCAGTTGGTGATAGATTTTTCATATTTAGCAAGATTATTTAAAAAATATATATATATATATTAGTTGTTGATGGACCTTTATTTAATTTATTTACTTATATGTGGTGCTGAGAATCAAACCCAGTGCCTCACACATGCTCTATGGCTGAGCCATAACCCCAGCCCCAAGAATTATGTTTTTGTTTAGACGTGTATCAAATTACAAAAGGCTGTGCTTAGAATAAACATTCTATGAACTCCTTAGAGTAAGTGGCAGTAAGTAAAGCCCAGTGGTGCACACCTGTAATTCCAATGACTTCAGAGGCTGAGGCAGAAGGATCTCAAGTTGAAGGCCAGCCTCAGCAACTTAGACCCTGTCTCAAAATAGAAAACTTTTTTAAAAAATGAAAATAAATCTGTTAGTGGTAGCAATTTGTTTTTTAACTAAAATGAATCAATTATTTTCAGAATTTTTAAATGCTCTTTGAATTAATGGAGAGTCAGGTAATAATGATTCAGCTCCATTCCTAGTTTTCAAGTAGCCATAGCAACCCAAGCTCTCTCTTGTAATTGTAATCCCCCTACTAGACTCTAAGCTCACAGCAATGGGCCTGGTGTCTGTCTTATTCTTTCCCTGGTCCTCAGTGCATACCCATTGCTTGATTTGGTCTGAGATGTTTGATAAACTTTCCTTAAATTAACAAATGGTGCTGCTTGGAGAGTTTTCTTATTTGGTGATCCGATATGGCAGAGTCTTTACATTGAGACTGCTGTTGCACCTATCACTCACAAACCCAGGCAAAAAACTTAAGCAGAAGAGCCTTGAGTTCTCATTTATATGAAAGAAGCTTTCTTGGGTCCCCTCTGAAGCTAGAGCCAGTGACTGTACAGTAGGTGGATTTTGGGAATGACAAAAGAGAACCTAGGGGAGTCCTCTGAATGGGAGACCTGATGAAAGTGGCAGAGTCCCTACACTTTCCTTCCTTGCCTCAGGGCCTAGAGGCATGAGCTTTGCTTCATGTGCTTTGTTTGTCTTGACCAGTATAAAAACCTTTTTCTTTATTATGAGATGTGGAAGCCAGCTTCCATCTTGAATAGGGCTCCTTTTTCATTGTTCATTTATAAATAAACATTACACTCCCTTCCCTTAAACTATTATTCCATCAGGTTGTGTTTTCATTGAATATAGTCAACACAATACTTTGTTGTCCCTGGCATTTTTGAGCCTTTTTCAACTGTCCTTCATAAATGCATTTTAGGTTCATTTAATAGTTTGATTTTTATTCATCTTTCTATCAAAGCTTAAATTTGAACTTTCCATAGACTTTCTTTCACATACAAGCACATTATTACTTCCTTAGGTAATGCCATTTTTCTCAGAAAAGATAATTGTCTGCTCATGATGGTTAACAGAGAATTTTTGTCATTAAGCACACCTTTATTTCAGGAACATACACATTGCATTGAAGATTCTGAAATACTCCGTGTGTCAAGGACCTGTGACTGCCTATGCCTACATACTCTTTCCTTTGCTATTGAAAATTCCTCATTTATTCTCTCCTTCCTTCACATGTGACCCTAGAGTTGCCTTTAAGTCAAGACCTTGGATGTTTTAAATAGCATCAACCTTTATAACCTTTCTACTCAAAGGAGCCTCTGTTGATCTCTGCAACATTATAAATGGAGATTCAGTGGAATCTGAAATTCTTTAACTATCACTGGCATTTTAAGGGCCACTCTTCGTTTGCAATCCTTATCCATTTCATTCTTTACCCAGAGAAAAGTAGGCGAGATTACCTGCAGTGAGCAGTGTCTGCCCATCAGGCCAGACAATTCATTTAAGGTTCTGGAACCACAGAAGTGCTAAGCTATCTGAGGTGTGTGCTCTCAGGTTTCACCTTTCTTGTATAAACAGTGGAAGGTACATGCAAAAGAAATTGGTATACTTTTTCACTTCTTTTGTGTCTAACCATTTTTTTTTTTCAAAAGAGACATCTTTTGGAGAATTTGTATTCATTTATTATTATTATTGTTGCCACACTCTTAGATGGAGTAGTTTTTAAGGAAAATGTGACCTTTAATAGATTTGATTGTTTCTCAACATCTTAGAGACTTTGGGACTTTTCTGTGAATACAAAATGATATATGTCAATATGCAACATTTATAGGAACAGTCAATTCTGTGAGTTTAGCATGTTCATCTCTGTTATCATTTCACTCACCCATAATATCGTGGTATTTAAGAGGTGGTTTCTAACAGCTTTTTTGAGCTGTTTTATGGTAATTAAATTTATAATTCATTTGAAGTATACAATTGAAAATTTTTAGCATATTTGCATAACTGTGCCACCATTACCACAATCAGTTTTAGAACATAGAGGTATTTTAACACACAGTCTTTAAGTGTGCTATAATCAATTTACAATAACAACAGTGGGGGAGGGGACATGTTGCATTTATCCTCTATATTCACTCAGCTTATTATAGGGTGAGAAGCCTACTTATTTAAGCTGTCATCTTCAAAGTCAGGGAAACAGAATAACCAAGGCTCTTGGGGCAAACTTCTGAACCCTGTTATAGTGTGATCAGGGTCCCCTTGTTGAACACATTGATAAATTCTCCAACATATCAGTAACTTTCTGCTGTGACATGACTAGCTGTAGGAGGACTAACAGAGATGGAATGGCCTTCTAGTAGTTCTTTACAGAGCTGCCATGATCTTGACTGTGCCACTTGTGTCTGAATGGGAGTGCTTGGCACACAGCAGGCATTCAAATATGTGTAGAATAAGTAGGATGATATATGGAACAGCAAGGACTAACAGCAGCCTTGGAAGGCTGTCAGAGATACTGGATATCTTGTCGTCTCCTACCTAGACATCTAGAGTAGTTTCCTTGTTGGTGTCCCCATCAGTTTTATCCCATCTCCAACTCATTCTTTTCAAAGCAGAGTGATCTTTTAAAATCCTTATTTGAAACAAGTCATTCCTCTCCTTTAAACCTTTTGATTATGTTCTACTGCTTTTCAGATAAAGGTAAAAATCCTTGAATTTCCCTAAATGACCCTTCATGCAATACATACTTGTGCCTCAGCTCTCCCTTCTTCTTTCCTTATCTTAAGCCAGCAACAGTGGCCTTTTTCTTCTTAGGGTTATTATACCTATTACTACTGCCTGGCTAATACTTGCTTTTCCTTCAGGTCTCAACTTAATTATGATAATTTAGGAATCCTTCCATTGGAATTTATACCTCCATAGATATCATAATACCATCTATTATTCCTTTGTGGCATTAAATATCACTGTAATGAAATAAGACTTTGTTTAATGTCCATCTACTCTCTTAGAATATAAAGGATAATGACTATATTTTTCAGATTAGTAACTTTGTCCTCAAAATGTGATACATAGTGGACAAGCTTTGATTATTTTTGAATGAATGAGTGATTTATTGAACGAACTGCTGATTGAGAGGTGGCCTTTATTCTACCAACCTTTGGGCATCCATCTGTCCACCAGAGGACTTTGCAGTTGTCCTTTTCTACTTGGTTAAGAACATTCACTTATGTAATAAAAAAATAAAATAAAAAATAGGTTTGGCTATTTAGAATATCAAAAAATATCCTTTTAGCACACTTAATAATGTGCTAAAGCTGGACTTAACCTCAGGTGTGTTCTGGTTCAAGCCCCTTTATTTTGCAACAGGGAGAGAATCTAGGAGATGTTTGGAGACTTTCTCAGGATTCCTAATGAGTAAGAGCAGATCTGCTCCTGCTTGTGGAACTCCCTCTCTCAGCTGGCTGCCCACCCAGGGCCTAATGTTTCTTCAAACCCACTTCTTCCATGGACTTCTTTTTCTACAAGTCTGGGTTAGGAGTCTTTGAGATCATAGACTCCATGTTGCAGTTTATGTTTCAGTATTTCAGATAACTTTTCAGGAACATACACATTGCATAGAGCAAGGCAAAAAGGAGTTATCAGTAATTTCTAGTATGTCTGTAGATCATTTTGAACATTAACAAAATGAGTTGGAATTTTTTCTGTGATTTTTGTGGTTGTTTTGCTTTTCACGTTTACGAAGTCTTCATGGAAAACCTTGTTCAAGTTGATGCGAACCAAGGCAACTTCACTGAATTATAAAGTGAAAATATTTGGCATTTTCAATGTCATGGTGACCCTTAGAAAATTATTATTGTAAATGTCAGAACAGAATTCATGCTTCAGTTTTTACTTCCAAAGAAAAATGAGCATCTTGAAATAAGTTAATTAAGGCTTATAGTGTCCATATTTTATGGCTGAAGTTCACTACAGTTAGCAAGTTGACAATGATGAGGTTGTGTGGTGCTCAGCACAGCACTTCCCAGTGTGTCTTCTGCCTCTTCTGCTGATGATCCACTCTCATGGATAACAGAGGCTCCCTTGAACATTAATGAGGGGGAGCATTTATGCCATGACCATTGAAGTGTTAGAGGAGATAGACCCTAGGCCCTTCTCTATCCCTACCTCCCAAAGAACCATTACTATAGGGAAAAAAAAGAGTTCTGGCCTGAGAATTGGGAAATCTGAATCAACTCCTGGCTTTTCTCAATCTTGGTATGACTTTGAAGCTCCTTAGCCTTTTCCCTAAATTGCATTGTCCTGTGGTAGTCAGAACACCAATCTGGGTTTATTGCACAAATAATGACAGTTGGAGAAGTGCTTTGGGAAGTTCTCAGACTATACAGATATTAACTTATATTATTGCTGAGCCTGACCTATTTAAACTGTGCTATTGCCTAACCGTTGTTCCAAGACTAATTGTTGACTTCTTTTTGAAAGTACCTACTTAGCCCCTTAATATAAAGATAATGAAGTAGTTGAAGTTGGCACTGAAAAAAAATTAACTTTTGTGCCAGTCTACCAACATATTGTTTTGGATGTTAGCCAAGACACACATGTAGAGACTTTCAAGTTCCTTTTATAGATGTAAACACCTGGGTACATTTTCTGTTTAAAAGATTGAAGGATTTTTTTTCAGATGGTATCAGTGGTGCATGCCTATAATCCCAATCACCAGGAAAGCCACGGCAGGGGGATTGCAAATTTGAAGCCAACCTGGGCAATTTAGTGAGACCCTGTCTCAAAAGAGAAATAATAAAGGGCTAGGAGATGTAACTAAGTGGTAGAGCACCCCTGGTCTCAATCCCCAGTACTGGATGGGTGGGTTGGGGAGTGCAAAGAATTGAAGCTTTTTTTTTTTTTTCTAGTCTAGAAATAAGTGTTTTTACCAATATATTTCCTCTGATAAAAAATATTTTGCACCTGGAATAAAATAGAAGTTAGGATTAAATTTTGCTTATATTCTTTTGAATAGTGTTTCTGTGAAAAACTGAAACAGTTAAAAATATTTAAATACAATAAGAGCCAAAGATGTCACCTGTACTCATTCTCTCTATTTAAGTGGTATTTTTAGAAGTAATGCCAAATGAATTAAGATGTGAAAGCTCAAAGATAATAGAATGAGACAAATATCATTACCCTATGTACACATATGATTACGCAAACGGTGTGACTCTGCTTTGTGTACAACCAGAGAAACGAAAGTTGCACCCCATTCGTGTGCAGTGAATCAAAATTAAAAAAAAAAAAAAATGTCAAAACTCTGCTAAATCCAGTTTTCTTTATAACACAAGTCTGGGTCACTATGTATGAAAAATTTTTGTAGTATGACAAGTGAAATCATTGAAAATGGGTAATCTTTTTACATAGCCATTTTTCTACTCTTTTGTCTACTTTGTGAGGTCATAAGAAAATTTGTGAAGGGTAGAATCAGTTGAATCTCCCTTACACTAGCAAAAACATGATTATATTAATATGAACAATTTACTTATAAAAATATGAGCCCCTCCCAACTAGTCATTAACACTACTTGGTCATGTTGTCTAATAGAAATCTGCACGTTAGATTTTTATAATTTTAAGTGCATGATGTAGTAGACATTGATTATAGTTTCCTAATTCAGCTCATTGAAACCTTTTTACTGGTGGAAGAGGTAATAGAATCAGCCAATCTGGGGTTTTAGTCTAGCCTGTACCGTTTATTATGTAGCTTGAAGGAAGAAAGAGAACAGAGAGAATGATGCTTTTGAAAACTAAAGCATTTTATTAAAACATTTATGTGAAACTATGAATGATTAATATTTGAGATGTTCTAGAAGATGCTTATTAAATACAATTTTTTGGAATTTCAAGTGAGTGAGGGGGTTACGTATTTCAGGCAAGGTAGGAGTAAAGTTGGTTGATGATTTGAGTTTTTAAAACAGGAGGAGGAGCTTTGAGAAGGTAGTCTGTCCTACCTGGGAATTTGTTCCTAGAATTAATTCCCCTAAATAATTATTCCCCAATGTGTGCTACCTAAAACATGAGTCTCTTGGGATTTTAATACCTAGTTTATTTTTAAAATCTGTTTCTGAGTCAAATGAATTTAAAAGTGATTGCTTAAAGAAAGTTAGAATGGTTTATTTTAGGACATATTAGAAATTTTTTTACATATTAATTTTCATTATAAAGATCCAAGAAGGAGACTATGCAATTTTTCACCAAGTTTTTGGATCATAAAACTCTTCTGAAATGTACATGTCTTGGGAACAATGTCCTAGGGAACCCAGTTGAGAAAATGCTGCTTTCAGCTTTTTCTTCTTTCAGTTTTTCTATCGTTCCTGCTCTAATTACATAAAAGCAGCATACAGTTTAATAAGTAGTTCATTGTTTTCCCCTTCCTCAGTCCCTTTTTCCCAAGTGTATCCCACCTACCACATTTTCTGTCTACAGAAGGTTTGGGGTGGGCATGGGATTGGCAGCTGCTTGTGCATCATGGTGGTGGGGCATTGAAGCTGTGGCTGGTAGCCCTGGAGTAGTCATACTGTGTGTGTGTGTGTGTGTGTGTGTGTTGCTTGGGATGGAACCTAGGTCCTTGCACATATTGGGCAAGTGCTCTACCACTGAGCTGTATCCCAGCTCTAATATGTATAATTCCTTATTTTTGATTATTTGAGATTATCTGTTGCATAGTTCTGAAATATCATCTTAAATGTGTCTATATAACAAGGAAAAATGGGTTTGAAATGACATTGACAAATAATGTTCCTTTGACTCTATTTTAGCTTAATATTGAAGACAGATAGTAACTTTCAATTAGACAAGTTGGGGGTCTCTGATTCTTAAAGAACATTTTGATAGCTAAACCGCAGCACATAATTTTTGCTTTGAATAGCATGCTCTTTAAAATAGTTCATTTTCAATTTATCTTTTGTTCCTTTCTTTGCTGGCACCTTAATTTTCACATATTTAATTATCATCTTCTCTCTCCCCTCTCTCCCTCCCTGCTGGAAACACATTGAGCTTGAATTTGTGAAAACTCCCAGAGGTATTGTATTTTTAGCTTATATGAAGATTAATATGACCTAGCAACCTACTAACAGAAGTATTGACAATATTACACTTTGTCCCTGGCCACAACTGGAGTAGATAAGATGACTCAATAGCGATAAGATGACTCAATATCAATAAGAGTGAGGGCTCTGCTGACTCATCCCAGGACTGTTTGTACTCCTAACCTTGGTTGTGACTCCTACAACCCAGCCTTTGTCCTGCTGCTGTCACCTGCCCTATCTGATCTGGCTTGAAAGCCTCCTAACTGTGTCTATAGCTGGGTTTGACTTGGCCCTTGAGAATTAACACCCAGAAGTGAGTGAGAATATCATCTGAACTCATTCTACCTGGGCTTATTTTGAAACACTGGGCATCTCATAGCCTTTGACTAGAAACAGTTTTTTAAAGGGAATTTGGATCATGTAAAGAAAGAGAAAGATCTTCTCTGAATGGAATGGAACCGAACATTTGTGTTGAGCCCCTCCTTTCTTGTTGTGAGTCCTGATTTCTCCTGTCCTGTTCTGCCTGTCTTTTCATGTGTCCTGCCTTGGAATTATGAGCAATTTTAATATGAAAATTCTTTTAGAGTGGTTAAAATAGTTTTTTCCTGCTCTTATCTGAGCATAGAGGGTGTTTGTGAAATCAATCTCCATTTCTTATGTAACTGCCTCAGTAAAGCACGCAGTCTCTTTAACCTTAGAGGTCAGGTGGTATCTGTCAGTTGGCAATTTCTGGGTGAGGGCTTCTTATTTGGAAGAGCTGGTCCAAACTAAAGCTGTAGGTTGTGTCATAGCCAGGGTGCTATGCTCCTGTTTACCTGTACACCCTGACAGGGTGCTGCCACAACAGTTACTCAGTTCAGATTTTTAACCACTTTCTAGCCCATTGTTCCCCACAATACATTCTTCTGTTACTAGAACTTGGTTGAGAACCAATTTATCGCCACATTCCTACTCCATTCCCAGTCAACATGGAGGAAACCAGGCACAGGAGGATCCATCTGCACTGTTCAGGATACTGTCCACTGACCCTCCTGTTTTCCAGAAAGAGAAAGCTTCAGGCTGTAGTGCTCACAGATCTCTGCACTCTATAAACATATAGCAGTGGTGTTGGCATAGAGCCCTGCCATGCAACAATAAGCATATTTTGAACTGTAGGAAAGGAACAAGGATCGTTTCAGATCTTTCATTCCCTATCACCTCAGAATATGAACAATGGTAAGGTCCATCCTCTATAAAGTTTTGAAAACAAAATCCAAACCATTTCCCCTATAGATTAAAAAAAAAAATCTACCCCAGGTCAATTCTAAAATTAACCACTGAATTTGCCATATCTGGAAGATTATACAAAACTTTGTTGCTAAGGAAAAGTTATTTTCATGTTGCTACTTTGATTTCCTCTGATCTGTCATCTTCTAAATAGCAGGATTCCAGCTCCATAGACAAATGAAAAACTAAAAATATACATTTAGAAGTTCTTAGTATTTTCAGCTGGTGGAAGACCTGCTTCAGCAACTGGAAAGATATGGTGTCGAATGGGAATGTCAATGAGTCTGCTGTGGACTCATTAGACCTGGATGAATGTACTCTGTGACACATACCAAGATTATTAGCAAATTATGTTTGAAAGCTTTGAGTGCTCCAAATTGAATGTTTTTCCAAGAAGCAACATTGTGCCAGGTGATAGGAAACGGCTTGCTTAGTGAGCCAAAGCTCTTTCATGGAATGCCCAGGATCACTCCAAGGTTAAATCTAGAAATAGGGACACTTATACTCTGCCCTTATCTTTTTAAACACTTTTCCTTTAAATAATTAAACAACTTTAAGTATTCAGTGCTGCTCTTTCCCTAACCATTTGTATATATATGAACAAAACTTTAATGCATTATCACTGATGTCCATCTGATTTGACTATGAAGAGACATGCTTTGTGGCTTTGGTTGATCCAGATTTTTAAAGGCTAGACAGAATTCAAGTGTGAGTTCAAACTATGACTTATCCAGATTCTAAAGGGACTGTTGGCTTGTGTTGATTTTCAGGGTCCCAGATTTTACTTTTTTAAGTATGCAATTTGATCAGTTTTAACATGTATGTAACCAATTTAATCAATATAAAAAGAATTTCCATTACTTTTTTAAAATTTAAAACCATGCAGACTGTGTTTCCTGCATGATGTATTACATTAGAAATCAATCGCCTTAAGATATAATAGAACCCCAATCCCACATGTCAACTATTTCAAAATTATATAGCACACTTATAAATATCTCAGAGGTCAATGAAGAAAGCACAAGAAAAGTAAATAAAAAGTGCTTTGAACTAAGTGATAAAGCTTAAAATATCAATATCTGGGATGAAACAGTACTCAGATGAACATTTATAACTTCAAGAACTTGTATCAGAAAGAAGCTAGATTAGCAATCAAATTATTTTGAAATTATGTAGTAAAAAGTTAAAATAAGAGTAGGAACAAAAATATATGAAATATAGAAGAAATAATACAGCTAAAATTTGATAAAAATCAAGTCTAATCAAGAAAAAAGAACACAAAATTAATATCAATGGAAAGGAGGCTATCAAAATACTGCTGTGGGCCCTGTATACATTTATGATTACACTACTGGTGTGACTCAGCACCCATGTACAGCCAGAGGAATGAGAAGTTAAGCTCAATTAGAATAAATTTTAAAAATTTAAAAATTAAATAAAATAAAAACCTGTACATGGAAAAAGAATTACCCTATGGATGCTAAAAATATATTAAGGTAATATTACAATTATATGCCAACATATGTGAGAGTTTACATAACGTGGTCTATATCAGAGAAGGATTCATGTGCTACTGAGAAGAAAGTGTATTCAGTAATTGATGGATGAAATAATCTATGTATGTTAAGTCTAAATTATCAATTGTATTTTTTACTTTTGAGAGCTTCTTTATTTAGTTTTGTTTGGAGGATCCATCCAGTGTTGATAGGCATGTTAAAGTTACCCAGTAGTATGTACTGTGATCTATTTGATTCTTGAAATTGAGAAGAGCTTGTTTGATGTACATAGATGCTCCATTGTTTGATTCATAAATATGATTGTTATGTTTTGTTGATGTATAATTCCCTTAAGCAATATGAATTGGCCTTTTTTGTCCCTTCTGATTTACTTTGGCTTAAAGTCTACTTTAATCTGGTATGAGGATAGAAACCCCTGCTTGTTTACACAATTCAGGGTCCCAGATTAACTGCTGAAATGCAGCCGTTGGGGGGAATTCAGCATTCTTATTTGAGGTGACATGTTCCCTCAGATTTTCTCAGACCTTAGGAATTTATTTTAAAAAAAAAGTGAACTTGGATTGAAATTTCTCCCTATTAGTTGGAAGGAGTATTCTAACATTTCAATTATGAATGCTTTTGTCTTAGGTAATGTGTTTGCAACCTGCTTAACTTAATGACTGATTACCTGCTTAATGACTGATTATCCAACGTGGGTGACATTATCTGTCCTGGCACGTAGGCTCTGGTCAGCGTCTGCTAGACTTAGTGCTGTTGAGTTGCCTTTAACTATTAAAGATTTTGCATCAGCAGCTTACTGATATTATCATTAGCTGATTTCTTACATCTCTTTATAGCTCCTGTTTGTGGTCTGATTTCTCAAAGAAGCCTAATAAGTTAAAAAATTCTAAGAAACCAAATTCCTCATTATCAAGGTTAATAACCTATATAACTCATTTCTGCCAGCTATGAGAATATTTCTGAAACAAACACATGCTGTGTTGGGCTCACACTGAACAGTTTCTGTTGGGCAGCCTCAAACTGCAGTTTCTCCTTCTTATCCTGGAAATGCTGTGAATGTCTATGGCCAGGTTATAAATGTTTCCACCAAAAACTGTGGCCTTCTTTCAGCAATGGCATGTAGGAATTCCAAGTGAGTCAGGTCTTTCTCACAGTATCGTGTCCTTCTGAAGTATGGTTCTCAGAATAAAAAACCAGAGTTGAGGTTTCTTTGCCAGAGGACATTTGATTAGCCTTTCCTTTGGTCCACATGTGTGCCTCTAGTGATAAAACCTAGCCTTGCCATAGTGCTCTTAGCATTTGCCCTGGATCTCTGGGCAGCTGGAGAGAGAAGGCACACTCACTCAAGCCCTGGAGTAATTCACCTGAAGTGTAATGATGAGAGCCCTTCCCGTGAAGTCAGGAGAAAGAAATGGTGTTGACCGTTTAGTGGCCCCATCCTACTTCTCGCCCACTTTTCCATCAGGCAGTATTCTCTTATTCAAGGTCTGGGTGCTGTATTTATCTAAAGAACAGAGGTGCCCCGTCTTTGTTTTTCCCCCACGTAGCATGGCTGTTCTGCACATCTTCTCTTCTGCCTTTCCCACCCATGATCTCCAGCTCATGGTTTTTCTCATGACCTGCCGCAGATCCTTAGGTCAGGTTTGTCCTTTTGTTGGCCTCCTCGTGTCTGATTCTTGGAGTTAAAGCCTTGCTGGTGTGTGCCACTGTTTGACTGCCTCTCCTTTACACCCTGGCTCACAGCTTGTACATGTGCTGTCAACCTGTATGAACAGGTGCAAGCCTTACTTTTCTTCCTATTAAATTACAGGTTTCATTTGGCATCTTTTTCCAATTTGTCTGCTCCAACTCCATTATTTGAAATGGTTTCTTCTACTTGGCTTCCCTCCACCCATAAGCGTGCCTTACTTGCATTGGGATGGTTCATTTGGTTCTTTTCACCAAAGGGCAGGCTACACCAGGGGTTGGTCTTTGGCTAGCCTTAATATGACCTTCAGCACATAATTCAAACTGCTCCTGACATTGGCCAGTGCCTCCCTCTCTTTTCTACTACCTTTCACATCCAAGGACAGGAAATTCTGCACCTTGAATAGTTTATAGTCTCCTTAATGTACCCTCTCTGCCACTGAAAGTTGTTTAGTCATTATTTTATTTACTTTGGGAGGTCAGTTTGTTGACTGATAGCAAAATGACTACAGACAAACATTTCCTCTGGCTTGTTAGGAATAAAAACAAGTGTGAAGTCAGCTTTATTTAAGTATGGCTTTCTTTTTGTCTGTAGCATTCTAAACATATTATTCTCCTCATCCGTCTTCTATAGCCACTGGTCCATGGCTCCCATCAGTTCTTCTTATCCTTAGTGGTCATCAGTTCATCAGTAAATCACATGTGCTCTTCAGCATCCTTGGGCAAGGCCACCTCCTTCAGGCATGTGGATATTAATCCAGGTATCTCTGCAGGTAGTTGTCAGTCCTATGCCTGCAAGTCCCTTTGAAGGAGAAGGGCCAGTTTGGTCATGTGATTGACTCTGCATGGGCTTAGAGCCTTTGGGCTTTAATATAATTCAGTAACGTTATTCCCACCAGATTGATATTTCCAGAGTATCACAAGTTGATATTCCAGGTTTATGTGATTAATAGAGAAACCAGTTTTTATTTTGTTGTATTTGTTTATTAGAAAAAGTAGAATTAATTTGGATAGTCATTTAAAATATCAGATAGTAGTTCAGATGGCAATGATATGACAAAAACTACATATGGAAGTCTAGGATGTCTCTACTAAGGATTATGACCTCCTTTCAGCAGTGTCACATAAGACTCTAAGTGAGTCAGGTCCTTCTGAAACTTGAAGAAACTCTCATTAGCCACAAATTATTTCAGGGAAGAATCTATGTTGTCTTCTGTGTTTTGTTTCAGTTTTAATATAGGGGCTGGCAAGGAATATAGCAATCCATACATATTAGTCATGTGAGTAAATCCACATGAGCCAAAATAATCACCCTCTGTTAGTATGGGACAGCCTGAACAGTGTTCTTCATGTAGTTGTTCTCTTTAATTTATTTAAATTTGCAGAGTCTGGTTGGCCGCTGCCTTCTGAGAGGTTGCTGTAGCTGCCTTGCACATCTGTGTCTGCATTATTTTTAGCCATGGTGTGTGTCTCATCTTTGGGCAAGCCTCTAACTCTTCAGATCAACAGCCAGCTGCAGGTGCTGAGTGCAGCCTTGTAATGATAGCACCACTCACCCACCTGGAACACAGCCCTCCAGAAGTGTCCAGTAAAGGCCCCTGAGGGTGCAGCAGCGCTCAAAAGCCCACATCCTTTATTCTGGGCTTAAAGAGTCCTTTTGACTGGCATTTTGTGTGCAGCTTTTAGTAAGCTTAATGAAAAGGATTGGAAATCACAAACTTATACAGGGGGTTTGGAAGGTGTTATTAGACATAGCCGCAGACAGCAAGATTCTGAAGGGAGTGACAGAAAAAGTGTAAATCACCCATGGCTCTGCATCCCTGATACATCCATAATGTCTCCTGCTTACACAGGGACACTATGAATAGTATGTTTTAGTAAGGTTTTCGTCAAAAAATGTCAAAATTCAAGATACGTAAGTACCAAAAAGGGAAAGTGTCTGGCTTTTGGGATAGTAACTTATGAGGAATCCGTTACTCAGTAAGGAAGCTGATCAATAAGGCGTCACTGTGTCTCTGGCTTAGAGGCAGTCACGATGGGTCTTTATGACATCTTCTGAAGTACTTTATTGACTAGATCCCTCAAAACTCTTGGCCAGCTGGGTGTAGTGAGGGCACGCCTTTAATCTCGGTGGCTCTGGAACCTGAGGCAGGAAGATCAAAGTTCAGGGCCAGCCTCAGCAACTTAGTAAGACCCTATCTCAAAATAAAAAGAAATAATAAAAAGGGCTGGGAACATGGCTCAGTGGTTAAGTGTCTCTGGGTTCAATCCCTGGTGCAAAAAAGAAATCCTCATCCAGTAAGCTTCAACCTATCTCTTCCGCTTGAAGCGTGAATAGGTAGAAGTTTCATAAAGTTGCTAAACATCATCAGTTATTAGGGAAATGCACACCTAAGCCACAGTGAGGTTCCACTTCACGCCCCTCAGTGTGGTCATCACAGAAACAAGTCTTGGCGAGGTGGAAATTTGAACCCTGGTATTTTGTTGGTAAAAATGTAAAATGGTACAGATGCCATGGAAAACAATTTGGTAGATCCTGAAAAAACTGAACAGTGAATTGCCATGTGTGCAGTCAAGTCCATTCCTAGGTTTCTATGCAAAACAATTGCAAACAATTAAACAAACATATCCACGTGTGCTCATAGCGGCACCATTTACAATAGCCAAAAGGGGAAAACAACTCAAATGTACATCAACAGATGAAGGGGAAAAAAATGTGGTGTGTACAAAAAAAAAAGTGTGTGTGTGTGTGTGTGTGTGTGTGTGTGTGAGAGAGAGAGAGAGAGAGAGAGAGAGAGAGAGAGAGAGAGGGAGGAAGAGAAAAGAGAGAGGATATTATGTAGGCATAAAAAGCAATGAAGTACCCTGCGAGCTAAAGTGTGAATAAACCTCAAAACATCATAAGTGAAAGAAACCAGACATGAAAGGTCTCATGCAATTCTGTTTGTATGAAATATCAGGATATGTGAATGCACAGAGACAAAATATAGATGGATCATTGCCAGGGCCTGGGGGTGGGGGGTGACTAACTATTGGGTTCAGAGTCTCCTTTTGAAATATAAAAATGTTTTGGAACTAGAGAAAGAGAGTGTTGCACACATGGTGAATGTATTAAGTGCCACTGAATTGTCTGGTTAAAATTGTTTATTTTATGTAAGGAAAGAAATGAAAGGCTGAGCCTCACTGGGTACATGGAACTCTGGAATAGGTGAAAGAAAGGGTAAGGCGAGCACTCAAGGTTAGAAGAAAGTGCAGGTAGAAATAGAGACTAGCTAGAGTCAGGGAGCTGGAAGCCGGAGTGGGCACGTCATGGAGACTGACTGGAGTGTGAGTCATGGGAGAGGGAATATGCAATTTCACAAAAGCAGCCGAACTCAATCCTGTGAGCTTTTGACCAGAATAGGAGCATGGGAGTGGATTATTGAAATGTGAACATGTGCAGGAGAGTAGAACCTGGAAGACCTGGAGCTTGGTGGCCAGCACAGAGGCCCCTGAGACTGAACACATCCATGCCTGAGTTGCTAGAGAGCAAGCAGTAGGAACAATAGCTGTGCATAGTGCTTACGAGGAGCTAGGCAGTGCTTTCTATGGTTCATGCATTTACTCTTTATAGGGACCCCATAAAGTAGGAAATCGCTTTTCCCAGTGTACAGATGAAGAAACAGAGGCTCAGAGTGACAGAATCTTGACTAAGGTAGCACAGCTATTAATGTGGCCTAGATTTGAAAGCAGGCAGGTTGACTCCACAGCCACTGCAGTTTTAATTATGATGCAGAAATGTATGTAAGAGTTTTTTTTTTTTTTTTTTTGGAAGCTCATCACTTCTCAGGGGCAGTACAGCTATAATGCAGACATTTACCCCTTGGGCAACCAAGAACTGTTAACATGGCATGTCAAGTGGGTCTTCCAAATAGAAATGTTTGGTCGGCTGGTAGAACTGTAGACTGGAGCTCATGGCCAGAGGTGAAACTTTGGAGGAGGTGAGCACTGGGGCCTTCAGAAGGGAAACGGAAGCAGGAAAGTCAAGCTTCTAGCCTCCATGGCCCACTCCTCTGTGCTTCCCACCCTCTGCACCCTCCTGCCCTCCTAGAGCTTCTGGCTGCATCTAGGAGCAGCCTGAAGTGTCTGAGATTTAGCTCATCTCAGAAAGCCGCTTGCCTTGGCTCCAGCCACAGGGCTTGCTCTTCCCCAGAATGGCTATGGAGGAAGGCGTGGGAGGGGCTGGGTCAGTCTTCTTACTTTCCTGATCATTCCTAACATTCAAGATGAAAAGATTAAGGTATGCGCCAGGCCCTAAGCACTGCAAAAGAAAAAGAAATAGAAAAAAAATCAAGGTTCATGATGTTCCTTCTCTAAGACCTTGAGGGGCACCCTGGTAACTTCTGTTCTTTACTTTCAGTTTTCATGTCATACAGTTTTGCTTCATTTAGATTTTTAAGTGCTCTAAAAAGCCTGTGATAAGAAGTTCTGCTCTAAAAGACCTGTGATAAAAAGTTCTTCCTTATCGAAGCTTCAGTCTTGGGGAAATGCAGACAATAGAGGAAAATGGAAAGGCCTCACTTACTGTGGGATATTCTTCACACCTCCTCAGCCTCCCCAGCACCCCATCCCCCTACAGTCCCTGTGTGTGTGGTGCTGGGGTGTTGGTCTCATCGCGAAGACACCGAAACACAGAGCTCCCTTTCCACCCTCCCCTCAGTGTGACTCCCCTTGGCCTCAGCTCCCTGCAACCCACACCCCATCCCCACTCCCAGTTTGTGTCTAGCCTTTTCCTGCTGATGGGCCTCTTTCCTGTCTGGTTCCTCATCCAGAAATACTCTTTGCCCAGCCCCAGAATTCAGCTCCTTTGCTTCTACATGCCCTGATCCCCGAGTCCTCACCTGCAACCACGGATGTAGACGCTGCAACGTTGTGTGTGTGTAAATGTTACACCCAGTTTACAATTATCCATATAGAGCCAACAGAGGCACAGAGAGGTCAAGAATTTACCTAGTCCCACACAGCTAGTGCACTAAGGAGCTGATTCCAAAGCCCACCGTCTTAACTACTATCCATATTAGTGGAATTCAGAGTGGCGTCTGACTGAGGCAGATCATTAAGTTGCACTTATAAACTCTCAAAAGGGACAAATATGAGAAGCATCGCTAAAACGTTTTCCCCTCTCTCCTCTTTGGGTCCAGGTGGAAGTGAAGCCATATGTGCTGGATGATCAGATGTGTGATGAGTGCCAGGGCACGCGCTGTGGTGGGAAGTTTGCCCCGTTCTTCTGTGCCAACGTCACCTGTCTGCAGTATTACTGCGAATACTGCTGGGCGAGCATACATTCCCGTGCCGGGCGGGAGTTCCACAAACCGCTGGTGAAGGAGGGAGGCGACCGCCCTCGTCACGTCCCGTTCCGCTGGAGCTGAGCCCAGGGCCGACCCAGCCACAAGTACTGGAGTAGATAACAAGGAGGGAAAAGAGAGGGCACTGCCTCAGGGCTTACAGCGTTCTGGAAATCTGTGCATTCGTTCTCGATTTTTAAAGAAGAAATGGGTCTTTTTATTACTATTATTATTATTTACAGTCATATTACTGAACTCAGTGTCCAGTATAATGCAAAACTGCAGAGTGTATAACGGTACTGATTTGCACTTTGATTCACACCTTCGTCTGCTTGGTACCTTAATTTCTTAAACCTGATTTGTCACTCGTGACTGTACGTAGACTGCCGTTCTCATCAGCGGCCATCAGGTTGATGTCTGTGATCCTTTTGTTTGCTGTTGTGTTATTGTTTTGATTGTTTTTAAACTGGAGCATGCACTTATTTTCAGAAACTTAGAGAGTTGCCCCTAGGACAAGACTTACCAAAGGTAATACTCGTGAGTAGGTGGCAGATGTAGCAAAACCTTCACAATTCAGCAATCATTAGTTGGGGTCATTTAGAATAAGGATAACCCTAATGAAAATAAGCCTTTAGTTGCTCTGTATTTTGACTTGTAAGGATACCTCATAAGCTGGATCTTTATTTTCCCTTCACATTTGATTTTTGTTTTGCTGAGGATTTTGGTTAGATCTTTTAGTGTTATGTAAATTTATGCTGCAATAGCTTTTGCTGCTATTAAAATGGTATTATTAATACCATAATACTCTATTCAGGCTAAGGTATCAATTAAAACAAAAACAAAAACCCAACAACACACTCTTGTGATTTAGGGATAGAGTCAGCTGCCGAAAGAAGATCAGAATAGACTTCAGAAAGCGTCAATGGAAGGTCACTACTTCTGACTGCATGTTTACTTAATCAGGTTGCTGCATGCAATAAATTTTATATCCAATGTCTAGTATAAAACCTTCCCACAATGCACAAATTAAGAATCTATATAAGCTATAAAATACTCATTTTTTAAAACAAGATTTTTTTCATTCAAAGAATTGGTAATCGATCGGAGGAAGGCATGCCTCAATAAATGGAATGCTTCTGAATAGGAGGAGCCCATAACAGAATGACCTATATTACAACCAATATAAAACCTAGGTGTAGGATATTCTTAAAGCAAATTTGTGGATGGTAGATGAAGTACTTTGCGGTGCTCTGTTATATATTGTGCAATTTATTTTATATAGTAAAGTGATTATGTCTAACTGTGATCAAACTTAACTGTTTAAAGCCTCTGTGTCAGACATTAACGAACTTGACAGTTCATAACTGGTATATTATTAAGTAACACATGAGCTCTTAGTTACAGTCTCCTAGTGCTTGCACCATTTTACATAGCTTCAGACCTTGTCCAGAAAACCAAAGAGCTCATCTTAGCTTACAAACACTAAGAATATTATACAGTATCTAGAGATAAGTTGTCAGATTGACAAACTAGGCACATCTTCAAGAGAGTTGTGTGATGGTGATGCTAAAGAAATGTCTGTATAAAACAAGGTGGCCCCGGGCAGAGTTGGTTGTCTGGGTGAGAAATTAACTACTTAATTCCCTGGATTTATCCTGTAAGGCTTGAATAGAATTAAGACCTGCTAGTACTACCGTGGACATTTTTTTAGCATTCACTCTTGGGCTGCAGATAGTAATATATAAACACACACAATGATCGTGAGACTATGTAAATCTTTTTTTAATCTTCTTCCTGTTTTGGAATTCTGGGGACAATCTGACTGGATGTGACACTGCAGAATAGACTTAAGTCGCTGTTTTATGTGCTGTGATGTCCTTGTACTGTCTTGAATTAGTATTGCTTGTTTTGTTTTTTCTCCAGTGTTTAGTTGCAATTACTGGCTCTCCAGCTATAGTTTGTTTTCAAAAAGGAAAAACAAATAGTTTTTTACTGGATTAAAAATGCTTATTAGAATCCTCCCCAATCGAGGTGACCTCTGGGCTTTTTGGTAATAATTGCTTTTTTCTAGCCCAGGTGTGGTTTCATTCGTTTGTTTGTTTTTTTCTATGTTTGTGGTTTGGTTTGGTTTTTCATCTGTACAAGAAATTTTGTTATGCACTACTACTTTTTGTATTCTAGACAGTTTTCAAAAGTTGGCTGAAGATTTTTTTTGTTTGTTTTTAAGGAAAAAGGCATGCTTTCTGACTGACATGATCTTTTGCAATACCTCAATTTTGAAATATAGGAAAGAAAATGATATTTTCTAAGTAAGTTTATTCAGAAAAAATATATATTAATTTAATTCTGCAAGAAAATGATTTAACAGATGGGTAACTTTATTTTTTTCATGCTTATTTGTGTTTTTTGAAAATGAAGAAGTTAGAGCTTTATAACTATAATATTAAAGATCATATCTAACCTACAGAAATCTACCTAATTATGTGAAAGAAGCAAAACTTTTTGAAGAAGCACCCCTCTTTCATGTACTAAAATAACACTGAGATTAAAAAATACAAAGCTGGAAGATTGTACAGCATAAAGCTAAAGTGAAGGAAAAAAACACATTGTTATGAAGACTAGGTTACAAAAAATAAACTCCATTTGGTGCTGAAAGTTGTGAATAGATGGTGGAAACTACTTTCCCTTAATTTGTATATTTATAATCAAGCGTTGATTGTGCACGACTGACCAGGATTGTGAAAGAGTTCTTCTGTTTGTATTTTTTTAAAGAGAACTTTTTTAGTTTATTAAATTATAACATGTTCCCTTTTGTTTTGTAAATAAATGTGCCCCCAAGTTCTTAATGTTATATTAAAAGAGAGGGTCCTTCAAAAAAATTATTTTTTAAAACACAGAGGTGTTCTGACCTGCAACTTGACTGGGAAGCCCCTGGGTAACACAGGTCCTGTTGTGGCCTTTCCTTGATGTGACACTTGAACTAGTCGATTTTTTGAAGGCTATAACCTAACCTCGACTATTTGTTGTTATGTGCAATACTGTTTGTACTGTTTGTATAAAAAATAGAAAAAAAAAGAAAAGAAAAAAGGCATAAATCTTTATTGCAGATTTATTTTCATTGCAAACTTTAGACATTGTGATTCACTGAAATCATTTTTCTACTGTCAAATATGTACCTTTTCTTCATGCTGGTATTTTTTCAATAGTAATGTAGCCTTTGTACTGAGACAAATTTTCATTGTTATTTTTAGAAAGATTTTTTGCTAAGAAAAAAATTAAACATATTTACATATTTTTCATTTTATTTCGTATTTTCTTTAAGGAGTGCTTTCTCAATCATTAATAGAGTTGTTTCTGGGAGGGACTTTCATATCTGGTCAATGTCATAATATTATTTTGTATTTTTACTTGGAATAAATTAATTTTATGATGCTAATTCTTTAAAAGTTTATTTTTTTCATTTTCAGTTATTTTTGAAGCTAAAACCTTTGTAATATTGTTACTAAAGTGTCTAGTTTTTTGAAATGCAAAGCTTTATGTATTAACTTGCTGATGTGGTTTACAATAGTGTGACAACGATGACAATGGCTGGTTATGTAAAGCGATTGGAAATGTAATGGATCATTGGGTAATAAAATGACAGAATGAGCAGAACATGTGAAATTTTGACAAGCCTTTTCCTTTATCACAGTGGTTTAGTGTAAGACTAGGGATGTCACAGTACAGGTCTCTAGGGATGTCACAGTGGATTTATACAACACCAGGTGCAGCCAAATCTGTGGCCCTGAAAATGAAGTCACCCCTACTGGAATACCACTGGGTGTAAAACCTAGCTAGGTCAACAGAATGTTTCATCGCTTTCTCCCCCTCTAACTCTTCATTGTGTTGTGTGTGTGTGTGTGTGTGTGTGTGTGTGTGTGTGTATGTGTATGTGTATGTGTGTGAGATTCTGCCACCAGTTGCTGTCTGTGTGTGAGACGGCGCCTTTCTGTCCTGAATCCTTCACATGCATCTACAGTGGTGACGTCTGCCAGTCAGAGGAAGTTGTTAAGGGGCTGCCACCTTCTACGTAGCACAGGCCTGGGCCGTGCCATCTCTTCCCTTCCCACAAGGGCAGTTGGCGGCACTGAGGAAGCATCCTCAGACGTCACCACTGTATGTGGACGTTGTGTGTGTCGGTCTGCATCTTCCTCCACACCCCTGCCTGCTCCTGTTATGGTGCCCCTTCGCCCTTTATTGTGGCAACACACCGGGCCACTCCGTGCATGATCTGTCTGCCCTCCTGCTGCTGCTTTTCCAACACCCACCTCACCGGGAAGCTGTGCTGTGAAGGCAGCACATTGTTGCAATGGCACCTAAAGTTAAAGCAAAACAAAAAGCAAAACAAAAAAATACAACGGCAAAACTGGTGTTGCGTAAATGGAACATCCAATGACTTGCTCTAGATGGCTGGTGTGTTTCTATGAGTCGTTGGCGGCCTCTTCCAGCTCTGTGGCCACGGAGGTGAGGTTGATCAACAACTCGGCGAAACGTGTGTCCAGAGTTGGCTCTTGGGTACGCTCTATGTATTCAGTTTTGTAAATAATATATAGATTAGATCAAGTTGTGATGTAAAATTTTAACTTAAATTGGGTACTACTGGTTGGAATTTTACATTAACTACAAATAAATGATTAGGAACAGAAGAAAAGAAATTGGAAAACTTCTTGTTTAGTGGTATAAAGATTATGCTTAGATTTCTGCCTATATCTTGTGTTTTATAGCTTGTTAGTGAGGCATGGGCTAATGCAGAATGTACTGCATTTATGCAATTAGCAAATAACTGCTAGTTTTCATTTTATCTATTATATTAGCAACAAAATGGTATTTAACTGGGTAAAGCTCCTACCTAAATATTTGAGTATTGTGACATCTCTACTTGCAAGGTTTGAATGAAAGATTAGTCACAGATTAGTGAAAAAAAAAAGTATCTTTTTGTTAAAACTGGAGTATTTGTATGGATTGTTGCTTTTTCACTAATTTGTATGGTATGTCAGCTAATATTTCTTTTTTTCTTTTTTCTTTGATGATAACCAAACTTCTCTATCTCAGCTGCAATAGTGTTCCATCTTACCACAGAGTATTTTATAATTAATGCTGTTGACTTTACTCTATACCCCAAAATGGGTCAAGAAGTGGATCTGTGATTCAGGGATGTTTAAATTTGTATGACGAAGTTAATTGCAACAAGTAGAAAACTTGGGTGCTAAAACAGGATAACTTCTCTTTTTCTTTCCTGGATATAGTTCTGTTGGGGTATAAAGTATTAGGTATTTGTATTTTTGCTGTCAAAATAATGGACATAACTTTTAGAGTGTTCACAGCTAAGATCTCTGTATTTGTTTTTCAACTAACTAATTTTAAATGTATTGTATCTTTTATTACCTGTTCTCTTAGATTGTTTTTTGCTAGTAACCCTTACTCAGCTTCTGCCTTTGGGGCTTGGACTAATATTGCTTGTATGGAACTACAGTACTGTGACTAAACATGGAGCTCAATGCAGCTATTGCTTACAACTGCTTAAACTTTGTAGTTTGGACTTCTTTTTTTTCTGTAATAACTTATTAAATCTAGTTGTATGAAGTACTGACACTTGTCATCCTTTGCTAAGGAATAAGCTTGTTGTATTTGGTTTGTATCTGGGGAACATTCCAATTCTCTTGTTTTTTTTTTTTTTTTTTTTTTTTTTTTTTTTTGTAACAAAAATCCCTTTACAGCACATTCAGCACAGCAAAGGTTATGCAAATAACACTCATTTTTAAAAATACACAAGTATATTTGAAACAGACGCCTGTGAACATGTATTCAAGGTTTTCAGAGGTGCAGTTGGGTTCTCTCCCTCACTTCTCTTTTGTGCTGGGGATTGAACGCGCGGTCCCGCCTCGGGCAATTCGAGATCTACCGCTGAGCTACAGCCCTGTCCCGGTCGCGATTGCGTTTTTAAGTCCCAACACTTTGCCACATGAAATCAGTTTTTGAAATTACAATCAGAAAATTTAATGAAAAGGTACGTATTGACACCTTCGTTTTGTTTTTTACAATTACACCAGTCTTTGCGATTTTCTTTCTCCCCGCAACCACCCCAATCCCTGCTGGATTTCGGACGAGCTAGGGCGCGGTCTCCCGGGTGCTAATCCTTTAAGAAAATGGATCACAAGTGGCGGCACCAACCAATCCTTGGCGAGTTTCTGAACAAGCAGGTGCCAGCGTCCCATCCCTAGAGACTGGTTCGGCTGGGTCAGGGAGGGGTCTGGGCACAACCGGACCGGGCTGTGACGACCGCTGGGTGGGCCTGGGCTCGCGCGGGCTCTGCTGGCCGAGGACCCAGCCGCCAGCACCTGCCGCCCCGCCCCCAGTCGCGCCGCTCGGGTTAGACCGCAGGGGGCGTCCGCGGGCCGGGTGGCCCGGGTCGGTCTCGGGCTCCCTCTCACACCTCCCCAGTCCTCAGCTCTGCGCCCCTTCCTGCGGCTGGTACCCAGTGCGGGTCCTCGCTCTGCTCCCTCCCCACCTCCCAGGCGGCCCGAGCGTGTCGTGGTGGCCCGTTTGCTCCTCGCCGCAGCCCTGCAGGTAAGCTCACCCCTCCGCGCCACCTGGTCTGAAGGGCAACTTGGAGAACCCACGCCAGCTAGAGTCGCTCCTCCGCCTCTGTGCGCCGGCGCCTCTTCCGAGGGTGCTTGATTCAACACAGGCTGCCACCTGCAGCTGCAGCGAGCAGCGCTCTGGGCGTTCATGGAGAACCCAGGGTTCCTGCGCAGCCACTGTGCTGCCTGGACAGTTGTTCTGTATCCCTTTTGCCATCCCTCCCCGCAAAAGGGGAGTGAAATATGTTCCATCTTCTATTGAGTCTGATTTATAAAAAAAAAAAAATACATCGAAGCTACGAATGGACTCCCATTTTCCGAGTGCTGGACTGACTTGGATTCCGCACTAGTCCCTTGGAAAAAAAGCTTCTGGAGTCCCAACTCTTAGCAGAAAGAGTAGGTCATTGAAGGTGACTTTAGAAGGAGCAGCTTATTTTTAGGGGTGAAAATTAGTCTGTAGTCTTGACGTTCCTTGTGCATGAGGTTGAATCATCCCTTGCTTAATGCTAAACACCCGGTAACCGAACAGATGCGCAGCACAGGCCCTGACAGTTGAGAAGACTCGAGGGTATGTCTAAGGCACCTGCCTCACAGAAAAGGAATCACCAGTAAACGCCCATGAACACTCAGCTTTAAAACGGGGACTTGGTGGTAGCTCACCAGACCCTTTCCAGTGAAATAACATTTACATAAGCTGTCCGTGTTTTAACTAGAACAGTTCAACTAAATAGGTTATTGATGGATGGGGGCTCAAATTGATGTGTCCTATTGCAGTTCAAATAATTGCTGGGGGGAACCTTTTCCCCCACCAACTTAGGTTATATATTGGAAGTCTGTGAATGAACTGTGAAAGATTAATAGGAGAAAAGACAATATTCATTTTTCCATTATGACTATAGAATTGTGCAAAAGAAAGTGATTTCTTGATACCTAACCAAAGCAGGAAGAACAGGGAGAAGGCTGGGGAGGAAAAGAGGCTTCTACAGGAGGATCAAGTGGGTTCTTCAGGAATGATTCTTAGGAGGACAAACAGGAGGTAGGAAAGTTTGTGATTCTGTGTATTCAGGCCCAGAGATCTCCATCTTCTCTTTCTGGTCAGTAAAACTCCCCCAGAGAGGGGATGTGGGTGGCAGCCTCACTCCTGGAAGTTTCTGCCTTGGAAGAAAGGAAACTCTGAAAAAGCTTTTTGCATCTATTGAATCTCAGATGTCTCCAGTTTAAAATAACCATATCTAGTCTGGGGGTCCAAGTGGATCCTCACAGGTAACTGGCTGGAGTGTCCCTGTTCATTGGAACAAATAGCTGAAAGCGATCCGTATTCTGGCCAGTTCCCAGTGCTATAAGGGGAAGGCAATTCTGAATTTGGGCACTGTCTATATTCAGAAAGGACTTTGCTGGAACTGCACATTCTCACACCTCAACATTTAATTCTGTCTCCCTAGGGCCAGCCCGAGTCATTTTCTTTTTTTCTGTTTTACTGGTCAAATCTTTGGTTAAGGTGGCTTGGGTTCAACTGGTTAAGGGAAACATTCTGACTTGTCACCTTCATTCCATGCCTACACCAAATGCCTTTCTGTATACAGAAGAAAAAGTCCTTTAGCAAGTCTCAGGCCCTAGGAGAATCGAGCAGCTGTCTTATGTGCCTGTTCTCTTTTCAAAAGACAGGACCCTCTCACTTTTGTTGCCCATCATTAAAACCAAAACAATTCCCATACACATCCACTAGAATGATTAAAACTGGAAAGACTAAAAATACCATATGTAAGGGAAGATCTGCCTGAGTACCAATAGGAGTATAAAGTGCACCACCATTGTGGAAAACTTCTACAAAAGTTGCCCGTGTGTATAAACTGTGATCCAGCTTTCTCTCTCATGGGTATATGACCAATTGAGATAATGTCATAGGTTCAAGAGATACAAGAATGACCGTAGAGGTGCCATTCAAATAGCCTCAAACTGGAAGTTGTCCAAGTGTCCTGCAATATTAGAGTGGATAAATTAGAGTCTATCTGCAAATGGAATACTATAAACAGTAAGAAAGAAGATCTATGTGCATATGCAACATTACAGAAAGGTCTCACAACTTAAAGATCTCACAAAATAAGCCAGAGAGGGCTGGGGATGTGGCTCAGGAGCAGAGCAGGCCCTGGGTTGATCCCCAGAACTGCCTACACCAGGCAGCCACAAAAGAGTATGATAATACCATATATATAAATGATGGAGGTAAACACGAGGTGGCCAGTGCTGGTAACTGCCTTGCTTTGGGTTTCGGACATACAGCTGTGTGCATTTTGGGAACATATATTGATGCACACTGATCTGTGTAATTCTTAAGTTTCAGTGGAGTATTTGGAATGAAGAGCAGGAGCTGGTACTTGGACCAAATGGAATTTTTTTCCCAGGTAGCCTCTGTCAATAGGTAACCAAAGTTCCTTGCTGGCTGTTGTTGCTACTAGTTGCCCATCCAGACTGGTGGGCTTCCCCAAACAGCCACACCTCAATATCCCTGCCCCTCGTCTTCCCCCTCCTCCCATCTCCCTTTTGTCCTTCTTTAAGCCTACTAACATTCAGGAGGAATTCTATGGGGGAAAAATGTAGTCATTTTGAGCAAAGGAATGGGTAGAAAAACAAATCCATCTATGAGTCTCTGAAGTTGATTGTTGGCAGGGACCCCCAACCACTGGAAGCCCATCATAGAGGGTGTTGATTTGCCTGAAAAGTTTTGTTCAACATGTGAGACCTACTGGTCTCATATTCACAATATAGTCTGTTTTATTTTTTAACATTAAACTTTTTTTAAAATTCTGAAATAACTGCAAATTCCCATGTATCAGAAATTGGATCCTGGGGCTGGGGTTGTGGCTCAGTGGTACAGCGCCTGCCTGGCATGTGTGAGGCCCTGGGTTTGATCCTCAGCACCACATAAATATAAAGAAATAAAATAAAGATATTGTGTCCATCTACAACTAAAGAATCTTAAAAATTTTTTAAAATAAAGAAATTAAATCTCATGTATTCTTTACCCAGTTTCCTCCTAGAATCTTACAAAACTATGTAACAGTATCACTACTGAAATGCTAACGTTGATACATTCAAGGCATGCAACATTTCCATCACCAGGACCATTACTCACGTTGCCTGGCTCCTGTCATACCCACTTCCCTCCCCTCCCAACACCGTCAGCCCCTGGCAGCCCCTAATCTGTTCTCCAGTTCTGTAACTTCATTATTTCAAGAATATTATATAAATGGGAATGTATAAATATATAACCTCTGAGGACCGGGTCCTCCTGCATAATTCTCTGCAGATTTGCCTGGGCTGTTGTAGCAATAGTTCATTCCATTTTAATTGCCAAGTAGTATTCTATGGTGTGGACAAACCAGTCTACTTAACCTCTGAAGGATGGATATATATCTGGATAGTTTGCAGTTCGTGTTTCAACAAATAAAGTTACTGTACATAATTCATGTACAGGTTGTCTTCATTTTTTTGTGAGATAAACGCCCAGAAATGCAACTGAAGGGTCATGTGGTGATTTCATGTTGAGTTTTATTGTTATTTTGGGAACTGGGGACTGAACCCAGGGTCTCAGGAATGCTCAGCTAGCGCTCTACCTCTGAGCTGCATCCCCCGCCTCCACATTTTGTTTTTAAACTACAAACCACTTTTCGGGGCAGGTGGACCATTTACATGTCCACCAAAACGTACGAGTGATCCGATTTTTCAAAATCTTCTTTAGCATTTAGTATTGCCACTGTTCTTCATTTTAGCCAATCCTGACCTGTCCTGCTTAAAATCTGCATTTTCCTAGTGGCTGATGTTGAACTTTTCTTCCTGTGCACATTTGCCATTTGTGTATCCTCTTCAGCGAAATGTCTTTTTTTTTTCTAAGAGCATTTTTTAAACATGGCTATTTTAAAACCACTTTATAGAGCCATTTCAAACTACTCAGTACAGAAAATTGATCAGACTGAGTACAGTTCTCATGCCGCCTGGCCACACCCTCCCTCCCTCTCCGGTACCTTTGTTGTAATTGAGCAGTTCTGTCATTGACCCATTATTATTAACTGGAGCCCACAGTTCAGGGTTCCCTCTTGGTGCTGTCCATGTCAATGGTTTGTGTGTGTATATGTGGTTCTGGGGATTGGACCCAGGCGTACTGTACCATTGAGCTACAACCCCAGTCCTTTTTATTTTATTTTGAGACAGGGTCTCATTAAGTTGCTGATGCTGGCTTCGGATGTGCGGTGCTCCAGCCTCAACCTCCGCGATGCTGGGATTATAAACCTGTATGCCTCCACACCTGGCTCCTTTTTGTTTTGACACATGCGTGATGTTGGGTAACCTCCATTTCAGTATCAAACAAATTTAACTGCCCTAAAAACTGCATGTGCTCCAGCTTGTGATCCTTTCCCTGTTCCCTGCTGATTCTTTACTGTCTGTGGTCCTGCTTCCCCAAATGGGATAGATTTGGAATCAAGCAGTAGGTAGATTTTTCAGCCTTCTTTTACCCAGCAATCTGCATCCAGAGGTTCTCGAGTCTTTTCCTTGCTTCATAGCTCATATCTTTTTACAACTGAATGATATTCCATTATGGGTTTTTTTTTTTTTTTTTTTTTTTTTCTTTCCCATTTGTCTGTTGAAGTGCAGCCTGGTTGCTTCCTGTTTGGGGCGTTCATGAATAAAGCTGCTGTAAATATACATGTGCAGGTTTCTGTGTGGAAATTTGTTTTCATTTCATTTGGGTAAATATCTATGAGCATGATTGCTGAATTGTATAGTGAAACTATATATTGCTCATGTACATACCTGCTGGGCACGGAACCTAGGACTTCACATGCTCCATCACTGAGCCACATCCCCAGCCCAGCTTTGCAAGGAGCTGTCCAGCTGCCTTCCAAAGTAGCTGTATATCATCATTTCATTCCCAATGGAAATGAGTTCCTCTTGCTCTATCCCCTTTATCAGCATTTGGGACTGTCAGTGTTTTGGATTTTCACCATTTTAAGAGGTATTTACTGTTGTCTTCTTGTTTCAACTTGGAATTCTCTTAACATGATGCAGGACATCTTTGCATATGCTTATTTGCCATCTGTATATCTGCTTTGACAAGGTGTCTGTCCAGATCTTTTGCCCACTTTAAAATCAGGTTTAGTTTTCTTATTGTTGAGTTTGGGGAGGGGTCTGGGGATTGGACCCAGGAGCACTTAACTATGGCGCTATATTCCCAGCCCTTTTTATTTTGAGACAGGATCTTACTAAGTTGCCAAGTCTGGCCTTGAATTTGCACTCCTCCTGCCTCAGCGTCCTAAGTAGCTGGGAATACAGGTGTGTGCCACCTATTGTCAAGTGTTTTGAAGATGATGTCTTTGGTGTTTTACCTAAAAAGCTATCACTAAGCTCACAGTCATCTAGATTTTCTTCTAGTTTATCTCTGGAAATGTCAGTTTTCTGTTTCATATTGAGGTCTGTGATAAATTCTGAGTTAGGGTTTGTGAAAGGTACACAGTATGTGACTAGATTATTTATTTTTTTGGCCTATGGTTGTCTATTTCTGCACCATTTGTTGAAAAGACTTTCTGTACTGAATTGTCTTTGCACCTTACATTAATTTTCTTTCCTTTTTTTTTTTTTTTTTTTTGGTACTGGTGATTTAACCCAGGAGTGCTCAACCTGTGAGCCACATCCCCAGCCTTTTATTTATTTATTTATTTAAATTTTGATCATAACTTTTTTTGTTCTATTTAGTTATACATGACAGCAGAATGCATTTTGATTCATTGTACACAAATGGAGCATAACTTTTTATTTCTCTGGTTGTACATGATGTAGATTCACACCATTCATGGAATCATACATGTACATAGGGTAATGATGTCTGTCTCATTCCATCTTTCCTTCCCCCTGCCCGTTCCCCTCCCCTTCCCTCATTTCCCTCTACACAATCCAACATTTCTCCATTATTGCCTTATCCCCCACCCCCCGTTATGTATCAGCATCCACTTATCAGAGAAAACACTTGGCCTTTGGTTTTTTTGGGATTGGCTTATCTCACTTATGGTATTCTCCATCCATCCATTTACCTGCAAATGCCATAATTTTATTCTTCTTTATGGCGGAGTAATATTCCATTGTATATACATACACCACAGTTTATCCATTCATCTGTTGAAGGGCATCTAGGTTGGTTCCACAATCTAGCTATTGTGAACTGAGCTGCTATAAACATGCACATGGCTGCATCATTGTAGTGTGCTGATTTTAAGTCCTTTCAGTATAGGCCAAGGAGTGGGAAAGCTGGGTCAAATGACAGTCCCATTCCAAGTTTTCCAGAGTGGCTGCACTAATTTACAATCCCACCAGCAATGTATAAGTGTACCTTCTCCCCACATCCTCACCAACGTCAATTATTGCTTGTTTTCTTGATAATTGCCATTCTAATTGGGGTGAGATGAAACCTTAGGGTAGTTTTGATTTGCATTTCTCTTATTACTAGAGATGTTGAACATTTTTTCGTATATTTGTTGATAAACTATATCTTTGAAGTATCTGCTCAGTTCCTTAGGCCATTTATTGATTGGGTCCTTTGTATTTTTGGTATAAAGTTTTTTGAATTCTATATAAATTCTGGAGATTAGTGCTCTATCTGAAGTGTATGTGGCGAAGATTTTCTCCCACTCTGTAGGCTCTCTCTTCACGTTATTGTTTCCTTTGCTGAGAAAAAGCTTTTTAGTTTGAATCCATCCCATTTATTGATTCTTGTCTTTATTTCTTGTGCATAGGGAGTCTTGTTAAGGAAGTCTAGTCTTAAGCTGACATGATGAAGATTTAAGCCTACTTCTTCTTCTATTTGGTGTAGGGTCTCTGGTCTAATTCCGAGGTCCTTGATCCATTTTGAGTTGAGTTTTGTGCAGGGTGAGAGGTAGGGGTTTAATTTCATTTTACTACATATGGATTTCCAGTTTGGCCAGCACCATTTGTTGAACAGGCTGTCTTTTCTTCATTTTATGTTTTTGGCACCTATGAGATTACTGTATTTATGTGGGTTTGTCTCTGTGTCTTCTATTCTGTACCATTGGTCTACCTACCTAATTTAGTGCCAATACCATGCTGTTTTTGTTGCTGTTGCTCTATGTTTAGGTTAAGTTCTGGTATTGTGATAACTCCTGCTTCACTCTTCCTCCTAAGGATTACTTTGGCTATTCTGGGTCTCTTATATTTCCAAATGAATTTCATGATTGCTTTCTCTCTTTCTCAGAGGTACGTCATTGGGATTTTAATTGGAATTGCATTGAGTCTGTATAGTGCATTTGGTAGTTTGGCCATTTTGACAATATTAATTATGCTTATCCAAGAACATGGGAGATCTTTCCATCTTCTAAGATTGTCTTTAATTTCTTTCTTTAGTGTTCTGTAGTTCTCATTGTAAAGGTCTTTCACCTCTTTTGTTAGATTGATTCCCAAGTTTTTTTTTTTTTTTTTTTTGAGGCTATTATGAATGGGGTAGTTATCCTAATTTCTCTTTCAGAGGCTTCATCACTTATGAATATAAATACCTTAGATTTATGAGTGTTGATTTTATATCCTGCTACTTTGCTGAATTCATTCATTAGTTCTAGAAGTTTCCTGGTGGAATTTTTTGGATCCTCTAAATATAGAATCATGTTGTTGGCACATAGTGATAGTTTGAGTTCCTCTTTTCCTATTTGTATTAACCCTTTAATTTCTTGGGTCTGTCTAATTGCTTGGGCTAGATTTTCAAGGACTGTGTTGAATAGAAGTGGTGAAAGAGGGCATTACTGTCTTGTTCCAGTTTTTAGAGGGAATGCTTTCAGTTTTTCTCCATTTAAAATGATACTGGCCTTGGGCTTAGCATAGATAGCCTTTACAATATTGAGGTATGTTCCTACTATCCCTATTTTTCCTAATGTTTTGAGCATGAAGGGGTCCTGTATTTTATCAAATCTTTTTCTGTGTATATTTAAATGATCAAATGATTCTTAACTTTAAGTCTATTGATGTGAATTATATTTATTGATTTCCAGATGCTGAACCAACCTTGCATCCCTGGGATGAACCCCATTTGATCTTAGTGCACTATCTTTTTAATATGTTTTTGTATATGCTTTGCCAGAATTTTATTAAGAATTTTTGCAGGGCGATCCAAGATGGTGGACTAGAGGGTGACTGCATCTCCAGTCGCTCCAGAACCCAGGATTCAAGAAGGGAAGGCATTGAGAGACTCAGACTAAAATAGAGCCACGGGAGCCAGCCACAAGTCCCCGAGCCAGCAGAGAGCTCCGACCCACAAGCAGCCTCTGAGACCAGGGCAGGGCAGCCAGGTGGCCCTGCCCCCTCCGGCCACAGGCTCTTTCCACAGGGCAATCCAAGGTGGCGGACTAGAGGGTGACTGCATCTCCAGTCGCTCCAGAACCCAGGATTCAAGAAGGGGAGGCATTGAGAGACTCGGACTAAAATAGAGCCACGGGTGAGTCTCCCCCACCTGGTGAAGCTCGGCCTGGGTGGCAGGCCGGGATAGGGGCGGCTTATCAGAGTAGGGCAGGGCAGCTAGAGTCTTCCCCAGGCAGCCCTGTGCACTCCAGCGGTGGGCTCCTGCCACACGGCCAGCTTCTTGGAGCAGCCCCCCCCCTCCCCCCCGCAGTGAGAGCCTTTCCACACAGAGCCAGCTCCAAGCCCTGGAACCAGTAGCAGGCTAGGGGCAGCTTTCTTCGGAAGCACTGCATTATCAAGTTACTCCAAGACTTCAGGCTACTGAAGGCTGGGAGATGATACACTGGAAATCTACAGGGACACTATAAGCCAATAGAGGAAATCTGCAATATCTCAGAGTCCCACTGACCTCTGACCAATATGAGAAAACAAGGGAAGAAAATGTCCCAAACAAACCTAGATACTCTATCAATAAAACCCAATGACAGCACAGCAGAAGAAATGTCAGAAAGGGAGTTCAGAATGTACATAATTAAAACAATCAGGGAAGCAAACAAGGAGATTAAAGAGCAAATGCAGGCATTAAATGATTGCACCAATCAACAGTTAAAAGAGCAAATACAGGAAGCAAGAGATCATTTCAATAAAGAGTTAGAGATACTGAAAAAAAAAACAAACAGAAATCCTTGAAATGAAGGAAACAATAAACCAAGTTAAAAACTCCATAGAAAGCATAACCAATAGGATAGAACACCTGGAAGACAGAACCTTAGACATTGAAGACAAAATATTTGATCTTGAAAACAAAGTTGACCAAACAGAGAAGATGGTAACAAATCATGAACAGAATCTACAAGAATTATGGGATATCATGAAAAGGCCAAATTTAAGAATTATTGGGATTGAGGAAGGCTTAGAGAAACAAACCAAAGGAATGAACAATCTATTCAATGAAATAATATCAGAAAACTTCCCACTTCTGAAGAATGAAATGGAAAACCAGGTACAAGAGGCTTATAGGACTCCAAATATGCAAAATTACAACAGACCCACACCAAGGCACATTATTATGAAAATACCTAACATACAAAATAAAGACAGAATTTTAAAGACCGCGAGAGAAAAGAATCAAATTACATTCAGGGGGAAACCAATAAGAATATCAGCAGATTTTTCAATTCAGACCCTAAAAGCTAGAAGGGCCTGGAACAACATTTACCAAGCCCTGAAAGAAAACGGATGCCAAACAAGAATCTTATACCCAGCAAAACTTACTTTCAGATTTGACGACGAAATAAGATCCTTCCATGATAAACAAAAGCTAAAGGAATTTACAAAAAGAAAGCCGGTATTACAGAACATTCTCAGCAAAATATTCCATGAGGAGGAGATGAAAAACAACGATGCAAATCAGCAACGGGAGGAACTAGCCTAAAGGAATAGCCAAATAAAGGAGAAACCAAATCATGTCAAAAAACAAAAATGAGTCAAATGACTGGGAATACAAGTCATATCACAATAATAACCCTGAATGTTAATGGCCTCAACTCATCAATCAAAAGACATAGACTGGCAGATTGGATTAAAAAGAAAAATCCAACAATATGCTGCCTGTAAGAGACTCATCTCATAGAAAGAGATACCCATAGACTAAAGGTGAAAGGATGGGAAAAAACATACCATGCACACGGACACAGCAAAAAAGCTGGAGTATCCATTCTCATTTCAGATAATGTGGACTTCAAGCCAAAACTAGTCAGAAGGGATAAAGAAGGACATTACTGCTTAAGGGAAGCATAAATCAGCAAGACATAACAATCATAAATATCTATGCCCCGAACATTGGCTCATGCATGTACGTCAAACAAATCCTTCTCAATTCCAGAAATCAAATAGACCACAACACAATAATACTAGGCGATTTTAACACACCTCTCTCACCACTGGATAGATCTTCCAGACAAAAATTGAATAAAGAAACCATAGATCTCAATAACACAATCAACAATTTAGACTTAACTGACATATATAGAATATACCATCCAACAAAGAATGAATACACTTTCTTCTCAGCAGCACATGGATCCTTCTCTAAAACAGACCATGTTTTATGCCACAAAGCTACTGTTAGCAAATACAAGAAGATAGAGATACTACCTTGTACTCTATCAGATCATAATGGATTGAAATTAGAAATAAATGACAGAATAAAAAACAGAAACTTCTCCAACACCTGGAGATTAAATAATACACCATTATATGATGAATGGATAACAGAAGACATCAGGAGGGAAATAAAAAAATTCTTAGAAGTAAACAAGAACAAAGACACATCATATCAAAATCTCTGGGACACTATGAAAGCAGTACTTAGAGGAAGATTTATTTCATGGGGTGCATTCAACAAAAGAAGTAGAAATCAACAAATAAACGACTTAACACTACAGCTCAAAGCCCTAGAAAAGAAGAGCAGACCAACACTGAAAGTAGTAGAAGACAGGAAATAGTTAAAATCAGAGCCAAAATCAACGAAATTGAAACAAAAGAAACAATCGGAAAAATTAACAAAATAAATAGTTGGTTCTTTGAAAAAATAAAATTGATAAACCCTTAGCCACACTAACAAAGAGAAAGAGGGAGAAAACTCAAATTACTAAAATTCAGAATGAACAAGGAAATATCACAACAGACACAAGTGAAATACAAAACATAATTAGAAGCTATACAAAAAACCTCGAAGACATCAACAAGTTTCTAGAGATATATGAATTACCTAAACTGAATGAGGAGGACATACACAACTTAAATAAGTCAGTTTCAAGCAATGAAATAGAAGAGGTCATTAAAAGCCTACCAACAAAGAAAAGTCCGGGACCAGATGGGTTCTCAGCCGAGTTCTACAAAACCTTTAAAGAAGAGCTCATTCCAATACTTCTCAAAGTATTCCAGGAAATAGAAGAGGAGGGAACCCTCCCAAACTCATTCTATGAAGCCAATATCACCCTCATACCTAAACCAGACAGAGACACATCGAGGAAAGAAAATTTCAGACCAATATCCTTAATGAACATCAACACAAAAATTCTCAACAAAATTTTAGCAAATCGCATACAAAAATATATTAAAAAGATAGTGCACCACGATCAAGTGGGTTTTATCCCAGGGATGCAAGGTTGGTTCAACATCCGGAAATCAATAAATGTCATTCACCATATCAACAGACTAAAAGTTAAGAATCACATGATTATTTCAATAGATGCAGAAAAAGCATTCGATAAAATACAGCACCCCTTCGTGCTCAAAACACTAGAAAAAATTGGGGTAGTGGGAACATTCCTGAACATTGTAAAGGCCATCTATGCTAAGCCCATGGCCAATATCATTCTAAATGGTGAAAAACTGAAAGCATTCCCCCTAAAAACTGGAACAAGGCAGGGATGCCCTCTTTCACCACTTCTATTCAACATCATCCTTGAAACTCTAGCAAGAGCAATTAGACAAACCAAAGAAATTAAAGGGATACGAATTGGAAAAGAAGAACTCAAACTGTCCCTGTTCGCTGATGATATGATTATATATTTAGAGGAACCTGGAAATTCCACCAGAAAACTCTTAGAACTCATAAGTGAATTCAGCAAAGTAGCAGGTTACAAGATCAATGCACATAAATCCAATGCATTTTTATACATAAGTGATGAATCTTCAGAAAGAAAAATTAGGAAAACTACCCCATTCACAATAGCATCAAAAAAAATAAAATACTTGGGAGTCAATCTCACAAAAGAGGTGAAAGATCTCTACAATGAGAACTACAGAACACTAAAGAAAGAAATTAAAGAAAACCTTAGAAGATGGAAAGATCTCCCATGTTCTTGGATAGGTAGAATTAATATTGTCAAAATGGCCATATTACCTAAAGTGCTATACAGATTCAATGCAATTCCAATTAAAATCCCAATGATGTACCTTACAGAAATAAAGCAAGCAATTATGGAATTCATCTGGAAGAATAAAAAACCCAGAATAGCTAAAGCAATCCTCAGTAGAAAGAGCAAAGCAGGGGGTATCACAATACCAGATCTTCAACTCTATTACAAAGCAATAGTAACAAAAACGGCATGGTATTGGTGCCAAAATAGACAGGTAGATCAATGGTACAGAATAGAGGACATGGACACAAACTCAAATAAATACAATTTTCTCATACTAGACAAAGGGGCCAAAAATATGCAGTGGAGAAAAGATAGCCTCTTCAACAAATGGTGCTGTGAAAACTGGAAAACCATATGCAACAGAATGAAACTAAACCCCTATCTCTCGCCCTGCACAAAACTCAACTCAAAATGGATCAAGGACCTCAGAATCAGACCAGAGACCCTGCATCTTATAGAAGAAAAAGTAGGTCCAAACCTTCAACTTGTTGGCTTAGGATCAAACTTCCTTAACAGGACTCCCAGAGTACAAGAAATAAAAGCAAGAATCAATAACTGGGATAGATTCAAACTAAAAAGCTTTCTCTCAGCAAAGGAAACTATCAGTAATGTGAAGAGAGAGCCTACAGAGTGGGAGAATATCTTTGCCACTCATACTTCAGATAGAGCGCTAATTTCCAGAATATATAAAGAACTCAAAAAACTCTACACCAAGAATACAAATAATCCAATCAACAAATGGGCTAATGAAATGAACAGACACTTCACAGAAGAAGATCTACAAGCAATCAACAGATATATGAAAAAATGTTCAACATCTCTAGTACTAAGAGAAATGCAAATCAAAACTACCCTAAGATTTCATCTCACCCCAATTAGAATGGCGATTATCAAGAACACAAGCAACAATAGGTGTTGTCGAGGATGTGGGGAAACACTCATACATTGCTGGTGGGGTTGCAAATTGGTGCAGCCACTCTGGAAAGCAGCATGGAGATTCCTCAGAAAGCTTGGAATGGAACCACCATTTGACCCAGCTATCCCACTCCTTGGCCTATACCCAAAGGACTTAAAATCAGCATACTAAGAGATACAGCCACATCAACGTTCATAGCTGCTCAATTCACTATAGCCAGATTGTGGAACCAAACTAGATGCCCTTCAGTTGATGAATGGATAAAGAAACTGTGGCATATATATACAATGGAATATTACTCCACCATGAAGAATGATAAAATTATGGCATTTCCAGGCAAATGGATGAAATTGGAGAATATCATGCTAAGTGAGATAAGCCAATCTCAAAAAACTAAAGGAAGAATGATCTCGCTGATAAGCGGATGAGGTCATATAATGGGGGGTAGGAGGGGTTAGCGTTAGGGTTAGGGTTAGGTTTAGGGTTAGGGATAAGGAGGGTGGTAAAAATGGAGGAAAATAACAGAATGGAAAAAAATAACAATGAATCAAACAACATTGCCCTATGTAAATTTATGATTACACAAATGGTATGCCTTGACTTCATATACAAATAGAGAAACAACATGTATCCCATTTGTTTAAATAATAAAAAAAAGAAGAAGAATTTTTGCTTCTATGCTCATCAGGGATATTGGTCTAAAGTTTTCTTTCCTTGCTGTGTCTTTGTCTGGTTTTGGTATTGGGGTGATACTAGCTTCATAGAATGAATTTGGAAGGGTTCCCTCCTTTTCTATTTCCTGGAATACTTTGAGGAGTATTGGAATGAGTTCTTCTTTGAAGGTGTTGTAGAACTCGGCTGAGAATCCATCTGGTCCTGGGCTTTTCTTGGTTGGTAGGCTTTTGATGGCTTCTTCTATTTCATAGCTTGCAATTGATCTGTTTTAATCGTGTATGTCCTCCTGATTCAGTTTGGGAGCATCATATGTCTCTAGAAATTCATCATGTCAAGATTTTCTATTTTGTTGGAGTATAGATTTTCAAAATAGCTTCCAATAATGTTTTGTATGTCAATAGTGTCTGTCGTCATATATCCTTTTTCATCATGAATTCTAGTACTTTGAGTTTTCTCTCTCCTCTTTGTTAGTGTGGCAAGGGTTTATCAATTTTGTTTATTTTTTCGAAGAACTAACTTTTTGTTTTGTCATTTTTTTCAATTGTTTCTTTTGTTTCAATTTCATTGATTTCAGCTCTGATTTTAATTATTTCCTGTCTTCTACTTTCAGTGTTGATCTGTTCTTCTTTTTCTAGGACTTTGAGATGTAATGTTAGGTAATTTGTTTATTCTTTTCTTGAATGAGCTCACTGCAAAGAACTTTCCTCTTAGTACTGCTTTCATTGTGTCCCAGAGATTTTGATATGTTGTGTCATTGTTCTCATTTCCCTATAAGAATTTTTTTTATCTCCTCCCTGATGTCTTCTTCAATCCATGCATCATTCAGTAGTGTATTATTTAGTCTCCAGGTGTTGGAGTAGTTTTTATTTTTTTATTTTAACATTGATTTCTAATTTCATTCCATTATGATCTGATAAAATACAAGGTAGTATCTCTATTGTTTTGTATTTGCTAAGAGTTGCTTTGTGGCATAGCATATTCTCTATTTTAGAGAAAAATCTATGTGCTGCTGAGAAAAAAGTGTATTCATTCATTGATGGGTGGAATTTCCTAGATATGTCTGTTAAGTCTAAATTATTGTGTTACTGAGTTCTATGGCTTCTTTGTTCAGTTTTTGTTTGGAGGATCTATCCAGTGGTGAGAGAGGTGTGTTAACCTCACCCAGTATTATTGTGTTGTGGTCTATTTGATTCCTGAAATTGAAAAGGGTTTGTTTGATGTACACAGATGCTCCATTGTGTGGAGCATAAATATTTATGATTGTTATGTCTTGCTGATTTATAGTTCCCTTAAGAAGTATGAAATGTCCTTCTTTATCCCTTCTAACTTTGGCTTGAAGTTCACTTTATCTGATATGAGGATGGAAACCCCTCCCTTTTTACTGAATCTGTTTTTTCCATCCTTTCACCTCCAGTCTATGGATGCTTTTCCTATGAAATGAGTCTCTTGAAGGCAGAATATTAATGAGTCTTTTTTTTTAAATTCAATTTGCCAATCTATGTCTTTTGATTAATGAGTTTAGGCCATAAACATTCAGGATTATTATTGAGATATGATTTGTATTCTCAGTCATTTTGGTTTATTTTTGGTTAACTTGAGTTGATATCCCCTTTGATTGGCTTTTCCTTTAGTGTAGCTCCTCCCTTTGTTGACTTTCATTGTTGTTTTTCATCTCCTCCTCATGGAATATTTTGTTGAGAATGTTCTGTAGTGCAGGCTTTCTATTTGTAAATTCTTTTAACTTTTGTTTATCATGGAAGGGTTTTATTTCATCATCAAACCTGAAGGTTAGTTTTGCTGGATATAAGATTCTTGGTTGCTGTCCATGTTCTTTCAGAGCTCAAAATATGTAGTTCCAGGTCCTGTCAGTCTGGGCTGAGAAATATGCTGATGCCTGTATTGATTTCCCCATGTATACAGTCTGACACTTTTCTCTCAGGGCCTTTAAAATTCTATCTTTATTTTTTATGTTGGATCTTTTGTAATGTTGTACTTTTGGTGTCCTCTAAGCCTCTTGTATTTGATGTTCCAGTTCATTCTTCAGGTTTGGGAAATTATCTGATATTATTTCATTGAAGACTGTTCATTCCTTTGGTTTGTATCTCTGTGCCTTCCTCAATCCCAATAATTCTTAAATTTGGTCTTTTCATGTTATCCCATAATTTTTGAAGGTTCTGTTCATGATTTCTTACGATCTTCTCTGTGTGGTCAACTTCATTTTCAAGATTAAATATTAAATATTTTATCTTCATTGTCTGAGGTTCTGTGATCTAGTCTGTGGGTGATGATTTCTATTGAATTTTTAATTTGGTTTATTGTTTCCTTCATTTCAATTTTTTTTTCCAGAATTTCTCTTTGTTGAAATAATCTTTTGCTACCTGCATTTGCTTTTTCAGCTGTTTATGGAAGTGATCTTTTTTTTTTTTTACCTGCTTTTGCTCTCTTATATCATCCTTTGCTTTGCGGTTCATTTTAAGTTTGTACATCCTGAACTCCTTTTCTGACATTTCTTCTACTGTGCTGTCAATGGATTCTATTAATATAGCATCTTGGTTGTTTTTTCATGTTGTTTGTGTATCTTTCCCTCTAGCAGTGTGGATCCCAGGTATTACAGTTTCCACCTTACACTATTAACTAATAGTGTCCCTGCAGGTTTCCAATACCTCATCTTTAAGGGGGAGGTCAATATTAACAGCACCCAATGCAAACAATATGCAGCCTTAAACCAAATAGCCCCTATGAAGACATTAACAGTATTGTAATAATCAGAGATGATGAGTTTGATTATTATCTACAGCATAAACAATAGGTTTGCAACAAAGAGGATGGGGCGGGGTGTAGGCTGTAATGTTAATGAAGTAAGAGGTGAGAATGTAGAGGTACTACTAGATCTAGGAAGAGTGGAAGTAGATTCAAAAGAAGTTGGTTGTTAGGAGAAAAGGGAGAAAGAGACTGAGGAAACAGATAAGAGGAAAATAGAGTGAGAAAAATAAAACAAAAATAAAAATCTATAACAAAACTGTAATATACTATTCAAACCTCCTAGTCTTCAGTAGCCTGATGCATGAAAGGTATTTGATTTCAAAGATGATGGGGATGTGAGATCAGGAAATGAAAAAGAAAAAAAAAATGGAGAAAAGTAAAAGGAAAAAAATCAGGAGTCTTGAAGGAAAATTGCACAATTGTTTCTGTTGGAGTTCAGTTATCTTCTGCCTCCCTTCTCCCCTGGCAGGCCGACTTGTCTGGAGTTGCTGGTAACTCCACCCTCAGGATGATGACGGTTACTAAGGTGGAGGATTAGACTTGAGGCAGGACTCCTGGAGGCAGGGCATAGCAATTGCCAGTCCCTCTGAAAGACTGGACTCCAGGACTCTCCTTTGGGATCCACTCGTGTGACCCAGGAGCCTGGTCTTAGCCCCTTCCCTCATTTGCGGACCTCACAATTCCTGCTCTATAATTTAGTTTCCAAATTCCACCTCTCCTGCCCCTGACCTTTTGACTTCCCAATCAGGTACCTCTCTAGAGCCCAAGGTCCTGAGGGCTGAGTGCTGGGACCTGTGCACCTGTCTAGGAAATGTACTGCGCAAATCAGGACCAGGCGTTGAAAGCTGTGGGTCAGCCACATAGCTGCAGGCACTGGGCTGGTTGGTGGCTGGGGGATGGTTGGGAGACTGGGAATTAAGGAGCTGGAGGGCCCGGTTGATTGCCAAACCAGTGGAACCAGGTGATCCGTGTATTGTGGACCAAGCTGATATTGGGTCCCAACAAGTGCTCCCCAGTTGTCTCTGGGATCCTGGCAGGTACCAGGTTGGTTGGCTGGATGGGCCAAGATCAAGATGTGCTCACACCCTTTTCCCACCTACTGACCCCTTGCAAGGCTCTCAAGCCTCTGCAGCAAGATGGTGGCTATAAGTACACCTAGCAGAGAGCTCAGATCCAACTGTCTGCAGGGCCCTTGGTGATGATCTTTCAGGTCCTGGTGTTATCCCTGGATGTAAGTGGTCATGTCCGAAGTTGGTGAGAGCAGTAGTGGCTAACCTGTAGGTACCCTGATAATGAGCTTCTAGCCTCCAGCAGGTGTCCCCAGATAGAAGCTGCCCCAACTAAAGATGGCCACAGTGGCAGAGGGAATAACCCAAGATGGCGGCAGAGTTGTCCCAAGGTGTTGATAGATAGGGAGCCACAGCAAGGTGCATCATCCGCACCAGGGTTCAGGGTCTGCGAGGCAGGCTGGCAATGGAGATCCAAGCAGGAAGAGCCCCAGTCTCTTTATTTTTTGAGATAGGGTTTCACTGAATTGCTGTTTGGCTTTGAACTTGTGATTCTTCCAAGCTGCTGGGATTATAGGCAGGCACTACTACATTAATTAAAATGTTAAACCAGGCTTGCATACCTAGTCATGGTGTATAATTCTTGTTATACATTTTTATAATTCTTGTTATAAATTTAATTTTCTATTGGGGACTTTTTGTACCTACATTTATTAGCTATATATTTTGTCTGTAATTTTCCTTTCTTGTAATGCCTGATTTGGCATAAGAGTGTCATCCTTGCAGAATGAGTGTTTCTATTTTCTGAAACAGATTATAGGCAAGTGGTATCATTTCTTCCTTAAATGTTTGGCAGAGTCAGGTGCATTAGCGCATGCCTGTAAATCCGAGAAGCATGGGAAGTTGAGGCAGGACTGCAAGTTTGAGACCAACCTAGGCAATTTCACAAGACCCTATCTCAAAAAGGGATTGGGGGTGTAGTTCAGTGGTAGGACATGCTGAGTTCAATCCCCTGCAAAACACACACACACAGAATTTGGAATTCATCAGTGAAACCCTCTGGGTCTGGTGTTTTCTGTTTTAGAAAGTTATTTTCGATGGTTTCTTCAATAGATAAGCACCTATTCAGAGGATCTATTTCCTGTTGTGTTTCAGTGTATGGTGCCTTTCAAGGACTTGATCTGTTTCATCCAAGTCATTAAATTTGTGGGTATAGAGTTGTTAATATTTTGTTATTATTTTATCAAGGGAATATAATACTCCTTTCAAGGCAGATCTACCAGTGACAAATTCAGTTTTTGTTTATCTGATAGTCTTAGTTTTCCCCTCATTTTTGAAGGATGAGTTTGTTTCATTTTTTTTATCATATACACTTTACTCCACTTTCTCTTTGCTTTCGTGGTTAGTGAAGAAAATCTGATGTAATTTTTGACCTTGCTTTTTTTAATAGCTGTTTTTCTCCTCTGGATTAAAAAACAAAACAAAAAAACTTTAGTTTTCTGAGTATGCCTATACAGTGTTGGTAGGAAATGCCAGCGTAGATTCCATATATTACTCTGGTGTTCACTGAACTACCTGGAGCTGTTGTTATGTCTGAGTTAACTGTAAAACTTTTATTTTTAAACTATTTCTCTTTTCTCCTGCTGCTATCCTCCAAAAATATTAAACCCCACAGATCTTAATCTACTTTGCCATTCTGCATTCTATTTTTCCTTCGTGCTTTAGTCTGGCAAGTTTCTACTGATGTATCTTCTAGCTCACTGTTTCTTTCATCTATCGTCTGATCAGTGAGTCCACCAAAGGTATTTTTCATTTTTGTTTCATTTTTGTTATGACATGTTTATTTTTAGCATTCCCCCCCCCATTTACACTGATTTATTTTCCCAAAATGTGTATGTGTTCTGATGTGACACATGATACAGTTCAACTGGTCATTATCATAATATGACAGGACACAAGAGGCTAAAAATGGCTTGTCATAATTTATCCATCTCACAACGAGGATCATGATGCGGATGATGAAGATGACAGCCACGTGGAGTCTGCCAAAGTGGAGAAGGAAGAACTCCCAAGGGAAACCTTCAAAGTAGTGCTGGAAAACCAGGAGGCTGTTTTAGACCTTGGTGTCCAACCAGTCATTCGAATCCAGAGGTCCTGATGGAGTGTGGCCTTGACCTTGCAGCTTCGTGTAACACTGAGCCTAAAGAGCTTGCTGGGGATACTGAAAATGCTCCCGAGTCTGATGAGGAGCCCCCAGAGGAACAGACACAGAAGCAGAACCAAAAGAATAGTTCAAAGAGGGAGACAGAGCACTTCCTTTAAAAAAATGTTTTTAGTTGTCCATGGACCTTTATTTTATTTGTATGCAGTGCTGAGAACAGAACACAGCAATTCCTTTTGGTTCTTAGATTTTCAATCTCACTGCTTGTATTAATCATCTGTTCTTGCACGTTGTCCTCTTTTTCCAGTAAAACCCCAAGCATATTAGTTTTTTGGTGCTAGGGATTGAACATAGGACCTTGCACATGCTAGGCAACTGCTATATACCTCTAGCCTCTTAATCAGTTATTTTTGATGTCTGCTTTAAGAATCACAAAATTTTTGCAATATCTAAGTTTGGCTCATTTTTATCTTATAATTGTTTTTTCTTGTTTTGACATGTCATAATTTTTTTTGAAAACCAGACCTGTATTAGAAAACAGGAGCTGAGGTAAACAGGACGTTAACATGAGGCTTTTTGTTTATCTGGCTGTGAGTTAGGTGGTTTCATGTTTGCATGGGTGTTGACATTAAGGAATGTGTTTCCTCTAGTCTTTTTTTTTTTGGTCTCCTTTCTTGTCTCCCTAGAAAATGTTTTTTAAAAATCGCTTTCCTGAGATAAAATTCATATACAAGTCACCCTTTTAAAGTGTACAGTTAAGTGGAATTTTGTATATTCACCAGCATGTGCAACGGTCACCAATTTCAGCACATTTTCATCACCTCACGAAGAGATCTGTACATTATCAACCCCCATGCTACACTCCCATCCCTTTGCAGCCACTGATTTTCTTTCTACCTCTATGGATTTCCCTGTTCTGAGCATTATTTTTCCTTTTTGCAGTACTGGGGATTGAGCCCAGGGGCACTCTACCACTGAGTAATATCCTGAAGGTCTCCCTAAGTTGCTGAGGCCTGCCTTGAACTTGGACTCCTCCTGCCTTGGCCTCTGGAGTGATTGGGATTACAGGTGTGTGTCCCCCCCACCCAATTTTGTTGTGAACGTTTCTTATGACCGAAATATAGTATTTATCTTCTATGACTTCTTTCACTTAGCAAAACGTTCTTAAGATTCATCCACATTATAGCATGTCAGTACTTCGAGTCTTTTATTCTTCATTGCTTTCTATGGTCAAATAACATTCCATTGTATGGATATTCCATGTTCTCTTTGTACATTTGTCAGTTGACAGACATTTGGGTTGTCTCAATATCTTGCCTATCATGAATAATGCTGTTATAAACATTTGTGTACCAGTGAGTATGATTTTATTAGAAGTCTAGTGGGTTTAGGGGATCATGCAGGAAGTACCTAACTTTGACACTGCCAAACCATTTTTCAAAGTGGCTGAACTTTTGCATTCCAAACAGTAATGTATGAGTTCCAGTTACTCTGCATCTTCATCAGGTGTTAGTATTGTCAGATTAAAACTTGAGCTTGCTGGGCACACTGGCACATGCCTGTAATTCCAGCAAATTGGGAGGCTGAGGCAGGAGGATCACAAGTTCAAGGTCAGCCTCAAAATTAACAAGATCCTTTCTCAAAATATCTTCTCCCATATCTTCATTTCTTTCTGGATCTCCCATTAAGTGTGTATGGAGTTTCTTATTCTCTCTTTCATGATTTCATCCTGCCTGCTCTTTCCTATTTTCTACCAGTTCATCTCTGTATCACACTGTAGGTGATTCTGTAAGATCAGTATTCTAGTTCACAAACTCTCCTTATCTGTGTCCAATTTACATAACTATTTACTGATTCCTTTTCAAGTTTGTCCAGTTTTTGAAACATTTTTCTTATCATTTTATGGTCTTTCAAATTATTCTATTTGCATTTCCTGATTCCTCCTCCTGTAGATGATTTGTATTGCAAGTTTAAATTTAACTGAGAATCTTTTCCTGCTGTGGACATTCTATAGGGCCCTATCTGAAATTGTCATTACAGGGAAGTTTATATTTGTTATTTGCCTGGTGTGGAAGCACACATTTGTAATCAGTGACTTGGAACGCTGAGGCAGTATCAAAGCTAGCCTCAGCAATTTACCAAGATCCTGTCTCAAAATGAAAAATAAAAGGGCCTGGGATGTAACTCAGTGATAGAGGGGCCCTAGTCTCAATCCCCAGTACCAAAAAAAAAAAAAAAAAAAAAAAAAAAAAAAAATTGTTTTTCTTATGCAGGATGCCAGAATTGCCTTTATTTTCTTGAGCTATGGTTCCTACAGTATACATTAGTATAAATCCAGACATTAAACCTACCTGTTTTGTAGGCCTGGGATTCTAATTTTTCGCAGATGACTCTATTTCATGGATAGTTGTTCTAGTACCATTTGAATACAAGCTCTCTTTGTGGCTTTTATAGAGAGTGAATCTCTTACCTCTGGGGGGACCAGGATCCTACTTCCCTTACATTCAATAGAATTTGGTTTGAATGAATTTATCTGAGATTTATAGGAATGCTTTCTGGAAACAGGAGGCAACTTTTCTCAGATGATTATTGACAGTGCTTTGTGTGAATAGCAAACATTTTCTATTAATAGACATAACTCAAGTTTTTATTTTGATTCACACTGAGTTGTGTTATTTGATAACAGATGTTCCTGCAATTGACTTCATTTTAGATTGCTCTAATAATCTGCATGTATTCTGGGAAACTGAGGAGGTCCACAGAAGGTAGAAGACTGTATTCAGATTAAACATTTGGAACAGACCGTGTGATGGAATGTGTATTGCTTTTCTGTAACTTCTGTGTTCCTGTAGTTCTACTTCTGCCTGTTAAGTGGTTATATTCTCAACTAGCTTCCCTGGATTATTTATTTTTGGAATAAATTTATATAAACCATCCAAAAGGATTAAGACTACAGCAATTCAGTCCCAACATCAAAGAGTTTCATCTTTGTTACCATTGTGATAAGCTCTGTTGAAAGACAAAGATTTCTTTGATAAATGTTTGTAGTATAAAATGTATGTACAGTATGAATGTGTAAATATACATGAGAAACAAATTACAGCCCAAACCCCAATTTTTAAAAATTTTCCTACAGGAAACACTAGTGATAAGAATCTCTGAATTTGAGATTCTTAACTGCAGTTTTCTATGATAAACATACAAAAAAATAGGGAAACAGTGCAATGAATATCTATGAACCCGTTACTCAACTTAAAATAGCAATAACATTCTATCAAGCTTGCTTTATTTCCCACATTCACACAATTTAAAAGTCATTTATCTCATAGCCACAAAAGTGACAGCAAATATCATTCATTACTAAATTCAGATTTCCTGGAGTCTCTGTTGATATCCCTGCCCCGCTCCGCCCCACCCCACTGCTGGGGGTGGAACCCAGACCTTCCTCCTTGCTAGGCAAGTGCTGTACCACTGGGCTATATCCCCAGCTCTAGCCTCCATTGTTCTCAAGATGTACTACTGTGCCTGGGACATTTAAAAATACTTAGTTCTTACAAAGTAGACTTGTTTTTAAAAATGTCATTTAATATTTCATAACTCAACTGATTTTAAAAGTGGTATAACTTATACTGGGCTGGGCACAGTAGTGCACACCTATAATCCCAGCCACTTGACAGGCAGGAGGATCAGAAGTTTGAGGCTAGTCTTAGCAACTTAGCGAGACCCTGTCTCAAAAGAAAAAGGGGCTGGGACTGTAGCTCAGTGGTAGAGCATACCTGGGATCCCCAGGACCAAAAAAAAAAAAAAAAAAAAGTTATTCTAGAAACATTTTGCTAATTACACGTGCATATTTTCAGACTCTTTAAAAATTCAAACTACCTAAATATCTGACTTCTAATTCTATCTGACCTTTCAAATCAGCAAATCAGGGAAAACTTTAACTCTGGTTCTGATGGTATGAATTCTTCTTACCCTTATACTATCTCTTTAATGATATTGCTCCCTGCATATTCTTAGAAATTATCAATTGCTATGAGCTGTGCTAAATAGCTGCTTTATGGAAACAGTAAATAAATCATTAATAAAAAATTTTAACTTAAGTACACTGGATATTTTACATGAAGTTATGAGTTTCCTTTTGGTCTTCTAATTTTAAATATGAATCTCAAATAATGAAGATAGTATCCGGCTTTTTAAAAAAATCTGTGGGTCTGAACTAATTATTTTAATGATCATTTCCTACAAATAACACACAATTGCATATATTTTACAATTTAAATCTTATATTTATTCTCTTGTGGAATGCTAGGTTTAATGTTACAGTATGGTTGTCAAAGCTACTGAAATGTGACAGATGTCCATGTAGATGTCCATGTCTAAGTGCTGCAGAACAGTAAAACTTTAATAATTTTAAACAAAACACTTGTTATTGTACAGCTGAGGTCTGATGGTTTTTAAACTGATGCCTCTATGTATGGCCAGCCACAAACCTTGGGGATGTTTATTACCTGTACATATATATATATATGTATATACACAAATATATCCCATACATGTGTATACAGAGGCATGTATTTGTGTGAAATTTATAAAATTATATACATACACATACATGCATATCTATATACATATACCCACCCTCACTATTGAGCTCACTCTTATAACACAATCAGCTTCATGCCCAATTATTATTGCTGCCCAGTATAACTACATGATTTTAGTGCCAAAACCATGCACCTTTTTGGGTGCAGAATAGACACATTTGTGCATATAGATATGAGTATCCATGTATGTTTGTGTATATAAATTATCTCTCCCTTTTATGCTTCGATCATGCATTACTACAATAAACAGTCTTCACCATAGGTTTTAGAATTCTAAACAGTGTAAAATCTACTTTTGGAAAACTGTATATGTTCATAGTTACAAAATATATATTATATATATATATATGACTGAAACCTATTGAGTACATATGTTCTTTGAATCTGGCTATATCCTAGCCATTAGATAAATTAAAAAAACAAACACACCCTCTTAATAGGATGTTATGGTAGCCTTAAATATACCAGTACCTGCATTTAGAATAGTTATTATATTTTAAAAGTTGACAAAATGATGTTAAAGACTTGAAAAACACTATGTGTCTGTGTTAAATATATAAAGGTTTTCACCAAGGGCCTGGTTCAATTCATTGTCTAAACATTTTCATATTCTAAGATTGACTAATATTTTAGTACTTATTTTTATATTCTTATAATTATGGCTCATTAAGGCTTTTATACAAAAAAGCCCTATTCTTTAATCAGCTATAAAAACAAGTTCCATTTAAAAGGAAAAATGTACATGAACATGGAAGTACTCATGGATATCATCCTGTACAAAGTGACTCTATAGAAAGAGGAGGCTTGTGCCCTGTAAGAACACCTCCTAAGTAGCACATGTAAACCTGGTTTGGTTCCTCTGCTCTGCAGCTATTCAGCATGTAAAATTTAAACGATTTCACATTAACATTTAAATTTAATACAGTGCAAATATTTGAGAATAACTTGTTCCCCCCAGTGAAACAAGAGCCAGCATTATGCTGGATATTCTTCAGATCTATTTACACATTGAGTTAAAAGTTCACCATAAACTTAGAAATTTTGCTGAATATCAGCAGAAATGTAACTGAACTAGCAGCAATTGCATTTACAATATTTGATAGTTACTTGAGAGAATGCATAAAATTTTCAAGGCTGTATTCTGAATCATATTGCTCTTGATCCCAAAGATCACTCAGGTTTTCAAGAATTGATTTCATACTTGCTTTACCAGAAGTTGAGGTATCAGCTTTTTCTGCTTTGCCATCCTTAAGAAAAATTGGCAGAAACATAAAATGAAAGATTATTAACTTCAGACATTATACTTTGCTTTAATTATCACATTTGCTCCTAACACTGCACTTCATTAGAGTTGAACATTTCATGTAATAGGGAAGTCCATGACTTCTAAAGATAGCCCATTCGATTTTCCTACAGCACTCATAATTTTAACATTTATAGTTTGTATTGGGGAAAAAGTTTTGAAATTATGGAAGAATTATAACAGCATTATCAAGAATATATAGTAATTTCATCGCATTTCTTTTGTCATTCTCTGCTCGTAGCCCCTTGTTTGCATTAGTCAGATACACTGTTAAATTTTTTTTCCCCCTTCCCTTTATCCTTAGATAGGAATCCACATATAGTCCTAAAACACGGACATTCTCTTACATAACAAAATTAGATGAAGGAATTTTAACAGTGATGTATTAAAACGTTCTAATATATAGCCCATTTTCAAAATCTTCCAATTGTCTCCAAAGTGGCCTTTAGGCAATAGCTCATTTCCCCGGAATATCCTGAGCCTAGTTTCATTTGTGAAAGTCACCCATAAGAATAATTTTCTTTAAACAGAGTAAAAACTATTTGAAGACAGGTATACATGTATCTTTAGGTTAGATATCACTCATTCTTTCAACTTTACCTCCCAGGATAAGATTGAAGAGCTTTCTCCATTCTGACAATCTGGGACTAATTTGTTACCACTAAAATGCAGCACCCAGAACTAGACATACTACTGCACATGTGGTTTAACATAAAGAATATCTGAGGCTTGAATGCTACAATTCTGTTATTACAATTTAATTTCATTATAAAAGGCCATTTTTTATAAATTTTTTTTGCAAAATATTAAGAATTCCTTTATTTGAGCTGCAAAAAAGGCTACATAACAAACCAGCCTGAAAGTCAGTGCCTGACACCCGGCATTGTGTGTCATATTTGGGGGTCTGTGGGTGACTTCATGTGGCCTATCTCTGTCTCGGGCTTGGTTTTAGGCAGAGTGCAGGTCTGTTTATGCAGCTCTCAACATCTCTGATTCAGTGGCTATCCAAAATGTTTTTGAGATGACTGGCAAGAGTGCAGAAGGGCTTATGAAAATGCACAGTGCCTCCCAGGGCAAGCTGCAGACTTGCCCACTGTGGCTTCTGCCCACATTAAAGGTCACTTCCAACCACAATTTATACTGAGTATGCAGCTGATTTTTCTGAGCTTGTGAAGGGTGAAGGTTTTAAAATTCAATACTATCAGTTTTGTATACTAAGACTAATATTTCCAGTTGGTGCACCCTTTTGATTATGAACTGTAATCGGATACACTGATTCTATCAACTGTAACAATAATGGCTACTATTTACTGAGAATCTACTTTAAGTATCTTAACTGCTTATATATATTTTATCCTCACAACCACAAAATACCAGGAAACCTGTGAATACATTGAACATAAAACACATTGTGCAAGTTTCCTACCTTATCAAGAGTAAAGAGATCAAGAAGTTGATCAGTTCCCATACTCTGCAAACTAGAATTCTCTTGGCTAATAACGGTATTAGCTATGTTCATCTTGAATTTCTGCAAACCCATTATTTTCTCTTCCAATGTTCCTCTGGTTATTAATCGGTAAACATTAACTACGCGTTTCTAAATGAGAAAAACAATTAAGCAATTGTAGTACAAGCTGATAGGTTCTGTGGTTTACCAAGTCAGGGGGCTTATCCTAAGCACTTCTGTTTTTCTCTTTCCATATTTTTTGATTGGTGCATTATATTTGTATATATGATGGGAATTGTTACATATTCGTATATGCAAATTCAGACTGGATTTTTTTTTTTTGGTCTGGCTCCACGAGTTCAAAATCTATGCAAGAGTCATAGACTATTAGGGAGGGACAGTGACCAGGTTTTCTTAGTCCAGCACCTCATTTAATGCAGAAGGAAATGGTACTACAAAGAGTCAAGTGACTTATCAAAGACCACACCACTTGTTAACACCAGAGCAAGAGCTTGAACCAAATCTTCCTGTCTTTTTTGTTGATGGCAGGGGGCAGTGTGGGGGAGTATTTTCCCCAGGGCACCAGGTAACACATGTATATGAAAGGTGACTTTTACCTGCCCAATGCGATGGGCCCGGTCCATAGCTTGTAGATCTCGCATGGGATTCCAGTCATGCTCCACAAATACTACTGTATCAGCGCCTGTCAAGTTAAGCCCCAGGCCACCAACATGAGTTGTAAGTAAGAGAACATCTATGGATGGATCATTGTTAAACCTAAAAGTATAGATATCAAAAAATAAAATTAGTACATTTCTTACTAAGGCTCTTATTAGAGAAATGGTTTAATAAAAATTAAAGAAAACAAATGAAAACACTGTTACGTGGTTATTTCTATAATCTGAGATGAAAATAACCTCTTTTAAAACACATAAATATCTTTGGTAGAAACAATCCATTCTATACTGTCACAAATTTCATACACAATATAATAAGGCCAACTAAATTGTATTTTATAAAAGATAAAGACTAAGTTATAAAACTAGAACACTAAATATAAATAAGATAAAATCCAGAGACAGAAGTGTGGGGAACGGGTTACTTCATTCAGGGAGGGTAGAAGATGAGCCTGTGGGAGGTTGCTACTATTTTACTAGCCCTCGAAAATATTGATGAAGGACATCTAGCAGTTTCTAGGAAAAAGAAAATCTAATGTCATTAACTTTAAAAATAGCAACTCCCAAATCACCATTACATTCTTAAATGAGTCAACAATGAGCTTTCAACTTTATTATTGTTATGTTAATACAGTATAGCTCTGTAAGGGTATTACCATTATTTCTATTTTAGAGGGAGTGGAAGCACTGTTTAAATAGTAGAATCAGGTGTCACACCTGGTTGGTCTCCCTCCAAACCCCCCCCCCCCCCCAATGGATCTCTAACTGTATTGTGCCTAACAATCTTTTAGACTTGTTAAAAATGCCCAAAGTCAGCAGACTTGGGAAAGAAACCAGGAATATGCATTTTTTAGAAAAGCAATACTGAGATTTTTGAAGCAGGCCACACCAATTCTGCTTCCTGAATGGGCCAACTTCCAAGAGGAATCAGAATGGAGACTTTAGCTAAGTCACTTTTTTGCTTCCTCCCACCTAAGTCCCTAAAAATGTAAAGGAGAAAGAATTCTCTTAAATTTATTCCATGCTTTTCAGAGTTCTTTCTTAATATACTTTTTCATTTATTGAATTGTATTTCTATATTCTTGTATTTAAAAAGGATTTGTTTGGGTTCAATTATATAATAAGAAAACATTTGCAGATATTTAACCAATGAAAATACCTCACAAGGCAAACTTCTACATAAGTAATAATGCATATACTATACCCTGATTTATATTAACAGTTTTGGGAGCCACTTACCGGGAAACAATGGAATGTCTCTGACCAGGAGGTATGCTGCCATCTAATCTCAAATAAGTGACAGAGGGCAGGTGAGGTTTCAGCAGGTCATGTTCTACTATATCAAGCATACTTTTAAGCTGACAGAAGATCAGTATCCTGTGCTGGGCCACAACAGACTCTGTGCCACTCTCTGAAGTGCTGCCATTTCCCAAACCACAGTCCAACAGCAACTTGGAAAAAGAAATCATTAGGTGCTCAATCAAGCAGACAACAATTCTCACTGTGACAAGTATTTTTGAGATTAGTTCTCTGGGCTGTAATCTGTCACCCTTAAACCTCTGGAACTAGTTTTTTAGGTGCTCAGACTTAAAGAGTTCCTTGGTCACCTCTTTAGGAGGTCACATCTAACGAGGATTTCTCACTTCTCCTTAGTTCTCTGAAGCTCACTGGAGCCTCAATAAGTGTTTAGTGAAAGTAATAACAAAGAAGATGCCCCAGGCAAAATGGCTCATAAAAGATTATGAAAAAAAGAAAGAGTGAAGAATACATAATGAAGCAACTACATTGGAGAGAACCAAAAGCATATTGCTAGATCCTGGATTCCTGACAAGAGTCCCCCTTTAATAGCATACTGCCACAGATCTTTTATATTTCCTGTACCCTAAATGATGCAGTGCATTCAAGATAGTTGTAAGCCAATGTTCACTATAGCATTATTCAGAATAGCCAAAAGGCAGAAACAACCAAATATCAACTCATGAATCAACCCATAAATGCACAAATAAAATGAAGTACCTATATATCTTACAACATGGAAAAATCTTTAAAATATTACAGCGAGTGAAATAAGCCTGTCAAAAAGGACAAATATTATATGATTATAATTGTATGACATATTTAAAATAAGTAAATTCACAGATATACAAAATAGATTAACCCACTAAGTTTTTAATTCTGTATTTCAATGAAATTGACACAGGTGCATTAAAATAGGCTGGAAATCACAATCTAGAGCTTATGTAATCTTTATCCACTATATGTGAAAAAAATACATATTTTCAAATGTTCTACTCATATACCAGTTACTTTTCTCAAAAGAATTCAAAAACCATTTATTTCAAAGTGATCATAAGTGGTGTGTGTGTGTGTGTGTGTGTGTGTGTGTATATATATATATATATATATGTTTTTTTTTTTTTTTCCCCAGTTCTGGGAATGCATGGTAGTCAAGCATTCTATCACTGAGCTATATCCCCAGACTTCAATTTAACATTTCGATAGGTTTTCCACATCTGAGATGATGGAACACAATGGGTTAAAGACTGCATGGTGCTAGGAGAAGGGAAAGTGATGGGCACAGAGTTTCTGGATGATGGAAATATGGATGGTGGTGATGACTGTATAACACTATGAATGTAATTAATGTCACAAAACTGCACACTTAAAAATAGTTTAAAAAGCATACAGTTTTCAAAAAGAGCTATATAAAAAAATTAAGCCAAATTTATACATAAATGGTGAATGCATCAATAATCTTTGGGAAAAGCAAATCTACCTAGTGTTATACATCAGGAACATATCTTATCATTAAAAGATATACATACTTGTTTCAAAGCTGAGAGTTTAGGAGCATGTTGAATATCATGAAGAGAAGAATTCTGAACTGCCAGTTTTTCAGTAGTGCTCTTGAACTCTGGATGTTGAGGTGTTAAGACTAATGCTGGATGGTTGCACAGTTTACGTAAGTATTGTAATGCCTTTAAGAGGGAAAAAGTATACATAGTCCATTTCACATACCATGAAAGTTTACTTATGTATTTTGTTAATCCAACTATATATATATAGCCTTTTTTTCTTGGAAAACTCCCTACTCATTCTTCAAGAACCCATTCAAATGTCTCATTCATAGTTCTTGTACAGTTTGTGTATTTCTAAGAATGCAATTTGTAATTTGAAAACATTGTATTGTTTATGTCTGCCTCCACAACTAAACAATGAGCTTCTCATGGCAAAGAAAATGTCTTACTCATCAGCTCTTTTAAAACTCTTTCACACTTAAAGTGCCGATAATGTAGACAGATGCTTCTAGAACCAATATTCATTTTCTAAAGAAGGATTTCTCAAACTTTTGTGAGTATAAATTTTTTTGAGGATCTTATAAACCTGCAAGCCTCTCCCTAGTCTAACTAGAAAGCATTCTAATTCAATAGGTGTGGTGGTGGGGGCAGGAAAGTGAAGCTAGGTGACTGAGAAACAGAATACTATAGGGTTTCTTCTCTAATTCAACCACGTTCTTTTTCTTCTGCCTTTTACTTGGCTTATGATTTGAGTCTCACCTTTAACACAGGTTTTGTATTGGTAAGCTCTACTGACAAGGCTCAACATTGCTGAGCACTATGATAAAAATTGTGTGGGAGAGGAATTAAGTCTTCACAACCACCTCGTCCCTCTCCTGTTTTTAAAAATGCCACAATAATTGATTTTGCATGGTGGAACAGTTCAAGAGGTAAAGAAAAAAATGGGCTGACACTTACCACTTCTTTTTCTTTTACTAGTCTGTCAAGCACATGAGACATGATCTGTCTCAAGACTTTTCTATCTTCTGCCTAGAATCACCTCCCCACACCTATCTGCATGCCTTAATTCTCCTTCAGATCTCTGCTTCAATGTCACTTTCTCAGGAAGGCCCTGACTCCTCTAATTAAAAACCATAAGCTACCCTGAACTCCTGTATAAAGTCCCACTCTCTGCTTTATTTTTAAATTTTCTCTTAAATAATATGTATTTTGCTGTCTCTACAAGGGAGAGTCTGTTTTGTCCGCTGATTTTATTCGTTTTTAAGGTGCTAGGGATCAAATCCAGGCCCTCATACATGCTATGTGCTAGGTAAGCACTTTATTACTGAGCTATACCCACAGCCCATTGTCTACTGCTTTAATTCTAGAGCTTAGAAAAGTTATTGCCATGTGGTAGTTTTGGAATGGGAAATTTTTTTTTTTTTTTTGGTACTGAGGATTGAACTCAGGGGCACTTAACCACTGAGCCACAGCCCTTTATTTAGAGACAGGGGCTCACTGATTTGCTTAGCGCTAAGTTGCTAAAGCTGGCTTTGAACTCGTGATCCTCCTGCCTCAGACTCCCTAGCCTCTGGGATTACAGGCATGCACCATCACATCTGGTGGGAAAGATTCTTAATTCTAAAACCCTTCTTTGTATGCAATATGCAAACATATTACATTTTGTACATTTAATATTATTTTCTAAATAAATAGGTACTTTGACCTATTTTGGTTTATATGCAATACTGAAAAAGATTTAAACTCATATTTTAGTGTTCTGTATAAAAACTGTCCCATTTAAAAATAGTCTTTAACATTTAAAAAAAAGTAGACTAGATAAACTATACCTGGAATACATGGCCTGTAGCTTTAAGCTTTGGTTTTTCAGTTTCTTCAGAAAGTGCAGCTGAAGAAACTGTTTCATCAACATCACACTTGGCACGAGATTTGGCAAAATCTTCATAGAGCTGAACCTGTACAATTGCCCCCATGAAAACAGTTAAGTATATAATAAACCCTCATGAAGGAAAAAAATTATCTACAATTCGCTACTGATATTATAGATTATCTACTCCATCTTGGGTAAATTCCTTTAAATTTACATTTAGAAAAAGCATATTAAGTTTGGTTGTTAAAGCATTAAAAATACTAGTCAAATAGTCCTATATTCAGTTTTCCTATTGTTTAGGAAAATAAATACTAATAAAAGAGAACCTGAACCCTTACGAATAAATGAAAAAATTCTTCCTTAAATATAAAGTTATGTGATTGAGACCCTATTAAGTAGATTTCAAGATGAAATGTGAAAAGAGTGTTACCACTAGCTTAAAAAGGGAACTCTTATCAAGTTTAAAGTATAACCTTTGGGGTCTGGGCTCCTGCACGGTACATACTAAAATAATGTAAAAGGGAATAAAATCTAGAGGGCTAAAGAACAGAATTCAAACAATTAAAACCTGAGAATGCTAAACAAAGCCAAAATGTCACTTCTCTCTGGAGCTTTCAAATGTGTTATATGCATATGTTATAGCATCACCACCAGTGTATCACCAGAGATTTTTCTTCCATAGAGCATCTTTTTTAAATTGCACAAATGTAATTAGCCCAAGTTTTGCAAATGAAAGAACGGAAGACCAGCGAGATGAGGTACAGAAGAATCATGGAGCTCTCAGCTTCCAGACTAGTATCCTGCCCACTAAACCAAGTCAAATTTATCAACACTAGCGAACAGGTTGTTTATACACTAGAGGCAAGGGAGGTAAGTAAAGGTTTCTAGATGTATCTTCCATTCATTTGACCAGAAATAGATGGATGCATACTTGAGTGTACAGTGAACATTCAAACAGATAACTAAGAAGCCATATCTTACTGTCAAGTGACAGTTTCCATTTACATTCTTAGAAAAGTGTAAGAAAAGGTTCACAATAAAGTCCTCTGATAAAAATCAGAACTATGCAGAAAACAAATTTAATCTGTACCATTAATGGGAAATGTTCAATATTTCAAAGATGATAAAGTCCCACTCACCAAGGTTTGAAACTCAGCCCTGATATATTTGAACTCTATGACTACAGGTAAGTTGCTTAATTTTCCTGAACTTTGCTTTCCTTACTTGCAAAATGGGGATTAACAATAACTATAATGCTACTGTGAGGATGACATCAACATTCATAAGCAGATTTTTTAGCCCTAACAAACACTGGTTTATAGTAGCCCCCCAATCCATGGTTTTGTTGTTATTTCAATGATCTATGTCTAAAAATATTAAATGGAAAATTCCAGAAATAATTCATACATTTTAAAATGTGCTATTCCAGGTAGTGTGATGAAACCTTGCACCATCCACTCTGTTCTGCTAGGGATGTGAATTACCCTGTTGTAGAGCATAAACACTACCTGCTCATTAGTCACTTAGTTACATCTCCATTATCAGATCAAGTGCCATGGCATCACAAAGTCTGTGTTCCAAAAATACTTATTTAACTTAATAATGTCCCCAAAGCACAAGAATAGCAATACTGACAATTTGGATATGAAAAAAGCAGTCATATCTTTGAGTGAAAAAGGTGAAAGCTCTTAATGAGGAAAGAAGAAGAAATCATATGCTCAGATCTATAGTATGAATAAAACACAGTATACGTAGGTTTTAGTACTATTTGTGGTTTTCAGGTATCCATAGGAGGTCTTGGAACGAATGTATCCTCCACGGATAAGAAGGGACTATTATATTTCTTCATCAATTTAACCTTGCAACCTCTTCAATTAACTAGACATTTAAGAATGCAACTATGACACTGGATTTTGTTCTTATGCTAAATTCTAAGTGCACACATCTAAACTCATATCCATATAATTAGACAGATTCAGTTACCCTTATTTATATCTATTTGAAACAGTGTTCCTAAAGGTAGGGAAGTCAAACCTATATTTGAGTGATAAAAAAAAGACTAAACCCCTTTGCTCAATACTTGTAGTTTATAGAAGACATTTTGCTAATAAGCACAATCACCAGATTCCTAACCTGGAGAGGACTAAGAGTACAATAATAATCCTGAATAATTTTAGGTGGGAGATCCTGTAAAACATCTTCTTTCATTCTTCTCAAAAGAAATGGCAGGACTTGGCGATGCAGTGCATCCATTGCAAGAACACCTGTAAATAACAAGAGAAAATGACTTTTTAAAAGTTAGGAATTAATTACAATCACTAACATAGGCTCTATAATTAAATCTCTTTCATACCTGCTTCTTGTTCTCTACTGGAACTTCGAGCATCTCTACTTGCTAATATAGGTTTACCATATCGAGCAGCAAACTGGCGTTCAGTACCCAAAAATCCTGGCATGAGGAAATCGAACAACGACCACAGCTCCAAAACATTGTTCTTAATATAAAAAAAGGAATTCTGATTATTTTTTGTACTGGGCTCATTTCCTGACACTTAAGAATGTGGTGATTATCTCCCATTTGTGTCATCATAGTGGGCTTTTGTTAATGTTCCATTTTTTAAGTGTATGGTACAAATCTATTTTCAGATCAGTATCCTTGGAGAAAATATTCCATCCTATTTGGGGGAAATCTAGTCTTCTCCATCAGATTAGACTAGGTCCACAGTGTTTATACGCTACTGCTAGCACCCATGAAGCAGTAAAATAGAACAGCAGAAAATTTTTGATTTTTTTTAGTTTATCTTTGATACCCACATTAACAGCAAGATTTAAGGAACTTGGCCAACAAATACCATGTCTTCAACAAAGAAAACCTATAATAGTTTAATTATAATGTCAAGTCCACCCAGTATTTATGAGTCATGAAGCAAAAGCATAGGTTCTTTCCAAATCTACTGTTTGAAGTTTTACTGGGTTGTGGGGAGTGGGGAATCAGCATTTTTACCATTTTGGATGCTTTCCCAGATGTGAATTCCATTGTTCCCTTTCCCTTAACTCCCCCTTCCAAAAGCCCGTCATCTTGCTCAGGCTCTGGGTCACCAGCTGTTCTGCCCTCCCATATGCATACCCTTCTAATCCCACTCAGGCTCTTCAGTGGAGAAACCCACCTGACAGCAGAGTAAAACTGTTTAAATGGAGAAGGGGGAAGAAAGAGGGCCTTTAACTAGACAAAATCCAAAAAACTTCTGATGTCTGAACCAAGTAACACAATTATTTAAAACTACTGTGATATTTTTATAAGACTTTAAATTGAAGAAAAACAAAATTCGATAATTCAAGCCTACTGAGTCTTCTTTTCCCTTTTAAATGTACCTAAAAAACTTCTGACAAGTTTGTCTCATGGTTATTAAAATCTGTAGTGTTCACTTAATGAACAAAACCCCAACCCTTATAATAATCACCAAAAATAAATTCAAACAAAAAGTAATGAAGAACTACCAATTTTTAGAGTCAGGAGGAATCTCTTTGACCACTTGGTGTTCACTCTCCCACTGATTGGAAATAATCAAGGATATTTTCCTATCAGAGGAGTTGGTTATCCAGGCTAGATATGAATATTTGCAACCAACTCCAACAATGGAATCTTTCAAAAGTACATGAAGATACCTGTGTATTCACCCATCTCTTTCCTTTTTCAAGATAAACTTTTACAATTGTTTCCCTTCAACTGCCTCCTGATATCAGATATTCATACATTCATTATATAATGATTCATTTTCTCAATTGGTTCTAGCTTTTCAATATTAAATCAGATTGCAGTGTTATACTACAGAAGGAGAATTGTCAGTTTGGAGTAGAGTCTGACATCTTTCATACTTGGACACAAGATTTGTATTTACATAGCCTAAAATTACATTTTAAATATGACCTTTAAATCCTGGTCTGTTCAGATACTGCTATATTACTGCTATATTCCAAATGAATCATTATAAAAACGACATAGGGGCTGGGGACAAAGCTCAGTTGGTAGAGTACTTGCCTCACATGCACAAGACCCTAGGTTCAATCCCCAGCAACACACACACACACACACACACACACACACACAGCAAAAACAACATAATTACCAGAAAATAATTATCCTCCCTATAAATTAAACATATCCTTTCATTAATTCACTGACAATTGCCAAGCCTACTCTCTACTTGTTAAATGTTTTTCAGAAAGAAAATAGGAAGAACAGTAAATAATTACCTGGATTGGGGTTCCAGAAAGAATAATCCTATAATTAGCAGTCAGTTGTTTTACTGCTTTTGACAATTTTGTTTTTCCATTTTGATGACATGGCCTTCATCAAGAATACAGTAGTTAAATTTAATATTTCTAAGGGAGAATAAATAGAAAATTTTAGAATATTTTACCGTATGTTAGGAACTATATGAAGAATCTCAAAAGCAGGAAAATATGAAGTTTCTTCATATTTGATAATATTTCTCTAAAGAAAAATATTTTAATTCTTACCTAAAAAAATCTATGTCATTCCTCACAACATCATATGAAGCCACTATCAGATTATGCCTTTTTACTTGATGCTGTAACCTTCATTTAAAAAAGGGAAAAAAAATTAGGAAAATTAGGAAAAAAATTAGGAAAATTCAAGTTTTAAATGTAAATTTAATAGTAAAACTACAATTACCATTATATTAAATATTTCAATCTGCTTCAGTATGCCTATTAAACCCTTCTGCTTAGTCTCTACATATGAGATGCTAGTCTCCTTATGATGTGGTCTTGTTACTCTATTCAGTTTGATGAGAAAAGAGATGAACACTTGATTCAAAATGTGGTGGGCATTTTAAACTTGATTTGCCAACATCTCTTCTGTGGGGGTATTTTTTTTTTTTTTTTAAACCATTCCAAGTGGTCCTGGGGGTGGTGTGGTATACAGAGGGTTATCATCACATATTCCCATAATCAACAAGAAGATGAAGTATATCAGAATCAGCTTGAGCAATTCACAATATTTTATCCTCTGGCCATAGAGGTTGGTTTGGAAATATAATCCAAACAGGCCAGTCAGTCATGTCTAGTATTGATATATTCCTGACAGGAGAGGGAAGATTTGTTTACTATAGTTGTCAAACTGGGACAATGTCACTAAAAGAGCTAACTAACTAGTTCTTCCCATGGTCACCTTTCCACTAACAGTAGACTGAAGTTCAGCAGAGATCAATATAATAAACTGGGGAGGAAGAGCAAATGAGAGTAATCTAGATGTGCCTGAAGCAAGAATTCATCCCTAAAATTCTCAAGATACTGAATGAATTTTCCTGTTTGCTTAAGCTAGTTTGAAATGAATTGTTATTACTTGCCAATGAATTCTAACCAAGGGGCACTTGCCAATGAATTCTAACCAAGGGGCACTTGCCAATGAATTCTAACTTAGAGTAAATTGCTCAAAAGTGCAAGCTTCTGAGCTGCCTGGGTACAAATCCTCACTCTGCCCACCTTTTTTAGCTGAATGATCTTGGACCCAGGCCTTAAACTCTATATCTCTAAATGGAAAAGTGTTATCGCATACAGTGAATATACAACTTTACATAAATATAAAAGTGCTTACAATAATCCCTGGTCAAAATTTTTCATAACTTTATTTAATGTCAGCTGTTAATACAGAAGGGCAGCCAAGGCTATGGTTTAATCAGCAACCTATGACTAGCCAAGCTTTACAAGATAAAATGAAATAAATGAACTTCCAATCTTCAAAATTTATAGTTAGAAACATGAAGAGGTGTACTAATTAACAGCAAGGGGGTAAAGCAATAAGAACTCTAGTGCTGAAATGGCAGTGGAGTAGTTAGAGCAATTACTGTGAACCAAAAGCATCTTTGAGAAAAGGGAAGGAAGAAGGAGGACAGTGCAAAGGGGAATTCTTACAGAAGTAGGTAAAGAATGAAAACATAATAGAAGCAGCAAGAAGAGTACTATGGTAACAAGACTTCTCAAAGGAGCATACAGAACTAACTTGGTTCCAGATAGCTCCCCAGCTCCAATACTTAGTCCAGCTGATTGTACAATGGTTTAAAATACCTGAATTTTGATAACCTTCACTGATGATATCTTCCCAAAGTACACTCACCTTTCTTAAATGAGTGATTTTCGATCTTATCACTAAAAGACCTAAATAGAATTCATTTTTAAATAAATTTTACTCTTTCAAACTACAAGAGGATTAAACATATTTCTGTTGTATAACTCTTACCTTATTCGTTCAGTGGGAGGTCCAGTATAGTGCAAGGGATTGAGATACTCTCTGGAGCAAAATTTACCTACTTCATCCACCCAGTGACCTGTTAATGTTGGTGGAACAAACCACCAAGGAAGGAAGTGGCATACATTCTGCCAGTTTTGATCTTGCATATTCCTGGGCCCTTTACAAAGCAAAACACAACAAACTTACCAGCCTGTTTATATTTCTCAGAATCTAGAAATCTTAGTTTAAACTAAAATTTTAAATTACCTGTGACAATGATCTCCTGCTAGAATGCAGATGGACTGTAAAGTTTTTCCTAAGCCCATGTCATCACACAGAATTCCATGCAATTTATATTTATTAAGAAATGCCAACCAGTTCACACCATCCTGTAAAGTTAGAAGGAAAAATTATAAATTTGAATGGATCATAAAATTTTTTTCTTACAAAAAACATGTTTGCACAGACCAAAAATCTTTATATAAGCAAAAGATAAATAAATGGGTATGAGACACTGAACACAGATTTTACGAGGTTGATTTAAAAAATTCTTCAAGGTATATTGAAGAGGAAATATAACTATTTCTATTTACAACATAAATATACAACTTACCTGCTGATATTTTCTTAGTTCAGCATTGATTGGTACTGGAATTTTATAATTTTCTAACTTTTTCCCGTCTAACAACTGTTCCAAAAAGTGTCGCTCTTTTGCTTTCAATTGGATTAATTCTTCTGACATGTTTGGAGGGTCTGGAATGCCTGCCTAAAATGATTTTTTAAAATGTATTAAAACTATTTAGTCACAATTTTTTTCTTTCTCAAATATATCTAATAAGTCTTACCAAACATAAATATGCAGAAAAAAATATTCAAAACAGTATGGTTTTAAAGACTTAAAGACAAACAAGTCTAAATAATTTGATAGCTTGAATCAGACTATTAAGAAAACATGAGGTATTTTAAAGAACACAGATACAACTTAATTTTCCCATACCATGCATTACTCGATAAAAAGGTAAATAAAAGTTACATAGTTTAAATTAAATGTTGTAATTGGAGCTTCTCAATTTAGTGTTGTAATGCCCTCTGGTATTTGCTCTCAAAATGTGGTCTAGATAGATCCCTGCAGATGTAATCCCTGTGGTAGGGACCCCTTATGGATCCCTAAGACCATTTTTATCATTTCAGAATAATTTGAATTAATTTTTTTGAGTGTTAGGGACTGAATTCTGGACCTCCAATATGATTTCATAATAAAACAAAGCCAATATCTGTATTTTCATTGTGGTGACATCTGCACAAAGTCTGATAGGCAAAACTGATGTATCATGAAGAATCACTGCAATGCACCAAGATGTACTAGTAGTCACTATTCCTCACTATCCACTAGCATTTTTAAAAAGTTTCACTTAAGAATGTAATTGATAAAGGAATAAAAATGACTATTACCAAACCTCAATCTTTGAATACATCTGTTAACATTCTGTGAGATAAAATGTGAAATATACATAAAGTATTTCTGCTTGTCAGAATATTATATATTGAGGAAAAGTATTTATGAGATTGTTTAAATTGGGTCTTGAATAAGCCATTGCTTTATTTTTTTCTTTATAAAAGTGAACTAAAGTCTTCAGCACTCCAAAAACTCTGTGGTGTTCATTCACCCTGAATATATCCAACATTTCATTATTGGCTAATCTCATATTTTTTAAAGATAATGATTGCTAAACTTGGATCTACACACAAGAATTTATATTTCAACAAATTTTGCCATGGAGACAGACAGAATGTACATTAGTATACTTTTTTTTTTTTTTTTTTTTTTTTAATAAATGGAACAACACTTTACGTGAGAGGATTGTTGAGCCATTGGCATTCTGATTGGAATATTTGGTTGACATTTTCTTAGAAATTAACCTGAAAATAACTGAAATAACTTGTTGCCACTGATAAAATTCAAGTTTTTCAGAGAAAGTAACATGCTTTCTAATATTTAATTTTATCCTGGTGATATTAATGAACATCTTTTTAAAAAATATATAATGAAATGTATCAACTTGTGGGAGACCAATATTTTCTAAATGACCAATACAAATGTTATAAAACGTATGAGTAAAAGATTCATTCAGAAGTGTAAGATAAACCAATGGATTTTTAAGTGAGAAGGTATGAAACATTCCTTGATAGAACTTTAGATTCTCACTGCCCAGAATATTTTAAAGATTTTCTCTTTTTAAGTTTTGTATGTTTTTAGGTCAAAATATATCCACAATTACTTGAAAAGACATCAAAAGATTGCTCCTTTTTCAACTGCCTATCTCTCTGATAGCTGGACTTTCTTCATCTACCTCAACCAAACAACAATATCTCAACAGACTGTATACCTAAGCAAATATGAGTCTAGCTATCTACCAGTAGGACACACATAAAAAGATTTGCAAAAATATGTAACAATGTCACCCTTCTCACTGTTGTTTTAGGAAAGTTATTTTCATAAAATAAATTATAACATATAAAAGGTTGTTTTTTAAATGAATTTTTAAAAAATGCCCAGTTTCAATTTCTATTCTAGAAAATATGATAAACCAAAGCTCTTTGGGACTTCAATTTTCAGAGTGTAAAGAGGTTCTGATGATAACAATGAAAAAAAAGAAATCCAGAAAATAATTCCATTTATAATAGCATTAAAACAAAAACTTAGGCCAGGCATAGTGATGCACATTTGTAATCCAGGCTATTTGAGAGGCTGAGGCAGGAGAATTACAAGTTCAAGGTCATCCTGAACAACTCAGCCAGACCATCTCAAAATAAAATTTTAAAAAGGGGGAGTGTAACTCAGTGGTAGAGTACTTGCCTACTATGTACCTGGATTCAGTCCCCAGTGCCACCAAAAACAACAACAAAATTTCCAGGAATAAATTCAACCTCTATTTATGTAATCTCTATTCAAAAATTCATGGCATTTTTTTAAAAATAGAAAAACAATTCTAAACACTCCTAAAATTTATATGGAACCACAAAGCCCTGAATAGCAATGCAATCTTTAACGAAAAGATTTGTTATATTTCCAGCCCTGCAGTATATATTAAATAAGGCAGCTCAGTAATAGAGACTTGCTTAGAATGTGCAATCCCTGAATTTGATCCCCAGCACCACAATAGTAAGTAGTAAGTAATAAAGAGATCTACAAAGCTGTAGTAATTAAACAGCATGGTACTGGCATAAAATCAAATATACAGACTGATCTTTGACAGGGTTCCAAGAACACAAGAGGGAAAAACAATTTCTTCAATAGATGATACTAGGAAAATTGGATAGACAAAAATCAGGTCACAATGGACCACACTTTCTATTAGTCTGGTTTTTGTTACCTGAAGCTGAGTAACTTTCTTTTGAAAAAAGGTTTATTGAGTTCACAGTTTTGGGGATTTAAGGGCATGGTACCAGCATATGCGCATCTCTGTTAAAGGCCCCATGGCAGATGGCACCACAATCATGGGAGCACATGGAGAGGAAGAGATTACTTTGAAACAGGAAACGAGAGAGCAATTCAGGACTCAGGTGTTGGGCATGCTCTTAAAATTACTCTCTTTGAGACTAACTAAGGGTCCCATGAAACCACCTCAATCACTCTGGCACACTCAATGACCTAACGACCTCCCCAATAGTCTACATCTCTTTTTGTATTTTTTTATTTTTTAAATATGTTGTTCTAATTGTGGGTGGACACAATAACTTTATTTATGTGGTACTGAGGAACAAACCCAGGGCTTCATGCATGCTAGGTGAGAACTCTACCACTGAGCCACAACCCCCAGCCCTAGTCTTCACCTCTTAACATTACCACACTAGGGTCAACCTTCCAGTGTATAAGCCCTTGGGAGGGATAAACCACATCCAAACCACAGCTGACTTCAACTTAAGACCTGAAACATAAACTACAAAAGAAAATAGGCAACTGACTTGACATTGGTCCATACAATGATTTTTTTGGATAAAATCCAAAAGCACAGGAAACAAAAGCAAACAGACTAGGGAGATCCAAGATGGCAGACTAGAGGGAGGCTGCGTTCCTTGTTGCTCCGTAACTCCAGTTTCAAGCAGAGGATATCTGTTCTTGGTAAGGCAGTTTTGGTGCTCATCCATCCCCTGGTGTTTACCCCATTTGCCTGCTGTGATCACCTGCAATCTGCCAGCATATCGACACCTTTTTTGAGTGCAGACTGCTCACTGTCGGGCGTCTATCATCCGCCATTTGCCTGCCTCTCGCCTGTCCATTGCCTGCTTTACACCTATCCATTACCCAACGCACCAGGTTCACCTCCGATTGTCCAACAACAGTCAGCAAACTGATCGCCGACCGCCAATGGAGCACCAGCTGCCTGCTGTTGCTTGGAAGTTCACTGTTACAGTACCTGCAGGTTTGATTACACGTGGTTGCCGCCATTTTGAGACAACAGCCAGGCCCTGTAGGACCCCTGGCCGGACTGACTGAGCCCAACCTCCAGGATCCCTCAGCCCGATCCATCACTCCCTGCCTCTGGGGCCCTCACATCAACTGACTGCTCCCTGCCGCCAGGATCCCCAGACCGACTGATTGCAACCAGCCTCTAGGATCCCACAACCACACCAAACACACCCGACCTCCAAGACCCCTGCCTGACCAACTGCATCCGCCTCCTGGTCCTCCTGCTGCCACGGCCACACCCTGAGCTGCAGTTCCCCATTTGCCAACACATTTTGAAGCCAGAGCAGCCATCTTGGATAATCCTGGAAAACAGAACTCTGATCTTTAGGTGGGGCAAACCCACCCTGAGACTCCTGCTGGAGGCTTGAAGCTCATTGTCAGGTACCTCTATGCATCAGGCTACTGAACTCTGGGAGGTTTCTTTACTATATGACTGTTATACTGTAGATTTCTTTTTTCCTCCACTTTTCTTGCTCTCTTTTCCTTTTATTTACCTGTTCCCTCAGAGTCTCTTTCTCCCTTTTTTGCATGCTAACATCCAATTTCTTTTGATTACACTCTCACCCTTTCTATTATTATATACTTCTGTTATATTCTTTTCTTATCCCATTAACAGCCACATTCTACATCCCTCTGCATCCTCTTTGTACTCCATTTGAAACTGCAGACCTTATTGCAAATTTCTTTGTTTTACTGAAGATAATATTTGAACTCATTCTGTTTACTATGACAATTTTGTTATTGTCCTCATAGGGGCTATTTGGTCTAGGATTGCATAGTGTCTGATTTGGGCACTGCTAATATTGATCTCCCCTAAAGAAAGGGCTTTGGAAACCTAGTGGGCCACTATAAGCCTATGGGGGAAAATCTGTAATACCCCAGATCTGCACTGCTAGAGGGGAAGATACATGAACAACATGAAAAAACAAGGGAAGAAAATGATCCAAACAAATCTAGATTCTATAGTAATAGAATCCAATGACAGTGTGTGGAGAAGAAATGTCAGAAAAGGACTTCAGATTATACATGATTAAGATGATTCGCAAAGCAAAGGATGAGATAAGAGAGCAAATGCAGGCAATGAATGATAATACTAATAAGCTGAAAGAGCAACTGCAGGAAGCAAAAAATCATTTCAACAAAGAGATAGAGATTCTCAAAAAAAAACCAAATGGAAATCCTTGAAATGAAGGAAGCAATAACCAAATAAAAAATTCAATGGAAAGCATACACCAAAAGACTACACCACTTGAAGACAGAACCTCAGACAATGAAGACAAAATATTTAATCTTGAAAATAAAGTTGCCCAAACAGAGAAGATGGTAAGAAATCATGAACAGAATCTCCAAGAACTATGGGACACCATGAAAAGACTAAATTTAAGAATTATTGGGATTGAGGAAGGCACAGAGATACAAACCAAGGAATGGACAACCTATTCAATGAAATAATATCAGAAAATTTCCTAAACCTGAAGAATGAAATGGAAAATCAAATACAAGAGGCTTATAGAACACCAAATGCACAAAATCACAACAGATCCACACCAAGGCACATTATAATGAAAATGCCTAACATTCAAAATAAAGAAAGGATTATGAAGGCCGTGAGAGAAAAGCATCTGATTACATATAGGGGGAGGACCAATGAGGATAGCAGCCGACTCCTCAACCCAGATTCCAAAAGCTAGAAGGGCCTGGAACAACGTATTTCAAGCTCTGAAAGAACATGGTTGCCAACCAAGAATCCTATACCCAGCAAAACTAACCTTCAGATTTGAAGATGAAATAAAATCCTTCCATGATAAACAAAAGTTAAAAGAATTTACAAATAGAAAGCCTGCACTACAGAATGTTCTCAACAAAATATTCCATGAGGAGGAAATGAAAACAACAAAGGAGGTCAGCAAAGGGAGGAACTACCTTAGAGAAAAACCACTCAAAGGAGAAACCAAGCCAACTTAAAAAGCAAAAATAAGCCAAATGACTGGGAATACAAATCATTTCTCAATAATAACTCTGAACATTAATGGCCTAAACTAATCAATCAAAAGACAAAGACTGGCAGAATGGATTAAAAAGAAAGACCCAACAATACGCTGCCTGCAAGAGACTCATCTCAGAAAAAGACATCCACAAACTGAAGGTGAAAGGATGGGATAAAACCTACCATGCACATGGACTCAGTAAAAAAGTGGGGGTTTCCATCCTTATATCAGATAAAGTGGACTCCAAGAAAAAGTTAGAAGGGATAAAGAAGGACATTTCATACTGCTTAAGGGAACCATAAATCAGGAAGACAAAACGATAGTAAATATTTATGCTCCAAACAATGGTGCATCCCTGTAAATCAAACAATTCTTCTCAATTTCAGGAATCACATAGACCACCACAACACAATAATTTTGGATGACTTTAATGCACTGCTGTCACCACTAGATAGATCTTCCAAACAAAAACCAACCAAAGAAACCATAGAACTCAATAACACAATCAATAACCTAGACTTAATAGACATATATAGAATATTCCATCCATCAACAAGCGGATTCACTTTTCTCAGCAGCACATGAAACCTTCTCAAAACAGACCATATGTTACGCCACAAAGCAGCCCTTAGGAAATGCCAAAAAAATAGAGATACTGCCTTGAGTTCTATCAGATCATAATGGACTGAGAATAGAAATCAATGCCAAAATAAAAACCAAATTACTCCAACACCTGGAGACTAATATGCTATTGAATGAAACATGGATAACAAAAACATCAGGGAGGAGATAAAAAAATTCTCAGAGGTCAATGAGAATGACGATACAACATATCAAAATCTCTGGGACACTATGAAAGCGGTAATAAGAGGGAAAATTCATTTCATGGAGCGCATTCCAGAAAAGAATGAAAAGTCAACAACTAAATGACCTAACATTACAGCTCAAAGACCTAGAAAAAGAAGAACAGAATAACAGCAAAAGTAGTAGAAGACGGGAAATAATTAAAATCAGAGCTGAAATCAATGAAATTGAAACACAAGAAACTATTCAAAAAATTGACAAAAGTTGGTTCTTTGAAAAAGTAAACAAATAGACAAACCCTTAGCCACACTAACAAAGAGAAGGAGAGAGAAGACTCAAATTACTAAAATTCATGATGAAAAGGAAATATCACAACAGACACCACTGAGATACAGAACATAATGAGAAGCTACTTGAAAATCTGTATTCCAACAAAATAGAAACTACGAAGACATTGACAAATTTCTAGAGACGTGCTCCTCCCAAACTGAACCAGGAGGACATACACAATTTAAACAGATCAATATCAAGCAATGAAATAGAAGAAGCCATTAAAAATCTACCATCCAAGAAAAGCCCAGGACCACATGGATTCTCAGCCAAGTTCTACAAGACCTTCAAAGAAGAACTCATTCCAATACTTCTCAAAGTATTCCAGGAAATAGAAAAGGAGGGTACCCTACTGAACTCATTCTATGAAGCTAATATCACCCTCATACCCAAACCAGGAAAAGACACATCAAGGAAAGAAAATTTTAGACCAATATCCTTGATGAATATAGATGCAAAGATCCTTAACAAAATATTGGCAAATCATATCCAAAAACATATTAAGAAATCGTGCACCACAATCAAGTGGGGTTCATCCCTGGAATGCAAGGATGGTTTAACATCCATAAATCAATCATGTCAATAGATTTAAGGATAAGAAATCATATGGTTATTTCAATTGATGCAGAAAATCATTCGGCAAAATACAACACCCCTTCATGCTCAAACACTAGAAAAAATAGGGATAGTAGGAACATACCTGACACATTGTAAAGGCTATTTATGCTAAGGCCCATGGCGAACATCATTCTTAATGGAGAAAAACTGAAACCATTCCCTTTAAAAACGGGAACAAGACAGGGATGTCCTCTTTCACCACTTCTATTCCACATTGTCCTCGAAACTCTAGCCAGAGCAATTAGGCAGACCAAAGAAATTAAAGGGATATGAATAGGAGAAGAGGAACTTAAGCTGTCACTATTTGCCAATGACATGATTCTATATTTAGAGGATCCAAAAATCTCCTCCAGAAAAACTTGCTAGACCTCATCAATGAATTCAGCAAAATAGCAGGCTATAAAATCAACATGCATAAACCTAAAGCATTTTTATGCGCAAGTGATGAAACAGCTGAAAGGGAAATGAGGAAAACAACTCCATTTGCAATAGCCTCAAAAAAAAATGAAATACTTGGGAATCAATCTACCCCAAAGAGGTAAAAGATCTCTACAATGAAAACTACAAAACACTGAAAGAAAGAAATTGAGAAAGACCTTAGAAAATGGAAGATCTCCCATGTTCTTGGATAGGCAGAAATTAATATTGTCAAAATGGCCATACTAGCAAAAGTGCTATACAGATTCAATGCAATTCCAATTAAAATCCCAATGACGTACCTTACGTCATTAGAGCAAGCAATCGTGAAATTCATCTGGAAGAATAAGAAACCCAGAACAGCTAAAACAATCCTTAGTAGGAAGAATTAAACAGGGGGTATCGCAATACCAGAACTTCAAATATACTACAAAGCAATAGTAACAAAACGGCATGGTATTGGCACCAAAAAAGCCAGGTAGATCAAAGGTACAGAATAGAGGACACGAACACAAACCCAAATAAGTACAATTTCTAATACTAGACAAAGGTGCCAAAAATATGCAATGGAGAAAAGACAGCCTGTTCAACAAATGGTGTCGGGGAAAACTGGAAATCCATATGCAACAGAACGAACCTAAACCCCTATCTCTCACCCTGCACAAAAATCAACTCACAATGGATCAAGGACCTTGAAAATCAGCCCAGGGACCCTGCATCTTATAGAAGAAAAAGTAGGTCCAAACCTTCAACTTGTTGGCTTAGGATCAGACTTCCTTAACAGGACTCCCAGAGCACAAGAAATAAAAGGAAGAATCAACAACTGGGATAGATTCAAAATAAGTAGCTTTCTCTCAGCAAAGGAAACTATCAGCAATGCAAAGAGAGAGCCTACAGAGTGGGAGAAAATCTTTGCCACTCATACTTCAGATTAAGCACCAATTTCCAGAATATATAAAGAACTCAAAAAACTCTACACGAATACAAACAACCCAATAACAAATGAACAGACGCTTCACAGAAGATCTACAAGCAATCAACAAACATATGAAAAATGTTCACCATCTTTAGTAATAAGAGAAATACAATCAAATCTACACTAAGATTCCATCTCACCCCAATTAGAATGGCAATTATCAAGAATACAAGACAACAATAGGTGTTGGAGAGGATGTGGGGAAAAAAGTTCGCTCATACATTGCTGGTGGGGCTGCAAATTAGTGCAGCCACTCTGAAAGCAGTGTGGAGTTTCCTTAGAAAACTTGGAATGGACCCACCATTTGATCCAGCTATCCCACTACTCGGCCTATATCCAAGGACTTAAAATCAGCATACTACAGAGATACAGCCTATCAATGTTTTCACAAGCTGCTCATTCACATAGCCAGCACTGTGGGAACCAACCTAGATGTCTTCAATTGATAATGGATAAAGAACTGTGGTATATATATACAATGGAATATTAATCAGCTAAAAAGAATAAAAAAATTATGGCATTTGCAGGCAAATGGAGAAATTGGAGAATATCATGCTAAGTGAGATAAGCCAATCTCATAAACCAAAGGACGAATGATCTCACTGATAAGCGTATGATGACACATAATGGGGGATGTGAGGGAGGCAAGAATGGAGGAAGAAGGGGCTGTATAGAGAGGAAAGAGGGGTGAGAGGGGTGGGAGGGGTGGGTGGGGAGGAAAAAATAACAGAATGAATGAAAACATCATTACCTTATGTAAATGTATGATTAGCAAATGGTATGCTGTTACTCCATGTACAAACAGAAACAACATGTATCCCATTTGTTTACAATAAAAAATAAATAAATAATAAAAAGCAAACAGACTAACGGGACCACATAAAATGGAAAACCTTCAGCACAGCAAAGGAACCTACAGAATAAGGAAAATTTGTGAGCCATTCACATGATAAGAGGTTAATATCCAAAATATATAAGGAACTCAACAGGAAGAAAACAACTCAATTTGGGAGGGTGTGGTGGTGCATGCCTGTAATTCCAGCAGCTTGGGAGGCTGAGATAGGAGGATCTCCAGTTCAATTTCTAGCCTCAGCAATAATGAGGCACTAAGCAATTCAGTGAGACCCTGTCTCTGAATAAAATACCAAAAATAGGGCTGGGGATTTGGCTCAGTGGTCGAATGCCCCTGAGTCCAATCCCCAGTACCAGAAAAAGAACACAAAGTAGACAAAGGACCTGAATAGGTATTCTTAAAAGATGTATAAATAGCCAAAATGCTCAAATCATAATCACCAGATAAATCAAAATTAAATCTACTCTGAGTTACCACCTCACACCCATTAGAATGGCTATTATAGAACTATGACATGATTCAGCAATCCCACTTCTATGTGTATATCAAGGAAATCAGTATGAAAAGAAAATTTCACTATTCATTGCAGTTTTGCTCATAATAGTAGAGTTGATTTGGAATTAACCTATGTGTCTATCAATAGGTGAATGGATAAAGAAACTGGTATACAATGGAATATTATTCAGCCTTAAAACAGAGTGAAATCCTCTCAATTCATGACAACATGGATGAACCTGAATGACATTATGCTAAGCAAAACAATTCAGACACAGAAAAACACACTGCATGATCTCACTTTGTGGCACCCTAAAAAGTCAAATGAATGTTGGTTCCCAGGGGTTTGGTGGGAGGGGAAGTAGTAAGAGAAATAGGGAGATATTGGCTAAAGGGTACAAAGTTCCAGATGGGATGAATCAGTTCTACAGATACACTGTAGAGCATGGTGACTACAGTTAATAAGAATATATTGCCATACTTGGAAATTTTGAAAATGACACTAAGGTCTTTGATATAGTGGTCTCACAATTTTTTTTTGTCATACTGGTTATTTCTTAATGTCATAATAAAATCTATATGCAGAGAGATATGACAATTGAACAGTCTTATAAACTATTAGCTTAATAAATGATAAAACCAACCTCTCTTTATCAGCACAAGAAAAATCACCTTAGTATAACCTCCATTTCATTCCCCAAGAGATAATCACTTGACTGACTTTTACCATGATTTCTTTCTTTTATACCTTTATTGTCTATGTATGCATTCAATTTCTTTGTCTGTTTTGAACTTCATAAAAATGAATCTTATGCTATGAGTTCATTAATAGGGGTTGGGATTGTGGCTCTGTGGTAGATCGCTTGCCTAGCCCATGTAATGCAGTGGGTTGGATCCTCAGCACCACATAAAGATAAATAAAGAAGGGTATTGTATCCATAGACAACTAAAAAATTACAAAAAAAAATAGAGTTCATTAATAGCGCTGGGGCTCAGTGGTAGAGCACCTGCCTAGCATGTGTGAAGCATTGAGTTCGATCCTCTGTATCACATAAATAAATAAATAAATAAATAAACTGTCATCTACACCGTAAAAAATAGTTCATTAATATTGTGGGGTGTCTGCTATTTGTTTTTGTTGCAATATAAGAGTACACAATTTAAATATCTACTCTTCATGAATATGAGTTTCTGGTTTTAGACTACTATAAGTAATATTATAACAAATATTCTTGAAAATGTATCTTGGTACATGTGTTGAGGTTCTCTACATATATATGTAGAATAGATTTGCTAATCATTGAGATAAGTATCTTCAACTTTATCAAATATAGCCAACTTTTTTTTCAAAGAAGCTATCCAATTTATACTTATACTTTTGTGGTAGGAATGTAAATTGGTACAGCAACACTTTGGGGTAGTTTAGCAGTTTCTTTAAAAAGTTAAACAAGCTGGGTATTGTGGTGCATGCCTATAATCCCAGGTACTTGGGATGCTGAAGTAGAAGGATCACAAGTTTGAGGCCAGCCTCAGCAATTTAACAAGATCCTAATTAAAAAAAAAAAAAAAAAAAAAAGAATGGGGATGTAGCTCAGAGGTAAGCACCTCTGGGTTCAATTCCCAGTACCAAAGGGAAAAAAAAAGTTAAACTATGTGACTCAGCAATTTCATTCCTAGGTTTTACTCAAAAGAAATAAGAACAAACATCCATACACAAAGACTTGTGAGTATGCCATGTTCATTATTCAACAATAGCCAAAAACTAGTAACAATCCAAATATCTATCATCTGATGAATGGATAAACAAAATATGTATGTCCATACAATGAATATTATTCAGCAATAAAAAGAAAGTACAATACATTCTATAGTATGGGGATGACATACGTGCCTAATTTCCAAAATTTTGTAAATCCTATCAAAATATTAAAAAGCAGCTTGGTAGTGGGATCCAGGCTCATTTCTTGCTTCAAGAAACGTCTACCGTCCACACTGACCACATACACTATTTCTATCCCATGAATGCACTCCAAAATGCTCCACTAAGCCTTCTGAACTTGTTGCTCCATACTCCTATAGAAACTTCATTTGCTTTTTACAGTGTTAATTACTATCTCTGAAATTTACTTCTCAACTAAACTTCAGCCCAGAGAAACTTGGAACAATTTTTTTCTGGAAAAGCATCAACAAATTATCATTCTTTTAGGAAAGTATCTAATTTATTTTTCAATTAAAATGCTGTTTTAAAAAAAGTATCAAATATTAGAAATCTTAATACTTGTTAACACTTTCAAAAAAATACCTTTTTAAAAAACTTGATACGTGTTTTAAAGAAGAGTAAAATTATTATGAAGTCACAGAAACATTAAATCCCAAACCAAGTATCATCAACTTACCTCAAGTGGCATGAGTCTAATTAATGTTGCAAAGCATTGTGTAGCCATGAATCTTACACTGTCTGTCTGATCACTCATTCTTCCCAACACAGGAACAACTAAAAGGACAATATATGGAACAATACCAACATCTAGTTGTTCCATTACACCTGAATAAGTGATTAAGGAAATTCTGAAATGATTTTGAGAGAGATGTTTTCAATAACAATGACTACACCAAGGTAACTTCTAAAACAGTTTCTTATTTTCTCATCTGCTCTATGAGATAACAGACTGACTATCCCTCAAGGACTATGCAATTATATCATTGATATACTGTACTTCTGAAATCATTATGTATTTTTCTCATGATTAAAAACAAATTATTTTTGTCTAAAGAAGACTGGAGAAGTTTTACTAAAAATTTTTTTTAAAAATAGAAATTTCAATGTCAGAATAAAGTTAGCCACATTGTAAGTTAAGGGTGAGCACAAAGCAGTGTCAAAGATTAATTCTAAATTTCCCTCCAGGATCTTGACAATCACCTACCAGATAATGGTGGACCTAGTAAGTGCAGGCTCCTATAATCTTCTACATTTTGACAGTTTCTCTGATCTGATCTTCATCCATCTTTCTTGCTCCAGAACCATTTTTCAGATACTTCAAGTTAAAAATAGCTGCCATGTCCTTAACAAAGGGCTTACCTACATAGTTCTAGTCATCGAGGATTATTTTGGTCATTTTCCAACCAAGAAACAAAGTTTGGAAATACTTTATGTTTACAACATAGGTGCTACCTGAATAAAACATTAATTATAAACCACATAAACAAACTGGTTATTAGATAGGACATTAAATGATTTTGCCTATTATAAAGCTATCTTAAAATTAATAGTAAATCTTTTTTTTTTGGGGGGGGTATTAGGAAGTGAACCCAGGGGCGCTTAAACCCCTTAGCCGCAACCCCAGCCCTTTTTAGTATTTTATTTTGAGACAGGGTCTTGCTGAGTTGCTTAGGGCTTGAATAAGCTGCCGTGATGGCTTCAAACTTGCAATCCACCTGCATCAGACTCTAGAGCTGCTGGGATTACAGGTGTGTGCTACCATGCCTGGCCAACAGGAATTCTTGAACTTTCTATGTAAAAATTTTTAATAAAAATATTTGTAAGAAATGTAAAATGATACCAATAAAATTTTAAAAGTAGTTTTCAGGCTGGGGTTGTGGCTCTGTGGTGGAAACTTGCCTAGCCTGTGGGGCGCTGGGTTTGATTCTCAGCACCACATATAAATAAATGAATCAATAAAGGTCCATCAACAGCTACAAAGCAGGTTATTTATATGCATAATTTAATAAGTCAATTTTATTTTGGTCTCCTTAAGTAACTGAATAAAATTTCTAAGGGATTTGTCAAAATAAAAAAGGATACAGGCAAGTGCTTCAATTGCACCCTCTGTTGACATTGTCATCAATGCTCCCAGCCATGGAAGTACCTTTTCCAAAAATGTTCATTGTTTCCATGGTAGCTATTTTGCTCATGACACCTACACAACGAGCAGCCATGTGCCTCACTGCAGTGCTGGGGTATTGAAGGCACATATAAATGAGACAAATGCTGTACCAACTAAAAATAAAAAAGTTAAAGGCAATCAGAATATTCATTAGGGTCCCTATCATTTAAAATGTTAACTATAATAGCCCATATTCAGAGATGTTCTCAGTATTTTAGTAACTCTAAATCCAAAAATATCTCCAAATATCTTAAACATTACTATCAAAACAATAGAAAATTAGTCTAAAATCATACTAAGATATCATAACTGTTTCAAAAAGAAAAATAAGAAAAGGTACAGAATTTCTCCCTGCTCAATACCCTCTCAGGAATACAGGAACACACCATTCTTTCAAAATCAACAAGAGACACATCAAAAGGCACTTTCGAGATTATCTTATTAGCCTGGGAATATATGATACCATATATCACCAGCCTCCTCCAAATATGGTGATTTAGGTTTAGGAACATACTTTTTATTCACTGGGTTTAGTGTTCCTAATTTTGTCCTAGATACCATACTCTGATAGATATTTTCCACTTCCTGGCTTATCATAAGTGTTATGATTGTTATAACACAATAACATTCTATTATTAAAAGTCTGCTGCAGGGAACGAAGATTAATGATTATAGTCAAGTACCTGCTCAGCAGTTACAATAGCCTTATAGATCAGCTGAATGCATGTTTGCTAATCATGAGGGTAAAGGCATACAGATGGGATTCTTTCTTTACTAATGATAAATTTGGCCTTAAAATCCTGGGCTCAAGTGATCCTTCTGCCTCAGTCTTCTGAGAAGCTGAGACTATAGGTACACACAACTGTGCCCATTTTATTAACAAAATTTTATCAAGTATAAGGACATACTTTATACTACATGAACAAAAATATTTATTCTTCTCTACTCTTAGATTCACTTTTATAAATCTTATGTTAGCTAACAACAGAGAACTGGAGCCAACTTCACAATGGAACAACTGCAAGGAGCTTCCTAATGTGGGTATATACAAAAGTAATACTATTCTATAGAAAAAACACAACCAATTCTCTTCCTCCTCCTGTTCCAATTCTTTCATAAGAAGTGTAATAGTAAAGTAACAAACCAGTGTTTTATCTTTGACACTGACCAGTTGTGTTTTAGGTGATTTCCTTCTACCTTTACATTTATCTTGGAAACAAGCTTTATTACCCATGTTTTCCCCTTCTTGGAGCTACATTATTGGGATGGTCTGAGCAAGGCTACTGGCTTTCCTTCCTGTTTATACCTGGTTTCTGTGGCATCAGTGCCCTTTCCATAATGTCCCATATTCTAAGTTTCCAGATTGAGCTTTCTATCATTCATGTACCCAGCTCACAAAGCCCTCCTGTGCTGTCAGCAAAGAAGAAATAAAGTCATACCATATTAAACAAACAAACAAACAAATGTAATTAGGAGGGATGACATGAAGTGGCATTTTTCAAGTCTTAAGATTTTTAATAAGACCATTTGTTCTATTTGAAGAAATTTTACACCTGCATTAGTTAAGTTACCAAGGGATGAAGTTCGGAATCCATTGAAGCTGCTGCTGTTTCAAAAACTTGCAGAGAATTCACCAATTCTTGAGCAGGTCCATCTCCCCTTTCCAGGAGGGACTTCCCATCTATTCAAACATATTAAGTCTGGATCACTTTGCAAATTTATTTTTCAAAATCTAGAGCCCACATAAATTTTTAGCACCTCCCCAGATAGTACAGGAGTTAATTTTGTTTTATGTTTAAATGCTATGACCTTAATTTAAGTGCTGGGGTACTGCACTCAAAGCAAATAAAGAAGTAAATAATAATGATCCATTTCAGAGTATCTCTTTTTAGAAATGGAACAAAAAGCAAAAAGGAAACAATACCATTAAAAAAATTAGAATGTTTTCAATAAACATCCATTTTAAAACTTACAGATATCTGGGATAAACAGGCATTTTTTATTTTACAAAGACATTTAATTGATACACGTTAAAACTGGAACTCATAAAAATATATACATACCAAAATTATTTAGATCAATTATATTCTTCAGTGGGCCAATCATAGCATCCCAGAGATGTGGCAACTTCACTGCCATTTCACCACCAAAATGCTTCACTATAGTTGTCAAGGCAAATTCAGCTCCTCTCCGTTGTACCAGGTAAGGCTTTTGGGCCTAAAATTAAATATTAGTTGAAAACATAATTTCAGGAAAAAAGTATAATGTATTTAAAATTTTATCAAGAGAATTTAAAGAATTTACAGTGCTTTCATTAACTAATGAAGCAATTATCAGACACAATTACAACAACCGTAAACATTTTCCAATAATTAAAATTACGTAGGACTAAAACTCCTAACTAGACTTTTGTATCCTAAGTAAAATATTTTTGAGGGTTGGGGATAAGGAATAAAAGGATATGTGCTATTTTTAGAAAGAGTCCTAAATGACACTGTTTTTTTTTCCCCCCTTCTTTGTTTTATTCTTTTCCCTATCCCAAGGAAATTTAGCAGTTAGAAGACAGATGAAATGACATATCCTTATTTATATTCATGTAAGGGACATAATAAGACATGTTCAAGCACAAGATTGATAACAATCATTACGGTCCATATAAGGCTGTCTCCCCCTACAAAAGAAACATACATATTTTTAATTATCTTAAGATGAAGAAAGATTGGGTTGGGGATACAGTCAGTGGTAGAGCACTTGCCTAGCATGTGCAAGGCCCTGTGTTTGATCCCCAGCACTGCAAAAAAGAAAAGAAAAATGCTATAAATTATTAGAAAAGCTATGTAACCCACAGAGGAAAAAAATACCAAAATCACAGTAAAAATTTTGTTGGAAACTAGGGAGATATAACTAGTGAAAAAAGATTTCACACTACTGATTTTGTTTTTTGTTTATATTTTTTTGTATCAAGGATTTAACCCAGGGGTGCTTACTGAGCTATATATCCCCAGTCCTTTTTTATTTTTTGACACAGAGTCTCACTAGTTCTTTAGGGCCTTGCTAAGTTGCTGAGGCTGGTCTTGAACTTGCGATTCTCCTGCCTCAGCTTCCCAAGTTGCTAGGATTACAAGTGTGTACCACTAAGCCTGGCAACATTCATAAGAGTATTTGACAAGATAGACAGGGAGTAACTTAAGAGGATGATTTTAAAAGAAATTTAAAATAGGTTTATATTTTACAAAAACATGTCTTTTAGCACCAATAGTTTACTGCTGAACCCAGATAAGTTCCTACATCTTGCAATCAAAACTATTTAGAACATTCATTTCATTGTTAATAAAGTGACTCAAATTTTCAAAACCAAACACTTATCATTGGTTATTATTTGTCTTTTAAAAAGTTATTAATAAATAAAGAACAGAAAGCCCAACAAAACAGAATGGAAAACTGGAATAAATCCTCACAAATGTAAAGCATGATATATAACAAAGGGCCCATTATAAATCAAGGAAGAAAGGTTTTGATAGTGGGATAACTGGCTATTCACATGAAGTTTAGATCCCTATTCTCATATCACACATTTAATAAATTCTAAGTTGTTGACCAAAAGTCAGGTGGGTTGTGATAATCTCACATTTGTAAACTATTGTCTGAATTTCAACAGAAATTCTGGACACCAATAGGACTGAGAAAACTTTTTACTCTTGTTTAATATCTTCTTTGCAGTCAACACTAGGGGAGTGAATTATGTATTTATGAAGAGCTTATGTAACCACCATCAAGAGGGTTTCTTGCCTAGGAAGATAAAAGTTAGGCTGGTAAAAATTATAAAAGACATGAGAAACTTTAATAATTTTGCTGTTTTTCTGGACCATGTTGCTAGAGTATTCAAAAAAGCTGATACTAGTCCTTTCCTTTATAAGTACAAAAATACAGATCTGGAACCTGACATGACAACTTAGTTCTCAATGTGTAAGCTAGATATTTGTTTGAAAATCAAAACATTCAAAGAAAAAAACCTACTTACCTCATCAAGTTCAATAAGGATATTCCCACTACTTCCTGCAGGAAGATCTGCTATTTGAGCTTTTACTGCTTTGGGGGTAGGACCTCGCCTACTTGTGATAGCAAAAGCAGCTTTCTGATGCCTATAGAGTGTAATTATACCTCTATGCTTCGTTACAGTATGGTGCATTCCATCTTTTTCTGAGCTGGGTCCTGATAAGGAAAAAAGTTAGCCTTTTAATCATAATACAGGTAACCAAAAGTTTTCTGCTCCAAAGGAGACACAACTCTTTATTTAAGGCCTCAATTCTTTATAAGTTAATGACATGTTTTTTTGTTTTTTTTTTAAGACAATGAATGGCAACAAAATAATCTACCTGCATGGGTTTTATAACACAAAGTTGTAGAATCATAAGAACAAAGAGAAATATCACAGGCAAGAATGGCTGTGCTGAGGCACAACAAGAAACACTAAAAATAAACTCAAGAAAGTTTTCTCTAAAAGATGTTCAGGGTCCCCATAAATTTAGGAAAACTTGATCACTGCAGACTATTCCTACCTCATACATCAATAAAGGAGAGGGAAGAGATGATAACCCTCCCTTGTATTTTTATGTTATTATTCAAAATGTTCATTCTTCTTCCAGTTCATTCCTTCTGCAAGATTTATATAGCACCAAAGTTGCAAATCTATTACATTTTCAATAATTTGTTTGTTTGTTCCTAAAATCTTATTACAAAAATATCAGTCATGTAGGACTGAGTCATGTGAAGAAACAACTGATCTTTGATATCAGCCTACTGAAAGTAGATTTTCCACATGATTCTCCAAAAGAAAACAGAAAAAACTGATTAAGTATTATTTACTAAACAGAGTCCAATCTCATGAAAGACTAAATTTAGAAAACAAAATACAGAAGGAAGACACATTCATTAACATTGATACTATTGTTTCAAGTCTACTAAGTCAAACAATGATGGCTTTTCAAGATGAAGGTAAGGGTGAATACCTGTCTCAATAGATTTCAGTCACCTTAAGTCAGATTATCAGGTCTTTTACGACTGGCTTATTGTTTTTAAGAGGGTTGTGATGGACCAGCAAATTGCAGTAACAAAGAATTTTGTTGTAACCAAGCTTTTTTCTCTCAGAATGGAAAATGGGGGAAATGGCTCTAACATGATGTGGGTTTGTGCTTAGATTATAGGTATAAATAAATGAAAACAAATTTAAATAGTTAATTCCTTCTCTATGCCATATGAAGGTTTAGATATATACCTTTAGAATTTCCTGGCCACTTTGTGTTGGTACTGGACATGTTACACAAGGAGTTAGATATGGGTCCACACAAAGTGAGCTACAGAGGTTTTTAATGATCTTTGAATTGGGACAGGGTGTCCTTGTTGTACACTGCTGAAGAAGTTTAGCTATGCACTGAGCTGCATAGTTTTGGCACTAGTGTATGTCTCTTCTTTTTTAATTGTCTCCATTAGTGGTTTTATGATAGGATTTAATTTCTCCGAAGCTGCTGCAAGCTCACAACTGCACATGCAAGCAAAAGTATGCACTCTCACTGCACACTTGCCACTCTTGATTTGTCTCTGTAACGTCATTTGGACCTGCTGTCGTTTACTATCTAATTGCTGTAATACTTGAGAATTTAATCGAAAGTTGATGTGACTTCAGTAAAAACAGTAGTGACCTAATAAAAAAAAAAAGAAATAAAAACTCATTAATTACATCAACCCAATAAACTATAAACTCCTAAACAGCAGACAGCAAGTTTTCTGTTTCATAAGAGTTCCATATTATCTAATATTGTTTTAGTAAACTAGTAAATACCTAAAACCTCCCAACTCAAGTTTACCATAGTCTAACTTAACATTAGAATTATATTCCTGAAGAAAGACACATTCTTTCAAGATGAATAAACTTACTTATCCTTTAAATATATTTAATTTGTTTGAGGGGGAAATCACAACACCAACAGTGTACTTTGATGAAATGAGAAAGTGATATGCAAATATAAACTGTTAATATCAAAATTTACAAATTTGGGGGGAAAAATATTCTCTCCAACTCAAAAATGTTTATGGTAGCTATTTACAAAGTGGTTAAGTAATGCTAACTGAATTATTTTTGTTCGTTTTCTGACTTCCCTCCTGGTAGAAATGCTCAGGCAATAGAAGTGGGGCGGGGCAGGTGCAGCAGCCATTATTTTTTTTTAATTACCAGACATATCTAAGGCTAGAAGACTGCTGTTCTAGACAACTTTACAAACCTCATTAAAGACTGTCCAGTCCATTTTTAGATAACTTTACTGAATAGAGTTCACGTAACATAAAGTAACCCATCTGAAATTTACATTCATGATTTTTAGTATACTGTTAGTGAATCAAAATTTTAGAACATTTTAATAAATCCATAAAGAATACACATACTCACTAGCAAAACACTCCTCATTTTTCCCCAGCCCCTGTGGAGCCTTCTTATCTGCTTTGTCCTTGACCAAAATTGCCTATTTTGTAATTTCATATAACAGAATCATAAGCTATGTAGTCATTTGTGACTTGTTTTAATCATTTAGTATAATGCCTTTAAGGTTCATATATGTTGTAGCATTGTATCAATACTTCCTTTTTTTGATCAATAACATTTCATGTGATATAAATTTCACTATATCCTATATTCATGTCACTCAGTGGATTACTGATGGAGTTTTTTCACTACTTTTTGGCTATTATGAATGATGTGGCTCTTAACATTCATGTACATAAAGACTAGGTGATGGTTCATATAACAAAAAGTCTTGACAGTAGCACAATTTTAAAAGACTTCCACAGGTAAATCCTTATTGATCAGGAAAGCCTGTAACATTGGAAAATTTTAAATCTAACTTCTTTTTAATGGAGAGCCCCCCTTTTCTCCCCTCAACCTCCTGAGTGGCTGGAATCACAAGTGTGTATCACCATGACCCAGAAAGCCTAATTTTTTTGGTGCTGGGGGATTGAACCCAAGACCTTGTGCATGCAAGGCGGCAAGCACTCTAGCAACTGAGCTATATCCCCAGCCCCAAGCCTAATTTTTAATACTTAAAAATTACCAAGTGTCATTGTGGACAATACCAATAATGCTATTTTTTATTATAAAATACAAAATAAGTACACAAATAAGATCTTTATCACTATAAAAGGCCAAAGACTAGCAAACTATATCCAGTTTAACTGTCAATTTGCTCACCACAAAGAACAAGAAAAATCACATACCATTTCTAGCTTATACTTTCCACTTCATTTTGAGTTCTGCACAAGAATTATTTGAAATAGGATACACTGCTAAAAGTTTGCAAACACTGTCCAAAATACACTATGCTTACTTTTGTCAACTTCCAATGACTGTAGGCAATCAAGGAAAAGATAATCACCCCAATTAATTCAATCATTTAACCAATATTTATTAACTGATACTAAAAGATGAGTAAGACATGATGTCTTAATATACCCTAAAAATGCAGAAATGGGAAATATAAATAAAGATTAAGACAATATAACAAATCACTGAGGTAAGGGCAAATTGCTGTGGGAGTACAAGGGTCACTTAAAACTTCCGAGCAGAAGTTTGGGACTGTAGCTCAGAGGCAGAGTACTTGCCTAGCATGTGTGAGGTACTGGGTTCAATCCTTAGCATCATATAAAAATAAACAAAATAAAGGCAGTCTGTCCATCTACAACTATAAGCAAAATGAAAACAAACACCTTCTTAGCAGAATAGATTAGTGAAGACTTGCCAGAGGCAGTTAACACTTTTCCTTGTCTTTCCTTTTTTAAAAACTAATTAATTGTTAATTAATTAAATTATTTTTAGGTGGGATGTTTCTCTGTTTCCCAAGCTTGCCTGAACTCCAGGGCTCAAGAATTCCTCCCATCTCAGCACCCCCTGCCTTTGTAGCTGGGATTACAAATGCATACCACCATTCCTGGCTTTTTGGATTGGTTTATGAATGGCTAAGTCTGGGGTTAGAGGTACAGATGAAGTGAGGTAACAAGTAGAAGGAAGGGTGCCCTCTAAGGAACTGAAAACAGTTTATCACAGCTTGAGTATAAGATGGAAATGGAGAACTATCAAGAAAAGAACTCTGGGTGAGTGTAGAGGGCTGAAGGCAGAAAATTTCTGTCAATGGAACAGGAGCACAGGCATGGAAGTAAGACTGAGGCACAGAAAAGACACTGTGTGGTATAGGTATGCAAGAAGAAAGCTAACCAGGCTTGGCAGAAGTCTGAGAAAGTAATGAGGAGAAAAGAGATGGGAAATCTAGAGAAGGCAATTAAAGTAAGAAAAACCTAAAAAGCAAGGAAAAGCAAATTATTTTAAGCAAGGGAGGGATGTAGTCAGAGTAGCATAAAAGAATTAATACTAGTCTAGCAATCATGAAGGATGAAATGGACCAGAGATTGCCTGAGCCTTAAACAAGAATCAGAACCTAGACCTAAAGTATCAAGGACTTTGGACTATGAAAATGGAAACACAGAAATGATAAACATGAAACTTTCTAACAGAAAAAATCCTACTTTGGTTAAATCTGAAGTGGCAGTGAGATAACTCAAATAAAAATGGCTTAATAGAAGAACATAAGGTTGAGAGTCAATATATAGTACATGATTGAGAGTATATAACATAGCACATGATAAGACTAAATCAAGAGAATGGAGAAAGACAAATACCTATATCTCAGGTAAATGCCCTTATCTGGCAGTTAAGAGGAAAAAGGGATTCAGTATAGTTTAAAAGGGCTCTTACTACAGGTACCTTTTAAAATTACCCCCCTCTCAATATGTTTCTTCCAGATATTTATGCTTACTCCATCCTAAGTCAAAACCACTGGACTAACGAAACTGAAGAAACAGAATAGTAGTTTCACTGGGAAATACGGGTCCTTCTTGAAGAAGATGGATATTCGAAACTTTTAAAAGTTTCCCGAAATAGTAGGGAGGGAATCTAATTATAAAGAAACTCTTAAGGGATTTTAACTCTAGGCATGAAAACAACTTTACCAAAGAACAACTTGGGTACAAAATAACAAGTTTAGCTTTCTCTCATTAGTGAGCACAAAAAAATTTCAACTACATTATTTTTCAGCCAGAAAGGGAAATAAGAAATGAACATTATTTCACCAGGCCAAACACAAACAAGTAACTCAATTTCTCATTCTGTAACCCAGGAATAATTCATTTATACTAACTAAACTCACAGACTGAACTAAGTAAAAGCTGCAGTATTCAGGCACTGGTGTTAAGGAAAGACAGTTTGGACAAGCAGATTCAGATACAGACCCACACACATTCTTCAGCTGATTTTCTTACAAAGATGCCAAAGCAATCCAACAGGGAAAATCTCTTCAATAATGATGCTGGAAAAACTAGACATATGAAGAAAAACAACCTCAACTTCAAACTATACCCAAACATTAGTTCAAGATGGATCATGAGGGTTATAACTCAGTGGTACAAAGTGTTTGGCTAGTATGCATGAAGCCACAGTTTGATCCGCAGCACTGCAAAAAAATGATGGAAGAGCCAGGGTGGTGGTGCACACCTATAATTCCAGTGGCTGGGGAGGCTGAGGCAGGAGGATTCCAAGTTCAAAGCCAGCCTCAGCAACTTAGTGAGGCCCTAAGCAACTCAGGAAGAACTTGTCTCTAAATAAAATATAAAAAAGGGCTGGGAATGTGACTAAGCACCCCTGGGTTCAATTCCTTGAACCAGTAACAACAACAACAACAACAGAAGACAAATCTAAACAAAAAGCTAACACTATGAAACTTAAGAAGAAAATGTATGCAAATTCCTTCACTACTTGGAGACAGGAAAAGGTTCCTTAAATCACAAGATACAATCAATAAAACAATTGATAAATTAGATTTTACCACAAATTTAAACATCTGCTCTTCTAAAGATACCAGTTAGAATACTGAAAGGCAAGCCAAACTACCAGAAAATATTCAGACAGCATCTCTTTGACAAGGAATTGGTATCCAGGATATGTAAAGAACTCATATGGCTCAATAAGAACCTAACTACAAGTAGACAAAAAACCTGAATACATTTCAGAAAGGAAGATATAGAAATGGCCAATAAAATAAAATCTGTCATCAAGAAAATGAAAATTAAAACCACAATGAACACCATCATGCAACCACAGAATGGCTAAAGTTAAAGGGGACTGATTATACCAAATGTTGCTGATGATGGGAAACAACAAAAACTCACACAATGCTAGTTAGGAGGTAAATGATAGAACCACTTTGGGGAAAAGTCTGTAGTGTTTAAAATTTAATTTTAGTTTTTTGCAGGACTGGGGATTACCTTGCAAATGCCAGGTAAGAGCTCGATCACTGAGCTATACCCCTATCCTCTATGTAGTTTTCTAAAATAAAATCCAAAAGACAACTATCTTAGATTCAGCAGTTCCACTTCTATTACTTATCAAAGAAAAATGAAAATATATGTGTACCAAAAAAATGTGTATACAAATGATTTATAGAAGCTCTGCTCACAATAGCTCCAAACTGGCAATAGCCCATGTTTATTAACAGGAGAATGGCTTAAACTAGTTTTGGAATATTCACACAATGTCATAAAGTGCAATAACAAAATGAATTATTATTAATACACGTTAACATGGATGAGTTTTTAAACATGCTGAAGCCATGCTATAATCCCAGCTACTCAGAAGGTTTGAGGTAGAAGTTCAAGGTCAGCCTCTTAATGAGACCCTGTCTCAAAAAAATAAAAATATGTTGGGGTTATAGTTTAGTGGTAGAGCCCTTTTGGGTTCAATCCTTAGTACCACAAAACAAAACAACAACAAAATCTTAGAGCACAGTGTATAATTACATTTATAATGATATTCTAAAGATGCAAATTAATTTACCTTGGGGCAAAGAACGTTTACTTGAGAGAAGGGAGAAGGGACTGACGACGAAGTGGTGACAATAATTTCTATCTTGACAGGGTTTGGGGTTTTACATGTGTATGTATCCTGTGAAAATTCATCTAATGGTTCACCTAAGATTTGTGTACTTTAATATGTAAATTTTACCTCAAAACAGAACAAACCCATAAATAAATACTAAATTTTAGTTAATTATATATTAGATGTTAAAGTATACAAATATCTGAAATTTACTTAGAAATGCATTTAAAAATAAGAAGGGATTGATGGTTTGGAAGAAGGGTAGATATTTGAATATATATATGACAAAGCATATATTCAAAATGTCATCTGCACAATCTAATTGCTGAATATATAAGGTTAACATATAATTTTTCACTTTTTTCAATGTGTTTGAATTTTCATTTCTATTTTTATAGTGGGGGAGCAGGAAGAGAAACACTGAGGAATTTATTCAACGGTTTTCCTATATATGCCCATCTCAATCATGGACTAAGACACAACAAATGTAACAACTTTTTCTAATAAAGATACACTGGTTTGTTGTTAGAATTGTATCTGAGTTTAAAGGGCTGAAGATGTATCTCAGTGGCAAAGTACTTGCTATGCATGAGGCCCTATACTGTTACTACCCAGTACTTTAAAAAAAAAAAAAAAAAAAAGGAAAAAAAGTAGAGTTAAAAAAGAAAATTCTTTCTCCATTCTCTTCTTCAAGAAAAGTCAATACATGAAATAAACTTTCTAAAGGGTTGGGATTAGAGGTTACCAGGCAATAGATTCTACAAAATAGTGTACTTTTCTGACAAACATGCTATGACAAATTTCTAATCTTTATTTTCATGCTCTAAAATAAGAAAGTTACTTACGCTTACTCACCAGGTCATTAGCTTGATCTAATTGTTAAAACATTGTTGTTTACTCTATTACCAACTTTCAATATGTGCATCAGCTAATGATGATATAAGCTGTTTACCATTCATTCTGCATTCGTGTGAATGGAACAGCAATTTCATCATAATATAAATGTTCTGAAAGGATATCAAGTAAACGTGGCTGCACAGCTAGGGTAACAGCTTTACATTCCTAAAATATAATAGACAACAAATATTCAGGGCAAATATATAAACACAATTTTATTGATACATAAATGTTCACTTGCAGACTACCAAATTCTAAATTTCTACTGATTTGAATCTGTGTTGTTTCTCCCAGAGAAACAATATTACACAGAGAAAGATATTATATCCAAACTGCTCTAAAATTTTATATGAATGACTATAGAAACATGCATTGGAAATATTATAATTCCATTACAATTTATTTTTCTTCATTACTTACTGTACTGAATTATTTGATGTTTACATATATAAATATAGCACAGAGATTAAAAGTATATTAACTTTAAAAATTTTTAAAAATCAGTCAAAAAAGAACATTGGCATGCACTAAAATGTTATTTAAACTCATTATTAGACTTCTTAACAGTTTAGACCATAGCTTTACATGCCATACTGTAAAAAATGGATATATAATTTAAAAGCTACTTACCTGCCCCCAAATTTAACTAACCCTTCCCACTCTCATCTGGTTGTTGCCTGCCCCAACCAGAGGGGGAATGGCCCTCAGGGGGAGCCATGAGGGGTTCTGTGGATCTGGGTGATCAGCCTGGGCTTCACAGAGTAAATCCAGAGAAGCTCTGTGAGGGTCCAGAAACCGAACTGTCAACACTTGCTGCTGAGTCTGAGAGGCACAAAAACACAGCATCACTGACTCTCCAGCACACCGAGTCCTGCCTAAAAACAGATGAGCCTTGCTTCTTTCCAGAGGCAAAGCAGGGGTCTCAGTTGCAATAGAGCATGGCTCAGTTACTTTTAGACACAGTTTTGACACACTGCTAAGAGGCAGTAACAAGCAACTCTCACAGCAAGTGCAGACAGTTAAATTTCCAGAACAAGTCTTACATAAAATCATACATCTTATTAGAAGTTAAAGGTTAAAGGGGCTAGAAGAGAATAATTTATTTGGATATATGCAGATTTGGGTTTAAATGCAGAGATTTTCTTTCTCCTCCATAAAATTCTGCCCTTGCTACTACCCATTTAAAATAGAGCTCTAAAAACACAAAGAAACTTTCTGTAGTTTTCAGTACTAAGAGATATATATAGAAATGACGGACCCAATTGCATACATATAACCCAGTTTCTAGACTATTGTATTATCCATGTTTTTAATAGGGACTTTTCTTAATAGACTGCAGGGTCAAAAACAAGTATTAAATATGGGCATACTCAGATATGGGTAGTCTCAGGTATGGTAGAAATGCTAAGAAAACTACTGTTAAAGGTAAATGAAGTGAAATAATATTCAATATAGTTTGGAAACTTTTTCTATAACTGTTGGATCTTAGTAGAGAAAAATTTCACTTTTATATTGTAAAATATAAATTATCCTAACAGCTAATGGAAATTAGTTTACATAATCTGTCTTATTACTTTCAGGGCAAAATCTTACCTTTTGTAAAGCAGCCCATTCACAGATTACCAAAGCAAACCTAATCTCTTGTAAGGCAAGATTTGGAGTTGAGATGGAAGAGTAGTAACTGGCCAGGGATCAGCTGGTTTTAATTCTTGAGTTACCATATTTACACCTGGATCACAAATACAGCAACAAAGTGCTCCTAACAATCTAAAAGGGAGAAAAAATAACTTACTATAGAAAATTACCCGAACTAAAAATTTTCCCCTGCTGAAGCCATAAGATCTGCCAGTGATTCACTCCTATCTTATCATTAAAAAATAGGCATTTATTTTTAAAACAAAAAAATTAAAAATATTTACTTGCTTTAAATTTGTCATAGGGCTGTAACAAGTGTGATAAGGGAGGATTAATAGACACATGAGGAGGGAATCTTGTTAAATGACTTCTGAGGCTGTCCTGGGGTAACAGTTTGGTGGAGTCCCGTTATGGGGGAATTGAGAACACAAACTAGCCCAGGTGGGTTCTTTACTTTACCCTGCTGAAAAAAAATTGTTAGGATGCATGAAAGCAAGGCACAAGCAAAGACTTATTAAAGGGTAACAAAGCAAAGATATACACACCCATAAGGGCAGGTTGCAGACTCAACTCACCTCTCAAAGCAAGAAGAGTGACACACCCAGGGTAGAGCTCTCTGACTATATACAGAATTTTCCTGGGAAGAAAAGTACAGGTTCCCAGGAACAGCTTTTGTGAAAGTAAGAGCCCATGTCAATCACTTGATATTTGGGGTTTAGAATGTTTCTTTTGGTTAAGCGAGTCTACCATAACTCAGGTTATGGCACACTGTATAGGTCTTTGAATATGGTGACATTTAAATTGAATGTGTTTTTGTTCTAGTTGATCTGTATGTTGTAGGTTTTTGTTCATCTACCTAAAGAGACAAATGTGGCTGGTAGTACTCATAGATCTAGATCTCCATCTAGTTAGGGACTCTTTTTTCTCTTCTTGAGAGCTGATTTATCTCAAGGCCAGACCTATAAATTTATGATTACTCAACACTAGTGTATACTCACTTAGCTGCCATCATTCTGGCCCGCATAACCACAAAATCCCTGGTGGCTGGGTCTTCCATGATGGTGTCTGCACCTGCAATATACTCCTGAAGTACTTCTTTACTTTGACTTTGGCCTTGGCGTACCTTACACCGTGTTTTTTCCTAGAGAAAAGAAAGAAGAAATAAAACAAAAAACAATGAAGGTGAAACATAAAATTTAATTGGCAACATCAAAAATATTGATATAACCCCAGTAAAATATACTTCACAACAGTTTTAATGGATAAAAATTACTATTCACCTTGTCACAGTCCTAATAAAAAACAATTTCTCCTTACTAATGTTAAATTAATTTTTATTGTTAATAATAAAACAATATGAATTTCCTACATTGTTGCTGTATAATAAGTGTAAGCTGGGGACTGGGGATGTTGCTCAGGGGTGAGTACCTGCCTGGCATGTGCAAGGTCCTGGGTTCAATCCCCAGTGCCTCCCAAAAGAAAAAAAAGATTGAGTTGAATATACAAATACATTATGTCTTGCTACACTTACCTTGGCTCTAGCTTTTACTTCTAGTAACATATTTAAATCAATAGGTAAGTGAGAAGGCTGCATCATTAAGCAAAGCCAAGCACCCATCCATGGGCAAGCAGCCTGCTACCACATACTGAACTGATGCCTTGCTCAAGAGTTCCATCCAAACCTAAAAAATAAGGAGAACATGACAGTACATTTTCAGTGCTAGCAAAACTTAATATTTATTTTTAGGGATATTGAATCAAAATTTAAAAAAGTAGGAATGGCACAGAGATTAATTTAAAACTCAACAGAGGCTTACTGAAATGCTGTTTTTGGATGGGTTTATATACCACAAGAAGTAATGCAAAGGAAGTTGATTTAAAAAAAAAAAAAGGGAAAACAGAATCCTTCTTGGATTTTTATGGAAAACTTTAAAAAATATGCCCATAAATAAAAGTTGTCAAAATCTCATTAAGGCATAACAATTATTTTCATCCATCACACAGGGCTTGATACAAATGCAGTATTATATCAAACACTTCAAGAGATAATAGCTCTGGATAAGTTTTCACTACTAAATTTCAAAGTGGTAATATCCTAGGTGATTAAAAACAGTGTAAGTCTCAATTCATGATCTTACTTAATAAGGTATCTATTATTGAGGCCTAACATTAAATTGGCTAGAACCAGCAATGCAGAAATAACTTCACTGTTAAAAATCCACAGTTGCTAACAATGAGCTAGCTACCTCAGAGGCTGACAATTCAAAACGTAACAAATCCTCAAGACAGAAGTGCCATTTTCCCCAACAAAAGCTATGAAATATATCAAATGACTCCTCTTTTCAAGACTTTAACACATATGACTAACCTTGCTAAGTTAGAAAAACTACAAGCCTAAACTATAATTAAGACTTCCTATACTATTAATATCCTCCCCAAATACATACATCTATAAGAATATTGTAAACTGCAAAATGAGGCTGAAGAACATCACTCTTCCCTGTATAATTTTCTGTATTGAGGCTTTCAGAAAGTGCTTAAAACAGTGCTTTAAAAGTCACATAATAAGAAGGCAGAATGAGAAGTCTTTTGTAGATGGCTTGAATTTTAGCTTAAATAACACACACTATTCTAACCAGCAATTCCAGCTTGTTATGGCTAACTTTTAAAAAGGTGTATCATACAAATTAAAATGCACAGGCCCAAGGGGACTTTTTTCACCTCCTTGAGAATTTTTTTAAGCTTAAAGGACACATTCAAGCTTGGTTACAAAAATAAAAGCATTTGCCAACCAAGCACAAAGTCATTTTACACTGACACAGATATGGGCTTCTTACAGTAAGATACAGCAAGGACATGATTGACTTTTTCAAGTAAATATCAGCACTAATAAGTGGGTTTATTGGTCTTTTCTAATTGTATTATTTATTTAGCACGAAGTTTGTAAAATATCAGAGGATATAGTATTGTTTCTATGAAATGGTATTGCATTTATATCTTTTTACTATAGTGATCTGTGACAGCAGCAGCTTCATGCTGTATTTGTTTTTTAACTGAAATTATAAAGTATTCATCTTAAAGATATCAAGTATTCTAAAATTGTGTACAGGTTATTCCTTTAGTGGTAGAATTAAAAATAAATGAATACTGGCTTTTCAAAATATATGTTTTCTCTTACGGTTTAGAAGATCTTGCTATATATTATATAAGAAAATCTAATCATAAGTGTTAGTTTTGTACCTATATTGTGCAATACTTGAAAAAATGGTATAAAAAGTATTTTGAGGTAGTGTCTTACATGTTAAGAAGGACTAAAAATAGTTTGTATTGTTTGTATTAAAATTCTTTAAAATTAAAAAAAAAAGAAGGAAGGAGCATGGCTAATCAGAACTTAACTACTACACAGCATAAAAGCCTAGTTTCCTGTCAATTATGAAGACTGCCAGACTTTACAAATCTCTTGGATAACTTTTAATTTCTTAAAATCCAGATCCATAGTACAGAAATTATGAAACTTTTAAAAATCTACAAAATTTATAGAAAGAGGGGTAAAGATATATTCATTGTGTACCTTGTGAATGAGATCCAGAATTTCCTGGCTGCTTTCTAAAAACACAGAACTGAAAAATATGCCGAAGCATATCAGGTAGGATAGGTATAAGCCAAGATGAAGAATTCTGAAAACAAAACAGAATCAAAAAGTATAGTGTTTTAATACTTTGCTGTAAGCTCCACCTGAAGTTAAATCAAACAAAGTATTGCCATGAAAAGATCACTGGCTTTATCAAAAAGGTTCAACTGGTGATAGATTTTCATAAGATTGAGAGAAAACAAATACCATATTTGTTATTCCAAGGTTTGGACAAATTACATAGAAAACAATCACTGGGGACTAGAAAAAGGTTGATTAGCATTAACACTCAAATAAAGTGAAATTATCCACCATACAGAACCAAGCTGTAACCAGCACACTCCTTGGTTTATATCAGACATCACTGCATTGTCAGGAAAATTTGGAATATCAACGGATTATTGCTACTATGCTACCTGATCAGAGCTTAAGTTGTGTGTGCTCATCAGTAATGCATGTAATGAGTTTTAAGATAACACCAAACTAGAAAATTAGTACTTCTGAGTTCACTATAAAATTAAGGCAAAGTTTTTAATCTACCTCAGGTAAGGGACCCCTCAAAAATCGTGATGAAAGCTATGTCTGCTCTTTTCTTAGAAAAACAACACATATGTACATATTTTGGTATATCATCTTATTCCAATATCAAGGGGTTCCTCAAGCCTACGTTAAGTTGGCATGGATGTGGAGAAAAAGGTACACTCATACGTTGCTGGTGAAGTTGCAAATTGGTGCAGCCACTCTGGAAAGCAGTGGGGAGATTCCTCAGAAACTTGAAATGGAACCACCTTTTGACCCAGTTATCTCACTCCTTGGTTTATACCCAAAGGACTTAAAATCAGCATACTCCACTAACACAGTCACATCAATGTTTATAGTAGCTCAAATTCACATAGCTAGATTGTGGAAACCAACCTAGACACCCTTCAACAGATGAATGGATAAAGAAAACTGCAGTATATATACACAATGGAATATTATTCAGTCAAAAGAATAAATTATGGCATTTGCAAGTAAATGGATGGAGTTGGAGAATACCATGCTAGGGGAGATAAAGCCATCCCAAAAAACCAAGGGCCGAATGTTTCCCCCTGATAAGTAAATGATGACATATAATGGGGGTGAGGGGGTGGGGGGATGAGAGAAAGATGGAGGAACTTCAGATTGCGTAGAAGGAAATAAGAGGGGGGATATGAAAAATTGTGGAATGAGACAGACATCTTTACTCTATGTACATGTATGGTTACATGAATGGTATGAATCTACATTGTGCACAACCACAGAAAATGAAAAGATGTACCCCATTGTGTACAATGAATCAAATGCAAAAAAATAATTTAAAAAAAAAAAAAGAATCTTAAGCTAAGAATTTCTCAACCTTTCAAAAGTCCACTAAGTAAGTAGCCAAATAGTATGTTAACCAAACACCTTATTGTGTGCCCAGAATTCTCAGTACAATGAACTGTACATGTTCTCAATGCTATTCAAATAATTATAAGCTTCATTTTGAACAGAACCACCAGAAAAATTCAAATAAATTAGTTCACAATACCTATCACCCAAACTTTATCATGACTTTTCTGAACACAATAAATAACAGTTTCTGGAAGAGACTTAAAGAGAATTTGATTATTTTTAACTGAAATTTCAGAAACACATGTTCTAGGGATAATATGTGTGTACCTTAAAAAGCTACCTATAATTTTCTAGCCCCTGAAAAACTAATGACAAATATAGGACCCGGGTTATACGCTCTCAAGATGGTTTGAGAGAAGTTTAAAACACCTTACAAAAATCATCAACTGGGGAGCATATTCACTAAGCTGGTAACCAGAATTCTACTTCTTATTGAAGGGAAGGTAGGAAGAAGAAAATACATTTCTATTTTTTCACCAGAGAGAATTAGACAATCTTAACAGAAGTAGAAAAGTTGTAAAAGTGATACACAAATAACTTAATATTAGTCCTTCATAATCTCTCTTTTGGTTTTTTGTTGTTGTTGTTGTTTTTGATACAGGTCTCACTAAGTTGCTCAGGCTGGCCTTGAACTTGTGATCCTACTGCCTCAGTCTCCAAGCAGCTGGATTACATTACAGACATGTGCCACTGTATCCAATTCCATATCTCCTTTCATTTTTTATTTTCTCCATTATATTTGCCAACTCTTCCCCTATCCTCAACTCCACCACTGGCAATTCAAAAAGTTGTTTGTGGATTCCAAAGCTATATCTGTACATTCCTTTCCACCATTACCATTTATAACCAGGAAAGTGGTAATATAAACTGTAGACTTCTTCTCAGACTACGAACTTTGGTTTGTTATTTTAGTCAATTCTATTCTATAATTACTTAAAAGAGCCAGGGAGAAGACAAGAGGCATGGGTAGAACACAAAAGATTTTTAAGGCACTAAAACTATTCTTTATGATGTAATTGTGGATACATGACATTATACATTGGCAAACCTACATTAAGACCATTTATAATGCCTTGTTCTACTAATTTCTTTCTTCAATTAACATTTACTGAAAAGTTAAATATCTCAACTTTGCTCTTCCCTTTTCATATCTTCATAGAATATGGCTAATACCTAATTATGTTAACTTTCTCTAATGCCAAACTTTAAGTCAAGTCCATTCTTTTCGGTTTTTTGTTTCCTTCTCTACACATGTACATGGTGAAATTTTCTAATGTCCCTAGATTTAAATGCCTCTGATTTCAACTCAGTTCATGTATGCCTTTATGTAATGACTAAATCTGTCCGTTAAACAAAAGAGTTAACATATTGGTAACTGAAATTTCAGAATGACTCACAAAGTGACTGTGATGTAAACTGAATAGAAGAGCTGACCCAGTCAGTAGACCAAGGCACCATAGGAGATTAATACCTAGGAATATATCTTTCTACATCATGGAGTCAAGTTCTGGCTATAATAGTTTAGTACTTATCAAAACTAGTTAACCTGGATATATCATGCCAGTAGTTCACTGGCAGACACACACATTCATAGATACACTATTCCATGTACCAACACTTCCTGGCTAAAAAGACAACAGAAAAACAAATGGTAAATTCCTTCATTTGATTACCAAGCTGACAGTAAAGAAAGTCACACCTTCATTGTAAGTCATAACCAATTGATACCAGTTTGGTTTTCTTAAGAGTTTCTATTTTGTGCTCCCCTCAAGAAGCCCAGCTTCCACAATACTTCCATGTGTTAACATCACTCACTGGTAAAGACACAGGAATTAAACATTTTCACAGATGTAATGGTATACCACAGGGAAATATAATGGAATAAGATTTCATAACTATTAATCGTGGTTTTATTTAAGACATTTTAGAAAAGTACATGCCTATATGTACAATGGGCAAAATTTAAATATGGACATCTTCCTTATAGTCTTCCAATTTTATCAGGAAAAACAAAAAGTTACTAAAGATAATCAGAATAATTTCAAGAAAACAGAAGCATCAATCTTCATGAGGTAGTGATATACCCAGTTACAGTCAAGTTTGACCTCACCTAATTACTCTGGAATTATTGAGAAGAATAGTTGTGTACATAAAAAACTGAAACCAGAACACAGCTACTAATATTCAGAAGTGAGATTCATTTTATTACTTGTACTTAAAATGACTCCACATTCAGAAGTGGGAATACAATTCAACCAACACTTAATCCATTTTGGTCCTATATAAAAAGTAGGTTAAAGCTGAAAGTCAGACTTGAATCTGAATCTGAAGTAAGCAGCTCACTGTGAACTGTGTAGCTTATGTGGGGTTGGGAAAATTTCTTAATCTTTGATCATCAGTTTTCTCAAATGCAAAATAGAAACAGCAGTGGACACTTCATATACAGTGCTTAGCACAACTCCTAGCACAAAACAAGCCAATAATAGCTCAGATTATCATTATTACTTTTAAATATTGTATAAATATACAAATAGTACATTTGTGTAAATATACCATACCCCAGAATATAAGTAAGATTATCAAGTTATAAGAATTCTCAGAAGTGTTAGTGTTTTACTATCTGAACTACTAATTATTTATTTTTATAGCATAACATTTTCAAGCACTTCACAAACATCATCTCACTTGATCCATACAATTCTGAGGAAGGCTGCTGATGGGATTTAACCAAAGAGGGCTAAATAATCTTGACTGAGGTCAAGAAGTTAACAGATGGTAGAGCCAAAGTTAGAACACAGATCCTTCTGTTTAAAGGATCTTTTCGCTATACCACTGAAGAGGTAAAATAATGATGAATCATGCTCCAGTTGACTAATTTATGGTTGCTTCTATATAAGAACATCAACTATTTAGCAACACCAGGATGGGAGTAAAAGGCAAGGAAGCAGCTCAGAAAATGGAAAGCAAGCTAAAGTAAGCATAAATTTAATACTAGAGGCCTATCATCTCTCATCCAAATTGCCTAGAGCCAGATGTGTTTTAAAATTCAGAATTTGCAAGGTGTAGAGGCTATACCTATAATAACAGCAGCTTGGGAGGCTGAGGGAGAAGGATAACAGATAGATAACTAAAGCTAGCCTTAGTAAAGTTAGCAAGGCTCGGCACAAGATAAAAAAACAAAAAGTAAAAAAAAGGGGTTGGGGATGTGGCTGGGTGGTTAGTAACCCTGGGTTTAACCTCTGGCGTGTGCACGCGCACATGCATGCACAAACACAACGCTCGCGCTCACACACACATTAGAATTTTCAAATTTAGAATAATGATGTTGTATGTATTGTATATAATATAAACCCCCAGTAAGGTCTGAGGCAGTAAGGTCTGTATTGTATATAATATAAACCCCAGTAAGGTCTGAGGCAATATAATAATAAATTATATTATTTTTGCAGCAAAATATGTGAATAGGCACATTAAGTGGGGGAAAAAAACTACAAAGAGCCTCTCTTCAGAATAGTTTGCAATCAAATGAATAGTTTTATAAATTGTCCCGATTTACAAGAAGTTTGGATTTCAAAATTGCAGTTAAGAGATCATGGAATAGCATAACAAGTTTGTATATACTATGAATCAGTCATAAGTATCAAAACAATTTGTGAAGAATACAGTAATTCCATCAGACATGGTTATTCTATTTTTTCCCTTTATTTTACATTTATATGTGGTGCTGAGAATTAAACCCAGTGCCTCACATATGCTAGGCAAGTGTTCTATCACTGAGTCACAACCCCAGTCCCAGACATAGTTTATTCTGACCCTTAGTACATGTTGCTATGATCACAAGATTAAAAATTAAATTTTCACTGAATAATGCTTTTATCTAAATAATATTTAAATACAGAAAAATCCAGTGAATTATTGAAGTTGGTAGCTTTGTGGCACTAAAGATTTGACCTATTCTATGAACAGAGAGTCAGGCAGAAAGAGGGCTGACATTTAGGAAGGTGAGGGTGGGGACAGGGAGTAGCAAAAGGAGAGTGATGAGATATGTACAAAGATATTCTGATCAAGTGAACATAATTACAGTTGGGATACAGGGATGGAGTTGGGATATTTTCTTGACTTCTGGATATAAATATGGAAATAGATTAAAAGTAGATTTAAAATTGTTAAGAGTTAGATACTTGAAGACCAAGAAAGACAGGAATTTAATTCTAATATAGTAGTCAATGATAAATTTCTAACAACTTTGCAAATAATTGAGGCTACAGTCCCTAGAATTTTCACTCATTCATTCATTCATTCATTTATTTTGCAGTGCTGGGGATTGAACCCAGGGTCTTGTGCTTGGGAGGCAAGCACACTACCAACTGAGTTATATCCTGAGTCCTAGAATTTTTGTTGAAAGACTTAAATCCTCTCCCTCAAGAAATACTATGATTGTATTGAAACTAAGCACTGGAGTAAGAATGATATTTTCTATAAATATATAAAAGGGAGAAAGTAGGTAAATTAGAAAACAGGGTATTTAAACAGAAGTACAGCTTATTTTTAAATTTTCTTACCATGATGTAAAACAAGACAAAAATTATAACAAATGCCAGCTGTGGATGATGAAACACCAATGATTTAATTCCTTGCTCTTTACTTAAAAAAAATTTTTCCAAAATTAAAAAAAAAAGGTAGTTGTGAAAGCTTTTTTGAAGGGCTGGCTTTATACTATTATTTGAAAAAACAGCAAAAAATATCAAACAAAAGTAGTAAAGGATACAAAAGGTCATATGTATGTGAAGGTCAAAAGCAGAATGTACTGAAGATGATAGGTTAAGAACAGCCACAGACTTCAGTGGTAAGGATACTGTGAGGAAAACTCAGGGCAGTGACAAAGTACAAAATGATTTATAATCATCAGTATTAAGTTTCAATGACAACATTAAGTTCCATGAAAAGATACACTGAACAAATTATACTCATTCTATGTATGTATAACATGTCAAAAAACACCCTGTCATGTATATCTAGAAAGGAAAAAAAAAAAAAAAATTCTCTGAAGGCAAAGGCAAGATAAAATGGGAAATTTCATTGATGATACTATCAAAAAGGTTTTAAATTTTTATTTATTCATTTGGAGTTGAACCCAGGATCTTGCACATGCTAGGCAAGTACTCTACCACTAAGCTACAACCCAGTCCTCAAAAACTTTGTTTTGTTGACAGTACTGGAGATAGAACCTAAGGGCCTTGTACATGTTAGGTAGGTGCTCTACCATTAAGTTACCTCTAGCCATTACAATTTTTTTTTTTTAAATTTTGAGACAGGGTCTTGCTAAGTTGCCCAAGTTGGCCTTGAACTTTTGGGCCTCAGACTCCTAAATAGGTGGGATTGCAGGTGTGTACAACCATGCCCTGCTAAAAAGAACTCCTGAAATTCAACAAGAAGAAAACAAGCAACCCAGTTTAAAAAATGGCAAAGATCTGAACAGCCATCTCAAACAAAGATGACAGAAGGCAGATAAGCATATAAAGATGTATAACATTATCTGTCATCAGGAAACTGCTAAAACAATGAAATAGTACTACACATCCATGAGGATGGTTAAGAACCAAAATAAAGACAACAAAAAATGCTAGCCAGGGTATGAAGTAACAGGAATTCTTACCCACTGCTGGTAGAAATGCAAAATCACAGTCACTTTGGAAGATAATTTGGTCATGTCTAATAAAATTAAATATATGGTTACCATATGATATAGTAACTGTGCTCCCTGAAACATACAAGAGTTGAAAACTTACACAAAAAATCTGCATAATGATATTTATAGTAGCTTTATTCCTAATTGCCAAAAACCTGAAGTAACCAAGACATTCTTCAGTAGGTAAACTGATAAATGAACTGTGGTGTATCCATATGATGGGATATTATTCAGTGATAAAAATAAATGAGGTATCAAGCCACAAAAAGACAGAAATAATAATTTTATATTCCTAAGTGAAAGAAGTCAATATGAAAAAGACTGCACACTATATGGTTTCAGCTGTATAATATCCTGGGAAAGGCAAAACTAAGCCAGTAAGATGATTAATGGTTGCCAAGCATTCAGGGAGTGGAAAGGAGGGATGAATGAGGAGTACAGGGGACTTTTAGTGCAGTTTAAATACTCTGATAATACTGCAAAGGTGGATATTGTTATTATTATGTATTGTCAAGAAACAGAATCTACAACATAAAGAGTGAACCCTAATGTACTGTAACAATATTGGCTAATCAAGTTTAAACAAATGTACCACACTAATACAAGATGCTAACAATGGAGAAGTTGTATGGGTAGTGGGAGGGGATAAAAAAATATATGGGGAACTCTGTACTTTTCCCTTAGTTTTTCTGTAAATCTAAAATTATTCTTAAAAATAAAATCTATATGTTAAATAAAAAAATCAAGTGAAAGGAATAGGTTTGATGACTTTGAGAGGTCTCTCTAAATTTAAGACAACTTACATCAAAAACATTTAGGCAAAAAAATCATAAAACTACAGAAAAAATGAAATGAGAATTAAGAACAATCCATGCCAGTTGTTGTATCAACCCATGCCTGATCAATTGAGAATTATAAAACAGACCTAATAGTTTTCTGCACAGAAGATTCTGATTAGACAAAATCAAAATAAAGCAAAACTCAACTTATAGATGTTTATTCACAGTTCAACACAGTATCATGCTGCAGATTAAAGCAACTCTACAAAGAATATTCCTAATTCACAGGGAAACACATGGTTAATGGACATAAAAGACATTTAATTCATGCAATAATCTATTACCTAAAAGTTAACCACTGCTTTTTGCTTTTTTTTTTTTTTTTTTTTTTCAGTGCTGGGGATTGAACCCAGGGCCTGTGGTAGCACTCTACCAACTGAGTTATATTCACTGCTTTTTAAAGATGACTGGCCGAAACTGTAGTACTATGTACTATATAGCATGCTAGAAGAATGGATTCCTCATTGATAATTCCCGTAAGGTATTTTGCTTTACCTAGATACGGTTATTTTAAAAACAGGAGTGTGAAGCCTTTTATAACAGCACAGTGCTCATCAGCTCACCATAGACTACATTCACACATTGATATTACTTAAAGGATCTCCATACGCATTTCAATATGACTCCTCGAGTATATTATCCTTGGAAATATCACACTCTTGAGATAGAGTAAACTTTAGAAGAAGGCAATAACCTGTGAATTCAGTGGTCAGTCTTTAAGAGCTATACTTCAAAGCTTTCAATGCAACCCTTCTAACATGGGATGGGTTCTGTCAATCACCCAATTATCAACCTTACAAAGCAAGCAATGGCTGAATAATAGGTCTCCTATAAGAAGGGACTAGTCAATCAACTGTTCAATCAACAAAGACTGAGGACCTTCTATGTGTTAGTGTTGAGCACTAATCCAAGTGCTAAGAATACAACCTAGAACAAAATATTTAAATACTTCTGCTCTCATGATGACTATATTCTTGTAAGTTTATATGGTTACCATACCACTTCTACTAGGCCCAGCATTCTGATCTTTGAGTATGTAGCAAGGGTAAGCTAATGATCAGGTTTATTTTATGAAATTAATTTATATAATTTTCAAGACTGCTATATACAGTTATTAGTTCTTACCTGGTCCTGTGTTGACAATAACGTAAACAGAGTTTCCAATGCTGCTCTTCGAACTGATGATATAGTGTGATGCAAAAAAGGCCAGACACGTGGAACTAAAACTGTGAGTGACTGCTGAATACTAATAAAGAAGACACAAATTAATCTTACTCATTCTCGGTTGAAACTCCGTAGATACAATATCTACATATCATTCTCATGAGGATCTAGTGATATTGACATCAAGTGTCTTTTTAATGAATTAAAGATGGTTCTATCCTATTTGCATATGAACATTCACTTAATATCCTCATTCAAAATTGTTATCACAGCACCAAGAGTCAGAGAAAATGTAGCCAGAAAGAAGGCTTTTCATTGGCCCTAATGCCATGAATAACCTTTATGAAGTTAGACCTTTTCTATATAACCACATCTATGACTATGCTTACTCAGGAAAAATGGGACATGTAGTCTAGCTATACAATCAGGTTTGTCAATCCTTATTCCATCCCCACGGCTAACCCCAATGGGCAGATGCACTTATTTTCATCCCCTTGGAGGTCATCTTTGCCTCGAATCAAATGAGCAAGAGGTGGTATAATAGTAGCTCTGAAATTTGTTATCCTAGTTTAGCATTACTAAGTTAGAAAAACTCATTTTTTTTCTTCTCATAGATTAGATTCTAAATGGGAACAAAAGAAGTCAAGTCTAGGCTAACTTGAGCCATAAGATTCTTGCCACATTCATGAGTCACTTGTAAAAGTTACCTAGAATTATGAGATGATTCATAAGTAGCATTTGAAGTATTTATCTCTATAGAGAAAGGCATGAACAGAAAATATGCCAGGAATAACTTCTTATCTATCTATTGTGTTTCCTCTCAGGACTCCTATCTTTTAACATTATTTTTACTACTTGCAAGTTTGTATGAAAATTACTTCTTGCACTTTTTTACATATTTAGTAAGTTCATTTATAAAATTCTAATTCGAACACATGCACACAGACATAAGAGACTTAAAATACACAAAGCATAACAACATATTGTTAATAGTGTAACAATATTCATGCTCCAAATGACATGCTGCAATCCCTCCTTACATAAGCTGCAAAGTATCTGCCAAATATCACACACGAAGCAAAATTTCTAATAAGGTAATTTTGAAATAAACAAACAAAAGCATGGAAAACTACATTACTTTACATCATCAATATCCCAGAATTTTTAGGACATCATTTCCTTTTCTTACATTATCTAGTTTTTCTGACATCATCTTCTAAGGTGCAAATGTCAGAGCTACTCCAACCTTTTTGTTTAAGTTTTATTAGAACATAGGCAAGTTCATTCCTTTATGGATTTTATATGGCTATTTTCATGCTGTAACTGCAGAGTGGAGTAGTTTCAACAGACTGTTTTGACTCACAAACCCAAAATATTCACTATCTGGGCCTTCACAGAAGAACTTTAACAACCCTTGATTTGGAATAATTTAAAACCCCTGCATTTTGTCGTTTAAGGAGAGTTTCAGTATGGATAAACCTCACTTACTTAATTCCTATAGTTTTCATTAGTAATGGGAACATACAAAAAGTAGGAAATCCCATATATCTACCACCACTTCAATTTTTCTCCTCTATTGCTTTTATAAGCACTTATTTTACTCTTCCTACTTGAGTGCTGTCTTACTAGTCTAAATTTAGTGTTAAAGTAAAAGTAAGTCATATTATTTGAAACACTTCTACATGTTTTTTATACATTTATGATTTCCACTGGAAATACTCATAAGCCAGAACACATTCTTAAATTATAATAGTATGAACTTTTCATTGAACACCTCACTAGACTAAGAAAAATAATTAATATTCTCAACTACAAATTTTTAAAACTTACAAAATACTTTTTCTTATGTATCTCTAAGGATACTATTAATAGATTCAATAATATTCAGGAGCCTGTCTTAAAAGGTAAGGAACACACTAATTAACTGAGCTTCACATCAAGTATCAGGATAGGAAAGTCAGTAACTTTAAATTTCTGGTGTATGTTTTTGGCTTCACCTAATCTCTGTCTTTGGGCATAACATTATTATGTATTCACTTTCTGATAAGCAATTACTGAAAGCAAGAATAAGAATTGAGGAAATGAACATTACAAAGAAAAAGTTCACAAAGGGTTAAGTTTTTGAAAACATAAAGCTGATGATCAATTATAATCCTATAAACTTAATATCATTAAATATTATCTATATTTTGGGACCAAAGCTGGAAATAATATGCAGTGCTTACATTTTTGAAGTGAACTATTTTATAGAATTATATAACTAAAGTAACTCAAGGATAAGGAAATTGGGGATGGGGAGAAGTGTGGAGGATTGAATTCAGGGCCTCCTGCATGCCCAAAACACACTCTACTAGTTAGCTATGCCCATCCCTGAAAATAACTTTTGTCCCAAATGTGTCGGTGGCTATAATAAGGAGATAGGAGCCACCTGAAAATAGTGATCTTTGGCATCCCCAACTTAAAATATTACTCTTATTTTTGGGCAGGGCACCAGAGATTGAACTTAGGGGCACTTGGCCACTGAGCCACATCCCCAGCCCTATTGTGTATTTTATTTAGAGACAAGGTCTCACTGAGTTGTTTAGCTTCTCAACACTGCTGAAGTTGGCTTTGAACTCAAAATGCTCCTGCCTCAGTCTCCTGTGTCGCTGGGATACAGAAAATATTACTCTTACAGGTGCTAGTATTGTACTCTTAAGCTTAATTAACTGAAAAGAGTATATAAAGGATTTTTACTTTATAAACAATAATCAAAAATAATTACCTGCATTGTTGGACCTGAGGATAAGTTAACAAAGATGAAAGAAGAGTCATAATACTATTTGTTGAAGCTGTGAGATCATCTAATTCCAGAAGAGCATCCCATAATGTATTTATAATGAAGGGTACCTATGAGGTCAGTTTTCAAGAGAAGTTATCAACTTTACACAAAAAATTCACAAGTCCTGCCAAATTACATCCCAAGGGTCACTATAAGACAATAATATAATATAATCCCAATTAACTTGGACAGTGGCAATTTTAAACAATGTGAAGCAGGAGACATTATTTGCCATTAAATTATCTCTATTCCTCTTTTTAGTGCCATTAAACTCTACTTTGGGCAGAAAAATTCAGAAAATAAAATAACCAATATTGTATTTTATATAAAAAATTAACTCTGAAAATATTGTATAGAAATATAAGACATGCCCCTTTATATAAAACAATCTTAGTGCATTTAAAATGGTACCAGCCATCGTGAAAAGACAAAATTTAATTTTTGAGCTCAAAATATAAGGCTGGTTGTACCTTAAGTTTTGTGTTCTAGATTTGATAAAATGGAATATCACCTACAACTTGGAACAACCACTTCAAAACACTGAAACCAGATTAAAAATCAAGTCAAAAACTAAAATCAAAACAAACAAAAAACTCCTATCTCTAAAAATAAGGACTAAAATAAAGAAGAAATGTCTGCTTTCCTCTGTCCATATTATGTACATGGAGGGTAGGTAAACAGGCACAATTCATTCTTCCCTAGGACAATATATATTTGAGATTACATGCACCAGAGGGATACCTGTCACAAGAAAATTGAGGATGAAGGAGGAAAAATGTAAATATGCTGTACAAGAAAAACAAAACAAAACAACACTAAAAGATTTAAATTACTTTTTGTGTCTGAAGATAGACGAGGCTTTCGACTACAGGCACTAATGATGCTGCAGCAACTGCTCTGACATCATCATCAAGATCTTGGAGTCCTTCAATTATTCGAGTTAAAACTTTGGGCAATAAAGTATTAATTACATCCTGTAAAATAGTACATAAAAATAGATTAGTTTTTACAGTACAATTGTTGTGCTTCAACATTTCTATTAAATTGCCATATGAGAGCATAAAGTCCAACTCATATATTTAAAGGAATCACATAAACAGAAAAGAAAAATAACATCAGTAGAAGCCAACTAAATAATTCTATTTGAGAAAGACTATAATACTACCAAGTACTTTATTACTGGATGTGACTTAAATATCTGAAGATATTACTTAAATAAGACTACAAATTCTCTCTGTGAACATGGACACAGACACACACACACACACACACCAGGATACTTTAGCTCCATTTCTTATTCAATGTCACTGACAACCAAAGTAGGTATGAGAGAAGAGGAAACCTTCCTGCTTCTCACTATTCCCATCTAATCTCTTCTCATTTTCCCCAGGAGAACCGGCCCTCAGAGGTGATTACTTTGATCATACACTAGGGATCTCATTGAGAATTGGTCTTGCTATGACATAGGGATAGTTTTTCTAAAACGAGTAAGGCATTTCCATTTGCAGGGCATACTGTTGTTCTCTACATAGGCTAGAGATCACAACACAGAAAAGCAATTTTTGTTTGTGACAGTGATAGGTGTGGAGAAGGAACTAGAGCCAGGAAAAATAAGGAAGGAAGTAGAGAAGGAAATAAAGGTACAGAGTTAACAAGCAAAAATCACAAGGAAATATCATGTTGTTGGCAGTCAAAAACAAAAACAAAATCTTAGAAAACGAAAAGCTATGAGCTTGCCTTTAAGGACAGGAAGGGAGTTTTCAATTCTTTTACATCATGAACAAAACTAGAGAAGAAATGCTGGTCCAAAGCATTAAGGAGTCATTCTGTATACAGTTAATGAAAATAAACGAGGGAAACCGCTCCCCACATGCTTCAAAAACTGAAGGATTTACCTGACGAACTGCCAAAGCATATTTTATTCCCAGCAGACCACCATGCCTAACTTCCCATTGTTCTTGTGTAAGTAATTTTAATAGCACATCCACAGTCTTATGAACTCCTGTTTCATTCATGTGTTTTAAAACCACACCTAATGTTTGAGCACAAGTTTCGCGAACTGGTGCTACAACCTACAGATGAGAAAGAAAAGTTATATTCGCAAAAGACTTAATTCTGTAGAATTTAAAATTTGATGGGGCAAAGCTTCACTTTAATGACACTTACTTCATCAGAAACAAAGTCTCCAAATCTATCCAATGCAAAAACACAAAGGAGTCTAATAACTAAGTCTTCCAACCACTCTTGATGCTGCTGAATCATCTATCAAAACATAATCAGTTTTTAATAACAAAGATCACACTTTACAAATAGGTCTGTAGGAATAACTTAGATCCAAAATGAAAAATATTAGGACAGATTATTTTAGCTGAGTGAACAAAGAGTAGAATCATTCTAATTACCATCTTTAAAATTAAGTATATCCTTTTTGATATTAATTTGACTCCTACATATGTACTGTATCAAAAATCTTAAATTTGGGACTGGGGCTGTAGCTCAGTGGTAGAGCACTTGCCTCATACATGTGAGGCACTGGATTCAATCATCAGCACTACATAAAAATACATACATAAAAAGATATTGTGAACTAAAAAAAATTGAAAGAAAAAACTTAAATTCATGCATTTTCTTACTTGTACTTCAAAGAGAAACTAATTACTTAAGGTTGCTCAGGTATCAAATAAACCTGTCACATATCTATTAACCTATTACCAGTGTCTCTTGCTACAACAATCATGTTGCTCACTGACCTTTCCACTAACCTCTTATTCACCTTAAGCTAAACTTTCCACTTCATTATATCCTGCTCAAATACTCTTGATTCTACATGTTTTCCCACTCAGTATTTCCAAATATGTCTTTCCCCAAACTCATTCTGTTTATAAATAGACTTCTTCCTATCTTTTTTTCGCCTCTTCGTAATGCTCCCTCTTATGTGCCCCTCACATCTACTTTGTGATACATACCTTTGTTACTTACTTCCCTCTACTGGAAAAAGAGACCAATTACTCAAACTTGTTGATATTCATAGCTTTAATACACTTACCTCTTCTAAAGTGCTATCTCCCATTTTACCACCACTCTTTCCGTGAGCTTTAAGAATTTCCCTTAGTCCAGTGCCTGCACCATGTCGAACCTAAAAAGAATCAAGAAGCAAATGTCAGAGATTGAATGTTTAAAGAAATCAAGCTTAACTTTTCTTCAATTAAGAAAAAGGGATATAGCACATTTAAGAAATTAAAGTGGTACTTTACAAGAATGTGTTTTATTTCAACTATCCAAAATAATTACATATATTAATTTCACAACTTTTCTGGTTATATGGAATGTTTAAACATTCAAGCAAGAAAATGGCAATTTTAACATAGATAAGCTGACTCAGGAGGCTGAGATAGAACTGTAAGCTCTCAGTCAGTCTCAGTAACTTAGTGAGACTCTGTCTCAAAATAATAAATAAAAGGGAAGAACTAGGGATGTAGCTCAGTGGTAAAGTGACCCTGGGTTCAATCCCCAGTACTGCAAAAACAAACAACAACAAAAAACCCTATTCCAAAAATCTTTCTAAGATATAAACCTACATGGTTGTCACTTTCCTATCTCTTACCTGCATTTCAAAACTATCTATAATAAAGAAAGAGGAAGAGTAAAGAGAGCATTATTTTTTTTTTCAGTCCCAACAATATTTTAGAACTATATGCATCAAAAATAAGCTCCACTCAGGCACTGTAGTACATGCCTATAATTCCAGTGGCTCAGGAGGCTAAGACAGGAGGATACTAAGTTCTAGGCCAGCCTCGCCAACTCAGAGAGATCCTCAGCAACTTAGAAAGATGCTATCTCAAAATTTTAAAAAATAATAAAATAAAAAGGACTGGGGTGTGGCTCAGTGGTAAAAGCTCCAAGGTAACCAGTGTTAAGTATCAATAAATCACCTTTCTTAAAGAAGGTGAGGAAACTTTCTGCAGAGTTATCTGGAAGGGAATAAAACAAGCCATTGACATCATACTCAAAACCTCATTTGAGCTAAGACTTGAATAAACAGAAGTACATAAAGGAACAGAAAGGTTGCTAAAACCTTTCAAAGCATGTTCTTTTTGTTTGTTTTCTTTGCTGTGCTGGGATAATGCATACTAGGCAGGTGCTCTACTACTGAGCTACATTCCAAAGCCCAAAGTAAATTATTTTTTGTTGTTGTTCTTTTGTTTAAGTTACCCAAGGACCAAGGGGGACAGAATAGTCTGAGACTACGAACCCAACAAATTCAGTCAGATGTTTCACTATCATCTCTCTTATATACTGGAACCTGTTCAAGATTTTCTTTGAAGAATTTTTCTGAGGTGCAAAATTGGTTATGAAACCACTACTTATTTGTGTGTACATGCAGAGGACTGAATCCATGGTCTTGTGCATGCTAAGAACAGGCTCTATACCACTGAGCTGTATCCCTAACCTCTGAAACTACTGCTCTTGATTAATCAAAACTATCCATTCAAAGAAAAGGAAGCAATGCCTGGGAGAAAAAGGCACACCTTTAGATTATAGTCAAAAGAATGAAAAGAAATGAAGAATTCACTTCAAAGTATGATTAAAAGGATATGAAAGGAGAAAAATCAGTCTCCATTTTTCTACTTAAAGGTCAATGATAGGATGTGCCTAGAAGTCCTAGGCCAGTCATAATAGAAGACTAGAGACCCTTGACAAAGTATACTGTTCATGACACTGTTTCCTTCATTAGCACAAAAAGTAGAGCCCAGAGAAACTGTAATGAAGATACCTTACCTCCCAGGAGGGATTAAAAAGGTCATTGCAAAGTTCTTCACAAAAGCTTTCCAAAGGCCATTCATTTGTCTAAATAAGAAAGACATAGTTACTACTAGTTTAAAAGATCTGTTTTATGCTAACAATAAGTACTTCAATAAAGGCATTTATTTGTAGGTTTAGTAGTAGTAATTAAGACTCTAAATTTTTAAAACAAATAACATTTTTAGTAATAAAGATACAAACTATTTACCAATAAAATTTCTCTCAACTGATAAATCATTCAGTACTCTCAAATGACACTTTAGTTTAAGAAACTATGAACAATTTCAGTGGACACTATAGGCTATTTCAATAGTACCTCTTCGATTAAGGAAGAGCTGTCTGGAATGTTATCAATCAAGACTTTGGAATCATTTGCAGTCTGATTAACAACAACATTTGCTATTTTCCGTCTCTTTTCTTCTGGCTCCCCATCAGTGCTATCATTGCTAAAAAATAAAAGCCATCATTTCAAAAAGAAGGTAAAGGATAATGTGAACCACAATGAATATAAGAGAATCCATCACTTGAACAAATGTTCTAGCACATTCTGCTTATATGATTTATTAAAAATCTCATGTATCAATTAACTGAAAGTAACTGCTTAATATTTTTTGAGCAAAATATATCCCACCACTCTATGGGTCAATGAATGCTTCCTTTCAAATTGGATCTCAAATCTAGTGATCACTTTTTCTTTCTCTCCAGAACCAGCTCCACTCCTTTCTGTATGTCTGTAATCCAACAATGTACTCTGGCCTAACATAATACTATCTTCTTTAGGCTTTCGTATTCTGGAGAAAACTAATATACTGAATAATACAGGGTCATAAAAGAAAGTTGAGCCTCCCTAAACTCAACCTCTATTCCTCTTCCCTTAATTCTCTCCACTCTAGCTATACTGGTTGGTCACTTAACATCCTTAAATTTGTAGGTGTGCTTCCATTTTTAGGTATTTGCTTTTTATTTTCCTGTATTTGGAATGTCTTTTCCTAGATACCGAATTCAGAGCCACTGTCACTTCTTTCTGATCTTACTCAGAGGTCACTCTGGAGCCCTTCCAGGTCATCCACTCTAAAATTTCAAACTCTGTACCCACATTTCTTCCTCATTTTATCCTTTTCTCCACCTTTGTTTCCCCGACCCCAGGAGGTGCTGGGGATTCGATCCTTGGCCCCCTTTTCTCCACCTTTAACCTTTATCATTAACATGACAAACATATACACACAACATATCGCATTTCATATCTTTCTTTCCCTTTAGAATATAAGCTCCAATGGCAGAATTCTAATCCATTGTATTCACTACTGGATACTCTGGGCCTAGAACAGTACCAGGCAGATAGAAAGTATTTAATAAATATTAGTAGGATGAATGATTTGTGAATTCTGTAAAATAAGTCTATCTTTCCAACACTCAAATCTTTGGATAAAGTACGTGAATAAAAACTAGTAGGCACGACCCATGTGATCCTACAGTATGTACCATCAGAAAAATGAGAAATTATACTCCACTTATGTATAATTTATCAAAATACATAAATGCATTGTTATGTATAACTAATTAGAACAAAAAAATTAAAAAAAAAAACCTAGTAGGAACATTTATTAGGTTACTAAAGGTAACCTAAATATCCCTTATCCAAAACACTTGGGACAAGAAGTGTTCCTGATTTTAGTCTTTTGGATTTTGGAATATTTGCATAGATTTTATCAGCTGAACATCCCTAAACTGAAAATCCCAAATCCTCCTGAAGTCTGAAGCTAATGCTCAAAAAGTTTTAGATTTTGGAATGTTCTAGAACACTCAGATCAACTTGTTTATGATCTAATGAGGTGTTCACTTTAAAAAGTTGTTAATTTCAATTAAGTTTAAATACTTAAAAAAATAAATAAATAACTTAATCCCAAGTATAAATTTTTTCACAAGGGATGTTTATTATTTAACCCCATTTTGTGCCTAGTTTTTAAACAATTACTGTAAACACTTTTTAGCTTTCTGTGAATGGAAAAACAATAAAAGTACTACTATATGCAAAACCACTATCTACCTATAAAGTTCTAATTTTATAAGTTTTTCAATGTTTATTAACTCATCATTTACTTAAAAATTTCCTGAACACCACCAAAGACTCTGATTTATAAAGACATGAATAAGGGCCAAGAAACTAGACATTAACAAGACCCTCAGAGAACATCTGAAGGAAGCCATTTTGAACTACCCTTTGAGAACCACTGTTCCACCAAGCCACACCCAGGTAACACTTTTATTAACTCATTAAGAAAATGAAGAGAATGACTTTACCTAAAGAGTTATTTTCTACAAGATTAAGTAAGCAAACTTTGATTATTACCACTATTTAGCCTAAATTCAGTCTAGGGAAGAGATGATACAATACCCGACAATACTTCTCACTTTACTGAGGCAGTATTCTTAACTTGTGATCCTTTGATCACTTCTCTGAATTCATTCTCTACTGATCTCCTTTCCATTCACTCATACCCAGCCAAACTGCCCTTCTGTTTCTTGAATATTCCATGATTCAGGAATTCACATTTATTCCCTCCACCTGGAATACTCTCTCCCCTTTGTAATCTTTAGCCTTCATTTGGAGCTGATAAGTAATAAGGAAAAAAAAAAAAAAAGCTATTCAGGAGGACATTTCTTGGAAAACGGTCTTAGTCCCTACTAACAGTAAATATTCTGACAACTAAGCAAAACGATCCAAACAGTAGTCTCCAGCTAAACAAAAATCAGTAAAATGTTTTTTATAAATCAAGCAAACACAGATTTAAGCTACACAGCATTATTGGTTTAAGTAAAAAAAAAACAAAGATTACTACCTCTTCTCATTAGTTTCCACTGCATCCCTGGATCTCTGTTTTGCAAATAGTTTGGCCATTCTTTTAGCTTTATTCTTTTGTCTATTGCTCATTCCTGCTCGAAATTCTGAGTCAATCAACTCTGCTGCCTGGAGCGTCTAAAAGAGTAAAAGAATGCTGAGTTTGAACTTCAGAGGTTAAAATAAATACTTATAGTCTCAGCCTCAGTAGAGGACTAATTTACTGAGGACTATGCTGTAAATTCCAGTATACACAGATCAATCACATTCCTTGACAGTCCCATAATATTCTATTGTATAGCTGTATCATAATTTTGTTTTCTTACTCCTCCTTCCTTATTCTTCCACTCCCAACAGATACACCTGTGTTTAACTTCTTTTTAAGCCACATATATATGGCACAAATTAATGATGCTAACCCAGAAAGAGGGCTTTGAAAAGATGAGACTTCAAAATATTCAAATTACCACTTAAAAGTTATGAGAATAAAGAATGTCCATAAAAGAAACATATCACCAAGAATGGGAAGTTATACTCCATGTATATATGTCAAAATATACTCTATTGTCATATATATCTCAAAAACCCAAATTTTAAAAAATAAAATGCAAAAAAAATCATTTGTTGAAAAATAAATAAAAATAATTACAGCTACAAGTGATTAATGGGTCCAGCAGCCTATGGTCAACTGAGCCCTATTAGCCACTCACTCACTGCCTACTTGTTTTGCTCTTTTCTACTCATGTGAGATACTAATAAAGACTGTATGATAAACAAGGGACAGTGGTATGTGCCTGTGATCCCAGTTACTTGGAAGACAGAGGCAGATGGATCAGAAGGATTCACTTGAAGCCAGGAGTTTGAGCACAGGCAATATTGGGGGGCAGGGCAGCAGTGAGACAGAAATGATTTAAACCCAAGCCTTAAAATCCCTTCTGTGACAAACTATATGACTCAAATTTATACTTCTATAACTGGGAATGGAGGCTCTGCTACAGTCTTGGTTCAGGAAGCACTGGCACATACACAAGGCAATGCAGTTGTAATGATTCTACAGCAACGATTAATCATTATGTAACATTTCCAAAAAGTGTGTAACATATAATACCAACTAAACATGGATCTCGCAAATATCAAATTGGCATTGTTCATCCCATATCTAAGTATTCTAATGTCTGTAGATCACTCTCTCAAAATACACCTCCCAATACATTTCCTTATACCATGCTCAATTATCCATTATAGTATTACATTTCTGAATTTTTATTAAATCTCCCCCTGCCCTTTTTTTTTTTTTTTTTTTTAATAACGTCTTATGCTTTTTTTTCCTCTACATTTCTTTCCATTCCTTCCTGGCTGTTGTTATATTTCTTCCTCTTTACACTCTCTCCTTTTTCCTACTGGTATTTGATATTTTTTTTCTTCATTGCTGAAGTAATTCATCATCACATATGCCCCAGCCATAAAAATTATACTTTATAAATTCTAATGATTTAGAAAACAACTAGTATAAGGCAAATTGAACCAGAAAAGAGAAAGGACCAAGGAATGACAAAATAAGCAGGAATTCTAAAAAGGACCCATGGGCTCTAAAAGAATACTGGGGGATAGAGAAAGAATACTAAACTCCTTGAAATGTAGTATTTTACTCATCTGTGAGGAAAGAGCCACAGCTTTTACTAGAGCTTCAAAGAGTTCATGGCATTAAAAAAGTTACAAAGCCCATTTGTACCCATTGGGAACTGAATAAATCATGAAAAAGGAGAAAAAGAAAGTAAAATTGTCATAGCCACAAAATAAAATAATTTTTAAAAAAAATGTGATCAGCTAAGCATGGTGGCACATGCCAATATGACGATCAAGAGTTCAAAGTCAGCCTCAGCGAAAGCAAGGTTCTAAGCAACTTAGTGAGAACTTGTCTCTAAATAAAATATAAAATAGGACTGGGGATGTGTCTCAGTGGCTGAATGCTCCCGAGTTGAATCCCCAATACCAAAAAAAAAAAAGTGATCAATCTCCTTATACTGATGTATTAAGTCTTATGACGTGGGAAAAGGTAAACAGAGCTTACATGGACACAAATATACTTGCATATATTCAGAAAATTCCAGGAAGGATGCACAAGAAACTTTAAAAAAAGGGTTATCAGTGGGGTATGAGGACATGTATGTCCATGAATGTGGGCAAGAAACGTTCTGCTTCATATTGTATATTTTTTTGTTATTGTTATTGTTTGAAAGTGTTTCATGATAATTTTTCTCAATTAAATGAATAAATCACAGCTCTAAAGACTTCTACTACCATCAAATCTGACTATAATAGTTTCTCTTCTTTTACTCTTCCTCCAAGTTACTACTTCTTTCACCAAAAAACAAAGGAAAGAACAAATGCAGCAACTAGGATCTTTCAATACCTGTGGCTCCTAAAAAGTCCACCACAGCTTTTATTGAACAGTCCAATGTTGAGGTGGGCTCAGTTTCTTTCTCTATAGAATCTGTCTGTGGAAATTTACTTTATGTGCTGAGAGTGGTGACACGTGCCTATGATCCAAACTACTTGGGATGCTCTGGAAGGAATATTGCAATTTCCAGGCCAGTGTACTGAGACCCTATCTCAAATATAATTTTTAAAAAGGACCAGGGATGTAGTTCAGTGGTGAAGCATTTGCTTATTAGCATGTCTGAGGCCTGGATTTAATCCCCTGTATCATAAATAAATAAATAAATAAATAAATAAATAAAAAAAAACATAAATTTTTTTTATGAAAACACTAAATTCCAGTGGCACTCAACAATGAATAGAATTAAGCACAGCATTTAAAAAGAATTACAAATGCATAAGCAAAATGAAGCAAACCCTCTGTTACTTGCAAACAACCAACCACATGTTTTACCTACAGGTTGTTTGTTTACAAGGGCTGCTGAAGTTGGTGTATAATCCAAATCTTCATCATTGAAGAGTTCTTCAGTACTCATTCCAATTGCTTCTCCCATATTAAGGCCAAGTTTCTTCTGTAATAGTTTTCGCTGGCGTGCTATCCTCTCTTTAGGATCTACTTCACCTTTAAACAGAAAAGAAATATATTTCCTCCAAATCAGTTAAGAAAATTTGTGCTATATGCATATCAGACTCCATTAAAATAACCCATTATATCTCTTCTGCCAAAAGAACCACATTCACGATAATTTCAACATCACATAAATCCATTGCCTAATCATGACTGAAAAATAGTGTTTTAACTAACGAATCATTCTATGAGTTTTCCCTGAGATAATTTCATTGTCCCACTATCCATTATCAAGTATACAAATGAAATAATAAGATTCATTCTTATGGAAATAAATCAATCTTATTTTATAGTGAGAAAGATCTAATTAGACTACAAAACAAAATCTATATTTTAATAGCAGCTCACCAAATACTAGGAATTGAACTCAGTGGTGCTCTACCACTAGGCTACAGACCCAGTCCTTATTTGTTGTTATTTCAAAAATAAAAAATCATCCTTAAAACAACAAAATGACAAAAGAGGGCTCTCTACATTGTTGAAAAATTTTTAATTTTAAAAACAATAATGCCTGCTTCTAATAATGTCTGAGTAAGTTCCTCTTGGAATAACTGCAGATAACAAATCCTGGTCAAAATATGTTTTTTAAAAACTACCTGAAGGGACATAAAATAGAATAAAAGTAGGCATTTACTTAAGAGAGTTGTCAACAGCTGGAAGAAGGGAATAGCACTGGGTAGGATTCTCCTTTCTGTAGCTTTTAGACTGAAGACAGATCCAGTCCATGCAAAGCGGAACAGCTAAAACTTGGATTAAACACCCATGTTGCTGGGTGTGGTTCTGTACACTGATAATCCCGGTGACTCAGGAGGTCAAGGAAGGAAGATTGTAACTTTGAGTCCAGCCTGGTCAACTTAGTGAGAACCTATCAAAAAAAAAGACTGGGGATATAGCTTAACTTAGTGGTAGAACACTTAGCACTTGGGAGCTACGCACAAGGCCCTAGGTTCAATCCTCAATTACCATAAGCAAAGAAAAAATCTCAAGTCTTGTTGGTCTGAAGAACTAGAAAGAAAAAAAGAGTTAGGGGCCACAATAGTCATTAGGAAGGAAAAGAAAAGAAAGAGGCAGAAAGAAGGCTATCCAAATTCTGGATAAATTCAGCTCAAGTCTCTGGCTGACCCTGGGCAGACTCCAAAGAGTGCAGCTAAAGCCAAAATCTAAAAGCCAAAACTGAGATCTGAACTGTTGTCTACCACAAAGGAGAATGAACTTGAAATTCTGAGTTCTGTCAAATTAAATGCCTGCTAAAGCAAACAAGCAGGCAAAAACAATAACAACCTTCAAAGGAATAAAAGAGAATCCAGTTTGCACAGCATAATGTTTGTAATGTACAGGATCTGATTCAAAATTCAACAATATACAAAGAAACAAGAAAACATAACTCATTTTCAAAAAAAAAAGACAATAGAGACCAACTTCAAGACAACACTGATGTTGGAATTAGAAAATAAGACTCCTAAGCAGCTAATACAACAGTACTCAATTTAAGGAAGATACTGTCACAATGAGTGAAAGGATACCTTGGTAAAGAAACAAACTACAAAGTAGAATTGTATACTTGAAAAGGAAGAATTATATTATGCAATAAAACTATTTTAAAAAAAGAAGAAGTTGTCCTAGACTGGGCATGGTGGCACATGCTTGTAATCTCAGTTACTTGGAAGGTCAGGGCAGGAGGATAACAAGTTTGAGGGAGTCTTAGCAACTCAGCAAGACCATTTCAAAATAAAATAAAGGACTTAGGGATATAGCTCAGTGGTAGAGTGTTTGCCTAGCTTGTGTGAGGCCTGAAGTTCAATCTCCAGTATCAAAAATAAAAACATAAATAGAAACTAAAGGCTAGGGGGCTGGTGGTTTAGCTCAGGGTGCCTGCCTACCACGTGTGAGGCAATGGGTTCAATTTTCGGCACCATTTATAAATAAAATAAATGTCCGTTGACAAGGAGTAGATCAGTGGTAGAACAGTTGCCCACCATGCATGAGGCCCTGGGTTCCATCCCCAGCACTACAAAAAAAAGGTTTTGACAAGGATGTAGAGAAATTGGAATCCTTATACACTGTTAGCGGGAACATAAAATGATGCAACTGCTATGGAAAACTTATAGTGTTGCTCAAAAGATTTAAAAACAGAATTATGATCTGCTCAGCAATTCACTTCTAGGTGTATACCCAAAAGTACTGAAAGCAGAAACTACTCAAACAGATATGTGTTCAACCCTGTTCACAACAGCATTATTTACTATTGCAAAAGTGTGGAATCAATGATGGATGAAAGGGTAAACAGTATGTGAAGTATACACACATAAAATATTACTGAGCCTTTAAAGGACAAAAATTTTAACACTACAACATGAATAAACCTAGAGGACATGATGCTAAGTGAAAGAAAAATACTGCATAACAATTCACTTATAAGAGTAGTCAAACTTGAATAATTTGGATACCCAAAGAATCAAGAAGAATGTGTGGGACCCGTTAAAAAAAAGAAAAGGAATCAAATTCAGAGACAAGTAGAATGGTGGTCACCAGGACATGACATAACACTACTGAACTGTACACTTAAAAATGGTTAAGATGGTAAATTTCAGGTTATGCATACTTTACCACAATTAAAAAAAAAATCTAATACATTTCATAATAGTAATAAAAATTATTTAGTACTGATATATGTTACAACATGGATAACATTCTGCTAAATAGAAGAAGCCAGTCACCAAAGACCACATATCATATTTCATTTACATGAAAGGTCCAGAATACAAAATCTATAGACAAAACATAGACAAATGGTTTCTTAGGGCTGTGAGGAGAAAGAAAGTAGGAGGATAAAAGAGTAGTAGCTAAAGGATATGGGTTTCTTTTTGAGGCAATTAAAATGTTCTAAAATTGGCACTGTGGTGCCAGGTACAGTGGTGCCTGCCTGTAATCCCGGTAATCCCAGAGACTTGGGAGGCTGAAGGTGGGAGAATTCCAAGTTCCAGGCCAGCCTCAGCACTCAGTGAGACGCTCAGCAACTTATCAAGACCCTGTCTCAAATTTAAAAAAAAAATTTTTAATAAAAATTTAAAGGGCTGAGGACATAGCTTAATAGTAAAGCACTCCTGGGTTCAAGCCCCAGTACCACAGTCAGTCAATTAATTAATTAATTTAACTGACTAGTGACATGTCTGTAAATATAATAAAATTCACTAAACCATATTTAGTAAACTTACTGTTTAGCAATAACTGTTTCAAAAATAAAGGTCTTAAAAAGAGTTCTACTTCCCTGATTAGAAGAACTATGCTTTTCTGAAATGGGTAAATTGCATGAAATGTGAATTATACCAATAAAGGAATTTGAAAAAAATTTTTAAAGATCACTCTACTCATCAAGACTAGTGAGGTGGCATATGCCTGTAATCCCAGCCTCTTGGGAGGTAAGGAAGCAAGACTGCAAGTTGGAGGTCAGTGTGGGCATATTAAAAAGACACTGAATAAAAAATCTCAAAACACACTGAGTACCAAACCGGTCCTCCCATTTCAAGGAAGTCCTACTGGAAAATAATCTACACAACTGCAAAGCAAACTTAGACAAATAGCTATACTTATCATGTATAGACATTCATGTATGAGAAAACGAAAACAGATCAGCAGACATTTAAATTAAAAACGTAACTTCAGGTTTTCAATGAGCACTGTTCAAGCAAGTTGCGAGTTATCAACACTAAAACACCGAGTTCTCAAGAAACTGAGGTTTTAAATCCGGTTATATATCAGAGTAGCCTAAAGAGCTGTTCGTTTAAATACAATTTTGCATTGCTCTCCACAGATCTATGAAATCATAAATCTATAGGATAAGATCCAAACACACGTTTTTGAAAAGTGGTAAAGAAAAAACTGTCTTTTACAAGTGGAAAAAGTCAGAATCTCTTATAAAATCTATATTCTATCAAGCTTAGTAAACTATTTAGCAATAACTGTTTCAAAATAGTTTTAAAAATAGTTCTACTTCCCTTATTAGAAAAATTATGCTTTTCTGAAATTTAAGCAAATTATCTTCTTAATTCTCTCTAAAAATAAACTAGCTTTTTCAAATACAAACCACAGTAAGCAAGAGAAAACGGTCTGACAATTTTTAGTATGAACAAATTAAAGTTCATTTAGAGATTAATAAAACTATATATGCTTTGAATGATAATTAATTAGCAAGAAAACAAGTCCTTTTCAGTTTTGGTTTTCAGTCAAAGGGCAACTTATTTACTTACAGAAATCCACTAAAAACATCAAGGTTTGTCCATCAAGGCCATAATCTTAAATGGCCAAAACATTTATTTTATATCCAGATAGATTTTGTAAGTTTAAGGATAATGGGATAATTATCTATCCAAGTTTTAATTTTAATTTTTAGTTTTCGCTTTACATGAAAGCATGTGTAGATCCAACAATATCAGAAACATAAGATAAAGATATAACGATCATGAGGCTGGGAGTGTGTCTGCTAGTAGAGTGCTTCCCTAGCACGCAGAAGGCCCTAGGTTTGATCCCCAACACTGCTGATAAATAAATAAAATAATCAAATGACCTCTCAAATTTCCACAGTTGTGAAAACATTACTATAAGCTACACTTCACTAATACTGATTTTTAAATCTGTTATCCTGAGGCTTCTGAGTAATACATCTAATTTCTATATTGCCTAGTAAAATTAGTACATAAATATTAATATGTATCAACTAATGATACATGGTACATTCAATTAAGAGGAAGAAAAATAATTCTATTGTAGCTTTTAAAACAAAGTGTACTGGCTCCCTTTCCTACCAATATCATCTCTACCTACCTACAAACTTCAGTCATTTTACATTGCATGACATGTTAGATTACTATGAAAACATATAGCAAGTGACATGTCAGTGTGAAAACACGAAGTTCAATCTTTATTCTACGGGACTATAACATACCTGATTTTTCATCTTGGACTTCAAATTCTGCACCAGCAGACCCTAAAAGTGATGCACCATGTTGTAACAGTCTACATATGTCAAATCTGTCAAAATTCAATCGGTCTGTAGTAGATGAATCTTCCATTGAACTTTCTGAAGTAGTTTCTAAACAGGTTTAAAATATTAATGACCATATAGCCAAAGCATAGAATCAAAGAAAATAGCATATCATTACTTGATGTGTATATGTGTATAGTAAGAAGGGATAATGAGCTAGCAAAGAAAAGGCTCTTTTCTACAAGTATAATGTCTCCTGGTTATACATTTCATTGGACTGGAGAAGACAAATTAATACAATAACTCAAAATATAAGGTGCCAGAAAATAAAAGCAAAAATTTAAGACAAGATGTACGCTAAAAGTGATGTTATTCTGGTGACATGAAAATGGATATAATTGCAACATTTTAAAATTTCACTTATCTATAAGGTGTGGCCTGATTCAGAAATGAAAATAAAGCTAATAAAGATCTTTAAATTTGTGATTTTGTCCTGTGACATCAATCATACAACTACGTAAGTGATACTATATTGTCTGATTCTGGGAATCAAAAAGAACTCTAATTAAGATAAAAATAACAAACAAATTTTCGTTTAAAATGTATACCTTTTCAACTTTTCAAAAGCATATGATTTGTTTTTAAATGTCATTACAATCCAATTTTTTTTAACACTACAGAATATCTCTAAAGAGCACATAAAAAAACTAAAGATTTGCCCCTCCAAATATCCACACGTAACTTAATTCTGCTTAAATTTAAAAAATAACCACACTATACTAGTCTCCCAGCAATAAAAAAAATTGTTTCACATATTAGCACTGTATTCACTTCATTTCTTTTTTTAGAATGTGAATTACTTGAAGGGAAATAATAATCTCTATAAATTGAGCACACTGCAGTATTAGCAATTTTAAAAATGTACAAAAACATTGTTTATCCATTTATGTTCAGTGGTAAAAATCACTTTATTTAATATCATTTTCTGACAAAATCTCACCTAAAAGCATGAAAACTAAATTAAAGTAAAAGTTATTCAAATATAAACTATTCTACTGCAGTTAATTCTATAGTTAGGTTTTTACTTCAAGCTACTTTTTCCACTTAAAAGCACCTTGTTTTGTTCTTGGCACGGGATTCCATTCGGGCACATTTTTCACTATAGCCTCAACTGCTTGTCCTGCTGCAATCCGGGTATCCCAATTTGTACTCCTTAAATATATCAACACCTTAAAAAATTGTAAAATAAAATAGTTACAAATGGAAAAAATTATATTTGCTCAAGGTAGTCAAAACCAATAAATACATATTTACTTGTTATTAATTTATATTTTGCAGCCCTCCAAATACATGCAAAACACCTTGGAATGCTTAAAGTCATTTATAAACTTTTATCATTCACAGGAAATATCTTTATTTATATATATATATTTATAATATATATATTATATATATAAATAAATAGCTATTGTAGATGGATCTTTATTTTATTTATATGAGGTGCTGAGAATTGAACCCAGTGCCTCACACATGCCAGGAAAGCACTTTACCACTGAGCCACAACCCTGGTCCATCACTACCATCTTAAAAAGGGAAAATAAACTTTAAAGAAAAGAATACCAAGCTAGGCACAGGTCTGCAATTCCATCCCAGTGACTTGGGAGGTTAAGGAAGGAGGATCAAAAACTTGAGGCCAGACTCAGCAACTTAGTGAGGCCCTAAGCAATTTGATGAGATTCTATCTCAAAATTAAAAATGGGAGGGTGGTTGCTGGGGATGTACTTCAGTGATAAAGTGCCCCTGGGTTCAATTCACAGTACCAAAAAGAAAATCAGAAAAAAGAAATCCTAAGTGCATTTTGAAAATATTACCATATTAATAAAAAACAAGTACAGGGCTGGGGATATAGCTCAGTTGGTAGAGTGCTTGCTTGCCTTGCAAGCACAAGGCCCTGGGTTCAACCCCCAGTATCGCAAAAAAAAAAAAAAAAAAGCAAGTACAAATTCATTAAGTCCTATTACATAATGCAAAGTTATATATGATAAACCCCTCGCCACAAAAAAAAGCTCCTTTTTAAAATTTATTTGTTTTTTATTTGTTCTAATTGGTTATATATGACAGTAAGAATGCACTTTGACATATACACACAAATGGAGCACAACTTCTCCTTCCTCTGGCTGTACATAGTGCTGAGTCACACCAGTAATACAATCATACGTGTATATAAGATAATAGTGTCTGTCTCATTCTACTGTCCTTCCTATCCCCACTGCCCCACCCACTTCCTTCACTCCCCTCAAAAAAGCAGTTCTTAAAAGTGTAAAAGTGGGGGTGAGGATATAGCTTGGTGTTAAAAGATTGCCAAGCACATACAAGTCCCTAGGTTTGATTCCCATCATTGGAAAAAAAAAAAAAAAAAAAAAGGCTAGTAGAATTAAATTCAGCAAAGTTATAAGATATAAAATTATCATATAAAAATCAAATGTATTTCTATGTATTACTCTGAAATGAAGTTAATAAAACAATTCTATTTGTGATAGCACCAAAAACTAGAAAATACTCAAATTTAGCAAAAGAAATGTGAAACTTGTATACTGAAAACTATGAAACATTAAAAACTGTTCTGGCAGGGCATGATGGCATATACCTGTAATTCCAGAGGCTCAGGAGGCTGAGACAGGAAAATCTTGAGTTCAAAGCCAGTCTCAGAAACAGAGAGGTACTAAGCAATTCAGTGAGACCCTGTCTCTAAATAAAATACAAAATAGGGCTGCGGGATAGGCTCAGTGGTTGAGCGTCTCAGAGTTCAATCCCCCATAACCCTCGCAAAAAAACTCCAAAACAAAACTTTGTTCTGAAATTAAATATCTAAATAAATAGACACTTCCTGTTCATGGATTGGAAGATTTAATATTATTAAGATAAAATATTCCCTAAATTTATCTATAGATCCAACCCAATTACTATTCTGTTTTTTGCAGAAATGCACAAGCTAATTCTATAATTCATAAGGAAATATAACAAACTCCAAATCACCAAAACAATATTGAGAAAGGATTGTAAACCCATACCTTTACCTTTTAATTTCAAAACTCACAGTAACCAAGACAGTGTGGTACTGGCAAAATGACAGATAACAGACCAGTGGAATAGAGTTCAGAAATAATTTTTGTATTTATAGTCAACAATTTTTAATAAGGGTGCCAAGACAATTCAGTGGGGATTCTTTTTCAACAAATGGTACTGGGAAAACTAAATAGTCACATGTAAAACAAATAACCCAATCAATAAATGGGCAAAGGAAATGAACAGACCTTTCTCAAAAGAAGAAATATGAATGATCAACAAATACATGAAAAAATGTTCAACACCTCTAGCAATTAGAGAAATGCAAATTAAAACTACACTGAGATTCCACCTCACTCTAGTCAGAATACAATTATCAAGAATACAAGTAACAACAAATGTGGGCAAGGATGTGGGGAAAAGGGAATGCTCATACATTGCAGGTGGGACTGCAAATAAAGCAATTTGGAGACTCCTCAAAAAACTAGGAACAGAACTACCATTTGAGCCAGTTATCCCACTTTTCAGAATATATTCAAAAGGTTTAAAATCAGCATACTACAGCACCACAGCCATGTCAATATTTATAGAAGTACATTCACAATAGCTAAGTTTGAAACCAACACAAATGTCCATCAATAGATAAATGGATAAATTATATATACAGTAGAATATTACTCAGTCATAAGGAAGAATGGCTTTATGAAATCTGCCAGTAAATGGATGTATCTAGAAAATATTTTGCTAAGTGACATAAGCTAATCCCAAAAAAGCAAAGGTTGAATGTTTTCACTGATGTGGAAGCTAACCCATTATTATAAAGGGGGAGAGAGGAAGAAGAAAAGTTCAGTAGATTAGATAAAGGGGAACAATAGGGAAGGGGGTAGGAAAGACAGTAGAATAAATCGAACATAATTTTACTATGTACACATATGAAATTACCTAAGTGAACTCCACCATCATGCCAACCCTTAAGAATTAATTTTAATTAGAATATATAATTTTATCAAAATGGATTTTACTGTCATGTATAAATAAGAACCAAAAATAAAATAAAATAAAAATAATGCTGAACATCTACCTCACACCATATCTAAAAATTAACTCAAATATGAACCAGAGACCTAAAGGAAGATATAAAACTATACAATTCTTAGAAAACAGGGTAAATCTTTGTGACTTTATGTCAGGCAACAGTTTCTTAAGTATGATACCAAAAGCGCCAATGATTAAAAAAATAGATTCAATCATCATTAAAAACTTTTGTGCTTCATAGGGTACCATCAAGAAAATGAAGACAACCAGACAACCAACAGAACAGGAAAATACATGTGGGAATCATGTATGTGATATGAGGGTTGTATCCAGAATGTATAAAGAATTCTTACAACTCATTTTAAAAAGTATAAATAGGGCTAGAAATGTGGCTCCGTGGCAGAGTACTTCAATCCCCAGTACTACTAAGAGGCAGGAGGATCACTTGAGCCCAGGAGGTGGCAACCAGCCTGGCAACACAGAATTAAGTCTTAAAAAAAAGGAAAGAAAGAGAGAAATTGAGGAAGGAAAAAGATAAATAACCTAATTTAAAATTGAGTAAAAAATGAGCAAATTTCCCCATATCCTTGTCAGAACTAGGTATCATCATCAAATGTTTTCAATTTTGCTATTTTTGATAGATATGATACTACATGAAAGTTTTTATTTGTATTTATTAATTATCAAAAAGGTTGGGCAAAATAGTGGGGGCAATCGGGGGAGGGCAAAGAGGACTGTGAATGTAGCTCAGTGGTGCACTTGCCTAGTATGCAAGAGGCTCTAGATTCGATCCCCAGTACTGAAGGAAAAAAAAAAAAAAAAAAAAAAAAGAGGAAGAAAAGGAAGAAGAGAAGAAGTAAAAAGAAAAAGGAGAAAAAAGTATTGTTAGGCATTATTTCAAATTATACTGTTAATTTACAGGGTTTTTTCCCTATAAAGTACCCATTAATAGCCATTGTTCACTACTGAATTGCTCTTCATTTTATAATTGAGCACTTTGTAGAAAAAAACTGGTATTCTGTCAATTTATTTTGAACATACTTCTATCATCTTTTGAGTATGGAGTCTCTTCTTTCTACTTGAATATTAAAATGATTTGAGTTGGGGTGTAGCTCAGCAGTACAGCACTTGCCTAGCATGCATGAGGCCCTGGGTTCAATTCCCTGCACTAAAATTAAAATAAATTGAAAATAAAACAATTCAATCATTGAAAAAGAAGGGGGCAAAAGGTCTGAATAGACATTTCTCCAAAGAACTAATGAACATGAAAAGATGTCTGATATTATTAGTCATCAGAGAAATGTAAATCCAAACCACTTCATACCCACTAGAATGACTTTGATCAAAAAGTCAGTTAATAACTATTAATAAGGATGGTGGAGAAATCTGAGCTTTTATACACTACTGTTGGGAATATAAAATGGAACCACTTTGGAAAACATTTTGGCAATTCCTTGAAGTTAAACATAGTTATCATGTGTCCTGGCAATGCTACTCCCACGTATATACCCAAAAGAATGAAAACATGCTGCTATGGTTTCAATGTCCTCACCAAACCTCAAGTTAAAATTTAATCCCCATTTTGAGGTATTAAGAGGTGGGATCAGGTAAGATCTTTAAGAGGTGATTAAGTCATAAGGTCTCTGTCCTCATGAATGGACTAATCCATTCATGGATTAATGGATTACATGGAGAGTGGATCTATTATAAAAGTCAGTTTGGCTCTATCTTTTGGATGTGCCCCTTTTGTCAGGTGATGCCCTACAACACCTAGGGACTCTGCAAAAGTTAGCCAGAAGGCCTTCGCCAGATGCAGCTACCCAATCTTGGGACTTTCCAACCTTCAGAAATGTGAGTTAAATAAACTTCTAATCTTTATAAGTTACTTTGTGGTATTCTGTTATTGCAGCAGAAAATGGACTAATTCACATACCACCTTACAAAAATTTTGTACATGAACCCACAGCAGTATTTTTCATAATAGTTAAAAAATGAAAACAATCCAACTGTTCATTAACTGATAAACAGTTAAAATGTGGTATACTGTAAATATATATTGTATATTCATATATAACAGGATATTATTTGACAATTAAATGGAGTAAAGTAATGGTATACGCTATAATATGAACACACTATTTTAAGCGAAAGAAACAAGTCACAGGTCTGGGACTGTGGTTCAGTGGTGGAGCATACATGAGGCACTGAGTTAGATCCTCAGCACCACATACAAAACTAAGTAAAGGTTAAAAAAAAAAAAAAAAAAAAAAGCTGAAATTCTTAAAAAAAAAAAAAAAAAAAACAAGTCACAGAGATTACACATTAGGTATGATCTGTTTAACATAAAATGTTCATAACAGTCAAATCTACATACAAAGTTATTTCAATGGTTTCCTAGAGCTGAGTATGGGAAGAGGAATAACACAGAATGAGGTCTGATTGGGTTGAATAGATTGAGGTTTCTTTTTGTGGTGATAAAAATGTTTTAAAATTAGACTGTAGTGACAGCTGTTGCACACAATAATATGTTAAATATTACTGAATTGTACATTTAAGATACGCAAATTACATTTTAATAAAACTGCTTAAAAAATAAAACCAAGACAACAGGAAAACATTGAGGGTGGAGAACAGGATATGAAGAGGTTACTAAAGACAACTGCCCCTTTTGGAATGATTTGATGGCAGCCAATTTGTTGACTTCTGAATTAAGAACAGAACTCACTTGGAGAGCTAAAAACCTTTACCGGTTCTGCATAGTCAGTCCAGTTCTAGTTCATTGTTTCCAGTTCTAGGTCTGTCAGACCTGCATTTCTCCCCTTGGAATAAGGAGAAGAAATACATATGATTCTATTTCCTCACATTACAGATGCCTAATATGCAGCCTTCTCTCTTCTGAGAATGTGGAGGCTGCAAATAGTAAATCACTGTCTCTCCATCTATACCTTGATTAGAAAGTTAATGTAGGAAGGGAGTAGGTTGGAAAGGGCATTTTTAGAAACCCTTAGGGGAGCAACCATACAGTACAGATTTGTATATGTTGAAAAAGGTCTTACAACTCCTACTACTATGTATCAGGGAGTGATAAATGAGAATGAAAGGAGGAGGTTAGACTAGAAGAGGTATCTTCAGGCTTCCAATATCTGGGCAATCAAATTGTTCCCCCACCCTATTCTCTATCTACTTCCCACTACTCCCCTCCCCACCAAAGCACTCCTGCTTTACTTTGCATGCCAGGGAATTAAACACATGGAATTTGCTAATTACTACCATGTAGGTACACTTAAACAAGCCCAAAGAGTTCAGTAAAAATACAGCTATTACTTAAGGAAAGAACATGAAGTAGGAGTATAAAAACACTGGTCTACCAAAGCAGAATGTTTCCACTTTCAAACTGCTATTATTAACTAAGAATGTAATATGACAATTAGTTTCTCATGTATTTCAATCATTGCCCATGAGTACTTCCATTTGAAAACTACCAACTATGATATAATTACTAGTCATAAGAACAAGTCAGACCACTAAGAAACTAGATTAACAACTTAGTTAATTACCAAATTGGGTCAGATTCAAATTTGTGACACGAGCAAAAAGTTCCATATTGTCAAGTCTCTTATAAAATTAAACTTGAGTTAAAAAAAAAAAAAATTAAGTCGTGACAAAAAGAAAAGAAACGGCAAAACTATTAAAACTATTTGGAGAACTGTAAGATATTTAACAGAATTTGGAGATCACAAATTATTACTTAACACAAATGTTTATCTTTACTTTTGTTTTCTTGTCCATGGTCAAGTCTCTATAATTGTTATTCTACTAAGGGGAAAAAAAAAAGTTCTTACTTTAGATAACAGATTATTTAGTTCATGAGGATGAAGCTTCACCACTTCTCCAAGTTGCTGAGCAGCAGCTTTTCTTGTAACTGGAGTAGTGCCAGTATCCAGTAAGATAAAAAGACGATCAAGCCTATAACAAAAATATAATGGTTAACCTGAAATGTGTTTCCTAATAAGTTTAAGTCAATGCATTGAGGACCTATGAACAAAGACCTATGTAGGGCTGCAGGAGATGCCTAATCTTGGCTCTCAGGGAAGAAACACATCCGGAAGAGGGAATAAGAACAAGGCACTAAGAAAAGGAAGAGAGTATTTTGGAAAGTGAAAAACACAGCTTGTTGCACTTAAGAAAACAATGGAGGATACAGCTACAGAACAAGCTGAAGCCCTATTGTGGAAACCTTTTTGAATTTATAGTGCAACCACGAAAGTCTTAACAAAGTGAGGGGACTAGAGCTATGTTTTAGGAAGATTAATCTGGCAGCAGTGTGAAGAATGAATTAGAAGGAACCTTTCAGAGAATTATAGGCACAGACCTCAACTACATTCCTGGCAAGATTAGAAAGAAACTGGTAGAAAAGATGCAGGAGCAAAACACATGGTGTATTAACTGAAATATTAAGGATAAAATATTAAGGACACAGATTCTGCATCTCAGAAAATAAAGATGCCATTAAAGAAACATGAAGAAACCATGGAGGAAGTATTATGGAAGAAGATGACAAGCTACTAGTGTCAGGGAAAGTACAGTAAGGAGAAAAAAGAATAAAGATTTAAAATTCAGGTCAAAATTGGGGCTAAAGGTATGGAGGTAGCCAAGCCCTAGTAGAATACTCCTGTAATCCCGGTGACTCGGGAGGTTGAGGCAAAAGGATCACAAGTTTAAGGCCACCCTTAGCAACTCAGCAAGGCTTACCTAAGCTACTTAGCAAATCCCTGTGTCAAAATAAAAAATTAAAAGGCTGGGGATACAGCTCAATGGTAAAATGTGCCTCCCTGGATGCAATCCCAACTACCAAAACAAAGAACATACATACAGACAGACACATAAGGAGGTGAATGAGTTAGCAGAAGAGAGGGTGATAAATAATATCTGCATGTTTATAAAATCATATAGCATAATGGCACAAATTCCAGGGCTACAGTGTCTTAGTTCAAATCTCAGTTGTGCTACTTCTAAAAAAAGGGATAAAATCAAGATGTCTTGGACCAGAGTAAGGAAGTGGTAGTGAAAAACTCACCTTTTTTTTTTTTTTTTTTTTTAAGATAAAAGAAAATCCTAAAAAGTCCTAAAGAGGTGAAGTCACAAGTAACTATTATCAACTGTTTACACATTATATGGGTCTAGACCTATCACCACACCTTCAGTGAGGTAAAGCAGATGCTATACATAATGAAAGGAAGGAGGTTACAAATCTGGAATAAATGGATATTTTAAGCAACATAGAGGATGACAAGGGGCAAGGTTGTAGTGACCATCAATCCTACATGAGGGGTTATTTATACATCTTCAAATTTTATCAACAAGGAAGAGAAAGCAAGCAAGGGCTAAGCATGAACATTAAGCACTGATAAACTACAAAGAGACTCCTATTACTTCTGGGATTCCTTTTATTTCACAAAGAACTAAAAAGTTAAAGTGGAACTTCTGAAAGCCTTTTATTACAAAAAATAAGCTTGTAAGAGGTTGAGAAAAAGAAAATTTTTGTGGCATTAGGAGATAAACAGTAGAAACAGGGCATTAAAAAAAGTCATTAATAGGCACAAAATCTTAACAAATGATAAGAAATAAAACTAAAATAGATCTTTTTCTGTCAAGAATGCTAACATTTCCTCTCATATGTAGACACTAGGACAAAATAAGGAGAAAAAGTGGAGGTGGGAATCCCATGAAAATAGAAGGGAGATCAGTAGAGCAGAGGAAGGGGACTGAATGGAATGGAGGAAAATTGGGAAAGAGGAGAACAGTAAAATAAAACTGACCAAAATATGCTATGTACATATGTGAATATACCACAGTGACTTTCACCCTCGTGTGTGTGTATGTGTGTGTGTGTGTGTGTGTATATAAAATATACTAATTAAGAGAAGTGTGTTCACTCCCTAGAAGTGAAGAATGGGAAGGCACGAGAGGAGGGGAGGTACTTTATTTGTTCTCCAAATCCTTGGTTATGGAATACTTGGTTCATACTAGAACACTCAGTCTGGCTGGTGGAGTTGCTTGTGGCATGTGCCTTGGCTGGGGCCTCTGGGTACACTTTGGGATGATCTGAAGAAATTCAAAAAGTGAGACAGACACAGAGACCAGAACTGAAGCATGCATCTTGGGAGAGAGTAGGGAGTACAAAATGATTCTTGTGGTTTGAAATAACTTAAAGATGGAAAAAGGAAAAGTTGCTGCACAGTGTCTCATGCTTCTGTTCCCACCTCCAAGCAAATTCAAAGGAGAAAACAGGAATAACTTGGCCAGACCAAAGTGGTGGTCAAAGCTTCTGATGAAGAAACCCTGACTGAATTACTGACCCACGGAAAAATGCTGAGACTTACTGTAAATTTAATCCAAGATGCTGGGTGTACTTAGATGGAACCAGGTTCCCCAACTGTCCTAGGGATTGGGCCATGACCAGCAGACCTAATCAACAAAGTTACAGGTCACCTAAAGCTTTATTAGATAGGCTTTCCTTGATGATGATCCAATCATGAGGATTTTTTTTTTTTAAAGCCCTATCAGATTCTAATATTAAAAACTTGATTTCATTCCCCAATTTAAATATTCTTAAGATGAAAATAAAATTTGTTCCTGTGGCGGGGGGGGGGGGGAGGGGTCACTAATCTAAAAAACACATAAATGAATGAAGGAAGGCCAGTGGAGTAGAGGAAGAGGAACAGGGGGAGGGAGGGAGGAAAAAGGGAAGTACTGGGAACCGAAATAGAGCGCATTATACTCCACCCTTGTATGATTATGTCAAAATGAACCATAATAGGTGAAACTATAAAGTACTAATTAAAAAATGCTAACAGTACTATGAAATTTTCAGCTGTTTCAGAACAAAACACTACGAGGCAAAGGTCACACTTAAAATTATTTTAGACAAAGTTAACAACAAAGAAAAAAGGGTAATATGACAGTTAAATTTCTGAGAGACATACAAACAGTAATTTACTTTTTACATATAATATGCACAGACATAATCCAACTTTTAATACAGTATTTCTCCTTACTCATTCAAGGCTATTTAAACACTTGCCTTGACCTGCAAGATAAAAGATTGTATTCTGACCTCCAGTGTTCCTTTTTTTTTTTTTTTTTTTTCTTTTCTTTTTTTAATTACTGGGGATTGAAGTCAGAGGCACTCTACCACTAAGCTGCATCCCCAGTCCTTTGCATTTTATTTTGAGACAGGGTCTCACTCAGTAGCCTAGGTTGGCCTCGAACTTGCAATCCTTCTGCCTCAGCCTCACTAGTCTCTGGGATTACAGGCAACACAGGCCCAGTGTGTTCTTATAAACTTCTAAGACTAAGACCTAAAATCTCTTCACCAGAAAATGATTTCCATCACCCATTCATTATATAACCTTAAGGATACCCTTTGACTTATCTTCATGAGGAGGTTGAGATATACCTTAGGAATACTAACAAATGCTAACATATTGCCATGGCAATAATTTTTAATGCCCCCTGCTCAGTAAAGAAAACTTTAAGCATCTACTAACAACTTTCTGTATGCACTGACATAAATATCTACTTTTTAAAAAAGTTTCATACTGTCAAATCAAACTAAATTGACCTCCTCCTGGAGCCTGAATATAATTAACTGCAACCCAACTTGGTCAAAATATTCATTTTAAACTTTCTACATTCTATGGCAGACAAACTTACCAAAAATTTAAAATTTAAATTAGTTTCAGTATAAAGAATTAGCCTAAAGTCAAGTTTATGCTACAGATTTAAATTTGCATATGCTATATAAACTCTTCATAACATTGGACTCTTCTTTTTAATAATGTGTATAATTCAGATAGACTGAGGACTTTACTACAAAAAAGAATGATAAAATGAAAAAACAACCAGACTAGAAGTTAGGAGACCATAAAAATCCCACTTCTGCCATTTCTTAGAAGATTAAAGGACGCTCACTAACTTCACTCAATCTTATTTTCAAGTGTATAAGTAGATATACACCCACATTTTCAAGTTTTACAACCTTATAGGGTGTTTTTGTTTCCTCTATGTTTGTCCTATTTATGACTTATCTGATGCCAGTTTGTTAGACTACCTGTGGGAAAATGTCAAAAACTTCCCAGTCCCTTTTCTGTGGTATACCTTCCACTTGTGGTGACCAAAAGCAATACTGGCTGCAAAATAAACTTTAAGGAAAGCACAATGTTAACCCATTTATAAACCCATATGCAAAAAGAAAACCAATTCTCAAAGCTTTCCTAAGTCATTACAACTTTCCTCAACCCACCAATTAGCCATTCTCTGTTTTTTAAAAAGGAGATTATACACTATGGAACACAAATTATCTCAAGTTCTTTCCCCTTACTTCTAAAAATTAGTCTTTATATTTATCCTATTTCAGATTGAAGACAGTCTCACTCCTTTTCAAGGTTTAGATATTACTGTCCAACTTTTATCTTAATATTGTCCTCCTTCTATTTTCAATTATCCTTTATCTAGTATCTCAAATCACTGCTTCATTAATTCACACCCTTCTGTAGTCCACTTTGCTGAGAACTCTAATGAGAAAAAGAAATTGCCAGACTTCCATCTTCTAGAACACTTTCCTTTTACTGCCAAACATCTTGAACAAGTGTCTTAAAACACTTCTTTCATTTCTCATTTTACACAATTTAATCCTTACAAATCAAGTTTCTTTCCATAGTACTGAAATACTACACCTAAATGTCACCAATGAACTCTTAAATGCCAAATACAATGGTTTTCTCTCAAATTCAATTTTGCTTCACTCTTCAATGACACATGACACCAGGAAGTACCTCATTTGTAAAATACTTTCCTTCCTAAGTTTTCACATTACTCTGTTCTTCTCCAAACCCTTCTTTCCTTGGTCTTCAGATTCTTAGCATTCCTCCAAATTTAATCCTTGGTTGCTTTTTGAAAACTGTATAGTTTTGTTTGTATCACTGCACTAGCCCATCTGGGTGATCCAATTTCATACTTCCAACTGTCTAATAAGCATAACTTCACACTAAAGGTGATCCCATTGCCAGTCTAACTTCCTAAAGCACCGTTTGTTCAAATCATAACTTTATTCTAAAGCTTTAAATGGCTCACCCTTAGCTACCAGATAGTAATCCAAAACAAAAAAGTATTATCTGAATATGGATCTTTTTGGTTTCCATGGTTTTATTTATACTACTTTCTCTACTTAGAATGTCTTTTCTTCATTCAATTTGTCAACCAGTTCCCTTCCATCAAGATTCAGCTAAAATCCTTCACCATTTGATTTGACTACTATACAACAGAAATTGTTTTCTTTTCAGAAATTTACATGAATTTTCATCTTGAACAGTTATTTAGGTATTTATTATGCTTTTTATATGCAGCATCTCTTATGTTGATTCATGACAGGATGCCTTCCGCTCCTTATTAGGCTCTACTTCCTTCGATGATTCTTTTTGTCCCCCAGAATACTTTGTATAGTATTCAAGTATTTATTAATTACAAATAAGGAAATGTTCAAGTTTCTTGCAAGCAAGTTTATGCACCATATTAAGGAAATTTATGCTTCCTTTAAGAAACATTTTTAATAGCTATTACATAAAAACAAATTATAAAAATAACTAAGTGATGCTAAGGTAATGTTTCAATAAGTGAAAATATCAGCACAGCAGTACTTCAGCATTCTCAACAAGGCAGTCATGCCTGCTCCAGTCACAGAAAGCTCAAAAAGCCCAAAATTTCCATTCTTCCTGAACTTTCCTTTAGCCTCTGTCACTCAGCTTCATTTAGAACCACACTTCTGCCCAAAGATCTTCATCTTTTCTCTAACCTAATGCTGATCCTACCCCATAGCTCCTCAGTTCCTCTTGCCTCTCCATTCTGCAGCGCCTTTTATTCCAATGCCATGTCATGTCATCTCTGTTCCCTCACCATTCATTTGTCCTGAGGATAGAAAATCAGCTTACTCTGTCCTTCAACCCCAGGCCTGTTTATCCTTACCTCTTCCACTCCGGTGGTAGCCAAACTTGCTTTGGTGATAGACTCCCAGAACAGAGGAATGGGGACACAAGAAACTCCTTTGGTTCCCTTGACTTTTGGAGTTCTCCATTCCTCTTTCCAGGACAGCAAATTAGACAACACACAAAAGGAAAAACAAAGGGACGAACAGACAAGAATTTGACAAGAGGGTAGTCTGACCTGTTACCCCAGGGTAGCCAACTGAGGCAAACAGAGTTAAGTACCAGGGCCAGGCCACAGTGGAAAAGGCTGTTAACTGGTGTGGGAGGATTAGAATTATATTGGAAGGCAGACAGGTTTTTTGGTGAGGACAAGGTCTGAAGGAAGCTAGGATGTCGAGAGAGAAGGGAAGTTATGAGGAGGGCTGACTGAGGGAACACAGTACTTACCAAAATACTACTTTTGCTTAAAATTTCTCTTAAAGATGTTTCTAACAGGAAAAAGAAAGTTGTTTTTCAAGCTCTGAAGCTCAGACAAATGGAAGAGACAGAGGTAACAGATGTAAAGTCTGTGTGTTACTTAGAAGGAAAAAAAAATAAATATTTGGTATGAATACTAGTTCACACTATAATGTGATATTATGTTATGTTTTCCAAATAAGAAAGTAGATTTAAGATACTACGAAGAACACTAAGAATTACTACAAAGATACGAAACTACACTAAAGTCAGGTGGAAGGGCCAGGTACATTCCTCAACCCCAAACATAAATTCCATGAGAACAAACTACTTTTCTTCTCTGTTTTATCTCTAGTACCTAAAACACAGAAAGCACTCAGTAAATACTAGTTAAATGAATGATGAATGGTGAAAAAGGACACCCACACTATGCTATTTCCTTTGGGACTTTTTTTAATACACTTCATCCCTGATCCAACATGCCTTTGCAAGACTTTATCTAAAAGATAAAAATAGTTCTGGGGATAGAGCTCAGTGATAGAACACTTGCCTGGCATGCATCATGCCCTAGGTTCAATACCCAAGACCAGGAGGGAATAAAACAACTCTCTTCTAGGTTCTTTAGCAGAAATATCTGTAATATGAACATGATATAAAATTATACATTTTAAAAATATTTTTTAGATGTTGATAGATCTTTATTTAATTCATTTATTTATATGTGGTGCTACGAATCAAACCCAGTACTTCACACATGCTAGGCAAGTGCTCTCCCACTGAGTCATAAACCCAGCCCCCAAATTATACATTTTAAAATGACTAAAATAGTAAATTTTGTTATATGTTACCAAAATTAAAAATAAAAACAGGGTTGGGGGTGTAGCTCAGTGGCAAAGCACATGCCTAGGCATGTGTAAGGTTCTGGGTCTGATCCACTGCACTGCAAAACAAGTCAACAAACTTCATACAAGTATTTTGTATGAAGAAACAGGAAGGAATTAACCATAGAAGATTAAAATGGAAAAGTTTGTACAATGTACCTGGTACTTTTTTTTTTTGGCTTTTTTGCCTCTATTTTTTATAATGAGATATTTGTTAAATTATGACTTACAATACTAACTCCTGTCAATCTCATAATGGACTGAAATTAGCAGTAAGAGAGAAGTAGGACTAGCACACCTGTGTACTCTCATACAGGAAATGAAGAGGTTTTGTTCTACATTAGCATTTCCCCTGTCCTTAGGAAGGGTTCACTGAACTTCCTCCACATCAAGAAACTTCCTTTTACTTGGCAGAATAGGACTATTGAAACAATGTTTCTCTGAAGTATCAGCAATGCAAAGTGAGGATTAACAAAACTGACCAAAGTTCTGCTCATATTATGTAGCAACTTGTTTCTTCAAGTAAGAGGGTGTAACTTCTGGCATGCTTTTTGTTGTTTTTTTCTCCTGAATCCTTTATGAACTGTATCATTTTCAGGTGCACAGATACATGTCACTACCTAAGGTACTGCTAGAAAAGAGTCAAATCAAGCTGGGTGCACTCCCCTCTGGAGGCTGAGGCAAGGGGATTATCCAGAGTTCAAAGTCAGCTTCAGTAACTTAATGACACCCTGTCTCTAAATAAAATATAAAAAGGGGTGGGGGAAGTGGTTCAGTGGTTAAGCACCTCTGGGTTCAATCCCCAGTACAAAAAAAAAAAATTTTTTTTTAGACATTTTTTAAAATCATGATCATCGAGCAAAAAACTGTTATTTTTGAAATTTTCTCTATATGATCAAGGAAAAACTACTGGCTCAAAACTGTTGTACAACAGTCAATTCAAACAATTACAGCATAAGTTGGCAAAGATATAAAGCAATCTTTTTGGAAAAAGAATCTACATTAAGCTTTGGAATCCTACAGTTAAAAATTCAACACCAATGAATAAACTTTAACAATCCCTCTAGGGTTGCCTTTACTGTTAGCTGTTTAATGCCAAGTAAAGAAAATACTGGGAGAAAGTCTCACAAAACAAAACAAAGGTATTAAAAGATTTAAGAGTTAAGACTTAAATTGTCTGTGAACAACAGCGAAAGCCTAGAACATATACTAATTTTTTCCCCGAAAGTTGGTTTTGTGGGCACAAGTCATACAGTTAGAGTATGAGCTTAAATGACTTAACAGCATTTACATTTCAAAGGTAAGGTTGTCTACTCTATACTTGTATGCAATCTCAATCTCTCTTCCTCCCTCCTTCCTTCTTGGTAGTGGTACTGGAGATTAAACCCAGGGTAGGCAAATGCTCTTTCTATCACTGAACTACATCCCTACCTTCCCCCACTCTCCACCCTTTAAATTCTAAGACAGGCCTTTCCTAAATTGCCAAAGCTGACCTTTAACTTGCAATTCTCTTGCTCTCAGCCTTTCTTTTGAGTAGCTGGGATTACAGGCATGCACCACCAAACCCCAGAGTATGCCATCTCTTTTTTAAGAGTCTAAAGGAGTCATACATCTTTCAGTGATATCACACGGAATTTTATAGAAAATTCAGTTATGATTGTATTTACAATTTTAGAGAGTCGCAGTTATTTTTGCAAGATATATCTCATCCAAAGATCAAGAATTGTTCATACATTTCATAATTTGACACATTCTTAACAATTCAAAGTACAGTAACATCAAGCCTCCATAGTACTATTAAGCAGGAACTAAAATTTTTCATCAGACAAAATACAGGGTTACATTACATACAGTTTACATTACAAAAGTCTATGCTATCACAGAACTTAACTGTATTCTAAACTTCAAAAAGTTATTCTAATGATTTTTTAAGAAATTATAATCCTGGCCAATATTCAAAGCTATACTGCATTATTTTTCTTTGTGAGGAAAACTAGTTAAACATGGAAACACTCACTGAAAAACACAAGAAATATTCTACTATGCATAAGTTATGGTAAAATCATAGAAGGTATTAAAGCAAGAAGCAAAATCACTCACTGTTTTTTGTTTTTTAACATATTCAGGATTGGGAGTGTGGTTCAGTTGTCAAGCACTTACCTAATACTCAGGAATCCCTGGGCTCAATCCTCAACACCACAAAATTAACTAATCAACCTTTAAAAAATATTAAGCTAGGTACTAAGTGTCTGCCTGCCTGCAATCCCAGTTGCAGGCGACTGAGTCAGGAGAATCCCTTGAGCCCAAGAGTTAAAGCAGCCCAGACAATATAACAAGACTCCTTCTCAAAATAGAAAGAGGACTCAGGTGTGGAGGAACACGACTACAGTTCAACTATTCGGGAGGCAGAGGCAGGAGAATCACAAGTTGGAGGCCAGTCTGAGCAATTTAGGGAGACCCTGTCTCAAAACAAAAAAAAAAAAGAGCTGGGAATTTAGTTCATTGGTAAGAGTGCACCTGGGTTCAATCCCCAGCAGAAAGGGCAGGGAGGGGCCAAGGAAAAGAAAAGAAAAAATAATGTAGGTATCATCTCCTAGAAGCTGGGGACACAAAGATCAAAGACACATTCTTTTTTCTGAGTTTATGTTAAGTCAGGAAGGGAGAGAACAATTAAACAATTACAAAGTATGATTAAATAATACAAAGGACAGGAGTATACAGTGTTGCAGATAGCAAAGGTGAAGCAAAACATGCAGAGGCTTCCTGAACAAAGTGACATAGGCTTAGACCAAAAAACTATGGTTGGAATTAGTCAGACTTGAGCTGAGGAATGATATCTGTTTGGGAATCTGGACTTTGTCCTAAGGCAACAAAAAACTAACAAGTTTTAAGCAGAAAAATAACCATGTTAAAATTTGCATATTAGCAAATAATATGGCTGAAGTGAAGGATAAACTAGAGTGAGATAGCATAAGAGGCAAGGAGAGGAGAGAAGCTTCTATTATTTGCAGATGTCTTGGAGTAGAAATAATGAGAGATTAGAAAAGGAAAACTGGAATTGGTAACTGGCCAGATGCAGATAGAGGGAAGGAGAGAAAAATCAAAGATTATCCCCAGATTTGTTGACCTGGCAATTCAGGGAATGACAGTACCAATTTACTATTTCCTGTAGAAATATCTGCAAGGTCCTAAAAATATTGTGCAGTTTATCTTCAGTTATACACATTGATATAAACGGAACAAAAATATTTTAGATTTGATTCTGGAATGTGATTTTTATCTCTTGAACCATCTTCCACTTTTTTTTAACATAAAGAGTATTAAAACAGTCCATATTTTGAAAAGCATACATCAACAGGAAAGAAAGGAAGCTTAGCACAGAAATATGTTTAGTGCATGAAGACCAGCTTGAAACCAAAGTTTGTCAAAGTGAATTCACATATTAAAAAAGAACAGGCAAATACCACCAAAACACAGTATTTCAAAAATACTTTGCTTTAATTTATATTATTAAACCAAGCAGAGAAGTAGTTCTCTCATAAAAATGTAACAGGTTTTTTAAAAATAATTTTGGTAAAGTGAATAAGTACACCAAAAAAACAAAGACAACAACAAGAACAACAAACTACTCTTTGAAACCCAAGGGCCAGAACCAAAGGCAAAATAGCCTTCAAAGCCCACTCATTCATTCAGAAATATTGAGTGACTTAACCTTACAAAAATAGATTAGTGTGACTAAAGTAGATAAGGCTCTTTTGATAAAACGCTATCATTTTGTCTCTAAAAGGCTACATCAAATATTGTGGAAAATATACAGTCTGCTCTAAGAAACCAAGTATTCATTCAATTAAACACTGTAACACCTAATAAACATTTTAAGTTTATAAATCAATGTGTTTCTAATATATATATTTATGTATTTATATGGGAGGCAACATATTAGAAGAAATTCCTTTTTATACTTGCAAAAAAGCTAAAAATATTACTTGTATTCCATTAAAGCAGTTTTCCACATCACAAAACAAGAATTTCTTCACATTAATCCCAGCAACTCTGGAGGCTGAGGGAAGAGGGTCAAAAATTTGAGGCAAGTCTCAACAATTTAGTGACACCCTGTCATAAAACAAAAACTAAAAAGGACTGGGGATGACACTCAGTGGTAAAGTGCCCTTGGATTCAATACCCAGTACCAAAAAAGAGAGAAAAGAATTTTCTCACATTGAATGGATTAATTAATCTATGAAATAAAACTTAGATGCTCCATACTACCAGTACTTAGCAACCCTTTTCACCTGACTCCCACAGGATTCTCCTATACACCATTTCATCAGTTGTCTAGGGAATCTGAGAGGTGTGGGGTTATTCTTACCCTTGCATAACAAATAACATTTTAGCATGTAAGATGCTCTAAGATTGCGTTTAATTAATTATGAAAAATGAATGAAAACTATTTATTTTCACCATTTTTTCCTTCAGCTTATGTGGAAAAAGAACCCAACTCTAAAGAACGTGATGATTCTTTCTGACTGTTCTCACCAAGAGACTATACTCCCTTTAGGGCCACCGAAATCAAATCTCTCAAAAAAGCAGGCATGGTGGCCTCACTTAGCACACCCTGTCTCAAAATAAAGTGCCCTTGGATTCAATTCCCAGTATCATTAAAATAATAATCATAACAAATAATCATAAAAACTCTTAATTTTTCAACCATTTTGTCATTTGGGAGAAAACTTTCCTCCTATACCTGAACAAATGCCTTGTTCTTGCTTTAGTTTTCTTAAGCTTTCCAGTCATTGGGCAATGTTTTACAATAATTTAAGATTTTTGATACCTCTTGAAAGATGGGGCTAATATAATAAGATTACAAAGCTGACGACAGAATGTTTACTGCTGAACAAAAGGATTTTTATACTTTAAGGTAGGGAAAAAATGCCTCAGAAAAGAACATATGCCTAACGCTATAAAGTGTTTTTAAAACTAGCATAATCAGAAGGTCTCTTCGATAATAGAAAATTCAAATCTCTCCCCCTTCGACAGTTCCTACCAAGTTTTGCCATGAAATGGAGGTTAGGGATCAGACTTAGAATACTCAGATAAGACTTACCCTCCTAGAAGTGAAAGAGGGAAGAGAAACCAGAGAAAAGAAATACGGTGAGGAAAGAAAAAAGAAGGGGGAAAAAAACCCAGCTCTAAAGTGCCGGAGGGTCTATTTAACAAGAAAAAGAAGCGATTTACTAGGAGTAACCCGAGCCTGAGTCCCCTCCGACCGAGGGGCGAACTCCGAAGTCTAAGGAAGAAGGCGCTGGAGTCCAGTGACAATGAGAACCGCTCCTCTCTAGGAGCTGCGGCGCCAGGAGCAGCCGGTGCCTCGCCTGACCCCTCTTCCCACTCGCACGTCAGGAGCGAGACCCACCTGGAGACCGCCATGGCCGAGCGCCGGCGGTTCGGAGCTCCCCGCGAGCTACTCGCGGCGCCGCTGAGGCGCTAGTTTCCAGAGAGCAGAGCGGCGCAGGCCCAGGCCGCGGAGGCGAGGGGAGCGGCCGGTGCGGTGCGGGGCGTCCCGGAGCGGGCCCTCGGGCATCTGCCTCGCCACCTACCGGAGGTCGTCCCTGCCGCAACCGGGAGCAGGGATCTGAGACAGCGGCGGAGGCGGCAGTCCTCCGACCCGCACGACTTCAAACCCGGTGCCCCCAACCCCGCTCTTTGCTGACGCAGGCGTCGGCACGCCGGACTGAGCGTCAGCGCGCCGGAAGTGACATCAGCTCACCGCAAGGGGCTGCGCTCTGCGGGGGAGTGAAAGGGACTTCGGAGTCCGGGCCTGCCCGCGGCACTTAAAAACGAAGCTGCTTGTGCTGATCTGGAGCAGACTTCTGGTCTTAAAACTAGACAGAGACGTGAAATACGGGGCCCTGATTTTCCAGAGTAGGAAAAAGGACAATTTAGCCAAAATTCTGAAAATTCAAAATTTTGGTTTCTAATTGCATTCCATCCTGATCCTCCACCTTATCTGGTGAAAAGAAAAAGCTTGAGGCACTGTGGTCCAGGTGGCGGTGCCAGTGGGAAGGATGAAATCAAGAAAGATCTGCAACTTCCCGGACGCAGTGGCGCATGCCCTTAATTCCAGCAATTTAGGAGGCCAACCTCTGCAATTTAGCGATACCCTGCCTCAAAATATAAAAAGGACTGGGAATGTGACTCAGAGTTTAAGCGCCCCTGGTTTTAATTCCTCGTATGAATGAATGAATGAATGAATAAATAAATTCAAAAAGAAAAAGATCGACAGCAACACTGAAAACAGCTCAAGCGCGTGCCATTATTTGACAGAAATTCTGCATTGGTGTGGAAAGGAAGATCTTGCCCACTATTTTACCAAGTTTGATTTTTTAAATTCTTTTCTGTTTTGATTGTTGTTGGTACATTTTCTCAATCAACCAGATTCGAAGATGCCCATTTTTTTGAAAAAAGTGCTTCTCTTGTTTGCTCTTCGATCATTTTGTTTATTAGTATTTTTTTAACAACAAAAAAATACCCTTTTAAACACTGTTCTGTCACCTAGCTCAGGCCCTTATCAAGTTAAACTTTATTTGCGTAGACATAGTAATATCTCTCCATTTTCTTCAAACCCATTTTAGAGGTCACTAACAGATTAATCTTCAAAAACACTTATCATTTCACTCCTCTGCTTATAAAACATTGCCTGAAGAGGCTATGTTTCAATCCTTGAGTGTTTTTCATCTGTAAAATGAGGCTAATGAGAAGCACTATAGTAGGCAGTAGAAATAAAATGAGGTCGTGTATCTTGGAAAGCTTGCAAGAACTTTGTAAACCATAAAGCAGTTACATATGGAGAAAGAAACTAACTTAAGTACCTGCTGGATATTCAGCTTGAATTATCTCACATGATTTGCGGGCCAGCACTGTAAAGTAAGTTTTAATCTCTTTACAGGTGGGGACCTAAACTCTGAAAGCTTAAGTAATTTGTCCAAGATCAAAGCTAGTGATAATATTTATTGTTCATTTATTCAACTAATATTTATTTGGCACCTCTGTGTGAGACACCCTGCTAGGCACTGTTCATACTATCCGACAACATCTGATTAAGCTGTTGTATGGTCACATTTTCTCATTGGTTTCATCGGCCTCCTCAACTTAACTCCCACTCTGGTTGAACTACAATTCTTCTCTTTTTTTTTTTTTTTGGTACCAGGCATTGAGCCCAAGGTCACTTAACCACTGAGCCACATCCCCAGCCTTTTTTTTTTCAAGTTTTATTTTGAAACAGGGTATTGATAAATGCTGTTTGGTCTTGTAATCCTCCTGCCTCAGCCTCCCAAATCGCTGGAATTACAGGCCTACACCACTGCGCCTGACTGAACTACAACTCTAATGAAAGGAAAAAGAAAGTAAACAGATAAACACAAAAACATGTTTAGGTGCTATGTTAAACAGAATGCTGAAATAGAAAAGGCAACAAAGGCCTATTCTCAAGTACTTTGGGAAAACTGAGGAACTCATATTGAGGCCTAACAGAGAAGAGATAGCTGTGTGAAGATCTGAGAAAGCTTCTGGGTAGGGGACGAACCTAGTACAAAGGCCTAAGAAGTCTGCTTTGTTGGAAGATGAGATGGGAGAGATAGAAAGAGCCTATGGTAAGGAATTTGGATTTTATGCTAGAGGCAATAGAAAGGAGGATTTCAAGTAAGAGATTAAAATGATCTGATTTACATTTAAAAAATCTCATTCTTTAGTGTCAAATTGGTAATTAGATATATAGTCTAGATGGCACTTTGAAGAGAGGAAAGATGTATAGATTTGTAAGGATGCTTGAGTAATCAAATTATCGACTTTGGATGTGTTTATTTCTAAATCCTTTCTGACTACATTTAACAGCTGTCCAGGGGAGTTATATAATCTCAATAAGCTTCAGTTCCTTTTCCTGGGACATGAGGAAAATAATAGTATTCATAGGGTTGGGTGGTAGGGATTAAATGAGATAATGTACATAAAACACTTAACCAAACAATTGCCATGAAAAGCACTAACAAAATATTATAACTCCATCGATTTTGTGTAGGTGGTGCTAGGGATCAAACTCATGCTAGGCAAGTGCTCTGCAACTGGACTACAGCTCAGCACTGATTATTTTTTTTAACAGTATAACCTTGAGCAATTGACTTAACTTCTATATCTTAATTATCTCAGCTATAGAATGGCAATAATAATGTTTGTTCACAATCTTTATCTGAAAACCCTGCCAGAAGATTTTCAGAATTACGAATTCTTTTCATTTTGAAAAGTAATCCAATGAATATATTTCATCTGATGCCACACCCCAATAACTTTGAGGGCAACACTCTATAATTAAACAGATGTATAGTTCTGTGGCAAATTTGGCAATAACCATACCAACACCATAAAAGATGATATAGACAGCTGCATGCCAGTTCAGGTCAGGTTTTGCCACCAAACAAAATTTTTGTTTAAATGTGGTTTTCAGATTCTTTTCAGCCTCAGAATTGTAAATAATAAATCATGAATCGATACAGTGGTAAGGATTAAATGAATCAATACATGATACACTTAGGAAATGCTAAGTGCTAAATAAGTATTAATTATTAGTTTTACCACCAAAAAAGTAGCTTTCAAAATCAATGGTGAAAGAAAAAAATATATTAAATAAAGAATCTGGGTCAACTGGCTCTCCATATAAATGGACAAATCAAATGCTTACTTCATCCCACATGCCAAAATAAATCTCAGATGGATTAAATATCCCAAAACGAAAAGCAGAACTCTAAAACTATTAGGAGACATTAAAGAATATTTTGACCCCACAGTAGGAGAGGATTTCTTAATGCACGAAATATTTACCACTGAGGAAAAAAAAATAGGTAAACCTGAACACACCAAACTGTACAACTTATATATTGCAAAAGGAGAACACACAAGGGAAAGGGGAGAAAGACCTGACTTTCTATCATCTCTTAATAGCAGAGAAGAACTTTACCAAAATCTGAGAGCAAACTTCTAAATGTATGCAGAATTGGGTCACATCCATCACTAAACTGACCATTGGCCATAGGGATATAGTCTAAAAACCACCCAAGAGGAATTGGGTGCAGCTCAGTGATAGAGGGTTTCATTCCCAGTGCCTCAAAAAACAAAATCAAACAAAAACCACACGCACAAGAAAAGAAACATTTAGATCATACACCTCTTGAATCAGTTTTGGGTCTCCCCAGGGGGTATATGTACCCCAGTTTAAAGAAAACTGCAGTAGGGACATACTCTTATACAAAAGATCGATCTCTAAAGAGTAGTTCGTGGAATGAAATAGTCATCATTAGCCTATGTACATGTATGATTATACAAATGGTATGAATCTACATTGTGCACAACCATAGAAACGAAAAATTGTCCATTTGTGTACAATGAATCAAAATGCAGACTGTAAAATTAAAAAGATAAAAAACTCAAAAAAAAAAAAAAAAAAAGAAGAGTTAGTGTAGCACTGTTTACCATTTAGAAAACCTGGACATAATCTAAATGCCCACCCATAGAGGAATGGATAAATTAAATGTTATATATCTCATAATGAGTTCCTAACAGTAGTGAAATGAATAAATTTGTGGACAAAACATAAAACTATAACTTGAGTTTAAAAAGCAATATGCAAGCTGGGTGTGGCAGCACATACCTGTAATCCTAGACACTTGGGAGGCCGAAGCAGGAGGATCATGAGTTCAAAGCCAACCTCAGCAATTTAGTGAAGCCCTGTTCAACGTGGCAATACCCTGTCTCAAAATAAAACATAAAAATGGTTGGGGATGTCGTTCAGTGGTAAAGTGCCTCTGGGTTGGGCGTGGTGGCACACACCTGTAATCTCAGCCACTTGGAAGCCTGAGGAGGAAGATCCAAAGTTTGAGGCCAGCCTCACCAACTTGGCGAGACCCTGTCTCAAAAAAATAAAAAGGTTTGAAGATGTAGTTAAGTGGTAGATCACTCATGTGCAAGGTTCTAAATTCAATTCCCAGTACAAAAACTAACAAAACAAAACAAAACAAAACAAAAAACCAAGATGCAAGATATTTAAATGTTAATATTCTACTAAATTTGCTTCAGATAAATATTCAAGATATTAAAATGTAACTGAGGTCAGTGTTTACTCCTCTTCAATTCCATACCCCCTCCCTACTTTCCTAAAAATAACTGTTACGAAGTTTGTGTATATGCTTCCTGTCTTTATTTTTATATCAGTTCCGTATATACATGAATATTCATAAACAAGAGTATCATTTTATAAACTTGTTTTAAATTAATTAATATTATGTTTCCAAGATTTATTTCATTATATGAAAATCCACAATTTATCTTTCTATATGAATTGATATTTAGTTTTTTTTTCAATTTTTAATTAACATCCATAAAGCTACAATGACTATACTTGATATTAACTTTATATATGTGTGCATAAATAAGTATTCTTACAAGTGGATTGAAAGAATTCACCCCAATCTTATGATAACACACTTGTGACCCCTGGATGACAGTACAGTAGAGAAGGAATTTGGATTTGAAAAGGGTAATAGAGATACAAGCACTATAATTTTTTTCCTTAAAAAATCTTGAAACACAAATGAGATATTAATATAGGTTAGTTCTGAGTAGTGCATACACCATTTTTACTCTGTTCATTTTAGTTTTTTCCAATGTTAATTATGAAACATTTCAGAAGTACGGGAAATAGAAAAAAAATATGCAGTGAACACACACACAAACTAATTACCTAGATTCTGTGATTAGTATTTTGTCATATTTGCTTTATCATGCAATTTTCCATTACTAATTTCTGTATATTCACATGATCCATATTTTTATTTCAGAATAAGTTTCAAACATCAGTCAATCTCACCCCTAAACACTTCAGCATGGTTATCATTAACTTGGGTTTAATAATCATTTAATGTTATTTTTAGATAAAATTTACATACAACAAAATACAGAATAATAATAATAATAATAATAATTTTTTTTTTTTTTTGTATTGGGGCTTGAACCCAGGGGTACTTTACCACAGAGTTATACCCCGGCCCTTTTTTATTTTTTGTTTTGAGACAGGAACTCCCTAAGTTGCTTAACTTCTTGCTAAATTGCTGAGGCTAGCCTCTAATTTGTGATCTTCCTGCCTCAACCTCCCAGGTTGCTGAGATTATAGATGTGCCACTGCACCTGCTAAAATACACAAATCCTAAGTGTAACCCAAATCTCTACCAAGATATGGAATGTAGCCAAAATCCTAGAAAGCTTTTTATATCCCTTCCTGGGCAATATATCCTTCACTCATTCCCCGGAGGCTGTCGCAGTCTGATTTTTTTTCCAACCATGGATTAGTTTTGTTAATTCCAGAACATATACATGAATCATACAATATGGTTCTTTGTGTCTCTGCATTTACTCAATATTACAGTTATGAGATTAATCCACATTGTTGCATGTTGTGGTAGTCATGTCCTTTTCATTGCTGAGGAATAAACAGATTGTACCATAATTTGTTTATTCTCTTGTTGATGGATCATTGGATGGTTTCCAGTTTGGGGCTATTATGAATAATAATATGCAATGAACATTCTTGTATTTGTCTTTTGTGATTGTATCCTTTTATTAACTTTCAGTAAATACCTAGAAGTAGAAAACCTGGATCATAGAATAAGTGTGTATTTAACTTCATAAGAAAATATCAAACAATATTCCAAAGTGATTGTGCCTTTTAATACTTCTACTAGCGTACATGAAAGTTCAAACAAGTACTTTTTTGTCTTGAGCACTTTATTAGGTACAAACAAGTCTTAAAAATAATCCTGTCTTGATAAACCTTCCAGTATATAATTTGGGAGATTAGGCTAGCATACATGAAACAAAACTCAATTATTAAACTATGCAAAGCTCATTTTATTTTCAGGAGGAATGACTTGAAGTCTTAAGAAACCGAAAGCCAGGAACACTCACCATTCCATCTACCATAGAAGTTTGTTAGGTTGGGTGCTGCAGTTCATCTTATCTGAGCACAAGGGGCTGCAAAGACTATTTTTTTGGGAGGGGGGCTACTGGGGATTGAACAGAGGGGCATTTGACCACTGAACCACATCCCCAGCCCTATTTTTTGTATTTTCTTTAGAGACAAGTTCTCACTGAGTTGCTTAGCACGTCGCCCTTGCTGAGGCTGGCATTGAACTCGTGATCCTCCTGTCTGTCTCTCAAACCCCTGGGATTTCAGGTGTGTGCCACTGCACCCAACTTGCAAAGACTATTTTTTTTATGACTAAGATTTTTCTTTTAAGATTCATAGAACCAGACAATCACTGAAATTATTAAGAAATTTCACCCCATTATAAACCATTAGGTAGTATATGGTAGGAACCCAAACAGGCCTGTTAGATCATTGATGCAAACAAGATTTTTAAAATCATTAAGATATATATTTCATCTTTTCTTACCTCACATGATATTTGAAAAAGAAATTTTCCTTGGCCTATACAAAGTTAAAAACTTTAGTGCATCACAGGATACTATTAACATAGTGAAAAGGCAATCCACAAAATGGGAGAAAATATTTGCAAGTCATATATCTGATAGGAGGTTAATTATACAGAATATATAAAGATCTCCAACCACTCAACCAACAAAAAATCAACACAATCTTAAGATGAGCAACGGACTTGAATATATTTTTTTTTCAAAGAAGATAAACAAATGGCCAATAAGCACATGGAAAGATGATCAACATCACTAATCGTCAGCAAAATGCACATCAAAACCACAGAGATGGGCTGGGGAGATAGCTCAGTTGGTAAAGTGCTTGCCTTGCAAGCACAAGGCCCTGGGTTCAATCCCCAGCACCGCAAAACAAAACAAAAAACCACAAAGATACTACTTCACATGTACAGAGTGGATATTATAGAGGAACACACAATAATAAACAAGTCTTAGCAAAGATATACTATATCTGTATCTATATAGTATAGAAAAATAGTAGAGCCATTCTTCAAAAAAAATACAAATAAAATTATCATGTGACCCAGTAATTCTATTCCATTTGAGTGTATGCCCAAAATAATTGAAAGCAGGAACTTGAATAGATATTTGTACACCACTGGTCATAAAAGCATTCTTCCTAATAGCCCAAAAGTAGAAGTAATCCAAGTGTCTATCAGTGGATGAATGAATAAAGAAGATGTGATATATAAACACAATGCAATGTGACTCAATCTTAAAAAGGGAAGAAATTGAGTGACAAGTGACAGTGTAGATGAATCTGGATGACATCATCTTGGAGAAATAAGTCAGTCACAAAAAGACAAATACTATATGGTTTTACTTTTTATAGAATACCGAAAGTGGCCAAATTCATGGAGACAAGAAATAGAATGATGGTTTCCACAGGATGGAGACAGGAAAGGGAGTCATTGTTTGATGGATACAGATTTTCCATTTTGGAAAATGAAAAAGGCTTTGGAGATGAATGTTGATGATGATAGCACAACAGTGTGGATGTTGCCAGGAGTGGTGGCACTCACCTGTAATCTCAGCCACTTGGAAGGCTGAGGCAGGAGCCTCCACAACTACAGTGAGACCCTGTCTTAAAATAAAAAGTAGTGGACTGGGGATATAGCTCTGTTGGTAGAGTGCTTGCCTTGCATGCACAAGGCCCTGGGTTCAATCCCCAGCATTGCAAAAAAAAAAAAAAAAAAAAAAAAAAGATAAAATTAAAAATAAAAATAAATAAAAAAGGGCTGGGATATGGTTCAGTGGTAAAGCACCCCTGGGTTCAATCCCTAGTACTGAAAACAAAACAAGCAAAACCCAGTGTGGTACACTTTAAAATGGCCCAACTGGTGAATTTTGTTTCTTTTACCAAAACTTTTTAAAGTTAGTTTTCCTTTTCTGATATGAGATAGCACATATGTGTGCCCTTAGTTTTTCCTCCAGGAGCAATGTTTCTGACAACAAAGCATGATCTCTGGAATCTCAGTAATTATGACTTTAGATAGTAAACTTTTTCATTGTAATTAGTGCATAATGCCACAAGATGTCACTCTCTAGCTGAAAAACAATTCCAAATATGTTTTGTAGGTGATAATACCAAAACTACAGGGAAAAAAATCTACTCTTCAGTGCTCTACCCATACAAATATGCTTTTCTGCAAAAGAAAGGTTTTGTTTCCATTTGTGAAAACTATTACTAATTCACTGTTAATTATAAACATTTGTGACCATTTCTTTACTTCATAGGTAAAAATTGGTTTCCATTACAAATTGAACTGGTATAATTAAGCTGTAACTAGCTTTGAAATTAGTAGAAATGAAATACAAAGCTGTGATGTAAAGATCACTGACCACTGAAAAGCAGATGTTTTGTGACATTATCACCCAAAGATATATGAACTTGAATAAGTTATTTAATTTTTATCAACTCACCAGAGTAGTGAACATCTTTTTCCTTGGGTCAATATATGTTACTATATATTTAGTATGTACCACTATATATTTAAAGACATTCTTCCAATGCTAAGTATTTTGGTTTTTATAGTAGTAATTAAGTTATAATTGTTCAAATACAATACCAATGAGAGTTCAGTAATAAAAATACTGTTTTAGAAAAAATTGTGTAAAACAATTACATTCAGAGGTATAGGTCTTTTTTTCTTTTTTTAAAATTGTGGTGCCAAGGATCAGTAAAACCCAGAATCTTGTGTGTTTTAGGCAAGTGCTCTCCTACTGAGCTACATCCCCAGTCCTTAAAAAAAAACTTTTGAAATTTAAAAACTCATATTTGTTACTGAGAAAATGTTTTAAAATATGATGGAATACACTGAAGTTTAAAACAATACCTTTGTTTAGTTGGGAACGGTGGCATACACCTGTAATCTTGGCAGCTTGTGAGGTTGAGTTAGGAGGATTGCAAAGTCAAAGTCATCTTCAGCAACTTAGTGAGATTCTGTCTCAAAATTTAAAAAATAAAAAGGTCTAGGGATGTGGGGATGTGGCTCAGTGGTTGAGTGCCCTTAGAGTCAATTCCTGGTACCAAAATAAATAAATAAATAAATAAATAAATAAATAGCTTTTTATTATTATTAATAGTAGTAGTAGTAGTAGTAGTAGTAGTAGTAGTAGTAGTAGTACTGGGAATTGAACCCAGAGGCATTTTGCCATTGAGCCACATCCCCAGCCCTTTGGTTGGCCTTGAACTTGACCCTTCTGCCTCAGCCTCATCCTCCACCAGTCAATGGGAGTACAGGCATGTACCACTTTGCCAGGCTTTAAGAACACATTAATTCTTAAATGTTAAACCCTTTGAATTGATATTACCTTTCAACTATAATGCAAACAATTTCTTTAAAACCCTTTAGTTTTTGAAAGACATTTATAACTGATTCATAATATCTAAAAATAATCAAATGCCCACCCCTGAGTAAACAGATAGACACCATATTATGCTAATAAACTATGATATTATAATTTTATTAGTAATAAGATTTATTAAGATTGAGTTCTAAGAAACACTAAAGTGATCGGGGAAAATAAAGGACTCAGAATGGTATGAAAATAGCGTAATGGGATAAATAATGTTCGGTTTAGAATATTGACTTCCATTTTATCTTATTTAAAGCTTAAAACATCTTTGAGTTTAACTTTTATTTTTTGGATGACTAAATGAAAAAAAAATTGTTAAAATTTGCAAGTTTTTTTTTTTAACCACCACCTGCATTAGGTTAATGATAAAATAGTGAAACATCCAAGTAAGATATTCCAAAAAGACTCCACTCTCTAATTTGTTAACATGTTGCATGCTCTCATGCAGTTGGGTTCCAATACACTATTTTCTTATAAATGATGAATCTCTTTAGAAAAAAGAAAACATTTCATGGTTATTTTTTAAAGTGGAAGCAAAATGTAAGATACGTATTTCACATCACTGGGCCCCTTCTGTCATACAGAACGTGTGTGTGTGTGTGTGTGTGTGTGTGTGTGTGTGTGTGTGTGTGTTGGAAAATTCAGCGTGAGAGAAGTCTGGGAGGAGCATAGCAGGGGAGGCGTCTTCTGTCTCATTGATAACACGTTCATTCATAGGGAACCGGTTAAAACAGACTCATCTTCTATGCAGTCATTCCCTCTACCCTAATTAGGCTCTGCCACCTCTCCCAGAACTCGGTAAGTTGAAAGTGCAGTAAAAGTTCATGTTTCCAAGGACTAATCTGAAATGACTTTGTTGATGATTTTTTTGGAGGGTGGAGAACGGAGGGGGTGAAGGTGGAAATTATCAGTCATCATTTTGCTATCACAACTACATGGGGAAGAAAAATCTCAAGGCACAAATGGTTTCAAAATGATTAGACAGTAAGCTGTTTCCTCCCAGGAAAGCTTTTCAGAGGAGGGGCCCTCGCAACTGGGGGAATCAATTTTTAGAAATTCTGGGGAAGGGAGTTCACAGGTGCATGTGCCTGGGCTTGCTGCACGGGCTCAGTCGGTAGCGGTCTCTGCCTCTGTCCACAGATCCCGGGATGCTCCTGGCCTCACCTCACCTCCACTGAAGTACTCAGGGGTCCGAGAAGAGTGCTGTGTGGACACCGCCAGCCATGAGTCCTTCGAGACTACAAGCGTCTCTCTCGCTGCTGCTGCTGAGCTGTTGCCTCCACGCGGCTGCCCGGAGGGACAAGGGGGTGGCTGGCAACGTGGCGAAACCCGCCTCTGGCCCCACGGGCGGCTCTTCTGGTCGCTTCATGAGCCCGGAGCAGCACGCGTGCAGCTGGCAGCTCTTGCTGCCTACCCCAGGGGCCGCGGCGGGAAGCGAATTGGCGCTGCGCTGCCAGGGCCCGGATGGGGCGCGCCACCAGTGTGCCTACCGAGGGGAGCCGGAGCGCTGCGCCGCCTACGGGGCTCGCCGCTCGCACTACTGGAAGCAGGTGCTGGGCGGGCTTCGCAAGAAACGGCGGCCCTGCCACGACCCTGCGCCGCTCCAGCCCCGCCTGTGCGCTGGCAAGAAGGGCCTCGGGGCCGAGCTGCGCTTGGTGCCCGGAGCGTCCCTCCCGGCCGGCCCCACTGCCACCGGCTTCCCCCGGGAGCCCAGGCTAAGGGCCAGGAGTCGGGGGCCGCCCCGGCAGCCCGCGCCCTACCCAGGCGCTGCGGCGGCGCCTTCCCCGAACTCGCCGCCCAAGGAAAAGCCCTCTGAAAGGAAGACCAGAGCCGGCAAGAGGAAGGCGGCCTCGGGTCCCCTGGAGGAGCGACCCATGGGGACCGGGCCCGGCTCCGACGGGCTGGACCAGAACGCAGAGCTCACGGAGACCTACTGCGCTGAGAAGTGGCACTCCCTCTGCAACTTCTTTGTGAATTTCTGGAACGGCTGAGGCTGCGGATCTGGGAAGGGACATGGGGACAGGTGTGAGGGAAGAGGATGTCAGCGCGGTTGGGGCAGGGAAGCTAGGAGCATCTTAGACCAAGGGGTACCGGGAGAGAGGTGTGGAGGATCCGGATTCTGGAATGGGGCAGGGGAGGGCGGGGAGCTAGGGCTGAAGTGTAGGGATATGGAGAATCTCTGAAGCAGCAGAAAAACTTCTTTTGTTTGTTTGTTTGTTTTTTGAAAAGTTGAAAAGTTTTGAAGCGTCTCAATTTTGACTAAAAGGAGTAATAGTGGAAACAGAAATAGGCATGCATTAAATATGCAAAAACCGTAGGCTGGGGAGAGGTACAGGTAAGTTGAGAGTAAGAGGGAAATAGTGATTAAAGTGATGTGACTCCCTTATCAGAAGCAGGATACAATGTACATTAACAATTTATACAAAAATGTAATCATGACCAATGGATAACCTAAGCCAGGCGGAATTGTTCAGTGTCTTCTTATCTATCTAGCTGACAAGAAGACAGAATGTTCCCCCCTTTCTGAATCGTTATGAACTTTGGTGTAGCTTGGCATCACAGACCACTTCTATGGGGATAGGTCAAAACTGGCTCCCAGGAAAGATTTTCGCCATGATTGCCTTTCAATTCTTTCAGAAGTGTTCCATTTTAACTGAGTATTGCCTAATGCTCTGAAACTTTCTTATTAACCATCTAAATTCAGAAATGTACAAATTGAATGCTCTAGTAGGTCTTTTTAAAGCAAACCAACAAGTCTCTTTACATTGATCATTCTTTTAAAAACAGTTAAAATGTGAAGATCTCACTTTGACCATTCTCTTTCATGTAATTAACTGCTAATGTATTTCAGTTTTAATGTGACATAATGATTGACTTTGCACTTGTTAGGTGCACAATAAAAAACTGTCTGATTAGACTTAAAGAACCAGCCAGGCAATGGAAATTCTGCTGTATTTGATCTACTCCCAAGCACACCTTGAATTAAGTTCTCGAATACATCTTGAATCATGTTTAAGATTCCTTCTCACTTTCCCTCCTTCCCTCTTTCTTCCAATTTAGATTACTTGTCAACTTTTAAAAATTAGACAGTTTCATATTAAAATCCAGATTTCTGGTGTCTTGAAAAATCAGATCTGGCAACACTGGATTTACCTTCTCACAGGGAAACAATTGATTGTTGACTGGCTCTCTTTAGGTAATCAACTTTATTAGTTTACATTACCAGCCTGCGATTCCTAGACATTTAAGTCACCCCTCAATATGAAGCTTTTACCTTTTTTCTGGCCAGTTCTTTTCACTCCTCCCCTTTTAAAAGAGTAGTAAATGTAACAATTTCATCCTGATGTTTTCCCTCTTTGACCTGCCTCCAGGAAATGTAAAATATTTTATACCTATTCTATACATCCTTATATTCACACAATTCTCAAAACATTCAGATTGAACTTACTTTCAGGTTACACTTATGAGGTCACATTCTGACTAACATTGACCTTTAGATAAAATTCATTATGGCCAAAAAAGGGAAACTTGGGGACCTAGAGACCACTTCCCCAAAATATGGGCCAACATATGCTTTCTCAAAAAAGTCTAGCAAAAAGCAAGTGTCCTCAGAAAAGGGTATTGAAAATGAAACTGCATTGCCTAGTACCATGACTAGAATTGGAATTTACCTCTCCCACTGCTAATTCCTGTGGGCCCTTTCACAATCTGATGAACTTTTCTCTCAGAAAACTCTGTAGGCCCAAGAACACCAACAGCTACTCCCTGTGCTCCTTTGCTCTATAAGAAGAGACGTGGGCTGGGGAGATAGCTGGTAGAGTGCTTGTTTCGCAAGCACAAGGCCCTGAGTTCGATCCCCAGTACCACAAAAAAAAAAAAAAAAAAAGAAGAGATGTGCTATGACTCTGTCTTGGGAACAAAGAAGGACTGACAGGAGCCAGCTGCTTGCAGTGGGAAGAAAATTGACAGATCTTACCATCAACTGCCTGAGTGACCACAGCTAAGTCCCAGAGCCTTCAAGACTGTACATTTAGGGAGTAGGACTGGGTTAAATCTGAGGTTCCTGAAGTACACTGTTATCATTCTAGAATTCTAAATGTAGTCTTGCATACAGATAATAACATAAGAATATCATGCTATAACCCAAGAAGATCATGGACATCACAAAGATTCAGAGGAAGGCAGTTGAATGGCCAGGGAAATAGAGAAGGCTTTCACATCTGGAGCATCTAGAAGCATTTGGAAGAATAGCTAGAAGGATCCTGCAGTTGGTAATTAACAGGATCAAAAATCTCTAAAATAACAAGGAGATGAACTGGGGAAACATGAATATTTTCTGCTTCAGGTGCCATTAGAAAAAAAGGGAGAGTTGCCAGGGTACACCCAGGTTTACTGTCCGTGCTGGGATCATCAGGGGCATCAAGTAACAAGGGACTTGCAGCTTGGTCTATGGGAGGGAGGGAACTTATCACAGACATTGGATCATTTTGTTTTGGTTCTATTTCCCAAGTTACTTAGCACAGGAGGAACTGTGTACATTTGTGTACTCCAAACCCAGTTTGCCTTTCTGAACTCCTTGTTTTGTTTTGTTTTCTCCCCCGTGTGTGTGTGTGTGTGTGTGTGTGTGTGTGTGTGTTGTTGTTGTTGTTGTTGTTGTTGTTAGGCACCAAACACAGTCCTCACACATGCTAGGCAAGCTCTTCACTAATGAGCTTCATCCCCAGCCTGAACTCATCTTGGCTAGGCAGAATCTCTTCAACCTTCAAGTTTTCTTGGTTCACTCTTTTGTTTGCCCTATACACCACCAACTTATTCATCCTTCTAAAATATTTCATCCAAAGACTCATAATTTCAATTAAAGACTGGCACCTTTGGAAATTACATTAAAACTACATTTTACATTAGTAAAAGGAAAACCAGTAATAATGATCCTATCTTTATTTGAAAATTAAGTATTTTGTTCAATGTGGATTGCTTTGCATTAATTCTGATTTTTAAAAATGTTATATTAAAATAGCATTTATCTTGATTACTCTTTTTTTTTTTTTTTCACCCTTTAACACTTTACATCCAAGGCTAGAGCCTTATCTTAATTGCCTCCTTCTAGTGCAGCTCCTGTATGGTGGGCAAACACCAGTATTGGAGTCAGACAGAACTGGTCTGAATACTAATTCTGCCTACCACTTACTCTAGGTTACTACTTTGAGAGAGTTGGTTAATATGTCCATTTTACTCTATTCTCTTGTTAAATGAGAATAGTAGCCAACTTGCAGCATTATCATGAAGAATAAACTATGTTCTACATTAGTTATTGCCCAGTACCACAAATACTTGATGCATAAAGTGTACCCAACAAATATTAATTCTTCTTCTCTTAGAGAATTGTAAATTTAAAAATCAATTAATTAAATGATAAATAAAGGGGTTAGGAATGTAGCTCAGTGGGAGAATGTGTGCTTAGCATGCATGAAGTCCTGTGTTCAATCACCAGTATCACAACACACAAACATACACAAACACAATGAATAATGCTTAGTACCAAGGAAGGGGGCAGGAATATCTTGATATAGTACCCATCTTTAATACATTTGAATTTAAGATTATACCATAAAACTTATAATTATAAAACAAAAAAACAAAGAAATTACATTTCTACACGTAAGAGATTAGGAAAATGAAAGATGAGTGTAGGTCCGATTATCTGGGAAGGCTGTTTAGGAATTATTTTATTGTGCACACATGCTAGTGTATCTGCAAGATGCATACAATTCATGGGTTAAAGGATATACGCATTTAGGATTTTGAAAAATATTGCTATATTGCCCCCCCACCCATAATATTGTATAATTGAAATTCCCATGAAGCTGGGCATTGTAGTTCATGCCTGTAATCCCAGCAGCTCAGGAAGTTGAGGCAGGAGGATTGCAGGCTTGAAGCCAGCCTCAGCAACACAGCAAGGCTATAAGCCACCTAGTGAGACCTTGTCTCAAAATAAAAAATAAAAAGGGCTGGGGATGTGTCTCCGTGGTTAGGTGCCCTTGAGTTCAATCCCTGGTGAGAGGGAGAGAGAGAGAGAGAAAGAGAGAGAGAGAGAGAGAGAGAGAAAGCAAAGAAACTCCCTTGAAGACATTTTCATTAAACATTTTTTTACAATACATGAGTATAAAAGAGTAAAATGTAAAAATCCTTCTGTACCTTCTCATTGTTCCCCATGCCCTCTCCACTACATAGAAGTTACCAATAACTGCTGCAACCTGGTATAAATCATCAGTTAGTTTGTTTATAAAACCTTTGGATATAATAGATATTCAGACCACTTCTCAGTGGTCTATGACTAAGATTCTTAACTTAGGGGCTATGCAAATCTTCATACTTTGCTCTATTTAATTGTATATATGTATTTACATTTATATATATGTTGGTTTATTCTTTTTGCATAAATGAAGTCATAATTTACTTTTTTACATGATCATCAAGTTTGGAGATCTTTCTAAAGAGCATGTTGAACATAAGCCTCTTATTATTTTTCATTTGAACATAATATTAAGCAAGATAGGAAATAACTGCAAAATCAAAATCACCTATGCACTCCCACAAGGTTTTATTCTATTCTTATACTTCCTTAAATCATATTTTTATTAGTTTCTAGGGCTGCTGAAACAATCACAAACTGGGTAGTTTAGACAACAAAAATTTATTGTCTCATAATCCTAGAAACCACAAGTCTGAGATTGAGGTGTCTGCAAGGATTGCTTCCTTCTGACAGTTGTGATAAATCTGTTTGGCATTCTTTGGCTTCTAGCTATAAAATTTTCCCTGTGTCTGTCTTCAAATTCCCCTCTCACTTTTAAATTAAGACAGGTGGTCTCACTATGTTGCTCTGGCTGGTCTGGACTCCTGGGTCCAAATGATTCGCCAATCTCCTGAGTAGAGCAGTAAGTTTCCCTTTTTTATATAGACCCAAGTTTGGGCTGGGGAGATAGCTCAGCTGGTAGAGTGCTTGCCTCGCAAGCACAAGGCCCTGAGTTCAATCCCAGTACCGCAAAAAAAAAAAAAAAAAAAAAAAGACCCAAGTTCTATTGAATTAGAGGTTCATCTCACTCCAGAATGACCTCATATTAAATAATCACATCTACTACAACCTTATTTCCATATAGGGTCATCCTGAGGTACTGAGGATTAGGACTCTAATTAAATTTTGAGGGGACACAATTCAACCCATAACATTAATAAACTTATCTGACCCTGCCCTTTGCCACAAAGAATCAATTCTTTGTTATTACACATAAGTATATTTCCCTTTCTTATGGATATTGTTTCCATTGATTTTTTTCTTTCAATTTTACCTTAACTGCTAAGGTATCTAAGAAACGGGTCCAATTCAAATTTTCACTTTGCACTCATGGGAAATGTCACAATGTGCTTGGTATGCTGACAGTCTGTCATACATTTTCTACCCAGAAAGTAAATCTATATGGGAATATTATTAGGTTCATAAAATGCTAATTTTCCACCACATCTCATTGCCTGAGCATACTGTTACCTGAAAGATGTGTCTTAATTTTCCACCTTCTGCTGACTGAAAGAAAATTCTAGGGGTAAACCTCCCATCTTGATAGTCAACACAAAGTTCAAGGTGAAAACAAGAAACCCTGAAAAGGTCAAGCTGGAAGCAGAAGGCAGTCAGACCAACCTCAATGAAAATAAACAATGGAAGCTCTAGGGGGAATCAATTTCCTTGCCCTTTCCAGCGTTTAGAGGCTGTGCACATTCCTTAGACCACAGTCTTCTCCCATCTTCAAAGTCAGCAATCATCTTATTTCAACTTCTGTTTCCATCATCACTTGCCTCCCTAATTTTTAAATTAAAAGCACCTTTGTACGCATGTAAATTTCAGTTCGTTAGCAACCTTAACAATTCATTTGTAACTTCAAAATTATTTCTGTGCTTCTGCAATCATTTGTGGACTTGGGCATGCAGAGAATGGTGAAAAATTTGAGTCATTCGACATGTTTGTTTCCAGCTGAGATCCAACAAGACTTCACAGTGCCTCCTTGGTTCAGTTCTGTTAAAAAAAAATATGTTTTAGGTTCCAGAGATTGAACTCAGGGGCATTCAACCACTGAATCACATCCCCACCCTGTTTTTTATATTTTATGTTGAGATAGGGTCTCACTAAGTTGTTTAGGGCCTTACTAAGTTGGTGAGGCTGGCTTTGAATGCACCATCCTCCTGCCTCAGCCGCCTGAACTGTTCAGATTACAGGCATGTACTGCCAAGCCCAGCTTGGTTCAGTTCTCATACTCTAAATATATCTCCTTTACATGATATTATCCACGCCATTTTTTTTTTTGCATTTTTGTGCCCTTTGTTAGTTATTTTGCAGTTTAAAATAGCCCCCAAGCATAGTGCTGAAACGCTGTCTAGCTTTCCTAAATCTAAGAAAGCTGTAATGTGCCATACATGTATTGATAAGCTTCTTTCAGGCACTTTTGGAAACTGTTTATAGTGCTATTGTCCAGGAGTTTCAATGTTAATGAATCAACTGTATATATCAAATAAGTGTCTTTACACAGAAACATACATAAATAATGTATCATATGGTTAATGAAAATGTTTTGACCAGAGGCTTACAGAAACCTAATCCTGTATATTCCCTAGGAGCAATGGTTCAGTATTTGCTAATTGAGTGTTCACACTGACTCTATAGAATGTCCCTATCACAAATAATGGAAATCAACTGTATTTCTTATTTAAGCTCCTATATTCTGAGATTTCCCTTTACCATAACTAATGCAAGATTCTAGATTCTAGTGCAGTTTCTATTAGTCAAAAACAATGCCATTCTGGGTATGGTGATGTTCACCTGCAATCCCAGTTACTTGGGAGGCTGAGGTTAGAGAATTGCAAGTTCTTAGACCAGCCTTGGCAATTTAGCAAAGCCCTCAGCAACTTAGCAAGAGCCTGTTTCAAAATAAAAAGAACTGGGGATATGCCTCAATGGTAAAACACTCCTGAGTTTAATCCCCAATACCAAAACAAAAAACAAATACTGTGTTTAATAATACCTAGGTATACATCATATCATCATTGTCCGTGTAGGAAATATATAACACATTAAGGGATATCTGAAGGAGTTAATGAAGGAACTATTTATAAAAGTGTAGAGTAAGGAGACTGTCCTTCCAAAAACTTCAGAGTGTGACCTTGTATTGAAACAGGGTCTTTGTAGATGTAATTGGTTAAGATGAGGTCATAGTAGAGTAAGGTGATCCTTGAACCCATTTTGATTGGTGTCCTTATAAGAAGAGGAGAAAAGACAGATGCAGAGGGAGGAAGGTCAAGTGAAGACAGAGGCAGAGACTGAAATTATGAACATACAAACAAAGAATTGCCAGCAACCACCAGAAACTAGAAGAGACCAGAAGGATTTTTCCCTAGGGTCTTCATTTCGAATGAGCATGACCTTGTTGGCACCTTGATTTCAGATTTCTAACCTCCAGAACTGTGAGAGAGTAAATTTGTGTTAGCTTAAGCCATGCTGATGTGATGCTTTGTTATGGCAGTTCTAGGAAACAAATATAAGGGCTCAGAAGGAATGATGACACTCCAGGATTAGCAATAAGTGGAAGCTATGTCCATCCCTAAGTCTAAAGGGGTGAGGGAGGAGTGATTTCCAGAGCAGAGAGAGAGGGAATGAGATGGGAATGGGGCTGCAGGGAGAGCGAGCTGGAGCTGCAGGAAAAGTTTGCTTCACAGAAACTATAGTCTTAGGTACATAAATGCAACTGTTGTCAATTCCTGTCCTACTGGAATGAACCCAAGAGAAAAAAGAAATACTTTGACTTCTTTCTCCAGCTACTCTTTTTTTTTTTTTTTTTTTTTTTTTTTGCAGTACTAGAGATCGAACTCAGGGCCTTGTGCTTGCGAGGCAAGCGCTATACCAGCTGAGCTATCTCCCCAGCCCTCCAACTATTCTTCAATCTTTTGTCTCCACTTTTCATGGACTGGACGTATCAGAAGCCAGAGACAAGGGGATCTCATGGATGCAATGCTTAGTGGTCCAAAGCATTGTTGAAGGGGAGGGGTAGAAAGATCTGAAGAGACAAGTCTATCTAGTACACCATTGTTTCTCACATTTACATCTGAAATCAGAATACATCTTATAATAGGTGGCATGTCATCATTTAGTAATGGTGTATTTTTACCTTCAGAATGTCATGTTAAAATGGCATGGATTACAATTATTGAGCTTTAAATTCAGCAAAATACAATAATAAAGGCTCAACCTGTGTGCAGCAGAATGCTAGGTATTGATAAAAATATAAACTTATTAAACAGCATTTCATGTCCAGGGGAAGGGAACAGGTATAATAAGTGAAGATTAACTGCACAGTCAAACTGACAAATGAATATTTTACAACTGAGTGTGTACATGCTCAACTGATCTGTTGAGGACTTCACCAGAGGTCATGCATGAATATAAAGATACCCTAACTAGTTTCATTGCTGCTCAGTTCTGGTCAGACTACAGCATTATATCCCATCCTAAAACAAAGAGATACAGAAACTTTAAAGAGGATTCATAGGAGAACCACAAAGATGAGAACATCTTTGGGGAAAGATATAGTGAGACCTTTAAGAAGCATATAACAGCGGTGAACGGTGGCACTTGCCGGTAATCCCAACAGCTTGGGAGGCAGAGGCAGGAGGATGGCCAGCCTCAGCAAAAGCAAGGTGATAAGAAACCCAGTGAAACCTTGTCTCTAAATAAAATACAAAATAGGGTAAGGGATGTGGCTCAGTGGATGAGTGCCTCTGAGTTCAAACCCCATTCCCCACCCCTCCAAAAAAAGCATATGACAAAATGTAAATTAGGGGAGATGGTTGTAAGGAATAAAGGAGGAGGGTGCAGGAGTAGGTGGGACGAAGCTCTGAGTCATGTGCAGGTTGAGTGGGAAGAAGGAGAATTGGTTATAAAGAACTCAGCTTTGTGCAGTTCTGAGAACATCTCAGCCATGACTGTGGGGAGTCCCAGCACACAGAGAGCCCATTGAAGGAGCCCCACACTGGACAGGAATGGCCTGGTTCTAGCTCTCCTGCAGGCACAGTCATTGATGGGAATGTCCCAATGAGAGCACGCTCTTGATGATAAAACTGGTGGATTCTGAAGATGCTCCTGTTGGAAATGGTCAGCTAACCACACTCCTCACAGAAGGTGCTCACTTAAAGGGAGTAAGCATTCCCATGGCTGCTGAAAACATTTAGAAGAGAATAATGTTTCAGTTTGACTGAGGCAGGATTTGGGTATTTTTTTTTCTTTCTTTCTTTCCATATGTTATAGCGCCAGGCGAGGTGGCGCACACCTATAACCCCAGGTGCTCAGGAGGCTGAGGCAGGAGGATCATGTGTTCAAAGTCAGCCTCAGCAAAAGCGAGTCACTAAGCAACTCTGAGACCCTGTCTCTAAATAAAATACAAAATAGGGATGGGGATGTGGCTCAGTGGTCGAGTGCCACTGAGTTCAATCCCTGGTACCCCACCCCCAACAAAAAAATTTTTTTATGGTTAAAAGGTACTTAGAGAGTAGGCAATGGAGACCAACATATATGAGTTCCAGTCTCAGTGTTACTCCTAATAGTTGTGTAACCTTGGACAACTCTTTTCATCTCTCTGAGACTTGGTTTTTCCATTTGTAAAATAGGAAAGATAGTAATAGTACTTTCCCCACAGGGTTGTGGAGAACATTAAATGGTCATGTAAAGAACAGTGCTTAACACATTGCAAAAATATGATAATATATTATTAGGGATCACATTTCTTTATGTATCCCAATGCAGGCATCTAAAGCGAATTTTCAGTTGAAGGGCACTTACACAAAACAGTGATCAGCAACTCCTCATCTCAGCTTGGAACAGCATAAAAAGAAATAAGGAAGGGTTGAGGGTGTAGCTCAACGGTGGAGCTTGTCTTAGCATGTGTGAGGCTCTGGGTTCAATCCTCAGCGTGCACACAGACACCAAAAAAACCCATAACCAAATAAAAACAAAGAAAAGAAAAGGAAAGAAGTGAGTGAGAAATGTGTAGGTGGAGAAGAGAGAATGTGATGTTCTTATGTGATGATAAGTGCTCATATCTTTAATATGAAGGCATAGGAGGTTGGAAGATCTCCTTCAATATGGAGGACTTGAAAGGAAATGAAAATGTTTCTGTCCAGGAGTTCATATGTGGTCTTGGAGTCTGGGGAACCACAGCTGACCTCCCAGCTTCACAGCTTTCTTATAACTTCAAAGAACGATTCTCTTTAGTTCCTGACCAAAGCTTACAGCTGCAGGGCTTTGATGAACTTACCCAAGTTTTGTCCCTCCCATGACCTTTGGCTCATCACATTCAGACTTGTCCCCATTTGAAATTGTCAAAGCAGCCATAAAAGCAGACCAAGATCCTCCTCTCCTATTTAAAGAAAGAAGCCTACTTTATCCATATTGAAATTATTGGGAGCTGAGCTTAGTAGTAGTATGGGTGATGCCCTCAGTTTGATCCCCAACACTGGAAAAAAAAGGATTGGAGGTCATCAAATATAGACAATCACAGTGGAAGATACCATTAATAACAGTGGCACATGGTTAAATACCTAAGAGTGAACTCAATGAGAAATATGGGAAAACTGTTAGAAGAACATAGAAATACTTTGGAGGGCATAATAGAAAGGCTGAAATAAGTGAAAACACATGGAATAATTATTAATTTAAAAAAATGTCAATTCTCCCTGGATTTATACATATATACTATATGTATATATATGTATATAGATTAAATTCATATGTATACATATATATTAAAATTATATGTAATTATGTTATTAAAATCATAGTATCAGACAATGATGATACATAATGGGGAGGTGGCGAAGGGGGGGGAAGAGAAGAATGAAGGCACTTTGGATGGTGTAGAGGAAAATGGGGTGGGAGGGGTGGGGGATGGAATGATAGTAGACTGAGACAGACAGTCTTACCCTATGTATATGTATGATTACATGAATGTGTGAATCTGCATTGTGTACAACCATAGAAATGAAAAGTTGTACATCATTTGTGTACAATGAATCAAAATGCAGTCCGTAAAAATAAAAATTTAAATAAGAAAACAAAAATAAAACAAAAAAATCATAGTATCAATAAGAAGAAAGTACGAAAGAAAGATGCTTTCATTAGGGGTACAACTTGAAATGGCTAAATACAGAGTCTCCCAGAATGTTGGCAGCATAGTGCAAAACAATGTAAGTGATGTGTGTATGTTGGGGGTGGGGGGCGTTTCTAGGTTACCACAAGGACTCCCCTTGAAAGGCCTGAAGCTTCCAACTAGCTCTTCACTTGACAGTGGCCGCCTTTGAGCTGGGTAGTCATGTGATTGTGGTGGGGCTGAAGATCCTAAACCTTTGATCCATATGTTCTTTTGTTCCTGGGCACAATGATTTCAATGAGAACAATTCCCCAAATGGAGATAGAGATAGGGCCCTTGTGCATTGATTTTTAAAGATGTGGGGAGAGAAGTAAAGGGAAGAGCATTAGTATGGAATTCCCAAAAGGGTGAAATGTCAAAGTTTATGCTTAACCATGTACTGTATAAGTATTCCTTGATAGTGCCATGGGATGAAATACAAGAATTTAGAGGTAGTTATTTAATCTTCTCTCTTCTTATCCCTTTCTAATTATTGCCCAAAGCTCAGGAATGCTCTCAATTAAACAAAACAAAAACAACTACAAAAAAAAAAAAAAAAAAAAAAAAAAAAAAAAAGAAAAGAAAAAAGAAAGAAAGAAAAAAAGAAAGAAAGAAAGAAAGAAGGAAAGAAAATACACACTCACACGCAGTCACAGAGAGCACAGAGGCTTGGAGCATTTTGAAAACTAGAGGAAAGAGGATGTTTAGTACAGTTCTGTCTTTAATTCCTTACCTCACATCATTATTCTCAACCACATAGGCATGCCAGTAAGCAGCCAATTTCTTTCTTTTTTTTTTTCTTTTCTTTCTTTTTTTGGAAACAGGGTCTCCTAAGATGCTGAGGAACTTGCAATCCTCCTGCTTCAGCCTCCCAAGTTGCTGGGATTTCTTAGATGGGTTTGGATGTTTTGCAAAGCCCCTTTAAGATCCATAACACAAATCCTCAGGAAGATCTGGAGGATGAAATAGCTTTGTGGAACTGTGGTTGGCTGGCACCTACAGAGTTACAAAAATTTTTAGTGAAGTACCCAGAATGAATGACCTCCATGTAAGATTAGGGTGTGTGTGATTAAAAGTAAGAAAGGCTACCTTAGGAAGGTGTGTATCAAAAACTGAGAGCTAGAGTTATTTGCTAGTAGGACAATAAACCTTATGGGACCAACAGGTAGGATATAAGAGGGGCCAGCAGGAGCATTTGGGCCACAGCCTCAATCTTTGACTGCTACTCAATGGTAAATTTGTTTAAAAGAGCAGAGGAGGCCTCCTCTCTTAATAGCTGTGTAGTTTCATTCACCATTAAAATAATAATCACACAACTATTGTTTAATACCTAACTGATCTTGAATTTTGATCTTGTTTAGAAAATAATTTAGCCTGTGACTAGTGTATTATTTTGTTAATGTAGTCTTATAAATTTCAATACAGCATAAAAATTCCTTGATTAACCACTTTATTGTTATATCCTAATTGAAGTTCATAGACTTCCTGGTACTTGTTAAATATCAAAAGTGAGGGAATTTTTCAAATATTTGAATATGTAGAGGTTCCTGAAGAATGTTGTACCTGGAGAGGGCATGGAAGCTCTGTTCCTCTTTCCTAACACCTCACCCTGTGCACTTTCTCATCTGCATTCTTTATAATAAACCAATAAAGTCGAGCACAGTGGCGCATGCCTGTAATCCCAATCATTTGGTAGGCCGAGACAAGAGGATTTCCAGTTCAAAGACAGCCTTAGCAAAAGTGAGGGGCTAAGCAACTCAGTGAGACCCTGTCTCTAAGTAAAATACAAAATAGGAATGGGAATGTGGCTCAGTGGTTGAGTGCCCCTGAGTTCAGTCCTTGATACAAAAAACAAACAAACAAACAAACAAAAAGACAACCTAAATGCTAGTTATACATAGTATTGTATTCTTTTGCAGTGCTGGCGAGGAGAAGCTGCAATTCCCAGTCAGTCCTGGTCATGAGGAGAAACAATGAATTCTCTGCATGTATTATATTTCCAGTATTTTTTTTTTTTTTTTTTTTTTTTTTTGGATAGAGGAGTGTCAGCCATAAACCTTGTAATGGGTGTGGAAAGAAATTTTTTCTCCTCTCTACTACTTATTTTTTTCTTAGCCAGAAAAGTTACTAATTTTGCAAAGAGAAAAGAAATAGATGAGAAGTTTCTTCTAAAATCATTGGCTTTAGGGCTGGGGTTGTGGCTCAGAGGTAAAGCACTCACCTAGCATGTGTGAGGAGCGGGTTCAATTGTTGGCATTGCATAAAAAAATAAATAGAAAAGATAGCCTATTCAACAAATGGTGCTGGGAAAACTGTAAATCCATATGCAGCAAAATGAAACTAAACCCCTACCTCACCCTGTACAAAACTCAACTCGAAATGGATCAAGGACCTAGGAATCAGACCAGAGACCCTGAACCTAATAGAAGAAAAAGTAGGGCCAAATCTTCATCATGTTGGCTTAGGACCAGGCTTCCTTAACATGACTCCCAAAGCAGAAAAAATAAAAGCGGGAATCAATAAATGGGATAGATTCAAACCAAGAAGCTTTTTCTCAGCAAAGGAAACAATCAATAATGTAAAGAAAGAGCCTACAGAGTGGGAGAAAATCTTTGCCACACACACTTCAGATAGAGCACTAATCTCCAGAATCTATAAAGAACTCAAAAAAATTTACACCAAGAATACAAATAACCCAATTAATAAATGGGCTAAGGAAATGAGCAGACACTTCACAGAAGAAGCTGTACAAGCAATCAACAGATATATGAAAAAGTGTTCAACATCTCTAGTAATAAGAGAAATGCAAATCAATACTATCCTAAGATTTCATCTCACTCCAATTAGAATGTCTATTATCAAGAATACAAGCAACAAAAGGTGTTGGTGAGATGTGGAGAAAAAGGTACACTCATAGATTGCTGATGGGGTTGCAAACTGGTGCAGCCACTCTGGAAAGCAGTGTGAAGATTCCTTAGAAAATTTGGAGTGGAACCACCATTTGACCCAGCTATCCCACTCCTTGGTCTATACCCAAAGGACTTAAAATCAGCATACTACAGTGACACAGCCACATCAATGTTTACAGCAACTCAATTCACAATAGCTAAACCATGGAACCAACATAGGTGTCCTTCAATAGATGAATGGATAAAGAAACTGTGGTATATATACACAATGGAATATTATTCAGCCATAAAGAAGAATAAAATTATGGCATTTGCAGGTATATGGATGGAACTGGAGAATATCATGCCAAGTGAGATAAGCCAATTCCAAAAAACCAAAGACTGAATGATTTCAATGATAAGTGGATGATGATACATAACAGGGGGTGGGAGGCAAGAATGGAGGAAGGATGAAGGAAAATGAGGGGTGGGGAGGCGGTGGGGGGAAGGAAAAATAACAGAATGAGACAAACATCATTATCCTATGTACATGTATGATTACACAAATGGTGCGACTCTACTTTGTGTACAACCAGAGAAACGATAGTTGTACCCCATTTGTGTACAATGAATCAAAATAAATAAATAAACAAAATAAAGATATTATGTCCATCTACAGTTAAAAATATTTTTAAAAAATCATTGGCTTCAGGAGACTGGAAGAAGTGTGAGCTACTCCTTTCACAGCAGAGTTATGCTCTAAAAAGCTGATTCAGTGAGAAGATTAATATAAAAAAATGTTTATAATGATGAATAGCCTACCACTATTCTGCCATCTACTGATACCTGTTATTCTTTGACCTTGAAAATGCTTGTGTTCTCAGAAAGTATATATACATACACAAAGAGAAAAAAACTATTCATTACCTTCTTTAAACATTTGGTTACGTAGGAAGAGTCTTCTGTTTTGTTTTAGGTGTAATCAAGCCTCATAAGACCTGTCTTATCTTTAAAAGAATTTGTTCTAGTTCTGGGAATGTAGTTCAGTGGTAGGATGCTTGCCTAGCATGTGTCAGGCTCTAGGTTCAATCCCTAGCACTGAAAAAAAAAATTATAAATTATTCTTTGAGAACTGAAAATTTTTCTGACCTAATTGTTTCCTTGCCTACTCCACCTGGTTCAAATGACCATGAAAAAAAACTTATGCTGATATTATAAAAACAGCATATACACATATTTATCCAGTTATAGACTAATAAGTCTAGAATTAACCAAGTAGTCAGAAAATAGGCAGACACGAGATTAACAAATAAATGAAAGTCTTAAATAAATAAAAACAAGTAAGTATTGAACATGAAAGTTCAAGTCTAAGGGTTAGAGGGTCCTTACTGAGCCCTATGACCGTAATTGTTGGTGCCAGCTCAGTTTTTGTTTTTCTAAGTAAATTAGTAATTTCATTTAGAATTCTTCATTCCACCCAGTGATCCCTTATTTTATTATTTCCTAACTCTCTTACCTGTTCAGCTGTTTTAGTTTTAACTTTTGAAGTCATATTTACTAAATCTAGAAATTTCCCATTACTTAGGTAAATAATACGCTATTAATGCCATGAAAAATGTCACAATGTATGACTAAGTATTAGACATGTTTTATTATTTTAGGACTAGTACATTAATGTTTTGTATTAGCCTTTAGTTGTCATTGCGAATCTATCAATTGCTGCTAATTCAGCCTTTTTTTAAGTTCCAATAATTGCATATACTTTTTGTTTTTGTTTTTGTTTAATGAACAAGTGACAGTTATATACTTTCAGCAGTGAACTTAAATGCGCCCTTTCAAAGGTTCTTCACTGGTCAAAGGTAATCATAAATTTGGTTGTGAGACACAAAAGTAGCTACAGGATATTTTGTTTTTGAGCTTAGCATATAAAAGCCAATTTCTAGTTCCTCATTTGAAGGAATTTGATGTAAAGTAAAATATTACAATTTCTGCTGGGTTCATTCAATGGAAAATTGGATAATCATTCTTTTGAATCAAATTGTGTTTTGCTAGAAACATTTTCAGTTGCCAGGGGATGAAATGGCCATTTTCCAGGATGCTTATCCAAAAACTAAAGTTCCAGAGAGCACTTCTTCTGATCCAATTTGTCAATTTCATGGATATAATTTTCTCCACTTCCTAATAGTTCAGAGTAGCATTTGAGCTTTCTGATTTGTGCTTTAATAGGAATAATTCTTTCTTATCCTCACTGATTTGCGTTATCATTATATCTCCATTTAGTTAAGAATGGAAAGGTGCAGACAGGTGTGGTGGTGCACACATGTAATCTCAGGTACTTGGGAGACTGAGGCAAGAGGATTCCAAGTTTGAGGCCAGCCTGGGCAAGTTGGTGAGATCGTGTCGTAAAATAAAATAAAATAAAATAAAATAAAGTAAAATAAAATAATAAAATAAAACAACTGGGGATTTAGCTCATTTAGACCAGAATTCAATCCCTAATATTGCAAAAAACAATAAGAATTTGGAGGTGCAAAACATTTCATTCACTTGTTCAAGTTGCAGATTTGATGAGAATAACTTTTTATCCAAATTTAATTAAGTAACTGAATCATCAGTAGTAAAAAAAAAAATCAAATTTTCTGTTTGTACATATGAGATAATCATCTGTTTTTTTCTTGATTTTTTTTTTTGTTTGTTTGTTTGTTTTTGGTACTAGGGATTGAAGCCAGGACTGCTTAACCACTAAGTTACATCCCTAGCCCTTTTTAGTTCTTATTTTGAGACAGAGTCTCATTAAATTGCTTAGGGGCTCAAAGATGCTGAGGGTAGCTTTGAACTTGTGATCCTCCTGCCTCAGCCTCCCCAGTTGCTAGAATTACTGGTATACACTAGCCAAGATAATCATATCTTATAGTTTAGAGTGCTAAAAAATATAAATAGGTCATTTAACAACTTTTTATTTCCTTCTTTTCCTTTCAGCTTTTTTTCTGTTCTGAGTTTCATTTTGGTACTTCCTATTTTAGTCTTAACCAGTACTCATTCTCTCAATGAACTTAGGGGTTAAAAATAAAAGTGGGCCTGGACTTGTAGGTCTGTGGTAGAGTGCTTATCTATCATACTTGAGGCCTTGGATTTGGTCCCCAGCAATTAAGAAAAATTAAACATTAAAATAAATAAAATTTAATAATATCTGGTAGTTACAAAAATTGATGATCTTTATTAAAAAGATGTGAATTTTTAATAATAAGAAAATCGAGTCATTTGAATTATTTTCATATTTTCATAAAGGTTATTTTCTCCTACAATATTAGAATTATCTACTTACTAAATTCAAAGAAAGTCTTAAGGTATAGCTCAGTGGTGAAGCACTTGTCGGAGGCCCTGGGTTTAGTAACCAGCACTGCAAAAACAAAACAAAAAGTCCTTTAGATTAAAAGGAAAATACAAAACAAATAATTTCAAATCAAAATTATTTAAATAAATCTAAAAACTCATTCATATTTTGAGATTTTATTAAACATAAACTTATTACAAATGCTTGCATTCAATGTCCATCTTTAGTTGCTGATGGAAAACTCTAGTGTTTCATGCACATAATGTTCAGATCCATAAGTTTAAGAGTTATATGAATTGCTTACTAATCAAAAAAAAGGTGGTACCTATACTGTGAACACTACTCTTATTCATGAATACTTCTATAAACATAAATTGGAACACAGAAGAGAAGAAATTGGTCTTGTAGTGTTACCGGGAAATAAATAATAATAAAAAGTCACTGTGCAAGAATTTATTGCATTTCTGCTGAGAGGAAGGATTGACACGTTAATTCATCTCTTCTCAGTCCTAAGTGTTTTTGCTGACAAACTCTTCCTCATACTCTGAAGAGAATCAATCTAAGATCGGAGCATTCACGGTTACCTTATATTTTGGGGACACAGGCCAAGAAATATGGAGAAGCATTTCTCTGAGGTCTAAACAGTGCTGTTCTAAAAGTGGATGTTTAAGGTTATAGACCAAGCTGTGCTAGAACCGAGCCCTCCCAAGTAACAGAGGTACATATATGCTCTTCCAAAAAAAATAAAATAATGAATTTATTTCTCAGAGTTCTGGAAATTGGAAGGTCCAAAATTAAGGTGTCAGCAGATTCAGCGTCTGATAAAGGTACTAGTTCTGTCCTCACCTGGCAGAAGGGGAAAGGCAACTCTCTTCAACATCTTTCCTTTTCACATTTGTTTTTATTGTGCAGTATAATTGTATATAATGATGGGATATGTTCTTCCATATTCATACATACACAGAATACAACAACATAATTTGGCCAATATCCTCCCCAGTACTCACCCTCCACTGATCACCCTTTGATTTTCATGGGATCCCAATGCCTCACCATTCTTTTCCTTTTTCCTCTCTAGCTTTCACATGAGAGAAAACAAGATCCTCGACCTTCTGAGTTTGACTTATTTTGCTTATCATAAGTTCCAACCATTTTCCTGGAAATGACATAATGTCGTTTTTCTTTATGACTGAATAAAACTCTATTGTGTGTATAAACATTTTTTTTTATTCATTTATCTGCTGATGGACACCTAGGCTGGTTCCATAGTTTTGCCATTGTGAATTCTGCAGATATAAACATGGATATGCATGTATCACTACAGTATGATGACTAATTCTTTAGGACAAATACTGAAAGTGGTATAGCTGAATCATATGGTGGGTCCATGCCTCATCTTTCAAGATAGCTCCATACTGATTTCCATGGTGGTCGTACTAATTTGCAAGCCCACCAACAGTGTAAAAGTGTTCCTTTTTTCTCCACATCCTCTCCAGAAGTTAATATTGTTTGCATTCTCAATGACCGCCATTTCGATTGGTATAAGATTTGCATTTCACTAGTGACTAATGATATTGAACATTTTTTCATCTATTTCATGGCCATTTGTATTTCTTCATTTGAAATGTGTTTGTTTAATTCATTTGCCGATTTATTAAATGTTTTTTTTTTTTTGGTGTTCAGTTTTTTTGTGTGTTCTTTACATATTCTAGATTACTAATCCTCTGTAAGAAGATTGGCTAGCAAAAATTTTCTCCCATTCTGCAGGTTCTGTCTTCACATTCTTGTTTCCTTTGCCATGAAGAAGCTTTCAATTTGACGGCATTTCATTTATTAACTCTTGACGCTTTCCCCTGAGCTTTAGGGGTCTTATTGAGAAAGTCATTGCCTGTGCCTATATATTGGAGTGTTGATTCTATGTTTTCTTCTAGTTTCGTTCTAATTCCTAGATCTTTCATCCATTTTGAGTTGATTTTTGTGCAGGGAGAGATAAGGGTCTAGTTTCATTCTCCTATGTATAAATAACCAATTTTCCCAGCACCATTTGTTAAAAAGACTATCTTTTCTCCAATGTATGTTTTTGGCACTTTTGTGGAAGAATCAGTTGATTTTAGATGTCTCTGTCTTCAATTCTGTACCACTAGTCTATGTTTTTATGCAAGTACAATGCAGTTTTTCTTACTACGGCTTTGTAGTATAATTTGAAGTCAGATATTGTGATGCCTCCAGTGTTGATTTTTTGACTTAGAATTGCTTTGGCTGTTCTGGGCCCTTTATTTTTTCAAATAAATTTAGGACTTTTTTCTAATTCTGTGAAGAATGTCATTGATATTTTGATGGGGATTGCACTGAATCTGCATATTACTTTGGTATTAACTAATACTTTGGTATTATTGCCATTTTAACAATATTAATTATGCTTATCCATGAACAAGGAAAATCTTCCCATCTTCCTATGTCTTCAATGTTCTATAATTTTCATTGTAGAGGTCTTTCACCTCTTGGTTAAATTTATTCCTAGGGGTTTTTTTTTTTTTTTTTTTGGTATTGTTTTGTTTTTGTTTGGTTTTAGACTATTGTGAATGGGATTGCTTTCCTGATTTCTTTTTCAGTAAATTCATTATTGGTATATAGGAAACCTGATTTTTTAGGTTGATTTTGTAACCTACTACTTTGCCAAATTTGTTTATTAGTTCTAGCAATCTTCTGGTGGAGCTCTTTGGATCTTCTAAGCATAGGATCATATCATCTGCAAATAGTGATAATTTGACTTCTTTCTATCCCATTTTTACTTTCTTCACTTACCTGATTGCTCTGGCTAGAATTTGGCACTGTATTAAATAGGATGTCCACTCTTGTTCCAGATTTGAACAGAAATCCTGTTACAGATTTTAAAGGAAATGCTTTCAGTTTTTTCCCATTTACTATGATGTTGGCTTTTGGTTTTTTATATATAGTCTTTATGATTTTGAGGTAGGTTCCTTCTATCCCTAGTTTCTTCAGTGTTTTTATGATGAATGCATGCTGGATTTTGTCAGAGGCCTTCTCTGCATCTATTGAGGTAACTAAGTGATTTTGATCCTGAATTCTATTTAAGAGATGAATTACATGTATTGATTTGTGTATATTAAACCACCCTGACATCTCTGGGATAAAACCAACTCATGTGTTCTTTAATTTTTTTTTTTTTTTTTTTGAACTGGGGATTGAACCCCAAGGACAGTGACTCATATTCCCACCTCTTTTTTATTTTTTATTTTGAGACTGGGTCTCTCTAAGTTGTTTTGGGACTTGCTAAATTGTTAAGACTGTCCTCCAACTTGTGATCCCCTTGCTTCAGCCTCCCAACTGCTGGTGTGCACCACCAGCCTGGCTTAATTTTTTATTTTTACTTTTTTTTTTAAAGCATTCACCTTGCCTAGTATGCATGAGGCCCTGGGGGTCCCAGAACTACAAAAATAAATAAATAAATAAATAAATAAATAAATAAATAAATAAATAAATAAATAAATAAAATAATGGGAGGTTGGAAACAAAACAAAACAAAACAAAACAAAAAGACTAATACAATGATCTCTAGGAGATATTTGGCTCTGGAGGAGAGGACCTGAGAAAGAAAACTTTCTTGCATCAGGGTTGGGTCAGTCCACAAACCAGGGAAGTATAGCTGTCTGCATGGGAAACCCAGAATATGTACCAGAAGCTCAGCAACAAAGGATTTCACTCAGAAGCTTAGGTTAAAAATGTGCTAACTAGTCCCCCAGAGAAGACAGACCTAGAATAACTTCAGCCACCAAACGCAAATGCCAGATTGAAAATATTAATCAGTATTGAGGGGTGAAGGTTGTAGGTCTCTGGCAGAGGGTTTGAGGCTCTGGGTATGATCCCCAGCACAGTTTTTAAAAAAGAAAAAGAAAATAAAATTACCATAAAGAGCAAGTAACAAATGTAATGCATGAATCCTTATGTACTCTGGATATTACAAATTTATTTAAAAGACACATTTTGAACCAGGCACAGTGGCACACTCCTGTAATCCAGTTGACTCAGGAGACTGAGACAGGAGAATCACAAGTTCAAAACCAGCTTTGGCAACTTAGAGACCCTGTCTCAAAAATTTAAAAAGGGCTGAGGAAGTGATTCAGTGGTTATGTGTCCCTGGGTTCAATTTCTAGTTTAAAAAAATTAAAGATATATTTTGGTAACAACTGTGAAAAGTTAAATATGACCTATATTTTAGGTTGAATCAATGATATTTTAGGTATTAATATTGATCAATGATATTGTAGTTATGTAAGAAAGCATACTTATTCCTAGTTGCTGCATTGAATTATTTCTGGGCCAAGTATTATGAGGTCTACAATGTACTTTCAAACAATTCAGGAAAAAGAAATCTCCCTACACACATCGATGATAAAGTGAACAGGGCAAAACGATAACACATGATTAATTTAGGTAAAGGATAGATACACAGAGGTTTATTGCATTATTACACGATATTTTCAACTTTTCTGTAGATTTGAATATTTTCTGAATTAAAAGTTTGGAGGAAAACTCACTGGAGACCCATCATACCTCTAATTTAGGAATATGATAAGGTCATAAAGAAATTTTGGGGTTGTAGCTGTGTTAGAGTGCTTGCTTAGCATGCATGAGTACACACATTCTCTCTCTCTCCCTCTCTCCCTCTCTCCCTCTCTCCCTCTCTCCCTCTCTCTCTGCAGTTTTAAGCGCTTGCTGGGGCACTGCCTTTCCTCTTCTAGGTACTGCGCAGTGACTTCCAGCAAGCGAAGCCACCTGCATCGTACCTTAAAGTCTTTTCTAAATTATTTGAACTGTGGCGGGAATATGTGGTTGTGGGGAACGCAATAGCGGTGATTAAGTGGCGAGACGTAAAAAAAGACAGCAACACCAAAAGAGCCACACGTACATGCAGAGGAACGTGAACGTGGCAAATCGCAGCACCGTTCACTGAAGGGTGCCGGGTGCCCTGCGCAACGCTCAGGGATGGCTCCGTGCGGGGACGGCTCCCGGCGCCTAGCCGCGCACCGCCGCGGGCGCGCACAGGGTTAACCGCGGGCGAGGGGCCGCAGGTCCTCCGCCCGCCCACATTCCGCTGCTGAATGGAGACGGTGGTCTGATGCCGTGGGGTGATTTCGCCGCTCAGCGTCCGACCTTCCCACTGGCCAGGCCTGCGCCCCTCCCGGGCGGTCCCCGCGCTCCTCAGTCACGTTACCTTCGCCGCCATTCACGCGGCTCCGCGGAGTTACAAAGCGCGACATTAGAAGTCTGCGGACGTCGCGGGAAATAGAAATGCGGGGCAGGAACGTGGGGACAATTACCGTGGCTCTGAAGGCCCGACCCCCAGCCTTGAATCTGACCGCTTCGGCAGTGTTTCAGGGGACTGCTTGCCAATCTACTTCTTTGTTTGCATTTTGGAGATGCAACAGTGTGGACATGCAAAGCTTGATACAACTTCAGAAATGTGTGTGCCGCTCCATGAAATCCATTTTAATCAAATAAAAAGGATATACTTTCAAGAATTTACCTCTGATTTTATGAAGTATAAAGTTATTTGTTTGTTCGTTTTCTAATAAGAAGAAAACCAGGTTTTAAGTCTATGGAGAATGTTTTCACATATAATCCTGACCCACGTATAATCATTTAACTTCTTGTGACAAATTGCATTTTGGGATCTTGCTTGTATTGATAACTACAGCTGGCAAACATATCTTAAAATATGTAAAACATAAAATGGTATAAATGCTTTCTTTTAAAAGGTAATCCAATGATCATGAAAATTACGAAGTATGAGAGAATGGGCAAATACAAAACATTTATTTTCACCAGAGAAAGTCTACTGGCATTCACAGAATGAGTAAAATGATATGTCCAAATAGAGAATTATTTTACCCCTTCAGTTAGTACTCAGAGAGCTCATGATGGTTCAGGCCCTGGGGATTCAAGACGAAATGGGACATGGTCTTGCCTTGGGGCATCTCTCAGTACTCCTGAGGAGGAGTGTAGAATAAAGACGCCTAAGGATAAGTTGCAGGAGATGCACCCCACAGGGTGGACAGAGCTGATAAAGAGGAGAAAGCCATCTGCAGTTTTCCTGAAGAAAGATAAGGCATTAGGCCAGAAGTTCTCCAAATTTGCTGGACATCGAAACCATTTCAGGAGCTTTTAAAACTCCTGACGGCCTAGGCCACATCACAAATCAGAATGCCAGGGGATTAAAGTCTTGTATCCATATTTTGAAAAAAGAGTCCAGGTGATTCCAATGTACAGCAAAATTTGGGGAATTACTAAAGCAAAGAAAGGCAATGTGATGTTTTACATTTTTCTGAAGGAAAACTTCTGGCCAGCAGGCATGTAATAGGTGCTAGTAATTATTCTTTTATTCTTCCTTCTCCTCTGCACTGCCTTGCTTCTAGTAAGCACTCAGGACATGTTTATTGGAGTTAGAGTAAAAACTAATTAAAAAAAAAGCTGGATACAGTGGCATATGTATGTAATCCCAGCTACTTGGGAGGTTGAGGCAGGAGGATGGCAGAGTTCAAGGGCAACCTCAGCAACTTAATGAGGCCCTGTCTCAAAATTTAAATAAATTAATAAATAAAAGGGCTGGGGATATAGTTCAGTGGTAGAGCACTTACCGAGCATGTGTGAGACCCTGGGTTTGATCCTAGGGGCTCAGGGTTTAGCTGAGTGGTAGAGCTAATGCCTGGTAAGCTTGAGGCCCTGGGTTGGATCCCCAGCACTGCAAAATAAAACAAAACAAACAACAACAAAAACCAACCAGATCTATAGTTTGGATGTTGACTGTCTCCCAAAAGTCCAAAAAAAAGTGTTAAAGGCTTGGTGTCCAGCTGGTGCTATTGGAAAGTGGTGGAACTTTTAAGAGGTAGGGCTTAGTGGGAGGTTTTAAGGTCACTGAGGTTATGCTCCAGTGGGGAAAGATTCTCTCTTTTTTGCTTCTCGGTCATGAGGTTAGTGGTTGTATCCTACCACATGCTCCTGCCATGATGTACTACGATAGGACCCAACTCACCATGGACTGAGACCTCTAAAAGTGTAAGTTGAAATGAACATTTTCTCTTTATAAGTTTATCATTTCAGGTATTTCTTATAGGAATGGAAAGCTGACTAGCACCTAGGCCTTCCTAAAGAATGTCCTTTAGCACTAATTAGAGTCTAAATTTTACAAGGTGATTTCTCACCTAAGAGAACACAAAATGCAACATTTTGACAATTTGTGGAAAAAATCCCTCTTCTTTCAATTCATCTGTTGCATCTTTAGGTGTGAGTTATAATCATAACTATATAGGCAATAGACAATAGTTTTGTTTCTATTTTCAAATGATTTCCCCCTCTTTATTAAAAAAGCCCAAGGATTGCCAAAATTTTGGGTGTGTTAATCACAATAAGAACAACCAAAGGAAGATACCATGGGAGACTATTCCTTCTTGTTACTTGAGACAAGCTGGTTGGGGCTGGAAGCTAGGGCTCTCTCCACCCATCAGCTGCTTTGTATCCCTGCAGCTCTCAAAGCAGAATGATTGGCCAACCACTTTCTCGCTGAGCATTCTTGGAGGTTCTACTCTGTAACTGCTCTGGCATGAAATGGCCTCTTGCAATTTATCTCCTGTTTTGAATGGTAGTTCCATCATTTGAAAGGGAGACAGGAAACAAAACAAAACTCTTTTAATCCAGACCGAGTCAGAGTGCATTTTCATTGGATCACAGACCACAGGGTTTGAATGCCTTTTTAGGGGACATTCTAAGAGACCTAGGAAGCTCTGATTAAAGAACATGCCATACCACTCAGGGCTGAGGATGTACCTCCGTGGTACCGTGCTTGCCTAGTATGTGTGAGACCCTGGGTTCAATCTCCAGGGCCACAAAAAGAAAAAAAAAAAATCTACACTTAAATTCCTATTAAATACATTTTCCATTCTTGTTAATGGGCTTTGCTTGTGATTCACCTCATTTTAGGCCAGTTTCTCCTCTTCAACACTCTGCTTATCTCAACTTGTTGGTTTCAAAGGCACAACTATTTTTTTGCCTCTGCTAGGGACTAGTGAAAAAAGTCTCCCTTTGGACCCATTCTTGGTCCTGACCCTTCACAATTCCCTGGATTTGGGGAAGGCTTTGTGACATAAATCTAAGTCACAAAACTGCCCTTGTAAATCTCATGGGGTCATAGTTGAAGATAGTGCTTCAAGGGAGAACAAATGAGACAAAATAAATGCCTTGAATTTGCCTTCCTGCCTTCCTACAAAGAGATGCAAAGATTCCTAGAGGTTAATAATATGGCACCATAATCGTAGAGTGCTTGCCTTCCATGCGTGAAACCCTGCATTTGATCCCCAGCCCTGAAAATCATAATAATAATAATAATAAAGCTAATTCATACAGGGATTTAACTCCCTGGAGCTCCCCATGAGTGGACTTTATTGGACGAAGGACGGTTTTGTTTTGATGCACAGTTCTTGCAAGCTCTTGGATTGAATGTTTCCTTGCCTTGTGCTAAGCTGCCCCTGGTTCTGCAGGGGAGGGCAGATGCCTACCTGTTACCTCTTTCCCCTAACACTCTCCTAGTTGTTCTTCCAGAACACCAGATGCCCTTTCTTTAAGCAATTCTTTGGTTTCAAATGGTGAACATGCACAGAAATCATCTAGAGGGGCTGGCTGAGCCTTCTGATAACCGGAGCCGGGGATTGTAGCTCATTGGAAGAGCGCTTGCCTGGCATGTGTGAGGTACTAGTTTCCACCCTCAGCACGGTAAGAAAACCTAAAACCTTCCAATAACTGTCTATTGAAGACACAAACAGTCCTAAGAAGGTGGAGCTCTGGTTGGGCCACCTTGGGTGGACTAGGATCCTGGCCTGAGAAGAACAGGATATGGGCATTATTTGGGAGACCTGCTTCTTTCCAACTGGATGAATCTGTGCAAGTCACTCAACTTCTTTGGGTCTCACAAACTTCTTATGAAATTCAAGGGAGTATAACAGGCTTAAATTTCTATTTTTAACAAATCCTTATGCTGAACACCAATGTGTAAAATGGATGAGGGCTGAATGGGGTAGGAGACCTGCAGGTACCTGATATGACAGATTTCAGGAATTCACAAGGACTTAGCAAGTTAAGAGAATGTAGAGTATATGTGAGATTTCATTTCAAATTTTTCTTCTACACCCTCCTCCTCCTTCTTTTCCTCTTCTTTCCCTTCCTCTTCCTCCTTTCTTTCCTTCCTTCCTTCTTTTCTTTTCTCCTCTCCTCTCTTCTTCCCTCCCCTCCCCTTCCCTTTCCTCTTTCATGCTGGGAACCAAACCCAGGGACTTGTGCATGGTAGGCACGCACACCCACACCCACACCCCCCAAAGTCCTTTATTTTATTTTTTGGTGGTACTCTGATTGAACAGGGACACTTTACTACAGAGCTACCTTCTCAGCTCTTTTTGAGACAGGGTAATTGCTAAGTTGTCCAGGCTGGGCTTGCATTTGTAATCCTCCTTCCTCAGCCTCCTGAGCTGCTGGGATTATAGGTATGCACCACACACCTGGCTAAAAATTCTCCTTTAGACTGAGGCAACATTATATTGGCAAGGAAATATCTTGGGGCTATATTGTCAAGAGAAAAAAGCAAAGGTATTACATGAAGGAAATGGAGATTTACAAAACCCTCAGGGACCAAGGGAATTTAGGAATCTGACCTGTTGAAATCTCCTTTATCTGCCCAAATCCCCCTTTTCCCACCTAAAGTAAGCCCGCCAAAAGTAACTAAGCAACTCCTCCCGTGACCTGGCCCTGCTAAACCCTGTAAAACTCAGACCATTCTTGTAGCCAGCTGCCATTTTCCCTCTTGAAATGTACTCCTTGGTTGCTTAATAAAGCCTCACTGAACCATCGCTGAGGTCTGTCTCCCTTTCTTTTTCTTTGTGTATTCTCTTTCATTTGCTTTCATTACATAGTACTATTTGTGTTTACAAGAAAGAAAAAAAAACATATTTGATTAAGCATACACTTTCTGAGAAAATACAGAGGAAACCGATGATGATTATTGCTTCTATGAAGGGAAATGAGTAGCAGGGGAGGGGAAAGGAGGGAAACTTGCTTTCCACCCTCTATTCCTTGTACCTTGGAATTCTATGCTATGTGCATTTTTCTTTTTGAAATTGTGTTTTAATGGATGGTGGTTTAACTTAGTCGTAGAGCACTTGCTAGCATGTGTGAGGCCCTGGGTTCAATCTCCAGAACCCAAAATATATAAATAAGTGTGTATGTATGTGATACACACACACACACGCGTGCACACACACACAAATACCTATTCAAAAATTAATATATAACAAATATATAAAATTACACTTTGACTTCTCCCTCTGACCAAGCTCTGCCATTATGCTTTTGCTTCAGGGCAAGAACAAAACACTCTTCTAAAGAAGCCAGTCCTCTGACTCCCTTCATCATTTTAGTGACTTGCAGAAAATCCAATTCAGCATCTCTTCTCTTTGGCTTCCTAGTGTTCGGATCTGTTCCATGTCAGCTTTTGGTCCCCTTGCCCCACCGCCCTGCCACTTACTAATTCTAATCAATCTTCCCTGGGACACTCCTCTGAACACTGCTGTAGCCACCAGAGCTCTGATTTATGGCACAACTTCGTGCTTGGAATTATAGGATCGCAGAAGCACAGCTGTGAACATGGGTGTCTCAACGGCCCCCTTGGCTAGGCCAAGTCCTTTCTATTGCAGATCCTTAACTGGCCCCACCTCTCACTTTCCTCATACAGCTCCTAGGCTCCTTGGGGTAGAGGTGGGGATGTAATTGCTTTCATAAGGAATCTGTTTTCTCATATTCAAGGCCAATTGAGCCTGTCCCTGCTTCTTGCTAAAATTCCCACATATCCAGGTTGCTTGTCTAAAGGTTTCTCTATAGCTGCCTCCTTTGTTACTTTCAAATTTGGTTCAAACCAGTTCTCAGAGCCTTCCGTTTTCCCAAAAGTGAGTGGTGGGTCTAAATAGGCTGACACTTAGGACTTAAATCAATGAACTTCAAGAGCATCGTTGTATTCATTTAATACAAATGTACCCAGCTTGGGCTGGATGCTAGGCATTGTCACAATCAAGATTGACATGGCCCCTCCTTGTCTTCATGGAGCAAGCACACTTGTTGGGAAGGTAATTTTTACAGGTAATTAAATATGGAAGATCTCAATTCTGATTGTTAGAATTTCTTGAGATATTTTAAATCCATGTTTGAGCAAGTGAATTGGAATCTTTGGAATTAAGGCCCAAGAAGCAGTATTTTTAAATTCCCCAGATGATTCTAACCATAGCCAGCATTGGGAATTCTTTCTAATACAATAGATTTACAAACAACCTTCTTTTTTTTTTTTTCTTAATTTTTTTTTTTTTTTTTTTTGTTGTTGCTGTAGATGGACAGAATTGCCTCTATTTGCTTATTTTTATGTGGTGCTAAAGATCGAACCCAGTGCCTCACACATGCTACACAAGCACTCTGTCACTGAGCCCCAGCCCCAGCCAACAAACAACCTTCTATTTAATAATATAATCTAAATGATTCTTTGATGATAGTTCTTAATTAAATCATAAAATGAAATTTTCTATAGGTACAAGGTTAGACACTAGGGTTTGAAGGTATTGAAAACCCATTTCTTACCACAAACAACAATTTAACCCTGAAAATAAAAGACGAGAAAGCCAAATACACGGTTGAAGAAATATTCAATGGCAGGAATACAGTATTATGACTTGCCATAGAGTGATCAGAGCTTGCCGATGAGACAGGATGGAGAATCAGGGTTATTTTCTAACCTTTCTAAACATTAGGTTTTGGTTTCACTCCATTCCTGAGGTTTTGTGAAATTTCAACTACATATGTAAACTTCTGCCACCCCAGTTATCTCTTGCCTCTACACTGGGTGTAACTTCATTTCACCAGGCTCAAGTATGTGATGTGATAGTGTGATTATTCTGTCAGTAGATCTCACACAGTACAAAAAAGATGGCAGTAATATGGCAAAGGCTTGGGATACAATATTAAAATAAAAAGATTCAGAATAAATATGATCTGGCTTGGTTAAAAACAACAGGTTGCACAGATAGCTCAGTGAGAGGGAATGCTCAAGGCCTGGACCCCCAACATCAAACCAAACCAAACCAAAGCAAACATCAGATCACCTGCCTATATACATAGAAAACAGTTAGGAACTACATAAAAATGTTAATGGTAAATTATTTCTAAGTAATGGAATTGTGGGTAATTTTTATTTTGCTGTGCTTTCAACATTTCCAAAATTTCTACCATGAATATGCTCAGCGGTTAAAATCAGAACAATCAGTTACTAGTTGGATTTCAAAGGTTGTTTCATGGCCTATTCCCAGTGCTCCTCAGGGCAGTTAAGGGAGTTCATCCCACCTCAGAGAAGAGACTGGCTCTTTCTTTCTCTGGGAGTCATGGATAGGAATCTAGTCCTGTAAAGGGCTACATTCCTTCAGTTCAGCCCCTTCAGTTCAGTCCTTTTGATTGGGAGATGCTGCCATTAGAAGATGTTAAATGCCAAATAACATCATCTGGAACTGCATGGTGACCATTTGGATAGCCAGCTGGGAGAGGGGTGTGTGGCATCACCTCCTACTTGCCCTCTTCAAACCCCACCCAGGAGGACTGAGAAGACACAAAGGTGGTGTGGTGTGTCAGGGTGGTATGCAAATGCAGGCCTCTAATCCTATCAGGAATGCTTAGGGTGTTAATTTGACTATCTTTCACAGCTCATAAATCTACTGGGGGGCAAAGCCAAGCTGCCAGACACCATCAAGCCCAACTCCTTTAGAGGCTGGCAGTTTGAGTAAAGCAGCTGGGATCATGCCTCAATAAAGTTCAATAAAGAGCTTTGTATGTGGAGGACTGAAGAGCAGCTTCTCACATTTGGATACAATAGAACAAAACAGTGGGAAATGTGAATGTCTGATTATTCAGACTGGTGGTCTCCCCTGTGCCCTGCCTGCCCACTGAGCCATGGATGCTCCTTCATTCACAATTCTTTGCACGCAGATGGGTCTATCTTGCTCCTAAACAACTGCCTGCACAGACTCCTGTTGGATTAGTTTGTTTAATCCCTGTGTATAAATACGAATACACTGTATTCACTTCCACTGGAATCTGCTAGCCTTTTTATATTAAAAATCTATTAAACTTGAGTCAGGTCATTTCAGCCTAGATTCATTCTTTTTATTCTGTGGTCAAAGCAGAAGCATTCTTTTTCTTTTTGGAACAGAACATCCTCCATGACTACCCGCTCCGAAGAGTTACCATTATTCACAAATATGTGGGGTTGAAACAGCTAACAGAAATCAGTTTCAACCTCTAGATTACAGCTTCATCCAGAATCCATCTGTTCCGTGAATTGGTCAGTTTAAAATATAGCAGATTCAGGATTCTAAGTAAAAACATCCTTTGGATCATCCGTTTCAAGGGGGAAGAACTGCAGACACAGATTTCTGTCTACTTCCTCCTTGGTTCAAACCTCTTGGAAGGCAAGTTGATTTGAGGAATATAAAGCTCCTCCAGCAAATCTACGGTCTGGCTGGGGTGGGGAATAGGGGTTGCAGCAGAGATGCAGCAGTTATTAGCCATGATCTGAGACAGCAAGTACCAGAAACATTGCAGATACCTACCCATCTTGCATTCCTGTGGGGCACAAGTGACCAATGACATGCCCACAGATCCTGAGGAGACTTCTGCCTCCTTGGGACTGATTTACTCTAGAGTATAGTGCATTTAGGTTGAAAGTTTCCAAACACAACAGAAAGGGAATCAGAAAAGACTCTCCACTTTCCTGATTTGGGTCTTGAGAAAATTTCTTTAACCCTTGAGCCCTAGTGCCTTCATCTGGAAGACAGATTTAATATCTTCCAGGTGGACTATCTGGCTCCTAGTGTAGTGTTTGCTATATGGTAATTGTGATTATTGGTATGACTGGTAGCGGACTTGAGAAACAACTATAATTATTGATATTATTACTGGTGGTGAATTTTAAAAAGACTTTGATTATTGACATTGTTATTGCTGATAGACTTGGTGATTGTAGTGGTACTACTATTCAGCTATTGCTCTCTCCGTATAATAGTGAGACTTCAAAAAGAACTGAGTGAAGATCATTAACATAAGCCCATTCATTCGCTTAGTGTTTATTCAGCACCATATATATGCCAGGCACTGTTCTAGGCATTGGGGTTTTATCAGTGGAATACATTCTTTTGAAGTTTACATTTTAGTGTAAGTGGGAGACTGATGATAAATATAATAAATAGATAAATTATATAGAATCATTATTTTTTGTGGTGCTGAGGATTGAACCCACGGCCTTGTACATTCTAGGCAAGTGTTGTACCACTAAGCTACACCTCTAGCCTCTATATTGAATTTACAATGCATTTAGTGTTATAGGAAAAGATAGTGCAGGGTAAAGATTGAGAGTGATTTGGGGGAGGAGATGATACAATGGGATTTAAAACAAGGAATCCAGCCAGGAGAGGTGGAGCACGCCTGTAATCCCCGCAATTTGGGTGGTAGAGGCAGGATGATCCCAAGTTCGAGGCCAGTCTCAGCAGCTGGTAGGTGGATGGTGGTAGGGTTATGGTGAGGGCTGCCTTCTCACCATGTCCTCCTATGGCTGGGACCAGGAAGTAGAGCTCTCTGGCATCTCTTCTTATAAGGGCACTAATCCCACTGTGAGAATCCCACCTTCATGATCTCATCTAAACCTAATTCCTACCCAAAGGCCACATCTCCATTCCACAACAATTACCTTTGTCTTATACTATGAATTTGAGAGTATTTCTGGAGTCTTTGTTCCATTCAATGTACTATTTGCCAGTATTATTGTTTAATAACAATATCCTTATTTTAGTATGTGATGTGCCTGGTATCCCCTCAGGAAGTATTCTTTTCCAGATATTTTTTAATAAAAATCCTTGTTTATTTTTCATAGTAACAGTATAGTCAGTTTGTACAGTTTTCCATTGCTTCCCTTTAATGGGTTAATATTTAATATGGTATTAGGTCATGGTAAATTTGTATATTAATTTAGGAATAAATGAAATAATAATACCAAAATTTTCTGTCCAAGAACAGCATGCCATATTCTGTTCTGGTTTTATTTTGTGTCTCTAAGAAACATTAAACATTTTCTTCCAATTGTGTTTTATTCTTAGGTTATACCTATATATGTATGTGTACACATATATATATATTTCTTGGCATATGATTGTGTATATATATACATATTTGTGTATATATGTATACAATTATGTATATGATTGTGTATACATACATATTTGTGTATATATATGTACATATATATATAGACAATTATATGTATATATAAAGTTATTTTTGGCATGAGGGATTGAACCCAGGGATGCTTTACCACTGAGCTACATTCCTGGCCTGTTTTAAAAATCTTGAGATGGGGGTCTCACTAAATGCGCAGAGCCTTGCTAAATTGCTGTGTCTGGCCTCATGCTTGTGATCCTCCTGCCTCAGCCTTCTGAGTTGCTGGGATTACAAGAATGTGCTATCACACCTGCCGTATTTTTAAAATTATAAATGGGATCTCTTTTAGAGGATGACTTGCCAGCCTGAGTAAGCTGTCTCAAAAAAAAAAAAAAAAAAAAAAAAAAATCTGGCTATGTAGCTCAATGGTACAGCACTTGCCTAGTTTGTTTAGGTTCACTTCCTAGTACTGGAAAAAAAAAAAAAAAAAGCAGGGGAAACTCTTCTACAATTATTATTCTATTTTGGTACTGGATATAGAATCCAGCAATACTATACCACTGAGCTTTATCTGCAGTCCTTTTTATTTATTTTACAGAAAATCTTGCTAAGTTGCTGAAGCTGGTCTTGAACTTCTGATTCTCCTGCCTCAGCCTCCTGAGTCACTGGGATTACAGGTGTGTGTTACCACTCCTGGCCCTGTTATTATATTTTTACAACTGCTTTTTATATGTAAGTAGGAAGGCTATCCATTTTTAAAATTAATTTTATACTCACCCATCTTACTGAATTTTCTTATTGTTCCCACACTTTTTCTCAGTTAACATCAATTAAAAGTAATTTTACTTTTTCTTTTTAATTTTTAAACTATTTTTCTTCCTGAGACTAATACTACTAGTACTTACAGAACAATGTTAAATAGTGATAATGGACAGTCTTACCTGGTTCTTGATGCAAAAGGAAATGTTTCTAGTGTTCCTCCGTTAAACATTAATTTTTTGTTTATATATGAAATTCATTTATGTGTATCTATTATGCATATATGTATATGTCTTTTCAGAATCCCAGGGATTATCTAACTTCTGCCTTGTGAGTTATTAATAGGGTGAATTAAATAATTTTGATAGTGAACCATCCTTGCTTTTTTGACATAAACTCCAACTGGTCATTATGTATTATTATTTTTTTGATACCAGGGATTAAACCCAGGAGTGCTTGACCATTGAGTCACATCACCAGCCCTTTTTATATTTTACTTTGAGACAGGGTCTCACTAAGTTGCTTAGGGACTCATGAAGTTGCTGAGGCTGGCTTTGAACTCATGACCCTTCTGCCTCAGCCTCCCCAGTTGCTGGGATTACAGCAGTGCACCACTGCACCTGGCTATTTTTTAAGAAATAATGAAAAACTGAAAAAATGTGGGAACAAGAAGAAAATTCAGTTAAGACAGGTAAGTATAAAGTTAACTTAAAAAATTGAAAGCTATCCTACTGAAACATAAGGAGCAGTTTTAAAGGCTGGAGATGTAGCTCAGTGACAGATGGCTTGCCTCATCATGCATGAGGTCTAGATTCAATCTTCAGTACCACAAAAAAAAAAAAAAAAAAAAAAAAAAAATATCATCATCCCCTGGTTCTATTATGCTCATTTGTGGTTTCTCTCTCCTCTTACTGGTGTTATTTTTTTAAGGTTCTGCTGGATTTTGTTTGTAGGTGTTTTAAAGAAATGTGCATTAACAGTCATTTCTTTTAGTATTACCCTATTGCTGTACTTTAAAATTGGAAGTTTTTCTCCACTCCAGAACAGTTGAACAATGGAACCATCTGCTCGTTATTTAATTGTCTGTAAGAACATACTTATGAAACTCTTACAGGAAATGTTTGGAGCCCTGCCCTTTTTGGGGAGTGGTACTGGGTATCAGGAATTGAACTCAGGGGCACTTGACCACTGAGTCACATCCCCAGTCCTATTTTTTTAAAAAAATATTTTTAGTTGTAGATGGACACAATAACTATTTTTTTATGTGGTGCTGAAGAGCAAACCCGGTGCCTCACATGTACGAGGCCAGCACTCTCTACCACTGAGCCACAACCCCAGCAACCCCAACCCTATTTTATTTAGAGACAGGGTCTCACTGAGTTGCCTAGTGCCTCGATTTTACTGAGGCTGGCTTTGAACTAGAGATCCTCCTGCCTCAGCTTCCAGAGCCACTGGGATTACAGGCATGTGCCACAAAGCCCAACTCATTTTAATTTTTACATTATATTTTATTTTTCTTGATTACCTTGTCTATTTCACTTCCTTCAAGTACCATTTTTGCATTCACTGCTTCTATTCGTTTTTTTCTGTTCTTCTTTTCCCCCTGTGGTGCTGGGATTGAACCCAGGGTGCTTTACCACTGAGCTACCCCGCTTTTTATTTTTTGAGACAAGGTCTCAGTCGTCCAGGCTGGCCTCAAATTTGCAATTCTCCTGCTTCAGTCTCTCAAATAGCTGAAAATACAAGTGTGTGCCACCCCACCTGGTTTGTCTAATGGTTTTTATCCCTTCTTTTACCCCAGCCCACCACCACTTAAAACATTCTTATTCCATAGTTATTCTACTACTTTGTGGGATGCCAATCTTCCAATATCGTGTCTACTGATTTGTGTTCCAAATGGATTGTTTAGAATTTTGGATGATGGCGTCTGAGTAGGGCTTGTGTTTACTCTATAGGAAGGCATGCAGCTTGGGTTTGGGTATGTGTTCCTTGTCCCATCAGGTTGCCAGGATCTCAGCACCTAGGGATTTATTTTACCCTTTTAAGATTTCATAAGAATAAAGAGATTAGTGGTTAAAAGTTTTACAATTCATGACAATTTGGAAATCCGAAGCCTAGGTGTTCATGTTAGGTATGATAAACAGTTCGTGCCAAGTACAAAGCTTAGTGGTATATATGGAATATCATTTAGTTCTTACAATAACCCTGAGGTAATAAGCACTATAAAACTTAAAAAGGTTATGTAATTTATTTGAGATTGAGGTTGCACAGAAGTAGGGTAAAAATTCAGATTCAGATCCATCTGACCACACCACTCACTTAATCACTCTTTGTTCACTCAACAAAAAAATCTACTGATATATGCCAGACATGCTAGGTGCTGGTTCCATTGATATACAAAGCAGATAGTGTTTTTAAATCTTTCGAGTGATTTGTGAAGACTTTTTTCTTAATTTCTTATCTGTTACAGACCAATATTTTTGTAAATATTAAATAAATATCACAGGAACATCAAGTTGTTTAAAAAGTTTATTTCCTCCCCCTTTTATTGTGATGTTGAGGATCAAACTCAAGAGCTTCATGTGTACTACCACTGGGCTACATCCTCAGCTCTGTCCTTCTTTTTGCATTCATCTCTCTCCATGAGCGTAATAGTTGGTAGACCATCCCCATCTGCAGACCACTTTTGTTTAGCACTGATCAATAATATGTTGGCTATTTTGGGAGCTGTGTATCTCTGTGTCTTGGGGAGAGTGGGTGCCAGAGTGGAGAAGACATTTCTAATAACGGTGTCTTATATTGTGAAGAACAAGAACTTTCTAAGGGGGGTGTAATTAAGTATTATGGGTCACAGCCTGCCTGTGCGAGTAAGCATAATATGATATGTGTGGGGACTCAGGAGACAGTGAAAGGCAATGTTACAGTCTAACTTTATAGAAATCTGCACTTCTCTTAGTGAAGAAGGGATACCACTACTTGCTTCCTCTGTCACTCTAGTCCTCTAATAGGACAGGACAGTAGGTAAAGGCACAGTCAGAAGTACTAATCATAAGAGCTTTGGGAAATTTATTTGCATGTTTTCTTGCTTCATTAACCTGCAAACAATTGGATCACATCATACATCGGCATGCATGCTTAGGAAATAGTAAACATTTCAATATTATCTTAAATGAAGCAGGAAATAAAGCTGCTGAAATGTATTTCAAAGTCAGACTTAAGAATTATTTGCACCATCATTCTCTTATTATGGACAGCAAAGACTTGATCACACACATGGTTACTTAGCATATTGAAATATAAAATACATACACTAGTATACTTTAAGAGAAAAAAATACCACTAACTTTGAGATTTGAAAACTTATCAATGTTTTTATATGGCATAGAAAACAAAAATATATTCCTCTTTATAAGTTAAGAAGACTAATTTCCAGGAATGAGTTTTAAGGTTTACCAAAAGTTGCATTGGATGGTCTAAATGTCTAAAAGTCATCTTACAGCTATTTTAAATTTTTTTTTTTTTTTGGTGGTAATCTTGGGGATTGAACTCAGGGTTTTGCACATGTTAGGCAAGCACTCTACCAATGAGCTATACCCCAGCCCATAGCTACTTTAATCTTAACCCATCTGAGTACATATGGCCACAACATTCAATATTTTAAACTGCACTCTTCATCACTATTACTTAGAACTACATTGTTTCCTCTATTTATGGTATGTTGTAATCTCAATTCATTTTCTCAAAGACCATTCAACACGTTTATATTTTAACAGTAATTAACATGCTACCCAGAAAAACAAGTGAACAGTTTATTAAGAATTAAATGAAGGGTATGGAATGTGATACAGTACAAGACACTCAAGATGGGTATAGTATTACTACTCACACAAAAAATTAAATTTCACTTAAAAAAAAAAATCACAAGAAAAAAGAAAAAGCAATTCCATCATTTTAAAAGTAAGGTATTTCATGCAAAGCACTAAAAAACCCCAAATCCCAATCTCCCAATAATCAAAAAGCTACCTGAAAATATTGCCATGCTAACATATTAACCACAATATAATCATTCATGGAAAAACACACTAAGTAATGGATTAGATGAAATAACACAGTTCACAATATTGTAAACTCATAGACCACAATGGTTTACATGACAAACAAATCCAAATCTACTCACAGGGTGAGTGAGTGATATGGGCTAAATGTTGAGAGACAAGGTATGTAAATATAAATCCATTAATTCATCTCATTATTTTCTAATTATAAAACCTAGAGGCCTAGAGAACCTGAAAAATGTGTATAAAATTTGGCATACTTCATTGTATTTTAGAAATGACTTTAGGATCATATTTGCAATCAGTAGAGAGCTGTATAAAAGTATTTCAAGGTCAGGATTTGACCTCTTAAATAATGATCACAATTTATATCACAGAAACAATTCCACAAATGTAATTACTTTGACTCTCATTCAGAACAAGAAACATGACTCTCTAGCACTTTATATACAGGTTACTGTAAAGGCCAATTAATTTAAAGACTGAATAAAATGTCAAACAAAAGTGAATTGATACAGAGAGTGAAGTGGAACGCTTATAAAGACTTAAGTGGATAAAAATCTTTCCTTGACTTCTGAGGCAGCTAGAGTGAACAGGTAAAATAGAATGCCAAGCCATAATGCATGTTTCTATACCAGGATGCCCAAGTGTAAGTTGTAGAAAAGATAGTTTTACTTCAGAAAACGAATGGCAATTTATGGGACAGCAATTCCCTCCACAGCTGCCAAACTGGACACAAGTTTGGTCACCTGAAGGTGCACAAAGGAAAGCATATTCCAAAAAATAAGGAAAGCACTGCATCATGGAGAGGCAACCCAGGATCAGAAAGTACCTGTCTTACTGTACTTGCCCATTCAGGGGCCAAGGAAAGACCGAGACACCTACATTCATGGTTCTGGGTTCAGTTTACCCATGATGTATAGATTGGCTATAAATATAATAAGATCAAGAAAAAAAGAACAGAAAATAAACAAACAACACGTAGGATAAAAAACTACCCACTCCTATTTGCTATCCCCCCTCCCTTTAGATTTAAGGTAATTAGAACCAACTGGGCAATTATCCAGGATTACTTTTCCCAACTCTGGAATTTAATTTCTTATTTACATTCCAAGAAAAAGAATACCATAATTGTTCAAAAGCAAGATTTAACCTCTATAAAAAAACAGGAGCACTTGCTCTAATTGTCACAGAATGACATTAGAAAAATTACCTAAGTAAAACCTAGAGTTTGAGGCCAGAAAAGAAGCTTCTTTAATAATCAGGACCTAAGATAGTTAAGAGCTCTTTGGAATGTGTGTCTTACACATACAAAGGCATCACAAATAAAATCCCCAGAGTATTCATAATGTTCTTAAAGAGAAAGATTTCTACTGAGAGAGAAATGCTTTCATCACCAAATTAAATCTGATAAATTAATCTTTCCCAACTATGTTTCTACTAACAACTCAACACAGCCTCTGGAATCAAACATAAAGATCATTTGATCAGTATAATGCAAGATGAAGTACAGATGAGCAATACATATGAAAAATTTTGTAAACCGCTGTAGTTCTAAACAGTAGATTTATATTACAAAGCAATGTAAATAAATATTGGCTAGTACAAAAGCTCTTATTTACAGTTTTACAAATGAAATTGTATTCAGTGTAAATGCTGTGTTTTAAAGAACACAGTACTGTATTAGTAAAATGAGTTCTGTTGAGGGCATTACAGTTTCTGTTAAAATCAATGCATAACGTATAAAAGGTTCAAGTTAACTGTTTATAATTCAGTACAGACAAACCCAGTTTAACCTGGAATGGCATCTGTTAAAGTGCTGAAAAACAGGAAATATTTAGAAAACACTGTACATTATTAAAGCTTTATCAAGTCAGAATGTTAAACTTCTTTCACATTTTTTATCCTTTTGCCATAGGCCTGGAAGCAAGATGAATTTTTTCAGCAAAGGAGAAAAGCTTAGAGGTCACCAGCTGCTTCAGTGATTTTAGGTTTAGTGGAATTAGTTTCCTTCCCCAAACAACTATTTATCCATCAACCATACCTTCAGGCCTCACAATCTGGTAGGTAATTAAATATTCAGGATAAGCCTGGAAGAGAAAGATTAAATCAGATATAAGTAAACAAATTATTTTGAAAGATAAAGAGAACTTCCTTAAGGATTCCTAATATTTAGGGAGGAGATCCTAAATTAGCCTTATAGAACAAGGGCCTTTCTCAAAACATCCTGGCCTTAACTCCAGTCAATCATCCTTTAAATTCTCAATCAGCAGGTCTACGTGAATATTAACTACAAGTTTGTTTTTTTAACTGAAGTGATCCCGACCCCTATCCCCTATTGAGAATGCTGTTCTAGTACAACTTTTCACTGAAAGCAGGAAAAAATTATATACTTCTGAGCTACAGACAGATTTAGCTTATTTAAAGTAAGAATTTTTATTAGAAAGAAAAAAACAGTAGTTGGTTTTTATTTTATTTGTAAGTTTTCAAGTCTGTAATTATTCCCAAATAAAAATTTCAAAAGAATCCAGTTCTCAAAGCAGTATGTCTTGTCAATATAAGAGATGGTAAGAATAAGAGATCAGTAAGAAGTTAAAAGTTGCATTTTTGAGGATGAACAAATAAAATGGAATTACCTGTTCTCCTCTATAAATGACATACTCAGCTAAGGCTAGGCCATTTACACTGGGCCGACCAGTGACTGAATGATGACCTGGGGGAGAATGTGCCATTTTCATTGCACTGAACTGCAGGAAAGACTTTCCTAAGGTTACCCGGCAAAAGAGCAGCTGCCTATAACATAAAAAGGAAGAGATCAGCCTGGAGACAAAATTCACACACCAATGTAACAGTTATTTTGTGTGTATACTAAGTTTTTAAAAAATCCTTTTATATATAAACACTTAGGACTTTTGTTTTGCTGTGCTATGAATAGAGAGAGGTAGGCAAAGAGTTTTACCTGAGCTACATCCCAAGTGCTAAATACCTATTGTCTTTATCATTTCACCCACAAAAGAACTTCATAAGAATATCTTCTATCACTTTTTTTTTTTTTTTTTTTTTTTGGTCCTGAGGATTGAACCCAGAGGCACTTTAACACTGTACAACCCTAGCCCATTTTATTTTTTATTTTGAGACAGGGTCTCACTAAGTTGGTTAGGGCCTCATTAAGTTGCTGTCCCAGCCTCCCGAGTCACTGGGATTACAGGTGTGTGCCACCGTCCCAACTTCTACTACTTATTAGTGAAAGTCAATTTAGTTAATTCTTATTTTAACTAAAAGACTGAAAAATGGAATAACTTTATAGAGTTGCAGACTCTACCATCTTTTCTGTATCCCAGCAAAAACACAAATTTTTTATTTTGAGACAGGGTCCTGCTAAGTTGCAGGCATGCACCACTGTGCCCAGCTTGAGTACTGTTTTTCTTACTCAATTTATAGTTTTAAGTTTTGGCCACAAAACCAGTTTATTCACTTTATTGCTTTTGGGATAAATTTATTTTCAGACAATCAAACATTCTTTTCTAATAATGGTGATATACTAGAACATTGCTTACTACTAGTAATCAGAACTATTTAGTTTCCAGACTACATATGACAAGTAAAAACAGCATTCAGCTTATAAGACTCTGGGAAATTATAAGCCTCCTAACCAGTTCAATTTATGATCTAAAATGCAAGGGGTGGGAGATCATGAACCTAGGAGTCCCTCCCTAAATTTAGGAGGAAAATAACAACAAGAATTAAACAAACTATTGCTACCTTGTTTCTCTCCAGTACTGCAGCTCTTCCCCTTGGCACAATTTTGCAGTACTGGGGATAGAATCCAAGGGTACCCTACCTCTGAGTTACATTCCCAGCCCTTTTTATTTTTTAATTTTGAAATAGGGTCTTGCTAAATTACTCAGGCTGGTCTCAAACCTGCGATTGTCTTGCCTCAGCCTTGCAAATAGCTAGTATTACAAAGTGTGTACAGTGGGCTTGAAGTGTGTTTTAATTATCTCTCTTCCAGTAGGAATATTACCAACTGGGGATCTAGGATCATATTATAGTGGAGACTCCCTCAGGCATTACAAGAAATGATTTAACTTGCCAACTAATGCCATCTAACATGTGAATATTAGATTATTATTTGCAGTGCTGGGAATAAAACCCAGGGCCCTGTGCATGCTAGGCAAGAGGTGTACCACTGATCTACATTCCAGCCCCCACAACTAAATTTTTAGAGTCCACAGTCCTGTAAGATTCAAGTATTATAAGAAAGTCTCTTTCATGCCTGAAGTTCTTTCCTTTTTTTCAGTACTGGGATTGAACCCAGAGCCTCGCACACACTAGACAAGTACTCTACCACTAAGCTATACCCCTAGCCCTTTTTAACAATCTTATTTAAGAAAGGGTCTTAAGTTGCTCAGGCTAGTCTTGAACTTCTGATCCTCCTGCCTCAATCTCCCAATATTATTTTCTACTCAGGATTCTTTTAAGCATCAGGTGTTCCGATGAGTAAATGAGTTGAACAGGTCAACTACTTAGACTCATGCTTGGCCTGCACAGGTCATTTAGTAAATATCAGTTATTATAATTGATGAAAGGGCCAAAAGCAACCTAAAATACATCTAGTGTAGATATAATGCCTTGTCCCCTAAACTTTTCAAATATATAATCAGTTCTTATCTGATTCTTATCAAAATAAATGAGAACAAGTGAATCTCTTACCTGTGGCAAATGTAACAAGATCTGTCTTTGTGAACTGGACATCCAGTACCTCCTCCAATTCCATATACATACTGATTGCTTTTGGAAGAGTTTTCAGCAAAATAAATCCCAGCTCCAAACATGCCACCTATATATGCATGCCTTTCATCAAAACCTTTATGGATAATTGCATTCACAAAGGGAGACCCTGAAATACATATAGATTGGTAACAACAATTTAAAAATTTAGCTTAGAAAAAGCTAAAGCCTCTTAGAAGTTATTTATTTGGTGTCAGGGTCTTATACATACTAGCCAAGTGTTCTGCCTCTGAGTCATATACCTAGCCCCAGAAGGTAAATTCTTAAACATGCAACAGCACAACACTATCACCATAATAAAGCTAAAACAAAAAAGCAACAAGTTAACTGTCAGCTGGTTTAATCAAACCAGTGATTAATCAAAATCAGTGTCCCTGTTTGTCAAGGGACAAAGAAAAATATTGAATTTCACATGAGAGAAAAACAAATTACTCAGAACAGGATACACACATTTTTAAATAGGTGATTTCCAAGCCTTTATTTTAGAATAAAGAAATCCTAATGTCAATTAATGTTTTTAACAGGGTGGGTGGCGAAGATGTCAAAGGACAAATTCAATTAGAAAAACAGATTACTTGAAATAAAAGTTATTAAATTCCAGTTCCCAAATTCATGCAAATCCAGAATGAAGTCTCGTAAATGACCTAATACAGTAAGCTGAATGCAAAAAGGTATTACAATGCTGCCCATTATCTGTATATTCTTTCTAGATATCAAAAGTGGCCTAAGCAAACTGTCATATTCATATTCTCTTTTTTATACCTCTTCTCTTCTGTTCTTACAGTCCTCTTTCACCATCTGCTACACAAGATTCCATCTATAAACAGCATTTTTCTTCCTTGCATGTATGAGAAGAGAGGGCTGTGTCAGAGCAAGTGTGGGAACCAAGCCAGGGATAGAGTGAGAATGGGGATGGGAAAAGCTAAACTAACAGAGGTAAGTGATTAATCAAAATCAATATCCTTTTTTCTCAAGGGACAGGAAAGTATGTCAAATTCCATTTGACAGGAATACAGACAAATTACTCAGAATAGAATGCACACATTCTTTTTTTTTTTTTTTTTTTTGGTGGTACTGGGGATTGAACCTAGAGCCTTGTGTTTGCAAGGAAAGCACTCTACCAACTGAGCTATATACCCCCAGTCCGATGCACACATTCTTTATAGGTGATTTCCAGCCCTTATTTTAATTCCATCAAGTAGTTAAAAGTAAAACAATTTCTCAGTGTGATCACATTAGTCAAAACCTACTACCTAAAAACAAAACCCCACAAACCACAAATAGGTGACATTCCTATTTGTTTTTCCATCATGTATTCTTATTTATAAACCATTATAGAATATACCAATTCAAAACAAATGGACAATATAAACATAAGTATAAAAGGTACAGAAATATTGGATGCATTTATAAAAATGACAGGAAAAATATAGATGCATTATTATTCTGTACCTGGCAAAACCTATCCTAACATGGAGGAGGATACTGGTAGGATTGGGGGAGAGGACTCTTACCATGAAATAACATTCTTTCATTTGCGTGGTTGTGGTTTTCTTCAGAAACTTCTTTTCTCCGGTGAGTATATCGTTCCCATAGTTTCTTGTTACAAACCTTTTGAATCTATAAAAAATAAACCCCCAAAATAAAATCTTTAGGTCTTAATAATTATCTACTTCATCTTTATCAAAAGTTGGGCTGCATGTTTAGACAAAAGGGAGGCAAACCTTTTTTTTGTAAAATGTAATATACGTATTATTTTGGTCAACTAAAAGTAGTATGTCCACCATAACGCTGGAAGTATAGCTATATTTTGGAAATCAACAACTTCAAAGAGAAAAAGGCCAGTCATACACATGACTATACATGAAGGGATCAAAAATACTATAAACTAATTAAAATACTCCAATTGTAAAATTACTGAAATTTCAAATTATTGCTAAAATAAAAAATTATTACCAAACTGCTTTAAAATGCATGCAAATCAGACATGCTAAGTTCTGTAATAGAAGTATTAGAAAGAGAACAATGATCTTTTTTTTCTTACTTTATCTGGCTCAAGGTACCCTTTTAGTCTGTTTTAATTAAAAAAAAATTTTGAAATGGTCACACAAAAAAAAAATTCTTAAAATGTGCACACACATTCCTAATTCCTCCTTTTAGCTTCCCATTTCTAAAATTTTTGTCTGGAAAAGATTTAAAGATGGTCTCATCAGGAATACTTCTTGGTCAAACCTCATAAACCTAATGCTGTTGTTTTAGCTGTTCTAAAGATGTGACAGCCCCCTGGTGGTCCCTAGAGTATACCTGGGAGCTGTTAAGTACTTTTTGGCTCAACACAAATCAAATATGCTTAATAAAACTTCCACACATAACTATGATCCCTTACTTGCATAATGTGTTCTAAATCATCTGATTTCTGACAGTATAACCAAAGCAAACTAAATATAGTTTTAATATTCCCTATCTCAAAAATACCAATCTGATATTATAATTGTATATTATTTGACACTATTCACTGAAATTTAAATTTATGTATTAGGAATACATTTGCCAGATAGTCTAGTCTTAAGTCCTACTTTTACAGTTACTGTTAAAATTATACCAATGTAGTTAGTACAAAATTATTACACATCTCAAGTATTGTGTGCAGTTTTTGAATGCTATAGCTCAAGAAAAATATAGGAACACTGGAAAAGGTCCTGAGAAGAGTAAATGAAATCAGTTAAGACAATAAGAGTCTTTTTTTTTTTTTGCAGCGCTGGGGCTTTGAACCCAGGGCCTTGTGCTTACAAGGCAAGTACTCTACAAACTGAGCTATATCCCCATCCTGACAATAAGATTCTTATAGGCCAAACTGTGTAACATGGCTACTCACCACCACCACCACCACCACCACCACAACGACAGTCTGGTATTACTATGAAAGTGGAGTCTTTTCATAAACCACACAAAAATTCAACTTTCTTACAATAAAGCACATTAATAATACTCCATATATTTGAAGTCCTTGTAAATAAGATCTGGATCTGAAATGAGCCCCAAAGTGTCTCTCTTCTCTGCTTCTTGGTTGCCATGAGCTGAGCAGTTTCCCTCTGCCACGTCCTTTTGCCATGGTGCTCTGCCTTTCCTCAGGCCCAGAGCAATGGAACCAGTCAACTACAGAACTGAAACCTCTAACACTGTGAAGCAAAATAAATCTTTCCTTTTTAAAGTTATTGTCTGGAATTCTGGTCACCTCTGTGAAAAGCTACCTAACAGAGTCTTGAACCTACTAGATTTATCATTATCCTAAGATAAAGCATAACTCCTTAACTTCATTATGTTCAATAAGGAATGAATTATTATTGGGTTATTAAAAACAGTAAAGGGACTTTGAAGATCTTTACTCTTCAAGGATATATTCTTCCCCAAAATAATCCCTGATGCTATGTCAAGGAACTATTGGGCCAGACAGATCATTAAGTTCTTATGAGTTACTTCATGCTTTAGGATTTAGAAACTGTGGTCTCAGGAAACTTTTCACTAAATTTATTACCTTGAGAATATTGTATCTGTTGAAGATGCCACCTGCATGACCTCCGTCTCTGTGCTCTCGGACTGTACTTTGCATCTGATGGAAAAATAAATGTGTTAGCCTTTATGTCTTTTTTGATTTGAGGAACATGTGACTTCATTCATTTGATTTTACTTTTGAGAATACAAGATAGGTTTTAACATTTTGTATAAATTGAGTGCTATTTTTTTAGAAGTATTAATCATCCTGAAAACAATATTTACAGGTGAAAATTATATAATATAAAGAAAAAGAGAATGCAAGATGAATTAAACATACAGAAAAGCAAAATGATTTTCTCTGATTTTACCCTAATAAAGCACAATATGTATTTCACTGATAAAGAGTTTTTTGAGTTTTAGAACTAAGTCTCTTTAAAGTTTGTAGCTCTGTGCTCAATTCACACACACAGGGCATGTATTACTCAAAGTGTAAGGAGGGCAAAGTTCAAAGATTTCAGTAGTCAGCAGATTCAAGAGTTCTTTGGAAGGAACACTAGAATAAAATTTTCCTAAATAGTATCTACATGTTCTGGGATTTATCTGAGTCACTAGGTTTTGTCATTGTACTAAGGAAAGGACAGAATGTTAGCATTTTCTTTCAAATGAAAGCAAACTCTTTTCCAACAGAATTTTGTGTCAGTATCAACTGTAGTGCTGAACCAAGTAACTGGACTTGAAATTTATTGAGGGAGTGTGCCTTAAATCTTAAATGCTTATTTTCAGTTTTCCAGGTGGTAAAAAGGAATGATTTTAAAAACCATACTGTATGTCCAGACAGATCTGGAAACCTCCAGGCAATTTAGCAAACAGAACTAACAATATATGTGATTGAGTTATCTTTTCCATTTATTTAAGAAATATGAACATACCTCTTCCTCCACAGACTGAAACTCTTTATCATCAGGAGACAGATCTATGAGAATTGTTCCACTACCAGAGTTGTTCAAAGTTAAATATGGGTTAAGACCTACGAAATACAATTTGAAGACAAAAAACAAAAACAAAAAACAAAAAACTGCCGATAAAACACCACCAACCAAAAGTACCTGATTCATCTGATGCTTACTATTGATTTTTAAAAATTTTTTTAGACAGGGTCTGGAGCTAAGTTGCCCAGGTTGGTCTCAAACTTGTGATCCCCTTGCCTTAGCCTCCTGAATAGCTGGGTTTACAAGACATATGCCACAGGGCCCAGTTTAGCTTACTACCAATTTTTAATTTTGGAATATATGATTGATAGGATGGCTGAAAGTACAGACAGGTACTGTGTATCCTTCACCCATCTTCCCCACTGGTTTTATACCACTTCATATAACCACGATGTAAGAGTCAGACTCTACTTGGATTTTTACTAGTTTTCCTACTAATGTCCCCTTTCTTTTCTAGGACTGAAACCAGGATACCACATTGCATTCAGACCTCTAATTTTCGATCGAATAAGCTGTTAGAGTTTTGTGGGAATACTTCAGAAAATCTTTCTCTTCTTTATCTCCCCTTCTTAATAAGTCTGTAACACTTTTTTTTTTTTTTTTTTAAATTACTTCCTTTACTAACTGTACAGTAGTTATATGGCCAGAACTTCAATTATAGGACGTTTCTGGCCTCAGCATAAACTCCCTTGAGTTTAACAATGAAGCTAAAAGGTGACTTTAAAACACCTACAACAATATACATTTTAATAACCAGATCTGGTACACAGGAAGTGTTAATACCTGTTGAGTGAATACAATTTTCCTTTCCTTAATTACTAACATCAATGAGAAAATAAAAATACCATCCAACTTTGTTTAATATCCTCAGTTTTAACATTATTATTTTGCAGTATTTTTATTTCAAGTATTTTATTTTTTATTTAGAATTTTAGCTGTATGAGAGATTTATTATATTGTTTCATGGGCTAGCTTAATACCTAGTCATTATCTGTTATGTTAGCATTAGATATAAGAGACTTAAGTTTCAGGTTTTTTAGAATCATAAAATTTTAGAGCTAGAGTACCTTCACAAAACATCTCACTTAACTTCAATTTTCAGGAACTAAGGAAATCCTCAAATTTCTGAATGGTTTAGTATTTAGGCTCACATAGTTAACGTTAGCAGCTGAGAAAGTTTAACTGTTAGCAGAAGCCTTGATTCTAGATGTCCTGAATTCTAATTAGTGCTCTATTAAACAGATTCTCACAAACTTTAATATTATCACTTACTATACTAAAGGCTGCCTTTATATAAACTAATATTCTGGGAACAGAAATTATTAAAATGAAATACCTTGTTGTCCAGAGATAAGTCTTTCAACTCCTTTAATTAGTTTGTGTCTATGTCCATAAGCGTTGATTCCAATCTCCTTTAGCTCCTTGTGCCCCATGTCAACCAACACATCCAAAGTGATCTTACAAAAGAGAATGAAACTATTTATGGAGTGCTTATTCATGAGTTGGACATTCATCTTATACTGATATTCTCAAAATAAATTAGATTCATATATTTGCTCCAAATTATTTTAGATGGTTTTGATATGAAAATAAATCCTTCATTAAGTTGAAAATAAAAATAATGTTGGAGCAAAAATGTTGAGTCATGAATATACCTTCAAGTTAACCACACAGGTATATCGTTTCTTTTTTGTGATACTGTGGCTTGAATTGAGGGTCTTGGGCATGCTAAAGAAGTGCTCTACTACTGAGTTACGTATTTCATCTCTTCTACTACACTTTTCTGCCATCACTCTACATCTAACCCTGTTTACACAATGGCTTCAATGATTCCTTCAGAGTCTGGACTACAATAGAGCAGTACTTCTGTATCACTCTCAATCTAACCCTTTTACCGAAAATACATTATTCCCACTTCATCAAATTGAAGCCATTCAATCCTGTTTTATCTGTACACCTTCTAAGAAGCTATCCCCGAATAGTTCAGTTCACAATAATCTTTTCCTTCTTTGAATTTCTTAAATCTATGCCAAACTCTTCCTATGTTCTTCTAGTTCCAAAACTAGACTGAAAGCTCCTGTGGGTACAAGCCTACAGTAACTATTTTTTCTGAAAAACAATGAAAAAATATCGGTAAGTGTATTCTGGCAGAACACTTTAAACTGGAACTACCCAGAAAAACCTAGATGTACAGATAGCATATCTATATACCTTCCCATAGCAACTGACAAAATGTAGGTAGTGACTGACACAACAGAACTGAACAAACAGAACTGAAGAGTAACTTAATTCAAGAATTGATTAAGATAACCTTGTCATTCAAGAAAGCTATTTTATTACTATATTAGGGTCAATTTTTATGGTTTGATAGGTAAAATAGAAATTCCAATGCCAAGTCAAATTAGAAGAGCAATTGACTTCCAGTCCTTCAAAAAATATTCTTGGGTCCAGGAGGGTAGCTCAGTAGTAGCATGTGTTTAGCCTGCACAAGTCCCTGGGTTCAGTCCCTAGCACCAAATAAACCAAAAACCAAAAACCAAAACACAAAGAAACTACTCTCTCTCCAGTAGCTTACAAGGTTCAAGGGATTTCAAGTATAGTCTAACTTAAGTTCCTTCAGTTTTCAAAAATACTAAACTAAGCAATACAATTCATCTACTCACCTGTTCTCTCTCAAATATATCCATTAGGTGCTCAAGTCCAAGATTCCTTACAAATTGAGTTATGCTAAAATCTACTCCTGGAACTGGGGTTGGGGGGGGAAGCAGAAAAAATTTCACATCATAATGTACAACATTATAATGATAAAGTTTTCTGATATTTCTAATTTACTTGAATTAAATAATTATGAAGCAAAATATAGTCACTTAGAATACCGAATGTAACATTAAAAATTGCTAAGCCAGACTATAAAATTTCAACATCAGAGCAAAGAGTTAATCTATGAGGCCTTCTGTTGGGTGAAGGCTCAGACCCTGGGAAACAGATTTGGGATCCTGGCAGATGGAAGATGCAAGATGTAGTTAGGATAGTAGACATTTTTATTTGGAGGTAGCAAGAGCCCCAGCCTCTAGCTCTAGCCCCATTTTGCCTCTGCTAGTTCCGGTTAGCCCCCGAACCATTTCCATAGGCCTTTTTTATATGCAGGCCAGACAAAGAAGGCACATTGCCAACGGGTTACATAAGCAAATGTTGCATCTTTCCAAGCAAATGTTTATGACCTTGACTGCATATGCTGAATCAGTGTGTTCATGACCTTGATTACACACTTTAAACATAGCCTGCCGAAAGTCTCTGTGTGGGAGCTAACTATAGCCATTTTGGGTCTGCCCTACACCTTCTCAGGTAAAACGAAAAAATCCCAAATAACTTTTTTTTTTGTTTTAAACTTTATTTTTAATTGTATCTTTAAAATCAATAAAAATCTTACTTTCAGACTGTAATTTCCCTTACAAAAAGTTTATTAAAACAAGTTTAACATCCTTGAACAGGGTGAGATGAATTTTGAAAGGCAAAAGATTTACATCTAAAGAGTAGGTTGCAGCAGTAAGATTCATCAACTTTTAACGTGAAAGGAAAAAGTTTCATTAGGAATTCTATTAATAATGTAAAGAAAACCACAAAAGATGAAAACTTACAGGCTATGTTAATTGATTGATATTAATAATAGTATTTAAGGTGAAGAAATACTTTCAAGTATTTGAAATGACAAATATGAGGCTAATAATACCAGTTAAAAAGTCATTTTTACATAATGTCTCACCTTCCTTTCTCTCCAAACTGGAAGCACCCTCTGTTCCACTTGAACTAACTACTGAAGACAGTTCAGAAAAACTCCCAGATAAGTTGTCAAGACTGCTGGCTGCGGAAAGGCTTGATGGGCTAGATGGACCTGAAGACAGAGCATCTGTAGTGGTTCCTGGGTTTCTCACGCCATTGAGCACTTGAGGTTTATAACATGAGGGTAGAGCAGAAGGGGGCATGGCTGCTGTAAGGAGAGCACTAACATCATCTGCCTAGGGTACATTTAAAAGAGAGAAAATCTGTCACAGGCAAGTTTTAAAATTCTGCTATACCTAATAGAATGCAGTTAAAAGTAAGACAGTCACAGCAAATGTGACTTAGCTCTACTAAAACACTGGTAAATACTTGATTATTTTAAAAGTGAAGCAAACAGAATGATATTCAGCTTGTTATTAAATATAATCAGATTATCCCTTATAGATTAAATATAATAAAAATAAAATTACTAAATGTGGCAAACAAGAAAATTCTAATTTTTAAAAATAATTTATTTATTTTGATTCATTGTAAACAAATGGGGTACAACTTGTTTCTCTGGCTGTACATGAAGTAGAGTCATACCATTTGTGTAATCACACATGTACATAGGGTAATGATGTTTGTCTTATTCTGTTATTTTTCCTTTCCCCCACCCCTCCTGAAAATTCTAATTTTGACTGAATTACAAAAATATGTATTTTCAAAGGTCTTTACACCCTTATTACAATTACTCTGAAATAAGAAATTCAACCTACATATGAAACTTCACCAAAGAGAATTATGTTTGCTTTTCTTGGAAAATATTCAGTGATATATCTGTTCCTCAAAATTAAAAAAATGTTTTTGTTTTGGTAATGAAGATAATCAATTTTAATCAAATCTGCCAGAATCAGGGGAAAAAGGCCCCCAAACTGACTAGTACATCAATTTGTTTCATTAGTGACATATAATCATTCTTTAAGAGTGATCAATTAAGATACTAAGCAATTAACATTCAGCATGAAGTACTTGTTTTCAGTCATTTTTACTGCCTGTTCCAATTCTCATCATCCTCCCTTTCAATCTGTGCAATCTTGTGGAACTCACTGATTGTATACAACATTTGTTTGTAATAATAGTACCATTTATTGTGTACCTAATACTGTGCCACCTTATTTAATTCTCATATTGACCAGGTATACTTATAGTTGATGTATCTAAGGTTTGGAGACTAGACAACTTGTACGATTGTACAAGTGATAGAGCTGGAATTCTAGTCCAGATCTGTTTGACTCTAAACCTGTGCATGTTTTCTACAGCATTCTACTTCACTATCACTGTCATTTAATACTATCTGGTAAATGAATACATGGGTTTACTTCTCAAGCAGCTTAGAACTGAGAGAGTTTCCTAGAGAAATAATGCTGCAAATACAGTTGGGCTGTCAGCCTGCTGAGAAAAATCTATTTAAACCTCAAATGAAGCTGAACTAAATCAGCTTCTCATTGTATAGGTACAACAAAATCTCCCTCAGTAGAAAACAGCTTTAAGAAAAGACTCTTCTTTCTGTCTCAAAAAGTGTTTCTTCTTTCTTTTCCTTTACTACTCTGGTTAATGTGTACTCAGTGAGAGAGACAAGAACCCATGGTTTGTACTATTTTGCCCTGTATGCACAGTAACAGCATTTATGGAGGGCCTGGGCTTTTTTTTTTTTTTGAATTGGGGATTGAACCCAGGGGCACTGAACCACATCCCTGGCCCTTTTATATTTTATTTAGAGACAGTGTCTCACTAAGTTGCTCACAGCCTCATTAAATTGCTCAGGTTGGTTTGAACTCAAGATCCTCCTCCCCCAGCTTCCCAAGCCACTGGGATTACAGGAGTGTGCCACTGTGCCCAGCCTGGGCTTGCTTCATTTCTCTACTAATGAAAGCAGTTTTAGTGCTCTTTTTCCCATCTCCAAAGTACACAATGATATAGTAGTATATAATAACTGATAATTTATTATCATATTTTAATACCAAAGAGATCCTAAATAAGAATGGGCTAAAAACCAAATTTTGCCACATTCACTATGAAGACTTTTTTTTTTTACACATTTCAGGTGAATTTTAAAAGGTCAGACAAGCACTGAGATTTTTCAAAGAGCCCATCACTTACTGAAACTAAATCTAAAGGTGTTTGTCCTTCCTGATTTTTAAGAGTAGGATCAGCTCCATGGGCCAACAATAAAGCACAAAGCTGTGTTCGTCCCTTTTGGGCTGCTTCATGCAAAGGTGTGAAAGCCCATTTGTCCGTGGCATTGACACATGCATTATACTTTATTAATAAAGCTGCTACATCTACATGCTGTAAAAGAAAATACTTTAGTTACAGTCTGACATATTACTTAATCACATTTTATTTTTTAAGAAGAAATTAGTTCTGTATCTACTTCCATATTTTCAAACTTACTTTGGAAATGAAAAGTAAAGCTGTTTCTCTCCAACATCCTAATTTATGGGTAGTTGCTTAAAAATTATAGTAGACATTTCAGTAGCTTGAGAAACTAGAAAATAGTTAAGAATTCTACAGAGTCAGAAACAATTTTAATGACTTCTGACTTATTCATGTGTTATAACTGCTGAATATCAATCTATAAACTAGCAAAATTCTTCAATTATTCAAACTGTATCACTGACAGATACAGTAACATAATAATAATAATGATAACATCCTTGATTGTTTTAAGAGCGGATCATGCATTTCAGTCTCTAAGATTCCTGTGAACCATTGAGAGTTTCCTGGGCACCAAAAAATACAAAATGAAACTATCAAATCTCATTGAAACAGGTGCAAAGGAAGATAATAAAACAAGAGACAATAAACTGAAAACTAAAACTTGGAATTTATTTAACTTCGTAGTTACTTCCTTATAAAATAAATTCAAACAATTTCATACGAACTGCAATACTGACTTTCACTCTGAAAATTCAATAGGTTAAAAGGCAATGCCAGAGAACTTACCCCATAAGATGCTGCATTATGTAAGGGAATAAGTCCTCCTTTGTCTTGGGCATTCACATCAGCTCCATGTTGTAATAAATACTCTGCAACTTCTAAATTATTATAACCAGCTAATTTAGAAAAGAAGTAACATTACTTTTATTTATAAATTTAAAAAAGTTTCTCAAACTCAGCTATAAATATTTGTAAAGCATAGACATTACTGGAAAAAAGATTTTATATAAATCTGAAATTATGGAGTCCATTAAAAATTTATCTTCTTGAAAAAATTTCCCATTGGCCTCAAAAGCTAGAAGCTTTTGGTGAGAACATCCATGTGTTTTGGAGACTCTCCAAATTACATTGATTGATTTGCTTATATCTTGTCATTTAAAACTTGCCTTCCTGGTTACTACAACTTCCTAACCTCCATGGTTTCAAAGGTTGCAAGTCACAGACATCCAATTATAAAAGTCAAGTTAGGAATACAAGTACCTGCAAGGCAGGGGGAAGCACACCAGAGTGGGTCTCAGTGTAGTACTCTTCCCCAGAAGGTTGCAAAGACGGGCTTTTTGCTATAAAGAACTTAGGGGTACATATTTCCACAAGTCTGGCTAAAGCCATGAAGTAAAACTTAGTATTTTGGAAACATGCTATAAACTCCTAGCTATCATCTTGTAAGCTGTAATACTCTTATGGGACAGCATATTTTATATGACACATAGAAAACAAATTTGAAACTTAACTTTGCCAATACAAAAACAGATATCACTTGACTTGAAAATGATTCAAAATGTTTTTGCTCACATTTTTATTGTAGTTTTTATCCTTTTGCAGAAGGACCTAATGCGCAAGAATTTAAAAAGATCAAGTAAGAAAAACCACAAATTCCCCCAAATTAAACATTACACTAATCTAACGGTCCTTCTAGGCCTCAAATTAATATTATACCTTCTAGGTATAATACTTTACACTGTGTTAAGTGGGCCAAAATATTTTGTGTATATAATCTACTTGTGACTTACAAAGACAATATGGAATTAAACAGCAATGTTAACTGTTCTCGGTAGCTACAATAGAGATACAAAAGCTCATATAAATATATACAGCACAATTTCCAATCAGAGGTCAGGTCATAGCTTGTCTTGCAAACTTCTGAGAATGGAAGTAGTAAGACTTTTTTCTTAACCCTATTAGCATTTATGGCTTATAACTTCCAAAATGATCTAAAAGACACATGGATAAAGAGATTAACTTTCTTGGACACTGGGTTCCACATTTACATGAAGTTGAGAATTTAAAGGCAAAAATAAAACAAAAAAAATTTTTGACTTCTTTCTCTCCAGTATTGGGGGTGCTTTACACTGAGCTATATATCCCCAAGCCTTTTAATTTTTAATTTTGCGACAGGTTCTCACTAATCTGCTCAGACTGGCCTCAAACTTGTGATACTCCTGTCTCAGCCTCCCAAGTAGTTGGGATTACAGGTATGTGCCACTGAGTCTGGACAAAAATTATGTTTTTTTTTCTTTGCAGTGCTGCCGATTGAATCCAGGGCCTTGTGCATGCTTGTCAAGAACTCTAACACGAGCCCCTGGCTCCCCTCAAACTATCTTTTAAATACTAGCAACACACAAAGACTGAAATGAACTCAAAACAGATTTTTATCTTATATCAAGCAGCTGAAACAACTGCACTACTTAATTTTTTTCTTTTGTTTTAAACTATGTTTAGATAAACGGTAAACTCTACTGAGGTATTAGCTGTAGCTAGCCCAGTGATTTTCATGGCCTATTCTTTGTAATCTTCCCTGAAGCCACATCATTGTACAAATGGACTAAAAAACAATGGTGGTCTGTGCCAATTTTATGAGTGAAAACTTAGAAAAAATATTATGGACTAAACAGTGTTCCCCCAAATTGTTACAGGGTTATAGACCTAACCCCAGTAACTAGAAATGTGACTGTATTTGGAGACAGGGCTTTTAAATTAAAATGAAGCTGTCAGGGTAGCCCTAATTTGACCTGACTAGTGTCCTGATAAGACCGGCTGAATCTTGGACTTCAAGCTTCCATACCCGTGAGAAAACAAATTCCTGTTGTTTAAAGTCATCTAGTCTTTGGAATTTGGTTATGGGAGGTTCTTTTTCTTACATCCTCAGTGCTTTCTATTTTTTGAGACTGGGTGATCACTAAGTTGCTGAGGCTGGCCTTGAACTAGTGATATTTCTGCCCCAGTGTCCTGAGTAACTGGGATTACAGGTGTGTGCCACTGTGTCTGGCTTGATTATGGCAGTTTTTGTAAAGTAAACAAGAAATAACTTTGGCAAGAGGTTTATGTAACTTTTGAAACTTTTTAACAATTTTTTTTTTTTTTGCTGTTTGTACTTACCAGTTATTAGAATGAAAAGCGTTAGATTCCCATGAGGAAGGTTGGCTCAAGCAGGCATATATGTCAAAAATGATTCGAACAATACAGTGAACTACAGTAAAAGATGCCAAAGCACATGGTGACTGGCATAGCCTGTTTGAATTGTTCTTACGGATGCAACATACTAGTACTAAAGTGAACTGGAATTTAGCTAACAGCCTGAAGAATGGTTGCCCAGTATAAGTACATGAAAGAGTATATAATGATGGCATTAAAAGACATTTGATTTGAATCTTTCAAGTTTAGTTACAGGAAATATTTTACTCAGGAAAAATGAACCATGTCACTAGCCTAAATATGTGAAATCATTCACTTACCTGCTAAATGTAGGGGTGTAGAATGTCGGCCTTGGGTATCACGGCAATTTACATTATCAGGAGAAGACAACTTCTTTACTCTGGCTAAACAGCCTTTTTTGGCAGCATCAAGCAAAGCTGCATCTCCTCGAAGCAGATCTTGAATATCTGTATCTCCATCTTTAACAAGATCTAAAGGAGTATTCCCATCCCTATTTTTTTTTGTAGGGTCTGCTCCATGCTAGGCATGTGAAAAATAGGAAGGGAGGAAAAACTGACTTAAGTATGCCCTTTATCAATGAAAAGAGAGTCAATGTAACCATACCAAAGAAATTCACTTTATACTGAGACTCTACCTTAAAGATTAAACAGAGTTTTAAACTGTCATTAAACATTACATTCTACAGTCATGCTTCATTTAATGACAGGGGCATATTCTGAGAAAAGCGTCCTCAGGAGATGTTTTATTGTGCAAACATCAGAGTACTTAACACAAACCAAAACAGTATTGGTTGCTACATACCTTGGCTGTATGGATAGTTTACTGTTCCTAAGCTATAAGCCATATACTACAGACAAATGTAATACAGCTTAAGTATCTGTGTGTACCTAAATACAGAAAATGTATGTTAACCTCCATCAAGCTGGCTTAGGAATGGACTTCCTCAACAAGATTCCTAAAGTGCAAGATGTAAAATCAGGAATCAACAAATGGGATGGTATCAAATTAAAAAGCTTCTTCACAGCAAAGGAAACAATCAAGAATGTGAAGAGAGAGAGCCTACAGAATGGAAGAAAATCTTTGCAACCTGCACCTCAGGAGCATTAATCTCTAGGATATACAAAGAACTCAAAAAACTTAACACCAAAAAACAAAATAATCAATAAATGGGCAAAGGAACTGAACAGGAACTTCATAGAAGAAATACAAATGGTCAAAAAATATATGAAAAAAAATGTTCAACATCTCTAGCAATTAGAGAAATGCAAATTAAAACCACACTGAGATTTCTTCTCACTCCAGTCAGAATGGCAATTATCAAGAACAGAAGTAACAGTGGATGTGGGGGAAAAGGTACACTCATACATTGCTGGTGGGACTGAAAATTGGTGTAACCACTCTGGAAAGCAGTATGGAGATTCCTCAGAAAACCTGGAATGGAACCACCATTTAAACCAATTATCCCACTCCTTGGTATATTCCCAAAGGATTTAAAAGCAGCATACTAAAAAAAAAAAAAAAAAAAAAAAAAAAAAAAAGCAGCATACTATAGTAATGCAACTACATCAATGTTTATAGCAGTTCAATTCACAATAGCAAAGATATGGAACCAAACTAGGTGCCCTTCAACAGATGAATGGATAAAGAAAATAAGGTATACATACATAATGGAATATTAGCCAAAAAGAAGAATGAATTATGGCATTTGCTGGTAATGAATGGAACTGAATACTATCATGCTAAATGAAATAAGCCAATCCCACAAAACCAAAAGCCGAATGTTCTCTCTGATATGCAATAAGAGCGGGTGAGGAGGGAAGAACAGAAGTTCACTGATTAGACAAAGAGGAATGAAGGGAATGGAGGGGGGATGGGACTAGGAAAGACAGAAGAATGAACTGGACATAACTTTCCTACAGTCATATGAATACACGAGCAGTGTAACTCCATGTCATCTTCAGTCACAAGAATGGGATCCTAACTAGTTATACTCCATGTATGTATAAAATATCAAAGTACACTCTACAGTCATGCATATCTAAACAGAATAAAAAAGAAAATGTTAAAAAATTTCAGCTACATAATTGTATAGAAGCACAGCCATAAATGCAGTCCATTGTGAAATGTCATTATGCAGCTCATAACTATTTTTACTCTTCACAATGAAATAAAGTATGAATCTTGTCCTCTTGCTATTACTGGTATCTGTATTAAACCAGTGCCATCAGTTTTATGCTAAATAAGCTGGGCTTACAACTATATAATCCACCAAGTATTTTGAAGTTAAATTATTAGACAAGAAAAAAATAATAATCAGAGATCATATCATATACAAAAATAAATCTATGTATGGTAAATATACTGGTAGATGAAAATTTAAAATTGGTGGCATTTTTTTCTGGAATCTAGTTACAGAATTAGATAATTTTGTTTTCTACTCTTACTAGTTTAAGTTTATACTAGAGTTGTTTGGGGAAAAAAAACCAAAACTGTTAACATATTCTAGATAATTCACACTGTCTACAGTAAGTACTTCAATGTACCTGGAGTAGAAGTTTGCAAATTTCATATTTTCCTTTTGCTGCAGCTTCATGTAAAGGTGTAAATTTCCATAAATCAGCTACGTTAACTACTGCTCCATGCTTAACAAGAAGTTCTGCAACTTCATAATGTCCGTAAGAACACGCATTGTGCAAAGGTACAAGGCCCCTGAAATGAAAAGTAAAATGAAAAATAATGTCAAAGGATGATTTAATTTCAATAATTATATACAAGTGATGAAAGAAATTTCTTGAACTAAGAGATTATACTGATTATATGTAGTAGAACATTGTCTATTTTTAATGGAAAATGATTTTTTAGATAAACTGGAAAAATTTAAATATCTTCAACAAACAATGAAACACTACATTACAAAGATCAGTACTCTAGGGCTGGGGTTGTAGCTCAGTGGTAAAGCACTTGCCTAGCATGTACAAAATCCCTGAGTTCAATACCTGGTCCTGCAAAATCAAAATCAAACAAAATAAAAACTAGTATTACAATATACTATAATCTCCTTGTCCCTTACAAAGTTGTAAGACATTATGTAAGCAAGAATATAAATGGTATCATAAAATCTTAACTGAAATTAAAAGCTATATTTAAATCAATGTTAGGAAAACAGACACCTCCTGGGGGAGGTGGGGAGTTATCAACTACCAAAAATATATTTTCACCAGGAGAGGTGGTGCACAACTCTAATCCAAGCAACTCAGGAGGCTGAGACAGGAGAATTGCAAGTTCAAAGCCAGCCTTCACAACTTAGGGAGACCCTGCCTCAAAATGTAAAAAAAGAAAGGGGGAAAAAAAAAAGAGTTGGGGATGTGGTCAGTGTTATAAGAACCACTGGATTCAATTCCAGGTACCAAAAAAAAGTAATATTTTCCTAAAAGGCCCAATAAAAGTAAGCAAAAGAGAGGCCTTAGAAACTGTTGGTACTCACCCTTTATCTTTAGCATGCACATCTGCTCCATGCTGAAGCAGATATTCCACCACAGACACCCTGTTATACCCCGCTGCAAAATGGAGCGGTGTAGACTGACGTCCTTCAATATCTCTGCAGTTGACACTCTGAACAGTACACAGTTTCTGTAGGATTGAACATAGCATACATGTGATGCTACATGTTTCATTTCTTGTTTCAATCCATGTTGTAGGAAATTTCAAATGTTTGGCTTTTTTTCTTATCTCTTTAAATCAGTACTCTCAGGAATCTATTCTTATTTCACCTTCTTGTTCACGGAGAATACCACTCTGGTCCTCTCATTTATGCCTGTATTATACGGCTAGTAGGTAAATTTTATCTTTACTACTACTACTTACATAAAGATAACTTAAGTATCATCATCACAATCATAACTTCCATTTTGTGGCAACTACACATAGAGGTACACTGGATCACAGCAGCACCAGTGTTGTCAAGGGGCTTATTAAAAATTCAGCATCTTGGACTCCTACATACTGAGTTAGAATCTGCATTTTAATAAGATTCCTAGGTGATTTGTACACACATTGAAGTTTGGAAAGTACTACTTTAGACCAGTGGATCTCAAATTTGCATGTGCATCTAAAGGTCCTGCCTTTAGATTTTCTGATTCAATGTGTCTTGGGAGGGACTTGAAAACTAGAGTTTCTAACAATTTTCTAAGTGATGTTGGTGGTCAAGGAACTATACTTAAAGAGTCTATTAATAAAATGCTATTGGTTAATCTTAGGAAAATTAAGAAAATAGTCACTCAAATAATTTTGTTTTTTGGTTCAAATAAGGAGGCAGAGTGGAGAAAGTCTCAAAGGTAAACAGAGTATTTTGCATGAAAAACATGAAAGTTTAGATAAGGAAAGCAACATAATATATCACAGTGCTCAAAGAGTAAAACAAAACAGAAAAAAAGCAAAAAACAAAAACTCATTATTAGTAAAAACTCTTTCCCCCTTTCACTATCCTGTCTTAAAAGCAGGAATATGTAAGCTCAATAAACTAAGGAGCCAGGTGTCAGTGGGTTCACCTCAAGGGGTTTTATCATTAGACTAGTAAAGCTCTTCTATGTTTACTAAACAAGAACTTCACAGATAGATAAATTCAGGGGCCTATTCAAAAGATGGTGTTTCAGAGTGTATGAAGTTGGGCATTAGGAATGAGTATTTTTAATGTGTTCCAGGTGCTGTTAGGTTTGGTATTACAACAGGTCTCTAGGTTTAACTATGTCCATTCTGAGACAGGCTTTCTAATAGTAGGTGTCCAATTAAAAAATATCTAGCCAAAAGGATCACCACTAAAAAAACATAACTGAGGACACGAGTGTTCATTAGGTAATACGCAGATGTTCTTGTTCCAGAGATTCATACAGAGCCACCTAAGAACAGAGAAAGGCTGGTGGAGATAAACGTCTATCAAGTAATTTCAGAAGCAGAGGGGAGGGAAGAAAGACAGCCTAATACCTATCACTAGGAGAGATGGCCTTCCTTAATCCAGTGGTGTTACTTTATTCTCTAAATCCAATTCCTGCCTCTACTTTGTGTCCTCTTCATTTATTTTTTCCTTTAGACTGTTTTCTGTCTTTATGAAAACAAAATTTCATAAAGTGCTTTGTATTGTGCTTACTAAATAGTTTTATGTTTTTTAATATGTATAAGTGAACAGGCATTTAAAATTTATCAGTCTTCTTGCCTCCACATAGAAAAAAAATCAGTTAGTTGTCGTTCAACTACTTGTTTTATCTTAATTTTCTGACCACTTCTTTTACAAATATCCCAAAATCCTGAAGTTATTTAAGATGTCTATAATATCTATGAAGATAAAGCTATAGCAAAGGACCAATTTCCAGAAAGTACTTCATTTATAAGACCAGTGAATAAATTCCTATAAGCTCATTCGAGATCAACATTCATATTTCTGTCTTAGAAAATACAAAATTGATTTTGTCCAGAAGGACTTTAGTATTGAGACTATCCTACAGAAATACAGCAAAATTATTCCAAATAGCTAAATTTGTCATGAATTAAGTCAACAAATACAGCTTTTTATAAAACTTATTACCCACTAGTGCCCCTTCAATTTGGATCAGTAGTTTTGAAAAAGTATCTAAAGGGAAAACTCCCTTACCAACTTAGAAAAGAAAAACAACATTGTTACATTTACTGAAGAATAATTTAATTCATGAAATATGCTGAATTAAATTCTTATATTAGTTGAATTGTAAAACAGTCTTGATCATTCAAAATATTATGCTTTTGAGTTGTTTACCTGGATGTATAATTTCTGTAGGTGGGGAAATATCTGGTAAAGCAGTTAAGACATATTTGTGTGGTAAAAGTCCAAAGAGAATCTAAGGAAAGGTTATTCTGGGAAGACAGGTATTACATGAAGTATATTTAAATCTGTGAAATCTGACATTTACTGAGATGTATGTGAAACTAAAAAGTCCTTCTCTTTCATTACTTGGTGTTCCTTATCTACAGAGAACTAGATATTTTTGTCCTTTAAAAGCAAGGCACATATAAATAAACCAAGCTCTTCATTATTAACAGTGCAGACTTTATTAAATGATGTCAGAATAAAAATGCATGGTTAACAAATACATAAAGATTATCTTACTTTTACAGTTTCCACATCTCCAGCCTTTGCAGCTTCCAGCAACTGTCTGTCCGCCTCTGAATTCCCTAATGGGATACCCTCTAAAAAGAGAGATGGAAAGAGTGATTAATTTCTGTTTAGAAAATAGGACCAAGTTTCAAGTGAGGCATCTTATCAAAAGATAATGTTCTTTTATAGTGCAATAGATTATGTAGGAAATTTCCATGGCAGTGGGGAAAAAAAAAATTAAGACTGCTGTAAAACTTTATGAAATACTATATAAACAAAATATTTAAGTGTGTATAATTACAAAATGTGATTTAAGCAACAAAAAGGAACATAAAATAGATAATAAAAGCTGGCTTGCTCTATAATCAAGCCACATGGAGTGCTAGAAAAACATTAAATTAGGAGAGCAAAGCCAGAAATCTAACAGTGGATCTTCCATTTACTAGTTATCTGAACAGGGGCAAATCAATGTCCTGAGGCTCCCATATTTTTAGTTCTAAAGAACAGAGTTGGACTAGAAGATAGATAAAGTCATGTCTAGGTCTGAAATTCTGTTTTATAGCTCATTTAAAACTTCAGAAAAAAGAACATCTGTTACCTTAGACCAAAATAAACACAACTCAAAATTTAAGTATAAAAAATAAAAACCTTAAAAGAACTAGAATAAAACATAGGTAAATATCTTTATATCTTGAAATAAGAAAGCTTCTTAGAGCAAAACATCCAAGGCAGAACCAAAAAAAGAAAACTGATTTGGAAAAATAATTGTCAGCAAAAATAGAGCATTAAACAAATTTATAAACTAAAGAACAAAATAGAAAAAAAAAAATCACATTTCAACATACAGTTTAAGAGAGACTATATCTAACATGTTCTCGTGAGAGCATACTAAAAGGTTTAAACCGACAACAAGTAATTCACGTACAAAAAATAGAGAAATGGCGAATAAACATAAAATTATGTTCAAACCTGCTCGTTATCAAATACAAATTAAACTGAGATCCTATTTTTGCCTACTTCATGTGCAAAGTGGAAATGTGGAGCTACACTGAGAGTATTTCTATAGTTTGCACTAAAAAGCATTTTTTTTCTGTTAATTTAAAAATGCACATTCACCTAAGAAAAATATTAAGAATTACAGTATCTAGTACTGACAATGAAAACAAAACTCAATGCTTTCTGTGGGTTTATAAAATAGTACACATAACTTTCCTAGAAGGCAATTTGAAAATTATATTGCACCCTTTGATTTACAAGTTTCCTTTTAATAATTTATTTTCAGAAGCTAGTTGGAAAATTAAGAGAAGCTAAAAATAACAGGAGTTAATATAAAGCTAGCAAGACTAAATTTTATCATTAGGCAACTGAACAGGATTAGTGTTATTATCCCTAATTGAATTTGTGAAATATGGAAGAGAAAAGGTAATCTTGAAAGCAGCTGTATTCAGTTCAGTTTTGGCAGATGCCATGAGACTACATCATCCTGCCTTTACCTACTCAAGCTGTGTTTCTCAAAATGTGATTCCCTGACAACAGACATAAAGATCATCAAAGGTGACTGTTAAAGACAAGAATGCTTGCTCTATTACAGTTCTTATCTGAGCTTTGAGATCTCAAAGCTACTCCACTAGATTCTAATAGAAAGTAGAGATGTAAGTAAGGATATTTTGAGATATATATATATGTATATATATATATATATTCAATATATATACGTGTGTGTATGTATGTATGTGTATATATATATACTTATATATATTTATTTATTTTTTTGTACTGGGGATCAAACCCAGGGGTGCTTTACCTCCAAGCGATACTCCTAGCCCCTTTTAATTTTATTTCTGAGCCAGGACCTCTCTAAGTTGCTAATGCTGACCTTAAACTTGGAATCTTCTCACCTCATCTCCAGAGTCACTGGGATTAGAGGCAGGTGCTACCATGCCTGAAGCAAAGATACTTTATTATGTGACTGGATTTCTACATTGAAATATTTAACATGTGATGAATTCAGACACCTGATCTAAATATTTTAAAATGTAAAGAACATGAGCATATTCAATAGTTAAATAGTACTTTTTTTTTTTTTTTTGGTACTGGGAATTGAAGCCGGGGTACTCTACAACTGAGCTATACAACCCCAGCCTTTTTTGAGACAGGAACTAAGTTGACCAAGCTGGCCTCGAATTTATGACACTCCTGCCCCAGTTTCCCAAATTGCTGGAATTACAGGCATGTGTCACTGCACCCAGTTTAAATAGGTTTTAATAAGCCACAGAGTATGTTACCTTGTACAAAGTGTACCTGACTCAAATATGCTGGATCTAAAAAGGAATGAAGAAGCAGTGCCAGTACTTAGGGTATTATGTGTTACTAAGGTTGCTGTCTTATAAGACCCATCTTTTCAGATTTTCCTTTCTTTAAAAAGAAACAGCAAGCTTGGAATGGAACCACCATTTGACCCAGCTATCCCACTCCTTGGCCTATACCCAAAGGACTTAAAATCAGCATACTACAGAGATACAGCCACATCAATGTTCATAGCTGCTCAATTCACCATAGCCAGATTGTGGAACCAACCTAGATGCCCTTCAGTTGATGAATGGTTAAAGAAACTGTGGCATATATATACAATGGAATATTACTCTGCCACGAAGAATAATAAAATTATGGCATTTGCAGGCAAATGGATGAAATTGGAGAATATCATGCTAAGTGAGATAAGCCAGTCTCAAAAAACTAAAGGACGAATGATCTCACTGATAAGCGGATGAGGACATATAATGGGGGATAGGAGGGGTTAGCATTAGGGTTAGGGTTAGGGATAAGGAGGGTGGTAAGAATGGAGGAAGGAAGGACTGTATAGAGGGAAAAGAGGGGTGGGAGGGGTGGGGGGGGAAGGGAAAAAATAACAATGAATCAAACAACATTGCCCTATGTAAATTTATGATCTTTAATTAAAAAAAAAAAGAAATAGCAACTATTATATCTTACTCTTAAAAGTTTACTTGATAAAATTTGAGTCATCTATTTACTCAGAGATTGGGCGGAATATACATTGTAATGAAGTCATAATTGTGACTTCACAACATTTGGATAGTTGAGTACTTGTAAAGAGTACCATTAAGAATGAATAGCCAAAAATTTTCAAATATTTTCTCTTCAATGTGGTACAAATACACAATGTAATGTTATTCAGCCTTAAAGAAGAATGAAATTATGGCATTTGCAGGTAAATGGATGGAACTAGAGAATATCATACTAAGTAAAATAAGCCAATCCCTAAAAGCCAAAGGCTGAATGTTTTCTCTGATAAGCAGATGCTAATCCATAGTGGGGGAGGGGGTTGAGAAGGCAAGAATGAAGGAACTTTGGATTATGCAGAGGGGAGGGAGGGGAGTGGTGGGGTGGTGAGGATGAGAAGGACGGTAGAATGAGATAGATATTATTACCCTATATACATGTATGAAAAAATTTTTTTTTTGCTTTTGTTTTTTTTTGGTGCTGGGGATTGAACCCAGGGCCTTGTGCTTACCAGGCAAGCACTCTGCCGATGGGAGCTATATCCCCAGCCCCTGAAAAAAAGTTTTTAAAATAAAAAATAAAACAATTTTCTTTTCATTACCAGCTCCTGCATATAACACCATAACGCTAAAATTTAAAGGTTAATTAAAAAAATTAATGTCATGGAAACATTTAATACCTTGAAGCAGCTGCTGTACATTTTCATTTCCCATCTGCAAGGCAGTAAATCCCTGAAGGGATATGATGTTAGGATCACATCCATAGCTTAGGAGTAAGCGGCAAGTTTGTAGATGGCCACAATGTGCAGCTCTGTGCAGAGACGTCTGACCAAGATTATCGAGAGCATTAACCTTAACAATGCAGAAAAGCTGAAATTAGCCTGCAGTTTGCAATTTAAAATCATTGAACCACTTATTTAACATTTGCTACCAATTTTGAAGTTTTCAAATTTTTTTTTTTTTGTTTTTTGACACTGGGGATTGAACCCAGGGGTGCTTAACCATTGAGCTGCATCCCCAGCCCTTTTTATTTTGAAACAGGGTCTCATTATGTTATCTAGGGCCACACTAAATTGGTGAGGCTGGTTTTGAACTTGGGATCCTCCTGCCTCAGCCTCCTGAGTTGCTGGGATTACAGGTATGTGCCACTACACCTAGCTCAATTATTCTTTTATAAAACCAAAATAAATATTTGCTTAAATCTAGAGCACAAATTTATCAACTCATGAAGGCTGACATCAGAAGGAAAACCCAATTTTGGGTTAAAATGCTGAGTAACAGTTGTGTTTAGTAACAAATCATTTACAGATTCTCTATATTTAGAGCTAGACACTGCTTAAGAAAGCTGAATCTCTATTTATGGATCTTAGAGTTCTACAAATGTGGAGATTAACCCCAAGATGCACAATAGTCAGGAGCAAAGCCAGGGTTAAAATTAGTATTAAAACACTTCTATTGGCTTAATCTTCTACCCAATTTATCATGTAACATATAATCTGTATTGATAAATACATGGTAAATCTACACAAGAAAATATTCCTCAACAACACATTGGAACAACTGTTCACAGTTGGATAAAATCTCCAAAACATTATACTGGGTGGAAAAAGTCTTACACAAAAAAAGTACATATTGTATGATTCCATGTATATGAAGGTCTAGAACAGGTAAATCAAATCTGCCAGAAAAAGTAAAAATGGTTGTTACTGCTAGAGGTGGACACTGCCTGGGTTGGAGCATTAACCAGAGGATGTTCATTATCTTGACAGGAGTTTTGGTTATACAGATGTGCATGTTTATCAAAATTCAGCAAATGTGCATTTAAAATTTATGAATTTTCACTGCATGTAAATTTGGTATCTTAAAACTATAAACAAATGAACTAGTTGCTGCACTTGTGGACTTAAGAGACATATATACTAATGTGCAAATTATTTTGACGTGTATCAAAAATGGTATATTGAAGGATATGTAATAAAACAAATGTATTAAAACACTGGTAATAGACACTAGATGATAGATATATAATTACTTTCTTTAAAATTCTTTCAACTTGTCTATATCTTGGAAATTTTTCACAGGAAAAAAAAATTGCCTGCAAGACTTCCCCCTATCTCATGCCCACCTCCTCCACATTCCCACCATGGAAATAATTCTTCAAAATATAACTGAAAAATTAAATTCCTTAGTAATCAATTCTATGCCCACCAGTGTTTTGAGACACTGGCCAATTCATATTCATGGAATCAGAGAACATTTTAAGAGAAATATAACACCACGTTCTCAATGAACATTAAACTATGAAAAGATAGCTCTCATGTTTACAGAACCTGAAAAATCTTATTTTAAAAGCTCAGGGCAATTATTTATTAACATTTCCAAACTCAGTGAAGAGTGAAAAACTTTATTTGGGTACTACTTTGTGTTAGGATTAGGGTGACCAACTTGTCCTGATTTGCCTGGGACTTTCTTACTTTTAGCACTGAAAGTTCTGTTTCTAGAATTCCCTAAGTCCTGGATAAAACTGGATGGTTGGTCACCCTAGTCAAAACTGTTTCACTGAGTTTCACAACTCAAATTTAATATACATTGAGATACTCTTCAAGGAATATACCACATGTATGAAAAAGAGCAATCAATGAAAAGTTAGAGAGACAAATGAGGTATGCCAAGCAGTCAAGCAGAAATAAACTTTATTTTATTCAATAATTTACAATAGGAAAGATCGAGATTACATATTATCAACAACTCCCCCAAATCAAAGAGTTTAGGATACTGAGAAGCAACATGAAAAGTAGTGGAAAATTCTAAGTCATTTTTTGAGTGAAGAAAGGACAGATAAGAAAATTAGTCTGTAAAACACATTAGGGAAGGGCCACAGGGTCACCCAAGTGAAAAAGGGTCTGTTTCTTTCTTCTCCTGTCATTCAAAGCAGCTCCATTCTTGTGTTAGATAGTAAATTTCTAGTAAAGATTTTATTTGAAGAAGGAAAGGATCTATGGCTAAGAGTTGAAAATTGCTGAATTAGGTGACTCTCTCTGTCATCTCTTCCAATTTGAGATGTGTATCTTTTACTAAGTAGTATTTTTGACGTTCCCAGATAAGAAATGATTTGTAGCCTTGATAGAAGAACAATTATTCAATGTTTAAAATGATTTGTGTACAAATGCGACCTAATGAATAGTAATTTCTTGCCAATGGTAGGTATAATGTTTTTATCTAAATTACTTAAATAATTTATTTCCTATTTAAATTCTTTGGCTTAGTTACATGAATAAAACGTGGGTAGACCATCACTGGGGTAAACAGCAGGAATTATCTTTGTGACCAAGAACAAAAGATTTGGTAAGAAAAGATGACTGTTCAGAATCAGTATGACTTTAGCTGGGGATATTCTGGAGAGTGTATTGTTAGAGAGACCTTAAAGATAACTGTGATAAAACTGTGATAGTGGGGTATGGATAAAAGGAAGAGAGACAGAAGTACATAAATAAATATATGTGTGAATAAATACATAAACTTTCTGGCAAAAAAAAAAAAAAAGAGATACAGAAAAATTACCCAAGGGACTTTATTTTTTGTTTAGGGTGAAACTGGGGAATGAATCCAGGACCTTGCCTGTGCTAGGCAAGTGCTCTACCACTAAACTATGTCCTCAGCCCTTTTAAAAAATTTGAGACAGTTCTCAAAAGTTTCTCAGGCTAGTCTCAAACTTCCAACCCTGCCTCAGCCTCCCAAGTAGCTGGGATTATAGGCATGCACCACTGCACCCAGCTGCAGGACCATTTGGGTGTAGATTAAAAACAAAACAGTTAACTTGTAAATAGGGAGTATGCATTTCATCTGTTGAATAGAAAATAAATTGTTGAGCTACCAAGATTACCAAAAAGGAAGTATACCTTTGCTTCATGTTTCACCACTACTTCGACAACATCATTATGAGCTTTTTCAGATGCCACGTGCAGAGGAGTCAAGAATCTTAAAGAGAAAAAGTCAGCCAGACAATGAGTACATTTTCCAAAGAATAAAATGTCAATAATATTTAATTATTAAAAGTATACTTACTCTTTAGTCTTTTCATTGATGTTTGCTCCTTTTCTTAGCAACAGTTCACATATTTGCTTTCTTTTGGGATATGGAGATGCAGCAGCACAATGCTAAATAATTTAAATTGCAGCATTAATCAAGGACTATATATAACTGATTTTTATTTAAGAACACTTGAGTTTCCAATCAAGAATAATCAAATTATTTAACCTCCTTCTTTTATTTTTGACCTAACTTTATTCTCTAAATGCTTTCTATTGGATAGTAACTATTACCAAATTCTGACAAGGTCTGAAATCTTATGGACTAAATGATTTCTGTTGTTAAATATTCTGATCAAATTTTGTCATCTAATTTGAAAAAGCCACTACGGATGTGAAGAAAAACTTACTGTGACCGATACCTATCTTAAGGTACTTATGTTATGTTTAAAAGTTAAGAAAATACCCCAAAGGTTAGAGTTTATTTACATGAAGAAAGAATAATGTTCTTTCACTTTGAATTCTACTTGGTTAATAGCTAATAAGGTGCTTTTCTCAACTAGCTGCTGCAGCAGAACAAGGAGCTTGGAATACCTATTTGATACAACTGGTTTTAGAACTCCAGTTGGAGTTCGAGGCTACAGCATCTGTATCTATGATATCCTTAATATCACAGGAGGCAGAAGGTATGGATTTGCCAGTTAGAAACCTAGTATCTTATGGTCATGGCCTATATCTATTCAACCTCAACCTACAGGATGATGTTCATGAACAACAAGTATTCAATAATGTCTGAATGATGAATGACTAAATCAATGTATAGAATATTAAAACTGAAATCTGAAACTCCCTAGAATAAAAGTTCTGGTTAATTTATAAGCAAAGGTGCTGTACACATCTAAACACACAGTATACATGAAATTTATTCATTCTCATGATGGTTAAAGATTCATTTTTTGATACTGTTGCAGTCACTAAAATTACCCCCTTTGCTCTTAAGAAAACAAAATGCAACTAGTGAACATAGCTCTTCTGGCACCTTAAGGATAATAACCCTAGGACATCTATCAGAAGAGCACAGAACAATGGAAATAGTTTATTTCCAAGAATTCGTTATCACATCCACCTCAAAATGCACCTCTACTCCTTTGCACCATCCTGGGGCAGGGCCTGCAATCTCCGGAAGCCAAGAAGGAACTGCTCCTGTACCTCAATTTCCCATCAATCCTTAACTTACAGTTATGTTTGAGGGTCAATAACAAGTATTTAACTGCAAGGTATTGGGGGGGGAACAATGTGTAGTACAATAGTTCCTCCTTATCCATGCTTTTGCTTACCATAGTTTCAGGTCAACTGCAGTCTGACAATACTACATGGAAAATTCCACAACCCATTCATTAGTTTTATTTGTTTTTTTGAGACAGGGTCTCACTAAGTTATTTAGGGTCTTGTTAACTTGCTGACACTGGCCTTGAACTTGTGATCCTCCTGTCATAGCCCTCCTAAGTCACTGGGATTAAAATGTACCCAGCTTCACGAGTTTTAGAAGTTGTTTTGAGAAGTGTGATGAATGACATCTGGCATCATTATGCACAGGATGTGAGCCATCTCTTTTTTCTAGTGTATGTACACAGCTGTCTATGTTACCTGTTCATTATCACTTAGTAGTCATTTTGGTTATCAGATCAAGTGTTGAGGTATTACAGCATTTGAGTTCAAGTAACCCTTATTTTACTTAATAATGGCCTTCAAGTGCAAGAATAATTATGCTAATAATTTTGATATGTTAAAGAGAAGTTACAAGTGCTTCCTTTATTGAAACATCTTAAGTTAATATAAAGGAAAGAAAAAGAATTGTGTTCTGAGGTTGGCTACAGTGAAGTTATTGAAGTTATCCATGTTAATCTCTTACTCTGCCTAAATTATAAATTAAACTGTACCAAGGGTATAGAGGAATAAAACAAAAACAAAAACAAAACAAAACAAAAAACCAAACAAAAAAACCCAGGACACATAGTGTTCACTATTATCTGTGGTTTCTGGTATCCATGAGTGTCTTGGAAGATATCCCCCACAGATAAAGGGGTACAACTACATTAGCTTTTCATACTAGATATTTTTCCATGAGGTTAGTCTTTCAAGTTTCTCTATACCATTTTAATGCTGTTGTGGTTTTAATTTTTATTAGCATTTCTTATACTCTGCAGCTTTATTTTTTTTACCTGAATAATTTAAAAGAAATAGCAAAAAGATACTAAATGTTTAAAAATAGGTTTTTACATAAATTTCATATAGCTTAGAAAGGCACAAGGAGAAGAAATTTATCATAAAAGATTAAGTACAGCTATTAATAGTGAGTTAAATCTACAAAACACATTAATTTATCTTCTCTCACCTAAAGCACATTATGCAATTCATATAAGAACTTTTCCTTTTAAAAATTTTCCTTTTCAAGGTGGCCCCTGGTTATAGTATTCCCACTTCTATATTCCATCGCTTACCCATATTTTTCTGATTCTTTTCCTCATTCTTCACTACTCACATCTACTTTTTTTGTGATTTCACAGAGTTACTGTTTCAGGAAAGTAGCGTCTAAGGTACTTTACTCATACTTTAGACCTAATTTTGAAAAAGTAATGCAATATTGGAAGGAAACACACCAGATATTTTTTATCTGGATGGTATTATTTTTGTTTTCATTATTTTCAGTGAAAATTTTCTAATACAATAAGCCTTTATAGTTTTTATAATTCCCCTCAATGGCAAAAGGTATTTACCACCTATGATGATAAAAAAGATATATATGTAACACATATCAATATATGAATATAATTTTTTTCTGGATGGAATCTCGAACATAATAGTATTGCCTTTTTGGGGGGTGTGGTAAGGCTATTTATATTGTTTGAATTTTTTCTTTATATACGTGTGGACATTAATTTTTTAAAATTAGATTTTTAAAATAATGCCATTGCTAAATTAGAACATTATGATGAGTTTGGCATGTTTTTGGTTACTGTGTTTTAAAAACTTAAGTCTGAAACATTACCAATGCTGTTTCATGTGTCTGAGGATGCTTGAAATTCACCATTTCCAGAGAGAGATGTTTTTTGATTCGTGTAACATCAGCTTCTCGAGCAGCCTGCAGCAATGAGTGGCCTTTAAATTCATCTAGATGAAGAAGCATTTAAATCTATATGAGAATTATCAAATTAATAGAACTTACTTACTAAAAGACACTCAGCATTATTCTGGAAATAATCTTCCCAAATATCCTATAGTGGTATTTCAGCTCCCCTCAGTTATGGCTCAATTCATCCCCACATGTATACACAGATTTAGGCCATGGCTGATTCATGATCTGCTCAAATACATAATTACTCTACAGCTATCTGGAGTACTGCAATATATTCCCAGACCACAGTGTACTGAGAATTTTTTAAAGAACAGAACTTTTCTCAATAAATTACTCCTATGTTAAAATAGCAACAGCACATGGTTTTGTTCAGATCTATCAGATAACTGGGTGCTAGACAAACTGTTTCATTAAGTGCCACCTATGACGAACAAACAAGAGTATTTTTTCAAAGTTTCTTTTATTCATCAGACTTGTGAAATCACCCTTATTCTTTATTATTCCAGAAAAATATAACTAATTCAAGCTGCCTATTTACATGTAGTAATAATGTGTCTGAATAAGGTGGTTATTTCCTACTACATCTACTTCAGTTATAGACAGAAAACCACAGAAATCAGCCCAGATACCAAAGATTATTAGGAATAAAGATTGTTAAGACCTGGGGACTATATTTACAAGATGACAATCTGACAATCTGATAAATACTACTAACTTAATGAACAGATTAGCTAGAAAATCATATCAAAGATACAACTGAAACCAAATGCTTTCATTTCAAAAGAATATCATTTAAGACTAAAACATAAAAAAATAACGACTTCAAAAACCCAATATAAATATATTTTTTCATCACACCTAGAGTAAGCAGAAGCTCCCTAAACAACTGTACTTATATCTAAGGAAAATATTCCATTACTTAAACATTTAGAAAAATAAATAGGAAAGACAAGTGTTCAAGTCAATGATAGCATAATATCTTAGCTGCACATTCATAATTTATATACTCACATGATAATCTTTCTTTTAACTGTGGTGTGGGAGCCAAGTCAATAGCACTTTTATTGTGACAATTCAGTAGTGTTGGATCTGCACCATAACTTAGGAGTAGAGAACACACTTCAACCCTATTCTTGGAAGCTGCCTCATGAAGAGGAGTGAACTGCCACAAGTCCATTGCATTCACACAGGCACCATGCTGGGAGGAAAAAGTATGCATTTAAAGTTCAATTTTAAAAGAATTTAGAACTATTATTAGTTATGTGCAGTTAACATCTTGTAAGCTTAAAATTGTTATGTTCCCAAAGTTCACTTTTTAAGCCAATTAATTCAAAATGAAAATGTTTTTCCCAATGGAGAAACAGTTGCTGATTGTTAGGCCTACTTAACTCTTCTTATTAAGAACAATTAAGAATGAAGTGTTAGATTCAACCTAATCTTCTCCAAGACCCACCCTCACCCCTTTCTGAAGTACAATTTACATACAGTGAAATATACAACTCCTAAGTATGTAGTTTAGTGAGTTTTGACAGACATATATATCCACACTACAATAATTTGAATCGAGATATAGGATACTTTCATTATGTCAAAATGCTTCCTCATGCACTTTTTACAGGCAATTTTGCCCCATTCTGAATTGTAGCATATTAATGTGTTTTTGAATTTCATAAAAATGAAAGAATACAGCGTATATTTTTGTGTCTAACTTCTTTCACACATCATGTTTTTAAGAATCATTTATGTTGTTTCACTTAGGAACATTTCATTATACAGGCAGCTGTCAATATAGGGTATACTATTTAACTTTAACAGAATTTGAAAACATTTTCTAAAGTGGCTATACTGTTTTACATTGCTAACAGCAATGTTCTGAATTTTAGTTGCTCCATTTCCTTGCTAACACTTCATTTGTCAAACTTAACAATTTTTTAGTCATTTCCAAGTGCTGGAGTTGGATGGACTGTAGAAGTCATTTTAGTTAAACCTCTCATAAAACACAAAATCCTTTCCAGGGCATTCCTGACAGCAAACCAGCTACTTCTTTTTATATGTTCAGTGATGGGGAGCCAATTCTTGGCTAATGTGGCTTTTTATAGGTACTACAGAGCTCCATTAGAAAGTTCACTTATAATTTAATATATGCACTTCAAAATTTGCTCCATTTGTCTTTTTTGGCATCAAAGAGATAAATACTTTTTGCTGCAGTATTTACAATATTCTTAGGTTGTTCTTTGCCAGCCTACATACTTCAAAGTTCCTTCACTCATCCTTCATATCAGATGGTTTCTAAACTCACCCCATGATCTCAACTAAACACACTTTAAGAAATTTATTTTAAAAAATATTGTGAGCCTGACATAAACACTATACTTGTATTACTGGTATAAAATTACAATAGCCTTTTAAGTAGTTACATCACAATTTATACTTATACCCAATCAGTGGGCAACAAAAAAGTTCTAGAATAATTTTTTTTTTTTTCCTATTTTGTACCAGGGATCAAACCCAGAGTACTTAACCACTGAGCCACATCCCTAGTCCTTTTTATTTTTTATTTTGAGACAGGGCCTAGCTAAGTTGCTGTGGTTGGCTTTGAAGTTGCGATCTTCCTGTCTCAGCCTCCTGAGTCACTGGGATTACAGGTGTGTGCCACCACACCTGGCTAAGCTCTAGAATTTTTTAAAACAAACATCAAAGTATATTCTCCTTGCACACATTCTTCTTATATGCTCACTTTTATAAACCTGTCTCCTTAGTGATCCTATTAAATCTGATAAATTTCATTTTATTGGTTTCAACCCAAGCTTACTTATCCTTCCTAGTTTCATGTTAATCTGCAAATTTTATAAGTATCCCTTTCTAATTCCTTACCAAGTCAACAATGAAAATGTGGATCACAATGAAGGCAAAGACAGAGCTTTTGGCAGCCCATTAAAGGTGCTAACATTCCCATTAATCATCACTTTCTGCACAATTAAGAATTCACCCAATAAAAAATTCCCCTCATTATTCCCAGATCCACCTATTTGCTTCCTTATATTTAGAGGCTTTTTAGAAGGAAAACGTTAAAAGAATTCCTTGCATTTTTGTGTCTGCTAGCATCATATTTCATAATTTGACTCAGAGATGATGTCTTGGTTTTGGAAAGTAATCGCAGAATGTCTACTGTTAAGATGACAGCTTCTCCCAGCCAGACTTCTAGGGCTGCCAACTTGGTGTTGCTGGGGACCGCACATATAGTTCCAATTCCTATCTACTTCCTTTCTCCTGACTTTCCTGAACTTTACTATAGTATACTAAACTCATCTAACATTTGTCTAAGTATAACCACTAGTCAGTTTTCCACTCCACTCTACACTTCTTCCCAGTACTGAGGACTAACTCAAGGCCTTGTGCCAGATTACAGGCTAGGTAAGTGCTCTACCACTGAACTACATGTCCAGTCCCAGTTTTTCGATCTTACTTACTTTTTTATGTGCTAGGGATCAAACCTAGAGACTTGCACTTGCTATAAAAGCACTCTACCATTGAGCTACACCTCAAATACTTCCACTTTTTTCCAAAGTAATGTTCCAGATGTTCTACTAAATTCAAGACTCAGTTTGACAAGAAGCAAAAGCATTAGTGCTACAAATGCATAATACTATAGCTACATTATAAAGAGGTTTGCTTATATTCTATACATTGTTTGTGTGGGAAAAATTTATTCCAGGGTGGCATATGCCCACAGGGTGGCATATGCCCACAGAGGCATTAAAAACAAGTGCCCTCTTTTCCTTCCCATGACAGCTGCTGAGAGTAGGGAAAAGTATTTGAGGGATAGTAAAATCCTTGGATTCATTCTTAAGGATAATACATATCTTTTACTCACATTCAGGAGGGGTCAAAGTAAGCTTCTTGCTAGTAAAGCTTACCAAGTAAGCTTGCTTCAACCTAAAGTACAAATAAGCAAATCTTGCAAATATAACTGGTTTAAATAATATGAGTCATTTAATCTTGCTTTCTTTAGTTACAAATTACAGAATCACTTAATCTGCTATTCACATGATGGTAGTCCTATTTTATATTTAGAAGTGTATGGTATCTCAAAAATAGAAAAGCAGTCAGATACTAACCTGTTAATCACTTGTATTTTATGATTATACATATGGCTTCTTTCTCTTTCTTTTTTTTGGTACCGGGGATTGAACTCAGAGGCGTTCAACCACTGAGCCACATATTTTGTATTTTATTTAGAGACAGGGTCTCACTGAATTGCTGAACACCTCACTGTTGCTGAGGCTGGCTTTGAACTCATGGTCCTCCTGCCTCAGCCTCCTGAGCCATGGGGATTATAGATGTGTGCCACTGTACATGGAATATGGCCTCTCTTCTATCAAGTATTTGGACACAGGAAAAAAAACAGATATACTATGTACTTTAGAAAATTTTATAGGAGAAAATAATCAGAAAGGTGTAAGAGAACTAACCTTGACCAGAAGTTCAGTTACTTCATAATGACCATAAGAACAGGCATTGTGTAACGGCACCAGATCACTACAACGAAAGGGGGGAGGGGAAGCCTGCATTATTACATATTCCCTAGGTGTAGGAAAATTTACAAATTAAAATATATTCAAACAAACTATTTTAAATTTATACTTTGTTTTAAGTAGAGAATGGCTTATGTGAACTTCTAATAAAAATGTACAAAATTTGATAACATCCATTTGAACCCTACGTCCTAAAAATTCTAACTCCCAATTCTTTTTCAAATCTCTTTTTTTATTTTTTCTTCTTCTACTACTGCTACTACCTTTGTTTAGGTCTATTGTTGTTTCTCTCCTGAACTAAAATAGCCCCATTCCAATTTATCCTGTAAGCGACAGATTTTTCTTTTTCTTGATACTGGGAACCAAACCCAGGGATGTACTATCAGGAACCCACATCACACCTCCCCCTACTCCCCAAGACAAGGTCTTGCTAAATTGCTAAGGTTGGCCTTGAACTTGCAATCCTCCTACCTTAGCTTCCCAAGTTACCAAAATTATAGGCATGAGTCACATGCCCGGCTACAGTCACATTTTTCTTATGTGGCTAATCTTGTTTTAACGTCTTAGTGTTTCCTCACTGCTTTTAAGAGATAGTAGTGACTTCTTAACAAGACCCCTCCTTGGCCTTTCTCTTTAGTAAAGATATGCTGAACCTAACAGTTCCCTCTGCCTTTATACATACAGGGTATAGGATTCCCCCCCTCCCTTTGGACTGGCTCACTTCTATATATCTTTTCCAGACTCAGCCCAAACACTGGCTCTTCTTTAAAATATTTTTTAAAATCCTACAAGGTGAACTGCTGTACTCCTCAACGAACTGAAATTCAATTCCTTCATCATGGGAATGGAAGAACATGGTATGTGGGAAGGAATAATGCAACATTAAAATTATATTTTTAAGCTTCTCCTTCTCCTTGGGGATCACTCACTAATTAATTGCCATAGCCACTATGATGATGATCTATGGTAAGTGACGGCCATCTGCAATTTAGTCTCTTTAGTTCTACACATCTCTCTTTAAAGGCTAATGGCTTTCCACCATAACATTTTTGAATACATGGTTCTTTACCTGCCTGAACATCAATTTTATTCTCTACCTAGTACATACTTCCATTTGAATTAGCATCATGTTCACATAAGACCAAAAGTTCTAAAAATGAACTTCATGTTTTGCCCCAAACAATTTTCACTCTTGTACTTCACTGGGTCTAACTCATTCAGCTTCAGGATATGAAACAGATTTCCTTTTATTTATTCCTTTACTCTCTCTCATCATGTCTAGACTTTGAAGTGATCTTATCCATTCTTACATTGTAATATCTTTTACATTTATTTTCATTTTTCTCTACCATCATTAGAGATCTTCATTATGTCCAAACCCCTACAATGCTCACTTTTCTAACTGCTCTTTTAGCTCCAGTTTCTTCCTTTTAAAATTAAACACCCCACCCCACCCCACCCCCACCGCTTCAGAATGCACCTCCTGAAACAACTCTACTAGGGGGGAAAAATGTCCCTTATTTCAGATCACAAATTGCACGCAATGATAGAATAAAGTTTGAATTCTTCAGGATAGGATACCAAATTCTCTAAAATCTGGTTCTTACCTGTTTCTCCAATCCTAACTTTTATTTGTTCCCCATATGAATCATCTGGTTCAGTCAAGCTGGTCTATTCAATGTTTAGAGATTGAATCCAGGGTCATGTGCATGCAACCTCCATGGTCATTGTTTCTTAAATGTACTATATCATCTGGGTTAGCACTTAAAACTCACATCAATTCTCTTACAATGATATTTCCCACTTTGCTTTCTTATTTGAGACCTGCCTTTAAAGTCAAGGTCAAGTACTATATCTTTCTGAAGGATTTCTCAAACACTTCATCCCTCATAGATAGCTCCCTCCTGGAAACTCCTGTAGTACCAGCTCTCTCTTTCACCTGGCACTTGGTACAGATCCCTTCATCAGTTATCTTTCATGCTCCATAAAGTACTGTGTATGAGGTTTTATAATTCTGTCCTCAAATCAACCTGTATGTTGTGAAAACCTAACAAATATTAATGCTGCTTAGTAAAAAATATGTTTTATAAAGTTTCAAAGTGTACCGTAAACAAAGTCCTTATTTTTGTTCAAATGCTTACCCTTTATCTTTAGCATGAACATCAGCTCCATGTTGCAATAATAGTTGTACAATCTTTACTCTGTTGTATCCTGCTGCCAAATGCAGTGGAGTTGACTGAAATATTTATCAAATAAATTAATAAAATTCACATAATGGGTGAATTAAAATGTGTAAAAAGGTAAAAACCCAAATATAAAACCAGAAAATCAAATTATAACTTCATTGTCTAATATCCGTTTAGTTTTTTTATAAAATATAACATACACTGAAGGCATAGTATAAAAGTGTGAAGTTTACTACTGCATACAGGAAGAAGACAATTTAAAATGTTTATTATCAATAAATTTCTACTAAGTTTGTTTAAAAAAAAAAAAAAAAAAAAAAATTCCAGTGATGGGGACTGAACTCAACAGCAATCTACTACTGAGCTACATGCCCACCCTTTTTCTTATTCTGAGGCAGGGTCTTGCCAAGTGGCTTAGGTTGGATTTTAACTTGTGATCTTCCTGTCTCAAAACTCCACAGTACCTAGGATTACAGGTGTGTGCCACTTTGCAAGGCAATTTACTAAGTTTAAGAATTAATCTGAATTACAATTTAAAAGAAAAAATCAGTACTTTCTTCAAATATTTTATTTATCTATTACCAGGAGATGAACACAAACTTAGTTACAAGAGAAAGTACCTTTCTGCCATCACTTGCATGACAGTTGACATTTAATGGTGTAAGAAGAGACATCATTTTTTCTTCATTGCCACTCCTAGAACACAAAATAAGTGTTACCTGTGTATACGTGTGTTCTGTATGGTGCTAGGGATTGAACCCATGGCCTTGTAAATGCTAAGCAAGCACGCTAACACTGAACTACATTGCCAGTTCAGCAATTTATATTCTTTATTGAATCATATCTGGAGGCATGTACTGGGACCATTAAGACAAAATCATTCCCCACCCCCCAATTTTTTATTGTTTCATTATAGTTGTACATATTGATCATATTGATGGGATCTGTTGTCACATATTCATACATGCACACAATACAAAATATAAAGATATAATTTGACATTATCGCTCCCCAATACTTCCCCCATCCCTCTTTACTTTCTACCCGTTGGTACCTTTCCTCTACTGATCTCCCTTTAAAATCATTCTCTTTTTAAAGTTCACTTTTGTGAACAAATTTTTAACGATAAACTTTTCATGGTACATATTCAATAACCTTAGTACATACCTTGCACTTTCCAAAAGTTCATCTTTCTTATATTCACCTGTGAATTAGGAGGAAAAAAATGAGAAGTTAAAAAAAAAGATCAATTACATTCTTATGCAAACAGATGCCTATTACATTTAAAATAGATAAAATTGAAAACAAATTTCTAATAAATTTAAAGGGGTTAACAGAATATTATGCAGTTTAAAAATATTTATGAGGACATGGAATACTTCCTGCAATGGAAGTTAAAAAAAAGATTCCATGCTACAAAATGAAGTATGACTATGCCTACATAAAATTAATATGCATAGAGAAACATAAGCCCAGAAGGATATATTAACAGTTTTCTCTGGGTTGGTAGATTATTGGTGAACTTCTTTTCTTTTTTCCCCTAAAATGAGTATATTGTTTTTTTAACTAAAGTGTATGTGAAACATTCACAACCAAAATAAGAGGTTTGGGGGTGTAGCTCAGTGGTAGACTACAGGCTCAGCAGGTGTGAGGCCCTGGGTTCAACCCCCAGCACCAAAAGGAAACAAACCAAAACAAACAAACAATAATAAAAAAAAAAAAACCCAAATCTAATACACCAATATTAAAAAAACTCTACTGCATCACTAATTGAACATAATCATTAAATCTTTATAAATTCAAAAGATTTTCAACACTTGATTAATTATAAACTATGCTGAAAGCATTTATAAATAAATACAATTATAAAATCAATAAAATTTAACCTATAAAGATTTGCTGAAACAACATCCAAACTGTTGCTTACAATGTGAACTGTGTACTGATTACTAAGGCAAGGCTTCTTTACGCCCCCAAGGTTTTTTAAAGATAGATTCCAAGGACGTTACTATGTTAGGGTAGAGTACAAAAATCAGTACTGAAATGGAGTGTGTGCAGATGATGAGTACCACTTTTTTGAAAGGATTTTGTAAAAAATGATTAAAATACACTTTCCCCTCATCCCTGAAGCAGTAGTTTATAAAGGGTCAGATATATCTGAAACATTTAGGGATACTTAAAAAGTACCCTGAATACCCAATAGTAACACACACTTATCTATCACGCCTGCCCCAAAAAGGCAACAATGACAAATTTTCAAATGAATTTGAAAAGAAAAAAAAAAGCTTTATCTTTTTAGAGGAAATCAATTGTCAACTTTCTAGATGAGGAAAAGAATAGCAACTGAACTGACAACTGTTAAAAATCCGTGCTGAGGTCATTAACTGCAGGAGGCAGATGGTCTACCTAGTAAGTTTGTTCTTTATATTCTTCCTAGAATAACCAAAGAAAGTACACAGACTTACCAGTCAGCACTGCTTTTGCAGATGGGTCTGCTAAATCCAATGCTGTCCTTCCATCTGTGTTTCGGATGGTTGGCTCAGCTCCATGTTGTAAGAGCACTGAAAAATAGTAACTCTACTTTAAGAAATGGTAACTATGATTAACTTGATTTTATTTTTTAATATGTAACACTGGTCCACTTTATGCTTTGAATATAGCCCTTGCTGCTCTGCCACTGCAATTTATTATCAATTTATTATTATTTTTAAATATTTCAGGTTGAAGATGAACACGATATCTTTCTTTTTTAATGTTGTGCTAAGAATCGAATCCAGTGCCTCATAAGTGCTCTACCACTAAGCCACAACCCTAACCTGATTAACTTGATTTTAATAAATCATTTTCTTTTCTCTCTTGCTTATTTTTTTTTTTTAAGTAAATCATTTTCTTAAAGAGTTCTGATTGAGGGCTGGGGCTGTGGCTCAGTGGTAGAGTGCTTGCCTAGTATGTGTGAGGCCCTGGGTTTGATCCTCAGCACCACATAAATTAATAATAATATAAACATAGTGTCTCTATGACGATAACAACAAAAACAACAACAACAAATTTAAAAAATGAAGTAAAGAGTTCTGGCCCAGAAGTTTTAAAAGTAGTTTAAAGATCTTTCTTATTATAACTATAGATAGCTTATGAATAAGACGTGCAGGATTAAAAAACCAAAAACACATGGGTAAAATTTTTTTGTTCATTTCTAAAATATTTATTTTATTTTTGTACATGGGTAAATTCTTTCAAAAAATTAAAAACCTAGAAAACCCCTTACGCTTTTAATCAATTCTGTAAGGCCAGCATCAATTTCCTATTCTTCAAGAAAAGTGAAAAATGAATCAACAGAAGGAGGCTGCTCAGATTTGTCTGGTTTTGACACCATAATACACTGTATTTCAATAGCAAGGTAAGCTAGTCTAAGAAAGGGAATAAGTAGGTATACATTGAAGCCAAGTAGGGTATAAAACACTACTTACAAGGACAATTATTCTTTGGAAAAATCTTAACTGGGGAAATATATATACAGGAGCTGCTGGATGCAAAGTTAGTTTTTTGAGGTTAATTACATTGAATTTTAAGTTAAAATTAAATACTCTTTCTAGGGTTTACAAACACCATATCAAAACTGCTACTGTGGGCCAAGGTTGTAGCTCAGTGGTAGAGCATTTGCCTTGGATGCCTTGGAATGCGTGAGGTTCTGGTTTTGATCCTCAGTACCATGTAAATAAATCTAAGGCACACCTGGGCATGGTGGTGCCCACCTGTAATCTTAGTGATTTAGGAGGTGGAGGTAGGAGAATTGCAAGCTGCCTCTCAAAACAAAACAAAAAAAAAGGGCTAGGGATGCAGCTCAGTGGTGGAGTACCCCTGGGTTTAATCCTCTGAACCATAAAGAAAAACAAACAAAAACCTCAAAAGATATAATCCAAGGCACATCAGAAGAAAAGCCTTTAGTTATGTTCCATACTGTTATTTGTTATATGAAGATATTCCAATACATTCTATAAATAAAGAGCTATTAGAAAACAGATAATACAAAAACAAAAGAGCTCAGCTCAGCTCCTATTCTTTGACAGGTTAATTTCCATTTCATTCTAGTCTTATTTAATAGTGCTATTCAATAGAAATAAAATGTGAACTAATATGTAGGCCACAGATGTAATTTAAAATTTTCTAGTAGCTACATTAAAAACAAGTTTAAATTAATTTTAACCTACTACATCAAAATATTCAGTATTTATATTCATAGTATAAACAATATAAAACTACTAATGAAATATTTTACATTTTTTCATTTTTTGGTACTAAGTTTTTGAAATAGTGTATATATTTCTCTTTTAGAACACCTCAATTCATACTAGTCTCCATTACAAGTCCTCGGCTACTACATTGGAGAGTACAGGTCTATTACCACATTTGGAAAACTCCATGTTATTGTATTAAAATTGTTTATATGCCTGAGACTGAGGCATTAGGGATGGGTTATGTGGTGCAAAGAACAGACTGAGCAAACGGCACAAACAATTTAATATAACACACAGGAAAGGAGAACTGGACAAAGGTAAGTAAGCAATTTATCTTGCATCTTAATAAATGACCTATTTTAAACTAATCTGATGACTCTGGTGTAGTAAATGGGGTTTTGGGGGGAGGAAGGTCAGTTAACTCCAGCACAGAGTCCCTGAACTTTTGCTGGTGCTCATACCTGCCTTTCTATGTGTTCTAAGAATTTCAACCGTTTCTGTTAACCATCAGGAAAAATGGAGATAAGGGACAATGAATTCCAAATCCCTGATTAATAAAAACTCTCAGCCTTCTCATGTATAATTTTTGTCAGGGATCCACCTGTCAGGTAAATCCTGTCTCACTTGTTAGGTTCAAATGTTGTAAATGACTGATTATTTTTCACCAAATGCATCTTTATTTAACTTGCCATTTCTAATCTCTTGGAGTAAGCTGAGGTCATGCCCTCATTTCTTACCTGGGTTATTTTCTGGTTTCCTAACTAGTTTCCCTGAAGCCAGCATTCTACCCAGCCCCCTACCAAATTAGTCTTCCTAAAATATACTAGTTTTATGAACCTGTTCAAGTCAATTATTTTCAATATTGCACACTGCTTACATAACAACAGCAACCTCCTTAACTAGAATTCAAAGCTGTTTATAAAGAAGTCCCTACCTACCCTTCTCCCACTAAAAAGACTAGATTCCAGGAAACTGGGCCCTGAGACTTGACTCAAGTCAAGTCACCACCCTAATCATTACCCTTTAACACGCATTTCACTTCCATCATATCTTTACCTGGTTGTGTAGTTTATCTCCCAAAAGAATGCATGTTTCCAGAGAACAGGAACTTTGTACCCTATTCTGCAAAGAAATTTAAGCTAAGTACCAGACACAAAAAGACAATTCAGTAAATAGTGGTTAGATTAAATCATTCTTAAATATTTAAATTCAGTCTGGCAAAATTTGATATTAACAAATGAATTTAATATAAACTCAAATAGAATTTCTGGAAAATTCAGAAAAGTAAATAGTCTTACCAATGCAAACATCGATCTTTCCTTTAATTGCAGCTTCATGGAGAGGAGTATAATTCCAATTATCTCGAGCATTTGGATCGGCACCATGTTGCAAAAGGAGATTGACTACTTCAGCATGACCAAAAGAACATGCATTATGAAGAGGAATAAGCCCACCATCATCACGTGCTTGAACATTTGCACCATTCTGAAGCAAATACTCAACTACATCTTTCCGCCCAAAGCCTACAAGAAAACAAATTGTTCACATTTAAGTTTGCCAAGGAAAATAAAGTACACTTAGTATGTCTAAATCATGCTAAATATGCTTCAGAATGGAAAATAACAGATTAAATAATCCAAGAACTGTTGAAAAGGTGATCTAAAATATGGCAGTAACTCTTCTTAATGATAAATTCAAAGGGTAGCACTGCTAAGTAGACTGTGGTACAGCAGCAGTGCTTTACTTCCTGCTACTATCATCTTCAGGGAAAGATTACAAAATAACTGACCAAAAGCTCAAAAGCTTTACAAGAGCTTTTTTTTCTAATTGTAAATAAACAGTTCTGCATATTTAGTGTGCACATATTTTCACGTTTCAAGTGTATAACTTAAGTATATAAATTACTGCCTCATGAAATAGTGACAAAACTAACTTGCTAGAATTTCTTTCCCACATCTGTCTCATAAAATATTTCTGCTAAAGTGGGGGACTATGCCATAGCAACAAGATAAGATGAGCTTATAGCTTATGTTTGTCTTTATAGTAAGAAAGGGATAACACTAAAGTATCAAATCAAATGTTTTCAAAAGAGCCCCTACTTTTTCACTTGTACAACATAAGCAACTTCTTCCCAGACAGGAGTCCTCCTTTAGGTACTCAATGTTCTACAGTTCTGCTCAAGAGCCCCCCTCAACCAAATAAAACAAAAAGTGCTAATCAATTTTCTTACCACTTTCACATATTAATACTTAATGCCTTTTTACAGTTAATTATGAAATGAAAAGGACCCCAGAAGTTAAGGCAGATGGAGAGGTTTATATGTGTGCTGAAGGAAAGGAAAAAAAGAATATTCCTAAAATCACCAACCCTGAATGTAGTCCTAAAATGCCAGCATAGGAATGGATGAAAAAGCAATGGTACAGACTTCTTGGGTTGACAGGACACTGGTTGTTAACTGACTGAGGAGTTAAAGATGGTTAAATAGATTAACTTTGTTTTAATCTTGTTAGGTCTGAGCTTAGAGACATATTTTGGTCATGACCATAAGGATGGTATTTGAAGTCATGCATAAATATTAATAAAGTTGACTAGAGAACACTACCTCTAACTAAGTCATTCTTAGCAGTTAAACATGTTCACTGTTGTAACATGTTCTCATTTATAAAAAGTATTGTCCCTAAGGTCACTTTACCATTTCTCTGCTACTCCACATAAACCAATCTATATGACTCTCCATTCTCTATTCTCCCAAACTCAACTGGCTCTGCTTCTTCCTTACAACTTCTTCCAATAAGGTCACTTATAATCTCCACATTGCCAAATCCAAAGGACATATTTGTCTTATCTGACTAGATATATTTGCTGAGATGGTGACACTTGATCAAAGGCTTGAAAGAGATGAGGGAGTTACCTTACTGGCCAACAGTAATGTAGCCAGAGTGGCTGGAGCAGAGTAAGAGTTAGCGTAGAAGGACATGAGGTTAAAAGTGATGAGGACCAGATAAAGACAAAAAATTAAGAGGCTTGAGGCTCACTGTAAGAACATTTTTTGTTTTAACTGAGGAAAATGGAGAGTCACCACAGGGTTCTGAGCTGATTAAGTACCTGACATAACTTATATTACTGACTGTTCTTAGAATAGACTACAGAAGGTTACGGGCAGAAGTAGGTGAGAGCTTATGGTGGCATGGAACATAATCTTACGGTACTTGTCAGAATAGTGGTAAGTTTAAGTCTGGATACTCTGGAGATAGAGCCGCAGTTTTCTAATGGATTGAACATGGGGTGAGAATGAGAGAGAACAAGAGCCACTGAGTGTGAGCAAGGAGTCTTGGATGACCCCAAAGTTTCTGGTCTCAGTGATGGAACAGTATGGTTGCCATCAATCAAGCAGGGGGAAAGCTGCAGATGACATAGGTTTGTAGCAAAGGATGAGGAGGTCAAGCTTTGGACATGTCGTATCTCCCTGTGGACTGCTTCTTTCTCTACTTGATTCCTAAATGCTGGAATTCCTCAAGACTATTATCTTTTTAGATGATCTTATCCACTCCTATGACTTTAACTACCTGACTATACAACCTTCAAATTTAAATCTCCAGTCTAGACTTTCTTCCTAAGTTTCAGAATGTTTACTTCACATACCTTCATCTTGATAATTCAAAGGCATATAAAACGCCACGTTCTCAGCTTTTCTCCATTTCCACGGACATTGATTCCAACCATAATCACCTCCATCCTGAACTATTCCAACAGGGTCCTAAAAAGGTCTCCTCTCATTTCTACTTCTGTCCCTAGTGATCTTTCAAAAACAAACATCATATCTTTGTTTAAAATAACTCATTAGTTTCAAATGGTTGCTCTTAGAATAAAATTCAAACCCTTTATTGTAGCCTACAAGGTTCCCTGCATGAACACGTTTTTATCACCTTCTCTAATTTAAATTTATACCACTCTTCTCCTTCCCAACTACGATCCAGCCCTCTTTTGGTTTATCAAGTGTTCCAGGGACTTGGTAAAAGCTGTTTCTTCTGCCTGGAATGCTCTTCCCTTGGATATATCATGCCTCACTTCTACTTATTATCTAGTCTTTAAAATGTCACTACCTTCACAGGGTCATCTCTGACCATCCACCCTATCTAAAGCATTCCATTCTGACCACCCACATTATTTTCTATATTAACATTCTTTATTAATGTTTCTCCATCTCCTTCACTAGACTGCAAGTTCCATAAAAGCAGGGATTTTGGTCTCTGCTGTTTGTAGTACTATCAATTCTACAGCAGTATTACAATTTGTAACTATTGCTTACTTATCTCTTATATTCTTAGTTCCATAAAGAGTAAGAGTCTTGTATCTCTTAGATCATCATTACTTCCCTGGTATGTAGTACATAACATTTGTTGATATTTGCTATATTAATAAATCAGGCTATGGGAACAGAGAGTAAAGTAAAAGAACAGCATTGTAGAAGTCGTCAGTTATCAACACTGATTTTAGTCTTCCTTTATCACTACCTGGGCATTATTGATTGTACTGTCTTCTTCAATTAGGTCACCCAATTACCAATTAGTTGTTGCTAGTAGTCAGTAATTATGTTAACATGGTTCCTTAATGATTAAGATGTTTAAACCAGTCCAGATGCTGAGAGAGAACAGTGATTCCAAAGTCTCATCATAAGGACAACAATATGTTGAATGGAGATAATTTACTACATTAATACAGTAGATGATGATTTTGAATATTTAAAGACACATTTTGGCACTAACGGAAATTACTTGGAGGGAGCCAGAAGGCAGCTCTTACAAATCAAAAAATCTCCCACTGTTGGGATATTGGTGAAACCTTAAGAGTTAAGATGCATCCCATACTCTCAGGTAATTCCTTGATGAAATCTTTATTCTTATGGTCTCAAGAACAGTTTAAAGCACTTCTGTTAAGTACCCATTCTTGGCCAGGAGTGTGTGTGTGTGTGTGGGGTGGGGGGGTGGGGGGGCGGAGGAGATAGTTTTACAGGATATATTTTGATCATGTTCTTGCTGGTCAGGTAGAATGTGAACAGTCGTATCCTAAGAGTCAATGCCAATTTCAATATCCTAAGACTCTCCTTACAAAGGAATCAGAAATATAATGTTGGTAATTGTGAATGCTCAGAACACATTATACTTTGTTTTATAATTATGGAACGACACTCATGGTCAAACACTGCTTTGTGTAAAAATCTTGAGGAAATCATACATCAAGTATGAATCTACGATAAAGTTCCGACAGAGAAGTGAAAGTCTATTTATAAAGTTTATTTGATCAATAACTATGTCACTTAATGGCAGATATTATGTTTATTTCAGTTTACTCAGTAACAAGGCCAATGTCCACCAAACAGTGGGGCTTGATAAATATTTGTTTTAATCTATGTCTCATATTTTGTTGGAATAGCAGCAAATCAAGAACCCAAGAATAGAGTTGGTGACTTCTGACCAATAACTAAAGCAATTTATTCACCTCCTAACCTGTCAAATTTTCTTTACTACCCAGATGCCATTAACTTCAGCAATTCCAGGAACTGTCTTGCCAATCATGACTACTGTTAACAGTATCATATTTTGTGGCTATACTGGAAATATGCTTTCACAGAGGTAGTAGAAGCCACTACACAGATACCAACCTAGACTCTGAGGAGGAAGACACCAGGAGGAAGGAAAAAATCCAGTAACAATATTTTCTTTAACAACAAATGAGATGTGGCGATCAGGGGAGTGAAGAATACCAAATGGGTGACATCAGTCAAAAGACAACATGGCATCGGGTATCAGTGTTCCAGCCAGGCCTTAGAGATGTAGCATATCAGCATGTGAAAAAGGGATCTCGAATTTATGTGGAAGGAAAAGGAGACTATGGTGAATATATGGATAAAAATAATGTGAGGCGACAAGCAACAACAACCATAGCTGATAACATTATATTTCTGAGTGACCAGACAAAAGAAAAGGCTTAAAATGGACGATTCTTCTTTGGCCATTGTTTGGTACAGTCCCATTTCCGAATCATGTGTAGTCTCTATAGTTTCTAAGGACAAGAATTAAATGCCCTTTTATATAAATGAGTGATAACATTTTTCCTGACTGTCACTGCCTTTCCCCTTTTTGTGGCATAAATATCAGTAGATCCTGTCAAAAAAAAAAAAAGAGAATTATGTATTTTTAAAAAAATATACACCAAATGGCATTTATTGCTTAATAAGAGATATCACAAATTTGAAAATCCATTAAGACACAGTGATAAATGTTTATATGTCAACTTCAAACATCGTGGTGAGGACTAAAACTGGTATTTTCAGGGAAGTTCATTCCCAGGCATCAAATCTCACTATATAATATGGCAGTTACTTATAAAATTGATTGATTTTGTAAATCCTTTGAAACCAATAGTCTATTGTGCTTTAAGGCTAAAATAATTTATTTTATCTCAATTGCTTTGTAATAAAAAGATCTATTTTACAGTACTAAAAAAATTATCCTCTCAAAGTTCATAATTAATGTTCATGAGATCACCTAGCAATGAATTAATGAAAATAGTTTTAAAAACCACTGAACATAGAAAAGTCTGTGCATTTTGTCAGCCAATATGATTTAACAGTGGTTTAGATAGATGATTGTGCTGTCATAAGAATGAAATAAGATGACATGCAGCATTTGTACTCTGTCTAGTAAGTAGGCCTGCTCAATATGTGCAATTACTGACATTCCTGAAAATTTCATTGTTTTAAAAAAATCATTATTTTCAATTAAAAATTTTTTTGACTACCACATATTTGTAGATATAATGTGTTTTTTTGGGTTCTGTTTAGATATATATGACAGTAGAGTGTATTCTGACAAATACACACTTGGAGTATAACTTATTCTAATTAGGATCCCATTCTTGCAGTTATAGAAGATGTGGAATTTCACTGGTCACGTATAAGGATTCTGAATTGAACCCAGGAGTGCTTAACTATCAAGCCACATCCCCAGCCCTTTTTTTATGTTTTATTAGAACAGGGTTTCACTGAGTTGTTTGGGGCCTTGCTAAATTGCTGAGGCTGGGTTTGAACTCGAAATCCTCTTGCCTCAGCCTCCCAAGTTGGTGGGATTATAGGTGTTCACCACTGTGCCTGGCTAGGATTCTGAATTCTTGAACAGACTCATCTTTACTTGACATTGGGGTTTTCTGTTCATATAAGATTTAATTATTTCTCACATGAAAAACCCCAATCCTGAAAATAATAATCTATAATTACAGTCACAGGTAGAGTAGATATACTATGTGCATAAATATGATGGTGGCCCATAATTAAAGGGGGAAAGGGTACTCAAGGATTTTTAGAGGTCTTTGATAGGCTCATTTTGGGGAAGGATATAAACAGCGACCCTAAAAACTTCATTTGTCTTTAGCAGCTGACCTGTCAAAATCTTGAAGGAATTGTTCTACTTTTTTGGTACGAATCTCATAATGAATGACCGTTAAGTCAAACTGCCAACTTAAAGCAGAAATACCATCTATAACATCTCTGAAAGATGCCAATCCAGTTGCTGCTTGGATAAATACTTCCAGCCAGTTCCACAGCAGAGATTCTTTGTCTGAATCCTTGTAACCTTTGTCCTACTGGCCTGAGTTTTGATTGCTGAAGGCAAACTAGTCATATACACTCATACATGACTGTTCCACATACGTGAAGAAAATAAATGGTCTAGTTTTTCATTTCTCGAATAAGTAACCCCAGTTTTCCTATCTGTTGTTTGCATATGTTCCAGAAGCTCTAATTCTACTTTCCTTCTCTGGGAAAAAAAAAAAAAAAGTTCCCTATTGTATTCAATCTACACAACTGCATATAATAATTGAATTCCTGTCTAAATGGATATGGAATAATAACATTACTACAAATCAAAACGAGTATTAACCAGCTGGGACTTCATGATGCGAGTTTATTTTCAACTTGTAATTCTCCCAATCACACATATCATCTCTGTGCCATATATATATACCCGACTTTCGTGAACCTAATAAACACATTCAGAAGTACTGAATGTTACTTCTGTGTATGCTCCAAAGAATAGTTAAGATTCTTAAGCCATGGAGTTCTACCCACTTACCCTGAGTTCTAAGATTCTAAGGAAGGCCATATTTCTTTTATTATAATGGGCACCAAGGTGTTTTTTTTCCCAGAGGTGGTGTCATTTCCTATTTTTCAGAAATAAGTTAGAGAAGCAGTCTTTCTTACTTAAGTTTGTTTTCTTGGGGCTTACAATGTCAAGAATTTCAGATATTCTTCCTTTTAGTAGAATTAAAGCTAAAGCCACCCTACCACCAACTTGCCTCTACAAGTTCTATGATGTGTCACCAAAAAATCATTCATATCCTGTGTGTAGTTGGGGGGCAGGCAGATGGTGGATGAAAAGGGATGTATTTTCAGAGTAACTTTGATCCTAAGAAATGACTTCTTAAATCATATATAATCTAATTCATTAGTTAAAAAAATAAAAATAAAAAACATAACAGAAGAAAAAATTGTGTTAATTACCTTTTTCATTAACAGAATTTAACTCCCTTAGGGCTGGAACTGATTAATCTTTTTTTGAATGAAAAGACAAAACAATTTTTTCTAAACTGTTCTGCATTTTCTGCAGTCTGCATACATCTCATTCCTTCTTCATTGGGAAGCAAACCAAAGACAAAACATGCTCCCCCACCCCAATAAAATCTCCAAACTTGACCCAGCTATCCCACTCCTTGGCCTATACCCAAAGGACTTAAAATCAGCATACTACAGAGATACAGCCACATCAATGTTCATAGCTGCTCAATTCACTATAGCCAGATTGTGGAACCAACCCAGATGCCCTTCAGTTGATGAATGGATAAAGAAACTATGGCATATATACACAATGGAATATTACTCCGCCATGAGGAATGACAAAATTATGGCATTCGCAGGCAAATGGATGAAATTGGAGGATATCATGCTGAGTGAGATAAGCCAATCTCAAAAAACTAAAGGACGAATGATCTCGCTGATAAGCGGATGAGAACATGGGGGGGGAGGAGGGGTTAGTGTTAGGGTTAGGGTTAGGGATAAGGAGGGTGTTAAGAATGAGGAAGAAAGGAATGTATAGAGGGAAAAGAGGGGTGGGAGGTGAGGGGGGAAGGGAAAAAATAACAAAATGAATCAACATTGCCCTATGTAAATTTATGATTTTTAATTAAAATTAAAAAAAAAAAAAGAAAAAGAAAAAAATCTCCAAACTTTAACTGGCTAAAAAAGATTTTTTTAAAAGAATGAACTCCTCTCCCCATGGTCTTTTACCATATGCAGAGACAAGTATCTACTTAGTTAGGCAGTTACACAGTACCACCACCTGTGTTGAGCAATGACAAAATGCTTCCATATACATTAACATGACTGATAAATATCATCTTACAAAACAGCTTATGAAATGTATTCTCCAATATTAAAGAGAAAATGCAGCTGGGTGTACTTACTTAAGAAAATAAGTGCCTCTCCTTAATATAATTAATATTTTAGATTGTTTACAAAGCTATCTTTAAAAAACATTTCTAATCTGCCAGGGTTTTAAATGTAGGACTTTAAAGCTATAGCTAAAATGTTATATCTTATATCCTTAATCTTATAACCTAAACCTGAGAATTTGAGTAGATTATGAGCAGTGGATCAATTCCTAAAATATTGTTTTCCATTTCAACCTGAACATGAAATCTATGTAAAAAATACTTTGAAATGTTGGAACAGAACTGAAAGTGGAGGAGGAACAAGGTCAGTGAGAAGATAATACCATAACATTACACCTCTAAATATTACTATTTTCAGATTATGAACTCATTAATACACTAAATTCTTGAAAGGTAGCAACTAAGATCTTCCTTGGTTATTTTTATCTCACAGATCAAGTGAACATAATCTAAGTAATACTACCCTTTGGATTATGTATCAGTTGGTTGTGACAGTTTGCCAAATCAGTTGGTTAAATGTTGACTACATGGTCAAACAGGACAATTCAAATTAACTGAAAAAAGGCAATACTGACCACCCAAATCTAAAGCAAAATGGTGAAAGAGGAGAGATAAGACTTCAGTATTCTCACTTTTCTTTCCACTGCCCACAAGCTTTTTTTAGTTCTCCCAAAGCTTTTTTCCCTTAAAAAGGTTCCGCAGTGAGAAACAAAACAAAGGTGCAATTGATCAAGAAAGCATGTTTCCTGGTAGTATTTACATTTTAAAATGGGAACAGGTTAAAGCAAACAAATCTCCAATTGGTAGAAACTGTACAAGCAATGTCTGTGAACAAGGAAATCTTTCTCAAGTGCTTCATTCCTACCTCCAAAGAACAAGGATACTTTAAAATGTATCCCCCAGCTTTGGGGGGGAAAAAAGTTTTAAAACAATGATATACACCAAGTAAAATACCAGGATTATCTAAGTATGAGGATTTACTTCCATTGTCAATCACTTGAAGTCAGAATAGTCACAACCTTTCCTGAAAGTGAAAAGCATAGGTTTTATGGAATTAAGGTGAGAGTCCCATTTCTGGCTCTTTTAAATACTTCAACGCAATTCAATATTCTAACGTTGTAAAGTGAATCTAATAAAAAAGTAATTCAAATGATCCAAATCTCAGAATGAGGCAAAGTTAGCCCCAAGCTAAAGAAACTGCACCATCTTTTCGCTGTGTTGCAGCGACTACCCGCACCTAATTTGTCTGATTTCAGTTCTTCCGACTTGATTTTTCCAGTTCTAGTCTCTGCAGAAACTTGCTGGGTACTCGGATAAACCGATTAACGCTAATGTTGTCAACAGAATTAACCAACTTCTAAATTACATCCTAGTATTTTACAAAGGCCTCTAGACTTAATTCAAAGGATTGAATTAAGGATTGGAGCTTGGAAAAACTATAAATTTTTGAAAGTATTAGTCTTTCAAATCAGAAGGTTCATCTATCATGTTCCCCATTCTTTCCTGTGTGTTAAGGGCCTCTCAGGGTAGGAAGACCGGAAGTTGATACAGGTATTGTTGATACTGTAAAAGAAAATAAAGCCCGAACCCCCCCAAACAAAAAACCACATACACCAAAAACCCATTTCCAGAAAGTACAGCACGCTCCCCACCCCTAATCTCCTTAATCCCCACTTAGATGGAAGTGAGATCGCCAGGACCAGAGTCCTGCGCGAAAGGTCGGGGGCAGAGGAGCACTGCGTGGTTTCGGGCCTGCAAGTCCGGGGTGCGCAGGTGGGCTCGGGAGCAAGAGGAGGCGGCGCTGGCCTGGGTTACCTGCGGCGAAGTGGAGCGGGGTGGACTTCCTGCCCGCCGTGTCACGGCTGTTCACCTTCTCGGGCGTCACCAGCCTCTTGACTCGCTCCACGTCTCCATTGCGGCACGCTTCGAAAAGCTCACGAGCGGCCGGCTCCACGGCCTCGGCTACCGCGCTCGCGCAGGCCGCACCCCCGCCGGCGCAGCGGCGGCCCGACATGATCCTGGCCACCGCCGCCAGCAGCAGCGCTAGCAACGGCAGCAGGAGCCCCGGACCCGCGAGCAGGAGGGCGAGGCCCCCTGGAAGAGACGCGCTCAGGGCCTGGGCCGCTGGGCTCCCTACTGTCACCGGACTCGGCGCAGTACCATGGCCGCGCCGCCGCGCGCCCCTAGCTCCGGTCGGTGTTCCCCGGCTGCCCCGCGGCAGCGGAAGCAGCGAGAACCAGCCGTCCGGGTCCTGAAGCGACGCGGCGGCGGAAGCTGGCAAAGCCCCTCCTGCCAGCTCGCTGGAGCCCTGGGAGCTCACGTGATGTCGTTCCGCGCGTGCGCATTTGCCGGACGCCGGCCGGGCAGCTCGGGGCGAGTGGGGCTGCGCGGAGGGGTTTGTGGGAAATGTGAGGCGAGAGTCTTAGGTGGCGGCAGGAGAAGGGGCTTCGTCCCACCGCCATCTTTACAGCGGGTTTGGTCGCGGCGGAGCGACTCTGCTTATTGTCTTTAAAAAAAAAAAAAAAAAAAAGCGCAAAGATTTCCCAAGATGAATTTTTCTTCCTGTTAATACACTGAAAAAGAGCCCTTGAAAGTTCTCTGATCTTGCATATTCTTTTGGAAGTGTCAGTGTGGAAATTTTCTGTATTTTAAGCTTCCACAATCCTTTTCTCCTGCAGGATTTCTTTTCTGTTTTCTTTACCGTGTTTCACTCCTTAAGCCCCCGCCACTGCTTTGTTTCTTGTAAGCCACTTTTCAGAAGTGAGTGAAGTTTGGAAGAACTGCCCCAAGATAAAGAAGATCAAAGTGATGAAAGTTATTCCAATTCTAAAGTAGCAATTGAGAGGAGTGGCTCTGTTGAATTACTTTTTCATAGTAAGTTATTTGCACAGTATTGACTAGAAGACCTATCTGTACATGAGTGTTTACGGGACACAGCAGTAGTGCCAATATACTGGGCATGCACATCTCCAGAAAACGTTTCTGAAGCGTGATTATTTACTTATTTTTCTGTGTCCAAGGAATACAAGGAAAGCACCTAATTTATTTTCGTGCTGAATGGAGAGACATAGTTGTATAAGATTATTCCTCTCTCCCCTTACCTCAAAAAACTGAAAAGAAGATGTTGGTTTTGCTCACATAACTATTCATGTTGACCTTTGGCATGCTGACAAGCATTTCTCCCCTATCGTATTAACCTGTTTTTCAGGAAATCCAGTTTTTGTTTGGGAGTGTTGACTCACTGCTGTGCTAGAAGAGAATGTCCACTTTTTACAAAAGCACTTTTATAAATATGAGCGTTGTTATAAATATGTAAGTTATGTAATATGTGCTTTAAAATGCTTAGTATAAATTAAAATTTTGGTGCATATGAATATATGAATGCACCTAAGTACTAGAACACTATGAATATGATTTTCTTGTTTTTCTTCCACATTTTACCCACTTACCAAATATATTGCCAACTTTTTATATTGTTTCTTATTTAGTAATTTCCACTTATGCATTTGTTTCTGATGTATGTGTCCCTAACAACACATTGTTTATAGTTTTACTTTTTTTTTTTTTTTTCTTTTTTTGAGACAGGGTCATACTGATTTGCCCAGCTGGTCTCCATCTTGTGGTACTTCTGCCTAAGCCTCCTGAGTAGTTGGGATTATAGGCTGAGCGACTGTGCTTGGTTAGTTTTACTTGTTTTTGAGCTTTATACAATTATCAGTCTTTGTAATTTCTTTTCACTTAAAGGTTTTTGAGACTTATGCATCCTTTTCATTGCTTTATAGAGTTGCTTTAAGTTAACATACTACAATTTTACAATTTTGGACATTTGGTTTGTTCCCAATTTTTTGTTGTTATGAACATTCTTAAGAATTTAGTATGGACACTACTCAGAATATAAGAATTGCATTTGTTGTCTTCAACCAGGGAAACACCTATATTCAATGAAAGTTTCTTGAAATACTAAAATACTGATTTCCTGTTCTATGTGTTAAAAAGTGCTAATTGGGACTCAAAAAATACATCACAGAACTCACTAGTAAGTGGTGACCTAAGTTTTGAAAAACACTGCAATAATGGATTACAGGAAACCTACATGTTCACTTTACAAGATAACACCCACTGTTTTTCAAAGAGATTGTTAATGTCTATCCCCCTGCAGTGTATAGGAGTTTCCATTTTTTATCATCAACCCTTGGAAGACTATTTTTCCATCTTGGTAAATGTAAATGGTACCTCAGAGAGGTATTAGTTGACATTTTTTAAAATAGCAAATGTGTTGTTTGCCTTTTGCTATCAATTTATAAGCATTCTTTATAAATTTTGGATACTAATCCTGTCAGTTATATGTGTTGAGAATATCTTCTCCTAGTAGGTAGTTTGTTTTTCACTTTCTCAATGAGATATCTCAATTTTAATGTAGTTGAATTTATAAATATTTTCACCTAGAGTTTGTGTCTCTGTTACGAATTCTCCTTTACCCCATGGTTGTACAGCTATTCTTTATTTTCTTCTGCAAGTTAAAACTTCTGACCTCTACACTTAAATTATTAGTACTTGTAGACTTGATTTTGGGATTTATTATAGGATAACACATTTTCCTAGTACCGTTTATTAAGTGCTCCCTCCTTTAAGAAGAGAATTACAATGCCATATCAAACTTCCTCATTTTTATGAATTAGTTTTGGATTCTCTTTCATTCCACTGATTTATTTATTATCCTTCCTCCAATACCATACTATCTTAATATACCCTTCATGGGGACTGCACAGTTTTCTCAGCCTGCTTGCAGCTATGCAAATTTTAGAACCCAAAGTTTGTTTTAAGATGGAATAGTTGAATGCTTTTTTAGTCTACATTCTATTGTTGACCCTGTTACTTTTTGTTTTTGGCAAAACAATTCCTTCTAAACTTAATTGGTTTCAGATTAATTTCCTTCCATATACCTGTAATAGCACTTAAATTCTTTTGCAGATACAATTCTCAGACTTTACTATTTCCTGCTTCCTGAATGCCATCGAGTTTTTCTCTCTTAATGATAGCTACTTTAAGGCCATTGGTCTTGGGAAGGAAGCCCAACCCTTTTATTTATTCTTTTCTTTTCCACTTGTCTCGACATCATCATCATCATCATCATCATCATTTTGCTTTACTGGGAATTGAATCTATGGATACTCTACCACTGAGCCCTTTTTATTTATTTTTTTAAAAAATTTGAAACAGTCTTGATAAGTTGCCCAGGCTGGCCTTAAACTTGCAATCCTCCTACCTTAGACTCCTTACTAGGATTAAAGGCATATGATGTGGATTTGAGTGTGTTTTAATTATATTTTCTCCAGACTTATGGTGCCAAACTTTTAGTTTAATTTTTTTACTTTTTAAATTATGCATTATAATTATATATAATACTGGGATTTGTTGTTACATATTCATATATGCACAACCCATCTCAATCTTATTGGCTCTTTGTTGCACACAGTTTTTCTCAATTTCTTTTTCTGTCCTTTAATACCCACAATTATGGATTCTTTTTATTCCTTTTCATTTTTGTTTGAAATCAGTCAATTTCATCGGAGATCATCCTATTTTCTAATACCTTGCTAAATCCAGCCAGTAACCATAATATATGGTTAACTTTTTGTTTTCCTAGTGTCTTCCCCAACACAATATACAACTGTTAAAAGTGAATTTCCACAATGAGGGTGCTGGTAAAACAGTCTCTATAAGACTGTTGTCCTTGTATCTAATGCTAGAGCTTGAAATCTGTATGGCAGGCAGTTGAGAAAGGAAGAATATTAAGAGGTAGACTAGGATAGAAACCTGAATGAGCTCAGCTCTCTCTACTTCCAACCTTGGTGATGTTGGTGTCTAGCAGGAGGTGAACTTTGCCAAGGAGATGGAGAAGCTGAAAGGATTCAGAGGAACTTGGAGTAATTACAGGCCCAGTTGTTGTTCTCATACCAGTAAGAGGAGCCAAACCATAAGTCTCAACGTACATGAGCTATAACAATACCTGCCTGTTCTGACATTGGAACACAAAAATTATTGCTACTTCTTTGTTCTTTTCTCCAAATTTTCTGCAAAATAAGTCTCCTGTAGTCCACCCTAACCTAAAATGATTTGGGAAGATGTAGTTTTACCTAGCTAAATTGACACAATATGAAGCCACATAGGTATGTTTTCCCTCAAATTGTTTATTGATTAGTTCATTTCCAATATCAATCCTGGCAGTTATTTTTCTTCCTCCTGTAGAAAAGTATAAATTGACTCTAAAATTTATATGGAAATGTAAAGGATCAAGAACAGTCAGGATAATCTTTTTATTGTAAACAAATGGGGTACAACTTGTTTCTCTGTTTGTACATGAAGTAGAGGCATACCACTTGTGTAATCATACATTTACATAGGGTAATGGTGTTTGACTCATTCTGTTATTTTTTCCTTCCCCCCACCCCTCCCACCCCTCTTTTCCCTCTATACAGTCCCTCCTTCCTCCATTCTAGAGTCAGGATAATCTTAAAGAACAAAGCTGGGAGAGAAATCTTAGACAACTAGATATCATGACTTGTTACATTACTTTAATAATGAAGGCCATGGACCCAAAGATAGACAGTAGATCAAAGAAATAGGATAGAAAGACAAGAAAAAAACTGACTATATGTGCAATTATCTGATTTGTGACAAATAAGAAACAGTAGTATAGTAGTGAAATGATGTCTTTTCAATAAATGATGATGGAACAATTTGATACCCATATAAAATGATAAACTTTTGCCTGTGCCTCACACCATACACCAAAAGCAATTGAAGCAAGATTAGACTTAAATAGAAAAGGTTAAATAATAAAGCTCCAAGAAGAAAGTACATAGGAATGTATTCATAAGTTTGGAGTAAGAGAAGATTTTTTTAAGAGTATGCTAACCATCAAGGAAAATAATTTGATGAATTTTCATGAACGATACCATTAAAAGTGTAAAAAGTCAAGCCCTAAAGTAGGATAAGATAGTTACAATATATTTGTATCTGACCACTGACATGATGACCTTCAGATACATAAAGAACTCATTCGTACAAATTAATAAAAAAATGAGAAAATATTATAGAAAATGAACAAAAGATTGGAACATTATCAACCAGTAAATGTATAAACAACTTCATCAGACTTCAGGGAAATGTAGTTTAAAACCACAATGAGTTATCACTATTTATCCATTGAATTGGCTACAATTTAAAGAACTGACAATGCCAAGTGCTTAAGAGAAATTGGAGTAATGGAACCCTTATGTACTGCAAATGGGAGTGTAGATTGGTACAAACACTTAGAAAATTAGCAGTATCTATTATAGCTGAATATATGCAAATCTCATGACCTAGCCGTTCCACTTCTAGGTTTATATCCACCCAAAGAAATGCCTACACCCATTGACTTACAGTACATGTAAGACCTTATGGGCTGAGGATGTAGCTTGATGATAGAGAACATACTTAGCATATGCGGCCCTGGGTTCAACCCTTAGCACCACAAACAAAACAAAACCAAAACTTCATAAAAACACCATTCAAAACAGCTCCAAACTGGAAACTAGACAGGCCGTCCAGAAATAATAGAATGAATAAGTTGTGAAAATAACATGGAGAATTCTAACAGAGTGGAAAGCAAAAGAAGTGAGTTGATTCAGGTAAGCTTCAAAACAGGCAAAAATCACCTATTATACTAAAAGTCAGGAAAATGGTCACCATTGGGGAAGTTTCTTGGAAGAAGCATAAATAAGCTGGGTAGCTGGTAGAGTCCTAGTTCTTATTCTAGGTGCTTGCTATTTGGGTAAGCAGAAAAATAGCAAAAAAATTTAAGAAGATAAAATCTACAATTGCATGAAAATATTTACATTAATTTCATCATTTGAAGAGAAATCAAGCAATATGCTTTCTCTATTTCTATGAGGTATGTCATTGGGATTTTAATTGGAATTGCATTGAATCTGTATAGCGCTTTTGGTAGTATGGCCATTTTGACAATATTAATTCTGCCTATCCAGGCTGGAGATACAGCTCAGTTGGTAGAACTTGTCTGCCTTGCAAGCACAAGGCCCTGGGTTCAATCCGTAAAAAAAAAGAAAAAAAATTCTGCCTATCCAAGAACATGGGAGATCTTTCCATCTTCTAAGGTTTTCTTTATATGCTTATGATTTATGCATTTTTCTTAGTTTTGTTACACTTAAATAAAATATTTTCTGAACAACCTTGAACCATTCCTCTCCAAACATGGTGCTAATTTTTTCTTCTAGTGCAATAACAAGGCATCGAGTACTAATCAAATAACAAAACATGTGATGGGAAGAAACAAATTTCACTGACATTCAGTAGAAATTGTAACATACAATAAATTCCATTTTTACCACTAAAGATGCCAAACAAATGCCTATTATAAATAGCAATAGCCAATATCTTCCTTTAAATATGAGAACACAATGTTTATGATGAACAATTGATCTGAAAATATTAACAATTACACAGATAATTTTTATATATGTCTGTCTTTCAGCCTGTCTTCTGGGTGAAACTCATTATTTTCTTAAGAAAATTTTCAACATGAAATTTATTCTTTGAAAGTCCCATTATATTTTCAACATACTGACTTTTTCCAATGTGGATATGAAAAAATAAAATCATAGATGCTTTGTATGAATAAACGTTCTAAATGGCTGCACATGTAATATCTTTAAACTTGCAAATCATCACAAGCTGGAATAGTTTTTACAGTTCTTGGTAAAGACAGCCATCTAGTGGAAACAGTTGTACTAATTTTAAAAGACTAACAAATAAAATGAATACGAACCCTCAGTTCAACTGCAAACTACTATGTTTAAGTATATAAAAAGAAGCACCTAGTATTCTGATGCTCTTTATCTTATATTCAGGTCTGGAAGTGGGGAAGGGTCTTGGCCTAGGGGGAGAAATTGGTGCTTTGTATACTCTATATAGGGTGCATACTGTGTTCAAGTATGCACTGCTTTGGGCTGTTTTGAATGCTCCTTAAGATGACAGGAAGAAGATAATTTTGTAGCATAGCAGAGTATTTTTTTTTTGATGTAAGCTGAACAACCAATACCTGGCTATAGTGTAGTAAGTTCAGTTGGCAGCTATCAGCCCAGCAAGAGTTCTAGGATAAGTTTTCCTTTATTACAAATCTGTTTTCTCATGAAATCCCAACACTTTAACCTCAGGATTATCGGCATATTTTTACCTTAAAATAAGTTCTGGCTTGTCAAGATACTATGTATATTACACAGATATGCAGCTTATGGAAGCCTTTTGAAGTCTTTAAAATGATCTTTACCAGCATTATCAGAATCTGGAACAAAATTTATTCTGTCTTTATTTTAAAAGCTTATATGATCAGTTGTCATATTTAGCATGAAAAAGTTTGACCCCTTTAAAATTTGTTCTTATCTCAAACTTAATGTACTAATATTAGCCACACCTTGATCATTGTAACGATAGACTCTGTTTCCTACAATGCTGAGTGAATGCCAGAAGGCATACGTCAATTTTGGGCTGTGCTCTGTAACTGCAGCCACCTGTGTGTTGATGTTCAGGTGCAGCTTCTTTGATTTGCATTGCAACGCGTACTTGTTCTGTTCATACCCAGCATTCTCTCAATACTAAACCCACACACTATAAATTTTCCATTTCACAAAATATTTACTAACCATAGTTTCTTCTTCTGCAGCATGGATTCTCAGTTAGAAATGTACAAATCATCAAGTACATTCTGTTTTCTGTGTAATCCATATGTATGCTATGAAGAGATTCATAAAGAGCTACTTCTAGCATGGATATGTGATAGTAACTACCTTCTACAGTTATATTCCGGATATTCAGAATTCAGTGTTATAAACTTTGCTAATAGCCCATTATTCTTTCTATGAGAAAAACATCAATTTTATTGATTATGGCTATTATTATAAACTTCCTATCAATACTATAACATACTGAATTTTATTACAAGGAATGAAATTTTAAGTGGTGCCTTTAAAATTTGGTCTCTTGTTCACCCTTGGCAATCAAGATATCTCAGTTTAAGACTGGAAAACAGGATTTTGTTGCATATTAGTTACTGGAGAGATCATGGTACTTTATTTACCTTAATGTTTCAATGATGTGAACTGTTTGAAACATTTTGATAACAGATGAGCTCTAGAGACTAAGAGCAAATGGATCATCAGTTCTCAAAAATCCTATGTTCAGGAAGCATAAATCAGCACGACATAACAATCATAAATATCTATGCCCCGAATATTGGCTCATCCATGTACGTCAAACAAATCCTTCTCAATTCCAGAAATCAAATAGACCACAACACAATAATACTAGGTGATTTTAACACACCTCTCTCACCGCTGGATAGATCGTCCAAACAAAAATTGAATAAAGAAACCATAGATCTCAACAACACAATCAACAATTTAGACTTAACCGACTTATATAGAATATACCATCCAACAAAGAACGAATACACTTTCTTCTCAGCAGCACATGGATCCTTCTCTAAAATAGACCTTGTTTTATGCCACAAAGCTACTGTTAGCAAATACAAGAAGATAGAGATACTACCTTGTACTCTATCAGATCATAATGGACTGAAATTAGAAATAAATGACAGAATAAAAAACAGAAACTTCTCCAATACTTGGAGATTAAATAATACACTATTATACGATGAATGGATAACAGAAGACATCAGGAGGGAAATTAAAAAATTCTTAGAAGTAAATGAGAACAAAGACACATCATATCAAAATCTCTGGGACACTATGAAAGCAGTACTGAGAGGAAGATTTATTTCATGGGGCGCATTCAACAAAAGAAGTAGAAATCAACAAATAAACGACTTAACACTACAGCTCAAAGCCGTAGAAAAAGAAGAGCAGACCAACACCAAAAGTAGTAGAAGACAGGAAATAGTTAAAATCAGAGCTGAAATCAACGAAATTGAAACAATCGGAAAAATTAACAAAATAAATAGTTGGTTCTTTGAAAAAATAAACAAAATTGATAAACCCTTAGCCACGCTAACAAAGAGAAAAAGGGAAAAAACTCAAATTACTAAAATTCGGAATGAACAAGGAAATATCACAACAGACAGGAGTGAAATACAAAACATAATTAGAAGCTATTTTGAAAATCTATACTCCAACAAAACAGAAAACCTCGAAGACATCAACAAGTTTCTAGAGACATATGAATTACCTAAACTGAACGAGGAAGACATACACAACTTAAATAAATCAATTTCAAGCAATGAAATAGAAGAGGTCATCAAAAGCCTACCAACAAAGAAAAGTCCGGGGCCAGATGGGTTCTCAGCCGAGTTCTACAAAACCTTTAAAGAAGAGCTCATTCCAATACTTCTCAAAGTATTCCATAAGATAGAAGAGGAGGGAACCCTCCCAAACTCATTCTATGAGGCCAATATCACCCTGATACCTAAACCAGACAGAGATACATCGAGGAAAGAAAATTTCAGACCAATATCCTTAATGAACATCGATGCAAAAATTCTCAACAAAATTTTAGCAAATTGCATACAAAAATATATTAAAAAGATAGTGCACCATGATCAAGTGGGTTTTATCCCAGGGATGCAAGGTTGGTTCAACATCCGGAAATCAATAAATGTCATTCACCATATCAACAGACTAAAAGTTAAGAATCACACGATTATTTCAATAGATGCAGAAAAAGCATTCGATAAAATACAGCATCCCTTCATGCTCAAAACACTAGAAAAAATTGGGGTAGTGGGATCATTCCTTAACATTGTGAAGGCCATCTATGCTAAGCCCATGGCCAATATCATTCTAAATGGTGAAAAACTGAAAGCATTCCCCCTAAAAACTGGAACAAGGCAGGGATGCCCTCTTTCACCACTTCTATTCAACATTGTTCTTGAGACTCTAGCCAGAGCAATTAGACACACCAAAGAAATTAAAGGGATACGAATTGGAAAAGAGGAACTCAAACTATCCCTGTTCGCTGATGACATGATTATATATTTAGAGGAACCTGGAAATTCCACCAGAAAACTCTTAGAACTCATAAGTGAATTCAGTGAAGTAGCAGGTTACAAGATCAAAGCTCATAAATCCAGTGCATTTTTATACATAAGTGATGAATCTTCAGAAAGAGAAGTTAGGAAAACTACCCCATTCACAATAGCATCAAAAAAAAAAATAAAATACTTGGGAATCAATCTCACAAAAGAGGTGAAAGACCTCTACAATGAGAACTACAGAACACTAAAGAAAGAAATTAAAGAAAACCTTAGAAGATGGAAAGATCTCCCATGTTCATGGATAGGAAGAATTAATATTGTCAAAATGGCCATACTACCTAAAGTGCTATATAGATTCAATGCAATTCCAATTAAAATCCCAATGATGTACCTTACAGAAATAGAGCAAGCAATTATGAAATTCATCTGGAAGAATAAGAAACCCAGAATAGCTAAAGCAATCCTCAGTAGAAAGAGCGAAGCAGGGGGTATTGCAATACCAGATCTTCAACTCTATTACAAAGCAATAGTAACAAAAACGGCATGGTATTGGTACCAAAATAGACAGGTAGATCAATGGTACAGAATAGAGGACACGGACACAAACCCAAATAAATACAATTTTCTCATACTAGACAAAGGTGCCAAAAATATGCAATGGAGAAAAGATAGCCTCTTCAACAAATGGTGCTGGGAAAACTGGAAAACCATATGCAACAGAATGAAACTAAACCCCTATCTCTCACCCTGCACAAAACTCAACTCACAATGGATCAAGGACCTCGGAATCAGACCAGAGACCCTGCATCTTATAGAAGAAAAAGTAGGTCCAAACCTTCAACTTGTTGGCTTAGGAGCAGACTTCCTTAACAGGACTCCCATAGCCCAAGAAATAAAAGCAAGAATCAACAACTGGGATAGATTCAAACTAAAAAGCTTTCTCTCAGCAAAGGAAACTATCAGTAATGTGAAGAGAGAGCCTACAGAGTGGGAGAATATCTTTGCCAATCATACTTCAGATAGAGCGCTAATATCCCGAATCTATAAAGAACTCAAAAAGCTCTACACCAAGAATACAAATAATCCAATCAACAAATGGGGTAAGGAAATGAACAGACACTTCACAGAAGATGTACAAGCAATCAACAGATATATGAAAAAATGTTCAACATCTCTAGTAATAAGAGAAATGCAAATCAAACCTACCCTAAGATTTCATCTTACCCCAATTAGAATGGCGATTATCAAGAACATAAGCAACAATAGGTGTTGGCGAGGATGTGGGGAAAAAGGTACACTCATACATTGCTGGTGGGGTTGCAAACTAGTGCAGCCACTCTGGAAAGCAGTATGGAGATTCCTCAGAAAGCTTGGAATGGAACCACCATTTGACCCAGCTATCCCACTCCTTGGCCTATACCCAAAGGACTTAAAATCAGCATACTACAGAGATACAGCCACATCAATGTTCATAGCTGCTCAATTCACTATAGCCAGATTGTGGAACCAACCCAGATGCCCTTCAGTTGATGAATAGATAAAAAAACTGTGGCATACATATACAATGGAATATTACTCCGCCATGAGGAATGACAAAATTATGGCATTCACAGGCAAATGGATGAAATTGGAGGATATCCTGCTAAGTGAGATAAGCCAATCTCAAAAAACTAAAGGAAGAATGATCTCGCTGATAAGCGGATGAGGACATACGGAGGGGGAGGTAGGAGGGGTTAGTGTTAGGTTTAGGGTTAGGTTTAGGGTTAGGGATAAGGAGGGTGGTAAGAAGGAGGAAGCAAGGAATGTATAGAGGGAAAAGAGGGGTGGGAGGGGAGGAGGGAAGGGAAAAAATAACAAAATGAATCAAACAACATTGCCCTATGTAAATTTATGATTTTTAATTAAAATTAAAAAAAACCCCTATGTTCAGGCATCAGCCATATACTTAGTGGTATTTTTCTTTTGCAGCTTTCATGTGAAACAAGTATATTCAAAGTACCCTGTATCAATTTCTAGTTCTGTACTCCCACTGTAGATTTGCGATAGAATTCGTTAAAAAAAAAAAAAAAAAATATATATATATATATATATATATATATATGTATTTAGTTGTAGGTGGACACAATACCTTTATTTTTATTTTTATGTGGTGCTGAGGATCAAACCCAGGGTCTCATGTGTACTACGTGAGCATGCTACCACTGAGCCACAACCCCAGCCCTAGTGACAGAATTCTTAATGATATTATTTATGTTATCTTTGACACTATTTTCATATTACCATGAATCACTTTTGAGCTTCGATATATATTTTTGAACCAGGGAAATATAATCCAACAACAGTAAAAACTACAAATTTTATAAATATGAAAATTAATGCAAAATGATATAAACAAGTTAGTTTAGGCAAATTTTACTCCTGAATTTTATCAGTGATGAATTGACTAATACAGTTCTTGTAACACATATGAAAAATTTAAAGAACAGAATAACTTTTAACTCTAAAGGGATTTTTTTTTCTGTGAAGAATAAAATTTGAACTTCAAAATTTTCCAAGGTGTGTAAAAAAAAATCTATTCATTGTGTTTTTCCTCTGAAACTGGCAAATTGCCTTTAGATTCCTTGAATACCAATTTGGAATCACAGTCATAGATTTTGGCAATTTAAACTGTGTTGATTTTGTATAAGAAGAATAAGTGGTTTTGGGTTTTAAAGACAACAAGAAAGCACTGCGAATGGGGATTTTCGACACTGAGATGTCATACACTGTGTAGCTCAGTGATTCTACCTCTGGCTCTCCCTGTGTGAACACAACCCAAATCAAGATAGAAAACATATCCATTATCCTAGAGAGTTACATCATGCAGAGACATGTTTAAGTAGCCCTAGGATGGCGGCTGGCATTGAGCCAAGAGGTGGCACATAATTAGTGTTAACATGGCATGATCTATTTTTGCCTGATTAATGTCTCCTCTGTGCTAGTGGTCAACAGATCTTTCTCATTCTTTCTTGATTGGTACCGTGGCGCATGCTCCAACTGTGCTACTTAATCCTAAGCTTAGTGTATATAAGACATTCTCTTCACCTGGGCGGGGATCGCAGGACGGAGGACTAAAGCCACACCTCTAGGTCACAGGTTATAGATTGCAGAATGCAAGACTAAGCAGACAATTCTAGATGGCAGATCGCAGAATGAAGATCGCAGAACGTGGGACGAAGAATACACCTCTAGGTCGAGGGTCGCAGGTTGCAGGACACAGGCTGCATGCCCCACGCCACAACTCGCACCTCCAAGAAGCCACCCACCTTTAAGAAGCAGTAGACCTTTGATAAGCGTAGCCTCTCTGAAAGAGTAGCACCTCTAAAATTAAACAAAGTCTCTCTTCCTCTAAGCAAAGCCTCTCTTCCTCTATAAACTAGCGAATAAGCAAGCAAGCAAGAAAGCAGCACAGATAAAGTAATAGAAGTAGTTCATTCCCAGTCCACCTCCGATAAATTCCCGCGGGATTGTTGCTGTGGGCGGCAACACATCATATGTTACATCATACCCCTTCTCAATTAGACTTTCTGCGTCCCTCCTAGGCCTATTCTTTTTTGTTGTTGTTGCAATACTTGCTAGGCAAGCCCTCTACCACTCAGTTACATCTCCAGCCAGCCCTTTTAAAATTTTGTGACAGGGTCTTGGAAAGTTGCCAGGACTGGCACTGGCCTTGCAATCTTCTTGCCTCAGCCTCTGACTGGCTGGGATTCCAAGTGTTAGCTTCTGGCTTGGCCTATTCATGCATTTCATAAAAACATACAGTATGAACTCTTTTTTTGTATCTGGCTTCTTGTTAGTCTAATGTCTGTAAGACATATCCATGTTGTCTTGAGTATACATATTTCATTCTTTTTCATTTCTGAATTGCATTCATATGTGTATATGTATGTATGTACGTATACACACACACACATATCACAATTTGTTTATCCTTCCTCCTGTTAATGGACATGTAGTTGTTTCTGATTTTTGCTAATATGAATAAAACTGCTAAGAATATTTTTGTGAAGTCTTTGTGTGTTCCTATATTTCCATTTCTTACCTAAAAGTAGGATTCCTGGGCCATAGGGTGGGCATAATTAAGGTCGTTATAAACTGTATATCAAAGGAGTTGTACCTGCATGTATTCCCATCAGCAATGTATGATTTCAGTTGATCTGTATCTTCTTCAGCACTTGATATTGTCACACTTGATTTTAGCCATTCTTGTGACTATGTAATGGCATATATTTAAATTAGCTAAAATTTATTACTTTTAAAAAAATGCTGCATTTTTATTTTTGTTTATGTATTAGTTTTAAAATTATAAGACATCCTGGTTATAGAATTGTGATGTTTTTGATCTATTATTGCCTTATTCCTAGAAGTAGCCGAATTGTTGTTGGAAATTATTATGGTTTAGGATACATACATATATTCTTAAGTTAGATTCAAAATGTACATCCTCGTATCAGAAAATATTTGGCTTTTGGTTTTTTGGGATACAAATTTTTTCCCTCTGTGTGAGCAGGAAAACCTAGATGAGTCTGACATTCTCATCAAAGAGAAGACAATACTTGTGGTGAAATTTAACTGTGATAAGATTACTAACTTGTATATCTTGCTTTAGCACAGGTGGATCTAGAAAATGAGTAATAAACATCAGCAATCAATCAATAAAAAAATGTATATCCTCAAGGATAATGTAACATTAATGGAGTCAACACATGTACATGTTAAGTTATTTAAAGCACAGTTATTTTTAATAGCACATGGTCTCTATTATTTTCAGTAACTTTTATAAGAGCATGAATTTTGACAGAATTTTATGTATTTATTTATTTAGGAATAAAGAATGAAGAAGATAGTCAACTCTCTAAAAATTTGATTTTTTATGGACAAACTGTATACAGTGAAAAATATAAGACAGTGTTTTTAGGGGGTAACTTTTACTTTCTAAAAATTAATTCTAAAAAGCTTTTATTTTAAACCATAAAATTTTGGTTCGCTAACTTTGCACTAGTGATGGCTTTTGATGTAGTAGTTTTTGCTTTAAATCCCCCCTTCAGATGATAATTTTAATAAAACAGATAGGTAGAATTTTCCCCAAAGATCATTTTACTATTGTATGGTCAAATTTCAAAAAAAAAGCAACATTTGAAATCTTTCCATTTTCATTCTTAAAACAAAACTAAGCAAAAAATTAAGATTGTGATCTCTAAGTCCGTTTCTCTATCTGGTTTGGTTCTGTATCTAGAATCTCCAGGTCTCTTCATGGGTGAGTCAGCTTTCTCTTATTGAAATACTGTGTACATACACCTTTCCTCATAGCTTTGGTTGTTCATGTGGAAGCTCATGTAAGAATATTAATTTCAGCATTATTTATGGTGGTCGATGCTTGGATGTTCTCTTCAGTGTTCAACACTAGGAGAGTGGTTAGGTAAAATGTGGAGATTGCATACCATTCGAACAAGGTAAGAATTAGAAGTAGCTGTGTAGCTAACATATGGAGTATGTATGAACTTAAAAGCAGAATAAAACAAAAGAAATAGAGGCACACTATTAAGAAAATTCAAACACCTTTACATTATACAAAACCACATATTTTGCAAGAACACAAACAAAAAGATTTTCATTGGCATAGTTGCCTACAGGGAGATAAAGGAGGAAGGAGTGGGGAATGGGGGTTAATGGGAGAATAAATTAATAAAATATGGGCAAGGCCTTGCACAAACCAATGATGATAATGGGACTTCAAGTGAAGAATATGATTAACCCAACTCTGTGCACCTGGGGCATCCACCCCTCCTCCCACAAAAGCCTAAGATAAAAAACTTCTGCACTCTTTCATCATGTATTTACTCTGCATGTATATCTAATCTCTTCAGATAAAGTTGTTCCAAGCAAGTTTGGGCATTTCTGACTTGTAAAATCTCACTTTTGAATTGCCTTTGAAAAGGAATTGTGAAAGACAGATTTTTTTTCTTTCTGTTTTTTTTTTGGGGGGGGGGGGGTGTGCTGGGGATTGAACCCAGGGCCTTGTGCTTGTGAGGCAAGCACTCTATCAACTGAACTATCTCCCCAGCCCATGAAAGACAGATTTTATATTTTTCCCAAATCACAATAGGAAGCAAAGAATTCCTCCAAACCCGCAATCAGAAAAGAATAAGAAGTAGAATGAGATATATTACACAGTATTGTTTATAAAAATTAAAATTACATGTACACAAAATGATATATTTTGCAAGGACATCTGTCAACAAAAAGATTTTCGTCCAACTTATTGTTATCAAGGAGTGGAAGAGATAGTCATATACCCATATTGGTACCTAACAGTAAGAGTGGAAGTTTAAAGATGGGGCATGTGGGAAAAGAATTTGAAGGAAATTCAGTATATCCTGGGTGTTAAATTAGATACTTTATGCGTATTCTCTCAACAACCCATTGGCGGGGGGTATGATCTTTATTTTACCAATAAGAAAACTGAGAACCAGAAAATTTAATTATGTTCTTAAGTGACAGCTCTTGAGTTGTAGAAATGGGACTCAAATCTTGATAAGTCCTCAAAGGAAGGTTAAAAAATATCTTGGTTATGCTTGAACTTGTTTGACCTAGTCCTCACACTAGACAACCAAGACTTAAATAATATAAATGTTGGTGGAAGTTATTTATTATTTCTGTAGCTCAATATTTCATATTGTATCCTCTTGGTATTTTGAGGAAAAATCAGGTCCAGAATATGAAAATATTTTACCTTATAATTAGGAGCATTTATTTTTTTCAGTTTTCCCAAATATTTTTCCATGGCCTTTAAAAACATATTTGTTACTCTTTAACTGTGTTAAAAATAGAAAGACCAGTGGTGTGGTTTGTACATAACATGCTGCAATCAAATTGAGATCTTACTCTGCAGCTAGTTACTCATTAAATGGAACATACGATAATCAGACAGTTGACATTGACATTGATAAGAGTTGAAGTTGGAGCCCTGAATTGCCTGTTAAACTCCTGCCACTGATTTCAATAGGAAGGACTTAATAGTAGTTTATTTTTGTTATCTTATTATAATGTGATATTGACAGCACACAATCTTCTGAAACAGATTTCCTGAGGAAAGATAATTAGTTTCTCCTTAAAAATACTTTGTGACTAGATTCAGATGTATAAAGAAATTATCTAATGAGTCAAATTATATTTACGTTCCGTTTTTATCTCTTTTTTTTGGTACAAAATATAAATTTTCTTTTTAAAATTCTAATTTAACACTTTATTTCACCTTAAACATATGCAAATTTACAATTAGAATTTCTCAATGCCCAGTGCCTTCAAAAAACAGATGTCAGGTCCTGCAAATCCTTTCACATGCTCCTTGTTTAAAAAAATCAGTGAGAAATAGAAATTTCTGATTTTTCCCCTCCTATAAGTCCTTTTTTTTTTGACACGTTTTTCATACTTTGTCCAAGAAATAAAATACAGAAGGATTGAAATCTAAAGATATCAGACGGAAGCCAGTTTTTATATCTTAAACTTAGTCTAGTTAAAAATTTTTTTTTTTATTCATATAGAGGGCAGGAAAAGTGAGGCCTAGGTACCCAACCAGAAAAGGAAAAATGGGAAATGCAGTGAGTATCAGTGACAAAACATTTCTCTCTTAATTGAGTAGAGGGAAAGAAAATAGACAAAAAAGAAAAAGTAAGAATTGGAATGACTTGCCATTGGGCATAGGCAGAAGGAACTGTGAATTTGGCTTTACATTTTGTTAAAAATATTTTTTAAAGAATGAGGTATTTTGGGCTGAAAGTGCAGATCAGTGGTAGAGCACTTGCCTAGCATGTGTGAGGCACTGGTTTCCATCCTCAGCACTGCATAAAAATAAATAAGATAAAGGTACTGTGTCCATCTACAACTAAAAAAAAAAAATTAAAAAAAGAATAAGGTGTTTTGGTGCCTATGTGGATGCAAACTGTGAAACAATCAGAAATTTGGCTTTTTATTTTGGATGATGTATTTCCAACAGTATAAGCCCATCATGGAAAAGCTTATTCTACATGTTCCCTGCTAAGAACATCAACTAATGAATACAAAAAAGGAAACAGACCCTGTCCACGTCAGAAGAAACATATGGTCTTCCTTATACCTCATGAAATGGCACTGTTTAAAACTGGGGTGCCCAAATTCTTGTTCTTTCCCTATGGCATATTGAAGATGGATCATGGAGAGTGTCTTTGGTTATGATTCCTAGACAGGAAGAGAGCAGGATAGTCCACTAACACTGAAAGGGGAAGGAATATGTCAGCTGCCAATTTTTGTCACTGAAACAGGTACCAGAATGTCATAAGCAGGAGAGGGTGAGAAATATGTTGGCAGTCAATTTGGCACAGCATAAAATGCTGTTGGTTGCCAATATATATTCTGATTTAAAACTCATACCTTTGATTTGGTAATGGTGCTGGGCATTTTGGAAGGACTGGTATTGGGTGAAGTAATTGATGTCTGATCAAATAAGCTCTTGTGTCTTCCTTGTTAGGAAAGACTTTGCAAGGAGCAATTGGTTAAAACTGATGGATTCCTGCAACACTTCCCAAAGGAGAATTTGACTCTTTATTTATTGATGTTGATTATGGTGCCCTACTTTATAGGTTAAGCTAGAATTTCTCTTTGGCTCAATAAATTGCAGATAATTCTTTGTAAAATAAAGCTTTTACATTCAAACATCCATCTGCTCATAAATGGGCAGGTTAGGGGTTCTATAATCTTTCCATTTAACAAGTGTTCATTACATTCTTACTATGTTAGTTACTATGTGGGAGATTTTAAAAAGTGCAATGCATTCTAGAGGATTTCTTTGTAAGAAATGTTGAGTCTCATTAGAGAGATGTTATAATTCACATAGAATATTATGATACAAATACATATATACATTTAAGTGAAAATTTGTGTATAAAAGTCATACAAATTCAATGAAGGGAAGACCCGGCTCTGGTCTGGGAAGTTTTCTTGGAGAAGATTGGACTTTGATTGGGCCCAAGGGATAAAGAAGGATTTAGATAGGAGGAAAGAACACATGTATTCTAAGTGGTCAGGGCCCAATGTAATGTTTAGAAGAAAAATTACGATGTGATGTACAATACCATATATAATTGAAAATAAAGCAATTCTAAAATCATAAATCATAAAATGTGCATGTCTGATGAAACAATTTATTCCAGATTTTCTGGTTGGAAAATTCTGAATCAGTCCATTATCATTAAATAGTATAGTTGCTAGTATCTTCAATATCTACTTACTTTGTCTATTGAATCATTCACCACTGGGAGTGGAAGGATCAGTGGTTTAGATGTAAAGGAGTAAAAGGACAATAAGGAGAGTTTTTCATTTTTATTTAAGCTGGAGGGTTTAGGTAAGAAAATAGTAGAAGATAAATTCAATGGGTTGGTGTGACTGGGTTTTTAGAATCTTTAGTAACTAGATAAATGTTATGTCATAGATGAGAAGCTATTAATGAGAAGCTATTAATGATTTTACATTGTGGTAGTAGATGTATAAAAGCAACATTTCAGTTTATGGTTCTTCTATATTAGAAGAAGGATCAGTTCAGGAAAGAATGGAGGAAGTTGAGGTTACATGATGAGCAAGGAAGATTGAATATTTTCCTCCTTCCTTCTTGTAACTTGCTTCATTTTCAGGGTTATATCATTTGTAAGTTACTTGGGTTTGTTCATTCCTTTCTCCTCCCTTGAATGCTTTCTCCTTGCCTCCCATTTCTTATCTAGACTGTTGTACATAGAGGAAAAATCACATTTTCCTCTCACAAACACATTCTTGAATAAAATAATTGAATTAATTAGGACTTCATTTGCAAATAAAGAAAAACAACCAACAATAGCTTCAACTATAAGAACATTTATTGCTACTTAATAAGAACTCTGGAAATGGGCAGTTCCAGTCATAGCTGATGACTCAATGATGTCATCAAGGACTTAAGGCCTATCTTTTCACTTTGTTATCCTTATTGGGTTAACCTTTAATTCATATATATATATATATATATATATATATATATATATATATATATATCTCACTTGGTAACTGCAAGATAGCAGCCCCAACTCTGGGCATTATATCCTTCAATTTATGTTCTAAGAAGGAATGGACAGATATGAATAATTTGATACTTCCAAGTCTCTGTATTTTTATTTGAGAAGGGAAACTTTTTAGTAAAGTGGCCCTTATGTCTCATTTTATAAAATGAGATCAAATAACTATTATTTAACAATCTATGGAAACATAGGATAAGATTACCAATGACTAGCTGAAACCAACCTGTGCTTAATTGACAAATAGAATTTTACTGTCAAGAAAGTGGAATAAGAGACTTGAGTGTTGGTTGGCTAAGGAATAAAATTTGCCTTAACTATCAACTTAGAAAAAGTAGAGGAAATGGTAGAGAATTGTAATATGGTATATTTAACTCAGGTCTACAGGAAGTTTATTAATTTAACAGATATAATTCCATGTCAAATATTTTTTTAGATGCTGGGATGTGTGTTTTGTGTCTACACTGGTGGGGATGATAAGTAAATAATGCATATTTAATATAAAGTCAAGTAGTGATGTGTGCAATCAAGTAAAAGAAAGTAAAAGGTAGCATAGGATGAGCAGCATTCTATTCTAGAAGAAAGTACTCAGGGAGGGCTACTGTGATAGGGTAACAATTGAGTAGGTGAGGGGAAATGTATCTGGAGGAAGAATACTCCAGGTAGAGAGAATAAGACATAGGAAGGTCCTGATAAGGGATGTGCTTAGCATGGCTGAATGAGATCAAGAAGGCCAATAATACTGAAGCAGGGTGGACAAGAGAAGAGTGGTAGGCACTGATGTTGATGAGGTAGCCAGAGGCCACATCATGTAAGCCCTTTTAGATTATGACAAGGAGTTCATATTTCATACATTAAGAGACATTGGAAGGTTTGAGACAAGGCATAATAATCTTTGAATTTTAAAAAAAGATGACTTCAGCTATATTTTGAAAAATGGATTGTAGGGAGGCAAAGATAGAGGCAGAGAAACCAAATAGGAAACTACTGTGATGGCTCAGGCAATACATAATGCTGACTGAGACCAGGGTAGAAGTGGTAAAGTGGTGAGAAGTGTTTGGATTGGGGATATGTTAAGAAAGTGGAGCAAAAGTAATTTGCTAATGGATCAAATGTGGTATGCAGAAAAAAGAGAAGAGTCAAGAATGACTCCAAGTTTTTGACTTAAGCAGTTGGGAGAATGGAAGTGTCATTAATTGAAATTAACACAAGGGGAAGAGCAGTTTAAGAAAAAAAACCAAGACTTTGGTTTTGTACTTAAAAAATCTGAAGTGCACACCAGATATATGGTACTGTCTACGATTTTCTTTTGAACCCTCTATTTTTACCAATAGTGCATTATGCACATCTAATACTTAATCTTTTTAGTCTTAGTGGCTTGGAAAATAAAAACATGGAGAAAGGAAGTGAAATATCAAAGAAGTGACATTATGAAAACTTGAAGAAAGGGGAAAGGTTGGAAGGCTGGAAATAGAAGTTGGGCAGTAGTGGGGATGGAGGTGGGGGAATGACAGAAGTGAGAAGTTCCATCACCCAGGTATGCTGATGCTGATGTTGCTGGCTTGCAGACCATATTTTGAGTAGCATTGTTGTAGATGTAGTATCACTCAGAAATATTTTCAGCTGCAAGGATAGTGGTTCACATAGATAAGGGTTTGTTTTTCTTATACAATGAGAAGATCAGAAAGTAGGCAGTCCAGGGTAGATGTTATCAAATTTCCAGGTTTTTTATCTGTTCATCTTCTGCATATTGGCATGTTGCCTCATGGTTTCAAGATGGCTACTATTGTTGCAGGTATTTCATTCATGGTCTAAGCAGAAAGATGAGGGAAAGGTAGTGCCAGTTACTTCTGCCTCCTTTATCAGGAAATGCTTTCCCAGTGTCTTATTTATCCCAGACTATTCCTTTAGCCACCCCTAAGTGGAAGAGAAACTGGATAAGAGCTTATTTAGCTCTTCTATTATAGTAGAAGAAACCAAGAAAGAAAAGGAAGAGATGGATGCCAAATAAGCCAAACTATGGTGCCTGCAACATAGTTACAAAAAACAGCACTTGTCATTTACCATTGGTGATTGAGTTAGTATCAGCACATCTTTAGTCATTTCTATCTGCTGTACTCTGTTCTCAGGGTATATCTTTACTGGAATAGTGCCTGTGAAGGTCTCCCTGGTTTTCACTTGCTGATTTAAACACTATGCTAACTTTGCTGTTGCTGAGTGTGCATTTGTCTAATCAATTGATTTCTGGATCCTTCCAAGGTTGGTTGCTCTTCTGAAAAAAATCAATTGTGTGGAAAACTGGGCACTCATCTTATGCAATGATTGCATTATCCCCTGAAATTGTCCTGGAAGCCAATTTAGAGAATCTGGTTTGTTTATTTATTTCTATTCCATTAGTGAGAGATGAAATTAAATTGGTAATATTTTTAACAGCATAGCGTGATTCTGGAACTTGTAGAGGGTCATTTTAGAATTCCCTATTGAAATTATGTTTGTCACATAGAAAAGTTTTGATTTGATTCAGTAGAAGCAGGTCTACTCTCCTCTTTCTAGGGAGTGTTTAAGCAGGTTTTTAATTAATTCTCCAACATTAATTAATTCTAACTATGTAAGTTGGAACATTTGACTAATGAAGAGAGAATTTAGAATTGGAAAACTACTTACCTTAGCCCATCAATTTTCTTCTTTTAAAAATTAACAACTATTAAGCATTTACCAATTAATTCAGCAAATACTTATCGGCTACCTACTATGTGAAAGATTTTGTGCTGTGTTCTGGACACATAGCAGTGGACAAGACAGACACAGGACATAAAGTCACATTCTGGAGAAAGGATGTAGTTAACCAAATGTATAATTAATGAAGAACGTGGGGGAGGTACTGAGATTTTTTGGAGGAAATGATGTCTAAACTGAGACACCAAAGTTGAGTAGAGAGGAGTGTGAGTTATAGGTACAGAACAAAACGGGGAACAAAGAGACGAGTGCTAAAATCTACCAGTGTGGGTGGGTAGTGACCGTGGTTGTGTTATAGAAGAAGTGAAGCTTGGGCTGAATCTTCACATGTTCACTAATCCAATCATGGGGAAAAAAAAAAAAGAAAATCAAAAACAGAATACAAGACCATGTGCCAGGGTAGAGTACTGGGTATAAAAGTGATGAGTCAAACCAATATTTCCTGGAACCTGTCCTCGTGCATTGTATAATCTCATCTTGCTGGGCCCAGTGGAGCAGGCCTATAATCCCAGTGACTCAGAAGGCTGAGGCAGAAGGATCACAAGTTTGAGGCCAGCTTAGGGAGGCCCTAAGCAGTGTAGCAAGACCCTTTCTCAAAATCAAAAATAAAAGGGGTTGGGGATATCAGTGCTCATGGGTTCAATCTCTGTTACAAAAAACAAAAACAAAAACAAAAACAAAAACCCCAAACCAAAAACTAGTTGTAGTGGGAAAACACACTAAACTTTTAAGTAGGTATGCAATGCAAACCAATGTAAATTCTATGAAAGCAAAGCACAAGATTGTGTCACAGAGAGATCTCATGTAGATTGGGAATTATGGTCAGGAAAGCCTCTTTGAGAGAGGCAGCCAGAGGATAAATAAGAGTTAGATGGGCAAAGACTCACAGAGAGTGGTTTAGTAGAGAGAAAAGCACATACAGACCCCCTGAAGTGGAAGGAATTTGGTATGTTTGAAGACTTGAAAAAACAGCAATGTGACAGAAGGAAAATGGGAGATCAAAGAAAGAGACGAGGTGAGGCTGAAACGATCCAAGAAGCCAGGTGATGTAGATGTGAGGATTCTGGATTTTCATTTTAATTTTATTAAGAAGCCACTGAAGAGAGTTGATTAGATTTACATTTTGAGAATATTTTCCTGGCAAGTGTGCTGTGGAATAGGGAGGGGGAAGAGTGGAAGTGAAATGATAAAGGCAAAAGGTTATGACAAGGACTATGGAGGGGAACAAAGGTGGCTGGGACAGGCCAAATCCTTAGTCAAAGAATATGGGTTGAGATATATTTTGGATGTAAAATCGGGAAGAATTAATGATCGATTAAATCTGGGAATTAAGGAAGTGTGAAATATCAGTGATGACTTCCAAGTTTCTGGTTTGGGCAACTGGTTTAATTAAAATGTCATTTACTGAGATGCAGGAGAATAGCACAATAGCCTTGGATGGGAAAGAGGATACAGAGAACAAGAGTGCCTTTTTTGGTGGCATTTCTGGGGGTTGAGCCCAGGGCCTCATGGATGCTAAGCAAACCCTATGCCACTGAGCTACATCCTCAGCCCAAGAGTTCCATTCTTGACATCTGAGAAGTGAGAAGCTTATGAGGCATCCAAGTGGAGTTGTCAATAAGACAGTTGGTGATGCGAATTTTGAAGTCAGGAGAGAACCTGGTTAGGAGATAAAAAATTTGGGAGTTGGTAACATACAATTAATATTAAAATCATTGAGAAAGGATGAGATTGTCTAGTAGACAGTGGGACGAAGAGAGACCTGGAATAACTCCACTCTTTATAGACTGGGAAGAGAAGGAGAACTGGAAAAAGAAAGGGAGATAGAGCAAGCAGGAAGGTAGGGAAGGAACTAAGGAGAGTGGAGGTGAGACATCTGCCTGGGAAGTCAAGTATAGAAAATGAGAGTTGATAGGCATGGGGAGGGAGATTGGGAGAATGTTGAGCAGGGAAGAAATACATAATCCAAACCAAGGGCCTGGCTTTGAGGAGAAGTTGAGAGAGATGAGGCCTGACTGTTTAAAAAAGGGGTATAAAACTTGTCACCTTTTATTTTGTGAACTTTATATTCAGTAAATTAGCATTGATAAAATCCAGTGCACTTAAGATTTCACCAGTTTTTATGAGCATTAATTTTGTGTGTGTGTGTGTGTGTGTTTGTGTCTGTGTATGTGTACATTTAATTCTACCTGACTTTATCTCATTAGTGTAGGACCCCCCCCCCCCCCCCCCCAAAAAAAAAAGGGAGACCCTTACTCGAGTCTCAGGATGGCGCGCTCCAGGAAACACGAGAGACCGGCTTGATGCAAAAGCACGAGGCACTTTAATAACGGAGCTCCTGGCCAACACGTATCTCACGCAGGAGATAGAGGAGTTGACCACGAGGCTCAGAAATCAGGGGTTTATATAGGAAAAGTTAGGGAGTTTGGCGCGGGTACACATAATTGGCTGATTCAAACATAAGCGGGCTAATTTCGGGGCATGATTACATCAGCAAGTAGTACTTGCAAATTGACATTCCAGCAATGTGGTAGGGCAGTTTATTTTGGTTAGCAGGGGTCAAGTTAACCTTAAAGAAAAGGGAAGAAGGGGGAAAGTGGGTGACACCAGATGGTCCACGGCCTTGTGGAGATTGTTTATCCTCCATGGCCAGTTAGTTTTTGATGATTTGGCAGTCTTATTTTAGGCTTGTTTAGGTATGTTCAGGCCTCAGGCCTGTCCCTCTTTGTTTCTTTTCCTAAGTCCATTTGCTAGACTACAGATTCTGTGCTTTAATTATGGGCACTTAAATTTTAACTCCTTCATTAGCATGCATTTTTTAAAGTCTGTATATAGTAAAGGTCTAAATGGACTTTTTAAGGGAATTAAGAAGCTAAACAATAGCCTTATTTTTGACAATTTTTCTGTTCTTTTTAAAATGAATTTATTTTTAATTGTTATTAGTTATATGTGACAGTAGAATGTATTTTGACATATTATCCTTATATGGAGTATAACTTCTCATTCCTGTGATTGTACATGATGTAGAATTACATTGGTCATATAATCATATATGCACATAGGAAAATCGGGTCTGATTCATTCTATCTTTTCTATGTTCATTATTATTTATTGTTCATTATTATTTATTGAGTTGAAATGTAAGTGTGTGCTTGTGTGTGTGTGTGTGTGTTTATGTACTCTATCCTATAACATTTTGGTATATATAACTGATATTTTTCTGTGTGTCTCTGCTTGTTTCTAAATCGCTTTCATCTTACATGCGCGTACACACACACACACACACACACACAGAATGTTTCAACAATAAATTTATATGATAGGGTTTCATTTCAGTCAGGGTTCTGCTAGGAAACCACACTCAAAGGGTCATTGAAGGGAGTTTAATAGAGGGACACTTTACAGAGACATGGGAACAAGGTTAGGGGAGCCAGCAGATATGGAAACCTCTAAGGACAAGACATGGCAGGAACCCTTTAGGATCCCAGGCCTCCCCCCCCCAAGAGGAGGGGAAAAGGAACTTTTATGGGATCTGGTGACATCTGTAGGGCCATCTAAAGGAAAACAGTCATGAGTGGTTTAAAATAAAAATGTCAAAATCTCCTATTTTCTATCTTTTGTTGGTGCTTTTATTGTCCAGATGCAACAAAAAGTCACTTTTGCAAATACTTAGTGTTTTTATGCTTTTATATCTTTGCCCATTTAACAGGCAAAAATATCTTTGTCTCATTATTTAAATATGCATTTCTGAGATTAATAGTGTTGCTTATATTTTTCTTTGCCTCTTCATCATTTCTATTTCTTACAAATGCATTCTTTATGATTTTGCATGTTTTTCTAATAAGGTGCATTGTTTTGTTAGAGATCTGTTTGTATTTCAAATACTTAATACAGCTGATAATGTTAATTAGTATATTTCCACATTATAATCTTTGCATAAATCTCACTTGATTAAAAAATCCTAAAATAAATTTCTGGATTTAAATTTCTTTTTGAAGATTCAAGATATCTTATTAATAGCTACTACAAACAGTAAGATAGCTCAATTAGATTACCAAGTACAAATTCAACATTTAAAAATCAGTAGTTTACATCTATTCAAACAATCTTTTGGAATATTTAATAGAAGAAAAGATTTCACATATAACTAAAAAAATATTAATATGTTTGTCAATAAAAATGTGAGACCTATGAAAAATAAAAATTAAAATACCACTGAAGGAAAAAAATAGCCTTTCTACAAATAGAAGGACCATATTATTGTGTAAATTAATTTGTAAATTTAACAAAATGTCAATGAAAACTTAATGGTTTTAAGCTATATCACCTGATGCTAAATTTAGTGAAAAAAAATAAGCATAGAAGGGGAACCAGCACTAAAACATATGAACACATTTTTAAAAGCCTAAATAATTTAAGAGTATCATACTGGTCAATTAGCAAAACAGAATGCCTAGAAGTAAATACACTCAGATACATATAGAAATTGAGTGTATAAAAATGACATCCTCTCAAATCACTGGGAAAAAGATTTGGTCAATAAATGTTATAGGGATAATTAAAGTAATATCCCTGCCTTACCTGATATACCATGATGAATTCCATATGTACCAAAGATATTTTTTAAATAACACAACCATTAAATAATAATAAGAAAACTTGAAATTTTTTTCTTTACAAATCTATAGTTAACAAGAACTATCTAACCTTTCATGACTCAAACTCCCCAAGTCATAAATTATTTCACTGGTACTTTTTGTTATGTAAAAATCAATTTTTTGTGGAAAGAAGAATCATGAACGAACTTTTTAGAAAGACACTAAGGGAGATATTTACAGTTCATATCACAAAGAGCTATCATTCCTAACATGTAAATTGACAAAATCATAACCCTTTCAAAGCATAGAAAAAGGAAATAAAATTTGCTATTAATAAACAACAAGATAGTTAACTTCACTCATTAAAAAACAGAAATGTAAATTAAAACTGTGAATGAAAGACTGTTTTCTCTCTCCATTGGCAAAAATCTAAAATAGCCAACATACTCTATTGATAGAACTCAGGAGAGGAAAGCATTTTCTCATGCATTCTGACAGCAGTGTGTAAAATTCACCCAGAATTATTGTGTTGTGTTCTATTTGATTCCTGGAATTGAGAAGGATTTTTTTGACATACATGGATATGCTGTTGTCTGGGACATAAATATTTAAGATCATTATTTCTTCCTGATTTGTGGTTCCCTTAAGCTGTATGAAATGTCCTTCTTTATCCTTTCTGACTAACTTTGGCTTCAAGTCCACTTTATCTGATATAAGGATGGAGACTCCTGCTTTTTTACTGAGTCCTTGTGTGTGGTATGTTTTTTCCCATCCTTTCACCTTTAGTCTATGGATGTCTTTTTCTATGAGTTGAGTCTCTTGAAGGCAGCATATTGTTGGGTCTTTCTTTTTAATCCATTCTGCCAGTCTATGCCTTTTGATTGATGAGTTTAGGCCATTAATATTCAGGGTTATTATTGAGATATGATTTGTATTCACAGTCATTTTGGCTTATTTTTGTTTTTTAACTTGACTTGGTTTCTCCTTTGATTGGCTTTTCTTTTAGGGTAGTTCCTCCCTTTGCTGACCTACATTGTTGTTTTTCATTTCCTCTTCATGGAATATTTTGCTGAGAATGTTCTGTAATGTAGGCTTTCTATTTGTAAATTCTTTTAACTTTTGTTTATCACAGAAGAATTTTGTTTTGTCTTCAAATCTGAAGGTTATTTTTGCTAGGTATAAGATTCTTGGTTGGCAACCATGTTTTTTCAGAGCTTGAAATATGTTGTTCCAGGCCCTTCTAGCTTTTAGGTTCTGGGCTGAGAAATCTGTTGATATCCGTATTGGTTTCCCCCATATGTAATCTGATGCTTTTCTCTCGCAGCCTTCAAAATCCTATCTTTATTTTGTATGTTAGGCATTTTCATTATAACGTGCCTTGGTGTGGATCTGTTGTGATTTTGTGGATTTGGTGTTCTGTAAGCCTCTTGTATTTGATTTTCCATTTCATTCTTCAGGTTTGGTAAATTTTCTGATATTATTTCATTGAATAGGTTGTTCATTCCTTTGGTTGTATCTCTGTGCCTTCATCAATCCTGATAATTCTTAAATTTGGTCTTTTCATGATGTCCCGTAGTTCTTGGAGGTTCTATTCATGATTTCTTACCATCTTCTCTGTTTGGGCAACTTTATTTTCAAGATTAAATATTTTGCCTTCATTATCTGAGGTTCTGTCTTCCAAGTGGTCTAGTCTGTTGGTGATGCTTTCCATTGAGTTTTTAATATGACTTATTGTTTCCTTCATTTCGAGAATTTCTGGTTTTTTTTTTTTTTTTTTGAGAATCTCTATCTCTTTGTTGAAATGATCTTTTGCTTCCTGCAGTTGCTCTTTCAACTGCTTATTAGTGTGATCATTCATTGCCTGCATTTGCTCTCTTATCTCATCCCTTGCTTTGTGGTTCATTTTAATTATGTACAGTCTGAACTCCTTTTTTGATCTTTCTTCTACCATGACATCATTGGATTCTATTAATATAGAATCTTGGTTTGTTTGGAACAATTTCTTTCCTTGTTTTTTTCACATATCTTCCCCTCTAGAAGTACAGATCTGGGGCATTGCAGTTTCCCCCCATAGGCTTATAGTGACCCTGCAGGTTTCCAAAACATCTTATTTGGCGGGGAGATCAATATTACAGCACCCAGTACAGACAATATGCAGCCCTAGATCAAATAGCCCCTATGAAGATGTTAACAATATTCTCATAATAAACAGAGAGGATGAGTCCAATTATTATGTTCAGTATAACAGATAAATTTGCAATGAAGTCTACAATTTCTAATGGTGGACAAAGAGGATGGGGAGGGATGTAGGATATAACTGTTAATGGTATAAGAAAAGATTATATAGAAGTACTAGATCATAGGAAGAGTGAAAGTGTAATCAAAAAAAGTTGGTTGTTAGCATGAGAAAAGGGAGAAAGATGCTCTGAGGAAACAGGAAAACAAAAGGAAAATAGAGAGAGTGAGAAAAATAAATAAAAACTCAAAAAATTTCAAAGAGGAGAAAAAAACCCCTACACTATAACTGTCATATACTATTCAAACCTCCCAGTCTTCAGTAGCCTGATGCATGATAGGTACCTGAAAATGAGCTTTCAGTCTCCAGCAGGTATCTCAGGATGGGATTGGCCCCACCTAAAAATGGCAGCTTCCACTTCCAGGATAATCCAAGATGGCTACACTGGCTTCCCAACATGTTGGCAAATGGGGAGCTGCAGTGCGGGTGCCAAGTTCATGTGGGATGTGGTCAGAGGGGCTGGGGTCCTGGAGAAGGGGTGATGTCAGTCAGGCTGAGGGGTCCTGCAGGTCTTGGCTGTTGTCCCAAAATTGTGGCAGCCACGTGTAACCAAACCTGCAGGTACTGTGACAGTGGACTTCCAGGCAACAGCAGGCAGCTGGCAATCCACTGGTGATCTGCAGGCGGTCTGCAGGCAGTCTGCAGGCTACTGGTAGATGATTGGCAGGTGGACCTCGGGCAGTGGGTGATAGGTAGGTGAAAGGCAGGCAATGGGCAGGCAAGAGGCAGGCAAATGGGCAAATGGTGGAGGATAGGTGGCACTCAGCGAGCGATCTGCACTCAAAATGTAGTCGATATGCTGGCAGACTGCAGGTGATTGAAGTGGACAAATGGGGTCACATCAGGGGCTTGATAAGCAGCACAGATTGTCTCACAGAGAAACAGATTTCCTCTGCTTGAAACCTGGGTTACAGAGCGACAAGGAACACAGCCTCCCTTCAGTCCGCCATCTTGGATCTCCATCTGGATTCAAATTTTAATATTTTACTTAAAATTTAAAAACAGCTTTATTGAAGTAAAATTGACATAAGCAAACTGCATCTATTTAAAGTATAAAATTTGATGAGTTTTGACATGTGTATATAACTGTAAAGCAATCAGCACCAGGCCCAAATGTTTCCACATTCTCATTTATAATTCTTTTCTCCCTGTACTCTTCCCCATACTTCATCTCTATGCACTTATTTTTCTGCTTTTTGTCAACATAGATTTTTTTCCTTTTTATAGAATTTTCTATACATGGAGTCATGCAGTATGAAATTTTTTGGTCTGTTTTCTTTCATATAGTATAATTATTTTGAGATTTATTCACGTTGTTGAATGCATTGATAATTTATTTCTTTTTGTCACTGAGTACTATTGCATAATATGGATATATTATATTCTGTTTATTCATTTACTTGTTGATGAACACTTGGGTTATTTCCAGTTTTTTGCCATTACAAATAAAGTTGTTATGAGCTATATTACTCATGAATTAAAAACTTATTCATGAATAAGTCTTTGTATATACATATGCTTCCAATAAGTACCTAGAAGTGGAATGGCTTGTTCATATAATAGGTGTATGTTTAACTTAAAAATTATTAAACAAGTCTGGGGATGTGGCTTAGTGGTAGAGTGCTTGCTTGGCATGCATGAAGCTCTGGGTTTGATCCCCAGCAGCATAGCAAGAAATATTTTTATATATTTATGCATAAAATATAGATTATATAAATATACTAAAATGTATTAAACACATGGTAAAATTAAAAACACTTTTACAGTGATCACCTGTGATCAACCACAAACTTTCATCATTAACACTTTATGTACTTGCTTTATCAGATAGCAATCCTTGCAATCATTCCTCTACCCACCAATCTATCTTATTTTTATTCCTTTTTTTTTTTACATTAAAAGTAACTGCAAACATCAGTATAGTTCATACTAGGTATTTCAATAAGCATATCATTAACTAGTATTCAATATTGAATACTTTTCTTGTGATATAAAGTTTACATATACTGAAGTGCACAAGTTTTAGTATACATTTGCTGAGTTTTGACAAATACATGCATGTGTACAGCACAAGCCCACATGAAGGTATAAAACAATTTCAGCACCCCAAAAAGTTGCCCATGATTGTGTTTAGTCAACCCCTACCTTCACTTCACCCTAAACTGGAACTTTCATACATCATTGGTGAGAAAAAAAAGCAGGATAGTCACTTGGGAAAAGTTCTGATGATATCTTATAAAGATAAACATTCACCTACCATATAATGCAGATATTTAACATGCAGGCATTTACCTAAGAGAAATAAAAACATAACTCACAGAAAGACTTGTACAAGAACATCAAAAACTCATTCACTTTTTAACAATATTGAGTCTTTCACCCAAAAACTTGGAATATCTTTCCATATTCATTTCTCAGTTTTTCTTCTGTGTTTTCTGGCTTACAGATTGTATGTCTTCCTTAACTTTTGTCAGATCTGTCCTTAAAATAGTTCAGTTGTTTTGTTATTGTAAATGATATTTTAAAAGTTCTAATTCTGATTCCACATTGCTATATTTTTGAAGCTTTTTTTTTTTTTTCTGCAGTGTTAGGCATCGAACCTAGGGCCTTGTGCTTGCAAGGCAAGCACTCTACTGACTGAGCTATCTCCCCAGCCCCTAGAACTATATTTTTGTATATTGATTTTGCACACTGTAGCATTGCTAGATTCACTTATTAGTTCTAATAGCTTCTTTCGTAGATTCTATCAGATTGTTACAGAGATGTCATCTGTAAATGAAGGCAGTTTTATATCTTTCTTTCCAGTCAAGATGGTTTTTGTTTCATTTTCTTGCCTATTCTTGCTGGAATCTTCAGTACAATGATAAATAGGAGTGGCAAAAGCAGATATTCTTTTCGTGTTTCTGTTGTTAGGTGGCAAAATTTTAGGTTTTTACCATTAAGTTTGATATTAGTTGTAGGTTTCATGGTTATTTTTTATTGTGTTGAGGAAATTCCCTTTTATTCCTAGTTTGCTGAAAATTTCAGCAGGAATGGATGTTGGGTTATGTCAAATGCTTTATATATATGTCTACTGAGATGATCATATAGTTTTTTATGTTTTCAGTTTGGTGATATGGAGAATTATATTAATTAAAGTACAAATGAAGATAATCCTAAAAATATACTACTGGATTATAATTTTCAATAATTTTTTTAGGATTTAAAATTCTTATATGTGAGTTAATTATATTTTCCCCATTTTTAAAGGTTTTATTATCAAGGTTATGCCATCTGGTCAAATGAATGAGGAAATACTTATTTTTCTATACTCTTTAGCATATGAATTATATATTCCTCTTTAAGATGTGCAAGAATGAATCTGTGAAACCACATGGGACTATAAACCTAATATCTTTGGGGGAATATTTTTTGGCATGCTTAACAAATTCTTTGATATTGTTCTAGCATATCTACTACCCTTGCATTAAAGATTTCATTATATGTGTGTGTGTATATGTATATATCTTTATACATACATGTTATATATATGTATATATGTGTATATATCTTTATATATACATGTGTGTGTGTCTGTGTGTGTGTGTATATATCTTTTCTCTTTCTTTCCTTCCTTCCTTCTCTTCTTTTTCTTTTTTCCACCTCCAATATTGGGAATTAAATCCAGAGCCTTGCACATACTAACCAAGTATTCTACCACTGAGTTATATCCCCAGTCCTTTTAATTTTATTTTGAGGCAGAGTCTTGCTACATTGCTGAGGCTGGCCTGAAACTTGTGATCTGATTCTTCTTCCTCAAGCTCTCAAGTAACTGGGACTAAAGGTGTGTATCACCATGCCTGGTTCAGAAAGGTTTTATTTAATAGAGATTTAAAATCTTTATATTTGTTTGTGTTTCCTTTATCATTTCCTGTGCTGTATGTTTGTGTTTTTCCTTCTCACATTATTGTTTTTTTAAAATGAAACATCTATTTAAATAATTAATCATTTAATTAATTTCTCCTGTGAACTGCTGTATTTTATTTTCCATTACATTTTTCTTAAATTGACCTTTCTTAAATTGTTTTTTTTATGCTCCTGTTCTTAAACTATGTGACTTGGGCAAATTAAGCTTGCTAAAACACCACTGTGTATATTATTATTATTATTTAATTAGAACTTTTTGCTTATATATAATAGTTGGGTTCATCTCAACAAACTCATAACCCACTGTGTATATCAAATGAGATAATGCATAGAAAGGATAATACAGTGTCTGGCACATAATAAATCCTTGTAAATGTTAGCTTTACTATTATTCTGAACTTCAGTCTATCTGCTTATATTTATATATCCTTTATTATTGTATAGGTCCCTTCAAAGTAAAGAGTCCCTCTTATTCACCCTTGTACCCTGTAGTACTCAGCACGAAGCTTTCATTATTTATTAGGTGAATGATTACTTCCCTATATACTACACCTCTGTGTTCGAAGAGTCAATCTTCCATCACATAAAACACCTACTCTCCCCTAATTATATCTCAGTGAATGTTCAACTTCTGAATAAGTAAGAGTTGATGTTGGTTTAAACAAATTGTAGCATATTAACAAGATCTGTCATTTTTCTAGAATTCAGCAATTCAAATTTAGACTTGCTGTTCTCAAGACAGCTGCAAATGTTTATTTTCCATCTTCAACATATAATTTATGGTAAAATGCACAATTAGATACTTGGAAAAATGTAACATGGCTTATTTGATTATTGGCATGAATAGATTTGACATATCATAATAATATAGCAAGAAGACAGCTTCTTGATGAAAGATGCTATTTTGCTGTGAATTATAAATATGTATTGCAGTTCTTCCTATATGAAGATGATATCACTGGATGTGGGTATTTGGTTTGATTCTTTTCTTTTCTTTTCAGTATTGAGGATTGAATTCAGGGGAACTCTACCCACTGAGCTACGTCTCCAGTGCTTTGTTTTTTTCAAAGTTTGAGACAGGGCTTCCCTAAGTTGCTGAGGTTGTCCTCAAACTTGTTATCCTCTTGTCTTAGCCTCTTGGATAGTAGGAATTACAGGCTGTTTTGATTCTTAAAATAATACATTTAGGTTTAGGGTAAGATACCATATTTTAAAAAAATCCATATTGAAGAATAATAAAGATACTTATAATAGAAAGAGTAGCTACTGCTGTGTACTGTATGCCTCCTATGTGCCAGACAATGAACTAGTATTTTATATTTATTAATTTTGTTATGGTAATAATCCAGCATGGCGTATATTATTTCTGTTTAACAGATGAGGAAACTGAGGCTTAGCAATTACCACAAACTTAGTGCTTAAAACAACAGAAATCTATTCTTCCACAGTTGTGGGAATCAGAAGTCTGAAATCAAGGTGTTGGAAGAGCTGGTCCTTTTTGGAGGCTCCAGAGAAGCATTCATTCCTTGGCTCTTCTAGTTTTTGGTGACTGTTGGATTCTTTAGCTTATGGCCACATCACTCCAATCTCTGCCTCCCTTTTCGTATTGCCTTCTCCTCTGTGTGGTGTCTACTCTGTGCATCTTTTAAGGATGTTTGTGATAGCATTTGGGGCCCCCTAGGACAGTCAGGATAGTTTCTGCACTTCAAGCCCTTTAATTAATCATATCTACAAAAGTTTCACCATATAAGGTAACAGTCATAGGTTCCAGGGTTTAAAACCCGGATTTACCCTTTGGAGCCATTATCTGTCTACTTCTGTGGGATTAAGTAGCTTAACCAAAATCTAGAACTAATAAGGGTAATTGTGAGAACTGAACTCTGATTATTTGACTTCAGAGTTTGAACTCAAAGTGGTCATTTGTAAGATAGCTGTCCTCTCAGGAAGTGGTGATGCTGAGTCAGACATAGAAGAGTAGGGTTGCCAGGATTTTCAGAGCAGGAGGGGAGGTCATGTAATACCTCCTCTCAACCTCGGTTTCTTTACTTAAAATAACTACCCAGAATGAGGAACATGGGTGTTTAGTGTAAGTGACTGTGGCACAGGACAAAGGCCAAATCCTTGGATCCTCTGGAGAGATTCACAGTGTCTTACACAAGAGATTTATTTAAAAGAGCTAAGAAGCATAAGTTAGGCAGGGAATCACAATGGAAGCACTTATGACTGGGGTGGCCCAATTGATCCTACAACATAGAATATTTTCATCCCTGCTCATACTTTTTTGTTTCCTATAGTGACCAGTTGGTCTGAGCAGTTGGTACTAAGGCCAGATGATTTCATAGGCTGGAAGAAATATTCTGTTGGGGACGAAGACACCTAACATCTGGTTTGGATTTTGAACTAAGGCAGTGACTACAAAACAGAATATTTTTCTGCTCAATTCAAGAAGGCCACAGGATCCTAAAGTGTGTGTTAAAGTCTGGTTGTCATCTTGCTCTGTTTACCAGAGCGGATAATATTCTAAACACACACAAATTTAGATTCCTTTTAACATTTTAAAGTAATCAGGGTCACAACTTCCATAAAATGTAGTTTAAAAAAAGTCCACATTGTTAAGAAAGTGAAAATATTTCAAATTATATTGAACACCATGTAGATGGAATTATTCAAAGGGAAATAACATAATTTGAAAAGTCACTGTTGTCAACTTTAGATAATGTCAGCTTTAAAAAATGGAATGTAAAAATACCTGCAAAAAAGCACATACATTGTGTATAATATAATAGTGGCACAAAACATTCACCTCCCCTTTCCTGATGAGAATGAAAAGGTCACAATTAAGTGGAAAGTTACTGTAGCTTTGACCAAGAAAAACAGGGAGGAAAATTTTCTTCCCATTGTCAAGGATTAACCATTTTTGGATCAATTATTCCTGCTCAGGATAATTTTAATACCAAAACCTAAGGAAATTTGATATTTAAATTTTATCATATGAGGGCTCTATCAAAGAACATATATAAGAACCAAAACTTGGGGACAGTTTATAAGCTTTTAATATTTAACTTTTTGCATGATCGTTAAAAACTTTGGATAATTCATGGACATATTGCTTCCAATATATACAGAAAAGGTAAAAGAATTGCATAGTGAATATCTCTATACCCACCATTTAGATTAAATGTTGACAAACTACAGCTTGTTGGTCAATTCTAATTTCCTTGATCTATTTTTGTAAATAAAGTTTTATTGGAACACATTCATGACCATTAATTCCCATCTGTGTCTGGCTGCTTTTGCAAAATAGCGGTGTTGAATACTTTTGACAGACTGCAAAACCTAAAGTATCTACTGTCTGACCTTTTGCAGAGAAAGTTTATCAACCCCTGATTTAAATAATCAGTTTTTAACATGTTGATATACTTGCTTTATCACTTATTCATCCATCAATCCATTATAACCTTATTGTTAACAGGAGAAAAATACAAACTAGTAGATATAAACTAGTCATTTGGTAGCTGGGTATGGCAGTGCACACCTGCAATCTCAGCAACTTGGGAAGTTGAGTCAGGAGGACTGCAAATCTGAGGCCAGCCTCAGGAACTTAGTGAGAACTTCTCTCAAAATAAAATATAAAAAGACTGGGAATATAGCTCAATGGTAGAGTACTCCTGGGTTCAACTCCCAGTACTGGGGAAAAAAAAGTCATTTAGTGCTTAGATTCATTCCTTAAGTAGTTAAGGACTATTACTATTATTAAAAAAGATTATAAGCAATTCAAAGAGGGAAAAATCATTTAACTTTTCTATTTAGCATTATAATTAGGCTTATTTTCAGCCATCTTATAGATAAAATTAGTTAAATGTTAAATGGAAAAATCAGATTAACCAAGCTTCTGAATTTTACTTTAGTTCTGCCTGAATCACATAAATTTACTTAAATTTTGATGTCCTCAAATCTAGTGCTTGGTGGCTGTTATCCAGGCTGTATTTGCATTCCAAAGGACAAAATTTCTCAATATAGTTGAGTAAAAATTAAGTTTTACCCTTTAAAAGTAGAAATACATATTGTTGGTTGTTAATAATAATAATAATACTCTATGGTTAGAGTTGTTAACATTTATGTATTGAACTCTATAAGAATGATTCCTTGAGTTCTTTCCAAGCTGAGGACAGAATTAGAGTTCTAGGTACTTGGGGCATATGAAGATGGATCAGATAAAGATTCTTTCCTCAAATCATCAAGTTGAAAGTGGGAGATACGATATGGACACAACTATGATAAGACACAGTGGAAGTATTTTGATGTGCTAAGAGTATAAGGAGTGCTGTTGGCATAGAGGAAGTGTAAGTTTGGTAATTATTCTAGTAAGGTGAGCAACTGAAAGAAATAGCAATTGATTTGGGACTTTAAAGACTGATGTCATTTGGAAATGTGGAGAGGAAAATGAAGGACAGTCTTCAAAAAGTAAAGTTGGAAGAGTGTATTAAAACACCAAATGAATTTGGCTTTCTGGGGAGATATGAAAAGCTTGTGAAATTCAAACACACTTATGAAATCTATTTAGGGCTTCCTTTATCATTGACTCCTCATGACTCATAATCAAGGGACAACTTTTGGTAAAACAAACAATAATCTTATGACATTGCAGTTTACTGGAGGATAGTTGCTAATCATTCTCTTTCTGTTAGTGCATTAGAAGTTAGATTAAATTCTTGCTGAAGAAAAAGTTTCCCAATTTCTCACTGGCTTAAATGAGTTAATACAAATATATGTAAATACATGTCTACAAATACGTAAACAATCAAAAGTATGGTCAAATGTTTAAGTATGATGATAATCATCATAGTGTTATCTACATGAAGCACTAGAAAATATGACCATATTCAGTATAAGGGCTGCTAAATTATGATACTTCAGTGAGATAAATGCAGGTCCTAAAAATTATTTCTTCTGATGAATTTTTAATGATACAGGAAACAGCTATGGTCTAATGCTTCAAGATAAAAGCAATATACAAAAGGGAAATCTGAAGATCGCATTATATAACAGGTGCCAAATTTTGAATCTACTGCTTATTTTTAACAAAGGAATTTCAGCTGAAGAAATGAAACAAAATAGTTTGGGAAATGGAAACCCTGCTTTCTGGTAAGAATTTTGTCAAGATAATATATGCTCCCTGTTTGATAAAAAAATTTATAAAAACATTTTTTTCCTGGGTTTTGGTGACATGGCTTATTGAGATTCTCCATATTGTCTTCATTCTTCATCTCAAGTACATGTTAATAACAGACAAAATAATGCAACAAAAAATTTAAATCCGATAGCCAAGCTCAAACTAATGAAAGAGAACTCCCTGGATGCCAAAAGCAATTAAGGAATATGATGCCTGATGTGTAACTACTTAACCTGATATCACAATGGTTCAGGAACATAGGAGTCTGGAAATACACTATGGGACCAGGGGCTGAAGATTTAATATCTATATTTGAGGACAGAAGTTGTGACCTTGGATCCTTAGAAGACAGGAAACTAAATCTAAGACCTCTTCATGGAGCTAGAACCCATGTAGAAGCAAGTACCAAACCTCTCTGTAGCAGCTCTTCTGTAATACAGAACACATGACATTCCCACAGGCAACCCAGCCCCCACTAAATCCCTGTTAGACACATGCTTGCAGTGAAATACAAACCTATAAGGGAGAAATACTCCCTGAGGGAGGGTCAACAGATCAAATAAGAGAATTAGCAACCCACATATTTGAGATAAAAAAACTGAAAGATATTAAAACATGTTTAAAATGATACAATAGATAACTAGACCTGGTGATCAGTCAAGATGGCACATGAAATTAACCATTGCAGCCTTGTGCCCAGACTGGCATTTCTTTTTCTGCACTCTAGTCTTATCTACTTGATTTGAGTCAATGATTCCAGCAGATCAGGGGCTCACTAAGCAAAGTTGAAGGTGAAGTCCTTTGAAAAAATGAAAGAGTAGCTTTTGTTTGATGCTATTAGTATCTGTGAATTACTTTATAAGGAATTACTTGTCTTTTCAATGAACTTGGAGAAGAACACATTGACTCCGGTGAATTAAGGTCCTTGAAAAGTGCAGTTTTTAGACTTCCTTATTTAAAAGACTCTAAGCTAATAAGACTGTCTAACCTTTAATTCTTGTAAGCTTTTTAGACTTAAATAATTGGTTTATTTTGAGACAACAAACAAATTCTGACATTTACTATATTTTTCGATTATATCATTCCTCACTGGAACTTGACCTCCTCTTAAAAATTTTTTCCTTGAGTGACATCATGGGAAACCTGTATCCTCATAGGTAGGAGATGTTTTGCCAGGGAGCTTTCTTCTTTCTTGCCTAGTGATACTAATTTTTGCACTTGGACAGTCTGATGTGAAGGACAAGTATACAAAAGAGTAACCAACTTGGAAAACTTCAGGCATAATTACTCCTACAAGAAATGTAATAAAACAAAAACAAATGAGAAAAAATAAAGAAAAAATGAGTTTTTTAAAAAAAAATATATTGGTTATTAATTTTTTTCACCTAATAATATCCATGCATGATTTGTTCATGAAGTTTGTCAGTGGTTCTAGTCCTTGTTGCAGGTGCTGGGCATTTACTAGTGCACAAGACAGACAAAGCCCCTGTGCTACACTGTAATTGGGCTGGATAGATAAGAAGCAAAATGAATTAGAAAATCATATAGATTAAAAGGTGTTTAGTGGTATAGATGCTCAGGGAAGGCCCCACTAAAAAGGTGACATTTGGGCAAAGACCTGAATGAACTGCAGGAATGAACATGTGAACATCTGAGCAGAATATTTCAGGCAGTAAGTGCAAAATCTGAGTATAGAGGCTATGATGGAAAAGTTATCAGTGAATACAGAGGATTTGTAATGAAAAACTATGGACCCTTCTTCCATTTCTTACTCTGACTGCTCCACTACCCAAAGGCAACTCTCTTTATTTCTTCTCAATTATTTCTGTTTTCAGTTCTGGTGTTTATTTCCAGGTCCCAAATTAACATGTGTATGTAGCTCCATTTTGATTTATCGACTTTAAATATTACCTGTTAACCTCTTGCATCAGGTGAGGATTTAATTCATACCATTCTACCTTCTCTCCTTACTCCTTCCAGTATTTGATAGGTATACATGAGTTTAGTTGTAACATTAGTTACCATTATAACTTTAATATGCTTATACTTGTATTTCTGGTTCCATTGATTTTGTGAGGAAAGAACAGGGAAGTGCAGATAGATTGTAGGGATGGATTAAGGTCAGAAATGTGGATATAAGCACAAAGTCTAGGGCCTTTGAAAAGTTGCATGGAGGTCAAGCTGATTAGAGTCTAGATCAGCCTCTATGGACAAAGATGATGAAATGTAAGTACCAGTGATCAAAGTGCAAACAGAGATCAAGAGTGGCAAGTACAAATGGGTCTGGGCCCATGTGGGGGAACTACTCATGGGGAGACTAGAGTTTGAGGACAAGAAATTTGAACATCTAGACAGAGTGAGACACTAAACTTTCTTCCATGATCAGAGAAAAATTATCTTTATTATGGCGACATTCCAACTCTTTGAGGGTATTCTGTGATACTTGTTTGCTTATTTGACAGGAGATCCCATATGTACTTTAAATCTCAAGCGGGCTTCCCTTCTAGAATGCATTTCCCAAGTTTCTTGGCCAACTAATTTCTATCTACATTTCACCTAGGAGGCAGGGTGGAGAAAATAAAAACAAAGGGTAAGTCAGGGTGTTCTATTCCTCACTTCTCTGTTTTCGGGGGTATCTTGAATTTCCCATCCTCCGCTCTGTAGTCTTGGCTTCTGGGTTTGCTAGTTTTGAATCTCTGGATTGCCTCATCATCCTTTGTTTGGCCTCTTAATTTTTCCCGTACCTTATAACTGATTTCCAGCATAAACTTTTCTGCATTAAATCCATTGTCATGGGCTCTGTTTTCCCAAGAAAACTCTGATAATGTGTACTCTAGACACTGACAACATTTTCCAAGTACTGGAATAAACCCATTGATTCCTGAGTTTAGAGAGATTCTCTATTATCACTACTATTTTTTAAACCTAAGACTTGGTTTTCATTCCTGTCAGTTCACACATGATTATCGTTATATGCCTCTAGCAACAGAACCTCAGAAAAAATGCTGGACACTGAAATTGCCTTTGGTGGCTGTCAGCTCAGATGGAGTATGTCAAATGGTGATAGAGTCACAAAATGTTGTAGGTCAACTGACCATTTAGATGTAAATAAATCATTTGAGCAAATGGCATTCACCAAGCTCTTTCCAAAGGAAAAACTGTGGGACTGTCGGCTTAAATAAAAACTTCATAATTCCAGAATGTTACCAGATAACTAGTGAATTAGCCACCTAACTCGTATCTATGAGGAGGTTCCAGATGTAATTGTGGGAAGTATGGACTGAGTTACTGTCATTATAATTTTTGACAGTGTGGTAGAATCAAAGATAAATGATCAATAAGCATAATTTAAACATAAACCATTGTGAAAAGGTACTTAGTGCAGGACTTTACAAAGAACAACACTAGACAAGTGTGGAGCGTCAGAGAAATGAACTTTTTGAGGTGGTAATTAAGCGAATGAAAAAAGGCAAACCAATTAACAAAATTTAGACGTTCAGAAAGTCTTTGACACAAAGTAATAGGATGTCATCTCGCCATTCAAATTGGAAAGGATTTTAAATTTTATGATAATAATACTGGAGGGAAAAATAGTTACTCTGATTGGCAAACCAGTACACTTCTGGGAAATAATAAGGCAATATATATCTTAAGTCTTTAATGAGTTTCATTCAGCATTTTCACTGCTAAGAATTTATCAAGAGGCGAGAATGACCCCCGGGATCTACCAAAGCCGCACCCTGCTGCATCTCTGCGTCCAGCGCCTGCGTCTCGCCACGTCGTCCCGCCACATCGTCCCCATGCCCAAGAGAAAACCTGAAGGGGATGCTAAAGGAGATGAAGCCAAGGTGAAGGACGAGCCACGGAGAAGATCCACAAGGTTGCTGCTAAACCTGCTCCTCCAAAGTCAGAGGTCAAGCCTAAAAAGTCCCCTGCAAAGAAGGGAGAGAAGGTACCCAAAGGAAAACAGGGAAAAGCTGACGCTGGCAAGGATAGGAATAACCCCGCAGAAAAGAGAGATGCCAAAACAGACCAGGCACAGAAAGCTGAGGTGCTGGAGATGCCAAGTGAAATATGGGCATTTTTGGTAACTGTGTACTTCTGGTGACTGTACAGTTTGAAATACTATTTTTATCAAGTTTTATAAAAATGTAGAACTTTGTTTTACTTTTTTTTTTTTTTAAGCTATGTCGTTAGTACACAGAACACTTCATTGTTGTTTTCCGGGGAAGGAGCATAGGTCACTAGTAGAATGTTTCCAAAGCTGGATGGATTGCTGTGGGGAAAAACACCTTTCCCTGCTAGTTTTGAGAGACTTCCTCTTGTCTCCCAAGAGGAGGGATTACCTGAGGTTGGCACACATAGCCACCTTGGCACAAATGCTTTGCTGTATGGGAAAACTCAAATTCATCTTATGTCCTCCTCTCCCTCTCTGCCTTCGGCATAGAATTAACTCTCCTAAACTCAGGCCTGTTGGGATCTGTCTCCCAACAATTGGTTTTACCAGTGTGTCGGGCAATCTGGACTTTCCAGTGACATCATTGAGATATTGTCCCTCAGAAGAGCAGTAGTTCCTTTTGTAGATTGTGGATCTATAGATAAATAATTTTTGCCATTTTCATTTCATTTCCTGAAAGTCAGGGTTGGCTTGTGAAAAGTTGTTAAACAACATGTTAGAGTGAAATGTCAACCCTCACTCTAAGCTTTCCCTGCTCAGAACATCAAATGAAGACTTCACTGAGTTTTGTAGTGGCTTTCTGATTTTGGTAGTCCATCCAAGAAGGGAGTTTGAAAGTTGTTGTGTACTGTTAATGATTGTCTGCCCTTGTCCTGCCTGAAATACCATGCTTGTTTATGAAAAGTATCTCTAATAAAGCTCGATACAGTTTGGCTTGGAAAAAAAAAAAGAATTTATTCTATGGAAATAATTATGGATAGAGACTTTGATTTATCATGACAGTTTATTTTAGTATAACTTATGACTGAAAGAAAAACCTCACATCTTCATCAAAAGGTATTTGGTTATGTAAATTAAGATGTAGATATAAAATGGTATAAAATCATTATAAAAATGGTGTGTAAGAATTAGTAAAGATATTGGGGAAATGTCTATAATTTATAGATAAATAAAAAAATCAAGTAATGTGGTTTTCTTTTTTCTATGAATGATTCTATTGTTGAATATTGAAGAATAAGTTTATTTTGTAAATAAAGTATCATATTATAAAATTTGCCTGAATTCTATTTTTTTTTTTTTTTGTGGGTGATTTATTTTTTTATTTTTTTTTATTTTTTATTGTAAACAAATGGGATACATGTTGTTTCTCTGTTTGTACATGGCGTAAAGGCATACCATTTGTGTAATCATAAATTTACATAGAGTAATGTTGTTTGATTCATTCTGTTATTTTTTCCCTTCCCCCCACCCCTCCCACCCCTCTTTACCCCCTATACAGTAGTTCCTTCCTCCATACTTGCCCCCCTCCCTAACCCTAACTCTAACCCTAACACTAACCCTTCCCTCCCCCCCATTATGTGTCATCCTCCACTTATTAGTGATATCATTTGTCCTTTGGCTTTTTGAGATTGGCTTATCTCACTTAGCATGATATTCTCCAATTTCATCCATTTGCCTGCAAATGCCATAATTTTATCATTCTTTATGGCTGAGTAATATTCCATTGTATATATATACCACAGTTTCTTTATCCACTCATCAATTGAAGGGCATCTAGGTTGGTTCCACAGTCTGGCTATTGTGAATTGAGCAGCTATGAACATTGATGTGGCTGTATCTCTGTTGTATGCTGATTTTAAGTCCTTTGGGTATAGGCCAAGGAGTGGGATAGCTGGGTCAAATGGAGGGTCCATTCCAAGTTTTCGAAGGAATCTCCACACTGCTTTCCAGAGTGGCTGCACTAATTTGCAGCCCCACCAGCAATGTATGAGTGTACCTTTGTCCCCACATCCTCGCCAACACCTGTTGTTGCTCGTATTCTTGATAATCGCCATTCTAATTGGGGTGAGATGGAATCTTAGGGTGGTTTTGATTTGCATTTCTCTTATTACTAGAGATGTTGAGCATTTTTCCATATGTTTGTTGATTGCTTGTACATCTTCTTCTGTGAAGTGTCTATTCATTTCCTTAGCCCATTTGTTGACTGGATTATTTGAATTCTTGGAGTAGAGTTTTTTGAGTTCTTTATAGATTCTGGAGATTAGTGCTCTATCTGAAGTATGATTGGCAAAGATATTCTCCCACTCTGTAGGCTCTTTCTTCGCATTGCTGATAGTTTCCTTTGCTGAGAGAAAGCTTTTTAGTTTGAATCTATCCCAGTGGTTGATTCTAGCTTTTATTTCTTGTGCTATGGGAGTCCTATTAAGGAAGTCTGGTCCTAGACCAACAAGGTGAAGATTTGGACCTACTTTTTCTTCTATAATCTGCAGGGTCTCTGGTCTGATTCCAAGGTCCTTAATCCATTTTGAGTTTAGTTTCGTGCATGGTGAGAGATATGGGTTTAGTTTCATTCTGTTGCATATGGATTTCCAATTCTCCCAGCACCATTTGTTGAAGAGGCTATCTTTTCTCCATTGCATATTTTTGGCCCCTTTGTCTAGTATGAGAAAATTGTATTTATTTGGGTTTGTGTCCGTGTCCTCTATTCTGTACCATTGATCTACCTTTCTATTTTGGTACCAATACCATGCCGTTTTTGTTACTATTGCTTTGTAGTAGGGTTGAATATCTGGTATTGCAATACCCCCTGTTTCACTCTTCCTGCTAAGGATTGCTTTAGCTATTCTGGGTTTCTTATTCTTCCAGATGAATTTCATAATTGCTTGCTCTATTTCTGTAAGGCACGTCATTGGGATTTTAATTGGAATTGCATTGAATTTGTATAGCACTTTAGGTAGTATGGCCATTTTGACAATATTAATTCTTCCTATCCAAGAACATGGAAGATCTTTCCATCTTCTAAGGTGTTCTTTAATTTCTTTCTTTAGTGTTGTATAGTTCTCATTGTAGAGGTCTTTCACCTCTTTTGTGAGATTGATTCCCAAGTATTTTATTTTTTTCGAGGCTATTTTGAATGGGGTAGTTTTCCTAATTTCTCTTTCTGAAGATTCATCACTTAGGTATAAAAATGCCTTGGATTTATGGGCATTGATCTTGTAACCTGCTACTTTACTGAATTCACTTATGAGTTCTAAGAGTTTTCTGGTGGAATTTCCAGGTTCCTCTAAATATATAATCATGTCATCAGCAAACAGGGATAGTTTGAGTTCTTCTTTTCCAATTCGTATCCCTTTAATTTCTTTGGTTTGTCTAATTGCTCTGGCCAGAGTCTCAAGAACGATGTTGAATAGAAGTGGTGAAAGAGGGCATCCCTGCCTTGTTCCAGTTTTAAGGGGGAATGCTTTCAGTTTTTCACCATTTAGAATGATATTGGCCATGGGCTTAGCATAAATGGCCTTTACAATGTTAAGGAATGTTCCCACTATCCCTATTTTTTCTAGTGTTTTGAGCATGAAGGGGTGCTGTACTTTATCAAATGCTTTTTCTGCATCTATTGAAATAATCATGTGATTCTTGACTTTAAGTCTATTAATATGGTGAATTACGTTTATTGATTTCCTGATGTTGAACCAACCTTGCATCCCTGGGATGAAACCCACTTGATCATGGTGCACTATCTTTTTAATATGTTTTTGTATGCGATTTGCTAAAATTTTGTTGAGAATTTTCGCGTCGATGTTCATTAAGGATATTGGTCTGAAATTTTCTTTCCTTGATGAGTCTCTGTCTGGTTTAGGTATCAGTGTGATATTGGCTTCATAGAATGAGTTTGGTAGGGTTCCCTCCTCTTCTATTTTATGGAATACTTTGAGAAGTATTGGAATGAGCTCTTCTTTAAAGGTTTTGTAGAACTCGGCTGAGAACCCATCTGGTTCCGGACTTTTCTTTGTTGGTAGGCTTTTGATGACTTCTTCTATTTCAGTACTTGAAATTGGTCTATTTAAATTGTTTATGTCCTCCTCGTTCAGTTTAGGCAATTCATATGTCTCTAGAAACCTGTTGATGTCTTCGAAATTTTCTATTTTGTTGGAGTATAGATTTTCAAAATAGCTTCTAATTATGTTTTGTATTTCAATCCTGTCTGTTGTGATATTTCCTTGTTCATTCCGAATTTTAGTGATTTGGGTTTTCTCTCGTCTTCTCTTTGTTAGTGTGGCTAAAGGTTTATCAATTTTGTTTATTTTTTCGAAGAACCAACTATTTATTTTGTCAATTTTTTGTATTGTTTCTTTTGTTTCAATTTCATTGATTTGGGCTCTGATTTTAACTATTTCCTGTCTTCTACTACTTTTGGTGCTGTTCTGTTCTTCTTTTTCTAGGGCTTTGAGCTGTAGTGTTAGGTCGTTTATTTGTTGAGTTTTACTTCTTTTATTAAATGCGCTCCATGAAATAAATTTCCCTCTAAGTACTGCTTTCATAGTATCCCAGAGATTTTGATATGATGTTTCTTTGTTCTCATTTACCTCTAAGAATTTTTTAATTTCCTTCCTAATATCTTCTGTTATCCATTCATCATATAATAGCATATTGTTTAATCTCCAGATGTTGGAATAGTTTCTGTGTTTTACTCTTTCATTTATTTCTAACTTCAATCCATTATGATCTGATAGAATACAAGGTAGTGTCTCTATCTTCTTGTATTTGCTAACATTAGCTTTGCGGCATAATATATGGTCTATTTTAGAGAAGGATCCATGTGCTGCTGAGAAGAAAGTGTATTCGCTCTTGGTTGGATGGGATATTCTATAAATGTCCGTTAAGTCTAAATTATTGATTGTGTTATTGAGATCTATGGTTTCTTTGTTCAATTTTTGTCTGGAAGATCTGTCCAGTGGTGAGAGAGGCGTGTTAAAATCACCTAGTATTATTGTGTTGTGGTCTATTTGGTTTCTGAAATTGAGAAGGATTTGTTTGACATACATAGATGAGCCACTGTTTGGGGCATAGATGTTTATGATTGTTATATCTTGCTGATTTATGCTTCCCTTAAGCAGTATGAAATGACCTTCTTTATCCCTTCTGACTAACTTTGGCTTGAAGTCCACATTATCGGAAATGAGGATGGATACTCCAGCTTTTTTGCTGAGTCCATGTGCATGGTATGTTTTTCCCCATCCTTTCACCTTTAGTCTATGGGTATCTTTTTCTATGAGGTGAGCCTCTTGCAGGCAACATATTGTTGGATCTTTCTTTTTAATCCAGTCTGCCAGTCTATGTCTTTTGATTGATGAATTCAGGCCATTAACATTCAGGGTTATTATAGAGAAATGATTTGGTTTCCCGGTCATTTGGTTCATTTTTAAAATTTTGTTTATTTATTTGTTTGACACAACTTGTTTCCTCCTTTATTTGACAATTCCTTTAGGATAATTCCTCCCTTTGCTGATTTGCTTCTTTGTTTTTCATCTCTTCCTCATGGAATATTTTGTTGAGAATGTTCTGTAATGCTGGCTTTCTTTTTGTAAATTCTTTTAGCTTTTGTTTATCATGGAAGGATTTTATTTCATCGTCAAATTTGAAGGTAAGTTTTGCTGGGTATAAGATTCTTGGTTGGCATCCATTTTCTTTCAGGGTTTGAAAAATGTTGTTCCAGGCCCTTCTAGCTTTTAGGGTCTGGATTGAAAAATCTGCTGATATGCGTATTGGTTTCCCCCTGAATGTAATTTGGTTCTTTTCTCTCACAGCCTTTAAAATTCTGTCTTTATTTTGTATGTTAGGTATTTTCATTATAATGTGCCTTGGTGTGGGTCTGTTGTAATTTTGTGTATTTGGAGTCCTATAAGCCTCTTGAACTTGATTTTCCATTTCATTCTTCAGATTTGGGAAATTTTCTGATATTATTTCATTGAATAAATTGTTCATTCCTTTGGCTTGTTTCTCTAGGCCTTCCTCAATCCCAATAATTCTTAAATTTGGCCTTTTCATGATATCCCATAGTTCTTGTAGATTCTGTTCATGATTTCTTACCATCTTCTCTGTTTGTTCAACTTTGTTTTCAAGGTTAAATATTTTGTCTTCAATGTCTGAGGTTCTGTCTTCCAGGTGTTCTATCCTATTGGATATGCTTTCTATGGAGTTCTTAATTTGGTTTATTGTTTCCTTCATGTCAAGGATTTCTGTTTGGTTTTTTTTCAATATCTCTAACTCTTTATTGAAATGCTCTTTTGCTTCCTGTATTTGCTCTTTTAACTGTCGATTGGTGCGATCATTCAATGCTTGCATTTGCTCTTTCATCTCATCATTTGCTTCTCTGATCATTTTAATTATGTACATTCTGAACTCCTTTTCTGTCATTTCTTCTGCCATGTTGTCATTGGGTTTTATTGATGTAACATCTAGATTTGTTTGCAGCATTTTCTTTCCTTGTTTTCTCATATTGTTCAGGTATCAGTGGACCGCTGAGATATTGCAGATTTCCTCTATAGACTTACAATGTCCCTGAAGATTTCTATATATATTCCCCCTTAGCCTTCAGTAGGCTGAAGTCTTGGAGGAAGTTGATAATGCGGTGCTCCACAAGGAAGCTGCCTCTCTAGGAGTGGTGGCCTTCAGGTGGGGTATAATCCCTGCTAGTGGGCAGAGGTGCCTCCACTTGTTAACCAATGGTCATCCAAAGGGGACCTAGGCTGCGGGCTGAGGCAAGGCCTGTTTGGGCCTGAGTCTCTGGTTTTACCGTCCTTGTGGGGAAACCTCACCCAGCAGGGAAGACTTACCCAGTGGGGATGTCTCGCTGGTCAGTTCCCTCCTAGAGGTTCCCCTCAATTTACAGCTACCGCCTGGGCTGGGCTGCCTTCCTCTGCAAAGTTCCCAGGGGCCCGGCCCTACCTCCTGGGCCTGGGAGCCTCACCCTTTGCAAATGAATCTCCTTAGGCTGCCCCTCCTCAGAGAATCTGCCCGCAGGCCTGGAACCTTCGCTCCGCCCTAAGCCTGTCTCTGTGCGGCTCTTCCACCCAGAAGCCTCCTAGATCCTGGGACCCTGCTCTGCACCTAATCGCCTGGCTGTGCGGACCCTCCTCTGAGCAGCCACCTGGGGCCCCGAACAATCGCTCTGAGTCCCAAGGACCCGCCACAGGCCTCTTCCTCCAGACAGCCGCCCAGTATTCCGGTGCGGTCACTAGGAGTCCAAGAAACTCACTTCGTGCCTCCTCCTCCCACCAACCACCCGTAGCCCTGGGCAATCAATCACTCCGAGTCGAAGTGACCCTCCCCGTTCCTCCTCCTTCTCCAGATAACCCCCCAGGTGTTTAGGAGCATTCGCTCTGAGTGGCTCTGAATCCACGTGACCCGCTGCACGGGTCCTCTGGGCAACCGCCCGGAGCTCTGGTGCGGCCACTCAAGACCAAGCGTCCCACCACGCTTCTCCTCCAGGCAGCCCCCCTGTGTTCAGGAGCTGTCACTTTAAGTCCAAACAACTCACCACTTGCCTTCTCCTCTGAGCAGCCGCCTGGAGTGCTAATGCAGTCACTGCGAGTCCAAAGGACCCGCCTCGCTCCTCCTCCTCCTCCTCCTACTCCTCTGGGCAGGCCCTGGGGTTCAGAAGTGGTCTGAGTCCAAACAGCTCGCCACGCAGCCCCTTCTCTGGCAACCGCCTGTAGCTCTGGTGTAGTCACCCGAATCCAAGCTGCCGCGCTCCTCTTCCTCCTCCTCGTCCTCAGGGCAGGCCCCGGGGTTCAGAAGCGTCGTTCTGAGTCCAAACAGCTCGCCGCGCGGCTTCTCCTCTGGCAACCGCCTGCAGCTCTGGTGCAGTCACTCCGAATCCATGTGGCCACATTCCTCCTCCTCCTCCTCAGGGCAGGCCCCAGTGTTCTGAGTCCACACAGCTCTCCTCGCCACTCCTCCCCTGGGCAGCCGCCGGAGCCCCAGTGGTGGCTCCGAGTCCCAGCGCTGTGCCAAGCGGCCTCCTTTACGGCGCTCCCAGTTGTCCCAGTTCACTGCTCCAGCTGGGGGAGGGGCGTCTCGCCGGCAGCTCTACTTCACAAAGTTTCCTGCGTTCCGGGACCATCGTCCCATCTGGGACGCCTTCCCAATGGGTGAGAGTCACCCGGCTGCTTTGAGATGGTCCCAAGTGTCTCAATATCTCCTCTTTTGAATCCTGAGTCCTGGAGCAACATGAAATGCAGCCACTCTCTAGGCCGCCATCTTGAAACCCCCTGAATTCTATTTTTAAAAATTCACAATTGATATTTTTTTTGCAGGGGGGACTGATAATTATGAATAGAGGCCATGTTTTGTCTTGGTAGTGAATTTTTTTAGAGATCTAATGTACCCACTGTTTTACCCATGAAAAGAGTAGGCAAAAAAAAAAAAAAAAAAAAAAAAAAAGAAAGAAAGAAAAGAAAAGTAGATTTATCTCCTAAGACTCTCATTCCAACCTGTCCTCTGGCCATGTTGAACCCTCAGGGTGCCACAATCTCTCACATTCTGTGTCTTTGCACATGTTATATTCTGTGTCTAGATTGTCCTCTCTCCTCCTTCACTGCTCTTACTAATTTTTAAAGTCTGACTCAGTCCTTTCCTTACCTACCCAATGCTTCATCTTTTCCACCCTCAATCCCTTTTGTGTCAAGTGCCTTTGCGTTCCCTCTGCTCCAGTATAGTCTACATTACACACTTGAATAATTGGGAACTCCATATTTTTTGCACATACTAAGTACTCTTTGAAAACAATGCTGATAATAGTAAGAAACAGGAGTCTCTGAATTGGAAAGATTGGGATAGTTTGTCAAAAATTTGGCCTAGGCCAGGTGCGGTGATGCATACCTATAATTCCAGAGGCTAGGGAGACTGAGGCAGGAAGACAGTGAGTTCAAAGTCAGCCTCAGCAACTTAGTGAGACCCTAAACAACTTAGTGAGACCCTGTCTCAAAACAAAATATAAAAAGGGCTGGGGATGTGCCTCAGTGGTTAAGCACTCTTGGGTTCAATCCTTGGTACCTGCCCCACCTCAATAACTGACCTAAAATTAGTTCTTTAAGAGTATATAAGCCTGATGTGGAGTATTCTCCAAAATAGAACATATTTTAGGCTACAAAACAACTCTTAACAAATACAAAAAAGATATAATTCCTTGCATTTTATCAGATCATAGTGGAATGAAATTAGAAATCAACACCAAAAACCATATAGAAAATATATAAAAATATGGAGATTGAACAACACTCTCTTGAATGATGAATGGATGATAGAAGAAACCAGGGGAGAAATTTAAAAAAATTTTAGAATCAAATGAGAATAGTGATACAACATACTAGAATCTCTGGGACACCATGAAAGCAGTTCTAAGTAAAAGTTTACAGCTGAGTGCCTATGTAAGAAAATCAGAAAGATCCTAAATAAACAACCTAATGATTCATCTTAAGGCCTTTAAAAAAGAAGAACAAACCACTTCCAAAACCAGTAGAAGGAAGTAAATAGTTAAGATTAAAGTAAAAAATCAATAAAATTGAGAATAAAAAAAATATAAAGAATCCATGAAATGAAGAGTTTGTTCTTTAAAAAGATGAATAAGATTAAAAAATCCCTTAGCCAAACTAACCAAAGGAAAAAGAGAGAAGACCCAAATTAATAGAATTGGAGATGAAAAAGGAAACCTCACCACAGATACCACAGATATCCAGATGATCATTAGGGTATTTTTTGAAAACTTATACTCCAGTGAATTGGAAAACTGAGAAGAAAGGAATACATTTCTAGACACATATGATCTGCCAAAACTGAATCAAGAGGACATAGAAAACCTAAACAGATCAATAACTAGCAATGAGATATAAACAACAATAAAAGCCTTCCAACAAAGACAGGCCCAAGACCAGATGGATTCTCAGCTGAATTCTATCAGACCATTGAAGAAGAACTAATACCAGTGCTCCTCAAATTATTCCATGAAATGTAATGGAACACTTCCAAATTCATTCTATGAAGCCAGTGTCACATTCATACCAAAACCAGATAAGGAAACTATGGAGCAACATTCCTCATGAACATGGATGCAAAAATCCTTAATAAAATGTTAGCAAATTGCATTGAACAACATATTAAGAAGACTGTGCATCATGACCAAGTTGGTTTTATCCCAGGGATGCAAGAATGGTTTAACATATGCAAATAAATAAACTTAATTCATCACATAAACAGAATTAAGGACAAAAATCACTCAGTCATCTCAATAGATGCAGAGAAAATCTTTGACAAAATTCAACATTCATTCATGATAAAAACAATGAAGAAATTAGGAATAGAAGGAACCTATCTCAACATCATAAAGGCTCCATATGAAAAACCCAAAACCAATGTCATAGTGAATGGGAAAAACACTAAAAAAAAAAAGCATTTCCTTTAATATCTGCAAGAAGATGAGGATATTCACTTTCACCACTCATATGTAGTACAGTACTAGAAATTCTAGCCAGAGCAATTAGGCAAGAGAGGGAAATTAAAGGTATAAAAATAGGAAAGGAAGAAGTCAAATTATCACTGTGTGCAGATGATATGATCCTATATTTAGAAGATCCAAAGAGCTCCACCAAAAGACTTCTATACTTAATAAACAAATGGCGAAGTATCAAATTACAAAATCAACATATAAAAATCAATAACTTTCCTGTATACCAATAATGAATCTGCTGAGAAAGAAATCAGGAAAAGAATCCCATTCACAATAGTTTAAGCAAAACAAAACAAACAAAAACAAAACACAAACCTAGAAATAAATCTAATCAAGGAGCCCTACAATGAAAATTATAGAACATTGAATAAAGAAATTGAAGACACAGGAAGATGGAAAGATGTTCATGGATAGGCAGAATTAATATTGTTAAAGTAGTCATTATACCAAAAGCAATATACAGAGTCAATTGAATCTCCATCAAAATACCAATGACTTTCTTTACAGAGCTAGAAAAAAACAGTCCTAAAACTCATTTGGAAGAATAAAGGACCCAGAATAGTCAAAGTTTTTTTCTAAGCCAAAAAAGCAATGTTGGAGGTATAATAAAGCCTGACTTTAAATTATATTATAGAGCTGTAGTAACAAAAACTGCATGGTATTGGCATAAAAACAGATAAATAGACCTGTGATACAGAGTAGAAGACACAGAGACAAACCCACACATGTATAGTCATCTGATCCTTGACAAGGGTGCCAAAAACATATTGGAGAAAAGACAGCCTTTTAAACAAATGGTGCTAGAAAAACTGGTCATCTGTATGTAGAAGAATGAGATTAGACCCTTAACTCTCCCCCTGCACAAAAATCAACTCAAAACAGAGCAAAGATCTAGGAATTAGACCAGTAACTGCAGCTCTTAGAAGAAAACAGGATCAACACTCCAATATAAAGGCACAGGCAATGCCTTTCTCATAAAACCTCTACAGTCCAGATAATAAGGCCCAAAGTTAAAAAGTGGGATGACGTCAAATTAAAAAGCTTTGGTACAGCAAAGGAAATGATTAAGAATGTGATGACAGAATCTACAGAATGGGAGAAACTCTTTGCTAGCTAATCTTCTGACAGAGGATTTATATCCAGAATATTTAAAGAGCTAAAAAAAGTTTAACATACACAGAAAAAAGAACAACCCAATTAATAAACAGGCGAACAAATGGACATGTTTGTAAAGAAGAAATACAAAAGGCCAACAAATATATGAAAAATGTTCAACTTCATTAGCAATTCGGGAAATGCAAATCCAAACTACCCTAAGATTTCATCTCACTACAGTCAAAAGGGCACCCATCAAGAATACAAACAATAGGCCGCAGCCTCCGGAGCCGCGATGCCTAAAGGAGGGAGAAAGGGAGGCCACAAAGGCCGGGCAAGACAGTATACGAGCCCAGAGGAGATCGATGCCCAGCTCCAGGCTGAAAAGCAGAAGGCCAGGGAAGAAGAGGAACAAGAAGAAGGTGGTGATGGGGCTGCAGGTGACCCCAAAAAGGAGAAGAAATCTCTAGACTCAGATGAGAGTGAGGATGAAGATGATGACTACCAGCAAAAGCGCAAAGGCGTAGAAGGGCTCATCGACATTGAGAACCCCAACCGGGTGGCACAGACAACCAAAAAGGTCACGCAGCTGGATCTGGATGGGCCAAAAGAGCTGTCAAGGAGAGAACGAGAAGAAATAGAGAAGCAGAAAGCAAAAGAGCGCTACATGAAAATGCATTTAGCTGGGAAGACAGAGCAGGCCAAGGCTGACCTTGCCCGGCTGGCCATCATCCGGAAACAGCGGGAAGAGGCGGCAAGGAAGAAAGAAGAGGAGAGGAAAGCAAAAGACGATGCGACTTTGTCAGGAAAACGGATGCAGTCGCTCTCACTGAATAAGTAAGCACGGCCATGGAGGAGAGGCCAGGGGCTGGGCCGTGCCGCCAGGACCCCTGCTGTGCCACCTGCCCTGCGCCCTGGTGCCACTGCAGCAGCCCCTCGCGGCCAGGAGCCCCCCACAGCCTGGGGCCTCCTCTTCATCTTGGCACAGAAATCGTTTGGGGGGATGTGGGGGGCTGGGGGGGAGGGGGCAGCTGCTATCTTTGAGACAGAAAGATGCAGGACAGCATTTCATATGTAACCATTTGAATGTTTTTGCTGTTTTTAGAATTCAGAACCCTGGTTGGGGGGCGGGGGGCACCTGGGAGGTGGGGTAAGAAGAGCTTCCGTTTGTCCGGTAGAGTGCACGTTAGTCGGTGGTCGTGCCAGGGCAAGCTGCTGATAAGTTTGTGACAACCAGCCCCAGTCTGTGTTGCCTGGGTGCTCACTCAGAGAGGCTGTTATCTGGGAGCCTGTGCTCCTGGGTCCCTGAGGGTCATGGCTCGTCCCTGGCCAGTCCCCTCTGACGCCTCTCTTCTGCCCTTCCCCGCCTCATTCCCACCCATCTGGCCAAGGGCTAGTGCCCATTTTTAACCCTACCCATCGATCATTTCAACGAAAACCTCTGTTTACTGTGCAGCACCCAGGCAAAACATGCTCCACAAATTCAACTTGTATATTTGGCAGATTAAACTTGACATTATCGTAAAAAAAAAAAAAAAAAAAAAAAAAAAAGAATACAAACAATAATAAATGATGGAGAGAATGGGGAGAAAAAGGAGCACTTTACACTGTTGGTGGAAGGTAAATTCCACTATAGAAATCAGTATGGAGGTCCCTCAGAAGACTAAAAATGGAGCCATCCTATGACCCAAATATATCACTCCTTAGTATATGTCCTAAAGAATTAAAATCATCATACTACAGCAATATGTGTATACCCATATTTATAGCAGCACAATTCACAATAGGCAAACTATGGAACCAACCTAGGTGTCCATCAACAGATGAATAGATAAAGAAAATGTGGCATGTATACACAATGGAGTTTTATTCAGCCATAAATAAAAATGAAATTGTCATTTTCATGAAAATAGATGAAACTTGAGCCATAATGTTAAGCAAAATAAGTCAAACTCAGAAGGCCAATGGTTGCATGTTTTCTTTCATCATATGTAGAAACTAGGGTGAAAAAAGGAAAAAGAAATGTGGGATGGGGTCTCATGAAAATCAAAGGACGATCAATAGAGTAGAGAATGGGGACTGAGGGAGGGAGAAAGGGAAGGAAAGGTAAAACACTGGGAAATGATACTGGCCAAATTATATTGTCATATTCTGTACATGTTCAAATATGCAATAACAAATTCCACCATTATTTACAACCATAAGGCACCAATAAAAATATGGAAAAAAGAGCATATGAGTCAGGGCAATGGGACGCAGTGGGTCAGAAAATAAACAGATTTTCTACCAACTGGTCAAACGTTTATTGAACATTATTATGGGCATGGCTTAGTGCTAGATAGAAATAGGAACTTCAGCTGAGATGCCAATATTCAGTTCCACAGCATCAGCTTGGAGAGGCAGGCAGGGAAAAGCTTGCTCTTGGCCACAGGAAGAATGTGGGCAGATTTCAGCAAATGGCATCAGCAATGAAATTGCATTTTCTACCATTTCTGAACAACTTTCTCAAGAACGACCTAGTGGGGCAGAAAAAATCGAGGGGGAGCTAATTGGTAAAGGGAGAGGATCCACTGAAGAGTTAAGGATTCTTCTACACAGAAAGACAAAGATTTAGAGACAATGAATGAATTCACAAGTGCTATTTAAATCAGCAATGGTAAAATAGAAAGAACTAGTAAGTAGGTAAAGTTCAGGAAGGATTTAGGTGCCCACAGAGTATAAAACTGACATGGATTATTGATCAGCCTTGAGGACACTCAGAGTAAATCACCACCATGAAGAATTCCCGACCTTTTCCAAAATAACCTTTCATTACCTCTCAGGAGACTAGGTATAAATAACTTGTTATGTCCGATACCTATTTTCAGATTATCTTCATTAGAAAAACTGAGTGAAGTGGATGAAGACCTTTATTTTTCTTGCCAACAAGCCTTTTCTGCAATTATCAATGCACCTGTAATTCCTGGTGCAATCTAATTCCTGCTATGTGGGAAACTCTGTGCAGAGAGTAGGTTGGTCTTATTCAAAGATGTGCCCAGTGCTGGGTGCAGCTCCAAGCATACACTGGGACTGACTCAGTATTGCAAATTGAATGCTGTTTGCCCAAGAGTGGCTTAATCAGGATCTTCTTGCCCAGAGTGTTATGTAGAGGGAGAAAACAATCTTTCTAGTGTTCCTTCTTTTTTAAAAAAATATTTTTAGTTTTAGATGGACATAATACCTTTAATTTATTTGTATGCGGTATTGAGGATCGAACCCAGTGCTTCACACCTGCTAGTCAAGCGCTCTACCACTGAACCACAGCTCCAGCCTAAGGACACTAATACCATCATGAGGGCTCCATTCTTGTGACTTCATCTAAACCCAATGACTTCCAAAGGTTCCATCTCCAAATACCATAATATTATGGTTATTACTTCAATGTGATTTTGGGTGGGTGGGGGGACATAATTTAGTCCATAGTAACATATTCCATAAATCTCTAAGTTGTTGACCTGCTTCCTTGGACTCCTTTCTTAGTCATCTGATTTCTCAGGGACTGGTCACTTGTGCATACCTCCCTTGCAAAACTCTAATGGGTCAAGCCCTAAGCCTAAGTTTTGGGGTACTGACTTCTCCCTGACTGTGAGGAATAGGGGGTTGTGATTGCACATATTCTTGAATATCTATGATCCCAAAGGCACTGGGAAACTCCTCACTGGGGGCAGAGGGGACTTCTAGAACTGATACCTATCCTGGATCAAGCTCTGCCCTCACAGTAGCACAGCCACCACCAAGATCACAGCATTCCACGGAGTGAGTTTCTGCAAGAAATCCTTGTGAGCAGAGGCTGCCATCATCCTGGGGAGGCTGAGAACAGAGGTTCTTCACGTTCTATTGACAGAGCTGAGAGTTTGGTAATTGTTCCCCTCCTACAGGGAACCCCAGGTGTGAAAGTTTTGAGGAACTCCTGGCCAGCATGCCCCTGCACAAGGCTGCCCCTAGCAGAGTGTAGGTGGAGCATGGTCTTAGAGCTTCTCTGTGATCCAATAGCTCCAAGGTAGCTGAGTCTGGCCCATGGTCTATGACTTGGCTCTGAGACAAAGTCATCCTGCTTTGTTCTAGGACAGCCTGATAGAACCTCTCTGGGATGAGCTAGTATGAACTGCAGGGTTTCTGGTAAGAAAGGAGTTTGGCCATTGTCTGCATCTCCTTGTTGGTTCTCACACAAACACTGACTCTACTAGGCCCCTAAGAAGCCCTCGGCCAAGGCCTGGGACCCAGGATGCTCACCTGGATTCCTACAGAGCGAGTAAAACTTCATGGTCCTGGGCTTCAAGGAGCTTTATCTCTGAAGGCCCTGCGCGGCAGAAAGAGATTCCCCTTGCAGAGAAAGTTGATGGCAACTGTCTAGCAGTGCTCTTGGCCTCTGCATGGCCTGATGAGGAATGGTCGCCTAACCTCCAGAACTAGAAAGAGTACAATGGCAATAGAAAGGTGAATGTTTATCAAATATTTTTTTGTCTGTGCTATAGCAAGTCTTCTTGCATTTAATACTTTAATAAGGTAGGCAATATTATGCTTGGTTTTACAGGTGAGAAAACAGGCTTGGAGTGGTTAAATAAGTGGTCAAATAAGTGGTCAGGGGTTACAATGCTAAGTGAGAAGCAGAGCTGAAATCTGAATAAAGGCAGCTCATTCATGGCTTTCATTGCTGTACCATAGGGACCTACCCTGACCCTGCTTCCCCAACCTTCACACTCTCCTCTTCATTCAAATGAAATGTCCTGGGCCATCTTGGACATAATCTTCTTGGGAGCTCAGAAAGGTATGCATTTGAGCAGGCTTAGGTTGAGTTCCTGTGTACATCTTTCCCCTCCAGGTGCTCTAGAGGGTCCTGTGATTCTGGAATGTTGGGCTGTGGGCATCACTTCCCTACTTTACTGCTAGAGTAACTCAAGGGTGGTAATCACCACTTACCAGTCAAGGCTGGAGCATCTGGGATATCAAAGTCTCCTGTTTCAAGCCTGGATATGAATATATTTTTTGTAACAGGGATTGAACCCAGGACCACTGGGACAGCCTTTTTATATTTTATTTTGAGACAGGGTCTTGCCAAGTTGCTCAGGACCTCGCTAAGTTGCTGAGGCTTACTTTGAATTGAGGCGATTCTCCTGCCCCAACCTGCAGAGCCACTGGGATTACAAGCATGCACCACCACACCTGGCGGATGTGAACTTTTTAATGCTCTTATTAGTTATCTTAAGATCTCTGAGCAGAAAAGTTCTATGTTCTTACTAGTAGTACATGAGAGCATTTTTCTTATTAAATTCTTTGCCAGCAGAGAATGTTATTATTTGAAAAACATCATCATTGGAGAATATTTATTATATTGATTTGCATTTCATTAATGCTTACTATTCAGTAATATATTTACTTTTGGTGCATTGTGTGTTTATGTATCTTGAAATTAATTTTGTTGGTGTTTTTATTACTGACTTATAGAAGTCCTTTACTTATTGAGTATTGTCGTTGTTGCACATATTTTCCAGTTTGTAATTTAGTTTTAACAATCTTATTTTCAATTTAAAAGTTTAAATTTAAAAGTTAATTTCAATTTAAAAGTTCAATGTAAATAATATATTTTTAAAATTTTTTACACTGTCATATTTAGAAGGTCATTTACTATGTAGCAAATGACAAAATTCACCTATATTTTCTTAGTTTGATTTCTACATTTTCTTTCTAATACACAGAATTTATCTGTGCAAAATGTGAGGCTATAAGCTGATTTGCCCATAAATAATTTTCTTACTGCCATTTATTAAATAATATTTCTTCCTGTTCATTTGTAATGCTTTCTTCATTATATATTATGTTCTTTTAGATGTTGGTGTATATAACTAGATTAATGACTCTGTTTAATTGATTTTATTAATTCCTGTGGTAGGACCATATTGACTCGATTATGTCAACTTTATAATATATTCTCATGGCCAGTAGGGAAAAACCCTTTCTAAGCATTCTATCTCAAAAGTTATGAAATTAATTTTGCCTGTTTGTTCTTCCATATATGCTTTAAGTCTATTGTCTAAAGTAAAAAAAAAATCAATTGGGTTTTAACTGCAAGTAGGGGAAGAATTAACATCTTTATAATAACTATGAAGAGTGGACATCTTTTTAAAACCAAGTATTGGATACATCTCTCAATAATGTTTCATTTAGTCAGTTGTGAATGAGTAAATGAAGCAATAATTTGGCTTCCTGACTTGTGAAATGGAGTGTGGAAATGAAAGTTTCACTGAGCATAATAAAGCTACATAAGGAATGAGATCTTGGAGGTCTTGGGTTGTATGTAATTTTCTTCTCTAAGCAGTTACTTTCCCAAAATTGCCTGAACAATCCAAACCTTACTCCTTTCTTTGCTTGTGATTCCCAAGATCACCAACTTTGCTAATCAGAGACTCACCCCCACTCTGCTTCCCCAACCCTCATCCTCTTTCTTCTTTCCTCTTTGCTCAGATGCTTAGTTCTCCAATTGTTTCCATTTTTCCTAATCCCAATTCGGAAGATTCTCCTGATTATGCTTTCAGCTCTCAGGTCTTGTTATCCATTCACAGATTATCTTGGGTAATGTTTCTTTTCAGGCTTAAGAAGGCCCCTGGAACTATCTCACCATCCTGGTGACGCTTCACTCACTGTGCTTTGAACTCATGGGTATACATGAACAGAATCACCCAAACAAAGACAATAAAGGAGTTGTACTCCTTACCATTTGGAGTAGGTCCTCTGTCAGTACCTATATACCCTATTTCTTCCAGCAGGAGGTGCTGATGTCCTCTATTTGTAGCCTTAGATTATCACTTGGCTCAGTATGGAATTCATATTTCTGCCATAAACCTGTGATGTACCTGGATGAATCCTAGGCACCTGAATGTACACTAAAGCAAAAAACTCTCCTTATGTACTGTTCTAGTTCATTGACTAGGTTTCCACCTCCCTGCTTACCTTGGAGTCCAAAAGGGATGATAGAAGATTATCTGTTATTAATAACATGTTTTGGGCTCCAAATGTAGAACAAATAGTTCACATTGCAAATGGGAGCTATTTATTAATTCTACAAATCAATGATACTGACCACTCTGTGAAACAAAAAGATGAAAAAGAGATAACCCCTATGTACTAGTAATTTATTGTTGATAGAGAAGATAAGACATTTTGTAAATAGCTGTAAGATAAGGTAGACAAAGCGAAGTCCTACAAGAGAGGTAAGAGTCTCCTGGGAGTTTGGATTACTTCCAAATGGGATGACCTAGGACAATTTCAGGGAGAAGGCAGCAGGTTAGTTGAAACTTCAGGGATGTGTATTTGGAATGCAAGGATTCAGGGAAACACCAGGCTTGTAGAAGAAGCAAGGCATAGTTTGATTTGAGTAGAGTGAAGAAAGATGGAAAATAAGCCCAGAGAGATGAAAAACTGATGGGCCAAGCTCTAAATAAAAACACCAGAATTTGCTTAAATTTTTGCACAAGTATCTGGTACTGCATGTATGTATTTGCTCTGGCCAGAAGTTCTCAGAAGGCTAGAATGGAGAATCACAACCATATATATATGTAGTTTTGATCAGGAGACTATCATGCTAAGTTCCAAAAAACCAAAGGTCAAATGTTTTTGCTGATATGTGGAAAGTAAACCACTATAAAGGGGTGGGGAGAAGAGAAGTTCAGTAGATTAGACAACCATATTTTTATGGAGAAGACATTTCAAAGAGAACTGGCTCTCCACTTCTGTGTCAGAAGCAACTCTGAATGGCAAGTACCAGAAGCATAACCTTAACTATAAATAAATAAGTAAAGAGCAGATAAAACTCTATCCAAAGTCACCAAATGAAAGAAGACAAGAATGTCTAGGGAGAAAAGATAAGCTGCATTGATCTGAGATTTGTCCATTAGATTGGGATGGCCTGATTGAGTGCAAATCGAATGGCAGCGCAGTGATGTGAGGATGGAGACCAGAGCCACGGCTTAACCATCAGCACAGTCCGAATTAAATATCATATTAAAAAGTAACTAATGGCAGTGAATTTGGTGGTTTTGCCCAGATGGTTTATACTAACACAAAAATTAAATGACGCCAGTCCACAGGGCTACATTCGGTGGTTTTGTTTTGTTTCAGGGGATTGAACGCAAGGGCATTCTACCACTGAGCTGCATTCCCGGCTCTTTTGTTTTTTATTTTGAGGCAGAGTCTAAGTTGCCTTAGCTGATCTTGAATTTGTGATCCTCCTGCCTCAGCCCCGCAAGTAGTTGGGATTGCAGACGCGTGCCTCCACACCCAGCTACGTTAATTATTTTTTACTTTTGCTGGGTTGATGGTAAGACTGAGCAGAACAAATGCAAAAATTCTGAGGAATAAGTGCATAATGGAAGTGGAAAAATCAATAGACTTGGTGAATAGGTCAGGCCCCGTACTTAAGTGTTGATTCAAATGAATTATCCGATCAGATGAGAAATACTAGAAAGACAAGAAAGTACCAAAAAGATGAGAAAGATTTTCTGATTTGCACTCACAACAATTGCCCATGTTGTGTTAAAAGCACAAACGTGTAAAACAATAAGTTGTTGCTATAGTGCTACACAAAATGTGATGAGAACGTGTGGCTGACAAATAGGGAATTTTCACTTTGCCATCCATTGACCCACTTCTTTTCTGGAAACTACAAAAGGGAGCCAATCTTTATTTCCTATCCTCATGCCTGTTTTTTGTTTTTGCTTTGCCTAAAGTCACAGAATATTAACAGTAGATCATTTGTTATCATTTATTTGTTCATTAATTAAACAAATGTTTATTGAGCACTGACCATATGCCAGGTTTACATGGGGGTTCAGATGGCCCCAAAGAGCTTACATTCTAGTGGAGAACAGATTCAGAGCAAGTAAAAAGATAGACCAGACAATAGACCAAAAAATTACAAATTATGTTAAGTGATGAAGGAGTCAAACGATGGATTAATATGGAGAAGACTGGGGGGCCTCCTTCAGGGAAGAGATCAGAAAGGGAATGAAGGTGCAGCAAAGTGAAGGGACATGCTCATAGTCACCATGCCGTCAGAGGTCCCTGACTCCTGGGATCTTAGGACTACACGGCATGTTGTCTGCTTTGACATAGAATCTGCCTTCTGTTCTTTGGCAATCTCCATGTATGTGGGATGGTTTCTTGGCTGGTTTCTAAAAGCAGGTAAGGGACTGAGTAGTGGGAAGAGGAGAGGTTTACTGACTGGAGGTGTGCTACGTGCTACAGGTCTCTGAAAAACAGAGAAAGGGACACAACAATCTTTTAGGGGTCATTGCCCTGTCCTGGAGAAGACCTATATTGTGACATAATCCTTAGCAATGAAACACATGTATGGGTGTGGAGGGGGTGGGGTGGGTTGACTGCTTTTTCTACGGAAATACTCTGAGAGCCATTTGATCCCCTTCTCCTTATTTAGGCAGGGCTGCTTGTCAGTCTCTGGATTAGACAAAGGTACAAGTATAGCGTAAGGCCTTTAACTCAGAAAAGTAGCATTATGAATAGAAGGGTTGGACTGATAAAGAGAAATTTCATGGTTCTATAACATTTTGTAAAAGAGCCAGGATTGTGTATTCAACAGAACCAGGCAGAGTGCTATTTCTCTGAGAAAGGGGGGGTTTTACTAATGAATATATTGACTTCATAAATTCTGATTTAAAAAAATACAATGCCTAGTGGGGCTGTACCTCAGTGGTAGAGTGCTTGCCTAGCATGTGTAAGACACTGGGTTTGACTCTTAGCACCACATATAAATAATTAAAATAAAGGTCCACCAACAACTGAAAAAGATATAAAAAATATGATGCCTAAAAGAAATGTGTAGGGAATCTGATAAAAATCAAAGGGAGATCAGTAGAGTAGAGGAAAGGGAATAGGGAGAGGAAGGAGGGGAAGGAAAGGGGAAATACTAGGGAATGGCATTGGCAGAATTACATTGTTATGCTGTGTGCATGTACAATTACGTAATAACAAATCACACCATTGTGTACAACGATAAAGCACCAATTAAAAATATGGGAAAAATACAATGTCTGAGTTCACTTCTTCTGGGTTTCCAAACCCAGGCATAGGATGAAGCAATGAGACATGAACAAGTTCACTGGCTCTCTGGAAAGTTGGTAGGTCTATGTCTACATAACTACCAAAGAATGGGTCACAGTGCCCTCTGCTCCAGATTACATCTTCAGCACTCTATAAAAATAATTTTGTCTTCAGAGGACTAGTACTATATTTAGTTCTACAATAGATTTTTTTTTTTTTCCCCTTCCTAGCTGTGGAGAGAAGGACATGCGTCTATCTGGGGCCTTTGATTTCTTTGTTCTCTCTGTCATCCTAATGGACACTTTCAGCTAGATCTTACCATCTCACAGCTATAAACCATCAGCTGAACTAGAATGACTTTTAGATCACAACACAGCACTTTATTTTGGAAATTCTAATATTTTAGGTGAACTTTTAAGTACTTGAACAACTGTAGGCATGGCTGAAGTTCAAGTGGGATTTCAAAGTCATTAGTCACATCTTAAACATGATTCAGCTAAACAGAAATCCAATTAAAAATAACCTTTCTGTATAACCAGTGGCAATCATTTTATTAAGAAAGGTGGTGGAAATAGCTAGAGTGCAACTTTTCTGTTTCTGATCAAAAGATCGGGTACAACTGTTTTTCTGGTTTCTAGACATTTTCATAATCTTTTTAAAGAACATAATCTGCCCATTTTGTGGCTGCAGAAATGGAGGTTCAGAAATAGCCCAGTCAATGTTGGGGGTTAGTAATAGAGACTTGTTTGGTGTCTGGGATTCTGCTGAGTCATCTGAAGAGAATAAACAAAGTTGAATGATGTTCCTCAGTGGGAAAAGGTACATTTGGTAGGCTGGATTATTATTCCCAATTCTTCCTTTCCACTGCTTGATTGACTCCTTGTTATAATATTATACCTTCATATATTTTGCCATGTGGCTTTGTTGACACTGTGGAAGACAGAGTTTATTACCTGCTTCATTGATGGTCTTGGCCATGACGTGCGTTGGCCAATGGAACGTTAGCGATGTGATGTACTCAGAGTCTATAAATGTGCTTGTGTAATTTGGCTTGGCATCTTGGGCTCCTGTGATCCAACACAAGAAAAAGTCCCACATAGCTCCTGGACTCAGGATGAGGAAACATGGAGAGTAAGACTGATACCATCCTGCAAATTGGATCCAGGCCTAGTCAAACTGCTGTCTGAAGCAGAGTTGTCCTAGCTGAGTGAAAAAAAAAAACAAAAGTTTGTTGTTGGAATGTGTGTGTGTGTGTATCTATGTGTGTGTGTGTGTGATGCAATATTTTTCTAACAATAGCTAATTATTACTGTAAACATCTATAGAGCAGGTTGTATGTATCAACTGGGCAATATCAGAATGAAATTCACTTATTCATCATGTTTGCATTAAACCACTTCTTGCCAGCATTGTACTGGGCTTTGAGCATTAATAGGAATAATATAAGATCATGGCTGGAGGAGAAAAGTTAGTCAAGTAACATGACAGATACATAAAAGTTAATGCACATGGGTGACGATAGGGCTAGGTACAATGTATTGTGGCCACACAATATGTCCAGAGGGACTTAGGGAAGGTGACTCAGGTTGATGTTTGGATTAGGCCCTCAAGGATGAATAGGACTTTATTAACCAAGAGGGAGAGAAGAATGTTCTAGGGTGAAGGAACAGTGCAGAAGCAGGGCTGCTAGAGTATTCATGAAATGGAGAGTAGCTCAGTGTGGCTAAAGAATTGAGGGGGATGGCAGGAAACAAGACTAGAAAGCTGGACTGGGGCCATCTTGAAAAGTCCTCAGTCTAAGGAGTATGGCCTTTATTTGGGAATTTTAGTCTTAAAGGAATTCTCTATGATTTTAAATCAGTGGGTGATGCAACTATGCATTAGAACAATATTTCATAACATGTGACCCCAGGACCCAGAAAGTGTTAGAAATGCAAACTCTCAGCCCAGTCCTAAACTAAGCCAGAAATTGGGATGAGCCCAGAGATCCATTTTAATAAGCACTCCAGGTGTTTTGGGGGCCTGCTAAAGTTTTAGCTGTCACAATTTGGAGTGAGGGACTCATGCTAGGAAGTATCTGAAGAACCCCAGAAAAATCATTGAGGGTAAGGCAAGATTAGGAATTTTTACCACTCACTTGGCTTTGCAGAAACCATATGAAGGCGGCCAGAGCAGAGGCAGAGTAGACATCCATTCACTCTCTTCTTTACTCATTTGCTCAACAATTATTTCTTGGTGGTGACTTTGAGAGAACATTGAACTGAGTCTTGGAAATAGACCGCTGGCAAAGATGATGTTATTTCCCTGTGAGAGACTCACATCGAGGGTCATCAGCCCTTTTCTGGTTGAAGCAAGATTCCAAATGCTTCCTAGCCTCTTTCTTTTCTTCTTTAAAAGATAACGAACAAATCATTGATCAATTTCAATATCGTCAAGATGAGGATGATGATAATGACTATTATTGATGGAACACTTATTATGTGCCAGACCCTGTTCAGTGATTGAATCCTGAATCTCAGCAGCTCCATGAGGTAGGTCCTAAAATTACCCACTTTTTACCAGTAAGTGAATTGAGGCACATAGAAAATTAACATCCTGCCTACTTTCCTATAAACCTGAAAGTACAGAATTGAGATTCAAGTCCAACCAATCACCATGCCGATGACATCTTTCAACCTGTTGGTTTGACAGGATATTGGGGATTCCAGGAGAAACTAGGCAATCATTACATTGTAAGAGCAGATTCTTGGAGGGTAACAAGGGGAAAACAACTTCATTCTTTTCTCCACCACCTGCTTGAACCTGCTCTGTGGAACTGATTCCTTTCTGTTCCCTGGTGTATCTAGTGACCTGTTGCTAATAAAAGGTTTTTTAGTTGTTTGCTGTCACAAAGACAATCTCTCTTCAGTAATAAAACTTTATAATCATAAGTGTTAGAACTCTATATTTCACTTAAGATTCTTCCTTAAGACACAGCTATGTCAAGCCCTGGGGCTTGGTGGGGAATAGGGCATGGTTGACTTCCTCTGGGTTCCTCTCCCTGGTCCTCCCACTCTTGACACCTGTTGCTTTCTCCAGGACCCCAGAAACTCACTAGGAGAAAGAGCAGGGAGGACATGTCAGGGGCAGGAAAGGTCCTGCTTGACAGGCACCAATGTCGTTTACCAGTGGTTTCTGCTGACCATGGTGGATGACTTAAACCAACTCCAGACTTGGGGGATTTCACAGAAGATTCTTTACTTGTGGGCTCTCTGGAGAGCTATACTGGGAACATCCCACTGTACTACTAGGGTCATACCTTAGAAACATATTCTCTGTATCTGTTTATTTTCTCCCCCAGCCTCCAGGAATCCAGGGTCCTTCCTTGACTGAGGTCGCCAAATATCCCTCCAATCCCGTTTTCTTTCCTGAGTGGTCATTTTTTTCACTTGGAACACTCATGTATCCTTTGTCCCAACAAACATTGGGACTACTGGTCTGTCTGTACTCAGCCTCTCATTCAGTGGCTCTGGCCACTGGTTATTGCCTCTCTGCTTTTCCAGCATGTTTCAGGTTTGTCCACTGTGTTTGCTGTGTTCTGTAGACTCTATGAACCCCTACTAAGCTCTATAAGTGGGTTTTTCAAGCCTCTTGCTTGACTTGAGGTAGTAGGAATACATTCCTCCTTTCCCTATCGGGATGTGGAGGTAACATAATATAACTTCTCTAACAACTTAAAAAAAAAAAAACAAAAACCAACTTCAATTTCCAATCATATCTAACTCCAATCCTTTAATATCTTAGAGACATGTGAGGGCTAAGGGTAATAAAAGGATTAGCCATGTCCTTTGGATGGTTTTAGTTAACACTTAGAAAAATTCCCTTGAAAATGTCCTCATTAGTGGTATTATAAATTATTCATTTCTTATGATTCTCTCAAGAGCTTCCTTTCCTCACACTTCACGCCCAGGGATTGAGAGCTTTTTATTTGCATTTAAGGAGATAACGAAGAACTTGAGTCGCATAGGCCAAGCTTTTCACTTGTTGTTTTAAATTATAGGTAATAGTTCTGTAAAGGCATATCAATCTTTAAAGTTTAGGGTTTTAATGTAAGGGAGATGGAGAAATACCTTATCAAGGTTACTCTACTTGCGGTGGGTCAGAGGGCTAGTAATACACTCTATAGACCCATTGATACTCTTAATCTGTTTTTTTATGTCCCTCCCATGACCCTGGTCTCTCAAACAAGTCTCTGTAGCCACAGTAGCAGGATTTATGTAACATTTCCTGAGTGAGGGAGAAAAGGAGAGTGAGCCACATAGTATACATTTTTGAAGGGAGAAATAGAGAAGGGAAAAGGGAAAGAGATTTACCATATGTTGTTGGAAACTTGATTTAAAGTTTCCTGAGCAGTTGGAAGTAGAGACTAGGAATTGTAGCAATTTTTTATTCAAACTCCTACTGAACTGTGCAAGTTCTAAATATGGAATTTGCAAGAAAACCTTCAGAAAGATTAAGATACCTACATTTTCCTACCCTTAGGCTTGCTGAAGAAATATGAACAATCTAGAAAAGAGAATGCACTCCATTTTGAAGTAACTAAATTATTTATTGCTGATGTATAGCCAAGCATTAGTGTTGATCAAATAACAAACTAATTAATTTAGCAAATACTTATTGACCATGTAAAATGCGCCTTACACTGTATTAGGGGGTTACGGATACAGTAATGAATAAGAGATATAGTCTCCACCCTCACAGAATTATAATCTGGTATCAGGAGTCAGAAAGTAAAATGGCAGTTATGATGTGTTGTGTTAAGGGTTATTAAGGAGAGGTCCAGAGAATGAAAGGACCAGATAAGTGGTGCCTAATTTGGACTGGAGTTTTGTAGTAGTGCCAAAAAGGCATCTTGAAGGAGGTGACATTTGCTCCAAGATCTGCTGGGTGACCAAGTGTGAGTCAGATGCATAGGAGAGATGAATATTCTAATAATACATGAAATGTAAATAAAATATAAAATAATTAAAATGTAAATAAAGGAGGCCAATTTAGATGCAGAATTCTTTAATCTCCAGAATATAGATCAAATACTCAAATGCAAGCAAGTCTTTTTCTAAAGTATTTAAGGATGATGAAGACAGAGAAGAAAGAACTGGACTGGCACCCAGTGTCCCTAAAGATGGCATGACAGACTCACTGTGTTTGCACATTTGCCATTTGTCTCTGATCATAGCTACTCTAATGAAGACAAGCATGTCCCAAGTCCCTCTAGGGAATGGGTTCTGTTACTAACAGTTCATAAAAAGGATGCCAACCCAATAGATATGATCCAAGGCTTCAGAGTAGGGAGGAAGTCAAAGTGGAAAAACAAAACAAACAAACAAAAAAAAAAACTCTAAAAATTCTCCACAGTCCCCTCAAGGAGGGATGGGTAATGTGTGCATGGTCATTTGTCCTATGGTCGCTGATGACTTTAGCTTATGAAGACAAATATACATTAGTAGACTTGTTGAGAAACACGTAGCCCTTTATCCTTCCAGAATATTAAGAATTCCAGCCGGGCATGGTGGGGTACGCCTGTAATCCCAGTGATTGGTAGGTTGAGGCAGGAGGATTGTGAGTTCAAAGACAGACTTAGCAACGTAGTGAGGCACTTAGCAACTTGTGACACCCTGTTTCTAAATAAAATGGAAATGTGGCCCCATGGTTAAGTGCCCCTGGGCTCAATCCCTGGAACAATAACAAAAAAAAAGAATTTCAGTGAGTCCCCTCTTCCCCCTCTCCCATATCCCCCGGCATTTCAGGCATTATGAGTCACATGGTAAGTGCTCAGTGTTCACTAGATCAATTAATTAACAGGCAAGTTTGCTCAAAAGTAGGATAATTATAGGTTTGATGGCATTCAGGGCCTGCTTTTCTTCCTGTGTTCCTGTGGTTTCCCTTTGTCCTTTGCCTAGTTCTCTCAGCTTGGCTAAATCAGCACTGGCTTATTCTTAATGGCTTACTGCAAATGTCAGCTCCACAGATACCCTCTGCAGAGTGAAAAACTCCCTCTTTCAGGCTCTTACAGCCCTTGTCCAGCATGATCTTTACCAACCATGCTGTATTGGAGTGATTTGTTGGCATGTTTGTTACTCGCTTTCTGGACTCCTTCATTTCCATTCCCAAGGTCCCTAGCATGGGGCCTTTCCAGGAAGGGTTAACAGGCATATCTTGAGTGAAGAAATTCAATGCACGTGTGTTAGGTTTTGTATGTGACCAAAACACCTGACAGAGGAGGAAAATTTTGCTTTGGCTCATGGTTTCAGAGATTTAGTCCACAGTTGATTGACTCCATTGCTCTGGGCCCAAGATGAGGTAGAGCATCATGGTGGAAGGGTGAGGCAAGGGAGTACTACTCTGCTCATGGTGGCCAGGAAGCAGAGAGGAAGAGGGGAAGGGACCACAGGGAAGATGAACTCTTCCAGGGCATGCCCTCAGTGACCTACCTCCTCTAGTCAACCCCAGCTGCTGACAGTGACCACTCGGTCATTCAACTAGGATGAACTGATTAGGTTACAACTCCGAATAGTCCTGTTTCAACACAGGAGGATTTGGGGGACACCTCATATCCAAACCATAACAGTCCACATATCAAATACTAAGTGTACATAGTGTTCCCCTCCAGCATACTTGCTATCTTATTTCTAATAGATTTTCCAATTCAACTGCCAGGTTTTAAGATCCACTTTTCACTTTATGGGCCAGTTAGAGCTCACATTGGCCAACACCTTTGAGCACCTTGGCAAGGGTGCCTGGCACTGTCCCCCATGCTGCCTTTCCATTGGAGGAGCTGGGATAAGGGCCGTGGCCTCATCAGCTGTTAGAAACAAAAAGACGCTCACTTGCTCCTTAATTTGAGAGCTTTGAGTTGAAGACCTGGACACAGCCTATTAAAGAGCACCCTTGCAGCATAGAGGAGGGTTCCTATATCCTGTCCAAACTTGCATTCCTTTTGTCTAGAGGAAGAACAATCCTTGTGAAGAAGAAAGGCAGTTGCTAGCCTGACTGGAGGCCTTTTAGAGACTCCTGGGATATTAAAAAGTGACGAAATGCCAAGCATTTCCTTGCTGCTTTTAATGTGTGAAATTCCAGTGTCATTGTTTGTTATTAAGGATTTATTTTACAAAACAATAACTTCATAGTCCAGTGGTTAAGTCTGGAGCCCAGACAGCCTGTGTTCAAATCCCGTTCCAGTTCTTATTAGCTGTGTGATCTTGGGCACACTCTAGTCTTTTTGAACTTCAGTTTTTAATTTATAAAATGTGCACAGTAGTACCTCTTCATAGTGTTTTGTGAGGATTAAATATGTCTTAGAAAAGTATCCAGGTTTTTACAACAGTATGCACTATAGAAGAGTTGGTTATTATTGTTCTACTTTTTATTGTGTTAATATATTCCAAACACTGCCATCTTCTAATAGTGTGTTGAGTTTTATCTTGAGTGCTGGGGATGTGGTTCAGTGGTAGAGCACTTGCCTAGCATGTATGAGGTCCTGAGTTCAATCCCCAGTACTATAAAAGAAAAAAAAAAGTTTTATCTTGAACGTCATTCTCTTATGCTCTTGTCAGGGTATCTAGTCAGGGTGACTGTATATATAATTTCTTCTGCAGATAATTTCAAAATATTAAAAGTCTTTTGCAAACAAAGGTCTGGGTCAGACAGTGCCTTGGCACCCTTCAGGAAATGGGATGGCTGCCCCGGCTTTTGAGAGTGGTATGTCTCCACTTATAAGCTTTGACACAAGGGTGAGTTCCCTACCAGTTCCCAGTGGCACACACTGTTTCAGGGCTAGATCTGAACTTCCATGATGACCATTCAGGAACTGAGAGGGAGATGATAAGGGCAGCCCCCCAGCAAGAGACACAGACATGCAAGTTGCTGGAATCCATCAGTCAATTGTTTGGCAGACCACAAGGGCATAACTCTTTCTTCTCCTTAAATATCAGATTCTCTTTCTCCCTGGCTAAAGTTAAAAGTGATTGTGTTTCCAGTTGGCATGGCACAAGTTCTACATTGCTAATAGGCTCCCTGGCACAATGCAAAGAGCCCATGTGCCAGTACTTGCAGTACCCACAGAGGACTGTGCTAATCTCTTTACCTAAATATAGTTGTGACTGTCACCATCCAACCTGTGGGTGGTGTGCAGTTGCCACCTGCATACCTTACAGAATTCACGTGTCATCTAATACCTTCCTGCTGCTGTCTTAGCAAGAACTTGCAAGAGTGGCATTAAAGTGGTATGGAAGCTAAGTGAATGGGAGCCAGGGCACAGGTAGGGCATCCTGACCTCTGAGGTCATGCTGAGATTCATGTTGCCCTTGGCTCCTACTCCCCACCCCAACCTGAACTGGAGCATGGATGCTAGCACCAATGCCATAATGCTAGAGACCTGCTCTGTATCCTGCCAAATCTTGGCCACATTCCAGTGCCATCAATTATCTCTTGCCTAGCAGCAGTGAGGTGGCAGTCACAACAGAGAGGTATGGGGGTGGCTTCTCAGGGCTCTATGCTTGTACCACTGGGGAGTATGACTGCAAAATCCCTGCCACTCTTAACCCAGCATTAGGGGAAATGGCACCTTTGTGGCTTAGAGGCATGAAATGCAAATGAGAAGGAATTTATTTTCAGCAAAATTCCAAATCACTACAATGACTGCAAAGAGACTTTTTACTAAAGCCTCTGGGCCACGTGTGTATCATTAGCTGCTCTTACCTTGACCTAGGGGGCGTGGGCACCTGGTGGGGCTGGGCGTAGGATGCCCAGTGGTTGAGTTATATTGCTAGGGCAATTATTTTCCTGGTTTTCTTCATGCAAGAAGAAATTACCCATGTTGGTGACATATTTGAGTGCCCTACTTTTTAAATGTGTTTCGCCTAGAGCAGGCGATGAGCCCTATCTGCCACTAGGTGAGGAGGAAAGGGTGGACAGGGATGAATATAGTCAACTCCCTGGGTCTCTCGGTTGGCCTTCAAATTTTCAAATTTCTATCTGTAGGGACAACATCTAACATTTATATTGTGAATACTGAGAAAAAAATATTTTTTTCCATCTAGTACTCTCACTGTGTGTATGAGGAGAAATTCCCTAAAGAATTGGCTTTTTAACTATGTTTTTTAAATCAGAGGAACATTTCTTTCCATAGGAAATCTTATGCTGCACATCAGTATAAAAAACTGGAACAACATCAATAATAACAATAGCAGGATTGCAATTCCGATAGAGGAGGGCGGTCGGCACAGCGCTGGGACTCGGAACAGCCACTGGGGCTCCAGCGGCTGCCCGGGGGAGGAGAGGCGGGGAGAACTGTGTGGACTCAGGACACCAGGGCCTGCCCTGAGGAGGAGGAGAGGAGCGTGGCCACTTGGATTCAGAGAGACTGCGCCAGAGCTGCAGGCGGTTGCCAGAGGAGAAGCCGCGCGGCGAGCTGTTTGGAATCAGAACAACGCTTCTGAACCCCGGGGCCTGCCCTGAGGACGAGGAGGAAGAGGAGCAGCCGCTTGGATTCGGGCGACTATACGGGAACTACAGGCGGTTGCCAGAGAAGGGGCTGCGTGGCGAGCTGTTTGGACCCTGACCACTTCTGAACCCCGGGGCCTGCCCGGAGGAGTAGGAGAAGGAGGAGAAGGAGCGCGGCGGGTCCTTTGGACTCACAGTGAATGCATTAGCGCTCCAGGCGGCTGCTCAGAGGAGAAGGCGAGTGGTGAGTTATTTGGTCTTAAAGTGACAGCTCCTGAACACAGGGGGGCTGCCTGGAGGAGAAGCGTGGTGGGACGCTTGGTCTTGGAGGACCACACCAGAGCTCCGGGCGGTGGCCCAGAGGACCCGTGCAGCGGGTCACGTGGATTCAGAGCCACTCAGAGGGACTGCTCCTGAACACCCGGGGGGTTATCTGGAGAAGGAGGAGGAACGGGCAGGGTCACTTCGACTCGGAGTGATTGATTGCCCCGGGCTACGGGTGGTTGGTGGGAGGAGGAGGCACGAAGTGAGTTTCTTGGACTCCTAGTGACCGCACCGGCATACTGGGCAGCTGTCTGGAGGAAGAGGCCTGTGGCGGGTCTCTGGGACTCAGAGCGATTGTTCGGGGCCACAGGTGGCTGCTCAGAGGAGGGGCCACGCAGCCAGGCGATTAGGTGCAGAACAGGGTCCCAGGATCTAGGAGGCTTCTGGGTGGAAGAGCCGCACAGAGACAGGCTTAGGGCGGAGCGAAGGTTCCAGGCCTATGGGCAAATTCTCTGAGGAGGGGCAGCCTAAGGAGATTCATCTGCGAAGGGTGAGGCTCCCAGGCCCAGGAGGTAGGGCCGGGCCCCTGGAAACTTTGCAGAGGAAGGCAGCCCAGCCCAGGCAGTAGATGTAAATTGAGGGGAACCTCTAGGAGGAAACTGACCAGCGAGACCTCCCCACCGGGTGAGTCTTCCCTGCTGGGTGAGGTTTCCCACAAGGACAGTAAAACCAGAGGCTCAGGCCCAAACAGGCCTTGCCTCAGCCCACAGCCTAGGTCCCCTTTGGATGACCATTGGTCAACAAGTGGAGGCACCTCTGCCCACTAGCAGGGAATATACCCCACCTGAAGGCCACTACTCCTAGAGAGGCAGCTTCCTTGTGGAGCACCGCATTATGAAACCTCCTCCAAGACTTCAGCCTACTGAAGGCTAAGAGGGGATATATATAGAAATCTTCAGGGTCATTGTAAATCAACAGAGGAAATCTGCAATATCTCAGCGGTCCACTGATATCTGAACAACATGAGAAAACAAGGAAAGAAAATGCTGCAAACAAATCTAGATGTTACATCAATAAAACCCAATGACAGCATGGCAGAAGAAATGACAGAAAAGGAGTTCAGAATGTACATAATTAAAATGATCAGAGAAGCAAACGAGGAGATGAAAGAGCAAATGCAAGCATTGAATGATGAGATGAAAGAGCAAATGCAAGCATTGATTGATCGCACCAATCGACAGTTAAAAGAGCAAATACAGGAAGCAAAAGATCATTTCAATAAAGAGTTAGAGATATTGAAAAAAAAACAAACAGAAATCCTTGACATGAAGGAAACAATAAACCAAATTAAGAACTCCATAGAAAGCATATCCAATAGGATAGAACACCTGGAAGACAGAACCTCAGACATTGAAGACAAAATATTTAACCTTGAAAACAAAGCTGAACAAACAGAGAAGATGGTAAGAAATCATGAACAGAATCTACAAGAACTATGGGATATCATGAAAAGGCCAAATTTAAGAATTATTGGGATTGAGGAAGGCCTAGAGAAACAAGCCAAAGGAATGAACAACCTATTCAATGAAATAATATCAGAAAATTTCCCAAATCTGAAGAATGAAATGGAAAATCAAGTTCAAGAGGCTTACAGGACTCCAAATACACAAAATTACAACAGACCCACACCAAGGCACATTATAATGAAAATACCTAACATACAAAATAAAGACAGAATTTTAAAGGCTGTGAGAGAAAAGAACCAAATTACATTCAGGGGGAAACCAATACGCATATCAGCAGATTTTTCAATCCAGACCCTAAAAGCTAGAAGGTCCTGGAACAACATTTTTCAAGCCCTGAAAGAAAATGGATGCCAACCAAGAATCTTATACCCAGCAAAACTTACCTTCAAATTTGACGATGAAATAAAATCCTTCCATGATAAACAAAAGCTAAAAGAATTTACAAAAAGAAAGCCAGCATTACAGAACATTCTCAACAAAATATTCCATGAGGAAGAGATGAAAAACAAAGAAGCAAATCAGCAAAGGGAGGAATTATCCTAAAGGAATTGTCAAATAAAGGAGGAAACAAGTTGTGTCAAACAAATAAATAAACAAAATTTTAAAAATGAACCAAATGACCGGGAAACCAAATCATTTCTCTATAATAACCCTGAACGTTAATGGCCTGAATTCATCAATCAAAAGACATAGACTGGCAGACTGGATTAAAAAGAAAGATCCAACAATATGTTGCCTGCAAGAGACTCACCTCATAGAAAAAGATACCCATAGATTAAAGGTGAAAGGATGGGGAAAAACATACCATGCACATGGACTCAGCAAAAAAGCTGGAGTATCCATCCTCATTTCCGATAATGTGGACTTCAAGCCAAAGTTAGTCAGAAGGGATAAAGAAGGTTATTTCATACTGCTTAAGGGAAGCATAAATCAGCAAGATATAACAATCATAAACATCTATGCCCCAAACAGTGGCTCATCTATGTATGTCAAACAAATCCTTCTCAATTTCAGAAACCAAATAGACCACAACACAATAATACTAGGTGATTTTAACACGCCGCTCTCACCACTGGACAGATCTTCCAGACAAAAATTGAGCAAAGAAACCATAGATCTCAACAACACAATCAATAATTTAGACTTAACGGACATTTATAGAATATTCCATCCAACCAAGAGTGAATACACTTTCTTCTCAGCAGCACATGGATCCTTCTCTAAAATAGACCATATATTATGCCACAAAGCTAATGTTAGCAAATACAAGAAGATAGAGACACTAGCATGTATTCTATCAGATCATAATGGATTGAAGTTAGAAATAAATGAAAGAGTAAAACACAGAAACTATTCCAACATCTGGAGGTTAAACAATATGCTATTATATGATGAATGGATAACAGAAGATATTAAGAAGGAAATTAAAAAATTCTTAGAGGTAAATGAGAACAAAGAAACATCATATCAAAACCTCTGGGACACTATGAAAGCAGTACTTAGAGGGAAATTTATTTCATGGAGCGCATTTAATAAAAGAAGTAAAACTCAACAAATAAACAACCTAACACTACAGCTCAAAGCCTTAGAAAAAGAAGAACAGAACAGCACCAAAAGTAGTAGAAGACAGGAAATTGTTAAACTCAGAGCTGAAATCAATGAAATTGAAACAAAAGAAACAATACAAAAATTGACAAAATAAATAGTTGGTTCTTCGAAAAAATAAACAAAATTGATAAACCTTTAGCCACACTAACAAAGAGAAGACGAGAGAAAACCCAAATCACTAAAATTCGGAATGAACAAGGAAATATCACTACAGACAGGATGGAAATACAAAACATAATTAGAAGCTATTTTGAAAATCTATACTCCAACAAAATAGAAAATTTCGAAGACATCAACAGGTTTCTAGAGACATATGAATTGCCTAAACTGAATGAGGAGGACATAAACAATTTAAATAGACCAATTTCAAGTACTGAAATAGAAGAAGTTATCAAAAGCCTACCAACAAAGAAAAGTCCGGGACCAGATGGGTTCTCAGCCGAGTTCTACAAAACCTTTAAGGAAGAGCTCATTCCAATACTTCTCAAAGTATTCCATAAAATAGAAGAGGAGGGAACCCTCCCAAACTCATTCTATGAAGCCAATATCACACTGATACCTAAACCAGACAGAGACTCATCAAGGAAAGAAAATTTCAGACCAATATCCTTAATGAACATCGACGCAAAAATTCTCAACAAAATTTTAGCAAATCGCATACAAAAACATATTAAAAAGATAGTGCACCATGATCAAGTGGGTTTCATCCCAGGGATGCAAGGTTGGTTCAACATCAGGAAATCAATAAACGTAATTCACCATATTAATAGACTTAAAGTCAAGAATCACATGATTATTTCAATAGACGCAGAAAAAGCATTTGATAAAATTCAGCACCCCTTCATGCTCAAAACACTAGAACAAATAGGGATAGTGGGAACATTCCTTAATATTGTAAAGGCCATTTATGCTAAGCCCATGGCTAATATCATTCTAAATGGTGAAAAGCTGAAAGCATTCCCCCTAAAAACTGGAACAAGGCAGGGATGCCCTCTTTCACCACTTCTATTCAACATCGTTCTTGAGACTCTGGCCAGAGCAATTAGACAAACCAAAGAAATTAAAGGGATACGAATTGGAAAAGAAGAACTCAAACTATCCCTGTTCGCTGATGACATGATTATATATTTAGAGGAACCTGGAAATTCCACCAGAAAACTCTTAGAACTCATAAGTGATTTCAGTAAAGTAGCAGGTTACAAGATCAATGCCCATAAATCCAACGCATTTTTATACATAAGTGATGAATCTTCAGAAAGAGAAATTAGGAAAACTACCCCATTCACAATAGCCTCGAAAAAAATAAAATACTTGGGAATCAATCTCACAAAAGAGGTGAAAGACCTCTACAATGAGAACTATACAACACTAAAGAAAGAAATTAAAGAACACCTTAGAAGATGGAAAGATCTTCCATGTTCTTGGATAGGAAGAATTAATATTGTCAAAATGGCCATACTACCTAAAGTGCTATACAAATTCAATGCAATTCCAATTAAAATCCCAATGACGTACCTCACAGAAATAGAGCAGGCAATTATGAAATTCATCTGGAAGAATAAGAAACCCAGAATAGCTAAAGCAATCCTTAGCAGGAAGAGTGAAACAGGGGGTATTGCAATACCAGATCTTCAACTCTACTACAAAGCAATAGTAACAAAAACGGCATGGTATTGGTACCAAAATAGAAAGGTAGATCAATGGTACAGAATAGAGGACACGGACACAAACCCAAATAAATACAATTTTCTCATACTAGACAAAGGGGCCAAAAATATGCAATGGAGAAAAGATAGCCTCTTCAACAAATGGTGCTGGGAGAATTGGAAATCCATATGCAACAGAATGAAACTAAACCCATATCTCTCACCATGCACGAAACTAAACTCAAAATGGATTAAGGACCTCGGAATTAGACCAGAGACCCTGCAGATTATAGAAGAAAAAGTAGGTCCAAATCTTCATCTTGTTGGTCTAGGACCAGACTTCCTTAACAGGACTCCCATAGCACAAGAAATAAAAGCTAGAATCAACCACTGGGATAGATTCAAACTAAAAAGCTTTCTCTCAGCAAAGGAAACCATCAGCAATGCGAAGAAAGAGCCTACAGAGTGGGAGAATATCTTTGCCAATCATACTTCAGATAGAGCACTAATCTCCAGAATCTATAAAGAACTCAAAAAACTCTACTCCAAGAATTCAAACAGTCCAGTCAACAAATGGGCTAAGGAAATGAATAGACACTTCACAGAAGAAGATCTACAAGCAATCAACAAACATATGGAAAAATGTTCAACATCTCTAGTAATAAGAGAAATGCAAATCAAAACCACCCTAAGGTTCCATCTCACCCCAATTAGAATGGCGATTATCAAGAATACGAGCAACAACAGGTGTTGGCGAGGATGTGGGGAGAAAGGTACACTCATACACTGCTGGTGGGGCTGCAAATTAGTGCAGCCACTATGGAAAGCAGTGTGGAGATTCCTTAGAAAACTTGGAATGGAACCACCATTTGACCCAGCTATCCCACTCCTTGGCCTATACCCAAAGGACTTAAAATCTGCATACTACAGAAATACAGCCACATCAATGTTCATAGCTGCTCAATTCACAATAGCCAGACTGTGGAACCAACCTAGATGCCCTTCAATTGATGAGTGGATAAAGAAACTGTGGTATATATATACTATGGAATATTACTCAGCCATAAAGAATGATAAAATTATGACATTTGCAGGCAAATGGATGAAATTGGAGAATATCATGCTAAGTGAGATAAGCCAATCTCAAAAAGCCAAAGGACGAATGATATCGCTAATAAGTGGAGGTTGACACATAATGAGGGGGAAGGGAAGGGTTAGAGTTAGGGTTAGGGAGGGGGGCAAGTATAGAGGAAGGAACTACTGTATAGAGGGTAAAGAGGGGTGGGAGGGGTGGGGGGAAGGGAAAAAAATAACAGAATGAATCAAACAACATTGCTCTATGTAAATTTATGATTACACAAATGGTATGCCTTTACGCCATGTACAAACAGAGAAACAACATGTATCCCATTTGTTTACAATAAAAAAAAAAAAAAAATGCAAAAAAAAAAAAAAAAAAAAAAAAAAAAAGAAAAAAATCAAAAAAAAAAAAAAAAAAAAAAAAAAAAAAAAAAAAAAAAAAAGAGTATTGCAAGTTAATGAAAGGTGTGAAAACAGAAGCTTATTGCCAAAAAACCTAATACATTTTGTCATTTGATTTTTTTTTTTTTTTTCCTGCTGAGTGAATCATTTTGGAACGTCTTCCCTTCAAATTATTTTCTTAATCCTTGATTCTGTTATTCATTATAACCCTATGAGTCTGGTCCCAGACTTTTTATAATAATATCAGTTTTGCTTTCTTCCTTCATTAATAATGTATTTTTGAGTGCTAAGGAAGAAACATTTATTGGCATTTGAGCACAGCACCTTTCCACAGGAAAATATAAAACTCTTCTCTAAAGTGCATGGAGTTTTACATACTCTACAGAACCCCAAATACATGTGTCTGTGGTGGTGACGGGGGAGAGGAGAAGGTGGAAATTAACACTAATCACTGTTTTGGTTTTCATTTTTTGTTTTGCTGTGCTGAGAATTGAACCCAGGGCCTTATGCATATAGGCAAACATTCTACCACTGAGCTATATCCCAGCCCAAGAGCTGTATCTTTAAATATATAACAGTTTTATTTCTCATTACAGGAACCATTTTCATGCATGTCAGTTTCTTTTTGAAAGAGTATTTGATAGAAATACTTCCATTTTTAAAATCTTGATAAAACAATTACTTGTTATGCTGTCACATGTCTTTTTTTTTTTTTTAACTGAAAATATGCCTTCCAAATACATTTGAAATTCTTGGCAATTTGAGGGAAGAGTTTGTGCTTTAATTTTGCATTATTTTTAATATTGAAATCACAGGTGCACTTAGTTTAATTCTTCGTCAAAAATAAGAATTTCTGTAATCAAAGAAAGGCATTTTTACTACTTCAAAACTATCAATTCACAGTCTATATGGTTTTGAGATTTTCTTCATATTTTCTAAAAGAATGCAACTGAAGTATCACATTCAAAACTGTATCCCGGAATGTTTATATTCTTATATTCTTTACATTTTATGTCTAGGAGAGTTAAGTCATAAAGTTAGAATGGTGTATTTAGCCCATCCCGATCCACTAGTTATTATTGATATCAACATGATTTAGAATTTCCGTTGGCCAATATGTAGTTGTTTCAATGATTTATGGACTAAAAATAAATATATTTCCACATTCTTAAAAAAAAAAAAAAAAAAAAAAAAAAAAAAAAAAAAAAAAAAAAAAAAAAAATAATAATAACAATAGCAGGAAATCCAGTCTGTTGATAAGTGTAAGTAGCACCAATTCTTATATCCCAGGTCCCTGGAAGTAGCTCAGCAGGTTTCTATACTCTTTCTTCAGTTTGATTCCAGTTATCTTCCTCATGCTCAAAGCCCCCAATTTGATCTTTCACAAGGGCAATGGATGTTATCAGGGAGGCTGAACATCTTATTCTGCATGATTCAGGTAGGATGCATGGAGGTCTGGACTCCTCTCTTCATTGAATTTGGTCATTGCTAGTCCTTGGTAAAGATTAGTAACTCAAATAATTTGTCATTCAAAAATTATGAACTAACTGCATACCTTCTATATGTTGTTAACATCTCTAATGGAGCTCATGGATTATATTCTCAAGTGGGAAAATGGAATACATAAGGAAAACAACAAACTAACAAAAATGATTTTTTTCCTACTAGTTATAAGTGTTATGGAGAAAGCAAAGCCAGGTAATGGGACACAATGAGAATGACATGTCTGATAGACATGGAGGTGGTGAGTAGTTCTGTAGATTGGGGCTTCAGGGAAAGATCTCACCGAAAACTGACATTAAACTGTGACCTGATCAATGAGAAGTTGTCTAACCAGGAGAAAGCTCAAAGGAAGAGTATTCTCAGCAGAGTATTCTCAGCCTGTGACTATGAAGAGTCAGTTTCTCCATACTTCCATTCTGCACATGCATGGATGCCAGGGGTACTTCCTGGAGCCCTAGACCTCTGTGTTGAAAGGGAATCAACAGGGCAAATAAAGAAAGCCTTAAGTGCAGGCAAAGCTTGTCCTTTGTCTATGTGAAGTTGCTCACAGACTAGGATAGCATTGATCTCTGCAGCTGCTGGAACAAGATACAAATGGGGTTGAGAGGATGTGAAGTGGCCCTAAGATGTATCTGATACACATTCATTCATTCAACAGTTATTTTAGACCTGCTATTTGCCAGGTAATGTGAGAAGATGAGGATCTGGCAGTGACCAACACAACGCAAACTCTACTCTCAAGAAAACTGTTGGGGGTTGTTGTGAACTTAAAAGGAGATGAATACTTTAAAATAAAGTCTTTTAAAATAAGGGCTCAGGGCTGGGGTTGTGGCTCAGTGGTAGAGCACTTGCCTGGCATGTGTGATGCCCTGGGTTCAAGCCTAAGGACCACATATAAATAAACAAACAAATAAATAAATAAAATGTCCATTGACAACTAAAAATAAAAATAAAAAAATAAGGACTCAATAGTTGTTAGTTGATAATTTTATTTTGTGGCACTGTTAAAATACATCTGGGCTAACTCCTAGATATCTCTGTTAGTGACGTGCTGACAAGCCAGGACACAAAGTGATTCCATCATCTAAACAGGAATGTAAATTTAATATGTACTTACTAGAAAAGCAGTATTAAGTCTGATGATTTATGCTAAATAAATCAAGTTAAATCCTTAGAGTCCTAAAATGAATGAATGACAAAAAGAATAGAATGCCCAAATTGGTAGAAAAGCTTTCAGGGGAGTTGAATTTGAGGAGAACTGGCTTTAAGTGATGTGGCCTTGTTTCCCTAGAAAACAAAGTGAGGAGAACATAGCTGACCCTAACATTTTTACTAATAAGTTGAATTTTGCCAGGATAAGAGTGTGAATTCAAGTAAAAATTCAGAGCTTTTGCTAACTTTGTGGAGCCATATGTGTGCCCCACTCTATCCTTCTGTTGTATGACCCAGATTCCGCCCCTGGGGATACATTCAAGAAAGTACATAGTTATGAAGTTATCCAGACCTAGATTCAAATCCTGGCTTCACCATTTTCTAGCAAAGTGACATTGGGTAAATGTTAGAAATAATGAGGTGCTGCAAGAAATCAAACACGTGGTCAGAAGTGGGTCAGCAAGGCACAACTGTACTTCTGCAGAAGGTGCACTCCTAAAGGGAATCTGGCGAGCAAGCACACTGGGGTGGACGGTCCACCAATATTTATCCCTAACGAGTTACTGCCACTCACTTCTGATAGGAAGACCTTGGAGGTACAATCTATGCAATTAACTAATTTAAAATGGGCTACAGTTGTGACTGGATACTTGTTAGGGAATTAAAAATGGTGCCACTCTGCTCATATGATTCTCTAAATTTAAGATGGCTCCATTCCAATTACATTATTCCCAAATTTTAAGATGACTCCACTCTGATCACATGGTTCCCTAACTTCAGATGACTCCATTATACACGCGAAACTTAAGTTATAGTATTCATGCCTGTGTTACATTATGGGTTTAACTTTGTTAGAAAAGAAAACATAAATCTTACAGTAAATTACTTAATCTCTTTTAAATTTTCTCATTTTTACGTGGGGTTTGTTGTACAGAAGGAGATACATACTTAATATAAAGTCTGATACAGTTAGTGCTCAATAATTAGTAGCTATTATTGCTAGCTTAATTTTGTGTTAAAAAGGTACAATTCATCTGTTGGCTTTCTTTCCCAGGAATTTCCACCTGTGACAAGTTTACAAGTCAGGGATGAATGTTTGGTAATGCTATAGTTTAGATATGAGGTGTCCCCCCAAATCTCTCTTAAGAGAATGTGTAAATAAATATTCACAGAGGTGAAATTATTAGATTATGAGAGCTTCAACCTGATTGGTGGATTGATCCAATGATACGAATTAACTGGATTGTAACTATAGAGGTAGAGTGTGACTGAATGAAGTAGGTCACTGGGGGTGTGTGTTTGAGGTGTATATTTTGTCCTTGATGAGTCTCAGAGCTCTTTCTTTGCTTCCTGGCTGGCATTTCCCGAGCTGCCTTCCTCTGCCACACCCTTCCATCGTGATGTTTTTCCTCACCTGCGGCCCAGACCTGTGGATGGAGTCCATGGATGGACCTCTGAAATGGTGAGCCAAAATAAACTTTCCCTCTTCTAAGTTGTTCTTGTAGGTTATTTTGGTCACTGTGATGAAAAGCTGGCTAAAACAAACATGCATTTGTTAAAAAGTTCAGTCACAATTGGAGGACCAACATTGGCTTAAATGGAGTAAGAGTTTCTCTTTCTTTAAAGTCAGAAAGTATGATTTACTCCAAGAACCCCCCAGAACTGGCTGCTGTTCTGGTGTATGGCATTTATTTCCAAGGTCAACTCATGGTCCAAAATGGTTACTCTGATTACTGCCATCTGGCATTCTAGGCAATCGGAAGGAGTAAGGAGGTTGTGAAGGGCAAGGAACAATGCCAGCTGTTTCTTAAAGATGGTGCTGCAGAAATCTGTTTACATTTCATTGACTAATATGTAGTGCTATGGTCTTCCCCTAGATTCAAGGGAAAATGTAGATTATTCTGGGTAGCTGTATTACCAGCATAAATTTTCATTACTATAGAAGAGGGCTATTAGGGCCGAATATCAGTCTCAGTTAGAGTGAGCTACTTTTTAGGACACCCAGCGTGGGGAATTTGGGCTAGATGGCACAGGGAAAATAATTATTTAAAGTACTTGGTGTCTGATAAGCCAGTCTTTGATCCTACCAAGAAAATATCTTGAATTACTCTATCCAATAAGGTAGCCACTAACCACATGACTATTGAGCATTTGGAATGTGGCTACTCCAAATTGAGATGTGCTGTAAGTATAACATACATACTGGATTTTGAAGACTTGATATGACAAAAGGATGTAAAACATCTTATTAATAATTTTTACAGTGCATACCTGTTGAAATCTACATGTATTGGATTGAGTAAATGATATTGTTAGAATTAACTTCACCTTTTTCTTTTTGCTTATTAAATTTGAAGTTATACCTGTGGCTTGCATTTTATTTCTGTTAGAAAGCATTGACCTACAATGTCCCAAATCTAATAGAGCTTGTCTCTGTAGAAAGGAGTTTCTATATAGTCCTGAGAGGGATCATTCCCTGAGTGAATTTTTCAACAAATGATGAATTCTCTTACATGGGACTCAAAAAGCAAGATTTTGACTCCTCACCTGGAAGTACTGCTAGAGGGAGGTGTTTCTGTGTCCCTTCAGGGGACAGATCTCAATGTTGAGCATCCAAGTGAACTCCACTTCAAGGTATTGTTTGTTCAGTGAACCATTCTAGGGTTCCGTTTTAGGACTACTTCTAGTGTTTCCATGAATATTTTCCACAAAAATGAGAGGTTGACTAGTAAGCCAAGTGATATGCCTGGGAGTAGTGACAGGTCTGAACTTAAAAAACTGGAATGCTAATGAGAAGGAAATGCATATGCTACCCCAAAGTTTATGCATTTTAATTTTTCTGTCAAGAGTCCCTAATTTCCTTGATCAGCAGTTCTCAAAGTATGGATTGTGGACCTGGCAGCATCACTATCACCTGGGAACTTGTTATGAGGTCCCACTCCAGACTTAAGGAATCAAACATTGTGGAATTGGGGTCCAGCTGGGGTGTTTTAATAGGCCTCCAGATGATGATTCTGCTATAAGCCAAAGTTTGAGGATCTTTAGTTTAATGCTATAGTTTTCTTGCCAAGTAGATCTTCATAAAATGCATCCAGCAGTATTTTTTAATTAAAAAAAATCATTCTGTTTAATGCAATGTTATGAAAGGGAAAGTAAGAAAACGAGAGTTCATTTGAAAAGCATGAGGCTGGAGGCTGTTGTTGGGGTGAGTCCCCTTAGTTCACCTCAATTCTAAGTCCCACTCCTAAATTTACTGCAGTTCTTCCCAGAAGTGGCTAGGGCTGGGAGCAGTCAATCTGCTCAGGTTCCACCTGCTGGCTCTCATGGCCACCTGGACTTCCTGTCTGTTCCCATGTAGCTTCTGCTCCCTATTTCTTTCCTTTCCAGCCTGATTCCCTCCTGTCTGAGTGGCATTCTTTACTGTCTCAAACAGCTGTTCTCACCTCCTTAATTTTAATCAGTGTGAACGGTTTTGCTCTGTAAGGCCATTCCTGACTCTTAAGTTCTTAAATTGTTCTCTGGGCCATCCAAGCCCAGTTCTTCTTACAAGGCAAAGACTCAGTCCCACTCCTGAAATATGATGCATAATGACCGGTTCAGCCAGCAGCAGTGGAGAAATGTTTGGCTCCATCCATCACTAAACAAATGTGTGGGAACTTGCAGAGATATCTGCTGATGGTGGCTTGCTGACCTCAACTCCCCCACCAGGGACTGAACTTTGCCTTGAAACTCAGAGAACATCCGAGTTTCCTTTTCTTTTAGTTAAAGCAAAAGAATTGTATTTTCTCACTATCCTGAAGCCTGAAGCCTGGAACTCCAAGGTCCAGGTGCCATCAGGCTTGGTTTCTGGTGAGACCTCTCTTGTAGACAGATGGCTGTCTTGCTGTGTTCTCAAACAGCCTCATCTCTGTGCACACTTGCAGGGGAAGCTTGCATTCCCGTGTCTTTTCCTTATTTTTCTTTTAATCATTTTTTTTTAAATTGAGAAAATTTGCATATTACATATTTATTTTTCATATTATATATTTATCACATACAGCTTGATTTTTGAAATATGAAATGGCTAAATTGAACTAGTTAACATATGTATTATCCCACATACTTGTTTTTGTGGTGAGAACACTTGAAATTTATTCTTAGTTATTTTCAAGAATACATTATTATTAACTATAGTCACCAGGTTGTATAATAGATCTCTGAATTTATTCCTCCTATCTAACTGAAAGTTTATATCATTTGACCAGTATCTCCCTTTGGCCCCTTGAGTTTCTTGACCTGCTGATGGAAAGTCTGATATCCTGCCTGCCTATCAACGGCTCTTCTGGTCCTTTGGTGCAGGGATTAGGTGGGGCAGGTGGGAGATCCCCGGATCTGAAAACTGATGCCCTGCCCTTTCCATAGCTTACGTGGGCAAGCATCAACAACGTGTATGTCATCTTGTAGTTTCATGTTATAGTAATCTTCAGATTTCATAATTTGCAAAGCATCTCAACCATTCTGAGAGAGGAGCAGAATTATCACCATTGTTTTTTAGATGAAATAACTGAGATCTGGAAGGTTGCCATCTCTCTGCTGGTGGCTCAAACAATAAAAAGCAAAGTTGGGGTTATATCCATTTAGGTTTTAAGTCACCTTTTAGTTTATCAAATCCCCCTTGTTAAGTGGATACAATTTCACACGAATAAAGTCTAAGGGACATCTTGGTGGCTTTGTTCAATGAAGATTTGACATAGTAATCTCATTTGTAAGATTTTATAGAAATCTCATTTGTGTTGAGTTTACAAATAGCGGTCATATTCATTGCTTTTGCTAATTTCTGTAATGATGGTATGTAGAAGCCTTTATTATTCCTGTTTCACAGATGAGAAAACTCAGACTCAGGTAGGATGAATAACTTGTTCAAGGTTACATGAATGTCATAGCAGATTGTCACTCAGTTCTTCTCACAATAGAACCTCTGTCTACTATGTGTACCTCCTTTCTGCTATAAATAGAAAGAAGATGAGCCCAATAAGGCAGGTTTTCCCCAGGCAGTTCTGTTTAGAAACACAGATACTTATGTTTGTTCCTTATCCTTCCATGAACTCTCCTAAGATCTATAGGTGAGAGCAAATGCCTCAGGCAATGCTTCTTTCTGAGGATGGGAAACTGAGGCTGAGCAATAGTTGCATCATGGGAAAGAAGCATGCAGAGTACTGCTTTTAGTTTCTTCCAGACTTTGCAAGTTTTTCATGCACATATTTCCTTTTTTTAAAAAAATTACTTACTTAATTAATTTATTTTTGGTACTGGTGATTTAACCCAGGGGTAGTTAACTACTGAGCCACATCCCCAGCCCTTTTAAATATTTTATTTGGAGACAGCATCTCTCTGAGTTGCTCAGGGTCTCACTAAGTTGCTGAGACTAGCTTTGAACTCATGATCCTCCTACCTCAGCCTCCCAAGCCACTGGGATTGCAGGCATAAGCCACTGTGCCAGGATTAAATTTATTCTTAGCAAATATATAAAACACAAAGATTGTACATATTAACAGTGTACCTTATGATGTTTCAATTCGTGTATACTTTGTACAATGTTAAATCAAGTTAAATATCTCCTCAAAGAGTTAACATTCCATTATAGTGAAAATATTCAAAAGTCTTTCTTCCAGCTTTTTGCAGTAAATAGTATAAAATAAAATATTCTCATTTGGGAATGTTCCCTTTCGATGGGTGTTTTAGGTAGGCCTTTGTGTAGGAGGTCATTGAAAGAACAGTGACCACTAGATCTTTTGCTTTATTATTTATGCATAATTTCCTATCCATCTAAGATTTGGCTTTCCTGTATAGCAACACTGACTCTAATTAAATTTCATCTAGTGAAACACTGACCTGGATAAGATTATTTTAAATTCAAATTTCATCCTTTAAGGGCCAGCCATCTCTTCCCTATTGCAAATTTCATGTAGTAGTAAGAGTTACAGCTCTTCTGAAAATAGACATCAATTGTTAAAGTGGTTCTTAAAAATTCTCTGTAAGGGATTTCCATAGTTGGAAGGCTCTAGAACCTTCAACCAGTATTGGCATCATCTGGGAGCTTATTACAAATGTAGATGCAGGCTCTGTTTCAGGAATTCTGAATCAGAAACTGCATTTAGTAAGATCACTGCATTCATGTGCTTGTTAACATTTTGGAAACCCTAGTGTTCTTTTAGTAATACAGTAGGCCCTCCACATCCATGGATCCAATCAACCGTAGATTAAAAAAAGCTAAAAATTAATATTATTAATTTATTAATAAGTACAAACATTTATTATAGTAATATATATTTATTAGTAATATAAAATTGATTTTATTAACTTATTGAATAATATTTAAAAAAATCTCCATTAAACACAGACAGGCTTCTTTCTTGTCATTATTCTCTACACGAGCAGTATAACAACAGTTTACAAATTATTTATATAATATAAGCCCACATATTTCCATGGTTCACTTCTTACATCATTCAGCTCTTTCCAGTTATCACCTCCTCGGAGACACCTTCACTAATTGCTCATAAAACTTTCTTCCAAACTCTTTATAGCCTTTTATCCTACTTTACTTTTCTTCATAGCACTCATCTTCATCTTTACTTGAATGCTATATTGTTGGGAGCAGCGACTGAATTATGCATCTTGAACTGCATGACAGAGGCGATGCCTCTCTTGGAACTCTCGGTGCCAAGGTGCTGACGGAGACGGCCCTGTTGCTATGCTGATACCCTGTTCAGTAGGAGGTTCTGTGCCAGCCGTGGGTCCTATTCAGTTCTTGATCTTGAGGTTCAGACACCAGCTGCTCGGGGTAGAAAGTTATGGGTGCAAGTTCATCATCATCATCATCAGGCTGCTCATACTCATGACCTTGGTTCTGCTTACTTTGAACAAACTTTCTCACGATAAATTCTTTTGATGTTTAAACCTATATAATAAACGTGCTGAGCTTGTTTGTGATTCCTGTCTCCCCACCAGGGTCTTCAGTGGTCCACCGAGTCCCAGCTTTCTCTATTCGCAGGTCTGTCTGTCTTTTCTCCATTCCCTCATCACTGCCCCCATCCGGTTACCTGACTAATCAGCCTTGGAGGTTGCAGTACTGTATCTTAAAAATTGCATTTGCTTATTCTTCCCTTCCTCACTAGAACAATGTCTTTGAGGAAGGGGCTCTGTCCATTCTATCTCTAGTACTTAGAAAGGTGACTGATGCATAGTCAATGATCAATAAAGATTTACTGAGTGAATAAATAAGAAGAGAATCATGTCTGGGCATCTGTCAAGTCATAGCCTTGGGCATGCTGGGGTGGCTTTGGAAACCCAGTTTGGAAGACAATGTAGTAGTTGTTCAGACAACTCACCTCTACCTGGAACACAGCCCCAAGCTTAGTGTTTAAGCAAGCTTAAAACTACTATTAGCTTATAAACAATGAATGTTAAAACACACATTAATAAAACAGGTAACAAGGCAGTTTTTATACACCCGATCAGACATTTAATTATTATTGTTCAATAGATTTGAGACAGAAGATATAGCTAATAACTTCTAGCCATAAAAGCAAAAAGTCTGCAAGTTGCTTGTTGCCAAGAAAAGTAAATCAATTGCAATTCAGCATTCGGAGAGTGTCCATCTAAGCAAACCAGGATTTTTATCGATTATTCTTTTCTTTAGTTTTTTTAATTAAAGTATTTTTTAGAGCAAGATTTTTTTAGAAGAATGCACAGAAATAGAGTTCCCATGTACTTGCCCCTCAGTTCTGCATTATGTTGTATTTGTTACCACTGATGAACCAATGATGATATATTATTATGAACATAATCCAGGGTTTACATTATGGTTTACTCCTTGTGTGGTACAGTGCTACGGATTTTGCCAAATGATAATGTAATTCAGTGCCCTAAAAATCCTCTGTGCTCCTCCCCCTCCTCTCCCAGACCTTGGCAGCCACTGATCTTTTTATTGTCTCTATAATTTGGCTTTTATTTTATTCATGATAAAGTGATCACTGTAAATGGGGGAGAAATTGAAAAGAAGTAAATAACAAAAAATTAGGGTGATATCTTGTCCATTTAAGTATCCATTGTATGTTTAGTATTTAGGATAGTGACTGGAGGCAACTAGGACTAATCTCTTTACATTTTCACATATTTCTTTGTATAAATACATATATTTACATAAACATCATATATGTGTATATATACTTACATATTTATATGATCTCATGTATATAAAGGTTAATTCATTTATGATAAATTTATTACATTTAATATACTTCAGAATCCTGTTAAGAGCTTCATATATACCCTTCTTTAAATCTTGAACATAAAAAAATTGAGCGATTACAGTTATACTCAAGGTACTTCTGAACTTACAATAGGGATATGTTATCTAATAATAATATTTAATAACATGTGTAGTTTGCAGAAAAATTCTGATTTAAATTATCTTACCCTCAAAACTACCTTCTGAATTATTATTAACTTAGTTTTACTGTGAGTTTAAGTGGCTTGTTCTGGAACTAGGTCTGTTTTTTGAGTTTTCTGTTACCATTCCTGCATCATTGTCCTGTTGATTCATACTGAGCTCATGGCTAATCAAAACTCATTTTCCTACTTGTCTCAGTGTTTGCATTTTAACTCATGCTGTTGTTGAATATATATATTATTCTGTCAATAAATATTCATAGTACGAAACTGCTATGATTCTTCTACAGGCTTTGTTTACAGTGATGAGTAAAACATGTTTTATCTTTGGTCCTGTGGGGTCTACAGTATGTTCAGTTCATATTTGATAGACTAAAGTGATGCATATTTCTTTTTTAGTTCCATTTTACCATCAAGTTATCACTTGTGTGAAGATGCACTTTCATTTCATTTGTAAAGTTGGGAACCAAATTTTATGTTCTTGTCTAAGTCTTTGGATCTCTATGTCAAGTTCTTTGTTTTCTTTCTTGATGTCTTAAAAAGACAGTGGAAGATGGAGCTCTCTTTGGGTAAGTTTGCAAAGCAAGTTTCATAGATGCCTAACACTTTATCTTGTTCACAAAGATGTCATGAAAGACTTCATTAAATGATTTCCCAAATTTGAAAGTCACCATGTGACGGTATTTCCTACTATTTAGAGTGTATTATACTATTTAAAATTATGCCTCTGTAAACTGGATTCAGAATTTAGTAAGTCTAGTAGTGATGTTAGAATATTAATTGATCCTAATGAAGTGTATTTTAGGAGTGATGGAAAGATTTATCATTAGAAAACTTAACAATGTAATTCCCAGAGCAAAAAATTAAACAACAACAACAAAAAAGGAAGTGGGAAGGTGACTCAGTGGTAGAACTTAGAATGCATGAGGCTCTGGGTTCAACCAATAAAAGAAGAAAAAGTTACAAACAGCAGCCCTTTCTAATTAAAAATTTAATTAAAATATTGACTTTACAAAAGAAACTCTTACAAAAAATATCAGAAAAGATGCATAAAAGTATTCATAACAAAAAGCTGGAAACTACTGAAATGTCCAACAACAGGAGAATGGATAAAGAGCTCATGGTTTATTCACACAATGAACTATTAATGTGGTAGTCAAAAGCATGACTCATTGTCACATGTAAGAATATGGATAAATCTTAGCAACAGAATGCGTGGAGCATGAAAGTTCTCCAGGTTTATCTATTGCACGATATTCTTTATGAATGAAAAACAACTAGAAGGACTTCTGTTTCTGGCCATCAAATATAACTATGTTCAAGAAAAACATGCAATGGAAGAAGAGAAATAGGAAATACAAAAAAGAACTGAGTGGAAATTCTAGACATGAAAAATATGGTATCTGCAGTTGAAAATTCACTGGATAGGATTAATAGGTTAAACACTGCAGAGGAAAAGATAATTTATCGTAGACCTCATACAAGGTAGAAATAACAATATAAATAAAACAACAGCATTAAGGATGGGAGAGGAAAATAGAAACATACTGTTGAAACATTTTGCACATGAGGTGGTCAATAGTATTTGAAAGTGTATTGTAAAAAGGGGAAGATGCGTGTCGTAAATTCTAAAACAGCTTTTCAAAAAATAAACACAAAGAAGTATGGGAAACAAGTCTTTCGTTGAGGTAAAATAAATTCCTAAAATAGCCAATTGACCCCAAAGAAGGCAAGAAAGATACAAGAAAGAGTAAAGAACAGGCAAACAGACAAATAGATGATTAATAGCAAGAAGGTAGACTTAAATCCAACCACATTGGTAACTGTAGTAATGAAAATGGTCTAAATACTCTACTTAAAAGGAAGAGACTATCAGACAAGGATAAAAAAAAAGAGTCACCCACAATTTTATACTCTGTTAAAGTAAAAAGGAAGAAAGTGATAACCATGAAAAATTTTATCTTAAAAAAAAAAAAAGCTTGAGTGGGCAGGGAAAGCAACTTAGTGGCAGAGCAAGTGATTAGCATGTATGAATCCCTGAGACCCTGATGTCAATTCCTAGCACACATACCAGAAAAAAAAAAAGTTAAAAAGTTTGAGTGCCTTTGTCAATATCAGACAAAGGAAATTTCAGACAAGGGCATGGTGTCTGCAAAAGCACAGTGAACTCTATACCTAATGGTATGTAGGGACAAACAGGGCTATCTGCTCTTATTCCTATAGACACAAGTAGAGGCATCTGTTTTTGCTTCTCAATCACCTTTGTGATCCTTTCTCTTTCAAGGAGCTCAGAGAGTGGAATGGTTTGACTATATCCCTTCAAAAATGCAGGTGTTGAAATGTAGGGGCCAATGTGATAGGAATATCATAATGTGATAGGCTTATTATTATGAAGAAGTGATTAGGCAATGAGGGGTCTTATCTTATGAATGGAACTAAAATCCTTGTAAAAGAGGTGTCACACACTGGCCTGCTTGCCCTTCTGCCTTCTGCCTTCTGCCATGAGTGAACACAGCACCTCTCTCCTCCAGAGGATGCAGCAACGAGGTGCCGTGGTGGAAGCAGCAAGTAGCCCTCATCGGACACTGTCTTGCTGGTGCCTTGATCTTAGACTTCTCAGTCTCTAGAATTGTGGGAAAATACATTTCTGGCTCTCATAAATTACCTAGGTTTGGTATTTTGTTACAGCAGCACAAACAGACTAAGTCAGGGAGTCACTGGATACCTATGGCATTCACAGGGATGTCTCATTAGATTGCAGTCTGACCCAATTCATAAACCCCGACTGTGGTGTCTTTGTCACTCACACCTGGGCTGCAACTCTTGCCTCTGATTTTACCTGCCTGCTTCATTCTCCTCTGGCACTGCTGCCTCTGCTGCCTGTTTCCCACTCTGGAAACTAATTAACTACTCTAGTAGCTGATCAGTCTTATTAGGAAGTCACCAGCCAACGTACCTTAGCTCCCACTGCCTTGTGGCTCAGGAAGGTGCACATCATTTCACTCAAAAATGGGTAGAACAGAAAATGATTTCTCCCGGGAGTTAGGCTCTATTGAGGTGTCTAATAGAAGGGTAGCTTGGTGTCGCAGCTCTTAACAGGGTTAAGCATGTCCCCCAGGGTGAAGCGCTGAGTTGGGGTGGGTTACAATAGCAGCCACCATACTGCAACTGAAACCCATTTCTCCTTCTCACCTTGGACCCTGTTGCCAGGTCGACCTCATAAATTAGACCCTTTCTTTTATTTTTTTAAAAATTGGTTCAAAATAGTTACACATAACATTAGTATTTATTGTGACACCTTTTGAAATGTAGGGGCCAATGTGATAGGAATATGGTTTGCTCCAATTAAGTCCCCAGTACTTACCTCTACTCTCCCTCTCTTCCCTCCCCGCCCCGTTCCCTTTACTCTACTGATCTTTCTATTTATTTATATTTTTTAAAAAATTTGTGTCTTGTGGATATAAATAACGATGAGATTCACTGTAGCATATTTATATATGTACATTGGAAAGTTAGGTCAAATTCATACAACTGTTTTTCCCTTATCCTGTCCATCCTCCCCCTCATCAATCCCTTAAACTTTCTTTTAGGAATTCTCCTCCCCCATTTCTTTTCTCTCTCTGCCTAATTTTAAACTAGCTTCAGCATATCAGAGAAGACATTCGACCTTTGACTTTCTAAGTCTGACTTATTTCACTTAGCATTATGGTCTCCAGTTCCTTCCACTTATTGGCAAATGACTTCATTTCATTCTTTTTCATAGTGGAGTAATACTCCATTTGTATATTTATACTACATTTTCTTTATCCACTCATCTGTTGAAGGGCACCTAGGTTGCTTCCATAGTCTAGCTATTGTGAATTGAGCTGCTATAAACATTGATGTGGCTGCATTCCTATTGTATGCTGATTTTAGGTCTTTTGGATATATACTGAGGAGTGGGACAGTTGGCTCACATGGTAGTTCCGTTCCTACTTTTCTGAGGATTCTCCATATTGCCTTCCAGAATGGTTGCACTAATTTGTAATCCCACCAGCAATGTATGAGTGTGCCTTTTTCCCCACATCCTCGCCAACACTTATTATTATTTGTATTTTTGATAATTGCCATTCTTACTGGAGTGAGGTGAACTGTCAATGTGGTTTTGATTTGCCTTTCCTTCAATGATAGAGATGTTGAACATGTGCTCATATATTTGTTGGCCATTTGTATTTCTTCTTTTGAGAATTGTTTGTTTAGTTCCTTTGCCCATTTCTTGATGGAGTTATTATTATTTTTTTGGTGTTAAGTTTTTTGTGTTTATTGTATATCCTAGATATCAATGTCCTATCTGAGGAGCAGGCAGCAAAGATCTCCTGGTCTGTAGGCTCTCTCTTCACGCTCTTGATTGTTTCCTTTGTTATGCAGAAGCTTATTGGTTTGATGGCATCCCACCTATTGACTTTTAGTATTTCTTGCTCTTTAAGAGTCTTGTTAAGAAAGTTGGTTCTTAATGCCTGTATGATGGTGTATTGGGCCTACATGTTCTTCTGGTAGTTTCAGAGTTTCTGGTGTAATTTCCAGGTTTTTAATCCACTTTGAGTCAACTTTTGTGCAGGGTGAGAGATAGAAGACCCTTTCTTTTCTTATGGTAGATTTTCTCCCACAATTCCCATCCCATCTTGTGATTGTCCCCCTGTGGGTCTCTCAAATGAACCAGACCATCCACCACCATGTCCACTGTCCACACTTGCATTTGCCTGAGTTCTACTCATTGACACTGTTGGACTACATTTCCTGGGATCCTCATTTAATTCAGTGGAATAAGATTCTGCGGGGAAAGCTGCTCACATACTCCTTTTTCGTTTAGTTTCACCAGACTCCCTGTTTTAGAAATTTGAGCTAATAAGAAAACACATTCATGGGCTATAGCATGAGATAGTCTAGAAGTACATTCTCAATGGTCTCTAATTAGGGTTTCCTAAGATAATTCACAAAATGGGAAATGCAAATATTAGTTAAATGCTTCTCATCAATCATATGTAGCACTAAAAGTATAAAATCAGAATGTAAAATGAAGTCTATTGCTTAAGTCTCTTGCAAAATAGGGTTATGATTGACTAAGCACTGTGAAATTACTCTCCTAATCAAAGATATTTCATCAGAAAATGGATAAAATACCTTGGAGGTTCCATCCAATTTTAGGAAACTATGAGTCTATTGTCTGGAGAGATGCCAAGATAATAGCCCTGAATCATTTTCATAGATATTCAGGGATAGGAGCCTACATGAACGTGGGTGGAACTGAGTCATTGCAGTTGATAGATTAATTTGCCATTCTAGAATGAATACTCTAGTTGCTGGAATCATTTTGTCTTTTATTATCCAGCTTTCCAATGTATTTGGGTTTCCAGACAATAGAATAACAGAATCTTTGCATTGGGATGAAACTTTCTTGCCATGGAGGCCAGCCTCCTCCACATAACAATCAGCCCTTTAGCATCTCTGACACATCTTACAGGCTCTGCCTGAGCACATCCAGTGAGAAAACTCTCTAGTTTTCCAGTCCAATGTTGGACAATCCAGTTATTAGAAAGCCTTCTATTATACTCAAAAAAACTTAACACCAAGAAACGAAATAACCCAATCGATAAATTGGCAAAGGAACTGAACAGATACTTCACAGAAGAAGAAATATGAATGGTCAACAAATATATGAAAAAATGTTCAACATCTCTAGAAATTAGAGAAATGCAAATTAAAACCTTGATGAGATTTTATCTCACTCCAGTCAGAATGACAATTATCAAGAATACAAGTAACAATGTTGGCAAGGATGTGGGGAAAAAGGTATACTCATTCATTGCTGGTGGAACTGTGAATTAGTGCAATCACTCTGGCAGGCAGTATGGAGATTCCTCAGAAAACTTGGAATGGAACCACCATTTGGCCCAGTTATCCCACTCCTCAGCAAATACCCTAAGGACTTAAAATCAGCATACTATAGTGACACAGCCACATCAGTGTTCATAGCACCTCAATTCACAATAGCTAAGCTATGGAACCAACCTAGATGCCCTTCAACAGATGAATGGATAAAGAAAATGTGATACATATATACAATGGAATATTACTAAGCCATAAAGAAGAATGAATTATTGCATTTGCTGATAAATGGATGGAACTGGAGACTATCATGCTATGAGAAATAAGCCAATTCCTAAAAAAACAAAAAACTGAATGTTCTATCTGATACGCAGATGCTTACTCTCAATAGGTGGTAGGGAGAGAGGAATGGAGATTTACTGGATTGGACGGGGGTGGGGGAATGGAGGTTAGGAAGGGGGATGGGAATGGGAAAGACAATAGAATGAATCAGACATAACTTTCCTACGTTCATGTATGAATACACGACCAGTGTAACTCCACATCATGTACAACCACAAGAATGGGAAGTCATATTTCATGTATGTATGACATGTCAAAATACATTTCTACTATCATGTATAATTAAAAAGAACAAATAAAAAAATAAAGAAAAAAAGAAAAGAAAGACTTCTATTATATTGAACAAAGATTTGTGCTTTTATCAATTCACCCATTGGTCCTAGTTCAGCTGTGGAGCCACAGTGAAGTCTGGTGTCTCTTCCTTCTGTGAATTATATAGATCCTTAAAGATGCATTCTCAGTTTTCATAGACCAGAGTCTTCCAGCTCCTTTGACAGTGTGGGGATAATACTCTGTCATCTTTTAGGCTTCCTCTTTGTAGATTTTCTTCTAAAATGTAGTGAGCAGAATATGTTATTTTTACACATAATTATAAGTACCATTTACTGATAGACACCTTTTTATAGATGCTTTTTGTAAGGGATCCCACAGAAACCACGCCAGACACGGGAAATCACATAAGGGAGTTTATTAAGTAAACAGAGTGTCTCCCTGCAGGATAAGAGAGAAAATGAGAGGAAAAGAAAGGGAACGAGAAAGGGCACCTGTAAGAAAGAGTGTGAAAGCCAGGAGGATAGAGAAAGTGAATAGGAGAGAAAGAGGGATGAGAAAAGATGGCGGGGTAGCTACCGGGAAGCAGTTGAATTGCACCGGGCTAACAGGGGACCAATAATGGAGAAGGATACTTGTAAGCTGACTGATGAACCAATAGCTAGCTAGGATGTTCACAGACTGACAGTAGTTGGGAGGTGGGGAAAATGGCTGCACCGGAAAGGTGGGGGGAGCAGCTTTGTACATTACACTTTTCATGTATCACCTCACTTAATCTTCACAACAATCCCATGAAAGTTTTATTTTATAGAGCCTCTGCTCAAATAAAAATTAATGGACTTAAGATTGCACAGTAGTAAAGAACAGAACTAGACGTGATGATTTCCCAAACTTACAACCCTCCGCCATTAATATGATTATTTTTATTACTTAACAAACTAGTTATAATAAGTAGAACTCTTTTCTCAAACACAGTACCTGAGTTTAAGTTAAATGTGATCCAGAAGGTGGCTGAGAGATGACTGTCTGGAGGGCCCAGAAGTGTGGTCTAAGCAAGTGACAGTTTGTTACTCCTTGTCACTAGTTGAGTTCCTTGATGGAGTGCTGTTGGCATTCTAGTGTCCGTTCATGAATACATTGCAAATGTTTATCTACAGCAAGGAATGGTTAGGGAATGGCTATGGGAGAATAAGATCCAGGTTGCCCTTCCAGCCTGTTATAAAAAAGATGATCCAGGCTAACCATCAGTGGCATGAAGTAGAAGGCGGCAATGCTGTTGGATGCACTGCAGTGCCTCACCTTTCAGAGAGAGGGATTGCTTTCAGGAGTGTGGGGAATCAGGCAAAGTGTGGTGGGCTGACAGATCTGACTCCATGAGAATGTTATAGGCCAGACTCTAAGGAAAATGGCTAAACAGACTCCATTTTGTTCTGAGACCCATGGGAACAACTGCCTCTGTACCCATCATCAGTTACTTAGTGTGACACGTTTAGCAATACAGAATGACAATTCCTATGCAAAAAAAAAAAAAAAAAAAAAAAATTGCTCTCTTTTGATTCCTATTGCTCCTAAACAATGTACCATGTGAACAGTGATTGTATGGATGTTAGTAACCATTCTTTAGTTTGTACCTAGGTAAGGATCATTTTGACCCACTTCTCCCTCTGTTGATGATCTCATGATGTTAGTTTGTAATTTTGAATCATAGCAACAGACACTTATGATTGATGTGATTTTTGGTACAACCCTATGGTCGGGGCTGTTCTCCCAATAGCCTTTTTTTGGGTGCATTGTGTGAGACAGTCAGCCGTCTGGCTTAATAATGACTCTCAAATTTGGACTTCTCGGTGGTGATCGGTCTATTCTTAAGTTGCACCCCATAACAAAAGCTTTGTGGAGGATATTACATCCAAGCAGATTTTTCACTTCCTCTGCTTCAGTTGCATACCCCAAAGATGGTATTTAAAGAGTATTCTTATAGGTTTGTTGTGAGAATCAAATAAAGCAATTCGAGGGGATTTAATACATTTAATGTGTTTAGTGAATCCTCAGTAAAGTTAGCTATATTTAAGGTACAACATTAGATCAGGATCAAATACTTTTTTTAAAAAAATATATTTAGTTGTAGATGGACACACTATCTTTATTTTATTTATTTAGGTTTTTTTTTTTTTTTTTTTAATGTGGTGCTGGGAATCGAACCCAGTGCACTCTACCACTGAGCCATAACCCCAGCCCCAAATATGGGGTTTTGAAGTCTTTCAGGCCTGGATTCAAATCCAACATGATGTAGTTATGAATACTTAATTTCTCTGGCCTCAGATTCCTCATATGTAGAATAGAGTGAATGATAACACTACTTAATAGGTAGGTGGCTTATATCAGCTAATTAATTTTAGCAACTTTATGAATACAAAGAAAAGGTTCCCAGATCCTGTTAGCTATGGTTACTTATTATCTTTTGAGCTAGGTCTTGGAGGATGAGTAGGATCTGGGTGAGAGGAACATTCCAGATAGAGGATACCAGCACAAGGTGCACTGTGATTGGTAAGGAGGTCACATTAGCTGGGCCATCTAAGCTGCATGAAGGGAGGAAGGGAGTTCAGTAGCCAGACCTGGGTGATCTTGGAAGCCAGAATGAGGAGTCTGGGGATCTAGTCTTTGATCAATGAGGCCAAGCCATCCTATGCATCGTGTTCAAGCTTTTGCTGGACTTTTATCTTCCCTTGTTCTTCCTAGTTATGTTTCACAATCTCTGCAACCAGTCTCACATTGTTCCCTCATGGGCCTCCGTTTTCCACCTTTGGGACTGCAGTTGCCTCCTAATGGACTCCCTGCTCCTCCTCTTGTATCTCTTCCCCTCAGTTCTCTCCACACTGCTGATAGAGTGATTTGTTAAAATGCAAACTCAATCAGTGGCTTTACTTGCTTAATCCCTTTATGACTCTTCATAGCACTCATACCAAAAATCTAAAACCTTATCATAATTTAAAATCTGCTTGATCTAGTTTTTCATTTGTCCTTTGACTCTGTCAGCATTCTGGCAGGTAAACAGCATAATCAAAATGGGTGATTATAAGGCTGTGGAAGGGATTTGAGAAATATACCAAGTGCAGGCCTACATGGGTAATAAGGGAGTTGTTAGCACCTCTAGTTCTGAATGACCAGTGGAGGGAGTCATTGTCTGGCCTAATGAGTAGCTCCCTGGAGATGATGACATGCCTGGTGGGAGCATGGCCATGAGGAAAGGGGTGAAGTCACCATAGCCACTGGTCAGGGTGGAAGCTTGTGGATAAATACTTCAATTTCATTCTCCTACCACTTCTGCTCTCTTCTCTGGATGCTCTCTTCTCTAGTTATTGACTAAATGCAACAAAAATCCAGAGGGCAGAAAAGCCCACTGATGTAGTCCATACTGATGAGCAACAAATGTTGCAAAAATCTGGAGGGGCGCTTGGAAGTCTCTAGTAGGTGCTTAAGTAGCTTTTATGTCATCTTGTACCTGAAATGCACTGCTTGCTTCTGTCTCTCTTGTTTGTCCCTTTACCTAGTTGATCCCTAGTTCAACCCAAGTAGGCTCAAGGAAGAAGCCTTCCTTGATTTTCTCCATTTAGGTGATGTACTTTAGCACATCTTCTGATGGTACCCTCTAGTTATTTTTTGCTATGCATGTGGAAATTGCACAATAATTAATTGTACAGTTATTTGCTTAATCATCGCTTCTTTGTTAGAGCCCATAGTGGGCAAACAAGACTACAGCATATTTAAACAAATACCTTTTGAAGGTGTACAACATTCTAGACATTGATAAATGCAAGGGATACAGAGATGGGCGATATTTGGTACCTGTCCTCAGGAGTTCATAGTCTAATAGAGGAGATAGTTATGTAAACAGATAAAATCATGCAGTACCACAGCTATTCTAGCTGTCTAAACAAGTCCATCTCTAAAGCACAGGGATGAGAACAGGGCATTCTGTCTCTGTCTCTAGTGGGGGAAGAGTTTAATATGGGATATTAGAGCTGGACCTTGGAGGATGGGTGGGGTTTGGTCAGGTGAAGGTCTTCCAGGCAGAGGGAACAGCAGGAACAAACTGGAGACTGTGGCATATCAAGGGAGGGACTTATTTGACCTGTGTACTTTCCACAATTAGAGGGGTACATTAGCCAGTAGAACTTTCCAGGAGTTTTTAGTCGATGGTGTTCTTACACAAGCAATAAAGTGAGAGACCAAAAACAAGGAGACACAGGGAGATAGAGGAGGAAAGAGTTATTTGGAGGCCCATGAAGAAAATGGGAAGTTGGACAATAGCCAAAAGTAGCATAGGAGAATCAAAGGATGACAAATGCTTTTCTGTATACTAAAAGAATTCTTAATAAGTGATTGCTTAAAAGAACCTAAGCTTCTGTGAGTTTTCCTGTCTGACTTGTGATCTGAAAACAAATCTGCCATGTCCTAGGACAGCTTGTACTTTTGCTGAGAATCCTAGGTCTAGGGCATTGAGTGGTTTGGTTGGCACTGCCCTGTGGTACTTTTGAAATAACATTTCCCCCGTCTGCCAACTTAATAGTTCACTATCTTTATTTAGGATTTTTGTCAACACTCCTCTCCAGACTATTTCTGAAAGAATCTTTTTGACAATTCATGTTCCCTCTACCTGCTGATTCACCGTATTCTCCTTTCAATGTCACCTTCTCAATTTCTCTACTATCTGTGCAGGGTTCTGAAGCCAACAATGATTTTTCATGATGAATGCTTCCACTTTGCCCAGCAGGCTTGTGTTGCTGGGCTAGGTCTTGGGTCAGGTGTTGGAGATAGGCAGATGAATAAGGTACTGTCCTTGCCCTCAAGGAACTCACAGTCTAACACAGTAGACGACCCCAAACAGATGTTTATAAAAGTAGACGGTGAATGAAATGATAAAAGTAGCCCCATGATCTTATGAAAAACACCAAAGAAGGTCCCTGAGGTGGGGGAGGGCATGGAAGTCATCCTGGGGAAAGACATCTGAGAAGAGCCGCAGAAAGGACTAGACAGCAGTCAAGTGAATGGAGAGAGGGCTCTCCATACAGAGGGACCGTCTGAGCATAAGGGCAGGGAATGACAAATGGAGACAAAGTTGGTGAGAGAAGCAGGGATCATGGAGGACCGTGAGCAAAGCAGTTAGTTTCAGTTGTTCAGTTTTAGTAGATTTAGAGTGTGGGCAGCTATTGTGGGATTTTGTGGTCAGGGCTCTATTTTAGATACTTTGTTGTGATGCATTTGAATGACACAATCTAAGGAAAAGTCGGCTGAAGGCAACAACTCCAACAAATGAAGTGAGAGATGGGTAGGAGAAATGCAGGGGAGAAGAAGACACAGATTCTGAGAAATCCTAAGGTCAACACAGGCAGGACTTAGTGAATAGAGGGTGAGGAAGGGACAAGTGTCCAACAGAGTGCTTATGCTCAGATCCTACTTTAACATCTGTGGATGAACTAGCAAATTCCTCAGATAAGATGTACACAGGAGGTTTGGTCTTGGCTTCAAAAATCAACTCCATCACTTTGTAACTGTGAACTTCACCAGAGTCTTTTAGCCTTTCTGAATCTCAGTTTTCCTGTCTGTAAGATGGAATTATAAGAGTGACTTTGCAGACTTTAAATGAAGTAAAAGTTGTAAACGTGTTAGTAAAGGTGAAAGGGCTAATCACATGTAAAATGTTATTACTCAAGTGCTACCCTTGTGATCTTTACCAGTTGAATCTTGCATTTCTGTTTGTAGTTTGCAAAGTAATCACCTCTTCTGATATCATCCATGGAGAAAACTTGTTCCACAAATAGTATCCAAATTTTAAATTTGGGGGTGGAGCTGGGTGGAAACAAGACAAGAGTAAGTGACATCTAATTATCTTTTGCTCTGTTTTAAGAGACAAGTCTGTTGTTTTTAATGCCATTTAATTTAGATAAATATTTTATTGTAATCATATTGTTGTAGTGATTACATCAGCAAATATGTAAATGGACCTGGCAGTACTGGATGCATAGTTTGTTCTTAGTAATGTGAATTTTCTTTCTTCTGTTCTTTCTGCAGAAAGAAAAAAACCTTCTCATTTAATCACCAATTGTCTGAGCTCCAAAACTCCACATGCAAACTCAGTAATGCATACAAGAAGGCAAGACCTCAAACCCAATATCATTATTGATTTTAACTACAGGAGGTAGGTTTATTTTTTTATTTTATTTTTTTAATTAGGGAAGTGAGGGCATTCTGGAGTACTTTGCCATCCTGTTGGTGGCCCTCAAATAATTTCCAATTTTACTAAGTGACTTAAAATTTTTAAAAAATTAAAAAAATATTTATTACCTTGCTAATAGAGAGAAAACAAGACTTGGAGAAAGTTGACTTTGCGATGTGTTTTTAAAGTTGTGGTTGACATTCTAGAAGATTTATTACACTTCAGACAAATTATTAAAGACCTAGTGCAAATATTTGACTCAGTGGGATCTGGAAAATTGTTCATCCTCTACAACCTCCCTAGTTGGAACTTTCCACCACTTCCTGGGCATACAGTGGCCAAATGGAAACAGTGTACTGACTGGCACAAAGTTCTGGCCTAGGTCAGCTCTACTTTTTGTCTCCATAGTTAAGGGAGATAATACAGCATTTTAGTTTAAAAGAAAGGAACAAGGAGCTCTGAACATTTTTTGGAACAAATATTTAGTAATGATTTTGTCCAGAATTGGGAGTAGGGTGATGTGATAAATACATATGTATTTATATGTATGCATAAGTATGGGGGAGATGTTTAGAGGAGGAAAAGGTTAATTTTGTCAATTTGAAGGAAATATTGGGTACTTACCAATGGGGACCTGTGTTCAGATTGGATTCCTTCTATTACAGGTGCTCTCCTATAGCCAAAGTTCATAGCTGAGTCCCCAAACCAGATTATAGAGCAGAAAAACACCAATTTCTGGATGATGTGAATTTGGTGAATAAAGAGTGGTCTAGTTAGAGAGTTGCTGCATTTCACAGGCTATTTGGTTTTTAAGCAAAGAGGTGGAATGTAAAAATCACAGGATGAAGATTTAGCAAGGGGCTAGGAGTGTAACTCAGTGGCAGAACATGTGCTTAATGTTTGCCAATCCCTGGGTCCAATCCCCAGCACCACCCCACAAACAGATTTAATAAAATATGGGACTAAACCAGAGGTGCACATACCTGCCCAATCATAGCAATGACAATATACATAGGGCCCACCCAGCACAGACAAAGCCAATCAGCCACGAAAAGGTTTTCCCAGCTTCTTAGGGGGGAAGAACTAGAGACAGGGAAAAATAGAACTTCAGAGTATACATTGTGTCCATTCTCTCTTACTGAAGGATTCAGTTATTGTGCCAATAATTCTCTTTCCTGAGCTAAAATGGAAACTCTCCAAGTTGCCAAAATTACATGGCCCAAAGTAGGTTGAACCAGACTACCACCTGTATCATGTATTAACATTTTGATACAAAAGTAGGTTTCTTTATGGACTCTTTCTTTTCACTGATTATGAAATAATTTATATTTCATTTTATGTTGGTGCATATTTATTCATGCACCAATACCAGTTTATGGTTTTTTGAACTCTAATTCTGTAAAATGTTTAAATTTGGTAGGGTTAATACTTCCTCGTAGTTCTTATTCTTGTTCAGAATATTTATTTTCTCATTTTGGTTTTTCTTTCGTTGAAGTTTCCTTGGGTACATTTGGGCAAGTTTCTAGTCCTTTCTCTGCACTACCCATTTCCTCTCATCTTCCATATAATCATATTAAAGCCTTTAGAAACGTCCTTCAATAGTGTTTCAGTTGTTTCACCTTAGAGGCTTTCCAACTTGCACTTTTATTCACCCTAATCCTTCCACGAATATGGAGACATTACAGCAACTTGCAGATGTAACTATCAACGCGACAGGATTCCTCCCCTGTCATCGGATTGTTACTTCATTCATAGTTCATTTCCTCTTGCAGCTGACAGATCTCTAATTTTGTTCAAGATATTCCAAGGGATTTTTAAAAACTTTTAATGTTGACTAGGCAGTGGTGCACACTTGGGAGGCTGAGGCAGGAGAACTGGTTGAGCTCAGGAATTTGGGGCTGTAGTGTGCTGTGCCAATCTGGTGTTTGCATGAAGTATCTGCAGGGGAAGCATGCCTATGAATAGTCACTGCAGTACAGCCTGGGCCACAGAGTGAGACATCATCTCTTAAAATGATTTTTAATATTTCAATTCTTTCTCCTTTGATCCTTCTCCCAAGACCCCCAGCTAGAATTCTCACCTGTAACCAAATTATTCTCCTTGTCCCACATGTCCTAATCTTCTTTGGCCACCTTCACTCTCAGATGCCTCTCTTTTCTCTAGTCTTGAAGAACATATAGCAAAGGTGTATAAAGTTAATGGACACATTTGCCACTCACCCGATTTTAACCTTTCTACCTTTCTTCCTGGTAGACTATTGAAGCGTATCTCCTTTATTTTTGTCCCCACTCCCCTCTTCTCACCTCACCAGAGACACTTCACATGTCTCATGTGACATCCTGCACTTTCTTTATCTCCTTATTATGACTGATAACAATTGTGCTTTACATTTACCCAGATTGTTTTTTGCTCTTAACATTTTTTTTTTTTACAAGCAGGACTTGAGGTAAAACAAACAAACAAAAAACTGAAAATGTTCAGCTAGTGAATAGTATACTTGAAAATTCCTTCAATGAAGGGCTCATAGCATAGTCTATTCAGCAACATTTAAAATTTCTCCTCTTGCCCTCCTGGAATATGCCTTTGGAGTAGAACAGTGGGCAGCTGGCACAATTTTGATAGTCATCTCATCTGTTCTCTCATTGGTTGACTTACAAGCTGTAGTCTTACCTAAATGCCCCAAAGATGATACTGCACCAAATGTAAGTTTCTCCCATTTTCCTGGCCTTGCCAAGTTCCACTATCTTCTTGAAGCATCCACAGATATGTCAGAGGGAGCAATTCCCTTTCTGAATCTCTCTGGCCATCTTCAGAACTTTTCTTTGGTCTGGGTAGGTACCATTTTGGTGCTTCTCTTTTTCAGATCAACTTATACTCTTGGAGCATGGATTCCAGAGGGTTTGAAACCTGGTCCTATCACCTACTAGCTGTGTGATCTTAGACAAGTTACTCTCCAGATCTCCTCAGGTTTCTCATCTGTGAAATGGGTTTCTGCTTCATAAGACTCTTAAAATATTATGAGTTAGTATTTGTGAAGTGTTTAAAACAGTACCTAGCCCAAAGCGAGCACTATATAAAAGGTTTTTTTTTAAAATTATAACCCTTCACCTAATAATCACATCCAATGTGGCTAAAGAAGGAAATAGTGTAAGAGCTATCTTGCTATTCACTGAGATATGTAAGCTGACATTTCTCTGTTTTCAAAAATAGAAATCCTAGTTCTTTTAATCAAAATGAGAGGTTCTCAACCTCACTGACACTACATTGTGAGGCAAGAAGATCATTTGTGAGGTTCATCCTAGTTACAATCAACCGTGGTTAAATCTCTGACAATTTTATAATAAAAATGCAAAGGACCATAAGGTTTGATTCTCAAGCACTTTCTTGAATGGGCACTGAGAAAAGCAAAGTCATAGAAAATAAGTTGGTAGCTGGGAACCCATCAGGGTGTTTTTCCCACGAGGGCAGTTCTCTGGTAATATGTGGAGTGAATGCTTGTGTAAACATCGTGAACCCTCTTGTGGACCTACACAATCATCAGCCCCTTCTTAGTAGCTCCTTAAACTGTTCCTTGGGCATGTTGTGAGTTTGGATTTTTTTTTTTTAATGAAGATCATAACATCCTCAAGGTCAAAGAGTTATTGATTGTCAATCCTTGTTATCCCTGGCACAGTATGGAAACGCTGCACTGATCAATAATCTCTAGGTGTTGGTTTATTGTTATAATGAGTAAAACAAGGCAATGTTTGAATGCTGGTAAACCACTGTTGGAGGAAGCCCACTAATAACAATAAAAATCCCCACAGTTCTGGGTCCACCCCACCTTCGCTTGGGTAATTCCCAACGAAGAACACTGATTCCATCCTAGATCCTCTTATCCCATAATAAAGGACAGTAAAATCCAGGAAGGAGATGAAGAGAGAGGCCTGGCTCACCCAGTTTAGAGGTGTATTAAGTGTGATTCTTACGAGGAGTGCTGCTTCTCTGGATTCTCCATTCAAAGTAATTCAGTGACTTTTATGGCATTAGTCAACACCAGGGGGCAGAAGAGAAAGCAGAGTGGAGGGAAACAAGTAGGACTCCAGAAAGATGGTGTGGGAAGGCAGTTTAAGTATGTGAAACGTCCAACATAGTTCTTGGCGTCTAGCATGTAGACTCTGCGTGTTCATTGAATCTGAAAGTTAAAAAATCCTTTAAAAATGATTTATGAATTACCAAAGTCTTCCCTGTTCATTGTTAAAAAAAAAAAAAAAAAAAAAAGAAATACAGAGAAGACAACAAAGACATTTTTATTACCCACAATCTCACTACCCTCAAATAAACACTATTAACATTTTAGTACAGCATATTCTATTTTCTAAGTATGCTACCTTTCCCCTCAAATGAGATCACAGTGAATTCTTATTATTATTTTATATTGCTCCATTCCTTAAATTGGCAATACTCACCTTTTAGTTTAATGTATGATTAGGATTTACCAGGTGAAAGCACCCAGAAAAACCAGTCCGATGTGGGAACTCATGCAAGAGATTTTATTAAGAGGACATGCAGCGTGTCTGCCCGCAGGGTGAGAGGGAGAGAAAGAAAATGGGGGGGGGGGGGAGAGAGAGAGAGAGAGAGAGAGAGAGAGAGAGAGAGAGAGAGAGAGAGAGAAAAGAAGAAGGAGGAGGAGGAGGAGGAGGAGGAGGAGGAGAGAGAAGAAAGACAAAAAATGAGAGAGAGAGAGTGGGAGTGAGAGAGAGAAGAGAAAGTGAGAGAGTGAGAGTGAGAGTAAGAGTGAATGAGAGAGAGAGAGAAATGGCCGCGGAGCTATTCTTAAGTAGTGGAATTCCGTGGGCTAATCGCAATTGCACCAAGGGCTGACGAGGAGGTTCAGGGCTAGCAATCTAGGTTGTAAAATGGTGTGGGGGAGGGAGCATAATGGCGGCCGCAAAAGAGCAGATCTGATGCCAATACCAGGGTTCTAGTTTGGGCCTAACCAGTCCCTGGAAAGCCCCTCAACTTCTTTAATTTTTAGATTCTGCAACTGTGAAATGAAGACACCCTTCATCTCTATCATTCTGTCTAGGAAGACAGTATTGTATAGTGGTATTGCTCTGGCACCAGCCAGGTTCTAATCCAGGCTCTACCTGGGAGATCCTGGGCAGGATTCTTGACTTCTCAATGCCTCAGTTTCCCTTTCTCTGCGATAGGATTAATATAGGAGATGCCACCTAAGGTTGTAAGAATTAAACATAACACACATACAGACACACACACACACAGACACACACAGACACACACACAGACACACGTACACACACACACACTCACCAGTGTTTATTGAGTAAAGACTCAATAAGCAACAACTATTACCAATATCAAGAGCTCAGGTGCCAGGTTTCCTGAGGTGATAGAGTAAAAACGAATATTAAGGAATTGATTACTAACTTGAGAACTAACATGGGTTGAACACACAAGCTGGGCATTCTGCTAAATTTGTCACTTGCACAATCTTATTTAATCCTCAAAACAAAATTGTTATCTCCATTTTACACACATGGAAACTGGGTTAGAACTTGCCTAGATTCAGGTACCTAGTAAGTGTCAAACCCAAAGACTTTGTCCTCTTGGCTAGTTTTGGCTGAGCTGAGAGGCTACAATAGCTGCCATTGGTTGGACATTTTGTTTTTTAAAAAATAAAGCCCAAGTATGAAATCTGTCTCAAGGATGTTCAGCATGGGTTTATTTTTCTTCACTTTAATAGCACCATTTTAACAGTTCCACTGTTCAACAGTTATTTAAAAACCACAGTGATTTTTGTACATTGTAATGTATTGCTGGATATTTAAGTTGGTAGAGCAGAACTAGGAGATGGGCTTTATTTTAAAAGATACTTAAGTTAGAAATTAAATTTTATGGTTGTAACTGGTGGTCTAAAAATCCCCCAAATTAAACAAAGTGGAGAAGTCTCATGAATGTTACTAGCTTGGGGAGGTCGTGAAATATACTGTGACATTTTAACATTTTGCTTTCTACATCACTGCCAAAGGACGTCAGTACTGGTCTGGGCTGACTACTGCCTCTGCCTGGCCCCGGGAGTGAAAAGGGTTATTTCATTTCTGGCTATAATATCCTCTTCCAAGAAGAGAATAGAATAGACCAAAACACAAAGTACTTTTTATTTTTATTTATTTTTTTAACTTTTTAATTATTATTTTTATTTTTACAGACTGCATTTTGATTCATTGCACACAAATGGGGTACATCATTTCATTTCTATGGTTGTGCACGATGTGGATTCATACCATTCGTGTAATTACACATGTACATAGGGTAATGATGTCTGTCTCATTCCACTTAAACTCTACCTCATTATTTTATGGGACTTGCACACTTTCTTAATATTTATTAGAGAAATTGGTATTTTCTGGCAGCCATTTCCTCCTGTGTGGTGCATTTATGGATTCACTCTAACCCAAACAATGAACAGTCAACTTCTCATTGCGCTGACCAAGGTGGACGTACACAACAATGAGCAAAAGAAACATTTAAAATAATGTATACAATTGGATCGAGCCACAACTTTCTAAGCTCAGATTCAACTCTGCACAAATCCCCATATTTCCAAGTAACGGACACTCCAAGACTAGATGAGCCGCCCCTCCTGGGTGAGGCTTGCGGTTTTTCCTCCTGGCCCCGTGCATTACGTGCCTGAAGGTCCCCTTGCTCAGGGTTCGCGTTACCCTGCAATGTCCAGCTGACCTGGGAATCATCAACACGCGCCCCCCACGGGGACTCCTAGGAGCTCCCGGCACATCTAGCCCCTAAGCGATCACGTTCCAGGACTAGGGCTCGTGCCCTAGCTGGGCGCTGGTTGGTCGCGCCACTGGACCCGCGGCCCTGTGATTGGTCCAAGGGATCAGTTCACGTGGTTAGGCGCTGATAAGTGGACTCTCCAGGGCCAGACCGCAGTCTGCCAGAGGAAGTGCAGAGCTGGTACTGCCCCGGGCTGGGTGCGAACTTGCGCAGACAGAGGGGTGCTGGGCTCTCACGGTCCGCCGCAGCCTCTCTGCCTAATGAGCTGCACCAGGTAGGTTAGCTGCAACTCCGCGCCTCGGAACAGAAGGGACCTTGCAGCTGTAGAGAAGTTGGGAGGTGTTTTCGTTCTGTCATTCCTGCAAATGAAGACCCAGGTGGGGGTGGGCGGAGGCTGATTAACTGGCTGCTGAGTTACATCTGGCACCCCGGGAGGCCTTGGAGGTGTGGAAATTTGCACTGTGTTTTTCTTAGGCAGAACCTATTTTGAGAATCAGCATCCTAAATCAGAAACTGTCTGAACGTGAGTCAGCTTTAGTTCAGATTTCCTCATTAATATAACTCTAATCTTTGAGTCCTGCACTAATGTCCCAAACATTTTAAGTTGTGTTAGCACTCTGACATCGCTGGTCAGATAGTTTAGCTCGGGGACGAAAATTACAGGGCGATATTTACATTCATTCGTTCTCCTTCACTCCTTATCATCGTTTGCCATAACAAACTCAAGACTCAGAGTTTGAGCAAACTAGCATTTTAAACTCTTGGCCAGGACTTAAAATTGCAGGGAAATCGCCGGGCATTAAAACTGCCTCTCTATAAATGCAAAAAGTTAAAAAAAAAAAAAAAATCTGTCCCATGAAACTACTTAAGTTGCTTCTCCAGACATAACTTAGCAGACTTCTTTAAAAACCCTGCCTGTTAACTATTATTAGATTCACAAATATAATTTTAGCTTTTGTTTGCTCTTAGTTTGTAGGTCTCCCAGAAAAATCCCAGAGCTAATAAATTCTGTGAATGTTCTTAGTTGTCCATTTTGTGATAATGACCATTTGCCTACGGGCTTAGAGCTGCAATGAACAGAGTTACTAAAGCCACACTAAGAAATGTCATGTGCGATATTCACACACCTCTTATCTGTAGGGCTAAGATAGGGGGGGAATCCTAATTCCATAACTTGGCAAAATGAGGGCTAAAGACCAGGAAAAAAAATCATCTTGATGGATGCTTTTTGGTTTAATATTACTAACCATAGTTTATGTTAAGTTTTAGACAGCTTTTTATTGTCTTTCTACTATTTATACACATCTTTCTACATATTTATAAATATCCATTGCCACAACATTAGAAAATACCCCAAAAGTAAAGGTAGTAGATTACTTGTAATCATTATCACTGAGAGATAATTAACTTTTTAGTATGTTTCCTATAAAGTTTTTCAAAATATTTGTAAGTTCACGTTTAACATGTATTTAAAAATAGTTCGATTTTCAGGTAACCAGTTTTTTTTTTCTCTGTATATTGTGTATATTCAAGGCATACAACATGCTGTTATAAAATGCATGCATAGTTAAATGATGATTATAGTGGAACAAATGAACACATCCATCATCTCATATAGGCAACAAGTTTTTCCATTTAAATGTGGAATTGTCATGGGCATCTTTCTATTTGAAATACAGATTATGCAAAATATTTCTTTAAGTACATGAATGGTTGGCTTGTGTTTCAGTCAGTTATTTGTGAAAAATGAGGAAGAGAAAGATAAGTGACGTGCAAAGTTAATTCTGACTTCACTCCTAGCCTTCTCACCCTTAGAACTGTTGCATGGGGATTTTTATTGCTACTTTTTCCTCTTCAAGAGGATTACTTTCCAGAGAAGTGGAATCAGTTTAAGAGCAAAATAAGCAATAATAGCCACAGGGAGCAGAGGTCTGGAACTATGATACCCAAAGAACTCATCTGGTCGTTAGACTCTTTGGGGAAGCTTTGAGAACATATCCACCTCTGTGGACTCCCCTGGAGAGGATTTAGTGGCTCAAAGTCCCAGGTATCTGAATTTTTTAAAAAAAGAAAGAAATTAACTTGATAGGCAAGGTGACCATACAGGTTTGAGAACCGCTGGTTCAGAAGAGAGCAAATGATTCTTAGAGCCGTATAAAATGTCATCAAATCCAATGGTTTTATTTCTCAAATGAGGAAGCTGAATGCCCCCACTTCAGGTGATTTAGGCAGTTACCCACAGCCCTATAACCAACCAAGGGTAGAGGCAGATGCAGAATGTGGATCTGATTGATACTCTTCTCTTACTACATATGATAGCACCTCCCTGATGCTGAACTGGCTGCAATTCAGTCAGTACAGAAATAGTTCCTATATATTTGGAACAGGAGAAGAGCATTCCAGATCTAGGTGTTCACTCCCTGTCCTTTTTTTTTTTTTTTTTTTTTTTTTTGTTATTTAATATTTTACTAAAGAATCTGCCTTGTGCATTAAAACCAGAAAATTTTTTTTTTAAATAACACAATGAATGGTATCACCGACAAATCAAAATCACTTCATCTCTTCCTTCCCCCTGTCCTTTTGCATTGCAGAATGATCCAGGTTTTGGATCCCCATCCTTTAACGAGTTCAGTCATGCCAGTAGATGTGGCCATGAGACTTTGCTTGGCTCATTCACCACCTCTGAAGAGTTTCCTGGGCCCTTACAATGACTTTCAACAAAGAAATTTTATGAATAAATTAAAGCCTCTGAAGCCATGTCTCAACCTCAAACAGGAAACCAAATCACAGAATGAATGGAAGCGCTCACACAACCAAACCAAGAAGCGGGTTGTGTTTGCTGACTCCAAGGGCCTTGCTCTCACAGCTATCCACGTCTTCTCTGACCTCCCAGAAGAACCAGCCTGGGATCTCCAATTTGATCTCTTGGACCTTAATGATATCTCCTCTGGCTTAAAACTCCACGAGGAGAAAAACCTGATTTTAGATTTTCCTCAGCCTTCAACTGATTACTTAAGTTTCCGGAACCATTTTCAGAAGAATTTTGTGTGTCTGGAGAACTGTTCTTTGCAAGAGCGAACTGTGACTGGAACTGTCAAAGTGAAAAACATGAGCTTTGAGAAAAGAGTTCAGGTCCGAATCACTTTTGACACTTGGAAAAGCTATACAGATGTGGACTGTGTCTACATGAAGAATGTGTATAGTAGCTCAGATAGTGATACCTTCTCATTTGCCATTGACTTACCCTCTGTCATTCCAACTGAGGAGAAAATTGAGTTCTGCATTTCTTACCATGCTAATGGGCAGGTCTTCTGGGACAACAATGAGGGCCAGAATTACAGAATTGTCCATGTGCAATGGAAACCTGATGGGGTGCAGACACAGACGGCACTCCAAGACTGTGTATTCCACCAGGTGCCCCCAAAGACCGAGTTAGAATCAACAATCTTTGGTAGTCCCAGGCTGGCTAGCGGGCTCTTCCCAGAATGGCAGAGCTGGGGGAGAATGGAGAACTTGGCCTCTTATCGCTGAATTAAGCAACCTAGTGACTGATCTTGACCTGTCATAGTCCCTGTGCAATTCTAGGTCTGTATTGCTCAATATTTAGGAAGTCTTTGCTACTTTCCATCAGTAGGTTTAGGTTTGAGCTTTTGTGGCCTAGTTTCAGAAAATATACAGCCACTTGAGAATTTAGTGTTGGGGTCTGTATGGATGATATTACCCAATTTTGCTTTGGAGGGTCAGATAACAGCCTAGGGTCTATTTTTATAATAGTAATGCTTTTTCAGTGCCCTTCCTCCTTCCCTCTCAATTCACTAACTTTCACATTGGGCAAGGAAAGGTCGAGGAAGGACAATTGATGGTGACGGAAAGCTGTGTTAATGGTATGACGAATGTGTGAGCGGCGTACATGAAGGACTCTGAAGCTCAGCTCAGAGTGGGAGTGGGGGGTCTGATACTTAATTATTGGTGAGAAAATGTAAGATTATTTTGTATTTTAAAGTCGGTTTTACATTTTCCTCCTGGGGAAGTAACTCATGGGGGGAAAGAGATCCATTCTATGAATTCTTGTGAAGAAAAGCCAAATAAATTTTAAGGGTGTTGGATGGTATTTGGGGATGATGAACTGTATCCTGGAGAATCAAGATCTTTAGTGAAGCCTTCCTGTTCCAACATGATCAAAAATCTGGGGAAAGCGTAAGCAAATCTGGCTTTGCAGTCCTAATGTGATAAGTGACTTTGTGATCAAGGCCTCAAGCTGGGGTTCTTGGTACAGAACACTGTCTGGCAAAACTTATGCCAACACCAATTATGATGACATGTAGGGACTCCAAGTCATGGCAAAGATAGTTCTTTGCAAGTGCCCATAGTAGCTTAACCCAAATATCTGAAAATTCATGAGTGTTTAGCCTTGTAAGAAGGTTCACTGTACACTGGCCTTTCTCCTGTAATATGGTGTATCTTTGAGTGTATTGTCAGTGTACACAGCTCACATCCTTCATATTGAAGGTGACTTGTTTTTCTGCCACACTTTTTCAATGTGATGTTTGAAGTGAGGACTGACGCTAGGGTTCTCAATGCAAGAATCCAGTACCTTGCACATTAGAGGTAGCACTCAATCTCTTGCCTATTTTTTGTCTTTGTTTTAATTTCCTTTGAAGTAAAAAATGCTTTTTATTTTTAAATGGACGTGAATTGTTTTAGCTGTGAATTGTTTTCATGTGTGCATAAGCTCTTAAGCACAGGAGACAAGAATGTTTGCTTCTGTCATTGTGTACAACCACTGAGAGGTGTGAAGAGAACGAAGTTAATTTTAACACGTGTGATCTGCCATGCTGGAAAAACACTATTAGAATAACTCCACTATGACAGTATTTGAGGATTGGCTGGCACCCATAATTTTTCTAATGTAAATATTTCACTCTCTTCTGGCTATCCTTTATGAACTTCTCACTTCAAGAATAAATGTGTTTGATATAAGACCTAAGAATGTTTTCTTCTCAAAGGCACAATTAATGAAAAAAAAAGCCAAAACAAAACTATCAACTGATATTCTCCCGTTTTGTTTAGGAAAAACCAAGCAGGGTTAGTTTGGACCAGGAAGTGAATCCACCTGAGAGTATTCCAATGGTCCCAGTCTCATTAGTGATTACATGTACTATCGCCTGACCTCTGGGGCTGGTGCCCTGGGGCAGTGACTTGAGGGACTGTTTTGGAGGTCACATGTCAACTTTAAAATGGGGAAGGAGATATTGTGGAAAGGGCTGGAGAAACTTCTACTTCTTGAGCTCCAGTACCTTATTCTTCTTTTTAAAGAATTTAACCTTCACTTTAATTAATTAATTAATTAATTTTAATGTGGTGCTGAGGATTGAACCCAGTGCCTCACCCATGCTAGGCAAGTACTCTACCTCTGAACTGTAAACCCAGCCCCTCCAGCACCTTCTTGAGGGGTAAACTTGGAGCTGCCCAGAAGGGACCAGGGAAGGGCAATAGGCATCAGTCCTGGACTGGAGGGAGATGCTAGTTCCCTGGGGCAAGATGCAGCAGGTTCAAGAACCTCAGTTGTCGCTCTAGCTCTGCCTAAAATTTCAGAAAGTCTTATGTACACTGTTTTTTAAACTGAAGGAGAAATCAATGACCAACCTACTGCAAAGGCCCAATTATGAAGGATAAGCTTTAGTCATAACATCCTCTGTGTCAGAGCGTGTCAACTACAGGTCTGCAGGCCGTATCTGATCTCAGATGTATTTTTTTCAACACAGGATTTTATTTTTAAAAAAGAATTTGTAGAGATATAAAAGTCAGTAGACTACATAAAAATGTGGATTTCATTGTTTTCCTCTAAAAATGGTAAGATTCTTCCTCATGGCAACAACTATGTGGCATTGAATAGCAGCCGCCCCCTTTAAATGAAGCCTGCTGCCCTAGATGGGGCATGCTGCCTTGTGTCAGCCTAAGACCCCAAGTAATGACTGCATTCTCTTACACTGGTGACTGGCCTCTGTGGGTACTGGAGTTCATAACGCCTGTTTGTCACTGTATTCATGCTAATTGTTGGGTGAAGAATACTCTCTTTCCAAGATATGAAAAAAATTCAAATTTGGTCATGGGACCCAAAGGCCTAACTTTATACCTCCCAGAGAGGGGAAGTAACTCATTCAAGGTCCTGCCTGTGACAGAATGAGTTGACTGCTCAGTGGCTTTAGGCTTAGCGTTCCTTCCTGCTCCTCATTCTTGTTCTTTGAAGTCTTTCCCACAAGAGACCCTCCAGAACTAGTAGACCCCTGTCTGAAATGGGGAGCTACTTCCAGGCAGGCATGACTCTGGCCAGTTCTTACTGGTCACCTTCCAGTTTGACCCAAGGTTGGTTGGTACATCTCTGGGCTGCTCCTGAAGGAGGGCTTGGTCAAAGAGCAGGTGTTCCTGGATCTTTAATACTGAATGGAATTTTCCACATTCGCATCCTGCTATCCCACCTAATAGAAGCAACTTTGCTATTAAAATTTAACTTCTAAAATGGCTTGAATTTGGGGTTTGTGACGTGCTTTTCCAAAAAAGAAAGACTTAATTTGCTTAAGGAAGGACTCTGTTTTAAATTTGTGGCTCTTCTTAATCCCCAAACAAAAATGGCTCAAAATCTCTAGTGTGAAAGGCAAACTTGCATCTTCCTCAATGAAAATTTAGAAGTTCTGTACACAGTTGGTGGTCCTTTAGTCTGTGAAGGGAAAGTTTTCTTCAGCTTTTACTTTCAGGTTCCACATAGAGTTTTCTAGCAGCTACTGGGAACTGTGACTTGAAAAAAATCCTCTGGTTAGCAGGTAGGGATTCCAAAATCAGAGTAGTCCCCGCATGCAGTTTTGCAGACTCCAGGCCTTCTGACCATTCCTTCTTTCTGCCAATGAGTGAAGACTCACCACTGGGTTTGAAGGTGAGCTTTTAAAATATTGATGCTCCCCCTGCACCTCCCAAAATCCTTCCTGATTTAGTTGGACTGAGGTGTCACCTATGTTGGACAGTTTTCAGAACTGCTCAAGTGTTTACAATATGCATCAAATTTGAGGACCTCTGGTTTAAGCTGGGTGTTTTCAGCTGCCCCATTTCTGAAAACAGAGGCAATATAATGGCTCAGATTATTCCATTCACCTTAAAGAATATTTAGATGATTATATTTAGAAATGGAGTACCAGAGAGGTTAAAACTTGAGATCACAGAAAGAGTAGTCCCCACCCCCTGACCCCTTCTTCCAACACTGCCTCACCACCACTGCCAAATCCTCTACTAAGCAACCCGAACACAGACATCCTCATTTTACATTAGAATCTGTTCTTTTCTCTTTTCTCATCTTTTGAATTTATGCATATGTTAATGATAATGCCTTTGGGTGCAAATGACATGAGCCCTGATTCAACTAGTATCAATAATAAAGAAACTTAATTATTTCACAGTACAATTCCCAAAGTAGGATGTTTTCAAAGTTGGTAAATCCAGGAGCTTAGGTCATTTCTACTTTCTTTCTACCACCTCATTTCTTTAGATTGTTCTTATGCTCGCTTGCTTCCTGATTATGAGATGGCCACCACTGTTTCTAGGCAGACACAACAATACGGCCAAAAGGAGCCCATTTATTCCTTGCATCGCTTTTCTTTTAATGGGTAATAAACCTTTCCCAGAGGCCCTTCTCACCTTCCACTGCAGACTTGCAGACTTCTCCAAGTTTCTTTGACCAGAATTAAGCCATATGCCTGTGAATGAATCATCTCTGGCCAGGAAAATGATACTCTGTCGTTGGTTGATTGGTTCAGACAGGCCAAGATTCCCTTGAAGGCTCTCAACCAATCAACCAGGGACTGGAGGAGTTCTAGCCTTCTGAAACACAAAGTCGTTTGGAGGAGCTGGAATACCAGGACTTCATCATATGGCTCTTCTTAACATAGGCTTTCATAAATGGTTGAGGCCCATGATTTCCATAGCAACTCAAAAATAATTATTCATGGGGTTAAGATAATAGGAGTCAATTTTTAAGTCTTTAATGAAAGATAAAATTGAGTTAATCAGACAATCTGCTAGACAACATAATTTTCACCTTAAGAAATTAGGTTTGGGGTCAAGCAGAACTAGATTTAAATCTCTCCAGTTGTATGGTGCAAGCTTCAGCAAGTAACTTGTCTCCAAGACTCGATGTTCCCATCTTTAAATTAGGAATAATAAAAATGCTTACTTCACAGACTGATTTGTGAGAATAAAATGAGAACAGGGAGATGAAGTGCTTGGTCAATAATATGTGATGAATAAATACAATTATTTCTAATATTAATACAGTTATGTGTTAATTAACAAAATCAGTTCTGAGAAGTGAGTCATTGGGCAATTTGCTTATTGTGCAAACATCATAGAGTGAACTTACACAAACCTAGACAGTATAGGTCAATTACTCTATGTGACTTTTTGATGACATCTAAAGACTCCATGAAGAGAAGATGAATAAGGCTCCTGCCAGCATAGCAGGACACAGTGCTTTACAGTAAACTTTTTTTTAAAAAGTAAATAGGAATACTCTAAAATAACAACAAAAATTCTAGTATAGTAAATACATAAACCAGGAGTATAGTCATTCATCGTATCAAGAATTCTCAATTGTGCATAATTGTATGTGTTATACTTTTATACCACTGGCAGTGCAGATTTGTTTACACCAGTATCACCACAAACGTGGAATTGTTGTCCTATGACATCATGAGGATTATGGTGTCACCAGGCAGTAGGAATTTTTCAGCTCCATTATAATATTATGGTCTCACTATCACATGAAGTCTGTCATGGACTAAAGCATTGTTGTTTGGCAGATGACTTAAACTAAGGATAAAATGTTTTCCCATAAGTATTCCTTTCCAATGTGGTTCTAGTTGGAGATGAGTATTGGGGTTTGAGATTCCTTTCTCAAGCCAGGAGTTAGTACTAATATTAGTATTTTGTGTTGCTAGTTGAGAGGGTACCTGAAATAGAATTTTATAGTGAGTTACTCATTCATTCAACAAATATTTATAGAGCACCATCTCTGCTTGGCACTGAATATATGGTGATAAGCAAACAAATGTTTCCTGTGCTCATGGAGCATGATTTTTTTGGATTAACTAAGTATATAGAGGCATTTACACACCCCTACCCTATCACTTTGGAGTGACATCTCAGCTAGATAATTTTGGGCAAGTTGTGCTATCACTGTTGCCTTAACTTAATCCTCCATGAAATGGGTTATTTACCAGGTTGCTGTGAGGCTTTAAAAACAGTGGCCTACATAGAACTTGCTGTAAGTGTGGTTCTAAGTAATATATGTACATGTATAGTAATACATATATATATATACATACATATATTTATATGTGCATATGTATGCATATATACATATAATCAGTTTTCACAATAGTTCTATGAAGTCGTTTCTCTTTCTACCCTCATTTTATGGATATGGAAACTGAGGCACAGATGGTATTTGGGACTTGTCACATAGTTAATAAGTTTTAGAGCTAAGATTTGAGCCCAGACTTAGAATCTGTGGTCAAAACTTTACACTGTGCTGCATCTCAAAACTATATTCACAGAATACACTTTAATTAGAGTACTTGGTTCACTGTGTTAATCCAATTCTTGATATAGTTAAGTTTATATACACTACTTTGTTATGTGTTTTCTATTTGACCTACTTGTTTATGTTCTTTTTATTTTCTTAGCTTTTTTGGGTTAATCATTTTTTATTGCATTTTTTTAGTTTAATAATTTGTTATATTTTCTTTTCTTACTCTGTAGTGATTACTTTGGTGATTATAAAACAAACATTTGATTATTACAGTATAATATAAGTTGTCTTTACTACTTTCTTGATAAAGCTAGGACCTTAAACACTTAACCATCCTCCTATCTTTTGCATTTTTATTATGCATTTTAATTCCAAATATACCTTAAGTTCCATAAGAGGTTGTTATTGTTGTTTTGTTCAGTTGATGTTATTTCATATTTACCTGTTTATTTACCCATTCTGTTAGTTTTTTCTTTCTGCATTTCTCTGTTTCTATCTTGAATCATTTTTCTTTTGGTATTTAATATTTTCATAAATACTTAAATATTAAAGATATTATTATTTAATACAAATGTGGTATTTGTATCCCAGTATCATAGGTTTTTTTTGTGTGTGTGTGTGTGTGGTGGAAAAAATCATTAGTCTTCATTTCTGAAAAATAGTTTCAGTAGGTATAGACTTCTAGGTAAGGATCTAGGTAAGGGTAGACTTTAAGGCCTCCTCTGCTCTCCTAAATAAAAATCCAAAGGTGGTAAGTGTGCACTGAAGCTGGCACCTCTCCTGAAGTCACTTGTTAATCCTCAGGGAACCAACATTTGTTCCTAACAGCTGTGACTTCAAGGGGGACAAAGACAAAGGATTACAGCCCATTAAGGTGAGGGAGGAGATAACACAGTGGATATCTAGTATAGCAGGACCAGGAACTGATATATCCTCAGAAGGAAAAAAATATCTATAGTTTTCCTATGATGAAATTCAACTAGAAAGATGTCTGAACAGTAGCTCTGGATAGAGGACAAAAAACCCCCCAAACAAACAAACAAACAACAACAACAACAAAAAACCTCCAAAAATACATAACCATAACATGGCCTTCATGTGAATTTTCAACCCAAATTCACGTTCTTTGTATTCTGAAAACCTCAAATCAAGAATTTATTAAAAATGGTCCTTGGTTGCAGTACCCACAGGTGCTTGATAGATGCAAACACACAAGCTCTCTGTAGGAGTGTACCTTTGACCTGAATCTCAAAGATTTTACAGCAGACATGAGTTCACATGCAAAGCAACAGAAAGACAAATCTTTTCACAAGATGCATGAGGATAAAGGTGAGAAACCTTAAAGAAAATGGGGATTTTTAAAAAGTTATAATTATAGGTAATGAAGAAATAAAAAATTAATAGGGTATTATGAAAAACTTTATTCTAATGTATCTAAAAACTTAGATAAATCAGATAAATGACTTGAAAAGTATATTATATTGAAATGGTCTCAGGAAGAAATAGAAAATCTAACTAGTTCTATAAACATTTAAGTTTAGTACTTTAAAATCTACCCACAAACAAAATATCCAGCCTAGGTTTTCTACTGGATATGTTTTGCATAAAATATTCAAGGATAAATTATTTCTAATCTTATACAAAATATTCCAGAGTATATTTAAAAAGAGTGACATTTCATAACCTCATACTTGATATGAAAACTTTACAAGGAAATAGGAAAGTTATGAGCTAATCTCACATGTAGGTGGATGCAAAATTTATATATAATAAATTTCCAAGTTAATCCAATAATGAATAAAAGTATTACGATCAGTTTAAGTTTATTTCAAGAATGCAAAATTGAGGTTGGGTGAAGGGGTACAAGCCTGTAATCCTAGGGGCTCTGGAGGCTAAGGCAGGAGGATCATGAGTTCAAAGCCAGCCTTAGCAATAGTGAGGTGATAAGCAACTCAGTGTCTCTAAATAAAATACAAAAAAGTGGAACTGGGGATGTGGCTCAGTGGTTGAGTGCCCCTGAGTTTAATCCCTAGTAGTACCCCCATAAAAAAATGCAAAAGTGATTTGACATTAGAACATTGATCACCATAATTTGCCACACAAATAGATTAAAGGAATAAAACATAGTTAACTCAATAGATACCAAAATGTTTATAAAAATTTCCACCATTAATGAAAAAATCTCAAGCTAGGAATAAAGGGAAATTCCCTTAATTTAAAAACAGGATATCTCCCCAAAATTAAAACATTTAAAATGTACCACAAATATCATGCTATGCTAAGTGTTGAAACTATTTTTAAGATAAAGTCTTCTGTTAACTACCTTAACTAACAGAAGTACAAACTTCTGTTTCTACCTCTTTTAAAAATTGTGCCAGAAATCTATGCTAGTGAAGCAAAACAGGAAAGAAAAAAAAAAATGGGCTTGGAAGCAAAGAAATAAAATTGGTATTATTTATAGATAATATGTTTGCCTGTGCAAAAAATCCAGAAGAATCTATTTCTAAATTATTAGAAGAAATACAAGAGTTCAGCAAGGTTGTTATATATAAGATTGTGGTAGTTAGCCTTCAAGAAGGCCCCCAAAGATGCCTGCATTTTATTTTTTTTGTGGTACTGGGGATTGAACTCAGGACCTCGTGCTTGGGAGGCAAGCACTCTACCAGCTGAGCTATCTTCCCAGCCCCCTGCAGTTTAGAATTCACAACCTTGTGTAATCTTCTCCCCTACTGTACCAGTGTGACCAATAGAATATCACAGAAATAATTAGTATAGCCATTCCAAGATCAGGTTATAAAAGATACTATGGTTTTCATCTTAATTTCTCTCTTTCCCCCCTGTGCTGGGGGACACCAGTGGCCTTGTTATGAGCAGCCCTATTGGGAAGAGAGGAACAGTGTCCTGCCAGCAGCCATGTAAGTGAGTTTGGAAGGGATCCTCCAGCCATGGTTAAGCTTACACATGACTGCACTCCTGGCTGATATCTTGACCACAAACTTATAAGAGATCCTGACCTAAAACTCCCAGCTAAGCAGACCCCAAATTTCTGACTTTAACAAACTATGAGATAACAAATGTTTGAGGTTTTAAACCTCTGAACTTTGTATAATTTGTTATTTAGCTGTAGGTAACTAATACAAAGATCAACACCCAAAAGTGAACTGACTATATGAGCAATAAATAGAAAATAATTCTTTTTTTTTTTTTTTTTACAAAAAGGAATATTTTGCAATAACAGCAATAGTCTAAAATTCTCTGGAATAAATTGAACAAGTTTCATAAGATCTTTATGGAAAAATAAATTTTATTATATTATTTCAATGGAACATAAACAATAAATGAAGATGAATGGCTGGTACTCCTACAAGTGTGAGTGAATCCCATAAACATAAAATTGAAAAAAAAGGGCAGGTTGCAGAAAATACATCCATCCATCCCTCATTTACATAAAGTTCAGAACCACATAAAACTGAATATATAAATTTGTAATGAATATATGTATAGTTCACATATGTGAAAATAATGAAGGCAGGCAAGGGAGTAAGAAGTAGAATGACTACTTTCGAGGGATAATTATGGAAGAAATTGATGGTGGGAATATAAAGGAGGATTCAAATTATTACTAATATTTTCTAAATGAAAAGGAGGATCCAAAAGTATTGCTAATATTTCTTGTTATTTTTTGAAATAACATTGCATATTGCATATGTTATTTCATATGTCAATAATATTCCATAATAAAACTTTTAAAACAGATTTTGTTAGTACCTACAAGCACAATATGAACTTTCCCACTTACATCTTTTGGGGTTTTTTTCCTTAGTTTTTTGGGGAGTTGAGAATGGAGACAATTTCTTCCCTGGTATAACCCTTTAGAACAGTAAATTGTTTAGGAACATCTGGTATTTGGTAGCATTGTTCTGACAGTCCTTAGGATATGGCCTGCGTTCATGACAATAGACTGTTCTGGTGTGTTATTTCTAAACTTCATGATTTTGAGATGCCAGTTGGAGTCAAGTTGTGTGGAAGTTTCCATTGTGCTCTCACTGCTGCTGCAGACATGAAAATTCTTATGTGTTTGTGTAAGGAACCAACTACTCTCCAGGTTTTTAATGCTTTCTACTGTGGTTGTGAGTTTCAGAATGCACAGTCTTATTTAATGTGGTGACCAACTTCCCTTGACATTCTGAATGGCACCGACCCTTGTGATCCCTAGCACAGTCTTGCAGTTCTTATTTATTTATACTAAGAGTTCATCAAACCAGGGACAGTTTTAACTCAGGAACAGTTTTAAAGGTCCTATTATATCACTGTCTAGGTTCACTGTGCTTGAAAACAATGATGAACCCATACCTCTGCCCAAAACTTACAGCAACAAAACATAGATGACACTCCTCATGAAAAAAGAGTCATAAAGCTAGGCTATTTGCTGGGATAGTTTTCCATACTCCTTTGCCTCGTTCATGCTCTGTCAGTGGATTAACAGCTCATGAATTAACAGCTCATGACAACTGTGGGTCCACTGAGTCACAGGAGCAGGTGAGTCACATGCTAATCCTTACTTCTCCAACAGATATCTTATCCCAGCCTTTTATAATGCTGACCAGGTTCAAAGTAACTAAAACTGGCTGTAACCAGAGACACACAAAGACTCAAGTGTCCACTGTTGGATGATGCAAACTTCAAAATTAATCTTTGTATACCCCAGGCAATACACTGCTTGTTCATGTGTCACCTTTGGATTTATGATATACTTTCTCCCTTTTGGGAGCTGATACTCTCTGGCCCTGACCTTTATAGATCATGTGGAATCAGACCTCTCATCTATCTTGATCTTGTCACTATCAAAGTCCTGACTAACAGTTTAAAAAAATGGAAGCAAACTCTGTGGTGCACATTTAAACTATTCCTATGTAGACTATCATTGCTATGAAATTGTTTTTGGATTTTAGAACTTCATGTTGAAAGTAACTGCTGCTGAAATACCATTTGAACTGTCATTAGGCTGATGGGACAGCTGCAGGTGAAGGTAGCCGCTGGATACCAGCCATTTAGGATGGGGAGTAGGTTCTGATTTCTCAAGGGTAGAGACTGCTTTGAATTGCTGTTTTTTGTTTTTCCAATTTCCAAAGTCTGATATCTCACTATAAGCAGGTTTTATTTTACACACACACACACACACACACACACACACACGTATGTTTGCGCGTGCGCGCGCGCACACACACACTTTTTAAAATTTTAGCTGAGGGGCTCAGACAGATCAACTGGATACTGGGGAAGGCAAAGAGGGTGGAGTGAAAGATGATGTCATTGTTTTTGTGAATTTTGGGGGGAAAGGTGGTTTTTTTATGTATTGAATTAGAAGAGTATAGCATCCACAGACATTATCTACAGATAAATAAAAATGCAGATGAGTTTACAGCTGGACATATATATTTGTTGGGGAGGGGGAGCAAAAGCAAGTTCTCTTAGGAATTCTCTTCTCCTAACTCCTGCCCACTTATCCCAAGGTCTACCTTTTGGCACTCCACTGATAAGGCATCATGCCACTTCAAACTCTTGCCCTTAGCCTCTTTGACCTTCCTCTAGCCACATCCTCTGCCATGGGGATGTGTCCCCAACCTGGATCCTGTGCATGTCGCCCTCCTAGACTATGCTACAGCACGCTTGGACCCTGAACCTGCTTCTCTAAATGTCTCAATCTCACCTCCAGAGCTCTCTCCACCTCTGTTCTGAGTATGGCCTCCTGATGGCTTCCCACACCACAATTGGCTGCCCTCTTGGGCCTGAGAGATGGATGTTTAGAGGATGGGGTTGGGGGAACACACATGGACAGGCTGGGGCTGGTGAGCTGGAGTGTCCGCTGCATGAAGGTGGGCTCCCCAGCACAGCAGGTTAAAGACAGGGAGGGAAGAGAAGGGCCCTGGCTGGGCTGGGCAGTATTCTTGCCCTGGGCTCCATGAATGTTGGGGTCCTTCAGTTCCACTCACTCATTCTCATCTCAGTCCTTCAGTTGTCTGACAGTTGTCTGCATCCTTCTTTCCATCTTCAGTCTTCATTCTGAGCGTGTGGAACGCTCAGCTGAGTGTGACAAGCCAGTCACTTCTTCCCACCTCTACTCCACAGTCTTCGCCCCCCTGGTTCTTTGTTCTGGTTAGTCTCCATTCATCTCTTAAAAGGTGGAGTGGGGACAGTTTGCTGTCTGGATAGGAGGACACTGAGGGGACATGACCCAGTGGATGGAGACAGGTCTCTGTAGAGTTTTACAGATTCATCTTGGATGGGGAGCAGAGACCCTGTCCTGGAGTGATATTGCAGATAGAGTGGAGAGATTTGGTCTCTGAACTTCCTCTACAGATACAAAGTGTGTCCTAGAGAAGTTGGGGCTCCTAGCAGATCTTGACCAGCCCACCAGCAGGGAAAATGGTGGAAACACTGGCTGCTTGTCAGAGCTGCTGTGACATGGCCCCTGGAGGACTTTGGCTTCTGGGAGTTCTCACAATCTTGGGTCCAGAAAGAATTGATATCTTATAACCCTGTGTGTGCACATTGTATTAACATACCAAAAGCAACTTTTCTAAGTCGATTATGTAATGTGATCCTAGAACAATCTGCCAAAATTGTATTGAGAGAGATTTTACAACACAGTGGCATAAAGTAACTGACCTCATTGTTCATTTTGTTCTCCCTTTCTTTGGCTGACTTCTCCTTTACCCTTCCTGTCAAAGCTTAAGTGTCACCTTTCAGATTGGTGTTCTCTGACTACCCAATCTCATAACCGATTCTCCCCTATTCTTTACTTCACCAAATGTTGCTGAGTGCCTAGGAAGTGCCTGCATCCCTCAATCCAGGTCCTCATGAAACTGAAAATTATTGAGATTTTTGTTAATGTATCAGACAGGGTGTTATGAATTATATTTACATTTTCTTATTTTAATCTTATGAGATATGTATTATTATCATCACCATTTTACAAATAAGAAAGCTGAGGTACAGAAAGGTTAAGTAACTGCCCAAAGTCAGACAGTAAGGGCCAGACCTGGAGTTGATCCCAAGAAGTGTGATTCCAGAGCATGGACATTTTCTCTTCTTCTCCTTAATTACATGTCTCACATGACAACTCCATGTGTTACAGGGGGATGAGGGAGACTTTTTGTCATCTTGAAATGGCTACCAATGCCCAAAGGTGATAATAGATTCACCTCGTTCTAAAGAGAGCTCTTAACCAGTCTTCGACAATTGATGTGGGACTGGTGTGAATACCACTGACCTGCTCCCACCGAAGGTGTCCTGCTTCTGGTTGAGGGGCTCTCCTGCAGCAAGGGTATGTGAGGTAGACAACAGGTGGCAAGAGCTGGGGGTGGGGAGGAGGAATTGTTCAAGTCCCCTTCCCTTCCTGCCCCCAGTGCAGAGTGAGTGAATCACAACCAGAGCCAGGTAGGGAGGGGAGTGCAGATAGACTCCACCCCAGTCATCCAAGGCCCTCCTGCAACAAGTCACGGCTACTCTGGGCAGGCAGTGGACTTTAGATAAGAGATGGGAGTTCAAAGTGGTCTGGTCTAAATTTGAATAACTGAAAGTGATAGGAAGTAATGGAATGTGTCTGAGATATTTTTCAAGGGAGGAAAAAGGAAGGAAGTGATTTGACACAGCATAGTAGAGGACAGTGGGAAGAGTCAAATCTATGTCATGTTTATTGTCTGTGGTTTTGAAACCTCTTGGTGAACTGGTTCCCTGTGTTTAGCTATGTACTCATTTCCAGAAGATGTGCCTAACTAGGTTGTAAGCCCTATGAGGGCGGGACATGTCTGTCTTATTTACTACTCTGTCTGTATTACCTAGACCTAGTCCAGCAAAATAAGTGTTGTTGAAGCAAAAAGTAAGACACCACTTTAGGCTTAGGGAAATTCTGTTGGCTATTACTCCTGGTAGTCCCAATGTCTGACCAGCCCCCCAGAAGATGCTCTGGAATCCTAGATGCCAAGGGACTCATAGCAAGAAGACCTCGGGGTAGGAGTTAAGAACAAGTGCAGTATAGTCATACAGAGTTTCCCTTTGATTATCTATGAAGTGCCTCAGTCATATCAGCCCCTTAGGAGTCTTATAAAATTTAAGTGAGATGGTACATGTAAAGACCTTAGTACAGTATGTGGGTCAGAGCAAATGTCTGACAGATGGTGACTCTGATTGTCAGGGGTGGTGCAAATGAAGTTTCAAGGCACAGGTGGTTAAAGACCTACACGTAAGACTGTGAAGCCAGTAAAGGCAAACATAGGGGAAAGGTGCTACAACATTGGTCTGGGCACTAATTTCTTGGATGTGACTCTAAAAGCATAGGAAATAAAAGTAAAAATAGACTAATCAGATGGCATCAAATTAAAGAGCTTATGTAGAGCAAAGGAAACAACTAACAAAGTAAAGAGGCAACCCACGGATTGGGAGAAAATATTCATGAATCATGTGTTGGATAAGGGACTTGAAAATATGTAAGGAACTCAAACTCCTCAATAGCGAGAAAACAAATAACCCTATTTTTAAAATGTACAAGGAACCTAAATAGACATTTACCAAAAGAAGATGTACAAATGGCCAACAGGTACATGAAAAGAAAGCTCAGCATCATTAATCATCAGGGAAATGCTAACCAAAACTGCAATGGGACATCACTTAACACTCTTTAGAATGGTTATTAGCAAAAAAATAAAAGGTGATGTGTGGGTGAGTGTGGAGGAAAGAGAACCCTCGCACGCTGTTGGTGGGAATGTCAATGAGCTATTTTGGAAAACGGCATGGAGATTCTTAAAAAACTAAAGAGAGAATTACCATATATTCAAGCAACCCCACTTCCTGGTATAAATCAACATGAATTAAAAATCAGTATGTTGAAGAGATAACTAAATTCCCATATTTATTGCAGCACTATTCACAATAGCCAAGCTATGAAAACAATCTAATACAGATAAAAAACATGGCATATATACACAATGGAATGTTATTCAGTCATAAAAAAAAAAAGAAAGAAATTCTGAGGACTGTATAGAGGGAAAAGAGGGGTGGGTGGGGTGGGGGGCAAGGAAAAAAATAACAGAATGAATCAAAAAACATTATTCTATGAAAATTTATGATTACACAAGTGGTATGCCTTTACTCCATGTACAAACAGAGAAAAAACATGTATCCCATTTGTTTACAATAAAAAAAAAAAAAAAAAAGAAATTCTGTCATTTGTGACAATATGGAGGACATGATACTACGTGAAATAAGCCAGGCACAGAAAGACAAACAGCGCATGATCTCATTACATGTGAAATTCAGAAAAGTCAATCCCATGGAAGCAGAGAGCAGAATGGTGATTACCAGAGGCTGAGGGAGGCAGAGGTGAATGGCAAATGGGGACAGGTTGGACCAAGTGTCCAGTTCCAGTTCCACCGGATGAAAAAGTTCTGGTGATCTTCTGCACAACATAGTGACTGTAATTAATAATATTAATTTTAGCAATATTTAGCAATATTTCAAAATTGCTAAGAAAAATTTTTAATGTTTTCACTGCAAACAAATAGTAAGCATGTGAGGCGATGGGTATGCTAATTAGCCTGATCTGATCATTCCGCAATGTATACATGCATTAAAACATCAATGGCACCTCATAAATACATGCAATTGCTATTTGCCAATTTAAAAAATTTAAAGGAAGGTATATGCGACCTGAGTCATTGGAAACTTTTTGAGTAGTACAAGCTAAAGATTGTAATTTTAAGGCTAAGAGCTTTAAGGAGTTGGTGTGGAAAGACCAGAACTCAGTGGTGTGTATGGGACTAAGAAGGAGGAGCTTATCAGACTTTTAAAATGTGTGATGTATAAATAAGGAGGGAATTACATATGAGAGCAGGCTTTGCAAAGCTCAAAGTGAGGTGAAGTGTGAGGATTTATGTATTTATAGCCAGAACCCTGCAAGAGTTAATAGTGGGCCTCTGGCAGGGTTTCATTGTTTATTTATAGAAATTCCTTGGGGAGCAGAGAAGGGGAATGCAAGTGAAGAACATGCTCCTGTGCAGGAATGCGTATGGGACAGAGAGAGAGTGAAGGTAAGCAGGGGAAGACACGTAGCTACAGTTTTCCTCAGGCCTCCGTTTAATGCATGCTCCTGGCCGTCTTCCGGATCCCCTCTCACTCCCATGTCTTGCAGCTGTCTTAGTGCCACCTTCTCTGGCCAGTTCTGTCCGGACACCCTGTCTGACCTTGAGCTATCACCCAGTCCTTCTGTACAGCCTCAGCAGGGAGAGCCAAGCACTGGCAGAGGCCTCCCTGGAAGTGACTCACTGTGAAAGCTGCGCTTGTTCTCTTCAGAGGGCGAAGCTGGCTAAGACGGGGATGAGAGCGCTCCCTCGCCCAGCCCTACTCCCTCACAAGTTCTCTTTGGAAACTACCCTTTCCCTTCCTGGGATGACCTCCATCCTTAATGAAATGGGAGAAACAGAATGTCAGGGCTTGCTTCCTCTTCAAAGAAAAGAGGAGCACACCGAGGTGCATTTTAAAGGCTCTCTGGCAAGCCCGGAGTGGCGGGGAGGGGAGGAGGTCGACTTGTCTTTGCTTTGGTAGGTGGCTGGGAACCTGGCCCACCTCTACTTTCTCTGTGAAATGTGAAGGGCAGCGTGTCGTTCTGGGAGAGTCACTGCAGTTCCTCCAAATATAAACCTTGCTCCTCTTAGGGTCTTCAAGCGTGGGGTCAGTTGTGCTCACTGAACGTGTTTGTATTTAGAGGAAAGAAAGTTAGGCAGGAGCCACCAAAGAAGTTTGAGATAAGACCCCTGCTCTATTCCAGGGCCTATGCCCAGGACAGTGGAAAGCAGGGAAGGCTTAAAACATTGGGAACTCAAAGGCGTTGAATGAAAGCGTTCTTAAGGAGTGGGTGGCTGGAAATGACTTCTTGAGTAGAGACATGAATGATGGAATCTGGACAGAAGGAGAGGAAAAGAGATGGTGTTCTAGAAGGGCCCAGAGCATGAGAAGGGCACGAAGTGGCAATGATCATGGTGCGGTGGGAAAGTGGAGAGATAGGCATGTGTGGCCAGAGGGCAGGGGATGCAGCGAGGCTGAGGTACTGCCAGATGAGGGAGGTTGAAGAAAGTGGTCTTTCACTGTCTCCGTAATGGGGAAACAAACTGAAGTGTGCCTCTACCTGGAAGCAATGCAATGAGAGCAGAGGGTTAGGAGGTCTGGCCAGGGTGACTGAGGGAGGGAGATGGGACTCAGAAGGTCAGTTCTGGAGTCATGGTGGTGAAGCAGCTGAGGAGAGATTGACACTTGAGCTGGGGTGCAGTGGGCCTGATTGGATGTGAGGGGAGCAAGGCAGCCCCAGCCCCTCAAGGCAGCCCCAGCCCCTCTGCATTAGCTGTTTGGGGCCTCTGAGTAGAGAAGAAGAGAATATTGGTTGGGCTGGTTTGGTCATAGTTGTCCATTTAATGCAAAGTGATTTGCTGCTTGTGAGAATGACCCGTAGAATAGTGCCAGGTGCAATATGCTCTTGGTGCCTTCTAATCACCTTGGGGGTGTAGCAGCTATGGCTGTTTAGTTGTTTGTTTATATAGTAAACAGTGATGGCCAAGAACTGAAGGTCAGCACACATGCTTTTGATTTGGTTCAGTGAGTGGGTTTTTGATTCTTCATGGGAATCCAATTTGCAGAAATTTTAATTGCCAACTCTTTCATTAGGAAGGACTCATTTTTTTTAAGAGAATGTAACTGAACAGTGATGATTTCTGAGCAGTCAAAATCATGAATGAAGAACTTGCACTAAAATTTATCTATTTTTTAAATTTTATTTTAAAAATTCATCTATCATAAGGAGACATCTTCCTTAAGGCTTTCCTCAGATCCTAATTACCTTAAAATACCTCCTTTGTCTCAGATCACAGAACAATTGGAAAGTGTGTGTGTCAAAAATCAGTGTGGGTGGTGTGTGTGTGTGTGTGTGTGTGTGTGTGTAATGGTGGTGGTGGTCAACCAGCAACAGTGAAATGGAATAATTAATAATCAGAGAGAAAAGGACAAGTAAGGCAACTTTAAAAAAAAACCCCGAGAAGCATAGCCACAAGGTACTAAGTGTCTAAAAATCCAAATAACACATGAGGACATTTCTACATGGCATAATCACTGAGTTGCATAGTGATAACCTTAAATTATGATGAGAAATTAAAGAATTTTCTAGATATTCTGTTTAAGGAGACTAGGAAGGACATAACACTCTTCAGAATGATTTACATCTTTATGAAGCTCAAATGTCTTCCATAGCCAGCAGCTAATGTTATTAGTGAAGTGGATCAGGTGTATATAATAGAACTAGACATGAAAATCTAGTTTTAAAAATGTTGTCATGCCCACCAACACACATCTGCCAGCTGGATTTGGCCAGTGGGCTGCCACTGTGAGATTCCTGGTCTAAATGGTTAAATTTAAGTTGCAAGGCTGGAAGGCTTTTGGAGTATCCTGCATGAGAAAGAGTTGGCTTCCTAGATACAGCTAACCTCGCCCTGAATAATAAATATTTGGCAGGACTTGCCTAGCAGAGAAAATGTCAAACTTTCTGTTGTCTTTAGTGCATGAGGCCAGAAAGCCGATGACTGAACGGAAGCATAAGTGAGTCATTTCTCTTAAGAGATCTCAGACTTAACAGGGATATTAGCAATCACCATTGAGGAAGTTCCCCTCTCATTTTCTCAAATTTCTGTCTTTTTCTGAGAAAACTAACAAGCAAAACTCAAAACATCTCAAAGGGCCACTGTAAATATGACCATTCCTTTGTCCAGAGAAACCCTGCTTTCCGAAGCCAATTATTCCTTAATCCAAGTCAACCCAGAGATTGCATGGATATCCCGGCTTTAATTACATTTGCTCTGGGCAATTCGGAATTGCAGGAGCATTGAATGTCTCTTTAGCAGCTCCTTTGCTGTATTTGGGGAATCAAGGAAAACTGCCAGTGGCGCGAACAGCTGCCCTTTTGGTTTGTTTTCACTGTCGCCAGTCCCAAAGATGTGCTTCTTATTGGTTTTCAAGTGAGTTTGTTTTCACAAATCAATTTGCGTGTGATGGGATCAGATAAGCCCTTCCTACAGGAAAGAACAACATTCTGAAGTCTGACTTGTTTTTAGAAATCCTTGGCCCTAAATCAGAGTTGGAGACATATTTATATTTGGGGCTAAAAAAGACCAACTGAGACTTGGTAAACAAGGGAATGAACATGAAACTGGACCTGAAGGAGAAGAATTGCAGCTTTGACAAATGGCAACTTGATTTGGAAAAGAGATGCCTTTATTTAAACACCATCGTAGCCAAGTGGCCTGGGATGAAGACTTTGCCATGGGTCTTTGAGCAGACCACATGAGGTAGGGCTTTGAATTGCAATGGATCCTTTCATTTGCTACTAAATCAATCCTTTATCAAAACAGCACCGGCCTCTGAAAGAAGGTTTTCATATTGAAAATAGAGTTTACTTGCAAAAACTGGTTGAATCTATTATATAATTCAGAAGAATTTTCCTTTACGTCAACATTGCTGTGTTTGAACTGGCCTTGTGGCCCCTTATACATAGAAGGGTTCGATTTAGCTTCATTCCTTTTTGATCTCGATTGTTAAAGAAACCACAGTCTTGGTGGGATGTGTTCTACATTTTAAATTTCAACACATCATTTATCTTATTCTTCTGATTTATGCTTTGGGGATAACAGTGCAACCTTGTACAAGAAACAGTCATTAGGATGATCAACAGCTATTTGTCTGTGCTCATTGTGGTTTCAAATTAGGAATGAGTTGAAATGGATAAACCCAAGATATGCAGGTTTGGCAGCATTTTTGTTTGTCATTAATTAATCAAGGGAGGGTGGTTTTCTGCCTTGGGTTGCAGTTTGTTTTCTGACTTCTATGCGGGGCAAGAGGAGGGGTGGTGGTATCTGAGAGCTGCACACAATCCTTGCTGTGCCTCTGTTTAACAATTGCTGAGTGCTGAGCAGTCCCAGGCACTGGGCTAGACCCAAGATTCACAAGTGTGTATTAATGGGTACAGTCCCTGCCTACAGAAAGTCACAGTCCAGTGGGAGAGGCAGGTATTAATGAGACAGTCTCCCGTCATAAGTGGTTAATTATACACTGTTGTAGGTGTCATGCAGGAAAGCCACTGGTGTTGGTAGAGTTCTGAGGGAAGCCTGATGGGGGTCTTGGAAGGCTGACACTCAGCAGGAGGAGAAGCCAGGTAACCAGGTGAAGGCGGGGGAGTGGGGAAGGTGTGTATGTTCATGGATCGATCGTTGCGACACAGGAGTACAGGGCGCATGAGCAGCTCCATCTTGATTATGGCAACAATCGTCTTACCCACATGTCACCACAGGTTATAACTCCTAGCAAACTCCTACCTCTCATTGGAAGACACCATTTCAAAAGTTACTTTCTTTATGAAATGTTCTTTGAATCCTACAGATAGAATTACTCCCATGCTAGAACTTGACTTATACCCCTGATAAAACATTGGAAACCCTTTGTGCTTTGAATCTGAGAGGCAGTATATGTCCACAGAGCCAGGCTTTCTGAGTTCCAATCCTGAATCGACTATTCATTTGACCTTGGGAAAATTCCTTAACCTCTCCGCATTTCAGTTTTGACATCTGTAAAATGGAAATATCAATAGTACCTTCCTCAAATGTTTGATGGGAAGATTGGAAGAGTTAATATAAACACTATGCCCAGTTCAGTGCTTTGGACGTAGTGAAACTACTAATGAGACCTGTTCTTTTCTAAACATGTCTATTTCCTCATTAGTTTTGCCCAGGTGCTCAGAGCTGGCCAGAGTCCAATCAGGAACTCCACCTGTATCTATAACATTGTGTTCAGTGCTCATCCTGGAAAATCAGGCTGTCTTCAATCACAGTGCCACTCAAACTTTATGTGTACTTGAATAACCTAGAGATCTTATTGAAATGCAAGTTCTAATTCAGTTGATCTAGGTGATGATCTATGTAGCTGGTGTGCATATTGAGAATTAAGATCTATACCAACCTTAGTGAGCCCTCTGAGGCTACCTGAGGTCTGGGGAGAGACAGGAACCCGTGGAAGGAGGAGGAGACTCACTCTATAACACCTGCACTGGGCATTGCTCCCTTCTCCTGGTTTGGCCCAGTGTCTCATCTGCCTCAGCTACTCAGTTAGTATGAGGTGACTATCATCGTATTATCAGTAGTGGTTGGGTTATTGAGGCCTTTATCAGTTAGGATTCTCCAGAAAGAAGGAGATAATGAGTGAGAGAGATTTATTTTAAGGGACTGTAGGGCAGACTGACATGTTGGAAATTCAGATGAGAATTGATGTTGAAATTTCTAGTCTGAGATATGTTGGGAGGTCCAGGAGGATGGAAACTCGGCCAGAATTTCATAATGCAGAATTCCTTCTTTCCTGGGAAATATTAGAGTTTGCTTTGAGGACCTTCCTCTGATTAGACAAGGCCCACCTACATTATACAGTGTAATCTGTTTTACTTAAAGTCCACTGATAGATGCTGATCACATCTGCAAAATGCCATCACAGCAACATCTACACGAGTGTTTGTCCAAACAATTGGGCACCATCATCCAGCAAGCTGACACATAAAATGAACTAACATAAGCACCAAAGAGCATGGCCTGCTTCCCAGTCTCAATCATTCTTTTCATTTCTACTGTAGCCAACTGTGGAGAAATCCCTGTAAACCCCTGTCCCTTATGGAATGGTGTCTCCATGGGCATGACCCTCATCTTGGGGTTTGAAAGGTGCCATTAATGTTTGAGAGTTGCCTGTGATTGTGGTTTGTGCTCTGTTATAGCCAATTTGAGCCCAATTAACCAACTCTTTTGGCTAGGTTTCTTAGTGAAAATCAAGTTACTCCTGTTCAAGCAGTTGCCCACCTTGGAATGCTTGGCTCAGGGTTGAGAATTCAGGTCCTGTTTGTGTGGGGTCACATCACTGGATTGTAAGCAACAAGCAGTTCCTTCCAGGAGGTCTTGGATAGCTACTAAGTCCCCACTGTGATCTTGACCACATCTGGCCACAAAGACAGAGGTGAACCAATGTTCTGCTGTCCTTAGGGAAATGCTTCTTGAGCAAACACCACACTGTGGGATGGTGGCAGCAGGTACATTCAGACCTCACATTTACTTCTGTTCAGCTTTCCCAAGGCAATTTCCAGGCTGTGATTTCATTTTATGTTGTTTATAGTTTGGTGGAATAGTCAGGGTAGATGTTGTTAACTTCCATGTTTTCCTGACTTGGTAAAATGGTACCATTTGGAAACTGGCAAACTTCAGTTGGAATTCCCATCCATCTCTTACTAGCTGAGTGACCCTGGACAAGTTGCTTCAACTCAGTAGCCATATCTGCAATGACTACCTTGAATGTCACATAGCTCTGTCTCTTATCTAGTAGATGTTTCAAAAATGACAAATGAATTTTCATCACTATTGCAGTAGACATGCCTTGGGTGTTCCTACCCTATCACCCTTCCGCTGTGACTGTGCCTACCCGCAGCCCTTGAGGAGGTGCCAGCTGATATACCTGGGCTTGTACTGTGTGGTCTACCTCTCAGACACAGCTGATTGGGGAAGGAAAGTCACCTCACCTAGGATGGACTTGGATTCCTCTCCTGGGAATTGGAAATTGGGACTTGGGACCTTGAGGAATTGAACCTTGAGCAATGGAGAACTGAACTAAAAGGTTATGTGGAACCTAAATCCTTTTGATAAATCAGAACCTTTTCTTGGCTGGGTTCATAGGTAGTGTTTCTTGTAATAAGATCAGTGATGAGAAGTGAGCTGATAAAGAGATGGGGGTCTAAATGCAGCCTGGATGCCCGGTCCAAGGTTCATGTTCTTTGCTGCCTTGTCTGGTGAGTGCAATTGTAATGGTTGTTCTCTCTGCTCTTGGCTGCTAGGGAGTGGGCTGGGGAAGGATGTGTGGCATGGGAGGCTTGATGTGGAGCTGATTCTGTCTGACTTCCATGCAGCTGCTCCCTGAGGTTCAGCTCAGAATCATGAAGGTGTCTTTGATGTCTTCCTTCTTGAATTGGGCACCCGTTTTCAATGACCTCTCTGCCTTCTCTGAAGGAGAAAAGTTTCTGGGTTACTGGGGATGAATCCCAGGGGATTTGGTTTAACTTGGTTCCTACCCAATGAAATCATCTGGCTTGGAAGTCAGGTTTCTCTGACCTTTTGGTGCTGGCTGTGAACCAATGCTGGTAATAATCTGGGGCCTAAGGAGAAAGATAAATCTGAGGAAGACATAGGCATCCACCTTGAGTATTCCAGAGTGACTTGTCTGAGTTTAAAACTCACCATGGGCACCACCAGGGCTAAAGTGTGCATGAAACTGGGGTACTTCCTCAGACTTGCCTGACACATAAGGCAGAATGTCAAATATCCTGAGAGGGTTGGCTAGAATTGAGCTTTCAAACTTTGAGGGCATTGAAGGGCTAACCACATCAGAATCACAGAAATACTTTTGACATACAGATCCCTTAGCCCCTTTCTGATTCAGGATGTATGGAATGAAGCTTGGATTGTTCTAGTTTTAACAAATACTAGGTGATTCTAATCATCGGCCATAATGGAAACTACCCTCACGTAGATGGCCTTATGATGTCAGTCTAAAATTCTCTGAAATGGTCCTGCAGCAAATATGTTGCATGAGAAGTTTTTTAGTTTAAGCTCCAACTTCAAAATAGATGGTACTATAAGATAAAGTTATACCCCAAATTAATGTTTGAGTCCTAGCCCCCTAGACCTCAGAATATGGTCTTATTTGGAAATAGGATCTTTGTAGGGCTAGTTAGTTAAGATGAGCTTATATGGAATAGAGCAGGCCCCTAATTAAAAATAATTAGTGTTCTTATAAAAAGAGGAAATTGGACATAGAGACAGACAGAGCTAGAGAGAAGATGAAGTGAAGAACACAAAGGAAGAACACCTTGTGAATTATGCAGCCACAAGCCAAGGAACATCTGGAATCATCAGCAGCTGGAAGAGGCAAGGAAGCATCATGCCCATAGTTTTCAGGGGAGTAAGGTCCTACAAACACCTTGATTCAGACTTGTAAAGACTGTGTGCCTAACAATAAATGTTCACTATTCTAAGTCACCCAGCTTGTGGCACTTCGTTGCAATAGGCCTAGGAAACCAGTACTGATGTTTCTACTTTTTCAAGTTTTTCATATTAGCTGTTCCTCCATTTCATTCCTTTGAGTTGCTCCTGCTGCCCTCTTGGGTGTGAAATGAAGATTCCATGGGCCTGGGTGTAGTGTCTGGGAGTGTCCTGGTGGGTAGGGTGGGGTGGGGTGTTGAACAGGCAGGAAATCTCTGTTCCCCTGAGGAATGTGCCAGTACCCTATGAAGTCAGTAGGAAGCTAACGCCTTAAAGTACAAGTTGCTTCTCCCTTTTATTCCCCTTTGTGAAACTGACCATTTTCAGAAGCTAAGTATCTTTTAATACGTGCAAATTCTCTAAATTTGGAGACTGTGATTGTAGGTAGGTTCTTATTTTTTGTGTCCAGGTAAATTCATAGCACAGTAGTCAAGAGCCAAACTGCTGGTGTCTGGATCCTACTGGCTGTGTAGTTTTGGGAAATTTGCCTGGTCTGTGGGTCCTCATACTAGAGCATGCAGGGCTTGCTAAAAGACAGATTGCCCCACCCCTAGAGTTTCTGATCCAGTACAACTGAGGTGGGATCTGCAAAATTTCATTTCTAACAAGTTCCCAGGTGACACTGACATTGCTGGTCCTGGGACCAGCACTTCGAGAACTTTCAACCCTAGTCTCTCAGCCTCTGTTTTCCCGGCAGTAAAATGGGGTTTGTGATGTTTCCAAGTTATATATAGAGTTGTGATGCTTACATTAGGAGATGAATGTCAAGGCTTACTTAGCACATTGTTCTGCATGGAGCTCAGTAAATGTCAGTGGTCTTTACCTGTACTGACGTGAATTGAAGCCCTCTTCTGTGCTTGACCTGCTGAGTCTCTCCAAGATGTTCTCAAGTCAGGAAACATCCAAAGGGAATTCTGGATGGTGTGCAGAGAAATGTCACTTCCCCTTTGGATTGCAGAGGACTTAATTATTCTGAAATGAAGGAACACCTATAGCTACGTCAGGGTATGTCTGCCCTGTAAGCCAGTTATTTGGGTACTGAGTGGGGCCTTTGGGAGAGATGAGGCTCTAAGGATTGGAGAGAGGTTTCATCTCACCTTCAGGGGCATCAGTAGAAAGCCCTGACTGTCAGGCTCAGGAATTTGTGAGCATCCTGGTGCCCGGGCCTGCAGCCGGCAGCCTCTACTGCTCCACACCAGCACTGCCCATCTGCTCAGGAAACATTCTGAGGCCTGAGCCCTTTCCCACACTCCCAGCTCAACACAGTGATTGTCTTGGTGTTCAAGTGTCAAGTGTTAAGGTCTTTCAGAAGCCACTGTATATGTTTGCTATGCATCTCCTCCAGTCTGGGCTGAGCACAGACATACAGACTGTTAATGGCTTGGCCTTCCTTATCCAATATGACATCCTGGCACCCAGTCTCCTCATTAACTTGGTCCTTGGGATTCCAGCTTCGGAAGCAAGACAGTTCATGTCGATAAATAGTTCTTTGTCTCTGGGATTCTGGCCCCATCCAAGGACTGTGACTCTGCTTAGGAGCTGCTGTCTTGTTGCTAAGATTCTTGGCGCTCATTCAAGTTCACATTTCCCAGGATGGTGGAGAATAATGATTACAAAGCTCTGAAAATGTATATACTGATTTCATTTCAACACCGCTTAAAAAATAGCCTGAATTACCAAGAGGATGCTATTTCTAGTTGCATTTGACTTTTGTGTAGTTGCACTTTGAGGGCAAAAGTGAAGTCCTTTTTTTTTTAAAAAAATGTGTATTTTGGTGAAAGTGTCCCCCAAACAATATAGTGAGCTGTTCTTGAACACAACTGTGTGCCAAATAGCAATGAGAGGGACACTAAGAAAAGGCAAGATTCTCCCACTTTAATTAGAGGAGGTGAAGTGTACGATCTAAATGTCCTGTTTTACCTTTTCATGTTCTGGATTTTTTATTTGCCCCAAACATCAATCTTTCCCCTTTACATACTTGTCTTCCCTTATTGCAGGGCCACTTGAACACTGTGGAAATTATTTCAAGAGAGCTTCCTTCTGGTTGTATCTCCTTGGTGCCAAATTGTCTCTGCGTTGTCCCCAACCCCCTTCCTCAAATTCTAGTTCAGCTCCCCATGGGTACTTCAAACAAACAAGTTTTCCCATTACCATTAAGTTAATGGGAAGACTTATTTGTTTTCTTGTCTACTTATTTGTGAACTTTTCCTATCTAGTGCTTCCTCCTGATTACAGAGTTTACTTGTGTATTTATTCACTATCTCTCCCACTAGAATATCTAATCCTGTGGGTAGTGATCTTCTCAAAGTAGTTTGTCTCAGCCATCAAGTTAAATAGGCCAAAAAGAAATCAAGAGGGCAAACTACCTAGCATAGTATATACTAAATCTAAGTAGACTACAATTTATGAATATACTTTGAAGCTTGAGTGCTTTGTTTAGTACAAATAAAAATGGGGCCTGCTTTCTGGCTTGCCACCGTGGGAAGTCAACTCATAACTTACTCTATGTTATGAGATAATGCCGGCTAGAAAGTGTTTTTAAAAACCAGGCTTTCTGGGCTGGGGCTGTAACTCAGTGGTAAAGGGCTTGCCTTGCACCGTGTGAGGCACTGGGTTTCATCCTTAGCACTACATAAAAAAAAAAAAAAAAAAAGAATAAAGATACTGTGTCCATCTACAAGTAAAAAATATTAAAAAACCAGGCTTTCCATAACTAAATAGACTTTACCATACCATCCAGCAATCATCCTCCCCCATATTTACCTGAATGAGCTGAAAACCTATATCCACACAAAATCTTCACGCAAATGCTTCTGGCAGTATTATTATTGCTCCGAATTAGAAACAACCACGATGTCCAACCATGATGTCCTTTAATAGGTGAATGGATAAAAAATCATGGTACATCAGTGGAATATTATTCAATAACACAGAGATAGCAAGCCACAAAGAGCATGAGGGAAACTACAACATAATTGCCAAGTCAAAGAAGTCAGTCTGAAAAGGTTTCATACTACATGAAGTTCCCAACTACATGACCTTCTGGAAAAGGCAAAACTATAGAGATATTATAAAGGTCAGTGGTTGCAAGAGTTAGTTAGGAGTTGGGCATGAATAGGTAGACCACAGGATTTTTAGGGCAGTGAAACTATTCTTTATGATACTGTAATGGTTGATACATGACATGACATTTGGAAAGCTCAATAGAGGTTATATTCTATGGACTTTAATGAATAATAATGTGTCAATATTGATTGACCAGTCATAACAAATGTCCCATCAAGGCAAGATGTAAACAATAGGGAGAACTGTCTGTAGCAGGGGCGGGGTTAGGTGGGAGTGGGAACTGGGAGGGAATAGATGGGAACTCTTGGTACTTTCTGTTAAGTTTTTCTGTAAACCTAAAATATAAATCTACTAATGAAAAAAAACCACCCAGCTTAATCAATTTATTTATTGACTTATTTATTTTTTATTTCCAATAAAATCTACTGAGCCCTTATTTTATTTCAGGCCACAAATTTAAGGTAATCTATGGCCTTTGTTCACAGAGAGGGAGTTCCAACGCTGTTATTTAAAGAAACTCGGTTCTCTCCGAGGTTGAAATAGATAATAGCAAATGTTGCCAAAGGATGCTGTGGAAGAGGTCCCATGTCAAAGAACATGAAGCCTTCCATACCCATGTCCCAAAGGATAAAAAGTATACAGAGGTCAGGAACTTTATGCACATGGAAGCACAAACCTCTGCTAATGTTAGGTATGATAATAATACCCAGGAATAAACTACAGAGCAGAACTCAGGTTTAAGAAACAATATACTCATTCATATTTTTAACTGACAGTAAAACAGCTCGAGTACCCTGCCTTTATTCTTTAGGTAGAGGACAAATTCAATATTAATTATTAGTGGGGCTCCCTTTCTTCCTCCCATTAAAGTTAAGAGTAGAAGGGTGATTTCAAGATTCCAGGCTATGGGAACACGTGGGAGGCACCTGAACCGTAGCTCATGGAAGGTCCACTGTTGCATTATTCTTTTGCTTCCTTGGAGGTGTCTGGTGCTGTGACCTTCTGTATCTGCACAACAGTGCTTCTTAGAAGGGACTTCCAACTGTCCTGGTCTTATTCTACCTTGTAGACCTGAAGTTTTCTGTTGACCATAGACTTGATCACAGGGAACTTCTCAAGGCCATGCTCTGTGCTTAGTGCCTAGCCTTCAGAGGCATCTTGCAGTCACCTCCCACCCAAGGTCAGGGCATTGTGGGACACAGCATAGAGTAAAGTATAGGTTTCCACCTCTCAGATGCCTCCCGCCCTGTTGTCCACTGTTCACTCCCTCTAGGAAATTTCTTCTATAAGAGTCTACCTCCATCATGAATTACCATAGTTGTTATGGAAAATAGTATGGAAATTACTAAAAAATTAAAAATAGGACTGTCATATCATCAAACTATCTTACTACTAGGTATATGTCCAAGGAAATGAAATCAGTCTGTTGAAGAGACATCTGCCATGCCCATGTTTATTGTAGCATTATTCACAATTGCCAAGAAGTGTAAATGACTTGTGTCAATCAACTGATGAATGAAATATGTAGTACCTACACACAATCAAATACTATTCAGTCATGAAAAAGATAAAAACCTTGTCATTTGCAAAAACATGGATGGAATTGGAGATAATTGTGTTAAGTGAAATAAGTCAGGCACAGAAAGACAAGTACCACATGATTGCATGATCTCACTCATTTGTGGAATATTAAAATAAGTTGATTTCATAGAAGTTGGGAATGGTAAATACCAGAGATTGGTAGAGTACCAGAGATAGTATAATGGTAAGTACCAGAGATTGGTGTTATGGCTTGGATATAAGGTGACACCCAAAAGATCTTGTATTAATGCAGGAATATTCAGAGGTAAATGATTGGATTATGAGAGCTATTACCTAATCAGTCCATCCTAGTTTGAATGGACTAACTGGGTGGTAACTGTAGGCAAGTGGGTCACTAAGGGTATTCCTTGAAGGTTCATCTTCCCAGGCCCCTTTCCCCCTCTCTCTGTTCCTAGCCCCATGAATAGATCAGCTTTCCTCTGCCACACTCTTCTGCCATGAAGTTCTAGCTCACCTTGAGCCCAGGGCAATGGACTTGTCTGATCATGGATTAAACCTCTGAAACCAAGAACCAAAATAAACTTTTCCTTCTCTCAGTTGTTCTTGTTGGGTATTTTGGTCACAGTGAGGAAAAGCTGACTAACACAGCTTGAGGGGACGGAGGAGGGAGAGATGGGGAGAGATTGGTCAGTGGGTACAAGTTATAGTTAGGTAGGAGTAAGAAGTTCTGGTGTGCTATTGCAAAGGAAGGTGATTATAGACAATGATAATGTACTCCATATTTCAAAAAGCTACAAGAAAAGATTTTGACTGCTTTCACCATAAACAAATGATGAATATTTGAGGACATAGATATGTTCACTCTGATTTAAACACAATACAATGTATACATGGATTAAAACCTCATGTGGTACCTCATAAATATGTACCATTTTGATTTAACAGTTAAAATCATTTACATTCAACAGCAACAACAAAATCTACCTCCATCTGTTCCAGCCCTGTCTATCCCCCAACATGGTTAGGCTGTAGTACACAAAGTCTCCTATACTCTCCCTAGGTGCGGGAGAGTCTTGGATTTCTTGAAGTAAAGGGATAAAGGAGGAAGGAGAAGGGAAAAGAAAATGCCTTTCTTTCTTTCTTTCTACAAATACATTCCCCAGTTGGGTTAGCCTGCCACACTATAATTGCTAGTGGTAAGGAACTTAGCTGTCTTTATTTTTAAAATGAAACCACTTTTCATGAACCATTTATCAGTTCATGCCAGACTTCAGGCTCTGGGCCTGAGCCTTGGAAGATGCCCCATGACATCAAGCATCCAGACAATGGAGTCTCATCAACCTGGGGATGAGTCCAAAGACAGCACACAAGATTAAAACCTTATGCAGTCAAAATTCCCCAGGACTCTGCATAGAGAAAGTAACCCTTTGCAGAATTTCACTTAGCACTCCACAAAAATCTTATTTCTGGCATTCTATTATTTTACACTTTCTTTAGATGAGCCCTGGAGGAGCTGGTTGGTTTGCATGAAGATGTTCTAATGGATGGAAAATACTTGTCTGTAAACATAACAATCACCTAAAATGTCATGTGGGGCTCTAAGAGCAGTCATTGCTATGGGACCCATCTCAGTGAGGGATAGCAGACCTCCTTTTCACATTCATTCAGGGGCATATGTTCACGGAGTGCAATGCATGGTGAGGTCAAAGGCAGGATTTAAATTGTTCCCCTTTTCTTCCTTCTCTCTCCTTCCCTCTGACTGCACCTCTACTGCCCTTAGTACATTCAGTTTTCTTGGACTATGAAGAGACTCTGTGTTACAAACACCAGCCCGTTCTGAGTCAGGTCCCAGGCGGGTAGAACCACCCTCACTCTGTCAGCTCTGACCTTTCTGTTGGCACTCTTGGTGGGCTCCCATCTTGGATGGCCCCTGATGGGTCTTTCCGGTTTAGGGTTTTATTTTTTGTTGATTTCTTTGACTGTATGATCAGCCTTCGTCATTTAATCTAGAATGGTTTGGTATCAGTCATGCCTTTGGATAATTTGACTTTGGCCCAGGTCCTGTGGGGGTTTGGGGGCTGGTGATGACAGATGAAAAGGCTCCTGAGTTTTGCAGTGATGCACCAGGAACTCTGGCTCAGTTTCCAGGGACCATTCCTGTCAGCCTTGTTGGAGACTAAAACTCTTCCATATATGTCTATAAGTCCCTGCCTCAGGATGAACCCTCCTCTGTACAGCACAATTTCCAAGGTCCTTTCTTAGTGATTTTCCTGGAGTTATAAGTAATAAACTGAAGAGTTTGATGCTCATTCCTTCTTCAAAGCTGGGAGCAGTGGAGGAAAAGACTTTGCACCAAGATATTCAAGGTTGGAATATTGACTCTGCCTCTAACTTCGTGACACAGAATAAAATCTTTAGACTCTCTGGGTATCTCTAAAGACACCCACTATAAAATGGAATTGAACTGCCTTCCTGGAGGTTATTATGGTAAATAGAGGTCTGCAAAAATGCCTGGCACACATAGCTATTGCATTGACCTCGTTTGGGGTGTTGGGAGCGGGGAAGGGATGGGCTAGATGAGTTGTGGGGCATCTTGGAACGTTTAAAGCAATCTCCTCCTCCTTTGGATGGCTAATCCTGTTTTTCCTTAGACTGAGGCAAAGCGCAGTGGTGGGGACATTCCTGGGCTCAAGTTCCCACTCTGACACTTACTTGGTGCTAGACTTGGGTGAGTCTTTTGTCTCTCAGCTGCAGTTTTCTCATTTTTAAGTTTTCTCATTTATAATATGTATTGTGTATAGTTTTGGGGAGTGTAAAGGGCAAAGTGGTCAGCACAATGTCTGTCTCAAAAATCATCACCTGGTACTGAGTACACCCCTCTCCTCTCCCAGACCATAAGTTCCGTGTGGGCAGGAACACATCCGAGTCACCCTTGGTCCAGTCCCTGGCAGGAGGAGGGGCCTCTGCAGCTAGGGGAGAAAACACAAATCACCCTTCTTTTCCTGCTGTTCTCTGGAGACCCCGACTGAAGGCTGTAGCATTAAGGTCTCACAGCAATTTAAAAGATAAACAACCCCAGAATAGGTTCCTGCAGCATTAAATAGGGCAACTTTCAAATGGGTCATGATGGAAAAAACAAAGAGCTCAACTGTGTTACATAAAGGCAGGCTCACAGGACTCGGTTCACATAAGAAAAAAAGCTCTGGAAAATTGGACTAGGGATTTTCAAAACAAAGGCAAATATGTTTGTGGTAAAAATGTTCCATATGATTTGCTGAAAAATTTTAAAGGTTAAAAAAATCAGCCTCACTGAAAAAAATTACTGTGGGACTCAGTTTCCTTTTCTCCAAAGCCCAAGGGCTGAACTAGATCCACGTGACCCTTAGGCTTCAATAAGATGTTTGGATCTTTTCCTAAACACAGGGAGAAGCCACTGGCATTTTAAGCAAAGCTGGCCATGATCTGATTTGTTTTTTAAAGCCTGGCCTTTTTCTCACTTGCCCCCTGCTACCCTGTGGACATTCTGCATCCTGCCTTTGTGCTTTATCTCACGTCAGCTTCTCCTTCCACTCCCACCCGGTCTCCTCCCCCACCCACATCGAGCCAGCCCACATCGATTGCTTCTTCCTCTTTACTCACAGCATCTGTTGAAATCTTTTTCACACTCTGGCCTATGACATCGCAGGCTATTATTATCATCTGCATGTTAATGAATTAATTCAACAGGCATGTACAGAACAGCTGTAACCTGTCACGCACTAAGGTCCAGGGATGAAGATGATTAAGACAGGTCCCCTGCTCCCAGCAGCCTGGAGTCCGGGGGCAGGGACAGCACCGTAAACCAATCTTTGGAGTCAGTGTGTGATAAGGATGGCAGGGTTTTTATGGGACCCAAGACAACGAATCTCTGACCAATGGGCAGGGGGGCTATTGGAGGGTGGGGTGGTGTTAAAGCACCTTCTGGATGGAGGGAGATTGGACGAATTCTTTAAGCCTGACTAGGAGTGGGAGTGAGGGGATGGGGTACTGAGGAGTCAGGGTGAGCAAAGCATTGGGGCAAAAACAAAAGGATGAGAAATGGCCACTCCATTTAGTGGAGACTGGGAAGAGTGAAGACAAGACTAGAGAGACAGAAACAAAATACAACACAGTACCAACACAGCCAGGATGTTTCTCTTCTCCCGATAGGATCTGAATTGGGGAGAAGCTGCAGGCTGATCCATAGGTGACCAGAGGTAGCAGTCATTCACTGAAATACCACGTTGAGGATACCACAGTTAGTAAAGCCTACAGGGTCCCTGCCCTCTAGGGGCCTACTGAAGACCAGCTCGTGGCATGGCCTTAGTGTTGTGGGAGCCCCTGGGGGAGAGTCCTGGCAAAGCCTCTGGGTAGAGAAGCCTCCCCGGAGGCAGTGTCCTCTGGTCAGCTCCCTGACATTTGGGTTTCAGGGGGTTGAAAGAAAAGGGACTAAGAAAACAGCTGTGTAGAGAGAGATCCCAGTGGCCCACCTTTCCCCTGAACCTTAAGCTTCCAGGCCCAAGAAGCCAAGTCGCAGACCCAGGCTGAAGCAAGGGAATGGGGCGCAGGCTGGAGAGAGGCCTGCAGTGAATCCTGGCTGTTTTGTGGCCTCCTGGGCCGTCTCCTGGAACATGGGGCTGTTTTGCAAACACAGCGAGTCAGGCCAAATATGTGGGGTTTGGCTCTGGCTCAGCCAACCCAGATCCCTAAGCAAATAGTAAGGGATTCTTTTCCCCCTCTTTCTTTGTAAACTAAATCTTCTCTGGGTGCATGATTTATAGAATTCCAGTGAACTGCAGTTTGGCTTTCCTCCCAAGATAGAAAAACATCTCATTTTCCACGTGCCCTCCCCACCCTAATGGCCTGGAGCCAAGACTTCCCAGCAAGGCTGGGGACAGGGCCACTGCTGTTCTGGAGAAGCACAGCTATGAGGGCATGTACTGATGCCCCCGGGGGCAGCACGCGCAGGAATTTCAGAGTAGCTGCAGTAGTGTTGTGGGTGGGCATTCTCTACTGGAGAGGGAGGGTGGCAGTAGGTGTGTGTGGGGGTGGGGGACAGGAAACTACCCACAGCAGTGCTGCTAGGAACAGTGCAAGGACCAGCAGACCCTGGAACAGCTCATTAATGTTTACAAAGCACCTTCTCATCTCATCTGAGTCTCCTATCAACCTCAGGGGGGTAGAACATATGTGATTACTATTACCATTTCACTGAGGAATTTCTAAGAGAATGAAATAGCAACTTGAAATTAGCCCACCTCTGCCATTGAGTGACCTTGGGCACATTACAAAACCTCTTGGAGCCTCATCTGTAGTTTTGGGATGATAGTGGTGCTTCCCCCCAAGGGGTCATTCTGAGGGTTAAATGGATGCTGTGTGGGAGGATAAATATTATGACCCTGGGCACATCCTCACTGTTTCTATGATGATGGCTGGAGAAGTTACCCAGCTCCTGTGGGCACTGCTAGGACTGTGACCCACGTGTTTTGACTGCTAGCACAACCTTTTCTGTTGCCTCAATTGCCTCTATGCTTGCCAGGTCAGCCGGCCCTGAAAAGATGCTCCCTTGCGAGGCTGCCTTGGTGCCCCCAGCTCAGAGATCTGGTACAACAGCTGAGTAGCCTGTAAGTCCAGTAGAGCAGCCTTTAAGACCAAATTCCTGCCCTGCTCTTCAGCAGAAAACGGCTCCAGAAACTGCACAGTGGGTGAAACTTAAGCTTCAGAACATGAGCTCCAGTTCGCCTGTTTCCTCTTATAGTCAAGGGCAGGAATCCAAATCCCCCTTCATTTATCATTGTCATTGCTGCTCAGAAAGGTCAGCGTGCATGCCTCCCTTTGCCTCAGACACTTGGCTCTGAGACTTAGGTGCTGAGCCTTGCGTGCAGTAGGCACTCATGAATATTTGCAGGGGCGAAGAGAGCTCATGCCTGGTATCAGGTCCTGGAGGGTCTATCATATCAGAGTGTATGTAAAGACAGCATGTCCTCATGTGGCCTAGCTCAGTGGCTCCTGTGTTAGAGACCCAGACCATTTCTCCAAAGAAGATTCTACAACTTTTGTAAAGATTCCTTTTGCCCTCTTCCCCTAGAATGCCCTTGGAGGACTCATTCTCTTGGTTCAGTTCTCAGGCTAACTGTCGTCTCCTTTCAGGCCTTCTCTGACTATCCTATCAAAAGTGGCTCCTCTTTTCCCACCCAAGGTGCTGACTATCATTATTATTTTTTTCACAGTTTCCTAATTGTCCAAAGATATTTTGTCTGTTATCTTCATGACTACAACAGAAGCTCCATGAGAGCAAGACCTTATCTAGGTCCCTGTGGTGTCCTAGAGCCTGGCACGCCTACAGCAGGAGCAGGATTATAGATAAATGAAGCAGCCTTAGGACCACAGGGTCCAACATCTTCTTCTTGCAGAAGAGGAAACCGAAGCCCAGAAATGTTAAGATGTCCAATGTCAGTTCACTTGTGCAAGAGCCTCCTACCATGAGCTTTTTCTCCAGTAGCTTCTTCCTCAGTTCTGAAGGTGAGGAAGGGGAAATAGGCAGTCAGAACAGGAAAGAATGGTGGGGGTTGATAAGGACAAATGTCAGGATCACTGCTCGAGGAGTACTCCACCATTTTAATGTGCTCCAGCACGTCAAACGACAACATCTGTTTCCCACAAGGGACAAAAGACTTCATTCTTACAAAAAGACAGCTATGCAACTCAGGCTGAGCCTACATGCAACAATTAAAATCTCAAGGACAGGTTACAAGGGGGTCAGTCAGCTTCCCTTCATGCTTTCAAAAGAAGGGATGCCAAGAGACCTTGGTGGCACTTCGTCCTTCCCATACTCTCCATTGGGAACTTTCTTACACTTCTGAACCTTGGCCTTCTTTTTAATACATTTTTATTTGCTTGCTTATCTTGGCATTTGCGGTGTTCCAGGGACCCGGTCCTGATTTCTGCTGGTAACAAAGGATCTTTGGAACAAAAGCATGTTAATGATTTTCTTTTCTGTTTTTGAAGGAGAATAATTTTGTGTCTCTGAAGCATTTCAACAGTAAAAATATCTGACGTGCATCCTAATAAGTTAAAGACAGTTAGCTCATTTGGGCTAAAAAAGGAAAACATACAGATGTACACATAAATTCCCTGAAAAGAATTAGAATGGACAAACTGTGTGGGAGAGGTATCATATAAGATGATGTCATTCTGTTGAAGGTCCCTACCCAGAGAAACAGCATAAGTGGGTCATGGCTATTGAAGTCAGGGGAGACATTTCCCTCTAGAATCTGGAGGAAGAATAAAGGGGCTCATAAAGAGTGATGACTTCCTCTGAAGGGGGCCCACACAGAACCTGCTCAGTAAGGGGTGGTTCTGTTATTATCCCTAAAGATTATTCTGGCCGAGAACTAATTTGCTTCCATGTTTCACTGACTCCCACTGGTTTTCTCATATTTATCCCATGGAAGATGACAGGAGATGAATCATACCTAGTAGCAGAACAAACCAGTGTGCTAGCTCTGGAACAAGGTTACCCAGGACAGTAAGTCACTAATAATAATTATTATTTTAATAGCCACTACCTCACCATTTTACACTTTTCATGTCCCAGGCAATGTGCTAAGGGCTTAGCTGTATTACCTCATTCAATTGTATGGGGTTGCAACTATTTTTGTCCTGCTTAACAGATAAGCAACACATTCGATCTTGTGAGGAAAGAACTATTTTTACTCCTATTTTACAAATAAAAAATGGAGTTGGGAAGAGGTCAAGTGGCTTGCTCAGTTACTTAGTCATTCCGTTCTAACTATGACCTGTGGTCTGACTCTAGAGCCCAGGTGCAAGCATGTTTCCTGTATCACCTTAGGCCAGACATGGTAGCTAAGTCCCTCAGAGGTGGTGGAGTTCTGGTGACTGTCAGTCTCTCAGGTTGTCTCTAGCCCCTTTATTTTGTCATTGGCAGCACACGTTGCCTAAGAACTAAAAGAATGCATTGTAATAAAGGGCATGGATTCTAAGGGTCCTGAGAAGATGCTCTTGGACAGCACAAATTATTGTTATAATTAAGATGATCCAATGAAATGAAGTTCTAAGCAACAAGCAATACGTGCTCTCTGCACACCTCCTTGTACCTGAAAGCCCTGGATTGCATTTTTTTTTTTTTTTTTTTTTTGTTTTTGATTAAATTAAAAAGTATGTGAAAGTCTTGGCTCAGTGCCTGACAAAAAGTAGGCACTTAATTGCAAGGTATTACTTTCTGTATTTCCGTATTTCTCTAACACGTAGCACAGTATTCAGCACATAGTAGGTGCTTAACACACATCAGTTATTTGTTATTTTTGACATTAAGCATTTATTACTTTATAAAAATGAATATTTACTGATTCTCCATGCTAAGCATTTCCAGGCAATATCACTTCTGCCCCTTACACTCAAATAGTTAGCAAGGTTAACATCTCCACTTAACAACAGGGTTTCCTGTAGTAGAAAAGAATACAGGCACACAGAGGTTAAATACTTTCCTGAGGACACCGAATTATCAAGTGGCAAGTAACAGAACCAGGGGTTTGAATGAATGGGCGTTCAGAATCTCCTCACATGGTTCCCATAGTGACCAAAGAAGATGAATGTCTGTTACTTAGAATCTTATTTCTTTCAAAAAATTCTCACCATCTTTGCTTTCTATTATGTTGGTTCATAGTTCAATCTACATTAATGTTTTAAGCCAATGATAAGTTTTATTACTTAATTCATCTTCTCTTCCAATTTTTATATTATCTTGATGCATTAGAAAGATGCACTGTATTTATTCCATGTTTTCTTGTTCTTCTGGCAGTCTACCAGAGCTATGCATGCCCCAGTTGAGCCTGGGACTGGGGGAACATGGTTAGTTTCCTGGGAGAAATGAATTGTAACCTAGAATTTAACTGAATGGCAGAAGTAAAATTGGGACCTGGATTTTATATCCTTCCTTACATTTGTCTGTAACCCCAAATCCTTCCTCACTTTATCCCCTGGGTCAAGGTAGAACAGAGTAGAGGCTCAGCACAGAGTTAGGACATAGTAAGTCCTTCCTCATGATGACTGACCAACTGAATGATTGAATGATTGATTGACTAAGTGGATGGATGAGGTCGGGTCAGTGATGGGCATCAGCATCCTCTTGGAAAGGGCAAAGGCTTGAGAAGGAATGAGGGAGTTTTTTTTTTTTTTTTTAATTTTTTTTTATCATAAAGGAGCTACCTGGAGGAGGAGGCTGTAGCCACCAAGGGTACAACAGCCTTACCACCTCCAGGAGTCCTTTCTGGATGCCTTACGCTATTATTTTTTTTTTTTTTATTGTAAACAAATGGGATACATGTTGTTTCTCTGTTTGTACATGGCGTAAAGGCATACCATTTGTGTAATCATAAATTTACATAGAGCAATGTTGTTTGATTCATTCTGTTATTTTTTTCCCTTCCCCCCACCCCTCCCACCCCTCTTTACCCTCTATACAGTAGTTCCTTCCTCCATACTTGCCCCCCTCCCTAACCCTAACTCTAACCCTTCCCTCCCCCCCATTATGTGTCAACCTCCACTTATTAGCGATATCATTCGTCCTTTGGCTTTTTGAGATTGGCTTATCTCACTTAGCATGATATTCTCCAATTTCATCCATTTGCCTGCAAATGTCATAATTTTATCATTCTTTATGGCTGAGTAATATTCCATTGTATATATATACCACAGTTTCTTTATCCACTCATCAATTGAAGGGCATCTAGTTTGGTTCCACAATCTGGCTATTGTGAATTGAGCAGCTATGAACATTGATGTGGCTGTATTTCTGTAGTATGCAGATTTTAAGTCCTTTGGGTATAGGCCAAGGAGTGGGATAGCTGGGTCAAATGGTGGTTCCATTCCAAGTTTTCTAAGGAATCTCCACACTCCTTTCCATAGCGGCTGCACTAATTTGCAGCCCCACCAGCAGTGTATGAGTGTACCTTTCTCCCTACATCCTCGCCAACACCTGTTGTTGCTCGTATTCTTGATAATCGCCATTCTAATTGGGGTGAGATGGAACCTTAGGGTGGTTTTGATTTGCATTTCTCTTATTACTAGAGATGTTGAACATTTTTCCATATGTTTGTTGATTGCTTGTAGATCTTCTTCTGTGAAGTGTCTATTCATTTCCTTAGCCCATTTGTTGACTGGACTGTTTGAATTCTTGGAGTAGAGTTTTTTGAGTTCTTTATAGATTCTGGAGATTAGTGCTCTATCTGAAGTATGATTGGCAAAGATATTCTCCCACTCTGTAGGCTCTTTCTTCACATTGCTGATAGTTTCCTTTGCTGAGAGAAAGCTTTTTAGTTTGAATCTATCCCAGTGGTTGATTCTAGCTTTTATTTCTTGTGCTATGGGAGTCCTGTTAAGGAAGTCTGGTCCTAGACCAACAAGGTGAAGATTTGGACCTACTTTTTCTTCTATAATCTGCAGGGTCTCTGGTCTGATTCCGAGGTCCTTAATCCATTTTGAGTTTAGTTTTGTGCATGGTGAGAGATATGGGTTTAGTTTCATTCTGTTGCATATGGATTTCCAATTCTCCCAGCACCATTTGTTGAAGAGGCTATCTTTTCTCCATTGCATATTTTTGGCCCCTTTGTCTAGTATGAGAAAATTGTATTTATTTGGGTTTGTGTCCGTGTCCTCTATTCTGTACCATTGATCTACCTTTCTATTTTGGTACCAATACCATGCCGTTTTTGTTACTATTGCTTTGTAGTAGAGTTGAAGATCTGGTATTGCAATACCCCCTGTTTCACTCTTCCTGCTAAGGATTTGCCTTACGCTATTATTGATGCTGCTGTGATCCCTAAGTGTCAGTCAGTTAGGGAGTCATTATGAGCTGTGAGTTCTGGGTACTGGTAATCAATTGGGAAGGTCCCTGGAGATTTTCTAGTTCACTTTTCTCATTTCAAAGATAAGAAAATTCCTTGTTGGCTGAGTTGCATCTGAATTGTGCACCTGCAGAAAATTAGGAATCCCAAGGAAGATCATGCAGATAGACCTGAGATTTGTGCCTGAACTTTGTAATCAGTAGGATTAGGCAGGAACTCACAAAATACCCTCAAGGTTTTATTTTGTCACATAGCACTAGTTGTGGCTGTTCCATGAAGTCACCAGGGACTCTGACTCCTCATCTCCGATCCATATCTCTAGGGTGTGTGTGGCCTTTATCCTCATGTCCAAAGTGACTGCGAGAGATCCACCATTATGTCTATGACCCAGGCCGCCAAATAAAAAAAGCAGAAAGAATTTTATACCTTCCCTTTTTCAAGGCCAAGATACGATTTTATTGTTTTTTGAACTTGTCCTCTTCATCTCTTCTCTCTTTCCTTCTCCCTTATCCTTAAATATTAACACAGTGGCTTGAAGTAGATTTTAGAACCTACTATAATTCAAGTTTAGTTTTCTAATATTCTCAATAAATATTGTTTCTAGTGATGATGGGAACACACGACCTCCTTCACATTTCAGCTTTTAGGGCAGGACTCACCCTCTCTAAGGCCCTAAGATCCAGGCAGGAAGTCATAGAATGGATAGTCTGGCTTAAGGTGGTAGCAGTTGTCACAAACTGGAGAGCACAATGCCCCTGAAAGAAGACTGTCATTCAGCTCCTGCAAGTACTTTTCAAGTGGGAATGAAAATTCCACATTGCCATCTCTTCCATTATTCAATAGAAGCTGAAAAATCTGTGTTTTAATGTGAAATATGATTTTTAAATGTTAGGCCAACACTGTGCATTTGTTAGGTTGGGAGTGACTGTTGAGATAAAATATTGTATTTGACTAATTAGGCAGAATCTGGAATGTCATGGGTACTCAGTATTTATTGAATGGATAAATTAAAACTTTTTCAATTGCTTTCTTCCCCCCAGAAGGCTGCATAAAGCATCTGGCACAACTGATGAACGTCAAAGACTCTCGTGTCTTTATCACGCATTTGCTAGTTCCTATGTGCTCCTATTTCTTTACAACTGGAGTCGACGCAGGCAGAGGCTATCTTATTCATCAGCCTTTCCCTTTTAAGCAGAGTTCCCCGATGAGGTTTCCTCTTATATCTCATCAGATAGAACATTGCTGGCAGCCTGGGAAATTCAGCCTTTTGCCGAGCGGCTATTGTTCAGCTGAAAACTGGAGTTCTTTGATGAAGAAGGAGGGAAGGATATTGGGAAATGACTATCAGTTTCTTTCACAAGATTCTAAAGAGGAAACTATGGGCACTGCTGGTGGCTGTCACTAGAATCCATGCTATAGAAAAAAACATGAATTACTGTCTGTCACAACTAGCAGTGGTCACTCATTTTATAGGTAAGATATTTGAGGACCAGAATAGTGAAGGAATTTACCTAGGGTCACATGAAACAGAGGCGGTCCTTCTAACTCTGTCTTGAACATGACGGCACCATCTACTCTTTTGAATGTCCCCAACCCAGCATTTAGCCCTTGTTGGTTCCTCTCTGCCATTGCAATGCATCCAGGCTCTCTAAGTTTCCTACCATCCTCTGAACTTGGTACCATGTGACCCTATTTCCTAATCAAGTCTCTATTTAATGTGTTTCTCAGTCTCTGAGGCTGGAGGATGTCTCATAGATTTTATCCTAGGAAGCAACTAGTGTTGATTGGTAGTGGTTTCCAGGGATGATCTCCCATGGATAATTTGGGATTGATTACTGAGGTCTGCTGTGGATGTTGCTACAGCCATGGTAACTCTTGGGCAAGATTTTACCTGAGCCCTGGCTTCTTTTCCTTCTGAAGTGAGGAAAATTCCCCCTTCCTGGGCTCCTCTACAAGTTGTCTGGCTCTCACAAAGGACACCCTGTGCCTACAAGCTGGGTGAGCCTCCCGCCACACAGCAGCCATCTGGGAGGGGAGAGGGTGGTGGTGGTGTGACTTCTCACATATCAGAAGCTCAAGGCCATTTACTACTCGGCAGGCCCATCTGATCCTGTCTTGCATCAGAAAGATAACTCTTATCACCACTCCACAAACTGAACCTGTAAAAATAGACAGGATTAGGTTGTGACCAGTGTCCTGGAGTTTTTGAGGCAACCGTGCCACAGTGAGGTTCTTGTGACAGCTCTCTCACAGACCTGACACCAAATCTGTCTTCCCCATGGTGACAAGGATAGTATCAGGGAACACACTGATCACATGATCTGTCCCAGCCACAAAGGAGAGAAAACCCAAGCACTTTGCTCTCAGAGTCTGTTCTCAGGCCCAGACTCAGAATAGATTCCCTGCAACATGGATAACTGCTCTACTTATGGTATCCAGATGGGACGCCATGTATCGTACTGGCACCATGTACACTGGGGAAGTGGCAGGATCCGTGGGCATGTCTTGAGAGAATTCTTTGTCTCAGGGAAGCATGCCTTTTACCTGTACCATGGACTATGAGAAAAGGAGGAAGTCCCTGACTGGTGGGGCTGGAGGGGACAGGAGCAGGAAGTGGCCCCCCTCCAGCATCTCCACACAAGCACCATTCTGACTCCCTCCAAAATGAATCCATGGCTGATAACGTGCACTTGGTCATATGCGTCTACTCTTTCTCAAATACATCATTTTTTGAATAGCAAACATCTGTTAGCTCAACCAAAATTTTAATGACACAATACAAAATAGGAAAGAGAAAACTCCCCATCTTTTCCAATATTACCTTCTCTCCCAGAAGTAACTGTAGTCAATAGTTTTATATGCATCTCTTGTAGTTTTCTATGCATATACCATACAATATACAATACACACATAATTATAGCATAGTATAGTATTCAAAGTTTCAAATAATCACTATATGATTGCCTGTGTTCAAATAGCTGTACATCCTTGGCCAAACTAGGTTGCTTTTCTGTACCTTCTCGACCTCCTCTATAAAATAACAATGATATTTGTCCCTACCTTACAGGGTTATTTTGAAGATTAGATGGGATATTGGTATTTTTAAGACAGTAACTAACACAGAGTAAGGGCTTACATCTTATTATGATATATGGAAATATGACCATACTAGTTATTCATTGTTGCAAACAAATTACACCAGCAGTTAGTGTCTTAAATCTGCAAATATTTATTATCTCACAGTGTTTGTGCACCAGGAATTTAGAAGCAGCTTAGGTGGGTGGTTCTAACTCAGTATCTCTTCTTTTGTTTGATGTTGGCAGAGACAGAAATCAACTGAATACCTAACTAAGGATGTGTGGAATATTCTTCCAAGATGGTTCACTCATAGTTGTTGGCAGGAGTCTTCAGGTTCCTTTCACATAGATATTCCTGTTGGCTGATTAAATGTCCTTAAGATATGGTAACAAACATCCCCTTCTACCTCCAGAGTGAGCATCATAAGAGTAAGTGAGTGGAGAGGAAGCCACAGTACATTTTATGACTTTGTCTCTGAGATCTCTACAACTACTTTATTCTGTTTGTTAGAAGTAGATCATTAAGTCTGGGCGCTGTGGTGCACATCCATAATCCCAGCAAATTGGGAGGCTGGGATAGAAGGATTTCAAGTTGGAGGCTAGTTTCAACAATTTAGAAAGGCCCTCAGCAACTTCCCAAGACCCTGCCTCAAAATAAAAATTAAAAATGATTGGGGATGTAGCTTAGTGGTAAAGAGTTCCTGGGTTTAAACTTCAGTGCTCTCCACCCCCAAAAGAAAGAAAGATTAAAAATAAAAAGTGGATTACTAAATCCAGCCTACATTCAAGGAGAGAGGGATTGAGGGAGTTATATGACAGAATTTATGATCACATTTTGCATCCACCACAAAGGTTATCTCAGCAATACAAGATATTGTGTTTCTGTGTTGCCTTGCAGTTTGCTTTTTTCACTTAACAAAACACTGTGGAGATCTTTCCATATCCATGTATACAAAACTGCCTTGTTGTCTGCAAGTGTCATGTGACACTTCATGAGAAAGATATGCCATGGTTTGTTTAGCCCATTTTCTGTATGGTAGCCACTTAAGTTTATTTTTCTTTCTTTGCAGAGAGCGAGGACCTACAAAAGGACAAGGGGGCATTTCTTATAAGCTCACAGTCCAAAAAAAAGACTCTTAAATATCTAATTCTAGGAAATTATCAGTGGCATCAGGGAACAAAGGGACCTTTAGATTCCAAGTGATCAGACAGGTTGTAAAACTGGGACACATACAGACAATTGTCACTAGCATACAACATTGCAGTCACTGATTCCAGAGCAGCTACTGCTGCCTCTGCCCCTGGTTTTATACCTCCACCCCTAAGTGAGGCTTGCCTGGGGTCCCAAGGAAGGTTTTCAAGCTGTTGTGAAGCTGGGATGGCCAGTGTTCACAGCGTTAGGCATCAAAGTTCAGTGAGGTCTCATGTTGGTTTCAATCTTACTCATTGTGATAGACAGTTTTAGGCAGCTACTTTCAATCCCTCTCCTCAACATATACCCCTGATTTTGTTTAGCGGGGTAATGGCCTGGACGCTAAGGATGAATTCTGGTTAGTCAAAGTCAATGACTATAATTCTGCTCACTGGATATTCACATTCCCAGCCTCCCTGATAGCTAGGGGTGATTCATGTAACTGTTTTGGCCAATGTAGTTTGTGCTAGCCAATTCCCCATTGCCATAACAAATGCTTGAGACAATCAACTTATAAAAAGAAAAGGTTTATTTTGGCTCACAGTTTCAGTCCATGAGCCATTGTCCCTGTTGCTTTGGGCAAGGCAGCACAATGTGGCAGATTGGAACTGTTTACCTCATGACTGGGAAGGGAAAGAGGAAGAGAAATGGGCTGGGGTTCCAATATCCCTTTCGAGAGGGATACATCCTCAATGGATGTAAAGACCTCCCCCAACTAGGCCCCACTTCTTAAACAACAGCGTCATGCTGGGGAGCAAGACTTTACCACGTGAAACTGTAGGGGACACTAAAGTTCCAAACCCTAGCACAATCTAAGCACAGTCTAAGATGTCTGCTGAGAGACTTTTTGGAAATCCTTTGCCGTGGTTACCATCTTGAGACATGGAGTAAACAAAACTGAAAATCATTACGTTGAAGATTGAGGTGGAAGGGACACCTAGGAACTTGGATGACACTGTTCATCGGCTGCAACAGCTCTGGGCTGTCTACCCATAGGCTTTGTTACGGTGGAAAATAACACTACTCTTTGAAAGGCACTGCTTCCTGGGTTTTCTGTTACTTGTGGTTGTCAGAATTCCTGATGCATTTCCCACTTCTCTCTCAGCTCTGTGAGTGTAGGGACTCTGTCTAACATGCTTCCTATGAAAACTCCAGTGCCAAGACCTACTGTGACTGAAACATAGAAGGCATCTGGTGAATGTTCCTCCTGTGACAGTTTGGATCTGGAATGTCCCTTATGTATTGAAGGCTTGGTCCCCAGGGTAGAAATGTTCAGAGGTAGGGAAGTGATAGGATCATAAGGGTTCTAATTCTTAATAATTTGGTGGCATTGTTGGGAGGTGGTAGAAACTATAGTAGGTAAGACCTAGTAGAAGGAGTGGGTCCTTGAGGATTTTATCTGTTCTTGACCCCTTCCCCTCACTCTCTCTGCTTTTCCGCAGCCTTGATGTGAGGAACTCTGTTCCACTACAGCCTCTCCACCATGATGGGCCTCACCACAGGCCCATAGCAATGGAGCCACACGACCATGGACCAAAACCTCTGAAATCATGAACCAAAATAAATCTTTCCTCAAAGTCATTTTCTCAAGTATTAGCTACAGTGATAAAAAGTTGACTAACACACCTCTTTAGGTATTAGAAATTTCTTTATAAGAGCATTAGCCTTTTGGAGACTCCTCTCTTCTGAGCCAGATAGTCACATATTTCTAGTTCAGCAGAGATGGAGATTCCCTGGATATGTAGATAGGTTCATCATATCTAGGTCATTGCAGAAATGTCTTTTAATTCAATCACAGTTTGATCCTAGGACACGTGACATCAAATCACTCCATAAAAACTGAGAAAAAAATTTCTCTTCATCCTTTTCTAGCTGAACACTCTTGTATAGGGTCAGGGTGAATTTGTCTTATATTAAATAGTGTTTCCACAGGGGAAGACAGGAAAAACCACCCACTTGGTGATAGTCAGTTCAGGGAATGTTGGCTGGTACATTATCCAGTAGAAGAATAATAACGCTTGGAAAGTTAAGTGGTTCTTTAGTGAAGTGGAGAGAAAATATTTTAAGAGCCTCATTAACTATTGATGTAAAAAGACCACGAATTAAAACGAAACAAATAAACACCAAACCAACCAAAGAAACAAATAAACAAACAAAAAACAGAGCATGCTGTGTTTGTTGAGTGTAATTGAACCTGTAGATAACTCTAGAACCAACTATGTCATATATGGATGCCAAACAAGGGCAGAATCAGCCCCTCGCTGTTAGGTTTTCGATAATATCTCTGAGACTGCGAGTGTTTGAGTTTTCTAATGTGTTATAGTAGAAGGAAGGGTTTTTTGAGTCCCTAGACCTAGTTGGGTCCAGCCACCAGCCCTTCCTAATTATGACAGTGGGCCAGCTGCTTTCTCTGGGCTTTGGTTTTCTCCTTTGTAATACTACCTCCCTCAGGGAGTTGTGATGGAGATTGAAACGAATGCACGCAGGCAACACTCCAGACTAGTGCTACTCCTCCTGCCTCTGTGAACACTGCTGCCCCGTCAAGATGACTGCCACCACAAATGCCCCTTCTGCCACTGCTGCTGCCCCTGACGCTGCCACAAGGGCTAAGATTTATAGTGGAAGGACGAAGCAGCCTTCTTGTCTCTGTTAGTCCTCTGCTGTTCCAGAAGGAGGTGTTGTAAATGAAGAAGACAGACTTCCTTTCAATGAAGAATCTTAGCTTCAAATTCCTTTTCCCTCTTGAAAACAAATCACCTGCCTTTGGGGTTTGGAGGGAACATCTGGCAGGAAAATTGGTCTCACTGCTTTAGGCCAAAGCAGACAGGAGAAATGTTGTCCGCCTCCTCCCTGCATGGCTCCGTACCTGTTTTGGATCTGAGGTCCTCACAGGAGGCATGACCACATATTTATACCGCCGTTCTCTTTGTAGGACTCTGGGTTTCAGTTTCTGTCCTCCAGGAAGAATTTATGATTTCCTCCCTAGTTCCCTGACTCCTGAGTCCCTGAATTAAGAGATTGTTTCCCTCACCCCCTGCAGATGCTGTGGCATATCATTTAAAGTCGTTCAAATGGGGGTGTGAGGGCAGCAGTTTGGCCAGCGTGGATCCTGTTGTTGGGGCCTCCTTGTCCCTGACCGGAGCATACTCTCCACTGATGAGTGATAGTGATGATAAAAACAGTGCTTCTGATTGCAGGGAATGCTGGTATACCTTGCTTTCTCAAAAAATACTTTTTCCTTTTGAAAATTGTAATGCACTCTCATTATAATTCACTTTGTCATAGTGTGGATGCTTCCAGTCTTTTTCCTATAGATATTTCATTTTCAAACTGGAATGCAATCCTATTTCATAATATCACGTTCAGTATGTTTTCATTAACTGGTGAGACATCTTTACTCATCTTCAGAATTGTGAAAACAATTGACTCAAAATTGTATGTTATGGGGCTTAACATGATTTACTTGTTTATTTAGCCAGTTCCCTGTTGTTGGGCATTTAGGTTGTTTATACTTTTTCACAATTGCCAACAATGCTGTGGGGATTACCAGCCTTTGTACTCTTCCTTAATTTCTTCCTCCCCAGGGTCTATGCCTAGAATGTGATTTGCTGGCAAGTGTTTACATGTATTAAAGATTTAAGAAATTCACTTTACCAACAGTCCCTCCCAGAAAGGCTTTGTCCATTTGCACCATATGTGGCAGTCCTTTATACTTTTGACTGTCTCAGTGGTTTCTCAGCACAGTTCTGTATGATGGGCTGGGCAAATATAATTATTTATATGTTGGAAGCTGAAAACATTCAAGTACAAAGAGGTTATGGTTTTAGTCAGCTCTTTGTCACTGTAACCGAAAGATCTGATGAGAGCAACTTAGGGGAGGAAAATTTTATTTGGGCTCACAGTTTCGAGGGTTGAGTCCATGGTTGGTTGACTCCATTTCCCTGGGCCTGAGGTGAGGCAGAACATTGTGGTGGAAGGGCATGGCAGAGAAAAGTTACTCAGTTCATGAGAGCCAGGAAACAAAGAGAGGACTCCAGTGAGAGGAGCCAGGGATAATATCATCCCCAAGAGCATCCTCCAGTGACCTACTTCCTCCAGTCATGCCCTACCTACCTACAGTTCCACATATCAACCCATTCAAATTATTAATCCATCAATGGATTCAATCCATTCAAATTATTAATCCATCAAATGGATTAATCCACTGATTAGGTTATAGTTCTCATAACTAAGCATTGCGCCTCTGACCATTCCTGCAGTGCCTCACACAGGAGCTTTCAAATAACACCTCATATCCAAACCATAACAGTTAGAAAAGATGCCCTTGGGTGACAGAATGAGGTGAGTTGCCACAAAGAGACACTGAATATGATAAAGCAAACACTGGAAGATGGTTAAAACAAACAAACAAACAAACAAACAAAAACCTTTGGTAGCTGCTCCGAAGTTCATCTTCCAATCTTTTAGTTTTATTTTATTTTTGTTTGACACTTAGTAATTGTACATCCTTTTTGATTTCAACGGTCTGTTAAGTGTTTGGTAATAAGGCCACATCCTCAGTATACTGGAGAAAACAAGCTTCCCTTTTGTTTTCCCGCTCCTGAGACCAGGCACCTGGGGAGTCAGGCATCCAGTTTGTCCAAGATCCTATAGGGTTAAGTGGCTTAACCAAGACCATTCAGAGGGAGTGGGAAACTCAGAAATGGAAGCCAGGTCTTCCAGCTGCTAGGTCAGTACTCCCCACAAAGAATGTTCTTTAAGGCAGCTGGACTCTCACCATTGGCCATGTCACTCCCACTTCTGCAGTTGTTTCCGCTAATGCAGTGACTTGAGGATCCTGTTAAAATGCAGGTTCTGATGCAGTGGTGTGGGGTGGGGCCTGACGATCTACATTTCTCCCGAGTTCCCAGTTGATGTCTTTGGTCCGGATCACTCTTTGAGTAGCAAGCAGCCAGAGAATGGCTCAGAAAACAGTGAAACAAATGACCTAGATAAAGACAGGACTTCTTGACAAATAGTACAGCATTTTAAATGCCGATTGAGAGGGGTGTTCCTGATTGTTATGAGAGTCTGAAAATAAAGGTCTAATCTTTCTTGTGCCAGGAACACCCTAACAGAAGACCAACTCAACAGGTCAAAGGCAACTCAACAGGTCTGGAGTTGAGGTGGCTAAGGAATGTACAGACACACCTACCAGCAGCACAATCCACCCCTTCATTGTGTGGAAGAAATTGCAGCACAGCAGCCAGAATGAAAGCCACTTTGTTTAATATTCACAAGGCATTGCCAGTGTCCCCCAGGGTCCTCATTAACTACCTGGAGAGTTACCAAGGGGTTCTGGATGGAGTGAGAGCCTCCCACCACTGCAACCATGCCAGCCCTTCTGACACTTGGATGACAGAAAGAAGCACTTAATGAGAAGAGAGGAAATGGAGCCTGGCACAGAGGCAGAGGCTTGGGCCTGTGAGATTTCTGAATCACAGGCATGGCTTACCCTCTCGCCAGCAGAGGCAAAAGATGTCAGTGTTGTTCACGGTTTTGGGCATGGAGTTTGGAAGGGTAATAGTAGTGGTTTTTAAGGCATGGGGTATAGGTAAGGGAGGGGATTTTGGCACCATTGGGGGAGGGAACAGACAGGGGCGGAGGCAGGCAGGCCTGAACCTCGGGCCAGGAACAGAGAATCGTGCTGTTTCTTCAGATTTGGAACTAGGAGATGCTGGAATTAAGGCTACAACAGGCTGGGGTGTAGCTCATTGGCAGAGTGCTTGCTTAGCATGCCCAGGGCCCTGCGTTGGTCCCCAGCAAGTGCATGTGCACACATGCATGCATGCCCCCCCAACTAGAACAAGAGAGTCACAGGAAAGAATCTAGATCAAGAGATTATGTAATACTGGTGTCTTGAACTGATGTTCCTTGGGACTCTTAAGATTCTGTGTGAAGGTGTTCCAGGGGCTGCTGTGTAGTGAGAGGTATATGGGGATGTGGTGCTCATACTTCGCCCCCTAGTTTAGCCTCACTTTGCATCTGTTATATACGTTGGGGCTCTGAATATGATTTACTTCAGCAAAGGCTTTTGTACCTATGTTGGTTTCCTTCACCATTTTACCTGAAGCTGGAACTAAGTGGAAATCAAATGCATTTTTTTTTTTTTTTCCTGTTTGGCTTCTTCATCCCTTTCTCTCAGGCCCCTCCTTCTCCCACCCCCATCCCACCCTCATCACCTGCAATATTGTTGCACCACATAGTTGGGGGATGACTTTATAGATTATAAATAAAGGAAATAAAGTTTGAAGAAAGTTATGTGTTTGATATGATACTGTAGATCATTTGGTTCAGTAGTCTCAACCATTTTTAATAAGATCACTCCCACATTAAAAAAAATTAAGGTAGAACCCCAATTTATACCCAAATAACAAGGATGAATGGGTTCTCAGGGAGTTACAATATTTTTAGTAAAAAATATTTCATTTCTTGAGGAATCCCTAGTATCATAGAACAACTTAAATGGTTCAACTTATATGGTCCAAATGTCTAATTTTACAATTGAGTGATAGAGGTCCAAAGAGGAGAGATAACTTTCCCTAAGTCAAAAATTAATTTGTGACAGAATAAATCCTAATCTTCTGATTTTTATTGCTCATTATGCAAGTATCCATTGAGTGTCTATCAATGACAAATTCTAAACTTGGTGTTTGCCACCTTCATCTCTGATGATTCTGTGGCAGAGTCTGGCCTCCTCAGTCACCTTAGGATGGCATCTCTGGCACTTGGCACAGTGGGGCAATATGGAGGCTTCCTATCTGAAGATAGGAAGTTCAAGACAAGCTTGGCTGTAGGAGGTGTTAATGTGTGGAAATGACACCACTCCAGTTTGCCCATCACTGAAGGGTGTTATGCAGGCTGGGCACTAGTTCTAAGAAATGGTTGAGCCATGGAACACTGGTCATTGGCTTGCCTTCATGGGAATGCTCATATGGACATGAGAGCTACACAGGAGACATTGTCCTGATACTCTGCTTGGGCCAATTCTGGTCAACGATAGAGATTCTCTCACCTGTTCCAGCAGTCGCTTGGTTCAGATACCTGTGTTAGAAGCAAAGACTCCTGGGAAAGAAGGGACTTGTTGATCACCCTATTCTGCTGGGACACATCTCCTACTCTCGCAGTTTTAAACTGCATGTCATGGAGTCCTAGGTATTCCTAAGAGGCCCCTGAGAGGGTGAGAACACCCCTGAGAGGGTGTGGACACATCTGGTGTCCACAGCTCAGTGAATCAGCTCCTGATTCACTCCAAATCACTCATCTTTCTCTCAATACTGGGATTCTGTGTAAGATTTCATTCAAATGAAGACTTCTATGACTAAAAGTGTTCAATATCCACTGGCCTGCCCCCAAACTTCCCTGATGACCATTGAGAGTCAGGGTTATTAGTTTTATTTTTATCTTCAGAGAATATGATCTTGGGGCTTTGCTAGGTCATCTGGGTTAGAAGAATCTACCTTAGGTGAAACTTAAATTCCTTATGGGGCATTTTTTTTGGAAAATATTTTTTAGTTGTCATAGGACTTTTATTTTATTTATTTATATGTGGCGTCAAGAATCAAATCATGTGTGGTGCCTCACACATGCCAGCAAGCACGCTATCCTTATGGGGCAATTTAAATCTCTTCTAAATGTATCTACAATCTTTGTAGAGCGACAGGGACCAGCTGGTGCAGGGCGGTCCTGTGTGTAGATGAAGACTTACTGCAGCATTAGCTACTTTTCTGCCCCTTCCTCCTGTCTGGACGCGGTTCTTCATCCTGGGCCCACTTGGACACATTCCTGTGGCCAAAGCTCCTTTTTCTCAGGCTCCTCCCTCTCCCAGTTCTATGACCTGCACTATCGTTGCACTGTGCGGCTTGGGGATGACTTTGCTAATTTCTGGTCAACCTTAATATTGTTACATTTAAATCTCTTTTGTTCCTGTTGTTCTAGTTTCTCTGCTCTTCATAGAAGAAAGTTTGATATCTCCCCTTTATTAAATCTCATCTCCCTTAAAATCCACCAAAAACTCCCAAGTGGCTATCAATACCATTTCCCGAGCAAGGCAGAGAGAACTAGGATGCTCTGTCCTCCCCAGCATCATATTTTGGTCATGTCGTTCCTCACTGTCCATGGACATCTTTCCAGAGAGAGCTCTGAGTGATCACAGCAGGGTAGACTCTTGGATGCAGAAACAGAGCTCTTAGTTCTCTCTTGTGTTCAGTGGATGCTTCCAAAGCAGCTGGGTTCCAAGGGACCCTATGTCCCCTGTCCTCACCTTGTGCCACACTAACTGCCTTACCTTAGTGTTAAACTCAGGGTATGAGCTGAGCTCCCTTTTTCTCTTGGCAAGATCCTGCTGGGCCCGTTGAATTCCTTTCTTGCTGACTGAATCATAGTCAGGGTTATTTGCTTCTATCCTTCTGCCCTGGAAAGAGGATTGGGGGTCCCTTCTCTCCCAGAAAGCTTTACAAATTGCTTCTCTTCCTCTCCTGGCCTCCCTTCTCTACTAAGAGGTGGCCATGGGGGCAGCTTTGGCAAGACCACAGGAAAAACTCCCTGTTCTTTCCATTCTCTGGACAAGGAGAACCTGAAGTGATTTTTCCTAAATACAAAAGTCTACTCCAAGGTGACTTGCCATCTCTACTTCTGGACTTGGAAGAGACTGGCATTACCCAATTCCATCTCACTAGCACCCCTTACAAAACATTTCAGATAGATATCAATAGCCAGCAGTGACTCACTCTGTCGTGTCCTGAGGCATTCCTATCCTTCTGGGTAAGATAATCTATTCAGAACTTTCCTGTTTTCATGGCTGCCCTCTACCTCCTCATTTTTTTTTTCTCTTCCAGAAATGCTTTCTCCTTAATCTCCACCTTTAAATGCTCTCTATTCTTTAGAGAGCCACTCAGGAGCTCGCTCTTCTACCCAGCCTTTCCTAGACACCTAAATCACAGGTCACAAAGCAACCCATTCTCTCCACCCTTCGTGTGGCCCCTGTCCTTTACCTGTCCCTAGCTCATTGCACTTTCCTGGTGTCCCTGTCTTGGAAGCTGCATTGTGTAGCACAATGGATGCCACTCTCTGTTTTTGGAGCTGCTTGGTCTTGGCTCATTGTTTTTTTGGCTATGTGGTCTTAGCAAATGTACTTTCCCTCTCTGAATCTGGTCTTAAATTAAGGATGGTGACAATTCTTGCCTCATGGGTTATGAAGCTTATGTATGTCAGGCTCTGAGGATCTAGGGGTGAATAGACCAAGTCTCTGCCTTTTATTTTTATGGGGAAGACACAATAAACAAATAAATATTACCAATGGCCATTATGTATTCAACAGCTTCCTTGTGCCAGTCATTGCGGTATTTTAATGAATTACTCTCCATTTTTGTCCTCACAAAAATCTAGTAAGCTATGGACAATTATCTGCTTACAGATAGGAAACTGAAGCTCAGGGACCCCAAATCACACAACTAGAAAATGGTGAGGCCAGGATTAGAATCCAGACAATAAAACCTCAAAGTCTGTACTTACATGTTCAGAAAATAAAGCCAGGAAAGAGGAATAGGAGTGAGGGGTGTGTGCACAAGGGGAAAAGCAGGCTGAAGAAGGACTCTGAGAAGGTGACCGGGGCCCTGGGAAGGTTAAGGGAAACAAGGGGAAAGGCCAGTGTAGACTCCCAGGCAGGAACGAGCTAGACTTGTACAAAGCAAGAGGCCAGTCCGGTCATCTTATTTATTTGTTTTGTTGTTTTGCAGTGCTGGGGATCAAACCCAGGGCCTCACACATGCTAAGCAAGCATTCTATCACTGACCTACATCCCCAGCCTGGCAGACCTAGTGACTGAGGGGAGGAGGGTGCAAGATGGGGTGGAACAGTTATGAATATTGACTATTTGAGCTGCTGTTAGTTTCTGGCCACAGTAAATATAGGTCTTGCTTCTGTTAGCCTGGGAGGCAGGGCCTTTATGTCTTGTTCATAACTGTTTCTGCCTACTGGGCTCAGTTCTGTGACTTGGTCATAATAGGTATTTAATATCTTCCTGTGTTGCTTTTTAATTAGATTTCAATTTAATTGAGAAAAACGTGGGCTGTGTTGACAAGGAGAGCTGACTTTGTACCCTGACCCTGCTACTTACTGGCTCTCTAGCTCTATATCTTTCTTCATTTGTCAAGTGCAGAGAGGTCACATTTCTTTCCTAGCATTTTTTCAGGATAAGGAGAGATAATGCATGAAAACAGCCAGTGCATACTGGACATTCAATAACTGTTACTTCTTAATCCTCCTTCTTCTCCTAATACTGACATCTTGCCCTGGGAACCATCCATTCATTATTTCCCAAGAAATTTTTCTTTTAATTCCTTGAATGCTTTGGAAGGCTGCCCTATCCTGACCCCCCAGATGATGTCCATGAGCTAAAATGACCTCTGACTATTTATTGTCTAGGCTGCATGGAAGCTTGAGATCTACAAGCCCTTGATGGGTCCTTGCTCCAGGTGTTCTTTTGCGGGGGGATCACCTTGTCAGTGCGCAGAGATTTCAGAACAGTGCATTGTGTTAGAGCACAACCAGGCAGGGTCTCACTCTCAGTCCACAAACGCCATCCAGTCTGAGGGGTTGTGAGGGCATCAGAGGGACCTACCATTTAGAGGAGAGCTTGGTTGCAGCCCTCCCACTGCTAGGTGGGAGCCCACCGAAGTGTGCAGTGTGATTGACCTACCCCTGCCAACTGGCTCCTAATAAGAGAACCAGTGGTCCCTCCAGGAGACAAATGATTTTACTTTATTTTTTTGTAATGGGGATTTAACACACAGGTACTTTGCCACAAAACTATATCCTCAGCCCTTTTTATTTTTATTTTCTTAATTTTGAGATAGGGTCTCACTAGGTTGCCCAGACCAACCTTGAACATGCAATCTTCCTACCTCAGCCTCTTGAGTCACTGAGATTATAGGCAGGTATTTCAACACCCAGCAACAAATGATTCTCATTTCACTTTTGGTCAGTTCTTCAATGATAACGTTACCTAGGACACTGTCAAACAGGAGGCCACCTCTTTCACCATTGGATAGTGCTATGGTTTGGAAACTCCAAAGGCCCATGTGTTAGAGGCTTTTTCCTCAGAGTGACACTATTAGGAGATGGGAAAACTTTAAAGAGTGGGAAGTCTTTTTGTCATGAGAAGTGCCACCCTTGACAGAGATAGTAGGACCCTGACCCCCTCCTCACTCCCCTTTCCTCCCTGGCCATGAGATACGTGTTTTTTTTTTTTTTTTTTTTTTTCTGCCACATGCTCCTGCCATGATATACTATCTCGCCACAGACCCAAAAGCAATGGGGCGAATGGATCATGGACTGAAATCTCCAAAGCTGTGAGCCAAAATAAATCTGTTTTCTTCATAAGCTGATCAACTTGGGTATTTGTTATGGTAACGCAAATCTCACAGCCCTACTTCTAGCCACCAATGGAATCCAGACCTTTTCCTTTTTTGGTCTGAGACCTAAACCCTAAAACTTGGCTCCTTATCCCCACTTCTCTCTCAAACTTGATCTGTGATGAATCATCTGAAGCATATGACCCTTCTAGAGCTAAATTTTACGACTTTGTGAGGAATTTCAGGCTGTGTGTGATATGCAGAAAGGCAATTTGTAGATTTTCTATAAAGTCTCAGGCTAGCTTAGCCTGGCTGTAGGCATTTCACTCATTCCTCAGCTTGGCCAGTGAGTTTGTCCAGCCCCAGTTTGGGTTAGTGAAACTGGGCCCTTTCTGGGTGGACCTCAAGTCTATCTCTTCCGAAGTCACTAAATAATATTGGTAAAAAATAACTATTGGATTTTAAGATTTCGTCTTACTCCAATTAGAATGGCTATTATCAAGAACACAAACAATAATAGATGTTGGTGTGGATGTGGGGAGAAAGGTACACTCATACATTGCTAGTGGAGTTGCAAATTGGTGCAGCCACTCTGGAAAACAGTGTGGAGATTCCTCAGAAAACTTGGAATGAACCCAACTTTTGACCCAGCTATCCCACTCCTTGGCCTATACCCAAAGGACTTAAAATCAGCATACTACAGAGATACAGCCACATCAATGTTCATAGCTGCTCAATTCACATAGCTAGATTGTGGAACCAACCTAGATGCCCTTTAACAGATGAATGGATAAAGAAACTGTGGTATATATACACAATGGAATATTATTCAGCCATAAAGAAGAATTATATTATGGCATTTGCAGATAAATGGATGGAATTGGAGAATATCATGCTAAGTGAAATAAACCAATCCCAAAGAACCAAAGGCGAAATGTTTTCCCCGATAAGTGGATGATGATATATAATAGGGGTGAGGGGGTGGGGGTGAGAGAAGAATGGAGGAACTTTAGATTATGTAGAGGGAAATGAGAGGAAAGAGGGGGTGGGGGTATGAAAGACAGTGGAATGAGACAGACATCATTACGCTATGTACATGCATGATTTCATGAATGGTATGAATCTACATCGTGCCCAACCATAGAAATGAAAAGTTGTACACCATTTATGTACAATGAATCAAAATGCAGTCTGTATAAATAAAATTTTTAAAAAATAGCTGTTGGAAGTGAGAAGGGAAGATACTGAATATCAATAAAACTTTCCCCTGGTTCAGAGGGACTTACATGGAGGAAATATTGCATGTTTCCAAGTGAATGTAGAATTCAGGAGAAGGAATCAATAGTATCTGTCATCTGCCAGAGTCACTGCAATAAGGCAGTGGGTCTCAACAATGTCCTGGGCCAACTGGCCTTCTCTCACATATCTGTATATGGTACATGCACATATATACATATACACTATAGAAATTTTAGAGAGGGTCATTTTTGGACTTTCTCTGACCTTGAAGGATGGGTGTAGAATAACTGTGAAATAGGTTTCCTGTGTAAAGGAAAAGCTAAAACTCCCACTACTCAAGAGTAGGATGCTGTCAGCATCTCTCTGAGAAGATTGACTCAGCTGATCATCTTGATTCATAGAGTCACTCAAAGGATGTCTCTTAGTTAAGCAAATACAGCCTCCTGTTGACCTGTGAGAAAGGTGTAATGGTGAAGTCCTTGTGGCTTAACAGCAGCCGCTACTCCCCTTGGTTTCCAGCACTCTGAAGGTTGGATCAATCTGTAAGAAAAGCTCAGGCTTCTTCTGGGTGGGAAAGAAAAGGAGTATAAGCTCTTTCACAGAGTTGGGAAGTGAGGGGAATCTGATTGATTGGGAGTGACCAGGACCTTGGAAAATTCTTCTCATATTTCTAGAGATTAATTAATTTTAAGGGAAAGAGGTGTCTGGCTTTTTGTGACTTGGGCTCAACGCAAACACTAACAATGATGGTTGTAGATGTCACTGAAATCAGGCTTGGAGACATGACTCAGTACACAGGCATTAATTGAGGTGCTGTAATCTGCAACCTGGGTCAGGATCTGGGCAGAACCACAAGGCAGAAAAATGTCCTAAAATGGTGCAGATGAGCTTTATAGTACGAGACAACAAGAAGCAATGGCAGGAATGAACAGATTAAAGTTTCTAGTTGTCATCTCATTTACACTTAGAAAAACCCTGGGATTCTTTGACAGATTTTTGGAAAAAAGAGGGACGTATTGTTCAAATAGAAACATACATGATATCCGAAAGAAAAAGTATGACTATTTATGTACCAAGCTAGTGAAGTAGATCACACCAGTTAATGGGTTAAGAAACAGGAATTTTTCAGATAAGAGGCACCAGTTGAGCACAGGGGTAGAGATAGACATGAGTCTCTGTGTGGTTTGAGGGACTGTGAAAAATCTTAAGTCTACAATGAGAAGGGTTAAATTCGACAGTCGTCAGATAGGAGCCCATGTGAGTAAAATGAAGTTAAATTATGGATTGACTACTGTGGTGTCAGGCCAGGAATATGGACTCGATGGACCCTAAAAAAAGATATGGCTTTTGGAGCATGTAAGTACAAGAATTATTCTTATGGTGCCTGGAGAGATGAGTGGCGGGGGCAGTAGTCTGGAGGTAGAGAGGTCAGCCATAGTTGTTGGTCAGCGAAAGGCTCCTGATGCCTGGAGGGTATAGATTGAACCTGTAATCACCAATTCCCCAGTAGAGTGTCTATCACATAGGAGATGTTCAACAAAGAGGTTTGTTTGGTGGAGTGATAGCAATATGGTCATAGAGTGGAAAGCAATTCCTAGGTTCCATGTGGACGCCCTGGCTCCAGAAACTGGGAAACCTAGATTCCAAGTTCTCACACTTACGTGATGTGCAATTCATCTCACCTTATTGGGATTTTAATTTCCTTAGGTGTGAAGATCATTCAGCTGTTCATTCACCAAGCACTTGTTGATCACAGCCAAGTGCCATGTATTGTGTTAAGTTTGGAGGAACAACTGGAGATTCCTGTCTTTGAAGAGCTCCTGATTTAGTTGGAGAAACAGATGTACAATCAGTTTATTACTGCAAGGAGTACACTTTCACTGAGAGTGTGCAAAGTGTAGTGAGATTCTCGGCTCATCCCTGACATTTATTGAATGCTTACTATGCACCAGGTACTGTTCAATGTTCTTGCTGATATTGTCTCACCTAATTCTGATAATAATCTGTAAGCTAAGGATTTAAATGATCTCAATTTTCTGGGAAAGGCACAGGGGTTAAATAACTTGCCCTAGTTTCCACACTTAGTAAGTCTCAGAGTCAGGACCCAGTCTAATGGTTCTTAAGCAAATTGAGGGTGGATTGTATGCATGAAAGTTGGTGTTCATCGAAAGATTCACAGAGATATAATGTTTGAACTGGGCTTGAAAGCTAAGTAGGCATTTGACAGATGGGAAAGGGATAACTAGAATAGCACATGCAAGAAAATAAGAGCCTGAATGAGCATTTTGTTTGCTAGGAGCTCAGTGTGTAAGGCTAGAAAACAGTGTGGAACCATATCAGTGAATTTGAACTCTATCCAAGAAAACTTTCCAGCATTTTCCAAAGGAGCCCAAGTTCTGAGGGACATTAATAACTATGTACTAATAAAAGAAACAGACTATGGATTCTATTCTCCAGAGAAACAGAACCCATTGGTTACTTATTTATTTACGGGCTTACTTAATTTTAAAGAATTAGAGGTTGAGAGGTCTCAAGAGCTTCAGTCAGAAGACTAGAGACTGAAGATATCTGCCGTGTAGTTCTTGTCCAAGTTGAAAGGCTTGATAACCATGAGAACTAGTGGTGTAAGTTTTAGTCCAAAGACAAGCAGGGTTGAAAACCAAGAAGACCTGATATTTCAGTCAAGTTTTAATGTCAGAAAATACCAATGTCTCAGCTCAGTCCAGCAAGAGGGGTTCCATTTAAGTTGACATTTTTGTTCCAGTCAGGTTTCAATTGATTGGATGAGGTTCACCAGTTCAAATATTAATCTCATCCAGAAATACCCTCACAGACATACTCAGAAAAAATACTTGACCATGGTCCTGTCAAGTTGACACATAAAATTAACTTTCACAAGGTATTAGGTACAACAAGGGGTCTGTGGTGAGTGAACATTGATGGATGCCTATCTAGTCTCCTCTTGGCCTTCCTAAAAAAGTTTTTCTCCAGGAATCTATTCAGACTCCTTGCAGTCAATTGCTTCAAGGAAGATGACCCACCTCCACTTAGACAGGGACTGCTCAGAGGAAAATGCCATTCTTTTTGTCTGTGATTGGCCCCAGAAGGGGACATGTGACTTGATTTTGGCCAATGAAACTTGAACAGACACCAGGGGGGTTATGGGAAAGTTTCTTCTCTCCTGAGAAGCTACATGCAAAAGTGGTCTCTCTCTTTCCTCTGCCATGTATCATATCTGAGTGTATGCCTCTAACGGCCACCCATGATGGATGAAGATGAGGCTGACACTGAGGATGCTAGAGTAGAACAATGTGAGGAAAAATCTCCAAAACCTGCCTTACCTCTCTGAATATCTGTTTTGTGGAGTATCACAAACAGTCCTTACTGTTTATCCCAATTCTGAGTCAGGGCTGCAGCTGTAATCTATTTGATACAATATAAAATAAGGTTGGAGGCTTGGCTTATACAAAATTAATGATAAGTAAGTTTTTAAATGGGAGGGTGTTTCATTCAGCACATTGCATTTACTATGTAGATGTACACTGCAAACATCCAAGATAGGATAAAACTTATAGCTTTCCCCCCAACATGGGTGACCACGGAAACCACTGGAAAGAAGAACCCGTGGGACTGATATTCCACAGAAATGCCACTACAGGCCATAAGGGACGTGGAAGGCCTTGAAACCACCAGATCATAGTATCGCATGCTCAGGAAAATCCTACCCTTTGTTTTCTAGCCACACTGAGACTTATGTCTCTGGTGATCATAAAATTTAGGGAGCTTAAAAAAAAAAAAAAAAAAAACTCATCCAAAACAGGTTGCAAGCCCACATTTATTGATTTCTTAGTCTCCTTCTAGTTCTTAAATTTGGTGAGGCTTGTATAATTTGGTACATTCATCTCTGAACATTGAACAAAGTATCCTTTCTTTTTTTAGTCACTTTGCCAACAACATCTGTGAATGGAGTTGTGAGATAGATATATATATACACATGTGTGATATATATGCATGTGTGTGTGTTTTCATCTCTTCTTTTCTTCTGAATTTCTGTTCAGTGAATCTCTGCCTAACATTTGAGTTTCATTCAAGCTCTGGCCACATTTTTCATTTCTCTCTCTTTTAGTTCAACAGCCTCAGGGAAATAAATGGCTTATGGCTGCAAAGGGCAATTTTAGAATGTTTTCTCTGCAGTTAATGACAGAGTGGACAAATGGCATAAAAATAAAATGTATATACTCCATGCCAGATGGGAAAAATTGCTTCTGTAACTTTTCTTAACCTATCACGTATTCATCAAGGTTTTCAAAGTGAAACTGCTTCAACCTCAAAAGGCAAAAGGAAAAAAAAAGAAGAGGGGAAAAAAGTGACAAATCTCTATGTTCGGTGACTGAATCCCCTAGAGAAATAAACTGCAGATTTGGGCGGGCTAGTGATCCTTCATTTCCTCCTCCACATGATGAAACTACTGATGACTATCTCCCAGGATGGTATGACAGCTATGTGAGCTGAGGAACTTAGCAAGCAGTAGAGTTCTTGAGTGATGAGGTGGCTACATTGCTGCTGGTTTCTTCCCCCATGTTGCACTGTTGTAAAGTCACCCCAGAATGTGAGGGTGTCTGTGGTAGGTGGCGACTTATCACGAACTGGAGGCCATGGAAAGAAACCCTCTCCCTGTCACATTCTTTCCTTTGTTAGAAGCAAGGCCCCATCCCTACTCCGAAGCCCAAATCTCTAAGATCTCCACTGGATGTCCCTCCTTCGTTCCTAAGAGTCCCATGCTTGGGTCTCACATTAATACAGCTGAGTCCCTTAATTTTCTGCCATGGCAGAGGCCAAACCAATATGGGAGCTGCAACGAAAAGCCCAGGAAGGCCAGAAAGGCCAGGTGAGTGGACTTTCATTTCAGGGCAAGGATTGTGTGTTTCTTTTGATCAGGTTATTATCAGTTATGGGACTAAGAGGAAGCCTGATCAATCGACAAAGTGGAATTAAAAATTAACATGCTTTCTGTTTGCTCATCTGTTATCTTTGAATCAGTCAATACCCAGTAGCTTGTGCCAGTAACCTGGTTTGAGGACAGCCACAGATTCTGCTCAAAGACCAGCCCAGGTAAACAATTAAGGCTGAGACCCAGTTGGGCAAGACTGGGATTAAATATACCCAGGAGCTGGATACTCACAAAGTACTTTCTGGGGGCTGGCATGTGTAGTGCTGGTGTGGTGATTTTGAGAGGACCCAGAGCCCCAGTCTTTCCAAATGGCATTTATTCCAGATGTCCATTCCAAGGAAGGCTAAGGGAACCAATTGACAGAGTTCCCTTTTCTCTCCTCTTTTCTACTTGTTTCTCTGTTCCCAGCCCAATATGGCAGCCCAGAAGGGCAAATGGAAGTGGAGGGGGGCTTATCAGAGACAGGACTGATATATTTATAGGAGACTGATATATTTATAGTCAGAATTGGAATTAGGGCATAATTTGTTCCCATTCCTTTCATTTTGAGGGGCTGAAAATATCTGGAAAGTGGACATTTATTATTTAAAACTATCTATAAGCATAGTTATTATCATGTCATAGATACACAATAAATACTTGATGAGTGAAATAAAGAATGAATGAATGAATTAAATAAAGACTGGATTTAGGTCAGACATGGTGGCACACTTCTGTAATCCCAGCAGCTTAGGAGGCACTAAGCAACTCAGGGAGACCCTGTTTCTAAATAAAGTACAAAACAGGGCTAAGCTTGTGGATCAGTGTTTATACACCCCTAAATTCAATCCCAGTACTCCCCCCGAAAAAAGACTGTGGAATGGGAATCTATAAGACTAGGAATCAGAGAATAGGAATTTAAATCTATATTCAACTAGTTACATGTAGTTGTTGATCTCTTGTCTCTATCATCATTTCCTCTTTCTTTCTCTTACTGCTTGTCTCTCAATTTTGCTCTCACTCTGGGTATGTATATACAACATTAGAAGATGGGATGTGTGTATGACTTTGTCCCTGGAGACACTTGGCAATGTTTGAAGATATTTTTGGCTATCACAACTGGGGGAATGCTGGCATCTGGTGGGTAGAGGCTGGATATGCTGCCAGTCATGCTACAACACAGAATTTTCTGGCCCCAACCATCAAGGTTGAGAAATACTAGTATGAAAGAGTGTTGTCAAACTAATCATAATGAATATTTGTGGGGAGGGAGGTAGAACAGAATTTTGGAAAAACCTTCTACTTACTAAGTTTACTCATTTATCTATTGTTAGGATTCTTTAATCGATGCAAGTGTATAACATTTATAATCAGAGTTGATTAGAAAGGCATAGAAATATTTACTGGGCACTTAGTGAATAGGTGCCATCTAGACCCTGGAGACACAGAAATAAGTAAATAGCAGATGCTAAACTTAAGGGGCCAGATCAATAGGGAAGTTCAGACAAGTACTCAGCAGGGTAGAAAGTGCATAAGTTTGCTGAAATATTACCTTTTTGTTTTTCAATTACGCAGAAAAAGTGTTTGGTATCCCCAGGTGTAATTACTGGGCAGGATGGTTCCAAAGCACAGCAAGAGTACTTCCTGCCTTAGAAGGAGGAAGTGAGGCTTTGCCAGGCCTAGGAAACTGTAGTCTGGGTCTGACCTCCATGGCAGCCACCCCGCCTGCCTCTCTGGTCTGGCCCAGTTTCTCTGGCCTCACCAGCTTGATTCCAATGGCCCTCAGGCTCTAGGGTGCCTGGAGAAGAGTCCCATAGGTGGATCAGTGTGAGAAGGACAAAGGAAGACTCACTGACCCAACCCAATATTTACTTTGGGAGGGCTCTAGAAACAGCAGTGCTAACGCCCTTCACTTAATGAAAGAGGAAATGAGGCCCTCAGAGGGTGAAGGCTTGCCTGAGGTCACAGAGTGAGTTAATAACAGGGTAGAGCTGGCTTCTGATCCCTAGACTTAGGTGTGTGCTCCTGCTCCAGGACGTCTCTGACTTCTTACTGGTTGACCAATTTCCTACCTCCCCTCCATCACCAGTCTCCAAAGTGTATGGTTGGCTCTGAGCTTTGTCCAAGTTCCCAGGCTACAGTTTTTATCCCTGGGAGTCTGGATGGAGTTGTAGAGATTTTAAGAGCGGTCAGCTCAGCTGTACAACCTGGGCCCAGTGGACTGCATTTAACCACCTGTGGGAGGCAGGTCAGCGAGGTCTGGAAGGTGGTTGTGAGGGGAAACCATACAGCAGTAACCTCATGTTTGGCAGTCTGGGGCCATGGGTGGGGACAGCGCCAGCATGAATAGCCTTGGGGCTAGGATGGTATGGGTTGGAGTAGAATCCGTGCACACACATGTCTGTGTTAGCTTACGTAAATGTGGATTAAATGTGTGTGGGCAGCCACTAGAAGGAGATCTATAACTAGTGAGTTGAAGGAATGCCCAAAATATAGTGTTAAAGTAAAGAAACAAGTTGCTGAAAAATAAATTAAGTAATAATCCTATTTGTACATGTAAAAATCCTCAATGAATGTTTACATAATTTTTCATCAGCATAGAGGGGGATACAGAAGGATACACCACAAGCTGCTAACACTGATTACATTCAGGGGTTCACATTACTTTAAAAATTATCTCTGTGATATCTAGAGCCTGACACCTTTGTAATTAATAAAAATTTTGAATAAAATAGGAAAGAAGAGAGCTCACTTGTATGTACATGTACATGTATATGTACATGTGTATGCAACTCTGGTGATGTATGTGAATATGTCCCTATGTATCTGAATGTTTATGTGAGTGCATTACATGTGTGTATATATGGGGCAGGGAGTCTCAAGAGAGAGCAGTATTCTGTGTGCAAATTTCAGGCACTGGTCACATTCTTCAACCCTTGCACTTTGGAAAGAGACCTCAAGGATGTGCACCTACTTGAGAGTTCTCACATAAACATCACCTGCATTGCAGGTGTGGGCTGTTCAGGAACTCTTAGCTTACCCGAATGGCCCTGGACACATTACAAGTGGGAGAGGCTGGAGGAGAGCTGCCCCTTGCAGCCAAGACCACTGGTGCTTCCTGGCTTCTCCAGGAAAATCCACATCCCCCTGCACAGTGTTTGTGGGGCACCTCCTGTGTGCAAATTGCTGTGTGCAATAGGAAATGGTTCTTCTGGGAGGCCAGCTGCACCAAGGAAAGCTCAGCCTGCCTGGGTCAGATGCCTTCTACAGGCAGAACCCGTTTCTTTCTCTCTCTTTCCCAATCCCCTCTTGCCCCTGTCTACCCTTCTCTCTCCTATCTCATTCTTGACATCCCGATTTCCCAGGCACCAGGATTTATTAATTCATTTGACTATGGCCCAACAAAGCAGTTAAAGCTGGTTTTCTTGCTTTCAAACTCCCATTTTCAGCTGCAAGAGTCCATTGCTAATCTCTGGGGGTTTAGAATGACTGACTTTTTCCTAATATGGAGCGGCTTACTGTGTGTGTGTGTGTGTGTGTGTGTGTGTGTGTGTGTGTGTGTGTGTGTGTAAGAAGAGACAGCGCTGCCCCCTTGAGGGGACTAGCAAGGGCTGACCGAGGGCTTTGCTGGCTGAGGCTGACCACAGGCCTTAGCATAGGCCCTCCCTCTCAACAGAAGCCAGTGGTTCCAGGGAGCAGGTCCTTCACAATCTACATGTGACTGCATCTCCTTTTTAACCAATCTGGTTGACAGCATCTTGTGGATTTGGAGAGAAACAGTGTTCCCAGGATGCCCTTCCATTTGAACAGGTTTCTGGGACAAGGCAGTGGGGAAAGGCTGGTGGAAGGGGCAGGCAGAGATGTTTTGGAATCTTCCTGATGTCGCCTAGGCCCAGAAAGACAGTGGGTCGGTCCTTCAAGAATTGGGGGCACAGTGGAGGGAGCTGTGGTTCCTATTTCCCCAGAAACCAAAAAATCAGAGGAGGAGGAGGAGGGAAGAGGTGGTTGTGAAGGAGAGACGGGTGGGGGGAGGAGAAACAGAAACTCCGTCTTGGGGATTTCCAAAGCCAGGAGGGACCTTGCCAGGCCATTTCCTGAGCATCCTCCATCCCGTGGTGTCAGTGTGAGACTTGGTGGGGGATGTGGAGCAACTGTGCGTGTCCTCTGCCTGCACAAGGGGAGATTCTGGTCTCCTGGGCACAAAGTCCTGGAGCCAGGCCTCTTGGCTTCTGCGCCCAGTGTCTGTGCTAACTTTCAAGCTCAGCTGTCCTGCCCTCATTCATGCCTGTCCAATCTGCCCATCTTCTTTGTTCTCACAGACTCTCCCTGCTCCATCCCCTTAAAACCCATCTCTATTTCAGGGGTTGGGGGCTAGCTAGTGATTCTCCTGGTCTCCAGTTCCCTGTAGGAACCTCAGCTGGACTCTAGCCACAGAACTGCCCACGAGCCTGCATCAGGACCGAGTCCTTCCTCCTCAGGTCAGGCTCCTTGCTCATCTCTTTCCTCTTTGTCCTACTCACCAGCTTCCTTCTCCCTGAGGGAAGCCCTTGGCTAGCCTCCCCGATGAGCCCTGAGCACACTGATCTCATCTCTGCCTCTCAGCCTTGCTCTGCTGCTTGGTTCAGTTTCCGCCCCTTCAGCATCTAAAGCTAACTTGTCTCTCAAGATGTGATTCAAGTCCTGTCCCCAGGAAGTCTACCCAACCTTGTCAACAGATCTTCCTAAGGATAGCAGGCTCAGGTCTATTGTGTTAACCCTTTAATTGATACAATCCAGTCTTTGATACTTGTTTTCCCAGCCTCTCTTGCAGCTATGCCTGGTCACATGACTCAACTCAGAAAGACGGTGGGTCAGTTCTCCAATCAATAAATTGCAAGGGGAGAGTGTTATGATAATAGCTGGAGCTGTGGCAGTCATCTTGTGACAAGCACAAGGACAAACAAACCCTAATGCTTCAAAGGTGGTATATAAAGGTGGAAAGAAACGAGAACCTTGGTAATATCTTTAAGGCAGTGCATCATTCTGAGAACATAGTATCTCCACATGTCTTTTGCTATGGTAGATAATTAAATGGTTTTTTTAATGTAAGTAATTTTTAGAGTCAGACCTCTATATCTCAATGTCCATGTATCAACCTCATGGATGAGTCTAATTGGCCTGGATCACATGCTCTTAAACTGAGAAGAGGGATCAGACACAGTTATTGACAGCCTCCCTCACTAGGGACCATATGAAATAGGGAGGAACTCCCCAAAGGATCCAAAGAAAGGAGCATGAGAGAATGTACCGGGCACACGAAAATGAAAAATGCGTCCATTACAACCTTTTTCAGGCTTCTCTTTTCTCACAGTTCCTGGTTTCTCAGAGCTGGACTCCTGGTATCCTCTGCTGATCATTCACTGTCTACATGGCCCCGTCTTCTCTGGTCATCGCTTCCTCCAGAATGGCACCAAGCAGAGGCAAATTCCTCTTAACAACCAGCTGCCACACTCAGGCTTTTCTGATGATTACTATCTCCTCTCAACCTTCCCATCTGGACCCCAGTGTTCTTGTTCCTACTTTCTCTTAGTTCATTGATGAAGAGATCTATGTGCATATGAAGAATTAACAAGAGTTCATCAGTTACCTGTGTACTCTTACCATCAGCTTATAGTGTCACTTTTGACTGGACCTTAACTCCAGGGAAGAGAAGCTAACAGCAGGAGTTTTGTGCACAGAATCAGTCCAAGGAAATAAATCGTCTTGGAGAGGTGAACCTTAGTTTCTTGTGTATTCCATTGATTGAGTTTTCTTTTCCCTTGATCTCAGCCAGGGTTTCTGACAGGGAGCTGACTACTGTCCCTCTCAGTTGGAGGAAACCAGAGTAGCCAAGAGGAATAAGGCCAACATCACTTCATTTCCTTTCAGGCAAATGATTTGTTTCCAAGCAGTAAAGCAGAGTTAGCAAGAGGTTGCTGGAACTCCACTGTAGTCTTGGCATGCATACCTCAGCATTCAATGTTCTTTTTCTTTTCTTTCTTTTTTTTTTTTTTTTTTTGCAGTAATGAGGACTGAGCCCGGAGATGCTCTACCATTGTTACATCTCCATTCCATTTTGTTTCTTTAAGACAAGATCTTGCTAAGTTGCTGAGGTGCTGAGGCTGGCCTTGAACTTGCGACTGTGATCCTCCTGCCTCAGCCTCCCTCATTACTAGGATCACAAGTGTGTACCAACATACCTGGCTTGCATTCAACTTTCTTGAGAACAAGGCAGGATTTAGGGAGCCCATCTGCTGAGGGTGAAACTAGTAAGAAGTCATCATTCATGGATCTTAGATTTATCCACTCACTTGTTTACAAAAGGCTGAATTGCATAGAGGTCAGGGTGGCCCACGTGTACCTTCTTGAAGGTGGTATTGGGCTCTCAGGAGCGCTATTCCTAAGGCCCATGTGCAGCAGAAGGGGAACTTGCTCTGGGTTACACTTCTTGGTTTCGAATCTGTCTCTACCATCTCCAAATATGTGAACTTGGGTGAGATTCCTCATGTTTGTGTTGCTCAGTGGCCTCAAAGGAGGCAAAGTGAGGATAATCCCTGCTGCAGAGGGTTGTCGTGAAGATTAAATGAGTGAATACATTCTTAGTTCTTTGGGACACACTTTAAGAAGCATTGTCATTATTCATTACATTACATTAAATTCAAGGGTTGTGAGAATACCCCTGAGAAACCATCTGGGTCTAGGGCTTGTTGTGTGTGTGTGTGTGTGTGTGTGTGTGTGCATGCATGTTCATGTGTGTGCATGTGTTTTCCTGGACAATTTAAAGTTGAATGCTAGGGCCTGGGGTTATGGCTCAGTGGTAGAGTGCTCACCTAGCATGTGTGAGGAACTGGGTTCAATTCTCAGCACTGCATGTAAATAAATAAAATAAAGGGCCACTGCCAACAACAAAAAAACTTTAAAAAAGTCAAATCCCAGAAAGCATATTCTGTCACCCATAAATGCAGACATAAATATATGCCTATAGAGAAAAAGATTCAAAAAATTAAAATGAAAACAATCACACTCATAGATGATGCTATTATCACATATACATAATTAATAACAAACATATTACTAATGCCCAATCTGTATTCAAATTTCCCTGTCTCAATCACTTATTTTATTGGAATGGTTCCCTACTCATCTCGATTCAGGGTGTTTTTAGTGCTGTTTCTATTTGAAGGTGTATCCTTCTGGAAGCCTTGCCTTCTGCCTGCAGGCTGGCAGAGGACAGTGGAGTCAACACACACAACTACTGCTTATGTATGACCAAAGACCACAGTGATTTTGAAGCATCTTGGGACTGTACATTGATGAGGTGGGAACTGGGACTTTGAGTTAGGAGCTTCTCGTGTTCCCTCTTCTCTTCTGGAGAAAAACCAAGGGCATCTTCAAGAGACATGGTCTTGAAGAAGTTATCACTGTTGGAAAGTTCAATTTCTCTTTTTAGTTGGTTTTCAAATCAGAATCTGGAGTCCACATATAGTACTTATTTTATATTTTACTTAATTTGCTTTTAATCTATAATGTTTACCCCTTTCACCTCTGCTCTTTTCCCAGGAATCATTTATCATATAAAATTTTCTGACTTCTGGATTTGCCTGATTGCTCTCCCAGGGGTTTTTAATTTATTCCTGTATGCTCTGTATTTCCTGCAAACACTAGTGCATTAGATCTACAGTCCTGATTGTTTTTTTCCTAAAATGCTTCAAAAACTCAAAAATAGCACTAAATTGCTGTAGAGGGCACATAATGTCTGATTGCTTTATTTTTGGTGATTGCTCATTAACTTCAAATATTGCCAACTTGATTTTTTTAGATTTATTTTTTATTTGTTCTAATTGGTTATACATCACAGTAGAATGTATTTTGACACATTATATACAAATGAAGCATAACTTCTTATTCCTCCGGCTGTACGTGGTGCTGAGTCACACCAGGAGTGTATTCATGTCGCTGGCTCTTTGTGGTACAAAATCAGTGGATACTTGTCACCGCCTGCAGCAACAACTTGCACGGGTCTTATGGGTGGTGGAGTGGAAACTGAGGCACTTCTATCTTTCTCTTTAGTGCACTGCTTTCTTGCTTGTTTGTAGAGGATAGAGGAAATGAGGTTTACTTGCTTTGAGTGGAGAGAGAGGCCCCGCTTATCAGAGAGAAAGAGAGACTTTGCTTATCTGAGAGAAAGAAACTTTGCTTAAGAGAGACCTTGAGAGGACAGGCTTTGCTTAGAGCTTAGAGGAAGAGACTTGCTACACCTTAAAGTCCTGCACCCTGATGACATGATTATATATTTAGAGGAACCTGGAAATTCCACCAGAAAACTCTTAGAACTCATAAGTGATTTCAGTAAAGTAGCAGGTTACAAGATCAATGCCCATAAATCCAACGCATTTTTATACATAAGTGATGAATCTTCAGAAAGAGAAATTAGGAAAACTACCCCATTCACAATAGCCTCGAAAAAAATAAAATACTTGGGAATCAATCTCACAAAAGAGGTGAAAGACCTCTACAATGAGAACTATACAACACTAAAGAAAGAAATTAAAGAACACCTTAGAAGATGGAAAGATCTTCCATGTTCTTGGATAGGAAGAATTAATATTGTCAAAATGGCCATACTACCTAAAGTGCTATACAAATTCAATGCAATTCCAATTAAAATCCCAATGACGTACCTTACAGAAATAGAGCAGGCAATTATGAAATTCATCTGGAAGAATAAGAAACCCAGAATAGCTAAAGCAATCCTTAGCAGGAAGAGTGAAACAGGGGGTATTGCAATACCAGATCTTCAACTCTACTACAAAGCAATAGTAACAAAAACGGCATGGTATTGGTACCAAAATAGAAAGGTAGATCAATGGTACAGAATAGAGGACACGGACACAAACCCAAATAAATACAATTTTCTCATACTAGACAAAGGGGCCAAAAATATGCAATGGAGAAAAGATAGCCTCTTCAACAAATGGTGCTGGGAGAATTGGAAATCCATATGCAACAGAATGAAACTAAACCCATATCTCTCACCATGCACGAAACTAAACTCAAAATGGATTAAGGACCTCGGAATCAGACCAGAGACCCTGCAGATTATAGAAGAAAAAGTAGGTCCAAATCTTCATCTTGTTGGTCTAGGACCAGACTTCCTTAACAGGACTCCCATAGCACAAGAAATAAAAGCTAGAATCAACCACTGGGATAGATTCAAACTAAAAAGCTTTCTCTCAGCAAAGGAAACTATCAGCAATGCGAAGAAAGAGCCTACAGAGTGGGAGAATATCTTTGCCAATCATACTTCAGATAGAGCACTAATCTCCAGAATCTATAAAGAACTCAAAAAACTCTACTCCAAGAATTCAAACAGTCCAGTCAACAAATGGGCTAAGGAAATGAATAGACACTTCACAGAAGAAGATCTACAAGCAATCAACAAACATATGGAAAAATGTTCAACATCTCTAGTAATAAGAGAAATGCAAATCAAAACCACCCTAAGGTTCCATCTCACCCCAATTAGAATGGCGATTATCAAGAATACGAGCAACAACAGGTGTTGGCGAGGATGTGGGGAGAAAGGTACACTCATACACTGCTGGTGGGGCTGCAAATTAGTGCAGCCGCTATGGAAAGCAGTGTGGAGATTCCTTAGAAAACTTGGAATGGAACCACCATTTGACCCAGCTATCCCACTCCTTGGCCTATACCCAAAGGACTTAAAATCTGCATACTACAGAAATACAGCCACATCAATGTTCATAGCTGCTCAATTCACAATAGCCAGACTGTGGAACCAACCTAGATGCCCTTCAATTGATGAGTGGATAAAGAAACTGTGGTATATATATACTATGGAATATTACTCAGCCATAAAGAATGATAAAATTATGACATTTGCAGGCAAATGGATGAAATTGGAGAATATCATGCTAAGTGAGATAAGCCAATCTCAAAAAGCCAAAGGACGAATGATATCGCTAATAAGTGGAGGTTGACACATAATGGGGGGGAGGGAAGGGTTAGAGTTAGGGTTAGGGAGGGGGGCAAGTATGGAGGAAGGAACTACTGTATAGAGGGTAAAGAGGGGTGGGAGGGGTGGGGGGAAGGGAAAAAAATAACAGAATGAATCAAACAACATTGCTCTATGTAAATTTATGATTACACAAATGGTATGCCTTTACGCCATGTACAATCAGAGAAACAACATGTATCCCATTTGTTTACAATAAAAAAAAAAAAAAAAAGTCCTGCATCCTGTGAACTAAGGGTGCATCTACCTAAGGTGTTTTAGTGATGCGTCTCAGTTCTCTGTTCGGCAATCTGCCTTCCGCCGCTGCCCCTACTCACTGCTGCTGCGCGTGTTTTTCCTTTCTTCTGGCTGCTGTTGCGTATGTCCTTACTAGCTACTGCCGCGTGTTTTTCCCTCTGGCTGCTGCCACGCGTCTAGCTGCTTTTTTGCTAATGGCTGCCTCCCGCGCCTGTCTCGCTCCGTCTACACTTATATCACCTCCAGGAGGCGGAGAGCAGGGCCACACCTCTTACGCAAAGATTAGGCGAGACACTCCGAGCAGGCAATTAGTGCTCGAGAACACATGCGCACACATTGTGTGCGTGGACGAGAAAATCACCTGAGTGTGCTTATGTCAATTAACCTCCTCACTGCCGATGTGATCATGGTGCCGCCAACATGGCACAGCCCCCAACATATTCATACATGTATGTCTGTCTCATTCTATCATCCTTCCCATCCCCACCCCTCCCCTCACTTTCCTCTGTGCAATCCAAAGTTCCTTTGTTCTTCCTTACTCCTCCTCCCCCCACTATGGATCAGCATCCACTTATCAGAGAAAATATTTGCCCTTTGGTTTTTTGGGATTGGCTTATTTCACTTAGCATGATATTCTCTACTTCCATCTATTTACCTGCAAATGCATAATTTCATTCCTCTTTATGACTGAGTAATATTCCATTGTGAATATGTTCCACATTTTCTTTATCCATTCATCTGTTGAAGGGCATCTAGGTTGGTTCCACAGTTTGGCTATTGTGATTGAGCTGCTATAAACATTAATGTGGCAGCATCAGTGTAATATACTGATTTTAAGTCCTTTGGGTGAGTCTCTTGAAGACAGCATATTGTTGGGTCTTTTTTTTTTTTTTTTAATGCAATTTGCCAGTCTGTGTCTTTTGATTGATGAGTGTAGGCCTTTAACATTCAGGATTATTATTGAGATATGATTTGTATTCCCAGTTATTCCAGTTTATTTTTGGTTTATAACTTGACTTTGTTTCTCCTTTGATTGACCTTTCCTTTAGTGTAGTTCTTCCCTTTGCTGGTTTTCACTGTTTTTTTTTTTTTTTTTTTTCAATTTCCTCTTCATGGAATATCTTGCTAAAAATGTTGTATAGTGCAGGCTTTCTATCTGTGAATTCTTTTAACTTTTGTTTATCATGGAAGGTTTTTATTTCACCTTCAAATCTGAAGTTTAATTTTGCTGGATATAAAATTCTTGGTTGGCATCCATTTTCTTTCAGAGCTTGATATGTTATTCCAGAACCTCCTGGTATTGAGGGTCTGGGTAGAGAAATCAGCTGAGATCCTAATTGGTTTCCCCCTATGTCCTGACCTGCAGGACTTCAACGGAAACCTGGAGGGGGGAGCGGGGATTGGGAGAGACAAGAGACACAGGAAATGGAGACAAGACAAAAGCCTGATCAAGTCTCGTTTATTAGGGGAATAAACACAGTTAATATGAAGTACAAAAACCAATCAGAGGAAAGCGCGCGAAGGCAAGACTAGTCTCGCGCCAGAACTCGAATAAGGAAGTGTAGTTGGCCAGTCATGAAGCACCACGCAATCTAGTCTGATGCAACTGGTATAGTCTGACAGGTGTGTAAACAGGTAGAGGCACACCCCACCAGCATCTGGCAGGCGCCATCTTAGCTCAACAAGAGGCGAGGCAGGGGGCGTGACCATGAGTCAAGGCGTGTGACCTTGAGGCAAGGCAGGGCGTGTGACCTGCCGGCTTGGACAGGTCTCCCTTTTTTATTTTATAGAGCTGGAGCGACAATCCCTCGGGAACTGCGCCTGTCTTAGGTTGTCTGTGCCAGAGCAGCATCCTTACCCGTCATTGGATAATGAGGCTCTAGCCCTCATTTCCTGTCTTAGGTTGGTATGCACGCCCACGAATCTTACCCGTCATTGGCTGACCAGTTCAGCGCACAGGGGTGGTGGTCTATTGTGATCTAATATTGATCAAATGTTGCACCATCACTATCCATCTTCTCCAGCCGATGGCAATGAACCTGAATAGGTTTTGCCTGTGTAGCCTCAATTTGAGCTTTGATGAAAACCGTAATCTTGTTGAATATCAAAGGACCTATAGATACGACTAGCAGCAAGAAAAGGAGGGGACCTAAGAAGGGAAGGAGATAGGGAAGGAGTCCACTGAATCCAGTCCATAGTGGATTATCAGCCAGTGCTCGTCGGCATTTTTCTAGGTCTTCTTGCAGCTGTTTGATCTTGTCCTTAAGGATTCCTGACTTGTTGGCATAGAAACAGCACTTTTCGAGCCTTAGCAGGGTCCTCAAACCCTGCATGGCTGTAGGAGAGCAGTGAACAGGCAGCCATCATCCAGAGAAGCAATGTTTTGTTCATTCCTGTGGAAGGAAAAGAAAAGACTCTCAGGGATGATTTTTATCCCTGGAGGAGGTAACTTCATTAACTTGGCGTACAAGGCGCTCTGGCAGCCATCTGGCTGCATCAGCTTTTTGAGAGAAGATGCAGACTGAACCTCGACCCCAGATTAAGACTGGGTCTGGACCATGCCATAAACCATCCAATGGATCTTTCCATTTTACCATGGCAAAATGCTTTTGAGATTCCAGGTGCCAGAAACGATCAGCGGCAGATTTCCCATGATCATCCATTTTTAAAAAAATTGAGAATAAGTAAAGCATGATTGAGTATATTACGGGGAGAACCCTTGATTGGGTACCATTCCCCCTTTTTTATTTTATCAGTAGTAGTTTTAAGAGAGAGATGTGCTCTCTTGACCATTCCTTGGCCTTGAGGATTATAAGGAATTCCGGTGACATGTTGAATTTGTAATTTTTCACAAAATGTTTGGAGGGTTTTTGCTGTATATCCAGGGCTGTTATCTGTTTTAATTTGTTTAGGTATGCCCAAGACTGAGAAACAATGTAATAGACAGGCAATTACATGTTTCATTGCTTCTCCAGCCTGAAGTGTAGCCAATATAAATCCACTAAATGTATCTATGCAAACATGAATATATTTTAGATTACCAAACTCTAAAAAATGGGTAACGTCCATTTGCCACACCATGTTAGGAACAAGGCCTTTAGGATTAACTCCTAGATGTGGAACCGGTAGATGAGTAGCACATGTGGTACAGCCTTTTACTATTTGCCTTGCTTGTTCCCTAGTGATTTTATAGAGTAACCTAAGAGAGCGGGCATTTAAATGATGTAGGTTATGAGTGTCTTGAGCTTGCTTAATATTATCTGAAAAAGCTACTGCAACCATTTTGGTGGCTGTGTCAGCAATTCTGTTGCCCTTAACTAATGGCCCCGGAAGGCCAGAGTGAGCTCTGATGTGTCCAATAAACAAAGGCTCCCCTCTATTATGGATGAATGTCTGACATTGAAGGAACAGTGATGCTGTTTTAGAAACATGTCTGATCTGAGAGACAGTTTCAAGGAGTGGCACCAAGTGCGCTAAGTAGGCACTGTCTGTGTAGATATTAAGGGGTTGATTGGGAAAGGCAGATAAAACTGCAATAAGAGCCTGTAATTCAACAAGTTGGGCAGATGTGCATTTCGTCTGGAAAGTGACAGTTCTATCAAGGAAGGTGTAAGCAGCTGTTCCTGTGGATGACCCATCAGTAAAGACAACAAGAGCGTTGTGTAAGGGCTCCCTTCTAATAATATGAGGGAACACAAAAGGATGTAGTTTGCAAAACTGAACCAATTTATTTGGTGGATAATGATTATCTATATCACCTGTGAATGAGGCACAAGCTATAGGCCAGGTGTCAGTATTTTGTAACAGCCAATTGACCTGAGATCGGGTGTAGGGTTGAAAAATCTTATATAGCTCTATTCCAAAATATTTTCTAGAATCTTCTCTCCCCATGATAATCAAATCAGCTACTGCATCATAATAAGACAATAGCACCTTTTTGGGTAAGGAAGGAAGATGAATCCACATAATAGGATTATCTTGCCAGAAAAGACCCGTTGGAGTGATGGAAGTATTAAATATAATGAGCGTTAAGGGACGAGAATAATCAATATTGGTAACAAATTGACCTGCAATAGCATCCTCCACCTTTGTAAGAGCAGCTAATGCATCAGGAGATATAGTCCTGGATGATTGTGGATTAGGGTCTCCTTTTAATATCTCAAACAATGGTTTTAACTCCCCTGTGGTTAATTTGAGATATGGTCGAAGCCAATTTATATCATCTAGAAGCTTCTGGAAGTCATTAAGTGTATTTAAATGATCTCTCCTGATTGTTGCCTTTTGATTAATAATCCTAGGCCCATTGAGCAGGAAACCTAGGTAAGTATAAGGGTCTTGTAACTGAACTTTTTCTGGAGCAATTTGTAGCCCTACTGCAGTCAGCTGCTGTTTAAGTTGTGTGAGACATAGTAATACCTGTTCTCCTGATTATCCTGCTATGAGTATATCATCCATATAATGAATAATATACATTTGTTTCCAAGAATCTCTAATAGGCTGTAAGGCACGAGCAACAAATTTTTGGCATAAGGTTGGACTATTAGCCATTCCTTGTGGCAATACCTTCCACTGATATCTTTTCATAGGTTCTCTAAAATTTATTGATGGTAGACTAAAAGCAAATCTTTTTTGATCATCTACATGTAGAGGGATAGTAAAAAAACAGTCTTTGAGGTCAATAATTACCTTAAAATATCCTTGAGGGATGGCTACAGGAGATGGCAGCCCTGGTTGCAGGGCTCCCATGAACACCATAGTGACATTGACAGCCCTTAAGTCCTGTAATAATCTCCATTTACCAGATTTTTTCTTAATTACAAATATAGGAGTATTCCAAGGAGAATTACTCTCTATAATATGTCCGGCTGTTAGCTGTTCCTGCACTAACATTCGAGCAGCTTCAAGTTTTTCAGAAGTTAGCGGCCATTGATCAACCCAAACTGGTTCATCTGATTTCCAGGTTATTGGATCTGCACACAGTTGGGGTGCAGGCATGTCAATGGCCGAAATAAAAAATTTCCCAAACCTTTTCTGTCAGTCTGTCCGACATAGGGAATGGGATGTAAAATACCATTTTTGGCCTTTCCTAGCCCTTTTCCTGGTGTATATCCCTGAGATAGCATTTGAGCAGCAACCGTTTCATTGGGGCTGCACATGATTACTTTCATCTGAGATAATAGGTTTCTTCTCCACAAATTAACAGGCAAATGAGGTATGATATAAGGCTTAATGAGACCTGTGTTGTTTTCTTTGTCTCTCCAAGTGAGGTATTTAGAACTCTGCTTTGGATTTGTACTTTGACCAATACCCCTAAGATTAGTCATAGTTTCTGTGGTAGGCCAAGAAGAAGGCCAATCCTCTTGTTTAATTATGGTTACATCTGCTCCTGTATCTATTAGACCTGTAAAGGATTTGCCATCTAGCCATAAGGTCAAAGAAGGTTTTTGATCAGTTATGTGTTGTACCCAATATACATTAGAGGATCCAAAACTTCCATATCCTCTTCTAGGATTTTGAACTGGGTGTTTGGTTGGAACTAATGGTAACAGTATCAGCTGTGCTATTCTTTCTCCCTGAGTAACAGTAATAATGTTGTTATCTGTTTTAGCCATGATCTTAATTTCTCCCAAGAAATCTTGATCTACAACTCCTGGGAGTACTTGTAAACCTTTCATGGTAGAACTACTTCATCCTAAAATTAAGCCAAAATAACCTGAGGGCAATGGGCCAAAAATTCCAGTATTCAAGGCTTGAGGGCCCATGTCAGGAGTTAATACGACATGGGAGGTGGAACTGAGGTCCAATCCTGCGCTCCCTGGGGTTGCTCTACTGAGGTCTGAAATGGATTGTTGTTGCTGCTGTTGACTGGAATGAAACTGATTGCCCCATATGCTTGTTTTGGGGCCTGAGGCGGGCCCCTCCTCCTGTTTCCCTGATGTGGCGGAAGGGGATTTCCCTGATTGTCTCTTTTTGACTTGCATTCATTAGTCCAATATTTTCCTCTCTTGCACCTAGTGCAGAGACCAGGTATTTTGGCCTCAAGAGTTTTTTGTAAATCTGATCTGCAGTCTTTGGCAAAGTGTCCGCCCTTGCCACATTTAAAACAGGCCCTTTTGTTTTTGTCTTTATTATTAAGAAAGTCCCTCACTGTCTGTCCACTAAAAGCAGCTGTCTGTCCACTAAAAGCAGCTGCCATTGCTAAGCCCTGTTGATAAGAAGGTCCTATATCTCAGCACAGATGAATATATCCTGTTAAATCTGTCTTCTTTCTGTATGGTCTTATAGCGGCTTGGCATGCGGGATTGGCATTTTCATAAGCAAGTTGCTTGACGTAGTCAAGACCTGCATCAGAACTGCCAAAAATATGACCAGCCGTTGTTATAAGTCTGTGAACAAAGTCAGCAAAGGGCTCATCAGGGCCTTGTTTGACTCCTGTAAGAGACATGCTGATGTCTCCCTTAACAGGCAATTTTCTCCAGGCCTTAGTGGCTGCCGCCTGTATCTGAGCATATGCTGCAGGGTCATACTGCATCTGATTGTCTGTGGTTTCATAATCATCTACTCCAGTGAGCATATCAAAAGTCCACCCATTTCCTGCTTGTTGATTTCTTTTAGCTGTCTCTTTGCAATTTTCAAAATATTCAGACTTCCAAAGCAAGAAGTCACCTCCAGTCAGGGTGGCTCTAACTAAAGTATTCCAATCCTGTGGTGTTAACCAATTTTCTGCTATGGAGTCTAAAATAGCAAGGGTGTATGGCGCTGTAGCTCCGTACTGAGAAACAGCAGTTTTTAATTCTTTTATGATAGTAAAATCAAAGCCAGTGTGGTGCCTCCAGGGTTGTCCCTGGTTATCCCTTGTCTCAGTAACAGGGAAAGCACTTAGAGGAGGGGGTTTTAAATCCCTGTTGATTAAGGGAACTCCTCCTCTTGGACACTGTTGTCCAGATAGAATTTGAGGGCGAATATCCCTTTTAAATCCATCAGGACTAGGCACTAACTCATTGCCTGTCTTTAATTTTTATAACCTGGTAATCAGAGCTTGGTATTGTTCCTCTAGATTTATTTGTTCCTCCAAATGTTTAATTTTTTCTTTAAGGTCTTCCTTTGGATCTATCACCACCATTGCCATAGGACCAGAGTGTGTGCGATAGGGAGGTGGATATGAGAAAACGGGCTGTCCTTGTTTAAGCGGGCAGTCGAGATTATGGTATTTTGAGGCTTCCTCATTTATGAGGTCCAAATCAACTTCCTCATCATCTATTTTATTCTTGTTTGAAGGGTCTTTAAAACGAGTCAATGAAGGATAAATTTTAGGTGGAGCTTCGTTCTGATGTTGAGTTTTCTTTTTAACGTCTGTGCTGCCTGCATCTGGAAAGGGACTTGTAACTTCCTCATCTTCACTCTCAAGGGAAATAAGATCTACTCTCCCTTTTCCTCGGAGGGCTCTCCCTGAAGATCCTGTTTTGATGCTGCTTTTAAAATGTCCTCTGAGTAACTGCTGCTGCTATATCAGAATTATTTGTTGTATGTTCTAAAAGTTCCTTTATGAGACTCCAGTAAGCAAAAGCTGTAATAGGAACTTTATCTGGGCCAAACGTTCTGTGAAAATCTCCCAAAGCATCTCCCACCCTATTCCAACTTCTTATATTAATGCTTCCTTCTTGTGAGAACCACGGACAGGTATCCTTAATAAGGTCAAAAAACTTAAAAAGATCATTACTCTTAACCTTTACTCCCCATGTCTTTAAAGCTTCTTTTAATTGCTTAACAAAAACTTTATGCTTACTTAATTCTTGTCCCATACTTAGGCGCTACTGTACCTTTAAGAACGGCACTGCAGGCTCCCGCGCGGAGATCTTTGTAGAACTGACTTTCACTTTTTTTTTTTTTTCTTCAGCCGAACACTTACATGCCTCTTCCCTCGCGAATTCCCCCGTATCCAAAGCCCCACGTTGGGCGCCAATTGTCCCGACCCGCAGGACTTCAACGGGTACCTGGAGCGGGGAGCGGGGATTGGGAGAGACAAGAGACACAGGAAATGGAGACAAGACAAAAGCCTGATCAGGTCTCGTTTATTAGGGGAATAAACACAGTTAATATAAAGTACAAAAACCAATCAGAGGAAAGCGCGCGAAGGTAAGACTAGTCTCGCGCCAGAACTCGAATAAGGAAGTGTAGTTGGCCAATCATGAAGCACCACGCAATCTAGTCTGATGCACCTGGTATAGTCTGACAGGTGTGTAAACAGGTAGAGGCACACCCCACCAGCATCTGGCAGGCGCCATCTTAGCTCAACATGAGGTGAGGCAGGGGGCGTGACCTTGAGGCAAGGCAGGGCGCGTGACCTGCCGGCTCCGGACACCCCTATATGTAATTTGATTTTTTTTTTTCTCTCACAGGCTTTAAAATTCTATCTTTACTCTGTATGTCAGTCTTTCTCATCAAAATGTGCCTTGGTGTGCATCTGCTCTAATTTTGTACATTTGGGGTCCTCTTGTAGTTGATTTTCCATTTCATTCTTTAGATTTGGGAAGTTTTCTGATATTTTGTCTTTGAAAAGATTGTGCATTCCTTTGGTTTGTATCTCCACACCTTTGTCTATTCCAGTAAATCTTAAATTTGGTCTTTTCATGTTATCTCATATTTCTTGGAAGTTCTATTCATGATTTCTTACCTTCTTCTCTGTGTGGTCTACTTTATTTTCAAGAGTATATAGTTTTCTTCATTGTCTGAAGTTCTGACTTCTAAGTGGTCTAATTGGTGGTGATACTTTCCATTGAATTTTTAGTTTATTGTTTCCTTCATTTCAGGGATTTCTGCTTGATTCCTTGTTATAATCCCTGCCTCTTTATTGAAGTGATCTTTCACATCCTGTATTTTCTCTCTGATGCAATCCTTTATTTCGAAGACCAATCTAACCATAATTTTCTAAACTTGTTCTGAAGTGTTGTCTATGGATTTTATTGTTAGAACATCTTGGTTTGAGGCACTTTGTTCCCTTGTTTTTCAATGTTGTTTATGTACAAACTCATCTAGCGGTATGGAGCTAGAGGCAGTACAGATTCTACCCTGTAGTCTTGTAGTGTCCCTGAAGGCTTCTAGTACCTCACCTGTGGGTACTGTGACAATGGACTTCCAGGCAACCACAGGCAGCAGGCAGTGGGCAATCCACTGGCAGTCTGTGGGTGGTTGGCAGGCTGACAGCAAGTGGACATCATGTGGCAGGTGATGGGCAAGGAAGAGGGGGGCAGGCAAGAAGTGGGCAGGCAAGAGGCAGGCAAATGGCAGGTGATAGGCAAAAGTCAGAGAGCAATTTGCATTCAAAAGGTGGGAGATATGCTGGCAGATGGCAGGCAATCACAATGATGAATGGAGGGTTAAAAAGCAGGGGATCAGTGGGCAGCAATGTCTGCCTCACAGAGAAACAATATTTCCTCTGCTATAATCTGAGTCACTGAGTGACAAGGAATGCAGCCTTCTCTAGTCCACCATCTTGGATTGAGCTCACCAGCTTGATTTTTTCCATTTAGTTTCTTAAAAGCATTCAACCATTGATGATTGCTGCCTAATCAATCATTTAATTCAGAGTTACAAAATGGGGATTTTCAAGCTCTGTCATAAGTATGTGTGTGTTTTTCCACATTTAGATAGTTTATATTCTTTAAGTATTGTTTACCTTTATCACTAACTTACTCCTCCATTTACTTATAAAGTACATATTTTCAATCGTGGTGGCCCATGACTGAAATGCCAGTGGCTCAGGAGGCTAAGGAGGATCATGAGTTCAAAGGCAACCTCGCAACTTAGCAAGGTCCTAGGCAACTTAGTGAAACCCTGTCTGCAAATATAAAATAAAAAGGGCTGGAGATGTGGCTCAGTGGTTAAGCACCGCTGAGTTCAATCCCTGCTACCCAAAATAAATAAATACATAAAGTACCTATTAATTTCCTAGTATGAGCAATAATAAAATTAATGTGCTCCTTTTCCTTTATAAACTTCTACTCTCTTTTACTGCCTAATTTTAGTCAGTACTTTTTGTTTTTAATTCTCATTTCTTAATCTTGTTTTTTAATCTATTGCTCTATTTCCTTCCTGCATCAAAAGTTACAGATGTAAGCCTAATTTAATTTTTTTCTTTTATAAATAACTTGATCATTCCCCCCGCTTGATATCCAAAGAACTTTTGTGTTATCTCTGAAGTCCAGTAAATTTACTAGATTAAACTCTCAGCTAGCTTTCTGCATCAGTTCTTTCTTTTGGATTATTCTGTGCATTTTCAATGAATATATTTAGCTCTTATGGTCCAAGATTTTGTGAGCTCTTTGCCTTTGTATCTCCCCAGTCAACGGATAGTTAACTGTGGTTCTCTTCCTACTTCTAATCCCCATTACTAAGATTTTTTCTTCCTCTTCTTTTTTTTTTTTTTGGTACTGGGGATTGAACTCAGGGTGCTTAACCACTAAACCACATCCAAGCCCTTTTTTCATATCTTATTTAAAGACAGTCTCTCTCTAAATTGCTTAGGCCTTCCTTATGTTCCTTTGACTGGCTTTGAATTTGCAATCCTCCTTCCTGTCTCCTGAGTGACTGGGATTACAGGCTTGTGCCACCTTTCCTGGCTCTTTCTTCTTCTTTTGTCCCATACCAGCTGCTTCTGGCAATTCTGGCTTGTCTGTGTGATGGGTAATTTAGCCACACTCCTCTGCTTCCCCAAAACACATCAAATTAGTTTTGTATAGCTTCACTTCTCTGCTTGCTCCTTTGGGTCCCACTTGATTTTCTGCTAAATCTTCATTACTTTGTCATCCCAGATCCATCTCTTGATGCACCAAAAAGAGAGTTTGCATTTTTTGTTACTCATTCTCCTTGACACTTAGGTGTTTCCACCCAGGAAAAAGAGGAAGAAATGCGGACTGTACCTGATTCTATCCTAATGGAAATCCTGACTGCACGACTCTCCAGCTGGCTTCTTCCTATGGGTCTGCTCATTCTAATTCCACAGAGTTCTTAAGGGGATGGCATCTTATTAGCCTCAGGATGCTTCCTGGGCACTCTTTCACTGAGTCTTGGATGAAGAACACACATGATGCAGTAGGGACAAAATATTATATTACCTGAACATCTGCCACCTGGATGTCTCGTGTCTTCCTGCCTTCTGAAGTCATCCTGTCTTGAGGCATCTGACTACAAAGGCCCCAAACCCCTTCCCACACACTGTGGAAAGCCCTGGTGATCTGGGTAGTGACCATGGGCACCTCTCGAACCAATTCCCTACCTTTGTAAAGTCTCAATCTCAGCTTCTCAAGGCTACTTTCTCCTTCCAATTCTACCCAGGATGGACCATGTCCTATTTCCCTTCATTTCCTTCTAATATTACTTGCATACAACTTTCCAGGCATTCAGGGGAGTTGGAAGCAGGGGTTATGGGTGGAGAACTCACATAACTATAGCAACGCAGCACAAAAACATTCTGGTTCTTAAATGTCCCTCTATTTCTGCTGTCGCCTGAGACTTCTCGCTGGTCTTTGCTTCCCCAGGAATCCTGACTCCTTGCCATCTTGCCGGACTCCCTCCTCATTCTCCTTGAAGCAGTGTCTCCCCATTCCTGCACTTCCTCACTGCCTTCCTCTGGGATGGCCACGGAAACTCCAGCGTCTTCTCACACTTTAGGCCAGGGACCTACTTGCCTTAGTCTGACCCCTCTTAGATGACGTCCTAGGATTTATTGCCATGAAAAATCTCATCACAATGTTTTATTCAACAAAAGTTAGAGTTGCTCATTTGCCAAAACTCCCATCCTGTTGCCTCTGCTACTCCTCCAATCAGGGCCAGCATCATGGCTCACTTGAACTACTGCAGTAGCTTCTTCCTACTTATCTGTGGCCCTCTCCAACTCATACTTCACAGCCAGAGTTTCCTTTATGGACAATAACGCGACCACACCACTTCCCTGGTTGAAATGCATCGTACCCAATGCCCTTTGAAAACCATCTCTTCTCCTCACTGTGCTCCGGTGAATCCAGCCCCGGTGGCTTCCCTCCCTCATCTCGCACGGCTCAACTCTTGCTCTTGGCTTCCACTGGTTTTTGTTCGATTCCTCAAGCAGTGGCTAGATCATGTCTTATCTTTTCCTTACCAGCTCTGCTATTCTCCTCCCTCCTTTCATCTGTCTGCCTCCCATGCCACCTCTACCTGTCTACTTAGGGAGAACTTCCCTGATCTCTCCTTGTGTCCAGCACTTCCCTCCACAACTTTGTTGTATTGACAACACTTAGAATTTTTGTCCAACATCTGACTTTTGTTTAACTTCAGTTCCATGTAACTAGAATGTGAGCAACAAGGGAGGAATGATAGCTGTCTTGTCCATTACTTTGTCCCCAACCCCTGATACAGCGTCTGACATAAATCCTAAATTAAAAATTATGCATTGAATCAAACATCTAAGAGGCATCCGACTATGCTATGGCTGCCCACTGGTGCCACAGACGCTGGTGCCAATGGAAAAAATCTCAGTAACTCAGAAATGAAATGCTCAGTCTTTTAAGGAAATCGATAATACTGCATTCATATGCAGGTGCCAGGATTCTGTCATTTTAAAGGGAGAAAAAAGCAGTGCATCCAAAGCTGCCCAGCTGGTGCTTACAGAAATGCTGCTCTGTGATATTTCTTTCTTCACCCAGGAGAGAATATTTTTTAAGCCATGTTTTCTGAATTATAGAGTTGCATATGAAACGTCTTAGCTCCTGCTGATGAAGTAGTTTCTGCAGAAAACTGGCTGTCTTCCAAGAGGAAGGAAGGGCCCCTGAGATGCACCCGAAAAAGATGAAAGAATTTCCAAAATAGAAGCTTAATGTTGTACTGCATATGGGATTTTCAAATTCACAGCTGGTTGGAAAATCATTTCCGGCTTCAAACTATTCGAGTTACTGTCTCCATGGCTTCAAGCGGCCAGAACTATATCTATGTCCTGGTTGTCAGGGTTTTTTCTGTCTTCTCCCTCCCACATTTATTCCTTCCTGTTGAAAACAACATTTCCAGCTGTGTGATACTAGCATTTGACTAAGTATCCACATAGGATGCAAGTTCCACAGAGGTGCTTTGTCCTTTTGATCCTACAAATAGGCAGACCTTAGTATATATTGTTGAATAAATGAATCCTTAGTTAAAAGGTTGAATACTAATGAAAAAAATCATATAGCAGAAAATCATCCATCAGTGTAAAGGAGAACATTGCTACCAACTGGAGCCCTCAATTTAAATATGTTCAGTCATACCCATATTACACACACTCCCTCTTCCCGTTATTGCTACATCACAGCCACCCCAAAAGGTAGTGACGTAAAACAGAAACCTTTTCTATTATGCTGATAGATTCTATGGGTCAGGAATTTAGACAGGGTGTAAAAGGCATAGCTTAACCTTTGCTGCATGACTTCAGCTGATAATACTTGAAGGCTGGGGTGACTTGACAGCTGTCTATAAGCATCTTGGGGATCCTTCATCCACACATCTGGTGCCTAGGCTGCTGTAACTTGACCTTTGTGTGGCATCTATAGGTGGCTTAGGCTTCCTCATGGCATGGCGGCCTCAGGGTAATTGACCTTCTTACACAGTTGGAAGCTTAATGTTGTACCACATATAGCAAGGTACATATGTGGTACAACATGAAGGTATATTCCAGCGGCAAGTTAGAAGCTGCCCCATTTGTTATGACTCAACCCAGGAAGTCACACTGTGTCATTTTCTGCCATACTCTATTAGTCAAAGCAGTCAAAAGGCTAGAGAGTCAAGGGGAGGGGAAATCAACTCTGCCTCCTGATGGGGGAATGGTAAGATTGTACTGTAGAAGAGAATATGAGGTAGGAGAGCATTTTGTACCACACAGTCTGGCCCATGCTCTCAGGCTTCACGTGTAATAGGTGGGTCACCAACTTGCAGGCCTCACGTGTTGGAGGATGACCTGCAGTTGAGGTCATCCTCTACTTCTCCTGAACCTTTTTCTGTTTTTTCTCCTCAAGTCTTTATCTTTTGTGTTGTGATAGATTTGGGCTTAGAAAATGGCATTTTTAATGTAAGTATGTAGGTGGGATGAAGCCAACATTTCTCACTTGGTAAGTGTGCTTTGGGGGAAAGAAGGACAAAGGTTCGGAAAAAGTTTTATAAATAACTTTCCCTTTATGAATAAACATTATTATCATAAAACCTCTGGAAAGTTCTGTCATAAAAAAACTTATTCTCATTTAATTTGGGCATGATTAGAAAGCCAAGAAATGATTAGTTCTACCCCTGGCATGATCCTTGATGCACTGAGGCTTTCTGCCCTGATTTCTTCATCTAAAAGTGATGATCTGAATGTGTCCTTTATGGTAATAACAGTATATAAAAGGTGCTAACAGATAGCAACTATTAGTATTACTGGGCCATTCCAGTCTTTTTCTTCTGTCCCTTCATTCTCCTCCAGATCTCCATAATGAAGAGAAACCTGCAGTTTTTACCTCTGTACTCTTCCCCGTCCTCACCCAGCCAGATACAACAAACCCAGTCCTACCCTCAGGGAACTGGACTCAGGGAAGATGCACAGAATGCCACTCCTCATGAAAAATCCTACTTTGGGGAGGTCTTACTGTGTAACTGGAACCACTGCTGTGAAGACAAGGCGCTTTAGTGAAAGGAACTTGCAGGTGGAAGATGTTTAACTCTCTCTGCCTCACCCGCTCCTTCCCCAGCCTGGGGGCACTCACCCTCCATCTTGGGAGCAGGAGGGAAGGGAGCCAGTGCTCTCTACCTCAGTCGGGTTCACCCCATCTGGGGTGCTCCAGCAGTCCCAGAGGAAGCAAGCACATCCATTCCCACCACCTGTGTTGAGGAAAGTTCTTCAGGGTATAGCTAAAGCTCAGCCTCAAAGCTCCGGCTTGGACATGGGGATTCACAGCAGCTGGAGCGATAGGAAGTGAGGATAAAGAACAAAAATCTGGCCCTGAGGTACCCGGGTACCTGTCCAACTTTGTCCCATTCTGGCTGTATGACCTGGATAGGTCACTTGCCCTCCATAGACCCTGGTTTTCCTCACCTGAAGCATGTGCTAGGATAGAACTCTTGTTCTGGAATGGTGGGTGGCTTTGAACAGTTTGACGTTATATCCTAAAACAGAACAATTGCACACCCTAGGACCCAGAAATTCCAAAAGACACAAACAAGAATTTTCTTTAGTATTTATTTTTATTTTTAAAAATTTGATCTAATTAGTTATACATGACAGTAGAATGCACTTTGACATATCACACATAAATGGAGTATAACTTCTCATTCTTCTGGATACAAGGATGCTTTTGTAAACACTTTTTGTAATATCCGCAGATTGGGAATTACCTGAATGTCCATTCACAGTCAAATACAGTCATGTGATGAAATACTACACAACGATGAAAAAGCCATGAACCACGATTACATGCAATCACATGCAATGATACTGACCCTAAGCAACACCAATTTAGAAGACCTAGAGTGGCCATTTGCATTTACCATGCTGGGAAAAACTTGGCCTGTCTGTTTCACAGGGCTATTGTGAGGATCGATCGAGTGTGAGAGTGTGTGGCAAAGATGCTGCGTAAACTGGACAGGGATTACTATTCTGTTATGGTAAGAACTCAAAGGTAAGATCAGAGTCTGCTTGTAGAGTGACTGAATGGACCACTATGTGAACTATTAATCATGCTATTGATTACTCAAAGTTGAATATGTAAGCCATCTATTGGGAAGAAAATTTCAGACAAACAGGTTGGAATTCATAGACGGACAGGCTGGGTTTTAAAAATCAGTGAAGCGAATGTCAACTTCCATAGAGCCTTGGTGACCTTGGGTGGAGTTTTCTCCAGAAGAAAAATTTCACCAGGAGCTGGTGGTTGTGGCTGCCCTGTCTGTGGTCCTTTTGAGAACCTTACCCTCTGCCCCCCCACAATTAAGGATTTGGCCAGGGAGTGACACCTGCCAGTCAGCCCAGACTGCATGAATTCCCAGGCTCTGACAGTTCCCAATGTTTATTAAGTGCTGAATAAATGTCAGGCCCTGTGCCAATCATCTTCTAAGTTATTTACTTTAGTCCTCCTAAGAGCTCTCTCAGTTGGGTCTTTTTATCATTCCCATGGTATAAGTGAGGAAGCAAGTTAAGAAAGGCCACATCCTTTGGTAGGATCTGAACTCAGTCATTGGCTTCAAAGAGTCTGCACTGTTGTTTCTCCCATGGGAATAAATCTAATGCTGACTGAGCATCCAGAAGAAGGCACAATCTCCCTAAGTCTCCAACACTCTGTGAGGTGGGTATTATTATGTTACAGTGAGACTGGGTCCAGAGATGTTAGCATGCATAAAGTCACACAGCTGGAGGTAGAAGGTTTGAACTGGTGGGTCCCCCACCATCAGTCCTCCCTGAGTCTTCCCAGATGAACTTGCAGAAATGCCCACTCCTTTTTTGGGATTCCATGCACATAGCCATGAATTCCATGTGAACCAGTGCACATAGATCCCATCTCTACCAGGGGGAGAGCTTTGAAAGGGCAGGGCCAGGTCTTATTTCATCTCTGTTTTCTGTGTCTCCATGCCAAGGGAGCAGAGAAGATGTGCTGAGCTGGATGGGGTTCAGAGCTGGACTGTAGAGAAACTTGGAGGAATTTTGGAGTTTGAGGAAGGAAGGATCCTAGGAGCTTATTGGCAGAGGGTAGTGAATTGGAACAGATGTTTCAATTGGAGGAAGTGGGGTAGAAATACTAATGCTTCAGAGATTAGCAACTGGACAAAAACTCAGGGAGGAAGAGGGGAAGTTGGCAAGGAAGTAAGAGATATCAGATGTGCTGGCAGATGCTGCCAAGTACTAGTCATAGTCTCAAGAGAGAGTCTGGCTCTCAAGAAAGGGGTCTTTCTAGAGACCCACCATTCCCACCTTTTTGCCCTTTCAACTTCTCTCTCAGGAGTGCCATTGCCACCCTCTGTCCACACGGTTTTCCCCAAATGCTATGCAGAGGCTCAGCAAGCAGAGGCAGAGGGGGGACCATGAGATGGAAAGACTACCGATCATGTGAGGTGGTGCTGGGCCATCCCGCACTGAGGTGTCAGGATTGCCTAGGATCAGGAGCAATGCCACTGCGGGACTTGGTGCAAGTTGACATGGCGCCAAGAAATCTTGAAAAGAAGAAGAGCATTTGGTAAAGTCCACACTGCCTGGGGAGCCAGGGTGAGCCAAGCAGACCCTCGCCAAGTATATGACAAGAGCAGGTTGTTCTCTTCTGCAGGACAGCACCCCGTCGTGGCTGCATTTGATGTGTGACTTTGTCTACTGCATAGGGTTTTGGAAGCTCAGAGGGTCTATGGAAAGGTCTTGAGGGGAAGTACAAGCCAGAGGGCAGGTGACCAGAGCCCTGAAACTCTCACTCCCAATTCAAAGAAAGCAGCTCTTCTCCTACTTGCTTTCTGTGCTCATTGAGGCCTCTATAATGGAGTCCCTCCTCCTGCCTAACCTGTCTGTACCACCAAAGTGAGGCCCGAGACCTCTGCTGCCCTCCTCTCTCTGCAGATGTATACACATGCACATGTGCACAAGATTATGAAAAGTTTTCTTAGTTCTTTTCTGCAGGATCCCAGTGATCTACTGTATGGTGGCGCCCCCCTATCAGCTGTTTTGCTTTCTGTAGTTTCAGTCACCTGTAGTCACTTGTGATCCAAAAATATAAGATGGTGTCATGTGACTCTTTTTTGGATAAAAATGGATCCACACACAAATGCTATGTCTGGAGTCAGGACACATCTATGGTTCCCAGTGACCAGGAATAAACCCAGTACTCAGTTCAGTATCATATGGCCCTCTTGGTGAGCCAGAGAGGCTTTCTGGAAATCTTTTTAGTTTATCAAAATCAAAAAGAAAATGACACAGAGAGCCCACTGACTTCCAGGAGGATGTGTGTGGATCCTGGCTGTCATCTACTCAAGGTTTTAGGAGGGGAGGTAGGTAGACAATATTTTTTTTTTTTTTGGTCCCACTTGATTGTTGAATTATGAAGGGGTTTTGAGGTCACTTGCCTAAGGTGACAGAGCAGATGGGGGCCTGAGCAGGCCTGAGGTGGTCTTTTCTCCTCAGTTATGTGATGATTCTTCTGATCCTTAAAATGTATGGACTGGGACTTTCCACAGGGCCAATTCATACCTTCTGTGGGGCATCTATTCTCTGCCAGGATTGGATGTGGGAACCACTGAGGGGTGGCAGGAGGAGGAGGCATGGGTCCAGATCACCCAACTTCTTTACAACCTGACTGTCAACCACCTAGGTTGGCATTTTAACAGGTTCTCTGCTCAGAATTACCAGTGAGTAGAGGTGGTGCTCCATGCCTAGTTCACTGGCTCTGGATGACCAGGAGCTAACCCAGCAGCCTTGCTGGGTGGTCAGAACTGGTATTTATTTTGAATTGCCCAATGCTTTCCTGGGAGGAACCCAAGCAGGGAGGGCTTGGCAGCTGTATCCGCAGCTGCAATGTGCAGAGTTTCTTAACTTTTCCTTTGACTGGAACCTCTGAGGTGACAGTCAAAAGAGAAAAGTAGGTCACTTGGTACAACATGGGGAATTCATTTCTAGGTCTCCATATTTCTCTCTTGGACTGGGAAAGCCATCATAGACTCTCAGCACCTTGGAGGTCAAAGCTGATGGGTCCATGCCTAAACAAGTCCAGTTGCATAACTCAATGGCCGTGTTTCATCTTCCATTTTGACTTAATAAATCATTCAAGGGTTCATACTCTCTCTCAAAGAAGCTTAATTTGACAACAAAAGCTAGAAATGGAAGCTACATTGATCAGGCACCCACAGTCTAGGCACCTCACAAATATTGTTGCTTGAATTAGGTTCCTGGTACCCCGCCCTTGCTCCATTAAGGGGTCTGGCAGATGTAGTGAGCACATGTGTCTAATTGGAGACCAGACTACCTGATAGATCATTGGACTTCCAAGCACTGGGCTCCTTTGTCTACTCATGCTGAGCTCTTGCCTGACAACTAGCTGTCATCAAACTCTGCTTTCCCCGCTTAGGCACACAGCTGGATCTCATGTTCAAACTCCTTTATAACCATGCACTGTAGACCTGCATGTGTACCTCCAGACCCTCCTCCCAGGAGGTCTTGCTCTCCAGTTGCACAGCAGACAGTGTCTGGCTGTCAGTTCAGGTTGGCTTCAGTGGCAGAGCCTAGGCTGCCTTGCCCCATGTCACACCCTTCCAGGGGCTGCCTCCATCTGGTGGACGTTATGACTCCCTTGACAATGGAATCATTCAATCCATTCATTAATGTGTAGAGAGGGTGGATAGATGCATGATAGATGCATTTTATAGGATGCATGAGGCACAACCATTTTGACCCAGGAGAGGATACTTGTGACTGACAACATTTGCTCCTGAGAAAATGTTAGGTTAGCCATTGCTTTGTCAGGACTATGTCACAGTATGACTTCTGCCAAATTATTTTCTCCTTTCTTTTCCTAGGTATTGATTCCTAGTAAAAACTTCATGTACTCTCAAATTTTGTGTCAGCACCAGCTTCCTGAGTATCCAGCCTGGGACTCTAATAGATGTCTCCGACGTAGGGTTAGCAGAAATGGTGGGTGCTGCTCTGGGGCCTTGCCTTTGAGAACCTCCTGGGTAGATCCATCCTGCTTTCTCCTGCCCTAGGGCCCGGTGGAGCCACAAGATGGAAGTAGCCTAGGGATCATGAGGAAGAGAGATGTACCCACCCCCCACCTAAACATCCTTCCAGAACTATTAGGAAAATTAGAACGAATTTCTATTGTATAAAGCCACAGCATTTGGGGCATCTATTTGCTACTTCAGTCTATCCTGACTTGTTTCCTTTTCTCATTTACCTCTTCATTTGCAAATAGAGGAGTCAGAGAAAGGTGAATCCCTGTGGGGGTTGCCAGTGGCCAGTGGATATGTGTGACTGGAAGCACAAGTGCTCACTATGCTTAGACTCAAGCAGGCCAGCAGTTACCACAGAACTAGAGAGAAGAACAAGGCTTGGAGCAGCTTTTCTGTACAGAGGTCCACAATTCCTTAAAATGTGGCTCAGTGTGACCAGACTCATGGATCAAAAAACAACTGCTTCCTTTTAGGAGTGGCAATGACAGGATAGAGAGAAAGTAAGTTCTTATTCCACTCCCTGAGTGGAGAGAAGAATCAGAGGCTTTTTTAAATTGTGGGTCAAGGTTGCAATGTAGGAAAAGGAGCATGATTCCCTTGACAATGGAATCATCCAGTCCTTTTATTAATGCGTAGAGAGGGGTGGATAGATGAATGATAGATGCATTCTATATATACAAATGGATAGATAAGGGGTAGATGGAGATGGTAGATGATGGATGCTAGACAAATAAAGGTAGATGATAGATTTAATACTAGGTAGATGGCAGGTAGGTAGAGAGGAAATTGAGGTTCAAAGGCACTGAGGTATGTTCCCAGGGTAACACAGTTAGCATGTCGTAGAGGATTCAGCTTTGACTCTGAGTTGGGATTCACAACCCAATTCTACATTCTTTCTCTCCCGAGGATGGCAATGACCCCTGCATACACAGGGTTTCACTAGTCCTACACAATGTTTAGTTTACTTTTGTTTTATTAGGTTTAGAATTAATACACTTGTACTCTAATTGTAACTTAGATTTTTGTCATCTAGTTGGGTTTTAGAAAATCTTTTGATTTTTTTTCTTTTCTTTTTTTTTGGTGGTGGTGGTGGGATGGGCATTTAAAAGCTGCATTCCTTAAATTCTTGCATGCTCAAACCTGATTTTTTTTGTTTGAAGGACAACTTGGGTGGGTGCACAATTTCTTAGTGACACTTCTCTTGGAACTCCTGGTATGGATTTATGACAAGTCTTTGTGCTGCTCAGGAGGATTATAGCATTTCCAAAGGAGATGCATAAGAACTAAAGTTGAACAAAGTGAGTTGGACAATGGCGAGCCTTCAGTCCCTGGCTGTTTATTTTGACTGTGTATTGTTGGCAGTGGAGAGCGTTGGAGGTTTCTGAGCAGTGCTATGGTAAGTATGTGTAGATGGATCAGAGCTACCACATAATGGTCAGGTGGCCAAGGCCTGAATTAGGGCAGTGGCAGTGCTAATAGATGCACTGTGGCTATAGAACTGACAGAGCTCAGGGAGGTTATCAAAGGTTCAAGGACAAAAGGGGAAGGAAGCTGTTAAAAAACAATGCCTGGGGTTAACCTGGGGGCAATTAGGAAGATAGTGTCATTTATAGGTCCACAGAAAAATGGTGGAGGAAAGAAGGAAAAGGGGAATGGGAGAAGGAGGAGGGAAAAAGGGAAAGACGTGAGATCCAAGTGACAACATTTTGGAGGAGCAGGTTACCTCAGTGGAACTGCCCAGACTCACCTGAAATCTAGGGTTGGAGTTCAGAGGAGAGGTTAGGGTGAAGGACAGAGTGAAAGCAGGAGTCCCCAGTGGGATGAGTATGGCCAACGTAAGTTTCTTTCCAATCCTTAGTCATTTTCTGGAGTGTGTTGCAAAAACAGCCTCCAAAATTCTCTTAGTCATCTTAATTTTCTTCAAAGCAGTGACAGAATTGCAACCTCGGCAGAGTGAACAACCCTGGGCTCCAAGACTTTCCCTGCCATCTCATTTCTACACTCACGTGTTTTTCCTTTTTTCTTGATTAATAAATTTGCTAGAAGTTTATTGATTTTTTTTCAGCCTTTTAAAGGAAACTTCTCTTAGGTTAATGTCTCAATTATACTATCTTTATTTTTCCTTATTCAATTATGTACTGATGCTTTTCTTTCTATTTTTCTTCACTACCTGCCCATTCACCTTGCATTGAACTTTTATTTGTTGAACTCATTGATTTTACCTTTTGGTAATAAACATATTTAAAGCTATAGATTTCCTCACAAATACTGCTTTCTCCATATTCCAGGTGGTCAGATATGTAGCATTTTCACTGACATGGTTTTGTAAGTGGTCGTTATTATAGACAACTCTTCTCTTGACCCAGAAAAAAAATTGTTATGTGTACTTTAAAATTCCACAGATATCCATTTTTTTTTTTTTTTTTTTTTTTTTTTTTATTTTTTTTAAACTTTTTTTAAACTCTTTTTTTTTTTTTTTTTTTTTTTTTTTTTGTGGGCCTGGGGATTGAACCCAGGGCCTTGTGCTTGTGGGGCAAGCACTCTGCCAACTGAGCTATATCCCCAGCCCTCATCATTTTTTTTTTTTTTTTTTTTTTAAAGACAAAAAAGGAAGCAGGGGGAAGCAAATACAGAAAACATCTAAAGTTAAACAACCTTTGTAAGATTTGAGACTAGAACCCATGTTGATCGACTCTGGTCTAGACAGTAAGAAAACATTTTTCTACTTCTAAAGACATAGTTCAAGCTTGAGAATTTCTGGAAAACTCTCAGGTGAAATGTGATATGGAGTACTGCAATGTTTAGAGTTAGACAGGAATTCAAATTCTGCCTTGGTTCCTTGAGAGCTCTGTGACCTTGAGCAAGCCTCTGGGTCTCTTTGAGTTTCAACTTCATACACGCAATGTGGAAAAAAATAACATCAATTTTATGTTGTAAAGATTAGCTTGAACATCAAACTGTGTACCTAAAATGCCTCATACACCATAAGTGATCCATAAATATTCATCTCTGCTCCTTTAATTAATATCCCACGGACACTCAAGGTACTAGATAAGTGGTTTAAAAAAGTTAAAAAGTAAAAGAATGCATAATCTCAGTGCTAATTACTATTAATGAAGTGTAATAAAATATTTGAGAACATATACATGCATGTGTGTATGCACACATACTCATACCCACATACTCACACGGACTCAAAATTTGGATATTACCATAGACCTATTCTGTGATCCATCTTACTTTTTCTTTCCCAGTTTATGCACAATAGCTGCCACTTCTCACTGTCTTCTGTGATGAATGAGTCACCTGGTAACTAGAGGCACTGAGGTTTGAATGGAAAGGCAGACCAGACTGATGGCAAGGTGGTGGGGGTGTTAGAAGGTGCTACCCTGAGGTCGATATGCTGAAGTCCCGACAGGGTGTGAGCAGGTTTGGTGAGTGCAGCAGGCTACAATTTCAAAAGACCTACTCCACAACATTACCCTATGTAAATTTATGAGTACACAAATGGTATGTCTTTACTCCATGTACAAACAGAGAAACAACATGTATCCCATTTGTTTACAATAAAAAAAAGGTCCATCAACATCTAAAAGATTTTTAAAAAAGATCTGAGTAAAATAAATAAAAATAAAATCTTTGCTCTAAAAAAAAAAAAAAAAAAAAACCTACTCCCTCACACAGGTGTCTGGTTCACTACACTGATTTTGGTGTTTCACTTCCCAGTCAACAAGTCAGGCTGGATTTTTATTGAAGTTTACTGACCCAGCACTGTGTGAGGTGCTAGGTGGGGCACAGGAAGTTCCTCTGTTCTTGAGTTGTTGATGTGCATGCATTTAAGCAAGCACACAATTTGAAAAGACTAAATGCGGTCTGAAAAGATTGGTGTGGTGGTTATGGAAAAGAGAGATATTTGCCTTCCAGCTAGAAGTTTTGTTTGTGGGGTGGAGATGGTTCAGGGTAAGCTTTGGCAGTGGAGTCATCTGGTCTGGGGAGATTGGAGTGGGGAGGAGACTTAAATTGGTTTGCGATAGACAGGGAGGAGCTGGTTGGTTGGAAAGAAACAAAAAGAGTATCTTAGAAGGCTCCCCACACTGAGCAGGGATGAGACTGAACAGCAAGTGTTCAGGAAACAGCACAGGACCTATTCTTTCAGAAGTTGGTACTGGGAAACAAAAACAAATGCAAACCAAGAGTGGAGTGCATGCTTGGCTTTGCAACTGGAAGGTGCTCAAATAAGCATGAGATATATCTCAGATTCTTTACAGGGAGGTACATGATAAAAATAGAATTTTACAGAGATTAACTGTTGAGATCTTAGAATAAATAGAAGAATAAATCCACACTCAAGGAGGCCAGTTGGCTATGAAGTGTTGAGGATCGATATGAACCAAGGAAAAGGCTGTAGAGATAGAGTAGAAAGGTCAAATCTGAGAGATCACATAAAGATGCAGCTTGCTGATGTAGAGGTGAAAGAGAAGGGTAAGTCAATGATACCAATGTTTACAAGCCAATGGAGACCGAATAAAATATTATTGCTAGTAATAGAAATAGTCAGAGAGCCATATAGAAAAAGTTACAAGTTGAGGTGGCACAAGCATAAGTCACCATCAATGAATGAGCAACAATAATAGCAGCAATAGTAATAATAGTAAATACAGAATACTTTTATAGTCAGGCTTAAGTGTAAGTCCTTCATATATGGTATATTCATTGTTAATGTATATATCATCTATAAGTATACAAATCTGATACCATATTACATACTTTTTGAACTTATATATACTTATACATTACATACACATATGTGTACATATGTATACACAATATTACTTACATATACCTATATATAAACTTATTTAAACCCTATGAGCTTAGTATTATTTTATTTTACAGAGGGGTAAATGGAGGCCCCTCTATAAAAACGATGCTAAGTAATTTGTCCACAGTCACTCATTCATTGCCAGATCTGGGATTCAAACTGAAGCAGCAGAGTTTCTAACTGTTCACATAGGATAGGTATCCAGAATACAGAACTCATAAATACCAATGAAGGGGGGAAAAAAAGGCAAGGAATACTGAACTGGTTTTTCACTGAAGAAATCTGAATGTATATAAAGGTGTTCCAATGACACTAACAATTATGAAAATGCAAATTAAAACACACTAAATCAACACAGAAACAAGAAAAAGTCTGATGAAACCAAGTGATGAGAACATGAAGAGATGACAACTCTTTTATAATGCTGGCAGAAAGCAATGCCAGAACCACCAATCTGGAGAGGACAATATCTAATAAGGCTGAAGATGTGCACGCTGTAATTGCACAATGATACATCTGAGCTGTAATCCAGGGGAACTCATGTGCACATACGCCCAACAAGGCGCAGTGTGCCTCAGACTCTGGTTCACACACAGAAACATGAGTGTGTAAAAGGCTGGATCAGGAAACCATGGCACGCTCATTTAATAAGATCTTATCCTGCAGCAAAAATAGATGAATTATATCTAACTAATCAATAGGGATAAATCTGTAGGGAACATTCCTCAAGCTTATCTGACACTGACACCATGGTCTAAGTAAGCCAAACAGACTGAACAGAGAAACTGAGGTAATGGTAAAGACTCACCTTGGAATGAAGGTCTTTGCAGTTGCTGAGGCTGAGTTTGAGCTGAGGGGAGGCCTCGTTCTGTCATGCACCCCAGCAGGCTGTGATGTGAGCTTGCCTGCGCTGCCTTGCCTCATGCTGTGTGCAGGAGCTTGCTATTCCACCAGTCCTTTGTCTCAGACCTGTTGCTGGGCAGAATTGCTTAGGCATGCTTGGTTTGTTTACACTACCTGGACCCTCGACATATAGTTCACCTATAGGCTGACTGTTATATTTTAACAAGCGTGTTAACCTGATTGGATAATGTGCCTGTATATGTCCTGTGCAACCCTAAATAAAATTAGATCCATGCCTTCAGAGCTCGATTTTCGATGCCTGGGTGAGTGTGCTGGGTAAGGCTAAGAAGGGTAAGCATCGTCCGTCCTCACCCTCAGCAAACTTGTCTCAGAACATCTACATAAATCTAAAAAAGAGTACTGAATGAAAAAAGGTTGTAGAAAGATACGTAGAGCATATTATGAATGCAATTATAATGACACTTTGTAGCACTTACAGATACATGTATATTACAAATGTAAAAATGCTGCGGGAAGGAGTCACTGCAAACCACAGGTTAATGGGAAACACAGGGAGTATGCTGGGAATGGATAAAGGTGTTTATTAGATCTGAGGGTGAGGACATTTTCATTATGATCATCTCTGAAAAATTTCTCTATATTTGAAATATTTCATTAAAGTAAACTGCTCATTTGTTTTTGAGTTTTAAAATTCTATCGTTACCCATCTACAATAGTATTTAAAACCTGTGCTAGTGAGACTTAGGATAAATTCTAAAGTCATTTCTAGAATAGGGAAGATTCTTAGGCAATTTTAAAACCTCAAAAATACTTCATGCTCTTTAATCTGTAGCTGAACTCAATGTCTGAGAGTCAAAAACCTCCAGATGGCTTCAGAGGCAATGGTTGAAGATGTTAACACAATAGCACCATGATTTATCTTGCATTCTTTAATAAATATTGCTTACTTTATGTCAGGCACCATGTGAGTGCTTCACACATTAATTCATTCAATTTCCCCTGCAGACCCTAGGTAGGTTTATTTCTCCCATCTTACAAATGATTTCTATTTACAGTTGAGGTATGGGGAAGTTAACACATCTAAGGAATAATAAACAGCTAGTGAATGGTAAACCCAGGCTGTGTGGGTTTACCAACGATTATTTACTCCAGCCTGGAGTAAAGGACCTACAGCCAGTGAGGTGAACAGATCTTGGGTCCTCCTCTGAGAAAACCCACCCTGGTCTTTCTTCTGTCAGCTCCCTATCTTACAAAGGTATGAGTCATTGGCAATTTGGGATTCAAATTGAAGCAATGTAACTCCCAATTAACAAAGGATCAATAGCCAGAATAAAGAAATAGCTCTTAAAAGTTATTCAGGAGGAGTTAAACTCCTAAGACTTAGAAGTAGTTTTATCTGTACATGGATCATTTATAACATTCTTTCTTCCACCTTCATAACCTCCTCTTTCTTCCCTAGGTTTAGGAAATGTGGGCAAGGGAGGAAAGGGCCAGAGGATTGGTTTTGAGGAGGAAGTTGTCTATCTGTGGCCAATAAAATGTCAAACTCAATTCACTTCTGGGTGTACTTCATTGGCACTAATATTTGTTTGGTGGGGTATCTGTGTGATCATACTGGACATATATTGTTTCATACTCAAAATATGCTAAGGAAGTTGGTTATACTTGGTGTCAACACCATGTCTTTTGAAGCTATATGTTAGCAGTTTTCCTAAACTCTTTAGTTTTCCTGATTACTAGTTTAAGGGATAGAGTAGTGCAAAGAATATTTGCATTTCTATTTTAAAACTATGGCTTTAGTTAACTTCCTAGTGTTCAAAAAATGAACTTATGCCTAACTATATTATTTTAATATTTAAAAAATTTTATCCAGAAACTAACAATACAGATTTGTACCAAAAAGGGGGACTGTTACAAAAAGACATTTTGTATATACTGATAAATATTGTGTAATGCTTTAATTTACTGTGGCAGATACAAAAATCATGAATTCATTAACAGATTATAAAAAAAAGTAACAACATGAATTTTCTAGCTGTTTAAATTAACAAAATGTAACAGTAGTGGTTTTTACTTTATAAATGAGGTATTATTACAATGTAAACCAAAAACAGCATAAATAAATAAGGGTAATGTGCAATTTAGTGATAAATGATTATAACTTTCAACTTAGTAACAAATAACAAAAATTCTCCAGTTATTTATGAATTTCATCATTTAAAATTTGGCTTGCTTATGTACTTACTTAAAAGTGACAAATCTATCAATATACAAGCACATCATTAAACATGCAGACCAAGCCAACACAATTTTTCCATGAATCATTTCTACCAAATAAAAACTGTTTACATTTTACTTGAAATACTTATATCTGATTTCTTATACATGATTCTTTTGTGCTTATTAGTTAGTAGTAACCTACATTAAACATCTTACTTTCTACTTCAAGCAGGGTAAGAGAGAAGCAGTTTTATTTGCATATGGATTAAAAACAGTAAAACAAAGCAAATCAAAACCATTATGCCTTTAACTCTCTTAGGCTTTCCAAGATTTTAAAGAAGAAATACCCTTTAACAGTATACTCAAATAGAAAAACATAGTCACTTCTGTCTCAGAGAACAGTAAATGAAGTAACTACTTTTCCTTAAATAGATTTGTGGTTTGGGTTCAGAACGATTGAAAAACAAGTTGATTAATTCCGCCACCCTTGAAGAATTCTGCTGGTTGGGTGTAGGAAGCACAGCAACAAGAACATAACCTAAACTCAGATAAAAATTTTGGGAAAGTATTATTTGCCTATGAACCATATGCTGGTACTAAATGCTGGTTTTATTATTATTGCAAATAGAACTTCAGAATTTTCTGAAGGAAAGCTATCAAAGAATAGAGAAGTCTTGAACTGGAAATATTTGTAACATGCTAATAAAACTGCTTCATTTGCTATGAATTAAAAAATCCCCATTTACTGTGACTTAAAATACAGTTTCTTTTTACATGCTACTTTATTAGAAACAAAACAAACAACAAAGGGTGCTTTTGAATGTACGATGTTCAGAATCCAGTGGAAAACAAACATTTTGGCCAAAATGTTGAACTTAAATTTTATGCCAAGTTACATCATTTTGACACAAATGTTATTATTTTATTCACTTTTGTCAAATACCTTATCCTATTTTTTCCAAAAATTAGTGTTTCATTACAACTGGTGATCAAAAAATGTAGATATAAGTCTTGTACATCAATCAAAATATATATAAAAGTTCTTTTCTTTTGTGCTTGTAATTGACTTAATTCATCAATGGTTAAGTTAGATCTGATTTTTTCTGATGTCTTGATCCTTAAGAAGAAATGATCAATATACAAATATTACAGAGTATTCAGGTAACTAGTTACTGCCAATGTGCATGCAGACTAACAATACTTAAAAGAATATAACCTTAATCCAATTAGTCTGAAAATACTCTTGTACAATCATCTTTATTGATTTGTAAAAGCTGTATACACATCTAAAACCCTGAATTTACTTTGTAAAAATAAATCTTTAGCAATAAATGACACTATCAAAATCCCATTATTCTCAGGCTATTATGTAATTATTTACATGCTTTTCAGCAACAGTTGAAAAGAATCTTATAGGACCCAAAGCCAGTATATCAAAAAACCCTGTAAACTGCATTTGCAATTATACTGTTGTTTACCTCTATATGAAAATATGGCTACATGCTTTATGTTAAAGATTATGTAGCTATTTGCTTTGCTACTGTGTGCTAGTAGCACACAATCTGCCACTGGGTTCAACTATGTCATAAATGCATTCTTCACTATACTTTGTTTTCCCAGTGGAACACCTGTGACAAACTATTTATGGAAAATGATAAAGTGCTATAAAAAATGAGTGACTGGACTCATATCCGTTTCTGCCATGTGGTCTTTTTCTCACTCAAGAAAATTCTGTGTTTTTAGAAAATCATGCCTTCACTAAACATATTTCATAATTGATTACAAAAAAAAAAAAACACCTCAGTCTTTTAAAGTTGGAGCTTTTTGAAAGTGTTTTGAGACAGAAACATGAAAAGGTTAAAGGCACAATAAGAGGGAAGTGAATGCTACATATAAAATATTATATTTCAAGTCTTCTAGGTTACTCAAGACCAAAACCTTCTGAATTTGAAATTCCAATGATCAATTTCTGTTTCAGGTCTTTTTTGCTCTTGTAGGGGGGAAGGCAAAGTTGATTGAAGCAGGTGTGGGCCACAGGTAACCTAGGGAAAAAATAATTTTGAAAATACTGTCTTAAAATGCACACAAAATGCTAAACAAATTTTTAAAATATATCAGACCCAATCAAATCTATTTTACTTTGTCAAGATATAACTCATGTATTCCTGTATTGAATGAATATTTATTTAGTACCTAACTAGGTACCAGGTACCATTCTAGACACTAGGGCTACATTTACAGACTAGACAGACAATATCCCTGCTCTCATGAACCTTTCATTTGAAAAGTATCTGTTCTGGAATCAGATCTGAACTTGAATACTGCTTTCTCCACTTATGAGCTATGGGACTTTCTTTGAGTTGCTTAATGTCTTCAAATCTTAGTCATAATCAACACAGTAGGGTAAACTATCCAAGTAGGTTGTTTAAAAGAACAGAAAAGCTACCTACATAAAACACCTAGAAAGCAATAGATAATATAATGTTAAAAGTATTCCAGTCTTAATCATCAAAAAGTTATAAAAAGAGCATGTTGAGAATACTAATAGAGACACTTTTAATGTTGTCCTTGATTCAGATGCAATAGTCAGCCTCTGGATTCTTTGATCAGCTCCCCAACCCTATACCAGATGTCACTGTTTTCTTCATTCCAGATTTCTATAGATAACTTATACCCTTTTTTTCAGTTTTTATGAATCCACACATCAGAATAGCTATCAAGAGAAGTCAACAAATAAAAATGAGAATACACCAGAAAAAAGGAGGATTTAAAAGAAGTTCGTATGATTAAGAACTTTGAGAGCTCCCCTGATTTAATAATAATCAGAATTGGTTAGCACTTACTGAGTGCTTGTCTGTGATAAGCACTGTGCCTAATTCTTTTACGTACATTACTTCGTTTAAGAGTCAAAAAAACCTAAAAAGTAGTTATTATTTTAATTTTATTGGTGAAGAAAAATAGATGTTAAGTTTACAGGTTAAATAACCTATTCAAAGCTACAAAGCTGGTAAAGATGTAGACCTCAGATTCAAACCCAGATCAGTCTGACTTCAAAACCAGTGCTGTAACACCTAAACACTTAACATTCTTATTTAATAAAAAAAAAATCTAGTGTATTTTCATGGTGGGAGGAGGTATGGAAACTCCCCTTTTACCTGGAGTATTATCCTTGTTTTTTGAGGTACACCAACTGTATCAGATTGAAATGTCATGTGTCTGTGACAGTCAGCTACATTTAATCTGTGTGAAGTTCCCACTAGGAGTCTTAGAATTATGTTATATTCATGACTAAGTCATATTAGCTGATAAAATAATCACTAAAATAATAATTAGAAAAGCTTATATGCAATTGACATTATATGTATTGTTGCACTATTTATTTGTTTTATTAATAATTATTGTTTTACTATTATTTATATTAAAATACACTATTCAGATTATCTTATAAAATGGGTATTTGGCTGGGGATGTAGCTCAGTAGAAAAGCACTTGCCTATCATGCACAAGGTCCTGGGTTTGATTTCCAGCACCAAGCACAAATTAAATTGATAATATTTTTGTTAATATAAAATATTATGAAAAATTAATTTATGTTGAGCAAATAAATCTGTAAGCTCAGAAGACTTCTATTGTAGTTTTCTCATTTTAGGTCTTTATAAATCTAGTGCAGAAACAGTAATTATATACATGTGTGTATAAACATTTGTTTTAAGTTTTAAAATACAATTTTGATGTTTGCTTTAATATTCATTTAATGCATGGACTATATGGAGACTACAAAGGTATATAAGGCTTGGACTGTCTTGAGGTGCTAAATGACTTAAGATATAAAATATAATGCAGTAAATAGCATTGTTACTTCAATATTTGAGAACTGAATAATGAGGACTTTGGGCTTTACAGAGGAAGCTAACATTAAACCGGGTCTTCCAGAGAGATAGCAAGCATATATTACATGTGACGAGAACAACTTAAAGGTGTGGAGGAAGGAAGGCACAGAATGTGTTTAAGGGAATAGTAAAACAGAGCATAAAAAGAAATGAAAATGATATGTAGTACAGAAGGCTATAGAGCTTTATTTGATAGGTTCTAGATTCTAGAACGTAAACTGATAGGGAACAATTACTGCCCTGGAAAAAATCATGATCAAAAAACAGTGTTAAGGAAAATGAACTTAATAATTAAGACAATTTAATTAGACAAGGAAGAACCTGAGCAGGTAAATTAGGAAAGAGACTATTTAAATAAATTAGGAATGAGGTAAAAAGTTAACTAATCAGGGTGGTGGCAAATGGGAAAGCAAAGGACAGATTCCAGCTCTAAAATGAAAGAAAAAACTGACAGGGCTCAGGCAACATTCAATGTATAGAATAGGAGGGAAAAAATGACTATTATCAGAGTTTGTATCTACTCAAATTGACTTTAGTAATGACAAAGTATTTAGGAAAAATAGTAAGTAGATAAGCATTAACCAATTAACACTACTAGCAAATAATTCAAAGCCATTATCAGTACCACTTCATTATGTAAAGAGCATGAGATTTTAAAATAAGACAACTTGTTCTAGAGGTGCCTCTAATGCTAAGTATAATAGGCCAAAACCCCCACAAATAAATAAGAAACTCCAACTTAATATTTTTCCTAAAAGTGAAATGTATATTTAAGTAAAAATGAAGGTTAGACAACATACTACTACAAAGTAGGTTAGGTTCTAAAAGAGACTACAAAGCAATTATTTAACCTAGCAAAGTAAAAAGTTCATGGAAATGAACTTCTATCAGTTAGTATTGACATGTGTCAAAAGGTAATAAAGAACTTTTAGCTAAAGTCTTTCTCATTTGAAGGTCATGTTTACTCTGAAGTTTTTTCTATGAAAATGATTTCAGACTAAGTGAATCTGCTAATTCCAAGTATAATGTTATTATTAGCAAGAACCTATAAATTAAAATAAGATTATAATCTGGAAATTTACCAGTTAGTAGAAGTTTCATTCTTTGAGATTTTAAAGTTCAAATCAGCCATTCCTCCGACAGGAACTCTGTCACTTCCTGTAGTAAAATGTAGCAATTTCTTTTGAAGATCAAGAGGAAATCCAAGCACAACATCCCAAAAGTATCTATAGAATACCAAAGGAAATTTACATGAAATATCCTGACAAAAATCATGCAGATTATAATAAAGTAATATAAAGTAACCTGAGAAAAAAAATTTTTTCCTTGCAAATACATAATGTCCCTAATGTAAAATTAAAGAATGAGTTTTCTATGTATGAATTAGATTTGTGACTAACATTATTATAAATAACAATTTTATAAAATTATATAAGTACAATAGTGGATAATACAGAACTCATGGTTGTTCTACATATAACTTACAAGTCTTACTTATCAACACAATGATATTTTTTCTCCCCAGTACTGGGGATTGAATTCAGGACCTTGTGTATGCTAGGCAAGCACTGTACCTCTGAGCTACCTCCCAAGCCTAACAAGTGCTATTAAAATGCTACTTGTAAATATAGACCAAAGTTATTTTTTAAAATAAGTGAAAAGGGGATTTCTAAGTGATTTCATATTTAATATTCTCATTACTTTCTACAGATGAAATAAGATAATGTATGACTCTATAATATTTCAGCTAACTTAACTGATTCATATTATAAGTTATACAAATAAGCAAACCATATTCTATTTTGTTCTCTTTTCTACATCACCCTACCAGGAATATAAGGGGCTCACCGTATAGTTAGGTCTGTTTTTGCATACCCATCATACTGAGTACTTCTCTGCAGTGCATGCATATCCAGTTCAGGACTTCCACAGACCAGAATTTCAACCTCTTCTGGACGAAGCAGCTGTCAATAATTATCAAAAATCATAATTAAAATGGTTTAAAATGAAAAAATAAATATTTTCAGATTTAAATCACAAAAATCATGATTTTTCTTACAGTAAATCAAATAATTTTTGTTAAAGAAAAATCTTTTCCATTTTCATTTTTCCTACTAAAGCAAGATATTTTTACTCTAAGGTTTATTATACCTTATAAAACAATAATTTAGAAGTTTGTCAGAAAAACAAGCAAATGACTTAGCGTGAATCCAAATCACTCTTCTCCCAAAGCATCATAAAGTTCCTACATCTACTGATCTGCCTACTTTCTACCAATATTCCACACCACCACCTTATGTGCCATGAAGAGCTTGTGTATTTATAATCTGTCTTGGTGCTCACTTGTTTCACTTTTTAGGTGGTTAATCTCCTACATAAAGAGATTAAATATCTAAAACAGGGATCATGATATGCCATTTAATTCTTGTTTTCCCTCTCTCCATCCCCATTAACCACTACTGTATCATAATTAAAACTTAGACCTTGATAAAAAATTTTTTTCAAAGGTACTTTCAACAACAAATGTTGCTAAAAACAAGCAGGAAAAAAGTTCCCTGCTCCTGCTCCAAAGTTACTTCTATGGTCCATTTCTCTGTGCTAAGAAAAATAACTCATATAAAGACCTTATTTCAATCATTCATAAAATTGAAGGGAGATATAAGTGGCACAGTGGAATTTGCCGTGGGTAGCTGGGAGGAAGGGTACCATCTGATATTTCCAACATGACATTCTAACCCATATTCACACAGCCAAGGCAAGTCTAACCAATCTGAGTCTACCATGACTCTGGAGATAAACTATTTCTTATGGGTAAGAGGCAACTCAAGAGTTTCTAAGTGACTCTTGAGGAAACAGAAAATAATTACACGCATGTTCCTTAATCAGTGAGAAGTTGTGGCTTTTGCCTTGGAACTACATGGAAACTCTGCTTTTGTGCTTGAGTCCCTCAGTTGTTTAAGTCCTAAGTTCATGGGTCTCTTCTACTTTCTTGGGAAAAGTTTTACAAGTCCTAAAACATACAGTACCAGACATAGAGGAGAGAAAAAAAATGAAGTGACTGGGGTTTTTGTTTTTATCTCTAGAGAATAGGAGAGCTATTAAGTAGAAAAATTTCCTAATTTTAAAAGCATGTTTACTAAAATACTTAAGGAATTATTTGTCAGTATTATAGTTTTAGAAAACCCAATTGAAAGCTTAAAGTTTTAAACTCACCATTAGGGCATTTGAAGCACACACACTATGAAATCCATAATAAAATGCAGCAAACTGCTTATAGATGGATTTGTTGATAAGGAAGTCAGTATAAAGCTGTACATACTCTGAAAAGCAATTACACTTGTTATGAAGTAAAAGTAAATGGTAAATATTAGTTCAATTTTATTTAACAAATGTCTAGCTTACCTTTTCTATTTTGATTGGTCACTGGAATTTTATCACCTCCTGGCTTTAAATTATAGGACTTAATTATTCCAAATTCTTCTTGAAAAACCTGATGAGAGATACCATAACAGCATATTTATTGGTATTGTTGATATAATAACAGGCTTAGATAAACAGGTTTGTAAATTTTGAAAAGAATAGTTACTGTCCCATCCCTTTGAACACATAACATACATCTAGCTGTGTGGTCATTGGGTTGATACTGTGGTCTTAGGAGCTATGTGGATCACTGTAATTTTCATCTCCCAATTATCTTAAGAATAGTGAAAATGAGAGTGTTTTGGTCTAACTCATCAGATTCAACTCCTAACTTCTTGTATTGATGCTACAGGAGAGGCTTAATTTTGGAAACCAAAAAACCTGGAAAAGTAACTGAGTCAAGGGAACACATAAAACTGCCTGGTACAGTAGCTCACCCCGTGAATTTTCTTTAAGGACTTTCACTGACTGCTTTACCATATCTGACTGCTTCCCTGTCTCTACCAGGTTAAGGTCCTTTCAGAAGGGGACCGTGTGTGTTGATTAATCCTCGTTCATCTTTTCTAACAGCAAGTGTTTAGTAACAAATAGCATTTTTCATATATCATTTAATGGCTTACAAAAGACTATATGCCTATTAGTACCTGGAATGTTGAATAGAAATCTTCTTCAACATTGCCTTCATATGATAAGAGTTCACTTAATCCATGGGCCAATTCCTATAAAAAGAAATCTATTATCTATCTTTTTAGATCAACAAATATTACCTAAAATAGCTAAACAGATCTACTATAGTTCACTTGCATGTGAGATAGAGTAAACTATTTCAGATTTAAAAAAATAAGTATTTGAGATGTATTTTCCAGGATACAAAATACTTGTTAATGATTTTTTTTTTTTTTTTTTGATGTGGTGTATTGAACCCAGGGCCTTTTGCACACAAGGCAAGTACTCTATCAACTGAGCTACGTCCCTAGCCCCTTGTTAATGATTTCTGTCATCCAAAGCCTTGGGAAAATTTATTATAGGCTATGTAAGAGGAAGCTATCCAAATCAAACTATAGAATTGTGACTCCAGGATCTACTCCTAAGATAAGCGTACCTCTAATGTGGTTTCCAGCACAACTAACTCAATGCTATATTCTACATTGCAGCTTCTTCAATGTCTTTTTTCTTTTCCTACTGAAGATTGAATTCAGGGACACTAAACTACATCCCCAGTCTTTTTTTTTTTTTTAATTTTTTAGTTTGAAACAGGGTCTCAAAAGTTGCTGAGGGTCTCACTAAATTGCCTAGTTTGGCCTTGAATTTGTGACCTTCCTGCCTTAGCATCCTGAGTTGCTAGCATTACAGATGTGTGCTATCATGCCCAGCTTCAATTTATATTCTTATTAAAATCTGCTGTTTTATGATTCACCTATTAAACATAAAATATGCAGTTCACATGTTAAGTATTTTATACATTTTAGTTACTATGCCCTCCTCTCCCAAGGAAAAGTTCAGAAAACTGGAAGAATTTTTTTTTTTATATTTTGTTATAACTCAAATTATCCATGAATAAGGACTTTAAAATAGAACGACTGACCAATATTTCCAAAACTTTTTCAAGTATCCTGAAAAAAATGAGTTTTATTTTAAAAAAGATAAATAACAGCATGGTTAGAATTTTTTTATATACTTTACAAAATACATTTTCCATACAAATCTAGGCTGGTATAGATTTGGCATAATTGTCATCATTTGTTTTAACTACTGATAAAGACTATCTCATTGTTCACAAAGGAAACTGGAGCACAGAAAGGTTAAATTAAATGCAAGTTAACAAAGCTAAAAAGTGGTAGTCTGTGTTTTCACTACTGTGATTTCAAAATCTGTTCTACTCTGTAAAAGCTTAGGCATACTGCAAAGTGATGATGAGTCTCTAAAAGGAAGGGGGAAGCTATATGAAAAAAAGATGAGTTTCCAAAAGTACAGGGAATCCATATTTAAGAATAAAATAGCATTAGGAGGAGAAAGATTATTCAGGTAGAAGAGACATTATTTTAGCATTAAGGGACTACATGTCAGTAATCTATACTTACAGGCATAATTTGACATAAGTCGTCAATGGTAACACTGCAGATGCCTACTGGTGTATTTTGATCACTAGGAACGATGGGAGGGCTCAATAATTTCTTGTAACAGCAAGGAGGGAAACGAATATCCAAGGTGATGCTGTTATAAACAGCTAGTCCCATAAGCTATGCATACTAAATGTTAAGCATTAACATAAAATTCATGACAACAAATGAGTTTTGAGTTATGCATCAGTCTCTTATGTACTTCTTTCAGATTCAACACTGACATTACAATTAGTCCCACATACTTCCTTTCCTCTCTTTCATTTATTTTCCCTTTATTTTATGTATATAATTCCTTGATTACCAAAAGTCATGTATAAAGAAGGTGTTCAGTTTATAGAATTTAATGATTTCCCTGGAAAAGCTAATTTAAGATTACAATAGATAGCAACTTCAGACATTTCTTTAAATTATTTAACATAAAATTCTCTAAATTTAAATGTTGGTGGTTTTATAAGCAGCAGCAAGAGTTTATTCAAGACTCACTGCAGAATGCACTACTCATTTTAGAAATAGTCATACAGGCTATTTTAAAATTAAATACAAAACATGAAGAATAAGCATATGGATATCTATATACTATCGATCAGCTAATAGGGTAAGTAGTCTTCTATAGTAAAATGTGAAAGGAATTTGTTACTTGGAGTTTATCAGCGTCAAAATAAAAACTCAGATGTTATAAATTTGCCTATTTGTATTTTACTTATTAATTATGTGACAGAAATAACTTACTCATTTGCTGATAGAGGGGTCAAATTTCATAGTATTTCAACTGCCAATTATTACATAAAGTTATTTTAAAAGTAATTCATTTGATAGACTCCAAAGGCAACTTAAACATACAGGCCGAGTAAATTATTAAAAACAACTTAAATACTGAAAGACTGACAATATTTCAGTGTGTTTTGACAGAATGAAGGTTCCTAATAACATAAGGAATAGCTATACCATTTCATAAGCAATCATAAAATTTAATAGGTGTTCAAGGAGACAGATATTGAAAATGTATTCTAATACACCTCTATAATTATAATAGCAACAAAGACAACCACACTACTATAGTTATTATTAACTATAATATTATAATTACTAATTGTAATAGTTATGATAATCTAATATGGTGATGAATTCTAAGCATTTTTCAGTTAAAATTTAAATATTATAATTCTGAAGGCAGGTTTTCCACTATGAGGAAGTAGGATGATGGGATTTGCTACAGGGCACTTTCACATGCAGAAGCAGCACAGTATTTTATTTCACACTCAATCAACCTGCTCTGGTTGAAGCAGGGATGAAGATAGGCAGTTTTTTTGCTGGAGCCACTCAGGTGGTACAAACAGCAGAGTCTGGAAACCTTGTACCATACTATATTGCCTCTTCTCTTGGTTCCAATGCCCTTTTTGATACAGGCAATTCTAGTTTTAAAACACTGTTGTATTGTAACTTTCCATGTAATCTTCAAAACATTTCACAATTATTATTGTAGGTTTTACTAAAATATTTATTGTAAACTCCAAGGTCTCACCATATTTAAAAATAATTGTAAAAGAAACACAATACTGATAAATAACAAATCTTTGGTTCTAAAAGTTTTAAAAAACTGGAGATACAGGACCAAGTATTTTTTCTCAATGGTCATGCCTATTACTTCTGAATTTTCAGGTCTTCTCACCTTTGATAGTTAGATCTCCTAACCACTGACAGGAGCATAATTCAGTCATCTCACATTTTTCCTATAGTATCACACTTTTGGGGGTTTCTTTCTATACATTTCTGTGTATGTGTGATAAATATACATGATAATGAGAGTGTTATTTAATTTTAGATTTAATTGTTTAACTTGGAATATATAACATGTAAACACACTTAATATGCTCTTTTGACTAAACAAAAACTAATATCTACTGCAAAAGAAGATTAGCAAATTCATGATTATATCTGTAAAGCACTACTTTAAAGGTATAACAAGTATAATAAGTAATATATAATACTTTATTAAAAATATTAGAAAGTCAAAATATCACCCAAATTAAGTTGTGGTATAAGAATGTAAAGTGTGACAATCACATATATCAGGAAATTTAAAGTGGTCATAGTGTAGTGAGAAGTACCAATGACTGGGACCTTCAATGAAGCTGAAACACATTCATCAAATGAGTACTGTAGGTAACAGAACAAAAGAAGTCTAAGCATTCTTCTAACCATGAAGTTTAACACTTTGGACCTTTAGACATGACAATATATACAAAATTTTAATTAAGCTTACTATCTCAATGTGTAGTTTTTTTCCTGCTACCTTTTCTTTCATCCAGTCTTTCAATTTCTATATACATTCCCCAGGATTTATCCCAACGCATGCAACAAAGACAGACAAAGTCCTCAATAAGATGGTTCTTAATTCTTTTTTCCTGGTAGTATGTTTAGTAATTCCCATGGTACTCACTGTTCTGTAATAGGTCCCACACAATTCAACCTTTTTTTTTGCCATCCTCTCAGCTTATTATAATGTGATACTCTCTCCAGTTCTGTATAAATGTAACTGTTTCATTTTAAAATCTCTACCTTATCTGGGAGGAATATACTCATTTTTTCCATCTCGGAACTCCTTGGCACTTAATGTATATATCATCATTTGACTCTGAGGACAGTCTACCTTGCATTGGTGGTCATCTGTTTATTTAGATGGTAATCTTCTAAGATAGAGAGTCCCCCGCTTTTTACTCTGCACATCTCTAGTGCTTGCTCATTTATTTACTCTTCCCTCCTTCGTTTCAAGATAGTATTTCTTACACTTTAAAAAGCTAATGTAGAAGGCATCTTGTTTAACCTCCCACCCTGCAAGAACGTCCTCCACAATATAACTGACAGAGATAAGAGAATGGTATATGGACTTATACAATTTTAAAAACACTACAAAATAATATTATATGCTTTATACATTCCTATTATATTCACTTTTTAAAGGATTTCTCTTTCATGTCTCAAGATTTGGGGTTTTATAATAGAGCTAGATTTAATTCCCACAATTTCAATTTATTAGCTGAGTGATATAAGCACAAAATAAAAGCACAAAAGTATTATAAATGGAAAATACTTTAATTTTTCAAGTTTTAAATTTCTGATAATTTAGATTATATATAAAATATTTTTAAAAACTTTTATTTTGAGAGATTTTTAGAAAAATATCATTCATTTCTAACCTAAATCTGAAGCTATATAGCTGTGATATTACATGTAATAAAGATGAGAGAAAAATCTATATATCTGACAAGAATGCTTCATTTACTAAAAGAATACTTTTCCAAAATAAATAAAATCTTTTAAAATCTCTTGTCTATTAGCACCTCCTAGTGGAAAGTTTAAAGGATACAATTCCAACCAATCGAAATTCAGAATAGTTATCACACTTAAAGCTGCTAAACCAATGGCAGTGTGAATCCTTGTGATATGTGAACATGCCTGAAAAAAGAAAACACAGTTCTGTTCGTATGATTCATTAAAAAAAATCAAAGTGGTAAAAATGTACATATTATCGATTAGAAGTAAATCATTTTAGCAATTTTCTTTTACAAACCATCTTCCATCTAAAAACTACAGATTCTTTAACAGACTATAAATTTGTAAACCTTGATATGTGTGTAAATAACATATATGAAAGCGGCATTTTATTGTTCACTGGTATCTTGACTTGAGACTAGATACATGGGGTAAAAAGATAAGCACTGAAATAAACAGATTACTTCATAAAACTATAGTTTTAGAATTTTAATTAAAAAGTATGATCAGAATAAAATGATTATCCAGAGATTTCAACTTATCTATAGCATCCCTATTTCCCACTACCAAAGTATCTTATATATTTTTATATCTACCTGTATTACATAGAAAATATAGAAAACTACATATATAATATAAAAAACAAAGAAATAATAAGAAAACCACTAAAAACTCTTCTTTGAAAAAACACATTTGACAGATACTAAGGATTACATAGGTGATTTCTCTAAATAAAATTTAAATTTCATAGGTTCATTTTTTTCCTAAAAAATAATTCATGCATTCCCATTTCTTAAAATGACTCATTATTTAATGAATATGGCTTCGAATATAGTGCAGTAAAAACTACAGCTTTGTTTTTTAATTCTGAATGTTCTTTATTTCAATGAAAAATTAAATTTTCATGCATTTGGCTTATTCAGAAAAGGTATGGATATTTTCTCATAAATGCATACTTTTAGTCTGGATACATTCTGTGTAGGATACCCAGTAACAAAACTAACATTTCAATCACCAATTTAGTCAATTTTTTAAATGTAAATAATAGTTCTTAAATAATTATTCAAAATTTATGACTGTCAAAGTTTATAAAATATTAGTTAAAAATAACCATTATTACTTTATGCTTAACGATTATGAAGAAACACTATTTATAGAAATTAAATCCTTACCATAATCTGGATGAAAAATCTGGCGAATTAGAAGAAGGAACCACTCTTTAGTCAAGCCACCCATATCCAAACCAGCTTCCCCTACAAATGTAACTTTCAACTTCTTTTTCAAGTCTGCTCTTTTCCGGGTTAACTATTTAGAAATTATATAGTAAAGGAGAACAAAGGGCAGTGAAAAGGGAATTAACTTTTTAAATTCTGGGAACCATGTTAGGCAGTCTTCATCTCATTTACAATGTCACAAAGCCCCACCCATCCATCCAACAAATTTGCCAGACACTGTAAGCTAGGTGTTGTTAATTTTTTTATAGAACAAGAAAATGAGTTAAGAAGTCAGGTGCTTTGCCCCAGGTTACTGCTTCCAAGTATCAAAATGTCTCCAAAATTTTCATTTGGCAGCTACAATACACAATAGCTCATTTTCTTTTAACATTCCTTCAACACTAAACCTTTAAAAGTCACAGCTAAATCAGTTATTATTTTCTAATAGGTACATGAAGGTCTGGCTGAAATATACATGCAGGAAACTTTATAATACATATATAGGCAATCAATGTTTGTGTGAACCTGAATAGGCCCAATATTCCTTGTAAAGTCAGACCTGTAATTTCATAGATGAGTAATCTGAGGCCTGGAGAAGTTAAAATGACTTGCTACACACTGAACGGGTAGCAAAGATGGGTGGGTCTAGAATTCAGAACACATAGTAAGAAACATGAATTACTAATTTAAGTGTTCTATATCAAACCCTTTTCTAGAGAATTAATAAGGAAACAAATAAATATACAAAATATCAATATTCATTCTAGAGAATTAATAAGAAAACAAATAAATATACAAAGTATCAATTATAGAGAATTGGTTTTAGCTATTGTATCAAAATTTAAGGAAGCACCATCAGAAAAAATAAAAAAGTTTACTAAGATTTTAGTAATAAAACATACTGTAAAATTTAAAGATTTAATCAATTAATACCATTTTGGAATAGATTATACCTCATCAAGTGAATCGCTAACCAGATGTGTCCGCCTTACTTTCATATTTAGAAATAACATATTCATATCAGGTCTCTGTCTTCGAGATACTTTATCCACCAGACTTTGCTAATTAAATAGGAAAGCAAACATTTTCAATTTTACTTAAAACTATAATTTCATTTAAATCATTTAAACACATTAGTCAAAATCAACTTATTTCTTGTCTATGCCACCTCCATAAACAATTCATAAGACCAGTTACATATATATTTTGATTTGTGAAAATGCCTTATTATAACTTCATTTTAGAACAGTGATAATCAAAGGGGGCCCAAAATAGAGGACCAAAAATAATTTACCTCTTATAGTAAAGAATGTTACATTACAGTTTCCATATGTCTCATTTTCTAAATACCAAAGTTTTGTTTAATAAATACAAATGTAAAAATGTAACATTTGAAACAATGTATGTACTTCTGATTATAAATCTGGACTTCTTAAGCTTTTTCAGACATTAAATTTACTCTAAAAGCACAATTAGTCTACTTTTAAAAAGTGGTCAACATTTATTAAAGACCTTAACAATGTTTATACATTTGTTCTAATAATTCCACTTCTGGGAATTCTGAAGACAGAAAATATTTTATACCATTAGATGTTCATCACAGTATTATCTTTAAAACTTCAGAAATAGCATAAGTACATATCTACTTGACAGAATATAATGCAGGTACTAAAAAATAATGATCATAACAACTATGTAAATAGTACAAGGTCATATCTGAATAAAGTAGTAAACAAAACTATGTGTATAATACTGTTTCAAGTCTCTTAACTTTTAAAGATAATATAGGGAAAATATTAAAAGATAATTTACTAAAATGTTAACAATAGTTATGCTTGGGTGATAGAGATATGGGTGATTTTAGAAATTCATTTTTCAGGAGTTTTCAAAATATAAGCACTGAGTATATAAAAATCAACATATTAAAAATACACACAAAGATATCTAAATGTCATTTATCATATGAAACCTACATGCTTATGTATTTATCCACCTAAATAATCTTTATTGGACTACTTCATATTCTTTGGTAACAATAAAATTAATTTTTGTACAGATTAGAGATGAACATTCCAGACACTTTAAACACATACGTAATTTACTTTAATAAAATTCTAATACCCTAAATCTATATGATTTGAAGTTACTTATGGTTTTGTATATTGCCATAATAAAACTATATAATTCGGAGCCTTTCCCATTGCTCCATTATCGAATGCTGAAGGTTTAAAGCCTTTTGCTTCTCTGGTTCCTCCTTTACCAAAGACATCTATATTCCTGGGATAGTGCCCTATGCCATGGACATTTTCCTATACTTTCCTGTCTTCTATTCCTAGTGTAGCTTCTTGGAAGTGCTCACAGTGGAAATACCTAATAAATAAATGCATTCTAGGATGAAAATGGCAGAAAAGCTTAGTGGCTACTCCTCAGGAATTTATATTTCCTAGAAAATGCTCCAAATGAAAGAAACCCAACAATGATAGAATTGTAGACAATCTGAGTGAGAAAGTTGTTCTCACTCAGGGAGCCCCTTTTGCAACTGTAGACTATCATATATGCTCCTGCTCACACTGACTACCTATAAGGCTGTCCTTGTGTCAAAAATATTTATCAGTCATTAATTCCAAGTAGTACAGCAGTTTATAATTTAAAATGTTGGCAAAAATCTGTAAGAACCGTTAATGCCATTTGACTCTTCAATCTGTACTCATTTATTTGCTTCCATGCTCTGTGAAAGGCAGTCTGTGACTGTATACCTGCCACTCTCCTTTTAAGTAAAGAAAATATCCACAAAATGATATTTAAGGTCTTAAGTGTGAGTGACATAAACATGCTAGAGAAATTTAGATAAACTTCTAATTCTTTAGATGTTTCTTACAAATATAAAAAATAATAGCCCAAATTGAAAAAGGACTAAAAAGCCCATGACATTGTACAAATGCAAAATGAGCTATACAGATTAATCTTTGAGCCAGTATCTAACCAAGTTCAAAAAACAATTCTGGTGCTAAATATACCTATTTAAACTCAATCTTCAAGGGGACAATGTGACTTTGGAATTTCTTGGAAGGCATAGGTAATAAAATTTCTTCTAATAGACCCATACTTGTAATAAGCTACTTTGGGATGTAACCAGTCACTGAAACCTTTTGTCTTCCTCTGTGATAGAAAAAAATACTCACCTTCTGGAATGAATTACTTAAGAATAAACAACTCATTTATTTATAGTACTTTGAAATATTATAATTTATGCTTTAGGATTATTTTTATATTCTTGGACAAGACACAGAAATCATTTCTTGTTACTCTATGCTTCTCTTCCTATTATAAGACTATAGTCAAGCTTCCCTTTAATTTTTAAAGTTATGAGCAATCATGTTATGTAAGAAATACACAAGCATGTAAATGTATAGTCTAGAAATCTAATTAAAAATTCATTGCATCTGGTTTCTATTAAAGTACATAACTTTATTGTGCTGTGCTAACCAAAGTAGTAGGGAGTGGTATGGATAGGCCCAGAGATAAACTTCATCTTGCTTTACAATTTGCCTAAAGTCAGCCTGACTATAATCCCAGCTTCTATAAGCCTCCATGCATTCTGGTTTCCTAAAAACCAATAAAATACCTTTTGCCTTCTCTGGGCGTATTTCTCAGTTCTCCAAGATGTATGCTTCTTGTTACATTTTCTAATTTTTTGGTTGATTTTGATTTTCATAAAACCTTGAAAATGTTGCAATTGGTTTGAGTGATTTGTTTAAGGACTCTCCTTTCCTCGCTGTAGTTTTCACTGATGTTTTGCTGGTTACCTGGAGCAGAAGCTCTACAAGGTTCAACAAGCTCCCTGTAAATTTGGATCTGTGAGAAACATTTAATCTTCTGCTATATTTATAAATATAATGAGAAGTTGATTTGATGAGGGGTGTCTTATCTCCCATGTGAACAGGTTTAAGCCCTTTTGGGGGGACTAGGATATGAATTTTACTTTTAACATTTCCTGATTACACTAGAACAATTCACAAGACATTTGACTTATTAAATTATTTACTATATTGATTATAGTCAGCATAAATATGTTTTTATAGCTGGCTTACCCTTGCGATGCTTATCATCTGTTGTTCTGAGTCTCTCTGAATAATGATTTTTTTTGCAGCTATAGAAATAACGAATGGGTACTGACAGAAGGAAAACCTGCTCAACAAGTGAAAACAGAAAAAGCAAAATGGTGTATTTTTAGCAAAATTACACTAAGGGAATCTAGGTACCCCTTCTAACAATATAAAACATTACTCTTGTATTGTGTTTTACCATTTACGAAATGATTTTATGTGCACCTTTTAATTCCCATAGCCCTGTGAAGAATGTATCATTACTACATGTGCAGTGCCTTCATTCTCTAAAGGACGCTACATCTAATTTTCTGAAATGTGGGCTAATCATGTACATTGTTTATACAAATAACTTCAGTTTACATAGTCACCTATATATGATCACCTGTGAAAAACATGGCCAGCATCAGAACCAAGAGGCAGAAGTGTTGATGAAGAAGGCTTAGGAATATAGCAATAACCACAGTACACAAAAAGCAAAGTAATAAATTTAAGACCAAATAAAATAAAAATTAGGAAAAATAAAAATCAGTGCTGTATTTAATAGTATAGTGATAGGAAGCGGTATGTAATTGTAAAAGCATAACATTACTATCAAAAGTTATGAAAATTATGTCTCTCCTGGGTCAGAGTCCTTCTTATGTACAAAAGCCACAAACTACACAGATAGAAATGCATTTAGAAAGAATGGGTATGGCAGCAACAACACTTTAGGAGTTAGACTCCTATCAGAAGTGACTGCAATGAATCTATCAGTTATAGTTGGAAACCATCTGAGCACAGTCAGGTGGAACATCTGGGTGTAATGAAGACATGCGGAAAAAGGAGATAGGCCTCATGTTAACTGAAGATAAGATAGCTTTTGATCTGGGACAGAGCTGTTAATAAACAGGTGGAATTGTTCAGTAGTAGTGCATTATAATTTTGAATCACTAATATCAATCCAAAATTTAGAAATCCAAGAAAATGCAATGAATTCAGCAGGATATAGGTTGGTTTTATTATGTACTTTAAAACACTGCTTCTCAACCTTTCCCTTGAAAAAAGATACTATGTATGTGAAACACCCAGAGAAACAGATGAGGCTGCTCATGATCAGAGGCAACTTGCCCTGGTTAAGATTCTAGGTCCCACTTCATGTTCAGGGTGGTGTCAAGGGCTGACGGATATATTATCAAAACTTCTATGTATTACCCTATGTAAATTTATGATTACACAAATGGTATGCCTTTACGCCATGTACAAACAGAGAAACAACATGTATCCCATTTGTTTACAATAAAAAAAAAAAACTTCTATGTAACTCATTCTAGTGGTAAGAGGAAGCTCTGTATTAAACAATGTCATTGAAATATGCACAACTATGGGAATCATTTTATGGTTAAGATTATATTAAAATGGGAGGGAAAAGTTTATCTTTGCAAAACAAACTTTGCCAAGAAAACATCCATCGACTGATTAGAATTCCCAGAACAATTTTTGTTCAGTCCTGAGTGTTCAGATGTGGACTGAGACATCTCTGGAAGGCCATTCTGTGTTCTAGGTCAATTTTGATATCTTGGAAGGCCCTAGAAAGTTTAACCAATTAAACTAATCTGGGGTTTTGAGCTTATATATATCTAAACCATATCTCTTACTCAGTCAGCTTTAAAATATGGCAACGTCCTGGATATCTCATGGCACGGGAATAAATTATGTTTGGGATAGTCTTTTTGGTTTAATCCAAACTAGAACTGTGAATATAAAGTGTAGTATATTAAAAAATCTGATCAGGTATTCTGAAAATCTACTACTGTAAGTAATCTGTAGTGAAGCCCTTTCTCTGTAATATCTGTTCCTTTTGTACTGTATCTAATGGACACTTTTTCTACAGAGCAAGGGATGAAAGGAGTGAGTGTGTGTGTGTGTGTGTGTGTGTGTGTGTGTGTGTGTGTGTGTGTGTTTATGTGTACATCTTTATGTGATCAATGTATTAGACTGGGCACTGGCAAACCGTGTTCCCCAGGATAAATATGGTCTACTACCTGTTTTTGTAAATGAAGTTATATGGAATACAAATGTACTCATTCATTTATATGTCATCTAAGGCTGGTTTTGTGCTAAAATAACAAAACAATCTGTATAGCTCACAGAACTGAAAATATTTACCATTTAGTCCTTTACAGAAAAAAATTTGATGATCCCTGTGCTAGATGATAGCATAAAGAGCAATAAGATAAAAGACACTGCAAACTAGAACAGGATCTTTCCCTTCTTGAAAAGATGCTATTAACCAAATTAAAACCAAATTAACATGTATATTATAATTCAAAATATAGCAGAAAAAGAAAATGCTTTAACAAATACAATGATATTTCAAGGCTGGATATCTAAATTATGTAGGTTTATATGCAAAGGTGTGTGTGTGTATATCTATAACTATATACCTATATATAGATATAGATATTTTATTTATATAAACTTAAAATCCAATCATTATTTTGAATAGTATTTCATTTAGGTGAATAATTAAATGTTACCTGTGAGAGTTTCCAAAGCTCTGCCAAGTATGATATTCTTCCATGAGATCAATGTGATCCAATGTAGAATTATAGAAATCAGTATAAGGAATAAGGGGAGGATCAACCAAATTGTTTGCAGTATCTGTAAAGATAAATTCTAACATAATGATCTTTTCTAACATGCACATAATTTCATTCTAATAATAAAACACCATTTAAATTCCAGCTGCTTTCCTTGACCTTTTTTAAAAACTCCTATTTTAAACAACCACAGTTCCAAATGAAAAAAAGTAATTTTAACATTATAGTCAAAGTGCAGCTAACAATTTCTTACTTAAAAAAAAAAAAAAAAAAAAAAAACTTGCTATGTGAATCATAAAAGTACTAAAAAGAGCAGGCAGATGGCCATTTATTCATATATTTCCCTATCAGTGAATTCTTTCCTAAGAGTCCTTAGTAACTAAAGTTCATGTTTTCTCAGGAATCACACTTAGCAAATTATAATACTATAATACAGAATATTGCTCGGTAAAAGGTATAAAGCTATTTTCATGCTTCTAAACTACCTGTGAAATCCATTATCAAAACAAAATAATTCTTTTCCTTCATAGGAATTGTTTAAAATTTAAGATTGATTCTACAGTACTTGAGATCCTTAAGGAATGTCCCTAAGATTTAATAAAAGCAAAGAAAATGATAGAATAATAAAAACGTACTAAGTAAAGCCAACACTTTAGATGCTGATGGAATCCACCAGGAACACTTTGCTATAGGGGGAAATTCTTCAGGCTTTGCAGGAAACAGGCGTAAAGAAATAAATTGCAGCAATCTCTCTACCAATTGTTTGAACCTCTTCTGTGATAATCTGGTAAAGATTTTGAAATAATTCTAATCAAAATTCACATTTTAAAATTTGGCAATATATTTATAAGATATCAAACTATATCCTACACACATAAAATTTTAGACTAGCCTCTCAAATTCTATTTTTTAAGATGCCAAATATTTGAAAAGATAAAATCTTACCTTGAATATGGTTTCTTAATTAAGAAATAAATACCAATATTATTATAAGGTTAACAATTAAATTTTTAAGACTTTGAATAGTTACTTAATCTTCATTATTCACAGAGTTTGTACATGCAAATTTGCCTACTTGCTAATATTTAATTGCAACCCCCAAATCAATACTTGTGTTTTTGTGTTCATTGGTGAACATGCAAAAAAATGGTGAATATTTTGAGTGTCATGCACATTCCCAGCTGAGGTCAAATAAAGTTAGGCGCTCTGCTTTCTTATTTTAGCTCTCATAGTGTAAACAAATGTCCTTTTCACAATCTAATAGCGTGTTTTTCATATTTTTTGTGTGTTTTGGGTGAGATTGCTATTTCAAAATGACCTTTAACTATAGTAACAAATTGCTATCTAGTGTTCCTATGAACAAGAAGGGTATGATGTACCTTATGGAGAAAATATGTATTAGATTAAGTTTCAAACAGGCAAAATCATACTGCTGAGTTCAATGTTAATGAATCAACAGTCTAGGTGTTTTAAAAGCAGAACATTCATAAAGCAAAGTTGTGCATTGATTGATTGACAAAAATGTGATTAGAAACTCCTGGGAACTTGAAACCCTGTATTTTCCTAAGGAGCACTGGCTTAGTCAGTATTTGTTAATTTGGTGTTTGTTATGACTTTGTAGAATATTGTGAATAATAAGAACTGACTGAATTTAAAGTTCATTTTGGAAATATTTTGCCTTTTTAGCTTTTATTTATCATGGAGAAAAGTCTTAATACAGATACAGTTCTGTAAAAAAAGAGTATTGTGCTTCTACAACTTGATGTTGACGACTAATCTATATTTTAATAATGATGTTTTTAGTTGAGGAGGAAGCACCATGTAAATAATGATGAACTTTGCTATAAGTCAACTATATAGGAAATAGAAAGGACATACATTAAAATAGTAAGGTCTGGAAAAACCCAGGTACCATCTTTGAGATACATGAAAAACAACAATATGAATGTGCTATATAAAAAATGAAAGCAGTGTACAGAAATTCTCAACAGCTTATACAAGCAAAATGGTTACTTACACTAAAAACATTTGTAATTATCATTTTTGTAGTATTACCGTATATTTTTATAATTGGCTTTTGAAGCATTATGAATTATAAAAGCATCATTTCTAAAGACCTAAAGTCATTCAAATATATTTTATTGTAAAATTATTAATATCAAACTGTGAGATTATAAAAGTTCTTAATATTATAGAATGATTTACTTTTTAAACCAGTGAACTAGGAAATGATGGTCAGCTTCCACTAAGGTAGCTATCTGTCGTAGCAAGTGAGCACAGATGACATACGTAGATGTGTTATTAAATTGAGGATTCTGAAAGATATTAAAAATAATTGTATTAAAATTTTGTTAACATGTAAAAGGAAACACACTAAATGAGTTAATTGAAAAGTCCAGGAAACTAAATTTGAGATTATAAAATACTGTTATTTAGTTATAAATCAGAAACTGATTTATACTGTGATAACAGTGAAAAGAGCATGGACTTTGGAGTTAAGAAAGATCTAGGTCTGAGGGCCAATTCTACTACTTACTAACAGTGTATATTTAGGTATATTCCTTAAACTTTGTCAATTTCCTCATCTGTAAAATGGGAATAATTGTATCCATCTTAAGAGTTGTTTTTTGCGTACTTAAAAAGGAAAATGTATGTAAAACACCTAGTTCCATGCCTTCATAAATGCTGACGATCACTATTTTCCAATTAAATAAAAAATGCAGGTTTTCTTTAATTTTAAAAATGCTAGAGAAGTGAAAAAAAAGCTAGTAGTGAAATTTCTGCCATTGTGAAAGTCAGCTGCATATCTCACAAAGAATAAGAGGGGATCTCATAATTGCTTCTAACAACTTTTAAATGTGAAAGGGACACTGAACGAGTGCTAAGCAAAACCTCCACTAATGTTCCCAAAATGTAAAACTTTACCACAATGCATATTTCATAATTTCCTGTAAAAAATGAATATAATTGAAAAATAAAATTGTGAAAAACAAGAAAGTACCATGTGTTTTTCAAAACTGATTTACTCGCAGGACAATTCAAAATTAGGGAATAACCCTACTCGATAACTTCATGTAGTGATGGCTCCAGAGAAGAATAAGATTATCATGAACAGAGATTATTGCTCTCTCTTCTTAACTCCTTTTGACCATTTTTTCTCTCCCTTTCCATTTCTCTTTTTTGCTCTGTCTTCCTTTCTCTTTTTTACTGGGCATAATATTGATTTTATAGCATCATATTATTGAACTAAGCACTGTATCTTATTTAATATATTTTTACCTTTGAATTAATATACATGAACAATTTTTATAAACTCTAAAGAATAAAATGAGTGTAGTATGCTGCTAAGAAAACATCCTAGAGCTCATTAAGGTTAGTTGAAAGAAAGGTGATTTGAAAGGAGAAGGAAGAAGTACTGTTATTTGGTTTGTTCCCAAATACTATGGCAGCTAGTCAAGAACTTTATTAAAATTTTAATCCTCCATACTTTAGCTTCTGAATGTTTGTTATAGCATTAAATCCATGGTTACAAGTAATTACATCTCTAAAAAGCATCAATAACATTGACCAAAACGATATCATTTGACATCATTTCATTTACATATGTACACATTGAGATCTGAATTAGACAATTTTCAATAAATTCTTTCTCTCTTACCTGTAAAAGTATGAAATACGCTCTAAGATCATCTTTTGTTCGTGGGCTGAAACAGAAACAAGCAAAACTGATGACAGATGAATGTTTTAATCTCCTAGTATCTAACTGAAAATGACCAATAAATGTTCCTATAAGAACTGAGAAAAGCACAAAGCAAACAAACAACAAACCTTAAATGAAAATAATATTATTACTGAAATAGCAACATGTCTCTAATATGCTGGAATATAAATTTTTCTGTATCTATCCTAGGTTGATTCTGAAGATATCTAAAGACTGAGTTAACTAAAAGCAATAACATTTTGTGAGGTAAATTCTAACTCTGGAAATAGGTAAGTGTCTAATAATCTTCAATTTTACATTCTTGTGTTTTTGTTTTAATAAGGGACAATCTGTACTTAATATTTATTCATTAAAGAAAGAAAATATGTTTTTGTTTACAGGTTCATTCCTGAAGTGACAGGTACAGAAATGTCTGCAAATCAAATCATACTTTGAATGCATCTAGAATGTTTCTAATCAAAAGAATCATATTTTGGATATCTCTGAAAAGTAAGTAATTTAAATTGCTTTTCCATATTAATCTAGATTTTCACATCATCAGAGTTCACTGAGAACTTATGTTATTCCCAAGGCTAATAATTGTTTCTCAATTGCTTAAGACCTATTTGATACTCTCACAGATACCCAGAAATAACTTTCTTTTTTGGGAAGGGCACCAAGGATTGAGCTCAGGGGCACTTGACCACTGAGCCACATCCCCAGCCCTATTTTCTATTTTATTTAGAGTCAGGGTCTCACTGAGTTCTTACTGTCTTGATTTTTGCTGAGGCTGGCAACTTGTAATCTTCCTGCCTCAGCCTCCTGAGCCGCTGGGATTATAGGTGTGCACCACTGTGCCCAGCCCAAAAGTAACTTTTTGAATTAAATATGTTTCACCTATATGACAACCAGATGCAATTCAAGATCCTTACTGGGATCCTGGATTGAAAAAACACTGATATTAAAGCTTTTGTTATTCACATATTTGATGAGTATTTCTTTCTCAACCACTCAGTATCTATTTCTAATCTATCACTTCTAATTCCAAGTCCTTGCCTGGTCTACCTAGGACTTTATTTTGCTAACAGTGTCATTTATGCCCACATGAATTATCAGGCACAGGCAACAAGGAGTATGAGCAGGTTACAATGTTTTTGATGATATTTTTATTAAAATACTCAAAGTATCTAGCTCCCAGTTTGGCCTCATTTTTTCAGTCCTGAGATAGTTAACTGAGAAGTAACAAGAATTTCTTCTTTCTGAGGCCAATAACTGATTTTCTCAAGTTATCTCTGGCTACCAGGAAGCCCACAGTTAAATATAATGAGCATATTATTTCACTTAGGTTACTGATTAGTACCCATCCAGTGTTTGTAAACCACATATATCTATATGCAAAACACTTTACATACAATTTTAAGAGTCACAGATTTTCTTCATTCCTGTCTATGTATGGATCCTGCTGAGATTCACAAATCTTATGTCAGTTTTCTTGAAAATGGCTTATAATCCCTTTCTCATCCATGTTATAATTATAATTCAACTAAAGTATCTCCTGATAGTGAAATACATTCACATAAACTAAAGACATATGAGATAAGTAAATTAATCATATATACTTATTACATATTAGTTACAATTACCCTTTCCATTCTCGTAATAGGCTGTTAATGATTCCCTTTAATACTGTCTTCTGAATATCTTGAGGCTGTAGGCAAAAGAAAATTATAAGGCACAGTAATTAGTATTAGCTATTTGGGTGACTTTAGAACTGTTTCAATAACTAAAATCAGAATTGATGACTGAGGACTGACAAAGTAGATCCATTTTACATGTGAAAATTCTAGGGAGCACCAATGACATACAATTACAATGAGAATGCTCCCTTTGATGTATAATGTACAATTTACACAAATATATATGGTGGTCCTTTGATTACCAAAAATAGTTATATATAACTGAAAAACAATTTCACTTTTCCTGACTTTTAACCTTAAAATCATGAACATGCCCAATAGTAGTGAATCTGCCAATTTAATATGACTGTATATATTTTGAATATATTTAGTCCTAACAAGTTACAATTAACATTTAAACTAACAATTCATTAAGTGCAACCAAATTATGTTTAATTAAAAATGTAAGCTAATTTTTTCCATTATTCTTTACAATATATTCGGAAAAGGTATAACATTTCTTATAATTAAATATTTTTTAACAATCTTATTTACAAGCATTCAAATAAGAATGAAAATGAAATACCATCTAGATAGTACTTCAATTATAATAAATAATAAAATAAAAATTAACTAGAAGCTTCAAATAATCAGAAAAATTTTATTTGTGGGTTATGTTGTTATATGAAAAAGGCAAATGCCAAAAAAACCCAGGAGCACTTACTATGGATTTATTTAAAAACCATGACCATGACTTGTAAGGACACATTTGTCAATACTCACCTGGTCTTTTATGCTATGTGTGTTTGTGTGTGTGTTTAAGGTATCATTCCTTTCTTTTCCTCTGCTAACAGTGATCCTTCATACCTGAATGCAAATACTACTTCTGCTCAACCACTTATTTAGTGACTGTTCTGAGCAATGGAAAGTTGTAGAATAAAGAGTACAAAGTTTATGATCATGAATCTCAGAAAGACACTCAACACCACTGACAGTCCTACATTTCCCTAGTTCATTTACCTCAAGAGAATTAGATTTCAAAACTGCTTCTCAGTGTGTATGTGTGTGTGTATGTATGTAAGTCTGTGTGTATTTGTGTTATGTCATTTGTTTTGCTGAATATCTCCTAATTTTTTTTCCTGCTATTTTTATCCTAAGTATAGTTTTGGCAAGAAGACTTAAAAAACAATGCATCTAAGTATGTCACACAAAGAAGCACTCGATGCCAGCTGTCAGTTTGGTGATTCAACCAACTAGTGAAGATAATGATTGAATCAATTCTTACTATGATTGTAAATCTTAATTTTTAAACTTCACTATTCCTTTTACATTTATTAGTTCATAATTCTTTCCTTTATTCTACATTTATCATTCTATCCATCATCTATCAATCATTTATTATCAGTGTAGACTCAAAGATTCTTATTTCACCCAGTGGTTATAATTCATTATGATCATTTTAATAGCCAAATTGTCTCAGATATGGCCTTTGGGGGAAGCTGGTTCTGGGACAGGCTCACACCATTTTCTTTATTTGTAATAGACTATTTTTTTTAGAGCAGTCTTAGGTTTGCAGAAAAGGTGTACAGAAAGTAGTTTCCATACATACCCTCACCCATCCTTTATATAATTTTCCTTATTTTTTAGTACGGTACATTAATGTGAAACATTTGTAATAACTAATGAACCAATATTTAATACATTTTTATTAACTAAGATCCTCAGTTTACATGTGAGTTCACTTTTTGTATTGATTGTTCTATGGATTTTGACAAATGCATAATGTCATGTTTTCTGTCCTTATAGTACCATACAGAATAGTTTCACCACCTTAAAAATTTGTGCTTCACCCATTCACCACCCCCTTTCCTCTTTCTGCACCAAACCCCTGCCTTTTCCAAAATACCTGAAAGTTAGATTAATTTGTGTGTAGCCTTTTAGGATTGTTTCTTTCACTTAGCAATATGTATTTAGGGTTTCCACATGTCTTTTTTGTGGCTTGGTAGCTTATTTTTTACACTGAATAGTATTGCATAATACAGATGCACCACAATGTGCTTATCCATTTACCTACTGGACATTTTGGAAGCTCCTAATTTTTGACAATTATGAATAAAGGTGCTATGAACATTTGCATGTAGTTTTTTGGGTGAACATAAGTTCTTAACTCTAAATACCTAGAAGCACAACTGCTGGATCATATGGTAAGCTTATGTTTACCTTTGTAAAAAAATTAAAACATTATTAATATTAGTGGGATATAGCAAAAGCAGAGCTCAGAAGGAAATGTATAGACTGGACATTGATTTTTTAATTACTTAAAATCAATTATTTAAACTTACACTTTAGGAATCTAAAATAAAAAACAAATGAAATTCACAGTAAGCAGAAGAAAAGACAATAAAAGAGTAGAAATCAATCAAATTGAAAATGGAACTATAAGAGAAAATCAAAATTCAAAATGCAGCAAAATCAAATGTTTAGATGTTTATTTAAAAAGACTTCAGTAATGGGGAGTGGAGGTAAGAGGGGAGATATGCAAAGGAAAGATAGTGGAATGAAACTTGACATAATTTCCCCGTATACATATATGAAAACAACACAGTGAATTCCGCTATCATGTACATCCATAAGACTGGGACTCTAACTGGAATAAGATATATTCCCTGCTTGTATAATTATATCAAAATGGATTCTGCTGTCTTGTAGAACTAAAGAGAACCCATAAATTAAAACACACACACAAAAAAAATTTAGATGCCTCCCCCAAAAAGACTTCAGTAAAATTATAAACTTCTAGCCAAACAAATCAAGAAAGGGAGAGAGCACATTAATTACTTATACCTGAAATGAAAAAGATTACTTCTGATCACAAGGGCATTAGAAAGATAATAAAGAACTATTATGAGTTAAGTCCATGCCTACATTTTTGAAAACCTAGATGTGTTCTTGAAAAACACATACACCAAAATTCATACAAAGAGAAACAAACCATCTGAAAAGGCCTGTACCTATCAGGCCTAACAGAATCAATAACTGACAAAGTTCAAAAACAGAAAGCACCAGGCCCACGTTGTGTTACTGGTGAATTCTACCAAACATTAAAGGAAGAGGCGATATCATTTCTTTACAGCTTTTCCCAGGAAATAGCAGCAGAGAGAATACTTTCTGATTCTGTGAGGGCAGCATTACCCTAATATCTATGTCAGAGAAAGATGTGTCACAAAAGAAAAAATTATGGACCACCTCTCATGAACATAGATGCAAAACACTTCACAAAATATTAGCAAACTGACCCAAAAACACCACTACCAAGTGGTATTTATTCCAGGTATACAGGGTTGGTTCAAAACTTGAAAATCAATTTATGTAATTCATTTTATCAACAAACTGAAGAAAAACTATATGACTATATTGATACAAATAAGTTATTTTCAAAAATCCAACACTCGTTAATGATAAAAACTATCAGCAAATTAGGAATACAGATTTTTCTCAATTTGATAAATAGCATCCATAAGAAACCTACAGCTAACATCATAACTAATGGTGAGAAACTAGAAACTACAGGTTCATCTTGTACTTTCCTGCAAGTCATGAAATTAGCTATTTCTCTAATGAACTCTAATTCCTTTCAGTGGGAATGGCAAATTTTTTTTTTTTTTTTGGTACCAGGGGTTGAACTCAGGGGCACCTGACCACCGAACCACATCCCCAATACTATTTGCTATTTTATTTAGAGACAGGCTCTCACTGAGTTGCTTAGTAAGCCTTGCTTTTTCTGAGGCTGGCTTTGAACTCACGATCCTCCTGTCTCAGCTTACAGAGGTGCTGGGATTACAGGTGTGTGACACTGTCCCCAGCTGGGAATGGTATTTAGAAGTAAAGATATATAAGCTGTAGTGCTCACTGCTAGTGGGGTGTTATTGCTTCTAGGTCTTTTCAGTGCATAGGGCTAGGACACACAGATATATGCACATGTGTGCATTTAAATCTATTAAAAAACAAGTTCATCATGATGTCACTAATTTCAATTCAACAACCATGGTTATTTTTAGCCTTCTACCATCCCATAATTCCATATTTGTATCTCCTTTCTCTAACAGTGAGAAACACAATAGTCAGCATCTTAAATATGTTTACTTATTTGTTTAGTTCAACAATACATAGAAAGTTAACCCCTACCAGTAAGGAAACAAATGAACAAACAAACAAGAAAAGCTGAAAATTTGTTTATAATTTTTGAGAGGTTTTATTTTTTTTTTTGTATTTTTAAATTGAAGATCTATAGCTAAAGTACTGTGGGTAAAAGTTATCTTGCTGAGTTTTTTTAAATATGGTATTCAAAATATAGTTAGGTTTACTTATTTGAGATATATTTTAAAATTTTAACATCGTTCCAAGTCAAAAGAAGTCAGAGAAGTGTATATAATGGTAGAACTACTGGGTCACAGTGTATGCATATGCTTAGTGATAGTATATAATACCAAGTAGTTTTTCAAAGTGTTTGTACCTATTTACATTTGCTTCATTGGGATATGAAAATTCCAACTGTTGTAAAATATTGCTAATACTTGATAAAGTTTTGCAAAATTTTTATTGAATTCAATGAATATGTAAAGTTATTTCACTGCTTTGTTGACAAATGATATTAGGTACCCTTTTCACATATTTAACAATGAGGTACTCAGATTGCAAATAAGATAAAGAAGTCTGCTATTACTTCTTTTATAGGAAATTGTATGAGATCCTAACCAGTGCAATAAGGCAAATATATACAACAACTATTCAAGATATAAGAATTGAAAAGAGATAAAAATCTGTATTTCTCCACAAATGATATGATTATGTACATAGAAAATCAAAGTGAATTTATTGATATACTATTAGAATTAATGAGTGAATTTAGCAAGGTAACCAGATAAATACATGAAAGCATTGCCATATATTAGTCTCAGCTAAAAAATGAAATTATAGTAGCATTAAAAAAATCAAGTACCTAGAAATAAATGTAACAAGAAATGTAAAACACCTCTACCCAGAAGAAAATTCAAAACTACTGAAATTGAAGGTAATTGGAGGGATGTACCATGCTGACGAACTGAAAGGATATCAATTTTTCACAGACTGATCTATAGCTCTGAGATTCTCAAAATGTCATCCTTGGATTAGGAGCATCAATATATCCAGAAACTTGTAAGAAATGAAAATTTTGTGTTCTACCCAGAACAACCTACAGTATCTGAAACTCTGTATTATAATAAGCACTTCTTATGACTCATACATGCTAAAGTTTGAGAACCACTGATCTATCAGTACAATTCCAATATAATCACTTACCTTCTTTTCCTAAATAAGTGCACCATGATGACAGCAAGTCTTTCTAAACAAAGACTGTATGTGCAAGCATTTTGTACAGTTCTCAGTTAATCAGAAAAATAAGAGAATAAAATGACCTAACTTTCTGAGAGTTCCAAGTGTATATACTAAAAAATTACCGTAAATATAATTTTCTACAGAGTTTCTATGCAATTACACTACAAGTTGATTTTTACAATGTTTATGTGGATTTACTTGAAATATAGAAGAGACAAATAATTATACTATTTAAATGTTTTCATAAATAATACTCACAGTATTAAGTAAGGCATCATATACAGCATTCACAAATTTAGCATTAATCCCAGAGTCATCAATGGTATTAAATGAGGCAGTAGCATCTTTCTGCAAATTCAATTAAAGAATTAAATTTATACAACATTTTAAGAATTGCTCTTAGTAATTATTTGAACCATACTACTTCGGGAAATTTTCTATTTTGTGGTCTGATGATAAAAAAGAACTATCAGGGCAAATTGCTGAAAATAAAAAATGAATGTGTAAGGACTATTTCAATAACTTTCTTTTTTGAAAATTAAAGAACTAGATCAAATATTAATAATAGTACCAATAAATATGTAATACATATAATTCAAAAATCAATACATATATATATGCTTTTTGTAAAGTTGTTTAAATCAATATTGTGTAGAAAATGAGGTAACTGCCATATCTTTTTGGGAAAATTTTAAACTAAGAGTGAATTAAAAATTTGTTTCATGTATTATTACCTTAAATATAGTATTTAATCCTGGGAAAGAATCAAATGTTGTGAGATAAAAATCATGTACTGTTTTCCAATCTCCTGTAGACTTAACTTTTTCCATATCTTCCCTAAAATGAAAACACATATTTATCATATATAGATAGAAATATTATTCAGATAGACACAGCATTCCTTTATACAAATATATGTCACCAAATATGCAATTTAAAATACTGAAACAGAATAAAGAAAGCTCTCCCAGTTAGTTAATGAAAATATGGTTTGTGAATTTATAATTCTTAACTGGATTAAAAGGTTAATTCGGTTTCAAGTTTCCCATTTACCCACTTTTAAAAAAAGCTTATTCTTGACATGTCCCTTCTAATTATTACTCTCTTTCCTTTCTTTCATAGTCAAACTTCTGGAGATTTTGTTTACACTTTGTGTCTCTGCTTTCTTATTCCCATCAAGTCCTTCAAATTATGCATTTTTGTTTTCTGAATAGTAACATATTTCATAGAACACTGCATAGTAGCTGAATTCTTATTTCTTAAAATGAAAACATTTTATTACTTTATCATCACCTTTATCTTTTTTTTTTTTTTTTGCCTGTTTAGACTCAGATTCTCTTTCTTAAGTGTTTCCTTTCTTTTGTTACAACATATCTAAGCCTAAATTGTTATTCATGCATTGGTTTTCACCTTCCACTAGACACCTTCCAAAAGACATCTTGTCTTTTCTGTCTTCTTTCTTGGCTAATAATGACCCACAAGTTCAATTAATTTCTCACGCAAAGATATTAAATCAAATAAAGCCCTGACATGCAGATGACACTAGGTCTATATGGAAGAATGAGTTGAAACTTACTGAAAATCTTTCATAGTTTTGGGCTGGACAGGAAGGACAGGTTCTGCAGGGATTGGGGCCTTCGTTTCAGATGATAATGTATCTATAGGGATACGCTGCTTTTGTCTAACATCAAGGCAAACTGGTGGTAGGTCTCTTACTGTGAAGTATAAGAAAGTATTCAATATTATTAGTCACAAAATCCTTCCAAATTAAAAAGTGCCAGGCTAATTCAACATGAACAGAAAACAAACTATTTTGTATTGTATTCATTCTGGGATCATGTAACAGAAAAACCTATCATAGTGAAGTGCACCTACTAATGGTCTTATCCCCACTCTTTCATTTCACAATAGCTGTTAGGCTGTACCTTACCTCCAGGTAAGTACTTAATAAAGCTTTTCCCTATCTCCCTCCTCACCTAAAAGTTGTCTTTGAAGGAATACTTTAGTGAGGCTCAACATTAATGTTTATAAGCTTTTTTAATAAATGCAAGTCATATATGTCCTCTGTAATTCTTTGTTGGAGCATTAGCATGACATTTTTAAACACTTTTCCTTTTGGGGAAATATTCACCAAGGTGCTGCTTGTCCTTTTGTTATATATCATAATCTATTAATTGTAAAATAAAACATATATAGAAAAAAGCCTCAAAACAAATGTATGGTTTAATGAGTTATTAAAGGCAAACTTATAATCTTTGAAATCACTAACTTGTTAAGGAATAGAGTATTACCAGCCTTCCCTTTGCTCCAATTACCCACAAGTTGAAGAGTTTCTGCCTATTTTCTAATTTCTCTCAAATTCTTTTTATTTCTTTTTTCATTTCTCTCTAAATTTTACACATTTTCTTCTTTTCATCTTTTGGGTCTCTTAAGGCTGTATACTTTTGCTTCTTTGTTCCTTTCTGGAGGTACTAGGGATCAAACCCAGAGTCTTGCCCATCTAAAGTGCTATTTCCAGAAACACCGAACTAAATCATTTCCAGCTATTTTTGTGTTCTTTTTGGCTTATTTCTAATTTAAAAAAATTTTTCTAATTCTTTCACTTATTATCTCCCCTTACCTCTCTGAGTTTTTTACAATTCTGACTTATGTTGTTCTTTGAAGCATTATATCATATTCTTAATGTATTTTTGTGGATTTTGAAATAGGATTTTTCTTCTATTTTTGTGGGCATGTATCTGATGTGTTTTTAACTGTCTGAATGGCTGTTAACTTAGTTCCTTATTCTCTTTATCATAATAAAAAATTCTGTAATTAAAAATTATAAAATTTGAACACCTGGTCCTAATTTGCCCAGTATAGCACACCTTTCTGAGACAGGCACACAGGTCCCTGTGCTCATTTCTCAGGACCTCTGAGGAGAGAGGTTCCTGGTTAGGAAGTCAAAAGGGAAGGGGCAGGAGAGATACAATTTAGAGAATAAATTATAGACCAAGAATTGTGGGGTCCACAGTGAGGGAAGGGGCTAAGACCAGGCTCCTGCATCACAAGAGTACACTGCAAAGGAGAGTGCTGCCTCCAGGAGTTCCACCTCCAAGTCTAATCCTCCCACCTTAGTAACTGTCATTATCCTGACGGTTGACTTACCAGCAAACTCCAGATAACCCTATCAGAAGAGAAGGAAAGCAGAGAAGATACTAAACTCCAACAGAAACAATTGTGCAATTTTCCTTCAAGACTCTGTTCCCCCATTTTTTTCTTTTTTCTTTTTTTCATTTCCCACACACACATCATCATTTTTTAATTGTTCTATTTAATTATATATGACAGCAGAATGCATTTTAATTCATTGTACACAAATGGAGTACAACTTTTCATTTCTAAGGTTGTACATGATATAGAGTCATACCAATTATGTAATCATACATATACATAGGCTAATAATGTATGTCTCATTCCACCATCTTTCTTTCCCCCTGTTCCCTCCCCTCCCCTCATTTCCCTCTACACAATCTATTCTTCCCTTGCCTCCCCTACACCGTTATGTATAAACATCCACTTATCAGAGAAAACATTCAGCCTTTGGTTTTTTGGGATTGGCTTATTTCACTTAGCATGATATTCTCCAGCTCCATCCATTTACCTGCAAATGCCATAATTTTATTAGTCTTTATGGCTGAGTTATATTCTATTGTGTATACATACCATAGTTTCTTTATCCATTCATCTATGGAAGGGCATGTAGGTTCATTCTGCAATCTGGCTATTGTGAATTGAGCTGCTATAAACATTGATGTGGCTGCATCACTATAGTATGCTGATGTTAAATCCTTTGGGTATAGGCCAAGGAGTGGGACAGCTGGGTCAAATGGTGGTTCCATTCCAAATTTTCTGAGAAATCTCCATATTGCTTTCCAGAGTGGCTGCACCAATTTGCAATCCCACCAGCATTGTATGAGTTTATCTTTTCCCCCACATCCTCGCCAACACCTATTGTTGCTTGTATTCTTGATAATAGCCATTCTAATTGGACTGAGATGAAACCTTAGGGTAGATTTGATTTGCATTTCTCTAATTACTAGAGATGCTGAACATTTTTTCAAATATCTGTTGACTGCTTGTATATCTTCTTTGGTGAAGTGTCTGCTCAGTTCCTTAGCTCATTTATTAATTGGGTTATTCCCCATCATCTTTGAAATCAAGTAATTTTCATGCATCAGGTTAACGACGACAGGGACATTTGAATAGTGTATTACAGGTTTATTGTACATTCCTTTTCTTTTTTTTTAATCACTCTATTTTCTTCTTATTTATTTGTTTCCTCAGAGTCTCTTTCTCTCTTTTCTCCTGCTAACAACCAACTTCTTTTGATTCCTCTTTCACTCTTCCTATAATCTAGTGCCTCTATATTCTCACTTCCTAACTCATTAAATCACATCCTACACACCTGCCCTGTCTTTTCTTTGTTCACCATTAGAAATTGTAGACCTTATTGCAAACCTATTGTTTATGCTGTAGGTAATAATGGCACATATCATCTCTGTTTATTATGACAATACTGTTAATGTCTTAATAGTGGCTATTTGGTTTAAGGCTGTATATTGTTTGCATTGGGTGCTATTAATATTGATCTCCCCCTTAAAGGTGAAGTATTGGAAACCTGCAGGAACACTATAAATCTATAGGGTGGATACTGTAATACCTTGGATCTGAACTGCTAGAGGGCAAGATAAATGAACAACATAAAAAAAAAAAAAAAAAAAACAAGGAAGAAATGCCCCAAACAAACCAAGATGCTATTAATAGAATTCATTGACAGCATGGTAGAAGAGATGTCAGAAAAGGAGTTCAAATGTTCATAATTAAAATGATTCACAAAGTAAAGCTTGATATAAGAGAGCAAATGCAGGATGCAAAAGATTATTTCAACAAAGATTCTGAAAAATAATCAAATGAAGGAAACAATAAATTAAATTAAAAACTCAATGGAAAGCATCACCAACAAACTAGATCACTTGGAAGACAGAACCTCACACAATGAATTAAAAATACTTAATCTTGAAAATAAAGTTGATCACACAGAGAAGATAGTAACAAATCGTGAACAGAGCCTCCAAGAATTACAGGATAACATGAGAAGACTAAATTTAAGAATTACTGGGATTGAGGAAGGCACGTATAAAAACCAAAGGAATGAACAATCTATTCACTGAAATAATGTCAGAAAATTTCCCAAACCTGAAGAATGAAATGGAAAATCAAATACAAAAGGTTTACATGACACAAAATGTACAAAATTACAACAGATTCACCTTAAGATCCACTATAATGAAAATGCCCAACATACAAAATAAGAATAGAATTTTAAAGGTTACAAGAGAAAAATATCAGATTATATATAGGGGGACCAATACTAATATCAGCAGATTTCGCAACTCAGACCTTAAAAGCTAGGAGGTCCTGGAACAATATATACCAAGCTGTGAAAGAACATGGAAGCCAACCAAGAATCTTATATCCAGCAAAACTAACCTTCGGATTAGACAAAATGAAAACCTTCTATGATAAACAAAAATGAAGAGAATTTACAAATAGAAAGCCTGTATCATAAAACATTCTCAGCAATGAGGAGGAAATGAAAAACAACAGTGAAAGTCAACAAAGGAAGGAACTACACTAAAGGAAAAGCCAATCAAACCAAGTCAAGTTAAAAACCAAAATAAGCCAAAGTGACTGGGAATACAAATCATATCTCAATAATAACCCTAAATGTTAATGGCCTAAACTCATCAATCTAAAGACATAGACTGTCAGATTGCATTAAAAAAAAAAAAGACTCAACAATATGCTGCCTTCAAGAGACTTGACTCATAGGAAAAGACTATCCATAGACTGAAGATGAAAGGATGGGAAAAAAACATATCATGCAAATAGATTCAGTAAAAAAGTCTAGGTTTCCAGGTTTCCATCCTCATATCAGACAAAGTGTACTTCAAATCAAAGTCAGTCAGAGGGGATAAAGAAGGACATTTCATACTGCTTAAGGGAATCATAAATCAACAAGACATAACAATCATAAATATTTATGCCCCAAACAATACAGCATCTATGTAAATCAAAGAAACCCTTCTCAATTTCAGGAATCAAATAGACCACAACACAATAATACTGGATGACTTTAACAAATCTCTCTCACCACTGGATAGATCCTCCAAACAAAAACTGACCAAAGAAAACATAGAACTCAATAACACTATCAATAATTTAGACTTAACAGACATATATAGAATATTTCATCCATCAATGAGCGATACACATTTTCTCAACAACATATGAATCCATCTTTAGATGGATAGACCATATATCATGCCACAAAGCAACTCTCAGCCAAAAAAAAAAAAAAAATAGAATTACTACCCTGCATTCTATCAGATCACAAGGGAATGAAAGTAGAAATCAATAATAAAATAAAAAATAGAAAATACCCCAACACCTGGAGACTAAATAATGTGCTACTGAATGATGCATGGATAGCAGAAGATATCAGGGAGGAGATAAAACATTCTTAGAGGTAAATAAGAACACCAATACAACATATCAAAATCTCTGGGACACATTGAAAGTTGTACTAAGAGGAAAGTTCATTGCAGTGAGCTCATTCAATAAAAGAATAAAAAGTAAACAAATAAAAGACCTAATATTACATCTCAAAGTCCTAGAAAAAGAACACATCAACACCAAAAGTAGAAGACAGGAAATCATTAAAATCAGAGCTGAAATCAATGAAATTGTAACAAAGAAACAATTCAAAAAATTGACAAAAAGTTGGTTCTTTGAAAAAAAAAATTGATAAACCCATAGGCACACTAACAGGAGAGAGAAAACTCAAATTATTAAAATTTGTGATGAAAGAGGAAATATCATGATAGACACTACTGAAATACAAAGCATAATTAAAAGCTATTTTGAAAATATATACTCCAACAAAATAGAAAATCTTGAAGACACTGACAAATTTCTAGAGACATATGATCTACGCAAACTGATACAGGAGGAAACACACAATTTAAACAGATCAATTTCAAGCAATGAAATAGAAGATGCCATCAAAAGTTTACCAACCAGGGGCTCGGCCACAGGTAACCTGCGGGAGTCGGGAGCGCAGCGGGGCGTGCAGGCGGCTGGAGGCGGCGGCGCTGGGCTGCGCCGAGGCCCGGGGGCCGCCGAGCCAGCAGAAGCCGGTCCCATCGTCTGCCCTCGCTCCCTACCCTGTGGCATGCATCTGTCCCTGCGGCGTGGACCTCCGGTGTGGGAGAGAAAGGACTCAGGACTCAAGAAGAGGAGATATAGAGAGCCTTGGGACCAACTCACAGCAGCCGGGCGAGAATCTCCCACTGGGCAGGCGTCCCGGACGGGGCAGGAGTCCTGGACGGGGCGGTAGCCCCAAAAGCAGGGATCTTTGCAAAGTAGAACTGCCGGTGAGGCGCCCCTCCCCCCGCCGGAGCAGTGATCGCAGACAGCTGGGAGCATTGAAGAGGGGGCTGCCCAGAGGAGAAGAAGAAATACGGGCTCGGCACGTCACTTGGAATTGGATCAGCTGCGCCAGGGCTCCGGGCGGCTATCCGGAGGAGCAGCATGGACTCAGGACTCAAGAAAAGGAGATATTGAGAGACTTGGGACCAACTCAAAGCAGCCGGGTGAGTGTTTCCCACTGGGCAGGCGGTCGGGGCGGTAGGCCCCGGACAGGGCGGTAGCCCCGAAAGCAGGGATCTTTGCAAAGTAGAACTGCCGGCGAGGCGCCCCTCCCCCCGCCGGAGCAGTGATCGCACACAGCTGGGAGCATTGAAGAGGTGGCTGTTCACCACAGCGCTTGGACTCGGCGCAACCCACCTGCGCTCTGGGAGGCTGCCCAAAGGAGAAGGTGCTTGGTGAGCTGTTTGGACTGAACGTGACCAACCCTGAACACAGGGGGCTGCCCAGAGGAGAAGGAGAAATACGGGCTCGGCACGTCGCTTGGAATTGGAGGAGCTGCGCCAGGGCTCTGGGCGGCTATCCGGTGGAACAGCATGGTGAGTGGTTTGGTCCCAGAGCATCCGCTCCTGAACATAGGGGGGTTGTCTGGAGAAGGAGGAGGAGCGCGGCGGGGTGCTTGGGCTCGAAGTGACTGCACCAGGGCTACGGGAGGCAGTCGGGACAAGAAGGTGCACAGTGAGTTCTTGGGACTCGTGACGCACCAGATCTCTGGGTAACTGCCTGGTGGAGAAAGTGGTGCGTGGTGGGTCACTTGGTCTTAGAGCGACCGCACGGAACAACAGGTGGCTGCCGGAGGAAAAGGCGTGTGGCGGGTCACTGGGACTCGGAGCGATTGTAAGGGGCTCCAGGTGGCTGCTCAGAGGAGGGGCCGCATAGCCAGGCGAAAAGTGCAGAGCAGGGTCCTAGACGGCTTCTTGGTGGAAGGGCCCCACAGACAAACTGAGGGGCGGAGCGAAGGCTCCAGGACTGCAGGCAGCTTCTCTGAGGAGAGGCAGCTGAAGGAGATTCGTTTGTGAAGGGTGAGGCTTCCAGGCCCAGGAGGTAGGTCCGGGTCCCTGGGATCATTGCAGAAGAAGGCTGCCCAGCCCAGGTGGTAGTTGTGAATTGAACGGAACCTCTGGGAGGAAAACCGACCAGCGAGACCTCCCCACCGGGTGACTCCTCCCTGTTGGGTGAGGTTCTCCCAAAAGGACTGTAAAATCAGAGACACAGGCCCAAACTGGTCTTGCATCAGCCCACAACCTACTTCCCTTCTGGATGACCATTCATCAGCAAGTGAAGGTACCTCTGCCCACTAGCAGGGAATATACCCCACCAGAAGGCCACCACCCCTAGGGAGTCAGCTCCCTTGTGGAGCACTGCATTATCAACTTCCTCCAAGATTTCAGGCTACTGAAGACTAAGAGGGGATATAATAGAAATCTTCAGGGATATTATAAGACAATAGAGGAAATCTGCAATATCACAGCGGTCAACTGATACCTGAACAATATGAGAAAACAAGGAAAGAAAATGCTGCAAACAAATCTAGATGTTACAGCAATGAAACCCAACGACAGCATGGCAGAAGAAATGACAGAAAGGGAGTTCAGAATGTACATAATTAAAATGCTCAGGGAAGCAAATGACGAGATGCAAGAGCAAATGCAGGCACTGAATGATCGCACCAAACGACAGTTAAAAGAGCAAATACAGGAAGCAAAAGATCACTTCAATAAAGAGTTAGAGATATTGAAAAAAACCAAACAGAAATCCTTGAAATGAAGGAAACAATAAACCAAATTAAGAACTCCATAGAAAGCATAACCAATAGAATAGAACACCTGGAAGACAGAACATCAGACATTGAAGATAAAATATTTAACCTTGAAAACAAAGTTGAACAAACAGAGAAGATGGTAAGAAATCATGAACAGAATCTCCAAGAACTATGGGATATCATGAAGAGGCCAAATTTGAGAATTATTGGAATTGAGGAAGGCTTAGAGAAACAGACCAAAGGAATGAACAATCTATTCAATGAAATACTATCAGAAAATTTCCCAAATCTGAAGAATGAAATGGAAGATCAAGTACAAAAGGCTTATAGGACTCCAAATATACAAAATTACAACAGACCCACACCAAGGCACATTATAATGAAAATGCCCAACATACAAAATAAAGACAGAATTTTAAAGGCCGCAAGAGAGAGGAATCAAATTACATTCAGGGGGAAACCAATACGGATATCAGCAGATTTTTCAGTCCAGACCCTAAAAGCTAGAAGGGCCTGGAACAACATTTTTCAAGCCCTGAAAGAAAATGGATGCCAACCAAGAATCTTATACCCAGCAAAACTTACCTTCAAATTTGATGATGAAATAAAATCCTTCCATGATAAACAAAAGCTAAAAGAATTTACAAAAAGAAAGCCAGCATTACAGAACATTCTCAGCAAAATATTCCATGAGGAAGAGATGAAAAACAAAGAAACAAATCAGCAATGGGAGGAACCATCCTAAAGGAATTGTCAAATAAAGGAAGAACCAAGTCGTCTCAAAATAAATAAATAAATAAATAAATAAGATGAACCAAAAGACCGGGAATACTAATCATATCTCAATAATAACCCTGAATATTAATGGCCTGAACTCATCAATCAAAAGACATAGACTGGCAGATTGGATCAAAAAGAAAGATCCAACAATATGTTGCCTGCAAGAGACTCACCTCGTAGAAAGAGATACACATAGACTAAAGGTGAAAGGATGGGGGAAAACATATCATGCACATGGACTCAGCAAAAAAGCTGGGGTATCCATCCTCATTACAGATAAGGTGGACTTCAAGTCAAAACTAGTCAAAAGGGATAAAGAAGGACATTACATACTGCTTAAGGGAACCATAAATCAGCAAGACATAACAATCATAAACATCTATGCCCCAAACAGTGGCTCATCCATGTATGTCAAACAAATCCTTCTCAATTTCAGAAACCAAATAGATCATAACACAATAATACTAGGTGATTTTAACACGCCTCTCTCACCACTGGACAGATCTTCCAAACAAAAATTGAACAAAGAAACCATAGATCTCAATAACACAATCAATAATTTAGACTTAACGGACATTTATAGAATATACCATCCAACCAAGAGTGAATACATTTTCTTCTCAGCAGCACATGGATCCTTCTCTAAAATAGACCATATATTATGCCACAAAGCTAATGTAAGCAAATACAAGAAGATAGAGACACTACCTTGTATTCTATCAGATCATAATGGTTTGAAGTTAGAAATAAATGAAAGAGTAAAAAACAGAAGCTACTCCAACACCTGGAGATTAAACAGTATGCTATTACATGATGAATGGATAACAGAAGATATTAGGAAGGAAATTAAAAAATTCCTAGAGGTAAATGAGAACAAAGAAACATCATATCAAAATCTTTGGGACACTATGAAAGCAGTACTTAGAGGAAAATTTATTTCATGGAGCGCATTCAATAAAAGAAGTAAAAATCAACAAATAAACAACCTAACACTTCAGCTCAAAGCCCTAGAAAAAGAAGAACAGACCAACACCAAAAGTAGTAGAAGACAGGAAATAGTTAAACTCAGAGCTGAAATCAACGAAATTGAAACAAAAGAAACTATACAAAAAATTGACAAAATAAATAGTTGGTTCTTTGAAAAAATAAACAAAATTGATAAACCCTTAGCCACTCTAACAAAGAGAAGACGAGAGAAAACCCAAATCACCAAAATTCGGAATGAACAAGGAAATATCACAACAGACACGATTGAAATACAAAACATAATTAGAAGCTATTTTGAAAATCTATATTCTAACCAAATAGAAAATTTCGAAGACATCAACAGGTTTCTAGAGACATATGAACTGCCTAAATTGAACGAGGAGGACATACAAAATTTAAATAGATCAATTTCAAGTAATGAAGTAGAAGAGGTCATCAAAAGCCTACCAACAAAGAAAAGTCCAGGACCAGACGGGTTCTCAGCCGAGTTCTACAAAATCTTTAAAGAAGAGCTCATTCCAATACTTCTCAAAGTATTCCATGAAATAGAAGAGGAGGGTACCCTCCCAAACTCATTCTATGAAACCAATATTACCCTGATACCCAAGCCAGACAGAGATAAATCGAGGAAACAAAATTTCAGACCGATATCATTAATGAACATTGACGCAAAAATTCTCAATAAAATTTTAGCAAATCGCATACAAAAATATATTAAAAAGATAGTGCACCACGATCAAGTGGGTTTTATCCCAGGGATGCAAGGTTGGTTCAACATCCGGAAATCAATAAATGTAATTCACCATATCAATAGACTTAAAGTCAAGAACCACATGATTATTTCAATAGATGCAGAAAAAGCATTTGATAAAATACAACACCCCTTCATGCTCAAAACACTAGAAAAAATAGGGATAGTGGGAACATTCCTTAACATTGTAAAGGCCATCTATGCTAAGCCCATGGCTAATATCATTCTAAACGGTGAAAAACTGAAAGCATTCCCCCTAAAAACTGGTACAAGGCAGGGATGCCCTCTTTCACCACTCCTATTCAATATCGTTCTTGAGACTCTAGCCAGAGCAATTAGACAGACCAAGGAAATTAAAGGAATACGAATAGGAAAAGAAGAACTCAAACTATCCCTATTTGCGGATGATATGATTATATACTTAGAGGAACCAGGAAATTCCACCAGAAAACTGTTAGAACTCATAAGTGAATTCAGTAAAGTAGCAGGTTACAAGATCAATGCTCATAAATCCAATGCATTTTTATACATAAGTGAGGAATCCTCAGAAAGAGAAATTATGAAAACCACCCCATTCACCATAGCATCGAAAAAAATAAAATACTTGGGAATCAATCTCACAAAAGAGGTAAAAGACCTCTACAATGAGAACTACAGAACACTAAAGAAAGAAATCGAAGAAAACCTTAGAAGATGGAAAGATCTCCCATGTTCTTGGATAGGCCGAATTAATATTGTCAAAATGGCCATACTACCAAAAGTGCTATACAGATTCAATGCAATCCCAATTAAAATCCCAATGACGTACCTTACAGAAATAGAGCAAGCAATCATGAAATTCATCTGGAAGAATAAGAAACCCAGAATAGCTAAAGCAATCCTTCACAGGAAAAATGAAGCAGGGGGTATCGCAATACCCGAACTTCAACTTTATTAGAAAGCAATAGTAACAAAGACGGCATGGTATTGGTACCAAAATAGACAGGTAGATCAATGGTACAGAATAGAGGACACGGACACAAACCCAAATAAATACAACTTTCTAATACTAGACAAAGGCGCCAAAAATATGCAATGGAGAAAAGATAGCCTCTTCAACAAATGGTGCTGGGAGAATTGGAAATCCATATGCAACAGAATGAAACTAAACCCATATCTCTCACCCTGCACAAAACTCAACTCAAAATGGATTAAGGACCTTGGAATCAGACCAGAGACTCTGCAGATTATAGAAGAAAAAGTAGGTCCCGATCTTCAACATGTCGGCCTAGGACCAGACTTCCTCAACAGGACTCCCATAGCACAAGAAATAAAAGCAAGAATCAATAACTGGGATAGATTCAAACTAAAAAGCTTTCTCTCAGCAAAGGAAACTATCAGTAATGTGAAGAAAGAGCCTACAGAGTGGGAGAATATCTTTGCCAATCATACTTCAGATAGAGCACTAATCTCCAGAATCTATAAAGAACTCAAAAAACTCTACACCAAGAATACAAATAATCCAATCGACAAATGGGCTAAGGAAATGAACAGACACTTCACAGAAGAAGATGTACAAGCAATCAATAAACATATGAAAAATGTTCAACATCTCTAGTAATAAGAGAAATGCAAATCAAAACCACCCTAAGATTCCATCTCACCCCAATTAGAATGGCGATTATCAAAAATACAAGCAACAGGTGTTGGCGAGGATGTGGGGAGAAAGGTACACTCATACATTGCTGGTGGGGCTGCAATTAGTGCAGCCACTCTGGAAAGCAGTGTGGAGATTCCTTAGAAAACTTGGAATGGACCCTCCATTTGACCCAGCTATCCCACTCCTTGGCCTATACCCAAAGGATCTAAAATCAGCATACTACAGAGATACAGCCACATCAATGTTCATAGCTGCTCAATTCACAATAGCCAGACTATGGAACCAACCTAGATGCCCTTCAATTGATGAGTGGATAAAGAAACTGTGGTATATATACACAATGGAATATTACTCAGCCATAAAGAATGACAAAATTATGGCATTTGCAGGCAAATGGATGAAATTGGAGAATATCATGCTAAGTGAGATGAGCCAATCTCAAAAAGACAAGGGACGAATGATATCGCTAATAAGTGGAGGATGACACATAATGGGGGGAAGGGAAGGGTTAGTGTTAGGGTTAGAGTTAGGGTTAGGGAGGGGGGCAAGTATGGAGGAAGAAAGTACTGTATAGAGGGTAAAGAGGGATGGGAGGGGTGGGGGGAAGGGGAAAAAATAACAGAATGAATCAAACAACATTATTGTTTGTGGATTTATGATTACACAAATGGTATGCCTTTGCGCCATGTACAAACAGAGAGGCAACATGTATCCCATTTGTTTACAATAAAAAAAAAAAAAAAAAAAAAAAGTTTACCAACCAGGAAAAGCCCAGAACCAGATGGTTTCTCAGTTGAGTTCTACAAACCTTCAAAAAAGAACAAATACCAATACTCCTTAAAGTATTCTATTCCATGAAATAGAAAAGGGGGAACCCTTCCAAACTCATTCTATGAAGCTAGTATCACTCTGATACAAAAACCAGACAAAGACACATCAAGGAAAGAAAACTTCAGACCAATGATGAACACAGATCCCTGATGAACAAAGATGCAAGAGTTCATAACAAAATTCTGGCAAATTGCATACAAAAACATTAAAAAGAGTGCACCATGGTCAAGTAGGGTTCATCCCAGGGATGCAAGGTTGGTTCAACATTCAGAAATCAATAAATGTAATTCATCACATCAATTGACTTAAAGTTCATATTATGATCATTTCAATGGATGCAGAAAAAACATTTGATAAAATACAGCACCACTTTATGTTCAAAACACTAGGAAAAATGGGGACAGTAGGAACATACCTCAACATTTTAATAACTATCTATGCTAAGCCCAAGGTCAACATCATTCTAAATGGAGAAAAATTGAAAGTATTCCCTCTAAAACCTGGAACAAGACAGGATGCCCTCTTTCACCACTTCTATTCAACATCATCCTTGAAACTCTAGCCAGAGCAATCAGACAGATGAAGAAATTAAAGGGATATGAATAGGAAAAGAAAAACTCAAACTATCACTATCTGCCAATGACATGATTTTATATTTAAAAGATCAAAAAAATTACACCAGAAAACTTCTAGAACTCATAAATGAATTCAACAAAGTAGCAGGATATAAAATCAACACTCATAAATCTAATGCATTTCTATTCGTAAATGATGAATCCTCTGAAAGAGAAATTAGGAAAACTACCCATTCATAATAGCCTAAAAAAAAAAAAAACAAACTTGGGAATCAATCTAACAAAAGAGGTGAAAGACCTCTACAGTGAAAACTACAGAACACTAAAGAAAGAAATTAAAGAAAACCTTAGAAGATGGAAAGATCTCTCAAGTTTTTGGATAGGCAGAATTAATATTGTCCAAATGGTCATACTACCAAAAGTGCTGTGGCGGGCGAAACCCAGGGCCCAGAGTTACACCATGTGCATCTAAAGATGGCGACTGGCAGAGAGCAAATGGCGTCCTGATTATGCCTGGAGAGAGGCAGGAAGCGTTTACAATTGGCTGTATGATAATCAGTTCAGCCGCCTAGTGCGTGGACAGATATACTTTACGTGTATGCTTGAGGGAGTGATCACTTGACCTTTAACAGGATTGGATGGACATATCTGGTTATAATTGCTTATGCATGAGACTGCTTATATATTGAGGGTGTGTTATCTGAATAAACGGGAAGCTGCTTCATGAACTTCTGAAGAGTACATGTCTTTTGTCCCGCTGGTCGGGCTGAAAGAGCAAGAAGCTGCACGAGCCGCTTGCAGCAACCCAGGCTAAGAAGTGGCGGTTTTCCATAAGTGGTGGCCCGGACTGGGATCAGACAAGGATTGGACTGGGAATTGGTGAGCGCTCAGATAAATAAAAGACAGTTTCGCTAGCGTAATTAACGAAAAGGTTTCCCTAGTTGAGGAAACGGTTGCCTTAAGGTTTTAACGGAAGGGTCTCCTAGAGAGGGAGCGTAACAGAAGATTCTCCTAGAGAGGGAATATATTGAAAGGCTGTCCCAAGAGACGGTGAAAGACGTCCCATAACAAACATATGTAAGTTGCTATTTGTGTTACCTTTCCTTGTTTGGTTTCTGTTTGTTGTTGTTGTAGCGATGTGTACATTAGTTCGTTTCTGTCTGACTTCCAAAAAACCAAAATTTCAAAAACAGTTAAGAGAAGGGGAAAAGATATTAGAAACTGTAAAAAAAGAACAATCAAGTCGAGTTTATGAAAGAGAAAGTAGATGTTCAGGCCTCTGTGCCTCCACCAGAGCAGTATTAACTCCAGAGATGGGAGTACAGCCAATACCAACTTCAGTTGTCGGCCCATTACATAAAGGAACAGTGGGACTAGTTCTGGGGAAGAGTTCTTCTGCTTTAAAAGGATTAAATATTGTCCCTGGAGTTATAGACCCTGATTTTACAGGAGAAATAAAAATCCTTGCTTCTTCACCAAGAGGTGTAGCAATAATAGCTCAGGGTAATCGCATAGCACAATTGTTGGTCTTACCCAGCTGCCATGATCAATATCCATCAAAAAATATTATTAGGGGAAATAAAGGGTTAGGTTATACTGGCCAAAATATGGTCATGTTAACATGGGGTTTAGAAGATAGGCCTATGACAAAGTTAATGATAGAAGGCAAGAGTTTTGAGGGCTTATTAGATACTGGGGCTGACAAAAGTATTATCAAAATTACAGAATGGCCAAAAGCCTGGCCACTTCAACAGGCAGATCAGACTTTGAGGATTGGGTATAGCTTCCAATCCTAACAAGAGTGCAGCCATATTAAAATGGAAGGATAAAGAAGGTCATAGTGGTATCATGCAACCTTATGTCCTTGAACATCTCCTGGTAAACTTATGGGGGAGAGATATCATGGAACAGATGGATTTACATCTCACATCGGAGATCCCATACGGTAATCCAAAAGCTAATCAAATGATGTTAGCCCAAGGACACATATGGGGAAAAGGTCTTGGGAAAAATAGTCAAGAACCTACTTCACCCATTTTAGTTACTCCAAAACAAGATAGAAAGGGATTGACTTTTCATTAGGGGCCACTGAAGCAATTAAAATAACATGGAAATCTGATAAACCTGTCTGGGTCCCTCAGTGGCCCCTCTCAAAAGACAAATTAGAAGCAGCCCAGCAATTGGTTAATGAACAACTAGAGGCTGGACACGTGAAACCATCCACCTCTCTTTTCAACACACCAATATTTATAATAAAAACGAAATCAGGAAAATAGAGGCTCTTACATGATCTAGGAGGAGTAAATTCTATTATGGAGCCCATGGGACCTATTCAATTAGGATTACCTACTTTATCGACTATCCCAGTTAATTGGCCCTCCATTGTAATTGACATAAAAGATTGTTTCTTTTCCATTCCGTTACATCCTTCAGACACCAAAAGGTTCGCATTTACTGTGCCCTCACTTAATAATAGCTCTCCTAATAAAAGATATGAATGGATAGTCCTCCCGCAAGGCATGGCCAATAGCCCTACCATGTGTCAAATATATGTAGGCAAGGCTATTGAACCCATATGCCTAGCAAACCCTCAACTTTTAATCTATCATTATATGGATGATATTTTGCTAGCTCATAAGGAAAAACCTGTCTTAGAGCAATGTTATAATTCCTTACTAAAGTCACTTGAAAGATGGGGCTTACATATTGCCATTAATAAAGTACAAATCGCAGACACCAAAAACTTCCTGGGAATAGATCCCAGGAAATCAAACTATGGTTAAACCCGCAAAAATTACCGTTCAGGTGGATGAGCTAAGAACTTTAAATGATTTTCAAAGACTTTTGGGTGATATTAATTGGATTAGACCTTACCTTCATTTACCCACCTCAAGTTTGGGTCCCCTGTTTGATATTCTTAAAGGTGATTCTGACCCTCTTTCTAAGCGAGTGCTTACCCCTAAGGCTCGAACAGCTCTCAAGCTTGTTGAAACAGCTATGGAAAAGGCTCATCTTGATCGTATTGACCTAACTAAGCCTTTATCATTCATTGTCTTGGCCACAAATAAGTTGCCCACAGGAGTGTTTTGGCAAAAGGGTCCTATTCTATGGGTTCACATGAATTATGCCCCTAACAAGGTCTCAGCCTTGTTTACTGAATCTGTGGCAGAATTAATCCGTAAGGTGTTAAAAGTATCCCTTTCCACCTTTGGATCACATCCCTCAACTATCACTACTCCATATACTACTGATCAGATACAATATCTTATTAATAATTCAAATTCATGGGCTATAGTCTTTACTAATACTTCTGCTGTGTTTGACAATCATTTGCCATCTGATCCTCTTCTCCAATTTTGGAGTCAACATCCTATAATTTTTCCTAAAGTCACCCAAAAAGAACCTATTACAGGAGCTACCCTTATATTTACTGATGGATCAAAAAATGGTACGGGTGCTATTACTATAGATAATGTTACAGAAACTCTGCACAACAAACGGAACTATTAGTAGCGATAGAAGTATTCAAAACCCACCATGAGCCTTTTAACCTATTCTCTGATAGCAAATACGTTGTTAATGCTGTTCAAAATTTAGAATTAACTGGTCTGATTTCCCTCACCTCCACTATTATTAAATATTTGCAAAGTTTACAAAAACTTATTTGGGACAGAAAAAATCCTTTTTTTATTGGGAATGTTCGGGCTCATACTGGCCTTCCAGGTCCTTTAAGTTTACACAATGATTTAACAGACATGGCCACCAGAGACTCACACATCTTTAATACGCTTGAAAATGCAAAAACTGTTCATTCCAAATTTCATGTAAATGCTTCCACTCTATGCACACGCTATAAAATTACTAAGGCAACAGCTCGGGATATAGTCAAGTCTTGTGCTAAATGTGTTACACTTATTCCTAACCCCTCGTTAGGAGTAAATTCAAAAGGGCTTCAGCCCAATCATATTTGGCAAGTGGATGAAACTCATCATTCAGAATTTGGAAAACTATAATTCATTCATGTGTCTATTGATACCTTTTTAGGATTTATTATGGCCTCTGCTCATACTGGAGAAAAAACCAAAGATGTAATAACACATTGTTTACACTCTTTCTCCATCCTAGGAGTTCCCAAACAAATTAAAACAGATAATGGTCCTGGATATATGTCCCAGGCCTTTAAATAATTTTGTTCCACCTTTGGTATTCAACATGTCACAGGAATTCCCTATAATCCTACTGGACAAAGCATTGTTGAGTGTGCCCATTTAATGCTTAAAAACATGCTTTATAAACAAAAAGGGGGGATAGGGGCATCATACAGATCCCCAAAAGACAAATTGTCTGTTGTCTTGTTCATTTTAAATTTTTTAAATCTTGATTCTGAGGGCCGATTGGCTGCTGACCATCATTCAGAGCCTAATAAAAAGCATTTACCTCAAGGGCTCTGGAAGGACATTCTATCAGGACAATGGAAATAATCTGGTATTAATCTGGACCCGAGGGTCTGTTTGTGTTTTCCCACAGGATGCACAATCACCGATTTGGGTGTCAGAGAGATTGGTCAAGGCCTCAACAGAGACCCCAAAACAGGAAGAAGATGAGGAGGCTTCTCCCGCTGATGGTGCTGGCGAATTCTCGCCAAGTTAATGGAGGAGACTCGCGTGAACTATGGGAGATAGTAAAGATGTGGCCCTATCCTGCACCCCTTACCAATTCCTCTATTCTATATCCTCCTATTTTTACAACAATTGGCCACATTTCTGCAGTCCACTGTTCTACGGGGAAAAGAATGGTTTGGGTTTTTGTCCAGGGGAGGACTCTTGTGTGTTGTATCTGTCCTGTGCATATACAAAATGCATATACATCCGCGCAGAGAAAAAGCCATTATTCGCCAAGCTCTCGTTGCAATTGATGCTGGCCCATTCCCCCAAGTCTGGTTAAATATGCTGGACCGGTAGTCAAAGACGGGTAAGATTCATGGGGAGCTCATACCAACCTAAGACAGGAAATGAGGGCTAGAGCCTCATTGTCCAATGATGGGTAAGGATGTTGCTCTGCCATGGACAACCTAAGACAGGCACGGTCCCTTTTATAAATAGAAAGGGGGAGTTGTGGTGGGCGAGACCTGGGGCCCAGGGTTACGCCATGTGCATCTAAAGATGGTGACTGGCAGAGAGCAAACGGCATCCTGATTATGCCTGGAGAGAGGCAGGAAGCGTTTACAATTGGCTGTATGATAATCAGTTCAGCCGCCTAGCGCGTGGACAGATATACTTTACATGTATGCTTGAGCGAGTGATCGCTTGACCTTTAACAGGATTGGATGGACATATCTGGTTACAATTGCTTATGCATGAGACTGCTTATATATTGAGGGTGTGTTATCTGAATAAATGGGAAGCTGCTTCATGAACTTCTGAAGAGTACATGTCTTTTGTCCCGCTGGTCGGGCAGAAAGAGCAAGAAGTGGCACAAACCGCTTGCAGCAACCCAGGCTAAGAAGTGGCAGTTTTCCGTAAAGTGCTATACAGATTCAATGCAATTCCAATTAAAATCCCAATGAAATACCTCATAGAAACAGAAAAAGCAGTCATGAAATTCATTTGGAAAAATAAGAGACCCAGAATAGACAAAGCAATCCTTAGCAGGAAGAATGAAGCAGGAGGCCTCACAATACCAGACCTTAACCTATACTACAGAGCAATAGTAACAAAAACGGCATGGTATTGGCACCAAAATAGATAGACCAATGGTAGAAAATAGAAGACACAGAGACAAACCCACATAAAAACAGTTATCTCATCCTAAACAAAGGTGCAAAAAACATACAATAGAGAAAAGATAGCCTCTTCAACAAATGGTGCTGGGAAAACTGGAAATCCATATGCAGTAAAATGAAATTAAACCCCTATCTCTCACCCTGCACTAAACTCAACTGAAAATGGAGCAAGGACCTAGGAATTTGATCAGAGACCCTGCACCAAATAGAAGAAAAAACAGGCCCAAATCTTCATCATGTCAGCTTAGGACTGGACTTCCTTAACAAGACTCCAAAAGCACAAGAAATAAAATAAAAAATCAGTGAATGGGATGGATTCAAACTAAAAGGCTTTTTCTCAGCAAAGGAAATAATCAATATCGTGAAGAGAAAGCCTACAGAGTGGGAGAAAAATCTTTACAACATGCACTTCAGATAGAGCACTAATCTCCAGAATTTATAAAGAAGTCAAAAAACTTTACAACAAAAATACAAAAATCCAGTCAATAAATGTGCTAAGGAACAGAGCAGACACTTGACAGAAGATGATATGCAATCGATCAACAAATATATGAAAAAATGTTTAAAACATCTCTAGTAATTAGAAAAATGCAAATCAAAACTACCCTACAGTTTCATCTCATCCCAATTAGAATGGCTATTATCAAGAATACAAGCAACAATAGGTGTTGGTGAGGATGTGGGGAAAAAGGTACACTCATACATTGCTGGTGGGATTACAAATTGGTGCAGCCACTCTGGAAAGCAGTATGGAGATTCCTTAGAAAACTTGGAATGGAACCACCATTTGATCCAGCTATCCCACTCCTTGGACTATACCCAAAGGACTTAAAAATCAGCATACTACAAGTGACTCAGCCATATCAATGTTTATAGCAGCTCAATTCACAATAGTTAGATTGTGGAACAAACCTACATGCCCTTCAACAGATGAATGGATAAAGAAACTATGGTACATATACACAATGGAATATTAGCCATAAAGACTAATAAAATTATGGCATTTGAAGGTAAATGGATAGAGTTGGAGAATATCATGCTAAGTGAGATAACCCAATCCCCCAAAACCAAAGGCCAAATGTTTTTCTGGTAAGTGGATGTTGACACATAATAGAAGGGTGGGGGCCAGGGGGTAAGGGAACAATGGAAGAACTTTGGATTGTGTAGACGGAAATGAGGGAAGCAGGAAGGAGGTAGAAAAGATGGTGGAATGAGACAGACATCATTACCCTATGTATATGTATGATTACATGAATTGTGTGACTCTACATCATGTACAACCATAGAAATGAGAAGTTGTACTCCATTTGTATACAATGAATCAAAACACATTCTGCTGTTATGTATAACTAAATGGAACAAACAATAAAAAATAGTCCCTAGCAAATAAAGTGTGATATTTCTCAATGACAAAAAAAAAATAAAATTAGAGAATTTGACCATGGTCCTTTCAATAATATTTATTCTTAAAGAACTGGTTTACTTCTGTCTTTTGTTTTTTATGCAGAATTCAAATATATAGTGGTTTTTCTTTATGAGATTTCCAGACCCTATGTCCCTCCTTCCACTTTCATTCAAACATCTTTAAACTCCATGATCTTTGTGCTGCTCAAATTTTATTCTAAGCTCTGTATGGGGCCCTGAATTGGAAGGAAGCGCTAGTTAGTCTGGAGAATTATCAAGAGTTTTATTGCTTTCTTTAGTCCTCAGCATGAGACTTCTGCATTCATCTGCTCTGGATGAAATGATGCCTGATTTCAGTCTTTGTTCTCAAATCATTCTCCTGAACTTCCCAGTCCACAGCTTTTGTTTATTCTGAAGCTCTCCTGTTTTAAGGTACACCAAAACACAGACCTGGGGGCTTTTTTCTGATGCCTTCTGCCCAGAAGTTAACACATGGAAAACTTAAAAGAGTTTTGGTGATTTGTCCTATTTTTTTTTTTTTTTTTTTTGTGGTGCTGGGGATTGAACCCAGAGTGCGAGGCAAGTACTCTACTAACTGAGCTATATGAGCTATATTCCCAGCCCTGTCCTGGTATCTTTTAGGGTTTATGTGGACAATTTATCAGCTAATTTTATTGTAAATGATGTCCATGATTTTAAATGAAGAAACCCAACACAGGGAGTTGATTATTTATTTCATTAATTTTCCCTTCTTTATTTCATACTGAAAACATTAAAGGCTATGACTTGAGTATAGCTTTGGCCTTATCCCATAAATTGTGATGCAGCCTTCTTATAGTTGTTTTTTCTGAAAACTTTAGGTTTACTTTCATTTTTTTAACCTTAGAAATCAAGAAGTTATTTAAAACACTTTAAAACCACTATTCTCAAATTTCTATTATTAGTTCTAGTTTCTTGACATTTCAGTTGAGAAAATAGACTATAAAACTTCTATTTTGTGAAATTTTATTTTTTAAACTCTTTTATTTGAAAGTTATAAAGTTAGTCTCAGAAAAACATCCTAATTAATGAGAAAATATTACAAGCATTCCCTTTTAAACAAGAGCAAGAAAATAAATAAATAATGCCAGGCATGGTGGCACACACCTGTAATCCCAGCAACTTGGGATGCTGAGGCAGGAGGACAGCAAGTTCAAGGCCAGCCTCAGCAACTGAGACCCTATCTTGAAATAAAAAATAAAAAGGACTGGGGATGTGACTTAGTGGTTAAGTGCCCCATGGTTCAATCTCTATTATAAAAAAAAAAAGAAAAGAAAAAAAAAAGAAAAAGAAAGAAAGGGGAAAAAAAAGAATAAGCACACTATCAGTACTTTCATTCAATACTGCTCTGGAGATCCCAGTTTGCGCATAAAAAAGATGTTAGAAACACAGGATAGAAAATAGGAAATAACATTTGTCACTTGCAAATGATCTTTTATAGACAGAGACAAATCCAAAAGAATTTATAGACACATAATTAGAAATAACAGAGTTTAGCAAAGTAGAGAGATTTAAAAAAATCCACAAAATCAACTGCACTTCTAAATACCAGCAACAAAAAAGTAGAAAACATAATTTAACAGAAAAAAATGTAAATCAAGGATATAATTCTGACTTCTATGCACTAAGTACTAATGAATGGAGTATTACTCAGCCATAAAGAAGAATGACATATGGCATTTGTTAGTAACTGGATAGAACTGTAGACTATCTTGTTAAGTGAAATAAACCAGTTACAAAAAGTCAAAAGTTGAATGTTTTCTCTGATTTGTGGAAGTTGATCTAAAATAAGGGGCCAGGGGTAAAATAAACAAAGAGAGAAAGGAAAAAAAAAAAAGAGGAGAGGGAATTTCATCTAAATAGAGGAAAAATCAGTGGAATAGAAGAAGGGGATTGAGGAAGAGGAAGAAGGGATGGGAAAAGGGAAGAACACGGAATAAATCTGACCAAACTTTCCTATGTACATGCATGGATGTGGTACAGTGGGTCCTGGCACTGGGTGCATTCATAGGACACTAATTAAAAAAAAAAAAAAGAGAGAGAGAGAGAGAGAAAAAGAAAGAGAAGAGTTGATGGAAAGGAGGGAGGAGGGGAGGGAGGGGTGGCAAGGAAGTGCTGGGAGCTGAATTGGAGCAGGTTGTGTTCCAAGCTTTTGTGATCATGTCAGGGTGTTTCCTGGTGTTATATTGAACTAAAATTAATAAATTTTTAAAAATGAAAGCTCCCCAGAGACAAAACAAAATTGTCGAGACAGTAAAGACCTAAGTAAATAGGAGGACACACCATGTTCATGGCTAGAAATGCTACCATAAAGAAGTCACTTTTCCTGGCAAATGCAGATTCCATGCAATTCAATAAAAATCCCAGCAATATTTTATAACTTGATAACTCATTCTAAAAGTTATATGGAAAACCAAAGGAGCAAGAATAACCTATATTGTTTCTAAGAAAAAGGAAAAATAAAAAGAAGAAAAAGAGATCATGTTCCACCAGATATCCAAACTTTTGAAGTTGTAATTCAGACTGTGTTTGACTGACACAGGATCAGATATATCAAATAATGGAACAGAGAACTCAAGAGTCATTACCAGATATCTATGAAACTTTAACATATTAAATATATGGCAGATTACCAGAGAAAAAGGGAAGAACAAGAAAACATGGTTAACACCAAGGAAACAAAATAAAGTTGGATTCTTATTTCACACCGTCTCTGGCCAAATGTATGAAGTTTTTAGTCAATCTGTCTTTTCAGTTCTATTTTCTTTTTCCTCTCCTCTGGTACTCTGATGATAAGAACGTAACATTTTTTGTTGTATTACCACAGGTCTCTGAGACTCTCTTAATTTTTTTTTCTTAGTCTACTTTCTTTCTACTCTTAAAATTTGGTAATTTCTATTCTATCTTCCAATTCTGTCTTCTCCACTCAGAGGTTGAGTCCATCCACTGTTTTTTACTTTGTTTAGTGATATTCTTAGTACTTCTAAATCAATAGAAAATATCAATATTTTATAGAGTTGAAATTCTACAATAATTAAATGTACATATATAGAACTTAATTCTACTCTAACATTATAGGGATATATTTTTAATTAAGCAAGCACAGCTATATCAATAATCACAGCACAGTAACATAGCTATAAGGTCTTCCTTCCTTCCTTCCTCTCCTTCCCACTTAGAGCATCTATTTTGGATCTATTATCAACTTCAATAGGCTAAAAAAATCTTCTTTAGTGTTTGGGTATATTTTAAACTAACTTTTATATCAAAAGAGTTTAGAGAGGCCAATTTTTCACACACAACAGAAATGGTTTTCAAACTTTACTGTACCTCAGAATTGTCCAGAAAGCTTGTTAAAACAAAGATTACTGGGCCCTCTCCAGAGTTTGTGGTTAAGCAGGGCTGGGGTGGGGCACAAGAATTTGACTTCTAACATGCTCCCAGGTGATGCTGATGCTGCTAAGTCTGCGAACCACAGTGAGAACCATTGAACCATTGAACCATTCAATAGTTTTAGATGAGAGGATAATGATGGCAGTAATACAGAAAATATTATTAAATTTCTTCATTATGTTTTATTTAATTAATTAATTTGATGCTGGAGATTAAACTCAGGGCTTTGCACATGCTAAGCAAGCACTCTACCACTGATCTGCATCACTAACCCTTTTCATATAATTTTGAGAAAGGTTCTTGTTCAGCTGCCCAGGATGACCTCATACTTGTAATTTTCCTGCATCAGCCTCCTGAGTTGCTGGGATTGATTATGTTTTATAATAGGCTTTAATTATGCTTTATAATTGATTTTATGTCCTTTACTAAATATGTAAATATCAGTAATTTGTACTGTAAGCATAAATTGAATATAAGTTCAATTTATCCACAAATGTTATCTTATGGATTATATTTAGAAATTTAATTAATAAGAAAGAAAAGGACATTTTAGCAGGAAGGAAATAAATGGATAGTTGTTTTCCTCTCTTTAACACCAGTCTTGTCATTGTTAACTCTATGGCTCCTCTACAGTTTTTCTTCCTTTTTCCTATCCCTTCCCACACACCTTTCCCAACCAGCTATAAACACCCACTATTAGATACAAACAGACTTATTCAAATATAAATTAAGTTATTCACTCACTGAGCACATATACACATTTTTTATACCCACACATTTTTATTAATACCATGATAGAAGAAGGGTGAAATCTGAGTTAGTAAGAGAAGAGGGTTTTGGCAGAGTCTGAATGGGGAGAATCTTATATAAGAGAAAGAATAATGCCAAGACCTAGAGGATTATATTGTGAGGTTAGGACCAGAGACCCAGATGGGATCTATTTTTGGTTCATAAGGTAACTTGGACTGAAGAATAATGAAGAATGTTAACATACTATGTTAATGAAACTTGAGTCAGAAAGAAAGGGCAAATACTTTGCTCACATTAGTGAATGAAAGTCAAACTACAGGATATGACATTCAGCTATTAAGAAAAGAAAAATAACAGCTCACAGCTGCTCTCATGTCCCTGAATATCAAGGCATTGTTTCCAGAGACAGACTTTTCTGCCTATTCTCACAGATGGTTTATTAAAATCTAATTTAAAGAGAAAATCAATAACTATGGTGATAGAGATTAATTAAATCTCAAATTAATACCATAAATAGAACAAGCAAGTCTTTGTTCTGTTATATGCAACTTTTTCTATACTATAGGATATCGTAATACACTGAAAAAAGCAAATAATATATTTATCAGTGAAAACCTGTCATTTAGGTTTCATTCAGTCAATACTTGGGAACACTCTGTGCTAAATTGATAAGCAGTAATCATTTTCCCTTTCTTTTAATATACTGTTGCCAATTTTAGTTGGTTGCTTAGAAACATTAAGTAAAACACTTGAAGCCAAAGTAAGAATAAGGACTGTGGTGCTGGCTGATGGTTTATCTAAAAATGTGAAGATCATAACAGGACTACGTATAAGGGTGTAAGAATATTAGCCAAATGTTGCTGGCTCACTGTTTTCAAAGTCTGACTTTTGATTGGACACTAGAAATATGTTGTTTTCCACAACTGTAGTCACCAAAATGAAGACTGACATTTTTAACTGGCCACATGATTAGGACACTGAAGATTGTTACTGAATAGCCAGAAACTATGCACACATGGCAATAGCAGAATCAGAGGTAAACAAAAGACTATGTAGATTGAGTGTTCAGTAGGACAACCTTTTCCTCTACTGCTGGAGAAGAAGTCTTAACATAAAAAGGTTTGCAGGTGGTAAGACACTCTTACCCTAAGTTTCATATGTCATGGAAAATACCAGCCTTAGAAATAATGGAGTAAAGTCCTATTGGTGTCTGAGTTTTTAAATCTGTGAACCCTAGCCAAGTCATTGAATCTTGGGGTCTCAATTTAGATATTATAAAATGAAACAAAAAGCTTTAGTTAATTTCTCTTAAGGATTTGAAGAAGAACTTTAAAGGCCAACGAGTGCTAAGGGAACAGGTTTGCTGAGAGTAGCTCAGCTTCTCTCGGCTTAATATATTGACGCTTTAATTTTTTGTTTGTTTTTAAAAATAACCTTTTCCTACCTACCAAAAAAACAATGTGATTACTCAAGAACAAAACAGACAGGACTTATACAAATTAATAAAAAGCTTAAAAGATTCCCCATTACAGTGATGTATAAAATGATATGTAAGAGAAAAACTGATGAAACTTGGAAACTTAAAATGTGTAAGTCATCTAAAAACCTGATTTTAGTTATATATTTCTGCCCTATTATATGCTGTTAAGAAAAGTTCTGAAGTAAGAGTCAAAAACTCTGTCTTCACAGAAGAAATAGGAATGGTCAACAAATATAATGAAAAAAAAGTTCAACATCGCTAGCAATTAAGAGAAATGCAAATCAAAAACTACACTGAGATTTAATCTCACTCCAGTAAGAATAGCAATTATCAAGAATACAAGTGACAATAATACAAGTGACAATAAATGTTGGTGAGTGTGTGAGGAAAAAGGTACACTCACACATTGCTGATGGGACTGAAAATTGGTACAACCACTCTGGAAAGCAGTATGGAGATTCCTCAAAAAACTAGGAATGGAACCAACATTTGACCCAGTTATCCCACTCCTCAGTATATATCCAAAGGATTTAAAATCAGCATGCTACAGTGAAGCAGCCACATCAATGTTTACAGCAGCTCAATTCATAATAGGTGATCTATGGAACCAACCTAGGTGTCTCTCATCAGATGAATGGTTAAAGAAAATGTGGTATATACACAATGGAGTATTGCTCAGCCATAAAGAAGAATGACTTTATGACATTTCCCATAAATGATGATCTGGAGACTATCATGCTAAGTGAAATAACCCAGTCCCCAAAAGCCAAAGATCAAATGTTTCTCTGATATGTGGAAACTAAACCACAATAAGGGGGAGGAAGGGAAAGAATAGTAGTTCAGTGAATTAGACAATGGGGACTGGAGGGAAGGGAGGGGAGACAGGCAAAGGAAAGACAGTAGAATGAATCTGACATAATTTTCCTATGTACATACACAAAAACATCACAGGGAATCCCACCATCATGTACGTCCACAAGAATGGGGTCCTAACTAGAAAAAGATATATGCTATGCTTATATAATGATATCAAAATAAATTCTACTGTCATATATAACTAAAAAGGTTCAATAAATTAAAAAAAAACTCTCTTCCTGGATCTATATATTAAACTCACAGATATAGTAGTTTAAAATTATGATCATAAGTTCTTTGATACTCCTTCCATAAAAAGATGGAGTCTAATTCTCCTGCCTTTGAATATGGGCCAGTCTTAATGGTTTCCTACTAATAAACAAATGTGGCAGAATTGATGCTGTATGACTAGGTTTTAAAAGGCAATAACATTTCTTCTTGGCTCTTATTTGGGATGCTTATCCTTGGAATTTAGTCACCATGCTGTGAGAAAGCCAAGAAGCCACACAAAAAGGCCAAATGTAGGTGATCTAGCCCTAAACCCATCTAGGTCCAAGTCTACAGCTAGCATCAATGGTCAGGCATTGGAGTGAGCAGGCCCTTGGTGATTCTAGCTGCTTCAGTCTTCAAAGTCACCTCAGTCAATGCTCAGGAGAACGAAGATGAGCCATTCCCACTGATCCTCACCCAAATTACACATTTGTGAATAAAATAAATATTCTTACTGTTTTAAGTCATTAAGTTTTGGGATGGTTTATTATAATTCATGATAGATAAGGTAAAAGGAAGCTAGAAAAAGAGACAACTGTTAACACTCACTTTAAAGACCTGAAACAGCTAAACACCAAGCCTCAACAAGGAAAGATGGAAAGTAACTTGTTTTACACTGCAGAATTCTTAAAGGAGACAGAATCTGGATCTGTGGGCATAAGTGGGGAGGCTAAAATAAGAAGTAAGGTGAAAACTAAAGAAGAAGTTAGATCCCTAAATTTTCTGTCCTTGGGTCACTATCTCTGCCCTCCATGCCTACTCCAGAGGAAGTCTGGAAATTTACAATATTTGGAGATGATGAAACAGAGGTGCTTTGGACTAGAGTAATACCAGACACAGATGAAATTACAAGAACAAACTGTAACAGGAGATGAGGCAGTAAGTAACTAATTAGTTGAATACTGAAAATGATCAATCAGTCAAGAGAGATTTCCATCCCTCTTCCCCCAGCAAACAGATCATTTACCTTGTCCCTGCCCCCAAACAAGAAATTAGAAGACACTTTCTTGGGGATTATGACACTTTTTTGGGAGTCCAAGAAGAAAAAAAAAAAAAAAAACTAAAGATACTTACCTCAGAGTTCCCCCAAACCCACACATATTGTCCTATAATGAAGCTTATGGTCAACAAACTAGGCTTCAACTTCCATCATCTGTTTGGTCCCCTACTATTAACCATAGGTAGAAAAGCAAGGATTATAAAACTTCTGATGAAGCCTTCAATATAGAAGGTAGAGACCAAAACAAATAGACAAAAAGCATGAAGGAAGAAGAAAAATTTAAAAACATATAACTGATTTTCTCAGAGGGATAAAAGAACAAACATGAAGTAAGATGATGCTATAAGAAGGAAATATTGAGGGGAGAATTCTTGATAATTAAAGACATGATAGTAGAAATAAAATACTAGAAGGGGTTTGAGGAAATTCTCTAAATATAGAGCAAAAGAGAAAGGAAAAAAAAAATAGTAGTGGGAAAAAGAAAAGAAAAACAGAAGTCCAAAGGTCATGCTTTTGAATACAGATGATCCAGAAAGAAAGAATAGAAAAAGCAGAAGGGAGGAAGTCATAAAAAATAGTTTAAAAAAATTTCCTGGAAATGAAGGACATGAGCATTGGATGGAGAGAGCCTACTAAGTATGTGGCACATGGGATTAAAAACAGACTCATGCCAAGGCACATCACTGTGCAATTTCAAAACCCTGCAAAACAAAAAGAGATCCACAAATTTCCAGACAGTAAGTGAAAGAGACTGAGGCAGAGACACATATCATAGTCAAAGGATTGGGAATCATGGTGGCCAAAGATGAATTTCACTCTGCCCAGAACAGAACAGAGTGGCCTGAGAGTTAGTCATCTTAGATGTCTGTTATCACCAAGATCCTGACTGCCTTTTGTACTATTCTTTTTCATCTGAAGATAGAATGAACAAATAAGCCTGGCCCAGGTTTTATTCTTATAAAGAACTTGCCAGTGGGCAAGTGCCTTTTCTCCTTTTCTTTCTCTATTATCTGAATCAGCTGAGGACAGTCATTTCCCTCACAGGTCTAACCTATAGTACCCTAGAAAACTGGAGTACTGATGCTAGACATCTAATACATAATCAAATTATAGCTCTGCCAGATGTCCCAGTAGGTGTCCTTTGTTTCCCACGATTCACTCACAAGGTAACTATGTAAAGGGGAACAGTAGTTTCCTCTGGACAGAAGAATAAGGAAATGCAATTAGGGTGGGCTCATTGAGGCTCTTAAAACGCTGGTAGAGTTCTTTTCTTGATTTGAGTGCTGAGTTCATGGATTTGAATTTTATTATTACTGAAACATACAGAAATGTTGATTACATTCAAAATGTGTGACACATTTAAAATTTTAAAAAACCCATGCTATCAGTTCCTCATGTGGTAAAACAGAAACCCTGCCCATCATAATCCTTTCCCCCAATTTACATATATATTATATAAATTTATATAAATCATATAATCTATGTAAGTTATACAATTTAACATTATATAATCACTAACTTTTATAAAGCATGGAATTGGATCCTTTGTAAATGCTCTTCTTTCATGTATTCTTATAACCTTATAGGATAGTTCCTTGTTTACTTGTCTTGGTTGTTTCTTTTTTCTTTCTTTCTTTCTTTTTTTTTTGTACTGGGGATTGAACCCAGAGGTGATTAACCACTGAGCTACATCCCCGACCCATTTTTTTTTTAATTTTTAAATTTTGAAACAGAGTCTTGCTAAGTTGCTCAGGGTCTCACTAAGTTGCTGAGGTTGGCTTTGAACTTGCAATCCTCCTGTCTCAGCCTCTTGAGCCGCTGGGATTACAGGCATGCACCACCACACCCACCAGGGTAGTTTCTTAACTATACTGTTTTACAGATAGGAAAATAAGTATAGAGAGGTTAAGTTACTTTTCTAGCATGGTATAATTTATAAGTTACAGAGCCAGGATTTGAACCCCAACTAAGAAGTTACAAAACTTATTCCCACTATTAAACAGTGCCCTAAACATTCTATCACAAAGTAGGAACTAGTAAACTACAAAATGTCCAAAAAAATGAAAACAAACATATGCATGGGGGATTAAGTAAAATTAATAAATTGGAAAATTAACATTTTAAATAAAACTTAGACGTGGAAGATATTATATAACTCATCATGCCCAGTTTCCTCATTCTATAAATGGGCAAATGAAGTCCTCTAAGTAGCTGTTTAAGGTCGCACAGTTATTGGAAGCTGACTTAAAGTCTTGATTCTTATTTGATATTATAACTAACAAGGTGTTGAGTACTAGGCAGATAATAAATAGACAACAATCTTAAGGATTTCTCTATCAGTAGAGTACTTTGGTACTGCTTTTGACTACTTCAATAGTGGCAGGAAGCTGAAACAGTGAAAAACCAGAGTGAATTAGTCATAACAGGTGGTGTTTACATCACTGTCTATAGGATGACTTTTCCAAACATTTAGCAAAAAATAAAATTGAAGGTGGGAGAGGTAAAGGAAGAAGTGGGGGGTGCCTCTGACTCATAAGACTAAAACCATCAGAGCCAAGTAAAGCATTACATTCACTCATTTTTGGAGATGGACTTTTTACTAAGTTCAGTGATGTGTGTGTTCATAAAACATGAATGAATGTTCTTTTATGGATTTAATTATGAAAATGTTCAAACGTTTCTATAGAAGGTTATCTTTAATGAAATAGATACCTTATGTTGGATTATCTTACAGAATTCATTACAGCCTTAAGATGGGTTTTTTATTCCAACAGGTAAACAGGCAGAAACCCAGAATTTCCTCATTCAGTAAATTATTCACTGAGTACATACTACATGTTACATGCATGGTAGGTTCTGGAGACAGAAGGATTCAAAACTCAAGGACATTGTAAATGCATTTCCTCTTGGTCCCAACAATTCCACATCCAGGAATATCGTATAGATATACCTACAGATGAACAAAATTGTTGTGGTCTTGTTTACAATAACAAAAAAACCAGGTACGACTCATTTCTTTTAGTGGGCTCCGAGTAAATAAATTATAATACATCTAATAAAATGGAATATAATTGTGAAAAAGTATTGATACAAAAAGATCTTGAATGCAAGAACTGAAAAGAAAACAAGGTGATGGATAATGTATACATAATTACCTTATCTTTAAGAAAAGGAGGAAAATGGGAACACATATATTTGCTTGCCTTTGCATAAAGAAACACAGTAAAGAATACAAGGGACAGCAGGAAAGAATGTGACAATATGTTTCAGACATTTTTATATTCAACAAATTAACTTTACTACTAAAAAAGATAGCCCTTTCCCTCTCCAAAATAAGAGTTAACGAGTGCACAGATTAGTGAAGAAATGGATAAGTACACCAATAAATATAGATACACCTCTCACTAGGAATAGTTAAAAGCCAAATCCAAGGTACTCACTCTGCCTGAGGGAAAGATTTTGGAGACTTAGTCTAAAATCAGTTCATTTTTCCAAGGAACCCTGGAGATAGAGTCATTTGAGGTCGTGGAGATTCTTCTAGAGTAGGAATCTTAAAGCAGCAAGTCGTTTGCTCTCCCCAGACAGCAAGCAGATAGCAAGCCCTGTGCTGGGTTTCTTCTAACAGCTTGTTTTCCTGTCTGTCCCTCAAGTTGCTTTTAGAGAAACTGTGAAACCCTGTGGTACTTTACCTGCAAACATATCACAGGACCACATTCAGATCCAATCACTGTTTAAGCTGAAGACCACCCTGTTCTTCCCTTGACTATTTCAGAGTAGCAAAAAAAAAAAAAAAAAAAACCAAACACACACACACACACACACACACACACACACACCAAAAAACAAAACAAAACAAACAAAAAAACCCCCCACCTTCTCCAGAGTGTCTAAAAATTGCAGAGTTCATTATGTCACATCAGGGCTCTGGTAGAGTACACACGAAATGGGCTGAGCTGGGAATGAAACACTGCCCTCAAGGTAAATGTCAGAGTTCATGTCTACTCTTTGGAAGTACCAAGAATAAGAAGGTATTTTAAAAGGTTTGAGGAAGAATTGCTTTGTTTCTTTTAAATATGCTCTGTGCCATTTAAACATGTTTTAAGTTAGTCTGAAAAAGGGGCATAATAACTTTAGAAAGGTAAATACAAAAAAGTAAGAGGAAATGTAGTGTTAACCCACCACCACCACCATACTCCCCAACTCCTACATTACTTATCTTCTAGATTGTTTCTCTGAAGATGTATCATCTCTAGCAGCTGTTATAGTACGTAAAACTCCTACATTTCTCAGATCTTTAAAAGGACAGCCAACTTGACAGGCATACCTAGCCATGTGATCCTACAGGGAGGAAAGGCATCCCTCAGCTGTTAGGTAAACCCACGTCGGGCTTTTGCAGCTTCTCTTCTCTAATAACACTTGAAGATCAGAAGGAGAGACAAGCTGTTAAGAGAATACCCAGCATAGGTCCTGGTACCAAAGAAGAAGGAGGAAAATTGTAATAACTGCCAAGAATGATGCATTTTTGAGGAAATAATCTTACTGGCAAGTAAAAAAGGCTTCTCAAAAGATCAAGGAATTATAAACTTGGTTACATGTGGAAGATTTAGTCTAAATTCCCATTCAGTAAAATAGTAAAATAATTCTTTATGTGGCACTACATTCTCTTACTCTTTTATATTTTCCTTTAAAAGTTATTATGCCTCTTTTCAGACTTATTAAAAACATTTTTGTGAATATATAAACACACCTGAATTCAGGTAGCTTCCAGATGGAAAAGGTAGGAGAGGTAGGCTCTAGAAGTTGTAAAAAATGTAAAAGATGTCTCTGAAAGGTCTATTCATCTCCAGTGGTATATGCAAATACTCCGAGTTCAGGTTGGGGCTAAGTCCAAACTTCACAAGATTGGCCCAGATGAGAGAGAAAAAGAAAAGTGGCAGCAATTCAAGCAGGTGGATCATATCCAGAGTCAATATGTTTTCTCAAAAACTTTTGAGTATATAAGCTAAGTTCAGAGATCAAGATATTCATATAGGCAGAACGGAGTAGATATAAATCAAAGGTAGAATCAAAGGCTAAGTATTTAAATAAAAAGTCCAAACCAAATTTATGGTCATCTATCATTTCTTTTGACTAGCAATTATTCTCTGCAGTATACATTTCAATTTTTTTAAGAATCCTAAACTCTGTTGCAAGTTGAATTTTCCCCCTACCTCTACAAAAAAGATATGTTGAAGTCCTAACCTTGAAATATAATGCAAACTTAAAAAAAGAGAGATACTCTCTAGGTAGGCGAAACCTAATCACACAAGTTCTTTAGAAGCAGACAGTTTTCTCCCACTGGTTGAAGAAGACAAAGTCAGGGACTAAAATCATAAAGGGAATTCAACACAGGAATTCTGTTGACAGTCTTGAATAAATAAGCTTTCATATTGTGATATCTTGTGATAAGGCCTGTGGCAATAAACTGTGTAGGACCTCTAAGAGCTTACCCTAGTTGACAGTCAGATAAGGCAATGGGACTTCAGTCTTAAAACCACAAAGAATGAATTCTACCAATAACCTGCAGGAACTTGGAAAAGGATTCTTGCTCATAGCTCAGACCAAACAACACCTTGATTTCAACCCTGTAAGACCTTGAGCAAAAAACCTAGTCACATCCATCTGGATTTCTGAACTAAAGAGTTGAGAGCTAATGAATGGGTGTTGTTTTCCAGCCACTAGATTGTGAAAATTTTTATGCAGCAACAGAAAACAAACACAATAAGGATTCTAATGTTTGTTCTATTTTATGTGATTGTTGTGAGGTTTAAATAACATACTTGAAGGTTTTCTATAAATTATTATACAAAAGTCATTAATTATTATCTAGTTAATGTCTAAAACAAATCATTTCTCTTAACTCCTCTTGCACTTCAAATAGGCTTATTTTCTTTATTTCTCTGTTTCTATAATGGTACCACAATTACAGGTTTGTTTTACTGAGTTGTGGATTGAGGGACTGTGACAGAGGGGCACTGGGACCTCAAGTAAGACCTAATTGATGCAGTGTGTGTGTGTGTGTGTGTGTGTGTGTGTGTGTGTGTATAAAGAAAGAAGGAAGAAAGAAGTTATCAAAGGCAAAGCTTCATTAATGAAGTGACATAGATAATAACCTATAAGACTATAGAATAGGTCTAGCCTTAGCTTGCAATTTCAAAGAGAAAATATGCATAAGAATAATTTATGTCACATGTAGCTTATTGACATAGATAATCTACCAGAAACTACATCCTTAAACACTTCCAGATGTTTGTCAAGAATGTGAGGGGCATTCAAACCTTTGCAGGTTTGTTTTGTCTTTTTACAGGGTTAAGAGGCACTTAGAAGTATTCAAATAATGTATGTTTCCTGTGATCAAGCAATACAAAGTCATAAAAACAAAATTAATAATACACACCCAATCCTACCTCCCTGAGAAAACCATTAGCAGATTAGTGGGCACCCTTTCATGTTCAGAGTATAAAAGGTTTCCTTCAATAAAAGAAAAAAATACTGAAGTCAAATTCTACATATAACTGTATAATTTGGTTTCTTAAAATTTTACAGTTTGAAAGTACCATACAATGTATTGTGAGCATTTATCCTAGTCACTTTATATACATATCACATTCTTATTAATAGAAGCACAGTTTTTATAAGACAGATGAACATAATTTATCAATTCACTTAGATTGCTTCAAATACTATTATGAATAATGTGCATTCTTTCCTTATATCTTTGCACATATGCTACATTATTTCCTTAGACTAAATTCCTACAAATGGAGTTACTGGGTCAGTAAGTATGTACACTTAAAAAAATCTCCTGCATACTCTTCTAGTACTTTTATAGTTTTTAAAAAAAATCAAACTTCATTATTTTTGAGAAATGTGTTGACCTAATTCTACTTTAGTGAATAATTTAATGCCACTTAAATAAAATGTTTTTTGCTGATTTATCTCTATTTGGCTTTCCTGGTGTCAAAACTATCAGTAGTATAGATTTATAATATATGGCACTACAAAGGAATGTACTCCTTCATTATTTTGTCTTATATCCTCTCAGATAAGAATTCTTAAAAATCGAATATGGAATCATCTTGTTAAATTTTCCCCCAAAGAACTGTTGAACATTTTATTAAATATAGGGAATAAATTGGATGAACGTGACATCTTTATTATTATTTATAAGTCTTTCTGTTCAAACCATCATTTAATCTTTTGAAAGAGTTTTATATTTTCTCTACAGGTTTTGCATACTTCCTTTTAGGTTCATTTCTAAGTATCTCATGCATTTTCCATAAAGTCTTTTATTTGGTAACTGCTCAAACATAAGAAATCTACTAAATATTTATATTTATACATTGTGTAGTACACATATATAAAATGTATTTTATATACACATTTATTGCATTTATATTGTATATAGCTCTCTAATCACACTATTTTTTATTATTCATGAGTTTTCCATTTCATTTTTTTACTCACCTAAAAATAATTATTTTTCTTCTTCTTGCAAATACTTACATAGTTTATTTATTTTTTTGTTGTATTAACTAGATCTACCAGGACAATTCTGAAAATTAAAATCTACCTTTTAAAGAGTTTAATACTGTAATATACTTTTGGCCAAGACATACTGACCATTACTATCCTTGATGTTAGGAGAAACAAGATGTGTCGGTGAACTTCTATTTTCAGTGGCTTCTTTCTTCTGGCTAACAGTTGAAACAAAACTGCTGCAAGTGGAAATCTGGCCTTTGTCTCCTCTGTCCAAACCCTAAAAACAAAAAAAGTTACAATTGTAGCATAATTTCTATTACCTATACATAAATCATTTTATGGCAGAAATAAAATAACATTTGTAATACAGATTTAAATTTGATAACAGATAGATAAAATGATGTATGTATACATGACTTACTTTGCTAGAACCAAATTATCTTAAGTACAAAGAAGTCACATAATTTACCTACTAAATGATAAAGCTTGAAAAAGTGGATAATAATTGTACCTACCTCACAGAGTTATTGTGGGGTTTAAATGAGGTAATGCATATACAATAATTAGCACTGCTTCTCATACACAGCACACATTCCATTAATGTTAACTGTTATTTTAACTATAACAGTATTTAAGAATATTTAGATAATATCTTGTGCCCTCTACAACAATAATTTTTAATAATTTACACATATATGATACTATGCAGTTTGATCAACTGAAGGCTTTCCTGTTGTTTGATACAACTTTAAAAATTCAGGTGAAAAGATAAACCCTTTAGAGATTATTTTTTTCTAAGAACTATGATTATATTTGGGATATATCAGGATTAAAAAACATATTTCTAAGTATGTAGGAATTCTTAGGAATAGACCACAGAACAATCTTTCCAAAACATAAACTGTTCATTAATACATTTTCCACAAAATAACGACTCCATAAAATTCATAATACATATTTAATTAATCTGTATTTCATAAAAATAAAATTTTATTCATAGAAATAAAATCATGAAACCAGTGCAAAATTGAATTATACAGCTGCCTCAAGACCTGTTCTCAGCTTTCAGATATTTATATTCCAGTTTTCAGACTCAAGAACACAGTAGTTAACTTCTTCCTTGATATCCACATTTTTATTCTAAATGTAACTTCTTCACTTTCACAATAGAGGAAGAGCTTCTTTTTCATATCCTACTTCTTCATTTACCATGCTGACTTCTATTTACCCTTTTAGAATCAGCTCGTACATCACGGAGCAGAAGCACTTATGCTCACCAGATATACATGTGCTCTTCCCATTTTCCCCACACTCTTACAGACTCATCTGAAATTCCAATAGGATACAAGTAAAAAATAATATCTATCATTTATGGGCCAGGAAAAACCCATGCATTTAAGACCGGTGGACAAACCTCCAGCTCTTTTCTTTTTCTTCTATGGTGACAACAGTGGCTAAGAGTTGAGATGCTAAAAGATCTGTCAGTTTGGATACCTCAGTGACTGTGAAGCATAGCCACTCCTGATCAACATTAGGTTATACCATAAAAAACCTCGACAGTTTTCAGACACTGAAACTTTGGGCTAATTTATAACTTCAGCATAACCTATCATAACTTTGCTGTGAAGCTTTTTTTGGTATTCACATTTCTATAAAACCAATCACTCTTATTTATTTTTATAATACTTAAATGATTCCATAGAAATTGTAACTGTTCTCAAGTTGGTCTGTCAGGATGCACTGGAAATTCCTTATTTATCACAGAGTTTGACAGAGAATATTGTGCATAGGTTCTGCACTCTAAAATAAACCCACTACAATTTTCTTTTCTAAAAAGATTAATATAGAAAATAACCCAGAATCTAAAAGTTTCTAGAATTAAGAGACTTTCAAAAATTAGTTACTGTTGCCAGACACAATGGCACATGCCTGTAATCCCAGTAACTGATTGAGGCAGAAGGATTGCAAGTTCAAAGTTAGCCTCAGCAACTTAGTGAGACTCTGTCTCAAAATAAAAATAAAAAGGGCTAGGGATGTAACTCAATGATAAATGCCTTTGGGTCCAATCCCCAATACTAGAAGAAAAAATAAAAAAGCTAACTCTTATTTTATAGATGAGGAAATTTAAATTGTCTAAGACTCACCAAAAGTCACTTGGCTAACAAATGTGGACAATGAATGAGAAGTTGAGAGATACTTCCATAAGTAAAGTATATAAATACAAATTTATTTTTTTGTGTGTGCCATCTTTGGCTACTCATAGACTTTGTTGCTATCTGTGCTACTTGTTTTATTTGCTTTTGCTTGCTTCTTGCTTCTTGACTAGATTTTATCTCAGTGAGGTCTGAGGTAATATTTCTATGTTAGGATTAGTCTACATAATTCAGTCTATAAAAGTAAAATATGTTGCCCAACTGAAATGAAGTAGTCTTCTAATAGATGTGGGATATAAATCTGAAATCTCAGAATCATAGTATCATCTAGGATTTGGTCATAATCTACAACATAATGGGTACTTTATAAACAATTATTACAATGATAACTACATATTACAAGTCATTTTTTGAGTACTTATTGTATCTCTATTACCATATTAGTACATTATATTCCTAAGAGATATTTATTTATACCTCATTTTACAGATGGGGAAATTGACATGAATGCCCAAGTTCAGAGGGCATTGCACCTCAATTCTGGGAAGCCAGAATTCAAACTCCAGGCTAAAGACCATGAAGTCAGTACTGTTAAATTATCATATCCATGGTGTGTCCAGACATAGTAGCTATCACTCATTAAGGGCTTAACATTGGTTAGTATGTTAACTACATCAGCCTATTTTCATAACAACCCTTTGTGGCTGATATTATCTTCTCTACCTTTATAGATGTACTACTGCTGAATGATACTTAATAGTTTTAGGAACAACTCACCTAACCAGAAGAAATAGATGCGCAAAAAAAAATAAGTGTACTTTAGAAAAACTTCTGATGTCCGAGCAATCCAGAAAGATTTATTTCTTTTCTTTCCCTCTTCCTTCCTCTACCTTGTCTTAATAAAAGGTGGTCCAAAAGAATATTGGTTAGTTCACTTGTAAATCTTCAAATAATAAAAAAATAAGTAAGTAATTCAATTAATGGTTATTCAACAACTATCAGTTCTAATCTCTAGTAAATTTATAATGCAGACTCATGAAGGTAAGAGAAAAAATTGAAAAGAGATAAGCAAGATAGTGGCACACAATACTTCTATCTCTATTCTAGAAAAAAAAAATCATTTTAGTAGCAGTCTAGGGAATATAGTGAAAGGAGTAAAACTGGAAGCTAAACCAGCTCTAATGCAAGAAATGAAGCCTGAACTGAGACAGTAGTTACAGGGAATGAAGAATGGCAGCCTGGGCCAAGCAAGGACAAAAAGGCCAAAAGCTATTTCAGGTATAAGTTTGAAGCATAATGAAAATGAAAGACAATTCCATGTGTAGAGTGGTGACTTGAATCATCATCTCTCATCACCTCTGAGCTGCATTTGTACTGAAAACTTCCTGCGCAAAGGTACAGATCAAGATTGCCTAGTTGCTATGATGATGCCTTGCCTGAGAAACTGTGTGCAAAAGCATGGCGTTATATCAGTCTGGACCTTGAATTCAGGCACCAGATCCCAGGTATAGAGAATTCAGAGCATAATAAGATAACCCTAATGTCTTGCCAGTGCTGCATCCTTCAGTCTGCCTGTTTTACAGAAACTTACCCACAAATAACTTTTTGATGATAAAACCTATATAATAAATGTGCTGAGCTAGCTCTGGGTCATGTTCCTCCACTGGAGGTCAGTGTCCCACCTGGTCCCAGCTTTCTCTCTCTACATGTGTTTGTCTTTCTCAATCCCCCATCGCCCCTCGCCAGTTTCTGAATTAACGGCCATTCTGGCAGTGGTAATCCCACTACTTATAAAACAAATAAAATGAAAAATGCAAAATGAGTTATTGTAATTACTACATAAAATGCTTATGCTGCTCACAGTACTGAACTTATTGAGTTTAAATTCACTGTCAGCCTCTGCTTAGAGTCAATGCTACTATTTACTATTCCAGGTTGAAGTATTTTTAATACCCCCATGAATTCTTAAAGTACTTTTTCCTTGGTTAAAGCCAGAATATCTCATTACCTTAGAGTCTCTCAATTAAAATATTTTAAATTGACTTTCTATGCCTGCAAAATCCACCAATGATTTCAGGAACTATTTATGGTGGATATAAAAACTACTTTTTCTAAAGTGTGTATAGTTTCCTGAGATACTAAGCAAAAGACTGGTGAACAAATACACAGATATGTTTTAAATTAAAATTTAAAATTTTAAGATACTTCACTTTCCCAGCTTTTAAAATAAACTGATCTAAACTAACAGTCAAGGCCATATCAGATGTGAAAACTCAACTGTGTTTAGAATCCACAAAAGTAACTGTTTTAGTCTTGTTATTAGGTACAGATATCTTCTTTTCTTATATATATTTTGTTCATAGTTCCGTTTTAGGATTCTGGGTTATCAAATCAAAAGTGTTAACCTTATATTCTTCTATTAAGATGTGAAAAGTCAGCTACTTTCAAGGTGTGAACTTCCCTCCCAAACTATAAATAGCACAGCCCAAGTGGAATTGCTTTCTTTAAATATCATAAACCATACCTTTCATAGGAAACTATGAAATAAGGATATAAATTGTGACATAAAATTTTGTCACCAAAAAAGTCATAATGCAGTTGATCTTAGCAAAAACTAATAATTAAGCCTACATATATTAGTCCTGAAGCTCAGAAATATCAGTGTTCATTTACCATTAGGAAGACTAGATGGCATTAGAGATTTTATTCATTTATTTTATAACAGAAGAAGATGAAACTGTATCAAGAGATTATGCTTCTATAGTAAATACTACTTTTGGAATGCATACTTTGATGCAGTTACAATTTTGCAACCATTTAAGAATTTTGCTGTCCTTTTTCTTTTTCTTTTTTTCTTTCTTTCTTTCTTTTTTTTTTTTTTTTTTTTTTTGTACCATGGATTGAACATAGGGACACTTAACCACTGAGTCACATCTCCAGACCTTTTTTGTATTTTATTTTGAGACAGGGTCTCACTGAGTTGCTTAGTGAGCCTTGATTTTGCTGAGACTGGCTTTGAACTCATGATCCTCCTATCTCAGTCTCCTGAGTTACTAGGATTATGGGCATGCACCATCACGCCTGGTTCTTGCTGTTCTTAAATAAATTAAAAAAAAAATCTGAATCAAAATCAAGTTAATTTGAAATCTTTTATAACTAGATAACTTTCAGATTGACTTTTCAGTTCAACTGAATTGGCAAAAATTCAATAATCTTGATTTTTAAAAGGTATAGTCACTTGATTATATTCATTCCAAAAAATATTTTTGACTGCTTACTAAAATCTAAAATGTTGTTCAACATCCTCCCTGTTACAAATATCATCTTAAGAACTACTAGTTATTCATATAAGGCTCATCAGTATAACATTATATCATACAAGAGGTCCTACGCCCACAGTCAACCAAAATGTGAGGGGGGAAAAAAACAGGAAAATCAAAACTTCCCAGAGCTTTCTCAGCTCCACCCACTTCTCCACTCATCCACTGTTGATCTTTCTCTTCTCAACTCTAAAAATAAGAAAGTTAATTTTCAAACACAATGCTAAAAGAAACTGCTACTGTCAGTAGTAGTTATAACCCTTTGAAGTTTTTTTTCCCCTCTTCAAAAAGAAATTCATATGAATTCAGATATAAGCCAACCCTGAAGAGTTCAGAGTACGTGACGTTCCTTAATTCTGTGTAATGATGGGATGGTGGGGTAGGGGATAGCACAGAGGAGATGGATTGAAAATGGAAATATACACAAGGCCTAAGGCTTGATATAAAAGGCTGTGAAGGGAAGCACCAATGCCACAGGACAGAAACAGAAAGGGCTAGCTGACCTAAAACAGCTTTTTACCTATAGATGTTAGTTTGTATGTAATAACATCATCTAACACTTGAGGGGCTTTCTTTGTACAAGACTTTCTAAAAAAAAAAAAAAAAAGACTTTCTAAATGTTTTATGTGTATTAATTAATTTAGACCTCACATCTACCCTACCCTCAGAGAACCTATGTGGGTTCTTTTGTTATTGTCCTCATTTTATAGAAAGAGAGTAATGACAGCAAAGCAGTATCATGTTTGACACTTTTGGAGGTTCTCTGGTTCACAATTTATAATGACCACTTTCTCCCATTGTTAAATACAAATTATTTGTGTGATAACATCATGGATTAATAATTAATGGGAGACTGAGCAGAAAACTACATATGGCTTTTGCAGCTAGGAAAAAAAACCCCACAAAACTTACTTTAAAACCTACCCAAAATTAAACACACTCAGGGTATGCACATAAATAGCTATAGCCCTCCCTTTTTATCTCTTAAGAATTTCAGCTTTTTACTTTATCAGGTAATTTGTACACAAAATTAGCTATATATTCATACTATAATATTAAAACCAAATGATCAGATATCCCAGAACATTTATTTCTTTTCCATAATAGTTCTAACTCTGGTAACAAAATTTTGAACAAATATATTACTAGACCACATCCTTTTTTCTGAATTAGAAGTACTGCTATATGTGGAAGTTCTTTGCACCACATGGTTCTTATACTTATGACCACAGATAGAGTTCAGAATAAGGGAAAGAGCATGTTTTTTTTTTAAATCAGAAATATCTCAATTATAAACAACTTCTGTTCCTTATGAGCCACTTTATCCTTTGGTAAGGAACATGTAATTTGACTCTCAGATTCCTTTCTGTGAAAAGGGGTTGTTGAGTGATTGTTGTTATCTGCATTATCTGACTAAATGACAGAACACATGGAACACGCTTAGCACAGGGTAGGTACTCAACAGCTATTATTTATTATTACACATATGCACATATGTATTTTTGAAATATTTTAAAACATATTTGTCATCATAATATGCATCCTTTCCTATCCTCTTATTTAGAACACAAAGGAGAAAGAACATCAGGTTTTTCCATATGCAAGATTGTTCCAAAGACCTGTCTAGGAAGGGTTTATGTAAGAATACACATACACACACACACACACACACACACACACACACACACACAGAGTTTTAGTCAGCTTTGTTTCACTGTGACCACAAGACCTGACAAGAACAACAATGTACAGAAGGAAAAGTTTATTTTGGCTCATGGTTTCAGAGGGTTAGTCCATAATCAGCTGAGTCCATAGCTCTGGATCCCCAGTGAAGCCAGAAAACCATGGCAGAATGGAGTTTCGGAGGAAAGCAGCCCAGGATATGGTGACAAGGAAGCAGAGAGAATTCTGCTCACCAGGGACTAAATGTAAACCCCAAAGGAATGTCCCACTGGCCTACCTGCTCCAGCCATACCCCACCTGTCTATAGATACTACCCAGTTAATCCATTTCAGTGGACTAATCTACTGATTAGGCATACCTCATAATCTAATCATTCTACCTCTGAAAATTCTGGCATTGGTTCACACATGAGCTTTTGGGGGACACCTCATATCTAAACACACACACACACACACACACACACACACACACACACACACACACAGATTTGAAATGCTATTCGTTGGGCTGTCTATTTTAAACAAATATTTTTCTAATAGACCTTGTCTAGAAAGCTTAAGAATTCTTTTCTGTTATCTAGCTAGTTTCCATATTGTGTGTATTCTTCCATCTCTTATGCTTCATCCTCTGGTCAGTACTCTAGGGGACATACTCATCACCTCAGGCATGAACTACAAAGTTCCTTTCTTCACTTTCTTCCTCTCTCTTCCACTTTACCTATACACTACCACTGATTTCATTATTCTATTCCTCTATTTAAAGAAGTCCAGTGGCTTCCCATTAACCACAAGGGGAAAAAAAGTCCAAATTTCTCTGCCTAGTGATCTGGCTCCAGCCCCCATGCAATTTTACTTACCTCCCACAAGTTCCCAGCATGCTTCCATTGGGCTTGCTTTATGGCTCTCTAATTTTTCAACTTAAGACTTGTTCATGTTGTTTTTCCCACTGGATTACTTGGCCCACTTTCTTTTGCCCATCCAAAGCCTATCATCCTTCAACGGACAGCCAGTTTAAATAATTACCTTCACTTCAAGTCTTTTCTTCACAGTTCTACAAACACTGATCTCCTTTCTCTGATCTCCTGTAGAGCAAATTGTTTGCATAGCTCACTGTGGATTTTAAATGCTGCTTTGCTTTTCAAGCATTAGCCCTGCATACCCTGAGGTAGGGACCTTTTTTAAAAAACTGTTTTCTGCAACATCTTGAACAAAGCTAAACATAACAGATGTTCAATAATTTAGTAGTTAGACTTTGGTTCAAGAGACCCATTAATCCCATGTCTACACAACTGAAACAAAGTATACAAACTTTCCATTCTCATTACAGAATTCCCATCAAATCCCCTTTACGCTTTCACTCAAGCTCCTCTCACCTGGCAGCTACCTGACATGTTTCCTGATCATTCCTTTGTGGGCAAACTTCCCTTTAAAATTCTTAAGCTAGGGCTAGAGACATAGCTTGGTGGTAGAGAGTATATGCCCAAAGACGTATGTGCGTGCATCCGCACACACTCTAAACTGGTTTCTTCCATTTGCCTTCACCTCTCTGAGGTAAGTAAAAAGTAGCGCTTTCTTTCTTTTTAATATATTTTTTGGTTGGAGGCAAACACCATACATTTATTTTATTTTTCACGTGGTGCTGAGGATCGAATCCAGGGCCTCACCAGGGCTAGTGCTTTACCACTGAGCCACAACCCCAGCCCTGAAAGTACCGCTTTCTTGAACCCACTTCATTCCTGGGTACCTTATCCCATGGAGAATCTACCTTTTCCCGATCACCTGATTAAACGATGAAATAAACAATCAAAACTTGTCCTCATTTACCACTGTTATTTCTGGCCCAGGTGAGCATTTTCTCCTTCCCCATTCACCACATTTCCCTAACTTCTGTATTGTACATCTGTATTCCCTAACATCTGTATCAGCAACTAATCCATATTATTCTCCTCCACTCAAATCTTAACTATTACCAGGTTTTCCATACACATATATTACTTCAAATTCTTTATTCTCCTTAACTCTGTGGAGTTGCATCACCTCTTCACAGTAGCAAGACCAAATCTCAAATGCTGGTAGTTCTGTGAGGGTTCTCTATCTTGAGCCTATTGAGCATCTCTAACTAGAACCATTTTGCCATTTCTTTCAATTCCCACACTGTACGTGGTTTCTGCTATGCTTCATTCACTTAATCCAAATCTTTCCCCAGTCCTTTTCAAATGCTGTTCCATGAACTAAACAGACTTGTGAGGCATGTGTGTGGTGAGGTGTGGTTGGCTATAGCTAAAAATACAGATTCCTGGGCTTTACCCATGGAGCTTCAGATTTAACACATACTGCATCAATCTTCAATCTAAGATATACCAGGGTTTTTTTTTTTTTTTTTTTTTTTTTTAATGCCTGAGCTTCATCCCCAGAAAATTTGATTTAAAAAGCCTGTATTTGGGTTGGATAATAATATCTTTAAAAAGTTCCCCCAGGTGATTCTAATGTGCATCAAAGGTTGAAAACTAGTACAGTTGAAAACTAGTACAATAGGGTGAGATGTGAGAATTAGGACCTTAACATGCCAGCAAAGTAACCCTCTGGTCAGATATGAGACCACCCGTGTTAGGAACCTCCTGGTTAGAATGGACTTCCTTTATACTTAGAAGGTTTTAGAATCTATCACCGCCCTCTCCAGTATTCTTTCTCCTACCCATATCTTTCTAAATCTTCAAGATGTGTCCTCATAATCTGGCCTACTATCTATTTTTTTGAGCTTTCACTCTAAATTGATTTTTATTCTTGTAAATGTGATACAATGATTTTTTGAAAAACAATTTTTTTTTTTTTTTTTTTTTTAGCGGTACTGGTGATTGAACTCAGGGCCTTGTGCTTGCAAGGTAAGCACTCTACCAGCTGAGCTATCTCCCCAGCCCTGAAAAATAATTATTACAGGGCCACTTGAATTAAGTAAAAAACTCAACTTAGAGTCTTCTCTAGGTTAAAGCTGTTAACCTGGGACAAAGTGGAAGAATCACTAAAATGGTTTAAAGAAAGTTATTAATGACAATTAGATTCCTAAACAAACCTCCAGGGGCTCTATTTAATCTAGGAGGAGGCTGAAAAACAACCTAACAGGCCACAAGCTGTCTTTCCTTGCCTGCCCTACCCCATCAGGATCACCCCACCCACTGATAAACTTCAGTCAGCATCCCAGTTATCCTGGCTTTCCTGACTTTTGGAAGAACCAAGCATATATTTTCTTGGCTCAGGCTTTTCACTGGCACATATAACTCAGAATTCCAGCTCTGACAATCTCTTTGAGACAAACACATAGTCTGCAGTAAACTCATAAATTCTATTTTTAAACTGTTATTAACAAAACAAAACAAAACAAGACCCAATGGTACCAACACTGAAAGTCCTTATAAGTTGCCAGAAACTGCTTTCAGAATCTAAGGTTTTCTGTTCATCCCATCTTCTTCTCCAATTTACGTCTTTTCAAAGTTTAATTCAAGATTTACAAATGTTTTTCTTGAACTCTATTCTTTTTGATTAGTAGTACAAATCCACAATCCCTTTTTTACAATTCCTAAATTTTACAAATTCTTGAAGTGGAAATGTTTTTGCAAATCATTTGAGGTAGCAAAAGCATGAACCTGACCTATACTGACATGAGTCTAATTTTATCTGATTTATGGTGAACACACATACATTTTCCTGCAGTTTTTAACATGTTTGATTATAGGGAGCTGAGCAGGGCCTCACTGTGGGTATTATACATGGTATATATATCAAATTACCTTCCTAAAATCTGAAAGCCTAGAAATTCCAAAGCCCTATGGGCCTCAGATAACACATATTATACCTGCATCCACATTTTATCAATTTCTGTAAATTTTTATTCCAAACCTTCAAATTCAGTTACAATGAAATAAATAGGTTTGGGGGAAAGGTGTCTACTTCAGAGACTAAACCCGTTCACATAATTGTGTAAGCATATGCATTTATTATTTTAAACAAACCACCTTAGAAATGAACTGTTGGAACGCTGAGTTAAGAACTTCCTATATAAGGTTTAAAAACCTAGCATACCAGAAAGAACCAGGTCTCTAAGAAGTTGGATGACAATTTCCTTCAAGGCATCTCCCAAGGTAATTCCTAATTGCAGCTCCACTTTATCAATGGTAGTTATGTTTTTAAATGCATACCATTACTGTTCAGTTTGCTGCACTGACTTAACACAAAAAAAGTTGTTTTTGACAATTTCTAGTTTCCCAGCCCTGAGACATTTTTGAAAACCCTATCAAATCAAAACATTATTCCAATACTAATACTTTAAAGAAGAGTGAGCTATTTTAGTAAGTTCTTAGTCATTTAAGAGGGAGGTTTTCAGAAACTAATTGCAAGTAGGAATAAAAAATGTATAATGTTCACTAAACTTTTACTATTTTGTCACGCACAGTTGCATGACAAGTCATAATCTTCGAATATATCAAGGCAAACTTTCAAAAAGTATTTAAATATTATGTCAAACATAAATCTCAAAACGAGAGCTTAATTTTTTATTGTGTTCAAAAGTAACCAGAGTCAAAACCACCAGTACAAATAGGGAAAAGGGATAGAGGGGGCTGTCCCATGACATCATCTGGCAATATGTAGTTTGAAGCCCGAGAGCGCTCTCCAAATAACCCTTCCGAAAATCCGGCTGGGAAATCATCCCTGTCAAGCATAGACAAATTGAGTTTAAATAAAAGGTTCAAAAAGCCTCCCCCCTTAAGTCACATGTCTGTACCATATGAAAAATAAAACCATCATCCATGCATCTACCTCCCACTACCTTGACAGCAACGGAAAGGTCACAATTAAGTGGAAACTCGCCGCAGAGCCTGTTCCATCGGGGAAGGGGGAAGGGAAAGAAAAGCCAAGAAAAGAGCGAAATCTCACCTCCGTGGAAAACCCACTCCCGCTTGCCTGACATCTATGTTCGTCCAACACACAATTCCACTCCAGGATGCAGGTCATGCCCTTAGAGAAGGTCTGTGTGTGTGCAGGGGGCGAGGGGGTTAAGCCCCCCAAATAACCAAAAGGTCCAGGGGAACCGGCCACCCCCAGCATTTCCAGAGCGTGAAAGGTGCATGCAGCTCGCGAAGTGTTCAGGGCTGTTCTCGAGGCGCAACTCTTTCAATTCGGCCAACGAAGGGCAACCCGGGTGCAGCGACCCGGGCAGCGCCCGAGGACCCCGGAGGAGATGCGGGCCTCGGGCGCCCCTCGCCCGACCGCCCTCCCTCCCGCCGCCTGCCGTCGGGGCTCCCCGCGGCCCCCGCCCCGTACCTACCGTCGTCGCGCCGGCGCCGGCGGACACGATGGGTGGCAGCTTCTCACGCTCCGGTTCCTTCCCTTTCTTTTCCTCAGAGGCAGCCGCCGCCACCGCCGGCGGCGCGGCAGGCGAAGGCGCCCGATCCGCCTCACTCATGTCTGGCCGGATGGCAAGAGCGCGAGGCGGCGGCGACGGCGGCGGCGGCGGCGGCCGGACTGCTGCTGGGGTTGGCGCTGCTGCCGCCGCGGCCGCGAGAGGGCTCTGAGCGGCCGCTTCCAACCACCACTGCCGCTCCGCCCCCGCCCGCGTCCGCGACTCCGCGCGCGAGCCCGAGCCCGAGCCCGCGCCCGAGCCCGCGCGCCCGGACCAGCCCGCCCCTCCTGCCGCCCCCGCGCGTTTGGCTAGCGGACTAGGCAACGCGCCGCTCCCTCCAGTTCTTGGCCCCGGCTCCCCCGCCCCTCCCAGGTTTGCCCATCGCGGGTCCCGGGCGCCGGCCGCAACTACCTCGTCAACCCCGAGGGCCCACAGAGGAGACGCCGCGGTCGACGCCCGGCCGCCATGTTTTTTGCAGACTCCCGCGCGAAATGACAAGGAAGGGATCCGGCACTGGAGGGCCTGGACTCGGGGGCAACCAGGCGAGCCCTGCAAAGCGTCGGGCGGGGATGAGGCGAGCCCCCCTGGGGCGGGCGGACGCACAGCTCCGCCTTCACGACAGCCCTGACATGCGGCGCCTAGGGGGACCCAGGCCGGGCGGACGCCGTGGGCCCAGGGGTCTGGGCTGGGGGTCACGGGGCTGCTTCTCCCCAGCGCCCCAAAGCCGTGTGCGCCTTGGGACCGCCGCTTGCCCTGCTGGTTCCTGCCCTCCCGGCCGAGAGCCTGCGCATCCTCGGGAGATGGCCTTTCCTTTCTTAGCGACTGACCCTTTGTACGTTTTCCAGTGGCCTCGACCAGCAAAGGAAAAGCCCGGAGTGGGAGGAGGGGAGTGCGACATTGTGGGCCCCAACCCTACACACACACACAGACACACACACACAATGGGGCAGCACAGCCGGGCCACAGTTTCCATTTCTGTTCCTCCCGTCCCCCTTATGACTGCCAAATCCGCCTCTCCCTTCCCGTCCCCACGCGCTTACATTTCGCTCTCCCCCACCCCATCCCTGCGCTGCCTCCTATTCCTTGTTCCTTTCCGTTTATAAGTTGCAGATGGACAGACCCAAACTGCTTCATAATCCTTAATAGCAGATCATTATGAAATATGGTTAAGAACGTTAAAACTGGGGAGTTTAATCATATTAAAATACCCCCCCACCTCCACCACCAAAATACGTAGACAATTTCCGTTCTCATTCGCCCCCTCTTTTTCCTTTTCTCAGTCTACTGGAGCCGTAGAGACACCTGCTGATCCGAGAGGAGAGAGGGAGTAAGAAAAGACTGTATTGCCTATTAAAAATAGAGAATTTCTCGACATTCAGGTCTAAGGATTTTTAGGGTGAGGTTTCATTGCTTAAGGTTGAGTGAATTTTCTGATCAAGGATGCTCAGGTTCAAATATAAGAATGAAAAATATCTCTAAAACAAAGTCCAAAGATGATTCTTGAGTTATCCGTTGTTTTCTATATTCAGTTATTAGTATCAATACTAGTTGCAGTGCATGGGGAAATGGAGTTGCATGTTTTTCAAATCCAGAATTTGTAACAAGCCGATCTTGAAGCAAACAATGTAATGAATACAATAGTATTCTATATTGTCTTCAAAATGATAGAGTCACACTTTCAATTATGAAAGGACTTTCTAATTTTAATGTAATTGTTGTCACCACCTGTTTGCTTGTTAATTAACAAAAGGCATGGAATCCATGTCATAGAGCCAGCAAAAGAATTTCAGTACAAATTCTTTTTGGAGTGAAATGATGTATACACCCATTACTTTATAACATCCACCTTCTCCTTTCTTTTTTTCAGAACTTTCCATCTTAAATCTGAAATGCTCACCCATGGAGAGAGGAGCATGCCTTTATTTTCTACTTTGAGCAGGTGGGCATGCTGATCATTGATAAAATAACAGCTCAAATGTTATTTTATAAAGTGAAGCCTTTATTTTTAGTACAATTCAAGATATTCTGTGCTGCTGAGGCTGGGTTGATAGAACAAATATTAGGGGGAAAGATATTATCTTTCCTACTATTTTGAGCTAGATTTAGTAATTTGCTATAAAAGTGCTTAGATCAGAAACTATTTGGAGTATATGCCTTATGCTTTCACTTTTCATGTGTGAGACTAAACAAAAGTGTGCCTGTACAAGTAGTCATATTCAATTAAAAAAATGCTTAAATATTGACAAAACAAGGCAAGTCAAAAATAAAAATGTTAATTTCTTCCAATGCACCAGAGTAGACAACCCATTTCTGTACAAGCCCATTACCACCTGTAACTAGATCATTGATGTTTGCTTTTACTTCCTATTATATTGCTCTCAATTTACCACCCTAGCTCTCCTTTATACATGCTCCAGGATTGGAATTGGAGAGGCTTTAGAGTCATAGCTCAGGAGGGAGCTTATGGGCTGGAGAGACCCATTCTAAATACCTACTATGGTACTTCTGGGACCCAGCAGGGAGAGGAGATGTTTATGGAGCAGAACATACAGAGAGCTTTGACTGTTCTGTACAAAGATGTAGAGAAGTTGCTTTTCAGCTCTGCTAAGTGTGGCATCCAAGTATAAAGTTAGCCTTGTAATAATTGAAGATGAGGAAGGAGAAGCATTGTACCTTCTTAGTCCAGCGGGAAAACCAGAACTCATTAACAGTGAGGTATCCCAGATGAATTTAGGAAGATGAAATACCTCAGGGGAATAGGGTTTTGCAGGGTAGCAGTGGGAGTTAGATAAATCATTTCCATAAAAGAAAATGAAAGACCAAATTAAAAGGGAATAGGTGAAATTGTAGATAACTTCTATTTTAATTACATACAGTAATACTAATGTAGTGAACAATAGCAAAGTAGACTCTGACAAATCATTTAAGAATGGTTTATAACTATTATGGGAGATACAGTTATGAAATAGTGCAACTCATTTTTTTAACACATTCTTTTTGCATTTCAGTTGAGTGTTGTCCTAAAGTAGTAAACCTGGGGAAGTATACTTATGTTAGCCATGTTGGCATTGTTAATAACATTGTGAAAATACTTTCTTAGATATAATTATTGTGACTTTTTGAAATTCCTATTTTAAAAATAACCTTTATTTATTTAAAAAAAGCAACATATTGTCATGACAGAAAAAAAATAGGAAACACAGATTAGCAAAATGAAGAAAATAAATACTTATGAACCCACCCAACTTTAGGTATGCACTAATACCCTGGTCTGTATCTTTACAAAATCTTAATCTTCCATAACTGTTTATCTGTACACACACACACACACACACACACAGTAGTTCCTTCTTTTTTAAAAAAATAAAAACATACTGAAATGCTATATTGAATCTCTGCAACTCATTCTTTAGAATATGCCTAATGATGTGATAAATCTTTATCTTTTGAAGATTAATTTTTTAAATTGCACAATATAATGTTATATAGAATCAAGATTGTAGAGTGGATGTTCATCAAGCTTTGAATTTTTAACCAGAACTCTCTTCAATCTGTTCTCTATCTGGATTCCCTTTGTCATTGACTTCATCAAGGCTTTTGCCCTCCCTAACCCAGGTTATTTCCATAGCCTGAAGCATGTTTTGCCTTTATTTTCTTACCTGCTCTAATTGCCACCAGAATGGCCCCTTGAAAATGCATATATATTTTTTGCCAATCTTTTCCTTGAAAGTGTTCCAATAGTTTTTCAAAGTCCTTACCATAAAAGCCCAACCTCTTGGTATGACATTCACCTGAATTTGCAAAGAATTTCATAATGTCCTAATTTTAGAATCATTTTTTTTCTTTTTGCTCCCACAACACATACGTACTTCCATTTATATGCCTATTATATTGCATCTTAGTCATTCGTTCCCCTAATAAGTCATGGCGTAGAGGGGAAGCACATGTCCAATTACTTCTTAAACCCCACCAATAGCATATGACCTGGAATGTGCTATTAAGGAGGCACACTGTAAACTCAGAATACATGAAACATGATGTTTACTTAATGTGACTAATATAGGGGATTCAGAAACCATTTTCAAGGAAGAATTAGAAAAATACTTTTTGAGTGATGAACTACACTCACTCATATGATTTGGTCCTGGTTTTGCTTCTTAAAAATATTGATCTTATAGAGCAATCCTATCAATAAAACTTTTTGTAATGGTGGAAATGTTCATATTTCTACTCTGTCAAAGTAGTCATTAATCACACATGGTTTTTGAGTACTTGAAATGTAGCTATTGTGACTATGGAATTGAATTTTTAATTTTTAAAATTTAATTTAAATATCCACAATTGGACAGCACAGCTGTAGAGTTGCATCTCAACTATAAAAGAACACCTCCAAATTAGTGGCACCCTAATTGATGAGCTTCACTGTTTCTTAATGTCATTCTTCAGAATATATGTAATCTTCACCAAAGTAATGAGAACAGATCTTAAAGAGTTCTGATAACAAACCTAAAACATCAAATAACTTTATATATATATAAAATATATATAAATATATATACTTGCATGTATATACATATGTATATATATATTTGCATTTATGGGTCAAACAAACTGCATTTTTAACACATCTTGTGCTCAGTGCTATGGAGATACTACCTAAATTAGAAGAACATATTAATAGCAATAAATATTGAAATGCCTGCTTGTATTTTTTTAAGGTTGCTGAAAACATCAAATCAGAATGGCAGACATTGCTATTCATTCTTCCTTTTTGCCTTATTAAGAGGCTTCTGATTTAACTTGGAATGGCAAGATGCTCAGTTAAAAGTGGTTTCTTCTCTGGACTTTCTTGTGGGGAAGGATGCTTATGTGACATAATTCTGGCCAATGAGGTAATAAAAGTTTAGTGTTGTAAGGAAAACATTTTCTGTCATTATTCTTCTTGACATGAGAATATGATGTTTGGATATGTGCTGCAATCTTTGGAAGGAATCAGGAACATTCCTGAAATCGTAGAACTGCCACACCAGATTGGGCTGCTTATATTTGGATTGCTTGTTTTGTGAGTCAAATAAATCCCTATCTTGTTTAAATCCATATTAATTTTTTCCTGTCATTTGTAGCTAAGAACATTACTGTTACACTTTGCACATGTGCATGCATGCACACACACACACACACACACACAAACACACACATAAGCCCATATTTTTTTTTGTCTTAGTTAATCCATAAACTAGTTAACTGTTGATTTCTACTGGTTTAACCAATTGTTTTAAGGCACAATCCTAATCAAGTAAAATGTCTTGCCTTCCTATCGTAATTCTATGGTTAGTAGTTCAGGAATTGCAATGGTCTTTATGAAAGACGCAAACTTTCTTTTTCAGTTAGAAAATATGTTTCTGAGTTTCAGCTTCAGTTATTGGAAAGAATAAATTTTTGAACCATGAAAATAGACTCCAGTTCTGGCTTTTCTGCTTTTTAACTAATTATGTGGCTTTGGCAAAATCACTCTTAAGTTAGTTTCCTTACCCTTGCATGGTGTTGTGAGGGAAAATGAGAAAACATACAAAAGGGCTTTGTGAACTATGGTACATTTTAACTTAATGAACTTTACTGGGTACTAAAGAATGTGCTCAGCACTTCTATTGGATTGGCTTATGTATTCTCAGAAACCTATGAGTATTGCTATGTAGTGGGGACTCATCCCCATTTTATATATGGGGAAATTAAGGAATCGTACCTAGTAAACCATTCAGATTCATCTCCTAACTCTCCACAAAGCACAGAATAGTTGCTGAATAAATATTTATGGCAGAAATGAATGTATAATTTGTTCCTTTCAAAATTCTATCATTATATACTATTTAGGATATTATAATCCATAGATTTGGTTATAGAGGACTGCTACTGAAGGTCTACTAAGTACCTCCCTGTTCAACATCTGAACAGAACATTTTCTACTAGAAATACTGAAATAATCACTCTATTAAGATTGAAACCAAATATAAGCATGTTGGGCTAGTAGTTGCTCTTATATTTCAAGGTAATTTTTTTTTTTTTTTTTTTTTTTTTTTCAGTGCTGGGGATCAAACCCAGGGCCTTGTGCTTGCAAGGCAAGCATTCTACCGACTGAGCTATATCCCCAGCCCGCATTTCAAGGTTTTTGAGGATAGATTCAAAGGGTCCCAGCTTTTAAAACACTAGCATACTTCCTGACTCATAGGCTCAACAAATATTGTTAATGCACTGTTGTTCACAGAGAATGTTGGGGCTCTGCAAATATTACTATATTATAATAATTCTTTGATAGAATGCATTCTGGAAAGATTTTAGTAAATTTTGTGTTTTTTAACACATCAGGTATTGGAGTTTAATTTTAAATTTTTTCAGCTTTATTGAGTTATAGTAGATAAAAATGTCTAGATTTAAAGTATACAGTGTGATTTTGTGTTTGCTTTTTGCAGGACAGGATTGAACTCAGGAGGATTCTGTCACTAAGCTCAACATTCCTACCCTTTTTATTTTTTTATTTTGGTACAGGGTCTTGCTAAGCTGCCCAAGCTGGCCTTGAACTTGCAATCCACCTACCTCAGCCTCCCAACAATGTGATGTTTTAAGATATTTGCATATATCTTGTGAAATGATTACCACAAGCAATCTGATTAACATAACCATTATCTCACGTAATTTCCTTTTTGTGTATGATAAGAATATTTAATATATACACTCAGCAGATTTCAAGCCTAAAATAAATAGAGTATTATTAATTATAGACACCATGTTGTACATTAGCTCCCCAGAACTTATTTGCTAGGGTTTGAATGTAACTCCCAAATTTCATGTGTCAGAAATTTAATAACCATTAATAATATTAATATGTGGGACCTTTAAGAGAAGATGAGGCCATAAGGGCTCTCATGGGTACAGATGAATTGATGAATGCCCTTATTTTGGGTGCACATTTCTTACAATGGTTCCCTTTTGTTTCTTCCTCCTTTCTCCCTCTTCCCTTTTGCCTTGCCCATTCACCTTCTGTCATGGGATGATGCAGCAAGAAGGCCTTTGCCAGATGCTAGTACCTTGACCTGGGACTTCCCAGTCTCCAGAATTGTAAGCCAAGCCAATAAATTTCTGTTCTTTATAAATGACTGAGTCTGTGGTATTCTGTTTTGGCAGTCAGAAAAGGGATAAGGCATTATTTATCCTGCAGTTGACTGAAATTTGACCCCCTTTAACAAACATCTCCCCATTTCTCCCAGGTATAACAATCACTACTTCTGCTTCCATGAGTTGAGCATTTTTAGATTCTACATCTGAGGATCATACAGTATTTATCTCTCTGTGCCTATTTCACTTAGCTTATTTTACTTAGCATAATGTCCTTCAGCTTCATTTTTGTTGTTCCAGATGAGAAAATTTTCTTCTTTTTAAGGGCTGGATGATGATGATGATATATGTGTGCATTTGTCTGTATGTATATATCACACTTTATCTTAACTGTTGTAAATAACACTGCCATGAACATGGAAGTACAGATATCTCTGATTTAATTTCCTTTGGATATATATATATACCCAAAACGGATTGCTGGATCATATTATAGTTCTATTTCTAATTTTTTGAGGAATCCCTATACTACTTTCCATAGTGACTAATATTTATTTCCCTGCTGATTAGTAATGTTGAGCATTTTTAAATATATTTGTCTTTTGAGAAATATCTATTCAGATCCTTTGCCCATTTGTAAAAATCAGGTTATTTTCTTGCTATTGAATTGTTGGAGTTGCTTATATATTTGAATGTGAACCCCTTTCCAGATGTATTGTTCATAAATAATTTTTCCATTCTCTTAGATTGTTTCTTCACTTCTGACTATTTCTTTTGCCATGAAGAAACTTTTTAGTTTGATGCTATCTCACTTGTCAGTAGTTGCTTTTGCTTCCTGTGCTTTTGTGGTTTGTGCAAGCAAAAAAAAAAAAAAAAAAAAATCATTGTCCAGATCAATGTCAAAAAGACCTTCACTGATTTTTTTTTCTAGTAATTTTAGTTTCAGATTTTACACCTAAGTCTTTAATCCATTCTGACCTTACCTTTTTTATTTTGGTATTTTTAATATGGTAATTTCATTTTTATGCATGTGGATATACAGTTTTCTCAGCACCATTTATTGAGAGACTTTCCTTTTCCCTTTGTGTGTTCCTAGTACCTTGTCGAAGATCAATTTACTGTAAATGATTGAGTTTATTTCTGGACTCTATTCTGTTTAGTTGATATATATTACAATTTTTATGCCAATAATACTGTTTTGATTACATAGCTTTGTGATTTATTTTGAAATCAGGTATTACAATGCCCGTAGCTTTACTTTTCTTACCAAAGATTACTTTGACCATTTTGGACTTTTGTGATCCCATACAAATCATGGGGTTGTTTTTTTTTTCCTATTTCTGTGGAAATGCTGTTGGATTTTTGATAGAGATTGAATCTGAAGATCACTCTTCAGTACTGTAAACATTTTAACAGTATTCTAATCCATAAACATGGGATTTTTTTCATTTATTTGTGTCTTCTTCAGTTTCTTCCATAGTTTTTACAGTTTTCAGCGTATAAACCTTTCACTGTCTTGATTAAATTGTTTTAATCAAGGTAATTTTATTTTGTGGGGAGTGGTACAAATGTGATTGTTAATTTTTTGATAGTTCATCATTAGTTTATAGAAATGCCATGGATTTTTGTATGTTGATTTTTGTGTCCTGCAGTTTCAATGAATTTTTTATTGGTTCTAAGCTGTTTTGGGTGAAGTCTTTAGTGTTTACTATATATAAAATTGTGCCATCTGCAAACAGACAATTTTAATTCTACCTTTTCAATTTGGATGACTTATGCCTTCTTCCTGCCTAATTGTTCTGACTAGGACTTCAAGTACTATGTTATAGAAGTGGCAAGAGTGGGTACCCTTGTCTTGTTCCTTATTTTAAAGTATGATGTTAGCTGTCAGTGTGCCATATGTGGCCTTTATTATGTTAAGGTGCCTCCTTCTATACATGACTTTGAGAGTTTTCATCATGAAAGCATGCCAAATACTTTTTCTGCATCCACTGAGATGGTTATATGATCTTTATTCTTCATTCTGTTCATGTCATATATCACATTTATTGATTACATTGTTAAACTGTCCTTGAATTGTAAAGATAAATCTTGTTTGATCATGGTGAAAGATCTCTTTAATGCGCTCTTATGTTTGATTTGCTAGTATTTTGTTTTCTGCATCTGTGTTTGTCAGTTGTATTGGTCTGTAACTTTCTTTTCTTATAAAAATGTCATTGTCTGGCTTTTGTTTTCACAGTAATGTTGGCCCTATAAAATTAGTTTGGAAATGTTCCCTCCTACTGTTTGAGAAAGAAATTTTCCTTAAATGTTTGGTGGAACTCACCAGTGAAGCTATTAGGTTCTAGGCTTTTCTTTGTTGGGAGGTTTTTGTTTACCAGTCCATTCTCTCTACTCATTATTATTCTGTTCAGAGTTTTTATTTCTTCATGAATCACTCTTAGTAGGGTTTATGTTTCTGGGACTTTTTCCATTTCTTCTAAGTTATACAAATTGTTGTCATAATCATTTATAGTTCTTTTATGATTATGTTTCTGTGGTATCAGTTATAATGTCTGCTCTTCATTTACAATTTCTTTGAGTCTCCTCCTCCTTTTTATTCTTAGTTTTATCATTGCTGTTGATCTGTTCAACTAAGCCAACTAAGCCAATTCTTAGTTTCATCGATCATTTATTTTTCTTGTCTATATTTCATTTATTTCTGCTCTTATCTTTATTATTTCCCTCCTTCTGCTAACTTTGGGGTTAGTTTTTTCTTTTTCTAGTTCCCTGAGGTTTAAAATTAAGTTGCTTATTTGAGATTTTTTATTTTTTTCCTTTTTTCTTTGTTGCTCCCTTTCCCTCCCTATGCCCTTCCCCCAGGCATTTGTATGTATATTTGTAAATTTCCCAATTTTCCTCCAAATTTCAAATTTTATACCATTGTGGTTGAAAAAGATACTTGTATAGTTTCAGTGTCCTTATATTTTTTAAGAGTTGTTTTGTGGTGTTAACATATAATCTATCCTGGATAAAGTTCATAGAATGTGTACTTAAAAAGAATGCACATTCTGCTGCTGTTGGATGGAATATTCTGTTATGTCTTTTGGGTCTATTGATCTATAATGTTGTTCAAGTCCTCTATTTCCTTACTAATTTTCTCTCTTGATCTATCCATTGTTGAAAGCAGGGTATTTAAGTTTCTTACTATCATTATACTGCTATCCATTCCTCCTTTTAGGTCTGTTTCTCTTTTGCTTTATATATTTAGGTATATAATGATGCTGGACACATACATTTACAATGGCTATATCTTTTTAATGTACTGACTCCATTATCATTATATAATGAACTTTATCTCATTCTTTTTTTTACATACTTTTTTATCTGATTTAAGTAGTTACCTCTATTTTCTTTTGTTTAACATTTGAATGGGATAGATATCTTTTTCCATTTCTTCATTTTTAGTCAATGTGTTGTACTTAAAACTGGAATGAATCTCTTATAGGCAGCATATAGATGGATATTGTTTTCTCTTTTTAATCCATTCCTCCACTCTGTCTTTTGATTGGAGAATTTAATCCATTTACAATTAAAGTAATTATTGACAGGTAAAGACTTAATTATTGCTGTTTTATTAATTGTTTTCCAAATGTTTTTTAGTTCATTTTAATCTTCCTCTCTTGCTATCTCTCTTTATGATTTGATGCTTTTCTGTATGCTTTGATTCTATTCTGTTTACCTTTTGTGTGTCTAACATAGGTATTTTAATTGTGCTTACCATAGGGCTTATATAAAAATTTTAGGATCATTATAGTGTACTTTAAGTTAGTAACAACTTAACTCTGTGTACAAAAACTCTATACTTTAATCCTCCCCAACATTTTATGTTTTTGATGCCATAGTTTGCATCTTTTTATATTGTATATCCATTAGCAAATTATTTTAGCTATAGTTATTTTAAAGTTTTTTAAAAATTTTTTTCTACTAGGTTAAAAGTGACATACACATCACCTAACAATATTAGGGTATTCTGAATTCGATTATATTCCTGCCTTTACAATAATTTTTCACTTATTTTCATAGTACTAATTAGCATTCTTTCATTTTGAAGAATTTTTTTTTCTTTTTGCCATGAGGTGTTCTATTTTCATTAACCACACAAATACTTTTCTATAATATCCCAGGTCAAATTGGAGAGGTTTGCAGTCCAATGGTGGCGGTGGCCTCAGACCCACAGGCCAGTGGCATCGTGCAGAGTGACAGGGTTCACAGTGCAGCTTGCAGATGGCTCGTCCTCCACATCATCTGGGGGCTCAGATGATGGGTGTGGGGAATCCTTGAGGCGCTTAGGAAATTTCACTCCGCTTTTTCTGCTCAGTAGTCTGTTTGGTCGGCAGGGTGTCTTCTCCTGTGTCTCAGTTTTCTTCATCTTAGCCTTATTGAAATTGGAAATTTCTCCCAAGGCCTACCTTGTCTGCCATTTTCTTAAAACAATACGTGGATTCTTGCTCTGAACCCGAGCTCCAGTTGCTGCCACTGGTGTTGCTGCAGCAGGAGACCTGAAGGACCCCTTTATAAGACAGGTCTGGTGGGAATGAACTCCCTCAGCTTTTGTTTGTCTTTATCTCTCGCCTCCATTTCTCAAGGATAACTTTGCCATATTCAGAGTTGTCTTGGTTGGAACTTTTATTCTTTTAGCATTTAGAATGTATGATCTTAATCTCTTCTGGTCTGTAAGATTGTTGCAGAAAGAGCCACTCACAGCCTGATGGAGGGTTCCCTTGTGGGTAATGAGTTGTTTTTCTCTTACTACACTTGAAATTCTTTTCTCTGATTCTTGGCAATTTAATTATAATGTGTCTCAATGATGATGTTTTTATGTTTAATCTATTTGGGGTTCTTGGGCCTCATTAATCTGGACGTTCATTTCCTTCTTCAGATGTGGGAGGTTTTTCTGTAATTACTTTTTAAAATAAGCTTTCTGCCGCCCTTTTCTCTGCTTCTAAGACTCTCATAATGTATATATTGATATATCTGATGATGTCCATGGTCCTATAGACTGTCTGTTTTTTATTTTTAATCCTTTTTTTTTTTTTTCATTTTGTTCTTCTGATTGGGTAAATTTCAAATGACCTGTCCTCAAGCTCAGTGATTCTTTCTTGTAGGCTGTCAGCTACTAAGGCTCTCTGGAAACTTTCAGTTCAGTTATCATGTTCTTTAGCTCCAGAATTTTTGTTTGGTTCTTTTGCATAGTTTCTTATAAGAAAATGTCTCCTCAGCAGCAGTGGGAATAGGGCTGTCACTAAGAATCCAGATTTGTCCTTGGAAAGGCATTTCCAAAAGAAGTTTTAATCATTATAAATTACAAAAGTATATGAGTATGTCCTTCACAATGAAAAAAAAAAAAAAAAACTGGTCAGAGATAAGAAAAAGTGAGAAAATTAATGTCCTGTGAGGGACAGTGATGGAAAATTCTATTCTACCCTCCTGCTGATGCCACTCTGTAGTTGATTTTTATAGGACACGCAAATGTGAAATGAAGATTCTTAATATCAACATTTTTTAGGCAGAGGCATTCATACTAATGAGATACATGCACATGGTAAATCTTCACAAACTAATGGGATGATTTTAAGCCTTCTTAGAGCTATTTCAGTCATATATTTCTTCATAGGAGGCTGACATCCTGAGTCACTTCATCAACCATGGGATAAAAGCATCCTGTGAAGTGGGGATTACCCACATGAGGACTCCTTCCAGGATGTCAATGGTTTTCTGACTTCAGGGCATGAAAATTGCATTCTGATGATCATGGACCACTTTTTCTTATCTATGGCCCTTCTTTTCACTGCAAAGGAGATTTATTTAGTTGCAGAAAGCTAAATGGCACTAAAAATCTATTGTTTGGAAAAACAATGCCGTCAATATAGAAGTATTAATACATTTGTGAAAAAGCTCATAATTAAAGTCAAGAAGTTTCATAACTACCTTAGTATTCATATGCTTTTATAATTTATACTGATTAAAACCTCTTCTAAGACCCCTTTCTAAGGACAAATTTGGACTCTTAGTGATGGTCCTATGAAAAATGTAAGAGTTTTGACATTACCCTGGATTTTCTGGGCTTGTAGACTCTTTTGTCCATTGCTATTGATGAAACATTTGTCTACAAGCCCAGAAAAACCAGAATAATGTCAAAACTCTTATCTATCTCTCACTGTAGATAACGTAACATTGAAAGTTTTAATTTAGAAGCTCTTCCTGAAAAACGTCCTGGTTGGTAAAAGCTAGTCACCAATTATCCAGTGTTTTTGCTAACAAAACAATTGTGTGTGGTACCCAACAATATATTTGATTTGATGCCTTGGATATGAATTAATTGAACTATCTCCAAGGAGTTCACAATGTAGTGCAGTAGTCCTCAAACTTGTTTGAAAAATTGAATTGTTGTCTCAAATAGTCAACAGTCAGATCCAAAAATTTAAACTAACAGTTTTTTTTTATTCTTCAGGTCCATAAAAATGCTATATAAAATCGATAGACTTTTTTTTTTTTTTTGCCTTTTGAGATATCAGCTCATATCTATCCATATTCCACTGATGAAATAATGGAATGTTAAAATTTAATGAAAGCCAGTTAAAAATGGACAACAGAGTTAACTTGGGAGAGCTGATTAAAATTCAGACTTCACCTAGAGATTAAAGTTGTCAAGTTGCAAAATTATCATGGAGGGTGGTAGAAGGGTGGATCTTCACATTGTGTTATATGAGAATGATGTCCCTGGGAATGTAAGTGACTGTAGAGTCTGAGAAGCATAGTGGGCATCAATTTCTCCTTAGCTTGGTTCATTCATATCCTCCCATTCTTATCTAATGTGCTTTAGGAGAAAGTGTCTCCATGTCTGGATTTAGGTGTGGGCACATTGCTTAGGGTTTATCAGTGTGAGCCCAACTCTGGGCTGAATTAGATCAGCAATGGGCACTGGACCCAATTCAGGTTAGCAAGAGGTGAAGAAGTGTTTTCTAGGAACTTTTAAGGGAGAATGCTTTTTTACATAGAGAACTTGCAGGAACAACCTCCTCTGTCTTCTAAGATGCAATAGAGGAAGCAGATTCTCAGGGAATAGAGGATAGTTCTCTTCAGAGTGAAGAGGAAAAAATTAAAGCAATCAGTTTTTGATGACATTGACAATTCCCTGAACTCCTTTGACTCAGTAAGTCTTCTTTCATTTGAAATTTTTTTGTGTTTATTGTTGTTAAAACCAATAAAGTAAGTCCTAGCTGGTATGGTAACTTTGGGGTAAGCTCGTATTCCTCATTTTTAATAAGCTACTGTAGGTGATTCTGAAGTGGGTGGCAGTGCGCCTAGTCTAATATGTTTGGTCAGATGTCATTTACAGAGAGTAAATGTGCTCACTTCATAAACTTTAATTTTGAAACTTTGAAGGAAAATATGTACATTCATAAGAATTTAACCATTTTGATGGTTTGAGTCACTTGTTTGTAATACATCTGTCAAAGATGAATGCTCTCAAAACTTAAAATCATATATTTTGTTTGCTATCATAAAAAGTGATTTCATTACAGTCACAGTGACACAAATTTTACGCCTTTTATGTGGCATAAAATAGAGAAAATGGGTTTTAAGTAATCATTACTTAGTGAAAATTGAATTGCCATCTCAAATAGTCAACAGTCAGATCCAAAAATTTAAACAAAACTAACAGTTTCTTTAATCTTCAACTCCATACAAAATGCTGCATAAAACTGATAAGCACCATTATTATTGTTTTGTCTTTTCAAATATCTGCTCATCATATCTATCTACATTCTGTTGATGAATTGGTGAAGTGTTAAAATTTAATGACTTATAGTTAAAAATGGACAAAAGAAAATCATTGTTTATTAACTCATACCTTTGAGGATTGAGCATTAAAATATTTTAGTAAATTAGAACTCATTAATATTCTTAATTGAATTTATGCTCAGTTACTTGGAAGTACTCGATGTATCTGTTATTTACATTTTACTTTCCTGAAAAGTTGATGTTTTATGAAGAGGAGACATAAAGGAAAGGGGATGAAAACAATGTAGTTTCTATTAAATTTCAACTTAATTTTACCTTAATTTCTTAAATAAATGAATATTTATAACTCTAAAGTACTTATCTGTGGCATGAGTCTGAAATACTTTTGTCTGTCAGTAGAGGTCTCTAAACTACTGATTCCTTGAGGCAGAAATTCTACTGGTCACCTAGGTATGCAGAATTTTTTTTATTTTTTTATTTTTTTGTCTAATATTTATATTTCAACAGTTGTTTTCCAAGTGTTTAGACAGAACTGAGATGCCTTCATAAAGCTAAAGTTGTCTTAATTCCCTTACAGAATTTCTTTTTTATTTTTTTAATTATTTTTTATTTTTACAGTCTGCATTTTGATTCATTGTATACAAATGGTGTACAACTTTTCATTTCTATGGTTGTACACGATGTAGATTCACACCATTCATGTAATCATACGTATATATAGGGTAATAATGTCTGTCTCAGTCCACTCTTTCCTTTCCCCATCCCCTCCAGCCCCATTTCCCTCTATACAATCCAAAGTGCCTACATTCTTCTCTTACCCCACTGCCACCCCCCCCCCATTATGTATCATGATCCACTTATCAGAGAAAACATTTGGCCTTTGGTTTTTTGGGATTGGCTTATTTCCCTTAGCATGGTATTCTCCAGCTGCATCCATTTACCTGCAAATGCCATAATTTTATTCTTCTTCACGGCTGAGTAGTATTCCATTGTGTGTATATATATATATATATATACACCACAGTTTCTTTATCCATTCATCTGTTGAAGGGCATCTAGGTTGGTTCCACAATCTGGCTATTGTGAATTGAGCAGCTATAAACATTGATGTGACTGCTTTACTGTAGTATGCAGAACTTTAAAATGGTCCCCAAGTCCTACCCTCCTACCCAGAATCTGTGATGAGACCTCACTCCTGTGATTGTGTTCTATTGTATGACACAATTGATCTTAAGATAGGGAGATTATCTAGGTGGGCAACAGAAATCAGAAAGACTCAGTGTGAGAAGGAGTCCATGTGCCATTGCTAGCTTTGATGATGAGGGAGCCACACAAGGGGGAATCTTAGTGACTTTAAGGAACTAAGAGAGGTCCCTGACTGGTTGCCAGCCAGAAAACAGGGACCTCAGCCCTAGGGCTACATGGGACTGAATTCTGCCAACACCTTGGATGATCTTAGAACAGATTCTTCCTGGAGCCTCCAGAAAAGAGCCCAGACAGCTGACATCTTGACCTCAGCCTTGTGGCTCTCTAAGTAGAGAACCCAGCTAAACCTCCCTGAATTTCTGACCTATAGAACTTCATGATCATGTGTGAATATTGTTTTAAGTTGCTAGTTTGTGGTAAGTTTTGACACCACAATAGAAAACTAATATAGTCAGGAAATTTGTGACCAGAATGTGCAAGGTAGAGGCGACCTCAAGAGCTTCTATCCACTGTTCTTTCCTAAGCAAATGAATTTCCTAAACACTGGAAGCTGCATGAAACTCAAGCTATTTTAAAACTTTAAAAATCAAATTCAGTAATACAAATATTGTCAGATAGAGCTGCACAGGGCCACTTAATCTTGGTAAATCACCCTGTTCCTTTGTTTTCACTCCTACTGGAACACAGCACTACTTGGGCAGGGACATGGACTCCTTTGTTCACCACTGTCCCCAGTGACATGAACAGAACCTGACACCCAGGAGGCACTTAATACACATTTATTGAACAAATAAGTAATTAAGGCTAGAATTGTATCCCTCAGTATTAGAACAGTTATTGGCAATTATTTATGCTTGAATTAATTAGAAAGATTATAATAAACTTATTTGAACGTGAAAATGCAGTTAGATTGGCCATTTGAAACAGGCTTCATGAATGTGTTAGATAGGTTTTCATTTCTGTGACTGAAATACCTGACAAGAACAATTTAGAGGAGGAAAAGTTTATTTTGGGTTCATGGTTGTAAAAGTTCTGTCCCTGGTCAGTCAACTCCATCACTTTGGTCCTAGGGTGAGGCAGAATATCATGACAGAGGGGCATGGTAGAGGAAAGCTGCTCATCTTGTGACCACCAGAGAGCAGAGGAAGAGAGGGGCCATGATATAATCCCCAAGGGTACACCCCCAGTGACCCTCCTCCTCCAGCCATGTCCTGTATGCCTACAGTTTCCACCTAGTTATTGGATCAAATTATTAATCCATCAACTCTTTTGCCTTCTACATTAACATAGGTACTTTTGGTGATCATTTCATATCCAAACAATAACAGTAAGCAATGGAAAGTAATAAAAGGGATGTTAGTTATTAATTTTTTTTTAAAAAAATGTGATTTTTGTTCATCCTTCCTAATAATACAGGTGAGGGAATGGGAACTCAAGTTAGGTTAAGTAATAAGTATCTGTTAACTAAATTGTGCTACTGGCTCTACATGTTTATGATAGAAAGTTCTTTAGTCACACAAGAATCCATCCAAGTTTAAAACTGATAAGTAGTGCTGCTAGATCAGCTGTGTGAACAGAAAATGAAAACAGACTAAAAATAGCAAGTTCCAGATTCAGTCAGGGGAACATGAACTCAATTCCATTTTGTTTAATGAAACAGAATCTACCAAAATCTAAGTAAGATATTACTATGCACTCTTCATATTATAAGCCTGAGCAAACATGTTCTGACCTTCTAGAAGTTCCAGTCTAAGAGGGGTTCTAAGATAGAACATGAGGGGAACTATCATGGAGGTACAAGCAAAGAATTATGGTAGCAAAACCAGTGGAGCACTTGTTTTTGTTTTTGTTTTGCAGCTAAAAGGACCTGGAAAGATTCTGTGGGGAAAGGCTTCATTGAAAAGGCATTCTCTGGCATCATGGCATTGGTCACCTAGTGGCCTTCAATGTTTGTTTATACTACATAGCAGAGATGGCTCATCAGAAACTTGCCCTTTAGATTTTTGTCTCATCAGTGGCCTGAAATCTAAACAAGGAAAACTAGGTTATAGGATTGGTACAACTCAGAAATAAAAATCCTTTAAAACTTAATTTAGTATTTTTGTGGAGCTAGGGATTGCCACCCACTTCAGAATCACCTATAGCAGTTTATTAAAAACGAGGAATACTGAGCTTACCCCAAAGGTCCTCACATGTGTTAGGCACTAGGCAAGTGTTTGCTTCTGAGCTCTGTCCTGCCTCAGAAATATACAAGAACTTCTTAGACTGAAAGTTGAACTTGATTTCTGTCTTCCTGGGTTTCATAAATATGTATTCCCTTGTCCCTCAGTTTCTTAAATGTAAAGATGCTTGATTTCACCCTCAGAACAATATAGAGTTTTGGGCATTTTGAAAATGTTAAAGATATAGCACTGATTTAGTCAGATAGCTGCTTCATATCTGGAGGGAGTGAAAGAATACCTCTAGTCTCTTTTTTATTCTGCAGTTTCTTCTCTCCAGGTCAGGGAATTAATCCCTAGACTCCCTGACACAGCAAGTCTGTTTCAAGTGTTCTTTCTACATCTGGGAATGTTTCCTCAAAATTAAATACAGACTTGATGAAAAGACATGGCAAAATGTACAAAGAACATCTGAGAAATTAGATACATTTTTAAAAAGCTACTTCTGTTACCTGAAAGGCATCTATGGTGTATAGTAATCTTGATTATATTGCCCCCTGGTGGTGATATGAGATTATAAAGTACAAGAAGCATTCCCCTTTAGATAGTCTTATTCAACATTTATTGAGCATCTATTAGACACCTAGCACTGACAGGTTGAGGCTACTGAGATGATGAAAATATAGTTCTACTCTTATTAACTTTCCAGTCTAGCAGAAACTGCATTTCACCATAGCAAAGTGCAAAAATGAAGCTAGAGCAGAAGAAGTACATACAAAGATGCATGAATGTTCAAAAGAAAAAATTGTCAATTTTTCCATTTTGTATCTGAATGGACTTTTCAAATTAATTACATTTTAGCAGCCCTTGAAAAATGCAAAGGAGTTATCTGTGTGTGTGTGTGTGTGTGTGTGTGTATGCACACATGTAGTATTACTTCAACACTGAAGAAGCTGCCTGTGTACCAGAAGCCAGTCATTAAAATGCAGGGCGTGCTCAGGTGACAGCTAGGTGCCTTTTGTGTGAGATTCACAGTGTTTCAGCCCAGTGTGATCATCCTGCTTCCCCACTAGTAAACCCACAAAATCCTTCTCAAACTTAGCACAGGTTATATATTAGAAAGGTTGAGATAAACTAATGAAATAGGCATTTCCATCATAGTCAAGATTTTGCTACACCATGGTTCTATCATGATTATTTATAATAATATATTCTATATAATAAAAATATAATTCATATAATAATATGTACTTCATTGTGTTCTTAATCTAGATAACTGTTGTTATGATGCACACTATAGTTCTCATCCTCTCCTTCCTAGATATATAACACTGCCTTTCTTTTGCCAGTCCCTTTTAAAATTTATATTGTTTCTTGATTTTGGGGGTGGAAATCAGAGCTTGAAAAATAAACCTACTTAATTACCAAAATCCAGTGGATTTGTTGGATTTGTTAATTTACATTATTGGCGAGGGTCTTTCCTTTTTTTGTGAAGAAAATGTAGCTCCTTTCTGGCCTCTGGACCAACACTCATACAAAGTCCTGTGCTATTCCCATCTCAACCACCATTTGGCTGCGTGTCTTAGGCAATTTCTCCTAGTGTCCATGTTTTTATCAGGTCTATGGAGAGACAGATGAAGGGAGAGGTGAAGAGGGTAATTGTCCGTGACCTTGGGTTCTTTCCTCTGTAAGGGCAGCATCCAGTAGGGAAGCAAACTTGGGTTCTGGAGGCAGACAGATCTGGGTTTAAATTCTGGCTCTGCTATTTACTGCGTGATATTGGTGAGTGTCGTGGTCTCCCTAAGCTCTAGTTTCCTCACCTGTAAGGAGATATTAATATCTGTCTCTGGGATTGCTAGAGAGATTAATAAGAATAAGTGAAAAATGCTTGGAACAGAGAAAGTAATCATGAAGATTTTCCTTCCCAATTCCCCTCATTCATGAGACAAGCACAAGCTGTATCGTATTCCCACTTAAATATAGGGACAATAAAATAATTTTTATGTATATTTCATTTTGCCTAAACTACCTAATGTCTATGGCCTTACCATCTGAAATTTAATCTCATATGCCTACTCTCATTTTGGAACCCTTTCATTTTGGAACCTTACACAACCCAATAGGTAGGGCATCTTAACATCTCTTACCCACCATTTATTGAGAGTCTGCTCTGTGCCAAATAAAACACTGGGATTAAAGTACTCAGTCACTGCCCCCAACCCCACTATCTAATGGGAGGAGTAAGATGGTAAAACTGGCTACAACTGGGCTTGCTAAGTGGTAAAGGAAGGGTATTAAGCGGGAGGGCGTGGAGGAAGAGCACCTAATTTAAGTTGGCCTTTCGGGTGAAGTGAGCAGGTAAACTGAATCAAGCAGGAGAAGTAGGGAGATGGCAAGAAGAGAGGGAGGAGAAAGTGGGCTGGGGAGGAAGAGCATGGCAGGAGTAAGCATTTCCAGGAAGAGGAAACACAAATTGTTGAGGGTAAATGACAAAGCCCATACTTGTGATCAGATGAATCTTTAAGGTCATCACGTTTTGGTTACCCATTATGTGTATGGTAGCCTTAGTGTTGTGAAACGAAAGGGTTTCATAGCCCAGGTCACTGGAGCATCTTAAAGAAAAACAAACAAACAAACCAAAAACAACTGTTGCCTTTATGTGAAATAACCTAGCCATGTTCCAGTTAAACACAAATCAAAATCATTAATTAAATCACTAGCATCTCTAATACTAGTTAAAGAGGCAATTATTGTTTTTGGAGTCATGGTGCTGATACTATGACATATACACAGATATTCCCATGATGCATTTTTTCCTTAAAGAAACTGGTACATTTTCTAGACTATAAATACTGCATTCAAAAGTAGGAACAGTTTCTTAGCTAACAATATGATTTATTTATTCATTCTACCCTTTCCCATTCCATCCGTATAACCCAACTATTCAGCAGATGTGAAGTTTTGGATTCACTCCTCCTTTTGCTTAGCTACAAAGGAAGCTCTCAGAAATCAGAATGCCAATTGTGAGGGAGAAGGGGAACATACTGCAGAATGAAGAATAAGCTTCCAGTCTACGATGGTGATGAAGATGTGCTGTGAGATGCACAGCAGATTTCTTTCCCTCCCCATCTTGGGCAGGGATGAATTCTCCAGCCTTGATTACTGGCACGAACAACCAAAGAGCTCATTTTTAGAGACTTTTTTTTTGAAGGAGTGTGTGTGTGAATGTTTGGTGTGTAGGACTTTTCCTCCAAGGATAATTTTAGCACTAAAAATGCATCAAATTATTTCAAATCCTGGCAAGTTTCAAAATATGAGTGGGTGACTTAGGGAAGATCTATTCTCAAGAAATAACAATGGTGTCAGCACAATCCAAGGGACTTGGAAAAGAATTTACACACACACACACACACACACACACACACACACACATACACATACACACAAGCTCATTCTTTCACTTCCCAGAAATTGAAATTGATTTAACACATTGAGATTTTGTTATTTGTGTGTTTCTTTTAAGTGCCAAGGAATAAATTTACTTTGGCATTGTAGAACAAAGCAGTTATAACCCACAGAAAAGAGGGCACAGAGTTTGGGCTTAAAAAGTATTATAGCAGAATTACTGTTACAAATGCAACCCCTTTCCTTGTTCTCCACTCCCTCTCTTTCTGAGGTTTTACTCATGGAATATCAAAATCAATGGGGTGCTGGGCATGGGTGGTGCATGCCTATAATCCCAGTGACTTGGGAGGCTGAGACAGAAGATCACAAATTTAAGGTCAACCTGAGTGACTTGGAGAGACTGTGTCTCAAAATAAAATCAAAAGGACTGGGGGTGTAGCTCAGTGGCAAAGGATCCCTGGATTTAATCCCCAGTACTGCAAAAATAAAACAATAGTTTAAAATAATCAGTGGGGTTAAATTTGTTTTAAATCAATGGGGCAAGTAAGGTAGAGATTGAGGATATATACCAATTATCTTGCATGGTTTCAGAATGTACATATGAGGGCAAAAAAACCCCCAAAAGAATAAGTAAGTACACATTTGCACAAACAATTACTCATATTTGCTTGCACTCCTCATTCTCTTTTAATTTCTCCTGCTGGCTCACAAGTTTTGAGAAAGAACTTCAAGATGTATTTTCCTGGGCACAATGTCTTCCCAGGTGGGCTGCCATTGTCCGTGGTAGCAGGTAAATTGTAGATTTGAAGTGACTGCTCTTATTTCTTTGTAGTTCAGATTCCAAAACAACCTAAGAGCGCAATTTAATAGCTCTGTGCATTGACATGCTCAAAGTTAATACACACACGCATACACACACACACACTTACCAGACTTTCAAAATACTGTAAGACCGAACAATGACTCCCCAGTGTTTGCAGTCTGGGGTCCTCTGGATCATGGGCCCAGGGAAGAATTCTTCTTTTCCTCATTTGGTTGAGGCAGATGCCTTTCCAGTCACGGTGGAAGTGCTTAGAGCCACTGGCAATTCTTTACCTCCTCTTCTATCCCTTATTAAATTTCCCATCACTGCTCTTTTCCAGCTCCCTACTTCTGCTGTTTCTTAAACTCTTTTGAGGCTTTTCTATTGTAGGGGACCTGGCCATCTATTTTAATCAAGATCTTAGGCCACATTTTTTGAATTTCTTAACTTCTCTTGTCTTTGCTTTAAATGTTCTTATTCTTTACAACTTGAGGAAGAATTCCTCCTCTTTAGAGTGCTGAGTAGACAGTCAACTGTGTCTTGTCCTCCTGCCACAGTTGATCACAATCTGACTCAGTCAGACCATCCAATGGACAGTCTTTGAAAGTTAAATAAGCAAAAGATGTAAATTAATGTCTATATACAGGTTTGACCCTAAAACTGCTGTGGAGTCAGGGTTGGGGCAACAGTCTGCACCATTCTTTGGGAAAGCAAAGAGTAGGAGGCTGAAGAGCAGGTGTGGGAAGTTAGTGACCCCAGAGTCAGCAAGATGGAGAGAATGGCTTCCAGATCACTGACCAGTGCCCACCAAGCTGTGCTTCTGTTCTCAGTTTCTGGGAAATGCCCCCAAATCCTATCAATAATCCCCAATTTTTACTTGTGCTAGTTCAGGTGAGTACCTGTTTCATGCTAACTTTCTGGTTTGCCACTTTCTGCCAACTTGTCACCATTAACATACTGGGCAAGATAACTGTTTATTGGGAAAGGGGTGTTGTGTGCATTGTAGGATGTTTATAGGCAACCTGGTCTCTACTCACTAGAACCAATGTCTGCCACCTCCAGTTGTGACAATCAAAAATATCTCCAGGATACTTAAGCCCCAACTTAGTAGGAAGTCAAGTATGGGGAGCTGTTCTGCCCTAAGTAGCAAGGGGAACTGGAAGTGCTGTGGGCAGGGAAGTGAGAGGTGGGGACCATAGCCTGGTAAACAGGTACGGCCCACTAGTGGTTGGTCAGAGAGTGGACTGGTCGTTTGGGTATTTTGTATGTATACTGTTTTTCTTTCTTAACCTTGAGATTGGTTTCTGCATTTCTGTTTGTCTCATTCCCTGGGATCTGTTGGGAGATACAAGGCCAGAATTGGTGAAACTCTCCAGTTGCCTGGAGATACCTCATTTGTAGGAAAGCTTAAGATGTCGAAAATACATGTGAATAGTGGGAAATCAGTATGAAAATTAAAAAAATAAAGACACAGTACTGAGGTCATCCTCCTTCCCATAAAGCCTGACTGGAGAGGAACAAGAGGAGAGGTAAGGCCAGCCTGAGAAGGGGTGTTCCAAGTAGGCCTGGCTGTGGATAGCTGCAGTGATAGGAAATCTCAGAAATTATATTGAGACACAGATTCCTACTGTGCTTGTACTTTTTGCACTTAATTTTGCATAGTTTCTAATAAAAGATTAAAACGTTTAAAACCAACCAACAAACCAATAATGTCTCCAGTCATTGCCAAATGTCCACTGCAGGGAAACATCATCCACAGGTGAAAACAACTGTTCTAGGCTAATCCCTCCTTAGGCTCTCAATACTGGTTGCTCTTTTTCACCCCTAGGACATGCCACAGCAATGCCTTTACTTTAACTTATAACGTGCTCCAATATTCCCTATTCTTTGTTGGCTAGTTTTATCTTCTAGCTACTCTCCCTCTTTCTCCTTCCCTTTAAGGTCGAACTGGGCTTACTGTCTTCTTACTCTTCAAACTCAACCAGTTGGATTTCCCTGTAGGAATCTCTAGGACTTAACACTGTTTTTCAGAAAATCTCTAGGGACCTCATTCTTTAATAAAGCCAACATACTCCTAGGAACCCTGCCCTTTCTCCTGCAACCTGTGCACCATTCCTGTCCGTTCGCCTGCTATTGGATTAGACTGACTAGGGGACAGCAAAGAAGCATATTCTTTGACATCTATCTATACTCAGCAAAGTTTTAGCTTTCTTGATATACCAAAATGTACTCACAAAACAATAGGAAAATTATCACAGAAAAATGTAACAAAATTCTAAATTGAGTATCATTAATTATTAAATACTGGAAACAAATATTTACTTAAGAAATTATGGCAGATCCAGTTTTGATATTATAGAGAATGGAGAAAAAAAATACCTGCACTCAAGAGATTCATATTGTAATTAAAAATTCAATGTCATATGCATATGACCAATTGATTAATATATAATATATTTGTATTATAGGATATAGGTAACAAATAATACACAAGTTAAGAGAGGAACTAGCATTAGATTACCTTATATGTATAGTCAGCCCTCTGTCTCTGCAGCTTCCATATCCATGGAGTCAACTGACCTTGGACCAAAAATATTTGGAAAAAAAATTTGTATCAGTAATGAACATGTACAGACCTTTTTTTCTTGTCACCAATCCCTAAACAATACAGTGTAACAACTATTTTCATTTACTTTGTATAGGTTTTATAAGTAATCTAGAGATGATTTAAGGTATATAGGAGGATGTAAGTAGGTTATATGCAAATACTGCTTCCTTTATATAAGGGACATGAACATCTGTAGACTTTGGAATACTGAAGTCATGAAGTCCTGGAACCAGTCTCCCATGGACACTGAGGAGGATTGAATATACTATTCTTATCATTCTCTAAGAATAGCCACATAATAATTACTTATTGAACATATAAAATGTGCCAGTCTCTAGGTAGAGACTTTGACATTATTTGCTTTGTTGTACATAGAATGAGATATTGAAAGGAACTTTTCTAGAGATCTTGGACTTGGTAAGATCTTCAAGTCTGAGACCAATGGATGCTCAGAAACCTTATATTTTTAATTGGAGTTAATGAAAACACCTCTGCAAGACTAATTGAGAGGACAGTTGGTAGATCATTGATATTACGAGGGGGAAGGCAGAGGCTGGAGGAAAGTAAAAACATTTCCTGATTTTTTCTTCATCAAGTTCATGCAGGAGGTTAACAGATGGGCTGAATACATAACCCTGTGAAGTATGATCATTGCCTAATAAACTCAGAGGAGTTTAGTTACCTGTCCAAGGTTGTGTGGCCAAAAAGTCCTGGTCTCAGAGCTGGAACTCTGGGACCTATGATGTCATGCCCAATGCTTCCTCTATGACAGCTGTTCACTTAAATAGGGTAAGGCTTAAGAATGACATTTTTTTAAAAGGGGGGAATTTAGAGGAAGTACAGGTGAGGGCTCTGAAGGCAGTTATCTGTGAAGTCTTGGGACACTGTACCAAGAAGGGCCCATATGAAGTGGAGAGTCAAAAATGAGATCAGTTAAGAAGTTAGGTTATTGAGATGCACTGAGATCTGAAAAGGGAGGCCTGGTTCCAACTCTCCTAGTAGGACTCTGAGCCAGCAAGTTAGATGATGAAAATGTTTCCATGTTTCCTGAAGATGACTCTAGTAGGGGTGAGGGAAGACTCAACCCAGAAATTGGACCCTCTCAGCAGTTGGGGTGTGAGAGATAATGAGGGTTAGAATGATGATGATAGCAACAAATTGGCAGAACATAACAGTGGGAATAAAGGAGAGGCTTAAATAGTAGGTTACTTCCTTAATCTATTGAGGTAAATAGCTTGAAGGGCGACCTGTCAGTCATAGCTGCTATTAAGAGCCCACTCTTGCTCAGGGAGGAAGATTGGCCTAATCTAGTTTGGTTTTTCTTCTGTTCTTTTCCTTGAATGGTAACACAGTGTGAATTCTAAGGCCTGCAGTTAAGGCAATTCACAGGGGCATTGCCCAAGAAAACCAGCTGGCTTCCAAGACACCGCACAGGGCAACATTCACTGTAGTGAGCTGAACACAGGGAAGGGTCTGGTGTTAACTCTGTTGGCAGGATGAATTTTTCCCTCCCACTTTTCCTTTCCCTGGGGCATGGCACATTCCCAAATCCCCTCTGAGGACAGGCATGCACTGAGCAAAGTTAAGAGAAAGGGGTCTTTTGTCAGACCCTCCTCCTGGAGGAGGGACTGGAAACTGTTCTATCCCAGGGAAGGAAAGAGAGAGAGAGAGAGAGAGAGAGAGAGAGAGAGAGAGAGAAAAGCAGATGGAATGATTGACAACACAGATCAAGTGCAGAGAAGGGGAAGGGCTGAAGGGCTGAGGTCAGAAAGCTAGGGTTAGAGTCCTTTAAAAGACAGAAGTGGTAGGAAACAAGGAGGTTTTGATAAAGGGGAGAGGCTCCCCAGGGCCCTGGGAAAGGGGTAGCTGTGTGGGTGGCCCTGGGAGTTAAGAACAAAGGCCGGGCGGGGGTGGAGCTCTGAGTAGGGTAGATGCTGTGGGGATTAGAGCAGATGGTTTGAGCAGGAAATTACTGTTCTGAACGTTCTTCTGGACGTGTCAGCGCGTGAGATTGATCAGCTCTGCTTTGTACCATGAGAGAAGCTCTGCTTGTCAGGAAGGGCCTGTAGTAACCAAAGCCACAGAAATGAAAATATAAGCAGAATGCCAGTGATAGATTTTATAATGAGAAAGACAGCTGTCCATAGCAGAGTACTTATGTCAGCAGGTTGTGAGTTATCTTCCTGTGGGCAAGCCACAAGAGAAGCCAAATTATGACCAGGAGGTTGCCGTAATTCACTGCAGGAATGCAGCCTACACAGGCAGGACCATCCCCCGTGCAGTAAGCTTTCTCAGCCTTTTTTTTTTTTTTTTTTTTTTAATAGTCTAGGCTACTGAAAACTGCCTATATCCAAATTCACCAGAAAACTTACGTATTCAGATTCCCTAGTGTTATCCCAAGCTTTCCAGAATCAAAGTCTCAAGAGAGAAGCCCTAGAATCAGCATCTTAAATAAACTTTCCATGAATTTATGAAGCCTAAATGCAATTTTAAGCTAAGCATTCACATTATTTTAAGTCTTTCTTCAAGGGGAACACATTTGGTGGATTAAGTTTATCTAATTAAATTTGTGAATAGGCCTGCAATGTCAGTAGCATTGTGTTTGAACCATTAAGTGATCAATATAAGAAGCAAATGGGATTCTAAGGGTTAGTTTTACTTAGTGTTCTCTGGACAGGCTTAGGCCAACAAATATGTTGGGACTTCCCAGCTTCCTGTCAGTTCTTGGGGCTTTCTTAGGATTGAAGATAGAGAATGGGAGGGAGGTCATGCCAAGGGGAAGAGGAGGTTCTACATGGACAGTGGAGGTGGGGTCAGCCACCGATAGGCAAGTCTAGAGGAAGCAAGAGGTAAGAACCTTATTATGCTGAAACATGGTAACCCTGCCTGGTAGACAGGTGTGACCTGGTGAGCCCCTCTTCCTGTTTGGAACAGGGCAAATCTTGACAGAAGTGTTTCCATCTAAAATCACAATGAAGTTCTGCTTCCTTGAGTTGCTCTTAATTGACTTCCACCTGACTTCTCTGTGAGTTTTGGGACTCACCTATCTAACCCCATTTTTGGCTTAGCTCTTTCCTCCAGCTCAGTTTCTCTCAATGTGCCCATTGGGAGCTTCTGCTTCTTTCTTGTCTCCAAGGACCCATGCCCAGGCTCTGATCCCTCAGCCAGGGGAGTAAAGGGAAATAGGCACAATCTCAGTCACTTCTTCTTGTGCCTCCTTCTGAAGCTACCTTACCAATAGCAGAGAGTTGGAGAATGATCTTTAGTCAAAGGAAAAGGCATAATTGTGCTTACTTACTAGGTTCTCCAAACAGCTCTGTCAATGATTTTGCCGTAGCATTCCTGGTGAGCCTTAGTCAGCCTGAGAAAGTCAGGGTGACTCCATAAAGGAGATGTCTCTTTCCTGGCAGCCTGGGAGCAGAGCTGCCTAGCCTAGTGTATTTGTGCAGGTTATGTGGCAGCCCATGGCAGGAGCTTACTGGTCAGTGAGGAGAAGGTGCAACATGCCTGAAACAGAAAGACATGTTGAGGAAACTGCAAGGACTTAGGTATAGCTGGAGCCAGGGGAGGAGTGAAGTGAGATGAGGCTGGCATGGGGCCAGGCACCACATCCTGAGGTATCTTCTGTTAGGCCGAGCTTAAAAGTTTGAACTTTATCTTCTGGTCAGTTGCCTCCAGAGTGACTTTTGTCTCCCCCTTGTTTGAGATATGCAAGATGAGCTGCTGGGGTGTGAAAAGAAAACCTAGACCTAATTATATTCCTTAACAAAAATCAACTTTATTGAGGTAACTCATATTGTCTTTTCAATGTAAGAAAATTAGAAATAAATGAAACATTCCTAAATGATAGTGTACAGATTTGCCTTGGCACCATCACTTATTCTATCAGTCCAATGTGTCACCTATAGAATATGAGGGACTCTGAGGGAAGAGAGGGAAGGGAGCTGTCACTCACAGAGGCTCTCTGTTGTGCCTTCAGCCTTTCTTTGCTTCCAGCATGTAGCACATTAAAATTCCTATTGCCCTGTTAAATGAACTTACAGATTATATTGTGTCTAGACTAACTTTACAAAATAGACACATGGTTTAAGAGCATTTAGCAAAGAAACTTCAGATTGTTAAAAAGATCATTGCAAACTGGGCTAGGACACAGCAAATGGCTTTTAACCATATGAAGAGATACTCAGTCTAACAGTGATAAATACAAACTAAAACTCCCACCTGGCAGACTGGCAAAAATCCAGAAGTCTGACTCAATGCTTTATTGGTGAGACTGAGGGGAAACCAGTGTTCTTGCATTGCAGGGAGAATGCAAAATGGTAGGACCTCTAACTAGAAAATTTTTATTATTGAGCATAATCGCATAAGCCAAATTATTTTTTAAACCAGATATTTAAAAAGCTGTTAAAGACTACTGGGGTCATGTCAAAAACAATGCAGGAGTCAACTTGAATTGGCTTCCACTATCCAGAGATTGGGACAAATTGAGCATTAAAAAGAAATCTAAGTGCAGTGAATTGAAACACATAAAATATATTTAAATCTATGTGTTTTTAATGATAAAAAATCTGGTTGCTTTTGGAGTAAGGAGAAAATCAACAGTTTGAAAGAATTCAGCATTATTCTTTTACTATACAGTTCCTATTCCTTGGAAAAGAAAAATTGACAGTAAGAAGTATTGACTTTAGCTGGGTGTGGTGGCGCATGTCTCTAATCCCAGTGACTTGGGAGGCTGAGGCAGGAGAATCACAAGTTCAAAGCCAGCCACAACAACTTAGCAAGGCCCTAAGCAACTTAGAGAGACCCTGTCTCCAAATAAAAGGACTGGGGATGTGGCTCAGTGGGTAAGCACTCCTGGGTTCAATCCCTGGTGCAATTTTTTAAAAAAAATATTGACTTATGGAGATATTCAGTTTACTAAATGAAGAAGGCATGACAGAATATAAGTGTGAAGAGAGGGTTGTCTTTACACATGTGTTCCATCAAATAAATGAAGAAGAATGATAAAATTATAACAATCCATGTCCATAATGAATTAATAGATTTATGCAATGATTATCTAAGGTCACTAGCATTGTAAAGTATGCCTCCTGATAAAATTGCACACTGTTCATGGAGTGTTACATGACACCTGACCTCTGAGCAAAATCCAGGTGATGGGGAAATATATAGGACAAGGTGACTATTTTAAAAACATATAAATTGGAGAGAGAGAGAAACCTATAATTTGAAAGAGATTTAAAACCTATATAACCAATCACCATGTATGAACAATATTTAGATGCCGATTTAAATTAATAAAAAAATTAAAGTTTGAAATAATCAGGAAGGTTTGAAGAATGTGTTATGATGTTAAGGAGTTATCGTTATGTTTTTAAGTGTGCTAATGGAATGGCAGTTTGCTTTTTTGATATACACACTGACACAATTATAGATGAAATGATATGCTACCTGGAATTCACTTCAGAATAATCTAGGGTCAGGGAGGGTGCTGTGAGAAGTGGGTGGAAGTACAGATGGAACAAGTTTGGCTATGAATTGATAACTGAGGAAGCCGAGTGAAGGAAAGATCACAAGGTTCATTTGCTATGTCTACTTTTGTACATTACTGAGTTTTTCTATAATAAGATAAAAGATTTTTACAATAAAACACATCCTGAGAATAATACAATAACGCAAATACCAACAAAAGGGCAGAGATGACAAATGTACTCCTATATGAGTCTTTTGTTAACCATCTAATAAGACAAAAGCAATGCTAAGTTAATTACAGCTGATGCAAAGTCGGGGAAAATCATGTAAATTACCAAAACTATTCGAAATATTTTTAAGAATGAATTGTGATATTGTGTCTTAAGACATTAGCTAATAATAGTACAAGTCCTCAGTGATTAAAAGCATACTTTCAACTCTAAAACTAACTAGCCAAGGACTTCTGCTCATGACCATGATGAAGTAAGAGGGACTGGACTCACTTTCCTGAATCAAATGACTGAAAAAAAAAAAAACAAAACAACTATTCAAAATATATTAATCAGTGGTTCTCAGACATTGGACAACAGGCAATGTGGGGCAGTGATCCCTGAAATAAGGAAAACAAACATGGTGAGCCCTACAATCACCCCAGCCAGCTGTTCAGAGAGAGTTTCCAGGACACTGCACCAGGAAGAAATCCCAAATGTCCTGGTGGGCAGCTTGCATTCAGGAGTCAGAGCTGAAAATTCAGAGACCAGAGTGGTTAGAATTCATGAGCACAATCCTGGAGAGCAGAAGTCTCACAGAGATAGCTGTGAACATGTGTAGAGTGGTCCTCTCACTCTTCAGCTGAGAATTGCTCTGCACATGGGTGTGAAGAAACTGCCTGACACAACCAGAAACAAGGGGGCGGAAATAATTCTCAGACATTCCTCAGGGCTTGGAATAGTTCATCTTCCCAACAGCCAGGACAGAGAACTCAGGAACAACACTCAGAAAGGTGCATCAGGGAGAGCACTCAGAAAGGTGCTATCTCAATAGTGGAGTCAGAAAAGCCCTAGACCATGGTTTCTCAAACTCAGCTCTATTGACATTTTAGGCCAAATAATACTTTGTTGTGGGGGACTGTCCTGTGCATTACTGAATGTTTCTTTTCACTAGACGCAGTAGCACTTCTACTCCCCAGTTATAACAACCGAGTGTCTCCACGTATTGCCAAATGTTCCTTCCCTTAGGGCCAAAATCACTCCTAGTGGATATTAGTTACTGAGATGAAAAGCTGCTGTGGTTTCACCTAATAGAGCTTTAAAGTAAGGCACAAAAAGTTCATATTGTTTCTAAGGAACTCAACTATAACCCAGAACAAAGTTTAAGAGTATTAAAAAGAACACAAAACATCCCAGCATGCCAAAATGTAAAATTCACCATACCTGGCATCCTATATATAAAAAAAAAAAAAAAAAAAAAAAAAACCCACAAAGAAGAGGAAAGATAACCCACAGTGAGGAGTAAAGTCAATCTGAAACAAACCCAGAAACAATAGATTATAGAATTAAGAGATATGAATGTCTAAAATGCTATGATCAATATATTCTACATGTTCAAATATGTAGAGGGAAACCTGAACAGTTTCAGGAGAGATATAGATGATATAAAAATGACCCACATTGAACTTCTAGAGATGAAAAATACAATGTATAAGATGAAAAACACACCGAAAATATATATTATATAAGAATTGCGAAGGTGAGGAAGAGCTAAGAGCAAACATTTTTGAAGAAATAATGGCTGAAATTTCCCCAAATTAGATTAAAAAAAAAAAAACTAAACTAAATATCTACATATCTGAGAATCTCAGTGAGCTGTAAGCAAATGAATGAAAGAACCAAGGGCATCCTAACCTGCTGGGATCTTAAGTCCCCTTGCTCTTCTCCACCAGCGGCAAGGGAAGGGGGCACTCCTCAAGGTCAACTCCCGACTGACCTTGTTGAGATGGGAAAGGTAGGACCACTGACTGCCTGGCACCCATCCCTCCAGGTGGAGGACAATCAGACTCTTCAGGGAGACCAGTCACAGCAGGAACTCGTTTATTGAGGAAATCACACAGCTTTTATGTAGGGTGGAGGCTAGGCGGGAACCAATCAGCTTAAAGGTCAGCAAGGCACGTGGTTGGGGGGGTGGTACTATATGGCAAACAGAGCTGATCACGTTGTTAACCAATCCCTGTCGGTGGTCCAATTTATTTATCGACATTAGCCTTTGAAACCGCCTTTGAGGCCTTGATCTTGCTCACTTGCCAGGGAGTAAGGAGTCAGCCTGAGTTAGTTAATGTGTCATTAGTCCCAACACTAACCAACTTGATTAAAATAAGTAATAAAGGGAAAAATTTTGAAAAGAGCCATCATAAAAAAACATCACATAAAGAACAAAGGTAAAAATGACAACAGACTTCTTGTTGGAAATAATGTAAGTAAAAAAAAAGTGGAGTCACTTTAAAGCACTGAAAGCAAATATACCTATTAGAATTCTATACTTGCAAAAATATCTTTCATAAGTGAAAGCAAAAGAAAGTTATTCTCAGGTGTAAAAAAGCTGACAAAATTCATCATCAGCAGAGTAGCACTACAAAAAATCATATAGAAAGTCTTTCAAGTAGGAGGAAAATGAAACCAGATAGAAATCTGGACACACATAAGAGAATGAAGAGTACTGATAAATATATGAGCAGGTACAAAAGAAATAATTTGTTCTTATTTAAACTCTCTCTTAAAGGACCAGAATATTATTTTCTTAATTTTTTTATTTTATTAGTTCTAATTAGTTGTACATGACAGTAGAATGCGTTTATACATTTTGATAGATCATATATAAGTAGAGTGTAATCTCTCATTTTTCTGATACATATTGCAGAATCACATCAGTCATGCAGTCATATATGTACATGAGTTAATGTCTCACTCTACTAGAATATTAGTTCAGTGAGCAAAATGCTTCTTTTTTTCTAAGATCAATTAATAAAATAACATTTTATTTTACCTTTAGCTCATTCTTTAAATATGTTTTATATTAGTTTTATTATGTATCACTAATATTAATACAATTATGAATGCATGTTATTTATAAGAAAAAAAAATAGAGAAATTGCATATTTTGTTTTCTGATAAGGATGACTAACCAAAATCTTAGCAATGTCTGTCATAACTAAAAAAGACCAGCTAGACTGTTTTGAATATTGGTATAATCATATTTTATTATTTGATTTTACTCTTAGAAAAGCCCACGGTGTTAACAGTATAGACAATTACTTGAAGTAATAGGGAATCTGTGATGAGATTAAACTAGGAAATGTGAGCTCTCAAAATTCAAGGTCACTCAAGAACTAGCTCATCATAGATTTTGATGACTAACTTCAAGCAAAAAGACATCTGTCTCATCTTAGATGGTTGTTTTTTCCCATCCACAAAAAAGACAAGCCTTTGAACTATGCGGAGTTTTTAAGAACCTTGGAAATGGACCAATGCTTATTTTATGGATTTGGAAACAGGACCACAGAGAAAACGTTATTGTCTAAAATCACACAGCTACTTAATTGAATTGCAGTTGGCAGGCATTCACCTAATACACTAGACTTTGAGGAAACTAACACAGGAATTTCAAGCAGCAAGATCCCTTAGTTGTGACATCCTTAGGGCTCCTTGTCTGTTGTGCGGAATTTTTAACAGTAGATGGCAACTGAGACAATAATGCCAACTCATTTTGTGAGTCCTCCAGTTCTGATTATCTGGTTAACTAATGCTTAAACGGTTTGATTCCCTGTCTAACTAATGCTGATTAACTAATTCTATTCTTTGTTTCCATAAAATAAAGACATTTCTGAAAATTTATGTGGCTGTGTCAGAATGTAATAAACGTGATATTCAGGGATTGATAACAACAAACAAACAAAAAACTTGTTAACAATTTTAGGAAGGACTATTTATTTGTCTGCATTAGCATCTTTCCCTGGAAAGATAAAGCAGCATAAAATTCCAATATATTCACTAGAAATCACATAGAAACTTCCAGTTTCTCCATTTAGCACACATCTAGTTGTTTACCATGCACTAACCTGATTAGTACAGGAGAGTCTTTCAGGTCAATTTCACCTCATAAACCTCTCAATGAACCTGTTGCCTCCTCACCATCTCCACACCTGCTTTCTGGTTCAAGTCTTAACCATTGTTCTCTTGGATTCTTACAATATCTTCCTAACTGGGCTCCCTGTTTTTATTCAAACCTATTTCAAACTTAGTATACATAGTCTGGTAGTCTTTTTGAAAATACAAATCTGGTTGTTATTCCTTTGTATAAAATGCTTAAGGGGAATTTCTGTGCTATTCACCATCAGGAAAGCATAGCAATTATCATCAATTATTATCTGGAATAGAATGAAGCTCAATAGGGCTAACCCCCACTGCCTCACATTTAACCCCAGAAAGGGGGATGTGGGGATGTGAGGTGCAGAAAGGAGGAAGTGGAGGTGGGAGAGAGAGAGAGAGAGAGAGAGAGAGAGAGAGAGAGAGAGAGAGAGAGAGAGAGAGAGAGAGAGAGAGAGAGAGAGAGACCACCCCTATTGTATAAGAGTTGTGACATCCTTAGGGCTTCCAAGCTTGCATACTCAGGTACATTCACCCTAGGGCTAAAATTTCTGGTAATGTAAGCTATGTAATACATGAAATTTGAGAGATTGTTTTTTCTGTGTGAAAAGGAGGCTTATATCTTGCACTCCAGAAAAAAATTCTGAAAGCTATAGTGATTGCTGACTTGCCCCACGATGGGGAAGAAGGCTGAATGAGAGGGGACAAGAAACTTCTTTCATGAGGCTTCCTTCTTGAGTTCCTGGAAATTCAGGGGGGAAAAAAAAGGTATATATATATATATATATATACACACACACACATATATATATATACCTTATATATATATGTGTGTGTGTGTGTGTATGTGTGTGTGTGTATATATACATATATACCTTATTATGAATATAAAGATGTGTGTGTATATATATATATATATATATATTTATATATATAACCTCTATGTGGGTCTTTCCAGACTCACCAGTTGGAATTGAAAACTGCAGACAAGGATGGGAATTGTAGCTTGGTGGAGACTAACATAACTTGTGTAAAAGAGTAATAAGTAGCAGAGGAATGGCACATGTGCTGGGTACCATCTTTTGGCCAGATTGAAGATATATTGGATTTCCACAAGGGCTGTCCTGTGCCTGGGGAAGTTTCTTGGGATTGAAACCCTCACCCATGGATATCTTCCATCTAGATAATGAGCTGGTTCAGCAAGGATGACAGACAATGAGAGTCAGCTACCTCATCACCACTGACTGGTGTTTGCTCATATGAGAGAATAATATTTACAGTCAACAAATCAGAAATTCTCAATGTCCCTTTTTCAGCCACATAAAAGAAAGTCTTTCCCTGCTACCAGCTGAGAGACAGTCACAGGAATGAGGGAAGGGGCAAGAGAGCATATTAATTGTGTTGCTGACTTCCTCTCCTTTCCCTACTCTCATGGACTCTTTCTCATCAAATCTATTCTGTAGTTCAAAGTGGGGAAGAGATTACTATTTTAACTGGGAGCCTCAATAACCTAATAAGAAATGAGAATTATAAGATCAAACGAAAATATTGTAGAGTCTATTCAGCTTAGCTGACAACAGTTATTTGTATAATAAAGCAGTTTCATGTTTATACCCCCAATGAGTCAATATGTCTCAATCAAAATGGTTAAAGAAAAGTATTAATGTAGACTTCAAGAAAAAATGCAATCAGTGATCAAGTATAATTTCCTCAATGAGGATAGGCATGAGCTTTCATGAACCAAATGACATTCAATGAAGATTTATAAAACAAAATATTTTTGAAGGAATGCAAGGAGAAATTTACAATAGTACTGTGGATATAAGAACTTCCCTCCCTGGCATATACACACTTGTACACATACCTACAAAATGAAGCATGTCCTCATGTCTAAAGTCAGATGCTTTGGGGATGTTTTTGTTAGTTGTATATACAAGACGAATCTCAAAAATTGTGTAAGAGAGAAGGTTCTTGTGATTGTGCATAGAGGATATTATTGGTTAAAAAGGCAAAAATATCTTAGGAAAATCAAAACAATTTAATAATATTTGGATTTCGCAAATTGGCTTTCAGTTTTCAAGGAAGAACAAATAGCCAAGCACCCAACAAAGGTGTCACAGAGAATCTCATTGCATGGGAAAGTGAATCACATATAGCAAATGCATCCTTCATTCCTTCCCTCCCCTTCCTCCCTTATAAATAATTCATGTAATAAGTGAAACCCAAAGGGGGAAACTCTTTCCTTTCCTCTGACATCCAGACCCTTGGAATAACACGATAGTCTGCTTACATACCAGATGCCAATAGTCACAGTGTCTCTTCAGCTTTTTCAGAAATTGCCAAAAGAACAAACTCTTGAGTGCAGCAACAACAAAAAATACACACATATGGGCAAAGTTTTCTCTTTGTAAAGTCTTTACCTGTATAAAATTATCACTTAGAAATTATATATAAAAAAATCACATAAGTTCTAGTAAAGAAGAAGGGAAGGAAAGAAGGAAAAAAAATAATAATCTCATTATTTAGCATGTAAGACACTGGAAAAATATCAGAAATAACCATCAAAAACTTCTACATGGCTTTGAAGTACAACGAAATACAAATCACTCAACATCATTGTAATTTTATTAATAATGTGCAATTTCTTACTAGCTCATAGTTCTTTGACATTTCTTTAGAATTTCTTCCTGGGCAGGAACAGGGAAGAGATCATGACATTTGTACTTTAACAGGAAGTGAGAATTCCCAGACCTGAGTTCTGTTTGTTGTCCTGTTGTTCATCTGTTTAACTCTGTGAGTCCAGGTTGTTCATGATTTCATCAGGCTGGGGGTGAAGTAGGGAGTGGATGTGCCTTGAGTGGTGAGATCTCGGTGCTCTCAACTCTGAAAGACATGAATACCTGCGTTCGTGACATGGGCTTAATGATAAAGTGAATAGCCTCGTAGATAGCAAGATGTCTCCGGCATGCATAGTTCTTGAAACTTTGTGGTTGTAGATCTGTTTAAATCAAACACTTTGAATGCTTCCTTTGGTCATTCTGACTTTCCTGTGATGATATTACCATCTCTTCATCTGTTTTCTTCTGTTCAACAGAACATCGCAGCCTGAGAAATTTATAATGAACAGAAATTTATTTCTCACAGTTCTGGAGGCTGAGAAGTCTAAAATCAAGGCACAGTCATTTGGCAAGGGTCTTCTAATTGCATCATTCTATGGCAGAAGGTGGAAGGACAACAGAGGGCAAGCTCCCACTGTTAAGACCTAGAATAGACTAACAGCATCAGTCTATTGATGAGGGTAGAACCCCCCTCATAACTTAAATACCTCCCAACACTATTGCTTTGGGGATTATGTTTTAACTTGTGAATTTGGGAGGGGGTACAAACATTCAAGTCATAGCATACCACACATATTGCTATAAACCAAATAGTTGGGTTGCCAACTTTCCACCACTCAGCCACATGGCTGTATGGTGTAGCATTGGGCGTCCTACGGAATAATACTAGCACAAATAAAAATAGGTAGCTCTCACGGTATTTCAAACATAGGTAGAATATCAAGTCAAATATTTAGGGTAACGGAAGAAAAAATATCCAAACAAATTATGAGTGTAAATTATCTATCTCCTGGAAAGATTTATATCTTGAAATTTTCAATAAAAAAATCAAAGAAGGTCAGTTAGGCTTTCAGTGTCTAAAAGAAAAGGTTTACAACATGCATGTTGCTTTATCAGTAGTCATTAGATGTGAAGCTTTTTCCTGAAATACTGTATGGCGATTTGATTCCCATCAAGAGGGCTAACTTCCAGTGGCAGCTTGTTCCTAAAAATACCCTGTACTTTAGTTGTGTAAATCTGTCTCTGTTATCTTACAGGGAGCAAAAGGGATGGGGAGGGGTGAGTCAGGCCTACAGGAATAGGAGAGAACAGTGACTTCTTAGAAATGAAGAGCTGAAATAAAATCCTTTGAGTCAATAGGAAAGTTGCTACAATTGTGTGCATGCACACACATGCAAGTCTATATTTAGAGATGTGATTCACAGCCAGGAAGAATAGAGATTTTATATTCATACCTTATAAGATGCCTACTTTCCCAGTTCTTCATGGATCAGTGTGAGAGAATAGGAGCTTTTGTTCCTTGTGATGTAAATTGCATTCACATCATTCCTCACAGTCTCTAATAAGAAGCAGACTCCCAAGATTTGGCCTAAATCTTGAAAAGTAACTCTGAATGCAATGGCGACATTTTATACAGTGCCATTCCTGCCTACATTGCATTGGAAGTCTGTTATTGATCTTGCTTTTCCTAAGATAATTTGTCCACTTCCCAAAGGTAATAATTTCACAAGAGCTTTTGTGGTCCTTTCTCATTCTGAAATCTGAAAGAAGTGAATTTAACCTGAAGAATACAAAAGGGACCAAACTCAGGACATTGGAATTGGGTAGATCACAACCAAAAAGTGGAAAAGATTTAGGGTCAACGAAGGAGGTCACAACTCACTGCAGGACTGACAAAGGCATAAAAACACTGAGTCTAAGTCTGGACTTTAAAAAGCCCCGGATCCTGTTTTAACCATGTTAATACCCAAAACTTTCTGGGTTCTTTTGGCAAAGAACTAATCAACCAATGACTGGTACATCTGTGAAATCTCAGGATCAATATATATACTAAGATAGCCCTTTAGTTACCACCACATTATATCAGTTCCCAGTGCACAAAATCATGGCATTATTGGGGTTATTTTGTAAAGGAAAGGTAATGTAAAAAAACAAAACAAACAAGTAAACAAACAAAAACCCCCAGGAAACAAAGTGTAGAAATACGAACACTTAATGGAGATCTCAATAATGGAATCCTGAGGGACCCGACGGGAACTAGTTATTCTTCATGATTAGGAACATACTAACAAAGTACATCTGTGGTCAACCTCCTATATTTATAGGAGACATGAAATTATTTCAGGGAATGAAATAGCAGCCAGTGAAGATAATCATAGAGAGCTCACAAGAAAATTAGCAGCCAGATGTCAGTCAAGGCAGACACAAAGTGGAGTGTGAGGAAATTTAACTTGAATTTTGCTTATGGGAATGAACTTTGAATTATCAGATATGGTCAGGGAAGTTCTAAAGTCAGTCTGACCCAGTGAATAGCTTTACCACAAAACCACTGAATACCTTCAGTGAGAACACTGGGAACAAACCAAAAGAATAAAATCTCACCTAAGTTCAAAACCCTGGTTCAACCATATTTAGAACATATAATCACTATGACTCAAAAAAATCAGCAGAATGCTAAGCTTGTGGTAGAGTGTTTGCCTAGCACATGTGAGGAACTGGGTTTGAATCTTAGCACCATATAAAAATAAATAAAATAAAAGTATTGTGTCCATCTACAACTAAAAAAAAATTTTAAGAAATCAGCAGAAATGAAGATCCAGAGAAAGAGAGTTAGAATGATCTGGCAGATGGGGGAATGTTAATAACTGAATGGTTTGAAAAGTAAGTATGCTTCTATTTGGAAATGTGAAGAGTAAAAAGAGATACCACCTTTGTCCAGGAAACCATAGGGGGAATGTGAAAAGAATGGATAGTGTTTCATAATTCTTGGAATATCAGACCTGAGGATTCTACTTGAAATATAACAGATAACAATAAAGATGATGATGATAACAGTGACCACAATGGCAGGAAATACTTTTGTGCTTGAAGAGTTCATTCTCAGTAATGCTTATTGAATGCAATGGATCACCTTTGCTCTTGTTGTCTAATGTCTGTTTCCTGGACCTCTCTCAGGAACAAAGGAAGATTTCCCTGGGCCTACTCAGACTCCCTTTGTCACTGAAAAAGTTTTCCCAGAGTAGTAAGCAGCTGTGTACAGCAGTCCAAGACCTCCTCATCTGAGAAATGGAAGCCTCCCGGCCTGGTTATCAAAGACTGGGGTCCCCAGGAAGCAGACCTTGGTAATTTTAGCATGCAGGGAATTTGTTAAAGGAGTGTTTTTGAAATCAACAGGGAGGGAGAGGAAGCAGGATTGGGTAGAGAAAGAAGTTGAACTGTGATGTGAACAAATGCCTCAGCCAACCATACTGAAGTAATGAAGGTGGATTGAAAGGATACAGTTGTCCAAGGCTGGGCCTTTACTCCATCCTGTTAATCAGTCACTTGATGTGGAGCTTCTTGGGAAGGAGATATGATCTTGGTGAAGGCAGTTTCCTTATGTTGAGGCAATCTACAAAGGGGACTGCCAGCTGAGGGCAGAGTGCAGACAGCAGTCCTAACAGCTGGGGGTGATTAGTCCTTCATTCCTAAAGCTGATTCCAGAATCTTCCACACACCTCCATTTGACCTTCACTTTCCATTCCTGACTGACGTGAGTGGACAACATGAGGATATTGAGGACCTGTTCAGCGAAAGACCATGACTTAGTTGACAAGTATAAGACCAGCCCTTGGGGAAGCTGAGGTGCAGAGAGATTTCTCATCAGTGGCCCTGACTTTGCTCCCTGGATTCCTTGCTCCCTTCACAATGCCTTTTCCTCTCTCTGCTCTTCCTTTCCTTATAACTGCTCTTCTGCTGACCTCCCAGACTTCTATCACACCCACCTGTCTGGTGGAAATGATTTGATAAATTCATTCACCCAAACCTGTCAATGACAGAGACTGAATTTGCATTGTAAAACAGTCTTTAGCCAAAAGAATGAAATCTGGAATTTCAGTCTGTTGAGTGAGGGGAATACCTTCTTGAGTCTTAGGAATGAAGTAGTATTAGGAATACTCTATCCCTCTGAAATATAGTGTGGCCCTGGAGAGAGCCCACAAGATTGGTGTGAATATAGGCAGCCAAAAAAATAAAAAATGAAAAAAAGGAGGAGAAAATAAGCTTTTCATGAAGGCTTTTGCCTGCTGGGCCTGATTGACAAGTGCTGATAAAAGCAAGAGCTGGGTGCCTCAAATTGGGAACTGCTGCTGCCTAGCAACTGAGGCTAAAGAATCAAAGCAGGGGTTTTTCTATCCTGAACTAAGAATGTGTCCCTTGTCAACTTTGATGAGTTTGTTAAAATAAATCCAAGTAGAGAAGTGGAGAAGCTAGATCTTTGTTAAAATGATGCTGCTGAGGTAGTTTGGATGACTATTGTTAGCTCATCAGTCTTCTTCCTCATCAAAGACTCCACCTGTTCTAGCTGCCAGTATTCTACTTTTAAGTAGTAAGAACTTCTGATAATCTAAAAGAAGACTATAAATAAGAAGAATCTTATATTTTATTGATATAGTATAACCCTCTTTTCAAGGCTAGCCAACTTTCTAAAACATTTTATGTGTTTGAATATACTGTAAAATTTGTCTTTATATCTCTATCTTATTATTTGGAAGAACTTTACTCTTCTTTCGATAGTCTATAATTTATACTATCAATAACAAATCTGGCAATGTATTTTGAAAAAGTCCATCACCCACTTTATAATATTGGTTGTTTCCTGGAAGCAGCATATGGGAAATAAGTGAGTTACTGAAAAAAGAGTAGATTTTGGGGAAAAAAAATTCTAGCTGATTTTAGTTTAGATTCTTATCTTAGCTTTATATTGTTCCTTTTTATTTTCAGCATAATTCTTCTGTATCATGTTTTTTAGATTTCACTAGAATGTAAATTCAATAAAGGCAGGGATTTTTTTTTCATTTGCTTTGTTTATAGATTTATTCCTGCACCAAGAATGATACCTGGAACATAGTGAGGGAATCAGTAAATATTTGTAGAATAAAATTAATATGTTCCCTTACCACCTGGGGATTAGAAAATTTACAGGCTGCTTTTTAGCTTCTCAAGACATCTTATCCTCAGTTCTCATAAAAATATAACTGTCTTAGCTTCAATCTCTCTTTTTGCTGATAATGATTTACGTAGTAATCCTTTTAGTTTAGTATATTATAAAAAGTTTGATGAGGAGTCATGATTCCCAGGATTATTCAAGAGTCAACTAATAATTAGTTGGGGAACCTTGGACAAGTCACTTAATTTTTCTGGATCTCCTTTTATTTATCTAAAAAGGATAATTTAGCAATGTGTTTATCTTTCAGGATTTTGAATTAGATTAACCAGCATAACAAATAATTTAGTGGTTAAAAGTAAGAATTCTGAATCCAGAATCAAATCCTGACCTTTCTACTTTATAATAGTATGATCATAAGCAAGTTACTGAATCTCTAAATGCTTTAGTTTCTTTATATATAAAATGGAGATAAATATAGTTCCCTTCCCACAGAATTTTGGGTAGATAAAAATAGTATGTGCAAAGCACTTTAAATAGTGTTTGCCACAGAAAACACTATTTGAAAGTACTAACAGTAAATGTTAGGTGCTATTATTAAATATAAAACACATTTGAAAAATTGTGAATTGCTGTACAATATAAGTAATTAGACCTCCATGTCAATGGATCATCAGTGTCTCAATCTAAAACGAATGATTAATGTTGAAATTATAGACCCTGTGATAAGCTAGGGAATAAATTATTTGGCATCTCTCAAGTTACACCTTACAGTTGGCTATGTACTCTCTATTCCCAGAGATGGCTTCAGGTGCTTCATCCTTAGGGCTAACTGATAAATTTACTCACAATGACTTTGCCTTTCTGAGTTCTGTCATCATCTTCTTATGTGACATTGGGCAAGTCCTTTAACTTATTTGATTCCTAGTTTCCTCATTTGTAAAATGGGAATAATAACAGCTTTTGTCCTTTTTAGAATATTAAGAGAAAAACCCAGTTAAGATATTCACTATTCCAACATGAGGTAATATCATCCATTTTGTTTTTTTTTCTCCAACATTTTGATAGTGTTAACTATTCTGCTCTATAAAAATAGTGGATTGCTCAAATGTTCTTTTCTTTTTTGGTCCAGACTCCCCCATGATGCAAAATTGAAAACAGACACAGTAAGTCATCCAATACGCTAAGGCCCAGATTCAAATGGACTACATGGGTAGTGGTGTTACGGGAGGGCTTGTTGATTAATCATTCAGTCTTAATGGTCAGTCTCAGACAATCTCAGAGTAATACAGTATTTGCAAATGGCCAAGTTAGTCTAATTGGTTTAGCTTCACAAGCTTAATATATTAAACTCCTTTTTGAATTAAGTCACTTGCATCCTTTTTATGTTCTATAAATATGAATGTTACAGCTTTAGAAAATTGGATGGAGCTGGGGGCGGTGGCCCACTCCTATAATCCCAGTGACTCAGGAGCTGAGGCAGGCTGTTGGGAGTTCAAGACCAGCCCCAGCAACTTAGCAAGACCCTGTCTAAAAATTAAAAACTAAAAAGAGGGCTGGGGATTTGCCTCAATCAAGCACTCCTGAGTTCAACTCTAGGCATACACACACACACACACACACACACACACACACACAGGGAAAAAGAAAAAAGAAAATTGGATGGAGAATGTGGAAGAGATTCAAAAAATATTTTCATTTGTGTTCTTGAGTTCAAATCTTGACCCAATTTTGCTTTTGGTTATGATATAACAACAAATATTGGATTATTCCTCCTGAGGTAAGCGATCATGAAATTGGACAAAACATATGAAAAATTATTGTGAAACATTGGAGAACAGGCAATATAAACCATGATCCCTGAAAAAAAAATCCACGAGACGAGCCTCACATTATAGTAGATTTGCCTGGCAACATTCTCCTAGACATGGTACAGGGAGCTATGCTCTAACCAGAGCTCTATGTATCACACTGCTGAGCTAAGGAAACGTAAGTCAGAGTTTGGGATATTGGAAGTGACTAGAATCTGCAAGGCAAGGTGCTAGATGGAAGGAGTTACACAGAATTGGGGTGAGGTCTTGGAGGGAATTCTGCCCGTCTTTGACTGAGAATTTTAATCATATATGGAAGGAAAGACTATACAAGGCTTTACCAGAAAACAACTACTACATAACTGAGTGTGGAACAGAGATAATAAAGATTGAACAGAATCTGGAGATAAGGAGTTCTTCCACAGCTACAGGGGACAGTCATCATTACTATCTTGTAAACTTCTTAAGGTTTGAAACCAAGAATGCTGCACCTTAGGAATAAGGACCACACCTTAGTGAGAGTCAGATTTATTCTCTCAACTTGCTCTACAATGTGAATCCTTTACAAGAAACTAAATGGGAGAGTTATCCATAGATCTACTTGACAAAGTATAAAGACAAATCTACACAAGTTGAGGGGATCAGCCAGTAATTGGTCTGTATGCTACAACAAAAATATGCATTCCTTTAAAGCATATAACAGAATGCAGAGTTTCAATACTGTATTGTGAATAATACCCAATACTCAAATTGCTGGATGTACAAAGGAACAGGAAAATATGATCAACAATCAAGAACAAAAGAAGTGAATGAAAACCAAGATGGCTCAGATATTAGATTTACCATGTAAAAACTTTAGAGCAGCTATTATAATTTTCTTAACAGAAAAAAATGAATATGAAAGAGCTAAGAAAAAGCATGCCTTAATGAGTAAATGGATAAGGAATTTCATTAGAGAAATGGAAAAATATCTACACACGGAAATTCTTTTAAACATACCCTCTTGTTTACCATTTATGGGCCTCTTCTTTAATAGCTCTTTAAATATGAAGCACAGAAAGAAAAAAAATGAATAAAAGTAAACACAACCTTAGAATCCTGTGAAACAAATGATCTAACATATATGTAATAGAATTTGTAGAAGGAAAAGACATTGAGAAAGGGGAAGATAGAAAAGACATTTGAGGAAATAATGGCCAAAAATTTCTAAAATTAAAAATTCCTGAAATTTGATGACAGTTATTAACTTAAAGACCTAGGAAAGAAGCCAGGTAACAAAAATACAAGTAAAATCACACCTAGAGCAATCAAACTGTTGCAAATCAAAGATGTAAAATCTTGAAAGTAAGCAGGGAACAAAAATAATATTGCAGGTAATGGAGTGGCATGTGTTATGGTCTAGATATGAAGTGTCCCTGAAAAGCTCATGTGTGAGATAATGAAAGAACACTCAGAGGTGAAATTACTGGATTATGAGAGTTGAATCCTAATCAGTGGATTAATCCACTAATATGAATTAACTCAGTGGTAACTGTAGGCAGGGTGGAAAACTGTAGGGTGTGACTGGAAAAGATAGGTCACTGGGGGGGCATACGTTTGGGGTTTATACTTTGTCCCTGGTGAGTGGAGCCCTCTTTCTGTTTCCTTGTTGCCATGTCCTGAGCTGCTTTACTCTGGCATGTCCTTCTATCTTGATATCCTGCTTCACTTCAGTACCAGAGATTTGGAGTCAGCTGACCATGGACTGAACCTCTGAAACCATAAGCCAAAATAACTTTTCTTCCACAATGTTTTCTTGTCAGGTCTTTCAGTCACAGCAATGAAAAAATTGACTATAACAGCATATTTGAAATGAAACAGACATTATTACCTCATGTACATAAACGACTGCATGACCGGTGTGATCCTACAACATGTACAATCAGAAAAATGAGAAATTACACTCCATTTATGTATGATTTATCAAAATGTATAAATGCGTTCTATTGTCAGGTACCACTAATTAGAACAAATTTTAAAAGATTAATAAAAACAAACAAGCAAAGCCAAAAATGAAACAAAGAAAAACCTTGTACACCCACAATTCTATATCTAGTAAAAAGTATTTTTCAAGAAAAATAGCTAAGTAAAGACATTATCAGATAAATTAGGGGAATTAATCAGAATCTGCATCATGAAAAATGCTGAAGGGTATTCTTAAAGCTAGTAGGAAATGATACAGAAGGAAACACAAATTTAAATGAAGATAGAGGAGGCTCAGAAATGGTACATACGAGGGCATATTTAAAATAAAATGTTATTTTTATTCTCTTAATTTCTTTAAAAGTAAATTGACTATTAAAGAAACATTAATAATGTTGTAAAGAGACTTTATAATATTTGCACAAGCAACAGTAGCACAATGAACAAAGGTAGGTAAGTAAATGGAATTATGACATCATAAGTTTATTGCATGTGTGAAGTGATATTAGGAAGTATGAAGTGCGATGTACAAGCATTAGGTAAGATGGGAAGGATGAAGTAGGAAATGCAAAGGTCAGATGTGAAGTATGATTTGGAAGAAATAAATATGGATTCTAAATAGACCTTGTTAAGGGTACCTGTTATTAGTCTTAGAATAACCACTAAACCACTAAAAATTTAATACAAAAAAGATATAACTAAGAAGTCAATGTAGAAAACTAAGATGAAATATTTTTAAAAATTCAATTCTAACTCAAAAGATGGCAGAAAGCAAGTAATGGGATAAAACAAGTGAAAGGGACAAAAAGAAAACAAATAGCAAGAAGGTAAATTTAAATCCCATCTTTATGAATAATTTTATTAAATGTAAATGGACTAAACAATATCCTACTTAAATGGTAGAGACTTTTCTGGTTGCACAAAAATAAAACATAGTATATGATATCTATAACAGACACACTCTCAGCATAAAAATACAAATATAACAGAAAAAATATATCAGGCAAAATTTAAGCAAAAGAAAACTGGCAGTATTATTTTAATATCGGATGAATTAGACTTCAAGGAAAAAAGTATTAGAGGACATAAAAGAGTAGCTCATAATAATCCTAAATACATAGCATCTAATAAGTTTCAAATTCATGAGACAAGAAATGAAAAACCAAAGATAGAAATCACATAGATGAATCCACAGCCATAATGGGTGTTTTTAACATTCCCCATTCATTAACTGGAATAAGTAAAAAGTCAGTAAGGACGTGTAAGATCTTAATGACACTACATATGCAGATACACAATAGACACAGAGAACTACACCAAACAATGCAGAATGCACATTCTTCTCACATGCACATGGGACAGTTCCTGAAATAGTTACATACTAAAAACAAACAAATCTCAATTAATTTAAATGGATTAAAATCACATAGAGGTTATCTTTGGCAATAATGAAATTAAATTAATACTCATAAGCTCTCTAGAAAATTCCCCAAATACCTGGATATTGAAATAACACATTTATCAATAATTCACAACTTAGTGAAAACACAAGGGATATTAAAAATATTTTGAACCTAATACTAATGAAAATATAATTTATCAAAAATTGGGACTTATGGATTTTAGAGGCTTAAATGCCTATTTTATAAAAAAAGTTTTAAGATCAATGATCTAAGTTTCCAAATTAAGTTAAGAAAAGGAAGAGTAAAATTAAGTAGACAGAAGGAAATAATAAAGATGGAAATAGAAATTAATGAAATGGAAGACAATAAAGAGAATTATCAGATCTGAAAGTTGGTTTTTTGAAAAAAGGACATCCTGGCCAAAGTAGAAATTAATGTATCAATTTTGGGAATGGAGTACTGGGGATTGAACCCAGCAGTGCTCTGTCATTGAGCTATATTCCAGTCCTATTTTATTTTGAGACAACATCTCACTAAGCTTTCTTTAGCTACATTTTTGGCAATATCTATTTTTTAAGCAGCTTCACTGAAATATAATTGACAGGCAATGAGCTGTAGGACTTTAAAGTGTACAATTGGACAAATTCTGACCTACATATCACCACAAGACACTATCACCACAATCAAGGACACATCCGTCAGTCATGGAAATCTTCTCCTATCCTTGTATAATATCTCATTCCTGTCCTCTGCTGCCCAACTCCCATGTCCCATCCCCAGAAAACCACTCATCTGCTTTCTGTCAGTATAGATCATTTTGCCTTTTCTAGAATTTTATATAAATGGATTTAGATAGTATGTATTCTTTTTTGCTTGTTTTTTTTTCTCACATAATATTTAAACATCCAAATGTTCTTGCATGTATCAATATTTAACTTTTTAAAATCACTGAGTGGCATTCCATCGTACACAACTAATTCTAAAATTTATCTGGAAATGCAAATAAGCCAAAATAGGCATTTTTTTAGACAAAGAAACAAGTAGGAAGATTTATACCATGGATTTCAAGAATTATTACAAAATCACAGTGGTCAAGAAAGTGTGTTATTGGCACAAACATTTAAATCAGTGGAATAGAATAGAGATTCCCAAAACAGATCCACACATTGGTGGTCGATTGATTTTTCAGTAAAGGTGAACAAAGAATAGTTTTTTAACAAATGATATGTAAACAATTGTAATAGTCTTTTTTTTTTAAAAATGGACACAATACCTTTATTTTATTTATTTATTTTTTAAAACTTCTCTTTTATTGTAAACAAATGGGGTACAAGTTGTTTCTCTGTTTGTATACGAAGTACAGGCATACCATTTGTGTAATCATATATTTATTTACACAGGGTAATGGTGTTTGATTCATTCTGTTATTTTTCCTTCTCCCCCATGTTCCCACTCCTCTTTTCCCTCTATACAGTCCCTCCTTCCTCCATTCTTGTCTCCCTGCCACCCCCCATTATGTATCATCACCCACTTATCAGTGAGATCATTCATCCTTTGGTTTTTTGAGATTGGCTTATCTCACTTAGCATGATATTCTCCAAATCATCCATTTGCCTGCAAATGCCATAATCTTATTAGTTTTTATGGCTGAGTAATATTCCATTTTATATATATATATATATATATATATATATATATATATATATCATAGTTTCTTTATCCATTCATCAATTGAAGGGCATCTAGTTTGGTTCCACAATCTGGCTATTGTGAATTGAGCAGCTATGAACATTGTTGTGGCTGTATCTCGGTAGTATGCTGATTTGAAGTCCTTTGGGTATAGGCCAAGGAGCTGGGTCAAATGGTGGTTCCATTCCAAGCTTTCTGAGAAATCTCCACACTGCTTTCCAGAGTGGCTGCACTAATTAGCAGCCCCACCAGCAATGTATGAGTGTACCTTTTTCCCACATCCTCTCCAACACATATTATTGTTTGTATTCTTGATAATCGCCGTTATAATTAGGGTGAGATGGAATCTTAGGGTAGTTTTGATTTGCATTTCTCTTATTACTAAAGATGTTGAACATTTTTTTTATATGTCTGTTGATTGCTTGTACATCTTCTGTGAAGTGTCTGTTCATTTCCTTAGCCCATTTGTTGATTGGATTTTTTGTATTCTTGGTGTAGAGTATTTTGAGTTCTTTATATATTCTGGATATTAGTGCTCTATCTGAAGTATGAGTGGCAAAAATTTTCTCCCACTCTGTAGGTTCTCTCATCACATTGCTGATAGTTTCCTTTGCTGAGAGAAAGCTTTTTAGTTTGAATCTATCCCAGTTATTGATTCTTGCTTTTATTTCTTGTGCTATGGGAGTCATGTTAAGGAAGTCTGATCCTAAGCAGACATGTTGAAGATTTGGACCTACTTTTTCTTCTATAAGATGAAGGGTCTCTGGTCTGATTCTGAGGTCCTTGATCCATTTTGAGTTGAGTTTTGTGCAGGGTGAGAGAGAGGGGTTTATTTTCATTTTTCTGCATATGGATTTCCAGTTTTCCCAGCACCATTTGTTAAAGAGGCTATCTTTTCTCCATTGCAAGTTTTTGGCACCTTGGTCTAATATGAGAAAACTGTGTTTATTTGGGTTTGTGTCCGTGTCCTCTATTCTGTACCATTGATCTACCTGTCTATTTTGGTGCCAATACCATGCTGTTTTGTTACTATTGCTTTGTAGTATAGTTGAAGTTCTGGTATTGCAATACCCCCTGCTTCATTCTTTCTGCTAAGGATTGTTTTAGCTATTCTGGGTTTCTTATTCTTCCAGATGAATTTCATGATTACTTGCTCTATTTCTGTAAGGTACATCATTGGGATTTTGATTGGAATTGCATTGAATCTGTATAGCACTTTTGGTAGTATGACCATTTTGACAATATTAATTCTGCCTATCCAAGAACATGGGAGATCTTTCCATCTTCTAAGGTTTTCTTTAATTTCTTTCTTTAGTGTTCTGTAGTTCTCATTGTAGAAGTCTTTCACCTCTTTTGTGAGACTGATTCCCAAGTATTTCATTTTTTTTTTGAGGCTATTGTGAATGGGGTAGTTTTCCTAACTTCTCTTTCTGAGAAGTCATCACTTATGTATAAAAATGCATTAGATTTATGAGCATTGATCTTATATTCTGCTACTTTACTGAATTCACTTATGAGTTCTAAGAGTTTTCTGGTGGAATTTCCCGGTTCCTCTACATATATAATCATGTCATCAGCGAACAGGGATAGTTTGAGTTCTTCTTTTCCAATTCGTATCCCTTTAATTTCTTTGGTTTGTCTAATTGCTCTGGCCAGAGTCTCAAGAACGATGTTGAATAGAAGTGGTGAAAGAGGGCATCCCTGCCTTGTTCCAGTTTTTAGGGGGAATGCTTTCAGTTTTTCACCATTTAGAGTGATATTGGCCATGGGCTTAGCACAGATAGCCTTTACAATGTTAAGGAATGTTCCCACTATTCCTATTTTTTCTAGTGTTTTCTAGAGCTGTATTTTATCGAGTGCTTTTTCTGCATCTATCGAAAGAATCATGTGATTCTTGACTTTAAGTCTGTTGATATGGTGAATGACATTTATTGATTTCTGGATGTTGAACCAACCTTGCATCCCTGGGATAAAACCCACTTGATCATGGTGCACTAACTTTTTAATATATTTTTGTATGTGATTTGCTAAAATTTTGTTGAGAATTTTTGCATCAATGTTCATTAAGGATATTGGTCTGAAATTTACTTTCCTCAATGTGTCTCAGGTTTAGGTATCAGGGTGATATTGGCTTCATAGAATGAGTTTGGAAGGGTTCCCTTCTCTTCTACTTCATGGAATACTTTGAGGAGTATTGGAATGAGCTCTTCTTTAAAGGTTTTGTAGAACTCGGCTGAGAACCCATCTGGTCCCGAACTTTTCTTTGTTGGTAGGCTTTTGATGACTTCTATTTCATTACTTGAACTTGATCTATTTAAATTGTGTATGTCCTCCTGGTTCAGTTTAGGTAATTTATATGTCTCTAGAAACCTGTTGATGTCTTCAAGGTTTTCTGTTTTGTTGGAGTATAGATTTTCAAAATATCTTCTAATTATGTTTTGTATTTCTATCATGTCTGTCGTGATATTTCCTTTTTCATTCCGAATTTTAGTAATTTGAGTTTTCTCTTTCCTTCTCTTTGTTAGTTTGGCTAAGGGTTTATTGATTTTGTTTATTTTTTCAAAGAACCAACTATTTATTTTGTCAATTTTTTTGATTGTTTCTTTTGTTTCGATTTCTGATTTTAACTATTTCCTGTCTTCTACTACTTTTTGTGTTGCTCTGTTCTTCTTTTTTCTAGGGGTTTGAGCTGTAGGTCATTTATTTGTTGATTTTTTTCTTCTTTTATTGAATGAGCTCCATGAAATAATTTTCCCTCTAAGTACTGCTTTCATAGTGCCCCAGATATTTTGATATGATGTATCTTTGTTTTTGTGTACCTCTAAGAATTTTTTATTTCCCCCCTGATGTCTTCTGTTATCCATTCATCATTCAATACTGTATTATTTAATCTCCAGGTGTTGGAGTAGCTTCTGTTTTTTATTTTGTCATTTATTTCTAATTTTAATCCATTATGATCTGATAGAATATAAGGTAGTATCTCTATCTTCTTGTATTTGCTAACAGTAGCTTTGTGGCATAATATATAGTCTATTTTAGAGAAGGATCCATGTGCTGCTGAGAAGAAAGTGTATTTGTTCTTTGTTGGATGGAATATTCTATATAAGTCGGTTAAGTCTAAACTGTTGATTGTGTTATTGAGATCTATGGTTTCTTTGTTCAATTTTTGTTTGGAAGATCTGTCCAGTGGTGAGAGAGGTGTGTTAAAATCGCCTAGTATTACTGTGTTGTGGTCTATTTGATTTCTGGAATTGAGAAGGACTTGTTTGACATACATGGATGAGCCATTGTTTGGGGCATAGATATTTATGATTGTTATGTCTTGCTGATTTATGCTTCCCTTAAGCAGTATGAAATATCCTTCTTTATCCCTTCTGACTAGTTTTGGCTTGAAGTCCACATTATCTGAAATGAGGATGGATACTCCAGCTTTTTTGCTGAGTCCATGTGCATGGTATGATTTTTCCCATCCTTTCACCTTTAGTCTATGGGTATCTCTTTCTATGAGAAGAGTCTCTTGCAGGCAGCATACTGTTGGATTTTTCTTTTTAATCCAATCTGCCAGTCTATGTTTTGATTGATGAGTTCAGGCCATTAACATTCAGGTTATTATTGAGATATGATTTGTATTCTTAGTCATTTGGCTCATTTTTGTTTTTTGACACGACTTGGTTTCTCCTTTATTTGGCTATTCCTTTAGGCTAGTTTCTCCCTTTGCTGATTTACATCATTATATTTCATCTCTTCCTCATGGAATATTTTGCTGAGAATGTTCTATAGTGCTGGCTTTCTATTTGTAAATTCTTTTAGCTTTTGTTTATCATGGAAGGATTTTATTTCATTGTCAAGTCTGAAGGTAAGTTTTGATGGATATAAGATTCTTGGTTGGCATCCATTTTCTTTCAGGGCTTGGTAAATGTTGTTCCAGGCCCTTCTAGCTTTTAGGGTCTGGATTGAAAAATCTGTTGATATCCATATTGGTTTCCCCCTGAAAATAATTTGATTTTTTTCTCTCACAGCCTTTAAAATTCTGTCTTTATTTTGTATGTTAGGTATTTTCATTATAATGTGCCTTGGTGTCAGTCTATTGTAATTTTGTATATTTGGAGTCCTATAAGCCTCTTGTACTTGGTTTTCCATTTCATTCTTCAGGTTTGGGAAATTTTCTGATATTATTTCTTTGAATAGATTGTTCATTCCTTTGGTTTGTTTCTTTAAGCCTTCCTCAATCCCAATAATTCTTAAATTTGGCCTTTTCATGATATCCCATAGTTCTTGGAGTTTCTGTTCATGATTTTTTACCATCTTCTTTTGTTTGATCAACTCTGTTTTCAAGATTAAATATTTTGTCTTCAATGTCTGAGGTTCTGTCTTCCAGGTGTTCTATCCTATTGGTTATGCTTTCTATGGAGTTTTTTTTCCCTGGGGTACACTTTATTTTATTTTATTTTTATGAAAAATCATAAATTTACATAGGGCAATGTTGTTTGATTCATTCTGTTATTTTTTCCCTTCCCCCCACCCCTTCCACCCCTCTTTTCCCTCTATACAGTCCTTCCTTCCTCCATTCGTACCACCCTCCTTATCCCTAACCCTAAACCTAACCCTAACCCTAATGCTAACCGCTCCTACCCCCCATTATATGTCCTCATCCGCTTATCAGCAAGATCATTCGTCCTTTACTTTTTTGAAAGATTGGCTTATCTCACTTAGCATGATATCCTCCAATTTCATCCATTTGCCTACAAATGCCATAATTTTATCATTCTTCATGGCACAGTAATATTCCATTGTATATATGTGCCACAGTTTCTTTATCCATTCATCAACTGAAGGGCATCTAGGTTGGTTCCACAATCTGACTGTGGTGAATTGAGCAGCTATGAACATTGATGTGGCTGTATCTCTGTAGTATGCTGATTTTAAGTCCTTTTGGTATAGGCCAAGGAGTGGGATAGCTGGGTCTAATGGTGGTTCCATTCCAAGCTTTCTGAGGAATCTCCATACTGCTTTCCAGAGTGGCTCTACTAATTTACAACCCCACCAGCAATGTATGAGTGTACCTTTTTCCCCACATCCTCTCCAACACCTATTGTTGCTTGTATTCTTGATAATCGCCATTCTAATTGGGGTGAGGTGAAATCTTAGGGTAGTTTTGATTTGCATTTCTCTTATTACTAGAGATGTTGAACATTTTTTCATATATCTGTTGATTGCTTGTAGATCTTCTTCTGTGAAGTGTCTGTTCATTTCCTTAGCCCATTTGTTGATTGGATTATTTGTATTCTTGGTGTAGAGTTTTTTGAGTTCTTTATAGATTCTGAAAATTAGCGCTCCATCTGAAGTATGAGTGGCAAAGATATTCTCCCACTCTGTAGGCTCTCTCTTCACATTGCTGATAGTTTCCTTTGCTGAGAGAAAGCTTTTTAGTTTAAATCTATCCCAGTTATTGATTCTTGCTTTTATTTCTTGTGCTATGGGAGTCATGTTAAGGAAGTCTGATCCTAAGCCAACAAGTTGAAGGTTTGGACCTATTTTTTCTTCTATAAGATGCAGGGTCTCTGGTCTGATTCTGAGGTCCTCGATCCATTTTGAGTTGAGTTTTGTGCAGGGTGAGAGATAGGGGTTTAATTTCATTCTGTTGCATATGGTTTTCCAGTTTTCCCAGCACCATTTGTTGAAGAGGCTATCTTTTCTCCATTGCATATTTTTGGCGCCTTGATCCAATATGAGAAAATTGTATTTATTTGGGTTTGTGTCCATGTCCTCTATTCTGTACCAGTGATCTACCTGTCTATTTTGGTACCAACACCATGCTGTTTTTGTTACTATTGCTTTGTAATAGAGTTGAAGATCTGGTATTGCGATACCCCCTGCTTCGCTCTTTCTACTGAGGATTGCTTTAGCTATTCTGGGTTTCTTATTCTTCCAGATGAATTTCATAATTTCTTGCTCTATTTCTATAAGGTACATCATTGGGATTTTGATTGGAATTGAATTGCATTGAATCTGTATAGCACTTTTGGTAGTATGGCCATTTTGACAATATTAATTCTGCCTATCCAAGAACATGGAAGATCTTTCCATCTTCTAAGGTGTTCTTTAATTTCTTTCTTTAGTGTTGTATAGTTCTCATTGTAGAGGTCTTTCACCTCTTTTGTGAGATTGATTCCCAAGTATTTTATTTTTTTCGAGGCTATTGTGAATGGGGTAGTTTTCCTAACTTCTCTTTCTGAAGATTCATCACTTATGTATAAAAATGTGTTGGATTTATGTGCATTGATCTTGTAACCTGCTACTTTACTAAATTCACTTATGAGTTCTAAGAGTTTTCTGGTGGAATTTCCAGGTTCCTCTAAATATATAATCATGTCATCAGCGAACAGGGATAGTTTGAGTTCTTCTTTTCCAATTCGTATCCCTTTAATTTCTTTGGTTTGTCTAATTGCTCTGGTTAAAGTCTCAAGAATGATATTGAATAGAAGTGGTGATAGAGGGCATCCCTGCCTTGTTGCAGTTTTTAGGGGGAATGCTTTCAGTTTTTCACCATTTAGAGTGATATTGGCCATGGGCTTAGCATAGATGGCCTTTACAATGTTAAGGAATGTTCCCACTACCCCGATTTTTCCTAGTGTTTTAAGCATGAAGGGATGCTGTATTTTATCAAATGCTTTTTCTGCATCTATTGAAATAATCATGTGATTCTTGACTTTAAGTCTGTTGATATGGTGAATGACATTTATTGATTTCCGATGTTGAACCAACCTTGCATCCCTGGGATAAAACCCACTTGATCGTGGTGCACTAACTTTTTAATATATTTTTGTATGTGATTTGCTAAAATTTTGTTGAGAATTTTTGCGTTGATGTTCATTAAGGATATTGGTCTGAAATTTTCTTTCCTCAATGTGTCTCAGGTTTAGGTATCAGGGTGATATTGGCTTCATAGAATGAGTTTGGAAGGGTTCCCTTCTCTTCTACTTCATGGAATACTTTGAGGAGTATTGGAATGAGCTCTTCTTTAAAGGTTTTGTAGAACTCGGCTGAGAACCCATCTGGTCCCGAACTTTTCTTTGTTGGTAGGCTTTTGATGACCTCTTCTATTTCATTGCTTGAAATTGATTTATTTAAGTTGTGTATGTCCTCCTGGTTCAGTTTAGGTAATTTATATGTCTCTAGAAACTTGTTGATGTCTTCGAGGTTTTCTGTTTTGTTGGAGTATAGATTTTAAAAATAGCTTCTAATTATGTTTTGTATTTCACTCGTGTCTGTTGTGATATTTCCTTGTTCATTCCGAATTTTAGTAATTTGAATTTTCTCCCTCTTTCTCTTTGTTAGTGTGGCTAAGGGTTTATCAATTTTGTTTATTGTTTCAAAGAACCAACTATTTATTTTGTTAATTTTTCCGATTGTTTCTTTTGTTTCAATTTCATTGATTTCGGCTCTGATTTTAACTATTTCCTGTCTTCTACTACTTTTGGTGTTGGTCTGCTCTTCTTTTTCTAGGGCTTTGAGCTGTAGTGTTAAGTCGTTTATTTGTTTATTTCTACTTCTTTTGTTGAATGTGCCCCATGAAATAAATCTTCCTCTAAGTACTGCTTTCATAGTGTCCCAGAGGTTTTGATATGATGTGTCTTTGTTCTTGTTTACTTCTAAGAATTTTTTAATTTCCCTCCTGATGTCTTCTGTTATCCATTCATCATATTATTTAATCTCCAAGTATTGGAGAAGTTTGTGTTTTTTTATTCTGTCTTTTATTTCTAATTTCAATCCATTATGATCTGATAGAATACAAGGTAGTATAGAGCTCTATCTTCTCATATTTGCTAACAGAAGCTTTGTGGCATAAGACATGGTCTATTTTAGAGAAGGATCCATGTGCTGCTGAGAAGAAAGTGTATTCGTTCTTTGTTGGATGGAATATTCTATATAAGTCAGTTAAGTCTAAATTGTTGATTGTGTTATTGAGATCTATGGTTTCTTTATTCAACTTTTGTTTGGACGATCTATCCAGCGGTGAGAGAGGTGAGTTAAAATCGCCTAGTATTATTGTGTTATGGTCTATTGATTTCTGGAATTGAGAAGGATTTGTTTGACGTACATGGATGAGCCAATGTGCGGGGCATAGATATTTATGATTGTTATGTCTTGCTGATTTATGCTTCCCTTCAGCAGTATGTAATGTCCTTCTTTATCCCTTCTGACTAGTTTTGGCTTGAAGTCCACATTATCTGAAATGAGGATGGATACTCCAGCTTTTTTGCTGAGTCCGTGTGCATGGTATGTTTTTTCCCATCCTTTCACCTTTAGTCTATGGGTATCTCTTTCTATGAGATGAGTCTCTTGCAGGCAGCATACTGTTGGATTTTTCTTTTTAATCCAATCTGCCAGTCTATGTCTTTTGATTGATGAGTTCAGGCCATTAACATTCAGGGTTATTATTGTGATATGATTTGTATTCCCAGTCATTTGACTCATTTTTGTTTTTTGACATGATTTGGTTTCTCCTTTATTTGGCTATTCCTTTAGGCTAGTTCCTCCCGTTGCTGATTTGCATTGTTGTTTTTCATCTCTTCCTCATGGAATATTTTGCTGAGAATGTTCTGTAATGCCGGCTTTCTTTTTGTAAATTCCTTTAGCTTTTGTTTATCATGGAAGGATCTTATTTCATTGTCAAATCTGAAAGTAAGTTTTGGTGGGTATAAGATTCTTGGTTGGCATCCATTTTCTTTCAGGGCTTGGTAAATGTTGTTCCAGGCCCTTCTAGATTTTAGGGTCTCGATTGAAAAATCTGCTGATATTCTTATTGGTTTCCCCCTGAATGTAATTTGATTCCTCTCTCTTGCGGCCTTTAAAATTCTGTCTTTATTTTGTATGTTAGGTATTTTCATAATAATGTGCCTTGGTGTGGGTCTGTTGTAATTTTGTATATTTGGAGTCCTATAAGCCTCTTGTACTTGGTTTTCCATTTCATTCTTCAGGTTTGGGAAATTTTCTGATATTATTTCATTGAATAGATTGTTCATTCCTTTGGTTTGTTTCTTTAAGCCTTCCTCAATCCCAATAATTCTTAAATTTGGCCTTTTCATGATATCCCATAATTTTGTAGATTTTGTTCATGATTTTTTACCATCTTCTCTGTTTGATCAACTCTGTTTTCAAGATTAAATATTTTGTCTTCAATGTCTGAGGTTCTGTCTTCCAGGTGTTCTATCCTATTGGTTATGCTTTCTATGGAGTTTTTAACTTGGTTTATTGTTTCCTTCATTTCAAGGATTTCTGTTTGGTGTTTTTTCAGTATCTCTAACTCTTTATTGAAATGATCTCTTGCTTCCCGTATTTGCTCTTTTAACTGTTCATTGGTGCGATCATTTAATGCCTGCATTTGCTCTTTTATCTCCTCCTTCAATGCCTGCATTTGCTCTTTCATCTCCTCGTTTACTTCCCTGATTGTTTTAATTATGTACATTCTGAACTCCCTTTCTGACATATCTTCTGCTGTGCTGTCATTGAGTTTTATTGATATAGTATCTAGGTTTGTTTCGGACATTTTCTTCCCTTGTTTTCTCATATTGGTCAGATGTCAGTGGGACTCTGTGATATTGCAGATTTCCTCTATTGGCTTATAGTGTCCCTGTAGATTTCCAGTGTATCACTTCCCAGCCTTCAGTAGCCTGAAGTCTCGGAGTAACTTGATAATGCAGTGCTTCTGAAGAAAGCTGTCCCTAGCCCGCTACTGGTTCCAGGGCTTGGAGCTGGTTCTGTGTGGAAAGTCTCTCACTGGGGGGCCTGCTCTGAGAAGCTGGTCATGCGGGAGGAGCCCACCGCTGGAGTGCCCAGGGCTGCCTGGAGAAGACTCTAGCTGCCCTGCCCTACTCTAATAAGCTGTCCAAATCCGGGCCTGCCGCCCGGGCTGAGCTTCACCCAGTGGGGGAAGACTCACCCCATGGTTCTATTTTAGTCCGAGTTTCTCAATGCCTCCCCTTCTTGAATCCTGGGTCCTGGAGTGACTGGAGATGCAGTCACCCTCTAGTCCGCCATCTTGGATCGCCCTGTTGAAAAAGCCTGCGGGCCAGTGGGGAGCAGGGCCGCCTGGAGAGGTCTCTGGCTGCCCTGCCCTGGTCCCAGAGGCTGCTTGCGGGTCGGAGGTCTCTGCTGGCTTGGGGACTTGTGGCTGGCTCTGTGTAGAAAGGCTCTCACTGGGCGGTCTGCTCTGAGAAGCTAGCTTGGAAAGGCACTTTCCGCCAGAGGGAGCCGGGCTGCTTGGGGAAGTCCCTGGCTGCCCTGTCCTGGTCTCTGAAGCAACGTGTGGGCGTGCTGGATCAGGGACTTGGAGCTGGTTGTGTGCAGAAAGGCTCTCACTGGGGGGCCTGCTCCGAGAAGCTGGAGTATCTGGCCCTGTGGGAGGAGCCCACTGCCGGAGTGCTCAGGGCTGCCTGGGGGAGACTCTAGCTGTCCTGCCCTACTCTAATAAGCCACCTGAATCTGGGCCTGCCGCCTGGGCTGAGCTTCACCCGGTGGGGGAAGACTCACCCCGTGGCTCTATTTTACTCCGAGTCTCTCAATGCCTCCCCTTCTTGAATCCTGGGTTCTGGAGCGACTAGAGATGCAGTCACCCTCTAGTCCGCCATCTTGGATCGCCTCTGTAGAGTTTTTAACTTGGTTTATTGTTTCCTTCATTTCAAGGATTTCTGTTTTGTTTCGTTTTGTTTTTTCAGTATCTCTAACTCTTCATTGAAATGATCTTTTGTGTCCCGCATTTGCTCTTTTAACTGTTGATTGGTGTGATCATTCAAAGCCTGCATTTGCTTGTTTGCTTCTCTGATCATTTTAATTATGTACACTCTGAACTCCCTTTCTGACATTTCTTCTGCCATGCTGTCATTGGATTTTATTGATGTAGCATCTAGGTTTGTTTGGGACATTTTCTTCTCTTGTTTTCTCATATTGCTCAGCTATCTTCCCCTCTAGTAGCGAAACTCTGAGATATTGCAGTTTTCCCCCCATTGACTTATAGTGTCCCTGTAGATATCCAATAACTCACCTCCTAGCCTTCAGTAGCCTGAAGTCTTGGAGGAACTTGATAATGCAGTGCTCCACGAGGAAGCTGCCTCTCTAGGTGTCCTTCAGGTGGGGTATATTCTCTGCTAGTGGGCAGAGGTGCCTCTACTTGTTGACTGATGGTCAGCCAAAGGGGGACTAGACTGCGGGCTGGGGCATGGCTGGTCTGGGCCTGTGTCTTTGGTTCTACTGCCCTGTTGGGGAATCCCCACCCGGCAGGGAAGACCCACCCTGTGGGGAGGTCTCGCTGGGCAGCTCTCCTCTGAGAAGTTCCCTTCAGTCCAGAACTACCGCCTGGGTTGGGCAGCCCTCCTCTGCGATGTTCCTAGGGGTTTGGTCCCTCCTCCTGGACCAGGAAGCCTTGCCCTGCGAGTGAGTCTCTCACTGGGCAGCCCTCCTCTGTGATGTTCCCGGGGGACCAAACCTACTGCCTGGGCCAGGGAGCCTCACCCTGTGCTGAAGCCTCTTGCTGGGCAGTCCTCCTCCAAGTAGCTGCCTGCAGTCCAGTTCAGCCACCAGGGCCTGGGACCCTCGCTCTGCCTCTAAGCCTCTCGCTGGGAGGCCCTCTTCTGCAATGCTCCCAGTTGTCCAGGTTCACTGCTTCAGCCGGGGAGTCTCACTGGGCAAATCTACTCTATGAAGTTCCCTGCATTCCAGGACTACTGCCCCGTCCAGGGAGCCTCGCCCAGTGGGAGAGACTCACTGGTGGCTCTGAGTTGGTCCCGAGTCTCTCAATACCTCCTCTTCTTGAATCCTGAGTCCTTCAAAGGGCCTCCAGTCTCCTGTAGGTGTCAGGAAGGAAGCCACCCTTCTGATGATGGCCACGCCCTCAGGAATAATTCAAAATGCCTGCACCAGCCTCCGAAGAAGCTGGGGGCCCCCAGCGAGGGTGCACTGAGTCAGCACAGAGGCAAATGCAGTGTCCCTCAGCAGTAGGGGGGAGGCAGCCAGGCTCAGCGATGGCGTCCAATCTCGGTGTCTATTTATTTACTTTTATGTGGTACTAAGGATCAAACACACTGCCTCACACGTCCGAGACAAGTGCTCTACCTCTGAGCCACAACCCCAGCTCGTGTAATGATCTTATGGACAAAAATCAACCTCTTCTCTTACTTTGTACCATAAACAAAAATTTACTTTAAATGAATCACATATCTAAATGTAAAAGCTAAAACTATAATTCTTCTAACAGAAAATATAGGGGACTATCATCTCGATCTTGGGGTAGACAAAGATTTCTTAGGACAAAAAAGACCAAACTGTAAAAGCATGATAAATTGGATTTGATCAAAATTAAACCAGTTTGCCCTTTGGAAGAATCTACTTAAAATATAAAAAAAGCAAGCTACGGACTAGGACAAAAAATTCATGATACGTATATCTGACAAAGAATTATATCCAGAGTATATAACGAACCAATAAGAAGTCAACCAACCCAATTTTAAAAAGCAGAAAAAGAGGACACTTGACAAAGAGATATACAAAGAAGGCAATAAACACGAACTCACGCGCGACACCTTCCATCCTTAGGGAAATGCAATTTACAATGAAAGGCAGATCCTCTGACAAGCCTTTCGGGTGACCATGATTAAAAGGCTGACAACAACCAGTGTTGGTGAGGGCCCAGAGCCGCTGGCATTCTCTTGCCTTACACATGGGAGTGAAATGATGGAACCTTTCTGTGAGACACTGTGGCAGTTTCTTAGGAAGTTCTTCCTCTTGCAGCAGTTCCTCTCTTAGGTACTTGCCCAAGAGAACTGAAAGCATATGTATACATTTGTTTATGCAGTTTTGTTCAAAATAGCCAAGGACTGGAAGCAATCTAAACATTCATCAAAAGTGACTGGATAAACAAATTACGGTGTATGTAAGTAATAGAACGCAATTTTAAAAAAGTATTGAGCACATTTAACAATGCGAATGAATCTCAACAACTTTTGCTGAAGCCACACGCACAGAAGTATATATACTTTATGATTCCATTAATTAACGTGTATAACAGACACAATTAATCTCTATTGACAGAAAACAGATGAATGGTTACTTAGAGCTAAGCAGGCATGGGATAGATGACTTCAGAGAGATACAGGGGAGTTTCTGGAGTGATGAAAACATTCTATATCTATCTTGACTGGGGTAGAAGTTGTAGAAATGTATACATTTGTCACAATTCATTGAACTCTCCTCTTATAATGGATGCAGTTTTTGTTATGCAAATCACACCTCCATAAAGTTGATTTAAAAATTACCATGGTCACTATGTTGTGGGTTGCTGCCACATGGCATTTCTAATCTTCGACACAACTGTTAGTACTCATGTGACCCAGAATTCCAGGTGAAAATAAAAGATAACAAAATGATAAAGAAAAAAGAAAAGAAAAACCAAAATTTTATTTCCAAATGCTTGTTAGCTTAAAAATACAAGGACACGCTTTACAATTTTGTTCTGTTTTTGATACTGAGGATTGAACCCAATGGCATTCTACCATTGAACTACAACCCCAGCTCTTTTTATTTTTTTATTTTGAGACAGGGTCTTGCTAAGTTTCTTAGGGTCTCCCTAAGTTGCTGAGGCTGGCCTCAAACTTGTGATCCTCCTGACTCAGCCTCCTAAGTTGCTGTGATTACAGGCATGTGCCCCCATGCTCAGCACTTCATAGTTTTTGAAAGGTAACAAACGGGCATTAAAAGATAATGGGAAAGTTTTTTCATTCAAGTGAACATGGAAAACCTCATTCTGCAAAAAGACACACTGGCGTCTTAGTTTGGCATGTACACAAAAAGCAATATATACGGGGATTATCAGTTTCCTAAGAATTAGAAGACAACTAAATATACTCAACACTAAAACTCTGCTGCACAGCATTGACTCTGATGACTCACCAGGCTTGTCACTCCCTGGGCCATTATTTATAAACATTGTGCTGGCAAAGAATTGAAGAGAGTAATATCAGACATTAATAGGTTTCCTACTTATAGAAAACAAGAAGCAAGGGAATTGAATGAAGTAGTGTTTTAAAAGAGGTCTTTTCAAAGTATAAAGGAGTGAGTTCAATGGAAGAGATCTTAGGAATGAAGGAGGCCAGTGAGATGGACCCAGTTTGTATCAATATCACCAGAAGCAAGCTTTTGTCCTCATCTGCAGAGCCTGGGAGATATTTTTCTCAGCTGAGAAGTTGGAATAAATAATCAGTGTTTTCCTTGGAAAAATCCCATTATTAAAAGAGGTCTTGAACTTTACCTCTTAACAACTCAAAAGGGGAAATTTAGAAATGAAATGAGATAGATCAACCAATTAAAATACATTAAATGTATTAAAATGTATGGGCCTAATTATTTAGATTCTGATCTTAAAAAATGTGTGGAATAATCAGGGAAATGGTGATATACTGAGTGATAGTAAAAAAATTCATAGCTAAAAGTTTTTAGGTAGACAATGGAAATATCAGTTTTGTTTCTAAAAGTTGTTTTAACATACATACTGACAGATTTATGGGTGAAATATTTGATGTCTGGCATTTGCCATTATATAATATGGGTGAGAAGGGGTATACAACTTTGATTAATATCTGGTTCTTAAAGGAAAATAGCTCACGGAGTTCGTTATTATGTGTGAATCTGAATTTTCACTCTAGAGTGATGCTCTGGGGAACAGCCCTGGAGCTTCCTTTTCAAGTGTTTGGAGCATGCTCCTAACCAAGGTAACAAGAGCAGGAAAAGAACCCTCATAACTTTTCACTCTTTGGTTTGGAAATTGCCTTATGCTGTGCCTCCTTTCCCTCCATCCATGTCTTTCACAGCTTCTATCTTAATTGGTTTTATTCTTGGAGCCTTCTCTTTTCCTGGTGCTAATTCCAGGTGGTGGATCTCACTTCCTTGGCATGCTGTTTCCAGCAGGGGCTTCTTTATCTTGGCATATACCATGAACATAGCCAAGTGGCATCTTGTCTCCCAACCTTGCCAAGCCTCCTAGATACAACACATCAACCAAAGTTCTCAGAAGCCATGTCTGTTTGAGAATATAGAAAGGAAACTAATAATTTAGACTGTTTTCACATCTGACAATCAGAATTGGAAGAGAAAAGAGTGAAATTATGGATGCATGACAATTCCATCTAAGATTTGGGTGAGCAATGTTATAAATTCCGCACAAAACAATCTTGGAAAATGCTAATTAAACTCACTTTCTAGTTACACATTGAATTTCATCAGAATGCTATAAATTGTAATAATGTAGACAACAGTTCAAATAATGTAATAAATTTTCAAAATACAGGTCATGTCCCTGTAACAGGTTGTGATATTAATTCAATGAGCAGAAAGAAACACTTTTTAAATGGATTAGAGTAAACTAGAATGGAATGGAATAAAAAGAAATTAGTGAAGTAAATGACAAATAGTTACAGCAAATATATTTTTTGTGGAACTTTTTTAGTTTCATCAAGTAGTGTATGTGTGCACACTTGTGTGTGTATAAGCTATGTCATAATTTGAAATTAATTTCTTATTGTGGCTAATGCTGAAAAAATAAAAGGTCTGAAAACCTCTAAGTAATGAATTTCTGTATACAATCATCAAAAATCAAAAGGATTCAAGGCAAAAAAAGATAACTGAATGAGAATTTCTTCCCAAGCAAAATCTTAACAATTAACTGGTCACCTAAATCAGATAATTAAACTGTGCCAACCAGCCAGAAATCAGAATTAAATGGACAGAAGGAATAGGTTGCTAGGTGTCACCTGATTTGCTGTTCTGTTCATGTGGCTTCACTTATTCTCTTCCTGCTGATTTTTAGAGGCCCTACACATTTTTGTTACTTGGTGACTGTGATTTTCAAATGACAGTTTGTCTGTTTCTAGAGGCAACTAGTATACCACCAGCTGACAGTAGGAAGGCTGAGGTTGTGCACTACAGACCCAACTGAAGAACTACCCCCAGCCCAGCACAAAGTTTAGGTCATGGTAAGAGTAAGGTAAGATGACATTTGTCATTAGACTAAAGTTGTAACACCCAGTGCTCCTGCAAGGTTGGCTGTATGCCAAGGCCATATTTGGCCATAGAATGTGTGCCCTTTGAAATCCCAGCAGGTACACACCTACAAATTCTTAGCTAATGAAAGGTTCATTTATTCTCGTAGCCCTAGGGTGGAGAAAACAATTTTCCCCTACCAACTATTTCTTTTATGTAAAACTTTAAATAAGAACTAAGAGCTTTCATAGTGCCAACAAATTCGGAAGTTTTTAATGCAAATCCTCTAAAAGTCTGTGACACTCACAGCCTCTCTTAAGAGTCAGAATGGATTCAGAATGGATTTGCATGTACCCATCCCTTTAAACAAAGAGGTTAACCCAGAGCTGAGGGTCTAGTTCTTCAGTAGAACCAGTGCTTAGCATGTGTAAGGCCCCGGGTTCAATCCCCAGCATCACATTAAAAAAAAAAAACAAAAAGTTAATTTCCAATTAGAAAGGCACTTTGGAGGGTGTAATTATGATGAAAATCTATCTCAAGATGGCATGATCATTTGGAAAACGCAGTATTCAAAATCTGACTAAAAGGTTCAAGAGGATTAAATGTGAAAGTAGAGTGGAGAACACAGTTGGGTACAAATGATAAGAAATGTAAATTAGATTTATCAGATGGCTTCACCATGTGATCTTATTGATGGTAAGTCCCTGTGCATGGAAGAGGTCAGGCCTACCACAGAGAAGGCAGAATGTAGACAGCATGGCATGGTTCCTCTCAGCAGTCACAAGTGATTCATCAGGGGCGCAGCTGGGACCTCAGGCAGAAGGGGAAGGACACAGCAGTGTGGGCACTGTGGGTTCCCAGGACCACAGAGATCCACGGCTCCAGTTCAACTCTGACGCAAACCAGGACCTTGCCAGGCTGTTCTTTCCCAGAGAACAGAGTCTGCTCAAGTTTATGTTCTTTCCTAGCTGCAAATTTCAAATGAGATGGCAAGAATGGCATCTGGAACTTTTCCTGGGAAAGGGGCATTTCCTCTCTCATCTCCCAGGCCTTGTTCTCTCCCTCTGCTTCTGCTCTACACTGGAAGAGCCTGGCAAGGGCATTCACACCTACCATCCCTGTTTGCTTACTATGTGGCTTGGAGGAAATCATTGGACTCTAAGCCTGTTTCCCCAGCAATAAAAGGGAGAGATAACTTACCTTACAGAGTTGTATGAGGGTTGGGATAATCCTCCACACAGTTGTGACAACCCAAAATGACTCCAGATATTGCCAAATGTTCCCAAGGGACAAAATCATCCCTGGTTAACTATGACTTCTCTCTCTCTCTTTCTTTCTCTCTCTCTTTCTTTCCTTACCCCCTCCCACTTGGGGATAGTAAACTGTCCCCAAGGACACTATTAGGAACAGTGCAAATGACCTTTAAAAGAATGATTAAGTTAAAAATAAGACCAAGAGGAAATCTGGACACATAAAAAACACTAGGGCTGTGCCTGCAGAGGGATGACCACGTGAAGCCAAGAAGAGAGGCCTTGGAGGAAATCAACCCTTGATTTTGGACTCTTATCCTCCAGAACTAAGAGAAAATAAACTTCTGCTTTTTAAAGCATGCCAGTCCAAGGTATTCTGTTTTGGCCATGGAAGCATTTGAATGCAATGACTGACTGAGGTGTCCTGATGGTGATGAATTTAAAAGACTACCGTGTTCATAGGGTACACACGTGGCTTCTTCAGGACCTCATAGGAAGTTTTTTTGCAGGGCACAGCTCGTTGGCATGGGAAATATGCAGGAGTTCAACCCTCTCTCAGCATCTATGCATAACAGTTTACCCCTCTTGCTTCTGGGGGTCTCTTTCTTTGTGCCCAAGTCCCTTGGGTAGGGTACCCGGCAAGATGTCCTGAGTCCAGCCACATTCCAATTATCATTTCAGCACAGGAAGCCCAGGAGTAGGTGGGCAGACGCCTCCATGCTGTGGCCTCTTTGCCCAGCTCTCTGTCTTCTTTCTGTCTCTCTCTTCTGCTCAAATTAGACACAGAGGGCATTAAGTCATTTAAGTTCCACTAAATGAGCAGGTATTGAGCAGAGAATAATATGTGAGGATGCTTTTCTTGCCTGCACCTCTGCCTGCTTCCTTTTTCTTATTTCTGTTTAGGAATAGTCCCCTTATGCAGACAGAATGGGAAGCTCTTGTGTTCCCCACAAGGCTGATATCAGAAGACTCAGAATTCTCTTTGAACTATTGTTTCTCACAGTGATCTTCATGGATTGGAGGGGAATGATGTGCTGCTAGCTGGGTAGCTGAGCCCACCTCTTCTTCCCTGAAGAAGTGCCTGGCCCCAAGTGCTATAGGCTCCCTTCAGCATGTAGATTACTTATCACCTCCAACTCTAGTCAGTTCTAGAACACGAAAAAAAGTCCTATTCAACATCCTACTATAGGTCATTAACTTAAAATATTTAATGATTGACCTAGTATGAAAACATTGTAATTTAACTAGACCTTTGCTAAAAATATTTGGGATGGGTCCAGGTTCTTACTACTACTCCAGTGAACATTCTCTTACTATTTTTGCAAACATAGGAGTGTTTGCAGGTGTGCCTGTGTGTGTGTGTGTGTGTGTGTGTATGTTTCAAGGGTTAAATTTCTAGATCTAAAACTGTGGGATCAAAATAAATTAGTATAATTTTTAAAAGTTATTCTATACTCTTATTTTTTACATTATCATAAAATAAAATTAATTTTTTAAATTTTGGTGAACAAGTCTATGAATTTTAACACGATAGATTCATGTAACTGCCACTATATCAAGCTACAGAACAGTCCATTGCTTCTCCCCAAGAATTTCTCATGATGGCTGATATTGACCCTCCTCCCACCCACAACCCTTGACAACCGCTGAACCATTCTAGCGTAAGTTTTAATAAGGATCTTCTATTTGTTCAGTGTGAATGATTGACAAAGTAATGATTACTCTGTCATAACTAGGTTTAAGACACCAGTTGCTAGATCTGCTAACTAAGATCATATTCCATGTAATTAACCTTAATGAGATGATAAACTATTTTAAAAATTTCTTTTTCAAAAAAATTTAAGTAGAATAGTCTTCAAAACACTCCAGACCTTAAGAAAGGGAAGTCTTATCAGCATAGAAGATTCTATCATTTTAAGTGAGTCTATGTATTTTTAGAAACAATTACAAACTAACTCATAAACTTGTAAGTACGGTTTAAATAAGAATAATAAAACAAATATCTTTATACACTTTCCCCAATATGTAGAATATTATGTACCTCAGTGCCCTGAGTTTGTATCTCCTAGACCGAAGGGTATCTCTCCCTTCAAGACAAAGTTCTTTGAATTCTGCTTAATGTTGAGAGGGGCAAGAAATGGTACTTTTTAATACGTAAACCAAATTACTCTGTGTTAGATGGAATAATGGTAGACAAAATCACGAAGGTTTTCACATCCTAACCCCTAGGACTTGTGGTGAAAAACACTTTGCAGATGTGATTAAATTCAGAAATGGGTGGGGAGATTAACCTGGACTGTTTAGGACTGTCCAATGTACTCACAAAAGTGTAAGAGGGAGACAAGAAGAACAGGGTGAGGCAAGGAGATGTGATCATGGAAATAGAGGTGGGAGTGAGTGAAGAAGGCGCCAGGAGCCAAGGAGTGCAGAAGTCTCCAGAAGTTGGAAAAGGCATGTATTTGGGTTGCTTCAAGCTACTAAATTTGATACGGCAGCAATAGCAAAGTACATACTCTTTTCTGATCTTTTAAAAAAGACATTGAATATTCTAAATGTAATATGAAATTTCACCATTTTTAATTTAATGTAATTTTGAACTTTGAGAAAAGTAACAAGAATCGTAAAACACCTCTATTTCATTTATATATATTTACCGGTGGTCAATATTTCATTTTGTTCGCTTCATATTTTGCTCTCATACTCTTTATTTTCCTCTAAACCATTTGAAAGTAACTTAAAGATATTATGCATCTTTAGCTATAAGTTATTTCAGGTATGTTTCCTAAAAGGAAATTCTCTTACATAATTGCATTACAATGATCAAAATCACAAACTGTAACTTTGATATATATTATAACCTAAAATAGTTTTAAATTGCTTTAGTTGTCTCAATAATATTTATGATAGTTATTCTTTTTCCTGGCCCAGGATCTGCTCTGGGAGCATGAGCTGCATTGAGTTGTCCCATCTCTAAATCTTTTTGTAATCTTCATTCAGTTTTTTCATCTCTAATCTTTCATGTTTTTGACTGTTGTGAAAACTAAAGCCTAGTTATTCTGTAAGACATTTAAAATTTTACTTCGTCATAAGTTTTCTCACAATGAGATTCAGATTATACATTTTTGGCACAAACACCACAGAGCTGAAGCTGTATCTACTCTGTGTGTCATATCAGGAAGCAAACCATGTCAGCTAGTCCTATTATCCATTCTGTGAATTCATCCGCTCTCTAAGTAATTTGTAAGGGAAATACTTTGAGATTAGCTTTTCTACTGTGTTAGCTTTTCATTGCTATGACCAAAATATCTGACAAGAATAACTTAGAGAAGGAAAGTTTATTTTGGGTTTACAGTTTCAGAGGTTCAGTCCATGTTTGGGCTACTTCCTTGCTCTGGGACTGAGGTGAGGCAGAACATCATGGTATAAGAGTGTGGTAGAGGAAGGATGCTCGGCTTAATGGCAGCCAGAAGCAGAAAGAGGGAGAGATGGAGAGACAGGGGCGGGTGTCAGGGGGAGAGGAAAGGAAAGAAATGGAGAGAAGAGGAGAGAGAAGCCAAAGACAAAGTATATTCCCCAAAAGCATGCCCCCAGTGATCTACTTTATCCAGCCATACTCCACCTGGGAGCAGTTACTGCCCAGTAATCCATTCAAATTATTAATCCATCAACTGGATTAATCCACCAATTAGGTTACAGTTCTCAGAAGCTAACCATTTCACCTCTGAGCATTCCTGCACTGCCTAACATGAGCTTTTCAGGGGATGCTTCATACCCAAACCATAGCATCAACCAATCCCATGTACTACAGTGGTGATTCTGAACTACCCTTTTCAGTTTTAAACTCCTTTCAACTCGGAGAAACCTGGCTTCCTCTATGTCATACAGTATTTTAATCTATTTGAAACGTTATTCTTGTCACTATTTTCTCATTACTTACAATTAATTCAGTATGATAATTCATTCACAGTCCCCATGAATCAAGGTAAATTACATACACTTAATTACAAAATCTTATTCAAATTATGTTTAAAGGTTCTTTATTGGACTTTCAGGATGTTGAAATGTTTCCCACTTTTCTATAATGTTATTTTCAGTCTTATTTTGTGATTATTTGGCAGGAGGGAAGAGACCGCTTACTCGAATGTATATAAAAAGTATATAATTTAGATAATAAAATAAATCACTTTTTCATTTAAGAATTTCAACAATCTACAGGCATTATTATCATTCTGCAGGTCCCAGGTTTGGTGGCATCGCGATGGTAATTTGAGTCCCAGAGAACACCACAGATGATCCCTTCTGTGGTAAATGTTTTTTCGTTTTCTACTTTGGACTTCAGTGGGAATCTGAGTTAACTGACATAAATTTCTAACAAGTTCTAATGATGTCTTAGCAGCTCTTTATGGTTTCTATCTCAGGCCTACATTTTTAGCTAACAAAGGGTTCAAACTGGGTCATGTTTGGGCAGAATTGATATTTCCTACAGGATTATTCTAAATTGAATGGTAGTTTTTTCATTTCCTGGAGATGAACATTCTAAAATCAGAATCCGCTACTTGGTATGGTAATCTAGCTTGACTTGATCAGGGGCAAAAGGGTTGAGGAACAGAGCGGTCATGATAAAATTATACTGGTGAAGAATCAATGATAGGAAGAATTGTTTTTCTTAGAGCAAACTGTAGAATGGAGGTGAGGCAAGGGACAATATCAGTCACACTGTGAATACAAATGACAGCAAAGAAGACTAATAAGGATAGCTGACATGAATTCCTAGGAAAGAGTAGAATGGTTATCCATGTGGGCTTGGCCCTAGAGGATCTTTGATTTGAATCCCGGCATTGACAATTTTTCACTGGATGACTGACCAAGTTACTTTTTAAGGTTTAGTTCCCATCTCCATAAAATAATGAAGGTTCTTATATTATCTGTGTATTGTGAGGATTTCTTAATGTGTGTGCCAAACTGAGTAAATGTCAACTGATGGTAAGTCCATAGAGTCTACCCACGAAAGAGCTTAACTTGTCAGTTCTTAGTTTTGTGAGTTTTAAGGAAGAGGGTCAAAAATTATCACATTTTAATTGGCAAACTGTTGCTTAAAAATGACAGAATCATATCTTGTAACCAACCATGTGAATGGGTGGATTGTATGAACTCCCTGTTGGAGATCATGGAGCTACTGAAGAAAATCTGTCACCTCGGTATGGCAGTGTACTTACTGTGATGTGATCCCAGCACACGGTAAACAATACCTACAGTGGCAAAGTATCTGACTGCCTTTTTAAATCACTCTCCATGGTTAGAAGGCACATCAATGCAAGTCAGAGGCCTTGCTCCCAACTCCCCAACAAACTGCAGCCCACTGACACCGGGTTCTCCAGTGCTCCAGATCTGGGGGTTGTTCTTGCTTTTGGCCATGGTGGTCAGGCTGGTTTCCAGCTTCATCCCTGAGCTTATTTTCTGTTGTATATTCTCAAATTCTGACCTTTGCAAGTGAGATCCACTCATGGCCTCTGAAGCCTTGGGCTCATTGGACCAAGAACATCAAACATGTTCAAAAAGAACCTAGGATTTTTATCTCTCCAGGAGACATCCATTGAGGATGAGGTTTGTGGCAGGGGACTTTTGAATCAACAGGACATCCTCAGGCCCTGTATAGGGTTAGATCAGACTGCAAGATGGAGGAATGGCCTCACTCCAAGATTCCCATGGAGTCTAGGACCTGGAACTTGATTCATTATGCCTCCGTTGGCTCCCTGATACCTGAAATTTAACTTCTTCACCAAATCAGTCAGTTATAAAAAGCAGATTCAGCTCTAGCCCACATCTGAGCACTGAGACATTATCATCTATGCTTGGCAAAAACAGAAGCGTGAAATGTGAGTCAGTTGTTTTATTCCATTTCCTAGTGGAGAGAGACAGTTTCTCATCCCGTGTGAATCCAGTCATTCAGGAAGAAACTCTCTCCCAAAGAATTATTCAGATAGTGATTGTGGCTGCTCCCAATTAGACACAGGCTGACTCAGGAGTCAGGGACCCGATGAGACTGTTGAGCTGTACACAGCTGGTTGTTCTTGGCCATCTCACCAGGCTGGCCTATTATTCAGTCTCCTAGCACCTGTACCTCTCCCTCCAGCAAAGGATCACAATTATAATTACTATCTATTTAATTGTACCAAACCAGTTTTCAATATCATATATCCCCCACCCTTACGCCCCAATTCTCAGGGTGGATTCCAGAGGTTGGAGCACTTGTCTTTGCCAAAGCCTGAGATACTGCAGCCAGCAAGGCTGGAAGGAGACTCAGGAAAGCTGAATTGCTCACCAGGATGGGGGTGGATTGGGGTGGGGATAGGAAAATGAAAGTTCCAGGGAGAGGAGGGGAACAGGAAGATGAGAACCCAAGACGGAAAGGTCCAGAACAGTGTTCTGGGCAGAAAAGAATCCAAATTGGAGATCAGACACCCTAAGGGAATTTAGTGTGTTTTGCTGAGGTGTGCCATTTCACTGAGTTTTTAAATAGGAGATTCCTATAAGATTTCTATAGTGTTACTGGCAACTAAGCCAAGGGAACTTGCCTGGGTCCCAGCTGGCTGGTTTCAGCCACCCACCTGCATAAGAAATAGGCAAATGATTAAAATAGGTTAGTCTTTCCCTTATTTCCATCATTTGCCTATTTCTTACGTGGGTGAGCCGAGATCCAGGCAGTTTCCCTTGGCTTTGCTGCAGGTAACAGGAGATTTGGTTTCCCATACCAAATCTTGGTCAGCACTTGTGTTGCTCAACAATGCTTTTGGCATGAAGCTGATTAACTGTTTCTTGGAGAGAAATGCTGTGTCCAGCAGCAGGATTAGCAAGAGTCTGCTTGTGGGGAAAGTGCCATCTGAGTTACTTGTGTAATTACAGTATTTATTTCATGTTGGTTTCCCTTCCTAATCTGTGAACCACATGAGAATTGGGACTGTCTCTTTAGTATATCCCTAGTGCCTGGCACAAAGTGGGCACATTATAGGTGCTCAAATATTTGTTGGATGAATATATAAACAAATGATTTTACTCAACAGCTTCATACAACTTCTGATCTCCAACTGAACTGAAGTAAAAAAGACAATATTCCTTTGTCCCTTTGCCCAGGATCCTCCGGAGACATTAAGAAACTAAGAATGATGAGTCTGGCAGCAGCAAATTTTAGGGCAATGCTTTCACAAGGACACTCTTCAGCCCTAATGAGGTGGTTCTGCTGGCTGACAACATAGTTGGAACACCATACACAGGAAATAATATGGGCCATCAAGGTACCCACTTCGTTAGCTATGGAGAAGGACAATCTGATTTCCATAAATATTAAAGTCACAACATTGCTAGGTGTTTTGCTTGCTGATTTGTAAGGCTCAACTTGAAGAGACGCACATGTTCTTTCCCTGTTTACCCTCTGGGAACTTCCATTGAAAAGGGGAATTGAGCTGCTGTTGTACTTAATCATGACACTTAGGAAGAAATACAAAGTATTGTAGTTGCAACAACCTTCAATTTTTTCCCCTTAGGTTAAAATGAAACATATTAAATTGAAAGGGAAACTTTACAGGCTTTGTGGTATCAATAAAAGAAAATGGTAATTTGCACCAGAAATGTGGGTTGAAATCACAGCTCAACCACTTACTAGCTACATAAACTTGGAGAAGTAAACTAAATGCTTGAACTTCAGTTTCCTCATCTGCAACATAGGAACATTAATAGAATATGTATATACAACATTTTTATGAGATAGCTTTGATGTAGCTGCTTTGGTTTATCCATTTTTATATGTCCTAACAAATAACAGACCATTTCTGCTTTTGACTAATTTTAATAAGTTTTCAAACAAAGCATGTATAAGAATCCTTAATGCATTCTCGTCACACTCCAAGACTGGCTCAGTGCCTTAGTCTATTTTGTTCTACTATAACAAAAATACCTGGTGAGATTGGGTAATTTATAATGAACATTAATTTCTGGGGGCTGTGAGTCCAAGATCAAGGGCCTGACATTTGGAGAGGTCCTTCTTGCAGAAGGTGGAAGGACAAGGGAGAGGGAGAGAATAAAAGGGAGTGGAAGAGAGAGCCAAAAAAACTGGGCCCAACTCCCCTTATTATAATGACCCCACTCTTGAGATATAGAATCTACCCCCACCATGAGTGCATTAATTCACTCATTCTGCCTATGTGGCCTAATCATCTCCCCTTAGGCCCCACCTCCAACACTATTGCATTGAGGATTAAGTTCCCACACATGCTTTCTGGGAGACACATCCAAACCATAGCACCCAGCACAGAAAATTAGGGGTCAAAGATGGATTGAAAGGTAGATGTATCTATTAAGGCAGAACTTAATAATTAGGGGAAGAATAATTGTTGCTGAAAAACAAACAAAAAACCAGCAGCAACTTTCATATACCTGAGTTGTGACATTTGTATCATTTGAGGCGCTTTGCTTAGGGTAATACATTGAAGGACTCTTTGGGAGTGAGCTTGGTCTGGAGGGAGAAAGAGAAAGCGACAGTAAAAGAAATGGCTGATAGTTTTTGAAAAATAATTTAGAGAAAATGTGGGATTTCTCAGGAGCAATCTAGAAGAAGGAAGGCAATTGACTTGGATGTGAGAAAAGGGGGAGACAAGAGAGAAAAGGAGAAACCCAAGGTGGCAATAAACTGAGTTCCAAACAGGAAAAATAGGTAAGAAATCCATGATGTCAGAGAAAGGGCAGCCCAAGCGAAGGTTCCAAGTCTTATTTTAATAACTGACTTTTGTTCTGTATAAGTTCTCAATTTCTAAAAGAAACCAATAAAAAGAATAAACTGTATAAACCAGTAATAGTTGAAATGTAGGTAATAACTCTAAAAGTAAAGAGGAAGGCATATATTCTTAATTAGCAATATTTTTTTTATTTGAAATGTTGCCACCATCTAGGAGTGGCTTTGGTTTTGCGCGTCCTTATTTGAGACCCAGTGTAGTTCATGATTCTGAGGATTTAAGTCTTTCTCTAATTCTGAAAAATGCTCAGACTATCTCTTCTCCAGATTCCCTCTATTCTTTCTACTTTGTCTTTCAGGAACTCCCAACTGGCAATATTGGACTTTATCTGAGATCTGAGATTCCAGAAAACAGGAATAATTAAGAACTCTCCCCAGTCTTTTGTGTTTGACAAGTAGTTAATTTCAAAGGATCCCTTGCCCTTACATAGTCCTACATAAGACACATCCCATCCTTCCCCATGACTCCCATGAGACTCATGGTGACTCTCTTGTTTGTACCCAGTGCTACAAACCCCAGGTCCTCTCATTAATAAACATTTATCTATTGCATTAATGATCACTTATCTATTGCAATAGCCTAAATAAACTTATCTCCTTAATTTTCTGTTGCACTCAGTAAACATGTTAGATACATAAAAGATTAACCTTTGCCTTCATTTCTCCATATTTCAACTTCTTTTTCATAATTTCTACCTTTTTATCTCTCTGTCCTGTATCATCAGTAATTTGTTCAAATTTATTCACCAGTTCATGAATTCTCCATTCAGTGTCTAATCTGATATTTAGACAGGATTTCACTTCTAAGAGTTCTGTTTGTTCTTAGTCTCTCCCTTTCTCTATCTCTGCATTCTTACATACCATTGTGCTCCTTCATTATGATGTCTTTATTTTACACACTTATTTTAGTTTTATAGGCTGAACTTTTTTCTCCATGAAAATGATGCTTCTCTAGCTTATTGCATCTGTCAATTCTCCCTTAAGGTGGATTGTTTTCTTGAGTAACATATAATGTTCTTTCCTATGAAAAAGTTATCTTAGTGTGTTTTTTTTTTTTTTTTTTTGGTGGGGGAGTGAATACTGTGTGCTCTGAATTACACAAGTATTCCTAAAGAATTATTTTGAGTTTATTTCTGCTTCAGTCCTTGAAGTTTCGCAAATCCTAGGCCAATTTTAATATTAATGTGTCACTTTGATTTCTTGCACCCATGAGGGTAGTGAAACTTTAGATCCTATACCCCTATGTGACTTGGACTTTGATTTATCATAAGTTTTTTTATTTCTTTTTTCCACCTAGGTTTCTGGTTACCTTCAAAACTTATTGACATATTCCCAGTCTACTGGATGGGTTTTTCCTTGTCCCATTTTCATGAATGACAGGCTTTCCAAAATTCTCAGCCTTTTTTTTTTTTTTTTTTTTGCCAGAGGTTTTTCAGGGGATAATTTTGAAAGCCTATGTGTGTAGGCAGCTCACATGTTGCCATTTTATCTCTCAAAAGAAGCTAACAGAACTGATGTGTTACATATCTGCAAGTCTTAATTCATAAATAATCTTTCAGGATCTCTAAACAATTTTTACACCTCATCAGTTACCATAATGTTGGATGAAGATAAAGTGTCTACTTCCTTCCCAACCTTTATTTCCATTATAAAACTGACCTAGTTGTATTCAGCAGCGAAAAGAACAATAGAACTCCAGTCTTCTAATGATCAGCAGTGAAGGGGGAATTTCATATGCAGCAGGTATTTTAGATTAGAGGCCCAAGAGATTTGCCTTCCCTTTACTAGTTACTGTTGCTGCCACCATGGTAACTTAGGGAATGACTGCCATTCTTCATGTGTCTTGGTGGACTACATGTGCACCCACACACTTCCCTTAAAATAGGGAAGAAAACAAAAGTCAGAGACAAAATATGGGGCTAGAAATGAGGCTATTACAAAAACACATCTAAGAAGTCCCTACACCTGTGCTACAGATGGGGCATAAATTCATCACTAACCTTTTCAACCACCAATTCAAAGTGGGAAAAATAATTGCTTACATATTTCACAGTGGCTAGAGCCACTAAGAGTCACTAAGAGCAAATGAGTTGCTCAACTGAAGTTTTCGGTGTCAATAATAAGGTGACCTAATAATGCGAGGGGAAGACTGAAAGAATAGTTTGTTTTATCCCTCGGATTGAGGAGTATAAGAACCTAAAGTTCATGCTTGAGGAAAATAAATACACTTAAACTGCTTTTTAAAGAGAATGGGTCTTACCAGATATTCAGTGTTTCTGGATAGGTAATATGGTCTAAATCTGAAGTGAACTATGTGCTCACTTTGTGAACTTCCCCCTCCCCCACATTTCACTCCGTCTTCGCTCTAGATGAAAGTAGAACCTGAAGTGGCACCATGTTTTTTTCAGCCTGTCTATAGAGTCTACATGTTTTCATCCAGGTTGGTCTGATGGTGAACTTCTCCTGGTACAGTCTCTTCTTTTCATCCCCCAGCTAATCCATCTATCATGTCCATATTTACTTTACTCATCTAGTTTGTATCACCTTCTGGTATCTACTCCTGGGCCTTTCAGCTTTTTCAGGTTCCTCTTATTTCTTCCTGTTGCCCTGTACATGAGGTTGAATAAACAACTCTTTTTCTTTTTTTTATTTTTTAAATTTATTTTTATTGTAAACAAATGGGATACATCTTGTTTCTCTGTACATGGAGTAAAGGCATACCATTTGTGTAATCATACATTTACCTAGGATAATAGTTTTTGATTCAGTCTGTTATTTTTTCCCTTCGTCCCACCCCTCCCACCCCTCTTTTCCCTCTATACAGTCACTCCTTCCTCCATTCTTGCCCCCTCCTACCTCCATGTGTCATCATCTACTTATCAGCGAGATCATTCGTCCTTCGGTTTTTTGAGATTGGCCTATCTCACTTAGCATGATATTCTCCAATTTCATCCATTTGCCTGCAAATGCCATAATTTTATTCTTCTTTATGGCTGAGTAATATCCCATTGTATAAATATACCACAGTTTCTTTATCCATTCATCAATTGAGGGGCGTCTAGTTTGGTTCCACGATCTGGCTACTGTGAATTGAGCAGCTATGAACATTGATGTGGCTGTACCTCTGTAGTATGCTGATTTTAAGTCCTTTGGGTATAGGCCAAGGAGTGGGATAGCTGGGTCAAATGGTGGGTCCATTCTGAGCTTTCTGAGAAATCCCCACACTGCTTTCCAGAGTGGCTGCATTAATTTGCAGCCCCACCAGCAATGTATGAGTGTACCTTTCTCCCCATATCCTCTCCAACACCTATTGTTGCTTGTATTCTTTTTTTTTTCTTTTTTTTTATTGTAAACAAATGGGATACATGTTGTTTCTCTGTTTGTACATGGCGTAAAGGCATACCATTTGTGTAATCATAAATTTATATAGAGTAATGTTGTTTGATTCATTCTGTTATTTTTTCCCTTCCCCCCACCCCTCCCACCCCTCTTTACCCTCTATACAGTAGTTCCTTCCTCCATACTTGCCCCCCTCCCTAACCCTAACTCTAACCCTAACACTAACCCTTCCCTCCCCCCCATTATGTGTCATCCTCCACTTATTAGTGATATCATTCGTCCTTTGGCTTTTTGAGATTGGCTTATCTCACTTAGCATGATATTCTCCAATTTCATCCATTTGCCTGCAAATGCCATAATTTTATCATTCTTTATGGCTGAGTAATATTCCATTGTATATATATACCACAGCTTCTTTATCCACTCATCAATTGAAGGGCATCTAGGTTGGTTCCACAGTCTGGCTATTGTGAATTGAGCAGCTATGAACATTGATGTGGCTGTATCTCTGTAGTATGCAGATTTTAAGTCCTTTGGGTATAGGCCAAGGAGTGGGATAGCTGGGTCAAATGGAGGGTCCATTCCAAGTTTTCTAAGGAATCTCCACACTGCTTTCCAGAGTGGCTGCACTAATTTGCAGCCCCACCAGCAATGTATGAGTGTACCTTTCTCCCCACATCCTCGCCAACACCTGTTGTTGCTCGTATTCTTGATAATCGCCATTCTAATTGGGGTGAGATGGAATCTTAGGGTGGTTTTGATTTGCATTTCTCTTATTACTAGAGATGTTGAACATTTTTCCATATGTTTGTTGATTGCTTGTAGATCTTCTTCTGTGAAGTGTCTATTCATTTCCTTAGCCCATTTGTCCACTGGATTATTTGAATTCTTGGAGTAGAGTTTTTTGAGTTCTTTATAGATTCTGGAGATTAGTGCTCTATCTGAAGTATGATTGGCAAAGATATTCTCCCACTCTGTAGGCTCTTTCTTCGTATTGCTGATAGTTTCCTTTGCTGAGAGAAAGCTTTTTAGTTTGAATCTATCCCAGTGGTTGATTCTAGCTTTTATTTCTTGTGCTATGGGAGTCCTGTTAAGGAGGTCTGGTCCTAGACCAACAAGGTGAAGATTTGGACCTACTTTTTCTTCTATAATCTGCAGGGTCTCTGGTCTGATTCCGAGGTCCTTAATCCATTTTGAGTTTAGTTTTGTGCATGGTGAGAGATATGGGTTTAGTTTCATTCTGTTGCATATGGATTTCCAATTCTCCCAGCACCATTTGTTGAAGAGGCTATCTTTTCTCCATTGCATATTTTTGGCCCCTTTGTCTAGTATGAAAAAATTGTATTTATTTGGGTTTGTGTCCGTGTCCTCTATTCTGTACCATTGATCTACCTTTCTATTTTGGTACCAATACCATGCCGTTTTTGTTACTATTGCTTTGTAGTAGAGTTGAAGATCTGGTATTGCAGTACCCCCTGTTTCACTCTTCCTGCTAAGGATTGCTTTAGCTATTCTCGGTTTCTTATTCTTCCAGATGAATTTCATAATTGCTTGCTCTATTTCTGTAAGGTACGTCATTGGGATTTTAATTGGAATTGCATTGAATTTGTATAGCACTTTAGGTAGTATGGCCATTTTGACAATATTAATTCTTCCTATCCAAGAACATGGAAGATCTTTCCATCTTCTAAGGTGTTCTTTAATTTCTTTCTTTAGTGTTGTATAGTTCTCATTGTAGAGGTCTTTCACCTCTTTTGTGAGATTGATTCCCAAGTATTTTATTTTTTTCGAGGCTATTGTGAATGGGGTAGTTTTCCTAATTTCTCTTTCTGAAGATTCATCACTTATGTATAAAAATGCGTTGGATTTATGGGCATTGATCTTGTAACCTGCTACTTTACTGAAATCACTTATGAGTTCTAAGAGTTTTCTGGTGGAATTTCCAGGTTCCTCTAAATATATAATCATGTCATCAGTGAACAGGGATAGTTTGAGTTCTTCTTTTCCAATTCGTATCCCTTTAATTTCTTTGGTTTGTCTAATTGCTCTGGCCAGAGTCTCAAGAACGATGTTGAATAGAAGTGGTGAAAGAGGGCATCCCTGCCTTGTTCCAGTTTTTAGGGGGAATGCTTTCAGTTTTTCACCATTTAGAATGATATTAGCCATGGGCTTAGCATAAATGGCCTTTACATTGTTAAGGAATGTTCCCACTATCCCTATTTTTTCTAGTGTTTTGAGCATGAAGGGGTGCTGTATTTTATCAAATGCTTTTTCTGCATCTATTGAAATAATCATGTGATTCTTGACTTTAAGTCTATTAATATGGTGAATTACGTTTATTGATTTCCTGATGTTGAACCAACCTTGCATCCCTGGGATGAAACCCACTTGATCATGGTGCACTATCTTTTTAATATGTTTTTGTATGCGATTTGCTAAAATTTTGTTGAGAATTTTTGCGTCGATGTTCATTAAGGATATTGGTGTGAAATTTTCTTTCCTTGATGAGTCTCTGTCTGGTTTAGGTATCAGTGTGATATTGGCTTCATAGAATGAGTTTGGGAGGGTTCCCTCCTCTTCTATTTTATGGACTACTTTGAGAAGTATTGGAATGAGCTCTTCTTTAAAGGTTTTGTAGAAGTCGGCTGAGAACCCATCTGGTCCCGGACTTTTCTTTGTTGGTAGGCTTTTGATGACTTCTTCTATTTCAGTACTTGAAATTGGTCTATTTAAATTGTTTATGTCCTCCTCGTTCAGTTTAGGCAATTCATATGTCTCTAGAAACCTGTTGATGTCTTCGAAATTTTCTATTTTGTTGGAGTATAGATTTTCAAAATAGCTTCTAATTATGTTTTGTATTTCCATCCTGTCTGTTGTGATATTTCCTTGTTCATTCCGAATTTTAGTGATTTGAGTTTTCTCTCGTCTTCTCTTTGTTAGTGTGGCTAAAGGTTTATCAATTTTGTTTATTTTTTCAAAGAACCAACTATTTATTTTGTCAATTTTTTGTATTGTTTCTTTTGTTTCAATTTCATTGATTTCAGCTCTGAGTTTAACTATTTCCTGTCTTCTACTACTTTTGGTGCTGTTCTGTTCTTCTTTTTCTAGGGCTTTGAGCTGTAGTGTTAGGTCGTTTATTTGTTGAGTTTTATTTCTTTTATTAAATGCGCTCCATGAAATAAATTTCCCTCTAAGTACTGCTTTCATAGTGTCGCAGAGATTTTGATATGATGTTTCTTTGTTCTCATTTACCTCTAAGAATTTTTTAATTTCCTTCCTAATATCTTCTGTTATCCATTCATCATATAATAGCATATTGTTTAATCTCCAGATGTTGGAATAGTTTCTGTGTTTTACTCTTTCATTTATTTCTAACTTCAATCCATTATGATCTGATAGAATACATGCTAGTGTCTCTATCTTCTTGTATTTGCTAACATTAGCTTTGTGGCATAATATATGGTCTATTTTAGAGAAGGATCCATGTGCTGCTGAGAAGAAAGTGTATTCACTCTTGGTTGGATGGTATATTCTATAAATGTCCGTTAAGTCTAAATTATTGATTGTGTTGTTGAGATCTATGGTTTCTTTGTTCAATTTTTGTCTGGAAGATCTGTCCAGTGGTGAGAGCGGCGTGTTAAAATCACCTAGTATTATTGTGTTGTGGTCTATTTGGTTTCTGAAATTGAGAAGGATTTGTTTGACATACATAGATGAGCCACTGTTTGGGGCATAGATGTTTATGATTGTTATATCTTCCTGATTTATGCTTCCCTTAAGCAGTATGAAATGACCTTCTTTATCCCTTCTGACTAACTTTGGCTTGAAGTCCACATTATCGGAAATGAGGATGGATACTCCAGCTTTTTTGCTGAGTCCATGTGCATGGTATGTTTTTTCCCATCCTTTCACCTTTAGTCTATGGGTATCTTTTTCTATGAGGTGAGTCTCTTGCAGGCAACATATTGTTGGATCTTTCTTTTTAATCCAGTCTGCCAGTCTATGTCTTTTGATTGATGAATTCAGGCCATTAACATTCAGGGTTATTATAGAGAAATGATTTGGTTTCCCGGTCATTTGGTTCATTTTTAAAATTTTGTTTATTTATTTGTTTGACACAACTTGTTTCCTCCTTTATTTGACAATTCCTTTAGGATAATTCCTCCCTTTGCTGATTTGCTTCTTTGTTTTTCATCTCTTCCTCATGGAATATTTTGCTGAGAATGTTCTGTAATGCTGGCTTTCTTTTTGTAAATTCTTTTAGCTTTTGTTTATCATGGAAGGATTTTATTTCATCGTCAAATTTGAAGGTAAGTTTTGCTGGGTATAAGATTCTTGGTTGGCATCCATTTTCTTTCAGGGCTTGAAAAATGTTGTTCCAGGCCCTTCTAGCTTTTAGGGTCTGGATTGAAAAATCTGCTGATATGCGTATTGGTTTCCCCCTGAATGTAATTTGGTTCTTTTCTCTCACAGCCTTTAAAATTCTGTCTTTATTTTGTATGTTCGGTATTTTCATTATAATGTGCCTTGGTGTGGGTCTGTTGTAACTTTGTGTATTTGGAGTCCTATAAGCCTCTTGAACTTGATTTTCCATTTCATTCTTCAGATTTGGGAAATTTTCTGATATTATTTCATTGAATAAATTGTTCATTCCTTTGGCTTGTTTCTCTAGGCCTTCCTCAATCCCAATAATTCTTAAATTTGGCCTTTTCATGATATCCCATAGTTCTTGTAGATTCTGTTCATGATTTCTTACCATCTTCTCTGTTTGTTCAACTTTGTTTTCAAGGTTAAATATTTTGTCTTCAATGTCTGAGGTTCTGTCTTCCAGGTGTTCTATCCTATTGGATATGCTTTCTATGGAGTTCTTAATTTGGTTTATTGTTTCCTTCATGTCAAGGATTTCTGTTTGGTTTTTTTTCAATATCTCTAACTCTTTATTGAAATGATCTTTTGCTTCCTGTATTTGCTCTTTTAACTGTCGATTGGTGCGATCATTCAATGCTTGCATTTGCTCTTTCATCTCATCGTTTGCTTCTCTGATCATTTTAATTATGTACATTCTGAACTCCTTTTCTGTCATTTCTTCTGCCATGCTGTCATTGGGTTTTATTGATGTAACATCTAGATTTGTTTGCAGCATTTTCTTTCCTTGTTTTCTCATATTGTTCAGGTATCAGTGGACCGCTAAGATATTGCAGATTTCCTCTATTGACTTACAATGTCCCTGAAGATTTCTATATATATCCCCCCTTAGCCTTCAGTAGGCTGAAGTCATGGAGGAAGTTGATAATGCGGTGCTCCACAAGGAAGCTGCCTCTCTAGGAGTGGTGGCCTTCAGGTGGGGTATAATCCCTGCTAGTGGGCAGAGGTGCCTCCACTTGTTAACCAATGGTCATCCAAAGGGGACCTAGGCTGCGGGCTGAGGCAAGGCCTGTTTGGGCCTGAGTCTCTGGTTTTACCGTCCTTGTGGGGAAACCTCACCCAGCAGGGAAGACTCACACGGTGGGGGGGTCTCGCTGGTCAGTTCCCTCCTAGAGGTTCCCCTCAATTTACAGCTACCACCTGGGCTGGGCTGCCTTCCTCTGCAAAGTTCCCAGGGGCCCGGCCCTACCTCCTGGGCCTGGGAGCCTCACCCTTCGCAGATGAATCTCCTTAGGCTGCCCCTCCTCAGAGAATTTGCCCACAGGCCTGGAACCTTCGCTCCGCCCTAAGCCTATCTCTGTGCGGCTCTTCCACCCAGAAGCCTCCTAGATCCTGGGACCCTGCTCTGCACCTAATCGTCTGGCTGTGTGGCCCCTCCTCTGAGCAGCCACCTGTGGCCCCGAATAATCGCTCTGAGTCCCAGAGACCCGCCACAGGCCTCTTCCTCCAGACAGCCGCCCAGTATTCCAGTGCGGTCACTAGGAGTCCAAGAAACTCACTTCATGCCTCCTCCTCCCACCAACCACCCGTAGCCCGGGGCAATCAATCACTCCGAGTCGAAGTGACCCTCCCCTTTCCTCCTCCTTCTCCAGATAACCCCCTGGGTGTTCAGGAGCAGTCCCTCTGAGTGGCTCTGAATCCACGTGACCCGCTGCACGGGTCCTCTGGGCAACCGCCCGGAGCTCTGGTGCGGCCACTCAAGACCAAGCGTCCCACCACGCTTCTCCTCCAGGCAGCCCCCCTGTGTTCAGGAGCTGTCACTTTAAGACCAAACAACTCACCACTCGCCTTCTCCTCTGAGCAGCCGCCTGGAGCGCTAATGCAGTCACTGCGAGTCCACAGGACCCGCCGTGCTCCTCCTCCTCCTCCTCCTACTCCTCCGGGCAGGCCCCGGGGTTCAGAAGCAGTCAGAGTCCAAACAGCTCGCCACACAGCCCCTTCTCTGGCAACCGCCTGTAGCTCTGGTGTAGTCACCCGAATCCAAGCGGCCGCGCTCCTCTTCCTCCTCCTCGTCCTCAGGGCAGGCCCAGGGCTTCAGAAGCCTCGTTCTGAGTCCAAACAGCTCACCGCGCGGCTTCTCCTCTGGCAACCGCCTGTAGCTCTGGTGCAGTCACTCTGATTCCAAGTGGCCACGCTCCTCCTCCTCCTCCTCAGGGCAGGCCCCGGTGTCCTGAGTCCACACAGCTCTCCTCGCCACTCCTCCCCTGGGCAGCCGCCTGAGCCCCAGTGGTTGCTCCGAGTCCCAGCGCTGTGCCGAGCGGCCTCCTTTACGGCGCTCCCAGCTGTCCGAGTTCACTGCTCCAGCGGGGGGAGGGGCGTCTCACCGGCAGTTCTACTTCACAAAGTTTCCTGCGTTCGGGGACCACCGTCCCATCCGGGATGCCTCCCCAGGGGGTGAGAGTCACCCGGCTGCTTTGAGTTGGTCCCAAGCATCTCAATATCTCCTCTTTTGAATCCTGAGTCCTGGAGCAACATGAAATGCAGCCACCCTCTAGGCCGCCATCTTGAAACCACCCTGTTGCTTGTATTTTTGATAATCGCCATTCTAATTGGGGTGAGATGGAATCTTAGGGTAGTTTTGATTTGAATTTCTCTTATTACTTAGAGAAGTTGAACTTTTTTTTCATATATCTGTTGATTACTTGTAGATCTTCTTCTGTGAAGTGTCTGTTCATTTCCTTAGCCCATTTGTTGATTGGATTATTTGTATTCTTGGTGTAGAGTTTTTTGAGTTCTTTATATATTCTGGAGATTAGTGCTCTATCTGAAGTATGAGTGGCAAAGATATTCTCCCACTCTGTAGGCTCTCTCTTCACATTGCTGCTGATAGTTTTTTTTTTTTTGCTGAGAGAAAGCTTTTAGTTTGAATCTATCCAGTTATTGATTCTTGCTTTTATTTCTTGTGCTGTGGGAGTCCTGTTAAGGAAGTCTATGGCCATACTACCAAAAATGCCATACAGACTCAATGCAACTCCAATTAAAATCCCAATGACTCACCTCATAGAAATAGAACAAGCAATCATGAAATTCATCTGGAAGAATAAGAAACCCAGAACAGCTGAAACTCTTAGCAGGAAGAGTGAAGCAGGGGGAATCGCAATACCAGAACTTCATCTATACTACAAAGCAATAGTAACAAAAATGGCATGGTGTTGGTACCAGAACAGACAGGTAGATCAATGGTACAGAATAGAGGACATGGACACAAACCCAAATAAATGCAATTTTCTCATATTAGACCAAGGTGCCAAAAATATGCAATGGAGAAAAGATAGCCTCTTCAACAAATGGTGCTGGGAAAACTGGAAATCCATATGCAGCAGAATGAAACTAAACCACTATCTCTCACCCTGCACAAAACTCAACTCAAAATGGATCAAGGACCTCAGAATTAGACCAGAGACCGTTCATCTTATAGAATAAAATGTAGGTCCAAATCTTCAACATGTCGGCCCAGGATCAGATTTCCCTTTTTTATTATGAGAAGGTTCTGTGGTTTCAAGTTTCGATGGGACACCATTCTTCTGGCAATAAGTTAACCCATGTAGAATTTGGTATAGAAACATCAGATACTCAAGGACCAGAGTCAAAGATTTATGTGTGTAAATGATGTCTTGTAAGGTTACTATGTCTGCATGTTTTAAATCCTTTAAGAGTGAAACTTTCCAAGTTTTTCTAATTTGATGTAGGTCTCTGATTTCCCACGCCCAATTTCTGACAGCGAGCAAAACTGTGATAAATTGGGAATTCATTCTTAAAATTTCATCTCTTCCTCAACTTCTAAAACGCTCCAATTTCGTTAATTCATCTATTCTTCTCTGTAGCAGCCTTCAAACATCTATACAAGTCAACAAAACCACACATGCAGGGCAGAGTAAGCAAAGTCCAAAGGCACCTGTGCCTCCTCGGGAATGGCCAGATCCGCAGTCGAAGAGGCCGCAGCGCCAGCCTCCGACTCCATGTCTCTGTTGAACAGATCCTGGCCCTGCTCCGCGCCGCCGCCTCCGCTCTGCGCCGCCCTGTTATAACCCAGAGCCTCGGCCCAGCGGCCACCGCTGGGTGGGGAGGAGGAGGGAGATCAACAACTCTTTTTCTAAGTGGGACAGCGCCACAGGAGTTCTACATGCTCAGGGAGGAGAATTGCCCAGGGGTGGATGATGCGCTCCGGGAATTCTGGTCCAAGTCAGATTTTCTCCATCATCTGCACACTGGGTACTGTGCTCTTCATTCTGCTTTCTTTTCTTCTTTTTTAGGATTGGGATTCTTAAGGACAGCACTCTGCTAAGAATTCAGGGTGGTGGAAAGAACCCTTAGCCCTGGGGATCATGAGATTTATGTTAAAAGAAGCTGTGTAGTAACAGAGTAAGTAATTCACATTCTCTCTCCATTCTTCATTTTCACTTCAGAAGAGAAAGCAGTTGAAATAGAAAAATAAATTTAAATTTCTAAAGAAATTTACAAGGCAACCCAATAGATAAAAAGAAAGTTTCTGTGTCAAAAATCAATGTTTTGAATGTGGTAATGATGGATGCTAGCCCCTTCCCTTTACTTCCTGTGGAGCACACCTACAAAATTGCTCCAACTTCAGAAAGCAAAACTGAGGGAGCCTGTAGTCTACGTCAGAGTTCAGAAAAAAAATTTATGTATGTGTGTATATAGCCCTTCTGTAGAGGGCTATATACATACATACATACATACATACACACACACACACATATATATATATATATATATATATACACACACACACACACACACACACATATATAGGCACCAAATAGTTCTCTTTCACATGCCTTTATTTTATTTATTTTTATGTGGTGCTGAGGATCAAACCCAGTGCCTCACATGTGCCAGACAAGCAATCTACCACTGAGCCACAACCCCAGCCTCACCAAATAGTCTTTGTTGTAACTGCTCAACTCTGTTTCTATAGCCTGAGAACAGCCATAGAGAAACTAACAAATGGGCATGACTGGATTTGTCTCACATGGCACAGTTCATATGAACCAAATAAAACCCCTGACTGAGGTTGTTTCAGATATATATGTGTGAGTGTATATATGTGTGTGTGTGTGTGTGTATGTGTGCGTGCATGTGTGTGTATCATAAGACTTAGCTCAAATATCTGTGTTTTATTTTATTAAAGGAGGAACAACATGGCTTCAACTAGTGAGTTTTCTGGGGCCCTGTATAAGGCTTCCCCCCAGTCTACTTGTGACTCCATTGAGGTTGTCAATTAAGAGCATAGGTATCATCTCCAGTAAGATTTCTCCCAGCAGAGGGAAAAAGCAGACTTGTTATCTACCTGTTTCCTCTAGAAAATTCAAGTTGACTTCTCAGAGTTGACAGAGAAATGACACACATAATAGAAATAGTATACAAGACATTAAAGTATTTGTTATAACTCTAATGGTCATAAACAGATGGTAGAAGGAGTTGTTGTTGGGGCATGTTGACTTTCTACTTTTATCATTTCTATAGTGCTTCCCCCCTTTTTATGAGATATAATTCATATACCCACAAATTCATATCTTTAACAGTACTCAAGGTAGTTGGTTTTAGTATATTTGAAGAGTTGTGAAGCAATTACCATTTATCTAATTCCAGAACATTTTCATGATCTCCCAAAGAGACCCTATACCTATTAGCAGTCACTATCCATTTCCTTATCTTCCCAATCCTGGAAACCATTATTCTGCTTTTTGATCTCTAATAATTTGCCAATTTTCCTACAATACATAGTCTTTTGTGCCTGGTTTCGTTCACTCAGTATAACATTTTCAAGATTCACTCATGTATTATTGTCAATACTTCTTTCCTTTTTATGTCTGAGCAACATTCTAAGGTATGTGTATAACACATTTTATTTATTTAGTAGATGGATATTTGGGTCATTGTCATTACTCATCTGTTATAAAATGCTTCTATAAGCATTCATCTGTAAGTTTTGGTGTGGACATATGTTTTCAGTTCTTTGAAGTATGTGCTTAGGACTGGAATTGCTGGATCATATGAAAACTCTGTTGAATGCTTTGAGGAACCATCATATTGTTTTCCAAAGTAACATAACCACCTTACTTTCTTTTTCATTTTCAAAGGATCATTTTGCTGGCTATAAAATTCTTGATGGATAGTCATTTTTTAGCACTTTGAATATGTTGTGCCACTGCTTTCTGACATCCATGTTTTCTGATAAGAAATCAGCTGTTAAACTTATTTAGGATCACTTGTATGTATTTACCTGCTTCCCTCTTGCTTCTTTTAAGATTCTTTCTTTGTCTTTGATTGTCTTAATGATTTGATTATGATGTGTCTGGGTATGTTTCTGGGTATGTTTCTGAATTTGTCTTCCTTGTATTTTGTTTAGCTTCTTGGATATATAGATTAATAAATATTTTCATTAAATTTGGGAAGTTTGGCCTGTTTTTATATCATTATGCCTCTTTCTTTCTCTCCTCTTTCTGAGACTTGAATTATACATCTGTTGGTATACTTGGTGATGTCTCATGGGTTTCTGAGACTTTTTCTACCTCTTGTCACTTTATTCCTCAAGCAGGATCATCTCAATGGTTCTATTTCCAAGCTTCCTGATTCATCCTTCTGCCAGCTCAAATCTATTGTTAAACCTCTCTACTGATGTTTTTCATATCAATTATTGTGCTTTTTAACTGTAATTTTTATTTTAATACTTCATTACCCCTTTAATGATATTGTCTATTTAGTGAGACAATCCTTATTCTTTTCTTCAGTCATTTAAGCATACTTAAAAATAGTTGATTTAGATTCTAAGTTGACTGGTTCGAACACCTGGGGCTGTTCGCCTATAGTTTGTGTTGATTATTTTATCAACCCCCATGTATGGGATAAACTTTTTTTTTTTATTTCTTTGCATGTCTGGTAACTTTTTTGTTGACATTTAAAAAATATAATGTTCCAAGACTTGAAATATGATTTTCCTTTCTAAGTGCTTACTATTATTATTTCTGTTTATTTAGTAACTTTCCTGACCTAATTCTGTAAAGTCTATGTTCTAAGTAATGTCTTAGTCTATGTTCTTTGGCAATGAAGTCTTTCATTGGTTAATTTAGTGATGGTTATCTAATGGTTTAACAGAAAGTTACTTAAGCCTAAACTTCTAAGTGAACCAATCATTACTGATGGGACATGAGTATGTTTTGGACAACATATTTTTTTAAATATTATTTTTAGACATTGATGGACCTTTATTTTATTCATTTATTTATATGCAGTGCTGAGAATCAAACCCAGTGCCTCCACACATGTTAGCAAGTGCTCTGTCACTGGGCCACACCCCAGCCCTAGACAACATCTTTAATGTTCAATAATAAAGTTTTAAACTCTGGTAGTCTTCACTTCCTGCTTATGAAGACCACTAGATTATTTAATGATAATAATATAGAATGGAGATTTCTTGGGTGTTTCCTGGGCAATTGTATAGCACTGGACATAGTTTTAAATACATGTGTGGACTTCTCAATGTCAAGTGTTATGGTTTGGATCTGGAATATTCCCCAGAGTCTTGTATTGGAAATATGGTTCCCAATGGAGCAAGGTTTACAGGTGGGGATTTTAGATAATGATTGGATCATGTGGGCTGTGACCTCATCAGTGGATTAATCCTCTAAGTGGACTATTCATGGATTGCTGAAGGAACTACTGGATGGTGGGAATTAGTTGGAGGAAGTAGATCACTGGAGGTGTGCCCTGGAAGTGTTTATCTCCTACTTAGCCCCTTTCTTTGCTTCTAGAATGCCATGAGCTGAGAAGTTTTTCTCTAACACACCCTTCCACCATGATGTTCTGCTTCAGCTCAGGCCCAGAGCAATGGAGTGACCAGCCATGGACTGAATCCTCTGAAACTGAGTTAAAATAAATCATTTATCCTCTAAGTTTTTCTCATTGGTCATAGTGACAATAAACTGATTGTAACATACCAAGGAATATGTTAGAGTTTTTCAAATTCCCCTATGGACATCTCATTCCTCATTTTTCCTGTTAAGTTGTTTGGTTAGCTTTGTGTTGGCTCCAACTATGATTGCAGTCTCAGACAACTGTGATATTAACAATTTCCACTGATTGTTTTCAACAAACTCCCTGGGGAAAAAGCTGCTCAAAGTGAAAGATGTCTGAGTCATGCCAAATGAAGGCAAGCTCTGCAATTGGACATTTCTAGAATCCTGCCAGATGGGTCAAATATTGACAATTCTCTGAAAAAGGTGTGTTGGGAGAACTCCAGACCTACTTTACCACCTTCAGTGGTTGCCAGGATGAAGGTTTTCATTATGTTTGCAGAGGATCTTTCCTCCTATGACCTCTGTATTGAAGAGCTTCACAGAGCAGTATAGCAATAAGACAAATTAAATCACTGCAAATCTTGCCAATACTAATGAGATTTGGTCATTTATCTTTAATAAACCCTCTTTGAATTATTGTCACTATATAGTTAATTTTCAGAATTATGAAAATGTTGCTTTTCAACAACTTTTGCTAATATTTTTGTTGCTTTTATGGAGGAGCAAATTTCTGAAGATTCTTACTTCACTGTTTACCTATAATTATGTATCAATTTTAAAATAAAACAATACATAAAATCAATGAACAAAAACATGAAGTAAATATTAGTCAAGTTTTAGAATCTTATGAAAACTACTTCTCTTCCTATATAACTTGAAAGTAGGGAATAAACTAATTCCTGGGAAGGTAATTGTAGATTCAAATATTTGGATTTGCAGGTAAAGTATAGTATTCAAAGTGAATTTCAGGTAAATGAAAATAATATTTTTGTATATGTCCGCAAGTATTTAATGAAAAATGTTTATACTAAAATTTTATTTGTTATTTATCTGTAGTTCAAATTTAATAGGGCATCATGTTTTTGTTGTAGTTGTTTTATTGTTTGTTTTTGCAAAATCTTACAATCCTACCTACAAACAATATAAGTTCTGGCACTGCAAAGAACAGTGAAGGCTTCCCTTGCTTTGTCGTAACCTCTGGGAGAGCTCCTAGAACACTTCTCAGTTGTCAGTTGAAGCCACGGTGGAGATAAGAAGGCCAATGATTACACGTTGACCTAAGGGCAAATGCATTTCTGGCAGATGCTTTTGTGGGGAACGGGAGGAAAAATACAAGCTGTCTGTGTTGTGAAGCTCTGTTTATAGAGAACTCCAAACAGAACTATCCAAACAGAACTCCAGTCTAAGCATCTTTCCTGGGAGAGTCTTTTTCTAGGAAAACCTCATTCTTCAAAATTCCAGAGGTTCACCCTGTCTTTGCCCAGATTTCTCAGTCTTTTGCTGTGTTCAGATCTGTCCTTGGACTCTATAATTTTGGGGAAGATTACACGTATATGGATTGATTATGTGCTTCAACTGAAGTACCATCTTCGTTCTGTTTTAGGAAAAGAAGTATCATTTTAAGTCAAAATAACTAGTTCTTGTTCCATTTATGTAATACATGAATATAAACATATTTACATATATGATATATTATCTATAATCTAATCTTGATCTCTACAAATTATCTGTATCAGGAGAAACAAAGAGAGGTAGAGACAGGAAGAGTCTGTAAAGCTTTTACTATCTCCTTTAAAATTTTCTATGCTACTTAACTATTTTATAAGTATGTAGTCCTCAAAACTGATTAGTTTTTATTGAAGTATAATGTATATGTGTTACTGGCAGAAACTGGATTGGATCTGTGTTCCACGGAGCTGAAGAATAAACAACGAATGCTGAGACAAGCAAGAAAATTTATTAAGAAGAAGGGACATTATAGGTCTCTCATCACAGTCCACGGGAGAGGCAAGACTGCATTTAAGTCTTAGAGCACTCTCTTTTACGGGCTTCTTTAGAGCAGTTATTGCTCCCTCTTCTGATTAGTTTCTAGCTAGTTGATTGGTCATGTCTTATCTAGCCATTTTAGGGTCTTACTCTGGACTCCCTGTTTGCTTTGCATGTCCTGCTCTGACAATTAGGTGGTGATGTAATTTAGCTAGTTCATCCTGTTTTGCTAGCTTATCTTGTTTTGCAATGACTATTCCCATGACTTTTTTCCTGATCCCTACCCTATTCTGACTTATCATTAGTAGACAGCTCAATAAAATCTCTCAAATGAATCGTGAGTTATTAATACCATTTTGACCAGATTCATGATGGAGCATCTAAACTTCGAAAGCCTTTTTTTCTCCCATCTTTCCCAGGATTTATCTCCCATCTTTCCCAGAATCTTTAAATCCTCTTAAAGACTTAGATGTCTCTTCATTTTGCAAGATTTCTCTCCATTGCAAGATTTCTCTCACGTAAAGCACTAAAATATTGCTTATTTTTGTGTGCCATGTATATGTCATCTATCAAGTTCTGGTTTGCATCACACTCCATCTTTGATGTGAGATGCCCTGTGTCCTCAGTTTTACTTTGAGAGCCTGAATGTAGGAACCACAAACATCCGTCTTCACAGCCCCCTTTCTACCATTGTGCTCAACAGTTTAATGAATTTAATGATCATATTGATGACTGGCATTCATGCATAATACATAGAATGAGCTCCACAGGTAGCCTTTGGATCATCCAATCTTGATTCTGGTTGAGTCAGATGATTCTTTCCAAGTTCCTTTTGGCCTTACAATTATTTTTTAATTCTAATGGAGCATGAGGTAGAACCATGGGTTTGAGTTGATCATAAAATGTTCCTACATTACTTCCAAAGCCAATTGCCCATCATCCCTCACCCTCACATGGAAGATTGCTTTTTACAAAGCAATAGGCCATTTCCAAACACTTAAGGCTTATTTAGAAAATCTTGTATCCAGGGAGCTAAAAGCCAGTGGCTAGCAACCCTTGGATTAGTAATGGTTCCAAATCTTGTTTTTTTGATTTTTAAGAAGGGTATTGTTGCCTTTCAGACTTAACCAAAAGATCAGTGTAATGCAATTTAAAATGTTTCCAATAGGTTTTCACACCACATTATCCCTTTTTCTTTGGGGGAAAATGGTTTTCTAATAAAGATGCATTAAGAAACTTTGTATTGTACTTTTCAACAAGATGCTTCATTTTTAGTTTATTTTGACACCTATTTACCCAAAGTTTTCTTCTATTCTTCTATTCTCAGATTCTTCATTCCTAGTAGTATAGTGAATATTAGATAATGGGTTATTGCCACAATCCTTGGGTATTTTGCATTTTTAATTAATTAATTAATTAATTTTGGTACTGGGAAGGGAACCCAGGGGTGCTCTGCCCCTGAGCTACATCCCCAGTCCTTTTTTAAATGTTGAGACAGGTCCTTGCCAAGTTGCTGAGGGTCTTGTGAAGTTGCTGAGGCTGGGGTCAAATTTGCCATCTTCCTGCCTCAGCCTCCTCAGTTGCTGGGATTATAGGCCTGTGCCATTGTGCTCAGCTATTTTGCATCTTAAACTGAGAACAAAGGTTGACTCCAACCTTGACTGTGTAAAATTATTCCCAGTTTAGAAATGAGAAAGAAGCCCAGGGATGGGCCATTTCTAGCACCACAATATTTTTCTGTTGTTTGTACTCTGTTAAATGTCCTCTAGGCAGGAGCAATTTGCTTTTGCAGAACTCCTTGCCTGGATATCCTGTCTAATCAGGTTTATTCTATAAAGTGGTGAGGACTTTGCTTCTAGTAATGATGAAGAGAATTTTCCAAAGAGTTCAGTTGTTGGTTAAACTCATCAACACCAGTTGAACCTAATACGGCCTTTCTGTAAAAATTTCAATACAAGTTTGGATTCTTTCATCAATGACGATACTTCCCACATATTGAAGCCAGGTGACAAAAGCAGTCAATGTAGATAATAATTGGGTCCAATCAGCAAGGTGGGGGCTGGTTGGAAAGGAATAAAATCAAATTTGACATCATCTCCAAAGTTCTTCCCCATCCTCCTCTAACCTGTTGCTAAGATAGCCTGCCCCAGAATTGTTCCTCCCTGTAGGGAGTTGTAAGGGTTGTTAATTAATGCCTCCTGATCTGGTCCTTTCCTGCCACACTCCACCTTTACCTTTTGGCCCACCCTTTTGGCCAGGTCAGCAGAATGGGGAGAAGAGAGAGGCAAGATAAGGGGAGAAGGACAGCATGAGTACAAAGGAAATCTAAAATGTATAAAAGGGCAGGACACCTTCACTTCTTTGGATATCCAGCTCTGGGGCCATTTCTCTGCAGAGAAGTCCATCTCTGCTCTATTCTTTAAATAAAACTTGCTTTCTACACTTGCCTTTGTGTTTCTCAGGTGTTCAATCTTCTCATGTGGGGAAATGGAACTTGGCCCTGATTGATTTTCATCACCGATGATATCAATATTTTACCTCAGGATACCTTGATCTAAGCATGTCTCTGGCACTTACCAGTTTGTGGATTGTGGGGGGTTACTTAATCTTTTTTTGTTTCTTCCTCTAGAAAATGGGAATATAACAACTGATTTCATTGAGGCATGGTGAGGATTAAATGAAATAATGAAAGTCAAACACTTAGCACATACCACACAGTAAAAGCTCAACAAATGTTAGCTGTTATTTTCATTGTCTTTTATTTCTTCTTCAAATCTATGGAGTTTTTGGAGACCAAAAACAAACAAACAAACAAACAAAACACACCAAATCTCTTAAATCTTTGCCCTCAGAAATATTTGTTTCTGTCAAGGCCTTTCTATTTTGCCAAATAATTTGAAGTTGTTTCCTGTCACTGGTTTCTCATAGGTTACGATCATTTCCTTCTACATTTCTTATAATCAAGTATGGCAAACTCTTCCAGCAGAAAGCCAAGAATGGGGGCTGAAAGAGAACCAGGACAAAATAAACTAAACCCACTTAGTCCCTTTTCCAAGTATTTCGGCAACTTGAGACTAGTGTTAATACTAGTTAAGCTGAGTGAATTCTCAGAGGTCTGAGTAAATGTTTGTCTTCACACTGAGTTGAAGTTTTCATCTTGGTAGGGTATATGTACATTATGCACTGTGGCATTAGGGTGAGCAATTGGTACTCTCCCAGTTTTAACCTTCATGCTAAAAGAGGCTGGGGAGTTATTGTAAAAGACTTTTTTATCTGCTTATATTCTAGGCAAGATATACCCTGGGGGTGGATGGAAATACTCTGAGTCAGGGAGCCAACTGTAAGTCTTTGTATGACTTACAGTTAAATGTACCAACTAATATTACTAACAGTAACTAATAAGCACCCCTGAAAAACTACCCCAAAGGTTTACACAAATGCATGACCGGGCTTATGACGCATGGACCTCTTGTCAAGTTTGTCAAGTTATGGGGCAGCCATTCTAGATGAAGAAACCAATCGTAAGCCATAGCTCTTATATATTCATGTTTCACAGGTAGTTGGCTATGTTGCCCATTTTGACTATAATGACATTAATCCATCTGCCCTTTCATACATTTTCATCTTCTTGAAAATTCCTTGTCAAGGGATGTCCACAACTAAATGTGGTGAGTTTTCTCTTTGGATACATTCCCAATCAATGTCTTACTCTTCACTTGATATATTACAAAAGTCTGAGAAATCAATGGGTAGTTGTCTGTGACCTGTGAAAAATCCTGGATTTATTGTTAGAAGGCAAATCAAAACACAAAATAAACAGTATCTTTATAGTTGTGTAGTGCACATATATAACTATATGTAATAGCTCTGAGTAACTTGTAAGTCATATAAGTAACTTATCTGTTAGTGAGTTTGAATACCTAACTGTATAACTATCCCCTTCCTCCTGCTTACCTATTTGGGATCTGATTTTCTGCAGAGGGATTCTTCGTGTTGTAAATTTTACAAGGAAGTTCCCTTCTCTGCCAGAAGCCTGCAAAATTTCAGCTCTGCTTGTGATTGAGCAGGCAGATTTAATTCTGGGATGCAGCATGGAAAGGCCTTTGTTGACATAGAGCTTAACCACATTCTTCAAAGACTTGATCCATTTGGGCTTTATCTGTGTTATTTCTGAGTCTTTTTCTCAGTTGATTTTGAAGTTGAGCAGAAGAGTATTTTACTGACTTTTTAAAGCCCAAATGTCATCATTTATCAAATGAGTACTATCTGCTCAGCTGTCTGATCACATCATCTCATTTCATCCTCACTGTACCTGTGAGTTTGGCATTGTCATCCCCATTTTACAGAAGAATTGACATTCAGTGGATGCCAATAAGATGCAGAAGCCCATGGTCTTCTGATTCTGTTGCTTATCCTCTTTCTACTCTGCAGTGATCTCCAAATAATTCTTAAGAGCAAGCACTTTTTTAAAAAAAATGAAATATTTCCAGTCAAATATGCAAACCAGGAAAAAGATGAGATGCTCTAGTTTTGTGTGGGTGAGGGGCTTAGAATTCCACTCCTCTAATTCCTCCACGCTTTAGTCTCTGTGGTAATCCTGAGGTGTGTCCCTGTGGCTCTTCTGATTATAGCTGGCAAACCACTGCCTCTCTGGATTTCCAAGGGATCTTTGCGACAAGATTGCTCAGGTACAAGGCTCTCAAGATTTGGGGTACAGTTCTCAGACTCAGGGACAGTTGCAGGTAGCTTCTCATGGAGTCATTCCTGAGAAAAAAATCCCAGCCTTGTGTGCTCATGGCCTTGGGCTACCTTGGTCCTCACCAGCCATGCCCTGAGGGAAGAGTTGTGATGACAGTTCAGCTCTGTCCACTGCCCCCCAGGCCAGGCCAGTCCTTACCAAACCCTGAGAGTGCTGAGGTTTGGTGGGAAAGGGCAGGATCTGTGAGGATGGGCACCGCTCAGGAAAGCTGGTTCAGCTGGAGGACAGCTGCACGTGGATGCGGCACGTTTCTGATGGGAAGGGGAACAAGCAAGGGAAGAACAAACGGGTACATGTGTAATTCTTTCCTTTTATGCAAGTGAAAGCTCTAATTTACGAATCCTGTAAACCCTACTGACTGTGGAAAGATTTGGCCATATGGAAAGGTTCCCCACTGTTGCCTTGGCTGGAGAGAATATTTGTAAGTTTGGACTAATTGTCAGAAATTAGTCACAGGGACGTTGTAGGGGATGAAGTCAGCATTGCGGCCCTATGTGGGGGCAGAGCTGGCTTCAATCACAAGATGTTTCGGTGAATGTTTTTTCCTCTCATTTCCTTTCAGAGGAGAATAATTTCTGAACCTTTCTAGTAACCAAGCCTTTGTTCAGTAACTAAGAAACATCACTTTGTAGAAGCCTCTAATAATTATTCTTACGACTCTAATCTTAAGACAGGTTTTACATTTCTTGCCTTAATTAAGCAGAGGCTGCTTCCATTCTGGAGGCCCTTTATGATTATAATTTACCTATTGATGGAGTCTACAAGTGCAGTCTCTGAATGTTGTTTATATTTATGGGCTAAGACACTAAGGAATGGTGTGCTTATATGTCTTTGTGTATGCTTGACCTGAACAAAAGGTTCAACTGCCACATTCAAGAATAGAAAAAAAAAAAAAAAAAATTCAGGGATTTACTACAGTAGTAACCCCCAGAGGCCCTTGGTCCAGTTATTATTAATGTGTAATGAATTTCACCAAAACTTAAGTGGTTTAAAATAATTGTCTTTCGAGAGTCAGATTTGCATACAGTTTGGCAATGCCTGCTGGCTCTCACGAGTTTGCAGGCAAATGTTGGTTGGGCCTTTGACTGCGCTAGATGTGAAGGTGGCTCACACACAGGCTGGCAGTGGACACTGGCTGTTGATTGGCCACTCAGTGGGCCTGTTGACCAGCAAAGAAGCTTCTCCAGCATAGCAGCCCCAGGGTCTTCAGAGTTCTCCCGTGCTAGCAGGGACAGGCTCTGAAGAGGACCAGGTAGAAGCAGGCTGACCTCTTTGACTTGGCCTCAGTTTTGTCACATGGCTTCCACTACATTTTATGGCTACAACTAAGTCACTGAGGTAGGCCCAGACACAAAGAGAAAAGACACAGTTGACCCATCTCGATGGGAGCGTGTCAAGGAATCTTCACTTGCTAGGCACATTCTTCCAAATGATTGAGTCCACAGAGAATTAGATTACTTTCCCCTTTCCATTCATTTTCCAGGTAAATACTGAATTTTCTGTTTTATTTTTCTTCTTTGTCCCATTACTGAGGAAAGAAATTTTATCCAGTTTTCCTTTTTGATGTTTAAATTCTCAATTTGAAGAGGAGAAAAAAATGTATGTCAGCTGTTTATTCCTGGGTTTGACAAATGTGAGTCATGTGTGTGGCCCTGTTCTAGGGGCTGGGGATGTGAATGGGTACCCACCTTCAGAAACTCAGGATGTAGCACTGTGAGAAAGAAAGCCAGGAGTTTTTAGTAATTCTATGTCCGTGTGCAATCTGCAGGATTAACAACTGTACCAGTGGGAAGGGCAATGTTATGGGCATTGGAGGGAGGTTGGTGGTGATTTCTAAGACTGGAGGAAGGAGGAAGGAGAGGAAGTTTTAAGGAGCCTCTCTGGGACCAATCACTTCAGTGTTTCAAGGCTGAACATCACAGTCACATGGCTTAGAATCAGGTATGTGGGGTTGGAGAAGAAAAAATGTAAGAAGAGGAGCTGGAGTTGTGGCTTAGTGGTAGAGCGCTTGCCTGGCATGTGTGAGGCCCTGGGTTTGACACTCAGCACCACATGTAAATAAGTAAAATAAAAGATCCACTGACAACTTAAAAAATATATATATACTATATAAATATTATAAATATATATATAAATAGTATAAATGTAGAAAGAGGTTCATTCTGGAATTTTTAACTTTCCGCCTTCTTTCTAAAGCTCAAACCTGGGTAAGACTGGATGTTGATGGACACCATTTGACAAGAAAAGCAAGACTCAAAGTCTGATTCAACTATACAGAAATCTGGCTTTTTCATGTCTGGTTCCTGTTTGCATTTTAGTAAACTGCAAACAATGTGACCAGAGAAATATTTAGTCAAGATTATCTGACCAAACAAATTGGCATGTCTCTTCATTTATTCATCCATGCGGTAAGTACTTACTTAGCACCTTGTATGTGTCAGGAACACAGGAATCATAAAAGATGAAGTATTGAATATGATGTACTGTATCTTTCTTGTGGGGGAACATGGTTTTTGTTTTTGTTCAAATATGCCGTACTTGTGTAAAAAGAACTGACTAACATTCAGCTCAATACCACAGGGTTCACTTGTGGAAGGAGAGTCAATATGGCTACCATAATGTCAAGAAATGTCAAACGTGCATGGTGAGAATTATACCACCAGAATCATGATGTGAGTTCTGGGAGGCGGGTATTAGTGCTTGGACCACCAAGACTTTCCAGTCTTGTGGGATTTGGTGTGCAACATTAGATGGATTAGAATTTTGATTATGAATTAGAGTGAAAAGATCAGAAGGGTCAGATCATATTTCTCCCAGTTGTGGAGGAAAATCAATTGGCAGTTAATGGGACATTGAAGATAATTTTCTTCCTTAAAGCAAAATTTAACTAGGACTGTCCATAATGAAGAGAACTTCATATTATGTTTTCCAAAAGTTAAAACTCTCAATGAACAAAGAAATTCCCAGTGTTATACTCCCCTTTGTTCTTTGATTCAAACTAATATGACTCCCCCTTTTGTAAGAGAATATCAATCTATTTTCAGATGTATATTTTACATTGTTTGCTTTGACTCACCTTGTTTTCAAAGTATGTATTTAAATCTCTTTTCAAAAATGTGCTTACTTGTGAGATTTCCTTCCCTATAGATCCTAAAACAATTTACGAAAAGGCAAGATAGGGGAAAACTGAAGTTTATTCATATACAAAAGAGAACATGTCAAACTGAGGTGTGATGAGTCTTAGCTTCACCTGGTGGTTAACTCTTCCATTTCTCCCTAAATGCAGTTCTTACATACTTTATAACAGCAAAAATAATTTCTTGAAATTTCTGAGTCAGTGGTGTTTTGGTCACATAACTCCTGTTGGACCTTAGAACCCTGACCAAGTGTCTTCAAAGACTATAGGATCAATGGTAGAAAAATTGGGAATATTGGCACATACTGGTTACTTCTTGCAGAACAGTCTAAGGGGCAAGTTTGGATTTAAAAAAATGGTGTGATTGAATGCAGAAAGGGAAGAAAATGGATTTTTGTTTTTGTTCTTTTCTAGTGCAGACTCTTTCTGCCTGTAACCTATCATCTAAGTTGACTTAAAGATCATAATTTGGAAACTTTCAAGCTTAGGAATTCCAAATTTGCAGAAAATTGATCCCACCTCCAAAAAGTAGGAAGGAAGAAAAGTAGCAAGGGATAAGACTGATAGGATTGGTTCAAAAGCAAATTTGATGCCCTACACCTCCCCCTAATATCTCTCATCAAATATTCTTCACAAGACAAGAGGCGCAATCTAGCCTGGAGGCACCTAGGAAGATTGAGATCTCAGGTGGAACCTCCTCCTCTCCCCTCTCTGCCCTTCTCCCTCTTTAACCATGTAGCTATTGCTATCAGTTGCTTTAAGGGGAGGGGTGTTAAACTTTGGGTTTGGAGGTAAAAAGATCACAGACACACAGGAAGGAGAAAGGCGTTGTGGGACACATAAACTTAATTCAGTTAGACAAGATGGGGGCTGGGGAGATAGCTCAGTCGGGATGACCGACCATCATTGGTCCTTGGAATTAGCCAGAAGTGAATTCCAAACTTGACTGACAAAAGTCTGAACCAGTCAAGTTTTAAGGTGGTCCTGAGGCCACTGAATCTGTACCTGCAGGAAGTGGGCTACTACATCCTACAGGTTTCAGGGGGGTATCATCTCCAATGGCTCACCCCAGAGGTGACCACTGAGGACAGTGGGCAAAGGAAGCTTCAGGGGAGCAGAATCAGGGATGGCCAGAGAACTGGCAGAGAAACAGTCCACTTCTGGGTTGTGGGAAGAGTACGTCTATACTTGCCCTGTGGGGAATAATGTACTGTGGACAAGTGAGGAGGTCACTTTTGAATGGGAGGGTTTTTCTTTTAAATTGGATTTACCTTATTTCTTCTTAATGAGAGTTTAGGTTGTTCTTACTAATGGAGGACTAGGTATATTTCATGGAATTGTGAGCATTTTTTGAACAACATATGGAACATGGTTTTGGGAAACTCGAGGTGGATAGTAGAAGACAATGGTTAGATAGTTTTCAGCCCAATAATCTTTCTCTCTTTCTTCCTTGCCAGCAGAGCCATTGTTTTGTTGGAAAGTGACCCATTAAGGGGACTCTGTTCCTTATTTGAGGGATAAGCACTGTGATTCTGTGCTAAGTATGATATTTTGTCCCCTCTGCCATTGGTTGTTCTTTTCCAATGTACCTAGGTGTAATTCTGGCTGATGAGAAGTAAGGTTTTCAGAGAGAGAGAGAGAGAGAGAGAGAGAGAGAGAGAGAGAGAGAGAGAGAGAGAGAGAGAGAGAGAGGGAGAGAAGTCTTTTTTGCTGTTGGAAGTTGCTATTTCTGGATGGAACTCCTGGAATAGCCCTAGTCTACTTGTATGTATGAGGTCCTCTCATCTCCTAAGAACAGCCAATACAGAAAGGTTGGTGGCAATGTTAACTCAGCTCCCTACTTCTGGTGAAAACATATTGTTTAAGGAAGTTGAATATAGGATTTGTTGTTATTGCATTCTAAATTCTAAATCTTATGGAGGATAAAGAAGAAAAACTGTAAGGTACTGATGGAAATTATATTCGGGATCTCTATTCAGGATCTCTATCACAGGGCTGGTGGAGAAAGGTCTGATGGAAAACCCCTGTGGATAAATTACTGTTTGCTTGCTTGGTAAAAATTAGAAGAATGGGGTTGTCTTCCAGAAATTATGATAGAATTTTCAGTAAGGACTATTTGTCTTCAGAGTGATTGAATGCTATTCACTGAAATAAACAATATGTGGTCTGATTAGGTTTTTTGAAAGGGTCACTTTCAAGGAGAGCTGTGCCATGTTTTTCTTTCAGAAGCTCTGTTCTGAACAAGGAGAGGAGGCAGATCATTTGTTGATTTTCCTCCTTCAGAAGGAGGAAGCAGCCTGTGTCCTCACTTGAGCTGAGAAGCAAATAATCTGAATAGAATTTCCAGTTTCATAAGATTGATTTATATCTGCTGCAAAATCCTAGGCAGCTTGTCTGAATTAGATCTTTTACCTTCATGTTTAATATATTAGCAGGAAAACAGTCATTTCTGCTAGATCTCCAGTACTGATTTCCAGCCTACTTAATGTAAATAAAAATAACATTTAAAATCCAAAGCTGGGAACTACAACCACATGAAACACCAGGGATGCACTTACCCACGAGAAAGAGACCAGACACAAAAGAGAACTGTCATCCTGTATGTTTCCTTGAAGTTCAAAAAACAGGCCATACTCATTTCTGACATCAGAAGTGAAGCGCCTGGCACTTGGAGTGCAGGCATTGACTGGGAGGTGGCCCAGAATGTTCTGGTTCTTGATCCTGATCTTAGTGTTAATTACACAGGTATGTGCATTTTGTGAAATGTCGTGATTGTGTAGTGTGTGTGTGTGTGTGTGTGTGTGTGTGTTGTAATTCAATAAAAAGTTTGCTTAAAAGGTTTTTAAAACTAGCTGGGCGTGGTGGAACATGTCTGTAATCCCAGCAGCCTGGGAGGCTCACGCAGGAGGACTGCAAATTCAAAGCCAACCGCAGCAACTTATTGAGACCCCAAGCAACTCAGTGAGACCCCATCTCAAAATAAAATATATAAGAGGACTGGGGATGTTGCTTAGTGGTTAAGCACTCCTGGGTTCAATCCCTGGAACCAAAAAGAAAGCTTTCAAAACTGGCCCTTATGGGACATTTACTAAAATGGATATGTTTAAGAAAGATATGAGGTAAAAGGGTAAGAAGTTAGAGTTATTGCTTGATTCCTACTTAGTATTCATTGTAATCACCCAAAAGCTGGTCATATACCATTTTTGGTTAAGGCTGTGGTTCCAAGTGACAGAACTGGAACTTCACTTACCTCTATCTCAAAGGGGATTGATTGAGTCACAAAATCTAAGAAAATGTTCAAAATCAAGTTTGAGAAAGAGCAGAGATGCAGATTGGCATCATGAATAACTAAGCCAGATTCTCAAAGTGCATGAGGCTGGATCCCTGGTCTCTTCTGCTCTGGGAATGTGTTGTCAAGCTTCCTTCCCTTCCTTTGTAGGCTGGATCACTCTGCATGACCAGACTCCAACCTCGATGCTTGTGTAACTTCCCGTTTCAGTCACCAGAGGGAGACGGCTCAACGTCAAATCCAAAAATCCCAAGCAAAGGGGTCAATAACCCACTTTGGTTTGGATGCCAACTCTTGGATAATTAACTGTGTTTATGTTGTGTTCTGTTTCCTACCAATACGGCTCACAGTGGTGTGGTTTGGGGACCCCGAGGGTCAATGAGACCCTTTATGTGTGTGGGGTGATTTCTGTGATATAAAAACTATTTCATAATAAGTCTAATGTTATTACATTTTCACTCTCATTCTCACCATGGACTTTTCCAGAGAATACATGATGGGTGATAAAATCATTGTGTTGATAACTAATGGAATGTGTACTTGAGTACCCTTGTGTTTTAAAATTTTGTTTTAACTTCTAATATGATAAAATATTGATATTTATGTAACCCACATAAACATAAGCTCCTTGGAGTTCTCAATATTTTTAAAAGTTGTGAAGGGGTCCCAATAGCAAAAAGTTTGAGAACCAGTTCTTTGGTGAATAATATGACCCTCGAAGCACCAGACATGAAAGAGAGCTTGGGTACCATCTAGGCCAGCTCCGCCATTTTACAGATGAAGAAAATGAAGTCCAGATTTCGTGTGGCTTACCAAGAAGTCATGCCAGGGGCAAAGACAGAGCCAGCCTGGGCTCTGATGCCAGCTTCTGTATTTGTTGTTTCCCACCAATAGGATTTAGACAAGGTGAGTGCTTGAACTTTTTGGGGGTGTTCTTAGATTACCAGAGGATGCTGTGAGCCATGTTCTGCTTTCTATGGCACATTCTTACAGAGAAAGGTCGACCCCCTAGTGTTTTTGGAATCTTGCCCTTAATGTTCCTTGTGCCCACACAAGGCTCTCTTTTTTAGAAACAGTTCTTTTCTCAGAACATTTCAAGTGGAACAAATGTACATCAATCAGCATGGAGGCAATCAGCAATTAGCTCCCTATTCACTGAAGCAGGTGACCCAGAGGGACCAGGAGCCCTGAGAAAGCAGCCAGGTGAGGGAGGCCAGGCCTCACCATTCCCTGCTGTTAACAGCCTTTCAGAGTTCTTTTTCCTGAGGGCAGATATCCCCTAAAGATTGCTGGAATAATGTTCCTCATTCTCTCCAAAGTAAAGGAGGAATGGAAGAACTTTAATATTATGAGAATGAGGTGCTTTTTCCAACTATATTCAGACTTTCCTCTGAGGTGCAAACACCTCATTCTTGCATGCCCTAATCCTGAAGATGCACTGCATTCTCTTATTTACCATCCTCAAGGTGGATCTGTTTCCTCCAGTTGGGTAAAGGTACTATTGAGGGCTGATGGCGCCCCCTGGAGGCCAGGGTAGGGAACTGTATGACTCAACTGCAGCCACCACAGCTTCCCTCACATCCAGAAGCTCTTGCACAGATCAGATTCTCTCCCCCTTCTCTCATTTCCATAGCATATTACACACACACACACACACACACACACACACACACTCCTACATGTGATCACATGGCTAGCAAAGCACCCAGAGGCATACACACATATCCCTCCTTTACCCCTTAAATCTCCTCAACTCTGGGTTACTTATCTTGGGAGTAGGGGAAATAATTCTGCTTCCCTCTTTTTATTCCATTTGTGTTGCCCAGATTTCACTCTAATCAAACCTAAAGAGACTCACAGGAATGTTAGCAAAATTACTCTCCAAGGGAAAAATGCCACTGGTTTTGAGTACAGTCAACAAAGGTAAGCCAGGCTGCCAGGCACAGTGAAGACCATCTCAGTTTGCACAGGACTGGGGAGATTTCCGAAGTTTTAACATGCTGAAACCAAGTGTCTCCTGTTAAAACCTAAACAGTTGGTCTACCTTACTCCCAGGACTTGGTAGGCATCAGGAGGCTTCAGTCCTCCTTCAAGCATTCTCTTCAATTCAATGAAGAGCAATGGAAGAACACTGAGCAAGGAGAGAAAGGAGAAAGCAAGTGGCTCTAATGAATGGTGGCATTTGCAGGACACTCATGCTCACCCAGACATTTGGGAAGGTGTGTACAATATACTGATTTAGATTTAATACTGGAATAGTATTGATTCCATTTGCGTATCATTCATATTAACATTTCTTAAATAACACAAAAGCAATCCAGGATTTTTGCCGAAGAAACGTTTTGTGTAGCTTTTCTATAATTTCTTACCATTCTAGATAAATAGCGTTTGCAGTTCATAAACCTAAATGGTAATGACTGCTTTCTATTGAGCACTTCACATGTATTCTTCAGAACAACACTGTCTTTTTATTATGCCCAGTTGATAGATGAGGGAACTGAGTCCTAGGCAGATATCTTTTTTAAATATTTTTTTTAGTTGTAAATTGACACAATATCTTTTTTTATGTATTTACTTTTATGTGGTGCTGAGGATCAAATCCAGTGCCTCACACGTATGAGGCAAATGCTCTACCACTGAGCTACAGCCCTAGCCCTAAGGCAGATATCTTGCCCAAAGTATATGTCAGAAAAACATTTGCACTCAGATCTCTGATCACAAACTCTGTGCTATAAAACACCCATTTGATTTATTTGTATAAACAACACATTTCTTAAAATTTTATAAACATCTCCTGACTCCTATCTCAGGATACATTCATACCTCTCTAGTTTCCTTCCTATGGCTTAGAATTTTGTCCTCTGATGAAGTACAAAGGTCTCCTGTAAATTTCCCAGGAGGGATCTGACTTGATTTGTAGTTATACCTTCAGTGGGTTTTTGTGGAGGGCTCTTGAGGAGAGGTGCAAGGCCTGGCTGGCAGTGGTGGGGCAGGAAAAGGACTTCCTGAGAAAGGAGCCTGTGGGACTCATGGAGCAATATTAACTACTGCACTTGGAAAAATCATAAATTTTATTCTTTCTGAGTTTACTTTTTATTGCTCTGTTTGTTATTTTCTGACCTTTGAAACAAATTTGACAACATACAACAGAATGAAGTTAAAAGTGAAAGTTTCTATCTCTCCACTTCAAATCCCATGACCTTTTCTACTTATAAAACTTACTCTTATGAACTTTTAAAAAGCATATTTAGACTTTCATCCTCATTTCATGCAGTCATATTAAGCTGCCATCACAGCTTAAGGCAAAGGCAACAGATTCTCTTTTATTAGTAAAGATCACGGGTATAAAGGAATCAGGGATTGAGATGGAAATTCTTTAGGCTATTCACCATCTTGTTTCCACTAGCTTCCAGCAGTCAAATCAGTAAGTTACATCTTCCCCAGGACTGTAAATTAGGATCAAGTGCACCTGCAGTTTTCCATTGAGAGTTCATTGAGTATCTTTTTAGTTGACTATGGCCAGACTATGCATTCACAAGAGAAACTTGTTGATGCAGTAAAGAAAAAACAAAAAACATGAAAGTAATAGGTTATATAATAATTAATATGATATAATATAATATAAATTATATAACTATGCCACACAAGAAATGAGGATCCCCAACCCCAGAACCCTTCAGTCCAGGGGATGTGAACTGACATGTTCCCTACTTTCCCTTCCCTGTTTGATCGAAAAGTAGAAAAAATTGGGTTCCTCCATTTTCTATGTTCTGGGGTTTTTCTGACCTGAGTGGTTTCTTTGCCTATGCCACGGCACCCAAACTTTAGGATCATCTCTGTGATGGAAAAGGGCAGAGAGTCCATGTGTTCTTGAGTCATCTGTATCCTTTGCATGGCTGTGTTGGCTCTCTAGTAAAGCAGAAGGAAAGTGGAAAAGAGACATTTGGTGCTGAGGGTATACCTAGTGGCAGGGCAGGTGCTTGTTGTGAGGCTCGATTCCCTGCATGGCAGACACACACTGGGCCATGCGCACGCACACACACACACTGCTAATAACTGCAGATTACAGTTTAGTGCTTATTTGTGGAGCTCCCCCTAATCTATAACCTATTATATTTTGGTGGTCCTCTCAACAGGAGGCATCAGGACAGGGAGAGGGAAGAGAGTCCCTGCTTGGCTGATGAGAAACACAGATGCGATGGAGCAAAACTCACTTCCGGGCCAAGAGAAGGAAGAGGAGGAGCAGGCAGCACAGTCGACATCCCAGAGCAGAACTTTGGGGAGAAGGGGCTGAGCTGGGCAAGGCAAGGTACTTGGCAGGCCTTTGGTTGTGTGGGGAGCACTGGCTGACAGACCCTGGGCAGGGCTAGTAGAGAAGGCTTTTCTCTTCCCTTCTCCAAACTGAGCTCAGCTTCCTGCCCCTCCAGGTTTCTAGAGACAGCAGTGAGAGTTTGTCTGTGGCTGCTCCTCTCGAGTTCCACATTGTCTTCCCACCCCCTCGGTCTGGATTTTCCTCACCATGTCTGGAGCTTCACCCTGGACCTAATGACTTGGGTTACACTGAGAGGTAGGCACAGTGCACTGGGTGGAGTGAGAGGGAGCAGAGACCCACTTTCCTTTATCAGTGCTTATTTTCACCTCGAGTCCCACTGACACTGCCCTGGGGATCGTTTGCTGTTTCCTTGCCTGGACTGCTGCCCTGGGTTTTAATCTGCTCTATCTTTCTCCTCGCCCATATCCTCCCACAACCTGCCCTCCATCAAGCTCCCAGAGTGGTAATATTAAACCATAAGGGATGTTGACCCACTGTTTAAAGTCTTCCTATCATGCTCAGAATAAAACATACGCTTTTAAATTTGGCCCCAAGATGTCCACATGGCCCTGTCTTGCCGCCTTCTCCAGAATCCTCTCCCATGATAGCCTCTTTGTCTCTTCATTCTTCATTTGTCTCTTCATTCACTGGCTACCTGCAGATTCTGGGCTGCCCCAAGACCATGCTGAGACGACATTTTTCTCAGGAATAATATCCCCTGCTTTTTGCCTGGCAAAATGCTGCTTATCCTTCAGGTCTCAGCTGAGGTGTTATTTTCTTGTGGGGACCCCCATCCTTTCTCATGGCACTTATTTCCTTCAGAGCCTTCACCAGTGTTTTTATCAAGTATTTACTGTGTTTGCTTCATGTCTGCATCTCTCACCTCTTCTTTGCTGTAAGCTTTGCTTGTGTACAGGCGGAATTCGACTCATCATCACACCCCAGAGCCTAGTGCAGCACCTCGTGTGTGTGGATGCCCCCCAACAATATGTTGGCCACAGGAATGACACACGCGGAGGGTCTTCTGGGGCACACAGTGGCTTCCAAATGGCAGTTCTCCAGCTAATCATCCTCCAATAGATGGGAGGGACAAGCATGACCTGGAGTAGTGCAGAAGACCAGAAGGAAAGAAGAATTAACCTGCAGGAGAAGGGCAAAGGAGAGAGAAGGAGAGCATAGGAAAGGAATGCAGGAAATGACAGAAAGACATTGGGGACATAAGTGAGGAGAAGAGAGGTAAGAATAAAACACAGATGGGAAAAGGAAGGGAGGAGGTTAGAAGTGGCTGAGACTAAAGAGACAAACAAGAGGGGAATAGGAATGAGAGGTGCAATGCACAGAAGAAAAGGAGGAGAGAATTCAAAGGAGAGAAAATATATGGAGAGAGAAGTGCAGAAGATGATAATGAAACTGGAAAAAAAAAAAGCAGAAATGAATAGAGAGCAAAAAAGATAGAAATAATGGTTTCTGCTTTCTCTAAGAGCTGGGTGGATTACACTGCTTCAATCCAGACTATTTTCTCTTTGTTCCTTCCCAGGGCAGTCAGTGCTGCTCTGTGGTTGTGAGCCAGCCATCCGGGGTTGGGGATATAGAGTTGAGGGTGAGCAGGAAGCCATGAGCTCCTGGGCAGTAAACCCTGCACAGCCCAGCCCTTCAGGCCTGATCTCTCCAGCAGGAATGCACCAACCTTGCTCCTACTAGGTCCTGTGTCCTGAGGGCTTGACCGAGGTAATTTCTGGAAAAGGGAAAAGGACAAGAGAGAAAAAGGGAGAGAAGGAGAGAGAGGCTGGTTGGGAGCTCTGTGACACTATGATGTTGTTGCTGAGGAAACCCACCACCTACACAGCTGAAGGGGTGGTGGTAATCTATAGCCACCCATTCTTGTGATCTTGTGAGAACAGTTTCATTCAAGTCACATATCGAAGGAGGGAGTAGTTTATTTGGGAACATGAGAACAGGAGAGATAAGCATATACCACAGGCACTGAGTAGCTGGGACCATCTCTAAAGGGAACAGTGTGGCCTTAACAGAATTGGGAGTTTTTAAGGGATTTGAGATTTTTTTTGTCCCTGTTCCGTTCTCTTGTACTCCAGTAAGTGGTTAATTATCCCCTGTATAACCTTTAGCGAATTTCCAATGTGAGGGTCATGGTGACCTAGTCACAAGGGGTGGTTGTGACATGGTTTTGGTGATAAGTGAGGGTCCTGGAGACCTGGTCATAAGAGAGTGGTGATATGGTCTGGAACCAGTAGTTCCCTTAAGGGATTATAATTAACTATGGCTGGGGGTGGTTCGACATATCACATCCCCTGAAGCTTGTCTGTTTCAGCAAAGTTTCCCATGATTCAAGTAATAGTTCCCTTAAGGGGTTATAATTCCCCATAGGTTGGGAAGGTGGCACACTTTGCCTCCCATGTTCCAGATGCTCACCTGTCTGATAAGGCTCCATGTGATCTGTTTTGTGATGCATGTCTGATGTCTTCCCTGTTTGTTATTGCTCTTTATTGTCCTTCCTGATGCCCTGCTCATGGCTGACTCAGCTACCTAACAATGGGAGCGTGACCAATGGAAGGTCTCTGGGGCCTCAGGTCCAGTGCCAGGGCCCACAGCTTGACTAGGGAATGTGTTCCTGTTTCCCCCTCTTCACCCCTTTGTTTTCTGGTGTTAGATAATGCTGGGAATATGGTGGGAACAGGAAGCAGATCTGCCCTCACAGCATTTACAGGAATCTTGCACGAAGGAAACAGCATTTATTTTTAAACTGAAAAGATTCCCACCTGGCACCTTTACACCTTTCCTACTGACCATGTGCAAGTTCTGAAGCAAGAGATGCAGACAGTGCTGGGAAAAGAGACAGTTATAGAAGGAGCTACAGACTGTGTGGGCTTTGCTCCTCCTTCTGAAGTCCAGTTTCAGTCACTACTGTTTAGGGGTGCCAGTTACTCTGCAAGTTATGTTTGTGAGTGTGTGGGATATACCACAGTGACCAAGTCAACACCCCTTTCAAAACTTACCATCTACTGGGAAGACATCCATGACTGTGATAAAAAGTGCCAAGTGTTGTGAAGAGGAAGTATGGGTCACCCCCCTTGAGGAGGTAGGACATGGATTGGGCCATGTAGGAGGAATGGGCTTTGTAAATAAGTAGGAACAGGGGATGGTAGGAAGACCAGGGCTTTCTAAGGAGGAAAGGGGCCTTTGTAAGGTGCAGGGCATTTTAGTTCTCTTTTCTCCTCCAGAGACATGGTCTCAGTGCACTGCTGAGACTGGTCTTTAACTCCTGGGCTCAAGCAATTCTCCCATCTTAGCCTCCCAAGTAGCTGGACTACAGGAGTGCCCCACTGTACCTAGAAGGGCATTTAAATAGGAGTGAGCCTTAGGAAAAGAAGCAGAGCTTTGCAAGGAGTATCTGAGCTTTTAAGGACAGGTGTTACAAAGAAGAGGGACACTTTGTGGAGTGGGTTTGTAGAAAGAGCGGGGCTCACAGAAGGGTAGGATTTGGTAAAAGGCACAGGAGCTTGTAGAAGTAGCAGAGGTTTCCAGGAGAAAAGGACTTCCTAGGAGGATCTACCTGGGCTTTGTCAGGTAAAGCAGGGTTTGTAGGAGGAGGAGGGTTTTGAGAAGCCAAGGCTTTGTAAGTAGTAGGCTCTGTAGGGAAAATAAAGCTTTTTAAAGAGGAGCAGCACTGTCAGGAGGAGCAGGGCTCCCTGCTTTGAATGGGGCTTTGTCAGGAGGAGCAGAACATAGGCAGATGGAGTCAGCTTAGTTAAGGAGGAGGGAGGCTTAGGAGGAGCAAGGCTTTGTAACCAGGACTGGGGCTTGTTGGAGGAGGGGCTTTGTTCCAGGGGCAAAGGTTTGTTTATAAGAGGGAGCTGGGCTTTGTAAGAAGGGACAGAGTTTATAGGACAAACAGGGTTTTGTACGGAGCAGGGATCTGTGGATAGAAGCAGCAGGCTTCCTGAAGAGAAGACTGTGGATGGAGCAGTGTTCATAAGGAGCAGACTTTGTAAGAGGAATAAAGCGGAGCCCGGAGGACCTGGATTTTGTAAGCAGGAATGAGGCTTTGTAAGGAAGAGCACAAATTTATAAGTAGTAGGGGAATTTTCAGGAGGCCTAGCGCTTTGTAGGATGGACAGGGCTTTGTAAGGAGGAGCAGGGCTTTGTACAACCAGCAGGTTTTGTGAGGAGCAGGGCTCTGTAATGAGAAGCATGGCTTTTTAGGAGGCCCCTAGCTCTTCAGGAGCAGCCAGGTTTCCTAAGAGGAGTCCAGTTTTCTAGGTGGCTCAGAGCTTTGTGAAAGTGGAACAGGACTTAGTAAGAAAAGCTGGATTTTATAGGAGGGGCAGGCCATCACAGGGTTTTGGAAGGAGGAGCATGACTTGCAGGCAGGCAGGCCTCATTGAAGGAACAGCTTTCAAGGACAGCAGGACTTTGTAGGAGAACCTGGCCTTTTCAAGGAAAAGCAGTTTGCAGGAGGGCCAAACTTGGTAAGGAAAAGTAAATTTTCAAAGGAGTTAGTTTGCTTCTTAGGAAGAGCAGGGCTTGACAAGGAGGAATAAGGTTTGTAGAAGCAGGGATTGTGGAAGGAGGACCCTGTAGAACAGCAGGACCTGTAATTATCAGTGGTGCTCTGTAGGATCAGGGTTTTGTAAAGAATATGGAGGGCGGGATTTTTAAAGGAGATTGTGGCTTTGGGAGGAGGCACAGGGCTTTGTAAAAGCAGGAGAGCATGTTGCTGTCAGTGGGGCTTTGAAGGTGGAGTGCAGCTTTGTATGGAAAGTCAGGGCTTAGGTCTTTGTAAGAGGTGCAGGATGCTATTTGAGGAGATGTACTTCCTAAGGAGGAGCAGGGCTAGGTGGGAGTATGGTTTAAAGAAGCAACATGGCATTGTAGGAAGAGCTAGATTTGTAAGGAGGATCTTGGGCTTTTAAGGAAAAGGGCTTTATAGAAAGGAACAGGGATTTTTTATAAGAGGAGCAGGAACTTTTTTATATGAGGCCACAGTTTTCTAAGGAGAAACAGGCTTTGTTTCTTTTCACTGGGTAGTGCTGTTGCCTATTATTCTTTCTGGGCATAATTCTCCATTTGATTTTTAGGGTAGCTATCCTGGAACTCCAAATTCCACAACAGGATTTGGGTGCTAAGCAGGTTTTACTTGGCTTCCAGAAAAATACCACCTGCAGACTGTCCAGCTACGTTAAGAGGCTGAGCTTCTAAGGCCTAGCCTGAATACAAGACCCCTCCCTATCTTTCTAAATGAGTGAAGAGATCAGAGATGGGCCTGCATTGACAACAACGTTTCAAGACCTGGGTAGACCTTTTCTAAAATGGAGGTCTAGAAGAGAGATTAGCATGTTACAGAACTGTTCTTTCTCTGCTTGGGACATGGCTTCATTGTGTCCTCCAGCCTTCCTTACAGTCGGGCAACCATCTGGCTAATGACATGAGAGGAAAGGAACGTATCCTGCCTCTGAGCACTTCTCATGAACAATCTTCCCATTGAGCAGCAGCCTTGGTGAGAGTGCAGGCAAAAGATGGAAGGAAGCCAAACGCTGCTCCTGGGGAAGCTCTTTCCATATCTTACTGAAGGCAGGGGTTTCCAGCCACCTCCGAGGTTTCACTATTAACAATGAGGCAGAGATAAGTTATCATGGCCTCCGTGACTTAAAGGTCTTGCTTTAGCCTCAAAAAAAGGAAAAAGGGGGAAAAATCCCCCAGCTAAGTGTACATGGAGGGTATTAAAAAAACAAAGCCAAGCCAAGTTCTTTGACTGAAGGAGGAAATCCTTTCTTTGGTTCCCCAACTGCTTTCTATTGGGAAATCTATTGGTTAATCTAACAAAACAAAACTCTTCTGTGTGTAGACACCTGAAGTTTTACTTGAGGGGCAGTCTGCTACCTTAAAACTAAAAAGTTGAAGAAGCTTCAGAAGAAGCTTCAGATCTCAGGCGCACAATGAATTTCAATAAAATTTGCTGCACAAGTAGTACTTAAAGGAGACATTTTTAGCCAAGGCTGCAATCTACAGTTATTAATAGTAAATAATATGACAAACAACAAATTATGCAATCAAAATTTTAATAACAAAGATACTATTTTTAACATGGTCAAATATACTTGGCTAAGTTCAGATAAAAAAAAAAATGTATCTAGCCCAACAGTACAATCATACAGCTTTGTACAGAACATTCCATAGATCAACAGAAAATACATTTGAGCACAAAAATAAAAAATATTTAAAGAGAATCTCTAAGCAGCATTTTATTTCTGCAAAACAGACATATATCTTGTACTGATTAAATATCTACAAGTGCTTTTCCTTTACAAAAATACATATATTCTTAATAGACTAAGTCATTAACAATGACCTGGTAATTCTTTCACTTCAATTTGAATGATTTATAAGCTAAATCTTACAACCACAAAAAGGTTTTTATTTGTATTAAGATGTTACCACTTTTGACAAAAAGCTTAAAATATTTCATATTTCAAAGTAAAATTAGCAACATAACTTTACAATATATTCTATGATAGCTTTATTTATTGTGAGGGCTACCCTAATATAAACGGATGATCGCTGTTGTGTTGCCAGATGCAGGAAAGCAGCGGAACATTGATACTCCCCCCACAAGCTCTTGTCCTGGACCACAGCTTCATAAGGACACTTAGGCCCCCACCCCCATTCTAAAAAATACAGCAAAAGAAAACTGATCTCAAACAATGTTAGGCTGATCCCATTACATTTTAATGTGTAGAACTCCTGCTCCAGTGGATTAATGTGAAGTGTATGGATAAATAAATTAAACTGTTTACTATCTCTACAAAACCCAGAAATAGTTAATCTTCATTTGGACTAGATTAGTTGCTTATTCCATGAAGTTCTATAAGATGGAAGAAAACTAGATCTAGTATATTTAACATGTATGTTTCACTTGATTCTAGATTTCAAAACTAAGCATTTCTGAAAAAGTCTCAGTTTTGAATCATCGAAAAAGGGACATAACAACTATACACATTTGCATAAGCATTTGAAGTAATTAAATTATTTTTAAGTTTAATTTTATAACTTTCTGAAGAGGAAGTGCTCAAGCATTTGAATTTTATTTGCAAATATGATAAGGGACAGCAAATTAACACTATTTGTGAAAACTGTGTCATAAGAAAAGAATCACTTTTAAATTATTGGAAAACCACCACTGCTTTTTTAAAAACCCAACACTATGAAAACCCTGTACTGTATATTTAAGTACATCTTAATAAACTTTATCTTATGTTTTCCACCAAAATATTACTGAACTACGTATATCAAGTAAATCCAGACACAGTTGGTTATCTTGTGCTTTGAAAGGGCTTCAGAGTCTTTAGTGTATTTAATGTTTTTCAAAACCAGATCTAGCAGATGTGTTACATTCTTTATTGCTCTCCAAATTATAGGGTTGTATATCTTAAAATAATGATAACAGTATTTCAAGTTTTTGTGTTTCGAATCCAGAAAAGAAAAGTTATGGCAAATGCAGTCATTTTTAAAATTCCTACAACCAATCAACATCTGGTATAAAGCTCAGCTGCTGGAAGATTCTGTATGATAGACCAGAGTACATAATAGAGTGTGCGTTCACATTTAACCTATTTGAGGTTTACCTAGTGACCCATCAGATAGACTTCATAAAATGAATTTTACCTTAAAGGTGGAACACAGAATGACTCTGGAGGAGAAGTGGCATAATAGTACATCTCTCTTGATGTATGCAGATGCTCTTATATGGCTAAGTTTTAATAAAGTTACTGCTGAGAAATAAGACAAAAAGAGCTACTTTTTAAGAAAACAAAACAGGCCCTTATGGAAATTTTGCTTCTGAATATACAAAAAGCACTATGTAAATCTAGAAAAATGTACTATCTTCTTCACAAGTAAGGATGTCAATATTTTTACCAAAGTCTCTCAAATAAAATTTCTCATATTATTAAGACTCTGGGAACTAAATAAGTATAATTTATTTTATACTGCCTCCATGGAATGAAAGACTTTTCAAATTAAAATTTAAAATCATAATTTCAATGTTCTTTTAGAAGTATTTCTCCCATATTTCATTTAGAAAAACATGTTTATCTCTTTCTCATGTTTGAGGATACCTAAAATCTGTTCAGATGGTGCTTAAAAAGAGTGAAAACATTTGAAAGGAAGTGTGCTCTGATTATTGCAAGAAAAACCTGCATTTGACCCTTCTCACCAAGAAAATTCAGTTTAAAGCCTTTCTTTGGTGATGTTTTAACAATTAATCAAGGTTATTGCCTAACTATACAAAATTAAGTTGCTACCTAAAAACTTCCAACCTCTAAACTGTTAAAATGGTTTCTCCAACACAATTATTAATTAACAGTAAAATGTCTTTGGTGATATCTATATTCTTATGAAAATCTTTAAAAAGAGATTAACTTACAAGTGCCTATTTAGATATGAAACAATTCATGAGAGACATACAGATAACTCAAAATTGATGCAATAAATCTAAAACAGAAATGCACTTTAGCAATGAGGCACTTTCTCTTAAATATTCGATAAAGCTAAACAATATTACATAGCATACTTTTTCCTTAAAGAATCACTTCAAATTTAGGTAACATTTGAGTATATAATATAGTTTAGCAAACCCATTACATTTATAAAATGTGGCATATTAGTTTGGGATAGAAGTTCAACAAGTAAAGAAATAATACACTTTTCTAAAAGTAGTTAAAGGATGTAACCCAAATCCAAGACTGAATATTACCTCATCTTAGGAGTTTTGTTAATCTAGAAAGAAGGCCATATTTTGATTTCTCTATTAACTGATGTGATTACTTCAATTAGCATGTCACTTATAAACCACGGACATTCTTTATATCCAAGATTCCTTGACCCTTTTATATCTGATATTTAAGGCAGATTAAACAGATAACAAAATCTTTTATGGAAATAAAGGTTTTTTTCAGTTTATTGCTTAAGAAACAACAGATTAAAGTGTAAATCTAGGGTTATTCTCTGATTTTACAGATTCAGAATATTATTCCTATAGGTTATTAATATGAAGCATTTGTTTTATTAGCACCTTATTTTATAAAGCTAACCATAAAAGGTGCCTGTACATTTTTTCCATACCTGCTTGCCTGCAAATTCTGTGACCTGATGTAAGAGATAATTAACTGGGAATTTAGTGTATTACTGGACATGAGAGCAGTCCCATTCTTAGAAACTTATAGATGATACACCAAGAGGTCAGCTGAAGAAGTCTAGGCTCTAGTGGCAATACCACATTACTCAGGACCACCAACAAATGTGAACCTTTTTCCAATTAACAATTGATGCCCTTCTTTATGTAAGTTTTTTTTAAACATGTTTTGGCACAAATTCTATTGCATTTCAATAAAAATGTCAGTGCTTTAACATTAAACAATTTTATATACACCTATTCTCAATTCCATAATTGCTTCCTATATATTTCCTTGAAATACAGTGAAATTACATATGATCAGGCAAGGGTCAAATTTAAAGAGATCTTGTATATAAAACTAGTTCATGGCCGTAAGTTTTGGTTGTGGAGCCAAAACATCCAAGACTCATTTGTGGTTTTCAAAATGTACTCTTAATTCATTTTAAGTTAATTAACTTCCATATGTAAGACACTTGTTTTAATCAATCAAGATGTGACACTTTTATAATAATTTTAAAAAATTCTCAAGGATATTTAGGAACTAGGTTTCACAGTACAGCAAAATAATTTCTGTAACTGGATAACAAATTCAGTTTTTGGTGGAGTGTAATGGTCTTTTCCAAGCATTGATAGTTAATAAAAACTGCCTTATAAATTCTGCTTATAAACCCTTTCCAAGAACACACATAATCCAACAAAATGAAGCTAAGATAGTACTGCTGTAAACTTCTTCACCAAAGTCAGAACAATAACAGAAAACTTTAATACAGACTTTTGGACTTGATAAAACATATACGTAAAGGGTAATCATTAACTTTAAGCTTTTACATTGTGAAATGCATCAATGTTGAGATGTATTTTGTATATTTCTTAGAGTTGTACAATGTTTTATTTCTATTCAGAAGGTGTTAACTGTGATACATTTTACTGGAAAATGTAGCACAGCTACCGTGTATACAATATAAAAACTACCTATGTAAAACACAGATTGTGCTCATGTCAGATTTCTAACACAAGTAATTTCTCCTAATTTCCAAGATTTTGTCCGAAGTTGCAAGGTTGTTTCAAAGCTACTGATAAAACAATTTCCAAGGAGGTTTTGTGAAAACAACTGTGGATTTTAAAAGCTTTAAAATGAAGTTTTTCATCTAATTTAAGGTAAAAAGACTTTCTTTGACTTGCAGACTAAACTGTAATGAATGGAAGACTTATAACAAAACTGCAAAATCAATGACATCATCATAGTTCTGACTTTTAATGAATTCATGTATAAAACAATAATCCCACCCCCCACCCATTGCTACAGTATCTAAAAGAAAATATCCTTAAACCATTAATTTTGGTTAGCATGTTTATCCACTACACTGTATTTAATCTATTTGATGCATATGGTTTGGAAATGTGATAGGTAACTAACAGTTTGAATCTACAACTGTTTTTGAGACTTTTGAAGCCATAAAATGTTATCTGCTCTAAAAATCCTAACATTTAAAATCATCATACATAACCCTCATGCCACAATGCCACACACCTAAGGCCAACTTAAAAAGAAAAACAAAGCATTCATTAAACGACAGCAACAAAGTAATGATACATACATAAAATGGGCTATACAATGAAGTTTCATGAAGCAGCACCCGCTTGTCATAAGGCATTATGAACAATTAACCTTACTTACACATTAATTTTATTAGAAGTAAATGTGATCAGCTGCCAACATTGTGAATGGTTTTGAATCTAACTTAGGTTGTCCAAGAAGTCACCTACATTTCTGATCTGGAGGGCTAATGTGCCTTCCTTGTGCAAATTGGTAGACTACACAGAGAGATGCTTAGAATGCCTACAATTATGATGTGCTCCAATGTTAAAGAATAACTGGAATTCTTCACAAAAGGACTTGCACACTCAAGAATGAACTATTTCTTACACAAAAAGCTTACCAAGAATAGGACAGTGGTTCAGAAACCACTTTTCTAAATACAGTTCCATACAAAATAATTTCAAGATATAATTATTAGGTTCTTGTATAGTACCCTATTTAAACGAGAATTAATAAAATAGTTAAGTATGTGAAAACTGCAACACCACAAAGATTGAGCCATTTTACTAGTGTAATTAAACATTTGAACAATCTTGGAACAGGCAAGCAAAATATTCAGAAGAATGAATCATGGCTACACCTAACTGATTCCAGCCATGACGTGCACACTGTGAGACAGCACAAATACCTTATGCAGATGGTTCAGTAGCAGAATGGCACTTGGTTTGCTCTTAAGAGAAACAACATGAATGTAACTGACAATTTTAGAGACAGACAATGGCCTTATTTGCATGCTGAGAATCTGATTGTGTCCCTCTAGTCCACACACCGTTCACTGTGCAATCTGTCGACGAGTAAACAAATAGTGCAGGATTCATTTCAGTGAAATCTAGGCCCCTTGGTCTAACCGAAATCAATTCTTGGTCGATACTGCAATACCATAGGGTATGACTATAAAATAAAGACAGATGATGAATAAGACTCTGTTTGCATAAAAACAATATAATTTACATACAAAAGATTTTAAGCATTTGGGGTTATAATTTACTACATTTCCTGGTGCTAGTGATTATACCAAGATTTAAGTTGCTATTTATGATTTAAATTATTACCATTATTTCTTTTGATTGCCATTATTCTTCTTTGATCATCAAGTTTTCACTAATATACAGCAGAGGTCAAGTTCAAAGCCTATGGACAATGGGGGGCTGCATATGTGACCAAGGAGAGGTGGGGCTGATGGATGGATGATTATAAGCTACATGTTCTGCTTTCAAGTGTTCCACTAGTAACCCAGGTGTTAGGGTGGGGGCTGAACAAATGGATCTGCTGCTGGTGAGAACCCACTAAATCACACATTAAGAGACTCCATGCTCTGAAACTGTGAAACTGGAGTAGTTTTCCAAAGCACATTTTTTTATAAGTTTAATATTTTTTGTTGTGTTAGCATTTAAGATTTATTTTAATGGTCTTAAAAAATACTGAAAAACAAGTAGCTAATGTCACATGAAATATTAGGTCACTGCATTTTTTCAATAGTTGATACTATTATATATTCAGATCCAATATATAAATTTAAAAAGCTCATATTGTCCTAAGTGTTCCTCTATTTAGAAAAGGTATCATGAATCTGGTTACCATATAGTACTAGAAAGAATGTCTTGCAGATACAGGCATATGCTATGCCCCCTCTGCATCTATTTTTGCCTCTATTTCCCATATAATACAGAACCAAAACATCACGAAGTTGGAAAAGGTCTGGAGAACCAATAATTTTCCTTTTCTTAAAGCTGTAGGTTTCCCTTTTAAAAATATAATTTGAGTAGCTACTTTCATGGAATCAAGAAAAGGGGGAAATGGCAACTAACATGTTTCTTCACCTTAGTGTAGGCAAATGAAAAAATCCAGTAGAGAACTTTATTCTTTCACATAGATACAAAGGACAGACTGAGATTTTACAATTCTGAAAATGATCATTGCAGCACTTACATTACATATTGACAAGACTCAACGTTGGGCTATCTTTTACCTTCAGTTCAGGACAGGACAGATGAGTAGGAATAAATGCCCTACATCGTGCTCTCCCAGGGACATGCCACTACTAGCTTTCTAAGGGCTAGAGTAACAACCTTAGTCTCCTGAAATTTTCATGGTCTAAAAGTATTTTGGTTTTAATTTTACTTGTTTTTATTTTCAACTTTATGCAGTTCCTAGAGAATCTGATTATCTAGGAGTGGGGCACAGAAATCTATATTTTACAAAATTCTCTGGAAGTTTCTGAAGCTCAGCCACATTTTGAGACCATTAACACAGATACTCTCCTATCCTTATTTCACTAATTCCCATTCTACTTCACTCCAACCCACAGCTTTCTGTTTATTATAATAATCTTCACTTTTTCTTTCCATTCCTGATTGTTGAATTTGCACACATCCTGTAATTAAGTAACTCATTTTAGGATACATTGAACATATACAGAAGTATCAATCAACAATTCTACTAAGGATGAAAGCAAGAGGGGAATAAGATGGCTTGGTTGTCATTGGTTGGGATTTTCTCAGATTTGGGCTAAAGATGGTTTTCTTTCTCCCCTCCAAAAAACCATTTGTATTGATTCTATGACCACATATAGAGATTAATAATTTTATTGAAATGTGTTATAACACTGAAAATTCTTCAGTGTTAATACTTAATACTTTAAGTTCCATTTGTGTTTCAGTTACTTTATGAAGATGGAATTCCATTTACTAAATGAAACATGGCCTCTCCCTGCATTAAGTGATTGTACTAATTCTGTTTCATAGGTTCTAGTCCTCAAGACTCATTATGTAATTAAAATAATATACTATAAAAGTGTACATTTCAAATGTGATAATTTTAGAAAATGATTAAAATTCTCCTTGGCTGATTACCTTTTTCCCTTAAAGAATACACTCTGTATTTTTATTATAAAACTTTTTATTATAGATTTAGAAAATACAGAAAAGCAACAGAAAATAAGCAAAGAAAAGTTATTTAAATCCTATCACCTAAAGATCTTCCAGTCTTTTTATCTCTTTTTTTCAAAATGGAATTATGCCAAACATATTTTTCATAAACAATTTTGTCCATTAAAAATCTGTCTTCGATCTCCAACACCCAAAAAAAAATCTTTGTGTCCACTTAAAATTTCATATATACATTTCCATATCATTTAATACATTCCTACATGATCATTTTCTAATGGCTGTATCTTATGCTGTTAAAAATGAACTATATGTCAACCATATCTCCTTTTGCTGTACATTTGATATCATTCCATTTTTATGCTACTATAAATTAATTTTGACCCACTGATTCATATCCATCCCCCCAAGACAGATTTCTGAATGTGGAACTACTGATTTAAACAGCATACACATTTTAAGGGTGTTTTGATAAGTACTATTACACTGGTCTTCAAAAATGCTGTTCTATTTTAACATTTCTCTAAGAAATATGAGTGCTCATTCCTCCAGAGCCTTATTGGGTACTCTCCTTTACCATTCTTAATTTGGCAATTTAATAAACATAAAAGAGTATTTTTTTTTTTCATTTCTTGACTTCCAAAGAAGTTAATGTTTAGAATCTATATATGCTTATTAGCCAGCTGTATTTCCTTTTTCGGTAACTTGCCTAATTATATTATTTGTTCATTTTTTCTGTGGAAAGTTTGGCTTTTTCTTATAGATTTATATGAATTCTTTATGTATTAAGGACATGAAACCTTTTTTGTTATCTATTACAAATATTTACTTAGTTGTGGGATTTTTGTCACTTACTTTTCAGTATTAATGGTTAATTTGATTTCTTTGTTCTTTTTCATAGATGCAATGTGAAAGACCATTCCCACTCGAGACCAGTTACTCAACTGTATTTTCTGATCTTTCATGATATCATTTTGACTATCACTTTAAACCATCAGAAATGTACACTGGTGTATAATATGAGGTATGGATTAAACTCCCCTGCCACAGTCTCAGTACAATTAATGAAAACAAGCCCTACTAGATCTGCACCCATCATTCAACACCGTATCTCTGAATGCACAATTTTGAACCACCCTCTCCTGTACTGTTTGCTCTAGCACCACTGGTTTCCTTGCAATTTTTAAACGAGACATACGCCCTGCTGAGAGCCTTTGCAGTGTGTTCCCTGGGCCCAAGGGCTCTACAAACAGATATTCATATGGCTACATCTCTCACTTCCTTTTGATCAAAACCTACCATATCAAGAGGTCTTCCTTGATTATCTTAAAAAAAATTCAGTTAATCTATTTTCAATTTCTTCTAATACTAGAATGTACTTGTTTCTTTTTCATCTGTTATAGTCATTATAGTAAAGGCTCCATGAGAAAAAAGGTTTATGTTCACTTTAACTTTATATCCCCAGGGCTAGAAGGGTGACCATGCCTACTAGATGCTCGATACTAATATGCTCAATGATAAATGAATCTTTTTTATTCCTCTGTTTCCATAGATTCATATATACTAGAATCTTTCAGAATAATAATTTCTTATTCACGTATATGTTAAGTTAGTACCTTATTTTAATTATTTCAACTTTAGAATACATTTTTGTATGTGGCATCACACTTGCCCCTCTACTCATTTTAAAAATGTAACTGACCAGAAGCATCTGTATTTTTTGATTAACTTTAGAATGACTGAATTTGTCAAGTCAGATAAGAACGTAGAAAAGATATGTCTGAAATTACGTTTAACTTCATAATTTAATTATGGGATGAACTGACATCTTTATAATATTTAAATAAACTATAAATTTCTGGTGTGTGAAATGTAATTTTGGATATTATGAAGGGATCATTGTTCTTAGGAAATATTTGCTGCAATATTTAATCATCAACTGTCATAATACCTGATTTATTTTTAAATAGTTCTATAAAAAACAATGCATAAAGAAAGTAATAAGAGAAAGATATGGGAAGAGGAAGAGATGGGCAAAGGAGGCAGGAAATGTAATGAACTGTTAATTGGTTAAGTCTAGGTAAAGGCAAAGACTATTCCTTAAGTAATTATTTCAATTCTCCTACTGTTCAGAAAAATTTCAAAATAAAAACCTGTTAGGAAAATATCAGTACTTAACACTGAATTTTATTAAATATTATATATATGTGTGTGTGTGTGTGTGTGAGAAAAGACTTAAAAAGAGGAGATAACCCCATACTATTAACCCATTCTTGCATTTCTGATAAAAATTCTAAGTCTTTGTACAATATATTAGTATGTTTAGTGGATCAAATGTACCCAAGAAAGCCTAGGAATGTAGCTCAGTGGTACGGCGCTTTCCTAGCATGTGTGAGACCCTGGATTTGATTCCCAGCACTACCAAAAAATATCATACAAAAGAATATTTAATATATTTTAGTATATACTTATTATGTTCATACTTATATTCAAAATGAAATTTGGTACTGGTTTTCTAATTGTGGGTTGTCAGTTTTGCTATCATGTTTATGCTACCTTTGTGAAATGAATTTGGAAGAATTCTACCTTTTTCAATGATTTAAAACTATATATATCATGAAGAGATCTACTTCTTGAAATTTGAAGAATGTGACCATAAAACTGCTTAGGTATCTCTCTCTTTTTCTGAGTACCAGGAATTGAACCCAGGGGTGTTTACCACTGAGCCACATCCCTAACCCTTTTTATATTATTATTATTTAGAGTTTTTATATTATTATTATTTAGAGTTGCTTAGGTCCTTACTAAGTTGCTGAGGCTGACTTTGAACTTGCAATTCTCCTGCCTCAGCATCCTGAGCAGCTGGGATTACAGGTGTGTGCTACCATGCCTAGCCCACTTGGGTATCTGTTGAGGAAGTTAATTCTTTAAAATGCCTTTTGTGAATCAGTGGTTTAACTTCTCTTTCTTCTTGGGTTAATTTTTTTCTCCCCAGGGCTTCACATATGTAGGAGGTTAGTTCTCTACCACTTAGCTACATTCCTAACCCTTCTTGGGTAAATTCTGAACCACTAATATTTTTCTAGAAAGTTGTCTATTTCAGGAAATTCACAAAATCAAAAAACTTAATATTATCCAGCTTTGTGCATATATAAAAAATATATATTTTCTCTCTCTTTTTTTTTTTTCTTTCGGTACTGGGGATTGAACCCAGGGGTGCTTTACCACTGATATACATCCCGGGGTCTTTTTATTATTTTTTTGTTTTGAAACAGGGTCTTGGTAAGTTGCTGAGGACCTTGCTAGGTTGCTGAAGCTGGCCTCGAATTTCTGATCCTCCTGTCTCCTCTCCAGTCACTAGGATTACCTGTATATACTAATAAAAAAGTACAAATTTTTTTCCTAGTAAAGGTACATTCTATTAACTACAACTTCAATTTTCTTATAAGACTATTATCTATAATGTATATCTACATATATAAGACTATTATCTATAATGAAGTATTGAAGAAAGAGGAGGAATTTTGTGTGAATTTGAAAATTTGTCTCATACCAATCATTTTCTAATACTTTGCACCAGGATTTAAGAACATCTTTATTTTTAAGGACACAAACATTGATACTAAGAATTAAAAAGCTATGTGTTTATGAGTTACAGCTATGGACACAGTATATTACTACAGTGGATCAGCCCCAAATCAGCTACCCAGCTTGAAGCTGAAACATCTATACACTTCAGAGTTTTACAAATTTCACCAGTTTGGCTGCTGAAATTTGCTCACCCCTTACCCTTATCTGTATAATGTAAGGTAAAGGATGACTTTTCTAACTAAATGATTTCCTCTTGGCCTTTACAGATGTCATTATATTTGCTTACTCCTCTGCTAAAAAATTAGGACTTCAACATTGTGTATAAAAAAGCATACATTTTAATGATGGCATGGGGATTTCCACAAATAGCAGTGACCAAAAAACTGAGGGAAATTTTAGATAAGGTGATAATTAAAATTTTTTTTATTAGTATTAAAGTGTTATTTTAATACTTAACATTTATTTATTCCCAACTCCAAAACTGCCACACTGAAGTTTACTAGTTACTAGTTGTTACATAATTCTCCTTTCTTGGTTCCAAGGAAATAGGATGAAGACTACCTTAATTGCTGGCATAAAAGAACATTGGGTATTTTAATGAAATGCTGTTGATTATTAGTCCTCAAGACTAAATCATAGATATCTCTAAACCTAAAAATAATCCTTATTATAGTACACTTAATTCTCTACTCTCCAAAAAATTTTAAAGTGTATTTTTGTTAGATAAACTTTTCTCAGACACATGTTCCAGTATTATCAGCACATTACTAAATTAGCTCACTATCATTTCCTTATTAAAAGAGGTAATAAGATTAAGTAACTTACAGCAGTGCCCAGTAAGCAAGCTCACAATTAGAATTTCTTCTTGCTGCAATTTAGTCACCTAACTTGTCATTTCATCTTTCACTTGTAGATGAGTGACTCATTAAAAAACAAAAACAAAAACAACATTTTGAGCTGGGACTATAGCTCAGGGGTAGAGCACTACCTAGTGTGTGGGAGGTCTGGGTTTGATCCCTAGCACCACAAAAATCAAAATAAAAATCACTTATACAAAGAAGCAACAATCCAATATGGATCAGAGATTTCTCAAGGACTGAAAGTAGTAATTATTAAAAATTTCTGACTCATAAATAATGGATTTAATATTTATAATTTCATTTTGTATTCAATAAAGTTGAATAATTCAGGAAAGCTAAAATAATGGGGAATTTGGGGGATTTAAGTTTAGAAAAGGTCATAAAAACATCAGTTTTACAAAGTGACATGTCTCAGGAACTCAAGCTGGGGATGAAGCGATCACCGCCATGGCATCATGATGGTCATATGTACCGTCGTGAGTGCCTCTTACCTGATACAAAGGGCCATCCTGAGAGCAGACTTGCGTAGCTGAGCAGTTCAGACACCGAAACTGCGGAGGAGATGAACTCATCAGATAAGAGGCATCCACAACTGGATACATATTTAAAACTGATTATTTAAAATATTTTAACGTTAAACAGTAAGCGTCAACATGATTAATTAAAAAAACACTGAGAAAATGATAGTTGATTTTGAAAAAAATAGATTTAATTACTTTGTGATTGGTAAAATTTTTAGCTTGAAGTAATTTTGGCAACTAGCTATGAGTAAGGTTAATATTTTGAAAATGCCAATATGGTATCCTACCCTTTCCATATCCTTTTCAAATACTAGTTCCTGAGAAAATCCTCACCTCTTGGTACATGAGGGCACTCTCTTTCTTCCATCCCTTCCTGCGATCAGTCTCTCCTAGGTCTCCTCTTCAACTACCCCTGAAAGCAGCACTGTTCAGTGAGATCAGAGCTCTGTGTGGGGCATGGAACTTCACTCAACCTATAAGGGATCCATTTTCTGTTTTATTTAGGTTCTTTATATTGCCCAAACTAGATTCTTAGCCTCCATATCTATTTTAACATCATTAGATTATGAGCTCCTTGAATATTTATATTTGCAATCTTAGATAGTTAAGGCCCAGAACTGACACACAGCAGCCACTCATTGTTTTATGAGTAAATTAATGAATGAATATTTTTTAAACTACCAAGTAGAATCATTTGTAAACCCACTACCTTTGAACAGTTTAACCACATGTGAAATCATTACTGACTTCCAAAATATGCTACAACTTGTTAAATACAAATATAATTTTCATTATAATGGGACTATAAAACAATATGTATACTTAAAATCATGCATATATGAATTCAACATTGCACATTCTTCAAAATGGAAAAATTAAATACATGAAGGAATTGTAAATAAACCTGAATATTTCTAACTTCCCAGAGTAGATTTTAAAAGATACACTTTGATTATAAATTTCCTATTTCCCCAAAATACTTTAGCAATTTTTTTCTTTAGAAGCTGGTCCTTGATTTTGAGTACTGTGCTCATCAGTATGCTGTGAAATGTGCCCGGTGGTATGATCCTTTAGTGACGTCCTTTTTCTCGTAGAGTTCCAAAAAAGAGTTCTCAAGCACTGATCTATTCAACTTTTCCTAACCAGACTAGTTGCACAATGCATTCTATAAGAATAGAGAGTTAAAGTGGAAAAAGGCAATTTCACTAGTTCTTCTCTTTTCTATTAGTCTCTTTGGTATCAAGATGGTATCTTTGCTTTTCCTAAAACTGCCTAATAATAAAAAATAAGTCAAAGAAAGATAAGCATGGTATAGTCACTTCTGTGCTGAACTAGCAAAAGATTCTTGAGAAGAAAAGGCTGTGATGACAAAAGGACTGAACAGAAAGATACTGACAGAGGTCAGAGGTGGAACCAAGTGAAGGAAGAGGGAACTATGATCATAATGAAAGTTAACATACATGAGCTATTACTAAGATAATTAACATTATATCAGGCACTCTGCTAGGAACTTGAATATATAATATTTCATTAATTCTTGTTCAACTTTTCAACACAGGTACTGGTACTTTAATTTTTAAGGATCAACTAAGGAAAACTAGGAAGCAGGACACATCTGGGAGAAAATTACTGCAACCTATATAAGATAAGATTCATATACAGAATATATAAAGAATTCCCAGAAGCCAATAAGAAAAAGACAAACATAAAAAAAAGACAATGAATATGAAAGTTCACAGATGAAATCTAAGATTGATAATATGCAGTGTTGGTGAGGATGTCAGAAAATGGGCACTCCCTTGTACATTACTGGTATGATTACAAACTGTTAAACCTTTTTAGAGAACATTTTTTCATTATCTCTCAATTTAACATATGCACACTCTGTTGTAAACGTACTTCTAGGAATCCAGACAATGGATATGCTTGCACATTGCAAAAAAATATATGTACCAGAAAATATATGGCAATGTATATGTCAAAAAACTTAAAAAACCCAAAATGTCCACCATTAAAGTGTTACATTCATACATATTGAGTTTTATCACTACATTAAAAAGAATTATTTCAAAGTTTATTGTTTCTCCACAAGATTTATTTCCAAGAAAGAAAAAGAAGTTGCAAAATAATACATATGGTTCATGTTTCAAAAAACTGTGATGAAGAGGATTCAAGTATTAGATTGATGATGACATTAGATGACTGAGTCCCTTCTGAATTAATTCTATACCTTCAATTTATAGATGTGGAAGCCAAAGAACAAGTAAGTAGGCATAGATCACACTAAAACCCTATTACTCAAGGATGGTTAAAGATCAGATGCACTGGCACCTCCTGGGAGCTGTCTAGAAAGGCAGAACCACGGGGCCTGTCCCAGACTGAGTCAGTATCTATTTTACCAAGATCCCAAGATGATTTATATTTGGATTAAAGTTGGAGAAGACTGTTTATTTATTTTTTTTAAGTAAGAAGCAAAACATCATGGTCATCCATGAGTACAAGAAATCCTGCAGTGGCAATATTATTAAGAACTGAAAATTTTCTAAGAGGTCTCTAAGTTTGACTGGATGTTTGTTTTGATTCCTAAAGATAAAAAATCTTTCAAAAACACATCAAAATGGAGAAATGGGTCCAGGAAGGGCAGGGGCTAAAGAAAAGGGGCTATGCTTGAAGTGGAACTACTCCGGGATAGAGGAAAACAGTGGTACAGAAGTGTGTGGTGCAGGGAGACACCCCACTACTTGAGGACTGCAGGCAAAATTAATTTTCCTGAGACTTCTCCAGAAGGGTAGGAATGGGACAAGGGAAGTGGTGATCTGAATATGGAGTAGCCTTGCCAGAGGTGACACAAGGAGGAAAGAAAACTACAGATTTACTAAGACATAGACAAAGGGTATAGAACATATGAGGAAATCTCCAACAACCCCAAATACAATGAAAAACTATAAAGATGCCAATTCCTGAGAAGCAACCTAGAAATATAACTCACTGCCAATCACAATCCCATTCAACAGTTCATCAGGAAGAATGGGTAAAACTAGACAAAACAACTTTTTAAAATGTTTTCGCCCCAATAGGTACTAACATACATCATAAAGCAACTTAGAAGGTCTATTTTCTTTATAAGACATGTTAGTGTGGACTCAATCAAAATTATTCCAAAGAAAACGGACAATTTTCTAAAAGGGATTTCACAGGGATGTTATATAATCAGCTTTTTAAGAAGCTATATAATGCGTAATACTGGTTCATAATAAGACCTGCTCGAAAGAACAAGAATGTCCAGAAATATATACAGATGTGTATGTTTGTACACATACATATACATGTATACATTTGTAGATAATGTTGATATCTTGAAATAAGGTTAAGGTATTGATTATTCAATAAATTGTATTTCTGATTTAAAAAAACTTTAGAGTTAAGACCTGTGAATATGGGTGTGCAAATAAATTGATCCCAGGAGGTATAGTAAAATGTTTACTATAAGAAAGTATAAGCAGTGAAAGAACCACATTGCAGTCATTAGTTTAGGAAAACAACTCCAGCACAAAGCACAGCTAGTTATCAATGGCAGTAGGCAGAATAATGAGCTTTTAGACATCTTGGTCTCTTGATGGCAGAGATGGGAAGGGATGAATCACAAAAAAATAGGCTAGTACAGTCTTACTGAAGAAATGATGGTTTTATTACTACTGCTATATTTGTCCAGGTCACGCTTCTACCAGAATTCATCTAACCATAACAATTTTGTACTTAATTGGAACCTGAGCAAGAATTTAAAGGTTTTTTTTTTTTTTAACAGAAAACAAATGAGAAATTGATATTTGAATAAATGAAAGTATCTTTAGGATAATTTTTGCATAACTACTACTTTATAAAACAAAATTTTCACTTAATTTAGTCTTCAAACAAATGTATAGGGAAGTGTGTGAGGTGCTAGAGATTCACAGTGAACAAATGAAAATCTTTTTTTTTTTTTTCTATACCAGGGATTGAATCTAACAGCCCTTAACCACTGAGCCACATCCCCTGCCCTCTCTATTGTTTTAAATTTTGAGACTGGCCTTGAACTTGCACCCTCCTGCCTCAGTCTCCTGAGTTGCTAGAATTACAGATGTGTGCCACCATGCCTGGCTAAAATCTCAGTTTTTAGATTACATTTTAGTTAGGGGACAAATAATAAACATATAAATAAGAGGCACAGCATGTCAGATGGTTTTAAATAACCATGAAAAACAATAAGCATGTCATCTGGAGAGGAAGCTGTAATTTTAAGGGAGATCAGAGACCTCACTGAGGTGACAAAGAAGCAAAATTATTGAAGTAAGGAGTGTAAAGGAACTATTGGGATGAATACCTGGCAAGGCGCTGCAAGTAGGGCAGGCTTGAGAAAGCACAGAAAACACTGTCTGGAGGGCTGTGAGCCAAAGGGAGAGGAAATGGTTATGTCGGAGAGGGGAGCCAGGATAACTGTGTGGGCCATCTCTGTGGGTCTCTGGAAGGACTTTGGCTTTTATCTAAATGATACTGAACAGGATGGCACAAAGTGACATGTCCTCTAGCTTTGGTGCCAGGGGAGGAGAGCATGTAGGTAGGGTAGAGCCCTGCTGGGAGACTTTCAGAATCATTATGGAGAATGGCCATGGTGGGTAAGACCCGAGTAGTAGTGAGACACAGCAGGACTGTGATTCTAGTATTTTGATGGCAGTGGTTAGAATTTGCTAAAGATGAGTGAAAGAAAAAGAATATAATCAGGGCTGATTTCAGGAATTTTGGTTTGAGCAATTGGAAAAATGAAGCTACCAATCTCAAAACCACTGAGACTATGAAGACTGCAGGAGATACAGGTTTGGAGAAGAACAACCAAAGAACCAGGACTGTCATGAAAAAAAGAAAAGAAAACAAATAGACTAATATATTACTTTACTATTGTACTAGATGTAAAAGATGGTAATTTTTCTTATTGTTTAGTTTTTCACTTGAATGATAAAATATTGAATTACTTTTTGAACTTTTATTAACATAAGACTTAACTAAAGAATTCAAACTATTCAGAAATGTGTGATCAGAAATGAAATTACAGCAAAAACTGATTTAACTGATAGTCTATTAACAAAAAAGATTTCTGCAAATTAGATCTGACTTTAAAATAACTGTCAGTGTTGGGCCACTTTGGGCAGGGATCTTGTAGAAGGATAGGTGAGCACCAGAAGAGGCCTCACAGTGATGGCCATTTACATCTCTTTTAATCTTCAGGAAAATCTATTCATAATGATGACTATCAGCACTAAAACACTAAAATGTTCACTGAACTACCAACGAAAGCTAAAAGTACATTCAATACAAGGTTAATGCTACGTGTAATATTACAATATTCCTTGCCCAACAGTACTGGCTAAGAGAACTTACTCTTTCCGCAATATGCACCTGGTATATGAAACATTTTGGTTTTAATGCTTAAAACAAGAATAATTCATATACAACCCTTTAAAAACACTATAAAATGTCACAGAGAAGCAAGTAGTTATTTACGAAATACAAAGACAACTGTATTTTTTTAAAAAATGAACCCCAAAGAGATTTGATGAGTTCTTAGAGATCACACAACTAGTTGGTAACTGACACTAGGTGCTCTTTTTTTCTTCCTGGTTTTGAACTACTTTTTGCTATGGCTAACGCATTCAGCTTCACAAGGAAGGCTTCACCCATATGAAACTCAAATAGGAAAAAATTTTGATTTAAGAAATTAGGTGGTTCATTTATTATTACATCATATCAAGACATTTATTCTGATAAACAGTTAAATGTCTTACCCGCTGAATAGCATAACAGTAATTTTTTGATGTTTGCTTTATAACAGTTCTAAAGATAATTACATTCAATGAAGTATGTTTGAACTACTCAACCCCTGTTATATCTGGATTTTATATTACCTATTCTTGGGGGAGGTAACATTTCTTAATTTTGTTTTATTTTATGAATAATTTATAATAAAATGTAATAAAACCTATTTACAAAGTAAAAGCATTACATTACTCAGAGTTGAAAAGTATGGCATCGTACCATAAACACCACAGAAACTTAATGTCTTAAAGGTGACCTTAGAAGTTATCTAGTCCAACTTTTCAGTCAATCATAATTAGGGCTTATTCATCACTCAGATCATAAAGAGAATTTCTGGTAGCATTTCTGAATATTCCTTACTCCCACAAATCAATCTTACAAACCCTAATGCCTCAAATTTCCCTAATATCCCATGTTACTTAAACTCTGGTGTACTCAAACCTAAATTAAGACTATTCAAAAACAGAGTTCAAAATACAAAATTTTCTTTTTTGGGTTTTCTTAGGTTTTCTCCTTTAAATAATTTTTCATGGGGCCTGGGCATATTAATTGAATTCTGGTATCAGACACCACAGCAAATTCACTTACCCTTAGGCCTGATTTTATACTTTCAATGTAAAGGAGGTACCTGAAAAAGAGATTATCCAGATTCTACCCTATATGTCCCCTTTATCACAACTGTAAATAAATTCCATTCCCACTCTATGTACTTGTAAGTTCCTATCAATTACTGAGCTTTCAAAAAAATGTGTCATCTATCTTGAGGTTAGCAGAATCCTGAGCATATTTAAATGGAGTTTTAAACTCACCTTAAAAAACAAAAACACATATAACACAGACATTGGTCTTGTAATTGGACCAGCTTTTTCAGAGTGCTGGGAGAAACAAAAGGAACCAGTTTCTTCTCCTTCTTAAATCAGGTTTTTAAAAAATTCCTAAGTAATATTATTAAATTTTAATAATATAGTAGCATATAATTAAATATACACATAGGTAAATATAAAAGCAATTTACGTTTTCTCCTCTTAGTCGCCATCTTGTCATATAGATGAATTCCATAGTATGATCCTTCCCCATAATTTCACCATTGCACAGCACATCCAACTTTAAAAAGAATAGTTACAGATATATTAACATAAGTATTTTCAATTCATAAGTTTTACACATTTTTTTCAAATTTCAATTTTTTCAATAACAAAATAGAACTATTCATTATTTAAAAGAACACTGAATATTTTTATTTTCTACCACTTTTCTTTCTCACACAGTATTAACAATTCAGATATAAGTAACATGAAGCACTGTTTATCTTGTCTCACATAATCTGGATCTCAAGTTCATACACATAATTTATAAATGCAATAAAGGTCTTCTTAGTCCACATATCTGTGCAACCTTAGAGGTTTTAGACATACTTCTGTGACTGCCCCTTGCTGAATGAGAACAAACTATAGCAAGCTCACAGTTCCTTACAGCTTCTCTGGCTTCTAAATTCAACTCTCAGAATCCTTTAGACTTTCCAAGATTGAAAGGGGTTACTTAGTTTGGATTTAAAGAGGGTAATGAACGTGGATACGGTAATTTATGGAACCTTTAAGGTTTATAAGAATTTCTAGTAATTACTGATAACTAAATTGACACAACATTTAGGACTATAGCACAGGTCTGTGTGTTCTAGGGCTACTTGGTTGGTAACTTGCACCACAGTTACAGTATCCTCTTCTTTCCATGCATGAAATGTCAAAAAGGGTTACACTAATAAATGCTCATTTTTGGTCTAGGTTGCAGTAACCAAAAAAAACCCCAAATCCTTGTGAAGGTCACAGGAACTCTGGCTGTTGTTCATTAATTTGACAAAGCATAGTTAAACATATCTCTATAAATAACATTTCAATTCTCCAGCTATTGAAATCAACTAGTAAGATTTCATAAGTGTGAAGAGGAGTCCTACAGAATGAGTTCTAAGTAATTCTCTGTCTGGCTCAATAGAAACTACAGCTTTGAATTTTAAGTCTAAAACAAACTTAGTCCCAATTATATTAGACATGTGAAAGTGAATTATTGATCTTTTGATGATTTATGGTGACTCATCAACTTCAAAATGTTTTTCAGACATCATTTTATTAACTCTTAAAAAGGACAAAGTAGATAATCTCCTTTTCTTTATATTGCCTATAAAATTCACAAGCAAAGAAGTAAAGGAATTTATGTAGGATGCTATTACTAATCATTTAACAACTAAACTAAACTATCCTGCCCAATTACAAAACTGTAAAAGAAGTTTTAGCTGTCAGGCATTTCATTAAAACATCCTCCAACATGCCAGGCAGCAAAATAATGGGAGACCAATCAATATTTCTATGAAATCATAGGAAAATTCTTCGGGATAGATAAGAACTGTCTCTTTTCTTTCCATCTTTGTCTGCAGACAAATAAAAAACTGCCAGAAGTAATACAGACAGTAAGTGTTCCTAGCTCTAACAACTTTCTGAACAGAAACTAGAAATTGGTAACTAATGAGTAAGACTTAAAAAGTAAGGAGATAAAACTGTACATGGTATTTTGCAAGAAGAAAATAAAATGTAAAACCAAATCATAAAAATGAGTTCACTGTCTATTTTTCACTGTGTTTCCATCTATAAATTGTTATCTTTTACTTTTACTAATCACTGGGCTCAAAAACCTAATTGTTGCAATTTGGTGCTGGGAATTAGAACCCAGGGCCTTGTGCTTGTGAGGCAAGCACTCTACCAACTGAACTATATCCCCAGCCCCCATAATTGTTGCAATTTTAAACACAAAAATTGATGTCTCTAGAATTTTTGTTGTGTGATTGTTGGACCAAATAAAAATAATAATAAAATAACCCAGACCCTAATTAGTCATCAGAGAAAAATTAAGTTTAAAATCAAAGGCTTCCTTTAAAATGGACTTCATACTTGTCAATGCCTGTGTTCAAATTCTATCACATTTTATTTTTCCTATGGTTACTGTTTATTCTCTGAACACATTATATGCTACTTATGATCAATATTGGGGCAATTTGCCTTTCTGATTAAAGTGGTAAATTGCATTGTGCAGATGTAATATGTTATTTTAGCCTAGTGGTAAATAATATCATTTTTGCATACATGAAATTATATATTATATAAATGGAATATTATATTCTAAAAATTAAATTCTTATAAGAAAATGAAAGTTTCCACAAAATTAATTTGAATATATTATGTTAAAACTCAGTCCTTGTGTTAGAATTTTATTTCAGAAGAGAATTATCAAAATAAGCAAGGTTAGACATTATTTAACTTACCTCATAAGAACTTGGAAGTTTTAGTTTTAAACTTAGAAATTTTTTAATAGTTCCCACAGTTACACGTGTAGAACATCGAATGAATTTCTTCATTAGACCCTAAGGAAATAAATAGCTAATTAAAACATTCTACTTTAATTTTTGTGAACCATTTTCACTATACTATCATTTTGAGTATTTTCTAAATGCTTTGTGAGAACATTTCAATTTACAGCTCTTTATACTTGTAAGTAAAAATGTTCCTGGTTCTCAGGCACTGACAAGACATTCTTCAAAAAAGTATGAGTATGTACTCGAGGAAAATCTTGGCAAAAAGACAATATACTTATTACTAAGACATTTTAGTAAACAAAACACCATGAGTTTAAGTAAAAATAACAAAAGAAATGTCACAAAAAGCATGCAAATATTTTATTATATAATATCACTTCTGAAAGCACTGGAGACATTTTCTAAACATGATGCCATAACTTAAATGATTTTAGAAATAGCGTGATTTCAAATGAGATTCTGAGGAGTCCCGTCATGCAACAGAGAGAGGCCAGTTAGGTCACAACATGAGTCAGCAACTAAAAGTTGTATAGAAAACCATGTCCCCCAAGGGGCTACAATAGTACTTCACTGAAAAAAACTGTTCAGGGTGCCCTGCTGTGTCTCATTTGTAAAATGCAGAGTAGCACCAATTCACTCTTTAAGCATGAGCATCTTTAAGACATAAGAATATCCCAGAATAGATATTCAAACTAAAAATGAAACAAAATGAGATTATAAACATTATAAACATGTGAACCAATATGTGAAACAAAATTATATCCCACTACCTGAAAAGTTATCTGAACACTGAAACAAAAACAAAATACAATGGAATCTTAAAGACACAAAGTATTACTCCTATTGGGTCAGCATCCAGAACAATACTGTATTTTTAAATTCACTAAGTCAAAAGTAGAACTATTTCAGTTAATGTTCACTTCCTAGTAAAACACAGTTCTTGGCAAAGATTAACAGAAACAAATCCACAAATGACACTTGATCACAATTCAAATGGTAAAGTATTCATTAAAAGAAAATAAATGAGTTGAAAGTTACATTGAAAGTAAAACATACTCTACTCATTTCAAATACAAAGATGGGATTACAAAGACAGCATTAAAGCAAAGGGATGGGTATTCAGTTCCAGCTTCCTTCTCTTATCTGTTCATATCATCTCAACTACTCCAAGCTTTACCATCAATTTTCTTTCTACTCCAAATATCCTATTAAAGAATCATTAGTATAGTTTTGCAAGTTTCAGTAAAGTCAAAGCATGTGAGGGCACTGGAAAACCTTTAAATGTAATCTCATCTGCAGAAGAATCTTGATATCATTGCAGAAATGACCTTGATATCACTACTCGATCTTTCAGAAAATATTAATCTTTTAGAGATGTCAGAAGAGTTTTAAAGCCACATTTTAAAAATGGGTCAAAGGCTTGTTTCTGAAATTTATAATTCAATAAACTTTGACATCAATCTAACAAAACTCCAGTCTGAATTGTTTAAGAGTTGATTTGTAAGTACCTAGAAAATAAAAATATTAATGACTAAGCATTTTCCCTTTCTAGGAACACTTTATTATGATACCTATTCAACCTTGTTCTGTTTCCTAGCAAAGTACACCTGGGAATTGCCATGCAAATGTCTGAAAAGTAACTGAAGCCTTTTAAGAAGGGCAATGTCAGTTGAGAGTACTCAGATGATGAGAATGGGTAGGGAGAACCTCAAAGAGATGACCCTGAGCTGTGCTTCCTCCCCACCATTTTTAATTTATGACACACGTGGAAAATGGAAACATTTGTATTATATATTGTGGTTTGAAGAGAGACTGCTAGGAGGTAGACCTGCTCAGATGTCCAGAGGGGTTCAATATTTTAGGAACAACTGTACACTTGAAGAAATATTATAGAATTGGGAGACTTTTTGTGTTTCAAGAATGTAACCTTCCATCTCCATGGTACAACACCCTTGCTTTCTATTCTGTCCCTTTCAACTGAGGCCAGAAAAAGAATTAAAAAATGTTTCCTGCCTACTTCTAAATTCATTACCCTAGAGGTTTAAAAAAAATCATTTATCCTTTTGTTTTTGAAAAATTGAAAGACCACTGTCTGAAATAAGAGAGTGGTCTTTACTGCAAGTTAAATGGGCCTAAATATAGTTCTGGGATACAACTCAACAAAGTTCTAGTCTTTATGATAAAGATGATAAGGATTCTTGAGTTTTTGTTTTTTAAACTCAGACCCCTTAAAATATTTTTCTCTCATCTTCAGAATGTTATGGTTTATATCTCCACCAAAGTAACTGACAAGCTTGACACTTTTAAAAACTAAACCACAATACAAATGCAATAAAATTCACCATTTAAAGTATATAATTTAGTAGTTTCTATACCATTCACAAAGTTATATTACTATTATCTAATTCCAAGACATTTTTTATCATTGTCAAAAGAAATTCCTTACCCATTAGCAGTCATTTCCCATTCCTCTTTCTCCTCAAGCCTCTGATAGCTGCTAACTCTACTTTCTCAATGAAATCACTGAGTCTGGGTATTTTATACGAAGGGGCTCATTCAATATGTGGTCTTTGTGTCTGGTTTTCTTTCACTTAGCTCAGTGTTTTCGAGGTCCAACCAGGTTGTAGCACAAATAAATACTGCATTCACGCTTATGGCTGAACAATATTGCAATGGGTGCATATATTACATTTTGTTTATCCATTGGTTGACTGATGGACATTTGGGTTGTTTTCACTTTTTGACTATTATAAATAATTCTATGATGAAAAAAAATGTGTGTACATATATATGATATATATTTAAATATATACATACATACGAGGTTTTGTATGAATGTTTTAAATTTTTATATGATCAATATTCTTAGGAGTAGAATTGATAGGTCAAATAGTAACAATCATGCTTAACTTTCTGAGGAATTACTGAATTATTTTTCACAGTGGCTATACCATTTCACCAATATACGAGAGCTCCAATTTCTCCACAGTCGCCTCCCTAACATTTATTACTTTCCTAGTGGGTGTGAAATGGTATCTAATTTTGGTTTAGATCTGCAGAGCTCTAATGACTAAGGATGGTTCATCATCTTTTCGTGTGATTATTGACTATGTGACTATTTCTTTTGAAAAGATGTCTGTTCAAATCCTTAGCCTATTTTAAAAGTTAACCTTTTTGTTGCTGATTTGTTAAGAGTTCTTTATATATCTAAATACTGAAACCTTATTAGACATGTGAATTACAAATATCTTTTCCCATTCATGTTTTTTAAAAATTTTCTTTATAGCATACTTCAATGCACTGAAGTTTTTAATCTTGATGAAGTTCAATTCATCTAGTTTTTCTTTTCTTCATGTGCTTTTGTGAACATTTCCAAGAATCTACTGTCAAATCCAAGGTCATGAAGATTTATCCCTACATTTTCTTCTTAGAGTTTCACAGTTTTTGCTCTTTAGATATTTAATCAATTTTAGATTAATTTTTTTATGTAGTGTGAGACAGGGGTCCAACTGTACTCTTGTGCATGTAGATAATTCATTTGTCCCAGTACCATTTGTTGAAAAGATACTCTTTTCCCTTGAATTATCTTGGTTCCCATGTAAAAAATAAATTCACCACAGTTGTATGGGTTTATTTCTCACTCTCAATTCCATTTTGTTAATATACATGTTATGTCAGTGTAACTATTTTGATTACTGTAGTTTGAAACCAAGTTTTGATATTGGAGTTGAGTCACTAAACTTTGACTGATCTTTTTTTGTTTGTTTTTGTTTTTTAGAGACAGGATCTCACTAAGTTACTTAGGGACTCATTAAATGGCTGATGCTGGCTTGGAACTTGCTATCCTCCTGCCTTAGCCTCCCAAACTGCTGGGATTGCAGGCATGCACCACCTGGCCCAGCTGATCTTTGCTCTTTGAAGATTACTTTGACTATTCTAGGTCCCCTGGTTTTCATATGACTTTTGGGATCAGCTGTAATTCTTGCAAAAAAGGCAGTTGGAATTCTGGTACAAGTTTCATTGGATCTGCAGAGAGATTTGTGTAGTACTGCTATTTTAATCCATAAACAAGGGATGCCTTCATTTATTAGGTCTTTAATTATTTTTGACAATGTTTTCTAGTTTTTGATTAAATATATTCCTAAGTATTTTATTCCTTTTTTTTTTTTTGTCTTTAGACTTCATTTGCTGAAACCTTTATTTATTTATTTATTTAATTTATTTTTTTTGCAGCAATGCAAAGAGAGAGCCTACAGAGTGGGAGAATATCTTTGCCACTCATACTTCAGACAGAGCACTAATTTCCAGAATCTATAAAGAACTCAAAAAACTCTACACCAAGAATACAAATGACCCAATCAACAAATGGGCTAAGGATATGAACAGCCACTTCACCATGTGAACAGAATGTTCACCATCTTTAGTAATAAGAGAAATGCAAATCAAAACTTCCTGAAGATTCCATCTCACCCCAATTAGAATGGCGATTATCAAGAATACAAGCAACAATAGGTGTTGGAGAGGATGTGGGGAAAAAGGTACACTCATACATTGCTGGTGGGGCTGCAAATTAGTGCAGCCACTCTGGAAAGCAGTGTGGAGATTCCTTAGAAAACTTGGAATGGACCTACCATTTGATCCAGCTATCCCACTCCTTGGCCTATACCCAAAGGACTTAAAATCAGCATACTACAGAGATACAGCCACATCAATGTTCATAGCTGCTCAATTCACAATAGCCAGACTATGGAACGAACCTAGATGCCCTTCAATTGATGAATGGATAAAGAAACGGTGGTATATATATACAATGGAATATTACTCAGCTATAAAGAATAATAAAATTATGGCATTTACAGGGAAATGGATGAAATTGGAGAATATCATGTTAAGTGAGATAAGCCAATCTCAAAAATCCAAAAGACGAATGATCTCACTGATAAGCAGATGATGACACGTATTGGGGGGTGGGAGGGGGGCAAGAATGGAGGAAGGAGGGACTGTATAGAGTGAAGAGAGGTGGGAGGGGTGGGGGGAAGGAAAAAAAACGGAATGAATCAAACATCATTACTCTATGTAAATGTATGAATATGCAAATGATATGCTGTTACTATATGTACAAACAGAAACAACATGTATCCCATTTGTTTACAATAAAAATAAATTAAAAAAAAAGAAACTTTAATTCTTTTTGATGCTACTCTAAGTGGAATTGTTTTAATTTCATTTTTGGGTTGTTTATTCCTAGTTTATTCATGATTTGCATACATTGATTTTTATCCTGCCAACTTGCTCAACTTATTAGCTATTAGTTTTTCTGTGGATTCCCAAGAGTTTTCTATACATAAGACTACTTCATTTGCAAATACTTTTACTTATTTTACAGTCTGGATGGATCCCTTTTTCTTGTCTATTTGTTCTAGCTAGAACATCTAGTACAACACTGAATAGAGGTGATTAGAACAGAAATCATTGTTTTGTTCCTGATTTTACAGAAGTTTTCAGTCTTTGACCATTAATCCTAAGTTTTACATGGATGTCTTTATCTGGGTAAGGACGTTTCCTTCTAATTCCTAGTCTGTCAAAAAAAGGATGATGAATTTTGTCAAATGCTTTCCTTACTCTATGAGAAGATCATGTAGTTTTTTACCCCTGTACTTTATTAATAGGATATTAATTAATTGATTGATTTTCATTATGTTGAGTTAACCTTGGCTCTGGTATATATTCTTTTCTATATGCTGTTAGATTTAGTCTGCCAACATTTTGTTGAGGAGTTTTGTATCTATGTTTATGAGGAAAATTGGTTCATACTTTTTCTTTTCTAAAACTTTTTTTTTTTAACATTTGCAAAACTGTGATTAAAAAACACATCACATTGAATGGATTAAGGAAATATGGAATACATAAACAATGGAGTTTTACTTGGCCATAAAGAAGAATGAAATTCTGGAATTTGCTGGTAAATGGATGGAAATGGAGATCATGCTAAGTGTAGTGAGCCATATTCAGAAAATCAAGGGTTGAATTTTTTTTTTTTTATCATAGATGGAAACTAGAGAGAAATAAAGGGGGAAAAAAGAGGGAGAGGGAAAAGGGGATATCATAAAGATATAGGGAACATCAGAGGAGCAGAAGAAGGAAACTGAAAAGGAAGTTTGGGAAAGGGGAGGAAATGCAGAATGAATTCAACAAAATTATGCTATGTGCACGTATAAATATACCACAGTGAATTCCACTTTTATGTATATCTACAAAGCACAAATAAAATAAATAAATACACAAGTAAAAGGAAGATCAGTAGAGCACAGGAAGACAAATGGGAGAGAGAAGGGAGAGGAGGGGGAAAGAGGGGACACTGGGGACTGAAATGGAGTAAGTAAAATTCCACACACATATGATTTTGTCAAAATGAACCTGACTACTATGACTAACTATAATGTACCAATAAAAGAAATAATACATAACATAAAATTGACTATCTTAACCATTTTTAAGTATATCATTCAGTAATGTTAAATATACTCACACTGTTGTGAAACAGAAGTCCACTACATTTTCATCTTGCAAACCTGAAACTCTATACCTATTAAACAACTACTACCCCTTTCACCTACCCTTCAGATCCTGGTAACCACCATTTTATTTTCTGTTTCTATTAATTTGACTACCTCACATAAGAGAAATCATATAGTGTGTCCTTGTGTAACTGGGCTATTTCACTTAGCACAATGTCCTTTGAGTTTATCCATGATGGAGGATGAAACAGGATTTCCTTAAAGCTCAGTAAAATTCCATTGTACGTATATGCTACATTTTGTTTATCCATTCATCTGGTGATGGACATTTAGGTTGCTTTACTTGTTGGCTATTGCGAATAGTGCTGCTATGAACATGGGTGTTCAAAAAGCTCTGAGACAGGTTTTCAAATTTTTTTGGATATATATATCTGAATTGTGGATCATATGATAGTTCCATTTATAATTCTTAGAGGAAATACCATACTGTTTTCCATAATGATTACACCATTTTAAAATCCCACCAACAGAACATAAGGGTTTCAATTTCTCTACAGCATCCGAAACACTATTTTCTGTTTCATTTTCATTTTCTCAAAATAAAACAAAAACAAAAAACAAAACAACAACAACAAAAAGGGTATAGTACCCATCCTAATGAGTCTGAGGCAATGTTTTATTGTTGTGATTTGCTTTCTTTGGTTAGTAATATTGGCTATTGTATATCACATTTAGAGAAATGCCTATTTAAATCATTCGCCCAATTTTTAATCAGATTGCTTCATTTTTTTTTTTTTGGTTAAGTTGCAGAGTTCTTTATATGTTCTGGATATTATCTCCTTCTCTGAGATATGATTTGCAAGTATTTTCTCCCATTCCACAGGTGCCTTTTCATTCTATTGACCATGTCTTTTGATGCATAAAAGTCCCATAGTTTTTTCTCTTACTGTAACATCTTTGAGTCGGTACCAAGGTAATACTGGCCTCAGAGAATGAGTTGGGAAATGTTCTTTTCTCTTTTATCTTTTGGAAAATTTTGTGAAAGACTGGAGCTAATTCTTTAAATGCTACCACTTCATCTCTTTTACTTGCTATTTATCTATTCAGTTATTCTATTTCTTCCAGGGTCAGTTTTGGTAGCTTTTATATTTTAAGGAATTTTCCATTTCATTTAGACTATGTAATTTGTTGGCATACAATAGTCCTTACAATCACTTCTGTTTCTACAAGGTTGATAGTTATGGCTGTTTCATTCTGATTTTGATAAATTCATTCTTTTCTCTCTCTTTCTCTCTCTGGTTCATTCAGCAAACAGTTTAACAATTTTGAATTTTGTTGATCTTCTCAAAGAACAAACTTTTGGTCTTTAAAATTTTTCTTTTCCTATTGTCTACTATATTCTAATCTAATCTTTATTCCTTCTGCTTGATTTTAGTTTTCTTCTTCTTTCTATTTTTAGGGTATAGACTGAATTATTAACTGAGACCTTTTTTCTTGTGTTAGTCACAATATCACTGTGTATGCAGCAAACCTCCTATACTCAAATCAGATTGACAACTTTGCTTTATTCTTCACTTCTTGCTTGTGCAGAGACTCAAGGTCAGCAGTAGGTACAAGCTTAGGGCCTTCTCTTGTCTTCCCTGAGCATGTACACAACCCTATGACCTTCTAGATTCTAAGGAATGTGCCAGAACTTTTCAAAGCTCCTACTGACATCTCATTCTCCCATTTTTCTCTTAAGGTTAGTCTACTGACTGCCTATGCCTCAGACAATCAGGAAGTTAAAGTATGTTTCTATAATTATTTTGGCAAATGCCCCTTCTTCCGACTCTTAGAGGAAACCTTTTCCACTGGACAAGTTCCAAGTCAGGTCAGATACAGACATCTTTGAAAGTGGGGCTTTCCAGGAAACAACGAGAGAGGACAAATATTGAAATTTTTTTTTTTTTTTTTTTTTTTTTTTTTTTTTTTAGTAATGAGACTGAAAGAACTTCACCTGTTTTGCCCCCTTGGTGTCTAAGAGGCTGCAATAGGAAAGCAGGCTGTTAATTTTTTCAAGGCCACTGCAGAGCTGGAAAGTAGGGGATGAAACTAAAGCAAGTTAAAATGACACAAAGCCTCCTGTTTTCACAAGACAGCCATCTTCTTGATTAAATGCTCCATGGGCTGCTGTAAACCTTTGGTTAAGTATCAGATCTCTGAAAAATTGATCCTAAAAAAATGTTTCCAGCTTTTTCATTACTTCTATGGAAAAATCAAATTTTTGTGGAGGTTCTTACTCTACTGTTTTTACTTACATCCTGTTTTTGACTTTTATATTCATATTATAAAAGCAGTAGGTATACTGTATAAACTATACAACTACTCTGCCACCACATTTGAGAATCACAACCCATTAAAGCAGAATAAGTTGGCTGAGAAAGCTATGAGGCAATACAGATTAGGTATCTTCCCGTGAGGAGTTTTCAAGGACATATCATATATCGCAAAAGAGAAAAGACTATTAGTGCCTAGCATCCTTAGGAACACACTTAATATATAATAAATTAAGCTCTAATTGAATGATAAATGTTAAGCCTTACATAATTTCAGAAAAGAGACTCAACTAGGTGAAAAAAATAATGAGAAGAATAAGGATCTCTGCTTGGGTCTGGACAGAAGCATAAAGTGATGAGGAAAAGAGGGAAGAAGATACCAAAACGGAAGGATCAGTCAAAAATTTAGAGTCCTCAAGGAACTGATAACACAAGTCTTTATACATTCTAAATGCAAATCTTTTGTCGGATATACATACACACACACACACACACACACACCCCTTATATGTAATGTAACTATTATTGGTCTTGAGAAGTGAATGGAATTATAACAGGGTAGGGGTGTTAGTGGAAGATAAACTTAGCAAGAGATGGGCTAGTTGCAAAGGGCCTCCATTGATAATGTAGGCAGTGAAGAAGTAGTCTGTAGGCAAAAAGTTGGTAAACCTTGGCCATGTCCTCAGGTCAAATCTGGCTGATCACCAGCTTTCCTAAATGAAGTTTTATTGAAAGACAAGATCCCCATTCATTCACTATTATCCACAGCTACATTAGTGCTGCAATGAGTAAGTCGAGTAGCTGTAACATAGACCATCTGGCTTATAGAGCCTAAAATATTTACTCTCTAGCTCTGAAATTGGTCATGATCCATGCCCTTACCTGCTGACTTGCCCTTATTCAGGCAAGTGGCACTATCCCTAGATAACAAAAGGAGAAACCACTTGAGAAACTATGTTCCAAAATTAGATATGAAGGTGAGTGGCACTAAATGGAGAAATTTAGCAGGACTTAGTGCCTGGTTGAAGGAAAAGAATAAAAGGTCAGGGATAATCCCAAGGTTTTGAACTTGTATAACTGGTTGAAAGATGGTAGTTAAACCTCAAATTGAATCTCTGGAGTTAAGTTAGGTTGAAAGTATAATGAATCTGCCTTAAGACATGTTAAGTTTGAGGTGTTAGTGAAATTCTCAATAAGCATTTAAAAGTAGAGATACAATACTTCAACTTAGGAGAAATGGCAGGATTGGTAAAAGGGATTTAAAAGTTCTCTGCATAGCTGATGACAGAAAAAAAAATGGAAGAGACCTTAAGTACTTGAATATACATATAAAAATGAAATTAAAAAGCAGAGTTAGTGGAGACAAAGTAGGAAAAGCCTGGGAGCAAGGTAAGAACTGGGGTAGCACAGAAGTCACTTATAAGCTAAGAAAATTGTTTTGAGGAAGAAGGTATAAGAATGATGAAAAGTATACAAAGGAAAGAGTGAATGGATAAAAGGCCAACTGAAAGTAGAGTCAGAAGACAAAAAGGAGAATATTGAAGTGGGGTACTTATTTTTTTAAGATGAATTTCTAACCTTCATACTAGAAATCATTGTTTCACAATTATTTATGAGAATATATTTGACCTTTCCATTTATTTAACTTTCACTATGAGATAACAACTCATGAATCAGAGAGCTAAAAGATGACCACAGTCTCTTTGAAGAAGAACCTTTAAGAAGAGATTATAGAAGTAGCTGGGGAGAAGAGAGAGACAGAGCCATAAAGACCCTCATGAAAACACAAAAGGGGAGATATGCTGCACTGGAATGTAAAAAGCAACAGGGAGGACTGGAAGGACAAACAGGGACTGTGGTCATTTCTCTAAAGGTGGTTATACTTTATTTCATACCATGTCCAACCAATTCCTCATTAACTAAATCAACAATCTTATTGTATTCTGTCTCCTGGTATGTGTAAGACCTAAACAAGTTTCTGAAGCAATAGGTTTTTTCTCACTACTTACATCATCATTGCCTAATATTCACTTGGTGGATAAATAATCATTGAATTACCATGATCATATATATTATTTGTTGTATGGTGCTGAGAAAACTTAGTTTTAGTTGAAAAATTATTTGTTTTTCATTTCCGAAGAGGAACATACCATTAAATGTATTACTAAAAAGTTCAACCCACAGATCTTCAGATTTATGTACTGGGAGTAAAATAAATTAGAAGAAATGAACAATGGATATAGACATTTGAAAAATACAGAGAATGCAAAGAGAAAAGCAACCTTCTCAATGGCTCACATGTGCTAGAACAAAGTGACAAAAAATCTAGAGATAAAAATAGTAAACACAATGTAATTAAAGTTGACTACAGTAGAAAGAATAAAAGTTATCATTCGAGTAATATTTAAAGACAAAAATTCAATAAAGCGAGTAGGGTATTTTAAGATGCTTTATGAAAAGGGTCAATTAACAGACACAGAGGGAAAGAGGATTAGAAATGGAGAGTCTATAGGAAATAGTGAAGAGCCTTCAAGAACTTTAAAAGTTCACAGGTACTTTACAATACCCAATTTCACTTCAAAACCAATTGAATATATTCATAAAACATATTATCCTTGGTATGGAAAACTTGCTGAGTTGCAAATTAAAATAAAAAATAAAGGGCAAAATTAAATGAATTACCTGAGTCTGAGTAAGTAACCAAACTTTAAAAAGAGGAGAAACAATGCATGTGAACTCCCAACAAACCATCTCACCCTACTCAGGATGGAAATTATCAAGAATAGAAACAATAATAAATGTTGGTGAGGATGTGAGGGTTTTACACTCATACACTGCTCGTGGGAATGTAAACTGGTGCAACCATTATGGAAAGTAGTAAAGAGATTCCTCAGAAAACTTGGAATAAAACCAACTTTTGACCCAGCTATCCCACTTCTCAGTTTACAACCAAAGGACTTAAAATCAGCATATTACATGATACAGCCATGTCAATGTTTATAGCAGCTCAATTCACAATAGCAAAGTTAAGGAATCAACCTAAATGTCCTTCAACAGGTAAATGGATAAAAAAATGTGTTATATGTTTATATATATACCATGGAATATTACTCAGTCTTAAAGAAGAATGAAATTATAGCATTTGCAGGTAAATGGATGAAGCTGGAGAATATCATGCTAAGTGAAATAAGCCAATCCCAAAAAGCAAAAGCCAAAAGTTTTCTGTGATATGGGGATGCTAATTCACAATGGGGAGGGGGGCTCTAAAAGAATAGAGTTACTTTAGATTAGGTAGAGTGAGTGAAGGGAGGGGAGAGGGTATGGGGCTAGGAAGGATCCTAGAATGAATCAGACATTATTACCCTATGTACATATGTAACTATACAACTGGTGCGATTTTATATCACGTATAACCAGAAGAATGAGAAATTATACTCCATTGTATATGATATATCAAAATGCATTCTACTGTTATGGAATTAATTAAAATGAATTTAAAAAATATAATTAAGACAAAAAAAGGAGGTGGAGAGGAGAAATGGAGATGTGATTCTTGCCTTAGCCACTAGATGGTGGCATTGGCCCAGGATAATTAGTACTTGAAAAAGCAATTGCTTTGACCATTTGTAGATATAGGATTGTCAGAGAAGAGCATGCTTTTGGGATATAATAGTGAAAGCTTTGAAAAAAAAAAATGTTTTTTGAAGCATTAGACAATTCCACAACAAATTATCAGGGGCTTATTATAAAATTATCATTTAAAAGTACAACTGTATTTGTCCACTCACCTTTACTACATTGTCCCCTGATTGTCCATTATTTCGTAAACAATCTAGACATATAGCAATTTGTGGGTCACTTCTATGATAGTCTTTATCATCTTGATTTTCATCACCTTCTTCTTCTTCTTTAGGTTTATCAACTTTTGAAGTATCATCTATATAAAGGAAACCAACTTAGATGTAACTGAAAAATTCAAATTAATCAACATTGCTTGACAAAAATCAACTTTCCTAACAGTTTTTGAAGAAAAATAATGAAAAGTTGTAATATATTTAAACTGCTCTAATGAACTCAACAATGAAATATTAAAAACAAACAAAAAAACCATTACAGACTTACCAGGGCCTAACATTTTTAGTTTATTGGGACAAAGGAAAGATTCTAGACTAGCTAAATCTGGTCACAAAAATAACTTTAATTAGTGATTAAGCCCATTTTAGAAAGCAGACAGGATATAAAATTACTTCCAAATGTAGTATGTCTCTTCAAATTAAAAACCAAGAGTTCCTTTTAAATTATAAAATATTCTCTTTAAGTTCTTAAAATTTCAAATTATTAGATATGCATAAAGTCAGCTAGTGAAAAAATGAGAATTGTTTTTTAACATGTATGTAACTATGTAACATGTTAAATCTTCATTAAAGAAAAGTATGTAACATGCTAATAGCTGTGGCATATAAACAATGACACTGTGCGGGGATGCACTCACTCACTAGGTACATGGGTTTGTATCATCTGAGCTCTGCCTACAAAAACTTCATTCCAGAGGATCAGCATATAGAAAAATCCCCTGGTCTGGCTCTCAGTCACATCTGTTTCCTTTCCTATTAAAATGAACTTATAAAATTAAAAAACAATTTAAATTCCTGATTATTTGATTGAAAGCTTTGGCTATTTCTTGCATCAGTTTCTTTTTTCTCTCCAGAAATTATTGCTATAATCAGCTAGTCAGTTTTCTCTTTTATCTCCCTTTTCTTGTCCCAAAGCTGGGTTTCCTCTATTTCTAATTACTCTCAATTAGAGTGACTCTAGATTTGCATAGATTTATATAAATCTCATGAAGAAGAGGTCAATAAATAAAAGTAAAGGGGTACATGAATTTTCTGCATGAGAAAATTTGCATTTGAACAGAGATAGATATTGGTTCACCAAAGCAACAAAAAGTTGCCAATTTGAGAGATGTGGTCAGATACAGACATAAAAAGTTACCTTGCCCATTTTCTTGAGGCTTATTTTTCTTCCAAAATTCTGATTCACGCTCAAGTTCTTCTAATTTAAAAGAAAAAAAAAAAGTATAAAAACTATAGGAACAATCATGAAATTTTAAAGAGAAATGTTGATTTCATAAAACACAAAAGTCTGCAAGAACCTAAAGAGCAACTTACGTTCTCGTAGTCCAGGTACCAGCTTAAATATAATTTCCTCCAATGTATTATCCAACCTTTGGGGGGGGGGGGCAAGAATATATACTAACAATGAAAACATCAAAATCACATACATAAATAGTTTGAGATTTATTACAAAATACAGAACACAGGTGATTTTAGCATACCTGTTATACCAAACTCTGCTACATATGGAGCACACCAATTTCTAGCTTTCCCTCAGTGAGAGACTTATTTTAAAAAATGGTCCCAGACCCTCAGCTCTCTCAATATCCTCCCTTGATTAAGGGGTAGAGTCTATTTTCCAACCCTGAGAATACAGGCTGCCCTTGAAATTTGCTAAACAGAATGTGGCAAAAGTGACCCTGTGCTTAGTTCTGAGTCTACCTCAAGAAGCATCAAACACTTTTGCTTGCTCTCTCTCAGAATCCTGCTAGCACAAAAATAAGGGTGGAAAATGAGACAATGTAGAGGAGAGCCAAGTTGCCCTGCTTAGGCTATCTTAAGACTAGTCCATAGACCATCCACCTAATATGTGACAGAACTTAGCCAAAAGCAGCAGAGCAGCCTACCCAACGTCCAGCTAACCCAGTCATACATGTGAGCCCAGAAAAAACCAAAGTGACCTGCTGACCCGTGGAATTATGAAAAATAACAAATGCATAGTGTCTCAAGCATTAATTGAGGGATGGTCCGCTATGCAGCAACAGCTGATACACTCGCTCTCAAGATCTCTACCATGATTCTGGCTCCTTTCTAAAAAGGAAATTACCTCCATTCCTCTTTTCTTAGAAATTTAGACCATTTGTTATTCTACCTTCCTAGATAAGATATTCAAATACTTACCTTGACATTTTGTTTTCTTTGCCTGCTATATAACCCTTCCTTTTCATGGCTGTATTCCTTCAACCCACTCTTTTGCTCCCACAACACCCTCCTCTCACTCCATCTCCTTGACCCTGCTCAACAGCGTTACTCTTCTGTGACAAATATGCATAGCTTTTTCATATCTAAAAAACCCAAAAACTTATGTTTAACTCATTATCTTTTCGAGCTATTATTCTGTTTCACAATCCTTTCTCTTAACTAGAAGAAATTCTATTTCACAATCCCTTCTCTTAATAGAAGAAATCTAAAAGCATAATTTATGTTATTTCTGTCACATATTCTGTGTTTTGCTTCTTTTACTCTCAAACTTTCAAAATTATCGGTAACTTCATACTAAATAGGCTTAAAACTTTTTTGTCATCTATTTATCTTTTAATATTTTTGTTCTAATTAGTTGTACAGGTCAGTAGAATGCATTTATACATTTTGATAGATAATACATAAAGGGAGTATAATTTCTCATTTTTCTGGTTATATATATTGTAGGATCACATCAGTCATGCAGTATATATGCACATGAGGTAATGATGTTTGTTTCTCTCTATTATCCTTCCCCATGCCCCTTCCCCTCCCTTCACTCCCCTCTACCTAATATAAAGTAACTCTATTCGTCCCTAGTACACCCCACCACCACCTTATTGTGAATTAGCATCTGCATATCAGAGAAAACATTCGGCCTTTGGTTTTTTGGGTTTGGCTTATTTCACTTAGCATAATATTCTCCAACTCCATCAATTTACAGCAAATGCCACAATTTCATTTTTCTTTAAATCTGAGTAATATTCCATATTTTTATTCATCTGTTGAAGGGCACCTACGCTGGTTCCATAGTTTAGCTATTATGAGTTGATCAGCTATAAACATTAACGTTTTGCTCCTGTCTTGCTCTGCAGCAGTTCAGCAGTGTTGCTTATCACTGCCTCCCTCAAAACTTCCATTCACGGTTTCTTTTCTCTCTCTCTTTTTTCCTGTCTGTACTTTCTTTGTTTCTTAGCATCTTTCTTTTTACTAAAGTACTCTTCTGTGTGGGCAGGGGATTGGTCTAGGACCCCCCACAGGTACACAAATTTCTGGATGGTCAAGTCCTTTACATGGTATAATTTGCACGTTCCCTATGCACATCTTTCCACATACCTTAAATCATCTCTAGATTACTTATAATACCTAATTCAGTGAAAGGTCACAGTCAATATACTGTATTGTTTAGGGAATAATGACAATAAAAAGTCTCTTTATGTTCAGTAGAGATGCAATTTTTTCCCCAAATATGCTGAATCCAAGGTTAGTTCAATACATGCATGAGAACCAATGGACGCAGAGAGCTGACTGTACTTCTAAATCTGAGTATTCTCCATTGCTCTGAACTCTGCACTCTTTAAACTTCTCAATAAGCCATCTTTCTTAAGGACCTCACCTACTTCTGTGGCTTGAAACTAACATGTAGGCAACTAACTTCGAGTCTATCACCTCTCTACTGAGCTCCAGTTCCACATTGCTAACAGAAGCCAAATACCTCCATCACCTCCTTTTGTTCATCTAGGTCAAGACCATCTCATCAACTGTCCTACAATAAAATATTGAGTATCCCCTCCCCTACCCCCTACTGTCTCATTTTTAAAAGTGAATTTCTAAATGACACCACACTGTTTCAAACAGGTTCAAAATGAAAGCATTTTCTTAACTTTTCTCTCTTGATTCACACACTTCTCACCAAGCTTCACTCACAGCTCCTCAAGGTTTTTCTCACTTATCTTTTACCCCTTCCTTTCTCTAAGTCAACACCCTATTTCCTTTAACTTGATGTGCTTATAATGATTTTTTTCTGGAGTACTCATTTGATTATTTCCCAGTTCAGAGACTAACTTCTCCCTACTACCTGGCATAAAGTATTTACATAACTTGAGTTCATTAACAGGTGCTATTTTCCCATGTCTCTCTTCTCTAGCCAACTGGCTTATTCAGTTATTCCAAGAATTCCTTCTATTTTCCAATCTGTTTTTCTCCCTCATGTTTTTCAAACTCTGTTTCAGATGCTCTTCTTATGCTCCAGCCAAGCCAATGTTAATCTTATTCTTTAAGATAACTCAAATACTAACTTATTAACAATGTTTCCCCAATTCGATAGTAGTTGTACACAATAAACAGTACTTTTCTTCCTAACATTTTAAAGCCGAACACATATACATAATTTCAAATCAAACTTCCCTACAAAGTTTACATTAAAATTTAACATTCTCAGGCACCATCTTCCCTATACTTGATTTCTACAATCCCAGAGCAACCACTTTCAAATCCAACCTTTTTCTTCTAGTACTTACTTTCATATTTCTGTTTTTAAAAAGGCATGCTTTTTTTCTGACTTCCTTTTATGGAAGACAGAGGTTTAATTCTATTATATTATTTCATCATTTCCGTTCCTCCCAACATACACTTTCCCCCCCTCAGAACTGGGAATGAACCTGGAGGTACTTAACCAGTAAGTCACATCTCCAGCCCTTTTTATTTTTTATTTTGAGACAAGGTCTCACTAAGTTGCTTAGAGCCTCACTAAGTTGCTGAGGCTGGCTTGAACTTGAGAACCTCCTGCTTCAGCCTCCCGAACTGCTGGGATTAAAAAGCATGTGCTACCATGTCTGGCCATTCCTCACCACTCTGATGTTCTCACTGCTCTCTTAATACAGTTTTAAGGGATGTGATCCACAGGCAGTTATTAAAATCACTCCCTTGCACATACCCTTGATTCCCTGTTCCTCTCTCACTTGTTCATAATTATTTGGTACAATCATAATTCTAATTAAATTCAGTTCTCCATCAACTATGTACTCATGCCTAGAAAAGAAAACAATCATCTCCCTTCAAATGCAAAACTACAACCTATATGTGTCTTTAAAGCCAAGAAGAACAATACTACACTTTCCTTATCAACTTACCTCTTGGACAACACACTTCTTTTCTCTCTTAAGCCCTCCATGTCCTCTTTCATCATTCTTACTATTGGCTGATGAACATTTTCTCCTCAATGGGAAATAATGAAGCAATGGAAAACAAACTTCTACAGACTGTTGCCACTATATCTACCCAGAGCATCTGCATCTGAAAATAACTGCACTTAAAATCACTCTAAGGGGCTAAGAGAAACTTATAATTTTATTTTGTAAATGTATTTCCTAAATATTTAAGGTACAGTCTTATTTTTAACTCAATAAAATACTTTAAAGTGAAATAAAATTCTTTAAAAGAATGATCATAAAATTCATAATACATATTAACTAAGACATCAAGAAATATCATGATATATAATAAAAACTAACAGCTTATACAATTCATTTAAACTTGAACTTTAAAATACATTTCCTTACCTCAACATTTCTAATGGATTTGTCTCATGAACTTGGTTGCCACACCTTGGACAATCATTGCTATCTTCAAAGTGCTGGACAATGCAAGTCTTACAGACTAAGAAGAAAGAAGAGGTTAGGTTAAAATGCATCACTTAAACTCTCACAGTTAAATTTCTAAATGTAATTAGAAATAGTCAAAAATTACCTACAACACAAATGGAATACTATTATTTAATCAAACTTTATAAAACCTTAAATTTATCACACTATAAAAAACCCAACTGAAATGAAAGCCTATTACACAAAATAAAAAGTATGTCCATTTTGCTTAATGTTTTTTATTAAATACTACTCCACTCATATTCCTTTAAAAAAAGCTGGCATATTTACACAAAAGAGGTTCTCCTCACTTAAAGAATTAAAAAAGAGAAAAGTAGAAACCGTTATGTTTGCTTTTACTACTTTTGCTAAAAATCAGTCTGGATATAACAAATAGTTCTTAATATAATTTAATAGAACTTGAGAGTTCTCAACATGTTGGGTTAGTTTTATTGATAGGGAGTTACAATGGGAATTTCTGGTCCTTGCAGAATGTGATGAATCAGTGCTCAAAGTACCATAGTTCTGTGCAGCACAAAGTACAGGTAATGGTATCAGACTGGTACAAGGGCATGAGAGTAAACTGGAAGAACAATTGAGAAACTGAGAGGGATAATTAAAATTTTAAACACAGATTCTAAACAGAGACAATGGAAAGATGATTTGTGGATGTGGGGCCATAAACCTATATAACCCCAAATTTCTTTTAAGTAATACTAATTTCTCTGGTTATGACTCTTTCACTTTTTAATTTATTATGTCAACAGTCTTGCCTGAAAACCTTAGATACATTTACAGCACCTGGACTATAAAATTTCAGTTCAATTCCCCTTCCTAATACCCTCCTCCATGTTATTACCCAGTATAATCTGAAATTCTCATCAGCTATAGATTAGTTACTCCACCATCCTTTTACAATTGCATTCCAAGCTACTTCTTTCTCCCTCCTCATGCCCCCCATTCTAAAAGTAAAACTTTACTTAAATGGCTGGTCAAGAGCAAACAGTAGGATTCCTATCGCTGAAATTAGGTCTTTAAATTCAAACCTATCACTGGCCAAACTAACAGTAGTGAGACAAGAACTTACCAGGTATTTTTTATTTTAAAATCATTTAGTATATGGAGAAAATAACACCTTTGCATTTTCACTTATTTATTCATTGGTTCAAGAGGCATTTATTGAATACTAGGCATGCTAGGAGCTGGAGATAAAGAAGTAAACAAAACAAAGTCTGCATCCTTATGAAGCTTATGTTCTATTTAGAAAGACAAGTAAATAATTGAACTCAGTGGTAAGTAATGTTTTTATCACCTCCTCCCCAAAAAAGGTAGAAATAGGGTCCTGGGGGTTGGTAGCTATTTAGATAGAGTAATGAGGTAGGCTTCCCTAAGAAGTTGACAGCTGAGCAGATTTTTTTGTGGGATGAGTACACTTGAGTCCCACATTCCCTACCATTCCGCATTTCCTATTGCTATTTAGAACAACATCCCCTTCACTATAATTCTCCCAAAATATGGGTCAAAGAGAGAATCAGAAAAACATTTTTGAAAGTTCAGATATGGAAAATTAACTTGCTGTTAACATGTACAATTGAATACCTTCACTGCCCCCCAAATCTCTTGATCCCAAAAAGGTTTCTAAATACCTTTTAAAAAGTCAAAATAATTTCTAAGAATAGAGGGGATACCTTGTTATACCAAATTGACGTGGAGGAGAGAGAATTTGAATTCCTTCAAAAGACTGGTATTTGCTCTTTTCCCAGAAACACTAGATTAGTCTCTGAGCTTTGGGAAAGGGGCAAAAAAGGACAGATAAGAAACAAGAGTGAAGGGGTTTTATACAAAGCCTGATCCTGACCTGAAGTTCTGATCCTTGTGGTTCAAATGTTTATCACATTTAATGGATTTAGTAATCCCTGGTAGTGTACCAGCCTTGATCAAACAGAGAGGTACATGTAATGCCCAGAGCAAATCCTCATGTAGGTTAGCCAAAAAGCTAAGGATAGGACCCTATCCTACTAGGGATAAAGATACTAATCCAAGTTGCCTGATGAAGAGATATGAGGTTCAAGCACCCAAAGATGCACATGGTTTTAAGAATAGGTTATGCTAATTGCTCTAGGTCAAAGCAGCACCAGTACCCAAGAACACTGATGGGGAATACTAATTTATATTCTAGATCTGCACAGTTCAATATGGTAACCACAAACCATAAGTGGCTACTGAGCACTTGAAATGTGATTAGTTCAAGTTGAGACAGGCTGTAATTGTAAAACACATATATCTATAACATTAAATGTGAAATAACTCAATATTTGTTAATTACATGGTTGAAATGACAATATTTTGGATATTGGGTTAGATATATTATTACAATTAACCACTTGTTTCTTTTTTAAAAATGTGACTACTAGAAAAATTTTAATTATACATGTGGCTCAAATTTTATTTCCACTGGAGTGCTATTCTAGATGGAGACAGAAACTCCCGTCAAGAAGTAAGTTTACCTTTCATACCAAAATTTGAGATAAAGTATATTGTTCCACTTTTGCAGATGAAAAAGGAGAGGTTTCTGTAGGCAAGCTCACCTACTTTTTTTTTTTTTTTTTTGTAATGGGGACTGAACTCAGGGGCACTTAACCACTGAACTACATCCCCAGACCTATTTTGCATTTTATTTAGCGACAGAGTCTCACTTAGTTGCATTGTACCTTGCTGTTGCTGAGGATGGCTTTGAACTTGCAATCCTCCTGCCTCAGCCTCCCAAGCCGCTGGGATTACAGGCATGCTCCTCTGCACCTGGCTCTGATATGAATTTTTTAAAAGTTTTTGTTTGGAGGCTTAAGCCAAAAATTATTTTCACTAAAAATCTCTTTTCAGATAGTCTTTTAAAAAGAAAAATTAAAGATGTTGAACAATATAATATGCTTAGTATTTTTTCTTTTTTGTTTAATTTGGTGGTGTCTGTTGTCATTGCTATTATCATCAACACATAAAATGATTATGTGCCAAGCACTCCTCATCCTCCTCCTCCTCCTCCTCATCATCATCATCACACACACACACACACACACACACACACACACACACACCATATAGGTATATACATGCATATATTATATATATATACATATATATGTATACATATATACACACATATATTGATCAACACCCATTTAATTCAACACTATTTAATAATTTGATCCTCACTACAACCCTATTAATTAGCATTATTGGGCCTCCTAGAGATGAATAAGTAGGAAATTATAGCAAAATTATCTAAAATCATGAAGCCACGAGTGGTGAAAGCAGGATTTGAATCCAGAGTTCATTTTTTTTAAACCAATGTATGTCTATAGGACACATTTACTTCTCATTTTATTTCCATAGATCTACAATATATAGAATAAGAATGCCTTAGAAAGCCTTACACGTCAACTTATACAATTAGATCTTTTTTTAGTATATTTTGCACAAAATATGCCTTTCAAGTAGTTTATTTGTTCCTTTTTAAAAAAATCTAGAAAATACATCTCCCATGTGGCTTTAAAAGCTGTTAAAGCCTAACCTTATATAAATTAGAACCTGAGGAAATCCAGGACAGAAGTTCCATTTAACTGAAAAAAGTAAAATGAGAATTTGGTTTCTCTTAGATGTTTAAAAAATTTCTAATCACTAGAAAACTGACCTGTGAGTCTTAGTTTATAATTTGAAATCTATAATAGCAGTAGAGCACATTAAAAAACAAAACAAAACAAAACAAAACTTAAAGACTTAATCCAAGCTCTCTAAATACTGCACTTGTTAACTCAGCTGGTTCCAGAATTATGCTGAAAAAGTTCTAGTCTATGACTGAGTCTAAGTATCAAAACCAACTAGAGTGTCCATTCTCACTAGCCAGTCTAAAAAGAGATCCTACAGCCACATGAAACACTAGGGTCAGAAGTGGAGTTAGGTTCACCAAAGAATATCCCCAGTTGGAAAAACACTTAAATAACAAGTGCTGACATTTACTGAGCACTAACTAAATATCAGGCTCTGGGCTCAGAGCTTTGTATGGATTACAGAATGGACTGTTACCATCCCCCTTTGGCAAATGTGGAACACACACTCAGACTGGACAGCCTGAGCAGGTTGCCTACAGCTGCCTGCTATGTAGCAGAGATGACATCCATTCCCAGATGGTGCAGCTCCAGACTTAATATCCAAACCACTATGCGATTTGTATCTTAGAATGAATAATATTTGGTCCCTGGCATCAAGAGAAAACTGTGCCTTGGAAAGCTGTTTTTCTCAGATTTATATGGGCATCACAATCACCAGTGAGATTTTTTAAAGAATAGATTTGTAGGTTCTACTCTAGACCAGGTGGAATACTTGGGAGATTAGCACTAGGACTCTACTCTGCAAAGACTTCTCACTGATGTAGCCAGATAAAACTGGGAAACACTGGCAATGAGGCCAGGAGCTGGTCACAAAAAACCAAAACCAAACAAACAAAAGAACAACTTTCCTGGCTAGTACCTTCCTTGTTAGGTTGCCCCATTCCAGGATCTGGCTCTCTGCTAAACCATAATCAGAAGTCATTTTATTATAATCATTAGGAAATCATAGCCACAGGATAAGATATAATCAAATCAATATGTGACTAATGCACCTACAATGGAGATCTATGTGAGAAGCTAAGATAGTACAACATCATTGTTCCAAATCATCCTGATGCAGACTGCCTTGATCTGAACCCCAGGTCTGCCAGTCCAGTAGGCAAATTACTTATTTTGTGCCTCTCTGTACAATGGAGATAATGAAGGTACTTTTCTTACAGAGTTCTTATAGGGATTGAGATAATATATGAAATGTTTACTGATTTGCATCATCTGGTAACTTGTAAGCACTTAATATGAGCTGTTACTATAAATTAGATTGCTGAATGAACATAAAATCATAAGAAGGAGATCAAGTATTAAATACAAACTATGATTAGTTTGATATGCTATCTTAAACAATGGATCATCTCTCATTAGTTAGTCTTAATACCCTACCAGCATTTCCACCCAGGGCTAGTCTTACAACTCAAGTATGATGTTTCAGATACATTGTTTCACCTCAATGGAACTGCCTAGCTTTTCATGCAGGACACTTCTTTTTCTGGGATGGGGTGGAGTGAGTTTCTAAGAGTCACCAACACTTCTCTGTTAGATCTTCTGTCCTTAACATCATGTTTAAACCAATACCAGTCCAGCCCCATTTGTGTAAAAGCTAGCTTGCAATCACTAGTCTCATCCCAATCATTTGGAATATACTTACTTTGATACATTATTATATATGGATCTCACAGATGAATTACCAAAGAGTTATTCTATTTTTCAAGTGCTTGGGGGAATCCCCACAACAGGTACAAGACTATTTACTGTTGCTCTCTGGGATATATGACCCACCCATATCTCTTGTGTATCAGAGAACAAGCTTACCAGTTTTGATAGCATAAAATAATTGATGCAGATTCTTTTTGGGCACAAATTCTTATATCATGGATAATAAAACAATAATAGCCTTTTCTCTCCTGTTCTTGACATTGTTTTTCATTGGTAATGTTCTGTTTATTAAAGCTGACTAAGGGTTGACTTTCTTTGTTCAAATCATCTGGTTGTACTATTTTTTGTTTGTTTGTTTGTTTTATCTTTTAGCTTAGATGCATGCTTTTTTCTCTTTTCCTAAGCATTTAACTTTCTTTTTGTTCTGTGTGTTTGTGTGTTACTGGGGATCAAAACCAGAACCTCATGCATATTAGGCAAGCACTCTACCACTGAGCTAGATACTCAATTCCTATGTACCATTCTTGAAAATACTCATTCTATATATTATTTGTCTTGAAAATTATCTGGTAACAGTTTATAAGTAAGATACAATCATGTGCAAAGAAAAGAGGTATCAGTTTATTGTATTCCTACATGTGAAACTAATATTAATTTTTAAAAATCCAGAATAGCTGTAATTTGCTTCCATGAATCAGTACCTCCTTGTTTTACCTACATAAAGAACCAATGAACATCTTTATTTCTCTTATGTTGTTAAATCTGGCACATCTCTTTCAGAGACTGACAAGAATTGCAATTTCACAGAGAACACTGAGTATGGCATTATTTTCTAAGTAGAATACTATATTCCCTTTTGTTGTTGTTTGTTTGTTTTGCTAGGATAAAGGAATAACAGCAAACTAGAGATTTTTGATCAGGGCCAAGACAGAGTCTGATTCAAGCATGGTATTGTAAACTGAGTAGGCCAGGAGACCTTGAAAGGTCTAAGAGACAGGAAAGATTACTCACTTCTTAGTTTGGCTTGTGGAATTAAGTTGGGCTCCAAGGTCTAGACAGTTGCATAAAGCTTGAGTGTGTGATGCCCTCATTCCTCTCCTTACCAGTATAAATTGTATGATCACTCAAGATAATCACTTCCTCATACAGTCGCCATAGCTCTGCTCTTCCCCACTTCTACTTTCTTGTCCCTCTGCTATAGTTCAGTTGTGGACCCCTGCCCATCCCCCCGGGGTTCCTATGTTGAAAGCTTGGTCTCTAGAATGATGTTGCAAGAGGTGGTAGGACTTTTAAGAGGTGGAGACTAGTGGGAGGTCCTTTGGTCATTGGGTACACTAACACTGAAAGGGATTAAGGTAGCTCTCCTGCAACCCCTTGGTAGTTTTCACAAAAGGGCTGTTAAGAAAAGAACAGGCCCAGCATCTCCCACTCTCTGCTTCCTGGTTTGAGAGGTGACCACTTGCTCCTACATCTGCTTTGGCCATGATGCCAAGCCATCTGTTGCCATTTCCAGAGGCCAAACCAATGAGGGTAGCCCAATATTGAACTCAACCTCCCAAACTGTGAGCTAAATAAACCTCTTTTATGCGCAGTCTGCCTCAGGTATTTCACTACAGTAATGAAAAACTGATAAAATGCCCTTTCTTCTTTGGTCATACTTGCTTAATTAAACTACAATTCTGTCTATATCCAAATCTCTCTATATACTGCTTCTATAAGATGATGGCTAGACATCATGAGAGAAAAATATGCAACCATGCTGATTGCTCTCTCACCTTAAATTCATGACCATGAACCTCATGAATTGAGTTTTCCATCTGCCAGGCAGTCATACTCAATGCCTCAAGTCCATTATACTCCTTGCCAGTACTTCTTATTTCTTCTCTCTCCTCAAACCCCTATCATATCCTCCATTCTCACTTCCACTGAAGACCTCACTTCCTATTTTATTGAAAACAAAAGGAAAAAGGAAAAAAAAAAAAAAAAACCTGTATCAAAGAGAACTTGCACCACCACACCTGCTCACTTACTAGCATCTATACTTTGTGCTCTTGCCAGTTTCCAGAAATTCCACATACTCATCTAATGTCAATCCCTGCCCTGTGCATAAGATCCCCTCACCATAACCTATGAGAACCTACTGAAGATTCTTATAACATTAAAACATTATTTCCTCAATGTGAAACAAGCACTTTTGTTAGTTATACTTCCCTCGACAGCAGTCACTCCATTTTTGTTCTCCTCTGCACTAAAACTCCTTGAAAGAGCTACCTATACTTACTCTTTCAATTTGTCTCTTCCCATTTTTTTAACCCTTGCTTTTATTGAAGTTAAGTGATTATTTATTCACAGTATAATGGTCAAAACTGGGAAATATCTTTTTCTACAAAGTTAGACTGTATTTATTTATAATGCTTACATCTAACCTTCTAGCTAGACTCTTAAAATACCCATATATTCACCACAATTACTTGAATACTTTTGTACTTTCCTCAGTCTAACATTGATATTAGTCCCAACTCATTCTGAACTATATATTATTTATTCTGAGGTCAATACAGAAAATAATGTCACTTCTTTACTACTGCTCTCCCCAGTTTTGTCCTTTGGTGTCAGCTATGATGCTTTTGCTCAACCATTTAGACATTCTTAGCCAACACAGTTTTAAAAGTTAAGACAACCTTACAACTAACATAATTCATCTTTAATATTATTACTAACAATAGGTAATATCCATATTATTTAAAACCTATAATTAGTCTTCAAATTTAAAAAGTCATCAAAATGAACACTAAAATCACTTTAATGAATGAATGTTTCTGTCAAAATACTATTTGAAACACGTAACATCAATATGCTGATAACTTCATTTTGAGTACAACCTAAAACATTTTACTTGAACTGGTCACACAATCACCAAAACATAAAGTGGTTGCCCCACCATACATACCAATTAATGTGCTGCTTAAAGAAATTTTAGAAAATAAACCTAAGCAGAAGTAAGAGGAAAAAAAAAAATTAGGAAAATGCCATAATGCACTTGGTAGAGTTAGAATGTAGCTCAAGCACTTATTACCTGTATTCCTTAACATTATTCAATCTTGTCTCTGTGAGAAAATTTAGAATAAGAATGTGAAGTACTCTTTCTTCAAACCTTTTTGTAGCTTAGTTCCTTCTTTTGTTTTGGTGTCTGCTCAAATAGCAACTCCCAAGAAAGACCTTTCTCTGCTTCATTTCCTCATAGCATTTATTATATACAGAATCTAAAACTACATTCTTTGCTTGCTTACTGTCTGTCTTTCCTATAAGAACACAGGTTCTAGGAGGGTTAAGACTATGCCTTCTGTGTTTACTGCTGTGTTCCTGGTGGCTAGAATATGACTGACACATGTTGGTGCTAACAGGCGTTTACTGAATGATTAAATAATGCCATCTAGCTAGAAGGCTCTTTGATAGATTAAATAAGACAACTAATGGAAAGCCCATGACATTCAATAAACAATAGCTGCTATTTTAATCTTTCATTAGCACTTGTTTTAATTATGTATGATTAAAAGTACAATGCCCAGTTTCAGAGATACCAGTACCATAAATGTCTGGTTCAGAGCAGTGCTTCTTCAACTTCAGCATACCACAGACTCACCAAGAGGGTTTGTTATTATAGATTTCTGGCCTAATCCCCAGATAGACTGGAGGTCTAGGGTGAAGTTCAAGAATTGCATTTCTAATAAGTTTCCAGGTGATGCCGTTACTGGTAGAGGCTGCCAATCTGGAGTAGCTCTTTGAGTAGCAAGTATATGTAGCATGGGAGTTTTTGTTTTTGTTTTTTCAGTACCAGGGATTGAACTCAGGGCACTTGACCACTGAGTCACATCCCCAGTCCTGTTCTACATTTTATTTAGAGACAAGGTCTCACTGAGTTGCTTAGTACCTTGCTTTTGCTGAGGCTGGCTTTGAACTTGGGATCCTCCTGCCTCAGCCTACAGAGTCACTGTGATTAAAGGCCTACACCATGGTGGCACCTGGCAGCATAAGCGTTTTAAATGCTAAGTTTCAAATAATTGTGAGTTCTATGTGCCTTAATTATTTGCGTATTCATACTTACTCAAAAATAATAAATGGTTGGGAGACTTAAATTTTGCCATCATATGAATACGTTATTCCTTCACTTTTACACATGGCCAGATAAAATCACCAGGTCTTTTAACTGCAATATCAACTATATTTACCAATGAATCCTTCTTCTTGGTATAAATTAAAAAATAAATAAAACAATGTGTTTTTCCAATAATTCATTCTGTGGTAAGGGATTACTACCATAATCTCTGAAAGGACAGAAAGCTTTTCTTTCCTGTACCACAGAATTTCATGTCTATAAATATACTTTGTGCTGAGCAAAATCTCATCAGACTTCCTAAAGGGGCCTCTGTTCACAAAAGGGTTAAGAACAAACACATAGCATTCATCACATTTGAGTTAACTGAACAAAGCTCCTTTGTCCTTAGTTTAAGTGAAAAGTCTTTCATTTTAAGTCAACAACCTATACAATCCCCAGCAAACATATTCTATGCAGCTTCAGAAAATTTCTCAGGATCCTGGTACAAGAAATAGAGCATTCCTTAATTTAGGACCACCTATTTCTAGTCTCTAGAGTCTTTCCCTCTTCCTGAGACCCACAAGACACTTATGTAGATTCTCCAAGACAGCATTTCTAAAATTATAATTCCTAACCAACACTGCCTACATGCTGCCTTTCAGGTTAGCTACCATTTCAGTCAAATTTTTGAAAGAAAAAAACACAATAAAATAATTTATTAGTCATTCATTCATTAAATCTTTGATACTGAGTACGCAAATCCCAGATACCAAGAAGACATTTTACCCATATCTGTCTGTGGAAGCAAGTGGACTGCACATCTTTGAGGGAATGAGTTTTAGAAGATGAGTAACTGCTAACTGGGTTCAGAGGAAAAGTAGTTCACACCAAGCACAGTAAACAACTGAACTAAGTACCTGTACATGCGTGTGTTAAGTGGTGTCGCAAAAAGAGACAGGCAGAAACCAATCACAGTTAAGTGATTTAATTTATCCTAAGGGCAACAAAGTACCTTTGGAAAATTTGGGGGTAGGCTCAAGAGTCACAGGGATCAAGATAGTAAGCAGTTGTTAAGTACCGCCACTCTGACACAGATTAAGAATGTGTTGCAGTGGCTCTGGTGGAAAGAAAGGAGGGTCTGAAAGAGAAGAGTAACAGAGGGATAGAACTGATGGAACAGTCTTGAGAAATACCAGAGAGAGAGAGACCAGAAAGGACTCTGTGGAGTTGTGACAACTCAGTGTTGGTATCCCACTTGTTCATTCTTAGATGTGCTGTGTTCCAGTGGGCTAGGACATCCAAGTGGGATTCTAAAGCCAAGAGAAGATAGCTATGAGACAAAGGTTTAGGAGAAATCAGCGTTGTTAGTTTAAGTCTCCGAGTAGATGAGTTCACAAGGAAAAGATAAATCCAAATACTAAGCGTATTAGAATCTCTTCTTGGCTTATGAAAATTTTGCTTGTTAGAGTATAAGTTCCAAATTTACCTTATCTGTGCCTGACACAGAATTGTTTACTTTAATCATTAAGATATTATTTGTGTAGACAGGTTTTTCCTTAGGCCAGGTTATTAAAATTATCTCACTGTGGTTAATGTGTATTTAGTTCATTTTAAAATTCATTTTAAAGTTTTATCTGTTTAATAAATGTCTTAACCTGTATAAAGGAAGTGATATTAGTAAACAAAGTGGGAGTCTAGTTAAAGGTGTGACTTTTATGCTTTTTTGCATCTCCTTGCGGGAGCCTGGGACATAGGTACCCCACCATTTGTTGCCTCCTCTCCACGCCCCCCCCCCCCCCCCTTTTTTTTGCAGTACTGGACATTGAACCCATGGGTGCTCTACCACTAACATATATCCCTAACCCTTTTAAACTTTTATTCTGAGAGAAGGTCTCCCTAGCTGGCCTTAAATTTGTGACCCTCCTGTCTCAGCCTTCTCACTAGGATTATAGGATTGTACACTGCACCCAATGGCTTCTTCCTTTTGTGTGTGTATGTATGGGGAAAGGGGTTGGTTTGTCCCTTTTTCTTTCTTCCACTTAGCTGGAGAGCTGTAGGCAGCGTCTGCTTGCCCTGTGGGTCCTACCTTCTATAACCACAGGGCAGTCAGGCAATTTTACCTCCAGAATTTCTATGGAAAATGGGGAAGCATCAATCTATCTGGCTTGAGGAAAAGAGTTGAAATGTGTTTGCATAGTAATTTGAGAGAAGGCTGAAGTAACTTTGTTTATTCACATCAAAGTGGAGTTGACTTCTGCCTCCCACAGTAATGTAGCCCTTCTGCACCTTTACTGAAGCCAGGTCCAAGGGCATCTGATTCAGTCCAAGTAAGAGCTAGGGTCTATGGCTTTAGGAATTTCAGAAACATTCTAATTTCTTCTTTTGCATTCTACTTTGCTCCAATACCTGTGTCATTATCTTCATTACACTTATAGCATATGAATTTATATCATAAATTTCTTAACTTGACTCTTCTTCACCTGACTGTAATTTGGAGGATAGATTCCATCTCTAGTTTTGCTCACCAACAATAAAATTTCACTTATGTTTTTCACTTGAATAGTAACACCGAAATCTTTAGATTTCTTACAAGTATTCATAACAAGAACTAGTGTTTACTCATTCTTTAATTATAGTATTACACAATTGCAGTCTTTGTGCAAAGTTATTTTAGTAAGATTTTTCTTCATAAAACTAAATCAAGATCTAAAAGTATTATAGGATACCACAGTATCACTTAATATTTCTTTCTTACTGACTTTCCCATTTGGCCATTTTACTTAATTTTATACCCATTCCAAATCACAGTACTACTGTATCTTCCCTATATTACATATGCGCAAACCAGGCAGTAGAGATAAAACCCAGAGAGTATCACCACACCAAAGACTCAACCAAAGGTTGCCTAACACTGCTATATGGTACTATTAATACTATCAATGCAAAAAGGGAAATACTTTGCAAATACATTAGTTTTTGCCTATAAACATCAAAATAAATACAAACAAAAATTACACCGAAATCCAAGAACTTAGTGCTACATACTCCTTAGATCTCCTCAGGCAGTAGATTATTTACTTGACTCCATCATTTTGTCTATTCTCCCAGGTTCTCTGTTGATGATGAAGGCTACATTTTTGTGATTTACCAATGTATTTTAATCACAGTTCTGCCATGTTCATTCTTTATCTGTAAAGGTGCTTGATGAATGCTGAAAGATCTTTTAGGCCACAATGAACTGCATAGTTTAAATTATCATTTACCTCGTTAGGTCTAAAATTGCTATTGAGAATATAAAACTAATCATTACTTAAAAACTAATTGTATATACTTGCCAAGTCTTTTGCTCTTACTCCAAAAAAGGGGACATTTAAGATAGGGTTTTATTTCAAAAATTTTTTTTTCAGAAGGACATCTATAATATTTGTAGTATTCAGATGGAAACTGAGGAATTTATGTTTTACCTTACCTTCCAGAGTTGGCAGTTTTTGCTGGAAAGATCCAAACATAAAAACAATGCATAACTTTTAGAAGAAGCAAAACAAGACAAACCATAAACCATGTGCAGGTACCATGCCTGGAACAATGGGAAATACAACTGGCTTAAGTCCCTACCCTAGAGTAATCACACCTTAACAGCTCTGCCTCCAAAATGTCCATAACGTAATCACATTTCACCTCAATCTTATATCTTATTACCTTGTTTGAGGCCCTATAACCTTTCGGTTGACCTACAGTGATAGCCTTCTAACTGATTTGCTGTTCCTTGAACCTGCCAAACATTTCTACTTCAAATCCTGTATTTGCTCTTCCCTCTTCCTAGAATGTTTTTCCCACATATCTAGAGAGCTCAATCCTTTCTCAATGATATTCTGTTCAAATATCATTATATCAGAGAGGCTGACCTAGATACACTTATAACCCACTATATCCGATCTACAGTCTTTGTTCCTCTTCAGAGTATTTAACCATAACATTGTACATATTTATGTTATTTTCCTCTACTAGCATGTAAACTTTTTGAGCAGAAAGTTTTGCTACTTACCTTCTGTGTCTAGAAAAGTGCCTGACATACAGTAGGTAATCAATGTGTGTTCAAGGACTATTAATTACAAACTCTTCAAGTTAAAATAATGACACAGGATAATGGCAAATTAATAACATGACATTCATAGTTAACTGCTAACTGAATAACATGAAGCAATGATACAGCAGCATCAATGGGAAAGCTTTTTCAAAATACACAAGCCCAGGCTTTACCACAAAACCCACAGTATTAAAAACAAACAAAAAGCCCACAGTATTAGTATCAGTATTCCCAGGTAAGGTCCCAAAGATGTATATGTTTAAATAGTTTTCTAGTGATTCTATTTGTGTTTGTGTATGTGTGTGTGAAGAGGTATAAAATATGTAATATAAAATTTGCCATTTTAACCACATCTAGGTGATTCTATTTTACACCACTGTTTAAAAACACTGGTATAATATTATGTCACTTTAGCAGAGGAAGATTTACCAAACAAATTGAAAACAAACCCCACCAAGCTATATTAGAAAAAGCATGAGCTTTGGAACTGAACTCAGGTCTACCACTCAGTAACTATGAGATCAGGAAATTTACTTAACTCTTAATTTCATGTCCATAAAATGAAGATAAATCTGTATACCCTTCTCTCTCTAGAGATCCAATCCAAACTGCTTCAAGGCTACTGTATAGCTAAAATGAAATCAAGCATACAAAGTATCTACTTTGGTGCAATAATGGGCATTAAACTTGAGTGTCCTGGAATCACTTTCATTGAAATAAGAAAATATAAGCATATGTAATCCTCGCATAAGTGGCTATAAAAATGTTTCTTTCTCTTCTGATGGGACAGGTGAGAATGCAATACGAGAAAATGAAAATCATATCTTCAGATATGATTCAGAAAGTCTAAAATGGGGCTGATAACCTGCATTTCTTACAAGTTCCAGGGTATACTGTTAATGACACTGTCAGCCTAGGAATCACACAATTTGAGAACCAATGAGGTGAAGTATGCAAAGTCTAACAAAATCTATGAGCACATTAATACCTTCAGCATAATTTTTAAAAACAAAATCTAAACTAGTTCATTTTTTAAAAAAGTTGTAACCAATAGTATGCTTGTGGTCTTTAGAACATTTTATAATTTGATAAAAAACAACTGTGTATTGAGATTCAAATAACAAAAAAATTACATGATACTGATATCCCAATGACAAATAATCTGAAAACACATTCAAAGATAATTCTTAGAATTCCTCTTTAAAAAGTTAAATATTGATTAAAAAACTAAACATGGCAGCTTTAAAGAAACAAATATAGGTACAATTTTTGATGAGGAGATAACATAAAGAATACTCACAGGTATGGAGACATTCTGTTACTGTAGTTGGCTTGATCAGATACCCTTTACAGATATAGCAGGTAATGTAAGGATTGAAATCTTTCACCAAATGTTTCCTTTGGGTAGCCATTCGTAGTTAGCTGGCTTTAGTAGCTCAGACAAACAAGGGTACTAAGTGGATGAAAGTCTGATCCCAGGAGCTGGCGTGGTGTTCCCAATAGGATGTCCTGATGCATGAGAACTAATATCCAGATTTATCATGAGATTGATGATCATCACTCCTTTCGGAAGCTCTGCTTTCCCATAACTGTTTCCACAATCATTTTAAGAAGATGAGAGAAAAAGGTGTTAAATTCTTCATACCACATTAAAATCATTATATTAACAGCAAATATTGCATGGTTCAAACTGGGTGAATAGGTTATATACCCTCTAATGTGCAGTTAACCTGCAAATCTGCTACACTTTAATTCAGAATAACAACAAATTCATCCAATCTTGGCGCTCCAACTCTCACCTCCATACTAATGACACCCAAGGCTATCAACTCTGATTTGTTATCTTTCCTCTTCAGTAATGCATTTTAACTATCTGTAGACTGCTTTATCAGGAGTTCCTGTGGATACAAGTTAAAAGATTCAAAACTGAATTCATTATTCTCCCAATCAGAATGTTCCTATTTCCATTTTGTACCCTATAATCAGTCAATAGATAAATCAGTTGACATCCATTTCCATCCATGCAAGCCACTCTACTTGCATATTATCTCTCCACCTACAGTCCATCTTTATTCTGCTATCAGATTTATTTTATTCTATCCTTTTACATTAGAGTCTTCATCTCAAAGTGTCTCCTTTTTATAAACAGGAAAAATCTTTAAGTTGCTCTGTCACATAACAGAATCCCCCATCCACACACACATAACATATCCTTCAACAACTTTCTTTAGGCAAACTGAAGGGATCACTCCCCTCCACTACTCTATGCAGGTTCTGTATCTTCCACCCAATAAGCTTTCCTCTCTTCTGCATCCTACCTATCCTTCAAAACCCTTCTCCAATGCCATCCTCAATGTATTTCTCCTTCCTTTTAACCCTTATTTTTATATTACATTTCCTTTTTATTTTTACATTGTTTATCTCCTCTACTAGACTGAAAAATCCTCTATAGACACTGGTAACATTTAGTAAATACATAACTTAAGCAATGTTACTTTCTAAGTTTCAAGGCTTAAAAAAAAAAAAAAAAAACTGTAAAATGAAAATGAGTGCCAGCCTCCTAGAGTGGTGAGGATTAAACAAAATACAAAGAGCTAGTTAACTCACAGTGAAAACTGAATGTCATTAATTTTTCTCACACTCTTTAGCAGAGTTGGCATGTAATTAAGATCAGTTTTAAAAAGTTTTTAGTTTCTTACAAGGAAGGTTTGTCCTCTTAGAAAATACATGAAAGTAGATGCTGATTTTCCTAAATTCATTCTGTAAACAGGAACTTTCCCCCATCTTAACTATTAACGCATAGGCAAGTATGAAGTAACAGGAAAAGTAAAAGGCATCATTCCCTCCACACGTACCCATTGCAAATGTTCAGGGAATAGGTTCCGCGTGTAATCACCCTATCCGCTCAGGAAATAGTGTTGAGGGTGTGACAGAAAGAAAGTATAATTAACCGGGACATCAGGGTTCTGGCCCTTAGCCCTGTATGACCTTTAGCGAAGCATTTAATAGCCATGCCTGGGTCTCAGCTCCTTCTCTGTACCTTGGGATTAACTGCCCTGCCTTTCCCACAGATTTGTCCTGAAGCTTCAAAGTAAGAGAAAGTCCTCTGAAAGAGGAAATGCAAGGTCCCGACCTGGGTGGTATTACGATCCATCGATCGTAAGGCACAGAGCCCTGTCAACCAGACAGTTAAAGGAAGCAAGTCCTTGCAGTAACGGGGCGGGGGCGGCAGGGAACTTTTCCGCGTCCTCCAACAGGACCCGGCGCTCAGATCCGTGCGGTTCAAGCACACGTCCTCCCGCTCGCCCGCTCGGCAGGTGCGCGGGCCCGGGCCCAGCCGACGCGCCGCTCGAGCCGGGCCGGGCTGCACAGGCAGGACCAGCCGCCTCTCCAGGAGCCGGCCGCCGGCAGCTGCCTCCCTCTCCTTCCCGGAGGGGAGGGCACGGCTCCGAGGCCCCGGGACCCCAGTCGGTCGCACCCGCCCCCGAGGGGCTCCAGTGACTTGAGGCGGGGCCGGCCACGGCAGGTGTCCATAGAGGTGCCGCTCCCGCCGCGGCGCAAACTTGGGCGGGGAGTGCGGGGCCGCCGGAGTCCCGGCCCCTCCCAAGCCCGCCCGGTACCTACCCAGCCGCCACCACCGCGGCTCCTCGCCGACAGCGCGACGGCCTCTGAACGAAGGAAAGTGAAAGAGAAACAGCGCCCGCCGCGGCCTGGCCGGTCCCAGCTCCCCGTCCGCCCTCCCCCTGCAGGCGGGAGCGCGCCGGCTCCGCGGGGCCACTCGGCTCGGGCCCGATAGGGCGCGGCGGGCCTCGGGGCCCAGGGCCGGTGCCGCCTCCAAGGGCAACTCCACCCACTTTCAACCGCCGGCGCCGCCTGCCCGCAGCTGGCCACGCCCTCCGCCGCCGGGCCACGCCCACCGCCGCCACGCCCGCAGGCCACGCCCGCCTGCCCGGGCTCCTCACAGGTGCTGCGACCGCCCTGCCAGTCCTGTTGAGGTGGCTCGCGCATGACTCCTAGCTTTGACCAAATTTTTATCTGGGTTCTTCTTATCTTCGCCACCCGCCCCTCGGTTGTTTTCATCATAACAATGACTAGTATATTTTTCCTGGCGGGTTTAAAAGCAACGGTCACGGTTGAGACTGAGTCACCCTGCAAAATTTGCCTCCTTAGCTGCATCTTTCCGAAATCAGTCCCACCTGGAAGGCAGTGGGAAGGAAAACATCCCTTGATTTGTTCCTTATTTAAAAACCATTAACGAACTTGTTAGTGTTGGGTGGGTCCAGTGATCCTGATAGTTGACAATTCTAAGTAACTGGAATGTTGTGGGGATGGGGGTGAGGGGGAGGGTAAGTGAAAAAGATTTACTGTTGTTTGCAAGGGTCAAAACAAACAAACAACAACAAAAAAAAAAAAACCCAGCACTCCTTCTAGTGGACTTTGAGATTTACAAGAGACCATTCATTGCAAAAACATTCATTCAAAAGCTTGCTTTAAAGCTGCATTCCTCAGTCATTCAATCCTATTCTGCTACATTCCACACACTCGCAAATTTCTACTACAACCATAATTTTGCTAAACATAAATTAGACCTGGTCCTTCACTTCCTTAGAAGACTGCAATCTAGTAATCCCAGGATAGTAGGCAAATCAATGCACTCTTCACTGATGGAACAAAAGTTAAAAAGAATATTCTAAATGGAAAGTTTCAAAAGGCAACTTTCAATCTGATATATCAGAAAGAGGAAAAATGTTGCAATTACATCATTGTCTCCTTTGCAGAAGCCAAAGCAGGGATGGCTAAACAGCTGAAAGTTAATGCCAAGTATTTGCTTTATTCCCAAGTGACAGAAATCACCTTATTGCCAGAGTGCTAGATTGTGGATATGACTCTAGAGGCAAACCAATAAACCCAGCAACCACGGGTTCTGTATCCCAGAAGAAATTCTACCAAAAAAAGTGGAGTAAGGCAGTTTAAAAACTATTCGCTTTGTAATTAAACTTATGTAAAACAGACATAAGTAAAACATTTTGCCATTTTAATATCACAGCAGGAACAATCCATTTTCTGAAAACTTTAAATGATCACATTTTTATAGTCCTTTAAGTACCATTTTGCAAAATTATATGCCAATGTCCACACTGGGGTCACAGAAATCACAATAAGTAAAAGAAACAAGACAGGTCGAATTATTTAATAGCAGAAAGATTACTCTTTGTTTCTTCATCCATAAACTGAATAGATCAATACAGAAAAGTCACCTGATTTATATTGTATTTAAAATATGCAATGGATGATATTACTGTATATACTACAACATATACAAAAGGACTTCATATTTTTCTATTTTATGCCAGAACTTATTTTAATTTTTTTAAAGAATAACAGCTAATAAAGTCCTAGGAGCATGAATGTGATTGGTGATTAGCAGTAAGTGGAGTTAATTAGCATTCTCAAAGAAATAAACTTAAGCGTAGATATTAGGATATATATGTTAGCAATTGAGGGAGGAATCACAAATATGCTACAGAGCACATTTTCATTACTTTATATTTTATGTCTATATTTTTATTTGAGAAGGTTGTGAAGTGGGATTGCCATGTGTGTCTGTGTGGGGGGGGGCAGTGTTTTGTAAGGAAATCTATGCTTTGTATCCTAGAAACAGTATGGATTGTAGCAAAATGTTCTGTGATTCTCCTCCCTCTTCAGCAACCAACCCATTTCTCCCACCCCAACAAATAAAGTGCACACAAACAAAAGGAAAAAAAAAAAAAAACAAACACGCAAATATTTTTTTCTTCTTAAAAAAACAATAACAAAAGCAGTGGCAAAGGAGAATGTTACAAAGAGCAACAGAGCTATGTGTAGATTCTAAGTCTTCAGACATGGAACTTTCAGCAGCGGTGTGGCCTCTCTTCTGCCCTGTGGCTACTTTCCAGTTACTTCTCCATTATCCCTTGGTCCTGCCAGTGGGTGCAAGAACTAACTGTTGAAGCCTCAAGATGAGGATAGCTCTAAAAACACACCTCAAATACCAGTAGGAACTTCAATCAAAGGCCCGGAACAACTCAATATATAAGGCCAGGAAAAAGAAAAGGCAGGATAAAAGAATCCTATCTGGGAGTCCTCTTATCACTAAGCTACCACAATCTTATGATTTTACAGATGTAGAAACCAAGATCCCAAGAAGTGGTAAATTCATAATCACAGAGTTGATTTTGGTAGCACCAAGATCAAAACAAAGGTGTCAGTGAAGCTTTATTTAAACCTCTCTGAAGAACTTCTGAAGTATAAGAATTAAGGGTAAGGAAGTGTCATAAAAAAAAAATTAACTTAAAAGCAGACAAAAAACAAATGAAGGACAAATGGAGAAGGAAAGGGAGACAGAGGGAGGAGAAAGAGGAGAGGGAAGAGAAGGTGGAAGAAAAGGAAAAGAAAGGAAGGAAGAAAGAGTGAAATGAGGGGGGAAGGGAAATTACTGCCTCGGTGGCGTTTAGGAGCAAACTAGTCAACTGACTCTGATCAAAGAAGCATCACCCCAAAATGATAAATTGGTTCACTTGATGGTTGACCCAGATCCTTTCAGGGAATCACAAATGGTTCTTGATAAACCTTGGAACTACTCAAAGATTAAATGTATATCTAACAAAAATTTTCATTACTTTATATTTTATGTGTTTATTTCAGTTAAGGACAGGCAATGGAGGGACAGTTCCATACTGAACAGTTCACATTCCTTTCTTGCTTAATAAATATATCATCAAAATTAACTGATTGTAATGACATGACTTATTTAAAAAATATGATTATATATTAACATTTCCCTAAAATATTAAATCAGATGGGTCTTTCCTTATCGTTATTTTATATGACTATTCTGTTTAATCTTTTAACGCAGAGTATCTTTAACATATAAATTACCCTCTGTAATCTAAAAGTCTTCCTATAGAGATTATAGAGAATATTAAAATTTAACATAAGTGTCCTACAGGGCCAAGTGTATTTATTTTCTGACCATAAACATTGTAGCTCAAAATCAATGACTGCTTAAAATCAATGATGGAGGAATGGGAGGAGAATAGAGAACTGAAGGATTTCCAATTGCTCTTGACCATTTCTCTTTTTCTCTTACTGCTCTCCTCCCTTACAATCTAATAATTCTCAAGGACTCTCTCTGCTAAATGTCTCTTGAATCTCTCCACTTAACCTCCCCAGTTCAGATCATTGTCATCTCTACCCACCATTACTCAATGGACTATTAAGTAACCTCCGTAAGGCTCTTGTCTGCTAAACCATCCTTCACAGCACAATCAGAGAACTTTTTTTTTAACTACAAATTTTGTCATGCTGCTCCCTGGCTTTAAAAAAAATCTTTGTTTTGAAGAGAAAGTCCAAACATCTGATAAGGCCATCCTCATTCCTGCTACTTCTACAGCCTCTTGCTTGAACTCCATGACTGAGCTGTAAAGACCCACTTTACCCTCTGGCTAGATAGATGGGTCTTCTTCCAAATGGATATCCTTATCTAATCCCTTCTCCTTTACCCACCCCTGCAAGTTTAGTCAACCTTTGTTAATCCTTTAAATAACAGCTGATTTCAAAAACCACCTTCCTGGATACCTCAAAGTTGCTGAGGGTCATTCTCTACAGATATAGACCATATACATAAATAATAACTTATACTTAATTCTCTTAAATCAAACATCACTGTGCCTTGGATTATTTAACTGATCTGAACCACATACTAGAATATAAGCCCAGTGGATCTTCTGTTTGATTATGTGTCTCTTGCAGAATGGATGACAAACAGTAAGCATTCAAATAAATGTTTATCAAAAACTGAAAAATTGGACACATTTTATGACAGATCCTGTGTATTCTTTCTTGGGATTCTACTTGGAGAAGGATGTGTAAAGTCATAATCCTTGCCCTCTAGAACTACTAATTAAAATCACATCAGGGAATAGAGACTTATCCACAAGAAACAATTATTCAGCAATATACCAAATTTATTAATAAAGTGTTAAGTGGAACATGATCAAGTGACAAGAACTCCGGCTGAAAGAAAACACTATGAGTGGTCAAGGAATTAGTCCCATATGCCTACTCTGCCAGTTATAAAGACATCAAGGCGTAATCCCCAAAGCTGTGAATATTAGTGGCAAATGGAAAGTCAGAAACAGAACCAAGCCAATAAACTAGAAGAAATGTTTCCTTTTAGGATATATACAGAGGCAAAAGTTAATTGTCTAACTTCCCTGCCAGGTGTCCCCTTCCCCACCTAATCTGAAAATAAGATTACTCTCTAAGAGATAAATGAGCAAAATATGGAAGTCATGGCTTAAACTGGTCTTCTCCAGATGAAAATTTAAAAAGGAATGCATACAGAATTATCTGAAGAGTTTTATAAACATTCAAAACTCCAATTGAGTGCCCTGCTGGTGTATAGACCTAGGGAAGCAGGACTGGCTGAAATATGATATATTTAGTAAACCTATTCATAATCAATTATATTTCACCATGTCCGAAAAAAGTTTATGTGACTAGAAAAAGAAGAATCAGCAAGGAGCAAAAAAGGAAAGTGCAAAAGACAAGATCTCAGCTATGCAGGCAACACTGACTAGGACAGGAAGACACCAAGTTTGGCAAACATAGAACCAGTCACCACAGAAGTGTTTTCTGATGCCATCCAGGAGCAGAGATTTAGGCCAATATTATCATCCTCCATTTTCAGATTTTATTTCAATGCCCACAAAGTTACTTTCTGAGTATTAATTTGCATTGCTTTGTACTTAAATAGTGAAAGCAAGTATCCTGAAGTATAAAGTTAATATTTTGTGACTATATTCTATATCAAGTAAAAAATTTTCTCTTTATAAAAGAAAGGTAAAGAAAATAATTAGCCAATAGGAAGATCTTTAGCAAGTTACTTCATGAGACCTGATCTCCCTATCTATAAAACTTTAGATTTGGGACATGTAATCTCTAAGGATCCTTCCAGATCTTCAGTTATATGGTTGTGCAACTTGGAAGCATTACCTACCATAGGGATTGACAAAAGATTATCTGTAAAGGGAAAGACAGTAAATATTTTAAGCTCTGAAGGCCATGTGGTTTCTGTGGCAACTATTCTACTCTGCAGAAGTAGGACAAAAGCTCACCAAACAATATGTAAACAAATGCATGTAGCTATGTTCCAATAAAACTTTGAAACTGGGGCTATTCCTGCTTAACTCCTGATCTAGTGAATAGCTTTCGTAAATATACATAGAGAATAACAATTTAAAAGTTTCCTGCATCCCACGATCAACCACTTCTAAGGTCTTAGATAGTTTAAAATCAGAATATCTTAGTGCAATGTCTTATTTTTTTATGATTTCTGATTTTTAGACAATAAATAAAATATAGAAGCTTAGCTACCAAATGATATCACCGTCATCATATCAAATAGCTCAGGGAGTTAGAAGCTTACTATTTACTCTGCTTTGTTAAGATTCAAAATAATTCAATCTTTCTCCTCTGTGACAATGGAGAAAGTCTTTGAACAAAGAGAAAATGAATGTTAAACGAAAACATTCTCTCCTATTTGCCAAAAAGCATACTTAGTCCCACACTTATGACTTCCAAACACCAAAGAGTCTTAGTGATGATATTTAAAGTGAATGTATTTCCCCATTCTGTCTGGGATTCTAGGATGCTGACCTAAGAGGACTTCAAGTGGTAAGCTATCTGCTCACATACTTATAGACAGTGCTGCAAGCTGGCCTGACCTCAGGAAGTCATGCTGGAGTGTGTTATCTGCCAGCTCCAGCTTCAGCAGCCTGGGTCCTGGTCTGAGAAGAGGCCCTGAAGGACAGGGTGGTGAGAGTCCACCATCCCATCACCTTTGAAAGACAGCAGCTGCAACAAGAGAGGGCACATTTGTAAATAAGGACACTGGAGCTATGGGAAAGTGATCTGGCTCAATTAGCCTAAAGAGAAATGCTTTTATTTCTATAATGTTAAACAAGGAAATTTACACTGTGGACAGTCACTGACAATAGTCTCCCTTTCTAGCTTGTTTGGATGACTAGACTATTCAACTCAAGAAGAATCTGTGAATAGGGCAAGAGGGTTTCAAAGAATTTTGCACAAAAGTCACAAAAACTGATGTCCATTTATTATGTATATTGTTGAATTACAAAAGAGTTGACTTTGATATAGGATAACTTAAATATTGCTATTTAAATTGAGAAAACTGCCCCCGCCCCCCCCCCAAAAAAAAACTCAAAGAGGAGAAGTAATTAGATGTACTCTATTATTCGCATATGCTTTTAAAAATCAAGTTTTGTTAAGAACTGTTGTTTTTGACTTACACTTTAAATGCTACTTCACTTCCTAAAAATGTTAGAATGATGCTTATCACCAGTATTGCCAAGGAAATTAACTGGAACTTGATGATTACAAATTAGAGATCACCATTTCCCTTACAGTATTTCCTTCCTTAATTATTCTTTAGTCCTTTTTACCTGTAATCTGAAGTTTTAAATGAGTACTCACTTTTATTAGAAAAGGTAAGGATTTCTGCAATTAGAATTTGAAGTTATAAGCACAGACATATACTTATATGAGAAAACAGTTCACTTTGGAAGTACTCAACAATAAACTAGCCACTAATGAAACCGAATTTTAAAAATTTAGCTTTTAAAAGTTGATATTTATAATATCCATACTCAGCAAGCATGTGAACATTTCAGTCTTACTTTATTATTTTAATATGGTGTGATGTTAAGTATTACATATGAAGCACTGCACTGATTTATTCTAAATGCCTATTAGGGGTTGAATTGTGTCCATCAAAAAGAAATGTTGAAGTTCTAAAGTCTGGTACCTGTGAATGTGACTTCATTTGGAAATAGATTCTTTGAAGGTATAATTGAGTTAAGATTAAATCATACTGAAGTAGTACGGTATTTAATTAAATAAGACCATGGCCCTCTAAGAAAAGGAGAGACAGGGAGAATGCCACGTGAAGACACAGATGTAGAGCAAAGATGGTCACATGACGGCAGAGGCAGAGACTGGCTCAGTAGCACCCCAACTGCATGAACAGGGAAGGGGTCTTCCCCTCAGGGGCATTTCCACCAGGAGAAGGGACTATACCCAGCTACTTTTGAGTTAGAGAGCTTAACTGATCAAATTTAGGATCATATAGCTATGGGAAATGGAAGAGAATTTCTCCAGACTTAGGAGGATTTAAAAAACCAAACAAAATGTAACACTGAGAACCCAATTGAATTGAATAGCATGTTTCCATAATAATGATTTAAAGACAGCCACACTGGAAAAGGAGCTGTACAGATGGACAAGTGGACTAGCAGCAGGCTACATGTCCACAGATGAAGTGTATATAAGAACAGGGAGGATGTTAGGGATGATTGCATTGGATCTGGGGAAGACAAGGAAGGAAACGGATACAGAGAGGGACTGACAGAACTAAACAGAAATGAGTAGCTAATCTCTATTCATATTAGTGTAATTCCCAAGTGTATACACCAGAATATTGCTATTTTAAAATTAATCCATGCAGTACTTAATTCTAGATATTCTTTTGGGTCTATTCTAAGGAATCTTGCAGGATTAATATGCATAATATCTGGCACAGAACTAATTTCTGGTACAAATAGCAAGTTTCTGAGATTACTTGACATTTACACACATATATCTATAAAAAACATATCTATACACATATGCACAACATATTTTAAAGACTACACAGACTGAGAAACAGAAAGCTTTATTTCCTCAAATATTAAAATCATTCTTTTAACAGATTCATCTCTTGTATTCTGTAAGGCACAAATATCAAGGCAATTGACAACTACTGATATCAATAAATACACAGCATATTCGGAAGGCTACAACAGACTCACTATTAGCATTTCTAAGTCTTGACCCTTGAAAACACATAAATTTCATGTAAGAATACTCCCTAAAACAGATATGGAAACATCTATAACATTCAGAATCAACAACGTAAAATAGTGATAAACAAAAATGTGAGTGTGATAGTATCTTTTGAAGATGCTGTTTCTTTGTATAGTATAATGCACATGCCATAAAACTGTTCACACAGTTTCCTCCAAGAAGGACCCGACATGCCTTACTCCTATCTTTTAAAAGACATGAAGCTTAGTAAAAATTCAAACTTCCTACTAGATGAATTAGAATTATTTTCAGCTAAAAAAAATGGTTAAAGAAGAAAAACTTCAAGAAAGAATATTCAAACAGAATTCTTGTTTTTATAGAGAGAACCACGTTCCACATTCTTATCCACCTGAAGTGCCGACATAAAAGAGAATCAGCCCTTTGCACATGGTGTAGTTAGGCACTTCAGTTCTTCTAGGGACAGCCATAGTAGTTCTTTTCCACTTAAAGTTATTCAGATTCAATCCTCTATCCCACCCTTGTCAGCACAGTAGCCTCTAGATACATGATATAAAATATTAACCATGAAAAAAAAGCAAGCAAACTTCCAATTATTTCTGGCCAAATAATTCACTTCCTCCAACTGACCAACATTAGAGTTAGTTCTCACTGGCTATTAAAGGACACTCCCAATGACTGTGGCTAAATCATTTCTGAATGGCTTTTGAACACGATCATTCCTCAAATCTGTGAACTGGAGATGTAAGGGAGACAGAACTGCCTTGCTCAACACATCACCCCAAACATTCTTTCCCATGCCTTCCCATGTACAGAAGCTGGAAATCATGGCAACTCCCCTAAAATCCTGTATTTAACTCCACAAAGGTGAAAGGCAACTTCCCAAAGCTTCCATCAACCTAATTCTGCACATTGGAAGCTTTCCAGATCACAGAATACTTCTCACCCTTCCTTAATAGCTAATAATGGAATGAGCTCTACCAAATATGGGTGCTTAGCCTTTTAGATGACTATTATTTCCTTTGTCATTTACACAACCCTGTATGATAAATAAAAGAATCCCTCATTTACCACCTTAGAAATGAGGAAGCCATGGCACTGAGAGCTTGCCTGACAACCAGATTCACACAGCTCATGATGGATGGAGGCAGGAGTGGAGCTTGATGGTGTACCTTCAGAACCACCCTGCTGCTACTCAACCACCTTGCAGACCACTTTGCTCTGTGGCAGCTGAACACTTCTGGGGCTGGAGATTTCTGACATCATCTCCACTCTTTCCAACAAAAAACCTCTATTTCAATGACCAGCCAGACTTCTCACTGTCCCTCAAACACAGTGTGAACATCCATTTCCAGCCTTTGTTTATGCCATGCCCCATTGTCTGGAGTGCTCTTTTCCAGCCATTAGGCCAGTTGCAATCCTGCACCTTCCCTCAGTGTTCCTTTGTCCATCCTTTCTACCTCATAGGAATCTCTCCATTCTGAGAACTGCTGGAGACCCATGCACCTGATACTGCAACTAATTTTGTATCCGTATTGATGTTTTGTGTTTATGTGGATCAGGTCCAGTGGTAAATAACCTGAAGGCAAGAACAGGTAGGTCTGTAAATCTAGCAGGTACTCAATAAATGCTGGGTGAATTTACAATAACCTCTATAGCCATATAGCAAGTAAAGTTAATACAGTATACTGTCGTGGAGTAACACTCTAAAAACTCATCTGAAGACCTTTCATGCAAAATTACGGGACCCACCTAACTTTCCAGGGTATTCTTCAACCTAACAATCGGTTCCCCTAGCTAACTGCACAACTAGGTTTGCACTTCTGTGTTGGATGTAGCAAGTTGGATTATGTACATATGTGTGCATAAATAGCCAGGGACTGATGTTCAAGCAATATTCAAACACAGCACTGGAAATATAATTAGAGATTTAAGTTTTCTGGAACCAAAATAATAATTGGCAAAAGTAGATAAGATGGGAAATGGAAATAAAATGTACTCAGTTGCCATTTCTTTTTGCTTTGGAGCAATCGTTCAACAAATACCTTGCAGGACCTCATGTATGTTAAACACTGCTTGCGACACTATTAAGGATGCTACCATAGTCCTCCTGTTTTTTTTTTTTTTTCTTCCCGTGTGTGTGTGTGTGCGTGTGTGTGTGTGTGAAGCAGCTCCTCTGAAAAAATTTTCAGTGTCAGAAAAAATGAGATATTCTTCTACATTTAAATGAAAGAATAGGTGAAACCTGCTTTCTTATTACTACCCCCAAGAATTTATACACATTTTTGAGAGGTTATAATGATACACAGAGATCTGGACCAGTATCTGAAATATTTTTGATTTTCAATGATTTAAAAAAAATATAACTCATGGGAGAGAGAAAGGGAGAGACCAAATAGCAGCAAGCAGGTGTGATCTAATTGGTGCCAGGTGTCTAGCACTAGAGGCATTGAAACAGCCTTTCTGCTTTCCAGAGGGCTTGGCATGCAGCCATGACCAAGCCCCCCAATACTGTGATAGTGGCTTGTATAGACTACAAGTTCTGTGGTCTCATGCTGCTATAGCAACCACTGACTCTCAGTGGGACAATGAACTCTAACCAGGCTAAACCAATTATACAGTTGGATACTAGAAAAATCTTCAGGTGGCATCTTCTAACAAAGAAGGTTTAAAAGGTACCTACCTGCTTTTAAGCACCTTATTAGGAGATTTCTGGATTACCTTTCAGAGGTAATGTTATCATAGTGTGGCTATATTAACACCCTTCAGTAACACACCTTACTGAGGAAGGGAGAATAAAATTACTCCTAATGTCACTTTATTCCATGAGCATGTAACTATGTGCTGTGCCCAGAGGACCAATCAAAAAGTGTGGAGCATTTTCTGGCACAGAAAGGGACTCTAGCAGCAGGAAGATTCTTTGTAAGAGGAAGGGTGTCTAATATCCTTCAGCAGGGTCAGTCCTCTGTGAAGAAGGGGAGCTGAGAGAAAGCAGTGGGACATACAAAGTGGTGAGTCATATATAGGTCAGAAACTGACTAGGCTTCATAGAAGTCTGACACTATTATCAGATATTTATCTAAATGCCAGAAACAACAAAAGACACAAATTGTAGAGATTAAGCAAACAAAGCAAAGCAAAACCAAAAACTCTCAATTTGGAAATCTTCCAGATTCTGCTAATTTAGTTGACATGTACACATACATTCCACATTCATTCATTCCCCAATACCATTAGTAGCTGCTAATCTAGGATGATTGTAATTTTAAATCAGCAGGTGTCCTCTGATTTCTGATGCATCTCTCAGACCTCCACAGAAGGAGTCCCTCCCTTGTGAAGTTCTCTTCTTTAAGGAAAAATACCATCAATTCTTAATAGAATAAGTAAAGGGAAATATAAGTCAGATGATAGGCAAATAAAATTATGTAAGGAAAAAAGGATTACTGATAAAGATATAAACAAATTAAACAAGGTTACCAAGCAATACAGAATACCATGTGTATTTGGAAATTTTTAATGAACGTAATGGTTATGAACAAACTACAAATGACCAGAGCGCCAACAACAATCTGTCTAGAAGCAACTTTTAAAGTGAAAAAGGAAATTATTTGACCAAAAGTCACTGAAGGACATGTCAATGGCAGAAAGCTCATACTTCCAGAGAGCAAGAAAACAAACATTTTTCTTTTTTTTTGGTTGAGAACTCAAATTGCTTAACTTCGCTCATTGAAAGAATTTGAGCTGACTCTTCAAAAACATGGGTAGATACACATCCACCACTGAGATTGAGCTTATTTCCCCCCAAAACCCAGAAACCAGTGGCTGAAGCCAACTCCCTGAAGGGTCAAGATTTCAAGAGAAATGTAAATGTAATAAGGAATGTGGAGAATGTAGTTCTCCTCATTATCATAATTTCTGGACACCAATTAGGTGAGGTCACCCTATGTCTATCAGAGTTCTTCCTCCAAAGGATCATTCTTTTTCATGTTGAAGAGGCAAAATTTTCATAATAAGACAAGGGAGAGCAACATGAGCTTTAACTCTTCTAGATCAGCCTATAGATTCATAACCATGGACCATCAGCATTACCAGGGAACTCGTCAGAAATGTAGAATCTGGGGCCCAGGGTGATTCATATGCAATTAAAATTTGAGAAGTACTGTGAATGGACTAAAAATATTTACTACTCCTGGGATTAGGTATTTCTCTCCTTAGATGCTAAGAATCAGTGAAATTAGATAGGCTAACTCTAGGATAATGTGAACCTCAAAATGAATGACATTAATGGATTATAACACACTGTATTTAATGAAAACAATCCATGAGGCCACATTTATAACAAGCAAGCAAACAAACAGGTAAAGATAAAAATCCTTTTTACAACATATTGCCAACTTATAATTGTATAAGGAATGAGAGAGTTACAAAATCACCATTTTGCAACTGTTTTTAATTGATTCAGGCAAGAACTTCTAGGGAGTCTAAAACCATTAGGTGAAAGTTACTGAGGAACAGGATATTTGTGTAGTTTTACAATAGCTCTTCATAGACTGTAGTTTTATGTAATTAAAATTCGTAATGAAACTTAGGAATTACAAAGGAAAAAAGGTCCCTTTGCAGTGGGGAATTCTGATCAACACTCTCTAAGCCAAGTGATCAAATTTAACACTACTAATGGGACAGTCTGACATCATGTACGTTGCTGAAGCAATATACGAGGAATACATCATTGCCTACGTAATATTTCTGCCCAAAATATCTAACCTGGCTCAAATAATGAGGAAATATGAAATCAGCTCACATTGAGGGCCATTTTACAAAACAAATAACCTATGTTTTTCAAAAATAGTAACAGTCATTGAAAGACAAAGAAAAATTGAGAAAAGGTTAAAGAAACATTATAACTAAATAAAAAGATGATGGCAACTGTATCTCCTCCTTGGGTGCTACAAGCCCAGGTGTTTAGAGGTAAAGAGTTCTATTTGTAACTTATTCCTAAATGGTTCAGTGAAAGCTATAATCATGTGCACAGCTACAGAGAAATAAAGCAAATGTGGCAACATGTTAACAAGTGGTGAATACAAGTGAGAGATGTATGGGTGTTCATTGAAATACTTTCTTGCAAAAGATGAATGGACAATGAACAAGTGGTCTATATACTTGTATGGAGTTTTACTCAGTCATAATGGAGAATGAAGTTATGCCATTTGCTGGTAAACAAACAGAACTTGAGAACGTGATGCTAAGTGTGAAACAAACTAGACTCAGAAAGTCAAGGGTAGAATGTTTCCTCTCATTTGTGGAAGGTAGAGAGGGAGAAAGGGAGTGGAGCAAGGGAGAAAGAGGTAGACATGGGGGCGGGAAGAAGTGGGGAGGGTGGGAGGGAGAAAGGGAGGGAGAGGGGGAGGAAGGGCGGGAGGGAGAAGGAGAGAGAGAGAGAGAAGGAATAAAAAGGGGATCTCATGAAAACAACAGGGAATCTAACAGAGTACAGGAAGGGGATAGAGAGGAAGAAAGGAGAGGAGTAGGTGGGGAAGTACTGGGGAATAAAATCTACCAAATCACACTAAGTCCATGTATGAATACACCACAATGAATTTTGCTTTTATCTATAATTATAATACACTAATTAAAAAATAATAATAGTAGAAATTTCCAGACTACCTGGACCAGTTGAATAGAAAAAGGAAAGGAGGGAAAGGAGAGGTAATGGGGAATGATGAAATGATGTGATGTGCGTGTACAAATACGGCACAATGAATCTCACTATTATGTAGGATTATAATATACTAATAAAAAAGGATATTCTGTATTTTTATGATTCTAGGAGCTTAGTGAAGAACTGGATAAAACATACAATCATATTCAGCATTTGCAGCATTTGAAATACTCAAGGTTTTTTTTTTTTTTTTTTTTTTTCTTTTTTCTTTTTCTTTGTTGGTAGGTACTAGGGATTGAACCCAGGGCCACACTACCCTGAGCTACATTCCCAGATCTTTTTATTTTTATTTTGAAACAGGGTATTGCTAAATCACTGAAACTGGTCCCAAACTTGAGATTCCCCCTGCCTCAACCTCCGGAGTCACTGGGATTACAGGTGTGCACCCTGCTCTGTTATCAAGTTCTTTTAAATGCATTCCTTGTTCTGCAATGGAGTGAAAGTGGCATGCAGTCATTCAATCATCCCGCAACTATTTTGATGAGCACCTACCATCTATGAGGAACTCTGCCAGGAGCCTGGAGCACAATAGTGAACATAAACATGGCCCTGTCTTTGAGGAGGTTCTAGAAGAATTAAATATTAATTAAGTCAAATCAATATCTGCTAGGTAAACATTAGTTACCAATGTGATCCCACAAAATGTATAATCAGAAAAATGAGAAATTATACTCCATTTATGTATGATTTATCAAAATGGATAAATGTATTTTGCTGTCATGTTTAACAAATTAGAACAATTATTTTTTTTTAAAGTATCTAAAACAGATAATGGAGCACAAACTTCTCAAAAAAAGGAGATGGGACTAATATAAAGTTTTACATGACAATCTTCAACAATCTGACCTAAGGTCCTAAGTTCAATTTATTACCCAATGCTGGAATCCTGTCTAAGATGTCTTTAACATCTGGCCCTCTTCCATACTGCAAGTTTTATTGGAAGATTTTATTCAGAGTAAAGAATGGGCAAAGTATGCAAATTAGACATTCTATTCATAAATCTGAAAAACTTCATCTTTATAAAAGCAAGTAATATTCAAAAACATGTACTCTTAAATTGTATTACTACCTCATTTGTAGTTCTGGTTACGTGAATTGAAACATTTTTACAGTTTTGTGGTGTCATGCTTCACAAATTCAACAACCGTAAATGACAACTAGTTGCACAAATACATTATGAAAACTGCATTAAAATGTTATAATAGCTTACACTGACATAATATTTATTTCAGAAATGTGGGTCTTAACTTAGATCATTAGGTTCACAAAAATTAAAGAGGCTAAAACCAAAAGGTTAAAACTTCTGACTACCTATACTTGTTTCTGTTGTTCACAGAACACCTACACTAAAAGAATAAAAGACTTATTTCAATTTCAAAATTATAATGGAAAGCAAAGAAAAAGCAGAAAATAGGAAATTTCTATAAATAGGCAATTGGTTTGTCAGATATAGTTTTCAGGAAAATTAAAAACATGACTTTTATACAAATATATATTGAATTGTGTCCAAAACTTATTTAATTCCTAAATGAGGAAACCAGCAGGATGGTACATCTGGTGCAGTGGAGTATAGGACAGACAGAAATATATACAGTCAATGAAAGAATGCTGAAATAAGATTTCTACTTTAGTCACAAAAGCTAGCTAATGTCCCACAGGACAATAAAATTATAACCTGTGGTGGGTACCTTCACTATCAGATAGAAATCACTTGCTAGTTATCAATCTACAAATTCACACTTAACTTTGCAGAATCTGGGTCTTACTAACTCATCAATAAGTAAGAGAAATGAAGGTATATTTCCCTAGAGAATTAGGTGATTCTTGTCTAGGATTTCTGACAGTATTCCAGATAACCCTGAAAAAACACACAATAATTCTTGTGCCTCATGCCCTGTGGTTAGACAATTCTACAAAACCCTCATACATAGGTCAGTATGATTTAACCTTTAACATGCTTAGTACCAAGGGATATGCTGGGAGATGGGGGCTGAACGTCCCCTTTTCCCCAACAAGTCTACAAAATCAGTTTATTATTGCTGCTGCTGCTGCTGCTGCTGTGTGGTGGTGGTTTGCTTTCTTGCTTTTTACACATTTGGCCTTTTTATTTTTTGATGCATCAGAAAATTTGCTGCCTATCTTGTGTTGCTTCTAGTGACTTCCACCAACACACTTCCTTATTGTTTTTTTTCCTTTGAAAAAAAAAATCCCCTGGTATGAATGCTAATCATGCCAACCTTTTAAATGATCTAATGCTTTCAACATAAATACATCTAAAATTTGGAGTCATAGTTTGATGATAAGCATCATATTATATAGCAAAAATGGTTAATCTCTCCACCCACCTACCCTTTGTCCCAACATTAAGAAGCACACTAAAAACACTTATTATTTAAGATCAAAAAGTTAACCGCCTCTATTAACTAAAAAAAAGTAAGTAACAAAAAGAAACTTTTCAAAGGTTTCTAAGGAATCCAATACAGTAAAAACTCCTGGTTCTGTCCTACATATTACATTTGAACTCTTAATAGTTAATGAGAATGATGGCTACTATACAGTGATCACTCCCTATGTGCCAGATACTGTGCTAATAAGGGCTTTACAAATTTTACACTATTTAATCTTCATAAAAACCATGTGAACTAGTTTGTATTATTAGTCACATTCTTTTTATGAATAAACTGAATCAGAGAGAATTACATTAACTTTTCCCAAGATCACAGTGGTGGTGGGATTCAAATCCAGGTTAGTTAGTTTCAGAGTTCTACGGGCTTAACCACTATGCTACAATAAAGAAGAGAGAAGAACTATTTAAAAAAACAGATACTTGGGCTGGGACTGTGGCTCAGTGGCAGAGCGCTTGCCTAGCACATGTGAAGCCCTGGGTTCCATCCTCAGCACGACATAAAACAAATAAATATATAAAATACAGTTAAAAATACAAATAAACAAAAAAACCCAAATAGTATGTCGTCGTCGTCATCATCATCATCATCATCATCACACTGATAAAGCACTTTTTATATGTAGGGCTTTATTTAAGTAATGAACATATCAAAAACTTATTTAATGTTTCTCAACAGAACTCTTTTTGGTAAATATGATTATTGTTCCCAATTTGCAGAAGAAATTGAGGAAGATAGAGGGTAAGGCTAGTAAGATGCAAGGCTAGGATACAGCCTGGACAGTGTGGCTCCCACATTCAGGAGCTTCCCCTGATACCAAGCTGCTGCTTGTAACAATTCCTGCCAGCCAACAGTCCCAACTCTTCAGAACCTCAGAGGTTGGAAAGCACCGTCCTAAAGCACAGAACCGTAACCAAATGTTCATTAGTATAAACAAAAAATCACCAAGTACAGATTTAAAGGTTTTCATCCAGCCTTATTAAGAAGGTAAAAAACAACACCAGCAAAATTTAATCCAAGAAGAGTTTCTAAAAAAAGTATTTCTCTGGAAAACTAACTCAATTCAGAACAAATGAGGTGTTACAGTTTTTTGTTTTTTCCCCCTTCTTCTTCTTCTTCTTTAGAAATTGTTTTTGTTCTTGTAGAGTTGGGGTTTCTCAGAATTCCCTCTGGGGCTGTGGGTGGTCGAATGAGGAAAGGAGAAGATAGGACCCTGGTTCCCCATTCCATTTTCAAATGAGTAGTTCTGTTTATGCATTTTACATATTGGGTTTCCCCACGGGGCTTGCTTTGATGGGAGCTAGGCTCCCATAAGAGCATGGTCTAAGCAGGCAGTTCTCAACTTGAAGCCTCCCCCATTGCTTCCCCAGCATTTCAGGAGCTGCACTTCAGAGCATTCCTCCCGGTGCTCCTTGAATCTCTTGCCTACCCAAGCCCTGGCCATCCTCTCACCTGAGCCTCCCTTTCCACTCCCCGCTGTCAACAATAATCACTACCACTGCTGATGTTCACTAAACTCCTACATGGCAAGCTCTGGGTTAAATATTTTTACATCAATTACTCCATGGAGTGCTCTCAACACCTTCATGACTAGGCTCTAATTAGTGATCCCATTTTACAGAGAAGGAGACCAAGGGTTTAATTTGCACTCTGCCCAATGACCACAAGATCATGGAGATAGGATGAAGAATGTGTCAGCACGTGCCAGAGACCTCCAGTTCTTCACCAGGATGCTTTCCTGCCTCTCATCCATGTCGATCACACTCACATTCCCACTGAGACTCCTTAAGACTAAATCTCTTAAAGACAAAAAAATGCACGAGCAGCCCTTTACAGCAGCACAGTAACAAACGCACGCTTTTATCACAATGGCATCCACTCATGCTGCTGTGATGCTTACATATCTTCTCCTCTTCTTTCAGACATGAATGACTATGTGACCCTCCAGTCAGACTGTTTCTCAAACAGGGGCTACATCCCTGCTCCTTCTATACCCTCACTCTCTTCTCTGGATTCCTTAGAACTGTTTTGGGAAGAGCCCTGGCCAATAGTCAGAATACCTGAGTTCCTAGTTTGGGACAATCCCCGAAGCAGGTGCTGCCATCTCCCTAAGCCCCTTTCTTCAACGGCTCACCTTCACTTGCTGAAGGCAGCTTTCTTGGACACCTGTGACTTTTTTTTTTTTTTTTTTTTTTTGGTACCGGGGATTGAACTCCGCCATTGAGCCACATCCCCAGTCCTATTTTGTATTTTATTTAGAGACAAGGTCTCACTGAGTTGCTTAGTACTTTGCTGTTGCTGAGACTGGCTTTGAACTCACAATCCTTCTGCCTCAGATTCTTTTGCTCCTGAGCAGGTGTGCTCCATGGCATCTGGCCTCCTGTGGTTTTTATTCTATCTCTGGGAATAGGCTAGGCCCCCTTAGAGAGTGAGGTGAAAATGTAGGGAAGTTAATGCCTCCAGGAAACAGCTCTCTGTCAAGGATGGATGGGCAGTGATGGGCAATGTCCCTGTTCCTTGTCCTCTCTGTAGGACAACTCTGAATTGTGTAAGACTAATGCCCGAGGGTCCCTGAAGAGACTGAGCTCCAGCTGCCTTCAACAGCAATTTATTGGGAACACACCCTTTATTGACTTCTTTCTCTTCTGGTCCTTCTGGTCCCCCTTTCCTACTTCCCTGATGACATTTCTGGGAACAAGCTTTCAAATAAACTTACCTACTCAAATCTTTGCCTCAGAGTCCATGTCTGGGAAACACACTGAGTATTTCCCTTCTTTTATCACTTCACTTTTCCTTCTGTCAAATAAGAGGGCTGCAAAGATGATCTCAATGGCCTCTTTGGACTCTGATATTCTATGGTTTCGATATTAAATTAAAGCTGCCACAAGGTTACTTCTTAGCTCAAATGCTGTGTCATGACTTGGAGTTGAAGCAGAATTTCAACTACAATAATGCAAAAGATGCTGGAAGATACTGAAGAAGACCCCCCCCCACCACCACCACCACCATGGGTCTTTATATTATACTTGCCAGGGTGCTGCTGGCCTATGCGGGAATGGCCTCAGTTGAAGAGGTCACTTTTCCATAGTAGCCAACATGCAATGACTGAGGGACACGGGATTTAAAGGTCTCACCACCTCAGCCAAAGTCAAGACAACTCTGAAGAGCCCCACTCAATCTCCAGAGCTCCCCATGGGGCTGGCACCCCAGCTCAACTTCACTTCTGCCCTCCTGGCTTCCTTCCCACCCTTCTTGCATGTAGATGCCCACCTCAGAATCCGCTTCCTAGGTTACCCAACCTGTGGCAACTACATTTAATTTTTTTTTTATTAACGTCACACAAATTGTGCACTGTGGAGGTCTTTCTGTGGAAATAAGGACATTCCTTTTAATGCTGTCAGACCAAGAAGTGGTACATAGGAGGAAAAAGAAGCTACAGTTTTAATAAAATGGGAATGAACCAGATGCCAGTCAGTTATGTATGAGATGCAGTTTCAGTTTCTGAAAGAAAACAAGAAATACATAAAAGGTCAGCCCAGCCAGTGAAACTGAAAGCTGAGAACAACGAAGAGGCAGCCACAGAGGGTGATGAAAGAGAAACATCTCAGAGAAGAACAAGAATGGCCTGGCTGAGGAGGGACTAACCAGGCAGAACACACTCCGCCCAAACTCACAGGGTAGAATCATCCTTCTGAAGGAGGGCCTTCAAATGCAAGTAACTACATCCAATCCAAAAGAGTATGGGCCCATGGTGTGACAAGAGTAAATGTCATGCTGGGAATTCCCGCTAGGTAAGCTCAGGGCTGAATCAGTGCTACTGCAGAGGCTGTGGAGATTCCCACTGTGCTACTACTAGGCAGAGCATTTAATGAGAACTTTCCCAACAGTACTGAAGGACAGAGATGGACTTGGGCTCTCTAACCCGCAGGCGCCAGTGAAGTTGCTCTGCTCATGGTTGTGCCCAACTGGTGACATCTGGTTGCCTCCTCTGCTGGGCTGTGACCTCCAGGACAGCAGAGGTGCTGGGGTAGATAAGGAGGGAGGCTGAAATAGAAAATAAGGTGGTCAGCAAAGCCATAGCCAAGAAGATAAAAAGAGGTAATTTGTCTCAGTTAATCTGAAGGAGGAGTGGCTATTCAGAGAGAAAGGAAAATGGCAGTAGCAGGAACAATACTGAGGCCCAAGGTTTCTCCAGTAAGGAGGCCAGTGTAGCTGAGAACAAGCAGCAGGGGCTGAGGTGGGGGAGATGGAGCTGGATCACGTAGGGCCTTCTGGGATTCCACTTGGAGAAGATGGGAAGTCATGTGGGCATAATTGGGTAGAAAGACATATCTGACACTCTTCTTCCCCTCCTTGGGACTTATTTCTGTCCACAGTATTCTAACCACTGACAAATTACACATACTCTGTATTTACTCACTATCTCAATGAGAATTTAAGCTCTGTGAGGGCAGATATTTTGGGTCTGTTGTGTTTCCTGTGCAGATTCATTCCCCCAGGGTCTTGCACTTAGCAGATAATCAATATTTATTGAATGAATCCACTGATCATCTTGAGAAAGCCTGAGCTCTTTCCTAAATAGCAATACAAAACCAGACAAGGAGCATTGTTCTTGCATCCTTGGCAGGTCTGTCTGTGTTTAGATCACTGTCATGAGGACATCACAACAAATACTTACTTGTCATCTCTTTCAGGCACTTCGGAGAGGCCCTAAACGCCAAATACATTTCTAACTTCTAAAAACTAGATGCCAAGATTCAGGGGAAAACATAGAAGCATCAGCAGTCCAGGAGGCTGTACATTTATGGAATCAGTTCATTGTGGGGGTGGGGTAAGGGTGGGGAGCACCTACAAAGTACACTGGTCCCCCTCTATCAGGGTAAGGACCCTCCTCTGAAAATCACTGATATAGGTCCTTCTCAAAAGTGACCTCTGGTTGCAAAAAAGTTTGGGATTCACTGATAAAAGGAAATGTGTCCCTTTTCTATATAAAAGTTTTCAATATAGCAATATTTATTGTCCTAAAAGATTTTCAAAAATCACTTTGGATGCTTTTTCTTGACATATTTCCACATCAGCCCTCAGTCTCAAAAACACAACTAGAGTGATTTATATTTTCAATGGGGGAAAAAAAGAGTAGGAAAAACATTAGTGGAATGTAATTGGAGAAAATGAAGATAAACGGATACTGGAGGAAAGAGAAAGGAGGCCACATGGAGTGGAGGGACTGCTGACGGAGGGGTCAGGAGCAGATCCGTGCTTCCGCTTCTCCTCTGGAAGCAAGGCTCCCACACACCTTCCATCATTAGCCCTTTCACCACTAAGTTCTCAAGTCCTTCGGGAGCATACACCAGTCACATAACCTCACCTAGTCTCTACTGCTTCCATGTAAGGAAAAAAAAAAAAAAAGAAGAAGAAGAAGAAGTGGCTACCTTACAGACGTGTAAAGAGTAAAATAACAGAATACACGCATATCACTTAGCACTGCCTGGACCACGGTAAGCCTCAACAATGCCAGTAGCTATTGTTATGGTTAAGATTGCCTGCGGAGATTTTGTTTTCCACAGACACATGGTGACACAGCCATCCTTGGAAAATAACGTGTCATGCAGAGGTCACACAGTGATGGACTTGCCCAAGCAGCCCTGGTATCTCAAACCACCTTCCAGACATATGAGCAAGACTTCAGAGGATTCCAGCCTCCAGTCATTGAGCTCCCACCCCACCCCACCCCCACAGATGCCGCTCGGAAAGAGAAATAGGCCGCACGGCCCACTGGATGCCAGATTCCTAACTTCAGAAACTGAGGGAGATAAGAAATGATTACCATCATTGTAAGTCATTAGGTTTTGGGGTGGTTTGTCACTCAGCATCAGACAACCAGGACACTGCCATTAATTGACTCCCCTGTTACTTCTAACATAGAAACCATATCATGTTCTCTGATTTTAAAAAAAGATGTGAGTGGCTTCCACATGCACAGGATAAAAAGAACCTGGAAGGTCCCCTACAGACTGTGAGACTTGAGGGGAGGGACTGTATCTTGTCTTCCAGAAGATTCTCAGTGTCTCAGCAGTTCCTCATCCAGTAAATGACTTCATCAGATGGGATGAAACCAGTCACCAGGAAAAAAGTGAAGAAAGAAGGTGAATTATGAAAACCATGTAGCCAAAAAGTACAGACCTGGCTCCTTTCATGTGGTGCTGGGGATACTACCATCAAGTTGCCCTTATGAAGCTGTAAGATGTACATAGACGTGGAAGGAGATGGATGATAAACACATAAGTAATGAACAAATCACTTTTGTCACTCTCTGAAATAATGAAAAATACATCAGAGCAATGCGAAGGAGCTGGGTGATGGGATATTCTATTAGGGTAGCAAGGAAAATCTAAGGATGGTATCATTTCTGCTGAAACCTGCTTGAATGTGAAGCCACAGAAAGAGTTGAACAAAAGACCAAGAAGGCATAAGTGCAAAGGCCCTGGGGTGGGAAGAGGCATGCAACTGAGTTTCCATCAAGTTGTGGTTGCTCAGCTGTTTCAATGTATATGCCCATGTGCTTTGCTTAGGATTTTTTGTATTTTGTTTTTATATTGAGGACTGGATTCCACATGCTAGGCAAGCACACTACCTCTAAGCAACATCCCTAGTTCAGACTAGGAAATCTAAGAAAATCAGAATTTGAACTTTGTATATCAAAATTCAGGTCTGATTATGTTGTATTATAATAAATTTTAGCACAGATTTCAGTAACCAATAAATTTTGATACTGGACACTTATGAACCACTTCACAACTCTTGGTGGACCTTTTCACTCCAGCCCTGAGGATAGGCGTCTTACTTCAACTACACCTTAATCTCTTATGGCCTTGCTCTGCTGCCACCATGGGGGATATCTGGAGGGATGCTCTGAACCATGCACAGTCCTGTGATGGACTTAACATTCTATGGGGAAACACTTGATCAGTAATGGACAGGAGCAAGTGGATTAACAGTGAATATCCTCCCTAACATATCTATTAGTCATTTCTAAGAATTCATTTCCTTGTCAGTTCCACCTTGTAAAGGCCACCTACATTCCTTGGCCCATGACCTCCTTCTTCCATGTTCAAAGTCAGCAACATGGCTTCTCTCTGACCACACTGGCTTCTCACCACCATGGGAAATGTTCTCTACTTCCAGGGACTCCTGAATATGTTGGGCTCATCCAGATAGTCCAGCATAATTCTGCCAGCTCAAGGTTAATTTATTCATGTTTGCAAAGTCCCTCTTACTACCTAAGGTGACATATTCACAGGTTATGGGGACTAGGAAGGATGTGGACATCTCTGGGAGACAATACTCAGCCTACAAAACTCTATCTCCAACTGGATGTCTAACAGACATCTCATACTATGTCCAAACTAACTTCCAGCTCTTCATGAACAACAGGTCTTTCCATCTGCAGCTTTCTGTATCTTAGCTGACAATCCCATCCCTCCAGCTATTCAAGCCTAAATCTGTGGAATAATCTTTGGATTTTCTCTCACATACACATTTAAGTCACAAAGAAATAGACATTATGTTCAAAAAATATCAAGACTGACCATTTCTCACCCTCTCCACTCTTTCTGGTCTGCACCACCACTATATCTTGTGTCAGGATTCCTTCAAGTTTCTCCCCTTCTCCCTTAGAGTCTATTTTCAGAGCAGCCAGTGTGATCCTTTTTTAAATGAAGTAAGTCATATTGCTTCTCTGATCAAAACCTACAGCACCTCCCTATTTCATTTGGATAAAAGCCAAAGCCCTTCATGGTCTCCACCCTCCACCAAATTCCTTTTCTAACCTCATCTCCTACTAATCCCCTTGTTCTCTCTATTCTAGTCACACTGGTTGCCTGGCTGCACCTCTAACACTCAGGTGTACCTCACCTTAGGACTTGGCTCTTACTGTTCTCTTTGCCTAGAATACTCTTTCCCCAATACCACCAGCTTGGCTAACTCCCTTCCCCTCTGGATTAGTTTTCTATTGCTGCCATGACAAATTACCACAATAAAGCGGCTTCAAGCAACACTTGTTTATTCTCTCCCAGTTCTGCAGGTCAGAAGTCTGGGTACACTGCAGATCAGGTGGGTCCTCTGCTTCGAGTCTTCCAAGGCCAAACTCAAGATGTTAGCAGGAATCCATTCCTTTTTGGAGTTTAGGGATGAATCTCTTTCCAGCTGTTAGCTGGATTCAGTTTCTCCTGGCTACAGGACTGAGGCTCCAGTTCCTTGCTGGCTATCAGTGGGAGGCTGATCTTTGCTCAAGGCTGGTCCCTTTCTTTCTCATGCTTTCCACGTGGCCCCCTCGGCACTGGCAGGTAGAGTCTCATATTCTGAAACACTCCAACTTCTGCCGCCTCTCTCAGAGTACACCCAGTGTGATTTCGCCACTTTAAAGGACACATTGATTCAATTGGGCCACTTTGATAATACAGAAACATCTGCATTAAGGTATGGAAACTTAATTAAAGCTGGAAAGTCCCTTTAGTCATGCAGTATAATCAATTTTTAGGTCCCAGGAATTAGAGCATGGACCTCTTTTGGTGGGGGGGGGGGGGGTCATTCTACCTATCACACCCTGTCTCCTGATCTCCTGATGGTATTTATTTACACTACAACCCAGTCTCCATGCCCTGCCCACCTTTGGTTCCCCTTTTCTTACTCAATTTTTTCATTTGCCCATAGTTCTTAGCATCTTAAAATAAAACATATAACATACTTATTATGCTTATTGATTATTGTCTGTCTTCTCCTGGTAGAAAAATAACTCCATTAAGTCAAGGATCTTTATTTTATACATTGATAGCCAAAGACTCCCTACAGCCAGTTCAATAGTTAGTTCTTGAATGAGTGAATGAGAACTTATTTCTAGAACATTTTTCCAACCCCATTTCCATAGGGTTTTCTCTTTCATTTCAACAGTTTGAAAACGCTAATTAGATCAAAGATCCCTGATTGACGATGAGCAAGATTGGTAAATATCAAAGAACTGCTCTCTCAGTATTTCCCCAGAGCTGTGGTCAGTAGTGTCTAACCAATTTAATTCTCATTAATAAAGACTCACAGAAATGCTCACTGGGGAAAATGCGTTTAATCATAAATTCTAAAAAAAAAAACACGAATGCTTTATTTTTGTACTATTCTGCAGGTATGGCAAGCAAAACAAAATGAGTTGTTAATCTGGTCTCAAAGTGTACAGAAACCCAGCCAGTTTAAGGCTAGAGAGAGGATGACAAAGCTATATAGAAAAAATAAAAAGGAGAGAGAAAGGGAGGGAGACAATTTTAGAGAGAAAGACATTCTAGAAATAAAATCCAAGCTTTATTGAGGAGGAAAGTGAGGCTGAGAAAGGGTAAGCAACTTGCCTATTCTCACGTAGCTGGTCAGTGATGTGATACTTTGAATACAGATTATTACAGAATAAAGAAAGTGAAAATTAAATTTGTTTTTTTTTTTTTTTTTCCTTTAGGCATTGAAAATGTTCATTCAATGAGCTGATTTTCTACGTCAAAGGGCTGGATCCAGCATGGATGATTGCAGACAGGAAGACAGTGCCTACCAGCCTGATACTTGTTCCAACCAAGTCAAGACATCTCACTTTAGATGGGACATTTCTGGAGCAGGGGCAATTACCAAGGAGCAGGACCACAGACCGTGGAACCTGAGTAATTCTCAGAGGGCCATTTAGGATATCACTGCATCAAAGACAAGATGATGATGTGACACACTGAGAAATCAAAGGGCTTAAGGGGCAAAATATGATGGTGTCTAACTAGATTACCTATAGGTTAATAGAGAAAAATAACTACCAAAGCAAGGATCTTGACAAAAATCTGTAAGTATTTATAGATATGGACTTTCTGCCAGCAGAAAGGCAATAATGAAAGAAAGTATATTTTAAGAGAAGGATAAATAAGATATATTTTGAATGGGGTTCTCATACAAACACAAATGACAGCAGGAACTGACGTGAAGTAGTTTCTAAATTTAGCAAATCACCACCTTCTGCTTTTTTGAATACCTATAACAGAAATGAAAAACAGCACAATAATTCTGATCCACATACAAAACACAAGGCAAGGGCTCATTTGTTTGGTGTTTCTTCAGACAGTCTTCCATTCACTTTTGAGCAGCTGGCATAAAAAGAAATCAAGAAATTGGTTTATTAAGGCAAGATACACAGAGTGACTTACTCAATGGGAGAGCATCAATGTTATACAGAAGGAGAAAATAAGTCTATTTTTGGAGCCACCAATCAACTTTCCTCACCATGGTTACAGGCTGTGTTTCATAACTTTCCAGAATCACAGATGATTCAAAATGACCTTGGTCGTAATTTAGACCAAACCTCATGTTTTATACATGGAGAAACTAAAGCTGAGAGAGGCAGGGCAGATTGTCTGACACCAGAAACCTTTAGTAACCCACCATAACCAGGATCCAAGTCTTTTCCCTCCTAAGAAATAATGTGAGTCACATTATTATGTCTGTTGTAGTCTGAATATTTGTGTCTCCCTCCAAATTCATACATTGAAATACAAAACCCTAAGGTGATGGCATTAGGAGGTGAGGCCTTTGGAAGGTGATTGCCTCATGAGGGCACAATTGAGATTGGTGCCTTTATAAAGGCAGGCACAGCATCCACCAGTCACTCCTTATCACATAAAGATACAGCCAAGGGGAGTCATCTAGAAACCAGAAGTGGGTCCCGACCACATATCAAGGTGCCTGCACCTTCATCTTGATATTCCCAGTCTCTAAAACTGTGAGAAATAATTTTTTGTTGTTTATAAGCCACCAGTTTATGGCATTCTGTTATAGTAGACAAAATAAACTAAGATGTTCCAAGACAAATGGTACATGTTAATTTATGTGTTTTTAATTTATGATATTAAATTGTTCAGCAGTTAAAATTCCATGTATTTCCACATGATTGAAGAAAACCTTTCCAACTACATTTTTACACTTATACCTTCAATATAACTTGAAAATATAGGTGTGTTCAAAACTGGCTGACATGCTTCCTCCTAGCCAAGGAAACCCATCTGAAAGATAACAGCTAAACCATGTACATTGTGCAGGCTTCCTTGAAGTCTGTTATCCCAGATATCTAATATTTATGAATACCCTTTTATCTTTTTAATTTCCCTCCATTTTTATGTAGATCTGTATGTATACATATATATATATATATACATCCACACAACTGTACCTATATCTGGAGAGATGTTATTAATTTAATATTTGGTAGAGGTAGATCAGAATAATAATTAGAGAAATATAATTTTTACATCATATATTACTAAGAAGAATTCATTTTGAACCCTCAATCCATAAAGTACATTTTACACTTTACAGGGTTGAGAATCTTTCATTCATTCACTCATTATTTATTGTGTCTAATATGTGCCACACTCCATGTTATGAGCAGGAATTTCAAATAATCACACCCTACCCCTGCTGAGTTCACCATTTAGTGGGGACCGATGTGAACAGATGCTTGTTGTGGCAGAGTACAGGCAATAACAATGGCTGGCTAATGGGACAAAGGGGACAGAATGGAGGGAGATGACCAAATACCATGGGGAAGGAAGAAGGTCTGAAGAGAGGACACCAGGCAAAGAAGGTAGGGAAAGTGTTTCAGATGGAGCCCCAGTCTGTACAAAAGTAGAGAGGAGAAGTGCAAAGGGTTGGTCAGGCACTGGAGGAAGACAAAGTTCATGCCCTCTACACCTGTGCCCCTGCAGCCACACACTGGCTGGTCTCAAATCCACAATCACCCATCTCAGTAGACCTTTCACACTGCCCAGGAACCACACTTCACTTCCCCAGTGCCATTTACTCTCCCACTCTCCTAAACCACTGCTTCATGCCTCTTTACCTTTCTCTTCACACCTCCAATATTTCTTCCCCAGTCCTCAATCTGAACTCAAGGAAGTGATGGGGCATGAGGGTGGAGAAAAAGTAGGCAAAGTCAGAAGGTGCTACATGACACTCTTAAGCTCTCCACAAGGAGCGGCCATACCCACTGACTTATTCTCCACAAGAAAGGACTCTGACAGAAGAATCTAAGGGGCAAGATGGAGGTTCAGTGAGGAAATTAATATGAATACAAATAATAAGTATCTCACTGAAGGCAGTGACCATGCAGGAGACAAAATAATATCAAGAAAAGAAAATCAAAGGACTGTTGATGACTGATTAGTGGGGAGTGGAGGAGAGAATTCCAATCTAACAGCATGATTATATTTCATTTTAATCCACAGGTTAAGGTTTATTGTCTCCAAGAAGTTGTTATTAGCCATAACTTTAATATAGATAAAATTGTTTTCTCTGCTTCTAGGATCATCTTTGAAATAATAACAAAATACTTCACATTTGAACAAAGGTCCATGATTTTTGAGCAAATCAAATCATCAATTTTCCATTAGCACTCTGAGCTTCTGAGTATTACAAGGGTCCTTCTGAAAGAATGTTTAGTTACTCAATTTTTGAGGACAAGTAAATGTATACAAAATATTCTAAATTTTTCTAAATAAGGGCCATGAAACATGTAAACACTAGAATTCTGGCTATGCAGAAACTTTGCAAGCATGTATATTTTTAGGTAAACATAAACAGAGATAAGAAATAAATACATAGATTTCTCTGAAGAAAACAAAGCATCAAGGTTGTGCTTATAACATGCTTATTGAAAGGACACAGAAAACAGAAGGGTCCCCTGAACAAAAAGATATCAAATTTGCATTCATTCATCACTTCAAACCTTCCTGTATCAGGTGACACCTGGGTTTTGTTATTTATTAAAAGACCATTTTTTCTTTCTTGGTGTGAAGTCTCCTCCATATCATCTCCAGGAACCTGGTGATGAAGAAGATCCTCTTCTCCATGCATTATATTCACAAAGCACGTATATTCACATCATAGAGGTTATCTGAGGTGCTTTCCAAATTGCTACAAAATCCACACATGAGGATCTTTACCTTTACTTTTAACAGTGGTTGGTTTTCAACCTATTCACACATTAATGTCAAATTGATACATATGTATATCTCAATCATTTCTATCTGTTCATTATGCCCAGGCCTTACCCTAAACCAATTAAATCAGAAACACCACAGATAGATTCCAGATACAAGTACTTTTTAAAAACTCTCAGATGATTCCAGTGTGCAACCAGGGTTGAGACCACTAGCCAGAACTTTAGTAATGTGAACTCTCAGGCCCTACCTGAGAACAACTAAATCAGAACCTGTGGTGTAAAGCCATCAATGCCTAGTGATGTGTGTGCAATCAAGTATGAGAAACACTGGCCTAGTGATAAGATGATAAGATGGATCAGTACTTCACCTTAAAAACCATATTCACGCCCAGTTGTATGAACGTATATAATGTAAAGTAATTTCCAGAAGTCAGTCAGGATAGCTTTCCACACACAGAATGCTAGAGGCAAGTCCTAGCAGTACATAGGAGAGGGCACTGGCTTGATGTGAATCAGTTTTAAGTAGATCACTTACACATCTGATTCATGGGGGCAGCTGAGTCTAGGGAGGCAGAGAATGAAACTGGGAAAAGGTATGAAGGAAGTTTTATCTGTAACTCAATGTTCTAAAAAAATCAAGTTAGACTTTCTACAAAATAAAGAAGTGTGGGGCTCTGGAAGTGAGTCAGTGATAGGGTGCTTGCCAAGCATGGGCAAGGCCCTGAGTTCCATTCCTAGTAATGAAGAAAAGGTTTTCTTTGATGTCTAGCACATTTATCCATATATACAACAAACATTTCTTCTTTTGGTAATACAAAGTCTCCTTAAAGTCTAATACAAAAATATTCCAACCTTGGGAAACCATATAGTTCTTATGTCCCTTTAAGTCTTGCTTGCTTTCTAAGAATTCCTTCATAGAAAGTAGTGAGCTATGAAAAGTGCTGGTGATTTTGGTTGCAAAGTGGAAATATTGCTATCGGTGAATTCCTGGAAGAACACTGCTGGGAAATTAAGTGGCAAAACCTAGGGAAGAGCAAAGAACTGGAGAGCAACCTGGGGGTATAGCTGATATAGCCCCCATAATTTAAGTAGTTTGTGCAGAACAAAAAGATACACTGGCTGTCTGAAACCATTTCCATTACTCACAGGTCATCTGAATGCCCTCCCCATCTCTCTCCCTTCTTCTCTTACTACTTGTCTGAAGTGAAGGGGATCAAACTATTTCAGTCCTGAGGGTAGAGAAGGTCTCACCTGAAACAGAAGCAGTGAGAGAGGACAGGCTGGGAAGAATACAAAAGATTTTTAGAAGCAAAGATATTTAAACTACTTGGCTGGAGGGATTAGCCCAGAAGCAGTTGGGGAGATTTAAAAATTACTAATTCCCTGGGGTCTGGCAATAAGCCAAATAAATCAGAATCTTTGGAAGGGGAGTCATGTGAAATTTTTAAAAGCTCCCCTAAACTATTTGGAGAGAGAATGAGTGCTGGAATCTCAGTTGTGGGGAAGAATTCTAACTTCAAAGTAAAAATGCTTCTTAATAATTAATATACATATTTTTAAAGCTCCAGATACAAGGTAAATCATTCTTCAATTCATTCATTACTGTTGTATTACCCTTTTTTCTTACTAATTTTATTTTTATCCAAGAAACTCATGCAAATTATTTGAAAACTCAAAGTATACTATCAAGTTGAAAATGAAAAATAGCAGTATCCCATTTTACCCCTCCACTAAAGGGAATTACTAATAAAATGTTTAGCTATTTCTTCTGAAATTTAGTTTCATATTCTAAACAATATGTGTATGTTTCTGGATTTATTGTTAGACATTTATTAACTAGTACAACTGCAGATGGCCCACTGTATACCAACTGAGGCTTTTCCATTCCCCTGATATAATCATGGCGACCTCCTTTCCCCAGTCTCCCTTTAGTCAGATATAGTCACGGTCAATATTTAGTCTGTATGTTTTAGTAGAGTTGTACTAATTATTATTAAAAGACTTCAATGCCAACTTGGTAAATAGCTGCTACCCAAGTTTCATCCAAGCCCTCTTTTGGACACGCCCCAACCCACCATTTCCCATAATCCAGCAAACAAAGGGTTAGCATGTGATGCATCTGGGAGCTTTCAGGACCTGCCTCCACTCCACAGCAGACTGTGTTCCGACTTGTCAGTGGCTGGGCTACCAGTTGTTAAAAATTCTGAATTCTGCCCCTAGGTGTGGCCATGTGACTAAATTTCTGCTGTTAGAATATCAGCGAAAGCGATGTCTGTCACTTCCAGGCTTGGGTCTTACACTTGTCCATTGCTACCCTTTCCTCTTCTTATGAGCTGGAGCATGTACATTGACTGACTAGGTTTTGACCATACAGATTAGGGCAGTGCTCTAGAGAATACTGGGAGCACAGGATGGAAGAAATCTGGGTTCCTGAATGGACTGTATGAAGCAAGCACATCAACCCACTTGAAATACTCACCTTGAACTGACACATGGGATAAAAATAAATTACTTTGTTTTTTTAACTCACAATCTGGGGAGTGTCTATTACAAAAGCACAGTCTTACACTCTAACCAGCATTCTAGTGATTTATAGTATTATGAGCTCTGTAAATATCTACTCAGCCATTTTCACTGTTTCTTTTCTTGCACAGCCATTTAGTTTTCTGGAGTTTATAACTGCCCCCCAATAAGGTTGTTTTGAATTGATAATTACACCTGGCCAAATGTATCAGATTATCCATCAGGTTAGTTTTTATTTTTACTTGGAATCATCCTGCCTTCTATTTGGATCTGGACTGGTTTCTAAAACTGTCATTCTAAAATTTCTTTTTTTTTTTTCTTTCTTCTTTTTGTATCAGACTATCTGCTTCTGGAATTTCATGTATTATTTTTTTCATAGCTTATTCCCACATTATGATTTCATAAAAGATACCTTCTAGTAGCTTCCTATGAAATGATGCATAGTGAATTAAATTTTCTTAGATCTTTCAGGGCCTCAAAATGTTTGTATGTCATCTTGCACTTGACAGTTTGATGGCATTTAAAATTTTAGATTGAGAATAATTTCCTGTGAATTCCGAAGGAATGCATCCACTGTTCTGAAGATTCCAGTGTTGCCGTTGTGACATCTAGTCCCATTCCACTCTCCAATCTTTTTGCATGCAACCTATATTGTAGGATTTAGGATAGCTCCCTTTTCCTTAGTATATTGAAATTTTACAGTGATATGTTTTATACATTTGGTGTCTTTTGTGGTCTTTTTTTCCTCATTCTCCTGGCTAATCCTCAAATTAATGTCCTCCAGTTCAGGGGAAAAGTCTTTTATTACTTCTTTGGCAATATCCCCTGTCCTGTGCTTTTCTCTGTAGCCTCTTTCCAGAACTCTTATTAGTTTGATATTACAGCTGCTGAACTGATCCTCTACTTCTATTACTTCTCTCCTAATTTTGATTTTTTTTTTTTTTTGCTTTTAATTTCTACTTGATCTTCTCGTCCTGCTTGATGAATTTTTTGCCATCTTATTTTTAAATATTAAGGTCTATTTCTTATTCTTTGGTGATTTTTCACAGTCTCTGTTCTTATTTTAGGGAGCAAAATTTTCTCACCTCTACATATTAAGCAGGTTAGCTTTGATTATTTTAATTTTCTTTTTTTTCTTTATATTTCTGCTTTCTCCGTGATTGATTTTGTTGTTGCTTTCATATTTGTTTTGGTTTCAGCCATTTTTGCTGGTGGTGGTGTTGAAGGCTTTCTTCAAATGTCTCATATTTATTGGCCACATACTTGTATTTAAGAGCAAGGCACTAAAGAGCTGACTGTGAGTTCCATGTTATGATGGGTGGGAGGGAATAGGGTTGTAGGGTTATTGACTGGGGGTTTCACTGTAGAAAGAAAAAATACTAAGTCATTTTTTTTTTTTTTTCATTGTGGGACTTCAAATGTTAGCATCTCTAGGACTTTTACCTAAGGCTTCTCATTTTACTTAGAAAAGAGTTCTTCAATTTCAGGAGGGACTGACAGTAAACACATGTATTTAATATGCCAAATTCTAAACTGAAGATCCATTAACCAAATCTTAAAACCACAGAACCTGCCATCAGAGAAGATTCTTTCTTTTTTTGATTTATTTTAGCACCCACTGCTTTTTCTGTTTTTTTTTTTTTTAAATAGACCCATCTAAGTAGCTATTTTCTCAATTATCTTACTATTTATTAAGATGTAAGAAATGTGAGAAGTCTTTTCATTCTTAAACACAGAAAAATATTATTCAAGAGAATTCTTTTCTGAATAACACAAAACACTTTTAATCTATTACTTCATTAGTCTTAAAACACGATAGGACTTATAACACTAAACTAATATTAATAAAGTAAATATGTATTTTCATGCAATAAAGTTTTTTCACTGACTCCTTGCTACTTCATATCCTCCTGTGGTGGATGACCTGAGCTGAAAGGTATTTGCCTTGATAACTGTCAAGTATTTTCCAAGCAGACCTCTGTGTACTACACAAAGCCATCATTAGTACTTGAATATTGTCTGTATTGCTTCTAAAAACAGGCAAAGGAGGAAAGAAGAGAACTTTTAAAAAATAATCAAGCCTGAAGACCTTTCTCATATCCAAGGATCACAATCTTTTCACTCTCATGTAAAAGGACACAAATCTGAAGATGATTAGCCTAAAGATTTTACTCTTTAAGTCTGAAAACCCAGTGCTTGCCCTAAACACTAAATTGCAACTATAAAAATAAGAAATTCCAAGAGAATTTTTAGAACAAAACACTAATATTACACCTTTGATCTAATTCCATTTGAAAGAAGCATAAAGTTTGGAGTCACCAAAACTTGATAATTGCCTCCTGTTACTGTTTATGACTTCCCAGGGGGTTGGGGGAACCAAGCATCTAAGAGAAGAAAAAATTCCCATGGGAAATTTGATTTTATTCTATCAATCTAGTCCTTGAGTCAGATGGTAGTTACATGGCTGCTTACTTTTCGCAATTCATTAAAGTGTACATTTACATTTCAAAAGTTTTCTGTATATGTTATATTTTGCAATAAAAAGAACTTTTTAAAAAATGTTAGAAGAGAAATAGACAAGGCAGAAATTTCATTTGTCAGAGAACTTACTGTTTTCATCTCACATGGCTAGAATTAATTATAGTCTGATATACATAAAGGAGAAAAACGGCCATGATTTATTTTAAAAGGCTAAACCAGTGTCCACCAAATTGAAATAGTTTGTTTTATTCAAAACATTTTATTTAAAATAAAAGTTCTTAAACTTCACAGATGACATTCCATCCTCAATGGTAATAATATTGATACCTTACATCTGTATATCACTATTTATTTGCAAAGAACTTTCATATCAAATCCCCAGGAGATAGCACAAATATTATTTTTCTCCCATGCTACAGATGAGGAAACTGGGGCACTTAAACACTGGTTAGTAAGATTACAAATAGTAGGCTGGGGATATAGCTCAGTGGTAGAGTGAGCCTTGCATGTCTGAGTCCTGGGTCTGATCCCCATCACCATTAAAAAAAAAAAAAAAGTCAAGGATTAAAAATAGTGACAGAATCAGGACATAAAATAATAACGTAAGTCTAGTAAAAGGCTTAAACATTTTACAAGGGGGAAAAAAACAACTACTTTTCTGAAGTTCTTAGTAAGAAGACAGGATCTCAAAGTTGGCAGTCTTTGTCATGACATCTGTGAGTTTCCTGAGATGCCCAGTGAGGAAGAAAGGAGCCATGAAGAAAGACTGCAGAACTGACAAACCAAAGGTCTGTGGTCAAACTGTTCTAGTCATTTCATCCACTCCCAGCTCATAACAATGCACCTGCTGCCTCAGAAGGTAGGTTAACTTAAAGCAAACAGCAGTTGTAAGTGGTCAGTAAGTTTATGTGGAAGGGAAAACACTACCTCTTTGCCACTCAGGAGGTCTCCAAAGGAAGGATATTCGCTATCCACTCCTGGCATCTCATCCTACACCACGTTCTTCCCCACAGAGGTAGAACAATTTATTCAGTTTGTGTGTGACTGTTTCACAGGTCTCAGTTAGTTCTAAAATGGGTAGAAATTTTCTACCAAAGATATTCAGCATGAGGTATTTGACTTCTTCCTCTTGCTCTCCACCTGGACAGTAAAAGGTAGAAACCTGGGTAACTATTTCTGCTCTGCAGCCTCAAACTTTCCATGGGAAGTTTATGGTAGGGAAAGGGAGGTACATGAGATCATTTTGGGCTTCGGACCAAGGTATATTTTCCAATCTAGGCTTCATTAGTAATGAAGTACATATTTTGTTTACCTGTTGATTCTTATCTTTTTAAAAATTGGTGGTGCTTTTTAAGGTTTTTCAAAGATGCTCTCACCTGCCTTTAGTTAGAAGTCAGAGCACATGAACTTGTACGCCATAGCTCCCCTCAGTTGATTTCTGTGCCCATTTATACTGGTGTTCTAAAGTACTAGGCAAGCTGTACTTGGGGAAGCTTTCTAAGATTTTGTTCAGTGGATACTTCAGTTACTTTTGCCCTACAGGGCAATATTAATGAAATTCAGGGAAAACAGTTCCTTCCAGTGCCAGCTCTGCCACATGTCTATGATCTTTAGCACATTTCTAGAAAGTGTCTGAAAGACTTTAGAGCTTCCTCCTCTTTTAAAGGAAGGAATACCTTCTTACCGTCTTTAAAGCACTTTCCAATCCAAAGGACTAAATGCTCAGAAAGGCTTTAATCTGTATACTGTATTATAATTTTTTAAACAGACATGGACACTGATATACAATCATTTTGATACTTTGGCCTCAGGACTAATGACCTTCTGCTTGCAATGATGAGTCCCCTCACCATCCTCAAGTGCAGCCACACTTTGCAATTTCATCATCTCTCAGAACTGATCCCTCCATGATTGTAAATTCCCCTGAAAGTTCCTCGTGCCCTTTACCACTACCCTGAGAACGTCCCTCCACATTCCCATTTCTCACTTTCCTTCGCTCCTGCAGAACCAGCTATCACACACACTGATGTCATCCCTGTACTCAATCTCCAGCCCACCACACTCTAGTACACAGAGTAGGAAGTTTCAGTGATACCCACACACCATCTCCACTTCCAAATTTTCTAAGCATTGCTGGAGAAAAGTCAGGAATACAATAACAATTTATGCTATCGCCGGGGCAAGGCCTTCTACCAACTTGTCCAGCCCTCATCACCTTTGGATCTTCAAATTGCATGTACATCTGCAGCTTTCCAAGTCTTTCTGACTCAGGATCCTCTACCTCAACTTCATGCCTCACTCTCACCTTATTTGTAGCAAATCAAAAAAAAGAGAACAACACATTTCAAATATAGCCTTCTCCCAGCTATTGGCTTTGCTCCTTAAAACTCAGAATTCTTCTTGCCTTCATCTAATTTCTCTTCCTCCATGTCACATCTGCACTTTTTTGCTTGTACAGTCTGTGGGTTTGGACAGATGTATAGCAACATGTTCCACCATTATAGTATCATATGGAGTATTTCTGGTGCCTTAAAAATCCTCTGTGCGTGTCCTATTCATCTCTACCCCTCCACCCTAACTCCTGGCAACCACTGATGTTTTAACTGTCTCCATGGTTTTTACTTTTCCAGAATGACATATAATTTAAATTGATCATACAGTATGTAGGCTTTTGAGATTGGCTTCTGCACTTAGTAATCTGCACATAAGTTTCCTCCATGTCTTTCCATAGCTTGATAGCTCATTTCTTCCTTTCTTATTAGCACCAAATAATATTCTCTTCTTTGGATATACCTGTTTATTCTGAAGGAATCTTGGTTGCTTCAAAGTGTTGACGATTATTGATAAAATTGCTATAAATATCACTATCCATGGTATGACATGATTATATATTTAGAGGAACCTGGAAATTCCACCAGAAAACTCTTAGAACTCATAAGTGAATTCAGTAAAGTAGCAGGTTACAAGATCAATGCCCATAAATCCAACGCATTTTTATACATAAGTGATGAATCTTCAGAAAGAGAAATTAGGAAAACTACCCCATTCCTAATAGCCTCCAAAAAAATAAAATACTTGGGAATCAATCTCACAAAAGAGGTGAAAGACCTCTACAATGAGAACTACAGAACACTAAAGAAAGAAATTAAAGAACACCTTAGAAGATGGAAAGATCTTCCATGTTCTTGGATAGGAAGAATTAATATTGTCAAAATGGCCATACTACCTAAAGTGCTATACAAATTCAATGCAATTCCAATTAAAATCCCAATGACGTACCTTACAGAAATAGAGCAAGCAATTATGAAATTCATCTGGAAGAATAAGAAACCCAGAATAGCTAAAGCAATCCTTAGCAGGAAGAGTGAAACAGGGGGTATTGCAATACCAGATCTTCAACTCTACTACAAAGCAATAGTAACAAAACCGGCATGGTATTGGTACCAAAATAGAAAGGTAGATCAATGGTACAGAATAGAGGACACGGACACAAACCCAAATAAATACAATTTTCTCATACTAGACAAAGGGGCCAAAAATATGCAATGGAGAAAAGATAGCCTCTTCAACAAATGGTGCTGGGAGAATTGGAAATCCATATGCAACAGAATGAAACTAAACCCATATCTCTCACCATGCACGAAACTAAACTCAAAATGGATTAAGGACCTTGGAATCAGACCAGAGACCCTGCAGATTATAGAAGAAAAAGTAGGTCCAAATCTTCACCTTGTTGGTCGAGGATCAGACTTCCTTAACAGGACTCCCATAGCACAAGAAATAAAAGCTAGAATCAACCACTGGGATAGATTCAAACTAAAAAGCTTTCTCTCAGCAAAGGAAACTATCAGCAATGCGAAGAAAGAGCCTACAGAGTGGGAGAATATCTTTGCCATTCATACTTCAGATAGAGCGCTAATCTCCAGAATCTATAAAGAACTCAAAAAACTCTACTCCAAGAATTCAAATAATCCAGTGGACAAATGGGCTAAGGAAATGAATAGACACTTCACAGAAGAAGATCTACAAGCAATCAACAAACATATGGAAAAATGTTCAACATCTCTAGTAATAAGAGAAATGCAAATCAAAACCACCCTAAGATTCCATCTCACCCCAATTAGAATGGCGATTATCAAGAATACGAGCAACGTTGGCGAGGATGTGGGGACAAAGGTACACTCATACATTGCTGGTGGGACTGCAAATTAGCGCAGCCACTCTGGAAAGCAGTGTGGAGATTCCTTAGAAAACTTGGAATGGACCCTCCATTTGACCCAGCTATCCCACTCCTTGGCCTATACCCAAAGGACTTAAAATCAGCATACTACAGAGATACAGCCACATCAATGTTGATAGCTGCTCAATTCACAATAGCCAGACTGTGGAACCAACCTAGATGCCCTTCAATTGATGAGTGGATAAAGAAACGGTGGTATATATATACAATGGAATATTACTCAGCCATAAAGAATGATAAAATTATGGCATTTGCAGGCAAATGGATGAAATTGGAGAATATCATGCTAAGTGAGATAAGCCAATCTCAAAAAGCCAAAGGACGAATGATATCGCTAATAAGTGGAGGATGACACATAATGGGGGGGGAAGGGTTAGTGTTAGGATTAGAGTTAGGGTTAGGGAGGGGGGCAAGTATGGAGGAAGGAGGTACTGTATAGAGGGTAAAGAGGGGTAGGAGGGGTGGGGGGAAGGGAAAAAATAACAGAATGAATCAAACAACATTACTCTATGTAAATTTATGATTACACAAATGGTATGCCTTTGCGCCATGTTCAAACAGAGAAACAACATGTATCCCATTTGTTTACAATTTAAAAAAAAAAATACCACTATCCAGGTTTTTTTGTGAACATGTTTCTTTGGTAAAACACTATGGAAAGAAACTGCTGAATTACATGGTAAAAGTATGTGTAGTTTTCTAAGAAACCACCAAACTGTCTTCCAAAACAACTATACTATTTGGCATTCCCACCAGCAATGAACGAGTGTTTCTGTTGCTCCATATCCTTGCTATCATTTGATGTTGTCAGTGTTCTGGATTTGGGCCATTCTAAGAGGTGTGTAGTGGTGTATCACTGCTGTTTTTTGTGTTTTCCTGATAGTGCTTCATGTGGAACATCTTTTCATATGTTTACTTCCCAGCTATGTATTCTCTTTTGGTGAAATGTCTGTTAAGGACCTTGGCCCACTTTTTTTTTTTAAATCCAGGTGGTTTTTTTTGAATTATTTAATTATAAGGGTTATTTGTATATTTGAGTTAAAGTCCTTTATTAGATATGTCTGTCACAAATATTGTTTCTCAGCCATGGCTCATTTTTTATTCTCTTCACAGTGTCCTTTGCAAGGCAGGATTTAAAAATAATTTTAATAAGCCCAGTTCATGAAATCTTTATTCCCTGAATCTTGCCTTTGGTGTCATATCTAAAAAGCAATCACCAAACCAAAGATCATATATATTTTCTCCTATGCTATCTTCTAGGAGTTCTACAGTTTAACATTCAGGTCTTAGATCCATTTTGAGTTACTTTTTGTAAGGAGTATAAGATTTGTATTCTAGATTAATTTTTTTCATGTGGATGTCCAGTTGTTCCAACACCATTTGCTGAAAAGACTCTCTCTTCATTTTATTGCCTTTTCTCCTTCTTCAAAGTCAGTTATCTTTATGGAGGTCCATTTCTGGTATCTCTATCTGGTTCCACTGATCTATTTGTTTAATCTTTTGTCAATACACATTGCCTGGATTGCTACATCTTATGGCAAGTCTTAAAGTTAGGTCATTTATCTTCCTTTCAATTTTGTTGTTCTCTTCAGTTTTGTGTTGGCTGTTCTGGAGTCTTTTGCCTTTCTTTAGAAACTTCAGTAGAGTAAGTTTTTCAATAGCCACAAAATTACTTGTTAGAATTTTGACTGAGATTGCAGTGTATCTATAAATCAATTTGGGAAGTCGTGACAATATTGAGTCTTCCTATTCATAAACATAGAATCTCTTTCCATCTATTTTTCTTTGATTTATTTCATCAGTTTTATAGTTTTCCTCTCATAAATACTATACACCTTGTTAGATTTACACCTAAGTATTTCATTTCTGTTTGGGTGTTAATGTAAATTGAACTATATTCTTAATTTTAAATTTTGTTGTTTCATTTCTGGTATTTAGAAAAGTGATTTTTTTGTATATTAACATTGTATCCTGCAACTCTGCTATAATTGCTTATTAGTTTCAAAAGGCTTTTTGGTTGATTATTTCAGATTTTTCTATATAGAATCATGTTATCTTCTAATAATGACATTTTTATTTCTTCCTTCCCAATCAGTATACTTTTATTTCCTTTTCTTGTCTTATCACCACGTTTTTTTCACAAATAACTTCTTTATCATAATTAGGGTGATCAAATACTTTGTTTTCAAAAGAATTTCTTTTGGATTAAAAATGGGCATTATCTATCCAAATATTATCCCATAATTAATTAAACTTGGATAACTGGGACCTGTACTGGGCAATCCAGATGTGTGGTCACCCGATCTTGCTCCTGTCATTCTTAAGGAGTGCCTGGCACATTAATTCTCCTACTGCCTTCCTTGACCTTCAGTCCCTTCCTCTCCATTGGCAGTCACTCCATCCACAGTCTTGGGCCTTCCTGTTATTTATTTAAGAAAATTTCACTGATATTTTCATAATCTTGGGTGATTGTGTTCTCCAATTTTCAAAGCTTAGTCATAGTTTATATTTGCTTTCTCCATTGCCCTTCCATTTAGTTACCCCTCAGATATACAAATGACCTGTCTTTTCATTGTCCATTGGACCCTGCTCCTCAAAGGCTACAGATAATGGTCTCCCTGACAAATCTAATGAACACCTCCAATTCTTCAGCCCCTCAATTTTTTTTTATTGTTTGTTCTATTTAGTGATACATGACAGCAGAATGCATTTGATTCACTGTATACAAATGGGGTACAGCGTTTCATTTCTCTGGTTGTACATGAAATAGAGTCACACCATTTGTGTAATCATACATGTACATAGGGTAATGATGTTTGTCTCATTCCACCATCTTTCCTTCCCCTTGCCCCCTGCCCTCCTCTCATTTCCCACTACACAATCCAAAGTTTCTCCATTCTTCCCTTACCCACTGCCCGCCCCCCAGTTATGTATCAGCATCCACTCATCAGAGAAAACAGTCAGCCTTTGGCTTTTGGGGATAGGCTTATCTCACTTAGAATTATATTCTCCAACTCCATCCATTTACCTGCAAATACATAATTTTATTCCTCTTTATGGCAAAGTAATATTCCATTGTGTATATATAACACGGTTTCTTTATCTATTCATCTACTGAATGGCATCTAGGTTGGTTCCCTAGTTTAGCTATTGTGAATTGAGCTGCTATAAACATTGATGTGGCTGCTTCATTGTAGTATGCTGATTTTAAGTCCTTTGGGTATAAATCAAAGAGTGGGATAGCTGGGTCAAATGGTGGTTCCATTCCAAGTTTTCTGAGGAATCTCCACACTGCTTTCCAGAGTCAGCCCCTCAAATTTATCAGGCTCCTCCAAATTCTCCTTCCTCACCTTTATTTTTTAAAAACATTTTTAGTTGTAGGGGAACATAATAACTTTTTTTATTTATTATGTGGTGCTGAGGGTTGAACTCAGTGCCTCACATGTGCCAGGCAAGCACTCTACCACCGCACCACAACCCCAGCCAACCTTTCTTCACCCTATTGTTTTATTCAGCCTTTTCACTGCTGTGACCAAAAGATCTGATAAGAACCATTAGAGGATGAAAAGTTTATCTGGGGGCTCATGGTTCCAGAGGTCTCAGTCTGGAGAGAGCCAGCTCCACTGCTCTAGGCCCAAGGTGAGGCAGAACATCATGGCAGAAAGATGCAGAGGAGGAAAGCAGTTTAGCACTTGGCTACCAGGAGGGAAGGAAGGAGAGAGAGAGAGAGATAGAGATAGAGATAGACATAGAGAGATGGATATATCCACTCTCTGGGGATAAAATATATATTCTAAAGGCACACCCCCAATGACGCACCTCCTTTATTTACCACCCAGTTAATCCCTATTAGTGGATTAATGAACTGATTAGGTTAGTGCTATCATAACCCAATCACTTCCCCTCAAAAGTTTCTAGCATTGTCTCGCATATGAGCTTTTAGGGACACTTATCTTTTCCTCATTCTCTTATGCCTCTTTTATTCATATCTTGGCTGCCTTTTCTGTCTTCCTCCAAGCTTTCAAATACTGTCTTTCCCAAGGCTCTGCCCAGGCCTATTCTCACCTACTCACTCTGGATATTCTCATAGGTTTACCATTCTCCCTGAAAAGGGTACCTCAATCTGTCTTTGTTTTTAATGATTCTCCATCTGGATGGCTCCTCAGCACAGAAGAGTTAACATATCTAAATCCTAATATATAATCGTCTCCATTACTTAGATATTAATTAGATGTTGAGCACTACCTGCAGGTATATTATTAGTGGTCCTTCCTGACTACCTATTTGGATTCCTATCAATCCCATCCTAGGTTACTCAGTTTCTATCTTTGATTCTTCCTCAACTCCCACATCCAACGAGCCAATGAGTTCTATCACATGTGCTTTTAAATGTACCTAACCCAACCCACTGCCCCCACCCTAATTTAGGTTTTCATCACTTCTTTTCTGGAGGCTATTTTAATAGTCCTCTAACCAGGACCACCCATGGCTCCCAATGCAGCTCAATCCTAAAGCAGAGCTTTGATCACATCATTTCCAGACTTAGCATATCTTTGATGGTTCTCTAATCGAAGCTTAATCTAGCATTTGAGATGCTTTGCAATGTAGTCCTAATCCTCCCATGCAGCCTTATTTCCCATTAAACTGCCTTCATACTCCTCAATCTGTAGTTTAACCACAGTCCTCTCCATTCCTGCATATGTTCCCATATTCTTTCCTTTAAGTCTTAATAAGGGTTGGTTTCCAAATCTCCACCAGATGAACTTCTACCAATTCTTTAGGGTCTTGCTCAAAATTCCCTAATTCTTTCCCAAATTTTCTGGCTAATAATAGATTTTTTCCTTCTCTGAAAAGCATTTTCTTTTTGCCTCTGTCACAGTTCTTCCATGTGACACAGCTTCTCATTACCTGTCTTACCCTCTCTATATAACTGTTGAACTTCTCAAAGAAAAGATTCCATGTCTGATTAACCCATGTCCTCCTTGCACTGCTTGATATATAGTAAGCTGAATGAGAGAATATTCAGCTTACATTTGTACCCATCTTACAGCATACAAAATAATAAAACAGACTTTATATCATCAAGGTTAATGAAAGCAAATTCTTAGGCCTAGAAACTAACCATTATTTTTGTAGTTCCTCTTGTTAGATCAAGAGTATAGGACTCATTTTATTTAAACTAAACTCACTGACTTGTACATTTTTAATTGGTTTCCCAAATCATACAGTGTTGGATAAGACCTTAGAACTCATTTAATTCTCATCCCCTGATCCCAACAACCAATTCTATAGTTGAGGAATTCGAAGATTTGAGATATTTTGCTGATCCCATGATCATATAAATCAATAGTTGTAACTATAGCACTTATTACAGGGCCTCATACAGCAGGCTTTTTATACATTATGCCAGTCTCACGACAATCCCTCAAGGTAAAGGGCACCCTACCACATGCACACTTTAGAGATGAGAGAGAGAATTTCCCAAGACATTAAGTAGCCTGCTGTATAGAATTCTGCATGTTAGAGGTAGAGCTGAGTTTCAGCCCCAACTGTTTGGCGGGAAAGACTAGGTTTTTCTGTTGAACTCTGTGGCAGAAACAAGCCCTACTCTGATGTTCTGACTCCTGTCTCCTACTGTTTTCCAGTGAATATGCCAACTAAGTGATCTGAATACTTAACAAGTTTTAAGTCATTAAAAAAACTCTTGGGAGCATGAAAATTTAGCAATTAAGCAGTAGGCTCCCCCCACCCAAGGCTATTTACTGCTAACATTTTCTCATTCTCTTTTTTCTCTTTCTTTCTTTTTTTTTTTTTTTTTTTGTGGTGTTGGGGGTTGAACCAGGCCTCATGCATGTCAGACAAGACCTCTACCACTGTGCAATATTTCCAGCCCTAAACTGTTGCAGGTTGACTCCCCATCCATCTTTTTGTGGTGCTGGGGAAATCAAACCTAGCTCACCTCCAACATGCTAGGTGAGTGCTCCAGCACGGAGCTGCATCTCCAGCCCCCAACATTCTCATTCTGTTATCAGAAAACCTCTTCAATCTAGAAAACAGATTGGTATTCCTGCTTTTCCCACCTTAAATATATTTTCAACTTAAAAATCCATTTATCCAATCACATTCAACAAGTTTCATTGAGCCCCTATTTGCCCAGGGATATTGGAGGGTACAAAGCTGGAAAAGACATGATTTTGCTGCCTGAACATTCACAAACAAGAGACAATCTACTGATGGTACAAACCGTTCCCCCCTACCCCCGACTAATTCAGGGACTTTCAACAATATAAGGCCCAGAGTAGGAGTTAGGACTCAGTTCTAATCCCGGACCTGAAACTTGGGCAAGTCACTGTGCCTTAGTTTCCTCAGTAAACAGATTGGTAAAAAGGAAAGGACTATGCCAAATAATTTCAAGGTCTCATTTAGCTCTAAAATTTGATTGTCTTTGAGATCACTCTTGAAGAAATTAATCACTTCTGAAAGTGATCACAGCTATTATTATGGGAAGTGCCCACTCTTCTTTAACTTTGGAGGGCTAAGTTACAAAAAGTATAGCTACAAGACCTAAGTTAATCATCTAGAAGAGTATCCAAATCCTTCTTTCATTGCATTCCTGACTTATATCCTTAATTCTTTCCCATTCATTTAAGATGTTTATATTATAATTTTAAACAAATCCTTTAATGTACTCTTCTGTGGAGTTACTGACATTGACGACAACAACAAATTTAAATTTGAGTTAAGGCCTCTGTAGAATAAACCTTGTATTCACTTAGTTAAAGTAATACTTCATATCTACCGACGACCTTCCCAAAGTACAGCTGAATTTGAGGATGGTTTACAAGTAGTTGGAAAGAATATGTAGTATCAGTATTTGAAATGAGTGGAAACAGAGGAATGTGAGAATTTTATTTTGCTGATTCTACTTCAATGTTTTGCACTTCTTTTTCAAGTAGCACAGATAATATTTTTAATTATCCACTAACCTACTCGGCAATGCACTTTATCATGACAAGGATCCAAATGCCTTCTTTCTTCATACCAAGCATCTTAGCATAAGATGCTTAAAGCCATCTTGTGTTTTAAGTTAACAGCACAGAAGAGAAAATCAATCAATGAAAATAAGTCAAAAGAGAAATTAAAACTGTACCACCTTGGTGACTTCCCATAAAAGGCATTCAGTTTAAATTACCAATGATAGTCCTATCAAGAAACCAGGAAAAAAGTTTATTCACTTGTCAACAAATGCCGAGTGCCTCATTTACGCCAGGCATAGTTCTAGATGTTAGGGTTATAGCAACGAACAAACAAAATCCCCTACCACAGTGGAGCTTGCTACTCTGTAAGAAGAGATAGGACCTAAAGAATACCTCAACAAATTAATATCAAACAGCGATTAAATGCTATGAAGAAAATAAAACAGGGCAACATAGGGTGGTTGAGGCGGGAAGGGTCAAGAGGTTAGTAGGGCGATGGAGAAGGCCGGGGTGGATAGACACCGTTTGAGAGGAGTCCAATATGATGACAAAACTATTCATCCCACAAGTGTGGAGTGGGAAGGGAATGAGTCAAGTTAGTGTTTAAGGATGTTCACATGGGGGAAAAATCGGTTTATGAATGACAAACTAGGTTCTCTTTAGAATCTGGCCTTTAAAAGAAACAAACAACAACAACAACAACAAAAAACCCAAAAAACAAAAAACAAAAAAACAAAATTTAATCTCTAAGACTATCCACTTAAGGAGCCACTTATTTTTTAAAGATACACTTACTTTTCATATTTGCTAATTACTGGATAGCTGCTTTAGTACACGAAATTATTCGAAGGATTCCTTCAGAGTCCGATATCTCCCTCACTTGACACCATCCAAATTCTGAATGAGACAGTACCCAGCTCTGCAGCGAATCGGCGCTCCTCCACCGACTCATTAATGCAGCCAGGTGGAATCTTGTCACCCATCCAAAAACGCGAAACAAGCCTCGGGGAAGGTGGGGGACCTGACAGCCTCAAAGTTATTGTGGAAAGAGGGGAAAACCCGCCGCCCTTTTGCACTAACTCTCCTCCGCCCCTCCAGGCGTCATCACTGCAGAAGGGCCGCTCTCCCTGGGTCTGAGGCACACGGCGAGTACGCGCACTTGTGTGTACCCCGCATGAATCATCCGAGCCGGGTCCGCGGGGCGATGATTCATTCACCGCCCTGCAGCTCACGGCCACACGTTCCGGGCGTACTATGACGGCCGCACACGCAGCTTCCTTAATGTTAAACAAATGTTTCAAAGTACAAACGCCTGGAGCCAGAAACGTGTAGACCCAGGAGAGGGGGCGGAGAGGAAACAGCACATTTCGGCCGCGGCCCGAGTGTTCCCGGGGCTGGGAGGGGAGTGGCGGGCACGGCTGTTCCCCTACCCCACCTTGATACGCGCGCGGGCGGCGCCCGCAGGGGGCGCGGAGGGCGCACAGGTGGGTCCCCGCCCGGCCCTCTTCTTGCCGCTCCCTGCCACTCGCGGAAGGCCAGAGCGCCCTCGCCGACGCGCCTCCCGCTCGCCCCTTTCCTCTCCGTGACATCTTATATAATAACCCGAGCTAATCAAAACGGAAGCGACGCGCGCTACCGGGGCCCGTCTCCCGGCCGGGAGGAGATGCTCGCACCCCGAGCCCCCGGCCCCCGAACTAGGCGCCCGGACGCGCGGCTCCGGGGCGGGGGAAGGGCCGAGCGCCGACTCGGCTTGTCCCTCTAAGGAGAAGGCGCTACTGTTGCCGGTCCCCATCAGGAAGCTGCGAGCGTCACAAACTGCGTCAGCTTCTTCAAACACATTTCATGGTCTCCCTCCAGCCCGGGAGCCGCTGCTCCTGTGACGGGGCCGCTGCCGGGGCTGGCAGGCGCCCCTCTGGGGAGGAGAAAGTTCCTTCGGGCCCTCCCCTTGCCGGCACAGCGCCGGGGCCCGCCGCGCCTCCAGCCCCTCTCCGCGCGCCGCCCGCCCCGCCGCGCAGCCAGCACCAATGTCAGGTTAGGCAACTTGTGACCCCCGGCGCCGAGCGGCCCCCTCCCGCCCGCCAGGCTCGCTCGGCGCCGGGGGCCTTCCCCTAGCCCAGCGGAAAACAGCCACGCCAGAAACTTCCCCGGGCTGTGCCGGGCGAGGAAGTCGCCACGGTCTCAGCGCATCGCCCTTACCTTGCTCTCGAGAGGCCACGATCCGGGCGGGCCGCGCGGGGCGCCTGGTGCGTGAGCGCGCGCGCGCGTGGGGCGGTAGGTGAGGGAGCCCGCGCCGACGGGGGCGGGGCGGGGCAGCGGGGGTGCGAGCTGCGCGGGGCGGGGGGCTGGGCAACCCGGCGGGCGGGCGCAAGGAGAGCGGAGCTCGCGGTGGCGGCGGCAGCGGCGGCGGCGGCGGCGGCGGCGGGCGCGGGGCGAGCGCGCCAAGGGGGCGGAGGAGTTGCCGTGGGTTTGTTTACGCATTGCTGCCGGGCTCGGGGCACAGCCCGCACTCCCTGATTGGACACAAACTGGGGCACAGCCTCTCGCCGCCGCCCGCCAGGCCTCCTCAAGCCGCCGCCGCACAGCTCCCCGAGCGCCTGCCCGGCACGGCCCACGGCACTGCCCGGGCCTGGAGGGGACGAGCGCGGCGGCTGTCCAGGACAGGCGTGGAGCCAGGCGTTCGCCCAGGGCTTGCAATCGCCCACCTGTAGTGGACCGACCTTGGCAAGGAGAAACTCGAAACTTCCTAAGCTGGAGACTTCTTATCATCCAACAGCAGAAGAGGCACCCCCTGCCCCGCACACACACACATCCTCATCCCACACACACAGACGGAGGAAGCTTGCCCTTGAATAGATAGAAAAGCTCCTCTAATGTGAATATGCTCCTTTGGCGATGGTCAAATCGAGGCTTCCAGTATAAGCTGCCCTCTGGGAGCTGGAAGTTCCTTCCCCTACCTCAGGCTTCTCTGCTTCTTATCTGTCCTCTGCACAGCACTCAACGTTGCCCTCCCAGAAGTGACCTTGTCACTCTGATGCTCAAGAGCCTCCTATGACTCCCCCACCCCGCCCCACGGCCTCAAGCTCCAATGCATAAAACTCGGAGTCTCCCACAACTGGCCTCCACCTTTCCATCTCCTCTCCACTACCCAACTGTCACCCTTTCTACAGACAGGGTAGCCCCTGTCTACAGACAGAACCTCAGATGCCTATCTTTTTACACTCTCTATTTGGAGTCTGCTCTAATCTCTGCCTGAAAACTCCCCGTCTCCTTCCACCTGTCACCCCCCCTCCCCAGATTCCACTGATTGTGGTTGGCATCAGTCTGACTTGGGGTTCAGTCTTGTGCCTAGGCTGTACGCCGACTGGTCTGTGGATTCCTTAAGAGGAGCCTGGTTTTAATAGGGCGTCGGTGATGAGAGAAATGAGAGTAGTAAGAATAAATACCCTATAGTCTTTCAGTGTCTGCAGCGTTGCTGAGACTGGAAAAACTAAAGTCTCTATTAATAATGATCACAAACTTCTTCTTGCCCAAAGCAAATGCCTCCCAAAGCTCAGCATACTCTCCATTTTTCCTGTGTCTGTGCATTTATTTCCCACCACTGTGTACCCCCATACTCATAATGGGCACTTAAGCCTTGGAGGAATAAAACTGAATTCTACAGAGAGATTCCTTAAGCCAAGGCTCACAGTGATCAAAGTGAATCAAGGAGGAATAGACATGAACAGACATGAATTCAGTCATTTTACAGATATTTATCTGGGCCAGGAGCCCCCAGTCCCAAGAGCTAGTGTGGATTTGTCCCTGTCTGATCAAACACTGCTTCTAATCATCCTCTGGATGGACCCTGACCCTACTGGACTCCTGGGATGACTGGATTCCTTTCTCTCTAGATGTGCTGCTTATGTTCCCATTGGGAAAGTGTCTTTGAACTTGAGGGGAATCCAAATGAAAGTGAAGTTTTCTTTCCCAGATAATTCAATAGTGATAATTTATTGCAGCCAATTAGTCACAAAAGTGTTGAAAGAACTGAAGGGGGATGAGGTAGTGTGGAGATTAGCAACTGCTGGAAGCATCTCTTCCCCTGGGGCTTGAGGGACTGAAAGAGAAGGCTGCCAGAACCACGAAAGGCTAGTCCATTGAACTGAACCGGTGTGTGGTTGGTTCATGTCCATTGAACCATTGTCCATGAACTGAAGCCATGAAGGAAGTGCAACAACTACTGGAGACCCCTTCTGAAGCAGGGTGCTGGGGAGAAATTCCTTGGCTACCGGTTTCCTCCCCCTCTCCAGGGCCACCCGGTAGTAGAAAGCAGGACAAGCCAGTGGACTACCTGAGGGTGATATCAGTATTCCCACAATACAAGCCAGAGAAGGAAAAGGAGAATGGATCTGAAAGCACAGTGAGAAGTGACTGTGGCCCTGAGCTTGGGTGCAGCACCTGGTTGCCTCTGGGACTCTTCCTCCAGGTCAGAATCTGCAGTACAATCAGAGTTTTTCTTCCCAAGTTCCCTTCTCTTTCTCTTTGCCTTTTGGCTCCATTCTCCTCCTATCCTTCTCTTCTCTACCATGATTTCCTGACATTTCTTTTGCTCTCTCTTCTCTATTTATGGCTCCCATATTCTTTGTGTTCCCAACTATTTCCTCCTGACATCTCTTTCCCCCATTGAGTCTCTTCTCACCTCTGTTTATCATATCCCTCCCTGAGCAGAATTCAGCCTTCTTCAGCATGAAGAGAGTCCCAGATTCCTTAATAGGCAATGCAATGGGAACTACCACAACATTGCTCTTACAGACACTGTGTTAGATATTTTCTGTACATTATCTCATTTAATCATCACCTATTAGCTGGGCATGGTTGAAGACAATTTGTGGCTTTTTGCCTGTCACAGAGAATGTGCAGGTCGCCCATAACATTGCTGACAGTTGCCTTAACTATTCATGTTCGTGTTTCCCTCCACCATTTCTTCTTAGCCTATATCTTTTTCCTTTACTAGCACAGATACTTCCCCCCAAATCTCAACCCCTGACTGTCTAACCCATTCTCACTCAAAATCTCCAAATATCTAGCATGGCTACTGAGAGGAGATAGCATTTCAGCTGACTTTTGAAGAAAGGATAGAATTTGAAAGGACATTAATCTATTAAGGAAGGGCATTTTTGGTGGGACAGAAAATAATATGGTCTGACTTGATGGAAATCCAAAGGAAGGCTAGGATAATTAGAAATTATCTAATTTGTCTTTACAGAAATTTGTCTTTACATCTCAGAAACGCAGATTCACTATAGTAAATACATAGTAAATACAAGTATAGTTCATATAAGTAGAACCATAATATTTTAAAGCCATCAAGAAATCTCAACATCATCAAGCCTAATGTGTCCATTTATTTTTATTGTATATGTGGTAATGCTCTTTATTTCTTTCATTACTTATTTATTTCGGGGGTCCAATCTAGGACTTTGCCTATGTGAAATATGTACTATACCACTGAGATACACTCCCAGCCTGAAATGGTTTTTAAAATCTATTTATTTATTTATTTCCATGTTTTTGCAGTGCCAGGGATTGAACCCAGGGATGCTTTACAACAGAGCTACATTCTAAGCCCTTTTTATTTTGAGATATGGTCTCATTCAGTTGTTGAGCCTGCTTGAACTTACAGTCCTCCTGCCTCAGTGTCCCGAGACCCTGGAATGACAGGCATGTACTATTGTGCTCCAACCTGTCTGTTTTTAAGTGAGGAATCTAAGGCCTAAAAGACTGGGGTACTTGGAAATCAAGGTGATTAAAAATGGACATTAGAGTTTGACTACCCCGCTTGAAATTTCTACTTTGAAAAAGATCGTAGGATCTTGAACTTACCTTTGATTAAGTTTCCTCATCTATATAGTAGGATAAATGGTGTAATCTGCTTCAGTGGGTTGTCATAAGAATTAACTGCTATTACATATAAAAATATTGGCTTAATAAGTTTGAATTGTTATAACAGACTACCATAGACCGAGTGGCTCAAGCCACTTACTTCTTACAGTTCTCTGACATCAGAGTGCCAGCATGGTCAGAGTTCTGGTAAGAGCACTTGTACTTTTCTAGAGTGCACACTGCCAACTTCTTGTATCTTCACAATGGAAAGACAGTGAGAGAGTTCTCTGGGATCCTTTTTTATAAGGGCACTAATCCCATTCATGAAACTCCAACCATCCCGACATAATCACCTCTGAAAGGCCCCACTTCCTAAAACCATCAGGATTTCAACAGATATAATTTGGGAATTCAGGGAAATTCATTCCATTATAAAAATGAAGTACAGGGGCAGTAGTAGAGTACTTGCCTAGCATGTATGAGGCACTGGGTTTGATCCTCAGCACCACAGAAAAATAAACTAATAAATACATTAAAGGTAATGTGTCCATTTAAAAAAAAATGAAGCACATGCCTGGTATATGGTCAGTACTCAGTAAGGACAAGCAAATGTTATTATGATTTCCCATGGTATCCAACCAGTAGATACCAAAGCCAAAACTGGTTCCCCAAATTTTTAAGCCCTGCATTGCATGCAGTTATATCTTATGCTGATTGTTTCATGTCATCTGTGAAAATATGGTGCCCCCGTAGTTTACTGTTGAAAGTTCTCATTTACCTTTGTCGTTCTAATTCCTGTATATTTCCTGCTTCCTGCTCTTGCCAACCCTGATTCCTCCCATCAATTTCAGCAATCCTGCCATCCTGTAAAGTACCAGGGAAGTAGGGAGCATGAAATTAGCCATGGACTTGTATTTCATAGTCAACCATATAGTTTAAAAGATCTGATATAAAATCTTTCAAATTTAAATTTCAAAGGACCAAAAACTCATTGGATTAAAGGGATTTGGATGATCTGTTATTCCTTAGCCCACAGAGTATCACACCCACTAGCCTAAATTTTAGTAGGTTCTTACAGGGAATGAGAAAAAGCCTTTCCTTAAATTTAGGGTATCCAATTACACAACGAAATAGTGATGGATGAGAACAATCTTCTTTTCCCTCTGCCTTTCCTTTTGTAGTCACTGGGCCCACTTTTCAAAACTCCCTCTTTCCCATGATCTTTATGCAGCTCACTGTCTTTGGACTGTAAGCATCTTGAGGCAATGAACCACACCTGACCTTTTGTCTCTAGAACCTCACTCTGTGTCTGGAGCGAGACAGGTGCCCACACATGTTGAACTGACTTGAGCGATACCACACATACCAAATGGAATCCCTTTCTCCTGCCCTTCCAGATCTTGGTCTATGTAGCATGTTGTCATCCTGCTACACTAATTCACCGGAAATCATGACAACAGCTGAATGTGAAATAAATGTGCATTTTACAACATAAAGTGCATTCGAAGAGGTTTATTTTAATGGTGTAAATCCAAGCAGTATTTTAAGGCCAGGAAGACATTTTTGGAGCAGCTGGACCTTTCTAACACCTTCATGTCACACTACACAAACTGAAGCTTATCTCCTACAAATAAAGGCTATTTGACTTTCAGCGTCACACATTTTACTTTAGATTTCTTAAACTAATTTATGGACAGCATTGATTCTACACATGGCTGAATTAATATCCTAAATAATTTCTTAAAAAGGTATGATTTTCCTTAATCTTAAAAAGTTAACAGTTTCTCATTTTTCTCTTTTAATTTTAATCCAGGATTTCAATCTAATACTTTGATCACTCCATGATTTTTTTTTTTTTTTCCCCCCAGTACTGGGGAATTGAGCTCAGGGCTATCACTGAGCTACATCCTCAACCCACTCAATGCTTCTTCAGTCCCTGAAATTTACCTTCTACATTCTCTACTTCCTTCACATGCCTTTTTTAGGAATCCAAAGGATAAATTTTAGATCAATTCTTCATTTGTAAAAGAAGAAACCAAGGCACAAAAATGTTAGTGGCAGACTCTTGAGTTCCAGAAGCACCCATCCTATGCTCCCTCTACCTACCTGTGTCTTTAAAACATGCCTAGTAGTGAACCCATCATTGCCTGACTTCCCTATTTTTGCCGGTCACCATCATTTCCACTGGGCCTTTTGGACTAAAATGAGTGATCTCTGACTCCTCCTTATCTTTAGGCTTCCACTTGCACTTCGGTTTGTCTCTTTTATCTTTTTAGTCTGAACTGACCCCTAATTGAGGACATTTTCACTTGACAACTCTGTGGTTACAATGGATTGCTAAGGTTTCCACTGTCTCCAACCTCTTCTTCTTACAGAGAGTAAGAGGAAGACCCAGAACCATATTGATGTAACTCTAATTTTTAGTTATAACTAAATAGTGCTGTTTTGTCATATACAATCAAATTCAACCTACATTTAGACTATCAATAAAGTATGAGTTTATTATTGTCCAATCATTCCAATTCTGAGAAATATACTAACTTTGTGATCCACAAACTACAATGTTCTCAGTCTGTTAACTTGTGATATTATTAGTATATGGTCCTAATCCATAGTTATTTGAGGATTAAATACACGTAAAGCACTTAATAATAACAGTTGTGACAGCTGATAGTGTTTGTTGAGGTCCTGCCATGATCATTATTTTGAGCTCTTTAAATGAAGTCTCTCACATCAACTCTATAGCATAGATACCATTATTATTCTCAGGCCCTGAGGAGTTAAGAAACTTTCCCAAGGTTAACCAGCTAAGTCGCTGAACCAGAATTAAAAACTGAACTAAACTCTTCACCATAGTCTGATATCCAGAACTTCATAAATGACAGTTATTTTATTGTTGTTATGTATTATGATTGTTACTTTATTCAATAAAGGAAAAAAACTTTCCTCTGCTTTCATTTCAGATTTCTTTCTGAAATTGAGCCTTAGCACCACTTTAGCAAGAGAAGGATAATTCTTTATAATCAAATGTGCTAGATATCACTTGTTTCTACTTCCCAAAGAGAGGCAGGAAGGATAGTTAGGGGTTCTTGTATTGCCTGAGCCCTATAATCACCCTGTTCCTCCTCATCACCCCTCTGCCTTCCATAATATTCTCAATAAAATGGAAATCACACAGGAAATCTCTTACCAGGCATAGTTCATAGTGACAGGTCAAAAATTTGTTCTCTGATTATCCCTTATTTCCCTTAGTTCTTCTAGGGCTTTCTCTTGGAGAGGACCTGAAAATTCTCTGCTTAGCTCTGTTTATTCTGCTATCTCAGACATTTATGCCTCAGAAGACAATTTAGGAAAGGGTCTCTCTCCAGTGTTTCCCTGCAAATAATTCTTTTGGTTTCTACTATAGTATTTCATTTCCTTCCCTTAGTGCATGTTTTGCACCATGATCATCAAATATTCTGATTTAACTGTCTTAAGCCCTTTGATGATGCTAAAAATAAACAAAATGCTCTATTGCTGGTTTGGAACTCTCTTTCCAGGTGTTCCATGAATTCTTTGGCCCATTACATTTCTGCACCTTATGTGATACATCATGCCTTCTCTGCTCTCTTGCTATTCTCAAGTGTGTGTGTGTGTGCTTCCACCTAAGCATCTGGTTGTTTATGTTTGAACATCTGGTCTTTTTGATTCATAGCAAAAATTGACCTTGGCCTTCTAATAATAAGATTTTTATAGATTCTAGAATCATAAAACTTTAAAGCCGGAAGGACTTTTGTAGATAACAGAGGCCAACAGATTCCTTTTATAGTGAAGAACCAAAGACCCAGAGAAACCAAGTATCAAGAGCAAAGCTACACAGCCCATGGCAGGAGGAAGCTAGAACCAGCCCCAAGACTTTTGCTTCATTTTTTTCTTATGAGACGAATTTGGATATCTGGAAATAATAAATGAGGAATTGAAAAGCATTGTCTCCTAAAATGTTTAAGTCTTTATATTGGTGGTTTTCTTAATACATTTCCAGGAGGCACAGAAGAACAGGACTTCCATGATTAAAAAAGCTCAGGCATAACAAGAGTTACAGATTTGGGACTGTATCCTTAGTGGATCACCCTGTAGTATTTGGTATATTACTTGTGCTCAGTAAATTCTCAATAATATTGATGGCAACAATGGTTAGTGATGACCCAGTCCCATATTTCTCTGCTTTCAGTACTTTCCTAATACTTTGTTCTCCATAGTCCCTGCTATTTCTGCATTTCAAGCCTTCTGGACGCCTGGCTCATGCACCTAGTTTAGAGTTCTTTATGAGAGCATTGGCTGCACATTATCTGTCTTCTATAGTAATGATGATGGAGATGACTTCAGATGGTTGGAGATCTATCCCCAATCATACACACAAACCTTTCTAAACTTGAGGAAGTGTGTTCCTAAAGTTTTACCAGTTACTACACAAAAGAAGCATTTTCTGGTCAAATAATTTTGGGAAAATGCTGGATGAAACATTACTAAAACTAGAACAACAAATCCACAATCATGTTTGGAGATTTTAAGCCCCCTAATTTTGCTGGAAGAAGTAATGACATAGGAGTTTTAACAACATTATCAGCCACCTTGACCTATTTGTTATTTATAGAGAACTATACACAAAAATGACAGCTAGAAAATTAATAAGGATAGACTATATTCTGTCATAAAATAAGCTTTGAGAAATTTCTAAAAATTGAAATCATGCAGACTGTGTTTCCTGCATGATTTATTACATTAGAAATCAACCACCTTAAGATATATAAAACCTCACCCCCAACTCTCAACTACTTCAAAATTAAAGGGCACACTTATAAATATCTCACAGATCAAAGAAAAAAGCACAAGAAAAGTAACTAAAAAGTGTTTTGAACTAAGTGGCAATGAAAGCTTAAAATATCAGAATCTCTGGGATGAAATAGTACTCAGATGTACACTAAAAACTTATAAAGTATTTGTATCAGAAAGAAGCTAGATTAATAACTAAATAATTTTCAAATTAGGTAATAGGTAGAAAAAAATAAGAGTAGGTGTGGAAATATGTGAAATAGAAAAGAAATAATACAACTAAAAGTTGATAAAAATCTAAGAAAAAAAACAAGAAAATATATCAATGGAAAGGGAGCTATCAAAACAACCCTTCCGATGTTAAAACCGTAATAAGGTAATATTACAATTGTATAATTTCAATTATATAGCTTACATAACTTGGTCTATTTTAGAGAATAGAAACCCCTGCTTCTTTATGTGATACATGTGATATGTTTTTTCCCATTCTTTCACCTTTAGTTTGTAGATGACTTTGTTTATGAGGTGAGTCTCTTGAAGACAGCATATTGTTGGGTTTTTTTTTTTTTTTTGCAAACATATTAAGCAGGTTTTATTTAAAGGTAATAATACAGACTTCTCCCGGCAAGAAGAAGGGGGCCATGGCTGATGGTCTAAAGTCCCAAGAAGTGAGTTCACCCTACATCTTTTATAGATTAAAGTCTCTTTTGTTCTCCAGTTCTCTCCCCTTATCTCTCCTTCCTGCCTATGTGAATAGGCCTGGTTTTGCATTAAGTGAGAAACCATGGGCAGGGGGAGGGCCAAGGTGATTCAGGCAGGTAAGGACCCAGGGGGCATTAATTAGCAGCTCCTTGCTTGCAGTCCTTGATAAAGGCAGGTAAATTTGGTAATCAATAGGCTCCAGAGATCCTTGACATTCCATTCTTCCAGGGGCATTCTCCAACTTCCAGAGGCAGATGGCTTCATGGCTTCATTTCCTCGAATTGACCCGATTCCCTATTTCTACACCTATTTCTACACTAACTACCTGTCCTTAATTCTGGCTTCATTCCCCACTTTAGCTTTAGGAACTCCTAATTGCTGTAAGGAAAAGAAAGGGGGCGACGATTGTTCTGGCTGCTTCAAAGCTGAAAGGGGGCAGTGAGGGGCAAGCAGTTTGGAGTTCCTTTTTAAAAAATCGGGTCAATCGAGGGGTCAAAGGTAGAAGTCTGGTTGGGGAAGAGTAGGTTGTAAAGTCATCTGGGGGTGGGTGCTTCTTGGCGTAGGTCTCGGTGGGACCTCCAAATCTGATACTGCCGTTTACCGGTGACGAGTTCTGCTCCTTCTAATGTTGAAGATTGAACACTAGAGAAGCACGCCAAGGCAAGCATATTAAGCAGGTTTTATTTAAAGGTAATAATACAGACTTCTCCCAGCAGGAAGAAGGGGGCCATGGCTGATGTTCTAAAGTCCCCAGGTTTTGTTTTTTAATTCAATCTGCTAGTCAGTGTCTTTTGATTGTTGAATTTAGACTGTTAATGTTCAAGATTATTATTGAGATATGATTTGTGTTCCTGGTCATTTTGTTTTATTTCTAATTTGAATTAGTTTATCTTTTGATTGACTATTCCTTTAGTGTAGTTCCTCCCTTTCCTGGTTTTCACTATTTTTTAAAAATTTCATCTCCATGGAATATTTTGTTGAGAATATTCCAAAGTGCAGGATTTTTGGTTGCAAATGCTTTTAATTTTTGTTTATCATGGAAGGTTTTTGTTTCATCTTCAAATCTGAAGCTTAATTTTGCTGGGTGTAGGATTCTTAGTTGTCATCCATTTTCTTTCAGAACTTGGTATGTGTTATTCCAGGACCTCCTAGTTTTGAGAGTCTAGATTGAGAAATCAGTTGAGAGCCAAATTGGTTTCCCCCACATGTAATCTGATATTTTTCTCTTGCAGTCTTTAAAATTTTATCCATATTCTGTATGCTAGGCATTTTCATTATAATGTGCTTTGATGTGGGTCTGTTGTAATTTTGCACGTTTGGAGTCCTGTAAGCTTCTTGTATTTGATTTTCCATTTCATTCTTTTATATATATATATATATATTTTTTTTTTTAAGTTGTTGATGGACCTTTATTTTTCTTTCTTTCTTTATATGTGGTACAGAGAATCAAACTCAGTGTCTCACACATGCTAGGCAAGCACTCTACCACTGAGCCACAATCCCAGCCCTCCATTTCATTCTTTAGGTTTGGGAAATTTTCTGATATTATTTCATTGAAAAGGATTGTGTATTCCTTTGCACCTTCATCTACCCGGATAAATCTTAAATTTGGTCTTTCTTTTTTTCATTCAATAAATATTTACTGAAATATTTTGTGAAGGCATAAAAACATATAGAGGCACAGCATAGGATTTGAGATGAGTCTGGAAAGATATGTAGGATTTAGACTGAGAGGAAAAGGCATGGAGCTTGGAATTAGGAACAGATGAAAACCTAATTTTGGTCTTTTCATGTTATCCCATAATTCTTAGAAGTTCTGTTCATGGTTTCTTACCATCTTCTCTTCATGGTCAACTTTATTTTCAAGATTATATATTTTGTCTTCATTGCCTAATTTTCTGTCTTCCATGTGGTCTAGTCTGTTAGTGATGCTTTCTATTGAATTTTTAATTTGGTTTATTGTTTCCTTTATTTCAAGGATTTCTGTTTGTTTTCAGAATCTCTCTTTATTGAAGTGATCTTTTGCTACCTGTATTTGCTCTCTTACATCATTCTTTACTTTGTAGATCAGTTTAACTGTGTACATTCTAAATTCCTTCTCAGACATTTCTTCCACTATGGTATCAATGAATTCTGTATGGAGTATCTTGGTTTGCTTGGGGGGATTTGTTCCCTTGCTTTTTCATGTTGTTTGTGTGTCTTCCCATCTAATAGTATGGATCTGAGGCAGTAGAGTTTCTACCCTGTGGACTTATAGTGTCCCTGAATATTTCCAGTATCTCACTGTTTAGGGGAAGAGAAATAACAACAATCAGAGCAAACAATTTACAGCATTAAACCAAATAGTTCCTACTATGACATCTACAATGTTAATTACAAAATAATTATCACATAATGCCTATAATAAAAACAGCAAATTTGCATAAGAGTTTACATTAAAAAATGGTGGACAGGGAGAGACTAGAAGTGATTTAGGATATCATAATTATGAGGGAGGAGAGAAGATAGAAGTAGAAGAATAAAGGAAGAGTAAAAGAGAGAACAATAGGGATTGGCTGTTAGTAGAAGAAAAGAGAAAATCAAGGGAAACAGGAGAAAAAAATATACATAAAGCAAAAATTTAAATAATAAAATTAAAAATGAAAATAAAAGAATACAAATCAAAATTAACTATACTAATCAAGCATACTAGTTCACAAAAAACCAACCCATGGAAAATAATTGGCTTCAAAAATGCTAGAGAAGAAAAAAAAAATAGGAAACTGTATAAATGTCCATGTATCATTAAGGTCAAAATTAAACAGTGAAAAGAAATTTTTAAAAATCTTGATGAAAAGTTAGAGAATTCTTTCTGTTGGAGTTCAAAATATTCTCAGCTTCTCTTCTCAGCAGTTTTAGGTAGGGTCTCTAAATCCTGAATTTCTGAGGCGGGTGTTATGGTTCAGATGTGAGGTGTCCCCTCCAAAAGCTCATGGGAGTCAATTCAGGAATGTTTAGAGGTAAAGTGATTAAATTATAAGGATGGTAACCTAATCAGTGGATTGGCCCATTTGATGGATTAATAATTTGAATGGATTAACTGGGTGGTAACTATAGGCAGGTGGAGCATGAGAAGAGGAAATAGGTCACTGAGGACATGTCTTTAGGGTTCGTATTTTGTCCCTGATGACTGGCTCTCCACTTCCTGCCTACCAGGAGCTGAGCAGCTTTCCTCTGCCACACCCTTATACCATGAAATTCCACCTCACCTTGGGTCAGAGTAATGGAGTTGGTCGACCACAGACTGAATCTTTGAAAATTTGAGCCCCAAATAAATTTTTCCTTCTCTAAGTTGTTCTTGTCAGGTATTTTGGTCACAGCAAAAAAAGCTGACTAACAATTTTTGGGAGGATGGAGGGTGATAAAATACATAGAACTCCTGAAACACATTGGATCATAAAATCATTTATTGACTAAAACTCTTTCTAATGGGATTAATATAACATGGAACAAACTATGGGAAATGTTAAATATTCTTTGAATTTCAATTAGATACTCAATTTTTTCTAAAACTGTTTTAAATGATAATATGCCTTTCCCTGTGTCTCTTCCTCTTATTTATTATTTCAGGACTTAGGTGCTATTATTTTTCAATCTGAATTTCTGCAGACAGAAATCATAGGTTGTTTAAATCTGACCTCATATGCAAGCTGCTCAATTCCCATAATCATTTTGGCTGTTCTGTTTTACACAGTTTCCAAAGTGCAGAGTTAAAAAGTTAATTAACTATTAACAATGAAAACTAGCATTTATTGAGTGTATCCTGTGGGCTATACATCATGCTAACAGCTTTACCTGTAACATACTATATTTCATGGCAATATTTTGAAGTAGTTATCATTAATATTTTCATTGTGCACACAGGAATCTGAAGAGAGTTTTAAGTAACATTGTCCAAGTAGGTCCCATTTCTAAGAGAGGATTGGAAATGGGATTAGAATTTGTGTTTTAGTCTCAGCTACTATCTGGCATTACATTTCCAGAGTTGGTTTTATTTTTAAATAAATGTAGTACCACCTCCTGACACAGAATCCTGTAAGAGCAAAGGCCTCTCAGTACAGCCTTGGATGCTTGCACAGCACCTGCCAAGCTGCAGCCAATCTCATTTGGAATGAGGGATTAGGCAACTTGCTCAAACTATTCAGGTAGTGGAAGCTGAACCCACGTTTTGAAACTATCTCCATCATACACACGAATTTTTCATCAGGACCATATCCAGTGTACCAGTTGAGTTCTCCCTTTCCTTGAAGGTCATTTTCTCTGGTCTTTTGAGTATTCCAACTAGAAAATTTTGTCCACCTTAGCCCCCACATTCCTTCTGCCTTCCCCCAAACACACAACAGTTTTAAACCTATTAACTAAATTTACCAGCAAATGGTTAATGACTTAGAAAGCAAGAAAGCACTCTTGTTACCTTAAAATTTTTTGTTTGCTGATTTTAATGGTGGTGTTAGGACGATCCTCTCAACCCAGGCATTTTCCACTTGGGAACCCTCTCAGATGTCCAGATTTTTCAATTTAAACTAAAAACGCCATGATAAGCCCCTGGGTCGGGGCACAGAGCTGGGTGCACACCCAACCGTTCCGCAGTTACGTTAGTCCCACGCGCTTCCCAAGTTTTGGCGGTTGGAAGCACCAGGTGGTTTTTTAGGAAAGTCGGGCCTTCAGAGGGCATTTATGGGATAAACGTGGCCACCTCCTCAGGGAGATCTTCAGATCTGCAGAGAGAGGCTGCGTCCTGGACCTGCAAAGAGTGGCCAAAACTCCTGTGGATCACTGGGTTGCGGATGGCTGGACGCCATCTAGCAAAGACTGTAGTGACTGTGTCTCTCTCTGTGACCTTGGCCTCTGTAGCAGTCAGACCCAGCAGCCACCCCAACATCCAGGCCAGCGGGAGTCCGTTTTCCTCCGGTGGGTTTCTTCTAAACTTTGTCATGTCGGGTTCGAACTTTACTGAGGTGAACCCGCACAAAAAGTCCAGGACATCTCCATACCCTGGCTCTAATGTGGAGCGAAGCGAGGTCCCCAATGAGAAAGTCAGTTGGTTGGTTGAGTGGCGAGAGTACAGCCCGGTGGAGTACACGGCCCGCTCGGTTTTGGCTCGGCCCATATGGGCAGACCCCCAGGTGGGTGAAAGGAGCTTCTCTCCCAAATTCAACGAAAAGGATGGGCTTGTAGAGAGAAGGAGCCAGAATGGCTTATATGAAGTTGAAAATGGTAGACCCAGAAATCCTGCAGGTCGGACAGGGCTGGCTGGCAGAGGGCTTTTGGGGCGCTGGGGCCCTAATCATGCTGCAGATCCCATCTTAACGCGGTGGAAAAGGGACGCCAAGGGAAACACAGTTATCCATCCTGTTTCTGGGAAAAACGTGCTGCAATTTGTAGCCATCAAAAGGAAGGATTGTGGTGAATGGGCAATCCCAGGGGGGATGGTGGATCCAGGAGAGAAGATTAGCACCACGCTGAAGAGAGAATTTGGCGAGGAAGCTATGAACTCCTTACAGAAATCTAGAGCAGAAAGGCAGGAGCTAGAGAAAGACTTGCATAGACTTTTCAGCCAGGAACATTTTGTGGTCTATCAAGGCTATGTGGATGATCCTCGGAACACAGATAATGCGTGGATGGAGACAGAGGCTGTGAACTACCATGATGAAACAGGGGAAATAATGGACCATCTTCCCCTGAAAGCTGGTGATGATGCCAAGGAAGTTAAATGGGTAGATGTTAACGATAAGCTCAAGCTTTATGCCAGCCACTTCCGATTTATCCAACTTGTGGCTGAGAAAAGAGGTGCCCACTGGAGTGAGGAGCTGTGACCTGACTGTCGTGGTGGTACAAAGGGGCATAAGAAACAAACAGCACAGAATTCCCACTAAACAGGGCAGTGGGAATTGGACCCCCTCTTTAATTATTTACCTACTTTGCATAGTGTGAAAGCTTCCTTATCAGGGAATAAAAATAGACAAATATGGAAGAATGGGATCATAACCTTTTGGCTTTCCAGTTAGAAGAGGAGGAATAGAGTCACATGTTGTTTGTTGTATACATGGTTTAAACCATTCATGTTCTTTGAAGAATTGTAGGTAAAATGAACATTAATGTTCTTGGAAGATTTGTAGGTAAAATAAAGATATCTTCTTTATCAACCATAGCTGCTACTTAAGCCAGTTTGCATTGGTCAGTTCTTTCTCCTGAGATGTTGGGATGTGGCCTCATCTAATGAATAATCTGATTTTTGTGGGAACATTCGTTTCCAATTTTGTCTCATATGATCTTGTATTCATTGTTTGTGACTATGAAAGTTTTGTGATTATTCTTATTTTTAGAAGTTTTGAACCCGGCCAGAGAGAGAGAGAGAGAGAGAGAGAGAGAGAGAGAGAGAGAGAGAGAGAGAGAGAGGGAGGGAGAGAGAGAGAGAGAGAGAGAGAGAAACAACAAAGTGAGCTTAAGAGTCAACCTTCTGTTTATTAGAATTTTTTTTTTTTTTTTTTTTCTGTCTGAATGGAATGAACTGAGTCAGGACATTGGTTTCCTCAAATTTCAGAAGAGGACCCTACAAATGCAGATTCCTGCCATGAACAAGCTTTATTAGGAGATACATGTAATCTAAGCCTAATGAAAACACAACTCACTCCTGCTACCTTTTCTCAATTAAAAGCAAAACAAAACCCCAAACTCCAGTATCCAACCATGTTTATGGTTGGGTTTCAAACATGAAGATGGCCCCCTGACACCAAGAATAAGGGGATTACAATAGCAACGAGCAGGCCCACATAAAATAAGTCAGTTAATTTTATTTACAACATATGGAAAATTAACTCGAAACACTCCAATGACCTTTTATGACTGTAGAAAAAATAAAGACTATTATAGGAGTTGGTAATCCCCAGGAAGATCAATACTGGCAGCCAACACAGACATTTCCCTTACTATGTGCAAACACCCTTTTAAGTACTTTCTTTACGGTGACTTGTTTATTCCTAAGGATCACCTTATGCAGAGGGCACACTTATGTTTCAGGTTGGGTTCCCTGGGAAACTGGGTCCAAGCAGGAGTTTAGCATGCAGGATGTTTATTAGTGGTCTTGGGATCAACACATAGGGAAGGAAGGAGGAGAAAGCAGGATTGGGCAGAGAGCCAGAGCCCACTGCATGTGGAGCCATGCAGCTGGAGAGGCCCTGCTAGCTGGCCTACATTGTAACCACACAGGCAGGCCTTCCTTCATGCACCCTGTTGATCACTCAGGTGACTGCCCCTGGAATAAGATGTGATCTTAGGAGAGATGATTTCCTTAGCCAAGGCAATCCCCCCAAAAGAGCTAATAGCTGAGAAGAGGAGTCTGAAAAGGAGGGTTGTGGGGCACATCCCTATTTTATATAACATATAACTGAAGTTATAGAACTTGAACAAAGTAATACAACTAGCTAAGTAGTGGAGGTAAGATCAGAGCACAGGCCATTGATATGGTTCCAGAACCACAGCCTTGGCCAGTATCTCTAGTCTCTGCAATGACTGCCCTCCTAGCTGCCTCAGATTCCCTCTGCATTGTTCCTTTAAAGAAGAAATGATCACTTTATCTTTTCCTACATGCACATTTGGTCAGAGTCCCCTTTCTAAACTTGAAGGACAGCTGCATGATTTCACTTGTTTTTCTCCTAAAAAACATTGTGTTTTTATGGGCTGTGACAATTGTAAAAAGGTTCACTCATGGATGCCCATCATTGTTCATGCTCAGGAACAAATTTAATACACCACTTTTACTTGTGAATTCCACAACTACTTGTTTTCAAGACGGAGGCATTTGTCCTATTTATTAGTCTCATCTCAATAACTTTTCCAGGTGAGATAGGCCCCCTGTCTTTATTTGAATAATTGAAGTATCCAGTTGGCTTAACATTTTTTGAATGTTCCAAAACTTACTTCATTATCTTTTTAAAAATGTAAGCACAAAAAACCTCTCTATGCATTTACATATTTATTACATAACCATTGCAAAAAGATGAAATAATGAAAGTCTAAAAAATGCCTTGAATTTAAAATGTTCAGAATTCTTGTGTCCCTCTCTGCAAAACTCCCTGTTCTTTAATAATGCTTCCCTGATAAATAGCACCCAAATCCATCCAAGTTGGACAAGAAAACAAGGAATTATCTTCACACCTGTAGACAATCCATCTGCAAAATTTTGTCAGCTCTACCTCCAACAAACTATTATCCAGAATCATTCACTGCTTTCAAACGTCACTGACTACCCTAATCAAGCGACCATCCCTCCTTGAGACTACTACAAAAACCTCCCAACAGGGCTCCCTTCTGCCACTCTTGTCCTCCTATCAGGCATTTTTCACCAAAAATGAAATGACATTTTAAAGAAAACCAGTTGCATCATGTCCCACCTCTCTTAAGCCCATCCAGTTGCTTCCTTTTGTACATAAAATACAAATTCCTCATGCCATCCTTCCTGTTTTAGACAATGCCTACTGCTCTAGGCTGACCTAGTAACATGTCATCCAGACACACTTCATCCTTGCTTCTGCTCCAGGGTCTTAGCTTTGCTTTTCCTTGCCTAAAAAATCTTCATAAACTTGACTCATGTTTCATTCAAATAACACTCCCTCAAAGACCACCTAAAGTAGCTCACCCCATCTGTTCCTACTCCCTTATCTTGTTTTATTTTCTACATAGTATTTAGCACCACCTGAAATTGTCCGGTATGTTTTCTATCTACTTTATATGAGAAATAGAGTCCATCAGAGCAAGGAAAAAATTATAAATGTGAGCTGGGTGCAGTGCTGTACACCTAAAATCCCAGAAATTGAGAAAGCTGAAGCAGGAGGATTGAAAGTTAAAAGCTAACCTGGACAACTTAGCAAGACCCTATCTCAAAATAAAAATAAAAGGGAGAAAGGCTGGGGGTGTTGTTCAGTGGTAGAATGCCCTGGGTTAAATCTCTCTCTCTCTCTCTCACACACACACACACACACACACACACACACACACACACACACACACACACATATACTTATAAAAGTGATTGTATACTTAGTCTAACTTGTTTTTAGAACTTTTTATTTTGAAATAATTTTAGATTTATTAAAACAGTACACAGGATTCCCATTTAATCCTTTACCCAGCTTCCCCAAATGTTAATAAGCTAATTTATTGATAAGACAGTTACTGAAACCAGAAAATAAACACTGACTTAATGCTTTACACTATTAACTAGTTTAAAGATCTTGTTCAAAATTTGCCAACCTTTTCACTAATGTCCTTTTATGATTCTAAAACCCAAAGATTCCACATTTCATTTAATAGTGTTTTCTGGGTTTCTTCCAATCTGTAAAAGTTCTTCAATCTTTCTCTCTTTCATAATCATGACATTTTTGAGAATACTGGTCAGTTTACTAGCAGAATGTCTTAGAATTTGAATTACCCTGATATTTCCTCATGAATAGACAGAGATTATATATTTGTGGCAAGAATATCACAGATATGATGTTGCTTGGTCAAACTTTTACATTGAAAAAAATTAAGGTAAAAATTTCAGTGTGATCAAGTCTAGATAACAAATAGTATAAACTATATTTTTAAAACATTACTATGGAATTCCCAACATTGTACTATTTTTACCAGTATTATATATTTATGCATGCACACACAATTGAATACATGTATATCTAACTCTCCTACTCTTTCTCTGTAAGGGACTTGGTCAGGAGTATCCAAATTTCATTTCATATTATCTTCATCCTTTTCCTTCAAGTTTCTGCTAAGATGACAGTTGAATGCTGTGCTATCCTGCCATATCAGTTGCCTATATTCACACACACACCTAGTGCTGCAAATAATTCCCCTGGTAACTTAAAACAATAAACGTCTAATTAGTTCATGAATTTGAAGGTTGATAATTAGGTTTGAATGGATAGTTTTTCTGGTCATCATTGAGCTCATTCACATGTCTGAGAATTGGCTGGTTGTTGACTCCTCTGGGGTGACTTCAGATGGAATGAATGACAAGAATCTTCTCTGTATCACATAGCTCTCATTCTCTATCAGCTAATCCAGGCAGGTTCTCGTGGCAATGGCAGAGGAGCAAAAGTGAAGTGGAAACATGCATGGACTCTTGAGTCCCAGGCTCAAGTCACCAAGGCACTGAGTCCTGGGCTCAAGTTCCAGGCATCAAGTCACTTTGCTGCACCCTCCTGAACAAAGCAAGTCACAAGATAAATCTAGATTCAATGGATGGGGAAATGACTCTCTCTATGAGAGGAAATGGAAAGTCACGTGGAAAAGGGTGTAGGTACAGAGAGGTGTGAAGAATCTGGGCCATTCACACCCTCATGAATCCTACATCCATTGTGTTTTTCTAACAACTTTGTAGAGATACAATTCACACATTGTACAATTCACCTGCTTAAAGTGTATATAGTTCAATGATTTTTACCCCATTCACACGATTGTGCATTGATCACCACAACCACTTTTAGAATATTTTCATCACCCTCAAAAGAAGCCCTATATCCATTTTTGGTTATTCCCATTTCCCTTCCAAATCTCCACTCCAAGGCAGTCACCAATCTACTTTCTGTCTTATGGTTTTACCTCTTCTGGACATTTAAAGTAAGTGAAATCATACAAGATCTGGTCCTTTATGTCGGGCTTCTTTCACTTAGCAAGTTTTCAAGGTTCATCCTTGTCACATGTATCAATATTTCATTCTTTTTTTTTTTTGTTGTTGTTTAATTTCCAAATACTCTTTCATTGTAGTGATATAACACATTTTATTAATCCACTCATTAGTTGAAGGACATTTGTGTTGTTTTCACTTTCTGGCTCTTATGAATAATGCTGCTATGGATGTTCATGTACAAGTTTTTGTGTGGACATATGTTTTCATTTCTCTTGACTACATGTTTAGAAGTAGAATTGTTGGCTCATATGGTAACTCTATGTTTAACGTTGAGGAATTGCCAAATTGTTTTCCCAAAATTACTGCACTATTTTAGATTGTCACCAGAACCATATGAGGGTTCCAATTTCTTCACAGTCTTTTTAATACTTGTTCTTGTCTCTCTTTTGGATTATAACTTAGCTAGTGGGTGCAGAGTGGCAACTTATTGAAGTTTTGATTTACTTTCCCTGATGGCTAATGATGTTGAGCATCTAATTCTATGCTAATTGGCCATTATTACATATCCTTTGGAATATATACCATTTTAAATTTGTTGTCTTTTAATTATTGAGTTGTAAGAGTTTCTTAATATATTCTAGAGATAAGCCTTTCACTAAGTAAATGATATGCAAATATTTTCTCCCATTGTGTTAAATGAAGTGTCTAAAGAAGCATAATGGTTTTTAATTTTGATGAAATCCAATTTTAAAAAAATTTAGACACTTGAGTTTTTAGTATCATATCTAATAAGGCTTTGTCTACTCTAGAGTATCAAACAATTTACACCTTTATTTTCTTCTGAGTTTCTTCTCTTTAATTTTAGGTCTTTGATTCATTTCACATTGATTTTGGTATGTGTCGTGGTCTAATTCATTCTTGGTCATATGGCTATCTGGTGATTAGCGCTATTGAAAAGATTGTTCTTTCTCCCATCAAAATGTCTTGAGTACCTTTATCAAAAGTTAGCTTGACTCTAAATGTAAGGACTTATTTCTTGACTCTTAATTCTATCCCATTGATCTATATGTCTATCCTTCTGCCTGCACCACACTGTATTGATTACAGTAGTGAGTTCTGAAATTGGGAAGCATCTGCTGTGATTTTTATACTTGGTTGTCTCTTATTTTTTCCCGATTATCTTCCTATTCATTCTTCAAAAATTCACTCAACTCAGACATCTCTAAGAAGCCTTTTCTAGCTCCCATGGTGGAATTAATCTTTAATCTTTTACTTCTCTGTATAGCCTTATATATTTGGGGCTTGAATATTTTTCTATTATAAGACAATTTATTTTTATTGGAAGCAAAGTTTACATCTTATTCATTTTGACATTCCCAGTGCCTAGAACAGAGTCTGGTCCATAGTAAGTGCTCAAGAATTGAATGGACATTAGGTTTTGCCTGCTCAACACTGAGGCTTATCTGTTAACATTTCATAGGCTTCCAGCATAAATCCAAAAGTTTTTTGGTGATATCGGTGCAACTTTCTGCCACTTTACACACCTGATAGTGGTCGGGCAATTGTTCACTTTGACCAGTTACTCCCAGTATGATAAAAACATGCTCTTTTTTTTTGTTTATCAGGGTTTTTATTGAATAGGATGACAAAATGATGAAAATGTGATTTGCTCCATCACTTGCTTAGAGTTTGATATGCACTGTCTCTGCAGGCCTCTTTTCTGTGTAGAAATTAGAACAACAGACACATTTACTCTTACAGGTGCTGTGCATGTGTTACCATGAAAGCTTTCTTATCAAGACCAAATGAAATACTTTCAGACAGCCTTTTGTTAAGCTGAGACCAATCTATCCATGCCTCTTCAAACGACCAGCTTTGTAGGTCCAGAGACTGTGTGCTCTTCCTTTTTCAGCACCTGCTATAGCTGCATATGTATCTAATGACAACCTGAATGGAACAGAAGAGCTAAAAAACCATTTTCTCTTTTATTATTAAATAATTTAGAGTGAATTAAGGAGTGAAATGCAAGCGAAAGCCATTTGACTCAACGCTGATGAGCTTCATAATGCTGATGTTTACATATGATAGTAGAGCCTCAAGGTCAAAAATGGTTTTTTTGGCCTTTTAGGAGTTCTTAAAAGTTTTGATAATACCTACTTTAAAGATAGAAGAATGTTGGGCACAGTGGTGCATGCCTGTAATCCCAGTGACTCAGGAGGCTGAGGCAGGAGGATTGGGAGTTCAAAGCCAGCCTTAGCAACTTAGTGAGGCTCTAAGCAACTCAGTGAGACCCTGTCTCTAAATAAAATATAAAAAGGACTGGGGATGTGGCTCAGTGGTTAAGTGTCCCTGAGTTCAATTCCTGGTATCAAAAAAAAAAAAAAAAAAAAAAGATAGAAGATTATCAAGTTTTTCCTCGTGGTTATGTGTCATATGTATGTTGAAATCATATTTTGGTGTGGTAAGTTTTGCTTTTTGTCACTAACTACCTGTAGGAATTTAAGCAAGTTGATTCACCCATTCAAATTTCCTTATAATTTGTAGTTCTATATAGGTGTTAAATTTACAGCTATATGCATCAATTTTATACATTTGTTCTTGGAGAGAGTATGTAGCTTTACATTTTTATAAACATCATATACATTTACAAAAAGTGACTTTTTCAAAACAGGAATAAAGATTTATATATGTGATAAATATGAATTCCATTATGACTACACTTTCTTTTAAGAAGATCTTTTGAGAAAATTGGCATATTGGTTATTACTGTGCTTAACAATATTATTATAAATGTATGGTTTAATACAACACCTACTGACTTTCTCACGGTTTCTGTGGGTCAGGAGTCCAGGCACAGCTTAGTTTCTTCAGGTATCAAAGGTTGCAATTAACGTGTTGTCTGGGGCTGCTGCCTTACTTGAGGTTCAGTGGAGCAGGATCTGCTTCCAGGCTCATGTGATTGTTGGCAACTTTCAGTCCCTTGCAGACAGTGGTATGGAGGGCCTTGGTTTCATACTGGCTATTAACCAGAGGCTGCTTTCATTGCTTGCACTGAGTCCTCTTCATAGGCTGGCTTACAACATGGCAGCTTACTCTTTCAAAGAAACCCAAGGAGAGAGTCTTCTAGCAAAATGGGTTATAGTATTGTGTAATGCAATCATGGACATATTTTCCTGTACGTCCTGACACATTTATGATGTACACAGAAGTAAGTCACAGGTTCCCTACTTGAGGGGAGGAAATCCTTGAGGGGTTGGAATCATAGGGTCTACCCTAGAGTCTCTCTGCCACAATTAGAAAACTACAAAATGTATGTGAGTAGTAGAACGGGGTGAAATTCTAGGAGGCATGCCCACCCCTAAACATATACATGCATAAACTATGTAATAGAGTAAGCATCTTGCTTCTCTATTGTTCTCCATTTCAAGAAATGCTTCCATCCATAGCTCTGTCCTCAAACCTAAGAAGTATCTATGACACTTTGTTCTCTCTAGCCATCTCACCCACAATGCAGACCACTGATAGGATAACAAAGAGAACCCTTCTCTCTGTTTCCACTGTTTCCTCATCATTCCCAGTCAACACTGACTATCCCCCTGATGTCGTTGGACTGCAACTCCTGGATTCCACTCTTGCCTTCCTTTATGATCCACTCTCCACACAGCAGTGGGAGTGTTTTTCTTAAAATGTGAGTCAAATTATGTTGTTCTCCTGCTTCAGATCTTCCATTGGTTCCCAATTGAATGTACCTACAGTCACAACTCATTTATCTGATCTATAGGATTCCATATAAAATGACACCTGCCCATTTTCTAACCTTATTTATTATAAAAAATTCTGAATACAAAATTACATTTTTGTTATGTTATAAAGATTTTTTATAAAGTATTAACTAATTTAACAAAGAATTCAGTCGTGCCAATTAACACTTGAAAATGTGAATTTTAATGAAGTCAAGCATTTGAGGCAAATTTTTTTTAATGCAAGAAAAATTACTTAGGAATTGTGGCTTTGTGGATGGTCTGTTGAACCTTCAGTCAGATAATTTGATCCAATATGAGATATCCTAAATTGGATGAAGTTTTGAAATAATTTAAAATCCTCAGTTAAACTACAAATACATGTTGAAGCACAAATAAGAGAACAGATTTATCTACAGAGTGGTGAGTTTTACTACTTTTTGGAGGAAAACAAGAAAAAATTATGTGCGATTTATTAGTTGAGCTTAATTATATTTGAAGATATAAATCACATCTCAAATGAGACGTACACATTTACACAATATTATTTTATTTCTTATGAGCCCAAACCAAAAACAGTCACTTTTCAGTGACCTAGGTCCAAATTCTTAATTTATTATGGACTACCCAAACCACCTGAGCGTGTGAACCCACATGAGCTGCAGTGGCAGGCACAGCCTCCAACATGGATCGACTGGAACTGAATCTGAACTCCACAGCTTGTAGCTAGACGACCTTATTCAATATGATCAAACTGATCGAGCTTCAGTTTCCTCACAGTTAAACAGAGGTAACAATAACCAACTCTCAGAGTTGTTTTTAAGATTAAATGAGACAACTTGCTTAATAGTTTATTGTAGGAGCTTAGTATATGTTATTTATCTCCTTTTCAGTTACTTCTTAGCTAATCAATCAAAAGCACCCTAAATGTATCTGCTTTTATTTCTACTATAACAGACATAGGACAGCTTAGGTAGAATTAAGAATTACAAATAAATATCATAAAGGTGTACATTTTAAGACTGTGTAACAGAAGAGGAATAAGACAGAAGCCATACATGAGATAACGATTTCAGGAGGAAGTGGTAAGTCACAAAAAATGCTGCAAAGATATAGGAAAGACCAAAGTGCTGTTCCTATTCATACAAACCACTAATTTTGGTGGCAGAAGCAATCAATAGGAGGCAAAAACAGAGTGTTCTTTCTTACTCTATTATAGTCATTCACACAATACTTCACACAGAGCCCTTCTGTGACCAGTTGTGCGGGGATTTCCTCCCTCGCACCAAGTAATTCTGCAACAGACAATGCTTATTTTATCTACCTGACTACAATATCAGATCCCACAGGTTGAGGGCTCATTCCCACAAAACTGTCCCACCCCCATCAGATGCCAATCACAAGTCCCAGGTTGTGACTCAGGTGTTTGACTGACCAGCCAAAAGTTGGGGTTCCCATGACTCTCTCCTTGGGTTTCAGTTAGTTCACTAGAGTGACTCACAAAACGGGGAAACATTTTATGTTAATCCATTTAATTTGAAGACTACTACAAAGGCTACAGATGAACAGCCAGATGGAAAAGATGATTAGGGCAAGACAGAGCTTCCATGTTATCTCCAGGTGAGATGTCCTCTCTAGGAGTCTCCATTTGCTCGGCTATCTGGAAACCCATCTGAACTGTCCTTTGTCTTTTGTGTTTTCACAGAGACTTCAGTACATACGTGTGATTGATTAAATTGTTGGCTATTGGGGATCAACTTGAACTTCAGTGTCTTTATCCTCCTTTGAGTTTGGAGGGTGGGGTTGATGGTTCCAAACCTCTAATCCTGCCTTGGTCTTTCTGGTGACCAGCTCCCTTCCTGAAGCTATCTAGGAGTCCTCTCCTCAGTCATCAGTTACCTTATTAGCATATGGAAGACGGTCTTATCACTCCAGAGATGCCAAATGTTTTAGGAGGTGTATGTCAGAAAATAGGAATGAAGACTAAATACACATTTCACAGTGTCACAAATGTGGAAGGAATTTGTGCTTTTTTTGTGAGTAGGTAAGTCATGGGAAATGACAGGACACTTTCTGGTAAGTGATGTTGTCCTGATCTGTTTCTGCTGCTATAACAAAATGCCACATACTGGGCAATTTACACACAATAGAAATGTATTCGTCACAACCCTGGAGACAGAGAACTCCCAGATCAAGGTGCCAGCAGATTCAGTATCTGGTGAAGGCTCACTCTTGGCCTCCAAGATGGCATCTGGCTGTTGTCTTCACATGACAGAAGAAATGGACAGTGTATCCTCACAAGGTGAAAGAGAGAGAGAGAAGGGCCATACAGTTCACTGAAGCCTGGTTCTAAGAGCTTTAATCCTATTCATGAGCGTAGGATTAATCCTTCATGGCCTAATCACTTTCCAGACTTTACCCCAATACCATCACTTGAGGTCTAAGTTGCAATACAAGAATTTTGGAGGAACACATATATTCACACCACAGCATATATTTATTTATTGATTAGTCTGTGGCACTTATCTCCTTCTCAATATTTTGAATAAATGAATATTATTTTGAAATAGAAATCTGTGCTGCTGAGGGACTTTAAGAAAAATTAATTTTCAAGTCTTGAATGCAGTGCAAATTATTTACTTATATTTCTCATCAGAAGTAGTTGTTTCATCAGATGAGTACTCTTTCACTATTATTCTTAGAGCAATAGGGCTTCTTGATTTTTTTCTGGTTGCTTATGGGAGAAAAGATTGCAGTTATTTGCAAATAAAAGAAAATTCTTTAATGACTTCTCACTTTGAGATGCTGTTAGATTGTGTTAGGAAGAATGTAGGCAGAATCTTGTGTTTATAAATTTTACATAATCTTAGTGGTTTTTATATTATCATAGATCCCAAAATATCATTGTACAAGTTTTATTATGGAGAAGCACTGTTTCATACCCCACTCTTTAACTTCTGCCTGATATGGTTAATTACTTACCAAAACAACCTCAGTAAAAATATTAACTCACTTTTTTTTTTTTTTAATCCCAAAAGCAACAACTAAATCCTTGGTCAAGCAAGGAGAGACACTCAGATTCTCCATTCATTTGGATTTTATTAATGGGTAGGGCAACCAACTGTTGTACTTTGCTCAGCACTGCCATCCTGTATTTGGCACTGAAGGATTTTGTGCTAAAAGTCTTAGGGAGCTCCTCAGTCCCAGGCAAACCATGGCAGATGGTCACCCTATCAGTTTGTTTAGGAAAAAATATTTATTGAGTACCTTCTCCTTCCCAAGCATTAGAGTTACAGTGGTGAGTGAAACAGACATTTCTCCTGCCTCCATGGGACTTAGAAACATGCAACTAGTCCATCCACACCCCCTGGAAATATAACCAAGATGAGTAAATAGGTCATCAGTAGACAGGGCTTTGAATGTGGTGCTAATTATTTTAAAATGTGTTGTTTTCTAATTGGTAACTGCTGGTATTAAGGGAGAGGATATTGATTTCAACGTGTTGGTTTTATGTCCTACTCACATATTTAAATCTTTTAACCTTATAGCAATTTCAGATGCTCTTGGATTTTTCTATATTACACAATCATATTGTCTATGAATTTCAATTTTTTATATCTTATTTTTCTTATCTTATTACAATGACTAGGAATTTTAGAATGTTACTGAATAGAAGCAGTGATAGTAGATATTCTAATTTTATTCCTCACTTTAAAGGGCAAAATTCTAAATTTTATCATTAACTATAATATTTGATGTGAGTTTTTAGGGGAAGATAACATTGTAAGATTACAATTTCCTTTTGTTTTCTCTTGCTGTTCATTAAAAGTTTATATTAGAAATAGTTTTTTAATTTTAATTTAATTTAACTTTTTATTTTTGGTTTTAGGGATGGAATCCAGGGGTGCATAACCTCTGGGCTACATTCTCAGCTGCTTTTTTTTAATGTTTTATTTTGAGACAAGTTCTCACTAAGTTGCTGAGGCTAGCCTCGAACTTGTGATCCTTATATTTTATGCATGGTTTTTGTGTGTTTGTTAAAAGATAATCTAAACTATTCTTTTTCAAGCTGTCCTTTTCCAGTAAATTCCATATATCACATAGCTGTTGATGTATTAAATAGAAAGCTTCAAAACCTAGTTGCTTGAAGTATGTTCAGTATTTCATGTAATTCTGTGTTAGCTGTGGGCGTTTCTTCTGGTTTGAGATCAGTCAGGTGTCAATGTGGCTGGGGCCCTGAGATAGCAGCACTGATAGGCCTGGTTCATGTTGGGATGGTGGAATGGTTCATTAGACAACCTTAGTTGAGAACCACCTCCATGTGTTTTCTAAACCTCCACTAGGCTAGCTTGAATTGTAGCATTCTCACATGGTGGTCTCAGGGTTCCCAAAAGCAGCCAGAAAAAATAAGCCCACGTATATAAATGCTTTTCAAGTCTTTGCTTGTCTCATTGGCTGAAACAAGCTGCATGGCCAAGATTAAAGACACGTGAATGGATGACTAAAGCATGGGAATGATGGTGGCCTTTTTTTTGGCGGGGGACAGGGTACCAGGGATTGACCCAGAGGCACTAGGCCACTAAGCCACATTCCCAGCCCTATTATGTATTTTTTATTTAGAGACAGGGTCTCAACTAAGTTGCTTGGTGCCTCGCTGTTGCTAAGGCTGGCTTTGAATGCACAATCCTCATGCCTCAGCCTCCAAGCCGATGGTGGCCCATTTTGCAAATAATCTGCAATGCCTGAACTCTTTCTTGATTCTAGGGCTTCCAAAGTCAAGGAAAAGAAAATTGCTATGGTCACATTCTATCACTATAGACTGGCTCCTAGACTGAATTGAAACCTCTGTAAGCAACCTGCTATTATGGAAAGTGATGGGAAAGTCATACTAAAGACATGCGGATGGAAGTTTGAAAGACAATGAATGCACTGAAGCACTTGTCCATTTGTCCTTCCTTGCATCCTTCCTTCCTCACTGCTTTTCTCCCTTCCTCCCTTTCTCTCTCCTTCCAGTCTACTAGATAACTATTATGTGCTAGGCACTGTGCTAGGAATTAAAGATACAACAAAAATACATAATATCGGTTGAGGATAAAATAGTATACATATTTTTGGACAAATAAAAGAACAGAGAACTATCAGGCTACAAAAAGCTTTTGATGTATTATGGGGATGAACAAATAGAAAAAGGTGAAACATTGTATGTGAAAAGCAGCATGATTAGTAAGAATTTTTAGATCTTGTTTCAGTATTATGTATAAAAAATGTGCATATACATAATTTGCCATTCAAGATGTTCATTGTGTAATGTCTTAAAAAAGGAAAAAAAAATGGAAATAATGTAAATATTTCTGAGTAGGGGAATGATTATATAAGTTCTGATATATGCAGATTATGGAATATTATGAGTCTAATGAAAAGGAAAAAGTAGAATTTTATGAATTGATATGTTAATGTATTATTGGAAAGAGAAGTTTTAAAATAATTAGCATAGTATAATATTATCTTGTTTAAAAAAATCCATGTATGAGTATGAGTGTTTAAATATAGAGAGAACTTTCTCAGTGATGGCAGCAAGAGCAGCAGAGCCCAACCCCAAAGGCTCTTGCAGGCATGGTCACAGTCTGGGTGCGCAGTGGGGTTCCAAGCAGATTGACATCAATTAAAGTGCCCATCAGAAAGGAGCATGCTGGGAAATACAGGGTGTCAAATATAACCTCTCGAGGTGGATGGATTCCAACATCTTGGCTCGTTACCTGAGTCTTTTAACTGCCAAGACTGGGATAGCTCAGGGAAACAAGGGCAGCACAATAAGGGTGATGGAGAACCTCAAGAATGTAGCTCTTGTACCAGGAATTCCTGCTGCCCTTCCTGAGCTCCCAAAGCATGATTTGTGCCAATTTGAATAGTTCATTCTAGACTCTACCTTCCTCATTAGATTGAGCTCCTGGAAGTCAGAAGCCATGGTGTGCTCAGTCCTTGTATTGTCTTCCACAACTGCACCCTCAACAGCATTTATCCCAGTGACAAGTGTTTATTGCCAGTGATGAAACTGTGTTGATATGTTACAATAAGAGGAGAGCTACACAACTTAGATCAACTGTTAAGAACCAGGTACTTCTCCCCAAATAAGGAGTTATACATTTGGTAGCAATTCTTTTGGATGAGGACCCACTATAGAAATAAGGAGTTAGGGGTCATACAAATTGTTTTAGAAAAGTTAGACTTTAAATCCACAAGCAAATAATCATATTCCATTTTGTCTTGAGTGATGATCAGGAATAGCTACAGAAAGTAGTTGTGGGTGAATTGTTACCTAACAGTGGTCACATAGTTGAATTTAGAATCTAGAGGGAGAGTAAAATAAGGGGGAAAACATTAAGATGCCTAATTTAAAAAAGGAAATAAGACTAAACTGGTAGGTTGAAATAAATACCTGTAGCTAAAACAAATAATACAGAAGGGATCCAAAGATTATAAAAATTCATTGGTGAGAAATGAATATCACCAATTTTAATAATTAGATGTTGGAGGAAAAATTGTATGTTGTATACTAGATCAATAGAAGAAGCCCTTGGAGGTCAGAAGGTTCAAGGGAAAAGGGAGAGCTTACATGAATGACAGAAACAGTAACGTGTATAACTAACTTCTCTCAGATCAAATTTATGTGACAAATTAGGCAGGAATTATAAGATCACATGGAATAGGGAATGCTATTTTAGCATGAAGCATCTCTGGGTAATTAGGGCCCTGTTGAATAAGTCACTTGAGTTGCAAGGATATTGAATTATTTGGGGAAATTGTCCTGTAAGGAGAAATCATGCTTTAAAAAATCCCTTACAAATCCTCAAGGGGTTACATGTTTTCACAGAGAAGGAGAACTATGAATGTAGGGGATTTTGACAACCATCAGTCTTTGTCTAGATCATGCCACTGACAATCTGATGGGGAAGTTTTGTGAAACCAAGGGCAATGTGTGGTTAAGGGCAGAAGATTGTCTTTGAGACAGGTTTTCTATTTAAGAGTAATAAATACAGAGGGCAGTCCTTCTCAAGATGTTTATGAATGATCTGGAAAGGCAGAATCTCCGTGTTTTCAAATAACACTCAGCGCCTCTGTCAAGTGAAACACAGGACCTTTCTTTAATCAAGCCATGTGGACCACTGTTATCATGCTACAGGAGCTTCAGGGTAGGCAACAGTGAGAGAGGCACATGGGCAAAATAATCTGGTTCTACTTTATAGAGTTTATCCTTTCAAGATTTTATTCCCTACCAGTAAGTACAATCAAAGAAGGAGACCTATAAGTTGAGTTGTGGTTCTCAAACTTTTTGGTTCTAGGGCCCAAAAATTAAAATTTGTTGAGACTCCGAAGAGTCATATATGGGTTAATTTAAAATTACAACCAATCTATGATATATGTTAGTGTAAATATGACAATTCTAATTAGCTATATTTTCCAAATGAAAAAAATGACAAGAATAGCATTGTCTTATATTCTTGTAAATTTCTGTCATGCATGAGAGTAGAAAAGAGTTGGACGATTATATTTTTCTGCATTCAAGTTGTTGAAGTGCTGTTTTAATTGAAGTTTATGAAGAAATTCTGGTCTCACATGGATAGGTAGTTGGAAGAAGCATATATTTTCAGTCTTTTTTGATAACTTCAGATATTCTTCTTTGAGACCATACCTAAACTCAGCAAGTGGTAGATTTTAGAGGTTAGTTGTAATGGGGAATCTGAAACCATATTAATGTTCATGTTCTATTAAAAATGCTCTGGCTTATCTTCCAATTTGAATAATTAATAATTTTTAAACATGTGCATAATTTTTGTAACATAGTGAATTATTCATTTGTAAATTACTGTTCCAGTCATTCTGTAGACATTCTTAAGGTTGATATCTTTCATTCTATAATATAAACTACGTAGTTGTTAATATCACCATGGATCTCATCAGAAAAGTCTACAGGCATTTAGAAGCTGTTCAGTTTTCAGAGTCATACAAGGTTTCTAAACTTCTAAATTTTGCCTGAAAACTAGAATTTTATCATTGGCAACAAATACTGTCAGTTTTAGTTCTTTGAAATGATAGGCTCACTTCATTAATTTTGGGGAAAATATCTGCCAATTCCTATACCCGAAACTTGTCTGTCAATCATTCTCAAATAAAACTGGTGTTCCATGCAAAAAAGCAATGAGTGTAACTCACAATTCAATTGCAGGTGTGATTTTCCTCAAGACAAGCTTTATATCTATAATGCAGCAGAAATGATTTATGTATGGCTCTCATTTTGTCACCCAGAATACTAAAAAGATATGTTCATAAGGGTCACAACTTAATATAATTGATATTTTTTACAGCTTCATCAAGGACTTTTAAATGAAATTGACTTGTTTTTCTTTTTTTAACTGAATGTATGGTGGTGAAGAATACAGTGCCCACTCATGCTAAGGAGCCAGCAGTGTGACCCACCATTGCTCTTGTACTGTCAGTGCTAATACAGCGAAGTGATGATTACAAATGATTTTTTTAGTGGGTCTCAAGACCCTTAAGAGTTGTGGGTCACACTTTGATGCCTGCAGTAGATACATTACTTCACCTAAGATAGGGGTAAGAAAAGCACAGTCTCATCAACCTCGTTTAGGAAACTTAAAAGTCTTTCATAAAAAAAATGAAATATCTGCTTCTCTAAATACATGACTCTTCTCTAACTGAAATACCTTTCTTTGCACATAGAAAGATTATTTGGAGAAGATAACTATAATTATTCAGTGTTGGAGAAATCACCTGTAAGAGAAGAAAGACTAGAATAATTAGGATCTTCCTTTGGAAAGAGAGGGAGTTAAATGTTTAAAAGTCACGATTTCATTGGATTGGTATTTATCAAGCACCTGTAGAGTTCTACGTGTTATATAAGGAGGTGTGTATCTGGGTCCCTGCTCTCATAGAACTGGAATATGGTTGGCAAGGCAGGGTATAAAACCATGTAAGAGAAATGAGAATTCAAGAATCAGTGGAGACACAAGATGACATCATCAGAATGTGCGGCACGCGACACGTGATCCGTTGCCAAATGCGTGATGCAGTTAACCAGGCTCTGCAGTCTTGGGTGCATCTCGTCAGTCCCAGCCTTGAGATGGACCTGCTGTCCTGCCATCAAGACTCTGCTTCGACCCTTTGACCCCACCCTATCCTGCCACCAGAGACATTTCAGACCAGCACCACGGAGGCTTTCTCCCAGCAGATGTGGCAGGATAATTTATGGAACTCTTGTATTTGTTTCTGTTCAATTTTCCGTAGTGGAGCCTGGCCTCCAGGTGGTTTGCAGGGCTGTTCTGTGGAAGCTGCCTAAGGGCACGATCTTTTCCTTGCAATTATCGTAATATAAACAATCTGCAGTAACAAGGCATTATCTCAACTTTAATCTGAGAAGACGATGCCATGTGGCTTGAGTGGAAAGAAGAAGCCAAAGAAGGGAAGAGGAAGTGGAGATGCAGACAGTGCTGATGTTGTGAGGCAGGCCTGGGGTGGTGGTGTGGTGGGAGCCAGAGAGGCAACATGTGGGCCCCCCAGGGAGGGGCCTTGTGTCTTTTATTGAATCAACATTTATGGACCAATCGCTCTGTCCCAGACACTGAGTGGAGAAAGCCCTGGTTGTGAAGGCTTAGTTGTCACCCTGAGGATCTTTGTCTACTTTTTAAAATCTGTTATCTAAGCTTGTCACTATAGATGTCTTTTCATTCTGAGTCGCTAGAAAGATGACTTTTAATATTCTACATGTCATGGTGCCTATATCTTGTCTTCCACCTAGAAGGCAAACCCTGTAGTTTCTAAAATATCTTAGGCTTATGGGGAGTTGATGAGCTTTTAGAATTAGAGGGAAAGAACCTAAGATTACTCCAAGGTGACTCTGAAGTTTGCTTAGGAAAGTTCAGAAGGACATAGATCCCCTTGTTTCTCACGTTGAACACGTGGGAGAAAATAAACAAAATGTGATTCACAGGTACTTGGCCAAGGGAATGCTTTGAAAGGTCTAAGTCCAGGTATCCCTTTAGGCTGTGGAACAGCAGGAGTGTCAAACCTGACCGAAAGTTTCCGTGGAGGCTTCAGATGGACGCTTGCTTAAGTTGTCCATGGGGTGGTAACGTGTCTTTTTTTTAATATTAAAATCTTTTATTTTTACAGACTGCATTTCGATTCATTGTACACAAATGGGGTACAACTTTTCATTTCTATGATTGTACACAATGAAGATTCATGCCATTCGTGTAATCATACATATATATAGGTTAATACTGTCTGTTTCATTCTATTATCTTTCAGTCCCCACCACTCCCACCCCAATTTTCTCTACACCATCCAAAGTTCCTTCATTCTTCTCTTCCCCATGCCACCCACCCCTCGTTATATATTGTCATGCACTTATCAGAGAAAACATTTGGCCTTTGGTTGTTTGGGCTTGGCCTATTTCACTTTTCATGATATTTTCCAACTTTATCCATTTACCAGCAAATGCCATAATTTTGTTTTTCTTTATGGATGAGTAATATTCCATTGTGTATATATACCACATTTTCTTTATCCAGTCATCTATTGAAGGGCATCTAGGTTGGTTCCACAATCTAGCTATTGTGAATTGAGCTGCTATGAACATTGATGTGGCTGCATCACTGTAGTATGCTGATTTTAAGTCCTTTGTGTATAAACTGAGGAGTGGGATAGCTGGGTCAAATGGTGGGTCCATTCCAAGTTTTCTGAGGAATCTCCATACTGCTTTCCAGAGTGGCTACATCAATTTGCAACTCCACCAGCAATGTATGAGTGTGCCTTTTTCTCCACATCCATCCCAACACTTATTATTGCTTGCGTTCTTGATTACAGCCATTCTAATTAGAGTAAGATGAAATCTTAGGGTGGTTTTAATTTGCATTTCTCTAATTACTAGAGATGATGACCGAAAGTTCCCATGGAGGCTTCAGTTGGATGCTTGTTTAGGTTGTCCACGGGGTGGTAAAATGTCTTATGCCATGCTTCCCTGGGTTTGCTGTGGACTGCAAACAGAACCACCCTAAAGGAGAGAGATGAAAAGGAATAAGGGGCAAGGGGGAGAGCAGGAACAGCTACTGAGACCCAAAGCTGAAAGAGAGGTGGTTTCCCGATGTATGCACAGCTCCAGCTGACTCCAATCTTCCGCCCCCTCCTGCCAACTCTCTGCAGTTTGTGAGTTTGATGACCTGAGCAATGGGGCTGGGTGGCCTCCTTGCTCCATTGCCCAACTCCATCCGCAAACTCCCTTAGTAGTTTGTTTGACCATTCGTAGCTCAACTTGGAATTCTAGGAAGCTGTAGCTTTGTGAGCTTGTAGGGAAATGAGTGGGGCTACTAGAAGCTCGTTTGTATGAGAATCTCTAGCCTAATAAAAAGCAATTTCGCCCCCCTCCAAAGAAGGGAGTTTAAGTGTCCAAATGTGGCTCAAGGACATGGGATTGAGGTCAGAGATGTGGGATCGTTTTGAATATAATTAGAGGCATACTAGGGAAACTTAATTCGGCAAGTATAAAAAGATGAGCCATTAACTGGGAGTGAAGATTTTTACAATATATATTACAAAGACAGTACTGAGGTATTCAAGAATCTTTAAGACTAGATAAAAGGTAGCTATGTGTGGTGGTGCAAGCCTATAATCCCAGATTTGGGAGGTTGAGGCAGGAGGATTGCAGATTTAAGGCCAGCCTCAGCAATTTAGTGAGACCCTGTCTGAAAATAAAGAATAAAAAGGGCTGGGAATATAACTCAATAGTAGGGCTGGGCTCAGTACCTATTACCCACAAAATAAATAAATAAATAAATAAATAAATAAATAAATAAATAAATAAATAAATAAATAAATAAAAATAAAGGACAACTCAATCAAGTTGGACAAAAGAATAATAGATAAACAAGCATGATCAATAAATCTGTTGCCAAAAGCTTGGTCCTTATCCCCAATGCCAATCCAATAATGAGGACATGGTTTTGAGAAAAAAGTAAAAGAGGGTTTATTGCTTTGCTCGCAGAGGCGAAACAAGGGACTCCTGTCCCAGAGTCTGTGATTCTGCCCATCAGCAAGAACAGGGGGCTTTTAAAGACCTGATTAAAGGCTACATTTGATGTGTTGTGTGTTGGAACTGTAATTCACTTGCTAATCTGGGAGATAGTCATTTCTGTGATCTTCTGGTACCGTCCCCAACATCTGGATTACTTCCTGCCTGTGGTGGGTGTTTGCTCAAAGACAGCTAAATCTGCCTAAAATGGGGAAGCAAGGTAATCCTATTTCCCCTGAGATTAGGGAAGGGGAAAGATTAGGGAGGAACAGGGAGAGAGGAAGAGAAAGAAACATGTCCATTCTAAAAATTAGTTGCAGTGGCAGAGCAGCGAGGGCTATATTCAAAGCATAAAGTGGACCACTGTTGTAAGCCTATGGAAACCTTCTCAACCCCACTATTGACTTAAAAGTCCAATAAAACCTAATGAGATACTAATTAATGATCATTTAATTGAAAAAAATTAACTTTAAAAGGTCACATGTTAGCTCTGATGTGGAGCAATCAGAGCTTTCACATGCTCCTGGAAAGGGGAAGAGTTTGGTATTACCTAGCAAAGCAACACTGTACACCACAACCCAGGGGTTCTTACTCTGTACTCTAGATGATCACTTGTATATGCATATACAAGTGACATAAAGAATGCTCATAGCTGCATTGCCCATATTTTTTTTTAATGAAAAAACCTAAAGTCCAATAACAGTAAAATGTATAATTAAATCAAGGTACATTTACACAATGGTAAACTCTGTAAAAGTGAAAATTAAAAAAAAAAAAACTACATCTATTTACATCAACAGAGATAAATCTCAAAAGCAATATTGAATGCTAAAATCAAGTCACAGTGATTTATTTCATGCAAAATTCAACAAACAGGCAAAATTAAGCAATAGTTTAGGCATATACACCACTATGATACAACTATAAAGAACACAGGGGACTAATTAGCATGAAATGCAGTGGGGTGGTTACCACTGAGGTGAGTAGGGGTTGGGGGGAAGATTGTGAAGAAACATTTGAGGAATGTATTCCAAGGTTTTGGGAATGCTACTTTAAAAAAAAAAATGGTTTAGTTTAATTTTTAATTATTATTTTATTATAATATTATATATGTTCTTGAATAATATAGCTTGTTACAAAAATAGTAATTTGGAAAAATAATCTGATTGAAAAAATCAATGATATCTTCGTTGTTGTTAAAGGTTTATCAAGAAAACCCGAGAGACATTTTATCTCCCTCTTCTCTGGTAGATTGTTTTGCAAGATAGCACAATCTCTTCCATGTTGCAGGTCCTTTTATAATGTGATATTGTCACTTCTCCTGTGGCTGAAAGTTTGATCCTTGTCCCTGATGCCAATCCAATAACGAGAACATGGTTTTGAGAAAAAGGAAAAAGAAAGTGTAAGAACCCAGAAACCACTCCAGACGTGGGAAGTCATATAAGACAGTTTATTAAGCAAACAGGCAGAGTGTCTCCCTGGAGAGAGAGAGAGAGAGAGAGAGAGAATATGCCAGGAGGAGAGAGAGAAAATGGTGCAGGAGCTTCTCCTAAATATTGGAATTTCCGGGTTAATAAGGGACCAATGACTGAGAAGGAGACTTGCAGGTGACTAATGGACCAATAGCTAGCTAGGATGTTCACAGACTGACAAGCTAGGTTGTAAGATGGGAAGGGGAGAAATGGCTGCAGCGTAAAGGGCGGAGGAGCAGCTTTATATTATAGAAGGTTTATTGCTTTGGTAGCAAAGGAGAAAAAGAGGGGACTCCAGTCCCAAAGGCTGTGTGATTCTGCCCGTCAGTAGGAACAGGGGACTTGTATAGAGATGATTCGGGAGAAAAAGTTTAGGGAGGAGAGATGAGCAAGAAGAAGATCAGGGAAAAGAAGATCAGGGAGGAGAGGTTTAGGGAAAAGAAGATCAGGGAGGAGAAATTCAGGGAAAAGGTTGGGAAAAAGACAAAATCATGTAAGTTTTAAAGTGACAAGGGATATAGTCAAAGCATCAAGTGAACCCCTGTTACACTCACATCAAGAGCAGGAATCACTTTCCTGTCCCCTGGGTTCTGGGTTGACTGTCCAACTTGCTTTGGGCCTCAGGAGAATGTATATCTTCTGTTCTGACTTTCCTGGAATCCTGAGACCACCATGAGATGAAGACATACAGAAGAAAGGCCATGTGGAAGAGAGGCTCAGTCACCCCCATGTCTTATCTGAGCCAGCCCATTGTTAATGCTGCATATAGCCATGTGAACTATCCTAGAGAAAACCAGCAGAAGAGACAGCCAGTCTCATAATCACAAGTTATAAAAAAAATCATTGTTGTCATAAGCTATTAAGTTTGGGATGGTTTGTTAAATGGCAAAAGATAATGGATACAGTCCTGGTAGTAGAACCTATGTTTGGTGGAGAAGTCCCCTGTAAGTGGATGTCAAACTAGCCCATCCAGAGAAGAGCCCAGTACCAGATGGAAAATGGAGAATTGGCTCTGGACAGAAGCATTAGATCCAGGTACTGTCCACATCTTCCTGGTGTCACATGAGACCAAGGGTTTCTATATGATTCTGCTAAGTGGTGGTGATAGGCAAACACCCAGACACCTCTAGCCTCCAGATGTGCAGACTTGAATTCAGATTTCATTTAATTTAGAAAAGGTAAGGAAGGAATATTTCTTATATGTGAGTGTCACAAGTGATTCATATATCAGCCACCAGAATGTGTGACTGGGATTATACTCTGGTTCCTCTCCTACTTCCTAACACCTCCCACTTCCTTTTAGGATCTGGGCCAGAACCGTAGTAGAGACAGCAACAAACAGAGGTATAGCAATGTTTGAAGTAAATGGAGACACAAGTAAATAAGAGCACAAGACCGAACTTCTTATGACCCAGACAACTGAGAGGCTGAGGATGTTTTCCTCAAATCAGGGATCTGTTGCCGAAGTTTGAATTTGGGGATTAGAAATAAAAATAGACAATGTATTGGAAAAATGCAATGGAAAGGAGAAAGGGACAGTGATTGCATATCTGGGGTATCCCACAGATATGGGAGCCTACATTGGTGTAGCATTTAGAAACAGGACACCTCCAGGAGGATTGCTTTTATGAACTATGAGAGGCCTCATCTTCCAGACTTCCTGATCCCAGGGGCAGAGATCTGAGGGGCAAGTAAGTCTGGCAAGGCCCAGGGAATCCCAGGAGTCTACTCTTCCTGTGGGGAGAATGCCATGTGGGAGACCCCAGGAGGGTCCAAAGGTTGAATGTAAACAGGGATGAGTGTGATGGGCCCAGGATGTGTAGAGCAATGTGAGTAATCATCTGTCTTCAACTCAGCAGGAATACAGCTGCTCAAGTCAGGTCAGGAAGGAGAATATAATAAATGGTTGATTCCAATGGTGTAGACAGAACTTAGGGAATTCTATAAGGAATAGGGCAACCCCCTTGAGCAGTGATAGTGGGGAGTCATTTTCATCACCAGGTCTGAAGGGGCAGGGCCAAAACCAGTTACTAGGATTTAAGAAGAGAGAAGTGGGGAAAGGGCTGCCGGACAGGAGCTGTGACTTTTGCAGATCCCGCAGACATATACCCTGTCTTGGCTAAATACGACTGATGCTGAAGTGCAAAGAAGCCCATTTAAAGCGGACCTCTACAGATCTGTCCACATGATCACCAGCCTTGGAGTGAAGAGAAGAGAGTGGATCTGCAGAAGCACCAACCATCAGCACAGAGTACATTTCATGGCTGATTAAAATGGTTTTGCATCCTCCTCCTACATTGAGGGTTCACCTTCCACATGTAGGAGCAGAGAAAAGAGAGTGGAGGTGGGGGCTCAGGGATGGGACCTGGTGCGGTAATTATTGTTATTATTTTGATAAAAGAATACTAATACTTATATCTTGGAAAAAAAAAAACCCTTTACTGTTTATTATTATAAAAGAAATACATGCTCATTTATGGAGATAGTCAATCTACAAAATACAGAAAAATTTGAAGAAGGAAGCAAAGCACAATAGTAATCTTATCACCCAGAGATAATAACATTTGCATTTCTGTGTACCTCCTTCTAATGCCTTTTTCTCTATATGTGTTTGTGCTTATTCAAAAATGTTTATGTGATGTAGCTACATGTGAATTAAAAATAATTGAACAAATTGCTATTCAATTTCTCCTTGTGGGTCTATGTCAAAAACCTTGTGTTTGTACCACTTTTTCTTCATAGCCATAAGAAAATGAAGGAATGAATCCCGGCTGTCACTTTAACGGTTTGCAGTGATATGCTAGGATGAATTAGACTGTGGTTGCAGTGTGGCACATATGAAACACTTGTACAAGTGCAGAAAGAACACTGAAAATTTCTTTCCAAATAGATTTTGAATCACATATAACATAGTTACTGAATAATTAATTTTTGCAAATAAACTACTTCTTTTTGAATTATCTTGTATTTTTGAAATTAAGATCTATAATATGGACAGTTTATATCTGGCTTTTTCTCCTGTTCTTATATTGTGATTGTTTTCCTATGCTATTAAATACTATGTGAGAACAATTGTCTTCCTACCCATAATTCCTGAACGGGACCAACGGTTTACCATAAGACCCTCCAAACCCTTTTAGTCATAGCTGTTTGGATCAGGGGTGAGACACAGGTAGAAAAATCACAGGTCCAACTACACTAATCAGTTAGTCTTTCTTAAGATTTTAGTCTGATGGACACATGCTGTGATGAATATCTTGCTCAAAATCTTTTGTATATGTATGCTTATATCCTTAGGGCTCATTTCTGGAAGGTCATTTACTTAGTCGGAAGGATTGGAAACTTTAAAAATCTTGATACGTATGGCCAAGTTGCTCTCCAGGAAAGCTGTAGAACGCACGTCTTCATGCATTATAAAGTTCCTGGCTGACATTTCGGATTGCATTACGATGGCAATGTTCATTTATTTCAGAGGTCATCCATTATTATAGTTCTGATAAAAAAGTGGCAATGACAACTCACAAAGGGGACTTAACAGGCTGTGTGTTTCCCAATTTTTATCACTTTACAATTTTCTAACTTTAATGGAGCCCATGTTGCTTGCAAGATCAGCTTCAAGTGGTTGCCATGGGATCTAGGTTGTGCCACTCTTGTGGCACAGGGATGAAAGTGATGGAGTATGAAATGTTCTAATAGGGAAGCAGATAGGTTTGAATGAGTATCGTGGGAGGGTAAAAGAGATGACTGGTAAGGAGGCCGTGGCCATCAGATTTCCATGAATTCACTCTTTGCCTCTACCAAGGTTGGAAGTACCCAAAAAACTGCCTACTTCCCTGGAAAGATTTTGCACAGTGGAGAGGTGTTTTCATTTTGTAGTCGAAGATAGAAAATGATGAGATATTAAAAAGGGAAACATAGTCTTCTGAGGACAAGAGCCGATGACCTGAGGACCTTGCTTATGGCTAATGTAGAGTGGAGGCAAAGGTTTTCTGAATGCTGGCCCAGGGATCAGCAAACTACAGCCCGCAGACCTGGAGCTAAGAATGATTTTTGTATTTTTAAATAGTTGAAAAAGATAAAAGAAAAAGAATACTTCAGGGTGTGTGAAAGTTTTATAACATTCAAATTTCAGTGTCTATAAATAAAGTAATTGGGCAGTTGAGTAGTTGTGGTAGAGACTCAATGGCCAAGCAGAACTAAAATATTTATAATCTGATCCTTGACAGAAAAAAGCTCACCCAACTCTGAAAGAGATAAAAATTTCCATTTTGGGGGCACTTATTTAGGACTGGGAATGTAGTTCAGTGATGGAGCGCTTGCCTAGCATAAGTAAGGCCCTGGGTTCAAGCTTGGCACTGCAAAATATAAAAAAGGAAGAAAAATGTACTGTAGTAATCACTTTACATGCATCTCCTCATTTAATTTTCACAATGCTTCCTATGAAATAGTGGGTACATCATCTATCCACATTATCCACACTTTACACCTAGGAAAACTGAAGAAATTAAATTTTCTGTATCTAATGAAATGGTGGAGCCAAGCTTCAAAGCCAGGTATATTATCAGAGAATCTGAAAGTTTAATTGTGTGAAGAGAGGTTAATAGATATCTTTCTATGGTGTCCTTTAGACTTCCCTGTCTTCTCTGATTCTGGCACTGTGCAGAGCCTACACCTGGTGTGGAACAGGATGGAGTACGGAAAATACCTGGTGTGGCTCCAGTCACTGATCAAGGATTCAATGAATATCAGCTAATATTATTCTGAAGATATAAAATTAATGAAGGGTCCAGATGATTTGTTTTGTCCAAGACCTGATGACCTTTATTTAGTTGATAATGATTTTTGGCCAAATTATAATTGCCTACTTCTCATACATAGACACGCACATGGAGATACACACACACACACACACACATACGCACACACACAAACACACCTGTTTTCAAGGGCTGTAGTCCCTATTTTTTCAAAACTTCACTTATTTTCATGTGCTGCTGAGGATCCAACCCAGCGCCTCAGTGTGCTAGGCAAGTGTCCTACCACTGAGTCACAACCCCAGCCCAAGGGCAATAGTCTTTAGGTAAAGCATTTCCCTTTCTTAAAGTACAGAGTGGTAATATTTTCTCTCTCCATTTGGGGTAGCTATTCCTTTGATTTGATTGTGGTTCTAATTTCTTCCAGCTGTTGTTGCAACTCCTTTCCTCTCTCCTCCCTCCACCTCATTCCTTGATCCATCTCCATTTATAATCTCTCTGTAAAACTCAAAGGGTTTTCTGTTCCTGGAAAAAGGAAGACTTCTAGCATCAGGAAGAGGTTTGACATACCCATGCTCCAGTACCTGGAGCAACAGAATGACATCGTTAAGTTTTTCACATATAGATTCCTTTTATGAGCCATTTAGCTTTGTAAACTTTGTTTTCTATAATCAGAGATTCTCAAAGGTAGACAAGAGATTCTATAAATCATTTAAGACAACCTCACAACTATTGTTAGAAACTTTTAGTACATAGATGACAGATGGGTACCCAGGTTTGCTTGGATACTTGCGGTGACTAAGGCCTCATTTTCTCCAAGGTAATCTGTTCCCTTATAAAGAAAGCCAGTTATTAGAAAGTTCTTCCTTATGCTGAATTGCATTCGCTACTCTGTTACATCTACCCGGTGGTCTCAGGAGTCAAATAGAAGAAGTCTGCTCCTTCTTCCATGGGATAGTCATCCACACATATGTGGGCTGTTGTCATGTCTCCCTGTCGTCCCTTCCTTCCACCCTTCCACATGGATGATTGTTTCTATTCCTCTTCGCAGTCTAGATGACTGTCCTTGGAAGATGTTCATGTCACTGTCATAATCTCTCTCAAAGCACCTGGAGTAGCCATGAATAGAAGGCACTTGACATGGTCTGCCCCGCACCAAATACCATGGGTTTGGACTTTCAGTAGAGTGGTCTTACAGGTTGGGATGAAAAGTAAAGCAAAACCTTGAGTGATAGCAAAAGTTTAACACATATCCTAATACTAATTGCAAGAGAGGCATGATCTTAAAGCACTCCAAATACACACACACAAAAATTGCAATATTTCATCAAGTACAGAACTTTTAGAGTTAGATGAAAATGACATTATCTTAAGAGCCAAGGAAATGTAAAATCTAGTCAAGTTGTTGATTTGGGGAAGAATTACAGACATCTGTGTGAAGAATAAAAAGTAGGTAATGTATAAAACTTGAGTCCAGGGAAATGGGTAACTTGTCCTTCCTTCTCCCCCCTTTTCTACCTCATAAAACTCTGAAGTTATGTAGTCATTACAATAAAAGCTAATTTGGTTCAAAGCATTCCATCAACCTTTCCAAAGGAAAATAAGCAGCCAGCCACCACTGAAATCCCTGATCATTTTGTAATTTCATTCTGAGAAGGTCATTCCCACATTATATGAGAAGGTAATTCCCAAAATTGTGCAGGATACTAAAATATTTAACTTAAAGGCTAAAGCCTTTCCAACCTTAGAAGATTTAGAATTATATAAGTATGTTTTAAGAAAATCGAGCCAAGAATATTAATATTTTTATGTCAAGGAATTGGTACATATTTAGTATTTTGTGTATTTTAAATAACTAGAAAATTTTAAAGGCCATTCATATTACCCAAATTTAAATAATTCATAACTTAAACTTATGATATTAAGTGAAAATCTTACTCAGTGTATATGCAGTATTGGAACATTTAATAGAAATTGAGTCATGTTTACATTATTTTTATAATAATTACTTAAGTGATTGGGAAATTTTGTCTTCTAAGTCAGACATTAAAGAGATTTGCAAAAATGTAAGACTATATCAAATATATATTTACATATATGTATATTTCAAATCCTTAAGTTTATGATTAGGGCCAAGTATTATATCAAAATCCCTTTAAAAATGATTCTTAAATTTACTAGAATTGAGTGATAGGCTTTATAATCTTAACTTAAAAGTTTAAAAACTAAACTTTTAAAATACATACCCTAAAGCATTAAAAAAGCAAACAAAAGTTCCATAAATAGGAAGTGATATTTTAAAAATCAAAAAACAAACAAAAAATCAAAAAACAAAAATAAATCCACAGAATAACAACAACAACAAAACCCAAGCAAAACCAAAATCCCTCATCTTGAATAATGATCTCCCCAATTTTATCAATAGTCTCCTACTCTGGAATCAAGCGTTTCAGCCCAGAATATAAAACTTTTGCTTATTTGGAGCTTGCAATTGACTGATACCTAATTTACCCCTTCTTGTATGTTTTTTTTCTTTTTCACAAGAAATACTGTCAGCTTAGGCTTATCTACTCCTGACCTTGTTCAATTAAAACTTGGGACATGAGAACAGGTCTTTGCATTCATTCTCATCAATTGTCACCTCACAGATCTCTTATACTAGCTCTTCTTCCTCCCCTGAAGCTCTGGCTACAGATAAAATATGAAAGCTTGCTTGTATTCAGTCCTCTCCACATTGATCCAAAGCAAGTCCACTTTCAGAGCATAGGTGGATTTTCTAGCCTTCAGCCCTTGCTACAGTCCCCCTTTCTGACTTCCTGTGACTTCCTGTAGCAAATACTGTCTACCGGTTTGTCCCTGAATTGCACGTTAGCATGCACTGACACAACTTTCCCTTCCAAGCTGTTTGCTCTAGGAGGGAAAGGCCTTTGACTCATTTGTTACTGCTAGCACAGAGTCAGCTGGTGATTAATAGGCATTTGTTCAATGAAAAGATTTCCTTAGAAGCATCAGCGCTCAAGGCTTCTTTACCATCTGTGTGCAGATAGCTTTTCAACAATGCCGAAATGACTGACTTCTCAAACTCTTGCCAGGGCATCTCTGATTACATTAGTGGTAGCAGTAGCCGCAGTAGAAGTAGTGACAGATATTTATTAAAAACTTAATGTATATGCCAGAAATTGTTCTAAGTGCTTCACCTGTTTTAGCTCATTTACTCCTCATGATAACTAAGAAGAGAGGTACTACGAATTTAGTATCTCTAATCTGAAGGTCCCAAATCGGAAACACTCCAAAATCTGAAGATTTTTGAATACTGACATGACACCACAGGTGGAAAATTTCACACCTGACCTCATGTGATGAGTTGAAGTAAAAATGCAGGAATACTAGAAGTATTATTGTATAAAGTCATCTTCAGTCTTGTGCATAAGTTACATGTAGGAAACTAATAAATTTTGTGTTTAGATTTGGGTTCATCCCCAAGACATCTCAACATGTATAAGTAAATATGCTAAAACCTCTAAACATTTGAAGTCCAAAACACTTCAAATGTTTTGGACATCCAAGTATTATGGATGAAGGATACTCAATTTATATTGTCAAGGAATGGATGAGTAATGTTCCCAAGGTTATTCAGCTAGTAAGTGGTAGAATACACTGGACTCTGAATGCAAATTAACTAACTCTAGAATCTACTTCACAGAAGGCCCAGATAGTAACTTAAATGTGCATCATAATGTTTTAGTCAGCTTATTAATTGCTATGACCAAAATACTTAACTCAAACAACTTAGAGGAGGAAAAGTTAATTTGGTGTTCACTATTTAAGAGGTCTCAGTTCATAGATGGCTGACTCCATTGCTTTGGGTCTAAGATAAGGCAGCATATCAGGGGTGCAGGAGGGTCCAGTGGAGGAGAGCTGTTCAACTCTTGGTGGGGTCAGGAAAGCAGAGAGTGAGGGTAGGAGGAAAGGGTTGTAGGGAAATTACACCGTTCCAGGGCACATCTCCCGTATCCCTTCTCCTCCATTGACATCCCACCTGCCTATAGTTACCACTTGGTCGGTGCATTCAAACTGTGAGGAACTAATTAGGTTACAGCTCTCACAATCCAATCATTGTATTTGACTATTCCTGCATTAATAGGAACTTTTTGGGGGTCACCTCAAATCCACACCATAACATAGAATCTTAAATTGGAAAGAACTTCAAGTGTCTTCTAGTCCAGTGACCTTCAAACAGGAGAATATTTCTAGGACAATAGGAAGTTTTTCCAAGGGATATTTGAGCATGGATAGCTGAAGAGAATGCATTTCAAGATCTTTGACTTCCATATTATTATTACTTAATTAGGTTTTTTCATTAAATTTGATATGGCTAATAAGTGGTTCATATTCATAATAATCACTTTTCCAACTTTGTAAAAGAAAGACATGTTCCTCACTCACCTAAAATCTTACTTTGGCACTCCAAATTGTAAATATTTGTGGACAGCAGTAAAAGAGTAACCTTAATTGACTAAGGCACCATGAATCCCAGAACACTGGATATTGTTGGAAGCATTTCTATGTAGAAACTTCTGGGCTGGGTGCAGTGGTGCACATCTGTAATCCCAGCAGCTCCAAAGGCTGAGGCAGGAGGATTGTAAGTTCGATGTCAGCCTCAGCAATCTAGTGAGAAACTGTCTCAAAATAAAAAATAAAAAATAAAGGGTCGGGGATGTAGCTCATTAGTAGAGCAACCCTGTGTTCAATCCCAATAATGACAATAACAATAACAAGAAGTTTCTGGTAAATTGCCAGAAAGATAAAGGGCACATTCATGATCCCTCACTAGTTAATAATACATCTGAGAGAGAAGCTATATCTCAAGTCGTGGGAATTACATTTCAAACCAGGAATTTGTAGGAAGAAGGTAAGTTTTGACAGAGAAGAATGGAGAAGGAATTTTAGTTGGGAGCATAGTACTAAAGAAAATTTAGAACAGAAATGAGTAAACTCTGCATTAGTGAACTATAAATTTTTCTAGGCTAGGTCTGGTCTTAGGATGAATGAGAAAATGGGCTGTTTCAATGAGAGTGAAGGGGTATCACTTGAAGTGCTATCAAGTTTCAGTGAATCCCTAAACCAAAGAATCCCCAGTGCTTTTGCAGGAGAACTGGATGGGAAAGAGATTGTAAAGAAAAGGTATGTGAGAGGTTGTAGCAATAATTTAGGGGTGATATAAACATGTCTTGACTTGCTAAACATGTTGCTACAGAATTGGGTGGGGGAAGAGCAGGATTGAAACAAGTTGCTGAGAAAAAAATCAATAGTAAGTGATGAAGGAAGGTCAACCATGGCACCTGAGTTCTGGGCCCGGTGACATAGCACATGATGGTGCACAGGCTGACTTTGATAAGGAACGGTGGGAAGGCATTACTTCACTTTTTAACCCCATCTGACAAATATTTATTGGGTGAACGCTGCGTGCCAATCACTGCACTTCATGGTGACTGTACAGTATGGAATAGAAAAGATTTTGTTGCCATCCTTATGTAACTTGATGCATAAAGGAAAGGAAAATTAAGCAATACAAATACCCAAATGCTAGATTAGTGCTGTCAAGAAAACAAACAGCATCGGGTATGGAGAATAACAAAGAGCAGTGTTTGTTTTTTACAGCAAGTGATCAGGTAAGACCCATTTAGGCAATGTTTTAGATGACATATCTGAAGGCTGAGTCTAATCTCTCATTTTCTATCAAAAAAAGAGGGAAGTAGCATTTGTTGAGCACCCAAGAATACCAAGAGATTGATACCATATTACTATATTCCCACTTTACAAATGAGAAAATCTTGATAGCAACATGATCCAAATCTCACAGGATTTAATCCTAGGAGCCCAGAGCGTGTGCTTACGTCAATATCCTACAAGTGCTTCTAAGGCAAATGAGTCATCAAAGAGAACAATCTTCAGTGAAGAACTTGGACTTAATTTTGGAAGGATTATAACAATCAAAGAGGCCATATACCTATTTCAGATGATTCCAGGTCTCTGGATTGAGATAAATCCTATGCACTGAAGGAGACTAGAGTTATAATGCAGAGGCACTGTCAAAACCTCTGAGAAAGCACTGGGAACACATTAGAGATGAGCAAATGTACCCTCTTTTAAAATATAAATGGAGGTGCTAACTTATTAAAAAAAAATAGAGCAACAAAATTGGCATTGATCTCCCTGCAAAATTCTGAACTTGCAAGCCAGCAGAGAGGTTAAGAGGCTGAATTTTAGTGTCAGACAGACTTTAAAGTAGCAAATTTTAGTTCTTCTACTTCCTAGTGTGAGCTGTGACCTTGAGCACATCACTTAGCCTCTCTCAGCCTCAGATTCTTCATCTGCAAACAGATGATAATAATCACTTTATAGGGCTGTGGCAAAGGTGCAATGAACTCACGTATATAAAGCATGTAGTACAGTGCACAACAGATGGAAAGCATTCAATGAACTATAATTATTATTTACAACTTTTCAAATATATTTATTAATCAGATGACTGGTGAATGCTTAAAAAGGAAGTGGTAATAGTCAATCAGTCCTTCATTCACACACATATTTATTGAGTACCCACTAAGGGTCTTTCCTAGGGAGAGAAAAGAAGATGCAAAAGAGAATTGTGATTTATATTCTGTCTGGAAAAGAAAGATTCGGCTTATTCATTAACTATCTCAAGTTTTCATTATTGGTTACACAGTACACAGTACTTTCTGCTTCATCTGGCAGGGAGGTTGTAATTCTGCATTTTTTTGTGTGTGGCATTGCAATCTATCTGTTGCCATGGAGAGATAAAGTGAAAAGAAGGCAAACCCTGGCTTCAATACAAACAGTGTCAAAGAACAAATATAGAAAAAAAGTATGTAATGAAAACAAATGGAAAAAGCGAAATGGCTTTCTGCTTGAATGTATATATGACAGCATGAAATCTCTTCTGGCATTGGATAAAACTGGAAATAAAATCAATACCCTTCCTTTTAAATATTGGTTTGAATTCATATTTTAAATGCATAAAACTACCCATGAAGACATCATAAACAGAATGCAGAATATATTAATTGTAAATCTCTCCTGCACTTTATTTTTCTAGATGGTTAGAGCTAATTTTAAAGGCATTTTTTTTTTTACACTGGATACCAAACATCTGGGTTGTTTGAATTGCAAAAATGATAGAAGTAGTCTTTTTTCATTTTGACTTGCAAAAAACAATTTAAGAAATTATAATTATATTATAAATGTTCCTACAAGAAAGGCATTGTTCAAGGGATAGCATGAGAAACATGAAACAATCTACATTCATTAAGCACCTACTATGGTCTATACATTTGCATATACATTATTTCACTTGCTACATACAACAAAACCAAGAGGTCTCCAGGATACTCTCTGTATTTAGACAAAGGAACCAAGATTCAAAGAAGCTTTTGGACTTGCCCAAGACCCCACTTTTGGTAAAATGCGGGTGAGGAATTTTTAACTAAAATCTTCCGACTATAATCTCAGGGCTTTGGCTACTTCATGAAGCTACCACTTATCAGATAAAATAACACAAGCTGAGAAACAGGAGACCCAGCTACTCAGCCCTAATGTTAAGAGATGTGGGATTGGGGGAATGACTTCTGCTGGGTCATTTTCATTCATAAAAGCAAAAAAACAACAACGGAAGATTGGAATACCTGAGTCTTACCCTCTAATTCCACCTGAAGTCCCATGGTCCATGGTGGAGTGGATTTACTGTCAAGCTAATAAAGTTTGAGTTCTAGAGATTTCTACTTGCACAGCTCCTGTGATTCCAGTTGTTGCAGGGAGCTGTGGAATGTTCTGGGTGGGAAGGGAAAACCATGTTGTTATCAGGAAAGCATTTCTATGTACTGATTTCTGGTAAATTGCTAAAGCTATCTCAGATCTCATTCCTCAGAGATCTCAGAGGAATAGCCCCAAATTTCTAAGATTCCAGGAATTTGAAGCTTAAATAAATACTCATTTTTATACTTAATTTATATTTATGATTTTTTAAATCCCTTTTCCTAAAGAGGACCTAGTGAATTGTATAAACATCAGAGATTATCTCTGTTTCTTGGTTCTGTGGAAAAGTAGGCTAAAAGGTCCGGGTGTGGTAGTGCACACCTGTAATCCCAGCTGAGGCAGGAAGATTGTAAGTTTGAGGCCAGCCTTGGCAATTTAGCGAGGCCCTAAACTACTCAGACCCTGTCTCAAAAAAAAATATAAAAAGAGCTGAGGATGTGGCTCAGTGGCTGAGTACCTCAGGGTTCAACCCTCAGCACCTAAAAGAAATTTTAAAAGGTAGGAAAAAGGGCCGAGGGCAGTGGCACACACCTGTAATCCCAGCAGCTTGTGAGGCTGAGGCAGGAGGATCTCCAGTTCAAAGCCAGTCTCAGCAAAAGCGAGGTGCTAAGCAACTTGGTGAGACCTTGTCTCTAAATAAAATACAAAATAAGGATGGGGATATGACTCAGTGGTTGAGTGCCCCTGAGTTTAATTCCTGGTAACCGCCCCCCCCAAAAAAAGTAGGAAAAAGGGCAGGAAAAGGAGGGAAACTGAGGCAGGAGACTTCAGAAGCCCCCTTAAGTTTTCAGATATTTTTCTCTTCAAAATGTCCTAATAACTGCTCCCACTTTCCACTTCACTTTAAAAGCCAAGAGAAAACCTCAGATTTCTTTTCCCAGTTTAATTATAAGAATCAGAATGACTGAGGTAGAATGAGTAATGATTTTGCGGGGGGTGGGGTACTGCAGATTGAACTCAGGGGAACTCAACCACTGAGCTCCATCCCCAGCCTTATTTTGCATTTTATTTAGAGACAAGGTCTCACTGAGTTGCTTAGCACCTCACTTTTGCTAAGGCTGGTGTTGAACTGGAGATCCTCCTGCCTCAGCCTCCTGAGCTGTTGGGATTACACGCACGTGCAACCGTGCCTGGCAAATCATTTTGAGGGCCACTGTAGACCTGTCTTGATCTTAAGTAGACTTAAACTGGCAGAAGTTACACACAGGACCTGTGTTTGTCTCAATTCTCCTTCCTACCATCCTCTCTGCTACCCTCAACTCTGCCCCAACAAGCAGTTCTGATGGTCTTAAAACGCTGGAGGCTCGGTTTCTCCTATAACTGAAGCCTAGAAGCTTGGGAAGTGCTGAATTGAGGTGCTCTGAGTGGACAAATTGTTCTTTGTTTTTTTTTTTAAGTCAGCTTTGCATAAATACAACAAAGTACCTGAGACAGGCTGCTCATGAAACAGAGGTTTATTTTGGCTCTCGGTTCTGGAGGTTCAAGGTTCTGGTGGTTCCCTAGGTTTAGGTCTTTGGTTAGGGTAGGGAAACACATCATGGCAGAAGCCTGTGTAAAAGTGAGAGGTCACATCCTGCTCCAGGGACAGAGAGGGATTGGGAGAAGGGGGAGGCTGACAGAGAGAGACAGAGAGAGAGAGAGAGAGAGAGAGAGAGAGAGAGAGTTGGATGGGTCCCACAATTCCTTCTGAGAGCATGCTTTCAGTGACCTAAGGATCTCCCATTAGTCCCACCTCCTAAAGTTTCCACCTCTAAATAACTAGGGACCAAGTCTTGAACTTTGAGGGACCTTACCTATATTCATATCATAGCACGTTTCCCTCTCTAGAGACTGGCTCTGTCTGACAGAGCTTCCTGCTATGCTGGAAATGTTCCACCTCTGTGCTGTCCAATGTAGTAGCCACCAGTCACGCAGAGTTATTGAGCCCTTGAGATATAGCTAGTGTGGCTGAAGAACTGAATTTTAATTTTATTTGATTTTAATTAATTTAAATTTAGCAAGTCCCTAGCTCACGCAGCCGCACAACTCTAGGTCTCAGATTGCATATGCTCCAACCTGTGGATCAATCTGTGTTACTGGTTTTTAGAATTAGAGTCATCAGAAAGGTTAATTAACACACTGTGAATCAGAAGAAATTGGTGGTATCAGACTTTCCATAAACATCTAAATGGGTCACTTTGCCCTAGTTCTGTAACTGATATAAAGAAGAGATGAAAACTTGTATCATTGAGTACCCACCAGGTGCTGTCCATCATAGATATATTACATATACATTTGTGTATTTATGAGACAAAGTAATTCTTCCACCTTCTGTTTTCCCAGTTCTCTACAATCTCTGTTAGGCTGATAGGAGCAAAGGTTCAGAGCACTGGACTGAACAGACAGGAGAGGCAGAGAAGGGACACACCACATTACATATGAAAGAACTTGAGCTTAGTGGATGGGGAATGTGAAGAAAGTATCTGGAAGGCAGACAGAGGGCATTAATTGAAGAAAAAGAAATGTTAGGAAGAGCCAAGAGACTGGGTAGCTGCCCCTCAGTGTGGGACTTTGGGAACTTGGTCATGTTAAAGATATTAAAGCTGCTTTGTTCTGTGCTGCAATAATAATTATCATGGCAAATGCTTCTTAGCACTATGTTCCAGGTACTGTTCTTTATGTTTACTAATATGTTAAATCCTATTCTTCTAGTCCTTGACCAGAGAGGCTGGGCACCCAGAGGTTCAGGACCATTGAAACTTATGTTAGGGCAGAAGTGAGGATAGCAGTCAGGGTGGTAGGAAGGCCAATGGGGACGGGCACAAGTGTTGCCTCTAAGCTCTGCAAGCTCTAGTCTACCTACGGTCAAGACAGGTTTCTATGAAACAAGACAGAAAACCTCAAAAACATTATGCATCCACTGTTCTGCTTCTTCTACTTCCGGTCCTATGAGATAGATATTATTATTACATCTATTTTACAGATGAAGAGATTGAGGCATAGAGATGACCTTGGCAGCCTGCTCAAGGTACACAGCCAATAAACAGGGGAGCCAGGATTTGAGTTTAGGCAGTCGGGCTGTCATGTCCATAGCTTAATCATATGTGTACTGCCATTTCTAAGTCCCATTTGTCATCTTTAAAGAATCTCTCTCTCTCTTTCCCACTCTCTATTTTTTTTTTCTAAGTATTTTGGAATTTCTTTTTCCTTTGAGTATGATACCCTCAATAGATGAAAGAGATATCTGTGATGATTCCTATTTCACAGATTCTGGGAGAGTGAATGACTTAAGTAAAAATGCCACAAGGGTTTCAATAAAAGGCTCTTGGACTTTCCATGTTCTTTCAGATATACCAATGTTTTCTGTCTCCAAAGTTACATTCAGACTTCTTTTAACTTGGGGAGGCGGGTGGGAAAGTCGCTGATTTTTTTTTTTTTTAACCTAGATGTTGAATGAGTGAGAAGATACTGAGGAGGTTTGACAGGAAGGAAGCAAGCTGCACTTTCTATTGTTCTGTCTCCTAGAGCTGGCAATCTCTTACAGGGCTACTCCACATTAATTATGAGGAATGGATCCCAAAGGGAATACCAGCAAAATGAAGATGGTTTATAGAAATGAGATTTATGAACAGAGGCCAAAGAAATTGGATTCATAGATTATAAGCAGGATTCTCAATTCTTTCTATGAAAAAAATGATTTGTAAAGCTTTAAAGATATAGGTGCCCAGAGCATAAAACAAAGATTGAATCAGTAGGCCTGGGAGCTTGCCCCCAAGTCCTACTCTAGAGACAAGGAAGAAGGAGGAGTCAGGTGTTCCTGTAACCGTGGAGTCAGGCCTACTTCCACAGTAGCTCCTCAGCAAAGACACCTTTGGGCATGGTAGGCTGAAGGCCTGAGTTCAAATTCTGGCTCTGATCTTTATAATTTGTATGACTTTAGTTACACTCCAGACTTTAATTTTGTTGTCTGGAAAATGAGGAGATTTTTCTACTCTACTACTACCTGTTGTGTGGAATTGTGTTTGAAAATTATTTAAAATAATGATTGCCAAGTTAACTTGGCACACAGCAGGTGTTTAATGATTTTGACAAATTCGATTTAAGGATAAATGGAGAAAAACATTTGCAGTGAAAATGCTTGTCAGACATAGGGATGTGCCACCAGGAGAAATAATGAATTTCACTCTGGAGATTTTAAATAATTTGTGATTTTCCTGGCACTGTCTGAGTACTGCCCTAAACTTTAAAGTTTCCTTATAATTAAACAAATTGACCACAGCATTACTTCCTGATTAAAAAAAAATCAATTATGAGACTTACCTTTCATTTTTAGAGGAATTTTCATCAATAGTACACTTTTATCAATGAGTAATTATATTTTTAATTGCACAAATGTCCATTAAACAGGATCCTTTTCAAATGCTACAAAGCACTGGACATTTCCTGAAAAGTCTGTTATCTGTTAAATGGCTGCCATGGAAATTCTTTTAAAGGCCAAGTAAAAACCAGACCTGCATTAAAGTGCTTTAGAAGTATCAACAGAAGAGTTAATTAATTCTATTCAAAGACATTAAAATAGTTTTGAGTTATGACTGAAGCACGGAGGAAATGAATGACTGTTGTACAAGCAAATAACCATTCCCCTTTCAAGCCAAGGGTGAAGTTATAGAGTGCTAATCCTCCAACTCCTAGAGCAGGAATACCGAAACCTGTAAGTGGGCACATACATTCTTGGGTTTCAGTTCCAGAAGAAGAAAGGATTCCTAATATGGAGCAGTTATTTGTCCTGCTCTTTAGGAATGTGGTCAGCCAATATCCATGAGTGACCACAGGGAGATTTGTCTGTTTTATCCTGAATTTTTACAGGATACAGAGGGGACCTTTTTCCAAAAGAGAAGTTGAATTTAATAGGCCCTGAACGTATTTGCCTGGGATTCCCAGGAACTCAATGCAGGGCTGGTATTGTTGCTAATCAGCTTGAGTCAGCCCAGCCCTGGTTAAATATCTGCCTGTTTTTCTCATTAATCAGAAAACGAAGATGATCTGACTCTTAAGGAGTCTGCTTACCTGCCTTAGTTTCCCTGATTTCCTTCATGTAAGAAGCATATTGCTGCAGGTTTGGTAGCATATCATGCTATCAAGCATATCATTGGTAAAGACTGTGACTGACATTCTTCATCTATAAGGGCCTTCATCCGAGACAGTACACCAAGTGCTGGACATAAGCCCCATGGTAATTGTGGACATGTTCTTTTACCATCTAAATCACATCATTGGTAGAATTACATATTTCTCCTGCCTGCCCCAAGTCAATTCTACTTCCCTAAAAGATCAATGACTTGAAAAGAGCTGTATTTTATGTTAGAATTTAGGAGATCTGCTGCTTTTCATCTTTGTGACCTTGGGTGAGTTTTCTTGTCTATATAATGAGTGTGATAAAATCATCTTAATGTAAGGGTTAAATGAGATGATGCATGTATATCTTCTAGCACATAATAGGCCAAACTTAAGTCAGAAATGTAATTGCTCCTGACCCACCCATAGTCATTTGTTTGGTAAATGATGTATTAAATCACAGATAGTTAAGAGAGTGTAATATAAGGAAACCTGTATTTCTAGAAAAGTATTGAACTGTACCAAAACCATAATAATCAGTTCCTTAGGAAAGTGGGTTATAAAACTATATGTACCTCTCCTGCTTGTTATAAAAACATGTACATGCATATATACATCCATATTAATGGGAAAAGTCTTGGGTAATATGCAATAAGATGTTATCAATGATTCCCCATATGTGTGGTGAGAATTTTAACTTTGTATAAATAGATTTTCTATTTCTCTTCAACAAATGTGCATTACATATGAAATCAGAATCTATTTCTAAAACGACTTTGTAGCACCTAAAAGGTATTGATTTAAATATGCCTTTATTCCATTTCCTTCTTTGGCCTTAGAACAATGGCCTGCCTGGCTTTCTTGCATGTGGCACAGGAGGACCAGGTGCTTATGCCTGTGTCCTAATGTCTTGGGTCTGAGAGAAGAGAGAGAGGACCTGGTGAAGGACCAAGGAAGATGCCTCTCTATTCTTCAAATGTGGGGATTTGTACTGACTGTTCAAGGCTCAAAGAAATTGTTCCTGAAAGAACATCAGGCAGGAAAAGGAAACATTAACACAGGGAATAGTCTTCTAGGCAGGAAATCTACATGGAAGAAATGTTTATGAAGTGTACAAGGGCAGTCAGTCAGGATCTGCCACTCCTAGTTTTGTCCCTTTTCTGCACTTACTTACTCTGTCCCACAGGACTTGGCCATCCCAGACACCTCCACACTACTCCACATCTCCAGCCTTCTACATGACACAACACACGCACACACAGGCATGCACACCAGCACACGCAAAAACAACCTTGAATTTCCCTGTTGTTCAACTCCTGCTCACAAGAAAGGGGCAAACCTACCAAGGACCAAGGACCTACTGTGGATTAGGTGGGGGATCTTCCTTGGGAAAGCAAGTGGCCCCATGGAAGAGAAGGAATCCTAAGTATGATTGATTAGAAAAACCCAGGTACCCCAGTGCTTTGTCCTAGGGGAGAACCAAAGTTTAAACAGAAGCTATAGATCTCAGGCCAAAAACTGGGAAGACTGGGAAACGAACCACAAAGAACAAAGTGGGTGTGCAGGTCAGTTAAGCACAAGTACTTGAAATCAGATGAACCTGGATTTCTCTGGGTTTGATCATTTCCTACTATGACTTTGGAAAAGTCTTCTCACCTCCCTAAGTCTCAGTTCTTCATGTGGCAAGTGAACTTGATTATATAACCTTCCAGGGTTTTGAGGATGGGGGTCAGGTCAGACGCACAAGTTAGTGAGACCCGATTTAATAATAAACCATGTAGCTGTAAGGCTGGACATGGAGACAGCGAGAGCTGCAGTGGACAGTGGGGAGCCACAGGGCATCTCAGAGTGGGTAGGCGATGGCTGTGGATACCCTGGGTATAGGAAATAAGGAGGTGGTGCCTCTTCTGTAGAGAATTTAAAAGCAATAATAACATGGGGTGGGGGGAAGATTTGTTGCAAATGCTGAATCAGGTCATTGAATTATGCTTGTGATTCTAACAATGTCATTGATGAAACCCTCCCCCTTGTAATGGTGATCTGTTCTACAGCCTCCACTTACCCATCTGCCACCCCACCCTGTAGCACACTATATAGACTGCAGAATTAGCAAAGGAAACTGCCACTACCAGATTCTTTCCTCTCCCCCAAATGGCCCCCAAATGGAGAGAGGAAATGCAACTCCCCTCCCCACTACCAGGCTGGCACTGTGGAACTAGTTCCTCAGGTTGATCACTTAGTCACCAATAATTTTAAAGGAGAAAGAAGAATCATTCGTGAGTGGACTCAAATTCCATTTCTTTCTTTCTTTTTTTTTTTTTTTTTGCGTGTGTGGGTGGTACCGGGGATTAAACTCAGGGGCACTTAGTCACCGAGCCACATCCCCAGCCTTATTTTGTATTTTACTTAGAGACAGGGTCTCACGGACCTTCATTTTGCTGAGGTTGGCTTTGAACTTGTGATCCTCCTGAGCTGCTGAGATCACAGACATGCGCCACCCTGCCTAGCTCAAATTCCATTTCTTGATGCCCTCAAAAGTGAGGCCTGGCATCAACTGGGTATGTGGGTGTGTTAACCAGTTAGAGGAGAAGAAGAGAGAGGCACCTGGAAAGAAATCATACAATCTTCTTTCTGTTCAGAGTCTTTCTGCTGAAGTTCTCTCTGCAGCTCCCCTAGGTTCTCAGGAATGGTCCCCCTGGTGGTCCCTGCTGCTGTGGTTCCAGCTTAGGGTGAAGCTTAGTTGCTCAAAACCAAGACCTGGAGGGAGGCTTAATTTGGAAGAATTGGCAAGAGATGCCACAGGTAGAAGAAAGAAACTGTACTAGGACAGCTGAGGGACTGAGGCCCTGTAACCTTTAAGAAAAGGGTTCCAAAATCAGACATGTAAATGAATCAAATGAGCTGACTGGTGTCAGAGGTGAAATACGATAGTATCTTCCCCTTCATGCAGAAATTCTGATCCTCTCTATGTAACACTCACTTCCCCACTTTTGGTGGGAATGTGGATACAGATAAGTATTTCTCAGGCCTTTGTTAGGAAAACAAAGCACTTGGTTTCTGTGATGAGGAGAATTCAGTTGAATGGGGCACAGCGTAGAAGGGAGCCCACTTATACCACGTGAAGTGGTGGTCACTGCTGAGCTCTGATCCCTACAGGAAGGGGCATGAATCGACAAGAGACCCTGGCAGTCTGAACTGTCATGGGAACTCCTCTAATATTTGAATATTGGTTCAATTAAATACAACAACAGCTCTGAAGGACCAAAGAAAATACACCAGATGTGCCCCTAAGGCCACTCTGTTTTGAAGTCTGCATCAAACAACGCTTCCCCTTTGTTCCCAAAGGGAGGTAAGATAACAATTTCCTGTGTAGGCCGGGCCTTCCTAGAGTGTGGTGGGGCTGCCATCTCTCCCTGGTTACATCCCACAGCTGCTTCTGAAGAGATAACAACCTCATCCAGTTCCTGGGCTGTCCCTGCAGAGTAATGCAAGGTTGTAGATGGTTGTGCCATTTTTCTGCTCTTCCCTAGATTGAAAATACTCCTTGTCTTGAAGCCCATGGCCAAAGGCAGCCCCAGAATCTGTAGGTAGAAGGGATTTGGGGTTGATGGTCAGGTGGAAGGTAAGACTTGAAGTTGTTTTTGCATTACACTTTATATGCAGTTGAGAAAAGATTGTAAATAACCCTTATCAAACTCTGAAGAGAAAGCTGCCTGAGGCCATCATAATGTCTCCATGTCCCCAGCAAAAACATTGGTGGAATGGGATGGGATGCAGCTGTTCCCACGAAGCCATCAATTATTGAGAAGGTTTTATAGTGGTATCTTTCTCAGGAACAGTGGTATCCTCACATTTCTCTTAAGCTGAATGAATTCATCTTTCTTAGCGAAGTGCTGGCCAGGGCTCCTGCTGTTTAAAATCCTTTTCAGATTTAATACAAAGACTTAAGATCACTTACAAAGCCCAGTTGGATCTGACCTCACTTCTCTCCCCGCACTTACCTCCCACAACTACTCCTTTCTCTCATCCCAAGTAGTTGTAGTTCCTCCAGTGTGATATGCTTTCTCTTTAGTGTCTCTTGATTTGGCTGGCTCCCACCGTCCTTTGGGCTGCTTGATGTCTCTTCCTCTGGATTGTCCTCCTGCCTGTCCCACTAGTCCCTCCTCTGCCTCTGGACCGGTCTAGGTGCCCTTCCTACATGCCCTTCCAGTCATACCATTTCACACTATCCTATCACACTCTTGCAGGTTGCACTGCTTCAAGAAGCAGCTGCAGAGATTGAGGAGGGTCATCTCTGAAGGTGATAAATCACTACACATTTGGTGGCTCGAAACAGCAGAAAAATGTTCTGTGATAGTTTTGGCGGTTGTAAGTCCAAAATCATGGTTTTGGAAGGGTTGCATTCTTTCTGAAGGTTCCAGTGGACTCTGATCCTTGCCTTTCGGCTTCTGGGGGCTCCAGGAATTCCTCGGTGGCTTGCTGCTGTGTTACTCCACCTCAGCTCCTGTGGTCACATGACTGCTTGCTCTTCTCTGTGTCTCTATCCTCTGCCTGTCTCTTAAGAATACATGTGATTACAGTTAGAGCCAAGTCAGATAATTTAGGATGATCCCCTCATCTCGGATCTATAACTTACATCTGCAAAGGAGACTGCTTTTTAAAAATATGGTAATATAAACAGGTTCCAGAAAGGAGGAGATGTGCACATATCTTTTCGCCTGGGGGAAATTGACATTCCATTCAGCCCAGTAGAGGAAGGAAGCCAGGAAGGGCTGTCAGACCATGATGTTGATCTGAGAGTCTTTGCCAGTCAACAGGGACCTTTGGAGTACATGACCCACTAGGGCAATTCTGTGTTGTTCGGAAATGGCCAGCCCTTTTCACTCTGTTCTGGGCCAAGGGCTGCTCTGAGAAGAGAATGACCTTGACTGGGAGGCTGAGGTTGACTTTAAAGGAGATAACAAGGGCGGGGGTTGTGGCTCAGTGGTAGAGCACTTGCCTAGCACATGTGAGGCACTGGGTTTGATCCTCAGCATCACATAAAAAAATTGAAATAAATAATATAAAGGGTTTTGTTATTTTTTTTTGTTTGTTTGTTTAAAAAAGGAAGGTAACAATCGAAGGTTGCAGTGAATGACACTCCTCATAGTCAGGCAATGAGTTTTTTCTTAAAGGGGGATCTGAGTAGCACATCTCTATCTGACACAGTCTACCCCTTAGACTGTGCAAGGAGCCTCTTTCCAAGGCTCTGGTGGGTCTTCATTCCTAAGGGGAAACTTAGAAGAGGGAGGTTAGTGGGAAAAACTAACACCACCCCCACTGGTGCTGTAGATCTTGGAGCTACAACAGATACTCATAATCTCCTCTCCTGTGATCCATTCTAAATTCTTCTTGCTCTAAGATACCATATTTGCTACTCTTAGTGGTCTATGCTGTGCTGAGACCCCAACTCTGAGTGCATAGTTGTTATGCCTTTCTTAGGCTAGGGTTGACATATTTGTCCATTCACAGTCACATTTGGTCCAAGGAATACGGAGGTCCCCAGGTCAACGATATTGCCCATTCTATTTGAATATGAAGAGCTTCTGATGGCCTTTACTCTTTAGAATTGGAAAAAGCTTTCATTACCAATTTGAAGTTGCATACCACGTGCCTGAGACCATATTAATCAGCTCCAGCAATGGTAGTATGCTTGACACAAAAAACTTCTGCAATGCAAATTTAACTAGACACTTAAGTTCTTGCCTTCTTGATGGTACATCTTGATCTCTGCTGGCACACCCTGATGCCATCTTGTAGTTCCTTTAAGTTATGGTCACTTTTTTCCCTAACCAGGCCCAGATTATTGCTGACTGTCTTAGGTTTAGGCCTGACATCTAGGAGAAGAGGAGGGAGTCACCTGTTGCCTTTTGGGGGAAAGTTCCTTGTATAATCTTCCTGCCCAGGAATGTGCTAGGTCTTAACTGAGAGGGGTGAGCCACACTATAGGTTCAGTAGGTTCAGAGGAGACTAGGAACATCCATTCAAACACTCCAACTCCAAGTGTCATGGTCCCAGGTTTTGACAAGTAGGACCTGACTTTGGCATTACACCCCTGCTTTGGTTTAAAACTCAATTAAATCATGTGCCTTATCTTGAACTTTTTCTGCTTACCTCTAGTGAGAAAGATAAAGTGTAAAGACTCCTTTCATTTTTAGTTTCCATTATTTGTAGCTGCTCTCAGCTTTTCATTAATTACCCCCCTTTAATACAATTTAGTAATAATCAACAAATTACATTATCCTCATACTTATAAGTCCCCCAATACATTTCAAATGCTTGGACCAGTGTTCTTCTCTCTGCCACGTGCCATCCCAGTCCACCATGATGGGAGTTTTAACAGCTGGACCTCCATCTTATGCCAAGGGTTGTCTGTACTTCACCAGGGATGGGGTCCTCACCACAGATGAGTGGTGAATGAGCCAGACTGAAAGCCTTTTCTTATCACCTGCTTTCTCAGACCATTCTTGGTATCAAGTGTTACCAGTTGAGTTTTTCAGGAAGCAGATGCTGAGATGGAGTTAGAAATACAAAAGGTCTTGGGGAGGGGGTGTCATACCTGTTAATGGAAAAGGAAACAAATCAGGACTGTGTAGAGAGCCATCAGAGCAGGGAGAAGAGATGACAAAGACTGCCAAACCAATAAGATCTCTGGGGTAGAGACTCCTATTGGGAGTGTCCAAGGTTGAATTGGGGAGACCTTTGAACCTCTGCCGTGCTCAGCTATTGCTGGGAACTAAGGCTGCAGGATAAAATATAGGCTGTTTGGCTAAATTTGCATTGCAGATGAATAATGACTTTTTTAGTCTAAGTTATGTCCCATGCAATATTTGGAATATACTAAAAACAAAACAAAAGAAAACTTCATTTTTTATCTGCAATGCAAATTTAACTGGGTGTCTGTCATTTTAATTTGCTAAGTCTGACAAATCCAGCTGGGGTCACTGCAAGATATAAATGCCCTCAGTTATTGCTGCTTTCCTCAGCCATTGTCTGGGAAGTCACCTTGGAAACAGTGTGACTTAGGCTTGAAAGTCAAGGTAGACTCAAAAGTACCAAATAGTTCTGAAGGCTGCCAGCTAACTGTGCTCTTGATAGCTGGGTGGCAAGTCCTTTCTTGAAGGCCGAACTGAGCAGAAGGTCCCTGCATCTGTTTACTTTCCGTTTAACCTTTGTCTCCCTTGCTACTTATAAACCAGGTGTGGATGAGAATTATCTTGTCTCTTGCTGTATCTCCAGTGTCTAACAATGTCTGATTCATGGCATTATTACTTGTTAAACTGAATTGTATTTAAGGCTTCAGGGATGTGGGGTCTTGAGGGAGGACCGAAAGAAGTCCTCATCTATTCTGTCCTCAGAATCGCACTGAGTTCTCTTGATCTTCAGTGGTTTTCCATGCTGGTTGTGCAATAAGAACAGGTAACAGCAGGAAGATCAGCTTTAAGTGGCAGAGTCCGTGTTCACAGCCACTGAGTTCTCCATCAGAGCTAATTGCTTATGGAATTAGTTAAATATTTTCCAAGTAAGTATATTCTCATTGATAAATTTCAAGAGAAATCTTGTATGTGAAGGTGGTTGTCGAAGTGCTAATATGTCCACATACACTTGCCACCTATCTATGTTCTGCAGAGGTCTCAAACCTAGCAGACCCCAAAGAGAACTTCCTTTTATTCCAGTACTGACTCCTTTACCATTTTCCTTCTATCAATAAGTCAAAAATCCCCGCCCCAGCCAGCTGCAGTATATAGTTTTCAACTCAGAGTAAGCTCTGCAGATTCTACCTCATTTTCTCTGACAGCCATCTCTTCTTCTTCATCCTGCTATAGTTTGGATCTGCATCATCTCTTACCAGGATATGAATATGCCAATTGGCCTCCCTGACTTTGGTATTGCCCTCTCTCCAATCCATCTTCTCTAGTGTTCTCAGACATTTAGCTTCAAAACTTAAAAGAAATTGCATTAAATCAAATCAATCAACTCATGTTATTCTCTTTCCTTACATCTCCCCTCCTTTTGGGCTCATGCCTAACTTTGCTCTATTACTGTGCTTGCCAGAAAAGTTCTTACTCCACTTTGAAATGTTCAATCTGATCATATCACACCCTTACTTTACCTGCTCCTAATTACTGATAAGATAAAGTCCAGCCCTCTCTGCATGGATTACAAAGCACTCTGTGGTCTGGACTTGCTAATTCATGCCATGTCCTCCTTCACACCACACTCTTTGCTATGACTTACAATCTCATAAACACATCATGCTCTATTATGTCTGCCAGCCTTTGTTCAAACTGGTCCCTCTGCCTGAATTTGCTCTTCCTCTACCCTTCCTATAATTCCTTTATTGGGGTACCAATCACCTGAGGAATTTGCTCTAATTCAGATGCTGATTCATTGGGACTGTTGTGTATTTCTAACAGATACTGATGTTTCTGGTCCATGGACTACACTTTGAACAGCAATGCTCTAGATAAAAACCTGTCTTTCAAATGTCAATAAGGTGCTATTATCTCTCTGAAACCTTTCCTGAACCTTTTAGGAAGAATTGACTGCTTTTTCCTTCCTCCACCTACAGTTCACTATGGCCCTCATCAAAACATTGGTCACATTTTATTGCAATTTCACCCAGTTTCTGGCTTTCTTTTCTAGACTGGAAGCTTCTTTAGAGAAGGGACCATATTCATTCATCTGTGGATTATAAGTCCTCAGCAGAGTGCAGTAGATATTTAATAAAAACTTATTGAATGAATGAGTGTAGAGTCATCCTCAGAAAGATGAAAAGCATATATCTATATCTCTCTATATATACATATGATTCTGTTTCTCTTCAACTTTCTGTTGAAAGTCTTGAGTTAATAAATTAGGACTACTTAGATTGCAAATGTCAATGACCGAATCAAATTAACTCTCTCAAGTTGATTTAGATAGCTGAGAGAGATCATGAGAAGCTCAGAGAATTGAATGAAGAGATGAACAAAGAGTCTTTGGGGAGGCAGGGTCCAGAAATATGACCATCTCAGGAACAGGAACAAAGTCCTTTTCCTTGGGAGGTCCCACTGGTTGACTCTGAATTACCTTTTATGCAACTTTTGTTTCTGCTGGTCTCTGCATCTTTTTGTGTTGACCTTTTAATCTACCACAGACTGGCCTACTCCAAATTGTTAGACTTTGGGCTCTCAGCAGACCCGATTTAGCATCACAGCAAATAAAAACTGTGTGTCCAGGGTGAGTGATGAGGAGTGGTGTGTGTGTGTGTGTGTGTGTGTGTGTGTGTGTGTGTGTGTGTGTGTGCGCGCGCGCGCGCTTGGGCATCTCTGTAGGGGGGGTATGGAGAGGCAAGATCTGTGAACAGAAGTGAAATGAGTTTGAAATGAAAAGCCCCTCTAGTCAACTAAATTCTGGGTTCAGAAAAGTTGTCATCAACATAGAGTGGGAAAAAAGGGAGAGAGAGATGGGCTCAAAGAAGGATAAATGCAGGGAAGCTAAATTCATCTTTTCCCTTCTACTCCCACTAGTGGTGAGTGCTGGTGCAGTCTGTTGTGAGTGTCTGCGAACCACATTTCCATGAAAGTCAATTTTCTCTCAGTGAGGGCTAGTCAAGCCATGTGAGGTGTTTACTAGTGGCACTGTAGAAGCCTCACAGAGTAGCCAGGCATGACTTTTGAGTCATTCGCCAGCCTTGGTTTTCTCATATATAAAATATGACTCATAAGAACACCCACCTCACAGAGGTGTTGTGAGGCTTCAACAGAAGGATGCCTGCATGCAAAGTACTAACATTTACCGAACTGAACGCCAGCAACGTGAAGGAGAGTCACAGTTCCTCTTGAGAGGTTGGGGGCTTAACTCGTCCTAGGTCACACAGTTTGCAGATTATAGAAGAAGGTTTGAAACTCAAGTCTGTCTGATTTCTGGGTCTGGACTCTTTCCATCAAATCTGAAAGATAAGTCCTGTTCCTATGGGGGTTTGAGGCAAAAGGAACAATTTCTCCCTATTTGTCATAGCCTGTTGTGACACAAGAGCACAGTTTGACCACAACTCCTGTGAGAGCTGCAGGGAGGGTGGGAAGGGCTGTCAGTGACAGATTTTGCCAAGGACTCCATAGAGTAATGCTGTCATCAACATTAAGTCTTTGGAACTTAACAAATGGGGGAAAACTCCTGTGAGTACATTTTTCTTTTTAAACATGAGCAATGGTTTACCTAAAAGAAATGCTTCTCCATGAAGAGAAAATAATTCAGTAGTGTTCCACTTGAGAGACTGAATTTCCTCCTGATCTCTGTTTTCATTTTGTTGGTCTTGCAGTTATTCCGTTGCCACATTTAACAGTGAATCAACTGCTTCCTCCACATCTTATCTTACCTCAATCTCTGGGCTGTCTCAGGAAATGCAAACTAACTTTGATATTAGTCTAAGCAAAAACACAGCAGGATTAACTGGCTGCTAAACAGAAATAACAGGACACATACTTAAATGAATGAGAAAAACATGGTGGGGGGTTATCCACCTGTTTACAATAGCCTCCTCAGGGCTCTCTTTAGGTACACATCATCTGCACAGAAGCAATATGCCATTTTTTCTTCTCTAGGTCTCTCCAGGATCTTTAGACTAGAATAACAGCATGACTTGTCCACTTTGGCCAATAACTTTTTCATACTCTCATTCCTGTGATTAACTTTGAGGCAAAAAACCCCAAAAAACAAAAAACAAAAAAACAAACTCACACACATACACACAATAAACCCAAACCGACAAGATAAAGGAAAGAAAAAAAAATACCAATCCTTTCTCAAATCCTGTCCTATGGTTATTTTTACATATTTACATATTTTGCAACCATTTTTTCTTATCTTATTCTTAGTAGTCATCAAGAAAAATATTGAAAATGAACACATTCCCATCTCCTGCTGTCTGTAGCTACTCAGATTTTCTTCAGAAAAACCTGAGTGGTTTGTCAGTATGAATGCAAAGTGAAAAAAATTTTTCCTAATACCTGGAGGAATGAACAGATGAGCTGCTGCAGCCTGGGCACAGGCTGGTGCCAGGCAGAAGCGTGGAGCTTTGTATCTTTCAGTTCATTTGATCCTAACTGCATCCTATTAGGTAGGGCTTTTCCTTATGCCCATTTTACAGATGAAGAAATCCAGACTTAGGTTATCTTGCCTAAGATCACCTAGTATATGGAGAAATGTAATTTCGATCCACACAACCAAAAGGAACAATCATCAACATTTATGAAGCGCGTGTCACCTTCCAGGAGTTCTTCTGCAGGCTTTGCATCCACTATCTCCACTGAAGCTCCTCAGAAGCTCTAAGAGGTAGGACAAACAGATGAGGACACAGCTTCAGACAGACATCCCTCACATGCATAGCTCAAAAGCCTGTGCCCTAGGTAGGAACTGTAGCATCTCTATCCCCTGTGCTTTTCTTCTGTTCACTGTGCTCACCTCCCAGGGACTTCATCATGCCCGCCCTGTCCCCCACCCAGGTTCTGAAGGAAATAGGATTCAGAGGGTTAGTAGTATAAGCTCTGTTGTGACCTCTTCTGGCTGTTTGATTAGCACAATTACATTTAACTGCACTAGTCAGGGCATTTTTTTTAAAGAAAAAAGACAAAAGACTGTACTCAATATTTTCTTCTAAAACTTCAACCTCAGCTCCTCTGCCTGACAATTACACTGTTGAAAGAAAAATGACTGAGGTTGCACCAGCCTGGAGGGCTGCAGTATGTTGCTGATTTTTCTGGAGCAATCTTCTGTTCAGAGAGATAGAAGAGGCCATGACCCATGCAGGGTGTCAGGCCAAGGGTTCATCAAGGTCATCTCCAAATGCAAAAGTCAGTATCTTGGGAGGATCAGGGCTAGAAGGGCCCAGAAAACCCGGTCAGGATGGGCCAGGGTAAGCACTTCTCTGGCTGTTACAGGACGTCATTGACCCCTGTTGATGTTAAAGGCCGTGCAGATCAGTGGTGGTTATATTTACACAGTGGGCTAAAATTAGCTGGCATGCTCTCCTGGCAACAGGGAGGATATAAGTCTCCTAATTTATCTAGCAATGCTAATTTTGGCAAAACCAAAAATGGTTCTTCTGCTGCTCTCAGTGGATAGGCATTCAACTACAATAACATCCTTTTCCTTCTTCTTTCTCTTCTCTACATTTTAGGAAATTTCAAATATAAATCCAGGCTGACTTTAGTTCAGAACAAATAGCTACAAACATGGAAACCTAATGGGAGTCCTGTATGCAGAAGAGATTAGGGACTCCTCTAAGTTAGAAGTAGATAAAAGAAAAATGTTACTGTTTTCATCTAGTACTAGAATCACCCCAGTGAACTTGGAACACTGACATTTTGTAGCAGGAACATTCAGGGGATGGGGTGGACAAAAGCCTTGAGTGCCATGGTAAATGCTATCCATGTGGAAGCTGACCTAGATCCACCCTGGGCTGAAACTGCGTGTCTCTACCTTTTTGAAGTGCCTGAAGTCTCTGCTGAAGGAGGGTGAAGCTTTGCTTGAAAGGGTGATGCGATCGATTATTAATGTCTATCAGGGAGTAAAGTCAGGACATATGGCAAGCATTGGTGATACTTCTAACAGATTCACTGATTGGAAGAGAGTGTGGAGTAATGAGAGGAACCCCAGGCTTAGGCATTAAACTGACCTGGGTTCAAGCTCTATGGTCTCCCTGTATAGCAGGGAAGTTCACCTGAATTGCTGATCAATCTTGGACTTGACCTTAAAGGGTTATCAGGGAAGCCAGTAATGGTGAAACCTAAATGGAGTGTCTGGTGCCCAAATGGCCAGACGAATAAACAGAGAAGATTTAGATGAAACATCATCTGAAAAAAATCAATGAAGTTTCAATAAAATGTAACAACAGTTATATTAAAGGTGTCAGAGAGGTAGACTGGAAAATGAAAGAAAACCATCTTCATTAGGGGATTTAAAAATATATATCTGAAAAACACAAACTTCCCCCATTTTTAAATTATTGACCTTTGGTAAATTTGTACTTACTATTGTTAAATGAAGGCTGTTCGCCTTTATCTAAACATGGGTTTATTTCTCCTCCCACCTTGCCACTTATGTGTTGGCTTTATGTTAGTATTTCTTGACATGTAAATAAACAAATATGTGCATACATGCATTTTTAAAGATTTAATTCATCAACTATGGTTGGATTTTGTATCATACTTATAAGGGTCTTTTTTCCCAGTACTTTTTGAATTTTAAATTTTAAAATTAAAATTTCCTATTTAAATCTTTAATTTATCTGAAATTAATTTTGGTGTATGCTATGAGGTCCATAATTCAACCATTTTTTTTTTTTTTTTATACCAGCTGGTCACCCATTTGTCTGAACATGATTTGCTGAATAATACTTTTTTTCTACTAATTTGAAGTGTACCTTTCACAATTTACTAAATTTCTCAATTTATTTGGATCTGTATCTGGATTTCTATTCCAATTCACTTATTTGTTTATTAATTGATGTAGCACAGTGCACAAGTTATTAGTTTCATAATATTATTATTATCTACTAATTAAATATTTTTAGAATGCTTTTGGCTATTTTAAACTTCCTCCTATATTAACTTTAAATTAATTTGTACCCTCTTCCTTTCCTTCCTCCTCCTCCTCCTCTGCATTTTTCAGTATTGGAATTGGACCCCATACACACTAGGCACACACTTTACCACTGAGCTACATCCCAGTCCCCAGAATGCTTTTTAAATTTTTTTGATACTGAGGATTGAACCCAGGGGTGCTTAATCATTGAACTACATCTGCAACCCTTTTTATTTTTTTGATTTTGAAGTACAGTCTCTCTAAGTTGCTGAGGCTGGCCTGAAACTTGGAATCTTTCTGCCTCTGTCTCTTGGGTCTTGAGGAATATAGGCGTGTGCCCCTCAGTTTGGCTTAAAATGTTTCTTATAAGCAATATATAGTTGTATCTTTCTCTAAGGACCGATTTGATTTTTTTTTTTTTTTTGGTAGTGCTGGGGATTGAACCCAAGGCCTTGTACATGCGAGGCAAGCACTCTACCAACTGAGCTATATCCCCAACCCTCTGATAGTCTTTTAATAGATGATTTTTAGTCCATTTGAAATTATTGATATGACTGAAATGTTTAAAATCAGATCCATTATTCTGTTTTATATTATATATGATAGAATAGCCTTAATGCTATATGTTCTTCAAGCTTTAATACATCTTACATCATATGATCTCTTTTCTTTGATTTACTTCATTTGTCTTTCTTTGTGATAATGTCACTTGGTTTTGATTATGTTAACTTATGAATAAGTTTTGATATCTGGAAATGTAAATCCTCCAACTTGCTGTATTATTTCTATTTTCAATTACATAAGTAGCCAATTACACCTTTGTTCAAGTAATAGACTCATAACTGCATGCCACACTTATATACATACATAAGTGGTGTTCTGAGTCCTGTTCACAAGATTGTTGTAATGGTTCTGTGAGTTCATGTAGTTAGGACACCTGGTGGGAACTTGTTCTACACTAACTTACCTCATTTCTTTACTCCTGATCAGAATAGTCTGCAGTCAAAGACAAAATAGGGATTCTTCCTTACCCAAGGTCTAGACTCCTCAATAATTGGAGAGACAGAAACAAGGACTATATTCCTCAATAGCTGAAGAGACAGAAAAATAACAGAAAGAACAGGAGAACGCTACTAAACTATTAAAGCGAATAAGCATCCCAGAAATTCCCCAGTTCAAGTGCCATCTGAAGAGAAGTCAAAGCTCACCCAAGACTGTGATTATTGCCATATGTCAGCTGCTTTGGTGTACTGAAATTATTTGCAACCAGAATGGTTGGCCTTAAATCCCAGCTCTTCGACTTAGTATATGAACTTGGGTCAATCATCTGACTTCACTCTACTTTGCTATAATTTTGTTAATGGGCATGCTATTTTACTTTATATGTCATAGGGTAATTAATCTAATCACATATGGGAGGTACAGGGTAGAGGACCAGGTCTGTGGATAGAAAGTGTGTGATAGAGGCAAGTTTCAGAACTATAACCCAAATTGCCAATGATAAAGACCAACACAGGGACTCATAGAAGGAAACCAAGGAACAAGACTGGCCACAAAATCAGGTCAGCATGACAGGGGGTTAAAAGGTGAGTTAGCCCAATGGTAATGGGGTAGGACACAGAAGCCACAAGGAATGTGCTGTAGTGGGGAAGGGGAGATGATACAAAACAGAGCCAAGTCTTGGGTAAGATAAGAAGGAAAGAAGGAGGATGGATGGATATTCTTTTGTTAGCATCTGAAGACAGGAAGCAGCAGTGGGTTAGTAGTTGGGTAGAATTGCTATGGGTGGATCAGAGAGTTCCCACCTAATGTTTGCTATTTTTTTCAATATCCTATGAGAAAAAGACATGAGCTGAATGTACTAGTTGAGGAATATTGAGAAGTGAGGAATAATAATGACTAGTTGGTTTTACTTTATGACCCAAAAGTGGGTTTAAGGGAAAGACTTTACCATTTTAAAAGGGTAAAGTATTGAAGATATCTCAAATAAATCAGTCTTTCCTGACCTTCTGACCCTCAAAGTCCCTTTCTTTCTTCCTTAAAGTTTTTTTGGGGGGAGAGATACTGAGGATTTAACCCAGGGTGCTTGACCACTGAGCTACATCCCCAGCCCTTTTGATTTTTCATATTTTGAGACAGGGCCTCACTTAGTAGCTTAGTTCTTGCTAAATTGAACGTGTGCTCTTCCTGCCTCAGCCTCCCAAGTCTCTGGGATTTCAGGTTGTACACCACCATATCCAATCTTTATTCACTCTTTCTATACTCTCCCTTCCTAGTCAAGCATCCACTCTCCGTTCTCAGTTACACTTTTTCTCATAGACCCCTATCCCTCACTACCTCCTATGTCCTGCACATTGCTACCTAACTTTCTGCAAGATTTGTTTCTTTGACAAGAAGTTATAATTTGATTTAGTACCTTTGACAAGTTATAATTTGGGGATTAATTGAATTTTTATTAATTTATTTTATCTTCTTGTTAGTCATAACTATCTTACTTTAATGGTTACATTAGTATCTAATAATTTAACATATCAGTTTATATCTAAGGGATATTATAATAATACTTTATGGATAGTATGAAAGCTTTACAAGAATATACTTCCATTTCTTCACTTCCAGATTTCATGATATCATTGTTATACATTTTATACACCTTAATACAGACATATAAATACCATACTCCTTATATTTTTTGTTTAAACAATTGCCTTTTAAAGAAATTTAAATAATAAGAAAAAATGTTATGCATTTATCCATGTGGTTTCTATTTCTAAAGTTCTTCATTCCTTTGTTTCTATCCATATTTCCATTTGGTATAATATTCCCTAACATTTCTTTTAGTGTAGCTATACTGGTGATGGAATCTATTAGATTTTCTAAAAAAAGCCTTTATTTTACCTTTGCTTTTGGAAGATAGTTTTTCTTTTTATTTATTATTTTTTTTATTTTTATAGACTGCATTTTGATTCATTGTACACAAATAAGGTACAACTTTTCATTTCTATGATTCATACTATTCATGTAATCATGTATATACATAGGGTAATATTGTTTCATTCTACTGTCTTTCCATGCCCCACCCACTCCCACCGCATTTTCCTCTACATCATCCAAAGTTCCTCCATTCTTCTCTTCCCCTCCTCTCCCCCACCCCCATTATTTATCATCATCCACTTATCAGAGAAAACATTTGGCCTTTGGTTTTTTTGGGCTTGACCTATTTCACTTAACATGATATTTTCTAACTTCAACCATTTACCAGCAAATGCCATAATTTTAATCTTCTTTATGGCTGAGTAATATCCATTGTGTATATATACCACAGTTTCTTTATCCATTCATCTATTGAAGGGCATGTAGGATGGTTCCACAATCTAGCTATTGTGAATTGAGCTGCTATGAACATTGATGTGGCTGTATCTCTGTAGTATGCTGATTTTAAGTCCTTTGTGTATAAACTGAGGAGTGGGATAGCTGGGTCAAATGGTGGTTCCATTCCAAGTTTTCTGAGGAATCTCCATACTGCTTTTGAGAGTGGCTGCATCAATTTGCAACTCCACCAATAATGTATGAGTGTGCCTCTTTCCCCACATCCATGCCAACACTTATTTTTGCTTCTGTTCTTGATAATAGTCATTCTAATTAGAGTTAGATGAAATCTTAGGGTGGTTTTAATTTGCATTTCTCTAATTACTAGGGATGATGGGCACATTTTCATATATTTGTTGATCACCTGTATATGGAAGATAGTTTTTCTGAGTACAGAATTGTAGTTTGAATTATTTTTTCAGTAGTTTAAGTGTTGCTCCACTGTCTTCTCACTCATATTATTTCCAGTGAGAAATCTACTGTTGCTGTTTCTCTGATTTTCTCTATCCCATTGATTTTGGGCCACTTGATTTTTTTTTCAAATTTATTTATTTATTATTCTTATTTATCTCTCTTTTTTTTTTTTTTTACAGACTGCAGTTTGATTCATTGTACACAAATGGGGTACATCTTTTCGTTTCTATGGTTGTACATGATGTAGATTCACACCATTTGGGCACTTAATTTTGATGACTCTTGGTGTCCATCCCCTGCACCCACCCCACATTTCTTACACTTGATGTCTGTTGCTCTTCTTGAATCCATGGGGTTAGTTTTCTTCAAACTAGGAAATTCTTCCCATTATTTTGTCAAATATGTTTCTGTCTCTTTCCTCTTTTAGGGACTCCAAATATATTTTTATTAAGTCATTTGAAATGCTCCACAGCTCAATGATGCTCTGTTTCTTTTTAAAAATTCTGCTTTCTTTTAGTGTTTCATTTTGAATAATTTTTTCAAATTCACTGATCTTTTCTTCTGCAATGTTCATTCTGTGTTGGTCCCATTGAAGTGTTTTTTTTTTTTTTTAATCTTACACATTGTAGTTTTCATTTTTAGAAGTCAATTGGAGACATCACTGCCACCAACACTGCTGCCACCCCTGGAGGTCACCTTGAGGTCTTCTCTCTGGGTGCTGCTGCAGCTGCAGCTACAGCTGCCGTCACCACTGCCACTAACCCCCACACCTGCTGTCACCACCATGGACCCACAGCAGCTGCAGCTGACCCCCAGCACTACCACTCCCACCACTGCCCAAAGGTCCACTGCCAGAGAGAGTCCAGGTTTGGGTGCATGCAGCTGCATCCATCTTGAGATGCCAGCCAGGGCCTGGGGGGTTGGGGTGCTCCCATCTTGAAGCATAGCCACCCCTGTCTGGGGACGCTGGCCAGGACCTGGAGGTTCAGTGTTGGGGTGTCTGTTGGTTTGGCTGCATCTGGGGTCTTCCTCCCGGGCGTGCTGGTGGCCACCATCTAGTTGCTCTTTCTCAGAATTGCTCATCCTTGGTGGTCTGTCTCCAAATTCCAGCGGCATTGAGATGTTGAGACTGCAAGGTGGCCAACCTGGAATATCTGGAGGTTGGATCGATGGGATAGTGACTGGGTCTGCCAGAGCCCGTCTGGGTCAGGCAATCTTGTGAGAAGTCAGAGACAGGGCTGAGAAACTTTTGAACACCGACAGAGGCAGTGTTCAATTTGCCATCGAGATTTATTTTATTTTTATTTTTTTCTTCTCTAACATCTCCATCCACCATATTTGGAGCAAGGTATTTTTCATACATGAGTTTGTCGAGGATGGTGATATATGCGTGGTGTTTTGCAGTTCTGTTGGTATTTTTATATTTAAAATTTTTTTCTTTATATGTATTCTTCCTCTCGCTCATCTATTTTCCTGGATTCCTGGATTCCCTTTATACCTTTTCTCCACCTAACAATCTCTGTTGCTTCCTCTTCCACTCTTCCTGTGGATTTTTACTTCTAGCTTCTCTCTTTCTCCCTCATGAGCATCACATCCTACACTATTTCTGTTCTCTCTTTGTTCACCATTTGAAATTGTAAACCCTTTTAGTAAATTTTCTGTTTATAATGAAGACAGTGATTGAACTCATCATTTCTGTTTATAGTGAGAAAGCAGTAGACACCTTGGTGGGAGCTATTAGATTTAAGGTTATATATTGTTCACACTGGGTGCTGTTGATATTAATTTCCCTTTTAAAGGTGGGGTACTGAAAATTTTTCAGGGACAATATAGGTCTATAGGGTATAGTCTGCACTGCTTCAGATCCATACAACTAGATGGGAAAACACACAGCAATATGAAAAAACGGAACAAAATGCTACAAACAAACCAAGATGCCCCAATGAGAGAAGCCACTGACAACACAGTAGAAGAAATGTCCAAGAAGGAGTTTAAAATGTACACAGTTAAACTGATCTGTGAAGTAAAGGATGGTATAAAGAGTGAGATCAAAGAGAAAATATAGGAAGTGAAAAATCACTTCAATAAGGAGTTAGAGATTCTGAAAAAAAGCAGAAATCCTTAAAATCAAGGAATCAATACATCAAATTATAAATTCAATGGAAATTATCATCAACACACTAGACCATTTGGAAGATAGAATCTCAGACAATGAAGACAAAATATTAATATTGAAAATACAGTTGACCATGCAGAGAAGATGATAGGATCCATGAACCAGAACTTCCAAGAATTATGGGATAACAGGAAAAGGTCAAATTTAAGAGTTATTAGTATAGATGAAGGAGAAGAGATGCAAACCAAAGGAATGCACACTCTTTTCAATGACATAATATCAGAACATTTACCAAACCTAAAGAATGAAATGGAAAAATCAAGTACAAGACTTATAGGACCCCAAAATTACAGCAGACCCTCAATAAGACACATTATAATGAAAATGACAAAAATACAGAATAAGGATAAAATCTTAAAGGCTGCAAGAGAAAAAAAGCAAACTATGTATAGGGGGTGTTGGGGGCTGTGTTATGTTGGCGCCCCGGGATGGCGCCTGATCACATAGGCAGTGAGGAGGTTAATTGACATAAGCACATTCAGGTGATTTTCTCATCCACGCACACAATGTATGCACATGTGTTCTCGAGCACTAATTGCCCTGCTCGGAGTGTCTCGCCTAATCTTTGCGTAAGAGGCGTGGCCCTGCTCTCCACCTCCTGGAGGTGATATAAGCGTAGGCGGAGTGAGACAGAGGCGCAAAGAGCAGCCATTAGCAGAAAAGCAGTAGAAGAAGACACACACGGAAGCAGCTAGGACACATGCGGCAGCAGCCAGAGGGAAAAACACGTGGCAGCAGCTAGTAGGGACACACAGCAGCCATTAGCAAAAAAGCAGCTAGACGCGGCAGCAGTGAGTAGGGGCAGTGGCGGAAGGCAGATCGCAGAAGGAGAACTGAGACGCATCACTAGGGCACCTTGGGTGGACGTACCCTTAGTTCACAGGATGCAGGACTTTAAGGTATAGCAAGTCTCTTCCTCTAAGCCCTAAGCAAAGCCTGTCTTTCTCTCAAAGTCTCTCTTAAGCAAAGTCTCTTTCTCTCTGATAAACAAAGTCTCTCTCTCTCTCCTCTCAAAGCAAGTAAACCTCATTTCCTCTATCCTCTATAAATGAACAAGCAAGAAAGCAGTGCACTAAAGAGAAAGATAGAAGTGCCTCAGTTTCCACTCCACCACCCATAAGACCCGTGCAAGTTGTTGCTGCAGGTGGTGACAAATATCCACAGATTTTGGAACCGCAAAGAGCCAGCGACAGGGGGAAATTGATTCAGATCTCAGCTAATTTCTCAACCCAGATCCTCAAATCTAGGAGGTCATGGAACAACATATTTCAAGCTCTGAAAGAAAATTGATGCCAACCAAGAATTTTATATCCAGCAAAATTAAGTTTCAGATTTGAAGATGAAATAAAAACCTTCCATGATAAATACAAATTAATAGAATTCACAATTAGAAAGTCTGCATGACAGAACATTATCAACAAAATATTCCATGAGGATAAAGTGAAAAAACAGTGAAAACCAATGAAGGGAGGAACTGTACTAAAGGAATAGTCAGTCAAAGTAGAAACTAAATCAAGGTAAAAACCAGAAATAAACCAAAATGACCAGGAATACAAGTCATATCTCAATAATAACCTTGAACATTAATGGCCTAAACTCTGCACTGCTTCAGATCCATACAACTAGATGGGAAAACACACAGCAATATGAAAAAACAGAACAAACTCGTCAATCAAGACATTGATTGGCAGATTGGATTAAAAAATAGGACCCAATAATATGTTGTCTCCAAGAGACTCACCTCATAAGCAAAGACATCTACAGACTAAAGGTGAAAGGATGGGAAAAAAATTTTCATTCATATGGATGATGTAAACATGATAGATAAAGTGGCTTGAAGTCCACTTTATCAGATAAAGTGGACTTCAAGCCAAAGTTAATCAGAAGGGACAAAGAAGGACATTTCATTCTACTGAAGGGAATTATACAGTGGCAAGACTTAACAATTGTAAATATTTGTGCCCTAAACAATGGAGCATCTATGTACATCAAACAAAACCTTCTCGATTTCAAGAATCAAATAGACCACCACAACACAATAATAATGGGTGATTTCAGCACACCTCTGTCACTACTAGACAGATCTTCCAAACAAAAACTGAATAAAGAAAATACAGAACTAATAATACAATTAATAATTTAGACTTAACAGACATATATATAGAATATTTCATCCATCGATGAGCAAATACACTTTTTTCTTGACAGCACATGAATCCTTCTCTAAAATAGACCATATTTTATGCCACAAAACAATTCTTAGTAAATACAAAAAATGGAGATAAAACCATGAATTCTACTAGATCATAATGGACTGAAATGATAAATAAACAATAAAATAAAAAATAGAAGCTATTCTACCACCTGGAGACTAAATAATACACTATTGAATGATGAATGGATAGTAGAAGAAAATGAAATTAAAACAATGCATAGAGATAAATGAGAACACTGGTACAACATACCAATATCTCTGGGACACTATTAAGGCAGTGCTAAGGGAAAAGCTCATTGCATTGAACTCATTCATTAAAAGAATAAAAAGTCAACAAATAAATGACCTAACATTACATCTCAAAGCCCTAGAAAAAGAACAAACCAACACCAAAAACAGTAGAAGACAGGAAATAATTAAAATCAGAGCTGAAATCAATGAAGTTGAAATAAAGCAATTGAAAACACTGACAAAACAAAAAGTTGGTTCTTCAAAAAAATAAATAAAATTGATAAACCCTTAGCCACACTAATGAAGAGAAAAAGAGAGAAAATTCAAGTTACTGAAATAAATGACAAAAAAAGAGAAATATCATAATGGGCACAACCGAAGTACAAAAGATAATTAGAAACTATTTTGAAGATTTATTATCCAATAACATAGAAAATATTGAAGACATCAACAAATTTTTAGAGACATATGACCTACCCTAACTGAATCAAGAGTTCATACATGCTTTAAACAGAATAATTTCAAGTAATGAAATAGAAAAAGCTATCAAAAGCCTACCAATTAAGAAATGTCCAGGACTGGATAGATTCTCAGTCAAGTTCTACAAGACCTTCAAAGAAGAATTAACACTGGTACTCCTCAAATTATTCCATGAAATAAAATAGGAGGGAACCCTTCCAAACTCGTTCTACAAGGCTAATATCACCCTGATACCAAAACGAGACAAAGACACATCAAGGAAAGAAAACTGCAGACTAATATCCCTGATGAACATGAAAATTTCAAACCAATGTCCCTGATGAACATAAATGCAAACATTCTCAAAAAAATTCTGGCAAATTGCATACAAGAACATTAAAAAGACAATGCACCACAATCAAGTGGGGTTCATCCCAGGGATGCAAGGTTGGTTCAATATACAGAAATCAATAAATGTAATTCATTATATCAATGGACTTAAAAACAAGAATCATATAATCATCTCAATAGATGCAGAAAAGGCATTTGATGAAATACAGCATCCCTTCATGTTCAAAACTCTCAAAAAACTAGGGACAGTAGGAATATACTTCAACATGGTAAAAGCCATGTATGCTAAACCAAGGGCAACATAATTCTAAATGGAGAAAAATTGCATTCCCTCTAAAAACTGGAATGAGACAAGGATGCCCTCTTTCACTACTTTTATTCAACATTGTCCTTGAAACTCTGGCCAGAGCAATTGGACAGAAGAAAGAAATTAAATGTATACAAATATACAAATAGGTAAAGAAGAACTCAAACTATCACTATTTGCCAATGACATGATTTTATATTTAGAAGATCCAAAATATTCCACCAAAAAGCTTCTAGAACTAATACAAGAATTCAGCAAAGTAGCAGGATATAAAATCAATACCCATAAATCAAACATGTTCCTATACATCAGTAATGAATCTACTGAAAGAGAAATTAAGAAAACTACCCCATTCACAGTAGCCTCAAAAAAAAAAAAAAAAAAAAAAAAAAAAAAAAAAAAAAAACTTGGGACTTGATCTAACAATAGAGGTGAAAGACCACTACAATGAAAACTACAGAACACTAAAGAAAGAAATTGATGAAGACCTTAGAAGATGGAAAGACCTCCTATGCTCCTGGATAGGCAGAATTAATATTGTCAAAATGGTCATACTTGTTGATTAATTGTATATCTTTCTACAGTGACACAGCTATATCAATGTTTGTTTATAGCAACTCAATTCACCATAGCTAAAATATGGAACCAACCCAAATGCCCTTCAACAGATGATTGGATAAAGAAAATGCAGTATATTTATGATGGAATATTACTCAGCTTTAAAGAAGAATGAAACGCTGGCATTTGCTGGTAAACAGATGGAGTTAGAGAATATCATGCTATGTGAAATAAGTCAAACCCAAAAAATCAAAGGCTGAAAGTTTTCTCTGATATGTGGATGCTAATTCACAACAAAGAGGGAGGGGGATAGTTACTTTATATAGATAGAGTTACTTTATATTAGGTAGAGGGGAGTGAAGGAAGGGTAAGTGGTATGGGGGAAGGAATGATAGTAGAGTGAAATAGACATTATTACCTCATGTACATATATGACTACATGACTGATGTGATCCTATAATTTGTATAATCAGAAAAATGAGAGATTATACTCCATTTATGTATGAGCTATCAAAATGTATGAATGCATTCTACTGTCATGTATAACAAATTGGAACAAATAAAAAAAAATTAAAAAATGCTCCTATTACCAAAAGCATAATACAGATTTAATGCAATTGTTTTTAAAATCTCAATGACATTCTTCATACAACTAGAAAAAGCAATCATAAAATTCATTTGGAAAAAAAAGAGACCAGAATAACCAAAACAATTCTCAGCAAGAAAAATGAAGCAGGAGGCATTACAATACCAGAACTCAATCTATACTACAGAGCTATAGTAATAAAAACAACATGGTGTTGGCATCGAAACAGACACATAGACCAATGGTACAGAATAGCAGACACAGAGACAAACCCACATAAATACAGTTTTCTCATACTAGACAAAGGTGCCAAAAACATTCACTGGAGAAAAGATAGCCTCTTCAACAAATGGTGCTGGGAAAAATGGAAAGCCACGTGTAATAAAATGAAATTAAACCTTTATCTTTCACTCTGCATGAAACTCAGCTCAAAGTGGATCAAAGACTTAGGCACTAGAACAGAGACCTTGCACCTACTGGAAGAAAAAGTAGGCCCAAATCTTCACCATGTTGGCCTAGGACCTGACTTCTTTAACAAGACCCCTAAAGGGCAAGAAGGAAATCAAGAATCAATAAATGGGATGGTATCAAACTAAAAAACTTCTTCTCAGCAAAAGAAATAATCAATAATGTGAAGAAAGAGACTATAGATTGGGAGAAAATCTTTGCCACATGCACCTCAGATAAAGAATTAATCTTTAGGATATATAAAGAATTCAAAAGACTTAACACCAAAACCTCAAAAAACCCAGTCAATAAATGGACCAAGCAACTGAACAGACACTTCACAGAAGAAGATATACAATTGATCAACAAATACATGAAAAAATGTTCAACATCTCTAGCAATTACAGAAATGCAAATCAAAACCAAATATTCATCTCACTCCAATCAGAATGATAATTATCAAGAATATAAACTACAAATAAATGTTGTTGAGGATATGGGGGAAAAGGGTACATTCATACATTGCTGGTAGGAATGCAAATTGGTGTAATCACTCCAGAAAGCAGTATGGAGATTCCTCAGAAAACTTGGAAAGGAACCACCATTTTACGCAGTTATCCCACTCCTCAGCATATACCCAAAGGACTTAAAATCAGCACACTACATCAACACAGCCACATCAATGTTTATAGCAGCTGAATTCATGATAACTAAACTATGGTACCAAACTTTGGTGTCCTTCAACAGAAAATGTGGTGTATATATATATATATATATATATATATATATATATATATATATTTATTTATTTATTTATTTATAAATATATATATTTATTTATCTCCATCATATATATATGATGGAATATTACTCAGCTTTAAAGAAGAATGAAATTATGGCATTTGTTGGCAAATGGATGGAACTGGAGAATATCATGCCAAGTGAAATAAGCCAAACCCAAAAAAACAAAGGCTGAATGATTTTCCTGATATGCTAATTCACAATAAGGCAGGGGATGCTACGGAAGAATAGAATTACTTTATATTAGGTAGAGAGGAGCGAAGGGAGGAGAAAGGGGTCTGGGGGTAGGAGAGATAGTAGAGTGAAACAGACATTATTACCTCATGTACATATATGACTACATGACCGATGTGATCATGTGTACAATCATAAAATAAGAAATTATACTCCATTTATTTATGATCTATCAAAATGCATAAAGGCATTCTACTGTCATGTATGACTAATTATAACAAATTTAAAAATTAACATATAAAAGAGAAGTTTAATTAGAGCCTTTGTCTTTTATTTCTATCTATCTATCTATACATACACACACACACACACACACACACACACACATATATATATATTAGTTGTAGGTGGACACAATCACAATGCCTTTATTTTATTTTATGTTTTATGTGTGCTGAGAGTGAACCCAGGGCCTCACTTGTGCTAGGTGAGCACTCTACCACTGAGTCACAACCCCGGCCCCCAGCCTTTGTCTTAATCTTCTATGTCTCTCTCTAATTTATTAAACACAAAGAATCTAGCTAGAATAGCTGTCTTAGTGTCCTTGTCTGCTGATTGTAACACCTAGGTGAATTCTGGGTTAGTTTAAACTGATTGTTTGTTCTCTTCTTTTGAAGTAGTATTTTCCTGCTTCTTTGTTTGCAGGTTTTGATTGGATGCCAGGTACTCTGAATTTTACTTTGTTGAATGCTAGGCATTTTTGTATTTCTAGAAATATTTTTGAGCTGTTTTGGGGGGAGATGCAGTTAAGTTATGGGGAAGCACTTTGATGCTTTCGGATCTTGCTTTTTAGATTTGCTTAGCAGGACTGGAGCAGAGCTCTGTGGATGGCTACTTTTTCATCATGACTCAGTAAGTCTCTTCTGTGACTTTACTAATGCGCCAGGAATCATGGGGTTTCTCCATGCTGGGTGGTGGGAGGAGGCACTACTCCTAGTCATATGTGGTTGCTGTGTACTTTATCATGACCTCAAATCCTTTTGGGCGGTTCTTTCTCCAGCTTCATGAAGTTCCTTCACATGCACGCACTGATCGTCATTTAGCTAAATACTTGAAGAAAACTCCTGGGATTTTCAGAGTGTTCTCTGAGTGCTGCTCTCTCCTCCCAAGGATTCTGCCCTAAGAATTCTAGCTGCCTTGGTCTCTCAGCCCCATCCTTCGACTCAGGGAGCCCCCAACACCCAGCCTGCATTTCCCTCCTTGAATTGCAACCTGAGAAGTCTCTTCAGTCAGGAAGCGGGGATAATCACAGTGCTCATCTCGCTTTTCTTTGCGCTCACAGGGATTCTTTGTTGCCTGGTGTTCAGTGCCCTAAAAACTTATTTTATACCTTTTGTCCATTTTCTATTTTTTAAACACCCTTATTTTATTTATTTATTCTTATGTGGTGCTGAGGATCGAACCCAGTGCCTCACACATGCTAGGCAAGGGCTCTACCACTGAGCTATACTCCCAGCCTTCCATTTTCTTTTAATCTAGGAAAGTAAGTATGACCCTGTTACTCCCATCTTGGCTAGAATCTGAAGAACCAATCTAATTTAAAAATATTTCCAAGAGGGAATCATTGTGGATTCTAAATGGCTATGGATTGTCTCAGGTAAAGGTCTAAAGGAGCCATTGGCAGTGTCCTTTGGGAGAGGCAACTAATGATGGTTCCCAACCTTTCTCCCAAAGGACTCAGTTTTCCCATATAAGCCATCTCTCTGTTTCACTCATCCTGAGCTGGGCTTGGATGAAGGTGATGCCCCAGCTGAGTTGCTGTTTTATTTATAAGTGGCAAATTACCACAGATTTATAGAGACACTCCCTGCTACTCCCCTTGGGGAGTTACAGGGGATGATAAGATCTAAAGACCATCAGCTGACTTGCATCAGCAAAGCTTGAAGTCATTTCTGATGTATTGAACTGTAAGGGTTGGAGTTCATAGGTTTCCGAGCCAAAATGAGATTCACATTCAGTGTAAATAAGAATTACTCTGCAATTCTGCTGTTTTGTTTCTTGACCCGGCACCTCCTGCAAAAATAGAAATGTCAGTGCCTGGTGGTGGTGGAGCATGCCAACTGATATTGTGACCCGAAGGACCAAGGAGCCTCTGGCTCCACAGCCAGCTGGCAGGCTGCCACTGCCAATGGGAAAATCATTCCTGTGTGATAAGACAGCAACAAATGCTTTGCCTGTGGCTGCGATTAAAGTGGGCTCTGCATTATGACAACAAGCTTCGCATAGCAGTCATTTTTGCTAAATATTCATATGCTTATTTATACTCCCCCAGGGCCCTGTCTGAAATCAGGGAGTTTAGAATTTCAGGCACAAACTATTTCCCTTTTTGGGAAGAAAAATTAGTGGACGCAGGCAGAGAGGAGTTTAGGGGTTGAGAAAGGGATGGGCCAATAGGAAATACAGGATTCTGTATTTAATCTTTAGAAGAGCTGTGTATTTCTCTGCATGCTCTGTAGAAGGGAGTCATTAATTGGGTATGGCATGTATCAGTTTAAACTCCATTCCTAGGAGGTTATATTTTTTTCCTAACTCAGAAGCCCATAAATGTGTATTGAAGGAATAAATAGATGAATGAATAATCAATAAACATGGTCCTCCAGGGCAGAGAATAAAAGTTGTCTTTGTAACCATAACATCTGAGCAGAGTTTCTGGCACATAGGAGAAACTCAAACCTATGTTTCAGGTTGGTTGATGAGTGATAAAAAGAAAAGAGGCAAGAAGAGAAGAGGGAGGGAGGGAGGAGGGAGGAAGGGAGAGAAGGTTTGAGAGCAGACAGATGGGCAGGCCATCTCAAGTCCCTGGACCAGTGCACCTGGTTGCCAAGAAGCAGCTTTGTTTGCATTCTCCAGCTGTTTGTTACACCTGCTTTGGGGCCATAAAAATCTCAGGCCCTTATGGTGAGCTTCTCTGCAATTTGTTAGCACCTTGTAATTTACAAAGCATCTCAAAGTTTTCCTGGTGTCACTGGCCACTAAGAAAATTTAGGATTTTAGTTTGGGGGCAGGTGGATTCCCATGCTTTGTGCTGGTTCTGATCTTTGTTATCCTTAGTCCCTAATATACCACTGCTCCCCCCACCCCCAGCTGGGGATGGTGTGCATGTGTGTGAGAGAGGGAGAGGGAGAAAGGGCAAGATGGAGAGGGTGAGGGGAAGAAGGGAGGAGGGAGAGGGAGGAAGAAGGAACGAGAGGTGCTACAAGACAGCTCTCTCAGCCGTCCTCTGAAAGCCCACCTGTGCATCCTTGGTTTCCACATACCATTCTACACTCAGGTGGAGTTCTGTTCCTGCTTAGGTCAACATACAAGCTTATGGACTTAAGTGGTCAAGAGTTGAAATGAATACTGGCAATTTATAGCATCTTGACACAAAGGTGTGAAAGAGAAATATGGACATTTCATCTCCCTTTAAATTGCTTTCAGTAGAATCAATGGACAAAATTCTTTCTAGGTCTTTCCTATGTGTAACAAACTAGGGACTGATATAAGAATCAAGAGCACTAGTCCCTGTCTTATCTCTGCCTCCAATTACCTCTCTGAATGTTGTCTTTTGGGCCCTGGTTTGCTTATCTGGGTAATGGGAGGGTTGTGCTACAGAATCTCAAAGGTCCTTCCCAGCTGTGACTCTTCTGATATCTAAGGAAGATTTGACCATCCCCATTCCGCTGAAGAGGCTGACTGTCTAGAACTTGCTGCTCTGAGAAGGGCTAGAGATGGAGGACTTGCAGAGTAACTATAGTCCCTAGGCTGGCCCCCTTTTGATTTTGTCAAGGCCAGCACATTGACTTGAGAGAAAGATAAATTGGTAGACACCAGAAGAACAGGAACTAAGGAAAAAAGTACCCAGTCCTGGAGAACAGGAGGATGCCTCTTGCCCTGCCTCCCCTGGTCCTCCCTGTAGGCACATGCACTTCACTCTGCAGTCTAGCCTTAGCTAGCCCGAGCCAAGGCAGGGATTACCCCGGTGTAGACCCCAAATCTGGTGTGACTAGTGGATAATAATAATAAAAAACAGATGATATACTCAACTGAATCTACATTCACAAACTTTGAAGTATCACATTTCTGTATTTAAAAAAATATTGTCTATCATCATCATGCCAAGATAATGAGGAACCCATCTTACTTATTACTGAGGTTCCATGCTGATTGCTATTGGGCAAAATGCAGAGCATTAGCATAACCATCCCACTTCATTGACTGGTTTCTGCAGAGACCTTTGTTCTAGTCCAATGGTAACTTCACATCTGGCGTCTCTACTCCTGCAACCATGGTGTTCTATGATGAGTCTCAGAGCCAGCAGTCAGGGTCCAGCTTTCCTGGGGCACCAGGTAGTGGTTCTTCCTAAGTCATGACACCTGTGGGGACTCTGCCAGAAAGTGGGGTGAGGGTTGCCCTGTTCCTGGGTCCTGAAAAACCTCAAATCTCTTCTCTTTCCTTTTGTCCAAAATTCGTTACTTACTCTCCTTTCCCTTCTCAGGAGCATCTGTTCAGCAAGTTTAGATATTTAAATCTAGGAGAGACTTCAAGAAATTTCTGTTCGAGGCCTTTAGAAGAAAAACTTAGATGCAAGGAAGGAGCATATATTTTAGTTAAGGTCAACGCTCAGTGACTATGACAAGAGACTCATGGTGCAACCACTCTGGAAAGATGTATGGAGATTCCTCAGGAAACTTGGAATGGAACCACCATTTGACCCAGCTGTTCCACTCCTTGGTTTATACCCAAAGGACTTAACATCAGCATACTACAGTGATGCAGTCACATCAATGAATGGCAGCTAAATTCACAATAGTTAAGCTATGGAACCAACCTAGATGTTCTTCAATAGATGAATGGATAAAGAAAATGTGATATATCACACACACACACACATATATATACATGATAGAATATTACACAACTTTAAAGAAGAATGAAATTCTGACATTTTCTGGTAAATGGATGGAGTTAGAGAATATCATGCTAAAAGATATAAGCCAAACCCAAAAAACCAAAAGCTGAATACTTTCTCTGATATGAGGATGCTAATTCACAATAATGGGGACAGATAGGGAAGAATAGAGTTACTTTATATTAGGTAGAGGGAAGTGAAGGGAGGGGAAGGGGTATGTGGGAAGGAATGGTAGTAGAGTGAAACAGACATTATTACTTCATGTACATGTATGACTGCATGACTGTCATGATCCTATAATATGTATAATCAGAGAAATGAGAGATTACACTCCATTTATGTATGATCTATCGAAATGTACAAATGCATTCTACTTTCATGTGCAACTAATTAGAACAAAAAATAAATAGAAATTTTTTTTAAAAAGTGCAATGACATGAATGGCAGCCTGAAGGGAACCGCTAGGCTGGCCGTGCCTGGTCTCCAAGTGGTCAACAGGATGCAGGCTCCTTCTACCTTCTCATCCTACCCCCCCAGGGGGTTGTCCCTGTCTGTGACCAGCCCTCAGAAAGGGGAGAGAGAGTCAACCCAAGGTAGGTAACTTGTCTTTAAGGACACAATCTAGAAGCTATTGTGTCACTTCTTTTTCTAACCATTAACGAAACTAATTCACAAACCCATATGTAGCTCAAAAGAGACACGGTCCTGGGTCTTCAATTCTAGTACTAAGAAGAAGGTACACTATATAGGGGAGAAAATTAGGGCCATCTGCTGAAAATAAAAATATCTGATGAACATTTAAGGAGAAGAAATTGTAGAATAGCATTTTAACAAATTATCCTGTTATTTTCGTCCACAGCATTATCAGCCTTCTCTCATTATTGAGGGTCAGTTATGTATTCATTCTGTCAGATTTATATGCATTATCTCTAGCCCTTCGCGATAATTCTGCAAGGAAATTATAGCATTTGTGTTATTTGGGGCTCAGTGGTGACTTTTCCCTGTGTACATTTCAAGAAGCAAAATTCTTCTCTGTATAATTTGGGATTAGGCTTGGCCACTAGAGAATCTGGATGAGATTTGGACGATAGAAGTAGCCGCCATTTCTTCGTGAGGCCTGGCAGCGGCGCGTGCACATTGACCCCGGTCTGCTGGCTCCCCTTGCTGCATGGGGCAGCTTCCAGGCCCCCAGCCCCTCCCTCTCCCACTGGATTTTCTCCTTCGATTCCCGAGATCTGGTCCAGGTATGCATGCAGTTCCACAGTGAAGAGCTCTGGTTTCTCCCAGAGGTCACACTGGCCATGAAGATTGGAAGTAGCTTCCTGTATGTTCCAGTCTGTTCCATGAGTTCCATTTGTCTTCCTGGGTCAGAGTTTGCCCTTACTCTCCCCTAGCTTTCCTTCCTGCCTGCCAGCCAGGCACAGAAGCAGTAGCCTTCCATAGATTTCTCCACACATCCCACCATTGTGTAAGATGGAAACCCAATAATAAATCCCTTATCCTACAACATTCCTAGCAGCTCAGCCTTTCTAATCAAATCCTGACTGAGAGACACATTCTGGTTGCATATTGCCTGTGTTCAGAAAGGGTGATTTATTTTAAGGATGGGGGAGAGTCTAATGGAACCCAAGTGTGGGAACACAGTTGGGTCACAGGGAGGGAAAGATCTTCCGCATTAAAACCAACAACACATAAACCCTTCCCTTTCCCATATCCTATTCTTTATCCTTTACTCTGCTTTTGAGCGCCCCTTCAAATGCAAGAATTGTTGGTACTTCTTCTGCATTTCTTTTTTTTTTAATTTTTAATTTTTTTCTTTTTAGTTATACGTGATAGTGGAATGTATATTGACATATTATACAAACATGCCATTTAACTTTCCGATCTTGTGGTTGTACATAATGTGGAGTTACATTGTTTATATTCATATATAAACATAGGCAAGTCGTGTCCAATTCATTCTACTGTCTTTCCTATTCCCATCCTCTTTCCCTTCCTTTCATTCCCCTTTGTTCAATCTAAAGTATTTCTATTCTTCCCTCCCCACCCCTTATTGTATGTTAGCATTCACATATCAGAGAGAACATTCAGTCTTTGGTTTTGGGGGATTGGCTTATTTCACTTAGCATGATATTCTCCAACTCATCCATTTACCAGCAAATGCCATAATTTCATTCTTATTTGTGGATTGATAATATTCTATTGTGTGTATATATACCACAGTTTCTTTATCCATTCATCATTGAAGGGAATCTAGGTTGGTTCCAAAATATAGCTATTGTGAATTGAGCTGCTGTAAACATTGATGTGGCTGTGTCACTGTAGTGTGCTGATTCTAAGTCCTTTGGGTATAAACCGAGGACTGGGATAGCTGGGTCAAATGGTGGTTCCATTCCAAGTTTTCTGAGGAATCTCCACACTGCTTTTCATAATGGTTGCACCAATTTGCATTCTCACAAGCAATAAATGAGTGCACCTTTTCCCCACATCCTCGCCAACATTATTTATCATTGCTTATATTCTTTATAATTGTCATTCTGATTGGAGTGGGATAGAATCTCAGTGTAGTTTTGATTGCATTTCTGTAATTTCTAGAAATGCTGAACATTTTTTCATATATTTGTTGATTGATTATATTTTATTCCTTTGTGAAGTGTCTGTTCAGTTCCTTAGCCTATTTATTCTCTGCCTGGGTTATTTGTTTTTTCGGTGTTAAGTTTTTTGAGTTCTTCATATATCCTGGAGATTAAGACACCATGTGCGGTGCAGGTGGCAAGATTTTTCTCCCATTCTGTGGGCTCTCTCTTCACATTCCTTTGCTCTGAAGGAGCTTTTTAGTTTGATACCCATCCCATTGACTGATTCTTGATTTTACTTCTTGTGCTTCAGGTGTCTTGTTGAGGAACTCAGGTCCTAGGCCACCATGATGGAGATTTGGGCCTACTTTTTCTTCCAGTAGGCTCGGTACTCCTGCATTTCTTTCACTAATTCTTCACCAACCCTCTGAAAACTGGCTCTAGTTCATAACATCACCATCATCAAAAGCAAGGTGTATTTCACACCTTCAGTGTTGCTGATGTCAAGTTCTCTGGAGGATCCAGGATGCCCCTCCTGCATTCCTCTTTGGCCCCAGCTACTAGGAGTGATGAGAGCAGCTTCTCTTTCTCTCCATTCCTGTCTCCTTCCAACCCTTTCCATGGTGTCAATTCCGAAGAGCCCCTTGGTAATTATCTTGAAAACCAAAATTGGTCTCAGCATCTGCTTTCTTAGGAAGCTAGCCTTGGATACCTTCCTCTTCAAATGCTCCTCCTTTTACTTCTCTTAGGAGTCCACTTTACTGCTTTCTCTTGGTCCTTCTACTGTTCTGACCAGCTCCTATCTGTCTCTTTGTAGGCTTTCAGTTTCTTCCCTGTCTTTCCTAGGAAGGAATTTTGGCTTGGGGATGTAGCTCAGTGGTAGAGTGCTTGCCTAGCATGTACAAGGCCCTGAGTTCAATCCCTGGCACCACAAATAATAATAATAAATAAAAGTTTAAAAAGGAGCTTTCCATTTCTCTTCCCAGGAGAATTTATCCATTGCTGTTTTCAAATTTCATCTAAGTGTTGCTGATCACACTCCCAACTTATGTGTCCAACCCGACTACTTTGTAGGGTTCTGAGTCTCTTATGGTCAATATCCAATTTCCTCCTTGACAACTGCTCTTAGATAACTATTTATAGGCACTTCAAATTTGACATTTTGAAAGCTAGACTATTTCCTTTCCCCAGAAGCCTGTTTCTCCACCCGAGTTTTCCAGCTCAGTAGACTGCATCCATTATAAGATTCAAATCAGACACCTGGCTTCATCTAGGATTCTCTCCAGTCTTGGTCCCTACCATCGTTCAGCAAGTGCTATCTTTCATGTCTGGTTCTAACCATGCAGCTGGTACAAAGACTCCAGAATTTCTCTAGACTTCTGCTCCCTGGTTCCATGCTAGGAATATGATGGAAATGTCATCTGGAGGCAGGCAGGTATTGAACACACCCGGATCAGCTCCCAAAGTCCTCTTTTGGTCTCTAACAGAGGCACAGAGAAATGCAACAGATCTGAGGCTCCTCGATGTGTTGTTATCATTTTGATAATAAAACTATGTTTTCTAATCCAGGATGTTGCCTAGGGATTGCTGCCATCGGTCACTTTTATTAACCAGGTGTACCCATATGCATATACAATTTGTGTTAATACAGACAGTGGTACATTTCTGTTTGTTTTGTCCGCAGTCCTTGTTTTCCAGGAATCAAGAAGAGGAAAACTTGAGATTTACAGTACGAAAGCAAGCAAACAGAAATATGGTGCAAACTCTTCTACAAACAATGTGGTCTATCAAATATTTACCGAACACTCGCTTCCTACCAGGTACTCTGCTCGATGCTGTGAGGGGGTTCACTGGCAAACAAAACATCATTCCCGTGGTTCCACAAAATAGTTAAGAAAACAAAACACAACAAGTGAACCAGTAGTAAGAGAGAATTGTTTGGGGGCTTTGCTTATAAAATTAATACAGAGAAATTATATGTTAGGATTGCTTCTAAACAATGCTCTGCGAGTAATTATAAGCACAGCCAGGTCTGAGCAATAGGAAAAGATCTCGAGATTGTTTTTAGCCCAGTGGGGGATGTATCTCTGTAAACATCAGCACCTCAGCTGTTCATTTCCATGGCAACTGAAAAGTCTAGGGGAGTAATAACATTGATACTTATCAGAGTGATTAGAATAATAATAGCATATGCTGAGGTTAACCATGTTTTAGGCACAGGAGATATACCTTGGTAGTATTATCTCATTTAACCTCACAACAACTCTGTGAGTTAGAGAGTATTACTGAGGTTCAGAGAGAAAGTAGATGGTCTCATCCTGGAAGTGGTAAAAGAATGGACTTGCCCCAAGGTCTGTTTGGCTACAACTGAGGCATCCTGAACAAAGTCAAGATGTGACCTCGCCTAATCCCTTAGCACTTTCTTTGGAGGGGAGGAAAGAATTCAGGAAGACTTAAGTTGAATTCTGTGGGAGAAGAGGTAGTCTGAGGACAGAAGAGCAGCATAAATCCCTTCAGGTACATTCCACCAACAAACATACGGGGAAAAGGAAAACTTTGTAGGTGTGTGTTACTCACAGATTGCTAGAAAGTCAACTTTTCCTTCAAAGACATTCCTGAACATAGTGTTAGTATGCATTGTACAGAGTGGATAAAGAAAGAAATGCAGAGGGTTGTTTTTTCTAACCCTTGTTGGGAGGATATATGTAAGGGTGGTCTCGTTTTTAAAGGTGAACTCACAAATTCAACAAGTAATGGAGAAAGCTGAATTTTAATTTCTAAAATAAATGAATGAAACCCTCACGTGGGAATCTGTTACCCACCTAGCAGAATGCCTTGGGAATTTCCAGGAGCAGGACTGGGCTGCAGCTGACTTGCACTAGCTTGAAAGAGCTGTTGTTAAATTTACAGGAATTTCCCAAACAGGTTGACATTATGTTGTCGGCTTGAAATCAGCATGTTGGGAGTTTTTACACTTTGGAAATCAATAAATGATATAAATCCCCCAGAGAGCTGCTCATTAGGTATTTACCAGCATGCCACTGCCTAGCATCCGGGTTTTAATAAGCACCCTTCACCTACTTCAGCGACCTTGGTAGAGCTAATGGGGGGAAAACTGAGAGTAGAGTGGAAGTAAAGAAGGAAGATGGGCAATATAGAAATAGAGTAAGTGATAAACATGCTACAGACGGTGACTCCAGCATCTGGCTGCACGTGAGAGGTCCCCGGGAACTTTTAGAAAGAGAGACTTCAACATCTAGAGAAGCACCTGGCATATTTGACCCTTGGAGCAGATGAACACCTCTCTCCTCTGTGTGACAAAGTTATTTTAATAATTAAGTAATGCTAACAGATTAACTTAGCATTTTTTACTGACTGTATTACATAAACTTTATGAATTGTTATGTAATATACAATTTGTGTTAGATGTAATAAAACGAAAATGTTGTTTTCTTGACTCAGCTTTAGTTTATAAATAGTTAGCAATTAAAATGAAGTTCAACTTTTGATTTAAAAATATTACTCAACAAAGTAAATCCTGTATGAAGCAAGATACACCCTTGGCAAAATACAATATTGTATCTCTTGCTTTTTGTTCTGCTGCACAGTTTTAAATCTGAAACACAAATTAAAAAACCTCCTGATGATTGCATAGAATGACAATTGAAGAAACTCAAGTTCGGTTTTTTAGTCTTGACTAAGACTATTGCCCTGTGTTATTCCTGTTTATTTAAAATGTACTGGTTAAATATAGGAAAATGTAGTACCATGGGTATTGAGGACATAAACTAAGCTCGAAGCAAATTTAAACTTTCACTGCTAAAAACTTTCTTCAAATGAACGCGTGCAGTTGGGACTGAGTGCTGGGGCTGATGGTTTAACTGAGGGGTCTCCAAATTTACTTCCACGTACTCCATGGTGCTTATTCAAGGATAAGTAATAATGTGCATTTTGAATCTTGTATGAATGTTATTTAAATTCAACAGTAAGTGCTTGGAACAGAGTAGGCCCAAACAGACTTTTTTGGGAAAAAAGTATTTTATCACTGACATTGTTTAGATCAGTAGCACATGGTGATAAAAGAAAGCAGACTGACTTTTCGTTGGTTCTATTATTGTTCTTTACATTCTCAAGACACCTACCTACTGCCCGCACCTGGGGGTACTGTTTCCCCTTCCCTGCCCTTGGCCTATCATGCCTATACACCACCTCCAACAAAAGTATTTAGAGTGTCTTGAGAGTGGGGAGTTGATGACTATTTTTGCAAAATTCTCTTTCGTGTGATTCTAAGGATCAGCCAGGTTTGAGAGCTACTGGCGTGGGAACAACAGGGACAGAAATACGAGTTGAAATCAAGGGAGGAGGTTGAAACACCCAGGGAGCTGCTTGGGTCTCCACATTCTAAAAACGCCACCCTTAGCTGCAATGATTGACAGATACGCCATCATTGAGAACAATCATATTAAAAGAACCTCCAAATGCAACTGTAGAAAGTTCTTCTCTCGTATCATGAGAAAAATACCCAGCACATAGATACTTAACATCTTAAGAAAAGAAAGTCTACCCCTTTATTTAATGACAAATTAGGAATCTTTTTTAAAAAAAATATTTCTAATTTAAAATTTCATATCAACTGAATGTTTATCCTTTTTGGTTGCTTTGTTTCCTCCCTTGACCATATCAGAAATCTGTTCTCAAAAAAGTCAGAATTTTTTTTGATTGTCATATCCCTATGGATGGGCTTCCTTCCTAAAGACCAGACTAAAGGCCAAATCTGGCAATAGCGACACAGCCTTATATCATGTGTTCTCCCTTTGATCCTGACACTGCTACCTCTCTGAATGTATCCCACTTATTCCATTCCAGCCACAGTGGCCTCCTGCTATTCTACCTCAGGACCTTTGCATAGGCTGTTTTCCCTGCCTGGAATACTCTGCCCTCAGGAATCTGCATGACTTTCTCATTTGCCTCCTTCACATTTGTATTCAAATCACTCATTGATATGAAAGAGCTTTAGATATTTTATTTATTTTTAATTTTCTCTGCTATATTTTTAAAGGCAGAATTTCTAAGTAATATTTAGTACAGTATTTCCAGTGCTTAGTCTCTATCTTGCCCTTAGCTGGCATTTAATAAGCATTTGTTGAATGGACAAACGAATCAAAATGCACTTGAGGGGGTTTTCAAGATGGCGGCCTAGAGGGTGGCTGCATTTCATGTTGCTCCAGGACTCAGGATTCAAAAGAGGAGATATTGAGACACTTGGGACCAACTCAAAGCAGCCGGGTGACTCTCACCCGTTGGGAAGGCGTCCCGGATGGGACAGTGGTCCCGGAACGCAGGGAACTTTGTGAAGTAGAGCTGCTGGCGAGACACCCCTCCCCTCCGCTGGAGCAGTGAACTCGGACAACTGGGAGCGCAGTAAAGGAGGCCACTCGGCACAGCGCTGGGACTCGGAGCAACCACTGGGGCTCCGGTGGCTGCCCAGGGGAGGAGTGGTGAGGAGAGCTGTGTGGACTCAGAACACCGGGGCCTGCCCTGAGGACGAGGAGGAGGAAGAGGAGCGCGGCCGCTTGGATTCGGGGTGACTACACCAGAGCTACAGGTGGTTGCCAGAGGAGGGGCTGCGTGGCGAGCTGTTTGGACTCAGAACACTTCTGAACACCGGGGCCTGCCCGGAGGAGCAGGAGGAGGAGGAGGAGGAGCGCGGCGGGGCGTTTGGACTCGCAGTGACTGCATTAGCGCTCCAGGCGGCTGCTCAGAGGAGAAGGCGAGTGGTGAGTTGTTTGGACTTAAAGTGACAGCTCCTGAACACAGGGGGGCTGCCTGGAGGAGAAGCGTGGTGGGACGCTTGGTCTTGAGTGGCCGCACCAGAGCTCCGGGCAGTTGCCCAGAGGACCTGTGCTGCGGGTCACGTTGACTCAGAGCCACTCAGAGCGACCGCTCCTGAACACCCGGGGGGTTATCTGGAGAAGGAGGAGGAACGGGGAGGGTCACTTCAACTCGGAGTGATTGATTGCCCAGGGCTACGGGTGGTTGGTGGGAGGAGGAGGCACGAAGTGAGTTTCTTGGACTCCTAGTGACCGCACCGGAATACTGGGCGGCTGTCTGGAGGAAGAGGCGTGTGGCGGGTCTCGGGACTCACAGTGATTGTACGGGGCCCCAGGTGGCTACTCAGAGGAGGGGCCGCATAGCCAGGCGATTAAGTGCAGGGTCCCAGGATCTAGGAGGCTTCTGGGTGGAAGAGCCGCACAGAGACAGGCTTAGGGCGGAGCGAAGGTTCCAGGCCTGCGGGCAGATTCTCTGAGGAGGGGCAGCCTAAGGAGATTCATCTGCGAAGGGTGAGGCTCCCAGGCCCAGGAGGTAGGGCCAGGCCCCTGGGAACTTTGCACAGGAAGGCAGCCCAGCCCAGGCGGTAGCTGTAAATTGAGGGGAACCTCTAGGAGGGAACTGACCAGCGAGACCTCCCCACCGGGTGAGTCTTCCCTGGCGGGTGAGGTTTCCCCACAAGGACGGTAAAACCAGAGACTCAGGCCCAAACAGGCCTTGCCTCAGCCCGCAGCCTAGGTCCCCTTTGGATGACCATTGGTCAACAAGTGGAGGCACCTCTGCCCACTAGCAGGGATTATACCCCACCTGAAGGCCACCACTCCTAGAGAGGCAGATTCCTTGTGGAGCACCGCATTATCAACTTCCTCCAAGACTTCAGCCTACTGAAGGCTAAGGGGGGATATATATAGAAATCTTCAGGGACATTGTAAGTCAATAGAGGAAATCTGCAATATCTCAGCGGTCCACTGATACCTGAACAATATGAGAAAACAAGGAAAGAAAATGCTGCAAACAAATCTAGATGTTACATCAATAAAACCCAATGACAGCATGGCAGAAGAAATGACAGAAAAGGAGTTCAGAATGTACATAATTAAAATGATCAGAGAAGCAAACGATGAGATGAAAGAGTAAATGCAAGCATTGAATGATCGCACCAATCGACAGTTAAAAGAGCAAATACAGGAAGCAAAAGATCATTTCAATAAAGAGTTAGAGATATTGAAAAAAAACCAAACAGAAATCCTTGACATGAAGGAAACAATAAACCAAATTAAGAACTCCATAGAAAGCATATCCAATAGGATAGAACACCTGGAAGACAGAACCTCAGACATTGAAGACAAAATATTTAATCTTGAAAACAAAGTTGAACAAACAGAGAAGATGGTAAGAAATCATGAACAGAATCTACAAGAACTATGGGATATCATGAAAAGGCCAAATTTAAGGATTATTGGGATTGAGGAAGGCCTAGAGAAACAAGCCAAAGGAATGAACAATTTATTCAATGAAATAATATCAGAAAATTTCCCAAATCTGAAGAATGAAATGGAAAATCAAGTTCAAGAGGCTTATAGGACTCCAAATACACAAAATTACAACAGACCCACACCAAGGCACATTATAATGAAAATACCTAACATACAAAATAAAGACAGAATTTTAAAGGCTGTGAGAGAAAAGAACCAAATTACATTCAGGGGGAAACCAATACAGATATCAGCAGATTTTTCAATCCAGACCCTAAAAGCTAGAAGGGCCTGGAACAACATTTTTCAAGCCCTGAAAGAAAATGGATGCCAACCATGAATCTTATACCCACCAAAACTTACCTTCAAATTTGACGATGAAATAAAATCCTTCCATGATAAACAAAAGCTAAAAGAATTTACAAAAAGAAAGCCAGCATTACAGAACATTCTCAGCAAAAAATTCCATGAGGAAGAGATGAAAAACAAAGAAGCAAATCAGCAAAGGGAGGAATTATCCTAAAGGAATTGTCAAATAAAGGAGGAAACAAGTTGTGTCAAACAAATAAATAAATAAAATTTAAAAAATGAACCAAATGACCGGGAAACCAAATCATTTCTCTATAATAACCCTGAATGTTAATGGCCTGAATTCATCAATCAAAAGACATAGACTGGCAGATTGGATTAAAAAGAAAGATCCAACAATATGTTGCCTGCAAGAGACTCACCTCATAGAAAAAGATACCCATAGACTAAAGGTGAAAGGATGGGGAAAAACATACCATGCACATGGACTCAGCAAAAAAGCTGGAGTATCCATCCTCATTTCCGATAATGTGGACTTCAAGCCAAAGTTAGTCAGAAGGGATAAAGAAGGTCATTTCATACTGCTTAAGGGAAGCATGAATCAGCAAGACATAACAATCATAAACATCTATGCCCCAAACAGTGGCTCATCCATGTATGTCAAACAAATCCTTCTCAATTTCAGAAACCAAATAGACCATAACACAATAATACTAGGTGATTTTAACACACCTCTCTTACCACTGGACAGATCTTCCAGACAAAAATTGAACAAAGAAACCATAGATCTCAATAACACAATCAATAATTTAGACTTAACGGACATTTATAGAATATACCATCCAACCAAGAGCGAATACACTTTCTTCTCAGCAGCACATGGATCCTTCTCTAAAATAGACCATATATTATGCCACAAAGCTAATGTTAGCAAATACAAGAAGATAGAGACACTAGCATGTATTCTATGAGATCATAATGGATTGAAGTTAGAAATAAATGAAAGAGTAAAACACAGAAACTATTCCAACATCTGGAGATTAAACAATATGCTATTATATGATGAATGGATAACAGAAGATATTAGGAAGGAAATTAAAAAATTCTTAGAGGTAAATGAGAACAAAGAAACATCATATCAAAATCTCTGGGACACTATGAAAGCAGTACTTAGAGGGAAATTTATTTCATGGAGCGCATTTAATAAAAGAAGTAAAACTCAACAAATAAATGACCTAACACTGCAGCTCAAAGCTCTAGAAAAAGAAGAAAAGACCAGCACCAAAAGTAGTAGAAGACAGGAAATAGTTAAACTCAGAGCTGAAATCAATGAAATGGAAACAAAAGAAACAATACAAAAAATTGACAAAATAAATAGTTGGTTCTTTGAAAAAATAAACAAAATTGATAAACCTTTAGCCACACTAACAAAGAGAAGACGAGAGAAAACCCAAATCACTAAAGTTCGGAATGAACAAGGAAATATCACAACAGACAGGATTGAAATACAAAACATAATTAGAAGCTATTTTGAAAATCTATACTCCAACAAAATAGAAAATTTTGAAGACATCAACAGGTTTCTAGAGACATATGAATTGCCTAAACTGAACGAGGAGGACATAAACAATTTAAATAGACCAATTTCAAGTACTGAAATAGAAGAAGTCATCAAAAGCCTACCAACAAAGAAAAGTCTGGGACCAGATGGGTTCTCAGCCGAGTTCTACAAAACCTTTAAAGAAGAGCTCATTCCAATACTCCTCAAATTATTCCATAAAATAGAAGAGGAGGGAACCCTCCCAAACTCATTCTATGAAGCCAATATCACCCTGATACCTAAACCAGACAGAGACTCATCAAGGAAAGAAAATTTCAGACCAATATCCTTAATGAACATCAACGCAGAAATTCTCAACAAAAGTTTAGCAAATCGCATACAAAAACATATTAAAAAGATAGTGCATCATGATCAAGTGGGTTTCATCCCAGGGATGCAAGGTTGGTTCAACATCAGGAAATCAATAAACGTAATTCACCATATTAATAGACTTAAAGTCAAGAATCACATGATTATTTCAATAGATGCAGAAAAAGCATTTGATAAAATACAGCACCCCTTCATGCTCAAAACACTAGAAAAAATAGGGATAGTGGGAACATTCCTTAACATTGTAAAGGCCATTTATGCTAAGCCCATGGCTAATATCATTCTAAATGGTGAAAAACTGAAAGCATTCCCCCAAAAAACTGGAACAAGGCAGGAATACCCTCTTTCACCCCTTCTATTCAACATCGTTCTTGAGACTCTGGCCAGAGCAATTAGACAAACCAAAGAAATTAAAGGGATACAAATTGGAAAAGAAGAACTCAAACTATCCTTGTTCGCTGATGACATGATTATATATTTAGAGGAACCAGGAAATTCCACCAGAAAACTCTTAGAACTCATAAGTGAATTCAGTAAAGTAGCAGGTTACAAGATCAATGCCCATAAATCCAACGCATTTTTATACATAAGTGATGAATCTTCAGAAAGAGAAATTAGGAAAACTACCCCATTCACAGTAGCCTCGAAAAAAATAAAATACTTGGGAATCAATCTCACAAAAGAGGTGAAAGACCTCTACAATGAGAACTATACAGCACTAAAGAAAGAAATTAAAGAACACCTTAGAAGATGGAAAGATCTTCCATGTTCTTGGATAGGAAGAATTAATATTGTCAAAATGGCCATACTACCTAAAGTGCTATACAAATTCAATGCAATTCCAATTAAAATCCCAATGACGTACCTTACAGAAATAGAGCAAGCAATTATGAAATTCATCTGGAAGAATAAGAAACCCAGAATAGCTAAAGCAATCCTTAGCAGGAAGAGTGAAACAGGGGGTATTGCAATACCAGATCTTCAACTCTACTACAAAGCAATAGTAACAAAAACGGCATGGTATTGGTACCAAAATAGAAAGGTAGATCAATGGTACAGAATAGAGGACATGGACACAAACCCAAATAAATACAATTTTCTCATACTAGACAAAGGTGCCAAAAATATGCAATGGAGAAAAGATAGCCTCTTCAACAAATGGTGCTGGGAGAATTGGAAATCCATATGCAACAGAATGAAACTAAACCCATATCTCTCACCATGCACGAAACGAAACTCAAAATGGATTAAGGACCTCGGAATCAGACCAGAGACCCTGCAGATTATAGAAGAAAAAGTAGGTCCAAATCTTCACCTTGTTGGTCTAGGACCAGACTTCCTTAACAGGACTCCCATAGCACAAGAAATAAAAGCTAGAATCAACCACTGGGATAGATTCAAACTAAAAAGCTTTCTCTCAGCAAAGGAAACTATCAGCAATGCGAAGAAAGAGCCTACAGAATGGGAGAATATCTTTGCCAATCATACTTCAGATAGAGCACTAATCTCCAGAATCTATAAAGAACTCAAAAAACTCTACTCCAAGAATTCAAATAATCCAGTTGACAAATGGGCTAAGGAAATGAATAGACACTTCACAGAAGAAGATGTACAAGCAATCAACAAACATATGGAAAAATGTTCAACATCTCTAGTAATAAGAGAAATGCAAATCAAAACCACCCTAAGATTCCATCTCACCCCAATTAGAATGGCGATTATCAAAAATACAAGCAACAAGAGGTGTTGGCGAGGATGTGGGGAGAAAGGTACACTCATACATTGCTGGTGGGGCTGCAAATTAGTGCAGCCACTCTGGAAAGCAGTGTGGAGATTCCTTAGAAAACTTGGAATGGACCCTCCATTTGACCCAGCTATCCCACTCCTTGCCCTATACCCAAAGGACTTAAAATCAGCATACTACAGAGACACAGCCACATCAATGTTGATAGCTGCTCAATTCACAATAGCCAGACTGTGGAACCAACCTAGATGCCCTTCAATTGATGAGTGGATAAAGAAGCTGTGGTATATATATACAATGGAATATTACTCAGCCATAAAGAATGATAAAATTATGGCATTTGCAGGCAAATGGATGAAATTGGAGAATATCATGCTAAGTGAGATAAGCCAATCTCAAAAAACCAAAGGACGAATGATATCGCTAATAAGTGGAAGATGACACATAATGGGGAGGAGAGAAGGGTTAGTGTTAGGGTTAGAGTTAGGGTTAGGGAGGGGGGCAAGTATGGAAGAAGGAAGTACTGTATAGAGGGTAAAGAAGGGTGGGAGGGGTAGGGGGAAGGGAAAAAAATAACAGAATTAATCAAACAACATTACCCTATGTAAATTTATGATGACACAAATGGTATGCCTTTACGCCATGTACAAACAGAGAAACAACATGTATCCCATTTGTTTACAATAAAAAAAAATGCACTTGAATGATAATAATAATAATAACAACAATAATAGTAATAATCATTGACTTACAAAAAGTCTCCTTTGTCCCAATCCTTCTTACTCAATCACACTTCTAGAGGGAACCACTTAGAATTCCTAAAGCTTTCTTCTGCTAATTGCCCCTATATCTCTGAATAACATGTTCCTACTTAAATTTTTTGATATTCAATTTCAGCCTCACCTACTGACCCCTGCTGTGATAGAACTGGATTTGATTTGCTTGCACTTTCTTAATCATCCCAATGCAGTTACTATGGCTATTTTTAGTTTTTTATTGATTATACTGGTAACTTACTTACACTAAGCCATGTTTATTTTCATTTCTTTGATACAGTATCCATCGTCTCCTCAGTTTCTGAGATGAAGATATCGGCCCCTTATTTTTTCCACCTCTCTCTCTCTCTCTCTCTCTCTCTCTCTCTCTCTCTCTCTCTCTCTCTCTCTCTCTCTCTCTCTCTTTCCTTCCCTCCCTTTCTTCCTTCGTTTCTTTTTTGGTACCAGGGATTGAACTCAGGGGCACTCGAACAATTGAGCCACATCCCCAGTCTTTTGTATTTTACTTAGAGACAGGGTCTCACTGAGTTGCTTAGTGCCTCCTTTTTGCTGAGGCTGGCTTTGCACTGTTGATCCTTCTGCCTCAGCCTCCCAAGTCACTGGGATTACGGGCCTGCGCCACCAAACCTGGCTCCACTCACCTCTTTGTTATCCACTATTATGGTTTAGAGGTAAAGTGTCCCCCAGAAGCTCACATGTGAGACAATGCAAGAACATTTGGCGGTGAAATGATTGGGTTGTGAGACTCTTATCCCCTGATGGGGATTAACAGTGGTTAACTGGAGGCGGGTAGTGTGTGGCTGGAGGAGGTGGGCTTTGGGGGTGTGGCTATGGGATATATATTTGTATCTAGCTGTAGAGACTCTCTGCTTCCTGATCCCATGTCAGCTGCTTCCCTCCTCCACGCTCTTCTGCCATGATGTTCTGCCACACTTGGGCCCAGAGTAAATGGGGTCACCATTAATGGACCCAGACCTCTGCAACCATGAGCCCCACATAAACTTGTCCTCTTCTAAAATTGTTCTTGTTAGGTCTTTTGGTCACAGCAATGAAAAAACAGACTAAAACATTTGCCTCCCAGCTTTCATGACTTTTCTGATGTATTAGTTTTTATCATCACAATGTGACTTGGATTTTAAAATCCAATTACCACAATCTTCAAAAGAACCTCCAGGAAAGTGTGGCTGGTACTAAACAACACTTCACTTTCCTCTGGTCTCCATTTTAAGTTTGGAAACAGTGTAGAACGAGGTTGAGATTTGGCCAGGAGACGCGGAGGGCCAGTGACTCCCTGGGGGGCTCGCTGCCAGGACAGCCTTCTGTGGTGAGTGCACCAGGCTTCCAAGGGCCTCAGCTGTACATGACTTCTGCTGCCCCCTCAGGGGACATACCTCTCAGGGAAGGACTCGGGTCAGCCAGGTTTCCAAGGCTGATGTGCCACCACATGCCTTTCCAGTAAGTAGCGGAGCTGCTTTGCCAAATGGGATGGGCACATTGGCTAGATTGACGTACTTTCTCCCACAGACAGTCTTCTGTGAGGAACCAAATTATAATTAAAGGTGAGTAGGTGAGCATAGAGCCAAACCAAGGTAGATGAAATGGATGTCAAATCTCAAATAGAGACCATGGCCTGATCACCCCTCTCACAAGGGAGAAAAGGCTTGCCAGTGTCACTACACTTCCCCAAGTTAACGTCTGTGACCTCCTCTGCTGGGACTAGTTTCTCCCTTGTTCTATCTCCGTCACTGATCCATCCCTGTTTGACCAACATATATTTTATAATTTTCTACAGTTCTCATTACAATCAAGTGTAATTGTTCTGTGAGCCACTCTTTCTGAGGTCAATTAGCACATGTCCATATTAAAATAACTCTCTGAGAGCATCTTATTTTTCTCACTCCTAAACTCACAGCCAGTCATATCACTGTTACCTTCAGGTAAGAATATAATGTCTATTTTTCTGTTGATTGAAGACATCCGGAAAATTCAATGTGTCATAAATATAGCAAGCTGAGCATCGTATTTCTGTGGTAAGCATATTTCTGAAATGGATGGAGGTATTTCTGCTACATCTGGGAGACTGGTTGGATGTCAGACGAGGTTCATGCTGGGCCTCAACATCTTTATAGCTTTGCAACTTAATGATTCACCTCTGATGGTCTGTCAGATCTTAGGGGAACTGAACAAGGAATATTAGAGTTAACCTAGTGTGCATAGGGTTTCTTTTGCATTACTTACCATTGTATAGAGCCACATAATATCTTGGCTTATGATACGGCAAAATGGATGGGAAGGAATTAGATAAATAAACCCAAAATGAAAAATTTAAATACATTCACTTACTTATTGAACATTTAATTAATATTTATTGAGCACCTACAATTTCTGGGTCTTGCACTAAACCTTGAGGATATAGTATGGTGATGAAGAAGGAAGATTACAATATCTGATCCCACAGAGCCAACAATCTACAAGATGAGAGATAATTCAACAATACTTACACAAGTACTTCAGTAATTTTAACTGTGAAAAGGGCTAGGAAAGAGAACAGGTTACAGTGAAGACATGCAACAGGAAGGAGTGACCTCTTCTGGAAGAGGTGGGTTGGAGATAACACTCCTAAGGAGTGTAAGCTGAGACAAGAAGGATGGGCATGAATTATTGTGGCAAAAGTTTGGGAAGAATGCTTCCTGTAGTGGGAATAGCATGAGCAAAAACTCAGAGGCAGGGAGCAGCACAGCATAGCACCAATGAAGGGGACTTAGGTGGGAAAGATAAGCCCTGGAAAGCAACTCATAGCATTCCTAGCTGGTAACAATGACAGTCATGCACCCATAAAGATGCTTGAGTCAATGACAGACTGCAGTTATGATGGGGTTCCCTCATACCATAATGGAGCTGAAGATTTCCTAGTGACGTCACAGCCATCTTGGTGTCTGGTGCAATGCCCTGCTCTCATGGTTGTGGAGACACTCCATACACAAACCTGAGTTTCCAATCATATAAGTCCATCACATACACTTATGCAAGGTACACAATACTTGATAATAATCAATCATGTTACTGGTTCATGTATTTGCTGAGGAATACTTTTTGTTATTTTTCTCTAGAGTGTACTTCTACTTGTATATATAAAAATGTACCATGAGACAGTGTGCCGTGTCATGTGGGAAGCAGCCTTGTGTACTTCATGTGCACTGAGTCTCTTGATGACATCATTCTCTGTGGTGCCTGCTTAAATATTATGTTGTTTTGTTCATCATGACCCTGAGAGCAATGGGCTGTGTTTGTGTGTGTGTGTGTGTGTGTGTGTGTGTGTGTGTGTGTGTGTGTGAGAGAGAGAGATAGGCTATCCCATCTAGGTGTGTGTAAGTACACTCTCTGATATTCACACAAAGACAAAATTACCTAATAAAAACTTTCTCTGAACACATGACTGTGTACCACTTTCTGAATGGAGGTCTTATTATTAGTTCATATGGGTAGAATTTAGTTACATTTAGATAGACAAAAAGTCAAGATTCTAGTCTATGGGATAGTAAATATTTTAGGTAAACTAATATTTCTAAGAGCTAGGACTTCATCTATTCCATCCCATATGATTTTAGTAACTTTGAAGTAAGTACCTCTCTTGCAAACTGTAATGACTAAAATTTTATTGGTGAATATATATCAGTTAGAGAATTTGGCCATTCTCATGAAGAAATGCTTCCCACCTATACCTTTTGGAGTTCCTCCTAGTCATTAGGGCCAATTTTAATAATTTAAGTCTGCCTTAGAAGAATGTGTATCATTTGTAAAGTTCTTTTGATAAAGGAGTAAAAGATCAAAGGAAGCAAAGCTCATATTCCAAAACTACCAATGATAGGTATGATTGGATATTTTTCTTTCTTTCCTTTTTTTTTTTTCCAGGTCAAAAGCATCCCTTTAAATTCACTTTGTGGTCCATCATACCCATGTCCTTCTTGCTCCAATTCTCCCTGTGCCAAATCTCCCCATGCTGACCCATACTCTATTTCTAGTTTCAATTTTAATTGTTTTTATCCTTCCATAATAATAGGCATCTGTGTTGTGCAATTGTGTTTAGTTTTGTCCATATGTATATTATTGAGATAAGAGTGGGTATAATTATGTGCAAATGTGAAACAGACATTATGACCTCATGTACATATATGACCACATGACTGATGTGATCCTATAATATGTATAATCAGAAAAATGAGAAATTATACTCCATTTATGTATGATTTATCAAAATGCATAAATGCATTTTACTGTCATGTCTAATTAATTAGAACAAATTAAAAATTTTTAAAAAGAAAAAAATAAATAAAATGTAAAGCCGCTTACTTCGGTAGGCGTGAAAGCACACATAAACAAGTGGATAGATGTGCAAGGATCCTGTAGCTTCAACAGTATAGGGCTGCACTGCCTGACGTGGTTGGCCAGTAGCTAAATTTCCTGACATAAGTTAACAAAAATTAAAAATCCAATACCTCTGTTGTACTAGTCTCATTTTAATTGCTCAATTTGTGAACCTGCCCACCTATCGTATCAATATAACTTATGAAAAGGCATAACCTGTATAGTTCTGGCCAGAGGTGTATTAAAGTATGGTAGCATAAGCCATATAAAGTTTTAGCCGTCACTTTCTTACAAATATTTTAGAAGATCCCCAAACACAGTCCTTATACATTATTACAATTTCTTGTTCTTCCATGTTTAGCACCCTTAAGTTACTGGGGGTTTCTCTTGCCTCTTCCCTGTCTGCCACGTGTGGTCCTTTGGTCCATTTCTCTTTGCTGTGCCATGTGGAAGTCTGCACAGGCTCCAGGTGAGTCACATCCTCAGCCCACAAAACACCCTAAGGAGTGAGGGGTGTGTTTTTTACTAATTGATTTTCTCACAAAGGTCCAATTTTTTCCCCTTTTTTCACAGAAAGTAAGGAAGAAATAAAGAGTGTTAGAGGGCAGAGGTGGAGGGTAGATGGTGTGAAGCCCGGACATCCATAAGCTTCCTTATTATATGTCAACTGAGGTGTACACATTAAACTCCATGGGGTCCTTCTGTGGAAGGACTTCCGTTCCCAATTCATTTTATTGCCAATATTCTTACAAACAATTGAGCTAAAAGATTCCCATTAGGTAATAAGAGGATAGCTTGAGGAAGTGAGCACAAAAAGCATTTTTTCTTATTCTCCCAGTGCCCCTATTATAAAGAGTAAATAATGAGGGCTTATAAAATTGGTTCCCTTCCAGGGCACAGGTGAGCCTGTGTAAGATGGATGAGGTATCATTTAATACAAATAATTAATGGAAAAGACATTGCATGAGGCACATAGTAGGCACATAGTAGGGTTCAGTGAGAGGGCTCAATGACAGGATGAATCCAGGTCAGCTCTGCTGACACACCAGAAGCACCTGGAGTACTAGAGAAAAATAAGTCTTCTCTGGTTCCCTTCTTCAGAAATTCTGATATAATTGGTCTTGGGTGTGATCTGAGCACTGTAATTTTAAAAGCCCACCAGATAAGTCTACTGCAGAGCCAAGGTTTAGAAACACACCCTGGTCTACAGCGAAACCACAAATCCTAACACTGTCCTTTAGATCTTTACAGTCGTGCCACATCATCCTTAGCTTGGCCATGGGGTTGGGTTGTAAGGTCTTGGGCTGATTTGTTCAAGATAAACATTTCATTTTGGATCTTTTCTACTAGACTTGGTCTGCTAGATACTACAAAGTTGTATGTGTGCACACATGAGTGTGTGTATGTGTGTGTGTGTGTGTGAGAGAGAGAGAGAGAGAGAGAGAGAGAGAAATTTCTTCTGAGTTCTTTGAAGTTCCATGTCCTGGCAATGTTTCCCATACTTAGAAGTTTGGGATCCTACCCTGAAGTTGCACTCTAATTTTGCATCCAAATCCAAAACGAAAGTGACAGTAATTATTAGCATAAGTCAGCAAGCAAAATGTAACAACCAGAACAGGGAAGCTGGCCTGATAGTCCCAATGATGCTTTATTTTTATATGTCCACCAGGTTCAAAATTACCTTGTTAATTCTATAGCTGCTTAAGGAAATAGAGACATTTGGGAATCATTCATTCATTTATATTTTCATTCAACAGCCATCTGCTGAAACTTTTCTCTGTTAGGGTTGGTCACATAATGGTGAATAGATTGCGTAGCCTACGTTCTCAGTCTAATGGGAGAGAGAGACAAGTAAAAGAGCAATTGCAGTGTGAATATGCAGTGATGATGGACGACAGAGGCTGGGAGAGGTGAGGTGAGACAGCAAACCCACGTGGTCATCAGGTTGGGGAGTGGAGATGGAGAGGGTCTGTTGGGGGAAGAATTAACTTTGGATGAAATGGAAGCTATGGGAGTAAACTGCTCGGATTTCCCTTCGAGAAAGAACTTGCTGTCCAGCTCCTGAGAGTTGCTTCAGAGGCTGGTCTCTCAGGATTGGCCCTAGCTTTCAACCTAAGGCTGTGTTCTTCCAGAAGGGGCAACAGCACTGTCTGTACCCTACAGACAAGAGTGGCCCGTAGAGGAAAAGAGAGAAGAGGGAGGTAAGGGAGGGATTGAGGCCCGATGACAGAGGGCCTCGGAGGCCACTGTGTAACACTGGCTTGCACTCGGAGTTGTGTGGGATGGGAGAGGGCTTTAAGTGGGCAGTGACATAACTTATGTTTGATTGTATCCTCAGCCCTGGACTTTGCTCCAGTCCACCTCCTCCTCTTCAGTTGATGACATCTATTCTCCTGAGGACCAACTGGCATCTAGGAAAGCAACGCTCCTTCCTGGTGACTTCTAGTCTGACAGCTTTGGGCAGCCTTTGTGCAGTGGGAGTTCCAAACAGGCTGTCTGACTTCCAATGTCATGCCCTCATGGGTGAGACTATGCAGATTTTTGTACCTAAAAGTTTTGAAGGTCATCAAACACCTAAGCTAGGAGGTATGCCAGGGGAAAGCCCAGAGAACTTTGTATGGTGACAGGTAAAATAACTTTTTATCCTTGTGTCAATTTCCTACTTAACTCCAAGTTACAATTCCCTTCCTTGACTTTCTTGCTCTGGTAATCAGTGAGCTTGTCAGAAGGATCGCCATGGAAAGGTCCTGGTTGGTGTGCATGCCCAAATGTGGAGCATAGGTATTTATTTCTCATTATCTATCATCTGAAGATTTCCATGTAGAGACTTGAGCTGAGCCTAGAGGTAAAGGTTCAGGCAAAAGGAAATATTTAGAGGAAGATTAATTCCTCCCTTGAGGAATTATTTTCTTTTATAGGTTTTAAAAAAGATTCCATTTTCCCACTAATTATTCTTCATTCATTCCATTGTATCCAGATTTAACAAATTGCCTATTGTTAACCATTTTGATTGTCTGAAATTTTGTTGACTTTTGTTTGCCCTGAATACTTTCTTCTTTTTTCTGTTTATTAGTGAGGTTAAATATAAAAAAAAAAAATTCAGTTGTAGATGGACACAATACCTTTATGTATTTATTTTTATGTGGTGCTGAGGATCGAACCCAGTGCCTCACACATGCCAGGCAAGAGTTCTACCACTGAGCTACAGCCCCAGCCCCCAAAATCTTTTATAAATGTATTAATTGATTAGGATTTCATTCCTGTCATGGATCCTAAGCTGTCTTGAGAAGACCTGTGACTCGATAGCATCCTGTTTAGCTGCAGACCCCACACCAGGCCTGCATGTGCTTGGAAGTTAACTTTCTAATAAAATCTGTGCCATCTAAAGCAGTTCTTTTCAACCTTGCCTGGTCCCAAGGAATGCCCGTAACAGAAAGGTAAATGCTGGGAATGAGATGAAGTTGGTTCTGGTCTGCAGCTCTTTTCTCTACCCAAAGCTCTGAGCTACATATCCTTGATTATTCTTTGTCCCATGTGTCATGATGAAGACAGTGACCATGACGGCTACCATCACGAAGAAGAAGGTCGGAATGGCAAGTTATATTAACAGTGAATAAATTTATAAAAATATTTGGCATTTGTAATAATAAAGGAGGAGGAAGGAGAAGGCATGCAGGGCAGACAAAATAGAAATTTTTAGCAATCAGAATGGTTCACATTGGCAGTTAGTTGGTTAAGTCTGGATAAAAAAAGGATATCTTGAAAATTTCTGTTTATAAAAAATTTTGCTGACATCATAACATGTTCATATCAAGAAATTGGGCTACAAATTTATATATGAAAATATATTCTTAACTTTAAAAATAAAATAATTTAAAGAGGATAAAATACTGCCAAAATACCAAAAATATTTATTTGGAAGTGATGCAACTCTGGATAATATTTTTTCTCCTACAAATATGCTTCTATATTTCCTTCAAATAGTTCCTAATTTTCTAAAATAAATATGTAGTTAGAAAGCTAAATAAAAATGTTTTAAGAAAAAATAACAGATATTAAAATTATGCATAATTTTTCCTGTAGTATAATTTTCACAGAAAAAAAGTTTAAAAAATATTTTTCAGAATTCATCTAATATTGCTGTTGGCTTTTCCTTGCGAGAATATGATGTGATGGCAATAAAATGTTCATGAAGTTGTGATTTAAATGGTCAGACCGGTCTTGGGAGTATTTGCCAGGGTTGGTTCTAGAGTTTAACCATATTGTCACTAAAGCTAAACAGCCTCTGTAATTTATTAGTGTGATTTGACACATTTAGAGGACACACGTCTACTTCCATTGTAGCCCTCTACCACTTTCAGTGCAAGTAGTAGAAAAAGGGAAAACCTTATAAATCCTTTAGTTAAGATGATAGGCAAGAAGAAGGCTGGCTGGGGTTAGCCTTGGAGATCAAGTGGTCTTGCCATATCCTGGGAGGGAGGGAAGGGCAGTGATGGTTACCAACATTTGCTAAATCCTTCCTGTGTTTCCTAAATAGAAACTTTCAAGATGTTCCATTGAATCCAGATTTAACCCTATTGTGAGCCATTTTGGTTGTTATAATTGTTGATTTTGTCTGCCCTGAATCCTTTCTTTGCCTTCTCTGATTATTAATGATACTGAATATTTTTAATGTTTATTCACCATCAATATTTATGAATCATTATCTCTCTGAGCCCAGGCTCAGTCCCAAGTGCTTTGCTGATATGACTTAACTCACCCCTCATAGAACATAGAGATGGGTGTCCTTTTCTCCACTTCACAGATGAGGAAACAGAGACCCAGACAACAAACCAGACTGAGATTATACATGCTTGTAAATGATGAAGCTGGAAATTTAAACTGTGCTCATAGCTTATTCTGAAAATGTGTGTGTGTGTCTGTGTGTGTGTGTGTGATGTCTGCAGGTGAGTGTCCAATGAGCAGTCCTTAATTCATGTGATGGAGTCATCCCCACCCAGTCACCTAAAGCATGGAGCAGTGAAGGGGCTCAACATTAGCCAGAGACATCAGAAGAACACAGACCACCTGGTTCTTAGTCTAAGTAAATAAATTGTAATTTATATAGGAGTCTCAAACCAGTAAGGCAAAAGGTTTGAAATGGTGTGCAGGTTTTAGGTGCTGGCAGGCATTACTGGCAAAAGAGTAACGAAAATCAAGAAAAATTATGGAAGGTCAAACCTTTGAGGCTCTGATTTGGGGAGAACTTTGGAGCATATTGATAAGGGAACACCGACATCCAACTACCGGCTTCCCAGGGAATCAGGCTCCCCATCTCCCTAGGATCTAGACGATTCTCTGAAGGGTAGATCAGAGAGTCATACTGCCTCTGGACAAGGAGAGCAAGGGAAGGCTTCAATATTTGGACATATGTAGTAGCAAGCAGGACTGGGAAGAAAAATTCAGACTCTTGGAGCCAGACAAAAGAAGAACCTAGGTGAGGAAGGGTCTAGAGTCTAAAAATTACCTTGGTCCTAAATCGGGCCTCCATGAAATATTCCCAGTACACTCCAAGCTCTTGTACAGTGTGTGGTGCTGCTAGTGGTTCATCCGGAGGAAGAGAGATGAAAAATAAGATCCTGACCAGATCCTTTAGTCACAGAGTGAAAAACCTGACTATAACATAGCCCCTAGAACCCAATATGGTATTTTACTCTCAAATCAAAGACACCCAGATGTCTTTCCAGGTTATGTTAGAGAACCTGAAACCTCTCATCCTGCAGTCACAGTTTGGTGTAGTTCTTCCCAAGCACTTTCTTTGGGTTTGCCTCAGTGGAACTCCTCAGCCACCAGTTTGCCTCCTACCTAGTAAGTACCAAGTGATTTTGCTTTGGTTAGTTTTCAACATCCAGAGCCAAGTCTAGTCATCAGAGAAAGGATTTAGAGAAATTTGCTAGGTTTACCATCTCTGTTTGAAGCAGAATATTTCAGGAGATGGCAGAGCTATACACCTCCAATTGCAAACACAACCCTGATGAAAATAAGCCTACAAATGAATCACTTTCTAGTTTTTGCATGTTGGTTGTTCCCAGGCGGAGTGGACACTACTGGCTTTTGCTCAGTAAGCTATAAATTTCAAGTAGTTTTGCACAGTGCAATGTAATGATCAAGTCAGATAAGAAACAAAACAGGATAACTAGACCTTGAACAGAATCATCACTCCTTCCTACCACATTTCTAACCTTTCTTATTTGCTTATTATAAGTATCAATATAGATTAAAGCCCATTTACACTTAAAAAATAAATTAGCCCACAACTCTGAACCACCTATCATGGGCTAGGGATATAGCTGAGTTGGTAAAGAGCTTACCTCACATGCACAAGGACCACAAGGACCTGGGTTCAATTCCCAGCACCACAAAAAAAAAAAAAAAAAAAAAAAAAAAATCTGAACCACCTATCATGAGCCAGGTATTGTGCAGTGCTCCTCTAGGTAATCCTTCACCCCACTATCTATCCTTCTTTCCTTCTTCCCTCCCTCCTTTGCTCTTTTTTTCTTCCTCTCTCTCTTCCTCTTTCTCTTTCTTTTTCTCTCTCTTTCTCCTCCCTCCCTCTCTCTTTCTTTTCCTTTCTGGATCTTGCTATGTTGCTCAGGCTTCTCTCATGGATTCAGGTGATCCTCAACTTCCTGAACAGCTGGGACCTCAGGGGTGTGGCCCCATGCTCAACTTATTCCTCCATTTTCTAGTAGATTAAATAGTTTCAGAGATTAAGTAGATTTTCTGAGGCCAAACAGCTCTTCAACAGAAGTCAGAATTTGAATGCAAGTCCAAGTTTTTATTTTTCACTACACTGCAGTTTCTTGGTCACATTTCTAGTGGGATAGGAAGGACTTTGCCTTGTGGACTATTTATCCCCAAATTGTCTTTATCATGGGGCCCGGTCAAAAGTTTGTACAAAGATCTAAATAAACCATGAAGAACAGTATTCTCTTTTGTGAAATCTTCATTTTGTTCCTCAGAGAACTCTATGAAGCCCGAAAGATGCTCAAGGGAAGCCCGTGGTCATCCAAACTCAATCTCCATTCCAATGAGCATCAAAGTTGATTTTCACAAGATTCATATGTGAAGCAACTATTTGCTTCCAGAGGCAGGAAAGGTTTTTCCAATGTCTCTTTAAATTTGCTCTGAAAATATGAATCCAATGGAATAAAGAAGCTAAGCCTATCCATTGTGTAGGATATTTATCACCTATTTTAAACTTTCCAATATTCTTCTTGAAGCTATAAAAACATAATATGTTATTACAAAACATTTAAAAAGCAGTGGTACACAGGTACTAGTGAACATCTTCGGTGATAGCCCCTTTTACTCACTCCCACCTGGGGAGGGAACCATGAAGTGATATACTAGAGTGAATACTGCAAGATTTTCACAACCCACCTCCATCTGCAGCCGCCCACGTGTGCATACACCACACCATTCCAAGTCTTGCCTTTTATGCAAAGATGTGAACACACTCTATTTCATTCTGCAACTTGCAACTTAAATGCCACACATAGAATTTGATGTTGGGGCAGTCATAATTCTGTCATCAATGGGAGTAACATTGCCTCCCCACTTACCTTTATAAGGATTATAAAGGATTTTCATGAGGATGAATCATACCTCAAAAGACGCTCAAGTTTGGTTGTACAGAAAGAAAATGAAACTCAAGGTTTTGAGATGGCCACTGATATCCTATTTTACGGGGACACATTATACGGGTCATACCATGGTAAGTTCCAAAGAGAGTAAGTCCAAGGAAATAACTTCTCCTTTTCCTATCCTGAATGGGACACTTCATGATCTGCATATTATAAAAAAAAAAACATGAAAGTGAGGTCAGGCTTGGCAGGAAAATTGCTGGCTACAAGCTTTTAGGACAATTAAGAAACAGCAGGATCATTCTGGCACGAGCTTCAACCAGTTGGCACAGAACTGCCTCTTCTGCTCCTACAGTGACTGGCAATTCTAAGTAAATGGCTAAAATTGCCTTTCATGTCTGCCGACAACTTCTTTCCTCGAGTCTTTGAGTCTTGTTGAATTCTCTTTGATAATGGGTTTATCTTCTCTATTTGGGTAAATTTGACATCTATAGGGATTATTTCAACTCTCACAGGACAAAAATTCACTTGTTTCCAGAATTACAAATCCTTGAAATCTTTCTCAAGCCTGGAAATGAAGTTTTCCCCTAAAAGTTTTCTTCTTTAAGTCTTCATTACCATATACAAAGACTGTTTTATATGATTAGTGGCATACTTATAGGCATTTTTGAAATATTGAAAATAGCTCACAGGTCCCTGTTATTATCTTTGGTGAAGTCTAAGGATTTGGAACTCCAGTTAGGATATTATTAACTTAAAATGTCCCTACTCACTTAAATTATAAGCTGTCAATAAGTATTGCTTTTCTTCCAGCTTCAATTTACAGTTTCCCCTGAAGCTACATTTGCTGACCATTCTCCCGCCACCATCAGTATCTAGCTGGGGCGGCACCAAAAATTGCTTGTTGGCTTGCTTCTGAAAGCTGGATGCTGAGAGGTTGTACACTCCACCCCCACGGCAAAGGGTTCTGCATGCACAGATTCAACCAGCTGCAGATGAGAAATATTTTTAAGTAATGCATAGTACCAAACATGTATAGACTTTTTTCTTGCTGTTCTTCCTTAAGCAATATCATATACAACTATTTACATAATGTTTATATTTTATTAGGTATAAGTAATCACCTGAATCACCATGATGGTGATTCAGAGTATATGGGAGGATGTGTGTAGGTTATAAGAAAAATACACCATTTTTTATGAGGTCCGTGAATATCCGAGGATTTGAGTGTCTGCGAAGGCTTTTGAAACCAATTTCCAATGGACGCTGAGGAAGTACTGCATAGTACAGTGGTTGAGAGTAGTCTTGACACTACAATGGCTCTGCACATTAAGTTGAGGCCTCCATAAAATGGAGAAGATGTAGTACATGCCTCAGAAGGTTGTCTGAGACAACTGACGATTCCACATAACAAAGCACCTGGAATCCTGCATGGACCATAAAGTGTTTGTTATTCCTGAATCTTTTTTGCATAAGTCCATTCTCCTTAACTTCATTATTGGAATGAGATCAGTAGCTGTCTATGCTATTGAGAGGGGAAAATCTCATCTTTTTCCTTAGGTCTTGATGGAAACAGAGAGGGAGAAGATGATACAAGTCCAGTCACCTCCCCCTGCCACATTTGGGGGAAAAACTGTTATATTTTAAACTGGGCCACCTGGTTTGGCACTCACTAGCTTGCACTGTGAGCATTTTTCTTAGTGTCTTTGAGCCTCAATTTCTTTATCTTTATACAGGGGATGACAGTTGTCTCTGATCATAGGGCTGCTGGGAAGACCAAAGCAGTCTAAACAGAGGATTTACACATAGTATGTGCTCAATACAGTTGGCAACTAATCTACTCAAATAAGACAGATTCAAGTCTACTTCTGTCGTGCACCTGCCGTGTGTCCCCTCTGTGTAGGAACTTCATTTAACAATGACCCACAAGGACCGCTCATTGTCTTCACTTAATCAATAACAGAGATAAAGGCTTTGAAAGGTTAAATGACATGTAGCAGTTCTCAGTTTAGAGGTGACAGAGCTGATCTGTGACTCCAGGTCTTTTGATTCACAGGCTAGTGATGTTTCTTTTAAACCTCTGAATGTCTCCATGAGCCATGACTATCTGATTAATCTAAGAATTCTTAGAGTCCATCAGGACGTAGGATAAAGGGTCTGTTAGTCTCTACCTCCTTACTTGTCAAAAACTTTTTCAATTATTTTTATGACCAACACACAAGTAAATGAACAACACACATTTAACAGTTCCTCAATATAACAGTTTTTCCCCCCTATAATCATACCCTTGGATTCTTTCCCCTCAAAGTTTCATAGACGTTTTGGAATATCTAAATGACTATTTTCAACTAGGAACAGTTTTTCCTTTCATTCTAAAACAGCAAGTTGACTCCTCTTCTTCCTGGAAGCCTTTCTAAGTCATTACGAATAACATTTTTCTTCATAGTTCTCAAGTGAACTTTAGTGCAAACATTTCTTTCTTCTTCCTGGGATGGGTGCTGACATCACTCTCTTAGGAACACAAAGGACTCCACAAGATTGATTTGTCCTGCTGAGACTTTGGAAAGGGTGTCTTCTTCTCTGCCCACATCTTAATTCTCAATTGGGGGTAGAGAATATTTAGCAATGTGTTCCTTTTCCTAGGCTTTTTTTTTTTTTTTTTTTTTTTTTGAGGTTGAATTTTTAAAAGCTATTTTAACAACTGCTTTGGAAAACTTTATTATCACCAGTCAGAAGTCTGGTTGTATCTTTTAGCCAATTATTTCTTATCTTTGGTTACTTCTGCTCCTTTTTTATTCAAATCAGTCGGCATCTGTTCCCAGGATTCGGTGCCAAGGTGCCACCCCGCTTAGAGAAACTAATCTTTGATCTTTTTCTTTTGCCTCTTCTTGGTACCAACATGCTAGCCATCATCCCCAATTCCCCCCCCGCCCCCACGTTCTCATGCTTCCTTTGCAAATTCACTTGGGATTTTTAAAAAGAAAGGAAAAGTTAAAAAGGAACCCGATGAAGCTTATTTGGATAAATGCTGAATTAAGGCAGCCCCAAGCTGTATGGTTTTCTCTGAGTTTGCTCTGTTCTGCCTAGATGTTGTGTGGCTTAATGGGGAAAGATGCTGCCAATTTAGAACACAGCAGAAGGATTTTCCACAGCGACTCCTCCCATGTTGTGGGTCCCTGGTAACTTTCCCAGGGTTTTGTTATCCAGGTAGCTTTTTCATGTCATGGGCATAATGGTAGAAGCTACCTCTGTAGGCCAAATGGAAGGCACAGAATTAATATCAGGAGAAAGGCACAGGATGGCTCCTTTCTTACCAGAAACAGTCTCTAGTATTTGCAGTTGCTTCTCTTTCTGTTCTCAGTGCAGACAGGTTCTCTTTGAAACCAAACTAACAATGGTTTTGCCGTTTCCCACTGACCAACTCAGAATTTTTGCCGTTTATTTATTGATTTATGAAAGTCTTCTATTGGCGTGTGGTGATTCTTGTGAATAAATAAATCACTATTGAAGACATTTGTTAAGTGAGACGGAACAACAAAACGGTTTTAAAGTGTCGAAAAGGACTTTTCAATCTCTTCAATCATGGAATCAATGAAGAGTCATTTAATGCCTACTCTTTGTCGGATACCACATTAGCCCCAGGAATAGAGCAGCAAGGAAAACAGACACGGGCCCTGTCTTTTGGGACTTAGTGCTCAACAGGTGTCTTCTGCTCCCATAGCAGTAGTCAGAATGTGAACTGTGGCTTTTCTAAATCAGATATAAAAAATACAGTTAGCTGTATTTTTATGGCCTTTGAGCTTAGGATAGTTTTTATATTTTTAAATGCTTGAAAAAATTCCTAGGAATAATAACATTTTGTGGAACGTGGAAATTACATGAAATTCAGACTTCATTTTCCATAAATAAAATTTTATTGGACTATAGCCTGGCCCACTCATTTATGTATTGTGCATGACTGCTTTTATGCTACCATGGCGGAGCCGAAGAGTCGCAGAAGAGACTATACAGTTGGAAAAGCCTAAAAAGCTTATTATCTGACCTTTTACAAAAAAGGTATTTTCCAAACTGTGGTCTAGAAGACTTTCAGGTACTCTCACTTTGTGTTGTATGTTTCCAGCCATCTCTTGAGTTACTGAGTGACACCCTAACCCCAATCAGTTCCTTCTGTCTTCATGGCCTGGCATGCAGGGCAAGGCACAGGAATAGCAGACACTGGCACATTTATCAGCACATTTGAATTTTCTTAAGCCACACACTAGTATGTGCAAGAAATATATAACATTATTTTCATAATGTAACATAATCGACTTTCTACCATGCAGCCCTAATTATTTCTAGAAAGTCTTTATGTTTTCTCAATCTTTTTTATCTCAAAATTCAGCTAATTCTACTTTTTCTCTATTGTCTTCCTTCTCCTCTAGATGGCACCTGTGTGGGACAATCTACATGGCATACCGGCAAGGGCTGCCTCTCCTGAGCTGTATCCTGCCTCTGGTCACTGGTACTCCAAGAGTGTCCCTGACCCCACTTGGTCTTGTTGCTTTCAGTCCTAATGTCCCTTTGTCACTTCTGCCAGACACCTGGGTCTAGTCCTCTGCTAACCTTGACCTCTTTTCAAGAGTGTGGAAACTTTGCGCTGCTCTTTTGTGTTTTCTCTGGGGCTGTTGGAGTTGAGTTGATAAGCCCAGTCTTCTGTAACCCTGCCTGGCACCCCAGGACCTGGGATGAGAATCAGTTCTGTCTGAGAAGGTCCTTGCATTTAATGTTGCCAGTCAGTGAGCCTCCTGAGTGGGAAAGAGCCCCAAGCCTCTTGCTCCACTGCAATGGCTTCTCATGAGTTGGAAGAACAGGATGTTTTCTCTTTCAAGGCTGTGGTCTGGGGAAGGAGGAGCAGGCTTCTGCTCCATAGACCTTTCAGAAAGGAGCCAATTTGTCTTCCCCCGTTCTATGCATGCTCCAGCCAGCTCAAGTCCTACCTATTGGCTCCACTGGTCAGCAACCTCAGGCTCTGGTTAGGCCAGATGGGAAATCAGTTCTGGAGAAAGAAAAAAAAAAAAAAAAGTGAAAAACCAAGGCAGAAAAAGTCATTACCCCTCCCCACCCCCCCATAAATCTAAACACACTAAGCCCATTGAAGGACTTGCCAGGAAAATGCGATTTTCGGTTTTCTCTGTGGGTTCAATTTATCTTACTGCTCAGTAGTCAAGTTGAATTAGATCCAGAACCAGATACAATTCAACCTTTTTTCTTTGAAGGGAGCTGCCCCCACCTTCCTGTTGGTGGCCTAGCTGTCCTACCTGACAATTAGCGTTTCCCACATTAGGAATTGCAGCACATCTTCCTTTTAGACATCAGAATTGCGTGCCACTTGTTTCCCTCTCTCAGATAAATGAGTAATTGCATCTTTTCTGCCATTCCTCACCAAAGATGAGACACTCTGAGGATTGCATTTTACTCACTGAGTTTTGCGTCTTAAAGATGGCAATTCTGCATCTTATGATTGACCTTGGCCTGAAGCACAGACTCATCTATCATCCAGACCATTCAAGTTTGGGGTTTTGAGAGATATGTAATAGAATGGAATATAAGGAACAACACACTTGTTTAGGCAACTTGAGTGGCCACATTGACCCTACTGTTGAGGATGTGATTGGAACAGGCACTGGAGCACCCACACTTCCACAATTGTGGAACGTAAAACACACAAAGTATTCCCCCCTTTTCATTAGCAAGGATCACAGTTCCCATCCTCTAAAGCAAGTAGCAGACTAGAATAGAGGAATTCAGGTATATTTCTTATCTAAACGGCCACATGGAAATTAATTTACAATTTTCCCTATAAAATAACTTTATTTTCTCACATTTATTGCCAGAGTAAGGATAGGTGTCTGCCGGCAGATTCCTTCAGGATAGAGGGAGAGAAACCTTTCTTCAAACTCCCTTACGTAGTCTTAATATATAATCAAAAGTTTTTAACATGGCTCCATCAAAAGATGGAGCTTGATTCCCTTCCTCTGAAATATGAAATGGACTTAGTAATTCAATTCTAATGAATAAGAACACAGCAGAGGTAACTGCCACTTACAAAGCCTAGGATGTCAAGGTACCAGCAGTTTCCTCCTCATTCTCTTTGATTGCTCACTATGGGAGAAGCCAGTGTCATGTCATGAGGATGCTCAAGCATCCCTATGAAAAGGCCTCATGGAAGGAACTGGAGCCTCCTACCGCCAGCCATGTAAGTGGGTCAGGCCAGAGTCTGATCCTTCACCCTGGCCAAGCCTTCAGATAATGCAGTCCTGACCAACATCTTGACTGCCACTCCTGAGAAGCCTTGAGGCAGAGTTCCTGGGCTAAGCTTTTCACAGTTTCCTGACCTGCAAAACTGTGAGATAATGCATTTGTTGTTTTAAACCACTAAGTCATAGAGTAATTTATTATGCAGCAATAGATAGTATTCCCCTCTGGAGAATACTTCATTGGTGATGAGAATTTTATTATATGTGTTATTTGTGAATACTTTAGTGTTTAATGGTCATAAAAAATAATAAACAGCTTGCACAAGGAACAGGGGTGATAAAATAAATAACCACATTAGTTTATTCCTGAGTTTCTTGAACTTGGCCAGACATGTTGCTAGATAATTTAGAGGATACACTCAAATTCTCCCCCATATGAGTCACTTGAGTGGATAAAGATGAAGTGGGGTCTGGCTTTATCAATCCCACTTTGTTATAAAAACAAAGTTAAGAGCATATTGTGATGATTTTAAATACTCCTGCAAATTCTTTGACAATCACTCCTTGGAGAGCTGGGACCAATGGTAGTCACTTGATTGTAACCAGGATGTGACTCAGTAGACAGCCCCACACCAAGTGTCAGCCAACAGTCAGTATCAACCACCAGACAGATCAGTGAAGATACCTCCTCTTGAGTATTGCCCCCGCCATCAACTCCCTCCCAAGTGTCAAGTGACGCCCAGCTTGAGACTTTCAACTTGAGGTCCCAGGTATCATGGAGTAGAGACAAGGTGTCCCCACTGGATGCTGTGCAAATTCTTGTCCTACGAAATCCATGAGCATGATAAAATTGTTCTTTTACAGCACTAAGCTTTATGGTAGTTCATTATATAGCAATAGCAACCAGCACAGAGATACAAAACTGTTTTTCTTCTCTCAGATTAGTTTAAAGCAATCCAGTTCAGAGATAAGAACTAACTAGCCAAGGATTTAAGCTGTGACCTTTAGAAGACTTACAGTTCAGTTAAGGATGGCCATGTGAGAGACCAACTGCAGAGACACCATATATTTTTTGTTGTGTTGTTTTATGTTGTAGATTGCACATCTTTCAAGGAGAACATTAAAAAACTCATTAGACAGTAGATACAGAGATAAAATGAATAAGTATATAGTTCACCTTTGAGTCTTTTCCCCCACTTTAAAAAATTTGCAATTTTCAAAAAGAGCAAATAATGAGATACCCCACTACCACCACTCAGATTCATCCAAAGTTAACATTTTTGGACATTTTTGCTTCCTATCTCTTTAAATAAGGAATGAGCTAGCAAATACATTTAGAGCTCCCTACTCCTACTCAATTCCACTTATGCCATCGCTGGAGGTTATCCCTATCCTGAAGTTAGTATTTCTCCCTTGCCTTTGCCCTTTCATTATTTTTAGATAAATAGTTCTATAAGTTATTTTATAATTGTATGAATTGAAAGCCAGTTTTAATAATATCATCATGAATAAGTTGATTAGGTTAAGATGCCATAGACAAATATTTGCTCTCTTACTTCCTAATGGATTAAAATCTTAGGATACATGCTCTCCATCTAGTGGCAAAAATGGGATAACCATAGGTGCACTTGTGTCTGATGTAGAGGAATGAATCAGGGTTTAATATACCATGCACTAGATATTCCTTTACCAGGGCCCAAGCCTGCTCTTTGTGCTCCTCCCTTCATTATTCTCCCAAATCATAAATTCATCCTCCACTTAACTTCTGGACTGGACCAGAATCCAGTCATGATTTCTGCTGCATCTCATTGGTCCCTTGATCCTACTTTGAGAGACAGATAGAGAAGAAAGTATAACTAGGGTAAAATGTCCAGAAGATATGGGCCCCACTGGAAAGGGAATTTTATAGACAGAAGAGCATGCAGAATTAGTTTGGGCATGGATTGGAAAAAAGGCAGTGATAGCACAGGAAAACATGGTCAGGGAGGAAGTGAGGGGATCCAGTTATGGGGGTCATGGAAGATCTGCTATGCCTCCCGTGTTTTATTCTAAGAGCAGTTGGGGGCCGTTGGAGGGTTTTTAGGCAGTGCAGGAAGGACCTGTGGCAAGACAGATTTGTGTTTTCCAAAAGATGACTCTGGTGAGATAATGAATTCGAGAATGGTAGGTCTGGAAGCAGGGAGGCCAGGAGCTTTCCCAGTAGAAGGCAATTGAGATAGTGGTAGTTTGAGTGGGAGGAGCAGTGAAGATGGAAACAATAGAATAGATTTTGAACATCATTGGTAGACAAAGGACTCCCTCGGATATTACCTGGTCTGACTCCCTCAAGGTACAGAGGAGAAAGCTGGGTTCAGAGAGGTCGTGTCAGGTCAATGTCTGTGTGTGGGGGAACCACCACTCTGATACGGGCTATTGATTTCCAGCCTAAAACACTTCCTGTTGAACCACACTACTTTCTATATTTTTGTGTGTATATGTCTTTATCCCTTTCACCAGATTATAAATTTCCTGAAAGCAGAGAAGGCTGCCTTGCACTTGAATGACTTCTTAACTTTTATTTTGCAAGGGCTGTTGGCCAGCCTTGAGGTAGATGAAATGTGGTGAGGCCCAGTCCTTCAGTCCTGAGATCACTCAGTTCCAGGCACACAGAGGGAGCTCCTTGACACTTCTTAAATGAAAATGAAGTTGAATTATATATAAGTGTTCCCATTGACATAAAACAAAATTCGATTGACATTCACATTCCAAGAGGGAGTTCAGAATCATGCTTAAGAGAAGGGGAAATGAGGGGAGAAAACCCACATTAGTTCTTTATGGAGGAAAAGACAAAGTCCGGGTAGGAACTGTCCCAACCAAGAAGCACTTGCACATGCTCTTTCCCTGAACCTAACCCAGGGAGGAGCTTCACATGGGTTCAGCTGAGGGTCCACATACCCTTCAGGACTTGGCAATGGAGACAGTGGTGGAAAGGGTGAATGACTGTCATGTCGTTTCAGGAACTCCCTCTCTTCCTCTTTCTGTCTTCAGAATGGCAAAATAAGGCTGGCTGAATCTTTGTTTTAGGAGCGGGTTTTTAATCCAGACGAATATGCAGAACCAAGTGGCAGCTCTAGGGAAGCAAACCAATAGGCTGGTTTCCCACACCAGTTTCTGGCTTAGGCGTCAGACTAAAATAAAGGAAAATGAGGGAGAGACTCTGGTTTACGTGTTGCTTGATCTAATTCACTAAGGTAACTGAGCAGAAAGGGATTATGTCTAGAGCCAGATATAAATTATTACCAAGGATTAAGTTATAACCAAGAATAAAGGATGTTCATTTAACACAACCATTTCCTATGTACCTCATTCAGGAGCCCAGCTTGACAGAGAACTACTGGAGGGATGTGCAGATTCAGTTCAGGTGAGGGAACCCTTCCCATCTGGTGTGGTTGGCAGGATCCAACACAGCCATCTGGAAAATCTCAAATAAAACAAAGATGCCATTTGGTTTCAGACAGAGTGCCAAACACCTGTGTCTGTTATTAATCATGAAATTATTGAAAATTAGCTTTGAATAGCTCAAGTGCTAATACCGAATGAATGAAGATCACTCCCTGTGCTTTGTACTCATCTTTTCTTGAGGTATATGCAGTGTTGGCGAAGGTCCTGCTTCGGCCGACCAGTTCTGCTCCCTGGGCTCTCAGCCTCTCCTTCTGTGTCCTCCTCACTCCCTCTCTGGCATCTGGTGCCTTCTTGCTGCAAATAGGGTTTCCGGGGTTTCCTAACCAGGTTTGCCCACCAAACAATGTCCAATGTTTCCAAGTTATTCCTTTACTCTCCCTCAATCCCATAAATCCTCTCATTTCCTCAGAACGCTGATTTCATGAACCTGTTCAAAGGAAAACAACCCGACTGACCTTACGCACGCTATGGGTTGGATGGCTCTTGTGTTAATTCATCCAGTCTTGAAATGGATACATCTTAATGGTGGAATGTAGTGGGAACAAGGGCCACTCCCCAGCACTTTGAACATTATTATGTACTTTTTCTCCATCATTTTAATCAGTTTTTAATTAATATAATTGTTTAACTGATTAATCTTTTCATTTGGATGACAAGCTGTAAGAGAATAAGGCCAGGTCTATTTACCTTTCTCAACCTAAACCACCATGACTGTCTCAAAGAAGGAGACCAGTAAATTCTTCTTGTGTGAATGAATGAATGAGTGACAAATTAATGAATTGAATTTTCAAGTCCAAGCGAGACAAGTATTTTTTATATCCACTCCTAAGCACAAAAGCAAGCAAAAAAAAAGGGGGGGGGTGAAATAGTTTCAGGAAAATTGAAAGATTTTTGTAGGGGACTGAAAAATTACCAACTTTTTTTTTTTTTTTTTTAATATAGTACTATGTACAAATTTCTTTCAACTGAAAAGGTATAGACTTCCCTGGGGCTGACAGGTTTCGAGGAAGCAAGCTCCAATTACTTAATACCCTTTGCTTGCAAAGCGCAGCTCTTCTCAGATAGGAAAAACGAATCAAGACTATTCTTTCCCACTTCCTTCTCCTCTTCTCTGATGAGAAGATGAATTTGAACCTCCGGCCCGAGCCCTGTGTTTTCAGCTCTCCCACTTGCCTCTTTGTCTCCCACTCCTCTCACTTCCACCCGCTTCCCTACCTAGACTCACAGACTCATTCTCTAATCCCTTCTTTCTCTCTGGCTTCCTTGGTGATAAGACACAGGATTAGGATGCTGTATATAAAATTTGCCAGTTTTGCACAGGGCTCAGTCTGTGCTGCAGAGGTGTCGTTGTTCTGCCTGGATTTCTATGAAAATGAGATAAAATATGTAAAAGAGTTGGGTTCATAGTAGGTACTCAAACATGCAATGGTTTTTCTCCTTGCTTTTAATTCATTCGAATACTTCCAAACCACAGTTGTCCATCAATGACAGCTAAAAGAAGAAGCTGGTGGTAATAAATTAAACTGAAAAAAAAAAAAAAAACAGTGAAATGGGGTTGAAATGTACATATGTAAATATGTGACAAAGGGCTAAGAAACTCAAAGTGGCGATAGCCAGTAATTCCCTAGAATGGAAGACTTCTTAAAGGGTGATTTATCTTTAAAGCATAGCTCAGGTGTGGTTTTTTTTTTTTTTTTTTTTTTTTCCTTTCTTTCTTTCCTTTTTTTTTTTTTATAGTTCTACTGTTGCTATGGAAATTGCCTCTGTAGGAATGTGTGCAAATGCAGAATGGATTGCTAGTTGCCTGAATAGGGAGGTGTGGGCAAGGGGCAGGCATGTTGACACTTGTCAGTCTGCAGCTTTGGTCCTGAAGAGAAAGAAACAATGTGGCTGAGGAACATGAGGGAATGCTGTGGGATTGGCACCACCACAGATATCTCACTGCCTGACAGACCCTGAGACCTTCTAGAATCTCCGAATCTCCACTCCACTCATTAGGGAGAACATGGTGTCTGTTATCTCAGCAATTTCATTAAAACCATTACCTTTCACTGTTGGTGTCATTCTGGTTTAGTTGATAAATCCAATAGTCACCTGATCACTACAGAATACGATTTGCCCCATAAAATGAGAGCAGTACACGGAAATGATTCTGTCACATCTTTGATGATTTTTTTTAAGCACAGGACTTAAGTCATTTATAAAGTTACTTTCTGGGTAAGAAGAATCTCTTCCCTTCCCTGCACTTCTTTCACTTCTGTCATAACTTCAGTTGAACAGTTGTGCTTCCTGCCCACCCAGAAGAAACAAGTTGTCTTTTATCGTTCTGCAAGGAGAAACTTTAGTTGTGTTGAGTCATGGAACTGGGGAGTCTGCTAGCCTCGCTCTCTCATCGAGTCACTAGCTCTTACATGTCAGCCTTCCAGATTCTGAATTTCAAGTTTGTGCTGCAAGAAAAAAAAGCAAATGATTGCCCATAGAGAATCCTAGGCAGGTGTATCATCCATAGTTCCTCGCTGGGAGCCATCTAAAAGAAAAAGGGAAGTGCGAAAGGACACGGGGATCATTGGAGAATCATGGGGCAGACTAGAGAACTGGGTGTGGAAAATGAGGAAGCACAAAGTGGGGTTTACAGCCAGACCACCACCAGGATCAGTGCCACGGATGTCCAATTTGGATACTGCTGCCGCTGCTGTAGGCATTGGATCCCATGGTGGCACCACAGACGTGACTGCCCCAAGACTGGTGGCTGTTGCTGACTTTGCTGCCCTTGACAGATGGATAATCCATGATCTCTTCTTCTTTGCTTATTTGACCTCTGATTCCAAGTCCCAGATTTGTACTTCTCATGGGCCAAGACAATTTTTGGTGCTTAGATTCTAGCAGCAAGTTAAGGCCTCTTGAGCGAAGATCATCCCTTTTCATCTTCTGTAGAAGAGTTCTGTGTCCCACTAATTTCACCAACCTAGGAAAGAAATTCAAATCCATCTAGTCTAAAAGGTATCCACCATGTGAGTATTTAACTTGAGAATGTAAAGGACCTCTATACGTAGTCTTTAGAAGTAAGATCTCTGAAAGTCTATTGAAAACAAGGTCTAATATTCCAAAAGAAAGCCTTAAAACAGGGCTCTCCCAGATTTATAAAAAGAAGGGATGATTTTTAATTGTTCGTGGGTTTGCATCTCATGCCAGAAAGGAAAGGAAAAGGAAAAGGAGGAAGAAAGGATGCTAAGAGAGGAGATAGGATTCATGGGGGCAGGGAAGTCAACGGTCTTGGATGGAGGAAGGGATGTGTTTACTATTTTCACTATTCTCTGCCTTAAATCCCAGACGATCACAGAGAAGAGATGTAATCCAAGGGGAGGAAGTTATTCTACGCAGAGAGAAGGTAGAAATATAACCTGCAATGAAGGGGGAGAGTGCCATGGTGAACTTAGGTCACAGGAGAGTGGTGTCCTCGAGAAACCTTGAACACCTGGGTGGCCCCCCCAGCAGGCCTGACTCAGAAGCACCCTCCAGGAAGGAGGAGACAAATGGAGCTTTGATGCAAAAGACACAGGAAGGGTCATCTAATTATGGGACAGGCCAGCTGTCAGGATGAGAAATTTGCCAATGTGTCACTTGGTTTCAAGTGATAGAAACCCAACACTAACTAGCTAAAGCAAAAAGAGAATTTACAGGCAGGGTAAGGGGGGTACTTCATGTAATTGCCGATAGGGGGGAGAAGGGGTAAGATGGTCCTCAAAGATCAAATGTCCCAGGCCTCCCTATCTTTGTCTCTTGTCTCTGCTTCTCCCTGAAGAGAAGAGACACCACTGCCTCGACTTGTGCACCAGCATCCTTGACCTAGTAGGAAGAGAGTGACTCACAAGTCCAAAGTCTTATGTTCTGTGGCTTCTTCCCTGAGGGAGGAGATCATCCTGTTCCTTCAGTTCTCATTCAGCAGAAATAATCTAAGGAGACTGACCCACCCAGGACACTGTCCCAGTTTAGGTTTCTGACCATTTTAAAGGATAATTTCTAGTTGTGAGCAATCTGTTTGCATTTTTACCTATCCCTGGGGTGATCTGCTGTGGATAGCAAGTGGGTCCTGATCATCCATCTTGGGATTCTTTTTCCCTGGATCTGCCAGGTATTCAAGGAATAGGACCCTGTAACAGAAACAAGACCACTGGGGTCCCACCCCTGAGAGTCAGTGCTGTTCTCAGAGAAGGGAGAATCTCTATGAGCTTCATTTGGAGTCTGTTGACATCCAGCAATCTGGATGGGTATAGGAGAATGGTCTTTTTCTGGAAGGAAAAAGAAGGCCCCTATCTTTAATATCCTACTTTGTTTTTATTGATACTAAGGCAGTGGGCTTGAGAGGAAGCATTTTTGAGAACCCCTGAGGAGCCAGGACAATGCCTCTTCACCTCTGGGTAATCCTTTGTGGGTACTTCATGATGGTGGGGTTGAAGGCAGCCAGTTGCAGACAGTCCAAAAAAGTCGTGGCAAGCAGCACATCTGCAGTCTGAGCATGGGCAAGGGCTCACTGTGCTTACCTTACAACAGAGGACCTGGTGGGGCTAAGGTGACAGGCACCAAAGTCCCCTAGACCTTAGAACAAAGGGTCCTGCTGGTGGTTCTTAGGGGTGGTCAGGGACTCAGTCAATGCTCAAGTTATTATCCCAAGTTCCCACACCATCCCTGTAAAACCCTGATTGGTTTTTACAAGGGACTGACTTGGAATTGGGCAGATACAAAGCAAGTTTATCTTTCCTGCCGGCTGCTGCTCACTCCTAGATAGCACATTTCTAAGGCCACGCTCAAATTTACATTTGAAAAGTGAAAAAAAAAAACAATCATTCTGTATTTATGTTCGAAGCCACTGCCATGAGGGATGCTTGATGGAACTGACTTAATCACACAGTTGTTTCGATATCATACAAATATGGAGCTGTAACTTTGGAAAAAGTCAGCATGCATGTGCCTGAGCTGGCATGTTCTCCTGTCAGTGACAGCTTCTGACCGGGCCTGGCCTTGCTGAAACCAAACCCTAAAAAGAACACCTGTGAGATTAAACTTGCAGTTCTTGGTGCTGGTAGAATTTTTATGTCCTAACCTGAACTGGATAATTGGGAAAGACAACTGGAAGATCCTGAAATACTGTAGTCAAGTTTATCACTGTTCGGGGAAGTTGAGATTGGCATCTCCCTCCTAAGTTACGGGTATAACTGAACATTTTTGTGAAGTTATGTTGCAGGACCCAATGAAGTTCATGTTCATCCAACTCCACGTAGTGATCATGGTCTAACAGTCTTCTTCCACGGGAGAATAAAAAAGCTACACAAGTGATTCACTGTCATTTGCTGCTTGAAAATTCCTTTGGTTCATCTTTTTCTCTTTCTACTTTTACTCAAGTTTCTTACTTTTGGACACATTCTTATTTTTAAAAAATTAAAGCTCTATCCTTTTAGGGATATATGTCAACATGTCAACTGCTTTGTCACATTCTTTGCTAATGCCAATGTCATCGGAATGTAAAAAGCTGAAGCAAGGAATTGCATTTTGGAATGAACGCCACGTGAGTCGTCAGGGCAGACAGCCAGAACCTTCTGGCGAAGAGAATGAAAGCAGAACTGTGGTGGAGAGCATTTAAATCCCCTTTACAGTTCTGATCTCCTCCCCCGTTTCCCAGCCTCTGTGGCCGACTGGAACAAAGGTGGTGTCATATTCCCTGGGCACGCTGCCTGCCACCACTCTTTTTTTCACTCCAGTCTTTTTTTTTTTTTTAAGATTGTATTTTTTTTAAAGCAGCTTCATGTGTACAGAAAATTGTGAGGAGGTACAGAGCTTTCTTTCCCATATACCTCTTGCTCCCACACATGCATCACCTCCCCCTCACCGATATTCCCCACCAGAGTTACAACTGATCAACCTACAGCGACACACCATTCGCATGGAGAGTCCGGAGTTGACATTAGGGTTTGCTCTTAGTGCTGGACATTCTACGGGCTTGAACAAATATATGATAACATATATCTACCCAGAGCTTCTGAAGAGTAGTTTCAGTGCTTTAAAAATCCTCTGCTCTCCATCTCATCACCTCCCTGCCTTTAACCCCTTGGCAAATCGCTGATCTTCTGTCTCCATAGTTGTGCCTTTTCCAGACACCAGATCGTTGGAATCACAGAGTGGCCTTTTTTCGCTTAGTAATATGCATTTGTTTCCTCTGTGTCTTTTCATGGCTTGATGGCTCCTCCTTTACCACACATTCAGCATAAGCACCAAGCTTTCATTCTTTCTGTCAGCCCTTCCCTCCACGATACACGCATTCTAGGATCATTTCCTTGTCATCCATTTCCCCCGGGCAGGTGAGAGAAAATGCAGATTGCACAGCAAAGTCTAAACATCATGCGTCTTCATTGGCTTCCTGGTACCCAGTGTCTTGCTTGGGCTTAGAGATTTCTTGGTTTATTTTTTAACTTAAAAAAAATTTAATTGGTGCATTATATTTGTACATAATAGGGAAATTCATTATAACATATATTCATACATGAACATAAAATAATTTGATCACTCTCAATCCCCATTGTCTTTCCTATCCTTCTCCTTTCTCTCCTGGACTGCTTAGTACATTGTAAATATATATACACATACACACACACACACACACATATGCAGAATTCACTGTGGCATATTCATACATGGACATAAGGCATTGACCACCAGTCTGTATTTTAAATTTTCTTTTCAAGTAGACATTATCAACAGATTCGGTGTGTAGGGCCATGAGTGTAAGCATGCTCTATGTATCTGTCCTTGGCTGGGATTTCTCTTCCATGCTAATAGCAATGGTTAAAGTTTAGAAACTATTCATAACTATTCATATTGGACATTTTTACATCAGAAAAAGTACAGAAACATCTCAGACCCCACATTTCAGAACAGTTAGCAGCAGCATGTGAAAAAGAAGCTATTTCATCTCCATGGCAGCCAGGGCCCAGATGCTAAAGCTTTATAGATTAAAATCAATGCCTGAATTGCATTCAGAAAGCCTGAATTGCCTGTCAGACTTCAGGACCAGCAGCGCAATGTGATAAATGAGGTGAAGAGCCCCATCCAGGCCAGGGAGCATTAGGGAGGACTTGGGTTTCTTTTTCAAAGCAAATACCAAATGGAATGAATTACTGGGAAACAGCAAATGAATGTCAAGAATTTGAGATGCGGGGGTTATAATTTACTAATTACTGGGAAACGATGAACACAAAGTCAATGTGTGAAAGAATGTGGTAGGAGAAAGCGTGGATCAGGCAGACAAAGAAAAAAAGCAATGCAGAAGGCTCTTGATTTCCATCCTGATCAAAGGAGACGGATTTTAGAGACACAGACACCTGGTACAACTCCCAGCGTGGTCATTACTGGTTTGTCATAAACTATCGTGAGCATTAAATAAGTAGATCCACACTTAGGCTAGGATATAAGCACACAGGAGGCAGTCAATAAACATTATGGCCCCCTCTTTCCAGCTCCCATTCAATTCCTTTCTCATTTAATGCTGAGTTGCTTGTACTGACTTTGTTCAGTGAGTCAGTGAGAGAGAATGAGGCTTGCTGCCTCCCTCAGCAGGTCATCAACATTTAAAGACAGGGGAGTAAGGATGGAGCGTTGAGGGAAGCACAGAGACACCTTCACAAAGGTCAGGCTCACTATAAAATCTCTCAAGTAATCTAACTTTTGATGCTGTCATCTGCCTGTTAATGCAAAATAATGACGCATAGTTTCCTTCTCCAGTGTTTTTGCCTGTGTGTGTGTGTGTGTGTGTGTGTGTGTGTGTGTGTGTGTGTGACACAAAGGGATTTTTTGTGTCCATTGGAAGCTGGGCAGGGTAGTCCACCAACCTTGTGCTCCTCACAGGGCTGCAACTTGCAGGAGCTGAGGTAGAGACTCCCTGGGGCCTCCTCTCTGCCACCAGGGAAAGGAAGGATGTCATCTGAGAGGAACCTTGGACCAATTGAGCAAGACCCGGACTTTCCAGAGAGCCCAGAGACTCAGAGGTGTGTCCTGACTCATCCAGTAACCAGTTGTGCAAAACAAAAGTAGTTGACCTGGTCATCATTTCACAAACTATTTTTACTAGTTATTGTAAAGACTGTGATGGAAAGTGCTTGTTGTTATCAATATCCACTCTCTCCTTCTTGGTGCTAGTATCCTTGATTATTAGCTGTGAAAATGGCTGCTCAAAAAGAAGGTCCCCAGGTTTCCTTGCCAATGTGATGAGATCCTAGCAATGATGAAAAGCATAGAGTGTATGCAATTTTTTGGGAGTGTCATTGGAAAGAAGAGTGTGTATGTCCTTCTCCTGGGCCTCCCTCCTCCTGCTGGTGTGATGTGTTTGTGACAGTTGAAACTGGAGCAGCCATCTTGGACATGGAGTGGATACCACATGCCAGGAGGGCAGAACAAGACAAAAGAAAGAACCTGGGTCCCTGAGGCAATTAGGAACCATGCCAATCCTAGACTATTTAGACTGCTTTTATGGGCAAAGGGAAAATGTCTCCATTAATCTGGATTTTTAGTTTCTCAAAAATGAACCTTACTCTTAAATAATAGAGGTTCTAGCAGACATCCTACTAAAAATGGTTCCTTGGCCAAATCCTGGAAGTTCTGCATATTACAGACCCTTGTTAAAGATTTGCAACATATTACAGCCTTTAAGAAAACACATTTCATATGAACACATTTCTCTCCTGAGACTAGTATTTCCTTGTAGCTCAGAATGTGGTCCATCACCCAGGAATTTGTTAGAAATGCAGAATCTCAGAATGCAGAATCTTGGAAATGCAGAATCACCTGTTGAGTGAGAATTTGTATTTTAAACAAGAGTTCCAGGTGATTCGCCTCCTCTTGAGTTCGGGAAAGCACTGTGAGAGACTTCAGTGAGGTACTGTGGTCCTAGTCTGGAGCAAAGCCAGTGATGTACAGCCAGTGATGTTCTGGATCTGCCCGGAGCCCTGGGACCCCAGGAGCAGCCTGAGGGATATCCACAGTCCTTAAATGGATTGTGAGGTCCTCAGACATGAGGCAGCTGCTATCAACTCCACAAATCCCACCCTTTCAGCTCTCAGCTTTGGGTCAAGACTTCTTGGCTGTCCCTGACTGAGCCAAGTCTATGGCAGGCTTCCTTGTCCTGCGCTTCTGCAGAGAGTCTCCTTCTACAGTGTGCCCCCTGTTGCTGTACATCTCCACCATGTCTCATTACTGCCTTTCCTGGCAAGTTACACCTGGATCTATAGACAAGATGAGAAGCGACCTCCAGGAGACCCAGCATGATCTGCCAGGAACTGCAGGAACTGCTGTCATTTTCATAACATCTGTCAGTCATTTTCAATCACAGAAACTCACATCTGGGCTCTCACCTTACCCAAAGCATCAACTGAATTAGGTAATATTGGTTGTAAATAGTAACCAATTGGATCAGTTCCATTTACTTTTTACTTTATGATTTATCCAGCAGTAGCAAATTGGAGGATGTACTAGGTAGTAGTGAAGATCTTGTTCTCTGGATCAGATTTCATGGGTTGGGATCCAGACTTATAAGGTGTTCACCGAAAGACTTCAGTCAAACTTCTTAATTTCTCCAAGCCTCAGTTTCCTTATTATAAAATGGAGATTAATATGCTATTTACCTTCTAGGTTTGTTGTGTGAATCATGCAAACCACTTACACTTGTTCCTGGTCAAGGAATAGGAAGCATGATATAATAAAAAATTAAAGTACATTAATAGATACACACATGTTATAATTTACTACCACTATATCATAATTTGGATTAAAATCAAAATCTTGTGGACAGAAATATAAAACTGAGGAAAGAAATCTAAATATTGTATAAGTTGACAGGTTTTTCAGTCTTGTTCCTCCCATGGGGAATTAGCTAAACTAAAGGTCGGTTTTATTAAATCAAAGCAGACAATTTGAGCATGCACACATTTAATAAGGGTTTATATGTCAAATAGGAGGAGGTAAACGCAGGGTACTTGGGGACTACAATGATGTAACAGATGAGGTTCCCACTGTGTGATTCAGTAGAGGAGAAAGACAAAGGCACAAATAACTTTATTAAAAGACAAATGGAGAAAGTGCTATAATACGTTCAGTGAAAGCAGAAAAGCCCACAATAATAATAACAGGTAAGTGTGCCAGGAATTACATAGGGACTTGAACATTCATTATTCTTTTTAATATTCAAAGCAAACCTTTGATGGCAGAATAAATCATTCTCATTTTGCAAATCACTAGATGGAGCTTTGAAGATATTAAGAAAATTGCTGAGTTCTCATCCTTGGTAAGTGAAAGAGTTAGGATTTGAACTCAAGTCTGGCTTTCTCTGTCACACTTACGTTGAATGCAAAGAATAACAAACAATTCATGGAAAAGGTGACATTTCAATTTAGCCTTGAAAGAGACCTCGGGTTTTCAGGCAGAAATGGGGATCAGAGGAAAGAGTTGTGGGGAGCTGAATAGCAATGCTGGCCCAAGGCTAGTGAAGACACCAGAGGCCGATGGAGGTGAAAGAACTGTGAGACAGATGGATGGGAGAGTGACGGGGGCCACGTGGTGGCAGATCTTGAGGAAGAGATTGAAGAGGGAATGCAGAGGATGCTGTGTCACCCCATGTGAGGCATTGACATCCAAAACACAAAATCAGACCAAACAACCCCCTGTACCTGCAGGGCCAAACAAATCTGGCATAAGCCTCGTTCTCAAGGACAAGTTTTCAAATTGAAAGGCAATAGTGTCCTTGTGAAATATGGGCCAAAGCCGGAGTCACAGAGACCCATTCAGAGTCCAGGTAGGGAGGAGGTTGAAGGGATAGAACAAAAAGGTCAGCAGAGGGCTGGGGATATAGCTCAGTTGGTAGAGTACTTGTCCCTCCAGCATAAGGCCCTGGGTTCAATCCCCAGTACTGCAAAAAAAAAAAAAAAAAAAAAAAAAAAAAAAAAAAAAAAGATTGGCAGAGGGGTGGGATTTGATGTGTAGTTGGCAAATTTAAAAATTTGCCTATAGATTACTAAGCAGCTAGATTTTTAAATCTGGTCATGCCACTTCCTTAATGATTGCTTGCAGTGGGAAAAAGAGACACATTAACTAGGCATTGGTCTGCTTTTGAAGGTTCTAAAATTCAAACGGACAGAACTACTTTCTGCATTTCTTGTTATTTAACTGCGTGTAGCCTCACCGCCCGCCAGAGCTGCTGGAGCGGGGAGGGCCCAGCGCAGGGAGGATGGTTAAATAAAAACAGTTCTATTTTTGGCACACTTTAATGACAACCCCATCTTAGAAATATTTTTCCTGCGATGCCTTTTCTGTTCAGTGTCATTGAAAGCGTTTTTAATTTCAAAGAGAGGTTAGGGCACAGGATGTTAATCAATGGAATTCTGGCATGCTTTTCTATGAATGTGACTCATTTTTTATGTTTACCGGTGACAGAGATGAGCTCTTCAACCCAGGCAATATTGTCATTCATGCCTGGTTAATAAAGAAGAAACAAATGCCTTAGGAAACTGGTCTTGACATTGGAGGGAGGGAGGAGGACTTATTTTAAGTCTCTGGGATATTTCATTGTCCCCAGGTTTTTCCTATGAGTCACACCAGGACAGAAATTTGAGGCAGAAAAGGGGAGAGGACAGAGTCATCCAGACTGAAAAATAAGTTTGGGCTGCAATAGTGGATAATGGTATTTATGTATTCCTCGCTTGCAGGGGGTGCAGCCTGCAATGCCAGTGTTTTTGTTCCTCTAAATTCCTGTCCTTGGACACTGCCAGGATTTAGGGTGGGGTCAGCCCAGGGCCATTTTAGCCCCAATAAAGGTCTGTTTTATTAAAGGCCTGCTGGTCGCTTGCCTGTTTACCGCTGCCTAATACAACACTTTCTTTATCTCTTTTTGGCTCTCTCCCAAAGAAAGCAGGAAGACTTGCTGCTGCTTGGATCCCAGTTTCCCTCTCCAGTCTGGTCCTGTGGAGTTTAGGGGCTCAAAACGAGGAAGCACCAGAGCACAGCATTTAGGATTAAATTTCAGACTAGTCTGCATCCCCGTCATTACCAACAACAGTGATGGTGCTCGGACCTACCCCCTTGAGCAGCTTCTTCTACATTTGATGAGGAGCTACACTGTGCCATTCGCATGCTCTCCCTTCCTTCCAGGGACAAGGCCCGTGTTAGAGTTGACAGGGGTTAGAAGTAAAGACTGCAAACATGGAGGCGTGGTCCCCTGGGAAAACTAACTGGGAACTTCCTACCATATTCTCACTAACTTCTCAGGTCCTGAGAGTTGCCAAGTCCTGAGTGTGTGACCACAGCAGTTGCAAGTGCTCTGCACTTTAAAGGGTCATGCCTTTGGTTTAATGCTCTGCTGTCATTGACTTGTAATTTCTTAACACTTTTTAAACAAAGAGATCCACATTTTGTTTTACACTAGGCCCTGCAAATTATGCAACTGGTCCTGATTATAAGACCACCCCTTTGAGCATTCTTGAGTAAGATAGTCAATTGTAAAGATAAGTCACCCTTTAGGCTCCCCCATGGAGTTCCAGTTCTCAGGGGATTCAAGGACGCATATGGGGTCATGCCTGCTACATCCTGAGATCTGTCTCCAGGGCAGGAACCGGGCTTGTCAATTCTATGAAAAGGCAAAATGTGGTGTAGCTGTGAACATGACCACCCTGGCAGTGCCAGAGTGCTCAGAGAAGAGGGTGATTGGCAGTGGCAGGTGTGGCCTTGAGGCTAAGGAGGAGGAGTTTAAAGAGGCTTATACTGTGCCCTTGAAGACGTAATTGGAGACCTAGAGAAGCTGTAGAAGAGTGAAAGCTGGCTGAAACTAAGGAGAGAATTCCAAAAGTGGAATAGGAGAGAGAGAGAAAGAAAACATGTGGTGGGGAATTCAGAGTGGACGAGAGTTGGTGAGGGCTGAAGATTTGTGGAAGGATGGCCTCTGCCTGTCTGACCATCACTGGAAGGCATAGAGGGCAGAGGGAAGGAGTGATGAGCATCGGGGAGGCTGCAAAGGGGAGAACGGAACAGGGAATGGGTGCTATATAAGATCCAGCACACATCGAGTGATCTCCACGCTGCCGTCTCCTCCTCCTGACAGGTCAGAATCCAAGCTGTGAAGGAGTGAAGCAGAAGGAAGGGGTTGAACTAGGTTTCTGAAAATCTAGACTGGGAACATCAGTAACAGACTCACTTTGTGGGGGTTATCCTAAATGTATTTTCTGGATCTCATTATAGACCTCCACCATCGGAAACCCTCAGGGCCATGGAGGTGGAAGAGCAGGAATCAATTCTTTAAACTGGAATTCTTAGGTAATCTTGATGATATCAAACATTCTAAAACCAGGAGGGTGGAGAAATAGAGCCAGTGGGGACTGCTCAGACAAATTTCGGAGACTCGCATGCATGGTAAAGTGGGACAGTAGTTGGATAAGGAACGGAGTGTTGTGGGTCCAGCTACTCTAGATGCCCAATTTGTTGGAGATGATTACAGTGCAATCTGTCACAAAGAGGAGTTGCCTGCTACCAAAGTCCCCAGAGAAGCCTCCTGTCAACCAATGTCCCCATACCTTACCTTGTTGGGAGCAATTGTGTCCAGCAATCACAGGAAAACAACATTTTCAATGAAGATGATGCTCCTTACAGTAGTTTGGATCTTGAATGTCCCCCAAAGGCTTGGTCCCCAGCCCATAGACCTATTGGAGATGGTGAACTTTCACGAGGTGGGGCCTAGTGGGAGGAAGTCAGGTCATGCCCTTGGAAGAGATATGGGGACTCAGATTCTTCCTGTTTCTGTATTTGCTTCCCAGTCACCATGAGGTTAGCAGATTCTTTTGCCACATGGTCCCACATTGATGTACTGCCTCACCACAGGTCCACAAACATCCAGCCTACTTTTACCATGGATTAAAATCTCTGAAACAATGAGCAAAATAAACCTTTTCTCCTAACAAATGATTATCTCAGGTATTTTGTCACAGTGACGGAAATCTGACTCAGACACTCCTTAAAGTTCTATTCTGGTGCATATTGCTTATGCTTAGAGGCAGACAGTCTGAGGAAATTCCAAATAATTCTGACCTTTTGAGAAGGGTTCTTAGTAAAAATGGAAGACCCATGAGATGGTTTTATAGGGTATGCCCAGATCTTGACTTAGCTCTCAAGTCAAACACATTCTCTGGTCACTTCTTCCTTCTTCAGTCTTACCTGTTGTTCATATTGTCCTCACTTAGGTATTCCGGTTATTTCTAGGCCTAGGCTTAGGCAAAATTCTTCTGGGGGTTGAATCCAGGCCTTTGTATTTGCTAGGCAAGTGTTTTTACCATTGAGCTACATCCCTAGCTATAGACAAAATTCTTTATTTTTCTTTGTCCAGCCTTTCAGTCCTTGATAAATTTGATTCCTTCTTAGTCCACAGATTCTGCCAAAGAGCATAGGCTGATAAGATTTGTATTTCTCTGGCTTCCAGATTCTCTTTCAAATCTTTGTTGACTAATTCTTGTTTGATATTTCTCTGATGATTCCTTTCAGAGAGACTAGTTTTGCCTTAGCTGTCTGGTCTCTAGAGAACTTCTCAATGCATCCATCTCACAATCTCTGAATATGTAGACATGGTCCTGCTCAAACTTCAGTGTGTGGTCAAATACTTGGGAGTACACATTCTCATTTGAGGGGTGTGGGGTGGGACCTGAGAAATTGCTTTCCTAACAGTCTCCCTGGTGATACCAGTGTGACTGGTGCATGGATCTCATAATGAGTGGCAAGTTGCTATAGGACGAGTAGATCACAGTTCTCTTCCATATCTAGCTCTGACCACTCTGGTTTTTGAGCCTCAATCATTCTGCTTTGCACACAGGAACAGAAAAATAGTCTATTTGCAGTTAACCTTGTTTTCCTGCTTCTAGTCAGATTTATCTCTCCAAATCAGTTTTAAATTGCTAAAGAGCTGAGATGGGGCATTGGCATCCTCTTACACAGGTTTCCAGGATTTTCTTTGCATTATTTTCTTAGAGCTTTATTGAAAATGTCTTATGCACAAGGCATATGGCATTATATAGAGAGAAGAACAGTGAGCTGTACAAAACAGATAACAAGTAGGCTTCGTCCAACACTGGAGAAACAAGGCAGAGAGGTTCCCAAAGTTTGGCTTCAGAGAGGCCCCGCATCCATGCCCCATATCACTGGCCAAATTAAGCCCTTTGCCACAGCTCTCCCACCCAAATCTCAATTTCCCTCTTCCCTGCATTAGCAATTGTTAAGTGAAAAAGAGCCAAGAATCCCTGACTTTGAAAGAAAATCATAATTTTTCCATTTGTGTAAAGGATTTGAAAACAACACTTATTGCTTATACCATTTACATTTTAAATGCAAATTTCTTTATTTTTACACTAGGTGGGTGAATTGAGCGAATTAGCTTTCTAAATATGAAGTTTCAGAATTATAACACATGTTTTACACTAGTAATATTTGAGGATAGGAAAAATGGTTAATATTAAACACACATCCTGGGTTTCTCCTGACAGCAAACCCTCTGCTTATTCCTCATGTTCCCCCCTTCAAACCTCTGCTCAATTTCCCTGCCTTTCACAGCCAAATTTTTAGAATGATCTATACTTATTCAGAGGCATCTTTATTCCCACTCTCTCCTTAAGTGTCTGAAGTGGAATTCTATTTTCACTATTTTACTGAAATTGCACTTTTAAGGACATCAGCAGTCTCTAAGTCACTGGATCAAATGGCTCCTCAGTCTCAATTTGCTTTCCCTCTCTAAAGCCAGGATGCTATTAACCTCACCTTCTCCCCTGGCTTCCTGACTGGTGGAGTCTGCTGACTCACCACCTGCCACATCATGTCTGGGTCTTCTTTGCTATTTCCTTTTCCTCCTTTCCTGGCTACTGCACACAGCAAGACAAGTACCAATATTCAGGACTGTTCTTTGTCTATTCTTTTTGCCTTGAGATCTCATCTATTTACAGGACTTTAACTCTCAGCAGAGGCAAATGTTCACCAAATCTACAGCCTCTGGTGCTGACCTCTCTGCAGTTCTGCCTCCCATGTTTAATTGCCTGCTGTACTTCCACAGCCAACTTTAAACTTCCTTCCACGCAGTTTCTCTATTGTAGCAAATACAAATTTTCAATCACGAAATCCAAGTGGTTAAGAAATTTTATTTTTCTTTAAATAAATATGATCTGACTCTAGAATCCTTTCCCCCTAAGCTGGCAGGAAGTTAAATTTCACCCACTATAGGAGCTAAGCCCTGCCCTTCAAAGGTTATGCTAAGATACCCATTAGGTTAAGCAGTGCCAAAGCATTAAGGAAGATTCAAGTTGCCATCAAGATGCTCCTTGCCCCAACTCAGAGGGTTCCTTACCATCAAATCAAATCCCTTTGCTACTTCCATGTCACACTTGAGATCTGGAGTGTTTTTTTAAATTAAAAAGGTAGTGTTAGCTCTTCTTCCTAGCCTTCTTTTCCTTAACTTCCTGAATAATTCTATCCTAAAGATATCACAAAAGGCAGAGCAAATTTGGTATCTGTGTTAAGGAGAAGAGAAATGAGAGCCCTTGTGTTCCAGAGTAAGATGTCAATATCAAGGAGGTTGACATGCACTCTGAATAGGAGGGAGCCCAGTGGGGACTGGCATGGAAAGACAGGGTTCAGGAGGCTTAAGGAAGGCATTCACATGAAAAAGAGACCTGGGGTGTCAGAATCCAAAAGAGGTAAGGAAGGTAAACTAGAATGGCAGTATGTTTGGATTCAGAGCTCATGGTTTATATATGTATTATATGAAGATTTCCTAGTTCAGCACACTGAGAGGCCCTGAGAGCTGCAATGTCCCAAATAGTAGTGAGCAACTACAGTGCTCATATCATGGCTTCTAAATACCATTCTGCACTAAAAAGAATGAGATCTACTACTAACAAACTAGCAACTGGAGGGAACTTCCTCAACCTTAAAGGGACATCTACAAAAACTACAGATTACACATTCTTAGTGGTGAAAGACTAAATAATTTCCCCCATAAGATCAGGAACAAAGCAAAGAGATCCACTTGTTTTAGAGCGCTTATTTGCTGCTGCAACTAAAAGATCTGACCAGAACAACTGTAGAGGAGGAAAAGTTTACTTGAGGGCTCAATTCAGAGAGCAGGCTCCAATCCTCAGGGCTCAAGGTGAAGCTAAAGATCATGGTGGAAGAGTGTAGTGGAGGGAAGTGGCTCACATGAGGATCAGGAAGCACAGAGAGAAACTCTACTCACCAGATTCAAATATATACCCCAAAGCCACATCCCCAATGCCCCACCTCCTCAGCCCCGCTCCCCCCTCCCAATCTCCAGTTACCACTCAGTGAATCCCATCCAGGATTAATTTGCTGATTAGTTTAAGGCTCTCACAACCTAATCATTTCCCCTCTGAACCCTCTCTCATTGTCTCACACATGACCTTCTGGGGGACATCACATGTAAACCATAACACCACTTTCTTTCTTTCTTTTTTTAAAATTTGTTTTAGTTGTCAATGGATTTTTTTTTTTTTTTAATGTGGTACTGAGTATTGAACCCAGGACCTCACACATGCCAGGCAAGCGCTCTACCACTGAATCACAACCCCAGCCCTGTAACACCACTTTCACAACTCCTGTTCAACATTGTACTGGGTATTCTAGCCTGTGCCACATACAAGAAAGAGAACGAGCACCTAAATGAAGAAACAAAGATGTAAGTATTTATATACATGATTGTCTGTGTAGATAATCCTTTTAAAAATCTACGAAAAGCAATGAGTAAGTTAGCAAGGTGGTATAAAGACTTGGAAATTGAAATTCTAAAAACATTTTGGAATAGCATCCAACTATTTTCAATAACGTGAAAAATTTTGAAATTCTTAGAAATAAATTTGACAACATAAGTGCAAAATGTGGCCACTGAAAATATAAAACACTGCTAAAAAATTAAAGAAGTCCTAAATAAAAACATCATGGATCAGAAAACTCAATATTATTAAGATCCCAATTCTCTTCAAAATTATCAATAGATTCAGCTGGCTTTTATTTTTTGAAGAAACTGACAAGTTGACTAAAATTCACAGGGAAATGCTAAAAGCCTAGAATTGCCAAAACCACCTTGAAAAAAATAAAGTTGGCTGATTTTAAGTCCTTTGGGTATAAACTGAAGGGTGGAATAGCTGGGTCCATTCCAAGTTTTCTAAGGAATCTCCATACTGCTTTCCAGCCTGATTGTATCAATCTGCAGTCCCACCGGTAATGTATGAGTGTACCTTTTCTCCCACATCCTCGCCAACACTTATTGTTGCTTGTATTGTTGATCATTGCCATTCTGACTGGCGTGAGATGAAATCTCAGAGTAGTTTTGATTTGCATTTCTCTAATTTTTTCATATATTCGTTAATGGATTGTATTTCTTCTGTGAAGTGTCTGTTCAGTTCCCTAGCCCATTTATTGATTGGGTTACTTGTTTTTTTGGTGTTAAGTTTTTTGAGTTCTTTATATATCCTAGAGATTAATGCTCTATCTGAGGTGCTTGTGGTAAAGATTTTATCCCATTCGGTAGGCTCTGTCTTCACATTATTGATTATTTCCTGCCCACATTGTATGTCTTTTATCTATAATTTATTTACCCTGTTTCACTTAGTTTTTAAAATTAGTACATTTAAAGGTGTGTGTTTGTGTGTGTGTGTGTGTGTGTGTTCTGTGTACATCTGTCATCATGTAATGTGCACCAGATTTGTGTTACCTTCATTCAAAATCTCAAAATTAACCTGTTTGTGGGTTTTAATTTTTTTCCAGTTCACTCACAGCAGCAGCACAAAGTCTGTTTCACTTTTATTGTTGGATTTTGTTTAATAAGAATAAAATCTGAATAAAACCAATACATAGTTTCCCTGAATCTCTCACCAAAGGACTTAAAATCAGCACACTACAGTGATGCAGTCACATCAATGTTTATAGTAGCTCAATTCATAATAGCTAAACTATGGAATCAACCTAGATGACCTTCAACAGATGAATGGATAAAGAAGATGTGGTAGATATACAAAATTGAATATTATAAAGACTTAAATAAGAATGAAATGATGGCATTTGTAGGTAAATGGATGGAACTGGAGAATATCATGCTAAGTGAAATAAGCCAATCCCAAATAACCAAAGGCCAAATATTTTCTCTGCTAAGTGGATGCTGATTCATAATGGGAGGTGGGGTGGCTAGGGAAGAATGGAGGAACTTTGGATTGGGCAGAAGGGAGTAAGAGGAGGGGAGGGAGTGTGGGGATGGGAAGGATGGTGCAATGAGATGGACATTATTACCCTATGTACATGTATGATTGATGAATGGTGTGGCTCTGCATCATGTACAGCCAGAGAAATGAGAAGTTGTGCTCTATTTGTGTACAGTGAGTTGAAATGCATTCTGCTGTCATGCGTAACTAATTAGAACAAATTTAAAAAAAATTTTAAATAAAAAATTAAAGTTGGAAGATTTACACAATCTGAACTCAAGATTTATTTTAAAGTTATAGGAATTAAGATAACATGGTATTGATGTAAAGAGAAAACTAAGTCTATGGAACAGAACAGAAAATACAGAAACAGACCCATGCGTTAATTGGTATTCAACAAATGTGTAAGAAGTGGTGCTAGGACAATTGGGTATTCATTTACCAAACAAATCTTCCAGTTCATAGTTTCCATCATATACAAAAATTAAAAAATGGATCATAAACTCAATGTAAAATCTAAAACTATAGAACTTACAGAAAAGAGCAGGAAAAAATTTTTGTTACCTCAAATTAAGATTTCTTATTTACAGTGCTAAGAATACACTCCCATAAAGAACAAATTGATAAATTGGACTTTATTAAAATTAAGAACTGATTGTTGAGCAACAGCAAACAAATGAAAAGAGAACCATACACTAGGAAAAAATGTCTGCAAATTACATATTGATAAATGACTTCTGTCCAGAATGTATAAAACAAAATTTCAAATCTCAATCCAAAAGTCCATTGACAGGTAAATAGATAAATTGTGGTATATTCATACAATGGAATACTATCAAGCAATAAAAAAGAATGAACTATTGATACCACAACAAAGATGATGTCAATATAATTATACTTAATCAAAAAAGCCAATCAAAAAGAGCTCATACTATCTGATCCTTTTTAAATATATTTCTATAAAAGGCAAATAAATTTATAAGGACTGAAAACAGAGTGGACAAAGAAGGTGGAGAAAGGTATAAAGGAGTAAGGAAAATTTGGGAAGTGATTGATATGTTCATTATCTTTATTGATACGATGGTTTTAAGGGTATATGTGTTTTGTAAAACTTATCATATTATTCACTTTGACATATGCCATTAATTATACTTCAACAGAGCTGTTAAAATATTCTCATAAAATATTTCACATATCCAGACATGATAATATAACAAACGTCTGTGTACCCACTACCAAGTTTTGACAGATCTTAACATTTTGCTAAAATTTCTTTGAATTTTTTAAAATAAATAAATCATTACATATATTGCTGAAGCTTCTACGAGCTCTTTCTAATCCAACTTCCCTTCCATCCCCCAGATGTAATCAGAATCCTGATTTTACTGATTGTGGATCTCATGCTGGTTTCACTCGTTCGCTTGGTGTGGTGTTCATAAACAAGACAGCATACCTTTGCATGGTGTGCTCACTGGAAATCTTTATGTTAATAGCAAGTTCCTCCCCAAACTTGTTTTTGTATTCAACATTGTGCTTTCTGAAATCTATCCATGTTGCTCTACATCGTTCATTTAGCGATCCCCTCCATGAATATACACAACATAGTTAAACCTTCTCTTGGATTTTAAGCTGTCTCCCATTTTCAACTCTTACAAATATTTGTCTTACAAATGTTGTCCTTTAACATTCTATCTCCTTGGCCTAACTGTGGGAGAAATTTCTAGGGTACATCCTCCAGGTAGTGTAGGGAAGAGGTTCTAAGCATCTTGTTTCACTAGCTATAGTCAAATTTCTCTCCAAAGTGGGTTATACATAGCACCTAGCATTCTAGTGCCCCTCACTCTTGACTGTATTATTTCTGTCACACTTTTAAATGTGAGGCATGGAATCTTCAACTCCTCTTGGCAGGACCTAGCTTCTACTTTCTCCAGGTGTACCTGGGGGCATCTGCTTGGAAGCTAGCCATCTTCCTGGAGCATAGCCACTGAGCTGAATTGGGTGCACACTTCCTAAGGGAACTTTTTTTTTTTTTTTTTTTAACTTTCTTGGAATCCATCACCCTCTCCTCCCTGACCTTGAAAAAATTCTTCTCTCTGCTATTCTTGTACATTATTCTGGGATATCAGCATCACTTCTTTGTAGGTTTCAACTTTATAAAAGACAGGTCGACCTGACAGCTCTTCAGGAAAAATTCTTGAAGAAAAGAAATAAGAAAGACCCACCTGCTTCTGTGGAATTAGGGGGGATTGGAGGTGGAGAGAATGGTGAGGAAGCTCTGAGAGAGCAAAATGGAAATCAATGTCTCAAAAAACTACCCTCCCCATGTGAATGATACTGTTCTTATCATCATCCAGATGCCCAACCCCACGTCATTCACTCATTTCTGTAGTTCTCACATCCAGTCTCACTTTGTGTCACTTTCAATCAAAATGCCTTTCATAATCTATGCACTTACACTATTCTAAAACTTATCTGTTATCTCCTGAATCCCATCTCCTTCCTTTCCTGCTCTACTCTCAGAGAGCTGTCTGCACTCTGAGATAGTAAAAGATGTCTTTTCTGCAAATGAGCACTGGGGAGATTTTCTTAGACCACTTTGGACATTGCAGTATTCTGTTTAGAGACTTTAAAAGTAAGGATGGGACTACTTACCCTGGCAGTCACAGCCCTTTACAATCTAGTCCTACCTAGGCTTAACTCCTTTGCTCCCTGAATGATAAGCCCTCTGTATTGGCCAGTGCGTCTCCATCCTTTAAATAGCTCAGCTGTTTCTCATCCTTGACAAATACTTCTCTCCAACCCTTACTGCTCTGCCCAGCCTTTGCAACTCCAGGCCACTGCTACCTTCTTCTTTTTAGAACTCAAGCTGTTTATTACACTCACACCAGCCATTTGGGTGGTTAACTCCAGCTGGCTTTATGACCATTTTATTTTGCTATTTGACTTTTTGCATGTATATATTTATGTTTCTCTTTCCATTAAGGCTACTTTTCTAACATCTGCAGAATAGATATTCATTTCTCCAGCCACTCAGACGAAATAACTAATTGCATTCAAATAACTTGGGAAAAGGCTACATACCATGCTCCTCTCTAGAAGGTTCACATTGCATATTAGTATATTAAAAGTCCTGAAAAGTCCTATACCAGGCAAACTTTGCTTCACTCTTTACTGATTCTTAATAATCAAGAAAATGCTTTTTTTTACGCCCTTGTTACCATAGTAATGTTCCTCAGAACTTACTGCTCCTTAGAGGAGACTTTGGGAAGCATGTAATTAGATGATAACCTTCTTAACCCATCATTGTATCCCTACAATGGCCTCTTGCCCAATGCCCTAGTACTTAATAGGTACTCTGGAAATACTTGGGTTTTTGGTGAATAATTCTATTTTTGTCAGTTAGTGATCTAAACTCTTCTAAGAATTTTTCTCTGTGCAGTCTTTAGAATGCTGGAAAACAAATAAATAATCTTGCTTCCATTTCTTATTAAGTTTTTTGGCATTCGACTCTGAAACTAATGGAATTTTCTAAGTCCTCTGTGTGCCTCCACGCCTGCCTGAGAAAGATAGTGTGTGCTCACACACAGTGGGACCATACAGAGTCCACAGAATTTTCCACTTCTAGTACAGCAGACCCCGGTTGGCTTGTTGTCATTTAAATGTATGCCTTATCATTGTGTTTTACTTAGAGACATTATTCAGAGAAAAACTCAGGGGTTGCCTGCACTCTCAGAAGATAAACTGACTCAGAACTTCCACACAGATGAATTGTATTTCCAGGTCCATTTTTTTTTTTTTTTTTTTTAATTTGTGGCTTTGGATGTACTTTTACCAGCATGTTGGATAGAAAAGCTAAGGGTTTGAATCTGAATCTGAGATAGCAAAAGCAAAAATAGCTACAATTAGTTCAATAGCCAAAGTTGCGGTAGAGTTACTCGTAATTTGAAGACAAGTTTGACTTTGAAATTGGGAAGTAAAAGGAAATTTTAAAGACGATTGACAATAAGCTAGTGATATTTTTTCAAGTTAGCAGGACTTACTCTTTTATTACTTTTAACTAGCACATTTTACATATTATTATATACAATTGTGCTATCTATATATTATATGTTTAATGTGCTATCTCTCTCTAAATATATATAAACACACACATAGATATAATTTGACTTATACAAAAGGTATAGAGCAGAAAGCTAACTCCTTTCCATCTCTGTCTCCTACCAGCCAGCCCTCCCCAGAAGCATTACTTTAAAAAAAATTCTAAAATTTGTTCTAATTAGTTATACATGACAGTAAAGTTACTTTTCAAAGCTTCTAAAGATAAACTATGCACGTTTAACCATATATTTTTGCAACGCCAAATGGTAAACAATTTACACTTTTTAACCTTACTCTTTAACTTATTATATATTGAAGATGTGTTCATTTTAGTAATACAGAGTTGCTTCTTTCTAATACCTTCAGTGTATTCCATTTTGGGGGCCACCATTTATTTTATTTTCATATTGATGACATGTAATTTATTTCAAATAATTTTATAATATAAAAGATACTATAATGAATATTCTTTATATATACCTTTATATATATTAAGAATATTATATAAATATATTTATATTTAAGTGTATATATTTATACATAAATATATATTTATATTAAATATAAGTATATTTAAATAAATATACATGTATATATGTATATTTCTTCTACATATGTGTGACTGGTTAAAGAAATAATTCTTTAACTTAGAAATGTCTGGGCCAAGAGGTATACATTATTTTATTTTAATGGGTTCTCTTGTTAGCAGTCATAGCATTAAAAAAAAATTCTTCCACCAATCGATGATAATGGCAATTCCCCAACATGTATTATCCAAATTTCTCTTAAACTTTTTACAATATTTAAAGTGACACAAAATGTATTTCTTGCGTGTTAAGTGAAGCCAAACATTTTTATAGGTTAAAAAGAAAACTAACTTTTTTCTTCAAATTGTGCATTATTCCTTATTCACCAAATTGTGCATTTTTCCTTATTCATGTTCCATTGTGATATATTATTGATTCATGGGAACGCTTTATATACTGTTTGTGATAGATGTTAAAATAATTGACTTTAATTACTAGAGCTAGTTCCTGAAAGACACTTTAGATTTTAATATTTTCCAATGCATTATTCTACATAACCCTAACATTTTGAAGATAAAAATTAGGGACTACTTCAGAGAAGATCAGTTTCCTTCTTTCTAGATCAGCTTTGTAAAATTTTTCCCAACAAAACAAGAACAAACTTACATATTAGTACATTCTGTGTCATCTTCCAAATTTTGTCAGTGGGTTTAATACATTTTTTAAAAAATGTCTAATCCCATGATTTATGTTTTAGCAGAGGCAAGCTGCCTACCTGCCAAGCCTGGTGGGATTTATTGAAAGGAGAAACCTACCATTCCATCCAGATGAGAGGTTACAAATTGACTACCCAAATTCCAAATGCAGCCACAGTGTATTTTATTTGGCCAGCATGATATTTAGAAAAAAATGGAATTAGTAGCCCACATCAAAGACAGTGGATAATGCAGGAAGAGCTAGATTTCTGGCTTCTCTTGAAAACTCACAAGATCTAGCCACACTGCATTTCCACATGACGACAGCTGGCTAGAGCTAGTAATGGGTATCTACTCCTTTCAGAAGCCATGTACTGACACATTCTTCCTCCAAGACAGCTTTACTTGCTTCTTTCAACTCCCTTGTTCCTGGAGATATTTGCCTTTGGAGCTTTTGATCCTTTGTTCCCAGTTTCCCTCTCTCATCCTCTCTCCCTGAATCAGAAGGGAAAAAAGTTCCCCCAGGCATCTCATCTTACACAGACTCAGATAATTTCCACTCTTACAATCCACCACCCTGTCTTTTCTTTGAAAGACTCTTCCCTGCACCCCCTAGTAATCACCTGGACTTCACAGCATGTCTTCATACTTCCTCTTTCAGCGTTTCCCTTAGAAATGCTGTCTGCTCCTTACAAGACCTTCCAAAAATTTTTGGAATGATGAAAGTCTGCTCTATTAGGGCATGAATTTTAAAACATAACATAACCGGCTTAAAGTTTTGAGAAAGATGAATAAAAGCATATTTTGAGTTGTCCTTTGAACACTAGTGGATCCTTTAACATAAAAGCCCCAGCTTAGGATGGAGAATATGGACTCAAGATAGGTGTGCCCCTCTCCATCCCACTGTTCCTCTTAGTTCAAGTTCTTGTCTGCTTCCTCGTGAGCTACTGCTGCCTCAGCCATGGAAATTAGTGTCCACACTGCAGGTCTTTTTCAATTTGATTTTCCAGACATAATTTTCTAAATTGCAACCCTATTTCATCAAACATCATCCCTTTTAAGAGCTTTTAGTCACTCCCTGTTGCCTGGGGGAAACTTCTCATTGTCAACAAAGTTCATGAGATCTTTTACAGTGGGGCCTTAGGACTTAATTTCCAACCAATCCGTATCCCTTGTGGTCTAGGTGTGTCAGACTCTGCCATTCCCTGAGTTCACCAAGAGCACTTTGTGCTATTGCAAATGGTGCTTTCTTTCATTGAAATGCATTATTCTTGTTTTACCTAGAATGCTCTTCAAGGTCCTGGACAATTTCACTTCTTCTTGGGGTCGTCCATTTTCTTCTACTTGATACCTCCCTTTTCTGTGTTTCCAGAATACTTATCATATTATCTTAGATTCCCCTCCATTACACTGTGAGAATATGAAATTTATTTATATAATTTCTGTCTCCAGAATTGATCTCAGTGTTTTTTTTTCTGACAATTTTCAAATTGCTTTATTTGCTTGATTACATATATATAATATATATGTATACATATATAGGTGTGTATGTATTTATTTATATACAAAAACACACATATAAATGTATATTTATATATTTTTAAAGTGTTACCTCCATTGAGCTCTGTCTATGTTCATGATTACTAAGACAAACACCTGTAGGTGACTGGACTTCATCAGATGACTTCCCAGAAGCTTGGCCGCTCTCAACATCTGATCCTATTTTTAAAAATTTGTGAACAATATCTTGTACATGTCCTTTTATTCTCTTCTTTTTGCTGGGATGGAATTCACCAGATATAAAAGAAGCACACCCCTCTGCATGTTGTTGAGAGTCACTCCATTGCTGGCTAAATCCAGTGCCATCAAGCCTCTCCTGCTCTTCCTCTGATGACATGTCCAAATGTGACTCTTCTATATGTCCATTTATTCTATTCTTTTCTCCTGGATAGGACATACCAGATAAACACAAAGCACACACTCCGGATGTTGCTCACAGATACTCTGCTGCTGGGTATTTTCTGTGCCATCATCCTCTCCTTCTCTTCTACTGGTGACATGTGCAAATGTGACTCTGAAATCCTAATGACAATCCTGAAAGCAGAGTTGCTAAAGCAAAAATATGTAGATCCCCAAAGCAGTAATCCAAGGTTTTGAATATAATAGCTGCAGCAAGTCTGATGTACACAGACAGCTGAAAGAGTGCTGACATACTACTCATCAGAACAGAACCTGGACCAAACCGTGATAAAACAGGTTCAAGATTCTTCCACTCTTTTCCACTTATAAAGTTGATGAAGTCCTTCCTAGTCCTTGGACCTGGATAGCATCTAAATTCACCATCCTTACAAGTCGCTCTGCTGCCCGTGGGGCCACAGAACTCCCAGAACCAACAGCATCAACACCGTCAAGGAAACCAGGAGACCTCTGGAGGACGCCATGACTGCCTGTCGCCACCACTCAGATGCCTCGCAGCCCTGCCTCACTTCCGCTCTGGTCCTCAGCTCTCCATCTCAGTGTTTGATAGGTAGTAGGTGTTTGCTAAGTATTTAATGAGTGAGAAAAGGAACCATTAACACTTTAGCTTATGTTATTAGACAGTCACGTGGCAGCTTCTAGATAATATATCACCTCCCTTTCAGGCTGCAGGATCATCCTAACCATAAGCTTGGTCACTGTTTTCCATGGACCTCACCGTAAGAACACGGTGTGGTTGCTCAGTGTGGTGTGCACCATCTTTCATGATCTGACCTCTTGTCTACCTTTCCAGGTTTAGCTGTTCTCATCCTCCAAGTTTTCCCCAACCACTGGGACCACATAAATATCCTGAAAAATCCCCGCTTTCTTGGTCTGGGCTTAACCATTTGCTTTTCACTCTCCCTAGAGGATCTTTTCCTGTGCTTCCTTCTCCTTTGGTTGTGCATACAGGCAGCTTAGAAAGGCTTCACCTACCAAGGACTGAACTGGGTGTTCCCCGTGGCACTTCTCACCCTGTGCCCTTCTGTAGTCTCAGCTCCAACCTCACTCTAAGCTCTAGGACGAGAGCTGTCTTTTTCATGTTTTTACCAATGGTGGGAGCATAGATTTTTGGTACTAACTAGATGCTTACTAGTTATTAGTAAAAATAACAGGATAAAGGAATGGATCAATAAAATTTTTTTAAAAAAATCAGGATAAAGGAAGAGAAATACAATGTATACAATTCTCAAGGCAACATGAATTCTTAACACTCTCTTTTGCATTTTGTAATCTTTTAAAAAGTAGTGTCCATAATATATGCAAATTAGTCAACATAGTCAGAAAAATAGAAAACTTGCACAATATTTCAAATAGAAGATATTTGTTACAGGGAATTGTTTTACAGATATCAGGAGGCTGGAAGAACGAAACAAGAAGTTGAGGGAAACTAGTTATTAGTGACTGTAGAAAGAGTTTATTGTCTCCTGGACTAAGGTAAACCTCCTACCACTCTGAGAACGTTAGGAAAAAAGGGAAGAAGAGATTGCCAGAACTAGTCATTCAGAAGGATAAAGGGAAATAATTTAACTATATTAAAGACACACACAACTGGAAGATGCGTCTCAATGGTATAAATGTTGAAATGTGCAGGAAAAATTAGATGGTAGTAACTGATAGACTGAAAGAAATCTGGACTGGCTAAGGGAAGAGTGGAAGAAGATTATTCCAGGCTGCAAGGACAGTATGTGCCAAGATCTAGAAGTCCATGAGAGCCAGGTCCATGGGAGAAACCAGCAGAGCATGGGTGGTTATAGATGAAGAATCACAGAGGGAATAAAGAGACATCAGAAGGCAATACCATTGAACCTTGTGAGTGCTAGGGGGAGAAAAAGCGAGGAAGAAATTATTAATAAGGTGAACTGGAGTGACTAATTGCACATTAACCTTCCAGTAGCTATAAATGTCATAATTTAGAAAGGTGAGATCAGGGAGGCTGCTCTAAAGAGGATGAGGATCCACCTTAAGTGTGAGCATTTGCAGCTGGCCTGTGTGGTGGGAAGAATTACCAACCAGTCCCCACTCCCATTTCTTTTCCTCCAGAAGGGCACATGTTGAATGTAATAATTTACCCACTCTGAGTTCTTCTTGAGTTTCCAAGGGAGCATCAGTTAATGAGTCTAGCTCCTTTCTCCATTGCGGATGCCCTGGGATGGAAAGTTTTTTCTTACAATAATGGGGCACTGTTGTCTTGCCAGTGAGAAAACAGGTGTCTCTCAATGTAGACACTTAGGTGGCCAATTGAATGAGTTCCTGGTTGAAAGGACTGATGAGCCTGCAGATCAGACTTAGAAGGAATATTGAAATGGAAGTCTGAACAGAAGGAACCACACCTACCCATTGTGATGGGATGTTTTTCCATTACTTTTTTAAAATTTGAAATCATGCAGATTGTGTTTCCTGCATTAATTATTACACTAGAAATCAGTCCCTTTAAGATAGATAGGACCCCACCTTCACATTTCAACTATTTCAAAATTAAATGACACACTCATACATATTTCAGAGGTCAAGGAAGAAAGCACAAGAAAAGTTAATAAAAAGTGCTTTGAACTAAGTGATAATAAAAGTTTAAAATATCAGCATCTTTGGGATGAAACTATTCAGATAAACAAATGTTTATAACAAAGTACTTGCATCAGAGAGAAGCTAGAATAACAATCAAATTAATTTCAGATTATGTGGTAGGAAGGAAAAATATGAGTAGGAACAGAAATAAATGAAATAGAGAAGAAATAATATAGCTAAAATTTGATAAAAAATAAATGTCTACTCAAGAAAAAAACAAGAACACAAAAATTAATAGCAATATAAAGGGAGCTATCAAAACAACATACTGATGCTAAAACTATATTAAGGTAATATTACAATTGTATGCCAACCAATGTGATAACTTACATAACATGGTCTATATTAGAGAAGGATCTGCACATTGCTGAGAAGAAAATGTATTCACTCACTGATGGATGAAATAGTCTATATATGTTTGTTAAGTCTAAATTATCAATTGTATTTTTTACTTTGATAGCTTCTTTATTTAGTTTTGGTTTAGAGGATCTATCCAAGGATGTTGAAGTTACCCAGTATTATTGTGTTGTGGTCTATTCGATTCTTAAAATTGAGAAGGGTTTGTTAATGTATGAAGATGTTCCATTGTTTGGGTTTTAAATATTTATGATTGTTATGTCTTCTTGATATACAGTTCCCTTAAGGGGTGTGAAATGGCCTTCTTTGTCCCTTATGATTAACTTAGACTTAAAATCCACTTTATGTGATGTGAGGATAGAAACCCCTGCTTATTTATGTGATCCATGTGAGTAATATGTTTCTTCCCATCCTTTCACCTTCAGTCTGTAGATGTCTTTGCTTATGGGGTGAGTCTCTTGAAGACAGCATATTGTTGGGTCTTGTTTTTTAATCCAGTCTGCCAGTCGGTATCTTTTGATTGATGAGTTTAGGCCATTAATGTTCAAGGTTATTATTGAGATATGATTTGTATTTTCGGTCATTTGGGTTTATTTCTAGTTTTTAATTTGAATTAGTTTCTCTTTTGATTGACTATTACTTTAGTGTAGTTCTTCTCTTTGCTGATTTTCACTTTTTTTTTTTTTTCATTTCACCTTCATGGAATATTTTGTTGAGAATGTTCTATAGAGCAGGATTTCTTGTTGCAAATTCTTTTTCCTTTTGTTTATCAATGGAAGGTTTTTATTTCATCTTTAAGTCTGAAGCTTAATTTTTCTGGATATAGGATTTTTGGTTAGCATCCATTTTCTTTCAGAGCTTGGTATATGTTATTCCAGGATCTCCTAGTTTTGAGGGTTTGGGTTGAGAAATCAGCTGAGATCCAAATTGGTTTTCCCCTATATGTAATTTGATATTTTTCCCTTGTAGCCTTTAAAATTCTATATGCCAGGCATTATCATTATAATATGCCTCGATGTGGGTTTGTTGTAATTTTGTACATTTGGGCTCCTATAAACCTCTTGTATTTGATTTTCCATTCCATTCTTTAGGTTTGAGAAATTTTCTGATATTATTTCATGTTATCCCATAATTCTTGGAAGGTCGGTTCATGGTTTCTTACCATCTTCTCTCTATGGTCAACTTTATTTTCAATATTAATATTTTGTCTTCATTGCCTGAGTTTCTGTCTTCCAAATAGTCTGTTGGTGATTCTTTCTATTGAATTTTTAATTTGGTTTATTGTTGCCTTCATTTCAAGGATTTCTGTTTTTTTGTTTTGTTTTTTTTTTTTTTCAGAATCTCTCTTTATTGAAGTGATCTTTTGCTACCTGTATTTGCTCTCTTACATCATCCTTTACTTTGCAGATCAGTTGATCTATGTACATTCTAAAGTCCTTCTCAGACATTTCTTCTACTGTGGTGTCAATGGATTCTGCTATTGGAGTATTTTGGTTTCCTTGGGGGAATTTGTTCCTTTGCTTTTTCATGTTGTTTGTGTGTCTACCCACCTAACCATATGGATCTGAGGCAGTAGAATTTCTACCCTGTGGACTATTTCCAGGATCTCACTGTGTAGGGGAGATAAATAATAACAACAACCAATGCAAACACTATATAGCATTAAACTAAATAGTTCCTACTATGACATCTACAATGTTAGTTTTTTCAATAAACAGATATGATATGACCAGTATTGCCTATAATAACAACAAGTTTGAAAAGGGTTTATAATTTCAAATGGTGAACAGGGAGAGAAGAGAAGTGATACAGGATGTGTGGATTATGAGGGAGGAGGAGAGAAAAAGAAGTAAAACATTAAAGGAGGAGTGAATAGAGAACAATTGAGATTGGTTGCAGAAGAAAAGAGAGAATTAAGGGAAATAGGCAGGAGAAAAAAATATATAAAGTAAAAATTAAAAAAAAAATTAAAGAACACAAAACAAAACTAAATTATATTAATCAAACATCCTAGTTTTAAAAAAAACTAATCCATGAAAAATAACTGACTTCAAAAATGCTAGAAATGAGGGAAAAAAATATGAATATGTATAAATGTCCATGTACCATTAGGGTCACAATTAAACAGAGAAAAAGGATTTTAAAAGATCTTGATGAAAAGTTAAGTAATTCTTTCCTTTGAAGTTCAAAAGATTCTCAGTTTCTCTTCTCAGCAGTTTTAGGGGGGGTCATCTGGAACGTGATGCTCCACCCTCTGGATTGCCTGAGTGAGACAGGTAATCCCATAGGTGGAATCCTGGAGGCAGGATTTGGGCTTAGGAGGGCTCCAGGCTCTTTGCTGAGTGCCAGTTGGTCTGGAGATTTTAAATCAGTGCACCTCCAGCCCCCCAGTACTTGCTGGTCTACTGGAAGACTATACCCCAGGGATCTCCCCTGGGTTCCATTCATGTGGTGGGGGACTCCATTCTTAGTCCTATGTCACCTTTGAACTCCACCTTTCCTGGTCTTGGGTTCAAACTTCAAACAATTTCTCCCATATCCACCCTTCTGAGTGCTCGGGCAGCTGGGTATCTCCCAGCAGGTCCTGTAAGCAGTCGGATTGGAGGGGAAGGGGTAGACCCGGTGGGTTTCCAAGACCACTTGTTCCCTGTGTAAACCTCTCTCCACATTTGATTTTCTCCTGATCACTTAAGCACACTCAATATCATGCAGTATGTGTTTACTGAACCTGTATTTCAGGTCAAACTCAGGTTTGCCAGGAATCAGCCCCTCAGTTGCTGGCCCCAAAGCAGAACCTCTCTCTTCCACACGCTGCCTGCATAGATGGTGGCTTCTTTCCCCGCACATGGATATTGTGCACTGGGTCTTTCAGGTTTGCCAGTCAATGTTCTCTTGATCTCTAAATGTTCTGTACCCAGACACACCTGGGGCCTCCCCAAAATGCAGATTTCTTTAATTTCCTTTGTCCCACCACTATACTTATGGAGGTACCACTCTGGCTGGTGCTTCTGGTCTGGCCGTAGCAGTGGCTGAGCCACTAGGGATTTCTTCCTTATTTTATTATATCCAGTCTCCTGAGTCCCCAATCTGCTTTGAATATCCAGTTTTAAATTCCAGTAAAATCTCCCTCCATTTTTTTGATCACCCACCTTGCTGAGAAGCTGCCTGTTTTCTTAGTTTCACTCCATGGAGCAGCCAGGAACGTAACTTCCTCTATTCCGCCATCTAGAAAACCTCTCTGATGTGATTTTTAAGATGTGAGTGGCAATGGACATCTCTAACCATCCAGTGGTGCTATTTCAGCTGATAAAACAGACTTAGGATCATACATGAGGAAGGACATAAATAGGAATGGAAAGATTTGGCTGTATACAAAGGCGGGGAAAGATTTAGCCAAGACCAAAGGATGAAAGGCTTTGGGGACAGGACTTAAGCCTGAGAGCAAGTGAGCCAACTCACAGGTGGGGAGAACCAGAAATAGGACCATATTCCAGAGGGGGGCTCATTTCTCAGGTGCCATCCTGGGACACACAGGAAAGTTAAGATTGGTGAGACCTCTAGCTTTACTGAATGATGAGCCCAATGTCTGAAGGGTTTGGAAAGAAGAAGGAGATCCTGAAATTTCCTCTGACTCCGACTCACTGTTCTGTGTGCTCATATGTTTATGTTCGCAAAGTTTATGCAGACAAAGGTGCGCTGCCCGCCCACATCCTCACTGGAGCCAGAGCAGACAGGGCACATCTTTACATCTCTGTATGCAGTGGGTTCTGACTGGGGGTTTTAATAAAGTGGAACATTTAGAATTTTTTTTTTCCCCCCCGGAAGTATTTGCCAATACTCTAGAAAGAGCCCTCTAGAGTGGAAGGTTTTCTTATCATGGTTTTGGACAAGCTGTCCCTTGAAAGGCAATGAGGAGCCTGGACATTGCGGTAGCATCTGGTGGCCTCGTTGTTGTTGCTTTGCTACCAACAAGGCACATGGCATTTCAGGCTGATGCAGAGGTACCTCTTAACTGTACGCAACACACAGATGTGGGGCGTGAGTAAACACCTCCTCCTGAGTTGCCACTGGCAGCCAGTTGGTCAGTGTCCCTAACTGAGTCTCAATAAATCCAGAGCGGGAGGGCTTCTGAGATTCTGTAAAGATAAATGACAAGGACATTAGCTATTCTGGGAAACCTAGACACGGGGCCTGGTGGTTTGTGGCTGTTTTGTTTTTAATCAGTGACTTTCCCTGGGGCAGTCCCCTTGATAGATTCCAGAATCTGCTCAATTTGTACTTCTCCCCCACCCTCCCCACAAAGAACAGATTCATTACCCACAAGTAGGGTTGCCAGATAAAATCCAAGACACTCCATTAAATTTTAATTTCAGATAAACACTGAATAATTCGTCAGTCTAAGTATGACAAAGTATTTGTCAGTCTAAGTATTGTAAAAAAAAGTGTAAATTGAGCAGGCATTCTATATTTTTGTGTGCTAAACCCTCCCAGAGGGAGCAGATACCTCTTTCCATTCTTTCGAGTAATTGGTTTGGGTCTTTCTTCTTCTTTGAGGATTCCCTGTGATGACTGATTTTATTACCTATAGAATAGATTTTTTTTTTTTTTTTTTTTTTTTTTTTTTTTTTTTTTTAAGAGATGGGGGAGAAAGAAATGAATGACTCTCAAGTACTTTAGTTAGACTATTCTCTGGGCACATTTGTTGTTGTTGATGTTCTTACCTAATGTGTCAGTCCAGAAAGGAGACTGGGAAGAGATAGCAGAGTGATTAGCTCTCTTTCAGGCCACGGCTTACCTCTCCATCGTGTTGGGATGTGAACCGCAGTGAGATAAGGAGAGCTCACAGTACCAAAGTGTCGTGATCGGAAACTGTCTAAAGAGGGCTATTTTCCAACCACCTCTAGTTGTGGGTGGGTTTTTATAGAACTAGTACTGTACTTTCATTTTGAGAGGACAGCTTGCTCTTCGCCTGAGTGAGAAGTAGATAAACAACTCCCCTCACCTCAGACTAGTAGGGTCTGAAACTGACTGCCTGGAGATGTTGGAAACTTTGGAGAGTGCAAACTGAAAAGTAATCACTTAAATGCTGCTGGCGATTTCTGCCTTGTAGGAAGTAGAGATTTCAATAATCACTTTGGGGAAGACTCCCTTGACGGGCAACGCTGCGCAGGTATCTTTATTTACACTAATGTAAAGCAAGTACCTTCTCATTCAATAGCAAGAAAAGTGTCAAGTTGCCATTAAACCAAATACAGTTTAGACTAGAAATTCATTTTTGTGTTCGGAAATACTAATCATGTGTTTACTGGGGTCAGAACTACTTCTCTGCATTCTTTGGTTCTAGGGATTGCTTACAGGAGCTAAAGATCTGGGCATAGGAATAGGATGGAGATTAGCAGAGCTCAGCCAGATTCGGGGGGCCATAGCTGTCACTAGCACAGTTGCAATTGGAATTAGAATGTCCTGATGGTGGATTCTTGCAGTGCTCTTGTCATACTGAGGGCAAGGCTACCCCCTTGTGGTAGGGGTTGGAATTGCTCCTTAAGAAAGAAATCCCCATTGTCAATCATCCCAAGAACAGCCCATTATATGAGGAATTAGTTAAACTCCACGTCACAGTGTCTTACATACTTCTCTTCCTAAAAGAAAGTCTAGAAGTGGGCAATCAGAGCTATTGAGTAGCTCCTTGGTCTCCAAGGACTCATGCTTCCTTCTATCTTCCTTCTTAATTAGCCTTAACGAATGGCTTGTTCTCAAGGGTCACTAGATGGCTACTGGAACTCCAGTCATCTTATCAACATTACAGCCTCAAAGGAGGAAAAATAGAAGAGGAAAGAAATTGTGTGTGTGTGTGTGTGTGTGTGTGTGGCCTTCTAGCTCATTCTCCCTTTCTGAAGTCTCCAAACACTTCTACAGCTGGTTGAGGTGTTGAGAAATAAAGTCTTTCACCTGGGCACTTTTCCATTCTAAAAATATCAGGATACTGTTACTAAGAAAGCAGGAGAATGAATGTTGAGTGGCAGTTGTAGTTTCTGCCTCTCTGGGAAGCAGGCCTGAAAATCAAGAGACAGAGAAATCTTTTTCTCCCAAAGTCATTTGACAGTTGGGCCCAATCTTTCTGGTGAAGATGTGGGCAGGACTCTTTCACATGGGAGACCTGGCACCAGAAACACAGAATGGCTTTGGCAGGTATGCTGGTACTGGCTGCCTTGGTCCAAAGTCAGAAGTACTCTTGAGGTCAAGTTTTCCTTCCATTATCCCTAAACCTTCCGAAAGTTTTGGTTCATCCTCCATTGGGCTGTGTGAAGTTAAGGTGGGGGTTTGGGTGGGGAGTCATTCCTGGAACTGAGTAGTAGTAGGAGGACTGTGTCTTCTTCCCCCAAGATGTAAGGGTGGTGGCTGTCACCTGACAAACTTTGGTCACTGAGAGTTGTCAGAGGCTATCAGAGGCTCTGGGGGTGTTTGGCTAAGGCAGTGGCCTGGTGGGTTTGCAGCTTAAAAAGGGGCTTGAAGACATATTTCCAGAAACTCTGGGATGACCATCCTGGCTTGCCTTGAACTGAGGGGTTCCCTGGGCTCTGATACTTCCAATGCTAAAACCAGGAAAGTCCTAAATAAACTAGAAGAGTCTGCCATTTTAATAACACACCTAAGAAAGCTTCTTTTAGGAATGCCTAGAATTGCTAGGGCATCCTTAGGGACCAGGGCTAAGTGCCTTGATGTAATAATACTGAGGACTCAAAGTCTCTGGGCCCTTTTTTTTTTTAACTGGTATGAACTATGGGAAATTAGTTTCTATGACTCCTGAAGTTCATGAGTCCACAAAATCTACCTCTCAGAAATTGTCACAGAAGAGAACAATTAAATGGGTCAGAACAAACATCACGGTGAATAAATGAAGAAATAAATGGAAATGTCTAAATCCTGTGCCGTCACATACAGACCTCCTAGGATCTGGCCCAGACTTCCTCTCCAACTCCAGCCACAGTTCCTGTCCTGCCCTCAAAGTCACCTTGTCATCTCCTGTCCTGAATGCATCAGGCCATTTCATAGCACCTGAAATGCCTTCTCCCTCTTCATGTGCCTGGCGAACCCCAACTCTTCTCTCACGTTGCAGCCTCGGGGTCCTCTCTGCGGAACCTCCCCTGGCCCTCCCCAATACTGAGGCAATGGTGAGTATTCGCTCCCTCCAGTCACCTGTGCACCTGGCACTCCCCACCACACCGACTCCCAGTGACAGGCTCAGAGGCAGGTCACAGGATACACATAATGTATGTTTAATTACAGTCTGGTTTAAAGAGTCAATCAGCGGGAGGTTTTCAAGATGGCGGCCTAGAGGGTGGCTGCATTTCATGTTGCTCCAGGACTCAGGATTCAAAAGAGGAGATATTGAGACGCTTGGGACCAACTCAAACCAGCCGGGTGACTCTCACCCCCTGGGGGGGCATCCCGGATGGGACGGGGGTCCCGGAACGCAGGAAACTTTGTGAAGTAGAACTGCTGGCGAGACGCCCCTCCCCCCGCTGGAGCAGTGAACTCGGACAGCTGGGAGCGCCGTAAGGAGGCCGCTCGGCACAGCTCTGGGACTCGGAGCAGCCACTGGGGCTCCGGCGGCTGCCCAGGGGAAGAGTGGCGAGGAGAACTGTGTGGACTCAGGACACCGGGGCCTGCCCTGAGGAGGAGGAGAGGAGCGTGGCCACTTGGATTCGGAGAGACTGCACCAGAGCTACAGGCGGTTGCCAGAGGAGAAGCTGCGCGGCGAGCTGTTTGGAATCAGAACGACGCTTCTGAACCCCGGGGCCTGCCCTGAGGACTAGGAGGAGGAAGAGGAGCGCGGCCGCTTGGATTCGGGTGACTACACCAGAGCTACAGGCGGTTGCCAGAGAAGGGGCTGCGTGGCGAGCTGTTTGGACTCTGACCACTTCTGAACCCTGGGGCCTGCCCGGAGGAGTAGGAGAAGGAGGAGGAGGAGCGCGGCGGGTCCTTTGGACTCGCAGTGACTGCATTGGCGCTCCAGGCGGCTGCTCAGAGGAGAAGGCGAGTGGTGAGTTGTTTGGTCTTAAAGTGACAGCTCCTGATCACAGGGGGGCTGCCTGGAGGAGAAGCGTGGTGGGACGCTTGGTCTTGAGTGGCCGCACCTGAGCTCTGGGCGGTGCCCAGAGGACCCGTGCAGCGGGTCACGTGGATTCAGAGCCACTCAGAGGGACTGCTCCTGAACACCCGGGGGGTTATCTGGAGAAGGAGGAGGAACGGGGAGGGTCACTTCGACTCGGAGTGATTGATTGCCCCGGGCTACGGGTGGTTGGTGGGAGGAGGAGGCACGCAGTGATTTTCTTGGTCTCCTAGTGACCGCACCAGAATACTGGGCGGCTGTCTGGAGGAAGAGGCCTGTGGCGGGTCTCTGGGACTCAGAGCGATTGTTCGGGGCCACAGGTGGCTGCTCAGAGGAGGGGCCACGCAGCCAGGCGATTAGGTGCAGAGCAGGGTCCCAGGATCTAGGAGGCTTCTGGGTGGAAGAGCCGCACAGAGACAGGCTTAGGGCAGAGCGAAGGTTCCAGGCCTGTGGGCAAATTCTCTGAGAAGGGGCAGCCTAAGGAGATTCATCTGCGAAGGGTGAGGCTCCCAGGCCCAGGAGGTAGGGCCGGGCCCCTGGAAACTATGCAGAGGAAGGCAGCCCAGCCCAGGCAGTAGCTGTAAATTGAGGGGAACCTCTAGGAGGAAACTGACCAGCGAGACCTCCCCACTGGGTGAGTCTTCCCTGCCTGGTGAGGTTTCCCCACAAGGACGGTAAAACCAGAGACACTGGCCCAAACAGGCCTTGCCTCAGCCCACAGCCTAGGTCCCCTTTGGATGACCATTGGTCAACAAGTGGAGGCACCTCTGCCCACTAGCAGGGAATATACCCCACCTGAAGGCCACCACTCCTAGAGAGGCAGCTTCCTTGTGGAGCACCGCATTATCAACTTCCTCCAAGACTTCAGCCTACTGAAGGCTAAGAGGGGATATATATAGAAATCTTCAGGGTCATTGTAAATCAACAGAGGAAATCTGCAATATCTCAGCGGTCCACTGATACCTGAACAATATGAGAAAACAAGGAAAGAAAATGCTGCAAACAAATCTAGATGTTACATCAATAAAACCCAATGACAGCATGGCAGAAGAAATGACAGAAAAGGAGTTCAGAATGTACATAATTAAAATGATCAGAGAAGCAAACGATGAGATGAAAGAGCAAATGCAAGCATTGAATGATCGCACCAATCGACAGTTAAAAGAGCAAATACAGGAAGCAAAAGATCATTTCAATAAAGAGTTAGAGATATTGAAAAAAAACCAAACAGAAATCCTTGACATGAAGGAAACAATAAACCAAATTAAGAACTCCATAGAAAGCATATCCAATAGGATAGAACACCTGGAAGACAGAACCTCAGACATTGAAGACAAAATATTTAACCTTGAAAACAAAGTTGAACAAACAGAGAAGATGGTAAGAAATCATGAACAGAATCTCCAAGAACTATGGGATATCATGAAAAGGCCAAATTTAAGAATTATTGGGATTGAGGAAGGTCTAGAGAAACAAGCCAAAGGAATGAACAACCTATTCAATGAAATAATATCAGAAAATTTCCCAAATCTGAAGAATGAAATGGAAAATCAAGTTCAAGAGGCTTATAGGACTCCAAATACACAAAATTACAACAGACCCACACCAAGGCACATTATAATGAAAATACCTAACATACAAAATAAAGACAGAATTTTAAAGGCTGTGAGAGAAAAGAACCAAATTACATTCAGGGGGAAACCAATATGCATATCAGCAGATTTTTCAATCCAGACCCTAAAAGCTAGAAGGGCCTGGAACAACATTTTTCAAGCCCTGAAAGAAAATGGATGCCAACCAAGAATCTTATACCCAGCAAAACTTACCTTCAAATTTGACGATGAAATAAAATCCTTCCATGATAAACAAAAGCTAAAAGAATTTACAAAAAGAAAGCCAGCATTACAGAACATTCTCAACAAAATATTCCATGAGGAAGAGATGAAAAACAAAGAAGCAAATCAGCAAAGGGAGGAATTATCCTAAAGGAATTGTCAAATAAAGGAGGAAACAAGTTGTGTCAAACAAATAAATAAACAAAATTTTAAAAATGAACCAAATGACCGGGAAACCAAATCATTTCTCTATAATAAACCTGAATGTTAATGGCCTGAATTCATCAATCAAAAGACATAGACTGGCAGACTGGATTAAAAAGAAAGATCCAACAATATGTTGCCTGCAAGAGACTCACCTCATAGAAAAAGATACCCATAGACTAAAGGTGAAAGGATGGGGAAAAACATACCATGCACATGGACTCAGCAAAAAAGCTGGAGTATCCATCCTCATTTCCGATAATGTGGACTTCAAGCCAAAGTTAGTCAGAAGGGATAAAGAAGGTCATTTCATACTGCTTAAGGGAAGCATAAATCAGCAAGACATAACAATCATAAACATCTATGCCCCAAACAGTGGCTCATCCATGTATGTCAAACAAATCCTTCTCAATTTCAGAAACCAAATAGACCACAACACAATAATACTAGGTGATTTTAACACGCCGCTCTCACCACTGGACAGATCTTCCAGACAAAAATTGAACAAAGAAACCATAGATCTCAACAACACAATCAATAATTTAGACTTAACGGACATTTATAGAAGATACCATCCAACCAAGAGTGAATACACTTTCTTCTCAGCAGCACATGGATCCTTCTCTAAAATAGACCATATATTATGCCACAAAGCTAATGTTAGCAAATACAAGAAGATAGAGACACTAGCATGTATTCTATCAGATCATAATGGATTGAAGTTAGAAATAAATGAAAGAGTAAAACACAGAAACTATTCCAACATCTGGAGATTAAACAATATGCTATTATATGATGAATGGATAACAGAAGATATTAGGAAGGAAATTAAAAAATTCTTAGAGGTAAATGAGAACAAAGAAACATCATATCAAAATCTCTGGGACACTATGAAAGCAGTACTTAGAGGGAAATTTATTTCATGGAGCACATTTAATAAAAGAAGTAAAACTCAACAAATAAACAACCTAACACTACAGCTCAAAGCCCTAGAAAAAGAAGAACAGAACAGCACCAAAAGTAGTAGAAGACAGGAAATAGTTAAACTCAGAGCTGAAATCAATGAAATTGAAACAAAAGAAACAATACAAAAAATTGACAAAATAAATAGTTGGTTCTTCGAAAAAATAAACAAAATTGATAAACCTTTAGCCACACTAACAAAGAGAAGACGAGAGAAAACCCAAATCACTAAAATTCGGAATGAACAAGGAAATATCACAACAGACTGGATGGAAATACAAAACATAATTAGAAGCTATTTTGAAAATCTATACTCCAACAAAATAGAAAATTTCGAAGACATCAACAGGTTTCTAGAGACATATGAATTGCCTAAACTGAATGAGGAGGACATAAACAATTTAAATAGACCAATTTCAAGTACTGAAATAGAAGAAGTCATCAAAAGCCTACCAACAAAGAAAAGTCCGGGACCAGATGGGTTCTCAGCCGAGTTCTACAAAACCTTTAAGGAAGAGCTCATTCCAATACTTCTCAAAGTATTGCATAAAATAGAAGAGGAGGGAACCCTCCCAAACTCATTCTATGAAGCCAATATCACACTGATACCTAAACCAGACAGAGACTCATCAAGGAAAGAAAATTTCAGACCAATATCCTTAATGAACATCGACGCAAAAATTCTCAACAAAATTTTAGCAAATCGCATACAAAAACATATTAAAAAGATAGTGCACCATGATCAAGTGGGTTTCATCCCAGGGATGCAAGGTTGGTTCAACATCAGGAAATCAATAAACGTAATTCACCATATTAATAGACTTGAAGTCAAGAATCACATGATTATTTCAATAGATGCAGAAAAAGCATTTGATAAAATACAGCACCCCTTCATGCTCAAAACACTAGAAAAAATAGGGATAGTGGGAACATTCCTTAACATTGTAAAGGCCATTTATGCTAAGCCCATGGCTAATATCATTCTAAATGGTGAAAAACTGAAAACATTCCCCCTAAAAACTGGAACAAGGCAGGGATGCCCTCTTTCACCACTTCTATTCAACATCGTTCTTGAGACTCTGGCCAGAGCAATTAGACAAACCAAAGAAATTAAAGGGATACGAATTGGAAAAGAAGAACTCAAACTATCCCTGTTCGCTGATGACATGATTATATATTTAGAGGAACCTGGAAATTCCACCAGAAAACTCTTAGAACTCATAAGTGATTTCAGTAAAGTAGCAGGTTACAAGATCAATGCCCATAAATCCAACGCATTTTTATACATAAGTGATGAATCTTCAGAAAGAGAAATTAGGAAAACTACCCCATTCACAATAGCCTCGAAAAAAATAAAATACTTGGGAATCAATCTCACAAAAGAGGTGAAAGACCTCTACAATGAGAACTATACAACACTAAAGAAAGAAATTAAAGAACACCTTAGAAGATGGAAAGATCTTCCATGTTCTTGGATAGGAAGAATTAATATTGTCAAAATGGCCATACTACCTAAAGTGCTATACAAATTCAATGCAATTCCAATTAAAATCCCAATTGTGTACCTTACAGAAATAGAGCAAGCAATTATGAAATTCATCTGGAAGAATAAGAAACCCAGAATAGCTAAAGCAATCCTTAGCAGGAAGAGTGAAACAGGGGGTATTGCAATACCAGATCTTCAACTCTACTACAAAGCAATAGTAACAAAAACGGCATGGTATTGGTACCAAAATAGAAAGGTAGATCAATGGTACAGAATAGAGGACACGGACAAAAACCCAAATAAATACAATTTTCTCATACTAGACAAAGGTGCCAAAAATATGCAATGGAGAAAAGATAGCCTCTTCAACAAATGGTGCTGGGAGAATTGGAAATCCATATGCAACAGAATGAAACTAAACCCATATCTCTCACCATGCACGAAACTAAACTCAAAATGGATTAAGGACCTCGGAATCAGACCAGAGACTCTGCAGATTATAGAAGAAAAAGTAGGTCCAAATCTTCACCTTGTTGGTCTAGGATCAGACTTCCTTAACAGGACTCCCATAGCACAAGAAATAAAAGCTAGAATCAACCACTGGGATAGATTCAAACTAAAAAGCTTTCTCTCAGCAAAGGAAACTATCAGCAATGCGAAGAAAGAGCCTACAGAGTGGGAGAATATCTTTGCCAATCATACTTCAGATAGAGCACTAATCTCCAGAATCTATAAAGAACTCAAAAAACTCTACTCCAAGAATTCAAATAGTCCAGTCAACAAATGGGCTAAGGAAATGAATAGACACTTCACAGAAGAAGATCTACAAGCAATCAACAAACATATGGAAAAATGTTCAACATCTCTAGTAATAAGAGAAATGCAAATCAAAACCACCCTAAGATTCCATCTCACCCCAATTAGAATGGCGATTATCAAGAATACGAGCAACAACAGGTGTTGGCGAGGATGTGGGGAGAAAGGTACACTCATACACTGCTGGTGGGGCTGCAAATTAGTGCAGCCACTCTGGAAAGCAGTGTGGAGATTCCTTAGAAAACTTGGAATGGAACCACCATTTGACCCAGCTATCCCACTCCTTGGCCTATACCCAAAGGACTTAAAATCTGCATACTACAGAGATACAGCCACATCAATGTTCATAGCTGCTCAATTCACAATAGCCAGACTGTGGAACCAACCTAGATGCCCTTCAATTGATGAGTGGATAAAGAAACTGTGGTATATATATACAATGGAATATTACTCATCCATAAAGAATGATAAAATTATGACATTTGCAGGCAAATGGATGAAATTGGAGAATATCATGCTTAGTGAGATAGGCCGATCTCAAAAAGCCAAAGGACGAATGATATCGCTGATAAGTGGAGGATGACACATAATGGGGGGGAGGGAAGGGTTAGAGTTAGGGTTAGGGAGGGGGGCAAGTATGGAGGAAGGAACTACTGTATAGAGGGTAAAGAGGGGTGGGAGGGGTGGGGGGAAGGGAAAAAAAAAGAGTCAATCAGCGTGTGCATATCTACATATTTATATTTATTTGGATCTTTTCTGTTCTGGAGAGCAGAATATTGACTACAATTCTCAGTGATTTCCATTCAGGTTTATTTGCTGAACGGTTTATTTAACTCAAGACTTTATAAAGACACACAAAAGATTTACTGGAAAATAGTACCATAGAGAATAACTAAAATTTATAAATTCAATGAAAGTATTTGTTAGAGAGATTATTGAGAATAACTGAATCTCTGATGCAGGATGGACTGCTGCTTCCCTAATAATTAATTTCAGCAGATATAGGTGACAATGATTGGCTGTTTCTCATGCTGGGATTAGAAAAATCTTTGCATATGAATGCACTAGATAAGACAGGGCAAGTTAGGCTTTATTAAGAAAACAACAACAAATACGCACAAAAACAAAAAACAAGCCAAATCTCAGAGATTTAGCACAGCGAAGGTTTAATTTCCACTCATGCAAGCCTTCCATGTGATATGTACTTTACATATACTGATTCCAGGGGCACCATGACAGGGAAAGAGTGCCCTAGACAACTTCCTGACCCTTCTCCTTTTGACCAGAACCCTGACACATGGCCCAGCCCACCAATAGGAAAGGTGAGATGCCAATTAGCTGGGAGTCACAGTCCCCTAAGGAAGGAGCTTAGCAGGCAGCTCCTCAGGAGGGAATGCTCTTGGGGTCCCCTGCTGTATAAAGGGGAGGAAGGAAGTAGGGCTGGGCAGAGGGAGAGACCAGACCTCAAGGGATTCCCTCAGGAACCTTCACTGCTTTTGTGGGAGTCCTGAGGACAAGCTGACTTCAGGGCCATCCTGGGTTGGTCAGTCACTGGATCAAGATGTCACAGGAAGGGGCATGACACTGAATGAGGAAATCAGCCCGGGGCGGGGGAGGGGCAGTTCCAGACAGTGCTAGCACTGAGGACTATGTGCCAGGCTGGGGAGCAAGAGCTGCTTTCATCCCTGAGGGGGGATCTCGAGGGCTCATCACAGCACCCCACAGTGAGCACAGTGGTCTCTTCCAAGCAGATATCTCTGTGTAGATCACATCTGAATGTGGCCATGTCTGAATTCTCTTTCATCATCCTGGCTTGACATCAGTTTCTGAACTTGACCTAGAAGCTACAACATCTGTCTCTGCTAGCAGTTCCACCAAGCTTGGGTTTAAAGCACAGTCTTCATCTCTAACTGCTTTAGCTGTCCCTGCTGGTTACTGCGCCACTAACTCCAAAAGAACATTTTACAAAATTCCTGCTGCTTACTTAACCAAAGAATGGTGTCTCCTCATCTTTACCAGGTTTTTGTTACTCTCTCTAGGGATCAGGGGTATCTGTCTCTTTGAGCTCCTTTGGCTACAGTGGACTAGGACTCCTCAAAGAGAGAGCTGGACTTCCTGTTCAGAGTCATGGAACATCACCCCTCCAGTAATGGAAATCATACTCAATCTTTCTGTGACCATGTTGTGCCCACTGTATACTGGTCACACTGGAAACAGTACAACTCTGTTGAAGAACACCTGCAAATTCAGCATTTATTTGAGCAGATGTTGAGCTGGATCCTCATGTTTTAAGAAGAAGCTAATAGGGCCCTATTTTTATTTGAGCTAACCACTTTCAATGGAGACAATAGTAATGGCTGGTATTTACTGCAAAGCGTTTTACTCATGAAAATGTACCTAGTTTTCACAACTACCCTATGCAAAAGGACTGTTAATGTTCCTGACTTACATGTGAGCAAACCAAGACACGGACAATTTCAGACACTTGCCCAAGGTCATATGATGTATAAATAAACCCAGTGTCCAACTACAGAGTTTGAGTTCTTAATCACTATGTCCCACAGTTCATCAATGCCTAGATTTTCTTAAAACTCAGGGATCTATGGGTCCTTAGGATAAGGCCCACAGAACAGCAAGTCATACTTCCATGGAGTCCTTCATAAGAGTCATTTAATTCATTAAAGTTCAAAGCCTGCAAGGAAGATCCAATAAGGAACAAGGCTCTATCCAAGGACTCCCTTCACAAACTGGAAAGATAAATTAAAAGTGAATAAATTTAGGAAGGAAGATTCCCCATCAAAATATGGAGATATATATTAAAATACATATTTGTGGACTTTGGTATTTTTAGCATGGGACAGCAGATGAGTAGCTTTTAGGAATTTATAATAGAGTCCATGAAGCAATTGGGTAGTAGAATACATTTAGATTTGGAGGACAGTTTGCGGGTGGGGTAGGGCAGGAAGAGGGTCATTGTTTCTTAGGAACTGAGCCTACTTAAGTCCCTCCCTGAAGGCATGTAACTATAACCCCAAAGCCCCAACTGAACTCCATTTGAAAAGGAAGCCTAATTGTCTTCAGAGAGTGTCTCTGAGTTATAGAGTAGCATCCTCTATATTCAATTATCTGGTGAAAGTGGGGAATGCTTTATAAATATGACCTAAATTGCTGGGCAAATGGCTCCTTCATCTTCAGGTGTGATGATTTGATGGACTGTCTCCACATCACATCACTTAGGAAATGGGTCTGGAAGAAGCTGGGTGCCATAATTCTTTGATGGGAATCTAACCTGTTGTGTCAACTCCAAGTGTTAGGGGTGCAAATAGCCATAATGGGGCCACTGACCAAGCTTAGCAAGCCCTCCCTGGTGATGAAATGTGCTTGCAATAGGCAGGTCTGGAGGTGATTTGGGCCTGACAGCTCAGCCTACAAGCCACATTTTCCATGTGTTGGGAAAATGAACACCAGGTCCTCTCCACGTGGTTTGAGCAATTAGACCTTTATTAATACCATGAAGCAGCTGGAACTAGAAATAGTCTCAAGTGCTCACATTCTTTGAACATACAAATTTCCAGAGTGGGTGGCAGCTGTTGAGGCCAGGTTTATTCATCTTGGGCCAAAATTCTCATACTCTTGATCCCATATATTGGGACTGGACTATGTGGATCTGAGAAAATATGGCTACAAAGCTCTGCTCTGGGGAATCAAACCCTTCTCCTAAGAGTATCTTCTCTCCCTCCTCTCTTTGTCCCTTCATTGTCACTGGTTCAGGATTTAGACAGGAACTTCCTTTCCTGTATTTGGGGTTTTGTTCCTTCCTGGTAGGAGTGTTGTTGGTTTATGACTCTCTTATGCCTCTTCAGGTCAAAGCCTTCTCCCTGTGTGTATGCACTGGGCAGGACTCCACAGAAGTGTAAGAATTGGTCTAATCCACCTGCCCACCCAGTGAAGATTCCATTTGTAGCTTCTGACAATGTCCCACAACAGTGCACTTACCTGTGGGATGACTGGTTTCCAGCAGAGGGCTACTCCAGGTATTCAGAAGTTCTTTCTTGCATTCTACTTGGATTCCCTCTCTTTATCTGTGCTCAACAATTCTATCTAATGCTATGCTCACTGCACTGAATGAAACATTTGTTTATAGGCAGATAGGTTTCCGAGTATCCTGGTTATTCTCAAAGACCCATTTTCTAATGTTGGTCCAGGGAAAGAGAAGATGGGGGCTGTGAAATGAACTCCTCTTTTTTTCCCTGTTAAGAGATGAAGACCAAATCATCCTTCAAGAATGTGACCCAATGCTACCTTCTCCAGAAAAAAAAAAAAAAAAAAAAAAGAATCCTCTACTTCTATGGATTCTTATCATATTAGGTACTATTATGGGTTAAATTGTATTCCCTTGAAACATGTTGAGGTCCAACTTCCAACTTCCAGTACCTAAGAATGCAACCTTATTTGGAGATAGGATCTTCTCGGAGGTAACACAGCTAAAATGAGGTCATTAGGGTGGATCCTAATCCAATGTGATTGGCGTTCTTATAAAAAGGAGAAATTTGGAAACATGAACCTGAAGGGAAGAAGACCTGGCACCGATTCTCCCTCCTCACCCTCAGAAGAAACCAATGCTGCCACTCCAGCCTCCAGCACTGAGACACAACACTTTCCTGGTGTCTCAGTTACCCACTTTCGGGTATTTTGTTATGGCAGTCCTAGGAAACTGATACTATCAGGTCCTTCATTTGTCTACATTTTTTTTTCTTTAAAAGTTTTTTTAAACAGAAAAGTATTAAGGAAAATAAGGCAGAAAAAATGGCATGTAGTCTGTTGAGAAAACCCTGTTTTCAGTGTACATGGTATATTATGTACATAAATATATATGACACCTATTATATAGATTATATACAACAAGCACACACACACATATATATACACACACACACAAACACATACAATGCACATATATATATATATATATATATATATACTGTCCTCCCCTCAGTATCTATAGGAGGTTGGTACCAAACTACGCAGATGCTCAAGTCCCTTGTATCAAATGGCATAGAATTTGCATATGATCTTCACCCATCCTCTCATATACCTTAAATCATCTCTTGATTGCTTGTAATATCTAGTAGAATGTAAATGCTATGTAAATAGCTGTTTTACAATATTACCTAGGGAATAATGATAAGGGAAAAAAGTCTGTACATGTTCAGTACAGATGCAATTTTTCCCTGAATGTTTTTGATCCCAAGAGGGTTGAACTCACAGATGCAGAGTCCATCAATGCAGAGGACCAATTGTACTCCTACATGTGTATAGTATAACATGCACTGAATTATACAACTCACATACTTCCAAAAGGTGCAAAGAGGGATGAGGGCGAGGTGGTGTGCATCCAGTACCTAGTCCCTCCTCCCATAACCATCAAACACTCTGTACCCCAAACTTGTTTATACCAGCAACTTTACATCCATCCATCTATATTTTAAAAAAAATATATTCCAAAGTGGTGAGATTTTACGTATTTTTTTTTTGCCTCGCTCTTTTCTTTAGATTACTTGTTGGAAATTCATCCAGATTTGCACATGAATATCTTCATTTCTTCACAGCACCCTCCCACATGATATGCAATGACTCACGTAACTGGATCTACCCAAGGGCCCGAGTTTTCTGCTGGGCTCTGTGAGGGTGGGTGAGAAATGCATCTCAGCACCTTAGGACTGGTAGAATATTCAGAGTGCATCTGCCAGCCCTCATTTTTCAAATGAGGGAAACAGAAAACGGAAGCATTTTGTCTCAAGTGGCACAGAGAGCTAACAAAAGTGATTCCAGCTGTTGAGGATGTCAAACATTTTCCACAACTCTCTGATTAGTTTTTGTCACCAAAACAATGTAAAGGTGTTGCTGTGAAGAAGAAAAAAAAAACTCATATCTGCATATTTTCCAAAATGAACACAAATAATATTTGGAAACAGAATTTCTAACCTGTCTATAGCTCTTCCAAATGAAGAGTGTAGGAGGTTGAACATATTGTTTTACATGTGTAAAGATGCAACAAATTCCAAATAGTTTGTAAGAACAATTGATTGACATCAGGGGAGAATGAGAACTGTAAGTTGAATTTAAGAAAAACTTTAGTGAAATTGGTAAATGGGGCTTAAAAAATGAGTGTCATAAAAAATAAGTATCATGATTTAGTTAGTGAAGTTACCATTTCCCTCATGTATTCTCATATCTATGTGTTTTTGTATGGCAACAATTTTTGGTAGTTATTGGTGATTATAGTCACTGAAATCAAGTATCGAAGTCAAACATAAAACCAGAGGTTTCTATTGTTTTATGTTAAAGTGATATTAAACCAAATATTTCAAAACATTGATATCTGCATTTAGCTTTTTAAAATATTATTAATTATAACATTTAACAATTTAGCAAAAGCAAATCATTTTTATATTAACAAAGCAAATTTGATTTTAAGCTGTTTCATATATTTATAGTTCTTTATGTTTCTATTTTATATGTCACATGTACCTATTACTACGATCAAACATATAGATTTATATGTACATATATTCTTGTTCTAGAATTCTGGTCTTAAAATTGGTTTTACTTATAAGCAGGTGAAATCAAAATCTGGAAAACTATGAATTAAACGGCCAGTTGACTACTTTGGGGCAACTTCAAAGTGCCGAGGGAAAATAATTGATACCTCACAATTCTATTCTCAGCTAAAGTAAAATCCAAGAATGAGAGAAGAATAAAGACATCATCAGATAAGCAAAGATTTAAATAAATTACTACTCACAGCCCCCTGCGAAAGGAATGCTAAAACTCTACTCTGGGACAAAGCATGAGAAGCAAGAAGCAAAGCTGAGCAAAGAGACTGGTAAATCTACGGGTAAATCTAAATAAGGGTGGATTGATCTGATAATGATTAGCTTTGAAGTTATAAAAGCAAGGTGTAACTAAAATGCTAGACAACAAGAGCATGTAACACAAGAAGGCATGATCAGAATTAATATGTCCTAAGGTAGTGCCCAGGAGGAGAGCAGAGCTATTGATTAAGCTTTATTAAGTCAAAGTACCAGTGTGAAGATGGCAGTAAAAATCAGTATTTCTTACAGTGTCCAAAAGCAATAAGAAGAATGAAAAATTAAATTTATCCCCCAGTTTTAGCAAATCCTTGAGAAGGATAAATGTTTGAATCACAAAATAAATGGAAATATTCCCCAGAGCAGAGGGTATCAAGTAAGGGGGTGCACAGGGGAAGCATCAGGAGCATCCTGAGGCAGAGTTGGCAACAGCTGTTTCTCAAAGGTGCACTCTAAACCTTAATTCAGGAACAGTGTGGATGGTGGGCAAAGGTGTGAGGGTCCTAGCCTGTTGCTTCCAAGGGGAGGAAGAGGTGAAAACAGAGGAGAAATATCACACAAAGAAGCCAGGGACCCCCCTCAAGAAAACCAAACAATTCTGAGCATAGACTTTTAATACTACAGTCTGAAAATGCATAAACCACAAATGATCAGAATTAAAAATATATAAAGCAAACCACAATCTCAACGAGCTGTCTTAACACAATGCTCAATATTAAATACCTCAAGTAAGCAAACTTACTAGTAAACATGTAAAAGATTTAAGTCACATATTTAATAACTCGAACATAACATTTCCTGAGCCTAAAAATTAGAGAATACACATTGAACTTATTTTCTGAATGACCACATAACTGGTCACACAGTAAGTATCTAAAAATAACGAACGAATGAATCATACAGACCACATTTCCTTTCAAATCCAGCTAAATTGGAAATATCTTACAAAAATGGAACTAAAAAAAAAGGAACCACATGTTTAGAAATTTAAAAACACTTCTAAATAATTAGAAAGTCAAAGTAGAAACCATAGGGGAAAATTTTAAATACTAGAATAATGATGGAGAAACTGCAGATAGAAATTGTGAGATGTAGCTAAACCCATACTTCAGATAAAGATTATAGATACACAGAACTGACAATAGTGTTTTTCAGAGGAATTCAATAGCTGGTCTTAAAATACTAGAAGAGGAAGAACTAATGAATGTCAAAACAAATTTAAGGTAAAAAACAAAAAAGTAGAATCACATCGCCAGCTACTAAAATTTGCCACTTAGCTATACTAATATTAGAATTCCAGTAGAGTTATAGGGATAGACAAACTGGTATAGAGATTCTAGGAATTGACCCACTTCAACGTGAGAATTTCTGTTTAACAGAAATGGCATTTCAAACACTGAGAAACTTTGGATTATTTTTAACAATTAGTTTTTTGTTTAGAAAAAGATAAAAATTAATTCCCTATTTCACCAAATCAGCCAAAGTAAATTCCAGATGGATAAAGATTTAAAGATGAGAGCAACAATTTTAGAGTTTTTAAAAAACAATGTGGGAGAATATCTCAAATATAGTTAGAACAGATTTGTTAAATAAGAGCAGATAAAAGTCTTGAGTAGACAAATGAATTTGACTATATAACAATTTAAAAGTTATTTATAATAGAAAAAATAACATAAACAAAGTTGAAAGGTAAGGTACAGTTTGAGGAAGATGTTTGCAATTCAAAGAATAATTTCATAATAAATAGTTCTAAATTTGTAAGAAAAGGGCACAGGATTAGAATGACTCTCACATATGCACACACATACTTTGCACAGACAAAACTGGCTAGTAAGCATGTTTAAATTCTTACCCCCCTTAGCAATTAGGGAAATGTAAATTAGAATGATTAAATACCATTTGCACCTATCAGATTGGAAAAATTAAAAAGCCCCACAAGGGATGGTAAAGATGCAGGAAAACAGGAAATTCTCAGCTAGTGGGAATTCGAATAGGCACAACTACTCATGAGAGCAATTTGTCAATACTGAAGAAGGTAAAGAACTATGTTCCCTACTAATTAGCAATTTCACTTCTAGGTGTTTACCCTAAGAAATTATATGCACGTGCTCAAAGGTGCATGCCCAAGCGTGTTCCTTGAAACAAACGACAAAAAAGCAATAACTAATCTTCCCTCAAAAGCCTATGGATAAGCAGTCAAAATGAACAAGCTAGGTAGGTCTACATTGTATCCATACAGTATGAGTAAGTCTCTAAAATATTCTGTTGAGTAAGAAAAGCAAGTTGCAAAAGAATATGATGCCAGTTTTATAAATTCTGAATGTGTATAAAACAATAGTGTGGTTTGGGATTTGTAAATATCTCCTGAAAGTACAGACTCATGCATGGGAATAACCCACACCAACTTCAGGCAGAGGTTCCTCTGGGGGAGAAAGATGGAGAAGGGATGAAAGGAAAGGAAGCAGTGGTGTTAGCTATTTTTTTGTTTTGCTTTCATTACAAATGATTTGAAGTAAATATTGATTTGAAATGTTTAATCTAGATGTTAGGCATATGGTTATGTGTTTCATTTTGTCCGCCTTTCTATATGTTTGAAATACTTCTTAATTAAAAACTTTTAAATACAAAAAGAAAATTAAGAGCTGAGAACAAATATGTAAGTCTTTCCCCTCTGAATCTTTGTCAGTACCATAAATATTGGTGCATATCCCAGGAGCCAGGCTGGGAAGAGCTAATTGTCAGGTTGAAGTGGACCTAAATTTAAGGAGCATATGTCCCAATGGGGAGAAAGGTAACAATTATTTCTTATTCTTTTTGATTACTGTTTGATACCCACCACTGGGAAAAATAGCCACAGGTTTTTTTATTTGTGCTAAATATAAAAGCAACAAGGAAAGACCCATGTGAAGGGCTTTCCCCAGGGTCACATCCTTGGCTGTCATGTTTACAGATTGCAGTCACAAGTTCCCTTTGACTGCCAAATGTCACCGGGTGTTGAGGGACTGTTCTTTGTGTATGGCACCGCCAGGATGGCTGGGATGATAGGCCATTTCACAGACTGCAGGTAGCAGAATTCTGCAGAGGCCATGTTCACTCAGGCAGATCCTGGATACATTCTTGGGGTATAGGGAAAAATATGTAGATGAAGTTATATGGTCTTGCTATAATTTTGATCTTTAATGTCCCCCAAAGGCCCCTGTGTTACAGACTTCTTCCCCAGTTGGATGCTTTTGGGGGGTGGTGGAAATTTTAAGAGGTGGGGCCTAGTGAGAGGCCATGAGGTCACTGGAGATGTACACCAAAGGGGATTGTGAGAACCCAGTCTTCCTCTTCATCTCTTTGGTATGAGATGGACAGTTTTGACATACCACACACATTTGTCATATGCTGCTGTGCCACAGGTCCAAATTAACAGGTCTTAATCAGGGACTGAAACTTTAAAAATTGTAAGTCAAAATAAACCTTTTATTAAGTTGATATGTTTCAAGTGTTTGTTGCAGTGACAGAAAACTAACATAGGTCCATAAAAGGAGTAGAAACAACCTACTAAAAGAATGGGTGACAAGAGAAGAAATGAGATTGCAGAGGGTTTCTTGGAATCAATATGATTTGAGATCAGTCTTATCTCTAGCCAATAAGCATGTGAAGATTAGCCTTTCAGATCCCTATCTGGAGGGTCATACGGTATTCTTCTAGGTTGACAGAGGATGCTTCATGGAAGGTGACATGGGCTTGCCAATTGGGCTTAAAACACAATTCCATTCCTCTCTCTCCTTCCCAGTGGCATAGCGTGCTGATAACGTGGTTCTACATCCACAATAGAGTCTCTAGGGGGAGTGCAGATATTGAATGCAGGGATTAAAGGAAGAGAAGGGAAAATAAAAACAGAGGTGGGGGGAGAAGTTCTAGCAAGTTCTAGCAGCAACAGTTAAAAATATAACACTTATTAGCATTTCCCAATAAAAACCTGAACCCAGAAGTAGATATCCCAGCTGAGAGCAAGCTGCTTAGGACAATAGCAAGTGGAAGGCAAAAAAGATGCAGAAGTTACTCCACTTTGTGGGGAAGATATACTACAGATTGGAATCAGGGTGTGTGTCCCTCAGAATTTGCCAGTTGATTCTGTGGGAGACTAAACAATGGCCTGCAAGGATATTCAGGTCCTAATCCCTAGAACGTGTGAGTGGTAACTCATGGCAAAAGCTGTTGCAGTTGTGATTAAGGCTCTGAGATGAGATTACCCTGGGTTATCCAGGTGGGCTCACAAGCATCCTTCCTAAGGGGAGGCAAGAGGGATATTTGACAGAGAACAGAGAATGGCAGTGTGGCCATTTTTGCACAATGTTATGCTGCTGGCTTCAAAAATGGAGAAAGGAGCCATAAACCAAGGAATGCAAAACATTTAGCTCTAGAAGCTGGAAAAGGCGAGAGACTGCATTCTCTCTCCAATCTCTGGAATGAGCCCAGCCCTGCTGACACCTTGGGCCCACTGAAACTGATTCCGGACTCTGACATTCAAAACTATAAGGGAATAAATGTGTTTTGTTTTGAGCCACCAAGTATATTGCGTTTTGTTATAGCAGCCATAGGGAACAAATACGATTTTCTTCAGACATCTTAAAGCAACTTTCTACGCATTTGCTCTGAAGTTGTTGGAGGCGTTTCCATCCGATGACAAGAATCAAGATTCTGGTCTCAAAGAAGGCAAAATTTTGATAAAGAGAGTGGGTGTGTCTGTAGTAGGTCAAGTTCTCTGGGGAAAAGATTCTGGGAGAAATATTTGCATGCAAGTGGTTTATTGGGGAGCACTTGGGAAACAGTTGTACCTATAAAGAAGTTGGGGAAGCAGACCTCAGGAGAGGCCAAAGTTGTACCCCGGTGCAGTAGCTCAGGTCTCAGCCATTCCCCCAAGGAGCAGGGAAATATGCCTTGAATTTTTGATATTTGGAAATATCCCAAATTAAGCTAAGAACTGACTTTTTGTACCTCCGCATTAACCAGTTGTGAGATGCAGGCTGTTACTAGGAAAGGGTTGGTAACCTTGAAGTAGGCAGTGACCTTTGACCAAGGGCAATCCCTGGGAAGGGACTCAGCTGTGGGACACCCATGGGCCACATTCCTGGCATTTTCCAGGTCCTGGGGTAGGGGGGTCACAGCAGCACACCACAGCATTCTTCTCTATGAATGCACCCCCCACCCCCCAACACAGTTTGATGAAGTTCCTGAAGCAGAGAGGTGAGAGGAAGTTTCTCCTTGACCCTGTTCTCAGGCCATTCCTGGGCCTGCCAGTCCCAAGCCTTGTGTTTCTTTTAGGAACCTGCTGACAACAGATCAGGGACACCTTGGGCAAAGTTGCTGACATAACTGTAAGTGGTTTTGTGTTGGACCCAGATTTGAAAACAAACCCACTGGTGGACAAATTGGAAAACCTTCTGAGAAAGTCCCTGAATAGGTTCCACAACCCCGTGCTACATGGGTTAGAATAGCTTTGGCCTGGATTTTCTGGGGCTCATACTGTGCTCTGGCTGATAAACTAAGCAATGCAGAAAGCACAGGAGCACCCAGCCAAATCCTGTTCCAGTCATCACACCACACCAACCACCAGGCAGCCCTGGCTCCACACTCCAGTGCCAAGGTCCCCGGGCAAAGCGGAGTTGTTAATTTCCAGAGAGTCTTCACTCTGGGGAGACCCACTGTCAGAACAACCTTGAGCAAGTCAAAGGCCTTTGATTTCAGTCTTCGTTGCTCCAGGTCCTGCTAAAGAGCCTTACTTCACTCACCTGCTTAAATACCCAACTGAGTAATAGAGTGGTGCTTTAGTGACTTGAAACCTCAAGGCATCGCTCTGAACTGTGTGGTGTCTGAACACCTGGGGTTTCATCCTACTACTGACGCCTATGACAAATGTAACTTAGAATGAGACACTGTTCTCTGAACCTGCTTCCGGCCTTGTAACCTGGGGTTGAATTAAATTATTTCAGATTCTGGCCAGTCTTCATGCTCAAGGAATCTGTGGTCTCCCAGTAGACTGAAGTTTGCAGAGAGTAACATGAATTTGTACAGAGGCTGATGATATGTTCTAGAATCTGCCTTGTTGGGAGAAAATTCCTGCCATCAGGTTTCTTTCAAATGGATGAATATATGAATATATCATGCTTATTTGAGTTGGCTGCTTTTTTTCTAAAATCAGCAGCTCGATATTTCCTTGAATCACCAAAATAGATTCCTCTCATCAGTCTGTGGATTTTCCAGGGGTTTGTGCATGAGTGGCCATTACCTTTTTTAAATCCATAGGATTATCTTTGAAGTGTAGCAGAATGGTAGGATAGAAGGCCTGCTAACTTATTTGTCAGAATATTTGGGTTGCAATTCATGCCAACTACTTTTCTTATGACATTGGCAAACCATTTAACCCATTGAGCTTCTGATAGGAGGTCAATCAAGCTCAGTCCTGCCTACCTCACATGGTAACTGTGAGTAGGAAATGAGAAAGAGCTTGTGAGAGAACATCAGGACTTCTAAGTCTTATCAAAACAAAAGTGACTATTATTATTACTTTAACACCTTCAATGCTACATGCAGGGAATCTATTCCATCAGTTGTATTTGCTTGAGGAAAATCTCTCATTTTCATTACAGAGGTTTTTATTCAGAATATAAACAGAGTGGGTACAAAGATTTATTGTGCCAGCTTCTAAAGCTCCCAAGAGAATGTTTCCCAGCAGTAAAAGTTGCTAAAACAGTTTGTAAGGTCACCTGCTCTTAGCAACTACGAATGGTAGAGAAGGAACTAGCCCCAGAGGACTAATGCTTTTAACAGGCCTTACAGCTGCAAGGGGAAGTTGCTCTTACAACCCACATCAAGAAACCCCTGCTTCTGCATTGCAATGAGGCAGGTCTGTTAGCTCCTTCAGAGCACACTCTAGTCACATGGTTCTTCTGTTCCCAAGGATAGCTACAAATGTGAATCCAGTTGAAATTTTTTTTAAAAAGCACAATCTTTAAGATTTTCCTATTTCTATTGTGCACTCTTATTCCTTCCAGATTTAGTAAGCCCAAAGAACAACTTCCTAACTATTCTCTTCTCCCAATTTAGTCTTTCAGAAAAACCTACACATGAAAAAGAAAACTCACAAAAAGGTCTATCTCCATAAATGCATTAAAATCTTCACCTAGATTTCACAAAAATCTTGACTTCAACTTCTCTTCTGAAAGATGATTGGGGACACATCAAAGCAAGCCAAATGACAGCTGCCTTCTTACTCTTGCTGCAAGCTTATAAGTACCAAATAAAGCAGCCGTGAAGGAAACACAAACTGCTCCAAGATTAGAATGGCTTACAAAAGCTCTGCCTTTATTTATGTATTTTCTGAGTTTCCATTTTCTTCTTTCCACTCTTGGGATATACTGATGATCAGCATGTTGCCTGAATGGGAACAGGTGCTGCAGTCTGGGGGAGCAGGCTGAAGGCCGGGCTAAGTTAGCATGGATTAGCAGGTGGGCCACACACACCACACCACACTGGGTGGGCCAGGGGCATGGGGTCTGTTGTTATAGAAACCAGAATCCACTGGGAGCGCAAAGGTAGGGGCAACATGTCTTTGAGAATAGAGTGCAGATAGTAAGCGCTGGAACCACGCAGGGGGATTCGGCGCAGGCTGACAGGTAGACCCATGTACAGTGCAACTGAGTCTGACAGCCGAGCACCCGGGAGGTGCCAGCGTCTCATGCTCTGAGTGGAAGCCCTGTCTTTCCTTCCTCCAGGCAGATATCAGCTGGCAGGTGTGTTCTGCTCTCTCCTCAGCAAGACAGAACTTTGCAGGTGCTTGTGATTACAGAGCCAGCAAGGGTTAGATCTTCTGGGAGATTTTCAACTGCCCTGATGTCAGATACTTGTGGGTTCCCTTTTCTCTGCAGCCCAGTTAACTAGAGTTTCATATAACGTTATGTATAACATGGATCCACTTGAGCTGCCTTCCTCTTCCTGCTCTGAATCTCTTTTTCTCTCCCTTGCACATACCTTCCCTTATGGACATTCACATTTCTGAGATTAGAGGCTTATCTTTCAGAGAATAGAGCTTACCTATGTTTTTAAACATTAGGGCTGCCAGACAGACAGATATTTATCTTGATGTGGGGTGGTTGCCAGACTCACAGGAATCTGGGTTTGAAGTAATGAAGCTGCAGCTCTTTTCATAGTGGCTGGGCTGCCTGTTCTGATTGTTTGTTTTTTAGCTTCCCCGAGGTTTGTCACAGTTTGTGATTTTAAAAAAACTGTGCCAGGGACCCTGAGGTCGACACTTGCTCATTCACTGGTTTTTCCAGGAAGCAAGTGAAATGTGCAGCACAGCAGACGGGAAGCAGCCTGGCCAGGGTGGCTCCCTTTCAGCGAACCTCGCCCTGCTCAGCGCCCCTGGTCTAGGAATCTTGGCCTCAGTTGCCAGTAAGATTCTGCCAGCCCAGACAGCATGTCAGAAGTACCTAGTGGAGCGTTTTAACCCATGACTTTATAAAGACAACAAAAAGGCTAATGGGGAATGACTGACTCCAACTATGAAATGAGAATTAGGTACAGTCTGTTACACAGTTAACCCTAACACATTTCTGTGTCCCACAAGCCATAAATAAAACATGGTGGAGTTCTGGAATCAATTTCCACGCCCTTTTAACCCAAGACTTGTCTATAGGCAAATGTCTCTCTCTCTCTTTCTGGTCCTGTTCAGATGGCTGTTCCTTTCCTGGCTCCAGTTCTCACATGTTTGCTGGATCCCTTCTGTCTCTTATCATATAAGTTCTGGGCCAGTTTATGTTGATGGAGCCGAGATACAGCTCTGTGTTCATCCAAATCACACTTTGGTGGAGCACAGAGGAAAACTCATCGCCCAGCTTCTCAGGCAGTGGGAGGCAGTGCTGGGCCCTGGCCAGTGGGATGAGGGCAGATGTGATCTGTGTCACATCCATGACTGCAAGAGCTTCCCTAACCCTTGCTCCATACAATCACACCCAATTGCAACAGAAGTGAGAAGTGAACTTTTATTGTTTTACTCCAATGAGATCTGGAGATAATTTGTCAGAATGCTCAGAATAGACTTTCTCTTAGATCAAGGTTGAAATATCAACTTCCAAGAATTCTTTGTTTCTGTCAGCTAGGACTCTAAGTCCAGAGTTTGAGTCTATTCCCCCATGACTATATATAAACCCAGAATTGCTTTTGTTGTGGGGTGCATCTTAAGAATAGACTAATCACCACTGAGAAGTCCAAATTTGACAGTCTTTATTAGCTGGCCAGCTGACTGTCGCACACAACATCCAAAATGGCTTTGGGGAGGACAGCCCCAAGCTTAGGGTTGCAGGGGGTTTTATAACATAAGTAAAACAGGTTGGTACATTAATCAGAAGTGGCTGTTGCAAATGATTCAAAACTACAAACTAACATCATGACATCTAAAATCATAAGCAGAAGAGGAAGTGGGTCAAAATGACCTTAATCTAGTACAAGTTGAAGAATGGTTACTAACATCTAGTCAATCATTCTCTGACAGGGTACATTGTCCAAGAAAAATAGGAACCAAAAAGAGAACAATTTTACATTATATAAGAATTGCCATTTTGTGTTGCCAAACGTGCTATGCCAAACAACTATTGATGGGTACAGAGGCAGGGTGTTCCCACAGGAGAAGCATTTCCTACATGACATGGAATCTCAGGGTAAAATGGAGTCTGTTTGGTCTTTGCCCATATAGCCTGGCCCAAAACACTTTCATCTAGTACAATCCCTATTATCTGGTGTCCCTTGTCTCTGTATGCAGCACTAGACTCCTCTGTTCTATTCTAAATCATCCTGAGATGCAGTGCATAGGGGAGATTTTGAATACTTTATAACATTTTGGTACATACAATGTGAAAAAAAAAACATTTTGCTCAAAATTCACCTCTGGTTCTTCCTTGAGTAGTAGCATCAAATAACAGCCCACAAACTGAGAGCTTTCCTGACCAGTGGGGTCAGTTCATTTGTTTGTGAGCAGTGGAGGTAAAGGACAATATAGATCAGTGGAAAGAGCACAGGATTTGGTTGTTGATCTGGACATTAATTCAGGTACTTCTATGAACTTGCTGGGTGACTTTGGACAAGTTGCAACTTGCCTTGGCCTCTGTTCTTCTGTTTCATCACCTGTGATATGCAGGTAATATGTTTTCTGGCTAACTCAATGGAGTTCTTTTGTTTTTGTGGGATGAAATGGGTAGTCTAGGTAGAAACATGGGAAATTATGGTGGGGAAATTATATGGAATTATTTCAAAAAAATTCACTTGTAATCAGGTTGTTAAATGTTTTGGCTAGCCAGACCTCTGCTAGAAAGAGTTGCTGTTTTGAAAATAAACATTATTTTCTTGGTTTTACTTTGTAGCTTTCCTACCTTTATATACATAAAACATGTGGAGCAATGGTCTCTTCTTCTTATCATTGCTTTTCTGGACAACTCAGATTAGAGGTCTTGGTCAGTTGGTAGCATGTTCCCAATGTGTACTTAACAGTATTAAGGTCAGGTCTGCCCATATAAAAAACTATTAAAACCATAGTTAGACAATTCCATATCTCTTCTTATGAGTAGGCATAGGTGAAAAAGGACATAGAGGCTACATACTGTTTGGAATAGCAAAAGATTCAAAACATCTGGATTTGCACCACAGGGGAAACTGGGTAAATCAACTGTGGAAATCCATGCACTGGCAAAATATGTATTTATGAATGCTGAAACTCTGATATACAGATATGGAACATTCTCTAAGAAATTTCATTAAGTTAAAAAAGCAAATTGCAGAAGAGTGTGTAAAATATGATACTGCTTATGTAAAGACATTCTTAAAAATGTATTTATTTGTGAATGCATAAAATCTATTTGGAAGAATACCAAAAATCTGGTATTATTGTCTGCCTCTGGGGAAGAAAATGGATTAGCTAGGGAAGAGATTGTGGAGGGGCTGTTTTTTTGTTTTCTTTAAATTTAAAACCACACGAATATTTTAACTATTCAAAACAAAGCAAAAACAAAACCCCAAACAAGAATAGATCCAGTTTGTTTTTTACATGTATTTATTTATTTTACTAAAATGTACATAAAATTGACTATCGTAACCATTTTGAAGTGTACAGTTAGGTGGCATTAAAACAGGAACCTTTTTGTGAAGCCCTCACTACTATCCATTTCCCTCCAGCACTATTAGATCCCGTTCATTTCTGATCTGTGCACATTTCCACAGGAGACAAGAATACTGGGAAGGAACAGTATCCGTGGAATGTTTCTGAAGATTTCTGGAACTTTTGCTCCCTTCCCCAAGGGCAGGTGGATGGCTAAGCTAATCGGTGATTTGGATGTAGGACTAAAGTCCAGCTTTTTCTGGGTTTTCCTTTTGCATATGTCCTAACTAGGAACATATACATGTGCTGCTACCCCAGTTAGTGTACGTGCTCGGGCAGTCCCTACCCCTGCATGGGAAGGCCTGCAGTTGTGGGAAAACGAGGACAATGGGGAAGAAGCAGTAGGAAGCTCATTTGGGTGTGTCTTAGAATCATTTGTCTGAGATGGATTCCCATTCATCAGAAAAGGAGTTGGATACAGTGCTCCATGCCAACAAGGTACATCACAGTTGAAGGCAGCCAATGCCAGTCAATCCTGAGGCTTGGACCAGCCTCCTCAGCAGGATGAGATGCTGTGGGATAAGAGGGGCTGCTAAGAAGCAGCAGGGTATCACTGCCGTGGCGAGGCATGGACACTGCATGCTGGTTATAAACTGGGGAGGACTCATAATCCTCAGACACAGACCTGGAGCTGGCAGGACTCTGGCCATGAATTTCTCCAGACAAGGGCTTGCTTTTTCTTTACCAATGTAGCTTGACAAATTCATAGTTCAATGGTTTGAGTTCCTTTTCTAAAATTTGATATCTGGTCCCACTGATCCTTGTGTTCTGCCCTAAAAGGTAGTGGGCACTGGGAACCCCCACAACTGCTGTTCCCATCTTTGTATCTTCCCAAGGAGCATTGCCCCAATAGGGCTAATGTATCCACTGACTGGTCATTTGCTATGTTTATATGACAGTGTCCAAGTGAGTTCTACTAACAATAAAATTAATGCTTTGATCTTTAAAAATCCTCTCAAATGCTAATGTTTCCAAATTCAGAGGAGGGAGAGAGGAATGACATACCTGCTAAAACTCCAGTGAATTTTATTAAATTACTATATTATGACTTTTGCTACCAACTGCACCTGTAGACTTTCTCCCCATTATCTTATGTCTAATAATGTTACTTCATAGTAAAGCCAACATGCCCCAAACCACTGCCCATCATCCTGAGGGATTGCTGTTCCATGGTGCATGGCATTCTTATCCAGTGCGTTCATACCTCCAGCCTCCAAAAGGGGCACTTGCCCTTCACTTTCTGGAACCCAAACATGTCCTAGACCTGTTCTTCTTTATTTACCACCTTGCTAAAACCAGGCTGAAAGTTTGAATTGAAATTGATTCAAGTTTTGGGGGAACACAAGAAAATAAATCAGCTCTAATATAAGATATAGTTTTTACTGAATGGAAAGACCAACCCTTTGCCTTGCAGTTGCCTAAATATTGACCTGCCTACAAAGAAGTCACCCATGTCCACTGATGGGTCAGTACCCAAAGCATGACCAGGCCTGCAGAAAGAAAGGAGCTTCTCCTCTTTGCTCGTCTGATCAGGGTCTACATCCTCAATCCTCCTGTCCTCAGATCTTGCCAGGGTGATTGACAAGGGCAATGTTCAGTCCTTTCAAGAGGAACACCATCCTCCATTTACAGGGGTTTTACCTATTCCTTTGCCTATCAGGTAACAACATCATAACACAATAGTCTAAAAATGGTACTTCCAAGAGTAAGCAGTCTTCAAAAATACTGTAAGATACCAGCAGTTTAGCCCAAGATGAATCCTGCCAAACCCAAAGCAGCCTCTTGGTAAGGTGAGGTCATGATCCACTTACTGTTTCCCACCCTTTACCTTCTAGCCTCCTGTGAGCATCCACCCAAACGAGAACACAATCCATCACATAGAACAGATGCACCTGCTAGCAGGTGTGAGAAAACAGCTTTTTAAGGGGAGCACAGCTGCAGAGATGCAGTTCTCTCTGCACCATCGACAACATGTTCCCTTATCTTATGAATAAGTTAGCTTCTTGGAGTTAATATTCCTATTTTAGAAAACAACATTTATTTTGCATTTTTATAATGTAGACTCATTTAGATGGTTGTCCCCCCAAATCAACATCTGTACCTTTTGGATTTAAATTTCAACATTTTGAGTGACTGAAAACTACTTGTAGCTTTAAAATTTCTGTTTGGCCAGCCTGTATTTATTAAAGTTTCAAAATAAGCCTCAGCCCGAGAACCACATTACATGCTTCAGTTGGAATCCAATCTCCTAAACATGACTTTCAAGGCATGACGCATCTGGGCCTATCTTGCCAACACACCCGAATGTAACTGCCCCCATCTCAGACACACACCTCTGCCCAGTGAGGGCAAAGTCCTCCAGAAGAAGCTACACTTCTGCCTTTACTCACACCACCCTCGTATCTAGGCTCCTCCCCGGGTCCTCCCATTTGATGAAGTCTTTTACGTGTTCCTTTCTCCCTTTGAATTCTCACAAGGCTCTCCTCACTCATACACCTACCCACTTACCCAACAGAAGTGTGTTTAGGGCTTACTTTGTACAAGACACTGTGTTGACTATATGGGGTTTCCAGAAATGGGTAGCAATCAGGTCTTTTCCCAAACAGTTTGCAATATTGTAGCAAAGCACACAAACAGCAAAGTTGCATTTTACTTTTCTACTCACAAGCTATGTTACGTTTTTTTTCAACCTCAAGTTTCTAATACTCCTTTTCCCCATCCCTGATAGTCTGAAGAATAGCCATTCTCTGATTCCATGTTATATTAATAAAACAGATGTGATAAAATGAGGACTACCTCGTGTTCCCAGCACCAAATCCATCTGCTTACCTCCACCTGTAACCACGTTCTTGCTCTTGCTCTTGCTCTTGCTTAAAGCAGATGCTTCCATTTGGACCCTGCATTGCTCTGCATTTATCCCTATTCTTTCCTGCATCTTTCGTTTTTCCCTCCCTACTATCTCATTTCCAATTACAAATAAATATGCTTAACGTTACCCATTAAAAATACAAAACTAAATGTGTACCTCCTCCAACCACTACTGCCTTTCCCCGCTCCCCTTCGCACACCTTCAGGAGAGGTGTCCTTATGCCCTGCCATTGCCTCCTCACTCTCCAGACTCTCCAGAATTCTCTCCAGAGCTCTGCACCCACCACTCTAAGGAATTAGCTCTTGTAGAATTTGCAGTAGCCAAGGCTCTTGGTCAGTTCTGCCTTTGTTTCTCTTAGTCTCCCAGCAGGGCTGGGCCTGACTGCCTTCCCCACTTCCACAAGATCTTCTCTGGGCTTCTGGGTGGACACCTGCTTGGCCCAGGGCTTCCCTGCATGACCTTGCTGCTGCTGTTTGGCCTCTTGCTGGCTCCTTTCCTACACTGCACTTCTAAATGTTGCTGGCCTCTGAGCTCTGTTAGGAACCTTGTTCTCTTCTTCTCCTTCCTTCGCCGTAGACTCTTTCCCTAGAAAATTTCATGTTCTCTTGGGGATTCAAATACCACATGTGCAGTGACTGTGCTCAAATTGCAGACCCCTTAAGCTCCAACTTCATTGATCCAACTGTCTATATCCATCCATTCAGATGTCTAATGGACATTTCTGACTTGACTTAGCCAAAAAATTCTGATAATTATTCCTCCATCATATCCCCCCAATAACAAACTTCTGCTCCCTAGCAAGCCGCACCCCCCATGGTCTTACTCCTTGATGCCACTTGTCAGGGGCAAGTTCAGGTTTGGTGGTCTTGAGGCTTAAACAATTTAGGGACCCCTCTGTAACATAAATGTTATAAAATTAAAATATAAATTCAGCGAGTAAATAAATATTCATTTAGATCAAGAAAAGATATCACAATGAATTACAAATATTGCTATACTGACAAATACCACAGCAATCACAAAATCAAGAAAGATAACATTTTAAATGACCTGCCTCACATACTTCAGTGATGCTTTTTTCCTGCATGTTCTTTGATTGCCTTTTAAGATAACATTTTGTAATAATTTCCATAGTGAGAACAGGAGAATAATTCAGATCATTTCTCTTTGGTAAGTTAGTAAATATTCATTTAAAAAATAGAGATCATTTTGAGACATTTATTTTAGCTTCACAACTCCTAATCGGTAAGATTTAAAGAAAATCCACATAAGACTTGATGGTTATGCACTGTGGATTGAGCAGACCTGTGCCCGCAAGAGTTCCCCTTTGAAAATGAACTCCTTTGTTGAGGGATCTTATTTGGCAGTTTTCACAGCCTGAGGTATGTATTGATACAGAGCAAGCCCATGAGTAGGGTCCTTATCATTGCTTATCCAGGTTCATTTTCAGATTGATGGTCTTGGTTACTTACGACATGTCCAAAATATCTGCCAGCCCTTCCAGGTTCATGTTTCCCAGTGTTGAAAAATGTCATGGGCTTAGGTTAAGTAATTCCACTTTCAGCATTTATCTTACAGGTAGATCATTTTCCTTTCTTTACACTCCATATCTGTCAGTAATTCTTGTTGGTGTTTTTCCCAAATTTATTCCCTAAATTCAACCCCTCTTACCAGCCCCCCCTCCCCCCGTCCATGCTGCAGTCCCATCTCTCCTGGAGTGTGGCAATGAGCTGTGATGGCCTTGCTACTGGTTGACTTGATTCAACTCCTGTTGATTGAACTCCTTGGATATTGCCCTTGTCTCAGAGTACCTAGAACAATCTTTCCAAAGCACAGCTCAGCTCCTGCCACTCTTCTGCTCCAAATCCCAGGTGGTTTGAATCTCACTGAAAATAATATGCAGCTCTTGGAGCTCCACCAATCTGGCTCTGTCCATCTGTCTGACCTCACTTTCCTCCACACTTCCTCTTGCTTATCATGCCCCAGCCATACTGATCATTTTGTCACTCAGACATGCCAAGATCTTTCCCATTGGACCTTTGCACTTGCTGTTCCTCCCACTTAGAGCACACTTCCCCAAACCTGTAAGCTGCCTGTGCTAATCCTCCAGTGCTCATCTTCCAGGTCTGGCCCCTCTCACAAGGTCCTTATCTCACATAGCAGCCTCCCTCCTGGTTTTTGCCTTATGCTTCTTCTGTGCAGCACATTTTTTTTTTTTTCAGTGCCAGGAGATATCTCATTGTGTGTGTGTGTGTATATATATATATATATTTTTTTTTTTTTTTTGAAATTTGTTCTAATTAGTTATTATGACAGTAGAATGCATTTGACACATCATACATCAACATCTCATTCTTCTGGTTGTACATGATGTAGAATCACACGGGTCATGTAGTCATATACATATAGGGTAATAATGTCTGATCCATTCTACTATCCTTCCTACTATACCCCTCCCCTCCCTTCATTCCCCTCTACCAAAGTAATTCTGTTCTTCCCTAGCCTCCACCCCCACACACATATTGTGAATTAGCATCCACATATCAGAGAAAAAAATTGGCTTTTGGTCTTGAGGGATTGACTTGTTTTGCTTAGCATGATATTATCCAGTTCCATCTATTTATGGACAATACCATAATTTCATTCTTTAAGGCTAATATTCCATTGTGTATATATACCACATTTTCTTTATCCATTCATCTGTTGAAGGGCACCTAGGTTGGTTCCATAGTTTAGCTATTGTGAGTTGGAGTGCTGTGAACATTGATGTGACTGCATCACTGTAGTATGCTGATTTTAAGTCCTTTGGATACAGACTGAGGAGTGGGACAGCTGAATCAAAAGTGGTTCCATTCCAAGTTTTCTGAGGAATCTTCATACTGCGTTCCATAGAGGCTGCATCAATTTGCAGTACCACCAGCAATGTATGAATGTGCCTTTTGCCCCACAACGTCACAAACATTTGTGGTTGCTTGTATTTTTGATAATTGCTATTCTGACTGGATGAGATGCAATCTTAGAGTAGTTTTGATTTGCATTTCTGGAATTGCTAGAGATACTGAAAATTTTTTCATATATTTGTTGATCAATTGTATTTCTTCTGTGAAGTATATGTTCTGTTCCTTAGCCCATTTATTGATTGGGTCATTGGGGCTTTTTTGGTGTTAAGTTTTTTGAGTTCTTTATAAATCCTGGAGATTAGTGCTCTATCTGAGGAGCATGTGGTAACGATTTTCTCCCATTCTGTAGTCTGTTTTCACATTATTGAATGTTTGCTTTGCTGAGAAGAAGCTTTTTAGTTTGAGTCCATCCCATTCATTGATTCTTGAATTTACTTCTTGCGCTTTAAGACTCTTGTTAAGGAAGTCAGATCCTAGGCCAACAAGGTGAAGATTTGGGCCTACTTTTTCTTCTATTAGGCGCAGGGTCTCTGTTCTAGTGCCTAAGTCTTTGACACCCTTTGAGTTCAATTTTGTGCAGGGTGAGAGATAGGGTTTTAATTTCATTTTGTTACATGTGGTCTTCCATTTTTCCCAGCACCATTAATTGAATAGGCTATCTTTTCTCCAGTGAATGTTTTTGGCGCTGTTGTCTAGTATGAGATAGCTATATTTATGTAGGCTATAAATTTTTCTGTATCTACTAGAACATTGGTCCTAAAACTGAGATGCTAATACTTCTGGAGATCCATGAGGTCTTCTAAGGATATGAGAATATAAAGAGCTAGTTTTAAGGGAATCTTTTTTCAGATTCACATGAAATTAACCACAGTAGGGACATTATATCAGTTTTTCTTTTCCAATTTCCTGTCACAATTGTACTTATCTGATTTACCCTCTACTCATTCATCTTAATGGATATTTTTTTTAAAAAGTATGAGGCTTGGAAAAAGGGGTAATTAAAAATAAGAGTTTGATAAAGTAAATGACTTTTAATGACAGATTTTTTTAAAAAAAATTCCCAAGCAATATAATATGAGCTCTAAAATTTTTTTTTTAGTGCTGGGAGTTGAAACCAGGACCTTGCTTATGCTAAACCTGGACTCCACCAGTAAGTTACCTCACCAGACTATGGTCACTAATATTTTGCTTCAACAAAATTAAAAGAGGGTCAAATAATTTTTTTTTCAAAGATCATTAAATTTTACTTTAACATGGATCACTATGTGATTTTCTGAACATAACTCAGGATAAGTTTAAATAATTGAATTGCATTCAGAGAATAAAATTCTATCCATTTCCATTGAATTATTTAGGTGAATCAGGTTTCTTCATGCTTACATTTGTAAAAATGAAAACAAGAATTAGAATTGATGTTGAATCCCATCTGATTCTAGCAGTAAGTAATATTCATCCATGAATACATAAACTGGAAAAATAGCCCTAGTAAGTCTCATTAAGAGAACATTTAATAAAATTTTATGTCTTATGCTTAAGTACTTACTAATAAAATTTGCAATATAGTTATGCTTTGATCAATCCATGTCTTAATATCTATTATAATGTTAACTAAATACAGATGAAGTTTTTAGCAGTAAGATCCTTATAGTCACGAGAATAAAAAAAGAATTGATTTCAATTTTAAAAGTTTGTTCAAGATAAATATCAATAAGAGACTTTCAAATACAAAATATAGAGTGAAATTCTGTGGAAGAAATGAACTGGGAATGCAATGGGGAAAAGGAAGGAATTAAAATTTGTGACTATTAGAGATGAACTTTTCATATGTTTTCAAAATAGATAATGGCCATATAAATAAAAAGAGTTGGCTGGACATAGAAAATGGCAGAAATCTAATTTCCAATATTGTATCCACAGGGTAAAATGTTATTAAGGACTTTATATATTTTTCCCTCTCAATAGTAACAGAAAAGCTTTATTATATCTACTGCTAGCATGCAACTATGGCACATCCCACTCACAGGGGTTTATGACTTACATAAGAAAGCAGGGGCTGTGCGAAGTTTTAACTCATGGGGTCTACTTCAGTGTTAGCACACAGTTAGTGCTAAAATTAATGAGATTAAAAAACAAAAACCACACCCCACCACCAAAATCCAAACAAAAAAAAGTAAGTCTTAGCCACTTTGCAGGCAGGAAGGCTTCTTTTAAGTCAGGAAAGGATTCCTTTTAGGAAAACCAGACAGGAAGCCTAGTCACATGGTTTTCTCTCTCACAATGAAGAGAGAGAGAGAGAGAGAGACAGATATTTTCTTCTTTCATATGGCAGGGTTTTCTGGAATCAAAATAAAAATGGCTTTAATAGACAATGAGTCCTCTTATCTAATTACCATTGAATATAAGACTTAGATCAGCTTCCCCAGGCAAAGAAATGTTACCTGACTGAGAGCCCCAAACCATTGTCACCTGGAAGTACAGTCTGCAACTTGTTTACCCTGGAAGGGTCACTTTTGACAAAGCCATTCTAACAGAGAGCTGAATTCATGACTAAAATTATTTTAAAAACTGTCCTCATCGAATTGTGCTTTTGTGTATGTCACCGGTCTCAAGAAACATGACTTTCATTGTTTTATTATTGTATTTATCGTGGGACAATTGTTGAGGCTGTGGCTTGCCATTTTACACAGGATCTTCGTTATCAGGAAGAAGGTAGAAATCCCTTCCTAGTTTTATTATCAAAGATAGTTATATTTCTTCTGAGCATCTTCATTAGTTTTAATCTTCTGGGGGCTCTAATTAGCATGACTAAGCGTGCATCTCTCTATGTCAGCAGCTGAGATTTGAGTCAATTCTGTGAACTTGCACAAGCGAGTTCACTGAAATTCATGGCAAGCATTTTGGAGAGTATGTGCTCACCTTACTACTAGTTTCATATTTTTCTTCTCTAGCCTCATTTCCACCACCCCCATCCACTTTCTACATATAGTGAATTAATCAGGAACCTTAGTGAGGCCAGAAACTCAACTTAATTGAAGAAGTGAATATATTCATCTATTATGTTTACTGAGTAGAGTCCAGGATCTGGGCTGACTTCTGCTATGGCTGGATGTGGGCATTGTTCCTAAAACCCTCTCTGGCACGCAGCATTTTCCCCTCTGTCTTGCAGCCATGCTCTCTTCTGGGTTGACTCTGAGGTCCCTGCCCCCCACCTAGTGGCTCTGGCAGCGCAGATTTGTAGCATCCCACAGACATCAGTCCAGTGGAAAGAAAGCTTTGCTTTTCCCCATAATCCTGACAAAGTTCTCAAATTGAGCTTCCAGGAGTGACTTGGCCAAGCCACTGAGAACAGATGGTTGGAACCCACATCTTCTTGGAACTCGTGTTGAGATGGTACCGGCTCCACCTGAGAGGCAGGAAGTTTCTCCGGAAGTAATGGGGGAAGAATGGGGAAATGGATACAAAGCCAGGCAAAACCAAACTTGCAGTATCCATTTACATTCAACTTTATTTTTTAGACAGAAACATGTACACTTTTCTAAGCCCCCTTATAACCTTTTAAGAACAATGTGGGTCATTAATAAATACATGGGAACTCAAATTACAATTTGTCAGTTGCTTAGTGAGCATGAAATCAGAACAAGGGGAGCTGTGTATGTGACTGAAATATTCTATGGAGGTTCTAAGGGTAAAAATCATCTCTCTGCACACCTGGAAACAAACAAGTCATAGGGACAGTGCTGGAGATGAAGCCAGAATTGGGGACAGGCAGTTAGTGTAGAAATAGGGGATCAGGTCAAATCAAGGAAATGAAGGCCATGAAAGCCATCTGCCTCTGGAAGTTGGAGACTGCCCCTGGGAGAATGGAATGTCAAGGATCTCCCGAGCCCATTGATTACCAAATTTACCTGCCCTTATCAGACTGGAAATTAATGCCCCCTGGACCCTTGCCTGGCTAAACCACTTTGGCCCTCCCCCTGCCCATCGCTTCTCACTTTATGCATCTCACCTGCAAAACCAGGCCTAGTCACATAGGCAAGAACTCCTTCTTTTAAGAGGGGGAAGAACTGGAGAACAAAAGAGACCTTAACCTATAAAAGATGTAGGGCATGCTCACTTCTTGGGATTCTAGAACATCAGCCATGACCCCCTTCTTCCCCATGGTCTCCCAAGGGGTGTCTGTTTTATTACTACTTTTAAATAAAACCTGCTTAACATGCTTGCCTTGGCGTGCTTCTCTAGTGCTCAAACTTCAACATTAGAGGGAGCAGGACTCGTCACAGGTCAACGGCGGTATCAGAGACACACTGCGGATGCTCCTTCCCTGCACTTTCCTTTTCCTTAGCCACCATTCTTAACTGTCCCCCCACCCCTGGCTATGGTGATACCATTCACTCCATTCACCTAAAGGAAGCTAGAATTCCCCGCCCTCCTGCTTCAAGTCTGGAAGACAATCTGTCTTTCGTGTTTATATATGTCCTGCTGCTTCTATCATGGACTGATTTCACAGTGTAACTGAGAGTTTAGTGAAGGGAGGACGTTGAACCTACTAAATTTTACAATGGAGGCAAAATGTCCTCCTCCCCCAAAATGCTGTATGCCAGGGTTGGGTGGGATGGGGGTAAGTAACATGGCTTTCGTGGTTGTTGGTGATGGGACTGTGCCTTTGCCAACAAGTGGCTCAGTCTAAGATGTGTAGTGGTAGAAATGCATCCAGCAATCACACTGGGCATGCACTGTACTCTCAGCATATAGGAAGGGGTAAGTCCAACCGTTTAATAATCATAGGGAAGGTATTGTCATCAACATTCAGATTCAACAGAATGCTAATGTCTTCTGCAATTTCTTAGGGGGCCAGCACTTTGTTGGACTGCTTGAGTTAACATTAGCATTGAATTCCATTGCAATGGACCTAATCTACACTCTTCTTGACCTCCTATCTCCCACCTGGGAAGGGGGGAAAATCAGAGATAAGAGGCATCCATTCTTGTCAGTTAATACAAGAAGCTTCACAATAACAAGGAACATGAAGCGGGCAGGCATCCGTTTAGCTTGGTAAGGCCCAAATTATTATTTTACAAAGTTCTGTTAAGAGTGAATAGGAACTCCTCACCCGGGCTAACTTGGGGTGGGGATTGTCAGTAGAAAGCTAGTTCTCTTACTGGCAAAAAAATGTGTGATTTTTAGGTTTTGGAGTATTAAGGAGGAAACTAAGAATGACCTGAAACTGAAGGTTACCTATCCTTCTGTCTGTCATTTTCACTGGGCTGCATCCCCTTCCTTCATCCACAGAACTCACACTCCTTCCAAGCTCACCTTCCACTCTGGAAGATCAGCAGGAACTGACCAGAGGAGCTGTAGGGACAGGAGGACAATGCACTTCATGGGGTGGGTGGCAGTGAGTGCCTGCAGGAGGTGAGGACTGGATCCTTTATGTGGAAATGGGGGGCAGGCAGGAGGATACCCCATGAGTAACTCTCTTCTTCACCTCTTCCCTGCCTACTTCCTGCTTGCTCCTACTCCGCTCAGAATCTTTGAGACAGTTTCCTGAGACTTTTAGGAAAGAACTGCATAACTTTTTGAGGTCCGGTATGCATTTGTTTTAAGAAGGAGGGGCCTGAAATGAGCATCAGCAACTCCCTTTCTGGGTTCCTGGGAACCACCAAGAAGCCAGGATTGTCTATCCAGAAAACAGCTCTGCTCCCTATAGTTTTGACTCCCAAAATTGTTCCCTAGAGTCACAGTTTATGGGAGAGGAGAGAAAAAACAACAGGTGAGTTAGTAGTGTGCCCACCTGTCTGTCCCCCACAATGAATTGAACCTTCTTTAAGGAAAAGCTTGTTCCCTGCTTATCCTTCCCCTACTTTGTTTCCAGACTTCATATCTTGCCCAGAGTGAATCTTCAATAAAAATAAATTATCTTCAACAAATTATCATGAATGTTGTCACCAAATTTGAAATGATAAACATTTTTTTCTCAGAGGTCTATCAATGTACTCACAAGTGGTGGAAGATACAGGACAATGTATTAAAAATGAGAAATGCTGCTTTAAAAGAGCTAAAAAATATAGCAAAAATGATAACTGACATAGACATAAAAAGAAAGCTAACCATTCAATTCTTTCAAATGAGAAAAACTTGGGTTAAGCCATGTACCCAAGGGCACACAGCTGATAATGATGTGGCCTGGATTCTAGCCCTTCCTCCAACTGTGAGGCCTCTAGCCACTGAAGGCAACTGGGAGGGGATTCTGCACCTTTGCTTCTAGGAAAAAGTCCCTAGACATTAGGGCTGAGGTCTGAACTAGGAACTGGTCCTTTAACTTTTAGCTCAAATTATTGTGAGGTCTGAAAATTATCATTTAAAAAAAAAAAAAAAAAAAACCCAAAGGTGTCTGAATAATAAACAAAGATCACTTTTTCTTATTGAAAGCAAACTCTTAAAACTCAACGTGGCTAGCAGGGTTTGATGCTGCAGTTACTTTGAGCTGAACTTTTCTCATGATTCCTTATTGTCAATAGGTCACATGCCCCCAGGAACGTGATGAACCAGGGACAATGGAGACGTCAAGCCTTGTTTCAGTCTTTCAGTGAACTTAGTTTAAAAAAAAAAAAATCAACTTTTTTATTACCCAGTGCTTTATTGGATGTGGTTGGATTTGCTTGGTTTTTGTTTTTCTTCTTGCTGTCGATCCTAAGGCACCCAGAATGGGAGCTTCATAGGTACCCCATAGCAGCAAAGGCCTTTGAAACCAGAACCACAGACACTAAAACCCAAGATGCAGTGTTATTAGGAAAAAGCCTTCCTGGCTTTGTAAGACTTTTCATCAGTTTGTCAGCCCTGCATACCCTGCCCCACCCCCGCCAGCATGAGGGAAGCAGATATGCAGAGAGAGGCAGAGATAGCAGAGCATGTGCCTGGGTAGCTGGCAGGAGGGACTGTGCTGGTCCCTGGTGGCTCAGACCCTGGTGCCAGTCCCTGTGGGGCCTGCTGCCCTGCCTGCCCTTGGGCTCTGGGAGATCTTACATGTCACTCCAGCAAACCCACTGCTAGCCTTAAGATCATTTTAATGGTCCTGGACAAAGTTACCCTTGCTCTTTACCCATCTGTCACTGGAGACTTTTACTGTATTTTGTGAGTTTTAGTTCACATCTTGGCTAGCTTCTTTAGTTTTATGAGTTTACTTACCTATTTAAGGTACTCGATTTTGCTTTTATTTAATCAGGACAGAATACATTTGACTTAATCCACAATGGAATATAACCATAAGCCAAAAAGTAAATTGTAAACATTTGGGGAGATAGGAAAGATTATCTTGAGATATAAATCTGAATTCTATCTGTAGTCACAAGTTGTGAAGGGGATTTCCAAATAGCTTTAAAAAATTACTTGCTTCTTTTATTTATATAACATCATATAACATCAGCACATCCAATATCTTAACTCTTTAAATATTGGAATTTGGAAAACCATGCAGACTAATTCAGCTCTCATTTTATAGAACTGGGAACTACATCTCGGAGAAGTTAAATGTACTATTAGGCTTCTTGGTCCAGGAAGAACTCTGGCTTTTATATCAATGGGAAACAGATATTTCTATATGTCTTCTGTCAGTAAGAATTTCCCTAATTGCTTTGGGCAGGGGCTCCCATGTCCAAAGCAAATCCTAAGGGACAAATGGGGATCTCTTCATTGCCAATAATAGGAATTTGTGAAGTATCGACTGAGGCTTTTCTGCTCCTGATGTTGCTTAGTAATGCAGAGATAACATGCTTTTGAGACATTAATGAGTTCTCTGAGCCCAACAGAATTCAAATAAGATGGGTCTCTCATATGCCATCACCTACCACCTGTGCAAGAGAGGCTACCCTGGGCCCTGTGGGGAGGAGAGATATAAGAAGGAACTGAAATCTGGAAGGAAGTTGCTCTATTAATCTGTTTTTCATTACTGTAATGAGTCTGGATACTTAAAAGGAAATAGAGGCTTATTTAGCTCACTGTGAAGGTTCAATGGCATGACACCAGCATTGGCTGGGTTTTTAGGAGGAGCTCCTGGCAGACAGCACCTTAATAACAGGATCACACACAAGAGGGAGAGATCACATCACAAGACAAAGAGCCAGAGCAAATGAAGGGACTGGGCTCACTTCTTTTATAACAACCCACTTGGTCCCAAGAACTAACTGGAAATTCCATGAGAACTACCTTAATACTTTATGAGGGAAGTGCCCTTAATGACCTCCAACTAGTCCCAGTTCTTAAAGGTCCTCCCATCTCCAAATATTCCCACACTATGGACCACACATTGGAACAACGAACCCTTAAGGGACAAACCACATCCAAAGGATAGCAGCTGCCTTTGGAGAAATCCTTCTTTTTAAAGAGAGGCTGTCTTTCTCTCAAGGAGAAGGCCATCAACCACTCTCTCCCCAGAGTGATGGAAATGAAGGATCCCAAGAACCTCCTTGTAAACTTAGGTGGCAGACTGTCACTTCCAGCCCTGGTTGAATGTTTGCTCAGGCTCTTGACTTGACTTGCTGATCCACCTAGTACGAGCTCTGGGGAGAGGTCAGAGGCAGGATGGGGAAGTAAGGAGAACACCACTCTCAACTTTTTATTTCTCTAAAAGCACAGAAAATCAGTCCTTCCTGTGGTAGTCTCCAAAGGACAGCTGGGATTGGGAAGGGGAAGCCCTCTGTGCTGGGCCACCTCTGTGAAGGGCACTGGGTGGCTTGCCTCAGAACTGGGCATGTGGCTCCCATCCATTGGAGGAGAAGAATTTTTTGAAAAGGGTCACTAATGCCCATGAGAGTTGCTGGGAGATAAGTAACTGGCCAGGGAGGCCCCTTGTGCCTCCCACTTGTCCGTCTCATGCAAAGGGTTGGTGGATTCAGAAGGTCTTTTCAGAGTAGCCACATTCAGAGGGTTATCCTGCAAGGACTTTCATCTCCTTGCTCCATACCCAACATCACAGAACCGAGTGCAATGAGGAAACGAATGGCAGACATCCTACCAGGGCTTCCACCTCATTCTAGGCCACTGAAGCCCCCACTGCAGCCGTTGCTGGGCAACAAGTTTGGGAAGCAGACAGCTTTGAACTAAACATGGGACAGATGTTTTGAAATGAATGGATTTATGTTTCAAGAACCTGACGAGGCTGTTTCAAGAGATGAAAGTGATGCGAAGATATAGACTCAAACTATGAGGTTCTTATTTGCCAGGAAAGGAGAATTTGAAGAACTCTGCCATTTGCCAAGTGCTTTTCTTCGTCTTTGGACTATGGTAAGTGTTTTATATGCTGTACCAATTAAGATGTGTTGTGGATGGGTAGACAAAGAAAAACTAGGTTCCAATCCAACCTGTGCTTTTATTATATGCCTTGTTCAGAAACTTTGAGAAGCAGGTAGCTCCACAGAGTAGGAGGAAGTGAAGTTTATGCTCAAAGATGTGCTTGTGACCTTCAGAGTCCCTAAAAAAGGGCTTGAACTTCTGGTGGCAGTATCTGTATGAAGCCATGTCATCACAAAGCTGAGAAGCTCACTGCTTGTTCTGCCATCGTCTTTCTGTAGCTGGAAATTATTTTCCAGACTATTACTATTCTGGAGAAATTTGCACTGTCTATATGCTTACATTACAAGCATTGGGTTCTCCTGATTTTCAAACTAAGCTTGCTGGCAGCCAGGCCACATTCTCCTCCATGAAAACACAGAATCAATGCCCAGGTCTCCTTGATCACCATCTCTGCCTCGGTCCTCCGCTCTCTCATATGTGCATCACCCATGCAAGCCCATAGCCCAAACGATACCAGCTCAATACTGCCTGCTAAAAAGACAAAACCGAGATTCGAGACATCACTTAGGTTCCACAAAGTCAGCTTAGTAAGTAGCCAAGCCAAAATTTTGAATACTGGTCTGTCTGACTCAGCCAATACTCAGGCTGCCTATTTCAGAAGAAGGGACAGAGTTTTCCCCCATCTTGTCCAGCTGGTGGCCAGGGTAGGATGGAGCCAGTGCATTGGACGATATTAGAGCCTAAGGATATGATAAGCCAGAGTCCTCAAAGTCCAGTGAACTCCCTAGTTGTAGCTGATATGGATCCTCAGAAGGCCAGCCTCCAGGTGTCCAGGGAGAGATTTCAGCTTCAGGACCCTTTGCAGGCCTTCCCTGAGCATTAGCTACCAAAGGGCCTATTAGACAATTCTGTTCATAACCAGACCCATCAGTGTTTGAAAGTCCTGTGTGTTCCAAGCATTGTACTAGGTACCTTATGGAAATCTTATTTGATTTTTATAATAACCTTTGACATAGATGTTATTATTGTCTGTTTTATGGTAGGGGAACTAAGGTTCAGAGGAGTGATTCATCATGCGGAAAAGATGGTTGGGATTTGGATCCAGTTGTATGTGGTTGACTACTGATTCTGTATCTCTCCTGGGTGGCAGAGGTACTTTGCTTTTCCCTCTGACTTAGGACTCCTCCATGTGCTTGATTTGGCCAGTGGTCCATTTGTTACCCCATCTGTTAACATATGAGATACAAGCAGATGATACTTGTTGCCCTTATACTTCTCTTGTTTCTCTGACTTTACCATGAGAATACAATAGAGATGGACTACTAGTAATAGTTTACTACATGGAGAATTGCCAGACCAGTCAAGTTGTTTGTAGATCAGATAATCTAGCCAATCTGCAACAGACCAGCTGCGGACTATAGATACATGCATAAGAAAGTCCAGCAAATCCCAGCTCAACTGTTGGAAGCCCCAGTCAATCCAATAGATTCAAGAAAAATAATATAAAGACTTTGTCTAAGCTGGTAAGGTTTAGGATGGCTTATCACACAGCAATAGCTAGTTGATACAGTATGTCTCCAAACCCACAAACCTATGTTTTTGTCTCTTCATTGAACTCATAACCTTACATTCAACACTGCTGCAGAGAGACTTCTTTGTCATGTAAGAGGTTGAACTAGATGAAACCTTTAGTGCTAAGTTCTATGCAACCAACAAAACCTTCAGCCATTTCCCTTCCTCATTTTTCTCTCTCTCCAGGGTATAGATGACATGAGGTTACTTTACGCGTGGCCGGGTGTCTCTGATCCTGGGGCACAGTCCCTAGTTAGGTCAAACACATCAAGTTTTCTAACCTTCCAGAGCTCCAGTGTCTTCATCTATCAAATAAAGAAAGGGCTTCTACTAGGTCCTGCTATTCTTCTGGTAAAAACTTTTTCTTCAGCTAACATAAGGAAGAGCAAAAAGAGTTTGCTTTTATTTGGACTGGAGAGCAGCATACACATCCACAGTTTTCCAGGACTAGGTTCCAGGAATCTCTCCTGTTCTCTGTTGCGAGATAGTGCAAAGGGCCTGGGTCTCCTTGACATTCCACAGATTACCACTCAGGTCCTATCTGGATTGAACTTAGTAAATCGGAAGGGTCATGCTTGAATCGTGTAATAAGGTTATACGCTTGCAGAAGGAGGGAGCAGTGGCACCCATGAAGAGTCAGGTACTCTCCACGTTGCTCAACATTTTGGGGTCCAACAGTCCAGATCATGCCAGGACATCCCATCTATGCTAAAGAACAAGTCGTGCTTTACATTCCACTAAGAACTTGCCTATCACTAAGAACAGGCATACTGCTATGGGGCTTCTTTGGATCCTGGAGGCAGCATGTATCCATATTTGGAACTACTTCTTCACTGAGTGACTCAGAAGTCTGCCAGGCTTGAGTGGAACCAGAGCAAGAGTCTATAGTAGATATAGGCTCAATACAGTGAAAAGTACTCCCTTGAATTCCCAACTCATATATTTAAATACCTCCTCCACATGTCTTTTTGACTGTCTACTAGATATCTCAAGCTCAATATGTCCAAGAGCAAACTCTAATTCCTTCCACCCCCAAACTCGGTTTTCCCAAGGTCTTCCCTGTTGTGGCACATGGCAGCTCCAACCTCTAATGGCTCAGAAAAAACCGTGGTGTCATCCTCAACTCTTCTCTTTTTCTTATACACCATCGCTTTTCACCAGAAAAATCTCAGGTGGTTGTACCTTTGAACAGACCCATTCTCTGTATATCTTTTACACTTCTGCTTTCCCAAGCCACTACTGCTATTGCAGTAGCCTTCTATCTAGTCTTCTCAATTCCACCCTGGACTTCTTATAGTCCATTCTCAACAATGAAGTCAGAAGATCCTTTTAACACTTAAATGCAAGTGTCACTTGTATAAAAAAATGGCCCTTCCTCAATTTAAGCTCTCCAGAGGTCTGTCAGTTCATTCAGAGTAATCCAAAGTATAGCCAATGAACTAGAAAGTTCTACGTGACTTGGCCCCTCATGGCCTCTCTACCCTGCTCACTTGGCTGCTGCCACATTGCCCCTTTGCTGCTCCTCAACACCGCTACATGTGCTTCTGCCTCAGGGACTTACACCGTCCCTTCTTCCTGGAAGGTTCTCCCTGCAGATATCCACATGGATCCTCCTTTCAGGCCTCTGTTCAGCAACACCCTTATCAGTGAACATTCTCCTCATCCCCCTGCATCATATAGCAACTGCTTACCATGTTTTATTTTCCTTCACTGGCCTTGGCACTATGTAGTCTACAGTATTCACTCCTTTAATGTTTATCATCTCTTCCTGTTGTTTATTGATTTTGTTTATTGCTCTGTCTCCTGAACAATATTTGGTATATTGCTAACACTCAATATATGAATGAAGGATATGTTAAACACCATACTCCTCGTTTATAGAGAAGGTGCCAAAAGGGGCACAAGATAAAAATTTGAGTCTTTTACCTCAAAATTCAGTGATTCTCCTGCTGCCTTGTGGGAACTAAGCTGCTGCGGTTAAGGCAGGAACTCCAAGTGGAGTGGGAAGATTCAGGCCCAAGATTTCCCAGCCCTATGGGGTCCCAGGTCCCATAGTCAGAGGCTGGAAACCACATGTTTCTGTGGTGGTGTCTGTGGTGGTGTCTCCCACACAGGAAGTCAGCTAACCATAGTGGTACTCAGAAAATGAACAGATGTGACACATCTCTTCCCAGGTTCATTTCAGAGTAGCTCAATTCTGTGACCAGCACACAAGGAAGGGATAAGCTTTTATAAGCTGTTTTCAGATCCCGTCAAAATCTCAGGCTCATAGTCAGATAGCCTGAAATTCAGCAAATCAGGGTTTAGGGTAAATTTCAATGTAAATCCAGGGCATTTAACATAGTTGAGTTTTAGTTCTAGTAATCATTTTCTCTGTTAAAAATAGTTACCTGAAAAAATTGTAGCTATGCACCTGAAAAAAAGGTATGTTTGGCTCTCGACTTTTGAATATTTTTAGAATTTGTATTTTTTTCTTCTTCCCTCCTTCTTTTCCTCCTCTTCCTTCTCTTCTCCTTCCTCCTCCTCCTCCTCCTTCTTTTTCAAAAATAGACTTGTTTTATTATGACTTCATAACAACATTTATTTTTCACTTAGCTGGAAGTTAAGTAAATAAGTTAACTAAAAATGATTATGTAAGTTGGGCATGGTGGCACACGCCTGTAATCCCAGCAATTTGGGAGACTGAGGCAGGAGGATCACAAGTTTCAGGCCAGCCTCAGCAATTTAGTGAGACTCTGTCTCAAAGTAAAAAAAAATAAAAAGAGGCTTGGAATATAGTTCACTGGTAAAGTGCTCCTATGTTCAATCCCCAGTACCACACATAAGAAAAAAAAGAAAGAAGAAGAAAAATGGCTACCCACTGCTGCATAACAAACCACACTTACACTTAGTCATTTAAAACAAGGATTTATTCTGCTCATGATCCATGGGTTGGCTGGACAGTTTCTCTGCTTGTTTCTCTTGGGCTCACTCATGCAGGTGCATTAGCTAAAGAGTTTAGCTTGGAAAACTTTTTTGTGAAGGACTAGATATTAAATACAGTCTTTCCTCAGTATCAAAGGAGGTTTTGTTCCAGGACCCTGCGTAGACCTATGTAAAACTGTGAACGCTCAAGTCTCGTACCTAAAATGGCATAGTATTTGCACATAAACTGTGTACATCCTCCCACATACTTTTTTTTTTTTTTGGTACTGGGATTGAACTCAGAGGCACTCAACCACTGAGTCATGGAGCCACATCCCCAGCCCTATTTTTGTATTTTATTTAGAGACAGGGTCTCATCGAGTTGCTTAGTGCCTTGCTTTTGCTAAGGCTGGCTTTGAACTCATGATCCTCAGCCTCCCGAGCCACTGGGATTACAGGCATGCGCCACTGCACCCAGCCTCCCATATACTTGAAATATTCTCTACATATAACATCTAATACAAAGTCAATGCTATGTAAAGGTGTTTCACTGTATTGCTTAGGGGACAACAGAAAGAAAAAATTCTGTACATGTTCAGCACTAACACAATTATTATTTCAAATAATCTCAATCTCGGTTGGTTATCTGCAGATCCAGAACCTGGGGATATAAAGAACTGACTGCATTTCAAGTTTTGAATGTCACGTGATTTTCATGTGGCACATAATATTATTCTTTTTTTGATTTTTCTAATGATTAAAGTTGTAAAATATCTATTTTCAGCTTGCAGGTCAGACAAATATAGGCAGTGGGCCACAGCTGCTGCCAGTTGAGAAGGCCCAAGGTGGTCTCATTCACATATCTGGTGGCGGCTGCTACCTGTTTTCTGGGTAGGTTGGGTCACCTCCCCAGGCCTCTTCTCCTCTGGGAGGCTGGGAGGCTCCTGTTCATGGCTGTCTCAGGGCAGAAATACAAGAGTGGTGAGGCAGAAGCTGCAAACCCCTGGAGGCCTAGGCTCCAGCCCTCCCTCAGCGTCAGCCTGCTTTCTGAGTCAAAGAAAGGCACGAATACCACCCAGACTCAAGGGGCAAGGGAATTAACTCCATTTCTTATTGCACTGAGTCCTTTACCCTCCCATGATGAATAATTGTTTGTCATGTGAGTTGTGTGCCCTTCCCCCAATTTATACATTGAAACCCTAACCCCCCAGCCTGACCTTGGTGGGGTGGTTAGGGTTTGAAGACAGTCATTAGCAGATGTGATCAGCTGAGGTCAACTGGAGAGGACCTCCTGATGTCCTTATCAAAAGGGCAAACTTGGAGACAGACACGCACATAGGGAGCCCATATCATATGAAACTGACAAGGCAAAGATCAGGTGATCCATTCACAAGCCAAGGAATACCAAAGTTTGCCAGTATGCTAGTTTTCTAGGGCTTCTGTGACAAAGCACCAAAAGCAAGGATATTTTACCACCAGGCATTTATTTGCTCACAGTTCTGAAGGCTAGAAGTCTGTTCAGGGTTTTGGGAATGTTGGTTCCTTCTGAGGGCTGTGGGAGAGAGATCTGTGCCAGCTGTCTCTCCTTGCCTTGTATGTGGCTATCTTCTCCCTGTATCTCTACATCATCTTTCTTCTGTATGTCTATCCAAATTCCCCTTTTCCATAAGGATATCAGTCACATTGCACTAGAGTTTACCCTTAAGACTTCATTGTAACTTGATTAACTCTGCAATCAACTTATCATCAAATAAGTTCACATTCTGAAGTGCTAGGGGCTAGAATTTTAAAACATGAATTTAGTAGAGACAGAGTTCACCCTAAAAGAGCTAGAAATCCAACAGAAACTAAGAGAAAGGTGTGGCATAGTTTCTTCTTCACTGCCCTCAGAAGGAACGAACCTGGCCCACTCTATGATTTCAGACTTCAAGTTTCCAGACTAAGAAAATAAAATTTCTATTGTTTAAATATTCTGTTTGTGGTACTTGATTATGGCAACTCTAGGAAACTAATACTAAAGGAAAATTTTCAACAGCTGAAATTGCAAATTTGTCACAATTTTTACTACATCAAGGGTTTGAAGTTCAGCACTCAGATGTCTCTATTCAAATCTGTTGACAGATAAAAATTTTCCAAAAGTCACTGAGAGATTTTACATGTGTTAGTCACAAGTACTAAGGGTTAGGATTCCTCAAATTTTATACTTTTCCACAATAGAAATCCAGGCAATAATATTCTTCATTTTAATTTACATTCTTATGCAAACATGAAAACATAAACTAAAGTAAACCAACACTCAGAAACCAAAATATTTAGGGATCAAAAAGGAACATTTGATAATGTGGTGTAATCTCATTCAGTAACTGAGAAAAACGATCCTTAAAAATATATTACTTATCTAAAACCAGGAAGTTAGTCAGATTTATAGGTTATTTACTGAGATCCAGACCATATAAATACTGTGGTTTCTTTACTATTTTTCTAGTGCTCTTTCAACTAGCTCCTTGCTATTTAATTTCAACCCAGAAAACTAACACTATATATTTTAATTTAATTGAGGATTAATAATTTTTGCATATCTATTCTCTGTTCTGAGTGGTAGAATTTATGATCTCAATTTCACAGATGAGAAAACTGTTGCTCAAGGTGACTCATGATAATCAATTTAGAGGACCAAAACTTGAACTCAGGTCTTCAGATTCCACACTCAACCCACTTTCTGCTACACTTTGTCCCAATACTAAATAAAAGCAGCTCAGTACTTAAAGCCAGTTGAACCACAGAATCAGAGGAGTCTGATCTCACTTAAAGTTGTTGCTATAGTTTGGGTATGGTTTGAGTGTGTTCCTCAAGGCTTCATGTGTGGATATTTAATCCCTATTGTGGGCAGTAAGAGGATGGAACTTAATCCAACTCTCATGCTTAGAGGTGGAGCCTTTGAAATATTATTAGGATTAGACAAGGTCATCAGGGTGTCTCTCCCATGATTGGCCACTGGTGATTTATAAGAAGAGAGAGACTAGAGGGCAAAGACATGTATGTACATGCTTCCAGTTTCTTACCTTGCACTGACCTGGGACTCTGCCAGCGAGAAGGCCATCACCAGATGTGGGTCCTTGAATCTTCAGACTCTGAGTCAAAGAATCTTCTTTACTTCATAAAGTTACCAGCCTCGTGTATTTCATTATATTAATGAGAAATGGGCTAATACAGTTGTAAAACTAAAGCTTCACCATAAAATCTCAATGAATCAACTTTTTAAAAACACACAGAAGATCTTGTGCCTTCTTTAAATAAACAGAATATAATCTTCAAATTCCTGCAGTAGATGTGGTAAGAGAGTATGGACTCTCATTTCATGGCATGAAAGGCCAGCTGTCAGGAGGAATGCTTCCCACTGGGTGGGGTTCTCAGACATTTTGTGGTTGTGTGACTGACCAGGATTACCCACTATTGTCATACTGCTGCCTTTCAAAACTATGAGGTGGCACCCTGGATAACCAGAGTGCTCCAATCCCCAGGGCTTAAGCTGAGTCAGCACTTGCCATGTTGGCATTTCTCATAGCAGAGTTATGGAGTAGGGTTTGGTGAAGAATGTGGGCTTAGGAAATCTGACTTCAAACTCTGGCTCGGTCACTTGTTAGCTTGGTCAACATTGTCTAGTTGTTTAATCTCTGTGACCCTCAGGGTCACTATCTACCTGATGGAAATAATAATAGGAGTACCAGCAATGTGTTCAGCACAGAGTGATACTCAACATGTTTTAGTCATCAGTATCACTAGTCTAATGCATATTATTAATCGGAGAACATAGTCAAACCATTAAAGCAATGGAGAGCAGGACATTGGATGGACATTGCTGGTATTCATTCTTTGACCACGCTGTGAACCTCCCAGACTATATGCACTTTGGAAATTGTTGTCATACTTCATTTACTCCTGTTATCACTTGAAGAATCCTGTTTTCCTTCCTGCTTTGGCTTCTAAGAATACCAGCACCAAAGGGGGCTTAACTCCAACAATATGGCAGGACTGAAAGTCCTGTGGATCCCTGACCTAACTTTTCCTTTTTCTTGATTGTCACTTTGTTCAGTTTATTTATTTATTTTTCCTGGTCCTAGTTTCCATTTTCCATGCTGTCAGACAAAGTTAGATATGTAAGTAGGTTATTCAGGAGTTTCAACTTGGAGGATAGACATGAAACATTTTGATTGCTCTCCATAGCTGCTCCCAAGTCCCAATTTCACTCCATCCAATCATTCTTTATTCTTTAACATCTTATTACATAATCTTCCCTTCATTTTCAACTGTTAAAATTTAGTGTGGTACAGTATAAAACGTCAATTTCCTATGTGATTCCAAGTTCTATGACTTTTCTCTCCAGGCTTCAGGGCTCTTATTTGCTCCTTCACTGGGTTGGGGTGGTAAAGGGACAGGAAAAGGAAAACTGTCTTTGTCTAACTGGTTAAGGCCATCTCTTATGTTTTTAACTGGCTAGTTCATGGTAGCCTGTGTCCATGCCTGTAGTGTGACAGAAGTTTGTGCAAAAGTCCTTTGGAGACCTCTAAAGGTCCTCTCCCCTTCCCCTGCTATTCAGTTCCCTTACTAGAAGATTCTACTTCAGCTCTACCTCTTCTACCCACCTGCTCTGGTTCCACCTCAGCTCCCATCAAGGGCAGTGTATGCAGCATCCTCTTGTTGGTGAGTATCCTCACCAGGTCCAACAGGACAGAGAAATGAGCCTCTTGGGTGAGATAACAAGTGGCTCAAACCCAGCTTCCTACAAAGCACTGTTAACAGTTGTCTCAGGAACAACTCAAATTGTCAGGACAAGTAGTGGGCACACAGTTACTTCAACTGGAGACCAGTTCTCCTCACATTTCATGACTATCCAATTTTCTTTGACCCAGAGGTTGGAGAATAATTCTGCTGTGGAGAGCCAACTGGGGAAAGGAGATGCAAATCTATTTTTCCTGCTGGAAGCCTCATTCTTTATATCCAGTTCTCTTGGTGTCTTATTCCTTAATTGGTATTATAATTGGGATACAGAACGTCCCCTAAAGACCCCTGTCTTGAAGGCTTGATTCGTAATACAGCAAGATTCAGAGGCAGGGTTATGGGGAAGTGATTGGATCAGGAGGACTCTAACTGCATCAATGGGTTAATCTATTGATGGATTCATAGCTAAATGGACTATTGAGAAGTGATGGAAACTATAAGAGGTGGGACCTAGTTGAAGGGAGGGGATTGCCCAAGAACCTACTATATCTTGTCCCAGGCATGTGTCCTTCCCCCGACACCTTCTCTCCCTTCTTGCTGGTCTCCATGAGGTGACCAGCTCTGCCTCACCATGTGCTGTCTGCCATGATGTTCAGCTTTACCACAGACCACAGCAATGGGGTCGAGAAACTATTGACTGGAACTCTGAGCCAAAATAAATCTTTCCTTCTTTAAGTTGTTTTCCTGAGGTATTTTGTCAGAGTAACAGAAAACTGACTAACCCGCTTGCTCTAAATAGGAAGTTGTACCCTTAGTCCTAGCCAGGGAAATGAGGTAGCAGCCATGACTTATGATACTCTCAGACTTTAATTTCTCTCCCAGTCTTTTTAATAATTAGCAGTGGTCCTCAACAGAGGTAACACCATCCCCTAAAGGCACCACTATTATTGGTGGTCACAGTGATTGGGAAACCTTCTGACAGTGATGGACAGAGATGAAGATTCCAGACATCCTGCAATGCATGGGGCAATTCCACACCAAGAAGAACCATCTCATAGGTCTAGACATTTTATAATTATCTGAGTCTAGAACCTAATTCCATTTTACATAAAAAACACAAAGTACTTTTGTATAGTTTTAATACCATGTAAATCAAGGAAAAATTATACAGTACGTGTTTCTTTTGAAAATGTACCAAGAGTTGCTCATCCCTTTGAACAAGTGCATGACTAATGATAAGCTGGTTATGCTTTTTAAGCTGTCAATATGTCACTCTGAATTTTGTCTGTTTCATTGGCAATAACTCTATAACTACCAATTTGCTTATTTGCTCCTTATTTTACTATGTTAACTCTAAAGACTGCTAGGTACACACCTGCAATCCCAGTGATTCAAGAGGCTGAGGAAGAAGGATCACTAGTTTGAGGCCAGCCTCAGTACATTAGTGGGACTCTATCTCAAAAAGAAAAATAAAAAGGACTGAAGATGTAGGTCAGTGGTAAAGTGCCCCTAGGCTTAATCCCAAGTCAAAACACACACACACACACACACACACACACACACACACACACACACACATATGTACGTATGCACACACAAAAAGTATCAAAATATCAACTCAATACTCAACTTTATATTGACTTACTTTAAAAAAAATCCAAACATTCACTATAAGATCCAAATAATGAACTTCATTATATCTTTTAGTGTTGTTATGTCTTAGGAAATATCTACAAAAGTGCACATTATTTTAATTAAAACTTGCTCCTCCCTTTATTTATGGTATTTCTATTAAGTTAGGGCATTTCTACCTGATTCTGCCGTAACTTGCTGAGAGAACCCAGAGAAGTCTGAGTGTCTGAGATCGGTCTCCACATCCTTGCCTATAGAATGACAGGGTTACATAGATCAGAGATGATGTAATCGTGGCAAGTGTGCTGCTGCTTCTCATTCTGATGTCCATACAGACATACTTGATCAACCATGACACCTTTTCTTGCTGAGTCTTGATACATTCTGGGACTTCCCCACCAAAAAAATAAATAAATAAAAATTTAAAAAAAATCACTCTTCATACCAGTCATGATCCATTGACCAGAATTGGCCCAGGAAAGGAGCTCAAAGGGCCCAAGTCTTGACTCTGACATTTACAGTCTATGTGACCTTGATCAAGTCACTTATCCACCTTTGGTCTTAGTCATTTTTTTTTTTTCTGTTAAAATAAAAACAATAACCTCTAAGTCACAGAGCTCTGGAAGCAATCATCTGAGATCACAGATAGCAGCCTTTGCAAGTGGGGTAGAACTGGAGAGAGCTAAATAGTTCTTGCTACTGTGATCTCTGTAAAATTCTGAACAGAATTTACAGTACAGATGGATTGTTCAGGCCCAGGGGAAGGTGAGTAGGCTACCTATCTTGGATATTTGTTGCCAGTTTTCTCTCTCAGGCTAGATTCAGGATGGCAAATTTGGCTATAAGGTGGTAAGGTTGGCACACCTGTGTTTAAATCTCGGATCTCTTCCTTCCCAACTGTGTGGTTTTGAACAAACTGCGTTAACCCATTGGGCTTAGTTTCTTCATCTGTAAAATGGGGGTAGTAACAGATTTGCTTTAACGACTTCTGTGAGATTTAAAATAAGTCAATCAAACATTTAATCCAGAGTGTGGCACTTAGTGTTCAACAGATATAATAAATAGGTTGTGCTGGGAAGAGTCAGTGTTAGAATTTGTCCTGAGTAGGAATTTTCATGCCCTCCATAGCCTTTCCCCAATATTTGAAAACTTTCTCTACAATTTCATGCCCCGAATTTAAGGGGAAAGAGTTATTACCCTTCTGACTTGGACTTCCCTGAGAGAATCACCAAAAGAAAATGCTGAGAAATGGAGCCGCCATATCAGCATTCCACCCTGTAGCCTCTCCCCTGCACCCCTCTACTCTGGCTGTCAGCTACAGCTGGTTAGTGCTGTCCACTCTGAAGATTTTCTGTAGGTTCTAGAAGGATGCAGTAAAAATGAATTCTCCAAATGCCAAGGAGGAATGCCTGATTAATCAAAGTTCTTTAATAAAAAGTTATTTCCCCATAGGTTGGTTGAAAGTTTTTCAGTCCACCTTTTGCTCAAGGATCATCCTGGAAAGGTACTTCTCAGGAGGGTTCACTCTCAGGCAAACAAAATCATCCTTTATCTTTCACTTTACAGAATAAGAAATTATAGTGCTCTAGAAGATTTCTGGCAATAACCGCAGTAGGAAATGATAGGAATTCTTGACATTTTGGAACTTTGAGGTAGCAATTGCTTTAAACATTTTTTTAATAGGAGGGAAGGTTTTTTTATTTTAAAGACTTTTCAATGGTTTCATTGTTGTACTTGAGATTTCCTTATTCAGTGGATTTACTCTAATTATCTAAATGATGCTAAGAAAGATGGTTTCACCTCAGTAAAATGATCATAACAGAGACATGAATGTGAATTGCTGTGGGTTGGAAAATTGACGGTACAGTAACAAGTGGCAGCTGTTAGCAGAGTCCTTTGCTGCCTTTTATAATCAGGTTTTGGCCAAATCACTGTCTTCTCCTGACCATAGGTATCTGGATTTAAGGTGGGCAGTGTTTCTGACAACCCTGAGTTTCCCAGGGACTGTGCAGTGTGCAAGCATGATCTCAACCCCACTGAAACCTGTTACCATATTCAGGTTTCCTTAATTCTCACTCCATCAATAGAAAATGCATCCTAGCAGCAGCAGACAGCAACCTATGACCAGAGCAGAAAGCAAGAGAAAGGAAGAAGGGAGATGGAGAGAGGAAGAAAAGAGGGCAGCCAGCCAGTGAGACTGAGAGCAATGCACTGAGTCCCAAGGAGAGAACTGCAGAGATAAAACCTACTCATACTCATACAGACACAAAAAATGTAATGAGCTGACAACTGGAAAGACGAGAGAGAAGAGAGGAAGAAAGGACAAGGCAAGGAGTAGACAGGGAGAGAAAGAGACCTGAAGTTAACATTTATTTACAGAGATGTCTTTATATTTAAGAGTGTGTGTGTGTGTGTGTGTGTGTGTGTGCGCGCGTGTGTGTGCTTTCAACCCACTCACAGACCAAAAAAACCTTACTGACCAATGACCTAGTAGGTCCACTGCTGGTTGCCACAGAATTTGGAGATACTTACTCAGTTTGGATACAGAACAAAAGATACTAATGAGCTCAGAGTACATCACCTCCCCTTCCAGGACAGGGATCCTGCCTCAGTGTAACTGACAAAAGACAGGGAAGGAAAAGCCCTCTTTGCCCAGAACTTCTAGCAAATTCATTGTATATAATAGACCCTTCATAGAACAAGTAAATTCTCTATTAGCACTTACTAGTTTTAGGTTTTCCTTTTACATCAACTCAAATTGTGTCCTTAGAGAGTGGTGTTTTAGAAACCCAGCGTCTTCCACTCCTTGTCGTTGGCCCTTCTGGACCCTTCCCTCCACTAACCAGTACTGATGGAGAAAATCAGATTTCTTTAAGAACTGGATGCTTTAGTACTTTATTTTTTGCTGGGAATTTCATCACACCTATGAGAAACTCTTAGACTGCATACTCACTCTTTTGCCTAAATGCGGTGGGTTTGAGTTGAAGTGAAGTATATAGCTGGTTTTCTTTCCATCTTTATTTCCATTTTTGGCAGGAAAGGGTTCAATTTTCTGGCCCAAATTCCTTTCCTGGATTCATGCCCACAGTCCTGGAAGGGTTTAGCTATCAGTCCGCTCTAGTTTGATTGATTTGTCATTTTCTGACGCTGGAATGAGTTTGTTAGAGGAAATTTATGAACACACTATCCCAACTGGCAAGAGCCTGAGTGCTTCAGGATTTCCTGAAGAAACACTACAAGAACCTTCTGTGGCTTTTGTTTTTCCTTGGGATGTGGTGTGATTTTCATGGTCTATTTGTCGTAATGCTTCCCTGACGTAAAATACTCATGCAGCATAAATAACTCCTCCCTGAAATGCTTTGGATCTTTCCAATCTGGAAGTCTAAGCTTAGGCTCTCTGCTTTAAATAAACTGCAGACAAATTAGCCAGTGAAAGAGACAGCAAGTTCCTACTGGGTCAAGTTGGTACATTTTACTCCGTTTACTCATTCTTAGCATGTCTGGGCTCAAATTTGGTAGTTAGATATTTGTTGCTGTTGCTTATTTCACAAAAAGCATCAGTTTAACTTCTTGTGGGTTTGTGTCTTTCCCCATTTCTCCATTTGGTGCTTTTTGCTCTGAATTTTATTTTTTTCTAATACTAATATTGTCCTTTCTGCATACTTTTGGTAGCATTTATGTGTTCTCTTTGTTCATTTCTTTATTTTCAAACTTCCAGTGTCATTCTGGTATCAGTTTATGTCTTATAAATGGCATATAGCTAGGTTTTTATTGTTTTATGTCAAAAGTATCCTTTTTTGTTTTCTTGTCTTGAAGAGAGTTTATTTTTCTATCCCCTCAATATTTTGTGTGGTAAAATATGCATAAAATGTGCCATCTTACCCATTTTTCAGGGGACAGTTTAGGAATAATCAACTCATTTGTAATATGGAGCCATTTCCACCACCCATTTACCCTGTAATGTTGAAACTACCTATCCATTAATAACTCTCTATTTCTCCCTCTTCTCTGCCCTCGGCAACCAACATTCTACTTTTTGTCTCTATGATGATTTTGGCCACTCTAAGTATGAAGAACTTAGAGTGGAATTATGCTGTACTTGTCTCTTAGGCTTATTTCACTTGGCATAATGTCCTTGAGAGTCATCCATGTTGCAGCATATATCAGAATTCCCTTCCTTTGTGAGGCTGAATAAAATCCCATTCTATATCAATGCTGCATACTGCTTATGCATGTGTACATTGATGCTGGACACTTGGGCTGCTTCCACATTTTAGCCATTATGAAACATGGGTGCATAGATACTGTTCAAGACTCTGCTTTCAGTTCTCTTTGTATATACCCAAAAATGGAATGACTGGATCATAAAAAGTATCTGTCTTTTTAAAACAGCATTTAATGCATTCGTATTTATTAATTTGGATATATTCCTTCCAATTCATTTCTTATGTTATACCCATTTATTTACGATACATTCAGCAAACATTCTCTTCCCTTTCTTGTTGCTTCTCCAATTATGGGGTCTTTGCAAATTACAGGCAACTTGTGGTTGTAACCATGGTGATGCTATAAGTGGTATCCTTGTCCTGAAGTTAGGGATATCAGAACTTGGTGAAGCTTCTTGATGGAGACTGCCAGTGGTGTCATTCTTAGTCGTGATGGGACTGAACTACCATGAAGATGCTTAGAATCAGTCTTGACTTGGCATCGGTAGCCTCCTCCCCCACCCCCATACACTTGCTGTATGACTTTGGATATTTAATTAACCTCTGCACCCACTAATTTCCTCATTTGTAAAAATACCAGTGTGATTGCAGGGATTAACTGGAGCAACATGGGAAAGCACTTACCACAATTCTAGACTAAGTGTAGAGTCTGAACAATGTCTATATAAAAATAAAACATCTCTCTTGGTTTGTGGTTGTTTCCTTTTCAGAGCTGGGGTCTGGTTGGTATGCAGGAAAAGGGGAAGGCATGTGAGCTATGTTATCTGCTTGTCATCACAAGAGGAGCCCAGCGCAAGCCATGGATTGAAGTATATCCGGGCTTTGGGGTGGGCCTTGGAATTCCACAGTGAAGACTCCTAGATAAGGAAATGCCAAGGGTGGGGGCTGCTGAATGGCTTGGGCTTCTGGTGCTGGGAAGAGAGATGAGAAGGGATTGTGACTTCCAGAACCACCAAATAAGGAGGGACATCATCTTTCTCCACCTCACCCAAGTGTGAATGTCAGCAAGCAGAGCAACTCACCCCACTTCATCTCAGTACCCCCTAACTATGATTTTGAAAGCATCTAGGCACAGCGCCCAGCTGAGTGGTATAATCAGGAAATGCTTATACAAGCGACTCAAATATACCCTTAATTTTTGATATGATTTCTAACCTCTCATATTTCAGACTTTTCCTTCTTTGCCATACATAATTTACCTAGAAAAAGTGACAGCTGCCCTTTGAAGGCAGAAATTGCTATAAACATCCCAAAGCTCCTGTGACCCCATCCTGCTCCTCTCCCCTGCCCAGCGTGATCAGTCCAGGTTGGTGGTTCTAACCCAAACTGACTCCCCAAGGAGTCATCAGATTGTGCCTCAAGAGGCCATTTCTTTGCCAAACATTCCTTTTCCATGAGAGGACATTTTCATTCCCTGGTAAACAATCTTGCACACTGCGGAGAACAGTGCCTGTCCCTCTTCATGGGCTCCCCTTAGTCCAGAGCTGATTCCAACCCCAGAGGCGTCAGTCTGCTCTATAAATTCCTTTGTGAAACCTGAGAGCCTGTCTCTGACTCCAAAGGAGAGCAAAGATCTTGGAGGGGTTGCAGTTTCCCTCTGCCCTGAAAGATCTGCTCCCGTTGGCAGCAGAGGGCCATGTTTTTCCAACAGACTCTTCCATTTCTTATGTGACTTCGGTTTAGAAAGCACTGCCAGGCTCCTGCTGAGTTAGAGGGCTAAGATCCCCTTGCTTGCAGGTCCACACAGGAAAGAGATGGCATGCCTGGGGGCGCTGTTAGCTAGAGTCCTTCCCAGCCTCTTTCTCAACCAGTTGCTGTTAGAAGGGGCACAGCTCGGCTCACCCAGAGATGGGACAGGCGAGCGCCCCTCAGCCAGGGATTGGAGGCTTTCCACACCTTTAGTTTTGGTCCCTGTGGTTTTTTACTAGAGATAAAGAAAGAGAAAAGAAGAAAGAAAAGAGATATCCAAAGGATACAGGAAGTTAAAGAGGAAAAGAAAAAGGAGGAAAAAAAGAAACTAATCTCAGCACCACTGTGGTACCTTCCTTCATCAACCTCCTGGGGCACTTTAGCATTATTCATATTTTAGTTATTTCTAAATATATATGTTTCCTTAAGCTCAGAATTTGGAAATGAGGTAATAAGTCATTTTCTGGTAGGATCTCAGACAACTCATCTTTTTAAGACATCATTTTGGTGGCTCAAAAAGGGAGAAAACGAAGAGTCTGCCCTTGCCTGATTGTTAGAGTCAACGTCACCATTTGTATCCTGTTGCAGTGGGGGCTGCTGGATCTCAGGGTCCCTGAGGGCTAACAGATGTTCCAGCTTTCCCCTGAATTCGTGGGGCAGTTGACGCAGTATGTGTGACGGATGCCCATGTTTTTATTCTATCATCTGAAACATGCCATTTACAGTTCCATCATGGTGAGTGGTAAGAAAGCAGGTAAAGCCATTCTGGCTGGGTGTGTTCTCCTTCCCCAACCTCCTGCCCAGCTGTCAGCACCAAAAGTAGATGTGGCTGAGAGAGCCATGCCCACAGGAGCCGTGTTCTGTGGCTTTCCTGTGGCTCCCGGGAGCCTCTCAGAAATGCTGACTGTCAGGGCTCTGTGCTGGCGGACTGGCCTGCTCCTGGCTTCTGTCCCCTTCCTTTGACCCCAGGCTGGGACTGCCTTCTTTTTTGTAAGCTTTTTATTGTACACGTTTATTGAGAGCCTACTGTGTGCCAGGATGCTTCTAAGGGCTTGGTGTGCATCAGTGAGAGAAACATCTCTTGCTTCATGGAACTTACATCTAGGGTCCCTATTTTACTAACATGTTTTATTTATTTTTAAGTTATAAAATGTACAGTAAGTTGAAGAGATAGCACAATGAGTACCCATTTGCTCTTCATCTGGATTCGCCAATTGTTAGTATTTGACAGGTGCGCTCCCTCTTTCCACACACGTAATTTTTCTGCTGAACCATTTGAAAACACAACACCTCACTCCTAAATACTTGAGACTTCAGAATACATCTCCTAAGAGTAAGAATTTTTTCCTACACAACCACAAAACCATCATCAGACAGAAGAAAACAATCATTAAGTCAATAATACTGTCTAAAATACCATCTGTGACTGGAGATCATTTTCCCCAAAATGTATTTTATGGCTTTTGTGTTTTACATTATACGATACAACCAGGGTTCATGCTCTCTAGTTTCTTTTAATCTAGAACAATCCTTTGCTGCTTTCTGGTTGTGTTTCCAGTCACTGACCTTTTGGAAGAACCCAAGCTAGTTGTGTTGTCAAATGGCCTACAGTCTGGATTTGTTGGAACGTTGCATCATAATTAGATTCAGGTTAAACATTTTGGGCAAGGATTTTACATAAGTGATGGCGTGTTTTTCTATTGCTGCACTTCAGGAGATGCATAATGTCAGGTTGTCTGACAGGAACGGGCTAAACACATGTTGAATGAGTAAATAATATACACATACATAACCTCTTCAGGTGCCACTGCTGCAATGTGTATAATTAGGGGACTGGACTAGACAACGTTTAAGTCCTTTTTACCTTTGCAAGGTAAAACTTAACAGTGCCTACTTATGAGCTGGGCATGGTGGCACATGTCTATAATCCCACACACTTGGAAAGCTGAGGCAGGAGGATCCCAAGTTCGAGTCCAGTGTGGGCAGCTTAGTGAGACACTGATTCAAAATAAAAAATTAAAAGTGGCAGGGGATATAGCTCAGTAGTAGAGCACCCCACTACCACAAGATAATAAAAAGAAAAATACCTACTTATGAAAAGGGTTTTTTTAAAATAATTTTATTATTTGTTCTATTTAGTTATACATGACAACAGAATGCATTTCGATTCATTGTACACAAATGGAGTACAACTTTTAATTTCTCTGGTTGTACACGATGTAGAGTCACACCATTTGTGCAATCATACATGCCTATAGGGTAATGTCTGTCTCATTCCACCATCTTTGCCATCCCATGCTCCTTCCCCATGAAAAGGGTTTTGAATCAATGGAGGGAGGCAGTTCATGAAGATTTCAATGGCAGGAACATCTATTTAAACTTTTTCCCCTTTGACTAGCCAAAGTCATTATAAAAGGTGCTCAATAAATGTTTTTGTTGATGATGCTTCTTAGAATGAGACAAACAAGTTAAACTGCCTAGATTAAGGTAAGCCAAAAGAAACTTGTGTTGCAGTGAGATTCTAAGTATCAGGATGTATACAAAGGAATGTTGTAGTCCTACCTGCCTGAGTTTGGATCTCCTGATGACCAGAGAATGGATTCCGAAGACTGCTCATTGTTTTTTATTGGCCCTAAATTTCTCTGATGGCCAAAGAATTCATAGTTAAAATGTCTTGAAGCACTTTCTCTTTTATTAGGAAACTCTAAACTGTATCAAGAAAATTTTTTTCCAATACTCCTTCTTCAAGTCAGAAATTACATTTTAAAAAATTCTCCCCTGCTCTAATAAATGGCTAAAAATGCTAAATAGATTTTCTTTCTATGTTTGCAGTCACAGAAGCACTTATCTCTCTTCCCAAGTGGATGTCCTATGTAATTGAGTGTGAAGTAATTCCAAAGTTGGATCAAAATCTTTTCAGAGCGTTGCTATGACGATCAGACTTCTTTTTACAAAACCGCTTCAATGCCAACTCTCCATCATCCACTGTCCATTCAGTGAAATTTCATCTCACGAAGTAAATTTGGCTTTTCAGAAAGTTGAGGGAGAATCATTATGCATTCACATTTTAACTGATTCTCCCCCACACCCATTCTTCCTGAGACTGCAATAGACAGTTCAGTTGTCCTCATCACAGCCCCAGAATGTTGATTGGCAGAGGCCGCTGCCTTACTAAGACTGTGTGGGAATTAGTAGAGGGGGCCTAAACAATAACCTATTGTTTGGGGAAATAAGAATTTTAATAGAAAGTCACACAGCCCTTTCTGACCACTTATCACAAAGGCAAGCAAAAGCTTTGGTAGGGATTGTCAGAGTAGGGAGGACAAGGGAGAAGGCCTTATCAAAATCTCTGATCTTGGGGTTAGTTAGCAAACTTGGGAAATTCCAAAAATCATATTCAGAGTTGTCATTGCCTTGATTTGATTTGATTTCTATGCATGTTAACAGAAGATGTGGTGTTTTTATGTTTATCATATTGGGGCATGCCTTTAAGATAGTACAAATACACTGGGCTTAGTGAAAGCTTTATGGACCATTTCCTGTTTTAGAGGCTTTGGAGAATCAGCTTTCTTGTATGCACATGATGATGTAGTTATGAATGCTTATTTATACCTTTTGATTCATTGATTTTTGAGGCCTTGATAAAACTTTAAGGCCCTAGAAATTCTGTTCAAAGCTCTCTTGTTAAACTTTGGAATCTCACATTATAAGAGCTGAGAGGGCTTGCTCAAATGACCCAGGACAAAGCCAAGATCAGAAGCCAGCTTCCCTTATTTCTCACCCCACCTCCTTGAGAGACATAGAGCTGCTGCCTTCCTTCTGCCTCCTTGACTTGGGGCAGAAGCATGTTACTTGGTCTGTAGTTCCCCTTAAACACTTCAGTAACACTGTATAAGCTCCATCAGGATGGGGTGGTTGCCTTAGCTCTAGAAAAGTGTCTGACACATAGTAGGGCTAAATAAAATATCGAATGCATATTTCGCATGTTTTATTTGTGTGTGTGTGTGTGTGTGTGTGTGTTTTGCTTGTTTGTTTTCTGTGGTGCTGAGGATCTAACCTATGCCCTGGAGCATGTTAAGCAAATGCACTTTTACTGAACTACATCCCCAACCCTGAAACGGATTCATTTTATGTGTGTGTTTGTTTCCCATAGTCTTAGTAAAGGTGAAGTCTTTACCAATCAAAATTCTGAGACCAGAATAAGGATGGCTTGACTGTCTACTACCACTTCAGAAATATACATGTGTATACTATATTTACATGTGTATTCACTTAAATTTATATCCTGCAATGGTATTCTCAATGATGGGTGGAAATTAGAACCAGCTGGAAATTTTTTTCTTAATACCCATACTTGGGTTTCTCGTGCAGATATTGGGATTTAATTTGCCTGGAGTGAGACCAGACCAGGGCATGAGCATATTTTTAAACACTTTACAGCTAATGGTGAGATCCACTTAGCCTTTGAACAACTATCCTGCCAAATGTCAGTTTACATCTCAAGCCCTAACGGAAAGCTCACTTGTTGGTGCTCGTTTTTGTTTGAAAGATGCTAATGAGTTGATCCCACTCTAGGGGAGGTAACCAACCCATAAGCACTTTATCTTTACCTCTGATTAGTACTAGAGGATTATTTGCTAAGTACGACTAGAAATGATGCATATTAGTTCCTATTTAAGGGAGAAATCAAGATAGTGGTTTGGATAGGAAAAGATAATAGAATCCTGCTGGATTTCAGCTAAGTACTTACTAAGCTTTGGTCTGGGCAAGACACTTTTTGATGCCTGTAGAGTCTTAGACCTGTAGTGAGTGAGTGCTGGGAGTCGGTCAGATCTTGTGTTAGACCACACATAAAAGTTAGCAGAAATCAGTTGCTAACATGTACTTTCATTTGCTTCAGATAAATCTTTTATTCTGGACGTTGTTTAACAGACAGAGGACTGGGCTTAACTGAGTTTTCACAAGAGTCCATGTGGCTGTTCGTTCCTGTTGGCTGATATGAGTTCACACATATGTTTGTACTGAGAATTTGTACTGAGTTCCATTTACTTTAATAAGGCACCTTCTGGAGGATCTAGCAGCAAGACGTTTACTCACCTCTACTGCCAGAAGCCCTCTAAGCATTGCAGAAAGAAACTCTCCAATGTGAGCAGCCCAATTGACTCAGGGCAATTTGTATGCACTTCTATCCAGAGTCCTGGGTACAAACATTTCATTCTTGACTCTTCTGTGAGAGGACAGTGGAGGCCACCATTCCATTCAAATGTCCCCAATACTTTACAACTTTTCAAATATAGGTGATTCCATTCCTGGTTGGCAGGTGAAGGAAAACAACCTTATACCCAGTTTGCTTCCCTTTTATGACCTCCCTTTGGCATTTTCTGATGTGTAACTGAGCCATTCTTGGCTGTAAGGACACTTGGATTCCTGGGCAGGCTAAGTCAGCCATTTCTCTGTGCCAAGGAAGGTGAGCAGCAGCTGGAACTGCTGATGGCAAAATGAGCAATTATAAGTACAACAGTGGAACAAGATGTATTCCAAGTCGAAATCTGGCTGCCGCCCTTGGACTCTTCCTTTAGTGTTGAGTTGGGTGTTCTAAGGACAAGGAGTGTTAATACCAATAAAATTTTATGTGCTGTAAAATGCCTTTGATAGTAGCAAATAAAAGTGACCATTGTGAAAAACAGTCTACATGTTCATAAATAGGAGAGTGGTCAAAAAAAAATGCTATGTCCATACATGAAAAATATCATCCGATCTTTTAAAATAATGAGATAGATTTGTTTAGGTTGATAGAAGACCATCTCAAAGATTTCTTATTGAGTTAAAAAAAATCAAGTATCAAATCAACACTCAATAAGATCTCAACTGAACAACATTATTTTAGTCTTTAACAGCAATGAATATCTTACTTTTATAGTTAAAATATAATAAGAAAAGCAAAAAGTCTGGGTAGGTATACAATGCCTTATATTTCATATTTTACACAGACAAAATGTCCCGTGGAGTTGAGTTATGGCACAGGAGCCTGGGTGGTGTTTGGGTACATCTTTCAGTTCTTAGTTGCCAGTGGCAAGTTCTTCAGGCCCTATTTTTCTGCCTTTTAAATATTCTTCTGTAAACAGCTGTAATCAGGGTTGTAATTCTGGTCATTTATCATTTTACCTATCAAAATGCATAAAATCTGAGAAGAGGAGGAAAAGACCCCTGAGTTGATATCAGCAAGACTCAAGGATCATTCTCTTGCTCATGCTGGTCATAGGTGATTGCTATTGCCACTGCTAAAGGATTGGAATTCCAGCCAGAAACTTTGTTGTGTTAATTCATCTTGGTAAGGAAAGGGTTTGCCCGGTTTAAAGCTAGATAAAGGCAAGCAGGAGCCAGGTATGGTGGCATATGCCAGTAATTCCGGCAACTTGAGAAGTTAAGACAGGAGGATCACAAGTTTGAAGCCAGCCTGGGTAACTTAGTGAGATCCTGTCTCAAAATAAGAAAAATTAAAAAGGGGCTGGAGATGGAACTCAATCATTGAGCCCTCATGGGTTCAATCCCATGATGCCAAAAGATGCGGGGGTGGGGGCGCTTTCCTCCAGTTGAGAAGTTTTGTTCTCAATTTCGATGAATAAGAATGATTTAAAATACAATTTTGCCTTACATGTTGTTAAGGAACTAAAGGTATCTAGAATCCCTTTTCAAAAAAGCAGATTCCCTCATGCTTATTGACAAACTAGATCACCATGGTCAAAGGTTTGCCTGGCTGTGATTTTGCTGGCCCTGAACATATCCAAGCTTGCTCCTTTCTTAAAGTTCAGCCGGTTCTGCTACCCATTCTTCAAGTGCTCTGCTCTGAAAAGTTTTCTTCAAGTCTTCCTGGAGCCTTTTGTATACAATCTGCCAGGTTTGGGGGGATAATTAAATGACGAGATGGAGAAAAGAGTTTGGCAGCCCTTCTTACCCATTTTGTGTTCTTTGAGGTGATTTGGGCACTGAAGAGCCTGTTAACCAGTTTTGTTTGGGTCCTGAGTGGGTCTGGGTAGAAATGGCTCCAGCTCCAGGAAATCTGCAAGTTACCTAACATTGCTGTGCCTCAGTCTTCCCTGCAAAATGTGAGTGCTCCTCTTGCTCAAACTCTGAGGCACAAACAGCTCTGGAAATCCATATCCAACACTACTAAACAACTCACTGCCCTTCCTCAAAGAAATCTCTTCATATTTCCCTGAGTTTGAGTTAGGCCTGGGACAAAAAGGTATAAGGACCAAATGTAGGAAAAGCTTGCATTGCTATTTCTCACTTCAAAAGACCAAAGAAAATAGTGTTAGCTGTGTCCACCTCAAAGAAAAGGGGTGGGAGAGTTCCTTTAGTTACCCACATCCCTTTCAGGACAGAATATTAGTAGACCAGAACACATGATCCAGGAGGTATTGGAAGGGTTCCTCTTTGTCAGCATTTTGGTTTTGGAAGTCATTGTCTCATTCTGAAAGTTCCAGAGATGTCATCCCCTGGCAGAGCATTTCAATGGGGGAAGATGAGAATGGCAGCCATATTTGTTGAGTGGTGAGTCTGAGGAGAGAGAGATGTCAACCTAACATCCCAGTCAACACTGCCCTCCTCCACCAATACTTCCCTTCTCTCACTCTTCTTTCTTTTACTCAAAAAAGTAAGATTTTAAATGACTTTGAAGATAATAACCTAAAATTTTTTCATAATTTAACACGTCAGATATGAGAAACCAGAAACAGAGGGTTGTTGTTTTGTTTTGTTTTGCTTTATCCCTCTTCAAAGCAAAGCTCATCACCCTTCTGGCCATGTGTCTCAAATCTTATATCAGAATCATCTGGTGCTTTGTAAAAGACAGATCCCTGGGAATCACTGTAAATTGACCCCAGATTCCTTGGAGTGGGGTCAAGAGCCTGCATTTTTTTTTTTTTTTTTTTTTTTTGGCAGTGCTGGGGATGAAACCCTAGGTTCTCAACTAATGTTAAGCAGGTATTCTACCACTGAGGCACATACCCAGCCCCAAATCTGTGTGTTGGAAGATTATCTCACCCTGCCCAAATGTATTTATACAATTTTTTTTTTTTTTTTTTTTTTTTGGTATTGGGGATTGAACCCAGGGTTGCTTTACCACAGAACTATATCCCTAGTTCTTTTTTTTTTTTTTCTTTTTTTTTTTTTTGAGACAGAATTTCACTGTCTTGCTTAAGTTGCTGAGGCTAGCCTCAAACTTGCAATCCTCCTGCCTCAAACTTTGAAGTCACTGGGATTACAAGTGTGCACCACTACACCTGGCCCAAATCTGCATTTTCTTTTTTCTGCTTCTTCTCTTCTTTTCTTTCTTTTTCTTTCCTTTTTTTTAAAAAAAACAAATTCCCACAGGTTTCTTTTTCCCACAGCATTTGAGAACTCTATCTCAATAACCAAATCAAGGTCATGCTATTGCTAATAACTGGTCTCCTATAATCTATCTCTGGACCACTCTGAACCATTTCGAAGGAAAACTACTCCAGTTAGTATGCTGTTTTAGAACACAGTGTACATGTCATGTGCTAATTATGGCCAATGACACTATAAAATAAAAGTGCATTACTGAATGCTTTTAATTTCTTATAATAATGGTAAGTAAAGTGGCATGTCATGGGGCCATTTTAGCCCCAGACATCACTCCAGAGAATTCCAAACAGATATAGACAAGTGCCATCAGGACCCAGATCCTTTCCTCTCATGCTGTTTACCCACAGAAATAGGATGCCCTGAGGCAACACTTCCCCTAAGTGAAGTGTCAATAATTCTGGTTATCAGAAAGATATTACTGGGAGTGTGATACGCAGAGCATTCACATTTTCTTGATAGGTTAGTCATATGAAAACTGACAAAGAAGGAAAAAGAGCAGTGATGTGGTGCAATACCAACAGACAGCTGTCCCCTGGCTTCTCGATAAATAGGATGACTCACATTGCTGAGCAATGTGGTCATTGCCAAAGGAATGGCCCTCTCACATTTCTTCCTGATTCACATATTCAGCAGGGCGGGCTTGTCATCCCCTCCCTCTCAGGCTTCCCAGACATTGAGTCTGGAATGAAAATTCACCTGCCTCTGAGTTGGCCACTAGTGGGGGCGGGGGTGTTACTTGCGTTCCCAGGTTGGAAGATTATCTCACCCTGCCCAAGCTATTTAAGCTGACTGGTGTGGAGAGGCTCAGCAGGGCCAGCTCCAGGGGCTCATTCCACAGGAGAGACACACAGATCACTGCCACCAACATGATGATGCTGAAAGTAGAGGAACTGGTATGTAAAACACATTATTTTTACACAATGAATGCTGGCTCATCATGTTTTTTCTTTGAAAGTTGAAATGCCTTTTTCTTTCAGGCATAATGCAAGGGAACTCTGAAAATGTCATGTATGGAAAAAAGGGTTGGTTTATGTGATGAAGCAAGTGAAATTGGAACATAATGGAGCTGCCAGTAATGAATTCTCCACATATTTCCTATTTATTATCTTCTCCTTTGGTTTTATTACTATAGTGTGGAATCATAGGTCGTTATCAAAATGCCCTTAGGGGAGTTTTTTTTGTTTTGTTTTGTTTTTCCAGCAAGAATGTATGACTGGAAATTTTCCAAGTCAATGCTGAGAGTTATCAAAATTACCTAAAACTAGGGAATTTTAAATAAACAGGGGTTTGTGAATCACCTAGAAGAAATCTGATTATGTGGACTCAAAGGAGATTTAAATATTTCAACCTGCCCCGAGCCTTGCTTTAACTGAAAGCGCAGGACATGCACCTGAAGGTAATTCTGGGTTATCTGTAGCTATCTGAGAATGCACCATGTGGAGCTGACCGTTACTCGGGAGGAAGGACCAAGGCCTCCTGTAGCATCTTCTGTGGAGAATGACCCTATGAAGGGCCCTGCTGCTTCTGACCATGCCATCTTCCTTTGCAGGTCACAGGAAAGAAGAATGGCAATGGGGAGGCAGGGGGATTCCTTCCTGAGGATTTCAGAGATGGAGAATATGAAGCTGCTGTTACTTTGGAAAAGCAAGAAGATCTAAAGACACTCCCAGTTCACCATGTGAACGTGGGGGAGCAACAGTGGATAAGCGAGAAACAGCGAGAGGCAGAGGTGGGAACTTTCCATGGGATCTGTTACTGGGGAAGGTGGTTGGGGGCTGGGAGGGGCATGAAGGTACCAGGGAAGAAAGGGAGAAGAAAGAAAAGAAAACCATTCCAAAGAAGTTTTCTGTACCAAATTCTAGTCCTTAAAGAGACAAAATATATGGAATAGGTTTGGGAAAAGAATTCTTAGAAAAGACCATGACCTCTGGATTCTGAATTAATGACTTAATGTGCTACGACCATGTTTGATTGAGAAATAGACTTGGAGAGATAATCATGTCTGTTAAATTTCCAATGCAATATTCCATTTACTTAATCTCATGTAAAGGGAGACCTCTTTTTCTCAATAACATGATTTGTGATCCATGGATCATTGTTAGAATGTATCTGTTATCTGTATTGACACAATCTGTGTTGCCAAGCAAATTTTTACTACTCACTAACACAGATAAAATGTGTACTAGTTTTCTGTAGTCCCTGACTAGTGGGCCATCTGAAAGCGAATGGCACTGTTATTTCAGAAATTAATATTTATTATTAGATTCTTTTGGGCTAAAAAAAAAAGTCTTTAATTTTTGAGTATGATAAAATTCTACAGCAATCCGTAGCTTGTTTATGTCACTAATTATAAAATCATCAGAGACTAGATGGTGTCTCCAATTAGTCAAGGACTGATCTACAAGCAAAGGAAGAAACATGAAGGCAATTAGCTGAAAATTAGACCCCCAAATACTTGAATAAGAAATTGCTAAATCAAAGTCAAAGATTTATTTATTTTATTTTTTTGCTCAAACTGTTCACATACTTGTGTCAGACCTTGCAGATTTTGTTTAGACTATACCAGAATGCATGTCAAGTAGAATTCACCATGTTTTTGACACCTGGATTTCTTTTTTAGCTCAAAAAGAAAAAACTAGAACAAAGATCAAAGCTGGAAAATTTAGAAGACCTTGAAATAATCATTCAACTGAAAAAAAGGAAAAAATACAAGAAAACTAAAGTTCCAGTTGTGAAGGAACCGGAACCTGAAATCATTGTAAGAACTGTTTGGTTTTGTAATATTAACATCCAATCATCCAGTGTTGTGATAGAGAGGAACAAATACTGGTGGAGGGTTTGACTGAATGTTGGACAGCTCACAGTAATTCTCATGCTATTTTTTTTTTTTTTTTTTTTTTGGCTTTAGACTGAACCTGTGGATGTGCCTAGGTTTCTGAAGGCTGCCCTGGAGAATAAATTGCCAGTAGTAGAAAAATTCTTGTCAGACAAGAACAATCCAGATGTCTGTGATGAGGTAAGGTTTATACAAAGCACTGTGAAATCCAGATCATTAATTTTGTGTTTCTTATGCTTTACTGCAGTCTTGAGACTAAGGTGCCAAAGTCTTTCCACCTGAAACAGTTTCCCCAGCTGTTGTGACATCTGCCAGAAGCATAATAGGAGAGTGCAGTTGTTCCTCTCCCACAAAAATTCTGGATTAATACAATGGATTTTTTTTTTTTTTGTATTCATATAATTCTGGCTGATTTTTCAGCTCGTCTTTAATTTCTTAGATACTTGGGAAAGACTTAACAAGGCAGGGTCCAAAAGTTACTTTTGGAGAAGTATATTATTAACATCATCTTTGGTTGAACCCAAACACATCAATACTAGACAAGCAATCTGGAAACTGGAGTTCAAGTTCCAGCTCTATTCCTACTTGGCTATTTATTTTGAGCAAGCTCAAATACATTCTTTAGGCTTAGTTTCTTTAATCTGTAAACCTAGTTTGTTACAGTGAAATAATGTCCAAAGTTGTTCCAGCTCTAATAGGCTATTAATTCACTCACATGAAACCAATTTACCAGAAATCACTAATCCTTTTGTATCCTTCCCCCCCATGAACTGAAATGGGGGATCACGCTAAAAATGAGTCTCCCATTCTTTCAAGAAAAAGAACTAAATCCTTTTTGACATTCAAGCTAACAACAATTTTGAATGGAAGAAAACTGTCTGATCTGCATAACAAAATGTTATATGAACATGAAAAGTGCAAAATACAAGAAAGGGAAATGTCAAAATGTAGGTAGTTTCGAGGTTTTTAAGTCCACATCCCTCAGTGTAAGCCTTTGAGCACTTAGAAGTGTATGTGGCAGGAAGCTCCAATCATAGTTGTAAGATAATTATTCTAATTCTGTAATTGTTCACTTTGACTTTTCTGTTCATAAGAAAGTACTCAAGTTTCTATCAATTAGGTCACCAGAGTCCCCAGCTTCATACGTCTTGAAAGGATTATGCACATTTATATATATACATTGCTATCTCTTTTTAAAATCTCTGACAGTATAAACGGACAGCTCTTCACAGAGCATGCTTGGAAGGACATTTGGCAATTGTGAAGAAGTTAATGGAAGCTGGAGCCCAGATTGAATTCCGTGATATGGTAAATATATTTCTTTGCTTGGAAATAAGCCAAAATAAGTAGACTATATGAAGCTCAAGGAAACCTATCCTAAAAAACTAGGCTGATTGGATTGAAAATTGATCTGAGAAAAACAGGCAAAAGCTCATTTCTCCATACAAAAGAAAGTTGGGAGACAGGACTAGGTCATGTGGAAAGTATTTGCCATACATGCTGAGGAGGGGGAGTGTTCCAGGGAAGAGAAGGAAGTGAAAGCTGTTGAACAGAATTCAATAACCTCATCAGAGAGCTGGGTCATTATCAAGTCAGTAGCATTACTGAGAAGTAATACAGTTGACACTTGCCTTTCAACACCTCTGTCCTTCCATTATGCACAGCAGCCTGTTCTTGGCCCCTGGGCTGCCAGCAACGTGTAAGAATTTTCTAGCTGCACACTTTATGTGATAGATGCCAATTGCTATCGATGAGATTTGGAACTAGACTGCATACTAAATGAATTGCATCCAAGGAAAGTAGCTGCTATTCAGAGCTCAATAATTCAACCACTGCGATTTCTACAAAGACCAGTATACAGTATATTTTATGAACTGAAGATTGGGCTAGGAAAAGGCTTCATTTATTTAAATGTAGCTCAATTTCATGTTATAGAAAAGCAGAAAAGGGATATCAAAATATCCAAAGGACTTGGCCCAAACTGAATCTAGAAACCAAACAAGTTGAAAAAGAATGAAAGAAACAATAACAGCCGAAAAAAAAAAGGTTTGCATGTGGAGATACCAAAATTCAGGAGTGTAGGATTTGGAAGGTCAGACAGAAATAGAGTAGCAAGCAGGGAATCTACTAAAAGTATAATGTGCAGTGATCACAAGAGAAGGCAGTTGAGGTACTGAGGCTCTCCTGGTAGAAAATGATAACAGAGAACATACTCAGACAGTCAAATTAAAATATTTGGCAAGAATTTCATCTATAATATTTAGAATTGACCTGAGGACCACCTAGTACTATCATGGATGCCCTAGCAAACCTGCATTCCCCTGAACCTTGGAAACCTAGTACAAATCCCCCTGACCAGATTCTCCTTTACAATGTTGTGACCTTTTACCTTCTGTTACAGCTTGAATCCACAGCCATCCATTGGGCCTGCCGTGGGGGGAACTTGGATGTCTTAAAATTGCTGTTGAACAAAGGCGCAAAAATCAGTGCTCGAGATAAGGTATTTCTCCTCCTGGTCCCCCTCCTTTCTGCCTGCCTCCTTCCCTGCCTCTTCCCAACCCCACCTGTCCATTGAGGTCATCTGGAAACGTGGGCTGTGTGGACACGCTAGTCATGTCTCCCCTTGCACCTGCCTTGGGTCTAGGATAGGCTCTGTCTTCACTTTGAACAAATCAGCAATGTTTTACCATTTTCCAGCTGCTCAGCACAGCACTGCACGTGGCTGTGAGGACCGGTCACTATGAGTGCGCAGAGCATCTCATTGCCTGTGAGGCGGACCTCAATGCCAAAGACAGGGTGAGTAGCCCGACAAAGCAGGGCTGCTGAGTTTGTTTCATTGTTTATCAGAATCACTCTGGCAAGCCCGCATGCCCTTGCCTGACACACTTCTGGCTTAAGACCTATCCCTAACCTATTTACTCTGCTTTTCTAGGAGGGAGATACCCCACTGCATGACGCCGTGAGACTGAATCGTTACAAGATGATCAGACTCCTCATTATGTACGGCGCAGACCTCAACATCAAGAACTGTGTAAGTACTGGAAACAAAGGGTAGAGCTTGCAGACTTTCTAATTCCCAGAATTTCCTGAACACTTGAAGATATTTCCACAACAGTTATATTTTTGGGATCCACTGATTATTTAAACGTTCCTGCGCATTTCCATAAGGATGCTATCAATTTTGGTAAAGACTCAGGTCACGTGGTCAGAGATGGGAAGAGCCATAGCTACTGCTATGACTTCAGTGTCTAATAATTCTTTAGAAATTTGGTCTTTAAAGTAAGAAATGGTCAAAATAAATCACCTCCACAAACACCTATGTTAAAGAAATTCAATCTGCCTTGGTCATACCTGGCTAAGCAGAGCTTGCATTAGTTCCTGAAAATGGCCTAAAATTCCACAGGGGTCAATAAAGTCAATGAACTAAAAGTAATCAATATCCAATCAGGGTGATTCAGAATAGTCTTTCTCTCCTCCTTATAAATAACCACGAAATGTTATTGCTTTCTTCTAGGGGTAGCCATGTTTTTGCCTATATTTTTCAGATAAGTTCCCATTCATTCTTTATTTTGGCTTATCTGCACGTATCTCAAAATAATTTCCTATATTAAAGCCTTGAAAATTCTTGTTATAAGTATATATTAACTTCATCTGTAAGCAGGGAATGTAAGCAACTTTTACTATGGTCCAAATTCCCAGGCAAACAGCACCTACTATAAGCATTAAAAATATCAGCAGTAGGAATGAGTAAATTATTGAAGAAATTATTTTGAAAATTTTGGAGAATTACTTTACGATAAAGGAAAAGAGTCATCTTCTACTTGCAAATAATTTCCTCCCCTTATTTGTGTTACTGTGAGGTTGAAAGAAATATTTTGTCATTTAAAAGAAGAAGAAGAAGATGTCTGACTTGGTGACAGGAACAAAGATTGGTGATAAATGGAGCCTATTTGGGATGGAAAAGTGTTGCCAGTAGGGGTTCCCCTCATGCTAGATAGTAGGGTTGGTTTTATCTTAATAATTTTTAAAAGACCAGAGAGAAAGTAGATTCAAGGAAATCTCCAAAAAGTTGCAGAAAATACAAAGTTTTTTTGGCAGTGAGATACAACTGGCAGACATAAAATAGCATACAGATATGGAGAAACTCTAAGTAGTGAGAAAACCAGAAGATAAATTTTAACAGAGAGGAGATCAAGGAATTTGTGGAAGAATAATCTGAAATATACAAATAGAGTTCATGTTTCTGACTTATCATTGGCCAGTAAGCCATTAGATACTATTATTAAGGAGATTAGAAACAACATATAATACTCTATCATTGTTCAAAATGCTGTTGTCATGTTTATTGATGAGTATTCCTTAAGAAAGACACAACAGAGGTGGGGAAATTACAAAATGAAGGTTAGAGTCACTACCTCAAATACCCAAAGGGCCAGGTAGATCACATAAATGACTTAGATGAGTGGCTACTGGCGTCAGTGCACATGGCCTGGTGTGACTTTTCCCCAACCTGTTCTATTGTTACTCCCTGGATCACAGGTGCCATGTTGCCACCTCTTCAGGTTTTTGCAAAAAAAAAAAAAAAAAAAAAAAAATCCAGTTGAGAAATCTCTTGGTGTCCAACTATTGCCAATTAAGTTAAAAAAAAAAATAAAGTCAAATCTCATTTGGGCAAAACAGAACAGGTTTCTAGAATGATTTGCATCTCAAAGCTGCCAGTTTGCAATCTCTGAGTTAAGAGTACTTCTGAATGAATTTTTAGGACTTCTCATAGCTAAAGACATTATTGAGAGGTGACTTGGTTTTAATATTTGTAAATATCTTGAGACGTGTATAAGGGAGATCAAATTTTGATCAAAAATTATTTACTCACACATGTCACTGACATCAACTCCAAAAAGAGTTAAGTTCCCTGGGAAGGCCTAGTGGGAATCCTGAGAAGCTGTGTAAAGTCTGCTTTCAACAGTAGTCACCTGAGTGCTGAGCCAAGGTGCTGCAGTGGCTCATTTGTCACCAATTCATATCAATTTAAGAATTATTTTTTGCTGGGTGTAGTGAGGCACACCTGTAATCCCAGTGACTGGGGAAGCTGAGGAGGATCTGGCATTGTAGCAGGACTCTGTCTCAAAATAAAAGTAAAAAGCCCTGGGAAGGAAGCCAGGAGTACTCTACAATCCCCAGGATCAAACAAAACAAAACAAAAAAATAGACAATCAAAAAACAAAAAGCCAAACTATTTTCCAAATCAATAGGACCAAGAAGGATAGTACCAGTTCCTGGAGCTATTCATTCCACAGGATACTGGAGACATACACAGGCATTTTTTTTTTTTTTTTAAATTCTAAAATAACTTGAGTTGCTCTTGACACTCAGTATCTAGGGACCTGGGATATTAATGCCTGGGAGAATCCCACAGGAACAAAATAAAATAAAAAAGCTAATATAAAATATCAAATGCATTCCTGTTAGAAACAGTGAAGGCTGTTTGAATATAAAATGCAAATCACTCATAGTGGAAACCTTAAAACACCTTGATAACATGTATCTCATTAGCATACACACAGAGAGTGTGAACTGATTTGACACCTCACACCTGCAAGTCAACTTTCCTCCTCTCATTTGACTAGGCTGGAAAGACCCCTATGGATCTGGTGCTACACTGGCAGAATGGAACCAAAGCAATTTTTGACAGCCTCAAGGAGAACTCCTACAAAAGCTCTCGCATAGCTACATTCTAAGAGAACCAAGACTCTTCTTCAGTAGCTGTTCACTGGTTTTTTGAAGGCATAGTCCAAAAGAAGAGTAACTAGCCATAAGATCCAGCTTCTGTTTGTCAACTTGTTATGAAGACATATCTAAAGAAGTTTCAAGAAAGCACAGGGTTATCACGCCTATTTAAATTTATTTTAGTGAGACTCACTGTTTTTATTTATTCCTGCTAATTTATTTATTTACTTCAATGGCATGGTTATCCTGACTTTCATGAGCATCATTTGTTGAACAAAACTTAATTTGTGCATAACACTGTCAGTCTTTCCATAGATGGTTCTTAAACCATGTAAATGTACAATGCTCTATGTGCCTACTGATGTGTCCTCACTCACATTGAAAGTTTAAGGTATTTTTAGAGGACAAGGGTGATTATTGCAGCCCTCTTTTCTTCTGGATTTTTAATGCTAATGTTTGGATGAAGCAATGGAAGGCATGCTGAAACAGGAAAGGTAACAAGAATGAAAGCAATTCAGTACAAAAGATGGTAAAGCCAGCCATTCCACCCCTGGGCCTGGTGGTTGTTATTGCTGTTTTAACCAAGTCACACAGTGTACCAAAGTGAAAGAATGTCGTGAGTGTAAGCGAAGGGCAGTAGAAGGATTGGCCAATGGGGCCATTCAGAACTGATGCATGAAAGGAAATGCAAAACTGTAAATGTGTAAATATATATTATGTTGTAGGTATATTTTATATTCATAATAAAAGCAAACTCACTCTAAACCTCCTTCTAAGTTCTTCTATAAATATGATAGGAATGTCCCATGTGACATAGGCCACTTAGGAGGCTGGATTTTTTTTTTTTTTTTTTCACTGTTTTCCAAGTTTTTCAGATTAGATGTATCCTGTATGACAGCACTGTCAGTATTCAGTATGTGTGCAGCTCACCCCGGGGATCTTGTTAAAATGCAGATTTGGAGTCAGCTGGTCTCAGGTGGGGCTTGGGATTCTGTATTTCTGACAGACTCCCAGAAGATGCAGAGGCCATGGAATGCCACAATTGCACTGAGCATCAGGGCTGAGAACTGAAAACGTAAGGAAGCAGTTCTTTCTGCTCCGTGTGGAGAAAGAGACCTCTGGTGAGATGAAAGAGTACTGCAAGTTCAACAGTATTTCTAAATCCCATAACCCCTCATCAAGGCTTTAACTATTACTTCTGTGGCCCTGCACCCCAGGTCAATGACTTTTTGACCTCCAATGGGAGCTATATTATTGCTAAGTGCTAGCCTAGGTGCTGAGAACTCCCAGGAGGAAAAAATGTCTCTGCTCTATCCTTCTGGAACAATTGAATATTAAAAAAATAATTAGCCAGGGGCAGTGACCCATGTCTGTAATCCCAGCCACTCAGGAGTCTGAGACAGGAGGATCGCAAGTTCAAGTCTAGCCTCAGCCACATAGCAAGGCCCTAGCAACTTAGCAAGACCCTGTCTCAAAATAATAACAATAATACAAAAGGGGGCTGGGAATGTAGCTCAACGGTAAATTGCCCCGGGTTCAATCTTTAGCACCCCCCCAAGTAATAATAATAATAAGCAGAAATAACTTATAGTATCAATGTATGGCATTAACCTCTTAGATAAGCCTCTACCATTTTGGAAGAGTGTACAGGCACAGTATAACCAGAAAGTCTTCCAGTTACTCAGTCATGGACACACAGAGTTGTGAGGATGGTTTGAAATAATTTTTTGTGACTTTTCTATCTACTCTCTTACCAATCCGTGGAATTCACCTCCCAAGGCACTGAGTATTTCATGGCAGTTTCATGTTCTCTGTTCTCTCCCTCTGAATTCCCCTTTGCCATCCCTGTGCCTTCCCCACAGGGTCTTGGCCAGCTTGTCAGAGACTTAATTTGTTCTTCAATTTCTTCCAAGTAAAGCATTTACAACACAGATGGCATTTCTCTTGCTACTACTGATAACTCTCATAGCATAACTTAGATGTGTTACTATGAGACCCAATTTTTATGGTGTCTTCTTCAAGTCCCTCTCTCTGAAGAGCAGGGAGGGTCAAAGGCAAATATTTAATGAAAGTTAATGAGCTCCATTGCCACATAGAAATATTTGCACTAATAAAGAGGTAGAGGGCATAAGAGACAACAAGGAATAAATCCCATTAGACTGAGACTAACTTTTGTTTATCTGTTAGTGAAAGTGTAAATACGAAGAGGAAAAATTTCAAGTTTCTATCACAAAGTCAATTTTTATAAGCTCCTTGTCTTCCTACTGAGCTAGCTCTTTGCTCACAATCTTTTGATTTTTTTTTTTTTTTTTTGCAGTGCTGGGGATTCGAACCCAGAGCCTTTGCTTCTAAGGCAAAGCACTCTACCAACTGAGCTACATCTCACAGTCTTTTATCTTGTGTTCCCTCTCTGTAAAGGGCACATCCCATGGGCCAATGGAGAATACTCTTAATTTATTCTTAACCTTTCTCTTCACTGCTCCCTTTCAATCAACCAAGTCTTACCAAGAACACTGCCTTCGGAGCTCTGCAATCTGTTCCTACCCTCCGGTCCTAGGTGCCTCTCTCCTAGTTGAGACCACCACTGCTTCTCCTCTGCAGTACTCAAACACCCCCCAGGACTGCTGGACTTCAGGCTTATGTATTTACCTTTAGGCTTACTTAGTACTCTGTTTTTCAAGTTGCAGCCAGAAGAATTTTTCTAAAAGGCAAATCTAATCAAGTCATTCTCCTTTCAAACCCTTCAGTGGCTTCCCATTTTCCCCAGGATCAAATAAAAACTCCTTAACATGAATAATAAAATCCTTAGAATCTGACTGTTGCTAACTCTATTCTTCTCTCTCATTAGTTTCCTAAACTCTAAATTTCAGCTCTATTGATTTTTTCATTCCTTAAAGAATCCAGGCACTTAACTATTTTTATGGGCAACTCCCTGGTATACTATCCTCCCCACCTCAGCCCACATTGCAAAACTTCTCCTCATCCTTCTCCTTTGGTTTAGTTCTATTTCCTCCAGGAAGCCGTCCTCCAACCTTTGGTTCCCTCAGGGGTGAGCCAGTTGTACTTTTCCCCTCCATGTTGTGATGTCAATCATATTGCTTTTCACCCTCCTTGCCTTCCCCAATGCAAAACTCTCCCCTCTTGAACAAGCAATAGTACTTATTAAGTGTTAAACCAATATAGAAGTGAATTGTGAAAAAAGACAAGATCACCCATAATCCTAATCTCATGACATTCTTTGATTATTTGTCCACAATATTCATAGGTAGAACACACTTAGTTTTCTAATTTTTTCAGGTGGACAGTTTATTCTAGACATCTTTATAGAGGGTATTTTTTTGTTTCAATGTATAATGGATCATTTAACCCAGTCACTGGGCATTTGGGTTGTTTCCATTTTTCCATTGTTGCAGTGAATATATTTATTTATCTATGTACCCTTTAGATCTAACCAGTTATTTCTAAGGGACAAATATACAGAAGTATCTATAAGATTGATATCAAATTATACCCCCTTCTACAATATTATTTTCTGCCCCAATTTTGAAAGTATTTGTTTTGTACATCTATTTTAATATCTTTTCAAATTGACCAGCAAAACAAATATATATATTTAAATTTTTAGACCTTTATTTTATTTATTTTTATGTGGTGCTGAGGATCAAACCCAGTGCCTCACACATGCTAGGCAAGTCCTCTGCCTTTGAGCCACAACTGCAGCCCCAAAGATATATTTTTGATGGGTTGGTATACCCTCATGTCTAGTAAAGTTCAGCATCTTTATGTTTATTGGACACTTTTTAAATCAACTTTATTTGCCCAGTTTTCGATGAAGTTGGGTCCTCTTGAAATAAGGAATCTTGTGCAAGTGATTTATTTATTGAGTGCTCTGTAAAGAAATGAGGGAAATAGGGCAGAAGGGGCAAAGATGTGGTTTTAAAAGAAAACTACCCTTAGCCTAATCCATTGGGGTACTCAGAAGTATAAATGTCATCCCAGAGGTCAGAGGCTGAGCTGTAATGCCTTGCACTGGTCATTGGCCATGCGCCAACCTCAGAGGTAGGTAATACCTCCCAGGCATCTCTGGGCAATGTGACTTCTGTCAGCCCAGGACAACAGTCTGGTGAAGAATGACGATAAGTCATTAGTACCCACGTCTGGAGCAGCCACAGGGTAGGTATGCCACCCTGGGAATCTGGATAGATTCTAACAGTATTTTCAAGATAGGTGGTTTAAAAAATAATTTCTTAAAAACCAAAGATGCTAAACCTCTCAAGATGTAATTTCCTAGTTTGTATTTTTCTAATGAAGTATTTTTATAGAGACAAATTCATCAAATGTTTTGTTTTATGACTCTGATGATCAAATTTCAGTTTATTCCAACCCAAGTTGATGATGATGATGATGATGATGATATGATTGGTACCAGCGACTGAACTCAGGGATACTTAACCACTGAGTCACATCCCCCACCCTTTTCTATTTTTTATTTTAAGATAGGGTTGGTCTTGCTAAGTTGATTAGGGTCTTTCTAAGTTGCTGAGGCTGGTTTTGAACTTGTGATCCTCCTGCCTCAGCCTCCAGAGCCACTGGAATTATAGGCATGTGCTGGCCACACCTGGCTCCAACATGATTATTGTTTTTAGAAAAAAAAAATTACCTCTATTTTTCTCTAATATCTTACAAATTTGGCTTAAATTTGAATCTTTAATTGACTCAATTTTCTGTGCATGTGTACTGGGTGTAAGATAAAGACTTGACTGAGTTTTTCCCTAAATAATGCAATTACAGCTGATATGTGGTAGGTACATTCTAAATAACAGGCCCTGGTCTAAGCAAGCCTTCTGCAAATATTAATCTACTTAACCCTTGCAATGATATGAAGTGAGGCACAGAAATATTACATAATTTGCTCAAGATCACAGCTAGTAAATACCAGCAAGTTGAGATTTTAATGCATGTAGTTTGTCTTTCTATGCATTTAACTATGCTGTGCTGGCTCAGACAAAAAGATACCCAACTGTTTCAATATCACATACTGAACAATTCATCATTTCTTCTTGTAACTGGAGTGTGATCCTAGATTCTCTACTCTTTCACTGACCTCTCTGAATTTACAAACCAATTACTAGAGTTTTATTGTAGGCTACACTATTCATCAGTATAAGTCTCATTAGGTTTTTCTCCAAAAAATTTGATATGTTCATATTCTTTCAGAAAGCCAAGTCCCAAACTGAAACATAAAAACATCTGTGGCATTTTGATTTTGATTTTGTTAAATTCATAGACTTGAGAATATGATTTATAATTTTTCTCATTAAAAAACAGAATCTCTCTCCATGTTATTCCAGTTTTCACTAACTTCTTTTTGTGATCTATTGTTATGGTTTGAATGTGAGGTGTGTGCACCAAAGGCTCATGTGGGAGACAATGCAAGGCTTGAAGAAGAAATGATTGGGTTATAGTCTTTTATTTATTTATTTTTTTTTTTTTGGGGGGGGGAAGGCTGAGGGATTAGAACCCAGGGCCTTGTGCTTGTAAGGCAAGCACTCTACTAACTAAGCTATATCCCCAGTCCTAGGTTATAGCCTCAACATAATCAGTGAATTAATCCCTGATGGGATTAACTGGTAACTGGAGTCAGGTGGGGTGTGGCTGGAGGAAGCGGTTCATTGGGGGTGTGGCTAGGGGGTATATATTTTGTATCTGGACAGTAGAGTCTCTTTCTGCTTCCTGATCATCATGTGAGCTGCTTCTCTCCACCATACTCTTCCACCTTGATGTTCTGCCTTCCCTCAAGCCCCCAGGAATGGAGCCTGCTGTCTATGGACTGAGACCTCTGAAACTGTGAGCCCTCAAATAAACTTTTCCTCCTCTATAATTATTCTGATCATGTGCTTTTGGTCACGCAAAAAAGTTGACTAAAACATCTATATTCTCTAATTGTTTATATTAAGAGTTTTCTTTAGGGAGGTCTAACACATTTCTTGATAATTTGTGAATACGATCAGCTTTTTACAATTGTATATATAACCTGTAATATAACAGGTTATTAATTAAAACTGTTGACTTTTGTGTATTTAGTTTATAACTGACCACCTTGCTGAACTTTCAGTAAAGATATTTTTGTAGCAACTAAATTAGTGGTTCATGTTCTAACAATAGTAATTATTAGAAGGAAACCTTGCTGTTACTGGTGACCATCAATCATGCCCTCTTATTTTGAAAAATGAGACAAATATGTATATAAATAGAAAGTAGGCACCACTGCAGAAACATATTATACAAATGCCCATATACCAAGAAGCACTTGTTTTTCTATTCATTTTCCATTTGCTTCTCTTGAGTTTTCCAAGGAGTCACATCTGCAAATGATTTTGCCTTTTTAACAGGAAAATCCTCAGTAGTATATTTGGTGCGACTGGAACTAGTATAGTTAATTCATAAAGTAGGTTAAAGTGGGACATCAAAAAAATTGAACATATGCCCCTTTAAATATTCTGAACTTAAAATACATAAATGTACACTCACATACCAATTTTTAAAAGAAAGGTCAAAGTCTACAGATGCACTGATAAAAATCTGAAGTTGCCCTTCAGTTTCAGTCCCTTTAGAGAACTTAAGACTTTAGTAATCCTTCCTAGATAACCTTCAGATCTTTAGGTGTCCTGCACACATCTAACATAATAGCAGTTGTTGGTTTTGTATTTTGGGGCGAGTGTCTGGGTACACCATACTTTATTTACAGTCCTTGACAAGGTAAGGTTCCCTAAGCCCCTACCCTTCTTCAGGAGGTGTGGAATGGATACTGTCAAGAAGGGGAGATTCTATCAAGAGACTGCGGGGACAGGGACTTTGGAACAACTGAGGGCCTCTTTCTTCCACTTGTTCTTGCTAAGGCTACTGGTTCACGGAGCTCTTATTCCTTGGAGGTCATGTGGATCACGAGGTCCACCATTCTGTTCCTGTAGCCAAATTCATTGTCATAACTGGAAATGAGCTTGAAAAAGTGGTCATCGAGGGCAAGGCCAGCCCCAGCAAAGAGCAGGTGTCACTGTTATTTGCAGGAGAAAATGTGATCCTGTGTAGCCTAAGATGGCCTTTAGGGGGCCCTCTGACGTTTGCTTTACTTCTTTCTTGATGTCTTATTTGGCAAGTTTCTCCAGACAGCAGGTCAGATCCATAACTGATACGCTGGGAGGTGGGTACATGGAAGGTTATGCTAAGGAGCTTCCCATTCAGCTCAGGGATGACCTTGTCTACAATCTTGGCAGGACCACGCCTATCATGCCAGTTTCCAGAGGGATCATTCATGATCTGAGTGACAGCAATGGCATGAACTAAAGTCATGAGTCTCTCTCTGATGCTAACATTGTTACAGATAGTCTTGGCCAGGGAGGCTAAGCAGATGGTAGTGCAAGAGGCACTGCTAAAAATATTGAGGAAGTGATCCTACATCTTGGGTTTTATGCTCATCACAGGGATATTAGAAGGGGCAGAGATGATGACCCTTTTGGCTCCACTCTTCTATTGAGCTTCAGCCTTCTATGAGGTAAAGACACCAGAAAATTCCACTACATATTTAACACCAGCATCAACCCATTTAATGTTAGCAGGTTAGCTCCTCTGGAAGGTGGAGATGGGTTTCCTATTGATGACATACTTCTTCTCAGCCTTGACAGAGCAACTGAATTTCCATGGATGGAATCATGGAACATGTAGACCATGTAGTAGAGGTCAATGAAGGGGTCACTGATGGCAATAATATCCACTTTGCTAGAGTTAAAAATTAGCCCTTGTGCCCAGCACCCAATATGGTTGTATTCAGTTACTATGCCTTCATCATTATGTCAAGGTGGCGGCTGCCACTGTGTAAGATGCAGTTGTCCTGTTGAATGGGGAGGAGCAGAGAACTGACAGTTCTTTTTAATGATTCATCTTTCCCAAGCCTTTCCAAAGCATCAGTTTAGATGACGATTCTTTCTTTGACCTTTATAGTTGATCAACTTTCACAGTTTTTAAATAAATTTACAAAATTTACAATATTAAAACACAATTGATGTAAACAGACTTGTAAATAAACAGCTGACTTTTGGTGAATTCGCGTGGCGTGAAGGTAGAAGCACACTGGCGGAGAAGGGGCAGAGCTAGTATATGGATGCAGCAGCTGCAGCACCATCAGTTAGAGGCAATGGGTATACTAGTCCATCAAATTGACCAAGGGGTGTCAGTCGATGATGCCTTAATTTTAGAACCATCATGCTTAATATAAATGTGAGTGTGTAGTATAAACACATGTGTACTCGGGCAATATTCTCCTACTTTCATTTTGCCAAAGGTTTCATTGCTATTCATAAAATAAGCAGATTTTACATTTTATCAAATGCCTTTTTGGTATCTATTAAAGATTCTAAGTTTTCTCATTTGACTCATTAATGTGATATAGTTCTCTCATTTGATTGATTAATGTGATATAGTATGCTGCACTAGGAAGAACTGAAATATCCTAACATTCAGAACTAAACTGTCCTTACATTCCTGGAATAACTCTGACTGGGTCACGTCGTTGTTTCAATGGTTTCTACTAATATTTTATTTAGGCATTTATATTTGTGAGTATAAAGCTTTCTTTTTTAAATATTACCTTTGACTCTTGAAATGGTGTTTTCTTCTAAGCTTTTTATTTTTCTTTAATTTTTTAAAAATTCAGTTGGACCTCCTGCTCTATTCCGTTAGGTTTTGGGGTCCTTATATCAATATAGCATAAATGCAGATATTTAAAAGAAAGTTTGCTTCTATTTAACATGATGATCCTATTAGAAAAAATTGTTTCCAAAGTGTTTTGAGTCAGATGCTTTGATGTCTTAAATATAGTTGTTAGGAAAATCACTTATTAGGTTTTCAGGTGTTTCCAATTAAAGGGAAGGAATCTATTTCATGTATATTATAAAGAGAAAAAGCAGTAAAAGAAGAGGTCAAGTGTAATTTTATGGGCACACTTGCTCTCCTTCAATTCCTTTTAGAAAGAACTTTGATAATGAATACATGAATAGATCAACCAAAAGTCACCCCCTGAATATAAGTTGTAATGATCTTCAAAATAATCACTTTTTGAGTTGTAAGATTTTTTTAAAATAATAAGCCATGTATATCAAGTAGAAAAGCATTAGTTTTCTTTTTCTTTTCTTTTTTTTTTTTTGAAGGGGGTTATCTGGAATTGAACTCAGGGGCACTTGACCACTGAGCTGCGTCCCCAGACCTATTTTGTATTTTATTTTGAGACAGGGTCTCGCTGAGTTACTTAGCGCCATGTCATTGCTGAGGTTGGGTTTGAACTTGAAATCCTGTTTGAACTTGAAATCCAGCTGCTGGGATTATAGGTGTGCACCACTGCATCCAGCTAGCATTAGTTTCTAAATGAACAAGAAACGTTAATATTAGATCCCTTTAAAAACGGAACAAGACAGGGATGTTCTCTTTTCACCACTTCTATTCAACATCGTTCTTGAAATACTAGCCAGAGCAATTAGACACACAAAAGAAATTAAAGGTATACGAATAGGAAAAGAGAAACTTAAGTTGTCACTATTTACTGATGACATAATTCTATATTTAGAGGATCCAAAAAACTCCTCCAAAAAACTTCTAGACCTCATCAATGAATTCAGCAAAATAGCAGGCTATAAAATCAACACACAAAAATCCACAGCATTTTTATACACAAGCAATGAAACATCTGAAAGGGAAATGAGGAAAACAACTCCATTTGCAATAACCTCGAAGAAAATAAAATACTTGGGAATCAATCTAACCAAAGAGGTAAAAGAGCTCTACAATGAAAACTACAAAGCATTGAAGAAATAAATTGAGGAAGACCTAAGAAGATGGAAAAATCTCCCATGTTCTTGGATAGGCAGAATTAATATTGTCAAAATGGCCATACTACCAAAAGTGCTATACATATTCAATGCAATTCCAATTAAAATCCCAATGATGTACCTTACAGAAACAGAGCAAGCAATCATGAAATTCATCTGGAAGAATAAAAAACCCAGAATAGCTAAAGCAATCCTTAGCAGGAAGAGTGAAGCAGGGAGTATCGCAATACCAGAACTTCAACTACACTACAAAGCAATAGTAACAAAAATGGCATGGTATTGGTACCAAAATAGACAGGTAGATCAATGGTACAGAATAGAGGACATGGACACAAACCCAAATAAATACAATTTTCTCATACTAGACAAAGGAGCCAAAATATGCAATGGAGAAAAGATAGCCTCTTCAACAAATGGTGCTGGGAAAACTGGAAATTCATATGCAGCAGAATGAAACTAAACCCCTATCTCTCACCCTGCACAAAACTCAACTCAAAATGGATCAAGGACCTTGGAATCAGACTACAGACCCCTTCATCTTATAGAAGAAAAAGTAGGTCCAAATCTTCAACATGTCTGCTTAGGATCAGACTTCCTTAACAGGACTCCCATAGCACAAGAAATAAAAGCAAGAATCAACAAGTGGGATAGAGTCAAACTAAAAAGCTTTCTTTCAGCAAAGGAAACTGTCAACAATGTGAAGAGAGAACCTACAGAGTGGGAGAATATCTTTGCCACTCATACTTCAGATAGAGCAATAATCTCCAGAATATATAAAGAACTCAAAAAACTCTACACCAAGAATACAAATAATCCAATCAACAAATGGGCTAAGGAAATGAACAGACACTTCACAGGAGATCTACAAGCAATCAACAGATATATGAAAAAATGTTCAACATCTCTAGTAATAAGAGAAATGCAAATCAAAACTACCCTAAGAGTCCATCTCACCCCAATTAGAATGGCGATTATCAAGAATACAAGCAACAATAGGTGTTGGCGAGGATGTGGGGAAAAAGGTACACTCAATACATTGCTGGTGGGGCTGCAAATTAGTGCAGCCACTCTGGGAAGCAGTGTGGAGATTCCTTAGAAAGCTTGGAATGGAATCACCATTTGACCCAGCTATCCCACTCCTTGGCCTATACCCAAAGGACTTAAAATCAGCATACTACAGAGATACAGCCACATCAATGTGCATAGCTGCTCAATTCACAATAGCCAGATTGTGGAACCAACCTAGATGTCCTTCGATTGATGAATGAATAAAGAAACTGTGGTATATAAATACAATGGAATATTACTCAGCCATAAAGAATAATAAAAGTACAGCATTTGCAGGCAAATGGATGAAATTGGAGAATCATGCTAAGTGAGGTAAGCTGCGGGGGCACCTGGCTCTCCTTGCAGTGCTTGACAGAGTTCCACTCAAGGATGATTGCAGAGACTCATCCTAAAAGGATTGTAGCCAGATGTATGCCTCCCTAGCTTGGATGTTATTCTGTGGAGTTTTCCTAATAATATATTACTCACTTCAGTCTGAGGATCTTGCTAGAGGTGAGGGGAATAATTCTACAAATTTCCAGAAAAACATCACGGAGACAAAACACATGTTGAAACCCTGTGATGTTAACCTCACTACAGGAGAATGTTTTTATTATGTTAAAAATCAAACACTGCATTTACTGGCACAGCCAGAACCTGTTGGGGCACAGAAATTTATATATAACAATGTTTCCCCAAGTTCTAAGCACAAAGCACCTCCCACAGTAGCTACTAGATATGGACTAGCTTATTTTATCTATGGCAAGCCCTGGTACCCCCCTAAAGGCAAGCCCTTAGAGAAGGTAGATATAGATCTCCCCCTGTCTCCTAGAGGGTGGTTTAATCCAGATGATGGTTGTGTTTATGTGTGGTGGTAAGGTAGAAGGATAAAGTTTCATAACATTCCTTCCTTCCTACAAAAAAATATGTCACCCCTATAATAAACGTTGGTACACAATAACCACTGGGACTGCTGCCCTCCTGTAGCCCTTAACTCAGCAATTTAGATATTAACCAGATGGACCTAGTATAAATGGTCACGTGACATTATTTGTCTATCGCTTTACCGCAAAAATAATAAAAATAGTCTTAGGTCATATGGAGTTTAGATATTAAGGAAATAAACATTGTAATTGCTCATTGACATAGTTAGATATTCTTAAAATAATTGTGATTAAGTAAGGATAATCTGTAAGGTTACTGTTTTCTCATAATCTTTCAGTAAAAACAATTTCTGCCTATGCTTTGGAAACTTCTTTGATTTTATTAATCATAAGCCTGTCATCATAGCCTGAAGAAAAATGTATATAAACCCAGCATTCCCCAGAATAAAAGTGGGATTGATTGCACCAGAACTAGAGTCTGTGTCTTTCATTCTCCATCCATCGCCGACGCTGTCTCCCCGCGTCCCGTTTACCAGTGTGGAACCCATGGACTCCTGCTAGGGCTGGACCCCAGTAGTAAGCCAATCTCAAAAAACCAAAGGACGAATGATCTCGCTGATAAGTGGATGATGACACATAATGGGGGGTGGGAGGGGGGCAAGAATGGAGGAAGGAGGGACTGTATAGAGGGAAAAGAGGGGTGGGAGGAGTGGGGGGAGGAGAAAATAACAGGATGAATCAAACACCATTACCCTTTGTAAATGTATGATTACGCAAATGGTATGCCTTTACTTCATGTACAAACAGAAAGAACATGTATCCCATTTGTTTATAATAAAAATTTAAAAAATATTAGAATCTCTTGAAACATTGCAACATTTGTTTTGTTATGGTAGGAGAGATTAAACCCTATTTTTCATTTTGAGACAGGGTCTCACTAAGTTGCTTAGGGCCTCACAGGTTGCTGAGACTGTCTTTGAACTTGGGATCCTCCTCCTCAGCTTCTCACACTGCTGGGATTACAGGTGTGCACCACTATGTCCAGCTGAAACTTTTGTCTCTGTTATTTTTCACTTACACAGAAGATAAACAAACTAGTCTGTTTTTCTTTTAAAATATACCTAAGTTCATTAAGCTGGTAGCCTGCTTTTTTTTTTTTTTTTTTTGGCATCACTAGCTTTTGTTTGTTGTTTTAATGACTTGAATATAAAACTATTATTATAGACCATTTGTTTCTAGCTTCAAATCAAAACAGCAAATCATGCAAAAATTTTATTTTGTTGCGGTTGATGACCTATAAAAAGGAAGAAAGTAGTGCTGACAAAGACTGGTCCATTCTTTTCAGCCCTCACATTTAGCTTTTTTGCAAGCTGGAAGAGAATCATCACCCTCTTCTGATGGCCGAGGTTTCTTCACTGTAGAAATAATTCCAAAAGCAGTTTTTCTAGTTTCTGTAAAACAGAGAAATCAGTGTTTGAAGGAAAGACGCAATTTAAAGGGAAGTGGTTTAACAAGTATCACCATGTGTCTTTGGTTGATAGTAGTAGCAAATGATAAAACTGCAATCAACTGCTATGACTGCTGATGGCATTTATGGGCATTATCTTTTCCCCCAATATATACAAATTATATATTATCAACATCTAATTTATTCCTAAGAATTACCTCATGGGTAAAAACCTCAGAATAGGATTTTATCTTTTTTTTTTTTTTTTAATAACTTGATTTACTGTCTTCTTTTTTTTTTTTTTTTTTTTTTTTTTTTTTTTAATGTGCTGAGGATCAAACCCAGTGCCTCACACATTGTAGGCAAGTGCTCTACCACTGAGTCACAACCCCAGTCCAGGATTTTATCTTTAATGGTCATGGTCTGTCTGTAGCATCCCATGCAGCCAGAACCCAAATTACAGGCACTGGTATAGTGAGTGCTGTATGTCTGGTAGAAAGCTGAACAAATCATGAGAGCAAATACAGCAGTTAACTGTATTGCTCCCATAGCAGGGGGTATGCTCACCTCATTTAATAGCATATGCCATCTCTCTCGCTCACAAGGTGAATGTATCTCTGAACAATCAACTGTATTGTACCACCTATATCCTCGTTATATAACAGGTGTCCAATAAATGCTTGTTGAGTAAATGAACAAAACCAAACACGCATCTATTTATTTACTCAGTTTTTGGTACCAGGGATTGAACCCAGGGGTGCTTTACCACAGACCCACATCCCTGGCCCTTTTTAATTATTTTATTTTGAGACAGGGTCTTGCTGAGTTGCTTAGGCCCTCCTTGCTAAGTTGTTGAGGTTGACTTTGAACTTTCGATTCTTCTGCCTCAGCCCCCTGAGCCACTGGGATTACAGGTGTGCACCACCACGCCCACTCAAACACACATTTATTGATCCTTTATATGTTGGTGACAAGGGGCAAAGAAAAACAGGGATTATTTTAGATGCTCAGATCAGGTTAGCAGCAGAATTCAACTTAAATTGAGTCAACTTCTGCTAAAAACCTACTAATGGGTCAGGTACTATGTCATACACATAGGGCATAAAAAAGCCTAATGGACAGTGCTTTTCCTACAATACACTGGAATGAACAGATTAAGAGCAAATACAATAGGAATGGGGAAAACCATTAAGAATTAATTGTGTGGATGAACCAATAAATTATCTTCTCTAAAAAAGTGATAATACTAGGAATAAGGAAAAAGGTGGGGGCAAGGGGAGGAAAAGAAAGCAAGGAGACAGAGGTAAGAAGAACCTGGGCAAGAATGTACAGGAGACGAGATGGCTGGTGTGAAGGAGAAGCACGAAAAAGGTTAAATGAAGCTGGAAGGGTAGCTTAGAAAAGGTCATGAAAAGAGACTCAAACTTTGTTCTTAAGAAATGGAAAGGGATTATGGAGAAGGAGAAAGATACCTATTGGCTATCAAGGAGGTAAAATGAAAAGAAGCGATGAACAAAAATTTAGTTAAGAATTATTTCTTATTTCAAGTAATAAAAGTAAAGTCAGCTCAGAAGAGTTAAGAATCGCCTTCACATTTGTCAGGACTGCCAGTTGTTTTAAAAACATTTTAACTTATAAAAGAGACGAAACTGATTCAAGGGCACTAAAGTGCTAACATAATGAGAGAACATCAGAAAAAACTGTCAATGATTTCTATTTCATTGACAAATGAAATAAAAATGTTGCATTTATTTTTATATCATTATGACTGATAATAATCTAAAGATAGTTGAATAAATAAAAATACATATATTGTGAAAACCAGCACTTTGTAACATGTTAGTTTCACTAAAATTATTTATGTCTCAGAAATTTTTTATTTTTATTACATTAATATTTGCTCCTTAACTAAGCTGACATAACAAACAACAGAACAATAAGTTCAGTTTATAGCTATCAGTTAAAGTAGCTCTTTTAATGTCTTTTAAAAATAAAATTTCTTTGTAACAAGAAGTTATATTTGTGTGGAGCTTTTGTTTTAATTTGCTTTCACATAGAACATTTTCTTTAATCCCTTGCCAAGGAAAATATACAACTAGCTCTAAAAAAAATCACTGAAGAGTATGCTATTTTGTTCAAGGGAGTTAAAGTCTTATTTCTACCATGTCCATTTCAGTCCAATGGCTGAGGACATGTCATAAGTGGAAGGCTGTGCCCTTGAACCTTTTTACTCACAACCACCTCAGAATTTCTATTCAGTGTTTTCTGGAAACCCATAGAATCTGTCTAGTTCTGATTGCCAGTGGCAAGCCTTTCAATGTTGAAAACCAGCCACAACATATCCAAAGTATTGTTCACCAAGTAAGCATTCCTGCATTGCTTTCAATGACTCACTCATCATGAGGTTTCTAGACCCTTTAAGCGCCTATCAGCCATCTCCTGAGAGTACTCCAGTGCAGTGCCGTCCTTCTTAAATGTAGCACTTGGAATGATACAGATGGCACCTGAGATTTCATCAGTGAGAGTATAATGAGACTTTGAATCTTTTGTCTCAATCATTTCTCTCTTCTAATGTAATCCAAGTTGAATTAGTCACACTACTATCTCATACTGATGTCAACTAAAACCAGGTAACTTTAATTTATCATCTAATTATACTTTTTTATATTTTATGATGAATAGATATGTTAATAATTTTACAGAAACAGTAGATGTAAACTATGACTGTCCTATGCACACTGGTAATGCCACCTGAAGCCTGCAAGTCTTTTAGTTTAGACTCTAGAAAAGCCTGACTTTATCATATGTTGAGTAGTTAAGCCTTTTGAAGTCAAATGCAGAAATGTAACTTCATATTTCCCCTTAGTTTCCCTTCCCTTTCAGTTACCTTTCTTGTTTAGTCTATTTGGAACATCAGTTATCCAAAGTCTTTTTTCCTCTCCGCCACCCTACCCCCACCCCACCGCCCAGTACTGGAGATCGAATCCAGGGCCTTGTATATGCTAGGCAAGCATTTTACTATAGTACTACCACTCCCAGTCCATTATCCACTCATTTAAAATATACAAAAATAATGGAAGTACTCTTCCCTAATTTCAATAATATTTTGATAAAGATTCCAATTAATTCCAGCTCATGTAATCAGGTATAGACTATATGACACAAAAATCTCCAAATAAAAATGTTAAAACTAAAAGAAAAATCTTGTAATCTAGCTAAGCCAATAAAATAAGCAGTTCTCTCAAGTGGAAATCAGATCATTAAGATACACACACACACATAAGCAAACAAAACGGGCCCTCAGTAACCTAGCTATTCCTATCACCAATAACTTAAGTCTATATGTAACAACAACCTATTCTGAAGTTTAAGATTCATTTGGAAGCCATTACCTGAATTGCTTCTTAACCACAGCAACTAGTGTTAAAAATTATAAAGAGAATGAAGCAAAACCACAGGTCAAAAATTTAAATTATATTAATAAAACTTATTTTCCAAAATTTTGTCATACTTCTATTTCAATTTTTATTGTGTGATGAACAAGAAATTTAGTGGGCTTCCGTAGTGGAATTAAGGGGAAGAAATAAATATGTACATTTAAAAAATAGCCTGTATAAAACAAAAATAAAAAAAAAAAAAGAAACATTCTAAGTTTGTTAATATGAAAGTTACAAACCAAATTTTGTTAGGTGGGTTTTTAAAAATGTATTCACTGTATTTGTTTTCCTAATAAATGGCTTAACATATATTTCTAACATACCAGTTCTCTAAAATAGCAATTTTCATCAAGGAAAGCTATTTCTCTGGAGAGGTGGGATGAGGAAAGAAGATTAGAAGTTATCACAAAATGGGCTACAGTACACATGTGTAGTTTGAAAGAGCATTCAATATTAATTTCTGTAATGTGAACTATATTCATTCTACAAACTACAGAAAGGACAGCCCAATGTAATAGGTATGGTTAAAACAGGTTGAGAATATTATTCAGCCTTAAAGAAGAATGAAATTATGGCATTTGCCAGTAAATAGGTGGAGCTGGAGAATATCATACCAAATGAAACAAGCCAATTCCCAAAAACCAAAAGCTGAATGTTTTCTCTGATATGTGGATGTGAATTCACAATGGGCAGGGGGCTAGGGAAGAACAGAGTTACTTTAGGTAGGGGGAATTGAAGAGAGGGGTCGGGGTATGGGGATAGGAAGGATAGAAGAATGCATCAGACACTATTACCCTGTGTACATATATAACTATATGACCAGTGGGATTCTACATCATGTATAACCAGAAGAATGAGAAATTATACTCCATAATAGATGATGTACCAAAGTGCATTCTACTGTCATGTATAACTAATTAAAAGGAATTAAAAAAAAATTAGGTTGAGACAAGATGATTTCAAAGGAACTCTGCAGATAGGATAATAAAAGTAGATAATGGCTCAACTGTTTGATAAAAATGACTTGCCTCTAGTAGGACCATTCAGTTTTTATTGGAAAAACTTACCTCCATGGAGAAGTACTGCTCGGCAATTGGTTGACACTGCAGCTTTGGCATCACTTTCAGATAGTCCAAACAGCAACCCTCTGGTGGGGCCATTAAGGATCTCAACTCAGAGTCAACCAGGACACTACCACAAACATGATACCAAATGCCAGCTCACCTGGTCACATTGAGAGAGAGACTAATGAATTCTACAGTAATTCTTACCCCAACTGGAACCTGCATCTGAGAAAAGACTGATTTAACTCTTTTCGCATTTTCTATCTGATGATTAATCTAAATAAAAAATGATATAGAAGGATGAAGCTCTCTACAACCCGAGGAAATTTTTGAAGATATTAATTAGTAAGCTTACAGTAAAAGGTTGAGAAAAATATGTTAAACTCTAGTAACACTTCAAATTTCATAAAAGAAAATTTCAACAGAAAGTGATCAATATTAATATTAGATTAATGTAAAAAAATAATTGAAGAGTCTTATAATCCAAATAACAATCACATTTTAACACTTCTAGCTAAAATACTAACTTATTTTCATAATAAAGTAAATAATTAAAGTTAAAAATGAAAGCTCTCATGTAAAACTAAAGGATACAAGTTTGCCACATCATATGGTCCTCTTATTTCCAAAGGCTAAAATAAAATGAACAAAAAATTGATATGAGACGTTTTTCAATAACATTTCAATGACTTTATTTGCAGTGAATTAGCAGTATGCCTAATTATCCCAAAACAAGTCCATTACATAAATTTAGATCCTTATAATTTTGATGGATTTCCTAGGTTTATGAAAATATAAATGAACCTTTGAAAGCATTTGTAACAGTATAAAGGAAAAACTATATAAACAAAACTTGCAGCCCAGGAAATGGGGATAAATTTTACCTTTCAGCAATTACTATAAGCAAATGCACAGTTAAAACTGAAAACATGAAACTCATTACATTACTATTTTAATTTCTCCCATAAAAATTCAGCAAAGTGTGATAACTCTCAGAGTAAAAACAAAGTACTTCATGCTAGACTTACCCTTTCTGCAGCACTGGATATAATTATGTTCTACAAAACAAAGAGTATTCACTATTAATCTTAGATAAGTGTAAAAAAAAAATAAACAAAATGTCTTATAAACAACCAATAACCACATTTTAACATTTAAGGCTCAAATACCAACTTCTTCTAATGATAAGGTAAATAATTAAGAGTGATAAATGAAAGACCTCATGTCAAACTAAAGGCAGCCTATAAAAAGATACAGAACAAGCCTTTCCAACAAATCTTAGTAGAGATGAATTAAGTTTAAAAAGCTAGTTGAAAAGGTTATATAACCTTAATTCAACTTGCTGATAACAAACAACTGTTATCTAGACTACTCTTTTCATAATGGTAAATTGCAAATTGATAAAGGCCTTTTGTTATTGTTCTCGTTGATATTTTTTCTTTCCCTTAAAACTTGCAGAGCTCACTGAAATGGGAGAATTTATGCCTGTGCCTTGAGAATTTTCTGCTTTAGGGAAAGGGAATCAATTTGACAATTTCAGTATATTAATAATAACCTGCCAGACGTGAAAAACATCCTAAAAATTTATGGAACGTACCTTTCCTTTGCAGATCTGCATCAAATTGAGGGCATTGGAAATTGTGTATCTTCTCATTGTGGAGTCTTTGATGGCTGGGCTATAGACAAGTTCAAAACCTAGGCCTCGGTCAATTGCCTTCACAGGAAATAAAGAAAAGAAACTGTCTAGGATGAACACACACTGTCCTAATTTTCACTGAAGTCCCTGCTCCACCTCTACCACCTATCTCCTATACATCAAGGTACAGCCTTAAACAAAGGCAGATTCACCTGCAAGAAGAAAACAGATCTGAGTTGAATTTGATTCACAGAGTTTACTATAGCTGTGGGGAAGCTGACTTTATATATAAACAGGAATTATGAAGCGACTAAGGAAAGCTGTCCCAGTAGCGTGGCAGAAGAGCGTGGACTATGGAAAGGAAAACAAAGCTGTATTCCTGTACGTTCAGGGTAAATTAAGTGCAAACATAGTAAAAACCAAGTAATTTGGCTCAAGAGCGAAGAAAGAGACAAATGAAGATTTCAAAGACACCCACAGAATGGGAAAGCTTCTCAGATAAGTCATTTATTACACTAAGTGGAATGAGAGAATAACAGTCCTGCTTCATTGAGTGCTGTATAGATGCCTGGCACTGTGCTAAGGGAATGTTATGGATATATTTAACCCTATGGTACCTTTATAAAACACTGTGGCAGAGACTGCTCATTTCTCAGACTGCTGGCGTATCCCAGCAAAAAAGATGGAAGAAGCCTAGGCCCTTGAGGATTTTACCCAGCTTACCATACAAGTGTGCCTTTTTTCACAGAAAGAAAAAAAGTTCTTTCTCATTTAGTATATTCTTAATACATAGGTATTCACAGGTAAGAAAGCCTGGAAGGGATGGAAATGAGATTAAAATGAATCTCAATGCTACTGAGCTTCCCAGATGAGTGACTCATCCATTCGCAACAGATGTTTTAAGCCCACTATGTATAATAGCTCCCTTCTAGGAGCTTATAGTTTGGGGAGACCATCAAATACATAAAGGTATATAAAACTTCATCTGTGATACATAAGGAAAAATCTGAAAGTGGGTGTGGAGAAATTAAGTAAATCAGAGCAGAAGCGATGTTTTTTGAGAAAGAAAAGTAGGGTTGGAGCATGGTGACTTGTAGGGAAGGAGGGGGTTGAGGATGTAGCTTGGTGGTAAAGCAGTCACCAGCACTGTAAAACAAAAACAACAAAACAGAAGGCCTGAGGGTGGAAAAGAGAAGAGGAGGGGGAATCCTGTGGTGAGAGTTGAGGCTAAAGAGGATGGGAAGGACCAACTGTATAGGCCTTAATTGCGAGTGACAAAGATTAATCCTAAAAGCAAGAGGAAATGCCTGAAGGATTTCTAGTATGGAGGTAATAATCAGACTTCCAGTTGCAAAAGTCACACAGTTGTGGTGTTCTTTGGAATGAACAAGGAAGGATGGTAGGAATGATCTGGGCCAGATGCTCCAAGTCTGTGGCTGGCAAATGAGTTTCTATTATACAGAGGACGAGCTGGAACTGGTCCAGTTGTGACTGCTGAAGTCTACTCCTGAGTGTTTACAGGGAATGAAGAAACTTGTCTTCAGAGCTGGCAGTCCACCTTGATTTAACTCTGGTGTACACTGAGGGCCACTTTTACCTTCCATTCCTTAACACAGATTTCCTTCTTTCCATCCTCCAAACTTCCCTTTTCCTTGGGCCTATGACTCAAATTTTATATTTTCCTACATATCTGGTATTTTCTTCTATAAGATGCAGGGTCTCTGGTCTGATTCCGAGGTCCTTAATCCATTTTGAGTTGAGTTTCGTGCATGGTGAGAGATATGGGTTTAGTTTCATTCTGTTGCATATGGATTTCCAATTCTCCCAGCACCATTTGTTGAAGAGGCTATCTTTTCTCCATTGCATATTTTTGGCCCCTTTGTCTAGTATGAGAAAATTGTATTTATTTGGGTTTGTGTCCGGGTCCTCTATTCTGTACCATTGATCTACCTTTCTATTTTGGCACCAATACCATGCCGTTTTTGTTACTATTGCTTTGTAGTAGAGTTGAAAATCTGGTATTGCAATACCCCGTTTTACTCTTCCTGCTAAGGATTGCTTTAGCTATTCTGGGTTTCTTATTCTTCCAGATGAATTTCATAATTGCTTGCTCTATTTCTGTAAGGTACGTCATTGGGATTTTAATTGGAATTGCATTGAATTTGTATAGCACTTTAGGTAGTATGGCCATTTTGACAATATTAATTCTTCCTATCCAAGAACATGGAAGATCTTTCCATCTTCTAAGGTGGTCTTTAATTTCTTTCTTTAGTGTTGTATAGTTCTCATTGTAGAGGTCTTCCACCTCTTTTGTGAGATTGATTCCCAAGTATTTTATTTTTTCGAGGCTATTGTGAATGGGGTAATTTTCCTAATTTCTCTTTCTGAAGATTCATCACTTATGTATAAAAATGCGTTGGATTTATGGGCATTGATCTTGTAACCTGCTACTTTACTGAATTCACTTATGAGTTCTAAGAGTTTTCTGGTGGAATTTCCAGGTTCCTCTAAATATATAATCATGTCATCAGCGAACAGGGATAGTTTGAGTTCTTCTTTTCCAATTCGTATCCCTTTAATTTCTTTGGTTTGTCTAATTGCTCTGGCCAGAGTCTCAAGAACGATGTTGAATTTAGTTGGAATTTAAATACTATTTTCTAAACTGCAACTTTCCCCTCTCCCCTTATATTTGAAAAATCTCCCCCACCTCTAAATCTTCGGCTTGTGTTGATTATTTCTAAGAACATTTGTTATGACACTCCTGGTGCTATAGAAAATGTAACCTCCTTCTCCCTGCTTAGTTTATACACTTATACAACACCTCTTTGTAATACACAATTGCTTTTTATACAAAAGTAATATATTTTGAGTGAATAAATGGTAGCTTATGGAAAAGAGGTTATGATAATGACCAGAACAAGGGTGAGTTTAGTTAACTCAAATCCACAGATAAATAAAAACATTCCTTTAGCCATGTTATCAACTATCTCCTTTGCTACTTCTTTTACTAAAACTACTAATTTGTCTAAGGAATCTGCTTCTTTTCCTCATTCACCCTTGTGGTGATCAGAGCAAATAAAAACTCCTTCTGATGTAGAGGAGAAAAAAAGAAAGATATAATTATCAGCTTAATTCCTTTTAAAAAAACTTACGATATTGATCTTGGTACATTAATCAAGTTCACTTTAAAAATGCTAAGAATACTCTTGAGAAAGAAAAATAAAAGATAATGTGCTATTGAAGGTTGTGCACATTTTTTTCATAATACCTTATTTAAAATCTTTAGATGGATAAAATTCAGACTAATTACCTGCGTTCCTATTTCTAAGACCATTTTAATGTAAATCACTGTAAGCTCATCAAATGATTGTTCATAATAGCCTCTTCATAAAGAATGACAGTGCCTGCCTAATTGGCTTTTGTTCCCATGTCTGACCAAAGGTTCTGGAATAGGTGATGATCAAATTTCTTTACTAATGAGAAATAGCAGTCATAAAGATACTACAAAGGGCAGGTGTATAGTACTTGAATTAAGAGAAAATGGCAATAAAATTCCAAGTATAAAAACTCAAGCAAAGCTGTAGAAGAAGAAGAGAAGAAAACAGGGAGTTAAATAAAAAAGTCTTTTAATTGAATTCAATCAAACCATGTCATACGCATGTATGGAAATGTCACATGAAAATCATTAATTTGTATAATCAATACGTGCTAATGATTAAATAAAGATTTTCATATATATAAAAAAGGTGGTGACCATGTGAAGACACACAGGGAGAACACACCGTAAATCCAAAGGCAGAGATTAGGCTTAATGTGGTCAACAGCCAAGGACTTCCACAGATTGTTAGCAAAATCATCAGAAGCTAGGAAGAGAAAAGCAAGGGTGGGCTACAGGTTTCAAGGGGAACACAATCCCAGTGATACCGTGATTTTAGACTTCTATTCTTCAGAAGTGTGAGACAATAAATTTCTGATGTTTTAGACATTGTGTGTGTGTGTGTGTGTGTGTGTGTGTGTGTGTGTGTTGCTGGGGATCAAACCCAGGGACTTGAGCATGCTAGGCAAGTACTCTATCATAAAGCTGTATCCCAGCCCTTAAATTTCTGTTGCTTTAAACCACTTAGTTTGTGGTGCTCAGTCATGGAAGACATAAGAAACTAATATACTAGGTTAGAGGGTAAGTGTGGTTGTTGCCAAATTACCCAGCCCTCTCAGGAATTGTTCTAATTTACACGATTACAAGCAAAGTATGAGAATGCCTGTTTTCCCAAAGCATTACAACACAGTGTACAGGCAAACCAGACAAGTGATTTTAATATGAATTTGTCTTATTATGGTGAATTTAAGTATCTTTTCTTCCTTTTTATTTTGGTGATACTGGGGATCAAACCCAGGGACCCTACATGCCAAGCAAGCACTTTGCCACTGAGCCCCATCCCCAGCCCTTAGGCATCTTTTCTTATGTTTAAAAGACAATTTGTATTTCCTTCCCTATGAGATGTCTTTTTAATATTCTTAATCCATTTTTTTGTATTGTTATTCTTTTTCCTTTTTCAAAAAAATTTATCAAGCCAGGCGTGGTGGTGCACACCTGTAATCCCAGCAGCTCAGGAGGTTGAGGCAAGAGGATCATGAGTTCAAATCCAACCTCAGCAAAAGCAAGGTGTGAAGCAAATCAGTGAGACCCTGTCTCTAAATAAAATACAAAACAGGGCTGGGGATGTGGCTCAGTGGTCAAGTCCCTGAGTTCAACCCCTGGTATCAAAAAAAAGAGAAAAAAAAAAAAAATCATCAATTAACTAAAAATAATTTGAAGTCATTGTTGAATGGCAATAACAATGAAAAACAAAAACAAAAAGACAAAGCAAAAGTAAAGATATGTGGTGCTTACAAAAATCTCAAAACAAATGCATACAGATCATGTTTTAAAATATGAAATTATTCTGTGTTTAACAAAGAGTTCAAGCAGTAAAGTAACTTTAAATAGCATTTCCCAGTAGGGAATGACAGATTTGGAATCAAAACTGTAAAAATCCCTAGCCAACCCTTTGAGAGAAACATTTAACTGTGAGCCACAAACTACCTGAGGCTCAGTTCCATTACCTGCATATGGAGATAATGAACATCCACCCCACTCCAAAGTTACTGGGCCACAGCAGGTGTGAAAGTGCTTATGCTATAAAATGCTGAAGAAGTCACTTGATAATCCGTGAAAAGGAGCTGAAGCCATTTTTTTAGAAATACATCTATCACACAGTAGAGCTGAGACTCCTATACAAGTTAATCAAAATTCCAGAAGATGTTTGTAGATTTGGGAGAAATTTGAATAACTGATATTATGGTGCCTATGCATATGGTGAAGATGATAAAAGGGTCTAGTGCTGTGAGTGCTGTCAAGTGTAAAAATGGAGTATTTTGGTATAAACGCTGGGTGCTCCAACTCCTAGGTGCCCCTAATCCCAACCTTCTGAGCTGATAAATCTCACATGGTTTTTGGACTGAAGGTAAGACTAATGAATTACCTATCTTAATATTCCCTCCTGCTTTTCACTACCATTAAAGAAAAGGGCACAAATTTAGATCTGTGTTGTTTTCTTATGTGTTGAATAAAGTGATCCTTATAAAGCTAACCTACCAACTTCTCATGGCTAAAGACAAACTTATCCTCAAAGCCATGGGAACATGAAAGGACCAAGAATTAACACTGAACTGTTACCCATACTCACTACATGTTTTATGGTTTCATAATGAGTATATCTTCAACAGTTCCATATCAATATTAGACATTATGTTGCAAATGATAAACACACACCTATGCAACAACTATGGTTTGCCCTGGACAATAAAATGGACATCTGTGTGTTTAGTTTTCTCTCTTAAATGAAAAATAAGTGAATAAATAGGGACTTTTCTGTTCCTTGACCAATTCATACCACAGTCTACTTCTATACTAGAAGAAACTAAAAATAATCTTGTGCAAGCCTTTCTTTCCACTCCATCCTCTAGTTTTTATTAAACAACATATGTAATATGTTCACACAAGATTTTTTAAAGCAGACACTGTGTTAAATATTGCATATCCCTTCCAGTTGTCAAATTTTTTACTTGCAGAATTCTTAAGTTGAAAAATGTGGGAATTATGCCAAAAATACCCATCATATAACAGCAGCTTTCCTGCACCTCCAGATGGAATGGTGAGGGGCTGGGATATCCTGGTGCCTTAGCATCAAGTGCCACACTGCTCCTTGTGCTACCTCAGTGCCCTACTTCCCTCGCTGCATATACTTCCTGCTCAACACTGATGACCAGGCCAGATTCCTAAGCTGTACCCAGATACATTAAGTTAGACAAGCACCAATTCAAGGAACAAATTTCAGGAAAGACTTTAAGGCAAGATATTGGGAGTAGTTAAAAAAAAGGCCTACGCACAGCTGGTATACTCTAGAAGCTTGCAATCTGGTTTAAATTTAAGGCAAGTTCGTAAGAAATCCAACTAAAAGCCCTCACCAAAATAGTCACTGGGAATCTTACCATTGTCATAGGACATGAGGAATTATGAGCTGTGCACTGCTGTCCTTTCCATGGACTTGGCCTCAGCATCACATGCCACTATCTCCTCCCAACCAAGCAAACAGTATCATGTGTGAGCTTATTCAGGCAGAGCCATCTAGAAGATGGCCTTCCTAGTTCATTAAGGTGAAGAAAAAGGTGAAAAAGTTGTAGTTTAATAACAATTTGCAGGTGGCCACAATGCCTAACTGGGAATATTATTTACCTAGGAATGGGTTGGCAGACTGAAGATGGTAAAAAGCTAAGGCAAACTTCTAAAGACAGATTGCTACTTCTGGAGAGGAAACATACATGAGGCCAACAAGACTGTCCTAAACTTGGGTACTGTGTAAATTTGTGGCTTTTATCATAGTTACTTGGGACACACATCAGAGGTCTTATTTCACAGGCAACCAATCAAAACAGCCCTAACCCTGTGACTGAAGAGTTAAATGACTTACTAGTTTTCCTTTCCTTACATTAGCTAAGTGAGCTCCAAGAGAACACGGACCTTCAACTCCAAAATGTGATAACTCAGGAGTTTCTTCATTTATTTAGAAGTATTAGTACAGGCATGGGGAGACCAATGATTCACATTTAGCCAATACTGTTATGTGTTCAGCAGTACTTTCATTATTTACCAAAAAAAGAGCTGTATTTTTGGTACATTTCAAGTACGATTTTAGCAGCACATTTTTTGGGGTAGAAGATAAATCAAGTTAAAAATTTCCATGCCAAACAGATTCATTTTTTTCTCCTCATATTTCTTCCTAATTCTCGGCATCAAGTCAGTTCCTTAGCTGAAAAGGGGAAAAAAATCTAGGCAGTAAGCAGGGTGCAGTGAGGCATGCTTATTATCCAAGTGACTTAGGAGGCTGAGACCAGCCTAGGCAACTTGAACCTGTTCAAAATAAATAAAAAGGTCTGGGGATGTAGCTCAGGGGTGAAACACCCCTGGTTTCGATCCCTAGTACTGCTAACAAAATTTTAAAAAATAAAAACCAATCCAAGGAGTTATGATTCTACAGAGACAAAAGAAAAAGGAATTATCCACTTTGAAAAAAATTAATATTCCAACTCTGAAAGGATTAGGTATGTAATTTGGATTATATTTGCCAAACCTTTTTCTTGGATAGTAGTTTTTGAGAACAAGACTGAGTTTTGGAAGCCACTGTTCTAAAATAGTATTCCTAGGTTCTGGCTCCCAAAGCAAATAGTTAACATCTTTGTTGACCTCATAACTGTCAAAATAATTACTAGTATGAAATAATGTCACCTTTAGAATGGAAATGGGAGGGGACTGAGACTTAGCAGTGACAGATGCAAGATGAAAGGTATAGGAAAACAAGAAAAAGGTGAAAAAGAAAATTCTGTAGCAACAGGGAGGAATAAAAAAGTTCCTTGAACATGTGGCCACACTGTTATTATAAAAGCAACTCTGGGCTCTTGTGAGAGCTAGTATGCTTCAGTGCAAATTATAATTTGCTAGTCCATGCCCAGGTGATTCTAAGACTTGCTCCTTACCACTCCTTCTGAGTTTGCTAGTACCTCAAGGACTCTGTGTATTATCATCATTATTATTTTCTTTTCCTGTCTTTCTGGATTACTCTGTCCTCTTAATATTCCATGTTCAGGTAATAAGCACCCATTATTATTACTTACCCTATTAAAAATATCTTTCATAAATTTTAATTTCTAAGGCTTTTCAAAAACATCTTGATAATTAACTACTTTTTATTCTAAGCTTTCTTTCTCCCTTTAGTCAGCTTACAAAAATAAAATCATCTTCTCTACAACTGCCTCCTCTCACCTAGCTTTTGTTTTTCTAAGAATGCTGATATCTTCTGCTTCTTTCCAAAATGCTAATGCAAGTTTCTACAGACTCAAACATACAATGGAAAGGGTAACACTTACCACATTAATAGGAGGTCTTTTGAAGTAAAATGGTAGTTTCTCTGTTACAGTTATGCAGACTAGATCCACATCTAAATGTGTGCAAGCAACCTATTAAGAAGAAAAAACAGGTAAGGCAAAATGGAAAATCTGTATAAGTAAGAATAAGATAGTCAGACCTTATGAAAAAAACAGGGGTAGGTATGGTTCCCTCCATGTGTGTCATTGTGGTTCGTGTTGGAATACATCTGACCCATTACAAAGCCTCAGGCTTGATTTGAATGGTTTAATTGTGACCCAGCTGGAGCAGAGGGACATGTCTACAGAACCTTCCTCATAAGACAGGGCCTTGGGGACCCTCTAACTCAAGATAGTTTTCTACAAAGGAATGGCTTACTGAGGCTCACTGTCTGAAGAATACTTCAGATTGTTCTTCCAGAAGAAACTGTTTTGAAATCCAAGGAAGCAGTAAGTCAAAAGGAATGTATGAATGGCACATTTGTTTCACAAACTAATTTACTGAGGAACTGTCCTAGGTCTGTGGCTCTGATCAGTCTATTTAGTGGCTAATGAAACATTAACATGGCACTACTGATGGCATTTTGTTCAGATAATAATAGAAACAGTTTATATAAATGGTAAAAGCAGAGCTGTTACCAAATAACAATGAATGTATTTTTTAACTTTTAATTTCCCTTTCATTTGTTCTAATTTTTGCTATTGTTGAACAAGTCTTCGTTTACTTCTAAAAGAGATTTCAAAGTGCTTACAAAAACCAAATACCAAATAAAAAAGTAAACAGATAAAGCAATCAGGTTAAGTAGAAAATCAGGGAAGGAAAATAAAGCTAGGGAAAGATTACTATGATGGAATGCAAGCTAGAACATACTGCTCAAAGACGCCTATTTGGCTTTGATTTTTGCCATTATTTGATTTACAGAAAGAACTGTTGTCTTGTACCGTATTAAAAATAATCCTTGTTGATGGCGCTGGTGTGTACAGACTTGATGAACAATTTAAACAGCCCAGGTAGTTATGCTGGCAAATGATCATCAGGGACATGCACCGGGGGAAATGGTAGAGCATGGAAGAGGGGTCCAAAGAGGGTAGTAATGCCCTATAGGATCAGTACCAACCTTCAGCTTTGACAGGGACAGCACATCTTGTCCTTCATCAGAATTCCCACTGTGGTCACTACTACCCTACCCAAGGGCTTTAGGATGCAAGTAATGATCAGAGACTGCCAGGCTTTAAGAGTGATGGTCACTTAGTAAGCCTGGCAAGCAATGTTGTTTTGGCAGAAACACTTGGCTCACAAAGAATCTGCCCCATCCCTACTGTTCCAGCTGTTCAACTCATAAAAGAGTCATTGAAAATTTAGGAATAGATGAAGAAAAGCTCTGAATAATAACTAAAGCAAATTCAAGTTCTGTCATTTTCTAACTATCAGACTGGTAAAGATCAAAAAGTTCAGTAATATGTTGCTGATGTGAGAATGAATGAAAAGACAAAGGGTTTTAAATCAGTCAAGGGTCTTGAAAAGCACTTTATAGCGATAACTATCAAAATTTTAAATGCATACACTAGCAATTCCACTTATAGGAATGTATTCCATAGAGACTCTAGAAACACTCTGTTGCTCTACGCAAAGACTAAGGACAACAATGCAAGGATAGTCATTGCAACACCAATCACACAAGACTAGGCACAATTAAACATCATTCAATTTTACTTAAATAATTTATGATCTCTTTATATGTTGGAATATACCAACTTCTTATAGGGAACAAAGTCCATCTCTAATTGATATTATGGAACAACCTCCAAGATATACACTGTAAGGGGAAAAAAACCATGGTATTAGATGGGAAGGAAAGGAGGAGACAGAGAAGGGAGAATGAAGGGGATGAAGGATTAGGTAAAAAATATTTCTGAAAAGATAATATTTGACACCAAGAATTTAAAATGCCCAAAACTGAGCTCTCTGTTATTTAGTTTATTATTAACCCAAATGTTTAGAGTCATAAAGTAAGTGTTACTATTTGGACTAAAATGAAATGCTTTCTAAATACTTAAAAAGATGAAATTCAATATAGTTTTGGGATTAAGAATAATAGTTTTCCTTAAAAAATGGCAGGTTACATACAAATTCATATTAGTTAGCCATATACACATACACATACATATATATGTGTACGTCTATATTTGTGAAATACATATGTGTGTGTGTGTGTGAGTGCATGCGCATGCGCGCGCACCAGAACTTCTATGAAGAGGAAAGCATGTTTCCATAAAAATGTACACATCTTTGCCTTTATGACACAAAGGGAATAGGAGGATAGGGGTTCAGTCTCTTCCAGCCCCTAAACTTCTTTCATGGATGTCAGGTTAATACACTTTGGAATTTTATGATTAATAGTATACAAGGTAGGTCAGGCTTACCAAGGGAAAGAGATGATTATAAACAGTGGCTCTCAACATTAGATGTCACAGAACTCCCCGAGAAAGTTTACTGAAAGTGGAGATTACCAGGCCCCATCTCCAATGATTCATTCAATAAGTTGGGTCTATTGATATGCATTTTAACAAACATCACAGGTAAATCTAAAGGTAGAATACCACATCCTGAGAAAATTGCCTTGAAAGCTACTCTATGACAGTGCTCTGCAAAGGGAAGGCATAGATTTCAGAAGCAGGGAAAAAACAGTACTTCTATTTCCATTTATTTTCCTAAAATTTGTCTTATATGTATATATTATTTTACAAAGAACACTGGCATAATGAAACATGAAAATAATGTACAAGAAACATATACATATTGGAAGAGTAGGCTTGATATTTTTTAAACTGATAGGGTACCTAATCAAAGCAGTTTGGAGACCACTGGACTCATCTGAATTCTCCTCCATCTTGCTCGGTTACTTTAAATTCTAAATGGAAATAAATGACTTGGAAGATCCTGAAGCTACTATGCTACTCTCCCTCCCTATAATATTCCACAGTTGTCCCTGACTCCCAAGGAGGCATGGTCAGTGGACTCATTCCCTGTGGTGATCTTTTATCTTTGCCTTATCCCCTGGAGAAGCTAAGGGGACACAGGGTTTCTTATTTATGAGACATCTTCCATACTGTGGAAAACAGTATGCTATTTCCTATGGAAATTATGCTAATTAAAGTGGATAGATTTTTGGAGGATCCAAGATGGCAGACTAGAGGGTGACTGCATCTCCAGTTGCTCCAGGACCCAGGGTTCAAGAAGGGGAGGCATTGAGAGACTCGGAGTAAAATAGAGCCATGGGGTGAGTCTCCCCCACCCGCTGAAGCTCGGCCCGGGTGGCAGGCCCGGATTCGGGCGGCTTATCAGAGTAGGGCAGGGCAGCTAGAGTTTTCCCCAGGCAGCCGTGTGTACTTTGGCAGTGGGCTCCTCCCACATGGCTAGCTTCTCGGAGCAGGCCCCCCAGTGAGTGCCTTTCCACGCAGAACCAGCTCCAAGCCCTGGAACCAGTAGCGGGCTAGGGGCAGCTTTCTTCAGAAGCACTGCATTATCAAGTTACTCCAAGACTTCAGGCTACTGAAGGCTGGGAGCTGATACACTGGAAAACTACAGGGACACTATAAGCCAATAGAAGAATTCTGCAATATCACAGAGTCCCACTGACATCTGACCAATATGAGACAACAAGGGAAGAAAATGTCCCAAACAAACCTAGATACTATAGCAATAAGACCCAATGACAGCACAGCAGAAGATATGTCAGAAAGGGAGGTCAGAATGTACATAATTAAAACAATCAGGGAAGCAAACGAGGAGATGAAAGAGCAAATGCAGGCATTAAATGATCGCACCAATCAACAGTTAAAAGAGCAAATACGGGAAGCAAGAGATCATTTCAATAAAGAGTTAGAGATACTGAAAAAACACCAAACAGAAATCCTTGAAATGAAGGAAACAATAAACCAAGTTAAAAACTCCATAGAAAGCATAACCAATAGGATAGAACACCTGGAAGACAGTACCTCAGACATTGAAGACAAAATATTTAATCTTGAAAACAAAGTTGAACAAACAGAGAAGATGGTAAGAAATCATGAACAGAATCTACAAGAATTATGGGATACCATGAAAAGGCCAAATGTAAGAATTATTGGGATTGAGGAAGGCTTAGAAAAACAAACCAAAGGAATGAACAATCTATTCAATGAAATAATATCAGAAAATTTCCCAAACCTGAAGAATGAAATGGAAAACCAAGTACAAGAGGCTTATAGGACTCCAAATATACAAAATTACAACAGACCCACACCAAGGCACATTATTATGAAAATACCTAACATACAAAATAAAGACAGAATTTTAAAGGCCATGAGAGAAAAGAATCAAATTATATTCAGGGGGAAACCAATAAGAATAACAGAAGATTTTTCAATCCAGACCCTAAAAGCTAGAAGGGCCTGGAACAACATTTACCAAGCCCTGAAAGAAAACGGATGCCAACCAAGAATCTTATACCCAGCAAAACTTACTTTCAGATTTGACGATGAAATAAGATCCTTCCATGATAAACAAAAGCTAATGGAATTTACAAAAAGAAAGCCGGCATGACAGAATATACTCAGCAAAATATTCCATGAGGAAGAGATGAAAAACAACGATGCAAATCAGCAACAGGAGGAACTAGCCTAAAGGAATAGCCAAATAAAGGAGACACCAAATCAAGTCAAAAAACAAAAATAAGTCAAATGACTGGGAATACAAATCATATCACAATAATAACCCTGAATGTTAATGGCCTGAACTCGTCAATCAAAAGACATAGACTGGCAGACTGGATTAAAAAGAAAAATCCAACAATATGCTGCCTGCAAGAGACTCATCTCATAGAAAGAGATACCCATAGATTAAAGGTGAAAGGATGGGAGAAAACATACCATGCACATGGACACAGCAAAAAAGCTGGAGTATCCATCCTCATTTCAGATAATGTGGACTTCAAGCCAAAACTAGTCAAAAGGGATAAAGAAGGACATTACATACTGCTTAAGGGAAGCATAAATCAGCAACACGTAACAATCATAAATATCTATGCCCCAAACAATGGCTCATCCATGTACGTCAAACAAATCCTTCTCAATTCCAGAAATCAAACAGACAACAACACAATAATACTAGGCGATTTTAACACACCTCTCTCTCCGCTGGATAGATCGTCCAAACAAAATTGAATAAAGAAACCATAGATCTCAATAACACAATCAACAATTTAGACTTAACCGACTTATACAGAATATACCATCCAACAAAGAATGAATACACTTTCTTCTCAGCAGCACATGGATCCCTCCCTAAAATAGACCATGTTTTATGCCACAAAGCTACTGTTAGCAAACACAAGAAGATAGAGATACTACCTTGTACTCTACCAGATCATAATGGGTTGAAATTAGAAATCAATGACAGAATAAAAAACAGAAACTTCTCCAATACCTGGAGATTAAATAATACACTATTATATGGTGAATGGATAACAGAAGACATCAAGAGGGAAATTAAAAAATTCTTAGAAGTAAACGAGAACAAAGACACATCATATCAAAATCTCTGGGACACTATGAAAGCAGTACTTAGAGGAAGATTTATTTCATGGGGCCCATTCAAGAAAAGAAGTAGAAATCAACAAACAAATGACTTAACACTACAGCTCAAAGCCCTAGAATAAGAAGAGCAGACCAACACCAAAAGTAGTAGAAGACAGGAAATAGTTAAAATCAGAGCTGAAATCAACGAAATTGAAACAAAAGAAACAAAATAAATAGTTGGTTCTTTGAAAAAATAAACAAAATTGATAAACCCTTAGCCACACTGACAAAGAGAAAGAGGGAGAAAACTCAAAGTTCGAAAATTCGGAAAGAACAAGGAAATATCACAACAGACACGAGTGAAATACAAAACATAATTAGAAGCTATTTTGAAAATCTATACTCCAACAAAACAGAAAACCTCAAAGACATCAACAAGTTTCTAGAGACATATGAATTACCTAAACTGAACCAGGAAGATATACACAACTTAAATAAATCAATTTCAAGCAATGAAATAGAAGAAGTCATCAAAAGCCTACCAACAAAGAAAAGTCCGGGACCAGATGGGTTCTCAGCCGAGTTCTACAAAACCTTTAAGGAAGAGCTCATTCCAATACTCCTCAAAGTATTCCATGAAATAGAAGAGGAGGGAACCCTCCCAAACTTATTCTATGAAGCCAATATCACACTGATACCTAAACCAGACAGAGACACATGGAGGAAAGAAAATTTCAGACCAATATCCTTAATGAACATCGATGCAAAAATTCTCAACAAAATTTTAGCAAATCGCATACAAAAATATATTAAAAAGATAGTGCACCACGATCAAGTGGGTTTTATCCCAGGGATGCAAGGGTGGTTCAACATCTGGAAATCAATAAATGTCATTCACCATATCAACAGACTAAAAGTTAAGAATCACATGATTATTTTGATAGATGCAGAAAAAGCATTCGATAAAATACAGCACCCCTTCATGCTCAACACACTAGAAAAAACTGGGGTAGTGGGAACATTCCTTAACATTGTAAAAGCCATCTATGCTAAGCCCATGGCCAATATCTTTCTAAATGGTGAAAAACTGAAAGCATTCCCCCTAAAAACTGGAACAAGGCAGGGATGCCCTCTTTCACCACTTCTATTCAACATCGTTCTTGAGACTCTAGCCAGAGCAATTAGACAAACCAAAGAAATTAAAGGGATACGAATTGGAAAAGAAGAATTCAAACTATCCCTGTTCGCTGATGACATGATTATATATTTAGAGGAACCTGGAAATTCCACCAGAAAACTATTAGAACTCATAAGTGAATTCAGTAAAGTAGCAGGTTACAAGATCAATGCTCGTAAATCCAATGCATTTTTATACATAAGTGATGAATCTTCAGAAAGAGAAGTTAGGAAAACTACCCCATTCACAATAGCATAAAAAAATAAAATAAAATACTTGGGAATCAATCTCACAAAAGAGGTGAAAGACCTCTACTATGAGAACTACAGAACACTAAAGAAAGAAATTAATGAAAACCTTAGAAGATGGAAAGATCTCCCATGTGCTTGGATAGGCAGAATTAATATTGTCAAAATGGCCATACGACCTAAAGTGCTATACAGATTCAATGCAATTCCAATTAAAATCCCAATGATGTATCTTACAGAAATAGAGCAAGCAATTCTGAAATTCATCTGGAAGAATAAGAAACCCAGAATAGCTAAAGCAATTCTCAGTAGAAAGAGCAAAGCAGGGGGTAGTGCAACACCAGATCTTCAACTCTATTACAAAGCAATAGTAACAAAAACGGCATGGTATTGGCACCAAAATAGACAGGTAGATCAATGGTACAGAATAGAGGACATAGACACAAACCCAATTAAATACAATTTTCTCCTACTAGACAAAGGGACCAAAAATATGCAATGGAGAAAAGATAGCCTCTTCAACAAATGGTGCTGGGAAAACTGGAAAACCATATGCAACAGAATGAAATTAAACCCCTATCTCTCACCCTGCACAAAACTCAACTTAAAATGGATTAAGGACCTTGGAATCAGACCAGAGACCCTGCATCTTATAGAAGAAAAAGTAGGTCCAAGCCTTCAACTTGTTGGCTTAGGATCAGACTTACTTAACAGGACTCCCATAGCACAAGAAATAAAAGCAAGAATCAACAAGTGGGATAGATTCAAACTAAAAAGCTTTCTCTCAGCAAAGGAAACTATCAGTAATGTGAAGAGAGAGGCTACAGAGTGGGAGAATATCTTTGCCACTCATACTTCAGATAGAGCACTAATCTCCAGAATCTATAAAGAACTCAAAAAACTCTACACCAAGAATACAAATAATCCAATCAACAAATGGGCTAAGGAAATGAACAGACACTTCACAGAAGAAGATCTACAAGCAATCAACAGATATATGAAAAGATGTTCAACATCTCTAGTAATAAGAGAAATGCAAATCAAAACTACCCTAAGATTTCATCTCACCCCAATTAGAATGGCAATTATCAAGAACACAAGCAACAATAGGTGTTGGCGAGGATGTGGGGAAAAAGGTACACTCATACATTGCTGTTGGGGGTTGCAAATTAGTGCACCCAACTCATACATTGCTGTTGGGGTTGCAAATTAGTGCAGTCACTCTGGAAAGCAGTATGGAGATCCCTCAGAAAGCTTGGAATGGATCCACCATTTGACCCAGCTATCCCACTCCTTGGCCTATACCCAAAGGAGTTAAAATCAGCATACTACAGAGATACAGCCACATCAATGTGCATAGCTGCTCAATTCACCATAGCCAGATTGTGGAACCAACCTAGATGCCCTTCAGTTGATGAATGGATAAAGAAACTGGGGTATATATATACAATGGAATATTACTCTGCTATGAAGAATGATAAAAAATTATGGCATTTGCAGGCAAATGGATGAAATTGGAGAATATCATGCCAAGTGAGAGATAAGCCAATCTCAAAAAACTAAAGGACGAATGATCTCGCTGATAAGCAGATGAGGACATATAATGGGGAGTAGGAGGGCTTAGAGTTAGGGTTAGGGTTAGGTTTAGGGTTAGGGATAAGGAGGGTGGTAAGAATGGAGGAAGGAAGGACTTTATAGAGGGAAAAGAGGGGTGGGAGGGGTGGGTGGTAGGGAAAAAAATAACAGAATGAATCAAACAAACAAAAAAAAGTGGATAGATTTTTATACTAGAAACTATTAATGTACATGAACACTTGTATATGTACATTTTTTAATTAATTTTTTATTTGTTCTAATTGGTGTGTATGTTCGTACATTTTTATGACTCATCTTAGAGACCTAACTTTTAGAATATCAATTAGAATTCTATACAAATTATCTGTTAGAATTCTGGATAATAAGCTTGTAAACAAAACAACTCAAATCACTTATGGAAAGCATTCTATTAAACAACACACTGCTTATACTTGACCTGATTCCAAACCATGAAATACTTACAAAAACTTTATGAGAAGAAAGATGTCTTTTTAAATTATTTTCTATAGGAAATAGGAAGAATTCTAACTTCAACTGAACAATGGGTAAGATTTATATGAAACTATTCCAATTTTAAAAACTGGTCTCATGTAACTTTTGGAATATCAGTCAGTTTCAATTACTGTGTGAATTATGTGTAGTTTTTGTCCATTTCCAAAATATTTCTGACTGTTCCACCCACCACCATCAAGCATGTTTTCAGCAAATTCAAATTTGAAGAGTCTGAGAAAAACAAGTAACAAGATAAATGAATAAGTTAAAACTGCCATATGTAATTATATTCTAAAATCCAAGTCCTACCTCTATGACATACTTGCTGGGGTATTTACAGCACATCATTTAGCCTACACCTAAGTTTTCATCTCTATAAAATGGGGATAATAGTAAATACCCAGGCTAATTACCCTGAGATTGCTGTTAAAGAAATGAATATATAAAAGTCTTTGGAAGGTTATATAAGTACGTATTTTCTAGCCAAAATGTTCCTTGTTTTGTTTCCCTAATCACCAGTAAAGGGTTATGAAAACATAAGTTATATGAACTTCAAAGTTAATTCAGAAATCATATACAAAACAAAAAACACAGTGTATCATCAACTTTTAGTCTATGCCATGGCTGAGTCACTACTTAATAACAAAACTAAGTTGTAGCTGCTTAACAAATTTGCAAAGCCCACAGTCCTCTTTATACAGTGATTTTTGCACTGAATCAGACTTTACTGAGGAACTTGAAAAATCAGATATCCAGACTCAACTGGAAACCTACTGGTAAGAATGAAACATGATTCGTTTAAAACTTCCACAGGGGGTCTTTGATGACTAAAAACTATTCATTCTTTTAACTGATACAAAGTTATTAGGAATTACTATAAGTTTGCATTTTATAAAGAAGCTCCCCAAAAGAGAACAGGCACCTATGGATATGTTTTGGTGTTTCTCCCTTTTATGTAATTAAGAATTTACAGTGATCCTTGAAAACTAAATCTATTGCACATCAGACTGTGTAGTCAATAGCTCCATCTACCAGATAAACTTAGACACATATACACATACACAAACCCCTACAATTTTAGAACAGATTTTGCTTAAAAAAGAACAGATGTAAAATTAAAATATCTAAGACCAGTATTTTTTTTTTTTTTCACAATATCCTTTGGCAGATAAACTTCTGGCAGATGGATCCTTTTTTGAGCATAGATAGAGATAATTTTCAAAACTTTCTAAAAATAGTTATACCTAATTTTATACATTAAAACATATTCCTGAAAAACTGCATTACAGTTGATTTTTTTCTTTATTATAATCATTTAAAATGCCCAGGATATTCTATCTCAAGTTGACAAACTGAGTATACATATTAAGCTCTTTTCTCTCCTGCAAAGGCACCCAAATGGCAATTTTTAAAGTACAAAAGGAATTCAATTCATAAAGGCTCTCAGAAGAGTAAAGGAAATCATAGCAGATGGTAGATTTTGAAGAATTTCTGGAAGACTAAAGGCTGACAATCATACTGGTATATGGGTTGTACCTCAGAGCATGCAAAGGTGGAAGCTGAAACAGGGTTGGGAGGTGGTGTAACTTTCATGCTCTTTTTCTTCCATTGTAGGCAACAGTTGAATAAGATGGGCAGAAGCTGAAGTGATTTTTGAGCTAGAGGGTGATGGACCAACATTTATCTACAAGAAGTTTTGAATGAATGTGGCTGAAATAAAGAAACAGGAGAGCCAGGCATGGTGCCCCATGCCTGTAATCCCAGTGCCTCAGGAGGCTGAGGCAAGAGGATCTAAAGTTTGAGGTCAACCTCAGCAACTTAGAGAGGCCCTAAGCAACTTAGTGAGATCCTGTCTCAAAATAAAAAAATACAAAGGGCTGGGGATGTGGTTCTGGGGTTGAGTGCCCCTGGGTTCAATCTCTGGTACAAAAAGAAAAAGAAAGAAGGAAACAGAGAAGAGCTTGATGGGCTTTTTCAAACTGAGCCCATCAAATGTCTAGATGAATAAAAACAAGAGAACAAACAAAACGAAACCCCCACATGCCCTTAAATATACACCTGTGAAATTCTAGAGCTCAAGTGTAAATGAAAAATCCTAACAGTTTCCAGATGGGATAAAACATGTCACCTGCAAAGGCATAATATCAAATTTGTTAAATAGAATAAGTACATATCTGTTACTTACATGGAATAGTTTCTCTGTCTTTGGAAAAACTGCAACAATATCATATAGCCGAACTCTTGAAGAAGTAGCCCTCTAGTAACAGAAGAACAATGTTACCATACAGTAACAAAAAATATACACAAGTGGAATTCTGCCCAGTGAACATATACATTTCAATCATGTAACACTTCTAATGTGCTATTGATTTTTCTGTTTTGCTTTGTGTATTGGCAGAAAAGCACATGAGAATTTAGATGCCAACACCCAACCCACTAAATCATTCTCCTCCTTCCCGCACTTGTTTTGCTTTAAATGTACGCCAAATATTGTCTAACATACAACATTGTATCCACTAATTTGATCTTACAAACTAGTGGAGGAGCTTGTCAGACATTCACTGAGCACCTGCTATGTGCTGGGCACTGGGGATACAAAATCACTATAGCATAAGTCCATCTTCAATGGAATTCACCTTTTTTTTTCAAGACAAAAAAATATACAAGACTAAGTGCCATGTGTACTATGCAATGTATATAATACAAAGAGAATACTGTCAAACAAATACAAATTAAAATGCTACATGTACAAGAAAATACCTGAGAGTCCTAGGACAGGAGGATATATCAGTAAAAGATAGCATTATTGTTTAAAAAAGAAGTCTCAAACCTATAATGTGTGTGTCTAAATGTGAAAACCTGGGCTAAGACAGGGCAGGTTACAGGTTCTGGAAAGAGCTAGGATCCAAGATTCTCTTTCCTCCACCTGCCCATTCCTACCTGGGATAGAAGACAAAAAGGAGCCACTAGGCTTATGTTCATGATAACAAGAGTAAATGAAAGCCTTCACAACCTATCAAAAGTCAGCACTATTTTTGTCTATCTGGACCTAGAGAACCAGAATATTACCTTATAGCTATACACAATACCAAAATTTGGCTTTTTACAACTTCTTTTGTCAAGTGTTATAAAGTGAGTCAGTCTGTCCTTCATTATTCCTGTTCTATGATGGAAGTGTCAGTTCTTGCTAAAGATAAAATAGCTTACCTTTTCAGGGATTCACTTTCTCTCCCTGCTACTTGATATTTCTTATCACTCAAATCTCTACCATTTAACAAAATCTCCTTATATAGCAAGTTTTCTTCCACCAATTACCCTAGGCTTTCTGTTCTCTGTTGGGGCCAAATTCCTAAGTAAAGTCAATAGCACACACTATTTGCATATTCTTCTATCTCCCTCCTATCCATGGAAATGATTTTGCTCAGGCAGTCAATGACTTTCTCATTAATAAATCCAACTGACTTTTCTAAAAAAGCCCTCCTCCTGCTTGACTATTCTGGTATATTGATGCTACTCACCTTTTGTTCCCACTTTCCATTTTCTTTCCTCATTTCTTCCTACTTCTAGGGTAGTTCCTTTTACCATATCACACTTAAAGCAGGGAGTCTCAATCCTCCTTTCTTGGTGCCTCTCAAATCCCCCTCTTCACCTCCTGTAATATATTTTCTGTAAAGCAAAACTCATAATCTTGTTCGCCTTGGTTAAAAGCTTCAAGGACTTTCCGCTGCTTGTGGAATCCTCACCTAAGCCTACCTGCCTAACTCCCTAACAGGTAGCCAGCTCACAAGGCTCAGTCCTACTGATCTTTTTCCACTTCTTAGAACAAAGTTTTTCTTTGCTTTATGGCCATTGTATGCTGTCTGCAGAAACTCTCTTTCCTGTTTGGCACCTATGTAACACTGATTCTTCTGGCTCCAGTTTTAACATCAACTTACTCTGGTTATACACTCCAAGAGTATCTTTATTTGCCACTTCCCTTTAAACAGCATTCCTCACATCTGTAATAATTACTTGTTCAGTGTTTGTCTTGCCAATTAAATTATAAGCTTTATAAATTCAAGGACTATGTCTGTATTGCTCATAATAATATCCCTAGCACCCACTTTATGTCTGGTTCATATGATGAGTTCAAAGACTACCAGCTGACAGGGAATTCTTAATTGTGTTATCTTCATACATTTACCACAAGTAACATATAACATGTTATACTGTGTGAATTCTAAGAATAAGGAAAGCAGGTAGGTGTCATGGATGTGGTGGGGAGATCTAAGAATGGGGTAAGATGAAATGCAGCAATGTTGAATGTTAATCAATACAGCTTACAAGGCCAAAAGAAAAGGAAGAAATAATTAACTTACCAAAACATTACAGTGAGATGGATCTGTAACTATAATTGTCAATCTAGTCAAAATTTTAATTGGTCTTGATTTTCCCTATAAATAAAAATATCAAAAAGTATAAAGTAAAACTGATTTTCCTCCTTACCAGTAGAAAGAACTGATTAGAAGGGACTAGCTGTAAGGAATTGCCAAGATTAATAGAACCTAGTTCTCTTTCTCTGAGTTTAATTCAGAAAGAGAAAAATATGATGTATGCATATCCAACTACATAATGAGATAATTTTAAAACTCTACAACTTCAGGAAGGAATATCAACAAAGAAAGAAGTACCAAATCGATAGTTAGAGAACATTTCATGAAGAGCTGAGCCTTGATGCAAAGGTAAAGGAAGGCACAGTTCAGGTTAGGGAATGGCATCCCTAACTGGGTATGTTTGAATAGATACACTTCTTTGTCATATTCAATTTTCTTTTCTTTTCTTTTTTCTTTTTTTTTTTTTTTTTTTTTTTTCGTTAGTAGGGGTTGAACCCAGGGGCATTTTACCACTAAGTCACATCCCCAGTCCATTTTTATTTCTTATTTTGAGACAGGGTCTCACTAAGATGCTGAGAGCCTCACTAAGTTGCTGAGGCTGACCTTGAACTTGCAATTCTCCTGTCTCAGGATCCTGAGTCACTAGGATTACAGGCATGCCGGTGATGTTATACTTCTTAAACAACAAAAAACCTACCTGTACAATTGGCAAAGTTGGGAAGAGCTCGGAAATAACTACTGGTTTTTCAATTTCCTACAACAAATGACAAATAGTCATCTTAGATTACACATGTTAAAAAGTACAGGGCAAAATGGAAAACCTGCCATGGGGTTCTCAGTACACACACACACACACACACACACACACACACACACACTGTTTTAAAGAAAGAAATCTGATTTCTTGTATTCAGGAAGACTACCTAGTCTGTTTTCTTAAATGGAAACAAAAGAGCAGAGAAGCAGCTAAGAATATCAGTGAATAAAAGGGATAAAAACTAACTTTTAGATAGAAGTAATCAATCTATAAGATACAGTTTTTGGCTTAAAGAGAAATATACATGTTTACTAGTGTGCTTAATAATTTAAGACAATAAAAGATAAAATATTATGATTACAGTTCAGTTGATAACAATGTACTTTTAAACATTGATAGTTACTTAAATAACATCAAATCAAGTTTATGAATCCTTACACCATGCTAAAATACTTCACAGAAATCTCAATCATTTGTACAAATAAACATCAGCTCGATTGTTAACACAAAATAATAGTGCATGAAGACAGTGCATTTAAGAAAAATGCAATTTGCAGCTTCCATGTTTCCAGTGTGAACACAAATAATTTATTAACTTACTAACTTCAGAAATCTTATTTTACCTGTTTTTTTTCCTTAAAGTCAACAACATGATTGATGGCAACAACTGAATAGCCAACTGAAAAGAAAAACAGAATATTCTTGTTAAGTATTTTCTTTCCTATACATACAGGTCCATTCTGGTTCTATGTCAAGACTAGGAGTGCTCTTAAACACATTGCTGGGATCCAACTTGTTCACAAATGAATTGGTTGCTGCCTTGAGCAGGTCTATATTGTAGGTGATGGGTTTACACATGCTGAACCATAACTGGAGGCAGAACTAGGAGAGAAGGTCACAATTTAAAAGCACAATGCTCTTTAGTGAGGGTATGGGGGTTGAGAGCTGAGGACAAAAGAGAAGAGACTATAGGTTGAACATTCCCTAATCCAAAATGTGAAACTTTTTGAATGTCAATCGGTAAAGTTTATGCAAATATTTCAAAATCCAAAATTCTTCCAAAATGAAAGCACTCTGATTCCAAGCATTTCCAATAAGGGATATTCAACTTGTATACGTTTCTATGAAAAACTGCCTTGAAACATCTATCAGCTCTTCATTTATGCAAAGTAAAGACTTGGTCATACACACGGGTTTGAATCTCAGCCCCAGGGTTGGGTATGGGAGAAGGAAAAGAAAAGACTAGAAGGCAGTTTAGCAGAGCTATTATGGGTGGGAACTTTGTCTCCTTTCAAATCTAAGCACTACCTCTTACAAGTTACTTAACAGTAAATTTCAGGTTCTTCATCTGTCAAATAGTGATAATAGTAGCACTTGCTTAATATGCCTATCATGAGAATTAAATGAGATAATACATGCAAAGAGTTTAATAACAGTGCCAGTCACATAGTCAGGGCTTTACTCTGATTTCTTGGTGGCATGACACTAAAGCCTCTTAACTCTGTGCTCTTTCTAATCAACACTCTCTTTGATGTCCCTATGTTAATTTTCATCACACCAAGTTAATACCTTTCACTGTTACCTTTACTTATCATTAATTTCTTTTTGCTTTTTACCCTATTTCCTCCCTTTCCTAAGGAGAAATGGAGTAATAACTCCCTCTCACCACCACCCTCTTCTCCTTTTGAGCAGCTGCCCGCCATCAGCACATTGGGAACTCTTTGAGGCCAGCAGCTTGATTTATCTTCTTTCCCAGAGTTAGCACTGCTCTGGACATTTGGTCCACTAAAGATGCATCTAAATCATACCTCTAATCTTTAAGTCATCTAAACACCAGTGGGATAACAAGTTATTAATATTCAAAGATAAGGCACAGCAATGACAGAACTGTGGTCCTCCCTAATATCAGTTTGTCTAATGTCCTTCTTTCCTTCCTCCTTCAAGTATTTATCGAACTTTCATTACTTGACAAGCCCTAAGCCAAGCTCTGAACACAAAACGTAAATAAAACAGTCCTCATCCTCAAGGAGCTTGTTTCATTAGAGAATTAAGGCAATTAAACAAGTTATCATACATAAACACTTTTTTTGTTGTCATTAAGGAAAGATTCTGTGGAAGACCCAGTAGAATGAAATGTGGTTGCAGGACTGGAGCAGAAAAGAGTCCCTGGAGAAGGTGACGTTTGAAAACAGAATAGAAAAGAGAAATATGCCTGTACTTTGGTCTTTGCCTTTCACCCAGTCAAATCAACCAACCATACTTCCTTCCCATTTTTCTTTACCACTCCCAGGTCTATGCTAAACTTTTTTTGTTTTGATATTTAGGATATCATTTGGCTACTAAACAATGTCCTTGTCTTTCGGAAATGTCAAGAAGACTGTTTTCCCACAAAACTTTCTCCTAGAAGTACTCTTCATCCAGTCTCTTAGGAGTAAACCTCTAATCAGTCTTTGGTGTATTTTTAAAAATTCATATCGCATATATCTGAAGCTTATCATTGGTTTCTTATATCACAGCATAAACTAAAATTGGGGGCTTTCCACTGGCTAAAAAGCAGTCTTTTGCCTTTTGACTCATAAGCTGAGATGACTTTGTATTTCTTTATTTTTTCTTTTCCAATACTGGGAAATGAACCTAGGGTGCTTAACCACTGAGCCACATCCCCCAGCCCTTTTTATTTTGAGACAAGGTCTAAGTTGCTGATGTTAGCTTTGAACTAGTGATCCTCCTGCCTTAGCCTCCAAAGTCACTGGGATTACAGATGTGCACCACTGCACCCAGTCTTTCATTTCATTTTTAAAAAAAACTTATGAGGAAGCTAGAAAGAAATAAGGAATTTAAAAAAAGGATCTCAAGAAGACAGAGGGAGAACATTGGAGTCAAGGAAGGAAGGAGATCAAAGGGAGAGAAGAGGGATTAGAAAAGGGAGGAACTGCAGTTGACTAAACTATATGTGAATGTATGAATAAATCATAATAAACTCCACTTTATGTAAAACTATAATGCACCAACTAAAAAAAACACTAATAAATAAATAGAAGGAAAACCAACGGAGTAGAGGAAGTATATCGGGGGAGGGAGGAAGGAAGGAAAAGAGGAATTACTGAGGACTTAAATGGAGCAAATTGTTTTATGCATTTATGATGATGTCAAAATGAACCCCACTATAACTTAAAAGCCACCAATAAAAACATTAAAAAATAAAAAGACATAGAGACTAACAATGCATACACTTGACATGTCTTTCAAGCATATTTTAAACCAAGTAATTTTCTAAAGAAATAATAACTTTTATGTGTCTATTTTTATAAAAAGATATTCAGTTTACTTATTCCACTAGTACTACTGAGTAGCCATCATGTCTCACTGCCTGCTGATTGACAGTATTGGGCATAATAAGGTAATAGAAGAACACATGGTCCATTTCTAAAGAAGCTCATATATTCAATAAGTGGAGAACATCAGGAAAAGCTTCACTAAGAAGGTAATACTTGGAGTTACATCCACGAAAATTCATTTTATAGAAACTTCCAAAGAATATCAGTGCTCAATGGTCCCAGTCACCACGTATACCTTCTTCATTCTACTGATGAGCAAAGTACAGAGAAGAAATGTTAATTAGTAGCTGCAATGGAAAGAGATGGTCTTTTTTCTGTGGATACAGTGGTCCTTCATCTGTGATTCAACTATGGTCAGAAAATGGGGTGGGGGGTGGACTGTGACTGTACTACATACAGACTTTTCCCCCTTATAATAATGTCCTAGCCAATACATATACCAACTATTTACATAGCATTTACATTATATTATTATAAGCAATCTAAAGAAAATTTACAGTACGCAGGAGGATGTGTGATTGTTTCTAGCATTAACTCTGAGAAATATCAATAATCAGCTCTCACAAGAAGATGAGACTGTTTTCTTAGGAACGGATGTTACTGCATCAACCTCTTTATTCTTTGTCTCCTCTATGCCCATACTTTACAGTCTAAGGGAGACCAAATCCGTGACAAACTCTAATAATTAAAACAGTCTCATCTCTTGGGCTTTAGGTGCCCTTTGATTCAAACATGAATAACATTCTGACATTCAAGCCATGTTGCCCACTCCTTCCTGTCAGGTATGTCCTGCGCCCAACCTACCTTCCCTCTTATGTATAATTGTTCCAAACTTAAACTCCTATGTCCCTCCCATTCCCTGAATCTCCACACTCACTGTGCCCCAGTTTCCAGCACTTGCTTAGACCCTGTACTGAAAGTCAGAAAGGACTAACTAAAAGTACTGGTTCAGGTAACTTAGGTACACTCGGACTCAAGCCCTGGTATTTGCATACATCAGTTGTGGGGCCCTACGCAAATCCCTCGTCCTTGTTGGGCTTGTTCCCTCAATATTCAGAAAAAAGGAGCAGGACCACTTAAAAGTTCTCTAGAATCTCTGAGTTTCTCGTGCCTGGGATCAGGGCAACATGGGGCTGCCATCAGGCTAGTGACATCCCAGAGACCCTAGGAGACCTGAACGAGGACTGGCAGAATTATCGAGCAAGGCCTGATGGTTTGGGGGCAGCGAGGGGTAGGCGCTGTGGCTTGCGCGGCCAGGGAGACTCACGGTGAGCGGCTGTCTCCACTAGTCCGCGCAGAGCCTTCAGGTCGGAACCCGCTCTTAGGTCCAAATCTGCAAACACCGCCATGCTGAAGTCCCACGAGGCCCCGCGCGCGCGCGCCTGCGCAGCCGCCAGCCCTTCCCGGGGCATGCTGGGAGTTGTGGTTCACAGCTGCCGCCCGCCCCACTCTCGGGTTGACTACTTCAATGATGTGCAGGGACTTTCTTTGCTTTCAAGCCCCAGCAAAAATTAGCGTGTTCAAATCAACAGCCTCACTTCAGTCCTTCTTTGTCTTGTGAATGAGAATATTTGTTTCTCTCTGGAGGGGTTCAAATCTCTCAACATCCCTCTTACCATGTAGAAAGTGGCTCATTCGAAATGAACCCGTTACATTTCTGCCACGGACCGGAAGCGCCTTTTAAAGAGTAGTAAAGAATCCGTTTTTCTTTCCTTTCTCCAAAGTCCACAGTTATAAAACGGAATTTTAAATTTAAAATAGACTTCATGGGAAGGTCTGTATGTGTGTGTGACAAATCATAAGACCTCAAAAGAGGATTGCGCAGAGAAGGGTATTTTTGCAGGCAGAACTGGCAGGCGCTTCTCTGTTACCGCTACCAATTTCCACCACAAGATGGCAGGGCTCTCCCTGGGATGGGCGGTTAGCGCCAACATTGGCCTAGCCAGACAAGATTGACAGTCACAAAACTCAAATGTTTTTACAGTTTTCCATCTGAGAAAGGTACAAGGTATATCCCACACAATTGATGCTTCCACTTTTCTGAATTTCGTGTAAATGAATTCTTGAAGATTGGTAGATCAATTATCCGACAACATAAAAGTGTGGAACTATAGTATAGTTTACTGTCAGTGCTTCACAGACTCTCTGCAACAAAGGGCCAGTCTCCTTCTCTCTCCCCTGCAAGTCTGTGGTCTTTTATTCATTACCAGTATGCAGTTCCAACCTTTTGCGACTCTTCAATGTGACATCATCTGAACTGCCCGCTACCCGGCTGAAATAAGAGCAGCCAACTTGTATGTTGGGAGGATGCATCAGAGCTGTAACGCTTCTAAACATTTTCACATTCTCTGTTTACTGATCACAAACAGTACACAAGTAATCTTCTGTCTGTGGACCACACATTGATGTAGTACTCCTTTACTTATTGGTTTCAGTTGATTTCCTTATTGATTTCAGAAGAGAGTTTAAAGAGGAATCTGTCTCTTGTGGAAACATTTTTTTCCTCTTGAATAACTTTAGTAAAGAAGTAGTATTTTGTCTTTTCCAATACTTGATATTTCCTAAGTAAGAACGGAGGAAAATACTACTTCCACAAATAGAACAAGATCAAAAAACAAGCCCATTTATTCATTTATTTATTTATTCACATAAGGGAGTTTATTAAGCAAACAGAGTGTCTCCCTGCGGGGTAAGAGAGAAAATGAGAGGAAAAGAAAGGGAACGAGAAAGGGTGCGTGCAAGAAAGAGTGTGAAAGTGAGGAGGATAAAAAAAGTGAGTAGGGAGAGAGAAGGATGAGGAAAAGATGGCGGGGTAGCTACTGTGAAGCAGTTGAATTGCGCTGGGCTAACAGGGGACCAATAACGGAGAAGGATACTTGCAAGCTGACAGATGAACCAATAGCTAGGTAGGATGTTCACAGACTGACAGTAGTCGGGAGGCGGAGAAAATGGCTGCACTGGAAAGGTGTGGGGTGGGGTAGCAGCTTTGTACATTACATTCCCCCCTTTTCTGTTTTTATAAGAAAATCTTTTGTTCTCCAGTTCTTTCTGAAGCCTTCTCTCCCCTTCCTGCCTAAGTGACTGGGGCTGGTTTTGCAGGTGAGATGTAAAAAGTCTATTTTCCTTCCAGACTTCCCAAGGCAGATGGTTTTCATGGACTTCATTTCCTCAATTTGACTAATCCCTTGTTCTACATTAACTGCCTGTCCCCAATTCTGGCTTCATTCACCCCTCTAATTTTAGGAACTCCTTCACTGCTATAGGGAAAGGGGGTGATGACCAATCTGGCTTCTTTGAGCTGGAAGCGGGCAGCGTGGGGCAAGCAGTTTGGAGTTCCCTTTTTAGAAATCAGGTCAATTGAGGGGTCCATGGTAGAAGTCCAGATGGGGAAGAGCAGGTTGTAAAGGCATCAGGGGATGGATACTTCTATGAGAGAAGAACAAAAAGACATGAGTACTGAAATGAGATTGATACAATGTAAATGTTGCAGAATCTGGAACATGCCAATGAATATCATAAAGATGACAGAAGTCAATAATTCCTCACCAGGGGGGTGGAAGAACTGAGAAGTTGTTCCCATAACAAGGCCTAGCAAAAGCTGGAGAGGACAAGGCCTTTATTTGGGAACTTTAACATTGTCCAGGTTATCAGGAATGTAAACACATCATTTAGTAGAGATCTCTATACTTCTGTTTCTAGCAAACATAGATTAAGCCTACCTGTTTCTTTTTTTTTTTAATTGTAAACAAATGGGATACATGTTGTCTCTCTGTTTGTACATGGCGTAAAGGTGTACCATTTGTGTAATCATAAATTTACATAGGGTAATGTTGTTTGATTCATTCTGTTATTTTTCCCTTCCCCCCACCCCTCCCACCCCTCTTTTCCCTCTATACAGTCCTTCTTTCCTCCATTCTTGCCCCCTCCCTAACCTTAACTCTAACCCTAACACTAACCCCTCCCACCCCCCATTATGTGTCATCATCCACTTATTAGCGATATCATTCGTCCTTTGGTTTTTTGAGATTGGCTTATCTCCCACTTAGCATGATATTCTCCAGTTTCATCCATTTGCCTGCAAATGCCATAATTTTATTATTCTTTATGGCTGAGTAATATTCCATTGCATATATATACCACAGCTTCTTTATCCATTCATCAATTGAAGGGCATCTAGGTTGGTTCCACAATCTGGCTATGGTGAATTGAACAGCTATGCACATTGATGTGGCTGTATCTCTGTAGTATGCTGATTTTAAGTCCTTTGGGTATAGGCCAAGGAGTGGGATAGCTGGGTCAAATGGTGGTTCCATTCCAAGTTTTCTAAGGAATCTCCACACTGCTTTCCAGAGTGGCTGCACTAATTTGCAGCCCCACCAGCAATGTATTGAGTGTACCTTTCTCCCCACATCCTCTCCAACACCTGTTGTTGCTTGTGTTCTGGATAATCACCATTCTAATTGGGGTGAGATGGAACCTTAGGGTGGTTTTGATTTGCATTTCTCTTATTACTAGAGATGTTGAACATTTTTTCATATGTTTGTTGATTGCTTGTAGATCTTCTGTGAAGTGTCTGTTCATTTCCTTAGCCCATTTGTTGATTGGATTATTTGTATTCTTGGTGTAGAATTTTTTGAGTGCTTTATAGATTCTGGAGATTAGTGCTCTATCTGAAGTATGATTGGTAAAGATTTTCTCCCACTCTGTATAAGCCTACCTGTTTCTGTAGGCCTTAAATTGACTAAAACTTCTGACTCTGGCAGTTTCTCTTGGTAGTTATCAGGCACATTTGCCTAAGAATCTCTCTATTGTAGCTTTTAGTCTTTATTCTAGTGGGCTAACACAAGTGTACATCTTAAGTTACATTTAACTATCATTTCTTTTAAATGCCCAAGAATGGCTATATTTTGGTTTTAACTATTTTGCTAGGTGTTCAAGATCAAGCTGGTCAAAGTGACCTGCTCCTGTGTGTTAAAGAGTCAGCTGAGTTCCCACAGGGGTCACTCATAGAGAACTTAAGAGCAACTTCTTAGCTCCATTAGTGCCATTGTTTAGGCAGGGTCTCCAATGAGGTGGCTTCCCTTGGAAGCATTAGGGGTGTCTCCCTTTTTCCATGACCCTCCTCTGCAGCAGGTGCACTGAGTGGCTTTTCATTCTCTAGTGGCCTCATCAATCTCCTTGATCAGGGGGTTGTGTGACCCAACCAGGATTGCAAAGCTCCTTAGAGAAATCCTCTTGTTCCCTGGGTTCAGGCTGACTTTGAGGGAAAGACCCAAATATGAACTTTTCTTGACCTCTGTATTTAATCTCAATCTCTAAGTTTGATCTTAATCATCAAGCAAGCCAGTCTCACTAGTCATAAAGCAAGAGTACTGGGCTTTAACTTCAATATCTATAACTTTAGTTATTTACCCCCTTTTATCTAATTGGGGTCTACATTATCTGTCCTATAGGTGATGGCTTACTATTTCAAGTTAATTTATGGTGTACTTCTGCCAAATATTAATCAGGCAACAGTTAGAGTTTACAAGGAAAATACAAAATGGAATCACCAACAGTAAAACATTCAGTTTGTGCAATAGCTATCTTGAATTTTGGCTGAGTTATATTCTGTTTGAGATCACAGTAATCTTTACAACAAACATCAAACTTTTGAACACAACTTTAAATGAGTTAAAGTCTGGCTTACTTTGGAGCCATTCTAACGTGCAGCAGGGTTGTGAGGCAGAGCCTTATCTCAGGTAAGGCGGGACTTTTCACAAATCTTAGGTAAAATGTTCTAATCCTGAAGCTAATTTTTCCTCTTTTGCCATGACCAGCAATGACCAAATTCTCAAGTTCAGTGAGGGGCAAAGGAGTATTAGAAAATAAAGGTTTATAAACACAGATTTTTGAAGATTAAGCTGAGATCAGATGGAGCTCTGTTCTCTGCTGGAAATGCAGATCTAAAGAGTTATGTCAGCAATCTTTTTATATGTATGTAAGCATTATTCTTTGTTTTCAGGAAAGTTACAGAGACTAGGACATTAACATAACTTTTTTCAGAGCTGCAAAGTGCAATGTTAGGAGCTCTGTGTAGCTCTCAAGGAAGTCCACTGTTCAAAGTTACTGTAAGGTGGGCAGGAACCAGAGAAGGGAGCTGATGAAACACTGGTTATCTAGCAAAAGAATTCCTGTCTGCCGAAGAGCTGTGTGCCTGAGATCAATGTACTGCCACACAGTTAGGCATCTTGTGCCCCTGCCCAGGAGCACTCCCAGGCACCAGGCATGCCACAGCCATGAGGTCATCAGAGACCCCAATCTCAGTCACTGTTGTCCCATTTTTGCTACTGCGCATTACACTCTTTCTTAAATGTCATTTTAAGAAGTTTACATATATTGACTCCTGAGTCTATATGAACACTAGTTAACACAATTTAACATTATATCTAAAACATGAATTAAAGAAAGGCTGAGAGCGCTTTTAAGTTTCCTTTTGTGTGGCAAAGTGGTAAAATGCTTTCATGCTTAACCTGTAAACAAATCAGGCTCTCAATAATTTTTAGAAATACATTTAACAAATTTTATATATACTCTATTGATGACAGGTCCTATATAGAACATTAAATGATGACTTTAAAATTACCATTACAGACAAGTTTAATTTGGAGAATAGCAGCTTGATAAATTTTCTGCTTTAAAGGCTTATATACCTGGAAAATATGAACACATTTAATATACAAAGAATAATGTTTTTAAGTATGTTACTCCATGGAATAACTTTGTAAATTAATTAGATGTCTCTAACAAACACATTGAGTAATCCCATACATGTCAACTCTAACTTACTCATCTTACTGTAAAAAAATCAAGATATCAGACAAGTGTACCAACAGTATTTGCCATCTCTTTCCTATTGAAGAAAAGTCCTAGAAAAATTGATGTTAGACTTTTTAGAAACATCAAATTTTATTAGTGTGAGCACCTAGAGACTTGTGAGTTAATTTTAAAAACATTTTACTTCTATTAGTTTACCCAATTTAAATTGAACCTCTTTAAATCACGTGAATTAAAAATATTTGGATCCATTTTTAAAATTTTAATTTTTATGCATGCTTATATTTAACACAAAAGCAAAGGCCTTGTAATATTTATATCCATTGCAATGTAACAGATGTTCAAAAATAACTCTAGAGTTGGATAAAAAGAACTGATCAAAAATCATTAACCTAGGTATGTAGGATCAAAGTTGTGAGCTCAAAAATATAGCACTTAAGAAAAACAAAAGTCCTGAAAGAAAAATGATAATGGTCATTAATTATAGCATGAGAAAATGAGAAAGAGAGAAGAGGTAAAAGGGAGAAAAGTATTCTGAGTTGCTGCCCAGGAGAAATTCAAAATGGACACTTTCTTTCCTTGGGTTTGAGGCTGGCCTCCCACTGAGTATTCTGGCTTCCTCCATTTACATTTTAATGTAAGTCTTAACTGAGATTTGGATCTGAAAGGGGCTAAAATGTTCTAGCAGAAACTTGATGCTTAGGGCATATTAACCCTTTTTCCTAGTTAGTAATTAATTCAGGTTTGGATGCAGAAAATTGTCAAGCAATTATCTCCCACTACTTGGGGAGATGGGGCTGCTTATATTATACTTCTTACTGGGACATGCCACTGATGGTTGGGCTGGTTACTCCCTCCACACCGGCGTATGTGGGATCTCGTGGCAGGAGGACTAGGTGGGCTGAGCCGGGGAATGGAAGCAGAAACAGAAAGGGGTAAAGGAGATGGAGAAGCAGGGGAAGATGGAGAAGCAGGGTCTGGAGGCGTTTGAGTCTGCAGGAAGAGCCAAGAAGCAAGAAAGAAGAGACTTGAAGATAAGGAATCCCTTTTCATCTGCCCACTCGCTCACGGAAGCTGTGTGCCATTACACAAACGGATTTTGATGGCTTTAAGTTCCGGGGTCGGGTGAAGGGTTCCCAGGGTTGAATCTGCCAGATTGGAGGACCCAGATTCCATGATGGGGACTGATACAACCAAGTCTGTGGCCAGGGCGTCCCGAGGCCACAGAGTAGTGGACTGGAGACGAGAAGGCGGCACATAGATGGTGTCATCACACAAACATCAATATGCATCAATATGGGGCCAGGCAAAAGCCAAGAAGAGTTGAGGTCCTGATATCAGGATTTTCAATTGCGAATGCAAGTACGAGATGAGCCTCAACCCTGAGAGAGATCTCCACCTTAAAATCAGGAATCCACCCAGCAGATAAGACCAACTATAGGGGCCTACTGTAATTATAAAAGTTGTGGCTGGGGGTACCCCCACCCCTCAGCCACCTCGAGAGCCCCGGACACTCGACGGTCACTTCTCAGGTCAACAGAGGTGTGTTTAAGTGGTCTATAGTGGGGACCCGTCTAAGGGAACTTAAAAATCTTAAGTCAGGTGCTGCATGCAAAAAGCTGAGTGTTCAGGTGAACGGAAGGTGGGGCTGTGTCCGGGGGGCACTGGGGCTCAGATGGGGTTCCATTAGCTTAAGAGACAGTGGAAGATCCCATCCCGAGTCGCAGCACCAATGTAAGGGATCCCACGGAAACCATGCTGTACACAGGACATCACATAAGGGAGTTTATTAAGCAAACAGAGTGTCTCCCTGAAGCGTAAGAGAGAAAATGAGAGGAAAAGAAAGGGAATGAGAAAGGGCACGTGCAAGAAAGAGTGTGAAAGCCAGGAGGATAGAGAAAGTGAGTAGGGAGAGAGAAGGATGAGGAAAAGATCACCCATTGATTTTTGTCAGAAAAATATGTTGGGGGCTGTGCCATGTTGGCGGCCCCAGGATGGCACCTGATCACATTGGCAGCGAGGAGGTTAATTGACATAAGCACACTCAGGTGATTTTCTCGTCCACGCACACAATGTATGCGCATGTGTTCTCGAGCCCTAATTGCCTGCTCCGATCGCCGCCTAATCTTTGCGTAAGAGGTGTGGCCCTGCTCTCCGCCTCCTGGAGGTGATATAAGCGTAGGCAGAGCTAGACAGACACAGCAACCATTAGAAGCAGCCAGAGGGAAAAACACGCACAGCAGCCCATTACCAGAAAAGCAGTAGCAGAAGACACGTGGCGCGGCAGTAGCCAGAGAAGAAGACACGCCACAGCTGCCATTAGCAGAAAAGCAGGAGAAGGACACACGTGCGAGTAGGGGCAGCGGCGGAAGGCAGATCGCGGAACGGAGAGACGCCTGTCTTTCTTTCAAAGTTTCTCTCTTAAGCAAAGTCTCTTTCTCTCTGATAAGCGGGGTCTCTCTCTCCTCTCAAAGCAAGTAAACCTCATTTCCTCTATCCTCTATGAACAAGCAAGAAAGCAGCGCACCAAAGAGAAAGATAGAAGTGCCTCAGTTTCCACTCCACCACCCATAAGACCCGTGCAAGTTGTTGCTGCAGGCGGTGACAAATATCCACGGATTTTGGAACCACAAAGAGCCAGCGACGAAAATATAGTGTAAATTTTTGTGGGCATGTACAGGCATTTGCCCATATGATCACAAAATCTAGGCAAATCATAAATAGGACCAACGTGTAGTGAAAGTGTTTAAGATGACAATTTAATTATTCGATGTCAGCATTAGACTTAAAGCTGCCTTCTTTCTTTGAAAGTTGTGGTGCTATTGCTGTGGACTGCACCCTTTAGCTTTCTTTTTCCTTTGAACTTAAATGAAGAAAAGAAAGATCAAGAAATAAAGTGAATAGTAAAAATCATTACACACTATACTAAGGGTCAACCAATCTGCAAAGTACCATGTGTGTATACATCTTACTAATTTTCAAAGCATCTAGGTGTTGAGTACCATTTTTTAAAAAATCAACATCCAATCTAAAAAATGTAAAGTTTAGGTAATAAGGTGGTTGGAGGGAGTTTGGTTCAGTTCTTGCCTGGTATACTTCTGAGCAAAGTTAGCAGAGAGGAAGAGTTGTGGAGGAAGAATGATGAGAAACAAAGGAAGAAGATAAGGGAGGACTAAAGGCCAGAGAAGAGGAGACGAAAGGGTGAGCAGAGGGGAAGAGGGAAGGAAAGGAAGGAGGTGGAAGAGCTCCTTGCAGGAGCAGGAAGAGGAAAAAGACAGGATGAGAAGGAGGAAGTGAGCAAGGGAGAGGGGTCAGAAATCATCCTGGAGATGTGACTGAGACAGCGGGGATCTGGAGTTTGAAGACAACCCGGGAAACCTCAGACTGCAAGGCAACAGTACCATACAATCACTGTAAGTATTCTCACAACAGGCCATGAGAAATATATTGTTATTTCTGTTGTATCAAGAATTCCTAGGTTCAGAAAAGATGACTATCAGGTGGTTTCCTCTTCCATGGAAGCTTAGAAAGAAGGCGACTTTCTTTTTTCTTTCTTTCTTTCTTTCCTTCTTTCTTTCTTTCTTTCTTTCTTTCTTTCTTTCTTTCTTTCTTTCTTTCTTTCTTTCTTTCTTTCTTTTTCTTTCTTTCTTTCTTTTTCTTTTCCCTCCCTCCCTCCCTCCCTCCCTCCCTCTCTTCCTTCCTTCCTTCTTTCTTTCTTTCTTTCTTTCTTTCTTTCTTTCTTTCTTTCTTTCTTTCTTTCTTTCTTTCCTTCTTTCTTTCTTTCTTTCTTCTTTTTGTATCCAAAGTAAACAAAAAAAGTAAAGTAAATCTTCCCTGAAGACTTTGCTTTATTGGACTGACCCATAGATGTTGGTTAGTCTTTAGTCTTCTTCCCCTTTCATATGGTTCATTCTTCCTGGGTGGGCCAAGAAGCCACTAGTTCAGTGTCCTCTTGTGGCTTAAGGCTGAGGAGGAGCCAGGCATGAAAGCACCATTTTAACATGATTTGCCAGGCATGTTGGGAGCACTAGGCAGGGTTTTCTGTCCCAGATTGAGGAGGAAGTTTGGAAGACTTGGATGGAGAAAAGGATGATTTCCTGGAAAAAGTAATGCTTAAATTTTACTGCATGGAGTTGAGAAGTTACATGATGCTGAGGTCTAGGGTGCATCAAAGCAGGTGGTGCTTAGTCAAAAATCATTAACTGAATAAACAAAACCAAGACTTCTGTTCAGCTTCATACCCATGTCAGTACAATTGCAGCACTATTGGATTATTAAATTATGTAATGATTTAGCCAGGAAGTCACTGAACTATGCATATGCTGCACTGGCATGATGTGCAGCAACTCAAAATCATCCTCTTCTATCCCAAATGATGGGGCATTTATAGGAGCTCTTGGGGAGGCTGAAGAAAAGATTCCTTTCTTCTAGGCAGATATTACATTTGATCTAATTACCACATAGCTGGGAAGTCTGTGAAGTCAAGTATGTTCCCAACCTTTCCCAGAGACCCTGAAAAAGCTATCAGAGGACTTGCCCTGAGACCTAAACCTAGAACCCTGCTGGGACTCTCACATCACTCAAGGAGTAATTCTTCCTTCACATTCTTGCCTTCCCTCAGAAACTTCTGTTATTGACCTGGTGTCATTAATAATGAGGTCAGTGATAATTTTCTCACTTTATGTGCTGGAGTAGTCTACCCCTGTTTATAGTGTTAGAGGCTTTTTTGCCCAAGTGTGATTAAGATGAAAGTGAAGTATTTTTTGAAAGCAAAGTATTTTTATACCTATGTTAATGTTAAAACTTGGAAAATGACAGATGAAGACCTGTATGTTATAAAAAATTGGCATGAGAACATGCTATGATTATGAAAAGAGAGGTGATTCCTACTTCTTTAAGATGCATAGTATATATACTCATGATTAAAAAAAAATACAACTTAAAAAGAGAAAATCAAAGGAAGAACTATGGTGGTATGTGGGAAAGATATATGATGATAATCTTAGTGGGTGAAGAGAAAAGGATTGAAATTTTAACAGTTTTTTTTTTTTTTTGATGCAAGTAAAATAAGTAATGATATTAGGATTCTCAAGAGAAACAGAACCAGTAGTGTGGGGTGTGTGTGTGTGTGTATGTGTGTGTGCATGTGTATGTGTTATAAGGAATTAGCTGAAGTTATTATGGAGGCTGATGAATCCCAAGATTTGTAGTCAGCAATCTTGGCAACCTAAGAGAGTTGATGGTGCAAGCTCCAGTCTGAGCCCAAAGACCTGAGAACCAGGATTGCTGATGGTGCAGTTCTGGTCCAGGCAAGGCAGGAGGCAGAAGACCCAGGAAGAGCTGACATTTCCGTTGAAGTCTAATGGGCAGGGAATAGCTAATATTCCAGCTCCAGGGCAGTCAAGCAGGAGGAATTTTCCCTCTTATTGAGGGAATTCTCTTTTCATTGTACTCATCTTCAACTGATTGGATGAAGGCCATAGACCTTAAGGAGGTCAACCTGCTTTACTCAGTCTACTTATCAAAATGCTAATCTCATCCCAAAATGCATTTACAGTTGCATCCAGAATAATAATAATAGCTATGTATCTGGGCCTCCAGGGGTGAGTTAAGTTGACAAATAAAATTAACCATCACAGTGATACTGTTGTGTATTAAGTGAAAAAAAAAAATATTGCTCAGAAAACAAAAGCTTTTCACTGCAGACAAGCTTACAAAGAATGCTTATTGAAGGTAAAAGAAAGAATAGGTCCCAAATGGAAACTAGCGTTTACAAACGTGATCGTTTAAGTTCTATTGCTTAGTGTATTGTAATATGGCTTACTACTTGCTGGAAAAATTACATGAAAAAGCTCATTTATTTCTGGCATTTTTCATTGCAGTTGGTAAGTGAATAGATACCTAAAAGCGATTTGTGTTGTTGAGAATTTTAACACGACTAAAAATCTTTTGGGAATTGTGCTCCAAAAAGGCATGACATTAGGAAGCAGCTTATTTTTGTGTAGGGAGAACAGTTTTGAGAATTCTAAAGTACACTTGTCAGAATTGGTAACCATGACTACAGATCAGATTTTTACAGGAGTCAGGGTTCACATCAGACTTATGAAACATAAGCACAATGTGTCCAGATTATTTTTGTGTCCAGATTTTGTTAAGACACAAATTTTAGCTAATTTATTATACCACTGACCAAAAACTACGCTAAATTTAAAAAACATACAAATAAAGAGCTAAGGCATTAACCACAGCTCACACATAATTCATGTTCCAAATATCTATAGTGGATGCTGAGCAAAGTCTATACAGTTGAAAGAAATTTACTTATAAATGTCATCAAAGATAAAATCTTCAGCTCAGCAAACCTCTGAAGAATGAATGAAGGATTTGATTCTTTCGGTTGATGGTATATAACCCCTTTAAATACTCCAAATAGTCTCCTTTTCAAAGAAATATACAAACTGATTTGTTTATATATAGTAAAATTGTATCTTTGGGAAACTCATCTGATTAGGAATAATCTAACCCATTTTCTGCAGTGCAAATGGTTTCTAGATGAAACCATTTGCAAATTATGTACTAATTATCAAATTAGTTCATAATGAAAATTATGGACTAACTTCATGTTGTAGCACTAAATTGTGGAGTTAAAGACTATGGTCAATAATGTGAAAAGAGAGCCTAAAGAGGAGAAGAAAATCTTTTCCACACACACTTCAGACAGAACACTAATCTCCAAAGCTTATAAAGAACTTAAAAAACTTTACACCAAAAATACATAGAACCCAGTCAATAAATGGCTAAGGAACTGGACAGACACTTCACAGAAGAAGATATACAGCTGATCAACAAATATATGAAAAAGTGCTCATCATCCCTAGTAATTAGAGAAATGCAAATTAAAACCACTCTAACTCCAATTAGAATGGCTATTATCAAGAACATAAGCAATAATAAGTGTTGGCATGGATGTGGGGAAAAAGGCACAGTCATACATTGCTGGTAGAGTTGCAAATTGGTGCAGCCACTCTGGAAAGCAGTGTGGAGATTCCTCAGAAAACCTGGAATGGAACCACCATTTGACCCAGTAATCTCACTCCTCAGTTTAAACCCACAAGACTTAAAATCAGCATACTACAGTGATGCAACCACATCAATGTTCATAGCAGCTCAATTCACAATAGCTAGATTGTGGAACCAACCTAGATGCCCTTCAACAGATGAATGGATAAAGAAATTGTGTTATATATACACAATGGAATATTACTTAGCCATAAAGAAGAATAAAATTATGGCATTTGCTGGTAGATGGATGAAGTTGGAAAATATCATGCTAAATGAAATAGGCCAAGCCCAAAAAACCAAAGACCAAATGTTTTCTCTGATAAGTGGATGACGATAAATAACGAGGAGGAGTGGCAGGGGGATAAGAAGAATGAAGGAACTTTGAATGGTATACAGGAAAATGGGGTGGGAGGGGTTGGGGGACGGAAAGATAGTAGAATGAAACAGATAGTATTAGCCTATGTATATATATGATTACATGAATGTGCATCTACATTGCGTTCAACTATAGAAATGAAAAGTTGTACCCCATTTGTATACAATGAATCAAAATGCAGTCTGTAAAAATAAAAAAAAAATTAATTAAAAAAAAGGTGAAGTGGACCACTGTTACAAAAATCCATCCTACTGCTGTGTATAATTAAAGAGAACAACAAAAAAGAATATACAGAAAAAACAAATAAACTACAAAAAAAAGACTATGATCCAAAAAAGTACTCAGATTTGACCCTTTGAACTTTATGATCAGATTGCTTAATTTTGTATTTTAATTACTACAATTAGTGTGAATGAAAATTGCAAAGGGAGGTTTTTAATTGCAGTACATAAAAATAAAAATATTGGAATACAAGAATTTTACCAATATCTTGCATTATCTTTACCCTAATTAGAGATTAGCAAACTGTGGTCCAAGGGTCCAAGGGTTCCAGTCTGCCACGTTTTCCTATGGCTTGCAGGCCAAGAATCATTCTTACATTTTTAAATGGTTGAAAAATACTTTTAATGTCATATAACAAGTAATGCCAACCATGAATTCATTCATTATCAGTTCCATGGATTTTTTTTGTCAGAAACAGAAGTTGACTATCCTGGTTTGCCCTACCATATATTAATTCAGTGGTTTAGGAGGGGTAAAGTTTTATTTTGATGTTTCAAATTTAGTTGGAAGATTGATTTTTTATTTTCAGAATGAGAAGAATCCCACTCAACCACTATCCTCAAACGCTCAATGACTTCAGATATAAGTTTTGTTGTAGATTTGATAATGTTGCATGACGCATGCAACGTAAAATTACAAGGTAAAATGAGATAGGGATTTAGGATGCAGAGAGAGATATACTGAGTCTTGGAGGAAATGGTCATGAGCCATTGAGATGCAGAGAGCATTCAGGAAGAATTGTAACTTAGTGACATGCTCTTGGCTCACATCTTTATAAAATGAGGGAAATGCCCAAACACAGGGAAAACTGGTGTAAGATCGTGTGTTTCCACCTGACTCTACCTCCACTCGGGCCTCTAACTACTGGTCCTCTATAAATATTGGAGCCACAACCCAAGCAGGGACTTCTCACTCTTGAAGTAGCCTCCATTCTCCCTTTCCTGTTCATCTACTTCCTAAATAAACCTCTGCCTATGCCTTTGTCTGGTAAGATCTGAAATTCTTTTCTCTCAGGTGTGTCAAGAACTCTGCTGGCCCTGAATTGAATTCCGCTTGTCTTCTGGGAGGGAACTCCTTGGACCCTTCAGAGATATCTCTTCTCCCATGACAAAACAATACATATTTGTTAAACATTTCAGTAGCAACTAAGTTGTTTGAACCACAAATAATGCTAATATATTTTCCCTGTGCTATTAAAGTGCTATTAAAGAAATGAGATTTCCATTTTCACACAAATTTGCAAAGAATATTTTTTTCTCAGCTGAAACAACAGTTCCAGCAATGTTTTTTGGACCTTGACCTAAGAGCAAAGAAAATTTCAAGAATCCAAAATTCACTTAATTGTGTAATGGAGGAGTTTCTACCTAGCCTTACATTGGAAGTGACTAGTTGACAATATAATGACGTGTTAAATTTCAAATACTGAGAGAAGAATCTAATAGAATTCTATAAATGCCTTCCAAGTTATGAATGCTTTCAGTTAAAATCATATGCTTGATGTCAACTGATGAATGAGTAAATGAAATATGGTGTATCTTTATACTGGAAGATTATTCAAGCATAGAAATAATAAAGTACTACTACATGCTTCAACACAGACGAACCTTGAACACATCTTGTCACATGAAAGAAACCAGATGCTTAAGACCACATATTACATCATTCCATTTATACGAAATGTCCAGAACAGGCAAACCCACAGAGACAGGAAGTAGATTAGGGGTTGCCAGGGCCAGGAGTTGGGGTGTAGGAAATGGAGAGTGACTGCCTAATGGGTATAGAGTTTCTCTTTATCATAAAATAATGTTCAATGTTCTGGAATTACCTGGTGGTGATGGCTGACAATTTGGTGAATATATTTAAAACCACTGAATTGCACATTTTCAAATAGTTATATGAATTTTATGTCAATAAAGGTCATCTGCTTTTGGACTGATATCAGTATGTGGTAGTACCTATATTTGTGAAAAGGCTCTCTCAAAGATGAACTATGTAAAATTTCATTAGAGTATCATTAAGAAACAAATATTTCCAATTGATTTGATGATAGAATACTAACTTTGAACACCAATTAAGCAAATTGTTGTCCTCTGAAAATGAATTCCATTCTTCTCCTCAGTACACTTGTTTTCACAAAAAATTGTATTTGACTATTATTATATTTTGAATTTTGTGAAGAGATATATAAGAATTATTGCCAATGGCTGGGGTTGTGGCTCAGTGGTAGAGCGTTTGCCTACCATGTGTGAAGCATTAGGTTCAAACCTCAGCACCACATAAAAATAAACGAATAAAATAAAGGTCCATCAACATTTAAAAAAAAAGAACTATTGTCAAGTTCACAAAATCATGTCACTGCAACATGATTTTAATTGTGTTCCATTTTACAGTTAGAGAATTGGATATCTTATTTAAACATAGTTTGGGGTTTTATTAGCCGAGAATTATTTTCTTGAATATAAAAATCAATTGTGCAAAGAATCTATTCATTTTCACAAGTATTTATATCTCTGCACAACAGTCTTCAGTTATGAAAATGAACAAAACTAGCTATTGCTTCTAGTTGGAGGATTCAAGGCAGAATTTTGTACTGAATGTAATAATGCAAAATAGTAATAATAATAATAACACAACAAAACAATCTCTGCACTTCATTTTGGTTCAGGATAAAAAAGTATTAAGTTTCCAGTCTAAATTTAAAAAAATGCTGAATTACTTTTTTAAAAAGAGCTAAATATTTTATTTCCCATGTTGTGCATTTCCAGTTTAAAATGTAGTCTACATCATGGTCTCTCCACAGCACTACCGACAACTGGGGTCAGATAATCTTGTTGCAGGGGTTTGTTCTGTGTATGTAGAATATTTTGGAGCATCTCTCTCTTCTACCTACCAAATACCAGTAGTATCCTTCTCACTGTGCCAACTGAAGATGTTTCTGGACATTTCTAAATGCCTTGGAGGGCAAAATCCCAGGCCCAATAACGTTAAAAGTGTTCATGTGAGGTCATTGATGGGGTATTGATTTTTTTTTAAAGGGATATTTCAGAAAGCCGGATGGGATGGGAAAGAAAAAAATTCTGATTATAGAGAAGATGTGGTTTAGCTTTCTTCAGGTATTAAGGACCTCAGGCAGGTGGGAAAACCTATTGGGGAATGGATGCTCCATGTACCTAGGGAAGATAGGGCCTTAAACCTAAGTGTGCAGCCTCAGCTGTGCGACTGACGCCTCTGAAGGGCAGAGGAACCAAAGTGCTGCATTGTGGGGCTGCGTCACTTTGTGCAACAATGAGGAACAGTGCATCTTCCTGGAATATTCTGCTTTGGGTAAGACCCCAGGTCCATCATGCAGTGTAGGGGCTTGGGTAGGGGCATAGGAAACCCCACTAATGACTAGAGTTGAATTTGCCATCAGATAGGCAGGATGGGAGTTTAGGGTCATAATTAATTTGATTTTAGAAAATAACATGACACTGCCTACACAGAGTAAAACTCATACCTTGCGAGGCACACAGATTTTTTTTTATAAGCCACTCTAGCAGGTCTACTCTTACCATTTTCAATGTGTTTTACACTACACAGATATGATGAATTCCACATGTTTAATGGCATCATGCTCTCCTCGATTTGTCTGAAGTACTTTTGGCTTCAGCTGAAATGTTAGCTCTGTGAATTTTTTGGTTGTTGTAGGCAGAGTTAATGCCTCTTTCCTCTGGACTTGTATGTCTTCGGTTTATTCCTATAAGAGGTTTTTCATATTGCACTGTAATTATTTACTTCTCCATCTCTTTCACCAGGCATTAAACACCTACAGAGCTGAGAACATGCCTTATTTATCCACCCCTAGGACTTGCATACTGCCTATTAATATGTAGCTGGCACATGTTTATTCAATGACCGAAAGAATGAATCAGGTATAGTTATGCCTCAAATTGGAAGCATAAATATGATGGCAATTTGTGTGTGTGTGTGTGTGTGTGTGTGTGTTTGTGTGTATGCTGGGGATTGAATTTAGGACCTTGTGCATGGTAAGCATATGCTCCACCACTGAGCTCTACATCTAGCCTGGCAATTTTCATTTCAAATATTATTTTCAAGACTACAGAAGGATTCCCCCAATCCAAAAAGCTTTAGAAAATGTAGAAAAAGATGCATCCTAATTCTTCAACGAAAGCCTTTCTTTTACTTTGATAATCTTTAGATACTACACATCCCTGTAATTCCAGTGGTTTGGGAGTCTGAGACAGGAAGATCAAGAGTTCAAAGCCAGCCTCAGCAACTTGGCAAAGAACTAAGCAACTCAGCCAGACCCTGTTCCTAAATAAAATCTAAAAAAGGGCTGGGGACATGGCTCAGTGGCTAAGTGACCCTGGATTCAATCCCAGGTACCAAAAAATAAAAACAAATAAATACCACTCATTCCTTTAGCTTCTGTTTCAGTTGATGACTACCCTTTTGAGTGAAACTACTCCAAGTGTTGTTTATCCTCTGTGTTGCCATTTTCTCTCTTTTCAGTTCTTGAGTCCATTTCATCACCTTTATCCTTACCACTCTCCTGAAATAACTCTTGGCTTATTTGACATTTTCTCTCCTCCTTGAAACATGCTCTTCCCTAGACTTCAGGCATCCCTTTTCTCTTGAAGATCGCCTCTCCTCATTCTTTATTGGTTCTTTATCTCTCTCTGACCATAGAATGTTGGAACATCCTGGGGTTAAATTCTCACTCTTCTTTTGTTTAGTCAGTTTTTTTTTTTTTTTTTTTTTTTTTTTGTTTTGTTTTGTTTTTTTTCTGCTGTGACCAAAGGAGGAAAAGTTTCAAGTTTATTTAGGGCTCGCAGTTTCAGAGGTCTCAGTTCACTGATGGCCGACTCCATTCTTCTGGGCCTGAGATGTGGCAGAACATCATGGTGGAATAGCATAGAGGAGGAATGCTGCTCAGAACAAAGCAATCGGGAAGGAGAGAGAGCTCTGCTCACCAGGGACAATATATAAACCCCAAAGCCACACTCCCAATGACCTACTTCCTCCAGCCATACGGTACTTGCCTCTATTACCATCTAGTTAATCCATTTACGTGTATTAATGAACTGATTAGTTTAAAGCTCTCATAACCCAATTATTTCACCTCTAAACTTTCTTGCATTGTCTCACACATGAGCTTTGGGTGACAGCTCATATCTAAACCATAACATCTTCTCTGTCTACCCTTTCTCTTGAGATAACTTCCCTTAAGCTTGTACTTGCTGACATTTCCACTTGGATATATAATAGGATCTTGAATTTAATCTGTCCTTTTAAAAAAGAACTCCTGAAACAATACCTGATTTGCATTTGACATTTAATAATTAATGGTGACTTAACTAATGAGTGACTGATACTTTTATGTATTTTTCTTTAAATTGAGAAACTTAATCTTCCTTTTCACTAGACATCTCAGGTTTGGACTGTGGATTCTGACAATGTCCAATTTGTTTCTTGACAAAAGCTTTAGGTGGAAGATACCTTCGTGGAATTTGCATTGCCAAGCAGATTCTCCACTAGAGGGTGTGCAGGCATCACTTATATTTCAAGAACAGTAAGAAAATTATTCAGTAATTAATAAAATATATAAGTGCTCTTGGATGTATCTGTTCTCTGATTTTCTATTTATTTTGTTTGGAGGAAAAAATAGAAAGGCTACACTTATGAATGAAAATTTTCTAAGTGGAAGGAAATAAAGAAAAAAGTACATTTTAATTTTAGTCAGTTTAAGGAACAATACAAATGAAAGCAGCATGATTACATGCATATTGTAAATTAAAACAAAACTCACAATGTAGGTTGAGGCATTATTTTAAAACATGAATTAACTTTTTTGGTAATAGGCATTATTACATACCCAATTAATTAAAAAAATGTTTATTAAATACTTAGCATGTGGCAAGAATAAGAAAATACCCCTGCCTTTGAAAAGTTCAGTGTCCGGGGGTGAGGGGGGAAAAGTCAAATATTTAGCACAAAGCAATAGTAAGTACTACAAGAAATATGTGTAAAAAGTGCTTTAAAAGTCTAGGAAAAGTAATACCAGCTGTGGTGATGGAGATTGTCACAGAGAAGAGGACATTATTTTCATGTCCCAGACTAACTGCTTTTATCCAAACTGAGTCTTGAAAATGTCTCTGCTCACAGATTTAAGTTCCTGTCTCTAAGATATATGTTCTGTTCTATGCTATTGCTCCAGTCCCACTAATAGCCACAGGGTAGTATTTGGACATACTTGGATTATTTTATACCATAATATTTGTATTGGTTGAGCATCCCTAATTTGAAAATCTGAAATTTGAAATGCTCCAAAATCTGAAACTTTATGAATGTCTAAATAATGCCACAAACTGCTGTCAAAAATGCAGGTGTATGAAAACATTGTATGAAATCAATTTCAGGTTATGTATACAAGGTATATATGAAAGAAAGAGATTTCATGTTTAGACTTGGGTTCCATTCACAAAATATTATCAATATACAAATAACCCCAAATCTGGAAAAGTCTGAAATACAAAGAGGTACTCCACCCTTACCATGTAGCACAGTGCCTCTTAATATGTATCTGGTGCATGTTTATTAAATGACTGAAAGAATGGATAGTATAATTTCTCATTATGGATATGGAAATATCCCCAAATCTGGAAAAATCTGAAATTGAAATAGGAAACACTTCCGGTCCCAAGTATTTTGGATAAAAGATACTCAACCTGTACCACATCTATCTAAGCATTTGTGTGTGTGTGTGTTTGTGCATGTGTATTACTGGGGATCTAACCTAGGGCCTCACATATGCTGAACAAGTGCTCTACCAGTGAGTTACATCCTAAGCCCTTTTGCTTTTTATTTTGAGACAGGGTTTCCCTCAATTGGCTTTGAACTTGCAATCCTCCTGCCTCAGCCTCCCAAGTAGCTGAAATTATAAGCATGGGTCACCCTGCTTTGCAGCATTTTAGTTTTTATAGTCTTTTGTCATCTTGATCAGCACAGTCAGAGGACATTCAGATGATTAGTTGAGTGAGGGAATGGGGTAAACAAATGAGGGACTGAGAAGTGAAAGAATAGCCCCGTAGGAAGTCGGCTGCTCTGGGCATGGGAAGTTATTTGAACCCCGGCAAACAGGAAGGACATCCGCATGCCTGACTGACTAGATAGTTGCCAACGAACCCTATGGCATAGGAACCTTTATTTTACTTAAGCTCCTTAAGTAAATCTAGATTGTCAGAGCGTGCTGGTTTATGGGCAAATAAACTATCCTAAGCTTACATCCCATGGATGGGCATGTGTGGGTTTGCATAGATATGATTAAGCATATGCATTTAGATGAGCTATATGAGTACCTAGAGGGAAGAAGGGCTTATAAAAAGATGATAATTCATGTTGTAGGACTCTGCTTCTCTTCTGCACTCCCCCAGAGCAGTTTTGGGAGAAGATTGCCAGTTGGAAACATTAGAAAGCTATATTCTCAGGTGCCCTCACTGACAATTTTATGAAAATACTGTTACAGGCAACGAGAATCTAGATGAGGATTTGTACTTTTTAAAGCAGTAGTTTTTTTTTTTAATGAAAGAAATAAACGGGATAAAAACCAAACTCATGATTTGATTTAGATGCCAACACTTCACTTATTACCTCCAGCATAACTGTGCAAGAGTAGGGAGGCAGGGGAAGGAATGAAGGGAGCAACACATTGATAAGGATTTTAAAACACCAGGAAAAGAGGGCAAAGGGATCAGCAAATTTAGATGATGTTTGATACTTTATGAATATCTTGCAAAGCTCTATCTGTTTTCCTCTGTGGAAAAAGCATGGAAAAGTATACGTGAGGTTTTAGCATTTTTATAAGGACCCAAATGTTTTGTTAGTGAAGGCTAGAGGGAAACACAAAGAATTCCAGATTATTCTGTCAGGATAGCAGAATAATACAATGATAGATGAAATTTAAAGTCAAAATAAGCAAGGTAATGCTGTAGAAGCTAAGATTTTCAGTAACTATGTTTATGCATTGTGACAGCTTATAAATTAAAAATCTAGCAACTCTAAAGAAATATACTTGGCTATCACTAGGGATAATGGAATAGAAGTGAGTGTTCTATAAAAGGGGAGTTTGGACCCAGTGCTATGTTGACAATGGAAGAGAAAGTAGTATTTTATGATGATTTGGTGTGTTTATATGTCATATAGTTTAAAAGTTGTTATGGTCTTTTGTTACAGTAGCCTGAATGGACTAAATCAAAATAAAAGCAAGAATTGGAAGCTCCTATGAAATTTAAGTGGGTAAGCATTGGTAAGAGTGTAGATAGAAGATTATATTGACTACAGATTCAAATAAAAATAAGAGTATTAGTTTTCAAAATCACTGTATAATTCATTAATGTGGAACATTATTTCAAAGAGCCAGGATTGAATATTTATGCTGATTAGGGTACTCAAAGGAAAAAAAATGAGCAAAGTCAAAGTAAGTTAAAATGAGTTAAAAAGTTAAAATGAGAAAAGTCAAAGAACCTTTGGAAATGTACCACTTTAAGGAACTTTTAAGAGGCCTGAAGACAACTCTAAACCTCAGAAGCAAAAATTGAGACATTTCAACGTAATAACATGGTCTTGGACAAATTTAAACTTCTCCCTGCCTCTATTTCCTTTCCTGTATAGAATGGTGAATAATGATGCCTTCCAGATACAGATTATGTTTCTTCTGTTTGAGATTAAATACACAAGTAAGGTTGAAGAAACTTCCCCGTCATTTCCTTAAATATTAAATCATATTGCTTTGTGGCCTGGACATTAACTTTCACTTTTCCTCTAACTCAATGGATCCTTTTCCTCATTCCAAGCAAAGAAGAGCTTAATTGATGATAGTAGTGAAGGAGTTGTGAATACTGGGTTCTTCTTTCTGCCCATTTTTTTCTTCAATGTGTAGAGGGAAGAATATAGGCATATTAATCACATAAGCCTGGGTTTGAAACATAATTATCACTTGCCAGTTGATTGCAATAACAACTGTTTCTTTATCTGCAAAAATAGGGCTACTACCCACCTTGACAAATGAGAGTATTATTCAGTACTCAGATCAATACACTTTGAGGTGTTTGTTCCTTTTCTTCTTATTTATAATCCGCTAGGGCCTAACTAGAAAAGAAAACAGATCTGATTATTTTTGGAGTCTTAAACTAAAGAAATCACTGCTGGCTTCCAATAAAACCTTTAAACAAAATGGAACGAAGCAAGTCTCACAAATAATAAAAATCAGACACTCTGACAGGGTTTGAATACCAAAGGGGATTTTAGGCAATAGGTATTAAATCAACATACACCTCCAGGATTCTTCCGCAGAACATTATAACTGGTCATTTCTTTGCTTGTGTACAAGATTTCTAGATTGTCATAGGAGAATTAACTCTCATTTCAATCTATTAGGTTTTGAAGTCTGAAAATAAAGGCAACCAGGGTCTATTTTCAGGGCTGAGCCCTGTCTCTAGATGCCAAGAAGATTAGTCATAAAGGGTTATATTATAACCCCCGTGGAGGCTCTTGTTCAGAACCCCCCAACTCCTTTTGGTGCAAGGGCCTCAAGGCATCCCCCGCCCCCTTCTTCCTTCCTCTTGGTCTAAGTTCCTACTTCTACCCCATTTGGCAGCTTCTCCTTTTCCATCTTCGCTTTCTCCCATAAGTGGTCAAAATGGGAAACGGAAGTATCTATTTGCTGCTTGGTGTAGTGCTGGAAAAGGTATTTTAATTAAGGGGGGAAAAATTACCCAACAAGATTCTTTACTTCGCAATGATTCCGAACGTCTACTGACCCCCTAGTCCTCCTAAAAGAAAAATAAAATTAAATAGATAAAGCCCCCACCAAATTGTCCTCTGCTGCTGTGAGGAGGCTGGGGTCTGTTGGAGGGGGTGTGAGTCCGCTGCCGGAAGGCGAGCTCCCCGGGCGAACGGGCTCGGGATCCCGGGAGGCGCGTGCAGCACCGCCCCCCCCGCACCGTGGGGAGGCGCGGGAGCGGCTGCGATCCAGCCCAGGCGGGGAAGCCCGTCCCGGAGTGCAAGGGGCGCTGGCGGCGGTCGGAGGCGGCGGCGGCGGGGACGCGGCGCGGCTGCCGCAGGGGAGCGGCGGCGGCGGCGGCGGCGGCGGCGGCGGCGGGCGCGAGGGGCGGGGCGCACTCCGCAACTTCTGCCGCTGCCGCCCGGCGCTCTTCAGCGAGCCGCGCGTTGCTGCGGGCTGTGGGGCGGCCAGCCGAGCCCGGCACGCCAGCCCGCGCGTCCCCGGGTCCGTCGGGTGCCGCGGCGCCTCCCGCAGGGAGTCCCCGCGCCGCCGCGCCCCCGCGTTTCCCGCAGCGGCTGGGGGCCTGGGACGTGCGGGACCGCGAGGCCGAGGCGGGCGCCCCCCAGCGGCCAGCGTGGGCCCCATGGCTGGGCCGGGCGGAGCGGAACCGGCGAGGTGAACCCGGGGCCGACCGCCGGAGCGCGTGGCTGGGGCGCCGGGTCCATGGGCAGCGGCAGACCGCGGCACGATGATGGACGTTAACAGCAGCGGCCGCCCGGACCTCTACGGGCACCTCCGCTCTTTCCTCCTGCCGGAGGTGGGGCGCGGGCTGCCGGACCTGAGCCCCGACGGGGGCGCCGACCCGGTCGCGAGCTCCTGGACGCCGCACCTCCTGAGCAGCGTCCCTGAGGTGACGGCCAGCCCAGCGCCCACCTGGGACGCGCCCCCGGACAATGTCTCAGGCTGCGGGGAGCAGATCAACTACGGCAGAGCTGAGAAAGTTGTGATCGGCTCCATCCTGACGCTCATCACGCTCCTGACGATCGCGGGCAACTGCCTGGTGGTGATCTCCGTGTGCTTTGTCAAGAAGCTCCGCCAGCCCTCTAACTACCTGATCGTGTCCCTGGCGCTGGCCGACCTCTCGGTGGCCGTGGCGGTCATGCCCTTCGTTAGCGTCACCGACCTCATCGGGGGCAAGTGGATATTTGGCCACTTCTTCTGCAACGTCTTCATCGCCATGGACGTCATGTGCTGCACGGCCTCGATCATGACCCTGTGCGTGATCAGCATCGACAGGTAAGGGCCGGGCCGTCCCGTCCCCGGGTCCGGCTGTTGAGGCGCTGGCAGCTCAGCCCGGTGCGCTCGCCCTTCCTGGGAGGCTCAAGCCAGACCTCACCGTGGGATGAAGGGCTGAGCTTAAAATGAGCTTAATACAACCCCACGCGCATCAACCCTACACCAACCAAACAACTTCAGTAACGGTATTCCCTATATACATCTTTAAAAGAAAACCACGAAATATTCTAGTTTACTGTAGCGAAGAATTTTAAAACCAAAGTTAAAGAGTATTTTAAGCATTAGCAGCTCCACCAGGAGGTCCCTTGGCTTGGTTTTCAGAAGGAAGGAATTTGATGCTTTCTGACTTGACAAACCCTTTCTGTGAGCAGTAGAGTCATTTCTTGCATTAAGAAATCAGTAGCTTCCAGATTGTGGGAGCTACTGTCTGGGCCAGTGGAAGGACCTTGGCTGGTCCCAGAATGGGGGTGACATGTCTCAAACGCTACACTTTTAGGATAGCTAATTCTGAATCTCGTTCTTGTTCAAGTCTGGTTTCAGTGTGTGGCAATGCTGTTTCCTGCAAGCTCACTGACTGGAACCTTACTCCTTATCTTAAAGGTTCGTTCTAGGCTTTCATTATATCCCCTGGGAACCTTCCCTTGAGAACTCCCCCAGTGGAGTCATTGAAACAGAGGTTGACCATCTGTCAGGGATGCTGGGGAAAAAAATTGCTGTTTGGGGCATCATATTAGACTAGGAGACCCCCAGGGTTTCTTCAGATTTCAGGATTACAGGATTTTGAAATGGAGCTAATCTTTGGCCCTAGAAATATTATGCAGTTGACTGCTTGAAGTAAGATCTCAGTGCTCTTCTGTCACAGAACAATTCGGTTTCATTTGAAACTGAAATATGAAACCTTTATATTCACACTCAGGAGTCTGCTGGTGTTTTGAAACCAGCCCAGGACTAGTATCCTGTTGTGTTCAATGATACAGAGAAACGTTGCTTCTCTGTTACAGAGAACCTTCAAATATATAGACCTTTCAACATAGGAAAAATGACTGATGCCTCTGTACTTAAAATGACAGTGCCTCAAAGGATGGTCTCGCGTGTAACTGGGATTTTCTTTCTTTTCCTTCTTGAAAATACTATTTGTGTTTTGTTGATATTTGACCTGTTCTATTTTGCTGCTTGACCAGGATTTATAATTAGTAAACAAAGAGAATGATGAGAAAGGGGATATTGTAAAAAAAGAAAGAAAGAAAAAAGAAACACATTGTAGTTGTATTTGGTGATTTAGGTTTTTAAAAAATTGATCCTGCCATTTTATATATCACGGCAGGAGCTTCTTACAGCAAACAAGGAATTACTTTAAGAGTGGAGCAGGAAATGTATATGTGAGAATACTGGCACCAAACTTGGCAGCTGAAGTTATGAATTACTGTAGTTAAGAATGACAAAAACATATGCATTTACAGTCTGGCCGTGGCAACAGAAATTAGGAGAGTGTACTCAATATACATTATAAGTGTATGTATGAATTATAAGCACGGAAATCTGATTACTCAGCCAGCCAAAACTGCTTCTTCCATGAATGGAGCCCTTGTAAATTGACATTAGCGTAATAAAACAAATAATAATTTATACTGCAAGTGATGCATTTATAACCCTTTTTCATTTCATAATTGATAAATGATAGATAAATAGCACATTGTGCTAACTTGTGCTGACACAGCCAGTGCTTCTGTTCCTCGGGGCACATTGGGGTTTGGCTGAGACCACACTGTGATTCCTGTACATGAACTAAAGACATTCTTCACTCTTTGTGCATGTGTGATTTTAGCACCAGCAGGAATGTCATGAATGCTGAGAAGAGGTTAATTCTTCTTGGCAAAAGTTTCTAATTTCTTCATTATGATTGTTGCAAATTATGATAACATAGGCATAAAGAATCTCTCTTTTTTTTCCCTATGAGAATTGCCCTATTGGTGAATTTCACTTAAAATTAATTTTTAAAGATTAGTGTATCATTTCTTTAGATAAAATGAAGAATTGATAAAAGTGGAAGAAACAAATTGATTTTCTTCTAAGAACTTAATGTTAAACATGAGAAAAAGGAAAATGTGTTTGACATCTAAGATGAATTATTTCTGTAAAGAATGTTTTCTTCAGTTCTCATGTATGGCAGATGATATAAAGTATGCTATGAAAATATGAAAAAAATAATCTTTATTCATTCCCTCTTGAGTACCTAATACAGTTTGAGCTGTACTTTGTGCAGCACAGAGACAAATAACAATATCCTTGCTTTTAAGCTTATTTGAATATATTGTGAGAATTTGGTTACCTGTTGGGCATTTAAACATGGCCAAAGTGAAGTCTCTGATTTTTTCTTTGGGTGTCTAATTAAACTGGGAACAATGCTTCTCAACCTTTTGGCTGAGATCATATGTCAACACGGAGATGTGGGATGCTTTCCCAGGCTCTTCTTCCAAACTCACCCCCATCCTTTTCCAGTAAGGACTCCTGTTCTTTGAAGAAGTAGCAACCATTAGATGAGAACTCTCTTCTTTTTCCACTAGTAATAAACAATCTTCCCTGCATCTGATCCCTTCTTTTTGTTTCTTTGCAGTTAAAAAGCAAGAAAACATTGTGTCCTAGCAAAAACCAAACCACCTGAACGTTATAATGCATCCCCTGTCCTTCTCAAGGACTGTGTTCCTGTATTGATCACTCATCTCTGTCTACAGCTTCTCATTTCTACTAGGTCAACTCAGGCTTCTGTCTTTAAGATTTGGTCTTACTTCTTTCTCCAGTCACTGCTCAACTTCACAATTGAAGCTTCTCAAAGAACTGTGCCTAAACATGTCTTTCTTTCCTTACTCTTTAAATAGATGAGTTTGATGCTTACCACGTTTACTGTAGTATTTGAACTGTCCTTCCTAGGTCCACTTCTGTTCCATTCTTTTGAAAATTTTAAGTGAGACGAAGTTTAGATATAACAAAATGGACAGATCTTACATGTCCAATTCAGTCCACAAATATTCTATTCTATCAAGTATAGAATATTTTTTGTCATCCTAGAAAGTTTTCTTGTGTTCCTCCTAGAATCATCTTTTAAAAATGGAAATCAAATTACCTTTATACACAGTTTAAAAACATGCAAAAACAGTTTTATATATTGTTCAGGGAAGCTTAGATAAGGAGTGAAAGTCTAAGATAATGTGGAGTTTGATGGACATCACCTTTAGGCCTCTGCTATCACTGGTGGGGTGGGTGAAGATATAATCAGAGAGCAGTACACATGTAAATCATATTGGTAATGTTTTTTAAAATCTTGATGGTGGAGACAGTTTTACTTTATGTATGTCAAATGCATTTTTCAACTTTATTTTGAAATATATACATACATATATATATAAAAGTGTACAATCCTAAGTGTGGTGCTTGATGAATTTCCACAACATGAACACATCCTTGTGAACACATCATATCAAGAAAGAGAACATTGCTAACCTTCCAAAAGCCCCTCTCCCTTTCTAATTTTTAATAGCCCCAAAGATAATGATTGTCCTGACTTTCACCATCATAGTTAAGTTTTGCTTGGCCAGAACTTCATATAAGTGAAATTGTATAGTCTGTACTTTTTAAAATCTGGCTTCTTTTGCTCAACATAATGTTTGTGAGATTCATCCATAGTTTTTAGCTTGTCAGTGGTTCGTATTCCGTTGCATGAATATGCTGTAATTTATCAGTTCACCTGTAGATGGAAATTTGAGTTTCTGGTTTCTGATTATTACTTATAATGCTGCTCTGAACAAGTATTTTTGTACAAGTAATTTTGTGGACATGCTGTAATTTCTTTTAGGTAAATACAAAGCTGAGTAATAAGGTACTGTTGAGGATTTTGATTCTGTCTACCCACTCAAACCTTTTGTATTATTGTTGTACTGAAATTTAAGTCTATAGATTAAAAAAAACTATTGGACATTATTTTCTATTGTTGATTAAATCAATGAGTATTCATTAATATTTACCAACATGTGTACTTTCCTACTCCTTTTAATTTTCTACGTTAACATGCTTTCATCTGGGATAATTTTCTTCTGTCCAATTAGACTTCCATTAGCATTTCTTTTTAGTGACAGTTTGCTGGTGACAAATTTTCTCAATTTTTACTTCTCTGAAAATACCTTTGGGGGAAAAATAGAATACTTGGGACTCAATCTAACCGAAGAGGTGAAAGACTTCTACAAAGGAAAATACAGAACTCAAAAGAAAGAAATAGAAGACCTTAGAAGATGGAAAGATCTCCCACAATCTTGGATAGGCAGAATTAATATCATCAAAATGGCTATACTACCAAAAGCACCAGACAGATTTAATGCAATTCCTGTTGAAATTCCAATAATGTTCTTCATAGAAATAGAAAAAGGAGTCATGAAATTCATTTGGGAAAATGAGAGACCCAGAGTAGCCAAGGCAATCCTTATTAGGAGGCATCACAATACCAGACCTTAAATTATGCTACAGAGTTATAGTAACAAAACAGAATGGTATTGGCACCAAAACAGACATGAAGACCAATGGAATAGAATAAAAGACACAGATAAATCCATATGAATACAGTTATCTCATTATAGACAAAGGTGCCAAAAACATACATTTGAAAAAAAAATAGCCTCTTCAACGAATGGTGCTGGGAAAACTGGAAATCCATATGTAGTAGATGAAATTATCTCTCACCCTGCATAAAACTCAACTGAAAATGGCCCAATCTTACTTTCATTTAAAAGTATTTTGGGGAGCACATAATTCTATATTTGTAGTTTTTCCCCAGTACCATAAAACATTGTTCCATTGTCTTCAGATATCCATAGTTTTGGTTGAAATATCAACTATTAGCTAACATTATTATTACTATTTTGAAAGCAGCTTCCTTTTTGCCTCTGATTGCTTTTAGGGCTTCTCATGATGTTTAGTTTTTTTCAGTTTTCTGTGATGTCCCTAAATCTGGAAGTGTTGATTATTTTTTGTTTATTTACTGTTAACCCTGCTTGGGGTTCTTACTAATTTTTGTATTTATGAATTACTATCTTTAATTATTTTGTTCTTATCACTTCAGACACTCTTTTCTTTGTCTTCAAATACACATATTTTATAACTTCTTATGCTCTTTTATTTCATACTATATTCTTCTGCCATGTATAATTTGTTGTTCAACTTTACCTACTGTGTTCTTCATTTCAGTAATTGTATTTAATAGTTCTAGAAATACTACTTGATTCTTTTTTAAAATTCTAATTTTCTGGTGACATTCTCTACCTTTTCATGTAATTTCTCCTCATTATATTTTTAAATATATTAATTATGCTTAGATTCTTTGTTTACTACCTTCAGTATTTGAATCACCCATAGTTTCTTTGTGAGATTTGTTCTGTTTTTCTCTGAGTTTTTCCTTTTGGTATGCCTGATAAATTTTGATTATGTGTTCAACAATTTTGTATGAAAAATAGATGAGGTTATTTTTCTCTAGAGAAAATAGCTGCTGCACATGCATATTGGGGGACTGATTATTTTAATCCAATTAGTGACTGGGCTGCTATAAACTATGCTTTAGTTTTGATAAAGCTCTGCCACTGGCAGGTGCCTCTCTCTAGGATGTAGCTTTCTTGGGATATTCACTGGGGTTGGTGTGTTCTCAATATCTTCCTGCCTAGTTCAGAACTCTCATTTTTATTTCTTCAGAACCGTGAGATTTTCCAAACTCCCACTGAAAACTCTTTTGGAGCTTTCTTCATGGCTTCTTAGCTTTCTTCTCTCCAAAGTTTCAAAATTGAAGAAATGACTTCAGGGGATTACCAGACTGGTGCTGGGCTTAGTTTTTTTTTTTTTTTTTTCCCTTCCCCCCACCCCTCCCACCCCTCTTTACCCTCTATACAGTAGTTCCTTCCTCCATACTTGCCCCCCTCCCTAACCCTAACTCTAACCCTTCCCTCCCCCCCATTATGTGTCATCCTCCACTTATTAGCGATATCATTCATCCTTTGGCTTTTTGAGATTGGCTTATCTCACTTAGCATGATATTCTCCAATTTCATCCATTTGCCTGCAAATGTCATAATTTTATCATTCTTTATGGCTGAGTAATATTCCATAGTATATATATACCACAGTTTCTTTATCCACTCATCAATTGAAGGGCATCTAGGTTGGTTCCACAGTCTGGCTATTGTGAATTGAGCAGCTATGAACATTGATGTGGCTGTATTTCTGTAGTATGCAGATTTTAAGTCCTTTGGGTATAGGCCAAGGAGTGGGATAGCTGGGTCAAATGGTGGTTCCATTCCAAGTTTTCTAAGGAATCTCCACACTGCTTTCCATAGTGGCTGCACTAATTTGCAGCCCCACCAGCAGTGTATGAGTGTACCTTTCTCCCCATATCCTCGCCAACACCTGTTGTTGCTCGTATTCTTGATAATCGCCATTCTAATTGGGGTGAGATGGAATCTTAGGGTGGTTTTGATTTGCATTTCTCTTATTACTAAGGATGTTGAACATTTTTCCATATGTTTGTTGATTGCTTGTAGATCTTCTTCTGTGAAGTGTCTATTCATTTCCTTAGCCCATTTGTTGACTGGACTATTTGAATTCTTGGAGTAGAGTTTTTTGAGTTCTTTATAGATTCTGGAGATTAGTGCTCTATCTGAAGTATGATTGGCAAAGATATTCTCCCACTCTGTAGGCTCTTTCTTCGCATTGCTGATAGTTTCCTTTGCTGAGAGAAAGCTTTTTAGTTTGAATCTATCCCAGTGGTTGATTCTAGCTTTTATTTCTTGTGCTATGGGAGTCCTGTTAAGGAAGTCTGGTCCTAGACCAACAAGGTGAAGATTTGGACCTACTTTTTCTTCTATAATCTGCAGGGTCTCAATCTCACAAAAGAGGTGAAAGACCTCTACAATGAGAACTATACAACACTAAAGAAAGAAATTAAAGAACACCTTAGAAGATGGAAAGATCTTCCATGTTCTTGGATAGGAAGAATTAATATTGTCAAAATGGCCATACTACCTAAAGTGCTATACAAATTCAATGCAATTCCAATTGAAATCCCAATTATGAACCTTACAGAAATAGAGCAAGCAATTATGAAATTCATCTGGAAGAATAAGAAACCCAGAATAGCTAAAGCAATCCTTAGCAGGAAGAGTGAAACAGGGGGTATTGCAATACCAGATCTTCAACTCTACTACAAAGCAATAGTAACAAAAACGGCATGGTATTGGGCTTAGTTTTTTGCTCCACTTTTCCCACTGGGATCTTGGTCTCTGAGGTATCCAGTTTTTGTCTCTCTAGTCAAAAGACATTGACAAAAACTCTTCTGGTGTTCTTGCCTCTTAATAACAACTCTCAGCTGAGACTGCCTAGATTCTCAGCCTCTTACCCCTCACCTAGTTTTAGCAAATGACCCATTGTTTCAACATTTGCATGATATCTTCAAGCAGGAGTGTGTGTATGTGTGTGTGTGTGTGTGTGTGAGTGTACTTTTGTTATATCTAGATTTTTTAGTTGTTTATAGTGGGAGTACTGGTCTGAAGCATCAAGCAGCTCCTTTATAGCTAGAAGTGGATAAGTGTCTAAAATATTTTAAATATATACAAGTATAGAAATATCATGTAAATTTTCTGCTTAAAATCCTTCACTGGTTTTTCATTTCACTTGGCATAAATTTAAACCCCTTTAGCACATCTACAAGGTTTTTGATTTGTCACTGCCTTAATCCTCAGCATCTTACACTACATTATGTCTTGCTATCCATACTCAGGTCATAATTATACTTTTTCAGTTTCTCTATCATACCAAATTCTTTCCTGCATTAGACACATTCCACAAAAATCTACCAACTAATGTATAGTCATGTACTGCACCACATTTCCACATTTAGTCAATGATGTGCCACATGTTTGATGGTGGTCTCCTATGATTATATCATTTAGTAATATTGTAGCCATCTTATTTTGTGTAAATACATTCTGTGATGTTCACACAACAACAGAAGCTCCTTTGATTTCTCAGAATGTATCCCTTAAACCTGTTATTAAGCCACCATGACTGTGTTTGTGAAATTATGTAGTTTTGTCCCCTAATATGTATTTTTTGATCACAAGTTGGAAAACTTAAAAATGTTTAACTTTCCAGAATGGCAATATTAAAATGTCTGAAAAATGCTAAGTGCTGGAAAGGATGTGGAGCAGAGAGAACTTTTAAGTTATAGTGGGTTTGTGAATTGGTGAACTGACTCTGAAAATTGTTAGGTGTTGTCATGTAATGTTGATACTTATTTAACTACTAGTTGTATATCAGAGACATTCTTGTCCACCAAATGCCTTCTACTAGAATATTTAGAGGGAGAATGAGCTCCTAGGATTCTGGGTCCCCTAGTCCTGGGCCATTCTGAAGATCCTGGATCTTTGACATAGTTGATGGGTGGAGCTCAATGTTCTCAGCAGCTGATTTCACTGTTGGGTTTGCATCATTTGCCTTAATGACACAGCACAAAGGCCCTCACCAGAAGCCAACCAGATGTGGCTAACCTAGTTTTGGATTTCCCAACCTCCAGAATCCTCAGCCATCTGCAGGTTTCCCTTCTACATAGGGAGCAAGAAAATGGCGATGGGACCCAGACAGCCAGGAGAGGGGATTTTGTGGTCTTTGGGGACTTAACTATGGATTTCACTTAGAAGGAGTAGACTGCTGAGCCCTGCTCGGGGGATCCTATAAGGGAAGTGACCTGGAGAACTACAGCAACCTAGTCTATCTAGGAGTTCCCCAATTAGTAAGACAAGAACAATGGGAGGAGCCCTGGGAAGAAGAGAGATGTCCACCAGGTATCTGTCCAGAATCAGAGGAAGAAATCCATCTCTATCCCTGCTGCCCACTGACCTTCTCCATTCAGCATATCCCTAGCAATCACATGCTATATAACTGTCCTGGTCAGATGTCTCCAGGCTCATGTGTACAGTTACCTGTGACCCAGGGGTCCTGGCCTGGTGGATCCCACGCAACAGCAGTAACAATTTCCTGATCAAAGTTACCAGAGTGAAACACCCAAAAGCAAGAGAAAGAGGGCTCTAAATGCCCTTTTAGAAGGGAGAGGCAGGCTTCAAGTGCGTTTTCCAGCCCATTTCCAAGACAACCCGTGAGCTCCAGGAGAAGGAACAGAGTGGCAGAAATAGAGTCCAGCCAAATCCATAGGAAAAATCTTGTGGAGATAGGGAAGATATTAAAAGGAATAGAAGATTCAAGATGGAGAGCATTGGGTTGTAGGTGTTTGCACAAGAATTCTGCCTGAAGACTAAGCTACTCTCACACATGAAAGCACATTCCAGACAGAAATGTTTTATTTGCAGGAAGTGTCCACAGGGTGTTAGCCGTGAGTTAGCTTTACTCTTGTACCATAGGAATCACACAGGAGAAAAGACCCATGTGTGCACCAAGCATGGGCAAGGCTTTGGCAATAACCACACCTTGTTGCACACCAGATGGCACACGCAGGGGAGAAGCTCTTTGTGTTCAGGGATTGTGGGTAAGCCTATAGCAGTAGGTGAAACCTTGCTGTGCTTGAGAGAACACTCAGGAGAGAAGCCTTATAGATGCCAGGAGTGTGGACAAAGGTTTAGGGATAAGTCACAATAAACACTTGAAGGCACATGCTGGGGAGAAGCCCTTGGTGTGTAAGGAGTGTGGATGAGCCTGCACCAATAAGTCTCATTTCACCTTGCATGAGAGAACACACTTAGGATGCCACGAGTGCCGGTGAGCCTTTAGCACAAATCACACCTTGTCACATACCAGAGGACACAATCAGGTGAGAAGCCCTTTGTGTGCAGGCAGTGTGAGCAGAGTTTTAATTTGAAGGCAAATCTCCTTAGACACCAGAGGGCACACTCAGAGAGAAGACTTTTGTGTGTGAAGAGTATGGGTGAGACTTTATCCAAAAGCTCACCCTCATGTTCTACTGCTGGGCACTCAGGGGAAGAGGCCATGCATGTAAGGAGTATGGACAAGTCTTCATTTGAAAGTCATCCGTCTTTATGCATCAAAGGACACACTTGGGAGAGAAGCCTTTTGAGTGCAGACAGTGTGAGCCAAGTTTTGGTGTGAAGACAACTCTCCTTAGACACCAGAGAACACACTCTGGAGAGAAACCTTATACCAGTAATTCTGGGAAACCCTATACCAGTAATTCAAACCACATACTACATGAAGGCACACACAGGAGAAAGTTCTTTGGGGAACCAAAGGAGTGTGAACCAGTGTTTAGCAACAAGTCATTCTACAAAAACACTTGAAGGCACTTAGTTGAAAAGTGCTTTTTGTGCAAGGAGTGTGTGCATGGCTTCAACTTGAAGTGCTATCTTACCATACACCAGAGGACACCCTCAAGGGAATAACTTTGCTTCATTACAGTTTGTTCATGGGTATAACATGAAGGCAGAAAGGACCCAGAGTACTCCAGACAACTTGAATGTGACCCAAGTATCCCCAAGAGATTCTCAGAAAAAAGATCAAGGTTTGGAGGACAGAGGTGCTAGGTGAATGGAGTGGGGTCTTGGGGTTACCTGGCTTCATGGGAAAATAAGGTCTCTTTCCTCCTGAGAACTTTTTCCCATTGTATTTGTACCAGGCCACACTTCTCAAGAACTACTCTTAACCAATGACTACAGAGCAGGGCTACCAGGGCAGGCCTGTTTTTGACATTCTTGCAACCTCCTTTGACTGCATAGCAGCCCAGGGTGACTCTGCCAATTCTTCCTTCCATCTTTCCTCTCCCCCATTGGCTTTCCCCACCTTCCTTCATGTTATGGTCTGATGCTTTGTCTCCTCCAAACTTCATGTTGAACCAATTGCCAGTGTAATATGTAACAGGACTAAGTGGGGCCTTTAGAAGGTGGCTAAGTCATGGGGATGGGGCCCTGATGAATGCAATTCTGTGCACTTATAAAATGGTTTGATGGAGTGAGTTCACAAATGGCCCTGCTGCGATGTGGGAACACAGGGGTCCTCCCTTCTGGTGGATGCAGCATCAAGGCACCAGTGTGGTGGTGAGCGCCCTTCACAAGGACCACGGAGTTCTGGATCTTGGGCTTCCCAGTCTCTAGGACTGAAAGAAAATGAATTTCTGTTCTTGATGAAAAAAAAAAAATCAACTTGAAACCCTAAAACCTGAAATAATACACATATATGTCAGTAGTCGAAGGGATAGATAAATTGTGGTATATTTACCCAATAGAATACTACTCAGGAATATTAATCAAACTTGAGGATGCATGAGAACTACCTGGTGAGCTTATTAAAACACAGATTGATGATTAATTTAGATTAGATTTCAGATGTTGCATCATTTCTTCGGTCAGTGTTTTGGGGTCACAAACATAATGCTGAGCACAAGAAACGAAGTACTAAAGAATACATACATGTGATCCCATTCATATAAAATTTGAAATAAACAAAGCATTGTTTGGGGATGTACCCAAATAGTAATATAAAGAAAATGAAGGAAATTTATACCTTGAGAACTAGGATAGCAATAACTTCTAGGTGGGAGGGAAATTGTGATCAGGGAGGCATGTTCTGAGGTGATACAATGTTCTGTTTCTTGATCAGAATGGTAATTACATGAGGGTTTACTTTAAAATTTTTGTTAACACATCCATGCATATTTTAGGCACTTCCCAGCATATGCATTTTGTTTTATAATGAAAGAGACACAAGTATTTATTTGATGACATCTTGTGAAGTGTATACTTGGATCTGAATCAGATGTATGATGAATCTGAGCAGATGCAGTTTTTGTTTTAATGCTATCAGCAATCTTTTGTGCTTAGCTTCATGTATGAGGGCAGGGATCATTTTTGGGTTGTTCACAGTTACAGGAACTCGTCTGGCTTATTTTCAAGAGCTGTAATATTTAGTTCTTCTGACTGGTGTCTGGCTGAAGTCTTGCTTCCTCGCCAGGTACTGTGACTCATTCCCTTTGATGATCCGAGTTCTGCTGTTGGCTTTGATTCTGCTGTGATCAGCAGTGCAGGAGCATTTCTGGCCTCTCCAGATCGCCTTTCTCTTCGAAGGAAGTCATCCTTGCTCATCTCTGAACTTTTTTTGCAGCTCGTAGTTTTAAGAATGGATGGAATCATCCTCTTATAGCTTTGCCTTGAGAAGGTGAGAGTGAAGAGAAGAAATAGGCTTTCTGCCTTGTTCTTTCAGGAGATAGCACAAACAACTTCAGTTTTCTTCTCATGTTAACTAACAAGAAGTAACACCTGAGGGGGGAGATATGGTAACAGCTAATAGATGTTTAATGCTTTATTGTTCACAGACCACTTCCACTTGCAGAAATCTCCTTTGAGCCTGCCTGTGGAATTGTGAGGTGTACATTATTCACTTCACTTGATATGGGAGAAACTAGAGACTCTAGTCACCTGCATCCTGGAAGGATTGCTGAAACCCTGACTTCTCATTGACTGGATGAATGGATACCATTGTGTTTATCACATGCTTTTGAACTCAACCCCAACTACTAATCCGAAGAACCAGTTTCTTTTCCCACTTGCTAGCCCTTCCTTCCGACGTCCACATACTCTTCTTAAAGCATCAGTGTAAGGGTATCACTGCATCATCTCCTTTGGAAACACTTCAGGGATAATGCTACTGTTTTGAGTGTCTTTTGTGCTACTTAAGTTTTTAGACTCTTAACACGTGGTATCTTGTTGAATCTTTACAACTTCCTCAAAAGGGTAGTTTTTGAGTATTTGACATAAAGTGTTTTTGCTGGCCAAAGGTGAACAAGACATATGTGAACACTAAGTCCCATTCAGTACACTTGGTATGTGGCAGGAACAGTGTCTGAATCCAAAGCCCATATGTGTCCCAAGACATCACCATACCCATTGCCTGTTGTATGAGGAGAATGTTGTGGATAGCATTCAAGCCCTTTTTCATATGATTCCAGTTCCTTATAGTTTTGATCTGACCAACTCTCCCTCCTTTTCACTGCTGTAATGAATATTCTTACCCTCAAAACTTTTCCCTCTTCCAAAGTTCCCATCCCAATAATGGTATCAGTTAGCACATGCTGGATTTGCTAGACATTTGAGTTTCACTTTCGAAATTTCTCACCACAACTCTCCACTCTCACCAACAAATTATCAAGTTCTGATGATTATCTCTCCACATTCCCCTACCTTAACTCAAGTCCACATCATCTTTTGGTTCAACCCCTCAGAGTAGCCTCCCAGGGGTCTTTGTGTCTGTGTCCTTGGTCCCCGTTAGTACAATGTACAATCCTGTCTACATATTAGAGTAACCTGGGCTATTAAAAAAAAAATGCCAATACTTGGGTCTTCTTGGCAGATATCCTCAGTTAATTAGTTGGGTGGGCCTGAGTATGAGTTTGTTTGAAAATATTGTCAAGGTAATTTGAACATGCAGCCAGAGGGGAACTCCTGAGTTGGAGTGATCATCAAAACATGAAAATGTGATTATATCCACAGTTCTCATATCTGCATATTGCTCCCAAATGCCAAAAGCCTGGCTGTACTCAACACCAATTAATTCTTAGTCTCTTGGGGTGGGACTCATGCATTTCTATTTTTTGAAGCTCCCTAGTTGATCATGCAGATGAGTTTGGGCACTACTGGGTTATGCTTTTCTCCTGCTTTGAGCTCTTTAATTGATTTCCCCACTCTTGGGATAAGATCCTAAACTTTAATGTGACTCAGAAAGATTGTGTGATCTAGCTTCTGACTATTTTACTGAATCAAGGGCTGGCAAATATTTTTCCATGAAGAACTACATAGTGATATTTTAGGCTGGTGGGCTACATGGTTTCTGTTGCATTGCCTCCATTCTCCCATTGTACCATGAAATTAGCCATCGGAAATATGTCAATGTATGGGCAAAGGTATGTTCTAATACAACTTTATTTATGGATACTGCAATTTGAATTTCATATCATTGCCATGTCATTAAATAGTATTCTTTTGATTTTTTTCAACCATTTGAAAATATGAAAACAGTCCTTGGCTGGGAGCCTGTACAAAAACAGACTGGGGCTAGATTTTACCCTGTTGGTAATTGCCAACTTCTACCTATGATTCAGTTTCCACCCCCACATCTACCTACCAACTAAGCAATCATCTGTCTTCTCTGAACTCTCGCATTATTATTATGGTTTGGATCTGGAATCTCCCCCAGTCACATATGTTCAAAGATAGGGCCTTTGAGAGGTGTTTGGATCATGAGGGCTCTGATGGCATCAGTGGATTAATCCACTGGAGGCTTAACACACTACTGGGAGACGGGGCCTAGTTGGAGGAAGTTGGTCACTGGGGGTGTACCCTGGAAGGGTTTATCTTCTCCCCAGCTCTTCTCTCTCTCCCGCTCCCTCTCTCTGTCCCTTCCTGTCTCTATTTCCTGGCTGCCATAAGCTCAGCAGCTTTCCTCTGCTATGCACTTTTGCCAAATCAAAGGAGCCAGCTGACCATGGACTGGTTCCTCTGAAAATGTGAGCTACAATAAAATTTTCCTCCCCTAAGTTGTTTTTGTCAGGTGTTTTGATCAGAGCAATGAAAATTGACTAACACTTATGTATTGGTAACTCTTAGCTTTTAGTTCCTTGATATTTTGATATTCTGGCTTTCACAAACCTCTTCATTTCCTCTCTGGAACACTCTTCTACCTTTTTGAGTAGTTAGTTCTTACACTTTTCAGTCAGGTCCTCCATTAGATGTTAGTGTTTCATGGAAGCATTCCTGGCATCCCGAGACTATCTTAAAGAGTCTTGTAACACTCCACAATTTTTTCTTTCTAGTAGTCACCTCAATTTGTGATTAATGGCTTGTGAAATTAACTGTAATGAATTGATGATTTGTGGGACCATCTGTACAATCTACATGGCAGGCCCAGGGCCTTCCTGGTTGGAGGTTGCATCTCTCCCCTCCCCTGGCAGAGTACTTGGCATGCAGCAGGTGTTCAGTGTATCTTTGAGGACTGATTATAAAAGGAAGGAGGGAAGGAGTAATGAACGGTACTTCTGATTCCCGAATCCACACATTTGACCTTGACTTTTTATTCTTCAGCTTCCTACCAAACATCCCTCTTGGTGACAGCAGAGATATTTACTTGGGAAACCAAATTAGGATCAGGCGATTGATGAAAGCAGAAGCAGGGTACTGGCAGTGGGATAATCCCAAGGGATGGTCCCATCAAGGTATTGTGAACTGGTGAGTCACTTGCTGCTTTCCACCCATATGCAGAACACTGACATTAACAAAGTTGCCAGTGATGTGAAAGCCCTAGCAGTTTGGAGCCAGGAATCCACTCTTTTCATCATTGCTGCGCCTTGGAGCAGGGTGAAAAGGCAGGCACAATTCTACGAAAATCTCGGAACCTTTTTTCTTTTAGTGAATAAACACATTCTCGACAAAACCTGTGCATCCCAGAAGGAGAGCCATAGGTGTTGGGTATGAAGGTAATACCCCAGCAGGGGAGCAGAAAAACTGTCTGTAGTGATACTATTTTGTGAGTATGTACTGTGGACCCTGCCCAGTGCCCCGGGCTTTGTGTAATTCATCTCATGTAGTCCCCTTGATCACTCTGTTTTCATCCTCTACTAAAAGCCCTGCATCATGAGGACCAGAAGTATTGTAGAGGTTAAATAACTTCCTCAGAACACATAGGAAAAAAGGAGTGGAATCAGGTTTGATTAGGGTCAGGGGCTCTGACTTCTAGTCTTTGGAAGTGCAGGATAGTACTGGATTTGTGAATATGATCCATAGACCATGTCAAGCATGGAGCATTTTCTCTTGTCTTTCAGAAAAGATGATGATATTAATAATAATTATTATTATATTAGTATAATTCCATAGTTTGTTATCTAAACCATTCCTTTGAAATGTATTTCAGAATTCAGAACTTTTTGGATTTGAGAAATGTAATTCAGTGAAAGCATATTATTTAACACCCTGTGATGGTTAATTTTAGGTGCCAACTTGATAAGATTAAGGGATACCCAGATAGATGGTAGAGTACTTTTTCTGTGTGTATCTGCAAGGGAGTTTCTGGAAGAGACTGGCATTTGATTCAGTGGATGGAGTGAGGAAGCTCTGTCCTCACCCAGTGTGGTTAGCACCATCCAATTGACTGAGGCTTAGATAGAACTCAGGAAAATTAATTTCCTGTCTTTCTCTATCTTCTGAGCAAGACACCCTTCTTCTTCTGCCCCAGGACAAACAAAACTCCAGGTTCTCAGGTCTTCAGACTTTGGCACTTGAAGCAGGGGCTCCTGAGTTCTCAGTACTTTAGCCTTGGGCAAAGAGTTACACCACTGACTTTCCTGGTTCTGAGGCCTGTGGACTTGGATTTAGTCACATTACCAGCTTCCCTCACTCTGCAGCTTCCAGGTGACTTGTTATGGCACTTCTCAGCCTCCCTAATTGTGTGAGCCAGTTCCCAGGGTAAATATATTCCCTCTCTCTGTTTCTGTCTCTTTGACTCTGTTTCTGTCTTCCTCCTGCCACCACTGATGGTTCTGTCTCTCTTGAGAACCTTGACTGTGTTAGTCAGCGTTTCATTGTGGTGACCAAAATACATGACATAAACAACTTAGAGGAGGAATAGTTTATTGTGGCTCACAGTTTCAGTGGTTCAGTCCATAGATGGCCAAATGCATTGCTATAGGCCTGAGGTAAAGTAGAACCTCATGGCATATGGGTGTGGCTCACCTCATGGCAGCTGGGAATCAGGGAGAGTGAGGAGCCAGGGACAAGATATATAATCCTCAGGGGCATGTCCCCAGTGACCTATTTCCTGTAGTCCACCCTACTCCTGGTACCACCCAGTACAGTAGTCCTTTCAAGTTATTAACCTATCAAATGAATTAATCCACTAATTAGGTCATAGCTCATAATCTAGTTATTTCAGCTCTGACCATTCCTGCATTAATACATGAATTTTTTTCTAATTGCTTCAGATCCAGACCATAACAGTGATAAATACAGATTTGAATACCAGGAATGGTTCTATAGGAATAGAATTTTAAGGATGAACTTCCTTAACTAATTTTAAGGTTTCTGGAATTGGCTATGTAACCTCATTTGACTTAAAAATTGCTATGGACCCAACTTCCATTAGTAGAGAGAACATCTCTCACCAGATGCCAATTCTTTTATCGTGTTGATCTTGGACTTTCTGACCTCCAGAACTGTGAGAAATAAATTTCTGTTGCTTGTAAATTACTTAATCTGTGGTATTTTGTTATAGCAGAATACATGTACCAAGATACCCGTCCTCTAGGGTCTGCCTTTCATAATCATAAATATTTGCATTATGTGTAAATATTTGCATTTATCAGAGAAAAATAAAGACTGTGAATAGTCATATGAGTTCAAGTTGAGTTTTGCTACCAGATAAACTTGTCACCAGTTTGATAGGCAAAATAATGGCTCCTCTAAATATGTCAAGGTCCTAATTCCTGAAACCTATAAATAGGTTACCTTATGTGGCAAAGGGGAATGAAGGTAGCAGGTAGAATTAAGGTTACTAATCAGCTGACTTTAAGATAGAGATGTTATCCTGGGCTATCTGGTATACTCAATGTAAGGGTCTTTAAATGTGAAAGAGGAGGCAAGAGAATCAGAGAAGGAGGTGTGACAGTGATGCAGAGGTTGGGGGAATGTGATGGAAGGGGGGACCCCCACCTACCATTGTTGACTTTAAAAAAGAGATGGGGTCATAGACCAATGGGAGTAACCTCGATAAGCTGGAAAAAGCAGGGGAAAAATGGGTTCTCCCTGAAGTCTCCCCAAAGGATGGAAACCTGTTGATATCTTGATGTTAGCGCAGGGAGACCCATGCCAGACCTCCAATCTACAGAGCTGTAGGATGATAAATTCATGTGGTTTTTAGCCACAAAGTTTGTGGTTATTTGTTATAGTAGCAGAGTTCACAGCTCTTTGGGTTTCAGATTTAAGGGCGAGGAATTGTGGATCTGTAAATGCTTTTACTGTGCATTAGGCAGTATGCTAAATTCACTTCATCCACACAATGGCCCTGTGTGAAGGCACTTTTTTCAATGTTATATTTTAATTTTCATTTTTAAAATTATAAATATTAATTCATATTAATTAATAGGTTTCACTGTGACATTTTTATACCTGCATTTATTGTTTTTAAATTGTTTCCACCCTACCTACTCTCATCTCTTGCTCTCTCTTCTCTCTCTTCCTCTTTATCCCCTTCTCCTTCCCTAATAGTTCCTCTCTTCCAATTTCAGGTCATACTTTGGATTTTTTAAGTTTCCACATATAAACATGGGATGCTGGTCATACTTGTCTTTCTGTGTCTAACTCATTTTATTTTACATAGTGATTTCTAGTTCCATTCATTTTTCTGCAAATGACATGATTTCATTATTTTTTACAGCTGAAAAATACTCCACTGTGTATGTATACCACATTTTCTTTATCCATTCATCTGTTGAGGGGGCACCTAGGCTGATTCCATAACCTGGTTATTGTGAACCATGCCACAATAAAGATAGGTATGCAGGTATCTCTTTGGTATGCTGGCTTCATTTCCTTCATGTATATACTCAGGGGTGTTATATCTAGATCATATGGCAGTTTTATTTTTAGGTTTTTGAGGAATCTCTGTGTTCTTTTCCATTATGGTTTTACATTCCCACCAGCAATATATAGGGGTTTTCTTCACATCCTTGCTGGCATTTTTTTAAACAGATGAAGTCACTTTAATTATCTCCTTTGTACACATGAGACAACGTAGGTTAATAAACATACTTAAGGTCACAAAACTGGTAAAGGCAGTCTGGGACTTGAGGCCATAGCTGCTGCTGTGCTTCACAATCTGTGCACTTAGTCTTAGACTGCCTCAGAGCAATCGTTGGTGCCAGTGTTGAAGCTTGAATCTTTGGCTAGTGCCAGAATCTGTACATGGTGCTGGAGATAAGGATGGATAAGTTAATGATGAATACAGCTGAGGCCTGAGCCAATAGACCCAAGTTCAAGTCCCACATTTGACACATATGGTTCAGGGATCATGGAGAAATCTCTGCATTTCCCTCCCTCGCCCTTCCTTCCTTCCTTCCTTTTTTCGTTTTCTTTCTTTCCTTCCTTCTTCCCTCCCTCCCTTCCTCTCTTCTTCCCTTCCTTCTTTTTCTCTTTTCTCTCTTTATTTTTTCAGTGCTGGGGATTAAACCCAGGACCTTGCACAGGCGAGACAACTGCCCCACTGAACTACACTCCTGCCCCCTCTCCCATATAACTTCTTTGGGATACAAGCTGCTCAGCTATAAGATAGGTGATACCAATGCCTTCCTTATAGGTTTGTGATAGTTAAACAGAATGGCATCTGGGAAGTCTTTCACTGCATCCTGATTCAAATGGAGTGGCAATAAGTGCAGCAATCACAACTATTAGTATTATGTTAATATTCTGTTTCTCTGTGTAGTGAGGAATCTAATGCTGTGCATGGACGAGTCATATCTCTGTTAAGAAAACTGAACAGTGCTCATAAGTTGACACTTACGGGATAAAAATTGTAGGATAAACTCCATGCCTTTGTCACCAAGACAACCTTCTCTTTGTTCTAGTGGCTGTTATAAGTGTTGGACTTTCGGGATACTTTACCCCAGGTTTTCTGCAGGGTAGAAGCAGGAGGCGGGGGGAAATTTGATCATCTGCCCCACTCCAGAGCATCAGTTAGATTTTGGGTTAGGATTAAAATGAGATGATTATGGACTATCAGATCCATTCCTTCAGTGGTTCATGGTGCAGTGTGAGAAGTGAGATCTAATAGTCTCTAATTGTGTGTGTGTGTGTGTGTGTGTGTGTGTGTGTGTGAGAGAGAGAGAGAGAGAGAGAGAGAGAGAGAGAGAGAGAGAGAGAGAGAGAGAGAGAGAGAGAGACAGAGAGAGAGGCAGAGACAGAGAGAGAGACAGACAACAATAGAGGGGCAGGGAAGGAAATAGAGAGAATTATATGCATGAGTATTCAGGGCTGAGATTAATAAACAAATCCTTTGTTTGCCTACTAGGTGTTTAAGTGCTGTGAGATGCAAAGGTGAATACAGACACAGGCCCATCTTCAAGTCTTCAATGTGTTATCTAGTTGAGGATAAATTAGGATTATTTTATTCACGCAATAGAGCCTTTGTCTATAGATACTGCTTTACGGTTAGTTCCTGTGTGATTTGACCTTTCTTGAAAGAGTTATGACTCACTTAGCTTCTGTTTGTTAACAATTGGGGTGTTTTAGCTCTTCCATCAATAAAAACTGAGGTGCTCTGTGGTCTGTTTTCAAACAGCCTTTCTGTGCCTGGAGAGTTCTTAAGGACTGCTGCAAAATGATGGCCACTGGGTCAGACAAAGTGCTAACTCTTCTGATGTGTGTTGAAGTAAAGGATGCTGACCTCTGGGGCTGAGCAGCTGTGGGCCTTGGGGAAACACCTCTAGTGCTTCTATTTGGGGAGCTTTATTTTTGCCCCTTTAGTCATTTGCATTATCACTTTCATCATGGTCTCTGTTCTGATTCAAATTGCAAAGCATTCTATATTTCTGGGTGTTTTCCACTGTCAAAGAAAGGCAGCTGGATAGCTTTCTTTCCTTCAGAATGGTTCTTGTGTCTGGAACATCAGGTAGAACCATCCACCTGAAGGGGACTTTTGGTGTTCATGGTGAAACATGGGAACTTATAGGGCATGCCCCCATCCAGACTAGTCAGTCTGGTAGAGCTGCATGAGCATTTCAGAATTTTATTTTGAGAAATGTATATTCTATATGTGTGGATTGAGAGTCTCTATTATACTCAATAAAAGTCTTTGAAAATTCTCCCATGCTAATAGATGGTTTCCTTTGAGGTTTCTTTCTTTATAGTTTTCTGGGTATTGCAGGCCCCTATCATTCTGGTTTCCTTTCCAGGTCATAAAGTGATAGCCTTTTATTCTCCTTAACAGCTTGTCACCTTATCATATTATGGGAGTCACAGAGGACTCATCTATTTACTTCTTTAATATTTATGGGTTACCCAGTCTGTACTGGTGATTCTTCCATATCCTAAACAAGGCAAATAAGCTCTTTGTTCTTTCGGGTCTTATATTTTACTAAGAATAAACAGTCAAGAAACAGATAATTTAAACACACACTCCCACACCCTAATTCATTAGCACTAAGTACCACACAGAGAATTAAAGCAGAGTAGTGTATTGGAGTGGTTGATCATTGAAGGCCCTTTGAGGACATGACCTATAAACAGAGACGTAAATGAAAAGAAGGACTTGGGAATGTGAAGGTCAGGAGGAAGAACCTTCTGGGCAGAGGCAGTGGTTGGGTGAAGGGTGTGGGTCCGTGTGGTTAGAGCAGAGAGGTCAAAGGAAAGCTGGTGAGATGAGATTGGAGAAGTCGTCATCTGGTTCGGGCCGGGGAAGAGTTTGTGTTTCGTTCTTAGTAAGGCCGTTGGAGAGTTGGAAGCCTCAGTGGCATGTCTGATGTATTATTCTAATGGTTCATTGTGGCTACTTTGTGGAGAATGAAATGGAAGGAGGTGAGAATGAAAACTGAGAGAGCAATTAGAAGGCTTCTGAACTAGCCACGACAAGAGGTAATTACAGGTTGGACTGGGATGGGAGTAGTGAGGATGGAGACAAGTGGAAGTATTCCAGATTTGTCTTTGAAGTGCATTGGCAGAACTTGTTGATGGACTGGTGTGGGGGTTGTAGCTCATGTACTTTTGGCTTAAGCAACTCAGTAGATGATGGTTCTGTTTACTGAGAAGTGAGATATGTAGAATTTGTGCTAAAAAAAAATCAAGCTATCTTGAATGGTAAGTTTAATATCAATAGATATTTGGCCATAAGAATCTAGAATTCCAGAGAAAAGTCAGGACTTAAAACACACATTTTGTCATTGAAGCAGTGTGGTAGAAGCCCAGGTAGAGTGAGGTGAAAAGAAAATGATAGGAAAAAGTAGAGAAAGTAACTTCTGCTAATAGACACCCTCCTAGGAGTTAGGGGACCTAAATTCCAGCCCTGCATCTGCTGCAAATTGCCTAGATACATGTCTTGAATTTCATTAGAATGGGCAAGAACGTCGACTTCATTATTTACTTCAATTTCCTAATACAAAGTTCCTGGCACATAATAGGTGCTTACTCATTTTAGCTGAAAACATGGGTGGATGGATTAATGAATATCCTACAAGAGTAGAAACACTTTAGACTTGAGACCATATTTGATACCTTCTACAGCTCATGCACACTCAATGAGATGCAAACTATTCCTGAATGAATAAATGAGTTTGATAAACTTGGAGGTAAAGTAGGGAAGGTTGGGCTAGGAAAGATCAGAGGTGGGAGCTGCTTAGAGGTGGTTCTCATAGCATTGGGAAGATCTAGGACTCACATCTCAGGGCATACAGAGCTTTGTTGAGGTGGAAACCAGGAGATAGAATATAGTCCCTTCTATATTTATCTCTGATTCCCTAACTCTGACTTTACATAAGTCACTATCACTTAGTATAAACCTCATTTCTAATAATGTTAGGAAAAAATGTCTCTTTAAAATTGATGTGAGACGGGTGCAGTGGTGCACACCTGTAATCCCAGTGGCCTGTGAGGATTGCAAGTGCATAGCCAGCCTCAACAATTTAGTGAGGCCTTAAACCCCGTCTCAAAAAAAAAAAAAAAAGGCCTGTAGATATAAGCCAGTGACTAAGCACCCCTGGGTTCAGTCCCTGTTTTGATGAATAAATAAATAAAATTAATGTGATGATTTAATGAGATTATATACTTAAGGAGTTTCATCATAGGCTTAATCATATAAAGTACCTGCTGATTGATAGCATTGTTATTAACACTACTTTAATAATATTCAGTACTGAGCTGCACTAGGGGTTTAGATTCTACCAGTCAGTCTGGGCAACTGGGGTTAAAGAGTGGTTTGAATGGAGAACTCATGAAGTCCTTTTTGACTCTCTTTCATTCTAAAAGAAATAAGTAAATCATGCTTAACTTTAAGAAAGGCCTATAGGGGTCCTGATGAGGCTTCATCCTGTCCCCAGAACCACCCTACCTTTTTTGTTGATTTCAGAAATGGGGACCCAAGTCTAGTCCACCATCATTCAGATGTTGTAACCTGAATTTATTGAAGCTGAGGTATGATCAGTGGGTGTAGTCAGGAAGCATGACTGTTGGTATCTTCACTTAAAATTTTAGCCGATGTGGAGGGGAGGGTTGCTGGTACATCATCACACCTCAAGATGCATCCTAGTCTCTGACTTTTGTCTGTTCTCTGTATACTTCCTACGTGTCACTGTGTACTCCCTCGCTTTCATGCCCCAGTACAAATGTTTCCTCTGCCTGAATGCCCTTCCCATGTCCACCTGTTTCCTGAACATTCATGGTCTTTGAGTGAGTGCCCATCCCAGGCTCTCCTTCTCCATCATCAACATTCTACGTTTTAATTGTTTATATTTGTGTCCCTCACCCCCACCAAATACTGAGGTCCTTAGGGGCTGGGGGAAATTTTTCATCTGTTTCCTCCCAGCTGCTATTGGTGTGTGTACTCAATGTATATTGTAGAAGAATGAATGAATGAATAAATGAATGAACAAAATCAGCAAGCAAGCAGCAATCATCTATTTAATTAGGTCCTGGGTATGAAACACGTAGCCAAGGGAAAGTGAAAGAGGACACAGAAGCCACACCATTGGTGACCCAGTTCTGCCGTGGTGGACTTGTCTGCTTCCCCTATGAGTGGAGACCTCACTGGAACTGCCAGCAGTATTTGTTCTGCAACTTTGAAGGCACAGCTCTGCGTCATATGATTTATGAAGACATTGCCGATTCCATTCCCAGGGTGTTCTGTTGTTCAGGTCTTCCTGTAAGGGTGGTAGTATAATGGGGTTTTGCTTGTGTAGCTTGTTACATGAACATTACCAGAAGCCTTATTGGGTTAGCTTCAGCCCCAGAGGCAAGACTAGATAGTAGAAATAGTGTGATGAGATCCACTCTGTCTGCAGATATTTCAAATATACCTGTACAACTTGGGAAATCATGTGATGAACTCCAACCTTATCTCCAGAACCTTCCACAGTAAAATACACAGTGTTCATTGCCATACTTTGGCTGAGTCAGAGGTAATTTTATACTTCCACACTGGCTCCTGTCTTGCAACTTCCTAGGAGACTGCTACATTCTCCTCAAGTATCACTTGCATGCAGCCTTGCTACACTGTGCAGATGACCCCAAAGTCTCCCCATTCTTATATGCACAGCCCTTAAGTGTGATTTTGTTACCTTTCCCACATGGACTCTAGGCTTGACCTTATAACTTGTTCTGACTGATGGGATTTTGGCAGACATAATGTGAAGGGAGGTTGAAAAGGGATGTACACTGGAATTTGCCTTTTTTTTTTTTTTTTTTTGCTGCTTTTGCGTACTCTGTGACTGCTAGCTGTCTTGGGGAAAAGCTCAGGCTGGATAATGAGAGACCATTGGCCTAGTCATCCTATTTCCTTGGTTGCCAGTTGTCAGTCATGTGAATGAGGGTTTCCTAAATGACACCAACTGATCTACCACTTGACCGCAGAAACATAAGAAAACCTATCTGAGATAAACTGGATCTGCTTGGACCAGAACAGCCAAACTGGCTCACAGAATAACAGGTTGAATAAATGGTTGTTAATCACAAGTTTTTGGAATGGTTTGTTACATAGCCAAATCTAATTATTAGCAAGCCTTTAGTGAATCCTCCTTCGTCTGAATACATGTTTTCATAATGATTTGTTCATATCACAGCACAGTGTTCAACATGCTTTCTGGACAGGCGTTTATGAGTCTGCCTCCCAATAGGCCTTGGATACTTCAAGAAAAGTTGCAATGTCTGGAGGACTAATAGGATTTCCGCACGGAAGCCTTAGCCCAGTGCCAGGCACTAAAATGCTCTCTGGAAATGTGAGGGATCCATATGAACGTGTGCAGCTCAATTGGGATGTCTTGAATCTTGGCTTCTGTGTCACCACACTTTACTTATTTCTTCCACACTTTCTAGTTAGGTATACAAAAACTGATGTTGGCTACAATCTTGAAATGTTGAGAATTTCTCATTCTCTTTCACAGTTATGGTACCTTTTACCCACCTGTATAATTTCTTAGTGTACCCATAGATAATAGTTAAGTCCCCTGCATTTTTTTTAAAAATAGGATCATATAGTCATAAAAGACACCAGCCAAAATAAAGTCTTTTGACAAGAATCCACATTTCCTTTTTCTAAATTTCTTTTTTCAAATGACATTAAGTGATGATTGATTTTTATTTTATTTAGATTTGATTTTCCATGCAAAAGACTCCTGTTTTCTAAAGGAAAATTTTTTTTTCACTGAAAGCTATTAATTTTATCTTGTCTAGGGTGATAACTCTTCTAACATATTCGTTTAATGTGTTGCTTCAGTAAAAATTGCTGATGGATTAGTGGCATTTGGGGAATTCCAGGAAATCATGTAAAGGAGCTTCCCAGGGACAAAATGAAGAAAAAGAAAGGTAACTGAGGTAAAAGCCATTGGTAGATCTCCAAGAATAGCTTGTCAAATAAATGCCCAATGAGGGATTAATAATAAATTACTGTTTATTACTCAAACCTTGAGCTACATGCTGAACATCTTATTTAATCTTCATAACAACCCCAAGGGTTAAGATCCGTCATATCCATGTCCCCATCTTACAAATGAAGAAAGGCTTAAAGAATTTATTCAGTTACCAGGAGAACCTCCAACCTTGAATCAAACCTGAATGTTTCAGAGATGATGTCTTATCCTTAACCTTTACAGAGAAGGACATGGTAAATCATATACCCTCTTTAAGATGAAAATCAAATAAGTTTTCTAGCTATGGAGTACCACCTAGAGACATGAAGTCCTTAGGGTCAGGACCATCTTCATCTCTCTTTGCTTGAAATATCTTTTAGAGTGAGAGGGGAGGGGCTGACCTTGGTGTACATGTGAGTCCATACATATTCATACTTGTTTAGAAGTTCCATGCCTGAGGTCAGGTTGTCCCTTCAACTGTGTCTATTCACTATTCTTCTCCGTCCTAGTCCTTCCCTGGAAAACCAGCATGCTCTTGGACTTCTGGTTGAATTCAGCCAATGGATGAGGGTAACTGAGCCAGGGAAGGAAAACTGAGGGTGGCGGAAAGGTCCAACTGCCTGCCTGTAGGGTTACCTTGCACTTGTTGTGCCCCTTGACTGGAAGTCACTGCTGTCTCATGGTGGCACCCTTGTGGCATTACTCCTTCCTTCTGGGCCTTGTATCTTCCCCCCTCCCTCTTTGCTATGGACCTTGGATGTTTCCTTGTTGCTGCATTCTCTCCTTTGTGACTTCCCAAATCTCCATGAATGGGTTCCCTGAATTAATCCAATTACATGTGCAATCGATTTCTTCCTGGAACCCTGATTGTTAATTTTTGAGATTGTATAGACCAACCTTCACATTCTGTGCAGAGAAAACCAAAGCACAGAGAAGCAGGTTTTGAGTTGCACAACTGGACCTGGGAAGGCACTACAGTTTGACTTCTTGTCCAGGATCTTCCTGCATACCCCATTGAGGAAAGACCAGTGCATGGTGGGTGGATATCCTTTTTATCTCCTGCCACCTACTTTAGTGTGGAGTATCTTCACTTGACCAAATCTTACTTTTACCCAGGTCATAGCTCAGCTGTATTTGGGCAACTTCTCAACTAACTTTTGCCTTAGCTTGGGTGCTCCAGAATAAAAAAAATTCCACAAACAAGCTTTTGTGTTTATCTGGCTACAAATTTAAAAGCAGTTTAGGCAAATGGTTTGTGTGTAAGTATAATTAATGCCTTACAGAGTACATAGTTTTTATTCTTTAAGAAGTGCAAGGTAGCCAGGTGTGGTGTTCTCAGAAGGCTTAGGCAGGAGGATGGCAAACTCAAAGCCAACCTCAGCAAGTTATCGAGACCCTCTCTCACAATAAAAACGACAACAACAAAAAGAGTTGGGGTTGTGGTGGTGCAGTAGTTAAATGCCCTGGTGCCAACCCCCCCCCAAAAAGTGGTGGAAGGTATTCATCAGTTAATAACACCCATAAACCAAAATGGTAGTAAATCAGGCTCTTACTGCTTGGTCATTCTAAGGGAAGAATATCAACACACTATTGATAATAGTGATTATCAAATTTGGATTACTGAAGTTGGCTGTTGCTGATGTCCTCGCACAAGATAAACAGCCAGTAAATATTTGTCAAATGATTGAATATTCACGTTGTTGACTAGTGGGGAATAGTAGTTTAAAGTTAGTGGTAGAACATAATCAGTGGAGAGCAGTATTTACTTCATTCACTTCTGAGGTGTTTTCTGTTGGCTGTTGAAACCTGATGAAATTAAGTTAAAATTTGGTTGATGCCTTGATTTGTTTTCCCATTTATTTTCCACACCTGTGATAAGTAGAGGCACCCTGCATTTGGAGTCTGAGGGCCCTGATTTTAGTTCTGACTCTGAAACTTCCTTGCTAGCTGTAAAACAACATCTAATTCTTAGTGAACCTCAGTTCCCACATTGTAAAGCCAGGTTGGTCATATCTTTCTCTTTTATGGTTTCTTGATGGTTATGTTTTTAAAAATATATGCAAGAGAGCCTTTTTGTAAGTTGTAAAGAGAAGCTTGCTTTTACTGTAGTGTTAGGATGTTACATTGGGCTTTTGAATTGACAAGACTTGGTGGGACGGTCCCAAAGGACTCTGTTGACATTTTAATTTAGGCTCAGTACTAGTTGGGCTGCTTGGGATCTTCCAGTATAAAGCTCACTTGTAGTTCTTATGATTCTAAAGGGAGAACTCAAGAAAATGATCAGAAGCTACATGTCTTATATCCCCATTATGTGGCCTCCAGGCCTTCACACCAAGCAGCACTGGTAGTCAGGATCCACATTGAACAGCCCATCTTATCAAAATTCACCACATCTTTCTGCGGCTTCAGGTCCTTCCTCTTCCAAACATCACCTCCAAACAACAAGAGAAAGTAAAAACAAGCCCCCCAATTCATTATTTTCTTAAACTGCCAGGGGATAACTTATAAAGATCTTTCATTGTGCAAAACAATGTATTTCCTTTCAGCCTGACCCTCTCATTAGACTAGCCTGGAACCTTCTCTTTCATAGCCTAAGAGTTGTGTCTTCCCAAACAAAAGAATGACTTATTCTGAGGTGAATTTTGTACTTTCCCAGAATGCAGAAGCAGCTTGCAAGTATTTCTTCTTTTTTAAAAATAGATTTTTCTTCCTGATAAATGTCAATGTGATTATGATTAATAAAATGCAGATTTACTTAAGAACATTTAAGCTATCATAGTAGCTTTTTGTCATTCTGTATTTTTTCAATCAACTGATACTAAAAGTATAATTACTACTAAGTGTGGGTTTGAAAAATGTTTTGACATTTGAAAGGGGTCCTCATTTTTAAAAAGAATGGAAATCCCTGGGATAAATGTTTTAACTTATGATCAATGCTGCTGGAATTCTGCCCCTCTTCAGTGTTAGCAGGAAGCCAGTTGGTGCCATTCTAAGTGAGGTTCCTGGCCTGTAGTCTGGTACTGGGGTTTTGTGTCTGGGTTGTGCTTGTAGGAACAAGACTGAATTGAAGCCAGCTCAGGAACCAAGAGGACAGTTAGGATTGGGTGTCCCAGAAGTAGAAACCGGGTATCAGACAGCCTTTGAGGGGCCAATTTGGGGTTCTAACACTAAATTACCAATGAATGAATGAATATTTAGAAGTTAAGGGAGAATGGAGTACGCTGTTCAAACAAAAGACCCCAAGCCCAACGGAGCTTTAAATGTCTCTGCTGGCCATAGTAAATGGAAGCAACTTAGAGAAAAGGAAGCAGGGAAGGTTTTTTGGGAAGGAGTGGAAATGAAGACTAACATTTCCACAATATTTTTCCATCTTATTTCTGTTGTTATTTTAGTGAGCTATAATTTATGTACAATAAAATTAACTCATTGTCAGTATATAGGCTGATGATTTTGAGTGAATTTATAGCATTGTGGATTTATCAGTACAGTCCAGTTACAAAATACCTCTAAAAGTTCCCAGTTCCTTTTTGATAGTCTTGTCTCCTTTTCCCCCAGATTAGGCAACCACTCATTTGCTTTCTGCCTCTGTAGATTTGCTTTTTCTTGAAGTTTCACATAAATAGATACAAGATGTAATCTTTTGTGCATGGCTTTTTTCATTGGCCCAATATTTTTGAGGTTCATCAATATCGTAGTTCAGTAGGTTCAGTTCTGAATAGATTATATTGTATTGATTTGCCACAGTTTATCTGTCTATGGCCAGCAGAGATATTTAGAGCTAGGTTGGGCTTGGGGTCTTTTGTTTGAATAGGGTACTCCATTCTTCCTTAACTTCTAAATATTCATTCATTCATTGGTAATTTAGTGTTAGAACCCCAAATTGGCCCCTCCAAGGCTGTCTGATACCTAATTTAAAAGACATTTGGAATGTTTCCACTTTTTGGCTGTTATGAATACAAATCAAGCATATCTAATCTAAAAATTGAAAATCTAAGATCCTCCAAAATCCAATTATTTGGAACTCTGACATGAGGCCACAAGTGGAAAATTCCACACCTGACTTCATGTGACAAGTTGTAGCAGGAGAACAGGTGTAGTAAAAATAACCTATAAAATGACTTTGAAGCTATGTGTGTAAAGTGTACATGAATCAAATGAATTCCATGTTTGGACTAGGGTCCCATCCCCAAGATATCTCATTATGGATATGTAAATATTCTAAAATCTGAAAAAAATCCCAAATCACAAGCACTTCTGTTCCCAAGCATTTTAGCTAAGGGGTTCTTTTATGAATATTTTTATATACATTTTTGTGTGAACAATGTTTTTATATCTCTTTGGTAGATGCTCATGGGTAGAATTCTTAATGTTTAACTTTCTAGGAAACTGCCAAACTCTTTTCCATGGTGATTGTACATTCCTCACACCAGTGTATGAGGGCTGTTTTTTCACATTCACACTAACCCTTGATATTGCCAGATTTTCCAATTATATCCACTCTAGTGGGTGTGTAGTAGTATTTTATTATAATTTAAGTTTGCATTTCCTATTATCTAATGATGTTGAGTATCTTAGTCAATTGTGTATCTTCACTGGTGAAATGCTTGTTCAAAATTGATCCCCATCTTATAATTGGATTGCTTGTTGTTTTATTATTGAATTTTGGGAGTTTCTTATATATTCTGGATACAAATCCTTTACCAGATAAAGGACTTAATGAAAAAATCATATAAGAACTTATGTGACTTGTTGGTATTTATTCCTGTTTGTAATCATTAAAGATAATTACTTTCATCCTCTAAATTTCACTGTTGTGGGGGCAAACCGTAGATCATAAAGACCAGAGATAATATTCAAAGTATTTAACTATTACTCCTGACCACTCAGAATGAATGGTGGGTCATAAGGCTGGATGAAGGAGGGAAGATCCCTCGGGGAGCTTGGTAGCTCTTTGCCAACCAGTTAATAGGGAAGTAATAAGGAAGTACCAGATTTTGCCAACTGGTACCATCATAATAGTGTGTGAACCTGGTATGAGATCAGTCACATCAGGTATTTTCAAGCAATTTGAGGGATATAGGAGTTGTGTCAGGCGAGAGTCCTAGAAGTGTCAGTGTGAAAACAAAAAGAAGAAAGCAACCTAGAGTCTCACCAGTGGGCAGCTGGGGTTGTTAAGGGTTTTGATTGCACGCAGGCAGCAATGAAGACTCAGCATGGTTCAGAGTTTTTCTCTGGAGCATCGACTCCAGCCCAGGCTCCTATGAAAATTGCATGGAGATCTAAAAAATACCTATAGGTGGATTCCAATCCAGAGTAATTAAGTCAAACGATCTCTAGGTGGAAAATATGCAAGTAGAGTACAAAAAGTCTTCAGGTGATTCTGATGACACCAACATTTGAGAACCCCTGGGGAGAATCCTTTGTTGCTTTTAGTAGGAATTGTACCCAGTCCTGAATCATCCCCAAACAATGAAGATATTATTATAACCTTTGCAAACATGGTTTCTGTTGCTTGAGCAAAAGTAGAGAGAAAACAACTTATTTTTTGAGCATTGTTTAAAGCTTTTGTCCTCATTTAATTCATCAACTGTCTTCCCAGGTAGAATTCATTCCTTTTTTACAGGTAGAAAAACTGAGGCTCAGAGTCCTTACACATAAGGGGAAGAGTTCCTTGTTCTCAGAGTATTGGCACTCTTTGTGTCAAAATTGTTCTTGTGGAAACCTTCAGTGTTGCAAACACATTTTCAAAGCAGGAAGAGTAGAGGAGAAGATTCCAAGTTACCACAATGTATGACCTCAAAGAACAAGAAAATTCCTACTTTGTGTTCTTAACATAGTTTTTCATTTAGATTATGGTTATTTTTGGTACAATTCTAACAAGGTAGCTTATCTGGCTTCCCAGTTGGCAGATTAGAAGCAGAAAATTAGAAAAGGAATGTGAGTTACTCGTGGCAGGCACATTAAAACAGCAAAAAGTTGGAGCCAGAGCTTCACAGTGGAGGAGGAAGATAGTTTCCTTCTTTCTAAAATGAATGGGTTGAACAGGTTAATCTCTGAGGTCCCTTCCAGTTCTAAAAATTCAGTGTGTTTAAGATAAAAAGCTATAAAAAGCTAGAGAAGAACACATAAGAATGAAAAAAAAAAAAAAAAAAAAAACCCTAGAAATCTGGACCCCGTGTGGGGTAAATAATCCTAGATTGCTGTTCCTGAAGGCATAACTGTATCATAGTGCAATACCTGATGTTTGTGATAATGACACTGAGTCAACTGAGTCATCAGGAAAGATGGGGTTTTGTTTTGTAGAAGCTGCTTCAGAATGCAAGAAAGCACAGAAATTACTTTTGGAGGATTTCACTCAAAAATGCTTATCAAAATTTTTGACGCTTAAACATCCACTGATAGGAAATTTTACTTTAAAAGATTGTTTCCTTGATACATTCTTCCTTGCTTTTTTTAGTTTTTCATTCCTTGACAAAACAACTCTGATAGTTGTGATAGTATCTTGCAGCTTTGTATTGCTTTATACTAACTCAAAGCATCTTTCCACCCTAGACTATAGTTACTACATTGTCAAGATTTCCAGTTCTTCTTATAATGTATCTTTAGTGCCAGACTTGAACCCAGCTCTAGTATAGTCTTTTCACATGGTTTTATGGTTAGCTGATAATGGATCTGTTATAGTCAGGTTCCTTGAGGGAAAGGACTGAGTTGACTTCATTTTGGTTTCTGTTGAGTCTCCATAAATGTGTGTGAATGAATGAAGTGCCAAAGAATGAAGCTCCTCCCCTGTCCTGTTGCTAAATCCTGTAGACTTATCTTTCTTAAGGTAATGCCTCTTACTTGCCTTTCTGTTCCCAACACCATTACCCTGTTTTTAAAATTTTTGTTTTACTGAAATCTAAGATGACCATTAGAAAACACTACAAACCAACCAATAAGACAAAAACAAAAAACCCAAACACATAACTACATATTGTAAAAACTTTGAAAAACACATAAATGGATAAAGATGAAAAGGAGAAGAAGATCACTGAGAATTCCAATATTCAGAAATGGCCATGATTGACATTTTAGGGTTTACCTTTCTATTCTCTTTTCTTAGGTATTTATATGTATAACCCAGGTGTCAGCAGCTGCTCAGCCTTCTCTCTGGCCTCGCCAGCAGAATCCACTTGCATGAAAGTATTTGTAGGCAATTTATAATAAACTGTACATTTCCTTTGGGAATGGAGTTTTGGATTTCTTTTTAAATTCTCCTCTTCCTCTTATGGATTTCCATCTTGCTGGCTCTTGCCTTCTTACTCCTAGTTCTTTCCCAGACTGTGATTATCTTCTTTACCATTTATTATTCAGAGAATCTCTCAACTTGTGTGTCCTTGCCATTACTATCCATGGAAGATGGTGGTGGATGTGATAGATGAAGACACTTATTCCTTCCTACATGTGAAGGTCTTTCAAATGTGGACTCATGCTGTATGAGTGTGAGGATTTATATCATACTGTTTTTCCATTTGGGAGAAAAGGGTATCAATGATGGGAATGTAAATTTGTGTGTTCATTATGGAAAACACTACAGCAGTTCCTCAAACTATTAAAAATATGCTATGATCCAGGAATCCCACACCTGAGCATACAGTTAAAGGGAAAAAATAAATATATTGAAGCAACTTCTGCACTCCCAAGTTCATTGCCGCATTCACAATTGTCCCCACACAGCAGCAACCCAAGGATCTGATGACAGATGAATGGCTGAAGAAAATGAAAACACATATACAGATATTCCTTATCTCAATAATCCCATCATACATTGAAAATATAAGTAAAAAAATTCATCTAATATACCTAACCTACCAAACATCTTATCTTAGCAACACAGTGCACCATAGAATATTGGTTGTTTTCCTGTGCGATTGCACAGCTGACTGGGAGCTGTGACTTGCCGCCTCTGTCCAGCATTGCAAAAGAGTATCAGCTGGGAAGAGATCAAAATAGAAAATCGAAGTGTAGTTTCTATTGACTGCATATTGCTTTCACAACATTGTACAGAGCATAATAAGTAGAACTATTGAAAATCGGGGACAGTCTATAGTGGAATGTTATTCAGCCATAAAAAGGAAATCCTGCCATTTGAGACAACAAGGATGAATCTGGAGGGCATTATAAACCAGACAGGGAAAGACAAATCTTTCACAGTTTCACTTATCTGTGTAATCTAGAAATGTCCATCTCATAGAAATTCAGAGTAGAATGTTGGTTGCCTGGGGTTGGGAGAGGGCAGTGAGAAATGGGGAGATGTTAGCTAAAGGGTACAAATTTTCAGTTAAAAGTTGAGTAAGTTCTGGGAATCTAATGTATAGCATGGTGACTGTAGTCAGTAATATTGCATTGTATACTTAAAATCTGCTAAGAGGGTGGATTCATCATCTGCTGAGATGATGGATGTGTAAGCTAGTTTGATTGTAGTAATTATTTTACAATAAATACATATGGCATGTTGTATATTGTATATTACAGTATATACATATGTTATACATATATATCTATTAAGCCATCCCCATTGCTGACCTTTAAAATACACAATTTCATTTGTCAATTCTATCTCAACAAAGCTAGAAACTTATATTAGGAGAAAATGGCATGTCATTACGTAATTTTTAAAAATTGTGACTTTTGGTCTACCATAGTTAATGGTTTGCCTTATTTGAATATTCAGATTGTTTCTAGTTTTTGACTATTGTTAAGATTATGATGAAAATACTTGTTTGCTGCTTTGATTATTCCCTTGGGATAATCTTCTGTAAGTGGTATTATGAAGGTTTGTATATTTCTAATGCAGACATGCATCACTTAATGGGGATGTGATCTGAGAAATATGTCCTTAGGAAATTTCATCATTGTGTGAGCATCATGGTATGTGCACTTGCACAAACCTAGATGTTCCAGGGCAAGGACTCTTTGTGGATAAAAATCAAGAGACATAAGCAAGTTAAGTATGAGGTTGCTGCTTGCTATATAGTGAGTGTTTTTAGTAAGTAGGAGGAGAACTTTTGAATATAATAATAAAAAGTTTAGGAAACACATATACATAGTTGTTTATTATCATTATCAAGAATCACGTGCTATGTAGAATCATCTGTGCTATCCTTTTATATACTTGGCAGCAGAGTAGATTTGTTTACATCAGTGTCAACACAATCGTGTGAGTGATATATTACAGCAGGACATTAGGATGGCCCCAATTTCACTAGATCATAGGAATTTCTCACATTCATTTCAATCTTATGGGACCATTGTCATATATGTGGTCCGTTGTATATGTGGCCTATCTTTGACCAAAATGTCGTTGTGCCTGTGCTTATGACACATTACATTCTCCAGAAGGAGGATACCAATTTCTGTTAGTCCACCAAGGGCATGTGAGAGTATTTGTTTCATTGCATTCTTGCCACTGCCCAGTGGTATTATTAGTTTTTGGTACCAGGGATTGAACCCAGGGGCACTTAACCACTGAGTCATATCTCCAGCCCTTTTTTGTATTTTATTTAGAGACAGGGTCTTGCTGAATTGCTTAGGGCCTTCTTGCTATGTTGCTGAGGCTGGCTTTGAGCTCTTGATCCTCCTGCCTCAGCCTCCTGAGCCGCTGGGATTACAGGCATGAGTCATCATGCCCAGCACCAAATGATATTATTAAGAAATGAAAAAAAATCTTTTGCTAATTTAAGATGCAAGAATTATAGATTACTTTGGTTTGTATTTTGGATTAGCAAGGTCTAACTTTTACCACATTTTGACTATCCTTATATTTATTTTGTAAATTTTCTTTTCCTGTGTTTAAATTTGGGTTTTCATCTTCATTTGACTGATTTAGAAATAACTTGTTTCTGGATAAAAAAGACTATATTCATTATAGGAAACCTGGGATGTACAAAAAAGTATAAGGAAAATTAAACTCTCAATTTTACTACTTAGAAATGCATGCCATTAAATTGGCGAATGTGTGCATAATTGTATCTTATATTAGTTAAAATTAACTTCTCAGAGCACTTATGTTTGGAGGATAATCCTTTTATTGTCATATATGTTGCAGATATTTTTTTCTGATTTCCCTTTGCTTTTTAATTAATTTTGTGTAGTATTTTTAATATAGTCAAATTTATCTTTTATTATTGCTGAAATGGCTTTTTCTTTTTACTTAATATGTTCTTATTCATCCTTTGACAATATCATTGTTTGTGATTTGCTTTAGATAGTTCATGGATTTTTTATATTTAGTTCTTTAGTGATTTTTGTTGTCATATTGTAATTAAGTTTACTATATACTAAGATTTGTTTCTGGACTATTATTCTATGTGATTAGTTATCATTTATTATGCTATTAATTCTTATGCCAATACCTTGCTCTTTTAATTTCTGTAATATCTGATAAGACCATTATCATATCTTTTTCAAAATTTCTTGGAGAATGTCATTTAAATATTTTTCCAGATAAATTTAGGAATCATTTGATTCATTCTAAGTAAACAAATATCCTACTGATTTCAATAGTTTTTTTCTATCCATTTTCACTTTTTAATGAATGCAATAGCTTGTTTGGTTTATCTGAAGATGCTAATTATATTTCTTAAAACTAAACTGATTGTAAAGTCTCTCCCTATTTGCTCTAATCATCCTTCTTTCTCTGGTGTGGGTTCTTGCTGTTACATTTTCTATCTCATTTCGGTGATGCTGGTTTTGTTATGTGGTTGGGTCTCATCTCATTTCCATTCATGGGGTTTTCCTTAAGCAACAGCTCCAGTGACTATGAGGGAGGGTAAGATGCATTTCCAGAGGAGCGTTTTGTTAGTGCCTTGCAGGTAGAGTGGAGAGTGGCGGAACTGCCTGTCTCTGTGGCTGTGACAACTGCCCTCCTCCACATCACTCTGTTGGTTTCCTGGGGCACCCTCCTGGATCCACCAGCTGCATGCTTAGAGCACTCCTAGAGATCTCCCTGGTCTTTAGCAATCATTTTCTCTGAGCATTTTGGTTGTGTTCCTTTTTCAATCAGATTCAGTCTTCTGTTGGTCTTTAAGGAATTCCTTGGGATTTTTGGTCTGTTCTAGCTTTCTGTTACTGTTATGAATTAAAACAACTATCTTCACACATCAAGGAATTGGTATACAGGTGTAGAAGCACATTATACAATGGCCTATTGTTCTAAGCTGATCTTATTACTGTTTATAAGAGCTTTTTTAAAAAAATTGGTTATTATTATTAAATTTATTTTCACTGTGTAGTGAATATGTTTTTTGTTAAACATATTGGCATATGCCTCTATTACACAAGTGATTTCCTAACAAACTTTTCTTGCATTCCTTAGATTAATCTACTCAGTGGTCATTATTAGTGGTTCTCTTAGCTTATTTTAATTTCTGTCAGTATGTTATTATATATTTTTACTTCTCTATCCTTTTGTGGTCAGCTCTCTGTTACTGTAACAAAATACCTAAAACAATCAACCTAAAAAGAAGAAAAGGGTTGTTTTGGCTCAATGTTTTGGGAATTTCAGTCCATGGCTAGTGATGGGGCAGCACATCATGGTGAGAGTAAGTGGCAGAGGAAACTCTCACCTCATAGCCAGAAATGAAAGAGAAAAGGAGGAAGAGGTTTCACTTCTCATAACCCCTTCAGTCTCCAGTGATTAGAAGACTGCACTAGACCTCCCCACCTTAAAGATTCCACCATCTCCGAAGAGCAGGATGGACTGGGTACCAAACCTTTAATATGGGTCTTTGGGGGACATTTATGCAGACCATAGCACTTACCATTTCATAGTTACTTGTTTAATGACTAGGCTTAAAATTCCGCAAGGACAGAGATCATATTTTTTCTTGTGTGTGCTAGAAGAGGGCCTGGCTATAGAGAGCCTATGTAAGGCTTATAGAAATCAAAGCTGTGGGGCTGGTCCATAGCTTATTGGCCATTGGTCCTTGTTTGGTGCTACTTTTGTTTTGATGTTGAACTTAGCTTTAAAAATGAATTGTACAGCTTTTCATCTTTTTTTATCTAGCTAGGAATTGAAAAAATATTAATTTTTAAATTGTAAAATCATAATGTAAAAGTTATTATTTTAATCATGCTAAGCATACAGCTGGCTGGTTGTGTTAATCAGCTTTTTGTTGCTGTGATTAACACCCTACAGAATAACTTACGAGGAGGACAGATTTATTTTGGCTTAGGATTGTCAGAGGATTCAGTCCATGGTTGGCTGGCTCCAAGGTAGAAACTTGATGGTGGAAGGGTTAGTGGAGGGAAGTGCTTAGCACATGGCAGCCCGGAAGCAGAGAGAAGTGGGCTGGAGAGAAGATGAATCTTTCTAGAGTGGGCCCCGAGTGCCCTACTTCCTCCAACTGGGTCCCACTTCCCAGTAGTCCATTCAACCACAGAGGACTAATCTACTGGTGAGGTCAGAGCCCTCATGATCCAGGCACTTCCTAGAGGCCCTACCTCTGAACACATGAAATTTTGGGGGATATCCCAGATCCACACCATTACACTAGAGTGAAGTACATGCGTGTTGTTGAGCAAAAGAGCTTTAGAGGTTTTTCAAGTTACAAAATGGGATCTGTGCACTTATTTACAATATCCCACTTCCTCTTCCCCTCCCAGCCACTGGGAACCACTATTCTACGAATGAGTGTATTTGAGTGTATTTCACTCATGAAAGTGAAATCACACATTATTTGTTCTTCTTATGTTTGGATTATTTTACTTAGCATAACATCCACAAGGTGTATTCATGTTGCAGCATGTGACAGAATTTCCTTCATTTTATGGATGAATAATATTACATTTTAGTATATTCCATGTTTTTCTTTAATCATTTCTTTGCTGTTGAACATTTAGATTGCTTTCACCTCTTAGCTATTGTGATTAATGTTCAAATGAACACAGATGTGCAAATACCTCTTAAAGATCCTTTCATTTCCTTTGGATACTCAGAAGTGGAATTGGTGAACATAGTGCAATACTAATTTTAACGTTTTTTATTAACCTCCATAGTGTTTTCTATAAGCTTTAAGCCATTATGCATTCCTGCTAACAGGACACAGGAGTTCTAATTTCTCCATTTCCTCTCCAATACTTCTTGTTCTTCTTTTTTCTTTTCTTTATTTCTTTTCTTTTTTTCCCCCAACAGTGGTTGTCCTAATAGGTGTGAGATGATATCTCATTATGATTTTGATTTGCATTTCTCTAATGATTAATGATATAGAGATCTTTTCGTATGCTTATTGGGAATTTGTATGTTTTTCTTTGAAGAAATGTCTAAGTTCTTTGACCATCATAAAACTGTGTTTTTTTTTATTGTTGTAGGAGTTATTTTTATATATTGTGGATATTAACTCCTTATCAAATATGTGATTTGCACATGGTTTTACCTTTTCACTCTCTTGAATGCTTCCTTTGAAGCATAGAAGTTTTTAAGTTTTCTGGAGTTCAAAGTTTTGCTTTTGTGGTCTCGTATTTTTGGTGTCATATGGGAGATCATTGCTAAATCCAATATTATAAATTTTCCTTCTACGTTTTCTTCTAGAAGTGTTGGTTTTGGGTCCTATATTTAAGGCTTTATTCTTTTATTATTATTATTTTCTATTTTTATAGACTGCATTTTGATTCATTGTATACAAATGGGGTACAAATTTTCATTTCTTTGGTTGTGCACAATGTAGATTCATACCATTCTTATAATCATACATGTACATAGGATAATGATGTCTGTCTCATTCCACTATCTTTCATACCCCTGCCCCCTCCTCCCTCTCATTTCCCTCTACTTAATCTAAAATTCCTCCATTCTTCTCTCACCCCCACCCCCACCCCCTTATATATCATCATCCACTTATCAGGGAAAACATTTGGCCTTTGGTTTTTGGGGGATTGGTTTATTTCACTTGGCATGATATTCTCCAATTTCATCCATTTCTCTGCACATGCTATAACATTCTTCTTTATGGCTGAATAATATTCCATTGTGTATATATTCCACAGTTTCTTTATCCATTCATCTGTTGGAGGGCATCTAGGTTGGTTCCACAATCTAGCTATTGTGAATTGAGCTGCTATGAACATTGCTTTCCAGAGTGGCTGTACCACTTTGCGGCTCCACCAGCAATGTAAAAGTGTGCCTTTTCCTCACAGCCACGCCAACATCTATTATTGTGTTCTTGATAATAGCCATTCTAATTGGAGTGAGATGAAATCTTAGTGCGATTTTAATTTGCATTTCTCTAATTACTAGAGATGTTGAACACTTTTTCATATATTTATTAATCACCTGTATATCTTCTTTAAAGTGTCTGTCCAGTTCCTTGGCCCATTTATTGACTGGGTTCTTTGTATTTTTGGTGTAAAGTTTTGTAAGTACTTTATAAATTTTGGAGATTAGTGCTCTATCTGAAGGGCATGTGGAGTTGATTTTTTACATGTGGTGTAAGATAAGGATCCAGCTTTATTCCTTTGCATGTAGATATCAGTTTTCTTAGTACTGGTTGCTGAAGAGACTATTTTTCCCCATTGTGTGGTCTTGATACCTTTGTCAAAGATCATTTGACCATATACACAACAGTTTATTTCGGGGCTATTCTATCATACTCATCTGTAAATCTTTCTTTATGCTAATACTACATTGTTTTGATGACCATAGTTTTGTGTAATAATGTTTGAAATTAGGAAGTATGAGTCTTTCAACTTTGTTCTTTTTCAAAATTATTTTGACTATTCTATATGAGAATTGAGATTCCATGTGAATTTTATGATGCATTTTTCTATTTTTAAAACATGTCATTGGGATTTTGGTGGTGATTGCATTGAATCCATTAATCACTTTTGATAGTACAGTAACAATATTTATTAACAATATTTATTAACAATATTCTTTCATTCCATGAATGTGGGGGGGATTCATTTAATTTTTTCTTTTAAATTTCTTTGAACAATGTTTTATAGCTCTATGTGTGGAAGTCTTTGATTTCTTGGTTAAGTTTATTCCAAAGTATTGTTTTCTTTTCAATGCCAATTTAATGGAACGGTTTTTAAAATTTCCTTTCAGATTGTCCATTTTCAGTGTATAAAACATGGAGCTGATTTTTTTGCATGGTGATTATGTATCCTGCAATTCTGCTATATTTGTTTCTTAGTTGTACATGTTATGAAGGGATATTTAGAGTCTCTCTCTATTAGACCGTGTTATTGTTATTCTTCATTTCCAGTTTGGATGCTTTAAAAATATTTGTCTACCACTTTGGTCATGACACCTAGCATATACCATGTTCAACAGAAATGGCAAGAACAGGCATCCATGCCTTATTTCTGAGGTTAGAGGGAAAGTTTTCAGTTTTTCATTATTGTTTGTGCTATTAATTTTGGATTTTGGGCTTTTCACTTATGGTGTTTATTATGTTGAGATGACTTTCTTCTATTTGTAATTTGTTGAGTGCTTTTATCATGAAAGGGTATTGAATTTTGTCAAAAGCTTTTGATGCATCAAGTGAGATGATCTTGTGTCTTTTGTCCTTCATTCTGTTAATATGGTACATTTTTTTTTTTTTTTTTCTTTTGAGACAGGATCTCGCTCTGTTGCCCAGGCTGGCCAAATCTTGTGATCCTCCTGCCTCAGCCTCCAGAGTAGCTGGGATTACAGGCGTGTGCCACCGTGCCCAGCTCTAATGTGGTATATTACATTGATTGTTTTTCTTGTGTTAAACTGTCCCTGCATTCCAGGAATAAATCCTGCTTAATCACAGTGTATAATCTTTTAAATATTATATTGAACTTGGTTTGCTAGTAATTTGTTGAGGGTATTTGCATCAGTATTCATGAGAGATATGGCTTGTAGTTTTCTTTTTTGAGGTATCTTTGTTTTTGGTGTGTTTTGAAAATAAGGACACCATCCGATTCTGAAATTTATAAAAAATCTTTTAGTTTCTTTTATTATTTTCTGATCTATTTACATTGTCTACTTCTTTGGGAAAATTTATATTTTCCCACAAATATTTAAGGTTAGCTCAGTTACACACCCTACCTTAAGTTAATATGGTTGCCTGTGTTTTCTTTCTTTTATTAGTGTTTTCCTGATAAATCTTTGTTCTTCAACTCTTATGGGTCAGGAAAGTTTCTGGGAATCAAACCCAGGACCTTGCACATGCTAGGCAAGTACTCTTTTTACTGAGCTTCAGCCCCAGTACTCTCTTCAACATTTTATGATTCTTATATTTGTTTTTATTTTAAGCTGTGTCTTATTGAACATTTATAAAGGAAATTTGAGGATATTTTTATTAATCACTTAAAAATCACTTAAAAATAATTTAAGTGAATTTTATGACTTTTCTGTCTTTGGTTTTCACTTTTGTGTGAATCTGGAAGTGGCTACTATTACAATGTTAGCCAGATGTCATTTCCACTGACATTTTCTTATATAAAACCGAATGGAACTTTTTGATTTTGATTTCTTTCCTTTAAATCTATTCTGTTTCCACCCTGTTGATTTTCCTCAAAATATTACTTTGATCAATTATTTCCTTGCTTAATGATCTTCACCATCTCCCTATTGTCTTAAGGATAAATTCCAGGCACCTTCAGTGCCATTTAGCATTCTTGACCAATGAGTGTATCTTCTCTTGTTTCCCATGAAGCCCTTACACAGATTAAAGTCCCAGTTTAATTTAGTTTTGTTTCTTCCTCCCCTCTCAATCTTCCTTATAGTTTTTTATGTTTGAACTTTGCACTAGCTTTTATTCACATATGGATATTATAGGCACATCCTGTTGGTCATCCTTGGCTCAAATTTGACCAGTTCCATTGAGTCATCAGGAAGTGGACTCTTTTCCCCTGTGAGGGAAAGAAGAGACAAGGAAGGCAAATGGTTATTTAGATTCTAGCTCTTGAGGTATATGGTACATTCATGATGTTCATACTATTATTTATTATTATTATTATTATTGCAGGACTGGGGTTTAGCTATAACTCTAGCCCATCATTTTATTATTTTTTTAAAAAAATGAAATAAATAAAAGTAAATGAAAAATAGAGTCATTCATGGACCAATGTTGATATGTGTTAAATATTAAGAATTATGATTAATTCCCTCTTGTATAACTACAGCCAAAAACAAAATGAACAACAAAATCCCCACAAATAGACATACAAACAAAAATCTCTACTTTCAGAATTTCTCTTTTATTTTCTTAATTAGACACTGAAATCTTAGAATCAGGGACTTGGTGTTATCTCATTTATAATCCCGACAGTACTCTGTCTTGTAGTGGAAACCAACAGTTTTGAAAATCTGAATAATGGAATCAAGATTATGTTCCAGTCACTGAGTACATACATAAAGAACTTTGACCACTTCAAACAAAATCTAGTGTTTTTATGAAAGTTTAATATTCTACTTTATTTCATCCTTTTTAAGAGAATCACCCAATATTTCTGAGAGTTAGATGCTTCTGAAAATGAGGAGTTTGAGCTCTGTGATATATGGTTTCTTCTGTTTTCCAAGTTAATTTCTTTCATTTTGGGGGGGGGGTACCAGAAATTGAACTCAGGGGTACTCAACCACTGAGCCACATCCCCAGCCCTGTTTTGTATTTATTTAGAGACAGGGTCTCACCAAGTTCCTTAGTGCCTCACTGTTGCTGAGGCTGGCTTTGAACTCATGATCCTCCTGCCTCAGCCTCCCGAAGTTCTTTATGTACCTTTTTGTACTTAAAACAGATTTGGAGATTTCCTAGGTAAACAATAAAGAACTATAAGAAACAATTGTGATCCATATTTGATTTGAGGAACCAAAACTCTCATCAAATATTGAAACAATTCTATTGGTGAGAAATTGCTAAGAAAGTTCAAGAGAGGACTATTGAACGTCAATAGTCTTCGACTTAATAGAAATTATAATTGTATCTTGAATAAATGAAATAACTAAGAGGAAACATGAGCTGAGTTAACTGGAAAAAATTCTTCTCTTTGGGGACATTAGATGTAAGTACAATTCTAGATACAGTTTGGGGGACTATTATGTATTTTAATTTAGGCTAGGCTTATCTCTCCTTGTACTGCTGTTTTAGGTTACACTCTTTAATATGTAGAGCATCCCTGCAGTGATTAGGAAAGATGAAAGAGGGAGGATTTCATTACTTACAGGTCCTGATGGGTGCTTGGCATGCTTGTAGGTCACACATATGGAGGTCATGGAGTACATATAGAAAGAGAGAGAGAAAGGGACCTGTGGGCCAATGCCTTTATTGGATCCAGAGTATTATCCAAACAGGTTTCTAATCAGGAGTTTTATTTGGTGGATTTAAAGCAAGCAGGCACAAGTTCTGGGAGGTCCTGCTGGGACTGAGAGTTGGTCTCCCATGGTGTTTCTGTGCAGTTAATGTGAGGTGTGAATGGCAGCGGAATCTGTCAAGCAGGCTGCATCTCGCTGTCCCATAGGGAAGTGGCCACAAGGGAGCTGTTTTATAAGGTGGTATTGACCACAATGAAGGTTGACCACAATGAAGAACTGCGAGGGTTCTAGAACTAGTAACTATGTCAAGAATGACCAACTTCTGGTATGAGATAGTCCAACTTAGATTTCAAAGGGTGGCGGAGACAACATAAAATTATGACTTCACTATTATGATCTCTTCATGAACCATAATGTTCACACAGTCTAGATCACTGATAATTGAGCATTTTCTCAATTATTCACTTCTGAATGTTTCCTTGGTATTTTCTACTTAATCCTCTTAGTGAATTCTAATCAGTGTTCAATGTATAACTTAAATACTAAGTTAATACTAACTTAAAGATTATCTGTATAACCTTCCTTTAACTTCCCAGTTGAAATTAAGCATCCTACAATCTATCTCCTCTTCACTCCTTAAGTTATTATATATTGTATAGTAAATAGTATATTATATAATATATTATGTGTGTACATATACGCATGCTTTGATGGCACTTCCTAATTACTGTCTTACTCTAAATATGCATGCTTCTGTCTGCTTTAAGCTTAAACCTTCTTGTGGACAGGCACTTGGTGATATTTATTTTTCTTTGTGTCCCACCTAGGAACCATAACAGTTACTGGCCCATGGTAAGTACTCACAAAAGGAAAGGGCTTGGAGCAAAGCTTTCTGCACATCCCCTTTAAATGAAATATGATATAAGAAAAATTAAAATATATAGAAGAGATTAAGGGGAGCTTTTATTAGTATAAATTTATTAGGTCAAATTTCTGACATTTGATTCTTTTAATTATCCTAAAGAGCAGTGAAACTGGTTTAATAAACTTCCAAAGCAATTTATGTTTATGGAAGGCAGTTGCAGCCCCATTAGTCCAACTATCCAATTTAATTTTCTCTTTCCCTTACTCTCTCTCTCTCCCTTCAGACCTGTCTTCTACATCCTTTTGCATGATGTCAAAAAATCTGGATTCCCACAGATGAGTTATTGCAAATTGCAGTATTTTAAATAGCTTCCTCTCTAATTTAACTGATGTAGTAGCTCAGAAGAGTAGGAAATGCTTGTTTAAAATTAAAATCGCAGCAAGTAACAAGTGCATGCAGTATTAATTGTTAAGTGTTCAGTTTAGAGTCAATTAATGAATTACTCAGCCAGTTTAATTTGTTACTGTTTGACAGAAACAAATGAAAATGACAAGATACTTATGAAAGTATCTTGTCTTTTATTTGAGTGGAACACCAAATGTCATAGGATTGTATTTGCTTATACATTTTTATGTGAATTTAGATGTGTGTAGGTCTGAATTTTAAAAAGAGAAAAAGTAAACAAGACCAGTGATTTTCTTAATCAGAGTCATATTTTCAAGAAGTTCAAATATGTCTTCATGGAAGCCTTGTCTTAAGGGCCCCAGAAAAAAGCAGAGTTAGCTGAGCAGCACAGACGAAGGCATTAGGGATCTCCCTCAGTTACGAGTTGATAAGGGAACATAAGGGTAATGCTTTTTATCACACTTTTAGAAATTATTATATGTTTTAGCAATGAAGTTTGAATCCAGTGTTTACAGAAGCCTGGGAGCTGTTCAAATACCATGTGACTAGAAGAAAAGGGTGTTGGTATAGGACAGGTTCTTGAGTCAACCCTTCCATTTTTTCCAGATTGGAACTGCAGTGATGTATGTGAAAGTCTCTAGAACATTATCAAATGTGTATTTACTAAATATATATTTTCTTGAAGTAATGAATAAGTAAATCAAAAAAGAGAAAGCGTAACAACAATCTTTTTTTAAAAGTGTTTTTAGTTTGTAGATGGATACAATACCTTTGCTTGTTTATGTGGTTTATTTTTATTTTATCGAACCCAATGCCTCACACTTGCTAGGCAAATACTCTACCACTGAGCCACAACCCCAGCCCCAACAACAATCTTTACTGAATGTTTCATGTCTGCCAGACACAACATGTTAAGTGCAAACCCAGCATTGTACTATTATTATTCACATTTTAAAGATAAGACAGTTGGGGCATTCAGAGATTATGTAATGAGTTCAAGATTGTGCAGCATGTGCATACATTGCAGAGCATGGATTTGAATTCTGGCTCTTCAATGTCCTTGAGTCCAAATGTCTAACCACCACACTACACCAATAAAATGCATTTAGCAAGTACAGTGCTTCCTGTAGTGATTTATTTTTGTTTAATTGTAGCTGATTTTATGTAAGCATGCCAGGCTGATCTTTCTGTTTTCGTTTATCATTTCCATGGAAATACGGTGGTTCTTAATTGTCTTTTAACCTTGAGCAGAATGTTTGCCAGCAGCATTTAAAGAAACAGATCGTGTCTGGGCATTTGGACTGATGAAGGGCGTCTGATGTTCCCAGCAAGCTTTTCACATTCTTTTCAGTTCAGAAAGATGCACTGATGCATGTGGGGCCTCCCTCCTGACATAGTTTTATCATGGACAGAAGAGAAGAAAATAGCATTTAAAATCAAAGCTGTTGGTTATTTTATTTTTTTCTGCTTTACATTTCAATGATTGCTGATTTCGTGGCTTGGGAAGACTAGTCTTAATGACCCTATAGGGAAAAAAAAATCACAAAAAGAAGAGTCAAAGCAAAGGTCTTGAAAATTGCTGGGTCTTTTTTCTACTTTCAAGAGCTTTTTGTTGTATAACAATATAAAGTATAGTGTAGGAAAAAGGAAATGGTATTTGTTTCAAATGATCGTTATTTACTTCTGGTCTCAGCAGTCATTTAGCTGGCAGATGTGCTGAGAAACTCAAGAAAGGACTCACAGTCTCTGGGGAAGAAGGATGAGTCAGTGCACCATTATAACATAATGCTCTATTGTATGATAGTACTATGTACCAAGTGCTATAGGATATCAATAATAGAAGTAAATAGCTAGGGGTGGAATGCAGACAGGAAGAACTTCATAATGGGGGTGATTCTTAAGCAAGGTCTTGAAGGGTGAATAGGAGTTTGCCAGGTTGTGAAGTTGGGACTAGAAGTGCAGACTCTTCCTGACTTTGTCTCTTTGGCCTATTCCTGTGTTTCTCTGCATTTTTCATCTACTGCTTCTCTATCTTTGCTTTAACATCAAGGGGAAAAAGCAACTGAAAATGACTAATTGAAATAAAATGCTTTATAAGTTTTTCCTATTATTTAAAAAAATTTAATTTATTCTAATTAATCATACATGACAGTAGAATGCATTTATACATTTTGATAGATCATACATAAATGGAGTGTAATTTTTCATTTTTCTGATTATACATATTATAGGATCACATCGGTCATGCAGTCATGTATGTACATGAGGTAATAATGTCTATTTCACTCGACTATCCTTCCTGCCCCCATACCCTTCCCCTCCCTTCACTCCCCTTTACCTAATATACAGTAACTCTATTTTTCCCTATCCCCTCTCACCCTATTGTGAATTAGCATCTGCGTATCGGAGAAAATATTTGGCCTTTGGTTTTTTGGGTTTGATTTATTATCAAGAATACAAACGACAGTAAATGTTGGTGAAGTTGTGGGGGAAAAGGTATACTCATACATTGCTGGTGGGAATGCAAAATGGTACAACCATTATAGAAAGTATAGAGATTCCTCAGAAAACTTGGAATGGAACCATTCACTCCTTGGTTTATACCCAAAGGACTTAAAATCTGCATACTACAACGACTTGACCACATCAATGTTTATAGTAGCTCAATTCATAATAACTAAATTATGGAGCCAATCTAGGTGTCCTTCAACAGATGAATGGATAAAGAAAATGTGGCATATATACATAATGGAATATTACTCAACTGTAAAGAAGAATGAAATTATGGCATTTGTTGGTAAATGGATGGAGTTGGAGAATATCATGCTAAGCAAAATAGGCCAAACCTATTATTTTTAATAAGAGGCCTTAAGAAAAGAGTTACAGTTTTTTTTTTTTTTTTTTTTTTTTTTTTGGTTTTTCTCTAAAGTTTAGATGGAGCCTTCATTTAATCTTATAGGAATGCATCAGTATCAGTTGGCTATTATTTAGTACAAGTATGCAGAGTTGAGTTCCTGTAGAAACAGAGATTGGAAACAATGTTTTTTTGAGGTTTTATGTCTAGATCCAGTCTAATTCTTGGTCTCCAAATGACTGGCTTTATTTGTTTTATGAGTTCACTGCAGTTTTTGTAGACATAAGTGTGGAGGTCTTTCCTATAAGAATTTGAAGTCTCCTCTATATTGTATTGGGACCATAATCATGGATTTCCCACAAGAACTCTATTTGAAATGTTTCATTTTCTTGATGCTTTAAAAATTTAAATGCTTGATTTATTCTGGGTTTGAAATATTATTTACTTTATACATTAAGAAACTAGTTTCTGGTAAGCCTGAAAGGATTCTGCAACCAACTGTCAGAGGTCTGCAGGGTGATGGCAAAACACCTACATGTACACGTACACCTGAATTACCAGGATAATTGCTGTCGCCTCCAGCAGTGCAATCAACTACTCCTTAACGGTGTCTTTCCTGTGCCAGGCCTCTCTCCACTAGATGGTGCTAATACTTGCTGTTGCAGCTGCAGTCCAGGGTGAGGGTAATTTAGCAATAATGATGAATCTAGTATTCAATAAATATTTACTGAGCACTCATGAACCAGACCCTCTAGGGTTGTGAACAGTGAGTGACAAAGATAACTAGGGTGCAGATCCTGCCCTTGGGAGGTTATACTCTTATCGTCGTACACAACCAACAAGGGAACAACTGGAAAAGGCCATGAGAGAGAGGCAATTGAATGAAGGAGTGAAGCATGCTGACTCTGGAGCCAGGGCGCCTGGGTTCACATCCTGACTTCTCCATGGACTAGTTTACTAGCTAGATGACTTAATTTCCCTGAGCCTCAGTTTCTTCATCCGTATGATGAGAATGATGATAGTACCTCCCTCGTGTGGCAGCTCAAGAGTTAAATACATAAGGCAACTTAGCACTACAGCTAGCATGTGGTGGTGTTCACCCCCTGTCCCCAGAGAGCTTTGTCAGTATTATTTACTAGTGGATCTCAAAGGGGCCTGGCCTGGAGCAGGCACTCCTCTGCAGTAAATGTGTTGCATGAATAAAGGAGGGTTGGAGGGTGGCTCTGTGAATCTGGCTGAGGTATGGTATTGGACCTAAAAAGAACTCAGAAGCTCTCATTTTCTCAGCTTCCTCTAGACTTCTGTCCTGCTCATTCCAAAGAGGCCTCTTATCCTTACAGAATGCCCTTTTCCTAAGAGGGTCTTCCTGAGAAAATGCAGTAATGCAGAGGATGGTTTATCTGTGTATTCTGCTGGTACTTTCTACCTGGGACCTTTTCTGGGGTGGCTGGCCTCTCTGGGGCTGTCTCCACTTCTCTGTCTGCTTCTCCCAGGCACTTTCTTTCTACATTGAACAAACATCTTGAAGGCAAATGTCAAGACTAGGAATAAGAAAAGCTTAATTTGTCACATTGAGTACAGCTGTGTGTGGAACTGCAATTTGCATTTTAATGTCCTGCTTATTCCAGAAAAGTGGCATTTTACAGATTTCCTGTATTATTCATGAATTTCAAGGCTTTGTAGTTTAAAAATAAAAGTTCAGGTAATAACCAAGAATAAGGGAAGTTAAACTGTCAGGTTTTCTTACTCTTTCCAGGTCTCGTCACTTTTCCATCTGTTGATGCATTTCGTAGCCTGTTTCTACCTTAGGTATACAGACAGCAGGAAGAAAAAAAAATGAACAGGGAAACCTTAGCTAAGGCACCACATCTGGGTTCCTCATTAGCTTCAAATTTGCAAGAGAATGCGCTCCGTTAAAAAGACAAATCACTGACCTGCGTAGAGAAACATGAAGAAACATGTAGCAGCAGGCAAGTACCACAGCATTTTCCTGCCACTGAGGTGAATGAACCCTTGTCCTTTGCTGAGTCCTGCCCTTGGCCACTTGGCATTCAGAGTGTTAGAGGCCCCCTGTGGTTATCCTGCTTGTTGGGATGTGCAGGGTTTGTCATGCTGAGTACAGACCAGGTGTTAACCAGCCTGCTCTTCTAAATTATGTGTGTTTAATGAAAACATGGATTGGTTCAGGTCAGAGAGAAACCTGGGCATATGTGCTGAGGAAGTTCCCTCCCCAGAAATGTCTGGAATGAGCAGTATTTAAGATGGAAGCCAGGTGGTGTGAAAGCACCTTGCTGAAAGGCCATCTCCCTGTGGGCACATGAATTTAGGTGGGGAAGCACACTCCCAGGGTGGAAGCAGCCCCATGTTGCTCAGCAGGCAGCTCAGTGACCGCTTTCTTGCTCTCCTAAGTGGGAGAAGTGGCCCTGAGGGCTGCTGCAGGACTTTGTGGATCGTGGCATTCTTGGCATCAGGTGTTAATGGTGCTGAGGAGCAGCAGGAAATCTTGGGGAGAAAATCAACAGAGTTTTAAGGATGAAGTAAAGAATAAGAATGAACCACAGAGTAACTTAATGTATCACAGAGTGGAGGCTTAAGGTGAATTGGTGCAAATTCAGTGCTGTTTCTTGGTTAAAATGCTGTTACCCCAGGCGCTGTTAAGATTGATGGGGAAAGTTCAGTGGTACTGTTCAGTTATTCAGAACATATTTATTTAGTTCTAGTCTATCAGGTACTGAGTCATGTGTTGCATGGAGAAATGTGTGCATGCATGTGTGCATATCATATGTGTGTATGCTGTGTGTGTGTGTGTGTGTGTGTTTTGGTTGGTGGGGGTGGGATTGATAAATGGGTGACAGTGCAAAGGCAACAAAGGAATCTGCATCTAGGATTTTAAAATCTCCTAGACTGTACTTGGCTTTTACTGAGAAAATGGAGTTCAAAGTCTCTATCACTTCTTTGATTTTGTCATTTAGATAATTAAGTTTGCCTGAGTGATCAAACACTTTTGATGTTTCTTATCGCCTTTGAGTGATGTCTATGGGACAAAGAAGTCTTGTACCGTGGTTCTCTGCATGTTCCCTTCCTTTCTTCCTTTCTTCAACTGATATGTTATTTAATGCCTATGTATATCAACCATTACACTAAGATTTTGATTCAGGGCTGAGCAAGGGAAAGCATGGTTCCTGTCCTAATGCACCTTACATTACTGAGGATCCAGACAAATAAGTGGGTACCAGGAATACAGTGCATTTGATGAAGAAGAGTTGCCTTCAGAATGCAGAGCAGGGTACTCATGGGAAGCTGGAGGTTCTTTCTGGAGGAAGCAGCATTTAAGTTGATATCTAAGGAATTAGTAGGTCTTAGTTGGAAGAAGACTATGGAGTGTTCCAGTCAAATAAACTGCCTGTACAATGACTGGAGCCAGATTCTTTCCAGAGTGATTGATAGAAGGGATGGTTGATGAGTGGACTGGGAAGTAATATAGCACTGCATGGATTGCTTCTGATGATGCTAGGTCATATGGTCAGCTATTACATGTAGTCCTAGATCAAGGTGAGCATCATCAGTCTTTCTCTTGACTAATCCTCTTGGAGAATGGGTTGACTCCACAGAGGACCAAGTGAAAGAAGTTGGGCAAGTTACCATTCATGAATCCCCATTCCTTTGACTTCCTGACACTCTTTTGATAGTGGCTTATTTATTATATATGTGATTCCGTTTATGATAGAGTTAGGTAATTTCTTATAACAAATACTAGATAGAAGTAGAATTTGTTCTTACATTTGCTCTTATTGAAAGTAGTCTACATGTCAGGCACTATACCTGGAGTTTTAAAAACATTCTTATTTAAATCCTAACATAGTCCTGTAAAAGGGGGGCTTTTTCTTTGCTTGAGCAGAGGAAGACCAGAGGCTCTGAGAGTTGCAGTGACCTACCTGCTCTTGGCTTCTCACCTAGTTAGAATTAGAGCAAGGATTCAAACCCAAGCTGTGTTAATCATAGAGGTTGGGCATAGAACCTCAAAGCTTCACCCATAGAGGAAGAGCAACATTTATTTATACATGGGATGGAGGAATTATTAATGGATCTTTTCAGATTAATTTGTGATTAATTTTAAGACAATGAAAGGATTTCAGAGAGGTAAATGGTTATGTCTCCTAAAATGGCTAGCATCCTAATTAGAGTTTTGTATGTTGTGTATTTTATGACAGATAATATATAAAATGCTATACTATTCCACATCATCTATTCAATATGACTTCCCTTACAAGAGTATAATTAGTCCTCATTTTTCTTTGTGTAATTTTATTGTACCTGTCAAGAACTAAATTTTTGTTGCGCATGATATCACCTGCCTGTAATACCAGCAGCTCAAGGGGTTGAGGCAGGAGGACTGCAAGTTCAAGACCAGCCTCAGCAATTTAGTGAGACCCTGTCTCAAAATTAAAAAAAATAAAAAAAGAAGAACTGGGGATGTCATTTAATGATAAAGTACCCCTGGGTTCAGTCCCTAGTACTGAGAAAAAGAAAGAGAGAGAGAGAGAAACCTAGAAATCTTGATTGAAGTCACAGAATAAAAATGATAATTATATAATAACCTTTTTCCTATGGGCATACCTAGTTGGAAAGATTCATATAAAAAGCCTTAGCATGACAGAGTATGAGAAGAGAAAATTCAACAGAGGTGAATTGTTTTTAGTCAGCAAGGTCTCCAAAGCATAGCAGGAATACCACCATAATTGAAGCAGATGACAAGGAGAGGAAAAGATCAACCTTCCAAATGATGGGTAAGTTAAATGCTGAGTATACTTTACTGTTAAACTAAAATCCAGGCTGTTTCTGATAGTATTATGGATGGATTGGATATTCTAAAAAGCCCAACAATATAAAATGCTAAAAATTCTGGGTAAAATTTTTTAAAACATTTTTAACTTTAATTGCATCTCTGAACTGGCAGGAAAGCAAGAGGAATCCCTAGAGGCCTGAAATGGAGAGAAAGCAAGCATCCCACAGAGGTAAACCAGTGTGGTAGTTGGTGGCCTCTGTTGGGGACAGCTGCTGATTTTTGGTGACATAGACCCTCAAATATAAAGGCTGTACTGCAGAGGCAAGAAATAAGCACAGGGCTTTTATACAGAGAGAGATTTAACACTGGCACTGGGTAGTAGGAAGTTTTACTTAAGAATATATAACCTTGTTAGGTACTCATAGGGTTTGGGTTGAGTTCATACTTCTTCTGAGGTCCAGGAAAAACAAACAAAAAACCTCAAATTGAAATTTAGTTTAAATGGGTCCTGGGTTAACAGCATAGCCCAGCCTGGCTGGATGCACATGGTCACTGTGGAAAGAGACCTTGCCTGCCCACCTCAGAGCATTTCCCGGTTCCTGTTCCAGTAAGCATGACTCATAATCACCAACCACAAAACTTACCAGGAAGCAAGGCACTGCTAGCAAAACCACACACAGCACAACTGGATCTGTAGATCATAGATATTAGAATTACCAAATATTGAATGTAAAACACCCTTGCCTATTGTGTTCAATAAATAAAAGATGGAATCAAAAGTATGAGCAAGGAGAACAAAAGGATTCAAATACTAGTGGGTGGATTTATGGAAAAGAAGAACAAAAAAGACTGAAGTATGGGTACTGTTAGACAATTGTGCAAGCCTCAAATGAACACATGGGAGCCTCAGTAGCACCTCCCTGGGGCTGGGGTTTGCCTTGTTTTGGAGGATTCTGCTTTGGAGGCTCACTCATTGAGACTGGGGAAGGTGATGGGGTATGAGTCTAGGGGATGATTGGTGAAGAAGTCAGAAATTCTGAAGGCATTCTAGAGAGATTTAGCTTTATAATTGCCACTGTTTTGGTCTGCATGCTGATACTATAACAAATATCTGAAATAATCAACTTGTAATGAGAAAAAGACTTATTTTGGTTCACAGTTTTGGGGAACCCATTGCTTTTAGGGCTTTGGTGGGGGTGGGCAGCTCATCACAGCAGGAGCATGTGGCATAGCAAAGCCATTCACCTCCTGCCCAGGATACAGAAGAGGAAGAGTTAGTGGTCCCACCATTCCCTTCAAGGGCACTAAAACCTCCCAGTAGGTTCCACTTCTTAAAGTTTCTACTACCTTTCAGTAGGTACCAAACCTTTAACGCTTAGGCCTTTGGGGGACAGTCCAGATCCAAAGTATAGCAGCTGACATCTCCATTTACATTTATTAAACACATCCTGTGTCTGCATTATACTGAGCACATAATGTGGATTATTTTACTTTATTTAACTTTGTTATAATCTTGTTATGTACTGTTATTAAATCTATATTTTAAAAGGCAGTAATGAAGACTTAGATTAAATGTCTTGCTCTAGCTTGGGAGTTAAAGTCAGGTTTAACTTTGAGCTCATGCTCCAGAACTCTGCTGCCTCTGGAAGCTGCTCAGTACCCTCTCTGAGATTCAAAACTGCCTGTGTGGTATCCAGAGAAGGAGTATAGTGTGTAGGGTGCCATGTTTCTTGGCCACAGTTATGGAATCACAGGAGCCATAGACCAACCAGCAAGAGTGGTATCCGGGAGCCTCTCTATGAGACAGGGTGGAACATCTCTTTCCTATATTTGTGTGTCTCATTAATGACAGAAGTGGGTCTCCCAAGGGGGTCCAGAGGATGAGACAGAGGTCAGTGCTGGTCCTGGAGCCAGCCTTATACAACCCAGGCAGAGCCAAGGTCTGGAGAAAGTGTCCAAGACTAGGAAGACAGGGCCAGGGCTGGGGCAGTTTTGAGTCAGGTGCAGATGGTAGCTTGACTGCTGCCTGTGCTCACAGCAGCCTCAGGCAAAATTATGCCAATACTAACTTGTAGGCAAAGAGAAGGCTTTTACTGGCTAAATCCAGATTAAAATTTTGATGGAGAAAGCCTGAAGCATGGGTGTTTCTTTAAATTGATGGATGAGGGACTTTAATTGTGTTTCTCTGCTTGTGAGAAATAAAGGAAGACATCTTGTTACATAACAAAGCAAAAGTATTTGAAGTAAGGACATTCAAAATCATTTCCCCCTTTGTATACACTATTTTTTAGGGAAAGCATTTTCTTTCTCATATTTTTATTGTAAAAAGATAAATAGTAGCTTTGTGTTGATCGTATATTACTATTCTGATGGCTTCTGGATTTTCTGTAGACTAGGAAATATGTTTTCTCATTTTTTTTCCAAGGGAAGATCCCTTAAAAACTCTTTTTTTCTGTGAAGAGGATATTTAAAACTCCAAAAAGTTGTTAGTCATTTGTTAATAAAGGTTTGGTCTAAATTCCTTATTCTTACTATTCAACATTCATGTGAATAAATGAGAAAGATCCATACACTGTAAGTGGACATGTAATTAGTTACAGCCATTATGGATAACAGTATAGAGGTTCTTCAAAAAACTAAAAACAGATATTCTATATGATCCAGCTATCCTACTTCTGGGTATCTATCCAAAGGAAATGAAACTAGAAAACCAAAGAGATACCTGTACACCCATGTTCACTGCAGCACTGTTAACAATAGTCAAGATACAGAACCAATCTAGGTGCCCATCAGTGGATGAGTAAATTTCAAAAAGGTGGTATATGTATATAATAGAATATTATTCAAAGGAGAATGAAATCCTGTCCCTTACAACAAAATAAATGAGACTTAGGACATTATGTTAAATGACGTTATCTAGACACAGAAAGACCCGTACCATGTGTTGTCCTTCATATGTGGAAGTTAAGAAAAGATGTCAACCTGAACACAATAGTGATTACCAGAAGTTGGAAAGGAGAGGAGATAAAGAGAGGCAGGATTTGATTAGTGCATGCCATATGCATGAATTGTAAATTGCACTGAGCCCCATTAATAGGTATAATTAATGCATGTTAATAAAAAATGAAAAATAGATGATATGGATTATCTCTTAATCCTCACAATAAACCTATGAATTATGTACTATTACTAATTCCTATACTATAAATTACAAAGTCCATGCTTATAAGTTTGCAATAAATAATATATTAATATAGCCAAATGCAAGAATCACTTTCCTTTCTTTACCACATAAATAGTATTATACTGTGATGGTTAATCTTGATTGTTAGCTTGACTGGATTGAGAGACATTGAGAAAATTGTTACAGTATACATCAGGCTATGGTGTGAGGGTGTTCCAGAACCAATTGGCATGTGAGTCAGTGAACTGAGTGGGGAAGATCCATCCTGAATGTAGGTGGCATCGTTCAGTAGGGTGGAGGCCCAGATGGGACAAAAAAGTGGAAAAAGTGGGGAGCTTGTGCTGTGCATACTCCCTTCTTCTCAGACAGGTTTGTTTTTGCTGGTGCCATCACCGGTGAACCACCGACTCTAGATTTTTCAGCCTTTGGATGTGGACTCTCACCAGCCATTCTTCAGAGAGCTTCTAGATCCTCAGCCTGGACTGGGGTTGCACCATTGGTCCCTCTTGTTCTGAGACTTCCAACTTCTTAAACTGAGCAACTACTAGTTTCCCTGACTCTCCAGCCTGCAGATGGTCATTTGTGGGATTATTCATTCTCTGATCATGTGAGCCAATCTAATAAAAACCTTCATAATTTTGTATATTTTATTGGTTCTATTCCACTGGAGAATTCGAACTAATACACATACTCTTATAACTTTATTATCATCATCATTCTTATTATTTACACAGAATGCTATAACTTGGAAAAATTGCATCCAGACATTCAAGATCACTAGTAAAATAATTTCATTTTTTATGAATTCCAGTTCTTCCCACCCATTCACCTACTACCCACTTTGGATGGCTCCAGAAGAGGGAGAGAGGATGTAAAGCCTAAAATAGTTAATTTAGTGTCTTATAACAATTTCTAAGCTCAAATGGAAACTACTCATTAAAATGCATATATATGAAAAAATAAAATGAATGAGATGTATTTATATATACTGATAGGGAGATGTTGAATATATACTGTGAAGAGAAAAGAGCAAGTTGTAGAGTATGATCTCATTTCTAGGAAAAGATTATATACCAGCATATGTGAACACAACATGCACAGAGAATTTCTGGAATCCTCCGCTGTTAACAGTGATTACTTCTGAGAGCCATGTTGGAGGTTTAGGGTTTATGCCATTTTGTTTTACATGAGATTTTCCTCTGGAAATGTATTGTTTTCTAATATAAAAAGCAAGAAAGATCTCAACATTTAAAGTTTCATGCCATAGATGTAAACATTTATTCCTTGCAAAGGAGTTTTGTTTGCCTATGTTTTCTCTTTCAAACCAATAGAACTTTTAGAAGGGTAGGAAACTAAATACCTAAACTAAATCCTTAGGAAGAATATGGAATGCTACAATGTTACAGGCACTGGAATGTTTATCTCTTGCAAAAACAAAACAAAATAAAAACAACCAAAAAACAGTACATTTTATAATCCCATTGGATTTTACTTCTTAGCAGATTCACGAATGCAGAAAGTTTGATTTTGTCATCCCTGATGTCGGTTGACCTTTGTACTGGATGTGGTCTGTTCCATTGCCCCGTGTCCTTTCACCGTTCCTTGGTACTGCCTGGGCTTCTGTGTGTTCATCATTTAATAATATATCACACATTTATGAATCCCTTAGCATGTGACACATACTGAGCTCCATTCTTGAACTTTAAAAAGAATAATAATACACCTTTAGAATCATGTAGCTTTATGAATGAGAGAGACATATAATAAGGTGACGTGATCAATGCCATTACACGGACAGAATTCTAGCCTGGGAGCAGGGCTGGAGTGGGGACAATTACTGACAGGGCTAAGTTAATCAAGGAACATGTGGAAGAGTGGGGCGTTCAAGCAGAGGGCTTCACACTGCCCTGAAGTATGGAGTGAAAAATAACACGAACTATGTGGCAAGTATTAATGTCACTCTCCAGTATTTCCATTGTTCTCTTTCTGAATACACAAAGAGTTGCATTTCCCTGTCTCCTTGATTAGTCAAGTCAAGAATATGCTTAAAGCAACAGAATACCAGGGAAAGGACAAGTGCTCTTCCTGAGTGGAATCATTTAACTATGGCTGTGGGAGTCTCCAAAGCACTCTTCCCCTGACATGGAGATGTATCGCAGAGAAAGACTGTGGTCTACAGAGAAGTTGCAGCAAAAGGCAGGCACCAGATTAGAAGGGCCTTGTCTGTCTTTTGCTGTTTCCTCCCTGGGACTCAACACTGACCACTTCCCACAATCATATCAGATTATTTTTCTTAGCAGATTTAGAATTGTAAAGTTTCATTTTGTCATTCCTGATGATGTTGGTCCCTCTTTCTTTCTTGGCTAACTTCTCTGTTCCAGCATTCTCTGCTCCAAAAGAGGAAGAGTTGGAAAATTCTTTTTTTTTTTTTTCCTTCATTCTCTCCTCTCCCCACCCACCGCCACCTCCCCTGGTTATATATTGTCATCCACTTATCAGAGAAAACATTTGGCCTTTAGTTTTTTAGGCTTGGCCTATTCTTTAAAAAGATCTTGAAGAGGCACACACATTTTCTTAGGGATTGTTCTTGGGACTCTGCAGGAAAATAATATCATGAAGTGACATATTTGATATCTTCCCTCTTTTCTGGCACTTTACCTGTGTCTTCAGCTAGGATTAGGTAGCAGTCTTCTCCCTTCGGGTGCTTGATGCCTCAACCTAGTACACTGTTAGGGGTGCCTGATATTCTCAACTAATATGGGGGGCATAAGAGTTCATGGGTCATGCAGGAGCAAGACTAAGGTCAGGATACCTGAGGCTGGAGGAACAATGTTTTGAAGCCTCATTTGGAGGGTTGTGGAGTCAAGGCTGAAAAATCCAGTTCTGACTTGATCTGGGAGAAGCAGATGAAAGAGGACTGCAGGGAAAAAGGTGTCCAGGTATGGAGCCCTGTTGAGATAGTGGAAGAGATGGGAAAGTCCAGTCTGAGAAATGGTGAGTATGGGACAGTGGGAAGAAGCCTGGATTAATTGCAGAGGTGGAGGGTGAGTACTCAGTGTATGTTTCTGTGGAAACCCCAGTTTATTTAAAGCAGCTATGTTTGAGCAGTGGAAGTAGTGAAACTTCTCTTTCAGGTTATTATTCTCTGTTTTAGGAGGATTAAAAAAGAGCCTCATTATGTCCAGGAGTCCACTGTGCTATGCTGAAATGGGGTCAATGGTCCATGGTTCAGCTAGATAGAATCAACTTTAGAGGAAATGGAAAAGGAAAGAATGTAGGAAATTTACCCTTGCAAGTGTATGAAGGGATTTTCAACATTAAGGAAGAAATGAAGAGGCATGCATGATTTGGGTTCTTGGGTGACAAGATCACATTATTTCATTTCTTTTTCTTTTTTTTTTTTTTTAACTCTTTTTAATAGTTTGTTCTATTTAGTTATACATGACAGCAGAATGCATTTTGATTCATTGTACACAATTCATTTCTCTGGTTGTACAGACCCAAATCGTGTTCTTCTACTGATCTTACCTATTTCTTCTCATCATCTGTCATGAGACACAGGAATTGAGGCGCCAACTTCCCATTTCCCTCAGTTGAGCTCTGACCCCTTATGTGCCACTCCTGATTGCCTTCTCCAAATCTAGTCTTTTCATTTTTCTTATTAGCAGAATACTGGTTTTGCTTCAGATAGCAGTATTCCCAGTTGAACTACTTGCCTCCCAGCTTCTCTTGGTACCGTGATGGTTAGGTTTGCTCAGTCCTGGTCAATTGAACTGAAATGAGAGTTTTAGGGGTGGCTACTGGAAGTGTCCTTAAAATTGGACCGACTTGATTTGCTTTCTCTTGTCCTTTGACCTTTTGTCTGTCTTCTGGCCTGAAACATGGGTGATGTAAATCTTTTTAAATGAGAATTTGGAAAGATCTTGAGTTCCTGATGGCACTGTAGAGTTGCCATACCTGTTCTGGCTTGCTGACCTGCAGAGGAAAATAAGCCCCTATTTGGTTAGGTCACTTGGTGAGGGTGTTAAATTTAGTCAAGACCATCCCTCACTGCTGAACCTTCACTTAGTCTACAAAATACCCACCGTTCTATGCCATGCCATAGCAGTCTTGCCTGACCTCAGCTAACTAAACTAAGATCTTCAGTTAATTAGATTTGTTTTCTTTACGTTTCTGTACATGCCATGCCTATTAGCGAATAATAATACTGAGACTGTGAAGCCCCTGAAATCATCAAATAAAATTCTTTCATAGTCAGTAGACTACATTGTGGAAATCTGCCTAGTATATTTTAAAAAGATTTTTCACAATAAGGAACAAAACATTAACTTTAGAATTCAATTAACAAAACTATCTTATTCCCTAAGTATTTTGGTTAGTCAACATTTTCACATCAGGGATTTCACTCTGCTTAAATGTTGGTTTAAGAACAAAAACACAACTCATGTTTGTTTCAATATGAAGTGTGAGATATGAAGTTGAGGGAGTTACCTATAAGAATAAATCAAATTAAGTCATAAACTTAATAGAGAAAAAATTAAGCCTCACATCTTGTGTGGATTAATAGAATTTATCCGCTTGTTACTACATAAAGTTTACTACTTTATGCATGTTCACATTAATATGTCTGAAGTAGAGTTGGCCAGCATATAAATATGTGTCTATTTGAATTTATGCATTTGAAAATGAAAAATTAGATATGACAAAAAATGAATGAGACAATGTCCATCCAACAGATCTGAGTGATACTGGATATTAAAATTAGTCATTCCTTTAATAATTAAAATACTTTATGAGGTTAAGAAGCAAATACTACAAGCATGAAATAGCACTCAGACTATATTAGAAGGAATGAGGAACAGCTAGAAACTATTGTTCAAACCTGCCATAACCAACATGGTAGCCAGTAGCTGCACATGGCTATTTTTTTTTTTATTGTAAACAAATGGGATACATGTTGTTTCTCTGTTTGTACATGGAGTCAAGGCATACCATTTGTGTAATCATAAATTTACATAGGATAATGTTGTTTGATTCATTCTGTTTTTTTTCCTTCCCCCCACCCCTCCCACCCCTCTTTTCCCTCTATACAGTCCTTCCTTCCTCCATTCTTACCACCCTCCTTATCCCTAACCCTAAACCTAACCCTAACCCTAACACTCACCCCTCGTACTCCCCATTATATGTCCTTATCCGCTTATCAGCGAGATCATTCATCCTTTAGTTTTTTGAGATTGGTTTATCTCACTTAGCATGATATTCTCCAATTTCATCCATTTGCCTGCAAATGCCATAATTTTACCATTCTTCATGGCGGAGTAATATTCTGTTGTATATATATGCCACAGTTTCTTTATCCATTCATCAACTGAAGGGCATCTAGGTTGGTTCCACAATCTAACTATGGTGAATTGAGCAGCTGTGAACATTGATGTGGCTGTATCTCTGTAGTACGCTGATTTTAAGTCCTTTGGGTATAGACCAGGGAGTGGGATAGCTGGGTCAAATGGTGGTTCCATTCCAAGATTTCTGAGGAATCTCCATACTGCTTTCCAGGGTGGCTGCACTAATTTGCAACCCCACCAGCAATGTATGAGTGTACCTTTTTCCCCACATCCTCGCCAACACCTATTGTTGCTTGTGTTCTTGATAATCGCCATTCTAATTGGGGTGAGATGGAATCTTAGGATAGTTTTGATTTGCATTTCTCTTATTACTAGAGATGTTGAACATCTTTTCATATATCTGTTGATTGCTTGTACATCTTCTTCTGTGAAGTGTCTGTTCATTTTCTTAGCCCATTTGTTGATTGGATTATTTGTATTCTTGGTGTAGAGTTTTTTGAGTTCTTTATAGATTCTGGAAATTAGCGCTCTATCTGAAGTATGATTGGCAAAGATATTCTCCCACTCTGTAGGCTCTCTCTTCACATTACTGATAGTTTCCTTTGCTGAGAGAAAGCTTTTTAGTTTGAATCTATCCCAGTTGCTTTTATTTCTTGTGCTATGGGAGTCCTGTTAAGGAAGTCTGATCCTAAGCCAACAAGTTGAAGGTTTGGACGTACTTTTTCCTTCTATAAGATGCAGGGTCTCTGGTCTGATTCCGAGGCCCTTGATCCATTTTGACTTTAGTTTCATGCATGGTGAGAGATAGGGGTTTAATTTCATTCTGTTGCATATGGATTTACAGTTTTCCCAGCACCACTTGTTGAACAGGCTATCTTTTCTCCATTGCATATTTTTGGCCCCTTTGTCTAGTATGAGAAAATTGTATTTATTTGGGTTTGTGTCCATGTCCTCTATTCTGTACCATTGATCTAACTGTCTATTTTGGTACCAATACCATGCCATTTTTGTTACTATTGTTTTGTAATAGAGTTGAAGATGTGGTATTGCGATACCCCCTGCTTTGCTCTTTCTACTGAGGATTGCTTTACCTATTCTGGGTTTCTTATTCTTCCAGATGAATTTCATAATTGCTTGCTCTATTTCTGTAAGGTACATCATTGAAATTTTAATTGGAATTGCATTGAATCTGTATAGCACTTTTGGTAGTATGGCCATTTTGACAATATTAATTCTGCTTATCCAAGAACATGGGAGATCTTCCATCTTCTAAGGTTTTCTTTAATATCTTTCTTTAGTGTTGTATAGTTCTCATTGTAGAGGTCTTTCACCTCTTTTGTGAGATTGATTCCCAGTATTTTATTTTTTTTTTATACTATTGTGAATGGGGTAGTTTTCCTAACTTCTCTTTCTGAAGATTCATCACTTATGTATAAAAATGCATTGGGGTTATGAGCATTGATCTTGTAACCTGCCTACTTTACTTAATTACTTATGAGTTCTAAAAGTTTTCTGGTAGAATTTCCAGGTTCCTCTATATAAATAATCATGTCATCAGCAAGCAGGGATAGTTTGACTTCTTCTTTTCCAATACGTATCCCTTTAATTTCTTTGGTTTGTCTAATTGCTCTGGCTAGAGTCTCAAGGATGATGTTGAATAGAAGTGGTGAAAGAGGGCATCCCTGCCTTGTTCCAGTTTTTAGGGGAAATGCTTTCAGTTTTTCACCATTTAGAATGATATTGGCCATGGGTTTAGCGTAGATGGCCTTTACAATGTTAAGGAATGTTCCCACTACCCCTATTTTTTCTAGAGTTTTGAGCATGAAGGGATGCTGTATTTTATCAAATGTTTTTCTGCATCTATCGAAATAATCATGTGATTCTTAACTTTTAGTCTGTTGCTATGGTGAATGACATTTATTGATTTCCGGATGTTGAACCAACCTTGCATCCCTGGGATAAAACCCACTTGATCGTGCTGCACTATCTTTTTAATATATTTTTGTATGCGATTTGCTAAACTTTTGTTGAGAATTTTTGCATCGATGTTCATTAAGGATATTGGTCTGAAATTTTCTTTCCTTGAAGTGTCTCTGTCTGGTTTAGGTATCAGGGTGATATTGGCTTCAAAGAATGAGTTTGGGAGGGTTCCCTCCTCTTCTATTTCATGGAATACTTTGAGGAGTATTGGAATGAGCTCTTCTTTAAAGGTTTTGTAGAACTCGGCTGAGAACCCATCTGGTCCCAGACTTTTCTTTGTTGGTAGGCTTTTGATGACCTCTTCCGTTTCATTGCTTGAAATTGATTTATTTAAGTTGTGTACATCCTCCTGGTTCAGGTTAGGTAATTCATATGTCTCTAGAAACTTGTTGATGTCTTTGAGGTTTTCTGTTTTGTTGGAGTATAGATTTTCAAAATAGCTTCTAATTATGTTTTGTATTTCACTCCTGTCTGTTGTGATATTTCCTTGTTCTTTCCGAATTTTCGAACTTTGAGTTTTCTCCCTCTTTCTCTTTGTCAGTGTGGCTAAGGGTTTATCAATTTTGTTTATTTTTTCAAAGAACCAACTATTTATTTTGTTTCTTTTGTTTCAATTTCGTTGATTTCAGCTCTGATTTTAACTATTTCCTGTCTTCTACTACTTTTGGTGTTGGTCTGCTCTTCTTTTTCTAGGGCTTTGAGCTGTAGTGTTAAGTCATTTATTTGTTGATTTCTACTTCTTTTCTTGAATGTGCCCCATGAAGTAAATCTCTAAGTACTGCTTTCATAGTGTCCCAGAGATTTTGATATGATGTGTCTTTGTTCTCGTTTACTTCTAAGAATTTTTTAATTTCCCTCCTGATGTCTTCTGTTATCCATTCACCATATAATAGTGTATTATTTAATCTCCAGGTATTGGAGAAGTTTCTGTTTTTTATTCTGTCATTGATTTCTAATTTCAACCCATTATGATCTGATAGAGTACAAGGTAGTATCTCTATCTTCTTGTATTTGCCAACAGTAGCTTTGTGGCATAAAACAAGGTCTATTTTAGAGAGGGATCCATGTGCTGCTGAGAAGAAAGTGTATTCTTTCTTTGTTGGATGGTATATTCTATATAAGTTGGTTAAGTCTAAATTGTTGATTGTGTTATTGAGATCCATGGTTTCTTTATTCAATTTTGTTTGGACGATCTATCCAGCAGAGAGAGAGGTGTGTTAAAATCGCCTAGTATTATTGTGTTGTGGTCTATTTGATTTCTGGACTTGAGAAGGATTTGTTTGACGTACATGGATGAGCCAATGTTCGGGGTATAGATATTTATGATTGTTACGCCTTGCTGATTTATGCTTCCCTTAGGCAGTATGTAATGTCCTTCTTTATCCCTTCTGACTAGTTTTGGCTTGAAGTCCACATTATCTGAAATGAGGATGGATACTCCGTCTTTTTTGCTGTGTCCATGTGCATGGTATGTTTTCTCCCATCCTTTCACCTTTAATCTATGGGTATCTCTTTCTATGAGATGAGTCTCTTGAAGGCAGCATATTGTTGGATTTTTCTTTTTAATCCAATCTGCCAGTCTATGTCTTTTGATTGACGAGTTCAGGCCATTAACATTCAGGGTTATTATTGTGATATGATTTGTATTCCCAGTCATTTGACTCATTTTTGTTTTTTGACATGATTTGTTTTCTCCTTTATTTGGCTATTCCTTTAGGCTAGTTCCTCCTCTTGCTGATTTGCATCGTTTTTTTTCATCTCTTCCTCATGGAATATTTTGCTGAGAATGTTCTGTCATGCCGGCTTTCTTTTTGTAAATTCCTTTACCTTTTGTTTATCATGGAATGATCTTATTTCATCGTCAAATCTGAAAGTAAGTTTTGCTGGGTATAAGATTCTTGGTTGGCATCCGTTTTCTTTCAGGGCTTGGTAAATGTTGTTCCAGGCCCTTCTAGCTTTTAGGGTGTGGATTGAAAAATCTTCTGATATTCTTATTGGTTTCCCCCTGAATATAATTTGATTCTTTTCTCTCATGGCCTTTAAAATTCTGTCTTTATTTTGTATGTTAGGTATTTTCATAATAATGTGCCTTGGTGTGGGTCTGTTGTAAATTTGTATATTTGGATTCCTATAAGCCTCTTGTACTTGGTTTTCCATTTCATTCTTCAGGTTTGGGATATTTTCTGATATTGCTTCATTGAATAGATTGTTCATTCCTTTGGTTTGTTTTTCTAAGCCTTCCTCAATCCCAATAATTCTTACATTTGGCCTTTTCATGGTATCCCATAATTCTTGTAGATTCTGTTCATGATTTCTTACCATCTTCTCTGTTTGTTCAACTTTGTTTTCAAGATTAAATATTTTGTCTTCAATGTCTGAGGTACTGTCTTCCAGGTGTTCTATCCTATTGGTTATGCTTTCTATGGAGTTTTTAACTTGGTTTATTGTTTCCTTCATTTCAAGGATTTCTGTTTGGTTTTTTTTCAGTATCTCTAACTCTTTATTGAAATGATCTCTTGCTTCCCGTATTTGCTCTTTTAACTGTTGATTGGTGCGATCATTTAATGCCTGCATTTGCTCTTTCATCTCCTCCTTCAATGCCTGCATTTGCTCTTTCATCTCCTCGTTTGCTTCCCTGATTGTTTTAATTATGTACATTCTGAACTCCCTTTCTGACATACCTTCTGCTGTGCTGTCATTGGGTCTTATTGCTATAGTATCTAGGTTTGTTTGGGACATTTTCTTCCCTTGTTGTCTCATATTAGTCAGATGTCAGTGGGACTCTGTGATATTGCAGATTTCCTCTATTGGCTTATAGTGTCCCTGTAGATTTCCAGTGTATCAGCTCCCAGCCTTCAGTAGCCTGAAGTCTTGGAGTAACTTGATAATGCAGTGCTTCTGAAGAAAGCTGCCCCTAGCCCGCTACCGGTTCCAGGGCTTGGAGCTGGCTCTGTGCGGAAAGGTTCTCACTGGTCGGCCTGCTCCGAGAACTGGCCGTGAAAGGAGCCTGCTGCCGGAGGGAGCAGGGCTGCTTGGGGAAGTCCCTGGCTGCCCATTTCTGGTCCCTGAAGCTGCCTTGGAGCTGGTTCTGTGCAGAAAGGCTCTCACTGAGGGGCCTGCTCCGAGAAGCTGGAGAAGCTGGAGAAACTGGCTGTGTGGGAGGAGCCCACTGCCAGGGTGAGCAGAGCTACCTTGGGAAGACTCTAGCTGCCCTGCCCTGGTCTGAAAAAATGCACATGGCTATTAAGGGCTAGAAGTTTGCCTTTTAAGAGTTGTGATGTGCTATAAGTGCAAAATACACACCAGATTTAAAATCTTTTATGCAAGGAAAATAATGTGAAATCCCTCATTAATAATTTTATATTGATTTTATGTGGACTATTTAGAATATATTGGGTTTAATAAAATGCTACTGAAATTAATTCACCTATTTATTTTCTATCTTTTTTAAATTATAAGTTTTAAAATACATATGTGATCACATTATTTTTCTTGGACAACTCTAATCTAAACCAAGCACTTGAAACAGACTCAGAGATATAAGAGTGAGTCAGTGAATAGGAAGCATTATTCTTATAAATGAGATAAAAAAATGAATTGAAAGAATTGTGAGAGATTCTTGAAACACCTGCTTTGTAGAATTTTGTCTCCATTGAGCTCTCTGCAGAGCAGGCTGTGCACAAGTTAGAAAATTCCAGTGAGCCCCAAGTATGGCCTTCCAAGGGCATCTCATCATGCTTAGAATAAAACTGATTGCCTTTCAGTGGCCTGCTACAGCCTGTGAGGCTTTGTTCTTGACCACTTTGGAACTTACCACTTACATCTCTCCTTCTTGCCCATTCTGTGCTAGCCACACTGCCCTTCTGCTGCCTTTGAATCATGCCCACGTGTTGCTCTTCGAAGGCCTTTGCACGTAGGATTCCTATTCCTTGCATCTTCACATGGCTCACTCTCGCCCTTCTTCAGGATTCTGCCCTGATATGCCCCCTCTGGACTTGCTTCATGCTCCCTCCTAGATTTCTACCCTGCTTTCCTCTATATGGCAGGGTGCATTGCTTGAAATAATTTAGATGATGACTTGTGTCCTTTATTACCATCATGTCTTCACCGCCTGGATCAGTAATGCAACACTGTAAACTCTCACTATGCAAAAGAATGAACAAATGCTGCAATTTCAAGTGAGACAACCAAAAAAGAAAAAAGTTTGGAAAGTATGTACCAAAATATAAATAAGATCTATTTCTGAATAATAAGAAATTTTCATGTTTTCTACCTAAGAGCACATACTCTTTTCTTCCTTCTTTAAAGAATCTCATTTTGTCCTGTGGTCTCTCTTTTTCATGTGTTCATGTCTCACTCAACCACTTGGGGTTGTGTGTACTCCTACCCGTGATTGGTTAAGCATGGACATGTAATGCATTTCTTGCTGCTTAGCATTGAAGCAACGCTGTATTGTAAGCTTGAAATTCCCTAAGAGGAAACCTTTTATGTTCTCATCACACACACATGCTAACTACCTGAGGTGGTGCATGTGTTAACTACCTTGATCATGGTAATCATTTCACAGTATATTTACAATATATGCGTATATTTATAAAGGAAAAGGCAATAAAGTAGAAACAGACAAATTCAATAAATTAAAAAGAAAACTATACTATTTTGAGTAATAATTTAATTTTTAAGAATTACATGTACTCATTACAAAAATTGAGGCAATTATAAATGTTACAAAAAAAGAAGCAAAAATAATCATCTAATTTCTATGCAGAAGAAATTTGGTGAATTTCCATCAAACTTTGGTGAATATCATTTAGGTGTTTCTTTATGCTTATTTCCACTTGGACTAGCTGACTGGTTGGTTTGACTTAGGTAGATAAAAAAATCAGTAGGTAAAAAAGTTTAGGAATGAGATCAAACCATACATCCTATTCAAAATATTAAAACTAAGTTTACTTACATTTAAAAGAAAAGAACAAAGTGAAACTGAAGAAGTAAGAAGTTTAAGATTAAAAGTCATTTGTTCCTCAAAGATGGTGTGAAGATTGTGGGGAAAATATTAAAGTCACGAAGCAGTTAGGGTCATTTAAACTGTTAACTTTGAGGCAGCAGCAGTTGATCTGTACTGTGGAAGTCCGGGGGGCTGTTGTTCTAACACTTCAACCTACGTCACTCCCCCACTTCCTCATTCTCGTGGCTTATGTCATTTTTACTTGGTAAAATTTTCATTCTGTGTTGCTAATGTAATTCCCACACATGTCACTTCAACATTTAAACAAGTTCAATAATAACTGTAGTTTCTGTAGTTCTAAATTCATTTTGATTCATCTTTTGGTTGGATGGATTTTATTCACCCCTCCCCAAAGGTTTTATGGATATGATATTTCTCAAAATATTTCACATTTGAGAATACTTGCTTATTAATTTTGAAATCTTAGATAACAGGCATAACATAGTTCATATTTTTACACTCTCAGATCTTTCTAGAAAATTTTCTGTTTTTTCTGGCATGAAATGATGCTATTGAGATTTGGCCTAGGTTTTTCCTACCTTGTATATTTCTTGATTTGTTTTTTCATACCAATGCCTGTAGAAGTCTTACAGTTCAATAACTTTACCAGGATTGGTCTTGTGGGATAATCATTATATATCATGTTACATGTCCCTTTAGATTCAGATGTCCCCATCTCCATAATGTCCTTCATTAGTATCTGTACACTTTTTACATATTGCCACCTCTATTGACCTACATGCCCTTTGTTCCATTTGTTAGGTTCTGTCTTTTCTTCAGGAATATCAGCTATCTGTGTGCTGTCTTATCTTTGTGTGTTATCCTTATCTATCATCTCCATGATGGTTGAATAAAATTTTCCATGCATGTTGTTTATTATTACCTCAAGCCTTTACTTCATACCATTGGGTTTGTTTTTTAGCTTTTCTATTTCCACCTGTTTTTAACCCATCTATTAGATCTGCACTAGTGTTTTGACTCAATTTGTTTCTATAACCCAGTGGTCTCTTTTTCTAGAGCATTCTACTAGTTTAACATCTTTGAGCCTCTGCTTTAGTGATTACACGTACTGGTCAAGGTCTCTCACAGTGAAAAGAACTTGTAAGAAAGTGACTTCTGAGAGTTATTTTCTTCTTGCTTTGGTTCTTCAGCAGTTGTGTTGTTTCTTCTGTCTTTCGTTGTTGCTGTTATTGCAGCAGGTGTTGAAAACCGTTGCTGTAGATTTTTTTCCCCATCTTCATAACATGGCTGTTCCTGTCTTAATGTTTATTCTCACAGTGGATATGAATTCTCCTTCATACTCTGCCTTATCTAATATCAGCAATTTCTGTCCCTTGGGCAAGTTATTTGTCATGTCTGCTTTTTTGTAGCCTGAGTCGGCTGGAGGGGGAGGGATGGGAGTAGATCCACTGCAGTTGAGTTTAGTCCTTAGCTATCCTTAAATGTCCTGGACTAGCTCACATTCCACTCAGCTAAGCTTTTTCCCATCTTCTGAAACTTTGTATACCCCCCACTTCCCATTTACTTCAGTGTCCTGAAAAATGCCATGTTCTGGTAACTTTTCTTAATCCTGGTATGTTGGGGCTTATGCTGTTGATTCTTTTCCCTGAATCGGCTTCTCACCCCTTATTTTACTTTTCCCTAGATATGAGGATATTAATCAGAATCGTAAGGATTTTACTCACACACTTTCTTTTTTTAGTGCTGCATTTGGAGTGAGGTGGGGTTGAAAGCCACTCAGTGCCATCATGAAAAAGAATATTTTCTCATTTTTTTCCTTCCTCTAACATTTTTCGTTATTAACGTTTTTATGCTATTCCTTTGTTTTACCATTGGTAGTGAATTTTTGGATCTTTCTTTGCCTCTCCATTTCTTTTTTTCTCTGAGGAATAAAAGGCCAAATTCTTTGGTGGGAAAATGCAGCTTATTTTAAGTACACATGCAACTGAAGTTATTAAGATTAAGTATAATTCAGGGGTCACTATTAAACTTCTATACTATTCATTTTCATGACTCCCTGTAATTATCAAAAAAAATTTATAGTATTACATACTAGACCCCAAATCCAAGTTTACAGAGAAATATTGAAGGACAGAAAAAAATACAACAAAAATACAACAAAAAATAACTGCCCTATGATAGGGTGCAGGTAAGATTAGTTTTGGAATATTTGTGTCAGCTTGAGTAGGTAGCAAGTAGGTCTCTGTTTAACCTCCTTGGTAGAAAAGTGTGTTCCTAGCTTCTGTTATTACATAGGACCTGTGACAGACAGAATTTCAAGATAGCCCCCAAGGTTCTCTTTCCTGGTCTGCATGCCTGGTATAATTCCTTCCCCTTGAATGTTGGTGGGCCTGATCTAATCAGGTGAGCCCTTTTCAAGGAGAATCTAAAGGTCAGAGATTCAGAGCTGCAGCAGATGCTATCCTGTGGTCTTGAAGACATGATCTTCCTGAGTTCTACAACTACAAAGAAAGGACTCCACCAACAACCATGTGTACCTGGAAGAGGAATCTGAACCTCATTGCACCTCAGGCCTGGCCAACATCTTGATTCAGCCTGGTAAGACCCTGAGTAGAGGACCCAGCTGAGCTGTCTGGACTCTTGTTTTACAGAGCTATGAGATAATAAGTTGGTGTTGTTTTAACAACTAAGTTGTAGTAATTACTTATCAGCAACAGTAAACAGTACCAAATATGAATTTTTAAGTATTTTTAGATTTAAATGATTTGCTTTATTTTAATTAAGTCTAATTCTGTCTCTAAAGGGAAATACTCATTTCTTATTTTATAATGATATATTTTCTCCAAGAGAAGGCTTCTGTTATTCTGTTTTCAAACTTGGTTGAATTTAATGGCTAGTTATTTTGTTTTATTTTTGTTTTTTCTCTTCTGCCCATTTCTCTCCTTCAATGTTGGAGTCGGAATGAGGACTTTAGATTGTTTACTGGTCTTATAACTGCAACTTGGAAACGTTCATGAACATGATCTTATAGGACTGGTGGAGCATGATGGTAGTAATGGTTTTAGAGAACAGAGTAACATCTAGGTAAATGGCAAGTGTTAAGTCTGGTTTGTTTTTGAAAATTAACTTTTAATTAAGTAATAAACTTACAGTCATCCATAACACTGCACACGTCATAACTGAAGAGCTTATTTAATTTTTCGAAAGAGAACTTACCTATGTAACATACCCAGATAAAGAAATAAACATTTTCAGAATTTCTTTTTTTTTTCCAGAATTTTCCTCACACCTTCTTACTTATCAGTGCACACTTTTCCTCCAAGTAACCCTTATTCTGGCTTCTATCACCATAGATTAGTTTTGCCTGCTTTTGAACAGTATGTTCTCTTTTGTTTTTGGCTTCTCTAACTCAGAAATGTGTTCGTTGAGAATTGTCCAACAAACACATTCATTCTCATTGTTCCATAGAATTCCATCATATAAATACACCATTTGTATACCCATTCGACTACTATAGAATTGTACTCATTTCCGCCTTGTAGAAAGCATTGGTTTCATTTGGGGCTGTTGCCAGTTGTACTGCTGTAAACATTCTCATACATGTATTTTGGTATTTGAGATAATATTGTTTATATACCTAGAAGAATTGCTGAATTATAGAATGTATATTATTCAGCTTTAGTAGATTCTAAAAAAGGGCTTCCCAAAGTTACTGCACCAATTTACACTCCCACAAGGAGTGTTGAGAATTATAGTTGCTCCGTATCTTCACAAAACAGTTGGCATTACAGTTTTTATCATCATCACCATTATTTTTAATTTTAACTGTCCTGATGGCTGGGATATCTCACTATGCTTTTGATTTGCATTTCCCTCATGACTCATGATTCTGAACACCTTTGCACGTGTTTACTGAAGGCTGATGATTTTGTAGGTTTGTGCCACGATTCATTATTGGGTTATAAAATCAATTTTTTGCATTAAGACTAGCATTTTAAAACTCTGAAATAGAATAGCATAGAAGAGAGTAAATAAGGTTATAATAGTTACGTATGGTTTTGTGAAACTTTTGCTACCATTTCATATTTATAGATACCCACATATACAAACATATATATGTGTGTGTGTGTGTGTGTGTGTGTGTGTGTGTGTGTTTTACACACATATATATTTTACAGTGAGCTGTGGTCCAAAAGGTCTACAAAACTATGTTATATTTTAGACTTTTAAAAATAAAATCTGTATCTTGATTAAGACATAAAAATCATGCTCACTTCATTTAGCCCTGAATCAGGAGATACAACTTACAACTAAGATAATGGAAACATTATGCACGATGATTTTGCCAGGCGAAGCTGGAAGCAGGTCATTAAGAGGAAATACATAAAATAAAGGTAAAATCCTTCATATGATAGGCATAAAGTCCTGGTAAATGAATGAGAGAGGGCTACTTAGAAGTAATATGTGAAATAAAGACCCAGAGAAGTCAATCCTAAAAACAAGTTCCTGGTTTCCAGACTTTCCCCAAAGAGAAGGGTAGTTTGGGGATCTGAATGTTTCAAAAGCTTCTCAGTTTTTCTCATAATTTCACAGTTTTGGGAATCACTACTATGGGCCAGAGTGTCTAATGTATATTTACTTCCATAAGTCTGGAAGAGGTTTTCTAAATGTGTGAATATTTTTTTAAAACTAAACACTCTAAAAGTCACTGTATTTCAGAATAATTCCACCCAGTTTGCCTTACCCCTTAAATTATTATTCCATAGCAATGAAACTCAGGAGAAGCCATTTAATTAAAGAACCATTATCTACTATTTCTATACAGTTAGAATGAAGACAGGCAGCAGAGTTAATTTGCTTCCAATCCTTCTCTATGCAGATTATAGCTCCCTAATCCTCTTTTTCTCCTAACTCCTACTTCAATAGAACCCCTAATGTGAGTTGCATACATTAATCAATTATATAATACTTCAGTACCTTTGTCTCTGAGATTTACTGTATTTTAACATTTGTATGCATTTTAAAGTTAAATTCTGAAGACTTTATAAGCACCCCGCTTTCTAATTAACAGTGAGCATAAATTGTTAGTGTGATAAATATTAAAGCCATGTATTAATGAATATTCACAATCACTCTAGGTTCTTCTTTTTTGCTTTTTCTCCCTTGAAAATAAGATTTATCATATACAAAGTTGGGAGGATGATTGTATAATTTGAACAAACACTTCCCTGAATACCAATATTACTTTATACAGTTAATTATAGGATTTTAACTGACAGTGAGTTCCATTTCTTTTGTACAAATTTATGAATGTAATAAAACACTTTTGACAAACTAATCAAATAAGACAACATAAGATTTAATTATTAGCTTTTTAGGTATTTTATGACCCAGATTGTATTGCTAGAATCGGGTAATTTAGGAATTACAGAATCTTCTTTTATTTTGCTCTTAAAATTAAAACAATATTTTTTACATCTTCTTTGAAAAATAAACCAAGCATTGTAAAATATAAAGCAAAAGTTAAAATGACTAAAATCTCTACAACAACAGTAGAACTTCTGTTGATATTTTGGTGGATATTTGGACATCTCAGTACATACACACGCACAAACACACAGTGAACATACAAGCCCACAGACATAAACATACACCTAATTTTACGTAAAAAGTTAATACATTATATGATACTCTATTACTTACATTTGAGGACTAGATGTTATTTTCTATGTACTCTTCTGTTGTTTCCATGTCAGTAATTACATATATATTTTTTCAGTTTTAATCATTGTATGCATACATATATACACATTATGATATGTGTGATACACACCATGACTTGGCTGTCTAATCCCATTGATAGATATTTAGACTATATTTTGTACCTCTATTACATGTTTAGATAACATCTTTGTATATTAGCCATTTTGCATTTGCATAATTATCTTCTTAAAACAAATTCTAGAGTCTGTTGCTGAGCCAGAAAGTAAATGCTGACGTATACCCATTGCCATGCTGTCCTCTGAAACTTCTATCTCAGTTGACTCTTCTCCTAGCAAAGTAGTGGAGTGCCTGTTTTGTCATGGTTTTCCAGTATCAGATTTAGTCTTTCTTAAAATTGGCAAATGCTCAAAATATATGTCATTGTTTTGAAATTGCATATCTCTGATTACTTATGAAGTTCTGCATATTTGCGAGTGATTATCAGCCATTTCTTCTTTGGTTATTTGCTTCAATATTTTTATTGCAATGGTTGTATGCTTTATTGACCTGGTCAGAGATAAGTGAATATTAGTATTATCATTTAGACTCTTAAGTTTGTTGTTTGACTTTTAATTCTGTTTATGTGCTTTTTAATTTAAACTAAATGCCATTCATTTATTTTTTGTTTATAAAAATTTATCAAAACCCTTGTCAGTGTATCATTTTATAGTTTTAAGCTCTTCTGTCCTAGTTAAGAATAATCTTTGTCATCTCAGGATGGAAGAAATACCTACACTTTTTCATAGTAGTCTTAGGATTTAACTTTTACATGGTAATCTTTCATCCATGTGGGGTTTATTTTTAATAAGTTGAAAGATAAGAAGTCAATATTATTTTTACCCCAATTGCTAGCTAGTTGTCAGAATTCACAAAGATCCAATTTTTTTACTACTAATTTAAAATGACTACTTCTTTTATATTATTTATACATTTGAATCCATTTGTGGGCCCTGTTCTATTTTTGAATAATTATTTTTGGAGTTTTATTTTTATTTATTTGACTTTATATTATTTTTATTGGGTATCACTTCATTTTTATTTTCAGATTATCTGTCCACTTTTATGAATTGACTCGGTGAACTTTAAAACCATTTGGTCAAACTAAAAAAGGCCTGGTAGGAGATTACGTTGGAGTTGGATATTCAGTTGGGGTTGTATACTATTAATAGCCTTAAAAATTGGCACTTTTATAATACTAAATTTTCTTATTAAAGTTTTTCTCCCATAGATTTAAATTTTTCTTTTATATACCTCAGTAGCATTTTATGTTTTCTATATATATGTTCTGTCCATTTTAAAAACTTTTTCCTAGATGTTTAAAGTTTTTGACTTGTTAAAAGAATCATTCCTCCCTTTTTCGTTGGTAAAGTTAAACATAAAATATTGACTTTTGTTTGTTTACTTTATGTCCAGCCACTTTGGTGAACACTCCCTTTTTTTGTCTGGCAATCCTTTAGTTCTTCTAAAATTCTTACCCAGTGGTAAGTACCCAAGAGACTAAAGGAGTAAATATACTACCTTACTGTAGGATACTACTTGAAACACTCATAATGAAGCCAAAATACGACAGTGTTTATGGAACATAATTTATACATTCAGGGCAAATTGACTATGGTCCAATCTCCAATACTGAATTATAAAGTGTTAGATTAAGTATACCTGAACGAGTAAACATGTTGCTATTATGGGATCAATATTCTGTGTATGCTTTAGTACTCCAAAACTAATCTTTCAGAGTTATCTCTGTGATTCTGTATTATTTCTGTAGGCAAGAAAAGGCCTTGATTTTTAATTAAATTGAAAGTGTAATCATTGGTCCAGTAAGGAAAATGTAAAGAAATAGAGGGAAAACTGGACTTCCTCAAGACTAGTGTTCAGCTGCTTGTGAATTATGGGCTTGATAACTCTTTTTTATAACCCCACAAATAAATATCATAAATAAATAAAATAACATTGTCCTCAGTAATCCTACTTCTTCCTTTCAGCATATGTCTTTTGCTCTAGCAATCTACCGTCAGAAACCCCCTCACCTCAGTAAGTAGGTATAAGGTGCCATCTGGTAGCCACCTGGGGAACCCTGTGAACTAACCTCTCTTCCTGATGGATTTGCAGTCTTTGATGACCCTGCGGCTTCGGCTTGGGCTGGATCTTGGAAGCCAGATTCAGTGTTGGGAGCAGGTAGTTTATTTCTGGGCTATAGACAAGCAGAGAAGAAAAATCAAGTCCAAGTCCCTGGGAAAGGCTACATAACGTGGAGAACTGGAAAACAAGAAAGGATCCCCAATCCTACTTCCACAGAGATTGGTAAAGAGCAAGAGCTAGATCTAAGAAGAGAGATCTGTAAGGGACTTCCTTCAGGAAACATGGAATTCTTGAAGCAAAGCAAGGATCAGCCTTGGGCAAGGATTAGCTTAATTGTGGGCCTCCAGTCAGTACCACATCTTCTTCAGGATTCCCTTGTGTATTTTAAATTGTTTTTTTCCAAAAATTTTGTTTCCATAGCTTGCAACTCAAAGAATTCCACAAAGCAACCCAACTTAATATTTTCCTTTTATTCCTCTCTCCCTAATTCCTTCTCTCTCTTCCCTTTCTTTTTAGTCTTATTCTTTCACTCTGAGGAAAAAATTCTTCTTTTTCTTCTCATTCTATTTGGGAGCCAAAACATAATCCTAACTTCAGCTGATAGACCTAAGGATAGTTCTTGTGGGTCAAGGAAAAGGAAGGGGAGAGATTATGAAATGAAAACTCAGTGCCATGAACACCTGAGTTCTTGGAAGGGATCAGAAATCCCCTTCAGCATTACTGTGGGCTCAGTCCTTCCCTTCATTCCACATGTTTTCCCCTTCTCCTGCTTTTGGAATTTTTGTCTCTTTTATTTACTGCTGTATCCCTGACATTTAGAATAGTGCCTGGCATTTAGAAGGAACTCCATTAATACAGTCAGTTCTCTGTGTCTGTATGTTCTCTTATTTGCAAATTCAACCAACTGCTGATGGTATGCTATATAATTAGGCCTACTATGGTTGTGACTGTGCTGAACATGTAAAGACCTTTTTTTTTTTTTTGCTACTCTTCCCTAAACAATACAGTGCAACAACCATGCACCTAGTACTTACAACATATTAGGTGTTATAAGTAATCTTAATGTGATTTGAAGTATATGGGAGCATGTATGTAGGTTATGTGTAAGCACTGTGCCATTTTGTATAAGAAACTTGAAAATCCAGAGATTTAGGATTCCATGGTGGTAGTGGGGATTGTGTCCTGGAACCAGTTCTCTGTGAATACCCAACGATGTCTGTATTTGTTGAAGGAATTAAGAGACATCCTTGATGAATAAGCCAATTTGGTTTATTTCTTTTTACTGTATTTCAGTTTTGCATTTCAAGTGTTACAGTGACACTCATTTTCACTGTGAAAGCAGGATTTGGACTTTTTGTGGGATAATGTAAGTATCAAGTGTATTTTTAGTAGAATATTCTTATGTTCTACCTTGCCAATTGACTGACTTTTAGAAAATAATCTGTTGGCAAATTAGGGACTGTCTCTACCTTCCTTTCATGTTTCAGGAATGTATCTTTTATATACATAGAAGAAGTAAAAAACAAACAAAATGACCAACATTTATGTGTCTTTGTTTCTCAAAAGTGCTTGTTCATCTTTCTCCAAAAATGAAAGTCAAGACTATTAAACATAGAGGAAAGTTTTTTTGAAAAGCTGAAAAATATTAAGCATTTGACCAAACAGCTTACTGTACATGTTTTCTCTGTTTGCTGAATGTCTTTTGTGTAAATATCCTTATAACAGAAATGAAGAATGTTTATTCTCTATATAGAACCAGCACAGAGAAATGTTGGATCTGCCTAACATTTTTCAGAGTTGTACCCTTTCTTGTGATCCACCTCAGAACTGGAGTGGTGAGACAGACTTTTTTTTGAAGAATGTTCCTCAGACATTGCTGCTGTGTAAGAATTTTCTGGGGTAGAAGAAATGGTCACTGTCTACTTGCCATTCCCCAACCTGGAGTCCCAAAATATCTCGCCAATCTCTATGGTTGGAAGAAAATGCTTTTACTACACTACAAAGGGGAAAAGATGCATTAACAGCTGCCTGAATTAAGATAGCAGAGGTGATCCATGAGAGTCTCATTATCAGAGTGTGGTAGACTTTGATTTTGAGAAACTGCTACATATCCCACATCCGACTTGATTTCTTGCTATGGCTAGTTCTGGTGTCCTGTGGTCATGGGGAAAGGGGCAGGTATTTAACCTTGTTTGACTACCTGGATCATCAGAAACTGTAAGGTATGAAAAAAGCATGGATGACCTTAGGGTCAGAGGACTCACAGTTTGAATTCTTACTGTAGAACCTGGAGTAAAAAGAAGTAACTTTTCAATTTATCTTTCTGCAAAATGGGAATAATGATGCCTACCGAAATGAGATGTCACAAGGATTGGCACTAGTGTCTGACTGGTAGTGCTTTCTCAGTGGTCCACTTACACCTGTCATCTTTCCATTTCTCTCCCAGGTACCTTGGGATTACCAGGCCGCTCACATACCCTGTGAGGCAGAATGGGAAATGCATGGCAAAAATGATCCTCTCTGTCTGGCTTCTGTCTGCCTCCATCACCTTACCCCCACTCTTTGGATGGGCTCAGAACGTGAATGATGACAAAGTGTGCTTGATCAGCCAGGATTTTGGCTACACGATTTACTCCACCGCAGTGGCGTTTTATATCCCCATGTCTGTCATGCTGTTCATGTACTACCAGATTGTACAAGGCTGCCAGGAAGGTGCTGCCAAACACAAGTTCCCTGGCTTCCCACGCGTGCAGCCCGGACAGCGTCATCTCCCTGAATGGCATGGTGAAGCTCCAGAAGGAGGTGGAAGAGTGTGCAAACCTTTCAAGACTCCTCAAACATGAAAGGAAAAACATCTCTATCTTTAAGAGAGAACAGAAAGCAGCCACCACCTTGGGGATCATTGTCGGGGCCTTTACTGTGTGCTGGCTACCATTTTTCCTTCTCTCAACAGCCAGGCCCTTCATCTGTGGCACGGCCTGCAGCTGCATCCCACTGTGGGTAGAGAGGACATGTCTGTGGCTAGGCTATGCAAACTCTCTCATTAACCCTTTTATATATGCCTTCTTCAACCGGGACCTGAGGACCACCTACCGCAGCCTGCTCCAGTGCCAGTACCGGAATATCAACCGGAAGCTCTCAGCTGCAGGCATGCATGAGGCTCTGAAGCTTGCAGAGAGGCCTGAGAGACCCGAAATCATGCTGTAAGGTCATTTATCACTATTTTCCCTTTATCCCCCAGCCCTTTTGTGCAACTTGTTGAAGCATGTTACAGAAGGCTTCCTAAATCAATAACTAACTTATTTTCTACCAAATCTACCAGATTTGAATTCAGAATAGTTCTCTACCCAATGAAATTTCAATAGCCAAAAAAGATAGTTGGATTGGAAGAGGAGATTGATTTGCTGATGAGTTGCAATAGATGTGATTGATGACAAGGAAGGTCATATTTTCCATTCTTTCTCCATAAATCATGTCTGAATTATGTATGTCCTCATATGTGATTCCTGTGACATTATCATTTTAATTGCAGTTATTCTTCTCTCTGGTAAAATTTTTTGTTCATCTCATACTTCACTGATAAATTCTTCTTTTGAGGAAGGAAGCAAAATGATCTTTCCAGTATGTAGCTCTTTTCACACAGGATATGCTAGGATATGCCAGGGGCAAAGTCTTAAAAGCCTTGAGAGCTTTAGGAAGTGCTATCCACCATCTTGGTAGCTAGGAACTGATAGAGTTGTTAAATTATTCTGGGAAGCCTTAGTGACTTTCTAGGGAGATACTGCAAAAGCGTGTAGAGATTTGGAAAAGGACCACAAAGAGGTGATTGTGATAAGGAAATGAAGTTTCACAAGCCATCCATGTATTGACAAGTTTGGGTTGTATAGAAGGATGGAGACAGGATAGTAGAGTCATCAGTAGGTCAAAAGGAGATATTGTTCAAGTTTAGGTAGAGGAGATACCTTCATGTTTGATAGCTGAGGGAAAAGGAACTTGGAATGAGAAAATGGGCATGAGAGAGGAGGAGGTGCTGCAAGAACCTGGAAGGAAGGAATAGACCGGAAAGCAGGGACTCTAACTGAGAGGGATTTTCCTGGTCATCATGTCATCACTTGACAGAAGAGGTGACTGGGGTTTAGAGAGTGAGGTATCCCATACTCAGCCAGTGTCCCAACTAAGTCAAGATCCCACACCCTGTACACATTTTCCATGTGCTAGACTGCCTTTATTTAACAACTGAACATTGTTAGAGTGTAGCTATGCTAATTCTCGAGCTGGGCACAGCTTCTCAGGTTTCATTTTTTTTTTTTTTTCCACACAAGTTTAATTCTGTTCCAGCCCCAAGTTAGGGGAAGAACTTATATCTTTCCCTAGTTTTCAGCATAACTTAAAACTCAGGGGTATAAAAGAACTGATCTAAGACCCACAGAGATGTGATATGAATCACCCCAACACAAATGCTTTTTACAGGTAAGCAAATTACTTGTCAAATGATTTCAGTCTGGAGGTAGTGAAGAGCTGCTGAATATTTTTGAACGAGGGCTTGTAGTCACTTCTGCTTAAGAAGACAACTAAAATGACCTGCTACTCTAAGTAAGTTAGGTTCATTTGACTTGCTGCACAGTAGGAGGACACCTCCTAGACAGAGTCTTCATAGTTTTTCAGAGAGAGAAAATAAGATGAGGATATTGGTAGAGTTATGGGGCTTAGCCTGCATGATTTTAAGGTGGAAAAGTAATGAGGATTTTATGACCTATTGGCTTCGGATTGGTGAGTAAGGTAAAGACTTTGAAGCAGTTATTAATGAGAGAACTATTAGTCTTGATAAGTAAGCTACTTTTGTTGGTGCGCAGTCTTATCTCCCGGAAACAGCTCTTTCAAGAAGCTAGGTTATCTTGCCTGGTCCTAGGATTGTTCAGCATGGGAAAAGGAAAGCATGTTTGTTTCAGTTCTCTGGAGAAGCTTGATGAGGGATGTGTCTGAGGAAAGTCTTTGGTTTAGTGAGAAGAGCAGAAAAAAAGAGTGAGACTGATGGTAGGGGGTCCAACGAGGCAGCCAGCTTGCAAACTTGGAGAAAACGGATAATGTCCTGAACCAGAAACCACCACTGTGTTGGTGTGTGTTCTTTACAGCCAAAGAACTTGAGAATAAAATATTATTTTTACCTAATAGTTCACAGATGAGTTAGGTAACAAAATGATATTTTTAAAGCTATAACACAAACAGGTTTTCCAATTTAAAATAATAATAACCCATATATACTGAGGATTCATTTTCAGTCACTATGATCAGACTCTATGAGAATTCTATCATTTAATCCTCAAAACTTTATGACAGGTTAGTTTTTTTCATCTCCGTTCTATGATGACACAACAAGGACTTGAAAAGATCAAACAATTTTCCTACAGTCATACAGATGAGAGTGATAGATCTGAATCTGAGCCCAGGAAGTCTGTGTTGAAAGGTGCTTTAGTTTCTGTGCTACTTTTATAAAAATAAAGGGCATTTGCTTTTGTATCTTTAGTTAGTATGGAGACTTCAGTGTTATCCTGCAAGTCTAAAACAAGGGTCAGCAAAATTTTACCAAGGGCCAAATAGTAAATATTTTAACCTTTGCTAGCCACATGGTGTCTATGGAAACTATTTGTCTCTCCCATTGTCATCCACTGAAGTAAACAATGGAAGTGACTATGTATCATTAAAACTTTATTTGCGTTCAGCCCACAGGCTATAGTCTGCTGCCTCTTGACTTAAGAGAATTACTCTTCCTTCATTACCACTCTCTCATTTTGAATTATGGGACATTCACATCATTTAGGATGATTGGCCTCAAAATACCAATCAACTTTAGAAAATTTCTAGTGATAGAGTTATTCTACAGAGTTGTCATAGCCATTATTTTTCTCATTCTATGCCTAGCACAGGGTTCTAGTCAGTACCAGTGTTGGAATATTTATTTTTGAGTTCTTTTTGTTCAACTGCCATGCACTGAGGTGGATACAGAAAATATGTGACACCTTTCCTTTTTTTTGTGAATGTTTCTATTGGAAAGACCACATACAGACACACATATATGCCATGGTTTGAACATGTGTGTTCCCCTAAATTCATATGTTGAAATCCAATCTCCAATGCAGTAGTGTTAAAAGGTGGGTCATTTAGGAGGTGGTTGCCTGAAGGAACTTGTGTGTTCCTTCCACCATGTGAGGATACAACGAGAAGGCACCATCTCGAGTAAGCTCTCATCAGACACCAAGTTTGGTGATATCCATTTCCCAACCTCTACAAATGAATTTCTGATGTTAATAAGCTACAGAGTTTATGGTATTTTTTTATAGCTGCCCAGACGGACCAAGACATACACACTCAGCCTTTTTGAAACAAGGAAAGGTGGAGAGAGGAAAAACTATGAATTCAAAGAAGAGGAAAATAACTCAAAGTTTACACTAGATTGATCAGAGAAGCCTTCCTGAAGGATATGGGCTCTGGTATATTTGTGAGGTGATCAAAGGATAGCTAAAGATGAATAGAAGTGTTGTCCCAGGTGAAGGGGACATTTTACATAGAGGCACTAAGGTGGGAGTTCATGCAAAGGATAGTCTGGCTGAGGTTAAGCATTGGAGGAGGGAATAGTTGGAGATCAAGTAGAAAGGTAGTCAAGATTTAATTATGAAGGATCTTCTATGCTAGCTCCAAGAACGAGCTTTTAGTGTAAACAAGTGGTTCTCATTCAAGAGTAAATTTGCCTCCTCCCTTGAAGACATTTAGTAATGTTTGGAGATGTTTTGGGTTGTTACAACTGGAGTATAGGGGGAGGGTTCTATTGACATCAAGGTCAGGGGAGCTGCTAAAGATCTTATGATATAGAGACCAGCCCCCCCAACAACTAGGAGTTACCCAGCCCATATTGCCAAAATTGCGCAACCTTGATGTGGACAGTAGTATTCTACCATTAACCTCTGTAACCAGACAAGTAGTCATCAAAGTAGTGATAACCTATTCAGTGGCTCTGTGTGGGTTGGATCAGATGGTAAAGGCTAGATATAAAGAGTCTCTTTGTTGGCTTGTTTTTTCCAGGAACATTTGAGGGCCTAAGGGGTATAAGACATGGTGCCAGGCATGGTGGGGGAGGTAGAAAGTTGAATAGTGATAGTACTTGTTTCTGGAAGTCCAGTGAGTTGGCTGGCTGTGGTGTTGTAAAGACTTATAACCAGAATAAGAACCCACAAGGTCTGCTCTACACAGTTGCTTTCATGTAAACACTAGTTAGATTACCCAAAATAGCTCAGAATCTCCACCAGGTCTGAATGACATAACCTCTCTGGAAGAATGACAAAGGGCATCCATTTTATATCTCACTGCAAGCCTTCTAATCCTCCCACCTACCTCTGGTTCTCATGCATCTGCTGGCCACCCAGAGGACTCTGGCTCCTTCCTTTAATTTCTCCAGCCCTTTTTCCCCATCTGACTGCTTGGGTTCTAGTCCCTATTACTTTTGCTTCTCTGCCTTCCTGGCTCTGTTTTTTCCTCCAGAATTTCTTCCTTTCCTTTGTGAACAAACTACTAGATTGTATGTTGCTACTTCCAAATATTTATCCATTTCTTCCCATTTTCTTGATCAGCATAACCAGAGCCTCAGGAATCCAGCAGGCACTCGAGAATTTTCCTTGGGGTAACGGCGTGAATAGTGGGAAAAAACCCGTGAATACTTTTGCACTGGTAATTTTAATTCAATACTATCAATTTTACTCTTTTTCATATTTTCACAAGTATTCAAATAACTGATAATACCCAACCAAATATGATAATGTGATAGAAACAGCGATTCTTTTTTTATTTTAAATTGGATGATGTTACTTACAGATTTGAATTGCCATAAATCACTTTTAAGTATCATTCCAATGACTGTCTTGGATACAATTTATGAACAATACTGAAAGCAGTTTCTATAATACTTCCATATAAAAGAATGTCATGAAATTGTTTTGACTAGCTCTTTCTTTCCCTCTTCCCTTTTCTCCTTGGCAATTGTATTGTTTTTCTCTTCAAAGAGCCTCTTATAATCCCTGTCAATTGCAGTGGTTCTAAGCAGTGACTGTTAGCAGAGTAACCTTGGGTTCTTGCCTTGAATTCTGTCAATAATATGCTCCAGGGTTTGTGCTGGAGCTTTGGAAGTTAGGGTGATTCTACCCTTTCTTTATGGAAACCAGTGATGTACAAAATAAAATGAAATGAAATGGATCCCAGAGGAAACTAGAAAGAAACATCACAGCTCCTGAAACCCTAGGTGTCTGTGATGGGTTGTTGCCTTAAAGACAGAAACAAACAAACAAAAATTGTTATTTAAATACCTCTTCAGTGGTATTTTCTTCATCATTAACTAGCTGAAATTCAGCACTTTATTTTTATTGTCATCAACTAGTATTAATAATAGCTTATTTGCTTTGTGATTTGCAATTGCCTACATTTTACCTTTGCATGTCTCCTTAAAGCAGGAAAGACAGGTAATTTCCCTCCTTTTCTCTCTCTCTCCCTCTGCCTCTTCCTTTCCCTCTCTCTTTTTAAATGCTGGCGATTAAACCCAGGGGCCTGACACATGCTAAGCACCCATTTCTCCACTGTGCTACATCACCAGTCCTACCCTCTTTTACTTTATTTATTTATTGTTTTGTTTTCCCTACTAGATAATAAATACATATAGCCCAATGTAAAATCAAGCAGTACAGAGGGGTGCATAAGAAAAATAAGCATTGAGGGGCATACTTAGGAAGAAAATGTCCATGGAGGAAATCATGAAAGAAGTGATACTGGAGATGGGTCTTAAAGAAAGAGTAGGTGTCTAACAAGAAAGGGTGGTAGGAGTGGAGGTGGCGGTAGGGGCTATTCAAAGCAGATTGACAGCATGGTCAGAGAGGTACTGCTGTGGGTGGAGGTGGCTGAGGAATCTGGGACATATCTTCAGCAATATTGGGAAGCTGGGGACATTTGGGTCAACCTAGAAGACAGGTGGGTAGGGATTAGAAGAAGGAGGTGAAGACCTTTGAGCAGGAGTAGGACCAGGCTGCAGTCAGCATCATGGAGCTGGGAAGGCAGGGTCACAACAGAAGGGAGATGAGTTAGCATACTAATGTGAGAGTGGGGTCTCCTGTTAGGAAGGGCTGCACCAGGAGGCTGGTATTGAGACTGGAAAAGAGGCCACAGGTATCTGAGCTATTTGGGAGGTGGAATCTCTAGACCCTGTGACTAGTGGGGGGCGGGTCACCATTGTAGATGTAATTCAGTAGAGGTCATGAACTGGTGTGAGTGCACACTGAGCTGCTGAGGAAGCATGGGTGTGGTCTGTCCTCAAGCTGAGGAAGAGGCAAAGGCCCCGCCAGGAGTATGAGTCTGTGGAGCATGGTTGGAGGCACAGCCTGTTTCCAGTCCCCACTCTCAGACATCGAGGAGCCTGCAGAGCTGGGTCTGGGCTCGTGTAGCATTTGTTCTCAGGCATCATTGTGTGAGACTGAGGAGCAAAGCCGGAGACCCTGTTCTATGGAGAAAGAGACCCTGTGATCAGGAAAATCCATCCATAGCGTCACCCATCTGAATGTGGGGCAGGGATGGGTATGAGATGGGGGAGCAGGACAGAAGGCGTAGTAGCCAAGATGGGGGTTACTTTCAGGGGAGTAGGGAGGATGAGGCTGGGAGCACAGCCCCAGCCTGGTACATCCTAGACCCAGCTCCTAAGCACAAGATGTAGTGTGGTAAGTTGAGTTCCATAAAGGTGCGGAGTTAGGGGAGGGTGGCTCTACACCAGAAGAAAGGGACTCTTTCTCTGCCATTGGCTGACATTCTCTATGACCCATGCCACTTCTATATGGGTGAGAGGAAGCAAGGGAAGAAGTTTCCAGTTTTGCACATAAAGATTACAATAACACACCTTCACATTCTGGAGGAGAGGACGCTTCTTATTAGTAGTCATTATTTTTTTCAGGTAGGGCAAATGCTATAGTACTTTTTAAAGATTTTTGAGAGCAAAGCCATTTTTGGCAACAGCTGTATTGTCAAAGACAATTCCTAAATGGATTAGTTGCAGTTGATTTGCAGATATATTAAGGGCTTGGCAACTTGTGGAAGTTATGAAATTTATGAAAAGAGGCACGGCACTTTTTCTTTCCCTTTGGAGATGTTCATAAACCCTTATAAGCCACAAATGATTCAAATTACTGACTGCTGTAAAAACATTAAATCCACCCACCACAAAATGAAAACTCACATTTACGGCTCTGCTAAAACATTTTCTTCTCTCTCTCTCTCTTTCTTTTATAGACAAAACTCTGACTACTGTAGAAAAAAAGGTCATGATTCATGATCCAAAGTGGAATAATGGAGATGAAATAAACAAGGCAAAACAGGCGGAAACAGAATGAAATCATTTGCCAAGACTGCAAAATGGAATGCGGCTTCTGTCCTTTCTTGGACTGGCTAAAGTGTGACCAACAGGGTGATCTGTTGTACAAAGTCTATTACAGGGGAGATGATGACCTGTCTTTTTTTCTGTGGATCAGTGCTATTGTGTGCAAATGAAACTAGTTCTCAGTGTAAGACAGCCGGATCATCTCAGCCGTGAGCACACTAACAGAACTGAGTTCCAGAAGGAAGCAGTTTCTGGTGCTTTGCATATGTCCATATCCATGCAAGCGGAAGCAGGTTCCAATACACACCTCCCATGCTTCCGAGTCTAGGCATTGTGGTGAATATTCAGGAGTCATTCATGAGACAGAATGTATTTTGTTGTATGACAGAAGGGTGTCTTTCCAAGCAAACTGCGGTAAGCATAGTGTTGAATATGTTGCATGTCCATGTTAGAAAACAGAATCCAGTCATCAGCTAATACAAACGATTTCCCAGAGCAGTGTTTGTTTCAAGCTTCTGTCAAATAGTTTGGCTTTTCTGCAGGGTCCCTGTGATTTCTCACCTATGTACTTTCTTTGTTAACTTCCTTACTGTTACGGTATAACTCAGGAACAGATCTCAGGATGGAGAGAGAGAAGCATAAAATCTGAATAAAGCTTTTCTTGCACTCACACATTTGAGGGATCCTGAGAGGTGAGGGGATTCCTTTAGTGAGGATTTTTACCTGAATGAAGAGTGAGGGCTACCTAACTGCATTGTATATTAACATGATTATTGGCATGTTGTTTACTATCATTTTATACAAGGGTGCAATGAGCCCATGGGGCTGATCCCCATACTGTACGTTATAAGGAATAAGTAGGCAAAAATAGGGTTTCCAACAATGGTGGTGGTGCTTCTGGAGATGGAATGTAAACATGTTCGTTCAACTGAGTTGTGTGAATTGGAGGTCACCTGTACCTCTGTTGAGAAATGCTCCAGAACACCATTCTGTAACATCTAGAGAGTTTGTTTCTTTGTTCTCTGTATCTTAAATCAAATGTGTGCCTGGGTAATTCTGTCCACTAATTCCCCTCCCCCAAATAAAAAGTGGTGGTTATTAAGGGCAGGTAAGAAAACAGAAATGGTCCCTTTGTGGATAGTATTTTTATAAGAAATGGTACTATGTAGTAAGTCTGAGCTAAGGAAACAGGAAGGCAGGCAGGTCAGAGAAGAAGAGCACCTATAACTACAAGAAGAAAAAAAAAAAAACAAAGAATGCAGACCTTCATTTGATAAAAGAGAACTAGAAGAGAATATTATTTTCCTACAATAAAGGAAGCTGTCCTTTCACAAGGATAAAGTGGAATTCTGGTGTGGATTATGGACTTTTTTTGATTGTCATTGACATTGCTTCTTAACAGGGGCAGGGAAGGGCTGCCTTTCTTGCAAGGGGAAGTGAGCACTGTCCTTTCAAACAAAACTTGTACAAATTCCTGAACCGCAGATTTGCTACAGTGACCATATATACTTATATTCATAATTTAAATGATTAATTATGGTCAGATACATGTTGTTAAAGTTGAAAATGTTTTATTACATTACATCAAATAAAGGTTATTTGTAGCTGAAATAAAGCAATTTAAGTAATGGTTTTTAATAAAAGGTCTGATGTCGTACATGTTGCAATACAAAGGATAGCTAAAATCCTAACAGGTGACTGACAGTTCTGTACTAAATTACATTTCAATACGGGGCTACATCCATTTAATGAAATTTTGTTTTTAAACAATGACTGCTCATTTCTTGGTTTGATTAGTGAGCATTTATTTCTTAGGCTCCTGCTACATTCAACACTGTAAGCATCAAGATAACAAAGATGGCTATAGTATAGTCGTTTTAATGAATTTGCCATCAGGCAGAAAACACACATCTCAAGTTGTCACGATACAGCAGAGTAAGTGCTATAGCATGTTGCAGGGAGGGACATATTTCTTTCCTGTAGTATAAGACGGAGTCTATGGTTAGTTGGATTGACTTAGGTGAATAAATGTGTTTCTCTAATATTTTATTAGAACCTTAAGTAGTCAAACTTGAGTTCAGCCTAACTTGAATTTCCAAGTATTGAACTCTCTGCTTCATTCTGGCAACAGGAGCTGGACTTCATGTGAACACTGTGCTTTAAGTGCATGGCAGCATGTAATGAAAGGAAAAGGTAGTGAATGAAAGGGAATGAGAAAAATATCCAGTAATTAATACGACTTTGCATATGGCATCACTTGGCTGTGCCAGAGGTGCAACTTTCATTTTAACTAAGCATCAAAAGAAATCATTGAAGTAAACATTTTATATATATATATATATATATATATATATATATATATTTTTGTGACTGTTGAAGCAAGAATGACTGTTATGACTAATATCTCTTCTCACCCTAGGGTGTCAGCTGTCATCTTCTGGCAAGACTGAGTACTGGCAAGCGATGCTTGGGAAGTGAAGTACTTATAAAAGTAACTGAATCGCTGTTGCCTTACTGTTTAGTTTTATTCTGTAAATACAAAACAGGTGCCCTCAGAGTTCCTGGGTTTTCTCTAAACTGTTTCAAAACTCTCTAAGCATTTATGGTACCCTTTGCTTGAGATGCTTGTATATGTATTTGGTGGCTATATTTTTATACAGTTTTATTAGGTTCATTGATTGCAGGCATGAAATCAACAATATGAATTAAAGATGCAGGCTATTTTTCAAATAGTTTATGCTAATCTAATAATTGTCTGCATTGCCATCTGGAGATGGTACAAAATTTCCTTTCAGCATTTTAATTACCAACTGAGTTCTCAATTTAATGGATATAAATGTTTACAAATCTTGAATTATTTTAAGCAGTTCATGCTCCTTCCCATCTTAGGAGCTTCACACATGCTTTCCCCCTCTGTCTGGGATATTCTTTCTACTCTCAATTACTGATTTGATATGTGTCTTCTTCACTGTTTTTTTTTTTTTTTTTTTTTTTAATTGGTGGGGGATACCAGGGATTGAACTCAGAAGCACTTGGACCACTGAGCCACATCCCCAGCCCTATTTTGTGTTTTATTTAGAGACAGGGTCTCAATGAGTTGCTTAGCTCCTCACTGTTGCTGAGACTGGCCTTGAACTTGTGATCCTCCTGTCAGCCTCCCAAACCTCTGAGATTACAGCCATGGCCACAGTGCCCAACATTCTTCATTGTTTAGGAATTCTTCAAGGGCAGGTACCCTGTCTGTTTTCCTTAGCAATATGCCCATTTATGTAGCACCTTGCTGGGGACATATATAGGGTAGGCATGTATAAGGGTTTCTTAATGGTAAAAAAGAAAAGGAAGGAGGGAGAGAGGGAAGGAAGCAAAGAAGAAAGGAAGGAAGGAGAGGAGGTGACTTGGCATTGCTTTTCATTTTCATATGAGGAACTGAAGAGACTTGGCATGATCAGGTGGCATTCCCAGTGAGTGGTAGAGCAGGAACTGTAATTGAGCTCTTCCATGCGCACCTTAGGGCAGGTTGTCCACTACATGGAATTGCTTCTTTTGCACAAGTTACTCATATCAAGAGAGTGACCTTTTCTTAATTTTCTGCACTAGTGGAGCAGAGTTGTGTATGTGCTGTGGTCCATATGTTGAAACTTGTTTATCTTAGCTAGCCAGATGGTCCTTAACTCTATACAAAGAAGCCATTTGGAGACTTTCATAGGGTCAGCACATTTTGAAAACACCAACTGGAATTCATATTGTGATGTCATTACTTATTCTAAGCATTCATGAGGAACACCTTGTTAGATATCATGTGTAAATGTGTGGACTTTGAGAACCAACTCAGGAGATCTAGTTCCCAGAGACAGAAATTTATTTAATTGGTTGGATCTTCAAACTTGCATTGTCTACACTTTCTCTGGAGAAGAAAAATAATTTCTTAACATACTTTGCTTCTTTTTAAGATCCCACTGCACTAAAATCTACTCATGTTGTACAAGTTAACAGAGATACGATGTGATCATCAATAAAAATGTAAAAGCAAAATGTACGATGGCTAATGTGAAAGAGATGGTGAGAGAAGTTGACAAGAAGCAGAAAAAGATTTGCACATCAGTCATGTTGAGTTTTCCTCACTTTATAAAAAGCAAAGTGAAGGATTATATCCATATTAGTGGAAGGCACGAGTGGTAGTCTGAAGCAGCAGATGGTAAGAAATAAGGAGTTTATCTTTGATGTGTATTATGTAATATTTTTGGTACCAAATTGCCTTTCTTAATTAGATTGTGATTAGGCTATTATAATCACAATAAAATACTCTTTATTCTTTAAAGCCATGCAGTGTCACAGTGGGAGAAGTGGTTCAGAGCTACAAAGAAAGGCAGTAGAAAGTCACCTGTAGATTTAGAAGTTTGTCATGGATCATTCACAAAATGAATAGCACACTTGTAGGAAAATGAGATAGAACTCTGTCCACAGAGCATCACAGAACTGGAGAATCTCATGGATGATTCAGTCTGACCCTCTACTGTTTTGCAGGTGAGAAAATACTCAAGTGGAGCTGTGATATTTTTCTGAACTCATTTAAAAGAGAATTATATACAGCATTACTTTGCAAAATATCTTTTATGAAGTAATCAATTTTTTAAATATTTCACATAGCTATTGTCTTCGTCAGGGTTCTCTAGAGGAACAGAATCAGCAGGAAGTATGAGTATAAAAAGGGAATTTATTAGATTGGCTTACACTACCAAAAGCTGGATAGTCCACAATGGCCGTCTGCAACTGGAGAGCTGGAGGAACCAGCAGCTACGCAGTCCAAGATGCAGAAGCCCCAGAACAAGAAGGATAAACAGTGCTATCCTAGTCTGAGACCAAGGCGTCTGGAAACTACCTGGAAAATCACTGGCAGAGTGCGCTTTGAGAGAGTGAAGAAATGAGAGTCCGATATCCTCAGAAAAGTGAAGCAGCAATCAAGAACCAGTTCAAGAAGAGCCGAGCTTGCATCTGCATCTGCTTCCTTGTTCTTCCAACTTTATCCCATCCTATTGGCGGTGCCACCCACACTGAGGGAGGGTCTCCACTTAAGTTCATTATCCCACATTGGAATTGTTCCTAGACATGCCCTCATCGACACACCCAGAAGCCAGTTAATCATCGGCGTCTCTTAATCCGATCAAGCTGACAATTCAAATTAACCATTACAGCTGTGCATTTGAAAAATACAAGAAAAATGAAGTACGAAAACATATAACATAGAAATCTCATTTTTTCTTATTAAGTTCAGACAAAATTACATTTCAATAAATACAATCTGAGCAAATGTAACATGGTTAAAAATTTTAAAAAATTAAAAAACTTGATCATTGTTCACCGAAAATGAGCAATTGCTGAATTAGGAGAAATCTCAGTTATTCTGGGAAGAGATTACTGGTATAATCATTGACTATACAGAATACCCAAGTTTTCAAGGCTCTTCTCTAGCAGGCTGTGACAAGGGGAAGGGCATCCTCACTGGAAGGGCTAGGACCTGGAAGGACTAGCTAATCTCTGAGAACTACCAGAGTAGTTCTCTGTACCAGAGAGGCTACCTACTTCATTCTGAGCTCTGAAAGTCATGACTCAGCCTGCAAAAAACTGTGCTTTTCCTTTTTGGTTATCTAAAGTTAAAATGAATCCACAATGCTGACCTGAAAGCATTGGAAAGTCTTTAATTTTTAGAATGTATATTTTAATTGAAGCACTAAGGCAAAGAAAGACTAAATTTTTAACAGTGTCACCTACCAATTTTGAAGGCAAAAGAGGGTGTTATTAGAAAGGTAACTAGCAAGTAACCACCAGATCTTGTATTTAAGCCCAGTGTTTTCCAAACTTCACTCTGAGTAAGAATTATATAGGGCACTTGTTAAAGGTGAGGATTTCTGGGCCCCATTTCAAGAGATTCTGTTGTGCTATGTCCTGGGGTGGGATGTAGAGTACAGAGAGCTTCTAACTAGTCTATCTGTGATTCTGGTGTAGCTGGTTTCTGCATTCCAAATGTTGAGAATTGCTGTTTCCAAACATCATGAAAACTTGAATTATGTGGCCAGTTGTGTGTGCTCTCAGTGTGGAAAAGCATGATCAATAGGAAAGAATATGCAAATCATTTTTATATGGTTACTGAATCTTTGCCAAAGAAATACACAGTCTCCCACAAGCTCTCTTAGATTAGTACTCAGTTCTAACTGTTGGTACCCCAAATCCAGCAAGTTTGTGGAAGAAAATAATCCACAGTTCTCCTTAGGTAATTTGTAAATATGATATTTAAAGGCATATATACAATTATATTTAAGTGATTTCTACTGTTATGGTTTCTAACTTGAGATCTTGAGATCTGTCTGTCGAAAGATAGCCAAGTTAACCACTGTCTAGGAAAACCCGGATGTGGGGGCAGGAAGTCATATTCAGGTGTATCTGTCAGATGAGAGCCGATGAGGAAGTGAAAACAAAACACATTAAACTACAAAAATTATTATTCACAGGTCCCAGAGAGGTTAGGAGTACTGACAGGGGACAGTGAGCAGCCTGGAGGTAACAGGGAGCTCAACCACTGGGTGGGAAGCTAGACAGAGAGAACTTGTGGGGATATGCCTATGTTAATGTCTGTAGGAGTGATCTCTTTGGCTATCTCAAGGTGGTTGTGGATAGGCTGGTTTGAAGAAAACATGTGAAGGGGAGAGGGACTGACTTACCTGACTCTAGTGTTGACCCTTGGATTGATGTGGCCAGCAGCTGTGGAATGTGTTGGGTCAGGGGTCAGTGAGATGAGGAACAAGTGGGCTAATAGATCCCAAATAACCACATAGAAAGGGGAAGTTTTAACTAGGATAAAGGTGATGTGGTGCATTTGAGTTTCAGATAACTCATGTCAGTTCTAAAAATGGATGTCAGGGCAGCAACTATATTAAACGAATTTACAACAAATGCAGAGCTGGAAAATTTTCACATTATTGAGTGATTCTTCACATTAATTAATATTGGCACTCTCATGGGGTCACATGAAAATCCATGTACCACATTTCTGTTTCCATGGCAAAGCAGATGACCCTATGTTTGTCATCAAAACAAAGATTAGATCTTTGTATGATATCTGTTGAATATTAGTCAACATTCGTCATTGAGTATGAGGTGTTTACATTGGCCAAGGTCACATTTTCAGCATCATTTGTATATACATATATATGTATATAATTTGTGTGGGTATTTTATGGGTGATGATTAATAGTGGCTCACATTTATTGTTTTTTACTCATCAGTTATTCTGGTAATCTTTACAACGACCCTAAAATGTTATTGTTATCTCCATTTTTTGGGTGAGAGACCTGAAACCAAGGGAGTTGAATGCCTTCAGCTTGTAGGTTAAAAAATTGACTTCTCAGCTGATATACTTTTCATTGCATCCTCCTTTCCATTCCACAAAATGCATCTTAATGGTTCCCGACTGATTTTGTGAACCTGGAAATTTGCAACTGAAATCCGAGGGGACTCACTTTAGGCCTCCAAATCTCTTCTCACACTAAGTACTGCAGAGCTCCTAAGTTTGAGGTGAAATCACAGATAACCGTGAAGGGAGCAATAGTTTTGACTACAACTTCTCTATCCTCATCTTGACTTCTCCATCTCCAGGTACCTGGTTCCTGATGTTTTCTCTGGATTGTGTATTTCTATTGCAGCCTGCTTGTGGTGGTTAATTTTATGTGTCAACTTGAGTAGATCATAGAGCACCCAGGGATTTGGCTTAAGCATTATTTCTGGGTGTGTCTGTAAGGATGCTTCTAGGTATTGTTTCCAGGTAAAGGGACACGTGGGTGGCAGCAGCCAGTGCCTTCAGAGGCTGAATACAATGAAGGTAGAGGAAGAGAGAATTCACTTTTTGCCTGACTGCTTGTATTAGGACATCAGCCTTTTCTCTTGAACTGGAAGCATCAGTCCTCTAGATTTTAGGCTTTTAGACTTCTACTGAAATACACCACCAGCTTTCGTGGGTCTATAGGTTGCAGATAGGAGATCATGGGACTTTTCAGCCTCCATAATCCTGTGAGTTAATTCCTTATAAGTCTCTCCATTGCCTCTATGTTCTTTCTTGTCCCTTTCTCTCTCTCTCTCTCTCAGTCTCTGCCTGCCGCAGTACTAGTAGATCCTTCTCCTATGGTTCTACTTCTCTGGAGAACTCTAATACACTGCCCTGCTATAATGTGTACCTTTCTGTATTTTTCTCATTAAAACTGGTGTGTCCTGTGTTCCATTTATCACTTGAAAAAATACACTAATTCAGGATCCATATCCCCTTCTTACAAGGCATATGGTTACAATAAGGCAAGCAGTTTTCTGGATTTATGTCTCAACCCCCCACAAATGTTGATGGAAATTTCAGACAGTGTGATGTGTTGGTGGTGGAGACAGTAACTAGACTCATACTGTGTGTGCTTCCTTCATTGACCAGGATTCTGTGAGTCTCCTAGTTGTTTAATTACTTGTAGACCTTCCAAGGGTCTCTAAAAGTAAAAGCATGCTGTTATGCAAACCAATCGAAGGACCAGGTCTGTGTCTTGCCAACATTACAGCAGAGAACTGAGGGAGTTCCCTAGCTTTTTAAAGCATAAGTGAATGAGGGCAATTAGGTAACAGCTGAAATTTGTCAGGGCAATTTGGCCAGTTGCCCCCAGCTCCTGGTCTTTGTGGACATCTGCTTCTGTGAGTCTAGCCCAAGGGACTAGTTCCAGAGAAGCATGCTTAGACTGGTCGCAATTTTTCATCAACTTCCTCATCACTGGTTTGTTTGAAATCTGACACTCTCTTTTGGAAGTGGAGATAAAATTAATACCTGAAACTATTTCTGGGTGCACGAATCAGAGATGGCTGCTTTTTCTCTTGGTTCTTCAGAATTGAATTGCAGCAAGCTATTAAAAATTGGCTTTTAACTTCTCTGCAAAGAAATAACTGCTTTACCTAATTAAATCAATTAAAGCAAAATTTGGTCTAATTCCCATTCATCCATTTGGATAATTCAAAGCACAGATTTTTGGATGAAAACTGTTTTTAAAATATAATGTGAATTCTAGTGAGGCATAGAATTTATAGCAAAATTGTCTAGTAAAGACTTAGATAAAATGTTTTTGTTTTCATTTCATCATAGCAAATATATATACAGAAGGATGCTAATGTATTTAATTTATCTACCATTGGTAAAGAAAGTTCAGGAAAAGACATGCTTTCTTTAAAAGAGACCATAACCAGAATTTTAGAATGACCTTATTAGATAAATTTGAACCTTTGAAAGAATAAAGCAGAGCTTTTAAATTTGATATTTCAAACAAACAGAAAAGAATGAAGTGTAAGAAAGCCCATTCATCTCATATTATTTTGTGATATTTACATGAAAAAAATTTTATAAGCATTTATTTATTTTTAATTTGTTCTAATGAGTTATACATGACAGTCAATCCATTGTGGCATATTGTACACAAATGGAGTACAACTTCTCATTCCTCTAACTGTACATGGTGACACGCATATAGGGTAATAATATCTGTCTCATTCTACCATCCTTCACACTACCACACTTACCTTCCCCTCACTCCCCTCTGCACAATCTAAAGGTTGTCCATTTTTCCCTATCTGCCCCCACCCCCAGCCCCCATTATGGATCAACATCTGCTTATCAGGGAAAACAGTCAGACTTTGGTTTTTTGGATTTGACTTATTTTGCTTAGCATAATATTCTCCAGCTCCATCCATTTACTTGCAAAGCCATAATTTCATTCTTAAGACTGAGTAATATTCCATTGTGTATATATACCACAATTTCTTTATCCGTTCATCTGTTGAAGGGTTCCTAGGTTGGTTCCCTAGTTTAGCTATTGTGAATTGAGTTGCTATAAACATTGATGTGGCTGTGTAACTGTAGTATGCTGATTTTAAGTCCTTTGGGTATAAACCAAGGAGTGGGATAGCTGGGTCAAATGGTGGTTCCATTCCGAGTTTTCTGAGGACTCTCCATACTGCTTTCCAGAGTTGCACGAATATGCAACTCCACCAGCAATGTATGAGTGTACCTTTTTCCCCATATCCTTGCCAACACTTGTTATTACTAGTATTCTTGATAACTGCCATTTTGACTGGAGTGAGATGAAATCTTAAGAGTAGTTTTCATTTACATTTCTGTAATTGCTAGAGATGTTGAACATTTTTTCATACATTCATTGATGGATTGTATTTCTTCTGTGAAGTGTCTGTTCAGTTCCCATTTATTGATTGTCATTTTTTTTGGTATTAAGTTTTTTGAGTTCTTTATATATCCTTGAGGTTAATGCTGTGTCTGAGGTGCATTTTCTCCCATTCTGTAGGCTCTCTCTTCATGTTATTGAATACTTCCTTTACTGAGAGGAAGCATTTTAGTTTAATTCCATCCCATTTATTGATTCTTGATTTTATTTCTTGAGCTTTAGGAGTCTTATTAAGGAAGTCTTATTAAGGAAGTCCTAAGCTGGCATGATGAGGATTTGGACCAACATTTTCTTCTATTAGGTGCAGAGTCTCTGTTCTAGTGCCTAAGTCCTTTATTTACCTTGAGTTGAGTTTTGTGCAGGGTGAAAGATAGAGGTTTAATTTCATTTTGCTACATGTGGATTTCCAGTTTTCCCAGCACCATTTGTTGAAGAAGCTATCTTTTCTCCAATATATGTTTTTGGCACCTTTGTCTAGTATGAGATAACTGTATTTATGTGGGTTTATCTCTGTGTCTTCTATTCTGTATCATTGGTCTATATGTGTAATTGGCACCAATACCATGCCTTTTTGTTACTAATGCTCTGAAGTACAGTTTAAGTTATGGTATTGCCATGCTTTCTGCTTACTCTTCTTGCCAAGGATAGCTTTGGCTATTCTGGGTCTCTTATTTTTCCAAATGAATTTCATGGTTGCTTTTTCTAGTTCTATGAAGAATGTGACTATGTTTGTAATATAGTGACTACATTTGTAACAATTCAAAATTACATATTTTTCAAATATTTAAATTTATGATTAAAAATTTCATATTTAAAAAATTGGAAGTGGCTGCATAGTTTACAAAATTATTTTACCAAATATGTGTTCAATAATTCAGATGTCCAACAGTTCCGTAGTAGTCTGAAAGTAGAATTGTGGTACAGAAGGGTGTCTTTTACTAGATTTTGCCAAATTCCAAACAATTATTCCATTTTACATTCCTGCAGAAGTAGATGAGTTCTCTTATTTTCACATTTTCTCAAACCTTTTGTATTATCAAATTTCATATTTTCACCATTCGGAAGGCTGTAAAATACTGTCATTTTGTGGTTTTAAGTTTGTAGTTTTCCTGGTTACTAGTGAGGTTGAACATTTCACATGTTCATTCACCATTTGAATTTCCTTGCCTACTCATATCTTTGTCCATTTTTCATTTGATTAATATAGATATTTGTAATGTAGGGAACTTAGTTTTTATAGCATATTGACTTTTGCAGCTTCTTTGGGGAAAACATCTATAATTATTTTTAATTTTTTTTTTATTTTCCTAATTCTTAATCTAGTCCTTGATCAGCCAAAAATATTTCCCTTAACAAAATATTCTTATTTTTGATCTGTTCCCAGAGGGTTTCTCCTATCCAGATTAACTGTTGATTTTCATTTCCATGTGAGGCATCAAACCATCTGGACACTTCTCATTGTGTGGTGAGAACTACATATTTTTACATGGCTTGATATAGGTAACTTGATACAAATGAATAAAAAATAAAAGCAGCTTGTTGCCTTACTAAAAAACCTTGGGTCATGTTGAATAGTTTAAAAAGATTTAATTCTTTTAAACCTGAAACTGTTTAGAAGGAAAGTTTCCTCTTGAGCTATTCGGTGACTATTTGAAATACATGCAACCCCTGACTTATGAGTGAATTGACCAAAATGACCTATACAATGCAGCAAAATGGACAGTGGTCATAAACTGAACCATTGAAATAGAACTGGCTTATGGGGAATGGATGGACATCTCAAAGGATACCAAAAATGGCCCCAATTTTCCTCCATTACTCTGCTGACTTTAATTGCTGGATCTTCGTTCCTGACCTAAACATACCAATGTGGGTAAAACCACTTTTTAGTTGCTTTCAGACATAGTAAAATTTCCTTTCAGTGATTAAGGTTCACTTCAGAGTATTAGAAAGACCAAGGTCATCCAGATGAAAACTGGATCACCAAAGCCAGTTTTAGTGTCTCTCCCCAGCTCAGTCCTAACCTGATGTTTGCAACTCAGAGATCTTCTATGGGAAAGAACGTGGGTCTCTCATCCCTCACCTTCAACTATTTCTCTTTTCCTGGTCGGAAAAGGAAGGAGGATTAGAGGAACAGAAAGGAAGACATGAGGGAAAGGGACCCAAGTCTTGACTTTGCTGGTGTTATTTGAGATTCTCTGAAATGAAAGATTCTGGAGCTGGCTCTTTTGTGTCTCATGTTACAGATTCTTTGGATGCAAACCCATCTTGAAATGTGTTCTGTGCTCTCTAGAGAACTTTTTCCAAGACCCCCTTTGGTTCTCTCCTAGGGGCTGCTCCACAGCCTCTTGCTGTTGTATTCCTCTGGTTCTAGCAGACAGTCCTGTGTTGCTTTTAAGCCAGCCCAAGCCCAGCTACTTCTACTTCATTCAAGAACAATCTCATATATCTCAGCAACGTCACATGTCAGTAGTGTGGGTTCCTCACCCAACACAATTGATTTTCCTCTTGCCATGCCATGGAGGTTTGTTCAAGCTAGATTTCTACCTTCAGAATTCTTTAGAACCTGGTTCCTCAAAGTGTGGTTCAGGGACCAGGTAGACCTGGTGAGAAATGTAGAACCCCAGGCTCCACTCCTGACCAGCAGAATTGGAATCAGCTTTCTACAGTGATCATTAAATGATTCATGTGCACATTCACATTTGAGAAACCCAGACCTAGAGGCAAGCTTTAGTCTCTATAATAGGTCCCCTAACTCCAGGGGACTCATGTAAGTCTCTCAAGTACTCTCACACTCTAGTTGGATCCACCCAGGTTTCCGCAGCTCACTATCATCTAGCTGGGGAACCTTATTGGAAACCTTCAGTTTCTGTGAGACTTTCTAGGAACCTCTGTTGTTTTGGTCTGGAGTGGGAGTACTTTTTTTTTCTCTCCATGCATAAAGAGGTCAAAATCCAAAATCCTCTCCCCTAAGCTCATGAAGTCTCTCAACCAACTCCAGTCTTTTGCCTAAAAGAACTAGGTAAGGGTAGGGATGGAGGGGGTTGGAGGATCAAAGGACCAGTTGTCCCTTCTTACCATGGCTGGAAGGAAGGTGTCTGGTGGGGTCCACAGTTCCTCTCTTCAGACTAGAGACAATAATCATGTCTTGTCATAGGTTTGTGATTTTATTCCGAAATTCTATGATAATAGGAGAGGTTATATTCTTCCTGTCATAGTAAGGAGTATCCTTATATTTTATAACATTATAAAATGTGTTCTAATTTTGGAAATTCTTTCCATATCCTGAAAATACCAAAGTTGATAATAAATGAAAGATTTAAGTATCACTTGCAATCTGTGTTTTTCAGATTAACTTGTCTAGTAACAAGAAATAAAATAGCTGGATAAAATTAAATACAAAAACATATTGAGAGCATCTAACTGGATAGAGAAACAGGAAGAGCCCAAAACTCTTAGGGGGAATTGAGGGAATTGCCGTAGGGCAGACCTGGAGTTTACTTCTCTTGGATCAAAGGTACAGAAATTAGGTGATCTCCCAAGATGGGGAGTCTAATAGGAGACGTCCCCATTTTAAGCTCAGACCTATCAAAGGGCTAAGATATCCTCAGAACGATCATTAAATCCACCTTACTTTCAACCTCAGCCCTACCTCAGTTCCCATTCCCACCACTATGTGTCTTCAGATGAGGTTGCCATGAGCTGGTGGTAGGTGAGATAATGGGAGAAACTTTCCTGAGAAGTTAGGGCTGTGGCTGTTCCTAATGCAGATTTGGAACCCTGGTTCACATTGTCTAGGGACCCCAAGCATCTTAATTTGCTTCAAGGTGGTTCAGTGTGAGTTGATAATGCTTCCAGGGCCCTGGAAATATCACACACAAATCCTCTCTGGAGAAAGGCATGTTAAGTCTAGTCTTCAAAGGATTTCCATTAGTATTTTTTCAAGGAAAATGAGCTGTACCCAATGAATAAATAAACATGTAAGAAAATAAGAGCCAGAAGAAAAAACTGATAAGAAAAACACAGACTCAAAATTACAATAATGACATTCAAATCAAAGTATAAGGAGGAAATCAAATTATAAAGTGAAAAAGTAAAATACATGAAATTTCAAACATTTGTTAGGCATACAAAGTCAGATATTTTAAAACCAAGATACATTAAATGTTGCTTCTGAGGAAATTTTTATTTTTTCCATTGGACAGATATTCTTTCTTCGGAGTAGTGCATTTATGGTCAGAAGACAATTCCTTAGCAAGAATAGCTATTCCCTCTCTTACTCCCCCACCCTCTCTTTCCTTCAGGTACCTTTTCTTTTAAAAACTTTTTAGTGAGGGATATTTTATATTAAAATGCATACATCTTTCGGAAAGCTCAAAGTTTTCCATATGTGCATACCCACAAAACAGCCACTCCCTTCATTATTCAGCATTTTCCAACAGATCACTTATACCTCCATCACTCCAAACCCATAAAGGTGACCAAATTTTGACCTCGATTACCATAAGTTAACTTTGACTTCACATAAATGGAATGATGTAATGTGTGATTTTTTTCTCTCTGTTTTATTTCACTCAGGGTTCTATTTATGAGATTCACCCACGTTGCTGTTTGTAGCACTAGGTATGTTTTTATTTTTTTTTCCAAAAAAATTCTATATTCCAGTGTATGGACATACTATAATATATCCAATTTATTGTTGAAGGATGATGGGGTTGTTTCCATTTGGGGACTATTGTGGATGCTGCTGCTCTGACCATTGTTGTGTGTGTTTTTCTATAAATGTAAGCAGTCAGTTCTTATGGGAGTGTATTCAGGAATGGAATAGCTGAGCCACAGACTCTATGTATACTTAGCTTCAGTAAATTCTATCAAATAGCTTTACAAAGTGGCCAGACCAGTTTATATCCCCAGTAGCAATGCAAAACCTTTATATTGGCCTTCAAAATTAAGACCATTTAATATCATTGCCTATTTGCTAGAATATTTGAATGATGAGTGCTTAAAAGGGAAGCTTTCCTGGTGATGTCTGCATTGCTGGGGATTTTAGCTGTACAGGCAGAGAGGAGCAGAGTCAGGAGGAGAAAGAATTAATAGCAACACTTATCCATGAGTACTATGGGGTCTGAATCCCACTTCACCCTGACCTTTGCCAGCTGGAGGAGCTAATAAATTTCAGTTTGGCTTGTTAGTTGGAATTAGGTTTCTGACACCAGCAATCAAGAGAATCCTGCCTAACCAGGAACATTTCAAAGGCTCTCCTAGCTTTTCTATTTCACATATCTTTTTTATGTTTTAAAGAGCAGACATTTTGCTTTGCAACCATATTGCATAACATTTTATACTTCTTTACATGCTAATTATGACACAAAGTATGTGCATCACACATTCCAAATGTGGACAGTTGGAATTCCTGGGAATATTTGTTCAGTGTTACTGCTACTAGTAAGATGAGGGCTTTCTAGACCTGCATGATTTTAGGTGGGGGTGTAAAAACTATAAAGATAAATCTGTCTCTTATTTTCCACCACTAAGTTTATTACGCCATTAACAAATGAAGTAGAACATTCTATAAATGGGATTATTTTTCAGGTAACCCTCATTTTAAACACATTGTATTCTTGTGTCTGAAACATTAAAGAATTATTGTTCTGCAGAAGTTCATGTTAAAGGAAGGAGAGCACCTTTGGCAAGTTGTCACATTTATAACTGATCTTTAGGAGATACTTCAGATACCCAAGTGAGAGAAGGTGAGTAGCAGGTACTATAATTGTGGAGTAGAGAATCTTTGCATGTAGAAGAAATTCTTATAATCTGGATAAGAAGAGGGGAAATAAGAGAGGAGAGAGTTGCATGAGCTCTCCCAGTATGAAGGGGACATGCTGTGCCAAAGCTCAGGCTGACCTTGTGATCCTTTTAAACCCCTTATTTTTAACTTCTGGTAATCCAATCTATTTTTTTCCTAGCAACACTTCAATAATTAGAATTATTGGAAAAATAGAATTCATTTTTGATGAAATTAATTTCACAGTCATTTTAAATAATGATTTTATTTAGAAAAATGTCAACTGAATTTTTATAAAGCTATTTTCCACAACCAGTTTGTGCATTACTTTTTTTTTTTGGTCACTTTGCAAAAGAATCAGTTATTTATCACATGAAAACAAGAAAATGTCCCTTTACCCATTCCTACTTGAAAAAAAAAATATGCCTAGTTTTCAATGCAACATAGGTCTGGTATAACTGGTAATATTGAAATTGATAAGACTGTTAATGATTACAAGATGATTTTGGAAGATCTCACATATTTACCACATTAAAACGTATAGATGTGGCTAGGATTTGGCTTAGATTTGTTCAAGAAATAAATTCACCTAAATAGTTTAAAACTGTATGAAACCCGTACTGGCGTGCCAGTATTCAGGATCACCTGTCTTTTGACACAATGCTTCACATGTGGCAGAAGGATAGTCTGTCTTTTATAATCTTTTCCTCCCTAAGTGTCTGAGATACCACAGTGGAATCACCCATGACCTAATTCCATTCCAGTTACCACTTCTGTCAACTACTTCTGTATAGCCATTCTCTACTCTTTGTAGGTCACTCCGTGCTGTCTGGTAACCAGTTTCTCCTTCGAGCTGCTACCCCATTTCTGCTGCATAAGGGTAGGTCTGGGCCTTGCTTAAGTCAGACAAGATCAGGCTGTAGTACTGAGGAAACATCACTGAAGGTGTGTTTTGTAGCACAGGGAAATGCAAATAGAAAACATTGCAGTGGTCACTGACCCCCAGGGTCCAGTGTCATGCCCCTATACAACAGGGATTTTCCTGATGCCTGTCCCAGTTGCTGGCAACCTAATTCCCCAAGTGGGAACAGTGGGAACGTCTTTGACAAGCCTTCTCAGTTCATCCTGCTAACTTGTAAAGTGAAGGCAAGAGAGTCAGCTCTAAACCTACTCTATGTTCTAAAATGCCATTGGTGGTAGGCTGTTTTATCATTCTCTGTACCTCCTCACCAGTCAGGGATTTTTCTGCAAAGGTGTATGGGACCCACAGAGGAAAGTGGGTTAGCCTCTGAGAAAGAACACGGGGAAGGAGATGTCAGAGATCTGGGAAGGGAGACATCAGAGACCTATGGAAGGGAGACAGCAGGCCACCTGGGCCAGGTAAGCTCGCAGGGAGGGAAGAGGGGAGCCAGTGTTCTTCCCATCCTCTTCTCTCATCTCCTGCCAGGCTTCCCCACTGGCCCAACCCAAGCTGAAGCCAGGGGGCACAGAAGCTTGTCCAGATGGCCTAAAGATCAGCCTCACAAGGAGAATGTGGTAAGTGGGCCTGGTAGGGCAAATGAAGGCATCCCTGGTACAGCTACTAAGAAAGAATGATTCTGCTGATGAAACCATAAGACTACACTCTCTTATCATTTAGAACTTTTATTTTAAACTAATTAAAAGAGTTCTAGTAAAGAGATACAAATAGATTATTTTTATCATGAGTATATTTCTGGATTTAAAATAGCTTTACATTTCAGTTCTAAACAATGGTATTATTTTTTATTTTTCAAAAAATTTTCCCCAAAGACAACTGCAGTGTAGCTTTTGTCCCATACATACTTCTAGAACCTAACTACTTCCACATTAAGATGAGAAGTCTGCTTTCTCTCCATTTGTGTCAGGGGTAACTTCTGACTACTTGTAACCAAGAGAATGCAGCAGACAGGTGCTGCATGACTTCTGAAACTAGGTGTCAAAAGATGATGCAACTTTTCACCTTACTAGCTGCAACACTTGTTGGAGCCCTGAACCTTCTGTTTAGCAGTTTGAGTGCCCTGTGGCTACCATGCTGTGAGGTAGCCCAGACTACCCTGCTACAGAAGAATCACATGTAGAAACCCTTGAGACCATTCAAAGCAAGATGCTGTCTCCACCTGCTATTTGTGTCTGTGCCAGTTACTATGGGACTGAAGACTGAGACCACATGACAGATTTCTCAACCAGAACCACCTGGCCTGGCCCACAGAAACTGTGAGAGATAAGAAAATGATTGCTGTTATTTTAAACCACCAAGGTTTGAAGGTGATTGACTTTGTAGCCATAGCAACCCCACATAATTTTAAATGACAATTATATTTAACAAATATAGTACAATAGTGCACATAATTCATTGAAATGATGTAATATGGATAACCATGACCAAGTTGGCATATGCACATATGCTTACACTAAGTCACAACAACCTCCTGGCCAACAGCAAACTGTGAGAAGCTATTTATTTTAAGATCCATTCTAGTGTAAGAAAATGTGGGAAAGATGTGCCACTTAAAATAGATGAAATGTGACTAGTACTGAAGTAGAGATAGGGACAGAGATAATGAATAGGGTTAGTAAATTTTCTGGAAAAAACTTAATATTTTGCAGTAAAGATGATATATGTTTACTGAAAAAAAAATTAAAACAAAAAATCACTACTAAAAAGACAATAAAATCACCGGAATATCACCACCCAGACATAAACTTCCAGATTGCTAAGTGTTTATGGATATACATAGATATATGTGAACATAACACTTTGTAAATGAGTTTGTCCCACACTGTTTATTCCCCTACTCAGAAACATGCTAAGATCATGATTCTTTTTAAAAATTTATTTGCTATTTTATTTTTGTTCTTTTTATTTATACATAATAGTAGAGTCTATTTTGACTTTTTTATATAAACATGGAGTATATCTTATTTTAGTTAGGATCCCATTCTGGGAGTTGTACTTGATGTGAGATTCAATGTGTTGCATTTATATATGTATATAAGAAAGTTATGTCAAAATCACCCTGCTTTCATATTCCTTCTCCCACTACTTCCCTTAATGCCCCTTTTTCTAATCTACTGAATTATACTTCCCCTCCCTCCCTTATTGTGTGTTAGCATCCACATATCAGAGAGAATATTTGAACTTTGGTTTTTTGGGATTGACTTATTTAGTATTGTAGTTTCCAGATCCATCCATTTACTGACAAATGTCATGAAATCATTCTTTGTTATGGCTGAGTAATATTCCATTGTGTATATATGCCACATTTGCTTTATCCATCCATCTGTTGAAGGGCAACTAGGTTGGTTCCATGACTTAATTATTGTGAATTGAACTGCTATAAACAGTGATGTGGCTTTGTCACTGTAGTATGCTAATTTTAAGTCCTTTGGGTCTAAACCATGGAGTGGGATAGCTTGGTCAAATGGTGGTTCCATCCAGGTTTTCTGAGGAATCTCAATACTGCTTTCCAGAGTGGTTGCACCAATTTGCAATATATGAGTATACCCTTTTACCCACATCCTTGCCAACATTTATTATTACTTGTATTGATTGTTGCCATTCTAACCGGAGTGAGATGAAATTTCAGTGTAATTTTAATTTGCATTTTTCTCATTGCTAGTGGTATTGAACATTTTTTCATATATTTGTTGGCTCTTTGCATTTCTTCTTCTGTGAAGTGTGTGTTCAGTTCCTTTGCCTGTTTACTGATTGGGCTATTTGTATTTTGGTGTTAAGTTTTTTGAGTTCTTAATATATCTTGGAGCTCAGTGCTCTCTCTGAAGTGCAGGTGTCAAGAATTTTCTTCCATCCTGTAGGCTCTTTCTTCACACTTTTGATTGTTTCCTTTGCTGAGAAGAAACTTTTTAGTTTGATACAATTCCATTCATTGATTCTACTTTTTGAGTTTTTGGAGTCTTGTTGAGGAATTTAGTTCCAAAACCAACATTGTGGAGATTTGGGCCTACTATTTCTTCTATTAAGAACCAGGTCTCTGGTCTGATGTCTAAGGCCTTGATCCACTTTGAATTGAGTTTTGTGCAGGGTAAGACAAAAGGATTAAATTTCATTCTGCTATATGTGGATTTCCAGTTTTCCCAGTACCATTTAATGAACAGACTACCTTTTCTCTAATGTATGTTTTTGGTGCCTTTGTCTAGTATGAGATAACTGTATGTATGTGGGTTTGTCTGTGTCTTCTATTCTGTATCATAGTCTTCATGTCTGTTTTGGTGCCAATATCATACCGTTTTTGTTACTATAGCTCTGCAGTATAATTTAAGGTCTTGGTAGTGTGATGCCTCCTGCTTCATTTTTCTTGCTAAGGATTGCTTTGGCTATTCTGGGCCTCATATTTTCCAAATGAATTTCATGATTGCTTTTTCTGTTTTTATTAAGAATGACATCAGAACCTTAATAGAAATTGCATTAAATCTGTATAACAGTTTTGGTAGTATTAATATTAATTCTGCCTATCCAAGAGCATGGGAGAGTTTTTCCATCTTCTAAAGTCTTCTTCAGTTTCTTTCTTTAGTGTTCTGTAGTTTTCATTGTAGAGGTCTTTCACCTCTTTTGTTAGATCAATTCCCAAACATTTTATTTTCTTTGAGGCTACTGTGAATGGGGTAGTATTCCTGATTTCTCTTTCAGTAGATTCATCACTGTTGTATAGCAATGCAATTGATTTATGGGTGTTAATTTTGAATCCTGCTACTTTGATGAATTGGCTTATGAGTTCAAGAAGTTTTCTGGTGGATTTTTTTTTTTGATCTTCTAAATATAGAATCATGTCCCCAGCAAATAGTGATAGATTTTGTTCTTCTTTACCTATTCATATCCCTTTAATTTCTTTCTTTTGACTAATTGCTGTGGCTGGAGTTTCAGGACTGTGTTGAATAGAAGTGGTGAAAGAGGGCATCCCTGTCTTGTTCCAGTTTATAGAGTGAATGCTTTCAGTTTTTCTCCATTTAGAATGATGTTGGCCTTGAGTTTATCATATATAGCTTTTATCATTTTGATGTATGTTCCTACTGTCCCTAGTTTTTCCAATGTTTAGAACATTATTGGATGCTGTATTTTTTTCAAATGCTGTTTCTGCATCTATTGAGATGATCATGTGATTCTTGTCTTTAAGTCTATTGATGTGATGAATTAAGTTTATTGATTTCTGTGTGTTGAACCAAACTTGCAACCCTGGGATGAAACCCACCTGATCATGGTGCACTTTCTTTTTAAGGTATTTTTATATGCAATGTTCCAGTATTTTATTGAGACTCTTTGCATCTATGTTCATCAGGGATATTGGTCTAAATTTTTTTTCCTTGATGTAGCTGACTGGTTTTGGTATCAGGTTAATACTAGCCTCATAGAATGAGTTTGGAAGGGTTCCCTCCTTTTCTATTTCATGGAATAATTTGAGAATTGTTACTAGTTTTTAGAAGGTCTTGTAGAACTGGACTAAAAATCTATCTGGTGCTGGGCTTTTCTTTTATTTATTTATTTTAATTAAAAATCATAAATTTACATAGGGCAATATTGTTTGATTCATTCTGTTATTTTTTTCCCTTCCCCCACACACTTCCCACCCCTCTTTTCCCTCTATACAGTCCTTCCTTCCTCCATTCTTACCACCCTCCTTATCCCTAACCCTAAACCTAACCCTAACCCTAACGCTAACCCCTCCTACCCCCCATTATATATCCTCATCTGCTTATCAGCGAGATCATTCATCCTTTAGTTTTTTGAGATTGGTTTATCTCACTTAGCATGATATTCTCTAATTTCATCCATTTGCCTGCAAATGCCATAATTTTATCATTCTTCATGGTGGAGTAATATTCCATTGTATATATATGCCACAGTTTTTTTATCCATTCATCAACTGAAGGGCATCTAGGTTGGTTCCACAATCTGGCTATAGTGAATTGAGCAGCTATGAACATTGATGTGGCTGTATCTCTGTAGTATGCTGATTTTAAGTCCTTTGGGTATAGCCAAGGAGTGGGATAGCTGGGTCAAATGGTGCTTCCATTCCAAGCTTTCTGAGGAATCTCCATACTGCTTTCCAGAGTGGCTGCACTAATTTACAACCCCACCAGCAATGTATGAGTTTCCCCACTTCCTCCCCAACACCTATTGTTGCTTGTGTTCTTGATAATTGCCATTCTAATTGGGGTGAGGTGAAATCTTAGGGTAGTTTTCATTTGCATTTCTCTTATTACTAGAGATGTTGAACATTTTTCATATATCTGTTGATTGCTTGCACATCTTCTTCTTTGAAGTGTCTGTTCATTTTCTTAGCCCATTTGTTGATTGGATTATTTGTATTCTTGGTGTAGAGTTTGTTGAGTTCTTTATAGATTCTGGAAATTAGCACTCTATCTGAAGTATGAGTGGCAAAGATATTCTCCCACTCTGTAGGCTCTCTCTTCACATTATTGATACTTTCCTTTGCTGAGAGAAAGCTTTTTAGTTTGAATCTATCCCAGTTGTTGATTCTTGCTTTTATTTCTTGGGCTATGGGAGTCCTGTTAAGGAAGTCTGATCCTAAGCCAACAGGTTGAAGGTTTGGACCTACTTTTTCTTCTATAAGATGCAGGGTCTCTGGTCTGATTCGGAGGTCCTTGATCCATTTTGAGTTGAGTTTTGTGCAGGGTGAGAGATAGGGGTTTAATTTCATTCTGTTGCATATGGTTTTCCAGTTTTCCCAGCACCATTTGTTGAAGAGGCTATCTTTTCTCCATTGCATATTTTTGGCCCCTTTGTCTAGTATGAGAAAATTGTATTTATTTGGGTTTGTGTCCATGTCCTCTATTCTGTACCATTGATCTAAGTGTCTATTTTGGTACCAATACCATGCCGTTTTTGTTACTATTGTTTTGTAATAGAGTTGAAGATGTGCTATTGCGATACCCCCTGCTTCGCTCTTTCTACTGAGGATTGCTTTAGCTATTCTGGGTTTCTTATTCTTTTTTGTTTATTTTATTGTAAACAAATGGGATACATGTTGTTTCTCTGTTTGTATATGGCATAAAGGCATACCATTTGTGTAATCATAAATTTACATAGAGTAATGTTGTTTGATTCATTCTGTTATTTTTTCCCTTCCCCCCACCCCTCCCACTCTTCTTTACCCTCTATACAGTACTTCCTTCCTCCATACTTGCCCCCCTCCCTAACCCTAACTCTAACCCTAACACTAACCCTTCCCTCCCCACCATTATGTGTCATCCTCCACTTATTAGCGATATCATTTGTCCTTTGGCTTTTTGAGATTGACTTATCTCACTTAGCATGATATTCTCCAATTTCATCCATTTGCCTGCAAATGCCATAATTTTGTCATTCTTTATGGCTGAGTAATATTCCATTGTATATATATACCGCAGCTTCTTTATCCACTCATCAATTGAAGGGCATCTAGGTTGGTTCCATAGTCTGGCTATTGTGAATTGAGCAGCTATGAACATTGATGTGGCTGTATCTCTGTAGTATGCTGATTTTAAGTCCTTTGGGTATAGGCCAAGGAGTGGGATAGCTGGGTCAAATGGAGGGTCCATTCCAAGTTTTCTAAGGAATCTCCACACTGCTTTCCAGAGTGGCTGCACTAATTTGCAGCCCCACCAGCAATGTATGAGTGTACCTTTCTCCCCACATCCTCGCCAACACCTGTTGTTGCTCGTATTCTTGATAATCGCCATTCTAATTGGGGTGAGATGGAATCTTAGGGTGGTTTTGATTTGCATTTCTCTTACTACTAGAGATGTTGAGCATTTTTCCATATGTTTGTTGATTGCTTGAAGATCTTCTTCTGTGAAGTGTCTATTCATTTCCTTAGCCCATTTGTCGACTGGATTATTTGAATTCTTGGAGTAGAGTTTTTTGAGTTCTTTATAGATTCTGGAGATTAGTGCTCTATCTGAAGTATGATTGGCAAAGATATTCTCCCACTCTGTAGGCTCTTTCTTCGCATTGCTGATAGTTTCCTTTGCTGAGAGAAAGCTTTTTAGTTTGAATCTATCCCAGTTATTGATTCTTGCTTTTATTTCTTGTGCTATGGGAGTCCTGTTAAGGAAGTCTGTTCCTAAGCCGACATGTTGAAGATCTGGACCTACTTTTTCTTCTATAATCTGCAGGGTCTCTGGTCTGATTCCGAGGTCCTTAATCCATTTTGAGTTTAGTTTCGTGCATGGTGAGAGATATGGGTTAATTTCATTCTGTTGCATATGGATTTCCAATTCTCCCAGCACCATTTGTTGAAGAGGCTATCTTTTCTCCATTGCATATTTTTGGCCCCTTTGTCTAGTATGAGAAAATTGTATTTATTTGGGTTTGTGTCCGTGTCCTCTATTCTGTACCATTGATCTACCTTTCTATTTTGGTACCAATACCATGCTGTTTTTGTTACTATTGCTTTGTAGTAGAGTTGAAGATCTGGTATTGCAATACCCCCTGTTTTACTCTTCCTGCTAAGGATTGCTTTAGCTATTCTGGGTTTCTTATTCTTCCAGATGAATTTCATAATTGCTTGCTCTATTTCTGTAAGGTTCATAATTGGGATTTCAATTGGAATTGCATTGACTCTATATAGCACTTTGGTAGTATGGCCATTTTGACAATATTAATTCTTCCTATCCAAGAACATGGAAGACCTTTCCATCTTCTAAGGTGTTCTTTAATTTCTTTCTTTAGTGTTGTATAGTTCTTATTGTAGAGGTCTTTCACCTCTTTTGTAAGATTGATTCCCAGGATTTTATTTTTTTCGATGCTATTGTGAATGGGGTAGTTTTCCTAATTTCTCTTTCTGAGGATTCATCACTTATGTATAAAAATGCATTGGATTTATGGGCATTGATCTTGTAACCTGCTACTTTACTGAAATCACTTATGAGTTCTAAGAGTTTTCTGGTGGAATTTCCAGGTTCCTCTAAATATATAATCATGTCATCAGCGAACAGGGATAGTTTGAGTTCTTCTTTTCCAATTCGTATCCCTTTAATTTCTTTGGTTTGTCTAATTGCTCTGGCTAGAGTCTCAAGAACGATGTTGAATAGAAGTGGTGAAAGAGGGCATCCCTGCCTTGTTCCAGTTTTTAGGGGGAATGCTTTCAGTTTTTCACCATTTAGAATGATACTAGCCATGGGCTTAGCATAAATGGCCTTTACAATGTTAAGGAATGTTCCCACTATCCCTATTTTTTTTAGTGTTTTGAGCATGAAGGGGTGCTGTATTTTATCAAATGCTTTTTCTGCATCTATTGAAATAATCATGTGATTCTTGACTTTAAGTCTATTAATATGGTTAATTATGTTTATTGATTTCCTGATGTTGAACCAACCTTGCATCCCTGGGATGAAACCCACTTGATCATGGTGCACTATCTTTTTAATATGTTTTTGTATGCGATTTGCTAAAATTTTGTTGAGAATTTTTGCGTCGATGTTCATTAAGGATATTGGTCTGAAATTTTCTTTCTTTGATGAGTCTCTGTCTGGTTTAGGTATCAGTGTGATATTGGCTTCATAGAATGAGTTTGGAAGGGTTCCCTCCTCTTCTATTTTATGGAATATTTTGAGAAGTATTGGAATGAGCTCTTCCTTAAAGGTTTTGTAGAACTCGGCTGAGAACCCATCTGGTCCCGGACTTTTCTTTGTTGGTAGGCTTTTCATGACTTCTTCTATTTCAGTACTTGAAATTTGTCCATTTAAATTGTTTATTTCCTCCTCGTTCAGTTTAGGCAATTCATATGTCTCTAGAAACCTGTTGATGTCTTTGAAATTTTCTATTCTGTTGGAGTATAGATTTTCAAAATAGCTTCTAATTATGTTTTGTTTTTTTAATCCTGTCTGTTGTGATATTTCCTTGTTCATTCCGAATTTTAGTGATTTGGGTTTTCTCTCATCTTCTCTTTGTTAGTGTGGCTAAAGGTTTATCAATTTTGTTTATTTTTTCGAAGAACCAACTATTTATTTTGTCAATTTTTTTTATTGTTTCTTTTGTTTCAATTTCATTGATTTCAACTCTGAGTTTAACTATTTCCTGTCTTCTACTACTTTTGGTGCTGTTCTGTTCTTCTTTTTCTAGGGCTTTGAGCTGTAGTGTTAGGTTGTTTATTTGTTGAGTTTTACTTCTTTTATTAAATGCGCTCCATGAAATAAATTTCCCTCTAAGTACTGCTTTCATAGAGTCCCAGAGATTTTGATATGATGTTTCTTTGTTCTCATTTACCTCTAAGAATTTTTTAATTTCCTTCCTAATATCTTCTGTTATCCATTCATCATATAATAGCATATTGTTTAATCTCCAGATGTTGGAATAGTTTCTGTGTTTTACTCTTTCATTTATTTCTAACTTCAATCCATTATGATCTGATAGAATACATGCTAGTGTCTCTATCTTCTTGTATTTGCTAACATTAGCTTTGTGGCATAATATATGGTCTATTTTAGAGAAGGATCCATGTGCTGCTGAGAAGAAAGTGTATTCGCTCTTGGTTGGATGGTATATTCTATAAATGTCCGTTAAGTCTAAATTATTGATTGTGTTATTGAGATCTATGGTTTCTTTGTTCAATTTTTGTCTGGAAGATCTGTCCAGTGGTGAGAGAGGCGTGTTAAAATCACCTAGTATTATTGTGTTATGGTCTGTTTGGTTTCTGAAATTGAGAAGGATTTGTTTGACATACATGGATGAGCCACTGTTTGGGGCATAGATGTTTATGATTGTTATATCTTGCTGATTTATGCTTCCCTTAAGCAGTATGAAATGACCTTCTTTATCCCTTCTGACTAACTTTGGCTTGAAGTCCACATTATCGGAAATGAGGATGGATACTCCAGCTTTTTTGCTGAGTCCATGTGCATGGTATGTTTTTCCCCATCCTTTCACCTTTAGTCTATGGGTATCTTTTTCTATGAGGTGAGTCTCTTGCAGGCAACATATTGTTGGATCTTTCTTTTTAATCCAATCTGCCAGTCTATGTCTTTTGATTGACGAGTTCAGGCCATTAACATTCAGGGTTATTATTGTGATATGATTTGTATTCCTGGTCATTTGGTTCATTTTTTATTTATTTGTTTGACACAACTTGTTTCCTCCTTTATTTGACAATTCCTTTAGGATAATTCCCCCCTTTGCTGATTTGCTTCTTTGTTTTTCATCTCTTCCTCATGGAATATTTTGCTAAGAATATTTGTAATGCTGGCTTTCTTTTTGTAAATTCTTTTAGCTTTTGTTTATCATGGAAGGATTTTATTTCATCGTCAAATTTGAAGGTAAGTTTTGCTGGGTATAAGATTCTTGGTTGGCATCCATTTTCTTTCAGGGCTTGAAAAATGTTGTTCCAGGCCCTTCTAGCTTTTAGGGTCTGGATTGAAAAATCTGCTGACATTCTTATTGGTTTCCCCCTGAATGTAATTTGGTTCTTTTGTCTCACAGCCTTTAAAATTCTGTCTTTATTTTGTATGTTAGGTATTTACATTATAATGTGCCTTGGTGTGGGTCTGTTGTAATTTTGTGTATTTGGAGTCCTGTAAGCCTCTTGAACTTGATTTTCCATTTCATTCTTCAGATTTGGGAAATTTTCTGATATTATTTCATTGAATAAATTGTTCATTCCTTTGGCTTGTTTCTCTAGGCCTTCCTCAATCCCAATAATTCTTAAATTTGGCCTTTTCATGATATCCCATAGTTTTTGTAGATTCTGTTCATGATTTCTTACCATCTTCTCTGTTTGTTCAACTTTGTTTTCAAGGTTAAATATTTTGTCTTCAATGTCTGAGGTTCTGCCTTCCAGGTGTTCTATCCTATTGGATATGCTTTCTATGGAGTTCTTAATTTGGTTTATTGTTTCCTTCATGTCAAGGATTTCTGTTTGGTTTTTTTTCAGTATCTCTAACTCTTTATTGAAATGCTCTTTTGCTTCCTGTATTTGCTCTTTTAACTGTTGATTGGTGCGATCATTCAATGCCTGCATTTGCTCTTTCATCTCATCATTCAGTGCATGCATTTGCTCTTTCATCTCATCATTTGCTTCTCTGATCATTTTAATTATGTACATACTGAACTCCTTTTCTGTCATTTCTTCTGCCATGCTGTCATTGGGTTTTATTGATGTAACATCTAGATTTGTTTGCAGCATTTTCTTTCCTTGTTTTCTCATATTGTTTAGGTATCAGTGGACCGCTGAGATATTGCAGATTTCCTCTATTGACTTGCAATGTCCCTGAAGATTTCTATATATATCCCCCCTTAGCCTTCCGTAGGCTGAAGTCTTGGAGGAAGTTGATAATGCAGTGCTCCACAAGGAAGCTGCCTCTCTAGGAGTGGTGACCTTCAGGTGGGGTATAATCCCTGCTAGTGGGCAGAGGTGCCTCCACTTGTTGACCAATGGTCATCCAAAGGGGACCTAGGCTGCGGGCTGAGGCAAGGCCTGTTTGGGCCTGAGTCTCTGGTTTTACCGTCCTTGTGGGGAAACCTCACCCAGCAGGGAAGACTCACCCGGTGGGGAGGTCTCGCTGGTCAGTTCCCTCCTAGAGGTTCCCCTCAATTTACAGCTACCGCCTGGGCTGGGCTGCCTTCCTCTGCATAGTTCCCAGGGGCCTGGCCCTACCTCCTGGGCCTGGGAGCCTCACCCTTCGCAGATGAATCTCCTTAGGCTGCCCCTCCTCAGAGAATCTGCCCGCAGGCCTGGAACCTTCGCTCCGCCCTAAGCCTGTCTTTGTGCGGCTCCTCCACCAGGAAGCCTCCTAGATCCTGGGACCCTGCTCTGCACATAATCACCTGGCTATGCGGCCCTTCCTCTGAGCAGCCACCTGGGGCCCCGTACAATCGCTCTGAGTCCCAGAGACCCGCCACACACCTCTTCCTCCAGACAGCTGCCCAGTATTCCGATGCGGTCACTAGGAGTCCAAGAAATTCACTGTGTGCCTCCACCTCCCATCAACCACCCGTAGCCCTGGGCAATCAATCACTCCGTGTCGAAGTGACCCTCCCCGTTCCTCCTCCTTCTCCAGATAACCCCCCGGGTGTTCAGGAGCGGTCGCTCTGAGTGGCTCTGAATCCACGTGACCCGCTGCATGGGTCCTCTGGGCAACCGCCCGGAGCTCTGGTGTGGCCACTCGAGACCAAGCGTCTTTTTGTAAATTCTTTTAGCTTTTGTTTATCATGGAAGGATTTTATTTCATCGTCAAATTTGAAGGTAAGTTTTGCTGGGTATAAGATTCTTGGTTGGCATCCATTTTCTTTCAGGGCTTGAAAAATGTTGTTCCAGGCCCTTCTAGCTTTTAGGGTCTGGATTGAAAAATCTGCTGATATTCTTATTGGTTTCCCCCTGAATGTAATTTGATTCTTTCTCTCGTGGCCTTTAAAATTCTGTCTTTATTTTGTATGTTAGGTATGTTCATAATAATGAAATGTTCTCTTGCTTCCCATATTTGCCCCTTTAACTGTTGATTGGTGTGATAATTTAATGCCTGCATTTGCTCTTTCATTTCCTCATTTGCTTCCCTGATTGTTTTAATTATGTATATTCTGAACTCCCTTTCTGACATTTCTTCTGCTGTGCTGTCATTGGGTTTTATTGATATAGTATCTAGGTTTGTTTGGGACATTTTCTTCCCTTGTTTTCTCATATTGGCCAGATGTCAGTGGGACTTTGTGATATTGCAGAATTCTTCTATTGGCTTATATTGTCCCTGTAGATTTCCAGTGTATCACCTTCCTGCCTTCAGTAGCCTGAAGTCTCAGAGTAACTTGATAATGCAGTGCTTCCAAGGAAAGCTGCCCCTAGCCTGCTACTGGTTCCAGGACTTTGAGCTGGCTCTGTGTGGAAAGGCTCTTACTGGGCCGTCTGCCCCGAGAAGCTAGCCTGGAATGACGCTTCCCGCCAGAGGGGGCTGGGCTGTGGGCTGCTTTTGAAGTCCCTGGTTGCCCTCTCTGGGCTTTTCTTGGTTGGTAAGCTTTTGATGGCATCTTCTATTTCATTGCTTGAAATTTTCTTTGTCCTTCTGGTTCAATTTGTGTAGGTAATATGTCTGTATGTTTTGTTAATGTCTTCAAGATTTTCTATTTTATTTGAGTATAAAATTTTCAAAATAGGTTCTGATTATTGTCTGTATTTCAGTAGTGTCCATGGTGATATTTCCTTTTGTGTCACAAATTTTAGTAATTTGAATTGTCTCTCTCTTTCTCTTAGTTAGCTTGGCTAAGGGTTTGTCAATTTCATTTATTTTTTCAATTTTTTGTTTTGTCAAATTTTTGGATTGTTTCTTTTGTTTTAATTTCATTGATTTGGGCTTTGATTTTTATTATTTCCTGTCTTCTACTGTTTTTGGTGTTTTGGTCTTCTTTTTCTAGGACTTTTTGATATAATGTTAGGTTATTTACTTGTTGACTTTCTGTTATTTTAATGAATGAGCTCAGTGCAATGAGCTTTCCTCTTAGCACTGCCTTCATAGTGTCCCAGAGATTTTGATATGTTGTATCAGTGTTCTCATTTACCTCTATTTTTTTATTTCATCCCTGATTTCTTCTGCTGTCCACTCATTATTCAATAACATTATTTAGCCTCTAGCTGTTAGAATAGCTTCTATTTTTATTTTATCATTGAGGTCTAATTTTATTTCATTATGATATTATATAATACGGAGTAGTGTCTACATTTTTGTACTTGCTAAGAGTTGCTTTGTGGCATAACATATGATCTATTTTAGAGAAGGATCCATGTGCTGCTGAGAATAAAGTGTATTTACTCATCAATGGATGAAATATTATATATATGTCCATTAAATATAAATTATTGATTATGTTATTTAGGTCTACAGCTTCTGTAATGGGTAATTTGAATTGTCTACTTGATTGGATTAAGAAATGCTAATGACTAAGAGACTTCTGAATGTGTCAGTGAGGTTGTGTCTAGGAATGATTGGCATGTGGAATAGCGAACTGAAGTGGAGACCCTCCCTTAGCATGAGCAGCACTGCCCAATAGGATGGAATAAAAGCTGAAGAACAAGGAAGCAGATGCAGATGCAAGCTTGGCTCTTCTTGAACTGGCTCTTGATTGCTGCTTCAATCATCTGAGGATATTGGACTCTTGCTTCTTCACTCTCCCAAAGTGGACTCTGCCAGTGATTCTCCAGGTAGTTTCCAGAAGCCTTGGTCTTAGACTAGAGTAGCGCTGTTAATCCTTCTTGTTCTGGGACTTCTGCATCTTGGACTGTGTAGCTGCTGGTTCTTCCAGCTCTCCAGTTGCAGACAGCCATTGTGGACTATCCAGCTTCTGGTAGTGTAAGCCAATCTAATAAATTCCCTTTTTATAATCATACTTCCTGTTGATTCTGTTCCACTAGAGAACCCTACCACAGAAATTGGTACCAGAAGTGGCTCTGGAGAAATGAAATTGTAAGGATGAATTTCCTTAGTTGGTTTCATGGGTTTAGGACTGTCTAAATTGGTTAGACCTAAAGTTACTAAAGTCTCTCCTACTGGTATGGTGGAGAGCACTGATAATCCATGCTGTTAACTGTTTAAGGAGATTTGTAAAGTAAATGCATTTGATGCTCCCAATTCACTGCTTATAAAAAGCAAGGCATTTAGTGACTCTATACATGATACCGTTGAACGTCTCTGGAAAACTAAGAAATATGATGATGTTGGTTGGTTGCTTCTGGCTTCAGTGGACAAAGTAATAAAGGAGAATGATGAGCTCAAAAATTCAGTTACTCAGCTGCAGACATGCATAACTGATCTGAAGGAACACACTTATAGTCATAGGGCTGAGGTTGCTGAAAACCAAACACAAATCCTTATCCTGCAATTGACTGAATTAAGACAAAATTTTAACTCTCAACCTCAGAAGGTATCTGTGGTTAAAGTGAGAGCACTGCTTGGAAGAGAATGGCATCCTACAAGTTGGAATGGCGACGTATGGGAGGAGCCTGAAGGAGCTGGGGGTGTTGAACTCCCTTATTCTGATGAGTTCATTTTTGCAAGAAGTTGTTGAGTCCTCGCCCTTACCCGTGACTGAAGCATCCCTACCCCCACCCTCTGTGGCACTGGCTTCTCATCCTCCCTGGAGGGAACTAATCCTGCTTTGCTTTTGGAAACAGTAAAACCTTTCCCTGTTTAAGTTGCTCAGCATGAAAATGTTGGTACTCCCCAGGACCCACCCTCAACACCCACTTTTGCCTCCAGGCCTAAAACTAGATCCAAATCTAAGCAGATCCCTAGAGGTGAGGTAGAAAGTGTGAGCCATGAGGAGTCACTTCTTGAGTTTTCTAATTCATAAAAGCAGAGATCTAGAGAACATGTGTGGGAATGGATTTTAAGAGTGTGGGATAATGGTGGCATACACTTAGATCAGGTTGAATTTATTGATTTTGACCTATTAAGCAGAGATTCTAAATTTAATGTAATAACTTGCAGTGTTCAAAAAGGTACTAATAGTTTGTTTGGCTGGTTGACTGAAGTATGGTCCAAAATGACCTACCATAAATGAGCTGGAAATGCCTGACATCCCTTGGTTTATTGTTGATGAGGGAATTCAGAGGCTCAGAGAGATTGGGATGCTGGAGTGTTGCTGTCATGTATGACCTTCTCCTCCATACTTGGGGGGTCCAGAAGATGTGTGTTTCACCAGAACTATAAGAAACAAATTTGTGAGGGGAGCACAAGCATCTGTGAGGAGCTCTGTTGTTGCTCTTCTTTGTATGCCAAACCTTACTGTGGGAGCTGCGGTCAATCAATTGGAAGACTTAAATGAGATTGGAATGACTGGATCTCAAGGTGGAAGGGTGCAAGAGGCAGCCCTCAATTGCCAAAGGCAGGGTGGTCATAGTTACTATAATGGATGCAAAAGGGAAGGAATGGATGCAATGTTCTGATTCATATAGATCTCTGACATTGGCTAATTAATCATGGTGTTTCTGGAAGCCAAATAAATGGGGAGCCCACCAAATTCTTACTTGACTTATATAAGCAGAAAAATTTCAGGGCAAATGTACAAAAGTCTGCCCTAGATCATAAGAGCAGAGAATCATGGCCCCTCTACCACTTCTCAGATTTGAGTCAATTTACTAATCCAGAGCCCCTCCAGTTAAGGGGAGGCCAGATCCCCTTGAGGAAGGACTCTGGTACCGCACTGAAAAATCTTTACTGTAAATCTTTCTCCCATCCTTCCCCAAAGGGCCTTAAGGCCTTTTACCTTGGTAACTACATTGGGGAAAGGACAATGATCAGAACTTTTGGGGACTACTAGACACAGGTTCTGAATTGACATTGATTCTGAGAGACCCAAAATGTCATTGTGGCCCTCCAGTAAAAGTAAGGGCTTATGGAGGTCATCTGATCAGTGGAGTTTTGGCCAAGGTCCGACTCACAGTGGGTCCAGTGGGCCCCCAAACTCATCCTGTGATTATTTCTCCAGTCCCGGAATGTATAATCGGGATAGATATACTTAGCACTTGGCAAAACTCCCACACTGGTTCTCTAACCTGTGAAGTGGTTCTCTATTATGGTGGGGAAGGCTACATGGAAGCCTCTGGAGTTGCCTATACCTGGGGAAATAGTGAATCAAAAGCGATACTGCATCCTTGAAGGGATTGTGGAGATTAGTGTCACCATGAAGGATTTGAAGGATACAGGGGTGGTGATTCCCAGAACATCTCCATTTAACTCTCTTACTTGGCCTGTGCAGAAACATAAGGGTCTTGGAGAATGACAAGTTGATTGTGGTAAACTTAATCAGGTGGTGACTCCAATTGCAGCTGCTGTGTCAGATATGGTTTCTTTACTTGAACTGATTAATACATCTCCTGGAACCCAGCTGTTGATTTGTCAAATGCTTTTTTTCTCCATCCCAGTGCATAAGGACCACCAGAAACAATTTGCTTTCAGCTGGTAAAGACCAGCAACATACCTTCACTGTCCTTCCTCAGGAATATGTCAACTCTCAAGCACTGTGTCACAGCTTCGTTCGCAGAGATCTTGATCTTGACCCGAATGCCCTTGGTTCTTCTACCACTGCAATACCTTCTGTCCCTCAACATGAGCCTATGGCCTGATGGGGTGTACCTTATGATCAATTAATGGAGGAAGAGAAGACTAGGGCCTGATTTGCAGATGGTTCTGCAAGATATGCAGGTACCACCAGAAGTAGACAGCTGCAGCACTGCGACCCCTTTCTGGAACAACCCTAGAGGTTCCCCTCAATTTACAGCTACTGCCTGGGCTGGGCTGCCTTCCTCTGCAAAGTTTCCAGGGGCCCGGCCCTACCTCCTGGGCCTGGGAGCCTCACCCTACGCAGATGAATCTCCTTAGGCTGCCCCTCCTCAGAGAATTTGCCCATAGGCCTGGAACCTTCGCTCCGCCCTAAGCCTGTCTCTGTGCGGCTCTTCCACCCAGAAGCCTCCTAGATCCTGGGACCCTGTTCTGCACCTAATCGCCTGGCTGCGTGGCCCCTCCTCTGAGCAGCCACCTGTGGCCCCGAACAATCGCTCTGAGTCCCAGAGACCCGCCACAGGCCTCTTCCTCCAGACAGCCGCCCAGTATGCCGGTGCGGTCACTAGGAGTCCAAGAAACTCACTTCGTGCCTCCTCCTCCCACCAACCACCCGTAGCCCGGGGCAATCAATCACTCCGAGTCGAAGTGACCCTCCCCGTTCCTCCTCCTTCTCCAGATAACCCCCCGGGTGTTCAGGAGCAGTCCCTCTGAGTGGCTCTGAATCCACGTGACCCGCTGCACGGGTCCTCTGGGCACCGCCCGGAGCTCTGGTGTGGCCCCTCAAGACCAAGCGTCCCACCACGCTTCTCCTCCAGGCAGCCCCCCTGTGTTCAGGAGCTGTCACTTTAAGACCAAACAACTCACCACTCGCCTTCTCCTCTGAGCAGCCGCCTGGAGCGCTAATGCAGTCACTGCGAGTCCAAAGGATCCGCCGCGCTCCTTCTCCTCCTTCTCCTACTCCTCCGGGCAGGCCCCGGGGTTCAGAAGTGGTCAGAGTCCAAACAGCTCGCCACGCAGCCCCTTCTCTGGCAACCGCCTGTAGTTCCCGTGTAGTCACCCGAATCCAAGCGGCCGCTCCTCTTCCTCCTTGTCCTCAGGGCAGGCCCCGGTGTTCAGAAGCGTCGTTCTGATTCCAAACAGCTCGCCTCGCGGCTTCTCCTCTGGCAACCGCCTGCAGCTCTGGTGCAGTCTCTCCGAATCCAAGTGGCCACGCTCCTCTCCTCCTCCTCAGGGCAGGCCCCGGTGTCCTGAGTCCACACAGTTCTCCCTGCCACTCCTCCCCCGGGCAGCCGCCGGAGCCCCAATGGCTGCTCCGAGTCCCAGCGCTGTGCCGAGTGGCCTCCTCTATGGCGCTCCAGCGGGGGGAGGGGCGTCTCGCCGGCAGTTCTACTTCACAAAGTTTCCTGCGTTCCGGGACCCCCGTCCCATCTGGGATGCCCCCCCAGGGGGTGAGAGTCACCCGGCTACTTTGAGTTGGTCCCAAGCGTCTCAATATCTCCTCTCTTGAATCCTGAGTTCTGGAGCAACACGTAATGCAGCCACCCTCTAGGCCACCCTCTAGGCCGCCATCTTGAAAAACCTCCACAGATTCTTTATCCATTCATCAATTGAAGGACATCTAGGTTGGTTGCACAATCTGGCTATGGTGAATTGAGCAGCAATGAACATTGATGTGGCTGTATCTTTGTAGTATGCTGATTTTAAGTCCTTTGGGTATAGGCCAAGGAGTGGAATAGCTGGGTCAAATGGTGGTTCCATTCCAAACTTTCTGAGGAATCTCCATACTGCTTTCCAGAGTGGCTACACTAATTTGCAACCCCACCAGCAATGTATGAGTTTCCCCACATCCTCGCCAACACCTATTGTTGCTTGTGTTCTTGATAATTGCCATTCTAATTGGGGTGAGGTGAAATCTTAGGGTAGTTTTGATTTGCATTTCTCTTATTACTAGAGATGTTGAACATTTTTCAAATATCTGTTGATTGCTTGCACATCTTCTTCTTTGAAGTGTCTGTTCATTTTCTTAGCCCATTTGTTGATTGGATTATTTGTATTCTTGGTGTAGAGTTTGTTGAGTTCTTTATAGATTCTGGAAATTAGCACTCTATCTGAAGTATGAGTGGCAAAGATATTCTCCCACTCTGTAGGCTCTCTCTTCACATTATTGATACTTTCCTTTGCTGAGAGAAAGCTTTTTAGTTTGAATCTATCCCAGTTGTTGATTCTTGCTTTTATTTCTTGGGCTATGGGAGTCCTGTTAAGGAAGTCTGATCCTAAGCCAACAGGTTGAAGGTTTGGACCTACTTTTTCTTCTATAAGATGCAGGGTCTCTGGTCTGATTCGGAGGTCATTGATCCATTTTGAGTTGAGTTTTGTGCAGGGTGAGAGATAGGGGTTTAATTTCATTCTGTTGCATATGGTTTTCCAGTTTTCCCAGCACCATTTGTTGAAGAGGCTATCTTTTCTCCATTGCATATTTTTGGCCCCTTTGTCTAGTATGAGAAAATTGTATTTATTTGGGTTTGTGTCCATGTCCTCTATTCTGTACCATTGATCTAAGTGTCTATTTTGGTACCAATACCATGCTGTTTTTGTTACTATTGTTTTGTAATAGAGTTGAAGATGTGGTATTGCGATACCCCCTGCTTCGCTCTTTCTACTGAGGATTGCTTTACCTATTCTGGGTTTCTTATTCTTCCAGATGAATTTCATAATTGCTTGCTCTATTTCTGTAAGGTACATCATTGAGATTTTAATTGGAATTGCATTAAATCTGTATAGCACTTTAGGTAGTATGGCCATTGTGACAATATTAATTCTGCCTATCCAAGAACATGGGAGATCTTTCCATCTTCTAAGGTTTTCTTTAGTTTCTTTCTTTAGTGTTCTGTAGTTCTCATAGTAGAGGTCCTTCACCTCTTTTGTGAGATTGATTCCCAAGTATTTTATTTTATTTTTTTATGCTATTGTGAATGGGGTAGTTTTCCTAACTTCTCTTTCTGAAGATTCATCACTTATGTATAAAAATGCATTGGATTTATGAACATTGATCTTGTAACCTGCTACTTTATTGAATTCACTTATGAGTTCTAAGAGTTTTCTGGTGGAATTTCCAGGTTACTCTAAATATATAATCATGTCATCAGTGAACAGGAATAGTTTGAGTTCTTCTTTTCCAATTTGTATCCCTTTAATTTCTTTGGTTTGTCTAATTACTCTGGCGAGAGTCTCAAGAACGATGTTGTCTAATTGCTCTGGATAGAGTCTCAAGAATTGGTGAAAGAGGGCATCCCTGTGTTGTTCCAGTTTTTAGGGGGAATGCTTTCAGTTTTTCACCATTTAGAATGATATTGGCCATGGGCTTAGCATAGATGGCCTTTACAATGTTAAGGAATGTTCCCACTACCCCAACTTTTTTCTAGTGTTTTGAGCATGAAAGGATGCTGTATTTTATCGAATGCTTTTTTCTGCATCTATTGAAATAATCATGTGATTCTTAACTTTTAGTCTGTTGATATGGTGAATGACATTTATTGATTTCCAGATGTTGAACCAACCTTGCATCCCTGGGATAAAACCCACTTGATCATCGTGCACTATCTTTTTAATATATTTTTGTATGCGATTTGCTAAAATTTTGTTGATAATTTTTGCGTCATGTTCATTAAGGATATTGGTCTGAAATTTTCTTTCCTCCATGTGTCTCTGTCTGGTTTAGGTATCAGGGTGATATTGGCTTCATAAAATGAGTTTGGGAGGGTTCCCTCCTCTTCTATTTCTTGGAATACTTTGAGGAGTATTGGAATGAGCTTTTCTTTAAAGGTTTTGTAGAACTCGGCTGAGAACCCATCTGGTCCCGGACTTTTCTTTGTTGGTAGGCTTTTGATGACCTCTTCTATTTCATTGCTTGAAATTGATTTATTAAAGTTGTGTACATCCTCCTGGTTCAGTTTAGGTAATTCATATGTCTCTAGAAACTTGTTGATGAATTTGAGGTTTTCTATTATGTTGGAGTATAGATTTTCAAAATAGCTTCTAATTATGTTTTGTATTTCACTTGTGTTTGTTGTGATATTTCCTTGTTCATTCTGAATTTTAGTAATATGAGTTTTCTTCCTCTTTCTCTGTTAGTGTGGCTAAGGGTTTATCAATTTTGTTTTATTTTTTCAAAGAACCAACTATTTATTTTGTTAATTTTTCTGATTGTTTCTTTTGTTTCAATTTCATTGATTTCAGCTCTGATTTTAACTATTTCCTGTCTTCTATTACTTTTGGTGTTGGTCTGCTGTTCTTTTTCTAGGGCTTTGAGCTGTAGTGTTAAGTCGTTTATTTGTTGATTTCTACTTCTTTTGTTGAATGCACCCCATGAAACAAATCTTCCTCTAAGTACTGCTTTCATAGTGTCCCAGAGGTTTTGATATGATGTGTCTTTGTTCTTGTTTACTTCTAAGAATTTTTTAATTTCCCTCCTGATGTCTGCTGTTATCCATTCATCATATAATAGTGTATTATTTAATCTCCAGGTATTCGAGAAGTTTCTGTTTTTTATTCTGTCATTTATTTCTAATTTCAATCCATTATGATCTGATAGAGTACAAGGTAGTATCTCTATCTTCTTGTATTTGCTAACAGTAGCTTTGTGGCATAAAACATGGTCTATTTTAGAGAAGGATCCATGTGCTGCTGAGAAGAAAGTGTATTCGTTCTTTGTTGGATGGTATATTCTATATAAGTCGGTTAAGTCTAAATTGTTGATTGTGTTATTGAGATTTATGGTTTCTTTATTCAATTTTTGTTTGGAAGATCTACCCAGCGATTAGAGAGGTGTGTTAAAATCGCCTAGTATTATTGTGTTGTGGTCTATTTGATTTCTGGAACTGAGAAGGATTTGTTTGATGTACATGGATGAGCCAATATTCGGGGCATAGATATTTATGATTATTATGTCTTGCTGATTTATGCTTCCCTTAAGCAGTATGTAATGTCCTTCTTTATCCCTTCTGACTAGTTTTGGTTTGAAGTCCACATTATCTGAAATGAGGATGGATACTCCAGCTTTTTTGCTGTGTCCATGTGCATGGTATGTTTTTTCCCATCCTTTCACCTTTAGTTTGTGAGTATCTCTTTCTTTGATATGAGTCTCTTGCAGGCAGCATATTGTTGGATTTTTCTTTTTAACCCATTCTGCCAGTCTATGTCTTTTGATTGATGAGTTCAGGCCATTAACATTCAGGGTTATTATTGTGATATGATTTTTATTCCCAGTCATTTGACTCATTTTTGTTTTTTTGACATGATTTGGTTTCTCCTTTAGTTGGCTATTCCTTTAGGCTAGTTCCTCCCATTGCTGATTTGCATCATTGTTTTTCATGTCTTCCTCATGGATATTTTGCTGAGAATATTCTGTAATGCCGGCTTTCTTTTTGTAAATTCCTTTAGCTTTTGTTTATCATGAAAGGATCTTATTTCATCGTCTGAAAGTACGTTTTGCTGGGTATAAGATTCTTGGTTGGCATCCATTTTCTTTCAAGGCTTGGTAAATGTTGTTCCAGGCCCTTCTAGCTTTTATGGTGCGGATTGAAAAATCTGCTGATATTCTTATTGGTTTCCCCCTGAATGTAATTTGATTCTTTTCTCTCGCGGCCTTTAAAATTCTGTCTTTATTTTGTATGTTAGGTATTTTCATAATAATGTGCCTTCGTGTGGGTCTGTTGTAATTTTGTATATTTGGATTCCTAAAAGCCTCTTGTACTTGGTTTTCCATTTCATTCTTCAGGTTTGGGAAATTTTCTGATATTATTTCATTGAATAGATTGTTTATTCCTTTGGTTTGTTTCTCTAAGCCTTCCTCAATCCCAATAATTCTTAAATTTGGCCTTTTCATGATATCCCATAATTCTTGTAGATTCTGTTCATGATTTCTTACCATCTTCTCTGTTTGGTCATCTTTGTTTTCAAGATTAAATATTTTGTCTTCAATTTCTGAGGTTCTGTCTTCCAGGTTTTCTATTCTATTGGTTATACTTTCTATGGAGTTTTTAACTTGGTTTATTGTTTCCTTCATTTCAAGGATTTCTGTTTGGTTTTTTTTCAGTATCTCTAACTCTTTATTGAAATGCTCTCTTGCTTCCTGTATTTGCTCTTTTAACTGTTGATTGGTGTGATCATTTAATGCCTGCATTTGCTCTTTCATCTCCTCCTTCAATGCCTGCATTTGCTCTTTCATCTCCTCGTTTGCTTCCCTGATCGTTTTAATTATGTACATTCTGAACTCCCTTTCTGACATTCTTCTGCTGTGCTGTCATTGAGTTTTATTGCTATAGTATCTTGGTTTGTTTGGGACATTTTCTTCCCTTGTTTTCTCATTGTGGTCAGATGTCAGTGGGACTGTGATATTGCAGAATTCATCTATTTGCTTTTAGTGTCCCTGTAGATTTCCAGTGTATCACCTCCCAGCCTTCAGTAGCCTGAAGTCTTGGAGGAACTTGATAATGCAGTACTTCTGAAGAAAGCTGTCTCTAGCCCACTACTGGTTCCCGGGCTTTGAGCTGGCTCTGTGTGGAAGGGCTCTCACTGGGGGGCCTGCTCCTTGAAGCTGGCTGTGTGGGAGGAGTCCACCGCTGTAGTGCCCAGGGATGCCTGGAGAAGACTCTAGCTGTCCTGCCCTATTCTAATAACCCTCCCGAATTCGTGCCTGCCGCCCGGCCGAGCTTCACTGGGTGGGGGAGACTCACCCCGTCGTTCTATTTTAGCCCGAGTTTCTCAATGCCTCCTCTTCTTGTATCCTGGTTCTGGAGTGAGTGGAGATGCAGTCACCCTCTAGTCTACCATCTTGGATCACCCAATTGAAAAAGCCTGTAGGCTGGAGGCAGGCAGGGCCGCCTGGAGAGGTCTCTGGCTGCCCTGCCCTGGTCCCACAGGCTGCTTGCGGGTTGGAGGTCTCCGCTGGCTTGGGGACTTGTGTCTGGCTCTGTTTAGAAAGGCTCTCACTGGGCGGTCTGCTCCGGGAAGCTAGCCTGAAAAGGCACTTCCCGCTGGAGGGAGCCGGGCTGCTTGGGGAAGTCCCTGGCTGCCCTGTCCTGGTCTCTGAAGCAGCATGTGGGTGGGCCGGAGCTTGCCGTGAGCTGGATCAGGGACTTGGAGCTGGTTGTGTGCAGAAAGGCTCTCACTGGGGGGCCTGCTCTGAGAAGCTGGAGTATCTGGCCCTGTGGGAGGAGCCCACTGCCGGAGTGCTCAGGGCTGCCTGGGGAGACTCTAGCTGCCCTGCCCTACTCTCATAAGCTGCCTGAATCCGGGCCTGCCGCCTGAGCTGAGCTTCACCAGGTGGGGAAGTCTCACCCCGTGGTTCTATTTTAGTCCGAGTCTCTCAATGCCTCCCCTTCTTGAAATCTGGGTTCTGGAGCGACTGGAGATGCAGTCACCCTCTAGTCTGCCTGGATCGCTCATCAATTCTGAAGTTTAATTTTGATGGGTATGGTATTCTAGACTGGTCTCCATTTTCTTTGAGAGCTTGGTATATATTATTCCAACACCTCTTAGCTTTGAGAGTCTGGGTTGAGAGATCAGCTGGAATCTGAATTGATTTCCCTCTAAAGCTTACCTGTTGTTTTGCTTTGTCAGTGTTTAAAATTCTATGCTTTTTGTGTATTGCTGTGACCTGCATGGCTGAAATGGAGAAAATGGTAATGGGTGATTGGGGATTAAGAAAAACACACAAATATTGAGAAAAACCTGGGGTTAGGTAGAACATTGAATTCTGATAGAGAAACAGTGACAGAGCTGGCTTAGCAAGATTTTTATATAGGGTCTCATAATCAGGAAGTTAAAGACTATAGAGGCATTATTCTCGTGTCCTAGAAATTTATTTCACTGTTGCAACGCTAGGAGCTTCCTGTGCCAGGAAGCCCATTGTCCAAAGTGTCTACTAAGTGGGCAGGCTTGAAAGATAAAGCATTGGTGAAACATTGTAGTTACCTTGCTATGCCTAGGAGCCAGCATTTGAGAATCAAGGTTAAAAGTGATATCTCTGGACGTTTTTCCAGAAGTACCAAGGGCCATCGTCACCATAGCAACTGGGAGATATTAACCCCATACTTTTGCACAGGGTAATGTTAACCCTGTACCTTTTTGCTTGGGGAAATCCAAGTACAAGTACACCACAATCACAAGACCATCAGACACCATGATTCTCATAGCTGCTCCTCACATTGTATGTTAGGCATTTTCATAATAATGTATCTTGATGTGGGTCTGTTGTAATTTTGTATATTTAGGGTCCTGTATGCTTCTTGTATTTGATTTTCCATTTCATTCTTTAGATTTGGGAATTTTTTTGATATTATTTTATTGAAAAGTTTGTGCATTCCTTTTGTTTGAATCTCCAAGCCTTCATCTGCCCCAACAATTCTTAAATTTGGTCTTTTCAGGTTATCCCATATTTCTTTCAAGTTCTGTTCATGGTCTCTGAACCTTTTCTCTCCATGCTCAACTTTGTTTTCAAGATTATATATTTTGTCTTCATTGCCTGAAACTGTCTTCCAAGTGATCTAGTTTGTTGGTGATGCTTTCAATTGAATTTTTAATTTGGTTTCTTGATTCCTTCATTTTAAGGATTTCTGCTTGATTTCTTTTTAGAATCTGTATCTCTTTATTGAAGTGATCTTTCACTTCCTATATTTTGTCTCAGATTGTACTCTTTATATGGTCATTTTCTTCACAGATCAGCTTAACTATGTATATTCTATTCTCCTTCTCCGACATTTTTCACTGTGGTGTTGATGGATTCTGCTATTAGAGTATCTTGGGGTGGTTTGTTTCCTTGGCTTTTCAGGTTGTGTGTTTACCCATCTAATAGTATGAATATGAAGCAGAAGAGTTTCTCCGCTGTTGACTTAAAGTGTCCCTAAAGGTTTCCTATATCTCACTGTTTAGAGGTAGACAAGTAACACCAACAATTAATGCAAACAATATACAACATTAAACCAAATAATTCCTACTATGATGCCTACAATGTTAATTATCACAGTAAGCAGAAATGATATGATCAATTATTGCCTGCAATAATGACAGTAAGTTTGCAAAAGAGTTTACAACTTCAAATGGTGGATAGGGAGAGAATGAAAGTGATATAGGATGTCATGCTCATGAGGGAGTTTAGAGGGAAGATAGAAGTAAAAAGTTGAAGAGTGAAAGAGAACAATAGAGACTGGCTGTGAGCAGAAGAAAAGAGAATCAAGGGATACAGATAAGAGAAAAATACATATATTATGTAAAAAAATTTATATATAGAAAAAATATATATAAAGTAAAATTTTAAAAAATTGAAAATAAAAATAAGCAAATATAAAACAAGACTAAAATATACCAATCAAACATCCTAGTCCTCAAAAAACTAATCCATGAAAAATAACTGACTTCAAAAATGCAATAAATGAGAAAGAACCATATGAATATATATAAATTGTGACTTAGGTCACAATTAAATGGAGAAGATTAAAAAAAAAAGAGGAAGAAGAAAAAAGAAAAAAAATCTTGAGGAAAAGTTAAAAAATTCTTTTCATTGGCGTTCAAGAGATTCTCAGCCTCTCTTCTCAGCAGTTTTGGGTGGGGTCACCTGAAGCGTGATGCTCCACCCTCTGGATTCTGGAGTGAGAGATGTACTCCCATAGGTGGAATTCCTGGAAGCAGGGTTTAGGCTTAGGTGGTTCCAGGATCTTTGCTGAATGCCAGTTGGTCTGGAGATTGGGCCCAGTAATTGCCAGTCCATGCTGGAAGAGTGTACCCCGGGGATCTCCCCTAAGTTCCACTCATGTGATGGGGGAGCCAATTCTTAGTCCCCTATGTCACCTATGGACCTCACATTTCTAGATCTCATTTTTAGTCTCCAAAGAATCTCTGGATCCAAGATGGTGTACTAGAGGGAGGCTGCATTCCTTGTCGCTCCATAACTCAGTTTTCAAGCAGAGGATATCTGTTTCTTGGTGAGGCAGTATTTGCTGCTTATTGATCCGCTGCTGTTTATCCCATTTGTCTACTGTGATCACCTGCAGTCTGCCAGCATATCGACTACTTTTTGAGTGCAGATTGCTCACTGTCTGGCACCTACCATCCACCATTTGCCTACCTCTTGCCTGTCCATTGCTTGCCTTTCTCCTACCCTTCACCCACCGCCCAAGGTTCACCTGCCGATCGTCCGACAGCTGCCAGAAGACTGACCACAGTCCACTAGTGGAGTGCCAGCTGCCTGCTGTTGTCTGAAAGTTCACTGTCACAGTACCTGCAGGTTTGGTTACACGTGGCTGCCACCATTTTGAGAAAACAGCTAGGACCTGTAGGAAACCTTGGCCGGACTGACTGAGCCCCATCTCCAGGACCCCTCAGGCCAACCAACCACTCCTGACTCCTGGCCCTCAGACCAACTGATTGCTCCCCTCTGCCAGGACCCCCAGACTGACTGTGTCCTACCACCAGGACCCCCAGACCGACTGCGCCCACCTCCAGGATCCTGCAACCAGACCGACCACACCCTGCCTCCAGGATCCTTGCCCTACTAACTGAATCCATCTCCAGGACCTCCAGCCAACCATGCCCACACCCTGTGCTGCAACTCCCCATTTGCCAACATATTTGAAAGCCAGAGCGGCCATCTTGGATAATCCTGGAAGCCATATCTCCCATCTGTAGGTGGGGCAAATATCATCCAGAGACCCCTGCTGGAGTCTGGAAGCTCATTGTCAGGTACCTCTCATGCATCAGGCTACTGAAGACTGGGAGGTTTGAATTCTATATGACTGTTATTGTGTAGATTTTTTTTCTCCTTATTAAAAAATTTTAGGTTTTTATTTCTTTACTTTTCTTGCTCTATTTTCCTTTTGTTTACCTGTTCCCTCAGAGTCTCTTTCTCTCTTTTTCCATGCTAACAACCAACTTCTTTTGATTATACTTTCACTCTTTCTACAATTTAGAACTTTTATATATTCTTTTCTTATCCTATTAACAGCTACATCCTACACCCCTTCCCATCTCTTTGTCCTCCCTTAGAAACTGCAGACTTTATTGCAAATCTATTTGTTATACTGTAGATAATAATTAAACTCATTCTGTTTATTATGACAATATTGTTAATGTCCTCATAGGAATTATTTGGTTTAGGATTGCATGTGGTCTATACTGGGTACTGCTAATATTGATCTCCCCCTTAAAGAAAATGATTTGGAAACCTATAGGGTCACCATAAACCGAAAGGGGGTAAACTGCAATACCCCAGATTTGCACTCCTAGAGAGGAAGATACGTGAACAATATGAAAAAACAAGGTAAGAAAATGATCCAAACAAACCTAGATTCTATATTAATAGAATCCAGTGACAGTATGGTAGAAGAAATGTCAGAAAAGGAGTTCAGAATATATATAATTAAAATGATTCATTAAGCAAAGGATGAGATAAGAGAGCAAATGCAGGCAATGAATGATCACACCAATAAGCAATTGAAAGAGCAACTGCAGGAAGCAAAAGATCATTTCAACAAAGAGAAAGAGATTCTAAAACAAACAAACAAAAAACAACGGAAATCCTTGAAATAAAGGAAACAATAAACCAAATAAAAAACTCAGGAAAGTATCACCCACAGACTAGAACACTTGGAAGACAGAACCTCAGACAATGAAGACAAAATATTTAATCTTGAAAATAAAGTTGTTCAAACAGAGAAGATGGTAAGAAATCATGAACAGATCCTCCAAGAACTAAAGGACATCATGAAAAGACCAAATTTAAGAATTATCATGATTGAGGAAGGCACAGAGATACAAACCAAAGGAATGAACAACCTATTCAATGAAATAATATCAGAAAATTTCCCAAACCTGATGAATGAAATGGAAAGTCAAATACAAGAGGCTTACAGAATACCAAATGCACAGAATCACAACAGATCCACACTAAGGCACATTATAATGAAAATGCCTAACATTGAAAATAAAGATAGGATTTTGAAGGCTGTGATAGAAAAGCATCAGATTACATGTAGGGGGAAACCAATATGGATAGCAGCCGACTTCTCAACCCAGACTCTAAAAGCTAGAAGGGCCTGGATCACCATATTTCAAGCTCTGAAAGAACATGGTTGCCAACCAAGAATCCTATACCCAGCAAAACTAACCTTCAGATTTGAAGATGAAATAAAATCCTTCCATGATAAACAAAAGTTAAAAGAATTTACAAATAGAAAACCTGCACTACAGAATATTCTCAAAAAAATATTCCAAGAGGAGGAAATGAAAAACAGCAATGGAGGTGAGCAAAGGGAGGAACTACCTTAAAGGAAAAACCAGTCAAGGGAGAAACCAAGTCAAGTTAAAAACCAAAAATAAGACCAAATGACTGGGAATACAAATCATATCTCAATGATAACTCTGAACATTAATCAATCAAAGACATAGACTGGCAGATTGAATTAAAAAGAAAGACCCAAAAATATGCTGCCATCAAGAGACTCATCTCAGAACAAATATATGAAAAAGTATTTATCATCGCTAGTAATTAGAGAAATGCAAATTACAACCACCCTAAGATTTCATCTAACTCCAATTAGAATGGCTGTTATTAAGAACACAGACAATAATAAGTGTTGGCATGGATGTGGGGAAAAAGGCACAGTCATACATTGCTGGTGGAGTTGCAAATTGATGCAGTCACTCTGGAAAGCAGTATGGAGATTCCTCAGAAAACTTGGGATGGACCCACCATTTGACTCAGCTATCCCACTCCTCGGTTTATACCCAAAGGACTTAAAATCAGCACACTACAGTGATACAGCCACATCAATGTTCAAAGCAGCTCAATTCACAATAGCTAGATTGTGGAACCAACATAGATCCCCTTCTATTGACAAATGGATAGAGAAACTGTGGTATATATACACAATGAAATATTTATTACTCAGCCATAAAGAAGCATAAAATTATGGCATTTGCTGGTAAATGGATAAAGTTGGAAAATATCATGTTAAGTGAAATAGGCCAAACCCAAAACACCAAAGGCTGAATGTTTTCTCTGATAAGTGTATGACAATATATAATGGGGGGGTGGCAGGGAGAAGAGAAGAATGAAGGAACTTTGGATGGTGTAGAGGAAAATGGGGTGGGAGGGGTGGGGGATGAAAAGACAGTAGAATGAAACAGACAGTATTACCCTATGTATATATATGATTACATGAATGGTATGAATCTACATCGTGTATAACCATAGAAATGAAAAGTTGTACCCCATTTGTGTACAATAAATCAAAATGCAGTCTGTAAAAATAAAAATTATTTTGATTAAAAAAAAACCAAAAACAAAAACAAAAAAACCTCTCATGCCCCCACCCTTTCCAATTCCTGGCCAGACATGTCTCTGCAGCAGGTCTTGCAAGCAGCTGGATTGGGGGAGGTAGAAAGAACCTGGTGGGTTTCCACAATCAGTTTTCCTCTGTGTAAACCTCTCTCTATATTTGATTTTTTCCTGGTCACTAAAGCACATTCTGTCATGCAATGTGTGTTTACTGAGCCTGTATTTTTGGCCAGACTCTTAGTCAGGAATCAGCTTCTGGCCCCCATGCTGTGACTGCAAAATGGTACATTTCTTTGTCTTCAGCACATCATCTGGCAAGATGGCAGCTTCTTTCCCACACAAAGATATTGTGAGTGCACCTTTTAGGATTGTCAGGCAGTGTCATTGACCTCTAAACATTCTGTACCCAGACATGCCTCCAGGCACCCCAAAATGTAGGTTTCTTTAATTCCCTTGTCTGTTGGAGGGACTGTTCTTGCTGGAGCTCCCAGCCCAGCCAGCTGTGCCACCAGGGATTTCTAATTTTATTATATTCAACCTCCTGACTCCCTGATCTGCTTTGAATATCCATTTTTAAATTCTAGTAAAGTCCTCTGTTATCGTTTGGATGTGAGGTATCCCCCCAAAGCTCATGTGTGAGATAATTCAAGAAGTTTTAGAGGAGAAATAATTGTGAGAGTCTTAACCCAAACATTGAATTAATCCCCTGATAGGGATTAACTGAGTGGAAACTGAAGTGGTGGGGTGTGGCTGGTTCATTGGGGGCGTGGCTATGGGGTATATATTTGTATCTGGCAAGTGGAGTCTTTCTTTCTGCTTCCTGGTCATCATGTGAACCACTTCCTTTGCCACACTCTTCCACCATGCTGCCCTGCCTTACCTTGAACCCTGAGATATGGAAGCTGCTGTCTATGAACTGAGATCTCTGAAACTGTGAGTTCTAGAATTAACTTTTCCTCCTCTACAGTTGTTCTGATTGGGTCTTTTAGTCACAGCAGTGAAAAAGCTGACTAAAATTCTTCCCCCTTCCCCCTTTTGTTGTTCCTCCTCCTTGTGGAGAAGCTGTCTGTCTGCTTTCTTGGTTTCACTCCATGGAGTAGCCAGGAAAGTGACCTCTTCTATTCCACCATTCAAAAGCCTCCTCTCTCTCTTTATTAAAGTTATCTTTCACTTCCTGTGTTCTTTCTGATTTCACTTATTACATCTTTAACCTAGGAGATTAGTTTAACTGTGAACTTTCTCAGTTCCTTCTGACATTTTCTCTACCGTGGTATCATTGGATTCTGTTAATGAGATATTTGGACTTGTTTAGGATAGTTTGTTTCCTTGCTTTTTCATACTATTTGTATGTCTACCCATTTATCAGTGAGAATCTGAGGTGGCAGAGGTTCTAACCTATGAATTTGTAGTGTTCCTGAAGGTTTCTAGTATGTCATAGTTTATTGGAAGAAAAATAATAAAAACAACCAATGTAACAATATTCAGCACTAAAATAAATACTTAGTTCCTATTTTGGTATCTACAATGTTAATTTGCCATATAAACAGAAATGGCATGGTAGGCAATTGCTAATAGTAGAGATATTATGTTTACAGTGTATTTGCTACTTCAAAAAGGTGAAGAGGGAGAATGCAAAGATGTAGGATGTAATAATTGAGAGGCAGATGAGAAAGAGTAGCATTAAGGAGTTAGAGTGAAATAGAGAAGAGAGGAAGAGAATCCAAGGGAAATCGGAGACAAACAATATAAAACAAACAAAAATAATATAAAATAAAATGAAAGTGTATTAATCAAAAACACTTGTCTTCAAAAGAGAGTCAAGAAATTAACTACCTTCAAGAAATGCTTGAAACAATAAAAGTGAGACAAATATGTATATGTTCAAATGTCCATGGACAATTCAGCACAAAAATTAAAAGAAAAGTCTGTTTTTTGTTTGTTTATTTGTTTGGCAGAGCAGCAAGGATTATATTCAAAGCATAAAGAGGGCCACTGTTACATTTCCCCACTGTCAATTTCTTTTTTTTATTAAAATATTTTTTATTTTTACAGACTGCATTTTGATCCCTACTGCTTTCCAGAGTGGCTGCACCAATTTGCAACTCCACCAGCAATGTATGACTGTGCCTTTTTCCCCACATCCATGCCAACACTTATTATTGCTTGTGTTCTTGATAACAGCCATTCTAATTGGAGTTAGATGAAATCTTAGGGTGGTTTTAATTTGCATTTCTCTAATTACTAGGGATGATGAGCACTTTTTCATATATTTGTTGATCACCTGTATATCATCTTCTGTGAAGTGTCTGCCCGTTTCCTTAGCCCATTTATTGATTGAGTTCTTTGTATTTTGGGTGTATAGTTTTTTAAGTTCTTTATAAACTTTGGAGATGAGTGCTCTGTCTGAAGTGTGTGTGGAAAAGATTTTCTCACGCTCTTAGGCTCTCTTTTCATATTGTTGATTGTTTCCTGTGCTGAGAAAAAACTTTTTAGTTTGACTCTATCCCATTTGTTGATTCTTGCTTTTATTTCTTGTGCTATGGGGGTCTTGTTAAGGAAGTCTGGTCCTAAGTCAACAAGTCAAATTAAAAACCAGAAATAAGCCCAAATGACTGGGAATACAAATCATATCACAATAATAACCCTGAATGTTAATGGCTTAAACTCATCAGTCAAAAGACATAGACTGGCAGAATGGGTTAAAAAGAAAGACCCAACAATGTGCTGCCTTCAAGAGACTCATCTCATAGAAAAAGACATCCACAGACTAAAGGTGAAAGGATGGGAAAAAACCTTCTATGCACACGGACTCAGTAAAAAAGCAGGGGTTTCCATCCTTATTTCAGACAAAGTAGACTTGAAGCCAAAGTTAGTCAGAAGGGATAAAGAAGGACATTACGTACTGCTTAAGGGAAGCATAAATCAGGAAGACATAACGACCGTAAATGTTTACACCACAAACAGTGGTGCATTCATGTACATCAAACAAATCCTTCTCAATGCCAGTAATCAAATAGACCACAACACAATAATTCTGGGTGACTCTAACACACTGCTGTCACCACTGGATAGATGTTCCAAACAAAAACTAAGCAAAGAAACCATAGAAACCACTCTTCTTTTCTACATTCCATTTTTATGTAAAAATGGGTGACAACATCTCCAAACTGCCTCCTACTGAAAGGGGCTGAAGCTGGGCAAAGTAACCCAAAGTTCTTGTTCTCTACCATGTGGGGTGTGAATAGTTAAGGGTATTCAGCTTCAGAGAAGTTAGAGTCCATAGTGGCAGGTGACAGGTGAGTGAACAAGGCATACATAGGGCAGGAATCACGTGAAGACAACAATAAACAAGACAGCAAAGCATTACTTTTTTTTTTTGTAAACAATTAGCACAAAAGCAATTAGTTTTTCAGCCATTCTCTGAAAACCATGACAGTAACTCATAATCTTATCAGTGAAAAACAGAACAAGTTTATCAATGTTGGAGGTTAGGAAGATTTGTAGGTCTATGATATCAGACTGAAATTAACTCAGGACAAATTTGTGGACTCCAGAGTTTTTGTGATCATTATTATCATTACTCCACATAAGAACACTTCCTTTATAGCCTCCAGCTTTATTACCTTTGGTAGGTCTGACACAAGTGCACATCTTAAGCTACATTTTGAAAACCATTGTTTTTCTTTTTAAATGTCCATTTCATGTTCTCAACAATGGATTTCCAGTTTTCCCAGCACCATTTGTTGAAGAGGCTATCTTCTCTCCACTGTATATTTGGCACCTTTGTCTAGTATGAGGTGACTGTATTTATGTGGGTTTGTCTCTGTGTCTTCTATTCTGTACCATTGGTCTACCTGTCTATTCTGGTGCCAGTACCATGCCAAATAACAATCACTGGGCCAGATAGGTTATTTTTTTAACTCCTCCAAGTGACCCCTGAGTTTTTTGTTTTTGTTTTTTTTTTTTTTTTCTGCTGGATGCTGACCCTTGCAGAGGGGCAGCTTGGCAGACTTTCTCTGCCAATAAACCTTTGCTTGAACTCAGAGCTGTGTCTCTCATGAATATTTGCGCCAGTTACCCTAACATAATGAAGACCCCCCAAAGTAATTTAAAGAACACTTGTGACCTTGCCTGCATTTCATTGGTCATGGGTAACTACGACCTTACCCGATCGACACCTGCCGGCCGCCGTAGCACAAAGATGGCGCTGACACTGTTCTGCGCAGTCACGCGCAGCATCCTTCTCACGAGAAAGCAGCGTGCAGTTCACCAACTGGATCGGCTGAGTGTCCACGGCTGCCATCCTCCTCACTTCAAGACACACCCTGGTGCCACCCAAAATGTGGGCTCTCTCAGTCTCTTCGACCTGGCCGCAGTGGATCCCCATCGGCAGTCGCTGATGGTGCTCGGTGGGTTTTTTTTGTGCTTTCCTTGTTTTTATTTTATTCTATCAATCCTTGTGTGTACCTAGGCCATTCTGAGAGTTCAGTAGGATTTTTTTTTTTTTTAATTGACTTTAAAGAGAAGCTGTTTGTCTTCTTTCCGGGTCCTGGGCTGGGGGCAGTGTGGAAAGTAACCATCTCTGTTCTGCCTTCTTGAGCCCTCCTTGTGATTTTATCTTGATAGATAAAAAGCTATATACTTATTTTTTTAATGGTAGCATTCTAGCTCATTTACTTAACGAACTATTTAATGAGGGATATTTTGTATTGTACTTTTAATTTAGTTTTTAAAAACAAAACAGTAGGCATATGTAAGCATATGTTTTCCCTATTGTGTAATTATCTCTTTGTGGAAAATTTCTAGAGATGAGATTGTTGGATCAAATAGGATTTATTTATAATTGATTATTTAAAAAACACAACATTTATTGTAATTGTGATTGACAAAACTGCCTCCTAGAAAGGTTGTATCGATTCATACTCATCAACAGTTTTTTTTTTTTGTATTTGAGATTTAACTTACTTTTTTTTGCTCTTAAAATAGTTTTTTTTTATTTTAAATACAGTCCCATATTGATAGTTAATCATAAACATACAAACTTTTGGAAAAATCAAAATATTCTTCTTCTAAATGCAATAGAGATAAGCTAAGCAAAGATCTAAAAACAAGTATGAGATGTTTACATACAGAGAAAATCAACTTCAAAAGGAGCATACACATACAGTTATTAGAAAATAGGCTATGGTTGATGAAATACTTTCTTCCTCCTTTGCCAATTTCTATTTTTTTATTCATATGATGTCGGCTTTATGTTTTTAAAATATTTCTTTTCTATTTGTTTTTTAGAAAATAATGAAACAGAACCTGTATTTTTTTTCCATTTTAATGTCTTCTGTGAATTGACTTAAGGACAATTTTTTTTTTTACAATGAATTTGGAAGAGCTTTTATGTGTAGTTTACTAGTTTTTTTCTATGTCTTTCACACGTCTGTAATTGTGGTATTTTATTTTTGTTCTGCAGAAATATCTTAAAAGCTTACGTAAATTTATCTCCTTTATAGTTTCTGGCTTTGGTGACAAGTTCAGAAAAACTTGTTCTACTGTATTACATTAAAAGTGTTACTAATTTTTTTGTTTCATTTTTTATATTTGTTGCAAATTTTAATCTAACTGGAATTTAATTTGTGAAATTTAATTTTTGAATTTAATTTGTGGATTTTTCCCCTAACGAGGTTGCCCCAAATTATTTAATGGATAATCACCATTTCCCTGTGATTAGAAATGTCGCATTCATTATACACTAAATTCTGCTAATACTTGAGGGTGCTTCTGGTATTTTCTTCTCTGTTTGATTTTTCCTATGCCTGTACCATTGGTGTTGCCATTTTTACTATTATTGCTAAATGCAAGGTGTTATCCAAAAAGGCAAGCGTGTCCCTATCTCCTACCCCTTTCATAATTTTGTTAGGTCATCATGGGTGAGTTTTTAAATCATTTTTATTAAATTCTAAAATAGCCCTGTTGGGATTTTGAGTAGGATTACATATAATTTATAGTCAATTTTTCAAGAGAATTGACATCTTTACAACACCAAATATTCCTGTCCAGAAATAAGGTATGTCTTTTCACTTATTCAATCATTATTTCATATTTCTTGGTAGAATTTAATAATTTGTAGTACTGTATATTTCTTTTTACTTTTTTTCTTATGTGGTATTTTGTTGTTTGTTGCTGTTGCAAATGTGGTTTTCTTACTGGTAATCATTGCTTTGTGAAAAGAACAGTTGCATTCTTATGTACTTATTTTGAAAATAGTTACCTTATTGATTCTTAATAGTTTCAGAAATGTTCATTTTTTCCCCCCGATGGTCACAGAAAATTATAAATTATATAAAATTATATTAGCTGCAATGATAATTTTGTATCTTTCATTTTGTATTCCTCCTTTTATTTTCTTAATTAATTGCATTGGTTTGGATATTCAGAACAATATGACATAATTGTGATGATCTAAGTCATCCTTATCTTATTTCTGACTTAAATGGAAAGACTTCCATTATTTTTCCACTAAGTAAAATGGTGGCTTTAGATTTGCGAATGTATTTTTTAATAATATGTAGGTAGTAGCCATCCAAATCAATTTCACAATTTGTTTTCTTTAAATCAGGAATAGATTTAGAATTAAACTAATGTTTGGGGCAGCTAAGATAGTATATTATGTTAATTTACTTACTATTATTAAATTATCCTTTAAGTCTAGAATGACACTTATTGACAATCTAATATACTTTCAGCGTGTCATTTAATTCTATTTCCTAATGTTTTTTTCTCTAGGAGCTCTTTTTTTAGGGGGAGTCAATATTCATAAGTGAGATTTGTCAGTAGCTTTGTTTTGTTTGCTTAATTAGATTTGGGAATAATGTCATGTTATTTATACTTATTTGGAAATATTCCTTTATCTCTAGGGTTCAGTAAAATAATTTATTTATGTAAATAAATATTATTTGTTTATAAATTTTCTCACAAAATGGTTCTCCAGGCCTTTTTGTGAGGTGGCTTTTTAAAAGCACTTTCATTTATTTCTGACCTTGGTGTCGAATTAACAAAGCTTTTCCATCCAATTTTAACAAGATTATTCGTTCACACTTTCGTATTACTTGGCTGAAATTTTCTCCCTTTGATTAATTTTATGTTTGTGCTTCTTTATACAGTTTTCTCTTATATTCATAAGGGATTGATTCCAGGAACCCCCAAGGATACCAAAAAATCCACAGGTGCTCAAGTCCCTTATATAAAATGGCATTATTTACCTATAATTTCTGTAAATCCTGTCTAGATCACTTATAATACTAATGCAATGTAAATGCTTCGTGTACAGTGTCATTTTGTATTGGTTAGAGAATGATGGTCTGGGGAAAGTCTGCACGTGTTCAGTACTGACGCAATACCAGTTGTTTGTATTCACAGATGTGGAATCTGCAGATACAGATGTGCAACTATATATTATATTTTGATTTTAAATAATAGTTAACAACTGGCAATATTTTAATAAAGAATGTATTTCTCCATTAGTACAACAAACAGGGCAGTAACAAACCTTGGACTCCGTTGGTCACACCTGAGGTAAATTGTGAAAGACGGCAGCTATTCCAATTTCGTAGTTGAACATATTATTGTATAAGAATGACCCTAGGTGTGCTAGGCTCAGAAAAGCTTTTTCTTTCAGTAAAATGCATGAATGTCTGTATCCCCAAATTTCTTATTTTCTTTCCTAAGCCAAGAAGACAAGCAAATCCTTTCTGAAATAATGTGTCCCTGTGTGACAGCCAGACCTCATGAGCAATTTCATAAAGACATGACTGATTTATGTAGGTAAAACTTACGATGCCCTGGTGGTTTGTGGAGGCTCAGAGACGTCACAGTGTATAGGTAGAGAAATGAGGATGGGAGGGGTGGCAGGTGGGAGAAATGGGTTCCACAGAAACCCAGACCTGAGCTAACTGCTGCTAAAGCGGAATACGCAGCAGAAGGTCGCACTAATGAATGACACTGTCTCCTCTTCTTCCCTCCCTCCTTCAACTAAGGACATCCCTCTCTAGGAAAGCTTATACTGCATCTGCAATTTGTGCAGCGGTTTGTTCACTCATGATTAGCTTCATTCATCTAACTTTAGCATTAACATTTAGATGGTGTGTTCTTGTGTTTGTATTACTCATAATGGCGAATATACAATTTTCTTTTTCTTCCTTTTTTTCAACACTAGGGATTGAACCCAGGGTCTGGCACATGCTAGGCAAATGCTCTCTACCACTGAGCTATAACTCCAATCCTTTTTTTCAAATTTTATTTTGAAGCAGGATTTTACTTCATCACCCAGGTTGACCTTGAACTTGTGATCCTCCTGCTTCTACCTTCTGAGTAGCTGGGCTTAGAGACTTGACACTGGGGCCTGGAAGAAAACATTGTCCTCTAAAGCTAAACTGGAATTCTTATCTTATGAAAAGATTTATGTTGATATTAAATGACTTACGTACATTATTAGCATTGCAGTATATTAAAACATACTTGGTCTAGGCATTTGGCCTAAGAAAATAATCAAGGAGAGTAAAGATTTGTGAAGAAATCAATTTATCTCAACATTATTTGTGTAAAGCGTATAAAGCCACTATCTAAAAGAGATGTAGTAAGCAGAGAAACAGATCAATTATGATAACAACCAAACATAATTTCAAATCAAGTTCTGTATTAGCTAGGGTCCTTTGGTTATAAGTAACAAAAAATAGTTGTGGCTAAGTTAGGCAAAAAAGGACTTTATTGAAGGATGTGGGTAGATTGTGGATATGGAGGAAAAGCTGAACATCTAGCTTGTATGTAAGTGGTATTCAGGTTACGGAGAAAAAAAAAGAGATTGACAGGGCATGATCATCAGGGTGAATCAACTCCAATTCACTTCCATCCTTCTTTCTCTTTATGCAAGATTCAAATACCTGGGAAGACTATATCAATAGCCTTGCCCGGGCTGGGGTCCATCATTTGGCCAGGGGAACACACTGACACCTTGTAGCAGTTGTGTCAAGACCTTCTGGCACAGGGAATGATAGCAGAGACTAGCTGTCACTGTGACACAACAAACTGCATTTTCTTATTTCTCTTACAGCTAGGTGGGGAATACATGACTGAGTTCTTGGCACTGGAATGGGGAAAAAGTGATGTCTGTCACCTCCAGAGGCCCATTGCACCTCCTACGGACTCTTCCATGCTCTTCTGCTTCCTCATCTATGGGCAGGATGTGGAGGGACCCCTGGTGGACTCAGAGACCCTGTGGGATGTCCACCACCTAGAAGGATCTGAGTTTCCTAAGTATCACATAATGTCCACTCAATGTACACCCCATTGCAGAGACAGGGGTGAAAAAAAATCAACTTTAATGGTGTTAAGTCTGATTTGGGGTTTCTTTATTTCAGATTTCAGAAGTTAAAGTACCCTAATACTCAGGCATAGATATCGGCAGGCAAAAAGCTTGACTCCACTTCAATTTCTGTACATGCATTTTAAAAACTCAGTGAAGAGGTTACACAGACCACTGCAATATTTTTTATCCCATTTTATTCTATAACACAGCTATTATCACATCTTATCCTCCAAAAATCTCAGCAATTTCCTCCTCTAGTCCTAGCCCACACAGCTCTTACTTCACTTCACCTCTTCCTTTCTTACTCTGCATCATGAAAGCTCAAAGAATTATTAGAAACTAGAATTTTCTTTGAAGGTGGAAGAGAGAGAGCATCTAAACAGCTGTCAGAGAAAAGGCGAATCTGGGAAAGTTCATACATTAATAACAATGTAACTTTTATAGCAGTGGTAACTTAGAAACCACCTGAATGTCAAACTATAGAAAAATGGTTAAGTTATAGTATGTTTGTTACTGTTATGTGAACACTGCAGACTTACTCCCAATGCTTATGGAGTTTGTTATCTAATAGCAATAGTTATCAGTAAATATGTTTTGGAAATATAGTCAACAATATGGAAAGGAAAATAATGGTACCATTTTGAGTGAAGAACTACAGGTAAGAAACTGCATATACAGTAGTACAATCCTAATTTGAAAACACTTAAATGCATATGTCTTTGTACATGAATGTATATGCACATATATATGTGTGTACATCCAAAGGTTAAAGTGACGACTTTGAATATTGACATTATAGGATATTGATTATTGTTTCCTTTTTATACTTTTCTATATTTTGAAATTTTAGAGGTAAGTACATTTTTTAATAGTGATGTGAAAGTTTTATTATTATTTTATACATTTCCCAAATATTAATAGGATGTATAATTGGAAAAAAGTATCAGTTCACAGTAATATCAAATACCATCTGAAGGGTAGATTCCTGGCTTAGTAGATTTTTGCCTCTGATAATTCAGTAGACCTGAATTTACCTACTTGTAATTTCCTGCCTACCTACTTATATTCTTTTGCTTTTCTGTAACAGACACACGTGCACACACCCGAATTGAATTTTACAACAGCGTGAATCATTTCCAAAGTGCAAACAATTTGTGTTTACCTTGACTGGTTCACCACAGGCTCTAATGACATGGAGCCCACCTGACCTTCAAAATAGAAGCAATAGTATTTCTGTCAGATGATTCTTAAACAAGCAAATTCATATTCTTAAAATATGGAGATGAAATGGTTAACGACACTAGGCAATTTTGTTTAAATTTGCTGTGCTTTCTTCTTGTCAATATGGAAATCTGTAGAGATATTAAAATGCAATTTATGTTGTGTTTAAAAAAACGATATTGGCTTAATACAATACCAAGCTATGAAGACTAACCCTGGCATGTGCCCCTCCTGGAAATACCAAAAATTATTGAGACTAGTGAGTGAATCATCATAGGTGATTTTAATTTAGATTATTAAAACATTTCCATAGATGTAGAAGTCTTAGTTGATTAAACTTTAAACTTATCTGATTAAAGCACTTATTATATTATGGTTGAAAAGTACAGGGAAGCACTTCAATTGATTGGATAATTATGAATTAATAAGGAAGGATAAGACTTAGAAAATTTGTTTCCATTATTTAAGTGATTGCTATATGAAAGAAATCAAGAAACTGAATTGTCTTGACATTGTTTCAAATTGCCAATCAGAAACTTTGAAGATACATAATGTCTATGGTGACATGTTTAGATTTCTGTTCTAATTATTTGAGATATTGTTTAAAGATAAAATAGGAAAGTTCAAGTAAAAGAAAATAAGACCAGTTAAGTGTTATTGGAAAGTGTCTTTAGCTAATTTCCTTAGTTGACTTTAGAGATGACTCCAGCAATGAGGTCATTAGGTGCCTTAGTTTGTATTTGGCTAATATGACAAAATATCTGAAAAGAGGTTTATTTAGCTCACAGACCTAGAGACTGAAGGGCATGATGTAGGCATCAGTTCAGCTTTGGTGAGGACCTCATGACGGATGTGTCACAGTGGTGAAAACGTGAGTGACGGGAAGCGAATACATCTTGACACAGGATGCCAGAGACTGGGAGAGGGGTCAGTCTTGCTTGATTTATAACACCTTCTTTTGAGAACTAACCACGTGGTTCCAGTAGAACTACTTTAACCCCTTCTAAGAGTAGTGACTTCAGTGACATAGGGACATTCCAAAAGGACCTACTGCCAAAAAATGCCCACACTACTTCCAAACATCACTACACTAAGGACTAAACCTTCAACACATGAACACTTGAGGGACACACTCAAACAACATTCAAATTTGGTAGTACCCTAAATGATCATAGAAAAGGAAGCATCTTCTATAATTCTATTGATTCATTGGATCTCAGACTTGCACCTACCATTGATAGAGAAGAACTTGTTAGAGAAGTTAGTCCACATATGAGATTTGGGAGATGGGTGGAGAAAAGAATATTCGAATACTGGACACAGTGCTTAGTGTTTTTGTGGGTGTTACTTCATTTAATCTTCATGAGGATCCTTTGAATGCATTTGTTGACGGAGTCCTACCTTACTGTGGGGGTTAGTTTTCAGTGTCAGTATAAAAAATGAAAATTATTACCAGTTTGAACTGCTCTTCAAAATTCTTTAGATTGCTCATGAAGTAAACATTGCTTCACATATTCAACTATGCATACTAAATAGTCATATAATGTATATTATAGAATAGAGAGTTTATACACAAAAAAGTTAAAAGTCTGATAGAAACAGAGAGAGAGAGAGAGAGAGAGAGAGAGAGAAGAAAATTCTCCAGGTCATGGGCTCATTATGCTCACTTAATGAGCATAATAAATTAATCAATGATATCCTATTACCTCTATTTTTCATATGGGGAAACTGAAGAATAAGAAACATTAAATCAGTGGTCCAGGAGTTCATAGCGATAGAGGCAGGATTTAAACTTACTTGAGACTCCATGCTCTAAACCGTAAAACTTCCTCTGTATATTCACTAAATTATAATAAAAATGTGCTAAATAGTAAATCAAACTTATGACTTTCTGGTTAAATATGTTGTATTAGTAAACTTTCCGGCATTATAACAAATACCTGAGATAATCAACTTATAAATAGAGTTAGAGTTGTAGAGGTTTCAGTCCATGGTTTGGAGCCTGTGGCAGTGCATAACAGTACCTGGCAGAGCCAAACTGTTCACCTGATGGCTGGCAGCAAAACAGAGAGGAAAAGGAAGGGGCTGGGTTTCATTATCTTCTTTGAGGACATGGCTCCAGTGACCTGAAGACCTCTGACTAGGCCACTCCTCTTGAAGGTTCTACAACCCCCCAGTAGCAACAATCTGGGGACAAACCTATATCACATGTGCCTTTGGAGTTTCTTATCTATACCAGAGCATGTGTCTTTGTAAAAGCATTTTTAATCCTCTTTCCTCCCTTAAAACACATCAAAAGCAATAAAAAGAATGAAAACCAAGAAAAAGAAAAACCTGTCATGTTCAAGGAAACTACAAAATGGCCCCAACTCCAGTCTGTAATCTGTAAGTCATTCCTGCCTCAAAGTGTATTCTCACCCAAAGAGGAAGGAACCTGAGAGCAGGAGCCACAAAGACCCTCATGCTGTAGACCTGTCCTATAATTCCTGTCAGGACACAGTTCACAGTGTTTCACTTTCCACAGTTTCAGTTCCAAAACCATTGAATGGAAAATTCTAGAAAGAAATGATTCATAAGTTTTAAGTAACTTTTATTAAAATGTCTTCCAATGATGTATTTTTTTTTTTTTGTTATTCTCTATGTCCAATTTTAAAATTAAACTCTCAGAGGCAAAACAGTGTATATATAAGGATTGGACTATTTGTGGTTTCAGGCAATCACTGAGACTCTTGAAATGAGGCAGGGGAGCTAGTGTAGTTTGCAGTGGCAGGGGCAGCTTCTCTAAAAGAGACCCCTCACTGACAAACTGTCTGAGACTCATTTGACTAGTAGCAGAATGAAGAGCTGGGCAGTTATGCTCACATACTCACAATATAGAAAGGATCTCACTGTTAGCTGCATCAAACCCCCAAGGCAAAGCATGAAGTCTCCCTCTTATGAATTTGCCCTTTGTCCAACTGTATTGGCCATGTCCTCCCTCTTGACCTCTGATCTCCAACTTCCACATTGGCCTCACCATCCTCAGCTCCTGCTGCAAATGCACTGTGGCTTCCCAATTGCCAGCTTCACAAAAACAGCACTAGCAGCCTCTGGGGGAGGAGCAGAGCAGTCAAGGCTGTGACTTGAATCCTTGATCTGCTTTTGGCTTTTCTGTGTAGGTCCTGGAAATGTAAGTTGGGAGGATGACTGTGTATAATCAGAGCTTAATTTATTGTCTGCCTAGTGGCACAGATCAGTTCTGAAATTCTGCCATACTTAAACTGCATATCCAAATATTAGAATTTCTTATATACTTAACTCTGCTTGCTGCATAATTTTGAGTATGAGTCATCCCCTTTCTCTCCCCAAATCCCTCTCAGTAATACAATTTTTTGGTTCTAACTAATTTTGCCCCTGTTTATCCCTGGGTTTATTATTCACCAACTGTCTTCATTATCATTTCACTATCTCACTGGGGAAAAAGAAATATTCCACGGTGATACAGAACAACACTGAGCAGGCATTAATACCTCCAGAACTCTTGTTCCTCTGGAAGATTGGAAAAAGGGGGAATCTATTTCTGAGGGATAGGTTCACAGAACAGATTCATTGTCTCTCTCTCTCTCTTTCTCTCTCTTTTTCTCTCCCTCTCTATACACACACACACACACACACACACACACACACACATATATATTCCATTTTTTTAATGTTTTATCAGTAAGGAATGTTGGTGATGAGCACCTTTATACAGCAGATGAAGGTGTCCAAATGGTCCTTTCCTTGTATTTTAATTAAAACTGTTAGCTTATCATACAAGAGCTCTAGCCCACCTTGCAGGTAGTAGCAGACTTGGTGTGATTGTGCCCACAACAATAAACTGAATATACAATGATAATAGCCACAAATTATTACCCCTCCCACATTATTCCTTAGCTAATATTTGGCCCTATTAAAAGATTAATCACTATTTTTACTTTAAAAGCTGTAAATTTAAAAAAAGCATACAACAAAAAGTAGATTAAAAAAGAATTACCTAAAATATAGGAAGACAATAAATCTGTGTACTTTCTAAAAATTGCAATGTTTTCTCTAAAAATTCAAAAGCTTCTGAGAAATAAATATAATACATCAAGCAAGAAATGAAGAGTATGTTAATAGAACTTAGGGAAGAACTGCAGGAAATTAAAGACATTATAGAGATGAAATACATTTTATAAGTAACAGGAATAGTGTAAATTTGGAAAGCAGCCAGAGGTAAGAGTGCTGGACAACTTTGAGGAATCAAAACCAAATGGAAACGACAAGGATATTTAAGAGATTATAAAACAGGCAAAGTGAAGACAAAAGTCATAATCAACATATGGGATAGATTTTGTGAAGAAGAGAATAGAGTAAATGGAACAGGAAAGTATTCAAACATTTGCATTTTTGAAGAGTGTTGCACATCTACTATGTACCTTTAGATATAGGAAAAAGTATTGAACAAAAATATAAAACAACTTTCTCAACTAAATAAAAACAAAATATGAGATAAAAAAGTTCATCTTGGAAAAAAATAAAATGCTTGATGTAGGATAATTGGCATTAAGATATATCTAGGTTAAATTACTGAATTTTAGGAAGAAAAATTCAATGGTCAGAAAATGAAAATCTTATACAGGGGAAAAATATATTTGGCCCCAGTCTTCTTAATAGTACTAATCATTTCCTGAAGACACTGAAGCAATATCTCAGTAGCTTGGTCATTCAAGCAAATGTGAAGCAGATTTTAAGTTACATGGTCTCAATGAGCCAATCCTGAAATATCTGCTTGACAAAATTCAGACATCCAGAGATGAATGAGGATGTCATGATGTGTGGAGTAGTGGTAGAACGCATGGAAACAGGAATTTACATTGAACACACTGTAATGAGACAAACCTTGACAATACAAAATCATTATATGACTAATAAATAGTGGGAATGAAGGTGAAAGAAAGTATAAGTGTTAATTTTCTATCTCTCACAGCATGTTAGTAAAAAATAGCTAGAAACAGGCAATTAAAAAAGAATTCCAAGCAGTTTTTAAAAATAAACCTATGTCTTTGTATTGGGGACTTTTTATAAAAATCTCTTGTATATAAATCTCGATTTAAGAATTAGTAATTTTTCAGTTGCCCATCAGTATCTTGTAGTAAATTTACAACAAAATCCACAGGGAAAAATAACCTTGCACTCAAGATACAGGCTTTAAAATGGTCCCAGGATGTGAACATTATATCTAGTCACATTATTCATTGAAAAATCACTGCTTAGTGAGTCCAACAGAGCCAGTTTAAAATCTCTAGCTTTGGAGGAGGTGACCAGTTCCTCAGCTGGGGAGTAGGCAAAGTAGTAAGTTCATATTTGAGGCCACATTAGGCAGAGAATCACTTTGACTACCAAGGCCCCTATTTTGTGCTTTGAAATGCATTGTAAAAAACACATTGTTATCAAAAATGAATGAGGAACAAAAGAAGGAATTCTCTTCCTTCATGCTCATTATGGCAGGGAACCAAAGTTGAATTGTCTGGGCTTTATACATTTTTCCTTTTCCTTTCTTTGTCTCTTAGCATTTACCCTTATATATGTAAGTTAGATAAATGCTTAAATAATGTGATTCCCTGAAATGTTTTAATAGTTTTTAAAATTTGTTCTAATTAGTTGTACATGACAATAAAATGCATTTTGACACAGCATACATAAATGGAGTATAACTTCTCATTCTTCTGATTGTATGTGATACAGTTACACCAATTGTGTAATCATATGCATATAGGGATACAGGATAATAATGTCCAATTCATTCTACTATCATTCCTATCCACATACCTTCTAGCCTCCTTTTACTCCCCTCTGTCTAATCCAAAGTACCTCTATTTTTCCCTAGGCACCTGCCCCTGCCACTTAATTGTGAATTAGCATCTGCATATCAGAGAAAACATTTGACCTTGGGTTCTTTGGGATTGGCTTATTTTGCCTAGCATACTATTTTCCAGCTCCATCCATTTACCAGCAAATGCCATAATTTCATTCTTCTTTAAGGCTGAATAATATTCCATCCTGTATATATATCAGTTTCTATATCCATTCATCTATTGAAGGGCATCTAGATTGGTTCCACAAAATTAGCTATTGTGAATTGAGCTGTCATATATATTGATGTGGCTTCATCACTGCAATATGTCGATTTTAATTCCTTTGGGTGTAAACCAAGGAATGGAAGAGCTAGGTCAAATGGTGGTTCCATTCCAAGTTTTCTGAGGAATCTCTATACTGCTTTCAAGAGTGGTGGCACCAATTTGCAACTGCACCAGCAATGTATGACTGTACCTTTTTCCCCACATCCTTGCCAACATTTATTGTTGCTTGTATTCTTGATAATTGCCATTCTAACTGGAGTGAGATGGAATCTCAGTGTAGTTTTCACGTGCATTTCTGTAATTACTAGAAATGTTGAACATTTTTTCATGTATTCATTGATGGACTATTCTGTGAAATGTCTGTTCAGTTCCTTAGCCTATTTATTGATGGGGTTTTTGGTTTTTTGGTGTTAAATTTTTTGCGTTCTTTATGTATCTTGGAGATTAATACTCTCTCTGAGGTGTTCTGTAGTCTCTCTCTTCATGTTATTGATGGTTTCCTTTGTTGTGAGGAAGCTTTTTAGTTTGATTCCATCCCATTTGTTAATTCTTGATTTTACTTCTTGTGCTTTAGGAGTCTTGGTAAGGAAGTTAGTTCCTAAATCAACATGGTGGAGATTTCGATCTACTTTTTCTTCTTTTAGGCTCAGGGTCTCTGTTCTAGTGTCTGTGATCCACTTTTTTTTATTAATATATTCTTTTCAGTTATAGATGGACACAATATCTTTATTTTTTTAATTTATTTTTATGTGGTGCTGAGGATCGAACCCAGTGCCTCACACTTGCAAGGCAAGTGCTCTACCACTGAGCTATAACCCCTGTTCCCCTTGATCTACTTTGAGTTCAGTTTTGTGCAGGGTGAGAGGAGGGGTTTAATTTCATTTTGCTACATATGGATTTCCAGTTTTCCCAGCACCATTTGTTGAAAGGCTATCTTTTCTCCAATGTGTGTTTTGGCGCCTTTGTCTAGTATGAGATAACTGTATTTATGTGGGTTTGTCTCTATGTCTTCTATTCTGTTCCTTTGGTGTATGTGTCTATTTTGGTGCCAATACCATGACATTTTGTTACTATGGCTGTATAGTATAATTTAAGGCCTGGTATTGTGATGCTTGCTTTCACTTTTCTTGCTAAGGATCGCTTTGGTTATTTTGGGTCTCATTTTTCCAAATGAATATCATGATTCCTTTTCTATTTCTATGAAGAATGTCATTGGGACTTTAATAGGAATTGCATTAAATATAATGCTTTTGGTAGTATGGCTATTTTGACAATGTTAATTCTGCCTGAGAGCATGGGAGATATTTCCATCTTCTAAGGTCTTCTGTTTCCTTTAGTGTTCTGTAGTTTTTATCATAGAGGTCTTTCACCTCTTTTGTTAGATTGATTCCCAAATAGTTTTGTTTTTTTTTTTTTTTTTTTTTTAGGCTATTGCGAATGGGGTAGTTTTCCTAATTTCTCTTTCAGTGGATTCATCACTGATTTATAGGAACACATTTGATATATGGGTGTTAATTTTATATCCTGTTACTCTGCAGGATTCATTTATTAGTTCTAGATGTTTTCTGGTAGAATTTTTTGAATCTTTTAAATATGGAATCATGTCATTTGCAAATAGTGATAGTTTGAGTTCTTTTCCTATTCATGTCCCTTTAATTTGTTTCTTCTCATTAGAGTTTCAAGGACATGTTGAATCTCATACAAAAACATGTTAAAAAGATATGCAAGCCAGGTGTGGTGGTGCGCCCCTGTAATCCCAGCAGCTCAGGAGGCTGATGCAGACGGATTGAGAGTTCAAAGCCAGCATCAGCAAAAACAAGGAGCCAGTCAACTCAATGAGACCCTGTCTCTAAATAAAATACAAAAATAGGTCTGGGGATGTGGCTTAGTGTTTGAGTGCCCATGAGTTCAATCCCCAGTACCACCCCACCCCCAAGAAAAGATAGTACACCATGATCAAATGGGGTTCATCCCAGTAATACAAGGTTGTTTCAATAAACCTAATTCATCACATAAATAGACTTATAGACAAGAATCATATGTTCATCTCAATAGATGCAGAAAAAGCATTTGACAAAATACAGCACCCCTTCATATTCAAAACACTAGAAAAACTAGGGATAGTTGGAACATACCTCAACAGTATAAAAGCTAGATATGCTAAACTCAGGGCCAACATCATTCTAAATGGAGAAAAATTGAAAGCATTCCTTCTAAAAACTGAAACAAGACAGGGATGCCCTCTTTCACCATTTTTATTCAACATTGTCACTGAAACATTTTATTAAAAATACACTATAAATCTAATTTATAAAATCAGTTTATCTGTTTCTAGATTTGTATCCTTGTGTTCATCTGTTCATACTTTTGTGTATATGATATATATGTAAATATGTGAGTTTGTATTCAGAGATGTGTGTGCTTATAGGTATGTGTGTATATATGTATATACATGTGTGTATCCATATATGGATACACACACCTAAATCTATATATATGTCAAGATTGATTGAACTGATTGGTCTGAATGATGTCCACCATGTATTAGTAATGCTATTTCCAGTTGGTAAGATTTGGGTACTTTTTATATCTTTATTTTCTTCTACTTGTCCACTATTCAATATTGCTAGAAGAGTTTTACAAGAATGTATACTTTTATAAAAACAATAGTCATTTTTTCTACTCTCCAAATAACAAATTACTCCAAATTAGCCCTCAGTAGATTATGCTATTGTATCTAGAGGCAGAACTTCAGAATGCTGGCCGCAAGCTGGCAAAGCTTATAAACCAAAGAAGTGGGTCTTGGGTTCTTTTGCTCTGTGCTGTAGCTCATCTGTTTCACATCCCTGCTGATTTCTGTGAACCATTTTCTCAAGACTCATTGTGTGTCTTGCTCCTGAGGCTGGAGTCTGGGAGGAGCCACTGACTCCTGACTCCTAGGCTGGAGTCTAGGAGGAGGACTCCTGCCTACTGTCATGTCAGCTTCATGGGTCCTTTGTTTTCCTAGTCCCTCGCTGTGCTCTTCCTCTCTGTGTTTATGTTCTTTCTGCTTCTTCCCTCATTGCTTTTTCTCATTCCTCTCTGCTCTCGCTTGTACTTTCTTGCACTGACCTTCAATTTTTCCCTTGTAGACTCACTCTCCTATTTTTTTCATTCATGGGGTGTGGTCATTCATTGTACTCTTATTTTTTTAAATTGGTTTGAAATTTAATTGTAATTGATTTTACCCAGGAAGGTCAGAAATGATGGCTGTGCCACTATATGTCAGTGTCCTGATTCCTCCTCCATTCTGATTTCCAGGAATAATTGAAAACATCTTTGGTAGAAGCAACAGGACATGGGCATCAAGAAGGAAGACTGTGGTCTGGTGCAGTGAGCAGTGGCAAATGAATTCTCTGTAGGAAAAATACCCTGACAGTGCTTTATGTCCTAGCTGCATATTGTGTGCATATACAATTGCAGAGGTGTTACCACTATTCACTCACTTCCGCCCCCTTGTTTAATGCAGAATCTCAGTCTGCTGTTGGTCAAGTCCTCCTTCCGTTATTTTTGAGATTTCACATGTGTTTATAGTCATCCCCCATTATTCATCTGTTCTGGACTCTTATTAGGGTTTGTTGCCCAAGAAGCCCACAAGGGGGGATTTCCCCAGGACTACTACTGCCAGTGTTTTTGTGCAGCTAGTCTTCACAGGTGCTTTGAATTGGCTGCCAAACATCTATTCCAGGTGCAGATGCTAGGTAAAAGAGGACCTGATGTGAGACTGGTCTCACACTGTGATCATTTCCTTGGCCTTTCTACTTAGGCACTTGTACAAAGATCACCAGGTCACCTACAAAATTAAGCAAGCAGGGAAACAAATTACCCACCAGTTTGTTGTGCATGTGATCAGACAACCCTGAGTCCCAGTTCTGGTTATGTGCCTAAATATTTTTCAGTGCAGAGTAAGCCAAATGCTCTTAGATTCGATCGAAACTCTTTCAAAAATCAAATACAAATTTGGGGGTTTGAAGGACCTGAAATATGTTGCATATTTATTTCAGTCTGGCCATTTAAAAGTATTATGCCATCTCACATAGAGTTGACCTAAGAAATAAGAAAATGTGCAATGAAGTCATTATTTTGTTTTAGTTACTTGTCTTGTCATACTATACACTTTTTAATGTGTGCCATAAAATAGTGAAAAGATCTCAGTTTTTGTTTTCTAGAAATGTCTTGGCCTCACCTTCATTACTGAAAAAAATTTTCTTGGGTTTCACAATCTAGATTGTTTTTCAGCACTTTGAATATATTCTACAGTTATGTTACCCCCGTTACTGCTCTTCTAAACTAATGTTAATCTGAATTTTGGTCTTTTGGAGGCAACTTTGCCTTCCTCTTGCTGGTGTTAAGATCTTTTCTGTGCTTTGGAACACTGCAGCTGGTCCATGTCATGCCAGGTTGTCTTTTGTGCTCTTCGCTCTGAATCTGACCATCCGTATATTTCATTTCTTCTGGGAAATCTTTGAATATTGTGTCTATAAAACATTATTCTTCCCATGTTGTCTTTTTCTCTCTTTTATGCATTCCAAATGGACATTTTGTGGCCATACTACCAAAAGCATTATACAGATTTAATGCAATTCCTATTAAAATCCCAATGACATTCTTCATAGAAATAGAAAAAGGAATCATGACATTCATTTGGAAAAATAAGAGACCCAAAATAGCCAAAGCAATCCGTAGCAAGAAAAGTGAAGCAGGAAGCATCACAATACCAGACCTTAAATTATACTACCCAACTATAGTAACAAAAATGGCATGGTATTGGCACCAAAACAGACATGTAGACCAAAGTACATAATAGAAGACACAGAGATAAACCCACATTATACTATATAATATATAATTATATATATAATATATCATTATATAATAATATATAATATATTATATAATAATATATTATATATTAATATATAATGATATATTATAATTATTATATATTATTATATATAATATTATATATTATATATTATTATATATTATATATAATAATATTATTATATATTATTATATATTATATATAATAATATATTATATATTATTATATATTATAATTATATAATATTATATATTATAATATATTATATATTATAACTATATAATAATATATAATTATATATATAATATACTAGACAAAGGCGCCAAAAACATACATCGGAGAAAGATAACTTCTTCAACAAATGGTGCTGGGAAAACTGGAAATCCATATGTAGCAAAATGAAATTAAACCCTTCTCTCTCACCCTGTACAAAACTGAACTCAAAGTGGATCTGGGGGACTGGGGTTATAGCTCAATAGTAGAGTTCTTGCCTTGCACGTGTGAGACACTGGGTTGGATCCTCAGCACCACATAAAAATAAATAAATAAATAAATAAATATATTGTGTCCATCTACAACTAAAAAAAATTAATAAAAAAAGTGGATCAAAGACTTAGACACTAGAACAGAGACCCTGAGCCTAATAGAAGAAAAAGTAGGCCCAAATCTGTACCTTTTTGGCTTAGGAACTGACATTCTTAACAAGAGCTCTAAAGCACAAGAAGTAAAATCAAGAATCAATAAATGGGATGAAATCAAACTAAAAAGCTTCTTCACAGCAGTGGAAACCATCAATAACGTGAAGAGAGCCTACAGAACAGGAGAAAAATCTTTACCACACAGACCTCAGATAGAGCATTAATCTCCAGGATATATAAAGAACTCAAAAAAACTTAACACCAAAAAACAAATAACCCCATCAATAAATGGGCAAAGGAATTGAACAGACACTTGACAGAAGAAAAACAATCCATTAACAGATATATGAAAAAATAAAAACTACCCTGAGATTCCATCTCACTTCAGTTAGAATGACAATTATTATGAACACAAGCAACAATAAATGTTGGTGTGGATATTGGGGAAAAGTTCACTCATACATTGCTGGTGGAACTGTAAATTGGTGCAACCACTCTGGGAAGCAGTATGGAGATTCCTCAGAAAACTTGGAATGGAACCACCATTTGACCCAGCTATCCACTCCTCGGTTTATACCCAAAGGAATTAAAATCAGTATATTTCAGTGATGCAGCCACATCAATACTTATAACAGCTCAATTCATAATAGTTAAGCTATGAAGACAACCTAGGTGCCCTTCAACAGATAAATGGATAAAGAAATTGTGTTAGTGTAGAGAAATACACACAATGGAATTTTAGTCTTAAAAAAGAATGAAATTATGACATTTGCTGGTAAATGGATGCAACTGAAGAATATTATCCTAAGGGAAATAAGCCAGTTTCAAAGAACCAAAGGCTGAATATTTTCTCTGATATGCGGATGCTAATTCTCAATAAGTGGAGGGAGGGCCAGGGAAGAATGGAGGTACTTTGGATTAGACAAAGGGGAATGAAACAAGGGAACAGGGTGTAGAGGTAGAAATGATAGTAGAATGAATCAGACATTATTACCCTATGCGCATATATGATTACATGACCTGTGTAACTCTACCTCATGTATAATGAAAAGAATGAGAAGTTATGTATGATGTGTCACAATGCATTCTACTGTCATGTATAACTAATTTGAACAAATAAAAAATGTAAACCAACCCCCCCAAAAAACACAAATGAACATTTTGATTCTCACATTGTCCTTCTTGATTCTTATTTTATTTTTAAAAAAATTTCAGGGCTGAGGAGATAGCTCAGTTGGGAGAGTGCTTGTCTTGCAAGCACAAGGCCCTGGGTTCGATCCCCAGCACCTTGGGGGGGGGGGGAATATTTCAATCTCTTTGTAATGCATTCTGCGGAGTGTGTCACTTTTATTTCAAGCCATTAATTCTCTCTTTTATGTTGTCTAATTAGTTGTTCAACCTGAATAAATATTGAGTTTTTATGTTCAAACATACTAGGTTTTTTCCCCTTTAATTTTTTTTCTCTTAACAGACATTGTTGAAAGAATAAAAAGACAAGCCACAGATTGGGAGACAATATTTGCAAAACATACTGTTATTATCAGTGTTTGGTATTGGAGCTATTCTGATCAGTGGATTGTGGTAGCTCCTTATTTTAATTTGTAATTCTTTATCGTTGGGTGTTGAGTTTGTATCCTGCAACTCCTGCAGCTTTATTGAATTCATTTATCATATCTAGTAGTGTGTGTGTGTGTGTGTGTGTGTGTGTGTGTGAGAGAGAGAGAGAGAGAGAGAGAGAGAGAGAGAGAGAGAGAGAGAGAGATCTTTATATATACAAGACCATATTATCAGCAAATAACAGTTTACCTTCTTGATTTCTAATTTTGATGTCTTTTATTTCTTTCTCTTGCCTTATAGTCCTGGCAAGGACTTCTGGTACTATGTTGAATAGAAATGGCAATAGTGGGTATACTTGTCTTGTTCCAGATCTTAGAAGAAAAGTTTCCACTTTTTAAACCATGGTTAGCTATGAACTTATTACATATAATCTTTATTGTGTTGAAGTTTCTTCTCTTTCTAATTTTGAATGTATTTTTAATTGTAAAGGATGTTAGAATTTATCAAGTTGCTTTTTCTGCATCTAATAAGATAATCATTTTTTGTAGTATGTAACATTTATAGAATTGTGTACATTGAACTATCCTTGCATCCCAGAGACAAATTCCACTTGATCAAGAAGTGTGATTCTTTTCATGAATGCTCTCCATGGGCTCACTATCCCGTTCCGCCATTGTGTTAAAAGATGGAAGGTTTAAGAGGTAACTAGATTATGAGGACTGAGCCTCATGATTATATTAATGCTGTTATCAAGGAGTGAGTTAAGTGAGTTCCATCTTGCTTGTGCTCTCTAGCCATTCTGACTTTCATTATTGGGTGATGCTGCACAAGGGCCCCTGCCAGATGCTGGCATCATACTCTTGAATTTCCTAGATCCAGAACTATGAGCTCAATAAAATTCTACATAAAGTATTACTAGAGGAAAGAACAATACCAACATAGACATAAACTTAGCTTCTTCTTTCTTGCTTTTTGCCTCTCCCCTGCTAGATATAATATTCTAAAACAGAATAAAAGAAAGTAAGTACTTACTAGTGTGTGACCAGAGTTTGAGTTAGACTGTTAAAGACAAAAAGAGAAGGTAAGCTATGACTGCCTCATAGCTGGGAGCACAGGGATGAGTCTAGGAATATAAAGAAGCTTAATCATGTGACTCTTTGTGAGCTCTGCCTTTTTTTCTAAGCTTCTATGATATGTCTTGGCCTCCTTTTTCTGGTACCTTCAAATGGCAGAGGAGATGGACTCTGAGAGCTCTAAAAGAGTATAATCTTAGCTCTCTATCAAGGAGAAAGAGTATTTTTCCTATTGTCTGCATACTGGCCTAATTTTATTGTGCTTCACTTTTTGCACTTCATATACTGCATTATTATCTTTTAATCAATGGAAGCTTCAGGGCAACCCTGTGCTAAGTATATTGGTGCCATTTTTTCCCAACAGCAGGTGCTTACTCATGTTTTAGTGTTACATTTGGGGAAAATTTGGGGAATTCTCACAGTACGTCAAATTTTTCATCATTATATAACTTATGATGATCTGTGATCAGTGATCTTCGATGCTATTATTATAATTTGGTAGGAGGGGGCAAAAACCATGCAAACTTCATGTCATGTGTGTTCTGTCTGCTCCGCTAATTAGCTATTCCATTGTCTCTCACCCTCACATTCTCCTGGTAGGACAGATGGAAGGTAATATGGATTGGAAATTTTTTTCAGACAGATCAGATCAATGCACTGCCAGGGTGGAGCTGCTGCAGAGTTCTATGAAGGGAGTTCTGGTGGCAGAGGCTTAGGTCTAATTAGGTCTTAGGGACTTTTCTGGGTGGTATCTGCTCTGGAGAGATTAAATAAACACACCCCTAAATCCTGACAGATGCTGATCTCTGCTGGGAGTCTGGATCTCAATTGCCTCCCAAGAATTCCACTCACAGGGCAGGGGATCCAGTCCTACACTGATCTCTTATATTCCACTGACTGCAAATGTGGTCTTCCCAACCTTAATCCCTGAGGGTACTCACACCTTCCTTTTCAATTTCCTGATCCTCTTCAACTGGTCATGTGAGCCATGACCTGGCGGTCTCAGAGGGAAAGTGCTAAGAATTTCCTGGTGGGAGAAAATCAGACAGGAAAACTCTAATAGCTCTCTCTAACTTGCTGCAGACACTTGCAGCCTTAGCCACTGAGGTTCCGGCCATCTTCAGCATCACTGACCTGAGCTAATGGAGCTGCAGTAGACTCAGAAGTGTACTCCCACTGGAACCAAACGAGGTCATCCCATTTGGTTCCTAGCATGTCTTAAGACAGTTAAGAAGATTAAAGCATCAAGTATCTTTTCTTACTGCTAGAAGGGACAGGAAGAAATGAGAGGGGTGCTGAATGACCCCTTGTGGTTCTGCAAGTATATTCCTTAGGTCCCTGTGGTCCTAACTGGTAGGACTGACTTTCCATTAGGAGGAAAATAGAGGAACAAACCATCTTCCTCTTATATTAAAAATGTTAGGCATATGCAGTACTTGAAAAATTGTGTCCCCAAATGACCTGGGGTTCATTATAATATCATTTACATCATGATTTTGTCCCCTCTTACAGGCTCTGCTTACATGGTTATGGGTTAGTGCTGATGCTTGGGCATAGAGTTACCTAACATGTAGGTGTCAATCAAATGCCCTAGCAGGAAAAGGAGGGACCTAATTTACATCCTCACTGGCATTAGAATAGTCAGATGTAGATAGAGGTGCTCATCACCTTTCGGCACAGACTACTCTACGTCCTTTGAGTGTACTTTGTAATCTGTACTCTTGCTTTGCTATAAAACAACAAACCTCTGCTTCTTAAACTGCATATTTAAGTCTGAGTGTTTCTACTGAATCATCCTGCTGGAGAGACAAAAACCTAGGACCCCCAGCAGCTGTGTAACACCATGCAGTCAGTAACACAACCACAGTAATGTAAAACTAAAAGTCAATTACAAGAGGAAAGTTAGAAAATTCACAAATATGTGAAAACTAAAAAATACACTCTTGAATAGCCAATGAGTCAAAGAAGAACTCAAAAGAGAAATCAGAAAATACCTGAAGGCAAATAAAAATGATACAACATACCAAAATGGATGCAATATAGCTAAGAGGGAAGTTTACAGAGATAGATACCTCCATTCAAACAGAAGAAAGATCACAAATAAGCAACTTTATACCTCAAAGGACTAGAAAAAGAACAAACCAATCCCAAAGTCAGCAGAAGGAAAGAAATAACAGATCAGAGCAGAAATAGAGACTAAAAAATAGTAAAAAGAACAACAGAACATAGTTTTTTATTTACCCACCAATCTATCTTATTTTTATTCCTCTTTTTTACATCACAAAGTAATTGCAAACATTAGTACAATTCATACTAGGTATTTCAATACGCATATCATTAGCTAATATCCAATATTTATATACTTTTCTTGTGATATAAAGTTTACATACTCAAGTGCACAAGTTTTAGTACACATTTGCTGAGTTTTGACAAATACATTCATGTGAAGGTATAAAACAACTGGCACCCCAAAAAGTTGCCCATGATTGTGTTTAGTCAATTCCTACCTCCACTTCACCCCAGACTGGAACTTTCATACATCACTGGTGAGACTAAAAAGCAGGATAGTCACTTGGGAAAAGTTCTGATGATATCTTATAAAAAGAATCACTCACCTACCATATAATGCAGATATTTAGCATGAAGGCATTTACCCAAGAGAAATAAAGACATGACTCACAGAAAGTCTTGTACAAGACACTGAAAACTCATTCACATTTTAACAATATTGAGTCTTGTATATCTTTTCGTATTCGTTTCTTATTTTTTTCATAGTGTTTCTGGTTTTCAGATTGTAAGCCTTACATAACTTTTGTCAGATCTATCCTTAAAATAATTCAGTTGTTTTGCTATTGTAAATGGTATTTTAAAGTTCTAATTCTGATTCCCCATTGCTGGTATATTTAGAACTATATTTTTGTATATTGATCTTGCATACTGCAGCATTGCTAGTAGATTCACTTATTAGTTCTAATAGCTTCTTTTGTAGATTCTATCAGATTCTTAGAGATATGTTATCTGTGAATGAAGGCAATTTTATAGCTTTGCAGGCAAGATGGCTTTTATTTCATATTCTTGCTTATTACACTGACTGGAATCTTCAGTACAATGGTAAATGGAAGTGGCAAAAGCAGATATTCTTGTCTTGCTCCTCTTCTTAGGTGGCAAACCATTTAGACTTTTACCATTAAGTTTGATATTAGGAGTAGTTTTTTTGTTTTTTTTTTTTTTTTTTAACCTAGATGCCCTTCAATAGATGAATGGATAAAGAAACCATGGTATATATACACAATGGAATATTATTCAGCCATAAAGAAGAGCAAAATTCTGGCATTTGCAGGAAAATGGATAGAGCTGAAGAATATCATGCTAAGTAAGATAAGTCAGTCCCAAACTAAAGGCCAAGTGTTTTCTCTGATACGTGTGGGCTGATTATGGGGAGGAGGGGAGTAAGGGAAGAATGGAAGAACTTTGGATTGTGTAGAGGGAAATGAAGGGACAGCAGGGGGCAGGAGAGGGAAAGACAGTGGAATGAGACAAACATCATTACCCTGTGTATATTTATATGATTACATGAATGGTGTGACTCTACATCGTGTTCAACCAGAGAAATGAAAAGTTGTACTCTGTTTGTGTACAATGAATCAAAATGCATTCTGCTGTCATGTATAACAAAATAGAACAAACATAGTTGGTTTTTGAAAAGAAATAAAATTGGCAAATCTTTAGTTAGACTAAGAAAATTAGAGGGAAGACAAAATCAGAGATGTAAAGGGAACATTACAAGAGAAACCACAGAAATAGAAGAGATCACAAGAGACTACAATGAACAATTATAAGCCAACAAATTGGATAACCTGGAACAAATGGGTGAATTCCCAGGCACATACAGTCTACCAAGACCCACAATGAATAGGGAATCTCAACAGAACAATAGCAAGTAATGAGCTTGAATCAGTAACAAAAAAACTCCCATCAAAGCAAATCCAAGGACCTAATATCTTCATTGCTGAATTCTACCAAACATTGAAAGAAACAATACCACCACTTCTCAAGTTCCAAAAAATTGAAGAGAGAATACTTTCAAACTCATTTTAAGAGTTCAGCATTACCTAGACATTAAAGTTAGACAAAGACACTACAAGAAAAGAAAAATTATAGGCCACCAACCCTGGTAAAATACATGCAAAAATCCTCAAAAAAAAAAAAAAAATACCAACAGACTGAATTCAATGACATGAAAAGGATCCTATATCACAATCAAACAGGATTTATCCCAGGGATGTAAGGACATTTCTACATAAACAAATAAATGAATGTGATACACACATTAACAGAATAAATAACAAAAATCATATTATCATATTAATAGATGCACAGAAAAAAATTGCCAAAATTTAATATTTCTTCATGATAAAAACCCTCACTGTTAGGTATTGAAGAAATGTATCTTAACACAATAAAGCCATATTTGACAAACACAGAACTAGCACCATACCCAGTAGGAAATGTTGAAAACTTTATAAAGAACAAAAACAAGGATGCCCACTGTCATCACCTTTATTCAACATAGTACTGGAAGTCCTAGTCAGAAGGAATAGGCAAGAGAAAGAAAGAGAATGCACCCAAATCAGAAAGAGAGGTATCAATTGTCTTTGTTTGCAGGTAACATGATCATTTATATGTACAGCCCCCAAAACTTTTAGACTCCCAAAACCACTAACGTTAATAAACTCAGTAAAATTGGAAGATACAAAACCAACATACAAAAACCAGTTGCATTTCTGTACACCAGTAATTTTACCCAAAAAAAGAAATCAAGAAAACAATCCTTCATTACCCTATGTACATGTATGATTACATGAATGGTATGAATCTTCATTGTGTACAACCATAGAAACAAAATGATGTACCCCATTTGTGTACAATGAATCAAAATGCAGTCCGTAAAAGAAAAAAAAAATCCTGTTTGCAAGATAATTTTAAACATATATGAATAGATTTAACCAAGAAGATAAAAGATTTGTACATTGAACTATAATGTATTGATGAGTGAACTTGAAGAAGGCATAAATATATGCTACGTTGTCCCATGTTCAAACACTGGAAGAATTAAACAGTCCCTATTATCCAAAGTGATCTACATATTCAATGTAATACTTATAAAAATTCTAAAGACAAATAGCAAAAAAAAAAAAAAAAATCCTTTATTTGTGTGGAACCACAAAAGACCTGAATAGACAAAATAATCTTGAGCAAAAAGAAGAGAAGGTGATGGATTCCTGCAACAAATATTTTTTAAACATCTAGTGCATACCAGGCACTGTTAAGTGATTCAGATACAGCAGTGAACAAAATTTATCACAGTATTTACATTATCAAGGGGAAAAGAGACAAACAAAAAAGAGAAATGAATGGGTAATGAGTGTGTGTGTATGTGTGTGTGTGTGAGTGTGTGTAATGGAATGCTATTCAACCTTATAAAGAAGGAGATACCGTCACTTGTGACAGCGTGGTTGACGTGTGCTAAGTGAAGTAAAGCAAGCATAGAATCTAAAAAGCTGAGCTATTAGAAACTGAGCAGAGTTGGGGAAAAAGGGAGATGTTAGTCCAAAGGTACAAATTTTGTTATGAGTAAGTTCCCAAGACTTACTCTGCAGCACAGTGGCAATAGATAATAATTGCTATAGTTTGAATTGTTTGTCTCCTCTGAAACTCATGATAAAATTTTGCCTCCATTGTGAAGCATAAACACGTGGAAACTGGAATCAACCATGGAATTTACAGCTAGAGCCTTCGAGAGGTAATTAGGATTAGTTAAGTTCATCAGGATGGAACCCCCATGATAAATACTGGTGATGGCTTAGTAAGAAGAGGGAGTGAGCCCAGAAGAGTCATATACACCGACTCCCTTTCTCTTGCCATGTGATGCACTGCATCCCCTTGGGACTCTGCCAACAAAAAGGCCATTGCCAGATGTGGCCCAGCAAACTTGCACCAGAGGGGCAAATCAAAAATAAACCCTTTTCTTTAGGAAAAAGGGTTTCCCAGTCTGTTTTGGTAACAAAAAATGAACTAGGACAGTGATGTGTGATGTATGGTATAGGTGAAATTAACACACACACACACACACACAGAGGAACAGATATGCTAGTTAGCTTGACTATGGTAACTATTTCACAGTGTGTACACACATATGAAGAAAACAAGCTGTGTACCTTAATGTGTACAATTTTTATTTATCAACAACACTTCAATAAATGTGCAAAAAGTAAATGGAAATTTAATGTACTTTTCACAAATTAAAAACCTGAAATATTCTTATGGGGCAACATTTAAAATCTTCAAAAATTCTCATACCTTTTGGCCAGGAAAATCAGGAATATTTTGAGAAATGACTGCTAAAGAAATAATTAGAGATGTACAAAAAGTTTATATGAAGTCACAATTATAGTTACTAGCAGCAGAAATTCAAATTATTAATAAAAATAATTCATTAATTTGTGGTCTATTCCTATGTAGCATATGACAAAAATCCTGTTTTAGGACCCTAATGTCATAGGAAATTATTCATACTATCTTATTTACTGAAAAGTAGCAAGTGGTGAAATGTACAGAGCATGATTCTCATTTTGTAAAAGCCAAAACCACAACCAAACTATAACAGAAAATGACTAAAAATATGCATAGCATTAATATTGTGTTTCTACGTAAAGGGTTTAAGGATTACTGATAGATTTTATTTTGTTTTCTTCCTTTGTGCTTTTTTGTGAATTTTGAATTTTTTAGTGGATATGTATTTCTTTCTTTAACAACATTAAACATAAAAAGACCTTCACATTTTTCTTTATAATTTCTTATCCAGTCCTCTTTGTATAGAGTTTCAATAGCTAATCAATATTCTAAACTGCTCCTAGTTCTATTGAGCATCCTGAAATTTATATGCACACTTTTCAAAATGCACTTATCTTGTAGAACCATTTAATTTTTTGGCTATCGGAATGTGATCTTATGGTTTTTGTTTGTACAATAATTGTACATCTCTCCACTCTTTGAATAATCTGCACTGAAATTCACTGAGAGGAAAACGTGCTTGGGAATCATTGCTGGAGTCCGGAGTAAATATTTCTGGGTGTGAAACTTGCAAGTAACAGAAGTCCTTGGTTTACCTTCTCTTATAAAGTCCACCTTGAATTGGATGCCAGCAAGCACTATGAATGATCCAACAATGGGACCTGCACAGATTTAAAACAATGTGGGAGACATGAAAGGTGACTTCAACAGGACTGATTATGTAAAAGCAGTAGCAAGGTGGCATTATGCAGGTGGGGAACAACGAACATTCTTGTTTTCATGCCAGCAGGTTTGGGGAGGAAAAAGGACAATAAATTGGGAGCAAAGCAAATCCATTGTATTACTCAGGAAAATGTGTTACTAAACCTATCTTCCCAACACACAGGAGTATTCTAGAGGCCCAAGAGATTTTTCTGTTTAATTCAGCCCAGAGAAAACACTTAGTATTGCTCATTACTAATTCATTTTTTATGTTTAGTTCTTAAAGACACTAGAACTTTATTGATGCTAATGGGCCCACTTCGGTACACCAAATTTGACAGAAAAAAAAAATGGGTTGTTTACTTTAAAGAGGAAGAAAGTAGTCAGAAAAAAATTGTGGAGGACTAGTAATTCAAGAATGTGTATAGTTTTAAACAAGAGAATATTGCAGCAAAAACCTTCATTAAGATTAATCATCTTAATTTTGCAAGGATTTAACATAATATCGGCAAAAAAAGCCCAAACTCAAAAAGAAGATGAGTTATTAAAAATAGGTTTCTGTAGGTAACTACACAAAAGAAACAATACTGCCAATATGGAAAGACTATTTGCACAAATGTTAAAAATTTGGAAGACTGTCTAGTGATAGTGCAACGGTTACATGATACATTATAATCATTCTTTAGTCACAGTAATAGAATATACATAGGAAAGTGATGGTTCTAAATATTATATAGTAACATACATTTATGTCCTAATGATAAAATTAGAGTGTTAAACTTTATGTATATAAAAAATATTCAGATATATAGTTACACATGTGTGTATATACATACATACATGGCAGATAAAGGAAAATGAATGAAAGAGTCTAATGTAGTATACCCCATTCCACTTTTTTTCTTATGCATGTTAATAGTACTAATTAGGGTAGTGTTGTTTTTTTTTCTCAAAATTTCCAAGCTGTGGTTGTATTAAAAATTTCTTAAAATTCACTCATATTCATTCCCAAGGTTAATAAAAAAGTTCTATCATCTACTCCAAGAGTTCATCTCAGCTAGAGCTGACTTCATATTAGTTTTCTTATTGTGTAAAACATTACAGTAATTATGAAGTTTATTATTTTTGTACATTAGCATAGGACATATTGTTTCCCAAGAATCTAAAATTTCTTTTAAATCATGGAGAGTTCTTTGACTTAGAATTATATGAGATAATGCATTTGGAAGCTATTTTTAAAATAAAAATATTGTAAAAATAAAAGCGTATCATCAATGGTGTCTGTGTTATCTATGGTAAAGGGTTGTGATTACAGTAACACATGCTGGATGGATAGGATACTAATGATGAATGAACTCATCAGGATAATGGTACGCAAGTCGAATAATGGTATGTCGTGGCTGCTTAAGGACTGAGGGACCCTAAGTGAAAACCATATCACAAAGTTGCCTGTAGGGAGATACAAGTTGCCACAAATTCCCAACTTTGTCTGGTTTGAGTTAAAAGGAATGTGAATTGAGGCCTCTACTGAAAAGAGGACCCAGGAGGTATTACACAGGCAGTGAGAGAGGAGTAAGAGGTAAGCTCTGTCCACCTAGGTAGAGGACATATCACTGATAGGTTAAGAAGTGGGGTTCGCCTGAGTCTTAATTCTTTAATTACTTTAATTTAGCAATACCCAAAGGAGCAATTTTCTTTCCCACAGACCATTTCTTTGAGGAAATGCCAGGATAATCCATTAATGGAGAGCTTTTCCTGCTCAAAAGCAAAGGTTGCAACTTTGGGGTTGATGGGTCAAACCCAAGATTGATCTTGGGAACCTCAGTTTAATGAGAGGAGAGTTAAAGAAACTACCTGGAATAATTTGAATTTTAATTGTTGTTGTTGAGATATGGAATCTTTCTGCCTTTGATGGGTTTACTGGGCCATGTGAAAATTGTATCCTTTAGGTGAGGCCTAGAGAGTAGCTGGCTTATTTGAACTGAAATAGTTTAATAAGTGAAAGCATACTTCATTTTAAGCAGCAAAGGTAGAGTTTATAGGAAGTGAAGCATTCATTACAGAAAGAACATTTCTTCAGCAAATATGAGACCATACATAGTTCCGTTTAACACCCAAATTTGCTTGTATGTAGAAATTCCAGTGTATGCCAGGTTTAATTGCCTAAGTATTTCTAGGAACCTTCAATAAATGCTCTCATGCTACTAAAATGGGAAATTGTGGTCATGGCTATCTTCTCTGACCAGACTTCTAACCCTGCAGCTTCATGCATCTTGACCACTTTCCCCAAGGTAGGCACAGTCAAGTCCCTTAAAACACCCTGTAATTGCCTATTACATGGCCCATGGCTTTATGAAGACTTGGAGGTTTCAGTAAAGAAGCACACAACAAAGAGGATGCAAGAAGGATTCCAGGTTGGGTAGCTATCAAAGCTCCTCTGTGAGATCAAACACTGTGTGTAGTTTTTTTTTTTTTTTTTTTTTTTTTTCAGCTCTCGATTCCCCTCTCAGTGAAGTCAACTCCTGGCTGCAGACCTGTTTCTTTTCTTTTCTTTTCTTTTCTTTTCTTTTTTCTTTCTTTCTCTTTTGTTCTTCTCCTTTTTTTTTTTTTTTTTTTTTTTCTTGCAGTGTAGGCTGAGGAAAGCATTAGGATTCCACACAGGCCACTCTGATGCTGGCTTCTCCACCCCTTCTCCTGTACACAAATTCTAACACAGGAACACACTGCCACATGCATTCATGCAAATGAATAAGACATTATGAGTGTACCCTAGGGAAGAAACATTTTTCCATTGGTTATATAAAGTGCAGAAGCATAGATCTACTAAAAGTTCTGCCCAATTTACATTTCTGAACAGAACTCTTGGGCTCAAAAGGAACAGATTGCATCTGGGTTTGCATTTAGGTCTTCCCGAGAGCTGTGTGTGGGTATTGCATAACCAGAGGACCCACACGAGGCTTTTCACAGACCTAAAGCATAGCCCTTCTTCAAAGAAAACCCAGGTTTCCACTCTTGGAAAGAGACACTGCATGCAACTTATCCAGTTTGAAAATAAAACTAAAGAAGAGTTATGAGGAAAGACTAACCCTCACAGATTAACATAAGAAAGTTACAGTAATTAAATCAGTTGATAACTGAAGCAGAAATAGAAAAATCAAAGAAACAGATTAGAGTCTAGAAATAAACCAGTATATGTTTTGGATTTGACATGCAGGATAGTATTTGAAATCAATGAGATGAAACGGGATTATTAATACATTATATTTGGATAGCTGAACATTTTGGAAGAACATATAGCTAGAACCTTACCATGTCTTATACCAAAATAAACTCTAAATAATTCAAACATTTATATTTAAAGAATTAACTCATGAAAGTGCTAAAAGAAAACAGCAGTGGTTTAGGAAAATAATTTTGGACTAGCTAAGCCCTTGGGGCCTCATACAAAATCCAGAACTTATAAAGTGCAGGCTAATAATGAGTTGGGCTACATTAAAAAATATAAAAACTTTAATACTATAATACAATAATACTGTAAACAAAGTAAAAAATAAATAAATAACCTGACTCCTCAGATGACAAAGTAGAAAAAATATAAACACATGATAAACATATAGTAATTTCAATATGTATATATTTTTACAAATCAGGAAGAATAAGTGAACAATATAAAAGAAAATGAATAAAGAATAAATAGGTTATTTACAGAGAAAATGCTATTTTTGCATAGACGTCTATAGATTTATATAAATAAGACATTATAAATTCATACTTAAAATTTTTATAGGGAACATTTCCAATTTTATTTATATTTATATTCATACAATTTTTGCCCACTGGTGAATACTGGGATTGGGAAGCTTGCGAAAAAGCAAACACTTCACTTACAGGCATTTTGTTGAGGAAGATGTGACCTATATCATAATTTACAATATGAATGCTTTTGAAGTCAAGGTTTCCACTTTCTCTAGACAAAATATACTTGCCTCGTTACACAAAGATATATGTTCAAATAATGTAGCTGCAGTATGATTTGTAATAAGTAATGCAAGTCACCTAATGGTCACTTTAGAGAGGACTCATTACACTTTAGCATTTGCCCAAACACAATTTAGTCCTTAAAAGAGAACAAATTACATCTGGATGCACAGATATGAAAAATATCTAAATACATTAAATTAAAAAAGCAAGTGACAGAACAGTGTGTTGTGCGCGATTCTCATTTCACTATTTTTTAAAAAACACTAAATATAGATGTGGTTGCATATGTCTAAATCATTTCTTCAGGAATATGAAGTACATACACTGGTAAGTGTAATTACCTGTGGCAAGGGACTGCATTTGTTATCACAATGGCAAGAAAGTTCTTGTGGGAAGTACTTGTGGGAAGTCAGGTGATAGGGAGAGAAATCTTACCAATCCTCATATGCCACTCTGCGTAATTAAAAATTTTTCTCTGAATAGGTAATTTAATAAAACATAACATACTTAATTGTTGGGTTCAGTTTTGGCTAGAGAAGCACATTATATGTAGGAGGTCTAGGCACTTATGTTTTCCTGAGGGAGTCAGATGGGGGAAGGAGCACATAGGGTCAGTGAAGGTTCCCTTACCTTCTTCTCTCATGCCACCCTGAGGAATGCACAGTCACTAAGCACCTTCCTTGTTATTTTCTTCCTCTTCCCAAAGAGGGAAGGTAACGCAATTATTGTGGTTTGGATCTGGTATGCCATGTGTTGAAGGCTGGGTCCCCAGTACAGCAATGTTCAGAGGTGTGACTTTTGCAAAGTGACTGGATCATGATAGATGTAACCTGCATGGCCTCTTGGTAGATGATGAAAACTGCAGGACCTAGTTGAAGGGAGTGGGTCCTTGGGAGTGTGCCCTTGGGTACTGCTATAGCTCGTCCCTGACTCCTTCCTCTCTTATTCTCTCTCTGTTTCCCGGCCATCATGAGATAAACAGCTCTGCTCTGCCACATCCTCTGTCATGTTGCTCTGCATTGCCACAGGCCGTAGCAATGGAGCCAGCTGACCTTGGACTGAAACCTCTAAAAACGTAAACCAAAATAAACCTTTTCCCTTTTACGTTGTTTTTCTCAAATATTTTGTCACAGAACACTGACTAACAAGAAGATTTTGCCAGAACATGTTTTTTAATTGCCTCTTCTGTGCTGTTTGGTTAGCCCTCATCTTCCCTCTTTCTTTTTCTCTCCCACCTTCCTCCACCATGGCTCTTCCTGCTGTTGTGCAGTATAGAGGTGACCCCTACTAGTTCTCCCATCTAGAGCCCACTCTGCCTTGGGTTTGGTACCAGCCTATCACCATGAGCTCACCTTTCTTTTGAGAAAAAAGATGGTACATGAAAGAAAGTGGCCACTGTAACTAAGAAGGCTTAGGCAAAACCTTTGCTATTAGGCATTCAACACTGAAGATCTGAAATGGTACGAAGATCCCACATCTTAATTACTGTAAATGTTCTCATACTTTAGAAAACAGAATTGCTTAATGGTAGCAGCTGGAGAATCACTTGGGAAATATTAGGAAGAACTAACTCTCTTTGACAGGGACTGCATTTGTTATCACAATGGCAAGAAAGTACTGACTGAAGGAACTCTGGAATTTGACAGATCTTGAATGTTTTTGTCTTGTGGCTTTTTCTTTTCTTCTCTGGAAAGCCAGACCTGATCCTTTAGGTTGAGTTTTCATAACTGCCTGAGGAGATGGCTGCTGCATATTCTCTCAGCTTTATTTCCTTTTCTTCTGCTCTGAAAGAAGCACTTAGGTTCCAGTCAATGGTGTGGAAAAGATAGGATTCTCATGACAGGATTGGGAGGTTAAGCACTTGGAAAGTTTCATTATTGACAAGTCACTGCCCTGAAGGCAAAATGGAAAGAAGCTCAGTTCAACTTTGCTCCTGGTTAAGGGGGCTCTCTGAACTCCACCAGGCATAGAAAGTTAGCTGCCTTTTGCCTGCAGAGAATCTCAGTCTGGAGATATGTCCTTGAGAATTCACTCTCCGCATTTGCAGTAACTTGTATTTGAGGTGCTTTCCCAGAGGGAGGAAAAATGCAGTGGATATAAGCAAAACTCTCTCTCTCTCTCTCTCTCTCTCTCTCTCTCTCTCTGTACTGTGTGTGTGTGTGTGTGTGTGTGTGTGTGAGAGAGAGAGAGAGAGAGAGAGAGAGAGAGAGAGAGAGAACTAATTCTATTATTTCTTCTTTGGACCATCAAGGGAGTTTCCCTGGTTTAGATGATGACAAGGCTGGGAAGGAACAGATTCTCAGTCCTTCTCAGTGTGGTGCTGTGATAGACATACATGCTTACATTGGTGCGTGTGTGTGTGTGTGTGTGTGTGTGTGTGTGTGAGAGAGAGAGAGAGAGAGAGAGAGAGAGAGATTGATTTTGAGAAAGGGATTTGGGCTGATGCAAACTAATTCAAACAAACAAATTTTTTCCATAAGGTCAGAGAATATATTTTATGAAAATGCTACACTAATTAGGTCATAAACTAATTTCTGATAAAATTATTGTTTATAGTTGTTTTTGAAATCAGAGTATATTTTCCAAAGCAACTCTTTGGTGTGGTGTTATGGGTGACAATAGAGTATTAGAACTAAAGGATTCACATCTATCTCCCAGCTAGCCTCCTATCCTCCCCTGGACAGTTCTCTAGGAAGGCATGTTCATGTGGAATCCACAGAGAGTAAATGTGTAACAGTGGTCAACCTCACCTTCTGAATACGGATCTAAGGCTTATTTTTAGAAGGTGTATGTTTTCCTCTCCCTCTTCTCTCTCTCTCTCTCCCCCTCCCTAACCTGGGACCTGGGAACAAGATTACTTTGAGTTATCTGTGTTCCATGGGAAGGAGATATCTGCCAGAGGATCTAGAAAGTGAATATCTCCAAATTAACAAGTGAATTATAACACACCTTCAGGGCAGGCTGGGACACCTGGAATTTAACCTTTGAAAAGCTCCTTTAAAATCCCCCTGTTCCTCCTGATGGGCAGAATCACAGCTTCTGGGACATGAGTCCCCTGTGCTTCTCCTTTGCTAGCAAAGCAATAAAACTTCGTTTACCTTTTTCTCAAAAATGTGTCCTTATTATTGAATTGGCATCAGGGACAAGGACAGAGCTTTCAGTTACAAATCGAAAAGCCACGTGTTTGTCAGTTGGGTGTGACCTTGACATCTCAGTCCACAGAACTCTGGTGAAGTTGACTGGACTGTATGAGCATGATTTCTATTTTCTGCCAGAGAGAAAGTCATATCCAATCCCTCATATCTGCCAGCTGCAGGGGAGTAGAAGTACAGAGAGAGGAAGGGAAGGAGGAGGAGGAGGAGGAGGAGGACAAGGAGGAGAAGGAAAGAAGGAGAAGGAGTAGGAAGGAGAAGGAGAAGGAAGGAGAGAGACACTGTAAGAAAGAATGCCATGGTTTTTAATATAATGCCTAACTTGACCTAGAGTGAAATGGAACTGTGGGCTCAGGCTTTGGCTGGAGGCAGAAAGGAGAGAGGGCAGAGCCATACAAAAAGAAAATCTTGTACCAACTCACCACTCCAGCTGCATGGCTGAGAGCAGGAAGGAAAAGCCACTTACAATTGCACTGTATGGCAACCCCACCCAGCAGTGAACAAGGCTCCCGTGGTACCCTGCAGACTGACCAATCCTGATAGTCACCCCTGCTTCCAGTGGTGTATGCAACTGCATGGGGGAAGAAGTGAAGATGTCTATGTGCATACGGGGTGTGGAGGGAAGGGAGGAGCAGGAAACTTCGGAGCCTCCCCTCTTTCCTCAAACTTTCTGGGGAATCTTAGAAATCATGTTCTATCTGCACAGTTTGGAGAGGAGAAAATTTATTTAAATGAAGTGAATTCTACCAGTGGAGCCTGCATTAGAGCCAAGGTCTTTGGTCTAATGCTCTTGCACACAGAAGCTGCCGAAGTTACTGCAAATCTCAGGGCACAGAAGAGCTCTGTTGGGAAACCACATGCTACACAGATCTACCTCCCAGTCTGGAACACATTTTAGGGACTTAGCATTAAAAAGATCCCACAAATTGACAGAATATTCCATTGTGTAGCAGTGGTCGACCTCATGATACTGTTTGTAGAATACAATGTAAAGTTAAGTGTTTATAAAAGGCTGTTTTGAACAAAACACATAGTCCTGAACAGTAGAGAAAAAAATCATTATTATATTACAGACACCAATGGATATTTTTCTTCAAAGTTTGAGCTTTGAGACCATGTCCATTGAAGTACATAAGAAATCAAATTGACTATTAAATGTGGTGTTTTAAATGCTTACAGCCGCCTTTCTACAGACCACTGTCCTCATATAGCAAAACTGTGGAGGTGGATAAGGCAGAATATTTCCAACATACTGTTCTGCAGAATAATTTAATAAAAATAGAGTTGGTGTAGCCCAATTATTTCCACTCTTGTCTGAAAATCAAGTGAATGGTCTGAAGCATGCCTTCAGGAACCAGTCCCACAAGGTGGAATTGGCATTGCTATGATTATCTTTTTATTTCTGATTATTCAATCTATTTATGACATTACTGAGGAAAGATTTTGGAGGAAGAGTCATTAGTTGGGAGAAATTAGTGATGAGTAGAGGAAGTTTACCCTATGTAACCAGTTGATCTGAAATTGGACTGTGATCCAAACACAGCAAAATCCTTAAAAGTGGAAAATCCATAATTGCAGAGTTTAGTTAGATCAATTGATCTCTAGGGAGACTGAGATCTTGTTTATTTCTCATCTGACAGAATTTGGGGTCCATTTTCAATTCATTATTATTAATATTGGGCATCCTAAAAGATAGCATCTTTTGCTATATACTAATTATAAAATTAGACCGTGCAACCCTTCATTTTTCTATTGTGAGAGAAGATTTTTAACCATCTGCATAAGTCAATGGTAGGGGACATGAAATTGTAGCTTGAAAATCTTGGACCTTGGATTCAGATTTTGAAGTTTGAGAACTCACCATTTCTTAGATAAAGGACTTCAGGTAAGTTATCCCTTTATTTTCTACATTTTTTTAAGGTTAGGATCTGTTTACTCACATCAAAGAATAGGGTGATCAGTGATGATTAAAAGAGAGAATACTACACATGAGCTTGGCACACATTAAGTTCAGTAGATGCTGCTGCTGGTTAAATATCCTAGCTTCTGGTATATCATATGAATTTAAAACATTAGCTTCAGTTCCTTCTTTTCCATATTGAATTCATCAGTCTACTTCTCTTAAAACCATACTTCTAGTGGTAGCAACTCATTTTAAGCTAATTAAATGTTCTTATAACCAACACATCTTTTATGTTTTATAGATCAAATCATCAAATAAGCACAAATATTTCCTGTAAGTCAGATTCCCTCAACACAGTCAATAGAATTCCTGATTGGGGCCAAGAATCCAAAGAGATTCCTCCATGTGCTAATATTTAGAATAATATATTAGATCGAAATCTTCAGAGTATGGAACAGTCAAGGATTATTTTCATTAAAGTTTTTTTGGCAATGCAGTTTGAGATGAACTAAAATGAGGACTCCTGACCTTAAAAGCAAGTTAAGCATTTCTGGAAACCATATCAAATTCTTTCATCTAGTAAAATATTGTAATTATGAGATGTCTCAATGCCCTGGTGATGAGATGCTCTCTTGGTAAGTTTCCCTTGGCAAAGTGTCAAAAGGTACCACAGCTCTTCTCTGAGAGGTTCAGTGAGCCCTGAGGGACACAAACAGACTGTTGGAAAGAAAATTTGCTAACTGTCCAGTCAAAATGCCTTTAGTGATAAAAGAAAGGATCAAAAATATTGCATGCAGAATGAGCCTCAGAATCAATGTCTATCATGTTCTCACTCCACTCCCTTTCTCCATTTGTAGGCATTTCTATGTGCCAGGTGCCATGCTAGCCCTTTTGATAGATCCTCTAAGTTTATTCTTAAAATAACTTCAACATGCATTATTACTTGATTTTAAAGTTGAGAAAGCTAAAGTTATGAGAGATTCAAAACGCAGTTCATAGGTGGCAGAGTTCAGACTGAAACCTAGTCTGAACCCACCATGACAATACTTTGCATGTGAATTTGGATTATGCGCTTTGAGTGAGTGGACGTCTTTATATTCAACCTGTTGACCCGTTGTCCTGTGCTGGTTTGTAGTCAACAAGTTCTGGGACCACTGAGATAGCCTTGGAAGTATTAAAAAAAAAAAAAAAAAAAAAGTTTTCCTTGCCTACTGTTTTAGTTTGCAAATTTTGCAGAAGAAATTCTAGAAAAAGTTTGGATAATAAAGCTTCATCTGGTGCCCTTAAGCCAGCAATGGATCCAGACTCGAAGAAAATACTATTGTTCTAATTCATTCACTCACCATGGTGTATCAGTGGCTACTATCTGTCATGCACATTAATGTCTTCAATGTAACTTTGACACATTAATGAGCAAGATAAATAAGACTCAGTCTCTCCTGATATTTCTAATTTATATTTAATTCTGAAAGCTCCAAAATCATTAAAAAAGGAATGGAGTCTGCTAGTTAGAACTCTGCAGTGAAGATGGTCCAATGACTCAATTGTTTATATAACCTACGATGAAATTTCCTGTTCATTCCTCGAGTCTAAATAAATATTAGAAGTATAGAAATACTGACATGTTTCTATCAACAAATTAATACTGATTGGAAGTAGTGGGATACAACAGGTTCAGAAGTCACTCACCCTCCAGATATGCCACTCTGCTTGTATTGGTGGTGGTGCATTTCGTAGTCATTGGATTCTTAAAGTATCTTCAATGCAAGTACAGATGGGAGGCATTATCTACTGTTTGCTTCTGTTGTGGAAGTCAGATAAATGTGTCCAGAGTATCTCTGCGAATATGAGAATTATGTAGGGGTTTTATTTGATATCACAATCAAAACAAACAAAACAAAACTTCAAGGAATTCCTGAAAACTTTCTTCTCCAAGACCAGAAAGAAAACAGCATAAAACTACTCTGAGAGGCAACTGGGATATACTGATTAAGCTCAGACATGTGCAGGAGCTGGAGTGCCTGGGTTCACACGGTTGACTCATCCTTTAACCAGCAGTGTGAACTTTGCTAGTTACTTAAGCACTATGTGCTTCAATTTTATCACCTGTAAAAAGTAGATAAGAATAGTACCTATCTCATGGTTTCCCATGAAGACCAAATGAATTAATATTTGTAAAGCATTTAGAGAGATGACTGGTGCACAGTGAGCATTCAATTGAAGTTGGCTATTATGATCATGGATTTACCATGTGTGATCCTCCGGACTTTTATCTTTAATGCATCCTTCAAGACAAATATCTGTGGGTCCTTACAATAAACTGTGTATTTGAGATCAGTCTGAGTTTTCTATGACTTGCTATATTCTCCACCGCCCTCCTCGCATCCCTGCCCCAGGACATTGTGAGATGCTCCCAGATGTGGATAGAGGAAGGGAAATAAATGGTGTGTGTTCTCTCCCCGACTTCTATCACTAAATGCACCATTACCTCACAAGCTTGGAAATCCAGCACTCTTAAAGTAGCCTCATTATTTAGGGGGGAACCAAGGAAATAAGACACAGACTGAGAAGCTATATATTTTCTTCACATATACAGTGGAAGCTCAGGTCATTTGTTACCTTGGATCTGCTTAGAATTCAAAAAATTTTTTTAGTGGATCTAGGTCTCCAAAATTAGTTTAGGTCAAAGGCTTACCTAGGATTCATAAGCCACTGGCACCTAGTGAGGGAAGCAGTATGGAACTGTATTTAAAAGCTACTGTTCTTTCTAAAATGTGCTTTTAAATGTTTCTGGGACATGATCCCAGTCTGTAATCATCTTTGCTAAGCACAGACTATCTTGCAATGGTCAAGTGTGATAGCAAGGAACTCCTTGGGCAAGAGGAGGATGGTTATTTGAATGAACTATCAGTACGGTTCCTTAATATGCTTTGATTTTTGGGAGAAAATAATTGTTAGAATAACCATTTTGGGGAAACTCTTGGGGGATCTGACATTTTGGTTTTCTATGTCTGATACAGAAAGAGGAGAATCATAACAGATAATACAATTCACATGAACAGATATCAGTTTTCTACCCATAATGAGAATTTTTGGTGAGAACTTGCCCTAATTTGGTTTTGTCAGCAGGAGGACATACCATGTGTTGGAATACTTGAACTGCAAGTAGCTAGGAGAGGGAGCTTCCTCCTAAGGCAAGGAACTTTTTTGAGAAAATACATATTTTCCTGAGATAAAGTTTTATTAAGTGACAAAGGTACTGTGTTTTACCTTATACTATATTTTAATTATTATCTCAGTATTCTCATTTACTATTGACCTTAGGCCTTATCATTTCTGTGCTTTAGTTTCCTAATATATAAAATGATATTAGTAATAGTATCTATTGCACGGGGCTGTTGTAAGTAGTAAGTGGATTAATATATGCAAAATGCTTAGAATAGAACCTATTCACTTAGCAGTAAGAAGTCTAAAAGAATTTGCATTTATGGCTATCATATATTTGTGTTTAAAAATAGTGTGTTTAGACAACCAAATACATTATTATTCTAATAGTTTGAAGAGAGAAGAATCATTTAAGAACTATGAATATGCACTTTATCTCATTTTCCTCAGTTCACCATGTTGAATGGGATTTATTTTTCCTTGTCTGCACACCCACAACAGTCTTGGACCTTTGAGGAAGTGAGCAGTCTGTGTAGGGCTGATCTTTTGTGTTTAAAGCTACTAAACTATGTCAAATCTCTTTCACACACAGGAGAGACTCTAACTAGATGATTCATTTTGTTAGTCAGTATCTCATACCCACAAGACTTTAGAGTGGCATTAGAAAATGTCTCCAGGTGGCTACATATGCTATTTTGGATTTTAGGCGTAGACCCTGGCTCTAGAAATTCAGTAACACAATTAGCATCTATGAAAAGTGGGCCTCCTTTGTGTCCATAATAAGTCTCTACTTATTGTTCCTGGAGATATACACAGGTTGCATTGTTCTTGTCACATCTATCTTGAAAGAATGTTTGTCAGACTAAAACAGTATAATAGCTGAGAAAACAGCGAGGTTGTATTTTGATGAAGCAAACCTCTGAGCTGTATTTTATTTAATGGAACAGAGGAGGAAGCCTCTTACTTTTATATCAAGGATTTATATAAGGTGATCAAACATCCTTGCTTTCTCCTTCTTGTCCCAGTTGCTTTGAGGTTTAGGTTCAATGTTAAGTCAACTTTTCTTCTCTGCAACCAAAATAACCTGACAACTTAGAGGAGGAAAAGTTGATTTTAGATTCCTAGTTTCAGAGGTTCACTGCATGGTCAGCTGGCTCCATTGCTCTGGACCCGACATGGGGCAGAGCATCGTGGTGAAAGGCATGGCAGGAAAGCTTCTCAGTTCCTGGCTGCCAGGAAACAGACAGTGAGAACAGGGAGCCATGGACAAAATATAGTCCCCAAGGGCACACCCCCAGTGACCTACTTCATCCAGCCATGCCCTGCCTGCCTATGGTTACCACCCAGTAATCCTTTCAAATTATTCATCCATTTTGGTTGATCAAGCTACTGATTAGGTCACAGCAGCTCTCCAAATCTAATCATTGCCCCTGTGATCACTCCTGCATTGGATATCATGTGTCCATTGCATAGCTTTTTGGGGGAGACTTTATATCCAAACCATAACAGGCTCCTATCAAGAGCAGCATAATGTAGGAAGAGGAAATCCTACTTTTTCCTCAGGAGCTGGATGACAGGGCAATAAGATGGTGACTCAGCCAACCTGCAGGCACCTGTGATGTGGGGAGAACACAGCACTCCTCCCTCCTGCAGCTGGTATTCTGGCTTCTTCGGATTAGCTTCTGTGCTACATACACTAAAACGCACTTGATGTACGGGTCTAGGTTCCTCCCTTATCCCCAGTTTTCTGAAGGCCTTGACATTGGCTGTCCTCATGGGCAACTAAGAAATACCAGAAAGTACACGAAGAATTACTACTCCAGGAAGGGATCAAAGGCATGAAGCAACCACTGCTGAGGGTCTCATATTGATGCAGAAGAAAAGCTGACAAAGTGGCTTTTGACTTAAGGAGGGAAGAACTGCATTGTTGTGAGCAATGCATTAAAGTAACAGAGCTATAGTACAGATTTGTGCCATCAATACAGAGTTAACGTTGTCAAGGTTAAACAAGATAGAGGGAAATTGAGAGAATCAACCAAGAGTGAAGAGTAATAATCTGAAGTTACCCAGCATAATAGCATTTATACTGTGTGGAAGGCTTGCTACTGAGCCATGGGGGATACACCCACTCAGTCTGTCTCAGTTGGGCTTCCTCCTGTGAATCACAGTGCACAGAAAATGATTAGCATTACTCTTTTCTCAGTTTTCTTAAGAATGATATAGAATACATGTATAAGAAAGAGGTTAATTTGTAACACAATAGATGCCTTATGGTATTAGTGGTTCATTTTCTCAGGTTAAGAAAATGCTCTCATTGTTCTTGATACTATAGGTCTAGGTGATGGAAGTAATAATACAGACCACCTACACTTGACAGTAACTGGTCAGGGAATAGGGTCTGTTTTCCTCATCCTCCTGACTTTCTTCCCAGGGCAAGTATTGAAGTTCATAAATTGTGAATTACCATTCTAAAAATAGCTATTAATCTCCTCTCCTATGTGAGGCACTCTACCAAGAGAAGGGCATATAATAGTGAACAAGAAACATAAAAACAAGTTATGATCAGTGCTATGTTGAAGAAAAACTTTAAGGGACGTAGAAAGAAAGGAAAAAGATAGATTGGAGAGTATGGATGGCGATGTTTTGGAAGTGAGTGTACTTCAATGAAGAAGGATGTTGCTAAGCACGTACAGACTTTGCTCCATCTTGGCTGATGCACTATCTGACAGGTGATGGTAGACTTTCAGGCAGTGTTTATGCATTTATGTGCAGAAATAAATGTTATCTCTCTGCTTCACAATAGTTTCATAAACACGGTGTGTTCCTTCTGGAGTTACTTACTTCCTTAGTGCTGGGAATCACCGTATGGCCAGTACACAGGAGAGAGTTTGGGACTGAGCTGGCATGCAATAATGTTGAACCATAAGATTAATGAATAAACAAAAGGAACTTTTAGAACAAGAGGATGTTACATTTGTTGTATTTGTAAAATAAATCAGCTCCACATTTTCTCTATTGTTGAATTTGGGGCAATAATAAAACTTTCATTTTTTTCTTGATCTTATTTACTGAAACCAAAGCAATTACAGAGAATGTAAACTCCTGAAAAAGTTTTATTTCTCCTTCCTATAAAAGGGGGGAAAAAAGCAAAAAACAAAAACAAGAAGGCAAGAAGGAAATGCTACACTCTGGCCTGAGTGAATTGTGTGTGTGCTGGTCTTAGCTGCGTTATTTCAATTCCAGTCACATACTTTTGTGGTGATACAATATTGGACATTTGACCTTAGTTGCTGTCAAATTCTGATCTATTCCTATGTTTGTACAGAAGGATCTTGCAATATTTTAGAGCTTTTATTCCATCTTTCAACAATTCTAAAACTTATTTGAGACAAAATTTCCTCATTACCTTCTAGAAGGTCTGTGCTATACATATAAAGCATTCATTTTAAGATTTCTAGAATTTTGTATTAGAATAAGAAAAATGATATACTTATTAATCTGGTAGAATGATTTGTAAAGAATTAATTTCTGTGAACTGGTCATTTAAAAAACTACCCATGCATAATTTTCTAAGGAATTGGATCAAGTGGATATTAATGAGAAGAATTAAACCTTTTTATAGACTAGCTATATAAATCTTTAGAAGAAATGTAGCCTTATAGTAGTGAATTCTGTCTTATTATTTGAGTTTGATTCTGCTGTAGCATAGTAATTGCCAACAAATGGCTCCAAGCCCACCCAGCATCTCTCCAGTCTCTACACTTGTCAGGAGGGTGACTGAAGGTGACAACTATTATTGCACTATTGAGTGGTAATTTTTAATTGAGTATTTTTACCACACAAATTGGCCTCTTATGATACTAATTATGACTTAAAGAATTTTTAATTAAAGAGAATAGTTTTGTGATTTTCAAAGCTGCATCTAATAAAAAAAATCACAAAGAATAACTATAGCAGAATTGAAGATCTGAGACCCTCCTTTCTCTGTCTCCCTCCCTCCCTCCCTCCCTCCCTTCTCCCTTCTTCTCTCTCTCTCTCTCTCTCTCTCTCTCTCTCTTTATTTCTTTCCTTTTTCTCTTTCTCCTTTTTTTTTGTGAGATAGGGTCTCATTGTGTTGTCCAGGCTGGTCTCCAACTCCTGGGCTCAAGCAATCCTCCTGCCTCAGTCTCCCCAGTGCAGAACTAAAGGCACACACCACTATGAACACCTAACTCTTAGCTTTTTTTTTTAAAGAATAAAAACCTGGTTGTGATAAAATAATTAATAATTTACATTAAATTTAAAAATATGAAAATATCTGAGAATATAAAATCTGTGTGCTCCTAGCTTATGTGCCTATGGACTTGTGAGAACTAGAATTTTTAAAATAATGCCATACTAAAAACAAAATATAAAAATAATCTTTGCACTGCACCAGAATAAGAAATATACCTAATATTTAGATAATATGTGACAAAGAAAAAAATCCGTTTTGTTCTACTAAAACATTTTATACTGAAAACATAAAACACAAATGTAAGATTAAATATATTGTTTTGATCTTATTTTAAATTTGAGATAGTTTAAGTTCTCTAATGATTGCTACCTTTTAAGGTAAAATATTGTGAACACTTCTAGCATCACTTTTCATAGTTGAGTGACTTCCTTTTCCTGATGATATAATTCAACCATGGCTTGTATTTCACTAGTGCCCATCCAAATGTATTCAGTGAGCTACCCTTTAACAGACACTACGATCAAATGAATGGAGGGTGGGGGTGGGGGTGCTGCTTTAGAATGAAAGCTCTTTAAGAGTCTCACTGACTCCTGATTTCAACATTATGCTGTCTCAGGACCAGAAGATGCTTAAAGAAAATGAAAAATTAGGCATTGTATTCATGCCACTATTTGACAAAGCAACAACTTACAGAGTGAAGCCAGACCTCTGGTAGTGCTCATTGACAGAGAAGTGCAATTGAGCACCAGGCACCTGTGGTTGGTCCACTAATTCTCCCTTATGGCTAATAAACCTGTGGGTTTATGATAAAATAATTAATAATTGAAGAGTGTTCCAAATACAGAGTTTCAGAGAAAAAGTGTGTTGCTAAACCAGTTATCCTCATGAATATAGATGCCAAAACTAAAAATAAATTTTAGCAAATAAATTTTGACAATGCATCAAAATATTTGCATCACATCAGCAGATGCCGAATAGACATTTGGCATCCCAATGTCAGATAGTGTTTTTGTTAAAATCAGATATTATAGAATGATATATAATACCAACATTCTTTACTCTTATAGTTTCCAGAAAATTCAATGAAATCCTAAAGAAAAAGCAAACTAATGGACTTAAACATTGAAAAAATTCTGTTATTGCTAAGTAGGCCAGGGCACCTGAGGTAGTGTGGAGGAGATGGCTTTGGAGCTCATCCTTCACCTGGAATTAGAGCCAGCAAGAATGACCTCTTAATTATTTCACTCTGTACCTATTTTTGAATCAAAATGATACTTTGAAAATAAAAAAATCTTTAAAAAGTGATTTTATTAATAAAAATTGAAATTCTTTTTTAACTTATTTTTTGTGTTAAATATGCCTATATATATAATTTTGCATTGTGTTTGCAATACTTATATACATATAAACATGCACACAAGTATATATTTGCATTTGATTTTGACTGGTTTCTTCTTCTTCTTTCCCTTGACACCCTGCTACATGATAATCCAAAATGCTTTGTGTGGGTGTGTGTATATAAATGCTTAAGTATTTATCTTTCTATCTGTGTTGCATATTTGATAAGGATTCTTGGTTAGTTCTTTAGAAAATTAGACATTATACCTATTTTAGTGCAATTTGATTTCTGTCACTCAATATTTCCTATGTAAATTTTTCCAAGATAAATGGGTTTTCTAGGTATAGGAACAAATCTCAGTAATAACATAGACTTTTTTTCGCCAATATTTATATCCATTATTTTACTTTTTTTGATTTTATTGAATTTTATAGAAACTTCATAACAATAAAGAATGTTGGTATTATATATCATTCTCTCCATAATATCTGATTTTAATGAAAATACTATATGACATTGGGATATTGAATGTCTATGTGTTGATGTGATGTAAATATTTTGCTGTATTGTCAAATTTTATTTGCTAAAAATTATTAGTTTTGGCATCCACATTCAAGAAGGCTGCTGGTTTATTATTAATTCAAAAGATGCTTCTTGGGTGCTTTGTATTATGCACTAGTCGGGGTACTAAGGATGTAGTACTTAATTTTAAACACTCCTGTCCACATGGAGTTTACCTGTAGGGTAAGGTTGTCCTTTTTAGACTTTCCAATGTTTCCTTGTTGATTCTCCATTGTTGATGTGGGGCATTACATTCTCCAACTACTATTGTATTGCTGTTATTTATCATTTCAAGTCTCTTAGTATTTGCTTTATATACTTGGTTCTTTCAATGTTTAGTGAATAAATAATTATAATTGTTATCTTCTAGATGAATTGACCTTCTTTGTCTCTTTCGATCATTATCATTTTTTTGCTTAAAATCTATTTTGTCTTTTATAAATACAGTCATCCCTGCTCTTTATGCGTACCATTTACACAGAATATTTTTTTCCATCCCTTCACTTTCAGCTCATATGTATCTTTAAAGCTAAAGTGTCTCCTAGATAAAATTTGTTGGATTGTGTTCTTTGTTTTGAAAATACAGTCAGATACTTTATGTTTTTTGATCAGGGAGTTTAATTCATTTATATTTAAAGCAATTGTTGATGTATAAAGAGCTAATATCCTGTTTGGGTCATTGCTTTCTGACTGTTTTCTAGTTCCTTTGTTATTCTTATCCTTGCCTGTTTTCTTCCCTTTTTATATGATGATTTTAGAGTAGTGTGCTCTGATTCCTTTTTCTTCATATTTTGTGTATCTTCTATGAGGTTTTCCTTTGTGGTTACCACAGGGCTTAAATAACACATTTAATAGTTATAACATCGTATTTTAAGCTGATAACAACTTTTCTTCAATCACATACTAAAATTCTGTATTTTTACTTTTCTCCCCCTTGCCATACTTTAGGTTATTGATATTGCAATTTATTTCTTCCTTATATTGTGGTTTAAATAAAAAAAATTATCATTATAGTTTTTTAAAATTAGAGCTTTAAAGTTACACATAGTAGTTGGGTTCATCCATAAAACTCATATATGCATAGAATTAAATTCAGTTTTGAAAATACATTTTTTAAAAAATTTTATACTGCAGTCAGAAGTGATTTATGGTAGTCCATAAGTATGTGAGGTGATGGACTTGTTCATTCACTTGATGTAATTATTCTACACTATAAACATATATAAAAAATCACATTGTATACTATAAGCATGTGTATTACCTGTCAAAGAAAAATTAAATTTAAAAAGTAAAATTAAGGAAGACTTTTGATGAGTCTTACACAGTCATATGTTTTTATGTTCTTAATTAGGAGCCTTTCATTTCAACTTGAAAAACTCCCTAATGTAGCATGTCTGTAAGTCAGGTCAACGAATAATGAACTCCCCTTTTATAACATGGGTCACCAGCTGTGCCACCTGGCCAGATGGTGCTATTGGTTGAGCTTCACCATAGGACAAGGCTGCTGTCCAATATCTGTAATCACTTATGTTCAGGTAGAGTTCCACACTGTACTCTCAGGCCTGTTAGTACTGCTGAATTGACTCCTTGTTCGGATGGGGCCTCAGGCTGTGCTCCATAGTTGGATGAGGCTACAGACTGGACTCTGGAATAAAGTCAGCCTCAGTCTGTGCCCTGAAGTTGCGCAGAGTCACTGACTGTCTTCCTTGTCCAGGAAGGGCCACTGACAATGCTCTGTGGTTGGTCAGGGTGCTGCTGGGCATCCAGTTTGGGCAGAGCTACAGGCTATTATCCACATTAGTCCAGTGCAGCAGTCTGGGCTCTGTAATTAGGTGGGGCAGTTTCACTGGCCAGGTTTTCTATCGGATGGGACCATAGACTGTATCTGCAATTGGAAGTTGTTGGAGGCTGGGCTCTGTCATTGGGTGCTGTCGTCAATTGTGTTCCATGGTCTGGAAGAATCACTGGTCTTCCTGTTCAGCTGGAACCACAGACTGCACCTCACAGCTTCGTGGGGTTGCTATCTGAACTTCATGATCAGGCAGGACCCTAGGCTGTACTCTGTGGTTAGGTGGGACCACAGGCTAAATTACCAAATGATATAGATTCTCTGGTTAGACTTCCTGCCTGTGTGTGGCCCCAGTGTGTATTCCATAATCAGTTAAGAATGTGGGCTCAATTTTGTGATTGGACAAGGCTGTGGGCTGGGCAGGGCCCATACTGTGCTTACAGTTAAATAGGATCACTGGCTTGGCTCCCTGGTCAGGTGGAGGCTCGGACTGGGCTCTTAAGCTGGGTAGGGTCACTTGCAGTCTCTTCTGTATGGGGGCTAGTCTATCCCTGCAGTTAGGTAGGTTTGTTGGTTTGGCTCCCTGCCTAAGAGGTGCCTTAGGCTGGGCTCTGTAGTCTGACTGGACTGTTGGCTAGGGACCCAAGCCAAGTCGAACTGGGAATCAGTCAGACAGGGCCTGTGGTTCAGCTCTGTGGGTGGGTAAAGCTTCTGGTTAGTTTCTCTGACTGGGTGTCACGCTGGCAACCACTTGAAGACATGTGTGCTAGTTGTCTTGAGCCCTGCCCCTTTTCTTATTTCTTGGTGATGCCAGGTAGTCTAACCCTGTGACACTCCCGGTATTCTTGAAACGAGACAGAAGTGAGCCTTCCAGGAAACTGGTTGCCCACCCTGGGCTCTCTTTTCCCCCCTGAAGAAACAGTAGATTTAGTAGCAGAAAGCTCTTGCTATGGTGCTGTGCTTGATCTCACAGATTCTGAAAGAATGGGTACTCTCTTTCATTGCTTTCTTGATTCCGGTTTCTCATTTACTCTACTCTTTTGATCTAAGACTTACTAGAAGTATGTTTTTAAATTTCTCAGTAATAATTCTTGTCACCTTAATATTGCCAATTTAAGTTTCATTGGTATATGATCATAAATATATGATTCATAAAAATGTTCACTTTTGAATTGCTAAGATTTTGATTCAAGTACATGATTAATTTTTCAGTCGGTCTCATGGATAGACACACACACACACACACACACAAATATATATTCTCTATTTGAAGAGTAAAATTTTATGCACAGACCTAGCAGTGTCCTGACAAATGTTTCACAATCAGCTCTGTAAGATGACTTGTAACATTTGTAGCATTTGCTGATTTCCAAGTGTATGCTCTCCCACTAGGGCCACCAACGTGACAGTACTCCCTATGAAGGTGGGAAGAGATAGACACATGAACTCTCAAAAGCTAGTGCAAAGCAGCTCCTGTACACACTGCACATAGCTATTAAATCAAGTTTATTCACTGTGGTGTTAAATTATTCTATAGCCTTACTTACTTTTGACTATTAGGTACTAAAAGAGTTATATTGAAGTGTCCTATTCCATAGTATTTTTCAAGTTTCCTTGTAAATATAAGAGCTTTGCTCCTCACATTTAGCCACTGTGTTTTTAGTATACATAATTTACAACAATTTAACTAAATTCCTAAATTGCATTTTTACCACTCTGTAATGTTTCTTTCAATCTACTTAATGTTTGAAACATAAATTATGCATTACTTGATATAAGTTCTGCCATTTCTGTTTTCTTTTTGTTTGCATTTTTCTCTTTGCTGATCTTTTTATTTTCCATCTTTATCATTTCACCTTAAGTGCATGTTTTACAATATACATATAACCTAATCTGACAGTCTCTATGTTTTCATGGGAGAATTCTCTTCATTCACATTGACTATAATAATTTTATTTCTTCAGTCTTTGCATTTAATTATTAATTTTCTTGTTTCCTCTGCATCTGCTTTCTTAAGTTGATTGTTTTGATTAAATTGACGCTCTTTCCATTTCTTTCCTCTTGTTTATTTGGAAGTTCTAGTACAATTTTGCTTTTATTAATGATTGTCTACAGTTCCCTGTATTCAAAATCAAATAAACAAATCCAACTACTTCCCTCACTCAGTATGTTCTTGCTGTTGAATGCTCCATTTCCTTCATTTTTCCCACTCTACGAGATCAGACTATTAAAATACTTCATGTCACACACTTTTTTCTTCTCTTTCTCCCATTAAACTTGCAGAATTCTTTCTTTTTGCCCATCAAAGCTTCTGAATTTTTCCATCATAGTTTTGTTCTTTATTAGCATTTTCCTTACCGTATGGCCCTGCTATTTCAAGAGTCCTTTTTAACCCTATGTTAAGCAACATCAGATGGCTTATCTTCATTTTACGTCTGTGTATGTTGTTAGCTCTATTTTCGTGACTGACCTAACTGAACTGTAATAATGATTGCATTATAAGGAATAAACAGCTCTTTCTTGCATGGTATTTGTTTCCTTAATAATCTTCCATAAACACTTAGTGTAACATTTCATTAAACATCCATGGTAACTACGAGGGTTCATTTTTGGTGTCAACTTGATTGGATTAAAGGGTATCCAGATAGCTGGTAAAGCATTATTTCTGGGTATGTCTGTGGGAGTGTTCTGGAGGAGATTGGCATTTGGATCTGTGAACTGAGTAAGGAAGACCTACCTTCACCCAATGTGGGTGGATATCACCCAATAAAGTGAGGGCCTGGATACAACAAAAAGGCAGAGGAAATGTGATTTTGCTCACACTCCCACCCCCTTTATCTCTCTCTCTCTCTCTCTTTCTCTCTCTCTCTCTTGCACTCTCTATCTTTTCTGAAATTGAGACATTCTCTTCTTGCCTGGGACATCAGAATTCCAGGTTCTTTGGCCTTTGGAATCTGGGACATACATAAGCAGCTCCCTGGGTTCTCGGGCCTTGAGTCTTGGACTGAGAGTTATACCTTTGGCTTCCCTCTTTCTGAGGTCTTTGGACTTGAACTGAGCCAACTACCCAGGTTCCCCTGTTCTCCAGCTTGTGGGGGGTCTCTTGTGGGACTTCTCAGGCTCTGTTATTATGTAAGCTCATTCTACTAAATTTTATATGTCTATATCTATGTATCTTTTTGATTCTCTCTTTCTGGAGTAGGCCAACTAATACATTAACTAACATAAAATTCATGATGGAAATTGTAAGACTTTTCCCCCCAGCATTAATCATGTTATGTATTGTTTGTGGTTTTTATAGATAAAGCTTTTAAATTTTGCTAATAAATTATGTTTTCCATTTCCCTAGTAGAAACTGACAATTTATCTGCATCTTTGTGATTAAAATAGGCATTATTATTACAATGCTGCTGATTTGAATTATGTTCTGAAGTTTACAGGCTAATAAGTGTTATACACTGAACTTAAACTCTCTATTATCATGCAGTTTATTTTATTGAGAATTAATATCACAAACATCAGTACCTGCATTTTTTTGGACATAATCACCAAATGTTTCAGGATTGATTATATTCATTTGATTTTGTATTCTGTGAATATATTCATTCAGGCTTTTCTTTCTTAAGCCTTTGCTTTAAGGCATGGTAGAAAAATCTTGCAAATACACATGGGAAGTAAGATGTGATCCCAGTTGTGTGAAGACCATCTAATCAGAAAGCTTTAATTCCTGTTAGCCAATGTTGAAGGTGAAATTATGGGAGTATGACATCTGCAGGCTGGAAAGAATGAATAACTAGAATTATTCTCCTTCTTTCTCACCTCTTTCAACAGACTCCATACTACTTGCATAGTTCTTCTCAAGGACAGCTATGTCCTTATAGACCTTAGAAAACTCTCCTTCCTCTATTCCCTCACCCATGTCCTAAAGAATAATGGCACCAATGGGTCAAACTTGTGGCCCAGGCAAACCCAGATCTCATCAATATCTGTGGTATTGTTATGCATAAACACAGTTTGCTATACCTTGGCCAAGTCTCCACCAGTACCACAGTGGAACATTGGTAATGCTAACCTTGAAGCCAGTAAGACACTGACCCATAAACTGGATGCAGTACTTGGTCTTGGTAGTGGCAATGGCAGCACTGACATCTTTGAGAACCATGTTATCTTGCCACAATAGACTGTAAACCATGTATTTACCATAGTGCATGTAGCATCTCATAATCTGGTTGACTGGCTAAAGCAACAATTGATGATCTCTACTATAGAAAGTTGTTCATGGTAGGATTTCTCAGCAGAGGTGATAGGGGCATTATGCGACCAGATGGAAGTGGCTGTGGGGACAGGGCACCAGATTGCTTTGGAATTTTGTCAGTTCAATATTCTGGGCTCCATCAAATCTGAGAGTGTCAGTGATGGAAGATGCAATCTAATTAATAAGGCAACTAGAATTAGTGTAGGTTATGTGCTCAATATTGAGGTTTCTATGACAAGTGCCTTTGATGATCTCATTGTCTAATATTCAGGAACAATTAGAGCTCCCAGGTGGTGTGAATGGTGAGGGTGGAGTTATAGAGCTCAACTACAGATGTAGAAGACTGGGCATGTGGCTAAATGGAGAATTCCAGCTTGAACTTTTTGCTGTAATCAACATAGAGATGTTTCATCAGCAGGAAGGTAAACCCAGAACTAATTACTCCGTCAAAGTTGTGGAAAACTAAGAAACTGAATACCTGTGCACTGATCAGCTAGTGACCTAAAATGAAATTAGTGATCTTCTTGCCAGTGGCAAAGTGCCTACAGGCACAGTTATTGGTAGCACCTTACTTGGTTATGATGGACTGTTCAAAGTGGAAGAGTCAGTAGTAGATACCAGTGTGAACTTTGTCAATAACCAGTCAGACCAATGTTACTGAAGCTTAGAAGAGTGTGTGAAGGAAGTCTGCAGAGGAACAAGGCGACCAGATGATGCAGGAGTCTGAGAAGCACTTAACAATTTGTTTTTTACCTTAGAGTAATAGGAAGCCACCTGAAAGTCTTAAAAAGTGTGTGTGTGTGTGTGTGTGTGTGCGTGCGTGTGTGTGTTTCTGTTGATAGCATTTTATTGATTTAGCAAGCATATCTTTCCATATTTCCATCTGAAAAGCAAGGATTAGAAGACAGCAAGAATGGATACAAGGTAAGCCAGTTAGGAGGTTGCTGTGGAAGTCCAGATGAGAGATGATAGTGACTTGGACAAAGTATGGTGGCAAAAGAAGTCAGAGAAAAGGGGTAGATTTGTGAGTAATTTAGGAGGTCAAAGCAAAAGCACTTGATGATTGATTTTGTATAGAGAATGAGAGAGAGGAGCTTTTAAGAAAGAATTTCAAATTTATAGCTTCAATAGCTGGGTGGATGTTAAATCTACTTATTAAGGAACACTGAAAACCAGATTTATGTGGGTTAAGATGATAAGTTTAGTAGAACATACTCAATTCAGAATGCCTTTTATATATCATAATGAAGGTGTGAAATGGTAGTTGGCTACATATACCAGATGCTCAAGGAATAGTCTGGACTGCAGATAAAACATATTGAGTCATCTGTCTATAGATGGTTATTGACATTGTGGGTATGGTTGGAATAGTGAGTCAGATAATGTCTCTTGTATATTCTCAGGCATTTATTTTTCCTTTCACATTTAAAAATCATTGTATTTATTATTTTATTACTTATCATTTTTTATCATTTCCATATTTTTTGTTATTATTATTAATGTATTTTTAACTTGACACAGTAATTATACATATTTATGATGTATATTGTGGTATTTCAATACATGAATCAATGTATAATGATCAAATGAGGGCAATTGGCATATTTGTCAGCTCAGACGTGTATCATTTCTTTGTGTTAGGAACATTCAAAATCTTCTCCATTAGCCATTGGGAAATACTAATTGCCATCAACCACAGTTAATGTTCTGGAATACCAGAAGCTATTCCTACTATCTAATGACATCCCTTTGCCTATTAGCCATCTTCTCTCTGGCTTTCTCTACATAGGCTCTGGCAACCACTGTTTTAAACTCTACTTTGAGATCAACTTTAGCTTCCATATACAAATAAGAACATGTGGTATTTGTTTTTTTAAGTCTCACTTATTTCACTTAACACAATATTCTCCAGTTCCATCTGTGTTGCTGCAAAAGATGAATTTTTAAGGCTGAATAGTATTCTATTGTGTTCATATATCTTGTTTTCTTTATCCATTCATCCACTCATAGACATGAAAGTGGATTCAATATCTTGGTTTATCATTAATAGTGCTGCAATAAACATGGGAGTTCAGACATCTCTACAATGCACTGATTTCATGACCTTTGGATACATACCTGGTAGTGAGATTGCTGGATTATGTGGTAGTCCTATTTCTAAGTTTTTGAGGACACTCCATGCTGTCTTCCTTAATGCTGTGCTAATTTACATTCACACCAATCAGGTACAGAGTTCCTTTTCCTCCACATGCTCAAGAACATGTGTTATTTTTGTCTTTCAAACAATAGCTATTCTATATTGGATGAGATGATATTTCATTGTGGTTTTGACATATTTTCCTGATGATTAGTGATGTTAAGAATTTTTTCATATACATTTTGGCCATTTGAACATTGTCTTTTAAGAAGTGTCTATTCAAGTCATTCAAACAAGGCATGTATTTCTTGAAGTATTTGAACACTATATTTAGAAGATTTAGGAGCAGGGACTGATATCATATCCCAGACCCCAAGATTAGTCAAATCTCTGCAGATACAGATGGGTGGGTGGCTAAAAGCCTATTTGTATCAACTGTACTTGCATTGTAGAACTGTGCAGGTAGACCAGATGGCCCAAGCTGTACCAAGGATGTGATGAACCTCTTCTGTGTTCAGATACTATCCTGGGTTGAAGGAAGGAATTTGGAAAACTTTGAAAGTGGGAAAAAGGGATAAAACTGCTCCAAGAGGGAGTTTAACATTTGATTGACTATTTATTCCAAATAAATTATTACACTGAAAGAAGCTTTTTTAAACCTAAGACTAAACTACCTTAAATTGTCAATTTTATGTACTTTTTTTGCATCATTCGTGGGAATGGGAACCTCACAATAATGAGATCAGGTAAATAAGATCAGAAAAAGGGGTTTTTGTTTGTTTTGCTGTCATTACACATCCTGCTTATTTTTGTATATATAAATCAATGCCCTGTGACACCATATTTTAAAAATCAGAATTTTTCTGACTCTAAGACTTATTGTAAATCTCACTGTGCCTTACAGAGTTCACAGAGCTAAAGCAAAGCTGGAGGAGAACCAAAATTTTACATGGTATGTTTCCTCTCAAGAAGTAACAAAACTTATGTTCTTTTTAAATTATTTTTCCACCGGGCTATTTTATACACACACACACACACACACACACACACACACACATATCATGTATTCATTCAGTCATGTGATTTAGAATATTTGATTTAATACACAAATAGTTCTAACTTTTGTGAACTTTTATTATTTAGAATAGTGAACATATAAAATATATAAATTAAGACATATATGTTAAACATATAATTTTAAAATAATATTACATAATTGCTATCGTTTGGATGCTGTTGGGTTCCCCAAAGGAACCATGTGTTGAAATGTGTTAAAAGCTTGGTCCCAATGTAATGGTAGCACCTATAAGAGGTAGGAGGAAATAATTAGGTCATGGGGTCACCATTCTTAGGAGGGATTAATGCCCACTTTGTGGGAGTAGTCTAGGTCTCATGGGACTGGATTTTTTCCTGCGAGTGGGATTGGTTCTAAGTGAGGTCAAGTAATATGTTTGGCTTCTTCTGCATGTGTGCTAATCCCTCGTGCAATTGGTCCTACTCTGTGATACCATCTGCAATGTTGTGGCATAGCCAGAAGGCCCTTATGAGAAGTTGAGCAGATGGAGTTGCCTCATGTTGAGCTTCTGATCTTCAAAACTGTGAGCAAAATAAGACATTTTCTTTTCTTTATTTATTTTGGTACCGGTGATTGAACACAGGGGTGCTTAACTCCAGCCGGTTTTTTTGTGTTTTTGTGTGTGTGTGTGTGTGTGTGTGTGTGTGTGTGTGTGTGACCAGCTGTGCTATATCCCCAGCCCTGTGTTTTATTTTGAGGCAGGGTTTTGCTAAGTTGCTGAAGCTGGCTTTGAACTTGCTAGTCTCCTCTCTCAGCCTCTCAAGACTGCTGGGACTACAAGTGTGTGCCACCATGCCTGGCAAGATTTTTTTCTTTATATAAGTGCTCAGGGTTGGGTATTTTGCTCTAAGGACACAAAATGGACTAAGATAATAGTAGTAATAATAATAATAATAACAACAACAACAATAATATGATATATAATAAGATGAAGATAGTATTATTATTATTTATTACTATTTTAAGCTTGGGGTTTGGTTTCCATGAGTCCAGCAGTGGTAGCTAGAGTGGTTAGTCATAGCAGTTTCCAGCAAAATCCAGAAAAGTGAGATAATCTTCTTAACTGGCATGGTTACAAATACTTAAGATTGCAAATAACATGACTATAGAAGATAACCATCCCCACTCCTCACATCTGTGCAAAGAAATTGACCAGAATCTGAAGAGCATCAAGAATAATGACCTCACAAATGAAATTTATGAATAAATTGCAACCATCTTTCTGTGTGCATTCATCTCTCCTCATCAGTGTGCACCTAGTATCTACATCATGAACTTGTATTTGTTTCCTGAGACTGACTCAGGGAATAAGCAAGTCAGCCCAGTCTGAGCCCACTCTGCTCTCCTATCACTGACAAATTCAAATAGCCCATAGGATCTTGGAGAATGACAGCTCAGAGTGTTGATGACTCTCTTTACAGCTAGGGACTTAAGACATGTTGTCTGCTGAGGTTCCTGCCCTATCCACAGCCCATGATGCCTCTTGTGGGGCAGTAGTGAAGAACAGGACACTGGAGTCAGAGAGTTCAGGGTTCAGATATTCTACTTTGAAGTAGCTTGGAAAAATGAATTAATATTCTTTAATTCAACTTGTTTATCTGGTAACTGGGGATCATAGTACTTGCATTTCTGAGTTAAGAGGAATTGACCAGCTGACATAGGCAACACACCTTTACAGCTGCATCTGAAAGATAGTTACGACCCAATAAATGGCAGTTTATTTTTGGTGGTGGTTTTAGTTTTGCTGTAATTTATGATGCTTCAGGAGAAAATTCCTCCGGAACTGTCACTAAACCACATAGGTTATAGGAAAGCAGTTTTACTGAGAGTTTTTCAGACTGGGTTTACTACTCTCTTGTTACAACAAGGGTTTCCTTAACTAATTCAAGTACTGACTCTTAAATATTTTCTTTAAAGGAAATGGAGACAAATAAGATTCAAATCAGACAAAGTCCTGGTAGTTGGTGAAGAGTAGTAACGTAGTTGACAAGTTAGTAAAATCACAGGTACTCGGATCCTTCTCTAGTGTTAATATCCAGGCCCTTCTGAAACAGGCTTCATATTCTTAGCTCCTTTCTGCACCTCCATTGAAGATATTGTGGTAGACATCATTGATTGGGGGATCTGTCCAGGTTCTTGTTCTAAGAACTCTGTACCTTAACCTGATAAAAGAACTGAAACACCAGTGAGGCCACGCTGGTCAAAAGCAAACATGCGACCAATAGGACAGAATAAAGAGATCAGAAAAAAACACACATATATAACCAATGATTTTCAACAGGGGTGCCAAGATCATTCAATGTGCAAAAGACATACTTTTCAACCTGTGGTGCTATGAAAAGTAGATAATCACATGCTACAGAATGCAGTTTGACTTTTATCCAACACCATATGCAAAAATTAACTGACAATGGATCCATGCCCTACGTGTAAGACCTAAAGCTATGGAACTCCTGGAACATAAGGGAAAAGAGTTTCATAACATTGGGATTTGGCAACAATTTCTTGGGAATGATACTAAGGCCTAGACAATAAAAGAAAAAGTAGACAAATTCAAGGAATTTAAAAAATTGTGCATCAAAGGACATGATTAACAGATGAATGGTAACCTACAGAGTGAGAGAATGTATTTATAAATATGTGCATATCTGAGAAGAGATTAATATCCAGAATATGCAGAGAAATAAAACTTAAATGACAAAAAATAATCCAATTCAAAAATGGGAAAAGATTCAAATACACATTTCTCCAAAGAAAATACAAAAAGGTCAGTATCACTAATCATTAGAGAAATTTAAATAAAAACCAAAATATGACCTCCCACCCACAAGGGTGACCACCATCAAAACAAGCTAACACAACCATTCCAGAAAAGAACAAATGTTGGCAAGAAAATAAGGAAGTTAGAATCCTTGTGCATCATTGAAAGGATTATAAAATAGTATAGTTGTTGGGGAAAACAGTATAGAAATTTCTTTATAAAAAAGAATTACCAAAAATCCAAAAAATACACTTGTACATATTTATTTAAAGATTGAATGATCAAAAGTCTTAAAGAGATATTTATACTCCCATGTTCATAGTGTTATTATTCATAATGACAAATGGAAAAGTAAAATGTGATATATATATACAATGGAAGATCATTCATATTTTAAAAAGGAAGAAAATTTTGACATCTGCTACAACATGGATGAAGCTTGGATATTATGCTAAGTAGAATAAAGCAGTCACACAAGATAAATGTGGGCAATATCACTTATGTGAGGTACCGAAATCACGAAGAGTAGTCACAATTATAGAGACAGAAATAATTTTGGTTTCCATGGGCTGGAAGGAAGGGATAATAGGGATTCATTGTCTAATCAGTGTACAGTTTCTGTTTGTAAGTTGGAGAGTTCTAGTGATGGATGGTGGTGGTGATGGTTGGAAAAAGTATGAATGTCCTTAATGATCCTGAACTGCACACCTAAAAATGATTCAGAGAGTAAATTTATTACCATAAAAATTAGGGGTAAAGGAGCATGTGGAATGCAAGACAATTGTTTGTTGGATGGGCCTGTCCTAGACATTGTTCCCATCTTTATGACAACCCAGTCATTAGTTGGACAAATTCTGCTTTTCATTTATTTCGTAAGTTGGTATTTAAAATCTGCACAATCCAGCCCATGACCCATACTGATCTTCTTAATGTGACAGTATGCTTGGACCTCTGAGTGATGGAGAGTGGTGTTCTTATTGCAATAGCCTTTCTGGGCTCTTGGCCCATGTTCAATCCTGAGCTCAATCTCCAGGCATTTCCCTCAATTCTAGCTGATTATGAAAGTGCACTTCCAATCCCTCCTTCTAGCCCAATGTCTGCCACTTCCCCACCCTCACTGACTTGGTGCTAATTGATATGGATTGTGCACAGGGGAAGACTGGCTAGGAATTGTCATCCAGGACAAACCTTAAAGACTGGGCCTTACATTTGTTCTCTTCATTTCAGGAGATTCTTTCTGACCATAATGTTATTTTCCTCCAGTCATAAATCTTTTTCTAGAAAGAACCCATCAGCCATCAATAGACTGAGCTCAATGGTATTAGCAGACAAATGGAATTAAAAGTAGGTCAGGTCCAGCTTGTTCCAGTTGCCATTTCCAGCAGCAGCAGAATGAAAGGTATTTTAATTTAAAGAGAATGAGATGTCTGTTAGCAGAATTCCATGCTGCTTTGCTCTCCCAGATCTTTTTATGAAAATGGCTTTGAAGGGCTGGACTTCCTTCTGTCTAAGAGAGATTGAGTACCTGGTTTTTTCTGATCTGGTTCCTTATTTCTCTTCAGTTTCCTCTTTTGCCACTCCTTCCTCTAATGTTTCATGACTTGATAGCACCAAGCTCAATACAGTAGTCACCCCTTATCTACAATCTTGCTTTCAATAGTTTCAGTTGCTTCTGGTCAACTGTGTTTTGAAAAGTTAAGTGGAAAATTCCAGAAATAAACAAATCATAGCTTTTAAATTACATGCTATTCTGAGTTACATGATGAATTCTCTTATCATCCAACTCTATTCTGCCTAGTATGTAAACTATCCTTTCATTTGGAATATCTATGCTTTACACACTACCCACCTTTTAGGCACTTAGTGTCCATTGCCCATCTTGATTATCAGATGGACTGATGAGATATTGCAGTGTTTGTGAACACACAATTCCTATTTTATAAAGTGCAAGAGTAGAAATGTGGCAATTTGTACATGCCAAAAACAAACAAACAAGCAAACAAAAAGCCAATAAAATGTTTCTTTTAAATGAAAAGGTGAAAATTCTCAATTTAAGGGAAAAAAAAAACCCATATGTTAAGTTTGCTATGATCTTTAGTTAGCTCCTGGGTTCACCTGATTTCAATCTCCAGTATACAACAACAACAACAACAACAAGAGAATGAATGAAGCATAATATAGATACAGGGTTCAGTACCATGAGGTTTCAGGCAACCACTGAGCATCTTGGATAGTGTCCCTGGCAGATTAGGAGAGTTACTATAGTTTCAAAGTCTTTGCCCAGGCACTCCTGCTGCTTAGGACGCCAGCCTTCTCTATCTCCTGTTTCAATTCTGAAAATTGCAGCTCAGACAATACCTTCTTATAAAGCCTTGCTTAACCACCCCTATCAACAAAGTTTGTATGCTATTCAGGATCTGAACATTTTACATGCTTCCTTTGTTATGCCACATTATCACTTATAATTTAATTATTTGTTCATCTGTCTCATATTATTGAAAGTTCTTAGTGAATAAATTCAATATTACTTTAAAAAAATGAACTCTGTGATATTGTCCAAATTATATTGTATATTGTGTGCATGTACTAATACATAACAACAAATCCCACCAGTATGCACAACTATAATGCACCAATAAAAAAATACAAAAAATAAACTTTTGTTTTTATAGCCATTCTAGATGTTAAAAAAAAAGTTCCAAAGATACAGTAGAGTTCCCATATAACTTAACACCCAGTTTCCCCTCTTATTAACATTTTACATTACTATGGTACCTATGCTATAATCAATGAATCGATATTGATACGTTATTATTAACTAAAACCTCTACTTTCCTAATATTTCTTTAGTGTTTACATAATGTCCTTTTTGTTTGTTTCAGGATCCACCACATTACATTAATCAAATATCTCTTCTTAGATTCCTCTTGGCTGTGAGTTTCTCAGACTTTCCTGTTTTTGATGACCTTGACAGTTTTGAGGAGTACCAGTTAGCAACTTTGATGAATACTCCTCAACTGAGATTTGTCTGATGTTTTTCTAGTGAGTTGACTGGAGTTTGGGCACATGCAATTCACATGATTTATCACTGTGGACAGTGGCCTCGATCATCTGGATGATTTAGTGTTTGTCAGATTTTTCACTGTAAGGTTACCAGCTCCTTACCCCTTTCTCTACTGTATTCTGTGGAAGGAAGTCACTACGTGCAGCACATACTCAGAGAGTGGGGAGTTTTGTCTGAGTTATGCTTTTACTTCTTATGGAAGAATATCTACATAAATTATTTAGAATTCTGCATGGGGAGCTTATGTCTTCTCCATTGACTTAAATGTTCTTATGTCACTGAAAACTGAGTGTTTAGCATAGGACTGAGTCAAAGGTAGGCACTTAATACATTTTGGTAGCTGTTGTTTTCCAGGCACTCATTGTAAATCTCTCTCAATATGGATATCATTGTTAATAACGATTTGAACAATAAGAATAGTAAGATAGAAAATACTATTTTAGAAGCACTATCTAGGAGTTTTAACTCATTCAATCCTCACAATAATTCTAAGAGGATGATGCTATTATTATCACCAGAGGGTTTTAATTTATCTAAGATCATACAGCTAATAAGTGATGGAGACAGGATTCAAAGCCATGCTGTCTGACTCCAGAGTCCACACTATTAAGACTGAGGAGGTTGGAATGCCTCTTTGGCCTCCCATCTCAGTTACCTTGGTCTTGCTCCCTTGAATTTATTCCATATGAAAACAGGGTACAATATGCAAATAATTCTTAGCTGGAAGACTTCTAACAGTCTTCTCATTTGCACCAAATTCTCTTTTAAATCTGCAAGGCTTCCAAGGAGCACTGGAACTGACATTCCTAAGAAATCTTAAGACACCCCACCTCCCCTTCTTAGGTTTTCTTTGAATCACTGATCAAGTTCCCTAATTTTGAAGTGCAAGTGGGACCTTGAGCTCAGGGAATGGGAAGACCATGTCCAGCAGTTATGGACAAGAGGAGCTGCCTGGACTCATATCCTAACGTTTTTCACACCTTAAATGAGAACACATGGCTCTTCAGGGTTACAGGGTGACTGGGAGGTGTAATTAGAATGCCTAGCTACTGGCATTTCCAGGATAATTTGATAGGTTATGCTAAGAATAGCCTAAGAATAGTTCCAATAACATAGAACTGTGATAGGAAATCTGAGCTATATTATCAATGTGCTAATTAGCCGTGAGTTGAAGAAAGATGTATCGGCCCCAAACGTCTTTATTTTCTGTGATGCTTGAAATCTTACCATTATAGAAAAATTCCTTTGAATCTTGAATATCTTGCTACAAGGTTGAATAAAGTGAACAGATTAAGTCACAGTTTTTATACTCTGTTCCATGTCTGGATTCCAGAATGAAATTAGTCATTATAAATGAAAAAAGTAAAAACTAAAGATAGAGAGGAAGCTGAAAATTTTGCAGCAACCAGCACTATTCTTTAGTAGCTAGAAATTATGGACTCTTGTACAGTTTATCTTGGTACAGTTTGTTTATAAACTGAGTAATACTATCCGAAAATAGAATCTACTCTAAACCTAGAACTTAAAAGAGATTGTAACAGTTTATTTTAAACTCCATTTAAAAACACAACAATATCTCACAAAGCTCAATCATGTATTTTGATTTAGAGCCATAAGAAATCTGGGAATAAATCCCCTTAGTCATGGAGTTCATTTAAATCAACAGTTGCAAAGATTTCAAACTATCTATTTAGTTTTTCAGATGCCCTTATGTCATAGGCCAAACTGTTTGTCATGAAATACATGTGCTAAACTCCCACATGGGCATGCAGCTAGAATCAGCTCAGATGGAAAACAAAATTTCTTATGCAAAATTACTTGTGAATTTTCACTCATCCTTTAGAGATGATTTATTGGGAAGGCATTATGCAGCGGGCTACAGATAGTGGTAGCACATGCTGATGATTCTATTACAGCACTCTTGGCAGCTAAGTTTGTTAAATAGTGAGAGAGGGAGGGATTTTCCCTCCTTTTCTCACCATTTTGCTCGGGGTTCCTAATCGTTTTCTTTTCTGCATGTTTTCGGGATGAATTTGGACCATGATGAAAACCACTCCACTTAGCCTTTCTACTGAGTTTAATGACAGGTACTCCTTGAAACCCTTCAGGTGCAGCTTCATCCTTGTAAATATTCCTGTGAGGTAGATAATATTATTTTCTCCTTTTTACAGATAAAAGAACTAAAGCATGAAGAAGTTAAGTAACATGTCCAAGACTGCACAGCTAATAAATGGTAGAGCTGAAATTTGAACCCGGGTGATCTAATTTCAGAGACCAGGCTGTTGACTTATATCCCATCCTCCCTTTGTGAGTTTCTAGTGACATGAAGCCATGAACAATTAGGACATCTTTACGTACTGTGCCCTCAAGACTCTCTGTTTTGTGTGCCGGCAAAACAAATTTGGTGAAAACTCCAACTCTTCTAGTTATTCAAGTTCTGTGTCAAAACTACCTCTAATAGAAGTCTATGAACCATAACTGCTTTGGAAAAAGGAGGTTGCATATAAACAACAAAACATTTTTCAGAAATGTTCTCAACTTCCCTTCTGTGCCAATAGGTGGAATTGTCTGAAGTTTGATGATAGCTTCAGACCTGTGGGTGCTGGACCAGTTGGCTGGCAAGCTGATAGCAACATACCCTCACACCCGCTAGTTTTCCCACCCATTGTAGATGGTCCCTTCTGTCCCTGTGCCCATTAGGACTCATTGAGCTAGAGAGAGTGGTTTTCTCCAATTTCTCCAACTTGTGCTCCCCCATGCCCCCAAACTGCCCCCAGTATCCGGTGAAGATGTGGGGAAAAGTTCACTCATACATTGCTGGTGCAACCAGTATGGAAAGCAGTATGAAGATTCTTCAGAAAACCTGGAATGGAACCACCATTTGACCCAGCGATCCCACTCCTTGGTTTATATCCAAAGGACTTAAAATCAGCATATTACAGTGACACAGTCACATCAATATTTATAACAGCTCAATTCACAATAGCTAAGCCATGGAACCAATCTAGGTGCCTTTCAACAGATCAATGAATAAAGAAATTGTGGTATATATACACAATGGAATATTAACCTTAAAGAAGAATGAAATTATGGTATTGCTGATAAATGGATGGAACTGGAGAATATCATGCTAAGCCAATTCCAAAAATAAATAAATAAATAAACCAAAGGCTGAATATTTTCTCTAATAAGTGAATGTTGACCCATAATGAGTGGAAAGTAGGGAGAATGAAGGAAATTTGAATTGTGCAGAGGGGAGTTACAGGAGGCGAGGGGGATGTGGGGATGGTAATGATAGTAGAATGAATTGGACATTATTGCCCTACAAACATGTATGATTACACTACCGGTGTGACTCTGCACTATGTACAACCAGAGGAATGAGCAGTTGTGCTCCATTTGTGTACAATGTGTCAAAATGCATTCTACTGTCATACGTAATAAATTAGAACAAATTAAAAAGTAAAATAAAAAAAATTTCAGAATATTCATCTACTGTAAAAATCATTAGAAATGTGGATTAAGCCCCAAAGTAAAAGAATATTTGTGACAGCATAATTTAAGAGGGCAAAAATAAGTAAATAAATACATAAAATAAAAAATAAAATAAAAAGGAAAGAAAGAAAAAAGAAATAATTGAATGTCTTCTTGCTCTTAGCTGGGAAATTATTTTAATTACTATCTTTATTTGGAAAATAGATATATAATATTCACCAGGTACCTGGTACTGTTACTTAAAGCCTCATCAAAATCCATGAAATAGATATTGTCTCAAATTTATAGACACAGTAACTGTGGCACAATGAGGTTAATAAAAACTGGCCCACTGTGATGGAGCCAGGACTTGAACCCAGGCCAGCTGGCTCCAGAGCACAGGCTTCAATTCCATGCCTGAATGCTTAGAGACCACTGTCATTGTGTTTTTTTAAGGAATTTTTGTTTTCTGTTTGTTCTCTTTTTAAATTTTGTTTTCTTGTCTTCCTGCAGCTTACTTAAATTCAATTTTTATTTATCTGTAGTGTTTTTGAGAGTTTATGACAACATACTCTTGTCAACCTCCGCCTGTTTGAACAGTTCCAAAGGTCTTTCTTCTACCATTTTCATTCTGTTCAGAGAACTTCCTTTAGTCATTCTTTAGCGTAGGTCTACTGGGTGACAGATGCTTTTTAGGCTTCATCTGAGAATATCTTGGTTTCTTCTTCATTCCTGAAGGATATTTGTGCTGGTTATGGAACTCAGTATCCCCAATTCTGGTCTTTCAATGCATGAAAAATACTGTGCTACCTCCTTCCAAGCATCATGGATTCAAATAAAAAATCCACCTTACTCAAGTTGTTTTCCCCTGTAGATAAGATGTCATCTCTTGCTGCTTTCAGGACTTTGTCTTTAGTTTTCTAGAAGCGTATCCATGGCACATCTTTTTTTTTTTTTTAATTTATTTTTATTGTAAACATATGGGATGCATGTTGTTTCTGTTTGTACATGGAGTAACAGCATACCATTTGCATATTCATACATTTACATAGAGTAATGATGTTTGATTCACTTCATTATTTTTTTCCTTCCCCTCTACCCCTCCCACCTCTCTTTTCCTTCTATACAGTCCTTTCTTCCTCCATTCTTGCCCGCCTCCCACCCCCCCATTATGTGTCATCATCCACTTATCAGTGAGATCATTCGTCTTTTGGATTTTTGAAATTGGCTTATCTCACTTAACATGATCTTCTCCAATTTCATTCATTTGCCTGCAAATGACATAATTTTATTATTCTTTATAGCTGAGTAATATTCCATTGTATATATATACCACAGTTTCTTTATCCATTCATCAATTGAAGGGCATCTAGGTTGGTTCCACAGTCTGGCTATTGTGAATTGAGCAGCTATGAACATTGATGTGGCTGTATCTCTGTAGTATGCTGATTTTAAGTCCTTTGGGTATAGGCCAAGGAGTGGGATAGCTGGGTCAAATGGTAGGTCCATTCCAAGTTTTCTAAGGAATCTCCACACTGCTTTCCAGAGTGGCTGCACTAATTTGCAGCCCCACCAGCAATGTATGAGTGTATCTTTTTCCCCACATCCTCTCCAACACCTGTTGTTGCTTGTATTCTTGATAATCGCCATTCTAATTGGGGTGAGATGGAATCTTAGTGTAGTTTTGATTTGCATTTCTCTTAATACTAAAGATAGTGAACATTTTTTCATATGTTTGTTGATTGCTTGTAGATCTTCTTCTGTGAAGTGTCTGTTCATTTCCTTAGCCCATTTGTTGATTGGGTTATTTGTATTCTTCATGTAGAGTTTTTTGAGTTCTTTATAGATTCTGGAAATTAGCGCTCTATCTGAAGTATGATTATCCATGGCACATCTTAATGAAGGTTTCTTTGGGTTTATCCTGTTTGGGGTTATTTCCGCATCTTTTAGCTATAGATTTATGTCTTTTGACAGATTTGGGGAATTTCAGCCATGGGTTATTGAAATTTATTTTTTTCTCCACCCTCTTTCTCTCTCCCTGAACTTTCAGTGACATAGACGCTGGAGCTCTGCTACGGCCCCACTTGCTCTGAAGCTCTCTTCATTTGTTTTTCAGTCTGTTTTCTCTCTGCTGTTCAGACTTGGTAACTTCTATGGCTTAACTTTCAGCTTCACTGATTCTTTCCTTTGTCCTCTCCACTCTGCTGTTGAGCCCATCCATCGAGTTTTTAAAATGTGTTGCCTGTTTTGTTTCTGAAATCTGTTTTGTTCTTCTCTATGCCTTCTGTTTCTTTCCTGTTGTGTTCTATAGTTTCATTTTGTTCAAAATGTTCACAATTTCTCACTGAAGACTTTTTTTTTTTTTTTTTTTTTTTTTTTTTTTTGGCGGTACTGGGGATCGAACTCAGGGCCTTGTGCTTGCGAGGTAAGCACTCTACCAGCTGAGCTATCTCCCCAGCCCTCACTGAAGACTTTTTACGACTATAGCTTATAATTCAGACATCTAGTTCATCTTTGTGTTGAGGCCTGTTTATTTTCTTTATTCATTTTGGTTTTCAATCTTTGTTCCTGATTTGAGTGACTTTCAATTGAAGACTAGACTTGTAAAGTATTATAAAACTCTTGATTTTATTTGAATCTTTTATTTTATCAGAACTTTTATTTATTTTTTTGTACTAGGGATTGAACTCGGGGACACTCTACCACTACGTTACATCCCCCGCCCTTTTTATTGTATTTTATTTTGATACAGGGTCTTCCTAAATTGCCTTGGCAGGCCTTAAATTGTAATCCTCCCTCCCAGTCTCCTCAGTCACTGGGATTCCAGGCATGCACCACGGTGCCTGACTCCTTATCAGACCCCCACAACCCAACTCTTAAGCCACGTAGGCCTAGGCGAGCACACCAAATGCTCTAAGTCATCTTAAAGCCTACATTGTCTGTACAATGTCACTCTGTCACATTCTGTTGACAAACCAAGCTGCAAAGGTTAGCCCAGATTCAAGGGGAGGGAAATCAAAATCAACCTCTAGATGTGGAGAGTGACAAGGTCACATTACAAAAGGAAATAAAGAAGGTGTGGGATGGTTGTGACCACCTTTAATAATAATCTGCTACATTAACAGTTATTTTGCTTGAAGGAATTTCAGATTACTCTTGTTTCATACTCTTGTTTCTGTTTTCCTAATTCTTTATATTATGTTTCCTTTAATAGCAAAAAAAAAAAAAAATTTTTAAATTATATGTCTTGAAAACCAGAAAAAAAGTCATGTAGATGCCAAATTCCATAGTGCATGCGCTTTGCAAATGGAATTCAACAACTGTGACCTTTGATCTTTAAAAATGTAAAATGTTCCTTGGCCTATACCCAAAGGACTTAAAATCAGCATACTACAGAGATACAGCCACATCAATGTTCATAGCTGCTCAATTCACTATAGCCAGATTGTGGAACCAACCTAAATGCCCTTCAATTGATGAGTGGATAAAGAAACTGTGGCATATATATACAATGGAATATTACTCTGCCATGAAGAATGATAAAATTATGTCATTTGCAGTCAAATGAATGAAATTGGAGGATATCACGCTAAGTGAGATAAGCCAATCTCAAAAAACTAAAGGACGAATGATCTCGCTGATAAGCGGAGGAGGACATATAAGGGGGGATAGGAGGGGTTAGCGTTAGGGTTAGGGTTAGGTTTAGGGTTAGGGATAAGGAGGGTGGTAAGAATGGAGGAAGGAAGGACTGTATAGAGGGAAAAGAGGGGTGGGAGGGGTGGGGGGGAAGGGAAAAATAACAAAATGAATCCAACAATATTGCCCTATGTAAATTTATGATTTTTAATTAAAATAAATAAAAAAATAATACAAAAAAATGTAAAATGTTTAAAGGTAATAGTTGAGATGGTTTTATGCTCTCGGAAATGATGCTGTCTGCCTGTGTTGTTTGGTTCGATCCTCCAGTTTAAAGCCTGGGAAGCATTTTTTGTTTGTTTTTGTTTTTCCCTATCATCCTTGTCTTTATACAGGTTTAGGCAAGGGTGACATGCTCACCTGCAGCCTATTGGGAGTTGGAACTGTCAAGTTCCACTAACAACCTCTCCTTTCCCATTCCTTCACATATCTTATTTGGGATACACACCTGGATCTCTGTCGTCATGTAACTACAGTGTTCATAAAAATAGCAACTCCATTGTCCTTGATATGAAATGATGGAGGACAAGGTCAATTAGGGACCTATATGGAGAGCAGAAACTTCTTAAGAGATTGTGAATGTTAGAACATACATATTTAATTGGATTTTTTAAATTTTGAGACAGGTCTTGCTGAGTGGCTCAGGTTGACCTTGAACTCACGATTCTCTTACCTCAGTCTCCAGAGTAGCTGGGATTATAGGCATGCACCACCAAGCGTGGCTTACCTTTTAAACACCATGATCAAACTGTTCTACTTTAACCCCTGTGGAGGGAAGACTTGGGAAACGTTATTTTCTATATCTATAAAAATTGTAACACCTTATCCTAAGGGAACATGGTGCAGTTTTCCAGTGTTTTCATCTTACTTTTACTCTTCATATGACTGTCAGTGTCTTATCCATAAGATGGGAATAATGATAGCCAAATGGCAGAATGTTAGGAGTTAGAAAACAATATCTACGCTCTAAGTAGCTAGAAAGGATTTCGTGAGAATCTAATTTGATGATAAATGTGAAAAGAGCATAATCAGATATTAACTGTTACTATTTTTATCCTTTTTACGCATAGCATATGCTACTGCCTTTAAAAACGTAGTTTGAAAATGAGGAAAATTAGTTTTGACATGATCAGGGACCCCTGTGAAAACCAGGACACCTTAGAACTAAGGGATAAACACCTTTCAGGGGAAATAAGTCAGCCATGCTAGCCTTTAGTCTTATGGGTTTAATAATCATGCTAGAAAATTAGGAGTTAAAAATGCTCCAGTCTTCAGGGGAATGGGATGAGATGCCACACCAGGAGATGGGAGGCTGGGTGAGTCAACTCAGCCTTCTGTGACTGCGGTCAGCAGAAATGCCAGCTCTGGAAATAACATTGGAGACTTTCCCACATGATAAAGGCAATTCCAGGTGGTGAGGGGGTAAATGTATACATAGAGTAGACTCAAATAATCCACCACCGTTACCTTTACCCTGTTATGCACACCCGCATGTGGAGACTTCAGATGGCAATGAGACACGTGATGCAGGAAGAAGCTTGAGGAAGGGCACAGGAGCTACTTGAAGCCCCAGCTCTGCATGAGATAAAATCAAGAGACGAATGACCAAGTGGATGTCATAAAAGCTGTTCCCCTTCGTTCTTTGATTGAGCCAGCCTGGGAGCTCTGTCACTGACGTGCTGTCTCCCTTCTGCCTCAGGTAGAAGCCACTTTCTTCTTTCCTTTGCTGGAACCAATCTGGGGTCTCTGTACCCTGAGTGCTTTCTCCCTTCTGGCTCCAGCAGAAGTCCCTTCATTAGGCCTGCCTGTGCTTAGGTTCTTTCTCTGTCCAGTTTTTGTTTCTACAACTGTGGATCAAAGAACCCAAGGTTGCTAACGATTTTATGGAGGCTAATCATTTTCCAACTAGTCAAATGGTGGAATTTGACTTCAAGCTACATATTCTGTCTCTTGGTTCAGTGATCTTTACATTGATTTTATTATTCCCAACTATTTTATAGTTTGGAAACCTTTTCCAGACTTTTTTGATGATATAAACTCTATCAAGCCTTGCATCAAACTATCAAGTGTATGGAACTATATGGTGGCATGTTGTGTATCACCAGGACCATCACTTAAATCAGGAGTCAGCCCATCAGTCTCCACCACCTGTTTTTGTAATGTGACCCAGTTACACTTGTTCATATATGTATTGTACGTGTCTGCTTTCACACTGTCATGGCAGGGTTGAATAGTTATCATAGAGACTATCAGCCAGGATAGCCTAAAATATTTATTATCTGGCCCTTAACAGAAAAAAAAGTTTGCTGACCTCTGAATTTTATCATCTCAAATATCACAGAACCAGTGCCTTCAAGTAGTGATATTCTATAGTTCATCACTTTGAATCACTTTGGCAGGTGCTCTTTGTAACAATTCACTCCCAGCTGCATCCAGGTTTAAAAATGAACCCCTTAACTCTCCCTTATTTCCACCCCCCAGGAGAAGCTTGGATTCCCTGAACACTGAAGACTTTTATTCCTAGAAGGTCTTTAAGACCTAACTTCAAATTGAAACAGCACAGAAGGCTTTTAGAAATCCTGCCCTTTGACATCCTTACTCAAGGGATGAGAAAAATAAGACCCACAGAAGGGAGGTCAGTCCCCTAAAGTTAGGTGCTTGTTGGTAGTTAGATTAGGACCCAGGGATCCTGACTTTCAGTGGTTAAGTTATCCTGCAAACTGAATTAAACTGAATTGTATTTCCCCACTTGAGGATGGCAGGTGTGAATTTTCATTCAGCTACTTAGTGCTGAAGAGGAAAAGATCACAGATACCTCTAGATCATGAGGTACTGTCCAGAAAGGTAACACTAGGGCCTGGGTTCTTAAAACCTCAATATACCCACCAATATCCCGTTGTTTTTCTAAGAAAAATGACAAACAAAAGAACAGGCTACATTGTTCAGTGTGGTCTGTTTAGCCCTGATTTCCCTCATGGATAGGGAGAGTGTTGGTGATTCTATCTGACCTGACATGGTGGAGGTCTCAGAAGCTCGGGCCAGGCTGTGACAGCTGTTACGTGGCACATGTGAGCACACCAGGGGGAGAAAGTTCAAGAGGGTGAGACTGGGTTATTTCTCTGGTTTCTGAGTGTCTTTGTGTTCTTTCTCTGCATAAAAAGCACAGTTTTTAAATTTATTGGTTCATCAGTTATGTGGATTTTACATAGTTCTGTAAGTGAGAAAAACCAAGTCTTGTGTTTGGGGCACCTGGGTCCGTTGGCTGAACTTACAGAATTCCATGACCCAGATTCTTATGTGAAGAACTTTGCCCCCAAATGCAATTAAGTTTGTCAATGCTTTCAATGGAAAATCCAGGCTAAAAACATCAAAGGTCCAACAGGCAGGCAGGTTAGCAGGAAAGGTCAGGGCAAGGACATGAATAAGAGAACAGTATAATTGGACAGGCGTTTGGTTTTTAAAACCAGTGAGACTAAACTTTTAGAAGAATTGAACTTTTGGGTGACACTGATGATAACTCACAGAACTGGGCATAGAATCTGATTTGTCTCTGCCTAGCATTCCTTCTCTGTTCTAGTGACGGCAGCAATGACCTCTTTCCTTTAGGGAAGTACTTCCTCCTTACCATGCAACTTGAATCACAGGGATTTTTTTTTTCTCCCCTGTGGTCACACATGTAGTTATGTGATCCAAGCCAGGCCAATTTACATCTTTAACACAGACGGTTGATGGGGCAGAGACCCCTGGTAGAAATGCATACCCCCAAATGTGCCCTGGGCCCAGTCTTCCCAAGTCTGTTTGCTTGGAAAAAAATTTTTGCTTGTCTTTAGTTTTATTTTATTTTATTTGCTTTGTTGTGTGTGTGCACTTGTTCATTGAGTATCATCTCAATTTATTTATTTAGTTTTTACTTAAGTTAGTAGTTTTCTGTTTCTGTTGTTTACAGAATGTTTAAGTAATACCAAGGGACAGAGAATTACTGGACCTAACATACATAATCTTATATATTTAACAAAACACCATGAGATATGTATTAATAGTTTTATTGCATGCATGAGGAAATTAGAGCTAATTTGCTATGGTTTATGCTGGTAACAAGGGAAAGAGCTAAGTTTGGAATTCAGTATTGTCATATCCTAAATCCATGAGTGCAGGATGAGGTTGAGGGCAGGTGCCAGCAATCTGGGTCTCAGAAAGCACCCAGGAACATTCTAGAGAAGCCAGGTGCTCTGTAAGGAACAGGAGCCCAGTATTAATACTGCCCTTTTCTTATTTCCTGGAAGCAGTATCTCTTCATATAGAAGGGTTAAGGTGCATTTCTCCACAGTCAAAAATCATTTTGCAACTGAGAAAACTGAGCTCCAGATATGTCAAATGGACTTCAACACATAGCAAGGTCAGATAATTCTAGGTCACATAGCAAGAGTTACCGTTAGTGCCAGATCAGGGATCAAGATCAGGATTCCTAATGCCCAGCCTTTCAAAGCTCTCACTGCCCTTGATTTCTTCTGGGTAAGATGACATATTATGATTTCCAAAAACAGTATAGTGGAATTGAACTAGATACACATCTAACTTTTGTGAGTTTAGGTTTAAACAGTTGTCAGCGAAAGCAGACAGGGACTGAAAAGTGGCAAAATTTTAATCCTGCCAGTGATTCCATCTGTTAGTCTGGCTGTGAGATGGGAAAGGTGAGTACAAGAATCACAGTGGGTTTTCATGTGTTTTATATTGATTTTTAACTAATCAAATTAGACCCTGAAGCACAGTTGATGTATTTCCATTGACCTCTCCCTCCCAACCTCTAGTTGTCTATTTCATAAAAGTTATGGAGGAAAAACTGATGATGTTGGTGGACTTCCTGCAGCTGGTGGTGCAATTTTCAAACAGATGTTTTCAAGGATGATTTGGACTATGGTTTTTATTTTCTCAGTGTACTGATTTTAGAATTTCAGTCCCATATAAGTTGCATCTCCAATTCTTACTGTAGTGGAGGCAGTAAAATACAATGCAAGCGTAGCAGGCATCGTCTCTTTGTTGAGAATAATCCATATTCATATGCTGGTTGCATGGGTGATTCTGAACAATCCTTCATTTCCTCAGATTATAGGAGAATTTGGGATAATTTCCTATCTACATTAAATATTTAAATGCTGTCTATTAATGTCGTTATTAGCACTATTTAAGGAAATTTTAGTGCTGGTGGTGCAGGTGCTGCCGTAAGTCAGAGAGGGAGGGATCCCCAGCTCTAGAGTTCAGGGATGGAGGGTGTGACTCTGATATCAAGTTACAGATCTAGATCTCTGAGTGTGATAATATAGGTATCATCTTCTATTTCTGTGTCACTTATTTATCTATCACCTTTTTGCATTAAAAAACCATCTAAACTCTTAATGACTTATAAGTGTGTGTATAAGTATATATTTAGCCCGCAAGTCTGTGGGTCAGTGGCAGTTCTGGTCCTCAGTGGGTTCATTCTTTATCTATGTTAACTGTGGGCTGGAAAAGCTAATCTTAACTGGGCTCTCTTACACATATGTCAATCAACTGTAGGCTCCTCAAGACAGTTTTGGCTTGTACAGTTGAACTTTCCTCCAACAGGTGAGCTCAGGTTAGTTCATAGGGGGTTGGTGGCAAGGTTCCTTAAAAAACAGGGAAACAGATCTTGCGTCCCCGCGTGTGTGCGCCTAATCTCAGCTGGTCTGCCAGAGACCCCCTGAGCACCAGCCCTAGTCCCCCATGAGGCCCCATTTCTGCTCCGACTAGATGAAAGAAACTATCATGAACCAGGAAAAACTTGCCCAACTGCAGGCACAAGTGCGCATTGGTGGGAAAGGAACTGCTCGCAGAAAGAAGGTGGTTCATAGAACAGCTACAGCAGATGATAAAAAACTTCAGTTCTCCTTAAAGAAGTTAGGGGTAAACAATATCTCTGGTATTGAAGAGATGAATATGTTTACAAACTAAGGAACAGTGATTCACTTTAACAACCCTAGTTCAGGCATCTCTGGCAGCAAACACTTGCACCATTACAGGCCATGCTGAGACAAAGCAACTGACAGAAATGCTTCCCAGCATCTTAAACCAACTTGGAGCAGTCTGACTAGTTTAAGGAGACTGGTTGAACCTCTGTCCAAACAATCTGTGGATGGAAAAGCACCACTTGCTACTGGAGAGGATAATGATGATGAAGTTCCAGATCTTGTGGAGAATTTTGATAAGGCTTCTAAGAATGAGACAAAGTGAACTGATCAACTTCTGAAGAAGATAAACTTGAAGTTACTGGGGCTGCTATTTTATATTGACAGCTTTTAAAAGTTGTTTTGTTTATGGATCTGATAAAGTCTAGGTCTCTAATATTTTTAAGACCAAGCCCCTTGGACACTGCAGCTCTTTTCAGTTTTTGCTTATACACAATTTATTCTTTGCAGCTAATTAAGCTGAAGAAGCCTGGGAATAAAGTTTGAAACAAAGGTTAATAAAGTTCTTTGCCTAGTAAAAAAAAAAAAAAGGAAAAACAGGGAAGCACATAGTTCCTCCTGGAACTGAGGCTCAGAATTTGCACCATATCACTTTCTCCATATTCTATTGTCCAAAGCAAATCATAACAAGCCTTAGATTTAAGGGCGAAAAAGAGATTCATTTTGATGAGATATACTACCAAGTTATATTTTTAAGGAGCATGGATACAATGAGAAACATAACTGGAGACTTTTTTAATCAAGTTTTTATAACTTTAGATACCTTGGTTTGAGTCAGTGGGGTTTCTGCAGACAAATATCTTCCATGGAGATAATTCAGGCTTTCCAGCAGCTCAATGGGGACTGACACAGACATCCCACCAGGATTCCCCTGACTCTATTTGATTCTGACAAGATCCTGGCATCGAGATAAGATTTTTTAAGAGAGTTCTGGTCTTGTCAGAACTGGACCTGGAGAGGCAAACATTTGTTTTAGATTTAGAATAAAATACTCTGCCTATTTGTTTATAAAATTGTGGCCATCTGGACATGACTTGAATTTGCAAATGCATTTGTCAATTAGGATTTCTCAAAAATGCAATTGCTGCCCCAAATAATGAGAGAATGATCTTTCCTTCATGGTGGTCAGAAGAGAACATAGACACGTATATGGCAGAGCATGCGATGTTTCATGGCTGTGGTATCATGCTTTATTCTTTTCCTTAGAAAAGGTAGGAGTGGTGGCTGTGGTAGTGGTGGTGGTCATGGCAATGGCCTTGGTGAGTGAATAAAGAAACAGTGTTCAGCAAATGGTCTCTGGACAGAACGGTAGCTCACCATCCCAGGGAGCCACAGAGGGGTCCTACATGTTCTTGTGGTTGCTCCCGGGGGTGGTGCAGGGGCTGCTGTTAGTGAGAAGAGGAGGAATCCACAACTTTAGAGTTCAGGAGTGGAGGGTGTGTCTCTCTGATACCGTGTTACAGAATCACTGAGGGCATAACGGAATACAAACTATACTACTGTCGCACACAGGGGTGGAAAATGCAGTTTGGAACCCTGTCTTCTGTTTTGTTCCTGTATTTTAAAATTTCATGATATATATACAGAAATCTACAAAGATCACAAAATTCAACTTGGTAAATTTTCTTTGTATGAACTCACTGTACAACCAGCACCTACACCAAGAAAATACAAAACATGAAGAAGGGCCACAAAATCCCCTCTTGTGCATCTCCCAGTCACTGTTACTTCTCAAAATTAACCACTGTACTGCTTTCTAACAGCATAATCAGTTTTGCCCATGTTTCTATAGCATTGTCTTTCTCTGTCTCCCAGCTTCTTTCACTCAGCATAATGATTTTGATATTGAGCCAAAGTGTTTAATTCTATCAGTAGTAATTTCCTTTTCATTTCTTTCTTTTTTTCTTTTTTTTAATTGTAAACAAATGGGGTACAACTTGTTTCTCTGGTTGTACATGAAGTAGAGACATACCATTTGTGTGATCATACATTTACATAGAGTAATGATGTTTGACTTATTCTGTTATTTTTCCTTCCCTCCACCCCTCCCACCCCTCTTTTTCCTCTGTATAGTCCCTCCTTCCTCCATTCTTGCCTCCTTTCCACCCTCCATTATGTGTCATCATCCGCTTATCAGCAAGATCATTTGTCCTTTGGATTTTTGAGATTGGCTTATCTCACTTTGCATGATATTCTCTAACTTCATCCATTTGCTTGCAAATGCTATAATTTTATTCTTCTTTATGGCTGAGTAATATTCCATTGTGTGTGTGGAATATTTTCTTTCTTTATCCATTCTTTCTTTTTAAAGAAAGTTTCTTTCTTTATCCATTCATTAATTGAAGGGCATCTAGGTTGGTTCCACAATCTGGCTATTATGAATTGAGCCACTATGAACATTGATGTGGCTGCATCACTGTAGTATGTTGATTTTAAGTCCTTTGGGTATAGGCCGAGGAGTGGGATAGCTGGGTCAAATGGTAGGTTCATTCCAAGTTTTCTAAGGAATCTCCACACTGCTTTCCAGAGTGGCTGCACTAATTTGCAACCCCACCAGCAATTTATGAGTGTACCTTTTCCCTCACATCCTCTCCAACACCTATTGTTGCTTGTATTCTTGATAATTGCCATTCTAATTGGGGTGAGATGGAATCTTAGGATAGTTTTGATTTGCATTTCTCTTATTACTAGAGATGTTGAATATTTTTTCAAATATCTGTTGATTGATTGTAGATCTTCTTTTGTGAAGTGTCTGTTCATTTCCTTAGCCCATTCATTGACTAGTATTCCATTGTATTGGATAATTCATTTGTTTTCCATTCATGTATGGATGGCTTTTGGAGTTGTTCCCTGGTTTGGTCCACCATAATTAAGCTACTGTGAACATTTGACATGCAAATGTGCCTGAATATATATATATACACATAGTTTTTTGTGGATCAAGTGGACTTTATGGCAGGTACAGATGTAATATTTGAAGAAATGGCAAAATTTTTTACAAAATAATTATGTTATTTTACATTCCAAACAAAAAAGTGTGAGAATTTCAGTTGCTCCACATCCTTGTCAGTATTTTATACAGTAATTCTGATTTTAGACATTAAGAAATGTGCATAGGAGTATGTTCTATTGTGTCTTAAGTTACATTTTTTCTGTTGGCTAATGATATCAAGCATCTCTTTATGTGCTTACTAGGCATTTTATTTTTATATCTTCTTGAGAAAATGTCTAATTATTTTATTTTCCTGTTAGTGCATGTGTTTTTTATTATTGAGCTGTGATAATTCTGTTTTCTGGATATAAGTCTTTGATATTTGTGTTTCAAGTGTCTTCTTCCAGTCAGTGACTTTTCCCCCTTTTCTTGGTGACTTCTAAAGAAGAAAGGTTTTTCATTTTCACAAATTCCAATTCATCAGTTTTAGTGTTTTATGTGTTGTGTTTCCTATGTCAAAACTCTTGTCTATTTCAAAGGGTATCATGAAGATACCCTTTTTCCTATAGTGTTAGAGTTTTAGTGGCTGGGGTTGTAGCTCAATGGTAGAGTACTAACCTAGAGTTTGAGGCTTTACATTTAGATTTATGATTCATTTTGAATAAATTTGATTTATGTTGAAAGATAAGAATCAATTTTCATTTTTCCCAACATGGATTTGTGGAGGAGATTTTCCTTTTTTCTTCAACCTTAGAAATGTCAAAAATTAATTAAGAAAATATACACAGGCCAACTTCTAGACTTTTGTGATCCATTAACATGGATCACCTATGACAAATTATTTTAATTACTATAGCTTTGTAAGTTCTGAGAGCAGAATAATTCTCCACGTTTTCTCTTTTCTTTAAAAAATGTTTGAAATGCTGAGAACTTTGAATCTCCACATAAATTTTAGAGTTAGGCTGTTAATTTCTACAAAAATCCTTCAGGAGATTTATTTGGGATCATGTTAGTCTACATATCAATTGAACGAGAATTGTCAACTTAACAATATGAGTCTTCCAATCCATGAGCTTGACATATCTTTCTATTAACTTAGGTCTTCCTTAATTTTTCTCTCCATGTTTTGTGGTTTCAAGTATCAAGATACTGGATGCCCTTTTTATAATTATTCCTAGGTATTTTATATTGTTTGACACTACAGCAAATAGAATTTTTAAAATTTCATTTTGCAATTGTTTATATCCAGATTAGAAAATATATTTAAAATAGAAACCTTGCATTTTACAACCCTGATGAACATTTTTCATTGGTTCTAATAGTTGTTTTCTAGGTACTTGGGGATTTTCTATGTAAATAATCATACCATCTGCAAACAGGGGCACTTTTTTTTTCTTTCTAATTTTGTATACCTTTTTGTTTTTTTCTCACCTTATTATAATGGCTAGTAGAATATAGAGAAGTGATAAAAATGGTCATTCCTGGACAAAATAATTTTTGTGTTTACTCTTATGTATAATGTTAGTTGTGGTTTTTCATATGTGGCATTTATTATATAATACTTTCCAGTTCATTCAGAACTTTATCATAAATAGATAAGTATTTTCATATTCCTTTCTGCATGTGTGGAAATTTATTTTTTTTTTTACACTTAAGTAGATTTTATTGAATTTGAAGAAAGTTTTTTTTAATTTAATCTTTTTTTTATTAAAAATCATAAATTTACATAGGGCAATGTTGTTTGATTCATTATTTTTTTTCCCTTCCCCCCCACCCCTCCCACCCCTCTTTTCCCTCTATACAGTCCTTCCTTCCTCCATTCTTACCACCCTCCTTATCCCTATCCCTAAACCTAACCCTAACCCTAACACTAATCCCTCCTACCCCCCATTATATGTCCTCATCCGCTTATCAGCGAGATCATTCGTCCTTTAGTTTTTTGAGATTGGCTTATCTCACTTAGCATGATATCCTCCAATTTCATCCATTTGCTGCAAATGTCATTATTCTTTTAATGTAGTGAATTACATTGACTTTTTAATGTTAAGCTAACCTGGATTCTTGGTATCAATCTGACTTTGTCATTATCCCTTTTACATATTGTTGGGTTTGAGTTGCTAAAAGTTGCTTAAGAATTTTGCATTTATGTACACAAAGGATATTATTCTGTAATTTTCTTTACTGCTAATCATTGTTAAAGTTTAATATTAACATTATAAAATTCCTCCTCTGCTAAGTTTTGAAACATTTGAATGATATTGATGATATTTCTTTATGATTACTTGATATGACTCATATCATAGATATACCTTCTGGGCTTGGAGTTTTCTTTTGAGTGATTTTTTATGTGAAATTTACATTCTAAAGTGTATATATATTCAATTATTCACATTTTCTCTTTTCTTGTGTCTTGTGCTTTTCACTTAAGTTGTTGAATTGTTAACATAAAGGCACAAAATTATAACATTTTACTTTTTTTTTTTTTTTTTTTTTTTTGTGGTGCTGGGAATCTAAACCAGGACTGGGTGCTTGCTAGGTAAGCACTCGACCACTGAACTGCATCCCCAGCCCTAAACTGTGACATTCTATTATTAACCTTTCAATATTTGTGGTGATAACCTCCTTTCATTCTTATTACTAATTATTTGTATTATTGCTCTTATATATTGATCTGTCTAGCTAAAAGTTTCTCAATTTTATAAATAATCTCAAAAGTTTTAGCTTCTAAATTTTTCCTGTTCATTTTTATTTCACTAAAGTTTTAAGGCAAAACATCATATTACTGGCTTTAGAGCATTCTTTTTTTTAAGTCATTTAAAGTTATAAATTCTCCTCCAAGTTTTCATTTAGTATTGTCTCATACATTTTGATGTGTTGTATGTGAAGGTTAATTTTATACATCAAATTAGTTGGGCTATGATACCCAGTTGTTGGGTCAAACACTGGTCTAGACATTCCTGTGGAGGTGTTTGTGCATGTAATTAACCTTTACCATCAGACTGGAAATAACCTAGGTTGCCCTCTATGATTTGGATGGTCATCATATAGTCAGTTGAAATGCTTAAAAGCCAAAACTGAGGTTTCCCTAAAAAGAAGGAATTCTTCTTCAAGATTTCAAAGAACATGAGTTTCTAGTCTCTGCCTTCCCCTGCAGATTTCGGACGCAAGATGGCAACAGGAACCTTTACCTTCAAGTTCCAAACTGTCAGCCTGACCTGCAAAGTTTAGACTTGCCATCTCCCACAATTATATAAGCCAAGTCATTAAACTCTGTCCCCTCCTTCCCTTTTTCCTTCCCTCCCTCTCAATATACATCATATTGGTTCTATTTCTCTGGCGAATCCTAATACAGTTGTATTTTTGTTTTCATTCTATTGAAAACATTTTCTAACTTCTTTTTATTTGTTCTTTTATCAACAAATAATTAGAAATACAATGTTTAAATTCTATATATTTAGGCTCTTCCTGGATATATTTTTATTAATTTTTAAGTTGAATTCTATTGTATTCAGAGGATGTACTTGGTAATATTTCAGTGTTTTAACATTATTGTGATTTATTTTATGGCTGAACATATGGTCGATCTTGGAGAAGGTACCGTAAGAAGTTGAAAAATTATGCATTCTGCTTTGGTTGGATGTTGTGTTGTATGAATGTCAATTAGGTTGAGGTAGTTGAAGGTGTTCAGATATCTATGTCTTTCCTGATATTTTAATGTCAGTTCTCCATCAATTATTGAAAAAAAATGATTTTTAAAACCTTCTAAGTGTAATTGTGTGGTGGTCTAACTCTCTCTTTAATTCTTCAGTTTGGGGCACATGCAGTTTGAAGTACTGTTATTAAGTGAAAACAACATCCTGATGATTGTCTTATCATTATGGAATCTTCTCAGGAAATACTCTTTGTCATAAAGTTTATGTCTTCTGCTATTTTAAGATTTTTCTTCTGATAGAAAAATAGTCATTCTAGCTTTTTGTTCTTTGAACCCAGGGGTACTTAACCACTGAATCACATTCCCAGCCTCTTCTATTTTTTATTTTGATACAGGGCCATGCTAAATAGCTCAAGCTGGTTTTGAATTTCTGATCATCTTGCCTAAGCCTCCATTCTAGCTTTCAAATGCTTACTGTTTGCAAGATGTTTACTGCCCCACCTTTCCTTTCAATCGATCTTTGCCTTTATGTGTAGTATGTCCTTTTAGGGCAACATATGGTAAAGTCTTGCTTTTTCAAAACTCTGCTCTGTTACTATCTTTTAACTGGAGTTTTCTGTAAATCATTAACATTTATTATGGCTAGTGACATGGTTGGATTGAAGTCTATGATTTTATTCATTTTTTGTTTGCTAACTTTTGACTTTTGTTCCATTTTCCTTCTTCCCTGCCCCTTTTTGATTATTTGGATATATTTTAGTATTCAATTTAGTTTATCTATTTAGTTTATTTATTAGATGTTTGGTTATATAGATTTATATTATTTTTAGCATTTTCTGTAAAGAATGCACTAGATGTCCAATATCTCACTTCCTTTTTTTAAATTTAGTATTGTACCGCTTTAAGTAAAATATAGACTCCTTGCACTCCTACAGGTACATTTACCATGACTCACTAACTTTTTTTTTATTTTTATTTTTTATAAAGGAGGAAGATTTTATTTGAGGGCTCACGGTTTCAGAGATCTTAGTCCATAGAAGGCTGGCTCCATTCCTCAGGACTTGAGGTGAGGCTGAGCATCATGGTGGAGAACGTGGCTCACATCACATGATCAGGAAGCGGAGAGCATGACTCACTGACTTTTATGTCCTGGTCGCCATGTCACTTTCATGATTATCCCATGAGACAATGTTATGGTTTTGACTTTGAATACTAACACGTTTTAAACAACTTAGGAGGAAAAACAGGTGTTTATATTTATGCAGATTTTGACCATTTTTCTTGCTCATTCTTTTTTTTCCAGGTGGGGGTACCAGGGATTGAACTCAGGGACACTCTGTCACTGAGCCACATCCTCAGCCCTATTTTATATTTTATTTACAGACAGGGTCTCACTGAGTTGCTTAGCACTTCACTTTTTGCTGAGGCTGGCTTTGAACTCATGATCCTCCTGTCTCAGCCACTGTCAGAGCCACTGGGATTACAGGCCTTGCATGGCCTCTTGCTTTTTCTTCATCCCCGAAGATTTCAATTTTCCTCAGGCGTCCTTTCCTTTCAAGCTGGAGAGTATTCTTCATCTTTTAGCAATTCTTTTAGAATAGGTTTCTTGGTGACCAATGCTAAATATTTCCTTGCTTGTTAATGTTTACTTGTGTCTTCATTCCTAAAAGATATTTTCACTGTATATAATATTCTGGATTAACAATTCTTTTCTTCCAGCACTTTAGAGATGTAGTTCTGCTGTCCTCTGGTCTCTGCTAAGAATTCTGCAGTCACTTGAATTATCCTTCCTCTGCATATAATGCATGCTCTCCTCTAGCTATCATAAGAAGTTTTTTTTTTTTTTTCTTTTTCTTTTTCTTTTTCTTTTTCTGTGGCTTTTTTCACTTTAGAGTCCAGCTGTGATTATTTTTTAATTCATCCTACTTGGGGTTCACTAAACTTTTTAAATTTGTATATTTTTTTCTCTTTCATAAACTTTTGGAAGTTTGGGAGCATTATTTATTCAAAATTTTTTTTCTGTTTGAATCTTTTACTCCTCACTTTTTAGAACTCCAATGACAGCACTTTTAGACCTTTAGACATTGTCCCATAGAACTTCTGAGACTGCTAATTTTTTTCAATATTGTTTCTCTATGCTTCATATTCAGTAATTTCTGTTTCTCTACACTTAAACTCACCAGTTTTCTCTTTCATCTCCAGCTACTGGATGAACTGGTAAATTTTTAGTTCAGATATTATACTTTTGAAGTCTAAAGTTCTCCTTTAGTTCTTGTCATAGTTTCCATTTCTCTGGAAAGAACTTTTATCTCATCACTCTTTTCAAGTTATTTTTCACTCATTTCAGCTAGTTATAACAGCTGGTTTAAAAACCTTGGATAATTCCAACATCTGCGTCATCTTGGGTTGGCTTTTATTAACTATCTTTTCCAATGATTATTGGTCAAAATTTTTTATTGTTCTTTACTTATTCAACAGTTTGGGGGGCTGGGGTTGTGGCTCAGTGGTAGAGTGCTTGCCTACCATGTTTCAAGCACTGGGTTTGATTCTCAGCATCATATTAAAAAAAATTGGGAACATTTGATTTCAGACTAGAAGTGATACTGACCATTACCTTCCATGAGTTCTGCTTTCCCAGATGTTGAAGTTTAACATCAGAGAAGTGCTGAGGCAAGCGTATCAAGGAAGAAATTTTATTCAAAGAATAGTAACACAGACATCTCCCCGGAGGAAGAAGGGGACCCAGAGTTGGACTCCATGGGAGGAGAATTTCCTGTCCCTTTTATATATCTTAAACAGTTTTTGTTCTCCTGTGCTCTTCTCTCTTATCTCATTTCTCCCCCCTATCCTGGGAGATGCTGGTGGGGGTGGCCAGAAGGTGAGAGCAGGTGGGCAGGAAGGGCCAAGGTGGAGTGACCTGGGCAGGAAAGGATGGCAGTCCAGGAGGCATCAGTTAGCATCTCCCTGTCTGCTCAGGAGTTGCTTCATTAGCAACCTTTTGGGAGGGGCAGGACAGGCAGACAGATGATCTTGGTAATCAAAGGGCTCTGGAGGCCTTAACATTCCTATCTCCCAGGGCTGGTCTCCAACTTCCTGACCCAAACTGGCCTCCATTTTCTCAATCTCACCGGATTACCTACCTACACTAACTGCCTGTCTTTAATTCTTGCTTCAGAAGTTCCGTCTTTCCTTCTATGAATAGTATTTCTTATTTCAGTTCAGTTCTCCAAATTTTTGCAATACTTCTTTGATCTACCTAAAAAAATGCATCCTTTTAGGGGCGAGCCCAAGATTTAGGCAGATTCGTGCTCAAAATAGGGGATCCCCCAGCCCCCTCTCTCCTGTCAGACCTCTCCTACACTTTACAGCTTAATGAGCTCGCTATTGCTTTGTTCTCTGGTGAAAGTCAAGGTTTCTCTCAGTTTTTGCCATGAATGCCTCTGATCTGCAGAGGAGCTCAGTAATTTGGGTCTGCCCTGAAGAAACTGAACCCCAAACAGGTCATATCTCCCAGTTTTGCTTCCTGTGAACCATGCATTTGATTTTGTTTACTTTTTTAGGGTTCTAAAGTAGTTGATTTTAGTGTTTGTTTATTAATTTTAATGAAGAAAAGAACTGGACTCTGAAGGACTTACATTACTCTAATGAAGCCATAATTCTATCATGTTCATTTTAATTTCTTTCTTAACCCATCAATTATTATTTGGACACACATTGCTTAATTTCTAGGCATTTGGGGAATTTTTTGATTAACTATTTTGATGTTGTTGTTACTGACCACTAGCTTCACTCCATTTTGATCAGAGAACATACTAAGAGTAATTTTAATTTTTTTTTTGAATTTTGTTGAGGATTTTTTATGGTCAAACATATGAGTCACTTTGGGAAAATGTTCCACTTTCATTTGAAATTAATGTAAATAATGCCTTTGTTGGGTATGCACACCACACACACATCCACATCCACTTAGTTAATTTTTTTCCCATATATCTATAGCAAAAGCTGTGCTAAATACTCAAATCATAATCATGAATTTGTCTTTCATTATATTTTGGTTACACTTTGCTTTATACATTTTGTGTCAATATTAATGAGTGGATATATGTTGGATTAGCTCCTTTATCATTATGAAATGCCCCCTTTTACCTCTTTTAATACTTTCTGCTTTAAAGTCCTATTTGACATTTGTATAGTTATACCAGCTTGCATTTAGTTGATTCTATATGTTGTATCTTTTAGATGTTACTCTAGAGATCACAGTGTTTATCCTTGATTTAATGCAGTATGATTTTTTGACTTTAATTAGTCCCACAAAAGTGATAGAACCTTAGATTCTGTAGCTCTATCCTCTCACCTTTTGCATTATTGTCATATACATATATTTTAGAATGAATGTAGTTGTTAGGTTATGATGCCAAGTATTCTGGATTGTCTACTTAGAAATCTGTAGTAAATTGTATTATTGTTCCAAAATGTTTGCTCTTTTATCCAGAAAAGATGCTTATCTATCCATGTCCTTTGCCAAGGAAATTGCAATTTTCCTTTTAGAGAAATACACCTGTTTCACATGGATGTGGATCTTGGTCATGTGACTTGCTTTTGCCAATGGGATGTGAGCATATATCATTTATGTCATATTCAGGCAGAATCATGTGGTTTGACTTTTTTCTTTGCCCAAAGAATCATATGTCCCAGAAAAATTCTACTTATTTAACCTATAACCAGAAGGAAAAGAGCCTCAGTTGACCTTCAGCTGCAATTAATGTTTGTTGTAACTCACTGAGATTCTGGAGTTGTTGACGCATGTAGTGAAAAGGTATTGTTTGTAGACTTGGAGAGTCACTTTTTCAGGATCTGGCTTTTATTTCTGCAAGTTTCAGAAACCTAACCTTCAAGACACAATGAAAATTAATCCACTGCTGAGGGACAGACTTTCAAATCCATAACCTTGCTATAAAAGATCAGACAATCATTTTATTAATTTATTTGAAGAAATATAATCTGTAAGAACTAAGAAATTTAAGCCACCATAGATAGCTTCTTATTTCTCTACAGTAAAATCTACAGGAATACCAAGGCATAATTGGAAGATTGCATAGCATAATGTGGTCAACTGAATAACTCCCAAAGACTTCAATCTCCTCATTCCTGAAACTGTATTACTTTACTTGTCAAAAGAGACTTTTCAGATGTGATTAAGATCTTCAGAATGTGAGATTTCTACCTAATTTATTGAGGTGGGTTTGATGTAATCACAGGGTTCTTGTAAGAGGGGCAGGAGATCAAATTAGCAAAGGGCAATGTGAAACAAAAGCAAAGATTGGGCTGTAGTGACTACCACCCAATAAATGCTGGCAGCCAACAGAAGCCAGAAGAGGCAAAGAAAGAACTCTCCTATGGAGCCACCAGAAAAAAAAAAAAAAAAAGTCTATTGCTCTTTTAATTTTATTCTGATTTTATACAGATTTCCAGAGCTATAACATAATCAATTTATGTTAGAGACTCCTAATTTGTGGAAATTTAGAGTAATCAAAAACTATACATATGAGATAAAAAAGGAAAGTCAGAGGAGTAAAATAGTCAACAGAATTAGCCCTGGATAGTTTGATTCATCCACATAATAATAGGGATGAATAATTAAAGACCACTGCATAAAACTGCATAAAATGTGAGTGCACTACTTTCATCTGACTTTGTGAAGTCCTTTTAAATTCTACTTTGGCAGATCTATCCATTTCTAATTATCATGATCTTTCCCTAAATGTCTACTGTATTCATATAGGTATCAAGTAAGTTCTGCTTTTATGAGAATACTTCTATCTTTGTGGGTTTGATTTTGTATAATTTTATTTTGATCTACTCTCTCTTGATTTAAAATTTTACTCTCAGTGGTCAAACTAATTCCCATTCTTTCCAAGTGATTTGATGGGCCCCTATTCTGGACTCCACACATCCAGGATACTTTACCAAGTCAGATGTTTATATTTAAAAAAAGAAAACATTTATTGAACTGCAAAATATCTTATTCATTGTGTAAAATGGAAAACTTGGTCCCTAATTGCTCTCTAGGTAATATTTATGCAGATAGTAAACATTTATTTGGTTAAATATGAAGATCTATTTTTCCTTATTTTTTATTGTTACAAAGTAATACATTTTACAATAAAGATAAAACAAAAATTTTCTGTTGTTCCTTAGTTTTACAATTGCAACATCTTTCTTATTTTTGTGATAATTTAATCTTTTGACACATAAAAATTGCATATATGTAAGGTTGACACTTGATGTGTTGGTATACATTGTGAGAGGATCACTGCATTCCAGCTATCATTTTTTTTTGTATCTTAAATGAGGAGAAATTACAACAAAAATTTTAAGCATATAATGTCATATATTCAATTCCATAACTTTCAACTGTTGCACAATGGAGTGTTAAAAATGTTATAAAACACAAGTTCCTATGAATATTTACTAGAAATGGCTGATAAAATAATTATACTGACAATGCTAAAGCTCTATAGTTTGTGTGTATGTGTGTGTGTGTGTTCATTAGTATCCAAAAGTAGACTCAATTGCTTCATTTTATTGGTAATTTTTTACATTTCTTTGTATATTCTCTGAATTATAATTGTGTTCTTTTCAAAATGTAATTGCGTTTTTAAACATTTTTTTTTTTTTTAAGAGTGTAGGTGAAAGGTCTTTTAAGCAGAGGGTTTCCAACTCTGGTAAAACTGTGAGGAAAAGAAGCAGAAGAACTTTGGGGTATGTTAAAGAGTATTCATGAAGAGGAAGGTAAACTGTCAGGTGATTGGCTGAAGGGTCTTTTAGTAATAACTTCTGATTATGAGAAGCAGTCTCAGTTAGGAGATTGGAAAAGAGGATTTAAAAAATAGAGACTGGACCTCAGAAGGAAAAATTGCAATTGGAGAGGGACTATATTTATTTGTTGATTTATTTTTTAGAAACAGGGCAAAGAGGACGAAATATAGAGGTAAGTAGTGCAACATAAAGTCAGATTCTGGGTCCAGTACCATGGAGAGCACCTGGGAGAGGTTGGGAGAAACCTGAGCTAAATGCTATGGGTGTTTCAGGGAGAGGTGTTGGAACTGGCTTAGAAGAGTCAAAACTCCCAAGAGAAGATTTCAAACTACAGTAGTAAGTTTTCTATCAGTGAAGCAAATATTATTTGCAATGTACAGTAACTGGACCATGGATTCTTAGACAGAGGTTCAGAAACAGGTATCCGTGAATAGACTAGAAAATGTCGTTTCCTGAAACAGTTTACAAAATATGTGCAAGTGTGTTTGTAGAATTTTCTAAGGGTTGATATTCAATAGCTTAGATAAAATTTTCACAGGACTCAAAATCTCCATACTAAGATTGCCAATTCTAGGCTCAGAGGTAGCTTGTATATTGCACAAAGGCAGCATTAGTGTATTAAAAGGTATGTGATTAGGGTTGGGCTGGTGCTTGGTGGCAGTCCAAGAAGGTTAGCACCTTTAAAAAACTAAATTCAATTCCAGCATTTAGAAACCACATGCCCACAGCAGGCATTTAAATTATAACTGAATTGTGCCAACTCAGTTCATTGAATCAGTATAGAAATACATTGAATTGTATAGAAATACAACAGAAAAGCCATATTAAAATTATAGATCTGTGAGGTGGTCTGGAGTGGTACCTTGGAATCTATAATTTTATAAATTTCCTGTGATGTGCTACTCAAAGGGGAAAGAATAGGGGCATTAACATCACTTGGGAACTTGTTAGAAATACAAAATCTGTGAATCATCTCTAAACCCAAACCTACTGACTCAGAATCTACATTTTGACATAAATCTTAGGTGCTTTGTATGTATACTAATGCTCGTGAAAAAGTATGAATTAAAGTTTTAGAAGTAATTCAGAAAGTTCTAAGAACTCTTAGCCTAAAAGTTTTGTCTTTCTTACTTCTCAGCGATATAAAGGAATACTAAAATTAGTGTAATATGAATCTTTTATTAGGTATTGTTATTGTCTCCAAGCATTTTATACATATATTTAAAATATAGCTTTTAAATGAAGTAACTTTATATATTAGTTAAGGTCCTCCTAAGAGGTGAATATACACATTTAAATGCTACTAGATGCAAACCTGGAAAAAAAAAAAAAGAAACAATTTGATAAACATAGTTTTCTATTATGAGAACTGCATTAATCTATTTATGAAAAAAACTTTGGAATTTCACTTGATTCTCTTAGAAGCAACTTGAACCTTCAAAACACACACCTCTATCTGTGATAGAAGAAGACTGTACATCTATCCCCTGGGCATTGAACAAGATCTTCTCCAATTACCAAATACAGGGGAAAAGAAAACATATTTCTGCATGGACTTCTCCCACTCAGATATAGCTGAAGGATTTTTCTTTTTTGTTATCCTGCTCCATTCAAAAAGCATCTTGGTACTTCAGCTGTCTTTTTTGTTTTTTTCATAGTTAGATCAGAAAATCCACAGGAAGATGGAGCACATACCTCCTTGTCACACACTCTTCAAATCAGAATATGATGAACTGGTTCAATTCTCCTTTAAGAAAAAAAGCTACAGTTTCCCCTCTCTCCTCTCATCCTCTTTGCTTCCTCACTCATTTTTAGTGAACGACAAATAAAAAATGGATTGATTTAACCACCCTCTGTGTGTTGTAACCTGTGCCTCCTTTCTGCAGCAATTTCAACACTGCTGCTTAGTAGAGACCTCCCCCTTTTCAGAACATTTGGAGGAAAACAGCTTTTAAATATAACCTTCCACAGTGGTTCCTGTGCAGCTGCTCATCCAAGCTGCTCTGCAACTCAGTCACTGCACCCACCAGAAGAAATATGACTTCTTAGCTACAAATTAATTGGAAATTGGATAGAGCTATTTATAAAAGAGAGTAGATTCCTTTCTAATTCCTTTAAATTGTTTTCTTTACTTAAACAATGTAACCTTTAGTAACTGTGATCGGTGGAATAATGCTCTCCACAAGGGTGTCGATGCCTTAACTCCCAGAGCCTGTAAATGTGTTACCTTGCAGAACAAGAGAGATTCTACTGATGTGTTAAAGATTATGATCTGGAGATGGGGAGATGGTCCTGGATTATCCAAGTAGGTCCAAAGTAGTTGCAAGGGCCTTTATAAAAGTGGAGCAAGAGGACCAAACTCAGTAGCAGACCTAAAGACAGAAGCAAGAGTTAGGAGTGATGTGAAGGAGGAGCTACTAGCCAAAGAATGCAGGAGGACTTTGGAATCTGTAAAGGCAGGAAAACATATTTTCCATTAGTCTCCAGAAGGAACCAGCCTTGCTGACATCTAAACTTTAGCCCACTGAGACCGATTTTACACTATGACCTCCAGCAATATAGAATAATAAGTTGGTGTTGTTTTAAGCTGTTAAGTGTGTGGCAACATTTTTAAGAGGCAGGAAAACTCTTGTAGTTATCTGAGTATTTAATTAGTTATCTAGTGTTTTACTATTTATTCTACAATGCTATACAATTTTTTAAATTAAACATGGCTGTATTATGTATACTGCTCTTTCAAGATAATCAGTTTTATTCCCCTTAAAAAGATCTTGCAGGGTTCAATACCCTAAGTGACACCATCATCAACCTGATGAATGTTTAGAAGGAGGTACCCAATCTTGTATGGCAATGAGTAGATTAAGATTTAGTATTAAAAAAAAAAAAAAGATTTAGTATGAGTTAACTGTGCCTCACTTCTGCATCTGGAGCAGAGCTTGACATTTGCATGGCAATTTTTCAGTGGCATTAGTTTTACCATTTGCTTTTGGGAGTCAAGTGTTTACACAAATCCTAATTTTGCCACTTTTTTATTTTTAACTTTAGATATGAACTTTTCTAAGATTTGGATTTCTTACATGTAAACTGGGATCACAAGGTATTATGAAAATTATCTTAAATGAAAATAAATGCAAGCATTTAGCATAATGTTCACTATGTAGTAATTGCTGCCTACTCAGTAAATGGTATTTGTTGGTTGGTTACGATTGCAGTAGACTTGGACATGGTGCACTGATGTTTGTTCATTATGATTACCTCTGACATACTGTCATGTATAATACCTAGTAATTTAGGTAATAAGAAATCTGATATCAATCAATCAACTGGCTAACAAGAATAATCATAAGGGTGTAGAGAAAAAGTGTCTAAGGGGCAATTATTCTCACTTAAAAACCCAGTGTTATCCTGGGAATGGAATGTGTATCCAGCTGTTCTACATGTAACAAAAGCCATTGCACAGTGTGCTGTGTGTGCTTAGTGTGTGGGAGTTGGTTTTTATGCTTATATTAATCTCCTAGCAAAAGATAACACTCTGGGTTCATCTTAAAAAACTGAACGACTAGGAATTTGTTGATGCAAGAAAAATAGATGTGACAATGTTAGATGTAATTATGCCATTTGCCAAGTGAGCAACTGAAGATCACTGCTTAATTTCAAGAGCATTTTTTGTTTTATCTCATGTGAAATAAAGAGGCAAAACATTGACTAGCCCATAATAAATTCATCTATTGCTCTCATTTATGCAATACAGGCATAAGTGTTCACAGACAACTAGAAGATTCACAGAAAAGAAGGAGATCATTTTTAAAATGCTGCACCATACGAGTCTCTCAATATTTGAAGTGGGTGTAGTTCTGACTAGGATGTTTGAGCTCGCTAAATCTCATTATGTTACTTTTTTATGTTTCCATAATTCTGGTGGAATTACAGAACAGCTGCGGATCAGAATTAACAGGCCTGGGTTCTTGTCTGAGTTTTATCATCATGTGTTTTATGTCATAATATTAGAACTTAAACTGATAAGCATGATCATTCCCACCTTTCTTAATTGTAAGGAGGAAAAAATTACAAAGAGGTTAAAAAGAAATGGCCCTAAATCACACAAAATAATAAGAGGCAGAGTCAGGATTCAAACCCAAGTTGTTTCACCTCCATGATCTGTGTTCTTACACTACTCGGTTTATTACCTCTACAAGTCCTGAAACTCTCAGAATTAACCCAGTTAGTTGTGACAGACAGTAACTGGGGTGGGACAGGGAGGCAGGGGAGGAAGGCTTTGGACTTGGTTGTCTTCCACTGTCATGGGGGACAAATGCCCCTTCCTGGTCCCAGTGACAGAAGGTATGATACCTGTGTGGTTGACAAGAAGCAGCAGCTCCAAGGTCAAAGAAGAATAGATCAACTGAGAATAGTTCTAGCCAGAAGATAACACAAATACATAAGCCACTGAATCTTAAACCAAAGCGAGGGGTCAATATCTATGCTGGGCTGATTTTCCATGAACTGACAGGACATCTTAATAAAACCAGGTGTTCACTCACAAAATTATTTTCATCCTTGCCAAGTTTCTGTTCTAGTAACAAAATACACACACACACACACACACACACAACACACACAAATTCAGACAGGTGATCAGTTAGAAAACTCATAACCATGAGTCTAACTTACATACTGAAGAGCAGAATTGTGGACATTCGTGACTCTCAACCCTGGTTACACTTTAGAATCACCTCGGGAGCTTTAAAAAACTACGAATGCCTTGGCTCCACCCTGAGATGTTCTGATGCAATTGGAGTTCAGATATAGGTAGATTTTGAAAGCTCCCCAGGTGATTTTTAAAATATGTCCAATTTGAGAATCTTCTTGTGAATCATCCCAAGCAGCCTTTGCTTTGATTTCTCTGTGAGGAGTTTCTCCCTGGCTGTGTTGTCTGGAAATGAAAATCTCAGTGGAGAGTCCTGCCTTGAGGTGGGGCTGGAATATTTTCATTCTGCTCACTTCCAAATTGTGTTTGTGCAGCCTCAGTTCCAACGGCTCTTCTTCTACACAGGCACCACCACCTTCTAGGAAGCAGCCTGAGCCCCTTGGGAGGGAAGAGAAATGGAGGCGACAGAATTTCACCATGCCGGGTACACAGTAGGTCTTATTACATGTTTGTAGACTGGATGCAAAAAGAGAGAGGCTGTTCTATTTACACTGGTGTTTTATGTACTCAATTTTCCCTTTTTGTCTATGAAAAAACAAAAATTTGTCTTTTTTGTATCAGTGCTAGCTTCTGGAATAACTATTGGCTTCCACATTTCCTCTTAAATCTTTTCTAGAATGCATTCCCTGATATAAATATATCCAATCCAACAAATATTTACTCAGGGCCTATTATGTGTCACACTGATATGAGGTATACCCCAAAAGCTCATATATGAGACAATGCAAGAAAGTTCAGAGGTGAAATGATTAGATGATGAGAATTGTAACCCAATAGGTAGATTAATCTCCTGATTGGGATTAACTAGTTGGTAACTGAAGGCAGGTAGGGTATAACTGGAGGAGATAGGTCAGTAGGGTTATGTCTTTGGGGTTTACATTTTGTCTTTGGTGATCGGAGTTTTCTCTGCTTTCTAATTGCCATGTCCTGAGCTGCTTTTCTTCTCCACACTCTTCTGCCATGATGATCTGCACCACCTTGGGTCAGAGCAATGGAGTTGGCCATCTATGGACTGAGACTTCTGAAACCATGTGCCCCAAATAAACTTTTCCTCCTGTATGTTGTTTTTGTCAGGTCTTTTGGTCATAGTGATTCACATTGAGGTAAATATTTTGAGTAGTAGATGAATAAGGCAAATTAAATGTGCTCCCTCCCCAAAGGTTCATTGCCTTATAGATGGAGAGAAATAATATTCATAAAAGTACAAAGAGTTATAGATATTTTAATGGAAACATATATGCATCATAATTGGGATAACAGAAGAGAGGAGTTTCTCCACTATGAGAATCCTGAGGGAGCCTTAAGGTGAAACTGTGTCTACTTCATTTCTCTCGTGCTCCATCAAGGACACAGACACCTCACAAGCTGTCATACTGCCAATCTGAGTATTTGAGGCTATGGTACTAGATACGTGTCCATCTTTCTTGGGAAAATGGTGATCTGGACACACATCGCTGTCTTCACAGTGAGGTCTAGAAACCATACTTGCCCTCCAGTTTGGAGCGGATTGGTAAGCTGATTGACATTAGGGAATTTGGTGACCTTCAGTCTAGAAGTCAATTGATGGCAGAAAAGAGGAAAGAGGAGCTTCTAAAAATAAGCAGTCAGAATGTGAAGGCCACTTTAATAAGCAACTGGGTTTGAAAACCCAAACTTCTCTGGAACTAATCAGTGTAATAGCCTCCATCCTACATTTCTTTCTCTACTGAATAGAATCGACTGATGGTGAAGTGACACTCCATGCACTGATAAATGTTGATATGGAGGTAGAACCTTTTAATTGCTTATTTAATTGCACCAAGATGCTTAGAAAGATCAGATCATTTTGAGGCAACAGACAGTGAATGTACACATGGAAATTATGGGAAAAAGGGCACATCATGGTGGGAGGCTGACTTCTCCCACCTCTCTTAGCAGCACCCACTCCACCTCCCATTGTGTGAAAAGGAGTTAAAATAAGTTGGAAGGAGAAAAATTGGAAAGGAATAAACAGCAAAAATTTGTTTGAGGGAAGGAGTGCTCATATTTCTTTTCCATTAGCTTGAAAGCATCCACTTTTGGCCTATGCTAGAAATGCTCATGACCACACTTCCATTATATGTCTTTTCTGAAGTCATAGGACTCAGAAGTTTCACAAGATTCTTTCATCCAAGAAGTTTCTGTCCCTTTTGGTAATCATGGCCCTAATGCCTCTCTTGTTGTTTTACTGAGCACACAGGTACTCAGTAAATGTCAATTGGTCTTGATTTGCTTGCCCATGAACCCAGGCAAAAGTTCTAGGGCCCCTGAGTATCTTCTCTTCACTGCTTCTCGGTGTCTGTCACCTTCAATGTTGTCCTCATCAAAGCATCATTTCCACCATTATAATAAGAGGGGACGCTTATATAACTCACCGTATGACAGGAATATTCTAAGCACTTTATAGACATTAAACTCATTTATTTACTCAACACCTCAGAGGTAGTTGTTATTGTTACATTTTATTTTATAGATGATGATCCCGATGTAATAGAGGTTCAGTAACTTGCCAAAGACAAGAGCCGGTAGCTAGTAAGTGGCAGAGCTCAAGTTTAAAACAAGGTGATCTCACTTGAAAATCCAGGCACTTAACCACTGTACTGTTTTGGCTTTATTCACATTAGAAAGGGTGTGACCAACTTAACTGGTGTTTGGGAGTTCCTTTCTTACCCTTGCTAGTAGTCTTATTCATTGTCATAGAAACACAAACAGATTAATGCTCTTTCTGAGGTGCGTGTGGTAAAGATTTTCTCTCAGTCTGTAAGTGCTCTCTTCACATTATTGAAAGTTTCCTTTGCTGAGAAAAAGCTTTTTAGTTTGAATCCATCCCATTTATTGATTTCTTGATTTTACTTCTTACACTTTAGTAGTCTTGTTAAGAAAGTCAGATTCTAGGCCAACATGGTGAAAATTTGGGTCTACTTTTTCTTCTATTAGGCATAGGGTCTCTGTTTTAGTGCCAAAGTCTTGGATTTACTTTGAGTTGAATTTTGTGCAGAGTGAGGGATGGGGTTTAATTTCATTTTGTTACATGTGGATTTCCAATTTTCCCAGCACCATTTGTTGAATAGGCTGTCTTTTCTCCATTGAATGTTTCTGGTGCCTTTGTTTAGTATGAGATAACTGTATTGCTGTGGGTTTGTCTCTGTATCTTCTATTCTGTACCATTGGTCTATGTGTCTTTTTTGGTGCCAATACCATACTATTGTTATTTCTATGGCTCTGTAGTATAGTTTAAGTTCTGATATTGTAATGCCTCCTGCTTCCCTCTTGTTGCTAATGATTGCTTTGGTGACTCTGGGTCTCTTACTCCTCAGTTTATACTCAAAGGACTTAAAATCAGCATTCTACAGTGACACGGTCCCAACAATGTGTATAGCAGCTCAACTCACAAGAGCTTAACTATAGAACTAACATAGGTGTCCTTCAACATATAATTGGATAAAGAAAATGTGGTATATATACACAATGGAATATTAGCTTTAAAGAAGAATAAAATTATGACCTTTGCAAGTAAACAGATGGAGCTGGAGAATATCATGCTAAGTGAAATAAGCCAATCCCCCAAGAAAACAAAGGTAGAATGTTTTCTCTGATATGTTGATGTTAATTCACAATAAGTGGGGGTGGAGCTAGGGAAGAATAGAATTACTTTGGATAAGGTAGAGGGGAGTGAAGGGAAGGGAGCGGGTATGGGGGTAGGAAGGATAGTAGAATGAATCAGACATTATTACCCTATGTACATATATGACTACATGACTGATGTGATTCTATATCATGTACTACCAGAAGAATGTGAAATTATACTCCATTTAGGTATGATGTTTCAAAATGCATTCTGCAGTCATGTATAACAAATTAGAACAACATCAACAACAAAAAGAATGGTAGACAAATATGAGCTAACACTAATAGATTAAAATGTAAATAGTAGAAAGAAAAAAATTGAAACATGAGCAGAAATTGATGGAATACATTTCCAAAGGTGGAACATGAGATGGGGGATTTAACAGACAAACACACATTCCTGTGTTTTTCATTGAGAGGAACCAATGAAAAACTGGTGTCTCTCACTTTGTAACACAAGCTCTGAGCTCTTGCTCTGTGTAAAACAAGCTCTGAGCTCTCATCATTGAAATCATTTTGTTCTTAGAACAAAGTGGCCATAATTTCATGTAGGAGCTGTCTGCTTTCACAGTCACAAGCAAGTAGTTACCTTGGCAACAGCATTTGAAAAGGACAAAGGCCCAGGGAACTTTTGTGGAGACCCACTGAAGTGTGTGGAAAGGCCCTACCTCAGCTCGCCTCTGCTAACTACTCTATCAGCCTCTGTCACTCCTTCTGTGGCCATCTTAGAGGCTGAGCTGGACAAGGGGCAGTAAACTGGAGCCTCTGTGGAGCACAATATCACAAAATGTGCAATCGGGGGGACCTTAGAGGAAAGTTGATTCAAGGAATTTTCTGGGAGATCCTAGAAAGATGAATGCTCACTGCTTGTGGCATCTGTTACATTTGGGTTGGATCTGCTGGTTAGAATTCCTCCACCAGCTGCAGAGGGAATTCTCTGAGCAGATAGTCTATGAGATCAGCTTCCCTTGATATTTTTATTCTCTGACCTTAGTGTAGCTCTACTTTTTGGTAATACGTTATTTGCCTGGTCTCTCCTCTGCGAGAATCCATCAGATATTTGGGAATAGGAGATATGTTCTTTCCAGAATTTCTCTTTTTATTTTCCAGTTTCCCCTTGATTCATTATCTCTAGTATGATTTAAGAATCTCTCAATATCTTCAGTGCTTCCTTCTGGAATTTTTCAGTTTTTTTCTATATCTCTTTTAAAATCTGATTTCCAGGACACCTTATACATGTGCTTTGTCCCAAGTAGAATATAATAAAATCATTGACTCCCTAGATCTGGTTATTATTATCACACATATTGTCCAATAATTAAACTTTCATTGGTAGATCACACAGCTTACTTTACCAGAACCAAGGAATGGATTGACCTATTTCACTTATTTATGACTAGAGAGTCATATTTTCCACATCACTGGAAGGAGGTGGGCAGATTATTTTGTATAAAATAGCAATTAAAATGACATTGCAGCTCCCATTAATCAGTTTATTTTATATGAAATGCTTTAACATACATACTAAAAAGTATACTTGCCTGCTAAGACATGTAGTGCCTTGGTCTTCTGATTAAACATAAGCATTCCATCACTGAACTCAGGAATCTGTGTGCTTTGTGACTTATTGACAACATGTCCCTAACTGTCAAAGAAGGAAACAGGACAAAGATAGGAAACAAGGAAGACAGGTATTGAACTTGGAATTTTGGGCTCAGTGGGTGACTTTCTCTTAGTATCTCAGAAGGGAACTGAGGAAGGGAAACTGGGAGAGATGTGAGGTGAGGTTCTTTTTCCACACCCAAGTTGGAGGTTACAGTGGGGAAACAGTCCTATTCTTCTCTTTATTTTGAGTCATCGCTATAGTTTAAATATGAGGTGGCCCCCACCCACAAAGCTCAGGAGATAATGCAGGAACATTCAGAGGTGAAATGAGTATTAGAGCCACAACCAAATCAGTGGATTAATCCATTTCAGGGATTAATAACTTAAATGGACTAACTGGGTGGTAATTGTAGACAGGTAGGCTGTGGCTAGAGGAAGGAGGACACTGGGGGCATTTCTTTGGTTTATATTTTGTTCCCTAATGCCTCGTTTGCTCTTTCTCTGCTTTCTATCTGTAAGGTGCTTCCTCCATGATGCTCTGCCCCATCTGGGGATGACAGCTATGAAGTTTATTGACCAGACTGAATCTCTGAAACCATGAGCCTAAAATAATCTTTTCCTCCTCTGAATTGTTCTGGTCATGTATTTTGGTCACAGTTACTAAACTGATTAGCTGAGTGAGACCCTCACAATATGGGAGGTAGTATAATATGCAAAAGAATATTCAACAATTAGACACCTGACTCTGACTCTAGCACATACTAGCCATTAGCTCTCTTGGGAAAGTCTGTGAACTGTCTGTACACATAGAAGGTGTTGATAGTAACCTCATTTATTTTATTTGAATTGATATGAGATAATATATGTAAAATACCTAATTTAACTGGCCTAAGTAGCCACTCAATAAACATTAACTTCCTCTCTTTTTTTTTCTTTTTTAAATTTATTTTTATTGTAAACAAATGGGATACATGTTGTTCCTGTTTGTACATGGAGTAATGGCATACCATTTGCGTAATCATACATTTACATAGGAAGATGGTGTTTGATTCATTCTGTTATTTTTTCCTTCCCCCACCCCTCCCACCCCTCTTTTCCCTCTATACAGTCCCTCCTTCCTCCATTCTTGCCCACCTCCCACCCCCCCATTATGTGTCATCATCCACTTATCAGTGAGATCATTCGTCCTTTGGTTTTTTTGAGATTGGCTTATCTCACTTAGCATGATCTTCTCCAATTTCATCCATTTGCCTGCAAATGCCATAATTTTATCATTCTTTATGGCTGAGTAATATTCCATTGTATATATATACCACAGCTTCTTTATCCACTCATCAATTGAAGGGCATCTAGGTTGGTTTCACAATCTGGCTATGGTGAATTGAGCAGCTATGAACATTGATGTGGCTGTATCTCTGTAGAATGCTGATTTTAAGTCCTTTGGGTATATGCTGAGGAGTGGGATAGCTGGGTCAAATGGCGGGTCCATTCCATAACTTTCTCTCTTTTAAGAATTCTTTTCTGAGATAAATCAAGCAGTAATCTGCCAATTGAGGCTATTTTTGGTGAATCTGATATTGCCCTATGTATCGCTGTTAAAGACAACTTCAGGCACTGTATTGGACAGACAGAAGTAAAATTTTCTTTCTTATTCCCAATAAGCTTATAATCAAGTGGGAAAGACAGAGTATTATGGTTTGGATGTCAGGTGTTCCCCCAAAACTCACATGTGAGACAAGGCAAGAAGATTCAGAGGAGAAATGAATGGACTATAAAGTCTTAATACAATCAGTATTTTAATCCCCTGATAGGAATTAACTGAGTGGTAACTGAAGTGGTAGGGTGTGACTAGAGGAGACTGGAATTGAGGCGTGGCTTTGAGGTATATATTTCATATCTGGAGAGTGGAGACTCTCTCTGATGATGTGAGCTCTTTCCCCCTGTCACACTCTTATGCCATGATGTTCAGCTTCACCTCGAGCCCTGAGGAATGGAGCCAAAGTGCTATGGATTGAGACCTCTGAAACGTGAACCCTCAGGTAAACTCTTCCTCCTCTACAACTGGGCTGGTCCAATCCTTTTAGTCACAGCACAGTTTCCTAAAAGAGGAAACAGAGATGTTAGAGCAGAGTGGAAGAAAAAAATATAATGAGTTGTCTGTTTGGGAGGGTTTTCTTGAAGGAAGTCATAGCTAAACCAATCCTTGGTGAGCCATAGGAGTTTGATTAGCAGAAATCATAGGGAAATCAGAATCCCATGTGGGAGAAGGGGCAGGAGCAAAGAGGGAAGAGTGGTGATGGGGAATGAGGAGATGCATCTGGGTCTAAGCAGTTTTACTTGTTGTATTAATGAATTCTCAAAATGGCCACTGTTTATTGAGCACTTGCTGGATGCCAGACACATGGAAATGCTATTCTTAAAGTCTTTGATTTTTCTCTTCCATTTTTTTTTCTGTTTTTCATTAAACCAGTCTTGGTGAGTTGAAGTCAAAGGTTCTGTATTTGCTATCATTTTAGAGTTTCTTTCCTTTTCTCTGATCCTGTCAAATAAACTGAGAATATTGTGAAATTTGGGAGCACAGTTCCAAAGGAAAGAAAAAAGTCTGTGTACCTATTACTATACAGTCATATCTTTCAGTCCTATGAAATCACACATGAATCTGTTTTCCAGGAAGTAGAGACCTTTAATGAACAATGTTACCTTGACCCTTTACAGACGAGGCTCTTTATAAAGAGGACTCTGAGCCAGATTATCTCTTAAGATTTTGTCTACCTGTAAAAGCTAATTTTATGATGGCCTAGCTTCAGTTTATAAGTAACAATTGTTTGGAAAAATTGTGGAAAGGAAATTTTTCTTAGATGGAAAATAAATCTCAAAATCATTAGTAGTAAAATGTACCATTGGAAATGCTATTGCATAGGGTCATTCCTATTACTTTATCTCGAGTTTTCACCAAAACAGGGAGTTAGTTTGAGGCAACTTAAGTATGACCTTTACTGAGAACCAGGCTGTTCTCATGAATAGGCAGCTCCCTAGTTTGTGGGAATTATAATTGGAGATTGTGGCCAGGAATTTTTTTGTGGGTGTTCTATACCATGAAAATAGTCCTGCTGTCACATGGTCATGGTGATATGGCCACAGAGAGCCATATGACTAGACCAGACCCATTTACTATGGTTAGGAGGAGTGGAGTTCTGTGATGGGCAGCCCCAATCAAGAATACATGATTCACATGACAGCAACATTATCAATGCTAGACAGATGCAAATGGCATATCCTCACTATCCAGGAAGTGTGAGGACAAAGCAGATGCCAGGGAAGGAGAAGAGAAAACAGGATTTCTGTTAAACAGCTGAAGGATACCGATGTGCAATTAAGAATTAATTACCCTACTGGTATCAGAGATTATTTTGTGGTATAAAGGGTAATTTTGAGGTAGATATCTCTATTAAACCTATGATTCTATGGAATTTGTATTTCCTTCTATGTTTATGTGTTTTTGCAATCAGAAAAACATATTAATTTAAGAAATAGCACCTACTTAGATATTTAACATTAAAATATAATGGTAAATAAGACAGACATATCCCCCCAAGAATTTGTGCAGAAGACTTTTTAAAGGAAACTTATAAGTCAAAAATTTAAATCAGAATGTTTTTGCTTTACTACAGAACATCTGAGGCATATGCAGTTTCAATTTAGAAGATAAGCTATATATCATAGTATGTCTATGTCTGGAAGAAGTTACACAATAAATTTTAGCTTCTTTTCCTTTTCCATTTTTTTTCCCAAAATTTTCTGGTCATTAGTCATTCCCAAATTAAGAGACAAGCTGTGAATTATCAGAAAAATTATCTTCTGGAGGATTAATGACATTGCTCCTATTTCTTAAGGCATAATCAAATTCATTAAACATATTTAAATGATTTTATTCTTCAAAAGCTCAAGGACTTGGAAAATAACTTTGAAGAGTAAGTGGTTAAGGATGTCTTATGCCCAGGTAAGAGAAGGTACCTGAGGTTGGAAGAGGCTGAATTTGGGATTTTTGTTGTATCTTACTGTTGCATTGACTTCTGTATAGATAAGACCAAATTTCTACTAAGTGACTTTAACACTGAAAATAATTATTGAAGGTGATGATCTAGAATGTCATGATTGAAAAAAAAAATCAAGGAATATTTTCCAGGATCACATCCCATTTATAATTCAGAGCCACCTGGGTGGAAATGTGGGGGTCACTATTTTTTTTTTTCTTTCTTATGTGTCTTCTGTTACCCTAAGAGCAGAGCAGAATTACTTTGGCAGTTAACATTTTTGAGTTTTGGGGTTTTTTTGTTTTGTTTTGTTTAAAATTACTGTCTGGCACTTGCTTGAGTTTATTGTCCTATATCCAATGGATCAGAGTGATTCTAGAAGAAAGATTTGAGTTTCAGAGCTTCTCATCTAAAGAGAAAATGTCTAGAGTTCTGATTCTTTACCAAATAATTCTCTACTTTTATTTATAGCCTTTTCTTTTAAATTTAATGTATTTATTTTTTAAGTTATTTAATTTTAATTTTTACAGACTGCATTTTGATTCATTATACACAAATGGGGTACATTGGTACATTCATGAAGAAGCACTAAGGATAAAATCAACTGATTGGGTGTAAAACCAACATGAGAACTGCTCAGATCTGTGTTGGAAAACAGAAGGCATGAGGCAAGCCCAAGGCTAAAGAGAAAAGGGAGTTGAGGTTCACGAGCATTCTAAGACCAGTCTGGTAGAACCGCTGGGGCAGATAGTGAAGTTCAGAAAGGCCAAGTGGGCAAGAGAGAAGGCCTGGGGTCTGCTTCCAAAAGAGCATCCCTCAGTATTTCCAAGTACATTTTCCACTTTAGTGCCTGGAAATGAGGAAAGTATTGGGACCTGGTTGAAAGGGGATCATTTTATTTTTTAAAAGAAATTTAGCAAGATAATTTAAAGAAATTGCATTTGTTTCTGAAAAATGCCCTGTTTTAGAAAATGCATTTGACTAGAGTAAGATTAGAAGTTTTAAAAGAATGGCCCTCTGCCCTGCATTATCATTACAGGGAAGAAAATATAATCACATTCGCTGTTCCCTCCAGATGTGAGGACCATAAGATCTTTCCTCTCTGAGAGTTCCAGTTATTTTATCATCAAGTCTCATGCCAGATCTTAGGATTCTTTTTTGGAGAATGCTAGGAAACAGTGTGTTTGCTTTGAAACCACATATTCCAAAGCCTAGTCCAAGTACATGCCCAAACATTCCTGTATTTATTTCTAAAACAATCATTCTGTAATGTAAACATGTTTTGGAACTCAGTTTATCATGTCACTGTGACAAATGTAGTGAAAAGAAAACATGACCTTTTATTAACTTCTTTCTCCCTGAGATGCCCTCTCATAGATCTAATTCTAGCTCTTGACAAGTAGCTATGTTTGTAAGAATTAAATCATATATGTAAAGTATTTCCCCTAAATATTGGTGCACAGATCATCAAATTTATTTATTAATGGTTGTAATCTCCAGCATCAGCATTGTTATCACCATTATTCTGGGTTTCTAATGACATGATAGTGGGTGGTTTATTTCTTAAACCCATTCTTTCTACATGGTAGAAAATATATGGAAGGGGACTTTTCTACTTTGGAAGATTGCTCAGTGACAGTACCATTGGGACTGGCATGCTGGTAAACTCTGATAGCTTTAACTTTGACCATGGTCTTACAGTTGTTAATGAAAAATAGATTATCATCCATGACAGGGAACGAATCAGAGTTTTGGACAAAATAGGATGGCATGAACTTTGGATGCTGGTCAGGTTGTGGTTTGTACTTCTAGTCTCATCTCAAACTGCATTCTTTCTGTGCTTATCCTGCTTCAGGCAAACTGAGTTCCTTTGAGCTTCTTTAATCTACAATTTATGTTCCCTTTTATGGTCCCTCCATCTAAACTGTTCTCCCCCAGTTCTTCACTTGGTCAGATGTCACTTTACATCTATTAGGTGTCAGTTTACCTTTCTTTCATCAGCTAAGTCTTTCTTGAAAATCTCATCTAAGTTGGTCTCCATCATCTTCTTGTACTTTTCTCAATTTGAAGTCAAACATTTGTATTGCATGGCTGGCCGCTCACCAACTGTTGCCAAGCTCGGTAACTTCTGAATCTTCATGCGATGGGTACCAGTGTTTGGGAGGAATTCAGGTACAGCATGTGGCATGGATTAAGGAATAATCTTTATTGGGAACAGAGAAAACTTCAAGGCTGAGATGCAGCAAGAAAAGAGTAAGACACAAGTCTTTCTGTCATCCCACAAAGGTCATGGAGCCAGGGGATTTGAAGGTCATGTAGATCTGTGTTCCAGGAGAGGAGCCCTTTTCCATTATTGCTGCCTTTTTCTAAGAGGGCAAAAATGAGAGCATCTTCCTCAATGGGGGTATAATTAGATTATTTAGCCACCGGCCAGTCTGGATGTGAGCATCTACTATTTAAAGGAGTTGCCTGGGGAAGACAGGTGACCAGTTCCTGGGTACCATGATAATCACAGGAGGTTAGAGTATTCTCTGCTTGGAAGGAAGCTCCTCTTCCCATAAAGAAGTAAATAAAACAAACAAAATCAGTTGAAGAAAGCTCTGAGAGAATAGACTGAAGACCAATACAACAGAATAGGAGATAGAGACAAACCCACATAACTACGGCCATTTGATACTTGACAAAGGTGCCAAACTATATGTTGGAGAAGACAGCCTTTATAACAAATGGTACTGGTGATACTGGATAGATATAGGTAGAAAAATCAAACTAGATCCTTATCTCTCACCTTGTGCAAAAGTCAAAGTGAAATGGACCAAAGACTTAGGAATTATACCAGAAATCTTGAAACTGCTACAAGAAATCATAGGTTCAAAACTCCATCATGTAAGTGCTGGCAGTGACTTCCTTAACAGGATCCCAAAGCAGAAGAAATAAAACTAAGAATCAATAAGTGGGATGACATCAAACTGAAAAATTTCTGCACGGCAAAGGAAATGATTAAGAGTGTGGAAAGACACCCTACAGAAAGAGAGAAAATATTTTCCAGCTACACTTCTGATAGGGATTAATATCCAGATATAAAAAAAAAAACCTTACCTCCCCCCCAAAACAGAAAATTACCCAATCAATACATAGACAAAAAAAGTAAACTAAAACTTCTCAAGAAGAAACACCAATCATCAAAAAAAAAAAAAAAAAAAAAAAGAAAAAATGTTTAACATCTGTGGCAATCAGAGAAATGCAAATCCAAATTATACTAACATTTCATGTTACTCCAGTCAAAATGGCAATGATGAAGAATATGAATAATAATAGATGCTGGTAAGGTTATGAGAGAAAAGATACACTTGTACATTGTTGTTGGGATGGCAGAGTAGTACAATCACTCTGGAAAGCAGTATGGAGATTCCTCAGCACATTAAGGATGGAACCAGCATATGACCTAGATATCTCACTTCTTGGAATTTCCCCCCAAAACTAAAATCAGCATATTATATGATATAGCCATCTCAATGTTTATAGAAGCACATTTTATAACTGCTAACTAATGGAATCAACCCAGGTACCCATTAATAGATTAATGGATCAAGAAATTGTGGTATATATACATGGTGGAATTCTACTTAGCCATAAAGAAGAATGAAATTATGGCATTTGCCAGTAAATGAATGGAAATGAGAACATAATGATAAGTGAAAGCCAGACTCAGAAACTCAAAGGTTGAGGGTCTTCTCTCATATGTGGACACTAGAGTAAAATAAAGGAAAGAAGGAGGGAAGGATAGGACATCATAAAGATATAGGTAAGATCATTAGTGTAAAGAAGGAGATCAGGAGGCAGAATGAAGGGATAGGAAAGGAGTCAATGTGAAATGTATTAAAAAATCATGTTATATGCCACAGAGAATTTCACCTTTCTACATATGTAGAAAGAGCCAATCAAATATAAATAAGCAAAAGGAAGTCTAGCAGAGTACAAGAAGGAGAATGAGGAGAGGAGGGAGGAGAGAAAGGCAAAGGCGGCAGAAAGGTAGGGATTGTGAACTGACATAGAATTCCATGTATATATGAGTTTGTTGGGATGAACCAACTATTATGTAAAACTATAAAGCTCTAACAAAAATAGAAATAATATAATTATAGTTCTACCAGCAATGTTTAACATGTTCATTTTCTAAAATAGTTGCTAATATTACATATTAATTTACATTTTTAATCAAGTTTTTATACAAAATGAAGTTCAGATGTAACTTCTGTTGGGGAAGCAAAATCCCTTGACTTTTGGGAACTTGTGGTGATCAGTTCTTTTCCTTGGTGAACTAGAGGCATCCTGGAAACCTTGATAGGACACTACAGACTTCCAAAGAGGTATAGCCTGTATTTGGCTAAAAAGAATCCACATTTCCTAGGATACACACAGTGACAAGGATATATGGAAGAAGTCATTTAGTATTTGCATATTGCCTGTCAGGACTTTGCACTCCATATGTCCTTCAGATCCTCTCAGGAATAGCAGACTTGGTAGGTGAGTTATGCTTTGCCAAAGGGCACTTTAAGAGCTCTTCTTATTCTATGGCTTATCTCATCACTAACTTTATGGATCACTGGACATTTAGAAATTAATAGATTGCTTTCACCCTTAGCTCAGCTTATTCAGGTTTGGGAAATTTTCTGATATTATTTCATGGAATAGGTTCTTCCTTCCTTTGGTTTTTATCTCTGTGCCTTCCTCAATCCCAATAATTCTTAAGTTTGGTCTTTTCGTGATATCTCATAGTTCTTGGAGGTGTTCATGATTTCTTACCATTCTCTCTGTTTGATCAACTTCTTTTCTTTTTTTTCATATTTTTATGTTGTCACTGGATCTTTTATTTATTTCTATGTGGTGCTGAGTATTGAACCCAGGACCTCATGCATGCCAGGCAAGTGCTCTACCACTGAGCCACACTCCAGCCCCTGGTCAACTTTTTTCAAGATTAAATATTTTGTCTTCAGTGTCTGAAGTTCTGTCTTCCAAGTGATCTAGTCTGTTGGTGATGCTTTATATTGAGTTTTTAATTTGGTTTATTGTTTCCTTCATTTCAAAGATTTCTGTTTTTTTTTTTTCAGAATTTATATTTCTTTATCGAAATGATCTTTTGCTTCCTGCATTTGATCTTTTAATTGGTTAGTGGAGTGATCATTCATTGCCTGTATTTGCTCTCTTATCTCATCCTTTGCTTTGTGGTTCATTTTAATTATGTACATTCTGAACTCCTTTTTTGACATTTCTTCTACCATGCTGTCATTGGATTCTATTAATATGGAATCTTGGTTTGTTTGGAACATTTTCTTCCCTTGTTTTTTCATATTGTTCATGTATCTTCCCATCCAGCAGTGCAGATCTGGGGTATTGCAATTTCCTCCCTAGTATAGGCTTATAGTGACACTGCAGGCTTCCAATACCTCTCCTTTTAGGGGGAGATCAATATTAGCAGCAGCTGGTACACATAACATACAGCCAGAAACCAAATAGCCCCTATAAAGATGTTAACAGTTTTTTCATAATAAACAAAGAAGATGAGTTTGATTATTATGTACAATAGATTACCAATAGATTTGCAATGAGGTCTATAATTTCTCATGGTGGACAAAGAAAATGGGGAGGGGTGTAGGATGTAACTTGATGGGATAAGAAAAGAATATATAGTGGTACTAGATCATAGGAAGAATGAAGGAGGAATCAAAAGAAGTTGGTTGTTAGCATGAGAGAAGGGAGAAAGAGACTCCAAGGAAACAGGTAAACAAAAGGAAAATAGAGCAAGAAAAATAAAGGAATAAAAATTTAAAAACTTAAAAAGAAGGAAAAAAAAAACCCCTACACTATAACAGTCATATACTATTCATACCTCCCAGTCTTTAGTGGTCTGATGCATAAGAGTTACCAGACAATGAGCTTGCAGTCTCCAGCAGACGACTCAGGATGGGAGTTACCCCACCTAAAGATGACTGCTTCCACTTCCAAGATAATCCAAGATGGCTGCACCAGCTTCCAAACACATTGGCAGATGGGGAGGGAGATGGGGAACCACAGTGTGGGTCAGGGTCCTGAAGGTGGGGTGCAGGGGTGTGGGCAGGCTGGGGTCCTAAAGGCCTCAATTTCTTAATGACAGCAAAATATCAGAAATTTCCAGAGCCAGTGATAGAACACTGCCAAACCAGCATTTTAAGGATGAAATCGGGGAAAGACTTGAAAGATGAAAGTGTCCATGATGAGGGAAGGGAGAAGCAGGAAGAGGATGTACATTACTCAAAGGGTGTGATAACTCAGGGAGATGAGTCTAACCAACCTATACCAAGATGAGACTTAAGATATGAAGATTTGTGTATAGCAATGAACAGATAATGGAAATGAGTAATTTAATTGGAATTCTCTCCATCTGTGCATCTGTGTTTATATGTACTTTTTTTTTTTCATTCTTCTCTCTGTCCTTCAGCTTTCTGCTTCCTACTCCTCTTGAAAGAGTGTTGTTCTCCCTCATTGACCTAATTCTTAATTTAGTCTTTCAAGTCACAGAAGAAGCAATTCTGCTTTCTTTGACTTGTACTTCTAAATTTCTTTGGAAGGACATGTGATTTGTCCAGCTTGGGTTAGGGGTCTAACTTCAGACCAATAGCAAAAGTTGAAGATCTGCATCATATAGTAAACAATTCCTGGAAGCCCTTACCTATGGGTGAGGGGAATGAGGGTCGGGTCATATCAAGAACTGTCATCTACCTCCAGAGGTGTCACATCAGGGCAGGTCCTAGGTAGAAAGACTTCTACAGAGGAGGGAGCAAGGAAACAGGGGGCTAGAGGGAGCTTGACGAATGAGCTGGTGCACTCCCCAAGCTCTAGCTGCCTTTGTCTATTGTGTATTTTTATGAAAGCCTTTGGAAGGAGACTTTCCTGGAGATGTACAGGAAAGAAGTAACTGGAGATGATGGCCAGATTGGAACGTTTGGCATGGAGATCTTACGGCAGCGTCTAACAGGGATTCGTTTACTGGTTTAGGAAAGATGGGTCTTGAACGGCTCTGTGTACCTTCTTTCATTCTTCTCTATATTATATGACCAGGGGAACACATTTTAAGACAGTTTGGGTGAAATTAATTTATTTTCTCAGGGATAGTAATTGCTCCTTAAGGGACTCAGAAGTGATCTTTCTCTCAGTCTCATTAGAAACAGGTTTAGCCATCCATGTGAGATGGACCCTGGAATTACCTGGGTCTCTCTTTAATCTCCTGGCCCTGGGACTTTTCTACATACAACTTTATTTTATCCTTTATCCTGTGACATTTGCTTTGGCTATTATCTCCAGAAGTTAAACTGTGTCAAAAAGGTTTTTGAAAAAATATGAGTGTATTGCCTTCATTGATTCATTGTCATGTGAATAAAAAGGCCACTTCAAAGCCTGCAGCAGGTATTAAGAACAGCATTTCTTTGCTGAATTCAGGCTGGTGAATCTTAAAATGTTCTTCTTTCCCATAACCTCTATGTTTCTGAAGTTCCTTTAAACCATTTATTTTAGACTCTTTATGTTTCATTTAGGTCCCTCTGGACATCACACATTAACTTCAGAGAGGCATTATTCATGCCTCCCAGGGTAATCTCCATTCCTCTCATACTCAAATTTCCCAAACACCATTTTCTTGTTCCCTAATTTAGTGTTGTTTCCTCTGGGATTTGTCCCCTAGAACTTAAGGAAACAGGAAAATAGCCATTAGGGTTTTTTACTGTAAACAGGACTTCAGAGTTCCCTAGTATGTATTTTTTTTTAACAGGAATAAAGACCCAATGTGATCTGTTTAATTTCTTCTTGTTAAACTGAACTTGGCTTCCCTACCTTCTTTTATGAGAGAAAAGGGGATTTTACTATAAAAATAGAAAAAGAAATATAAAAAAGAAAAAGGACATATTTGAATAAATCATGGTGATATTTTAACTCATCTGGTTTTTTTGTCCAGGTCTTCCGTGGTGGCTCATTCTTGACAGAGGCTCTTTCCTGTTAGGAAAAAGGAGACCCAGAGATTAAATCCCTGCAGGACAAAGTCAATGTAACAGTTCCACAACCATGGATTTTACCTGAGAAATTTGTGGGACACTGTTCTACGGTTTCTCAAAGTTGTGAAGGTTTTGAAGCCCCTAATTGGATAAAAATCTTGGACCATATATGTCAGAAATGGAAAATCAATTGTAGTTTCCAACATAGTTTGTCATCGTAAGCAGGGAAGATATAACAGAGATGTGTGTGCTATAAGGAAACACAATCTCCAGTTGGACAGGACATATCCCAAGGGAAGAAGAGATATAGGAGGCAACTGGAGGCAAAAGTGAAGGTCAGGAAGTTCTGAGGAAGGAATAGTCTCAAGATGCATGGAGGATGCATGGAGATTCAGGAATCTTCTCAGATTCCTGAATATGCTCCATTGTTGATACTGAGAGCTAGTCTGTCTGTATAGATCTGGGGCAAAGGAAGCCAGCTCTGTGTGTATGCTAAGGTGAGCATGCACCACAGAAAAACTCTCCTTCCAAAAATATCACTTTGTGTTTCCTTGGTGTCACTTCCATTTTACACCCGTTCTTCCACGTTCATGGAGGTCTGTGTTTTTGACCATCCATATAAGTTGATTTTTAAGAAAGGAGCTAGCAAACTTTATTATACAGAAGTCTTGCTTTTACCCTCATCCTCATCCCCCTGTATTTACTATTTAAAGAGGGAAAGATTTGAGTTAAAGGACCATACAACATTAGAGTTTCCATATTTTAAGTTTTCTTTGGTGGCTTGCCTTTTTGTCTTCCAAGTGTCAATCATGTTTGCTATCTAATGTTTTAGCTCTTTTTTTTTTTTTTCTCCATAGCAATTAGTTTTTGCTGGTTTATCTTATTTTATCCCATTTGACATTTTTTCCAAAGCTGCCACCCCAAGGGTAATGTTTCCTTTTACCTAAATCTCTTTAAATGCCCCCAAATCTATCTGTTTGAGCTGGAAGTCACTCATCAATTCCTGTGGTTATGGGTTAAAAGCCATCTCCTAAATCCAGCCCTATCTCACTGTGGCCTCAACACTCTGGGTTTCTAAGTAGCAGAATATAGTAGTTGGTGATATTTATTGGTCAATATTGGATGATTTCTTCTTCCAGAAGTCATTAGATTGTTCCCTGTTTTAAAGGTATTACTACCACATAGGAGACCGATGTCCAAGGTGAAAGGAGGCTGACTGACTGCTAAGGAGAGAAAAGCAGGGAGTAGTTAGATAGCAATGGAATTTTAAAGCAATACTAGAATTCTCTGGTAGCTTCATAAATAAAATAAAAACCAGTGCTTCTCATCTCTAGTTGTATTACAGAATCCACCTGGTATTTCTTGAAATACAGGTGCATGAGCCCAGGCATAGAGGTTCTAATTAAATTATTTGGAAAAGGGCCTGAACATTATTGTTATTAAAAATCCTCCTCCAGTGAATGTAATATGCAGCTAAATTTGAGAAACGTTGATTTAGGACCTAAAGTGTCTTCGGATATTTTTAGTGTTTTTTGGACATAGGTAGAAATGGCTCTTCAGATCCAGGGGAACTCAGATCCTCTCTTTCCCTATACAAATCTGGACTTACCATGTGAGTTGGAAGGTGTTCTAGAATCCAATTTGTGTAAGTCTCTCAGGTGATGCTAAATCAGGTGATGCTGTGGTTGAATGTGCGTCCTAAAATTTCATTGTTGGAAACTTAATCCTTGAATCCATATGTTAAAAAGTATTTGAAGGGGGACAGTTTGGAAGGCAATTAGGATTGCTTAAGGAAGAGCTCATGAGGGTGCAGCCCCGTGATGGCATTAGTGGCTTTATAAGAAGAGGCAGAGAGCCCTGAGCTGGTATGCCACGTGGTCTTGCTGTGTGATGCTCTCCGCTATCTTTTGATACAGCAAAGGGTTCTCATCAAGTGCTGAGCAGATGCTGGAGCCATGATCTTGGACTTCCCAGCCACCAGAACTGTGTGCTAAATAAATCTTATTCTTTATAAATTATCCAGTCTGTGGTGTACAGTTATAGCAACAGAAAATGAACTAAGACAGATGGTTGATGGACTTTGAAAAAAATACTCTGTAGTGGAGAGAGAGAAGAAGGCATCTCCTTTTTATGCCTCTATTATTTATGATGATCATGTTATTTTGTTTAAGCTTCCTATGAGGAAAACATTCTTATACCAGTTTACAGTTAAGGACAACCGGGTAAAGGAGATTAAATAACACAAAGCTAGGAAAAACAAAGTCTATATCACACATGAGTATTTAGTTGAAGGACTATGGACAAAGAGTTTTAACCACAAATCTTTTGTCCTTAGCTTTCTATGCTTCCTGTGGGTCCACTAGCTGATCTGCAAGGGGTATTAGCTCCTGGCTCACCGCGGATGGGTGTAAGAAGTGGGCTGAGAAGCAGAAAGAAACACAGCTATAGACATAGGCTAATCTGGCTGGCAATGGGCCTGGGATGACACTGAGGCTTTCCCAGTGCTGCGAATTCTGAACAATTGTCAGGTCAACCAGCTTGGCTTGTAAGAAAAAGTCAACAATTTCAGAGCAAATTACAAAGCCTCACTGCTTTAATTTCTTGATTTTGCTACTGTCTGCCAAAGGTTGATTCTTGTTGTCCCAATAAGGAAATTCACTCTCTATCAGTTAAGAGAAGCTGAAAGCTCCAGACACTCATATGTGACTACACATGCCCCCATAAGATGACATGATGGTTTCTGAATGCAAAAGGGGAATAAACGAAGGGAGTGATCTTGTCTTAGATGTGTCTGACTTCGGAGGATAGAGAAGCCCATTTCCTGTTAGTCATCTCTTCTCTCTGTCAGAGAGAACATGGTCCCTGAGTTGCACAAAGGAGTGCCCTCATGCACATGCACACACACAAGCACACACATGTAACTTAAATCAAGAATAGTACCTCCTTTGTTCAGGTTCTCTGTGTTCTGGACATGCCCATTCTGCTGTCACTCAGAGGCCTGGGGGTCGACTAAGCATATTCATTGTCTAGTACAAACGTTCTCAGCCTCAGAGAATAACTCCATGTCTCTGCAGTTGCTCCAAGTAGGAAGGGAGGAGGTCATCTTGGCATCTCACTCTGCCATCCCATGGTTAAGCCAGTACCACATTTGGTGGCTCTTTCCCCCCAGCATTTCTTCCATCTGCCTCTCTCTATCCTATCACCATGCTTGCTTGAATGGCCATCGTCACCTGCTTGAACCAGGACTGCAGCCCACCCTCTTACTGCTTTTCCTGCATCCGTGCATGACCCTCCCATCCATTTCTTCCCATTGTGTCAGAGAGTGACGTTTCAAAATGTTAATTTTAATTTTAAACTTGCAGATATTTTCTGTTATTTTCAGAATAAAGATCCAAACCTATGATTTGACTTTTAGACCCAACCCTTGCCTACCTCTTCAGCTGTAACTCCAAGCTCTTCCCCATTGCCTTCTAAATCCTATTTATACAGCTGTCCTTTGATCCATTGAATGTTTCCCATTTTTTCTTCCTGTGGGGCCTTTGCAACAGTTCTTCCCACTGCTGGAGTTTTCCTTGGTCTCGAGTTTCAGCTTTCTACTCAAATGTCATTTCCACTGGTCTCCTTTCCTGTCCCTCCCAAATGAAGCAGAGTGTACTCTGATGAGCCAGCAGCACATTCTGACTTCCTGCAGACAATTCCCACCTGCTTACATAAGTGTGCCACAAGCAGGGTTTCAAGTCTCTTTTGTCCATGTATATCCCCATTGTTACTCATGTTTCAACATTCGTAAGTGAAGAAAAAAAAGCATAATAATGATGGACACTAAATACTCTTTGAGTCAGATTTTGTGTTGCTGTGACCAAACCTGACAAGAACAACTTACAAGAAGGGATAGTTTAATTGGGACTCTTGGTTTCAGTGACCTCCATCCACAGATGGTCCATAGACGGTTGACTCCATTGCTCTGGGTCCAAGGTGAGGCAGTACATCATGAGGGAAAGGCCTGGTGCAGGAATACTACGCAGTTCATGATGGCATCAGGAGAGAGGTGGAGAGAGGCAGAGGGAAGGGGCTTTAGGAAAGAAGCGCCCTTCCATACCCTCAGTGACCCACCTCTTTCAGCCATGTTCCACCTGTACACAGGTACCACCCAGTCAGGCTTTTCAAACTAGAATGGACTGGTTAAGCTATAACCCTTATAATTAATCATTTCACCTCTACATATTCCTGCATTAACAGGGGTTTTGGGGGGACACCTCACATCCAAACCATAACAGACACACTTCCTATTATTATGTAGACATATGCACATTTTATTCAGCTAAGGACTAAAGTTCAGCACAGTCTCCTTGAAATCTTCAGTTGCTCAACTCGCATTTTAATATACCTAGTTAGAATGTGAGAAAAGTTATGATCAAAGAGTGGTGATTTACGGTTTGCACAATACTCTCTACTATTTTATCCCACTTGATCCTTTTAAGGACTTTGTGAAGTAGGTAGGGATGCTATTAATGTCTTTGTTTACTGGAGTTCTTTACATGGAGTTAAGAGATTTGTACAAGGTCAGAAAAACATGGGACATAAAAGGGAAAAGAGCCTTCATTATATGAATTCTATCTAGTACAAATGATAATAGTAGTGATAATTATAGCTTATAGTGTTTAAAACACTTTTGGTGTGCTCAGGACTTTTAAATTATATATATGTATTTTACACATATATAGTTTATATGTATCATAAAATCCTATGAAATAGTATGGTTACTATAGTTTCTTTATAGAGGGGGAAGCTGAGCCTTAGGGAGGTAAAATAACCGTAACCTGCGATAAGTGGTAGACACAGAGATAAAGCCCAGGCATTCTGCCACTAGGTCTCCATTCCTAAGAACTTGCAGTTTTCTCTCATCTCTGTTTATAGGAGCTCCCAGCTTCCAAGACACGATTTCTGTCATGCAAAGAAGTAGATCCTCAATTTAAAAAAATACACCTTTTCCATTGTTCATTCTCCTTCTTTTATAGTTCTCTTTTTCCTTTACTACGCTCTTTCCTGGTTCGTTTTTTTTTTCTGGGTCTTTTCCTTACTCATGGAATGCTGTAAATTGGTTGCAGCAACAACCACAATAAAACGAAACTCATATTTGCTAAATATATCCACATTTTATTTTGTTGTTGTTGAGAATGTGATATAATACTCAATTTGACTTGATTTCAATCTTTAGTGAGACAAACTGCCTTGAATGATATTAATTGCTCTGGATTGAAGCCATCTTAGTTGCTCAGATAGGCTCATTGATGAAGTGGGAAATGTCCTGAACTGAAATTCAGAAGACTTGGCTTTTAGGCCCAGCTGGGCCATTTATCTGCATGATATATAACAAATCACTTAACATCTCTGAACCCAAGTCTTTTCATCTATAAAATGAGATAATAGCTTTGCCTTGTGAACAGCCATCCTGAATTGTGAAGGGAATTATGATGTACTTTCTTACAGGACACAAAACAGAACATTTTCATTAATACTCTCAAAGAGAATCCTAAAGAAACAGACTCTTCTGTCTAAATAGCCAGCTGGTGCCACTGAATACATTATTTCCAAATAGCAAGGCAGAATGAAGTTCAGGAAAGGTCAGAGCCACCAGAGACGCTTTGGGTTAGGATCGACACAGACCTGACAAGAGTGAGTGGCTCATCTGCAGATTCTTGTTCTCCTTTCTATACACTCCTGGGGGATAGGAAATTGATTTTTTTTCTTATGTTTCAACTCAAATTTATTGCCACTGTTTCCAGGAACACTTTGTCCAGGTTGTGTCAGGATTCCCTGGAGATAGGTCACATGAGCCCAGTGTCTCTTACAGGCTCATAAGGCAAGGTGGCCTTGCTTACCATGCATTTGCTGTCCTTTTTCCAGACCTAGGTTACAGTGCTGGGAGAGATGTCCAGAGTCAAGGGGATTTAGAAATCCTGCCTGGGACGTCCGTTGTTTTCCTGTAGTTTCACAATACAAAGCATCAGGGTTTGAAAGCTGACTTTTTCATGGTTCTTAACAAAATAAAAGTTAAAGTCATTTAATTCACAAAGGGTACTCTCCAGCTTATGGTAGGCATTAATTGTTGAAAAAAGGCTGTGTTCTTCAGTTATTTCTATACTTGCTATTCAGGGTCTCATTAGCTTTGCAACTAGGAAGTGCTGAGGGCCTCTGGGGGATATCTTTTGAACCATCAGGACATAAAACACCAGGCCTCCTTCATTGGTCACCTGAGAGACATTCCTGCCTGGGGACAGGCTGGACCCTGGGAAGGTCTTTAGGACAGAGAAGTGCCTGTTAGTAAACTCTCTAGTGCAGTAATACAAATTTATTTTCAACTTACCCTGGTATGCCAATGAATGAGTAGGACAGCTTAGCTGGTAACTCACACTTTCCTGAATGTTTCTGTTTGTCATCTTACTCTGACTTTCTTTCTTTTGATCTACATCTAGGATGAAGCTTTGGTAGTTTGGACTTCACTATTCCAGAGGGCAACATTCATATTAATCTAATACTTACTGAACCTTTAATAATGTTCTAGGCCTGTTACACTTATTAGCTCATTAAAATTGTTCCACAGAGTCCTATCAGGTGCTTATTATCATTATTCTCTATTTATTGGTAAGGAAACTGAGTCTTAGGGGGGTTAGCTTACTTGTATGAGTCTAACAGTTGGTGGCTGGGGCTTATGCACAAGTGTTCATGGGTTAATTCCTGTCCTAAGTTGAACTGCCCAGGTGATGGTGATACAAAACCTGGTATTGGGATGTCCTGTGCAATTCAACTTTATGGAACAGAAGGGTTGGTGGGGGCTCTTGGATGTTTATATAAGTTCCATTTTCAGAGATCCTTTTGACTTCAAGGTGCCCTGGAGATTTCAGGTCCTAAAGCCTTTATATTGTGGTCCATTTAACATGCTATTTTTATGAGAAATCATTTAACAAAACTCTATTGCATCTCTACTTAGTACCAAGCTTTATACTGACAATAGAACAATGAACAGAAGATAATGTCCCTTTTCTCATGGCACTTTTTCTAGTCTTGGAAATACAGAATTATCAGAGAAATAAACAACACTGTGTAGAGAGTGATAATCCCTCTGAAGATAAAAAAAGCAGGACATGAGGGTGATAGAATGATAGGATTACTATTTTAGATGGTGAGCACAGGGGAGACCTCGTAAGAGGTAACAGCTAAGCTTAAACTTGAATAATATGAGCAGTGAGTCTTATGGACTGAAAACGTTGGAGGAAGCAGGTAGTGCAAAGGCCCTGAGATAGAAAAATATGAAATATGCTCAGGGAATGGTAGGAAGACCATTCTGGTTGACTGGAGTAGGTGAAGGGAAGAATGGAAGCAAATGAGATAGACGTAGTGTTTGGAACAAGTTAGCCCAACCATACAACACATTTTAGATTAGATTGAGCACTAAGATTTTATATTAAAATATGATGGGAGACCATTGGAGGGTTTTCAGCCCTTTTTACAAGGACCTCTCTAGAACACAAATTGATGAGACTGTGGGGAAGGAGGTAGATAGACCACTTAGGAGGTTACCGTGAAAGACCAGGATAGGCCTGATGGACTTGTTTGATAAGAACAGTTGAATTTAAAATGTATTGGTAATCAAATTGACCAGAGAGAATTTGTGTGTAAACAGGTGTGGGTGCTACCAAGATTAATTTACTCTTACCTGCTTACTTGTAACTGGCAGCCCTGACCCTGGGGACTGACTCAGGAGCTAAACCTGAGTTACACACACACTCAGCCTCACACCTTCTTCATCCTGGGCTATGAGGTTGTTTCACTCTTGAGAAGTGTCGCCTCCGGGTGGGTACAACTCTGATACCATGCCTTCTCTTACACATTGCTACCTCCTCCACATGGTACACTGGGGCTGTTAAGATGTGTGTCACCCATTCACAGAGGTCTTAACCAACAATGAAAGAGGCTGTAACACAAGAAATGCTATACTAGAGGTAAAGAATGCTCTTAGGGAACCAAAACATGAGTGGAGGATTCTAACTTAGTTAGGAGAATAAATATCATGGTTTACTAGGGGAAGTGACAGGAGATCTGAGCTTTAAAAGAGACCCTCCAGTCTCAAGTCTATGTTCACTTATGCTCAGTTTCCTAATCTCTTGCTCTTGCCCTTTCTCTTTCTGTGGATATCAGCTCCCTTTATTTATTGTTCTATAGATGAGTAATCCTTCTTTTTCAGTTTAGAGGTGGGGGTGGAAGAAATGGACATTTATTTCAGTGACTCAGACTGCATGCCAAATTAGGATGGAGCCCTATGGGCTGTTCTTTTGTCTGTGGCCATAATCATCAGATCTCAGAGTGAACCTTTATTGTTACTGACCCATCAAATCCAGCACAGTGAGGGAGCTTGTCAAGGGCTCTATAACGTGATCCTTGCAGAATCTTTAACCCAGGAAGCTTAGGTCTGGGGCCCTTCAGTGGGCTTTGTTAACCTTGCCAAATGATCTGCCATATAGGTTTCTATCCTTCTATAAAGAATGTTTCCAGTTGTTGCTCCTTGTGAATGTCTGCTTATATCTTGCAGTACTTTCTTGGTTCAATGTTTCTTTGGGCTTCACTAGGCATTCCTTTGTAACTGTTATGACAACAGGCCTGAGGTCCCAGGTACTGTCAAGGCTCAGATCTGTTGGCAATATCCATGTGTCATGCACAGCATGGATGAGCAACTGCATTATCAAGTGTCATTAACCCATATGCTATGGGAAACATAATTTTGGAAAAGGAGCAATTTGTGTGGACCTTCTGTGAAGTGTTTGTCTACTCACTGTGTTAAGTTTTGCATGTGTCTCCCTGGCTGGATTCTAAGCTCCTTTGGGACAAAGAACATGTTTTACTGATTCTTTTTTTTTTTTCTTCTAGACTTAGAATAGTGGCGATCGTTCTGGAGTGAGGTCAGACTTCAATTGGAATCTTGGTCAAGTTGCTTAACAACTCTTCTCTTAGTTCTTCGGATGTGAAATTGAAAACATGCATATGATACAAAGTAGTTGGGAATCATGGACAACACAATACATTTGTAAAAGTACTTAGTGCTGTGCCTGAGTTCACAGGGAGCGCTCAGTATATAGGACTTGTTATCACAGTATGAGAAGTGCTCAGTAACTTCACGTTGATTGAACTGAGCTCTTAGAGACTGGAGATCTACTGCAGCATGTGGGGGTCTATGTCTGGCATGTGGGGGGGGTGTAAACAAGGCAAGTATTAGCTATTCTCATCCTATGCTTGCTCATTTCCTAAAAGACGAGACAGGAAACTATGGTTACATAAAGGTTAGATTTGTTTTGGAAGAAACGTTCACCAAAAGTTGAGGAACTCCCTCTACCTCGTATTACGATGAATGTCAAAACCTGGATTGGTCTAACCTTTGGGCTCCTTTCTTGGGAGGCTCCTATCAGCCCGAGTCATAAAATGGAGTAGAATAAATTGACATCCCATCCCTATCTATTCCCATCTCATTTGCATGAAACTTTTCTTTTGGTTGCTAACCCACATCTATCTCATGACACCATGTAAACTATCATGACCATGATGGTCAGAAAACATCTCCTTGGGAGTGAAAGTTAGGGTCTTCAGTAGGGGCAGTGACTACAGGGGGTCTGGGTGGAAAATTCTGGATCAAAATGAGTCAATTCCTGTATTTGCCTCTTTAGGACATCAAGGTGCCACATGCCACACATCATTCAGGTGTGCATGAGTGTCTGCTTTCCATAAACTCAGAACCTAGGAGTTCTCAGACTGCTTTTCATGTCAGTTTTATCTGGTGGCGTAGCAATTTTCAGAGATGGCACAGCTTAATTGGAGATAAAACTGACTCCCAGTGTGGGGCATCTACAATGTACCTGATCCTGTTCAATTGTTTGTCCACAGGAAAGAAAAGAAGCTCAAGTTACTTCAAAGAGATGGGAAAGGATGTCAACTCAGCCCTTTTAGCTCCAGCTATATACTACCCACCTCCCATTTATTGGAAGGTGAACTTGCATTAGTACATTAAAATAATTTTAGCTAATTACTGGACTATAAAACTTATTTGAGTCCTTCTACTATTCTGTAGTTGCTAATTAATATCTATTGTTAATTAAGGAAATAAAATATTAATAATTTCACCAATTTTCTGGGACTGTTCTGATAAACTGAGAGTATTTTTGTCTTTTGTACCATGGAATACTGAAACATTTTCTAGTTCATATGAGTACATGTAGAAATAGCTTAAATATCTCAATATCTTTCACCCATTTTGAGCTGTGATATGATTTATATAAATAAGCATATATTGTCCTTGAAAGCCTTCCCTGTGGAGGGTCAGATTTTTATTTCAATTTATATCCTCACTGGTCCCTCACTTTGGGAATTATTTTCAGACCTGGTTAACAATCTGTTAAAGAAAATATGTCCTATTTTAAAAATAATTACTTCTATTATTTGAGATTTCAAGTACACATGTAACATTCACTAAATTAAAGATCTGTTGCTCAGCTTATTTGTATTCAACATCACATGCTTTAGAGATGATGTTGGAAATTGAGATTCTTTTATTAAGATTTTTCCTTTTACTACATATGGCATGCCTAATTAAAAATTGGAAATAGTTTAGTCCATTAAAACTCACCCACCTTCTTCCATTCTGGATGACCTTGTCAAAGGAATTTCACCTTCAGATATATCTAAATATAGCTTAATTGAACACAGTGCAGAAATCTACAATCTGTATAAATGTTTAGGAGCCATCCTCTAGATTCTACTTTGGAATTTTTATAAAATCATTAATATTACTAAGATTAAATTCAGATTTGGCAAAAGGGCATGCATATAGTTTTTCTCCACATTTTCAGTTTTTGAATTATTGAGAGAAATGAAAAGATTTTTTCTTTTCTTCTTTTCTTATAGAGATGAGGCAAAGACGACTCTCCAGGGTGTTATCCAGGAAGAGGGATATGTGGAGTGGCAGAATGCGGGTTTGGGAGTCAGACCTCCTCACTCACGTCCCAAGTTGGCCACTTTCTTGGAGCATGTGTGATCTTCAATTTCCTTGTTTCTTTTCTGCTATCGAGAGCTTTGTTAGAACTTCATTCCTTTGTTGGGTAATCTGTCTTTTTCTCTTCTAGTTTCTTTTAAGGTTTTATTTCTAATGCCTTTGATATTCTGCTGCTTCTCTGTGAGGAGAGTAGATGTGCATATTTTATTTTTCTGAGGATTTCTAGTGCTCAGGCAGCCTAGATTTCCTGTACTTTATTAATTGAGGGGTTTCATGTCCATTACCTGTTTGAATACTGCTCTCACCCATTCTCATTTCCTAGTAGACCTATGTTGGGTCTTCTCCTTTTCTTCACTGTGTCTTTCATCTTCTCTTGCATTTCATCAATTTATCACTCAGTGCTCCATCTTGGGTTATATCCTCAGTTCTATCTTTCTTACTTGATTCTTTTGCTGACAAGATTGAATTGATTGTTTTTCTAATACATTAAACCTTTTAAATATCAATAAATGTATTTTCATTTCCAGAAATGTTATTTTTTCCCCAAACTTTTTAGTTTTTTGTGCTCCTTAATTGATTTTCATTCTTGTTTTAAAAAAAAATTATTTCAAAACAGAGGAGAGATTTGGATTAAAAAAAAAAAAAAAAAACACAGTCATATACAGAAACAAAAATGTATTGGACCAAGGGAGAGAAAAGGGGATTTTATATCTTTAGGTGTTTAAAATATTTTCTAAACTCGTTTAGATTATTTGCTTTTTTAGGCACTCTATCCTATTTTTTCTGCTGATTATTTTCTAGGACATTTTATAATTTTTGACAAGGAACGTCTTGTATGCCATTTTCCCCCTTGTAAGAATTTCATCTAACATTGGTTCAGTAGAGTTTATTTCTTCTCTCAGATATCATCTGGGATTCTTATCACTCATGGGTATTGTGAATTGAACTCCAAGCCTCAGATTATGTAAAGTTAGGGATTTGATTATTTGATTTCTTGTGGAAACTTTTTTTGCTCACTCAGAATCCAAAACAGATAAAAGATTATTGCTGCTTCCCTAAGATGGCAGGCAGATTTTTATCCAACTCACAACTCCCCATTTTCTGAGAGTATAGCACTTTAAGGAACCCAGTTATATTGGGATTTACATTTCAGTTCTTGACTATATACAGACCTAATCTCTCTGCAAGGATCTTAAGACCCAAGTCCCTAGTATTTAGCCATCTCCTGGGTTCTGTCCCCCCTTGCACACACCACTCAAGCCAGCATTGGCCACTGAGGGTCAACTGTATGCTTGCTACTTTGTTAGTTCCTGATGCCTGGGGATTTTTGCCTTTTTCTGGCTGCCTTAGTGATGTATTTAAAAAAATATTTGTGTTTTATTTTATCCAGAATTGCTCAGCATTCCAGTGGGAGTATCTATTTATTTGTTCAATCTTTCACACTAATACAAATTATGATCATAATATTATCTTGAAGACTAAAGGAGATTTTGCCTGTGTAGAGTTAAACATACTCCTTGCCCTAAACTTATGATATTTTTTGATAGTAATAATTGTTATAGAACAATTTATGTAAGGTCAAAAAGGAACTTAGGCTATTGTTGAAAGGAGAAAGAAGCTGACCAAGTACATATATTCTGGGTTGTTTCCAGACAATGTTCTTTGATTAGTTACAGACTAGGCTGTTGATGAGCATTATGTAAATTCTTAGCCATGTTTGTGGGAGACCTAGTTTCCTTGTCACACCCTCCAAATTGACATTGGTATTGACATTGGATTCTTGTCTTTGACCTTCACATGATCATTTGAATATCTTTTCCACAAGGAGGACACAGTTGAATTATTTGCCTGTATAATGGCGTGTGAGGTCAAGTACACCCTTCAATAGCCTAAGATTAACACTAACACAATCTTCAAAGATAAAAGAGGAGAGCTTTTCCAATGAAATGAAACCCAACATGATGTCAGGGTGATACACAAACAGAAGTGTTAGCATTAGCTCATGCTACACCATGTCATCTACTGCAATGAGTGTCACAGGTCATTAATACTATGTAGATGGTAAGTAGATATTTTTCTTTGGCAATTAATAAAAACACATTACAGTGTTATGAAAATAATAATGGTCTAACTTAACTTCATAAGAGGCTGGAAAACACTGATTAAGAGGTATATTCTAGATTCCTTAGAGGAAAGTACACTTTTAGCTTTTATGAAATTTTCAAGTTTTTATAACATGCACTGTTATTATATCAAGAAAAAAGCAGAGTTGTTAACAAAATAATATTGTTATATATAATTAGCAAAAAGGGAAGCAACCTACAAGCAAAAATGAGAACAGTTAACTGTGCTTAGTCTTTGAAACTAGGAAATATTTCATTGTCATTAAAATAATGTTTATGCAAAAAAACCCCACAGTATTACCAAGCTGTACTCAGAGAAAAATGAATAGCTGAAAAAGATTTTATTATTAACAATAAATAGTAAAAATTAATCACATTATATGTAAGAACCTAGAAAAATTAAAAATTAAGCTAAGGAATATATGCTTTGGGATCAAGAACAATAAAAGCAGGAAAATAAATTAATTATTGAACTTTTTTATAATGGCCAATAAATAACCAAATTCTGGCAATGCACGTAACACATACATGGTATTTGAAATGAAAAAGAGGAGATAACCAGAAATATTGAATCACTTTTAAAAAGTAATTAAAGTGGAAAATCTCAGTAAAAAAAAACATTATTTGGAAAATATCAACTAATAAAAAAAATCTCAAAAGTAGGAAATGTATACCATATAATGAAAATACTGGATTCCATCCCTTATCATGTGGTCAGCACTGATTAGGCATTAATCTGAATCATTTTACAGATGAATTTTTTCAGTCAAAACTAATAGTTAAAACTACTCCGGATTTCTGATTAGAAATCTTCAGGCTAAGGCACGTTCATCCTCTCATCCTCCCAACAGAAAGAGGAAGAAAAGACAAAGGAGTCCATAATAACCCAAGAAACAATGTATGAAACCATCTCAAACTTTTAAACATGCTGGCAAAATATGTGAATGTCTCAACTGAGAAGGGAGTTCTTGCTGAGAGTCAAGAAGTGTTTTCCATCTTCTGCAAGATATGTTTCTCCTAAAGCAGGTACTGTAGTCCAAAGAAGAAGCCACAACCCTCTGATGGTAGATAGAGAGATGGAACAGTCATGGGAGATGCAGAATGTCTCTATAGAGACTTAATTTAAAAACACAGGAAGTAAAGAAAGTATAACTGAAGAATATAATTTATGTCATTTCTGTAGTCTCAGGAAGTTCTCCTAGTTGATGTGGATACATGGAGTAAGGTAGAATGACACAGGAAAGGGAGAAAACTATTGTATATTGCAACAGAAAACTCAGAGGAATGGTGAATCATAATAATATTAATCTTTATTGAACAATTAATATGTGGTAGGAACCATTCTACATTAAATATGAACCCATTCAATTTTTATAACAAGCTGCAAATGAGTTAATATTTCTATACCTATTTTATAGATTAAAAAGCAAAGACAGAATTAAAAACACTAGCTCAAGGTCAAAGAACTGGTAGTTGGCAGCACTGGAATTTGAATCAGGTGGGTGGCTTCAGAGCCTGCTATTCTCTGGGTTGCCTAACTCTCTCAATTCAACTGTTGTTCCCTGGAAGACTAAAAGATTTAGTGAGAGGGTAAATAAGATAACAAAGGACGTCCTTGCACAGGGGCCATGCTAATCTTCTCTGTATTGTTCCAATTTTAGTATATGTGCTGCCGAAGCAAGCACAATAACATTTGTGAAGCATTCCATATTTTTTAAAGCAATCCTTAGCAGGAAGAGTGAAGCGGGGGGTGGGTATCACAATACCAGAACCTCAACTATACTACAAAGCAATAGTAACAAAAACAGCATGGTATGGGCACCAATACCATGGTAGATCAATGGTACAGAATAGAGGATACAGACACAAACTCAAATAAATACAGTTTTCTCATACTACATAAAGGTGCCAAAAATATGCAATGGAGAAAAGATAGCCTCTTTAACAAATGGTGCTGGGAAAACTGGAAATCCATATGTAGCAGAATGAAACTAAACCCCTATCTCTCACCCTGCACAAAACTCAACTCAAAATGGGTCAAGGACCTCGGAATCAGACCAGAGACCCTGCATCTTATAGAAGAAAAAGTAGGTCCAAATCTTCAACATGTCTGCTTAGGATCAGACTTCCTTAACATGACTCCCATAGCACAAGAAATAAAAGCAAGAATCAATAACTGGGATAGATTCAAACTAAAAAGCTTTCTCTCAGCAAAGGATACTATCAGCAATGTGAAGAAAGAGCCTACAGAGTGGGAGAAAATCTTTGCCACTCATACTTCAGATAGAGTGCTAATTTCCAGAATCTATAAAGAACTCGAAAAACTCTACACCAAGAATACAAATAACCCAATCAACAAATGGGCTAAGGAAATGAACAGACACTTCACAGGAGAAGATGTACAAGCAATCAACAGATATATGAAAAAATGTTCAACATCTCTAGTAATAAGAGAAATGCAAATCAAAACTACCCTAAGATCCTATCTCATCCCAATTAGAATGGCAAATATCAAGAATACAAGCAACAACAAGTGTTGGAGAGGATGTAGGGAAAAAGGTACATTCATACATTGCTGGAGGGGCTGCAAATTAGTGCAGCCACTTTGGAAAGCAGTGTGGAGATTCCTTAGAAAATGTGGAATGGAATCACCATTTGACCCAGCTATCCCACTCCTTGGCCTATACCCAAAGGATCTAAAATCAGCGCATATATATATGCTGTCAGTATATATATACTGACACTGACACTGACACTGACAGCATCTGATATATACACACACACAAACACAACGAAATAGTACTCAGCCATAAAGAAGAATAAAATTATGGCATTTGCAGGCAAATGGATGAAATTGGAGAATATCATGTTAAGTGAGATAAGCCAATCTCTAAAAACCAAAGGATGAGTGATCTCGCTGATAAGCAGATGATGATACATAATAGGAGGTGGGAGGGAGGTAAGAATGGAGGAAGGAGGGACTGTATAGAGGGAAAAGAGGGGTGGGAGGGGTGGGGAAGGAAAAAATAACAGAATGAATCAAACACCATTACCTATGCAAATGTATGATTACACAAATGGTATTCCTCTACTTCAGGTACAGAGAAACAAGTTGTACCCCATTTGTTTACAAAAAAAAAAAAAAATGTATTGAAGTGGAAAAAAAAAAAAGTAACAAAGGACCAGTTGCATTAGGGTGCTCTAGAAAAACAGAATTAGCAGGATATATATATTGGTATGATTATAAAAAAGGACTTATTAGATTGGCTTACACAACCAAAAGCTGGACAGTCTCACAATGGCCGTCTGCAGGCTGGGGAGCTGGACAAACCAGTATCTGTGCAGTCCAAGATGCTGAAGCCTCAGAAGAAGGATCAACAATGCTACCCCAATGCAGGACTGAAGGCTTCTGGAAACTCCCTGGAGAATCACTGACAGCATCTGATTTGGAGAGTGAAGGAGCTGAAGTTTAATATCCTCAGGTGATTGGAGCAGCAATCAGGAACCTGTTTAAGAAGAATGGAGCTTGCATCTGCTGCTTCCTTGTTCTTTCAACTTTTATTCCATCCAAGCCTTTAATTTATTGAATGGTGCTGTCCACACTTAAAGGGCGTCTCTGCTTCCCTGTGCTGTCCAACATGCCAGTCATTCCTAGAAACACCCTCATTGACACACCCAGAAGCCTCTTCATCTTAATCAAATCTTCATCTCTTAATCAAATCAAGTTGACAATTCAGATTAGCCATTGCACCAGCTCACACCCATTTCCTCCACCGAAAATTCCTTTCGTATTTCTATTTAATTTAGTTTTGAGGTGTCTCTGGAGAGTGGTAATAAACTCCAGGGTTGCCATGATAAAGATCTGGGAAATTTTGGCATGGATGTTTACAACATGCCTTCCACGATGCCTAAGTGGCCAACCCATAACCAGGTGTCTCACAGGAAATGTGGCTGTGTTCACAGATATATTGGCAAGGCCACTCTTGTTGGATATGTTTTCAGTTTATTCCTGCCAGGATAACCACTTTCTGGAAAAGCCTTGAATGGGGAAATGTCAGGTCTGGGTGTGTCGGTCAGATGAGGCAGGTAGGGAACACAACAAAAGTCCATGAAATATCGAAGCAGATCATTGCTCACAGATCCATGAGAGGAGAATGGGGTTGATGAGACAGAAAGTCTAGATATAGCCACTGGGTGGGGAGGAGCCAGGGCCTGATGTCTTCTTTGGAGTCCAGAGCATTATCCAACCAAGTTTTTCAAGGAAGTTCTCACCAGTAGGTAGAGCACAAAGGCATGAATTCCATAGGACCAGATTGGAACTAAAAGTGACCACTGTGGCATAGGCATATTTGTTTCAATGAGGGGTGTGGGTTCAGTGGGGTGAGTCAAGAAGTATCCCATAGGGATGTGGTTTCCTAGAAGTTGGTTGTACAAGTTGGTTGGATAAACCAAATGGAGGAACTGGGAGTAGACAGACCTGGACTCTGTGTCAAAGGTGGCTAAGCTTTGTTTCTGATATGAGAAAGTTAAACCTAAAATCAAAATGGATGCTGAGGCAACATAAAATAGAAGATTTACTACAGTTCTCCATTTGGAATCTGACATATGAATCATTCACAGGTGAATAACAATCTTAAACAAAAGAAAATGAAATATACATTGTTGAATACACTGCCCAAGAAGCACAGGAAGGGTTCAGTTCAAAAGTTCTCTGCATTCTCACAGAAATTATAGACAATTTTATATTTCTAAATAAGAGAAGCTCAGGGAAAAGATTACATAATAGAAGAATCCAAAAGGCAGTTGGAAAAGCTCAGAAAAGAAACAGAGGTGAAACAAACAGTACAGAATGAAAGCAACAAAGTTGGAAAAAGAGTGAAATTCTGGCAAAGAAAGGGAGGTAGCTTGGGAAAATGTTAATCAACCAAGAAGGAATAAATACCTAATAACAGACATAAAGATAAAGAAGGCTCAATGTGTGCATAATTGGTATTTTTAGAAATGAGAGTTGATAGATGGAATTGATTTGAACAGTCAGCACCAAAGTGGATGTATTTTAAGAATATAGATTCACTCTTAGGAAAAAAAAATAGGTTATCAATAAGCCTAAAAGAAAGTAAATGTCTTGACAGATATCAAAAAGGCATTTAATAAAATTTGAAACATATCTGATTTAAAAAATAAGTTTGTTGGAGGTCAGCAAGATGGTGGAATAGGAGGTCACCTGCTTGCATTCCCCCACAAGAATTCTGTATTCCTCCACAGAATCCCTTGTTGGAAGGCCTTGGCATTCAGACAGGAGGTTATACAACTCTGGGGGAATTCAAGATGAAGCAGGGCCATTTTTATAATGCAGACCTAATCAAACAACTCAACAGCAAGAAAACAAATAACCCAAAGAAACAATGAGCAAAGGACCCAAATAAACACTTATTGAAGGAAGACATGCAAATGACTGCTGGGAATATAAAAAAAAAATGGTCATCATCGCTGACTACCAGGAAATGCAAAATAAAACCACAATAGATCACTTAATAATTGTTAGAATGCCTAATACCAAAAAGACACAAGATAATCAGTGTTCCTGAGGGTATGGAGAGAGAACCCATGAATAACGTTCATGGGAATGTAAATTAGTACAGCCATTACGGAAAATAGTGTAGAGTTCCTCACAAAACTAAAAAATATAATTACTATAGGATTCAGCAACCCTACTTCTGAGTTTTTATCTGAAAGATTTGAAATCAGTATGTTGAAGAGATGTCTCTGCGCCCATGTTCATTGAAGCACTATTCACAATAGCTAAGATACGGAAGCAGCTGAAGTGGTTATCTTCAGATGAATGGATAAAGAAAACATGGCATGTGTACACAGTGCAACAATATTCACAGTAAAAAAATGTGGCATGAATCTTGTCATTTGCAACAACATGAATGAACTCTACATTTTGCTAAGTGGAAGAGACCAGGCACAGAAAGACAAATACTGCATAATCTTATTTATTTTATGTGGAATCTAAAAGCGTTGAACTCGCAGAAGCAGAGTAGAATGATGCTTACCTGACGCTGAAGAGAGAGGTGTGGAGAAAGGGAGAAATTCATCAAAGGGTGCAGAATTACAGGAGGAAAAAGAGTTAGTGATCTATTCCAAAGAATGGTAACTACAATAAATAATAATGCATTGCATATTTTTAACTTGCTAAAAGAGTAGATTTTAAATATTTTCTTCACAAAAGTGTATGTGAAGTGATAGATTTGTTAATTATCTGAATTTAATTATTATACACTGAAAATATATATCAAAACATCACATTGTATTGCATAAGTATATATGACTTGGCAATTAAAAATAAAATTTATGTTTGGAATTAGAAGGTAAATTTACACAATAAAAACAATCCCAAACCAACAGGCATGCTGAATTTAAGGTTGGAAGACTAGATTAATTCTCAAGAAAACAAAGATAAGAAGGTTCTTATGTCATCATTGATCATGTAGCTTCACTGAAACATTAGCAATAAATTGTACAAGAAAATGAATACTTCTAAACTTTTTTAAAAATGGATGAAAAATGAGTAGTGACATTTAAAAAATAATACAAACTAATGAAAAAGGATAATCATGCTAATAAGTAAAAGCTAGAAGAAAAATATGATTGGTAATTCTATGAAAAATTATTTAGCTTTGATAGTAACCAAAGGCATACAAATTAAGACAATGTGTAATGATTTGTCTTCCTATTTGAGTAAAAAGCTAAAATTAGTAATAATATTCAGAATTGGTAAGGACTAATGAAATGGATATTTTTTACTTATGGTAAAACTACCCCTCTGTGCCACCTTCCAAAAATCTTGGAAATAGATAAATAGCCTTTAAAATGCTATTACAGTATAGCTTAGCAGTTTATCTCTAGACATTTCTCCTAAGGAAATAATTGACTGTAAGTGTTCAATATGAGTAAGGATATACCTTAAAATGTTTTTCGTTTTAGTTCTTTAATCTCAAAAGTTTAGAATTACCTAAGATTCTTATGATCTCTTGTGAAATAAGAACTGTTAAGAGGTTTTATATACTGTAATCCTTGTAAAAAATTTGGAAGTATGTATATCAAGGATGTTTATATGTGGGTAGCAGGATGACTGATTTTATTATTTTTTTAATTGGTATTTTCTAATCTCTTCTATGTTTACATATGTATAATGAGTTATGTTCATAAGAAGCTTACATATATCACATAAGGAAAAAAGTTTCAATATTTATTATACAGTTTGATCTCAAGTGCCAATCAGAATGCTTTGGAAAAAGCTCTGGAATTAAACTAAAATCCCTCTGGGAGATGAAGATAATATTTATTCCTCCTTGTATGTAATTTTCTCTGTTTTCCAAGATTTCTAAAATAATTATTTTCTTTTTGCAATTAAAAAAGGCAGAAGTCCAAAAGTAGAGGAAAAAACTTGAAGAAAGGATGTAATCTTTGACCTATTAATTAAATTAGAATTTGCTCCTTCTTTGCACTAGTGTGTTAATCTGTGGCCTCATGTGTGACCCCTGTAGGTGGCTCATCGGGATAATATCATTTTCCTATTCACACTGGTTCAAAAGGCTTGTTTTGAGGAAATACAAAAACGAAGACTATAAATTAAGAAATGGAAGTAAGAGCCCTAGCTCATAGTATCATGTTTACAACTCTTCCAATTTTCAGGTTTTCTCTTGCCTCTCTGTGCTTTTTCCCCATCATATGGTGAGACCAAAGTGATTAAATGGAATAAGGAAATGAACTTCTTGTACTGAAGTAAGGCTTGAAGGAGTTCTGTGTTCTTCCCTCTTTATTGTCTTCAGAAGTTTTAATATTATCCATTTCTCTCCCACTGTTTGGTCAAGATGATGTATGTTTATTATTTAAGAATGCAAGCAGTAAAGAAAAATACAACGAGGGAAGCAAAAAAATTACATTAAGTTCCAAGAAGTATCCATTGGTGAACATTACTCAAGATCTCTCTGGATGTGAGTTCAGAGAGCAAGGGAGATGACTGAATCAAAAACAAGAAGTAAGTCAGGAAAAATAGCATTAGTTTATATTCACTAAATTTTTAAAGTGCAATTTCATTGCTGGGTGGTAATCCCAGTGAGTGGGGAAGCTGAGGCAGGAGAATCACAAGTTCTCGGTCAGTATGGGCAATTTAGTGAAACCCTCAGGAACTTAGTAAATCCTGTTTCAAAATAAAAAGAAAAAATTTAAAGGAAGGACTGAGGAAGCTCAGTAGAAAGTGTCTCTGGATTCCATCCCCATTTATGATCCCCCAAAAGTATTGTTTTTACTTTAACTAAACCAAAGGAAAAAATAGTGAAATGAAAATAATTTCTAAATTTCAAATTAACTTCTTCAACAAAAGATATCATGGGTCCTTAAAAGTTAAGAAAAAAATATACGAAGAAAAAGAAAAACTTTTTTTGTTGTTGTTTTTTTTGTTTTGTTTTTGGTACCAGAGATTGAACCCAGGGCTACTTAACCTCTGAGACACATCCCCAGCCCTTTTTATTTTTAATTTTGAGACATGTTCTCAGTAAGTTGCTTAGTCCCTCACTGAATTGCTGAGGCTGGCCTTGAACTTGCCATCCTCCTGCCTCAGACTCCCAAGCCACTGGGATTAGAGGTGTGCACCACCACACCTGGCAAGAAAAACTGTGAAAGAATAAATTAATATGTACTTATACATTTTATGTAAAATGTAAATAAGCTTCCTCCCAGATTACACCTTTAGAGTTTGGAGTTGGATTGAGGAAAGAGGCTGCAGTATCAATCACTGGGAGAGGGCAGATTGAATTTGACAATGGAAAGGGTGCAGAACACGACAGATGTGCCCATCAGCACATACCACCACTGTGAGATTCCAATATTCCTGGTGATAACTATCAGCAAATATCGTCCACATCATGTGTGATAGTTGTCAAGGCCGACCTTAAAATATCAGAGGTGATTTACATTCATCCCAGGTAAAAGAAAATTAGAAAGTAAGAAACCCACCCATTCCTCTAATCTGCCTTCATGGTCTCAAGTCTGCTAGCTGTTCAAACAAATACGCTCCTTCCCAGCATAGTCATCTGTCACATTCCATGTAGACCTAGATCCTCAGGTAGTTCATATCCAGAATTACAGACTGAGAGCAGGTGGGCTGGTAGAGGGATGATGAGACCTACCTAAATTTGAGTCTTTGCAAACTGGAGAAGGCTTCTCATGTCGATACTTAAGACTGATGGAGCTTTGCTTCACAGAACCAAAGCTTATAATGTATATTCAAGTCCTTTCTAGCTCCTCTTACCAAGACTGACATAATTCCCAGTGCTGGAAATGCTGGTGTCCAGTGATTCCTAGTCACACCCTTCACTGAAATTGCCCACAGTTCAAAGAACTGCCTCATTAGAGGTTAATCAGCCTCATGTCTCAATTTGGGATAACTGCGGAGTGAATGCACATCCATAGCTCCCTGAAGGACCAAATGAGTTTCAGCTATAAATATCATTGCTGGTCAGCTTCACCGTTGGTCCAGTCCTGCTTTCCTCTCTTTATTATAACTGTATTTCCTGAGAGCGTTCCCCATAATATCTCTGCACAAAATGTAAGACAACCTTCTTACTAATGAGAGGCAAGGGGCAGACAATGAGAATATTATACATAGTAACTCTTCATAAAGTTATATGAATTTAAATCATGAACTTTAGTTTTTCATTTTGTTGTGTGCTTAAATGTTCCTTTTTTAAAAAAACAAATTCATAGTGATTAGAGATGGTAATTATAATTTACGACTTCAGCTCTGGAATTTCTTTACAGGCAGTAAGGTCAACAGCACTGAGGGAAATGTAACATGAACTCCTAATCACACACTTATTTATCTTGGTTGTGACCATGCCTGAGGAAGTAATGACAGGCAACTCCGAGTTCAAGATGATTGCAGCACTGAGTCTCAAGCCTGCCTTATGGTGACCATCTAATCGCTTCCCCTAGGACTTCATTCTCTTTCCTTTATCCAGATGCCTGTCTCCCTAAAGCTTTGTATAACATCACCAGGGTGTGGAAAAGTTACCTTATAAGTGGGGCAAACTAGAGGGATGCTGTGCACTTCCATTTCACATGGCCACATTCCAATGGATGTGGTTGCTCAGGTGGCTCTTCTGATCGAATGCTGAGCTACCCTTCAGCCTTAACTTTTTTGGGTCTTCCTATATCATGGGAACTCTGTCATGTTCCTCTGAAACATACTTAGTACATTCTAGTTTGATTAACACAGGATTCAACACATTTTTGAGTTTCAAAATAACAAAACTGAGTATAAGTTTCTTGATGAGAATATTTTTATGCCTGTATTACTTAATATTCTTCTTTCTAAGCTAACAGACTAGCAAATTTGTTCCTATCCATGAAGCCACTGTCTTTATGGTCCTATCAATTTCCTCCAAGCTCACCCCATGTCACCTCATCTTTCCCAGCCAAGGTCACCTCCTTGTAGGGCAGTCTATATCTCTTACTGTATTTTCAATCTATTGTTAAGTCCTACCTCTTTCAGAATTTTCTTTGAGTTGCCAGAGCCTTTTCTTCTTTCAACAAAGCCCATCCCTTTTTACTTGCAGAACTATTGCTTCTGTTAATAGCTTTAGAAACCTATTTTAGGAGTTAAAAATAAAATCTCAACAGTTACTCTTTCTCTTGCTTTTCTTCCTATAGCACTATCAGATTCTCCTAAAGGCAACTTGGATGTTACCCACTAGAATATGAATCAAATACAAGAAAGCATGATTATTTTAAGATATTGGGTCATATAAATAAGCCAAGCATTCATAAGCCTATGTTGCGACCCCTGCTTTGATTGTGGTTTTTGATTGGAGAGACTGCTTCAAGATGCTCAGTCACTACCTGTGATGTGTCTGCCACTCTTCTCCCCTCTAGCAAAACCTTCCCCTAGATACTTTCCTGCTGAACCTAGATGTGCCTTCTCAGAATCCCACTCTGCTCAGTCTTACTGACAGTGACAAAGTGTGGGTTCTACATTTCATGATCTGTGCTGATGTGGAAGACTAAACCTATTACCTGTCACTTTGCTCTTTTGAGTGTAGTCCTTAAACAGGGCTTGGGGAGGGATGCATGCATACAAATTCAAGGATTCTACTACTATATTTCTCTATAGTATTTCTGGAACCTATAGGTTTTGAAGAATATTTTTTAAATCTCTATCATTTTTAACAGCTTATAGGGAGCTTAAAAAAGTCTTTAGCAAAGGTGCAGATGAAGCTTTATAAGTAGCCATAGGAAGCTATGTTCTAACCAAGCTGTTTTCTATTTTTAATTAAACCCTAATTAGAAGTCATAATTTAGTTGAGCTGCATTAATACTCTCAGAGCTATGAAAAACTTACTATGGTTGTTTAAAGCCCCTAGGTATTGAGATAATAACAAAGCTGTTACACCTCTATGTGAAGAGGCAGATATAGAAACGTTTCCTACACTTGGTGGTAATTTTAAGACAGGTTTCATAAAATGAGCTTTCTGTAGGCTAACAAATTTGCCCCCTCTTGCTATAGTCAAGGCTTCCACCAAAACTCAGATTGAAATTTAATCCCCACCATGGAGGTAGAAAAAGGTAAGATCCTGGGAGATGATAGAATTATCCCACTATTATTAGGGGAGTGACTTTGTTTTATAAGAGAACTTGTTCTGTGTCACCAGGTGATACACCATATCAGGACTCTGCAGAGTCTCCACCAGCAAGAAATCTCTCACTCCGTGGGTTATTTGACCTTGGACTTTTCAATCTGTTCTCAGTTATCATTTTAAAAGATAACTGCAAGTGTCTCATACCCTTGCCTCTACCTATGGCTTAAAAATCTCTGTTGGCTACAAAATATGGTCCGAAGTTATTATAGAACCATGATCCTGCACACCTTTCCAAATCATTCCTCTTGGGCATGTCATCACTAAACCTCTCCCTCCACCAGTGTTACTTTTGGACCACACTTGCCACATCGTGAACCCAGAGATGGTGTCTCTTCCATGTAATTACACGTTCCGTTTTCTGGTGACACTGCCCTTCCTTTTTCTTTTGGTCTCACAACTACTAATCCTCTTCGAGACAACAGTGACAAAGGGTGGGTTCTGCATAACAGTGGTGTAGGGTTTGAATGTCAGGCACGCTTTCTAGTTATGTGCCTTTGTACAAGTTACATAATTCTATCTACCCCACTAAACATTCATTTTTGTATTCTGTTCAGATGAAAAAGAAAAGAAAATAGAAGCAATTATGTGTTTGAGGTCTTGATCAAAGAGAAGAAAATTGAGTGAAATTGGAGTTCATTACTTACACTAATGATATGGAATAGTGTTCATTATTTTGTGTTCCTGTAAATTTTTCCACACTGCAAAAGTGGCAGCCATGTAACTATTTGAAGGATGTGAGAAATGCAATTTCACTCCAATAGGTCAGTAGTAATTGGCTTCTCTTGTAGACAAGCACAGCAAATAACAACACCATCCAGCCAAACACTCCTAGGAACACACCCATAGTTGAGTAATTTGGGTGTTTTACTCATTCCAGAGAGGGAGGACACATTAAAAGGAAAGAGGAACTTTTCAGTAAGTGGGTGTAAGAACAACCCTCACATGAAATTTGGGTTTCGGGTGGATGATTATGAGGGAGATATAGAAGTGCTTACACAGCCAGGGCAAGGTAGTGAGTGAGGAGATCGGGGCAGGGCCAGAACAAAGGAGCATGGAGAGGGTCTTCTGATGAGGTCAACTCCTGATTGACAAAAGTGCTGGTGGACACAAGTGGAGGATTCAATCAGACAGACACTTCCGTATTCATGCTCCTAAGTGGGGGATCCAATAGAAAAACTAAAATAGACATGTGGACAGAGGGGGCACCAATTAATAATGGTGAGGACAGCACAGACAGGAGAGGAGATAATGGAAACAGGAAATTCCAGAGACCATAAAAAGAACAAGCCAAAACTCCCCCACAGGATTCCCAGCTCTGGGGCCCCTTCTCTTCAGAGAAGTCTATCTCTGTTGCTTTTGCAATAAACCTGCTGCTTGCTTCCTATCTCTGTGTCCCATTCTTCAGTTCTTTGCTGAATGGAGACAATGAACCCAGTACCACTAGATGGTAACAACTGTACAAGGGTCTAAGAAAGTGAAGGTTTGCTTCATATTGATCAGACATCAGAGGAAGTCCATGAATGACCATCTCAGTCTTATATCTATAGGAGGGTAAGACTTCAACAAGAATAGGGCAATAATTGGTAAAGCAACAGCAACCACTCAGGTTAGTCAGGAAAGGTGCACATTTGGTATTTGGTGGGTTGCACAATAATATTGTTTTATTTGTGCCTAGACATACTTAAGAAGAGGACTTGTTTTGTCTCAGTGTACTGTGTACTCTGAGTGTGCATGTCTGATACTGGTGTTCTGTGAGATTATGTTCAACAGGAGAATAACACCGTCAGCTGTGTGTTACAAGCCAGCTTCAAACATAACTGAGGCCAAGTTGCAAATTTCAGACCTGTTCCCAGGTGTCCAGGTCTGTTTCTGTTTTTGCTTTTTCTTTTACCTTTCACTAAAGCAAAATATGAGAGAGCATATGAACAGTATTTCTACAGTTGGTGACCTTTTTGAATCCTCTGTATAGGAATCACATAGAAACTTGGTAACCTTTCTAGAATCTTCTGGGTGAGGCTATCACTTAGAGATGACTGGAGCCGGGTAAGGTCTGAATTTTGCACTCAAGTTTTACCTTCCAAAGAAAGAATGGACTTTGCTGCAACCTTGGAGGGTCTACAGCAAGAATCCAGGCAGCAGCCCCTTCTTTCTCTGTGTTCACTGACTTTTGGTCTCTCCTCCCCTGAGTACTTCTTTGTGACCTAAGTCTGGATTTCTGTGGATGACCCGAAGTCTCCAGGCAGATGTTCTACTATACCAGGAGTGTCGTCTTCAGTGTTAACTATTCTCCCTGTGTCATGTTTTGTTTATGTTTTTCAAGCTATCAAACCTACTTTGTACTTTTAAGGGACACGAAGGTCTAAAAAACTAACACATCTACTTCTAACTTAAAAATAAGACAACTCAGATTCTCCTTCCATAATACTCCCTGATCAGCTTACCTCTCTGCTACTCAGGGGTAACCATTATTTTGAATTTGGTGTTCCTTTGCCATACATTTATTTAAACTTTGTATATAAGTATATATGTGTACAGATGAATGTGATTTTTTTGTGTGTGTTGGACATCAGGATTGTTAGGGGTTTATTTTGTTGAAAAACATTTTTCTATGAATATTTTCATACACATTTCCTGTAGTACAGGTGGGTGAAATTCTCTAGGATTTGTATGTAGGAGTAGGATTTCTGAGTCATAGAATATATGTCTTTCAACTTTAATACTCTAAACTGATTGTCCACCAGTGATGCGGGGAAGTTCCGCAGTCTCTACATTCTGCCAATGTCTATTATTGTTGGACTTCAGAATGTTTGTAGTATAATGTACTGAAGTGGTATCACTTTCATTTACATTTTATTCTCCTATTTGCTGTATTTGATTTATATTTCCCCATTTGTTGTGAAATTAGGCAAATTTATTCACATGGTGTTTGTCATTCATGTTGCATTGGTCACTTAAACTGGCTGCTCATATGATCTGCCTGTTCTTCTGTTTGTTGACTTGCCGGTTTATTGATTGAGCAGTTGTTTGCATGCACTGCATCTGGTGCTTTTAGTTGGATGGTTGCAAGCATCATCTTATAATTTCCATTCTTCGTGGATTTTTTTTTTTTTCTTTGCAGTACTGGGGATTGAACCCAGGGCCTTGCACATGCCATGCAAGCACTCTGTCACTGAGTTGATACCCCTCTTTGTGGTATTTTTGATGAAGGGAAGTTTTTCGATTTTGTTAAAAGTCAGATTTTTCTGGTCTCTTATGCCCTGTAAGGAGCACCCATAACAGTGGCTTAAAACAATAGCACAATTATTTCACCATCTTCCACAGCTTCTCTGGGTTAGGAATTTGGGAAAAGCTCTGCTGAGTGCTTCTGGCTCTAAGTCTCTTAGGTAGTTGCAGTGGCATGCCAGGGACTGAATCAGAGGACGCCAACCAGGCATTTCTTTCTTTTCATTTACTCTCAGAATGTCCCTTCATAATGCCTCAGTAGGGGCTGTTTGGGTTTCATCACAGCATGACCTCATGGAGGAAGCTGGACTACTTACTTGGCAGGTCAAGTCTCCAGAGTGTCTGTACCAGCAAGCAAGGTGTAAGCTGTATGGCTGTGAATGACCTACCTTTGGAATTTTAAAGTATCAATTCTGCTGTATTCTTTGGTCAAAGGCACAAAAGCTGACCCATTTTCAAAGACAGGGAACATAGACCTTATCTCTTAATGGGGGGAGTGTCAAGGTCATACTGTAAGAAGAGCATGTGGTATAGAGAATAATTACTGTTGCTGTCTTTGGAAAAGAAGATCTGCCATATAGATTGTCAATTTTCATATATACACATACATGCATATATAGGTATACTTTTTAAAAAAACATCTCGACTTAGAAGTTCTCTAACTCAAGGAGAACTTTAAAATATCTAGGTTTGCTTTACACATCTGTATCTTCAATCTATCTGAAATTAATTACAGTGCATTATGTAAGGAAGTGACCTAATTTAATTCTGATTCTTCTAACACAGGTTATTAATTATTCTTGGTGAGATGAAATGCTAGATTTGTTATCAATCAAAATTTCATGTGTGCATTTTCAATTTTGGAACTTCCTGTTTTGTCACACCGGTTTTGCAATTAAATACTATAGCTTTTTTTAATAGTGTTTTTTTATTTTTTATTTTTATTTTTATTTATTTATTTATTTTAATTAAAAATCATAAATTTACATAGGGCAATGTTGTTTGATTCATTCTGTTATTTTTCCCCTTCCCCCCCAACCACTCCCACCCCTCTTTTCCCTCTATACAGTCCTTCCTTCCTCCATTCTTACCACCCTCCTTATCCCTAACCCTAAACCTAACCCTAACCCTAACACTAACCTCTCCTACCCCCCCTTATATGTCCTCATCCGCTTATCAGCCAGATCATTTGTCCTTTAGTTTTTTGAGATTGGCTGATCTCACTTAGCATGATATCCTCCAGTTTCATCCATTTGCCTGCAAATGCCATAATTTTATCATTCTTCATGGCAAAGTAATATTCCATTGCATATATATATGCCATGGTTTCTTTATCCATTCATCAACTGAAGGGCATCTAGGTTGGTTCCACAATCTGGCTATAGGGAATTGAGCAGCTATGAACATTGATGTGGCTGTATCTCTGTAGTATGCTGATTTTAAGTCCTTTGAGTATAGGCCAAGGAGTGGGAGAGCTGGGTCAAATGGTGCTTCCATTCCAAGCTTTCTGAGGAATCTCCATACTGCTTTCCAGAGTGGCTGCTCTAATCTGCAACCCCACCAGCAATGTATCAGTGTACCTTTTTCCCCACATCTTCGCCAACACCTATTGTTGCTTGTGTTCTTGATAATCACCATTCTAATTGGGGTGAGATGAAATCTTAGGGTAGTTTTGATTTGCATTTCTCTTATTACTAGAGATGTTGAACATCTTTTCATATATCTGTTGATTGCTTGTACATCTTCTTCTGTGAAGTATCTGCTCATTTCCTTAGCCCATTTGTTGATTGGATTATTTGTATTCTTGGTGTAGAGTTTTTAGAGTTCTTTATAGATTCTGCAAATTAGCGCTCTATCTGAACTATGAGTGGCAAAGATATTCTCCCACTCTGTAGGCTCTCTCTTCACATTACTGATAGTTTCCTTTGCTGAGAGAAAGCTTTTTAGTTTGAATCTATCCCAGTGGTTGATTCTAGCTTTTATTTCTTGTGCTATGGGAGTCCTGTTAAGGAAGTCTGGTCCTAAGCCAACAAGTTGAAGATTTGGACCTACTGTTTATTCTATAAGATGCAGGGTCTCTGGTCTAATTCTGAGGCCCTTGATCCATTTTGAGTTGAGTTTTGTGCAGGGTGAGAGATAGGGATTTAGTTTCATTCTGTTGCATATGGATTTCCAGTTTTCCCAGCACCATTTGTTGAAGAGGCTATCTTTTCTCCATTGCATATTTTTGGCACCTTTGTCTAGTATTAGAAAATAGTATTTATTTGGGTTTGTGTCCATGTCCTCTATTCTGTACCATTGATCTACCTTTCTATTTTGGTACCAATACCATGCCGTTTCTGTTACTATTGCTTTGTAATAGAGTTGAAGATCTGGTATTGCGATACCCCCTGTTTGCTCTTTCTACTGAGGATTGCTTTAGCTATTCTGGGTTTCTTATTCTTCCAGATGAATTTCATAATTGCTTGCTCTATTTCTGTAAGGTACGTCATTGGGATTTTAATTGGAATTGCATTGAATCTGTATAGCACTTTTGGTAGTATGGCCATTTTGACAATATTAATTCTTCCTATCCAAGAACATGGGAGTTCTTTCCATCTTCTAAGGTTTTCTTTAATTTCTTTCTTTAGTGTTCTGTAGTTCTCATTATAGAGGTCTTTCACCTTTTTTGTAAGATTGATTCCCAGGATTTTATTTTTTTCGATGCTATTGTGAATGGGGTATTTTTCCTAATTTCTCTTTCTGAAGATTCATCACTTATGTATAAAAATGCATTGGATTTACGAGCATTGATCTTGTAACCTGCTACTTTACTGAATTCACTTATGAGTTCTAAGAGTTTTCTGGTGGAATTTCCAGGTTCCTCTAAATATATAATCATGTCATCAGCGAACAGGGATAGTTTGAGTATCCCTTTTCCAATTCGTATCCCTTTAATTTCTTTGGTTTGTCTAATTGCTCTGGCTAGAGTCTCAAGAACAATGTTGAATAGATGTGGTGAAAGAGGGCATCCCTGCCTTGTTCCAGTTTTTAGGGGGAATGCTTTCCGTTTTTCACCATTTAGAATGATATTGGCCATGGGCTTAGCATAGATGGCCTTTACAATGTTAAGGAATGTTCCCACTATCCCTATTTTCTCTAGTGTTTTGAACATGAAGGGATGCTGTTATTTTGTCAAATGCTTTTTTTCTGCATCTATGAAATAATCATGTGATTCTTAACTTTTAGTCTGTTGATATGGTGAATGACATTTATTGATTTCCAGATGTTGAAACAAACTTGCATCCCTGGGATAAAACCCACTTGATTGTGGTGCACGATCTTTTTAATCTATTTTTGTATGTGATTTGCTAAAATTTTGTTGAGAATTTTTGTGTCGATGTTCATTAAGGATATTGGTCTGAAATTTTCTTTCCTTGATGAGTCTCTGTTTGGTTTAGGTATCAGGGTGATATTGGCTTCATAGAATGAGTTTGGGAGCTTTCCCTCCTCTTCTATTTCGTGGAATACTTTGAGAAGTATTGGAATGAGCTCTTCTTTAAAGGTTTTGTAGAACTCGGCTGAGAACCCATCTGGTCCCGGACTTTTCTTTGTTGGTAGGCTTTTGATGACCTCTTCTATTTCATTGCTTGAATTGATTTATTTAAGTTGTGTATGTCCTCCTCTTTCAGTTTAGTGTAATTCATATGTCTCTAGAAAACTTGTTGATGTCTTCGAGGTTTTCTGTTTTTGTTGGAGTATAGATTTTCAAAATAGCTATTCTAATTATGTTTTGTATTCAATCCTGTGTGTTGTGATATTTCCTTCTTCATTCCGAATTTTAGTAAATTTGAGTTTTCTCCCTCTTTCTCTTTGTTAGTGTGGCTAAGGGTCTATGAATTTTGTTTATTTTTTCAAAGAACCAACTATTTATTTTGTTAATTTTTCCGATTGTTTCTTTTGTTTCAATTTCGTTGATTTTGGCTCTGATTTAAACTATTTCCTGTCTTCTACTACTTCTGGTGTTGGTCTGCTCTTCTTTTTCTAGGGCTTTGAGCTGTAGTGTTAAGTCGTTTATTTGTTGATTTCTGCTTCTTTTGTTGAATGTGCCCCATGAAATAAATCTTCCTCTAAGTACTGCTTTCATAGTGTCCCAGAGATTTTGATATGATGTGTCTTTGTTCTCGTTTACTTCTAATAGTTTTTTTATTTCCCTCCTGATGTCTTCTGTTATCCATTCATCATACAATAGTGTATTATTTAATCTCCAGGTATTGGAGAAGTTTCTGTTTTTTATTCTCTCATTTATTTCTAATTTCTTTTTTTTTTTACTGTAAACAAATGGGATACATGTGATTTCTCTGTACATGGCATAAAGGCATACCATTTGTGTAATCATAAATTTACATAGAGTAATGTTGTTTGATTCATTCTGTTATTTTTTCCCTTCCCCCAACCCTCCTACCCCTCTTTTCCCTCTATACAGTCCTTCCTTCCTCCATACTTGCCCCACTCCGTAACCCTAACTCCAACCCTAACACAAACCCTTCCCTCCCCGCATTATGTGTCATCATCCACTTATTAGCGATATCATTCGTCCTTTGGCGTTTTCAGATTGGCTTATCTCACTTAGCATGATATTCTCCAATTTCATCCATTTGCCTGCAAATGCCATAATTTTATCATTCTTTATGGCTGAGTAATATTCCATTGTATATATATACCACAGTTTCTTTATCCATTCATCAATTGAAGGACATCTAGGTTGGTTCCACAATCTGGCTATTGTGAATTGAGCAGCTATGAACATTGATATGGCTGTATCTCTGTAGTATGCTGATTTTAAGTCCTTTGGGTATAGGCCAAGGAGTGGGATAGCTGGGTCAAATGGTGGTTCCATTCCAAGTTTTCTAAGGAATCTCCACACTGCTTTCCAGAGTGGCTGCACTAATTTGCAGCCCCACCAGCAATGTATGAGTGTACCTTTTTCCCCACATCCTCGCCAACACCTATTGTTGCTTGTATTCTTGATAATCACCATTCTAATTGGGGTGAGATGGAATCTTAGGGTGGTTTGGATTTGCATTTCTCTTATTACTAGAGTTGTTGAACATTTTTCCATATGTTTGTTGATTGCTTGTAGATCTTCTTCTGTGAAGTGTCTGTTCATTTCCTTAGCCCATTTGTCGACAGGATTATTTGTATTCTTGGAGTAGAGTTTTTTGAGTTCTTTATAGATTCTGGAGATTAGTGCTCTATCTGAAGTATGATTGGCAAAGATATTCTCCCACTCTGTAGGCTCTTTCTTCGCATTGCTGATAGTTTCCTTTGCTGAGAGAAAGCTTTTTAGTTTGAATCTATCCCAGTGGTTGATTCTTGCTTTTATTTCTTGTGCTATGGGAGTCCTGTTAAGGAAGTCTGGTCCGAAGCCAACATGTTGAAGATCTGGCAATTCATATGTCTCTAGAAACCTGTTGATGTCTTTGAAATTTTCTATTTTCTTGGAATATAGATTTTTAAAATACCTTCTAATTATGTTTTGTATTTCACTCGTATCTGTTGTGATATTTCCTTGTTCATTCCGAATTTTAGTGATTTGGGTTTTCTCTCGTCTTCTCTTTGATAGTGTGGCTAAAGGTTTATCAATTTTGTTTATTTTTTTCGAAGAACCAACTATTTATTTTGTCAATTTTTTGTATCGTTTCTTTTGTTTCAATTTCGTTGATTTCAGCTCTGAGTTTAACTATTTCCTGTCTTCTACTACTTTTGGTGCTGTTCTGTTCTTCTTTTTCTAGGGCTTTGAGCTGTAGTGTTAGGTCGTTTATTTGTTGAGTTTTACTTCTTTTATTAAATGCGCTCCATGAAATAAATTTCCCTCTAAGTACTGCTTGCATAGAGTCCCAGAGATTTTGATATGATGTTTCTTTGTTCTCATTTACCTCTAAGAATTTTTTAATTTCCTTCCTAATATCTTCTGTTATTTAATCTCCAGATGTTGGAATAGTTTCTGTGTTTTACTCTTTCATTTATTTTAACTTCAATCCATTATGATCTGATAGAATACAAGGTAGTGTCTCTATCTTCTTGTATTTGCTAACATTAGCTTTGTGGCATAATATATGGTCTATTTTAGAGAAGGATCCATGTGCTGCTGAGAAGAAAGTGTATTCGCTCTTGGTTGGATGGTATATTCTATAAATGTCCGTTAAGCCTAAATTATTGATTGTGTTATTGAGATCTATGGTTTCTTTGTTCAATTTTTGTTTGGAAGATCTGTCCAGTGGTGAGCGACACGTGTTAAAATCACCGAGTATTATTGTGTTATGGTCTATTTGGTTTCTGAAATTGAGAAGGATTTGTTTGACATACATGGATGAGCCACTGTTTGGGGCATAGATGTTTATGATTGTTATATCTTGCTGATTTATGCTTCCCTTAAGCAGTATGAAATGACCTTCTTTATCCCTTCTGACTAACTTTGGCTTGAAGTCCACATTATCGGAAATGAGGATGGATACTCCAGCTTTTTTGCTGAGTCCATGTGCATGCTATGTTTTTCCCCATCCTTTCACCTTTAGTCTATGGGTATCTTTTTCTATGAGGTGAGTCTCTTGTAGGCAACATATTGTTGGATCCTTCTTTTTAAACCAATCTACCAGTCTATGTCTTTTGATTGATGAATTCAGGCCATTAACATTCAGGGTTATTATTGAGATATGATTTGGTTTCCCGGTCATTTGGTTCATTTTTTAAATTTTATTTATTTATTTATTTGACACTACTTGGTTCCTCCTTTATTTGACAATTCCTTTAGGATAATTCCTCCCATTGCTGATTTGCTTCTTTGTTTTTCATCTCTTCCTCATGGAATATTTTGCTGAGAATGTTCTGTAATGCTGGCTTTCTTTTGTAAATTCTTTTAGCTTTTGTTTATCATGGAAGGATTTTATTTCATCATCAAATTTGAAGGTAAGTTTTGCTGGGTATAAGATTCTTGGTTGGCATCCATTTTCTTTCAGGGCTTGAAAAATGTTGTTCCAGGCCCTTCTAGCTTTTAGGGTCTGGATTGAAAAATCTGCTGATATCCGTATTAGTTTCCCCCTGAATATAATTTGGTTCTTTTCTCTCACAGCCTTTAAAATTCTGTCTTTATTTTGTATGTTCGGTATTTTCATTATAATGTGCCTTGGTGTGGGTCTGTTGTAATTTTGTGTATTTGGAGTCCTATAAGCCTCTTGAACTTGATTTTCCATTTCATTCTTCAGATTTGGGAAATTTTCTGATATTATTTCATTGAATAGATCGTTCATTCCTTTGGTTTGTTTCTCTAAGCCTTCCTCAATCCCAATAATTCTTAAATTTGGCCTTTTCATGATATCCCATAGTTCTTGTAGATTCTGTTCATGATTTCTTACCATCTTCTCAGTTTGTTCAACTTTGTTTTCAAGGTTAAATATTTTGTCTTCAATGTCTGAGGTTCTGTCTTCCAGGTGTTCTATCCTACTGGATATGCTTTCTATGGAGTTCTTAATTCGGTTTATTGTTTCCTTCATTTCAAGGATTTCTGTTTGTTTTTTTTTTCAATATCTCTAACTCTTTATTGAAATGATCTTTAGCTTCTTGTATTTGCTCTTTTAACTGTCGATTGGTGCGATCATTCAATGCCTGAATTTGCTCTTTCATCTCATCATTCAGTGCGTGCATTTGCTCTTTCATCTCATCGTTTGCTTCTGTGATCATTTTAATTATGTACATTCTGAACTCCTTTTCTGTCATTTCTTCTGCCATGCTGTAATGACCATTGGATTTTATTGATGTAACATCTAGATTTGTTTGCGGCATTTTCTTCCCTGTTTTCTCATATTGTTCAGGTATCAGTGGACCACTGAGATATTGCAGATTTCCTCTATTGACTTAGAATGTCCCTGAAGATTTCTATATATATCCCCTCTTAGCCTTCAGTAGGCTGAAGTCTTGGAGGAAGTTGATAATGTGGTGCTCCACAAGGAAGCTGCCTCTCTAGGAATGGTGGCCTTCAGGTGGGGTATATTCCCTGCTAGTGGGCAGAGGTGCCTCCACTTGTTGACCAATGGTCATCCAAAGGGGAACTAAGCTGCGGGCTGAGGCAAGGCTTGTTTGGGCCTGTGCCTCTGGTTTTACCATCCTTTTGGGGAAACCTCACCCGGCAGGGAAGACTCACCCGGTGGGGAGGTCTCGCTGGTCAGTTCCCCTCCTAGAGGTTCCCCTCAATTTACAGCTACCACCTGGGCTGGGCTGCCTTCCTCTGCAAAGTTCCCAGGGGCCCAGCCCTACCTCCTGGGCCTGGGAGCCTCACCCTTCGCAGATGAATCTCCTTAGGCTGCCCCTCCTCAGAGAATCTGCCCGCAGTCCTGGAACCTTCACTCCGCCCCTAAGCGTTTCTCTGTGCGGCTCTTCCACCAAGAAGCCTAGTAGATCCTGGGAACCTGCTCTGCACCTAATTGCCTGGCTATGCGGCCCCTCCTCTGAGCAGCCACCTGGGGCCCCATACAATCGTTCTGAGTCCCAGAGACCCGCCGCACACCTCTTCCTCCAGACAGCCGCCCAGTATTCGGGTGCGGTCACTAGGATTCCAAACAACTCACTGCGTGCCTCCTCCCACCAACCACCCGTAGCCCTGGGCAGTCACTCCGAGTGGAAGTGACCCGCCCGGTTCCTTCTCCTCCTCCAGGTAACCCCCCGGGTGTTCAGGAGCGGTCGCTCTGAGTGGCTCTGAATCCACGTGACCTGCTGCACGCCTCCTCTGGGCTGCCGCCAGGAGCTCTGGTGCGGCCACTCGAGACCAAGCGACGCACCGCACTCCTCCTCCAGACAGGCCCCCATGTTCAAGAGCGGTCGCTTTAAGTCCAAACATCTCACCAATCACCTCCTCCTCTGAGCAGCCGCCTGGAGCTCTAATGCAGTCACTGCGAGTCCAAACGACCTGCCACGCTCCTCCTCCTCCTCCTGCTACTCCTCAGGGCAGTCCTCGGTGTTCAGAAGTGGTCTGAGTCCAAACAGCTCGCCACGCAGCTCCTCCTCTGGCAACCGCCTGTAGCTCTGGTATAGCCACTCCGAATCCAAGCTACCAAGCTCCTCCTCCTCCTCCTCAGGGCAGGCCCCGGTGTTCTGAGTCCACACAGCTCTCCTTGCTGCTCCTCCCCTGGGCAGCCACCGGAGCCCCAGTGGTTGCTCCGAGTCCGAGCGCTGTGCTGAGCGGCCTCCTCTACGACACTCCCAGTTGTCTGTGTTCACTGCTCCAGCAGGGGGAGGGGCGTCTTGCCGGGCAGCTCTACTTCACAAAGTTCCCTGCATTCCGGGACTACCGTCCCATCCGGGATGCCTCCCCAGTGGGAGAGACTCACCCAGCTGCTTTGAGTTGGTCCCAAGTCTCTCAATATCTCCTCTTTTGAATCCTGAGTCCTGGAGCAACATGAAATGCAGCCACCCTCTAGTCCGCCATCTTGAAATGCCATTTATTTCTAATTTCAATCCATTATGATCTGATAGAGTACAAGGTAGTATCTCTGTCTTCTTGTATTTGCTAACAGTAGCTTTGTGGCATAAAACACAGTCTATTTTAGAGAAGGATCCATGTGCTGCTGAGAAGAAAGTGTATTCATTCCTTGTTGGATGGTATATTCTATATAAGTTGGTTAAGTCTAAATTGTTGATTGTGTTATTGAGATCTATGGTTTCTTTATTCAGTTTTTGTTTGGATGATCTATCTAACGGTGAGAGAGGTGTGTTAAAATCACCTAGTATTATTGTGTTGTGGTCTATTTGATTTCTGGAATTGAGAAGGATTTGTTTGATGTACATGGATGAGCCAATATTCTGGGCATAGATGTTTATGATTGTTATGTCTTGCTGATTTATGCTTCCCTTAAGCAGTATGTAATGTCCTTCTTTATCCCTTCTGACTAGTTTTGGCTTAAAGTCCACCTTATCTGAAATGAGGATGGATACTCCAGCTTTTTTGCTGTGTCCTTGTGCATGGTATGTTTTTTCCCATCCTTTCACCTTTAGTCTATGGGTATCTCTTTCTATGAGATGAGTCTCTTTCAGGCAGGAAATTGTTGGATTTTTCTTTTTAATCCATTCTGCCAGTCTATGTCTTTTGATTGATGAGTTCAGGCCATTAACATTCAGGGTTATTATTGTGATATGATTTGTATTCCCAGTCATTTGACTCATTTTTGTTTTTTGACATGATTTGGTTTCCCCTTTATTTGGCTCTTCCTTTAGGCTAGTTCCTCCCGTTGCTGATTTGCATCATTGTTTTTCATTTCTTCCTCATGGAATATGTTGCTGAGAATGTTCTGCAATGCTGGCTTACTTTTTGTAAATTCCTTTAGCTTTTGTTCATCATGGAAGGATCTTATTTCATTGTCAAGTCTGAAAGTAAGTTTTGCTGGGTATAAGATTCTTGGTTGGCATCCATTTTCTTTCAGGGCTTGGTAAATGTTGTTCCAGGCCCTTCTATCTTTTAGGGTCTGGACTAAAAAATCTGCTGATATTCTTATTGGTTTCCCCCTGAATGTAATTTGATTCTTTTTTCTCATGGCCTTTAAAATTCTGTCTTTATTTTGTATGTTAGGTATTTTCATAATAATGTGCCTTGGTGTGGGTCTGTTGTAATTTTGTGCATTTGAATTCCTATAAGCCTCTTGTACTTGGTTTTCCATTTTGTTCTTCAGATTTGGGAAATTTTCTGATATTGTTTCATTGAATAGATCGTTCATTCCTTTGGTTTGTTTCTCTAAGCCTTCCTCAATCCCAATAATTCTTAAATTTGGCCTTTTCATGATATCCCATAGTTCTTGTAGATTCTGTTCATGATTTCTTACCATCTTCTCTGTTTGTTCATCTTTGTTTTCAAGATTAAATATTTTTTCTTCAATATCTGTGGTTCTGTCTTCCAGGTGTTCTATCCTATTGGTTATGCTTTCTATGGAGTTTTTAACTTGGTTTATTATTTCCTTCATTTCAATGATTTCTATTTTTTTTTCAGTATCTCTATTGAAATGATCTCTTGCTTCCCGTATTTGCTCCTTTAACTGTTGATTGGTGCGATTATTTAATGCCTACATTTTCTCTTTCATCTCCTCGTTTGCTTCCCTGATTGTTTTAATTATGTACATTCTGAACTCCCTTTCTGACATTTCTTCTGCTGTGCTGTCATTGGGTTTTATTGATACAGTATGTAGGTTTGTTTGGGACATTTTCTTCCCTTGTTTTCTCATATTGGTCAGATGTTAGTGGGACTTTGTGATATTGCAGAATTCTTCTATTGGCTTATAGTGTCCCTGTAGATTTCCAGCGTATCACCTTCCTGCCTTCAGTAGCCTGAAGTCTTGGAGTAACTTGATAATGCAGTGCTTCCAAGGAAAGCTGTCCCTACTGGTTGCAGGACTTGGAGCTGGCTCTGTGTGGAATGGCTCTCACTGGGGGGTCTGCTCCGAGAAGCTAGCCTGGAAAGGTGCTTCCCACCAGAGGGGGCTGGGCTGCAGGCTGCTTGGGGAAGTCCCTGGCTGCCCTGTCCTGGTCCCTGAAGCAACCTGTGGGCAGGAACTCACCGCCCTGGTTCAGGGACTTGAAGCTTGGTTCTGTGCAGAAGGGCTCTCACTGTGGGGCCTGTTCTGAGATGCTGGAGAATCTCACCCCGTGGGAGGAGCCCACCACCAGAGTGCACAGGGCTGCCTGGGGAGGACTCTAGCTGCTCTGCCCTACTCTAATAAGCCACCCAAATCCGGGCCTGCCACCCGGACAGCACTTCACCGGGTGGAGGAGACTCACCCCGATGTTCTATTTTAGTCTGAGTCTCTCAATGCCTCCTCTTCTTGAATCCTGGTTTCTGGAGCAACTGGAGATGCAGTTAACCCTCTAGTCTGCCATCTTGGATCACCTTGTGGAAAAAAGCCTGTGGCTGGGGGGGCCAGGGGTCAGGTCTGCCTGGAGAGGTCTCTGGCTGCCTTGCCCTAGTCCCAGAGGCTGCCTGTTGGCTGGAAGTCGCTGCTGGCTTGGGGACTTGTGGCTGGCTCTGTGTGGAAAGGCTCTCACTCGGGGGTCTGCTCCGAGAAGCTAGCCTGGAAAGGCGCTTCCTGCTGGAGAGGGCCGGGCTGCGGGCTGCTTGGGGAAGTCCCTGGCTGTCCTGTCCTGGTCCCTGAAGCAACCTGAGGGCAGGAACTCGCTGCCCTGGTTCAGGGACTTGAAGCTTGGTTCTGTGCAGGCAGGCTCACTGGGAGGCCTGCTCCGAGATGCTGGAGAATCTGGCCCTGTGGAAGAAGCCCACCGCTGGAGTGCGCAGGGCCGCCTGGGCAGGATTCTAGCTGCTCTGTCCTACTGTAGTAAGCCACCCGAATCCGGGTCTGCCGCCCTGGCAGCGCTTCACCGGGTGGGGGAGACTCACCCCGAGGCTCTATTTTAGTCTGAGTCTCTCAATGCCTCCCCTTCTTGAATCCTGGGTTCTGGAGCGACTGGAGATGCAGTTACCCTCTTGTCCGCCATCTTGGATCGCCCCCAATTACTATAGCTTTTAAAAATGTCTCCCCATGTTGCTCTTAAAAGTTATTCTATTTATTCTTTGTCTTTTAGAGTAAATGTCAGGGCCCATAAAAACTCTGTTGAAAATTTCCTTCTAGTTGACCTGAATGTATGGATTAACTTTGTCAGAACTGTCATCTTGTTCAATACCTAGTCCTGTAATTCATAAATATGGTGCTGGTCTTCATATGTTGCTCATATGTTTCAACAAATTACATATCCTTGAAGATCAAGTACATCAAATTATTTCTAAATAATTTAGTTTTTTTTTAATTACTTTTCTATATGTTGTAGTCAATACAATTGCAAATGGATTTGTAAGTGGGTATCATGTTGAAGATCTACTGAACTCAATTCATACTGAGTCTAAAATGACTCAGTATATTCTCTGGAGTAATCCAGAGTATGGGTCCCTTTCTTTCCTTTTAAATTTTATACTTTTATTTATCTTTCTTATTCTCTCTCACTGGTGAAGATCTCTAGTACAATATTAAAAAGAAAGATATTGATGGGCATCTTTGTCTTGTTCCTGATGGCTGATAGTTTTAGAGTGGTTACAAATTAAATTTTTATCAATGGAAATAGTGGAGTAAAGAACTCAAAACTAATATCCCTCAAAAGAAAAAAACCCACTGAAAGAAAAAAAGGGGGCAAAAACTGTCAGAAACAAGGTTTTTTTGAACTCTGAGACTGCACCAGGGGAACACTTAATGAAGAAACTCTGGTGAATCTTGTTAAAAACAGAACTTTATGTGGTTTTAACTTATTCTGGTCCTGTCCTTACTTCCAAGATCAGCAATGGCTTTGAAGATCACCCACATTCCTTATTAAGGTACTGGTACCACAGAAGACAAAATGATCTCCTTACAAACAATTATGGTTTTTGTTCATGTCTTTTACAAAATGTATCTATTTCATGTACATTGTCTAATTTATTACCTTAACTCATTAATTTTTGATTCTTTATTATCTACAGTGATGTCCCTCGCTCAATGCTGATATATTATGTCTTGTCATTTTCTTCATTAGTCTTTCTAGAGGTTTATCAACTTTATTGATCTTTATGATGAAGTGATGTTTGATTTCACTGACATATCTCTATCTTTTTTTATTCTGATTTCACTGATTTCTGTTCTGGTTTTTTTAGTTCCTTTATTTTTCTTTCTGTGGGCTTAATTTCCCCTTTATTTTCACTTATTAAAGTTAATATGACATTATTGCTTTGAGAGAACTCTTCCTATTCTTTAACAGGTGAATAACCATTTAGAATTATCTCAAGCATTTTAAGTCTATATTTTAATTTATTTTAAACCACTCAAGACACTATGTAGAAGCAATATTTATCATACTTACCCACACATTCATTCTCTCCATTATCTCCATACTTTCTTACATTTTATATCCCTCTGGACATTTTCCTTCTCCCTGTACAACTCTCTTTAGTATTTGCACTAGAACAATTCTGCTCAAGACAAATTGCTTCTGATTTTGAATTTCTGAAGATATTTATTTGAAGGATATTTTGTTCAACACAGAATTCTTGATTGATAGATAATTTCTTCATAATTTTAAAGTGCCATTTTATTATTGTCTGGCTCCTATTGTTTCAGGTGAGTATTCACCTATAAATCTTACAGTTGCTTATAAAGATAATGTGCCATTCTTAATCTGGTTGCTTTTATTAAGATCTTACTTCACATCTTTAGTTTTCAACAATTTTACTAGTATGTGGTGTGGTGGTTCTTTATTTTAACTTGGCGTTTATAAAGCTGCTTTGTTGTTGAAATATACTATTAGCTTGTGATCATTTTCTCGTAAATATTTTGTTACATTGGTCTCTCCTGGGATTTTCTACATATGTGTATGCACACACACATATGCAGATATATATTATATACTTTTTCACTTTGATCCATATGCCTTTTATTGTTTTATTTTATTTTGTATTTTTTCCTTCACTATTTCAGTTTGAATATTTTCTCTTGACTGATTTTACATTTTACTCCTATCTCTCTCTGCTTTGTATAATCAGTTCTGAACATATCATTGTGTTATTAATTTTCTATAAAGTAATTTTCATTTCATTATATTTTATAAATTTCAACCATCTGTTTAAAAGCCTTATTTTCTTCTATTTCTCTATTTACATTCTTTTAAAATAAAAGTCTATCAACCTACTTATTTAAAAATCTTGTTTGCTAATGCTATTATATCAGTGACCTCTAGATCTGCTTGTACTTTCTTCTTCCACTTATATGATTCTGTTCCTCAGTACAACTCAATTTTTTTTTCTGTATGCAGGACGTTGTATATAAAAATTATGGAGACTCTAAATGATAAGTTCTGCAAAAGAGGGTTCTTCCTTCTGCTAGACAGATAGATTGGAAACAAATTAATGCAATCAATGCCTGAGTTAACTCTATATTGGAGCTTTGATAACAAGCAATCAGCCTCCATTCAACTCTCCATTCAAACCTCCATTCAAACCTCCAGTGTTTCCAACAGGTAGAATTGTGTTTATCCCTGGGGTATTTCTCCTGTGAATTGCTCTATTTACCTTCCTTCAGAATTGACAGTTGTCTTCAGAGGAAAACCAGTTGTGCCAGAGGTATTAATTTAATTTCTAGAAACCCTAAAACTCTTGAAAGTTCTTTTGGTTTCTCTTTCCCAAAGCTCATCAAAAAATGTAGTGTATACATATGACAGAATATTATTCAGCCTTCAAAAGGAAGGAAATCCTGTCATATGCAACAACATAGGTGAACCTGGAAAATATGCTAAGTGAAATAGACCAATCACAGAATGACAATTACTGCTTGATTGCACTTATATAAGATTCTAAAACTCATAGAAACTGAGTGAACAGGGTTTCCAGGGGCTGGGGAGAGAGATATGGGGAGTTGTTGTCCAATGGGTATAAAATTTCTGTTATGAAAGGTGAACACTCTTGACTGAGCTATGTTCCCAGACCCTTGACTGACCTTTAAAATGAAGAAAGCGGTCCTGGGCAGTGTCTAGTAGTGGGAAGAGGCTAGTAGTGGATCTCCCCATGGAGAATCTGGAAGGAACACAGTCCTGGTATTAGCCTGAGTTTTAGTTTCCTAGACTCGTTTTTTGACTTCTCACTGTAGAACTCTATGAGAATAAATTTGTGTTATTAGAACCTATCATGTTGGTGTCCATTGCTGAGGGAGCAACAAACTGATACGATAAGCATAAGCATGCAGCTTGCAAATTCTTTGGGGAGACTTTAACTTTATTTTTCCCAAACTAAGCAGAGACCAGAAAAACCAAATCTTCTTGCTACTCTTTCCTTTATGGTCCTGATGCCTCTAGAAGTTTCAATCTAACTCTCCACCTTGTGAGGGTTCAAGATTTTCTCTCTTATTTTCCTGTCACTGTGAAAACCAAATAGTCAATTTTTTTTCTTTCTTATTTTTTTTTTCTTGATGTAAGCTGATGTGTCTAGGCAGACTGGGACTTTCTGTGTCTTTATCCAGTGTTTCTAGGTATTGGTAATACAGAGAGGCAGAATCTAAAATAATTGCTTAGAACTCAGTTCATTTAAAAATTTAGAAAGTGAACATTGTAACAGTATCTACATAAGATTATAAACATTCAAAAAGTATTACAATGATGGTAAAAATTAAATTCTCATAATGATTGTGTTGACCCATTTTTCCAAGCTAACTGAATATATCATTATCTCCTTTGCTTCCATATCAAATGTGTAACATATAACTCTATTAAGTGGTGGTATCTGTCACACCATGACAGGAATTACATAAATGACCATATTTTTTTTTATGGAGAGTTTTTAAATATGTCTGGTTTCTTTGGGAACCCAAAACTTAATTGAAACTATTATTTCAGATGTGTCCATTTGAAATCTCCATCTTTAAAACTCTCTATACCAATTTCTCTCTTAATTTGAGACTTTCATGCCACAAGAATAAAAGATTGATTTAGAATGATGGAAACTGCATTTTAGAGTTAAAATTTTGTGGAAATCGATTTGTGATCTTCACCTTCAGACCAAACTCTGTATTAAAAGGGTATTAAATCAGAGCCACAGCATGGGCTGGGAGTAAATGGGCTTTCCAGAACAGTGGAAATCTGAAGGCTGAGACATTAATCAGCGACATTTGGAGAATGACTCTAATTTCTATGTTCAGAGGAGGGCATAGCTTGATGAGGCTGAGTTTTAAGAACAATGAAAGCCTGCTATAATTCTCTGAAACAAAAGTGAACAGACATTCAGTGTTAGTCCTTTCTGAAAATGAAGCCCAGAGGATAAGATGGTAGCGAGATAGTAAGAATTGAATTTCTTACATTTAGCAAGATCCCAGTTGTAATGGCACTGCAACTGGCAACCGGGTATTGGGGAGGTCTGGGGCTATACATGATTAGAAATCCTGAATATGCTCCTTTCCTGAGTTGCCACTCTGGATTGGATATGTTTTTGTATCATTGGCTAAACAAATTGGAGATTTAATCTAATGTTATTCTCTCATGAGAAAGGCTGCAGAGTTTTATCCACCTCTCTACAGTATTATATTAACTCTAATTACATAAACAATAAGATGTAACCACTATAAATAAAATACAGTGTAGTTCTGTTTTTTCACACTGTAGTCTTGGCTTCAAGTTCCTCCTGTAAATAATTTGCAAAACCAGAGTGATGCGGGTGAATGGCAAATGAATTTTCTCTTTTCTGATGTGGTTGTGTGTGTTTGTGTGTGCATGTGTGTTTCCTGTTGCTATTCAGACTCTGCAGTGTAATTTGGTGCTCATATTTTTCACCTCATGCTGTATTGTTTTAGTTTCAAATGGAATGAATCTCAAACTAGATCAATTTTGAAAAAGAGCTGTTTCAGTTTCTCAGCTGGAGAGTCCATGGACATATATTTAGGTATGGCTGACGGTGGTCTCAGATGTTCTTCAACACACCACCCACTTCCTCTCTCCCCCCGTTTGTCTCCTTCTCCCCTCTCTTCTCTCTGCTCTTTTCCCTCTTTCTCGCCTCTTTCATATATTGATTCTGTTTTCTTCAGTATGGACTTCACACATAAGCCCTACACCACTCCATGCCCTGTAGCGGGAATGATAGTACCAGAAACTCAAGATTTAGATGGTACTTAAAGCTCTTGGCTCTAGATCAAGGGTGATGCTCTGCTTTTCAATTATCCACATGTCAAGTCTTAGAGATGAGCTGACTGGGCCACAGTGATCTAATCATTGTGGTCAGATGAATGAAAGCACTTTTTAGCCAGTCCATGACTAATGACCATCGCTGTGTGAAGGCAAGAGGCAAGAAAGGTGCTCCCTACAGCTATCTGGAGATCTTTTATAAGAACATACAAAGTCACCCTAGGTTAAAAATAAATAGTTGCCAAAGTCACCTATGTGATTCTCCATATCCCACTCTTCTGTGCTGGAATAGACTTTAGAGTTTTCAACATCTTAGTTCAAACTTTAAATACTGTGGAATATTTCTTTCTCGATCCTACCTTCTTGTCTTAATTATTTCCAATAGTTTTAGCTTGATAAACATGTCTTGATTGTATCAAACCTTTCTCCTTTAATGTACTTTGCAGAGGTATCTGGTGATAAACACTCTGGATGACATCTCTCTCTCCAGCTGTGGGTATTGTAGTCTTCTGGGTTCTTTTTATTTCAAGGAATCTCTGGTGATCAATTTAAGGCAGATACAACTTGAGGATCAGCGGGCCCTTCACCAACAACTTACGTGAGGCAAGTTTAAGTTGCCTGAGTTTGGTTTTTTGCATAATCTGATCCAAATTGTGTGCCCATCTCATGTCTCCATTTAGACACATTTTTAATTAGCATTAGTCAGTAATTACTGGCAATTCACTTTTTTCAATTGATTTCTGTTGCTTATAAAGTGCCTCATTAAGTACTACTATTGTTTAGATTCCTTATTCCTGAGTTGGTGCAAAGAAGCCTCTGCTTGAACAATACATAAAGGACACTGCTAACTTCTGATTGGCTCTTCACCCCTGGTCCATAAATCAATCAGCAATAAACGTTCACAAGTTGTACATTTTTTTTTCAATAGCTTTTCTTAAAAACAAAATAATATTTGCTTCCTTTAATAATTTATGCAATGATTTATTTTTAATACCCAACAAATCTAGAAATGAGACCACAGTTACTTTCTCATTCATATGATGGAAAAATACATGCACAATACTTCCATGAATTAGTGGAAATACGCTCCTGCTCTGTATTCTGCAGTGGAGTCACGTGGTCCAGGACAATCCCATCTATCACTGCCTTAGGTATTGCTCCCTCAGCCTCTATGCTCAGCTGCTTATCAGTGCATGGTATAAGACCCAATCCTTCTGGTAAAAAGATTAATGTTAGAGTTCAGTCCTCTTGGATAAAGTCACCAGCAGCTAAGCCTTCTTACTCTTTATTATTTCTTGTCTTCTATTGTGCAGGCTGTAACAGTAGTCGCAATACTACTCCAATAATGTTGGAGTTTGTGTTCATTAAAATTAGAATTTTTTATTACTTAGAATTTTGGATTATATGTGTGATATAATTCTATGGTACACAAAATTTCAAGGGAAGCATAAATCTCCTTTTCACGTTATCATTAGATAACAGTCATTAAAACTTTCATCAGGGTATTTTCCTTTAGTACTTGCTTCCTCTTTCTCTCCTCTCTCTCTCTTATTTTATATAAATGGGATGATAAATGCTGACTTGTCATTATTATCTGAAAATGCCATCAGTCAATTTGTTCAAGTCATCTGCTAAATCTTTCATAAGATAAAAAGTCAGATTTTGTGGATTCAGAAAGTATTATTTGTGTAATAATTCAATTTCATTTGTTAATAAATTTTTTTTTAACCAATTGCTATATACCCATTTCAACAGTTACATTTTCTCAGGAACTTCTTCTGGATGATCTCTACATTCTTCTGTCTGTTTTGGTCCTCCAGCTGGGTCATTTTTCTTTGTGTAACTCACTGAAGCTCAGGCACACCTGATGCTGTCAATCACATTGATGTTGCTGGCGGAGCCCAGCAGTGTTCACATCTCTACCAGCTATACTAGCAGTCATTCTATCACTCTCTTCTCAAGGCATCTGAACAGGCTCCCTCATTTCTCATCAAATATAAATCCTTGCATTTTCCCAGTTTTGTGGGTTAAGAGAAATCAAATTGTCTGTTTATCTACCTTCTTGCTCTAAAGGACCATGAAAATCAGAATTCTTCCAAGGATCTTAATGCTGGCCAGCTCTGCCCTTCTTCTCTGAAGTTCTTAGATTTTGTAGGACAACTGCTCTTTAGGGAGCTCTTGCTTATCCTCCCAGGTCTCTTTTCCACTAGGACTCAGACTCTCATGCAGAAGAGAGGGGGGAAAATTCCACAGATATTTATGTCTGAATCCTGGACCTAGCTCACTTCCTCCAAGTAATCCCAATTTCTACCTCCTTCAACTTCAGCCTCAAGACAAACAATCCTACGGGGCTGCCTTGGGAGGTTGGCTGGGGTTCTTCAGGCCTCCACAATTCCCAGAATTCTCCATCGTACAGGAGGAGTGCTTTTTGTTTAGTCCTTACAACAACTCTATGAGAAACATAGTTTTTTATCATCCCTAATTCAGTTGTTTATAAATCTCCAAGAGAACTTTTGAACTTAAAAAATAAATGTTATTATTCTCTTTCAGACTACATTAGATATCTTAAATCACAAAATTCTTTCCTGCTGTATTTCCATGATGTGTTACAATTATTTTCAGTGCACAAATGGAAGCAACTGCTGCTGTCTGAGTTTGGCTTCAAGATGAAAGCTCGCTGCCATCCTTGGGGTAGAGTCTTTAACTCATTCAGTTTCTCGGAGCCTCAGTTTCACATGTGGTAAGGGTAGATATTCATAACCCCGTTTTACTATGAGGATAAAGTGAGAGTTCATACGTGAAATCATTTCGGAATCTGTAAAGACTCTTAGGTTCAAGTACAGGGCATTTAACCTTACCTCTTGCGGACTTTCTTCTACCCCTCCAGGCTTCATTGTTCCTTTGCTCTCTTTCCTTATTGATTTGTATTGTAATTACATACTGCAGCTCTCTCCTCTACTTGACCATGAGGTGTCTGTGGACTGGGAAATGTACCTATTTCCTTAGGACCAAGAGCTATGTTAAATACAAATGAACAAATGAAGACCAGGTCATACCCCTGCCAAATCCCTCCAGTTCTCTGAATTGAGCTCAGAAAAAAGATCCAACATCTAGATCATGGTCCACAAGGCTCCTATGATGACATCTTGCCACTTCTTGCCCACATCTCTCTATATCTTATCCTGTTCTTTAACCACACCAAGTGCATCCTGAGGGTACCTGTGTTTGCTTGTGAGGAATATGATGTACTTAAGTCTCTTCCTGAACATCTCAGAATGATCATTCATGGCTTAAATAAAATAAACTCCGGATAACAAATAACCATGCCATGAGCTTTGAAATATGATTGGCAACATTTCATTCCACGCTTTAAGACCAAAAAAAAATACCACGATGCACCTCATGTCTATTTTGAAAATTCAGTTTCTCATCTATAAAATGCATAGATGATTTTCAAAATGACCTTTCCAACTTTGAGTCTATGATTTGTTTTTGAGGACTAATAAGGCTTTATCTCTTCTTACTAATTAGCGCGAGGCATTGTGGAACTGGGGGGGGTCACATAAAACAGTGAGCTAATTCTACAAGTCATTTCTTTTGAACGAGTTGACTGAGACAACCTAACGTCTTGCATTTAACCTCACAATTGTAATGGGGCTCATCCTATCAATATTCTCCATCTTCAGGGGAACTTCAAGGCTCACAGAAATCAATAATAAAGAGCTTATCGGCAACTAATCCCTTCCTTGGGAGAGAAAATAGATAGGCCAGTGGGATTGAATGAGTTTCTTTAATGCTCAACAGTCTCCCACAGACATAGCTTCTCTCTTGCATGATCTGGTTGGTACCTATTATAGGGTTCTGACACTTCACTGACTTTGCTTTCTTCCTTGCCTCAGCAGTTGGGAATTTTGAGTTCCTTTATTTTCTTTAGACACTTGATTAGACTTGGGCAGTCCTGTACATCACAGTCTTCTAAAAAGCTTGCATGATCATTTGCAGCAACTCTAAATAAGCAACCATTTTGTCCTAATTTTTTTTTTTTTTAAGCTTGGTATCATTGGGACTTTTGGTTTGCTTTTGTTTTACTCCTTGAAATATTCTAGTGTAAAGAAGCTTGGCTTAGGGTAACAAAGATTTGAGTTTCATTTACTAGTTCTGTGACCTTGAGCAACTAGCTCAATTTTCCTGAACCTTAAATTTTAACTTTTTAAAAGGCTTCCAGGAAACTGTGAAGGTTAAACAAAGCAACACCTGTCAAGCCCGGTTGCTAGAACCTGGTAAGCATGTAAGGATTTCTGGTTCCCTATTCCTTATGCTCCTTCCCTCTATTTTACCTTTTATCATTAATTCTCAGTCTTCATTTTAGCCCCTTTGAAATTTTACCTTACTTTACATTTCTCTTTATTTGCAAATAGATTACCCTTTTACCCTAATTCAACTAGGATTGCCATACTTAATTAAAATCTTTCATTTAGGCTATCTCTAAGGATATTTTATTTCAAAACAAAACAAATTACTATTTATATTCTTAACCCTAACCTACCATTTAACAATGTTTTGGGGTTAAGCTATTATTTCTCATAGATCTCCTGTTACAATGAACTTGAGGAGGGTTGACTCCTTTTTCAGTCACAGTAAAGCACGTGTAATCTTAGAGGCAATATAATCCATGGTTAAAGCATAATTGTTGGTGCCAAATGATGAAGGTCTAAATCATGGGTCCATGCCCCCCAGTATGATCTTGGAAGTTTCTTAATCTCTGGACCTCAGTTTCTTCATCTGTCAAATGGTAATGAAAAGCAGCCTTTATCTTACAGAAATATGATCAGTATTAAGTGTGTGAATCTCATGAATCACAAAGAGTCCTAGAACAGAGAAAGCACAGTATTAGACATTGTCATCGTTGCAGTCATTGCCATCATCTCTGTTACCATGTCTATTACTGTTTATTATGCCAATTGAAACAGACGAAATAATAGTGAATTAAACACCCTGGAAAGTTTTGTGCTGACTTATTTAAGTCCAAGATGGTGTGTAGTAGAGAAGAAGATCTGGGCTCTAGGAGGTTGTCCAAAAACACAACTTTCATCTGTTTGTTGATCTATTGTTGCACAGGACAGGGTGGATAAAGCTTATCCTTAAAGGGTTAAAGGTAAATAACTTAGTCTTAGTACCTTGTAAATAACTTTAGTCATTTGCTCTATGTCACAATGACTCAACTCTGTTCTTGCTGGGGAAAATCTGTAAATAACAGGTGTGGCTGCATTGTTGACCCAGCTCTAGCAATAACGCTCTCACTTACGTGATAGGTACTGACTCTGCCACCACCAGCCATGAGAGTCTGTGGGGACAGGAAAGGAAGAAGTAGAAGGCAGTGTCTTCTTTGTAAGGGCACCATCTGAAATTTGCACACTTCAGTTGTCACTGATGTCCTATTGGTTGGAATTCAGTTGCATAGCCATTCCTGGCTGCAAGAAAACTTGGACGATAGAGTCTGTGGCTGCATTACTATGTTCCCACATAGAACTCAAGGCATGTTTCCATCAGAGCAGAAAGGAAGAATCAGTATTGGGACACAATTAATGGTTTCTACTCTAAGTGTGACAAATATTATCATAGAAATATATTTTTTCTTGGGTGTAAAAATCATGCATAAATATAGTCATTTACACAGTGCAATATATAAACATGTTTATATTCCTTTTAAAATCTTACACTTTCAACCATTCCGCAAGACACGGCTTATTATATTCAGTGTATCAAAAATGGATCAAAGCCTCAGGAAAGTTGAGATTTTTCTTTAGGTCACATTGCTATTCGTTGGTTGAATTATGCCTTCATTCTCAAACTCTGTGTCCTAACTGCTCCATCCAAACATCCTTTAAAATGTTAAATTATTTTCTCGACTGTTATCAGGAAGTTACCAGCCTGTTACTCTGTGATGAGACCAGGAGTAATTGCGTCATTGAATGTACTAGTTTTCTAAGGCTGTTTTAACAAATTACCATAAACATAGTGGATTAATATAACAAAATTATTATTTTACAGATTTCCAGGGGAAAAAGACCCACTTAGTTCTCACTTAAAAATGAAGATGTTGGTAAGATCATATTTCTTCCTGGGAGCTCTAATTCATGTGCTTGCCTTTTACATTTCCTGAGAATGGTGACCCCTTTCCTCACCTTCAAAGCCAGTGATGGCAAACTGGGCTCATCTCCTGGAACATATTTCTGATTGATGTAGCTGGGGAAGGTTATGGAATTTAAGGCTTATGTTGACAAGACTGGGCCCATTGCAAAATGTAGGATAATTTTCCCATCCTCTTCCTCTTCAGAGTTCCTTGTAATTTCCGGTCATTTATGCATGCCAGGGAGTGGATGTGGGCATGTTTTGGGAGCTCTTACCCTGCTCACCCCATTGAATACTCTTTTCCTCTTGCCATGTTTTCTTCACATCTTCATGATTTTGATTTAAAATTTGATATGAATAAATGAAATATTTGTTTCATATTTTTTTAAAAAAATTCCAAAAGAACAGGTAGGGCAATAAGATAGTCATTGTTAGGATACGATTTTAGCATAAAGAAAAAAGAAAGGAAAAGGGAAAATTCAGTAGCCCAGTGCAGTATTAGATCTAGATAAAAATATTAGTGTACACAACTTTATACTGTCCAGCACTAAATATAAACATACCAAAGTCTTTTACTCTGATACATGTTTTATCCTCAGAATATAAAACTTAGCTTTGAATGATTACATGATAAAGAATATTAAAGTAAAAAACTTGCAACAATGTAATCATAGACCTATATCTCAAACTATGTATACATGTACTCTTGAGGTCAAAACCAAATTTTCCATTTCTGGGTACTTCCAAGTTCACTAGTTCCTATTGTGGGACCAACTGTGTGTTTTCCTCCTAAAAGCAGGGCCTTCCAGCTACATGGATATTTTATGTCTGAACCTGAAATTTCATCAAAAATCGTGACACTTGTCATAGTATAACGAATTTGAATTTTAGAGGTAAATTGGACAGAATAATCAATTTGAGTCACCAACTAACTACAATACCCATAATAAAACCTGATTTTAGTGTTCTGCTCAGTTGAACACTTACCAACTCTTCAAGGGCAAGCATTCAAGAACATTGTGTAGAATATAAATCCACAGTTCACAAGCAAAACAAAACTTAAAAATGCCCTCCACCCAGCAGGGGCTCAGCATGCTTGTTTCTATTGTATTGCCTGGAAATCCTCCCCTGGAAAAAAACAAATTACTTCAGCTTGCTACTTGTCATGAATTCTTCCAGTGAAAGGATGCCTTCAGTAAGGATATCCTTGAAACTAATTTCTTTTATTGTAGAACACTGATAAAACAGGTTGCTTTACAACTAAAGCAACACAGAATAATGGACCAGTTTATATCCTGCAACTCCTCAAGGATCTGTGTTCAACTGAACATTTGGCTTCTTGTTCTAAAAGTGTGTGTGCGACATAGAATTGTGTAGTCCTGAAGGTCTCGAATGAAGGATTCATAGTAAATAGTGCTTGAGATGATCTTGGACAATGCAGTCAAGTGGTTGTTAAGTGTAGCTCTGACTCAGAATCACTTGGAGATATTTTTAAAAATATAGATTCCTGGGACATACCACACACCAAGTCAGAATCATTGGGGATGGGACTAGAAGATTAAAATATACAGCAAGGTGTACAAACTAATGATCAAGATCAGTCTCATCTACATTCCTGACAACAGGTGATTTGGTTTCTGCTTGAACATCTCCAGTGATGGGAACTTGCTAGCTCCAGAAGCAGCTTGTTCTGTTGTCAGAATGTATTATTTCTTTGGGTATAAATCCAGGAGTGGGATAACTGGGTCAAAAGGTGGCTCCATTCCAAGTTTTCTAGGGAATCTCCACACTGCTTTCCAGAGGGGCTGTGCCAATTTGCAACTCCACCAGCAATGTATGAGTGCGTCTTTTCCCCCACTTCGACGCCAACATCTATTATTGTTTGTGTTCTTGATAATAGCCATTCTAATTGGAGTAAGATGAAATCTTAGAGTTGTTTTAATTTGCATTCCTCTAATTACTAGAGATGTTGAACACTTTTTCATATATTTATTAATTGCCTGTATGTCTTCTTCTGTGTAGTGACTGTCCAGTTCCTTTGCCCATTTATTGATTGGATTCTTTGTATTTTTGGTGTAAAGTTTTGTAAGCTCTTTATAAATTTTGGAGATAAGTGCTCTATCTGAAGTGTGGAAAAGATTTTCTCCCACTCTGTAGGCTCTCTTTTCACATGATTGATTGTATCCTTTGCTGAGAAAAGGCTTTTTAGTTTGAGTCCATTCCATTTATTGGTTCTTGCTTTGATTTCTTGTGCTTTGGGAGTCTTGTTAAGGAAGTCTGATCCTAAGCCAACATGATGAACATTTGGGTCTGCTTTGTCTTCTATTTGGTGCAGAGTCTGGTCTAATTCCTAAGTCCCTTAAAATTAGCATACTATGGTAACATAGCCACATCAATATTTAGAGCAGCTCAATTCATGATAGCTAGATTGTGGAACCAACCTAGATGGCCTTCAAAGACGAATGGTAAAGAAACTGGGGTATATATACACAATGTAATATTATTCAGCCATAAAGAAGAATGATATTATGGCATTTGCAGAGAAATAGATGGAATTGGAGAATATAATGCTAAGTGAAATAAGCTGATCCCAAGAAACCAAAGGCTGAGTGTTTTCCCTGATAAGTGGATGATGACATATAATGGGGGAGGGGAGGTGGATGGTGAGAGAAGAATGGAGGAACTTTAGATTATGTAGAGCGAAATGAGAGGGAGGGGTGAAAGATGGTGGAATGAGACAGACATTACCCTATATACATGTATAATTACACAAATGGTATGAATCTACATTGTGCACAACCGTAAAAATGAAATGATGTGTACATTTGTGTACAATGAATGAAAATGCAGTTTGTAGGGAAAAAAAGAATGTATTATTTCTAAATTTTATGCCTTGGCACTCATCATTTAATCCTAATCTCATTTACATTCTCATCTATATCACACAGGCTAGAAGATGTTAAACTGTGTATTTCCAAGATTTCCTTTCAACTAAGGACCTGGATATGACATAAATGTTATTGACAAGATGAGTTTGCATCAGATTCCAAGAGATAATCCAGGAAGAAGCCTGTGGTCTGTGGTTCCTGTGAGTTTCCCATTGCAGATTGCAGTGCTGATTCTCCAGTCTTTTGAGTGCCAATATTAGTGGGTAGAGTGGCAGTTTATTAACCTGTCTCCAATCTCTGGGTTGCTGATCTGGGTGTCTGTTCTCCAGTGGGGCAGTACTCAGAGACTGCTGCTCAGTGAATGGAGAACTGCAGTGTTGGGCTTAGGGACTGAGCCTTTCTTTGAGGGCCTATTTTGTGGTGCTCTGGAGATATTCTTAGAGTTTGACCAAAATACTGCTCCTTTAGACCCTCAAACAACACTGTAATTCCAAAACTTAGTTCTCTCTGCTAAGTCTCTTTCATTTTATAAGATTCAGGGAGGGAAATGACTTGCCTAGAGTCATACAATTTGCTTGCTAGTGGTAGGATTGAGACAAGAATCTATGCCTCCTAATTCTCAGCAGAATGCTTTTATACATGAACATACACACCCAAGGGAGATAACATTCATGCAGGGCTTCCTGTACACTTGAAAGTAAATGTTGTTTGTATGTATGTATGTGTGCATGTTTGTGCACAGGACGGTTCCTAAAACATCCAAATGTACCAGAGAATGAGACGAAGTGAGTCTGAGTTTATATGTAAAGAAAGAATTATTGTCATCTTCTTTAATGTAAAAATCCTATAAAATGTACAATTATTATGTATGAGTCAATTAAAAAAAAGTTTTCAAGGAATGACCCTCTTTGATCATTACACCCTTATGCATGTACCAAATTATCACACTGTATCCCATAAATTTGTACAATTAAAATAATAATTGAAAATAAAAATTTAACAGGAAAAATTTAAAAGCCCATAATGCATAAACATTCAACCCTCAACATCTTAAAATGATAAATTTATCATTTGAGATCCTTTATGCAGGTGCCAGGATAGTAAAAGAGTGATGGACATGCAAGTGGAATTTGATTCTGAAGGGATGCAAGAGAAAAAGCAAGGAAATATAAGGCCACCAATGACCTCTAGCTTCTGTTTCATCACTTTCCCTCGATCAGTCTGCCTTCTCAAGCCAAAATTGATAGATAAAACCAAAACTTCCATGTTGTCCAAAGAAATTATGTAAAGAAATCTTTACATCCTGTGATTAAATGCCCTTATATGGGATAGGTATCCCATATTCAAGAAAGGTGAGAAGAAAGGAACACTCTAAGAGGAGGACCACAGATTAATATAAGAAAGTACACAAAAACATTGGAAGGGAATAGTTTCATAATACTCTTCACAACGATTTACTCAATCTATTTTTATCAAGTATCTGCTATGTACAAGATATAACAAAGACACTATAAACAAAGATATTATGTGAGCTTTGGTCTATGCCTTGCAGAAATAAAAAAAAAAAAAAAACCTGGCAGCTCTCTAAAATGTCTGTTAATCTTAGCCAAAAAGAAAATCTGGCTGACCGGGCAAGAATATTTCTAGAAGAACCCATGTTGGCCCCTATTGATCACAGCTTATTTTCTCAAGTACTCATAAAATCTCTACTTAATTATTCAGTATAGAATTTGGCCTTGGATCAAGAGCAAAATATCAGTGGCTCATTTGCCAAATATTTTACTTTTGTAAAATCAGACAATTGTCTGCAATCTTGTGTGATTTTTTAAATCCTCTCTGATTTTTAAAGTTTCCTTAGTGTGGATCAATAATCTAATTTGCTAATCTTCTCAGTACCCTGATTAGTAGTTAAGTCATTAATAAAACACGTATTTATTGAGAATTTTGTGCTCAGATAGGCACAGAGGAATCAACAGCGAAGAGGTATAATGCTCGTATTCAAAGATTTAATCTCTGGCTGAGCAGTAATTAATTACAATAAAGCGCCATGTTACCACAGGTAGCATAGAGTGTTGTAGAGGCCTACAGCCCACAAGAGAAGCTGGAATGGAGTCATTGTCTAGGTCAGACCCATGTGGAGCAACTGTGAGGTCTTTCATAATCTTCTCAGTTACTCAGTGTCCTTATTGTAGTAGTCTTTCTGCTTTTTTTTTTTCTCAGACTATCACACTTTAGAGAAGATAAAAATAAAGTAATAAATGGAGGATTTTAGTTTTTATCATCATCTGACCCTGTAGTGAGTTTCAAATACCTATGAAGAAACAGAAGAATACTGAAACCATCTATGTTCCCATGCTTTGGTGTATGTCTGTATGTGTATTCACAAATGTTGGATCAAGTGTTTTCCTCTCTCTCTCTCTCTCTCTCTCTCATCTCTTTATTTTTGTGCTGGTGATCAAACTCAGGGCCTTGTGCATGCTGAAACTGTGCTTTTCCACTACACTATACATCATCTCAAGAGTATTGTTTTAAACCTTTATTTTCACCATCATTGTGCCATGGATATCCACAACCTCATTTTGAATGATTAAATTAATACTTCATTGTTGGACCTTAAAAACAACCTTCAGAGGAGCAGCCTTGTAAATACTTGAATATCTTCACCACAAAATATTTTCTCTTTAGAAACTTCTGGAATAGAATCATTGAAACAAATATATATTTCAATAGCTGATAGGTACTTTAAAAATTGCTCTTCCAGACATAAAAGAGTTCAGAATTGGAGGATGGTACTAAGGTAAAACCTCAGAGAAAAAGGGGCACAAGGGAAAATGGGATTGGATTTGCATATGGTGGTAGGTATGGGCTCCACTTCTAAGTGAAGATGAACCTTCAGTGTTCTTACTAAAATGGTGTGGCTGGAGGCCAAGGATGTAGACACAGCTAAGGAAACTCAGACAAATTACTGGAATTAGGAAGGGACAAGTAGTTCCTCTTAGACATGTCCTTTACTTTCTCACTATGAGCAAGGTACATTTGCCTTCAAGAGGGTGCTTCTCATGGTTTTAGAAGAAAGACAAAATGATCACTGCAGTTTTACATATGCATCAGTACAGATGCACCTTTCTGACCACCAAAATCTCTGTGTTAAACACCTCTCTTGAACTAACTTGTTTTTCTCAATAAATGTTAATTCTAATATACTTATTTTGATGGTGTCCTTTAAAAGAAAATGATTTATTATATAGGGATTCCTTTGCCATAGAGATTGACTGACGAAGTCTAGAGTAGGCAATTCGTAGAGTCCTCAAAACTGCAAATCAAAGCTATCCTGATAGAGAGGATTTCAGAATTATAGCGGTTCTGCCTCTTCTGTCTGCCATCCACTGAACAGGAGGGTGGTGCGTGGGCTTAGGTGGGAGACACTTTGTTGTCATGGTCACCACTGATGAATTCCTATTCCTAAGGGTTTCACAAGCAGGAAACTGACAAGCTGAAATGATGGTCTTAAAAATACCCTTCTGTAAATGTCTTTAAGATTAAAGATGACTTTAGTTTTGTCTAGGGTTTATATATGAAATTGCCTCTGATTAACTTTTACTTTTTTATCATTTTGCTCATGACGTCCTTCAACTCCTCCCCACCTCTGCCACTTGTTAAGCTTTTGGGAGTTAAATCATTTCTTTGGGAACCGAGTTGGGGAGAGTGGAATCAAAAGTACGCCATGTACAAACAGAGAAACAACATGTATCCCATTTGTTTACAATAAAAAAAAAAAAAAGTCCACCCACTGATGTGCATTTTGCTTTGAAGGGACATGACTTGAAACACCATATTGAAATGCATCCCTTCCTGGCTCTGCTATGTTAGAGTGGAATGAGCCTTTGGGTCAGAAAAACCTGGATCCAAATCCAGATTCACCATTTACTAAGTTGGCAAATTACTTAATCTCTCTGAGTTCCTATTTCCCCCAATTACCCCAGGAAATATGGGTAATTGTTGTTACCTGGTAATATTGTTGGAAGAATAAAAATAAGTGACTGCACAAATCCTCAGTTTCATAGTAGATTTCTTCCTATTCTGACTCAGATGACATGAACCTAGAGAGGCATTAAGGCAAGCACTTTCTTCAGTTTCAGAAGATTTTTTTTTTTTCCCGAAAAGTTTCCTTGTCATTGAAGATCTGTTCCTAAAGCATCGGATTTTCCTCTTTGTAGTAGTATTATCAATTGTAAAACTTTCAGAATTCTGAATTTGATAACTGTCATAACGGCTGAAAAAATATTAATGGAGAGACAACAATTTTGAGATTTAAAAATAAGTCTAAATTGCAATGAAAGAAAGACAGTGATGCAGAGGTAATGCGGTTGTTGCTGACTAGCATTGAAACCTGATTTGCTACCTATGCTAATTAAAAGATGGTGATTTTAGTCCATCAAAGTGAAAGGGTCTTGTTTTTCAGACAGGTAAAATCATAAAGAGACAGAAATTAAGAGGAGGGAAATAATGTGTTGAGAATGAAAATTGGGGAAAAAAAAACTAAGCAAGAATGATGTATTCTTAACAATGTGTGGTGTGTGTGTTTGTGTGTGTGCATGTGTGAGCATGAATGTCTCTCTGTTTATATGCAAAAATCTCATGAAAGGCCTAGCTTTCAGGACCAGATTGGCTCCTAAACTCAGTTTTTTCATCTGCTAAACCTTACTGAGTTTACTTTAGCTTGCTGAGTTGCTGTTCCTACACCTGTAAAGTAGAAGTGCTAGTAATATCTGGTCTCTGAAGGGTTTGGAGAATATAAGTGAACTAATGCACATGAAGCATCTAACACACAGAAAACACTCAAAAATATTATTAAATTGTCATTATTAAGGTGTCAGCACGTGTTTAGTGACCTGACTTCTAACTCCAGCACTGATAGAGTGTTCTAAGAATTTTTTTTTTTTTTTTTGGTAAATTTTTCCCCTCTAGACCCTCCATTTCCTCAATAGGAAAATTTAAGGGTTGTTCAAGATAGCCTGGAAAAAACATCATACAGCTTCAAATGTCTTCCACAACAATGATCAACCATGATGTTAATCATAAGAAGTTACCTGAAAATGTCACTGTTTTGGATACTTAACAATTCCTTATTATTTGAAGAATCTACAAAGGCAAAGGTTTGGGGTACAAAGAATATAGTAGCAAAATTTGTGTGGAGTTGATAGATGGGCACTTAGGGCAAGCACACAGAGGCCAAGCATTGTCTCAGCTCTGCAACTTGCTCATTCAACATTTCTCACATGATTACCCTTGAGGAACCCTTACCTTCCCTTTCAGGAGGACATAGAGTGTCTTAGTCATGGGATCCTTGAGGTAAGTGGGTGTTATGGTTTGGACCTGGAATGTCCCCCAGAGTCTAATGTGTTGAAAGTTTGGTCTCCAATGCAGTAATGTCCAGAGGTAGGGAGCTTTGGGGAAGTAATTGAATCATGACACCTCTTTACCTCACAGTGGATTAATTCATTTGATGGGTTAATAATTTGAATGGACTACTGGGAAGTGGTGGAAACTATAGGTAAGTGGGGCATGGTCAGAGGAAGTAGATTACTGGGGTATACCCTTGGTGTCTGTGTGTTGTCCCTGGCCCCTTTCCCTTTCCCCTGCTGCCTTGAGCTGAGCCACTTTCCTCTGCCAAGTCCTTTGGCATGGTGTTCTGCTTCACTCTGGCCCAAAGCAATAGAGCCAACCCACCATGAACTGAGACCTCTGAAACCATGAGCCAGAATAAACCTTTCCTCCTCTAAGTTGTTTTCTCAGGTATTTACCACAGCTGACTAACACAGCAAGAAACCTGGAAACAAAGATTTCAGTGGAAAGCAGACTTTAGATGACTCTTTTCTTTTTCTCAGCAAAGAGTTGTTTTGTTTTACTTTTTCCTTAGTGTTTAATCGCTGCTTTTAGAAACATCTCACTTTGAACCTCACAAATGTGAATGACATAAAATGAAAAGAATGGCAAATGCTTACTGAATATTGTGGGAACGCTTTGACAAACATAATCTCATTAAATACCAAATACTTTGGTATTTAAATAATGTAAAAAACATGGAGCCTTTGCCCAAGAAAAGGTAGTGATTTTATTTAATAGGTTATGTGGAAATGAGACTGATCATATGGTCTTTGATGAGAGACAGTAATCTTCAGATACAGCTAAGATTGGGGTGGAGTTCGAGGGTAGGGTGTGTGTGTAAGGGAAAAAGTTCTCTCTAGGATAATTCCTCCCTACTATGTTTCATCAGAAAATGTAGTTAGTTGTTGTTATTATTGCTATTATTGTTATTATTGCTACTATTGTTATTATTTTGACGATGCATGGCCAATTCCATCAATTACAATTACAAATTACAAATTAAAAGAGATGAAAATATAGATGAAAATTTTTGTTTCAGGATTTGTGGGTTACTGTGGAGAAAGAGTTTGTTCATATTCCTCCTCCATCTGCCTAGAGGAACCACCACAATGTAGTCTACCTTTTATCTAGCACCATCCTGACACGCATTTCCTCAAGACAGAGAAAAGAAACTTTTGGACTTCTCTAACTTTGGGCTCTGAATGCAGATCACCTGCATTCAAATCCCAGAATTACCACTTACTCGAAATTACTTTAAAAATTTAGGTAGGCCATTTCTCTGTTTCCTCATCTATAAAATAAGGATAACTGTAGAAACAGCCCAATAGAATTATTGTGAAGGTTAAATAAGTATTATAAACAGAGTGCTGAGAGAAATTTCTGGAACATACTAAGCACTTGAATGTCAATGATTGTTATTACACACACACACACACACACACACACCCACCACAGAGCAATCTTGACTATACTTAAAGGTCCCCATTCTCCCGTTTAATCACATAGCTCATTAAATACAATTATTACCTTTTCTTTGGTCAAGTTTTTGTGCCTTTTATATTATTTATAATACTTAAGTGTTTAATGCGATTAGGTTGATCAAGGAGTCAGTACAATGTTCAGCGGGTATCTGTTCTTTTCCTTTCATCTCATTTACATCTGTAATGTTCAAAGAAAGATGTTTCCAAGAACAGTTATTTCAAACACATTAGTAGATTAAAGATATGAAACTAGCAAAACAGAATGCTCCTTCTTATGTGTCTGTGTCTGCAGCCACCTAAATGAACTTTGTTTACTCTCATCACCCTCCTTGCTGTTGTGGTTTTACCCGTCAACTCCAAACAACAGTCTTACAGATGAAATGATATTCTCCAAAGATGTTCTTGTTCTAATCTCTAGAATCTATGAAAATGTTATATTACATGGCAAAGGGAAATTTTAAAGGAGATTAAAAACCTTGGAATGGGGACTAGGCTATAGCTCAGCTGGTAGAGTGCTTGCTCTGCAAGCACAAGGCCCTGGGTTCAATCCCCAGCACGGCAAAATAAAAAAAAAAAAAAAAAAAAAAAAAAAGAGAACCTTGGAATGGGAGATTGTACTGGATTATTTAGGTGGTGCCAATGTAATTATAAAGGTCTATAAGAGGGAGGCAGGAGGATGAGTCAGAGAGAGGCTTGAACATGCTACACTGCTGGCTCTGAACGTGGAGGGAGGGGCCATGGGTGAAAGTCTGTTAAGCAGTCTGTAATAGCTGAAAAAATCAAAGGGAATGGATTTTCCTCTGGAACATGTAGAAGGAACACAGCCTTGTAACACCTTGAGTTTTTAAGACTTCTGATCTTCAGAGACATGATAATAAATTTGTGTTGTTTAAAGCCATGAGTTTTTTGGTTATTTGTTATAGCAGCGAAATTAAACTAATACAATGTGGTAGCATGTTTGTTCACCTGTTTAGAAAGGAATATTTTAGAGGTTCTAAAAATTATCATGAAGAACAAAATATTATGGTCAATAATTAAATTTTGTGGGCCATTTAGTGTCTCAGAAGATTTTGTTCTTACAATTACAACCTTTTCATCTTCTCTAGGGCAGTTTTATGAAGCTATTTATTTTTTGGATGACAGGACATGTTTAAAAGCCTTTCTCCCCCAGGCATAAAATGGTCTCGAATGTCCTATTTTATGGACATTTTATGGTCTAAAGTGTCCCTATTTCCCCATAATACTAAAGTAAAAATTTACATCTTCTAGAAATAATATATTTTTACTGGTCTCCAGAGACAAGCTCATATCCTTAAAGAATATCCTGCTTTTGAAAGGAACAACAGTGTATGATAAAGTATAGGAATTGCTTTCTTGTGGATCTCTCCTTTTGCATTTGTCCTAGGACTCCTGTCTCCCTGTTTTCCTGAGAGCCAAAAACTACCCATTTTGTTGGCAAGGCATCCATTATAGCATGTGATGCATGTTCTTGAATGGTGGCTTTTCCCATTTAGCTGTATGACACTGTGGTCCAGTTGCCACCTATATCCAGGTAGTAGACTACCTAGATACGTAGAAAATTTTGATTTAATACATGCTATTGACTCTTCTGCATTAGCTTTCTTATGCATGGGAATTTGAACCAAAGCTACCAAAACTGAAAACCTGGCAACATGTCCCTCCCCAGATTCATCTTCTTTTTCTACTTTTAAAATCTTGTGTTCTGATGATATAGCCCATCTCTGTGCCTAGCATGCACAAGCCCCGGGTTCGAATCCCCAGTACTGTGGGATCACGGGGAAAAAAAAACAAAATCTTATAACAAGTCCTTTTCCTTCTTTGTCTCATCTTTGGTCTCATATTATCAACAAACAGAGATATTTTTGCAGTCTTAACCTTGGCCTGTTCTGGGTTACAAGCTCACATCCAGTAGACAACAGAGCTAAGGCAAGTACCAGGGAGTAACTATTGAATGGTGAACTGGAGTCCATAGCTCCTCTCAAAGGGGTTAACTGTTCCTTAGCTCCAGCCAATACCTGAGTGTTGAAATGTACTGATTTTTAAAAAGAGAAGTCAGAAATCTGCATTTTCATTTGCTCTCTTTCATACTTTAAAGTTTATTGACTAGTAGCCTGTTTTTATAAGATTATAAACTAATGCTAGTTTACTATATTTCTATTTTATATTTTCTGTAGCTATATAGTATTTTAATGTACTCACATTTTTCCTTGCTAGGATCTCATTTACTTATTAATTCTTGGAGAATCTGAGGTATCTCTGACTATGGTGTCCCCTAGTAATGTCAATTAAGGAGAATCTGGGAATGTCAAGGAATAATTCTTTGGATAAATGTAACCAGACTGATATCTGAGAAGTAGTGGGAATTTAATCAGTAAAATGGGGGGAGGGATGTGTGTAGATATGTTGGGAGGAACGTGGGAGAGTGTTCTAAGAAACACAAGTGTGAACAAAGGCACAGAAATAGGAGAAGAAACCGAACTTTGGAAGAAGCTGGAGATGCTCAGCCTGGCTGGAATTCAATATGAGAAAGACAGAATCATAAAGGGATGACCTTGCAGAGGTGGGCAACAAAATGGGAAGCGCCTCCTGCACTGTGACGAAGTGGTCATGGAGTTTAATTTTAATCTAGGATGGTAAGGGCCCATTCCATTCTCTCCTCTCCACAGCTCACTATTCTCCAATTCCAAGAATGCACTTCTAATTTATTTGTTTTTCTCAAGGCAAAACATGATAATTTTATATGACAACACGATTCTCAGGTGATTGTAAACAGGGAGATGTTGGAACTCTGTATATGAGGCAACCTGAGAAGACCTATTATTGGGGCCAGGGAGCTCCCAGGAGGCGGGGACTCTGTAATTGCCCCGAGGTAAGCTTCTGGGAGGCTCTGTTGTGTGCAATGCAGAAGAGCTCTCCCTGAGAGGAAATGTCCACTTAGGCATATTAGTTTTCATGCTATTCCTAATGGCCGTTAGAGAGTGAACCCAGGAATGTAAAATTTATGATGGTATCTGTGGTTTTGGATTATTTTCCAAGTTTCACAGAAAAGACTCACGTACATATAGACTGTAGCATCAATAGATGGCTGGGACATTGAAACAGTTCTGACCTATTTCCTAAGGTAAAGAATGGCTTCCAGCCTTTGCACTGACCAGATGTCTAGGTGGAAAAAGTGAGGGAAATAGCATAATAGATGTCCATCTGATACATGTAAAGTCAGGTCAAGAAGCAGTTTGGTCATTTGGAAGTAGGTCTTCTTATTAATCAAATCAATAATTTTTGTCATTTTCACCAATGTGAGGCATCTTGTACACATTGAGAAAATGATGAGACCAAGTGAGAAAGATTGTGCCTTTATCATTGAATAAGCTAGCTGCTCTTTTAAAAAAAAATAAACAAGAGACACTGAGTGTAAATTTGTTTGAAATTAGCATAATTTTCTATGTTTTTATTTTTGATATGTGGGAAATAGTATACCAGGCTCCATTAGGAGTCACAAATGATTTCATTAGCATAATTGAAGCAGATGCTATTTCTTATGATATAACAGGTTAATGTGTGAAAAGATATGAGGCTTCTGTCTTTAGATTTTTCTTGTGCTACAATGTGTTTGCAAGTAAACACCTTTAAGGATGAAGTCCAGGAGCATATAGTCAGCAGAAAAATAAAACAAATTAAGAAATTTGCAGCCAAGTTAGGACTTCCTTGGGAAGTACCAGGTCAGAAAATTAGTCATTGTTTTTATTGGCAAATGAGAAAGATACAATTGGAATAAATTGTCTCCTTGAATATCTTACTGCCGTAACTACACATCTGTAAATAATCTAGAATTTCTTCTAATCCTCTATACACATCCAAAATGCTTTGGTTTTGAAGAGTTTAGGATTTCAGATAACTGCAGATTTGGGGATATTTGGCTATAACAATGAAGTATTTTGGGGATGGGACACATATCTAAGCATGAAATTGAGTTGCTTTATGTGTACTTTAAACACATAGCCTGAAGGCAATTTTATACAATATTTTTAGGGTGCCTATATTTTGACTACAACCCATCACATGAGGTCAGGTGTGGAAGTTTTCACTTGTGTCTCAAATGTCAACACCCAAAAAGCTTCAGATCTTGATATATTTCAGATTTTCAGATTAGGAATACTCATCATGTTCCATGAACAGGCATATTTCTCCAATCATGCTAGGTGAAATAAGCCAATCCCAAAAACCAAAGGCTGAATGTTTTCTCTGATAAGTGGATGATGATGTGTAATGGGGGGACAGGGGAGTTAGAGAAGAACGGAGGAACTTTGTATTATGTAGAGGGAAGTGAGGTGGGGAGGGGACAGGAGAAGGAAAGATAGTGTAATGAGACAGATATCAGTACCCTGTGTACATGTACGATTATATGAATGGAGTGAATCTACATCATGTACTCCCATAGAAATGAAAAGTTGCACCCATTTGTGTACAATGAATCAAAATGCAGTCTGTAAAAATAAAATTTAAAAAAGTAGTTCTTTTGTAATGAATGATATTCAACTTATCTTTAGGCGTTCATGTCTAAATTTGATTCCTAACCCTTAACTTTCAATTTCTTTTATAAGTTAATACTTTCATCATATATATGAAGAAAAATTACCCCTATCTCCTACTCATATCCTGAAAAATCACTTTGAAAAAGAAGCAAGCTGGGTGGACGGTGCATGCCTGTAATCCCAGTGGCTCAGGAGGCCGAGGCAGGTGGATCACAAGTTCAAAGCCAGACTCAGCAATGGTGAGGTGCTAAACAACTCAGTAAGACCCTGTCTCTAATAAAACAGAAAATAGGGCTGGGGATGTGGCTCAGTGGGTAAGTGCCCCTGAGTTCAATCCCCAGTACCCAAAACAACAACAACAACAAACAAATTAGACATCTCAAAGAATCCCTTAATGCATTATTTATGATAGTTTGGTTTATATTTTCTAATAATCACTACAGATTTTTGGTTCCTTATGTAGCTAGGTATTATGTATATGCTAGATCATCACAACAATCCTGAAATATAGGTATTATTTTCCAGTTCATGGATGGATCAAATGAGAAGCAGAGAAGTTTGAAAGTATGCTTGGGGGCACATAGCTAGTAAGTAGCAAGACCTGGACTCAAACTGATGTTAACATGCCGGGCTCTTAACCTCAGTGCTTCAGTCTCAGCTAGACATTCCCTGGTCTTTCGATACCTTTTGAAATCCCACCTTTAAGGATCAATTCAAGTCTTAATTTATTCAAGACACCTTGCTCTATAAAGTCAATAACGAGCTTTTGCCTTCTTAAGTGACAATGACAGTGGATCTCAAACTTGTCCTCATGGTGTATCTACATTTTTCCAAGAACTAATGACACTGAACATTTTATTCATCACCTTATTGATCGTTTGTATGTCTTTATTTGTGAAGATTTTCTGTTCGAATTATGCTCATTTTATAGGGTTATTTGTTCTTTGCTTGTTAAATATAGGGATTAAGTGTATGTTCTAAAAGTAAATACTTTGTCGCAAATACTGTTTTACAAATATTCCCTCGCAGTCTGAGGTCTACTTCTTTTTCTTTTCTTAATGGTGTCTTTTGACAAGCAGACATTTGATATTTTGATATCTAATGCATCAGATTTCTCTTTTATGGTTATTACTTTCTGTATATTGATTAAGAAATATCTACCGAACTCCAGGTCACAGAGTATTCTGTTTTATTCTAGTAATTTTATGTTTTTAGCTTTTAAATTTAGGTTTATGGTTCATCTCAAAGTATAGATGCATCTCAATTATGATGTGGTAATATTCCCATTGACTCTTTTTTTTTTTGCTTAATTGGTTTTTTAAATTATGTTTTTATTATTTTTACAGACTGCATTTTGATTCACTCTACACAAGTGGGATACAAATTTTCATTTCTATGGTTGTGCATGATATAGATTCATAAAATTTGTGTAATCATACATGTACATATCTGTCTTATTCCACAAACTTTTATACCCCCTCCCTCTCATTCGCTCTACATAATCTAAGTTTCTCCATTCTTCTTTCACCCACACCCCCCAACCCCATTATGTATCATCATCCACTTACCAGGGAAAACATTCGGCCTTTGTTTTTTTTGGATTCGGCTTATTTCACTTAGCACGATATTCTCCAATTCCATCCATTTCTCTGTAAATGCCATAATATTATTCTTCTTTATGGCTGAATAATATTCCATTGTGTACATATACCACAGTTTCTTTATCATTCCTCTGTTGAAGGGCATCTAGGTTGGTTCCACAGTCTAGCTATCGTGAATTGAGCTGCTCTAAATATTGATGTGGCTATGTTACCATAGTATGCTGATTTTAAGGGACTTAGGAATTAGACTAGACTCTGCACCAAATAGAAGACAAAGCAGACCCAAATGTTCATCATGTTGGCTTAGGATCAGACTTCCTTAACAAGACTCCCAAAGCACAAGAAATCAAAGCAAGAACCAATAAATGGAATGGACTCAAACTAAAAAACCTTTTCTCAGCAAAGGATACTATCAATCATGTGAAAAGAGAGCCTACAGAGTGGGAGAAAATCTTTTCCACACACACTTCAGATAGAGCCCTTATCTCCAAAATGTATAAAGAACTTAAAAAACTTTACACCAAGAATACAAGGAACCCAATCAATAAATGGGCCAAGGAACTGGACAAATACTTTACAGAAGAAGACATATAGGTGATTAATAAATATATGAAAAGTGTTCAACATCTCTAGTAATTAGAGAAATGCAAATTAAAACAACTCTAAGATTTCATCTTACTCCAATTAGAATAGCTATTATCAAGAACACAAACAATAATAGATGTTGGCGTCAAAGTGGGGGGAAAGGCACACTTTTACATTGCTGGTGGAGTTGCAAATTGGCACAGCCCCTCTGGAAAGCAGTGTGGAGAATCCTCAGGAAACATGGAATGGAGCCACCTTTTGACCCAGTTATCCCACTCCTCGGTTTATACCCAAAGAACTTAAAATTAGCAAACTACAGTGCTACAGCCACATCAATGTTCATAGCAGCTTGATTCACAATAGCTAGATTGTGGAACCAACCCCTTGACTCTTAATAACTTCGAAGTGTCATAAGCCAAAAATGCAGGCGATGCACCTAACCTACCCTAGACCAGAGCTGAGCCTCGCCAACTTTAAACATGCTCAGAATACTCAATATAGTGTGCAGCTGGACATAATTTTCAAGCACAGCCTATTTTCTAATAAAGTCTTACGTAACTTATTGGATGACTGTATTGCCCCCCAAAAATATTCAACCCCCCAAAAAAATCCAGTATGCTATAGACTATTGGTTGCCCCTCATTGTCATGCTTCTGACTGTGGGAGTTGCAGCTCTGCTGCTGCCTGATATTATTAGAGAATATCGTATGCACACCACTAACTCAGGAAAAGACTTCAGGAAAAGATTCAAAGTATAGTTTCTACTGAATGTGTATAGCTCTAGCACCATCATAAAGTTGAAAAAATCGAACCATTGTTAAGTTGGGACTGCCTGTGCTTTATATTTGTTATGTAGAATAGAATTCACTGCTTTCGTTCCCCCAATGTGGATGTTCCATCCTTATATCACCATTTTTAAAGAAAGACTTTCTTTTCCCATTGCATAATACTGGTATTTTTGTAGAAATTAATTTACCTATAAGAATTGATCTATTTCTTGACTCTATTCTGCTACATTGGCCTGTTTGCCTGCTAGTAGGCCAATATTCATCTTTATTACTGAGGCTTTATGCCACAATTTAAAGTCAGGTAATGGAAGCTCTCCAGTTATGCTTTCCTTCTATAACTATTTGATGTGTTTTGAATTTCCATATAAATTATGGTATCAGCTTATCAATTTCTAGAAAACGCCTACCCTTGATTACATATGGGATTCATTGGATTTATAGATTTTGGGGGTAAGTGACATCTTAGAAATATTGGTTCTTCTGATTCATGATCATGCTCTGCCTCTATTTGGGTTCTATAAATTGTCTTCTCAGCAATGCTGTCTGGTTTTTGTTATGAAGATATTGCAATTTTAGTTGAATTTACTTCTAATATAACATGAGATAGTTTTAATCCTTTAAATGCAATATTATAAGTTATGCAATAAAATTTACAATATTTTATTTAAATAATTGAAGACTTTTAAAGAAATTAAGTGAAGAAACATATGATATTTTCTTGCCTATTCATATTTCTGATGTTTCTCATTCTTTCTTGTAGATCTGAAGATCCACATATTGTGATTTCTTTCAGCTAAAAAACTTCCTGTATTATTTGATTTAGAATATGGTGTCAGTGAGTTCTCTCAGTTTTAGTAGTTATTATTTTGTCTTCATTTAAAAATATTTTTTCTGTCTATAGACTATTGTGCTGGCAGTATTTTTTCTTTCCATTGCCTTTTGGATTCCATTGTTTCTTATGGGGTATTACCCATAGTGTGTGTGTGTGTGTGTGTGTGTGTGTGCGCGCGTGTGTGTGTGTTTTCTGTGTAATGTGTTCTCTGGATTATCTGAAATTCCCTCCTTTTTTTCCCCATTGATTTAACTCTAATGTGTGTAAATGTGATTTTCTTTGAATTTACTTCCATTTTGGTGTATTGAACTTCAAGGATCTAAAAGTCCATATTTTTAGCTTATTTAGGAAATTCTTGGCCATTATTTACACAAATATTTTTAAATATCCAATCTTTTTAAGTTTATTCAGTGGATTTTTTTCAATTTAGTCCTCAAATTTTGACTTGGTTATTTGCCACTTCTAATTTTTTGTTGATTTCCCTTCTCTCTCCATTCCTGATAGCCATAATTGTCTTTAAATTCTTGAATACGTTTATAATAAGTACTTTAAAGTTCTTGTCTGCTGACTCCAACACCTAAATCATCTCAGGGTAAGCTTCTGTTGCCTAGTGTCTCTCTTGACTATTGGTCAAATTTCCCTGTTTGTTCACAATCCTAATAATTTTTTATTTTCTAATGGACATTTTCAGTAATACAATGTTGAGACTCTAAATTTTGTTATTATCTTGTGAAGATTATTAATTTTGGTTCCATTGGGCTATTTGCTTTGCTAAATTCACATTCCAAACTCCATATCCTTTGTGATAGAGAGGACCAGAAATATCTCCTCCATATGTGATACTCAGGAGTCAACCAAGAATTATAGGGAGTGGTGGTATGTGTGTAGACTTTCATGTGGGAGTGGTGTCTGTCTGTCTATATAATAAATTACTTAAGTGGTTTGATTTCTTATGAACTCCTCACTTTTCAGACAATTCTGTAGCAATGAAATTCATTCCCTGACACTTTTTTTTTTTTTTTTTTGGTACTGTGATTTATCCCAGGTGTATTTTAATACGGATTCACATTAAATAAATAAATAGGATTCCAATCCTATTTATTTATTTATTTATTTATTTATTTATTTATTTTTATTGTGAGACAGGGTCTCACTAAGTTGCTTAGGGCCTTGCTAAGTTGCTGAGGCTGGCTTTGACCTTGTGATCTTCCTACCTCAGTTTCTGGAGCTGCTGGGTGCTGCATCTATTTCCTACCACCCCGACACTTGACACGGTTCTGTTGGAGTAGAGGATTCAACACTTGACACGGTTCTGTTGAAAGATCATCCTCCTTCTTGGGGGCCATAGGTGTGGGATGTCTCCATGTGCAGTTGCTTTTAATACTAATAAGCAATATATCCTTAGATTCAGATTATAGAGAATACTGGGGAGATTTCATGGTGTTGGGGCACAAAATAACATACAATAAAGTTTAATATTAATACTTAGATGAAATTATAAATAAGCAATTATGATTTGCTCAAATTTGTAAGGAGCCTGTGATTTCTTTTAGTATACAAATTCTCTAAAAGTTATATGTAAGTATGTGAGAGTATTCCTCTGAGCTTTGATGTGGTGTTTGGTCTTCATTGCTTTCTTAGTGTTTATGATTAAGTTTAAGGATATTTTTCCCACTTAATAAATAAATAGGTTAATCATAAGTACAATTTGTATTGTTCCTATGTCTACTTAGAGTTTTAGTCCGTCATTGAGTACATGAAAGAGAATAAATATTAACTATACGCTGATTCCTCTATTCTCTGTTAATAATAACAAAAACATTCCACTGTTAATAAGTAACATCAGAGTTCTTGGAAGGGGTAACTTATACAGAAACTTAATGTCCTGTTCTTTCAGGGAAATTAAAACTAAACTGAGCATGGTGCTCTCTACCTTGCTGGGAACTGGTTTTCTTTTTAAGCTATCATACAGTAAAAACATGTTTCTTGAATAAGATTATTAATTATACTCTTGAAGATTTTTTACTTAACATTTTCTTGTATTAACCATGAAATGATGTAATCAATACCAAAGAAAAAACATATAAAAAGACTCTGTAAACAATAAAGATTCAGACTCAGCCTCAGAACACTTGGTGTCTCTGTGTGCTGTTTCTCCACCATGCTGACACCTGTCATCCACCTCTGACCCTGGACCGCTGCTAGGGCTGGACCCCGGCAGCTGGGATTACGGGTGTGCACCACCATGCCAGGCTCCCCTGACCATTACAGCTAGTAAGACCATCTTTTTTCTTGAGTCTAGATACTCTATTGATTGGGGGTGTCCAAAAGTAAACAGGACACGTGAACACAAATCTCCACTTACTCTAGCTTCCTTATTTTGAAGATTGATGCCTCTCTTTTTTGCTTGCATTTGACCACTGTCTTGTATCTTTAAATAGTTGTGCTTTATTTTAATATTTTTATTGATTCATAATTAAAATTTGTGACACATGATCCAAAATGAGTTACTGTGCCAGTTCTGGAAGCAGTACTCTGCACATTAAAACTGTAAACTTCTGGAGCACAGGTACTGAGGCATATGTTTTTTTCCCAAAGTCCTGAAAGAATTCACTAATGAACTACCTATACAACAGAACAGTGATAAATGCCTACTGAAGTAAATTGCTTTGACTGAACTAAATTATTTAATATATCTGAATAGCAATTTGATTATATTATTATTAAAATGACCCATAATGGATAATCACATATATAGGGAATTTCTATAAATTCAAAATGTGTAGCATAACCCACAGTTTTTAATTCAATAACTTGTTATGTTTGTCATTATTTGTAGACCTGGATCTGCTGAATTAGCCAACCATTATATTCTTTCTCTTGAGGTTGTCTCTTCTAATCAAGGCATTGGCGTCGGCTGACTATGGTTCCCTGATGGTAAGACTACAAGTCAACCAACAAAAGTCTAGGGCCTTAGGTCTAACACTGCAGAGATGCCAGTGTTGGTAACACTCCAAAATGAGTGCTAGTGACTATTTGGAGTTTCAATATTTAGAAAGATTATAAGGATGGTCTAGATAAATCTGGAAAGAATGACATGAGCAAATAGCCCTGTCTTTCATGGGTTCTGGAATGAACATTGCTACCATGTGTGCCAGGCATTTTTTCCCTATGAACCAGGTTTTCTCCTGCATTAATTATGGAGATGCCTAGCCTACGTTACAGTCCAGTTGTTTTATTTTCTCTTGACTCCAGAAGACAGCCACAATCAGTACTGCACCTAACCAATGTGTAAATATTACTTGCTTATGTGAATAGTTTAACCGCAGTTTTAAACTTAGCAAAAATTGTATAAAAGCAAAAAAAGATCTATTTTTAATTCTTTTGCTTCCCAACAGGATATCTAAGAACACATTATGGTGAAAAATGGGAACTTGCTGCTTGTATTAGGGAGTATACATCTCTGCTGATGCCCTAATTTTATTCAAGAAGGGAATTATTGAAAATTCTTTAGCACAGGCAGAGTAAATTCTCAGAAATATATAATAGCATACACAGTCAACCCTGGGGCATTGCTAACATTTTTGTGTGTAATGTTGCACTTAAATATGCTTTTTAATTTTCCAATTATGCATACCCATAGGGAATGCTTATAGCAAACACTGCCTCGAGAGTAAAGGTGATATGACCTCTTCATTCTAAAGTAAATTAAAGAATCTCAACATATTTGAAATTATTTGCTTTGTTTTAGGAATTTCAGTCTGCATTTTCACTTCCTTATACCTGTAGGGATAAGTTAGGATAGTCAATTAGGGAGTCAGTCTCTGACGAATTTATACTTGCTCATAGTTTCCTTGTAAATTTTTCAGAGAATTGAACATACAAAATGTTGGCACATAATTAGTTTTGAAACATATACAGAAAAAATAGGATCACGATTACTTAAATTTCTATGGAATAAATGCAATATTTGGAAATAAAATTTAACTCTATTGCAATTCTTCATTTATTAATTTAATTCTACAAAAATTTATAGAGCACTAAAATGTGCCAAGTATCATCCTACATGATCAGATTAATGCCCAGAGGGCTCACAGTAGAGGCCAATGCATGTAAAAACAAGTGATTTCAATGTAACCTGTTGCCTGCTATCACAGAAGTTTGTTAGGGCTGTTTTGGGAGGTGCTTTTCAGAGGCAATGTGCTTGATTTTGCGTCAGAGGTTTTAAAAAATGATGCAGAAGCAGATTCTAGCTTCAGGTGAATCTTTATCCAAGATCCAAACAATATCACCACAAACTTGTTCCACCCTATGTATTTTAAAAATGGTTTTTATTTTATTTGTTCTAATTAGTTGTACATGACAGTACAACTACGAATTTATACATTTTGATAAATCATACATGAAAGGAGTGTAATATCTTATTTTTCTGATTATACAGGATCACATCAGTCAGGCAATCATACATGTACACAGGTAATAATGTCTGTCTCACTCTACTATCATTCCTTCCCCCTTTCCTCTTCCCCACCTTTCACTCCCCTCTACCTAATATAAAGTAACTCTATTCTTCCCTATCCCCCCACTCCACTTATTGTAAATTAGCTTTCACATATCCGAGAAAACATTCGGCCTCCGTTTTTTTGGGTTTGGCTTATTTCCCTTAGCATGATATTCTCCCTGCTTCTTTGTTAATGATTCCCAGACGCTATAGCTGTTAGGGTTCTCTACTTTTTCATTCACATTGAGGTAGAAAGACTATTTACTTATTCCAAGAGCTGAAAAATATCTAGGAATGGAGTATTCAGATATCCTTATTGCTCTGATGGAATGACTTGTTTATCTTTGAATCAGTTACTTCATTATGCTGACAGCAAAGAGGGAGGTGAACCTTGAGGTGTTTTGAGAAAAAGGGAAGAGGCAACTTATGAATCCCCGTGAAAATGTGTTCCATCCTGCTTTCAGAGTAAGTTTACTCCCATTCCTAATGTGCAGAACTAACTTGACGGAAAGAAGCCAACGCTACAGGATTTATTAAAGACCCTCAGCAACCAGCTAAACTAATGCCAGTTCATTGACTTTCTACCTGAAGTCAACTTAGTTGCCAAGTAAGCAAATAGTTCACTCTGGGGTCATTCATCCACTTGCTAAATATTCACTGATTATTTTATTCTGTACTAGGCAGCATACTAGTGCACTAAACAATGTTCATCCAGGCATAGCCTCTACACACAGACTACACTTCCTAATGGAGGAGACAAGAAGGTAAATGCAAACAGCAATACAATGTTGATGGCAGAAGTACCTAGTGCTTAGGACCACAGAGATGGGGCCATTGAAGTTGTTTGGGGACATCCAGGAAGCTTCCCAGAGAAAGTGAAATCTGGATGGTAAATAGGGAACACCATTCTAATGCCTAGTGAGCCATGTGCTTCTCTGATTAAGCATTGCCTGTGTGTGTTTGTGTGTGTGTGTGTTACTGGGGATTGAACTCGGGGGTACTCTATCACTGAGCTGCACCATCAGCCCTTTTTTATGTTTTTATTTTGAGACAGAGTCTCACTAATTTGCTGAGGCTGGCCTAGAACTTGTGGTCCTCCTACCTCAGCCTCCTGAGTCACTCGTATTACAGGCACACACCAGGGTACCAAATTCTTCTGATGAAACACTTTATGGCAGATACTACTGATTATCCAAAAGTCATTTTTGCTTTTCAAAAAGTGGATTCTTATTTTATTCCAGACTAAAATGTTCACTTGAAGATATTCACCTACTAAGACTCCTTTCTGGTCATTCTTCAAACAAATAATCAAACACCAAACTGAACAAAGGCAATCCATACAAAGAACAAATAAAGAAAGGCAGTGTTTCTAAAAGACAGTGGAAGATAGTTTCAGGGATTAATTTCCCTGGGTAAAGAGATTTTCAAAGTGAGTTTTAAAGTTAAGGAAACAGATTTTAAGGATTCTGTCACAAAACTAACTTGGTTAACTGAATTTATATTACCAGGATACCTCCTCCTCATTTTTATCCTTCTTATTTCTTTGACTTTAATATTTGCTAAAATTCAGATTCCTCTGGAGAACTTTGCTTATTTTATTCTGACAACTGAAATCCATTAAAAATGCTCAATTAATGTTCTTAAATATTCAAATAAAAAGAACTGAGTTTTCAAGTGCTTTGAGCCATAAATTTAGATGATCTCTAAAGTCCATTAAATTCTTACTATTATGCTTAGTAGGCAGGTCTCCTTTCTACTAATGAGGTTTTAGCAAAGGCATAAAAGGTTAAGTGATTAGCTAGGGAGAGTCTGGGATAATGAAGGTGGGGATTGTTGCTGTTCTTTTTATTGTAAGCTGGTATTTGCCTTAAGTCAGTGTTTCTTTGCAATGCAAATAGTACTCCTCAGACTTTATTAAAAGATTTCAGAGGAGTTCATTCAGTCCAAAGTCTTTGCTTCCCATAATTATTGTAACCTAATCTGTTCCCCAGTTATTTAATTATTCTTAAAATATGTATATAACAATAATGCAACCTTATATATTATAAGGTTTTGTGTGTGTGTGTGTGTGTGTGCGTGTGTGTGTGTGTGTGTGTGTGTGTCCAGGACATACAACTGCAGGAGCCCTTTATTTGACATTTCCTCAAGAGTGAGTTGACTCTCATGTCTGCACTATCCACTAATACCTCCATCAGTGTGCCCTTTCTGGGGGAACAATAAAATGATGCAGAGTTGTCATTTGCACCTTCGCTGGAGGCAGCCTCCGCTTATGCTATCTGAGTGACTAAAGGCTTGGCTGTTACTTCCATTTTGGCTTGTTGCTTCAATCTGCTACTCCAAGACCTGGCAGCTCAGTTCCCTCTCCAGTTTGACTGAGTCCCTGATGCTGCTATTCCAGATTATCCTATGATTTTATTTAAAATACCTTGTGCACAAGTTCCTTCTGGTTTTAAGTCTCTGGAGGACTTTCTTTTTTCCTATGCTTTTTTCCTATGACTATGTAGATTGGTTGTCTAAAAGAAGAGCTGCTTTGACTTAGTGGTCAGGCAAACATTGCAATTTAGAAAGATGATGGTCTTTGTCGTGCCATGACAAATATTTGGTAAAACTGATCTGGAAATACCTTGAAAACAGGTGTGGATCTACTGAATGAGTTTACAAAGTCATAATATTGGTAGGTGATAAATGCTACTTGCTGCTTTTGAGCAAGCAGAGATGAAAAGTGCACAAGTCTGTTAAGGATGGTTTTCCCTGGCAATGACCTGCAATGAGTATTGACTGATAGCTGGATGAAAAGGCCAATTGTTTCCGAACCTCAGAACTATAAGAGATAAATTTGTGATCTCAGCCTTCTTAAAATCTTCCATTAAGTATCTCTTGGCTAGACAGGGGACCCAACACAAGGCAGGATTGAAGGCATTGCTTTTGGATGTGAGCTTATTGTTTCAGATGTCTTTATCAATGGCTTAGCATAGAAACTAGTGTCTGACACACAGGATTGCTTAATGCTAGTTTTCAATGCCCTTGTTTTTTAACCTAATGTAACAATGGCTTTTATTCTGAGAATTACAGGGTTTTTATTAAAAGGAAAGAAACAGTTTTAACCAACAATCATTTCTAATGACTATATGATATTTTAGGATTTATAAGCAATAGACAAGATCTATGATGCTGTTTTCTAGTTTATAAACCAACAGATAGAATGATTATCAAACACATTGAAACCGTGAGGCTCATCAACTTATCTAGGTAGACCTACCAGTTCATCAACCTCTCCAGTTATATTGCACACTTTGTCTTAGAATATACTATTTGGAGAATGTATCAGTTCATTAGAGCAGCCATAACAAAATGCCACATGCTATGTATCTTAAACTATAGAAATTTATTTCTCACAGTTCTGGAGAGAAGTTTAAACTGAAGATATGATTTTCTCCTGGGCTTGCATGTGGTTGCCTTCTTGCTGTGTCTTCATGTGACCTTTCATAGGTACACATATGCCTGGCATCTCTTGAATTAGAGCCTTACCTTATGACTTTGTTTAACCTCAATTATTTTTAAAGACTATCTCCAAATAAAGTCCCAGGAGGAACAAAATTTAATCTGTAAAGGAGAGGATGATAAATTATTTTGGGGCGAATAGAGTTATAGAAAACTCTGTAAAAGAGGTGAACTTTCATCTGAGTGTTAAAGAACATAGTACACAATAAATGAAACATGGTGAAAAGGGGCATTTCAGGCATTAAAAAAAGTAAGGAAATGTATACATGTGTATTGTATTTGCTCAGGAAATGGCCAGAAGTCTGAGTTGGCTGGTGCAAGCTGCACTTACAAGAAAAATTGAGAAAAACTTTGTGCAATACCCTTACATACATTATCAGGAAAGTCTACATAGAAAAAATAATGTCTTCCTTAGAAGCTCACCCCCATCTACTAGGAAAGCCATGGGTCAAATATGAGCATGTGGTAGATAGCAAATTACTAAAAAGTACTAATCTGGAAAGAAGAGGGAATTTATAAAGTCATTGAGGAAAATTTTTTAAAATAGACATATAACAAAAGAAGAGAGGGAATCTATTGACATGTTTGGTGTTAGTGGTCAATGGTCTCATTTTTAAAATTCAGATCTTATTTAGAAAACTACTTTTAAAGAGAAAGACGCCTGATTTTCCATTAAACGTATAGAAAGCAAAGGACTTACTTTGGACTAAAACAGTAGTTCACAACTGGGGGCAAATGTGTCCCCCAAGTGACATTTGATAGTTGTCACAACTGAGGAAAGGGAATGTGCTACTAACCTTTAGTGTATACAGGCCCAGAATTCTGCTAAACCTCTTATTAAGTTCATTCTTCTATTCTTTACAATAACATTGTACTCAGCCTAAAATGCTAATGATACTGAAATTGAAAAAAAAAAAAAACCCACTGCATTACATTCATGCACATTTTCAATGTCTTCCTGGTCTTCTATATTGTTTTGCCTCTTAAAAAGTCTTTAAAGTTGTATACAAATTAGTATACATAATATGTTTTTGGTTTTTCAGCTAAGAGGACCTAGAAGCATTAACTCTGTGGTAATAATGAGCACACTTAGTGCTCACATCTTGGTTTCTAACTAGGAACCCTTAGAGAAATGGCTGATTCTAAAACTGAAGCATAAAATACACAAGGTGAACTGGGAGCATCTTGCAGTATCAGAAAGTAAGAACATACTCAAAATAAAAGTCTGTAATGATGGGTTGTGTCAAAGAGACATAGGAAGTAAATGAAAGAGCTCTAATGGCCAAAGACAAAAATAGTTGTATCAATGTAAGTAGTATTAGACCCTAATGCAAAATATAAAATGGGTAAATACATGAGCCCATACTCATATTAGTAAATGGTGGAATACATCAATAAATTGGGGAGAATAAATGAAACTCCCATGCAGAAGAATTCCAAATAATTTATGTAGATCATCTGCCACTAAGGAGATGGTATGTAACTTTGCACTCATTACCTATGAATACCACATAGTGACTTCTTCCCTTGGACATATAGTATGAGAAGGGGGAACGATGGAGTAACTCTGAAGTGGAGGAGCCTAATAGACACTGCCTTAGCAGGATGAGCAAGGTTGTAGACAGCATGTAGCCTTGACTTGAAGAGATGAAAAGAGCACTTGAGTTCTGTGGTCTTTCTGCCTCAAAACCATCATTCCAGTCTACCCATGAGGAAAACATCAGACAAATCCCAACTGAAGGACAGCCTTCAAAACATACAAATAATATTCTTCAAAATTGTCATGATCATCAAAAACAAAGGAAACGTGAGACACATAAAACCAGGAGGAGCCTATGGAGGCAGGACAACTAAATGTAATGTGATATGTGCCAAGACTCCTAGAACAAGAAAAAGGACATTAGGTATACCCCAAGGGAGTCTGAATAAAATGCTGACTTCAGTCAATAGAAATATATTTATGCTGTTTCATTAATAGTTAAAATGAACCATAAGTAACAAAGAACCCAAGTCCATTGGTTGATGTTTGAATGTTGACAACTTTTGAGTCTTACCCATTCATCTTCCCCTTTTGCCCCACATCCAGGCAAGGGAATAATAAAGCTTGGGTGCTCCTTCCATTCTTATAGGTGGGAGGTTCAAACTGTATAAGATGCTGCCCACCCTCAGGAAACCTTACCCTGACCCCAGCCCTTTAATAATACAGACTCTAAGTAGATCTCCTTTCCTGGCTCTCAAGCTATTTGGAACTACTTTGTGAAGACTACTCTGTACTTTCCTAAAACCTCATTTTATAAGGAATAAACATTTCCATAACCTCATGGTGTATGTGTGGAATTCTTAGTCTTGGTATCCAAATCAAATCCTGGATGGGAGGAATCCATTCTGTTTCTTCGGAGTGGCTATTTATTGTGATACTAATGCTAGCTGTTAATGATAGTGGAAACTTGGTGTGGGATATATGGGAATTCTTGGTCTTTGAAATTTTTCTGTAAATATAAAACTCTTCTAAGATAAAGTTAACTTTTAAAAGTCTTTACATCATAGTTCATTATAACACAGTTATAATATAAACCTATCTTTGGGATCCATGCTACTTGAAGAGACCATTTAATTTTGCTGGAGGACTCTTGTCCTAAGTTCAAGTCAGATTCATTTAAAGCAAAATTTCACCATGAAATATTGGATTTCTTTGTGATCCATTTTTTATTAGACAGTTATTTAAAAACAAATCAGAAAATAGATTTTTCTCTTCAGTTCATCATATAGAGGGCAGTTTCAGAGGAATGGCTACCTCTTGCATAGGCAATACACTTTGACCTGAAATAGCAGGAGCTTCATGATTATTATTCAGAAAATGTCTTAAATGTATCTCAGTGAACACACTCCATTTGTGTTGCTATTCTAAAGGCAGACAGAGCACAGGTCTAATCGTCAGGCAGAATAAATTGCTTTCATGGCACATTGCTTGTATTTCTATTAGGACTTATTTATTTGCCTGTTATATAATTATAATAATGGCAATTTTCCACACTAATACCTGGAGGTATGCCAAGTCCTTTCTGTGCCTTAGCCCCTTTAACATTCACATTACTTCAGGAGGGAGTTATCCTAGTTTAGAGATGAGAAAATTAAATCTTGGGAGAGAGTAAGTAACTTGCTTAGAGTCTCCCAGCTAGTAAGTGGCAAAGCTGGGCTCAATCCCAGATCTGTAGATTGCAGATCTTTGCTTTCCCCACTAGATAAAGCACTTGCTATTTACATGCCAATGTCCCTTAACTAGGTTTGAATTCCTTGGGAATAAGAACTACATTTTATCCATTTCTGTTTCCACAAACATAATTAGAGTCATACCTGGAAGAAGTATGCCCTGTATTCTTTCTTACTTTTCCCTTAATACATAAATTTGGTTGACTTAATTGTTCACGTGTAAGAATAGTCTTCCCAATTACTCTCAACTGCTTAAGTCCTCATAATTATCATAGGGAATTAGTACTTCTAGATGCTGTGTTACATAATGTGCTTATAGAATTTTATAGAAGAAAAACTCATTCCCACTTGAAACTGGAAGATAATTGCATGTACCATTGCATTGTGATCCTGTGTAACTTTGTGGCTTTTACTTTCCCCTGGGCTAGCAAAGCCATACTTGACCCGCTTCTTAAAACCCAGGTAGAGAAGAGGATGCATTCAAGAGCTATTTTGGGAGACTATATGGAATTATTGTTTGAATTCTAAAAAAAAAAAAAAAAAAAAAAAAAATCTCGGTTAAATTGCCACGAGCTATCAGGCAGCTCTCCATCATGAAGGAGCAATAGAGTATGTAGTAACAATTTTATAACTTAAAATCTTTCTTTATCAAGAGGCATCAGGTTAGCATAATGAGAATTATGCCAAATTCTGTAGATTTATTTGTACTCTACCTTGATGAAATGAATCTAGCCTGACGTACCATTCTCCATTTATCTGAATAGATGTTCTTTAGCATCACAGGTGTGATGTGGATAAGGTCCTGCTCTCCTGACAGTTGAAAGAACACTCTTCCTTTGTTGCAGTAAGTAATGTTCTAAGTAAGTTTATACATCTTCAGATTTTTGAAGAGCTTTCAGGCACATCTAAAGCATGCTCTTTTTCAAAATTCTTTTTTAAATTGTTTGTTCTATTTAGTTAGACATGTCAGCAGAAAGCATTTTGATTTGTTGTACACAAATGGAATACAACTTTTCATTTCTCTGGTTGTACACAATGTAGAGTGACACCATTTGTGTAATCATACATGTACATAGGGTAATGATGTTTGTCTCATTCCACCATCTGTCTTTTCTCCTGTTCCCTCCCCTCCCCTGATTTCTCTCTACACAATCCAACATTGCTCCATTCTTTCCTTACTCCTCCCCACCCAACCCCTGTTATGTATCAGCATCCACTTATTACAGAAAACATTTAGCCTTTGGTTTTTTGGGATTGGCTTATTTCACTTAGCATGGTATTCTCCAATTTCATCCATTTATGTGCGAATGTCATAATTTTATTCTTCTTTATGACTGAATAATATTCCATTGTGTACATATGCCCAGTTTCTTTATCCATTCATCTATTGAAGGGTATCTAGGATAGTTCCACAATGTAGCTATTGTGAATTGAGCTGCAATAAACACTGATGTGGCTGCATCACTGTAGTATGCTGATTTTAAGTCATTTGGGAAAAAAACAAGGAGTGGGATAGCTGGGTCAAATGGTGGGTCCACTCCAAGTTTTCTGAGGAATCTTATACTGTAAAGCAAGCTCTTTTGTCCATGGTTTTTCTTACTCTCCAGCTTTGAATAGAATGGAAATTCATTGCAGCTCTTTGAACAAGTTGAATTAAATTGCTTAGGTCTTAGTGACATCCTTGTGCAATTCCAGTGCCCAGTATTCAGTACTCATAAAGAAGCTGGTGTCTAAGGCTTAAGTGGATGCTGGGTGGGAAGCAAGCAGTGTAGAGATGATGCAAACTCTCCCCATCTCTAGCCTCTGATTTGCTTTAAGCTTGCTTGATGATATTGGCTAAGGCCCTTTACTTCTTGGAAACTTGGATTGGTCTTATGTAAAATGAGGGAGCCAGAGTGGGTGACCTCTGAATCTAACATTTTATTGTTGTATCATTGCATTGTAGGAGCACAGGTGTGTGGGGGACATCATACTCCATGATTTTAGAGTCTGGCTTCATTAACAATAAGTTTGAATGACTGTAGTTCTGAGTTCTGGAGAAAACTACCTGAAAGTAATGCATGTACTTAGATTTTGTAACATTTATATTAAGGGAGGTGTATAAATTTGATCTTGTTAACAATTTTCACAGATGCATGAACATAATAAAGGAAAATTGATAGTAGAAAGCTATAGGAATTTATTTGGTACAGAAAGTAGTTTGGGACTCAGTTAACAGCCTACCTACTGACTAAATTGACTTCCTACCACTAGATGTAGATGCAGAAAAGTCTGCTGCTCAACTACTGCTTCAAAAAGCAACTGTTCCAGAGGCATGTCCTGGATTCTCTGTGCCCACTTGAAGAAACAGACATCTGACAAAAGTAATTCACAGGAAACACCAGACGATAGCATGGGTGTGGGAGAACCGGATGTTGGAGGAATGAGTGGTCAGGAAGGTCTTGGAGGTGCTGATAGGATTTGAAAATGGCTTTTTCTCCAAGACAGGAAGAACACCAGGCATTGGAATCAAAGACTGAAGGAGATAAGGGAGCAAGCCAAGCAAATATCTGGCGAGAGAGACTTCCAGGCAAAAGGGAAAGCAACTGCAAAGATCCCAAGATGGAAATATATGCCTGATAGTGTTAAAAACAGGGGGGTGACCATTGGCTGAAGTGACACAGAGAGAGTAAAGGCCAAATAATAGTAGTCACAAGTTGACTTAGAAGGAAATAGATTTTGAACAGAGAAAGGTCATTATCTGAATTAAATCTTCATAGGAATACAGTGTTGTTACGAGAACAAGCTTTTGGGGTACAAAGATAGAAACTCAGAGATCAGTGAGGAAATTATGAAGTAATCCAGGTTAAGGTGTCAGGATAGAAGCAATGAAGTGATGAAAGTGATGAGATAATGATTACCTTTGAAAGTGTTAACTATAGGATTTGATGACATTTTTGATATTTGGAATGAGAGCAAACAAAAAATTAAGAATAATTTCAAGGTTTTGGTATGAAAAGCAGTTAAGATTTTGTCTTGAGGACAGATAAAATGGAGTTGTCGTTTAAGGAGATGAGAAAAATCAATGAATGAAGCAGGTTTGTGGGAATTGAAAATCAAGTTTGTTTTGGGGTACGATAGTCTCCCTTTTATCTACAGTTTGGTTTACCATGGTTTCAGTTACCTACAGTTGACCACGGTCAAAATTAATAAATAAAAAGTTCCAGAAGTAAAAAATTCATGTTTTAAATTATATGTCATTCCTAGTAGCATAATGAAATTTCATGCCATCTTGTTCTGCCCTGCCTAACACATGAAAGGTCCCTTTGACCAGCATATCCAGACAGTATACACCACCCATCCATTAAGTAGCTGTCTCAGTTTTATCAGAATGATTGTCATGATATTTCAGTTCTTGTGTTCAAGGAACTCTTACTTCACTTCACAATAGCTCAAAGCTCAAGGAAATGGTACTTTGATTTGGATATGCCAAAGAGAAAGTGCTTCTTTTAAATGAAGTGGTGAAAGTTCACAATGAGGAAAGAAAAATTTGTACACTGAGATTGCCAAGATCAATGTGAGGATGAATCTGTACCTGAAACTGTGAACAAAGGAAAAGGAAATTCGTGTTGGTTTTGCCATTTCACTTCACAATGCAAAAGGTATAGCCACTGTGATAAGGGTGTAGTCAAGATTGGGAGGCATTTATTTGTGAGGGTAGAAGACACGAACAGAAAATGTGTCCTGATTGACAGCAATGTGCTGCACCAAAAAGCACTCATCCTCTACAAAGACTTCAAGGGGTCCCCTGAAATATATCATGCCAAGCCATTTACTGTAAACAAGGGATGATTACACAGATTCAGGAATGCGCTTAGATGGAAAAACACAATAATCCCTTGAGAGGCTGCATTTGCCAATGAAGAAGCTGCCATCGCATTTGCAGCAGAGTTCAAGAAGTTGATTAAGGAGAAAGGACACCATCTAAAGTAAGTCTTCAATTGTGATGAAAGTAAGTACTTCTGGAAGAAGAGGCCCAGTAAAATTTATATTCATAAAACGTACAAAGGAGGCATCAGGGCACAAAATACGGAAGGAGAGATTAACTGTGATATTATGCAGCAAAGCTGCAGGGCATATGGTAACAACAGGCACAGTGTATACAGTGGAGAATCTAGGTGCTCTCAAAAACAAAAGCAAAGACAGTAGAACGAGTTGGACATAACTTTCCTATGATCATGTATGTGTACACCACCAGTGAAACTCCACATCGTGTACAACCACAAGAATGGAATCCTAACTAGAATAAGTTAAACTCTGTGTGTATAATATGTCAAATGCACTTGACTGTCATATATATCTAAAACGAACAACAACAAAAAAAGCAAATTTGTATTTTGAGAGAGAGAAATCACTCACTTGACTTTTATTATAGAATATTGTTACAATTATTCTATTTTATTATTAGTTATTGTTAATCTCCCACTATGCCTAATTTATAAATTGAACTCTATCACAGATACGTGTGTATAAGAAAAAACATAGTATAAATGGGGTTTGGTACTCTTTGTGGTTTCAGGCATCCAGTAGGGGTCTTGGAGCATAGCCCCTAGGAATAAGGAGGAGGTACTACTTTATTTCAAGTTTGTATGGTTCATATTTTTGTTTAAAATTTACAATATGTTTGTCATGCATCCAAATAGAGATTTCTAGTAGACAGTTGAATATGGAACTACTTTAAATCTCCTAACAACCTTGTGAGGTAGGTTTTGTTATCATCTTGGTTGCATGTGGATTATGTAATTATTATCCTGATTATAAATGTTCAAGAACATGTAGACAATAAGTAGAGGAATAGAGATTTGAATCCAGAGCATTGGTTTCCAAAATGTAAATGTGCTCTTTCCCACTTCTTTCAATGTTAGCACAAGAAAATGTGTGAAGTCACTATGATTACAGAAAAAGTAAATGAATTCACAAAGGTTTCCCAAGAATTTTCATCACCTATATTCAAATTCTCATATAATACACAAGCAATCATGACATTTTACCTAAATCTAAGCAGATTTTATAAATTAATAATTGATAAACTGTGGAAGAAATGTTTCTTCAATATATATTCCAAGTGTTCTGGGGAGGACTTCATTCACTAATTCAGTCACAGAGTAGACATTTATTGAGCCCCTGGAGTGTACCAGGTATTGCAGTGCAGATGAAATTCAAGTTTCCTTCCTCAATAAATGTGCACTTTGGTGGAAAAAGACAACATAAATCAAATAAGTGCTCATACAAATGTAAAACTCAACTATAATAAGAGCTAAGAAAGGTGGATGAGGGATGTGAGAGAAGAAAGTTCCAAATGGAAGAAAAATTATATGCAAAGGTCAGGTGCAGAGAATGAGGGAGAGATTTGCAATTTTCCGTATACTAAATTGCATGGGGAGAGTTTAGAAAGATTCATGAATTATGACTTAGCTAATATGTTCTCCCTCTCAGATGATGGAATTCATTCCATCTTTAATCTTAGTAATATTTCAATATCATTCCTTTTCCTACCGTGACACACAATATGACATTAATAAGCACTTTGCCTGTGGCATAGTCATGACCATAGTCTTGAGTTCCTTGTCTCTGCCGTTATGAAAATAAGACACTAATTCACAAACAATATCACTGGCTCTTTGATTCTGACATCAAGCTCATGTACCAAATCTTTTCTAATTTTCTGTAGTCCAGAGTGTAATTAACCAAACTTCATTTACTAATTAGCACATGGGAAATATAATTCTGGAAGATTTATGAATAGTTGTAACTTGATACAATAATAATGATTCTAGGAATGGTTTAAGAGAATGGTGTAAAAATACTTACACACTTACATAAGGATGCACACACCACTTTCCTAAATCCAACATTGCTGAGCCTCACAAAACTCCACAACAGGGATACTGAACACTGGGCAGCAGGATTGGTCTAGAGACTTTTAAAATATTAGTGTGCTTGGGTTCCACCAGAGACCCTATGAATCAGAATCTTTATTGAGGGGTTCCTGATAAGGGCAATTAAAAACGTTTCCAGATGTTTATGAAATATGCCCAAGTTTGAGGAAAGAGTGAAACAAGTTATACTATTTTCAGGCTATAGATGAGGAAATAAAACCAAAATAATTTTTGTAAAGTCATATATCTTTCTAATCTAGTGACTCTCTAACTTTTCAGTCTAAATTTTCTTTTTGTAACAAATTGTTATTCTTCTTTATTGTATTGAAATTCTTACATTATAATATATACCTAAAACATAATTTAAAAATTCCTAATGGAGCTCTATTTCCAGTTAAGATGCAGAAGGATATGAGAGACTTTCATCTCTACCAATAAAGTCAAGCCATGAAATGAACAATAAAAAATGATGCACTTCAAAAATCAAAAATCTGTTGGCTGTTGTAGTGCACTCCTATAATCCCAGTGATTTGAGAAGCTGAAGCAGGAGAATTGCAAGTTCAAGGTCAGCCTCGGCAACTTGGGGGGATTCTGTCTCAAAGTAATGAAAAACAAAAAAACAGCATATACACACACACACACAACCTGTGAATGCAAAGAAATATTTTAAAAAATATGAATTCTAGAAAACAGGTCATTCCTAAGTAAGGAAGGGACAAAATACATTATTTATACCCAAGATCAGTTATGGAGAGTAGCAGTAGTGAAGGCAGAGGAGAAAATCTGCTTGCTTGAAGGATAGCATTTTCTTGAATGGGAAGAAACTAGTCAAATTTTTGGTGAAACTATAGTTTCACCAAATGTAAAATATATATTCAAGTCATCCTAATAAAAACGCTAGCATCCTATTTTTGTAGAAACTAAGATGATTCTTAAATTTGTATAAAAATATAAAGGCCCTAGACTAGCGAAAACATTTTGGAAAAGAATAGTATTAGATAAATTGTACCACTTAATGTCAAGATAATATAAACCCTGAATAGACAACATGGTATTTGTGTAAGAAACAGCGCAACATAACAGAATTAGGGGTACAGAAAGACAGAGATGTACATGATCAACTGAGTTTTAACAAACTGTAAGGTAATTAAATGGCAAAATCTTTGTATTTTTAATAATGGTACTTGAACAACTCAGTATTCACCCAGAAAAAGGTAAGAATGACAATCTCTATTTCATGCCATACATAAATTAATTTTGAATATATATATATATATATATATATATATATATATATATGCCAGAACTAAATGCCAGAACTAAAATCACAAAACTTCTAGAAGAGAAAATCCCTGGAAAGTGTGGATAGGCAGGCTTTTGACAGGATATAAAAAGTCATTAATATAAAAATCATAAATTAGACCTTCCAAGATTAAAAGTCACCTATTCTTCAAAAGGAGATGCTAAGAAAATGGAAAGAAAAGCCATAAACTGGGAAAAATATTTGCAATATCTTACATGACAAAGGATTAGTACCAAATACCAATTAATACAGTATCCTAAGTATAAGGCAAAACAGGAAACAATTTTAAAAGAAACGTGTTACAACATGTAAGCAAAGTAGTCAGAGGCTTAGGATCAGAGGTTGGATCATTCTGAATATCACAGGTGCTATCAGGAAGAGGGATGCCATCTGTAACATGATTTTCTGAAATATCAAATTATTGAGCAGGTTACAAGATCAATGCTAATAAATCCAATGCATTTTTATACATAAGTGATGAATCTTCAGAAAGAGAAGTTAAGAAAACTACCCCATTCACAATAGCCTCAAAAAAAATAAAATACTTGGGAATCAATCTCACAAAAGAGGTGAAAGACCTCTACAATGAGAACTACAGAACACTAAAGAAAGAAATTAAAGAAAACCTTAGAAGATGGAAAGATCTCCCATGTTCTTGGATAGGCAGAATTAATATTGTCAAAATGGCCACACTACCTAAAGTGCTATACAGATTCAATGCAATTCCAATTAAAATCCCAATTATGTACCTTACAGAAATAGAGCAAGCAATTATGAAATTCATCTGGAAGAATAAGAAACCCAGAATAGCTAAAGCAATCCTTAACAGAAAGAGCGAAGCAGGGGGTATTGCAATACCAGATCTTCAATTCTATTACAAAGCAATAGTAACAAAAACAGCATGGTATTGGTGCCAAAACAGACAGGTAGATCAATGGTACAGAATAGAGGACATGGATACAAACCCAAATAAATACAATTTTCTCATGCTAGACAAAGGGGCCAAAAATATGCAATGGAGAAAAGATAGCCTCTTCAACAAATGGTGCTGGGAAAACTGTAGGTCCAAATCTTCAACATGTCAGCTTAGGATCAGACTTCCTTAACAGGACTTCCATAGCACAAGAAATAAAAGAAGAATCAACAACTGGGATATATTCAAACTAAAAAGCCTTCTCTCAGCAAAGGAAACTATCAGTAATGTGAAGAGAGAGCCTACAGAGTGGGAGAAAATCTTTGCCACTCATACTTCAGATAGAGCGCTAATTTCCAGAATATATAAAGAACTCAAAAAACTCTACTCCAAGAACGCAAATAACCCAATCAACAAATGGGCTAAGGAAATGAACAGGCACTTCACAAAAGAAGATGTACAAGCAATCAACAGATATATGAAAAAATGTTCACCATCTCTAGTAATAAGAGAAATGCAAATCAAAACTACACTAAGATCCCAGCTCACCCCGATTAGAATGGCCATTATCAAGAACACAAGCAACAATAGGTGTTGGAGAGGATGTGGGGAAAAAGGTACACTCATACATTGCTGGTGGGGGCTGTAAATTAGTGCAGCCACTCTGGAAAGCAGTGTGGAGATTCCTTAGAAAACTTGGAATGGAACCACCATTTGACCCAGCTATCCCACTCCTTGGTCTATACCCAAAGGACTTAAAATCAGCATACTACAGAGATACAGCCACATCAATGTGCATTGCTGCTCAATTCACAACAGCCAGATTGTGGAACCAACCTAGATGTCCTTCAGTTGATGAATGGATAAAGAAACTGTGGCATATGTATACAATGGAATATTACTCAGCCATAAAGAATGATAAAATTATGGCATTTGCAGGCAAATGGATGAAACTGGAGAATATCATGCTAAGTGAGATAAGCCAATCTCAAAAAACCAAAGGACAAATAATCTTGCTGATAAGCGGATGATGACGCATAAGGGGGGGGTGGGAGGGTTTAGTATTAGTGTTAGTGTTAGGGTTAGGGTTAGGGAGGGTGGCAAGAATGGAGGATGGAAGGACTGTATAAGGGAAAGGAGGGGTGGAAGGGGTGGGGGTGGGTAAGGGAAAAAATAACAGAATGAATCGAACAACATTACCCTATGTAAATTTATGATTGCACAGATGGTATGCCTTTGATCCATGTACAGAGAAACACATGTATCCCATTTGTTTACAATTAAAAAAAATTATTGAAAAGCCTGAACAAAACTAAGCCCTCTCTTCCTTTTGTTTTTATGATAGTCAAATTCCAGGAAATTGCAGTGTACAGTAAAATTATGCAAAATATATTTTTTTTATGTGTAAGATGGAGTTTGGTTCTCATGTTGGGTTATTAGTAACAAGTTTTCACTCACAAGCAAGTTCAATAGTACATTCAAAAGTTGAGTAAGCTACAGTTCTTTGATGTATGTATGAAACTATTCAACTCATTGCAGGGCCCAACTAATAAACCAACTATGGTTCCTTAATTATTGTGCCAATTAAAAAAATTCCCTTACAAATTTCTAAAATGTTCCCAGGAAAAATAATACTATTTCTGAAGGAAACTACTGTTCCATTAATTCAACCAAAAAAAAAAAAAAAGATTCTTCTGGCTCAGGCAATATCTGAATGGAGAAGTCTCTGTTTCTATTGTCTTCTTCCACAGATGAATGCATAAATAAAGTTCTACCAGTTTGTATGTCTCTAAGTACTTATTTTATTTATTAATTTTAGAAATAAGGATGTTCTATTAGCAATATGATGGAGACCACCTCTGCCGAATTGTTGCCTGACACATACAAAGAAGCTAGCAGCTGCTTCCTTGGTTTGTTGCCCATAGAAACTGACAAAATGAATATTTTCAAACTTGACAGTGAATGAAATGCATTTAGAGAGATGCCAGATTAAAAATTGGGCTCGGCAAACAGCTTGGCACAGATGAAAAGCCCCGAGGTTAAACCCACAAGTCTCATGGGGTTTTGAGTCAACAGTGCCTGAGCCCCTCATCTGCCTCCTGGCTTGAAAACTGTCCCCCAAACCTCTGTCCTTGGTACTGGCTGTGCACAGAGGCTTTGCTTTCCAGAACATTCTCTTTTTGAGAGGAATCCAGAAACAGTGCTCCTCTTGTATCGCTTTGGTTTTGTCACTATTGTAAATCTCATGTTTGCCATCTCATGAGTAAACCATGAGTAAACCAGTTTACAAAGCCAGTTTGGCCTTTACAATAGGCTCACAGTTGTCCTAATGGTTTTGAGACAAAGCACTTATGCTCCAATCTCCAGGCACTGTAGACGGAGGGCTTGAAAGAAATGGGAAGCAGACAATTTCAGAAATACACTCTACATTATTCCAGCTAGACCCTGCTTCGAAAATATCTCTTCTGCTTTGGACCTTCAGCATCAGCCTCTGTCATTAAAAAAGGAAAAAGTGACTCATCTGAGATTGTATTCCTGGGTTTTTGCAGATATTAAAGTCTCAGTAATATGTGTCCAACACAGTCAAGCTAGCAGTAAAAGGATCCACGATGATGGTAAAAACTCCTTTTATCTCATTCCATCTGGAACCAGAAAAAAAGTGGTGATTTGAAAACCAAGTGCATATGCCTTTTAATAAACAGGACATCTTCATTTCCCTTTACACATTAAAACATTTTCACAGATGTATTGAAATTCAGGGATATAAGGGTCTATTGGGTATCACTTAGTATAACTAATGTGATAGTTAAGTCTTCCTGCAATCTACTATAAAGATTGAAAGAATTATCTTTCTTTTTGAAACGTGAGATTTATAAACAGGGTAGATTTTTTGAGAACCTGATAAGGATAGAACCTGAACAATTGCATTTTTAAAATGTGTGCATCGAAATATTAGAATTCTTGTTTGGTCCTGTTGTAATGTAGTTTCTCGACTCCATGGAACCATGTTCATTTTCCTTTGCATGGGAATCCATTTGTCCATGTCTTGGTTCTCAAAAATTCACTTCTTGAACTGAACATAGCTCTTCCGGGTCTCTGACTAGTGAATGACAGAATGGAACTTTCAAGATTCTTTTTGTCTTGGGTGAGCCAATATTCTTTCCTTTTAGTTTGAGTAGCAAATATGTATTGAATAAATCCTCTGAATTCAACACACTGTAAAGCAAATGTAGTTTTGTAAGGTAGGCTTATAACCAGTCTTTGCCATTTTCATTCTGTTTTCCTTACCAGAAATGAATAAGAAAGACCAAGGGAGAAGAGGTAGCAATGAATTTCTTTTTTTACTCTCTCTCTCTCTCTTTTTTTTTTTTTTTTTTTTTTTTTTTTGGTACTGGGAGTTGAACATAGTAACACTTAACCACTGTACTCTATCCCCAGTCCTTTTTATTCTTTATTTTGAGACAAAATCTCACTGAGTTGCTGAAACCAGCCTAAAATTGTGATCCTCCTGCCTCAGCCTCCCCAGTCACAGGGATTATAGACATGCACTAAGCAATGAACTTCTTTAAGAAGGTGTGATAGACAAGCTTTTATATTCAAACCTTCAGCAGTCTGTCATTGTGTTTGCTAATGAGTCAATAGACCTAGGAAGATTAAAATACCATCAGAACATGTCTTTTTCAGAAAAAAATGCACATGTATATATATGTGGTATATATATACATATATATATATGAGATGAAATATTACTCAGCTTTAAAGAAGAATGAAATTATCACATTTTCTGGTAAATGGATGGAGTTGAAGAATATCATGATAAGCAAAATAAGCCAAACCCAAAAAATAAAAGGCCAAATGTTTTCTCTGATGTGTGAAAGCTAATTCATAATAAGGGGGGGAGGGGTCACTAGGGAAGAACAGAGTTACTTTATATTAGTTAGAGGGAAGTGAAGGGAGGGGAAGGGGTATGGGGGTAGGGAGAGTAGGAGAGTGAAATACATTATTACTTCATATATACATATGACTGCATGATCTATGCAATACTACAAATACATGCAATCAGAAAAATGAGAAATTACACTCCATTTATGTATGATTTATCAAAATGTAAAAATGCATTCTACTGTCATGTACAACTAATTAGAACAAATGTTAAAAAATTTTAAAAAGAGCCATTAAAAAAGGTACCAATCAGTCACATTTTATCAGATAATATCATTCATGTGAGGGTAATAAGTTTGTGTATATACCCCACAGGAGACAGCCTTTGCTGAACTCTGCTAAGCAGTACTGTCTCCTGAGGTTGCATTAATTAGCAAGCCCATTTTTTCCTCTGTCATGCTACAAAGAACTGTGCCTGGATTGAAAGAGTGTAAAACCTTGGATGTGGAGGAATTAATTCTGTAAAATCGTGGTCTGTTATAGATAAAGCATATCAATGACAGGGAAAGTTTATTAGATTAGATTCAGTCTTTTGTTCTAGTCTCTAATCTTGCATCAGTAATGTTTTGTCATTGTATGGTATTTTGATTTTGTTATTGCAAACCCTCAGGGTTATGGAATATGTTCACAGTTTATATTTCTCTCATTTTTAACTATTGGAACTCAGGCAGAGAGTGGAGCTGATCCTATTCTTTAGTACATATAACATTATCATAATTGATTTATGCAAAGCTTTGTGCCTTTTTATTTTTTTCCCTTTCTGAAGAGATGTATAAATATGATACATATATGCAGCTATTTATGTTATCTATTGTTAAATACAGTCACGCACTACATAATGATGTTTGGGTCAAGGATGGAACATTTAAAACAGTGATCCCAAAGGTTATGGTGGTGCTGAAAAATTCCTTTAAATGTCATATCTGCTGTAATGGCATCTTAGCAGGATACATTACTCAATGTTTGTTGTGATGCCAGTAAATCTGTCTACTGTGCTGCCAGCCCTATAAAACTGTAGCACATATAATTATATATAGTACATAATATTTGATAATAAATGACTTATTGATTCATGTATTATCATAATTTTATTATTATTTTAGATTGTACTCCCTTTACTTATAAAAAAAGTTTAGTATAAAACTGTGCTTCCAGCAGCAGCCTCATACACCTCATGTTTCCTGTGTCTCTTCATTGCATCAAGTGGCTATGTCCAGTGATGAATCTACAGCATCTAGGTTTGTATATGTATAGTTGATAATGTTCATGCAATGATGAAATGGCCTGATGATTCATTCCTTAGACTGTGTCCCCATTGTTAAGGGATGCATGACAATATACACATAACTTCGTAAAATATATGGTTTTAATTTGGATTGTGTTTGCTTTCAATTTACATAAATAGAATTGCACTATAAATCTCACTCTAATCATTTACTCACTTCTTACAATGTCTTTAAGGTCCTTTAATGTTGTTATAGTTTGTTGCTTCTTAGAGCTATGTAATATTCCAAGGTATGCAACTACCTCCTTTTACAAACCCTTTGTCTTAGAAATAGACATTGACATACCCCTTATTCCCATCATTATAAACAGGGTCGTGATGAACTTACCCTTCTGAGAGAATTTTCTTGAGATATAATTATCCAGGAGTGGAATCATTGCTTCATAAACATACAAATATTTGATCTCTCTGATCGGTGCCATACTGCCTTCTGGCTTGGCTGGCTCAGTTAATTATTGTTCCTATGTGCGGCATACAAACGTTCCATGGTACACCCCCTTAACATAAAATTTTTGTCATTTTCATAATTTTTGCCATTCTACTGTGTGGAAATTGATTTTTCATTTTTTTAGCATTTTTCTACCAATTGTGATTTTGAGCATCTCACCTGGCTTTGTTATTCAAGTGAGCTTTTCTTAGTTTCCTGCTATACTTCCTGCAATTTTTCTTTGTTGTCAAGAGGTCTTTTAAAAATGTAATCTAAGTATGATTTCCTTAATAGCTTCTCCCAATCTTCCCATCTGCCCATTATTTATAAATATTCCTTAGGAAATCCATGGTTTTGATAAAATTATATTCATTTCTTTTAAAACTTTACAGTTTTTTGAATAATCCAGATTTTCCTACAAACTTGATCAAAAATATATTCTCTCACATTTTCTTTTGTGTGTTTCTATCTCTCCCTTGGGTCTTTATTCATTTAGTGCTCAGCTGGCAAGAGATTAAAAAAGAAAAGGCCCCGTTCCATTTTTCTCCATATGGCAAGCTAGTTTTTTTTATAACACCATCAACTATACAATCCATCTCTTCCTTCTTTTTCTTCTTCTTTTCTTTTTTCTTTTTTTTTTTTTTTTTGCAAAAGGGCTTTCAATAGGAATTCATTGAAAACTAACAGATTAGCCTATGAGCTAAAAGCATTCTGTGTGTTTTTATTCATTTTCTCATTCATTTATTCACTCAATAAATATTTATTGTGTCCTTATTAGGCACCAGGCAGCATTCTAGGCACTTGGAAAACAGGAGAGAATAAACTACAACATAATCCCTGCTGACAAATACCTCATCTCCTGGTGAGAAGAGAAAACAGACAAGATAAGTAAGTAAATTATGCCATAACCTTAATAGTAATAAGGAAAAAATAAAATGCAATAAAATACAAAAATCAGGATAGGTAGTATCAAGGAAGATATTTGGTTTATTAGATGTTCAAAATAAGACCTTATTTGGAGGATATTTGAGAAACTATATGAAGAAAGGGAGAGGGGAAACCAGTCAGATATCTGAGAGAAACTGCACAGGCAGAAGATGTCAGCATTTGCTGACATCCTGAGGGAGGAGTGTGCCTGGTACATTCCGGTTACAAAATAAAGGTCAGTGTTTTAGGAGAACAACAAGCAAGCGGGAAATGTTAGGAAATGTGAAAGAGGGGTCAGGTGTCAGCACAATTCTTTGTAGGTCCATTTGCTTGCTTTTAGTCAGAGATAAGGAAAGAAGCCATGGGATGTTCCAAGCAGAAGAATGTCTTGCTATGACTCGCATTTTAATATTTTGGATTTTTTAAAAATTAAGAATGAACTAAAGCTGGGCGTGGTGATGCACACCTGTAATCCCAGTGGCTTGGGAAGCTGAGGAAGAAGGATTGCAAATTCAAATGCAGCCTTGGTAACTTAGACCCTGTCTCAGTAAAAAATAAAAATTGATTGGGATGTGGCTCAGTGGCTAAGTGCCAGTGATTTCAATCCCTGGTACAAAGGAAAGAAAAGAGAATAAAAGAAGAGAAAGAAGAGAAGAGAAGAGAAGAGAAAAGGACTGAAAAGAGTCAAGGGTAGAAGTAAGGAGTCAAGACAGAAGACTGTAGCAATAACTGAAGGACAACGGGAGGGTGGATTTACAAAGGTGGAGTCTAGATGTATTTTAAAGGTAGAATCTCAGAATGTTTGATATTTGAATTTGAACCGTGACAGAAAGAAGACAGGATAACTCCCAGATTATTTAACCTGAGCAATTGGGAGAATCTATACTGTATATTGAAGATATAAATTTGGGAGTCATAGCATATGACACTAAAAATTATGGGGCTAGATATGATTGTAAATAGAAAAAAAGATAGTCTCCATCTCTTCCTTCTTGTTTTGTGGAACTAACCTTGCCATACACCAAGTTTTCATATGTGCATGGCTCGATTTCTGTTTCTTCTGTGATGTTCCACTAGTCTAAGTCCATTTTCTGTTTCTGTTTTGATGTTTAGTAATATATTAATGTCTGCTGGGACTGGGCTCCCTTCTTGTTCTTTTTCAAAGTTGACTTAACCATGCTTTGCCTTTTATTCCACCTAAACTTTAGAATGATTTTGATTCATCCCTCTAGTTGTGCTTTGTATTGCTATCATGTTGAATTTACAGATTAATTTGGAAGAAAATTGACCTCTACTGCATATCAGCCTGCCCATGCATAGACATGGAGTACCACTTGATTTATTCAAATTTTCTTTCTTTTTTTTTTTTTTTTGTCTTTTAATGTGGCTAAGAAATTTTCTGTGAAAGGCTTCATGTATTCATTGTTGGGTTTATTTCTATATGCTTTGCATTTTTTTTTTTTTTTTTTTTTGCTGCTGTTAGTGATATCTTATTTTTAGACTGAGTCAGTTTTGTAAAATGAATCAGGTAAGTCAAAGAATCTTTGGACTATATTTGGAAAATGTCCTGCCAGGAACTGATGTTGTCAGTGTATACATATATCAGTGATACACTGTGCTCCATAAAAATTTGCAATTCAAATAGTAATAATTTAAAAAATAGATGCCGGCTTGGTTGTATTTGTGGAATGACATGCTTTGTACTGATGATGGCTCTGCAAAGATCAGTTGTGCCCATTTTGCTGGATTCTTTATTGTCACCCAGCACCAACCACCCTTCTTGTCTAATACTAGGGCCTGTGCTTTCCCAAATCTCCTTTTAGTGAGAGTAATTCACTTGAGATTTGGGAAGAAGTAAAGCAGAAGCTGTTATTCTCAGGCGGTCATGGCAGTCAGAGGGATCTGTGATCAGACTCAGTAGCTTTGACAGTCATCTCTGTTTTGCTGATTTCTCCATAAATGCCCACACTGCAGTCTCACTTTGGTGGCTAAATGAATGAGTTTTCTTAGGTTTCCCATAAGCTATGATTTTGGTTCCTTCTGAATCCATGCTTCAATCCCTTAAGACCTTCATTCTCTTATCAATACTCAAATTCCCCTATCAAACTCCCATTCCATGTCAGTGACTGTTTTCCTGGCTGAACTCAGAGTGATATAGCCATAGTGATAAATTTTATTTGAATGTGTGAAGGCATTCTTGAAGCATACATTTTTTTTTTTTTTTTACAAAAATATAGGGTTTAATTAAGAAATAAAGTTTCTCAGCCTTAGGAAATCTCTGGGGCAATTCTTGTTATGAATGCAATGGCACCAACCAATTTATTCATATTTTTCATGATGAGAGGAAAAAAAAGATCATATTATTTAAAAATGTTTCCTTTACAATGCCACAAAAGGATAATTCTAAAATTATGCATTTAATAAATAAGTTTTTTGCATATAACAAAGCCAAACAATATATTAGAAGGCTACGTTGTGGTAGATAGAATAATTAACTCAATACTTTCACTCCTTCCTGTATGCACAGTCTTCGCACATAAATATTCGATTTTCTCACAAAAGTGAGAGTGTGCTTCCCTACCTCTTGACTTAGAGTTCTTCCATGCCCTGTTTTTTGATCTGTGAGAATCTGGGAGGGATGCTGCCCAAGGACTTAGAATGAGTATATGATAATCTATTTCTTGCCCTTCTAGCATGTTGTTTTAGTCTACTCTGGCTGCTGTGACTAAAAGACCTAACAAGAACAATTTTTAGGGGAGGAAAAGTTTACTTAGGGGCTCAGTGTTTCAGAGGTATCAGTCCATAGAAGGCCAGCTTCATCCCTTGGGGTTCAAGGTGAGGGGGTACATCATGGTGAAAGAGTATGGTGGAGGGAAGCAGTTCACATAATGACCAGGGAGCAGAGAAATAATCCACTCACCAGATATAAAATATATATTCCAAAGGCATGTCAGGAACCCATCTCCTCCAGCCACACCCTACCTGTCTTTAGTTACCACTCAGTTAATCCCCACTAATTTACCACTCAGTTAATCCCCACTACCACTCAGTTAATTCACTAATTGTGTTAAGGCTCTTATCCAGTCATTTGTCCTCTAAACCTTCTTGTATTGCCTCCTCACACATGAGCTTTGGGGGCCACTTCACATCCAAACCATAACACCTGTGAAGGGCACGATGAGTCCTTTGAAGCAGAGCCCTTTGGCCAATTCAGAGACTGGTAATTTGATAGAGCTGCCCATCCCAGCTCAGATTATATCTGCTGACCTGCAGGGGTAGCCACATGCAGCTGAAGTCAACAGAGCTGTTCCAGCTGTACCTTCTGAACAGCACCTCCTTAGCCACCCCAGCAGACCTACATACAACCCAGAAGTATAAATGATACTGCTTTGAGCCAATGAGGTTGGTTTGTTAATGTAGAATTATTGTGCAATTATACCAACTGATAACACATCATGATAAAAACTGGATGTTAAACATGATTGCCAGTTTGATACAGTTTTAGAATATCTATGAAAATAATTTAACTCATCTAAATAAATGTAGAAAAATATTAATCAATTTTAATCCTCTCGTTAATATAATTTAACACACTCTTCTTAATTAAAAAATAAACTTTTAAACTCTTAGAAGTAGAAGTAACTTTCTTGATTTTACTGAGGGCATATTCCAGTAACTCCATATTTAATGGCAAAACTTCAAAAACATTTGTTTTATCATCAGGTAAAATTGCTTATTATTCTCTTCTATTCAACATTATAATTAGAGATCTTACCAAGATAGTAAGTAAAAGGAAACAAAATAATGAGAAAAAAGATGGAAAGGAAGAAACACACTGTTGTTATTTGTAATTGAATATGATTGTCTCCAAAGAAAACTCAAGAGAATTTACAAAATATTAGAATTAATAAGAGAGTCCAGCAAAGTTGCTGACTTTGTTAGTCTCACTAGATCAACGATAAAAATAAATTGGTTTCCAATATGCCAGCAGCAAAAATTCAGTTAAATACAAAATTAGACAGTTGTCCCTTAGTATCCATGAGGGATTGGTTCCATGTGTGTACCCAAATCTGCAGATGCTCAAGTGCCTTATGCAAAAGTGTATAATATTTGCATATTTCATATGTATATTGTCTCTGTACTTATAACTAATTATAAGTAATACAATTTAAATGCTATTTAAATAGTTATTAGATTGTATTGTTTGGGGACTAATGACAAGGATAGAAGGTCTGTACATGTTCTTTACAGACACATTTTTTTATGACTATATTCAATCTTTTCATTATTGACCATGAGCACAGAACTGGGAATATTTTTTAAAGTTAAAGCATAGGAACCTGTGAATATTGAGGGCTGACTATATATAATTTATCCCCCAAAATGATACACCTATGAATGAATCATCAAATATGAAGTGTGGGAACAATAGTGAAAGATTTATAAAACTTTACTGAGCAATAATTTAAAAGGCCTATGTGCAGAGTAATTAATTCCATTTGTATGGATAGTAAGATTGAATATCATTAAATAATCAGAATTTTCAAGATTAATCTACAACTTCTATGCAATCCAAATAGGAAAATAAATACACAACAAAAGTCTTTTTCAATTTTATTTTTTTCTTAATATTTGAAAGGAAAGGGTCAAAAGTAGCTAAGACAATTCACAGAAGAGGAAATTGGTGGGGAGGTTTATCTTCTAGAGAGCAAAACTTCTCATAAATCTTTAGTAAATAGGATAATGTGACTTAGGTAAACATGGTTTAAAAAACACAGGTTTTCTGCCTAACCAAATGAACTCCAAAGTAAACACACACATATATGGAAAAATAATATGTGACATAGTTCTTTTGGTAAATCATTTGGGACAAAATGGGCATTTTAATAAAGTGTCTTAAGAATATGAGTTAGCTCCTAGTAAAAGGTATGATTATGTCTCAAAATAAGCCACACAAATCAATTCCAGGTGGAATCAAAACTACACGTGAGGGACTGGGTTTTGTGGCTTAGTGGCAGAGTGCTTGCCTAGCATGTGTGAGACACAGGTTTTAATCCTCAACACCACATAAAAATAAATAAATACAATAAAGGTATTGTGTCCATCTATAACTAAAAATACATGTAAAAGTATATATGTTTAACAGCTTTAAATGAAAATATAAGATTATACCTTTATTACCTAAGTGCAGGAAGACTTCTTTAACAAGACAAAGAGCAATATAGTTGATTACATAAAATTAAAAACTTGTGTGTATCACAACATATAAATCAACAAAGCAAAAAGTCAAGTACAGACTGGGAAAAATATTTGGAGTCTATTTTTTCAAGGATTAGTTAGCATCTAGAAAATTTAGATTAAAAAAAAATTACCAAAATGAGAAACTGGCAAAGATTATGAGTTGGAAATTCACAGAAGAGGAAAAATACATGGTCTACATACACATGAAAAGATGTTCAATATTTCTAATTATCAGGAAAATAACATATACTGCATTGCAGCTGCAGCTATCAGATTGGAAAAGTCTTGGCAAAAATGTGAAGTAATGAGAACTCATACACAGATGATAGAAATAAAAGGTGGGTAACCACGCTGAAGAGCAATTTGACAAAAACTAGGAAAGATGAAGTTGCATGTCCCCTTCCAGGCAGCCCGAGCTCCTGGGTGTACACCTAAGAAAAACTCTGGCACATATATTTTCAAATATTCGTAAATTGGAAACAATCTAAATGTTGCCAACAGGAGAATAGAAACATTTATACTGCCCTATTTACATAAAAGGAATATTATTCAGTAGTGAAAATGAATTAGAGACATGTCTATCAACATGGATATGACTCACAAATACAAAATAGAGTGAAAAAAGGAAGTTATAGAAAGTTGTATCTATTATGATGTTATTTATATAAAAATGTAAATATTTTGCTGAATAGTATGTGTTATTTAGGAAAATATAGTTATGCACCATGGTCCAGATATTCATGGAAAAGATAAGTGCCTAATTTTAAATAGTAGTGACTGAAATGAGGGACAGGAATTTGAATACAGTTGTGGGGGTGTACTAACGGGCTTCAAGAGTATCTGTCACGTTTTATTTCTTAAGTAGGTTGTAGACAATGAGGACTTACTTTTTAAAAATATGTCTAAAACATTTCATGATAAAAGAAAAAAAGTCCCAGCAAAAGTCAACTGTTTCTGGAGTTAGATTGATAAAGTTATTTATCCTGAGAAAAGCTCCTTGGGGGAAATTTTGGGAATGTGTTTTTTTTTTTTTTTTTTTTATACAAAAGGATGGGCTGTTTGAAGACAAATCAATTTCTATTTTTCCACTGGACTATATAAATCCACCATTGCAAGAATTATGTCTTATTTATCTTTGTATCCCTATAACTTACTAATTCCAACAACATAAAAGTTTTATGAATGAATGAGATGAACATATAGGTTAGAAAATCCCATGGATATAAAACCCCAGCTATTCATGTACCAGCTCCAATTGTTTTGGCAATCAGGTAGTAGCATCATTCCAATATTTTTTCATCCCTCCCTAGAATTAACCACGTTTTCCCCTGTAGGGCAAGTTGACTTGTTACTCCTGAACTATTATTATTATGATGCAGTTTTGCCTGTGTTCCACACAACACCATCGTTATGTGAAATATTCATAGTTCTAATCCAAACAGAGGGCCTTGTGATCAAAGAAGTTTGGCAAACGGAATGTAAAAAGTGAAGATGATCTACAAATACCTTATGGCTAACTTCATACTTACTGGTGAGGAACTGGATGCTTTTCTCCGACAATGACAGCAACCAAGAGGCACCTCATATTTAACTTTGCACTGGAAGCACTAGCTGGTGTCATCGGACAATGAAAGGAAATAAAAATAATTATCCTGGAAAGGAAGAAGTAAAACTATCTTTGATTGCTGATGTCACAATTACCTATATTAGAAAACCCATAGAATCAACAAATATCTAGTAAAATTGAGTGAGGTCACAGGTTGCAAAGTTGGTATGCAAAAGTCAGTTGCTTTCTTATACCAGTGATGAACAATTTGATTTGAAATTTTAAAATGTCATTTATAATAGCAACAACAACAACAACAACAAAAAACAAAAAAGAAATAGTTGGCTATAAATCTAACAAAATACAAAATCTATATGAAGAAAATTATGACTCTAATAAAAGAAATCAAAAAATATTTGAATCAATGGTAAGTTATTCTGTGTTCATAGATTGGAAGACTCAATATCATTAAGATGTCAGTGCTTCCCAAGATGATCTATAGATTTAATGCAATTTGCAGTCAACTTCACAGCAAGCTGTTTTGTAGGTATTGGAAAACTGATTCATAAGTTTATAAGGAAAGGCAAACAACCTAGAATAGGCAACATGATACTGAAGAGGAAAGATGAAGTTGGAAGATTTATACTAACTAATTACAAGACTTACTTTCAAGCTACATCAATGAAGGCTGTATGGTATTAGTGAAAGAATAAACACATAGATCAATAGGCAGAATAGAAAGCCTAAAAACAGACCCACAAAGTACAGTGAACTGAGCTTCAACAAAGACAATTCATTGGAGAAAGGAAAATTTGGCAAATGGTACTAGAACAATTGGACATCTACATGCAGAAAAAAATTGAATTATCTATAGCACAGTACAGTGTCTATAGTCTACAAGAATTAATTATTCATTTCTAAATAATTAAATGAGAAGTTTGAAGGTTCTCAACACATAGAAATAGTGATATTTGAGGAGACAAAAATACTAATTACCCTGATTTGATTATCGTATATTGCATACATGTATTGAATTATAACATTATAATCCATAAATAAGTACAAATATTATGTCAATTAAAAGTAAACCAAAAATTAAATCTAGACACAGGCTTTATATCTTTTTGAAAAATTAACTCAAAATGGTCATAGTCCATAGGTACTAATTGTAAAACTATAAAACTCCTAGAAACTATCCTATGAGAAAATATAGGTAATCTTGGGTTTTGTTATGAGATTTTAGATACAATACAAAAATCACAACCCATAAAAAGTTGATAATTTGAACTTCATTAAAATGAAAAACTTCTTTACGAAAAACACTGCTATAAGAATGAAGGACAATACAGAGATTTGAGGAAAATATTTGCAAGTTTATATCTAACAAATTATATCCAAAATATACAGAGGACATTTAAAATTCAATAATTTAGAAGCAAACAACTTTTTTAATATCTTTTTTATTTCTACACACTGCATTTTGATTCACTGTACACAAATGGAATACAACTTTTTGTTTCTATCTATGCTTGTACATGATGTAGATTCACACCATTCATGTAATCATACATGTACATAGGGTAATGATGTCTGTCTCATTCCACCATCTTTCATACCCCCACCCCTCCCGCCTCTCATTTCCCTCTATGTGATCGAAAGTTTCTCCATTCTTCCCTTACCCCCACCCCCCACCCCCAATATGTATCTTCATTCACTTATCAAGGAAAACATTTGAACTTTGGTTTTTGGCATTGGCTTATTTCACTTAGCATGATATTCTCCAATTCCATCCATTTACTTGCAAATGCCATAATTTTATACTTATTTATGACTGAATAATATTCCATGTTCTTGGATAGGCAGAATTAATATTGTCAAAATGGTCATACTACCAAAGGTGCTATACAGATTCAATGCAATTCCAATTAAAATCCCAATGATGTTCCTCATAGAAATAGAGAAAGCAATCATGAACTTCATCTGGAAGAACAAGAGACCTTGAATAGCCAAAGAAATCCTGAGCAGAAAGAATGAAGCAGGAGGTATAACAATACCAGACCTTAAACTATACTACAAAGTAACAGTAACAAAAATGGCATGGTATTGGTACAAAAATAGACAGGTAGACCAGTGGTACAGAATAGAAGACACAGAGACAAATCCACAGAAATACAGTTACCTCCTACTAGACAAAGGAGCCAAAAAATACAATGGAGAAAAGGTAGCCTGTTTGACAAGTGTTCTGGGAAAACTGGAAATTCATATGTAGTAAAATGAAATTAAACCTCTATCTCTCATCCTGCACAAAACTCAACTCAAAATGGATCAAAGACCCAGGAATTAGATCTGAGATCCTGCACCAAATATAAGAAAAATGTAGGCCCTAATCTTCATCTTGTCGGCTTAGGACCAGACTTCTTTAACAAGATTCCCAAAGCACAAGAATTCAAAGCAAGAATCAATAAATGGGATGGATTCAATCTAAAAAGCCTTCTCTCAGCAAAGGATACAATTAATGTGAAATGAAAGCCTACAGAGTGGAAGAAAATCTTTTCCACACATACTTCAGAAAGAGTATGTGTGGAACTTACAAAACTTTACACCCAAAATACAAAGAACCCAATCAATAAATGAACCAAGGAAATGGTCAGGACACTTTACAGAAGAAGATATACAAGCGATTAACAAATATATGAAAAAGTGTTCAACATCTTTAGTAATTAGAGAAATGCAAATTAAACAACTCTAAGATTTCATCTTACACTAATTAGAATGGTTATTATCAAGAACACAAGCAATAATAGGTGTTCGTGGGGATGTGGGGAAAAAGGCACACACATACCTTGCTGGTAGAGTTGCAAATTGGTGCAACCACTCTGAAAAGCAGTATGGAGATTCCTCAGAAAACTTGGAATGGACCCACCTTTTGACCCAGTTATCCCACTCCTTGGTTTATACCCAAAGGACTTAAAATCAGCATACTACAGTAATGCAGCCACATCAATGTTTATAGCTCAATTCACAATAACTAGACTGTGGAACCAACCTAGATGCCCTTCAATGGATGAATGGATAAAGAAACTGTGGTATATATACACAAACAACTTAATTAAAAAATTACCAAAAGGTCTAACAGACAACTGGCCAAAGAAGACATACAGATGGCATATGGAAAGATGCTTAACATCATTTGTTATTTGAAATTTCCAATTAAAACATACCTATTAGAATATATAACTATTAGAATGATACACACCTATTAGAATGATTATAATGCGAGTTAACTGGCAGAACCAATTGCTAGGGAAGATGCAGAAAATAGGGACTCTTATTCTTTGCAGATGGGAATTCAAGAAGGCACCACCCCTTTGGAAGATTGACAGTTTCTCACGGAATTACACAGTATTACCAAACGCACCAGGAATCATACTTCTGGTTTGAAAAATGTATATCTGCACAAAAACTTACACATGAGTGCTTATAGAAGCTTTATTCATAGTCACCAAATACTAAAAATAATCAAGTTGCCCTTCAGTGATGAATGGATAAATAGTAGTACACCCAACCAATGAAATATTTTTCAGTGATAAAAATAAATGTGCTATCAGACTATGATACATCATGGATAGAACTCAAATGCATATTTCCAAGTGAAAACAGTCAGTCTGTAAAGCTATCACTGTATGATTCCAACATTCTGGTGAAACTAAACTACAGTGATAGTAACAAGATCTGTAGTTGCTAGGGGGCCAAGGAGAGGAAGGGAGAGTTTGATGGGTGGAGCACAGGGCATTTTTTTACTGTAGTGAAACTATGCTGTAATATAGGGTAAACATATTCTGCATTTGTCAAAACCCACAGAATTTTATAGCACAAGAGGTGAACTTAAAAGTATGCAACAAACAAAAATCATTTAGGAGATCCAGGTCCCAGAGAAGAATGTAGGCTCTGACAAGAGAAATTAACCATAACAAATACATTGGTTTAGTCAGCTTTTGTGACCCAAATACCTAACAAGAACAACTTAGAGGTGAAAAGTTTATTTTTGGCTCACAGTTTCAGAGGTCTCAGTCTACAGATGACTGACTCCATTGCTCCAGGCCCAAGATGAGGCAGCACATCATGGGGAAAGGTCATGGCAGAGGGAAATTGCTCCCCTCATGAAATCAAGGAATCATAGAGAGAGGAGGGAGTCAGAGGGAAGATGTACCCTTCCAGGGCACATCCCCAGGGGCCCATCACTTCTGACCGTGTCCCACCTGCCTATAGTTACCACCCAGTCACTCACACTAGGATGGACTGATTAGGTACAGCTCTCACAATCCAATCACATTACCTCTGAACATTCCTGCACTTAAACAGGAAATTTCTTTGTGGAGGTCACCTCAATCCTAACCATAACATATATGAAATAACTTCACTGAAAGTGGAGAGAGGGAAAGAACTGAGCTAGGTAACTTTGAAAAATGATGGAAACTATAAGATTAAATGCAAAATAAACACAATCACTATACTCTAGCTGATTAAGTTGTTTCTATGCAAGTTCAAGCTAGTGTTCCCAATGCTATCACACATGTGATAAAGACTCTCTCCTTGATCAACTTTAGTTAGGCTCCTATAACCCCTTTATTCAATTAGGCTACAACTTTGACCTATAAAAACTGCAGGTTTTTAGCACACATTATTTTATCCACTGCTTACACGATCTACCCATTAAGAGACTTGAGCAAACACTAGTATGGTTTCTAACAAGTCAAGGCTGTGTGCAAAGGATGATGTCTCCAGCCCCCTTAAGTTCTTACCTGGGAAAGAACAAGGCTGTCTAAAGAATTTATTGTTTGTCTCATCCAGCACTGAATAACAGGGCCTCTGATTCCAAGTATCTGTGGGAGAGCAAAAGTCTAATAGTGCCAGTTAGCAAATCCTAAAGACCAGCTCCCTTTCTGCCTTTTATAAATTTCTACTTCCCTGGCTCTGTTGGAGCCCACCTAGTTCCCTTCCTATTTCTTCGTTTTCTTTTTGAAATACTCAGTTACTTCTGCACAAATAGAAGTTGAATTCAGTTCACATTCTCTTACCTATTGCAATAGTTGGTACTGAATAAATCTGTCTTTATTGCTTCAGCTAGTGCCTGGCATTACCACTGACACATGTATACCACAATTAAAGAACGGAGTGAATAGGATGGTAGGCTGAATAATGACTTCCTTTTAACCTACAAGTGTTACATTACTCGGAAAGTTCTATTTGCAGATGTGGCAAGTTAAGGATATTTTAGATTAGAGATTATCCTGAATTATCCAGGGAAGCCCAGTGTGATAATTGCAAGGTTAGGAGATACTGCTAAACTGCCTGGACAGGATTCTTGAAGGCAGATCAGGGTGATCAGATATCAAGGGTTGGAAATAAGGAATTTGACCAGATATTGAGGGTGATCAGATTAAGGGTGGAGGATTCCCTCTAAACTGATTTAGGATTCTTACTAAAACTGGGTAATGCAGGTCAGACAAAGATGACTTTGAATTCCAAGGTCAAAGCGTAGTTGGGAAGAGAACTTGAGGAACCTGAGCAAAGTTTGGTCAAGGAGTCTTTGTCAGTACTAACAAATCAATAATAGGGCAAACCGTTTGGAGTACATGAGGACTCTGTACTATCTTCTCAATGTTTCTGAAAGTCTAAAACTTCTATTTAAAAAATTCCATTAAGTGTTTTTAAAAGTCAAAATGGGTTTTATATTACAAGTTTCTCAGAGGTGTCTCTGCCAGGGCAGTGTTCTGTAGCCCTTTTAAGGAAGTAAGTTTGGGAAATGTGGCACTCTGATTTTTCTAGCTCAGTTTAGGATTGTTCCATCAAAGTTAATTCTGGAACATCTGTGTTCCCAAATAGAAATGACCCATGCTGCAGTAACTAGAGACATAAAAGGCATTTTTGTCTTTTATATTTATGTCAAAAACTTTCTCCTAAATCATTTCCCTTGTTCTGGTACTTCCTCCCTTTCATATAAAAAGAGAAAGACGAAGTACCTAAAAATAAATTAAATAAGACTAGACTAAAACAAGCACTTACAGTAAAGTCTTGCAAATCTGGCGTGCGCACCACCCCAGTGGAGGTGCTTTGTGTGAGTTCAAAATATTTAAGGCAGTACAAAGCTCTGCAGAAGCAAATCTGAGGATCTCTGCAGGGAAGAATTCCCAAGGGGAAGAAACGTTGTAAAGTCCCCAGAGGGTGAGGCTCGGGCCCCCTTTGGAAAGTTGTGAGTCTTTAAGCTCTCACCCTTCACTCTGCCACAGTGCCGATGTGTTCTTCCTGCCTCCTACAACCAGGAAGAACACTGCAATCTGTGGTGGCAGGTTCAGCTGCTGCCTTTCAAGCAGCGCTCCTCATCAGAGATAGCTCACCAGGACATTTGCCCTGTGAAGGTCCCACCAGGGCTCCTGAATGAGTCAATGAACTGGGGGTGGAAGAAATGTTCCTCTGTTTGAAATTAATCATCACTGGATCAAGCACAGAGTTCAAACAAAATCTTATTTCTATTTTCATTCTTTGATGGGATTTGTCCCAAATGGCATAAACTCTGCTATTATGACAGGTTTAAAGATGTCTTGGCCTGAGGAAAGAACAACAAGAGAAAATATGGTGAACAAATTTTGCTTTTGTGGTGTCTACCTAATAGAAGGTATTTTTTATTGAGTACTAACTATGTGCTAATCACAATATGAAGGGTTTTGCCTTTGTCTTTTCATTTCATTTCACAACCATATGAACTGAGCAATGCTTCTGTGCCCAAAGGAAGAGAAACAAAATGACCCAAGTCACAGAGCTAGGAAGAGTGGAGGCAGAGTTCTATTTCAGGCAGTTTGCTACCAGAGCCTTGCTCTTCTCTACCAACATAGGCATCATTTTGTACAGTTTGGGGCCCAGTTTCCTATTTTGAAAAATAAAGTCAGGAATAAACTATTGAGATGTAGTCTTAGTTATGCTATGCAGTAGAAAAACACAACAATCGTGAAGTTGTGAGGGAAATGAGAGCTAAAACTATTTTTAAATCAATGTACTATATTCTACTTGACATGATAGAAGGATTTTATTTCTACTAAAAGATTAACCAACCACATAGCAGACAAAAATCCCATTACAAATTCAAAGAGGCTTTGTGTCTTGGCCAGAATGTGTTCATCAAGAATTATCATTTGCCATGAAAATCTAAAAAGAAATGTACTCTCCTTTTCAACAACAAATGCGATTTGGTTGCCATCACTGGTGAATACCTAGGAAAGACTGAAAAATGTAGTAGACGACATTTTAATCTAGATAATCTCAGAGTGAAGCAGCTTCTTAGAGCTAAATATAAAATTAATCAGCATGCAGAAAAGGGCCAACTCTTGTAAGATAAATGACTTAGAGGAATTTGATTACTGCAAGGGAGTAATTGGATGCATGTAATTAATGGCTGAAGAATAGGAGGAAAACAGGACATTATTTAAAGTTGAGGTTTGCATTGAGGTAGAGAGGATGTGGATAAGTTAGAATTCAGGGACATGTAGACATTTTCCAGCAGAGTCATATCCAGGGAGTTTTTTTGTTTTTTGTTTTTCCTTTGGCAGTGTATAATAAGGGGTCCCTTGAAGACTGCTGGTGCATCCATTTTGACTCTTCTCCCTTTTGTTCTTCTCTTCCCATTCTCTCTTAGACACATCCCAAATAGACTGGTTTAATCTTCTCATCAGTGCATCAGTAATTTTGATACAGTTGTTCATTTTCTCTTCTTTAAGCATCTTTATTTGTTGGCTTATGGGAAACACTTTCTTACATCTCTGAACTTGCTGCTGAGTCTTCCCCATTGCCTTGACCTTGTCTAAATACAGCATAAGAAAGATAATGTCTAATAGTTCTTAACAGAATGATGTAGTCTGTGTGTGTGTGTGTGTGTGTGTGTGTGTGTTCTCTTGTGTGAATATTTTAAAATGTTAAATGAGGATATTCGTGGGCAACACATGGTTGGGAACTATTTCACGTTTTTTTCCATCTCAGTAGGGAAGTTACAAGTATTTCTTGTGAAGTGAAGTCATATATCTGAAAATATGGGCCCAGTGATGAACATGTGAGTTCATGTAATCTTGGGTCCATGGGCTCAGTTTTGAGATCTATTTTCTTAATTTGAATTCACTTAAACGGTGATCTCATACAGCTACATGACTTTATATATTATCTTTCTATACACAGATGATCTCAAAATTTATATCTTTTTTTAAAATTCATTTTATTGTAAACAAATGGGGTACAACTTGTTTCTCTGTTCGTACATGAAGTAAGTAGAGGCATACCATTTGTGTAATCATACATTTACATAGGGTAAAGGTGTTTGATTCATTCTGTTATTTTTTCCTTCCCCCCACCCCTCCCACCCCTTATTTTCCCTCTATACAGTCCCTCCTTCCGTTCTTGCCTCCCTCCCACCCCCCCCATTATGTCATCATCTGCTTATCAGTGAGATCATTAGTCCTTTATTTTTTTGAGATTGGCTTATCTCACTTAACATGATATTCTCCAATTTCATCCATTTGCCTGCAAATGCCATAATTTTATTATTCTTTTTGGCTAAGTAATATTCCATTGTGTATATGTATATATATATATATATATATATATATATATATATATACATATACACAATGGAATACATATATATATGTATATATATATATATATATATGTATATATATATATATGTATATATATGTATATATATATATATATATACCACAGTTTCTTTATCCATTCATCAATCGAAGGGCATCTAGGTTGGTTCCAAAATCTGGCTATTGTGAATTGAGCAGCTATGCAGAATTTATATCTTTAATCCTAATTCCAAATTTCATTCACCTAATTCCAAACTCTCATATCCATCTGCCCAATTGACTTTTCTCCATGACTTCAAAAGTTTAGTGAGACTTCCATAATCAAACATTAATGTCCAATCAATTCCCGCCTTCTCTCCCTAACTGCTCCATGCCAGTAAATGAAAACTTTATCCTTTCCATTTTCCAACTGAAACCAGTAAAGCCAAATTTTATTCCTGTTTTCCATCATGCTTTATTTCTATGCAACTGCCACATATTTTCATATCTACCTGCTTAACATGCCCAAAATGACCCCACCTTTGCTGCTACTACTTAAGTCTGTTTGGAATGAAAAAACAAATCACCATACACTAGGAAGTTTGTGAATAACAGAAATTTATATGTCATGATTCAGGAAGCTGGGAAGTCTGAGATCAAGGTGCCCATAGATTCAGTTTGATGAGGGTCCACTCCCTGACTGACAGATGGCACAAGGACAGACAACTCCCTTGGGCCTATTTTAAAAGGGCCTTACTCCCGTTCAGAAGGGCTCTGTCTTCATGACCTAGTCATCGCTCAAAGACCTCTGTTTGTCAGCTTTCCATTACTATAACAAATATCTGAGATAGCACACTTAAAAAAAAGAAAGGTTTATTTTGTCTCTCAGTTTGAAGGTTTCAGTCAACAATCCATGGGCCCACTGCTTCTGGGCCTGTAGTGAGACAGTACCTCATCATGGGAGCACATGGCAGAGGAAACTGCTCACCTCACAGCTGGAAAGTGAGAGAGGAAGAGACAGCATCCCACAATCCCATTCATGGTAGGTCACCTCCTACTAGGCCCCACCTCTTAAAAGTTTCTGCCACTTTATGAAATACGAAGCTGTGGATCAAGTCTTTAACCCATGGACCGTGGGGACACATTCTGATCTAAACTCTAGTAGGCCCCACCTCTTATTACATCATCCTGGGATTGGGTTTCAACCTGTGAACAAACACTGAGATCATGCATTGTCCTTTCTTTCCTAGGTCAATAGCCTCTTATCTGTTCATCCCGTTTCTTCACTGTGTAATTTATCCCTCAAGAATCTCCCAATGGTCTTTCTAGTTATTTAGAGTGTGATACAAATTGTGTCTATGATTTACAAGGTCTGTACTACCTGGGTCCTGATTCAGGAGCTCTGAACCCACCTCCTAGACTCTCTTGCTGGCTCACTCTGCCCTAGCTATCTCAGCTTCTTTGTTCAGTCTCGCAAATCACCCTTTGGAGCCTTTGCATTCATCATTGTTTTTACCTACAAGGACAAAAAGCTTGCCCCCTACCTCTTCACGCATTTGTATCTACTGCCCCACAAAGAATAGAAATGCCCTGTTCCCATTCCTCTTTCACTTCTTCATTTTCTCCTTTCATTGACTACTGTCTATTTTGTGTTATTTTCTCCTTAATGCTTATTACTCTCTAACCTAATTTCACTTGCGTATCAGTTGTCTTCGCCTACTAAAATGTTAGCTTCAATTTAGAATTATGGGTCCTTTCAGGTTGAGCCATTCTAAGACTCAGTGTTCTATCTATGGGTTGTCATCATAACTGCATAAGGGTGCTGGGAGGGCTGAATGACATGATGCAGTGAAGCACTTAACGCAGTGTGCGGAGTATGGTGTGCACTCAGTAATTAAACTTGGTTGCAGGTCACTCACCTACCAGCAGGCAGCCTGTCCTAAGAGCTTGGTCAAATCGACAGAACAGTTCTGGTGATGTAGGTGAATCACTCTGTACAATAATAACCAATTCTGAAGGAAAACCATCTTATATCCCATGTCGTTCTGAGGCTTAATCAGTAGCTTTTTTTTTTTTTCCCTAAATGGGACAGTATATTCAAAGACTTTAATAAACAACAAATTACAGCTACATCTGTATTAGTGTTTGGGCTAGAGCTAAGTTATAAGCTGTAAAAATTGTACTGCCAATTCACCACCAACATATCAGTGGTTTGGAGAGCCCATTGTGTTGGAGGCAACAAAAATTTCCAATTTGATATCTGGCCTTGAGGGCCAGAAACTTGTCACAGTCAACTCTTTTGATTGATTGCTAATGCTTTGCATATCCTGCTCAATTAAATGAGTGCATTCAGGTATACTGGCTAGAGCCTGAGAAGTTTGGAAGGAGGCAGATGATACATTTATTATTATTGTTGTTTCAATGACATAGTTTCCTTTGTTTCAGTGAACCTCCTTATTCTACCTTTCTGAATTTTCTGACCTAGAATAATTTTAATTTATTTAATTATATGCTCAGGCTGCATTCTTAGCAGGTAGTGGATCTTCTTTCTGTACCCTGATCCATGAAACGCATATAAATAACATCTAGGCAACTTGGACCTTAGTACTCATCTATTTCCGGCTGGCCTCACATGTTCAATGGAAGAAGTAGGCTCAAGTGGGCTCAGTAAGTCAGCTGGCCTAGGAACTTTTTGGTGTCCTCTTAGGAAGCAAAATTGATTCAGACTCAGCCAATGTCCTTGGAATAGCCATGCAGCGATGTTATGTGATGACATGGCTGAGGGTACTAGGAGGCTCCCTCCCAGAGTCACTAAACAAGTGTCTGCTCTAGCGGGTCTTTCAAGTCTTTACTTCTTTGATCTCTTCTGCCTTTCTTGATCTCCTTTGATGAACTTCTCCCCTTTCACTGAGTTTCATACCCTTTGTGTATACCCCTCTTATCCTTGCACAAGAATTTGTGTCACTTTTCTAGCACAAACTGCTCTAGAGTTTCCTTGAGGAAAGGGACCGTGTCCATTTTATCTTCGTACACAGTTCCAACTATGGAAATTCTTATTCATGCAGGTGTTGGCTTCAACTTGCTTGACCTCACAGGCTTGACTATAGGCCACAACTCTCTGGGCTATGCTAATTGAATTCTCACAATATGAAAAGAAACAGCTACTTACTGTGTTCACTTGACTTTTCCACTGGTTTTGTTTGCTGAGGTGGTACGAAGCTGTTTTGTGCCTTCCTTGTTTTCCTTGGCCTGTGATTTTATTTCTAGAACCCCAGAGATAGATAGTTTTGGTTGAGGATATTTTCATTTTGAGGGTCAAGGAAGAAAAATCAATCCTTTGGGTCACATCCTTAAAAATGGAAGCACAATGAAGAAGCAACATTAATGCCCATTAACTAAAAATATACTTTAAAATTCCTACTGTGGAATTTAACTTCAATCAAATTCTTAACTATTTTTTTAATTTCAATTTTATTTGATTTCAAATCAATACTCCCCATCATATGTTTAATACAATAATTCACTGTTGATCAATGACTTCTGAACGATTTTGTAATATTAAGCAACATGAAAAAATTACTGAGGAAGAGGGATGTTTCACTTATTTAGTATGTTTTACAATATAAAAGCTGTTATATATTTGCTGCAGGATGACAACTATAAATATTCTGCTTAAAATCATGCTAACTTCCGTCATCGGATCTGCGACAATTTTCATGTATAACCACCCATGTTTCTGAGACATTGACAAAAGCATTTAATCCAGCTGTCATTCTGCTTCTGAATGCTGTTTCAAATATGTTGGCATCAAAAAGATAGAAAAAGCATCAGCATCACATTCTCTATGGAGTTTGTTTTAAATCAGAAACTATAAAAGACAAGTGGTAAAGTAAGTGGAGGCTGTAAATAAATTTTGAGTCCACCTTCTTGCAAATAACCTCCAATAAGTACAATTTCTTAGAATACATTTTCTCTTTCACTCTCTCTGTAGACTTTTCTGTCCTTTCCCTATTAACTTTGGCTTTTGCTGCATTATTGAATATACTTATGGTTTGAGTTTTGTCTTCTTTTTTAAAAAAATTAAAACCGTTTAATTTCTTCCTCACTCCATGTCAGCCATTCCAATGTGACATCAGTTTCAATATAACCTTCTGTCATCAAGTCATGGACCACTGTAACTTAAAAATCATTTAAGGCAGTCATGTCTTCATTGCAAGAATCTTTGAACTTCATTGAGATCCGTTTTCCTTCTTCTTCAAGACAGGACTTTCTACCCATGGACAGTTTTAGTTTCTTAGAAGGTCTCTATGTTATGTCCAAATCTTTTTGTCTGCCACGTACATCTGTTGCTCCTAATGTGGCCATCTGGAGCTGCAGGAAACCAGTCTAATCCCTCTTCCAGAGAACTTCATATTTTTGCCATTGTAAATCCCCCTTAAATCTGTTCCAAGTCTTGCATTGTAGTGTCTCCAGCTAACTGACCAGAGGTTCTTAGCACTTTCCTCCACCTCCGCAAAGACAAACCAAAGCAACTGGTGTATTGGGTACATTTGGAGATGAGCGTCCTTGGGAGAATGCTAGAACTCAGCAAGAGACAGACTGGAACCTTGTAAGACTCAGAGAACTGGGAAGGCAGCATAGAAAGAGGAACAAAGTACCTGTAATTGTGACCCCGATTTCCAGTAGGGGAGGCTTGCCACTCATTGAGGGGAGCAACCTCTATTCTGCATAGTAGCTTTGCTTTAGAGAAGGAACTCGCATTGTCCACCTGCCAACCCTAAAAGTTCAGGCTGCTATGGTTAGGCAACATCTTCATAATGTAGTTAATTGATCCAATTCACATCATCCTAGGGGTCAGAAACCCCTGCGTGCTCCCATCTCTGGCACCCCACAGACATCACACCACACTAGCACATGGAGCTACAGCAGAACAAACATGACCAAAGAACTTGAGCCTTCTGTGTCCTGCTCTATAGGAAACAGGTGTTTAAATTGTTTTTATAACTTAGTTCTTTGATTCTTAATCACTAGATCACCATTTTGCCAGTATCCCCCTACATGGAGTTCAACATTTCAGTTGTTATTTAATATGTGTGAAGCCCCATGGAATTATAAATTTCCAAAATCTAAAGCCCCTGAACTTTCCTTTGGCCTAAGATTACATTAAATTTCTTATCAACTATGCCACATTTTAGTTGATAGAAACCTTTGTTTATCAAAACTTACTGAATCTTTTCCTTGAGAAACTATTTTTAGGCATTGCTTTCCTCACACCATTAAATTTGGGAAACTTAAGTTTTGAAACAAAATTAGGGAATTTTCCTTATGTTAACTTAGATTCATCATTCTAGACAATTAAGGTCATTTTGAAATAATTTGTCATTCAATGGCAACTTTTAGCCTTTTATTTTGAGATAGCTAACCAGGAAATTAAACTTGTACCTACTCTTTAACTTTAATTCAACCTCTTAATGTTCCACCAAAAAAAAAAAAAAAAAAAAAATTAAAGTGCCAGTGAACAAGAATATTTTTTACTGTACTTGAAACACAAAATTACAAACTCTTTGTTTAAATATGGAATTCAGTAGTTATTTTATCTTCCCTCTGTAACTGTGGGTAGAAAGGTGTACTTAAGATCTTGCTTTTCATAATGAGGATTAATAAGTACTTATACTTTCCATAAAATAAAAGATCAGTTTAAATGTTATTATTGGGACAAGGCAATACATTATCATGTAATACAAGTAGGCTGGATATTTTCATTAGCCCCATCAGGACCATTTGTCAGCATGTTCCACCATGATTTGTGCGTTCCAAAGAGGCTGACCAGTATAAGATACATCAAGAGCAGTTTGTCTTTTGACATCTGGTCAAGATCAAGGGGTGAAACTACCAGCAAGACATTGATGCTAAATGGGCTAAAGAGTGAGGGCAAGATGTTAATTCTTTTGGTACCCTTTCTGTTTGAATACCAAGACCTGATCGTACCTGTCTACAAAAGATTATAGTATTTTTTTTTTAGTCCCTCCAAACTTTTCATCATTATATGCCCTGGGACATAATTACCTCTCTTTTAGTTTTCCCTTAACCTTGCTCACACCTTTGAAAATAGTCTCTTCAGATTCTCCTCTAGTTTCCTCTTTATTGTGCCATCTGTTTCCTGGATCCTGAATGGCATGGCTATCCATCAGAATAATAGATTTTTAGAGACTGAAGGTAACTTTCATGAGACGTAGCTATTGTACAGTTTTTACAACTAGCATGACTTACCCAACATTTGTCATGGAATGACTCAGGTCCCCCAGTTTTTCTCTGTTCACAATATTGGAATCCATTGACCAGATCACCCAACCTCATTGGCCTTCATGTGGCAGGCACTTGGTTTTAAGTACTAAAGCAAAAAAGAACATTAATAAGGTGCTTGTCTGGCTCATCCTCAGTATGTGTGTCTATCAAAATGAAAGAAAAAAAAACATGCCTACACTGTAGACCCTTGAGAAAAATATAATTGAATTCAGATGTCCATGGATGCCCAGTTTGAGGAAGACTGGTTTAGTGAATAAGTATGAGCTTTGAAACTTGCTAATGGTCAAATCTCAGTTTGACTTCTTCTAACAGCGTGACATCAGCTAACTCATTTAATGTTTTTGACTTTCAACTTCCTTATCTGCCAAAGTACAATGATAGTAGTATATGCTTCATTGATTAATGAATTAAATAAGATTCTACTTTAGAAAATCTCAGAATAGGCTACTATCTTGAAAACACTCAAAAATATTTATTCAAAACAAGAAAAAAATTTTATGAGATGAGGTCAACTATCCATACACACATCAAAACCAGTCATTGGTCTTCAGTTTATTCATAAATAAAAAGGAAAATGCTTGATAGTGAAAGCAGGACTGAGGGAATTGTTACCAAATTTTTGAAACAACAATGATCCACTTAGATGGGACACAAAGTTCGATGACTTACTATCCCATTTGCTCTCAGTTGTCAATGGATAAAAACCCTAGAATCACTGTTTTAAAAATGCAGAGAAATCTAACTAATAAAGAACAAGTGATTGATAATTTTCAAAACCTTTGTTATCTTCTAAACATTCATTGATGAAAGAAGAGCAACAATTGAAAACCATATCGAACTTAATGCAGTATGATTTATGAGCTAACAATATTAGCTATGCCTAAAAATTTCAAGAATTTCAAAATCTGTGTATATGAACTTACCAGGTAGGTAGCAGACTAGTTGTTCAGCAGAAGATTCAGCAACTCCTAATAATGCTCTAGTTTTAGTTTATACTTATCCAACCTATAAATCAGGGATTACTAATTTGCTATTACTAAGTGTATGAATTTGCTCATCATTCTAGTCTAAGGACTAGAATGTTCTGCTGGATTGTTGTCAATTTGGAGGGTTCTTTCAAAATGTTAGTAGGCTATAAACTAAGCCTTGGGCCACATAGCTCTGAGGCCACCTTTTTCACTAACACCTTGTGAATTTACTTAACTAATTTTATTTCTTCCATTTTAGAGGCATCTAGAGTAACTCTCCTCTATCAATTTCATAGGGCTTCCACAGCAAAGTACCATAAAATGGGTGGCTTAAATTGAAAATTTATTGTAATTTATTGTCTCATAATCCTGGAAGCTAAAGTCGAAAATCAAGTTATCAACAGCATTGGTTACTTCTGGGAGTGTAAAGGAGGATCTGGCTCATGCTTCACTCATAGGTTCTGGTGGTTTGCCAGCAATTTTTGGGAGCCCTGGACTTGTAGGCACATCACTCCAATCCTCCACCTTCCCATGGCCTTCCATCTCTGTCTCTTCATATCATCTTCTTTCAGTGAAGGTCTGTCCCTGTGTCCAAATCTCTACATTTTATAAGGACCTCAGCCATATGGGATTAGTGCCCATCCTTATGACTCCATCTTATTTGATCATATTGTAAAGACCCTATTTATAAATAATGTCATATAATGAGGAGTGGAATCTTAAGATTTCAATATAACTTTTGGGGACACACTATTTTAGTAATCTTTGTGTTGCTGTGAATGAAAGACCCAACAAGAACAACTTGCTTATTTCATTTTATTTGAAACTTTAAGGTCAGTTTATTAAGTTCAATGATGAAAGTGATCAGAAGAATATTCTCCTAATAATTATTTTTTTCTTAGAAGAAAAGAAAGGAAAATCAAAACCCTCTAGGCATAGCCACAGATGCTGTGGCAGTCAAGCTTCTCTGTAGATGCAGATAGTCCATCAGTCTGCCAAGTCACTCCCTGGGTCAGCAGGACTGTAGTCAGGATCATCTTCATCATCCTCCACCTCCCAGTCATCCATTTCCTGGGACAAAGACTCATCTACCTCCACATTGTTTCTAGCATCCTCCAAGAACTGGATATCAGACGTGTCAAGATTATGATCTATTTCAAATAGTTGTTTCCCACTTAATTTATTTTTTCCTGCCTGCTCTTCTTCTTTCATCCATTTCTTTTTGATTTCCAAAAATTCTGCATCAAACTTGGCCTTCCAACTTAAGAAATTCTCTATTATAACAGGAGTGCCATGGAATAATCGCTTTTCTGCTTCTTCTGCTTCTCTTTCATTGTCTTTTCTTCTCTTCTAGTTTTTATCTAATTTACTATTTCATTTAATTTTTCTTGCACAGCTGTCACTCTAAAGATCATCACCATACCAAATTTTTCTTCAGTTTTCATCATTTTCTCCAGCCTCAGATATCACAGTAATAGTGAAACTGAGTGAATTTTCTGATAATACTGTGAAGGAACTGGGGTAGATGGACTCGAGAGCCACCAGCACATTGTGCTGTTCTTCGCCCTAATCTGTCATCGTGGCCCTCGCTGCTACCCATGGGTCACATTATACCAGGAAGTGCACTGAAACCACAACCACACTGGCTGCCAGGCGGACCAACCTTTTTATTTTAGCTCACACTTTCAGAGGTTCAGTCCAAGGTTGACTAGCTCTGGGTCCAAGTGAGGCAGAACCTCATGGCAGAAGGGTGTGGCATAGGAAAGCAGCTCAGGACATGACAGCCAGGAAGCAGAGAGAGAGCTCTACTTACTAGGGACAAAGGCATGCCCCTGGTGACCTATGTCCTCTTGCCATACCCTACCTGACTGTAGTTGCCACCCAGTTTATACATTCATGGTACTCATCCACCAATTAGCATTCACAATCTAATCATTTTACCTCTAAGCATTCTTGCATTGTCTTAACACATCAGCTTTTGGGGGATATCTCATATCCAAACCATAACACTCTCCAACCCCATGACATTTCCCCCCGCAACACTTTTTGGTAAAAGATGAGCAGGTCTTTTAATGTTTAGCATTTAACTTGCTTTAGACAACTTGTGTCATGGAAGAAACATTTATATAAACCAAGGGCAAAGCTATAAGGAGGATGACGAAGGAACATTTTCCTATGTATCATTAAAGTCTGCCTTAGGATCATCTTCTGGCATTCAGAGTAGGTCTCTATGCAAAGAAAGTTTCCACAGAGTTCCCCCAAAAGAAGGTTCTCTAAGAGACAATGCTGCAGCTATTGAATGTCCCTTTGTCTGTGTGGCTACGAGAATGCATGAGGTAAATCTACTCAGAGCCCCGATCCACCAGGGAGCAGCTGCTGGGTCTGAGTACATCACAGCATCTGCCCTTGTTCCCCACAGGTGGCTCCCAGTCCATCTATGATCAGTACAGCAATACTGAAGTAGGCCCATTGATGGGGGACATGGACTCTCATGCTCCAGTGTCTGTGGTGAAACTTTCTTAGATACAAGGTGAATTGGGACACTTTCACCCGTTTCTCTTCCTCTCTTCTTCACTCAGGGCCAGGCTTGAATGTTGGTTAGATACCTTTCCCAGTCTCTTCTGACTCCTTTCCATTTTCTATCCTAAGTATTTCCCCTAATAAAAATCTTTTAGTTTTAATTCTGTCTTTTTTGTTTACGAATCCTTTTTTTACTTTGAAAACATTTCACACTTATGGGAAAATGGCAAGAGTTGCACATTGAACTCCCACATAACGTTTTTTCATATGCTTAATTATTCCTATGTTGGCATCTGCTTCTAGGAGGACCCTGCCCCAAATACCACAATTCCAGAAAGCAGAGCTTTTGTCTTTTTTGACCACACTTTTATTAACTTCTCCCTTTTTATTTCTCCCCTTTCTGTATAATTTTAAGAAAATAGTACACGATTATCCCAGAAGATGATCTTGAAATAGTGTGAAGAGCCAGTCAAGCTCAGCAGTAAAGTGTACATATAACTTTCTTATAGGTCCTATAACTCTTGAAGAGTTTATTCTTTGTTCTTAGACTATAATCTGAAACTTTAAAACCACATTGATAGATAGATAGATAGATAGATATAGATATAGATATATGTATCTCTTTCTGTTTAGTTGTTAAACTTTCCTCCAAAATAGCTTTTAAATGGCTTTTATAAAGCTTTTAAGACTTTGGAACAGGTAAAAGATGTGCTTTGTTTACTTGTATAATCCCTACTAAAAGCAACACAAATGTATTTTGAGGTTATAATTTTTTAAATGATACTTGAAATACAACTTTATTCTGACTCTGAATGAAAGGAAATGGGAATAGTAGTTGAACAGAGCGTTGTGATGTGACTGTAGCTGTCTTATATTTGCAACTTGAGAAGCAGACACCTGCGTTCCAATGCAGCTCAGTACGTGGGTACAAAAAATTAAGTTAATGTTTTAACTTCCACAATCATTCCAAAGCCTGTTCATCTTCTTCAGCATGCCGAACAGGAGGCACGCGTTCAGTTCATCTGGATAGTAAGTAGCACACAAACTGCCCTACTGACATCACGGGCGTTATTGAACTTATGATTAACCTAGATTTCATTTGGGAGAAGAAAATAATAGCTTTTGTTCTCACTTTACTGTGTTTAACATCCACTTCATAGTCACACAACACAACGGGGGATAGTTTTGTACACTTTTATGAGATCTCTATCAAATTTTTTAAGCAACTCTCAGTATTACATTAAACTTTATAATGGTACATTGGACTTGGATATATCAGCGATCTCTGCATCCACCAAATTTCTCCCAAGCAACTCTACCCTATATGTCTAACTTAATAGATCCTCTGCTAGTGTGGAATGTAAGGGGTAGACTTCCATACTCAAGGTGGCTATATCCTTTTCAAATTCACTTGTTCAGGGATGGTGGTGATTTTCCAGTATCACCACCAACAAATACAAGTTAGAAGCGGCTTGGGGCTCTCTTTGGACAGCCATTGTGACTTTCCTTTCAGAAATGTTTCTGTGCCCTTCTGACTGAGGCTCTGAAGTCATCATTTTCACGTATTCCTTTACCAGATGCTGAATTAAAGAACTTGGCAATGCAAAATAAAATTTATATAAAATTTGTTAAATTAAAAAAATATATACCTTAAAAGTGATAATGGAAAGCCAATCTCATTCTTTCAATAAAAATGATTTAAAACACATCAAAAACTTGCTCTTTTACATTGCAAGGGTGAAGATGTCTGGTCTTATTTTCTTGAGTTTAGTTCTTTAATTAATTTACCCTGGTGATTTTCTGGAACACTTTTCTGCTTTTACTTTAATCCAATTTAGATTCTGTATTCAATCTTTACAGTGATATCTTCCTAAATCTGTTTGAGCTGCATTTGTCACAGCTGTTATCAATTTGATCTCATCATTTTATGAGTTAACAATTAAATTTAAAATCATGCTCTTTGTACATTACATTGTTGACATTTCAGAAGCAATTTTATTTTCTTGTAAATAACTAGTTTTGCAACAATGTTTTACTGTCTATTTGAGACACCACTGTGTTTCAAAAATTCTTAGAAAGAGCAGAACGAAAGTTGGATTAACATCAAAGTGATTGAATTAATCACAAAATTAATGCCTAAGGTATTGCTTTAAAAATTCATGACCAGGCAAAATATGAGGTATAGAGGAAGGAATCTAGTGAAGCACTTGTGTTGCTATGGGGACAGAATTTGTAGGTGACCTTAAAAAGAGAATTAATTTATTTGCATGTTTCTTTTGTGCAGCTTCATTCTGTTTGTACATGGTCAAAGGTTATGTGTTTGATGAAAAATGGCAGATTAAAAATAATTATTCTAGTATTTATAATAGATGGATCAGATAAAAAATTGCACTGGTGATTTGATTTATACTCCAAACAAGTCACCTAACATAAATTGTATATGTACGTGTGTGTGTGTGTGTGCGTGCACACTATTTTTTAAATTGTTCAAACAAATTGCAGACCCCAGTTTCCTATAGTCATGGTCCAGGTTATTAACCTAAACCATCCGCCTTGATGACCATACCCCTCTGCAATGCCTCTCTCTCTCTCTCTCTCTCTCTCTCTCTCTCTCTCTCTCTCTCTCTCTCTCTCTCTCTCACACACACACACACACACACACAATTGATGGAAAAATGTTTTTGATGTTTTTACTAAAAACATACAGAAGTTAATAAAAGTCAAAGAATTACTTGGTTAAGACAGAAGGAATCATAAAAACCCAGAGAGGCAAATTGATCATCAAAGTTGCTCTTTCCTGAAGAGAATTTGTCAACTTAAGTTTTGATGTAGATATCCCCAAAAGATGAAGGAGAAAGAAATCAAATTCTAGAATCCAGATATGGAACCTAACAGAAGACTTTCTTTACATTAAACAGCAGTCCACAAATAACTGTACACAGAGCAAGAGTAACCTGAAAATAGGACTTGACTTCCATCCAGCTCCAAGTCCTAAGGCTGCCTTGCAATTGAGTATAGAAGGACAAATGATTTTGGAAAACTGGTGGCCACTGATCTGTCCTTGCAAAGATTTTCAGGCCAGTTTGTATTGACTGATGATTTCAGAAATCCTCAAGTACAAGTTCATTTACTATGGTCACAAACTAACAGTGACCCAGATGGAGACACAACTCCAGAACTTCTCTGCAGTAATACACCTTCACTCTAGGATTCAAATTATTATTAAAAATATTTTTTCAAGACCATGGAATGACACTGATCAAAGATAACACTTGTTTCGCTTTGCTGGAAAATGTCTTGATTTTGTCATCAGTCTTGAAATGTATTTGTTCCCTGGTTTAGAATTTTGGATTTTTACCTATTTACTTCCAACTGATTTATTGAATTATTGGACTGTCTTCTGACTTGTTGCTGGCAAATTAGACTGTGAACTAATGACAGCCTCTTTGAAAGTAATCTCTTTTTCAAATATTTGGTTTTGTTTTGTAATTAGAATTCTACATTTTCACCATAACATAGATTCCTTTTCCTCTGCCTTGCTCTGGATGTCTTGGGATTTTTGAATCTATACTTCACATTTTCATCAATTTTGGAAATAACTCAGCAATTGTTCCTTCAACCATTGCTTCTGCTCTTTCTACTCTTTCCTTATATTCTGGAACTCTGATTAAATAGATGTTGGACCTCATCTTTCATTTCTCTTAAATTTGCGTGCATGTATTTTCAATTTTATGTCCCTCTGCCCTTTGTTCTTTTTAATCCATTCTTATTTATCTTCCTGTTCATTGATTCTTTATTAAACTCTGTCTAATGTGTTGTCAAACATCATCACTGAGTTTTCAGTGCCAGTTATTGTGTTAAAAATGTCTAAATACTTTAGTACTTTTAAGTTCCATTAGATCATTTTTAGCGTCTTCTTATGTACACATTTTCAAGTTTGTATTTCCTCAGCATTTTAAGCATAGCTGATTTATGATCTGTTCATCTACTTTCTTTTTCTTTTCTTTTTTTTTTTTTTTTTTTTTTGAGGTACTGGGGATCGAACTCAGGGCCTTGTGCTTGCGAGGCAAGCACTCTACCAGCTGAGCTATCTCCCCAGCCCCCTGTTCATCTACTTTCATTACCATAAATGTGGTTCTGTCTTTGATTTCTGTTGATACTTGCTTGAGGTACAAGGTTTTCATATGTCCTTCAGCTTTACTTAACTCCTTGTCTTTGAAAATATTTATTTTTAATGGTCTCTGAGGCATAGTATGAAGACTTATTCCTCTAGAAAGAATTTTTTTTTTCTCTTCTCATAAGGTCACTGGGGCCAATTCTACTCTGGGATCACTTTAAAATTTTTTTAATTTTTATTTGTTCTAATTAGTTGTACATAACAGTAGAATGTATTTATACATTTTGATAGATCATACATAAATATAGTGTAATCTCTCATTTTCTGATTTTACATATTGCAGGATCACATCGGTCATGCAGTCAGACATGTACATGAGGTAATAATATCTGTTTCACCCTATTACCATTCCACTTTTTGAGGGATTCTTTACTTATGACCAAATCTTTATGATTTGTGGATGCAAATCTGCCTGACAACTGGCCTACAGTCATTTCTTCTTCAGTGTTATTGATTTTCTCCTCTGCCATGCATGCAACTTCCCCTATTACTGTACAAAGCTGTCAAACTTGGAGTTTAATTTTTCCACATTTGGTAAATGCCACAGGAACAAAAGTAGTTTCAATGTCCAGTTCATTTAAGAGTTCCTGTTTTTCCTTAGAATTTAAACTGCTAACCTCTGTCTCCTCATTCTTTTATGCTCTTGAGGAGATTCTAAAAAATAAGTTTTATCCAGTATTTTTAGCTTTTCTTCAACAAGAGATCAGTTTGATGATTTATTTCACTGTATTCTCTGAAATGAGACATCTTACTCTGAATTTTTATTATAGTTCTAAAAAAGAAATCTCTCCTTTTCCACCTGAATAGTCTTATTTAAATTCATTTATTCTCTTCAGTTTAGTTTCAGAATCCTAATAAACTAAAAAGAATACTAGTCTATTCTTAATAAGTGGGGTTCTGGTACTTTTCTGGTGGTATACGTTTTTAATTTTGCTTTTATTATTATTTTTTTGCTTATATTTGACAGATTTATTTAGAATCTTGCTACTGAAAACCCCATTGTCAAGTCCATTTGAGTTATCACAGGAATCTACAGATTTTCTGTTAGTTGGACAATCAAGATTTTTCTTTTATTTGAAGCAAATCATTATTTAATCAGCAGATGATACCAGAAATATCACGTTATCAATTTGTAGTATAGTTTGTGCTAAGGATGAGACATAATTTCTTTCACTAGGTGAAAGAATTTGGAACATATGTGGCCCTCTCCTAACCATCAGATTTTCTCTTCTACTTTTTTCATTTTTTGGGGGGTAGGTAGGAATTGAACCCAAGGTCACTTAACCACTGAGCCACATCCTAGCCCTATGTATGAATGTATGCATGTATTTGTTTATTTAATTTTAAAACAAGATCTCACTAGGTTGCTTACAGTCTTGCTAAGTGTCTGAGGTTGACTTCGAACCTGCAATCCTCCTGCTTCAGCATCCTGAGTCACTAAGATTACAGGTGTGAGCCACCACGCCCATCTTCTCTTCCATTTAAACAGCAAATCAATCACCTTTGGATGAAGGAGTCAGGGTCTCTCTCCATCATGTCAACACACTGTCATGAAAATTTTAAATTTAAATGCGGTTTGGGTTTGCAATTCATTGAGCCACCCTGGAGAGCCAGTTCTAAGTAATAAAGTGCACAGTTGTTGGAGTTCAGGATTCAGTTTCAGCTCCATCACTTTCTACCATTATCTGAGCCTTAATAGTTTCATCCAGAAAAGAGAAGTGAATATTTAAGTTGACCAGCTCAGAGTTTGTTAAATTTCACCTAACTGTCCTAGACTCCATGAATTGGAATCCCAGGAAGTGAGCCCTAGGGGAAGTGAAATTCATACACATACATACACATTTCTACACTTTTATGAAGTCCTTTTAGGTCCAAGAGCACAGATAGCCTGTTTTTTTCACTTAATCCTCACCATGAATTAGAAGGTAGATATCAGTACCCCCATTTCCCTGATAAGAAACTTGAATGTAAGAGAAGTTAAATAATTTGTCCTAAGAAGCAGCTAGAGAGAAAAAGAGTCAGGACTCAGAGTCATTTTCTGTTTCTCTGTGCAGTCTCTTCTCACTATGCCAGAAGCATATACCACATGTTAAGCTGTGGGTGGATCAAGAAAGACTACAATAAGGGAAGAAAGGCTATTAAAAGATAATTATCAATAATATTATCAAAATTACATTTCCAAACACATCGGGATAGAATAATATACTTCACTAAAATGCATATTCTTACCTGTGTATTGATTTTACTTAGCAGTTACAAAACAAAATAACCTCCACAAATCATAAAACTATTAAAGCCATCCCTTAAAAGCACAACATGCACAACGTTACACGGCTTAAATTATGTACCTGTTGACTATTGAATGTAACTCAAACTTCTAATTTTACAAATAGGAGCCAATTTTGATCTGACATTGCCTGGCTCTGATCCTCATTTCTATTCATATAAGTTGCTATAGGCATACCAAGCATCTTGTGTCTTTTAAATAATTCTATGCTGGTGTATGCCTCTGTTACTTCTGCTTGGAATGCACTTCCTAAACATTGCTTCACAGTCCCTCATCCTACTGACACTCTCCATTTCCTGTCCAGTGAACTTCTGTTCTTAATTTGAAGCTGTCCAAGTGTTACCTTAGCTGGGAGAACTTCTCTATGTAGACACAATTTCCCAAGCCTCAATTCTCAGCTGGTACCACTTTTTCACTTCAGTGAAACTTTAGCTGATTGAAATTATTTCTTTGCACGTTTGTGTTCCCCACTGGATACTAGGTTTTTGAATGTAGAGTGCCTTATTCATATCTGTATACCCAGTGCTTGGCACTGCATAAATGCTTACATTAATTATTTAAAAATATGAAATGTATACACAAGAGTCTGTTCTTTCATGTGATTAGAGCTTTAAAAGTTTGAATCTCTTTCATTTGTTCTTCTCCTCCTTCCTATACCTTCATTCCATGCCTACAGCTGCAGAGGTGATAGCTCATTTTCTACCTTGGTCCCTGCATGGGAATAGAGATTTTTCCAAGGAAATAAATTGTTGAGACTGCTGTTGTGGAAGGTGATATAAATCAGATTCTAAAAGAAGTGTGCATGTACTTAGCAGATGGAAGACATTGCACTGTGTTTACAAAAGCATACTGTGTCTAGATTCCCTCTACAGAGGCATCCAGGTTGTGAGTAAGGGAACAAGATGCTGTGGCACAGTGTGCTAGCACACAATCCTAAAAAGAGTAGGAGAAGGCTTTGGTGAGTGAGGATCCAGCACTGCCTATGGAAGGAGTCTGGATTTCCTAAGATTGGTTTCATAAGCAGGTATATGTATAGAGCAAAGATTCAAGAGCACCCTTACATTTCAATATAATCATCATGGATCATCCAGTTCTCCTGTCTTGATTTGGCATTTCCAAGAAACTCTCTTTAAAACTTATTCATTTTCCTAAACAGACTTCCCTCTAGGGACATCTACTGACCATTGACAGGAGCATTAAATGAAATCATTGGTAAAAAAGCCTAAAGCTCAATGTTTGACATGTAGCTTGCTCAAAACAAATGGTAGCTGAATCTGAATCACTGTAAATTAGCAAATTGATCCTCTGGTTTACAAATCAGCCTAGGGAGAACTTGAGCGTGACTTTAATGAGGCAACCTGCCAGGCTATGGAACAGAAAAAGGTATGAGATCATAGCCACAGAGAATGGACCTGCAGCTCAGCCTACACAGCCTCCCCTAACATGGCAATGCAGGGCATCAAGTGATAAGGATTAAACTTGATTCTGTACACTACCCTTTAGCTCATGGCAAGACCTCCATAAGAAACTTCTGGTATCCTGGGAAAACAAGTCCTTTTCTTGCCCTCTGCTTGTGTTTTATTATAATCTCTTTGTCACCCTCTAAGGGATATTGGGAGCATGTGCTCTAAATAAGAAAATTTGGAGCAATGATAGTGAAGTGTCAAGGAATAAAACACAAAAATCATAGAGGCTAAAAAGAACTGAAGGTGAATTGCCCAGTCTAACCCTTAAACCTCTCCCACTATTAATGAAATACAAAAGACTACTTAACACTGTAGTTGTATGGTTCCTGCTAGGATTATTTCAGGTATTTAAGTCCATAGAATGCTTCATGTTTTCATATTTCCCTTTTTCAATAACTGTGAAGATTCTGAAGTTTGGTCAAACACCCTTGCCATCCATTTACATCATAAAGCTTAAGAAACAAAGAATACTATGTTAGTCATATGTATCCTGAATACCTTCAAATTCTCTAGCTTTCTGAAGGCTATCTTGTTTGACAACTACAAGAAATAATGCAAGTTTCCAACTTAAATAACCTGGAAAAATTCAAGACTATCAACATTTCTTCAGGTACCCAAGAGGGGCTGACACAGGCTTAAAGTTGCCTTCAGCTTCCATCATGGCGAGCTTCCCACCAGCACTTCATCATGGATGTTCCCTGATCCATCTTTGCCTTGCCCCTCTGTCCTGAATGGAAATGAAAACTCCTCTCTTTCACTCCTCTCAGAGCAGTGCTGAGCTAAGTCAATGCTAATGTGGTGATAGATTGCCCTGAAGATTTGAGGGCAACAGAGGTAATTTCTTCTTTAGTCCTGAAACAACTAAAAATTAAAAACCAGTGATGCCTATTCTAAAAGTTTCTCCCCTTCCAATTGGAGTTAAACTTCTCTTTTCTTGGCCCTTATCTGTAACTTCATTTCTTAGCCAGTTTGCCACATTGAATAGATGATACATAGGAAAATAGATAGATAGTCTACTGTGCCTTTTCCCTGGGAGAGATTCCAGTGGTGACAACAGTAGCTACCAGGTCATCATAAGAGGAAATGCTGAGGTTATGCTTGATCACAGGAGAGTGTAGAAGAGAGAAGAGCAAGGTATTTAACTCTGATTTTACGAATAATGAGAAATGCCTCAGGAAACTACCTGGAAAGCTTGGTCTGTACTGATTGGTATTTAGGAACCTGGTTTGTACCTAAAAGTTATAAAGGAAAGAGCCTAAATGGAATCATTCGTGGTCTGAGAGCAGAGACAGAGGGCTGCAGAATCTCCTGAGAAGGCTACAGGTGGCCAACACAGCATCACCTGTGATAGGAGAGCATCAGGTGAGAGAGTTTCCGAAGAAGTAAATTGTCCAGATTGCTGTTGTGTAATGGAGAGTAATGGAGGCTTCTGAAGACCCCATGTAAGTGCCCCATGAGAGACAGAGAAAGGGAGAGACAATGAGAAGACAAAGAGAGGAAGCAATGGCAGAGAGAAGGAAGGGTTCCCTCAGTGTCCACAAATGTTAGAGCAACGCTACCAGTCAAGTAAAAAACTTGACTGCCTCTTCCCTCTTCTCTTATCCTCTTCTTGAACTTTGAAACCTCCAGAAACAGCCTGTGGAGTACAAAAGGGGAGAACAGTAACAGATCTTGATAGTTGACCAAGCTGTTTCCCAATGCACATCTCCAAGCCTAAATCAAGCTCAAGATGAAAGATGATAGGAAAGAAGTTATGATTTACACCAGAGAATAAGACTTTCTTATTAGTCTGGACCAAACTGGGTATTTTATATGAAAAGGGAATATTCAGTTATATGTGAGAGTGATGGGTAAAGTTAGTTTATGCTTTTGAGATTCATCCAGAGGCAAGAAAATGATTGACAAAACATGTTGGAAGGCAGAAGCTCAGAACAACAGAAAAGGCTAATTTATATTTCCACCATTATTGAGTACAGATCACACAGTTCTGCCTCTACCTTCATCTATGCTTCTGTCTCTATCTCACTCTTTCCTGCTGTGCCCTTCTCCCCCATGTCTTAGGTTCTGTATTGTAGAAAAGCACAGGGCTTTCCTTTTTGTAACTTGTGTATTTACTTCTGTTTTTAAAAGAGCTCCTGCTTCCCTCTTACATGAACAGCCATAGTTGTTTTCTCCTCACAGATTCTTCACTTTTCACCCTTTTGTTTCTCCCTGCTACATGTCTACTAAATCCTTCATGGGTGGGTATGTACACTGGATTCCTGGAGACATTTCTTCATGACCCCTAATCTAAATCTTTATAAACTTTGATGTATGTTCTGATTGTGATATAGGCCTCAGAGTGTGTCTGCTCACTGGGACCCTACAAACAAAGATGAATTGGGCTCTTACCGTGGCCAAGCACTTAATGCAAGCTCATAAAGTAATGCCCAACCCGTTTTCTCTTACAACACATTCCGAATCTCAGGGTTTGGTAGAAATTCTCTAAAATACAGTCCAACAGAAACATGGCATTGCTGTTCTCTTTGCCTGTGTCCTTGGAAATCGTGCTGAATGTCACAGTTGCTATTTTCAAAATTTTATGGATCATCCATCTTTGCAGAGTACTTAGCTGGCTTTCTTCTGCCTTCTAAGCCAGACAAACCCTTCTGAGCCTGCTGGGAACAGTGACCGTCTTTTTTATTTATCCTGCTTTTCCTGTAATGGTCAACTTCTTTCCTGGCCTATTTCTTCTAATTAGTCCTCGGCAGGTCTCTCAGTTAACACAGGCCTCATTCTTCTTCTTAGTGCTTTGTTGTGTTTTAGCCTTTGGAATATTCATGTCCATGCGTAATTGGCTGCTGCATGCCTGTGGCCATTTTACCAGGAATTGTCTCCCTTTATTGTGACAGAGAGGCTCATTCAGAACAAATATTTGATTTAAAACAAAGGTTGCAAATAGGCAGGCAGGAACCAGAGATATCTTTTGTTTCACTCACACAGTAATTACATATAGTTTTCAAATTTTTGAATGCATGAGAATACTATTCATTCTCTAATTTGCCTCCATTTCCACCATTCCTTGGTTTGTTTCATTTGTTTATATTACCTGCCTGTCTTCTATAGCATTTGAATTTGTAAATGCCGGAGTAAAGTCTTTATTAACTTTGTCTGTGCTGGACATAATAATTTTTCCCTAAAGTTGTTTGTGTCCTAATTCCCAGAACCTATGAACTTGTCACCATACTTGGTATAAGGCTCTTCACAGATGTGCTTATAAAAGGGCTTGAGATGGGCAGATTGCCCTGGCTTATCTAGGGAGGCCCAACACAATTACAAGGAATCTTATAAAAAGGAGACAAGAGAATCCAAAATCAGAAAAAAGAAAAAAAAGAAAAGAAAAAAGATGTAACAATAGAAACAGCCATGGAGTGATGTGCCTTAAAGAGGGAGGAAGGATTTACAGGCCTGGAATATAGGTGACCTACAGAAAATGGAAAAGACAGGAAGGAATGTGTGCTTGACAACAATTTGATTTTGGTCCCGTAAGACTTACTTCAAACTTTGAACTCAGAAGCTATAAGATAATGAATTTGTGTTGTTTTGGTCACTAATTTTGTGGTAATTTGTTACAATAGCAATAGGAAATATATTCATTATCTGGGAGATAGAAAACAACCACCTCATGTATGCCAGCATCTTTCCCACTTGGTCCTGATGGTCATGCTGGTGTAACTATAGAAACAAAAGAACTGATTCTGTGGAGTGAGACTCAATAGTTAGGAAGTTGCCTCTTATCTAAAAAAAAAAAAAAAAAAAAAAGACCATATTTTTTTCTTTCCACCTTGATTAAATAATAATTCAGTAAAGCAATGATTTTCACAGACTTTAGACTTTGTGCCTTTAACATTTTTTCATCTAGTTACTAGCCAGAAATGGACTAGCCTTTTGACATTCACTATCTAGCTGTTTTCCTGGGTATCCACCTTATCTTACATTTGGACAGATGATTGCTTCATCTCTTTTTGACCTTCCATCTCTCATGTTATTTCTTGGACGTCCCTCCCAGTGTTAGCAACAAGGACACTCTGCTGCCTTCATGCATCTCACTCATTCTTGCTTGTGACAACTAAAGGAACCCAGTTTTCAGTGACTGAGATGAGGGCTCGGAAGAAGCTCCCAATGGCCATTTAAAAAAAAGTTGCTTTATGTGTTAGTAATGATAGCAATCAGGTTTAAAAAAGGAGGTACACTGGCAGGCAGGTTTTGTGTTTTAACTTCCTCAACATTGCCAAAGAAGGTATCTTTGCATTGATTCTTCCCTCATTTCTTTCAACTGCCAATGGTGAACTGTAATTTGATTTGGCATATGGCAGGAAAGCCATGAGACAACAGAGACAAGTACAGTCTGGATTTTCTTCTACATTTGCAGATCAACAACAGTGGGCCTGGATTTCAAGGGAGACAGTGGTAACAGATGCCATCCCTGGAGGATCTCCAAGTCAACCAGGTGTAATGGCTAAAAAAGAGAAATGAAATAGAAGTGTAGGATGAAGCACCTGTTGGTGTGACTCCTGTTGTTGTTGGCTGCTAAAGAGTTTAATTTGAAATAGTCAACAGAGGGACATAAAAACTGGGTCATTTCCCACAGTCAGGTATTTAAAGCATGTAGGAAGCAGACTGTGTGAATTCAGATGAACATTTATCATTTGGTTTCATTATGAGAAAAAATATGTTGACTTATCTTGGGTTCTTATACAGCACAGATGCAGGCAATCAACTTCTTTCCTCTTTGCTTTCCATCATATAGACTAGGTCTGACCAAACAATGGAATGTCATAGAGCAAGGACCCTAAACCAGAAGCCTCAGCCAAGTCAAATCTGGGATGTTTTATGTCAGGTAGCTTAGTCTTTAAAAATACATGATTTCCACGTGGTAAGGCAAATGCAGTACACACAATTCCCTCCTTTTGTAGCAAGCTGTTTTGTTGTTTATATTATCCATCTATGATATACAAAACAATGTTTCCCCAGATATGTTCATGTGACTGTATTACTTTACATGGTAAAAGAGTGTTTGCTGATATAATTAAGTTAAGGAATTTGACAAAGAGAAATTATTCCAAATTTTCCTAGTGAGCCCAATCATAAGGACACTTATAAATGAGAGAGGTGAAAGAAGGGAACAGGACACAGCAAAGGACAACAGAGTGAAGAGACAACTGCAGTTTGGGAAAAATATTTGCAAGTCATATATCTTATAAAGGATTAATATCCAAAATAGATAAGAAACTAAAAAAAGCTCTATGAAAAGAATACAAATAATTCAATTAAGAAACGATCAAGGTACCTGAACAAACATTTCTGAAAAGGAAACATGAATAGAAAAGATAAATGAAAAAACTCTCAGCATTGCAAATAATAAGAAAGGCTCAAATTAAAACTAAAATAGACATCACTTCACACTTGCTACAATGACATTATCAAAAGGATGAAAGATAAAGTGTATTGATGAGGATATGGAGAATAATGAACACTGGTATATTGTTGGTGGGAAAGCAAATTAAAATAGCTATTATGAGGTTCAATGTGGAGGCTTCTCAAAAAACTAAAGGTAGAATTGCTATATAATCCAGCAATCTCACTTCTGGGTATTTACCCCAAATATTTGAAATCAGTATTTTGAGTAGACGTCTGCACACCCATGTTCAATGCAGCATTACTAACAAGAGCCAAGATATGGAATCAACTTAAGTCTCCATCAGTGGATGAACCAATAAATAAACTGGTATATATGCTCTATATAGCCTCAAAAACGGGGGAAAATTCATCATTTGTGACGACATGGATAGAAATGGAAAACATTATGTTAAGTGAAATAAATCAAACACAAATGGTTTGGGGATGTAGCTCAGGGGTAGAACACTTGCCCAGCATGTGAAAAACCCTGGGTTCACTCTCCAGGACATTAAGAAAACACACACTAACAAGTGAAAGATAAATACCACATGTTCTTACTTATATGTGAAATCAAAAACAATTTAAGTCATAGAAGATGTGAATAGAATGGTGATTGCCAAGGCTGGGAGGTGGGGAAATGGGAAGATGTTGGTCAAAGGTACAAATCTGAAACAGGAGCAATAAGTTTATTTATATTTTTAGATCAATTGCACAGAGTGGTGTATATAGGCAATAACTGAGCACTGTACAGTTCAGTTTCACTCAGTGAGTAAATTTCAAGTGTTCTAATGAAAAATGTTAAATATTTGAGGTGATGGATATGAGCTTGATTTAATCTTCCACATTGTACTAAAAAATTATAACATTGCCTTTTAGCCTGTAAATATATTCAACTAAAATGGCCAATATATGATAAATACTTTTCAAGTAAAGATAAAGAGAGCATTTAGTCAGTTTTTTTTTTTTTTTTCTGCTGTGACTAAAAGACCTGACAAGAACAATTATAAAAGAAGAAAAGTTTATTTGTTGCTCATGGTTTTAGAGGTCTCAGTCCCTAGACGGCCCAACTGCATTGCTTTGGGCCCAAAGTGAGGCAGAACATCAAGGTGGAAGTGTGTGGCAGAGGAAAACAGCTGGCATGTCACCACAGACAAAATACATACCCCAAAGGCATGTCCCCAGTGGTCCACCTGCTCCAGTTACACCCTACCTGCTTTTAGTAATCACCCACTGAATTCTACCTATGGATTAATGCATGCCTTAGGTTAAGGGTCTCATAATCCAATCATTTTACCTCTAAGCTTTCTTGCATTGCCCCACACATGAGCTTTTGGGGACACGTCATATGTAAACCATAACAAAGGACTTGGAAATTTTTAAAAAATTCTATTGATAAAAATGCCGCCTATCATGATTAGATAAGAATGAGCTGTATGATAATAAGTTATTCAACTCCCTGAACTGTATACATAAAATCAATGTTGTAAGTAAATCACATCTTGGCGAAACTGATTTTTTTAAAGAGAAAAGAAAGAGGAGGGCAGGGAATCAGAGTCAGAAAGAGATAGGGTCATAACACTGCTGACTTTGAAGATGGAGGAAGAGGTCACAAGTCAAGGTATGCAGACATTCTTGCCTAGAATCTCCAGAAGGAAATCAGCCCTGCTGGTGCTTGATTTTAGCTCACTGAGAACTTTAAGATAGGTGTGCATTGTTCCAAGCCACTAAGTTTGTGGAATAGCACCAATAAGAAATGCACTAACCCTTAAGTTTTTGAGTTTGATAAAATAGAGAACTATAGAAAGTCAGCCCAGTAACAAAGGATAACATTGATTTCTGTGTATCAATCCATTTACTCCTCAAAGCAATTTTATGAAGTTTGTATTTCTCAGATGGCAATTGATGACCAGAAAGAATCAATAAATCACTCAAAGTCAGGGGTCAATGGTTGTTGGCCTGTAAACCTCATGACTGGGTATACTGTCTCCATTTTAGTGAGCATGAGAAGACTGGGCAGGTTCAAGTCATCTGACTCCAACTTGATGAATTACTCAGCCTTTCTGAGCCTCAGATTCCTCATCTATAGTTCAAGGGAGTTAGAATAAACTAAAGCTTTTAGAGAGAATGATCGCCACCAAACGAAAACTGTATGGGACTCCATTATTAAAACAAATGAATGAACCAGAATAAGGGATGCAGGATCAGGCTCTCCCAGGTTGAATCCCTGGGCCATCTCATCAGTTCCATGGCCTGTGGAGAAGCACAGATCTATGTGTTTCTGAGGTCTTTTCTAATGTGAGATTTTACATGTGACATCTTAGAAGTTGTATGATTTAGGAAGTCAAATGAAGTAGCAACTTAAGTAATATGGACCCCTTAGCCTGGTGAGACAAAGAGTATGGGTCACTTTGTTTTTATTTCATTTCATATTTAAATTTTTAGACTTGTTCATGGGCTTTTGGAAACCTTGGCATGTTGGGGCATCTAGTCCCAGACATTCTGTACTGTTGTCTTCCTGGATTCTACAGGGGAAAATCTCCAGAGTAAAGGCAGAAAAAGAAGCATCCAATATTGGAAGCTAATGCATTATAAACTCTGGTTTGGTTCCTACCTTCACAGGAGAATGCAGATTTGCTTAATGGCATTTTCTTTACACAATTCTTTCATTCTTCATACTATTTATGACATCCAGCTAACTGTTCTGTCTGATAAATGACCTAAAGTAACTCATCTATGCTAACACACATTTGTTTTAACCATTGACAGAGACCCACACGTGATGAAACTGAAAGGGACATGGGAAGTGATCAAGGCCATATCCACTTTTGCTTTGCTTACATCTGTTCTTCCCATTTTGTTCCAGGAAATGTCATAAAACTGCTCTTAAGGCACTTAACAAAGAGGCAGGCTTCAAATATCAAGTTTCCAAGGCAACTTAGGCTACTGGTATAATAGATGGTAGTTTTAGAAAGCTGTCAAAGTAAAACTAATTCCTTATTTTCTTTAAATTATCCTCATGCAGGCATTCATTTTTCCACTCTTCTATGAATTTGGTGAATGAACAAGAAGGGGTCAGAAGTCTATGAAAAGAACTACCCTAAAGTACATAGGCTTGGAGATTTGAACAAGTGAGTGAAGGCATTTTCTGAGAACTGGAAACTAAAGTGTTTATGAAGTACAGGAGAGAGCTTAAGGCTGTAAGAAGACAAGAAGCCAGATTCACAAGAGTCTTGTAAACCATGCAAGGAAGTTTAGATCATAATCTATATGGATGAGACACATTCAAGAATTTTGAGAATAGTAGTGATGAGATTTGTGACTTAGAATGATAAATCCTGTAACAGTACAAGCTACCAAATGGAAAAATTGGCATGGCTAAAAGAAGAGTCATAATTATAAAGATGCTGTAACTTATTCAGATGAGATGCAAAGAGAGCCTGAACTGGGGCAGTGCAATTAGAAATGGAGAGGCAGGAGGTATTCTCAATGTATTTAAGTCATAGAATTCATAGAACTTGGTAATGGATAAAATATGAAAGGTAAGGGATTGAAAAGACTCCAAGATACTTCTTGGATTCTGATTTGAGATACTGGATGCTCAATCACAGAAGCAGAGAATCTGATTTAAAGAGTGATTTTATTGAGGATGACAAGTTCTGTTTTACACCCGTTGATTTTGAAACATCTGCAAGGTATCTAACAAAAGAAACTCATTCAATTCTTAGATCCTGGAATCCAGAAATTAATTTTTTGTCAAAAACTTCAAGTTTTAAATTCATCAACTTGGAATAGGTTTTCCCATGAGCATAGATGTGATGTTCCGGTTTCCAGAAGCCCTTAAAAATAAAGCTGAAAATACGGAACATTATCTTTTATGAACATGGGACCCATTGTAAGTATTTTTTAATTGGAATGATGAAACAGGATGGTTATAGTGAAAAGGGTCAAGGATTTTAAATAAAGTAATTTTGTCAGTAGCATAGTTGATAAACATTGATATTCCTCTTTAAAAAAAAACTTGTTTTCTTAAATGACAAAAACTTGATAAAGAGTTGCCTCAGGATTAGTCAGTAACTTCTCTAGGGAATCCTAGGAAAATTGTACTGGGTACCTAAGAGATGCCTAAGCAGGATTGTATTAGTGCTTTTATTGAAAAGAGTGTAACATCTAACAACTGTAAGTAATTCTGTATAAGAGAGGTCTCAGAGGTGCTACTCCAAAAACTACCTTGCACCTGTTTAATTATTACAAGGGAACAACATAATTGGGAATTTTCACGTCACAGAATCTGTTCAATTCTTCATTTCCCCTGTATCAGAAAAACTGTCATTATAAATCAGTATGCAAGTCGAACCATTCACTCTTTTCATTATTGCGTTTTGTATTTGCAACAAAAGCTGTCACTGTGTTAGCTGTGGTTAGGTTCGAAACCATGGATTATTTTAACTGAAAGGCAAGATCTTACACCTAGGAATGCAAAAAAAAAAAAAAATTTGGTAAACCACATTGTTGTTGCTTAATTTGGTCTTGACTCCATCAAAATGCTGCAAGATTTCATTGACTCTATGTGACTAGTTAGTTGGGCTGGAGCAACCATGCAAACTTATTCTAGTCTCTAATGCCTGTCCCTGGAGTCTTCACTAGCATCACTACCATTCTTCCAGTGAACTAGGTTGATAATTTTTTTTTAAGATTACTTCATTCTTGAGTCTACCTCTTATAAGAATTTGCAATGGAGAAAAGCTAGCCTCTTCAACAAATGGTGCTGGGAAAACTGGAATCCATATGCAACAGAATGAAACTAAACCCCTATCTCTCACCCTGCACAAAACTCAACTCACAATGGATCAAGGACCTTGAAATCACACCAGAGACCCTGCATCTTACAGAAGAAAAAGTAGGTCCAAATCTTCACTTTGTTGGCTTAGGATCAGACTTCCTTAATAGGACTTCCATAGCACAAGAAATAAAAGCAAGATTCAATAACTGGGGTAGATTCAAACTAAATAGCTTTCCGTCAGCAAAGGAAATTATCAGCAATGCGAAGAGAGAGCCTACAGAGTGGGAGAATATCTTTGCCTCTCATACTTCAGATAGAGCACTAATTTCCAGAATATATAAAGAACTCAAAAAACTCTAAGAATACAAATAACCCGATCAACAAATGGGCTAAGGAAATGAACAGACACTTCACAGAAGATCTACAAGCAATCAACGGATATATGAAAAAATGTTCAACATCTTTAGTAATTAGAGAAATGCAAATCAAAACTACACTAAGATTCCATCTCACCCCAATTAGAATAGTGATTATCAAGAACACAAGCAACAATAGGTGTTGGAGAGGATGTGGGGAAAAAGGTACACTCATACATTGCTGGTGGGGCTGCAAATTAGTGCAGCCACTCTGGAAAGCAGTGTGGAGATTCCTTAGAAAACTTGGAATGGACCTACCATTTGACCCAGCTATCCCACTCCTTGGCCTATACCCAAAGGACTTAAAATCAGCGTACTACAGAGATACAGCCACATCAATGTTCATAGCTGCTCAATTCACAATAGCCAGACTGTGGAACCAACCTAGATGTCCTTCAATTGATGAATGGATAAAGAAACTGTGGTATATATATACAATGGAATATTACTCAGCCGTAAAGAATAATAAAATTATGGCATTTGCAGGCAAATGGATGAAATTGGAGAATATCATGTTAAGTGAGATAAGCCAATTTCAAAAATCCAAAAGAGGAATGATCTCACTGATAAGCGGATGATGACACTTAATGGGGGGTGGGAGTGGGACAAGAATGGAGGAAGGAGGGACTGTATAGAGGGAAAATAGAGGTGGGAGGGGTGGGGGGGGAAGGAAAAAAATAATGGAATGAATCAAACATCATTACTCTATGTAAATTTATGAATATGCAAATGGTATGCTGTTACTCCATGTACAAACAGACACAACATGTATCCCATTTGTTTACAATAAAAATAAATTAAAAAAAAAGAATTTGGGATAATAAAAAACATAAAGAATAAAATAAAAATCACTTATGCTTTATAGAGATGATTATTGTGAAGGGAACAAGTAAATTAGAATCTTTATTGGCTTAGAATATTGTTTTCTTCCCTTCTTGCTTAGCTAAATACTAGTAATCTTTTGTGTCTTAACTTAAATGCATCTCTCTTCCTCTCCTTACCAACTTTGGCTCCTCTTGCTAGTATTGGTGCATTCTGAGAACTTGCATTCTCAATAATGGGGTTGGGAGAAAGATGGAGGGGTTTCCCTAGCCACGGCATGCTATGTTCCAAGTGACTTGTCAAGAATGGGTAGAGATGAGAAGCCTGTGATTGGATGCATTTCTCTGTAGCTCAGTGGTGAGTTCAGGCCTGGAGATAGGTCACTGACTTGGATAAACTCTCCAAATGCGTGGGTGCAGATAGAGGGGAGCATCAAGGCTGAGCAACAGCAACATTTTCTTCTGTTCCAGAGTCAAGAGAGTCTATAAAATGGTCCTCTCTTCTTTGGTCATTAGTTCGTTGTTTAAAATAATCAGTGCCCAGCATTCCCTTTGCCTGGGATGATCGACCTCTCCTATCTTTCCTCACTTCCTTTCTTTTTACCTCTTTCTGTCATGGCTAGATCTGTGCTTGTCTCAAAGAAAGCCCTGATGTTCAACTTAGAGTGTAATATCCGGGCCTTGTCTATATTCTGCTTTCTTCTTACTTTCATGTTTCTTTTCTCTACAAGGGTTAAATGTGCAGAGTACAAAGAACCCTAGAATAAGAAGGATCAGTTTATAATTTTAGCTCAACCAATCCAGCTCTATGGTGAGTCAGGACTTTGGACCTGCTAGTTTTCTTATCTGTAGAAATCTGTAAAAATGTCTTCACAGTCTATTAAAAGGTCTGTGTCTTTTTTATTTTTCTCATTCATGCCTCGGCATCTGTTGAGTCTTTTCTACTCTACCCTGCCCCCAAAGAACATTTAGCTGAAAATGCTTCAGTTAAAATATTCAAGAAGTAGAACTACAGTTTGTTTGACTTTATAAACTTGTAAAACTGGAAATTATCTTTGAGTTTGGTGAATCCTGGAAATTATCTTTGAGTTTGGTGAATCCAAACCCTTAAGCAAGGTACACATTTTTTTGTGGCATGTTTAACATTCAGCATGTGAAGAATGAGCCTGAACTCTCCCAATGATGGAAAACTCATTATTTCATTTTTATTCTGTTTATCTTTAAGGAAAATTTCAAAATGTTTAATCATCATGTTTTATTAAATGTATATTAATAATTCAAATACATTTATAATTAATGTATTTTATTAGCTCTTATATCTTTAAGCACTGTTACAACCACTAATGTCTCTAATGTAATCTATCGTTGATGGCAGTTCCTCTGATTTTTTAACAGTTTACATATTCATTTTCATTAATGGATTTGAACTCCTTTTCCCAAATAATGTTTTATATTAAGTAGGATAATAACTTCAAAATGACTATGCCACCTTCATAAAATAGTATTTTAAAGAAATATTAAGAAATTAGTCCCCAAATAACTGCTTCTTAAAGGGTATGGGTGCTTTTTTGAGATATCTAATCTGAAATGGGAGTTTGATAAAATATGAAATACCCAAAATATACTTGCTGCACCATTAAGGTTCTTTCAACAAGTTTTTCCCTTTCAGCATAAACTGTTTTCTTTCTAATAAAGATGCTGTATTCATCATATTCATTGGCCAGCGATCCATGCCAATGATCTATATGCTAAATATAAACTTTAATGGTTTGCAGGGATGAAATTGTTTTCAGGTTTCACAATCTGAGAAAAGATGTTTCATGAGAATTATCTAGTCAATCAATGATAGACTGAAGCATTTCAGACCCTGGAAGAAATCTGGTTGTTTATCTTTTTCTTTTTACATTTCAGTGACAGAAGTGGAGGCCAGCTCTCCTAAATTCAATAGTTTTTTTTTTTCTTGCCTATGTATATAAGATAAAAGACTTAAATGTAAAAATAAGGCTTTGTTTAAGGGCTTTATAGCAGGGGTCAGTGAACTATGACCCACAGGCCAAATTTGAGCGGCTTCTGTTTTTGCACGTACCCAAAACACAGCCACGATCAATCTTCTGCTTGTTCTATGTGGCTGCATCTGGTCCTCACCACAGAGTTGCCTCGTTGCAGAAGAGACCCTGCGGCCCACAAAGCTTAAAATATTTACTTGCTAGTTCTTTATAGAGGTCTGCCAAACTCTGCTAAGTACTTCATAAAGATTTCACATTCGTTATTTTTACCTTCACAAAATTGTAGTTCACAAAAGCTTCCATTCTTTCAATTCAGTAGTTCTGTGGAGAGGAAAGGGGACAATGATGAAATTGTTCAGGTATAATACATACGATTAACTCTGTTCTGTTGTTTGAGACTTTCAATGTGGCCCAAGGAATCAGGTGGATCTCTACAGAGTATGTATAAGTAACCTTGGCCTGAATTATTTTTTTCTTTTCTTTTTTTCTTCTTCTCTTCTCCCCTTTTATTTTTCCCCTTCCTTTCCTCTCTCTCTATTCTCTTTCTCTTCTGCTTTCTTATTTTAAAAATAAAAGTAGGTTCACAGAGAGTTTCCAAGGTCATACAGAAGAGGACCTGTGTACCCTTTACCAGTTTCTTCCATGGAAATGATCTTGCACAATCACAGTACCATGTAAAACCAGGAATTTAACGTGGGTAGGCTATGTCATTTTGTTCCATGAATGGACTCATGTCTCCACCACAAGTGAGACACAGCACCACAAAGATTTTCTGGTGCTTCCCTATTTACAGCTATGCTTCCCCTCCCCCAAGCATTCCTATCCTCGGGCCACCACACTGCTCCATCTCTACAATTTTGCTATTTTAAGAATATTACATAAAGGAAATCATTACTATTTTGGTTCCACTGTACATAACACCCCTGAGATCTGGTCTAAGTCGTTGTATATATAAATAGTTTATTCCTTTCCATTATTAAATCATAGTCTATGGTATTGATATACCAACACAGTATAACTGTGGTATTAAACCATTAATTGATATTTTTGGTATTTCCAGTTTTTTGGTTTTTGTTTGTTTTGTGTGACAATAAAACCTGAACAATCATATACAGATTTTTGTGTGGAAGTTTTTATTTCTCTGGGATAATTTTTAGGAGTAGAGCTATTGGCTTATGTGGCAAGGTGTATATGTGTGAAAGAACGGTGAAAGATTTTATTCAGTGGCTTTTCCCTTTCACATTTCTTTCCACCATGTAAGACAGTTCTAGTATTTTCACATATTCACCAGTGCTTGGTGTTATTTTAAAAATATTACCTGTTGCATAGGTGTGTAGTGATATCTCTTCATGATATTAATTTGCATTCCCCTAACAGTTGATGACATTGAACTCTTTTTTCATGTGCTTATTTACCATTCATGCATTTATGTTGTTAGCCCATTTTCTAAGTTTTTTATTATTAAGTTTTAAGAGATTTTTTTATATACTAAAAATATGAGTCCTTTATTAGATAAGTGGTTTGCAAATGTTTCCTTCCACCCTGTAGTTCTCTTTTCACCCTTTTAGTTGGTTCTTTTTGTAGGGAAAAAATGTTTTCAGTTTTGATGAAGTCCAACTTATTGGATTTTTAAATTTGAATTGTACTTTTGCTGTCACATCCAAGACGTTGTCACCAAACTGGGTTCTCAACTTGTTCCTGTTTCCTTCTATAGTTGTATTTAACTTTCAAATACCTGATGCCTTTTCAGTTCACTTTTGTGAAAGGTGTAGGATTTAGGTTGAGATTCTTTGTTTTTGTTTTTGTTTTTGTTTTTGTTTTTTTTTTTTTTTTTGCCTACCCACATCTGGGTGCTATTGGACCATCTGTTATAAAGACAATCCTTCCTACCTTGAATTGCTTATCAAAAGTCAGTTGACTATTTATGCATGGGGCAATTTCTGGGTTTTCCATTGTCTTCAGTTGGTTTGTATGTCTATTCTTTGACTACTACCACACAATCTTGAAGACGACCTATATGTAATAAGTTTTGAAATAGGGTAGATTTCATTCCTTTTAAATCTTCTCAAAGTTTTAAAAATTATTCAAATATGTTTTCCTTCCCATATAAATTTATAATAGTTTGCTTATATATACAAAAAATCATTCTGGGATTTTGAAATGAATTGTGTTAAGCCTATAAATAAATTTTGGAGAAAACTGACTTGTTTAATATGTGACAGTTTCTAATTCATAAATATCATACATCTCTGTTTAGATTTTCTTTGATTTCTTTCAACATAATTATATAGTTTTCAGGATGCAAGACCTGCATATATTTCGTTACATTTACAATGAAGTATTTCATTTATTTTTGAGTGACTGTTGATTTTTGTTTGATTGCTAGTATACAGAAATATGACAGATATAACTAATTTTGGTACATTGATCTTGTATCCTGCAACATGGTCACTTACTCATGACCACTATCAAGGGATTTTTTGTTTTGTTTTTGTTTTTGTTTGAGATTCTTAGGGAATTTTTACATAAACAACCATGCCATCTACAAGTGAAATGATTTTATTTCTTCCTTTCTAAAGTGTTTTTTATTTCTTTTCCTTTTCTATTTATGTATTTAATTTCCTTAATAGTTTAAGGACACTTAATCTATTTCGTGTGTGTGTGTGTGTGTGTGTGTGTGTGTGTGTGTGTGTGAAAGAGAGAGAGAGAGAGAGAGAGAAAGAGATGCTTCGTGATTCACTTTTCTTGCTAAGAATTGCTTTGGCTATTTTGGGTCTCTTATTTTCCCAAATGAATTTTATAAGTGCTTTTTCTAATTCTGTGAAGAGTGTCATTGGAATTTTGATGGGAACAGCATTGAGTGTGTATAGTGTTTTTGATAGTATGGCCATTTTGGCAATATTAATTCTGCCTATCCAAGAACATGGGAGATCTTTCCATTTTCTAAGGTCTTCCTCAATTTCTTTCTTTAGTATCCTATAATTTTTGTTGTAGAGGTTCTTCACCTTTTTTATTAGTGTGAATCCCTTACTCCTTAGTGTTCTGTTCATTTTTCATTTTTTCATGATTCAATGTTTGTAGAACATGTTTCTAGGAATTGATTCATTTTTTCTTTATTCAATTGACTGACATACTTATTCATGGTAGTCTCTCATGAGCCTCTGTAATTTTTTGTTATCATTCTGTTGTCCCATCCTTCATTTCTGATTTTATCTGAGTCTTCTCTTTCTTTGTCTATGTAAATTTTGTCAATTTTATTTATCTTTTCAAAAACAGTGTCTTAGTTTCATTTCTTTATTGTTTTCCTAGGATCCATTTCATTTCTCATTTTTATTGTTTCATTCTTTCTGTTCAATTAGGCTTAGTTTTTCCTTTTTTCCCTGGTTCCTTGAGATACTATATTAAGTTGCTTATTTATGATCTTTCTTATTTCCTCATGTAGGCCTCTATTGTCATAATCTTTTCTCTTATTACTGGTTTTATTGAATCATGTAAGTTTTGAAAGGTTTTGTGTCCATTTTTATTTAACTCCAAAAATTTTAAATTTACATTAAAAGCTCATTTTGTGTTTTCCACATATCCTGCATTATCCATTTCCCCCCTTATTATTGATTCCTTTGTTGTCATTATCAAAGATGATATGGTTTCAATTTTTTAAATGTGTCAAGGTTTGTTTTGTGGACCAATATATAATCTGTCCTAGAGACTGTTTCATTTACACTTAAAAGATTATGTATACTACTGCTGTTAGATAGAATGTGCTGTATATGTCTGTTAGGTCCACTTTGTCTAATGTGCAGTTCAAGACCAATATGCTTCCTTATTGACATTTTCTCTGCATTAGCTATTAATTTTTGAAAGAAGGGTAGGTGTTCCCCTACCATTATTGTGCTGTTGTTGCTTTCTTATTTCAGATATGTTAATGTTTGCTTTACACAGTTAGGGGTACCAATGTCAGGTAAATATATTTATTTTTATTGTCTTAGTTAATTGACCGCTTTATCATTATATAGTGATCTTTGTCTCTTGCTGATTTTTTTTTCCTTTAAGTCTATTTTGTCTAAATATAGCTATCTTAGCTACCTTTGGGTTTCCATTTTCCTGGAATATCTTTTCTCCATCCCTTAACTTTCAGTCTATGTATTTCTTTACAGGTGCAGTGAGTCTCTTGTAGGCAGCATATAATTAGGTCTTATTTTTGTGCATTCAACCACTCTTTTTCTTTTGATTGGAGAATTTAATCTATTTACATTTAATGTAATTAGGGATACCTAAAGACATGTTACTGTCATTCTGTTCATTATTCCTTGGTTTCCTTTATTTCTACTCTCTTACAGTCTTCTTTTGTGATTTTATGATTTTCTATAGGGTTATCCTTTTATTTCCTTCTCTTTATTTTTTGCACATCTCCTGTGGGTTATTGCTTTGTAGTTACCATGAGGGTTACATAAAATACCTTGCAGTAGAATAGTCTAATTGAAAATTATTATGACAACTTATATTGCATATGAAACTACACACTTTTGCTACCTCCATCATATTTTGTTTTTTCTCATTATTAACATTTTTAAGTTGCATAACCATTAGCAAATAATTATATCTATAGGTTTGTTTTGTCTTTTAACCTTTGTACTAGAACTACGAGTTATTTGCTCTAATAATACCATTGGAGTGTTAGAGTATTCTGAATTTGATATATGTTTAACTTCATTGACATGCTTAGGCCTTTCATTTCAGTTTAAAAGGCTCCCTCTAGAATTTGTTTGTAAGACAAGTCTAGTGGTATGGAACTTCATCATTTCATGGAGAAGTCTTTATTTCTCCATTTCTGACAGACAATTTTGATGGGTAAAGCATTCTGTTGCATTCTGTTGCAGGTTGTTTTTCTTTCAGTGCTTCGAATATATTGTCCTACTCTCTCCTGATTTTGTTCTCAATGTACTAGAAGAAATAATTCTAAGACTATTTTACAACTGTAAAGAGTTAAGAGAGGTGGAGGGAGAATAATTTCTATACTTCAAACTGATAGACTGTTGACACTAGTAGACTCTGGTAAGTTATGTGCATATGAATTAATACCTACAGCAACTACTAAAAAGGCTGTATACAGAGATACATTTAAAACCACTTCAAATAAGTGAAATGTACAGCTAAGCAAAACCAAACCACAAGAAATAAGGGAAAGAGAAAAATATAAAACAGAGATAACAAACAAAACAAAAAATAAGTTAGCAGCCCTAAAGTATCATTTATTACATGAAAATCAAGTGGTCTAAGTACATAAATTACAAAACAGATGGGGACGATGACATCAGTGTGATAATGGAATATAAGCGTTGTACTATAATCTGTACATACAGTCTCTGATTTTGACCACTTACAATGTAAGAGAGTGTTTTTATGGGATTTAAAGATTCTACTTGAGGAGTTCTAACACATCATCGAGGTCAGAACTCTGAAAATAAACGTATTGAAATATTTAAAAAGTGCTTTGCTTTACCCCTGACACTCTGCTTCCAAGGCAGTAGAACTCAGTGTGCCTAGAGAGGCCCTTATGGTTGGGGTGTCCTCCACAGGGTCAGAGAACACAGAGAGTGAGTGTAAGCTACACCAACTATATGGGATACTGTCCAAGAGGTTCACTTTTTTTCTCACTCTGCCCAGAACACTGAGATGATGTGTAGGGCTGAATTCTGGGAGAGGCTGGGAAGGGCAGCTATGCACCCTACAAATCACTCCAAAGATTGTCAGGAAGCTCACCCAGAGCTGCTTAGGGTGTTTTGCTTAAAATTGTTCCTTTCAACTGATCAATGGCCACCAAATGCTCTGCCAGCCTCATCTCATTCCTCCATCCTGATAAGTAAGTGTGACCCCACAGGCGACCAGAACAAGCATCATCTAGAGAACTTTGTGGGATTGGGACGATGCACAGAAACTTGAGTATTTCAGGGCACTATGCTAAGGAAAACAAATGGAAATCTCTCAGCACCTGACCAGGCTTTGTGGAATTCAGAGAAGATACACTACAACCTTCAGAATCTCTCTACTACTTTTCCCCCACTTCCACCAATAAGAGATAGGAACGTCCATAGACAAGGTCTGAGAGCACTTCAGAATACCTACCCAGGCTGATTAATGAAGGCATCTCTCCTGAAGTCAGTCAGTAACAATTTCAGGAGGTGACTGTATCTTTAAGTGCAAAGACAGCAGTGTGAGACCTCAAGGGAACACCAAGAACCGAGGAAACATGACACCTGGGAAACTCAGAAGTGTGTTCCTCCATGGGTACCTAGCCCATTTGCTTTCTTCACTTCACTTTTCAGAGTCTTCTTACATTCATGTACATAAGGTCAATCATTTTTAGCTATAGTTAATTGGAGGAGTAGAAAAGTATAGCTACTCAACTATTCAGGAAGCAGAAGACTCCATCCTTACTGTTTCATTTTGTTTTAATTTGTATCCATCTGTAGGGATCTGGCCAGGATGGTTATCCCTTGCAGTGTTTTGCACTTCTCTTGATTCTGTCTCCCTGACATAATTCAGTAGACTTTAGTCATGCAATGTTCTTAATTTAAGAAAAGATCTGCTAAATGAATTCAATCTAAAATATTAATGACTAAATCTGAATTAGTGTGCTGCACATCCTAGACCTTTTCTCATTTTAATAGATAATATTCCTAAAGTCAAGTAAGTTAGTCTCAAGTGCTTGAAATGGTGGCCTCATGGTCATCCCATCTCTGTAGTTTTTATGATCAGAAATATCTTATTTTGGTCACTTAAGTCATTTTTCATTTTTTCCATGCATATAGGTAAAGTTTCTTTGTAATATGACCTAGGTCCTTAGTTTCAGGATTAAATCTATATCCTTTGTCTATGTCCAAACACTGGTAACTTTACTACTGGCACTATAACATCAGTTTTCAAACATAGTTGCTTTGTTGGCCAAATATTCTAACTAATATTGCTGTAGAATAGCCATAAATCAGCAGTTTTAATGAATATCTTTGACTCGTGGGAAATGACATTACTCCATTTCACTGCCTATTAAATAGACATATTAGCTGAACATTAGCAACTTTTCTTTCTTACTTGCTTTCTCAGGGAAAATTAGGCCTAGAAAAATAATGGAAATAAAATGCCTATGGCACATCTTGTCCCAGTTTAATTTTCCACAATGATAACTAGAAACCCATAAATGTAGCATAATTGAAGACTTCCAAGGGAGTAGCCCTCATCTGGAGGGGCTAGAGGTGGGTTCCTTGGAGATAAAAGATTTGACAAACTGTCATTCTTGGGCAGTACTAGTGCTTCTCTCTTTGATCTTCCTTTCTTTTCTCTTCAAAGGGATAAGCTCTAATGCAGTGGAGCTGGGAAAACTGATCTGGGGGCTGATAGAGGGGCTAGACATAGAAAGACTGGAGGATAAACAACAAAATGGTTCTGGGAAGCACTGAAACCTAGAAAGAGATAAGCAGGCATCTTATTACATGGGCAACAAAGCCAAGAACATTCAGGGCCAGTTTGAGGTTAGAATAGGATGAAGAGAGAGAAACAAGGGGAGAGACCAAGAAAATTCACAGAATGGAGCTGAGAAGATGTCTTAATCCATTTTGTGTTGCTATAATGAAATATATTCTGCATAACGTAAAAAGAAAAGAAGTTTACTTACCTCATGATTCTGGAGGTGCTAGAGCATAGTATCAGCATAGTGAGAGCCTTATGACCAGAAGCATCACATGGTGAGAGATTGGGGAGGGGCCAGATCTTTCTTTTATTACAACCCATTCTCTCAGGAATTAATCCAGTCCTTCAGGTCCTTTAAGAAAAGCAGTAATCCCTCTCAAGAGCCAGAATACCCATCAAGGTCACCACCTTCCAACACTTCCCCGTTGGGGACCAAACCTCAGCTGGAGTTCATTGGGGATGAACTATATTCTAGCCACAGCAGAGGACTAAGACTTAGTTTTCATTGTCTGTTGGTTTATGTTTAAGCCTAATCTAAATGTCCAGGACAAAATCCTGTTTGAACTTAAATGTGTCCCTGGAGAAATATTCAAACTTCTCCAAATGTGATTTTGTGACTTTGTGTGTATGTGTGAATGTATGTGTATCTGTGTGTATACGTGCATGTTTGTGAACACCCACATGCACATGATGTGTATGTCAAAGAAAAGTGCAGTAGTAATGGTAGAGATATGAGACTGGTTAAAAACTCAGAGAAACTTTATTTTAGCCAGTATTTTAAGCAGGATTCTTAAAAATTGGGGATTTTTAAGTGCTTGCTGATGAGATATATATAGATGAAAGGGTTGTTTAAATATAAGGTAATGCAGTGATTAAATAGACATATTTTAAGTGGATCACAATCTATTATTACATCATGATTATATGTGTAAAATATGCAAAATTATAATAGACAATCTTCAAAATCATCACTTCTACTATATGATAAAACCAGAAAAGAAATAACCCAGAAAACAATGATTTAAAATGTTTGTAGAAATTGTCAATGATTGCTTAGATTGAAATCATTCCAATGCCAGTTTAACAATGGTTCAAAAATTAAGCAATTTATAGTATGTAGCAAATGTTTAGTGAATTCTGGTTTTTGATGGATTTAAGCATTAAAATTTTTAATTTATGATTTAAAGGTGCAATGAATTGAGTAGTTGCCAATATAAGAATTATCTGTCCTACATTTGTACCATTAAGCTGTTAGCTTGATACCTGACTTGAAGGGGGTCGTATTTGTCCCCAGTTATTTCATGGCTAAATTTTTTAAGTTACCAAATAAATGTTCCTCCTAAATAGTTCCACATCTGTAAATCTGAACACTGGAGAGGAAATGTGATTGTTGTGGCCAGGACTGGCCAGGACTGAGGATCAGCAGTCACAAATTCAGATTAACGTTCTGGATCTTTCATTTGCTAGCTTTGCTCCCTTGTGACCCTTAACTCCTTTTTTTGTTTTGTTTTATTTTGTTTTGTTTTGTTTCTTACTGTAGGAAATTGGAGCAAAAGATTATATTTAGCCCATGGAGCTGTTACAAGGATTCAAGAAATAATGTGAAAGCAGCTTGCAAATCAGCAAATGTTAAACACACAGAAAGCATTTATTGGTCATTGTGTTAGTCAGCTTTTCATTGCTGTGATTAAAATACCTGACAAGAAGAATTTAGAGGGGGAAAGGTTTATTTTGGCTCATGGTTTCAGAGAATTCAGTCCATGGTCAGCTGGCTTTAAGGCAGAAACATCACTGTGAAATGATGTGGTAGGGGAAAGCTGCTCAGCTCATGGCAGTCAGCAAACAGAGAGAGCATGTGAGACAGGAAGCCGCAAGGGACAAATGCAGTTCCAGAGGCCACACCTCCTGTGACCTGCTTCCTCCAGCCACGCCCCACCCGTCTAAAGTTACCACCCAGTAGTCCTTGGAAAGATTAATCCACCAAATGGATTAATACCCTGATGAGGTTACAGCCCTCAGGATCCAATCTTTGCCTCAAAGCCCCGTCTCAGAATCATGCTGCACTGGGAAACATGCTTTCAACATATGAGCTTATTTGTAAAATAAGTGCACAAATTCTTTCACATTTTAATGCAGTGTACTTTTAGTAAACCAATGAGCACAAGATTTTGCTCTAAAGACTCACTTAATATAAGCAATTTCAGGGTTCTGCTATGATTCCATGATAAGCTCTCCAAATCTGTAATTTGCATAATTTTGCCTTTTTTCTCTTTAAAGTTACTTTTTGTCAGTTTCTATACATAGGGCAATACCCTCATTCTCCATTATATCTCAAATATAAAGCAATGGATCTACCATCAAATCTACTATTTGAGTCCTTTAGTTGACATTTTTAAGGAACCAGACTCTATTCTATTAGACTTCAGAGTCTTTTAAAGCCTACGTCCAATGAAGTGGGAAAGTACATGAAAGGACACAAGCCTTTAAAATAATCTCAAACTTTCCCTTTCATTCTGAAAATCAGTCTTCATCTAGATAGAGACAGAAGTAAAATAGGGATTGTGTAGTTCTACCTTCTTTGTTATTTCTGAAAACTTCTTAGTACTGAGAAACCATGGTTTAAAGTAAGTATTTAAAATACAGAGTTTATGTAGTTTTGCTTTACCAGTAATCAGCTAGAATCTAAAAGCAACTAAAGCCTGCTTCTCTTCATTACTTAGAGAAGTGACCACTTATCTCCAGGGTCCAGGGAACAATGTGACGGCATCTGTGACTCAGGAGTCTTATTCTTGCATAGTTTAAACCCAGGTACTCTTCCTAGGACTGGGAGAAGGAAAGAGGATTGGTCTAAGATGGAGATAAAGGAGACAGGCCATCACGTGGGGCACCTTCATGTAAATGGTTGTCTTGTATGAAATTAATGAGGCTATCCATGGATGCAATATTCATACATTAATCTCTTTAAATTCCATGAAGAAAATATTTGATTATAACATCTAATTTATTGATGAAGAAACTGAAAGCCAGAAAAATCAGAACCTTGACTGACCAAGGAAGTGCATATCTGTGTTTCAAACTCAGGACTTACCCAAATCAACTCATCTGCCATCCCAGATTCCTCTAACACACTACCCAGCCTAATGCCACGCACTGTTGTTGTTAGTTATTTAATTCTCTTGCAATATTTAGTTGTTTCTATTTTATGTAGAGTCTCCTAAGCCTGAGTATATTAACCATACTTGATATTTCCTTATTTTTTTCCCAAAGAACATAACATGATGCATTATAAGAAAATGCTAAAAAAAATTTGTTGAGCCACAGTTAATGTATTAGTTTATTGACATCTATTGCTATTTAGCAGGGAGCAAAATGTATGCATTTTGAGATGTAAGGGAGATAAGAACCCAAGCAGAGTTCATGGAGAGAAACAATATGCAATTTGGGCAATACTGAACTTCAGTTCATAAAGGAACCTGAGGTTGGGCTCCTAGGGAAACACTGAAGAAGAAAGACCAGGAAAATTAGCAAGAATACCTGAAGTAAAAGTTATATATTTATTTACCATGTGGCCAATGGACCTTATCTTTAGACAGGAACTTTAGGGGGATGAAAGAACAAGTCCCTTGAGGAACTCCATGTTTATTCCCATCTGGTCACTTCTTCCACCTAAGTACTCTCTACTGCCAAAACTTAGGGTTAGGTAGTGTCATTCTAATTATCAAAGGAGATGCTGTCCCTCTCTTTCCATCTAAAGTGTAAATGACTACCATGTTTAATGTGTATCTAATTATTGAAGCAATATATTTTCAGAAATCACCAATAAAAAGCAAAATTGACAAATAGAAGAAGAAAGTAATAACCTCTGAAATGAATTTCAAGAAATCACCCCCATTCCATTCATATTATGGGGCACTTCAGGTTTTATACATGCAAATAGATATTCAAGGGTGGAATTTACTACTCTTATCCACCTCCCCTTTAACTTATCAGCATTACTTCTAATACTTCCAGAATATGCCATTGTGCCAACTAGGCATTCAGGATAATTGTAGTGAACATTGCTATGCAAACATCTTTGTCAATTTTTATGATTATTTTCAATAAATAAACTTATAAAATTAGAATTTCTGGGTCAGAAGACACCCACATTTTAAGGGTTTTCAAACGTATTTTCTAATTTCCTTACGTAATCTGTTATCCTGAATGCCCTTGTATTCTCTTCCACACAGAATATTATCAAACTTTTTAATCTTTGCAAGTATGAGAGTCAAACACTTGGTCCAATTTTATATTTATTTATTACTGCCAAAGTTGATTACTTTGAAAATGGGGCTGGAATGTACTTTATATTTTTATTTCTTATTTTGTGCATTTTCTAATCATGTTTCTGTTCTAGTATTACTTTTTCCTGATTTATAAACATATGTATATATATATAGTTTATTAATATATATCACTATATATTATTTAAATATATTTTATAATATATGGCTACATAATATTTTGAGACAAATTTTATTTCATTTTTATTGCATTCTCTTCTTACCCTTTTCTCACTCTATCCTCCTCACATTTAAGCAGTATTTCAGGGGACGTACAAATAGTAGAGAAAAGAAGTAGCCACCAAGAAATTCTGGTTCCCTTTCCACCTTCTACTTAGACTTATTGAAGATGACAAGATTTGAGGAAATTTGCTGAGAGCCCAAGAAAAGTGGGAAGAGAGTTTTCCTAGACCAAAAATGGATTCTTCTGTCTGGGAGAAATTAACAATAGATGATTTGACAATCAAACATTTATATCTATATTTATGAATAGATACTTTTTGTAGTTAAGCTTGTGGAAGGCAATTCTTTTATAGGATTCCCCCACATAAATACATCTCAGAGAGCTATTGTATAATTTTCAACCAGAGAAGTTACTTAATCAATTTGACCAACACAAAGATAAGGCGAGTGATTCCTGATAGACTGGGTAGAGTGGGTACTGACAGCCTATCAGGAAAGTTCTATGGATCTACTCCTATCTCCATCTCTATGTGATTTAGGAAATCATGGAACTTCTTGAAACTCTCCTCATTAAGTAAGAGATATAATCACTAAAATCAACAGGCGAAAAAACCAGTTCTGATACCTGAGAATTTGTCAACTCATGTATCAAACATGGATAAATTGAGTTCTTGCTGTGCACCATATAATATCTTAGGTGCAGAAGCTACAAGAAGAGGAAAAGTAATATCTCTGCCTTCAGAGAATGTAGACATATAAGCAGGGAATACTGTAAACCCCATCATTTTATATAGTGTTCACTATAATTTGAATGTTTGTCCCTTTGAAAACTCATGTTGAAATTTAAGTCTTTGATCCATTTTGAGTTGAGTTTTGTGCAAGGTGAGAGAGTTTTAATTTCATTTTATTGCATATGAATTTTCTATTTTGCCAGCATCATGCGTTGAACAGGCTATATTTTCTCCATTGTATGTTTCTAGCTCCCTTGTCTAGTATGAGGTGACTGTATTTATGTGGGTTCATTTCTGTGTCTTCTCTTCTGTACCATTGGTCTGCCTGTCTATTTTGGTGCTAATACCATGCCATTTTTATTACTATTGCTCTGTAGTATAGTTTAAGTTCTGGTATTGTGATACTTCCTGCTTTACTTTTTCTGTTCAGGATTGTTTTGGCTGTTTGAGGTCTCTTGTTCTTCCAGATGAAGTTCATGATTGCTTTCTCTATTTCTATGAGGAATGTCATTGGGATTTTAATTAGAATTACATTGAATCTGTATAGTGCCTTTGGTAGAATGGCCATTTTAATGGTGTTAATTCTGCCTATCCAAGAATATGGAAGATCTTTCCATCTTCTAAGGTTTTCATCAATTTCTTTCTTTAGTGTTCTGTAATTTTCATTGTAGAGATCTTTCACCTCTTTTGTTAGATTGATTCCCAAGTATTTTATTTTATGTTTTTTAGGCTATGTGAATGGAGTGGTTTTCCTAATTTCTCTTTTAGAGGATTCATCACTTATGAATATAAATGCATTAGACTTATGAATATTGATTTATATCCTGCTACTTTGCTGAATTCATTTATTAGTTCTAGTAGTTTTTTAGTGGAGTTTTTTGGATCCTCTAAATATAGAATCACGTCATCATCAAATAGTGACAGCTTGAGTTCTTTTACTATTTGTATCCCTCTCATTTCTTTGGTCTGTCTAATTGCTTTGGCTAGTGTTTCAAGGATGATGTTGTATAGAAGTGGTGAAAGAGGGCATTGCTGTCTTATTCCAGTTTTTAGAGGGAATGCTTTCAGTTTTTCTCCATTAAGAATGATGTTGGCTGTGGGCTTAGCATAGATAGCCTTTACAATGTTCAGGTATGTTCCTACTATTCCTTTTTCTTCTAGTGTTTTAAGTGTGAAGGGGTGCTGTATTTTATCAAATGCATTCTCAGCATCTATTGAAATAATTACATGATTCTTAACTTTAAGTCTATTGATGTGATGAATTACATTTATTGAATTCCGAATGTTGAACCAACCTTGCATCTCAGGGGGGATAAACCCCACTTGGTCATGGTGCACTATCTTTTTAACCCTGCACCTAATAGAAGACAAAGTAGGCCTGAATCTTCATCATGTTGGCTTAGGATCAGACTTCCTTAACAAGACTCCCAAAGCACAAGAAATCAAAGCAGGAATCAATAAATGGGATGGACTTAAACTAAAAAACAGCAAAGGATATAATCATTAATGTGAAAAGAGAGCTCACAGAGTGGGAGAAAATCTTTTCCACATGCACTTAAGACAGAGCACTTACCTCCAAAATTTATAAAGAACTTTACAAAACTTTACACCAAAAATACAAAGAACCCAATCAATAAATGGGCCAAGGAACTGGACAGACACTTTACAAAAAAAGACATACAGCAATTAATAAATATATGAAAAAGTGTTCAACATCTCTAGTAATTAGAGAAATGCAAATTAAAACAACTCTAAGATTTCATCTTACTCTAATTAGAGTGGCTATTATCAAGAACACAAACAACAATAGATGTTGGTGTGGATGTGGGGAAAAAGGTACACTTGTACATTGCTGGTGGGACTGCAAATTGGTGCAGTCACTCTGGAAAGCAGTGTGGAGAATCCTCAGAAAACTTGGAATGGACCCATCTTTTGACCCAGTTATCCCACTCCTCAGTTTATGCCCAAAGGACTTAAAATTAGCAAACTACAGTAACACAGCCACATCAATGTTTATAGCAGCTCAATTCACAATAACTGGATTGTGGAACCAACCTAAATGTCCTTCAACACATGAATGGATAAAGAAACTGTGGTATATATACACAATGGAATATTATTCAGCCATAAAGAAGAATAATATTATGGCGTTTTCAGAGAACTGGATGGAATTGTAGAATATCATGCTAAGTGAAATAGCCAATTCCCCAAAACCAAAAGCTGAATGGTTTCCCTGATAAGTGGATGATGATATATAATGGGAGTCGGGAGTATGAGGAGTGAGAGAATAATGGAGGAACTTTGTATTATATAGAAGGAAATGATAGTGAGGAGGGTATGAAAAATGGTGGAATGAGACAGACATCATTATCCTATGTACATGTATGATTACATGAATGGTATGAATCCACATTGTGTATGATCATAGAAATGAAATGATGTACCCCATTTGTGTTCAACGAATCAAAATGCAGTCTGTAAAAAAATAAAAAAAATAATGAATCAAAAATTGATTTAAACTTCCCATTCTCTCATAAACTGACTTTATTTAGAAGATATGTTTTATTATTGTCTACTATTAAATGATATCATTTAGTATCACTCAAAAAAGAAATTTAATTACCATTTGTAACAGTATTAAGAAAGAGAACAGTAAGAGGGGCTCAGTTAATGGAATTAGTGCCAATATAAATGGTTCAGACTCCTGCTCACTCTCACCATCTTGCCTTCTGCCATATCATGACACAGCCAGAAAACCTTCATCAGATGCAGTCAGCTTGACATGGGACTTCCCAGCCTCTAGAACTGTGAGCCAATAAATTTGTATTTGTTAAAGGGTACGTAGGCCCAGATATTCTGTTATACAGCACAAATTGTATTAGGACAACATTCTATATTTGACATAAAATACTCAATATAATTTCACTGCAATATTTTCAACTCTAATTATCATATGAATAACAAATGGAAAAACAAGAAAAATAACAATTGAATATAAATGACATGCTTCTATTATTCTAGAACACAAATGATTTAGTACTATTAGAGTTTCTGCAAAATATGTATTTTTCCAGTGCTTGATGATCTAAGGTGCAGACCAACTTTATGCTCAGCAGACCAGTGAAACAAAGTATCTCTTCATCGATTTAATATTAGATCTTTGAAATGAAAGAACAAAAGTTATCATGGAGGATAAAATGAGAGTTTCACTGAACTTCATTCCACTTGATCATATGATTTAAAATCTTAGTTCAATTAATTTTTTTGGTGGGAGGGTACTGGGGATTGAACCCAGTGGTGGTCTCTATCTCCAACCTCTTTACGTCTCCAGTCCTTTGTATTTTATTTTGAGAGTCACTCTAAATTGCTAAGTCTGGCCTCAGACTTGAACTTGTGACTCTCCTGCCTCTGCTACTCGAGTCCCTGGGATCACAGGTGTGCACCATGATTACTGGCTTAAAATCTTCTTAGTTTGAAAGAACCGTGGTGAGGCACCAAAGAGCTTCATACATCCATGTCGACCACAGGTACTCTGACTTAATGGTAGTCTGGATATAAAAAGATCGGTTCTTTGGAGATATAGAAAACCCTTTGACTTTTCCTTGTAGTTATTTCACATCAATAATTTATTCAAGCATTCACAATCCAAGACTAGCAGACATGGGCAGAGAAGAGGAAAACAAAAAGTCCAATTTTGGAACTTGCTTGCAAGAGTTTTGCTGCAGAGAACTGTTCATATGAAACCTTTTTTTGGTCTTTCCTTTCTGTTCATACAAGAAGTTCAGAATTGACTTTATATCTAAAATTCACTTGGGAACCTTCATTCCATTAAGATTGCTATCAGAGTCTTCAGAGTGACTTCTTCCAGGGCAAGAATCTAAATGACTTGAGATTTTTCAAAAGTCTCATTCTTTGAGAAGGTTTGTTAATACTTTATTGGAAAGGTTAAAATCTGCAAGCTTGATGACTTATGTGCATTTGAAAAATCAATTTAAAAAGGAACCTCCTGCCAGCTACTGGAACTACAGATGAGTTGAAATCCTTTCAATTTCTCTTGCTATTCAAAAATGGGTCTCTAGTGTTTTTGCACTTTAGCCAAAAGCTTTTAGACTTAGGATAAAGCCCTCTGAGTGACAAGATAAAATGTATGTGCATTTTTTTCTATTGCATATCTTCAAGCCAGACTTTCCATGTTTAAAAAGAAAATAATAAAAATGAAAGATTTAAGGAGGCCTTGGTCATATGCAGTCAAAATTGCATTTTATTTAGTCATTCTCTAAGCTGAGCACATGACTGAATGCTACATTATCCAAGTAGCTGCTTATTTTTAGCATCAAAAGAGATTTGATGGGTTACATTAGCTGGACTACTCTTCTGAGCAAATGTATAGAGTTTTAAGAAGATATCTAGGGAAAGTGGGCATTTTTACGATTTATATCCATTGTGCTTCTGTGTTTGCAGAATGGTGCTTAACCTGGTATTCTTTTGAATGGAAAAGGAAGACAGGCAGGTTGAAACCAAGGCTGTGCCTGTTCCTTAGTGGGGCAACTGGAGTGGGTGGGAAGGAGAGAGGAGAACAAAAGAACTTGCTCCACAAGGTCATGCGCTTGCTCCACAAGCACATATTACATGTCTTGTCTTATTTAATCTTCATAACAGTTCTACAGATTAACTATTACTGTTCTTGTTTTATAGTCAAGAAAATTAAGGCTTAGAAAATGTAAGTACCTTGCAAAGGTCACGTACCAAATACAAGTCTATGGATAAAATTCATGGTCTAGTCTCCTTGAAAGCCTGTGTGCACCATTCTGCCTTTCTGTATGCCTCCAGAAGGGGCTCAGAAAAATGGAAATTCTACCTCTCCCTGCTGTGTCCCTCAGAGAATGACCATGTGATTATTCTGGCAATTGAATAGAAAGTGCACCAGATTTAGAAACAAAGGAGGTTGGTCCTGGGTCTGGGCCTCGACTTCGTTACTGACTCACTATGTGATCTTGGCCACATGAACTCAACTGCTTGGGTTGGCCCTGGTTCTAGAGGAAGTGAACCTTCCCTTATGCATCAGTGAAGTCTGTTTCTTCTCTTAAATTTCAATGTTAGGATTTATTTACTCAATCGTTGTCTTAGGATCAAATGAGCCCTGCATTTTGGAGGAAAGGACTTTGTAAAATATAAAGCAGTGTGTTACTGTAGTATTTTTTTGAACTGAAGTCTTCACGATATTCTCTCCTCTGTTTTAAGATGTTGAAGACATGCATTTAAATTAACATATGAAAGGAGAACAGTAAACATATTGAGCCACCCTGATAATATTAAAAACCAAGCATAATTTATCACTAGATTTGCTTTCTGGTCACCTAAACCAGACTCAAAGAGAATTATTAGGAGATAGAACAAGTTTTAAAATAAAAAGTACTTTATTTTAAAATACTTTTGCACAAAGAAGAATAAATGCACATAAAAATTTTGCAAATAACAAAGTTAAGAACAAAAGATATAAGCTATTATTAGGGTGTACAAAAAAGTACTGCTAATGGTTTATGTATTTAATAGAAGTCTTCTTTCTTTTTCTTCTCTCTCTCTCTCTTTCTGATTAGTACCTGTGGGAAGGTATATAATATGGGAGTCCTTCAATACAGCTTTATACTGTGCTAATTTCACTTCATGTTACACTGAAGTTTTCCATGCTGTTATCAATTCTTCAGATATTCTTTAATAGCTACATTACATCCCCTAATTTTGGACTTGATATTGATTCTAATTTTCTTCAACACTAAATGACACTTTTGTGTCTGTTTATGCTTGCCTGCAATACTGATTATTTCTGTGGGATAGATTTCTTAGAGTAGTTCAAGGGATAAAAGTATTTCAAAGGCTTTTAACATATCATACTTAGTTTTACTCTAGACAAGTTAACATTCCCATGAGCAACTTTTAAAAGTATCAGTTTCACTGTATCCTTGTCTACACTGAATTTTTACAAGTCTAATATTTTTGTGCTTAACAGACATAAAATTATTTTTCAATAAGTATGACAAAAACATATATCCTAAAATTTACAAAATTGCCTGTTATTCACTGAAAGTGTACAGATATGTGCTTAATCTAGAGAATCACTAATATACCCCCAACTTCTCGTAATTCCAAAGTAATAATTAATAAAAAAGTTGTTATCTTAAGATAGTAATTTCCTTAAGATAAACATTATACAAACATTTTCTAAACTGAATTTTATTATTGTTTGAAATTATAACTCAATTGGTGAATAGTGGTTTGCCATTTTGTTTGATTTGTAATTCATGAGTACTAGCAATAGGAGCATTTTGGATAGACTTATTGACTCTTTTACCTCTTCTTGAAAGATTATAAAATTCAGTGGTTCCAGTGTGTGTTCCTTGGAGTTAGTCAGCTTGGTGTGAATCAGTTTTTGGCATTTACTATGTATTTGGCCTGAAGCAATTTGCTTATGCTTTTTGTGATCAGTTTTCTTATATAAAAGTTGGGGAGAATATCAATAGTTGCTATCCCATAAAATTAAGTCACATGAGTACCAATTCAGGTGCATAAAAGAATATTTGGCATATAGCAATTAACAAAGGTTAACTTGATTTTATTCATTCATTCCTTCATTTTGTTTATAGACTTGTCGATATTCTTCTGTCTTTCTATTAAAGTATATTGATTAATTTTTAAAATCTTAATAAGAATTTGAACTTTGCAGTTTATTGTTTGCCTTTTATTTGGGAATAGGTGGTAAAAATGAGAGGAAGATGGAACTTAAGTGGTACATAAGGCATAGGTATTCCTCTTTGTCTTGGTGCTGAAGCAGCCTAGGTATCGCCTTCCATTACTGATAGAACAACTGGGTCGAGGCAAAAGGCCCAAGAGAGCCCAAGTAATCAAACCTGTACACACAGCGAATCCCTGTCTTCAAGTCATCCAAGCCATCGCAGGGCATCATGCCAATCAGGTGCTCTCTTGACAGATCTTACCCTTTCTATAGGCAGGGAATGAGGCTTATTCCCAATTTAATAAGGTGATAGAACTAATGCAAGTGGGACTGCAAGACTTATGGTTTTGGCTTTGGGGACACTTATGAGATTAAGATCTAATATGTTGTCCTGTTTTGCAATGGGTGGTTGCTGGGCAACCAGGCTACGATGAGGTAGAAATAGTAGGCAATTCTTTGAATCATGATCCCCCTTGACCATTTTTACTAACATATTTACTGTTCATGACAATTCCCTTCCATTTGGAAGGGAAAACTTCTTTCAAGCTTAATGAAATTTCCATTTTTCATCCATTCGTGATTATCAACAAAGCCACTAATGAGCCTCCAAACCATGTTTTTCTGTCAGTGAGGTTATAACCATAAATTTGCTTAAACTTTGGACTGGAATTGGAGCCTCAAATTGACCTAGACATCTCTGGATGACTATAAACCTCCTAAGCATTCATTTCTGAACCACACACACTAGGGTTTTTTGTGCTGTTGATACAGGCATTGGTTTAAGGAACTGCTGGAAAATCAGCAATCCTTTGATTTATTTAACCCAAGTGACCTCTTTTATTCATTCAGTCAGTGCTGCTGTATGACTAGTTCTGTGCTGGACTCTGTGGATTCAACTGTGAATATGACAAAGTCTTCATCTTCAATTTGCTTGTTGTCAGTAGAAGGCTCGGACAAGTAGAGAAGTTTTTTCCATGCACCAACAAATACTGGCTGAGCACCAAGGAGGAGCACTTAATCAATTCACAGGTGATCCAAGAACCTTCCCAGAGAGAAGGTTGAACAACCAACCAGACAGGAAATATGAGTTACCCAAGATATCAGGAGAAATGAGACTGAAAAAGGTTTCCATGCAAAAGGAACAAGACAACAAAGGCTGAAAAAGGATTCACAGCAGGGTTGGGGACCTGTAAATACATAAATAAGACTAGAGACTAATTGGAGGATGAGAAAATTCAGACTGAGAGAGTCTATATTTGTGGGAGAGGTTTGGGGTCTGTTCATGAAGCTCTTGACTCATGACTTTAGTATTTAGTTCCCAAGAAAAAGAAAAAAAAAAAATCCCCTTTGTTCCTGCCCTAAATCTGTAGTAAATGTCTGCCACAGATAATAAGGAGCATAGTCAATATAAGCATGGTCATGACTATATTCAAGATGGCAGCTTTCTGCATCTTCTGTCAGCTGCATTTCCAATTGTGTATTGGATACCCCCTGGTTCCTGACTCTTGGCGTTTGCACAATCCTATTTTATTTTTTATTTTTTTAATTTTTTATAGGCTGCATTTTGATTCATTGTACACAAATGGGGCACATCATTTCATTTCTGTGGTCGTGCAGGATATAGATTCATACCATTCGTGTAATCATACACGTAATAGGGTAACAATGTCTGTCTCATTCCACCATTTTTCATACTCCCCTCCTTCTCATTTCTCTCTATGTAATCTAAAGTTCCTCCATTCTTCTCTCACCTCCACCCCCCACCCCCATTATATATCATCATCAACTTATCATGGAAACCATTCAGCCTTTGGTTTTGGGGAATTGGCTTATTTCACTTAGCATGATATTCTACAATTCCATCCAGTTCTCTGAAAATGCTGTAATATTATTCTTCTTTATGGCTGAATAATAATCCATTGTGTATATATACCACAGTTTCTTTATCCATTCATGTGTTGAAGGACATCTAGGTTGGTTCCACAATCTAGTTATTGTGAATTGAGCTGCTATAAACATTGATGTGGCTGTGTTACTATAGTTTGCTAATTTTAAGTCCTTTGGGCATAAACTGAGGAGTGGGATAACTGGGTCAAAAGATGGGTCCTTTCCAAGTTTTCTGAGGATTCTCCACACTGCTTTCCAGAGTGACTGCACCAATTTGCAGTCCCACCAGCAGTGTACAAGTGTGTCTTTTTCCCCACATCCACACCAACATCTATTATTGTGTGTTTTCTTGATAATAGCCATTCTAATTGGAGTAAGATGAAATCTTAGAGTTGTTTTAATTTTCATTTCTCTAATTACTAGAGATGTTGAACACTTTTTCATATATTTATTAATCACCTGTATGTCTTCTTCTGTAAAATGTTTGTCCTGTTCCTTGGCCCATTTATTGATTGGGTTCTTTGTATTTTTGGTGTAAAGTTTTGTAAAGTTCTTTATAAATTCTGGAGATAAGTGCTCTATCTGAAGTGTGTGTGGAAAAGATTTTCTCCCACTCTGTAGGCTCTCTTTTTCACATAATGATTGTATCCTTTGCTGAGAAAAAGCTTTTTAGTTTGAGTCCATTCCATTTATTGATTCTTGCTATGAATTCTTGTCCTTTGGGACTCTTGTTAAGGAAGTCTGATCTGAAGCCATCATGAAGAATAAGAGACCTCATATATCCAAAACAATCTTGAACAGAAAAAGTGAAGCAGGAGGTATCACAATACCAGAACTTAAACTATACTACAGAACAATAGTAACAAAAATGGCATGGTATTGACACCAAAATAGACAGGCAGACCAATGGTACAGAATAGAAGACACAGAAACAAACCCACATAAATACAGTTACCTCATACTAGACAAAGGAGCCAAAAACATACAATGGAGAAAATATAGCCTGTTCAACAAATGGTGCTGGCAAAACCAGAAATTCATATGCAGTATAATTAAATTTAACCTCTATCTCTCACCCTGCACAAAACTCAACTCAAAATGGATCAAGGAGTTCAGAATTAGACCAGAGACTCTGCACCGAATAGAAGACAAAGTAGGCCCGAATCTTCACAACCCTATTTTAAAGTTAAGCAGAATACAGTGGGTCATTTCAGTGAAAGTGATTGCCAATGAAGCACATCATTGATGGTTCCCGAGCAGATGACAGTTTCCAGAATCAAATGACTGTCCTTGGTATCCTCCATCTATACTGTAAAAGCAACTGAAATAAATCAGTTCTCTTAATAAGCCTCACTTTCCTGACTTTGGAGAAAATGATCATTGTGTTCAAATGAGCACAATCCTTTTGCGTGCAGGATTGAGAAAAGTATTATTTATTCATAATAACTCTTCTTACACAGGTCACTCATATAGATTCTGCTCAGTCAGGTTTAAGCATGCAAGAGAAGCTTGCTTTATTTCAATGTGTATCTTTTCTATTCAATCAACAAGTACAAGAGAATTCTCTAGATATCCATATTTTAGAATAACCCCTTAGTTGGAGCAATGATTTCTTCTTCATTTGTCTACCCCCAAAGTCTCCTCCAATACCCTTGAGTTAAAGAGCAAAAGTCAATTCACAGAGGGGGAAGAAGATGCTATTAAATGACTCACTCAGGGTAGTACAAGAAGTTAGGGCTAGAGCTGAAAATAAAGCAAACTCACCAGGATTACTGATTGAACAACAGTTACATTTGACTAGATTTTGGTACCTTGTGCTCTGATTTGCTATTGGTAAATAATCCCAGAATATGGACATTTTCCCATGGAGAAGCCAATGGTCTCAGAAAATAAAATTCCTGTGATAATATTGACTAATATTACATCACTTGCTGTGTGCCAGGCACTGTGTTGTGTTTGTTACATATTCTATATCATTTAATTCTCATCATTTACTATCTATGAAGTAGATACTATTATTCTTATTTCCAAAATGAACTGATTGTAGCATGGAGTGGTTGAATAATTGCTAAGGTTGCACAGATAATAAGTACTGAGGCCAGAAATGCATAGACATGCCCACCTTTTTCATAACTTTTTCCTTAATGCTTGGCATATGGTAGGCATTGTTTACATGTATTTAATGAATAGTCAGGAACAATTGCAACTGCAGGTCATTCTGGAATCATAAGCAAGTTTTGACATCCATCCTGCCTAATCTTACAGTTCTTGGAGACCCCACCCAGTCCAATCTTTTCCACAAGAGCACATGGAGTCTTAGCACAATATTCTTCTCCTTCTGCTTTTTCTGACGAAGGATTTCATTGTCTCTTTGCCTACCTTTGGACAGCAAATGTTATAGTTCTTTTTCTCTACTCACAGTACACTCCCATTTTTTTCCTATCACATTTCTGAGTTGTCTGACCTCTATTTTGTTCTGCTTTTCCTTCCCCAAGGTAATTTTTTGACAGGCCTAATAAATTCTTTTCATTTATTAGAATAGAGACTTCGGAAGTTGATGGTTCTGGGTCCAGGATCCAACTTAGTACATTCTAACTGTATGGGTTTTTTGTTTGTTTGTTTTTTGGCACCGGGGGTTGAACTTAGGAGCGCTTAACCACTGATCTATATCCCCAAATTTTTTAAAATTTTTAAAATTTTTTTCATTTTGAGGCAGAATCTTACTAAGTTGCTGAGGCTGGTTTTGAACTTGCAATTCTCCTGCCTCAGCCTCCTGATTCTGGGATTACAGGGGTATGCTCTACCACCATGCCCAGCATCTAACTGTATGAGTAAATTATGTAATCTCTCTTGTGAACTCAAGTAATTTCTAATTCCTAATTCACAAGTAGAAGGTCCAAAAACCTCTGAAAATCCTTTTTGTTTATCTTTTTGCAAATATATGGCAGGTTTATTTAGTGGCAGAGACTGATGTGAAGCCCTTTTGGGTGACTTTTTAAAAATTCTACTTCATGTAATAAGTTACATAATTTACTGCAAATATTATTTTATTATTTGCCTCCAACACATTGTACTGGACCCCATTTGGCTATAAAAAAATGGACTATATGTAACTTGCTATTTTTTAAAACCCAGATAGTTCTAAATCCTGCCTCTGAAAGTTTTGGATATAGGATTGCATATCTGTAATACTTTCTTTTCAGGGTTTGTAATGAATAGATATGAACTGTATAACATGCCTACCACATTGGCACACAGTAGGCACTTGGTAAACTGGGAGTTAATTTTTAAAACTCTCTTTTTAATTCACATTTCTGTGCTCAACATATGAGCAAAAATCCCATAAAGGATTATAAGAGTGCAATGAAGCAGAGAGACAAAAATCCTTAAATTGCAACTTTTAAAGAATATATTATTTTATAAATTATTTTTATAAAATCATGGCTATTAGGTATCAGTAAGTTCCTGTCTACAAATGTTCAACTAAAACCTAAAAATATTTCCTTACCTCATAAGGAAAGGTTTGGCACAGAGAAAACATGATGTGTTTAATTAGACTTGAATTCTGTGCTCTGGGAAATCTCCCTGTAGAAGCTGGGTTTGCTTTAAACGTAACTCAGTACTCTGAAGCAGGAAGCTAAGTGCTATGGCTCATCTGACAGAATTTAAACATAATGGCATCAAGTTCACCAACACTAATAGGCAATGTGGTGTCCTCAGGTAGATGATAAAATGGAACAAAGGCAAGATCATGCAGCCTCTTGGAATTATTTCAATGACTGCATTATGTACAGGAAGTTGTGAAAGAGGAACAAGAAAACTTTTATTTTTTTAATGTTAAAGGAATGAAAGAGAAAAGGGACTGTGACAGAAAGTGCCACAGCTCTCTATGACAAAATGTGGTTAAAAATGGCACATCTCATTTTGAAAAACTAGAACTATTCTTGGAGGAGCAAACTTACGCTACTTACAAAAGATAATTGCTGTAACAACACCCTCCAGCGTTTCTGTGTATTATCTTCCTGAAGGACCCTGATTCTCAGGTTGGAGACTGCTTCCCAGCAATAGAACACTAGAAAACTGAATGCCTTTTTGGTACTCAGCACTGTGCTAGAAACTGGAGCGAGGCATTCGCCAAAGATGAAAACTTAGCAGCAGGACTATTTCCACCTCTGATGAAAACCCAAACTCAATTACTACAGGCAGTGTTTCCCTCATCTAAACCCTGTAGTCAGTCTGTTTGCCAATCTCATGGAAGTAACTCAGTATCCAGTAATATATCAGGGCAACCTCTGTGAACACCTTCATCATCAAGATACTTGTTGCTTGAAATGAACCTTAGAGTCTGTACTCAAATCTGCAGTGTGTGGAAGAAAACCGCTTCACTAGGTCTTCCTCTTATTTCATCAGTTAAAAAAACTGATTGAACATTAAATTAACTAACATACCCATCATAATCATTCCACATTGTATTAAAACATCATACTGTACAACAAAAATATGTACAATTATTATTTGTCAATTAATAATAATAATAATAACTTTTAAAGATCATGCTTTTTATGAATGTGTCTATTCCAAGCACAGCAGTACTTTTATCTCATTTTTATTTGGGTCCTTCAAATTATCTTTTTCCCCCAGATCTTCCCTTTACAACCCATGAGATCTGCTATGGATGGAATTGTGTCCCCACTATCCCAAGTTCACATATGGAAGCCCCAGCCCCTAACAGAATCATATTTGGAGATGGGGCCTCTGGGAGACAATTGGGTTTAAATGAGGTTGTGAGGGTAGGGCCTTCATGATATAATTAGTGCCCTTTTAAGAAGAGACACCAGACTCCTTCTTCTACAATGTGAGGATATAGTGAGAAGACAACCATTTACAAGCATGGAAGAGATTTCTTACCAGAAAGTGATCATACTGGCACCTTGATTGTCTAGCCTCTAGAACTATAAGAAAATAAGCTTGTCTTGTTTAGTCCATCCAGTCTGTGATATTTAGTTATAGTAGCCAAGTAGAAAAAGAGAAGATCCAAACTGTGTTGTGTCAGAAAATTAATCAGTTAGATCCTAAAACCAGGCATATTAGATTGTGCTATTTAAAAAATTTAGGCAAATTGAACAATTGAACAAATATGAGAGATCAATTTGCTGTGTAGAAAGAAATAGTAACATGTTAAAACAAAACACCAAAGTTGATCATTGGGAAATCTAGTGATTTGACATATATTTTCTCTGAAGATGCCCTCAATGATAATGACATCTTAAGATGGAAATATTGATAGTGATGTGTAGACACACCTGAAGAGCAGGAACAAAGACAAACCACATCATCACCAAATGTCAGGATTAATTCATATTTGTCTACTATTAATGGTTTTCAATCAGACTTTTAAAAGTCCTTATTTCTATTGAAGGGCATCTAGGTTGGTTCCACAATCCAGCTATTGTAAATTGAGCTGTTATAAAAGTGAAATAAGCCAATCCCAAAAACCCAAAGACCAAATGTTCTTTTCTGATAAGTGAATGATGATACATAATGGGGAGGCCAGTAAGAGAAGAATGGAGGAAGTTTGTATTGGTATAGGGAAATGAGTCGGGGACAGGGAGGTAGAAGGAAAGACAGTGAACTAAGACAGACACCATTACCCTATGTACATGTATGATTACACGAATGGTGTAAATCTACATTGTATACAACCACAGAAATGAAAATTTAGACCCCATTTGTGTACAATGAATCAAAATGCAATCTGTAAAAAGAAGAGAAAATAATTTTTTTTGAAAAGTCCTTATTTCTTGGAAAGAAATATGTTCCTTTATTTGAAATGTGTTGTTTTATTTGTCTTGGGGTCCATCTTGTGAGCCATCCTCCCGACCCTGCCATTTAACCAGAATGACTGTGGACTAATGTGCTTTACATCTTGAGACCTCAAAACTCTTATTTGAAGAAAGGGTTCTCAAGCCCAAGGGCCTACTTCAGTGTTTTACTCTGCTAATGGAGAGAAAGAATTACTGAAATCCAAGGAAATTCTTTTTCCAGTCCAGACAAAGGTTCTATAGCTCCCTTCTCTGAAAAGATTGACCTTCCTGTTCATGTCAGCATCATTACAATGCTTCTGTCCTCCTTCTAGCTCTTGTGTCCTCTTTCCTCCTCCTCAATAACCTATTGTCTTGTAAATAACTAACAAACCTCATCCTCTACGCTCTAGGAAAAACGCTTAGCCTGATCCAGAGGTCAGCAAATGAAGCCTGTGGCCTCATCTGGCCCACACTACCTATACTTGGTAAATAGTTTTATTAGAATGCAGCCCCCCTCATTGGTTATGCATTGTCTATACTGGCTCTCAAGCACAGTAAACCCAGAACTGAGCAATTTAGATAGAGATCCCATGCCCACAAAGTCTGAAATACTTACTCTGTGGTCCTTTACAGGAAATGTTCATCAATCTTGGCCTCAGCTCTCCAGAAGGCCCACTGAGTACTTACAATTGAAAGCTACAATTTTGGATAGATTTAAATCTGATATTTTCTCCTTTGATTTGCCAAGTCTTTAAATAGGTGATCTATTAGCCTCCTTCCCAATAGAGCAGTCATCCTGCATCTAAATAACGTTTAGAACCTTGCAGAACACACCAAAAACATCTTATTGTAATTTTTGTTTTATCCCATTTCTTTGATTCTTAGTTAAATATTCAAAGGTGGGGATTAGTTTCAAAGTGTGATTTTCTTTATCATCTGGGATTATTGAGATTGACAAGTGACTTAAAAGGAAATTTTGTCATTGTGATGATAATTTTATTTGTAATTTTTATTTAATCCATTGTGAGTTGGAGGATTTTCTACCTACAGGCTTGTTACCTCTATCACTATGTTTTGAAGGAACATAGTATTTGGCTTGACTCTATTAACTTGCTGAAGTTTACAATATAGCCAACAAGAAGAATATGTGACACAGAGGAGTTGAGAAGCAGGAGGACAGGGTTTTAGAATCAAACAGACATAATTAGAATCCCAGCCCATCATCAGTTGTATATTTTAGGACAAATTTTTCAGCCTCCCAAAGTCTCAATTCCTTCACCTGTAAAATGAGAGTTACAGCTTCTTTCTCCTGGTGGCATTGTACAAATGAAATGATAGCATGCATGTTACTCTCCTTCCCCAATTTTGGGCACAGAGGAGATGTTTACAAAATTTTACTTACCTTCCTTTCTCCATCTCCTCCAATTCAACCTATCAGGACTATGTAATTATCCTACTAATATTTATAATGCAGAAATCCATCATTACTTGGGAATAGTAAATATCATGTGAGATAGTTGGTGTAAGCAATGGATTTATCTACTTTGGGAAAATACAATGACCATCTATAAAGCCCTAGGCAAATGCCATTTGGAGCCATGTTTCACAGGTGTAAATTGAGCTAGAGAATTATGATGATATATGTGTTCCTGAAAGGGACCAGAATGTGTGACTTATCACCTCCATATTTCAGGTGAATATGTTGTTTAATGTAGATGTCCCAGAATAATTATTTCCCACTTCGATTGGGAAATACATAGTCCTCATGGCTTAATTGATTGTAGAATTTGTAATTAGAGATAATTTGAGCTCACTATTTGTGAATTACTTAGGAATCACATGGACTTTATGACTTCATAATCTCCATCACAATTACCACTTTCTTCCTCCATAAAAATCTCATTCATTATGAGCTATTCCTGAGAGGGGGAGGAAGAGAGAGAGAGGAGATGATAATTCTTGTTGGCACTGGTTCAATTTTATAGCAACCTCAACCTTCCCTTATTACAATTCTAATGCAAGATTTGTGCTTCCACAATAATTCCCCAACATCTAAACAATTTAACTCTGCTTCGGTGACCCGAGTCTTAGCATAGAAGTAGTAAAAGTGTACTTTGTTTGAAAGGTACAAAAAGAGTCAGTGACCATTTAGGTTTGATAAATATATATATATTGTGCACTTTGTCTTAATACTTTTTGATAAGAAATAACACTAGAAAGTCACTTTGTTATTTATGTCAACTAATGTAAAATGAAAAGTTTAATAAGTTTTTATCAGTATAAAATGATAAGTAAAATTAAAAGATACATTTGACAACTTTCCTAAAATTATTTGCCTTTTAAGTCTTCTATGTTCCTCAATTCATTGTCTTATATGGTTTGGATCTAAAATCATCTCCCCAAAAGCTCATGTTTTGAAAGCATGATCCCCATGCAGCAAGGTTCAGAAATGAGCTTTTCACATAGTGATCAGGCCTTAGCCTCATTAGTGAATAAAGCTATTTAATGGATTAATAGTGTAAAATGAACTATTAGGTGGTAACTGTAGGCAGGTGACTTGGTTGGAGGAGGTAGGTCCCTAGGGCTGAATGGCTTTGGAGTATCTCTCTCTCTCTCTCTCTCTCTCTCTCTCTCCCCCCCCCCCTTCCTGCCTGCCAAGAGCTGAGCAGCTTTCTTCTACTACACCCTTCCACACTGATGTTTGACCCCACCTTAAGCCCACAGTTTTGCGTAGGCTAACCATAAACTGAACCTTGAAATGTGAGTCCAAAGTAAACCACTTTCCTCCTCTAAGTTGTTCTTGTCAGGCACTTTGGTCCCAGAGATGAAAAGCTGACTAGCCCAGTGTTGTTTGCCTCATTTTGGGTACACATTCTTAGTAGCTGTGTTTCCTGTGAAGGTCTGTTTAGTTGTATGTGGACCTATAGAGGTCTTGTGTGACTAGGAAAATGGCTAGGGTCAATTTCTTGACTCCTTCCTATCAGAGTCAATAACACAGCTGGGAATATGTTTTTGAATGATCTATATCTCAGCAGTCCTAGGGTGAGCTTCTGGATAGTAAAGTGCTAGCAAGTCAATCAATATTGCACAGAGTAGAACTGACAATTGCCTTCTGTCTAGAAAACACTTGAGACCCATCTTCCTCTGTAGCAGACTTCATTAGTTGCACAGTATATCCATTATGTGGGGTTCATTTATATCCCCAGGATGGTCTCTAAGGTCAGTGATAGTGGCTCCATGTTCTTTATAGCAGATACCACAAACTGCTGGTGTTTAGTAATTAATTAATTTGGACTTCCCACTTCTGCTTTTTCCCCCTACTTAACTATTCAAGTATGTCTTATGCCACCTGATGCTACAAATAACTTGGTCATACCCTGTGTCAGTTAATTTGTGTCTCACTTTTCAAAATAAATTAGAGTTTTTATTTTATGGTAGAGTTTCTCTAATTGACTTTGGTTGCAAAACACTGAAATATCAGACACAGAGACCAGAGCTGGCAACACATTGCCTCCTCTTTCTTCTTTGCTGTTGGAGTCTATAGGAGAAGGTTGATTTGTTATGTGGGTTGCTTAGCTAGGTAATTGGCTATACGTTCAAGCATGTGCACATTTCATACGTGTAGCTGAATGCAATTAGCTGAATTACTGAACAATAATAGTAGGCTGAACTCACAAGAAAAATTGTTGATTTGTTGTATCTTCTTCCAAAGGCTCATAGCTTCCCTGGTAACTATCCAACCCAGTGAAGAAGGGAATATCTACTATTGCCTTCTTCTTACAGGGATTCATTTCTTGCTGAGCCACTACAGAGTTTCAGCAAGGAATAAAAGAGCCACCACAGGACCACACTATGCCACAACCCGAATGGTTTTTATAACAATTCCCTTCAAGTTGATGTCCATATTCCTTGATGTGTGCTTCACAAAATAAAATTTCTAGTTTTATTTTGACTTGGAGAAATGCAGAACTTTTCACCACCATATGTGAGATAAGAAGTGTAGAATATAAATTCACATGTATTATATTAATTTTGAAAAAAGAAGCTAAGATATCAAAGGTGGTTACTTTTGAGGAATAGAATCATAGGTAATTTTTTCTTATACAATACTCTTCTAGGTTCTATAAACTTTTTAAATGAATATTAAATTTTTAAACAAAAAAGTATAATTCATATATATAAGAAGAAATCTAACTGCAGACCTAGTGTCACATTTCTGGAATCCGGAAAGAATTGCTATATCCAGAGTTAAATAATAGCTTCAAGTAAGACTATTGTTTTAGATATTTAGTCATTTGACAAATTCAAGTTTTCTTACCTCCAGCTGAAATTGTTTAATCTGCCAAATAATTTGTAAAGTGGGAAAAGTGAGCTCCGTGTTGCACATTTCCTCTGATTGATAAACGGTGTGTAAGTCATCCCTAACATGGTCCCCAAAGGTACTTACCTCCTTGTTTTCAGGTCCTGTATAATTGTCCCTTGAATGAGAGCTGGACCTGGTGACCTACTTCCAGTGAATAAAATATGACAAAATGACAGAATGTTATTAGTTCGTTACACTGAGGCTGTAGTTTACTCTTTCTCCCTCTTATTCATGCCCGTCTTATTTACTAGTTCCAAGAGAAGTTAAGAGCCATATCTTGAGCTTTATAATGGAGAAGTTCACCTACTAAGGACCTCATCTAAAGCCAAAAGCCATTGAAGACCTGAGGTCAGCTCACACCCTCATGAGTGAGCTTGGAAGCAGATTCTAATCCAGTTCACCTTCAATCTTGAATCAGAGGTATCCCGGTAAACCATGTCTGTATTTCTGACCTATAGCAATTGTGAGACGATACATATATTTGTTGTTTTGGGTCACTAAATTTTAGTGTGATTTGTAACAGAGCAATAAATAACTAATTCGACTTGGTGTTGGCTACCTTGGGTAGGGTTCTGAGGCTTCGTATACTTCTAAGTAAAGGATAGTCCATCAATTATAGGTGTCTGCCATGGACACAGGGTGAAAGGAATGGTAGAATACGTGTTATTTTCCTATATTCATATTTTAGTGGGCTTGATTATGATGAACAGAATGACAAGTGGCAGAATAGCCTTATTTGGGGGTTCTGGGAATTATCCTGGTGTTAATATAACCTATTATCATAGTCATTAACATCATGACATATTACTTGGTAAGCCTGATTTTTGGGGGAGTCCTAATTTGGGATAGCTTCTGAGGAATACTGATTACATAATTTGGGGAGACAGTCAGGGTATGAGGTAAGTCTCTGGGTAGCCCCAAACAGTCCAAGGGCACTGGTGTTTCCTGGAGTAAGCCCCAGAACAGAGATCAAAACACTGAAAAGAGAGTGGTAAGAGAATAAAAGATGATTTTCCAATGTCAGTTCTGACTTCAGGAGGACTTTGGAGCTCATGAGTACAAAGTGGCCCAGAAAAGATACCAGTACCACCATTATGTGTGTTGTTAGTAGCATTAGCTCTGAGGAATTGCTGCTTTCCAAATATTGACACCTAAATATCCCCAGAGGACCTACAAACCCAGTGTTCTTCAACACAGGCCCTGGAGCGCTGTTGAAAAGAGAACATGCCCCCTTTTTCCAGGGAGAATTCCACCAAGTCTGTGGTGAACATTGGCCTGTGATCTAAAGGAGTATAAAAATTTAATATAGAAAGTTAGATTGAAAGGCACTTTCTTATTTTTAAGACACATTTTTGTAGACAATTCAACATTCAGACATGCTCCTTTCCATGGATAGAGGCATAATCTGCACAACCAAATGCCATATTTTTTTGAAAGTCTGAAAGAAAAGTTTGTTTTTTCTTAGGAATTAAATAAAAAAATGAGTTTTCTATGAGACGTGACCAAGGACTGCTGAGGTTATATTTACACAGATGAAGCAAGAGCAATGTTAAGAACATATTTATGTTGCTTAAGTATACTTGACCTATTTTATGCTTAATTTGAAGACTCCACTAGAATTGAAATCACTTCAACAAGATACTTAGAGTATTTTCATAGACATTATCTAGATAGAAGTGTATGTGTATGTGTATTATTTAGCCCAGATAAATATTATACTTGGAGCCTATTAAGTTATTCATAAATCCTGAAGAATTAAATGTGATAGAATTTTGTACATTCTCATATTTAAAGAAATTGGAAAAATGATAAGAAAATGTGCAAGCAATTTGAGATTTCAATTATGTTGATGTTTTGCCTTCTTATCTGTGTTGACTATTAGTGTGACCATTGTGAAGGACACCCACACGAGATTTCTTCCCATGACTGGAACATTCCTTCAATTCTCTATTAAAATATCTCATTTATTCAACTTCAGAAACTTTTCCATATAAGGAAAATATTTTTCTACTTCATTCTCATGACCCCTTTGGAAGTCCCTGGAAGGCTTTGTTATATAAGTCCATTGGGACACACACACACACACACACACACACACACACACAGAACTGAGAGAAAAATGTCTCATTTATATTGAGAAGAAAAATATACATAATTTTCTTATCTTTATCCAGGAAAGTTCAATGGAGAAGGCAAAAAGAGCCTAGTAAGTAAATGAGTAGTCTGTAATGAAAAGAATGAGGCCATCCTGAGTCTGAATAAGAATTTCCACCTTGTCTGTGATGCATTCATTTATCCCTCAGGAAACTGATGGTTTCCCTTTTTTGCTAATAGAGAAAGTAAACCATGCTTTCCCTAAGAGTTTCAAAACAAAGTCCAAAATACATATTTAATTACATGTTTGATGTTTTATCCGAATGTTTCCTGGACCAACTCTCAAATGTTGGCTAGAATGGGTTAAAGTAGGCTCCCTCCTCACTCTGGTGGCTCCTGTCCAACACCTCTGGTAGCTTTGTAAACATTTTTGTCATCTGCCTCTTCACACAGAGTCTAGCATTGGAAACTGGATTCAAGTTTGAGTTTCACCTTAAAGCAAAGCATTTCCTTCACAAGAATTAGTGAAATTGAACTTGATCAAATTATCTAGCTATCCTCTCACCAATTCAGATACTCCTACAAGTGGCAAGACAGGGATTTCAGCATCTTTGCTCTTGTGGAATTCTGGGGTTCCAATTACTCTGTTTAAGCTCCTTTAAAGATTTCCCATTGTCCTCTGAGTCAGTGTATTGTGTCTGACACATAGCGGCTACTCATAAAGAATGGATGAATGAACGTATTTGGATTAATCACAACTGATGATCAAATAAGTAGTATGATTTTTTTTTGTATCTTTGAATAAAGAAAAATTGGTGTGCCCCCAAGAAAGGACTTTCCGGCTTTAAATTTCATAAAACCTGCCTAAATGCCTTCAAAATCATTCCTTTACAACAACATATCACCATTTTGCAAAATGTACTATTCTCCAGATAGTGAAATACATAGTTCTCTGTTGCTGTCCCCTTATTTGTGTAGTGAGAAGTAGAAGAATAATAATCTCACTTGTTCATAAATCAGTGGTCTATTTAAATGTTTTTGGAAAGAGTAATAAAACAGGCTGCTGGTTACCCTTTTTCCTACCTCTCTTTATCCCTTTCCTTCTCCCTAGAGGCAGCTGCTTTCATTTATTTCAGTTGAGTTTTAAACCAGTTGCTATGCTTTTACTGCTATTTCCTGATTTAAAATTTTTAATTTCCCAGATTATGGCTTGATGTAGATAGATCTAATATTTAACCCTCACTTTACAATGACCTGCAATGTACTTCCCTTCACCCCATTTGCTCAATGCAATTATGTCAGAAGTTTTAGTTAATTCATTGTTGTTGCATTATAATTATGGAAAATAGGTCCTAGCTGAGCCACCTGATGTAGTGTGTGACCACATTTCCTTTCTTGACTACTTCCTAGAATTAAGACTGCATTTTTGAAATCTTTGCTTTCCATGTGCTTGTCACTGTTATCCCTATCATCTCTGACAGAGTTGGAAACCTCTCCTCATGGTGATCAAACATTCCAGGTCAAATATCAGCTCCATTTATTTTTTTTTCTACTTTGAGAGAAGATATTTTTCTTTCTGCCAAATCTGAAATATTAAATTTCAAGAACTTCAGCAGTTTTCATCCCAGGCTTCCCACTACAGTCATTTTCAGAGGAATCATTCACAACTCTCCTCTTCTCCTCCCCCACCACTTCTCTCTCTTTCCTGGGTTGAATTCTAAAGCAATACTCTTATTCCAGAGGGGTACCTTCTCCAGTGGTTTTCTGGCCTAAACATTAACCTGGTTTCTGTGGGTATAGGATCACAGACTGAGACTCATTTTCCCTGTATGCTTAAAGGCACCAGACTCAATTGCTCAACTTCAAGTATTCTTAGTGAGAAACCTGATCATATATTCATTTTTTTATTATTCACAAATTATATATATGTGTATATATATATATATATATATATATATATATATATATATATATCTTTGTTCAATGGGACTTTCTCAGATCTTCTCTTTAAACCAAAAGTTCTGGAATTTGATATTTATGTGCTTTAATAAGCATTTCTTCAAACTATTAAGCTAGGCCTTCAAGGTATACCTTCCTTCTGGAAATACAGGTTCTGAGATTATTTTGTATATTATTTATTCAATATTGTTTTATCTTTCATTTTTTTCCCCCTAGACTTTCTTTCTGGTAGTTGAACTATCCAGTTTGAGTCACTAATTTTCTTGCCTTTTAAAAAAATACTGTTTATCATCTCTTTGTAATTTTGTTCCACTTTCTGAGAGTCCTCTTTGAGATCTTCTTAATCGTAACTTCTAGTGTGTATACACGTGTTTTGCGTGTGTGTATCTTCCTGCTCTTGCATGTTTTTAATTTTTGAAAAACTATTTCTGAAATTCTGTGATTGTATTGATGCTTTATATAGCATCTTCTTTTTCCCCTCTGGAGAAATTATAGTTTTTGAGCTGTTTCCACCTGCTATCTGTTTCTATAGTTTCCAAATTTCTTTTTTCTTTGTTAGAAAGTTCTCTTTTCATTAAAGTATGTGGATGGGCATATTTAAGAATGAGGTATGCACACACAGCTGATATGATGTATGTTGCTATGCATATTTTAGCCTTTTAAACTGGTGAATACCACCATAAAATGATCAATTGGGGACATAAGTCTTTTGGGACCCAACTTTGTCTGTTCTATTCTGTTCATTTTGGGATTTCCACCTTCTAAAATTTTGTCATTTCTTGTCTATCATTGCCTCCTCTTTGTCACTGTCTGCTTAAAACTTCTGCGTTTACTTATTTTCATATACTACCAATGTTCTGTGAAATATCATAAATCTTCTAGTAAATAATGGGTTCTGCAGTGTGGAAGAGAACATTCAGCAGGGAACTGTCCGTTCTCCTTGAAAAGAGAGATCTGGGCAGGGTGCCATGAAAATACTCTGTAAAGAGGTTGACCCTGGGCTAAGTCTTGAAAGAGGCAGATAATTTTTTTTCTGAATAGATAAGAAGCTGAAAGCATACAAAGAATACGGTAGAAAAAGAATAAAGTCATAGACCATAGCACAGCATGGCCTTTTCCATAGAACTCTGAGTTGGAGAAGCATGCATGGCCGGAGCTGAGTGTGAGGAAAGAGGCTCTGGAGCCCATTAGTTCAGGTCACAGAATTCCACATGCTCTATTCTGAAGTCCTGTGCAAAGCACCATGGGCAATAAAAATGAGTGAGACTCCATTTCTTCTTTAAACAGCTCATAGTTTAAGGAGGAAGGAGAACTATACAAATAAATAGCAGTAATGTTGGACGTAACCATGTGAATCAACATGTGTTTTCTAAGGAAAGAGATTTGTATCTAATTGAGAGAAAGATTTAATGAAGGAAGAAGCATTTATAAAAAGCCTCAAATTTAAATACAAGGAGTCTTGGAACAAACTGAAATGGAAGGGGATAGGATAGAATGAGCACAAGCAGGGTGATAGACACAAAAAAGATAATTGAAGAAGAGCCGGCAGCTCTACCTGATTGGTATACAAGCAAGAGAAGTCTGGCATGGGGTCTGAGCCACAGTGTGCATATCCTTGAATGCCAGGCTGAGCAGTCTATGCTGCCTTTGGTAGCCAGGAGGACATGTGCACCAGGTCAAACATACCAGAAATGATGACAAATGCCCCTGACACACACTCCTGTCTCTTCCTTGTTTCTAAGGAATGACTTTTTTACATTTTGAGCATGAAACACCCATGAATCAAAGTAGTAGTCTCTCAACTTGTTTTTCTCTGTGTGTTCATCTTTCCCTTCAATTCATTCTTCACGTATTATCAGTGAGTTTTACAAGTACAAATTAAGTAGTATAATTCTCTGCTTTAAAGAGTTGACAACTCCACATGCTGTGAAATTCACCCATTTCTGGGTCTTTGCATTTGCTGTTTTACACTCTATTGGAAACCACTCTCCAACAATTCAGAGACCTCATCTTTTGTTTTTGACTGATCCCACAAAGCCTAGCATAGTGATTGGCATGCAATAAATATTCGACGAGCATTTGTGAAATAAAGATACAAATAAATAAGTGATTATTTGAAATGCTTCTGCTCTTCCTCATTACAATAATTCCTAGAATTTTGGGTGGATCTGTGAGAACCTTTTGCTTCAACAAAATCGTTTCTTTCATGTTTTAATTCTTAATTATATCCATAAATAATTAATGTGCTACACTGTAAGCTCCATGAGGGAAAAGACCAGGTTTTTGTCTCTAAATATTTCACACTTGGTATCTTAACCAAAGTAGCTGCTCGATAAATATTTCAAAGATGCCTGCATGTGAAAGAAATTTATACAAGGAAGTAAGAGATAAATGGTGGAACTCTTTCTTTTCTGGAGGTAGAAGACTTGTTTGTACTCATTGATTAAACTTTTAGTGCATTGATGTTAATCATTATTCCTTATCTTGGCTCTGCTCACAAGTGAGCCTCTGACCTTAGGCATACATTTCCATTTTTTCATTTCCAGTTTTTCATCTGCGGTGTAGGAGTAATATTGGTTGAAGTGTGGTCTGTGGACCAACAGATTCAGAATTCCCGAGGGTGCTCATTAAACATGCATTTCCTTAGTCTCTACTTGAATCTCCACCTGCTCAGCATCTCTGGGACAGGGATACAGGGATCCAAATATTTAGCAAGATTTGTCCGTGATTCTTATGCAGACTGAAGTCTGAGAAGCACTGTGAAGGGTTGTATCAAATGATCTTCTTCTATGATTCTGAATTCTCTTATATAGCTCAAAGAGTGTATATTGGCCATCTGGTGAGAGAAAGAGAGAGCTATATTCTTTAGTTATTGCTCATGTAGATTGCTATTGCAGGAAGTTCCCTAGTAATTCTTGTCAGCTGCTAAGCAATGTGCTGTTTCATGTGAGTAATGGTCTATTCTTTGCATTATATTGTATTAAATTATATTATTTCCCATGCTTTGTGTCTCAGGGAAAAATAAAACTGTGGTATGGTAATTTCTCTTAGGAAATGTTTCTGTTTATATAGATCACATAGTTCATGAGTCAGATTCTTCAGACTCTTTTGGGGAGTAACCCGTGTATTTTAGAAAGCTGCATTAAATTCTTCCAGCTGTGGGTTCAACTTAATACACTGATGCTGTTTATTCTGCAGTGTGATTCCAACGAAGGGGTGTGGGAATTCAGTGCAGTGAGGACCCTTGAAGACCAATTGGGGACACAAAGTGATTCTCTATTGAGCAGAATGTGTGATACAAAAAAATGAAAAATAATTGCAAAAATCCAAAGAAAGGAATAATTTCCCTCTCTTTGGCAAACTGGGGGAGAGAGTAAACTGGGTGAGCAATAGCTGCCAGAAACATTTCCATGGAAGGTAGGGAGTAAAGAGACTGCAGACCAAATGGTTGCACAGGTGCCGGGAGTGGAGTGTAAGTGGACTCAGGAGGGGAAATAACCTTTTGCTGGAAAGCTTAAAAAAAAGAATTAATTTTTGTTTGCTTCCAAGACTTAGCATATTTTATGGCATCGCAGCAAATTCTCACAAGCTGAAGATAGAAGCAGAGGCACTGTTAAGAACATGTGTGGAGGCAGGGCTATGGCTCAGTGGTAGAGTGCTTGCCTTGCACGTTCAGGGTTTTGGGTCCGATCCACATAAAAATAAAGACACTGTGTCATCCACAACTGAAAAATATTTTTAAAAAAGGAACATGTGTGGACATTTGAGGAAAGGATAATTCTAATGATGATCTGATATGAGGGGAAAGGGATATTTAGACTGAGACTGACCAGCTCTTAAATGTCTGTATGCTGTCTACCCATTGAATGTTTGAGACACACACGTGTGTGCACACATGTATAATAGACTCTGTTGATTTAACTTCTTAATATAAGTTGACTGAGAATTCTTGTCTTATGTTTCAGACATTTCCACAAGTGCAGAAAATTACTCAACAGTAGCTCTAAAAATTAATTACATTGTGAAACTCATCAAAACTGGCATTCATAAATAAACTAAGCAATTATTACTAAGAATAACACATGGCATTTCACATTGGTGCCACTATTTAGCCATTTATAAAGCATTTATAAATCACTTCTGTCATCATCAGTCAGTACTTAGCATCATCTCAGGTAGGTCTTATTCCCCAATACTCAGTGAGTTATAAGTGAGTCACCCAAACTAAAAATTGCTACCTATTTGGCATAGGTGGATAAGAGAAGTGGTTATTCATTCTTTCATCAGAGAAGGTCTTCAACCAACTTCTTTCATGTTTTAAAGGTCTTTGGAAACTGTGAGGCAGACAGAACCCTGGGTTTCACCCTCAGAGTTGTGGGATGAAAACAGAGTATAAGAAAAATGTTGGGACTCAAGTCTATAAGCAAGCTGACACCTAGAGGCATCATTACCTGGGGGTTCTGGAATTGATCAGGCCTGGTCAATACTCTTTCAGTGAGTAGCGAAATAGCTGTTGTGAGCATCTGATTGGCCTGACTAGATGGCGAATCTCAGCACTACTTTTCCAGCACCAACTCACCTGGGCATACTGCTGCTCTGCGGTCAGATATGAACTGTTCTGCACTTGAACCAAGGCTATCACCAGCTAATTTTCCTGTCCGTGTTTTATGTTACACTGAAGCATTGTAGATACTTACACATCTAATGAGAACTAGGGCAAGAGTTTGGTTCTGACTCCACTTCTCTTATGCTAACGGCAGAGCTTGAGTACTCATGCTTTAGGATAGACACAGGCACCATGTGAAGTCCTAGTTGAGGAAAGAAGAATGTTGCCAGGTGAGAGATATTTGGAAGGGATATCTTCAGTAACCAGTGAAGGGCATCGAATAAGGACAAGCTAAGTTTAACTGCCACATTGAGGAAGCTAAGCAGTCGATTCTGAAATGAGCAACATTTTACAGTGTGTTTATGAATTTCGGCTTCCAGAAAAATTAAGCCACTTAGTGAATACCTTGACAGCAAATCACGGAAGAACCAGAAGAAGAATTCCCTGCTGAGTGTTCTTTTTTCATTTCCACTGTCACCCAAGATGAGTGATCCATCTGTGGGCAAAATAACACCTGGGCACCAGTCTGCCTAGCATAAAAGAGAAACCCAGGGTGCTATGCCATGTTTTCCCCTGTTCAGGGAAGACACACAAATGAAAGAGTTACACCACTAATGTTTCTACTAAGAGCCCCAATTTCCCTTCTTAATGTCTGAGAGCAGAGTGTAAAGACCTACAACTGCACTGCAGTGTAGAAATACATGAGCTGTGAAAAAGCAGTTCTTTGCAAATTGTGCGTCCTCTCTTTTCAATATGCAATAGGTCATCTGGATGTAAAAATCAGAACTCCAGAAAGTCATATCTTCCTGCAGCCTGTGTCCCATGTAGAAACCTAATCACCTCGGCCATGGTGAATCTAGGTCCGTAGGCTGGGTGTGACTTTCCGAGGCTTAGACCTCCAGGCACAGCAACATCCAGCAGGAGCAGATGGACTTCTAAGCAGCCAGACAGTAATTTCCTAATGCAAGTGCCGGGAGCTGGAGCCAAGCACGTTTCAGTTCTTAGCCTCCCTGTGGTGTAGAGATTGATGAGCAGAACATGAGGTTTTCCAAGATAGTGTATGCAAGCAACCTACTTACAGCAGGCTCTTCTCAAGTGTCACCATTGCTCTGTGCTTGGCAAATGGAGACCAGCCATTAGTGAGATCACCCAACAGTGACCAGCACAGTAGAAGACAGAAAGCCTGAGAGGTTAAAGCTCAGGTAGACAGCATAGGGAATAATTTAAACATACCAGATGTGTCCTCCTTAAGGAGACAGTGCTTAACAAAGGCCGAATATTTTCTCTGATATGCCAAAGCTACTTCACAATAAGGGCGGGGGGCAGGGGGGAGGGCGCATAGGGAAGAATAGTTACTTTATATTAGGTAGAGGGGAGTGAAAGGAGGGGAAGGGGTGGGGGGAAAGAGTGATAGCAGAGTGAAACCAGTATTACTACCTCATGCACATATATGACTGCATGACCCATGCGCTCCTCCAATAAGTATAATCAGAAAAATGAAAGATTATACTCCGTTTATGTATGAATGCATATCAAAATGTATAAATGCATTCTATTGTCATGTACAACTAATTAGAACAGATAAAATTTTAAAAAATTTTAATAAAGTAAAGGAGACAGTGCTTATAAAAGCACATGGGAAAGTATCCTGCACACAGAAACACTGGGAAGATAATCACTAGTAGAAAAATCTGGTGTGAATAGAAGTAGGATTGACTCTGATACTGCAATTATAATAATTATTTTTATTATTATTACAATCACAATGGTTATTGTCATGTTTGTTGACTAAGAGGTCATAGCACAAGACAAAGGAAGACACATCCAAGACTGAAAAAACCGAACAAAATATGTTTTTGAAACAGCAACGCCTATACTATTGCTCTTTAAAGAAGAGTTTTGGCAGTGTAATCTTTTCCTGAGAAAGTCTCCCTCAATGAAGGGTTTTCTAAAAATCTGATGAAATAACCAGATAAGCTCTTTTCATATATCTCTAATCCTATGCTCTACTGGACTATCTCTTCTGTCACAGCTATTATTGCCCTGGTGCCCCCAGGTTCCACCCTCCCAAGTCCCATAAAGAGAACATAAGCAGCTCACAGAGCTTATGTGGGATGCATGCTAATGTACAGTTGTAAAATTGCAAGAGTGATGGGAAAGCGTATGTGGTGGCAATAGAACAGGGGTGCCTGCACACGTCGTTTCACCTACAGATCAGGAGATGAAAGTCTCCCAAGGAGCTCCAAGCTGCCGTTAAAATAGAGATGAGGATGATATCAACTTCCCAGGGATATTGAGGAAATAAAATGAGTGAATGTAAGCAAAACATCTATAGCAAAGCAGTAGCTCAACGATGCATATATATTTTTTTTTCTGCTAGTTGACCCTAATTAGCCCTCCTAACTGTGTCCCTTAGGACAACATCCCCAACTTCTATCTCCTGATAGAAGTTGATCTCTTCTATCAACTTCTATCACAACACTACTTGTGTCCAACTCACAAATCTCTTCCAACCTAAATTTTAAAATAATGAGAAGGTTAGTAATGAACAATATATAACTAGAGATCTTGGTCAAAAAATAGGAAATATGGAGAGGATCAAAACTTGCATGGGTGGGGGGGAAGGGAAAAAATAACAGAATGAATCAAACAACATTACCCTATGTAAATTTATGATTACACAAATGGTATGCCTTGACTCCATGTACAAATAGAGAAACAACATGTATCCCATTTGTTTACAAAAAAAACCTTGCAAAACCAACAAGCCAATACATATATAAAAAAATTCTCTGTTTCTTTAGTGACAGGGGGAGTACAAATTAACATATCAATATATAATCATCAAACTGACACATTCTAAAAAGTGATAATGCCTACTAAGGGGATGATAAGAAACAGGACACATATAAATGGAAACGTGAATTGTTACATAGTTTTTGGAAATAAGTCCCTCTCTCTCTCTCTCTCTCTCTCTCTCTCTCTCTCTCTCTCTCTCTCTGTCTGTCTCAGTGTGTACACACACACACACACACACACACAGGCCTACATGCACACATATGCACATATACATTTATAAGCATGTATGTTTTGCCACAATGGCCCCATGTCCCATACCTGGGGATCTGTCTCAGAAATGGAAACAACAGTGCATGGATGTCTTCTAGAACTGAGTGATAAAGACCTAGAAACACTGCAGAATGTGGATGCAGTTCAGTGATACAGTGATACTTGTCCAGCATGCGATTCAAGCCCAGCATCACAAACAAAAGAACAGAGGTTGCAAACAGCCGGGTAATTCATGGTACGTGTACTAGTGGAAGTTGAATCTACAGCAACTGACTTGATGAAATTTTCATAATATATTAAAGTGAAAATAACAAGATACAGGAGAAACAATTCCACAGTAGAATAAGTGGCAAAAATATCTCTAGTATTCACACACATGTGAGTATGTGAATAAGCCCAGGTTGAGCATCACTAATCTGAAAACCCAACATCCAAAATGCTCCAAAATCTAAAATTTCTTTAATGCTGACATGACACCACAAGTGTAAAAAACTTCTCATGTGACCTCATGTGATGCTTATGACCAAAATTCAGGCACAATAAAAATACTGTAAAAAATTACCTTCAGGCCTTCGGTATAAGGTATATATGAAAAATAAATTTTGTACTTAGATGTGAGTACCATCCTGAAGATAACTCATTACATTTATACAAATTCTAAAGCCCCCCAAATATCTTAAATCTGAAGTATTTCTGATCCCAATAATATTGGATAAGAGATACTCAACCCATATATGAACATGGAGAAGTTGATACGATAGGATTCACTGGATAGCTCTATTTATTTACCTATGGCAAAACCAAGAGGCAAGATACTATACTTCATAGTCTATGCATAATATATATGGATTTATGATTACAAAGAAACCCTATATTCATATTAATTTCACTTTTTTGTTAAACCACATGTTTATGTATAGAAAGAGATGCATAAAAGAAACACAACCGCCACCCAAGTATTAATGACAGTTAAAATGATAATGCTCAGGTAAGTTTTCTTGTTTATTTTTGTCTTTTGTCTTGTGGGAATACCTTTTATTGAGCAGGTATTCTTTATGGAACCAGAGAAAAACAGTTTTTTGTGTGTGTGTGTGTGTGTGTGTGTGTGTGTGTGTGTGTGTGTATGTGTATATATATATATATATATATATATATAGAGAGAGAGAGAGAGAGAGAGAAATACATAGCAATGCCCAGGATGTCTAATTACACAAGGTGAATCCAGGAATAAGGAATGGGCTTTAGAAACCTTTTTGCATTTGTTTTAAAGCCTGGGAAAACCTTAGGAGGTGTTGCAGGTTGAGCTATTGAGAAAAGAGACTCTGAAATGAAGTTCATGTGCAGGATGCTCATCAGGGAGGGTTATTAGGAAGATGCACAACTACAGAAGGGAGGAGAGAAAGCAGGAATGGACAGAATTAGAGCCTGAGCTATCCTGCAGGTCCAGTGATGGGCTTGGTCACTTCCATCAAGGGCTCTGGAGCTGGAATGGCACTTCAGAATTGTCCTGGGATGATCCGAGATGGCCGGGTGGATATGATCGCCACTTGCCACCCCCACATTGATTTGTCATCGATACAGGTGTCCACAGTGCAACTGAGGCCATTCCTGAAGGGACTGATGCTGAGGATGGTCTCATGATGGCACTGGCAGTATTTGGGACTTCAAGTCCTTCACTGAAGGGGGGCCTCCAAGAAGTGTATCTCATGCCTTCCAAGGATGGCCTCAGTCTTCTTGGTGGGTCAGGAATTCTGGCTGACCTGGTCGAATCTAGGCTTCTACAAGATCAAGATCAAATCCTGGGTTCATTTCCACAGGGTAATGGATTTGTTTTAATGATAGGTTTTTTTTGTTGTTGTTGTTGTTTTTTTTTTTTTTTTTTAATGTAACCATACAGCACTGAGAGCAGCATTCCATCAACCAGGCGTAAGTGTTTACTAATCTCTTACTATGGACCAAGCATGGAGCTGGGGTCTGCATGGAAAGCAAAGATAATTGAAACTACTCTCTCTCAAGGAGTTTACAAGGGAGACAAACCATGTTGCACAACCCCGGCTCTATAAAGTGGTGGCCGATGAAAGTTGTGAAACAGGCACAACAAAGTGCTAGAAGAGAGAGGAGGGGGAGCGTCTCAGTGCCAAAGCACGAGTGTCCTGAAGTGAGCCAGACAGGGACATTAGGAGCTAGTTCCTATTTCCAGAAGTAGCAGAGCAGGCTTGCAAACAGCAGGCAGCTGTGACGTCATGAAAGCGTTTAGAATATGTAGGTTCAAATTACACTTCTGCCCTTTTGTTCATGAGTTTAGGGCAAGTTGTTAAAAACTGTATAAGCTGCACTTTCCCTGTGTATCAAAAGGAGATGGCATATCTTGCAGGTTTGTTTTAGGATAACATGAGGTAACGCCAGGTATTATGCAAGATGCTTGGAGGTTGAGAGAGAAGAAGGACACTTTGCAAAGAGTTAAGTGCTACACAAACTCGAGGTACAATTGTTGTTATTTTGCTAAGTTGTAATTTATTCATCCGTGAGATTTTCAGTGAGTTTCCCAAGATAATCAATTTCATGGGATATTGTTGGGTGACATGCTCCGATGGCTTCCCAAAAACTCTTAGGCATAGTGGAGAGACACGAGAAAAGAGCTGTCATCACAAAATTATAATGGACAGATTAATTAAAGGAACTACATAATAGATGTATGAAATATTAGATGGGAGAGACTTTTATATTAATACTAATAATTCATGAGCAAACTCAGACAGCGTGTTTTTCCCTCATCCTCAGTCCTGTTCCTCAATCCTTTTCTCAAGCAAGCATGCAGTCTTGTGTATGCTATTACTTCTGTGATCGGCATCTCAATATATCCTGGGACTCTATTAAATGTGCTGAATCTTGGAGGCAGCAAAAAATTTCCTTTTAACTAAATCTCCAGCAAAAAGCCATTCCTTCTCCCCTGGCACCCACCATGATTTTGCACCTTTTCCTGTGATTCCTTGCTTTTCCTCCTCATCTTCAAGGGAGAGGGAGTCCCAGTGTCATGCTAGGAAGAGAAAGAATGACCTTTGAACCTCCTTTTTCTTAAATCTCCATCAACTGCTCCCTTCCCAGGTTACACCTGGGAGGTTTATTATTTGAGAAAGTTGTCGTACTTTAAATCTGAAGTGACGTATGGTACTAAGATGCAGCAGCTTCATTCACTATTGCTTCCATCCCACCAGTGTGAATAACAACACAGTTAAAGGCAAAAGGACATTTTACTATTATTATGAAAATTGTTTTGACCACATGGATCTGGATCGCCTGAAAGGACCTGGGGTCTGCTGGGGACTACTGAGGACGTGAACATCTTCTTCTTGTCTTGGGCTGGGTATTGTCAGGTCTACGTGAATTCTGGGAATGCTAGAGACATCTCGGGACCACACAGGTAACCAACCACAAGATGAAGAAAATGCAGAAGGTGAGGAGCAAAAAGAAGAAAAAGAATCTGTATTCTTGGTAAAATTGTTGATGAAAACATACCCAAGATACAAGTGTCTTTAATTTTTAAGAGAATTTAAAATGGAGTTTTCTTTAATGTGAAGTTAATTTAAGCAAGTATGCGTGTGTAAGTAATATGGAACTTGAAGCTAAAGGTTGGGGTGAGAACAGTATGAAGTTGAGCTGCTGAGCACACATGCAGAGCAAACCACAAGGGGACTATATTATTTGCCTAACTTGGGTGAAGGGTGATCACCAATTCTTCAGAAATAAAAAGTGGAGATGGAGATCAGATATACCTGTATGTCCTCTATAGTTTCCTAAAGATATATGACTTAAAACATAACTTAAGATTCTAAATAATTTTATTACAGATGTGAGTCAGTTATTCTCAGTAAATCCCACTGTTACTTTTATAAGATTCCAAGCAAAAGCATTGGACTTATGTCTATAGTACTTATGTCTACAGGACTCAGACTACAGTACTCAAGAAAGCAAAATTCTTAAAGAACCACTTCCCTTTTTGAAAGGTTCTGTCTGAAATTTCTCCTGTAATGGTAATAATTAAATGTGAAATCTTCAGCATTTAGATTGCCAGATCACAAGAGTTTCTGGAGGTAGGAAGATGTTTTGATGGTCAATGAGAAGGGAATAGATTCTGAGTATAATCAGATTGTTTGGAGAAAGTAAATTTAGCATGTTGCATAAGGAGTTTTCTCTGGGTACTCAATAGGCACTGTGGCTAGAAAGGAGGGCATCAATTTCTTTCCACTTTCAATTATGTAATTGTATTAGTCAGAATTTGATCGGCTCTGATTCAATAACAAATGAACTCCCAAAGGCTCAATGTTTTAGGATGAAAAACTCATAAATCTATGGCAGGTAAGGGGCATTGTCTTTCATCTACTTGGAAAATTTTCTCTATCTTGTAGGCCACTGTCTTAACATGTGATCACCACATTTATTGCCAGAGGAGATAAAAAGCCTATAAAGATGGCATATTGATTTTGATACACTTAGCCCAGAAGACACTTGTATCACTTCCCCTTTAATTTGATTGGTTAGAACTAGTAAAGACCTCTGCAAAACTGCAAGGTTAACTGGGAATTATAATCTGCTCAGGAAGGAGAGGTGAAAAAATGATATGGCTGAGAATAAGTAATTTCTACTGCTGCCTACCATTTTGATTATGCACTGAATTACTTCCTTAGGATGATACTTCAGAGTGCCATGGAAAGAGTACATCCCCTGCTTAGTCCAAATCTCTGAGTGACTTGGATAGTCTTCTCCATCATATCAAGACATGGCATGTCAGCCTAGTGAACTTCAAAATAAACTAAAGAGAGAAGTTTATCTTGTCCCCTATCCTCCCAATACATTAGTGGAGAAGGGATAAGAAAGTACAATAAATAGTCCCACTTAGAAAGAAAAAAGGGTAGGAGAAATTACAGTAGTCATTCATTCACACACAAGAAAAAAATTCGAAATTCTGCAATCTTTCTATTTAGATTTTACTGGCCAGGATTATTTATTACCCTTGACTACTTATGATGACCCAGAAAAGAGCAGAAGAAGACAAGAATCTACACTAGAACACTCTATCACTATTACTCAAAGTCAAAGCAATATTTTAATGTAAACCACAGAACTTATGTATATACAATATTCAAAAACATTTTTAGATTTTTTTGTTTGTAAAATTCTGGATACATTCATCAAAGCTAAATTTCTCATATCTTTATGCATTTTCTTTGTTTGTGCCCTAAGCAGGTACCTATTCTTCCCACTGGATACCGTGGCTGAATAGATGGCACTGAGGAATGCTGGGGACAACAAATCATGATTCATCTGTTTCAGTAATTCACCTAATGTCAGGCAGGAGGAGGTAGCTGGCCAAATCATCTATATCTCAGAGATTTGAGCCTTTCGTCAACCTCGACGATAGGTCTAGAACCATCCATGGCCTCAAAGAAGTATCATTAAGTCATCTCAGACCCTTAGACAAGTCAGTGGGTTTGAGGTTGTTTGAATACTTATAGAAAGGGGTCATAAACAAATAATAGGGTTTATTAATTTCATGTAGCAAATATCTGGAAGTCAATTGTTCCAGAGATGGTCCAGATGCTCCATGATGTCATTGAATTTTCTGTCTCTTTCTAGTTTGTTATACTCAAAATTTCAACAATTCTCTCCTCCTGTCACCATGGCTAGAGCAGCTCTAAATATTGTGTCCCCATAGGACAAAATCTAAAAGCAGGAAGGAAAAGGTGGCAAGGTAGGGTGATCTCTTCTTATATTTTCATATTTCATCAGAGATAAAAACTATCTCCAGAAGTACTCAGCTGTTTTTTTCCTTATGCTCCATTGGCCATCATGGAGACATATGTTCTCCACCTAAAAGCAATCATAAAGGAAAATGAGGTTACTGTGATTCCCCTGGATGCACTGAAGAAACCCCAAAATGAGGGTCTGGCAAAAGGAAGAAGAGGAAATGCTTGCTGAGAGCCAATGAATAGTGCCTGTCACACCCCTTCCCATCGCAAAGCTGCTACACTGTGAAGAAACCAGCAGAAATCATACATCATTAAGCTATCTGCTTCTGAGGTTTAGCTGGCAACTGCAGGACTGACTGAGCTACAGAGCATGCTTTGAGGAACAATTATAGATGGCCTACCTAAAAAGACATTTTAGATTAGGGTGTCACTTTAGAATACTGACAGGTAGACTTCAGGCTAGATATATGAACGGTAATAGTCAAAGAATGTGAATGTGCAAAAGGATGTCAGAAATATCTGCCCCACACTCGCTTTAGATCTGAGGCAACCATGAGTCACTAGCTTTCCTGAGTCCCACACTGAGTTTCAGGAAGGATGTGACCTGCCCTTCTGAATAATCAAGAAGTAGTGAAGCCAGAATTAAGGACAGGTAGTTAGTGTAGAAATAGGGAATAGGGTCAAATCGAGGAAATGAAGCCATGAAGCCATCTGCCTCTGGACGTTGGAGACTACCCCTGGAAGGATGGAATGTTAAGGATCTCAGGAGCTCATTTTTTTTTTTATTGTAAACAAATGGGATACATGTTGTTTCTCTGTTTGTACATGGCATAAAGGCATACCATTTGTGTAATCATAAGTTTATCTAGGGTAATGTTGTTTGATTCATTCTGTTATTTTTTCCCTTCCCCCCACCCCTCCCACCCCTCTTTACCCTCTATACAGTCCTTCCTTCCTCCATTCTTGCCCCCCCTCCCTAACCCTAACTCTAACCCTAACACTAACCCCTCCCTCCCCCCATTATGTGTCATCATCCACTTATTAGCGATATCATTCATCCTTTGGTTTTTTGAGATTGGCTTATCTCACTTAGCATGATATTCTCCAATTTCATCCATTTGCCTGCAAATGCCATAATTTTATCATTCTATATGGCTGAATAATATTCCATTGAATATATATACTACAGTTTCTTTACCCATTCATCAATCGAAGGACATCTAGGTTGGTTCCACAATCTGGCTATTGTGAATTGAGCAGCTATGAACATTGATATGGCTGTATCTCTGTAGTGCACTGATTTTAAGTCCTTTGGGTATAGGCCAAGGAGTGGGATAGCTGGGTCAAATGGTGGGTCCATTCCAAGTTTTCTAAGGAATCTCCACACTGCTTTCCAGAGTGGCTACACTAATTTGCAGCCCCACCAGCAATGTATGAGTGTACCTTTCTCCCCACATCCTCGCCAACACCTGTTGTTGCTCGTATTCTTGATAATCGCCATTCTAATTGGGGTGAGATGGAATCTTAGGGTGGTTTTGATTTGCATTCTCTAATTACTAGAGATGTTGAACATTTTTCCATATGTTTGTTGATTGCTTGTAGATCTTCTTCTGTGAAGTGTCTATTCATTTCTTTAGCCCATTTGTTGATTGAATTATTTGCATTCTTGGTGTAGATTTTTTTGACTTCTTTATAGATTCTGGAGATTAGTGCTCTATCTGAAGTATGATTGGCAAAGATTTTCTCCCACTCTGTAGGCTCTTTCTTCACATTGCTGATAGTATCCTTTGCTGAGAGAAAGCTTTCTAGTTTGAATCTATCCCAGTTATTGATTCTTGCTTTTATTCCTTGTGCTATGGGAGTCCTGTTGAGGAAGTGTGGTCCTAAGCCGACATGTTGAAGATCTGGACCTACTTTTTCTTCTATAATCTGCAGAGTCTCTGGTCTGATTCCGAGGTCCTTAATCCATTTTGAGTTTAGTTTCGTGCATGGTGAGAGATAGGGGTTTAGTTTCATTCTGTTGCATATGGATTTCCAATTCTCCCAGCACCATTTGTTGAAGAGGCTATCTTTTCTCCATTGCATATTTTTGGCACCTTTGTCTAGTATGAAAATATTGTATTTATTTGGGTTTGTGTCCGTGTCCTCTATTCTGTACCATTGATCTACCTTTCTATTTTGGTACCAATACCATGCCGTTTTTGTTACTATTGCTTTGTAGTAGATTTGAAGATCTGGTATTGCGATACCCCCTGCTTCACTCTTTCTGCTAAGGATTGCTTTAGCTATTCTGGGTTTCTTATTCTTCCAGATGAATTTCATAATTGCTTGCTCTATTTCTGTAAGGTATGTCATTGGGATTTTAATTGGAATTGCATTGAATCTGTATAGCACTTTTGGTAGTATGGCCATTTTGACAATATTAATTCTTCCAATCTAATGCATTTTTATACATAAGTGATGAATCTTTGGAAAGAATAATTAGGAAAACTACCCCATTCACAATAGCCTCAAAAAAAAAAAAAATACTTGGGAATCAATCTCACAAAAGAGGTGAAAGACCTCTACAATGAGAACTACAGAACACTAAAGAAAGAAATTAAAGAAAACCTTAGAAGATGGAAAGATTTCCCATGTTCTTAGTCAGAGCTCATTGATTACCAAATTTACCTGCCCTTATGAAGGACTGCAAGCATGGAGCTACTAATTAATGCCACCTGGGCCCTTGCTTGGCTGAATCACCTTGGCCCTCCCCCTGCCCATTGCTTCTCACTTTATGCAAAACCAGGCCTAGTCACCTAGGCAGGAAGGAGAGATAAGAGGGGAGGAACTGGAGAACAGAAGAGACTTTAACCTATAAAAGATGTAGGGTGTGCTCACTTCTTGGGACTTTAGAACATCAGCCATGGCCCCCTTCTTCCTCCCAGGAGATGTCTGTATTATTACCTTTAAATAAAACCTGCTTAATATGCTTGTCTTGGCGTGCTTCTCTAGTGTTCAATCTTCAACATTAGAGGGAGCAGAACTGGTCGCTGTTAAACAGCGGTATCGGTAGGTTGGGTCCACTTTAGCAAATTCCCTTAGTAATCTTAAAGAAACAAGAGGTCTACATCATGGGCAACAGGGACAGTTCTGTTCTGGCGAACTCTTCACTAGAAAAGAGGCCAGAGCCAGTGCTGCCTGAGCTTTTATTGTTAGTTTGCTTTGGATTTGAGGTGTTTGATTTGAGGTGTTTGAACTTCCGGGTGTATAGTTGGGGAATCCAGCTGGATTCCTCCACATTTTATTTGCTCTGCAGGGAAACTCACAAAGCATGAAAGTTTTCATTATCTTCTGTAATACTTGAGGCTGAACAATTATGAATGTTTTGGTGCTGAAAATAAAATTCTTGAAGTTTTATGTAGTTTTTCTTCTCTTTATCTACACATTATTTTTTCCCATGGTTTTCTGATGGATAATATTTAGGGTTGAGCAGAGATGAAAATTATTAGAAAAAAATAAGATAAGGAAATATTTTCTTTGGATGATAGAAAGGATTATTCTAATTTTTTCTCATTCTTTTTAAACACAAGTTCTCCTGTAATCTTTTGGTTATATGTTGGCGATTTGGGGTGCCTGTGATTTTGGAAGGCTAAGAGGGGCCAGGATGGGCTTCAAGGACTAGAGATTAGTAGCTTGCTTCCTATAGGCTTGTACGGAAACTCTGAGCTTTAAAAAAGAGAAATAAAGGGTACTATCTGTATTAGGTACAATAAATAGGCTTTATCTCACATGCTGACTTTGAGAAATTTATAATAAGGGTCACAGGCACCATACTGAGGATTAAGAGGCCTAGGTTTCTCTGGGTAGAGTATTGGCAATGAGGGAAGCAAGCAGAACTCTCCTACAGTGCTGGTGGGAGCATAATTAGTACAACCACTTTAGAAAATAGTTTTCCATTATCTAGTAAAGTAAAATTGTATGTCTTCCTATCTGGTGAGTCTACCCTTCATGATCTACTCTAGGAAACTTTTGCAATGGGCACTGAAGAAAATTACATGAGAACATTCATAACAGGATTGTAATAGCCCAATCTGGAAATAATCAAAATGTTCATCAATTGATACATAAATCGTGGTTAGTTTATATGGTGGGATAGTATAAAATGATGGCCATAAATAAACCACAGCTTCATGAACCAATGAAAGAATCTGACAAACATAATATTGAGCAGGAAAAATATCTCGAAAGAAAATATACAACAAGTTTTCATTTGTACAAAGGTTAAAAATGGGCAATACAAAACTAGGTTATTTAGGCATTGTCTTAGTCTGTTCCTCTTTCTATAACAAAATACCTTAGATTGAGTAATTCATAAATAACAATTTATTTCTCTTATCTATGTAGCCTGGGAAGTTCCAGTACAAGACAGCAGCGAATTTAGTGTCTCTCTGTTTCCTAAATTGCCTTCTAGCTGTGACCTTCCATGGCAGAAGGGGCCAAAGAACTTTCTCCCTCTGTCCTCTTTCATAAGGGCATTAATCCCTTTTGTGAGATCAGAGCCCTCAAAACCTAATGATTTCCTTAAAGGCCCAACTTCTCAATACAATTGCATTGGGAATTTTCAACATAAGAATTGGAGTGGGACATAGATATTCAGACTATAGCAGGGATGTATGTGTAGGTGGTAAAACTGTAAAAAGAAGGAACAAAATGATTATCACAGAAGTTGGTGCTGTGTTTCCTCAGAGAACAGTGAAATGTGGCACATCATGAGGGAGACCCTTGTAAGCTGCTACTGATGTTTCAATTTTTAACCTGAATAGAGCATAGATTATTGATTGTTATTTGTTATTATGTAAACTACAATATGTTATATAAATAATATATATGTTTATACATAAACTATAATATGTCATATAAATTATATACATAATAATATGATATGCTTCAAACATTTTTTAAAGTACTGAAATCTCCTGTTGGCACAGGGGTAAGAAAGGGGCAGGTACCATGCAGAGATCAACACTCTTCAATATGAGCCTTTCAGCTCATCAAGCTAGAAAAGTGTCAGAAATTTCGGGAGAAATGCAATGTTCAAGGAAAAAATGCAATGTGTTTAAGGGTTCTTTATGATCTCTTGGGAAACACAGGCTTGGTAGCAGGTAGCACTGAATATACAAGGGCCAGATGAGAGAACATCCCCCAATAGTTAGGGAAAAACAAAAATAATTTACAGGTTTGAAGGAAGGAGTATATTTAGTGTCTATGGTGGGATGGAGCATTCTTAACAACACTGTTGCAAATATATTAAGTTGATTATTTTTTCTGATTATACTTGCTGAAGTAGCATATTTATGTTAGATTTTCAACCAGGATTCCCCAGAATAATTAATCAAAGTTTGCCAGCAATTCAATTGAGGATTGGAAGCATGCCTGATTCCATTTTCTCCTACACTTTTCTGCAGGGTAAGTAAACATGAACAATCTTCTTCTCTGACTGGAGAAAGGTGCCAAGGACAAAACAGAACTTCCCAGATATCAGATGACTCCAGGGAGCACAGGTCAGGGCTCATGGTTGTGTCTGTTTCCCCCAGCTGCCTAGACTGTTGGGTAAGAGGATCCTGGAGAGTTCAGAGGATGAACTATTTTAAAAACTGGAATTCTTCAAATGTATGTTCACTCTACCTGATATTGTATCCTTAGGCAGTTATTTTTCATTTATTTAAAAACAATCTAGGGTTTTTAATACTGATACTTGGGAACAGAGGCGGGAGAGTACTAAAAAAGTGACCAGATTCAATATACAAGATTTGTGGTCATAGATCTGCACCCGAATCTCACAGAATTTTACCAGTGCATCTTTGAAGCTAGAGAACAAATCCTAGAAAGACCATTTTTAAATTGGCCATGTTTGTAGGTGATACCTGATAGTTCATTTTAAGATGTCCATGTGGAAAAAGACTGGTTTGTGGACTCTGTAACAATTTCATGAAACACTTCATCAACACAACTAATTTGAACACTAAAATACTCCTATGCACAACAGTGGGCAATTGATTCTCAGTAAAAATTGATTGCTGTAATGGAAGTAAAGGAGTAAAGGCTTTTTTTCTTTCTGCAATAATCAAAAGCAGGTTGTAGAGTTGACTTGGGAAATGAGTAAAGGGCATATTTAAAAGTGAGTTATCTGACACATGTAATCACAGAATCTCAGAGCTGGAAGGGGCTGTCAGGGGATCACTACATAGTAATCAACTTGTGGAAGTGGGAGTGATTGTCAAAAGGTCCTGGACCCCATGCTGACTGGCTAGTCAGGTGCATTGACAGTGGAGTCCAGAATCCTGAATTTTAACCAGCTTCCCTGAGGATGCTGTCCAAAGGACCCTGCAGTATTCCCTAGTCAACCTCTCCTTCGCAGATGAGAGTACAGCAGCCAATGATCTAATTCAAAGCGATAAGCATCCAGCACATACTACCTACTAGGCACAAAACAGAGTAAACTGCTCTTCATTTTCAAAGGCTGATCATTGAGATAAAAAGACTAATGTACCCTGTGCTTTTCCAGGACAGCAAGCAAAGCTCGGGGGAACAGCTCCTTCTGCAGTGTAAGGAAAGGGACCAGTGGTATAAAGTTGGAGTTATAAAGCTTCACAGGGGAGGACACATTTGACATAAGCCTTGGAGGATGTGTTCTGGGTGGGCACCAGGCATTTTCTAAGAGTGGGCACGAATGTTCCTGTTTGGATAACATTGATAGATTAGTGTTCCTAGAATAGAGGGTTCACACATGTAATTATTGTCTGTACTAATAATCATAACTGTTATTAATACTAAATATTCTATTTCATTTATTCTTTACAATTACCCTGCTAGTCGGTATTATTATCCCTATTTTACAGATGGCCACTGTCAGGCAAGTTAAGTGACTGACTCAGGATCACAGAGCTAGTTTGTTACAAAGGTTGAGATTGAAATTTAAAAGTGGGACTCTGAGGATGAGATGAATTATAAAATTAAAACTCAGCATGAAAGCTCCCCTAGATATTAAGCAAACTGTCCAGAGACAAACAGATACAGTATAGTCTAGTAGGTAGATGCCTTACAATCCCCAACTCTGAAGGGCTGCCTTCACCCATACATGGGGCAGAGCAGAAGAAGCAGAGAGAGGTGGGCATACTGGTTCTCACACATATATAGAAGCTACTAAATTGTAAAGAAAATTAAAATTAGTAAACAGCATAGTATAAAATGAAATTTCTCTGGTATATGTTAAAGTCCATGATGCTTAAGTAAGATTACAAGTTGTATGTTGTATCTTAAATATCTTTAGTAATATGGCACTGAAATAAGATCATGTTATCACAATTAAATAGTCGTTTTATTCTTAAAAATATGTTATGTTTAACTTCCTTATGGATCTTTATATTGAAATCCTTTTAGAAAAATCAAGTTGTAAAATGCAAACTCTCTGGCAGATTTATGACTTGCTTTTCAGAATAAATTGCCAATATTTACTAGGAGAGGGATATTCTTCTATTGGTTATTCATTCATCTACTTACCAATCAATGAGCATTTATCAAGGGATTGCTACATGTTAAAGTGCTGAGTTGTGCATCACTTGAATTTACATCAAGGTAGAGCTATGCAGAATATGAATATCACTGGGAAAGAGTTTGCTACACATACAATCATGTTGTTAGGGTTTTTGATTAGGTTGTAAAGCAATGCTATCACTACAATTTTATAGATGAATTTTTTACCATTTTGATACAGTTCCATACTTTGGTGGAAGCACAGATAGAACCATGAAGTTTGTCTGATCACTGTGATCCATCTTCTTAATCTAAGGCTATCCTTTATTCACATGGAATTTTTTGTAAACCCAGAGAATTTAAACAACTGGGGATGAAACTAGAAAATCTTGTACCTGCATGATCGTGTACACCTAAATTCCCAAGAAAGAGGTCAAGGGCAAAGGCATAAGGCTTCTTCCCCTGGACCGAGGTCACTTGCTCTGCCCACCACTGCTTCTCAATCTCTCACTCTATAGATGCAGGATCCCACCTACTCACACTCCCTGCCTTAGCCAACTTGTCCAGATTGACATCCTGATTCCACCAGTTATGGTCTAGAAAAGAGCTTTCAAGATCCAACTTGATACAGTTGGAACCAGAAAGAAAACAACCAAGGACACTTGTCCCAATAAAACATGGTGTTGTCATGGAAAAGTGAGTCTAGTGTTCATCAAGAGAATAAAAGTGATGATAAAAATGTGACCAAAGGCAAGTAGGTAATTAAAAAATACACACAGGTGCATTTTGGTGTGTATTCTCTTCAGGCATCCTACAGCCTAAGAGGCTTCTGACTGCAGACATGAAGTTCAAATAAATATCAAAGTTAGGAAGTTTAAACACTGTAAGGTTAATAAGGCATTTTTCAGATTCGTTCCTTTTTGTATTGTACTTCTTATAGTACAAGAACAGAAAAAAACCCTCTTTGTTTGCAATATAGATTTGCATTTTAAATTTAAATGGCAGCAAAATATAACATATTTTTGAGCATAATTTATCATATTCTTTGAATATACAATTCATAAAAATGTACAGTGTACAGTTTATGTAACACCAGAAAACCAGAGATATCAATTTTTTAAGAAGAAAATTGAGTCTTATTCAGAATATTTTAACAATAATTTCTTAATTTGAAATTGAAATGTACTCAATGGATATAACATTGTCACAATGCAAATATGTGTAGTTAATAGGAAGGAAAATTACCAGCTTTAACAAATTATGTAATTGATTTTTGTTTCATGAGATTGAAAAACTGTCAAAATTATTAATATGACATGTGAGCTTATTTTGTGGACATACTGTATTTTTCAAAGTAAGATTTTAACTTGCCAGTGAAATGTTTTTTGCCACTTCATGTAAGCTAAGTCACCATCACTTTTAGCTAGTCATCACAGGCTACCTTGTGAGGATTAAATGAGTCTTTCAACAAATATTTTGAATGCCTGCTATGGCACTATCCTGGGAACTGGGAATACAGTACTGAATTCAACAGACAAAAATGTCTGACTTCCTGGAGTTTAAGGACATTCTATAGCTCATTAGAGAAGGATGCAGGCTATAGAGAAAAATAAAGCAGGTATGGGGAGGGCTGGGGCAAGGCGCAATTTTAGGTGAGATGGATGGGGAAAGCGTCAAGGAGATAGAAAGGATTTGAAGAGGCTGAGCCACCACTTCAAGTGCTTCAAGCAGAGGCGGTAGCAGATGCAAAGGCTTTGAGCAGCACCCTCCTGGTGAGCTCAGAGTACAGTGGAGTGAGAATGTTCAAGGTGAGCTAAGGAGAGCAGTTGGAGGAGAAAAGGAGGAGGCAACTCATCTAATGTCTTAAAAAGCACTCAACGCACCTAGGTGTTTTCTCTAAAGGAGAGTGAAAGTACCCGGAGGGCTCATAGCAGAGCAGCCCCGTGTTTGACTGGTGCATTGTGGGGATGGGATTAGCATGAACGGTGCCTGATGCATAGCACCTTCCTGACAGATGACCAAGCATGGGTAGGTCTTTTGATGTTTTCACCAGGTACAAGGGCAGCAACTAAGCACTGGATCTAGATCCCTTGCTTCCAGAGGGCCCCAGAAGTCTCCAGCAGAGCAGCAGGAAACTGAGAAAGCCAATGTTTTGATGGACATAATCCATTTTATCTGCTTTGGCCTGCCCCTTGGTGTCTGTTGGGACCAAGATAATCTTATTCATGTTCATACTGTTTTAATAACTCTACTATAACTATCTCTTGAGTTGAACAGGGAACATTTTGAAATGAATGTAAATAAATTGTCGAGTGAGAAGATTGCTTCCTCCTTACCAAACTACAGCTGGTCCACATTGGCTGCCTTTCAATAGCTTCATGATGCCAAGGGTTTTTTTTCCCACCTGAGGATCTTTACACCCTCTCTTCCTTCTCCCTGAAGTGCTCTCCCTGCCACTTCTGCCCTCACTCTTCATTCCTCCTTCCCCTTTACTCCTCAAGTTAAACACAAGCTCCTGCGAAGGTGTACGCTGCTGCCTAAAGTAGCTTCACCCTATTTTCTCTCAGTATTTCTCTTTTTCTTCATAGATTGTATTATAATTTTACAAAACATGTTTATGGGCTTTTGTTCTTAAATTATTTCCAAATACTAAATGATTTATTTCATAGTATTATTTATCATAATATTATGACTTGAATGTGTCCCCCCAAAACTCTTGGGTTTGAATCTTAATTTCCAAAGCACAACATCAGGAGATAGGGCCCAAAGGAAGGTTTTAGTCATATACATGGAGCCTCAGCCTCTTCTTGCAGGAGCTGTTTAGTTCTCTCAGGACTTACTTTATTATAAAAGTGAGTTCTTATGCAGCACTCTCTCCCTCTCTTGACATGTGATACTCTGCCATATTATGACGCAGCACTGAAGACCCTAAACAGACACTGTTGCTGTGCCTTTGGAACTTAGCATTTAGAATCAAGCACCAAATATACTTCTTTATGAAGTATCCAGTCTGTGGTATTCTGTTATAGCAACAGAGAATAGAATAAGACACAGAACTCCAGAAGAATAGAATGATTGTCTATTTTATTATTAATGTCTAGAATACCATGAGTATTCTGTAAATGTTTGAAAGGTGAAAGATCAAATGAATGAGAGAATTAATAAAAGGAAACTTTTTATAGGATAGCAAAAGTAGAATTTGTATTATTATTATTTTAGTGCCAAACATTGCTCTACAGATAGGGAGAAACCTTGAGACCCAGATAATATTTCAGGGTCAAGCCACAAGCCTGGCGCAGACTTAAGTCTCTAAGTCCCTTGTCATCCATGCTCCAAGAGGACCAAGCACTCTCTTAAATGGATCCCCCCTTGCCCAGGCAGCTGAGTGGTTTCCTCCCTTCTATTTGAGTCTATATTATGTTGTGCCTTTATCATAACACTTATCAAAGTCACTTTACAGTTGTAATAAGTTGCTTAATGATGGAGATATGTTCTCAGAATGCACCATTAGGCAGCTTTATCTTTGTGCAAACATCATACAGTACACTTACATGAGACAAGATAGCCGTAATGTGACTAGGATATAATCTTATGGGACCATCATGGATATGCTGTCCATTGCCTACTTCAATGGTATGGAACTCATGACTGTACATCCCTTTCAGCAAATTCCTCCAGTACTAATTTGTGGGTACCTCGAGAGTAGGGTTCTCATTTTATTTGATGAAGGATAGATAGAACATGGTACACAGAAGGGGCTCAAGCAATGTTTGGAGAATGAAATGAATTTTCTGATTTCCAAGCATTCTGCAAGGGATTTTGCTCTGTTGCTTTTTTTTTTTTTTTTTTTTTTTTTTCCAAAAGCGGCTCCTGAGGTTAATTTAAGCCATTTACATATACCAGTTTCAATTCTCCTTAGTCCACCACATACCTTGACTGAGTTAAATATTTATTAACTCTAGATAAAGGACAATTTGTTTAGATTGTGTATACATTAAAAAGGTACAAATGACACCAATTGCCTTTGGCTTTCTTAGGGTGGGCAAAGCTAACCACAGAGTGAATGCTAATGACTCCTTGGTTGCTGCTGAATTCCAAACTTTTTAATTTCTTTGCTCTTCTCAAAGGCCAAGTTTGGGTGAGTGAAGTTGGTTCTAGAAGTATTGGATGAACAAGAAGATATATACTGAGGCAGTCCAGAAAGCTGTCACTTCTACCACCTATTCATTAGAGTAAGGCTAGCTTCCCCAAATTTTAGGTGCCCCCCAAATTTTTGTTTTAAAATAAGGATTTAGTTTTCAATACTTTGATTTACTTGGCAAGACATAATTTGACAAATTAGAAGTCAGAATGTCTAATTAGCACGATATGTTAAACCAGTTTAAAATTATCTCTAATTCACACTTTGTGATAAACCAAAGTACACTGTGAGATGTGACAATGAACATGGCTTGTTATATGTCTCCTTATAATAGAGTATATGAGATTATTACCACTATTTAGCAGAAGGGATTTCTCAAGATAAATTTAATAACTTCTCATTGCCAGTTATGAATAATGAATAATAACTGAGAATACTATCAGGTTAATGTCCTTATCACAACCAAGATTAGACCATTTCAAGCTAAGAACTATCCCTATTACAAATATTTTACTCTGTAATGCTATAATATCTTATTTATTATGTATTTTGTATATTCATTTCAATTGCATAATGAGACACTGAGGCCTAAAGACATATTTGCTGTTAAATAGTCTGATTCAAGCTCAGATCTATGCAATTCCAAATACCTTGTTCTTTCTCCACATCGAGGTTTCTCTATGATCAATAGATGGGTGAATGGATAGATGGCTACAGGAAGCAACCATGTATGTATACACAGTTCACAATTGATTAGGTGAGGGTAATTTTCAAACAAACATATGCTAACTGGTAATATTTCACTTGGGTCATAATTTGTATATAGAGGTTTGTAATAATGCTAGATGTACTTAATGGATCTGTTTTATGAATTAGTTTTAGTCTTCCCATATAGTACATAATATCCTATGAGTAATTAAATTACAGTTAGTCTGATCTAACCTAACGGGATCCTCGGTGTATAATTTGTTTATAGGCTGTCATTTTCTGGCAGTTTTGACTGTACCAAAAATAAAATTTGTGGATCAGTATTTTCTCCCACAGAATGTCAATATACTTTCTATTTAAAGCAGAAATGCTATGAAAAATGGGTTATTTCATTTATAGTACTGGGGTTGGGGTCTAATACTAGGTTCTTAAAATTACACACAATCAGAGCCTAGGTCCCCCTAGAATGCTCTACTATGCTATCCCACTGTGTTACCTGCAAGCACATGAGTTCCACCTTGTAGACATCCTAAGAGTTTTGCCTCCCCTTTTATGAAGCATCTAGCATAGTGCTATGCATGTATTGGGAACTTATTTAAACTTACTGAATGAATGGCTTCTTCCAAGGATAACGAGAACCCTTTGTTCTAAGAACTGGACTATAACGTTTAAGAGTAAGTAGGGAGGTTAGTATAATGTGGAAGTCTAATGAGATACTTACAAGGTGAATAGGAGATAGGAGAGGTCCAAAATTATGCTCTTTGCAGACATCATCCTATTTTGAATTCCAATGCTCTGTTACCCACTTATCTCCCTTTCATACTAACCAAACCAGCACATAATCTGGCCCTTGGTACGAAGCTATATGGGACTTCCAGGATCCATAATAAGTGTGGAAATAGATGTTCTCCTGCAAGAAATAATGATTAGAAAAAAAATGTTTTCAGGACAAATTCAGTAGGCTGGAGTTTGGCAAAATAGCTAGTATGCTGTTAAGACAATATAAAAATATTCTTGTTTTTATGTCCTGTCCTGAAATTTTTATTGGAAGTCAGAGACTGGTGATATTTTCGGTCTCCTCTTATGTAACAGTTTAAGAGTAACTTATGTTGCATATTTTGTTTCCTTTGAAACTTGCAAAACCAGAAAATAAGGTTGAGTATATTTTTCCCATTTAGAGAAAAATTCAGAGGTTCAGAAAAGTATATCACTCACCCAAGTAAGTATTTTTAGTGTAAAAGAAGACTTCTGGCTCCCAGTCCAGTGCTCTTCCCTCTGTGGCTCTCTAATGGTAATGATTGTAGTGACAAGCCACTGGCACTAAGCTTTGTGTGAGGAGACAAAATTATGCAGTCATTTTCTCTCTAGTGCTTTTCCCTTTGCCTCTCTCCCTGCCTACCTTCTGCTGTCTACAGCCTGTTCTTTTCTCTGTATACCAAAGGAATGAAAAGCAATGTTCAAATTAAACCTTCTTTCTTTTTATAACTGATTTTGGAGCATTTTGCATAATAGTCTGAGAGGCTATTTGTTTATTTCACTGTTTTACTATTATAGAGAAGGTTTGAGAAAAATACAGCTCTTGATATAGATAGGAATTACTCACCAGCATTTGCAAGATTGAAATGACCCTCATTAAGGCTGTTGAAAATGAAGTGTAAATGGTATTCTATGTGCTATATTTATTTGACTTTGGCTGTCCAGTCTAACAAAGGAAGTTTATAGGAATTCCTAAACACACTAGGGAAATTGTTATGAAGAACACAATAGCACTGAGGACTTGGGAAGCAGAACCAGAAAGGTTGAGGAGAGGGAGCATGGTAGACAGGTCTTGGCAAGGTCTCCCCCAGGCCTGTGACATCCAAAACAGCAGCCAACCAAATGTACAACTGAAATTTAAATAAAACTATGTCAGCAATTATATTCTGTCAGATTGATTAGGAAAATTTTACAAAAAAAAAAAAATTGCTATTATTGCAGAAAGTTTTATTACGCTGTGCCACACTGGACAGAGGAGAAAAGCCCCTCATGCCATTTCAAAGTCATTTAAATAAGAAAAGAATAATAAGGCCCTAAGGATTCCTTCCATCTTACTTCTTTCTTTTCTCTATTATTTCCTCCCTCCCTTCCTTCCTCCTTTTCTTCTGACAAATACCAATTGCAACAAGTCTGATGATTTAAGAGTTGGGTTTACAATGGCAAACAAGAAAGATACGGCTGCTGCCCCAGGGAAGCTACAATTTATCAGGTATTTACACCCAGTGAAAACTTGCAATTGAGGTCCAGTTTTATAGGTCTATGTGAGGCCTCACTTCCTTTTAGGGGCTCAGGTTTAAACAGAGAAAGTGACATCAGAAAGCTAAGACCTGGAGGGTTAGTAGAAGATAGCTGGGTGCTGGAGTGGCAGAAAGAAGGAATGAGGAAGAATGTTCCAGATAGATGGATAGGGTGGAAAGAAGAGAAAATAGGATTTATTCCAGAAACTGATAGAAACTGAAAGGAACCTGAGAAAGGTAAGAAACTACAGAGATATATTCAAATCATAATATATCTTGGTAGTCATGTTGAGCTGTTTGTATTTCATCCTAACGGGAATGAGAAGCTACCTAGGGCCTTAACATAGGAACCCAATTCCAGACTCCATTACATGTTTGTATTTGATGGCTTGCTTTTGCTGCCTGTGGAAAATGAATTGTGATTGGCAGAGTCAAGAATACGGCAAGAGCTGAGGCAAAAAATAACTAATTAGGACACTGTCGAGTTAGTCCAGATTAAGATAATGGTTGGTAGCGTGCACAAGGGCTATCCAGATAGACAAAGAGAAAATAATTTTGGAGATAGAGAGTTAGGTCTTGATGATTGAATGGGAAATGAGGGAGAAAGAGACGCCAGAAATGAGTTCTGTATTTCTCACTTATCAAATGAATGGATTGTGGAGCCATTTGTAGAGAAAGAATAGACACTGAGAAGCTGCATTAAGGGAAAGGAAATAGGTTTAGATCTTAATTCAGAATCCACTTTAGAGAGCAGCCTTCCCTAGCTCCCCAGACTGTGACAGGCCCCAGTGTTACTCCTTCTCTTAACACAATGTACTTTCTTTCATAATTCTTTATTATTTTTTATTTTTACAGACTGCATTTTGATTTATTGTACACAAATGGGGTACATCTTTTCGTTTCTACAGTTGTGCACAATGCAGATTCACAGCATTCGTGTAATCATAATTCTTACACTAGTTGCGATTTTACATTTATTTGTAGAAACTTTATTCTCTGATTGTCAGTTTTCATCACTGGATTGCCTGATCCATGATGGCAGAGGTTGTGTTTGGTTGTGCTCCCTGCTGAATCCCCACACCTAACACAAAATGATGTTGAGCCTTTCATTCTAAGTGCCGATCTAATCTTCGGTCTCAGTGCCTTCAGTTTCCTACAATCGTGGATTTTAAAAAAGATTTTCTACAAGTCATTTTTTATATGTGAAATTAACTAATAAACTCCCTGGGGTGCATTTCCATTTGCCTTTAACCCTTGGTTACCATTGTACTTGCCAAGTCTTTGCTCCTTGTAACAGATAGAGAAAAGTATGTTTTTTTTGGAGAGGTAATTTTCCATAGTAGATAATATTACACCCTATATTCTGCTTCCTTGTGGTGTAGGTTCTAATACCCTTTTCTGAGTGTGGGTATGGAAAGATCTGTTCCTCACCCACAACACCCACCTACTGGCTCTCGTCACTCTTCGATTCTGTCTCCATCATTCTCTCTCTGTCTCTCTCTGTCTGTATGTCTCTCTTTTTCTTCTTCCCCACCCCATACCCAAAGATCCATGTAATGTTCCCTAAGGTCAGATCTTAAACTGGGGAAAACAGACGACTGGAGATGAAATCATTGATTATGAGAATCATGGGCTCTAGAGTCAGATAGACTTTGTTTCTAATCTCAGTTATATCAATTCTGTTTGTAGGATTTAGTCCATGTTGCTTAGAGAAAACAGTCAATACCTATTTAGATGAATGATGGAATGTACTCAATCATTCATGTCTTAAGAGGGAAAACAGTAGAATTTACTCCATCCAACTGTTGGGAATATTAGATCAGATCATAGCACTTAACACCTAGTAGGCATTTAATAAATGTCCTTTCCTTTATGAACTCTGGGAGCAAAACATAAACTCCTTTAGCAAAATATAAACATGAAGGATGAGTGGAAAAGGAATGGAATCCAAAAGGAAAAACAACCTCAGCTTCCTCCACTGGTGTCCTCCAAGATAATATATAGCCACAAAGTACAAAATTTCCAATGATGTTTAATTTCTGTGAATGCTGCTAACATTGTCTGCTAAGTTCAGTACAGAAAATTTGGCCAGAGTCTGTTATTCAGTAAAGTAATTAACATGGCCATCTTTTCAAGTGTTGTCATAGTAGTTACCATGGTGATAAAATGGAAATGCAATTTGAGTAATTCATAATACATAACTCTTCCCAGAAAAATAAAAAGAGTACTTTTAGGATAACTGAATCATTTTGGTGATGTCTCAGTGCAACCTGTTACTCACTTGAATGATTCAGACAAAGGGCTCTAATGAATAGAAAATTAGACTGTTTGCATTTGCAACCAAATGTACCAAATACATTCCTAATGTGTTAATTAACATTTTCTCCAAATGCAAAAGAAAAACATTCCATCTGAGAAGACAGGTAAGAATTTGATTATGATACAGACTCTTTTGGCATTTGGAAAAACTGTCTGGAATGATAAATTTGGCAACCACAACATTAAAAAAAAAAAAAAGCCAAATCATTAAGACACAGAGAAGGTCACTTCTAGGAAATAATGCAATAGATAAAGAAACTATCAGTATTCTAATACATCATATTGTGGTCTTTGAGATTTAAAGAGTTAAACATAAAACAACTTTTTGAAATGTTTTTAATAAGAAATTTAAAATGTTAATGCCAGAAGATTTGTGTTTTAATATACAAAGGGAAAAACCAAAATATTATCTCAGTAGAAGATAAATATAAAAATATAGCCCCAAAGACTCATCATATCTTCATCCCCTATATCTCCAAGGTACCAAAACTGGTCCATTTTTTTCTTTTTAAATACCTATGTGTTCCTCAATTTCTTCTCACTGACAGCATCCTTAGGCAATCTTTCTATGGCAGATTCTAGAAGGTCCCTGTTTACCCCTGCCTTCTAGTATGCATGCCCTTTTATAATCCCCTCTTTCTGAGTGTGGGCATGCCCTGTGACTTACTGACTTACTTTTAACCTAAAGAATGGTGGTTCATCACTCTCATAGTTATATACAACTGAACTTCTGCTTTCCTAGGAAATATTTTCTAAGATTCTCTCACTTGTTGGCTCCTGGCCACCTTGGAGATTGACTGTACAATAAAGGTTTTTCTTTTTGCAAAATCCCAATGCCATCGTATTGACTTCTCTGTGCATCAGACAGCAAGCCCTTGTCTGGTATCCTTCATAGTCCTGTGGAAGATGTGAAGCAGAAGATTCAGCTAACCCATGCCATTTGCATGGCCCCTAAGCTCTCTGACATGATACCTGTGTGCTATATTAAGCCATTAAGCTTGAGAGTAATTCTTTACATAGCAAAAGATAATTAATCAGCAATAGGACACTAATATACCCTCATCATTCACAGGTACATTAAGGAAATTGCCTTTCAGTGGGCTGGCCTACATACAATTTCCAACCACACCCACCTATTTAGCACTTCAACAACCCCATGACCTTGTTAGTACCTCTTCCATCATTATCTTCCAATAGAGATCTGTACTTTTGTTCATTCAGTATTTGACTCTCGAGCACCACAGGACCCTAAGAACATGCAAAGGGTCCCCAGAGCCTTTCCTGCCAGGCATTTGTTTGAAAACTGCATTTTTTCTACTGGGGTTGCAGAACCGATAGGACTACTGAGGTGTATCCTCTGTCTTTTCTACCTAATAGAAAGAACAAGATCACGAGGCAGAGAGGAAGAAAGAGAGTCCTAACTTAAAGTCCATCATTCAGTCACCTTTTTACCTAACTTTGGATTTTTCAGTTATGAAAGTCAATATAGTCCCTAGTTTTAAAACATAAGAAGACTAAAGTTAGATTTCATGGTAATTTGAAAAAGAAAATTCTTGACTACAAATCTCTCACATTCTCTTAATTACCTTTGAGATGAAGTTCAAGCCTAAATTCTGGCATGAAAATTCTCCCCAGTTCAATCATTCCCTCTTGTCTAGCAACATCTTCTTTCTCTAATACAAACTCCTGATTTCCTTCTAGCCTCAAAATCAAATACTCATTTGCATCCTACTGTCTTTGCCATACCTCACCAATTTCATTAATCTTTGCTCCTCCCAAACATACTGACTGGGTAGAAGTATTTGTAAAGTCCCTCAAAAACTCAAGTTTTGGCAATTGTTAACATCTTAATAGATTCTTTCCACAATGACTTCATCTGGAGAATAGTTCTACTAAAGAGAGGTAATATGGGAAAAAACTCAAGATTAGATGCTGCCAAAGAGATCAGGTCTAAATGAGGAGCTCTTGGGCATCCAAAGAGACCAGAGACAATAGAAATATGACAAATGTTGGGGAGCTAGGAAGGAATGACATGAGGTAGACAGAAGTTACAGAAGAATGAAAGAAAACAAAGACACATTTTATCAACTTTTAAGGCTCGGACTATGCAACAATGTTGATATGAACCTTTATCTATTTTGACTTACCTTGATATATACAGTCATTAGGAGATGCCCTGGTATCTATATTCAGGTGATACCTCAGGTGCCCTGGACATGTTAAGGTTGTTTTTTTTTTTTTTTTTTTTTTATTGTAAACAAATGGGATACATGTTGTTTCTCTGTTTGTACATGGCGTAAAGGCATACCATTTGTGTAATCATAAATTTACATACAGTAATGTTGTTTGATTCATTCTGTTATTTTTTCCCCTCCCCCCACCCCTCCCACCCCTCTTTACCCTCTATACAGTACTTTCTTCCTCCATACTTCCCCCCTCCCTAACCCTAATTCTAACCCTAACATTAACCCTTCCCTCCCCCCCTTTATGTGTCATCCTCCACTTATTAGCGATATCATTCGTCCTTTGGCTTTTTGAGATTGGCTTATCTCACTTAGCATGATATTCTCCAATTTCATCCATTTGCCTGCAAATACAATAATTTTGTCATTCTTTATGGCTGAGTAATATTCCATTGTGTATATATACCACAGTTTCTTTATCCACTCATCAATTGAAGGGCATCTAGGTTGGTTCCATAGTCTGGCTATTGTGAATTGAGCAGCTATGAACATTGATGTGGTTGTATCTCTGTAGTATGCTGATTTTAAGTCCTTTGGGTATAGGCCAAGGAGTGGGATAGCTGGGTCAAATGGTGGGTCCATTCCAAGCTTTCTAAGGAATCTCCACACTGCTTTCCAGAGTGGCTGCACTAATTTGCAGCCCCACCAGCAATGTATGAGTGTACCTTTCTCCCCACATCCTCGCCAACACCTGTTGTTGCTTGTATTTTTGATAATCGCCATTCTAATTGGGGTGAGATGGAATCTTAGGGTGGTTTTGATTTGCATTTCTCTTATTACTAGAGATGTTGAACATTTTTCCATATGTTTATTGATTGCTTGTACATCTTCTTCTGTGAAGTGTCTGTTCATTTCCTTAGCCCATTTGTCAACTGGATTATTTGTATTGTTGGTGTAGAGTTTTTTGAGTTCTTTATAGATTCTGGAGATTAGTGCTCTATCTGAACTATGAGTGGCAAAGATATTCTCCCACTCTGTAGCCTCTCTCTTCACATTACTGATAGTTTCCTTTGCTGAGAGAAAGCTTTTTAGTTTGAATCTATCCCAGTTATTGATTCTTGCTTTTATTTCTTGTGCTATGGGAGTCCTGTTGAGGAAGTTTGGTCCTAGGCCGACATGTTGAAGATCGGGACCTACTTTTTCTTCTATAATCTGCAGAGTCTCTGGTCTGATTCCAAGGTCCTTAATCCATTTTCAGTTGAGTTTTGTGCAGGGTGAGAGATAGGGGTTTAGTTTCATTCTGTTGCATATGGATTTCCAATTCTCCCAGCACCATTTGTTGAAGAGGCTATCTTTTCTCCATTGCATATTTTTGGTGCCTTTGTCTAGTATTAGAAAGTTGTATTTATTTGGGTTTGTGTCCGTGTCCTCTATTCTGTACCATTGATCTACCTGTCTATTTTGGTACCAGTACCATGCCATCTTTGTTACTATTGCTTTGTAATAAAGTTGAAGTTCGGGTATTGCGATACCCCCTGCTTCATTTTTCCTGTGAAGGATTGCTTTAGCTATTCTGGGTTTCTTATTCTTCCAGATGAATTTCATGATTGCTTGCTCTATTTCTGTAAGGTACGTCATTGGGATTTTAATTGGGATTGCATTGAATCTGTATAGCACTTTTGGTAGTATGGCCATTTTGACAATATTAATTCGGCCTATCCAAGAACATGGGAGATCTTTCCATCTTCTAAGGTTTTCTTTAATATCTTTCTTTAGTGTTCTATAGTTCTCATTGTAGAGGTCTTTCACCTCTTTTGTGAGATTGATTCCCAAGTATTTTATTTTTTTCGATGCTATGGTGAATGGGGTAGTTTTCATAATTTCTCTTTCTGAGGATTCATCACTTATGAATAAAAATGCATTGGATTTATGGGCATTGATCTTGTAACCTGACACTTTACTGAATTCACTTATGAGTTCTAACAGTTTTCTGGTGGAATTTCCTGGTTCCTCTAGGTATATAATCATATCATCCGCAAATAGGGATAGTTTGAGTTCTTCTTTTCCTATTCGTATTCCTTTAATTTCCTTGGTCTGTCTAATTGCTCTGGCTAGAGTCTCAAGAACGATATTGAATAGGAGTGGTGAAAGAGGGCATCCCTGTCTTATTCCAGTTTTTAGGGGGAATGCTTTCAGTTTTTCACCGTTTAGAATGATATTAGCCATGGGCTTAGCATAGATGGCCTTTACAATGTTAAGGAATGTTCCCACTATCCCTATTTTTTCTAGTGTTTTGAGCATGAAGGGGTGTTGTATTTTATCAAATGCTTTTTCTGCATCTATTGAAATAATCATGTGATTCTTGACTTTAAGTCTATTGATATGGTGAATTACATTTATTGATTTCCGGATGTTGAGCCAACCTTGCATCCCTGGGATAAAACCCACTTGATCGTGGTGCACTATCTTTTTAATATATTTTTGTATGCGATTTGCTAAAATTTTATTGAGAATTTTTGCGTCAATGTTCATTAATGATATCGGTCTGAAATTTTCTTTCCTCGATTTGTCTCTGTCTGGCTTGGGTATCAGGGTAATATTGGTTTCATAGAATGAGTTTGGGAGGGTACCCTCCTCTTCTATTTCATGGAATACTTTGAGAAGTATTGGAATGAGCTCTTCTTTAAAGATTTTGTAGAACTCGGCTGAGAACCCATCTGGTCCTGGACTTTTCTTTGTTGGTAGGCTTTTGATGACCTCTTCTACTTCATTACTTGAAATTGTTCTATTTAAATTGTGTATGTCCTCCTCGTTCAATTTAGGCAATTCATATGTCTCTAGAAACCTGTTGATGTCTTCGAAATTTTCTATTTGGTTAGAATATAGATTTTCAAAATAGCTTCTAATTATGTTTTGTATTTCAATCGTGTCTGTTGTGATATTTCCTTGTTCATTCCGAATTTTGGTGATTTGGGTTTTCTCTCGTCTTCTCTTTGTTAGAGTGGCTAAAGGTTTATCAATTTTGTTTATTTTTTCAAAGAACCAACTATTTTGTCAATTTTTTGTATAGTTTCTTTTGTTTCAATTTCGTTGATTTCAGCTCTGAGTTTAACTATTTCCTGTCTTCTACTACTTTTGATGTTGGTCTGTTCTTCTTTTTCTAGGGCTTTGAGCTGTAGTGTTAGGTTGTTTATTTGTTGATTTTTACTTCTTTTATTGAATGCGCTCCATGAAATAAATTTTCCTCTAAGTACTGCTTTCATAGTATCCCAAAGATTTTGATATGATGTTTCTTTGTTCTCATTTACCTCTAAGAATTTTTTAATTTCCTTCCTAATATCTTCTGTTATCCATTCATCATGTAATAGCATATTGTTTAATCTCCAGGTGTTGGAGTAGCTTCTGTTTTTTACTCTTTCATTTATTTCTAACTTCAATCCATTATGATCTGATAGAATACAAGGTAGTGTCTCTATCTTCTTGTATTTGCTTACATTAGCTTTGTGGCATACTGTATGGTCTATTTTAGAGAAGGATCCATGTGCTGCTGAGAAGAAAGTGTATTCACTCTTGGTTGGATGGTATATTCTATAAATGTCCGTTAAATCTAAATTATTGATTGTGTTATTGAGATCTATGGTTTCTTTGTTCAATTTTTGTCTGGAAGATCTGTCCAGTGGTGAGAGAGGCGTGTTAAAATCACCTAGTATTATTGTGTTATGGTCTATTTGGTTTCTGAAATTGAGAAGGATTTGTTTGACATACATGGATGAGCCACTGTTTGGGGCATAGATGTTTGTGATTGTTATGTCTTGCTGATTTATGGTTCCCTTAAGCAGTATGTAATGTCCTTCTTTATCCCTTCTGACTAGTTTTGACTTGAAGTCCACATTATCTGAAATGAGGATGGATACCCCTGCTTTTCTGCTGAGTCCATGTGCATGGTATGTTTTCCCCCATCCTTTCACCTTTAGTCTATGGGTATCTCTTTCCACGAGGTGAGTCTCTTGCAGGCAACATATTGTTGGATCTTTCTTTTTGATCCAATCTGCCAGTCTATGTCTTTTGATTGATGAGTTCAGGCCATTAATATTCAGGGTTATTATTGAGATATGATTAGTATTCCCGGTCATTTGGTTCATTTTATTTATTTATTTATTTATTTATTTATTTTGAGACGACTTGGTTCTTCCTTTATTTGACAATTCCTTTAGGATAGTTCCTCCCATTGCTGATTTGTTTCTTTGTTTTTCATCTCTTCCTCGTGGAATATTTTGCTGAGAATGTTCTGTAATGCTGGCTTTCTTTTTGTAAATTCTTTTAGCTTTTGTTTATCATGGAAGGATTTTATTTCATCATCAAATTTGAAGGTAAGTTTTGCTGGGTATAAGATTCTTGGTTGGCATCCATTTTCTTTCAGGGCTTGAAAAATGTTGTTCCAGGACCTTCTAGCTTTTAGGGTCTGGATTGAAAAATCTGCTGATATGCGTATTGGTTTCCCCCTGAATGTAATTTGATTCCTCTCTCTTGTGGCCTTTAAAATTCTGTCTTTATTTTGTATGTTGGGCATTTTCATTATAATGTGCCTTGGTGTGGGTCTGTTGTAATTTTGTATATTTGGAGTCCTATAAGCCTCTTGTACTTGATCTTCCATTTCATTCTTCAGATTTGGGAAATTTTCTGATAGTATTTCATTGAATAGATTGTTCATTCCTTTGGTCTGTTTCTCTAAGCCTTCCTCAATTCCAATAATTCTTAAATTTGGCCTCTTCATGATATCCCATAGTTCTTGGAGATTCTGTTCATGATTTCTTACCATCTTCTCTGTTTGTTCAACTTTGTTTTCAAGGTTAAACATTTTGTCTTCAATGTCTGAGGTTCTGTCTTCCAGGTGTTCTATTCTATTGGTTATGCTTTCTATGGAGTTCTTAATTTGGCTTATTGTTTCCTTCATTTCAAGGATTTCTGTTTGGTTTTTTTTCAATATCTCTAACTCTTTATTGAAATGATCTTTTGCTTCCTGTATTTGCTCTTTTAACTGTCGATTGGTGCGATCATTCAGTGCCTGCATTTGCTCTTGCATCTCGTCATTTGCTTCCCTGAGCATTTTAATTATGTACATTCTGAACTCCCTTTCTGTCATTTCTTCTGCCATGCTGTCGTTGGGTTTCATTGATGTAACATCTTGATTTGTTTGCAGCATTTTCTTTCCTTGTTTTCTCATATTGTTCAGGTATCAGTTGAGCGCTGTGATATTGCAGATTTCCTCTATTGTCTTATAATATCCCTGAAGATTTCTTTTATATCCCCTCTTAGTCTTCAGTAGCCTGAAGTCTTGGAGGAAGTTGATAATGCAGTGCTCCACAAGGGAGCTGACTCCCTAGGGGTGGTGGCCTTCCGGTGGGGTATATTCCCTGCTAGTGGGCAGAGGTACCTTCACTTGCTGATGAATGGTCATCCAAAAGGGAAGTAGGATGTGGGCTGATGCAAGACCAGTTTGGGCCTGTGTCTCTGATTTTACAGTCCTTTTGGGAGAACCTCACCCGACAGGGAGGAGTCACCTGGTGGGGAGGTCTCGCTGGTCGGTTTTCCTCCCAGAGGTTCCGTTCAATTCACAACTACCGCCTGGGCTGGGCAGCCTTCTTCTGCAATTTCCCCAGGGACCCAGACCTACCTCCTGGGCCTGGAAGCCTCACCCTTCGCAAACGAATCTCCTTAGGCTGCCTCTCCTCAGAGAAGCTGCCTGCAGTCCTAGAGCCTTCGCTCCGCCCCTCACTTTGTCTGTGGGGCTCTTCCACCAAGAAGCCGTCTAAGACCCTGCTCTGCACTTTTCGCCTGGCTATGCGGCCCCTCCTCTGAGCAGCCACCTGGAGCCCCTTACAATCGCTCCGAGTCCCAGTGACCCGCCACACGCCTTTTCCTCCGGCAGCCACCTGTTGTTCCGTGCGGTCGCTCTAAGTCCAAGTGACCCACCACGCACCTCTTTCTCCACCAGGCAGTCACCCAGAGATCTGGTGCGTCACGAGTCCCAAGAACTCACTATGCACCTTCTCGTCCCGACTGCCACCCGTAGCCCTGGTGCAGTCACTTCGAGCCCAAGCACCCCGCCGCGCTCCTCCTCCTTCTCCAGACAACCCCCCTGTGTTCAGGAGCGGATGCTCTGGGACCAAACCACTCACCACGCTGTTCCACCGGATAGCCGCCCAGAGCCCTGGCGCAGCTGCTCCAGTTCCAAGCGACGTGCCAAGCCTGTATTTCTCCTTCTCCTCTGGGCAGCCCCCTGTGTTCAGGGATGGTCGCTTTCAGTCCAAACAGCTCACCGAGCACCTTCTCCTTTGGGCAGCCTCCCAGAGCCCGGGTGGGTTGTGCCGAGTCCAAGCGCTGTGGTGAACAGCTACCTCTCCAATGCTCACAGTTGTCTGCGATCACTGCTCCGGCGGGGGGAGGGGCGTCTCGCCGGCAGCTCTACTTCAGAAAGTTCCCTGCTTTCGGGGCTACCGCCCCTTCCGGGACGCCTGCCCAGTGGGAAACACTCACCCGGCTGCTTTGAGTTGGTCCCAAGTCTCTCAATATCTCCTCTTCTTGTGTCCTGAGTCCACGCTGCTCCTCCGGATAGCCGCCCGGAGCCCTGGCGCAGCTGCTCCAAGTCCAAGCGACGTGCTGAGCCCGTATTTCTCCTTCTCCTCTGGGCAGCCCCCTGTGTTCAGGGATGGTCGCTTTCAGTCCAAACAGCTCACCGAGCACCTTCTCCTTTGGGCAGCCTCCCAGAGCCCGGGTGGGTTGCGCGGAGTCCAAACGCTGTGGTGAACAGCCACCTCTCCAATGCTCCCAGTTGTCTGCGATCACTGCTCCGGTGGGGGGAGGGGCGCCTCGCCGGCAGCTCTACTTCGCAAAGATCCCTGCTTTCGGGGCTACCGCCCCGTCCGGGACGCCTGCCCAGTGGGAGGCACTCACCCGGCTGCTTTGAGTTGGTCCCAAGTCTCTCTATATCTCCTCTTCTTGAGTCCTGAGTCCTGGAGCAACACGAAACGCAGCCACCCTCTAGTCTGCCATCTTGAATCCCCTCTGTTAAGGTTTTTATGTGTGTGAAATTCTTGCTCTTCATGTATCACTGAGTCTAAAGCACCCAAAATCCTTAAACTTTCTCTCAGTTGGAACTAAATAAATTGCATGTAGCTTTGCTTCAAGTATTGTCTGCTCCTTTGAGCAGATATGTCTTTATGTGTATATTCTTTATATGACATCTTAGATATGTATTTATGTACATATATAAATGGAAATACACATATGTCTACATATGCAATCCTTCATGTTAATCTTACAGTAATGCCATTGCTATAATGTGCAGGCCCTGTAGCCTTGGGAAAAAGTAGCAGGATACGGCAATACAATTTTTGTTTGTTTGTTTGTTTTGTGGTACTGGGGATCAAACTCAGGGCCTTGTGCTTGCAAGGCAAGCACTCTACCAGCTGAGCTATCTCCCCAGCCCAGGCAATATAATTTTAAAGCAGCTTTTGAGAGAGATTTTAAATCTTCTTTTTTCAGATGCCATCTGGATTTTTGAGTACCCTTACTCCCATAGTTAAAAGACAGTATGCAATGCAAACTATTATATTACTTACTCTTTTATTGTTGCTCTTAGTCTCTCTTACTTATTCTTCAAGTTTTACAAACTTACATGTTTTTTTTCTGGGTTGACAATTTTTTGGGGGGGAGGGGTACCAGGAATTGAAGTCAGGGACACTGGGCCACTGAGCCACATCCCCATCCCTATTTTGTATTTTATTTCGAGACAGGGTCTCACTGAGCTGCTTAGCACCTCACTTTTGCTGAGGCTGGCTTTGAACTTGTGATCCTCCTGCCTCAGCCTCCTGGGTTGTTGGGATTGTAGGTGTGCAACACTGTGCCTGGTCAAATTTAGTCTTTAATATTTTCCCATCCTACTTCATGAAGATTTACTTTCTACTAAGTTCTTCCCACCTAACAGTCTATCTATGGATTTCTCTATTTCTCCTTTAGTATGTTATTAGAAGCTTAAAAATACTCTATTGCTTAAAAATTGAACACTCTGCAGAAGCAGTAATCAGATGAGTCTTGGGGGGTAAATCATGTGGTTCAGTCCTTCACGAGCAACTAGCCTTGCCACCTGACTTCTTTATCCATGAGCCCATCAGGCAAGCACTGGGAATTCTGGAAAGGAGCTTACAAGAAGCCACTTGGTTTTCTTGAGCATCTTCTTCATGGTGGGTACCGTTAGATAGGCATTGACATGAGACACAGACCTCTATTTATATACTTCTCTTCTCAAACACTGTTGTTATGGTTTGGATGTGAGGTGTCCCCCAAAACTCACATGTGAGATGATGCAGGAAGGTTCAGAGGAGAAATGATTGGGTTGTGAGAGTCTTAACCTAATCAGTGAATTAATGCCTAATGGAATTAAATGAAGTAGTAGGGTGTGGCTGGAGGTGGTGGGAATATGGATTATAAATTCTGGAGAGTAGAGTCTCTTTCTTTCTCTGCTTCCTGATGATGCCAGCTGCTTCTCTCCACCATGCTCTTCTGCCATGATGTTCTGCCTCACCTGAAGCCCCAGGAATGGAGCCAGCCTTCTATGGACTAAGACCTCTGAAGTCATGAGCCCTCAAATAGACCTTTCCTCCTCTACAAGTTTTCTGGTCAGGTCATTTATTCACAGCAGGGGAAAAGCTGACTGAAACAACTGTGTTAGCTTCTTATTGCTGTGATCAAATTAACTAACAGAAACAACGTAGAACAGGAAATTTTTATTTTGGTTCATGGCTTCAGAATTTTCAGTCCACGGTCAGTTGACTCCATTGCTGTAGGCCTGAGGTAAGGGAGACTACCATGGCAGAAGAGTGTGGCATAGGAAAACTGCTCACCTTGTGGTACCTGGGAAGGAGAGAGAAAGAGAGAAAGAAAGATCTGGGGACCAGATGTAGTTCCCCATAACATTTCCCTAACAACCCCCTCCATTCTACTATGTCCCATCTCCCACGGTTTATACCACCTCCAATAGACCATTCAAATTACTAAATGGATTAACCCACTGATGAAGGTAAAGCCCTCACTGTCCAATCATTTCCTAAAAGTCCCACCTTTGAACACAGATGCAACTAAGGCAACCAGGCCTTCAACACCTGAGTCTTCTGAGGACACTTCATATCCAACAGTAACACACTGTGACACCAATTCTTAAATTTTGTAGTTACTGACCATATGGGCAAAACCATCAGTCTTGCTCGTGAATTATATTCCAGACTACCCCTATCTCCAAGAAAAGTGAATAAAAATATGTACTTTTTATAAATGTCTAATAAGAAGTCAAAAGCTGTTTTTTGAAGTGAAAACAGACATTTGCCTAAAAGTACATGCCCTAAGGGCTGGTTGCTGTGATTTTCCTACTGAGGTTTACCACAGGTTCCATACAACATTTCAGTCTGCCAGAGATACTACTACTTAATCAGCTGAGTCGTTAGTGCCAAGGGGCATTGATTATTACTCTGCCACCTGGACTACACAAAGATCCATCTGTCTCGAACTTGAAGGTTTTCTAGTCACTAAATACGGGTTCAGAAAATGTCTGATCAAATGATGAATATATATTGCATTCAAAATCAAAAAAGGCCTACTAAGCACTGGTATAAACATAGGTTCATAGGTACAGCAACTTCTCTTATGCTTATAGAGAGCATTTCAATATGCAATGGACTACTGAAACTTCAGGACTGAACCTCAGATTACACATTCTCAAGGGATTAGCCCTCACCCTCTACGTATGTGTATTCCTTCCTCCTGCTCTGCATAGCCTTTAAGAGAGATGTCTTTGCAGTGGTCAACATTATACATTCAACATTATAGCCAATAAAATGTCCTGCGGAGTGAAACTGGGTCACAGAATAAAATGTTGAAGTTATCAGGGAGCCAGATTATGAAGATACATTTAAAAAGCAAACAGCTTGTGGTGCTTCAGTTTAGAGAGAAACATATTGATCACATCAGTGGTTACATACTAGGTACCAGGAACTGTATTGATAATCTCTGATCATGAAACAATACAAGGATTGGAAATGTTAATAGGAGTCAGACATGATGGGGTTTATGATTGTTCATTCTTTACAGCAGGCACTGTAGAAAACTGAATGAGGATACAATTGGAACCATCACCACTGCATCTTTTAGTTTATTGAAAATGGTGCTAATCTCCTGAGAGTTCCTTCTTAGGAATACCTACTTGATTTTGATTTTTTGATTTTTTTTGGTACGAGGGATTGAACCCGGCAACTCTCCAACACTGAGTCACATCCTCAGCCCTTTTTATTTTTTATTTTGAGACAGTTTCTCCCTAAGTTGTTCAGGGTCTCACTAAGTTGCTGAGGGTGGCTTTCGACTTGCAAGTCTCAGCCTCTTGAGCCACTGGGATTATAGGTATGTACCACCATGTCCTCCTTGATTTAATATTTGATAAAGATGGAGATATCCAGGTGTTTCTATTCTCATCATAATAAACTCCATAAATCAGGGTAAGAGATGCTATTCTGTAATTGATGAGTATTATCTATTCTAACAATACCTCCAATGTTATGTTCTATGTGTTTGTGCCCCCCAATTCATATGTTAAAATCCTAGGCCCCAAAGCAATGATATTAATAGGTGGGGCTGTTAGGTGACTGGGTCATGAGGCTCTTACCTCCTGGGAATTAGTGCCCTTATAAAAGAGACCTCAGAGAACTGCCTTACCCCTATTCACTATTTAAGGACACCTAAGAAAGCACCATTTATGAACAAAGAATTGAGCCCTCATTCTATATTAAATCTGCTAGCACTCTGATCTTGGAACTACTCGCTTCCAGAACTATGGCAAATAAATTTCTATTGTTTGTAAAGTACCTAGTTTGTGGTATTTTGTTATAGCAACTCGAATGAACACTTGAGAACTGACATGACAGAGATTTATAGTCCACAGACATTAAAATTTTTAAAAGGAATAAGAAGATTTGTTTTCTCTCAGTTTTGCCATATTAGGTCAGAAGTGTGACCAGTTTCTCTCTCTAAATTTTTGGTCCGTTATCCAAATATTGAACAATTTTTATCTTCCCAGAAAACCATTAAAACTATGACCCCTTCAGTTTCTTGTACACCTGGTGCTTTTATTTTTGTCTAGAGATTATTCAAACTCCCAGTCCTTTAAATAGATGCAAATATTCTCCTGTGTGGCTGAGAGTATAAAATCAAATGAATGGGTTTAGAGAGAAAGGGTGAGTATGTGCTTGTGGGTCCTATGATTTTAGTTGCAAACTATACCAAGCTTGGGTTCAGAATTCATCTTCAAAGGACAATAACCATTAATGGTCCAAAATTACCATTGAGAATAGCTTAGGAAATCATCACATCAGAACTAACATACTGTCTCTCAGTAAGTCCAATGTGTCCAGTGTTCCCTGCAGCAAAGGAACATAGAGTCCCAGATGAAGTGGTTGACTTTGGTTTAGAGGCAATGTTTTATGGAAAAGATATCTTCTTAAATACAAGAATCATACTCAGAGGGGCTAGTTGGTCATGAATAAAATGCACTTCATAACTAAGACTCCAAGCAGCTCACTAAGTAGCAGCAAATGCAATAGCCTGAAATAATTAACTAGCTCTTTTCCCCTCTTAGTTTTTAATCAGTTGCATGTAGTTTAATTCATCTAAGAAACATGCTTATTTTTTGACTCATTGTAGTACTCATGCTGGCTTAGTGAAGACCTCATCATTACTCGACTAATACATGCAGTAACTTTCTAACCTCTACCTTTGGTCTTTCCTTCCCTCTTCTAGCTTCATTTCCTGTGCCATAGTGACTTTTCCAAAGTAAAAACCTGTTCTGCATGAAACCCTCGCAATGCTTCTCAAGTCTATTGAAGTTTTTTCCGAAGTGCGATCAATGGTATACTAATTAAGGAATATATTTTATAACAGATAAATGACTTCTTAAAAAATAAGACAAAGTTACAAAAGAGTGTATGGTCTATCTTCTTAAGGAAGATTCAAAATTCAGATTAATACCTTAAAGACTAAAAGAAGTTCACTATCCCCCCTTATTTGATCCTAATTTTTTTTCATTGCATCTAATAATGTTGATTATACAACACCAACTTACAGATGAAATTTAAGTTCTGAGAGTGGCATTACAAGGTCTTCCAAAATCATCCCTAGCGTACCTTCAACACTCCTTATACACTAAGGCAAGGGAGAACACTGACCTACACTTGAGCTTCAGGAAATCCACTGTGATTTGCAGCAACTACCTTGGAAAATTTTCATACCCCCACCTAGAAATTCTGGGACCAGCTGGGGTGGAAACAGCATCTAGATGAGATACTTTGAAGTCAGATTGGGACCCATGTGGTTCTGGTACCAATTTCTTCTCTTCAAGATTTTCTCCAACCCTCTAGTCCACCTCTGAGGTTAAAAAGATACCTCAAGGAGCATAAGGACTAACACTGTCGAGTTGTGCCAGAACCCATGACTGGCACTTGTTCCAAGATCACTTCTGGTAGCTGATATGGTACTTTGAGATGATTGAGTGAAAGTAAGTCACCAGAATGATTCTTTGGGTGACTGCCCTCATGTTGGTCATAGGATGATTTTGGATTTTTGGCTACTGACTGTCCACTGCTGACACTTGGGCTTGAATCAAATATGTAGATTCAAATGTTGACTCACCCATCTGCGTTGACTGTGGTACCACCACTGTTCCATAGCGTCTGAGGTTGATGGTGGTGGTGGCAGATATCCTTCATGTTTCCCATTGCTGGCACCCCACTTCCTTCTTAAGCTCCATGCCACATACCAGGAAGTTCTCCACAGGTGGCTACTCTGATCTCATCTGGGGGCTTTTACAGTGGCAGCACCAACAGGGCCTTTTGATCCATGTCCTTTCTTTTTCCCACCCACGTGGTAACACTGAGCTTTACTGGGTCACTCTTGAGCTGGAAAAAGGACAGGCATTATTTATGCAATTGGGACACTTTCCTGCCCTGCCTGGGCCCTAACTTTTATGTCTTGTTTGTGACAGGGTATAGAAGACAGGAACACAATTCACAAAGACAAATCACATTCTAGGAGTGTGATGGTTGTAGCCTAAATAGTTGCAGGGAAGACATGGGTAAGAGATGTGTTGTTCTACCATAGCATTCTAAACAATAAATTCATTATAGTCAGAAATTATCTTTCACATTTTCTTGCATAAGATTCACACATGGAGATACTACCAAGGAAGCACAATTACAACTTCTAAGATTGTCGTTGGAAGCTAGGATCTATAGAAAAACATGAGGGATGAGGCAGAATCATGAGTAATGATGTAACCAGTAGTAAAGAGGTGGCATTAGGAAACTTCAGAGGCAAGAAGTGTTTCAATAAAAATCAGTTTTGAAGGGACATGCTGGAAACTTTCTCTCATGTGGGAGATATGAAATTAGCCAGGAATGGAGCATTTAACAGTACAGTACAGATCAGAACACCCGGCATGAATCCATCAATTTTATAATATAGTTTTAATCAATATACTTTTAATATGTGTTTGCCTGATGGTGCACATACTTTGCTTACCTTGCTGTATTTACCTCTTGTCATTCCCATACATACACATAATTTCTAGCAATCCCAAACTTTTATTCCATGCTTTTGCCTGCAGTATCCTCTTTCTAAGAAACAATTACTCATGATTTATGACTCATCTCAGGCCTTGCCTGAGGCCCCTAATGCCCACAAACATGTTCTCATTTCCATTTTGATGCCTGTCCAGGCTTTCATAATTTCTGCTGCCATTGGATGGTTAAGGTTTGTCATGAGAGAATGGCAGAAGTTCACAGTTCACATCTTCTCTGAACTTCCATTGCTTTGTCTAGGGATAAGCATTTGGAAATCTATGAGAGACATAGCTCTGGTGCTTCATCAGGTCCCTTCTTGCAATATTTCTATTTAAGGAACGGAGAATTTCCTTCAGATAAAAATGGTGGTTGAAGATTTCAAATTTTCTCCTTTCAAAAATCTGTGACTCTGGAAAAGTGAGAAATAATTTTATGAACTATCTTGAACAAAAGGTTGCTGATGATTTATCATGATTCTAACCAAAGGCACAGCTATCTCCAGCTGTTAAAATTGCCTGGGTATGGTTATTACCTTGTCACACCATGCAATGGAAGTGGAAATGAGGGGAATGATTTTGTAACAGAACCATATTAGAAACAAGTTCCAGAATTCAGTCTCTATTTTGAGTTCAGGGAAGCTTACAGGAGGCTGTCTCTTTATTGGAATAAGGAGCTTTCTTATTGCACTTACCTGGATCTTGTTTGATAGGGAGGGTCTGACTTTTCCTATATCATCCTGATATATGTCTAATATTGCCTATATCATCCTGACCATCTGTGTCTTCTTGGACATTTAATAATCGTAGAACTCAATTATTTTATCTTGTTCCAAAAGTACCAAAGTGAAATCCTTCTTCCATCTCTTGTACATGATCAACTTTCTTTACAGGTAAGGATCTCCCTGGGTTACCATGAATTACAAAATTTGCTCCAGTAGTTTTGTGTGTATGTTGGATATTGAACACATCATTCTACAACCCTGATGGAGAATTCATTGTTGGAGTTCTTTCCCTCTGAACACTTAGGATTAACAATTCTCCCCTGCCTACTGATACCTAGTGATAAGTTAGTTTTGTGAGTTCCAGTCACTGTCTATCTACCATACCCTTGTTCTAAGATGGGCTGCATTTCTCTGTGGGAGTGGTCATCTCTGTAGCTGAGTGGCTGGGAATCAAGAGTCTCCATGACTGGACCTGTGGGCTCTCACTTGGCATAAGTATTTCTTAGCCTCTGAGGATTTAAATCCTGGCACCATATTAGTGGTATATTTAATCCATGACTCAAAGTTCTTGTCCTCTGGCTTGGTTCTTTCTGGGAATATTCTGTTTCTAGTGGAAAAGTTTATACCCATGGATTACAAGTCTGTTTCACTGGTTACACAAAAACAGATCCACTCCTTAGGGGATCCTTGGTACAACTGAGCAGTAACTTAAAGCTACCTCCTCTTACAATCCTAAAACAATTCTGAGATCTTATAAAAATAAGAGTCTATGGAGTTCAAATTATAAACTACATTCTCTTCAAGTTTACAATGCTGCACAAGCCTGTTTGCCCACAGCATCTTGTCCTAAATGGCACATTCTCCCCACTGATTCTGTACTTACATTCCAAGAGCCATGATGACTCACATCTAATTAAGCCTCACTCTCTTATGCCCTGTGTCCAGTGGTCTGGCAATCATGGTGAAAATGAAGCCTTGAAAAATGCCTGTGTCGATTTGTCATTCAGGAGCATAACTGAGAATTGTGACTAAGTACAAAACCACAGGAAATGAGTGAGATCCAAAAAATAAACAGGAACAAAACAAGAGCACCCTTAGCATCCTATGTAATCCGATCTATACACAACATTGTATTTAAAAAAAAAAAAAAACACAGTTTAACAACCCAATGCAATTAAACGATGAATTCCAATATTGAAACAATATCTTAAAATTATAATTTGTAATCTACAACAGCATTTTCCTCTTTTCTTTTCCTTTCCTTATGATCCTCATTCCTTTTTGTGAAACACCCCTGCTTTATTCTCACTTGAATTCACAATCCTGAACCTCTCTTCTGCCTTCCCTCCATCTTTCCTCGCCTGGCCCAAGTGGCTGACTACCAGGGCTTCTGTTTCTTTCCAAAGATCACACCAGTTCACATTATGATCACTGAAGTGCTCCAAGTTTTGAAACCTTACTATGATTTGAAAGTGTTCTTTCCAAAATTTAGGTGCTAAAACTTAGTGCTGATGTGGTGCTGTGAAGAGGTGATTAGGCCACAAAGGCTACTCTCTCACGAATGGGATTAAGACTCTCAAAAGAGGTTTCATGCAGTGTTCAGCTGACTTGCTTTTCTGTTCTACCATGTGAGAACACGGCATTCATCCCTTTTGACATACTTCCTTCTACCATGTGAAGATGCAGCAAGAAGACCCTACCCAGATGCTGGCATCTTAACCCTGACATTCTCAGTTTCAGAGCTGTGAAAACATAAATTTTTGTTCTTTAAAAAATCACCCAGTCTTCCAGATGAAGTGGCACATGCCTATAATCCCAGCAGCTTGTGAGACTGAGGCAGCAGGATCACAAGTTCAAAGTCAGCCTTAGCAACTTAGCTAGGCCTTAAGCGACTTAGCAGGATCCTGTCTTAAAGTAAAAAATATAAAAGGCTGGCTATGTGGCTCAGTGGTTAAGTACCCCTGGGTTCAATCCCTTGGTACCAAAATAAAAAAAGGAAACTGACAATGAGCATGTGTTTCACAGGCATTTAGAAAGCTCAGCTATTTATCCAGAGAGATCACTGGAGACGTTCTTACCCTTAGTTCAGAGACTGCAGAACTAAGGGTAAGGGAATTAATAGCTATGTTTTGAGAATTGATTCAAAGACATGCTTTGAATCTCTCAGAGTTCAAGTAAGGAAATTTTAGACTGATAAATGTAAATATAAAGTTCTAATATGAAGGAAAGATGAATCTGTAAACTGGCATGTTTCATTGAAGGACTCGGAATGGTTAGCTTTGGCAAAGGAACTATAAGGAAAAAAAGACAGTATATTATGAACAGTGGGAATGAAGTACACAAATCACACATTCCTCCATTCACTCATACTACAGTTTTCCCTGAGTATCTGCTATCTGCCAAGCATTGTGTAGGTGCTGGACGTATATCAGTGAACAAAACTCCAAGCCATGGTCCCAAGGAAGATACAGCTTCTTAATATATAAGTACATAAGCAATTTAAAGTTGGTATATGTGTCTCAAAGATGCACAGTATACAGAGAATACATCCAATGAGAGACCTGAGACCTCTTGAAATGTTCCTGACTTCTAAATTGAGATTTAAAAAAAAAAAAAAAGATTAATAAAAATTAATCAAGTAAACAGGAAAGAAAAGAAAATTCTAGTCAAAGAGGTAGCATTCAGGAAGACTCTGATCCCAGAAGTAGATTGGTATCTAAAGGAAATGGAAATTCGATCCCTGAATATAGAATCAGAATGAGGAAGCAGGAGAATGATTTCAAATAAAGTTGGGGAAAAAAAGACAAGAAAGAGTGAGGGAGTGTGAAGGAATAAAGACCTAGTAATGGTCTCTCTATATTAAATAGATAAACATAAATTTTGTTTGAGCCCTTAACAGAGCAAAGGGGAGAAGTTAAGAAAATTTCCTAAGATCCTTATGCTAAAGCAAAGTCCACCCAACTATATCACCAAGTAAGAACAGAGAGAACGATGCATGCTAAGAACAACTGCCCAAATGGACATAAAGAAGATGCTCAGATTGTAAGGAAACAACATAAAAAAAAAAAAAATGTCTGGTCTTCCATAGAAATAGAGATGAGAAACCATTTGACTCTGGGAGAAGAGATAACAGAAACAGCAAAATAAGAGAGAACTGAGACACTGTGAAGTGAAGAGAGAGATATACAGACAGTCAAGGAGTTCCCTTTAGAGGAAACAATTGTCTGTTGTTACGAAATTTCTAGTGGGACAGCAGGCCAATCCCCACCACCACCAAGGCTCTCAGAAGTATGAAGGATTAGGTAAACAACTAAGAAAAGCATATCAGTAATCCCACTTTACAAGAATCCCCAAATGCAAAAATGAAATAATGATGGCTAACATTTTGACCACTTCCTGTAGGTAGGCAAGAAGTATTATCTGTATTATTTCACTTAATACATCTGACCACTTCTAATTCAGTATCATCATTGATCCCGATTACAAATAAGGAAACTGCATCATAGAGCGGTGAAACAACTTGTCCAGGACCCCAGAGCTACTAAATGAATGAGCTAAGGCTTAATTGTGTTATGACTGAAAAGCTTAGTAAGTAGTACTACACTTTGCTATTTCTCTGCATTGCCTTCCCAGGAAGGAGGAAACAGCATAGGGCAGATGATAGATGAAGAACTTCAAGTAAGGGGACCAAGGAGGAAGGGAGAAAGAAAAGGAGTACACAGAAAATTTGAAAGATATTAACAAATTTTCCCACAAGGGTCACCGATTTTTCTGGTTGGATAGTCCAGGACACTCAGATTAATATTTTTAGTGCTAATATATATTTTTTTAAGTAATAGAGTTCACACACTAGTGGGAGCCAATTAGTCTGAATCTTCTTTTCTGGCTTAATACAGTACAACAACATGCCATCTGGAGTAATGGAAGGGGAAAGAAAAAAACGCATTTCCTTAGCTGCCCCAGTAGGGAGGCAATGAACTCCTTTGCAGAGAGCTGGCTTTGCATCCTCTTGGCTAAAGTCTCTCACCAAATGGTTGGAGAACAGATATAACTTTTTAAATCCATTTTTCTTTCACTTTCAATTATAGTTTTCACATTTTATGACTTACAAGATCATTTAGCTGAAAGGAACTGTGTAAATTCAGGTAATCTGACTTGTACTAATAGCAAGAATGTTGAAGTGACATGGGAAGGGTTAGGCGTAAGGGTTAGTACTTTCTATTGTACTATTTTCTTGCACACAACTTCTTTCCTTTCTTTTTTATGTGCTGACATCTATTTGAAAATATTGCTAAATCTCAGGTGCCTAAGTCTACAAGTGGCATTAAAATGCAATTGCTTTTATTGATCCAAGAGGAAAAGTCTTGATACTGATTTAGGCAGTTGCTTTTTGATAGCAAATTAGAAAAACAAAAAGCACAAATGAGGTTTCAGCTCCCCGAGATCCTCATCTAAACCAAGCAGAAAGGTGTTGGAGACAGGTCAGACTTTCATTTCATGTGTGTTTTGAAGGTCCATGTATTACTTAGAATTTTCCTTCTTTCACAATCTCTCACTATTTAGCAGATCCTTCGCATGCATCTATCCATGCACTCAGCACACTAGTGATGCACCAGTAGGTGCAGACCATATCCATGAGATACCAACAGTCTAAGGGGGTATCTTAATGTCTCTTGATAGTTCTTAAAATAATTAAACATTTCCATACCAAATATTGTACTGTGATAATGTTTTCAGAATTCAGCTCTTGATCAAGAATGAGACACAAATATAATATTCCTTCAGAAGTAAACATAATTTCTAGAAAGGTAGATAGGTCAGTGTCTTAGTCAGCTCAAGGTGCCATAACAAAGCACCATAGACCAGGTGGCTTAAACAACAGAAATATATTTTCTCACAGTTGTAATTAGAAGTATGAGAATAAGTTGCCAGCAGGGCTGGTGTCTGGTGAGGGCTTTTTCCTGTGATACAGACAGCTGCTTTCTATCATGTCCTCACATAGTAGACAAAGGGATGTCTTTATATTCATCTTTTATGTCTTTCAATTTTATTGAGATATAATTGACAAATTTTATAGATTTAAGGTATACAACAAGATAATTTGTGTACATTATATATTGCATAATTAAGTGGGCACAGTGGTACATGACTGTAATCCCAGCAACTTGGGAGGATGAGCCAGAAGCATCACACATTCAAGACTAGCCTTAGAAATTTAGTGAGACCCTCAACAACTTATCAAGCTCCTGTCTCAAAATTAAAAATAAAAAGGGCTTGGGATGTAAAGCAGCCCTTTATATTTTAAAAAGTATATATTAGCACTAACTCTCCCATACCAAAATAACAAAAATATTACATGATGATTATCACAATCAAATTAACAGACATACTTATGACCATACTGTTACTCTTTGTATGTGTGTGTGTATCTGTATTTATGTGTGTGTGATGAGGACATTTAAGAGCTTAGCAATTTTCAAGTAAACATTACAATATTGTTAACTATAGTCACCATGCTATATATTGGATTCTCAGAATTTGCTCCTCTGTACCCTTTTACTAATATCCTCTCTATTTGCCCCACACTCCATAAAATGTAAGACCTGAAATCAAAAAACTCCTAAAACAAACAACATGCACACACACAAACACACACACATACACACACACACGTAGGAGAAAAGTTCATTGATGTGGGTCTTAGCAAAGACTTTTTGGATACAGCACTGAAAACACAGACAACAAAGCAAAAAATAAACATCAAACTAGAGATCTTCTGCACAGCAAAGGAAACCACCAGCAAAATGGAAAGGTAACCTATGGATTGAGAGAAAATATATGAAAGCCATACATCTGATAAGGAGTTAATATCTGGTATACATAAGGAGTTCACACATCTTCTCCTTTTCTTCAAAGCCACTCTCCTATGGTTGGGGCACTACCTTTATGATCTAACTCAACTTTACTTTCTAAAGTCACTGTCTCTAGATAGTCACATTAATAGTTAGGGTTTCCACATACAAATAGGGGGCACACAATCTACTCCATAGCAGTTGGAATCACTGTAAAGAAATTTGGCCAAATATCTTTCAAATTTTACAGATTTGCATAAATATAAACTCTGCATTATAAAGGAATTAAGATCACTCAATCTTTCTCTTAAAAAATGAACTCTCCTTCAACCAGAATGATTCAAAAGGAGGCACTTGTGAATTTCTTGATCCTTATTGTCTCTGGGTTGCTTTTATTCTAAATAAGTGAACATATAAATTATTTAGTCTTTAAACATCCTTCACTATCTGAAGACTAAAGTTATCTTGCAAATTCTGCCTTTTTAAAATAGGAAGTTTTATACTGTTTTTCAGATATATTTCTCAACTGAGTGAAGAAAATGCAGTATTAAATCCTGTTCTTTTGCTTCACTTTTCTTTTCACTCCAAGGTACAAGAAAAGGTACTGCTAATTGCCCTATTAATGGTGCACTATCCAGGAACTACAGTCCCCACTGTGAGCCATTACAAGTAGTCAGAAAAGGTCATTGTGACTTAAAGTGAGTGCTGCAGGTGAAATAAGCTGGTTCCATGAGTCAGAGATGATTCATTCTCAGATCCTTCTGCCACAAAAAGCTTAGCAGTGTCTGTTTTCTCCAGAGGAGAAACTCTACCAATGTTCCATTATTCAATATGGTTTCACCTATTTGCACATGTGCAGTCTTCAATCTAACTAGTGTTTATTGATCATTTATTCTAAATAGGGACTAATTTCTATCACCAGACATTAACTGAGCATCATGACTGTGCACTGGATGGCACTGAGAATAAAATTCAAACAGGACAACAGTAATTCCCACAGGAATGAGACGGAAACACCAGAGCTCTGACCAGGCCAGATAGGATGTCATCTCTTCTTTGCATGCATGTAAACACATCCAGACATCCACCCTTTCCCACACAGTTACTCACAGACTCCACATGACATCATCAGGACTCAGCCCACTGCACCATTCATTTTTGCTGCCAGTCACCAAAGCAGCCCAGAACTCTCAGGTTGTCTTTCATCCCTCAGATCCCCAATTCCGTATCACTCCATAGGGGTCCCTTCTAACCAATCACCCACCTACCTCAATTCCTAAAACTCTCCCACTATACATTCTGAAACTCGAGGTCAGTCATGAGCAAAATCTCTTTTATCTTCAGATTATTCTCTGAACATTCCCTTTGCTAATTTGCTCTAACTAAATAAAAACTGGGTCACCTTAAACTCACTGCTCCTTCTTCAGAACCTTTAAGTGGTGGATAATTGTTCTTCCAAGTGCTCTTGCTACTGAGTCCTTGAGGAGGTTGATGAACTACTTGCTGCTCATTGTCACTTAAGACCCATCCTCTCTCCTCTTCCTCAATGTTCCTTCCCTGCCACGCAAACACACACAGTTTTATATCACAAATCATTAAACTATAATACCCACTATTCTTTCTTGTTGTGGTCATCCACAGACCCCCGGGTCATTCCCTTTTCCTGCCTTAAGCTTTTAGCTCCAGGTTCATTGAGCTTTTTCCAATTCTATTCTTGCCATCATTTTTGGCGATTCTAATGAAGAATATTAATGAGACACAAAAACTATACTCTAAGGAATTTATTTCTTCAATGTGATGCCTGTCCCATGACTTTATTGCCTCAAATATTTATTAAATAAATCTCATATTGCTTTTCTCATTGCCTAGAACATGGAATGGCATTGCAGAATTCTAGTATGTATTTGAAGTCTTAGAACTCTGAGTTAACTTAGGGATCCTCCAGAGATTGTGCCAGTGGGTATGAGTACTGAGGTTTCCCATTGCTGAGTTACAGTAGGTACAAGGTTAAGTGCAGTATTGTACTCTGCCTTAACTTCCCTAAAGAGGAAAGTCACACGTGTGACTGAAAGAGAAATTGTGCATGCTGAGATCAGTGGGCTAGTCCCTATGGGGACGTATGTATGCCATTGCCCTGACCTTCACCATAACTTTACCATGTACATATAATCATTACCACTTTACAAATGAAAAGACTGAGGTTCAGCATGGTTACATTCTTGTGCATGTTGGTAACACCCAGAAATATTGCCACAACCAAAGCTTTCCAGTTCAAATACCTAAGTCTTTTCCATCATTTTCTTATCTGGATGATTCATTTTGTATCTGGTGTCCTGAAAAGTGCAAAGCTAAGAGTTCATTTTTTGGCCATGGTATTTAAACACCTGGCATTTTAGCCTGTAAATGAATCTAGCTTCAGCAAGAACCCCTGGATTTTTGTTGTATGGCAGGGAGTTTGAGGAGCAGGTAGAGAAGTCTGAACAGTGATTTTGATTCCACTTAATGGTTTTAAAATGTAAAATGAAAATTTCATCAGATATGAGAGTCTAAATTTGTTTACACAGAATAACTGAAATGGAACTGATATGAATATAGGCAAGATCATAAAGAGCAGAATCTTCTCTAAGATTGATTCTGGTAAGTATAGAAAAGAAGACAATTTTGAAGAATAGGGTCAAATGGTTTCTATAATGGAAGGCATCAGTATTATTACTCACTGAATTAGCTACTCGTTCCCAGTTATTTGTCTCAAATGAGGGACTACTTGTGTATTCTCTTCCATTTGGTCTGTGTTGACCAGCAATCCAGGTGACCAACCTCAATGACTTTGGTAAATAAAGAATTCTGTGCCTGCTTGTACATTGGACCTGAAGTCACCTCAAAGATTGACTAAAGTAGCTTTGGGCTGACTGGCATTCCTCAAGTAGAAATCTCAGAAGACAGAAACCATAGACACAATGAGAGAGTTTGATTAGAATGCATTCAACTAACATGAAAATGTCACAGTTTGCCATGAATCAAATTTTTTTATATTTTTTTTTTTTCTGGAAGACAGAAACAAGATTTCAATGACAACAGGATTCAATGAAAAAATGCTTTAGAGTTGAAAAGATGAATTCAAATTCAGGTGTTCTATGTGTGAGCTTCTAGGTCTCAGGTGAGTCACTGTTCTGTCCTCTCATTGGTTGTTGTATAGAAAATTCTTGGAATTTTGGTATACAGTAAGCACATAGAAAATGGCAGCTGTTACTATTATTTGTATAATAGAGTGTTAACATTTACCTTATAGGATTGTTAAGAACATTAAGACCTTTTAAGCTAAAAAAATATCTAACAGAGCATTGAGCTGTGTTCAGTGTAATGAGTAGTCTACGTCATTATCTAACTCCTTGGACCTGGAGTTCATTTTAAAGTGCCAGGTGGTTCTAATAAATACAGGTGTAAAAATCTCTAACTAAATACACCCAAAACTGCATTAGAAAAATTAGCTATTATTACATTTATTAAGCACCTACCATGTTTCAGGGAGAATACTATGTGCTAAAGAAAAAAATGTTAAGAACAACAGAAAATGATGTCTGTCCTCACAAATTTATTATCTATGTAAAAGTGAAACATACATAATAAAATACTTAATGTAATAAAACAAAATAATTTGTGGGTTGAATAGGTGAGAACTTATGTTAGAGGGCTTGTCCTACAAAGTAGAAAAGTAATTAGGGTGGTCTACTGGACCTGCCCCCAAACTATACAGAATATTATTGCTTTATTCATCCAACCCTTTCATGGTTTCAGATAAATGATTGATTTAAACATTTTGAAAAAACATTTTCCCTTATCCATGAATAATGATTTCTTATAAAAAATTCCTTTCAATTTAAAAATATATTTATTTAATCTCACATATTAATAAGGAGAAATACATACCAAAGGAATTCCAACTGCTTCTCAAAGAAGATTGCAATTGCCATTTATAACTAAGAAATTTTTGACATTTCATATCCATCACAAGTCTTTATCAACAGATGTTATCGATTCATAGTGTAATGCTAAAGAGAATTTGATACTTGACTCATGGTCTTTCTTGACTTGTGACAAAATATGTCTTTTATAATTTACATGAAAAAGAAAAACCTTTTAGGAATGGAGAAACATAGAATTTTAAATTTAGACAGGAAGACATTGTGTCACTAACCTTTATTCTGAGCAACAAGAACTCAATCACTACCATTTCAGGGAGGAAGTTTCTTTTTTACAGCTACAATGATCCAAACAGGGGGCTTCTATCTACTCATAACTGACAAAAATGCAGCCCTCATCTCTGGGGAACTGACTATAAAAACTTATTGTGGTCTCAAAGCCCTTTTCTTTGAATTTATGGTCCAAAACCAACAAAGCTGATTCTAAACCCCAAGGAAAAGTTGAATCATGCAAACTGAGAGTCAAAAGTCTGTACTATCTTATTATGAGCTCATTTAAGAAGAAACAAAACAAAAGTAGTAAAAGGAATTTAGTTCTTGGTCTGATCTGCTGTTTTCTACTGCACCAGCATGCTGATCAAGGGTCCTTGAAGGGACAATGGTTGTCCTTCACCAAGGAGAATTATCCTCTACACTTACAGTAGGGACACACTTGGGATGAAGAAGGATAGAGGAGCTCCCACATCTCCAGCCAGAAGAAGAAAATCAATCCTCTTAAAATACAAAATAATTACAAGGCAACTGATTTCTGTAGTGTCAGAGTCTACCAACATGAAGGATCTCTAGGAGAGCCATTGACAGACTTAGAAACTTCAAATATTGTGCAGAATCATTACTGATGCTTCTCTTTTCCCCTCAGACTCCTCAATCTGTGTGCAGCCAGAGCTGTGGTCCAGGATTCAGGAAAATCCCCCAGGAAGGAAGAGCTGTCTGCTGCTTTACTTGTGTGTTTTGCCCAGAGGGACACATTTCCAATCATACGGGTAGAAGATGTAGAAGGAGCCTATGATAACTCTGCCTCCTGACCAGTTCTAGGGGACAGGGAAACCAAGCCTGTGGGCCTCACACTGGGACCACAGAGCACCCTGTTCTCCATCCTCCCGCTCACTCACTCTTTCACTCTTTGCATTTTAGCATCACTGTTGCTACCCTGTTAGCTGTCAGCTCTTGTCAGTAGTGCTCTTCCTGTTAGGTGCTCCTGTGGTGCTGACTCCAGTGATCAGAGTCCTTGACCATCAGTGCTCGTGAGAGTGTCCATCTGAGATTTCCCAGTGCACCAGGCAAAGTCTGCCCATGCAAGGAAGAGGTTGAACACCCAGAGCTCCCTGAGGGTGCACTGAGGTCTTGAAACCAACATTAATGTATAGTGTGTAAATAATTGTGGAAATATTCTGTTACCTTTTGTACACTGTCATAAGCACCGCACAGTATTAAATAAACAGCAGTAATGTAAATACATAAATAATGGCAAATTATGCAATCTATCTATCACAAGCACGAAATAAGTTAAAATGGTAAGTCATAGCAACAGAATCTATTTTTCTAACAGTAGCTTATGGAAAATATTTCACTTCAATTAATTGTATGTCAAAACAATTTTGTGAAATAAAAATTTAGGACTAACTTAAGAAGACTTCCACATTTCAAAGTGTAAAGAAAAAATAGTATACTGATTGAACTACCCCATAATTACTGTTCAATGCCAATTATTCTTTTGTTTCATTTGGTTTCAATCACTTGGCAGAGTCAACAGATGTCTTCAGGTGAAAGTAAGTTAATAAAAATCTCACTTTGAATTTTTTTATTTAAAATACTGAATAAGTGTGTAAAATAGGAAAGAGAAATAAAGGCACACAGGCTCAGCACCCATAATGCAAAACAAAACAAAACAAAACAAAACAAAGTCTAGCATGTGACCCTGTGGTAGATGGTTGAGAAATGATGAAGGAAGAGTGAGAAGTAAGATCAAAAGCTGAACCCCTAAGTATCGGATGGAATGCCAAGGTCACCCCAAGTTGAGAGCAGGCAGAGTTTGTCAATGTATAGAAAGTTTTTAGAACTTTGGTATATAGTGAGCACACAAGAGACGGTAGCTATTATTACTATTATTCATATAATATAGCTGTTAAAACTTAACTCATAGAGTTGCTAAGAGTGTTAATACCTCTTTCTTTTTCTTTTTTTGGTATGGAAACCAAAATCATTAGAGCCACTTAGCTGATTTCCTTTTCTCCAGTATTTTCTCCATTTAGTCATTCCTGCTGCTAAATCAGCGTCGCTAGAAACCATGCTTTGATTTTGCTAGTCCATTGCTCAAAAGTTTTCATGGTGTTTTAGTTCACATTTTCACTGCTGTGACCTAAAGACCAAGAAAAACAATTTTAAGGAGGAAGAGTTTGTATGGAGTTCTCAGTTTCAGAGGTCTCACTCCAAAGACAGCCAGCTCCATTCCTCAGGTCCTGTGGTGTGGCAGAACACCTTGGTGAAAGGGTGTCAGGGAGTAAAGCAGCTCAGGACAGGACACCAGGAAGCAGAGAGAGAGAGTTCCTGTCACTAAGAACAAAATATATTCCTCAAAGCCATGCCCCTTCAACCACTCACCTCCTCCAGCCACACCCTACCTGCCTGTACTTACCACCTGCTTATTCCTTATCAGGGGATTAATGCAATGATTAGGTTAATGCTCTCATAACACAATCATTTTACCTCTGAACTTTCTTGCATTTCTCACACATGAGTTTTTGAGGGATACCTCATATCTAAACCATAACACATGGCAACTTATTGTTGGTAGGACTAGGAAAAAAATGTTTCTTATTCTACATTTCTAGATCTTCTGAAATAGCTTCCTGTCCACCATGTCTAAATTAGTCTCCCTTTATATTTTTTTCTCTTTTCATTTTCTCTGCTAATGCTTCTTTAGAGCCAGGCAGGGCACACAATAGGCCCTAAAAAGTGTTGGCTCTAGAAATGAGTCAGTCACGAAAGGCAATAATAAAGACCTAAAGTCAGATAATTCATTTGGAACATTCAAGGACAACCCTTCAGAGACTACCTTATACCTGATTGAAGATGATAGGGAGTAATGTGGTAGCACAGAAATCTATTGCTTGGTAATTATTTAAAATTTTTTTCCTTTCCCAAATTATAACCCTGGACAAAATGTCAACAGATGTTTCCGTCCTTTTAGACTGTTTTCTCTTCTTGCTCTCCAGTTCTTAAGGGTTCACAGGAGAGCTCTTGATAAAGGAATGAGGACTATTTACTTCCGGGTACTTGGTCTCTTTAGCCTCATCCCAACATTTTGGATGTTCTCAATCTTGCCTTCATGTGTTCCATATTTCTACACACTCACTCTGGAAATCTATACTCAATTATTCAGTTAAACTTGCCAGATTGGCTGCTGATCTATAATAACACAAACATTTAGTATATTCCTGTACCAACATACCTGATGGTTCTTCTCAGTGAGGGCAACTATAAATGTACATAATGGTATTTTTCCATTAAAAATTAAATGTTTATTTTTTCTGATTATAATTTGCTTCTAATTTTAATGTTGGAGATAATTGAGAAAATATATATGAAAGTTTAAAAAATCACTAGCTTTGCATCAATAGTGAATGTTGTTTTGTTATACATTGACCCAGTCTTACTTTATTTCTACTTTGTTTATACTGTTAGAGTATCCCTGATACAAGATGCTAGGGACTAGAAGTGTTTCTGACTTCAAAATTTTTCAGATTTTGGAATATTTGCATATGTATAACGAAATTTTAGTGACAGGACCCAAGTCTACACATGAAATTCATTTTTTGTTTCATATACACTTTATACACACTGCCTAATGGTGCTTTTATGACAAATTTTTAGTTCACCTGCATTTTGACTGCAACTTGTCACAAGAGGTCAAATGTGGACATTTCCAAACTTGGTATAACACTGGCACTCAACAATTTGCAGAGTTTGGAACATTTCAGATTTTGCATTTTTCAGATTAGGGATGCTCAACCTGTATTAGAGGGTGAGTAATTAAGACACAAATTAATGCTAATATCTCTTTTCCTCACTTCTATCAACAAGAAAAATACTCTGTTTCCCTAGTACCTCCTCCCCAAATATTATGAAAGTTGAGAGCTTATGGACTCGAGTCATTTCTGAGAATTCAATAAGTGTCCCTGAAGGGAGGGGCTTAAGAAACAGGCAGAAGCAAAGAGCCAGGCAGAGGTTAGTATTTCCTCTTAGACTTAAGAACAATGAGTAATGAGCTCTTCAGATTGGGAAATACATACAGGCTTGTCAGTGGGGAGCCGTGGGGAGGACCACCGTGAGAAATATCCCTGAAGCTTCTAGATGGAGTATTTGAGAGACAGTCCCTAGGGATCAGACTTGATAAGCATATCCTGTAGCTTAGAAGTAATGAAAAGATGATTAGTATTGCAGATTAACAATTTGTTCTATTTTCTGGCACCACTTAAATCCAATGTTATTTTTAAGTATTTTTGAGGTAATAAGAGGCCCCAACAAGACACATTATATTTTCTAATTGTCTAGTGAGAGGGACCTTGGAGAACATTAAAATAAAATTAGAAAAATATAGAATATAACATTTCTCATAGCCTGATATTGACATCTAAAATTTATTTCCATTTACAACAGCACACATGCACACACACAGTGTACATGTGTTATAAACAAGTTTAAGTCAATATTTTACATCTAATTTTATAACTTGATTTGGAAAAATTAAGTATATTGATTCCTATACTTAAGTATTCTCAAACATCATATTTCATGGTTTCACAGTTTTCCATCATCCATGTGGCTGTTGCATAGTTTATTACCAGTTTTCCTAATGGTTGATATTCTTCTACTGGGGGTGGAAAATAGTGGCTTCCACTCTTCCCTCTGTTATAAAAATATTGCAATGAATCTCGTTCTCATACAAAATTTAGTACACTTCTCTCATTGTCTTTAGAATACATGGATTTCTGAAGGTGGGTTTGCTGAATAAAAGAGCAAATGCAGTTTTAGATTTGGTGGGATATTTATTTCCACATTATCCTCTAGAATACTTATACCAACAGTGTAGGAAAGTGACATGTTCCCCCTCATTTGAAAAGGGACCGAAATTTTGAACATTACTTCTGAAGGAACCACCTCTGGTACCCTCGAACAGAGCCTAACCAGCCAGAAATGTGATAGAATAGTGGATTAGGACAGATTTTGTCTGATTTCTTTAAAAAAGTAGAATGGGATGTATTCTGGGAACCCCTGCTCAATGAAATTGATGTTGATCTCTGGAGAGAAATGTCTAGTATTGATGCATTATTAGAAAGCTTATGAGCTCTTGGACTTTCACTTTGCTTTGGCAGGTTTATTTGAATGACTAATTACAGTAATGCTAGAGCCAACTTAATGACATTTTTACCTCCTAACAGAAATCTGTTTAATTAGTTGCTGAAACACTGATTATATCTATTTAAAGAATGGCCCTTAATCTTCCTGGATTTGGAGATCCAGATAACTGTAGCTTCAAGATATTTTGGAATCATGCAGGATGTTGGGCAATGACTCATTAATAAGATTGTCTATATATCACACAAGTCAATCAATGGGATTATTGTTTGAAAATAATAATGTCATGAATAAAAATTATGAGTAACATAAATGTGAATAATTGACTGAATATGATGAATCATTAACTACATTTAAAATGTTATATTAATAATATAAAACCACCTCATCTCTCATATGATTGTGAGACCTGGAAAATGAAACCCCGGTTATTGGCCTGTTAGAAGATGTGTAAGCATGTCAACTGCCAACATATCCCTAGTTTTTCTGTCAGATGAAATTACTGATAACTCCTTAAAGTCATTCTAAAAATAATGACCATGCTTTTCTATGGAGAGATAGAAGCATTAAGAAGATGATGATTCTCCATAAATATGTACAATTTTTACAATTTAATTGAAAATTTTTTAAAAATTAAGGCAACACAAGGGCTAATTACCTTGATTTTATTATTACATATTGCATACCTGTATCAGACCATCACACTGTACCCCATAAATATTTACAATTAAAATAACAATGAATTTATTTTTAAAATGGTAATTCTGAATGTATGATGGAAAAGTTACCACGGAAATTGCCTACCAAGGTAGAGGATGTGGCATTGATCTCTCAGATAAACAGCTTACAGATCCAAGTCTTATCTGAAGAATTTATCTAAGTAAAGTACTGAAAGCAATCCTCTAAACAAGGCAGCTTGTCATTTTATAGTTTGTTTCTGGATAATTGTCTGTCTTGAGAATTTTCATTTTAATATATGGACTCTAAGTTTTCATGGAGATAATGAGGTAATAGTTTCAAATCTTCATGAGTTGAAAATTTAAGCAGCTGTATTTCAATTTTAAATAACAAGTTGAGAGAATTAGGCAGATGGGCATTATAAGAAGAATAGTTTTATAAACTTCCCAATATGGGCATAGCAATAGATAACAACACTAAAAACTTATGGATAGCAAAAATAGTATTCCCTTGGGCCAACATGTACAAGTTTGTGACAAAAATATCAACAACTTCTACAACTGTCCAGGGCCAGTAACTCTGAAGAAAGAAGCAGAGAGAAAAATGCAGTGACCAAACAGCATAGAATAAAAAAAAAAAAAAAAAAAAAAAAAAACCGAGGTCCTCACTGACAAGCATACTGTGGCAATTGGAGGATAACATCTAACGCTGGCAAAGATTTTGATCACTCCAGGAGTAGAGCATGAGGGACTCAAAATGTCTAAAGAAATTTGAGAGTCTAAACCTTGTAAATCAACACCAAGCAGGACTCCCTCCAAAGATCGGGTTTAATGTTTAAAATCTATTTTGGGGAGTTAAATAAAGTTGAACAGGATAGGAACAATGGGGATAAAGGAAAGAGATGATAAGGCTAAAAGTTGAGGGAGAAACAGAGCTAGAAAACTTCAAAAAAGCAAACCACCATATTCTTGTATACTATGTGAAAACAACAGAAAAAGAGATTCTACTAAATTTAAAAAATTAGAAAATATTCTGAATTGCACCTCCTACAAATCAAGAACAACTGATTGCAAATAAATTTGACTGATAGAAAAGTAAGGAGACAAGTCCCATGCAAAATTACTATAAGAAAAACAGAATAAGAAATAAAATAAACTAGGCATGGTGATGTGCACACCTGTAATCCCAGTGGCTCGGGAGGCTGAGGCAGGAGGATTTTGAGTTCAAGCCGGCCTCAGCAAAAGCAAGGTGCTAAGCAATCCAATGAGACCCTGTCTCTAAATAAAATACAAAATAGCTGGGGATGTGGCTCAGTGATCAAGTTCCCCTGAATTCAATCTCCTGTAACCAAAAAGAAGAGGAGGAGGAGGAGGAGAAGGAGGAGGAGGAGGAGGAGGAGGGGGAGGAGGAGGGGGAGGAGGAGGGGGAGGAGGAGGAGGAGGAATGAGGAGGAGGAGGAGGGGGAGGAGGAGGAGGAGGAGAAGGAGGAGAAAAAGAAAAATAATATTCGTAGAGACTACCTAAATGAACCTGAGAGGCATATCCATAAAATAGATTAAAGCTGTTATCTAGTACTAAAAAAAAAGCAAAAAATGTTAGGAAAATGACTTGACATTAAAAAAAATATGTCCAACATATTCAAAAATGAGATGACATAATTTAAGAATAATGAATTAAAGGAAAATCATTTTGGAAATTAATAAAAGACTAAAAATGCAATAATGAATAAACACACCAAATAAAATATGAATAGAATTAGAAGGTAAGATATTTATAAGAAAAGAAATAAAGAGATGAAAACAATGTAGAGAAAATTATCAATATTGAAAATAGACAAAGAAAATCCAACTGCAAATAGACCTCCCCCAACTAAATACCAAAGTAACAGAAAAAGATAAGTATTAAACATTATAATTCATGAAAAACATTTATGTTACAAATAAAAGACCTATAACTATAATAAAAAAGAACACATCATTTACCTAAGAATATCAATCTAGAACAATGAACAATAAGACATATTTCAGTATGAACCTTAAGAACAAAGAATAAATTACTTTGGCAGTCTGAATAGATGGGAGATTAGATTATTATTAGAATTTTAGGCAAAAATACTTCATGCCAGGACAAAGTGGATTAATAAATTTAAAATATTTAAGGGAAGATTCTGTATCCAGAAAAACTGATTTCCAAGTGTGTACTTGCACATATATTTCCTCTCTGAGGAACTGAACAAACTTCAGATAATACAAATAAGTATACATTTAAATAGGACTATTGTACAGAACTAATTCTAAATGTAGACAAAGAGAAAGTGTATACTATGTCAGTATTATATCCTCTTAAAATGTAAATACAGTAAACAAATTGTAAGGAAATGGGAAGAATCAAAAAATTTCCACATTTCAATGGAAACTCTTTTCCTCTGACTCATGTGTCCATTTCTACTATGCTATGTAATTTGTGCATTTATTATGCTTATAATGTAGTGTTTCACTCCATTGTTAGCATGTGAGATTCGGGAGCACAAGAATCTTTTTCTGTAGCCCCCTGATGTAGCCTAAATACCTAGAACACTTACAAGGCACTCAAAATAAAAGTGCTGGATGAATTGCTGAATAGCAGTAAGCCACTAAGAATGAAAGTCAATCTATTTAAACATTTTGGGTTATTTTAACTAATACAGACACCACTTAGCTCATATAGTAAGAAAAACCATTTCAAATTCATTTGAAAGCTGTTGAAAATACTCTCACTGAACTTCAATTTATGCACTTCCTTCTAAATCCAGAAAGAGCTAGGCTATGTAGATGCTCCTTCAGTCTTGTAGGGTATAATTAAGAGCATTCAAGTGAAAAAAAATGAAGTCTTGGATTTTAAATTATGATATGCAAAGGACAAAAGCAAACCATAAATAAATATACATATATATAGAACATAAAAGAATCTGGTAGAACAGTGAGAATAAATATACTTTTATATTCTATACTGTTTCTAAGAAATTATTTTTAAAATACTGCTCCCTAAAGGACTCTTTTTGCAAAGCAGTGGGGAAATTGATATTGCTCAAACGCTTTATTTTTGTAATCTAGTTTTAAAACTTTGTTTTGAAAAGGTATGCTCCCTGGAGAAAGACAATTTATGCACTTGAATCAAAAGGGGAATTTATTATTTAGTGCTTAATAATAGACTTTTTTCATAAGAATACAAAAAAGTTTCTCTTATTTAATAAATGTAAAGGACTTTCCCATGTATATTCATTTCACATTTTTTAACAGAGATCAGTAGAACACATCTGCCTATTTTTTTTTTTTTTTTAACACCAAACACCAGAATCTCTGTGTCAAATATTCCCCACCCTTCCCAACCTTCTATCTAGGTTGGCAATCTTACCACATGGACTATATTAACAGGTTAAACTATATTAACAGTTCTGGTTAAGTTCTGCCAATGAGGGGCCCTGGTAGAAGATTAGAATGAAGTAGGGGAGCGAAGCGTGTGTTTATTTCCCTCGGGTCCTTCCCAAAAGCTTGACTGAAGCTAGCTGCTTTCAAACAAAATCATTGCTCCCTAGTCAGTACTCCTCTCCAGAGTGCAGACTCAACTAAAATAGCTTATGTGGAATTGTATTTTATTAGTAAAATCTGCATTTCCTAATATTATTTAATTTGCATTCCCAGTGAAGTTGAACATAGATTCATTCCTGTTCCTTTGTTCATTTTTCTATTGGCTTATTTAGTTTTAGAGTTTCTCGAGAAATTCAGTGTAACCGTTCTTTGTGGTTGCATGTATGATGAATGACTTCTTTCCATCTCTGACTTGCTTTTTAAGTTCATGAGTCATAAATAAACATTTAAATTTAGTGCAAAAGAATTATAGATCTATTTTATAGTTTGTCCCCTTTTTGTATGTTATTTAAAATCTTTTGTATCCATGTTTAAAAGATAGTTTCCTATATTTTCTTCTCAAGCTGTTATAATTTTGTTTTTTACATTTGGAACTTTAAATATGTATTCATTCAACAAAGTTATCTAAATTCCGCAGAAAAAGCAATGAAGAAAATAAATCAAACTTCACTGTGTTGTTTTCCTTACTATTATTTTGGATAGGTGTACTATTGGATATCATATTGCATTTTAACATTTTAATAGCATTTAGCATTAAAAAAACCCTCAAAGTTAATTTTAATATGCCATCTATCTGTTTTATGATACTCTGACTGAGTTCTATGATCTCTGTAAACCTCATATTTGTTCTTCTGTAAACCTCAGAATCATAAACTTTCTCATTAGGTTGTCATGAAAATTAAAATTTTGTCATTAGTTTTATAATTTGTAAAATTACAAACATATTCTAGTTTATTTTTAAAATTAAATTTCTAATCAGAGTCCCTGTTAAAAATACTAACTGGTTTTAGTTTTTCATTGATTCATGGAACAAATAGCTATTGATCATATACAATATACCAATTTCATGTGTAAAAATCTCTACTCTCCTTCTGAAAGTAATTTTTAGAATTAAGTGATAGCTTAAGAGAAGAAAATCAATAATCATCATTTTACCTTAAAATTGATACAAATGAAAATTATACTGTTGTATCTATGTCAGATTAAATATCTAAATAAAAATATAAAGCATTAATTGGTTATCCACATTTTAAATTTCTTCACATTTTAACTTAGATGCCTGTTTAACAATCTATGTGATTTTATCCAGTTATCCATTTTGCTGCTTATTACCATTAAGGCTCATGGGCAGAAATAATGTACTACCACTCTGAAAACTGTATGGTAAAACTGATCTACTTTGGTCCATATCATCCCCGATATATCTGGATCCCTAACAAGGTCAACCAGTCATTGTAGCACCATATAAAGTAATTTAGATAGAGGATCAATTCTATGAACTTTGTGATGGGCCTATGTTGTCATAACTGAAAACATCAGCTGTCAAGTGGTCTACTTGGTCATTCAGCCTTAGATAGGAAAGCACATACAAATCAGCATGTTCACATTGTTACCATGGCGACCATTCTGCTAAATGGAAATTCTGAAAGATGCAGATCATAACGTTGTATGTTTTTAAAGCATGAGTAATAAAACATATGTTTTTATCACAGACTTGGTCTCACTGGGAGTTGAGTTAGGTCCCTGATGCATGGCCAGATGTTTTATATTATTCCCTTTCCATAAAGCAGAAATCCTATTACATGGGCATTTAATGTTTCTGAATATTAGCATACATATGTTTCTGTAGAATGTTTAAAATTGGTTTCATGTAATTGAGTTGAGAGAAAATCTATGAACATATCAACCAAATCTCTCAAATGCTGTTATAGAAACAATGCTAAGCAAATTAATAAATAGCTGCTAAATGACTTAAAGAAGTAAAAGTACTAATAGTACAAGAAGAAATAAATCTAAATCATCATGCTGAATATTTGGTCAGCTGTGTAAGTAATAATTATAAAAATAGGGTTGGGATAATTTTGATATTTTATTTTTTATGCTTTTGAGTTTTCAAAGGATTTGTATGGAATATATCTTTACATATTTTATTGATTTCTACCAAATTTGATAATACAATTAAAGCAAGCTGTTTTTTCTCCATTTTGATAGAATATCTCTACATATAATTCAGGATAATCCAGGTTACCCTATAGTAATGAAAAATTTAATGAGAATTTCTCAATTATGTTACATGTCTATCTTGAGCTATTAGGGCCTCTGCTTTATGTTATCTTTATAAAGAAATGTAGGTTTGTGGAGGGTTCACTCTGTGGAGTGTGGTTGGGTGGAGGTCAGGGAAGGGTAAATCACACAATCCAAAGAGAGATGTTCCCATTTTATCAGCCAAAGCAACTCAAAGAGCATGTGTAATTTCAAGCAAGCTGGGAAGCACAATCCTACATGTTCCCAGAAGAAGAAAAATCAGAATTCTCCTGTGAATAGCACTCTGTGTGCATAACCTGTGAGAAGGACATCAAGACTAAAGCCAGAATCTCTGCTCTCTACATTTACAGTCTGCCTCATGCTATAAGCCAAAACTGCCTAAACCAGTTGGAACTGTTTACCATGTCATTATGGTGAATATCCTTGATGCGTGCACTTATTTTGGAATAGTAATAATTCAAATATAGAAGGAACTTACATGAGTTGCAAATTCTGGGTGGCTGAACTTGAAATCAACTTTGAACTACTAGTAGAATTTGGGGAGTTATTGCTGGTGATAAAGGCATTTTAGGTGATGCTGATAAAGAGAAAGGAGGAAAAGAGTTATGCAAAGAAACCCCTACAGACCTGCATTTACTTTGTGTGAATCCAATTACAAGAAACCCGGGGCTCTGAAAGAGAAATATACAGATGGAAAGAAAAAGATGGGGTGGAGAGGAGAGAGAAAGGAGAGAGAGAGAGAGAGAGAGAGAGAGAGAGAGAGAGAGAGAGAGAGAGAGAGAGAGAGAGAGAGAGAGAGGAGAAAGAGGGAAAGAGAAGGGGGTGGGAAGATTCAAGTGGGCGGGTGATTCCACTCCCCGAGGCACTAAAAGAGCCATATGTCCTGGTGGAATGTGAGATGAGAAACTTGAGTTTGTTCCTCCACCCCTCGTTCTCAGTTACCTCCTCTCTCTCAAAGCATATAATATGAATATCACAGGAAATTTGGCATGATATAATGTTAGCACATATATTTCATGCAATCTGATCCTTAAGCCTGAGACAACTGCTTTTATAACTTGCTCAACTAAAGCAAAAGTCCCATTTTTCAATGCTAAAAAATAAACTAGTTGTTTGATTTATACATTTATGTGTCAACTGGCAAGAGTATTTATCAATCTCCTAAACAGTGTCTCTTAAATGATTCCCAAGAGTGGCAAACTGTGATGATCAGCTTGTGTTTTGCCTTTAGAACTAACTCCCATAGAGACTGAGTTCATAACATCATTGTATAAGATACTTATCTCCAAAAGTGGGATGGGGGAAAATGTTAGAACTTTTGTTTCTATTCATCTTTAATCTCATTCTTTTAGATTCTGTGTATGCTTTATAATAATTGTAGCATATTAACATAGAAGTTCATGTGTAACATCAGTAAATAAAAGAACACACATAAATACATTGGAGACATATACTCAAATTTTTCTTTGGATATGAATGTATGCTCAAAAACATTTGGAAATCACTGGCATAAGCAGAGTTGTTCAGAAATGGAAATGAGCATGGGTATCAATATGAATATATCTACCTGAAGGGCAAGAAGAATCTATATAAGATAATTCTGGAGAATTAGAAGAAGATCTGTTTGTTCCAAAAGGTTGGGATCATATACAGACCATGTTGAAAGCTAATCTGGCCTTATTATTTTTTTTAATGTTGTGACTAGAATCTTTTTATTTTCAATTTATTTTTTTTTATTTTTCACAGACTGCATTTTAATTCACTATACACAAATGGGGTACATCATTTTGTTTCTATGGTTGTACACAATGCAGATTCATACCATTCGTGTAATTATACATGTACATAGTGTAATGATGTCTGTCTCATTCCACCATTTTTCATATCCCTCTCCCTCTCATTTCCCTTCAAGTAATCTAAAGTTCCTCCATTCTTCTCTCACCCCCTGTCCCCCACTCCCATTATATATATCATCATCCACTTATCAGGGAAAACATTCGGCCTTTGGTTTTTGACCCAGTTACCCCACTCTTCAGTTCATACCCAAAGGACTTAAAATTAGCATACTACTGTAACACAGCCACATCAACGTTTATAACAGCTCAATTCACAATAGCTAGATTGTGGAATCAATCTAGATGACCTTCAGTAGACAAATGGATAAAAAAAACTGTGGTATATATACACAATGGAATATTATTCAGCCATAAAAAAGAATAATATTTATGGCATTTGCAGAAAAATGGATGGAATGGAGAATATCATGCTAAGTGAGATAAATCAATCCCAAAAACCCAAAGGCAAATCTGGTCTTTAGAATACCTTTAGAAACTGAACTAAGTTGAACACTTCAAGAGAAAAATTCATGTGGACAATGCCAAATTATGAATCTAGGAATTCTCAGGTTTCATCTCATCTCATCAGGAAAAGAATGCTGTAATCAACCAGTGATGTCTACACTGGGCCCCAGAAAGTGCAGTAGCTACAGAGGTGCCAAATTTGCAATTCCTGATAATGCCTCCAGCCCACCAATTAAATAAATATTTCTAGTTATGGTTTGCAGAAATGAACCATAGGTCTATCTAAACAAGTTTTAAAAACCATCTGCCCTATTTTTCTTATATAAAACCCTTATATTACCTTATATTTTACAACTGAAAGAAGGTAATGCACTTCCAATCTGGTGCTGAATTTCTATTACAGACTGAAAATGTATGATAGTCACGTCATTAATTTCATTTATATAGGGAGAACACAAGTAACTTAGGGCACTTAAAAACATATGAATTATACAAGTTCACTGTAGTTGCTGTCTTTAAATTAATTGCATAATGCCTCTGGCTCAGTCACTAAAATCAACTTCACTTGTAAACATAAGGCATAATTTGGAAAGAATTCTTACAGGTAGTTCAGGCAGAATGTTCTGGGTATCACTTCCTATTTCTGGCCTGCCGAGTTGTTCTGTGAGGCATTCACAAGACCATTGCTTGCAATGATTCTTGGTCCAGGACCTCTGGCTTCTGAGGGCTGATGAAATAATAAGATATTTCTGTTTTACATGTCCAACAGAGTTACCAGCCTGCTTAGGACATAAAGAAGCTTTAGCATCATACTTAACACCAAAAAAAACTAAATAACCCAATCAATGAATGGACTAAGGAACTAAAGAGACACTTCACAGACGATATACTATTGATCACAAATATATGAAAAAAATGTTGCAACTCTGGCAATTAAAAAAATACAAATCAAAAGTACTCTAAGATCTCTTCTCATTCCATTCAAAATGGTAGTTATTAAGAATATAAGCAACATAAATGTTGACGAGGATGTGGGGAAAAAGGTACGCTCATACATTACTGGTGAGAATGCACAATGGTGCAACCATTTTGAAAGCAGTATGGAGATTCCTCAGAAAACATGAAATGGAACCACTATTTGATCCCACTCTGATTTATACCCAAAGGACTTAAAATCAGCATATTACATTGTTGCAGCCACATCAATGTTTACAGCAGCTCAATTCACCATAGCCAAAATATGGAACCAACCTAGATGTCCTGCGACAGATGAATGGATAAAGAAAATGTGGTATATATATACACAAAGGAATATTACTCAGCTCCAAAGAGAACAAAACTCTGGCATTTGCTGATAAATGGATGGAGTTAGAGAATATCATGCTAAGTGAAATAAGCCAAACCCAAAAAAACAAAGGCTGAATGTTTTCCCTGATATGTGGATGCTAATTCGCAATAAGGGTTGGGGATAGGAAAGAATAGAGTTACTTTATTTTAGGTAGAGGGGAGTGAAGGGAGGGGAAGGATTATAAGGGAGGGGATGATAATAGAGTGAAATAGACATTATTACCTCATGTAAGCGTATGACTACATGACTGATGTGATCCTACAACATGTATAATCAGAAAAATGAGAGATTACACTCCATTTATGTGTGATCTATCAAAATGTATAAATGCATTCTACTGTCATGTACAACTAATTAGAACAAATTTAAAACTTTTCTTAAAATTGAGAGGAAAACCTATATCATATAGACACATTTCAAACTGCTCTCTCAAAGATCTCTTTAAGAAAGAATGGCCCAGACATACTCTCAGTCCTAGTTTTTACCCCTTTCAAGTTGTCATCATGAACACCTACATAATGCCTTTGGTTGTCAGTTTCATCAAAGATAATTACTTAAGTGTCTGGGTTGAAATAAATTGTGCAAACTACCATGTGGTGCCTATTGCCTAGTAGGTGCAAGTAGAAGGCAGCTCTAGTTAATCTAATGTCCTCAACTCTCACACCCATGACAACTACCAACAGTACCCAGTGCCAATTCTATTCAGAAACAAGGTTAGGGTTGGTAACACAAGCTTCCAAATGTACAGTTCCCTGCTTCAGCTTCTCATTCCAGTTCAAAAAATGGGTTGTCACATTGAGCCCAGGAGGAAGAATTTTACCAAAATGAGAGGTGATGGCAACCATGTAACATGTCATCCCAGCAGACCCACCATTGGGAGTGATAAATTATATGATCTTTGAAACATTTACTGGCAAACCAATTTGGCTTATTCTACTCATAAACTTACAAAATTGTTATATCCAAAATATATTTTCAAATTCAAATTTTTCCAAAAATCAATATCAAAGCCCAAAAAACCCTTCCATCATATCAATCACTTAGGATAAACAGAGGATTGACATAAATAGAGTAATTATCATTGCACATTTTCATGATACTTGATCCATTTCTTAGTTTTAGCCCTGTAATTTCTTTCACTGGTGTCTTTCTTAATAATATATTATCAAGATGGTCTTATTTTTAATAAATTACTTGCAATCTGTTCAGAGTCACGTTTTATGGTGATAAATCTGAATTGTTTACACCGTCAATATTCTTTTCTTGTTAGATCATAAAATTTTAATCAAGAAAATATTCACCCTGCAGATTATGATACCTGTTAAGTTCTGAGAACATTCTCCTAAATGAGGAATATCATCAAACTTATTATTGAAATATGCACATATTTTCCCAGCTGCCTCTTCCCAGAGTACTTTTTAAAAGAAAAACTTCAAAAGTTGTTCTACTGATTTATGTATGATTAAGATGAAAAATGAAAAAAGCACAATAAGCAGAAGGAAGACCAGTGGAGTAGAAGGGAATTGGGGGAGGGGGAGGGGAGAACACAGGCACGCACTGGGAACCGAAATGGAGCAAATTATGTAATATGCATTTATAAATATGTCAAAATGAACCATACTATTACATTTAATACACTAATAAAAACATTTTTAAAAACTCATCAAATATGTTATCTTTATGGTTCTTGAGGATATTTCCCAATTTAGAGGCTGAAAACAACAGTCTGTCTCAACTACATTTCATTTTAGCTCACAATAAAAATTTCTTCACAAATCTGTCTTCATAAAACTCCATTGAAATACACTTCCTACAGAGTGAGATATCAAATATTAAATGGTTGGAGGTTGATATTAAATATTGTGCATCACTTGAGTTCTTGTTTTTAAAAATTCAGTTCCTCTCTTGGGATAAATTTCAATATCTTCCTCTTGGCAAGCTTGGTTTTCAGTAATTTCAATTTGCTGAAAGTGTCAAAGGCTGACATTTGTGGCAGTACATTTTGTTGAATAGTTTGAATAAATGTTTCCAAATAATTTGGGGGAAGGTGCATCAAAATGTATCAACTTTGCAATCCAATATTATAAAATTAGGAAATTTGCAAAATTTATCAGAAATTATAAACAGTTCCTATTGTCATAGGACAGTTAAATTTATTTTAAAAGTTGATCTTCAGATGTGCAAACATTTAAAAAAATTTTTATGGTTGAAAACAGAAGGTGAAATTGGGTATTATCACAAAGAAATTCATCTTATATTCAGCATTAGCTTCATCACACAATTCTGTTATTCAGTTACTCTAATTGTGTGTGTGAATTAGAGTAATACATAAATTATGAGAGTTGTAGATTCAGCTCTAATCGCATTACACAAGTACAAATTATATTACTGTATAAATTATAAAATCTGATAAAATTTCAACAACTTCCACTTCCATTGATAGTCTGTTTATTCAATTGAAACATAAATCGCATCTATACCAGAGCCAATTCCAAGAACATTCCAAGAATAATATATTGAATTAATATTAACCTGCTGTGTTCGTTGTTATGGTTTGGATATGAAGTGTCCCCAAAAAACTCCCGTGTTAATGCAGGAATGTTTGGAGGTAGAGTGACAGGATTGCGAGAAACGTAACCTAAATCAGTCCATCCTCATTCGAATGGACTGACTAGGTAGGTGGGACATAGGCTGGTGGACATGGCTGGAGGAAGGGGGTGACTGGAGATGTACACTGGAAGGATTTTTCTTTCCTGCTGCCCCTTTCCACCGTTCTTCCTCTCTCTGCTTCCTGTCTACTATAAATGAGCAGTTTTCTTCCATTGCATCCTTTGGCCATGGTGCTCTGCCTTTTGGGGGCCTCAAAGCAATGGAGTCAGTTCATTATGAACTGAACCTCTGAAACTGTGAGCCCAAGTAAACTTCTCCTCCTCTAAGTTGTTCTTGTCAGGTATTTTGTTCACAGCAATGAAAAGCTGACTAATATATTTTTTAAGAACATTTTTTTTTTTGCCATAACACTGATCCACCAAGATTTATTTGAACAATTGTTACAAAACAATTCTATCTTTAATTGTTTAATTTTGAATTGAATTTTCAACAGCATGCATAATAATGTCAGATGTTTCACTTTGGGCAGAGTAATCTTTAAAAAGCTTTACTTTTGCACAAAAGAATTAGTATTGAAATTGAGTCATTATTGAAAATGTCTGAGCTTTTTTAAAATATGGTATACTGCTTATTTAATACTTAATACTAAAAGAATCAATGCAGTAAGAAGCATTACTTCAATTTTTTTAAATATTCAAGAACACTAGGATATGAAAAATGAGCAACATTAACTTATAAGAACAGTTATTTGGTCTCAGTGAAAAGTCATGTTTCACAATAGATAACGACATAAAAAAAACACCATCTTCAGGGACAGGCTCCTTAAAACACCTCCCAACAATTAAAGTTGATGCTAATGCTCCTTCAGCAGATACATCTCTTCTGATCTTCGCTAGCTTCATCATTCTGCTGTGGTACCAAGATATCGGGTAAATGTCAACAAACATTTTATACATAATCATTAACCATTTTTCCTGAGAAACAAAGAAAAACTCAGTTCTTAAATTATAAAACATGTACTTTCTCCTTATTTGACTCTTTGCTGATGAAAGAGTTTATTGTAAAATGAATGGGAATAGCCAGGTGCAGTGGCTCATGCCTATAATCCTGGCTACTTGGGAGGCTGAGACAGGAGGACCTCAAATTTGAGGCCAGTGTTAGCAATTTAGAACCTGTCTCAAAATGGGGAGCGGGGGGGAAGTATGTGGTGTAGGTAGGGATGTGGCTCAGGAGTGGAATGTCCTGGATTCTATCCTAATACCAGCAAAATAAATGAATAAACAAATAAATAGTCATAACCAAAAATTAAATTGGCATAGATCCAATTGGCATAGACATTCTGCTGTAATGAGATCTGAAAGCTTTCTAGTTGCTTCAGAGCAGGATTGCTCTGCTCTTCCCACAGAAGTTTCATTGGTATGTAAGTTACAGTTTCCTCTGTGTTCTATTGATCTTGACTAATCTGTCTAGGACCTTTAGGCTTCTTCCTGACCTTGGCACATGTCATGGCCCTGCCTGATTGGCAGGAAAATTTGCTTCCGTTCTTTCACCACCACTCAGTAATGGAAGTGAGTGAAGTATTCCGGTTAGCAGCATCTGAGAGAGCTTTGGTTTATTGGGAAATGGTTCACATGCATTGCATTGGGCATGTCTGGGAACAAGAGTCTACTGAGTCCAGTGCAGAGAGAGGAAACTTCCAGATATGACAAGGGGTATTATTAAATATATAGTTATATCTTTAACTTCAAATTGTTGAATATATTTAGTGAGAGTAAAAATAATTTTTTTACTGTTTCAAACACAGAAATAAAAAATGATCATCTTTTAAAGATCAATAGTCGATTTTATTGTTAGGAACACCATTTTGCCATGCATAACTAATAATAGTACCTCAATAAAATTCTGTACTCTGGCCATTGACTAATCTTTACTGTGTTTTTTTTTTTTTTTTTTTTTTCCTTTGTAGTTGTGGGGATTGAATCCAGGGCCTTGCACATGCTAGGCAAGTAGTCTGTGATGGGCTACATCCCCAGTACAGCAAATAGTATATTTCTTACCATCATTTAAATACTCTTCTCCTTTTGCTATGTAACCAGTCACTTTATCATCACTATGGTTTTTTACCTAGTCTCTCAATTTCAAAACATTTTCCTAAAATTTCTCATATTTATTGTGACTTTCTTGTATTTATTATGACCTCTTTAGAATGTGTTAGCATTGCCTGTTAGTCTTTCCTAAACTCTCAGCTCCTTATTCTCCTTCCCAGCCCTAGTTTTCAATGATTTGATTTCCACCTCTCTCCATATGCTCAAGTTTCTCCTTATTCCTCTTAAATGCAAAAGACCACGGGAGTTGAAAAACAAATCATTCCCACAAATAAATCAAAGTGACCTCTTACTAGTTTTAAAAACACACTTGATGCTGAATTTTCTGCTTCAGGTTTAATATGAATGTGTTTAAGTTTAAATTATTTTTAATCTTTGCCTTTATCTTTGTATAATTTGACTCCATATTTAACAGGTAATTCAAAGTCAGATACATTTTCTCATAGTCTTGTATTTCAAGTGGATAATCCTACCCTCGTTTATATTTTTTAATTTAATGCAAAACATACACTATAACTTAACTTGGTATTTTCCAGGGCTCCAGGGCAAAACCACAATAGGACATGTTATTTTCTTCCTCTATAATACATACACATATATTTTGACCATTCTGCTTAACCTCTCTTTTCTGTAAAGCCAAAAGGAAAACTAAATTGTTCTGACAAGACTTGCACTTTGATGATCTATGCTCAGGTTTCCCAAGAAACATGGCTGTTGATAAATGTCTTACTCTCTTTTCCAGGTAGGTGGATCTAAACATCTTATTGAGCAAGATTGTAAAGCTTTTCAAAATATAAACATTTTTTTTAGTGAGTAGAGTTGAGAGTTGTGTAGATTTCGTGTGAAACAAATGAACAGAATAATATTATATGGTCCTCAAGTTACAATATATTGATTTTATGATAGTGTGAAAACAATAGGCTTTCAGTAGACATCTACCTCAAAATTTGAATTTTGATTTTTCCTTCACTAGTAATATGTATCATAATAAACCCTCTCTGTGCTGGGCAGCAGCAGAAAACTGCAGCAACTACTTAGATATGTGATCATGAAGGAAAACAACCCAGAATATTCAGTGCATGGTGCTACTCACCTGGATATTTGGTAGGTATTAGGTGCACTTTTGACTTAGAATATTTTCAATTTCTAATGAGTTTATCTGGATTTAACCCTGTTGTAAGTTGAGGAGCAACTTTAATCAAATCACAGTTTGAATTTCTCCAAAGACCCTCAAAATAAAAAATACAAGTGATTTCTGTCTTAGAACTGGGTTTAGCTAAACCTGAGAATAATACCAGGGAAATTATCTCGCAGGAGAGGCTCAGATTTTTGTTTGTTTGTGTTTTACCTTGTTTTGTTAGTTTTTAATAATATGTAGAGAATGATGGTACAAAATTGAAAACATGTCTGGTCAACAACAAGGGAAGAGAAGAAATCGTGAATATGTATCGCAACATGCAGAAGGGATTCTGTGTCAGATGAAATTTAGACATATTGCACTACCTATGAGTCTTATTTTCCTTCTCAGTAAGATGATGGTAATGTCTACCTTACTTATAGAATGAGGTACAACTCTAAGTAATTATGATTGATTCAGGGTGCCAAGGTCATTATGATTTTTAAGCAGAAACAAATTAAAGATAAGAAAAAAGAAATAAAATCCAGAATCAGTGCCAAATTAAACGAGATGCTGATACATCAGGCTGTTATAGCAAACTAGGTAACTGAAAGTGCCTGCTTTGGTAAAGCATTCTACAAGAGGATTTTCTCTTAGCTTCTTCTCTATGATCTGTGGTCTTCTATTCTTGTGTGTATGTGTGTGTTTGTTTTTCTTCTTTCTTTATTTTTTTTAGAAGAAGGAAAAAGAAGTTACATTGTTTTGCTAGCAAAGGGGAAACACAGAACTGCTTTCCCAGTAGCTGTGATTTTCCCCACCAGGGGGATTATTTCCTGTCACATCACCAGTGAATTCACATATCAGCAACGTGCCCCAATGGACAACTTTAAAGAATGGTAGGACTACATCTATTCTAGTATTTTGGGAGAAATAGACCTTCCTTCCTAGTGATTGTAGTTAGATACCAGGAGCCAAGTTTAGGGTAGAAAATCAGGAGAGGACTTTAGACCTGCTTGTGGCCCAGGCTTTGACAGAAAGATAAAATGAAGTCATCAGATCAAGGGTTACTATTTTGGAATTTGTAGCCAAAGCTATCTATATTCAGGGGTTCTTTAATAGAAGTCGGGGGATGAAACACTACTCTATGGTTCAGGTATGAGGTGTACCCCAAAAGTTATGTATAAGACAGTATAAGAAAGTTTACTGATTGAGTTAATGAGAGCTTTAACTTAATCAGTACATTAATCGACTAATATGGATTAACTGAGTGCTAACTGGAGGCAGACAGGGTGTTGTGGAAGGAGGGAGGTCACTGGGAACCTGCCCTTGGGTTTAAATTTTGTGTCGGTGAGTAGAACTCTCTGCTTCAAAATTGCCATGTCCTGAGCTGATTTTCTCCACTATACCTTTCTGCCAGAGCAATGAAGTCAAATGTCTGTGGACTGAGACGAAACCATAGAAACCAAATAAACATTTCCTTCTCTAAAGTTGTTTTTGTCAGGTCTTTTGGTCACAGCAGTGAAAAACCTGCTACTCCCTGGGGACTACCTTCCACACATCTTTCTCATGAGCTTGTAGCAGTTAGAGAGTTAGGGCAACCTCTCATTTCTACTGTTCTCTCTCATAAAAGGTTATTTTACCTTAACATGGCTGAAAAAGGTGACACAAATAGATTAATTAAAATCAAGTACTCTGGAATCAAAGAATCATTAGGTAAAAAGACAAATAATCAGATAAGTTTTTTTCAGTCTCAGGGAAAGAACTGTTCTTAGATATAATTTTAATAAAGAACACTACATATCTGCCTGACTTCCTCTCATATTTTTTCCTACCTAAATAATCCTTTACCTGAGGTCTCCAGGCAGTCTATCCATCATGATGCCCTAAGTTTTTGTTACTATATAATATCCCAACCCTGCTCATTCGGCTTCTAGAAGGTCCACAGATTGCTATTTTCCTACCACCAATTTCCATGCCAAATCCCAATGCTTTGGGTACAGTTGGGCTCAGCCAGGGCTTCCAAGGAAAGCAGCTGATTAAACCCATTCACAGAAAGATTTGAATGACTGACCTTTCACATACCCCCAGATATTTGCTGTTTGGGAAGAGGAAGCTTGTTAACTAAATCTATCAGTGGAATTTTTAGGCAATTTATCAAAGACAAGAGAAAAAAAAATCAGATTTTTAACAGGAAAGGAGATTTGGGAAAGCACAGGAGAAACTAAGCTCATTTTTGACTCTCTGACTCACAAATATGGTTTTATTCAGGTCTTAGAGAATTCCTAAAATCACCCAGGTTGATAGCAATGGTTCTCATAGAGAAATCCAAACAATAGTGAAAGTATGGTGTGTGTGTGTGTGTGTGTGTGTGTGTGTGTGTGTGGTTTGATGACAGGGAGAATAAAAATGGTTTTGGATTGAGATGCTTGATGCCGATTGAAAGTAAAAAATACTTCTAGCATTTCCTTAAAATAATTAATTGTGAAATTGACATTTTCTTTTGATTGGCTAGTTATGGGATCAATTGGTAAGAGATTGCAGGGCAAAATTAAGATAACAGTAATGGTTAAATTTTGCTGAGCAATAAATCATTCCAAAATACAATGACTTAAAGCAAATAGTCTTTGTTTTCTCATGATGCTGACGATGTGTGATGGACTCAACTGGAAGTTTCTCATACTGGTTTTTTCTGGACTCACTGGTAGAGCAGCAATTAACGGGGTCTGGGTCCTCTGAGAAGGCCTCCCTCAGCAACTCGTTTAGATGCCGGTTTTGGTCTGGACACCTCACTTTTCCACATGACCCTTCTATCAGGCTGACTTGTTCACATAATATCTTTCATTCCAAGAGGGAAAAAATGGAACCTTCAAGGCCTCCTGTAGCCAATGCCAGAATACACACAATGTCACTTACTCACTTCTCTCATAAATTTGTTTCATACAATTGATGCCTTGATATTTATTTTTAGGCCTGACATAAGTTATTTGAAATGTAGTGGAAACCTTGTAAGCTTTGGTCTAGTGAAAACTTTCTGTCCTCATGTGGTTGTTTCTGATATGGCCCACCAGTTGCTCATCTCACAGACCCAAACCCCAACACATGCATAGCTACTGCTGACCATGAAGAAACTCCAGTCCTGTAAATAACTCTACCTTTCCATAGTGTCTTTAGACTAGCCCACCTGTAACTCCCTCAGGAAAGCCTCAGGGATAATAACCATGGATCTTTTTTGTTTTAATTTTTAGAGGTCAGGTCCTGGGGATACCCATGGGTCTTACTAAGCCTCATCCCTTTGTTGTATCTCTGTCTCCATTTCTCCCCACCTACGGTTCAGCTCTAGATTTGTTGACCTACCACCTGCACTCCTAATCTCTCTGGGATCTGTAAGTAATACATTTTTCTGCGTTTTGGGTTCACTTCCTCATCACATCTCATCTGACACATGTGCCCAAACCTAACATTCCTTAACCAGGGCTTTTCTAGAGAATGGTTCCCTCAGCTTGTGACCACTCTTCAGAAAAGGACCTAAAAGGCAAATTAGAAAGGTATCACAACTTCCAACACATTTTATTGGCCAAGCAAGTAACAAAGCAAAATAGAGTCAAGGGATAGAGAAATAGCTCCATCTCTTGATGGAAACTGCTGCAAAGACCTGCCTTTTACCCTATGGTAAAGACTTATGAGTAGCCCCCAAATTTTGGAATTATTTTCTGTTGGCTGTATTTTCTTTGCCCCTCCCCCACTTTATTCCAGTGATATTTTCTTTTTATTTGTAGAAAAATTACATGGGAAGAGGTCGTGTTCTAATTATAAACAAGGCATATGAGAGCTGAGATATGAGGTTGTTGATTATTCCATTTTAGGTAAAGTTAACACAGCTACACTTTATAGCTTTTAGAATATTTCAAGAATGACATGTGATCTGTTTTCTCCCAATAAATTGTCCCTAGTGGAACTCTTTGGAAGAACTATAATCAGTAGACAATTCATAGTGTCTCTTCTAAAATTGTTTTAAATTATTGAAACAGATGTGCTGAGATACTCACTTCACACATTTTCCACGTATTGACTTCTTTAAATAATGTGTTTAGCATATATCCTTTGGGACACAGATTTATGTTTCCTACAACTCTTAATAAGGCCTTAATAGCTATTATTTTCCTAATTGAACATCTTATTAGGCGAAAAGGAAAAATGTTCGCAGGACTGTATTATTAGTGCTTATAACAGAACATTTATGAGAGGCATTGATTTCTTGTGTAAAACTTCTCATTCTGGTTCACAAAGGAATGCAACAGCTACAATTATGTTCTGAGAAGTTGATCTGGGTATTCTGAGATCAAGCTGTACAAATTACATTACCTATCTGTGCCAGGTAAAATAAGATGATCAGAGACTGTCTAAGCCATCCTGACGCTAAGAGACAAACCAACAATTTTGCAAAATAGCAAGTAGTTATTTTGAACCTCACCCTCCAAATAACAGAGATAGTAGATATATGGGGAACATGATATGAAAATAGAGGAAAAGAGAAGTCCCTGGATACAAAAATGGTACATTATCCTTCCAGACTCTGATCTTGACTTCATCTTTGTCTGCATCCATTTTTGTGTTTTCTTAAATTCAGTCTTTGGCTAAAGCTCTGATTAGAAATTTTTGACAGCTCCTCTTCCCCATGAAACAAAACTTATAACAATAATCAAGTCCTCAAAGAATCTCTCTGTCTCCTGCTTCTATCCAAATTGCTTGATCTTTCCCAGAATTTCCAGTTCCTGTGCTGTTTCTCCTACCCAATAATGACCTCCATATTGTCAGATCTAAGGAGCTGTTGACATCTCCTTTCTGAAATTTCTTGTCTTGATTTCTTTGATGCATTCCTTCTAGGACTTTCCTCTTCAGGCTCTCTTGATAACTTGCCACATCCACTTGAATTTTAATCCCAAGCTCACTCCTGGAACTCCTGTCTACAGTATCCCTACACATGAGAATAGCTAGCATTTTCTTATCCATTCTCAGGTGTGAAATACTAGTTATGCCCTCATGCTCAAATTTCTTCTTTAAACTTAGTACTCCAATCAGATTGAAATAACCAACTTTCTGTTTATTATTTTCACTTCAATATCAAACTTAACATGATCAAAAACAAACTGTGAACTTTGACTTCCACCTGCCCTTCTCCCTACTTTCTTTAATTTAGAATAGTATCACCATCATGCCAGTTTTAGTAAACCAAAACAGTATACTATTTTTTTGTATTCTCACCTCTAAGTTAATACAATAAAAATCCTCTTTACTTTATTCCACACAGATTCAAAATTGATCCTTGCTATTGCAACCCCTTCTATTCTAGTCCAATCTCCTCCAATTCCTTGTCTGAACTCCTACATTAATATCCTCACCTTACTCTATGATTGGATATTTTTGTTGTTTGTGTTTTAATTTATTACTAGTGAAATATTTAAACATACACAAGACTAATGAGAATATTATAACGGATCCTCCTGAAACTCTATCTAGTTCCAACCGTTAACAACATTCTGCCAGTTTTATTTGACCACCCACTCTTTTCCCTCCCTCAATGAAGTATTTTAAAAGAAAGTTCAGATATCATCTAATTTCTTTTTTAAACACGTTTGCAACAGTTTTATACACGATAGTAAAAACCTGCAGGGGAAAGACCCACATATTCTTCAACAAGTAAATCATTAAACAAATTGTTGTACAACCATACATGAAGTACTATCCAGCAATAGAAAAAAATAAACTATGGATACAAGCAACAACATGGATTGATCTCAATGACCTCATACCTGGTGAAGATATGTGCAGTCTCAAATGGTTATATTTGGTATGATTCCATTCTAGTAACGTACTTGAGGTAGAGATGGAGAAAATTATAGAGATGGAGAAAGGCCAGTGGTAGCCAAGGGCTGCAGAAAAGTGTTACAACGAAGTGGCAAACACAAGCTTGTTAGTGATAAAAGAATGAATGTGGGTACCCTATATATAACGGAAAATCCCATAGAGATAGTGCCTCCAAAAAAGGTTTTTAAAAAGTCTAAAATATTACATATGAAAACACGTGCAGTTTCATTAAGTTGTGAAATTAAAACATGATTCTCGACCTGGGACTATTTCACCCCACTGGAGATATCTGGCGATATCTGAGACATTTCTGGTTGTCACAGCTCAGAGGGCTGGTTGCCACTGGTGCACAACGGTTTGTGGCTAGGAGTGCTGCAAAACATCTTACGATGCACACAGACCCATCTTCCCCTCACTCCCTACCAAAATCAAGAATTATCTAGCACAAAAATATTAGTACAGCTAAGACTAAGAAACTGAGTGAATTCTGTTGTTCCATGTGGAGTTTCTGTTCATGATATATGGTATTGGTATATACAATGCTATGCCGGGGAAAACTGAGAAATGAGTGCACAGCAACACTGAACAATGTTTTAGGTCTTTGTTGTCTTAAATTATTTCAAGAGAAAAAGTCAAAACAAAAACAAATTAATTAATTTGCCCCTCCTAAGACATCCCATTGCACTCAAGATGAAACCCAAATTCCTATTCAAGAAGAAAAGCCTTCAAAAACAAAGCCATTGCTTTGACGTTCAGAACTCTGTCCCTGTTCCTGCCTCTCATCAATAGCCAGATAGGGCAATAGATCTGTTCAGTGGTTAGAAGATAGGTTCTGGCAAGGGAGTCCCAGCTCCATGACTGACCATGGTGGAGTGGCAGGCAAGTATCCTTATCTTGCTGAGACTTTTCTGCTCATCTATAAAAGGGGGGAAAGCTCCTACCTTCCTTAAGGGTGGATGGGAGGGTTAATGAGAAGGCTCATGTGGAGTACTCCAAATGGAGTCTGGCAACACCTGAGCATCCAATGGCTGCTGCATGCAGCTATAATAATCAGACCTGTGGGTGTGAGTCCCACTCAGCTCTAGGGGGGGATGTTGCACTGTGGGGTGGGGCTGAGCGCAGCACTTGGTATCCCAAGAGTCTTCAGGTGATACTGGAGATATACAACACAAGGAGGGCAGAGGAGCATGCACAACTGCTCAGCAGAAGGCCACCCTCAGGGTAAGTGTTGACACGAATATATCAACTTAACCATGGTGCAAAGCCCAACCCTGTGCGTTTTAGCCCCACTAGTTATGTCAACAGGCTTGAAAATGAACACCCCACAAAGAAAACATTTTACTGGAAATTCTGCTCTCTCCCAAATATCCAACTGCAAAATCAATTTATTTTTTAAACAAATCACCTTTAATTTCAAAAGGTAATAAAAACAAGATGGCATTGTCTAATTTCACTATAGGTATTTCAGTATGTATCACTAGTAGTAACTTATGTTTTAATACAACTTTAATATCACCATCTCTTACATAGTCTAATATTCAATCAACTTTTAAGGTTCCTAGGTTATGCCCAAAATTTCTCTTATCATTGTTTTGTTTGAATAAACAAAACAATCTTATTTGGGTAAATAAGATCTTTACAATGCATATAACTCCTGGGTTACTTTTAATCTACAATATTACTCTTTATTTCATTCTGTTCATTTGTTAAAAAATTCAGTTTATTTATTCAGTAGTATAACCCAATAAAATTTCCAAGAAAACAACCAAATGAATGCATTATAGGAAAAGTATAGATATAAATCTTTTAAAAGCAGTCAGGAAACAAAATCACACATTACACAGAAATAGGCCAAAATGGGACCAAATTGATTTCAACAGAAATAATGGAAGCCAGAAGACAATCAAATGTCTTCAAACTAGAGAAGAATGGTGTCTGCAAACCTAGAATTTTACATTAGTAAGTACATCTTTAAAAGTATAAAATAGATGAAGAAACTTTCAAACAAGGAGGAACCCATAGTTACATAATCAATACCATACTACAGAAAAAATCAAAGTGTATTTTTCAAAAATAAGCAAATTAACCTCAATTTAAGCAAAGTTATACAAGAAGAAATAAAGAGAAACAAATAGGCAAAATTCATATTGACCATGTTAAATAGTAATAATAAAATACCTTATGGGGTTTAATATACAAAATTAAATTATGTACAATAAGGACATGTAAGCTGGTGCATAGCTGTGTGGAAGGAATTAAATAGTTCTATAATCCCGGAATTTTTTGGAAGACAAAATATTGCTCATTTTGGAGCAAAGGAACTAAACAAACACTTCACAGAAGAAATACAAATGGTCAAAAAATATATGGAAAATGTTCAACATCTCTAGCAATTAGAGAAATGCAAATTAAAGCTACACTGAGATTCTAGCTCACTCCAGTCAGGATGGCATTATAAAGAATAACAAGTAACAATAAATGTTGGCCAGGATGTGGGGAGAAAGGTACTCTCACACATTGCTGGTGGGACTGCAAATTGGTGCAATCACTCTGGAAAGCAGTATGGAGATTCCTTAGAAAACTTTGAATGGAACCACCATTTGACCCAGTTATCCCAGTCCTTAGTCTATACTCAAAGGACTTAAAAAAAAAGCATACTATGGTGACACAGCCATATCCATGTTTATAGCAGCTCAGCTCACAATAGCAAAGCTATGGAAACAAACTAGGTATCCTTCAGTGGATGAATGGATAAAGAAAATGTGGTATGTATACACAATGGAATATCACTCTGCCACAAAGAAGAATGATGTAATGGCATTTGACCGTAAAAGGGTGGAACTGGAGAATATCCTGCTAAGTGAAATAAATCAATTCCAAAAAAACAAAGGTCAAATATTCTTTCTGATCTGTGAATGCTAACCCAAAACAAGATAGGTTGGGGAGGGGTATAATAGGAATCCATTGAATTAGACAAAAGAAAATGAAGGGAAAGAAGGGGGTAGGGGAATAAGAAAGACAGAATTAATCAGACAAATAACTTTCTTAGCCTCGTATTTCAATACAAAACCACAAGTGGGAGTCTAAATAGAATAAGTTATACTCTATGTATGTATAATTTGCCAAAATATATTCTAATGTCATGTATAACTAAAAGGAACAAATAAAAAATACAAAAAAAAGAATTTCTCATTTTATAAAATCTTAATAAATCAAGGACATATGTCATAATCTCCATGGAAACTAATAAAAGAATAGTTAAAAAATGCTAGTAAGCTAAGAATCTAATAGAAACAAAAAATTAAAATAAAACAATAAAGGAAAATAAAATAAAGCATAAGAGGAGAAATAGATAAAAACCAATCCTAAGATGATATATATCAGCTGATATATATACAAGCACAACCAATATGAAATAAGTACTCCAATCGCCAAACAAGGATAATCATAAGAAGAAAAGTCTGCACATGCTCAGTATATGTAACTCATTTCCAATATTTTACATCCACAGTTGGTTGAATCCATGCAGGTGGCCATGGAAAGCAGACTATGTCTATTTTCTACAAGTTACACAGCGGCGCAGAGTAAGCCGACCTACCGTTCTGATCGTGATGGCCTGAGAACACCGTGGATGATGACTATGGGGAAACGCACGCCCGTGAGGTGGCTTCTGAGCACGCAGTATTTGAGTGGCAGAAATGTAAGTGTTTAGCAGACAGCGTCACACATCCCAATACTACCCAACGAAGCATCTCTATGGCTTTAACTAACTTGCAGAGACCTGGGTGATCCATGAAGGAAATGGGGGACAGCAACCACCAAGACCAAAAGAGGTAACATCAGATCATCTGTAAGTATTAACTTGTTTAAGGGTAGCCCTTGGAGATGGATATTACTACCCTCACTTTTCACACAAGAAATTTAGATACAGAAGAAAGCACAGACTCACACAATATCATAAAATTACTACATTGTTGAACTGGAATTCAGACCTGTCCATCTTACAGTGCTACATCTAGTGGAAATGGAAGAGCCTTTGCCATCCGTATTGTACTCCACCCACCAATAAATCTGACGGATGCTTTATTGCTTTATTATATAAACAACATTAATGGATTCTGATTGTAAAATATTCAGAATTCAGAAGTATGTAGTTTAAATGACTTAAAAATGTACATTGTGTGCACATATATATTCTATAAGAGGTATAGTTTATAATAATATATAAAATATAAAAGTAAGTATTGTCAAGTTAAATAAAAGGAGACAACTGTGTTTCTTACAAGACATTTTATAAGAATATACTAAGACTCAAAAAAGAAACACAAAAATGAAGCAAAATTTGCTGAAGCTACATTGATCTAACAAACTTACTTTAAAGTCATAAGTAGTATTAGAGATGAAAATAATATTTGATAATAAAAAGCCAAATGCCAGGAAGATAGATAAATTTTAAAGATTTGCATGTAATAACTTGGCTTCAATATATAGGAAACAGAAATTGACAGAAAAGAAAACCTAGACAAATGAACAATCACTACATAATTTTAAAAATCTTCTCTCAGTGACTGGTAACACAAGCAGGTAAAAAACAGCAGTAGGGATAGTAATTTATCAAAGTCTTTAAAACTTCATCTAATTAACATATAAGTACCATATAACATAAAGAATGCACATGCTTTCCAAGTTTATAGAGAATTACCAAGGTTGACCATATGTTGGGCCATAAAGTAAATCTCAGTAAATTTTAAAAAGAGTCAAATGATATGGATCCACACAGATGTTGGCAAAATAATCTCTGAATACAGTAAAATGAAGCTAAAAGTAAATAACAAAAGATAGTTGGAAAATTCCAAAGTGGTTGAAAATTATTCAATGCATCTTTCAATAACCTTTTGGTCAAGGAAGAACTTACATTGTCAAAAGTGTTTGAACTTATAATAATGAAAATGCCAACTACTAAAATGCGTGTAATGCAACTAAGATCATGTGTGGAGGAACAGTTTTAGCCTTAAATACATGTTATAGAATCTAAGGATGACTGAAAATCAGCCATTTGTAATATCATCTCAAAAATTTAGAAAAATAATCAGGGCCCAGTGATGCACACCTGTATTCCCAGTGGCTCAGGAGTCTGAGGCTGGAGGATCTAGAGTTCAAAGCCGGTCTCAGCAAAATTGAGGTGCTAAGCAGCTCAGTGAGACCCTGTCTCTCAATAAAATACAAAATAGGGCTGGGGATGTGGTTCAGTGGTTAAATGCCCCTGAGTTCAATCCCCGGTGCCTCCTCCCACCAAAAATAAATAGAATTTAGAAATTCTAATAAACTATACCCAGAGAGAGTAAACAAAAGTAAATAATAAAGATTAAGAGTAGGAATTAGAAAAATGAATAAAAAGAATAAAATGGAAAATGAATAAAGCTAAAGTTGTACCTTTAAAAACTAGACCAAGTTGATTGATAAATTCCTGGCAAGGTTGACTAAGAACTGAAGAGAGAATTGGCTACATTGGTAAATAGTCAATTCAGGAATGATAAAGAGAACATTGAAACAGCTCATGAAAACACTGCAGAGATAGTAAGAGGAACAGTTAGACAATTTAGGCTTAGTTAAAACTATAAACAAAATGAAAACAGAAGGAAGCATAATATTTGATTATTCCTGCATCTATTAAAGACTTGAATCTCTTACAAAATAAAACCCCCTCAAGAAGAATGCATCCTTCACAAATAACTCTGCTGATAGATTCTAGTAGTTACAGAAGAAATAGCCTGATCTCGCCCAAACTTTTTCAGAAAATACAATAATAGTACTTCTTAATTCACCCTAAGCCACCAACACTCATAGAGAACTAGTATATTTGAGTAATTAAGATTATTAAAAGCATATAATATACAAACACTCTTAAATACATATTTATGCTTGTGGGATAGAGAATATTTCTGGAAGCAGTCACAAGAAATCACTAATAGAAGTTCTCTTCAAAGAAAAGAACTGGGGGCACTGGTGTGGGAAGAGATTGTACTCATTATGAGATTATTTTTTGCATGATTTGAATACAAATGCATAGACACATTGATTGTGTTGGTAACAGAAACAATTACATTATCAAAAATAAGCATGTAAGATAATGAATAGGAAGGACTTCTTTGTCATTTCCATCTGGCTTTGTGAATGGGAAATGTTGAGCTGTTGATTTACTATGGACTGGGCGGCAAGCTCCAGAACACAGGAAAGAAGATAGGTCTAACTAATTGGTTGGTGGCCTCACTGCAATCTTGAGGTTGGAAAAGGTCAATGAAGCATAAATTATTCACCAACCTCAAGGTCAGTCTGGAAACTCTAGACGTGGTAGTTCATGGTGGTTGCTTCTTTGGTACTGCTAGGTCCCTGGCTACATAACAAAACCTCTAAACACACACTTTAGTTACTATAAATTCTGAAGTGTTGAAATTCAGACTGTTGAAGCTTTTCTCATATTATCATATAATGAAGCTGACTTCTTATCTCTTTGATAAATGCAGTGGTGTGTTAATTTTCCCATGACTCATGTGGGAAGAAAACAGACATTGAGATCAATGGGTTGTTTTTAATAAACACTAGGCTGAATGCAATGGTTTTCTGTCCCAAGACGATTTCTCAGACTGAATAACTCCCAGAGCTACTCTAATCACCTCTCCTTCTCCCATTCCTAATGCTCTTTTTGGCAACTGACCTATTGTTTAACACTCAACTGTTTTGACAGCTGATAAGAAAGCAAGGAAAAAATATGGTTGCCAGAGTGATAACTCGACTTGCCAGATTTAGATTTTTTAAATATAAAAATAGAGAAGATAACGGTGTGGAAGTGGGGAATATGAAGGGTGGAACGGCTGCAGAAGACAAACAAATGACTGACAGGCTGGGTACTAACTTTGAGAAGAAGGAGACAGACTGTCACACACTTGACAGAGGCAAGTATTGAGCATTTACAGAGCTTGGGGAATAAGGGGTGAAGGAGGGTAGACTTTTAGACGTTCAAATGGACACTCGCAATGCTCATTTATTTATACATCTCTCTTGTTCATAGGAGAGGTTCAGGTTTATCTCATATTTGGCCTATAATTCTACAAATTGTTACCCTGTATAAAAATATATAACAATATCTAAATAGGGTAAATAGACTCCCTTCAGCCAGCATCCTGCAAAACAAACAAATAAATAAATAAGCTAATAGACTGAAAATAAGAGCTATGTAAAAAAAAAAAAAAAAAGTGGGAAGAGTAAACATATGAGTTTAAAAATAAAGAAATTTGGAGTTATTTAGTAGAGGGACAAAAGATACACTCAATTAGGGCCTGAAGGCATCATGGCATTGAAGCTGCCAGAAATATTGATTCTGAGTTCATCAAGAAAAATATGTATTATCCACACCATAGTCTATTGAGGAAGACAAAAGCATATGGGATTCATTTTAGAAATGTTTCCACTTGCAGAAAAAATTAAAATATGAAAGCTTTTTCATTACATACAGACTCTTAAAAGAAAAACAAAAGTAAAAGCTGTATTTATTGAACGTGTACTTGTGTAGAGTCATGCATTGATTCTCATATCTTAATAATATTTCAGAACATTTCTTATTCTCCCCTTGCAAACTGAACATGCTGAGTTTCAGAAGGTAAATTTTATAGCTTCAGAATGTCAAGCTAGAATTCAACCTCAAGATTGTTTGACGCCCTCCCACCCAGCTCACTCATGTGACCCCACAACTAAAATATCCCTAAGGATATTTTAAGGAATTTATGATGGTTAAATCTTATTATTGCAAAAGGACACCCTCCCCAAAAAAATTGTAGACAAAGAGTTTTATCTTTCGTGTAAGTTCAAGATGAGCAGGCACTTGTGTCTGTGCACCTGTGTATGGGCTACCTGCCCTGGTTTGTACCAGTACACACAACCATCCCAAACGCCAGTATCTCTGTTGGTATAATTTGTGCAGCACTGACATCTACCTTATATAGAATAGAAGGCATTCTCCATATGTCATACTAATTGGGACCACAAGATCCCAATAGATGTTGGCTAATATGTTACCATTGAACTCATATACATGAGCGCCTACTTCCTTCTGGACAATATCCTTAATCAAACAAAGATTAAGTCTTCCAAATCTCAAAGAACTGATAGTCTAGAAGAAAAGAAAATACAAAACAACAACAACAACAACAAAAATACAAAGGGCTGGGGTTGTTGCTTAGTGGTAGAGCACTTGCTTAGCATGTGTGAGGCACTGGGTTTGAGTCTCAGCACTGCATATAAATAAATAAATAAAGGTTCATTCACAACTTAAAAATTATATATATATACATATATATATGATATAAGACAAAGATAACAACAAAAAGATAAATATGATAAGTTAATGGAATAGATATGATCCAGACAGTGCACACATATGCAAGAGAAAGAATCAAAACATATTTAGTTTTTGTATTTACCCAAGGAGACTCTTGATAGTGCCTTTCCATCTTGAAAAGTGCCATATGGAATCTAAATACAGCAGTCCTTTTGGGGCATATGGGCTGTTGCCTGTTTCAAATATATTTTCTTGGAATGGTTTATATATGGATGTAGTCATTACTTCTATTTAAATTCCTCAAAGTTATTTTCCTATTGTCAGATAGCATTCAAATACATTTTTTTTTTTTTTTTTTTACTATTTATTCGGCTTCTTATTTGGTTGAGAGCAAATATTATTAGGTGTAACTCTTGGATTTCCCAGACACAGTTTTTGGGAACCTAGAAGTAAAAGCAAGATCTAGTTTTACTTCCTTGTTGGGTCGTACAGACACAGGGGTGATGGTGGAAATGGACTCCCCATAACCAAGGCCTCCACTTTGATGAAGATGTGCAGGGTGCTTGTTCATGGTCACTCAAAAGTGGTAGAAACTATCCTTTGAGAAGAGAAACCAGCTGCCTCAACCTAGGGGCTTGAAGCTACATGGCATTATGCTAAGGCCAGTTCCCCAGGGACATGCTGGAAAGGTCCACCTGGGCCTTCACATCTGTGCTATATCACTCTGGGCAGCCTGGCCTAAGTTCGAGTAGGAGAAGCCTGATGAATGGGCCAGTCCTTGCCCTTGAGCAGATCATTTGCACTGAATCATCTGCTCTGGCTTTCCAAATTGATCAAAGTCACTAACTGTTGGCCCACCTCCACTGCCTTTTGTGCTAACCCCCTGTTAGAGCCAAATCTGGAATGAAGGAACAGGGGTTCCACAGTAGAGTAGCCAATATCTGATCTGTAGATGCATTCCTTTCTGTGGCAAAGATTACCTTCCTTCTTTAAAAGGTTGTATTTTAATATCTAGTCATCACTGCACCAACTGAAATAAAGAAATATGCCTCTTTGACCCCTCACTAACTAACTAACTAAACTCAGTTGGCAAGATATGATAAACATGAATTAGAAAGATGAAATAACAAAGCCTTTAAAACTTCCAAAATGTTTATGAGACTGTAGAAGTATCACTCAGTCAAATTGAGGTGAGCATTTCCAGATGTCCACTCCCAACTCCTGCGCTAGGAGGTGTCATGGCCAGAACTGAGCTGTCCACACAGGGACACTGAACTGACCTTGAGGAGGACTGGAGATCACACCCAGTCCCCTTGTTTTACAGATGAGGAAACTGTGGCACCCAGTTCAAGGACACATGGTATAGAAAGGAGCAGCCATTACTAATACACTCCAAATTAAAATAAGAATTTTCTATAATATTCTTTGTATTTTGATGATAAGTTCTGGGAAAGCCAAGGTTGAAAGTATCTCATCACTCTGTCAATGCTTGTTAGTGTGATTCTTGACTATAGCAGACCCTCAAATATTAAATAAATATGTGAATAATTGACTCACCATCACTATTAACCTCTTGTCTTTAAATTGGTTTTTTTTTTTTTTTCATGTATCATTTTTTCACACTAGTGAATCTGTCTGTATTAAGCCTCTGGTGTCAGGGCCTTTGGAACAGTATCTTGCTTCATAATTTTTATACACTGATTTAGACAATTTTAGCTAGAGAAAAGTGTCAAGCTGAAATCCAGAACAAGGAAACCTAACAAAACGTCTGGAAGGGTGGTAGTCTGGAGTGCAGGAGAGTTTGACAGGAAGATCACAGCCTCGACTGTTGTGTTCATGTTTTTTAAGTCTTTCAAGTTAAATCAGTATTAAAAAAATTTAATTAAACTCTTTCCCCTCCAACCAGGTGGCTGCTTTGAGATAGCAGCAATAGAAACGGTTCCAGGAAGGGGAGGGCTGTTTCCCATGAATTTAGAAGTCTTGTCAAAGGACGAGTCAACACTTTGTAAGCTGAAAGGGAACTTTCTCACTCCTTCTCAAAATTAGTGCACTTGAGGGAATGACTGGCCAAGGTGGAAACGTCTGATATTAGTCTCAGAAATACAAATATTTCTGTGAGATTTATCACTCAAATTAGGGACAAGAGGGAATTCTGCATTAAAGAACAAAGGAAATTCTTCATTATTTTAATTAACATAATCAATTTATTATTATTAATTATTAATAATAATTATAATTATTATTAATAATTCTCCTGCCTTTAGCACCAATAACCCAAGGGACACAGTCCAAAGTTTCCCACTAGACCACTGCCCCAGTTAGGCCATGGCCTCTTTTCCAAATCAGTGCAGAGTTCTGTTGCTGCAATGTATTCACCACTAACCAGACAATAGGGATGCAAATCATCCTGAATGAAGGAATTCACAACAGGTCAGCAAGGAAATAACTGCTTTGCTAAGCCCCACGGTTTATAAAATGGTGTGGAAGAGCTCTTCCTTCCGCACATATATTTTTAGTCATCATTAAAGATAGATGTTATCATTCTGAACTTGCTACTGGGTTGATGCCTGAAAATAAACTTTCTCTAGTACTTCTTCCCTCTCTCCTGGCTTTTCTCCTTCCCAGCCATTTTCCTCTCTATTCCACCCACTAGCCTGAAGCCTAAGGGTCCAGGAATACTATTAAGATGCTAGCTAATAATCCCAAAGTGACTACTAAAAGCTAAGTGATGATCCACTCTTGGAGAGCCCGCTGGAAACAAAGTTACTGTAATAAATAAATCTTTCTCCCAGTATTTTCAACCATAAAATAAATGTTTTAGGCTCAGTGGTTTCCAAAGTCCCCTCCTAGCTCTAAAATATTTCAACTCAACTGGGTACAGTATATCTCCCTAATTCATAACTCAAGCTTTCTGGAACACAGTATGAAACAAAAACATTTGGAGAGACCAGCTCTAAGCACCCAAATATTGCTGTTTGCACAATTGCTATTTTAAATCTAGGCATTTTAGTCCCTTCAGTCTTTTTCCCCCATTAACATAAAATTCCTAAAAAGGGAAATAATATTTTTTAGTCGCCCTATATGTGCCAAGCATTCCATTTAGTTTATTTAACTTCATTCTCTCAATTCAGTGTAGGAGATGTTTTACAAGTGAAAAAATTGACGGCCAGAGAAATGTTTTAACCAAGGTCATTTTGAAGTAATTTAATCAAGATAACATCTACCCTCTACTGGCAGAGCTCAGATTCAAAACTAATAAAGCAGATTATAATGTTAAATCAAAATATTTGTGTTTTTATTATAGAGCCATCACATGGTCATTGTAGAAAATTTGGGAAAATACTAAAACAATATACAAAATTAAAATTACTTTCCTAATCCGTAGGTAGCTGTTGCTTACATTTGGATCTGTTTCCTTCTAAACATAAGCATATAGATAAAGGCAAGAGTTTTTTTATAAGTACAGCTCCACGTCTTTCCCTTTTACAATGATAGCTCCTGAGCTTGTTTTTTAAAGTGAATAAAAATGTGGAGATGGAAAAATTGATAGAATAAGTGCATCTATCTGCATGAAATCAAAGAAGGATAAAGAGAAAGGATAAAAAGCAGAAACAATTTGGTCACTGCACAGAAAAGCCATTCTCATGTGTACTAATGTCCCAGAGGCATCCGGGGAAAGATTAAACTAAATTGTGTTCTTTTTCAAAAGGCAGGAAAATACATAACTTTGGGAGATTTATTTCAGAAAAGCTAATATCCAAGAGTAAAATCATCATCCCCCTTTTTTGTTTTTTGGTACCAGGAAATGAACAGGGACGCTTAACCACTGAACCACAACCTGAGCCTTTTCTCTTTTCTTCTTCTTTTTTTTTTTTTTTTAATTTATTTTGAGACAGTGTCTCACTAAATCGCTGAGGGTGCTAAGTTGCTGAGGCTGGCTTTGAACTGAGATCCTCCTGCCTCAGCCTCCTGAACCACTGGAATTCCAGGTGGGCACCACACCTGAGACTTGAAATAGTCTTCCTCACAATCCACCTCACCCTCCAATTGAGTTACAGTTTTCCTAATGGCCTTGCACAGAGTCTGTATTTTGGTAAAATTATCTCTTGTCCTTTGCCACCTGAAATCCTAATTCACCTGCCTATAGTCCACATTAGATCAGTGCTTAGGAAAACAGAATTGCATCTTAGGGAAACAAACCATTCTTGTACAAAGCAGTGAAGGTGAGGAGTTATGCTATAACCAGTTTTTGAACCTTTTAATTCATTCTGACAGACTTTTTAAATTTGTGCACCAAGAAAATAAAATCTATAATTATAAAACCCTTGAAAATTGATAGACACTTATATTCTACAGCCCAGGTCCCCAAATTCTTTTTCAATAACAGTCAATGCCTGACATCTCCATTTAGAGAATCAAGCTATTTATCTTTGTAAATACTTTTATATTAAGGTTGATTGAAGCATTGGAACTGCAGAACTGAAATTGAAATTTCCTCCACAACAAATCAAATCCTATGACCTCAAAGATCTTTATGCAGGTATTATGTATGGGCTTTCCAGAAGTTCCAAAATCCTAAAGAAAGGTACAAATCCATCACTGGGCTCATAAATGTCTTAGAGATATAGATACACTTCACTTTTCATAAGAGACATTGTCTTAAAACTTACTCATAATTTGAAAATTATAAAAAAATCATATGATTTATAAAAGGCAAATCACTTATCAGTGGCTATGAACATTACTAACAAGAACTGTTTTACAAGATCTAAAAATCTTTTTATAAACACAAAATAATCACTCCTGTTCTTTTAATTCAGCCTTTAAAAATAGATTCAAATTTTTATAGGCTGGGTTGGTTTAGAGGACACTTGACTTTCATATGACTCACATTTTAGCTCATTTCTAGAAAGCAGTTGCTTTCCAATAATTCTTACTAAAACTTCTTTTTTTTTTAAATCCAAGTAGCTCACTTCATCATCTATACTTCAGAATGTCTGACTAGAGGAGTATCTGGGTCACAAGGAATGTCCAGAAAAGAATTTCCCACTGGTGCCTGTTTTTTTAATTTTATCAGTGAAGGTTTCTCTCCTTAAGTGAAACCTCACACTGGTAAATTCTCCCAAAACTTTCTAAGAGCAGCATTTTTTTAAATTGTAAACAAATGGGATACATGTTGTTTCTCTGTTTGTATATGGAGTAAAGGCATACCATTTGTGTAATCATAAATTTACATAGGGTGATGTTGTTTGATTCATTCTGTTATTTTTTCCCTTCCCCAACCCCTCCCACCCCTCTTTTCCCTCTATACAGTCCTTCCTTCCTCCATTCTTGCCCACCTCCCTAACCCTAATCCTAACCCTAACCCTAACACTAACCCTTCCCACCCCCCGTTATGTGTCATCATCCGCTTATCAGCGAGATCATTCCTCCTTTGGTTTTTTGAGATTGGCTTATCTCACTTAGCATGATATTCTCCAATTTCATCCATTTGCCTGCAAATGCCATAATTTTATCATTCTTTATGGCTGAGTAATATTCCATTGTGTGTGTGTGTGTGTGTGTGTGTGTGTGTGTGTGTATCACAGTTTCTTTATTCATCAATTGAAGGGCATCTAGGTTGATTCCACAATCTGGCTATTGTGAATTGAGCAGCTATGAACACTGATGTGGCTGCATCTCTGTAGTACTCTGATTTTAAGTCCTTTGGGTATAGGCTGAGGAGAGAGATAGCTGGGTCAAATGGTTCCATTCTAAGTTTTCTAAGGAATCTCCACACTGCTTTCCAGAGTGGCTGCACTAATTTGCAGCCCCATCGGCAATGTATGAGTGTACCTTTCTCCCCACATCCTCTCCAACACCTATTGTTGCTTGTATTCTTGATAATCGTCATTCTAATTGGGGTGAGATGGAGTCTTAGGGTGGTTTTGATTTGCATTTCTCTTATTACTAGAGATGTGGAACATTTTTTCATATATCTGTTGATTGCCTGTAGATCGTCTTCTGTGAAGTGTCTGTTCATTTCCTTAGCCCATTTGTTGATTGGGTTATTTGTATTCTTGGTGTAGAGTTTTTTGAGTTCTTTATAGATTCTGGAATTAGTGCTCTATCTGAAGTATGATTGGCAAAGATTTTCTCCCACTCTGTAGGCTCTTTCTTCGCATTGCTGATAGTTTTCTTTGCTGAGAGAAAGCGTTTTAGTTTGAATCTATCCCAGTGGTTGATTCTAGCTTTTATTTCTTGTGCTATGGGAGTCCTGTTGAGGAAGTCTGGTCCTAAGCCTACATGTTGAACATCTGGACCTACTTTTTCTTCTATAATCTGCAGGGTCTCTGGTTTGATTCCAAGGTCCTTAATCCATTTTGAGCTGAGTTTCATGCACAGTGAGAGATATGGGTTTAGTTTCATTCTTTTGCATATGGATTTCCAATTTTCCCACCACCATTTGTTAAAGAGGCTATCTTTTCTCCATTGCATATTTTTGGCACCTTTGTCTAGTATGAGAAAATTGTATTTATATGGGTTTGTGTCCGTGTCCTCTATTCTGTACCATTGATCTACCTTTCTATTTTGGTGCCAATACCATGTCGTTTTTGTTACTATTGCTTTGTAGTATATTTGAATTTCTTGTATTGCAGTACCCCCAGTTTCATTTTTCCTGAGAAGGATTGCTTTAGCCATTCTGGGTTTCTTATTCTTCCAGATGAATTTTATGATTGCTTGCTAGGAGCAGCATTTTTAAATCACTATGAATATTAGAGGGAAAAGAAGTCTTAGAATTGAGGATGTCCCACTTCTAAGTTCCAGAGAGATTAAGATTCAATGTCCCTCTGCACAGGAAGTTTTCAGAAGAGTTATGAGTCAAACCTGTCTTCTGATACTGAAAGTTATTATTTCTAACGTAAGTATCTTTTGTGGCAACTCAACTTCTCTAATTATCCTTTTTTATATCTATATCTATAACAATTGGTCACCAACAAGACCAGAAAAAGTGGTAATGGAATAAAACACCAACTCCTTTTTCTTTTGTTTGAGTGCATTTTCTAGGTTCATCTGAAATAAAAGAATATTCTACAAACTTCTTGTTTCCGTTCATAAAATAAAATTTAAAATTTATTCTTGAGAATCACATTCACATTCCAAATTCAGAATACTGTTCAAAATACAAACAATATCTAAAATAGGAGCTGAACTTTAAGTTTAGAAGGTCTTAGAATTTGTCTCTAACCAAATGACTTCAGTCTGACTTGTGCTTCCAAGATCTGGATGGAAGGAGAATGTTTTCAAAGATGAGTATAAGACTGAAAAGAAATATGGAACTCCTATTATCTACCTGAGTTTTACCATCATTAAAAGCTGCTTGGGACATGCATGCTCAATACAGGTACTTCTCACTACAGGTGAGAGGATGCTTCTTCCAATTCCAGCTTTAGCACCTCTCAGGATGGTCAGAAAAGTAACACCATCTTCCCAGAAAGCCTAAGTGAACCTGAGAGCTTCACAACCCACAAATTATGAAGAAAGAGAGACCCATTGGCAAACATTTTGTAGAAAAATCAGTTTTCACATTTGGCTACTCATGGGGGAAACCTGGGGTGGTTTAAAGGTGGTAGCTGCCCACAAAGCTGCCAATATTCAGTGCTGTTTGGAAATTTTTATGAATATGCTTTGAAAAATTCTGATATTTTGATTAAATTACTATTTAAATAATTAACTTATAAATCTTTGTTCCTTGTATGGTACTTCTTTTGTCTTTTGGAATTAGTGTTTTACTTGGTTTATACAGATCTTGATGCATAGATGCTCCTTGATTACTTAGAATAGACTTCCTCTATGGTAATACTCCTCAACTCTATGCACTGAGAATAATTAGGAAGGAAAAAATCTGCTGCTCAATATACAGAGATGCTGAGTCTGGGTTGAATAGGACAACCTCCAGAACGCATTCAGTAAGCCCTACCCTATTGGTACTTGCAAACTTGTATCCCGCCGCTGCCCGCCCCCCAACACACACGGACACATTGTGCCTGAGCTTTTCTGTGTAACCAATAAAATAGTGCAGACAGGGTGACATGACTATGTTATAAATGACACCTGCAGTTTCTGTCTTGATTGCCTTTTTTCTCTCTGAGATTATTCACTCTGGAGAAGCCAACTGCCTGTCATGTGCAGCCCCGTGGAAGGGTCCACATTGCAAGCTTGGAGGCTTCTTTCCAAGAACCTTGTAAGTGAGTCTACCAGCAGATACTCTAACCCAATCAAGCCTTTGGATGACTTCACCTCTGTTATTAAATGTGATTACAACCTCTTCAGAGACCCTCAGAATCATTCTGTTAAGTGGATCCCCATTTTCTGGCCCTCAGAAATTCTGTCAGAAAACAGAATTTAAGGTGTTGTGTTTTAGAGTTTTATATTACACATACAGAGGTAGCTAATACCCTCCCCATGTAATTCTAATTAACAGCCAAGAAAAACACTGTGGTTTCTAGATAGATTACTCATATTACATCTTTTTAAATGCCATTATAAGAAAATATACTGTGGCATATACTAGGTTTCTAGAACACTTATTCTTTAGGTATCTAATTTAATCACACTATAATACGAGACTATAGTTTACAATATACTGCCCAGCAAATGGTGTGTCTTGTTGAAATTACCATGTGCATTTGCAAAGAATATCTATTTTGTATTTATTTTGTGCATTGTACTATAAATGTAAATTAGGTTCTGTTGGTTGATAATATTTTTCAGATCTTAGGTTTTTATTCTTTTTCCATCTAATTGTTCTGAGAGAGGATTGTTAAAATAGCGAACTATGATAATAGGTTTATCTATTTCTTCCTTTAATTCTCCAAATTTTCGTTTCATATATTTTGAAGCAAAGCTCTGTTGTTAGATGCATGTGTGTTTATGATTGCTATGTCTTACAGATGAATTTGCCATTTTTCCTTATGAAATATCCAATTATCACTCCTTGTCATTGGTAATCATATCTGTCACTAGTAAGACTCTTTGCACAGCTCACATGATTTTGATGTCCTTCTTTTGATAACCTTCACCTCCTTATGCTATTTATTTACTTGGCATATCTATTCCTATCATTTTTACACTCTCAATGTTATCTGCCTTTATATTTATAACATATCTCTAGTAGAATGCATATATTTTGCTCTTTATAATCTATTTTGATTATCTCTGACCATTAAAGCACTCATTAAATGACAAATATTGATATATGTGAATTGGAAATTATTAAGTCTACAATTTTACTGTTTTTTAAATTTCTTTGTATTATCAGGGTTTTCTCCCTGTTTCTTCTTTCCTGCATTTTTTAAAGATCTTGAACATTTTAAAACATCTGTATACTCTGTGTGATGACTTGTTAACAATATATCTTTACATATTTTTAGTAGTTAGTGATTACAATCTTGATGTTTGAACTTTTACAGCTCCTGCAAAAAATAAGATATATATTTATGTTAATTTACCTATCATTTTAGGCAATAGTTTCTCCATTTATTATATTTCCATTATAAACCACATGATGGCAAATTTTTACTTTAAGCAAGCATTTATCTTTAAAAAGGAAAAGGAAAAAAATATTTTATACTTCTCAGGTATTTAACATTTCTGATGTTCTGAATCTTTCCTGAAGACCTGAATCTTCCTTTCTTCATATTTATTTCTTCAGTTCCAGGAACTTCCTTTAGTGTTTCCTACAGTACAGGTCAGTTGGCAATAGATTTTTCCTTTTTTTTTTTTTTTCAGTTTTGCATTTATTCAAGGTATCTTTATTTCACCTACACTTTCACTTTTTAATGCTTGACTAGTTATATAATTCTGGGTTTTATGAGTTTTTACTCTATAGTAATTTAATAATTGTTCCCTATCTTCCATTGATTTTGATGAGAAGCCAGCAGTCATCTCTACTCATATTCCCTGCCTGCAAGGAGGTATTTTTCTCTAGCTGATCTCAAGATCTTTACTTTTTAGTTTTCTACATTTTAACTATGAGGGGCTTATGTGTGATTTTCCTTTGGGCTTTGCTGAGTTTCCTGAACCTAAACATTTGTCTTTAGCCTAATTTGAAGAATATTTAACCACTGTTTCCTCAAATATTGTTTCTGCCTAATTTTCTCTTCTCTGTTTGAAACATGCTCAATAAATCTTTTTCTCATATTTTTTAATCCTGAGTTTTAAGAATTCTCATAAGTATCCTGGTATTCCTGGGCTTATAGAGGCCAAATCAGGGAAGGAATCCTCTTCAGAAGATTTTATCCAAGCAAAGCTCATTTCCCTTACCATAGGGAGTGCTGCACATCACTGGAACGTGGGACTCTTTCTTCCATGACCTTGAAGACAACAGTTTCTCAAGCTCTGGGTTGGTTGTGCAACCATCAGTCAGTTCAAGTGTGAAGATACACTAGTAAACTCCATTGCAGAAAAGACGTTCTCTTTTTGTTTTTCTTTCTAAATTATGCTAAAGTATATATAACATTAAACAAGAAATTAACTTTTTTTTTCTGGTATTGGGGATTGAACCCAAGGGTACTCAACCACTGAGCTACATTCCCAGTCCTTTTTATTTTTTTAAATTTTGAGACAGGTTCTCATTAAGTTGTCCAGGTTGCTTTCAAACTTTCAGTCCTCCTGCCTCAGATTCCCAGATTGCTAGGCTTATAGGCATGCACCATGCTGCTGGCTACCTTTTTATCGGTTTTAAGGTTTAAGACTCAACAGCAGTCTACTTTGACATAGTTGTGCACCACAACCATCTAACTCCAGAACTTTTCGTCTTTCCAACCTCACCCTTTCAACAATGACTCCCCATTCCTCCCTCTCCCAGCCCCTGGAAACCACCATTGTGTACTTTCTGTCCTTGTGAACCTATTCTGGGTACCTCACAAGACTGGAATCTTAGAATATGTATCCTTTTGTGGGCAACTTATTTCACTTAACATATATCTTCCAGGTTCATCCGTGGTACAACATGTCTCAGAATTTCTACTTTCATATTGTAGTTAAAAACACATAGCATAAATTTACCCTCTAAATAATTCCAAGTCTACATTAATGTACTGTTAACTACATGCATATTGTACAATAGCTCCCTAGAACTGTTTTGCCTTGCTCGGTTGAAGCTAGTATCCATTGAACAATTCTCATTTCCCCTTCCTCCCAGTCCTTTGCAATCGCCATTCTTTTTTTTTTTTCTAAGTTTAATCTGTTTGGATACCTCATAGAATTGGAAAGATGGAGAATTTGCTTTGTCCAATAGACCTTTTTAACTCTGCAGAATGCCCCCAATGTTCATAAGACTGAGTAATATTAGGCAGCCTACTATGAATTTCAGAAAGAAAGACTGACCCATTGAGGACAGGCAACTGGGTTTTTTTTGTTTGTTTGTTTGTTTTTTTGTCTTATTTTGCTTTGTTACAGAGTCCATGATAGAAAGAATATGATTTCACATTTTTATCCATTTCTCAGACATTTCTTGGTAAACATGAACTTTTATGAAAAAAGTAAATCATACTTAATAATCATTAAATTTATCAGGGGCTTGCACCTGTGAGGCAGCATCCTTGTTGCTTCACACACACGGTTTCTGTCTACCTTGGTGATTATCTAGTGTGGGAGACATTGCTGCTCTTACTCCTGTTTAGAAATGTGGATGTTGAGGTTGAAAGACAGTGTTAAGCTTTCCTGAGGCTGAAGTCCCACAGCTGGCAAGTGGGGAGCGGAGTTGTTCACTATCCCCATGCTCTGGACTCAAGGGCTGCCTGAGTCTTGATCTCTACATATACCACAGACAGAGCATATCCTAATCGCTGTATCTACTGCTCTTTTTTCTAAACAACATACCTATTCTCCACTTTCTTTTCCTGCTGTCTTGGTAGCTTCCTTCTTCTTACCAAAGAGATAAACACAACTCTTCATAAATCTTCCCTCTGCCTTTTAATACCTTCATTGCCCCTCTTCCTTTCCTTTAGTGTATAAATGTAAAAAAAAAAAAAAAATTACCAACATAGTTCACTTTGAGCTATAAGAACGAAATTAAAATCCTTTGGGGTTAGTCACAGCTGATCTAACAACAAAGCAACTGCACTGAAAAAAGAAGGTTGTTTAAAGAAAATATTTTTAGTTCCTTAGGATTTTCATCTTCTTTTTGGAATCTTTGCATTAGTTGTACTCCATACCATATGTTAAGAAAGTTTATTTTTTTGAGAGGGGAAGGTACCAAGGATTGAACTCAGGGGAACTTGGCCACTAAGTCACATCCCCAGTCCTATTTTGTATTTTATTTAGAGACAGGGTCTCACTGCGTTACTTAGCACTTCGCTTTTGCTGAGGCTGATTTTGAACTCATGATCCTCCTGCCCCAGCCTCTTGGGCCACTGGCATTACAGTCATGCACCACCATGCCCAGTGGAAGTTTACATTCTGTAGCTAAGTTCCCAACTTAAGATAATTCTAAAATGTTCTGGAGTACTTGATGAAAAGTGGTCAATAAAAACAACGGTTACTGCCGAAGACAGGGTCTAACATCATTCCCATTTATTGGAATGGATGGTTTCATTTCATACCCTCAAAACCTTGTAAACTTAGGTTCCCCTTTTTACATATTAGCAAATTTGCAAACTAATACATAACAAATCTTGAACTTTAAATCAATACTTTCTGATTAAAAACTTTTCTCTTAACATCTGATCCTATCCAACTAAGCTGTCTCCTAAGATGCTTCTCTAAGTACCCTCACTCTCTAACACAAGGAAAAGAAGGTATTTTTTTTGGTGCCAGAGACTTCCAATTTCTCCCCAATACTCGTTTTCTCCTTATTCTTTGTTAATTCGTCTCTAATTGATAGCTTGAAATATTTACATACTGCTATAAGAGGACATTTTATAGATTCTATTGTTGTAAATGTGGCACCACAATTCAGTTGTACACAATAAGATTTACATAGTCATTTTGAATCTTCCAGAAAGTTCCCATAAAGACAAGGATTATACCTATTTTCTTCCTTCCTTATTACATTTCGCTTCTTAGGACGTGAATAAAATACATGTAACTTTCCAGCCTGGTGGGACACACCTACAGTCCCAGTGACTTGGGAGACTGGAGCAAGAGTATCTCAAGCTGGAGGTCAACCTCGACGACTTAGCAAGACCCTTCTTTTTGTTGTTGTTGTTTACATTTTTCATTGTTTCTTTTTGGTTATACATAACAATAGGACTAATTTTGACATAATTTTTAAAAAGCATGGAATATAATTTGCTCAAATTTAGTCTCAAATATTTCCCTTTTTCCTCCCCTCCTTTCTCTCCCTGTTCCCGTCCTTCTACTGTATTGATATTTCTGCTATTTTCTTTTTTTAAAATTTTTTATTGTAAACAAATGGGATACACGTTGTTTCTGTTTGTATATGGAGTAATAGCATACCATTTGCGTAGACATACATTTACATAGGGTAATGATGTTTGATTCATTCTGTTATTTTTTTCTTCACCCCCCACCCCTCCCACCCCTCTTTTCCCTCTATACAGTCCCTCCTTCCTCCATTCTTGCCCCCCTCCCAACCCCATTATATGTCATCATCTGCTTATCAGTGAGATCATTCGCCTTTCGGATTTTTGAGATTGGCTTACCTCACTTAGCATGATATTCTCCAATTTCATCCATTTGCCTGCAAATGCCATAATTTTATTATTCTTTATAGCTGAGTAATATTCCACTGTATATATATACCACAGTTTCTTTATCCATTCATCAATTGACATCTAAGTTGGTTCCACAGTCTGGCTATTGTGAATTGAGCAGCTATGAACATTGATATGGCTGTATCTCTGTAGTATTCTGATTTTAAGTCCTTTGGATATAGGCCAAGGAGTGGGATAGCTGGGTCAAATGGTGGGTCCATTCCAAGTTTTCCAAGGAATCTCGACACTGCTTTCCAGAGTGGCTGCACTAATTTGCAGCCCCACCAGCAATGTATGAGTGTACCCTTTTCCCCACATCCTCTACAACACCTATTATTGCTTGTATTCTTGATAATCGCCATTCTAATTGGGGTGAGATGGAATCTTAGTGTAGTTTTGATTTGCATTTCTCTTATTACTAAAGATGTTGAACATTTTTTCATATGTTTGTTGATTGCTTGTAGACCTTCTTCTGTGAAGCATCTGTTCATATCTTAGCCCATTTTTTGATTGGGTTATTTGTATTCTTAGTGTAGAGTTTTTTGAGTTCTTTGTATATTCTAGAAATTAGTGCTCTATCTGAAGTATGAGTGGCAAAGATATTCTCTCACTCTGTAGGTTCTCTCTTCGCATTGCTGATAGTTTCTTTGCTAAGAGAAAGCTATTTAGTTTGAATCTATCCCAGTTGTTGATTCTTGCTTTTATTTCTTGTGCTATGGGAGTCCCGTTAAGGAAGTCTGATCCTAAGCCAACAAGGTGAAGATTTGGACCTACTTTTTCTTCTATAAGATGCAAGGTCTCTGGTCTGATTTCAAGGTCCTTGATCCATTGTGAGTTGATTTTTGTGCAGAGTGAGAGATAGGGGTTTAGTTTTATTCTGTTGCATATGGATTTCCAGTTTTCCCAGCACCATTTGTTAAGAGGCTATCTTTTCTCCATTGCATATTTTTGGCACCTTTGTCTAGTATGAGAAAATTGTATTTATTTGGGTATGTGTCCGTGTCCTCTATTCTGTACCATTGATCTACCTGTCTATTTTGGTGCCAATACCATGCTGTTTTTGTTACTATTGCTTTGTAGTATAGTTGAAGTTCTGGTATTGCAATACCCCCTGCTTCATTCTTTCTGCTAATGATTGCTTTAGCTATTCTGGGTTTCTTATTCTTCCAGATGAATTTCATGATTGCTTGCTCTATTTCTGTAAGGTACTTCATTGGGATTTTAATTGGAATTGCATTGAATCTGTATAGCACTTTAGGTAGTATGGCCATTTTGACAATATTAATTCTGCCTATCCAAGAACATGGGAGATCTTTCCATCTTCTAAGGTCTTCCTCAATTTCTTTCTTCAATGTTTTGAGTTTTCATTGTAGAGATCTTTTACCTCTTTGGTTAGATTGATGCCAAGTATTTTTTTTTTTTGAGGCTATTGCAAATGGAGTTGTTTTCCTCATTTCAGATGTTTCATTGCTTGTGTATAAAAACGTTTAGATTTTATAACACATTTTAAAACGTGTTGATTTTATAGCCTGCTATTTTGCTAAATTCATTGATGATGTCTAGAAGTTTTCTGGAGGAGTTTTTTGGATCCTCTAAATATAGAATCATATTATCAGCAAATAGTGACAGCTTAAGTTCCTCTTTTTCTATTCATACCCCTTTAATTTCTTTAGTCTGCCTAATTGCTCTGGCTAAAGTTTCGAGGACAATGTTGAATAGAAGTGTTGAAAGAGGACATCCCTGTCTTGTTCCCGTTTTTAAAGGAAATGGTTTTCTGCTATTTTCTTTTAGTTTTTTTTTTTCTTTTTGGTTGCTATCTTGTGGATATACATGATGGCGAGATTCACTGTGGTGTATTTATGTATGGACATAGAAAATTTAGGTAGATTCATTTCACTGTTCTTCCCTTCTCCTGTTTTCTCTCCTCAGTCCACTTTATTTAGTCCACTGAATATCCTGTCTTGAAGTAAAATATAAACAGCGTTGAAGCTATAGTTCACTGGTAGAGTATGCTGGGGTCTAATCTTTAGTACTGTACAACAAAACAAAAAGTCATTTTTGTCTCTGAGGATGTACTATCTATCCCAGAGATAATGGGGTAGAGAGTTGAAAGGAACCTATCTCACAACTATAAGGAAACACCATTGCCACTATGAACTGCTTAGCTCCAGGTCTTTTTACATAAAAATAAATAAATATCTATTGTTTTAATTCATTTTTATTTGGGTTATTTAGTTATTGACATTAAATCTATTCCTGACTACTTTATTCCTCTCTCCCTGAAATTTTTCATGTCTACAGGTTGTAGACTATAACTTAAGTAGTCATTTTGCAACCATGAAATAAAAACAACAATTAGGGCTTATGAAAAACCAGACATGAAATATATGAGTCTTAGAGAATATTATTGAGGGGCTAAGTTAACTGTTTATAGAACCACCCTACCTCTGCAATTATGATGTAAGATAACAAGTCTTCATCCTTTCAGTGCCGTTAAACACAGCAAAATTCAAATCACAACAAATTAACAAACGATGTTTCCCTAACATGAGCATTTTGCCAGAGGTTTTCTGTACTGGCCTTGATCACTACTCTTTTGTAGAACATGAACCTTTAAATTTGGAAGCATCAATCCTAACCTTTTATTATAATTATTCATATCTTATTTCTGTACTCCCTTGCACTCTCTCTCCTCTGTCCCTTCAATTTTCCTGTCATTGTTAAATGCAGAGAATGATCATATCAATATGCTGAACTTGGGGCTTTAATATGCAACTGGCAAAGTTAGATGAGAACTATTTTAAATGCTCCTCAGACCTGTGGTTAAAACGCTATTCCCAAATCCTTAATCATTTCAAATTCAGAAGAATGAAATTCATAACTGCAGAGAATTACTTCCTTTATGCAGGAACTTTGTGTCTGTGTGAAACCAACAAGCAATTGGTGTCTCTGGCTTTGAAAAGAAGGGTCCCTTTGCTATCCATCCTTCTGGACTGGTAAAGCAAGGGGCAAAATTTGAACTTCTCAGACACTATCTCATGTGTCAAAAACCTCATCTTTGTGTGTATGAGATTATAAAACTACCTCATTGATTTTAGAAGCTATCATATACTAATCAAGCCTTGCACGAGTTTCTATGAGTCTTGTCAATGCTGCTAAGGAAGCACTTCATCATGCTCTAGGGCTAAGGACTGTCCCCTAAGGAAGGACTTGCTTCCACCCTGCTACTATCCGCTGTGACTTTGGGAGACCAAGCCCACCATTCCCCTACTCTAGTCCACAGAAGCTGTGTAAGAACAGATAAATTGTCTTAAAACACTTCAGAAAAAATAGTGCCAGATGCTGCATATAATGAATTTTCATACTACCAATGTCCTTCTCTGGCAGAGCACTGTCTTGCAAATATGTATTGAGAGGTTACCTAAGCCCTTTGGAGTTATTATTTCTCATTCAATTACATCATATACAAAACATAAATAGGCACTTTTGTTTTTCTGCCTCACCAAGAGGTTGTATTACTACTAATTGTGCATAGTTTTTGTTTTTTCCTCTGTTTGTTCCTCCGGATTTATTCTTCTCCCTTCTCCATTCCCTCCTGTGCCTTGGGAGGCCGATGTCTGTGGACTCTATTGGCAGGTGTCCTACTTTCTGTCATTCTGTTGAATTCGACCAATGGAAGTCCTGGAAGGAGATTCGAGGTAGGTAAGAAAGAAAAGCTGGAGTCTTTAATCTTTTGAATCCTGCTTACTAGGTCTCACCAGGTTCTTGTTCTCTTCTGTTGTACTGGGGGTACTAGAATTTCCCTAGGTAGATAATCCCAGGGGGTTTATATCCCTTGTTGGTATTCCTTAACCATCCTGTAACTTTGCAGTTAATCTCTTGCTAGAACTCTCTTTAGCCACCTGTTTTCTGCTAGGATGTGATTTTCAGACCAGTCCACAGTCTAGATATTTGGCTATTGGCAGAGCTAGGCTGATAAGCAAATCTGTCTAATGACATATCTGTGAGTTGTTCAGAAGGTATGATTTTTCTTCTCCTTCATTTCTTCTTCCTGTGCTAGGTGACCACATTTTGTCCCATTATGAGAAGAGCTTAATGCCACCCATTCTTACACAGTGTGTTGCATTCTTAAGACTCAGAAATGACTGCACTGTGTTCATCACGATGTGCTGCTCCAATAGCAGCCTTTCCACATAGCTGCTAGAACTGCGACCATCTGTACAGCCATGCATCACGATGGGCGTAAGCAGAGGATTGGTGTCAGGAGGTCTGCATTCTAGTTCTAGACTTGTCTTTTTACATCTGCTTGTCGCTGAAACTCTACTATTCAGGTCTTTTAATCCATATACAGATAATCCAGATTATATTATTAAATTCTACCTAACCTGTAGAGGTCCCATGAGGTAAAAGTCTATCAGAAGTGTGAAGACAGAAGAAGGAAAATGACTAATCTAATATATAGTTAATTCTGGATGAAGGATACTTGAGTGAAGAAAATTAGCTAAACAATCTCTGATTCTAAAATGAACACCTCCATGCTATGGTCAGGATGGGCAGAGAGTGAGAAAGAAAGAGTTAAATTTCTCTGTATAATAAAGTGGGAAGAATTTGAAGCTTAGAAAGACTGAGTGAACGAGGAGATGGAACTGGGAGATGAGAGCAGGTAAAGAGGGAAGAAGTCAAGTTACACAGCAATGAGCCAAAGCCCTTTTTAGAAGAGCAACTGTAGAGAGAGGTGACAGAGGATGGGAAAGCAGTGACTGCGATTGGGGGTCTCTGATGACCTCATGGCTGTGGAATGTCTGGTGCCTAGGAATATTTCTGTGCAAGGGCAAAGGATGCTTAGCTGCTGTGGCAATGCCCTACATGAGGAGGCGCTGTGCAAGAGTCCAACCAGTTCTGACCTTGATCTTAGGCATACAGATCCCAGGAAGGAAGGAACTAATACTAGACAACCACAATGTTTCACTAGTTCCTCTTCTCTGGTTCCTGCCCGCTTTACAGTAACTTTATTTTATTTTTAATTTTTTTTTTTTTTTTTTTTGCTGTTGTCTTGCTTTTGTTGTGATTTTTTAAATTATTTATTTATTTTTTTATTTTTTACAGACTGCATTTTGATTCATTGTACACAAATGGGATACATCATTTCATTTCTATGGTTATGCACGATATAGATTCATACCACTTGGCTAATCATACATGTACATAGGGTAATGATGTCTGTCTCATTCCACCATTTTTCATACCCACCCCCTCATTTCCTTCTACATAATCTAAAGTTCCTCCATTCTTCTGTCACTCCCCACTCCATCCACCCTCATTATATATCATAATCCACTTATCAGGGAAAACATTTGACCTTTGGTTTTTTGGGGGGGGATTGGCTTATTTCACTTAGCATGATATTCTCCAATTCCATTCGTTTATTTGTAAATGCCATAATATTATTCTTCTTTATGGCTGAACAATATTCCATTGTGTATATATAACACTCTTTCTTTATTCATTCATCTGTTGAAGGGCTTCTAGGTTGGTTCCACAATCTAGTTACTGTGAATTGAGCTGCTATAAACATTGACGTGGCAGTGTTGGTGTGAATTTGGGGACAAAGGCACACTTTTACATTGCTGGTGGAGTTGCAAATTGGTGTAGCAGCCACTCTGGAAAGCAGAGTGGAGAATCCTCAGAAAACATGGAATGGACCAACCTTTTGACCCAGTTATCCCACTCCTCATTTTGTACCACAAGGACTTAAAATTAGCATACTACAGTAACTTTAAACAATGGACTTTCTTGAGAGTTACCCAAAGTTCCTAACACTGCACTTTGCAATCTTGGATTGCAACTGTGGAAAAGCTACATAACTGCCCTAGTTTCTGTAACATTACTGAATACAAAGAATAATGGTTGCATAGTCTTTAACCTGATAATGAGACATGTATAAATAAAGATTGCTGGCTAAGTCTTTAGAGCTGCATCTCCGTCAGAGGGCGGAGCTCCACCTGATCCCAGCTTAATCATCAAAATATGTGTTTGTGAATCTTTATTTTCCAATTCTCTTTTGCTCCTCGCCAGACCTGAGAGTTTGTTCTAGCTGGTCGTGGCAAGCAGCCTGGAGGAAGAATGTAGAGGAGAGAGCGGGACAAGACTCTGTGTAATATTCCCTCCAATCATTTGTGTTTTGTGCTATAAATCATCTGATGCCCCAAAAATTCAGGAAAAGTCATGTGATACTTTGGAGACCAAAGGATTGAGTGTTATCCATTAGGGATAGCCTGATGCAGAAAAGAACACGCCTATATGGGATACTCACAGGGTTGTTCTTACATGAAAGGAGAGGATTGGGGTTGTATGGGATGTCACCTGACCTAGTATTTGGTATGAAAGGGGAAAGAGTGTCTGTCATTCCCACCTGCTTTTTAATAAACAGTGAAATGAGACCAAGGACTATTTTCCCTACATGTAGATTCATGTTCCATCCTTGCAAAGTATTTGTTTCCACTTCTGAATCTGTTGGGGGAATTTTGCTTTCCATGTGTTGATCAATTAAAAAAAAATAAAGAAATATGCATTATGAATGGCAGCCGAAGGCAGTGATAAGATTATGTATATTTTCTTTTCTTAGTATAATTTTGAAACTGCATTTGATTGAAAAAGCTCTGCCCTGCTGAACAAGTGAACTGTTGAATCCATTTTTGGTATTTGTATTGCAGCATTGATTCATTACACAAAAGGAAAGAAAGAAGAAAAGGAAGGGAAAAGAAAGGGAGGGAGAGACAGGGAAGGGAGAGAAAAAGAGAGAAAAAGAGGAAGAAGGGAAGGGAGGGAGAGAGGACGGAGAGGGAGAGAGAGGGCAGGGGGAGCGTGCTACTGCATTACTGTGAAAAACAAGACATGTCTTAATGATAATAAAAGGAGTATGGCTAACCTGACTATTTCCACAAACACATTTGGAGCACAAAAGAAAAGCTATAAACTCATTAGCTGAAGAAATTAATTAAGTCTTAATTTTAAAATTTCTAAAATTGTTTAATACTCTTTACCTACTGGTCTTAATAATATTATGGAATCACTTATGAAACTTGATAGCAGGCACTCACCCATTTCCTATTTTATTTCCATTTTTCAGTTAAACACATTGCATGTAAGCTCTATAAATAACAGAAACTGTATAATTTAGGTACTAGAAATGGATGCTTAATGTTCCATTAAATTAGAAACTGAAGCACTGTGTTATTTGGGTTGAGCCTTCATGGCCAGAAATAATCAGAATCCAGGGAGATTACAGACATGTTTTGCTAGGTGACAAAAGATTTGCCCATAGTTCTGAGAGGAAATAGCAATGTATATCATCTGAAAATGTACTGAATTTAAATTAAACCTGTGCTGACTGCACGTGACTTCACATCAGCCTAATGGTGACTCCAGTAGAATGGGTTTTGCAGTTTGGGGTCCTAGACAGTAACATAGAACTTATGCTGAGACATTGGAGGAGCAATATGGTGGAGATCAAGACAGCATGCATTTGGGGCTGTGGAGTCATCTGGAGATCTGAATTCTGCCTCAAACATTTGCTTGATACCTTTGAGCTGTATGTCTTCAGGCAGATTCTCAAATTCTCTGAGCTTCAGATTCTTCATCTGTCAAATGGTCATATTAATGACAACCTTGAGAATTGATGGGTAGAATTGTACGAAGATAAAACACTTAGCACAGATCCTTAGCAAACCAAGTTCAATCACGACTAGTGTATTTCTTGCTTCTAAGGGCTTTTATAACTTTAATATTGCATCAAGTCTCAGCAAGATGGAATGGTATCAACCCATCAAGAACTACTTTTTTCCATATTCCTTTTTCTCCTCCCATGTAGTCATATTTACCTATTTGCCATAATCATTGAACTTAATTCTCATGCTTTGGGAAAAGTTCTTATCATGGGAAGAATGCACTGATTGAACAACTGACTCAGAATGAAGTGTACAGCAAACTTCCTTCCTACTCTTACCCGTTGCCTGCTACTTGGACCTTCATGTAGATAACCAAATACCCTGTCTTGAGCTTTCAGCACAGACCACTTTTTATTTCCAGAACCTTCTATTTCCAAGATTCTCATCTCTCTTTCAGTGCTTACCACCCATTCAAGTAGACGGTAGGCTCTGCAACCAAAGCATCTGGTGACCGATACAACTACTCAGGAAGCAGAAAGAAAAAAATCTCTTCGAGGCTTTGGTACAAGAACTGAACTCATCCAGGTGACTCTAAGAGATCATTCAGTCAGAAAGAAGTAAATATTTTGTACATTTAGCATATTAGAGAACTATAAAAAAAAATTAAGGTTGAGAGAGGGGAACTGGCCCCTAAAAACTCAACTTGAAGGGGCTGCAGAAACTAGAATGAAGAGTTGATGGTAAGAAGCCACATAAGGGGCATTGTCTGAGCACCAAGACAGAAGGTAGGGCTGAATCCCTTCTAGTAGATGACCACACTTCACTCTAGGGAGCCCCATCCATCACATGCAGCCAGGAACAACGCTAGCCATCCTTCCCACAGTCCCCTTTGTCCCTGCTTGTTCCCTTCTACGCCTCGTCATGCTTCTTCCCAGTATCAGTGACAATTGTCTCTGCAAAGGCTTTTATTATTCCCCCCAGTGAGCTGGAACAAAATCAATTCTCTAAATTATCCATGACTGCTGCAACAAATTACAACAAACTCAGTGACTTAAAACAACACAAATGTATTATCTTACAGTTATAGAGGTCAGAAGTCCTAAAATCAAGGTGCTGGCTGGGCTGCATTCCCTCTGGAGGTCCCAGGATAGAATCCATTTCCTTGTCTTTTCCACTTGCTAGAGGACATCCTCTCCCCTTGGTTAGTGGTGACACCTCACTTTGACCTCTGCTTCTGTCACCACCTCTTTGTCTCTGACTCTGACCTTGTCACCTCCTTCTTATGAGGACCCTTGTCATTACACTGACCACATTTGGATAATTCAGGATAACCTTGCCATCTCAAAATCCTTAACATGGAACGGGGCTGTAGCTCAGTGGCAGAGCACATGCCTAGCATGTGGAAGTCACTGGGTTCCATCCTTAGCACCACATAAAAATAAACAAAACAAAGGCATGCTGTGCATCTACAACTAGCCAAACAACAACAACAAAACAAAAAAAACTTAACTCAATCATCTCAGTAAAGTTTTCATTTGTTTTTCTTTGATTTGTTTTGTCTTTACCGTGTATGGTAACATAGTCACAGGTTCCAGGAATTAGGACACATTCCAGGAATTAGGACACGCACAGCTTTAGGAGAGGCATTATTCAGCCCACCACATCTGTTTTCGAAGATCCTGGGACACTGGAGTCTCATGTCTCCCTCTACTGCTTTCCTGGTTTCATCTTCACATTCGTTGGGGTTTGGGGCATCTGGCGTAGACTTCAAATCTACCTCCTGTTGAACCTCCATCCTGAGGAGCCAGGTGGAAAATCCAGCCCACGATGACTCCTTTCACTGGTACCCTCAACCACATCTGCACTTCACCTCACTCAGCCACATCGTTGTTCACACCTCGGGCTTCGTCAGCATCCTGCCAGAGGTCTGTAGATCAATTCACTTGGAGGAGCTGACTTGTTAACCTCAACCTTCCGTCTGTTTGGCTGCTCTGTATCCCACTCCTGTGATTCTGTTATTTTACGTTACAGGTACCACCAAATACGTTTTCTCTTTTACCCACTTATCTAGGCTCTGTAGGGCCTCGTTTACTTCTCCACTTGGGCAGAGACTCATGGATATTCCATCCACAACTCTTGCACCAGTACCCTCAGCTACCAGTACTCTTTGATGCCACACCATTTACTCAACGTGGTCATTCCAAATCAGTGTTTCAATACACCTTCTCCATCCTACTCAAGTTGTAAGGGAAAATTATACACCTGGATGGAACCCATTCAATAGTTCATTTGCTTCTCTTTTAAAAATCCACTTTAAACTTTCAACTCTCTTCTCAAAACCCCCATGCAACCTAACACTCCTTACCCTCAGAAGATGACAGTGTGACTTTTCTGAAAATTTCCAAACACATCTCAACCTACAACAAAAATCTCATCCATTGCCAACACCACTTCCTTCCTCCAGGTGCAGAGAATGGGGATTCTCTCCATCTGTAGCTGGACAAATCTTCCTTAGTGTGCTTATGAGACTGGTCTCTCCAATATCTTCTAGAATAGTTCTCTACCAGTTATATCCTCTCTTCCCTCTATTTTCAACATTATCCTCACTGCTGTCTTCTCTCATCCTACAGACTGGCATCCCATAAAATAGATTGGGAAGAGTCGTGGTCAGGTTTGAACATGTGATTTTGCTGTGCCTATATAACAACTACCTTGAGATGTGCAGCAGGCTGTAGTCAATTTTAAAATACATGCCTTTTCAATTTATTCTAGCCACCCCTTTACTTGCATACTGTTTGATTTTATTTATGCTTCCATTCTTCCTTTAAACCGTTGCAGCCCAGTGGCTTGCAAATTTCATGAATGAGAGGACACTCTCCAGGCATAATCCTAGTGAACTTTTTGTTGTCTTTCACCTTACACAAAGCTCTTCACTTCTTGAAAACTCTTTTCCTGTATTTCTGTTCCATCAGACTCTGATTCCTATTTCAAACTTTGGATTGTGCTTTTGCAATCTCCTTAGTAGTTGTTTCTTCTTCTAAATTACACATGAATGTTTGTGCTCCAAAATGTGCCACTGACCCACAAATCAATATGCCCAAGCCCTCTCTTGGTTTCAGATCTGACTAATCAAATATGTCTAGACTTCCATAGCTAGGTGTCTCATTGACACATATGCAGCTCATCATGTCCAAACTTTATCTGTTCATCTTGGTTTCCAATTGTGTCCTTCCTAATGTATTCTTTGTCTCTATTATAGGTACTGGTATTCTATTATCTAAGACAGAACTTTGGTGATGTCTTGATTTCTTTAATATACTTTATCTTCCCTCTTGACTTATAATTAAGCACAAACTCACTAATTTTGTCATGTGTGTGTATGTCACATATATAAACTTCATTTTCTGCACTTCACCTGTACTGCCGTTTATTTGCCACGGCTCACCATCTTATGAATCCCCATCACAACCTCCTAATTTTTACACTTGACTGAGATTTTGAAGCCTCCAAGCTATTTACCATATTATAGAGGGAGTTATCTATCTAAAACACAAATCTGTCCCTGTGATTACAAATTCCAAAGGTTTTCCTTGTTTTAACTTTCCAAAAACCGTCCATCACTTCATAAATTTTGAGTGCCTTGGCATTCTATCTGAAGCTTCTCGGTGCCATGATCGTGACTGTGCATTAGCAGGCTCTTCCCCACAACTCTTTGCCTTAGATCAACTCACTTGCAGTTACCTTAAGACACTGTATTATTTCTTGTGTCACATCTTTCCTCACTCAATTCCCTCTAACTAAAATTCCCCTGATCTTTTACCATAGTTAACTCCTAAAATGACAGTAGTATGAACATTGAAAAAAAAATTCAAACAACTGCTTTATACTGGGCCCTGTGTCACCTCCTTTACAAGGCCCATACCTAATTGGTTACCATTAGGCTCATTCCTCAAATGAGGACACCAAGGTGCACAAAAGTTAAGGAAATTGTCCAAGCTCAATGACCAAAAGAGCTGAGTTTCAAACCCAACCCACAGACTGATGCTACAGTCTATGTGGTCAAGCCCTGCACCAAGCTGCCTGTCCTCATTTTCATGCAACTCAAAATCTTGTTCAGAGCTCATACTCAACACACCTGGCACTGAATGGATGATGGATGGAATATGACACTTGTGATGACAAGCAAGTGCTTGCTAGTTCTGGTAGGGTAGCATCAAGCTGCAGCTGTACCACTGCCATCATTGTCCTGATTGGAAAGAAAGGGTAGAATCATGCCCACACAATGGCCTACACACATTGCACCCTGCTATCATTATCACCAAGGCTTCTTGAGCTAGAAGGTGGCAAACTGGCTTATAGAAAATCCACGCTAGGCTGTGGATAAGTGGATTATTTCATGGTCATTAGTTGCCCACATGTGTTTCAAATACATCAGTACAAAGAATATTAACATAATAACCAATATAGCATCTTTTAGGAAAATGTATTAGATTTTTTCTTTCTTAGTTTGCTTTATTTTGTTTCTGCGCTTAGAGGTGTATAGTCAGGCTTCCACTGAACATAGTTTGACTAACTCGCTTCTTTACTTTACTGTGGTGCAAAAGCAATACATATTCAGTAGAAACCATGCATCAAGTTTCGAATTTTGATTTTTTTTGCCTGAGATATTGGTAGTCTTTACAAGATGCTGGGAATTGGCAGCTAACCTTAGCTGCCAGTCAGCCACAAGATCAGGTGGATAAACAATTGATATTCCACTTAATAGACTATACTGTGTTTCTGAGCTATTACATTCAATAAGTATAGTATATTAAATGTACTTTTTACTTTATGGTTATTTTTAAATTATGGTATGCTTATCAGGACATAAACCAAAACTGAATCAAAAGCACCTGTATATTACCATTTCCTATGAGACCTAATACTTTATATACTTTTGTAAACATTTCACAACTCTTGAAATAAAATTATTTATTTCAGGAGTATAAAACTGATGTATAACTAGGCAGGTCCAACAGATCAAGTTTCTATTTAGTGTTATTCAAATTCTCTATACTACCATCATCAAATAAAAAAGGGTCTGAGCTACATATGTAAGTGCAAAATTTTTAGTAGTCTCATTAGGAAAGAGAAACAGATTAAATCAATTTTAATAATATATTTTATTTAACCCAACATAGCCACAATATTATTCTACCAATATTTAATCAACATTACTAGATGTTTTACATTCTTTTACTTTTATACTGTCTAAAAATTCAGTGTGGGTTTTATACTTGCACATCTCAATTTAAATTAACCACATATTAAATGCTCAATAGCCACATACATTTAGTAGTTTTTATACTACACAGTACAGTTCTATTATAGTTTTATACTTATTTTGTTGTTCTAATCAATTTATTTGCTTCTAAGAAATGCCTGTAAAATTTTCCATTATGTTTTTGAACTTTTGAAAATTTTTATAACATTTTTCCTACTCTTTAATATATTTTGAAATCACACTATGAAATGAATAAAAACTTTTATTCTGGAAATTATGTTTCTAGTTTCAAAAAATTCCATCTTGGTCTTCGATAGCTTATTTTACATGGCAGTACACTATTGCATAATGGGGAGAATATGTTTTCACTCTAAGAAGTAACTAGAATTATTTTTAAGTTCCTTTGCACTTGCTAAATTGTGTCTATTTCTTTCAGTGTCAGTTCTGTTAATCTATCAAATCCTTCCCTTTTATTCTGTTTTTAACCCCTTTCAAATATCTCATAATTCTTCTAGTCTATGTACATTAAGTAATTTAGCATCTAGTTGACATGAATGCAATGGGAGATTTCTTCAGTTTTTTTACAGGTCTTTTTCCCTAACAGTTATACCACTCTGTACAGGACTATATGGGAAAGGCTTTTATAAATTGGCAGAAAGTCTAGCTTCATTCAAGAGAAGTCAAGTGTGGAGCACAAGGTCAAGTTTTGGACTTGTCCAATTTTGTATGTAAGCATTTTCTCTCTTGAGAATTCTGGAATATTTCTCCATCATTTGATGCTGCCTCTTTGTTGTGTAATAGCTCTATTTGGGTCTGGGAATTACATAAAGGTCTCCATACTTTTTTCCAGTTCCTAAAATTTGCAGAAAATATCTTCCCCAGGACACAAGGTTTACTTTCTCTAAAATGGGCTGAAAGTGCTTATTCAAGAATTTAGAGAGGTGATTAGGATGAATGCTAACCTAGAAGGGGTCCAGCTTGCTCTTTGTTTGAAACTGCAGTTAATCAAATAACTAAGTTTCCAGGACCCCTGGATGTTATATGCATTATTCACTCTCACAGTTGTACTTTGTTCTTTACAGAGCATTGTTCATACCCTGTATATCCTCGTTTAATCACCATATCCAAGAAGTATGAGTGAACCAAGGATTACTATTCCCATTTTATCTGGAAGAACTGAAATTCAGAGAAGTAAATAACTCACCGGAAGCTGATGTGGTAGAAAAGAGCCAGTTTTCAAATCCTCAGCCAGAGCTTTTTTCACCCCCAAAATTCAAGAGAATCTAGGAAGAGCAGTGCCTTGCTTAAAATGTGATGCAATATAAACAGTTTTGACACTGAATTAGCTCAAAGGAAGGAAATTTAATCTGAGTGATCTCTTTGAAACTTTTCTTTAGACGATAAAGCCTGTTTTAGAACAAGGTTGGAATACTAAGGAAGATGAAAGAAAGAAAAATGAGCTGCTAAATTGGGATTCCTCTGATTTCCAGAAATATGCATGATGTCAATTTGCAAGGAACATAAAATTGCAAGCAGTATGTGTAGTTGCGATTTTAACTTCCAAGCATTTGTCAATTTTAAAATATAGCAACTTCAATGAGATCCAAAGGACTGTCAGTACTCATACATAAATTGATAAACAGCTTTGATCTGGTTAAAGGTTTTCAGGATAATAAAAGTGTTTCCAATTATACAGTTGAGTGAATTAGAGGAACTTTGCTTATGTATTTGGTATTTGGTCCATGCCAAACTAGATGGACTATTAAGGAAAGAGGAATGGAGTATAGATGCTTCTTGATCAAGTTATGTCTGGATAAACTAACCATATGTTGAAAATATCAGTAAAAAAATGTGTGTACTACACCAAATACCAAACATCTTATCCTAACCTCACAAAATTGTACACTTAAGTTTACCATTTTGGTCATATGGCTGACTGGGAGCTACAGTTCATTGCCCCTGCCCAGCTTCATGAGAGAGTACCATAATGCTTAGCACTGACTTATGAAAAGATCTAAATTCAAAATTTTGAAGTATGGTTTCTCCTGTATAACTCTTTGCTTATAACTTTCACACCATTGTAAAGTTGAAAATTGCTAAGTTGAACCATTGTAAGTCTGGGTCCATCTGTAACTCAAATCATATTCTACTAGCAGATGGTGAGAATGATTCATGAATTTATCTTTGGTTTCGTCCTTCTTCAGAGCCAGTGTTACAGTTGAGCATCACTGTGATATTCACAACCTCCCTCTACAGTTCCTGAGACGGCATACTTGTGACTATTGTGCCAGTTTGAAACACACAGAGAGCCATTCCTGATGGGAGAGCTTGTTAACTAGGACTAGGTTCATTCCTGTTGACAGAGTCGACCAAGGAAAACCAAAGCCAGAAGACAACTGCATCACAGTATGTCCCATGTCAGCATTCCCAAAGGACCTGCTCAGCCTACACAGGCACAGGCAAAAGTACTGTCTCTGAAATGTGTCCATTTACTTCCCGTTTGTTTGGCTATGTCTTGTTTTAATCTTCCCTACTTCTCTCATTTCCTTTTTACTCTGGACTTTAACTCTCAATTTCTGTCCCATAAACTGTTGTTTAGAATGTCTACATTGCATTTATTACCCTGTTCCCATCTCTCTCTCCCCCTCCTACCATACATCAACAGCCCTGTGTACTCTAATACCTTTTCTCCACTCTATTTTAACCAGACCCTCCCTCTCTCCTGAAACCTTCGTGTATATGCTGAGCATCTTGAGTCTTGACAAATTCTCTCAAAGACATCCCATACCCTATCATAGCCTGGTATGGGGTCACCCAGGCAATTTCAAAAGTTTTAGAGAAAACAATGACCCTATTTCAGTCTAGTTCCAGCCCTTGATGGAAAGAGGTTTCTGACACAATGAAATGTGTATTGTCAATCTTTTCTACCAAATGATAGAGTAAAGTTAGAATAAAAATCAAGAGACAGATCTGTTTCTGCCACAGACAGTTCTGGGACTCTAACTGTACATACTGCCAAACACTCCACTGAGCTGGAAATATCCCTTCCTGTCTACAAGTGTAGACTCTCTGCTCTTCAGACACCAGGGCCTCAGCATTTTGTCCAAAACATCAAGTAGGCAGCAAATTTTACATGAATGAATGGATAAGAATAAATAAAATGTACTTCCCTGGATTTGATTTTGCTTCCTTCCTTGCTTTCATTTCATTCATTTAATTAACATTAGTTCATTAGTTAATTAATTAACATTTTTTCCTTAAGAATTTAAACTTTTGAAAACAAGAATGGAAGCCAAATGGTGGGACGCACCTGTAATCCCAGAGACTTGGGATGCTGAGGCAGGAGGATCACAAGTTCAAGGTCAGCTTCAGCAATTTAGTGAGACCCTCAGAAATTCACTGAGACCCTGTCTCAAAATAAAAAATTAAAAAGAGCTGGAGATATAGCTTAGTGGTAAATCGCACTGGGTTCAATCCCTAGTACAAAAAATTAAAAAAAAAAAAACATGAATGGAGAGGCCAAAACACACACACACACACACACACACACACACACACACACACACACACACACACGACTCTAAATTTTTCCAATACTAAAATTCCAAGATCCAAACACAAAATTCTGGTCCTTTCAAAAACTTTTCTTGATAAACTATATGGTAAAAAGAACAATGGCAGAGAAAAATCTATAGTCAGAGCTGTGTAGCAGGAAGTTGAAGCAGGTCTGCTGAGGGAAGTCTGGTCAGTAGTTCAGTTAGAATACCTTTATTAAAATTGCGATTTTAAATTGTGATATGACAAAATTTTCCTTTTAATCCTCTAAGTGTGAAATTCAGTAGCATTAGCTACATCCACAATGCTGTTCAACCACCACCACTTTATGATTTCTAAGACTTTTCCATCATCCTAAACTGACACTGTGTAATCATTAATAGCCTCCGGGAATTTCTAACCTGTGTTCTATCTCTATGGATTTGTTCTTTCCTCATATGTGGGAAATCACATAATACTTGTTCTTTTGTATATGACTTATTTCACTTAACATAATGTTTTCAAAGTCTATGCACATTGTGGTTTGTATCAGAACTTCATTCCTTTTAGGGTTGAATAATGTGCCATGAGTACATAGTCCACATGTTGATCTTTGTTTCTACAATTGAGTTATTCTGACTAATATGCAGTGAACATTGGTGTGCAAGTATCTGAGTCCCTGTTTTCAATTCTTAAGGATGTATACTTAAAGTAGGATTGCTTACTCGTCTAGTAATTTCCTGTTGAGATTTTGGGGAAATCACAAAATCCTTTTTTATAGAAGCTGCAGCATTTGACATTCCTACTAGCATCACACAGTGTTCCAGCTAATCCACATCTTCACCAATATTTAGTATTTTCTTCCTTCCTTCCTTCCTTCCTTCCTTCCTTCCTTCCTTCCTTCCTTCCTTCCTTCCTTCCTTCCTTCCTCTTTCTTTCTTCCTTCCTTCCTTCCTCTCTTTCTTTCTTTCTTTCTTTCTTTCTTTCTCTTTCTTTCTTTCTTTTTCTTTCTCTTTCTTTCTTTCTTTCTTTCTTTCTTTTTCTTTCTCTTTCTTTCTTTCTTTTTCTTTCTTTTTCTCTTTCTTTCTTTCTTTCTTTCTTTCTTTCTTTCTTTCTTTCTTTCTTTCTTTCTTTCTTTCTTTCTTTCTTTCTTTCTTTCTCTATGTCTTTTTCTATAGCCATCCTAATATGTATAAAGTGGTTTCCCTTGTGATTTGATTTTATGTTTCCCTACTGACTAATGAAATCAATTATCTTTTCATGTGTTTATTCATCACTTGTGCTTTTTACATGCTTATTGATCATTATGCTTTCTTTGGAGAAATGTCCAAACACATAGTCATTTTTCCATTTATTTTTACCTGTATTGCTTTTCATTGTTGTGTTTCAGGGGTTCTTTATATATTGTGGATAACCTTCATTAAGCAAATGATCTGAAAATATTTTCTCCCATTATGTAGATTATTTTAACTTCCCTGATGATGACATTTGATGCACAAAACTTTTAATTTTTTTAATTATTTTTTAATTTTTACAGACTGCATTTTGATTCACCATACACAAATAGGTCACATCATTTTGTTTCCATGGTTGTACACGATGTAGATTCATATACCATTCATGTAATCATACATGTATATAGGGTAATGAAAACTTTTAATTTTTATGAAGACTTGTTTATCTAGTTTTTCTTTTATTGTCATATAAAAATTGTTAAACCCAAGGTCAGAAAGTTTAATCCTCTAAAGTTTAAAAGTTTTCTTTTAGTAGTTTTATAGTTTTAGCTCCTATATTTAGCTCACTGATCCATTATAAGTTAATTTTTGCATATGATAAGAAGCAGGAGTTCACTTTCATCTTTTATGCCTGAAAATCTAGTTGTATCAAAACCATTTATTAAAGAGATTCTTCTTTATCTAACTGAATGTACTTGACCTTCATCAAAGATCAACCAGCTGTAGGTACTAAGGTTTATTTCAGGTCTTTCAGTTCTATTTCATTGGTTTGTATATCTGACCTTGTTCCAATACCATACTGTTGAACATTTCTTATTGCAATAATAGAATCCCAATTAAAACCATTAGATTGAACTGAATGAAACTGCTATATTTATAGGCTCCAATTATTGAATATAGGTAGTTTCATTGATTCAACTAAATTGTTAAAGCAGCAGTGGGAGAGAGGGAGGGAGGGAGGGAGGGAGGGGGGAGAGAGAGAGAGAAATATTTATTTCTATCACTGAGTATTTTTAAATACAATTGAGTGAGAATCTCAAATGACCTGGGATTTTATCATTCAAGCCTCAATGGTATGGACTGGTCATAAATATAGACCCTCAAATTTATATCAATCATTTCAGTTTAACAACCTCCCAACAGTTAGAAAATTATCTCTTACTTCCACAGAGTAATTAATATCAGTCTGGCTTAAATCATATTCTGACATATTAACCAATCCTTGTGGCCAGGATGGTAAACCCCAGGAATTTTAAAGACTGGGTTTATGCAGCCAAATCTGTGACTGGTGGGTCAAGGTAGGATATGATTAGAAAAATCTCCAGAATCAGGTAGAATAGACAGTAGAATAGGAAAAGTTCTCCTAAATATGAGGAGAAGAAATTACCAGGGAAAAATGAGGGAAAAGATTCCTCTCAGAAAAAGAAGAAAAAAGAGTAGCTAAGAGTCATTACAAGCAGTCCTTGGACTCCTTGAGATAATATAGCACAGCTCTGGAGCTGGAAAATAGCAGGAAGCAACTGCTGACATTTTCTGGGGATGCTGATGGCATTTATTTGCTGACTGCAATCTATAATTCAATTAAACAGTGATATTTAACTCCAGGTTAAGTCATTGGAGGTGATTTTCTTCTTCACTCAGTGGAGGAAAGAGCCACACTTTTACCCTGAGAGGCTCACAATTTCATGGAATATTTGATTGAGCACAGCAACTATTCTATCACAAAACAAGGTAGTATTGAGTTATCCTCAGGAATTGTGAGACCCCCAACAGGCATGGGTCCTCAGAAAACCTAGAATAGTTTACCATAGAGGTGTATAGCTGTGGAAGAAGTAGACTCAAAACAATATTTGAAATTCCTATGTACATGGTATTCTTTAAACTCTCTTCTACAATGTCTATATGAATCAAAGCAGACATCTTCCTATACATTCAGTTTCTTTATATGACATGAGGAGTCCCTAGTGTAATCCCTCCTCTTCCTCTTCCTGAAATGATACAATGACCCATACAAAGTCAATTGATATCCTTATCTGAACAATAAAGGGAGAACCAGAAAAACATTATAGATGTACATTTTGGTATTTGCTGTTTTCATTGTGTATGACAGAGTTTGGTTACATAAAGAGCATTAAAGAGCCCATTGGCACTAAACACAACCTGAAGACCATTATTCCTAATGACTTGGTCAAAAATCAATACAAAGAAAAAAAAATACTTTCTTCAGTACAGACTTGTGCCATTTTTCCTTTGAGATGATTCGGTATTTTTGTGTTAAGAAAGAATAAACTTGCAGAATGTCCATTGAATTGCTTATGACCCATCTTTAAGAATAGAAAAGAAAGAGAAAAGAATAGAATAGAAATGAGGGAGAAAATATATATATAACATCTACCAAAAGGTCTTCTTAAGTTCAACTACATATTCAAACTCGCAAGATTTCTTTAGATCAGTTTTTACCAATCAGAAGGAGGTAGTTTAGGAACCATAAATTACCAATAAGGAAGCATCAGATATTTTCCTCCATAGGACCCCCAAATTCTATACAAAATTTGCCCAACTCTATCTGATCTTTTTTTATTTTTTAAAATTTTTATTGTAAACAAATGGGATACATGTTGTTTCTGTTTGTACATGGAGTAACAGCACACCATTTGCATATTCACACATTTACATAGAGTAATGATGTTTGATTTATTCCGTTATTTTTTTCCTTCCCTCCCACCTCTCTTTTCCCTATAAAGTCCTTCCTTCCTCCATTCTCACCCCCTCCCACCCCTTATTAGGTGTCATCATCCGCTTATCAGTGAGATCATTCATCTTTTGGATTTTTGAGATTGGCTTATTTCACTTAACATGATTTTCTCCAATTTCATCCATTTGCCTGCAAATGCCATAATTTTATTATTCTTTATAGCTGAGTAATATTCCATTGAATATATATACCACAGTTTCTTTATCCATTCATCAATTGATGGGCATCTAGGTTGGTTCCATAGTCTGGCTATTGTGAATTGAGCAGTTATGAACATTGATATGGTTGTATCTCTGTAGTATGCTGATTTTAAGTCCTTTGGGTATAGGCCAAGGAGTGGGATAGCTGGGTCAAATGGTGTTTCCATTCCAAGTTTTCTAAGGAATCTCCACACTGCTTTCCAGAGTGGCTGCACTAATTTGCAGCCCCACCAGCAATGTATAAGTGTACCTTTTTCCCCACATCCTACCCAACACCTATTGTTGCTTGTATTCTTGATAATCACCATTCTAATTGGGGTGAGATGGAATCTTAGTGTAGTTTTGATTTGCATTTCTCTTATTACTAAAGATGTTGAACATTTTTTCATATGTTTGTTGATTGCTTGTAGATCTTCTTCTGTGAAGTGTCTGTATCCTTAGCCCATTTGTTGATTGGGTTATTTGTATTCTTGGTGTAGAGTTTTTTGAGTTCTTTATAGATTCTGGAATTAGTGCACTATCTGAAGTATGAGTGGCAAAGATATTCTCCCACTCTGTAGGCTCTCTCTTCACATTGCTGATAGTTTTCTTTGGCTGAGAGAAAGATATTTAGTTTGAATCTATCCCAGTTATTGATTCTTACTTTTATTTTTGTGCTATGGGAGTCCTGTTAAGGAAGTCTGATCCTAAGCCAACAAGGTGAAGATTTGGACCTACTTTTTCTTCTATAAGACGCAGGGTCTCTGGTCTGATTTCAAGATCCTTGATCCATTATGAGTTGATTTTTGTGCAGGGTGAGAGATAGGGGTTTGGTTTCATTCTGTTACATATGGTTTTCCAGTTTTCCCAGCACCATTTGTTAAAGAGGCTATCATTTCTCCATTGCATATTTTTGGCACCTTTGTCTAGTATGAGAAAATTGTATTTATATGGGTTTGTGTCTGTGTCCTCTATTCTGTACCATTGATCTACCTGTCTATTTTGGTGCCAATACCATGCTGTTTTTGTTACTATTGTTTTTTAGTAGATTTGAAGTTCTGGTATTGCAATACCCCCTGTTTGATTCTTCCTGCTAAGGATTGCTTTAGCTATTCTGGGTTTCTTATTCTTCCAGATGAATTTCATGATTGCTTGCTCTATTTCTGTAAGGGACATCACTGGGATTTTAATTGGAATTGCATTGAATCTGTATAGCACTTTAGGTAGTATGGCCATTTTGACAATATTAATTCTGCCTATCCAAGAACATGGGAGATCTTTCCATCTTCTAAGGTCTTCCTTAATTTCTTTTGTCAATGTTTCGTAGTTTTCATTGTAGAGATCTTTTACCTCTTTAGTTAGATTGATGCCCAAGTATTTTGTTTTTTTTTTTGTGAGGCTATTGCAAATGGAGTTGTTTTCCTCATTTCTCTTTCAGATGTTTCACTGCTTGCGTATAAAAATGTTTAGATTTATGTGTGTTGATTTTATAGCCTGCTATTTTGCTGAATTCATTGATGAGGTCTAGAAGTTTTCTGGAGGAGGTATTTGGATCCTCTAAATATAGAATCATGTCCTCCGCAAATAGTCACAGCTTAAGTTCCTCTTTTCCTATCTGCATCCCTTTAATTTCTTTAGTCTGTCTAATTGCTCTGGCTAGAGTTTCGAGGACAATGTTGAATAGAAGTGGTGAAAGAGGACATCCCTGTCTTGTTCCCATTTTTAAAGGGAATGGATCAGTTTTTCTCCATTAAGAATGATGTTGGCCATGGGCTTAGCAGAAATAGCCTTTACAATGTTCAGGTATGTTCCTACTATCCCTATTTTTTCTAGTGTTTTGACCATGAAGGGGTGTTGTATTTTGTTGAACGCTTTTTCTGCGTCAATTGAAATAACCATATGATTCTTATGTTTGAGTCTATTGACATGATGGATTACGTTTATTGATTTACGGATGTTGAACCATCCTTGCATTCCAAGAATGAACCCCACTTAATCGTGATGCACAATTTTCTTAATATGTTTTTGGATACACTTTGCCAATATTTTGTTAAGGATCTTTGCATCTATATTCATCAAGGATATTGGTCTAAAATTTTCTTTCCTTGATGTGTCTTTGCCTGGTTTGGGTATGAGGGTGATATTAGCTTCATAGAATGAGTTTGGTAGGGTACCCTCCTTTTCTATTTCCTGGAATACTTTGAGAAGTATTGGAATGAGTTCTTCTTTGAAGGTCTGGTAGAACTCGGCTGAGAATCCTTCTGGTCCTGGGCTTTTCTTGGATGGTAGATTTTTAATGGTTTCTTCTATTTCATTGCTTGATATTGATCTGTTTAAATTGTGTATGTCCTGGTTCAGTTTGGGAGGAGCATATGTCTCTAGAAATTTGTCAATGTCTTCAGTAGTTTCTGTTTTGTTGGAATACAGATTTTCAAAGTAGCTTTTCATTATATTCTGTATCTCAGTGGTGTCTGTCATGATATTTCCTTTTGCATCATGTATTTTATTAATTTGCGTCTTCTCTCTCCTTTTCTTTGTTAGTGTGGCTAAGGGTTTGTCTATTTTGTTTACTTTCTCAAAGAACCAACTTTTTGTTTTGTCAATTTTCGAATAGTTTCTTTTGTTTCTATTTCATTGATTTGAGCTCTAATTTTAATTATTTCCTGTCTTCTACTACTTTTGCTGTTATTCTGTTCTTCTTTTTCTAGGGCGTTGAGCTGTAATGTTAGGTCATTTAGTTGTTGACTTTTCATTCTTTTCTGGAATGCGCTCCATGCAATGAATTTTCCTCTTAGTACCGCTTTCATAGCGTCCCAGAGATTTTGATATGTTGTATTGTCATTCTCATTGACCTCTAAGAATTTTTTAATCTCCTCCCTGATGATTTTTGTTATCCATGTTTCATTCAATAGCCTATTATTTAGTCTCCAAATGTTGGAGTAATCTCTTTTTTTTTATTTTGTCATTGATTTCTACTCTCAGTCCATTATGATCTGATAGAACACAAGGCAGTATCTCTATTTTTTTTGCATTTCCTAAGGGCTGCTTTGTGGCATAACACCTGGTCTATTTTTGAGAAGGTTCCATGTGCTGCTGAGAAGAAAGTGTATCCACTCATTAATGGATGGAATATTCTGTATATGTCTATTAAGTCTAGGTTATTGATTGTGTTATTGAGTTCTATGGTTTCTTTGGTTGGATTTTGTTTGGAAGATCTATCTAGTGGTGACAGTGGGGCTTTAAAATCACCCAGAATTATTGTGTTGTGGTCTATGTGATTGAGAAGGATCGAAATTGAAATTGAGAAGGATTTGTTTGATGTACAGGGATGCACCATTATTTGGGGCATAAATATTTACTATCGTTATGGATTCCTGATTTATGGTTCCCTTAAGCAGTATGAAATGTCCTTCTTTATCCCTTCTAACTTTGGCTTTAAGTCTACTTTATCTGATATAAGGATGGAAACTCCTGCTTTTTTACTGAATCAATGTGCGTGGTAGGTTTTTTCCCATCCTTTCATCTTTAGTCTGTGGATGTCCTTTTCTATGAGATGAGTCTCTTGCAAGCAGCATATTGTTGGGTCTTTCTTTTTAATCCATTCTGCCAGTCTATGTCTTTTGATTGATGAGTTTAGGCCATTAATGTTCAGGGTTATTACTGAGATATGATTTGTATTCCCAGTCATTTGGGCTCATTTTTGGTTTTTAAGTTGGCTTGGTTTCTCCTTTGAGTGGTTTTTCTCTAAGGTAGTTCCCCCCTTTGCTGACCCACATTGTTGTTTTTCATTTCCTCCTCATGGAATATTTTGTTGAGAACATTCTGTAGTGCAGGCTTTCTATTTGTAAATTCCTTTAAATTTTGTTTATCATGGAAGGATTTTATTTCATCTTCAAGTCTGAAGGTTAGTTTTGCTGGGTATAGGATTCTTGGTTGGCAACCATGTTCTTTCAGAGCTTGAAATATGTCGTTCCAGGCCCTTCTAGCTTTTAGAGTCTGGGTTGAGAAGTCGGCTGCTATCCATATTGGTTTCCCCCTACATGTAATCTGATGCTTTTCTATCACAGCCTTCAAAATCCTATCTTTATTTTCAATGTTAGGCATTTTCATTATAATGTGCCTTGGTGTGGATCTGTTGTGATTCTGTGCATTTGGTGTTCTGTAAGCCTCTTGTATTTGATTTTCCATTTCATTCTTCAGGTTTGGGAAATTTTCTGATATTATTTCATTGAATAGGTTGTTCATTCCTTTGGTTTGTATCTCTGTGCCTTCCTCAATCCCAATAATTCTTAAATTTGGTCTTTTCATGATGTCCCATAGTTCTTGGAGATTCTTTCATGATTTCTTACCATCTTCTCTGTTTGGGCAACTTTATTTTCAAGATTAAATATTTTGTCTTCATTGTCTGAGGTTCTGTCTTCCAAGTGGTCTAGTCTGTTGGTGATGCTTTCCATTGAGTTTTTTATTGGTTTATTGTTTCCTTCATTTCAAGGATTTCCATTTTTTTTTTTTTGAGAATCTCTATCTCTTAGTTGAAATGATCTTTTGCTTCCTGCACTTGCTCTTTCAGCTTATTGGTATTATCATTCATTGCCTGCATTTGCTCTCTTATTTCATCCTTTGCTTCACGAATTATCTTAATCATGTATAATCTAAATTCCTTTTCTGACATTTCTTCTAACATACCGTCATTGGATTCTATTAATATAGAATCTAGATTTGTTTGGATCATTTTCTTCCCTTGTTTTTTCATGTTGTTCACGTATCTTCCCCTCTAGCAGTGCAGATCCGGAGTATTGCAGATTTCCCCCTATAGGCTTATAGTGGCCCTATAGGTGTCCAAAACCCTTTCTTTAAGGGGAAATCAATATTAGCAGTGCCCAAATGAGACACTATGCAATCCTAGACCAAATAGTCCCTATGAGGACAATAACAAAATTGTCATAATAAACAGAGTGAGTTCAAATATTATCTTCAGTAAAACAAACAGATTTGCAATAAGGTCTGCAGTTTCTAATGGAGGACAAAGAGGATGCAGAAGGATGTAGAACGTGGCTGTGAATGGGATAAGGAAAGAATATACAGAAGTTCTAGAAAATAGAAAGGGTGAGAGTGTAATCAAAAGAAATCGGATGTTAGCATGCAACAAAGGGAGAAAGAGACTCTGGGGGGACAGGTAAACAAAAGGAAAAGAGAACAAGAAAAGTAAAGAAATAAAAACTTTAACTTTTTCAATAAGGAGAAAAAAGAAAATCTACAGTTAACAGTCATATAGTAATGAAACCTCCCAGCCTTCAGTAGCCTGATGCATGAGACGTACCTGACAATGAGCTTCAAGCCTCCAGCAGGCGTTGCAGGATGGGATTTGCCCCACCCAATGATCAGAGCTACAGTTTCCAGGATTATCCAAGATGGCCACTCTGGCTTCCAAATGTGTTGGCAAATGGGGAGCTGCAGCTCAGGGGTGGACGAGGTCAGCTGGACATCCTGGAGATGGGATGCAGTTGGTCCGGCAGGGGTCCTGGGTGTCTGGAGTGTTTGGTGTGGTTGTGGGATCCTGGAGGCCAGGTGCAATTAGTCAGTCTGGGGTCCCGGTGATAGGGTGCAGTCAGTTGGTCTGGAGGCCTGGCAGCAGGGAGCAGTCAGTCTATGTGAGGGCCCCAGAGGCATGGAGTGATCAGTCGGGCTGAGGGATCCTGGAGGCGGGGCTCAGTCAGTCCATCCAGGGGTCCTATGGGGCCTGGCTGTTGTCTCAAAATGGTGGCAGCCATGTGTAATCAAACCTGCAGGTACTGTAACAGTGAACTTCCAGGCAGAAGCAGGCTGCTGGTGCTCCACTGGCGGTTGGCGATCAGTTTGCTGACTATTGTTGGACGATCGGGAGGTGAACCTCAAGCATTGGGTGATGGATAGGAGTAAGGCAGTTGATGGACAGGCGAGAGGCAGGCCAATGTCGGATGATAGACGCCTGATGGTGAGCAATCTGCTCTCAAAAAAGGCGTTGATATGCTGGCATTCTGCATGTCATCACAGCAGACAAATGGGTAAACACCAGGGGATTGATAAGCAACAAAAACTGCCTCACTGAGAAACAGATATCCTCTGCTTGAAACTGGCATTACAGAGCGACAAGGAATACAGCCTCCCTCTAGTCCGCCATCTTGGATCTCCAGACTTCCACTGGGGCGGGCAGCCCACAAAGGTTAAGAACCCTTCCTGTGGCCACAGTCACAAGGGCCTCTGTCTGATCTTTTAAGAAGATTTTAAACATTTCAACTGATATTTATGTTAACATACAAAAGTTGTTGTTAGTTTTTGTGTTAGTCAAGGTTCTCCAGAGAAATGGAACCAAAATAGTATATAAGGATATATAAGAGGAGATTTATTATAGGAATTGGTTCATGAAGTTATGGAGGCTGAGAAACCCTATGTTTCATCTGTAAGCTGGAAGGATAGGAAAACTGCTAATATAACTTAGTCCAGTCCTAAATACCTGAGAACCAGAGGAACCAAGTCTAATTTTTACTCCAAGAGAAAGGCCCAAGAATGGAGGGATGTGGTATGGTGTAAGGCCTAGAGTGTGAATGCCCCCAAAACCACAAGATCTGATGTCCAGGGGTAAAGAAAATTAATGTCTTAGCTCAAAAAGAAGGAAAGGAGAGGAGAAAAATGGTGGATCAATAACAGTCATGTCATACTGACTGCTTTCAGATTGAATTTGATTAACGGTTATTAACCACTAGAAGGAGTTGGATCCAAACTCAGAAAAGAAGTGATCAGCAGAAGAACAAGAATAGTGTTTCTTCCTTCCTTCCTTCCCTTTTTTTTTTTTTTTTTTTTTTTTTTTTTTAAGAAAAATAAGTAAGTTTGGGGAAAGAAAAAGATTAGTATTCTACAACAATGCTGGGCATGTGGCTGCTCACTGGAGAAGGAGAAACCTTCTTCCAAAGTGCCAGGGGCAGGGAAAGAGGATCCTAAAGATCTCAATAACTTTTTACTTCACCATTAGACAAGATGTGCAGTTTGAGCAGAAAGATATGTGTTCACTTAAATACAGGTCAATGAATTGGCAAGATTCAAGACCCAAACAGCACTTCCCAGTAGAGCTTTATTTGAAATTACAGGTGATCATCAGCTCCTCTTAACAGAATGTAAGTGATTGATTTAAACACTAAAAGCACATTTACTGGACCCTTTAACACAAAGACATTTCCCTGACTTGAAACCCATAGTAAAGTGAAAGCAGCCTATTAAATGATCCTCTGGTCAACAATGGGAGGAGATCCATTCCATTGGTTTGGCAAATCTCAACATACAAATACAGGAAACATGAGAAAGAAAGGGCATAAAATCCTTCAAATGTCTTTTATACCCCAACAACTGAATTCTCAAATAACCAAGTGAACAAAATGCCAAAGAATTTTTTTAAAAATTGATGGTGAAAATGATCAAGAAACTAAAATAATGTCTAAAAAATGAACTAATATAGAATATGAAAGATCATTTCAATAAAGAGATATTCTGAAAAAGATCAAACAGATATCCTGTAAATAAAAGAATTAATAAATCAAAATAGAAATTCAATGAAAATACCAATAGTAGATTAGAGCATGAAAAAGACAGATTTTCAGGCCTCAAAGACAAGGTGTAATCTTAAAACATAGTGATAAAGTAAAGACAATAAAAGATCATGACCAAAATATTCAGCAGATCTTGGGCAGCACAAAGAGACCAAACCAAAGGATCACCAACATTGGGAAAGGAAGTGACATAAAAACCAAGGGTATGCTTAAACTTTTAAGTGAATTAATGTAGGAAATTTTTCTGAACCTGGGCAATGAAATGCTTATCCAAATATAGGAGGCATTCAGAACCCCGAACAGGCAAGATAATAAAGGTCTACTCTAAGATACATTATAATCATAATGTCTAATCTACAGACAAGGATAGAATTTTTAAAACTGCAAGAGAAAAATGAAAGGTCACATTTAGAAGTAAATCAATCTGAATCATCACTGATCTCTCAGTTCAGACTTTAAACGCCAGGAAGGCTTGAAATAATATATACCACAATCTGAAAGATAATGATTTCCAACATAAATTGCTTTAACCAGAAAAGCCTCAGAATTAAAAGTAAAATAAAACCTTCCATGATAAACATAAACTAAAATAACTTCTGACTACTAAACTGGCATTACAGCAAATATTTAAAGAAATACTTCATGCAGAAGAAGTACAAAACAAAACTTCAGTGCCAAAAAGTACATTAATCTCACTAGAAGAGTAGATTAGTAAAAAAGAGCTGATTCTTAATGAAAAATTATAAATTAATCTGAACAATAAGAAATAATCATCTCCCTATAACAACATTAAATGTAAATGGTCTCAACTTTCCAACTAAAAAACACAAGCAAAGTATAATAAAAACAGGATCCAACCATATGTTTTTACAAGAGATTCATTTTACAGGCAAAGATATTGATAGGCTGAAGATGAAAGGTTAAAAAAGCAACAATAAAGACAAAATATTGAAAGCAACAAAATTAAAACAATAATGTATATGGGGAGCAACTATTGGAACTACCATTGGCTTATCAGAATTTACAAAGGCCACAGATTAATGAAACAACATCTTTAATGCAGAAAGAAAATATTGTGAACATAGAATTATAATATCCATTCAAAGCTATCTTTTGGCAACTCCCACCCCACTGCTCTGTGGACCTCTGGCACATCTCTCACACCTTGGGCTCCATATACCAATGAAGGGCTCCCCTGACCACCTCCATCTTGGAATACCTCCACCACCATCTTGGGTTGCCTCTGCTACCACTATCACCATCTTTAATTGAGGCAACTTCCATCTTGAGACACCAGCCAGGACCTGGAAGCCCAACACCAGTTTGCTACCACTGCTGCCACCAACTAGGGGAATGGTTGCTTCCATCTAGGGAAAATATCCAGGACCTGCAAGACCATCACCAAGGTATTTGCAGGCTTGGTTACATCTGAGATCTCCCTGCTAGGTGTGCTAATAGTCACAACTTGCTGCAGAGGCAATAGAGAGTCTTGTACAAGATTAATAGGTTGGAAGAGGGTATGAGGGCATCTCAATTCCAGCTTGCTCAGCCAACCAGTGGGGCACCCACTGGGTTCCCAGGGTCAACTTGGGCGACACTTGCTGGGACCTGACACCAACCCAGTTCCTGAATCCCTCCCCAGTCCTTCGTCCACTGATCACCTGGTCCCACTGGTTTGGCAATCAATGGGGCCCTCTGGCTCCTCTATTGCCTGTCTCCCAACATCCCCCAACCACCAATGTAGCCCAGCATTTGCAGCTACATGGCCAGCCTGTAGCTCTCAACGTCTGACCCTGATATGCCTGATATAGAAAGCTTTCCACAATAGGACACTCAGCCCTCAGGTGCTCCAGAGAGAGAGGTTCCTGATTGGGAAGTTGAAAGGGTGGGGGTGGATAAGATGCAGTTTAGAGACTAAGAACCAGGAATTGTGAGGTTCACAGGCAATGTAAGGGGCTAAGACCATGTTCCTACATTACACAAGTGAACCCCAAAGGAGATTCTTGGGGTGCAGTTTTCCAACGGGGACCAGCAATTGCTACACCCCATATCCAGGAGTTCTGCCTCAAGACTAACCCTCCCACCCTAGTAACCTTCACCATCCCGACAGTGGAGATTCCAGCAAACTCCAAAAAATCCCACCTATCGGATGAGAAGAGAAGAAGAGAAGATCTTGAACTCCAACAGAAACAATTGTTCAATTTTCCTTCGAAGTTTTTTCCTCTTTCTTTTCCCGCTCTCAAATACCCAACGTTTTTGAAACTAAGTACTTTTCATGCATCAGGCTACTAAGGCCTGGGATGTCTGATTAGTATATTACAGTTTTTTTGTATATTCTTTTATTTTTTTTTCATTCTTTTTCTATTTTATTTTATTTTACTCTATTTCCCTCTCACTTATCTGTTTCCCTAGAGTCTCTTTCTCTCATTCCTCCTGCTAACAGTCAAGTTCTTTTGATTCCTCTTTTGCACTCCCTATTATCTAATACTTCTATATTCTCACCTTATAAACATCACATCCTACACCTCCCATTCTCTCTTTTTCCACCATTAGCAACCTGTGACCATTTTGCAAACCTACCGTTTATATTGCAGATAATAATCAACCATATCATTTCTGTTTATTGCAGTAAAACTATAAATGTCTTAATAGGAACTATTTGTTTTAAGACTGCATACTGCTTGCATTTGGTGCTATTGATATTGATCTCCCCTTTAAAGGTAAGATATTGGAAACCTACAGAAACATTATGAGTCTATAGGGTAGAAACTATAATACCTTAGATCTACACTGCTAGAGGGGAAGACACACAAACACAATGAATAAACAAGGGAAAGCTCCAAACAAACCAGGATGCTACAATAATAGAATCTGTTAACAGCACAGTAGAAGAAATGTTAGAGGAGTTTAGAATGTACATAGTTAAAATGATCTACAAAGTAAAGGATGATACATGAGAGCAAATGCAGGTAGCAAAAGATCACTTCAATAAAGAGATAGAGGTTTTTTAAAAATCCTTGAAATGAAGGAAACAATAAATCAAATTAAAAATTTAATAGAAAGCATCACCAACACACTAGATCACTTGGAAGACAGAACCTCAGGCAATAAAGACAAAATATATCATCTTGAAAATAAAGTTGACCACACAGAGAATATGGTAAGAAACCATGAACAAAACCTCAGAGAATTGTGGGATAACATGAAAAGGCCAAATTTAAGATTTATCAGGATAGAGGAAGCACATTGGTATAAACCAAAGGAACACACAATCTTTTCAATGAAAGAATATCAGAAAATTTCCCAAGTTTGAAGAATAAAATGGAAAATCAAATACAAGAGGCTTACAGGACACCAAATATACAAAATTACAACAAATCCACACCAAGGCACATTATAATAAAAATGCCCAGCATACAGAATAAGGATAAAATTTTAAAAGCACCAAGAGAAAAGTATCAGATTACATACAGGGGGAAACCAATTTGGATCTCAGCAGATTTCTCAAAGCCAGGAGGTCCTGGAACAACATATACCAAGCTCTGAAAGAACATGAATGCCACCCAAAAATATTATAGCCAGCAAAACTAACCTTCAGATTTGATGATGAAATAAAAACCTTCCATGATAAACAAAAGCTAAAAGAATTTACAAATAGAGAGCCTGCACTACACATTCTCTGCAAAATATTCTATGAGGAGGAAATGAAAAACAATAATGTAAATCATTAAAGGAAAAAGCCAATGAAAGGAGAGACCAAGTCAAGTTAAAAACCAAAAATAAAACAAAATGGCTGGGAATACAAATCATATCTCAATAATAACTCTGAATGCTAATGGCCTAAACTCATCAATCAAAAGACATAGACTGGTATATTAGATTTTAAAAAAATAATAATAATAAGCTGCCTTCAAGAGACTCAACTCATAGGAAAAGATATCCACAGACTGAAGGTGAAAGGTTTGGAAAAACCATACCACTCACATGGACTGTGTAAACAAGCAGGGGTTTCCATCCTCAGATAAAGTGGACTTCAAACCAAAGTTAGTCAGAAGGGATAAAGAAAGACATTTCATAGTGCTTAAGGGAACCACACATCTACTAGACATAAGAATCATAAATAAGACCCAAACAATGGAGCATCTACATACATCAAACAAGCCCTTCTCAATTTCAAGAATTGAATAGACCACAACACAATAATAATAGGTGACTTTGACACACCTCTCTCACTACTGGATTGATATTCCATACAAAAACTGAACAAAGAAACTATAGAATTCAATAATACAATCAATAATTTAGACTCAACAGACATATATAAACTATCTCATCCATCAACAAGTGAATACACTTTTTTTCCTCAGCAGAACACGAATTCTTCTCTAAAATAGACCATAAGTTATGCCACAAAGCAACTCTTAGCAAATACAAAAAAAAAAAAAAAAAAAACGATACTACCCCACATTCTATCAGATCATAATATAATGAAATTAGAAATTGATGGTAAAATTTAAAAAAAAAAGAAGCTACTCCAACACCTGGAAACTAAATAATATGCTATTGAATGAACAATGGATAGCAGAAGATATCAGGGAGGAGATAAAAAAAAATTCTTAGAGGTATATGAGAACACTGACACAATATATCAGAATCTCTGGGACACTATGAAGGCAATGCTAAGAGGAAAGTTCATTGCATTGAGCTCATTCACTAAAAGAATAAAAAGTCAACCAAAAAATGACATAATACTACATCTCAAGTAGTAGTAGACAGGAAGTAATTAAAATCAGAGCTGATAACAATGAAATTGAAACAAAAGACACAATTCCAAATATTGACAAAACAAAAAGTTGGTTCTTTGAAAAAATAAATAAATTGATAAACCCTTAGCCATGCTAACAAAGAGGAGAGAGAAAACTCAAATTACTAAAATTTGTGATGAAAAAGGAAACATCATGATGGACACTATTGAAATACAGAAGATAATTAGAAACTATTTAAAAAATTTACAATCTAATAAAATAGAAAATTTCAAAGACATTGACAATTTTCTAGAGACTACAAACTACCCAAACTGAGTCAGGAGGAACACACAATTTAAACAGATCAATTTCAAGGAATGAAATAGAAGAAGTCATCAAAAGCCTACCAACCAAGTAAAGCCCAGGACCAGTCGAATTCTCAGCAGAGTTCTATAAGACCTTCAAAGAAGGACTGACACCAATACTCCTCAAACTTTTACATGAAATAGAAAAGGAGGGACCCCTTCCAAATACTTCTACCCAAAATAGTCTTTGAAACTAGCCAGAGCAATCAGACAGATGAAAGAAATCAAAGGAATTTGAATAGGAAAAGACGAACTCAAACTATCACTATTTGCCTATGACATGATTCTATATTTAGAGGATGCCAAAAATTCCACCAGAAAACTTCTAGAACTAATAAATGAATTCAGTAAAGTAGTAGGTCACAAAAACACCCATAAATCTAATGCATTTCTATGCATCAGTGATGAATCCTCTGAAAGAGAAATTAGGTAAACCCATTCACAGTAACCTCAAAAAAATAAAAATAAAAATACTTGGGAATCAACCTAACCAAAGAAGTAAAAGACTTCTATAATGAAAACTACAGAACACTAAAGAAATAAGTTAAAGAAGACCATAAAAGGGTCAAAAGCATACATTTGAGAAAGATAGCTGCTTCAACAAATGGTGCTGGGAAAACTGGAATCTATATGTAGAAAAGTGAAATTAAACCCCTACCTCTCACCCTGCACAAAAATCAACTCAAAGTGGATCAAGGACCTAGAATTAGACTAAAGACCCTGAACCTAATAGAAGAAAAAGTAGGCCCAAATCTTCATCATGTTGGCTTAGGACCTGATTTCCTAAACGAGAATCCTAAAGCACAAGAAATAACATTAAGAATAAATTAATGATAAATTCAAACGGAAAAGCTGCTTCTCAGAAAGGAAACAATCAATATCATGAAGAGAGAGTCTACAGAATGGAAGAAAATCTTTACCACAAGCACATCAGATAGAACACTAATCTCCAGGATATATAAAGAACTCAAAAATTTAACACCAAAAACAAATAACCTAATCAATAAATGGGCTAAGGAACTAAACAGACACTTCACAGAAGAAGAAATGCAATCGATTAACAAATATATGATTAAATGTCCAACACATCTAGCAATTGAAGAAATGCAGATCAAAACTAAAATTTCATCTTGCTCCAGTCAGAAGGGCATTTATGAAGAATACAAGTAACAATAAATGTTGGTGAGGATGTGGGGGGAAAAGGTACACTCATACATTGCTGGTGGGACTGCAAATTGGTGCAACCACTCTGGAAAGCATTATGGAGATTCCTTAGAAAACTTGGACTGGAATCACCATTTGACCCAACTATCTCACTTCTCGGTTTATACACAAAGGACTTAAAATCAGCAGTAACGCAGTCACATTGATGTTTATACAGTTCAGTTCACAATAGCTAAACTGTGGAACCAATCTAGATGCCCTTCAATAAATTAATGAATAAAGAAACTGTAGTATATATACACAAAGGAATATTACTCAACTTTAAAGAAGAATGAAATTATGGTATTTGCAAGTAAATGAAGGGAGTTGGAGAAGATCATGCTAAGCGAATTAAGGCAATTCCCCAAAATCAAAGGCCAAATGTTTGGTTTTTGTTTTTTGATATGTGGATACTGATCTATAATGCGGTGGGGGGCAGTGCCAAGGGAAGAATTTAGGAACTTTGAATTGGGCAGAAGGGAGTAAGGGGAGAGGATGGGGTATGGAGGTAGGAAAGATGGTGAAATGAGATGAATGTTGTTACATGAACATTATGTACATTAGCACAAATGGTGTGACTCTGTTTTGGGTACAACCAGAGAAATAAAAAGTTGAGCTCCTTTTGTATATAGTAAGTTGAAATGCATTCTGCTGCCATGTATAACTAATTAGAACAAATAATTTTTTAAAACTATCTTTTAAGATTAAAGGTAAAAGAAAGACATTTTCAGAGGGTAAAGTCCTAGATTTCACCACACCAATAATTCATTAAATGTTAGTGGACTGAACACTCCCAATTAAAAGGCAGAGATAATTAGAAGAATAAGAAAACAAGAATCAACCATATATTGTGTATGATACACTTTGAATATAAAGAATCCATTGAAAGTAAAACACACATACCACAAAAATAGTAAACATAGAATGGCCAGGGTACATGAAACAAAAATAGGAAGATTAAAAAGAAAAAGCAATTCTATTACCATAGCTAGAGATATTAACACTCTCTGGTAGAGTAGGTAGACAAAAACATCAGTAAAGAGATGATTTAAACCACACTATTAACTACCTTGATCTAAGTTATAAAACACTAGATTCATCTTCTTCATAAAATACATTAACTTCAAAACTTCGTAGTGTGCTCACCAAGAGAAATCATATGCTGAGAAATTTTTTAAAATTCCAATATCAGTGGTTGGTGGCAATGCCTGGATGAGCAAATTTATTCAGGTAGATCTGTTTTCTGAAAATTCACTATGACTTGATCTCTGTCTAGAAAATTACAAAGGAAGATGTATTGATCTGTTTTCTGTTGGTATAACAGAATATCTAAGGTTAGATAGTTTAAAAGAAAGGAAGTTTATTCAGCTGAAAATTCAAGACCATGGTACTAGCATTATCCTGGCTCTGGTGAAGATCTCATGGCAGATGGTATCTGTGAAAGGGAGAGCTCACAATGTGAGACAGGAAGCTAGAGTGAGACTGGGTCCCACAAGAACTATGTTAATTACCTCCAAGAATATTCTCCCAAAGACACAGAAACCTCTTATTAGGTTCCATCTCTTAAAGGTCCTACTACCTCTCAACACTGACACCCTGGGAACCAAGCTCCTGGAACTCTTGGAGGACACGCTCATCCAAATTTAAATCATAGCAGAAACTGAAGACAGGTAGGTCTTCCTTCAAAGTCTTCACAATAAAATGGGATTGGTCTAATATGAGGGTGGAGACATGATGCCAGGGACCAAAAACTGAACCTGCTTAGTCCACAGGAGCTTTGTTCAAGGACGCATGCAGTATGTATGGAAAAAAAAAAAAAAAAAACTTTTAAAAACACATTAAAATTTATCATCAAGCCATTTTTAAAGTCAGAAACTATAGATAGATTCGTTTACTCTTCCAGAAAAAAAGAGAGAGAGCTTAATCCCATTTATTGTAAAGGCTTAGGGTCTGAGTCTGGGTAACTCATGAGAACTGGCTTCCCTTTTCTTAATACCATCTATCCTCTAGGACAATGTGATCCAAGAGAAATACAACACATGTAATTTTAAATTTTGAAGTAGCTACATTGAAAGATATTTAAAAACCAGGAGAAATTAATTTTAGCAATATATAACATTTAACCTAGTATATAAAAGATAATTGAACTATAGCTCATATTTGATAATTTTTATTCAGGCTTAATGAAATGTATGTTTCACACATACAATGTATCTCAATTTAAACTAACCACTTTCAAGTGCTCCAAGGCCACTTGTGGCCAGTACCCACCCTATTGGACACCACAACTACAGTTAAGGAGGAGAAAGAAAACATTTGTCTTCTACCCTACCAGAAGCTACCTTTGAGCAAACCCAAACCCTCTTCATCCCCCTACAGTACAGATGTTGTCAATTTTCCCAAGAAGTGCAGGTAAGGAGAATAGTCCTGGATCAACCCAGAGTTGTACAGTCTTCACATTGCCTTAGAGTGCCTCTCCTTAATCATTGCTGTGTTATCACCCTGTCAGGAACCCTTGTATCCAAACTGCAGGGATAGGACAATTAAAAATATAGTATATAAAAATTTTTACAAAGCAATGTAGTTATAAAGAGCACAACTTTTATACTAAACAAACCTAGGTTTGGATACTGGATCTGCCATTGACAAGCTTTAGGACCTTAAACAAGGGATCTTATCTCTCTGAGTCTTATTAAAATGGGACTAAAATGATTATTTTGTAGGATTATTGTGAATACAAATTTTAATTGTGCATATAGAATTGCACAAATTTTACCATACACAGTTATACAATTACATGTCTTTCTCACAACAACCTTAAAAACATCCTGCATATATATCATGCTTGCATAAAATGCACGGCAGAATGCACAGCACACAGCCACCCCCTGTTTGCTGTTGTTGTTGCTGCTGCTGCTGCTGTTTTCAGTGCTCAGAGAGAAGAATTCGTTAACCAAGCACACTCCATAAAATGCATAACCTGGGGAATTTTTCATGAACATTTTCTGACAGTGATACTAGTATAGCTGCCATGGAAAGAAAATTTAGCAGAATAACATTTCCAATGATGACTTCAAAAATCATGTCCTAATAAAAACAAATGTGTACACTTAGACACAGTTTATGTTAAAAATCTACCATTTTAAACTTAGTGTCAGACAGTTCTTTCAATTATGCAAAACTTTTAATTTCTCTTTATAATTTTAAAAGTAGTTGTCATAGTAACTTCTGAGCAGTGCTCCAAATGGTACTAAAGAGACGTGCAAACATTTCCAAAGAATTTTTCAATATGTTGCAAAAACATTATACAATATTTAGCAGAAATGCTGTAAGTGATACTGAAGGAAAATCCTCCATGGAGAAATAAAATTGTACTTAGCCAGGAATTTTAAATAGGAAGGAGATAGATTGGCAGACAGATACACACACACACACACACACACACACACACACACACACCTATGTACACATATACTTACATACACACATACACATATTCTTAGGAGCATGGGGGGGGAGAAGTCATTGTTAACAAATCATTCTTAAAAAATAAATGAATTATTAGAATCAAGCAGTAATCAACTCAATAAATCAGAGAGAAATAATGAAATGGAGCCGACAGAATGAGACTAGGAACAATTTCTTCTGTGTTGTCGGATTAGTACTTGCTCAGCTATTTCCATCTGGTGATTATAACACTGAGTTCTTGTGGTTTTTTATTTTTTATAACAAAACATTTGCTCTGGGGAAAGGTTGAACCCCTATGGCCTGGGTGCTGAGGCAAGGTTGAACAGACTGGAAGCAACTGTTCATAAATTAGGTTCAGATTATGGTGAGAAGCAGGCCAGAATTTCAGTACTTTGTTGATCAAAGTAACCCATGATTTGGTGGGATATTTATTAAGCTTGTTTTAGTCCATTTTTGTGCTGCCCAAACCAAATACCTGAGTCTGGCAGGGCAAGGTGATACATTCCTATAATCCCAGGAACTCAACTTAGGAGGCTGAAACAAGAGGATTGCAAGCTCAAGACCAGTCTTGGCAACTTAGTGAGGCCCTAAGCAACTTAGCAAGACCCTGTCTCGGAATTAATAAAAACAGCTGGGGATGTGGCTCAGTAGAAGAGCGCCTCTGAGTTTAATCCCCAATGCAAAATCAAACAAACCAACCAACCAAACCAAAAAACCTGTGTCTGGGTAATTTATGAAGAACAGAAAATTATCTTTTACAGTTATGGAGGTCAGGAATTCCAAGATCAAGATGTCAGGATCTGATAAGTTTCTTCTTGCTGTGTCTTCATGTACAGAAGGTAGAAGATCAAGACAGAACCAGCCAAGTGCCGCAAGCCTTTTTTAAAGCAGCATTAACCCATCCACAGGGTGGAGCCCTCTTGACCTACCCTTCTCCCCAAAGGCCCTACCACCCAACGGTGTTGGCACTAGGGATTAAGTTTCTATCGCATGAATTTGGGGACCATGTTCAGACCATAACAAAGCTACTAACTTATGAGAAGCCTTGGCATTTCTGATATTTCTATAGCTTGTAACATACTATGTTCATCATGATTCTCCAGGAGTGAAAGAAGGTATTGTTTCCCAAACTTATGAGACTATAGTGTCCACATTTCTCAGAGCAATTTAAAAAGCTGACTGATATTCAGTGGATCCATCTTGAGGATTTATAGCTACATTCAGAAAAACAGATACAGCCTAGGGTCTGTCTCTTATAACTGCTTCCCACTTGCCTCTCCAGGACCTTTTCCATCAGTACGCATCAGAAAAAGCACTAAGGTGAATTATATATAAACTTATTATACACAGTTTCCATTTTCTTCCAAGAAAATATTTTCTTTTCCTAAAATCCAGCTACTATGCTTATTATGACATACTTGTCATCTAATGTCGTATAAAATTTACCTTAAGCTTCAGCAGCTTAAAATAATAGACATTAACTATCTCACAGTTTTTGTGGGTTGGAAATCTGGGTACAGCTTAGTTGAGTGTTATGACTCAGTTTCTTTCATGATGAGCTGCTAAAGTATCAGCCAAAGCTACAGTCTCAGCCGAATGATCATCTGGAGAGAGGCAACCTATGCCCAAGCTCATTTGCACTGTTCTTGGTAAACTCTGGTCATTCACCAAATGAACCCTCCACAGGGGTGTCTAAACAGAGCAGCTGGCTTCCCCCACTGCAAGTAACTGAAGAGACTGTAAAAGAGAGAAAGCTTCTGCCATATTCTATTCATTAGAAGCAGCAATAAGTCCAGTCACACTCAGATGAGATTACCTAGGGGTCCCCTGGAGGTGGAGATCACTGGAGCCCACTCAGAGTGCCTAACACATATGTGCTAGAATGTCAGCATTTTTTTGGTCAAAGTAACCCATGATTTGGTGAGATACTTAACCTTTTAAAGTTTGTCTTACTCTATTCTGTGCTGACAAAACAGAATACCTGTGTCTAGGCAATTTATAAGAGACAGAAATTTATTTCTTACAGTTATGGAGGCAACATGCCAATGCTTTTATATTAATGCTACCTTTTAGTCGGGATCTAATTGTCTCAAGATCCCTATTTACACTGTGTGTACATCTCTGAACCTCATGATGACTCTACATGACAAAATTCTTATCTCTGCTTCTTAGAAAAGGAAATGAAGACCTGAGAGTTTAAGTAACTCTCTAATGATCTCATAACTACAAGTAATAGGCAAAATTTGAAATAAACTCTCTGATTAGTACATGACTCTTTCAACAATGTCACCACTACTTGGGGTATCCACACCACTGAATGCTTTACTGTAAAGGTAGAATAGAATTTGTACTTGTCGAATGCTGCAGTGTCAATCAAATCATAAAACTGAAAGTAACATAAAACGTTAAAAAAGTTTTTCTATTATTCTGTTCGCTGAAAATCTTGCCTTAAGATGAAAATTCATTATTGATGGTATTTTAATAAAGAGAGATTTAAATGATCATTCCTAAATAATATAAGGTAAATCCAAATTTTTGAAGTATAATACTCTAAATAGAGAAAATTTTAATTATCAGAACATGACATGATAGGTGGAGGGAAATGGTTTTGCAACAAATCCATGCATGAAACTTTAGGAAGCACGTAGTACATAGAACAGTGCATGATCAGAATTCCTATCAAATTCTTTGTCAGACAACCAAGTTCAATTTTCACTGGAATCAGTGTATAGCAGAAAAGTAGCATTTGTCCTATTAGCTTTTCTCTGTACTATGTCTGATTGAAAAGAATGGATACAAACAAATACTCTCCATGAACAGAGAGTGAGTTGAAAGCACCAGAAAAATGTGTTGTTCTATCATCACAATTGGATTTCACCAGGGCTGAAATCACATTCCAGAATGATGAGATCAGTGATGGCAGAGAAATAACTTGTCTCCTAGCTTTTCAGATTGCAGGTATGCTCTGCAAATCTAAATTAGCTCGGAATGTTCTTAAACAAACAATAGTTTGGGTAGCAGAGGGTTGAAGAGGCAGAGCACAGATGATCTTTAGGGCACTGAAAATACTGTATACTGTAATGGTGTATGCATGTCAATAAACATTTGCCCAAACCCATGGAATGCACAACACTGGTAATGAATCATAGTGTAAGATCTCACCTTTGGGTATGTAAACTCATCACTTGTTACAAATGTTTCACTCTGAGGGATCCAAGATGGCTGACTAGAGGGAGGCTGCATTCCTCGTCACTCCATAACTCCGGTTTTAAGCAGAGGATATCTGTTTCTCAGTGAGGCAGTTTTTGCTGCTTATCAATTCCCTGCTATTTACCCAGTTTGCCTGCTGTGATCACCTGCAGTCTGCCAGCATATCGACGCCTTTTTTGAGTGCAGATTGCTCACTGTCAGACGCCTATCATCCACCATTTGCCTGCCTTTCGCCTGTCTATCGCCTGCCTTACACTTATCCATCACCCAACGCATGAGGTTCACCTCCTGATCGTCCGACAATAGTCAGCAAACTGATCACCGACCGCCAGTGGAGCACCAGCTGCCTGTTGTTGCCTGGAAGGTCACTGTTACAGTACCTGCAGGTTTGATTACATGTGGCTGGTGCCATTTTGAGACAACAGCCAGGCCCCATAGGACCCCTGGCCAGGCTGACTGAGCCCCGTCTCCAGGATCCCTCAGCCCGACCAATCACTCCCTGCCTCTAGGGCCCTCACATCAACTTACTGCTATCTGCCACCAGGACCCCCATACCAACTATCTGTGCCCTATCACCGGGACCCCAGACCGACTGATTGCACCTGGCCTCCAGGATCCCGCAACCACACCAAAGACACCCAACCTCCAGGACCCCTGCCTGACCAACCACACCCCGCCTTTAGAACCTCCAGCTGACCATGTCCACACCCTGAGCTGCAGCTCCCCATTTGCCAACACATTTGGAAGCCATAGCGACCATCTTGGATAATCCTGGAAGCCTTAGCTCTGCTCTTCGGGTGGGGCAAATCACATCCTGAGACACCTGCTGGAGGCTTGAAGCTCATTGTCAGGTACCTCTCATACATCAGGCTACTGAAGACTGGGAGGTTTCATTACTATATGACTGTTATAATGTAGATTTTCTTTTTTCTCCTTATTGAAAAAGTTAAAGTTTTTATTTTTTTACTTTTCTTGCTCTCTTTTCCTTTTGTTTACCTGTTCCCTCAGAGTCTCTTTCTCCCTTTTTTGCATGCTAACATCCAATTTCTTTTGATTACATTATCACACTTTCTATTATCTAGAACTTCTGTATATTCTCTTCTTATACCATTAACGGCTACATTCTACACCCCTCTGCATCCTCTTTGTCCTCCATTAGAAACTGCAGACCTTATTGCAAATCTGTTTGTTTTAATGAAGATAATATTTGAACCCATTCTGTTTATTATGACAATTTTATTATTGTCCTCATAGGGGCTATTTGGTCTAGGATTGCATAGTGTCTGATTTGGGCACTGCTAATATTGATCTCCCCTTAAAGAAAGGGTTTTGGACACCTATAGGGCCACTGTAAGCCTATGAGGGGAAATATGCAATACCCTGGATCTGCAGTGCTAGAGGGGAAGATACGTGAACAACATGAAAACACAAGGGAAGAAAATGATCCAAACAAATCTAGATTCTATAGTAATAGAATCCAATGACAGTATGTTAGAAGAAATGTCAGAAAAGGACTTCAGAGTATACATGATTAAGATGATTCATGAAGCAAAGGATGAAATAAGAGAGCAAATGCAGGCAATGAATGATAATACCAATAAGCTGAAAGAGCAACAAAGGAGAAAGAAAACTCAAATTACTAAAATTAGTGTAAAAAAGGAAATATCACAACAGATACCACTGAGATACAGAACATAATGAGAATCTACTTTGAAAATCTGTATTCCAACAAAACAGAAACTACCGAAGACATTGACAAATTTCTAGAGACATATGCTCCTCCCAAACTGAACCAGGAGGACATAACAATTTAAACAGATCAATATCAAGCAATGAAATAGAAGAAGCCATTAAAAATCTGCCATCCAATAAAAGCCCAGGACCAGACGGATTCTCAGCCGAGTTCTACAAGACCTTCAAAGAAGAACTCATTTCAATACTTCTCAAAGTATTCCAGGAAATAGAAAAGGAGGGTACCCTACCAAACTCATTCTATGAAGCTAATATCACCCTCATACCCAAACCAGGCAAAGACACATCAAGGAAAGAAAATTTTAGACCAATATCCTTGATGAATATAGATGCAAAGATCCTTAATAAAATATTGGCAAACTGTATCCAAAAACATATTAAGAAAATTGTGCACCATGATCAAGTGGGGTTCATCCCTGCAATGCAAGGATGGTTTAACATCCATAAATCAATAAACGTAATCCATCATGTCAATAGACTTAAGGATAAAAATCATATGGTTATTTCAATTGATGCAGAAAAAGCGTTCAACAAAATACAACACCCCTTCATGCTCAAAACACTAGAAAAAATAGGGTTAGTAGAAACTTACCTGAACATTGTAAAGGCTATGCTAAGCCCATGGCCAACATCATTCTTAATGGAGAAAAACTGAAACCATTCCCTTTAAAAAAGGGAACAAGACAGGGATTTCCTTTTTCAACACTTCTATTCAAAATTGTCCTCAAAACTCTAGCCAGAGCAATTAGACAGACTAAAGAAATTAAAGGGATATGAATAGGAAAAGAGAAACTTAAGCTGTCACTTTTTGCTGATGACATGATTCTATAATTACAGGATCCAAAAAACTCCTCCAGAAACTTCTAGACCTCATCAGTGAATTCAGCAAAATAGCAGGCTATAAAATCAACACGCATAAATCTAAACATTTTTTTACGCAAGCAGTGAAACATCTGAATGAGAAATGAGGAAAACAACTCCATTTGCAATAGCCTCAAAATAAATAAATAAATATATAAATAAAAAACTTGGGAATCAATCTAACCAAAGAGGTAAAAGATGTCTACAATGAAAACTACAAAACATTGAAGAAAGAAATTGAGGAAGACCTTAGAATATGGAAACATCTCCCATGTTCTTGGATAGGAAGAATTAATATTGTCAAAATGGCCATACTACCAAAAGTGCTATACAGATTCAATGCAATTCCAATTAAAATCCCAATGATGTACCTTACAGAATTAGAGCAAGCAATCATGAAATTCATCTGGAAGAATAAGAAGCCCAGAATAGCTTTAGCAATCCTTAGCAGGAAGAGTGAAACAGGGGGTATGGCAATACCAGTACCTCAACTATACTACAAAGCAATAGTAACAAAAACGGCATGGTATTGGCACCAAAATAGACAGGTAGATTAATGGTACAGAATAGAGGACATGGACACAAACTAAATAAATACAATTTTCTTATACTAAACAAAGGGGCCAAAAATATGCAATGGAGAGAAGATAGCCTCTTCAACAAATGGTGCTGGGAAAACTGGAAATCCATATGCAACAGAATGAAACTAAACCCCTATCTCTCACCCTGCACAAAAATCAACTCACAATGGATCAAGAACCTTGAAATCAGACGAGAGACTTTGCATCTTATAGAAGAAAAAGTAGGTCCAAACCTTCAACTTGTTGGCTTAAGATCAGACTTCCTTAACAGGACTCCCATAGCACAAGAAATAAAAGTAAGAATCAATCACTGGGACAGATTCAAACTAAATAGCTTTCTCTCAGCAAAGGAAACTATCAGCAATATGAAGAGAGAGCCTACGGAGTATGAGAAAATCTTTGCCACTCATGCCTCAGATAGAGCACTAATTTCCAGAATCTATAAAGAACTCAAAAAACTCTACACCAAGAATACAAATAACCCAATCAACAAATGGGCTAAGGATATGAACAGACACTTCACAGAAGATCTATAAGCAATCAACAAACATATGAAAAAATGTTCACCATCTCTAGTAATAAGAGAAATGCAAATCAAACTACACTAAGATTCCATCTCACCCCAATTAGAATGGCGATTATCAAGAATACAAGCAACAGGTGTTGGAGAGGATGTGGCGAAAAAGGTACACTCATACATTGCTGGTGGGGCTGCAAATAAGTGCAGCCACTCTGGAAAGCAGTGTGGAGATTCCTTAGAAAACTTGGAATGGACCCACCATTTGACCCAGCTATCCCACTCCTTGGCCTATACCCAAAGGACTTAAAATCAGCATACTACAGAGATACAGCCGCATCAATGTTTATAGCTGCTCAATTCACCATAGCTAGATTGTGGAACCAACCTAGAAGTCCTTCAATTGATGAATGGATAAAGAAACTGTGGTATATATATATACAGTGGAATATTACTCAGCTACAAAGAATAATAAAATTATGGCATTTGCAGGCAAATGGATGAAGTTGGAGAATATCTTGCTAAGTGAGATAAGCCAATCTCAAAATCTGAAAGGCGAATGATCTCGCTGATAAGTGGATGATGACACATTATGCGGGGTGGGAGGGGGGCAAGAATGGAGGAAGGAGGGACTGTATAGAGGGAAAAGAGGGTTGGGAGGGGTGGGGGGGGAGGAAAAAATAACAGAATGAATGAAACATCATTACCCTATGTAAATTTATGATTACACAAATGATATGCTGTTACTCCATGTACAGACAGAAACAACATGTATCCCATTTGCTTACAATAAAAACAAATTAAAAAAAAATGTTCCACTCTGGGGAGTGCAGGACTGTTGAGAGTGGGGGAGATTATGCATGTGTTAGGGAAGGAGTAATATGGAAAATTCTTTGTACCTTCCTGTCTGCTTTGCTGTGAATATAAAGCAGCTCTGAAAAAAAGTTTTTCAAAGGTAGTTTTTTTAAAAAGTCATATATGTCATGTACATATATGACTGCATGACTGATGTGATCCTACAACATGTACAATCAGAAAAATGAGAAGTTATATTCCATTTATATGTGATTTCTCAAAATGCATAAGTGTATTCTACTATCATGTATAACTAATTAGAACAAATAAAACAATAATAATAATAATGCAAATAAAGAAGACAATGTGTCAGGAGTTTAGGTTTTTTTAATCTAAGTTCATTTTAAAAAATCTAGATCTGACATAATTGATATTCTTGTCTCAATTGTAATTCCTTGTTGTAAAATTTACTAGATGCTATAAAAGACAAACTCAAGGATTGGAAAAGACCAAAGTAAATCTAGCAAACAGGTTAATTTGGCCTTCATTACCTTTTACCCATTTCCTCATCACTCCTGTTCTTGTCTTTTATTTATTTATTTATTTATTTATTTATTTATTTATTTTGCGGTGCTGGGGATTGAACCCAGGGCCTTATGCTCGCAAGGCAAGCATTCTACCAACTGAGCTATATCCCCAGCCCTGTTCTTGCCTTTTACCCACACATTCTTTTTTTTTTTTTTTTTTTTTGATCAGATTGCTTTATTTTATTTTTTAATTTTTCAATTTTTTTAAAGTTTGTTCTTTTCATATATACATGACAGTAGAGTGTATTTTGACATAATATGCTAACATGGAGTATAACTTGTTCTAATTAGGATCCCATTCTTGTGGTTGTACATAATGTGGAGTTTCACTGGGTGTAACTGGTGGTGAACATAGCAAAATTACATTGATTCATTCTACTGTCTTTGCTATTCTATTCCCTCCCCTTCTGTCATCCCCCTTTGTCTAATCATATGAACTTCTATTCTTCCCTCAACCTCCCCCTCATAGTGTGTTAGCATCCACATACCAGATATTACAAATGATGCCCCAAGAGATTATAGTATGTTCTTAGCTACTTTCCACATTCAGAAAAGACTGACTATACTGAGATCCATTCTGTCAGACTTACTCTTACCCAGGTCATTAAGAAACACCTTAAAGCAAAGACATTCTCAGCTGATATAATAGCAGAATATTCTTCCTCTTTTAGTACCAGCACAACCTCTTATAGATAGACCTCAGTCATTTAATAATAGACTAAAATTACATGTAGGTAAATTAGAGTAACCTATCCAAAATATTCTCCTTGAAGTTCTTGGAGAGAAGCCAATAACTGATTCTAAAATTTGTATCTGAGACTGAGTGCCCAGGCAAGGCAGTAAGAGGGAAAGAGGAGAAGGTCACTGGAGTCAAGTTTATGATCAGAATTTAAAATCAGTCTTAGTATTGCCCGTTCTGCTACAATGTAAATTATTTTCATAGATATCACCTAGACAGCAGCAGATTTATTAAGAATTATAAAATCATTGTTTCATTGGGGGAAAAAAACTAAAAATTTAAGGAAATATTAATTTTCATTGATAATGTGATTTTTCCTGGGATGGTTTTTGAAAATGATGTTTTTGAGAATATAAAGTTATATTGTTATTCCAAGTGAGGGCTAATAATGTTTTGATGAAATTTGACTTGAATAGACCAAATTAACATTAAAAATCTGGAATAGTATATAACATTGGCAAAATGTATTGTTTTTTTAAAATATCAAAGTAAGCTGCATCACAGAACTCAGCTTCTGATACCAACTGAACAATCCCAAAGAGCAGCCACTCAGGACAAGGCAGCTCTCTTGTGTCACAAAAAAGGCATCACCATGCCTCCACTAAGCATTCAGCTTAGGTCTTAAAAATGCTATCTTTTCTGCTGGATTGAGATAAGCCCCCCTAAAATCCCCATATCATCCTTGGAAATGATCCCTCTTATGGGGAGACACAGAGGTTCCTTCCTTTCCAGAAGTGGTGAGCATTTAAGAACTTTATAAAGCTTAATGGGGCAATAAAAGTGAGAGATGTTGGTGACTGCGGGTCTCAGTAAGACAAGCTTCCCTACCCTTGAGAGGCACCCCCCCCCCCAAGGAAGGAAGAGGAGGACAGCTTTCCGTCTACGTGGGCAGGAGACTGACCTATTTCCAAACAGCACCCAGTATCAAGGTAGAAGGGCAGTGGCTAGGGTGGGAAGATTCGAGAACTAAAAGCCATGACCTCAAAAACCAAAATAAGCCAAGTTCCTGAGAGTGCAGGGAGCTGAGGGACTTCAATCATCTCGCCTCAAAGATCTCTGACCTCCTGACCTGACAGGGTAGGACAGACTACCCCACTGTGACAGTGTGGGGATCCAGAAGAATAGCAGCATCCTGATGAAGAGATTTCAGACCTTCCCCCTCCACACCACAATTAGGTGTGGCATTTGGCAAATCAAACCTCATGGATTTAGTAAGTTTTCTAGGTTTTTTGACCATTCAAAGGCAGTATATATACACAAAAAGAGGGATAAGAGATCCGATGCCAAACTGTTGTTATCAAAGCTTTAGTTTAATTTCATTTGCAACATAAGAGATATGACTGCATTTGAAGCATTTGATACTATTATAGCTATAACCGTTGTTTGTATCGGAATTTTTCTACCTGTAATGTATTCTTTACTGCAGTCACTTGATAGGTTGACACATTTCACATGCAAAGCATGTTTCCTAATTTGTTTATCACATTCGAGCTCATATGCATTATTAAAATGCCTGCCAATGTCCTCCAGTCAAATACCATCAAGAAAACACTTGTCATTAAACAAGTTGGGTTTATTGCTTATTGTGGTGAGAGAAACTTACACCATTGAATAATGGGGCTTCTCAAGAAAAATTTGCTATACAATTTGGGGTTATGTGACTTAGGGAAGATTTAAAGAAGTGGGACTTTAGATTAATGCTCTCAGGAAGTGGTGATCATTTTAATCACTTAATCTTATCCGGAAACAGGGAGGATTAGACCAAGGCAAAACTGTAAATAATTAAAAAAAAAAAAAAAAAGTCACTGTCCTTTATTTTAGTCAAGATAGAGGACTATTTGGTCCTTTCTGTTGTTTGGATAATGTACTTATTTTGCTCTGTGTTCAAACATGATGGTCTTGTTTTTGTCTTGATTCATCATGTTCACAGTAGCTTTGCCTGTTGTTGATGTTTTGTGAAATTGTTCCTGTTTAACAGAATACCAAAGCCCAACTGTAAGTGCAGGGTGGCTCACAGCAACACCTAGGCCTAGATAACAGTACCTGGCCAGCTCCTGGATGTTGGGAGCTGCTTTTCTTTTTCTCACATCTGTACAAACAATGTATCAACATGTAATTCAAAATACAAGAAGTAGGTCATATATCGTAGAAAAATCAATAATCAGAATGAGCAATGAGATGGCTACAGACACCAAAGAGGAGTTGGTCAAAAATAAGAGAAGGGCATTATAGCTTGAATTATATTCACCCCAAACAATAAGTTGAAGTTTTAACATCGAGCTTAATATATGACTTTATTTGAATATAGAGCCACTAAAGATGTAATTAAGTTAAAATAAGGTCAGACTGGAGTAGGATGGACCCTCATCCAACAGAACTAGTATCTCATAAGAAGACAACATGTAAAGATTTCAAACTTCTAGCCTGCAAAACTATAAGACAAAAGAAAATTCTTATGTCTTAAGTTGTCCTATCTATAGCACATTGTTACAGCATCCATGAGAAACTAATACAGAGACTGGAATAACTCCTGATGATAATATGGTGCTTCATAGGATTGAGACGCTCTACTGAGTGAGGGTGAGTCTCATTGGGCTAAAGAATAAGAATTAGTAGTGATCCAATTTTAAAATTTTGGAAACAGCATTTGGGTGCTATTGTAAAGACAATCTTAGGTGGCAATTCCTTTCCTAGGTTCTTGTGAATCATTGTCTTTAAGGGAGTGCCTGATGAGGAGGGCCAGGCTTAAGAGAGGTTCACATACTTGAATGACCTGAGACAGAGAGCAGTAGAGGCAGAACTGGGAGTGTAGCCTTTCAGCCTCTCCCTCTCTTGCCCACTCCCCCTCCGCCTCCTTTTCTCCCCGATTGGCTCTCTAACCTCCTCTGCATGAACACTGTACTTACATCTAAATCCCCCAAGTCTTCCAGGCACTGACAGAGGAAACATTAGCAACCCTACCTGAGTTAAATGTCTCTACTTCAATTTAATCTCAGCATGGGTCCCATGTTACTTTTCCATGGTTCCTGCCTCTTTTTTTAATTTACACTTTGCTTTAGCATACCACGGCCAGTGTCTGCTTTATGACTGAAGTGACTAAAGTACATTGGAACCTAGTAAAGTAGCTAATACATATAAGCCCTCTATAATAGCAGCTTTTAAAAAGAGCAGGTTTTATGATGAACACATACATTGACAGTGTAAAAATGACAACTACAATAATAAGTGACAAGGTTAAAGTAATAAAATTACTTTATTAAAATATAATTTAGACTTGTTTCCTGATCAAAATCCAAGCTTCTATCCAACAGGCTGAAATTCCTGAATGGAATTTTCTATTGCCTTCAGTTGAGTCTGACTCAGAAACTACAACTTTTGGGTAGTATTCCAGTTTCCAGGCTTTGGTCTCCCTAAACTGTCCTTCCCCACAGTTAATTCCTGAATTTCCTATACTGAAAACAAGATGGTGGAACCAAAATAAATGACTCATCTGTCATTACATCAACATTCTGACAGAAAGATAATAAATATATATATTGAAAAGTTGGAACTCCAAGAATAATTGAAAGTTCACAGATTTAGAGGTTAATTATATGGCATAACTATCTTCAAGAGTTTGGGTTAAACTCATTATTGACTTTACGTCCTCTGTCTTGGTCTACCTTGAGAATACCTATTGGTCTTTCAAGAACCTGCCCAACCTCATCTCCTCTGTGTATACTTTCCCTGACTTCTCCAGATAGAAAGAATATTCCATTATCTTATTCCACTCATCATACAATATTTGTACTCTGCATATTTCATTAAGATTATTTCTTTATTAATATAACTCTGTTAGGAAGCTATAATTGCTTGTAGGAAGACACTACGGATTATACATCACAGCATCTTCAACATCCAACATGGAAGAATTTATTTGGTCCTTAATAATGTTTGTTGAATAGATAAATTTTCTTTGGTGCAGTACCTCTTTTAGTGACTTTAAGGCTAGCGGTTCTCTCACCTTATGAAAAAATAATACAGCTCTAATATTAGACAGGAGATTTGCAAATATTTTGTTTTACCAGAATAAATATTTTATAAATTAAACAACCATTTCCCCTTAAGATTTTGCCTTAGTGCACAATAAGATTAGTCTTATGTTGGTGACTGTTACTGATCGAATGACAACTGGCTAATCTAATCCAGTCTTTTAATTGATTAAAATAACTAGAGGGTGTGCAGAGTTGCTAAGGTAACAGCATCAGGCCACTTGGTGATCGATTCTTATTTAGTAATTGACCACTGTGGTGACTGACAAATCTAAATTGACAAACATAGAAATCAATTGATGATGTTGAGGGGTAGGAATGAAGTTATGAGATAAAGGTCATCTATTTTCTATGCTTGTCTCAGTCTGGAAGAACAAAATGTTTCACAATGGAAGCAACATAAGTTCATCACATACAAATGCAAATAGACAAGTACGTTCTGGACCTGTGTGGCTAAAGAAAAAATTAGTCTTTTACTAAACAATAGAAATTCCCAGAAAGATGGCAGACAAATATTAACTGTTGGTAATTTGTGTGATAAATTGAAATTAGTTTAATGCAATTCATCAAGGTAAATATTGTAAACATTGTAATTTCAAGCATACTTTTTTTTTTTTTTTTTTAAAAAGGAGTCTACTTCAATCATTTATGGTGGACATCCCCCTTAGTGTTGACTTCAACAATTCAGAATACTAGCTGCAGGGCTATAAAATTTGGATCTGCTGTGACAGAGTGAGTGATGTTTTAAGGGCAACTTCTGAAAAATAGCATCTCCTTGAGGATCTAACACAAAGTGATCTGTCATGCTACCAACAAATGCGTCTCTGCCTTTTGGATGATTTATATTGCAGTAGTATTTGGGATGAAAATATGATATCTATTTTATTGGGAGGCAAAACTATCTCTTTCTGGGAAAAGCTGCCCAAAAGCATCCAAGTGTCATTGGCTACAGATTGTCTCATGTGCCTGAGACCCCTTCCCAGAGCCTGAAACCATGAACTATTTCTATTTCTATGCACAGATGTGGAAAGCATAGCCTTCAGTGGTTGCTAAGAGTCAGAAATAGTCTATTTAGGTATGCCTTTCCCCAACTAATTCTTATAAGGACAAATCATAGCTGTTTTATCTTTGAAGAAAATAAAAACCCATTGTTTAAACAGTGCAGTCATTTTTTATGAAAAAATTAGTGGAAGCAGAAGCAACAGAGAAGAAAAATATTCAGTCATTATCTTATCCTAAAAATCAAAGTAGGGCTTGGGGTGGTGGCTCATTCCTGCAATCTCAGCAATTTGAGAGGCTAAAGCAGGAGACTCACAAGTTCAAGGTCAGTCTGGGAAACTCTGTCTCAAAATAAAATATAAAAAGGACTGAGAAGTAGCTCAGTGGTAGTGGACCCCTGGGTTCAATTCCCAGTACCAAACCAAATAAAGCAAAATAAAACAAAACAAAAATAATACAGAGTGGGAGTGTACACATCTTGGTCAGGCAGTTTCTCCAGTCTCAACAAGTTTAGACATTCTAATACTTGCATATAGGTCACCACATTTCATCTTTCATTGCACATAGCCCAGTAGAAATGTTAATTAATCAAAGGATGAGATGTTCCAGTTAAAATTAAGCCAATATGAACAAATACAACGGCCATGTTGAACTACTCCAAGACTGCTGTTCATAATGTAGTAATCCGTATTATTCCTTGCAATATACAGCCTGCAGAGCTGACCTGGTGTTTCAGGAAATGCACTACAATGTTTTATGACTTATGAAAACACTATAATCTAAATAATCTCCAAATGAAAGATCACTAATAGAATCCACATATAGATGCAACATCTTCTCCTTGTCCCTACCATCTATTAGCTGTGAATCCTTGGGCAATGTTTTAACTTCTTTATGTCTTCACATGTAAAATAGGAGGATAATAATATTTGACTCACATTAATCATTCTCAAAGTCTCCTGCAAGGATTAATTTAATTAATATTAGTAAATGATGAAATAGAATTGTATGCTCACATACACGTTCCTGATTATAAAGAACTCTGGAAAAAACACTCAATAATCTGGTATCAATATTTACCTCTAGGGAAGGGAATAATAAAATAGGATAAAAGATAAGAAGGGGACACCTTTTTATTGTACACTCATTTATACTATTTGAATAAGAGAGGAACACACTTTTCATTGTATATTCTTTTGTACCATTGGATTGTTTTTCTCAAATTTCTTCAAAAAAGTTTTTTTCAAACATTGACAAAACTAAAGGTGGGTCTTTGGAGTGTTCCCTTAAATGTAGTCCTCCACCTCCCATTTAGTTTCTCTCCTCTCCACCTGCAACCCACGAGCCTACTCTCCGAACCCCAGGCAATCTCACATCGTCCAACATATTAAATTATCATCTTACTACCAACCATTGCAAATCCCCTGTCCTGTATCTTAGCCCTTCCAAACCTAAGATGTCAGCTAGTTAATGTAATAAACTGATCTACACTGAGGCTTCCAAGAGAGGAAATTAGAGAGCTTTCCCAAGGTTTAATACTGGCATTTCAATGAGCATTTCCTGGAAACTGCCCCTAATTTTTCCATCTGACCCATTAATGTCTCAAATAGTGAAGATTTCAAGACAATAGTTCAGTGAGCAGAATCATTTGGCACTATGAGCAAATGTTCGCAAATTACTATTAACTGTGCTAGAGAGTAATTTGATATTATCTAATATGTTTTAAATGTTCCAGACAGAAAAAAAAAAATTAGTTTCCTTTCTGAATAAGTTATGAAGAAGCAGTTTTGCCAGAAGCAGTTTAAAAAAATGACAGGACTGCAGTTTTAAAAAATTTCATCTGTATAGTAAAAACTCATAGAACAGAACAGACAGGTAAGAATTGTAAGTAAATGACTAACTACAAGGTCTCCCAGCAAGACTTAGAAAGAATCTGATCCTGATTAGAAAGTGCACACATTTTAGAAGCTGTTGATAATTCTTCCTTGACATGCAAAAGACTTGAAGATAAAAATAATAGGAACAAAAATAGTACTAATCAACATATATAATTTATACGTATTATATTTAGTTATGATAATTTTTTTAAAATAGTATCCCATTTTGTAGATAGGGAAACTGGGATTTCAGGGAGTTCTGTGATTATTTTAAAGTCACACATTTTGTAAATGGTATGGTTCTTAACACAGCCCATGCTCTATACACCTGGTATTACAGCCCATCCTACACACCAGTGAATGACTTTAGGCTTGTGATGGACTTGTAGATGTGTCACTCAGATCCTCCTTAGAGGATCTCCTTAAAGGAGGGGTTTATGCTCAGTTGCTGAGTGCTGTAGGTAGATTACCTTCAACATCAGCTTCTCAGGGATTACACTAGCTAAGTGAGCTACCTGGCCCAAGGTTGTACCCTTTGAGGGTAAATCCACTCCTAGAACTGACAGATGCAGGGTTATAAAGGCCCAGCCATTTCTTTCCCAAAAAGGAAAATTCTGATGAGCCCTTAGCTCTAAAACATGATGTGAGGGCTGCAATGTGGCCCAGCCTCTTCAGACAGGAAAGAGCAATGGAAGTCACATACTACCCAAAATAGTCTCATTGGACAGACGTGGGGCAAAAATTAATTCAATTGTGGTAAACCACTTTACTTTTGTGAATTATGTGTTATAGCAGTTGGCATTACCTTAATGCATGAAGCAACTTATTTCTATCCCACAATTAAGTTGCCTCTTGTCACCTAACCTACTACAAGTATGTTTTGGTAGTCACAAATGATTGCATGGAATCTCAAGAATGTTCTGTGGAAAATTGTTTCTGTTAATGCTTTGATAAGCTGGTGGTGGGGGGAGGGGATCAATACATAAATAAATTTGGAGAATGTTGTATACAACATTAGGAATTCACTACTTTGAGAAACTGCAGTTTAATTCTGTTTAGTATGGAATTCTAGTACAACAGAACTACTTATAAAAATCCCAAATTAGATTTTTAAACCCAATGTTTTCAGACTAGTCTTTTTCAGTGATGTCAACATAATAGGTTCCTGAAAAACATAGCAAGATTTCCTTCTTGATCTTAGGATATATTAAATCAAAATTTTGTTATGTTTACTAATTTCCAAATATATAAAACTATTTATATTTAAAATATTACTGATTTTAAGAAATATCATATATATTGAATACTAGAGTTACAGTATAATGAACTCTAGTTTCAACAATTACAAATCTTGGACAGTGTGATTTTACATATACTTCTCCTTTCCAAATCTTCTGATTATCTTGAAGAAAATATCGAATATGTCATTTTAACTACAAAAGTTTTTATCAAGGCTCTCTGAAACTTTTTGTCATATTTATTGAAGCTCAATTCATATATGGTAAAATTTGCCCTTTTAAAAATATATTTCTATCTTTTGACCCATGTAAACACCATTAAAATTAAGATAATATTTTTATTTGCTTTTGAAATTCCCTAGTGTTTCCTTATAGGTAATCTTCTTCCCTTTCCAGCACCATAATCTGTTCTCTCTCTTTAGTTTACCTTGTCCAAAAATGTCAAGTAAATTGAATCAAACCAGCTTTCTGAGCCTGGCTTCTTCATCTAGTATGATCCTAGTATGATGCTTGCGATATTCATCCACCTTGCTGAGGGTATTAGCAATTTGTTCCCTTCAATTGCTGAATAGCATTCTGTCTTATGGATATATCACAGTTTATTTTATTCACCAGATGAAGAATTGCCTTGTTTCCAGTTCTGAGTATTTACAAAGAAAGAAAGAAAGAGAGAGAGAGAGAGAGAGAGAGAGAGAGAGAGAGAGAGAGAGAGAGAGAGAGAATATAGGAAAAAAAGGCATTATAAAAATCTGTGTTCAATTTTTTATGGGAACATAGTTTTAATTAATTTGGGGTAAATGCTAAGGAGCAGAATCAAAGGAACTTATAGTATAAGCATGTGCTTAACTTTCTAAGAAACTACCTCTTTTTCTAAGTGGCTAGATCATTTTTTGCCTTCTCCCAGTGATGTAAGAGAATTCAAGGAAGCCACTAAAATACATCATTGCAGTGCCATTGCAAATATAAAAATAATTGATAGCAATATTCACTTTTATTTACTTTTTACTTACTGGTTCTCCTATTTTTCTGTTTTCTGAATCATTACCTTTCCTTTCTTCCTTAACATTTCTTTTCTTCCATTTTATTTTGAATCTTCAATTTTACCATTTTTATGGTGACCCTTCAGCTGCTTCCTTCTTTCCTTTTACCTCTAAGCCACCCAGAGGCACTTCAAGAATCCATGGTTCCTTCTTTTCTTGCTGAAGCTCCTCCCCACGACAGCTACCTCCTGACCCTGCTCAATTTCTAAGCCTCTTTCTTTGAACTCCCCAGCAGACAGGGCTTTCATCTGCCAGATTTCTGAAACAATATTTCATGTTTCTCCACTCCAGGTGCAACCCAGTCTTTTAGGGCATGAATTTTGAGGAACTGTGTATCATACTGGCACAAACTCCATTGTCCTCTCTTCGGTTCCACATAGTTCCCTTCTGATTCAAGACAATTTGAATTCTTAAGCCAACTCCTCTCTTCTCAGGCATGTTCTTCCACCTACATGTAAATTGGAAGTTTTTGATATTCTCTCTAAATAAAGTTTTTGGTGTTCTTTTGCTAAAGCTGAAGTTATGAACCATGAGATATTTTATTTTTATTTCTTCTCCTTGTATTCTATATACATTTTAGAAACTAGGTAAACAGATGCACATTGGACAGTCTCTATAATCCCCTTCTAAACCCAAAAGCCTTTCCCCTGATAATGTTAAAATTCCATGAAAAGTTTGTGCTTGTTTTATCCATTAAAATATGCTTTGTGCCTAGCACAGTGCCTGGCTTCCAGTCACTGTAGTAGAAATAACACAACTCACATGAGAGAAATTCAGGTCAAATTGACTTACCCCATTTTACACAGCTGCTAGGTAGGTGATCTGAAATTCATAGGCAGGCAGAATTGCTTCTCTAGAAAGTCAATAATATGTGTCCTGGTGCATTTAAAAACGTGGAATCTAAAATCTTAGAGATCTTCTCTCCTAAACATAAGCATAGGTGAGGGTTCAAAGATAATGGTCCAAAAAGAATCCACAGTGTGAGGAAGCCACTTTCGACCTTGGGATAGCTTCCTAGCACTATGACTATAGTCTATGTGCTATAGTCTAGCACTATGACTTAAGTAGAAAAGTAGGCTGAACAGAAACCATACATAGGAGCTCAACCAATAACATGGACCACAGAGTCCACATCTTTCTCCACCGATTTTTACCAGGACAGCGATGGTAAACCAAAGTACCTCCCTGGGGAAATTCTGAGAAAACATTCCCAATGCCTAGTGCTATATTCTATTAAGAGTTATTACCAAATATCTGGAGTACAAACAGCAATGTGAATTGTGGTTCCAAATAGAAAGTTCTATGAAAATACCAATTACAATCAGTCCTCTGGATCTGTGGATTCTGCATCCATGGACTCGACCAACTGTAGATTGAAAATATTCAGAAAAAATAATTAAATCTGGATTGCACATGAAAAGAGTTATTGTCTTGCCATTATTCCCTAAACAATACAGTGTAAAAACTATTTATAGCATTTATACCACTGTGTTAGCACCATACCATTATAATATTAGGTATTATACATTGTGTGTTTATGTGTGTGTAACCTAGAGATGATTTAAAGTATACCAAGGATGTGCATAGGTTATCTGCAAATATCATGCCCTTTTATATAAAGAAATTGAACGTCTGCAGATTTGTGTGTTCATGGAGGTGGAGGTTTGTCCTGGGGTCAAGCCTCTAAAGATGCTGATGAATGACTGCATTTCTTACATTTAGATGATACAGAAACTTGGCCACAGTTCAGTTCCCTTCTGACAGTTCCAAAGTTGTCTTAGAAGGAACTCTCTCCCTACAAATAAAGGGACTTAGAAATTAGATGGAATTCTGAAACTATGCTATTTTTTTTGAAAAAGTAAAAACACATATTAAGTATATTTGCTAAAAGATGTAAAGTCTATGCCTGAGCCTAACTTCATGGAAAGTTGGAAAATACTAAAATTGAGAGTTCACCCAAAAGGAAGATTTTAATTATGGTCCATGGAAAATCCAGGTATAAAAACATATGAGAGGGTAAAAAATAGTCACCTATTCAGTTGAAAGTAAGTTAAGAAAAGTAGAGAAGTCAGCTACTATTTCTCCAGATAATAAGGAATAAGATATGTTAAAAAAAAAAACTAAATGTCTAATATCTGTAGTGTAAGAAACAATCGTGCAAATTAATAAGAAAATTATTGCATAAATAGACAACAGACATAAAGAGAATTCAAAAATCATACACTATAATGAGTAAACTCAGGAGATTATTAAAATTTATATAATTTATGAAATTCAAAAGAAAATAGATATTTATATCTATATACATAGATTGATATCCTCTATTAGAAAATATTTTTAAAATATTACCAAATTTTGTTAAAATGTAAAATCCATGGTAGGTCACATGTAACCATTATTTTTATATGTTGCTGAAGGTATCAATTTGGTAATATATTATTTCTTGCAAATATTTCTAACTGACCTAGTGATTCCAATTTTTAAAATTTGTCCCAAATAAATAGAACATGGAAATGTGTTGCAGTGATATTAATAAGAACATTACTCATAATATCAAAAAACTAAAACTAAATTAATGTCCCAAGACAAAAAAAAAATGGTTAAGTAAATTGAGGTATATACACTTACTGCTATTAAGTTAAAATCTTTTCATAAATAGTTTTCACATCCCCTGAAAACAATATTTATAAAATGATTTTAACACATTAAAAATGCAACTATGCTAAATAAACAAACCTAACACACAGAAAAAAGACAAATGTAAATACAGAAAAAATTATTAGTACTTGTTGGATTAGAACTGTGTACAAATTTCCACCCATCTAACTTCCTATGATAAACTGTTATTACCATATTAGAAAGAAAATTAAAATTAAATTTTAATACCACATCTCCTGTTGCGCTACACTTACTGAGAAAAGAAATACAAACTCAACACAAAGGTGAAATGGTATATGTTGCTTTTGCAGCTCCTATACTTTTTTTTTCTTATCTTCAGCAGCAAAATCAGTACTCATACTTATGAGTCAGTTTTCTATAATTTGGTCCCTGCTTTTATATACAGTAGCTGGGCTGTGACTGGTCAGTTCAGTAGAACAGACCAAAATCATGGTTCAACTTCCAATAAGCTCATCACCTTAGCTTTTTCCCCTGACACTATTGCATTGCAAATTCACCACCTTGTGACTCAGATGCTATTTTTATTGCCATTTCATTGAGAAAGAATTCAAGGCATAAAGAAATTAAATCGGGTTTCTAACTTACATAGTAGTAGAGATGCACATGAACTAAATTAATTGATTAAAAAGAACTTATTCTTAACCGTTACATGAAAATGGCCTTAAAATAAATTGTACATAGGAATCAGAACAGCAACTACACAAGTCCTAGAAGAAAACATAGGGTCAGCACCCCACATATAGGCAGAGCTGATGACTTTCTCAATAGGATCCCTAAAGCTCAGGAAAGAATACCAAGAATTGATACGTGAGATGGCATCCAACTAAAAAGCTTCTGCACAGCAAAGGAAATAATAAGGAATGTGAAGAAAGAAACTACAGAATAGGAGAAAATCTTTGCTATCTATTCTTCTGACAGAGAATTAGTATCCAGAATATATAAAGAACTCAAAAAACACCAAAAAATCAAATAACACAATCAATGGGAAAATGAATTTAACAGTTCTCAAAACAAGAAGTTCAAACAGTTAACAAATATTTGAAAAATAAAGTTCACTATCATTAGCAATTAGGGAAAAGTAAGTAAAAACTACAGATCTTTCATCTCACAACACTCAGAATGGCAGTGTTGGCAAGGAAGTGGGGAAAAGGGTACACTCATACATTGCTTGTGGGACTTCAAATTGGTGTAACTGCTCTGGATGTCAGTACAGAGATTCCTCAAAAAACTACAAATGGAACCACCATTTTACCCAGTTATCCCATTCCTCAGTAAAGGAGTTAAATCAGCATATTACAATAATGCAGCCACAATTCGATTCACAATAGCTAATCTATGGAACCAATCTAGTTGCCTTTCAGCAGAAGAATGGATAAAGAAAATGTGGCATATATACAAACTAGAATATTACTCAGCCATAAATAAGAATGACTTTATGGCATTCACCAATAAATGGATGGATCTGGAGAGTATCATGGTAAGAAAAATAAGCCAACTCCCCAGGAAAACAAAGATCAAATGTTCTCTCTGATATGTGGATGCTAACACACAACAAGGAGGCTGGGAAAATTTTTTTCAGTGGATTAGACAAAGGGGAATGAAGGGAAGAGAGAGAGGACAGGAATAGGAAAGACAGTGAAATGAATCTGACATAGCTTTCCTATGTACATATATGAACACACCACAGTGAATCTCAACATCATGTATTTACAGACTGGGATTCTAATTAGAATAGCTATATTCCATGCCTGTATGAATATATCAAAATAGATTCTACTGTCATGTAGCTATCTGAATTTAAAATCTAAGTTTAAATTCTAAAAAGAACAATTAAAAATAAAAATAAATATTGCAAATAATAATAAGTGCTGGAGAGGATAGGAAGAAAAGGAATACTTTTATACTGTGTGTGGGATTATAAATTAGTATAACCACTATGGAAATCATTATGGAGTTTCCTCAGAAGACTAGGCATGGAATCACGATATAACCCAGTTATACCACTCCCCAGTATTTATCCTGAAGAATTGAAGTAATCATACTATAGTGATACATGCCCATCCATGTTTATAGCAGCACAATTCACAATTGCCAAAATATGGAACCAGCCTAGGTAACCATCAAGGGATGAATGAATGAAGAAAATGTGGAATTTTATTCAACCATAAATAAAAATGAAATTATGTTATTTGCAGGAAAATGGATGGAACAAGAGATGATTAAGTTCAGCAAAATAAGCCAAACTCAGAAGGTCAAGGTTCTTATGTTTTCTCTCATATGTGGAAGCTAGAGAGGAAAAAGGAAAAGAATGATTGAGGATGGATCTCATGAAAATCAAAGATAAATTAAGAGAGAAAAAGACTAGGAAATGAGGGTGGGGGAAGTACTGGGGAGTGATATTGACCGAATTTTATTGTTATATTGTACGCATGTACAAACATGTAACAGTAAATCCCATCATTATGTATAGCACACCAATAAAAAACCAAGAAAAGAGAAATAATTGTAAGCAATTATGACATGGCCACATTCAAGAATCTTCAAAAGTGTCATTGTTACTGTATTGTTTTGGTTTTTATAGTACTGCCTATTGTGTATCTTTCCTACAAGAATGTCTTGTCCCAAATAGGAGCTTCTTTCTCAGCCTGGATCTTGAAGTAAAATTTTGTTGAAACAGAGCTGTAGTTGATGCATAACCGACCTGAAATATGCATGAAAATAATTTTTTATGGCTGGAAACCACAGAAATTTGAGTTTCATTAGTTGCCCCAGTAAATTACTTTTCATTTACCCACAGGTGATAGATCTATCTGGGGCATCTTGATCATCATTCAAGTCTTGGGCTGTACCTTTTAGGAGGTGAAGTACCAATTCTTTGCCAGTTCTTTATGAGCAGTCTTTCTTGGATGATGATGACATCATCCAAATTTGATTAGTCCTTCACAAACCTGAAATCCTGTTGATTGCCTCTTAATTAAATACTTTTCTTGTATGTAATTGCTTGATTAAATCCTCAGAGTTTTGTCATGGGTTACTATGTTTAGTTTGCAATTTCTCAAGACTTGAGATTCTATTTGAGTGCTGTCCAGTTCCTTGTTCGTATTTTCTGCCATTCTCATTTTAGAAATACTTGTTTTGAAGGTACAGTTCACAATTCATCTTCTCTTGTAATCATCAAAGCATGCAACGTAGTATGGTTGTATATTCACTTTTATGAAAGGAAAACAGATAATTTTGGTTTAGCCAGCTATGCATTTGCCTAATTTGCACTTTAATTATATGAAAAGAGGAGAACAGGAAACACATTATATTGGGTATTTTAGAAAGCATCATCTTGGGGCACTAACTCAGGTTACTAAAGACTCAATGTAAATAGTTTTCTGCTACCTTATTTCTATTGCACAGAGAAAATTGACATTTACATTGATTAGATTTGTGTTTTTTGATGTCAAGGAAAATAGTACAGTACATTCATTTAATAAAAATGTAGAGTAACTTCGATGTCTGTTACTATTCTGGGATTGGGGTTGTAATAGTGAGAAAGACCTACCACCATGAAGAGGGCCCTTACGAACTTGGGGGTATAAGTAGGTAAACAGGAAATCAGAGACTGAAATGCAAGTTCTGGGATGAAGAATCTATAGGCAGCTATGAGATCACAAAACAGATGTTTTTAACGGGGTTAGGGTTCAAAATGGTGCAGGAGGAGGAGGCAGGGCTCCTATTTGAGCCCATGGTCACAGTCTGAGGATAATTATGAGTTAGTCATATGATGGGTAGAAAGTGTAGAACAAAAGACAGTAATGCAGGCAGTGGACATCGCATGCAGAGGTCTGGAGATAAGGAAGTACATGGGAGCTCGTGGGATCTTTATTCTAATTGAAGAATAAATCAGATGGGTAGAAATGTGTTTTTAGATGTGAATTTGGCATATGGAGGGGACATATGATAGATGATACTGAAAAATAAGTATGTCCAGACCATATTGAAAACTTTGAGTTTTACCCTGAAATAAATAGAAAGTCACTGGTATGTTTTAAGCAGAATGGTAAATGTATCAGATTTTTTTTAAAAATAAGCATTCCGATTTCAGAAGGAAGAATGAGTTGGGCCAATTCTGGTGACCAGGCAGAAGGATGACATGTTGATCTAGTCAAGAGACAATGGTGACTTGAATTGGGGTAGTGACATTGACAGTGGATTCCACTTGTACCCCAAAGATGAATTTTGACAGGTCTTGGTGCTCAGTGTATAAGTTAATTTATGGAATTTAAGACACAAAAAGACTCTGAAATTCCCTATGCTATGAAAGAAAACATGAAATTCTATTTTATATCGTACCATGATTTTGCTTAATTGCTAGAAGTCTATAACATAATTGTTATTTAAACAGAATGGACTCTTGACCTGTGTTGTTCATTCCTTGACTATCGTGACTAAATGAGCATTCATTATGTGTGTGTGGGTTGACTAGTATCTTACACAATAAATGCAGATTCAGGGAGTAAAATTGTCATGGGCAATCACTTTTAAATTAATTAGAAACCTATTAATATTCTATTTACATTGTTTGATTAATGATAAATAGTAACCATGGAGGAAAGGCTAAGAAACAAAAACATAATTAAAATGACTAAATATTTAGTAATATACAAGAATCCATGAACTAATTTCACAAATATATACCTTAAAATGTGAAAATGCCTAGTAAGTGCTCAATAGGCATGGAATTCAGGTAAACCTGATTAATATCATAAATAAAGTCATACACTACTAAATCTTTGCAAATACAACTAGCTGAAATCAGCACTTTTCAACCTTTAAGATGCAACTTTGAGTAGCAAGTACCTGAACGGTGTGTTAGCAAATTAATCTCCTTCGGTCATATCAATGGGCAGAAAAATCTGTATTGCCAATATTTTTTCTATACACTCTATTTTACTGGACCCTAAATTTGCAGCAAATCTGAACAAGTCTATTCTACTTTATACTTGACATCCCACTTCATAGGTCTGGGCTCATTTAATAGATGTGGAAAACGATTTTGGAAGTTAAAGGCTTTTGTCATGCCATTCATTTTTTAGCCTTTCCATATGTATGCATTTACACTATGCAGAAGCAATCACTCTTCACTCAATTGTACTTTGAAGAAGGTAATAAGCAAAATTCATTGCCAGAATAAGAATAAAATATCAATTACTTTCTTTGTTCACTCCTTAATAGCATCATCTTGTAGACGGAATTACAGGCCCCATATAACATTCAGAAACTAAAGAAGATGAAATTCATGTATCTTTGAATTGATCTTGATCATTTCTTCACAATTCACCAATCAAGGAAAGGATAAAAAGATGGCGGCCTGTGGGTTTGCAATTTGCTAGCTGTTTTAGATGCTTTATCTTCAAATTTAAATTGCTCCTGTCTTTTCAAAGACTATTTTTAAAATAAATAATGCCTCTGGCCTGCAGCATATGGTAGGGTATTGTACCATTTGGAATGACAAACATATACTGAAGGTTTATAACTGTATTCAAGGAAGGAAAAGTTCTTGTTACTTGCACAGAGTTGCTCTTTAAAGCCTCTTTAGAGGTGAATAAAAAATTCCAAATAGTAGCATTGCCCACATGTAGATTATTTCTATGAGATTCAAACATTTTAAAGTCATCAGTATGAGGTTTTGTACATAAGACACTGTGTGACATGGAATTTTTTTAAAATTAAGCTTGTCTCCCTCTCTGGTCACGCACTTTGATCTTTATAACTTTGAGTAAAAAGTTACCTTAAGACTATAAATTATTCTCCATTTATGTATGATCTATAAAAATGTATAAATGCTTTCTATTTTCATGTACAACTAATTAGAACAAATTTATAAATTAATAAAAAAGACTGTATTTCCTAGTCAAGACACTGCAAGGAAACAGTCATACACCTATACTGCTTCCATGTCTCAAACAAAGATAAATTTTCATTTTTCCAATATTCGATGAGTCCTGGATCTTTGGCTACAATTTTTCACTTAGCACTTGGGGTAGACTGTGAAAGGTCTGCCTATTAGGCAACACCAAACTCTCTAAGACGGGGCAGCTACTTCTAAAAGGAGACGGGCTCTATCTCCCTGTATGAACTAAACTTGGAAGGATTTGTGTTCCTCCAGTAGGCAACTCACATAATTCATCCTTCAAACCCAGACACTTCTGAAAATAATAAGGGAAGTGCTGCTACCATTTATACCAGAACGACAGACAGAAAACGGCTATCCTGAGCAAACTGGGACATTTCATCATGCAATCATCACCTCTTTTAACCTTATTTGGGACAATAAGCAATAAATTATCTTCCCTGTTCTTTAACTAAATACAGAAGAAAATAAGTGTTGTTAATAGATTACATCTTCATGTAGATATAAAGACAAACCCATTGTAATTGTTTCTTATAACTTCTCTCAGTTCAAATAATCTGCAGCTCGCATAGACATTCTTCCTTGGGGTTTGTATAATTGGCCATGGGTAAAAACTCAAGCTTTGGGAAACATCAGGTTATTCTTCTGAAAAAAGTACAGAATGCAGCTATCCTGTATTGCCAATTCTAGGCAGTTCCTTGTTCTTAAAACCATTTGGCAACAAAAAAAGGAAGAGGGTTGACATCATCTGGAAATGAAGGCACTCCACAGAGGCCTCCACCCTTCCCAGGGTAATGGGAGTTATAGGTGCATCCCCCAACTCAGTGAGGTCACCAGTAAGTGACTACAAGGCTCCTCACAGGGTACAGTCATAATGATTATAGGCCATGCAATTTTAATATGATAATCACCAATCTTCTTTAGAATTGCTATAGAAAAAGCTTAATTGGCTAAGGAACTGGGCAGATACTTTACAGATGCAGATATACAGGCGATTAACAAATATGTGAAAAAGGGTTCAACATCTCTAGTAATCAGAGAAATGCAAATTAAAACCACCCTAAGATTTCATCTAACTCCAAAAAGAATGACTATTATCAAGAACGCAAACAATAGGTTTTGGCATGGATGCGGGGGAAAAGGCACACTTGTACATTGCTGGTGGAGTGGCAAATTGGTGCAACCACTCTGGAAAGCAGTATGGAAATTCTTCAGAAAATTTGGAATGGATCCTCCTTTTGACCCGTTATCCCACTTCTCAGTTTATACCCAAAGGACTTAAAATCAGCATGCTACAGTGACACAGCCACATCAATGTTTATAGCAGCTCAATTCACAATAGCTACATTGTGGAATCAATCTAGATGCCCTTCAGTAGATGAATGGATAAAGAAACTGTGGTATTTATACACAACGGAATGATATTCAGTCATAAAGAAGAATAAAATTATGGCATTTGCAGGTAAATGGATGGAATTGGAGAAAACCATGCTAAGTGAAATACGCCAATCTCAAAAAGCCAAAGGCTGAATGTTTTCTCATCATAGTGGATGATGATACATAATGGAGGTTAGGGGGAGGGGAGTAAGAGAAGAATGGAGGAACTTTAGATTACATAGAGGGAAATGGAAAGGGAAGAGGGCATGGGTATGAAAGATGGTAGAATGAGACAGACATCATTACCCTATGTACGTGTATGATTACATGAATGGTGTGAATCTATATCACGTAAAACCACAGAGATGATAATTTGTACCCCATTTGTGTACAATTAATCAAAATGCAATCTGTAAAACTAAAAAAAAATTTTAAAAGCTTAACGGTGAACATATATGCTAAATAAAATACTCTACACAACCCAGATCTAGAGATTTGGGAGTATAAAGTGATACCCTCAAGAATATATGACAAAAATGCTAATGTCAGGTTTGAGTAATGAGCCCCGCATAATTCTGCCTGTTGACCTTCTGTAGATAATAGGGTGAAGCATTTGTTACGTTCTTGAGTAAAAATATATTATTAGAGGAAACAAATATTTCTTTTTAACATCACAGAGTATCTATTTTTGTCATCCTCAGTGATTTCAAATTATTAAGAAAGAAGTTAAAAAGAAGGAAGTCCTGAATAATAGCTGCCTTCCCTTTCTTAAAATTATTAGCTCATCTGTCAGGGGACAGTTTCTGATGGCTGTTTTTGCGGATTTTTTCCTTAAGATTGCATTAAGATTCATCCAAAACAAATGGGCTCATCTAGATTAGTTATCAGCTCTCCATTTACTTATGTTATCTGCAGAAAACAAGCTGTTATTTAGTTGAATCACTCAAACAATGAATTATTTCAAGAAAGAAAGAAAACCAGCCAACCTGGCTAAGGGAAGTGAATAATTGTTTGAAATGACCAGGAAACAGAGTGGTAATGAATAATCCAGGAGTTCTACATGCAAAGGGCCTCCATATTTAATAGCTCCATGAATAAAATGAGCCTAGCATCTGTGAATACCAAGAAATAAACACTTAAAATAAATGCAACTCTATAAATGGTTAGAAACTTGTTTTTATATGATACATATTTTATGTGAATTAGATATACCATATTTGATTTTTATTTTCATCTCAGGGAGTGTTTACTATTATAAATTCTCAGTCCTATTTATCTCTTTATCATATATCTTTTCTTGTATGAATGGTTAGGAGAAAAAGAGGGGTTTCATACAGAACTCAGCAGAAACACCTCAGGAAACCAGAATTCCGAGACCTTGGGGAAAATATGTCTAAAATAATGGTAGGTTGTTACTCAGTATGTGAAATTAATTTATAGGGTGGATATCACCTTTTCTAAAAAATAGAATACAGTAGAAAATATACAATTTACATGTAGTAAGGCTAATAAAGGTAAGTGACTTTCTTTAGCCTATATAAATGCAACAGTGCATGGACATTGTTTTGTAATGCCAAGTGTACTTCTATGCACTATGTTAAAAAATGTTTGAATGGGCTGGGGTTTAGCTCAGTTGTAGACTGCTTGCCTAATATGCAAGGACCTGGGTTTGTTCTCCATCACCATACTGAAACACACACACACACACACACACACACACACACACACACACAAATTGTACCCTGATTCAGAGAAGCACCTGGTATGGTGGATATAAAGAAAACCAATGAGATCCTTCCCCACAAATCTTTTGTTATCTGGACAGCTCAGATAACCATCAGAGTGAATTTTGTCAATAGGATCTCAAGTGCAAATTTGGTAAAATTCTAATAAGATATCACAGGAAGAGGCAGATGTAACACTCTAAACAGTTGAACGTTGATAATAAATTGATTATGGATTGGTTTATTTTCATTTCATAAAAATTTAATGGAACTGCTTAATGGAACTTACATGCTATATTAGTTTTTTAGAGCTCTAAGCAAAGTACTATAAACAGGGCAACTAAGATAACATGAATTAATCATCTCATTGTTCTGGAAGTAAGAAGTCTAAAATCAAGTTTTAGCAGGGCCAGGCTTCCTCTGAAACACAGTACCATCATTTCTCTTCTAGCTTCTGGTGTTTCCTGGAAGCCCTAGGAGTTCCTTGGTGTGTAATTGCATCACTCCAGAATCTGCCTCCATCTTCACATGACCATCTTCCCTCTATGAGAATGCTTCTTCACATAGCATTCTCATCTCTTATAAGGATATGAGTCATATTGGATTAAGGGCCTCTACTACTCCAGTATAACCTCAGTTTAACTAATTACATCAACAATGACCCTATTCCCAAATAAGGTTATACTCCTTCATACTGGGAGCTAGGTTGCCAATATATGTTCTAGGAGGACACAGTTCTGCCCAAGACACATGTTCATACCAAAGATATTATATCACTAGCAATTATCTGATCCTCTTCCATTTTTCCTAGGAAATCCTGATTTAGTCAGCCTTTATTCTTCTGTGACTAAAAGACCTGACAAGACAATTTTAGGGGAGAGAAAGTTTATGTAGGGGCTCATGATTTCAGAGGTTTCAGTCCATGAATAGCTGCCTCCATTCCTTCAGGTTCTAGGTGAGGCAGATCATGGAGAAAGAGTGTGACAAAGGGAAGTGGCTCACATGATGATCAGAAAACAGAGAGAGACTCCACTCACCAGATACAAAATATATACTCCAAAGGCATGCCCCCAATGATCCACCTCCTCCAGCCATGCCCTATTGCTTTCAGTTACCACTCAGTTAATCCCATCAGGCCCATTGGTGGGACAGATTCACCTGAAAGAAATTCCACTGATAGGACATCAGACGTTTATTTCTCCATGAAACCTAAGTTCTCTTTCTACTACATGATAAGGATAAGTCAAGATAGTTATTACACAAAGGCTTCAATTTTACCCAAGTTGGTTGTTATATTCTAGATTTGAGGTAGGTTGTACAAATTTCCAGGTTGACCTTCCATCTAAGCCATGCTTTCTACCCAGCTTATCAAGATAGCTGCTTTGGGATATGAGCATTTTCCCATATTAAAAAATCTTAGTTCTCCAATGTTTATATATATATCCTTTTTTGATCATGGCAACAGAGGAAAGAGGCTTTGATATTAAAAATGGAGGGGGATGAGGGATGCCAGTACTTAGAACAAAATGCATGTGAACATCCCATATAAAATAATTAACATGTATTCCTCAGTTTTGTCCACTGAAAGAGGCGGGAAGCAATGCCTCCCAATACCAATGAGCTCCACTAAGTACCCAGAGTTTAGTTTCTATATATAATTTCCAAGTGAACCAAAGATCATTAAAGAAATTGCTGCTGGAAGGTGCGATGGGGAAAATACAGGTAATCCTGGAACATTATGTCATGCCAAAATAGAACTTCCTTTTTTTAAATCTATTATAATTACTAAAAAATAACTTCTTACAAAATAATGGGATCAAGTCAAAGGAATTCCAGGAATCAACTTGAAGATCCTTCTACTAACCAAGCTGGAGACAACTTGAACATTAAAATGAGAAGTGATCATAATGGGATATAATATAGTAAATTTGAAAGAATTCATGAGTTTACACTAATAGTAAAAATATAGTATAAAATCTCAGAAAGTAAATAGGGCTGCATAACGAAAGACAGGGACAAAGAAAGAGAGAACTCTTTTTAAAGGCAGAACTATATAATATGTGCAAAATAAATGAGCTATAAAACTAACATTTTCAACAAATATAATATTAATTAACTCAAGCAAGAATCACTAATGAATATTAAAACAATTGGCCAAAATCTCAGTTAAGGAACAAAATACTTCCGTTGTCTAAAAGTACATCCTCACCTATTTCTATAAGATAAAATAAGGTATTTATTAGATAAAGTGGAATAAAGTTTTTGTTCTCATTTTTATCTATAAGATCAAAGCAAGCAGTACTAACTATGTAACAAAATAACATCACAAACTTCCAGATGTATTGTGCTTGGAAGCTACCATTACTCATGTAGAATTTCTGGCAAAAAGTCATTGCTTGGATCTGAACACAAAGAATTCATCATACAAACAAACTAAGGGAATTTATACAAAACAACTGGAAAATACTCTTCAAAAATGTCCAAGAAAGGCTGAAAACTTATCTAGATTTAAGGAGACTGAAGAGACAGGACTGTTAAATGTCATGTATAATCCTGCATTAGGTATTGGATCACAAAAGACCATTATTGGGACACATGAAGCTTGAAGGTGGCCTTCATATTCAAGCATGGTGTCCTATAAATGTTAAATTTTTTATTTGATTATTGTATTGAAATTCCATAAGAGAATGTTCTTATTCCCAGGGGCAAAGGGTTATAAATATCTACAATACTACAATATTATCTCCAGTGATTCACTGTGTATGGTGTGTGTGTGTGTGTGTGTGTGTGTGTGTGTGTGTGTGTGTGTGTACATGTGAAAATTTTCTGTAGGTTAAAATTTCTTATTAGAAAATAGGAAATATTTTGAAAAACTTGGTCAGGTCTGAGCAATTTTAAATTAAAGTTAATACCCTCTTATTCACTTCTTTGATGGCACCTTCTTTATGCTGTCAAACTGGTCAACTTTTTTCATCCTCACCTACCCTTCCTGAGTGTGTATGGTTGAAATAACCTGGAACTCATTTGATTTGCACAGTAATAAGTCAGGCATCATGGTTCAGGCAAAGAGAGAACTCAAGCTCAGGAGGAGAGCGTCAGGCAAATGGTTCATGAAGAACCAAGAAGTTGCTCCCAGCCCAAACCTAAAAACAGAGGGTTTGCTTCTAAAGGAGAGGACACTGTTCCCTAATCTCCTTTGATGTCTAGGCTTTGTGCTTGCAGCTTGAACTGAGTATAAACCCAGTCATCCAAGGAATGAATTCTGCAGGTGGATTCTCCTTCTGCCTAAGGTAGGGCAAAGAAGTGTGAATGAACTTTCACTGAGCAAATGCCTTTCCCCTGATGCTATCTCTACTTCTATTTCTTAGACATTTCATTTCTAAATAAACAAATCTCCTTGAGATGACACGAAGTCCTATTATTCTTGTATTTGAGGCCTTCTTATCATTGTCTTTCCTGGCCGGGTTACTGGTCATCTCTAGAGACGCAGAACCATCTGGTAGCATCTTCTGGAGAGAAGGAAGCAGCTGAGCAAATGCCACTTCAGCACCAGGCTGAGTGACTGGGCATAGTCAACATGTACCATCCTGCTGTGAGCCTGTCTTCTCCTGTGGTCTGTCTCCTACTTGAGAACCAATAACCAGGCCTCTGTCACTTAATCCTTTCAGGTGGAGCTTTCTGTCCTTGTTCACTCAGCATAGGTTTCCCTTTATCAACACTTGCAGATCTTCCCAGGATTGACCATGGTGACTTACAGGGAAGCACTGTGCCATTTGGTAAGAAATTTTAAAAGTCAGTTGATGCCTTAGTTAATTATAGCAGATACTGCTGTGAGCCACCTCTGAGCAGCAAAAGGAAATGATAAATATATATTCTAGAAAGACAAACTTTTAAAAATTTAGCTGACAAAGTGTGTTTCAGCCTTGAATTTTTAAGAGCTTTATTAATATAAATTGAATATCCACAAAACAATACATAAAGAAAAAGGAAAAAGAAACCTGAGGAAAATGCATATTTCATTTATTTTTATTTTTATTGTACCCATTGATGGCTATAGTGCCATAATTAGAAATTATATATGGTGTGTAATGATAAAATCAAGGCAGTTAACATTATTCTCTCCTTAAACATTTTAAACATTTTTGATGAACATTTAATTGTACATCTTTATGCAGCACAGTGTGAAACTTCAATAGATATATAAAATATGTACTGATTCAATCAGGTTTGAAATTGTTGTCTTCTGAAAGAAATGAAACTGACAGCATGCCAAAATAAATATATCTGCTGAATAAGTTGCAGTTGCAAGCATTCTGTGAGATGTCTTAGTGGAAAAAAAGCAAAACAGATAATGATATGTGTGAAAAATATTAAATCAAGGAGCAAATGAAGGACAAGGGAAGAGTTTCAGGAAAAGAAATGTTTTCTCTCTCTCTCTCTCTCTCTCCCCCCCCCTTCCTGTTTCTCTTTCCAACTACTCTCTTTTGCTCCCTCTACCAATATATTTATGTGGTGTCCCCCTGTAAACATGTATGTATGGGTTTCTGTAACACAACACAGCCCTTGGCTCTCTATAGCACAACACTTTCGGGACTGTCCCATTCCTAACCAAACCCCAGCTATTTCTGGTATTCTACAGAAAGGATTAAGTAGGTACTACCAAAGCATTTCGCTTCTATTGGTATCATTGCCCATTCTCCTGAATCACTTTAGCTCTAAGAAGGAAAATTGATTCCCTGTTGAATATAGTTATAGGAAAATGTTTTTCACAATATAAATTTTCACTCTCATAATGTGAACACATGTCAAAAATACTGATATATTTTTGAAGGAACAAGTAAAGTGTTAGAACTGGTACAGAAGAGGATTTTAAATATAGAGATTTATATTTTCTACTGCACAGGAATCATTGGCACAGGTGAAAACCAGGAACATTCCCATTACCATTGATTTTCTGCAAGGTGATGTCTATCTCCTGAAAGTTGTTTCACAGCTTGATCAAAAACAAAAGTGCTTATCTCTATGGGACAGATAATCCTGAAACTTTACTTTAGAGCAGGTGCTTAGAAAGGAGATTCCAGGAATGCTTTTTTTTTTTTTTTTTTTTTTTTTATTGTAAACAAATGGGATACATGTTGTTTCTCTGTACATGGCGTAAAGGCATACCATTTGTGTAATCATAAATTTACATAGAGTAATGTTGTTTGATTCATTCTGTTATTTTTTCCCTTCCCCCCACCCCTCCCACCCCTCTTTACCCTCTATACAGTAGTTCCTTCCTCCATACTTGCCCCCCTCCCTAACCCTAACTCTAACCCTAACACTAACCCTTCCCTCCCCCCCATTATGTGTCATCCTCCACTTATTAGTGATATCATTCGTCCTTTAGCTTTTTGAGATTGGCTTATCTCACTTAGCATGATATTCTCCAATTTCATCCATTTGCCTGCAAATGCCATAATTTTATCATTCTTTATGGCTGAGTAATATTCCATTGTATATATATACCACAATGTCTTTATCCACTCATCAATTGAAGGGCATCTAGGTTGGTTCCACAGTCTGGCTATTGTGAATTGAGCAGCTATGAACATTGATGTGGCTGTATCTCTGTAGTATGCAGATTTTAAGTCCTTTGGGTATAGGCCAAGGAGAGGGATAGCAGGGTCAAATGGTGGTTCCATTCCAAGTTTTCTAAGGAATCTCCACACTGCTTTCCAGAGTGGCTGCACTAATTTGCAGCCCCACCAGCAGTGTATGAGTGTACCTTTCTCCCCACATCCTCGCCAAAACCTGTTGTTGCTCGTATTCTTGATAATTGCCATTCTAATTGGGGTGAGATGGAAACTTAGGGTGGTTTTGATTTGCATTTCTCTTATTACTAGAGATGTTGAACATTTTTCCATATGTTTGTTGATTGCTTGTAGATCTTCTTCTGTGAAGTGTCTATTCATTTCCTTAGCCCATTTGTCGACTGGATTATTTGAATTCTTGGAGTAGAGTTTTTTGAGTTCTTTATAGATTCTGGAGATTAGTGCTCTATCTGAAGTATGATTGGCAAAGATATTCTCCCACTCTGTAGGCTCTTTCTTCGCATTGCTGATAGTTTCCTTTGCTGAGAGAAAGCTTTTTAGTTTGAATCTATCCCAGTGGTTGATTCTAGCTGTTATTTCTTGTGCTATGGGAGTCCTGTTAAGGAAGTCTGATCCTAGACCAACAAGGTGAAGATTTGGACCTACTTTTTCTTCTATAATCTGCAGGGTCTCTGGTCTGATTCCGAGGTCCTTAATACATTTTGAGTTTAGTTTCGTGCATGGTGAGAGATATGGGTTTAGTTTCATTCTGTTGCATATGGATTTCCAATTCTCCCAGCACCATTTGTTGAAGAGGCTATCGTTTCTCCATTGCATATTTTTGGCCCCTTTGTCTAGTATGAGAAAATTGTATTTATTTGGGTTTGTGTCCGTGTCCTCTATTCTGTACCATTGATCTACCTTTCTATTTTGGTACCAATACCATGCCGTTTTTGTTACTATTGCTTTGTAGTAGAGTTGAAGATCTGGTATTGCAATACCCCCTGTTTCACTCTTCCTGTTAAGGATTGCTTTAGCTATTCTGGGTTTCTTATTCTTCCAGATGAATTTCATAATTGCTTGCTCTATTTCTGTAAGGTACATCATTGGGATTTTAATTGGAATTGCATTGAATTTGTATAGCACTTTAGGTAGTATGGCCATTTTGACAATATTAATTCTTCCTATCCAAGAACATGGAAGATCTTTCCATCTTCTAAGGTGTTCTTTAGTGTTGTATAGTTCTCATTGTAGAGGTCTTTCACCTCTTTTGTGAGATTGATTCCCAAGTATTTTATTTTTTTCGAGGCTATTGTGAATGGGGTAGTTTTCCTAATTTCTCTTTCTGAAGATTCATCACTTATGTATAAAAATGTGTTGGATTTATGGGCATTGATCTTGTAACCTGCTACTTTACTGAATTCACTTATGAGTTCTAAGAGTTTTCTGGTGGAATTTCCAGGTTCCTCTAAATATATAATCATGTCATCAGCGAACAGGGATAGTTTGAGTTCTTCTTTCCCAATTCGTATCCCTTTAATCTCTTTGGTTTGTCTAATTGCTCTGGCCAGAGTCTCAAGAACAATGTTGAATAGAAGTGGTGAAAGAGGGCATCCCTGCCTTGTTCCAGTTTTTAGGGGGAATGCTTTCAGTTTTTCACCATTTAGAATGATATTAGCCATGGGCTTAGCATAAATGGCCTTTACAATGTTAAGGAATGTTCCCACTATCCCTATTTTTTCTAGTGTTTTGAGCATGAAGGGGTGCTGTAGTTTATCAAATGCTTTTTCTGCATCTATTGAAATAATCATGTGATTCTTGACTTTAAGTCTATTAATGTGGTGAATTACGTTTATTGATTTCCTGATGTTGAACCAACCTTGCATCCCTGGGATGAAACCAACTTGATCATGGTGCACTATCTTTTTAATATGTTTTTGTATGCGATTTGCTAAAATTTTGTTGAGAATTTTTGCATCGATATTCATTAAGGATATTGGTCTGAAATTTTCTTTCCTTGATGAGTCTGTGTCTGGTTTAGGTATCAGGGTGATATTGGCTTCATAGAATGAGTTTGGGAGGGTTCCCTCCTCTTCTATTTTATGGAATACTTTGAGAAGTATTGGAATGAGCTCTTCTTTAAAGGTTTTGTAGAACTGGGCTGAGAACCCATCTGGTCCCGGACTTTTCTTTGTTGGTAGGCTTTTAATGACTTCTTCTATTTCAGTACTTGAAATTGGTCTATTTAAATTGTTTATGTCCTCCTCGTTCAGTTTAGGCAATTCATATGTCTCTAGAAACCTGTTGATGCCTTCAAAATTTTCTATTTTGTTGGAGTATAGATTTTCAAAATAGCTTCTAATTATGTTTTGTATTTCAATCCTGTCTGTTGTGATATTTCCTTGTTCATTCCGAATTTTAGTGATTTGGGTTTTTCTCTCATCTTCTCTTTGTTAGTGTGGCTAAAGGTTTATCAATTTTGTTTATTTTTTCGAAGAACCAACTATTTATTTTGTCAATTTTTTGTATTGTTTCTTTTGTTTCAATTTCATTGATTTCAGCTCTGAGTTTAACTATTTCCTGTCTTCTACTGCTTTTGGTGCTGTTCTGTTCTTCTTTTTCTAGGGCTTTGAGCTGTAGTGTTAGGTCGTTTATTTGTTGAGTTTTACTTCTTTTATTAAATGCGCTCCATGAAATAAATTTCCCTCTAAGTACTGCTTTCATAGTGTCCCAGAGATTTTGATATGATGTTTCTTTGTTCTCATTTACCTCTAAGAATTTTTTAATTTCCTTCCTAATATCTTCTGTTATCCATTCATCATATAATAGCATATTGTTTAATCTCCAGATGTTGGAATAGTTTCTGTGTTTTACTCTTTCATTTATTTCTAACTTCAATCCATTATGATCTGATAGAATACATGCTAGTGTCTCTATCTTCTTGTATTTGCTAACATTAGCTTTGTGGCATAATATATGGTCTATTTTAGAGAAGGATCCATGTGCTGCTGAGAAGAAAGTGTATTCACTCTTGGTTGGATGGTATATTCTATAAATGTCCGTTAAGTCTAAATTATTGATTGTGTTATTGAGATCTATGGTTTCTTTGTTCAATTTTTGTCTGGAAGATCTGTCCAGTGGTGAGAGAGGCGTGTTAAAATCACCTAGTATTATTGTGTTGTGGTCTATTTGGTTTCTGAAATTGAGAAGGATTTGTTTGACATACATGGATGAGCCACTGTTTGGGGCAGAGATGTTTATGATTGTTATATCTTGCTGATTTATGCTTCCCTTAAGCAGTATGAAATGACCTTCTTTATCCCTTCTGACTAACTTTGGCTTGAAGTCCACATTATCGGAAATGAGGATGGATACTCCAGCTTTTTGCTGAGTCCATGTGCATGGTATGTTTTTCCCCATCCTTTCACCTTTAGTCTATGGGTATCTTTTTCTATGAGGTGAGTCTCTTGCAGGCAACATATTGTTGGATCTTTCTTTTTAATCCAGTCTGCCAGTCTATGTCTTTTGATTGATGAATTCAGGCCATTAACATTCAGGGTTATTATAGAGAAATGATTTGGTTTCCCGGTCATTTGGTTCATTTTTAAAATTTTGTTTATTTGTTTGACACAACTTGTTTCCTCCTTTATTTGACAATTCCTTTAGGATAATTCCTCCCTTTGCTGATTTACTTCTTTGTTTTTCATCTCTTTCTCATGGAATATTTTGTTGAGAATGTTCTGTAATGCTGGCTTTCTTTTTGTAAATTCTTTTAGCTTTTGTTTATCATGGAAGGATTTTATTTCATTGTCAAATTTGAAGGTAAGTTTTGCTGGGTATAAGATTCTTGGTTGGCATCCATTTTCTTTCAGGGCTTGAAAAATGTTGTTCCAGGCCCTTCTAGCTTTTAGGGTCTGGATTGAAAAATCTGCTGATATGCGTATTGGTTTCCCCCTGAATGTAATTTGGTTCTTTTCTCTCACAGCCTTTAAAATTCTGTCTTTATTTTGTATGTTCGGTATTTTCATTATAATGTGCCTTGGTGTGGGTCTGTTGTAATTTTGTGTATTTGGAGTCCTATAAGCCTCTTGAACTTGATTTTCCATTTCATTATTCAGATTTGGGAAATTTTCTGATATTATTTCATTGAATAAATTGTTCATTCCTTTGGTTTGTTTCTCTAGACCTTCCTCAATCCCAATAATCCTTAAATTTGGCCTTTTCATGATATCCCATAGTTCTTGTAGATTCTGTTCATGATTTCTTACCATCTTCTCTGTTTGTTCAACTTTGTTTTCAAGGGTAAATATTTTGTCTTCAATGTCTGAGGTTCTGTCTTCCAGGTGTTCTATCCTATTGGATATGCTTTCTATGGAGTTCTTAATTTGGTTTATTGTTTCCTTCATGTCAAGGATTTCTGTTTGGTTTTTTTTCAATATCTCTAACTCTTTATTGAAATGATCTTTTGCTTCCTGTATTTGCTCTTTTAACTGTCGATTGGTGCGATCATTCAATGCTTGCATTTGCTCTTTCATCTCATCGTTTGCTTCTCTAATCATTTTAATTATGTACATTCTGAACTCCTTTTCTGTCATTTCTTCTGCCATGCTGTCATTGGGTTTTATTGATGTAACATCTAGATTTGTTTGCAGCATTTTCTTTCCTTGTTTTCTCATATTGTTCAGGTATCAGTGGACCGCTGAGATATTGCAGATTTCCTCTATTGACTTACAATGTCCCTGAAGATTTCTATATATATCCCCCCTTAGCCTTCAGTAGGCTGAAGTCGTGGAGGAAGTTGATAATGCGGTGCTCCACAAGGAAGCTGCCTCTCTAGGAGTGGTGGCCTTCAGGTGGGGTATAATCCCTGCTAGTGGGCAGAGGTGCCTCCACTTGTTAACCAATGGTCATCCAAAGGGGACCTAGGCTGCGGGCTGAGGCAAGGCCTGTTTGGGCCTGAGTCTCTGGTTTTACCGTCCTTGTGGGGAAACCTCACCCAGCAGGGAAGACTCACCCGGTGGGGAGGTCTCGCTGGTCAGTTCCTTCCTAGAGGTTCCCCTCAATTTACAGCTACCACCTGGGCTGGGCTGCCTTCCTCTGCAAAGTTCCCAGGGGCCCAGCCCTATCTCCTGGGCCTGGGAGCCTCACCCTTCGCAGATGAATCTCCTTAGGCTGCCCCTCCTCAGAGAATTTGCCCACAGGCCTGGAACCTTCGCTCTGCCCTAAGCCTGTCTCTGTGCGGCTCTTCCACCCAGAAGCCTCCTAGATCCTGGGACCCTGCTCTGCACCTAATCGCCTGGCTGTGTGGCCCCTCCTCTGAGCAGCCACCTGTGGCCCCGAACAATCGCTCTGAGTCCCAGAGACCCACCACAGGCCTCTTCCTCCAGACAGCCGCCCAGTATTCCGGTGCAGTCACTAGGAGTCCAAGAAACTCACTTCGTGCCTCCTCCTCCCACCAACCACCCGTAGCCCGGGGCAATCAATCACTCCGAGTCGAAGTGACCCTCCCCGTTCCTCCTCCTTCTCCAGATAACCCCCTGGGTGTTCAGGAGCAGTCCCTCTGAGTGGCTCTGAATCTACGTGACCCGCTGCACGGGTCCTCTGGGCAACCGCCCGGAGCTCTGGTGCGGCCACTCAAGACCAAGCGTCCCACCACACTTCTCCTCCAGGCAGCCCCCCTGTGTTCAGGAGCTGTCACTTTAAGACCAAACAACTCACCACTCGCCTTCTCCTCTGAGCAGCCGCCTGGAGCGCTAATGCAGTCACTGCGAGTCCAAACGACCCGCCGCGCTTCTCCTCCTCCTCCTCCTACTCCTCCGGGCAGGCCCCGGGGTTCAGAGGTGGTCAGAGTCCAAACAGCTCGCCACGCAACCCCTCCTCTGGCAACCGCCTGTAGCTCTGGTGTAGTCACCCGAATCCAAGCCGCCGCGCTCCTCTTTCTCCTCCTCGTCCTCAGGGCAGGCCCCGGGGTTCAGAAGCGTCGTTCTGAGTCCAAAGAGCTCGCCGCGCGGCTTCTCCTCTGGCAACCGCCTGTAGCTCTGGTGCAGTCACTCCGAATCCAAGTGGCCACATTCCTCCTCCTCCTCCTCAGGGCAGGCCCCGGTGTCCTGAGTCCACACAGCTCTCCTCGCCACTCCTCCCCTAGGCAGCCGCCAGAGCCCCAGTGGTTGCTCCGAGTCCCAGCGCTGTGCCTAGCAGCCTCCTTTACGGCGCTCCCAGCTGTCCGAGTTCACTGCTCCAGCAGGGGGAGGGGCATCTCGCCGGCAGTTCTACTTCACAAAGTTTCCTACGTTCCGGGACCACCGTCCCATCCGGGATGCCTCCCCAGGGGGTGAGAGTCACCCGGCTGCTTTGAGTTGGTCCCAAGCATCTCAATATCTCCTCTTTTGAATCCTGAGTCCTGGAGCAACATGAAATGCAGCCACCCTCTAGGCCGCCATCTTGAAACCACTCTCCAGGAATGCTTTTGCCCCTTCCAAAGTCTTAAATTTTTCCTTACTGAATAATAGAGATAGAAAGATAATAGGTAGATAGGTAGATTTTTTTTAACTTAGAGGTTGGTAATGTTATTTGTCTTCAACTGCTTATTAGAGAAAATTCACTTTTGGTAGTCAGGTTTCAAATATCTGTGCAAACACAAAGAACTGTATAAAAGTTCTACAGAGATGTTAACCCTTGCCAAGGCTCAGTGCAGTCCATGAGGCTTCTCCCTGCCAACTTGAAAGCCCTTCCAAATCAACACTGCATCTCATGGATTATTACCCAATATGCATATATCAGAAAAAACAGTGACTGCTAATTGCCTTAGGTACACCTAATATTTGCCAGAGGAATTGAGATATATGTTTTTACTAAGTTGCTCTGTTTTGTTTGGGAACAGCTTGACTAGTCTAAAAATACTAAGTATTCCTGTGGTTAGGTCTCAAAAATCACTTCCAACTACATCTAATTCACCTACTTCAATAATACATTTTAAATCAAAGTGTGTTAAGTATGATTTTTCAGTCTTCTTTTTCCCAGGAAAATCAGTCATTTCTTTATCCTTTAGGAAAGTTTGTCATATCTTCATTCCTTTCATTCATCTTAAATGCCTAAGATATATGTGTCCTCAGTGAGGCAAGACAGGTAGAAAATTTTGTTTTGGTTTTATCTAAAATTACAGATTGTAAATCTAGTCATATTTTGGGAAGATTGGAATTTCTCTAGGAAAGAGAGAGAGTAAAACTCAGTTGGTCCTGGAAATAAAAATGTGATAATGGCCAGAAATTCATCTAAAGGTAAATAATGGGGGAAAGAACAAATGATATGAATAAGCCACAAAAAGGGCAAACTCTGCCTGACAGTAGCTTATTTCTGATCATGAATATGTTCCATATGGATGGCAATGACCACTAAATTTCTTTGTTCCTTTTCATCAATATACATTTAATAATATCTTCAGAAAAGAATGTTAGTTTGGAATCTATCTTTTGTGTGGACTGATTCCAAAATTTAAATTGAATGATCATAGGATGCTTATTAAAACACAATGGAATAAGTTCTATTGTAATAATTTTTTTATTGAATTATCTTTGAATTACAAATTATCTCTATGCTAAGGAATGCTAACTCTATAGTTTATTTAATGCAGCTTACCTGAATCTTCTTTGAAAACCTATGGTGAATTTTGGTCAAAGCAATAGAGAGCCTGGGGCTATGCCTATGGAATTGGTCTACATTCCAAGAAATAAGAAGAAATAATTACAGAGAGTGATAAGGGGATTTTGATACAAGAATAAGATGTCAATTCTCATCAAGTTTAAAGTAGAAAAGGTATCTGCAAAATTGTAGCATCTTTTAAAAAGTGCTCACAAAATATTTCTCCCCTTTGTCAGATACTAGCTTATTCTATAGTGGAAGAGATCAGTATTATTTGATAGAAAATTGCATTTGCAATGATAAATGTCTTTTCAGATGCCTAATATTTCTCAGCTTCTCTCCAGTTACTAATTCATCTCAATTTATTTCTTCATATGGCTTAAAAATAAAGTGAAGCATGGTGTTAATGTGTCCTCATTTTTTTATCTCATGTTTGATCAATGAAATGTCATTTATTTTTCTGGCACCGACTGCAAGTTTGTCCTCAGTGCCTTTTCTGGAGTCACAGAAACTTTGGAACCTTCATGTTTGTGGTAAGCGACAAGTTATATTTCACTAACCATACTGATTTTTAAAGGAATTAATCTATTTCTATCTTTTATAAGGGCAGAGATCCTGAAAACTAACCCAGCCTATTTGACAGGTGGAGAGATGATGCAGGTAGATATGCATAGGTACACTCTGAACTTTCAGTTCTTCCCATGAAGACACCCCTACGAAACTCACTCGGGTGGCCACAGAAGCATCAACAAGGGGTGCTTTCCAATGCACAACTGTCACAGAGAATGAGCACTTTCTACATGGGAAGGGAGATATTTCAGGCCACTAAACCTAGAATTTGTTCTAGTACAGGAACTCTAGACCCACACATAGCACGCATCCACTCACACTGATAACATCAAACAGGAGAGCAGAAGTCAGAGAATGTTCAGGTCAGGAGAGGAGATATTTCTAGTATAACTGATGGTTACACCTAGCTTGTTAAGGATCATGTGTTGGAAGAGGATCAGCTTTCCTGTGGTATAAATCAACTTTTGTACCAAAGAATGGTGTAAAAAGGGTGAATTTTGGAGAGCCGATTGAAACCTTCCACCAAAGTCATATCCTTTGAATAACTATAGTAGAAAAATTTTTATAGCATAAATCCTATTCAAAATGAAGTACCCCTTTTGACAAAGTGTGGGAAATGAAATCAGCTGAGGAAGTAATCAATGGATAATAAAGACGATGGATGACATAGACAAGGAGGACACCAGAAGACAGGGTCAGAGGCATTGTTCCAATGCTTGGGGAAGAGGGTTAGAAAGTTAATGTTATAATCATATTAGGCTTTATATATAATTTGCTGGATTATGCAAATGGAACCCTACATATAGCTCAGACCATCTTGGGTGGTCTGTCATTCTCAGAGAACCCTATTTGCTGTTTTCAGTAAAAGAGCTCTAACTGCCTGCGGTCAAGTTTCTGTTCCCCAATGAAGGGCACTCATGATGCTAATAATGCCAACCTGTGTTCTGCCTGGGGTGGCACGCAAATTCAGAGCCCACAATTGCACTTGAAATGATGAGAAAGGAGGTAGAGATGACCCATGTCCTGGTTACAAGAGGGGTCTTGGAGTGGGTATGTCCCCACGAGTAGTTGGCACAGTGGCGGTCAACACTTAAGAGTAATGACACAGCTTATCCAAATAATCATTCTTTCAACTATTTGACCAGAAAAATTGACCTAGTAGAAGTAAAGATGAAAAGAGGTTATGGAAAGAAAAATAGAAGATACTTTTTTTTACATAAAATTTAGCAGATGTACTAATAATTTTTTTTAATTCAGAAATAGTAAATTGGTTCTGTTTGACTTATTACACCAACAAATTATTTTTGGTCTTCCAAATACACAAAAATGTGAAATTAGGGAACAAGAGCAAACAAACCAAAACAAAAATTGACTCCTGTGCTCTTCGATTCTGCGGAAGTTCCGAGTAAATGGCGTTATCACCCAAACTCTGAAGCTACATGCCCCAAGTAGATGTTTTGTTGTGGTCATTGTAACTAAAGGAATTTCCTAACTGCGATTTTCAAAGATGCTCTCTGGGATATCAGTCTCTCCCCTTTATTTATCTCGCACTAGGTGCCTTTTTTACATTACACTTTTGATTCCATAGTATGGGAAATGTTCTTATTCTGAAGTTATACTAACAGTGCCAAAAACATAGTGAGAAGTCCAGGTCTTGAAGTCTACAGCAGACACTAATGTTGCCCTTTGGTCTGCTCTTTGTACTCATCTTCTGCTTGTTCCTACTTGCTTCCCTGCTAAATGCCTTCCTAAGATGATTGCTTTGGAGAGAAGGAAGTACCTGGCCCAGTCATGGGTTAGCTGAGGGGGGAGCACAGATGTCTTCACTTCCTTGCCCCAGTGCAAAATCAAAATCAGAGGTTTTACCTAAAGTCATGTTCGCCTGGTTTCCTGCTCCTCCTGTCTCACTTCCCTACCCTCTTGCTGGTTTCTCCTGGGGGTTTTCCTTCATAATCTCTTATGCTCAAATCCTTCGCTTAGGATCTGCTTCTGGGAGAACACCAACTAGAGGCAGGTTAGGAAACCCTGATTTGAAAACTGATTATATTTACCAGCTGCAAAGTCTTGAAACCTATTGATCCCTAGGCCCGGGAACGTCCTCCTCTGTAAAAAATTCTTCTCTTCTCAGTTTACAGAACCATTATGAAGATGAAAGGACCTGATGTATGTGAAGTACTTAGCTCAGGTCTCAGAGTGCCTCAAGCCTCAACAAATGTTAGTTGGATGTGAATATTTATTGACATGGCTTGGCTTCCATTATTTCAAATCGACAGCATTATTTTTAGTTTATCCCCCATTCCTCACCAGCTGGTGTGCTAGATTCATATTTATTACACAGAATTTGTATGTCTTTTTTCTGAGTTATTTAGCTCTTGTTCCCTTGTTCTTTCATATTTAGCAGATTAGTAGACAACAAGATTCTGTGGTCACAGTTCAAGCAAGTGCTGACCACCCCGTGTGGGACTGGATTACACGAATGTCTCTCATCACTCAACTCATGAAAATTTATAACATGAACTAACAGATGAACTAAAGAGGCCAAAAAAACATGCTTCTGTCTCAACAACATGATGCCTTTCTCCTTATGCAAAGGACAAGGAAAATTTGGACAATTAATTGGGATATTTAGGACCCACTCCAAAAAAAAAGTGGGGGGGGGGGGGCAAACTTGCCTTTAATTTTCTTGGATTCATTATTTGTATGGCTATGAATTTTAAAGTATTTGGACAACAATATCCTTAATATCATATGTCACAACACTGGCTCTTCACTTTTTTCTGAGGAATGGCAAAAGAAACTCCTTTACTTCTGAACTTGGCTTAGGTTCTGAATTCAGAGCCCTAAGAGCTGAAATATACTTTGAACTTTCTTTGGAGAAAATTAAACATCCATTTTCCACTCTTGGAGGAGATGCATCTACCATAAAATATGGGCACCTGGACAGCACTCAGTGATTTATGATCCTTTCGCAAGTCACCCAGGCTCATATGCATAATTATCTTTCCCTGTATCCTAGAGAAGCTGGAGACAACAATAAAAAAAATAATCATTTAATATTCTGAGGTCATATGATTTGGAAGGGTTTAAGACATCCTAGCAGCTTTCAAATGTCACAGTCCTTAAAGTAATAATGTGTTATGAGTATGGTCTTTTTAAATATGTAGGGTTTGATGCATTGATTTTTTCATTTCTATTATAAACACTCTTCCCTTTATGAATTTTATTAGCATGCATTATTTGAACGTTGTTTTTATTTACTTTCAGCTGTTGACAAAGAACATAAAAAAGAAAAGTTTTATGAGCATAAAATTGCATTTAAATTGTTATACAAACAGTATGGAATAATGTTGCCCTTTGAAAAGATAAAAGCATTACATTTTGAAAAAATCATCATAAGACCAAGTTACAATGCCTAAGTGGTCTTGCCTTCAGTGATGGGACCCACAACAATAGTAGAAAATAAGCATTTGAGCATTGCTGTCATTCTTCTAGATTACCTCAATCTTATACACAATACAAAATTGATGGGGAGGGGGGGAATTTGACCATTTTTCTCTATTATCCAGCCAAACTTCAATTTCTTCTTATAGGGCCAGCACTATACTGGTGTGACCTAATCTGTGCCCATCCCAACTTTGTCATCTTGGCTTTGATCATTTTAGCCTTTCCCAGATTTTGTAAAGACACGGCAGAGCTGAGTGATGACCTAAGGGGCTGATAACATCATCCAGAGTTAGGATGGACAATATGGACAAAGTAGCAGGACCATATTTAGAAAGAACTATGGTTCAGAACATTCAGGCCGAACTCTAGGAATCTGTGGTCACTTAGGAAACCAATTGCTATTGCCATTTTAATGGGACTTGAGAAGAAATAACCATGATGATGGTGTGTGAAATCATGAGTCTCTCCTTCTCGGTGGCTTTGTTTGGTGTAGTGAGGATCACATTATTTTGTAGAAGGTACATATTCTTCAGGATATAAACAGACCAGAGTTCAGATTACACCTAACCCATCTCAATTGCATGACTGTGAACATATTATTTTAGTTCCTTGAGGGTTTCTGTAGCAATCAATTGAGAAAAACATACGAAGCTTTTAGCAGTGTAACAGTGTTTTGAGTTTAGAAAACATGCACATCCATGTATTGATTTTCTTGGTTTGACCATCAGTAATGAATGGGTGTTGCAATATTGCTATGTAAAATGAAGAAGATATTCAGAATCAAGTCCTGGATATAGTTTATTTTAACTTTTTCATGTATATAATGGACAGGCTCTGGGTATAGTAGGTGCTTTCACATATTTGACCACCTTAAACTTGGGAGAAAGTGATGAAGAGAAAATGATAGTGGCACAGTTTAGTAAGTAATTTGAAACTAGTAACATTTGTTGAACAATGTCTCTGCCACACACTAAGCACACATTCCATTGTATTTTCGTTGTATTCCAGACATACACACACAGCAATTACTATTATTATCTTTGATTTAAAGAATCAAAAAAAAGAAAATTGAAAATTTCTTGATTTAAAAATTTTTTGATTTAAAGAATCAAAAAAAGAAAATTGAGGATCCCAAGCCAGTGCAATTAATAAGCTCTAGAACAGGCATTCAGAAAGAATCTAGAAAATAATCTGTGCCCAGAATCTGTGTTGCCCCCCCACTTAAATGGGTGAAGACCTTGTCTGGAGGTGACAATTATGACGTGGAGCTAGCTAGAGTTTCTATGTCTAGTTGGGTTCACCATCAGAATTTCCTACCAGTAGATATGCCAAGCAAAACTGTGTCCATGCTATATGGATGACTGGAACACATTTCACAGGACAGTCTTCACATATCAGGAGACTACCAGCTCAGGTCAACAACTTATACGAGGTTCTAAGATTTGTTGTGAAATTGTCAGGTGTCACAGTGACAGGAAGACTACAACCATGGGAAAGGGCTAGTAACCAACTTGTGAGGAGGCAATCGACTACCTAAGACAGTGAAGCATGGGCCAGGAACTGTCAGATTATTGAGGTACATGACTCACAAAATTTATTGTCCATCCATTATCAAAGATCTTAGTTTCCATGGAAAGAAATATGAACATTTTTGTCCAAAGAGAATGTTTAAATGTTCATGGAATCCTAATTCATATTCCATTTGATAGTAGATTTTGCAGAAATCTTTTGAGAAATGACATTGATATGATTTCTGTTATGAAAACTCTGAGTCCCATCATGGTACATGATCAATCAAAGAAAAATCACTGAGTGATGGAAATAATACTCACGACCAGGAAATCTGGGCCTCCCTCTAGTTCTGACATGAGCAAACTTCCCAACCTTGAGAAAAATCTCTGGTCCTATCTCATCTTTAATTTTGTGACTTGTCAAGGAATAGATGGATAAGTTAGATGACCTCCAATGTACTTTCCAATTTTTATACTCTGTGGATATTTGGTGTGTCTTTACTAAAATTGTTCTCATCAAAGTAAATGCTCATTGAAAGGCTTAAATTGGTATTTCTCAGGTATTATCCTTTGCAACTATGACCAGAGAAGACATAACTTGTTTGCAATGGACTGAGTGTTTGGGTCCCTCTTAATATCATATATTGAAATCTTGACTGCCAATTGATATTTGGTGACGGAGATCTGGGAATTTAATGAGGTCAACCAGTAGAGTCATCAAGATTAAGATTAGTGCCCCTGAAAAGGATCCCCAGAGATATCTCTCCCATTTTTCCACCACCTAAGGATACAATGAGGACATGGCTGACTGCAAGCCAGAAGATGGCCCTCACCAAACCTGACCATGTTGACACCCTAATCTTGAACATCCAACTTCTAGAACTGTGAGAAATAAACTCTTATTCTTCATAATCCACCTTGTCTGTGGTACTTTTTATAGGAGCCTGAACTAAGACATGGTTCTTTCTTTCAGGAGACTTCAGAGAGCTCTTGAAAACTGCAGTTCTGATGTAGAACTAGGATATTTCAGTAACTGAAACATCAAGCAGAAGTGGGAGAGCAGAAATCAAGATGATGTTGAGGAGGATAAGGCCAGGAAGCAAGAGGAACCAAACAGGAATAAAATGGGAAGGGTAAATGGCAGAAGCAGAAGGAGGAGGAGGAGGAGGAAAAGAAGGGGAGGTAAATCGAGTGAAAAAGTAGGTAAAGAGGAAGAAAAAATAGGTAGAGGAGGATGCGTCCATAATTAAAACTCTGGGGTCCTAGAAAACTCAGGTGGAATTCCAGAAAACCATTGAGGTACCAGCAGCTCCTGGATGAAACCTCCAATGCTTAGCTCTCCCTTGAAGGTAAGTCCTTCTCCCTGACCAAGCACAGAGAGCAAAGCACCTGGCAACACCTACAAAAAGTAGGCATAAAATGAATGTCTCCTGAGTACTGTAAAATACGTGTACAAGGAATAAATTTTATCACACTCACAGATTAATTGTAGACTCAGCAAATGTTCATGGTAATTTCCTGTAGGCCAGCTGCTGTGCTAGGAAGTGTCACATGCATTATTCCCTTTAAGCAGAGCGTGCTCTTTAACCCATGAGCTGCAGGAGAAATGGTTAATAGAAAAGACTCCTCTATTTTCTCCTCCTGCTCCCTCATTAGTGGCTGCTTCCCAAACTGACTTTTATAGGGACTTATTTCAATCTAGACAGTTTTGCAATACTTGTATTCTAAATTCAATAGATGCCTCTTATAATTTAAGGTAGCTCAAGTTGCTGTGAAACAAACACCCAAAACCTCAGTGGGTTAACACAATGTAAGAGTATTTCTTTCTTGTGCAACAGTCCAGTACTGGTGTTGGGTGGGCATCTCCCGTGCAGTGACTCATGAGTATTGGCTCAGACTGCCTGCCATTTCTGCCATCTTCAGCACCAGTTCCTAAGCATGCTGTGGAAAGGGAAGGACAAAACTAGAAAGTCACACCTGCTTCTTAATAATAATGTTCCAGAGAATGTGGAGCAAATACTCACATTTCACTGACAAAAACAAGTCATATGTCCATGCCTAGATGCAGGCCTAGAAGATGGATATGGGGGTGATTGGTGAAAAGCGGCTATAAGCTTCTTCCTAATGATCACTCCACATGGTGGAAGAGGGGCATGAATCTTGGTGAATGGCAACTCATATCTTCCACTTGCCCTGTGTCATCCTTAGAGAAAAAGGAAGACAATAAAACAGCATGTTGCCGGGTGCAGTGGTACATTCCTGTAATCACAGCAATTTGGGAGACTGAGACAGGGGGTTGGCAAGTTCAAGTCCAGCCCTGGCAATTTAGCAAGACCTCTTCTCAAAAATTCAAAAAATTATACAAAGGACTGGGGATGGGGATGTGTCTCAGTGTTAAAGTACCACTGAATTCAATCACCTGTACAAAAACAAACAAACAGAAAAAAAGAAAAAAAAAGAACATCATGTCCCTGAAGTACTCCCTCTCCATTCCCAAGAACCTAGACAAGAGAACAATGAGAGCAAGTCTGGGATGGAATGTTCAGATACATATGATCTCCAAGGTTGCAGGCTTTTTCTCATGTATGCTAGGAATAAAGGCAACTTAGTGTTATCTGTAGAAAGTTGCTTAGTTGCATCCATGCCAATTTCTTTGGCATGCCAGTCACACAATGGGGCAAACAGGCTAAGTTGGTAATGTCTTTGCTTCTGTAGCTTTGCTTATAAGCTACCCTCTCCCTGTGGCAACTGGTACAGAATTGAGAGCACTGGGAGAGGACAAGTGCCACTCATCCAGCCAGCTGCCATTGCACAGAAGGTGGTAAAGAATGGAGATGGAATTTTCTGGGGTAACATCGTGACAGACAGAGGTGTTACTTGGTGAAGCACTGTGAGGTGCTATCTATCCTACCTGTCACCATCTGTCACCACTGAACCTTCCCCATAAACATTTCTCAATAAGCCCTAAGCCTTGTGTGGGTACTTTCTTTGGACAATCAGCAACCTATCCTGCTTCCTAGCATAACTAGGCTGTGGAATATATATGCTGTCTTCATTAAAGAGAGTTAAGTCAATGATTTTCAATCTGGATTCAGGTACTACCAAAAGATACACATAGAAAATTAATTTTACTTGCAAGGTATATTTTTTCTCTTAAAACAAGGATACATTCTAGATTGCATAAAAATTTGCATGTACTTTTAAACTAAAACACAAGGCTTTAAGGGAAGGACATTTCCATTATTATACACACATATACAGAGCATCTATCCTCCTATGCTGTGCGTGGAAAAGTTTGAAGAACACTTAAAAACAAAGGCCATAAGAGTATATGTTGGGTTTCTGTCTCACAAGAAATTTATTCTCCTGTAAAACCTGGAATAGATGACATTTGTCCTAAAAACAAAATTTTCTCAAGAGAGAAAAATATCCTTCGAAGTTGGCCTAATTCATCTTTACAGATCACAAGAAAAAGTTTTGCTCTCATCTGTAGTATGAAGAGGCTGCAAGAAGGAACAAGTGAAAACTTTCTGTTTCTGGACATGGGGAGGCTTATGCACAGCCTCCTCTATCTTCTTCATCCTAGACCCCTTGAAAGAGAAATCTGCTATAACAAGCCCAGATGTGTTGTAGATACAGGAAGAATCTGACCAAAAGGGGCTTGAACCCCTGTTTCTGAGAGTAGGCAGCCTCAGCACAAGCAGCTACAATAGAGTGGCAGTTGGGGGGTGGTATTACAGCAGATAGAGCACTACGGATCAGAGCCAGAAACTTCCATGGCCACACAGGACATATCCAGGTAGCTGGTGGTTCTAGGACAATAAATATGCCTGAAGAAAGGTCACTGAAATAAGACAGGGAGGGCCTCAGGGTCAATGTGCCTGATCAATGCCTTATCAATAGGAGCTGCTTGAGTTTCCAGGGAATGTTGCCAGTATCTAAAGAATAGAACATGCGTTTCACCAGCCACGCCCATCAGATAAGAGCTGGTGACATGGTAACACTGAAGGACAAGGACATCTCAGCCAGAGATCAGTAAGAACTACAGAGCAACACAAGGACCCATGCACCCAGTAGCTGCTCCTGTCTTCCCGGGGTTTGTCGTTCTTCCAGATTCCATTTTGAAGAGGAAGAGTATTGTGGGTGAACATTTCAAAGGCACACCTGGTGATGAGATGAACTTTGAATCCAAGATAAAATGAGATAAGTGGGAAGAAACTATTTAATCCTAGCAGAGACTAAGATACATTGAATTGTCAGGATCATGCCTCTTCCCACAACTCCAACCCTTTTTGAAGGAAATACTTCTGCTAAGGTAACTACAATGTGTGTGTGTGTGTGTGTGTGTGTGTGTGTGTGTGTGTGTGCGCGTGTGTGTTTGTGCATTTTCTCAGTTCTCCACTTTGTTACTGAAAATTGATAAACCTTTAGATAATTCTCAGCTTCTGCATTGCTTATAAACAATGGAATAAAAAATATTCTGTGGGAAAACAGAGGACCAAGGTGCTATGATTGGAATAATATTTGTACCCCAAAGATTCACATGCTGGGAGTTTGTTTGCCAGCATGATCATGTGGGTGCTGATGGAAGCTTTAAGAGGTTAGGTCTAGGGCAGGCACTCAGGTCATTTGGGGCACTGTCCTTAGATGAGAATGTGGGTCCCAAGGAATCAATTTGGTGAGAGCAAGTTGTTATAAAAGCGTGGGCCTGACCCCTGAGTCTCTCTCTGGCATCCTATCTGGTAGTGTGAGCTCTTTCTCAGACACACGTACTCTGGCCATAATATAATGCAGTCAAAAGGGCCCTCACCAGAGCTGAGCCAATGTCAGTACCTTTAAACCTCTAAAACTGTGAGCTAAATAAACCTCACTTCTTATAAAGTAGTCCGTATCAGGTACTTCATTATAGTTACAACGGGTGGATGAATACAAGTGGATTTGGTAAAATGGAGGAATGAACAACTTATACTTAATACATTAACTATGACCAACTGACTGCACCAATTTCCTTGCAAAAAGGAATGAATTTTCTATAGGAATAAACCAAGCCTTGTAAGGCATACAAAAGAAACTTAGAGCAATTATCTTTATGAAGGTTATCTTTACCATAAAATGTTCAATAGAAAACTTATTATTACAAAAAACTCTTAAACACACACACACACACACACACACACACACACACACAGAGTAGCTGATGTTCTCCTTCAAAACAAAGTAATTTAAATAAGATAAGCCAAAGGAGATTCCATTTCTAGCAATGGATTTCCATCTTGACCCATTAGATTGCAAGAACAAGGTTAAATAAAATTAGGCTTACATATGGCACATTAATCTTAAATTTGTTGTTAGTTTGAATTGTTCATTTTGGCAAAATGTGATTTTTTTCCCACACGCACTGAATAGAATGTCCGTTCCAAACTACAACTACGCCTGTAATGATAATTCAAAGAGGGTAAGTTTTGAGTAACCACATTCATAAAATTGCTCCCATTCTTTCATTTTTCTGAGGGGCTTAATTTTACTTGACTAGATTACCATTAATCCTCCTGCTCTAGGAATCTACTTTACTAGGATTCAAATATTATAGTGAACTTTTTCTAAGGAGAAAACTGCTTCTCTTTACATATTTCAGCTTTATCAGCTCATTTGGAGGGTAATTTAGTTTCTTCCCTCTAAAGTGATCCATCAGATATGAACTGTTGACACTAGGTGCTGTCAAGTTATTCAAACCAGGTTAGTCATGGGGTCAGATTACCAATGTGGAAGCATCAACTGACTGCTTGACAGTTTTCCTCAACAGACCTCCAAATGATCAATGCACTATCATAAGGAAAAAAATCTATAAAAATATCTTGTCAGTTTCTTAATGTCTTTGGGGCCATATGGGCTAGCAGGAAGGATAGGGAGCATAGTTTTGCACTCAAAATTTCATGCATCTTAGGACACAGATTTTAGGCAACCATCCAGGATCCTAAAAGCAACTGTGCAATTAAGTTCCCATAAGATCTATAAGCCTACATAGTTTTTCCCAAACTGCCTCTTGTGTTTTTCTGTTGTCACTCTGTCTTGTGTTCCCCTACACTAGTGACTAATAAAATAAGAACTTATGGCTGAAGTGATAAAGATATGCGGCCACATAACGTGATAAAGAAGTCAACCAAGTGCAGTTGCTGTTGCTTTAATCCTATTACACTGCTCTGAAGACTCCCTGTTGCTCTTTTGTGGAAAATATTCTTAAAGAGCGAGTTTGACCTTTTCCAAATATTTTGAGAATCCTTCCAAATACTTCCTATAATCCAAATGTTTGCTAGGTCCAGAAGTTGTGGGTCCTAGACAAGATCACTTAACCTTTAGAGGGCCTCAGGTCAATGATGTCACACAGATAAAACAAACTACCACAAAAGCTCCCCTTGTGTTCCCAGTATCACCTGGAGTCTCTGCTGACTTCCACCTGACTACACTTTTGAGCTCTGTGTCTGGTAAAGAGGTACAGGACTTTATGTCTTGGGAGTGTCTCTTTCAAAAGTGTTTCCTCTAACAAGTCTCTCCTGTCTGCATCCCATAAGTACCCAGAGGCAGAAGGGCTGGCTGTTGGTTTTGTCAGACACTGGAAGAAACTAGCAGGAACTCATTTCTGGCATAACTACAAGGGCACCCATACAGACGTTGATGGACACCGTGGAATGCAAATATCTGTGTAGCTTATATTACATCACCCTGTTACTCATCCAAGATGTGTCAGGAAAATGTTTACACTAAGTTGCATATTGTGAAAGATGAGGTTGCAGATTTGTGGAGAAGCTGAATCACTGGAGGAGGATATCCCAGGCTGCCGTGGAAATGAGTACAGCTGGGGCTGATGCGATCAGCTGTGAATGACAAGGGAGTTTTGGATCATCTCTGTAGTCTGTTCCTGATGCTCAGTTGAACAAAACCCAAATTCATTTTCCCCACATAGCTCACGTCACAGAGGGACAGTGTGGACCTGGAAGGCCACACTGAGGCAGACTTCCACCCTGTACCTGGAACCAGAACATTCCGATCTAGGTGCTGCTGCTCACTCTGCTCAACCAGATGTGCCTATGTCCGTGTGTGTGTGTGTGTGTGTGTGTGTGTGTGTGTGTGTGTGTTGTGCACAAGCTACAAGGTTTTTGTTGATTTTTGTACATTTCCAGTCCCCTCGTTTTGTCCTTTCTGCAAACCTTTCTTCCACTTTTTCCTCCTGACCTGACCAGAGTCTCCGTGTGACTATTGAAGAGATTATGAATAGGCAAGTGAGGCTTTCTTCTTGTCTTTAAGATTCTGTTATATTAACTTCTAATCAGTCAATAAGTTTTTTGTTTTTGTTTTTTTTTTAATTACTTAAACCATCCATGTTGTGGATCTCATTGGCAATACCAAGAAGCAGAAGTTGGGTCCCTGCCCTTGAAAAATCTATAGCCTTCTTGGGAGAAAAGCTTAGAACCAATACAAGGGAATGCATGATTAAATGTCTAAGATTATCAGAAATAAGCCTCAAACAGGATTTTAAAGAAATAGAGTTTACTGTGATTTTTTTTTTTAATCAAAAACATTTTCAAAAAAGAATGGAACTTGAGTTTATCCATAAAAATCAGGTATTGGACAGAGAATGACAGTGCAAGAACTTGTCAAAGGAAAAAAATACTTGACTCAAGAGCAAAGAGGATTTGATTCTTCTGGTTGTTAGTCAGACAATGTACTTTCAAAATGGAGGTAATGCTCCTCAGTGTTTGGTATTAGTTTAGGCTAAAGAAAACCATCTATTTATGAAGAGGATCAGGCCCCAAAACATGAAGAATCAGAGCAAAAGAGAACTTAGACCTTAGTTTCCTTTTTTTTTCTGCACTTTGCTCCCCTCCCAAGAGGAATCTCTTCTCAGAAAACCCATCTGTAAAATGTAATTTAAATAGATGGATCTGTCCTAAAGTTACATGCATTCCAAAGAAAATAAACCATATGAAATTCTTATTCCTATAAAAAAAATCAGGTATTGGTTTGATGGATACTGAATCAGGTGGAAGAATGCAGGTTGAGGAATGAATTAGTTTGGAAAGTTGGGGGAACTCAACGAGATGTTATCATGGTCCATCATGTGTAAAGAAGCATTGTAGTGGCAAAAGGAAGAGAAGAGGAGCAGTCCTGGTCTCTTCTTCTCACTCCTTGCCCTTCCTCCACTCCACACTGTGGAAGGACTGGCAGGAAATTGAAAGGTAGGATGGAAAAAAAAAAAAAGAAAGAAAGAAAGAAAGAACCAGCTGGGAGGGGTGGTGCATGCCTGTAATTCCAGGGGATCAGGAGGCTGAGGCAGGAGGATTGCAAGTTCAAAGCCAGCCTCAGCAAAAGCAGGGTGCTAAGCAACTCAGTGAGACCCTGTCTCTAAATAAAATACAAAAAAAAAATACGACTGAGGATGTGGCTCAGCAGTTGAGTGCCCCTGAGTTCAATACCTGGTCCACCCACTCCTCCACCCCCCAAAAAAGAACCCAGATTAGTTTTCCCTCTACTTCACTGTCTTGGCTGTAGTCTCTTCTGCCTCTGGTTTTTGCCACCCAGGCCTATTGTGGGCTCCAACTTTTTGACTGGTGACTCTATCTCCAGTTCGATAGTAATCCCAACTTCTTTCTTTGCCCCAGCCCCAACACTGCCAGGTTGGTAGAATCTTCTTAGTAGTACTAATCTCTGAGTGGTCTTACTGCTCCTTATACGGATTTTTTAGCTTCATCACTAGTGATACCAATTTAACTTGTTTAATTTTAAATACAGTATTTTGTTGATTTATGTAGAGGGTAATGGATAGAAACCTTCCTGTGAAAGGGTCAACAGAACTTGGAGTTTGATTGTAAACAGGAATTAAAGATGGGAACTAATAAAATATGACTCCAATACCTTTCTAATAAATCATTTTCAGTGATAGAAACCCAACTCGGAATAATAAGAAATTAAGACCCCCAGAGACTTTTCAACAAGAAGTTAGCAAAAGTTTTGGGCAAGTTTTAGGCTGTATCTGTGGAAGCCATCAGACCAAGCCTTTGAGCAGATTTCTTTTTTGGAATGTTGTAGGTGTACCCTAAATGGTTTAAACAATGTAGCAAAATGCCTGGTTCCTCAAGATTAACACAAACAAAACCAAAGAACAAGGGTGTTGACAAGTGGTGTAAGATACAAGGGACAAGAAAAAACTTGGCAGTGCTGAGAAGAATTACCTCTAAAGCAAGGTTGCCAAATGATCTGGCCAAATCTACTGACTGGCTGATTTTATTAATAAAGTTTAATGGAGACAAAGCCACACTCTTTGTGTATGCACAGCCTATGGTTACTTGTGAGCTATGTGGCCAGAAAGTTGAATTCTTGTGAAGAGACCATATATCTCTTAAAACCCAAGATATGTATCCTCATACCCTTTACCAAAGTTGGCTGATCCCTATTCTAGTAGGGACTCCAATTTCCATTTCTCAAAGCAGAATTGATCCAACTCACATCTACACTCTTGAGGCTCTTTATATAGAGGGTTTTATGACACTGATCATAACACAGTCCTCTTCATGCCTGAGATTGTCCCCATGGTCACAGTCTTCCCCTCTGGATAACAGCAAAAGCCACCTTACGGACACACTTCTATCTAGCCCCAGGCACAAACCCCCAGAGCAGTGTTTTGAAAATGCGAATCCAGCTGCTTCATCATCACTCAACATTCCCACCAGCTCCCGACACACGTAGGATAAAATTCTAATACTTTTTCATGATCTTGAGGCCCCTGCCTACACCATCTCCTATGGCTTCCTGCTTCAGTCACTCAGGACTGACTAAGGTGCTTCTAAAAGATCAAACTTATTCTTCTCTGAGGGTTTTCATAATTGTTGCACTACTTTTTAAAAAATTCCTTATTCAGATCCTCACAGCTGGCCATTTCCTGGTGCTCAGATCTCAGCACAGATGTCGCCCACTCCAAGAAGCGATCCACACTAATCCCAGCTTTACTACTGCCCTCTGAATAATCCCTGCTCTTCAGCCCTGCCCTCTCTCCTCACTCTGCATCAAATCACCCGGATATATTTTTTTCATAGCACCCACAGTCATCTGACATTATCTTGTTGCTTTTCATATTCACTGTTTTCCACATTACAACGCAAGGACCCTGTCTCTCAGATTTACGGTTGTTCTCCCAATGTCTAGACTCATTCCTTCCACTTAAGTTGTCCTTATGGATTTGTTGAATAAATACTTTAATGAATTGTGTAAGTATTCATTTATTCGTATTTTGCCTCAACCAAACTCCAAGTTCTTAGAAGCCAAGGATGATGCAATTGTGGTACACTTCACACACAGTGTGGTACCTAAGATCCAAATTCAGTGAATGTCTATCAAGCAAATAATTGTCTCTTAAGGAAGTTATTGAATGAACAAAGACAATGAAAATGCATATAATCACAAAAAGCTGATGTTTTATTCTAGAAGCAGGCAAGCTGTAATTGAATTAGTTTAACCATGAAGGTATTTTTATGAGATTATATATAAGGATAGTACTGAGCTATATAAGTTTCAAAAGAGATCAGATAATGATCGTGGTTCCAATTCGCCTATGGACCAATTATTTTTTTCTTCCAACTACAACAAACATTGACAAATATCTCTGGCTTGTTTGTGCTGGTGTGTACTCACTAGGGCAAAACCTTCAAAGCTGTCATCTGCATGAGTGGTGACTTTCAGACCCAGTCATAGACTTAGATATCGGACAGTATGATGATGAAAGGGAATGTAAAAAATAAAAGTTGATGTCCTCCAAGTTCTTCTTCTTTTTTTTTTAATATCACTAATCAGGTGCTTTTGTTAGTTCAGCTTTGGCTCAAGATGAATAAAGAATAGACAGATGAATGTCTTCTTTTCCTTTGTAAGCAAATTTAAACCCTGAATAAAAGAGAAATCCATCTCTGCAGGTGCAAATTCACTCAAAATCAGTTATCCAAAATCAAAGTTGTTACAGGTGTGGATGCTCTGCTTCAAGTTCAAATTCCAGCTATTGAAACCAACCACAAATGAAGGCCAAATGGATTGTGATTCAATAAGAAATGGAACCTTTGAAAGAGCTGATTGCACACTGCCCCCACACACATGTCCAGATCTGCTACAGTCACGTGCCAGCACTTAGACTTAGGCAATGGGCAAATGTGTCACTTGGGGAGGCAGCTGTCAGGCCTGGCAGGGCACAGTCACTTTGCAGGTCACAGCACTCCAGCATCTGCTCCTCAGCTTTGCAGATCCAGGAAATGGAATGTGTCAGTGTACTTGTAGTTGATTAATCCCTGGGAATTTACAAGAGACTGATGTAAAAAACAGAATGCCAATTTAGCAATTTACACTAAGAAATGTAACTGCCATGTGGTCCAGAATGTTTATGTCAGCAGGAGAATGCAGCCCCGTAATGACACGAGGAGGTAAATCATGAGCAGAAGTGTGCTGGGTGAGCACAGACAGAGCAGGAGGAGGAAGTTGGATGACCTTAAACATCAGTGTCATTTAGGCCTGGAGCATCCATTGCCAAATTGAGATTTACTTGCCAACAAGGCAGGACACTTGAATTTGCAGGTCAGTGCTGGTAACACACTGACAATTCTTGCACACACATTTTCTTCTTAATATATTAATGTCATTAAATAGAATACATCTGTCTTTATATTCAGTGGGATCTCATTATAAATAGCAATGAACTAATATTTATGGAGTGGTAAAAAGGGCTAGATAAATGCTAGCAATACTATAGTCAATTGTGTTACAATGTTCATTTTGAAAATATAAACTTGTTCCAAAACGATTGATATGTTAAGGAACAATTTAAACATCATGCAAATTTCATTTGCTTATGTGCAAGTTTTTTCTGCAAGAAATATTAGGCAACTGAGTCAAATGGTCGGTCCATTCCAAGTTTTCTGAGGAATCTCCACACTGCTTTCCAAAGTGGCTGCACCAATTTGCAAGTCCACCAGCAATGTAAAAGTGTTCTTTTTTCCCCACATCTGCGCCATCTATTATTGTTCATGTTCTTGATAATGCCATTCTAATTGGAGTAAGATGAAATCTTAGAGTTGTTTTAATTTGGATTTCTCTAATTACTAGAGATGTTCAATACTTTATCATATATTTATTCATTGCCTGTATATCTTCTTCTGTAAAGTGTCTGTTCAGTTCCTTGGCCCATTTATTGATTGGGTTCTATGAATCTACATCATGCACAATCATAGAAATGAAATGATGTACCGCATTTGCGTACAATGAATTAAAATGCAATCTGTAAAAATTTAATTTTTTTTTAATTTAAGAAAAGAAATATTAGGCAAATACAGAGAACTGCATCCAGCGAAAACAAACTGTTAAGGAGGACACAAAGTGCACCACGCATACACTCCAAACACCTACTCGCTGCCTCAGTTCTTCACACTGGGTTTGAGTCACATTCTTCCGTCCCTATCCAACATTTTGTCCAGTGTAAGCTAACCCTGCTTCTACCACTCTACAGTAATGAATGAGCTGCAAGCCTTCTCACATCTTGCTCCCCAAGCTAACTCCAGCCACGTTTACCATGGATTGATGTGTTTCCTAACAACTCACATAAGTGCAACAACCCTACTATTTTCATGAGGGGCCTATCCCCCCGCTTTTTTTAAATGTGACCACTAATGTTTTCATATCGTGCTTCTAACCCCCGTTTTTCTCATAAACCTTGTGGTTTTTATAGTGAGTTTAGCACAGTGATTTTTAGAAAGGCATATGTTATGTCATAGCATCAATGACTGTACCTTATTATCTACTCAATTCTTATAAGAACTACTCTTTTTTTCATATAGAAATTCAAGCAGTTGGAGTACTCTATTCAAGAAAAGACACTTGTAGGTGGGTAAGCAAAGACTCAAGCCTTCTGCTGTGACATCCTGTGAAAGCGCAGGGTGTCTGACTGATGCAGAGGGTAGTTTTCACTGTAAGCTAACAAAGGCCACCAGATATTCAGAGGCATATGTGTATGTGGGAACTTCTCTGCTGGGCTTCAGATCCCAACTCTCATTTATGACCTGTATAACAATGGTGAGTTACTAATGTGGCCTATTATTACAAAATGGCCCCAAGAATCTCATTCCTTGAACCCTTGCCTTTGCAATAGGATGTACCTAGAGACAAATACTAATTCCTCACCCCTTATATCTGGTCTGACCTTGTGACTTATTCTGATGAACAAAATAAGGCAGAAGTGACATTATACCATACCCAAAGTTAGGCCTCAGGAACCCTGAGTGCTTCATTCATGCTTCTTGTTCAACACCATGTGAACAAGCCCAAATCAGTCTGCCAGAATGAGAGAAGTCATAAACAAGTCACCCACTAGCCCGGGATGAGGAACTGATGATCAGGAATGTGAGCGAGGTCATCGCAGACTCCCCAGCCTTCAGTGGGCCACAGGCTGTTATATGTGCATAAGGGCAGTCAGCCAAGACAGTTTCAGATCTGCAGAATTATGATTTTACATTACTAGACTTGAGGTATATTTGTTTTACAGAAAGAAAAATAAGAGAGCCAGATGATACCTTTCACTTCTCTTTACATTCACTGTCCAATATGTAGAATGGGACAATAATACAGTTATAAGGATTAAATGAATTCAATAAATGAGACACTAAGAATGATATTTGGGTGTTGAGCTCTGTTCTAGGTATCTGTTGCTGTATAAATAAAAATGGTGGCCTAATATACCATGATTACCTTGAGGTTCTGAGGATTCCCTGAACTCGGTGAGGTGGTTCATGCTTAAGAGCCCTCACACCGTGGCAGGCAGACAATAGCCGGGGCTGGATTCTTCTTGCACACCTCTTCACTCCTGGAGTACCTGGGCTAGAAGACTCAAAAATTGGGGGATTGTTCACTCTTCTTTCTCTTAGATACCTCTGCGTTAGTAAACTTGATATTTAGTAGTTGAAGATTCCCAAAGTGGGTGACCCAGGAGAAAAAAACAGCAGTTGTGTAACCTTTCTAGTCTTAGAAACCTCCCAATGTCACTTTGCCACATTCTGTTCATCAAGGCAGTCACAAAGTCCTGCCAAAGTTCAAGGGGAAGGAACTTACTACTCTCTGTCTTGATGGGAGGTATGTTAGATCATTTGCAGATAGGTTTTGAAAAGACCATGATCTCTTCACATATATCTCTAATCACATCATACTCAGAGCAAGAATTAGTTAGGTTAGTAAGGATTTTCAACATGAATAAACTTTGCCTCAGGGAAATTAAATAATTTGCTAAAAGGTCACAAAACTGGTAATTCTCAGAGCCTTCATCACCCAAGGTGCACTGAGCCAAAAGTATAATTTTAGCTGGTATATGATACTACTAATCTTATTCATCACACATAGGTTCACTCTATCACATTAGAGGGCATAATAACCTCTGAGCTGGGAGATATCCAATTATCACTCCTACATGTGACACTGTACAATCTCATGTACACATAAACTGCCCTGCTGCTCTGAACCTTGTCACAAGCCTGTTTACACTCAGATGCTATAAAAAATTACTTGTTTACTGGAAAGATGAAGAAGAATGATGTAAGGAATCAGAACTGAGAATTCTCTCTCCCTTATAACACAGAAGCTCACATACCTCTTAACTGTATTATTTGATTCTTCTTGGATTGTCTACCAGGATTATGCCCTGTGAGTGTGCTGTAGGGAAAGATCTGCCAGGGAGTCAAAATAGAAAGACTACTGGCTCACTCCAGATAGCGGGGGCATCAGATAGTAGGACAGTGAAGAAATTAGAGGCCAAAAAAACTAAGAGACAGGTCAAAAGTAAAAAATAAAAATTTTAAAAATTCAAAAGGCAGCCTGGTTTAGATAAAACAATCAATCTAATTCCAAAAGAACTTAGGAGTTCAAAAATCAAGTTTATGTGTATTATTACATTTAGCAGTGTGAAGGAGGGAGTTCTAATTCAACATCTGTGAATGGAAGAGAAGAAATCTCTGTCTCAAGGGCACATGGTCAGGAATCACACAACTGGCTAGTAATTGGGCATTGAGTTGGAGCCCTGAGCCCTGCCCACCACACACACAGGATGGGGCTGCCTTAGCTCACTCTAGTTTTGTCAGATTTGCCTTTCAACCTCTTAGTCCCTAAATTTCCAGATGCCCTGAGGAAGTTGTTTCAAAAGACTTCCAAGTTCCCTTCTCTGGGTGATATTGTTTAATATGTCATGGTCAAAATATAGTAGCTTGCATGAAGATGAAGCTCTGATGTCAGTCAATCAAAATTATTACACTTCAGGTTCTTTAAGGAGGGTACCTGGTTGGAAACAGATATGTGTCACTTCTTAAGAGTAGTTTTCCCCTCTGTTTTCTTTAGTTGAGCCTCAGGTTAAGACAATGACTTAAGGTTCCCTCTGAATTATGTTTAGTTTGGAACTATGCTCAGCCTGGGAAGTGAGACCATCCAAAGGGACAATTGATTCATTCTTCCATTTGATTGTCACAGCCTCAACAGAAAGGCTGCCTGATGAAACTACAACATGATTGCTATTGAATATTTTGTTGAAATTTGTTGTTTTGCTTCCATTTGTCAGCTTCATGATCCTCCTCGTCCTCCTCCACCTCCTCCTCTTCCTCCTCCTCCTCCTCCTCTTCTGCTTCTTCTCCTTGTCCTCTTCCTCTTCCTCTCCCCACTCTTCTCTTGGAGGGGTTCTGGGCTCACAGGGATCATGTTACTAAGTATTATTTGGCACTATGGTTTAGTAAATGTTATGGTTTGGAACTGGAATGCTCCCCAAAGTCTTGGTCTCCAGTTTGGCAATATTCAATAATGAGACTCTTGGGAAGTAATTAAATCTTAAGGGCTCTGACCTCATCAGTGAATTATTAACCCATTGATGGATTAATAATTTGATGGCACTTTTGGAAGGTTATGGAAACTGTAGAAGGAGAAGCCTAATTGGAAGTCACTGGGGACATATTCTGGAAAGGTATATCTTGTCCCCAGCCTCCCTCCCCCATTTTCTCTTGCTCTCTACTTCCCAGCTACCATGAGCTGAGCAGCTTTACTGCTATGCCCTTCTTCCATGATTGTTGGCCTTCCCTCAAGCCCAAAGCAATGGAGTAAACTGATTGTGGACTGAAACCATGAGCCAAGATAAATCTTTCATCTTTTAAGTTAATCTATATCAAGCATTTCATTCACAGTGATGAAAAACTGACTAAAATTCCCCAAGAGCACATGTGCTGAAGATTTGATTTCTAGCCAATGACACTTTGGGAGGTGGTGCCTAGATGGAGGAAATGACTCACTGGGGGTGTTACTCTGAAGGGTATATTTTTTCCAAATCCCCAGTACAGCAAAATAAATAAATTAAATAGTCATTTAATATTATAAAATAAGTCATTCTCAGTTCTTGCACTATTCACACATATTCATTTAAGTATCATTAAATGTCCTTTGATACAGGTGGAAGGCAATGGATGTTTCCTATTCTGCAACCAGGTGTAAGCATGGCCCTTCCCTATCTTTTCCAAGGTTAAATGCAGCCTCAAGACTTGCTTTTCTCAACAAATTGTAAAGAAAATTAATATGTGTCATGCTCTGGCTTAAACTTTAAGAATCAGTGTGATTTACTACATCTTTTCTCCTGGTGATTACAGAAATAGGTATCAAGATGGAGCCCCATCATCCTGAGCCCCTAAGTAGTTATAATGAGCAAGATACACCTGCAATTTGAGAAGGATATATAATGTGAATGACAAATAACTATTTATTATGTTAGGCCATAAAACTTGAATGATGTCTTCTTTAAAATCGCATTACGTTTTGGGCTTAATCTAGCCTAACTGTTATGGTTTAGATGTGAGGTATCCCCCAAAACCTCGTGTGTGAGAAAATGCAAGGTTGAGAGGTGAACTGTTTGGGTTATGCAAGCCTAACCCAATCAGTGAATTAGTCCCGTGAGAGGAATTAACTGGGTGTTAACTGAAGGCAGGTAGGGTGTGACTGGAGGAGGTGGGCATTGGGGGTGTGCCTTTGGAGTATACATTTTGTCCTTGGGGAGTGGAGTGTCTCTCTGCTTCCTGGTGCCATGCCTGAGCCACTTTCCTCCACCACACTCTTCCACCACCATATTATGCCTTACCTGGAGCCCAGAGCACTGGAGTTATCCAATCATGAACTGAGACCTTTAAAATCGTGAGCCTCAGAATGAACTTTCCCTCCTCTAATGTTGTTGTCAGGTCTTTTGATCACAGCAGCAAAACATAGTGACTAAAACATTAACCTAACTCAAAAACTGGTACTGAAAGTGAGGTGGTCCCTGACACAGCCCTAAAACATGAAAGGAAACTCATATTGTAAAAACTTTTCCACCAGCCTGGGTCCTGAATAACCAAGATAACAGAAGACACAGCATGAGGGAAAAAAACCACTGTTTTTAGGTGAAACTGATAAGTTTCTGGGGTTGCTGGCTAACACAACATGGCCTAGACTACCTTGATCAATATGCTATGCTTTTAAATGTTAAGAAAGAGAATTGTGCCCATTCTTGGGACAAATTAATATGATGAGAGAGAGTCACATTAGTGGTCTGTAGGTGTGTAATAAGCCACTTTCTTAGCACGATGGGCCACACAGGAACCCTCCAGAATGCTGGAAATATTCTATAACTTGATCAGAGATATAATTACATAAGTGTATATGTATCTGCAAAAAGCACATGTATAAAAATACATCAAAACCCTTTAGATTTACTGTGCATATGTATGTTATTCCTCAATAAAAACGAAAAGAGAGATAATCTAAAATTCAGTCTTTAAGAGATCTCAGCATGAAAGAAATACAAGGTGAGGGAGAGAAAGGATATAAAAGTAGGCTTATTGTGAAAAATTGTTAAGGTTCCTAGAAAAAAACGTGATTAAGCGTATTTATTTAAAATGTAAGGCTACAACATCTTCATGTTTTGGTGCAGGGAAAGATTTTATAAATCAAACACAAAAGGGACTTATCAGAAAGGAAGAGTTAAATTGAACTGAGTAAGAATGAAATGCTTCTTCTTCTGTTCATCGAATACAGGAAACTGAGAGAATAAATTTGCTGTACACATATGCATACATGACTCACATCTAGGAAGTATAAATAGCTACTATGGAGCAATAGTCAAACAGGCATATGCAACAGGAAAAATCAGCAAAGACTTTACCTGAGAGGATGTCTAAATATCCAGTAAACATTTAAAATACTTAATTTCATAGTCATAAAGGAGTCCAAATTAAAACCATAATGAACATTACTATTCCCTCACCAGAATGACTCAAATGGAAAAAGATAGAAACAAAATGCTGGCAACCGAAACTCACGCACTGCTAGCAGTGTAAACAGGTAAAACCATTTATAAAACTGGTAGCAACACAATTCTATTAAATCTACTAGAAATTCATTAAATTAGAATGTATGCAAACTCTCTGACACTTGTAATTTCATTCTTAGATGGGACTACTCAACTGAAATGTGCATTCACTTTAAGACAGGCATACAGAGGTTCAAAGCATCATACTCATAGCAGCAAAAGGCAACCCAAATGGATCCTCGGTAGTCACCACTAAAAGGGATAACTAAATGGATAATATTCAAACAATGGCGTGCTATGTGCCGTATGCTGTTTAGCAATGAGAAGGAACAAACTATTGCTCTATGAAACAACATGATCAGCATGGTGGCACTCACCTGTAATCCCAGCAATTCTGGAGGATCAAGAGTTAGAGGCCAGCCTCAGCAATTTAGCAAGATCTTCAGCAACTTAGCAAGACCTTGTCCCAAAATTTAAACAATAAAAAGGTCTGGGCATGTAGGTCAGAGGTAAAGTGCCCATGGGTTGGTTCAATCCCCAATATTAAAAAAAAAAAAAAAAAAACAGAAACAGCATGTTAAGCAAAATAATCCAAATACAGGAATATAATTAGAATATAATTATTGACTTTACAGGAAGTTCATGAGTAAAAAAATCTGATCTAGGGTGTTAGATAAAAGGACAACAGTTTCCCTCAAGGGAGAGCGATAGTGACTAGGAGGGAATGGAGAGGGGCTTCTGGGTTACTGTTGATTTTTCACATTTTGATGCTGGTTCTGGTTACACATGGGCATTCAAGTGGTGAAAAATTATCCCTGCACTTTTCTGCTTCTGTGTTACAGTTGATACAAGTTTTGATTAAAGATTAAAAAAAAAATGCTGTAGGACATTTAAAAATGTAAAGGCAATCAATGAAGAAATAGGAGATGATTTCCAAACCACTAAAAGGGAAACATGATCAAAGAAAGAACAATCAATCAAATAAAAAAGCAGAAAAATGAGAAAAACAAAAAACGAGAAACCATAGTAAAAAGACAACAAAAAATTAGATGCTGAAATTAAGTTCAAAAGTAATAGAAATAGAAGTTATAATCCAATCACACTTCTTATAGCTTTATTTATAACAACTTCATCATAATTTTATTTACTATAATTTTACTTATAATATTGAAAAAACTTCTCAAAGAATCTGATGAAATTAACAGTATGCTATCTGCTATCTGATATAGAAAACCTGAAATAAAGAGGAGATGAGGTTGCATGTTACCACCACCAGAAAGAAAACAAGAACAGCAATTTTAACTTCTGACAAAATCATGAGACAAATAGCATTCAAAAAGAAAGAACATTTTTTATTGACTTTAAGATGTGATCCTACAAAAAGTTAAGCGTTATGCCTTCATACGCATAACATCATAGCTTCAAATATGTACAGCAAAACTGATGGAGGAATCAGGAAAACATGAAACATCCCAATAACTACAGGAGATTTTAACAAGAAGTCAAACCAACAAAAATAAAATAAAATAAATAAATAAGAGTCTCTCGGACTTTGGATTAACAAAGTACAATCACCAATCTTGATTAGAGAAAGCTGTGCCCAATAGAAACTAGAGATTATTCGCAAATACTATGTCAACTTGACATGCATACACAAAATAACTACTTATTAGTCTAGAAAGAAAATCTCAATAGATTCTAAATCTGTAGTCATGCAGGCCATATTTTTGGACAATAATGCAATCAACATAATCAACAAGAAATGAAATTTGAAAAAAGCTCATCTAATTTGAGTGCATATATTGGATATTTAAGATATTTAAGAATCCCCGACATTATACATCTTTACTATTTATTGAAATCCACTTCATGAATAAGCACATTTGCTTCTGTTCATTATCTAAATTAGGCAGGGTAGGTATGCTCCCTCTTTCACAGTGGTGAGATCGTACCTCGGATCCACCACTTGTACAACTCACAGGATTAGCGTGCATTACAAATGAAATTAAAACTTAAATCTTGTACTTCAGTTCAGTAAATCTCCCTTCCTTCCATGAAGGCTACAAGATGTATCAGAACTGCCAAAGTCTTGTGAGTTTATGGTGATTACACTTCAAAAACATTGTCTTTGTTGTCTAAATTTAGATGTCAACTTATATTTTCTTCCATGGTTAAAGAAATCTCAAAATTGTTAAGTAGTTGAATTACTAGAAAACCAGGTACAGCTGTCTAAACCTTTTCCACAGATTCTTTTCCACTATGACTTCCACTATGCTTTCAGTAAAATCTTGTCCACGTGGATCTCCAGGTAACATCTATGCAATCATACTATTTTCAGTATTGTCATGTCTTTCCATTGCCCTAATTTTCAAATTCCATTCTAGTGTCAATGCCAAGTTCCTGTTTCTCTGGAGATGCATAATGGAGGAGCAGGATGATTCCCAGCCCGTCAGACCTCTTGAGAAAATCCAATTCATACTTCTCGCTTTTTAGAGCTTCCAAAGTCCAAAAAGATAGCCTTAAAGCTTTGCAAGCTGCTGGTGCCTATGACCTTTTCCATTTAGTTTGCCTCAATCTTTAATTACTGCATTAGTTTATCTTTAGTCCAAAAGAATTGTTTTGTCTCTAAGCCTTTTGTTTCTTATTTTTCAATTTTCTGTAAGACACTTTTTTTTTTCAGTATGCTTATCACTCTACCTTATAGCCACAAAAAAATAGAGGTATAACTGGAGAAAAGAAGGAAGAGGAGAAAAAGAAAAGGAAAAAGAATGGGGGAAAGTTATTAATGTGATGAGCTATTTAGAGAAAATAGGTAATATGAGAAGAGTAGAGAATGGATTTTATTGGGTGGAATTGGAGGAGATCATAACAAAAGAAAAATAAAAAAATCAAAGTAAGAGTCAATAGAGCAGGATAAAAAGAGTAAGATGCAGTTAGGATCTATTGGGCAATAAGATTGTCAATTTAGTTTGTAAGTGGTTACTATTGGACAAACCATTGGGCTTGGGAAGTACTGCCAATGGAAAATGCTCACACATACAGTATGTAATACTTGTAAATTTCATTACATATATTACTTAGTGAAAATGAAATGTCTGATTATACATAAATTTTTAAAAAATTCTCTTCTGTGAAGTGTCTATTCAGCTCCTTTGCCCATTTATTGATTGGGTTATTTGGGGGTTTTATTGGTGTGAAGTTCTTGAGTTCTTTATATGTCCTGGAGATTGATGCTCTATCTGAGGTGCAGATGGCAAAGATTTTCTCCCATTCTGTAGTCTCTCTCTTCACATTCTTGATTATTTCCTTTGCTGTGAAGAAGATTTTTAGTTTGATATCACCCCATTTGTTGATTCTTGCTTTTACTTCTTGCACTTCAGGAGTCTTGATGAGGAAGTTGGTTCCTAACCTGACATGTTGGAGAGTTGGGTCTCTTTTTTCTTCTAGTAGGCACAGGGTCTCTGGTCTTCTTGGTTCACTTTGAGTTGAGTTTTGTGCAGGGTGAGAGATAAGAATTTTTCATTTTGCTACATATTGATTTTCAGTTTTCCCAGCACTATTTTTTGAAGAGGCTATCTTTTCTCCAATATGTGCTTATGATGCCTTTGTCTAGTATGAAATTACTGCATTTATGTGGGTTTGTCCCTGTGCTCATAATCTGTACCATTAATCTTCATATCTGTTTTGGTACCAATACCATGTCATTTTTGTTACTATAGCTCTGTGGTATAACTTAAGGTCTGATATTGTGATGTCTCCTGCTTCACTTTTCTCACTGAGGATTGCTTTGGCTATTCTGAGCCTCTTATTTTTCTAAATAACCGAATCAACAAATGGGCAAAGGAACCAAACAGACACTTTACAGAAGAAGAAATGCAATTGGTTAATAAATATATGAAAAAATGTTCAACATCTCTAGCAATTACAGAAATGCAAGTTAAAACTATACTGAGATTTCATCTCATACCAGTCAGAATGGCAATTATCAAGAATAGAAGTAACAATAAATGTTGGTGAGGATGTGGGGGGAAAAGGTACACTCATACATTGCTGGTGGGACTACAAATTGGTACAACCACTCTGGAAAGCAGGTATGGAAATTCCTCAGAAAACATGGAATGGAAGCACCATTCGACCCAGTTATCCCTTTCCTCAGCATGTACCCAAAGGATTTAAAATCAGCATACTAGAGTGAAGCAGCCCATTAATGCTTATAGCACCTCAATTCATTTTAGCTAAGCTATGGAACCATCTTACATGACCTTCAACAGATGAAGGGATAAAGAAAATGTGATATATATACACAATGAAGTATCACTTAGCCATAAAGAGAAATGAAATTATGGCATTTGCCAATAAATGGATGGAACTGGAGACTATCATGTCAAGTGAAAGAAGCCTATCTCAAAAAACCAAAGGCCAAATGTTCTCTCTGATATTCAGATGCTAACACATAATAGAGGGGTAGGGGAAGAATAAAAGTTCACTGCAAATAGACAAAGGGGAATGAAGGAAAGGGAGGAGATAAGAATAGGAAAAATCATAGAATGAATTGGACATAACTTTCCTATGTTCATATATGAATGCATGACCAGTGAAACTCCACACATGTACAGTCACAAGAATGGAGAGTTATACTCCATGTATGTATAATATGTCAAAACACATTCTACTGTCATGTATAACTAAAAAGAACAAAAATAATTAAAAAAGAAAAAAAAACAGCTTTAACACAAATGAGCAATACTATTGATTGGGACAACCAAAACATGATTTGCTTTCTTCTTATGTAAAAACCTTAGGACTTAACTAAAAAAAAATCTATATTCTCCTTGATTATTCTTGAATCTAATGTAGCATACATTGGGAGTAAGATTCTTCTTTGACTCACATCAGTGCAATTGTTTCATGCAAGAAATGCCTGCTTACCCATGTTCTTTTCTTTGCTTCTGGTATTTATACAGTGACTAGAACATTCATTCCTTTATGTTCCATTCTAAATATGGCTCAGAAATAAAGCCAAGTCAAACAGCCTTATAGCTTATATCCCTGCTTAAATTTTAATGTCTGAGAAAACAAATAAAAACCAATGTAATCTGATATATAACTGCAGTGTGTCTGTGCTGGTTTTGTCTGCCTGGTGCCTTTTCTTTTATTATCTGGTAACAATGCTTCCCCTTGCCTGGAAGAACTGTCCCTCTTATTCCACCTGGTTGTGACAGGGATGCCAAAACACTTGTCCCCTTCCTTTGTCTGTGTTCTTTGTTAGGGTAAAGCACTGCTGCAAATGTCACCTACTTTATTCTGTCTTCAACAGACACATACTTGAAATACAACAAGGAAATGGATAGATTTAATTTTGTTATTCAAAATTCCATGCTTAATTTGATTTTCCACAATAAACATCATCGCTTTTGGTTAAATGATTTGACAACACTCAGGTTTCATATTTTTTAAAACGCCAACCATCTGAGAAATCACAAAAACATATAGTTAATCTACTTTTTCCTAATTTTTATGTATGCTGTGTAGCTTGAAGATGCCTGCTCCTGACCAAAAGAACACAATTCTGCACATTCCCACCTCAATCTGCCTAGGAAGGAAGATATGTTCAAAATTAACACATTACGGGCTGGGGAGATAGCTCAGTCGGCAGGATGCTTGCCTTACTAATAGGAATAAGAAGAATAGAAATAGTTAACTAGCTTGATCTAATCACTTTGCAATGTAAACATACATAGCTCAAAACATCACATTGTACACTATAAACATTTGCACCATTTATTTGCCAGTTAAGGAAAAAGAACAGAAATAAGAGGGAACTCTTGATTCACGTTCTATTAAATCAAAGTAGCAAAATAGTTACACTTCAAAGTATGGTTTTCAAAACAGTCCTTCACAATCCACAGAAACACTGGAGCATTCTAGGCCAGTACGTTTTTTTCCACGTGTAATTCATAGTCACGAATAGGTAGATTTTTTTAACGTCATTATCTATTCACTCAGAAAATTGCCTAACAGTTATGAATGGACTTTGAGAACCAAAGAAGTCATCAAATTCTGATTGTGCACCAAAGTTATCTGTGGAATTCTTTTTTCAATTCCAACTTTCGTGTCCACCCCCACTCTCCACCTTTATTTTTGTTATGTTCCCTGTGTGATTCTGGTGTACATTCAGAGATGAGAACCAGTGGCTTAGTCCATCCCTTGCCAAATCGTTCATCTTGGATCTGGAGAAATTGAAACTCTAAAGTGTGAATGCCAATAGTGACAGCCACCTTCTTACTCATCATTTCAGTATTTCAGCTTAAGATCACAAAGTTTCCCCTGGACAATTGAAACCATGTTAGGGATGTGAAGTATATTGCTAAATCTGTTGTGCACAAAAAACTGTTTTGTATAGTGATAGAACTATGAATCAGATACACTAAATATAGACTAAAATTGCTGTGTGAATTTCATTTTTTTTAATTATAGTAATTCTCCCTGACCATTTAATAAAATGCCATCTAATAAAATTTAGCATCCATAGTAAGGATTACACTGGGAAAAAATGATAGTCTTTTTAACACATGGTGTTGGGAAAACTGGACATCTATATGCAGAAAAATGAAAATAGATCCCTATCTTTCAACCTGCAAGAAAGTTAACTCAAAATGAATCCAAACCTAGGAATTAGACCAGAAACTTTTAATCTTCTGTAAGAAAACATAGGGTCAATAGTCTAACTTAGGTGCAGGCAACACCCTCCTCAATAGGACTCCTAAACCTCAGGAAATAATACCAAAAGTCAATAAGTAGGATGGCATCAAATTAAAAAGATTCTGCATAGCAGAGGAACCAAGAGTATAAAAAGAGAGCCTGCAGAATGGGAGAAAATCTTTGCCAGCTACTCTTCTAATACCAAAAATATACAAAGAACTCGAAAAGTTTTCCAACAAAAAAAAAACCAAGAAACCCAATTAAAAATGAACAATAAACTAAACAATCGCATCTCAAAAGAAGAAATGCAAATGGCTAACAAATATGTGAAAAATATTTAACATCTTAAGGTATTAAGGAAATGCAAATTAAAACTACACTGAGATTTTACCTTTACTCCATTTAGAATAGCAGTTATCAATAATACAAAAAATAATAAATGCTGGAGAGGATTGGGGAAAAGGAAATACATCCACATTGTGGTGAGATTGTAAATTAGTGCAACCACTATGGAAAAGGGTGGAGGCTCCTCAAAATATTAAGAACAGAATTGTGTGACCCAGCTATACTACTCCTCCATATTTACCCAAGATAATTAAAGTCAGCATGCTATAGCAATCTGTGTATACATGTTTATAGCAGCACAACTCACAATAGCCAAGTTATGGAACCAGCCTAAGTATCCATCAACGAATGAATTTAAAAAAACATGACATGTATACACAATAAAGTTCCACTTACCCATAAAAAATGAAACTATGTCATTTGCAGGAAAATGGATGAAACTTGAGAGCATTATGTTGAGTGAAATATGCCAGACTCAGAAAACTAAGAGGTCTCATGTTTTCTGTCATATGTGGAAGATAGAGAGGAAAAAGGGGTGGGAGGTCTCATGAACAGAGAAGAGAGACCAGTTGAGTACAGGAAGGGGACCAGGGTCAGGGAGGAGGGGAGTTAAAATGGGAGGTAGTGGGAAATAAAATTGACCAAATTATGTTATGCACATGTACTGATATATAACCATAGCCCACTATTAAGTATAATGATAATGCACTTTAAAAAATGTTTTAACTTAAAGACATGTAATTTTTCCCCCAAACATGTTGAACTTTACTTTTTGAGAGCAATGATTTATTAAAACTCTGGCCCCCTGCCAGGAAGAAGGAAGGAGAGATTCCTACACAGTGAGGAGAGGAGAAACATTCCAGAAATGCTCCTATTTGTTCACATCCCAAGCAGAATCCACCAATACCCTGAACCCTCTTACTTCTCTGCTTCCTGCACTAAAGCTATTGCCCAGTCATGCATTCTTTCCTACTATAATGCCTTTTAACAGGTTCCTCCCTGCTCCTGAGGATGTACTTGTATTTTAAGATCTAGATACATTTCTTTTTAAGACCCTGGTGGAGTGTTGCCTCTTCTGTGAGGCTTCCTTCTCTCCTGGTCCTTTCTCTGTTCTCCCCAGAGTCTCCACGTATCTCACATGACAATGCAATGTAGCTATTTAGTTTAATATGAGTCTTCTCACCTGGGTATAAATTACCTGAGAGCATCTCCATATTTCCAATTCCTAGCATGATGTCTGGCACACAGAAGGTGCTAAATAAGTGCTTGTCAAAAAAAAATTAATAAGAAGTGGTTTTGTTTTGCCTTATGTGGCACTACAGGTTGAGGCTGGCCTTGACCTTGTGATTCTCCTGTCTTAGCATCTCTCTCTCTCTCTCTCAGGAGTCACCAGGATGACAGGCATTGGCCACAGTGCTCAGCAAGAACGATTTTCTTAATTAAATTTTTATTGCACTAAAATTAATTTGCTCTAATTGCCTCAAAATGTGGCAACCAGAGGGGAAAAGCTAGGTGTTGCCTCTGGGTCCATAATGCCACAATAAATCTGCTGAACTTTTGAAAAGATAGATGTCCAAGTCCCTGCTTGGCAGCTGTATTCAGCAACTTGCCAACAGAAATCTGTGATGGGGCTGCTGCAGTCAGTTTGGATCCAGAAAGAGAGAGTAAGGAAGCCTGGAGTACAGGTACCTGGTAAGAAAAATGATCAGTTTCAAAACCCAAGAATGTCGACCATAGCCTGGTAGCAGATGTTGACTCTGCTTCAAGACCAAGAGGAGGACTGGGGTCAAGGATCAGAGACATCATCAGAGAACCTAGGGGGAAACTATATGGAGCACAAAGAATAGGAGACAATGACCTGCATTTCCGGGACCAAGAGTCATGACTCTTCAGTGAAAACTGATAAAATCTCAAAATGGATGTAATTGCAAAAGAAGATGTTAACAAATACATGTTCTTCCTGCAGGAACCCAAAGCTCCCCATAGGTGCCTTTATAATTTATCATACAGACTCTTTTCCCCCTGCTAGGTGGACTCCTTCAATAAGCCCATTTCAACTATTTCCTCATTCTATTTCCAACACCCACCAGGAACCAGGAACTTTGTTGCACCCTTAAGTTAAACTTACCATATTTTTGTTATCACACTGACATCTAAGAATGAGGACCAGCTCATTCCCTCTAAACCCTAGAGCTAAAGACAAGAGTTTCAGCCTATCTCTAGGAGTTCCCTAATCCTGTCAATAAGACATTTCCCCCTACGTCATATATGTTGACTAGAGAGCCACAGGTTGTGGAAATTAGCAGATATGGATAGAACAGGGGAAAAAAACAGAGGTTCTACTTTTTCTTAGTGATAATACATTCAAGCAGTGTTTTATCCAGTGCTTAAGAAAGTAAAAGCTTATTCACTTACCCTGCAGTTTTGAAATAAAATCAACTGCTGTACTGACTGCACATTGCTCCAGACAAGCTTGGGTGTGCTCCCTGGTATTTGGTACAGCAACTCTGATACAGTGTAAGATTTCTGAGTTCAGAATGCTATCGGCTGTTTGCAGAAGTTAGCTTCACTTTTATTGAAAACAAAAAGTTATCTGGTGAGATGGAGCAGTAACTGCATATGCATAAAAATGCCCCAACAATCAAAGAGCTGTAAAGTATACACTTTATCAAATTGACTTCCACAATGGAGAAGGAAAATGCCTGCTTTTCTTCCAGGTTTATATTCATTAAATGGGTACTATAAAAACATCACTACTTTCCTTTCTTGCTTTTTTATCACTACCAGTCCAGACATAAGGTTATTCTTCACTGTAAACCATCCCATCCTACAGCATTTCTTCACAAAAGAGAATATCAAATTCTTACAGTTATTTTCTCATTCATTTCACATGTTTTATACATTGATTTCAATTTTATGGTAGAGACTGGAATGGAAAGATGAATAAGTTATATTCCTGGCCTTCAAGGAACTCAAAATATATTAAAGAGAAATGAGACAAAACAAACAGTTACCATATAATATTATGAGTACTATGATAAAGATTTTACAAGGTAATGTAGTATCATGCAGGAAGAAACCTCTAATTTTGCCTGGTTGGAGAGATGGACATTTGGGAGGGCTGTACATTTTCAGAAAAATGGAAAATTAACCTGTAGTATTGTGAAAATTTTAGAGGTGCTCTCTCCTTGGGGTCTCCTAAAATTATGTTTCCATTTAAGCAATATGTTAGTGTAAGCATTGGTCGTTGAAAAATCTGCTTTATTCTCGGTGAAATGAAGATCTTGAATTTAGTCATTTGACATGAACTACACCCACAGTCTCCATGAGCCATGCTGAAAAAATCAATTACTAATGTAATTCACACAAAAGCAAGGTACTTTAATTCAATCACCATAGAAATCATTTCTCCAGACTTTGATCACCTTATTTCCATGTCACTGCCCTCTAAGGACTTAGCCAAAAAGGCAGCAAAGGTTTAGTAACAGGAGTGTGAGCCTTGATAGTATTAAAGCTGGTAATATTAAGACATAATGACAATAGGAAACCTGGATACACAGCTTGGGACATCAGGCACAGTAATGATTAAGAACAATGTTCTTTGGGAAATTATCAAGCAATCAAAGAGCTATAAAGGATCCACTTTAGCAAATTGACTTACACAATAGAGAAGTATGAAGGATGGATAATATGGTTTGTTTTCCATTATGTCCCAAAGTACATGGGTGTTTGCTCTTTGATTCAAATCATTACAATTAGATTGCATGCATAAATGTGGTAGGGAGAATGTCTGCTGGCCCAATTCACAGAACTTAAGGATGATTTGGATATTGAGAATATTACTTCAGGTAAGAAGATGAAGGAGTTATTTCCTTACTGATGTTCTCTTGGTTTTCGTCTCTCACTCTAGTTTGGTTCTTAGTTCCAACTTACAAAAGAGAATTCTAATTATTACTACCAAGTATTCATAATATACAGTACTTTGAGAAAGTATATACTTAAAAGACATGTAAGAAGGCATTGCAAAATCACCAAATATTAAGACGTCAATAATCACAGAATCATTAGATTCTAAGGAGATTCCACTTCCAAGTTCAAGAATAAAGATTCTTAAGATTCTTAGTTATGTTCAGGCTAGTTACTGTGACTTACACTTTGGGTAAACTGAGAAGTTCTGAACCAACCTGAAGTAGAGGTGTGTGGACCAATAGACAACTTATTATACAAGCAAAATATGTTCATTGCAGAAAAAGTAGAGAATATCAGGAAGGTGAGAGGATAAAATGAAACACGTATAGTCCCTTGAGTCATCACATAGCTGTTGTGGTTTAGATATGAGGTGTCGCCCAAAAGCTCACATGTGAGACAACACAAGAAAGTCCAGAAGTAAAATTATTAGATTATGAGAGCTTCACTTTAATCAGCAGGTTAATCTACTGATATGGATTAACTGAGTGTAACTGTTGGCAGGTAGGGTGTGACTGGAGGAGGTAAGTCATTGGGAATGTGTCTTTGGGGTTTATATTTTGTCCCTGGTGAGCAGAGCTCTATCTCTCTGCTTCCTGATTGCTAAGTCCTGAGCTGCTTCCTCCTCCACATCCTTCTACCTCATGTGGGCCCAGAGCAATTGAATTGTCCATCTATGGACTGAGACCTCTGAAACGGTGAGCCCCGAACTAAACTTTCCTCCTCTAAGAATTTTTTATCAGGCCTTTTGGTTAAAGTGACAAAAAGCTGACTATAACAATAACTATTAGTAATCTTTTAAAGTATATTTTGTAGATATTTTCATATGCTTGAATTGCTCATAAAAATGAATTATATTCTACATCCTTTTATAACCTCACTTTTTTAAGGTAAATGACAAAACATTAAAGGATTTTATATTTTGATTTATTTAGCCAGTTCCCTGTTGTTGAATATTTAGATTTCTGTTTTTCTTTATCGTAAATAATTCCACAAAGCATATACTTACAGGTGAACCTTTGTACACATCCTAAACTTAATTTTGTTAGATTTTTTAAATGGGTTTGATAGGTCAAGGAATAGATTTTTTTTCATTACTGGGATTAAACCAGGGGCATTCTACCACCAAGCTACATCCCCAGACCTTTTTATTTTTATTTTCTTTTAAGAGAGGTTCTTACTAAATGCATCAGGTTGGTCTTGAACTTGTGATCCTCCTGCCTCACTCAGCCTTCCCAGTCAGTGGGATTACATGTGTACACCAATGTGCCTAGCTTGGAACAGCATTATTTTTTAAACTTTTCAAAATATTGCCAAATTTTTCTGAAATCTAGTATCAGCAACATCTGAGGCTAGTTATTTCAGCTCAGGTACACTATTTTGTCAGCTTATCCTCTGCCACTCATATTGCCGCAATATCCCGTTAGCTTCAGATGTATTCTTGGGTGGTTCACAGTACTTGAAAATAAAGCTCATTTTCTTAAAAACCTTTCTTTTTCTCTAATAGTAACTATGACTATCATGTGGACCTTTTCAGATTTTACCCAATCAGTTTACAACATTTTAGTACAATTGAGAATATTTCATTTATGGACTGTTCTCACAAAGTGTTACAATTTATGTTAAATCATGTGTAAAATTTCTTGATGAGAAAACTTTATAGTAAGAACAGATTTTGAGTGAAATGGTATTTAAATACAAGTACTTAACACCGCACCATTCAGATTAGGTAAGAATTTGGTTCAGGGGAGAAATGCTGCAAAACACTTTTGTTTCTCTTTGAAGCTATCAGTTGTACTTGTTTAAATGCTCATTTTATTAAAAATCAATTAAATTGTTAATTTCTCCAGCCACAGAGGAAAATGTGGAGAGGAAAAGTCGATTTTCAATCTGTGGAGAAAATGACGGCTGTGCCATTTTTAAGGACCAGTTGTGGTAGTTGTTACACATACACCTGAGTCACAGACTCCAGCTAGAGTCCTTCTGCAGTTTTTTTTTTTTTCTTTTTTTCTTTTCTTCTGTTTGTTTTTCAAAGTAAAAAGAGGAGAAATTACAACAGGCCATTCTGCCTAAGCAAAGAAAAGGATTAAAAAAGAAAGGACTTGTGTGTGTGTGTGTGTGTGTGTGTGTGTATTTTCTTTTTAAAAAAATTTTACATTTTATTTATTTATTTTGTTAATTGTTTTAATTAAAATCTTCTTTATTTTTACAGACTGCATTTTGATTCATTGTACACAAATGGGGTAAAACTTTTCATTTCTATGGTTGTGGACTTTGTTTTGAAGCATTCACAGTACACCATGGAAAACCCCCAAGTCCTTGAGATCTCACTACACCAACACAAATAAGGATAGGTCCCCTTGGGATACCCCTAAGACAGGGTATTGCAGTAGGGGCCTGTGAGAAAATTAGAGTAGTTTTTTAAGGCATGACTTTTGCAAGCTATATATCCTCAGAGAAATAACTTTCAAGATTGGAGGTGAATTCATCAGGTACAGCTTTTTCCCTTTCTTATTGTTTTATTATCCTTTAATTATGGTAAGATCCCATGCCTGACCACAAACTACACATCCTACAACCATTGCTGTTGGATGAGGCATTTCTTCATCCAAGTACATTCCAACCCAACACCTAAGGAAGCAGCTAATTTGAGGTAGGACTGAGTTGAACAGAGGAGATTAAGTAGCCATCAGTAACTGGTCAATCTAACTTAGATTTGGTCTTCTGAGACCAGTGTCCTCAAATCATTCTATAAACAACTTTTCAAACCACAAATGTATTTATAGTGTTTTTTTTTTTCCCAAAAGTGTTTTCATCTTAGTTTTTCTGTTGCTATAACTGAATATCACAGACTGAATGATAAATTTATAAGGAATCAGGGTTTATTCAGTTCATGGCTTTGAAGACTGGGAAGTTCAAGAGAAGCTGCAGCAGATGAGGTCCTTCTTGCTGGTGGGGACCTCAGAGAATCCAAAGGCAGTAGTAGGCAAGAGAGGACAAACTAGCAGCAAACAAAGCCACACCTCGATAACCTATTAATCCATTAATCCATGGGCCAATTGACCCATTCATGAGAGCAAAGCCCTCATGACCCAGTCAACTCTTAGGGGCCATCTCTGGTCCCACCTCTTGTAATACATAACAATGGGAATTAAATTTCAACATGAGTTTTAGCTGGAACATTCAAACCATAGCATATCTCTATTTTCAAAATTTCACAGTTCCCAACTTTGAACTAAAGTATTCCTCAATTATGTTGTACCAAATGAAGCTTTAATTAATAAATCTTCTGGAAAAAAATCTACAAGCAATCAGATGAATAAAAATCCAGGATCATTATGAAACATCTTTTTAAATCTAGTGTAAAAACAACTAGTGCATAAAACAAGCTCTTTTTAAATTTCCAATTAGTCCATAAAAGTAATTTAAAAAAATAAATCACAAATGCAAACAATTTTTTTCCTTCAATGAATCAGTCATTTTCACCTGCAAAATTATCTTTACTTCCTTGGTAGCAAAATCAAGGTAATACTAAAACAAAAACAAAAGACAAAGAACTGTGCTGTTTTGAGTTCACAAACTACAAAAGAATGAGCTGCTTGATTTACTTGCTAATGTTGCTAACTGTGATAATCCAATGTCACTTTAAAGAAAAAGAGGTTTATCACAGAGATGGCCTTAGCAATCATCCCTTATGTGTATTTTAAAATGTGCAAAGTTGCTTATTGTTTAAGCTAGTAACAGTTCTGTAAAGCACTATTTTGTATGAGTTAATAAGCTCAGAAGTATTAAATTATTTACCAGTGTGTGACAGTGTCAGATGAACTCAGGTATAGCAAAAACTTTGATACTGACCTTTCTATTGTATAACAATTTGTGCATGATCACCTCCATATTTCTCTAAAAATGGAGATACAATTTACAATACATCCCAATCCTTGCTTCTCATCCATTTGTCCATTTTTACACACACTTATTGGGTAAATACATAACACGATTACTGCATTCGGTACCACAGAATCAAGATGACATTGTATGAGCTTGACCTCCAGAATCTCAATTAGGTGAGAAAAATACACATGTTTAAAAAAAAAATAACTAAAGAGTTCAGTATAAATGTATGGGATGACAGAAAATATAGTATACTGTGGGAGACCAAAGGAGAGGATAGCCAAATTAAAAAGACGGAACATCTTCACCAAGGAAACACAATTTTGGGTTTTGGAATATGAGTAGGACTTCACCACTACTGTCACCTCCTACTTCTTGATTTTTAATAATTGAACAGGTAATTAGACAAACTGGAAAAACCTTACATGGGTTGTGTCTTCTGTTTTACCTTCTCTATGTAAGTGTAAGATTATAAATAGTTCGAATGGGTTTCTTTTGGATATTCAAAGAAAGGGGATAAAGAATATGTTCTACGGAAAAATGTCTTAAGAGTTCATCACATGGTATCAGCTGATTATCAAAAAAGGAAGAAAGGGTTTCTTTCTTTGGATAAAGATTGAAGGCTCTGAGTTTGAACCAGAGTTTTTTGTTTGTTTACAGGGTTGTAGTTTATTTATTTATTTATTTTTTGTTTGTGTGTCTGTTTGTGGCTCATTATGAGCAAATTCTGGTTTCCTTAATGTCAAAATTGTTCAGGACTAAGGAGCATATTAAAGCAAGAAAGGATAAGAAACGTAAAGTTTCTTTAACCAGTTGAATTCTGCTCTTTGTGTTCTTTAGCTCTATTAAGCATTTTGCATTGTTTCTTTTTCTAAAAGGTCGAAGTCTTTTTATGGATCTGCTGTAGGGGAGCTCCCAAAGATCCAGGTCTACTTCAAATTTCTCATGTACTGCAGTAAACTTCACAATGTAAATACATAATGAATGTAAGTTGATTGAACAGGACATCCCAACCCAAGATCCCTACTGAATTTCCATACTCAGGTTTACCCACGCTGCCACCTTTTGGCAGAAGAAACATCCTCTGGGTGAGCTCACCCTAAACATTCAAACGTCAACTCAGATGAAGTTTATCCACCTGGAAACTGATATCACCATACATAATGCTCTTCACTATAGTTATTATAGGTTAGGAGAAGAAAATAATGGCAACTGTTAATTTTGACAAAGCTGGGCTGGTAAACAAGGTTAATACTAAGTCAAAGGTGAGTTCTGAATTTGGGAAATTAACATAGACATCTCTGTGTGACACATTCCTGGTACTATTCTGAGCATCATGGCCCTGATTTTTCTTCCAGTAAGTAGTTCAGCCTTGAGGAGCCTTAATTTTCTTCTAGATCAAAAGGAAACAAGGATACCTTTCCCATTCAACTCTCAATGAGTTTGGAAGACAAAGTGATGGGACTTACTCTAGTAAAATAGCAAATGGGAAGGTGGTAAGTACAGATGCTGGCCAAAACTGCAGGAGGTTGTGAGCTGTTGTCTTCCTATGTCTGGGACCAATCACAGCCTATATGATTACCTAAGACAGACAGTGATCATGACTATCTCTCATCTGGGTAAATGTAAGCTCTGAGGAGGCAATGGATTTTAATATATAAGACTAGATATTTGTTGAAAACAGTGAAGGTATTTTACTGCAACATATTTTCATAGGAAAAATAATTTCAAACATATTTTTCCTCAATAACCATATTATCTGTATTTTTAAAAAGTTGACTTTACCATATATATAATACTAATGACCACTCAGGGACTCTTAGCTGTAGTAATGAAAATATCCTATCATAATGCATTCATGAAGGAAAACCAAACCTGATAACATGTTATTGGCAGTGGAGAAAATGTGCTGTTAATGGTGATTTAAGGATCAGTTTGGTTATTGTGTACACATCTCTTTGAACACAACTTATGACATTAAACGAAGCAAAAATAGTATTGTGCTAAATACTTCATGCTTCATTTAATCACCACAACATCTTTTATAATTGATTTGTATCGCAGACGAGGAACCCAAGGTTCAAAGAGGTCAAGGGACCCACCTGGGAACATACAGGGGGTAGATTTGGTTCAGATAAGCATAAAATGTAAACAAACTGCTGAGTGTCTGCCCTTAACCAACAGTCTATCAAATTCAGCCTTCAGTTTCTTTTACATATGCACTTGACTTATCCTTTCTACTAGACTGCAAGGTCTTGGTAACCAAGAATCAATTCTCACTTTGTCCCTTCAACATTATTTGTCACAGTGCCCTGTAGGAATATATTCCACTGAGGTTTAGCAAAAAAGAAAGGAAGGCGGTGGGTGGGTCGGGGGAGAAGAAAGAAGAGAGGGATGGAAGGAGGAAGAAAGAAAGGAGGGAAAGCACAATTATTGAGGGAAGGCACAAAAGAAGGGAGAGAACCAGCAGACTAGCAGAGAGAAGAAAAAAAGAGACACTTCAAATTTAATACTTGAGTTCTAACTTATTTCAGCCAACTCTGGTAATAAGATGCATCCTTGCACAGAAATGGCTAACATCTCTCCTGATTTACACATAAAAGGATTTATTGCTATTCTCGCCTCTGTAAAGCAATGTAAGATCAACAGGATTAGTGGCATTATATTGTGCTCTCCACAGAGTTTAATGCCATTTCAGGCTGTTAAAAATTTATAGAAACAAATAAGAGAGTCCAATATCAGCCGAAGCGCTAATCCCCTCCAAGTGAAGAATAGCTCCTGGGTTGCCACTTCCTTTGGAAATATAAACCCAGGTGATTGCAGTTAGCCTTCCCCTTGAGCCAGGGCTGTAGAAGGACTGGCTGGGCAGGTGTGGAGGAGGATCTGAAGACAGTAGGGTATATAAGTCAGTCCCGGCTCTTCATTAACTCTGTAAGCATAAAGGGAAAGAAGTATAGGGGTGACAGAGAGCTGGCCCGTCCTCCGTGAGGGTGAAAGGATCTTGGAAACAAAGAAAGTGAAATTGTCCTATGAATATTAAAGTAAAAACCCATCCCATGAGAGTAGATAGGCAAAGTCTGTGGAGGAGGCACAATGGTTTCTAGACCATGAATATTTATTCATTCACCCTTTCTTTTGTGCTTTCCTAGGTTTAAAAGAAAAAAAAATGCATCTTTTAGAAGGGAAAATCACTAGCAATGGAAACCCAGAAAACCAAGTTTTTCTCAGATAAATATTCACAGTATTCTACCTAGGAAGCAAGAACTCTGTCCCCAAACTCTGATCCAGCAGCAATTTCATCCTGTCATGGAAAGACATGCATCAGGCCCCCTCCAACATGCAATTCTTTTCATTCTGTCTCCTTCTCATTGGTTGTTGGATTTATGGCTCAGAGAATCCATTCAAAGATGAACGTATTTTATATACCATTAAAAAAGAAAAAGCAAGTTTCACATTTACTGTGATGTTTTTTCTTACAGTAGTTTTTTGTTTTTTTTTTTTTTTTTTTTTTTTTTTTTTTTTTTTTTTTTTAAGTGCTGGTTTAGGCTTTATTTTGTGTATCTTCTTTTCACCCACCACTTCCCCCTAATCTGTTCCCTGTATTTCTCCATACTGCTTTCTGTCCAGAAGGTTGACCTGAATGGGCTGCCTCAGCAGCTCTTGAAGTGTCTCCCTCAGACCCTTCGGCCTCCATGAGATTTTTAGGACGCACACAGAGTCACCACCTTTTACATGCAATAGTGAAACATTCCTTTTCCCTGTGTTGTCATTTACACTGATGGGCAGAAGCAAAGCTGGGGAATGCAGCAGTTGCCCTAGCAGATATCAAGTCACTGGCACCCAATTGTACTATTAGTCATCTTATTCTTCACTGACCAAGACTCTCAATTAAAAAAGAAAGAAAGAAAAAATCATCTTCGTTTAAGAATATTCATGATTGTTTAAGCATCAAAAACAGTTCATGAAATAGAAGGGAAACCAGTAGAGAAGAGGAAGGGGACCAAGGAGAGGAAAGAGGGGAAGGATAGAGCAAGTTGTAGGGAATTAAATTCACCAAATTTTGTTATGTACATGTACAAGTATGTAACAACAAATCCAACTCTTCTGTATGACTATAAAGCACCAATAAAAATCACCATAACCTGGATTAACCCATCTCAACCCATGAGTCCATATCCTTTCAACTTTTCAGATACAGTTGTGGGAGGATGCAGAAAACACTTCTGCCACATGCCACACAGATGGTTGCCTCCAAAAGAAAGCACTTACAGGATTGTTTGAGCTGCAAGCCCAGTTACCTATTTTTCTCATCAAACACCATTTGAAAAGAAGACTAACAGACAAATTATGGTTATGCAGAATTAGGCATTTGGCAGATATTTTATCAAAAACAACGCAAGCCTGTCACTTCAAGGAAGACAACTGACAGTATTTTTGTTGCCAATAATAAAATTATGCTTTCAAGCGATCATTTGAATTCTTGAAAACTTATATTAACAAATGTGATTTTCTTATATTATCAAATGTGTCAATAATTGGTAGATATGCATAATTCATTAAACGGTATCTTCCAAATGACCTAAAGCTACAAAATCAAGCATGGATAAAACATGCACCCAAAATACAAGGTAGATCAAATGTCAAAGGGATTTTAATGTAATTAGGGTAATGGTTTGGATCTTGAATGTTGCTCCAAGGCCCATGTGTTAAAGGCTTCGTCCCCTGCCTGTGGCACTATTAGAGGTGGTGGAACCTTTAAGAGGTGGGGCCTTGTGGAAGGAAGCTAGGTCATTTGGAGAGGGCCCCTGCAGGGGATATTGGGACCTCGGTCCCTCCTCTTCTCACTTTGCTTCCTGACTGCCATGCGGTAAGCCCTTTCCTTTGTCTTGTACTCCCACCATAATGTACTATGCTGCCACAGGTCCAAAGCTAACAGAGCCAAGAGACATGAGCATGAACATCTGAGACCAAGAGCCAAAGTACACCTCTCCTCTGCTTAAGTCGATTTGTCTCAGGTATTTGTTGCATCAACAGAAAAGCAACTAACACACCATATACAAAACATGCATTGATATAGTTTCAGATTCCATATTTTACTAACCTTTAAGAGACTATTCATCAAATATTAGCATATTAAAAAAGAATATTCACGATTATTTGAGGAGGTACTTAAAATACCTCTTATTTTCCAACTGTTTATCTATATGAAGCCAGATGTTATTCCTACACTTCAACCAAAACAATATATCACAATATTTTTAATTAAGAATCCAATATAAGAATCCACTTATCTTCCATTAAACCAATCATTAAAGTGATTCACATAAAACAATGCCACTCTACCCACTACTTTTCAATATGGGCTTTTCATTAAGAAATGTCATTTTTATTAACATGCTATGGCTTTTAAATTATCTTTAATTGAATTAATAACTTTTTTTAGTTTCTTAGATTTCATTTCCAATATGGTAAATATCAGTAGAGATGAGCCACAAAAACAAAAGTTCTTTGAGGTCCTCAATAAATTTTAAAAGTATAAAAGAACCCTGAGACCAAAAAGTTTGAGAAATGGCAGATAGTACTACTGGACTCTCTTCCTTCTGGCTTCCAATTAGGTTTGACCAGTGGGGAAACCCAGAAAGAGATAAGAGAAAAAGAAAAGTGGGGGGACTATTTATTCATTTGAGTGGTCATAGCCCTTCTCTTATAGTCACAGCCTGCCTCAGGCCTTCCTTGTTTCAAAACTCTCTCCCGCTGGCTTCTAGTAGTAACCTGTCCCTCACCTTCTGCCTGGAAGTTCAAGAAGGCCTTGCTGTTATCGTTCTTGGGCCAGAGCCTGATCTCACTGTTCCTATATTTCCTTATTGCACGTTTAGTTTCCTGTTGGATCTTAGCTGCTAGAGACTGATTTAAACATTTTTTATCTTGTGTACACAGACACTGAAAAATATAAATCATTTCTAAAATTCCTTCACAATACGAACCTGCTTCTGAGAGTCACTGATGTTCTTTTCTGTCCTTCTTGCCAGCATGATCATGATGAGTAGGCATTTCTTAAGAGTGATTCATGTTAAGTCTCTGGGATTTTTCTTCTTTTTTAAGTTTTGATACTGGTGCTTTTGATTTTATATATATGTAGGCTTAAATAAGTTACAACTCTGTTATAATCTTACCAACAGTGATGGTAAGACATCATTGTCCACTATATGTCATAATTCTGAAGATGATAAAGTATGATAATATGTATGCCTCCGAATCAATGAAATATTGTAGTTTACCGCCATGCTCAGCAAGTACCTCTTAATTATTTAGTTCTTCATGAAACTTCACCCACTCCCAAATCCTTCCATTATTCAATCCCCTGTCCCAGGCACAGCCCAAAACCACTAAGCAGGTTGTCCAACTCTGAGGCCTTCACACATAGGAACCATCTGTTCAGTCTCCACCTCATAAACCTAGTCCTGGGACAGAATGCACAATAAGATTCTCCCTTTAGATGGTTGTCAGATTTTGCTTAGTGTCTCTTTCTCTCTCTAAAGAACAAATATGTCATTCTGGACAGCCAGTACAACTGCTCTTCTTCATTAAATTCATTCTGTTTACCTCGGGCCCTGTCATCATAATTAGTTTGCTACTGCAGCTTTCCAACATCAGTCAGCTTCTCTCCAAATCCCCCTAAATCTAAAATGGCGAATCCTTGTTTCCAATTATTGTCAGTACACTCCTGGTCCATCATAAAGCCATCATCCACAAAGTCCTCTTTGGCATCAACATGCCTAAACTCATTTTCATACAGGGGAAAAAAGGAATGTAAGTGCATGTGAATTACATGTGTATACATAACTCAATACCAAGCAACGTTGTTTCTAATGTTCAGTCAATGTTTACCAGGCACCAGGTTTCATCTTGCTGAGAACTGATACATGATGTTATAGTATAAGCCCATAAAAGAAAAAATAACTAATGATAAACTCTAAGGTTAAGAGAGATTAATAATTCATTCAAAATCACATGGCTAATAGATCCGACCGGCGGAATTGAGCCTGTGTTTTTGGCTGCAGAGAGTAAACTGGAAGCTCTTCATACACCAGCTTATCCGCAAGCAGGGAAAAACAGATCTCCATACATAATAATACCAGCACCTGGTAGAATGCAATCTGCACTCAGTGAGCTCCAAATAAAATACTGATAGAGCACCGAGGACAATGCCAACTGAAGGGAGTAGGGCTTCAAGGAGGTACTGGCATTTGAACTGTACTTGAGTGATGGGTAGACTATAATGAGAAAGCTGTAAAAGAAGCAGAAAGTAGGCTGAATGCCTAGGGGTCTCAGGGAGGGAAGGAGGAGAAGCCAAGAAAGAAAGAGCTATTCATTACCACCTGTCACTATTTGTGACTCTGCTTCTCAGATTCATGGGCAGCCCAAAGTCAGAACTCAGAAAGGGCAACCCCTTCCTCGCAGCAGTCCACCCGGTCAGGCTGTTAGGGGCTGATATTCCTCAGCGACCTGCAGCTGTGCCTCAGCACCCAGAGGCGGTCAATGAATTCTTAAAAGGTTTCTCCTGTCTCTTTGCTTACAATTCCCTCTTCAGCTCACACTCAGGCTGTCATTTCATTCTTCACACTTGCCCAGTCTGAGAGAGGTGAACTGCACTGAACAATGCAGTTATCACCACAGACTGTCAGAACGCCAGGGCCCTGCAGGATCACTGGGACCGAGGGTTAAAAAGTCTTCAAGAAAGAAAACAGCCACTGTTTCCACCTCTCTCTCTCTCTCTCTCTCTCTCTCTCTCTCTCTCTCTCTCTCTCTCTCTCTCTCTCTCTCCACACACACACACACAAAGCACAAATTTATAAAAAAATAAATAGAAGAGTAGAGGAAGAATAGGGGGAGGAAGGAGGGGAGGGAGGGGAGAGAAATAAATAGAAAGTACAAAGGATGGAGGTGGTGCAAATTATATTCTATGCATATACAACTATGTCAAAATGAACTCCACTACTATGTACAATATAGTGCACTAATAAAAACATTTATTTAAAAAAGAAAGAAAGAAAAGGGAAAAATACCTGGAAGCCTATGAGCAACTTTGACCCACTCTGCTCAGCAGGCATGGAGCTCTGGGGAGAGGGATGCTCCCCCACATCATTACCCACCTCACCTGGTCTTACACCCAGAGCTTTAAGATCTCACTTCCTTGCAGGGTTCTTTAGGCCTCTGAAAGAACCAAGTTTTTATTTCTGAACTGATCAGCACTTGGCATTTAAACAAGGAAACCAATCTGCAAAAAAGCCTTCACCAAAGGAACACACTGGCTAATAACAAAGTGAAAGTTAAGAGTCTGGAATCTGCTCTCATTCAGGTGATTTTCCCAGCTAAACCATGCCTCCTCTCAGCCTTGTAAGCAAAGCAGGAGCTTATAGGATTTGCAGAGAAATTCTAACAACAATATTTAAATGGCTCTAGACTTTATGAAAGAAATCAACCAATCTATATGTCTCTCCTTTTGCTTATGTCAGCTTTTTATCCCATTAACATTAGTCATTTAACTTTGTTTACTGATATCCAGTCATGTTCCAAAAACTGATTTAAATTATCTTTCAAAGACGTTAAAACTATATCAAGATAACATTTGAAGTATGTGAGTAAGAGAAAGCAGGGGAATTGAATCATAAGGAAATAAGCTGGGCCTGGTGGCACAAACCTGTACTCCCAACTCTTCTGGAGGCTACTCAGGAGCATTATAAACTGAAGGCCAACTTTGGCAATTTAGAGAGACCCTGTCTCAATATAAAATTTTTAAGAAGGGTCAAGGTCATAGCTGAGTGGTAGAGCACTTTCCTAGCATGCCTGAGGCCCTGGATTCAATTCCCGGTGCCTCCAGCCCCAAAAGAAATAGAGAGGGAGAAAGACAAGGAAAGAAAGCAAGCAGGCAAGAACTATAGTGAAGAAATAAAATCAAGCTGGGAATGAGGCTGATATAAAACGTACATCATCATGAAGTGCTATTTGCTTGCCACAGGCAGGTGACGTGTTTGCCCCCAATTTTCTAACAGTCAATGTTATTTCTAGTTCATTATATAATTCTGCTTCCCAAAGATAAAATCAAACTATTTGTCAAGAAGAAAAACCAGGGCTTTTCATGATGAAGCCACAAGTTGAACTCAGGGGCCTGGCATTGGGTGATGTAATGAGCCAGGCCTGCAGAACTCTCCAAGAGACATTTTTGATTTCCATTTGGTGACTGCATTACAGAATTTACTTAAGTTATTCCATGACTCCCAACCTGTGCACACAAATCCCTGAGGAAACTTGAAGTTTTTGCTAGAATTTCAGATGCAATGACTATAAATTAATTTCTTGAATAATTGTCACACTTTCTGAAGTTAGGAAAAATGTTAAAGTATGTGTAAATGCTGTTGTGTTTATAAAATAGACCTAATTTAAATTTGATAAAGGGCTTATGGAGTTTTATTTTCTCATTCTGTTTTTGACAATAGATACTAAAAGCATAATTATTGCCACAGGGTGATGGTGGTGTGACAGACAATGTTATTTCTTATAATGTAGGAAAAAACTCACTTCCCAAGGCATAACCCACATGAGCAAGTGGCTGTTTGCAGGCACCATCCATTAAGAAATGGTTATTTTCAATTAGTTCTAATTTTATTATCTCTCTGTTATAAGAAATCCAGAAGCACTTATCTGGAAAACTTAATAGATTGTCCTATAGTCCCTTCTGTATAAATATTTCTCTCTTAAGAGTTCAAATAGAACACAAGAGAAGTCAGATGTGTAACCCTTGACAACTACCTGGCTTGGGGCACTTTCCTCTTGCTATTTAAATCTGAAACTGTGTGTCTTAACCAGCAGCTGAGCCAGAGGATCAGTTAAAGTTTTTTTGTGTGTGAAATTTGAGAAGCCTAACATGCAGATATATATATATATATATATATATATATATATATCACTCTATTCTAAAGAAGGGTCCGGGCAGTATGTGGAAATAAAACTGAGTTTTTCTTCATTTTTCTATTTCCTCCTAACTTACCCCAACAGAATAAAAAGCAATTCATATTCCACAAGGATCCAAAGAGCATGGTCAAAATTAAAATTTCGTTAACCCAGCCAAATGAATCCAGATGCCTTCTGTATCATTTTAAAATGTTATTCATAGCAAGCCTAATTTTGTGGTTTATTTTCTGCTACTCCTTCTGTGAGAAAGAAAAAAAAACTATGTCAAGACCACTGAGTGAGGTAACTTGGTATATGAAATTATTAAATAAGAACTAACTAAAAATTAGTGGCTCTCTACAAAACTTTAGTATACTAAATCTGTAGCCTTTTTCTTCTGCAATTATTAGATGACATGTCAGGTTGTCTGCTAAGATATCTCCTAGATCATGTTATTGAAATCATAAGAGCTTTATATAAAAGAACTCATCCCAATGTGTTATCAAATGATAAGAAACTAATTAAAATGAAGAGAAATCAGGACTAGCCATGCTTTATCTCACTGGAAAAGCTTGCCTCTTTGATTAAGGGGCACCTCTGTTCTGAGTCTTGAAGAAGATTATGTTTTAGATTCTACAAAAGCATCAGTAGATGAGGGATGGTCAGGAGGGAAAGGAAGGTGTTTTGAAATGACTTAACCAAATTTTTTGCTCACAAACCAAAAACTAATGTAAGACCAATAAAAAGACAAATAATTTCATATTATTCCTGATATCATCCTACACAAAATAAGTACATCTCTGTATAATAGCAATGGCTAAACTCCACTGCCTCCTTATCTAAAATACTGGTTTGAAAAACTCAAACATATCTGATCAAGAAATAAATTGGTCAATATTTTGAATGGAATGTCTTTTAAGCAACAGGTTTTAGGCAGTGACTGAAATATTTACCTTTTTTAAAAAAATTTAGTCTATTTACAACTCCCAGCCTCACAAAATTGTGCCATATCTATAATTTGCTCAAGTTGAATAAGTCAGCAAGGAGCATGACCCACATTCTACATGTGTGCTGAACAAGTTAGGCAGGTGCAGCAGTATTTTGTGGGTGATTAATTTGAGCAGCATAGTCACACACATTGGGGAAGAAGAGTCAATGGGAAGTTATGTAACTTACTTCCAAAGAACTTCAGAACTGTGAGGCAGAACCTATACTCTCTTGAGTATAGTCAATGGTTATTATTTCCAATGTGAGTATTGTTTCCTATCCTATCAAAAATACTGCATTACTACAAGAGCTACCACTGCAGACCACTAGGATGATTATTAAACAGAAAATATTGAGAGTTGGTGAGGGCATGAGGAAACTAGAACTCTTGTGCATTGCTTACAGGAATGTAAAATAGTGTAACACTATGCAAGACAGTTTCTACTTAAGTTAAACTCTGAATTATCACATGGACAGCAATTCTACTTCTGAGTATATGCCCCAAAGAGCTGAAAACATGGATTTGAACAGATACTTTGCACATCTACCAACATTCATAGCAGCATTATTCTCCACCACCAAAAGGAAACCACCCAAGTGTCCAATCACAAATGATACCTAAACAAAAATGTGAAGATACTTACAATGGAACATTGTTTGTCCATAAAAAGGAATGGAATTTTGACATATGCTCCATGTAACATGGATGAACCTTGAAAACATGTTAATTGAAATAAATCAAACTCAAAAGGACACATATTGCATGACTCCAGTTATGTGACTTACCTAGAGTAGGAAATTTCTTAGAGACCAAAAATAGAATAGAAAGTACCAGGAGCTAAGGGGAAAAGGAATGGGGAGTTATGTCTAATGGGTACAGAGTGACTGAAATGCTGAAAAAATTCTGGAAATGGAAGGTGATGATAATTAAACAATTTTATGAATGCACTGAATGCCATTGAGTTGTACATTTAAAATGGATAAAAAATGGATAAATGTTATGTTATGTATATTTTATTATAATTCACTAAAAGAACCCCCCAAAAATCCGGAGAAAATCCTGGAAACCCTGGAAAATCTGTGAGGACAGGTATATCCCTGATAGGGAACTCTGTGAGGTTTCCTGGGTGATGGTTTCAGGAAGACACTGGTAGGTTCAGTAGTCATAAGTAAGTTATTTTGAATCAATGACTTGAATTTTGTATCAATGAAAATCGGTGGGGTGACAGGCTCCTTACACTTGTGATGTGGGGAAAAAAATCTCACTTTCAAAGGTGAGTCCCACATAAGCAAGGCACCATCCATTGGTTGCAGTTTGATTCAGTTATAAAAGAAAGGATATGAGAGTGTGAGCCAGATGGAATAATTTAAATTTTTAAGACACTTGAACATTATTGATTAAAATCCTGGGAAGTTGAAACAGTAGGAACAGGTTATCTCTGAATAGCACCTAAACTTCCTAACCCCAATGCCAGGAAAATTTGACTCTAAATAAAAAGTTATAATATCAGTTGACAAGAGCCTTTATCAAGGAGCTACTTTGGCAGAAGCAAAACAGGCGTTTGGTCATTTCTGAAGGTACTGGTAACAAGTGTCTGGATCTACAGGGACATTATCTGCTACTGTCCAATCCTGTGCCAGGAGAGACCACCTCCACCCTCAGACCAGTGGCCACCCCATTATGTCCCTACCAAAAATAGAAGAGCTATGTCCTCTCTGACTTGCTCACTTTTCTGTCCCATCTTGGGGTTGGGGACAGAGGAGGGACCCAGAAGTGACAGCAAGAAAGCACGCAAGAGTGCAATTAAAGTCCTGGCTACTGTGCTTTTCTTTGCCATTACAAAAGATACTTCCTGTTAAGACACTAGACAAATAAGAACCCAGTGACTCCCTCCAGGGTATATGAGTATCCTGGTGCATGTTAAAAGATTTGCTACCCTTGTGATTACTCTCTTTCTCCCACCTCTCTGGACCACAGTGGGAGTCAAACCAGGACCAACCCCTCCCACCTGCACTGCCATGATCTCTAGTGTGTCACTGAGTGTCATAGTATCCCTCAGTGGGTAAGAAAATACACATAATCAATGACAAAGTAAGGAATGGATTAAGATAACTCTAAATCAACAATTATATAACCAGAAGGACCTCTAAACCTGTGAAATTCAACTCTCATTTTATAAATGAAGAAACTGAGGCAAAGAGAACAGAAAGAATCACCCTTCTCATTAGGAGTAGATAAGGGCCTGATCCTTGTGGTCCTTGTTTTTGGTCTGGTGGCCTTTCCTCACAGAAAATTCTTCAACTTTCTGCAAAATATTCATCAGCTTAGATGGATTTCTTTCATTTGAATGATGGCCCCAAGTAAAGAAAAAAATGAGTTTTTCTCTCTTTAAGCTGTTTACTCTGAGTCATTGTTCAGGACAATGGCCTCCATTTAAATGATTCATGTCATGACAGCCATTACAGACTTGAAACTTAAAATGTCATTGGGTCTGATGTATTGGATTTTACTTAAAACAAGGAAAATGCAAATTATTCCAAAATGATATCTTTCTATCCCTTTGTGACTTGGATTTAACAGGTAGTACCAAAAGAAATTCCAAATGGCAGCAATCAGCTCTTTTTTAAATGTGCAAGTTGGACTATTGATGCATACTCGACCTCCTGGTTTCTTTTGGAAATTCAGTAAAACATGGTCATAGTTGAGTTTGTTGCTGAACTCCTCACAATTTCCCAAATACCCTATGCTTTGTTCCTCGTCCCAATGAGCAGTCCTCTCTCCAGAGTCTCAAACGCTATCAAGAAGCAAAAGATTGGGCTCAAGTCCAGACCTCACCTTCGCCACCTCTGTGGGCTTAGAGGAACCATCAGCTTTGTCTGTACCTTGGTTCTTTCATCTGTGAATTTTGATACCAAGTCCTATCCTGGTTCGTCTCATAAGGGATGTTATGTAGACCCACTGAGATTGATTAGCTTATTCAAAAAATGCTTTCAAACAAAAAAGTACTATATACATCAAGACAGTAGATCTCTAAATCTCCTTCCCCTAAACATATATAGAAAACTTGACAAAATTATTCAGCAGGTCATAAAATTTCAGCCTCTGTGTGAGGCAGTTTCCTCAGATGAAAAGCCAAAAGGAAATAAGGCAATTTTGCTTATTGAATCACCCTGTGCTGCCAAGTGCAGTGGTGCACATCTGTAATCCCAGTGACTACTCAGGAGGCTGAGGCAGGAGAATGGCAAGTTCAGCTTAGCAATAACCTATCTCGAAAAATACAAAAAGCTTGGGATATAGTTCAGTTGTGGAGAAACCCTGGGTTCAACCTCAGTACCAACAAAAACAAACAAAAAACACCTATACGCATTTATGGAAGATGGGTGTGAACTTAAAATGATGTTTGGGGATGGGAAAGCAACAAGGTGCAGAGGCAAAACACCAACTTAAGTCCACTCTCATGTTCTCTAAATGCTTATACAGGGTAAACACTAGGAGAATCAGGACAGGTACACCGGTAACTTCTCATGCAGGCTTTCTTTTATTTGGCACTTTTTGTTCTTTATACCTATGTGAATGAGTAATTCAATTAGTAAATACTTTTTAAGAAGCACCTGCTGCCTGCCAAGTTCCATTGCAGAACTTGGGGAAATTAACTAATGAATAAAACATGAAATCTCTGACCACATGGAGTTTACATTTTAATAGCAGGAAGGGTAGGGAGGAGAAGGAAATGAGCTGAAAGCACATGGAAAATTGGACATGTAAAGGTGATTTCAGAGAACAATGGATGTTCTAAAACATAAAATAAGGCAATAAGATACAAAATGGCAAGTGGCAGAAAGGGGATTAAATTGGCTACCGTGGTCAAAGAAGAACTCTTCAAGGAGCAAAGCTCATGACTCTTATAGTTGAAAGCAATAAAACTCCAAAATACATTAAGCAAAATAGACTTTATTGACCAAAGAAAGTAGATTGAATACCGGAATATCCTTTAGATTCAATGAGTAATGGAAGCATTCCAGACCTTGGGGCCTCAGAGATGGAAAATCAAACCCAGAGAATACAACCTTCCTTTCCACCTTGCATCCTTTCTAGTCTCAGCAGTCTCAGATGCACATCCTCCCATTTAAGCAAATTCAGTGGAAAATGCACGGTCTTTTTTTTTTTTTTTTTTTTTTTTTTTCTTCCCAGAGAAGTTCTGTCAACACCAGGAAACAATGTCAGCCAAGTGTGAGTAACAAGGCCACCCCCATGGCCAGGACAGTGAAGGTTGTGGTAAGAGATATGGGGAATGGAAGACAAGAACATGTCACCACAGAAAAGCACAGATGTGCTTCTCTGCACAACCCTTAGCTACTGCAGTTTACAGTATATCCTTGACTTTCCAGCAGACACAAGGCACCCTTCTACCCTGACATTATATTCCAAGATGTTCATTTACCAACCTGCCAATATCCCAAATACAACAGGAAACACATTCCTTTCCAAAGGGACTGCCCAAATCACATCATTTGCTGTATCTCATCCCAAGTTTTCTCATAGTCTTGCCAAATAGTAAATTTAACCACCACACCATAACCAATATAAAAGCATGTCATAGAACATAATGTCTACAACAGAAACTCCCATTTGGAAAGCACGGAAAGGAGAAGGAGCACCAGGTCCCTCTCATCCATACTGTATACAGGATATGGTTGAACCAGAGGATTAAGGACTTACCTCCCTGGTTGTAGAATAAGCCTTGGCATGAGCTTCTTTGCTACCTGACCACATCCATTGACCTTGGACAGAATGAGGACTTCTTGGGATTACAGTCCTTTATCCACTTCATGTTGGTGTAATTGTAGATAAGGTAGTAGGTAGAAAGGTTATAGGACATCCTTTGTTGGGTTTGTGACTTTTTGTTAGTACAATTTTATTAAAATCTCAGTTGAATGCCCTTCTGTACCCTCCACTAAAAGCCACTAACACCAGAAATGTTGTGGAACCATGACAATTATATCTGATCTGGTAACAGTTTCTTAATTAGAACTATTTTTTTTTTTAAGAATCAGAAACCCCATATAAACATGAAAACTATGGAGATGGCTGCCTTTCCCCTGACTTAAGCTGATTCTTCCTATCACTCTAAAAGATAAATGCACTTTGATCACTAACTTAGACAGATCGGATTCAGTTGCCAGGGAGAAAAATCAAGTTCATATTTACTTAAGGAAAAATATTCTACTGGCTTCCTAACTGGACTGTATCCTGGGAGAGGTCATGGAGGCAAAGAAAGAGATGCAAGAGTCAGAATCTTAGAACTCTGAGTTTCTGTTCAATCCAAATGGCTTTGCTCAGAGTCCTTCTTTGAGAACACAGAGAAGATGGTTCTCAGTGGTCCAAGATCAAATCCCCTAACTCAAAACCTTGCAACAAAGGAGAATGCTTTCTTCCCAAAATAATCCTGAGGAAGAGTCAGGCCCAGGTCCTGTTCCTTCATGGTGGATATTAAGGAGAGGAGGAGGTAAGCAAAGTAAGTCAGCAGGGAAAAGATTAAGACCAAGTTTGAGGGGAAAATACTATAGCCATTCTTGTCACAGCATTCATCAATCAATTTGATATTATCATACACCAGAAGAGATGTTGTGCTCTACAATTAGAGAGAGCTAGCTATTACCATAAAGTTAGGTGAATCCTTTTGAGTTTCAATGTGACATTAAGAGCCAAAGCTAAGCTTGAGCTCACATCAGAATGTTCTTTCATTCATTCATTCATTCATTCATTCAACAAATACTTATTCTATGGCTACCATTTCCCAAGCATTGAGTTAGGTGCTGGCTGCATATCAATAAAGTGCAGACATGGTCTTCATCTTCATAGATGGGGAGTCACAAATTAAACAAGTGAAATAAGCAGCAATGTTAAGTAATGTAGCTGATTCTAATAAAGGACATACTAGAGTTATTTAATCTATTTCAGGGGTAAGATTGGAGGGGAGGTGTTTAGGGAAGACTTCTTAGGAGAAGTAATATTTAAACTGATAATCATAGGATGAGTTCAGAGTAAAGTCCAGTTAGAATATGCAAAAGCAGTAAGATCACAGTACACCTGGGAAAGTAGAGGGTGTTAAAGATAACTAGCCTTTCCATAGCTAATCAATAGTATTATTTTCATTTAATTTCTTCCAAGAAGAGCAAAACACTGTAGCTTTTCTCTTTCCACTTGTCTCTACTGCTTTCCCTTCCAAGCCTCTTTTTATTATCCTTAAAACTAGAAGTGACAACTGGGAATATGTTGCAGTTTAGAAATCAGTGGAAGTAGCTAAACAAGCTTCTTTTCCATCTTCTTCCAAACCACCATTCCATGTAATGTGCTATCTGCCTCTAAAGGTCAGGCCTCCTCGAGTCCTATGAAATGGTCTCTAAATCTGGGGACAGCAGATAGGCAACAGTAGCTGGCATTTTCCCTAGAAATAGTCAGCCTTGTTTCAAATGTGACTTTCCCTGAAGCAGCTTGATGCCCAGCAGAGCAGTAGCCCTGCATCAAAATTGTGTCCTGTCCTATGTCTCCTTGCTTGATATGAGATGAGCTGTTACTGAGCTTGTCCAAGTCATCAGGGGCATGCATAAAAAATAAATAATTGTGCATGACTAAAATGAATAATCTATTATCAGATACATTTGCATAATTAAGCTTGCTCCAAAAAATTGGCAAAGCACAAACTGGCAAAGTGGCATTGCATAATATCGACCACAAAGCCCCGGAATGTGATTCTAGCAAAACACAATGAAGTCAGAGCTCTGTGTATACAGATTAGATAAATGCATCAGCTCAGTGACTGAAGAACAAGCTACATGCTTAGAATTTTTAAAATGTAGTGTCTTCTTTTTGTACATAATATGGCTTCAGATCAGGAATAAGAGCTTTGGAGAGGTAGAAAGAAGCCAAGCTGGTTGTCAGAAGATCCAGGACCTAAGCTAACTTGCATCCCTGATGTTTCACAAGGTTTCTAGACAGACATAATCATGCTTTGCTTCTATTTCTTCATTTGTAAAATGGTCTAACAGTGGTTTCTCTATAATGTGTTATAAAAAGCAGAGAAAAAATTCCACTGTGAGAATTCAAGCAGCCCCTCCATGTCAATCTCCTGACCCTGAGCCACAGGTTTGCTGAATGTCCTACAGGAATTCATCTCAAGATACAAGAGTTATTCTCTGACCTTCCCTGTGCATGTTCCTCACATCACAAGGAAGCATCAACGCAGCAGCAAGAGACTGACTCTGGTTCAGTGTTCCTTTTAAAAGCCTCCAAGAATGAGATGGTTGAGAAGACCTATGTGTTCTCTTCTTAGGCACGTACCTTGAAAAACCAGAAGTCCAGAATTGAAAATGTATTAGTAATGAGGAGAAAACCCAAGAAAACCCAAGGTTTCTGTATTTTCCATTTGAGCCTTTCTATAGCACCCATAGGAAAAAGAGACAGCAGGCCAAGATTTATAGTACTTCTGTGCCTGTTTGATTTCATGAGGAGAATTTCCACAGATGTGAACGCAATCTATCTGTGACATGTCACTCATCAGTTACATGAGAGCTCAGAGCTAATTTAGTTTCCTTCTCCTCTCTCATGCTTCCCACTGAAGCTACCTTCAAGGTCAAAAAAGACAACCTTCTCAAATACGAAGATCACTTTTCTATGGATGCTCTACAGTACTCTCACATCACTAATTCAAAGGGCACCATTTTGTTCAGTATGGTTTGCTAAGCAGGCCTCAAATTGGTGAAAATGGCTTCATGAGAAATATGTTGAAAGGCTTATTTCCCTCAAACTCTACCAAATTCAATGGAACAAATCAAGTTGTGGCCTTCCAAGATGGAAATATGTGTATTTTTGCAGAGTGAGTAACCACTGGGGACGTTGAAGAAGACCTCAGGGAAGAACAAGAAGTGAAGGAGTGGAGGGTGATAGTGGCCATGAGCACAGGGGTCTGACCCAGCCAGGTGGAACCTGGTGGGGAAAGGCAAGATGGGCAACCTGAACTATGGAGTTCTAATGAGACGTCTGTCTCATTCTCAAGAGGCTCTTCCATGTCAGCTCCTGGCCACAAACAGAAACTTAAAAAGGTGACCAGCAAGAGTAGCTGAAGAACTGGAATGGGAGAAGTAAGGTTGAAGAGAAAAGTAGAGGTGAGTGTGAGGAAGATGGAAACAAGAGAAAAAGATGGCAGCTTTCTCCACTGTACATTTTCTACCAGTTATAGCACCTAAGAAGGCAGGGGAAAGAAAAGGAAAATTCCAGCAGAGAAAGGTAAAAGGCCATCGTAACATAAAGGCTTGCTGTGATGACCTAAGTGAAAAAGGGAGGCAAAATACTTCCTAGCAAGGCATTTTGTGGTAGGAATGCCAATCATCGACTCCACTGGGCGGGATTTGGGTGACCTGTGTGCTGTAATTCAAATCCCTAGAGATAAGTCATTCAGTGTGAGCCACAGAGCATCAGAAAAATTGGATTTTGAAGAGAGTATTAAGAGGAAAAAGAATGAGCCAATAAGAGACCGTAGTTTGAAAAGTAAGGTTGAAATCATGGTTTTTTTCTCTCCAGGGAGCAAACGATTGCCAGAGAAGCCTTTGTGACTATTTTCAAAGGCATTGTGTTGGACTGGCAGTCTCAATAAAAAGGGTGACAGACTTGGAATCTGAACTTGGGAATGAAAAACTGAAAGGAAACAATGGGAAATATTCACCAGATACTTTCCACTGAAGAGTCCCAAGATTAAAATTGATATCAGGAAAGCAAATGTGTACTAGAGGTGGGACTTGAAGACAATCTGAGAGCTTCATATGGACAAAATAAAATGTTTCTGAAAATGTTGTGAAAATGTTTCTGGAGTAAAAATATTTGAGAAAAAAATCCTGATTCTTGTGTACGAGAACCAGTTTCCAAAGACAGATGGTGTTGGAAGACTGAAGAAAGAGAACCAGCATACCTAGGATTGCACAAAGTGCAGTTTATTAGGGATTTATAGACAGAAGTGAGATGGGTGGAGCAAAACAGGAGGATTCCCACACTTCAAGACTGGAGGAAGGGGTTTATTTACTAAGCCAGACAAAGGTGCTTTCTCAAAAACCATTAACACCTCAAATCATCAGTTAAGAAATACTCAGCATGAATGACCAACATAAAATGCTTGCCTAACTATCTTAATGATGGTTGGTTTATCATATAATTTGGAACATGTCCAGGGTCACCAGGCAGAGAAGATGGTTCTTATGACCAACATAACCATAGTCATGTCAAGTTGGCTCCCTACTAAAAAAGTGTGTTTGTGTCATCATTTTCCTCCTTTGACACTAATAAATCTGATTGTTGCACCTTCTTCTCTTTTTCATTGATAATCTGTTGACTTCCTGCTCTCTCTGCCATGTCAACTAAAGGTCTTGACTCATGAGATGGTCTTTCCAACCATCTCATGACTGCCAAGCTCAACAACTTCAATTCTTTCCAGACCCCTGCAAGGTAGATGGGTCCTTGCCCTTCTCAATTCTGGTAACTTTCAACTCCATTTCTATTTTGTCACACAGACTCCTATTGATAATATGACTTTTATCATCATTGGAACTTTCTGTGAAATTTCAGTCATCTATTTATTCATTTTGTAAATACCTGTTGAATAGCTATCCCATGTCAATCACTTTGCTAGTCACTGTCAAGGTTGTTATAGTTAAAAACAGATGGAAATCATTTCCCCTGTGGTTCTTATAAACTACTGGAGGAAACACAGACCCTAACAGGCAATTACAATAGGGCATCATAAATGCTTTGTTGGTATATACTGAAAAGCCTACAAGAAGAGCATCTAAATTGGATGCAGGTTGTTGTGTAAATCCTCTTACCACATGATATCTAAGCTGAGGCTTTAAGAATGAGTACAAGTTGGCCAGGTAAGGGTGGGTGATGTGTGGGAAGAGACCTATGTTCCAAAACGATGAAATAAACTTACAAGTGTTCAGAGGTAAAAGGAGGCATGCAATATTTTGGAAACTGAATGTTGTTTAGAACAGTGGGATTGGTGACTGATTGACTGCCTATTCTATAAGGATGATGCCCAGGTATGGGCTTGAACAACCGGGTAAGTGCTGATATTGTACCTAAGTGAGAATGTCAGAGGAAAAGCAAAACTTGAGAAAAGGTAAGAGTTTAATTTGGATATATTGAGTTCTGACTAGCACAGAGACATCCCCATAGAGATACTGAATCTTCCCCACCATCATGGACAACTCCACACACAAATGTGTCATTACCTAAGACCTCTTATTCTCTGAAACTCCTCCTAAGTTGTACCATTATAATGATGACCACCACCCATTCATGCTAAATTCTGCCAATCCACCCTTACTTCTATTGCATCATATGGTGCTAACATTTCCTCCGTCACCTGCTACTATTCCATAAACTCCCTTAGGAAAGAAAATTCTTTTATTTTTAAGTAGCTTCAACAGACATGTGATTATTTCTTATATTATTGACATTTCAATTTGCTTTTCAGCCCTTACAATAGCTAGGGTTTCTAAAGTTATGAGATAATACATTTTTTTCTGATTCTAAATCTTCTTTCTTAATATAATAAATACCACATCATGGCACAACATTCTAACCATATCACTTAAAGCACTGCTGTGATATGTCTTTTGCCCTTTTTTTAAATCTTTGTGTTTAACAGATGCTAAGTAGGTGCTAATTAAAGTTTAATGGATGGATGGTTACTTACATAAGTAAGTAAAGCAGAATGAATACACTATCATTTTAATAGCTCTTCAACAGTGAGCTATCTTTGGGTGGGAAAAATTAATCTACATTTACAGTTTGGAAGGATGCACTGCTATGGAGAATGAGCTAAACTGAGGTCCATATGAAACAAACATGGAGCTTTGGGTTTCAGGAAAGAAGGGAGGCAGAGTGAAGAAGAAAGGGGAGACAGGTAGCTGAGTCATTAGGTGGGAAAGTAGTAGCCAGTGAGAAGATCCTGAAGGCAGGGTGACCTTATGTATTTCTAAGAGTACAACCATGTACTCTATAATTTTAAGTGAGAGCCCTGATGCAGCAGACACATGCCTGTCTCCTTAACCCTCCTGGAGTTCTTGCTACAAAATACCACATAAGGACACTTTGTATGCAAATCCATTCCTCCTCCTTTGGGTCAAACTGAAGGACAAAGAGAGTGAAGCCATGGGAAATGTGTGAGGAAAGCGAGGTGCTCACTGAGAACAGGAGCTCCTCTCCCTATCTGACTGGGCAAGGAAGGCCAACCCTCAGGGACGCATCAGGATTCAAGATGCAAATGGGCAGTTGAAGTAACTCTAATTCTCTGTGAAGGTCACTTTTATGTGTTAATTTGACTAGGCCACAGATGTTCAGATATGTGATTAAACATAATCTGAGTGTGTCTATGAGGGTGTTTCTGGATGACATTATTGCTGAAATCAGTAAACTAAGTAAAGCAGATTATCCTCCTTAATATGAATGGGCTTCACCTAATCTTTCAAAGGCCTGAATAGAAGTAATAAACTGAGTAAATGAGAATTCACTCTGTGCCTATCTTCAAGCTGGGACATTGTTCTTCTGTTCAACCAGAATTTATACCATCCACTCTGCTGATTCTCCATCTTGCTAAATGAAGATCTTGGGTTTCTCAGCCTCTGTAACTGAATGAGTACCTTCCTTATAATCTCTCTCTCTCTCATATTCTTACTCTCTCACTTCTCTCTTTTCTCTTTGCTGTTCAATGTATATATATTCAATATATAATTATATATAACATGTACAATTACTACATTGTTATATATTATTTTACATATATATTATTATGTACAATCATGTATCCCCAAATGAGTTAATTATTTTGTCAGTATCCTAGATCATACTTACACAGACCTAGATGATATATCGCCCACTATAATGGTGTGGATATGAAGTGTCCTCCAAAAGACCACATGTGAGACAATGCAAGAAGGTTCAGAGGAGAAATGATTGGTTGAAAGAGTCTTAATCTAACCAGTGATTTAATCCCCTGATAGGGATTAACTGAGTGGTAACTGAAGTGGTAGGGTCTGGCTGGAGGTGGGAATTGGGGTGTGGTTTTGGGGTATATATTTTATATCTGAAGAGTAGAGACTCTCTCAGCCTCTGCTTCCTGATCTCATGTGAACTGCTCCCCTCTGCCACACACTCCACCTTGATATTCAACCTCACCTCAAACCCCAAGGAATGGAGCCAGCCTTCTATGGACTAAGACCTCTGAAATCATGAGCTCTCAAGAAAATTTTTCCTCCTCTATAACTGTGCTGGTCAGATCACTTAGTCACAGCAGCAAAAAGGCTGACTAAAACACCCACCGCGCGCCTAGGCTATATAGAAAACATGGTGTATCCATTGCTCCAAGAGCCATAATGAACAAAATCACATGAGATTAAATTAAGCACAAGATAAAATGGTGCAATCTAGAGATGAGATTTTGAGACTGCTACGGGTGTAACATGGCACAGTGTTTCCCGACAATTTTTAATGTAAACAAAAGGAGTACATTCTATAATAATAATTTAAAAGATGGAATAATACATGAGCCAGTTAAGAGTCATTTATTTTCACTATCCATAAGTATTATGGATTGTACATAACTATGTTACATTTTTATATGAGGGGCAGAGTCACGAAGAAGCAGGAGTAAGATGTTACACAATGATGGATGGAATGTCACTGGATGATAGAAATTTTTAATTGACATATAATAAGTGTACATATTTATGGGGGTAATAAGAGTTTTTCAGCTCCAATATAATCTTATATGTCATACATGCTGTTTGTTGATGACTAAAACTTTGTTGTTCACATATGATAAAATATATTGAATATAGAAGAACAAGGGGAAGAGAGAGAAGGAAACTTAAACACATGTATACATATATGGTTACTTATGTATAAATACATATTTATAGTTAAATATGTAAGCATATTTATGTGCGTGTGTGTGTGTGTGTGTGTAGGTGGATATAGATATAGTTCTTGTTTGGTTCTGTTTCTCTATAGAACCCAGACCAAAACAGCGTCTTCCTGTTTAATCTCTTTGCCTACAAAGGTCACACACAAATCTCCAAAGAGCCACCATAAGGGAGGTTCAGAGCCCATGAGTGAGCTCAGATCTCATTCTCTCAGCCCAAATGTATACAGGAAACACACATGGCCAATGAGGAGTCAGCAGGATAAGGCTTCAAGAACAGTTTAAGGACTATAAAGAAGAAATTGTATGTTTGAAGAAGGAAATGAATAAAAGAATATAGGGGTAAAAAAGAGGTACCATAAAACAGGAAGTCTTAAGTTGTTCTTAGAAGTAGACAAAATACGTGCTTCAGTAGTTGTTGCTTTGCCAAAACCAGAATGAAAGAAAGAAAGAAAGAAAGAAAGAAAGAAAGAAAGAAAGAAAGAAAGAAAGAAAGAAAAGATGCTGAAGAATTAATATTAATGTAGGAAGAGACCAAAACCAATGAGAACAATAGAACTATTTCAGGTGGAATTCCAAGTCCAAAAGCATGTGGACTATTCAGACTGAGGGGGGCGGTGGGCAGAGACACAGCAAGAAACCAAGAGAGAAAAGTGTTCAGAGGACAAACATAATTCAAAATAGGAACATGTAACACAAATGACAAAGAAACTCAAGAGGCACAATATGTTGCCTAAGAGGCTCTGAGAGAAGAAAGTACTAATGCAATTTTTGTGGGAGAAACAAGGTGGAACCTGACAAGGGGAATTTACTGCTCCCAAAGGGCTATATTGGAGGCTTTTCAATTGTTAATAACATGGCTTAGCCTCAGTTCTCATAATAGTAACAGAGAGCAAGCAATTCAAGCTGGCTTAAGAAAGGGGAAAAACATCTATTAAGAGGATATTAAGTAATGCACTGAGCCCAAGGATAACTAGACTCAAGAGGCATTTGAAACAGTAAATAGTTACCAACAAATCCAGCCCTGCTTTCTGTCCATCCCTGCTTCTCTCTGAATATCTACTCTTTTCCCTGCACAGAGGGTAGACAGAAGATGGCTGCTGCATAGCTTTGTGAGTGGCATCAGCTCATTTCCAAACTCCCACACAGGCTGACTCACAGGGAGAAAATAAGACCAGACGTCTAGAGCAGGTACTTTGGCAAAGGGACAGAGTCACACAATATGAAAATTGTCGGCAAAGCCCCCTCTCTACAGGTGGTGATGATTCTGAGAGAAATTAAGTTGCTATAAGTTAAACATTACCCTAAAGGTCACTACTGCAATGAAAATATGGAAATGAGAAAATAAAAGGAAATATTTTTAAAGCATCTATAAATGATAACACTGAAAAAATCATTAGAAGGGATGCTGGTAATTAAAGCAAGAAAAGTAAGTATGTAGAACAACATTGTGTGTCGAGAATAAAATCTAACTAATAGTAAACGGGCAGTTATTTTTTTTTTTTTTTCTGCTTCTGCTGCCAAGTAAACTGTGGATCTTCATCTGTAAAATGATTCTACTTGATGAAATGAAAGCTATAATTAGCAAACAAAAAAGGCTGAGTACTTCCTGATGCCAACTCGTTCTCATTGTGATCCTAGCTGCAAAGATACTGAGGAAATGGACACCACCCTCGACAGCACCCTCTTCGGCACACCTGACAGTACATCCTGCAGGCTCTTTCTTAATGAGTCTCAGTGGATGAGTTCATGGTGTCACTCCAAAGTCTAGATTCTAAAAGGGGCCAGTGCAAAATAATCCAGTATCATAGCACTTTACTCCTGTGCAGGGATAGATATAAAATTACCTAGAGGATGACATGCATAAATTTTTCAGGCCATCCATCATAATTAGCCAAGATTTCCACGGATGTCACAAAGCTATAAGTAAGTCTTAGACACCTCTATTTTCCCAGATGCTTTGGTTACAGGCAGCATTGAAATCCAATCCCAACCAATTTAGGAGCAAAGAGACAATTTGTTGGTTCACTTAAAGCACCCCAGGAAGGGTGAAGCCATCCTCAAAAACAAAGGGATCCAAGACTCAGTATGCTGTCAAGATATGGTCTCTTCATCTCTGACTCTTATCTCTGCAATTCATTCCATGTTGACTTCATTCTCTCTTCCTACTTTCTTCAGATGATGAAGATTTAAACTCATATATCAGCTATTCCACCATCAAAGAAGAAGGAAGTTCTTTCCGACCAGCAATTATGATAAAATATTCCAGGGAAGGACTCAGTTTGCTGGCTTAGGTCATGTTTGCATCTCTGAACCATTCACCGGGCCAGGATGATGACAAGTGGATAATTTGTGGGATATTTATAGTATTTGCCACCAAATGGTCACTTATAATATTTTTAAGCAATATCTAGAGACATGAAAATTGTCCATGATAGAATGTAAAAAACATTTCAAAACAAGTACATATTACAGGAACCTGATATGTATGTACTTATTAGTCAATAATGTATGTGTACATATTAGGTACTATAACAGCTAGAGAATCTCACAGCTTATCTCTTCTGATCTGTAGTTTTTACTTTCTTCATCCTACTTATGTTTTCAAAATTCTCTATAATAAATGTTCTGTTATAATTATTCATATAAAAGAACATTATTGTGGACATTGTATAGCAATTTAAATTTACGCTGATGCAAAGACAAACGAACAACTTAATTTCCAAAATTGTACTCTACCAAGAACAAATTCAGAAAGGTTACCATAAACGTCAAGATAATCTAATTTCTGACATACCCAGATAGCCATAGTAAACTTCGCTGAATACGTATACCAAGCTAACTAAATGAGATCATTTGCTATGAAGACAATCATCTACTAATTTGACTTGTGTTTGTCAAGCATTTGCCATGTGACAGACTCTGAGCTAAATCACAAAGATTCAATAACAAATAGTTCAAACATATATGTCCAGTCTCATGAAGTTTCCATTGTAGTATAGTGAACTAAAGCAAAATTGAAAATCACATTAAGCAACTTGTGTTAAGTGCTGGAGGAATTTTATCATATAAAGTATAACAGGTTAATGAGATGATAGGTAAGCTAAAAGGAAAAGACAAGGAGGGAACAATATGTGTAAAAGCTCATCAGCAAGCAGTGTTTGCAATGACTGGGGAATCGAAAGAGGACTGATAGTGAGTGAGCAACAGGAACACAGGATGGGATAAAACTGAGAGTTCACCTAGAGCCAGGTAAAATCTGAATGCAGCAACCAGAGGACTAACTTGGCATTTAAAGCAGTTGATTTCTGACCCTTCTTCAAAGCCCAGCCAAATGTCCTTGAAGCCACTCCTGGTTTTGACAATGAAACCACCTTCTACCCTTGAAATTTGATTCAGGATCTTGAGAGAGAGTCTGGGCCAGTGGACAGAATACAGAGTCCCAGAACAGGGTAGAAAGAAAAGAAGCATGGAGGAAGAAACACCCAGAGAAGCAAAACACACAAAAAAAAAAAAAAAAAAAAAAAAAAATTAAAGTAAGGAACAAGAAATAAAGGAATGAAGCTTTTCAAAAAAAAAAGAGTACATGAAAAATGACAGGTAAGATTTTGAGGCTAAATGGTGTGCATAACTGATTCACCATAAATTTTGGCATATAATGTTCTCTTCTATTACTTAATGTCTCTATAATATATGTATTCTATTATAAGGGGAAAGGCAAAAACATTAATACTAAACGTGTGATATCCAATGTTTAGGTTTTTCACTGTCTGGTGGTGCAGAACAAATTTAAAATATATCATATATAAATGTCTTTTATCCTCTAATAATATACAATGGTAGAATGGAAATTAAGATAAAAAGGAAGGAAATAAAGCAACACATTTCTCCACAATTCCCTACCCTCCCCAACCACAAATCCTCTCAGGGGCCCGAAAGAAGAATACCACTCATTCCATCCAGTATGGTAGTAATGTGTACAAAATTCTTAAACAGAAACCTGGAGGTTTGTTGAGCATTATATTAAAATCTTCCTGAGCTATGCAAACTGTTGTTCTGTGTCTGCTATCCTCCCTCAGTCTGTTATTTCTTTTCTTTTTTTTTCCCCCCAAGGGAGATGAAATAATCGAGTTAATAAATTATATAAAAAGAGCTCATCTATTCATTGAGATCAAAAAGGCTAATTAGGTGAAAAATACTGGAAGACAATGAAATTGATCTTTATTGGTACCGCCAGAAAAAATTAGCATAAGCTCTTAAGTACTGGGCCAAAAATAATTCTGAATTGGTTGGAAAGGAAATGAGACACAGATCTAAGTCTTCTTCAAAACATTTTATTGCTCCTTTATGGAATGTGTAATACTCCATTTGCAATGAAAGCTGCCTGTGAACTCCTCCCAAAGAAAACAGAAAAAGAGCTGAGAAATTGGCTTGTGACTGTACATTTACTGCTCTGAACTGAAAACTTTCAAATGGAATAAGGAATCATTATTAAGGAATAGTATTAAAAATCCCACAGAGGCCTAGTATTAATTATGAGAGAGCCAAATAGCTCAGAGAGTAGAGAACTTTCAGATCTGCCTCTTCTCTGCTCTCTACCAAGACTCTCGAAGGAATGTATAGGATGTTCTTTCTATTGCCCCAAATGATTGCTTTAAAAACTGCCTTTCATATCAACTATCTGATGTGGGAACTGTTGGTGGTTTTTGAAATTATAGAAAAGTCTCAGGGTGTGTCAAGATTTCTGGAAAGAATCTGAACTCACCTCTTCTCCATTTTTATTATATGGATTGCCCTGATGTGGACAGACAGAACTGGTAGAAGGACCTGGGGCAGAGGAAGGTGATTGGGATATTTTAAGATGCTTTCCTGGAGATGGGCAACATCGAGCCCCCTCTGCACAGTAAAATATCAGCAAATGAAATCTTCTAAGAATCTCTCATTTCATTCACCACAGGACCCCAAGTGATCACAGATACTAAAACAGCAGGACAAAGGACTACTATCTAAAAGAACTCTTATATCCATAGGTTTATTTCCCCTCTGGTGTCTGTCAAGACTCTGCAGAAGAGAACAAAATAAATGTACGTTGAATAAATTTGTTGAACAAAACTGATAGGCACTTTGCAGAATTCAGATTCAACAACTTGGTTGTTTCAAATCAATCACTGGGGGCCCTGGCCATATGGATGATTACTCAGACCCCTCCTTTTCCAACACTGGCATATTTCAAATGGAATTGCCACAGGCCTAGACTTGAGACTGGGAGTTCAGGTAACTTGGAGGAAAGGAGCATCACAGAGGAAACCAGAAAGAGGCCGATGTCTTCAGCTCTCCAATCGAATGAGAGTGCCTACAGCCTGGAAGCTTTCTGATATCTCTTTTATTTTCCTTTTCATTGGTTCTTTTTAGTTCTACATAACATCAGGATTCATTTTGACATAATCATGCAAGCATGGAATATAATGTGTTCTAATGCAGTCCCCAGGACTTGCCCTTTCCTTCCCCATTCCTGCCCTTTTCCCTCTACTCTACTAGTCTTTCTACTTACTTATAGTTTTTATTTAATTAGTCTCCTATTTATATACATGATGGTGAAATTTACTATAGTGTATTCATGTATGCACATAGGAAAGTTAGATCCAACACATTTCAATGTTCTTTCCTTATCCTCTCCCTCCTTCCTCCCCTTCAGTCACCTTTGTCTACTCCACTGATATGTCTTCTATTTTTTTTACCTCCCCCTATTTATTTTGGATTAGATTCCACATACCAGAGAAAACATTGGACCTTTGACTTTTTGAAACTGGCTCATTTCACTTAGAATGATAGTCTCCAGGTCTATTTACCAGCAATGCCAAGATGACATTTTTTACAGCTAAGTAATACTCCATTTGTATATATATCACATTTTCTTTATTCCCTCATCTGTTGAAAGGGACCTAGGTTCGTTCCATAGCTTGTCTGTTGTGCATCGTGCTGCTCTAAACAGTGAGGTGGCTGCATCACTACAGTATGCTCATTTTAAATCTTTTGGGTATATACCAAGGAGTAGGATGGCTGGGCCACGTGGTGGTTCCATTCCTAGTTTTTTGAGGAATCTCCATACTGATTTCCAGAGTAACTACACTAATCTGCAGTCACACCAGCAATATATAAGTGTACCTTTTCCCCCCTTTTCGCCAACATTTATTGTTGTTTGTATTCTTGATCATTGCCATTCTGACAAGAGTAAGACGAAATCTTAGTGTAGTTTTAATTTGTGTTTCACTAATTGTTTAGAGATGTTGAACATTTTTTCATGTATTTGTTGATTGTATTTCTTCTTTTGAGAAGTGTGTTTAGTTCTTTTGTCCAGGTATTTGTTGGGTTATTTGGGGTTTTGGTATTAAGTTTTTTAATACCTCCTTATAGGCTCTTAGGGGAGCAATACTTATTAATGGCTCCATTACTGAAATCCCACTTGGAAAACTGGTACATATGTGGTGTTGATACCCTTGGATTCCTTGAAATAACAAGTTTCTGTCATGTATTGAGAATAGGATTCCATATTTTAATGACAGTTTTGAAAAATGATCTATTTAATGAAACAGATAATCACTGTCCCACTCATCACCCACCTTTAGGTATATTTGTCTAATATTTTATTACAAGTGATATACAAGTATATTCTTTCTATGAGTATGCCACCATGAAACCCACAGTTCTGTTTAATTAAAATGCACTAACAAAAAGTATGTTCAAAGCAAAACACATGGGATTAACCACAATTGTATAATTACTTAAGTTTTGCTGACTTTTTGGAAGGTGCTAATATGTCCACACTCCATCTCTGGAGCGATAAGAGATTTTGATCTGGAATAAGTCTTTGAAGGACTTAGTTTATTCTTAGGTCCACCCAGTGACATGACAGTCAAACAATATGTTTGTTTAGTTTGGGTTTTATTGTTCAAAATATAAGTCCATTGAGTGTCAAAATATAGAACTCCTTAAAATGATTACATGAAGCCAAGAACTGGAACTCTGAAAACTTATTCCACTGAAGACAGAGACCCTTCTCAGTAGAACAGAGACAGGACCAGCCATGAGTTTTAAGAAAACTAGCAGACAGTGACATTTAATGCATCTATAACAGCATAGGTTGGCCTCATTCTTGTCTTTCCTGGCCCAGGGTCTCATGTTATTAGTGCCTGGCAGTGATCACTATCATTCCAATTCCAAGACCTATTCAGATTGTCAGTTGGATATACTAAGTGATCAAGAGAAAGATAACCAATTCTTCTAGATGGGTAGTTTCTCCCTGGTAATTTCATAGCTGCCTTTCCAGAAAAGAAAATTCCTGTTGTGTTTAGATTACAGGAGGATTATGATCATAGCTGCTACTTCATGGCAACCTTTATTACTGATCACATCAGACATTAGACATTGTGCAAACTATCTGAATGCGTGAAAAACCTCTGATAAGAGGGTCTCTTCAAGATGATAAAAATTATAATAAATAGAATTTTTTCTGAAAGAAAAATTTCAAAACTTTGGTTTTCATAATGCTAAAAGAACTTTATTCTACAGTTGAATCACCTTAATAAATATATAAATTTTCTTAAAAAAAGAAATTGAATTGTTAAAGCATGAAAGGTGGGTCCTAAAACTTGATGGGTCTCTTCGAAAACACTGTTCCTCTGCTCTAGATTAATTTTCTTTGTCATTCCTTGAGTCCTTGGATTTGACCAAAGAAGATTAATTGGAAGATGCTAGCCAGAGCTCTGTGGTATTCCTCTCCATCTGGGATCAAATTAGACTGTGAGAAATTTAAAGGATTTTAAAAATATTACAGACTGCTGTGGGCCCCCCCACCTAAAATGTACATATTAAAATCTACTCCCAATGTGGTAGTATTTGGAGGCGGGACTTTTGAATGGTTGTTAAGTACTGAGGACAGAGTCTTCATTAGTAGGATTAGTATCCTCATAAAGAGAGCCAGCTGCTTCAGCCTTCCACCATGTGAGGACACAGTGAGAATCCACCATCTAAAGTTAGAAAGGGGGTTGTCATCAGACACCAAATATGCTAGTGCCTTGATCTTGGACTTCTCAGCTTCCAGAACTCTCAGAAATAAAATTCTATTGTTTCTAGGCTGCCCACTCTATGACATTTTGTTATAGCCATCTGAACAGACCAAGAAATTAAACTTGGCAGATCCCACAAGACCAAAATACTTTCACTCTCTTTTCCAGGTGAACACTCACTTTATTTCCAAGGGTAAATTTATTTATGAGGGCAAATAGTATTGACTTAAGTGCTTTCCCAGTGTGGAAAGCAGTAGAGAAAGGAAAAGGGAAATTCCTGAAATCTTCCCATCAGCCCATAATCTGTGGGACATAGCCAAGCCAATAGAGAGCCATAGATGGCATTTTCTGTGTGCTCAGTTTCTCTGTGCCTCATGTTTATAGTTTATAGCTATTGTGCCCTGTGAGATACACCTTGCCAAGTTATCAGGCAGAGTTTAACCTGATATTTGTTAAATGGGTTTTCTCTACTAGCCTGCAGCTGAATGTAAATAAATGTAATAGGATGCATTTATTTATGAAATGGAAAAATGCCAAAAAAAAAAAAAAAAAAAAAAAACTAGTGTTAAAATGACTTCCAGGGGATTGAGATTAATTTGCATCTGTTCATCCTGTGCCTCCTACACATTAGGAATGTCTTTGTGTTATCTAAAGCTAAAAATACCTAAAGATTATACTACAGTATTTGACATATAATCTTCCTGAACTCTCTTGAGAGATTTTTGTCTCTTTTTTAACCACTACATCTAAATGATCAACTGATTCTTAACTTTTTCTAATTATTTTATGTAATATGTTAAGATCTCATGGCTGAGAACTATGACTTCACGAACAATACATTCTCTATAAATTAAAAAGCACTGTGGAAACAAATTATTCAAGTTAGTTTCTCTTGCCAAGCTATATATTGACATTGATATACAAACATTAACTTGGTATTTAAATTGGTTTCTCTGTTCTTTTCTTGAGACAATATCTTGCTTTTACCTCTGTACTCAAATGTGTCTTTTCCCCAAAGTACATAGTTTAATTATGCATCAATATTGTTGATGGAAAAGGCAAAGATAGAAAGTAAATTGCTTTATAATCACAGCCTAGTAGCTCTTAAAATGGCAGTGGATTGAAGAAAATTAATAGCAATTTCACAAATGCAATAGACTGTGTAGGAAATACCCTGCTAATTCTCATATCCAAATGCATTCTTTTCTAGGCAGTATCTGAGTAGAAGGGGGAAATATTCTTTTAGACTCCACTGAATATAAACAACCCTGAATCCACCTGAGGATTTAATGAAAACTTCAATGGAGAGTTGAATAAAGAACAGAGATCCATTAGAGTGTGCTCTTCATTCATTCAGGTGATATCTGTGTCCCACCTAATTATACCAGGCTCTATTTCATGAAGGTACAAGCACCAACTTGTAGTCAACTCTGGGAACTACAATGGAATTTGTTTCTGTGGTCAGTTGATTTTATCAAAGAAGATTGGGCGTAGTCTCAAGGAATGGTATAGAACTTGGAGGTGGTATTCCAACAGAGTGAAAATAACTTAGAGATTAAGGATGTAGACACAGAGTTAGACCATCTGAAGTCAAATCATTGCTGTATCTTTCATCAGTTGAGTAACCGTGGGCAACTTATAGAACCTTGCCTGAGTTTCAATTTTCTCATTTGTGTGATAATAAAATTACCTCCTCTTCAGGTTCCTGAGCATGAAAATGACAGCATCTACTCTAAGTTTCCTTAGCTTTCATTTCAGAATGCTTAATGGTATCTGGCTGCCCTCTGCATCCGTGCAGCTGACTGAACCTCTGAAGCTCTTATTGCCATGGTGGGTATGTGCTCAGGGACAATTCAGACATACTCAATGATGTATGTCACATGGTCCTCCAGATTCTGACTTTAAACCCCTCTGGCAGATTGGAGGACAAGGCAGCCTATTAACCTCAGTCATTTTTATTTGACAATGGGAAAGGCCTGAGCTGATGGGTAAGTATAGAAAATGAAGATGTGCTCTGTTATTTCAGCCCCTGAGCAGTCTTCTGCACAGATTCTTTCAGTTTTTAATCTTCAAAGCATTCTGATTGTAAAAAATGTTAAAAGAGAGAACATGCATATGCTGTAACAAAAAAGTGAAGCCCCACGAGTTCAGTTACATCTGTGGGGTAATTTTCCACAAAAAAGACATTTCATTGTCTTTACGAAGTAGTTCCATATAAAAGTTCAAAATTATTTCCATAAAACCTAGATATTAGAATACAGTAGGTTGTAACCAGGAGATATAACAGATAATAGGCAAAGTCAAGGTCTGTGCCTCTGATCACTTGGTTTTTCAACCATCTGAAACACAGCTGGTGGTAGGGTGAGCCTGGTGGTGATGTTGTCATGAAGAAGATACAAATGACTGACATAGTCAATTTCAAGCTAATAAAGTGAACACATCATTCTTGAAATGCAAAGTATTGAATGACAAATTCACAAAAGTCAGAGAAAGGGAAAGTAGCAAAATTACTAATCTTTCTTCACTAAAAGGCTAATGAAAATTGATTCATACAAACAGAAAATAACCATAGTAAGAGGAGATATGAAACTATACCTATTGGAATTCTTTGTGATACATTTTGTTTCATGAAACAGATGACAAGCCTTTTTAAAAAGAAGCAGAAATACAGTAGTTCTTTAAAATGATGCTGTTAACTTGGATTTTTTTTATATGTGTGTATATGGTGTACATAAATATATAAGAATGTGTGTATATGTATATATATATATACATACAATCATCTGATGTTTGCCTTCCTTAATAAAGCTATTAATTTATTCAGAAAGACAAAGGGCTGTGACATAGACACAGACTTTCCATACATATACAAAAATTAAAGATTTAATAATTTTAGCTCATTTCATTTAAAATGTTCTTATCAAATTCTGGTTATTAAGTACTGGGCAGAATTAAAAGAACATACAACACTCTGCCTGTCCTCAAAGAGTTTATAAGTAAAGAAATGGAGGGCCTGGGTAAATATACACAGTTCTAGGTGTGCGGTTCATGCAAAATACTCAGCATGAATTAAACAGAAACCCAAACAAGGAAGAAACCTTTGTTGAGTTGCTCATATGAAATCCAGATAGGATAGTAACATTAACTGAGCTGTAAAGAATGAATGGAGGTTTTCACAGAATGTAACAGGCTTTAAATAGCACTTGTTAAAAATATTCATTCACTTCATTTTAGGAACCAAGATACCGTGTGGCCATTCTAAGCTGAGAAACTTGCACAAGTCAAGGCTTATAACAAATCATATCCATCTTCAAAGACCCAACATCAGTGCAGGCTCTCCTCCAAAGATTTCTCTGTTTCCCTAATGCAACTTACAGTTGATTTCTTCTATTTTATGGTCTAGTTAGTATGACAAAAATTCCTATGCTTGTTTTATCCTCCATCACTTGGCATGCCATAAAGTCCTTAAAGAAAGTAAAATTTTTGTCTCATTTGTCTTTATCCATAAATATTCTCTTGGCATCAGCAATTATTTGTTTAAAGATTGAATGAGCCCAGGAACATTCCTCAAAGAGTTGTGATTGCTCTAAAATAATCCAAGCCTTCCACACTTTATGCTGTGACGTAGTTGGTTATGGAAGTGTACAAAATTGAATTGGAGCCTGCTATAAGAAAAGCTTAGACAGTGGATCTGTTGATTCTCAAGCTTTCTACAGTGAGATGCAATCTCTGAATTGAGTCAATTGACTGAACAGCTTAAACTACGTGATCCTGACTTATCTTTAGGATTCTTGGTTCCATTTATACAAAACAACAGAAAAATTGGGCAAAGGCTAAATAGGTTGAATCAATATCAAGAATCAATTTTTAACACCATTTTCTTCTCCTTCAATTGCAGATTATTTTTATTTGTCCCTGAATAGCACAAATGATAAGGTAAAGTTTTTATTTTATTTTTCTTGTGGACATGCAACTTAAATGTTAAAGCTAAATCTTTGCTACATGTACACACACCTCACCAGAATTTCAAGGTTTGAAAACACGTCTCTGCAAGAAATGAAATGAGAACTACTGGTAAAAATGCAGGTCATGCAGACCAAGAATCTGAATTATTGGAATCAAAAATACTGTTTCCATCATCTGTTTTATAGTGAAAAGCACACTTAGAAGTTGGAGGACCAGGGTTTTTGTTCTTGAACTGACACTTTCCACAATCCGTTGGACCTGGGACAGCATGAACTTACTTATTCACTCTGTCTACCTATTAATAAAATCTATTTAATCTATTTCCCTTCTGATGCTAATACTTTATAGCCCTAAAGTTGAAATCTCTCCCTATAGATGTTGAAATTGAAGCCAGGAACTGGCTTATTACATTATGGTTTGGCCCAAAACAACAATTCCTATTTTTTTCCCTGCATTTTTAATCTCTCCCATATGAGGTTTTATCTTGTAAGTATAGATATGCTTCACTATCTAGCCTTTTCATCTAGAAGGTTTTTAGAAACAAATCAACAATTTGCATCTTTTTCTTTGTTTGAAATTCTTTTAAGATTTGGGTGGATACAACAATTTTATGTGGGAGATAGAAGAAATAGCTTTGGCAAAGTCACTCAATAGGTGTATTATCTGTAGTAAGTGCTCAATAAGTTATTTGTTGAATTATGTCAGAGAAACAACCCTGGAAATTTAGATATGCTGACACCTGGTAATGGGAAGAGGGATTGTTTATGATTATAAAATGGAAGCCATCAAAAATATTTTTAAAGTCTGCATTTGCTAAGAACTTAGGTACCAGAGTGCTTCACATAGAGGATCTTGTGAAGAATTAAAAACTCCAAGAATTAAGTGTCATTGTCACCCCATTTAAAATTAATGAAACCAGGTTTTCAGTTAAGAAATTGCTCAAGGTCATTAAAAGGAGGACAGAGATTTGGTTGGAATTCTGTCTGAGCTCTGAGCTTTAGACTTAAAAGAAAAAAAGTATGTATGTGTGTGTATGTATGTATATATATACACATATATATGTAAATATGTATATGTGTATGTATAAATATGTATGCACACACATCTATATACTTAGATGTATGTATACATATACATACATGTGTGTATATGTATTATACATTTATATACATATATATGTGTGTATGTATATGTATATGTGTGTGTGTGTGTATGTGTGTGATATATATATATATATATATATATATATATATATATATATATATATATATATCTCCTGCTCTCGTTGGTCACTGTTTTGCATTACATTGAAAATGTTTGTTAAACAACTTTGTTTTGGGAGTTCTCAAGAAATACTCAAAACATGTTTTCTATTTCTCTGATTATTTTTCTATATAAAACTATCCATTTTTATTGCTATCTACTTGATCCTTGTAACACTGTCTAAACACTTATCATGGTATCAAAAGTCCTTCAAGAAGTTGGTTTTAATCTCTTAATCAGGCTTATTTCATGACACAGTGGATGAGGATGAGGGAGGTAGAGGACTTCAAGACTAGTCTGATTTTTTTATTCTAGATTAAAATTAAAACGTTGGTCCCCCAGACACTTCCTTCAGGCTAAGCATCTGTTTGGTCATCGTCCAGGTGCCTTTCCTTGGGCCTCTGTCCTAGTAGACTCTTAATAGAAGAGCTATTTTTATTCCAGAGTTCACATCCCATTGGTAGACTTCCATCCACAGTTTCCTCCTCTTCACTGCTACTTAATCAACAGAGAAGGACTATAGGCAATTTAATAAGTCTTCTTATTTTCAGAGCCCCCTCAAATGAACAGTTTCCTCAGATATCCGAAAGGGAGGCAGTATAATATCACTGGCATCAATACAGACTTCTGAGTCAGACAGAACTGAAATTTAACTCCATTTCTCATTATTTTCTAATTGTGCAACCTTGGATAACTCCATTTCCTCATCTACAAAATGAGATGATCCTGTCTCATGCAAATGTTGTCAAGATCAAACAAAATCAGATAATTCTAGTAAAGCTCTCAACAGAGTGCCTAGACTATATGTTTAAAGAACTGTAGGCTTTTTTAAATAAAAAGGAAGAGAAATTTCACAATAAGAAAAAAGAACTTTTGCGTTTTGAGTTTTGACCAAAATTTTCAGCTTTTTATGTGCTCTGCCTTGGCCATGAAGGTGCCAGACCCCTGCTTATCATTGAAAGCATCCTGATCTTACTCGTAGCTGGTCATGAAGAGGAGGCCAAATGATGGTGCCAACAGTTCTTGACTGCTACCTGCAGCATGCATTCATTTGCATAAACATTAATTTCCTTTTTCCCACAAATGTCCTTCTTCTTATCCTGAAGCTGCTCCTGATGTAGAAGCTGGCATTTATGCCTTCAAAGGCCTGACCCCTAATTTATACGTTTGTTTCAAGTCTCCATGCCTTTTGGTGGGGAGCAAAGACAAGATGTATCCCTTCCTTGCTAAGATGCACAATGATCACTCACAACATTAAAGTCATAGTATGCTTGAAAGGCCCCTTGCCCGCCATGACAGAGAAGCTCATTTTTTCACGTCTGTATTTAGGAAGCGTGGCCCTTCTCTAGTTCCCTAAACTTTTTCAGGATCTGCCTCTCCACTACCCATATAAACAATTTTGATTCCTGTTCAGCATTCTGGAAAACAGCAAGAAAATGAACTTAAGAGTGTGATTCTAGTAATAAACAGACATGGACTTATGTCTTGCCCTCTACCCTAGATGTCTCAGCTATGAAATTCGACACATCTGAAGCCAACCCATGAGTAACCATTTTGAATTAGGGTAATGCCCTCAAAGTTTTGGGTGGGCAGAGTTTGGGGAAAAAATGGATTTTAACACCACTTACCCCTTTGCACAATTGCATGCAACCACCTTGAAAATAATACAGTATTTAGTTTTGAGAAAGAAATAGGATAATAGTACCTAGTACCTGGCACATAGAAAGCACTCACATAGAGCAATTTATTTTACAATTTTTATGCATAAGACACAGAACTGCCTATTCTCTAATCTCTAATCTTGTTCCTTCATTTCCTTAACCAACAAATTTTGAAGACTCATGTAGTTGGTATATTAGTTGAGGTTCTTCAGACAGACATAACCAATAGAGAGAAAGGGCGGGGTAAAGAGGGGTTTTTATTAGAGGAATTCGCTCACCTGACTGCAGAGACTGGAAAGTCTGTGATAGGCCTTCTGCAGTCTGGGGAGCCAAGGAAGCTGGTAGTGTGGCTCAGCCCAAGTCCATAGGCCTCAGAACGAGGGAAGCCAATAATGCAACCCTCAGTCAGAGGCCAAAGGCCTGAGAACTCAGAATGCTAACTGATGGAATTCCTGAGCTTTGAAGACCAGAGAAACCCAGGGTTCTGATTTCCAAGGGCAGGAGAAGAAAGGTTGCCAGTTGTGGGAGAAGAGAGAGAATTCTTCTCTACTCCACATGTTTGTTCTACCCAAGCCATCAGCGGATTGGATGGGGTCTGCCCACGTTGAGTGAGTGCAGATCTTCCTAACTCAGCCCACCTAATTTAAATGCCAGTCTCTTCCAAAACTCCCTCATGGACATATCCAGAAATAATGCTTTACTAGTCCTCTATCCTTTAATCTAGTCAAGTTAACACCTAAAACTTAATCATCACAGATGGAATGTTCTATTTATCAACTCATTTGAAAAACTCAGTGAAAATATGCTTAATGTTATGAAGTAAAACTGGAATGATTTACAGAAAGTCAGTGGCGAATAGATAAGGAGTACTGTCTCCATCACTTTCTGGACAGCACCAAATAACTTGACATTTTGAAAAGAAAATCATCTAGAGATTATTCAATGATTTCTGAAAACTATGTTGAACAAAAGGATTTTAGTATGAGCTAAGTATTATATGATGTTGAAAAATTAACATTGCTTGTTAGGTGTCATTGTGATCATGCAGGAAAATATTTTGGGGATATTCATGTCGAAAATTTTAAAGATGAAGTGTCATAACATTATTAATTTACTTTAATATAGTTTGGCAATAATAGATATATCAATAAAAATTTAAATATAAGTAATTCAGCTGAGAGATGGGGCAAATATGAAAAAAGTTAGTATTTATTTGTTGTGATGGTTAATTTTATGTGTCCATTTGATTGGACTAGGGTATGCCCAGAGATCCAGAAATACATTATTTCTTAGTGTGTTTGTGAAGATGTTTCTAGAAGAGATGACAGAAATGAGAGACCAAGTGAAGAACACTGGCTCTCACTGATGTGAGCACATCATCCCGTCTGCAGAGGAAGGATGTATTTGCTCTCCTTCTTGAACTAGGACATCCGTTTTCTCCAGCCTTTGGACTTGGGGATTTACACCAACACTCTGCACCCTCCTCCACCTCTACCAAGTTCTCAGGAGACTCACACCATTGGCTCCCTGGTTCTCAGGTCCTCGGACTAAGACTGAATCGCACTGTCAGCATTCCTGGTTCTTGCTAGCAGATGGTGGATGGTGTACCATGGGAATTCTTGGCTTCCATAATTACATAAGCCCATTGTCATAATAAAGCTTCTTTTATAGCTTTCTATGTGCCATATTGGCTCTGGAGAACCCTAATGAATACATTTGTTTAGTAAGTAATGAATATGTGCTTGCTGCCTGTAGTAGCTTTTCTATGTTTGAAGATTCTCATTAAACAGAAAAAAGTAGAAAATTAAGGAACAAATGACTAACAAAAAGAAAAAGAAAGAAAACAGTTCTTAGTATTCACTCTTGCTTAGGAAGCATTTAATAAATTTTGGACAGTTAGACTATGTACACAGAGAAATCAAATTCTGTATCAGCCAAAAACCAAAATATTTTTACCAATAAAATTTCATAAACACCCAAAATAGGTAACACCAACCAGATTGCTTCTATTATTCCTTGGCTGCTATTGACTTTATTCTCTTCAAAAGAAACTTACTCTCAGACATGTTTTTTTTATTTTTTTATGAATCAACTCAATGTAGTATTATCTGCACTACACTACTTGGTTTAGTTCATTTTTCAATTTAATTCTTAGACAACATTGCTACTTACTTTCATACTTTATTGCATGTGACTTTCATTTTCCATTTATAGTAGTTTCCTTCTCGAATAATTTTTTTTTTTTTTTTTTTTTTGGTGGTGCTGGGGATTGAACTCAGGGCCTTGTGCTTGCAAGGCAAGCACTCTAGCAACTGAGCTATCTCCCCATCCTTTGAATAAATTTATTTAGGTCAAAAACGGCAAGTGGATTTTAAAATATTGGCAAGAATTATGAAGGTGATAGTTGAGTGGTTGAAAATTGGAAAATACCGTGTTAAAAAAAGGAAAGAAAAAAAAACAAAAATTAAAATGAATCTTAACAAGTCATTTTCCATTAAACATTGGTCCCAAAACATGTTCACAGAAAAAAAAAAAAAAATGATTTGCAGTAAAATGAGTTTGGGAAAGTATACCGTATAGTCCTCTAAGTGATTCACAATGCACATTAGCAAATTAAAAGCTTGGAGCCACTATGCAATAAAGAAACTTATTTATGTCAGCAGTTCCCAAATTTATTTGATTAGAAAAAAAAGATATTTTTCCTTAAGTAATATTGAAACCCATTTTGGAAAAAACTGGTGGCAAAAGGTACTATTTAGGGTGGAGAGCTTGCTGGCATTGATGAAGGAATAGACACTGCCTGCCTTCCTCTCTCCCTCCTGGGTCCTTTCAGAGCTCAGGGGGCAGTTTGACTGACAACACCAGGAGAAGCTGATGTAGAAGAGAGAAGAATCAAATAACAGTGAGATGTTGACTAGCACTCAGCAGGAATTCGGGGAATCCAGTGGTCAACTCTGCTAAGCAGCACAGAGGGGAAACTTTAAGAACAAGTTAAGGGGAAATGAAGGTGCTCCAGAAGGTACCAAAGAAGCTCAGAAAAGTTCTGGTTCAAGTTTCAGGAGTTTTGTTTGCTTTTATAATGCATTCTAGAGATTAACCTTCGAATGGGGATTATCATTTTAAGTTTCTGACATCTGCCTGCTTTTTGCTGTGTGCTCAACAATACTCTAGGTAATGACAACTCCTGGCCAAAAGCTGAAAAGTGCTTCATGAAATTAAAAGGGTATTTTAAAGCATAATTTTCAATATCTGTTGAAAGTTTATTCAAATCTGCCTATTTAAAAAACAAATTCTTTTAGTATCAAAAGAGCCTAAATTCAGAAAGGAAATACATGAGTGAAACAAGAAAAACTGCTATTTTATCTGGGAGTGTGTTCATCTGATAGGCATAAAATACAAAATGCAAAAGAAGGCATAGAAAACTGTTTCACTTATGAACACTGAAATGGAAAAGGCAATAGCTTTGTGCTAAGGACCTGGAGCCTCTCAGGACTGACTAACAGCATTCAACTACAAAGAACAAATCTCTGGAATAAAGAAGCTGAATAACTAGGGAGGCAAATGTTGTGTTGAAGGTCCAAGGGGAAACATCTATGCACTAACATATAACAAGCACATAGAAAATATACACTCATACATTGCTGGTGGAGTTGCAAATTGGTGCAGCCACTCTGGAAAACAGTATGGAGATTCCTCAGAAAACTTGGAATGGACCCACCATTTGACCCAGCTATCTCACTCCTCAGTTTATACTCAAAGGACTTAAAATCAGTATACTACAGTGATGCAGCCACATCAATGTTCATAGCAACTCAATTCACAATAGCTAGATTGTGGAACCAAACAAGATGCCCTTCAACTGATGAATGGATAAAGAAATGGTGGTATATACACACAATGGAATATTTCTCAGCCATAAAAAAGAATGAAATTATAGCATTTGCTGGTAAATGGATGAAGTTGGGAAATATCATGTTAAGTGAAATAGGTCAAGCCCAAAAGACCAAAGGCCAAATGTTTTCTCTGAAAAGTAGATGATGACATATAACAAGTGGGGTGGTGGGGGGAGAGAGAAAAAGGAAGGAGCTTTGGATGGTATAGAGGAAAAGGGAGTGGGAGAGGGTGGGGGATGGAAAGATAGTAGAATGAAACAGACAGTGTTACCCTATGTATATGTATGATTACATGAATGGTGTGAATCTACATTGTGCACAACCACAGAAATGAAAAGTTGTACCCCATTTGTGTACAATGAATTAAAACATAGTCTGTAAAAATAAAAAGAAAATTAAAAAAAAGAAAGCCAATTTGAGAAAAATTTTAAAGAAAGAAAATATCAGTCATTAATTCTGTTGCAGATATCGTTTTGTTCATTTCCCCCCAATATTTCTCAATATGATACTCCTGAAAGGGATTGTATTTTTCCAATTGTGTTGGCAGGAAAAAGGAAATACTATCACTTGAGAAATTCAAGCTGATTCACTGCAGTAGAGAGCAGTTGAAGAAATGAAGAAGAAAGGCAATATTTTTCCAAAACACCGAAATTGTAAAAATCTGAAGGATAGAAGGGAAAAACATTCTAGGTTTCTCTTGGTTTTATAAATATGAATGTTCTAGAAGAAGAGCGTACTATGAATCAGTGACAATGTGATAACCAGCAATGTCAATAATTTTCAGGAATCAGGAGTCCTATGGGATGCCTTCTTACCCCATACAATTTCATTGATATATGAATATATATCATATATATTCATGTATTCATATATATATATATATATATGAATCTTTCTGAAAATAAAATAAGGCTTTTACTTGCTTCATGGCATGGGAGGCTTGGGAGTCATATTTTTATAGTGTTACTATGAAAGTAGAACCCTTCTCCTGGGTTGCATCAGAGGTTGGGAATCCTGCCCCAAGATGTAAAACTACCCTGAGCCATAAAGATATGAGGAGACTGTCCTCAGGATAAAAGCCAGTTAATAATGCTGATGATTACCCAGTTACCAGGTGAATTCATGATGAACTATGTCTAGTAAGTGGGGCTGTGCATTTGCCTGACTGAGGCCTGTGACTGCTTGTCTTGTAAACATTTCTGTAATGGGTGGAATCAGCCTGGCCATAAGAAAGTTGAGATTTCATTCAGTCTTAGCAGATTGCCCACGGTGTATATCACATTCAGGTGTAAAGTTTATTCCATTATAAAATGGTTAATCTGTTTACTCTGCTACACTGGTGGAAGGTTGTCTGGCTTAGAGTATTTTGTTTGCAATTTTCCCAACACTGTGTGTTCTAGATCAGGAGTTCTTAAACCGTGTTCTCTAAATGTGTCTAGTTGACTTTCAGGAGAGAGGAAGGGACAAAGGGAACTGCAAAGGAAGTGACCTGTGAACATTGTTTCTAACTACTCCAGAACATTTTCTCCTTGACACGTGTTTATATGTTTGTATTCTAGGAAATTTTCGCCTAACAGCAGAGTTCTCCTAGGAAATAATAATAACATTTAAAAATCAATTATCTATTCTATACCATTTTTCTTTATCTATTTCCCTCCATGACTATAAATCCTTGAAGGCAAATATTTTGTCTATATGTCCACTGCTAACTTTCTAAAAACTTGGAAGAGTCCCTGAAACACAGTAGATTGCCTAATTAGCATGTGTTGGATTAATAAAGGACCACACATCGTGCATAGTATGTGTCACAAGAGGATCAGAGAATAATAGCACATGGTTTTATATAGAACTGTCTTAGACATACACATTTCATTTTGTCTGCCTGTGGCCCAATAGATGCCTGTGCAGAAGGATAGAAAATGTGGTGGTAGCTGCACAGGGGAGCACACAGGAGCGCGGTGGAGTGGTTGAGAACAGGCCCTCTGGATAAGACAGTCTGGATTCAAACATTGTTTCTAATTAGCCAGCTGTGTCACCCAACGCAAGTCTTTATCTCTTGTGGCTCAACTTCTTTATCTGTAGAATAGGAATAATATTATTACTTAATTTTAATACTATCCTTATACCTGAATAAGAAGAGCCCCTGCCCTATGTCCTATGTTTAAAGGACCCTACAGGTTTTCTTTTTTTTCATAAAACACATAGCTACCTCTCTTACTGGGAGATCCTGTGCTCAGCCTGGGCACAGTATGATCCATAATTCTAAACATCCTCAACTATATGATTAAAATCAGAAAACTCTGCTTCACACACTATGCTCCTGAAACAAGAGGTTAAAGAAATTATTCAAGATGCCTGCAATAGTGCTTGACCCTTGTTAGCTATTATGGTCATTATCCTTGAAGCCAGCAGGTCTTTCTTTGCTGTACTCAGACTTTTGACTCTGAGAGACCTGTTGGAAGATTTAATTTCTGGATCTGCAGAGTTGAGGACGAGACCCTGAACTCCACTGACCTCTTCCAAGGCATGGGCACCCCAGTGGACTCAAAGAAATGACTTGTTCACATACACGGCCTTTTTGCTCATCTCAATTTTAATATGCTGAAATTAAGAGAAACAGACTTGAGACTCAATTGATCAGATGACTCGGACCATGCTTTGAAAGGTACATTTTCCATATTTAACGAAATCACAGGAAAACTCCAAGTGAGAAAAAAATAATAGCTGATACTTATAAGTTGTTTACTTTGGAACCGGCATAGTGCCAGATATTTTACAAACATTATCTCAACTAAGTCTCTCAGCAATATTTTCCAACTAAGGAAGAGAATAAGCCCTTTGCCCAAGGTCATGTAGCTTGTAACTGTCAGGACCCGGATGTGTTTTATTATAGAGAAAGCAATGTGTTCTTAAATGGAAATTTCTTATTTGGTTATCTTTATGCTCTTACTTCTAAATAAGTCATCTTTTTTCTTTTCTTGAAGGGAGCAAATCTATTATGATTTAATTAAACAATAAATTGGCATTTTGCTTCTTTCACTAACACTTGGGACACCAGGACCTCTGCACTTCTAGAGATTGTCAACGACCTTTGGTCATTCCTACACGATCAATAATGAAGTGCCTCAAACAAACAAATGGGAAAAGAAAGAAATTCCAATTGAAAAATAAAATTTATATTGTACAAACTGTCTCTTAGTTCTGAAAAATCCTTTAATTGCTTTACCAAAGTTAAGAGCAACTCAGAAATATGTACGTTCAATTTAAAAAATTTGTATAATGTAAATCATATTCTTCCTCTTTTGTTTTCCCAAAAGTCAATCATTTTGTTGATGTTCACAACCTCAAAAAAAAAAAAAAAAAATGATGGAATTTGCAGATTGTATGTTTTTCCCTGGGACATGACCTAATTCATTCACAGTGCTAAAGAAGGTAAGTCATTAACCTGAAATTAGAAGGATGGAATGGCAAATGAAAGGTTAAAAGCATAAATAAACCATCTTTCTTTCTATCAGAGCATCAGACCATCTCATCAGAGACGTACAGAGTCCTCGAGATCTGTCCTAGCTGTCAGAAAAAAATGACATCATTTTTTTCAAATTCCAATCTTCCAGAATCAAAGTGTCAACTCATCTATAAATACCCCTGATCTCTAATAACCTTCAATCCCACTCCCAGTGCCTGGTAAGTTCAAGGTGATTGCTTCTTCCTCAACCTCCAGAAGAGCTTAATCTACACCCCAGATATGCAATAGCTTTGTTACAAATATCATTGAGTTATTAGGGAATTGATTTTGATCCAGCTTAATCCTCTTTTATCTCAACATAGTTCAATGAAATTGAGCATTTTAAAAGAGGAAAATGGATAGAGAAAAAGGCAACCCCAATTCACCATCTCTCCCATTATTCTTCTCTAGTCTTAGAACGGGATCAATGAACCAGTCTTTCCATTTCTTAAGATGATGGCAGGCAATATGATCTCCCTAAATTTGATCAGGTCAGGTTGAGCGCACCAGACGAAGTTCTTGGTTAGAGGAAAGTTGAAAAAATGAGATCAAGTTTCAGAAGATAGATTTGGTGGACCTCTCGGGGCCGTGTTGTGCCTTCAACCCCACTATTGCCAATACACCCAGTATTATTCTTTCACAGGATAATACTGCCACATTGGCTCTTTCCATCAAAACAAGTCTAATACCCTGGTACATCTCACACTAAGGTGTGAGAAGGAGGTTCATTTCTCCCTGCCTTAATTTTCCAATGCCTATTCAAAGAAGGCCCAGTGATGATCAGTTCAACTACTTTATCCTGCTCCAAAAGACTGAGTTTATTTAATGGTGACACACATTTATGGCCCTGACATGCTGACGAGTTAAAATCTTTATTTACTCTATGAACTCCTAGAAGGATTTTATCAATCAAAACATGTTTGATATCGCAACCCAAATGTACACAGCCAAAAATCTCATTTTACCTTTCCTCAAGGTGTGATAAGCTCAACAACTTGACAGAAATATCCCCCCATGAGACATTTAGGATCTTCTGCTTCATCCTAAAGCTTAAACCAGGCCTACCTCTACTCAATGTGTACTGAACAGACAAAAAATAAAGTATCAATGTTTATTTTTTTCCTTGTTCGCCAGCAATGGCTTGCATTCCCAGATGTCACTGTGTTGAATGAGCAAGGTGTTCAGGTGAGAAGGGGCTCTGGCTGCTTTTTGGGAGCTCCAAAGGCTGGTCTCACCTGTTCCAGACTCCCTCTGTAACTGCAGTCCTGCTGGGGTATTGTGAGATGGCACTGTATTGACTCATGTGAAAGGTTTTCAGTTCTAGGAATGGAAGAAACAAGGAGTCCGGTTCTGCCACTGTCTGTTCTGAGCCTTAGTCACCCCATTAGTGAGTGAGGAAGACACACTGTGTAAAAGCCAGTGTTCCCTAAGTACTCTGTGTCATGTCCTGATCTAAATTCTCATTGATATTGTCTCAGTTAAGCCTTATAAATAATCCTGTGAGACTGCTCTTATTATAAATCCTTCCTACAATGAGGACAAAAAAGAACAAAGAAATAAAAGACTCATCCTGGGTCATACAACCCACTTAGTGAGAAAGCTAAGATTGGAGCCCAGGTGATCTGGCTCCACAGGTGGCCTTTTGAACTCTGCACTGTGTGGGTGGTTCCTTCTAGAAAAGGCAACTTGAACATATAAAACTAATGTCCTCTGCTGTGGTTTTAGATCTTGTGATGATTTCCTCCAAGTCTTCTATCATCACCAGGCATCTGCGGTTTGCCTGCTGATGATAGTCAGTGCTCTACCCTGCTGACTTCTCCCACTTGGTCCATTCCTGCTCACTGATTGCATCCATGGTTGTCATCGCTAGCCTCGGATAATCTGCAAACACACATCCTTTGGAATTCAGTACTATCTCAGAATACTGTCTTACAGAAACCTGTTTGCCACCAGGAAGTTGCTATATTCCAAAAGGACAAAGACCTTCCAGGGCCATTTTATTTGGAGAATAAGCTTCTTGCCCTAGATCTGAAAAGTCCACTAACACCTGAACTTTTTTCCTTATAGTTCAAATATTTGAAATTGCCTTGCAACCTAAATTGCCTCTTACCCCAAGGCAAAAGGAAGATTAGTCAAAGAGTTAATTATGCAGATTTCTCTATTAGATTTCTTCAGCCCAACAGATTCTGAAAGCACTTGTCTATCTACTGTAGAGAAAACATTGATTTCTATGGTTAGATACCCACTGGGCAGAAATTTCAGATCAGGTCCCACTGTGTTACACGTGGAATTGAATAATAATGCTGGCTGGAGCGACCATCTCAAAGTTCTAATCCAAAGCTGTCTATTACTGTTTTATTATAGCCTTGCAGCTATCTTCCCCCTTAGCTACTGGCCTACCAGCAGTATCAGAGTAATGCCAGTAACAGAACAGAGTACTCACAGGATTAATTGGCTTCCTCTCCACTTGCTGGTGGGAAGATGGGCTGGTAAAACATTCGCGTGGGTTGGAATGCTTTTATACATAATTATAAAGCAGCAACAATCCTAGGGTCTGTTTTTTTCCAATGTTAAGAAACAGATTTTAAAATCTCAGTATGAGTTTTAGAGTTAATGGACACAGATTTGAAAGACCCCTTTGTACTCAAAATCCAAATCATGCAAATAAAAGGGTAACATACGAAAAAGAGGGGGGGGGAGCTTAAGACCAGGCACAGAACCAAGGTCACTATGAATGTACTTTTCCCTTATCACCTGCATCTTCACCTCCCATAACTAGCTGACTAAGAATGCATGGATTGCAGCCTAAGCTCCACCATAAACTAGTTGTATGATATTGAAAAAAAAAAATCACCTAACAGCCTGACATTTATTTAATAGATATATATGGAATCAACCTAGATGTCCCCATCAACAGAAGAATGAATAAAGAAAATATGTTACATTATTCATCCATAAAAAAATAGTACCCTGTCATTTGTCATTGGATGAAACTGGAGGATGTTATACTAAGTGAAATAAATCAGAAGCAGAAAGACAAATTCTAAAAATAAATAAATAAATAAAGGAGATAACACAAGTAATCTCAAAGATGCCATTCACCTAAAAACAGGTATTTGAGTCCATACATATTCACTGTAGAATCCAGATTTCAACAGATTAGTTGTGTGACTGTGATTGAGTATAATGTATCTAAGTCTTGGTGTTTTCATCTGTGAAATGGGCATTAATATACCTGTCTTACAGATTATAATTATAAGGAATGAATTAGATAATGCACATAAATGAATTAGTATAGTGGTTCTCACTGAGAGCACTTCTGTTCCCCTTCCCTGGAGGACACTCAGCAGTGTGTGGGACTATATTTTTAGTTTACCATTGGATGGTACTAGCACTTAGTCAATAGAGGCAAGGGAAACTTCTCAACACCCCCCCATACAGAACAAGCTCCACAACAAAATGTCAATCTTGCAGAAGTTGGGAATCCTGGACATAACACGTGGCTTACCGTAAGCCCTCAGTAAACCATAGTGAGACTAGTTACAATTAGCCCCAGAGACCACCATATTAAAAAATCTTGGGGCTTGTAAACATTATACACAGATACATTTTTTTCCTGGCATTTGGGAGGGGACTTGGTTATTCTTTCAAGGCTCTTCCCTGACCTTATCAGAAAGGTTAGAGGCCTGGAATGAGGCTATATGTCTTTATATCCAAATCTTGAAGACTCCAAAAGTAGGTTTATCCCATATCCCAAATTCAAATTTCATCAAATAATATGAGATTCTGGAATTTTCCACTCTTCTACCAACCTAATCAAAAGGGTTACAAACTTAATTAATTTGCATTAAAATTCCTCACTTTTCCAAATTTATAATCTATTGTAGGTCAACCATAAATCATTTACTCCAAAAACTGCTATGCAGTAATTATTCCTTTCCAATCCAGTGCACTAAATTAGATTATAATTATTAGTCACACTTGCATCTTTTGTTTAGACTCCAACTCCAGCCAACACAAAACAAATGTTTGGAATGATTATAAGCGCTTTCTTTCCCTTTAACTTGACAGGATTTTTTTTTACATTCAATAGATATCATTATATAAAAGTTGGGTTTGCTTGACATCCTGCAGATTACAAGAATGAACAACCTGGCAAACAACCCACACGGTGCATAATCCCCATGGACCTTGGCAGGTCAGGAGAAGTTGATGTCATGGGAAGGGCAGTAAGAGGCCGATGGGGCCTAGAATACCTTTTCCATGGGCCTGAAAGGTCATCTGAGAAGCTCATGTGTTTCTTTGTGGTCTCCCGTTCTTATGGCCCACTAGACTTTAATCTCCAACAGGAACCACAGCATAGTGAATAAACTTTGAAGTCCAATTTTATGGGTTCATCCTCCAGCTCTAAATTGGTTCATCTACCAGCAACAAGACCTGAAGAAGACCCTTCTCTAAGATTCAGCTTCTCATCTGAAAATCCATTTTATGATCATACTATCTATATCACATAGTTGTGCTGAGAGTTAAATAAAATTTTTACTCCTAGGTTCAATATTGTGGACCTAGGAAGGGCTTAATAAATATTTTCCATTACTTTCTTACTATTATGGCATAACCTATGCCTATTCTGTTCATCACTATAGACTTAGTAGCCAGCACATCTCTTCTTGAGATTTTGGATGCAATAAACTGTTGCTGATGGAGATGACTGGCCAACAGATGACCTCAGGCAAAATTCAACCACTGTGAACCTATTAATGTACCCAGGGAGAGGGTTGCTAAGAACACTAAATGGCATCATGTCGTGTCAACACTTGACAAGAGCATTTGTTTCATGAATGTTGGTTGTTATTATCATTAATATTACTACCAATATTCATAGTATGTACCTTTAACACAACTCTTCATTCTGAACTTTGGTTTCCTTATCCAAAAAAATTAGACATTGTCACATTTCCATTATGTGACAAAAGCCTGAGAAGAAACAACTGACAAGAATAGTCTGCTTTGTTGTCATCCATTCAACAAATATTCATTGTGGGCCTACTGTGTACCAGGAATTGTTTCCTATTCTTGGAATATGGCACTGTAGTAAAGACCTTAAGTGGAATTTCACTTTAAGTAATTTGACTCAAGTTTTGTTAATGAAACAAAAATCTTTGCCATACAGCTTGCTTCTTAATGAAAAGATATATAATGGAAATAAAAAATAAGTAAGTTATATTGTATAGAAAGGATAAGAGTAACAGAAAAGGTAAAGTACAGCAGGCAAAAGAGGATCGGGAGCATCTGTGGGCCCAATTTTAAATAAGACGGTCAGGGCAAGTTTCATTGGGGTAATTTTAAGGAGTGGCTGAAGGAACAATCCAACTCTGTGCTCTCTTGGGAACAAACCCCCTTTGCCATTGTGTCTGAGTGTCTGACAATTCAAGGTGTCTTTCTAGATCTCTGCATCCAAGTGGCCCAGATCATCACCATCTGCTCCCACATGTCCAGACGTGATTTTCCCTCCATCAAGATAAGATCACCATCATGAAGCTGTTCCACATAAACAGCATTATATAAACCCCAATGCTGCTGAAGACTCAGGTCCTCCAGTTTGTCAGGATGACGTGAGCCCTTCAGATGCTCAATTCACCTTCTCAGTCTCCTGGAATGGGACCAGCAACTGCTCGCAGTGCAAAACTGGCACTGGCATTAGCAGCAGGACACTCGTGAGGCATCTCTCTTCTGAAAACCACTGGGAAGCCTCAGCTCCAGTCATAAGATGGCTGAGTGGTAGAGTTTACCAAGTTTACCTTTCAGGATGAGACCTGAGTCCATTCTCCTCCAACCACATCAGCACTGAGTAGACATGAACCAGGTGATCATGATCCCAGAGACCTCCACGGGGCCTCTGCAGGAATGAATGCAGATCATTCTCTGGGGGATCAATGAAAGAAAGATCCTCTATCCCTCTGAAGGGGATGCCAGTTCTCCTATTGCTTTAATGAAGCAGGGAGTTCAAGAAAAAGAAGAGTATAAGAAATCAAAACCAGCAAGCAGTCAAGCCAGATACATACCTCAATCCACAACCCTGCTGGCTGAACTGATTCCATTTCACAACTGCCCAATTTGATACTAGAAAGATAACAGACAGAAGCCTCCACAACGAACTCCTCGATCACAGTCTAAGAAATGAAAAAATTAGATCTCAAAAAGGAAATATTTCTCCACCCTACTAATGTTGCTTCTATGTAAATGTTTAGAAGAAGCATCTATAAAAATACATATGTCCAGGTCATTGCCACAGAGGAATAAGGTAGAGATCAAACATCGATCCATTGAAGTAATTTAATCAGGACAATAAACACAACTAACAAGTCAAGTCCCTAAAGAATTAATCATGCTTGCCTAGTGGGTAATTAAGAAAAGTGTTTAAACAGTTTAAACTTGATATTACATATTTACATGATTGCTTTAATCCTCTGTTTTTCAGTCACCCTATAGCTGGAGAGTTTCTTTTTAAGATGGTGAGGTTCTTCACTCACTCAACTAAGTATTTTTCATAAACAAGACCTAAAATGAAATTGGTCAAAAACTCAAGAATAAACCACCATTTGACCCAGTCATCCCACTCCTTGACCTATACCCAAAGGACTTAAAATCAGCATACGACAGTGACATGGTCACATCAAGAGCAGCTCAGTTCACAATAGCTAAACTATGGAATCAACCTAGGTGTCCTTCAATAGACAAATGGATAAAGAAACTGTGGTATATATACACAATGGAATATTACTCAGTCTTAAAGAAAAAATAAATTATGGCATTTCACGGTAAATGGATGGGAATGGAGAATATGATACTAAGTGAAATAAGCCAAAGAACCAAAGGCCAAATGTTTTCTCTGATATGTAGATGCTAGTTCACAATAAGTAGGGGGAGAATAGAGGTATTTTGGACTAGACAAAGGGGAGTGAAGGGAGGGGAAGGGCATGGGGTAAGAATGATAGTAGAATGAGTTGAACTTACCCTATGTGCATGTATGATTACATGACCACTGTAACCCTACGTCATGTACAAATGAGAAGTTATACTCCATTTATGTATGATGTGTCAAAATGCATTCTACTGTTGAGTATAACTAAATAGAACAACAAAAATAAACCACAAGAATAGAATTAATTTCCAAGTATTTTCAATGTAATCTCAATTCTGATTTGAGAATTCTAGATCAATTCTGCATATACTTAAATAATTGAGCTTTGGATTTCCTGGTACTCTATAATTCATAATACATCTGTGGGGAATTTTTCAGTTTGAAGGAGAAGATAAATTTTAGCTCTTTTTAGTCTTTTAAAGAAAATGTTTTCTTTCAATTGAACTATTCATTTAAACTAATGCAAACATATGGTTTTAAAATAAACTAAAACAATAATGACTATATTAGTCAGTTTTCCATTACTATGATGAAATACCTGAGGCAGCTAACTTTATAAAGTGTTAAAGGCTGAAAGTCCAGACAGCATAGCATAGGCTCAGCGGCCACCCTTTGGCCATATTGTTTCATGAAGTCATTCATTTCATGAGTAGCAATGGTGGCTAAGAGCAGGAGCTATGTCTTGAACCAGAAAGAGACTGGGATCTCCTATCACCTACCAAAACCACCACCTTGGGGACCAGGACTTTGCCTATGGACTTTCAGGTAAAACTCAATATTGAAAACATAGTAGTGACCAAATTAGCATTTTTCTTTTTAGAAATGTTACTAAATTAACATTCACCTGAGGTAGGCTTGGAAAGAATCTAGTCTAGACATTCTTGTCTTCTTTTGGGTCAGGCATCCCTTCAGGAATCTTGTAAATGTTAAGGGTCCTCTCCAAAGAAAATCTATTTACAGATCATCTCAAGGGATTTGCAGATTAGGAGCCCTGCAGAACCTACATATACTTATATTTATAATTTTATTTAAAAACATATGCTTCAGATCAAAGCTTTTAATTTAGTTTATCTTAGGTGCTAGGGATTGAACCCAGGTCCTAGTGAATGCTCTATGTGTACTATACTACAGAGTTACACAACCAGCATCCATCCCTTTTTTAAATAAAACATCTGTTGCTCAGAAAAATAGAGGAATATTCAATGTCAAACAAGTAATTAAAATGGGAAAGCAAGATTAGCCTCAGCAAATTCCCAGAATCTGTACACTTCCTACTGTGCCACATTGTCTGAGAAGAAATGGCAAAGCATGACTTCTCATACTTCTCTTGCATTCTCTCAAGTTTTACTCCAATCTAGAAGCACACAGAACAGTATTTTCCATGTTGACATGCCATAGGATAGTTAATGTACTTAAGGGTGGAAAAAAAGAGCTTATTGCTGAATTTCCATTTCTTCAAGATTTATAAAGAATCTCAACATAGAAAAGGCTCTGAAGTGGTCCTTCAAGATACAAACCATATTCCACATTGATTAACATAGTGTTTCTTAAACTCATTTGGACAGGGAACAATTTTTTCCAAGCCATGCTTCTTTATATTCTACATACAAAGTTCCAAGGGGAACAGTTAGAGAAATATTGCAACTAGTGCCCAGGCCCGTGTGATCACCTCTCCCATCATCCTTCACAGATGTGTAAGTTTATGGCAAACATGGACCACATTTTGGAAGTCTCAAAGACCCAAAGTGGCACCACCCACATCTCCTGGGAATCTGCCCTCATTCTTCCCATACAGACCCCAAATAGGTGCCACTCCACTTCAGCAGCTGCTTTAATTATTCATTGCTATATAATAAATCATCACAAAATTTAGCAGCTGAAAACAACTTTTCACCACTATGGTTCTGTGGGTTGACTGGTTTCAGTTGGGTAGAATTTTCCTGGGACTTGTCATACTCCTGCAGTTAGATAGCAGCTAGGGTTGAAGTCATCTGAAGATGTGAATGAGGCTGGAGGTCCAAAATTATACCCTCACTTGGCCAGAAGTTGATGCTCATCGTCAGCTGGAAGCTAATCCACAACTTTCAATCAGAGTATCTACTTGCAGTTTCTCCAACTGACTTGAATTTCTCATAAGATGTGGCTGAGATCTGAGAGAGAACATCCCAAGAGCCAGAATTCCAAGAAACCCAGCAGGAAACCAAGGTTTCTTAAGACCTAGTTCTAGAAATCTGAAAACATCACTTCCACTATGTTCTATTGGTCAATCAGGTCACTAAGGCAGCCTGTATCCAGACAGAGGGTCATTAGACTCCATCCCTTGATGAAGGAGCAGCAAAGAACTTGTAACATTTGATTTGATGCCTATCAAAATGTTTGTTACTCTGTAATATAACACCTACTTATTAGAACAGTCCTCTTGTTATAGTTTCAATGGGGGTAGTATCAGTGTCTTAATGCTGTACTTTAGAAGGAAATGACCAGTTTGCGAGTGAATGAATGAAGTAATACGACAGAGTATGGAACTGAGTGGAACAAGAGAGTAAGATCATCTTTAAGGAGTTTAATTATGAAAGAACTACAGATTTATGAGATTAAAAAAATTGTATTCATCAATGAAATATGCTTGAGCATGTTCCCATACAGAAAGAAAAGAGCTTATGGAAAGCAAATAAAATTACAAGAACAGATGGTGGGTAGGATCAAGTTCCTTAGGAGATCAAAAGAACATGATCCAAGGCAAGGCAGAGGGATGGGTCTTAGGAAGTACAGAAGCACCTCCACTAACGCTCATAGAGGAAAGAAAGGCTGTGAATGGTAGAGAGAAGCTGGTGAGCAGAGAGGGGCACAGGGGAGTTACACATAAAGCCTGCTCCCATCGAACCCAGTAAAAGAGTGAAAGGAAAGTAGAACTGCACTCCAGCTTTAAGTGCCTTTATTTCATTCAATTATCTAGTCATTCAATCAATGTGCCAAGTGCTACAGCATTGTGCTAATAGGCTAGTGATTTCTACCAAAAGTGGAGTAAGCACATCAATTCCTAAATGTTCTGAGGAGTTCTTTGATCTTGATAGTTGAGATAATACGTTTTGAAAACAGATTATTTAAGTGCACCTCATTTAGAAGCAAGATAGATTTGGGAAAGCTCTTAATATACCTCACTACTACCTGACATTCGCCCTCCCCATAACTCCTGTATATTACCATGAAGTTACAAAGAAATCCACAGCTGAAAGCAATTTCAGAAAGGACATAGTAGGTGAGGTTAGGAGATTTGTTAAATTTGGTTAATAATCGATGACACTTTATAAGTAAACTACATACAGTAAATTCCCCCTTCCAACCCATGTCAGAAAAGCCTTTTCATTCTCTAATGAATTCACATTTTTTTTGCCCTTAAATTTGTTAACTAAATAATGTTCCTTTCATTTTCAAACATCAGTAATATCATTTGTTAACTTAGAACATAACTATAATAATTTCCTCCTCCTGAGTACTAATACACACATCCCTCTTATTTTTGGTTTCTGGTATTTTACTATGCAGTTATCCCACTCCTCTATGTATACCCAAAGGACTTAAAATCAGCATACTAAAGTGATGCAACCACATCAATATTTATAGCATCTCAATTCACAATTGCTAAGCTATGGAACCAACCTAGGTATTTCAATGGATGAATGGGTAAAGAAAATGTGGTATCTATACACAGTAGAATATTACTCAGTCATAAATAAATATGAAATTGTGACATTTGCTGGTAAGTGGATGAAACTGGAGACTATCATACTAAGTGAAATAAACCAATCCCCCAAAACCAAAGGCCATATGTTCTTTCTGATATGCAGATGCAAACACTCAATAAGGGCGGAGCAAGGAAGAATAGAAGTTTATTGGATTAGACAAAGAGGAATGGAGGAAAATGGGGTGAGAATAGGAAAGACAGTAGAGTGAATTGGACTTAACTTTGCTATGCCCATGTATGGATACACCATCAGTGACACTCCACATCATGTACAACCACAAGAAGGAGATTAGAATAAGTTATACTCCATGTACATGTAATATGTCAAAATATACTGTACTGTCACATGTTTCTAAGAAGAATTAATTTGAAAAATAAAAAGTAAATAGTAATATATATTTTTACTGCCTGGTCTGTTCAGTTTAAATATGAAAATTATTACAAAATTATATTTGAAATAAGAAGGATATACACCAATTTTTAAAGAATTACTGAATACAAGCATCATAGCAAGCTGGTCACCAAGAGTCTCTGAGCCTGGAGGCAGTGCTTGTCCTCCACCTCCCTGGAGCTGGACACACACCAAGAATGGTGACAGCTGGCGTCCAGATACTGCTACAGATCAAACAAAAGGTTAATCCTCAAGTACGGGAAAGTGAAGAAAGGCTTGCAGAATTCCAGAGAACACAAAGCAGTTCAGGAAGAGTTGCCCCGGGCTTCATATCTTTATACAAATGCTGGTCTGATCCCTTAGAATTAATGTTGCCCCATTAAACTATAGGTAGACCATATCATTGGAAGCTAAGACCGCAAATGATCTCTAAAACATAAAAAAAAAAAAATCCCTAAAGAGAGATTCAGGTACCATTTTTCACTGCATAATCATCACCACCACATTAACGTCTATTCACAAGTATTTGATGCATCCTAATCTTGCCCTAAGTCAGTGGAGTAAGTAAAATTTTAGATGAATTTTAGCAATATGAACACAATTTTAGAAAAAAAAAACTTCACATAATGGTCACAACCCACTTTTTCAAATTTGTTCTAATTAGTTGTATATGATAGTAGAATGCATTTCAACTCATTGTACACAAATGGAGCACAACTATTCTTTCATTTCTCTGGTTGTACATGATGCAGAGTCACACCATTTATGCAATCATACATGTACATAGGGTAATAATGAGTGTCTCATTACACCATCCTTCCTACCCCTATACCCTCTCCCCACCTCTCACTGCCCTCTGCCCAATCCAAAGCTCCTCCATTCTTCCCCTCCCCTACCCATTATGGATCAACCTCCACATATCAGCGAAAACATTTGGCCTTTGGTTTTTTTTTTTTTTTTTTTTTTTTTTTTTTTGTGAGTGGCTTATTTTGCTTAGTATGATATTCTCCAGCTCCATCCATTTAACTGCAAATACCATAATTTCATTCCTCTTTAAGGCTAAGTAATATTCCATTGTGTGTCTATACCACAATTTCTTTATCCATTCAACTATTGAAGGGCATCTAGGTTGGTTCCACACTTTAGCTATTGTGAATTGAGTTGCTGTAAACATTGATGTAGTATGCTGATTTTAAGCCTTTTGGGTATACACCGAGGAGTAGGATTGCTGGATCAATTTGTGGTTCCATTCCAAGTTTTCTGAGGAATCTTCATACTGCTTTCCATAATTGTTGCCTCATTTTGCGTTCCCACCAGCAATGTATGAGTGTACCTTTTCCCCCACATTCTTGCCAACACTTTTTGTTGAATGTATTCTTGATAATTGCCATTTTGATTGGAGTGAGGTGAAATATTGGTTTTGATTTGCATTTCTCTAATTGCTAGAGATGTTGGACATTTTTCATATATTTGTTGATTGATTATATATCTTCTTCTGTGAAGTGTCTGCTCAGTTCCTTAACCCATTTATTGATTGGGTTATTTGTGTTTTAGTGTTAAGTTTTTTGAGTTCTTTACATATTCTGGAGACTAGTGCTCCATGTGAGGTGCATGTGGTAAAGATTTTCTCCCACTCTGTAGGTTCTCTCTTCACATTATTGATTGTTTCATTTGCTGAAGCTTTTTAGTTTGATTCCATCCCATTAAATGATTCTTGATTTTATTTCTTGTGCTTTAGGAGTCTTGCTAAAGAAGTCAGGTCCTAAGATTTAGGTCTGCTTTTTCTTCTATTAGGTACAGGGTCTCTGGTCTAATTCCTAATTCCACTTTTTTTGCAAAAAGAAAAATTGGCATAATATCGGTGACCGTTACATGGTGAAACATGGTACACACAATTCATGGATTTGTTTATTCAATGACTAGTAACTGGAGTTGTCCCTTGGTATTCACAGAGATGAACCCCAAGACCCCTATGGATACCAAAATCTGCAGATGCTCAAGTCCCCTTTATATAAAAAAGGTAGTATTTTCATAAAATCTGTCCATATCTTTCCACATACTTTAAATCATCTTTAGGATAGTTATAATTCCTAACACAATATAAATGTATTATTGCATATGTATCATTGTATTATTTAGGGAGTAAAGAGGAGAAAAAGTCCATACATACCCAGTAAAGACTAAATTTTTTCTCAAATATTTTCGATCTGTAGTTTGTCAGATTTGAGGATGCAGTACCCATGGGAACAGAGGATCAACTGTACTATGAATTGGGTACTGCACTTGTTACTTAAGATACATCAAGAAAGAAAAGAACAGAATTTTTTACCTTCTGGGGCAAAATATTTGGTAGGACGGAGTGACTCACGTATTGGGTTAAGTGGTGTCTCCTTATTCATGTCCAAATTCATGTCCAAATCCCCAGAAACTATAAATATTAAATTTTTTGGCAAAGGATGTAATTAGGTTAAGGATCTCTAGTAGAGATGCTTACCCTGAATTATTCAAGTTGATCCTAAATGCAGTCACATGCATGATTATAAGAGAAGCAGAAGGAGGGTAGACAGACACAGAGGATAAGGTGATGTAGAGATGGAGGTGATGTGGAGTGACAGACACAAGCCACAGAACCAGCTCTGTGGTTAAGAGCATAACATGAAAAAGTTTAACTACTTTTTCTTAGTGTAATGGAGTGGGGAACATGGGGTACAATACAATCATAGACTCTCTCTGTCCCTATCTGTCCTCTTGAGTTCTATGTCCCTCCTCAAACAGAGAATTCAACTAAGAAAATTTCCTCCTTCAGTGCTGGTGGACGCTTAAAAGCGTATTATTTGAGTCCTGCTGACTGCATTCCACCCATGACTAGATGAGGATAGACCTTCCAGCCCGCTGGGAACACCTTGAACAATGTCTGGCTGTTTGGGGGTTCCTGTTACTCGCCCACAAAGAGTTTGGAGAAACCATAAGTTGTCTTCCTCAAGTGGTCACTTCTGTACTATGGAGGTTCCACTCTCCATCTCTACTGTATCCAGTTTCTGAGTGTGCATGTGGCCCACCTGCTTCAGGTAACAAAGGTGGGCACATGGCCCAGGTGAGACCAATCACAGTACTTCAATTTCTGATCACACTGATTGGTCAAGAAGAGTGTGTCTGGCCAAGACCAGAGTCCTTCCCCACAATTTTTCAACTAGAAGCTGACAAAGATATGCTATTTTCTCACTGGTGTCCAAGCCTGGGTTATAGCCCTGGAAGCTTCTGGTAGCCATGATCTATGCTGAAAGTTTAGATCACTCAGTAACAAAGAAAATGAGGCCAAGATGAGGACAGGCAGAGATGCATCTGGTGATTTTCAAGGCCACAGTATCATTTTCTGACATAAATTAACTCTGTTTTTATTATAGCATTATAGTTATGTGTAATAGTTGGATTCATTTTGACAAAATTTTTATACATGCACGGAATTTTATTTAGTCCACTTTAGTCCCCCACTACCCCTCCTTTCCCTCCTCTCCTCCCTCTTCCTCTTCTCCTTTCTCTACTGGTCTTCCTTTTACTCATTTATTTATTTTTGATTGGTGCTTTATACACCAATACATATACATAAAAATGGAATTCACTGTGGTGTATTTATACAGGAACATAGGGTGACTTTGTTAAATTCACTCTGCATTTCCTCCCCTTTCCTACCCTTCCTCTGTCCCTTTGGAACTCTTTCTTCTACTCCACGGATATTCCCTATATCGTTATGATATCAGATCCCCTCCCCCTTTGTTCCCTTATTTTGCTCTAGCTCCCACATATGAGAGAAAGCATTTGACCCTTGATTTTCCAAATCTGGCATGATAGTCTCCAGTTCCATCCATTTACTGGCAAATGCCATAATTTTATTCTTATTTATGGCTGAGTTAAACTCCATATGTATTTATATCACATTTTCTTCATCCAATCATCTATTGATGGGCATCTGGGCTGGCTCCATAAACTGGCTATTGTGAATTATGCCACTATAAACCTTGATGTAGCTGTAATCACTGTAGTATGTTGATTTTAGTTCTTTTGGATAAATATCAAAGAGCTGGGTCATATGGCGGTTCCATTCCTAGATTTTGAGGAATCTTCATACTGCTTTGCAGAGTGGTTATATTAATTTGAAGTCCTACTAACAATGTATGAGTGTACCTTTTTCCCACATCCTTGCCAGCATTTATTATCATTTATATTGTTGATAATTGCCATTCTAACTGGAGCAAGATGAAATCTTAGTGTGGTTTTGATTTGCATTTTTCCATGATCATTCAAGATGTTGAACATTTTTTCATAAATTTGTTGGCCATTTGTGTTTCTTCTTTTGGGAACTGTTAGTTTAATTCTTTTGCCCATTTATTGATTAGGTTATTTGTGTTTTGGGTGTTAAGTTTGTTGAGTACTTCATTCTGGATATTAATCCCCTATTCAGGGAGTAGTTGGCAAAGATATCCTCCCATTCTGAAGGCTCTCTCTTCATGGTCTTAATAATTTCCTTTGCTGTGAAGAAGCTTCTTAATTTAATGCCATCTCACTTACTGATTTTTGATTTTCTTGTGCTTTGGGGGTCTTGTTAAGGAAATTGGTACCCACAAAATATGATGGAGTATTGGCCCTTTGTTTTCTTCTAGCAGTTATAAAGTTTCTGGTCTAATTCCTAAGTCTTTGTTCTACTTTAATTTGACTTTTGTGAAGAGTGAGAGACGGTGATCTAGTTTCATTCTTCTACGTATGAATATGCAGTTTTCCCAACTCCATTTGTTAAAAAGACTGTCTTTTCTCCAGCATGTATTTTTGGCATCTTTGCCAGAAATGAGATGACTGAAACTAGGTGAGTTTATCTGTGTCTTCTACTCTATTCCACTGGTCCTCATGTCTATTTGGATGGCAAGACCATGCTGCTTTGTTACCATAGCTCTGTCATATAATTTGAGATCAGGCACTGTGATGCCTCCCACATCACTCTTCTTACTCAGGAATGCTTTGGCTATTCTGGTTCTGCTGTTCTTCCAAATGAATTTTAGGGCTGTTTTTTTCTAGTTCTATGAAGAATGTCATTGGTATTTTGATGGGAATTGTATTGAATCTGTATATTGCCTTTGGTAGTATGCTCATTTTGACAATATTAATTCTGCCTATGGCACTTTATTAAGTTCTACAAGCTACTCATACCACTTCTAGTAAATCCCATTTTTGCTATAGGTAGATTAAATTGAAGTTTTATCACTTACAACCAAAAGAACTCTGATAGATATACATATTATTCTTTAATGATGTAACTGCATCTAGACTTCTGGAGAACTGAGAGTGGATTCTCACTATTCTTCATCTTTAGGTGTTTTCTCCATTCACACTTCTGGGGTTAAAGGCAGAAGTTAATAATGATAAGATTAATTAATACTAATAACCACTACCATTTGTTGAGAACTTAAGCACTTTCAGAAATTAGCTCCTTTAGATCCTCACAACTCTATGAAGTAGGCAATACTACTTACATATCACCGAAAAGTTGACTGAGGCTTGAAGAGATTCCATAACTTACTAATAGTCTCAGCACTAATAAGTAGTAAAGAACTTGCATATAAATCTTCCTTGTTCTAGAACCTGGGTGTTAAGCTCCTACTCTGCCCTTTATTCATGGTGCTTACAGAAGGGCAGATAAAATGTCTCCATCATTCTGTTGTTTCAAACTGTGGTGTGAAGAAGCTTCAGCAGTTCTTGTAGGCATTTTAGCAGCCCCTGGGAAGGGAAACTTAGTAAGCTAGGATGGCATTCTAGTTGCTTTATCTCTTTCTCTTTAACTTCTGGAAGGAAGGAAGGAAGGAAGGAAGGAAGGAAGGAAGGAAGGAAGGAAGGAAGGAAGGAAGGAAGGAAGGAAGGAAGGAAGGAAGGAAGGAAGGAAGGGAGGGATCTCTTACTTTGTCCAGAGAATGTTCCTAGTTTTTGCAGGTTGATATAAATCCAGAAATAAAGAAAGGAAAGTCAAACAGTCATTATTGTTCTCAGGCCAAATTCTTTCCTTGTTTAGATAAACTTTTAAAATTAAATATTAAAATCCTGAGATATCATTATATTATTCAAAGTCAATTTTTTATCTCATCTACTTTTAGAAAGATGAATCTCAAGAGAATGGGGAACATTTGGCTAAGTGTTCTGTTGGTTTCCTGCCCTGACCCCTGGAAGTATTAGGAGTAATTGGAATGGTTTTAAGCCAAAAAGACAGCATTGCTGTGAGGGGAGTGTTCTGAAATGATTCAACTGATTTACTGTGTGTTAAGTCTATATCCTAACACCAAGTTATATTAAAGGAATGAGATGAAATGGAGGCATCTATCTATATATTCAGGGTGCAGTGCCTCTATTTGTACGTAATATATATTATGCTGCTACATCACTTTACCATCTTAGCTACAGCCAATAACTCAACAATACCTTTATGCCAGCCAAGGGGACAATAAATGGCAGATCTCAGTATGTTTTATACTACATTAGTGCATTGCTTCAGCCAGCTAACAATCCTGACTTTCCAACCTAGCTCCTTTATTAGCAAATTTGAATTTATAGGCAGCCTCTTTCTCTTAGTGCATAGAGCAGCTCCAAAGCCCAAACAGTATGTTGGAGTTTCACAACCAAATGAGTCATGTTTCAGTCAGCTATTTCGCTCCTGTGACTCAAGACCCAACCAGTACAACTGTAAAGAAAGAAAGGTTTATTTGAGGGCTCATGGTTTCAGAGGTCCTAGTTCATAGAAGGCTGGCTTCATTCCTCGGGGCTCAAGGTGAGGCTGAACATCATGGCAGGAGAGGGTGGTGGAGGGAAGCAGTTTACCTCACAGTGATCAGGAAGCAGAGAGAAAGAGTCTCTGCTCTCCAGATACAAAATATATACCCCAAAGCCACACCCCAATTCCCACCTCATCCACCCACACCCTACCTGCCTCCAGGTACCACTCAGTTAATCCCATCAGGGATTAATTTGCTGATTAGGTTAAGACTCTCAAAACAGGATCATTTCTTCTCTGAACCTTCTTGCATTGTCTTACATGTGAGCTTTTGGGGGACACTTCACATCCAAATCATAATAAGTCACAGGTACAGGACTTTCAAACTTTGGAAACTAATCTGTTTAACTTTTTCAATATCAACACCAGCTTTCTCCTTTCTGAGAAATGAGCTAGTTCTTTATAGATTACTGTTTTTTATCTCTTTCCTAATACTTCAGTTCTAATTAATTGTCTAAAATCTGTTTTCCTAATTAGACTCTAAAACACAAGAGAGTAGCCAATCTTGATCACAAAATCTAACCCAATGCCTGGTACACAAGAGATACTTCATAAAAATTTGATAAATTTGATATAGTTTTTACCATTATATAATCATTAATGGATAACATCAGCAGTTCATTTGGATACACATATCTGTGGCCTGATAGCCCACCAACAGCCATTTATTCAGTGTCTTATCATGTAGCAGGAACCACGCTGGGGAAACAATGGTAAGATCATCTCTGCTCTCAAGTCACTTACAAGTGTAAAAGGAACAATGAGACAATTGTGATAGCTCTGATCCAAGAAGATACCTGTCAGTGCTATGCAAAAAAGCACCCAAAAAGTGCTAAATGAATTCAAAAGAGGTAGATATTGAGTATTATTGTAAATCTGGAAAGGAGAGGGTAGTTTTCCAATAGAATGAGGAGAATAATGGGAAATTTGAGGAAAATGGGAATAAAGGAAGAAACCAGCCTAAGTAGACAGCAGGATAAAAGCCACAGGGACCAGAAAGTGCAGGATCTTTTCAGAAAAGTCTAATAATGATTCCAGTTTTCAGGTGTGTCACATTGAACGTAGGAGGCAGTGGAAAGGGCATAGGGTTTAGCCAGACTTTGCATATCAGGACAAGGAGTGAGGAACAGGGGCTTAATTCAGATGCATGTAGCATCCTTCATGTCCATGGCCTGGAAGGAGACCATAGCTATCTTGCACGTTTTCTTATACCTAGAGGACTCTGACTTCATTCATCCACTTCCTTTTGTAAAAATGCTTTTCCATAAAGCCTGACCCTTCTACTCGGATGCTGCCCACAGTCTTGTCTCTATTGTCTTTTTTCCTTTCTGTTTTCAAAATTATCAATAATAATTCTCAAATACTGGATGCCTCCAAGAACTGTGGAATGATACTATCTTTTCTTGAATTCTGTGATAGTTTTTTTCTTTGAGGATGAGAGGAGGGTCTCACTGTGGATCTGTCATAGAGCTTCAAGCCTTACATGCTACATCTGTTTCATTAATTCTCGACGCAATTCTAAGCAAACCATCATTCAGATACTATCTCTCCCATTTTAGAGACCTGAAAAGAATCACATATGGACTCATTCAGGTGTGCCTGATTCTGAAGCGAACTCTCAGCCACTCTGCCGTATTGACTCTGATGATGAGTTCATCCCTCACCGCTTACTGTCAAAATGTGGTTCTTTATCATTGGTTTTTGATGTCCTCACCATTGCCTCCACACATGACTGAGATTTATTTGGCTATCTAAAAAGAGAAAATCTAACTGCAAATAAACTGGCTTACTCTGCCTATACACAAAGGGCACCACATTGGCCCTGCTCGTCATACTGTCAAATATTATTTTTTTAAGTCTGGGATATTTTCCAAATCTGAAATGCTGCTTTTATTTTTCCCAAACCAAATAATAACTGCCTTGCTTCCAACAAAAATAGAATCTTAATAGAATTGTGTTTGCTTCTGGTTTTTTATTTTTCCAGATTATATCAGAAAACACAGAGGGAAACAATATTTGTGAAGCATATTAGGCAACAGGGCTAGATAATACATTTCAGAACAGTAGTGAAAACAAAGCCCTGGTAAATAAATATGTATTGATTTGGTTGATTTATTCATCCCTTATGCTCTAGAAATAGCTATCTATAAAATGTTATAACTGACATGAACATAATATCTGGGTTTGATGTCTTCTCTCAGTCACTGAAATTATAATGAAGACCAATGCTGAAATAAAGTCTTTCTTTTGGAAACCAAATGCTTTTTTTTTTTTTCCCACTAAGACAATGCTCCTATTTGAAAACTCACATGCTACCCAGTTTGAATTATAATATAAAGCCCACATATTTAGTATATAAAAAGCAGTAGACATATCCCAGGACAACTTTGCGAATCAAGAATTCTAAATGCCAAGGATAGTTCAAGACTCAGGTGTCAGAATGTTAGGTTGGTCATGGACATGTGGTTATAAAGAAAAAAATAATGGTGTATTTTCTGAACAAATTACCATGAGAAGATGAGAACAGGTTATTATACCAGAGTCCAGGGTCAAGATGCCCAGGAGAAACAGTAATGAATGGTCAACAGAATTATGCCAGCACTGGTGAGTTAGCAGAGGGATGAGAAGCAAGACCCTGGAAGACTCTGACCTAGATAATGGTGCCCAACTTTAAAATCCTATTTGAAGATCTGGGAAGTAAGCTTTAGTGCCCTTGCCTGGAAATTATAATCAAAAAGTCTGATATCTAGCCCCCATAGGAAATGTCTTTTTATTTGTCTCAAATAAAACAGATATTCCCTAGAACATCTGGAGTTAGCCCCAAATCCCCCATATTTCTGCAAGTTTCATCTCATGCTTTCCTACTCCTCTTGCTTTCTTTCAGGATATTTTCTAGTTATTCCCATGCTTCTTGAGTTACATGCTTAATTCATTAATTTTCAATATTTCTTTTTCTGAATATGTTTTTAAACCTATAAAATTTTCCCCCAGATTACCCTCTTAGCTACATTCTCATTTGAGCTGTGTTCTCATTTCCAGTCCATGCTAAATATTTCATACTTCCATTAAACTTTCTTCTTTAACCCATTAAGTATTTAGATTTGTGTTACTCAGTTTCCAATTGTATGGGAGACAGAGGAAAGTTATTACCTTTGTTATTTTAAAAAATTTATTTCTAATTTATTACATCGTGCTTTTAAAAATGTCACTAGTAAAATATTCTTTGGAATTTGTTGAGACTCCCTTTGTTACCTAGAATGTGATCAGTTTTTAAAAGCAGTTTCGTGTTTGCTGAAAAACAATGTGAATTTTCTATATGTATGGTGCAGGGCTCTGCAGGTACCTATTAAATAAAACTTGTAAATTATGTTATTCAAATTTTGTATATCTTAAGTCTTCTTGGCCCTTCAGTTTCTCAAATTTTCTACTTATTAGCTGTATTAATTTCTCCTTGTACTTGTATTATGTGCTGCTTTGTATATTTTAATACGTATTCTTCAATGAATACAAAAATCATTATTGTTATGTAAACCATGTAATATTTTCTAGTTCTTTAATCTCATCCTGCTTTAAATTTCAAAAATGATTATTATTTATTACTAATACCAACTCAAGTTGATTAACATGTTTTAATGTCTTCTTACCTGATCATTAGATTCTGTTTTGCTTGGTTCTTTATTTTGAAATATTATTGACAGAAAAGTTGCTAGTGGAGCCAAGAATGCACACAGTCACCCCAATTGCTAACATGTAACCATCCTTGTTTTATATGCATTATTTTTCTAAACACTTTAAGAATAAGCTGCAGCTGGAGAGGCTGAGGCAAGAGGATCGTTGAGTTCAAAGCCAGCCTCAGTAAAAGCAAGGCGCTAACCAACTCAGTGAGACCCTGTCTCTAAATACAAAATAGGGCAGGGGATATTGCTCAGTGATCGAGTGCCCCTGAGTTCAATCCCAAGTACCCTCCCCCGAAAAAAAAAAGAATAAGTTGTAGAAATGATGCCCTTCTACTTCTAAATGCTTCAGTGTATGTTTCTTAAGAACAAGATCATTCTCTTATAAATTTGTTAATATCTTAACAAAAGCAGGATATTAATATTGGTGCAACACTATTAACAAACCTATGTTTTGTATTCTTATTTCATAATCTTCTCAAGAATGTCCTTTGTTGCAAAACTTTTTAGTCTTTTGTTTTTGTAGCCGATGTTGTTCAGATTCACACATTGCACTTAGTAGATGTGCAGTTTTAATCCAGAGTCCAGAGAAGTTCCCTAGTCTTTTTACCCCTTTTCTAACTGTGACAGCCTGAATACAGGTCAGTCATTTTGTAGAATGTACTTCAGTCGGGCTTGATGTTGCCTCATTCTAGTCAGGTTATGCATTGTTCGGCGAGAATACCAGAGAAAAAATTTTGTGTCCTTTTCAGAGCATTCTGCACTTTGATTGCATAGTTAAGGTTGTGTGTGCTAATATTCTCCACTTTAAAGTTGCTATTTTTCTTTCTTCAGTTACTAAGTACTTTCTAGGGAGATACCTAGGTGTGGAAGGGGGGTTGACAATAATTCATTCTTCAACAAATGTTCTCCTACTAGTTTTAGCATCTTTTGATGATTCTTATCTGAATCATTTGTTCCTCTGGTAGCTGCCAAATGGTGATTTCTTAACTTTACCCTTCCATCCTCATTTATTAGTTGGCCTTCCATTCCAAGGAACCTGTCTTTCTCTGAACACCAGTCACTGTATTACACAATACCCCAACTGAGTAGCATAAAACACCATTTTATTATGCTTGTGCATACTCATGGCTCAGGAACCCAGAAAATGTATAATGGACAGTGATCTTCTCTACTCCATGGTGTTGGAGGCTCCAAATAGGAAGATGCAGATTTTTAGCAGTGACCTGAACAAGGGGGCTTTAGAACAGTGGGGGCTAAATGATCCATTCTTCACTCGTCTGGTGTCTGGGCCAGGGGACTGAACAGTGGGCTCCGCTGGCTCTGTCAACTGAAAAATATATGTGCCCTCTGTTTTTGGCTTGGGCTGCTCCTAGCAAGGTAACTAGCCTCTGAGAGGGAGTGTCCCCAAGGAGTGTTCCATAGAGCAAGACCTCCAACCAAGTCAGGCAGAGACTGAATGGAACAAGAGACCATGATGCACCTGGAATTCAAGGAATTGAGACAATGCCTCTTAACAAGAACATCAAAGAACTACTTCAATTTCAAAATAGTCACATGCCTATTTACTTTTCCTTTATCCTATATATATATACGTACATATACATATATGCATACACACACGAATGATGGAGAAATGAGGTTGAATGCAAAAAAGTAGGAAACAGAATAAGATGTTTAACATGATAACATTTATATTTACAAGTTAAATAGCACAAAAGTATGTGCCTGTGATTGGACTGAGAACCAAGACTGATTAATAAAAAAATGTAAATAAAAAGAGAGACATATATTGATGAATGATAGCTTCCTACAAATCCAGAATTATAAGTAATTCAATTTTGTGCAACTGAAGTTCGATTTTATTTTTTAAAAATTAATGTGACCATTTAAAGAATACTAATTTAAAAGCATTTCCTGAGAATATGCTGGTGACAGTCCCCATGAGGACAAGGCTTGCCATAAGTGATCAAGAAACATGGCCAGCACTTCCCTGCTTCTGTTCCCCATGCCAGCTCACTTCATTACAGCATTTACTGTTTTTATTCATTTAAGACATGGTAAAAGAGAGCTGTTCTCAATTCCTGAACCACGCACTTGAACTGAAAAGATGATCTGGCAACAGTCATGATATAAATACCACAGCCAAGCACTCTGCAAAATGAACCCAGGATAAACATCAAGGAAAAGATTAATCAAATTTGTTTGTCCATCTCAAAGTTATTGAATCCTCCAATTGGGGAAAAATATTTGAAATTTCAACCTCAGAATCACTAATTCAAACATTTAATTTTCTACCAAAACTTTGGAGTTTTCAAGTAGACAAAATTCCAGCCAATTTTATGATTACGATGAAAAAACATTGGACAAATGAAGTGTCAGCTTCCAGTAGCCACAAAAAGGGCTTATTTACTAGTAAACCTTCCTCTCTGGTTTTTAGCACACACCTGCCAGCACTTATCTGACTGCACCCAGCAGGACATATATAAACAGAACAGGAAGCAGGAAACCTGGACTTTCTTTTTTTGTCTTACTTATCCCTTCTTATCTACACTGAAATCAGGGAAATTTTCATGCCCTCCTCCCATTCAAAACCTGCTTTCTGGTTTCAGGTTTTTTGTTTGGTTCATTTTGTTTGTTTGTTTGGAGGTTTAGGTGTTGTTGTTCTTGCTGTTTTCGATTTTTTTTTTTTTTTTTTTTGTCTGAGTTAAAACCCATTTCCAGCTTATTCTTTTCCATAGTCATATAGCAAGATTATACCTTGAATTTGGCCCGTATCTCATGGCCCTGCATATCCCGAAAGCAGATGATTCAAATCATGAGGACTCTGCAAATGTTACATACAAACCACACTCAACTCCTAATCCTGACTTTATTCTCAGTTGTCTATCACCTGGCCTTAACAGGTTGACCAACAATTTTATTTTCCTCTATCCATACCACATGTCCAAGGTACTTCTTGAGTTACCAAACCATGGAGTTAGTATTTCAGGATGATGCATTTGTGACTGTGTGTGCAAAGTTTCCTCTATAAATGAGACAGGAAGAAAAGAAAGAGAGGCTCCAAGGATATATGTTTATTCTGAGTTTAGACAGTGATATATTTGGGCTCAAAATATATCATGAATGTAAGTAATCAGACAATCTTCTCTGCCTGCGCCTTAAGAGCAGATAAGCCAGGGAAATTAAACCCCGTGCTCACATTCACATGCATACCTACTCATCTCTTCCAGTATACAATCTCTAAAAGTGCATCAGGGAAAGGCTGGAGCTACAGCAGGTGGAGAGGGAATATTCTATCACAGTTATTCCCTGGCACCAACCCTCCTCTCCCATGATTGGAAATAGGAGCACCCACTCTTCCAGAGCACCCACTAGCATTATAACTACTGTAACCTGCCTCCTTTGCAAGAGGATGCGTGCTCAGACCTCGGGCCCAAAAGTGGGAGAATGAAGGGATTAAAAATTTGCTCCTATTCCTATCTTCATCCTCTCTCCATTCCTGGGGCCTTACTGCCTCTTGGATGGTTCCCTAATGGGACAATCTTCCAGCCCACTCTTGGAAACACAAAGTGATCTTCAGCTCTTGAGCAGTACCCAGTTTACTGGAGACTTGTCTCACTTTTAGACCACGTAAATGACTACTGACTACATCCTAACCTCGTGGGCATGTTTTGCTTTCTCCTGTCTTTATTGGAAATGAGGTGTTTTTTCATAAGAATTTGCACACATGAGTTCGCTAGGAGTGTAATCTGTAGCAATGGGTCCCTCCTCCCATCTCCTTGTAAGTCTGAGCAAGAGAGGAGAATTCATAGCATTCATTCATTCAACACCAATTGCAGCCTAATATATAACTGGTTTTTTGCTTAGTGGCTAGATGTGCAGAAAGGAAAAAACACCAACACAGAATGTGGTGGCTATGTGATACCTCTGTTTGTAGTCCATCTCCTGACAGGAAGAACAACAATTTGTTTCTGATGATAGTTTAATACCCTGCTAGATCACAGTGCTCTATTTGTAAGCCCAATTCAGAGAACTTCGCATGAGTGCTGTTTGTGAGGAAATGTATGCATGTGTTATGGGGATTCCAGTGACTTTTTGATAGAGTAAACTAAAGAACAAAATACATCCTGGAGCAATCTTGATGGATACCAGAGCCCTCAACACCCAGCCAGCCTTCTTTGTTTGATAGACCAGGTTCTGAAGCTAAGAGGCTAGGATCTCCCTACAGAAGGGATGTGTGTTTATTTTCCTGTCACAGGACTATGAAACTAAATGCTTTGTGTTTAGGCTGTTCTGGGGCTTCAAAGAGATTCAGAAAGCCAGAGTTAGCAGGGTCAGTTTTTAAATTGCAGTTTGGGGATAATATTTTAAAGGAACTATACATGAAAGCAAAGGCAAACTTTTGGAAATATTGTGAAAATGTGTTTTTTGCCTCGTGAACTAATTACTTCCCACTCAAAGGAGCCCAGGAAGACAGCTGAGTAAATGTTTACTGTACTGGATGCCTGACAGAGCCTGATCTGAGTATTTCAGATTTCCAAGTTAGAAACAAAAATATATTTCTTCACAAGGTGTATGATTTTGTGTTTGATTTTTATGCAACATCTAGTGAAGCTTAAGCCACATGCATATATGCACGCCAAACCTGCCACTCTCAGGAGTTGGTGCTCACACTGGCTCCACATCGACCCAATCAATCATTAGCCAAATGCACACCGAGTATTCCTTTGCATTGGGGTTTGAGCTAGAACTGTGTTGGTCAACATAGTAGCCCTCAGTCACTTGTGCCCAGTGAGCATGTGGCCACTCCTAGTGGAGATGTGCTGTATGTGTGAAAACACATGTATGTTTCAAGGACGCTGGCCAAAGGAACAAAAGCACAAAACCTCATTAATAATTTTTATGTTGATGATGTGTTGAGGTGATAGTATTTTTTAATATCTTGAGTTAAACAAAGTATAGTATTAGGATTTATTTTACCTGTTTTGTTTTCCTTTTTTTTTTTTAATGTGGCCACTGGAAATTTTAAGATAACATGTCAGTCCAATATATTGATGTTGGATAGGCCCATCCCACACTCTGGGAACTCAGGAGCAAAGAAGACACATGCTTGCCTTTAGGGACACTGTGTCTTATTCACATGGGAAACAAGTCAAAGCCAATAGGGACAGCATCTATAGGCCCTCACAAGAGGAACACCTGACACCGTTTTGGATTAGGAAATACTTCTCATATAGCAATATAATACCCCACCCCCTACCCAAGATGTCTACTTCCTATCCACAGAATCTAGTGACTATGTTACTTTACATGAAAAAAGGGAATTTTGTCTTTTTTGGATCTGAAAATATATGTCCACCAGACACCCCAATGATTTCCTTCTTCTCCGAGAGACACTGCCACACAGGTTTGTGACTATTCCTACCCTTTGTGGGACTTAGGAAGATACCTTGCCACCATTTTGTTGTAAATGCTGTTGATGGTTGGGATTTTTTTTCTTTGTTTTTGAATTGCTCTCTAGTTGCCATCTCTGTTGACGTGGAATGGGGGTAATTAGGAAAGATTATAAAACTAAAAATTCCTGCTTTTGCCCTCTTGTTTCAGAATCAGACAAGGAAGTTTGGGCTTAAAAATGAAGTAAATGGCAAAGTTGTGATGGAACTCAGGTCTATCCAATCCAAAGACCATATTCTCTCTACTAAAGTCATGTCAAAAATCACCTAGTTCTGACTTATCCATTTTGAGATGGAATAATCAGTAGAGAGCTGTCGTGATCATTCTTTATTTTCTAAAGACTTATTGAGCACCTTCTATGTGGCTGGCTCTCCATCAGGTGCTGGGAATCCAATAATGACAAGGCAGATCAGCCTCTGCCTGCATGAAGACAGTGTGTTACTCGAAAATGAGAAAGAATTCAATGACCTTAATGAACCTGATGGCCCAGTCTAGGCTTAGGAGCTTGTGAGTACTCATCAAATCACAGCTATTATTACTATGCTTTGTTTTATACTACGAGTCTTAGTCAGTAGCCTGCTAAGTGCACTTCATCAAAGAGCCAACCAAAATCCCCCATATGCCTGTAATTTCAGTGATTTAGAAGGCTTAGGCAGGAGAATCGCAAGTTCAAGACCTGCTTGGGCAACTTAGAGAGACCCTATCTCAAAATAATAGATAAAAAAGACGAGGATTAGCTCAGTGTTAAAGCACCATTGGATTTAACTCCCAGGACTGTAAGGGAAGAAAACTTTAAGAAATGACTTCAGAAAGATGGAAAAATGGGAAATTCTAGGCTCTTCATCCTTCAGACACACCAGCTCAACAGTAATACACAGACCAATTTCTCCAAGCTTTGCTTACTTGCCATAAAAAGCCACCCAAGAAATACAGATGTTACTCACAGTGGCATTACATACAGCTAAATCATTATAGTTGAAAATAAATCAATAATATATTGAATATATCTTACCTAATAAATGTCATCACACAGAAACACAGTGCACGGTAGAGTAACCAGTCTCGCCTGGTGATCAGTGACTGATCCAGAGCTGCACTCACCGCCACTGTCCAGCATGGGAAGACACTAGAAAAGAAAAGATCAAAATTCAAAATTTGAAGAACATTTTCTACCCAATGTGTGTCATTTTCATACCATCATAAAACTGAAAAGAATCACAAGTTGACAGGTTAGGGACCATCTGCATTCTACAATCAAAAATCTGTTAAGATCTCATGTTAAATGTTCTTACTACAGTAAAAAACCATCATAATTAAGGGAAGCTTTAAAAAAATAGAAAAAAACACACAGAAAGGATTCCCACCCTGTAAATAGAAGGGAACAATATACTCAAAGAAAGGAAGAGACTCGGCAGACATCATTTCTTCCACTGGGGCCTCTCCCAGGAGTCCACCCTGTTACTCTTTCTATTGTCCCTGGAACCTTCTTGAGCACTGGACCCAAATTATTACTGAGTGTTGACTATTCAGTCTTCCAGTATTTTGATTCTTCTAATGATGACAACTTTAGACACTGTGACAAGTAATGAAGACAGTTTTGGAGTCAAATGCAATTTTGTGCCCCAAATCTCCTTTATGTATAGCAGAAAAAATGTTGTCCTTTGAATGCTTAATGCACCCTTTCCTAGCTATGTTACTATAGCCAACTTACTGTTTCCACACATGTAATAGAAGGCATAAGAAAAAAATGATAGCACCTTCCTCCTAGTACAGACACAATTAAGTTAAATAACATCAAAAACACTCAGGATCTAGGCACACAAGATGCAATAATGATTATTAACTATTATTATTACTACTACTATTATTATTATTAATTATTAGTATTACAAAGACCACTCTAAAGGAACTATTCCCATCCCTAGAGTGATAACTTTTTAATCAAAATCTCAGAGCTTGGATTTTTAAAATTAGAATGTTGTTTACTACAAATCTATGACAGTTTATTCTTAAAATGTTGTAGTGCTATCTAAAATACTGTAATCTTTCATCAACTATTGAATGGACTCTGCTAATTGCTATGGTAGGAAATTATATTAGTGCCTATTAAAGTCCACCTCCTGGAGAACCGACTCTTAAATCTTCAGATTCTCCGAAGTCTCTGTGATGGTGAATTCTACGTGTTCACTTGGAGCATGTTGTAGGATATGATCAACATTTAAATCAGTGAAACCTGCCTGAGTAGATTGCCTTCCATAACATGGGTAGGCCTTATGCAATCAGTTGAAGGCTGGAATAGAACAAGAAGACCAATGTTCATGAGCAAAAAGAAATTTTCCAGCAGACTACTTTCAGGTTTCATTTGCTCCATCAGCAATCCTGGGTTTCCAGCCTGTCAGCCCACACTGCAGATTTAGGAATTGCCAGCCTCCATATTTGTGTAAGCTATATCCTTACAATAGATTTCTTTGTATAAATATGTATGTATCCTGTTGGCTTTGTTTCCCTGTAGAATCCTAAGTGACAGTCTTCTAAGAAATTTTGTTATCCACATTCCTTTTGGAAAACTTCAGAACTTAGACTTCCCAGAGCTTTGCCCATTGGTAGGATGATAGACTCAGGCTTTAAAGATAGACATGGGTTCAAATTCGGGCTCTACCATCAGGTTGGGCAAGTCATTTAACCTCTCCCAGCCTCAGCTTTCTCATATGGAGAATTGGAATCCTAATAATTGTAAGGATTAGCTGATATTGGGAAAGACTCTGGCACATGGTAGACAATAAATTGTATTTAATATTACTAGCTAAAAGAGGCATTATTTTCTAACCTCCAAATGATCACTAACTTACCTGGACCTCATTTGAGCTAGTAAAAAGTGTACACTTCCAGAATCTCAGAGAAAACCCTGGTCTTCATTCACTAATCAATATTCAGCCAAAGACTGCCCTATTTTTGTCATTTCTCTGCACGCCGTAAACCTCAGATAATCAACCTCATTGTTTAGCTACATTTCTCTCCATAAAGTTATTCATAACAAGATCACAATTAGGTGCAATTATCTCCAGAGACTGAATTGTAATCACCACAGAATGGAATTAATTTCCATATTATAAAGGAATTTAAGAAGTATGGTATCTTGCCACCTTTTGCAAACTATTCATTCGCTTGTCGTTTTGCACAAAATTATAATTTAGAAAACTGGTTTTTTTTCTTCTCCAAAATCCAGTGGGGGAGCTCACAGATTTTCCACTGCGAAGTTGGGGTTTCCCCAGATAAGACTCCTCAGGAGGGAAAACTTCACTTTCTTGAGTACATGTTAAATGATAGACACTACGGTTGAAGTGTTGACCTTTTTATCTGATTTCATTCCAACAGCACCTCCATAAAATTGGCATTAAGAATCCTATTTTAGTGATTAAAAAATTCAGGCTTAAATGGTGATATAAATTGCCCTGTGTCATCCGTGTTGAAATCCAGTCTTAACTTACCCAAGTCTGCTATCCTCAACACCACACCACCTCCTTCAGATCAACAGCAACATATTTTTTTCCAGAAGTACATCAGTCCCTGAGCCAAAAGAATATTCCGCAATATGAGCAAAATGGTTCTTTCTCATTTCCCAGTAAATTTTAATAAATATAATGTTTGGTTATTCTCCTTGAGTTAATATAATATAATATATATATACATATATAAAATAAATATAACATACTGTAAAACATAACATAAAATTATGTAATATAATGTAAAACAATCCTGGGTCAGTTTCTTCTTCCCCAAATCAAAACCTTCCATGATGCTGATCAACTCTCATATTTGTTTGTACCACCTAATCCACTGCCTTATTCTTTGACCTCTTCATCATCACATGAATTTTCTCAAACCCTAGCCACTTGGTCTTATGACCATGAATTTTTTATCATAAAAATTATTTGATCATTAACCATTTTATAAACTTCTCTTTTGCTTTACCAGTTATTCCCTCTTCTTTGACCTCTATGTGACCTTCAGTCCTGATGACCCTCAGTTGATTCATTCTTCTGATTTCCCCCAACTGGTTATCCCATTCCTTTTTCCCCTCTCATCTAACTTTAGGTCAATGCTTTATCATTATATTTACCCTCTTATCAATACCCTAATCCTTTGTCTCTCTGTTTTGTTACTCCCTTTGGACAAAATATCTAATCCTTAATAGATTGAAGACTCTATTTACTCCAAACCCACACCTCAGCAGTTAAACCTTACTACAAAAATGTCACATGATGGGTCTTTTTGGTTTCACCAATAAATGTGTGATGACCACCTTCAAATTGGTATGAAATACTTCCCTATAATCCTATCATTTTTCTCTTTATTACTCTCTGTGATCTTCCCTACTTCATTTTCCTGTCCCCACTCTTTTTAATTTATGTATTTGTGGCATTGGGGATTGAACCCAGGGTCTCATGCGTACTAGGCAAGTGCTCTGCAATCAAACACACTCCCAGCCCCCTGTCCCCACTCTCGAGAAGATTACACCTCTTATTTCACAAAGAAAATTAAAGCCATCATACAGAACCTGCACTAGGCTCATGCTATCCACCCTGCATACCAGAACCATATATTACTCTTCCCCAGGATTCTAGCAGAAGTGACCACCTCGCATGACCCATCTCCCACAGGTGCTAACTTTCATTCTTCCAACCCTTTTCTGGAATTTCACCTGAATGATTATAACAACTTTTTCTTAAACCTTCAAACTCCTACAGCCAAAGCTGAAATTCTCTTCTCTTTATTGTCAAACTACTCAAAATATTTTATACACTATTCTACCTTCCCTTAATGCCTAATCCACTCCAAAGTGACTTTGGTCTCTATCATTCTATCAAATAGACTCTGGATAAGATAGCTTTTCAAAGAAAGATTAGTTTTTCTTCTTGCTTTCTGGGTCCCTACACTGGTTTTCCTTCCACCTCCCCAGGTGTTCTTTCTCAGTACTAACTCAATCCCTCATACCATCCTCAATTACAGGAATTTCTCAGCTTTCTGTCCTGGCCCTTGCATTGTGTGAGTGTGTGTACATATAAAATTCAAAAGTATATTCATTGGAATATGAACCAAGATTATTTAAGGGATTTGCAGATAAACTATATTTGAATCTCTTTATAATAAACAGGTATGTGTTAGTCAGCTTTCCATTACTGTAACAAATACCTGAGATAATCAAGTTTATTTTATTGAAACCTTCACAGTTTGAAGGTTTCAATCCTTGATCAGTTGACCCCATTCCTTGAAACTGTGGAGGTTCACCTGACAGGAGCTCATGTTAGATCAAAACACTCACCTCATGACCAAGAAGTGACAGAGGGAAAGACTATAGGGCTGGCATCCCACTCTCCCCTTCAAGGGCCCTCCTTCAATGACCTCACTTCCTCCCACTAGGCCCCACCCCTTAAAGATTCCACCACTTCCCATTATTGCCTTGGACAGGGGATCAAAGCTTAACATGTGGGCCTTTGAGGAACATTCCAGATCCAAACTATAGTGAGGTACCATTCATAATAGAGGTAAAATATGCTGTTTTTTATTGAAACTTTTTAAATTTAAAAAAAAATGTGGAGAAATGTTTTGACACCTCTTTAGCCTGCTGGGAATTCAGAGAGTGCTCTTATTAGAACAGTTCATGACCAAACAGGCAGAATTCCAAGAGGGGTCTCACCCTGAGCTGTGGCTGTTAGGTGGACAGATGGGACACTGTCAGTGTTCCTACAAGGGGTGGTGCTCTAACTTGACAAGAGAGGTGGCCGAAGCTCCTACCATCTGTTGCTCAATGATCCATTCAGGACTGCCTTGCTGATCTCTGTGAAGAGCCTTTTAGTTTCCTAAATTCAGCCCACCCCGGGAATACTTCTGCCATAAAAACATCATTTGTCAGAAAAAAAATTAGACAGTTCTAGCTCCTTTAAAGTAAATTTGTTTGTTTGTTTGTTTCAAATCACTACTACATCCATAAACACAACCAAACTTACAAGCAGCAAGGACCAGGAATAAAGTCTGTCCATTTGACTATGAAAAATGCAAACCAATACTGTTTTTAAATAACAAGAAGAAGTCAAAGACTTAAAGAATAGTTTATCCCTTATCTAACATAAGAAGAGAGTCTGTGATAGAAGCTCTATCATATCGGGCATTTCTTTTATTAGCATAAAATAATGAAAATATAATAAGATCTGAACTCAGATCGACCTGCATTTAAACTCTAACTATTCCATTGATCAGTTGTATCGTATGAACTTGCTAAAGTGACTACCTATTTTCTCTGAGTTTCAGTTTCTTCATTCAAAGCCAAGCAAACTGGAATTTTCTGTTCGGTCACTTTTATTCTTTCAAAAAAGGACTTACAAGAAAGCATCTATGGCAATGTGCAACAGGTGTCATTCTGGCTGAAAATGAAGATATTCATACTAGGGGAATAAAAGCTAATCTTGACTCCAGCCTAATACCATATGTAAAACTGAATTCCAGACCAGTTGTACAAATGAATACTAATGTTTTAATAGAAAAGCTTCTGAGAGGTAAACTAGGAAAATATGTTCATGACCTTGGGCATAAACAGGGCACAAAATGCACTAACTGTAGATTAAAATTCTGATAATTTGGACTTCATTTAAATCATTAACTTCTCTTCATCAAAAAATAGTTTCAAGAGGGTGAAATCATGCCACAGTGTAAGAGAAGATATTTGCCATACAGACATATAAACAAGATCGCATATCCAGAAGAACTCATACAAATCAATCAGAAAAGACAGATAATCCAGTAGGAAAGATATAAGCAAAAGACTTAAAATATTATTTCCTAAAATGAGATTCTCAGGTGGCTAATAGATACAGGATAATATATCCTATTTCCTTAGTCATCAGAGAAATCCAGATAAGACACTACAACAACACTACCAGAAACAACTTGCAGTGTTAAAAACCTTTTCTGACAAAGATAAAGAATAACTGGAATTTCATCATTAACTGTTGGTGCGAGTGTTAATTAGCACAACTACTTTGTAAAGCTTGTTGCCCATGACTATTAAGGTTGCTTATGTCTCACAGCTGCACACCAAGCAGAACTGAGTGTACAAAAATATATGTAGTGGCATAACTTGTGTTTCTAGTCACCAAATGGAAACAATGAAAAAATCTTTCATTAGTGGAATGGTTAGATAAATCATGGTGTGTTCATATGCAGGAATATTCTGTAGCAATGAATATGAATATTCTACTGCTATGGCTGTAAAAATAACATATATATGAGATCTCATATATATCTCATATATGAATCTCATATATATGAGATCTCATATATATCTCATATATGAATCTCATATATCATTATAATTCTAGCTTGACAAAATTCAAAGGAGGCAAAATTAATCTACAATATAAGTTGGATAATGGTTACCTTTGGAGAGGAGTTTGACATAGGGAGAGGTCATGAGAAGGCTCTGCAAAGAGCTGTTTATAGTCTGGGAGCTGGTTACATGTATTTTATTTTGTGGACATTTGCTGAGGTATACACTTTCTATGTACATATTTTTAATTAAATGTTTTTATTTTTTAATCTGTATGTATTTTATAGTTGAGATTCATTTTTAAATGAACTGTGAAAGACACTTTTACACAAAGCCACAAGTTTCTCTTAGATCCATACCATAAAGGCATACAACACTGAGAATGACCTTATCCCTTCAACCTACATTATCCAGTATGGCAGCCACTGGCTACATGTAGCTTTTGAATTATGGTCAAACAAATGAAACTTTATTGATACATTTTTAATATTTTAATTTTATAACTAATACTTTATTTTTTTGGAAAGTGTGTTTGAACCAACTTGAGTATGTAAACTTGCCTTTTCAACTATAATTTTTTTATATCAAATACAAAGCAAGTATTACACAGTATCTGAACTGAGATATACTGCAAGTGTAAGCTATATACCAGGTTTCAAAGATTTAATGTGGGTGGTTTTCAAGATGGCGGCCTAGAGGGTGGCTGCATTTCATGTTGCTCCAGGACTCAGGATTCAAAAGAGGAGATATTGAGACGCTTGGGACCAACTCAAAGCAGCCGGGTGACTCTCACCGCCTGGGGGGGCATCCCGGATGGGACGGGGGTCCCGGAACGCAGGAAACTTTATGAAGTAGAACTGCCGGCGAGACGCCCCTCCCCCCGCTGGAGCAGTGAACTCGGACAGCTGGGAGCGCCGTAAAGGAGGCCGCTCGGCACAGCGCTGGGACTCGGAGCAACCACTGGGGCTCCGGCGGCTGCCCAGGGGAAGAGTGGCGAGGAGAACTGTGTGGACTCAGGACACCGGGGCCTGCCCTGAGGAGGAGGAGAGGAGCGTGGCCACTTGGATTCAGAGAGACTGCACCAGAGCTACAGGCGGTTGCCAAAGGAGAAGCTGCGCGGAGAGCTGTTTGGAATCAGAACGACGCTTCTGAACCCCGGGGCCTGCCCTGAGGACTAGGAGGAGGAGCGCGGCCGCTTGGATTCGGGTGACTACACCAGAGCTACAGGCGGTTGCCAGAGAAGGGGCTGCGTGGCGAGCTGTTTGGACTCTGACCACTTCTGAACCCCGGGGCCTGCCCGGAGGAGTAGGAGAAGGAGGAGAAGGAGCGCGGCGGGTCCTTTGGACTCGCAGTGACTGCATTAGCGCTCCAGGCGGCTGCTCAGAGGAGAAGGCGAGTGGTGAGTTGTTTGGTCTTAAAGTGACAGCTCCTGAACACAGGGGGGCTGCCTGGAGGAGAAGCGTGGTGGGACGCTTGGTCTTGAGTGGCCGCACCTGAGCTCCGGGCGGTGCCCAGAGGACCTGTGCAGCGGGTCATGTGGATTCAGAGCCACTCAGAGGGACTGCTCCTGAACACCCGGGGGGTTATCTGGAGAAGGAGGAGGAACGGAGAGGGTCACTTCGACTCGGAGTGATTGATTGCCCCGGGCTACGGGTGGTTGGTGGGAGGAGGAGGCACGAAGTGAGTTTCTTGGACTCCTAGTGACCGCACCGGCATACTGGGCGGCTGTCTGGAGGAAGAGGCCTGTGGCGGGTCTCTGGGACTCAGAGCGATTGTTCGGGGCCACAGGTGGCTGCTCAGAGGAGGGACCACGCAGCCAGGCGATTAGGTGCAGAACAGGGTCCCAGGATCTAGGAGGCTTCTGGGTGGAAGAGCCGCACAGAGATAGGCTTAGGGAGGAGCGAAGGTTCCAGGCCTGTGGGCAAATTCTCTGAGGAGGGGCAGCCTAAGGAGATTCATCTGCGAAGGGTGAGGCTCCCAGGCCCAGGAGGTAGGGCCGGGCCCCTGGAAACTTTGCAGAGGAAGGCAGCCCAGCCCAGGCAGTAGCTGTAAATTGAGGGGAACCTCTAGGAGGAAACTGACCAGCGAGACCTCCCCACTGGGTGAGTCTTCCCTGCCTGGTGAGGTTTCCCCACAAGGACGGTAAAACCAGAGACACAGGCCCAAACAGGCCTTGCCTCAGCCCACAGCCTAGGTCCCCTTTGGATGACCATTCGTCAACAAGTGGAGGCACCTCTGCCCACTAGCAGGGAATATACCCCACCTGAAGGCCACCACTCCTAGAGAGGCAGCTTCCTTGTGGAGCACCGCATTATCAACTTCCTCCAAGACTTCAGCCTACTGAAGGCTAAGAGGGGATATATATAGAAATCTTCAGGGACATTGTAAATCAACAGAGGAAATCTGCAATATCTCAGCGGTCCACTGATATCTGAACAATATGAGAAAACAAGGAAAGAAAATGCTGCAAACAAATCTAGATGTTACATCAATAAAATCCAATGACAGCATGGCAGAAGAAATGACAGAAAAGGAGTTCAGAATGTACATAATTAAAATGATCAGAGAAGCAAACGATGAGATGAAAGAGCAAATGCAAGCATTGAATGATCGCACCAATCGACAGTTAAAAGAGCAAATACAGGAAGCAAAAGATCATTTCAATAAAGAGTTAGAGATATTGAAAAAAACCCAAACAGAAATCCTTGACATGAAGGAAACAATAAACCAAATTAAGAACTCCATAGAAAGCATATCCAATAGGATAGAACACCTGGAAGACAGAACCTCAGACATTGAAGACAAAATATTTAACCTTGAAAACAAAGTTGAACAAACAGAGAAGATGGTAAGAAATCATGAACAGAATCTACAAGAACTATGGGATATCATGAAAAGGCCAAATTTAAGAATTATTGGGATTGAGGAAGGTCTAGAGAAACAAGCCAAAGGAATGAACAACCTATTCAATGAAATAATATCAGAAAATTTCCCAAATCTGAAGAATGAAATGGAAAATCAAGTTCAAGAGGCTTACAGGACTCCAAGTACGCAAAATTACAACAGACCCACACCAAGGCACATTATAATGAAAATACCTAACATACAAAATAAAGACAGAATTTTAAAGGCTGTGAGAGAAAAGAACCAAATTACATTCAGGGGGAAACCAATACGCATATCAGCAGATTTTTCAATCCAGACCCTAAAAGCTAGAAGGGCCTGGAACAACATTTTTCAAGCCCTGAAAGAAAATGGATGCCAACCAAGAATCTTATACCCAGCAAAACTTACCTTCAGATTTGACGATGAAATAAAATCCTTCCATGATAAACAAAAGCTAAAAGAATTTACAAAAAGAAAGCCAGCATTACAGAACATTCTCAACAAAATATTCCATGAGGAAGAGATGAAAAACAAAGAAGCAAATCAGCAAAGGGAGGAATTATCCTAAAGGAATTGTCAAATAAAGGAGGAAACAAGTTGTGTCAAACAAATAAATAAACAAAATTTTAAAAATGAACCAAATGACCGGGAAACCAAATCATTTCTCTATAATAACCCTGAATGTTAATGGCCTGAATTCATCAATCAAAAGACATAGACTGACAGACTGGATTAAAAAGAAAGATCCAACAATATGTTGCCTGCAAGAGACTCACCTCATAGAAAAAGATACCCATAGACTAAAGGTGAAAGGATGGGGAAAAACATACCATGCACATGGACTCAGCAAAAAAGCTGGAGTATCCATCCTCATTTCCGATAATGTGGACTTCAAGCCAAAGTTAGTCAGAAGGGATAAAGAAGGTCATTTCATACTGCTTAAGGGAAGCATAAATCAGCAAGATATAACAATCATAAACATCTATGCCCCAAACAGTGGCTCATCTATGTATGTCAAACAAATCCTTCTCAATTTCAGAAACCAAATAGACCACAACACAATAACACTAGGTGATTTTAACACGCCGCTCTCACCACTGGACAGATCTTCCAGACAAAAATTGAACAAAGAAACCATAGATCTCAACAACACAATCAATAATTTAGACTTAACGGACATTTATAGAATATACCATCCAACCAAGAGTGAATACACTTTCTTCTCAGCAGCACATGGATCCTTCTCTAAAATAGACCATATATTATGCCACAAAGCTAATGTTAGCAAATACAAGAAGATAGAGACACTACCATGTATTCTATCAGATCATAATGGATTGAAGTTAGAAATAAATGAAAGAGTAAAACACAGAAACTATTCCAACATCTGGAGATTAAACAATATGCTATTATATGATGAATGGATAACAGAAGATATTAGGAAGGAAATTAAAAAATTCTTAGAGGCAAGTGAGAACAAAGAAACATCATATCAAAATCTCTGGGACACTATGAAAGCAGTACTTAGAGGGAAATTTATTTCATGGAGCGCATTTAATAAAAGAAGTAAAACTCAACAAATAAACAACCTAACGCTACAGCTCAAAGCCCTAGAAAAAGAAGAACAGAACAGCACCAAAAGTAGTAGAAGACAGGAAATAGTTAAACTCAGAGCTGAAATCAATGAAATTGAAACAAAAGAAACAATACAAAAAATTGACAAAATAAATAGTTGGTTCTTCGAAAAAATAAACAAAATTGATAAACCTTTAGCCACACTAACAAAGAGAAGACGAGAGAAAACCCAAATCACTAAAATTCGGAATGAACAAGGAAATATCACAACAGACAGGATGGAAATACAAAACATAATTAGAAGCTATTTTGAAAATCTATACTCCAACAAAATAGAAAATTTCAAAGACATCAACAGGTTTCTAGAGACATATGAATTGCCTAAACTGAATGAGGAGGACATAAACAATTTAAATAGACCAATTTCAAGTACTGAAATAGAAGAAGTCATCAAAAGCCTACCAACAAAGAAAAGTCCTGGACCAGATGGGTTCTCAGCCGAGTTCTACAAAACCTTTAAAGAAGAGCTCATTCCAATACTTCTCAAAGTATTCCATAAAACAGAAGAGGAGGGAACCCTCCCAAACTCATTCTATGAAGCCAATATCACACTGATACCTAAACCAGACAGAGACTCATCAAGGAAAGAAAATTTCAGACCAATATCCTTAATGAACATCGATGCAAAAATTCTCAACAAAATTTTAGCAAATCGCATACAAAAACATATTAAAAAGATAGTGCACCATGATCAAGTGGGTTTCATCCCAGGGATGCAAGGTTGGTTCAACATCAGGAAATCAATAAACGTAATTCACCACATTAATAGACTTAAAGTCAAGAATCACATGATTATTTCAATAGATGCAGAAAAAGCATTTGATAAAATACAGCACCCCTTCATGCTCAAAACACTAGAAAAAATAGGGATAGTGGGAACATTCCTTAACATTGTAAAGGCCATTTATGCTAAGCCCATGGCTAATATCATTCTAAATGGTGAAAAACTGAAAGCATTCCCCCTAAAAACTGGAACAAGGCAGGGATGCCCTCTTTCACCACTTCTATTCAACATCGTTCTTGAGACTCTGGCCAGAGCAATTAGACAAACCAAAGAAATTAAAGGGATACGAATTGGAAAAGAAGAACTCAAACTATCCCTGTTCGCTGATGACATGATTATATATTTAGAGGAACCAGGAAATTCCACCAGAAAACTCTTAGAACTCATAAGTGATTTCAGTAAAGTAGCAGGTTACAAGATCAATGCCCATAAATCCAACGCATTTTTATACATAAGTGATGAATCTTCAGAAAGAGAAATTAGGAAAACTACCCCACTCACAATAGCCTCGAAAAAAATAAAATACTTGGGACTCAATCTCACAAAAGAGGTGAAAGACCTCTACAATGAGAACTATACAACACTAAAGAAAGAAATTAAAGAACACCTTAGAAGATGGAAAGATCTTCCATGTTCTTGGATAGGAAGACTTAATATTGTCAAAATGGCCATACTACCTAAAGTGCTATACAAATTCAATGCAATTCCAATTAAAATCCCAATTGTGTACCTTACAGAAATAGAGCAAGCAATTATGAAATTCATCTGGAAGAATAAGAAACCCAGAATAGCTAAAGCAATCCTTAGCAGGAAGAGTGAAACAGGGGGTATTGCAATACCAGATCTTCAACTCTACTACAAAGCAATAGTAACAAAAACGGCATGGTATTGGTACCAAAATAGAAAGGTAGATCAATGGTACAGAATAGAGGACACGGACACAAACCCAAATAAATACAATTTTCTCATACTAGACAAAGGGGCCAAAAATATGCAATGGAGAAAAGATAGCCTCTTCAACAAATGGTGCTGGGAGAATTGGAAATCCATATGCAACAGAATGAAACTAAACCCATATCTCTCACCATGCACGAAACTAAACTCAAAATGGATTAAGGACCTCGGAATCAGACCAGAGACCCTGCAGATTATAGAAGAAAAAGTAGGTCCAAATCTTCACCTTGTTGGTCTAGGATCAGACTTCCTTAACAGGACTCCCATAGCACAAGAAATAAAAGCTAGAATCAACCACTGGGATAGATTCAAACTAAAAAGCTTTCTCTCAGCAAAGGAAACTATCAGCAATGCGAAGAAAGAGCCTACAGAGTGGGAGAATATCTTTGCCAATCATACTTCAGATAGAGCACTAATCTCCAGAATCTATAAAGAACTCAAAAAACTCTACTCCAAGAATTCAAATAGTCCAGTCAACAAATGGGCTAAGGAAATGAATAGACACTTCACAGAAGAAGATCTACAAGCAATCAACAAACATATGGAAAAATGTTCAACATCTCTAGTAATAAGAGAAATGCAAATCAAAACCACCCTACGATTCCATCTCACCCCAATTAGAATGGCGATTATCAAGAATACGAGCAACAACAGGTGTTGGCGAGGATGTGGGAAAAAGGTACACTCATACACTGCTGGTGGGGCTGCAAATTAGTGCAGCCACTATGGAAAGCAGTGTGGAGATTCCTTAGAAAACTTGGAATGGAACCACCATTTGACCCAGCTATCCCACTCCTTGGACTATACCCAAAGGACTTAAAATCTGCATACTACAGAAATACAGCCACATCAGTGTTCATAGCTGCTCAATTCACAATAGCCAGACTGTGGAACCAACCTAGATGCCCTTCAATTGATGAGTGGATAAAGAAACTGTGGTATATATATACAATGGAATATTACTCAGCCATAAAGAATGATAAAATTATGACATTTGCAGGCAAATGGATGAAATTGGAGAATATCATGCTAAGTGAGATAGGCCGATCTCAAAAAGCCAAAGGACGAATGATATCGCTGATAAGTGGAGGATGACACATAATGGGGGGGAGGGAAGGGTTAGAGTTAGGGTTAGGGAGGGGGGCAAGTATGGAGGAAGGAACTACTGTATAGAGGGTAAAGAGGGGTGGGAGGGGTGGGGGAAGGGAAAAAATAACAGAATGAATCAAACAACATTGCTCTATGTAAATTTATGATTACACAAATGGTATGCCTTTACGCCATGTACAAACAGAGAAACAACATGTATCCCATTTGTTTACAATAAAAAAAAAAGATTTAATGTGAAAAAATGTAAAATATCTCATTAATAATTTTCATAATGATAACATTGAAATGATAGTATTTTAGATGTAATGGATTAAATAGCATATTATTAAAATCAATTGTATCTGTTTCATTTTTAGTATGGCTACCAGAAAGTTTAAAATTATATATTTTCTGTAATATTTTTCTGTTGGCAGAACTGACCTAGATGAAATAGGGGAAGGTGCTCTTTCTAGTCTTTGCTTATAAAACACAGTGTCCTAGTGTAAAAAGAGCAAAAGTCAATAGATCGTTATTAATTTGAATGTAATCCATAAGGTCAAATTTTTTTCAATAAGAAACTGCAAGAAGTATTTTTAAGTGTGAAAAAAGTTTTATATATTTTTCAAACTGCCACACAGTGTCTATTTTCATTTTGAATACATCATTATGTCCCTAGCTATACAGCAAGCTCCTTGAGATGTGAGGTGAAGGCATTCACCTCTTTGAATCCCAAAACTGCTTGACTGAACAAGTATTAGACACTCAATAAATGCTCACTGGTTAATTTTCAGAAGCCCTTCTGGGTGAAAACTGAAGAGAAGCCATTCTGTGCAAAATGTTTTATTTGAAAAGCTGGGCTTTTATTCTTCAGAGCTGCTTAGATGGACTTGGAATCAAAATGTCGGTATTTTCTGTCCTTGTCTAGAAGTTTATCTGTTGCTGCTTTGGAGTATTATGAATGACAAAACTGCTATTGAAATCAAAGTCAAAATGTACATGTATTGGATTTATGAGCATTGATCTTGTAACCTGCCACTTTACTGAATTCACTTATGAGTTCTAACAGTTTTCTGGTGGAATTTCCTGGTTCCTCTAAGTATATAATCATATCATCCGCAAATAGGGATAGTTTGAGTTCTTCTTTTCCTATTCGTATTCCTTTAATTTCCTTGGTATGCATTTTTATACATAAGTGATGAATCTTGAGAAAGAGAAATTATGAAAACTACCCATTCACCATAGCATCGAAAAAAATAAAATACTTGGGAATCAATCTCACAAAAGAGGTAAAAGACCTCTACAATGAGAACTACAGAACACTAAAGAAAGAAATCGAAGAAAACCTTAGAAGATGGAAAGATCTCCCATGTTCTTGGATAGGCCGAATTAATATTGTCAAAATGGCCATACTACCAAAAGTGCTATACAGATTCAATGCAATCCCAATTAAAATTCCAATGACGTACCTTACAGAAATAGAACAAGCAATCATGAAATTCATCTGGAAGAATAAGAAACCCAAAATAGCTAAAGCAATTCTTCGCAGGAAAAATGAAGCAGGGGGTATCGCAATACCCGAACTTCAACTTTATTACAAAGCAATAGTAACAAAGACGGCATGGTACTGGTACCAAAATAGACAGGTAGATCAATGGTACAGGACACGGACACAAACCCAAATAAATACAACTTTCTAGTACTAGACAAAGGCGCCAAAAATATGCAATGGAGAAAAGATAGCCTCTTCAACAAATGGTGCTGGGAGAATTGGAAATCCATATGCAACAGAATGAAACTAAACCCATATCTCTCACCCTGCACAAAACTAAACTCAAAATGGATTAAGGACCTTGGAATCAGACCAGAGACTCTGCAGATTATAGAAGAAAAAGTAGGTCCCGATCTTCAACATGTCGGCCTAGGACCAGACTTCCTCAACAGGACTCCCATAGCACAAGAAATAAAAGCAAGAATCAATAACTGGGATAGATTCAAACTAAAAAGCTTTCTCTCAGCAAAGGAAACTGTCAGTAATGTGAAGAAAGAGCCTACAGAGTGGGAGAATATCTTTGCCAATCATACTTCAGATAGAGCACTAATCTCTAGAATCTATAAAGAACTCAAAAAACTCTACACCAAGAATACAAATAATCCAATCGACAAATGGGCTAAGGAAATGAACAAACACTTCACAGAAGAAGATGTACAAGCAATCAATAAACATATGAAAAAATGTTCAACATCTCTAGTAATAAGAGAAATGCAAATCAAAACCACCCTAAGATTCCATCTCACCCCAATTAGAATGGCGATTATCAAAAATACAAGCAACAGGTGTTGGTGAGGATGTGGGGAGAAAGGTACACTCATACATTGCTGGTGGGGCTGCAAATTAGTGCAGCCACTCTGGAAAGCAGTGTGGAGATTCCTTAGAAAACTTGGAATGGACCCTCCATTTGACCCAGCTATCCCACTCCTTGGCCTATACCCAAAGGACTTAAAATCAGCATACTACAGAGATACAGCCACATCAATGTTCATAGCTGCTCAATTCACAATAGCCAGACTATGGAACCAACCTAGATGCCCTTCAATTGATGAGTGGATAAAGAAACTGTGGTATATATACACAATGGAATATTACTCAGCCATAAAGAATGACAAAATTATGGCATTTGCAGGCAAATGGATGAAATTGGAGAATATCATGCTAAGTGAGATAAGCCAATCTCAAAAAGCCAAGGGACAAATGATATCGCTAATAAGTGGAGGATGACACATAAAGGGGGGGAGGGAAGGGTTAATGTTAGGGTTAGAGTTAGGGTTAGGGAGGGGGGCAAGTATGGAGGAAGAAAGTACTGTATAGAGGGTAAAGAGGGGTGGGAGGGGTGGGGGGAAGGGAAAAAATAACAGAATGAATCAAACAACATTACTGTATGTGGATTTATGATTACACAAATGGTATGCCTTTGCGCCATGTACAAACAGAGAGGCAACATGTATCCCATTTGTTTACAATAAAATAAAAAAAATTTAAAAAATTAAAAAAATTTTTAAAAAAATGTACATGTAGATAATTGAAGTAAAGGAAACCAAGGACATAATTTGTTTCACGAGGAGTTTCCTCAGGGATAACGTTAAAGATTGAACTTTTTCACTTGTATATGTTGAAAAAGAAGAATTCAATATTGCTTGATAAAACAATGTGTTTCAGTGATTTCAGTTTAGGATGGAAACAAGCTTTTTAACAATATGGACTGCCCTGCAAGTGACAGACTTCCTTGAAGATGGTGAGCTACCAATAGAAAATATTCATACAGACACTGCATCGTACCTTCCATGTATACATTGGTTATTTCAAATATTATTTGAAAAAAAAAAGATTTATTCAGGGTTTTGTTCATTATTTAATTGAATTATTTGGATTTCATTTTTTGCTACTGAGTCTCATGAGTTCCTATATTTTAGATAGCAGCCCCTTATCAGAGTTTGCAAATATTTCCTACCATTCCATAGGTTGCCTTTTCACTTTGTTGATTATTTTCTGAGCAACTTTTTACTTCAATTTAACTCCACTTACTTGCTTTTATTTTTGTTGCCAATGCTTTTGGAGTCATAGCCAAAAAATCATGTCCAAGACCAGTGTCAGGGAGCTTTTCCATGTTTCCTTCTAGGAGTTTTACGGTTTCAGGCCTTATATTTAAGTCTTTGATTTATTTAAAGTTAATTTTTATATGTGGTGTTAGGGTCCAGTTTTGTTTTGTTCTGCATTTGAGAATCCAATTTTCCCAGCACCATTTGTTGAAGAGACTATTCTTTCCTCATTGTGGGTTTATCTCTGGGTTCTCCATTCTGTTCCATTGGTCTATGTGTCTGCCTTTTTGACAATACCATTGTTTTGATTACTCTAGCTTTGTGATGTTTTCCAAAATCAGTAGGCATGATGCCTCCGACTTTGTTCTTCTTTCTCAAGATTGCTATGGCTCTAGGGTCTTTTGTAAGTTCTTCATGAATTCTAGGATTTTTTTTTTTTTTTTTTTTTTTTTTTTTTTTTTTTTTTTTTTTTTTGCTGTGCTGGGGATTGAACTCAGGGAATTGTGCTTGCAAGGCAAGCACTCTAATAACTGAGCTATCTCCCCAGCCCTCTAGGATTGTTTGGGTGGAAAATACCATTGGAACTTTAAATTTCCATGTTGCTTAAGGTAGAATGAACATTTTGATACTACTAATTCTAATTCAAGTACACAGATAAATACCTATTCATTTTTATGTTCTTCAATTTATTTAATCAGTAATTTATATTATAAAATTACACTTTCTTGGTTCAATTTATCACTAAGAATACCATTCTTTCTGATGCTATTGTAAATAGGTTTATTTTCTTAATTTCTCCTTCATTTTTCCTTCATTTCATTTTTAGTTTATAGAAATATAACTGATCTTATTAGCTGATTTCATATCCTGTAACTTTATTGAATTCATTTGTTAATTTTAACAGGTTTTTGATGCTATCTTTAGGATTCTTTGTAAATAATACCATAAGACAATTTAACTTCTTCCTTTCCAATTTGGATGCCTTTCTTGTTTTATGCAATTGCTTTAGCAGAAATTCTAGTCCTATATTAAACAGAAGTATCAAGAGTGGGCATCCTTGTCTTGTTCCTGATCTTAGAGGAAAAACTTTTAGTTTTTATCCATTGAATATGAAACTCATTCATTTTAAAAAGCCTGCACGAGTGTGTGTTCAATAGTTTTTCTAAATAATTAATGACCACATTTCTAGAAATTTTGTTGTCAATCTCTATATTATTTTTAACTTTCCTAAATATTTCATAATAATTCTCAAAGACCGACTTCTAGAAGACCTCTCCTAACCTATCAGTCAGTCAACCTACCACATCTCCTCCATTTACAGATTTGGAGTTCTCTCTTCTGGAGCAAATGAGAGGCATAAGGTTCAGGTGAGGAAGGGGTAATCTTCCAAAAACTTGCAGGGAACCTGACTAAATAGAGAAATCCTAAGTGCCTTTGCCATAAGTGGTCACAGAATGCTGGCAGCCAGGCATATACCTCCAAGCCTGAGTGAGAGGAGCCCTATGTAAAGAGACCAATTTGAGGAAAGAACTGTAGATGCTGAAATTTGAGGATCCCCAACAAAAGAGCTTGACAACCTTACAGTAAAGCCACCCACTCACCAGCCCATGCACTTGAACAGAATCACACTCCTGTGTACTGCTTCTACAGCTTTGCATACCCATCTTAAATGGAATGGGGTAAGAATCAGAAGACATTTAAGAAATCCCTCTACATGAAAGATAGATGCTAACATAAATAGAAGAAGCCTAAGAAAGAATCAAAACATGACATGAGGACTCGGAGAGACGGTCCCAGGACCCAGGTGGCTGCTCGGAGGAGGGGCCTCCCAGAGACACTCTTCGGTACTGTGTGAGGCTCCCTGACCCAGGAGGTAGGTCCGGGCCCGTGGGAATGTTGCAGAGGAGGGCTGCCGAGACCAGGCAGTAGTTCTGGATCGAGGAGAACTTCTAGGAGGGGAACTGACGAGCAAGACATCCCCACTGGGTGAGTCTTTCCCGCTGGGCAAGGTTTTTCCATCAGGGCGGTAGAACCAGATTCACAGGCCCAGACCAGCCATGCCTCAGTCTGCAGTCAAGTTCCCCTTTGGCTGACCATCGGTCAACAAGTGGAGGTGCCTCTGCATACCAGCAGGGAATATACCCCACTTAAAGGCCACCACCCCTAGAGGGGCAGCTTTCTTGTGGAACACTGCATTATCAAGTTCCTCCAAGACTTCAGGCTACTGAAAGCTAGGAGGTGATACACTGGAATTCTACAGGGACATTAAGTGTCAATGAGGAAATCTGCAAAATCTCAGCATTCCACTGATACCTGACAATATGAGAAAACAAGGGAAGAAAATGTCCCAAACAAAACTAGATGCTACAACAATAAAATCCAATGACAGTATGGCAAAAGAAATGAAGAAAGGGAGTTCAGAATGTACATAATTAAAATGATCAGGGAAGCAAATGATGAGATAAAAGAGCAAATGCAGGCATTGAATGATCACACTAATCAATAGTTAAAAGAGCAAATACAGGAAGCAAAAGATCATTTCAATAAAGAGTTAGAGATACTGAAAAAAAAAACAAACAGAAATCCTTGAAATGAAGGAAACAATAAACCAAATTAAAAACTCCATAGAAAGCATAACCAATAGGATAGAACACCTGGAAGACAGAACCTCAGACATTGAAGACAAAATATTTAATCTTGAAAACAAAGTTGACCAAACAGAGAAGATGGTAAGAAATCATGAACAGAATCTACAAGAATTATGGGATATCATGAAAAGGCCAAATTTAAGAATTATTGGGATTCGGGAAGGCACAGAGAAACAAACCAAAGGAATGAACAACCTATTCAATGAAATAATATCAGAAAATTTCCCAAGTCTGAAGAATATAATGGAAAATCAAGTACAAAAGGCTTATAGGACTCCAAATATGCAAAACTACAATAGACCCAAACCAAGGCACATTATAATGAAAATACCTAACATACAAAATAAAGACAGAATTTCAAAGGCTGCGAGAGAAAAGAATCAAATTACATTCGGGGGAAACCAATACGGATATCAGCAGATTTTTCAATCAACCCTAAAAGCTAGAAGGGCCTGGAACAACATTTTTCAAGCTCTGAAAGAAAACGGATTCCAACCAAGAATCTTATACCCAGCAAAACTTACCTTCAGATTTGATGATGAAATAAAATCCTTCCATGATAAACAAAAGCTAAAAGAATTTACAAAAAGAAAGCCAGCATTACAGAACATTCTCAGCAAAATATTCCATGAGGAAGAGATGAAAAATAATGATGGAAATCAGCAAAGGGAGGAACTATCCTAAAGGAAAAGCCAAATAAAGGAGAAACCAAGTCGTGTCAAAAAACAAAAATGAGCCAAATGACTGGGAATAAAAATCATATCTCAATAATAACACTGAATGTTAATGGCCTGAACTCATCAATCAAAAGACATAGACTGGTATATTGGTTTAAAAAGAAAGATCCAACAATATGCTGCCTGAAAGAGACTCATCTCATAGAAAGAGATACCCACAGACTAAAGGTGAAAGGATGGGAAAAAACATACCATGCACTTAGACTCAGCAAAAAAGCTGGATTATCCATCCTCATATCAGACAATGTGGACTTCAAGCCAAAGTTAGAAGGGATAAAGAAGGACGTTTCATACTGCTTCAGGGAAGCATAAATCAGCAAGACATAACAATCATAAATATATATGCCCCAAACAGTGGCTCATCCATGTACGTCAAACAAATCCTTCTCAATTCCAGAAATCGAATAGACCACAACACAATAATACTAGGTGATTTTAACTCACCTCTATCACCACTGGACAGATCTGTCAAACAAAAACTGAACAAAGAAACCATAGATCTCAACAACACAATCAATAATTTAGATTTAACGGTCATATATAGAATATACCATCCAACGAAGAGCGAATACACTTTCTTCTCAGCAGCACATGGATCCTTCTCTAAAATAGACAGTATTTTATGCCACAAAGCTACTGTTAGCAAATACAAGAAGATAGAGATACTACCTTCCTTGTATTCTATCAGATCATAATGTACTAAAATTAGAAATAAATGACAAAATTAAAAACAGAAACTACTCCAGAATCTGGAGATTATATAATACTATTGTATGATGAACGGATAACAGAAGACATCAGGAGAGAAATAAAATTCGTAGAGGTAAACAAGAACAAAGATACATTATATCAAAATCTCTGGGACACTATGAAAGCAGTTCTTAGAGGAAAATTTATTTCATGGAGTGCATTCAATAAAAGAAGAAAAAATCAACAAATAAATGACCTAATGCCAAAAGTAGTAGAGGACAGGAAATAGTTAAAATCAGAGCTGAAATCAACGAAATTGAAACAAAAGAAACATTCGAAAAAACTGACAAAATAAATAGTTGGTTCTTGAAAAAATAAACAATATTGATAAACCCTTAGCCACACTAACAAAGAGAAGGAGAAAGAAAACTCAAATTACTAAAATTTGGAATGAAATATCACAACAGACACAAGTGAAATACAAAACATAATTAAAAGTTATTTTGAAAATCTACACTCCAACAAATGAGAAAATATCGAATATATCAATAGGTTCTAGAGATATATGAATTACCTAAACTGAACCAGGAGGACAATTTAAATAGATCAATTTCAAGTAATGAAATAGAAGAAGTTATCAAAAGCCTACAAACAAAGAAAAGTCCAGGACCAGATGGGTTCTCAACCAAATTCTATAAAACCTTTAAAGAAGAGCTTATTCCAATACTCCTCAAAGTATTCCATGAAATAGAAGAGGAGGGAACCCTCCCAAACTCATTCTATGAAGCCAATATCACCCTAATACCTAAACCACACAGAGACACCTCAAGGAAAGAAAATTTCAGACCAATATCCTTAACATTTATGCAAAAATTCTCAACATATAAGCAAATCGCATACAAAAATATATTAAAAAGATAGTGCAGCATGATCAAGTGGGTTTTATCCCAGGGATTCTTGTTGGTTCAACATCTGGAAATCAATAAATGTCATTCACCATATCAACAGACTTAAAGTCAAGAATCACATGATTATTTCAATAGATGCAGAAAAAGCATTTGATAAAATACAGCATCCCTTCATGCTCAAAACACTAGAAAAAATAGGGATAGTGGGAACATTCCTTAACATTGTAAAGGCCATCTATGCTAAGCCCATGGACAATATCATTCTAAATGTTGAAACACTGAAAGCATTCCCCCTAAAAACCGGAACAAGGCAGGGATGCCCTCTTTCACCACTTCTATTCAACATCGTTCTTAAGACTCTAGCCAGAGCAATTAGACAGACCAAAGAAATTAAAGGGATAGGAATAGGAAAAGAAGAACTCAAACTATCCCTATTTGCTGATGACACGATTATATATCTAGAGGAACCAGGAAATTCCACCAGAAAACTTTTAGAACTCATAAGTGAATTCAGTAAAGTAGCAGGATATAAGATCAATGGTCATAAATCTAATGCATTTTTATACATAAGTGATGAATCTTCAGAAAGAGAAGTTAGGAAAACTACCCCATTCACAATAGCCTTGAAAAAAATAAAATACTTAGGAATCAATCTAACAAAAGATGTGAAAGACCTCTACAACAAGAACTACAGAACACTAAAGAGAGAAATTAAAGAAAACCTTAGAAGATGGAAAGATCTCCCATGTTCTTGGATAGGAAGAATTAATATTGTCAAGATGGCCATACTACCAAAAGTGCTATACAGATTCAATGCAATTCCAATTAAAATCCCAATGACGTACCTTACAGAAATAGAGCAAGCAATTATGAAATTCACATGGAAGAATAAGAAACCCAGAATAGCTAAAGCAATCCTTAGCAGGAAGAGTGAAGCAGGGGGTATCGCAATACCAGAACTTCAACTATACTACAAAGCAATAGTAACAAAAACGGCATGGTATTGGTACCAAAATAGACAGGTGGATCCATGGTACAGAATAGAGGACACGGACACAAACCAAATAAATACAACTTTCTAATACTAGACAAAGGTGCCAACAATATGCAATGGAGAAAAGATAGCCTCTTCAACAAATGGTGCTGGGAAAACTGGAAATCCATATGCAACAGAATGAAACAAAACACCTATCTCTCACCCTGCACAAAACTCAACTCAAAATGGGTCAAGGAACTCAAAATCAGACCAGAGACCCTGCGTCTTATAGAAGAAAAAGTAGGTCCAAATCTTCAACTTGTTGGCTTAGGATCAGACTTCCTTAACAGGACTCCCATAGCACAAGAAATAAAAGCAAGAATCAATAACTGGGACAGATTCAAACTAAAAAGCTTTCTCTCAGCAAAGGAAACTATCAGCAATATGAAGAGAGAGCCTACAGAGTGGGAGAAAATCTTTGCTACTCATACTTCAGATAGAGCACTAATTTCCAGAATCTATAAAGAACTCAAAAAACTACACCAAGAATACAAATAATCCAATCAATAAATGGGCTAAGGAAATGAACAGATACTTCACAGAAGAAGATGTACAAGCAATCAACATATATACGAAAAAATGTTCAACATCTTTAGTAATAAGAGAAATGCAAATCGAAACTACACTAAGATTCCATCTCACCCCAATTAGAATGGCGATTGTCAAGAATACAAGCAACGATAGGTGTTGGAGAGGATGTGGGGGAAAAGGTACACTCATACATTGCGGTGGGGCTGCAAATTAGTGCAGCCACTCTGGAAAGCAGTGTGAAGATTCCTTAGAATACTTGGAATGGAACCACCATTTGACCCAGCTATCTCTCTCCTCAGCCTATACCCAAAGGACTTAAAATCAGAGTACTACAGAGATGCAGCCACATCAATGTTCATAGATGCTCAATTCACAATAGCCAGATTGTGGAACCAACCTAGATGCCCTTCAATTGATGAATGGATAAAGAAACTGGTATATATATACAATGGACTATTACTCGGCCATAAAGAATGATAAAATTATGGCATTTGCAGGCAAATGGATGAAATTGGAAAAAATCATGCTAAGTGAGATAAGCCAATCTCAAAAAACCAAAGGACAAACGATCTCACTGATAAGTGGATGATGACACATAGTGGGGGATGGGAGAGAGGCAAGAATGGAGGAAGGAGGGACTGTGTAGAGGGAAAAGAGGGGTGGGAGGGGTGGGGAGGAAAAAAAAAACAGAATGAATCAAACACTATTACCCTATGTGAATGTATGATTGCACAAATGGTATGCCTTTACTTCATGTACAAACTGAGAAATAATATGTATCCCATTTGTGTACAATAAAAATAAATTTTAAAAAAAACATGACATGAGAAAAAAAACTTACCCAAACACACTTATAAACAATATGCAAAAGAGAAAATTTTGTCTCTATAAAATAAGAATAGAAAACAATATGAGGGTATAATCTGATCTTTTATACTTAAGGGTAAAGAGCAGATTCTAAGATCTTTCAGAGAATAAAAACTAGTCATATGAAAGGATTAGCAATTAGAACTCCTCCAGGTTTTCCAGTCACCATTTAAGAAGCTAGAAAATAGACTAAGACAATCGGATTGATGGTTTTAAAGTCTTGGGGAGCAAGGTACACACCAGATTTCTATATGCAACCAAACTATCAATTGAGGGTGAAGGTTAAAAAGGAAAATTTGTAGATAGGAAAGTTTTCAGATAATTTACTTCTCAAGAATGCTTTTCAGGAAATTAATGCAAGATATGCAACACAAAAGTGAAGATACAACCCAAGGAGTGAGACATGGGACCCAGAAAACAGGGTCTCTACCTAACTGAGTACAGAATTTCCAGACCAGTGGAAAAGAAAAAATATATATCAGTTTGAATGTTATGTAGCAGTCCAGTTTCAAAAGGGGAACAGAACTCCAGGAGAAAAAGATGGCACTGAGGGAGCGGGGTTGTTTTTAATCTATGGAGTGGAGATTTACAGTTCCAACACAAGGCTTGGTATGAATTATTGATAGGTACATTTAAAACTCAGGGGGGCAATGTCAGTTGTTAATTTCAGTCAAAACAGAGTTTAATCATCACAGGAACTGTATGACTCAGCTCTGAGTAATAAGGCTGATGGTGAATAAGAACTGACCAGAAGGGTGGTACAACTATATATGTAACAAGGAAGGATGTGTGTGGTGGAAGGTTAAGGGTAAGACGCTCTCCCTTGCATAGTGGGTTTTCCATAGACCCTAAGTAGTAAGAGTCATTTTTCAATAAGTGCTTAGACTGAAAAATAAAGACATCAAAAGATATCTGATATTGATATCAAGAGATATCAATTGAAACATGTTATTTAGAACTCAGGAAATAAATTTCCAAAGATATACCATTTCCAAAATATTTCATACTGATTGCTTCAAAGGAGTCAATCCTGAGAACTGAGGAAAATATGGAGAATGAAAATCTATTGATTGCATTATGTAAACCTTGTAGAACTCTTGCCTCTCAGCTATGCGTATGTATCAATTTAAAAAAAAAATAAAATTTAATTTTTAAAAAGCAAAAATATATACATATTATTATACCGAAGTTTTGGAGTCTTGTGTGTATCTCGTTTGAATGCAGCTCCATGCTTTGGCCCCTTGAGTCCCAGTGTCATTCAGTTTATGAGCATTCTCCATACTCCAGGTGCCAGCTTTACTGGATCCTTGCAAGGACCATATGAGGAAGTTCATTGCATTTATCTCCTCAGATAAGGAAACAAAGAATCTGAAATAGAAACTGAGGAATAATATCCCTTCATTCCTTGAAACTAAGGGTAGTTCCATGTTTCAGTCAGCTTTTTCGCCCTTGTGACCAAAAGAACTGACAAGAACACCATAGAGCAGGAAATGTTTATCTGGTCTTAGTTCATAGATGGCCAATTCCATCACTCTGGACCCAACATGAGGCAGAGCATCATGATAGAAGGGAGTGGAGGAGAGCAATTCAGGACTTGACAACCAAGAAGCAGAGAGAGAGTTCTCCTTTCCAAAGACAAAATATATACCCCAAAGACACACCCCCAATTACCCACCTCCTGCAACTACACCCTATAGCTACCACTCAGTTAATACAGTCAAGGGAATTAATACATTGATTAGATTAAGGTTCTCATAAACCAATGATTTCACCTTCAAACTTTTCTGCACTGTCTCACACATGAGATTTTGGGGGACACCTCATATCTAAACTATGATATTCTGTGACACAGGGGCAAGAAGATATAACTTTAATTCTGCAGGCAGCTCATCTTCCTGCCAGGAACATGAGCTTGCAGCATTCTCTGGAGCAAGGAACATAGACAATAAGCCTAGAAAAACCCTGGATCGCTGATCTTCTCAGTGAACCACTAAGCCACACGGGACAATCTACCTCCAGATTTCTTGTTAAGTGAGGAAAATAAAAGTGTTTCAAAATATGTAAGCCACTCTAGTAAGATTAACTATTGCACACACCTGAACACAAGTCAGCTAATACAGGTTTCAGAGCCTCTTCTTCCCAGATCCTGCTGCTTCTCAGATGCCAATTAAAGCTATCAGAAAAGCAGAGGATAGCTCCCAGGACAGATTCTCCCTTCTCAATGTTCTTATATTTCTCTCTGAAGGTGTACAGAGTGGGAGTCTCCAGAGAAAGTGTTGATGGATTGCAATGTCACAGAAGCAACCTACTTCCTGAAATATGAGTCATAATTTCTCTGGCTTGGTGGGTTAATCAATAGAACCTTTCCTTTTGAAGCCTGTTGATGGAATTGCCTAAGATGGCAGAATTGCCTGAGGACGGTAGGAGCCCAAAGCAAGGCAGAAATTACACTAGACTTATTTGAGTGTTTTTGATAGTTTTAAGTCAACTTATTTCATTGTATATAACAAAAATAATGGTATCTTATAGACCAAATGTTGGAATTCCCCCAAAATTCATATGTTGAAACCTAATGCCTAATGTGATGGTATTTGAAGGTGGGGTTATTGGGAAGATGTGATTAGGTCAACTTGGGGACCTCTTATGAATGGCTTACTTCCCTTTTCAGAGGGACTTCAGAGAGTTCCCTCACTCCTTCCATAATGTGAAAGGATATAGTAAAAAGATACTCATCTATAAACCAGTAAGCAGGCCCTTGCCAGACACCACATATGCCAGTATTTTGACTTTTAGATTTCCCAGACTCCAAAACTATGAAAAATAAATAAATTTCTATTATTTATAAACCACCTAGTCTATGGTATTTTGTTACAGTAGCTCAAACAGACCAAGGCATAATATTAGAGGGTAAAAAAATTACATACTCCTTGTTGCACTACATCTACCCACATTTTTTAGTTTTAAGTAGAGTCCATATGCTCAAGTATTCTTTATACAACTATAATTATATATATGCAATTCTCTTTCCCTTTCATTTAACATTATCACAACAAATCATAATTTTTTCCATGCACAGTCTCCATCATATTCACTTTAATAACTTTTAATAAAAACTTACTGTTAAAGGAACTAATGTGAAAGCTATAGATTGAATAATATTTCATCAAGAAGCTTATCATGCCAGGCATGGTGGCACATGCCTGTAATACCAGCAGCTTGGGAGGCTGAGGCAAGAGGATTGCAAGTTCAAAGGGATCCTCAGCAACTTAGCAAGACCCTATCTCAAAAATTTTTTTAAAATGACCCAAGAATGTGGCTCAGTGGTTAAATGCACCCAGGTTCAATCCCTAGTACACCCACCCCCCCCAAAAAAAGGAAGCTGTATCGTGTTTTACTTGACCATTCCACTGAAAATGGGAATTTAGTTCATTTCCAATTTTTTCCTCTCATGTAAAATGTTTTACTGATAATCTTCATAAGTGCATCTTTTCTGCATCTGATAACTATTTCTGAATTTGTAATTATATGTCTGGACCGTGAATATGGATAGCTTATGGCTCAGAAGATGTTGTGTGGTAAAAATTTTCATTGGGGAACTCAGTACCTGTGCCAGAGTTAACCTCTTCAGGTAAGTGTCTTCTCGATCAAAATCTCCAAAGGCTGCCTCTGATCAGAAGACCCCTAACTGCATGTCTGTGCTCTAGTAGCAAAGAGGATGGAAGGAGGCATGTCTACTTTCTAACTTGACACAAAAAGATGTAAGGAGAAATTTCCCAAATATAGAACTTTGTTTAAAAAAAAAAATTAGGAATCCAGAGCTCATGCTATCTTTTTACACAAGTGAGTACTCTGAGCCATTTTCCCCAGTTGACCCTACAGAATCATTCCAGATCATATGACTTTACTGAAGCTATTCTTTTTCAGGTCACAATATTAGCTTTTCATTGCTATGACCAAAATACTTAACAAGAATAATTTAGAGGAGGAAAAGTTTGTTTGGGGCTCATGGTTTCGGAGGTCTCAGTTCACAGTTAGCCATTCCCATCATTCTGGGCCTGAGGTGAGGCAAAACATCATAGCAGAAGGGCATGGTGGAAGAAAGCTGCTCAGCTCATGGTAGCTGGGAAGCAAAGAGAGCAAGGAGCCAGGGACAAGACGTAATGCCTAAAGGCATGTGCCCAGTGACATACTTCCTTCAGCTACCCCTACCTGTCTACAGTTACCACCCAGTACAATTTCAAATTGTTTAATCCATCAAGTGGATTAATTCACTGATTCGATTACAGCTCCAATAATCTAATCATTTCATCTCCGAACATTTCGGCATTGTCTAACATGAGTTTTGCAGGGACACCTCATGTCCAAACCATAGCAGATACATTTGACCTTGTAGTTCCCAAAACTTCTGGCTACTCTTTAGCCCTTATCTTGCCAAGTTGACTTACTTTATTTTGGTAATTCTTCCTTTTCCTTGAAATTTTTAATGTTTCAGATTCCATGACATTATATTTTAGGAGTTCTCTGTTTTCTTCAGACAATTCTTTGCTTTCTCTTTTTTGGTCTCCCTCAAACATTAGTGTTCCTTGAGGTTTTACATATAACCCTCATCTCCTCCCAACTTTAGATTATTTCCTCAAGCAATATCTATCTCCCTCATGGATTTAACTACCTTGAGTTGTCAGACTTTGGTTAGGAGAAAAGAAATCATTTTATATATGCCAAATATAAGGGGTTAAATATAGGGAACAACAAACCTTGAGACTGCTAAAGGTAGAGAAAGTCAGAAAAGCCACCACTGATGTCCTCAGGGGCCATTTTGACTGTTTTGACTTAAGTGGGAAGTTCTCACAAGGTCAAATGGAAGCTGCCTTGAACCTGACATCTGCCCATGCATCTGCCTGCAATTGGATCTGGAAGATAATGGCCTCTTCTTTCTTGCCTTCCAAATCTCTAGTAAGTCTGCATATCTGAGTACTAAACTTTCCAGAGCAAGAGAGAAAGCACATGGTCACAAAATCCCCAGGAAATTTGATGTTTGCTGTTATTGGACTTCTTTAGGTAACATGTTCATCTCTAAACTAGTTCAAACTCTCTAAGGAGCGTGTGACCTAGTCTCTCAATCAGTACACTCTCTCCTCCAAAACCCAATGTAATTGGCTTGGCCTAAGTCATGGCTCTACCCCTGGAGGACTACAGGTGAAACCGGCTTCCACAGGACCACACAGACCTCTGTTGAAATCAAAAGCACAAAAAGCCCTATTGAAAACTCTTGGAAAAGAAAAGAAAGGAATCCTTAGGTGTACACTGTCCATCTTTATTTCTGTTGCCTGTTTTCTCCCGTAAAGCCACAATAGTGTCATCATAATTAGAAACCCTCTAAGCCATTTTCCACATTATAGCCAAATTCACTTATGAAGTGTGTTAATCTGCCCAATTCACACTCGGTTGAAAACCACTACTGGCTATCCTTCACCCTATTCTATATAGTCTCTGCCACTCAGTCCCTTTTACCTCAAGCTCATCTCTTTCTAATTTTTGCCACTCAATTTATGCTCCAGTCACATCCAATCACTATATGCTGGGCCCAACATGAGTGGGTGTGCTCCACCAATGGAGACGGAGTAAGTTAAATGAATGAATAAACGAGAGATGATTTGTTTTCATTCTAAAGCAAAACTAAGGTAGTCTCTGGTTCTTCTGTATCCCATTTCCCTCCCCATACCGTGGCTCACCACACATTGGGTGTTCAAAGATGCTTGTTAACTAACGAAATTAGCACATTCATTTTACCACCCAAGAAAGAGCTCCAGTGAATTTTGATTCCTAGCAATTCGAAAAGATTTTTCTGGGTGTTATAATTATTGGCCCGTTGTAGGATAAGGAGTGGGTGAAAGAATTCATTAGCTCATTAAAATACAATGAAAGGAACATAATTAAAACATTTAGGCAATTTCTGGATCACAGGAAATGAATAATCAGAGGTGCAAAACAAACCCTCAGCCAGTAGGTTGGCTACAGTACTCCTGCACTTCCTGCTTTCTCAGAACACTGACAACTGGATGGTTTAAACCCCTCTCTTCTACCCTCTCCTCACAAGAGAATTTGCTTCCATGAGTTCTATTCTTAGCACAGAGAATGAAAGTAGGGATAGGATAAATCATGGCAGGGAAGTGCTCTGGAAAGTCCAAGAGAGGAAATGGAATTCCCCTTCCCTGTTCTTGCTTCCAGTAGTTGGTTTTGGGTCCAATAGCCATACCTGCCACTATGTTCAGTGCATAACACACGTCTCATTCAATTCCCCCAAGTTAGGTAGATATAATTACCCTGCTTTCATGGATGGAGCTGCAGTTTAGTAGTGTGTCTAAGGTCACACAGCCAGTTAACAGTTCAGACTAAAAATAAGTGATTCCAATTAGGCTCTCAAAAGTCCCTGCTTTTCATCATTTTGCAAACCTGCATAGTCAAAGGATTCTCCCTGTCCCCCAACCCAGAACTGGAATGGAAAAATTCAGCTTCCCTACCCATTCCCATGCTCAGACACAGCACCCTGCTTGGTATGCTTGATGGATGTAGCTGATACAGGGGCATTCCTGTTCTCCCTTCCCTCCTCTTTGCAACATTTTACCATTATATCTGCTACAGTCCCTTTGTTCCTTAACTCTCTTACATATCTCCTTCCCTTCCACAAGGATTACCACCTGTCCTAGGGTTCCTCCCAGTGACATATGGAATCCCTACATAGCATCAGTTGGAGATCACATGGCCAGTTAGGGTTCAACATAGGAATTAGGGACAGGGTGCAATTTAGTCTATATCATAGGTAGACATCTTTCACACTCTTCCCCTGACATGTTCCAAAGCCTACTATAGGTATATGTAGGGAAGAGAATAGGTAGAATAGATCTAAAGAGAATAGGTGGAAACCAAGGACGTAATCTGAAGATAAGTTCCATCAATCATCAAAAAGGCCAGAGTCAATACTGCAGCTGCCTGAATTTCTGCCTGAAGGCTTAGGGAAAAATTGCATTTGAAGAAATAATAGAGATAATATCATAGATGTTCAGTGAAGAGAGACATGCAGAAATGGCAGAAAGAAAAATCTATCAAAGTGAAAAGTGAGTAAGGCTCTATTCTGCCAGCAGCACTGAATAAAAGCAAACTTGCAGAGTAAACTCCTGCACTCCAGGAAGGAGACCTTCAGCTCAGTCAGCTCAGGGAGCTCCTGTGCCTCTTGCTACTCCACTCTGTGTCCCCATTCCCACTACACAGAGCCCTTGATTGCTCAGTGACTCCTCACAAAAAGGGCAAGGAAAGGAGAGAGAGGATGAGAGAAATGTTGAAACCTAAGTCTTTCATGATGGTCCGGGCATGAACCTAAATGTACATTTCACTACTTTCTAGCAAAAATACAAAAGCTAGAGGAAAACGGTTTCCTTCTTGGTGCCCCTCAGATCTTCTGCTTAGTGGAGTCCAGGAATGGATTCATACTGGGCCTCTGATCCAGTTGAGCCTCTCTGGGGCTCCAATAGCCATGGTACAAAGTGTCTGTTTCCCTAGGAATCATTTGACTGTTTGGCATCCTGGCTTATGGGCCTTCTTCCACTCCTTTTTTGGTAATGTAGTGCCCTGGGAAGATTGGCCCCAACCAAAGTTCTTTTTTCTTTGACTTTTAAATGAGGGGTACATACATATAATAAAAGAATTCACATATCCTTCCAAATCTTCCTAAATGCTCTCCCTGGAAATAACCACAGCAACTATGCATATATGCATATATACAGAGAAGTTTTATACTTTGTTATCAAAACAAATGACTACATATTATTCACAATGATACAGCAATCTGTGCCCATTGCCAATGGTTGCACGTAGACATGTAACCATCTATTTCAGAGTTGCTGCAATCTGTTTTCCTACTATAAGCAGATACCACCAGGGTGAATTACAGTAAGGGTAGAGCTATCAATTAATTTAACATTTTCAAAGTGCCATCCTCAATGTATGATGAGGTTACACCCTGAAAAAAACATCATAAATCGAAATATTATAAATCAGCAATGCACTCAATATACCAAAACTATCAAATATTGTGGCTTAGCAACACAGACACTGTACAATATTGTTTATGTTCCTGATCACATGGCTGATTGGGAGCTATAGCTTGCTGCCACTGTCCAGTATCAAAAGAGTACCATATATATATATTATTGTCCCAGAAAAGGATCAAAATTCAAAATAAATTTTCTATAGAATGCATATCACTTTGACACCATCATGAAATTCAAATATTTTGAGTCAAGCTATCAGATTGGTGCCCATTTGTATGCTCTCATTGTTGTTTTTTTTTTTTTTTTTTTTAATTAGTGGGATCCATTTTGTTTTAATTTCCAGAGAGAGTTCTTCACAAAAATGAATGAACTTACTCTGCCAGCTCTTATATTGTGATACTTAATCATGGTAGAATCCTGGTGGGAACAGCTTACCATGAATCCTTTTAATTCAAGTCATGTAGATGAATTGAGCAGTTTATAAATGATAATTTTCTTATTTGTTGTGTAAATGGACAAATGAGAAAGTGGTACCAACTTCCCACATTCAACATAACCCTACCCCAATTTCAGGAAAGGGTACCTATGTAGCCATAGTATCTCCTCAGGATAGATGTGGCTGCTGCTGATAAATGCATCCCTGAAACTTGACTCAGCGTCTGTGAAAGAGTTCCACTTAAGAAAGGGAGTCAGAGGAATAGGATGGGGACTTGGGGCACTAAGAAAACAAAATGCCTGAGCTCTGGCATGTATCCTGTCCTTTAGAGTTCAGCTCTAAGGCCTGTGCACAGGATAAAAATTGCATATAGCAAAATTATCCTTGGGAAGGGACTCCCTTTTTTTTTTTAACCTTCAAATTATGTAGAACTTTATTGGCAAAGTATCATGGAGAAAGTTTTCAGGTGGAAGGACAGAGTAGACAAAAGCTTGGGGGAGAAATTATGTGTGTATACCACTCACTCCAAGTTTTTAAAAAAACTAACCTTTACATACACTCCTAACCTAAAAAAAAAACTAACCTGTGTCATACACTCCATTTAGGGCATTTAACAAGGCAGTCCAACTTCCAATCCCCACTCTACTAGTTGCTGGGTTACTGAACTTCTCTGAGTCTCAAATGTTTGTAAAATGAAGATAAATAATACCTGTATTTTGGGGTCATTGTAAGAGTTAAATCAAATGAGAAAATATTATCAACTGCTTAGCCTAGTGCCTGTTTGTTATTGTTATTGTTGTTATTGTTGTTTTGTTTTTTGTACCTGCAATTGAACCCAAAGGTACTTAATTACCGAGTCACGTCCCCAGCCCTTTTTTATATTTTATTAGAGACAGGGCTCACTGAGTTGCTTAGGGCCTCACTAAGTTGCTAAGACTGGCTTTGAACTCTCTATTCTCCTTCCTCAACCTTCTGAGTCCCTGGGATTATAAGTGTGCACCACCATACTTGGCTAGTGCCTGGTTTTGAAGCTCTCCTTAAACAGTTTATTGTTGTTTTTGAATTTTTATTGTTACACACAAAATGTGTTGTGTTGTTACCTCCATATTGCCAATGAGAAAGCTGAGGTTCCAAAATCACAGATTAATGTCTATAACATATGCATCATTTTCAAGTACACCAGGCTTCTAAGAGAGTTCTCTAGGATGTAGAGGTGTGACTAAAGAATTGGAAGATGCTGGAATGACAAAGTAGGAGTTTTGTTGTATGGAAATACATTGGGAAGCTACTGTTTGATCTTTTTTATTTATTTATTTATTTTTATTTTTATAGACTGCATTTTGATTCATTGTACACAAATGGAGTACATCTTTTCATTTCACTGGTTGTGCGCGATATAGACTCATACCATTCATACCCCCTTTTGATATATAAGCTCTTAGAAAAGAACAAATCACTGCAGTTCTGCAGTTGAGGTCCAGTGGAAAAGGTTGGTTTGTGTTTGGAGACCTTGCTGTGCAAGGAATTCGAGTCACAGATCACTAGAATCACCTCCCCACAGTGACATGCTCATGCTATGGGGCACTTGGGAAATGAAAGAAAAGCAGATGTACACCTCCCAGCCATTCCTTCTCCTAGGCAGACCCTCACTGAGTGCAGTGGACAGCAAAATCACCAGCACCACGAAATTACTTTTCTCCTGTGTTTCACTTCCACCCTCTTTCATTTTATGTGCTGAGCTAGTTGAATATCTAAAGGTTATAAGCTTAAAATAGGTGACTGCATTCCGTCACAACCAACAACCCCGACTTGTGAATATATCTCAGACATGTTACAGCACTCTCCTTCTTCCCCACATAATAATGTGCTCATTGGACCCTCCACAGATCTCTCTCCCTTCAGATTACAATATGAGGGACAGTGACTAGTTTTCACTGACTTTTAATCACCAACTGTTAGAAGTGGAGATCTAATTATTACTGACCAAACAACTGTATCTTCCTTCATGATAAGTTGACTAATTCTAAGAATCAATATTGCCATGACTATGACCAGGTCATGTTAACCAGTACACAGTTGTTTCTACTTTATCTCACATTTCTAATTAATATAAACTTAGTACATGTTTTACTCCTTATTTCTCAAGATGAAATCATCTTTGAATAATATTCTGGAGGAAAATTACCATACATTGGTACCTGCTTTCATTTTTTCCACTCCCAATGTAAGGTAACCACAAATAGAATTTTAATAATTCTCCTACACAAATACAAGAGGAATATTCTGAGTCATGGGGATGCAATAACAAAAGAAAAAACTCATTTGCAAAGTACATTTTATTTTAAGCTAGACCTGATGACCATCAGTAAATCTCATTTGGCCTAACAACCAAAAGCCTAATACAAGCTGTGGTCTGTGACAGCATTTCTCCAAGTTTATTCTTTGGAATACTATTCTACAGCATTGTGATAGGTATTAGACCATGTAACTTTGGCAAACATTTTTGGTTTTGAAGAGTTTTATTGACTACAGGATTCCCTAAGCCCATATGATAATATTTATGGTACTTCTCCAAGACCAAAAGATACCATATGCTACTTGCCAAAAGTATGTGACTACATAACCCTTTCCACAGAACATCTCATGAAACTAGTGTTCCATGGAGAATTCACTGAAAAATGCTACTCTATCCAATATATTTTGGATGATCCAAGATAGGAATGTTCCAAGGATAATGGAACCGTTCAAAAGTACAATTATCAACAACTCCTAACTTTCCCAAGGCTTTTTTGCAGAATTGGGCAGTAAATGTTTGCGGGAGTTCTAGATTCCACATCCAATAGGACTGGTTTATGAAGACATCTTTCCAGTAGAAAGAGAAGATATTATAAATCAAAGTTCAAACGCCAAAAAGGGTCCTGGGAAAGGAAAGTGGAAGAAACAAAATTAGAAATGGAATAGGAGTGAAAAGTGAAAAATAAAGGCAGGATAAAGTACCAACAGGAAAAGTAGAACGACTCCACAATTAATTACACATATCCTCTAAACATCCACCAGATACTCCTTAGAGGGTAGATTGATTTCTTTGCTGGGCTAAGAACCTTTTATCGAGGACAATATTGTCCTGTGTAGAGCTCCAGCCAGCCTCCTCTCTATTTCTATGTGCCTCCTCCTCACCTCAGCTTGAATCCAGCTTCACCCAATGGTAGATCTTCCTAAAATTGTACCATGTCCCAGCCTCTTACAATCCAAATCTCAAAGCCAAACTATATCCACATGCCCAACCTACAATACATATTTTTTTCTAAGATGCAAGATCAATGTGCCACAGATTAAAATTATGAACCAAGTCCCCTTTTTCCAGTCCGAACGAGTAAAGTACCAGGAACAAATATCCATTACCTATGTCCTTCTCATACTGATGAACCTCAAATCACCCTCAAACCCCAGTTCCTGCCATTGACTCAGCCAAAGTTCTCGTCTTGACCCTTATAGTCAAGTTCCAACTCATTACCCTGGCAGTAATTACCCCCATATTCCCTGGGCTAGAACTTTGACCTTGAATCCTCAACCTCTAGATGGATCTCCTGAATAGGTATCATCTACTTAGAAACAATTTAGAGAATAGTCTACCTTGAATGGATTATTCCCATGCAATACCCATCTAGTGGAATTTGACTATTTTATCTTGGACATGACTTCCCATCATGGTTCTCTCATTTTTAACTGCATCCCAGTTAAGTCAACTCCCTTTCACTTGAGTCAGATTCCCCAGGGTTCAAAAGCTTTCTGCTCTCTTCTTCTCTGATATTGTTTTCCAAAAGGAATTGTTTCTGTCCTAAGATGACAAAAGTTTTCATTAATTCATTGGCATCACTTTCATATTGGGACTCTCAATCATTCTTCCAGGATATTGTGGTATTACTATTCTCTGTTCCAGGTCTACACCAGAGGTTTCGTATGGTATGAATGTTGATGTCCCTCCAAAATTTATAAGTTAGAATCTAATACATAATGTGATAACATTAAGAGGTGGAGCCTTTGAGAAGTGAGTAAGTCACAAGGACTCCGCCCCCATGAATAGGGGCCCTTATAAAAGAGGCTCAAGGAAGCTCTCTTGTGCCCTTCTCTGTAGGGGACACAGCATTTGCCCCTTCTGCCATGTGAGGACACGGTCAACAAGTGCCATCTTTGAAGCAGTGAGTGAGCCCTCACCAGACACTGAACCTGATAGCACACTGATCTTAGACTTCCCAGCTCCAGAACTATGAACCATCTATTTCTGTTGTTTTTAAATTACCCAGTCTAGGACATTTTGTTATAACAGCCTGAACAGACTAAGACATTTGCCAACATACCCTGTATCTTCATATCTAAGATCAATATCTTCAGTTTCAGCATTTGCAATTACTTAGCAGAGTTTTCCTGGAAGATCTGAGCCTCAGTGTTATTGTCTGGTCACCACCACCTAATTTACACTAACAAAAGAATGCATCACATCCTTTGATCTCTTCTAGCTTCTGAATTCTACAAAAAAATACCCAGAATCAATAATACATCTCATAGCTCATTAAAATCCTTCCATTATAGGAAATAAATCTAACATTGACATACTACTGTTTTGACACTTATCTGAGATAAGATATTTGACTTTTCTGAGTCTTTTTCTTTTCCTACTAAATGGAGACACTTTCAAAAAGTTCCACTAACTTTTTGAAAGAGTCCATCAGATAAGGCATATGTAGTATTTACCATTATTGTTTTGCACGTGGCTAATATTTCTTTAGTTCTTCCCATGGAGATCTGCAACTTTACATTTATGATTTCACAATTTGGAGACATCATTTAAACTTCAAAGGCAAATAAAGTAAAAATTAAAATAAAGAAAGGTCCCTGTGTCTCTGTTCTACAAATCCAAATTTAAAGATCATTTTCTATATCACCTATTCTATTATTCTCCTAGTTTTTCCTTATTCCTAGATTTCCTTTCTGCAAAACAAGAACAAGAAAAGCCAAAAACAAAAACTCAAACCAGAAAATGAGATACATTAGTAATACACCATGAATTGAAAGGAAGAGAGGATTAAAGTCCGGTGAAGACAGTATACAGAAGTTTGCTACAAATCAGCAATTAAGATGGCTCAAAGAAGTCCCTGGCCAGATTAAAGGAAAATGCAGTTAAAAATTGGAAAATATGAGTCACAGGTATAATAATGTTCTCTAAACATTTTGGCCATGATGGAACTAGAGAAGTAAACCATTTAGGAGAAATTACGGAGTTGTAATGCTGCATTGGAGTATGAAATTAATATCAATATATTCCTGCTATTTTTCAAGGACAGCTTGTTCCCAAAGTCAGTTAAAGGACTACTGCCATAGCAATCAAAATTTAGTATCCATCTCCTTTTTAAAAATCCATTTGCCCATATGGATTTTCCCACCCCCTTCCACATCACACCTAAGAATAAATCCTGGAGGCAAAGAGATGACTAGGCACCCTGTGTCTCACAGCTGCTCAGTGCTCAACTCCCAGGATGGAGCCAGACACCACTCCAGAAAGAACAGACTGAAGGCACTGGGCTTCAGCATCATTATCCCTGCAGCTGTTGCCCAGCAAGCTGGGGCAAACAGCACACACAAGGGGGACTCCCACAACAAGTCAAAGGACCTTCTCCCCCCACCCCCTATTGTTTCAATAAACAGGTGGTATTGGGCAAAGATTTTGAAAATGAAAATGGAGCCCAGAAGAACAAATCTAGGGTCTTGCTTCCAGGGTCCAGATGTACCTTCCACCATCACTGAAGAGGTGAAAGGAATGAGTTGAAACACTTACACAATCTTTTCAACAATTGTTACCAATTGCACACTTTATGCTTTGTTGCTCTGGGCAAAGTCTATTCACTACCTTGTGGTAAAATGGCTATGCTAACAGCTACTGTGGCCTGTGCAATTCCCCAGAGCTGGACCCAGACACTTTTTTAAATGCAGTGAAGAGAAACTCAAAACTCTCTGGAGGTTTTGTTGCTGGTTTTCTGTTCTGATGGCTGTCACCTTAATCCAAGTTCTAACAAGCCCAGACCTGGAGCTTGCCAGCTGCCCCCTAATAAGCAGGCCAGCCTCTGGGCTGCTGTGTAGAAGGCCACAATAATCACCTTCCCAACCACTGCCTTTAGGGGACCCCATGCCCCACACCCTCAGACTGCTTGGCTAACTCTTCTTACCTTCCGGCCTTCGAATCCCATTCTGTTCTTCACTTCCACAGATGTCCTTCCTGATTGTGCTCTCTTCCCCTTCCAATCTCTACGTCACTGCGCACACCACCCGCTACCTATGACAAGATTCTACCTTCCACTGACACTTCTCCATCAAACCACCATCCTTCTGCCTTTGGAATATTGCCTGGGACTCAACTTTAATCCCAAGTGAATTTCCTCTCTTCTGTACTTTACACAGGAGTCTAAAGAGCTTCAGAGTACTCCAAGGGCTCTGGGAGATCACACATTTCCTCCATGTTCCCATGGTGTACTTGAAAACACCTGCATGGGAGTAACCAGGGGAAAATGTCTAAAAATGCAAATCCTTGGATCTCGACTTCAGATCTATTGCATCAAGCATCTTCAGGGTAATAATCTCAAAAACTTACCTCTTTGAATCTTCTCATATGCATATTAAATTTGAGACCTTTATACCAGCATCTTCATTTGATAATAGTGATTTACCTTCACTAAACATGGACCATTGACCAGGTATATTATATCATGCACTTATTTAATCCTTCCAACGTTCTTATGAGGTAAATATTATGGTTTACCATTATTTCCTCCAAAATAAAGAAGGAAATGGTGTCCTCTAGGAGTTAAGAAATTTACCTAAGGTCCCACAGAAAGTGGCAAAGACAGAACTTAAACCCAGGTATGACTGAGACTCAAAGAAAAGGATATGGAGACCACAGAGCAAATGGCACATCTATACTAGTTTGAGCAGCCCTAGCGAACCATACTCAGAGGTTTACATTCCTTTGTAATTCTGTCCTACAAGAGGGGCATTAACAGGCTGGCATTCAACCAGGGAAGCAAGAGGCTGGGCACTCATTAGATCCATGTAGATATTGAGCCTGAGTCATAAAGAAAAAAGTCAAAATGTCAACGTTCCTTCAGCAACAGAACATTTTGGTCCTGTTCATTTCAAATTCTTGCCTCTACTCTCCATTTTTCTGACTGGGTAGGAAGAGCCTCAAAAGGACTAAGAAACAAAACACCATGCTGAGCCAATGAAGTGTTTCCATAAGGGTTTTCAGGCCTGGTAGAAAGTATTTTTGTGATGATGAACAGTTTCATTGCCTCTTCACTAAGGCCCCTTATTAGTAATTGCTTTTGAGAAAATTGCAGACTTGGGTTCAACTCAAGCACCACTCAGAGGTAGGAGCCAGGCCTCCCAAGTGTGATTCAGATAGTTCTAAGGAAAACAAGCCTTCTGATGACACAAAACCCCTCTGAAATTTAACACACATTGTCTCCAATAGCATTGTTTCCACCCAGGTCTTGTATCTTACAAGTGTTGTCTGATTGAAAAGCAGACAAAAGAGACGCAACTCAATTGCTGTTTCATTGAATTAATGGGTAAATCCAAAGATTCTAAATAACTGAATTAAATAATTACTTACACAAATGGTTCAAGCCAAAATGCTTAAAGATTTTAAGCATCTTGCTTATAATGCATTAACACCTAAAAACAAAGTGAAGATTAGCTGGGAAAGGATTCAGATGAGTGGGGCAGGAAGGCTTATTTTCATTTGAAGGAAAACAAAAATGAATCAGGACATCTCTATGGAGTCCTCCTTTTCCCACAAAGACTGGGAGGGCGATACACTTGCACACTTAAGTACTGCCACCACCAATGTGTAGAGTCGGGTAGGGCACTGGCATTGGCCTGGAGAAGAACTTTGGATTTGGGGAAGAGTGCCCTAATTATGGTAATTCATTTCATCTTGACATTTCAAATGTGCTGACATTTTTTTTCTTCACATTTTTAATGATTTTTTGTGGATTTACTTCCTCTGCCTACCTCTTAATATTCAGTAAGTTTTGACCTCCTGGACATTAATTTTTCCTATGCATGGGCTAGGAGTTTCTATTAGAACGTTAATTACTCCAAGCTGATAATTCCCAAATTCTTATTTTGAGACCAGACCTGTCCTCTGAGCTTCAGATCCAAAAGTCATCCAGTGCTTCATGAAGCATCCTTCCTGAACATCCCACAGGCCTTCAAAACTTATGCCTTTCTCTGTCCTTCACTTTCACTGTAAGCACCAAAGCCAGGAATCCAGGCATTATAGTAAGCCCCTCCCTTTCCTACCAGCCACACCCCCTACCCCAGGCTCATGCTATCCCTATATCTTTTTCAGATTGGTTATCTTCTCCTTCCTATCCCCTTAGCTCAACCTCAGTTCAGGGCTCACTTTGCTCTAACTAAATAATAACAACCTTCTTCCTGATCACTCTGACTCTTGTCTCACCCTGCAGACCATCCTCTGTCTGGCCCTAGCCCCCAGAGAAATCTTTCTTTTGCAACAAAAATCATTATATAAGCAATATATGCAAATAATGGGGGATTGAATCATACCCAAATACATGGACTGAGAAGTGTGGCAACTGAATTATTTTTCTAAACTATCCTTCCTGAGAAGCAAGTATAATCTCCACTCTTTCAGTTCAGCCACAAGGACCTGTGCCAGTCAAGTAAATGAGGGTGGAGGTGACAATGTGGCCGTGCAGAATCTAACCTGAAAAGGCCCTTCGAGCTTCCTATTACCTCCTTGCATCTGTCATCCCACAAGAAAAGCTATCTCCTGTCCAAGAAGGATGAGGCATGTGGAGAACACTGAGACACCAACCAATCATGGGGCTGCCCACAGATATGTGAATGAAGTCAATGCTTATTATCGAGCACCACTGAGGTTTTATGGTTGGTTATTAGCAGCAACAGAAAATTGAACTTCACCTTCTTTATCTACCTCTCCATATATTTACATACATTTGTATTGTTAACATGATCTTTGTTTCTTTTTCATTTATTTTGATATCTTTCTATTTTTGCAAAATAAAAAAATTTAAAAGTAAATGAAAGGGGGCTTCATGGCCATTATGTGTGATAATAAAAACCAGGCCTTGCTATGGGTACAGATGAAACAAACTTTATTCTCTGTCAGTTCAAGATACTTTTGTCCAAAACTAACAAAACATGGAATTGAACTGGCCTAAATGACAGGAAATATATCATCTAACAGAAGGAGTAAGAGTAAGCTGTTTCCAGGAAAAGATTGACCCACCAGTTTAACAAAGTCATAAAGGACCTAGGTGCTTTCCACCTCTTGACTCTGTCATGCTTAGGGGTGGCTTCATTTGGAAGAAAACAGCCACATTTCCAAAAATGAAGTCCAATATGGCAACCCCATAAGAAGAGATGCATCATCTTTTGCTGTGTTTTTTAAAGTGAATTTTCCCATGTTTCCCTTAGAAGACTTCCCTTCACATCTCAGGTGGTGTCTACATTCCTAAATCATCATAATGATAGCTGAACTATAATGCTCAGCTTGACCTTTGGAAAATTATTGAAGCCAGAATTAAAGACAGGCAGTTAGGATAGATAGGTGATTAGGTCGAATTGAGAAAATGGAGGCCATTTCTGATCTGGGAAGGTAGAGACAGCCCTTGGGAGATTGGAATGTCAATGTCTCCAGAACCCTTTGATCACCAAGATTACCTGCCTATACTACCCAAAAGGTTGCAGACAGAGAATTACTAATTAATGCCCCCTGGGCTGCTACCTGCCTAGATCACTCCATTTAGCCCCTCCCCCTGCCCATCTGCATCTCACCTTTTGGTCATCTCACCTGCATCTCCTGGGCCTAGTCACATAGGCAGGAAGAAGAGAAATAAGGGAGGTGGGGGAGAGAGCAGGAGAAAAAAGGAACTTCAGTCTATAAAAGATACAGGGTGCTCTCACTTCTTGGGATACAAGAATAGCAGCCATGGCCCCCTTCTCCCTCCCAGGAGAAGTCTGTGTTGCTGTCTTTAAATAAAACCTGCTGTCTATGCTGCCTTGGTGTGCTTTTCTAATGTTCAAACTTCAACATTTGAGGAAGCAGAACTCATCACCGATAACCAGTGGTATCATATTTGGAGGTCCCATGGAGATCTACACTCCATGTAGAAGGTAAGCTTCTTTCCACACACCCCACATTTGTTTGAGGTGCATCTTTCTCTTTCTTTCTGGAGGGCAAAAATAGGCACCTGTTGGCAACTTAATGAAGTTAGTGCAGCCACCATCCTTCAAGACTTAGGTGAAAGGTTTGCCAAACTAGGCAGTTTCCGATCACCTGTTCTATGCAGACCAGGCATGTTGGGCCCTGCTAACATTTCCTACTTTTCTGTTCAGGCCCAGAGAGCAACTGGCATAAGTACACAGTGTCCCTAGTCCCAATCTACCTCAAATTGTGGAAGCGGATGAAGGATTGGAAAAACTGTGGGATTCTCAGGCCCAGAATACTCTTGGGCAGTCCCCAAAGATTCCTTCTCCAGAATCCCCTCCTGACCATCCTAAGGGGCATCTAGGGTGATCAGTCGACAAATAGCCCTGAGGAAAAGCCCCAATTTATATTGGCCTCCATATGGACCATGCAACACTCCCCCACATCCATTCCCTCCTGGATACCCCATTTCCCTCCAGATCAAACATTAGCAACTCAGACTGTAGGACTAAGAGAAAGACATGAGATGATTCATAAGAAAATGCCCAGGTTCCCTTTGTTTGCATAGTTAGCCTTCACCTTTAAATAAAAACTGCTCTGTATATGCTTGCCTTGGTGTGCTTCTCTAATGTCCAAACTTCAACATTTGAGGAAGCAGAACTCGTCACCAGCAACTGGTGGTATCATTATTGTTAAGACAACTTATTATGTTGTTCCTCATAACAGTATTTAGAATTTTTCATCTTGTTATTATCATTTTAGTGTACATAGTTTAAAAATAACAAAAAGGAAAAAAAGAAAGAGACCAAAGTTAATGCCAATGAAATAATGATTATTTGGTAGAAACTAAGCATATTCCCCCCCCTTAACTTTGACTATTTGCCAAGAAACTATATGGATCCATCTTGAAACCCAGACCACTTACTATACCTTAGATTAATGGAGGAAAGAGAAATACTGGTGCAGAGAGGTGAGCAGCTGGGGGTAGAAAGAAGGAAAAATTCAGGAAATTTACAGAAGAACATAACATAAAGGACAACAGGAAATAATCATTCTTTATACCACCCAGAAAGAATTGGCACAGAAGATCCTTTGGGATTCCAGATAGACATTAAACCTTCACTTCAAAAAGAAACTAACAGCCCCTCCTTGCTCAATTAAAAAGCAAAATGATGAAAAGAAAGAGACCAACATTCAAAATAATCTACATCCCATGCCAGCATTCAGAAGTATACCTTCATTCACCTCTGCTATGCTCAGGTCTACAGGTGATATTAGTACAGCCTTAAAAAGGGAAAGCAGCTGAAATTTGGGGTGAATCAAAGACCTAGATTTAACACAGGGTCTTGCTTCTCACCAGCTATGTGACCTTGAGCAAGTCAGCTACTACCTCTGAAACTCAGCTTCCCTTTAAATAAAAATAGGGAAATTGCAACATCACAGTTAAGTTTGATTTTATAAAAATCAATAAACTAACATATGTGAAAGCTTCTTACCATAACTAGCTGGCTGTTTTTATTGGAGGTAGCAGACCCAGAGTAGGCCACACAGACTTGCTTCTATTCTGGGCCAAGAGTGTGGTAGTAATTAATGCCCAGGGCGCTTCCCTGCCTTGGAGATGCCATCTGCTCTTCAGAGTTGTGCCCCCACCAGACCTCTGTGGCACCAGCACATCCATGTGCACAGAGACTGAGCATGGTTCACACCCGGGGAAATCTCTTCATATCACCATATGGGAAGTCCCCATGGTCATTTATTTCAGGAGGCACTGGAGCACAGTGACAGTCTGGAAGAAAGCGATGAGATTTTATGTTGTTTACAAAAGAAGAGAATGACCCTGACTCTTCATAACTCAGCACAGATTGAAATTTTTATTGCAGGCTACCACTGTCTCCAAACTTGTCTCCAGTAATCTCTAGAAGTTGATCTTAAAAGATCAGTTACTCTACATTCTCCCTCACAATCATGCAAAAACTGCAAAGAAGCCATTATATTTTCTAACAGGCAAACATTAAGTTTATGCATATGATATCATGGTGGCCAGTTTCTCCCTATCTCTGATACCAGAGCTAGACTGAATTACAGGAAGACTAAATTAGGGTACTCAAGAGCACTATTTGGATATTGACACTATCTATCACCATTCCTCACATTGGCTTGAATGACCAAAACAATTCCAGAGCATCTTCACCAACTCTGATAATATTGCTAAAATAGCATTGACTTTCCATATTTCTATAACTCTGAATGTAACAGATCCATAAAGGAAGTCTCTTCTTATGATATTTTTATGTCATAAATTTGGTTTTATAGAAACAATATCTTATGACTTCTTTACTCTGAAGGTCTAGTTTTGCAACTCGGGATTCTGGGGGTCATGGACCATGATCCATGTCTGACCATGATCATGGTTCAGTGATTCATGGAAGACAGAGCAAATGGTCTCATTCACAATACCTTTAAAAAGTTTTTTTTTAACTAATGTAAAAGTGATTTTCTGAAGTGTTCTACCTCCTTGAATTATATACATGACAAGATTTAATTTTTCCCCCAAAGTTTTAAATAATTTCCTCTCCAGTAATGTCATTTCCATTTCCTATCCAGTAATATCATATTTAGGAAGAATTCATAAGTCTCTAGTCCATTTTAATTTTATAGTCCATTCAAAACTCCCTTTTTGTAGGTTAAAGTTACAGATTGAGGACATCAAGAAGCCTCACCTTTTATGTACCTTCCCTTCCTCCCTCTTCCAGGCTCTTCCTCCTCCAGAATTAAGGCAAGGAAGAAGGAGGCATGCATGACAAGTTATCCCTAAATCAGTAGTTTAAAATCATAATAATTACAAATAATCTTTCCTAGTTTCTGTAGGATAAGGATTCAGGAGCCATTCAGCTGAGTGTTTCTGGTTCAATATCATTACAAGGTTGCAGTTAAGATGTTGACCAGGGCTGTAGTCATCTGAAGGCTAGACTGAGGCTGGAGCAAGGATCTGCTTTCCACATGGCTCACTCACATTATGTGTTAATCAGCTTTTCATTGCTGTGACCAAAACACCTGATGAGAACAATTTAGAGGAGGAAAAGTTTATTTGGGCTCACAGTTTCAGAGATTCAGTCCATGGTTGGTCAACTCCATTGCTCAGGGCCTGAGGTGAGACAGAACATCATGATGGAAGGGCAGGGTGGAGGAAAGCTTCCCATCTCATGGTAGCCAGGAAGGAGAGAGAGAAAGCGAGAGAGGAGTCAAGGGCAAGGGGACAAGATAAAGTCTCTAAGGGCACGCACCCAGGGATCTACCTCCTCCAGCCATCCCTACCTGCCTATTGTTATCACTCAGTAGTCCACTCAAGTTATTAATCTGTCAAATAGGTTAATCCACTGATGAGATTATAGCTCTCATTATCTAATCTTTTCACCTCTGAACATTGCTGCATTGCCTAACACATGAGCTTTTCAGGGGACGTTCCACATCCAAATCATAATATACAACTAGTATATTACTGCTAACTGCTTCCAGGGGGCCTCATTTCTTTTTACTTGCACCTATCTACAGGACTACTTGAGTGTCCTCATAGCAGTGTCTGGTTTACCCCCAGGTTAAGCAATCTAAGAAACCAAGGTGGAAACAATAATGCATTTCTGACATAGTCTAGCAGGTCTTGTATAGTTTCTGCCACAGGCTTTTACTGGTCACACAGATCATCTCTGTTTCAATGTGCAAAGGAACAACACAAAACTATGATTACCAGAAAGTAAGAATTATCACGGGTTATTCTGTAGACCGGCTACCACGGTTGGAAAATGCAAACGTCTCCTTACTTCTCTGAGAAAGGTTTCATTTTTCTTTTTGTTAATTTTTTTCTTCTTATGCCAGCACTCTATCTTTGAGAGACATTTAAGATCTAAATTAGAGCAACATCCTCATGGAGTTTACGTGAGAGTCATTTAGAAGGCCCTTGTGAGGGTGGCGGAGCTTCTAACATGGGAGGTTTGTCTCAACCTCTTTTGTCATTTCCCCAGCACGTTCCACCAGGAGCCAATGCCACAGACTTTTTCTATACTACAGCAAGAAGGCATCCCTCTCAGGTGGGGATAGGATAACTGGACTAGCCTACCTTTTGTTGTGTCCCCCAACCCTTGGAGAACACCTGTGTCTGATTGACATGTCAAGTGTCAGGGTCCAGGCTCCCCACTGTTCTGCCGTGTCTCTGACCCACCCTCTGACTCCAGTTCTTTTTCCCCTGCTCAGACAAGCACAGAGGCATAAGAGCAAGTTGTCAGGTGAGAAACAAAAGCAATCCAGTCTCACCTGCTTGAAAACACCTTCTGTTTCCACAGATGATTCTGTTGACACCCCTTCTCTTCTCTTGTGGGAAGGAGAAGGATAATTGCCCCAGAATCCCAGAGGACAGTGATGACACTTTCCCTCCCTCTAGCCTTCTTTCAGAAACCAGGACAGCAGGGCTCATTTGTGGTAATTTCCATCTATTAATGAACAAGTCCTACAAGGAGATTTCTGACCCCTACCCTGGGCTGTTTGTTTGCAGGGATCTCTAGAATGTGGAGGTTTAGCAACCTTGTTTTTCAGGTTTGCCTGGCCACAATTTAATGACTAGAGAAGTTCCACCTACGTAAAGCATAAAAAATATTCAATCAGTCATATAAAAGAGTCAAATTCAATTTAAAGTAAGATTTGCTTTGTACCTGATCTTCTCTCTCTTCCTATGGCGTTTTAGAATGCTTCTCTGATACTAAGCAAAACATCTGTCTCTGCTAAACTAAAACAACAAGACCAAGTAGGCTGAATATCTCAGGTCCAGTGTAAAATTGAGCCTCCATCAATTAACAATGTTTACACAGAGTGCAGGTGAAAGGAACAGGGTAGTCATTCTGAAAGTTTTCTAGTTGTAATCGACATTCCTCTTATATTCCAATGGAATTTCTTTACTTAGTTCATATTTTTCTTCTCTAAGGATAACGTTTCTAAGATTTATGCATCAACATATGTATGGACTATTTGTTCTGGAACAATCCTATGTCTGTGCTCACTAATATATCCAATGAGCAGAGTTTTGTACTTTCATATTTTTACCCCCAATTCCTATAGCTTTTATTTCAGACTGTATGTATTACACATTCTGTATAACTTTAGCTTGAATGCTGAGACCCAACTTAAACTCAATCAAGTCATAACAAGTTTCCAAAATGAAGTTCCAATTATCTTGCACAAGATTGTCAATTATGAAGCCTATGAATAATTCCTCCTAAACCAGAGTTTTATTTCACCTTGACATCAGTCTGGAGTTTATTTCAATGTATCTCTAAATTTCTCTTAAAGGGAAAGTTTCTATAAATTTGAACTCTGGAAAAATTCATAAGATTTTTGTTTAAATAATTAAAAAGGAAACAAATTTCACTATAGTAAGTTCTTCGTGTGTGTGTGTGTGTGTGTGTGTGCACGCATGCACACTGAGGATTTAACCCAGGGTAGATTTACCACTGAGTTACATCCCCAGTCCTTAGGGCCTCACTAAGTTGCTGAGGCTGGCCTCAAACTTTTGATCCTCCTAACTCAGCCTCCAGAGTTACTGGGCTTATAGATGTGTGCCACCATGGCCAGCCACTACAGTAAGTTCTAAGCAATCCAATAAAAGAGATGAATGGCTAACATATTAGAACCCCTCCAAGATGAAGCCTAGACAACAAAGTATAGAAGTATAAAAAGAAAATAGAAAATGCAAAGAGAGACAGACAAAAGATAAGAACCAGGAAGAGAAGGGTCTCCCTGACATGCAGCTGTTGCAGATTCTGTAAAAATTTTCTAACAACTTCACAGGAAAGTAAACATACTTGTGTGCTTGCACATGCACACATATACACAAAAACACACATATTTTATACTGTTCCTTGAACTGTTACTATGTTGTCCACTAGTTGAAAATGTTTTTTTTCTTTTAGTTAATCACCTACATCTGTTTGCTCTTCTGGTTATCACAAGCATAACTAAGGAGTTATACAAGGAACTAGCATGCTAGGTTCTCAGGGGCCTGAAGTTGTCTTTGAAGGTATACCTTGAATGGGTTCCAGTTGGCTGTAGACTCCACTTTCCTTAGAAACACCCCAAACCCCTCCACCTCCTCCCACCCACTCACAGGCAAAACCACACGAGTTCTGGTCTTTCCATATCACACCCTCTTACCTGTTGTCTTCTTCTGGTCTTAATCTCTTGAATCTCCTTCTTCATTCTTGCCTGACCCAAGTATTAATCCTTTTGCTTTAGATCACATCAAGCTTCATTGCTGAACTTCTAGATTCAATGCTGAAGAACATCCTTTGGGGAGGTTTTCAAGATGGCGGCCTAGAGGGTGGCTGCATTACGTGTTGCTCCAGAACTCAGGATTCAAGAGAGGAGATATTGAGACGCTTGGGACCAACTCAAAGTAGCCGGGTGACTCTCACCCCCTGGGGGGGCATCCCGGATGGGACGGGGGTCCCGGAACGCAGGAAACTTTGTGAAGTAGAACTGCCGGCGAGACGCCCCTCCCCCCGCTGGAGCGCCATAGAGGAGGCCGGTCGGCACAGCGCTGGGACTCGGAGCAGCCACTGGGGCTCCGGCGGCTGCCCGGGGGAGGAGAGGCGGGGAGAACTGTGTGGACTCAGGACACCGGGGCCTGCCCTGAGGAGGAGGAGAGGAGCGTGGCCACTTGGATTCGGAGAGACTGCGCCAGAGCTGCAGGCGGTTGCCAGAGGAGAAGCCGCGCGGCGAGCTGTTTGGAATCAGAACGACGCTTCTGAACCCCGGGGCCTGCCCTGAGGACGAGGAGGAAGAGGAGCAGCCGCTTGGATTCGGGCGACTATACGGGAACTACAGGCGGTTGCCAGAGAAGGGGCTGCATGGCGAGCTGTTTGGACCCTGACCACTTCTGAACCCCGGGGCCTGCCCGGAGGAGTAGGAGAAGGAGGAGAAGGAGCGCGGCGGGTCCTTTGGACTCGCAGTGACTGCATTAGCGCTCCAGGCGGCTGCTCAGAGGAGAAGGCGAGTGGTGAGTTATTTGGTCTTAAAGTGACAGCTCCTGAACACAGGGGGGCTGCCTGGAGGAGAAGCGTGGTGGGACGCTTGGTCTTGAGGGACCACACCAGAGCTCCGGGCGGTGGCCCAGAGGACCCGTGCAGCGGGTCACGTGGATTCAGAGCCACTCAGAGGGACTGCTCCTGAACACCCGGGGGGTTATCTGGAGAAGGAGGAGGAACGGGCAGGGTCACTTCGACTCGGAGTGATTGATTGCCCCGGGCTACGGGTGGTTGGTGGGAGGAGGAGGCACGAAGTGAGTTTCTTGGACTCCTAGTGACCGCACCGGCATACTGGGCGGCTGTCTGGAGGAAGAGGCCTGTGGCGGGTCTCTGGGACTCAGAGCGATTGTTCGGGGCCACAGGTGGCTGCTCAGAGGAGGGGCCACGCAGCCAGGCGATTAGGTGCAGAACAGGGTCCCAGGATCTAGGAGGCTTCTGGGTGGAAGAGCCGCACAGAGACAGGCTTAGGGCGGAGCGAAGGTTCCAGGCCTATGGGCAAATTCTCTGAGGAGGGGCAGCCTAAGGAGATTCATCTGCGAAGGGTGAGGCTCCCAGGCCCAGGAGGTAGGGCCGGGCCCCTGGAAACTTTGCAGAGGAAGGCAGCCCAGCCCAGGCAGTAGATGTAAATTGAGGGGAACCTCTAGGAGGAAACTGACCAGCGAGACCTCCCCACCGGGTGAGTCTTCCCTGCTGGGTGAGGTTTCCCACAAGGACGGTAAAACCAGAGGCTCAGGCCCAAACAGGCCTTGCCTCAGCCCACAGCCTAGGTCCCCTTTGGATGACCATTGGTCAACAAGTGGAGGCACCTCTGCCCACTAGCAGGGAATATACCCCACCTGAAGGCCACCACTCCTAGAGAGGCAGCTTCCTTGTGGAGCACCGCATTATCAACCTCCTCCAAGACTTCAGCCTACTGAAGGCTAAGAGGGGATATATATAGAAATCTTCAGGGTCATTGTAAATCAACAGAGGAAATCTGCAATATCTCAGCGGTCCACTGATATCTGAACAACATGAGAAAACAAGGAAAGAAAATGCTGCAAACAAATCTAGATGTTACATCAATAAAACCCAATGACAGCATGGCAGAAGAAATGACAGAAAAGGAGTTCAGAATGTACATAATTAAAATGATCAGAGAAGCAAACGAGGAGATGAAAGAGCAAATGCAAGCATTGAATGATGAGATGAAAGAGCAAATGCAAGCATTGATTGATCGCACCAATCGACAGTTAAAAGAGCAAATACAGGAAGCAAAAGATCATTTCAATAAAGAGTTAGAGATATTGAAAAAAAACCAAACAGAAATCCTTGACATGAAGGAAACAATAAACCAAATTAAGAACTCCATAGAAAGCATATCCAATAGGATAGAACACCTGGAAGACAGAACCTCAGACATTGAAGACAAAATATTTAACCTTGAAAACAAAGCTGAACAAACAGAGAAGATGGTAAGAAATCATGAACAGAATCTACAAGAACTATGGGATATCATGAAAAGGCCAAATTTAAGAATTATTGGGATTGAGGAAGGCCTAGAGAAACAAGCCAAAGGAATGAACAACCTATTCAATGAAATAATATCAGAAAATTTCCCAAATCTGAAGAATGAAATGGAAAATCAAGTTCAAGAGGCTTACAGGACTCCAAATACACAAAATTACAACAGACCCACACCAAGGCACATTATAATGAAAATACCTAACATACAAAATAAAGACAGAATTTTAAAGGCTGTGAGAGAAAAGAACCAAATTACATTCAGGGGGAAACCAATACGCATATCAGCAGATTTTTCAATCCAGACCCTAAAAGCTAGAAGGTCCTGGAACAACATTTTTCAAGCCCTGAAAGAAAATGGATGCCAACCAAGAATCTTATACCCAGCAAAACTTACCTTCAAATTTGACGATGAAATAAAATCCTTCCATGATAAACAAAAGCTAAAAGAATTTACAAAAAGAAAGCCAGCATTACAGAACATTCTCAACAAAATATTCCATGAGGAAGAGATGAAAAACAAAGAAGCAAATCAGCAAAGGGAGGAATTATCCTAAAGGAATTGTCAAATAAAGGAGGAAACAAGTTGTGTCAAACAAATAAATAAACAAAATTTTAAAAATGAACCAAATGACCGGGAAACCAAATCATTTCTCTATAATAACCCTGAACGTTAATGGCCTGAATTCATCAATCAAAAGACATAGACTGGCAGACTGGATTAAAAAGAAAGATCCAACAATATGTTGCCTGCAAGAGACTCACCTCATAGAAAAAGATACCCATAGATTAAAGGTGAAAGGATGGGGAAAAACATACCATGCACATGGACTCAGCAAAAAAGCTGGAGTATCCATCCTCATTTCCGATAATGTGGACTTCAAGCCAAAGTTAGTCAGAAGGGATAAAGAAGGTCATTTCATACTGCTTAAGGGAAGCATAAATCAGCAAGATATAACAATCATAAACATCTATGCCCCAAACAGTGGCTCATCTATGTATGTCAAACAAATCCTTCTCAATTTCAGAAACCAAATAGACCACAACACAATAATACTAGGTGATTTTAACACGCCGCTCTCACCACTGGACAGATCTTCCAGACAAAAATTGAGCAAAGAAACCATAGATCTCAACAACACAATCAATAATTTAGACTTAACGGACATTTATAGAATATTCCATCCAACCAAGAGTGAATACACTTTCTTCTCAGCAGCACATGGATCCTTCTCTAAAATAGACCATATATTATGCCACAAAGCTAATGTTAGCAAATACAAGAAGATAGAGACACTAGCATGTATTCTATCAGATCATAATGGATTGAAGTTAGAAATAAATGAAAGAGTAAAACACAGAAACTATTCCAACATCTGGAGGTTAAACAATATGCTATTATATGATGAATGGATAACAGAAGATATTAAGAAGGAAATTAAAAAATACTTAGAGGTAAATGAGAACAAAGAAACATCATATCAAAACCTCTGGGACACTATGAAAGCAGTACTTAGAGGGAAATTTATTTCATGGAGCGCATTTAATAAAAGAAGTAAAACTCAACAAATAAACAACCTAACACTACAGCTCAAAGCCTTAGAAAAAGAAGAACAGAACAGCACCAAAAGTAGTAGAAGACAGGAAATTGTTAAACTCAGAGCTGAAATCAATGAAATTGAAACAAAAGAAACAATACAAAAAATTGACAAAATAAATAGTTGGTTCTTCGAAAAAATAAACAAAATTGATAAACCTTTAGCCACACTAACAAAGAGAAGACGAGAGAAAACCCAAATCACTAAAATTCGGAATGAACAAGGAAATATCACTACAGACAGGATGGAAATACAAAACATAATTAGAAGCTATTTTGAAAATCTATACTCCAACAAAATAGAAAATTTCGAAGACATCAACAGGTTTCTAGAGACATATGAATTGCCTAAACTGAATGAGGAGGACATAAACAATTTAAATAGACCAATTTCAAGTACTGAAATAGAAGAAGTCATCAAAAGCCTACCAACAAAGAAAAGTCCGGGACCAGATGGGTTCTCAGCCGAGTTCTACAAAACCTTTAAGGAAGAGCTCATTCCAATACTTCTCAAAGTATTCCATAAAATAGAAGAGGAGGGAACCCTCCCAAACTCATTCTATGAAGCCAATATCACACTGATACCTAAACCAGACAGAGACTCATCAAGGAAAGAAAATTTCAGACCAATATCCTTAATGAACATCGACGCAAAAATTCTCAACAAAATTTTAGCAAATCGCATACAAAAACATATTAAAAAGATAGTGCACCATGATCAAGTGGGTTTCATCCCAGGGATGCAAGGTTGGTTCAACATCAGGAAATCAATAAACGTAATTCACCATATTAATAGACTTAAAGTCAAGAATCACATGATTATTTCAATAGACGCAGAAAAAGCATTTGATAAAATACAGCACCCCTTCATGCTCAAAACACTAGAACAAATAGGGATAGTGGGAACATTCCTTAATATTGTAAAGGCCATTTATGCTAAGCCCATGGCTAATATCATTCTAAATGGTGAAAAGCTGAAAGCATTCCCCCTAAAAACTGGAACAAGGCAGGGATGCCCTCTTTCACCACTTCTATTCAACATCGTTCTTGAGACTCTGGCCAGAGCAATTAGACAAACCAAAGAAATTAAAGGGATACGAATTGGAAAAGAAGAACTCAAACTATCCCTGTTCGCTGATGACATGATTATATATTTAGAGGAACCTGGAAATTCCACCAGAAAACTCTTAGAACTCATAAGTGATTTCAGTAAAGTAGCAGGTTACAAGATCAATGCCCATAAATCCAACGCATTTTTATACATAAGTGATGAATCTTCAGAAAGAGAAATTAGGAAAACTACCCCATTCACAATAGCCTCGAAAAAAATAAAATACTTGGGAATCAATCTCACAAAAGAGGTGAAAGACCTCTACAATGAGAACTATACAACACTAAAGAAAGAAATTAAAGAACACCTTAGAAGATGGAAAGATCTTCCATGTTCTTGGATAGGAAGAATTAATATTGTCAAAATGGCCATACTACCTAAAGTGCTATACAAATTCAATGCAATTCCAATTAAAATCCCAATGACGTACCTTACAGAAATAGAGCAGGCAATTATGAAATTCATCTGGAAGAATAAGAAACCCAGAATAGCTAAAGCAATCCTTAGCAGGAAGAGTGAAACAGGGGGTATTGCAATACCAGATCTTCAACTCTACTACAAAGCAATAGTAACAAAAACGGCATGGTATTGGTACCAAAATAGAAAGGTAGATCAATGGTACAGAATAGAGGACACGGACACAAACCCAAATAAATACAATTTTCTCATACTAGACAAAGGGGCCAAAAATATGCAATGGAGAAAAGATAGCCTCTTCAACAAATGGTGCTGGGAGAATTGGAAATCCATATGCAACAGAATGAAACTAAACCCATATCTCTCACCATGCACGAAACTAAACTCAAAATGGATTAAGGACCTCGGAATCAGACCAGAGACCCTGCAGATTATAGAAGAAAAAGTAGGTCCAAATCTTCACCTTGTTGGTCTAGGACCAGACTTCCTTAACAGGACTCCCATAGCACAAGAAATAAAAGCTAGAATCAACCACTGGGATAGATTCAAACTAAAAAGCTTTCTCTCAGCAAAGGAAACTATCAGCAATGCGAAGAAAGAGCCTACAGAGTGGGAGAATATCTTTGCCAATCATACTTCAGATAGAGCACTAATCTCCAGAATCTATAAAGAACTCAAAAAACTCTACTCCAAGAATTCAAACAGTCCAGTCAACAAATGGGCTAAGGAAATGAATAGACACTTCACAGAAGAAGATCTACAAGCAATCAACAAACATATGGAAAAATGTTCAACATCTCTAGTAATAAGAGAAATGCAAATCAAAACCACCCTAAGGTTCCATCTCACCCCAATTAGAATGGCGATTATCAAGAATACGAGCAACAACAGGTGTTGGCGAGGATGTGGGGAGAAAGGTACACTCATACACTGCTGGTGGGGCTGCAAATTAGTGCAGCCGCTATGGAAAGCAGTGTGGAGATTCCTTAGAAAACTTGGAATGGAACCACCATTTGACCCAGCTATCCCACTCCTTGGCCTATACCCAAAGGACTTAAAATCTGCATACTACAGAAATACAGCCACATCAATGTTCATAGCTGCTCAATTCACAATAGCCAGACTGTGGAACCAACCTAGATGCCCTTCAATTGATGAGTGGATAAAGAAACTGTGGTATATATATACTATGGAATATTACTCAGCCATAAAGAATGATAAAATTATGACATTTGCAGGCAAATGGATGAAATTGGAGAATATCATGCTAAGTGAGATAAGCCAATCTCAAAAAGCCAAAGGACGAATGATATCGCTAATAAGTGGAGGTTGACACATAATGGGGGGGAGGGAAGGGTTAGAGTTAGGGTTAGGGAGGGGGGCAAGTATAGAGGAAGGAACTACTGTATAGAGGGTAAAGAGGGGTGGGAGGGGTGGGGGGAAGGGAAAAAAATAACAGAATGAATCAAACAACATTGCTCTATGTAAATTTATGATTACACAAATGGTATGCCTTTACGCCATGTACAAACAGAGAAACAACATGTATCCCATTTGTTTACAATAAAAAAAAAAAAAAAAAAAAAAAAAAAAAAAAAAAGCTCAGAGGAATACTCTCACATACCTATATATGACTTTTAGAGAATTTGTATATTAGAAGAAATCACAGGCTCCTACAGAGTGGGAGAAAATCTTTGCCAATCATACTTCAGATAGAGCACTAATCTCCAGAATCTATAAAGAACTCAAAAAACTCTACTCCAAGAATTCAAATAATCCAGTCGACAAAGGGGCTAAGGAAATGAATAGACACTTCACAGAAGAAGATCTACAAGCAATCAACAAACATATGGAAAAATGCTCAACATCTCTAGTAATAAGAGAAATGCAAATCAAAACCACCCTAAGATTCCATCTCACCCCAATTAGAATGGCGATTATCAAGAATACGAGCAACAACAGGTGTTGGCGAAGATGTGAGGAGAAAGGTACACTCATACATTGCTGGTGGGGCTGCAAATTAGTGCAGCCACTCTGGAAAGCAGTGTGGAGATTCCTTAGAAAACTTGGAATGGACCCTCCATTTGACCCAGCTATCCCACTCCTTGGCCTATACCCAAAGGACTTAAAATCAGCATACTACAGAGATACAGCCACATCAATGTTCATAGCTGCTCAATTCACAATAGCCAGACTGTGGAACCAACCTAGATGCCCTTCAATTGATGAGTGGATAAAGAAACTGTGGTATATATATACAATGGAATATTACTCAGCCATAAAGAATGATAAAATTATGGCATTTGCAGGCAAATGGATGAAATTGGAGAATATCATGCTAAGTGAGATAAGCCAATCTCAAAAAGCCAAAGGACGAATGATATCGCTAATAAGTGGAGGATGACACATAAAGGGGGGGAGGGAAGGGTTAGTGTTAGGGTTAGAGTTAGGGTTAGGGAGGGGGGCAAGTATGGAGGAAGGAAGTACTGTATAGAGGGTAAAGAGGGGTGGGAGGGGTGGGGGGAAGGGAAAAAATAACAGAATGAATCAAACAACATTACTGTATGTAAATTTATGATTACACAAATGGTATGCCTTTACGCCATGTACAGAGAAACAACATGTATCCCATTTGTTTACAATAAAAAAAGATGAAAAAAAAAAAAAAAAAAAAAAAAAAAAAAAGAACATCCTTTGGTTCTTAGCTATTGACCTGGCTTTCTTGACTCAATTTCCCTTTCCTCTGCCTTCAGATGAGGGCTAGTCCCACAATTGGGATCTCCAGTCAGCACAGAATTCAAGGATCCCTATTTGACAAGAAGGCAAGTACAGACACACTCATGAAATATCATCAAGTTCCTCATTTCTACACCTTATGGGCCAATATTTTGAGTTAAAAAGAAAAGGGAGAAAAAAATTCAGTCAACTCCTTGTTGTCCTTCCCTCTACCTATATAGGGCATGCTAAAGTAGGTAAGTAGCCCATGAGACTTATCTTTGTTTCCCCACATTATTATCTTTTGAGGGTCATTCTTTTGAGTAGACAGACTCTTTGTCAAAAATCATCATCAATTAACAAGTTGTAAAATCACCTATTGGGGGAAACCTGGTCTGTCTTTCCAGATCAGCCAGTTTATTATTTTCTACTAAGTTGGTTGAGCTGGCTTCTTTTGACAAGAACACATGACTTGAAAGTGCATCGGCTTTGTTCAGTGACATAAGTTTATTAGAAGATGAGCTCTAAAAGGCAAGGAAAGCAGCATGGATTTTAAACCTCTCCTTCTCCACCAAATTATCCCCTTACGCCTTATGTGGGAATGAGATGCAATCTCGGTGTTCAGATAGAACACGGAGAGTTTTTCCATGCAATGTAAGAAAAGTGTAATGTCATGTGATGAGACAAACATGGTGACAGAATGACATCCCTCATTACCCCATTCTGATGCTGGATCATTTGAGAGACATCAACTCTGCACAATGGGAAGAAGTCTAAGCATCATAACCAATCCTTGGCTAAAAGTTTTCTCAGTAACCAAAAACATAAAACAAGTTCCTATGGGAAACGGAAGACCCAAACCCTGACCTCATATTGCCTGCAATTTCTTGAGCCAAGACAGGCAAGATGAAATATTATAAGGGAGGAATGCAGAGTTTTACAGACCTCACATAGACATAAGCTCCATTCTGCACTAGAAATCTGGTGTAGGGCTATTTGAGAGTCCTGGGCTCCTGTGACATGCATTTTAAGAACTCTTTTTGTAGAAATAGACGTGGCTTCCCCTTGATCTTTAGGTCCATCACCTCAGACTCTACTTTCACTTACACTTCCTTAATTTTTCTGCATATTCTTTGTAACACAACCAGCAAACAGGTCATGTCAATAAAAATTACCATGATGTCTCCAGACTGCTCTGCACTGTAGAAAGCACCTTACACTAGTAATTTCATGTGATATCCTCAACAACCATTTAAAGAAATCATTAATGTTCCCATTTCATGCATGCAGAAACTGAGGCTTAAAGACTTTTTAAATTGTTCTCAAAACTGACTGAGCAGTACAGTCACTTGGAGAGCTTTAAAATATATTAAAATTCTCTTGCACCACCCTAAAATCTCAGTAGGTCATTTTGGTATAAATTAATCAGTCTTTGTCCAAAGACACACAAGTCTTAATTTGATAAACCAAAAAATCAAATTTATATTTTCTGTCTCCAAACATGACCATTCTATATACCTGAAGAGCTTTTCACCTGTATTTCATGGTCCATTTTGTGAGGGCTGATGAAGGTGCACTTTGGTTGGATTGCTATATGTAGGTCTGAGAGACTGCGTGTGTGCTTTATCAACCCAGAATTAGAAGGTAAAGGCCCTGGTTTACAAGGCTCCAAAAGAACAATATTTGTATCAATTTGTCAATATTTTATTGAAATGAAATGAAGGAGAAAGAATTCCAGAGGCTGCTAATGATTTTTTTTAAAAGTTTAAAATATCATTGAAAAGCAAATTTGCTGAGAACTAAAATTTTATTTCAGTTTTCTCAATGTCCTGTCTCATCAGATTGACTTGGAGGTATGACTGAGTTTGGGGAAGGAAGACCATGCCAATCAGGGCCATTAGATAGTCTCGCACCCTACCAAGGGCACAAGAACAAGAGAAAAATTACGTCTAATGTCTCAAACCTTACAATCTTTTCCTGATTCTGCCACCCAGAGGAGACATTTTTTCCTACTTAATGTTAAGAATTGTCATTAAGATGTAATAGATGTTAGAGCAGTGCTTTCAAACTTTGATAATCATGAATCATCTGAAGATATCATTGAAATACAGATTCCGACTCAGCAAGGCTGGACCCTGAGAGTCTGTATTTCTTACCTGCTCCTGGGTGACACTGATGCTGCAGCAAGCCTGAGCATACTCTGAATTACAAGTTGCTAAATTAAACCACAATATTGTTTGAGATGAGAATTGGCCTCTCCTACATAATTAAGGGAACACAGAAATCAGAAAGCACCAATCAGAATGAAAACCAAATATTTTCTGTTGGGGGGAAAAAACTCCTTTACATGTTGGTTGGCTGAAAACGTATAGTCAGGTAAGGTGTGTCTCTGACCCTGATAGGAAAGGCTCTATGGGATTTAAAAAAAAAAAAAAAAAAAAAAAAAATCCACCGCAGTTTTCCCAAAATAGCAAGCCAGGAGAAATAAGCATCCTGAACACCAACTGATATCCATGTTGCAGCACTGTTTTGCTAGATCCACACCATGAACTATTGTAGCAGGATGGCCATGGTGGTGATAATGAGAAATCCCTGTAGAACTGGGAAATGAGGGGCCAGACATGGAATTGGGAAATAAAATGTCTTCTGAGCATTAACTGAAACAGATGTACAGAGTCACCTTGAGAAGGCAGAGAGCCTCTGAGCCAAAAGCACTTGATTTTAATCTAATTGAAAGAATTATTACATTTAAGGAAAGAAGGTGCTGGTTTATGGGAGGATGGCCAACATGGATGCGTAGCAAAAAGGCTAATCTCTCTGCTCAACTAAGGGAGAGAGAGCCTCAATTAGAGACTGCAAGGAGGCTTCTGTAGACGGACAGCATCTAACATCACCATGGAGATGTCAGACATGCAGGACCTGATGCCAGGAGACTGGTTGGTGGACTATAGCCCCTGGGCAAATCTTGTTTTGGAAATAAGACTTTCCTGAACCACAGGCACGTTCATTTGTTTTCACATTGTCTGGGGCAGCTTTTGCACAATATCAGTGTCCAACAGTTTTCACAAAGGTCTTGTGGCTCACAAAACCTAAAATATTTCCTATCTGACTCTTTAGAGAAGTTTGCAAAACTTCATAAAACTTTTCAGTCATATAATTGATCTCCCCTGCTCTGATTCCGCACTCACTAAGCAAACTTCTGATTATGGTTTTCTTTTCTGGATAGTTTACCAACAAAGGAGATGGTGCCTGCCCTGACCTGTTAGTTATTTCTAACTACCTTTGCATGGTAGGTTTGAGGTTGGTTTTTGTGTTGTCATTGTTTTTTGTTCGTTTTTCTCTACATGGGAGTTTGCCTTATGGGAATCATTTGCAAGAGTAATAGTTTCTTTCTGAAATTGCCTTTTTAAAAAATCCCATCCTAAGCCTGTAAGATGAATGACTAGACATTTAGATCGTGGCGGGTTAGCTTTTCTTCTGCTTAAAGTGTATTCTTAATCATTCTTCTGATGAGGAATTTGGGGAGTTAAAAGCAAGCAGTGAATCTGGGCCCCATTCTGCATTTCACTGGGATGTATGTCCTTTGAAATCCACAAGAGCAAGAGCCTCAGCTCTACTGCTTTTCTTCCACATACAGAGCAAAATTTTCTATATCTTCAGCCTCAACTCACTGTTCTGTGAACGTGTTGCATTTCTGACTCATATTGGTGTCGGCCTTACTTGACTTTTCCTTTTTGCACCTTTTCTTATTTTTATTTGTATTACATACTCTCTACATTTGGAACCAAAGGGCAGTACCTCATTATAAATATGCTGTGACATCTTGATCTGAAACCTCTGACAGGATTCTTTCATTTGATTTAATTAACTGGATTTTTCCACATTCATTGCACAACCTACATTTATTGAGCACATGCTATGTTGTAGGTACAGTGTTCTGCTTTTGTGATTCACTGCCCCTAGGGAGTTCATAGTTGCAGGTGAACTAAACTATTTGACAATCTACCTGAAGGATGGAATAAGATTACCAAGTCAACATTCCTTGCTCACATTCATTGCCATCATGACAAAATTAATCTTTGCACTTCAGTAAAACTTCACAGTAGCTCTTAGCTTGTAGCAAGAGCTACCAACCCATCAAAATTTACTTGTCATCTAAGTTATTCTTTTGTTATAGTGTCCTAAATATATAGGTCTTCTACAACAAGTTTGATAATATAGTCACAAATCAGTGCTTCAACAACCAACAAGAAACTCAGTATGACTAAGCCTTTAAGTCTATCATGATCTCTGGAGGATATTTATATTTGCACTTTGTTGCTCATGCATTATGTTCTACAAATTTTAAAAAACAGACACCTTCCTCCCATCAAAGCACGCTCAAGCAGGTGTATTCATCCATTTCAGATAGTCACTCTCCTATTCTCCTCAGCTCCCAGCTTGCACAACCCACAGAGCCTTCCCTCCAGGTCACTGTTGATTTTGGCACATTACTGACCCTCAGTATATTATACTTCATCTACGAAACAGTAATTTTGCTTTCAATGGTTTTCACACTTTCAATGGTCTCAATGACCATTAACTTCACAGCATAATCCAGAATAATCAATAACTTTCCTATTTCAAAAGGAAAGAGAAAGAAAGAATGAAAGAAAAGAGAGAGAGAGAGAGAGAGAGAAAGTAGAAGGAAGGAAGGAAGGAAGGAAGGAAGGAAGGAAGGAAGGAAGGAAGGAAGGAAGGAAGGAAGGAAGGAAGGAAGGAAGGAAGGAAGGGGAGGGAGAAAGAGAAGCAGCATGGTAAACCCACAAAGGAAATAGATTTTGAATCAAATATGATCTCTTTTAGGATTTTTCTACAAGAATTCATAAAAAATCTTAGTTGTTAAATCACAACTTAAAGCAACGTGTATGAAATTATTTTTCACCACATGTTTTTACTGATAGGAATAAAGAACCATTCTGTGCATATTTTCAATTAACCTTAATGCCATCTAGTGGTCATTGAGGAAATAAATGTATGTCTCAAAATTGGTAACTTCAGAAATTGAGAAATTATTGCTTGCTTTTCTTTTTTTGGGGGGGTGCTGGGGCTCGAACCCAGGGCCTTGTGCTTGCAAGGCAAGCACTCTACCAACTGAGCTATCTCCCCAGCCCCAAGAAATTATTAATGATAACTCTGTTATTTAGGCTTATTGAACACCTACAATGTTTTGGAACTCTGTGCTCAGCACTCTGTGCATTTTCTATTTTTATTTTTATTTATTTATTTTTTACACACTTAATAGGCACTATAACTCAGTAACATGATGGGAAAACCAAGGCATAGTGATACAAATAGCATGTCTTGTGCAGAGTTAGTAAATATCTAGCTGGGATTCAAATTCAAGTCATCTAGTCTATTGCCTTCACACTCCAACAAAATTCCAGACTGCTAAACCTCAGCTTTGACTAAAAGAATATGGCCAATAGATGAAAACACACATTCACACACAAATGCCAATGTGTTCGAAGGAAGGTGCAACCCTCACGTCTGTGCTCCATAACCAACTCCCGTCGTGTTCCAAGTCCCAGCCTTCTCCATCAACTAGGATTTCGATTGTGTGGGGATTTTTACACATTTGAAATTCACATCTGGCATCTCTAAAACATGGTAGATTCATTCATTCCACCAACAAATAGTTGCAGAACTCCTATGCTTAGCCTCTGTGCCGGGCATGCCAGAGGGAACACGTCAGATACCATCCCTCCCTTTGTGGATGCTCAAAGTACAGCAGGGAGACAAATAAACATCAGTTACATAGATATGACTGAGTCACGTGGTTTCTCCCAGGAGAAACGGGTGTGCTAGCCATGGTTTCAGCCAAAGGATGACCTTCCTTAGGGCTGAGTGCTGAGTGAGGAGTGGGAGAAGACTTCTCTAAAGGAAGGACCTCTGGGAAGCTGGGCACCCAATGAGTAGGAGGGGAGCAGCAGTGAGCAAGGTGCAGCCAAAGGCAAAGAACAGAGGATGCCTTCCAAAGCCAACTCCCCCGCACCCTCAATTCTTGTGCCATAAGTGGAATTTGATTAAAAGGCCATAATTCAGCCCTAATTTTTTTCATACTTTGAACAAATCACTTTTACTGAAAATACTAAAATTTCATGATATTGGAACTGTTTTGAATATCCAAGCATCATGGTGACTGCTAATTCAAGTTTCCATTAGTATGTATGAATAATTCAAATGTCTCTTAAATAAAATTTTTAGTTTGGATCGCAATAACGAAAATAACGTTATGACAGATAATGTGAATAACACAGAAAGAACAGAGATAAAGGGAATTTAAAATTAAAAAAAAAACACTAATGCTCATATGTCATAACTCAGAGTCAGACCACATGAACTTTGGAATGTTTCAATTTAATTTTTTTCCATGGATATTTTTTAAAATTAGATTATACAAACAATTTTGTAAATTAGTTTACTTAACATAATAAGTGTTAACACTGTTATAAACTCTTTTAACATCATTTTATGGCTAAATGATATTTCATTATGTGGATATTTTCCACTTTGCTCATTTCCCATTTTTGAACATGTAATTGTTGCCACTGCTTAATATATAACAACATATGAGTAATAAATAACAGAAAAATAACATATGAACCAGGCTCAGCGGTGCACACCTACAATCCCAGGGTCTTGGGAGACTGAGGCAGGAGGATCATAAGTTCAAAACCAGCCTCAACAATTTAGTGAGGCCCTAAACAGCTTAGGGAGACCCTGTCTCAAAACAAAAAAATAAAAAGGTCTGGGGATGTGGCTCAGTGGTTGAGCAACTCTGGGTTCAATCCCCTGGTACCAAAAAATCAGTAACGAAGAATGACATATGATAAGTAATATACCACATAAAACATCTCTTTAAAGCATTGCAATTTAAAGCATTGTAATTTTCTTCTATTCATCCACCCAAATAGGGCTCAGGGTAAATAGGAAATGTTATTGTCAAATGATTAAGTAATTGAGAGTGCTTATTTGTATGTCTAAAGAGAATTTAGAAAAGTAGCAAAGCAAATTGCAAAAGCAAAAGTCACTGCTCCAGAACATTGACTTCTGTCCACTGCCCTCCCATTCTTACTTGAAGTATTAGCTAATTTCTGCCTCAATCTTGAAATAAGCTGCAATAAAAGTTAATGGGTATTTTTGTCATGTTGGGGAATCCCAGCAAGCTATCCTAAAATCCCATTTGTGGAATGTTGTGTCACATTAACACATTTTATGGACTTAATCTTGTGCTGCTTAATTGAATAATTTAATATTTGTGACACTAGCTTCACACACACACACACACACACCCCCACACACACACGCACACACACACTCACAAGTCGTAAGGTATCCCCTCTGCTCTTTTTTGTTTTGAGCATGCCTTGGTGTTTTTCAAACTGATATTTAGTTAATGGGCATTTATGAGCCTCTTTCATCTCTTCAACAGAGATATTTACTTGATATGAAAGCAAATCTGGATTGTGATTTTCTTCTAATCAAGTACTCTTTAGTAGGTACTGGATCTGCCCAATCCAGATGCTTGGACTCTTCAGCAGTTTCCAGACCCTGACAAGAGACAGGGATTGCGTTCACTGTGCCAAGGGTAAGGACAGGCCTAGATGATGCTCTGAAGAGTGGTACTGGACTTTGCAGGGCTTTCCGTAACTCCTTCACTCTACAATCAGCAGCTAAACCAGGTGGCTGTATGGACCGGTCCATCAAGACCACATAAATGTCATTTAGGCTGAATCTGGTGGAAACAGGAATGTTCAACAACCAGCATTTTAAAGTCAAGCTCACTAGGTTTTATTCTTGGTTCATTTATACACTATAAGCATCCTAGGGAAAGTAAGTTACTTTATCATTTTATAAGTCGCTATTCTTTAAAAAATAAAGATAACAATTTTGTCTACCCTATAGAATTGTTGGAAGAATTAAATGACAATTTTTGTGGATCTCCTACCAGAGTTACTGATACATGGAAAGTAGTCAAGGAATTATCATTACTACCATTGTAACTGATTGACTTACATCAATGTGCTAATAGTTTGTTTCCATTAGATTAATCTGATGAGGAATATATTCTTCAAACATCCCTTATTCCTCTTCAAAAAACTATCCTTGATACTAATCTATTTGAGATGCACCACTTATTAGAAGGTCAAAAGAATTAAGTGATGAAGGCCTTAGAATTTCCAGTGAAAGAGATAAAGAGGTATTTCTTTTGATTTATCTCTAAGCTCCATGTGGGCAAGGACCATACCTTGTTGACCAGCAACCAGTACAGAGACTGGCACATAATAGGAGCAGGAACAGTATGTATTTAAGTGAGTAAATTAGTGGTCTTAAAATAATTCCCCTATTTCTCAATGCTTATTACTGAGTTTAATTCAAGTGAACACCTTCTCCTTTTTCATAGATGTCACCAGAATGGAGCCTTTTGTCGAGTGTTTGCTTAACCTCTGAAACACCACTTCCCTTTGTGAGCACAAAGTGGTCTTAGTTTTCTCAAGAAAGCATCATGTGCCAACCTCAGAGAACCTACTGCTTTACACACAAAGTCCAGAACGTTTCCAACTTTTCAAAATAAGTATTCCTCAATAATTTTGGAAGTTGGCAACTTAATAAGCGACTCTCATTCCATGCAAACTCAAAATTGAATTTGAAAATTGAAATTTCATTAAATCTGCTGTTTTTCTGAACCTTCTTCCAACTAGGACATTTGTATGTAGCACCAAGAAGGCAAAAATTCCCAAATCGTGGTTGGATTTTTATTCAAACCATTACAAGATGAATTCATGGCATTTTATCTTAACCAAACCAAATCTATTTCCATGTCTATATCCTCTCCTCCTCTAGCCAAAAGACTTTCCTCTCTCCTTACGAGTCCTTTATCCTTGTTTTGTGGTTTTGTTTTGTTTTTAGAATACCAGGTCAGAGCAATTTAAAACAACATCCAATGCCTTTACTCTCCTGAGAAATTCTGAAATAGATAATTTTGTGATAATCTTAACCAACCTTATGTCCAGGAAAGACATACAGCCTATTTTGCTTAGAGTGGTCCTGCTTCATGAGACTTGATGGTGGTCTTGAGATTTCATGATAACTGGCCTGAAATTCCAGTCCTCTTATCATTTTGTTTCCGCATTTTTTTTCGTACATAAATGAAGTATTATTGGTAGCCATATTTTCTTGGAAATAAACTTGGGTAGGGTTGGTTGGCCTTATTTTGCTCCCACCTTCTGTCACATTCTCCGTAGCTTGTGGGATGCATTCCATGAAACAGGATTCCTCATTTTAACTTGTGGTTAAAACTGGAAGATAATCAGCAATTGTGTTCTCTCTTTCCCCAGCCTATTTCAGACCCTTTCAAAGACAGCATACTGGATAATAAAATGAAGTGTGTTTCACCCTACTAGTTTCAAGAGGTGGTATTTCATAACCTAAATGCCAAAAAAAAAAAAAAAAAACGCTTTAGAAAATCTTGGCAAATGGCAATTATTGAAAACAAAGCTTGTGAACAAAAAGACATTTAGATTTAGCCTTATAAAAGAAAATAATAGAGCAATTTAAGCAAGGGGTCAAGTGGTATAGAAGATTTAATTGTGAAAATCTGCACACTAATTGCTCTTTGTAATATCTTGAATTAGGGGAAGAAAACTTTATAGTGCCCTGGGTAGGAAAGAGAAAGCAGCTCACTTACCAAATACAGGTAACTGAATAGTGAGGGATTCCTCAAGAGTTATGTAATCCTAAGCAGAAATAATTTTCACCCAGTAAGTTTAAACACAGTGGTATGGTTTAGATATGGCTGGAGTGTGCCCTCCAAAAGTTCATATGCTCCAATCTTGGTCCCCGTTGTGGTAGTATAGATGCATGGAACCTTTGAGTGGTGAGGCCTAATGCAAGGTAAGTTGGTCTCTGGGAGCATCACTCTAAGAAAGGATTAGTGCTAATCTTGTGGAGTGAGTTATTCGGAGTTCTCTTCAGAATGGGCTCTTATCCAGCAAGACCACCTCACACAGTTGGACTTCTGCATGTAGCCAGTTTCCTTTGTTTCTCTGCCATGTTGTGACACAGCCTGGGGAACCCTCAACAAAGGTCAAACAGATGGGGCCACACAGTCTTGATGATCAGTCTCCAAAACTGTGAGCTAAACACATTTCTCTTCTTTAGAAAGTACTAGGCTTCAATCATTTTGTGATGGTAACAGAAAACAAACTAATAAATCCAGAAAAATTATCAATTAAATAAAAGAGAATAATGACACTTGAAGACCAAAAAGCTTTAAGAAATTTACCGCTTGTGCATCTTCTCAGAATGCTACTGGAAGGTGTCCCTCACCAAAATGAGGGCAAAATCCAAGAAAAAGAAATCCAGGAAGTAGGAAATCTTACATAGGTAGCAAAGAAAATTCCTAGAATGACAGTGAATGTAGGCCCAGCATAGTACTGTGTGGCTGACTTCAATGGCCTCAGTCCAGATTGCATGATGCTGGCAGCTTCAGAGGGCTGTCCCCAAGAGAGAAAAAAGGAAGCTCACGGATGACTTGACTGGTTGCCTACATTGCAAAATATTCTTTTGGGAAGTTTGAGGCTAATTTAGTTGGTGAATTAGAAGTAAGCATTTTTGAATGAAGCATTTATTAATTTGGACAAGAACAAAACAGGAAAAATCTCGTGTGACTGAGCTTCAACTAATGTTTATATTGTTATAATAATGAAATACTATTATACCGACTATTTTCAAAATACCATTTTCCACACCCCCAATTGTGATATGACCCTTTTAGGGTGTGTATATGTGTATGTAGGGTTCTAAGTTTACTAAATTAAATTAAATAGAAAAACAACAACTGTTATTTAAAGTCAAGAAGAAGGAAAAAAGCAGCATATTTATACATATGGAAGCAATTGAAGAAGAAATTGATGAAAGTTGAAAGTGGTTGTGTCTGGTGACGTAAGTAGGTGAGGAATAGGAAAAAAATGAGACAAGTAACAACTCTTATGTCATTGACCTTAGAATACAATTTTTTTAAAAATTGCACATATTATTTTGATTTAAAAATTAGCATCTTTCCAATATCTCCTCATATATCCAACCCTTTTTCAGCTACTGAGGGGGAAGGCATCTTGTGTAGGTGTGAGGACAGGGCCAGGTGAAGGGTCGGATACCAGGGAACTTTGGGTAGACCTGAGGACAGAGGGAGGAAAAAGACAATAGACTCCACAGTCAGCTTGTGGGCAGCCCTGCAGGGAACTGTGCCAGAGAATTCCTGTTCTGAATCCCAGGCCTGGCACAGTCATCAGTCATGCCTTTCATAATGACAGCTAAGGCACAAGTTGCAATCTGTCATCAGAGCCCCTTCTGCAAGTGATCTGGAAGAATGAACAAATACCTTGGCAGGTTCTGGCAGCCGATATTTGTTCTAACTAAGGTTGTCAGTTTGGTCAGGTACTCTCTTTTTTTATGATGGTAAGTTCTCGTTCTATAACTTTCTTTAGTTTCTATGTCTAGTAAATTGGAGGACAGGTAAAGGGTTGCTAAAGGACTAGTTAATGTGAGTGTGCACCTGTGTCTCCAACCAGCATGCCATCCTTCTTAAATTATCAACTGTGTTTTATCTATTTTTAATTTTTCCAGTGATTCTTTGCTTGTCCCATGGTTCTTTATTCATGTTTAATTGCAAGTGACAAGGGGGAAACATCTCAAAAATGCCTTAAGCAAAAATCAATCTGATTATTTTGTACCCCCATGCCTAGGAGAATCCATGCCACTTAATTAAATGGTGGTTGTGAGGGATTTTTTTAAATAAGAATCAGACACAGATGCAGCTCTCTAGGGACTCGCCACCTAACTGTAGAAACAGACATGTATAGCAATATCTCTGTCCACTTAAGACCCTTGCAAGACAAAGGAGAACAGGTAATTGTCAAATGAAGGTTATTTTGTCCCAGGGCTCTGGATGAGAATTGACCTGGACCTTGAGGAATGAGTTTGATTTCTCAGTGGAGATGAGGTGCATGGAAACCAAGCTGAGAGCATCGTGTGGAAAAAGAAATGGAGAATGCAGAGTGCATTTAGAGAATGAGATGTGGACCACTGTTGTTAGACCACAGCATATGCGGGACCCAGAGAAGTACTTAGAAGGCATCAAGAAGCTGAAAGCAGAAACTTCTTTGGAGGAAAGAGAATGACTTCAGTTGTCTAAACATTAAATTTTCCTTTTGTATTGAAGTCATGTTGCCTGGGAGAGTGAAATAATGTCCAAAATAGAAATGAGATGATTGGGAAGGGAAAGTGGTCCAGAATTCAATTTTAGCTATGTCCACTTTGACAGCATGTGATACTTTAAGTGCAAGTGCCTCCAGTAAGAGATTATAAATGTGACAGAGGATCAAGTGAGGGGGTAGAGTTGAACTTGGAGATTAGGCAGCCAGTGCAACAAAAAACCATAAGGGAAAAGCATTACAGGAAGTGTTGGAATTGGTGAGTGGTCAGCTGTTAAAAACCCTTCAAGCTCAACCAGGCAAAGACTGGAAAAGTCTATTTAGTCTGGCAATTAAAAGGTCACCAGTAAATTTGAAAGTAAATCTGATTGGAGGCAAGAGTAAAGAATCAAAAAAAGATAGAAGGAGAGAGAAAGAGAAGGGGAGCAGTGTAAGTCTCTTGTTTAAGAAAAGATAAAGTCAATGGAAACAACTAGATAATTATCCCCTTGGTAACTGGGGTTAATTTCAGTAAGCCTATGGATCTACCAGCACCTGTCAGCAAACAAACCAGCAGATGCATCTTCCTGTGTTGACATATAAGTGTTTCTGTTCAGTGTCTGTATCTTCTACTTTATTGCGTTCTCTTTGATTTTGCTTGACACTGTCAATTTTTTAGATAGAAAGAGACTCTACAATATGAAGGACTACTTTCTTCCTTTTTTATATATTACTATTATTTGGTAATTTCTTGTGGATAAAACCTATTAATGGGGAGGGAAAAAACACTTTATTACCCGTAATTAGTACAGTAGTACAAACACATGAAGAACAGTAGGAAATGGAGATGTGTTTTCTGGTTTTGTGGTCTAACCACACATTTTGAGTGTGACCAGAAGAATATGCCCAGTGAGTTTGAATGGCAGCTAGAATGAGAACAGGGGAGTTTGGTTGGAGTAGAGCCAGCAAGGAAAGAGGTCAGGAGAGAAGTTCCCAGAGAAAGGGAGGAGGGTCTTTAGGAGAGTCTCAGAATCCACCAGAAGGACTTTGGCTTTTATTCTGAGTAAAATAATATATAATCATAGGTTATCCAGTTTCTTAGCCATGTCTGTCTTTCCTGTTACATCTGTTAATTTTCTAAATATTTTAAGCATAGTTTTATTATTTTCAAGTTCCTGTTAAATTTTCTGTAGTCTTCTGAAAAGTTGCATTTTATGATTAATGAATTAAATATTGTCGACATCTTCAATTAACTTTTTCTGTAGAACTATACTAGGTTAGGTTTAAATGAGAACCTGCTCTCTCTATTGGTGATGCTGCTGGAATAGCAATTAAGAGTAAATTCCACTAAGTAGTGATGTTCACAATTCTTATTTTCTTCATAACATACTTTAAAATATTTTAGCCTAAGGGCTGGGGATGTAGCTCAGTTGGTAGAGTGTTTGCCTCGCAAGCACAAGGCCCTGGGTTCAATCCCCAGTACCGCAAAAAAAAAAATATTTTAGCCTAGATATTGATACCGCCATTTACCGGTGACAAGTCCTGCTCCCTCTAATGTTGAAGTTTGAACACTAGAGAAGCACGCCAAGACAAACATATTAAGCAGGTTTTATTTAAAAGTGGTAAAAATACAGACTTCTCCCGGGAGGGAGAAGGGGGCCATGGCTGACGTAAGTCCTAAGAGGTGAGCGCACCTACATCTTTTATAGGTTAGAGTCTCTTTTGTTCTCCAGTTCTCTCCCCCCTTCTCTCTCCTTCCTGCCTACTTGACTAGGCCTGGTTTTGCAGGTAAGATGCATAAAGTGAGGAGCAAATGGGCAGGGGGAGGGCCAAAGTGATTCAGCCAGGCAAGGGCCCAGGAGGCATTAATTAGCAGTTCCTTGCCTGCAGTCCTTGATAAGGGCAGGTAAATTTGGTAATCAATGGGCTCCGGAGATCCTTGACATTCCATTCTCCCAGGGGCAGTTTCCAACTGCCAGAGGCAGATGGCTTTCATGGCCTTCATTTCCTTGATTTGACCTGATCCCCTATTTCTACACTAACTGCCTGTCCCCAATTCTGGCTTCAATATTTTCACAGGTTCATTTTTTGGCTTCATTCATGTAAGAAAACCACGCTGGACATGGGAAATCACGTAAGGGAGTTTATTAAGCAAACAGAGTGTCTCCCTGAGGGTAAGAGAGAAAATGAGAGGAAAAGAGAAAGGGTGCGCGTTAGAGTGGAAAAGTGAGGAGGAGAAAGAAAGTGAGTAGGAGAGAGAAAGCATGAGAAAAGATGGCGGGGTAGCTACCCTTAAGCAGTTGAATTCTGCAGGGCTAACAGGGAACCAATAACGGAGAAGGATACTTGTAAGCTGACTGATGAACCAACAGCTAGCTAGGATGTTCACGGACTGACAAGTAGTTGGGAGGCGGGGAAAATGGCTGCAGTGGAAAGGGCGGGGGAGCAGCTTTCAGACTGACAAGCTAGGTTGTGATGCAATGGAAAGGACAGGGGAGCAGCTTTGTATTACAGTTCATAATGCTGTTCTTTGAAAAAATATTTCATAAGACAAAATATCTTAAATAACTTGTCTCTATGATTCTTTTTGATGTGTTGACACAATATGTAGATGTTGAAAAATCATAGATTTTTTTTTTTTTCCATTTCAATTCATTCCAGTGTAAAATAACTGTGTCCTACTTAACTGGAAGCATTTCTACTAATATTTTTGAGCATTAATTCTCTACCAACCATATTATTTAGTGGTTCCCAATGGTTTTTAGCATTACACTTAATTTCTGAGGCAAACCACCTGAAATTATTTCAAACTTCTCAGGTTAAGGTCACAGTTCACCACTAGATTGCTCTCACTTCAGATACCAGGCACTAGCTCAGGGACTCAGGTCACTGCACTTCTGACCAACTCGTTTCAAATTCCAGGGTTTCTACTGCCCCTCAGGTTCAATAATTTATTACAATGACTCACAGAACTCAGGAAAATGCTATACTTGCAATTACGGTTTTATTTTAGGGAAAAAAAAAAAAAAAGATGCAAATCAGAACCAGCCAAAATAGAAGACATAAAGGGCAAGATCTGGGAGCAACCCAAATGCAGAGTTCCTGTGTCCTCTCTCTGTAGAGCCAGGATATATTACCCTCCCTGCACATCAGTGTATATCACCAACCAGGAAGCTGGCCAAGCTCCAAGGAATCAGTTTTTATTGATGTTTCAATGTGTAGGCATGATGGATTGAGTAACTGGCCTTAGGAATAAAGTCAATCTCCAGCCCCATGGAGATTGAGAGGTCATGCTGATAACACATGGCTCAAAGCCCCAAGCCTTTAATCTCTAATCACAGGGTTGGTCTTCTGAGATGGTCAGTCCTAAGGCCTGCCATGTGTTACCTTCAGAGCATAAACTCAGGTGTGATTGGAGGGTTCCACCATAAATAACAAAGATATTCTTAACTGTGGTAAAATTCCAGGATTTAGAAGATCCCTCCCAGAATGAGGCCAAAGACCAACCAATTTATTTATACAACAAATAAAAAACTTCAGGAAATGAAATCTTGGGAGTATCTCCTTTAATTAGGAAAGCTAGCTAAAAGCACAACTTCTATAATTAAAGCCTGTAGCTACTATTTTCATTATTAAATGAGTGAAAAATGAAATGTCCCACACAAATAAACAAATAGAATTAAAATATCAGATATTAGAAAGTGGAGGTCACCCATACTCCTAAACACTAATGACAAACTTTTTTTTTGAAGAATAAATATTCTTTTTTTTTAAAGCAAGCCATTATATTTTTATTTTGTTAATTTTTTTATTTTTTATTTTTTACAGACTGCATTTTGATTCATTGTACACAAATAGGGTACATCATTTTATTTCTATGGTTGTGCATGATGTAGATTCATACCATTCATGTAATCATACATGTCCATAGGGTAAAGATGTCTGTCTCATTCCACCATTTTTCATACCCCCACTCCCTCTACCTAAAGCTCCAAATTTTTTGTAAAAACCTTAGTGTACAAACAAAAACATTCTAAGACAATGCATTCCATGCCTTTAAAGGAATGGGAAAGAGCTGAGGAATTAGAAAATCTAAGAGAACAAAAGGACAGAAGTGAGAAAAGTATTTCTTATATTTAGATCCACAAATAGCTTGTGATTTAAAAATACTCCCTTTCATACCATGTGGGTAAAGACCATGATAGTCTGATCAGCATTTATTCCCATGTTCATGAGACTGGTGGGTTGAAAGAGATTCAGGTCCCCAAGGGAATGTGGCAAGGCTGGCATGCAGCCCTTATTTGAAAGATGTCTGAGGATCTGCCAGTAGTTGTAAGCACATATGTATCCTAGCATCTTGACATTAAGATTGTATCCAACCAAGGCCTAGGTAGGAGGCATCATATAAAAACTCAAGATTGTTAAAATATAACAAGAACAGTTTAGAGAAGCTGAGTAAGACTCCACAAGCATGCAGAGCCACAAAAATGAGAAGAAAGTAAAATAAGTTGAGTATGCCAACATGAAACTTTGGCTCATCAGAATTCTTGACACATGCATAGGAAACTGGCAATTAAAAAGGACAGAAAGGCAGTGTTCATGTGGACAGTTTGAAAATAGAGTGATTCTGGTTAAGAAGATGGCAGTACCGATCACTTATGTATGAGTTGTTGGTTGCCAAGACATCTCTGTTTCTGATACAAGCCTTTTTGCCTCCTTAAAAGACATGGGTAGGAAATAAGGTAGCTTAAGTCTAGATAAAATGTGCACATTTTAACCTAGATTTATTTTGTTCTCAAAGACCATGTCCTCCACCACACATTTCTGCTGTTTTCTCCCAGTTCCATCTCCTCTTTCCCACATTTTAATAATCTATATCTTCTGCTTGAGCAATGAAAAGGAGTATTAGCCAGAGAGATACATGAACTGACTGCTGCAATCTCTCCCTTTATTTTCAGAGGATCCAACTCAATGACTCACTAGTTCTTTGTATGTTCAGTATCTATTTAGCATCATTAGACTGGGAAGAAAATACCAGAATTCCTGGATTCTAGAGACAGAAGGGCTTGTATAGAGATGATGGATAAATGCAACAATGTGTCCAGGTTGTCTGTTGCAGACTAGAAGTGAGCAGTGCCCATTAGAGTACTATATCTCCAAATCCCCAGTGTTTACCTGGGAAGCCTGAAGGGTCTCCCAACCCTATGGATGTGATCATAACATTAGCTAGCTAATCTGCTCTCAATAAAGTGCTCTGCTGATGAAGTTCTAAGCCATAATTGTGCACTACAAGAAAGTTACCGTGTATAGGTTCAAGAAGCTGATGCTGAAAAGAAAGAACCTCTTCCTCTCTCGTACTTCATGTCCTGCAGGTTAATGTTTTAAAGTTTCAGAACTCTGGAAGAGTAGCAGAAAACCACCCCAACCACCCCGAAGTCTCAATTCCTACTCCCTATCCCCACCCCACCCTACCCCTGCTCATGTTGAAAGACCAAAGGTAAAAGATCTCTCTGGAAAGGAATGTTAGGGTAGACATGGTGGCATATTTCTATAGCAAAATATATTTTTCTTTGATTTAAGAGGAAGAAAGTAACATAGAACATGAAAGATCAAAGTGACAGTTACCAAGGAAATATCTAAAGAAAGTTGGCTCTCACTTTGACATTAACTTTTAAAATTGAGAATATGTGTGGTCTTCTGAATGTTGTCATTTCTGAACATCGTTTGGCAATTTTTCTCTTGAGGAGTCAATTCTGCAAGATCCATCACATTTCCCAGTCATGCTGCCAATTTTTTATCTGACATCAATCACAAAGGACTCTGGCATAAACTTTACTTTTAATAGGTCCAGAAAACTATCAGATTCTGTAAAAGAACTGTTGGAAGATAAAATATTAGAGTTCAGTTATATGTCATTTCTGAACATTTTTCCCTTGTTAACTCAAAATGCTTGTCTTGGGTAAAGACCTACTCATTAGATATATGTAAAATACATCTCTTAGAAAAAAATATATATCTTAGTATTTTCCTTAGAATTTCTTAGTCATTAGACTGAACCCACATTACCCAGATAAACTGTAGAAAGGAAGTGAAACCATTTTTTCTCAATAACCCAATATGGAGTCAGAAAAAGCAACCAAAAAAAAAAACATTTGAGGAAAAAGATTATATACTGGATTGAACCCAGGGTCTTATGCTTGCAAGGCAAGCACTCTACCAACTGAGCTATCTCCCCAGCCCAATATATACTGGACTTTAATTTTTCTGTGAACAAATTCTTTAGATCATGCCACATTTCAGCGTACCTGTACATACAAAGTCAAAGGATTATAACGGTGTTTTTTAAAAATGAATCTTCTTACCCTTAAAAAATTATTGTTTTATAATAAGAAACTCAAGAATCTGAAGCTCCTTCAATAAAGCTGCCAGCCTGGAAGCTATGAATCTCATAAACACACACACAAATGCCAACTCCATCAAATTGCCCAGACTGCTCAAAAGTTTAAAAGTAACTTAGCAAATCCTCATATGAAGAGTAATCCTGAAAAAGTAATCAAAATGGGAAAACTGCATATATGAGGATATTCAGAAAACATTTTCTTAAATGACAACAAAGTTAGAAACTTCCCAAATACCAGAAAACAAGGATTGTTCAATCAACAGAGTATGGAATAACCATACAATGGAATATAATGATTCAGAGATGTACTTACTGATATAAAAAGCATGTCTATTTAAAAAAAAAAAAAGCCTGTCTAAGTGAAAAAAAGCAAGCTATACCTCAGCATGCTTAGAACGGTCCTACTTTTTTATGTGTATTTATATACTCATTCACATAAAACACACCTAAGGGATGTACCTGAAATTGATAAAATTCCATATACAAGGTGGGAAGATGGTGCATTATTCAATTCAGGCTTCTCTAACTAAGCATCATAGATTAGGTGGCTTATAAACAACAGAAGTTTATTTCTTTGAATTAGAAGTTCAATGTCAGGGTGCAGCATGGCTGGATTTTAGTTGCAGACTGCCATCTTGCTGTGTTCCTCACATAGTAGAAGAACGTCAGAGAGCTTTCCAGGGTCCTTTGGATAAAGGCACTAATCCATTGATAAGGGCCTCACCTTCATGACCTAATTACCTCCCCCAAACCATACCATTTGGTACCTTCATACTGGGGGTTAAGATTTCAACCTATGAATTTAGAGGAGACAAAAACGGTCCATAACATTCATCCTTGGCCCTCCAAACTCCATGTCCTTCTCACATGCAAACTACATTCATCCCTTCCTAATGATCCCAAAATTCTTAACTTGCTCAAAATCAGTTCTAAAGTCCAATGTGGTATGTAAATATCACCAAAGACAGATATGGCTCAGATTCAATGTTTGTTCTTTCTTGAGATAATATTCCTCACTAGCTATGAAACCAAACAAGTTGTGTTTCCAAAATGCAATGGAAGGACAGTCCTAGGACAAATCTCTCTTCAAAAGAGAGAAACAGGAAGGAAGGAAAGATTGACAGGTCCCAGACAGGTCCAAACCTAGCAAGACAAACTTGATGAGATCTTAAGGTTTAAGATCCTCTTTGATGCCACAACTTGCCCTCCAAGCCAGCAGTTCCACCATCTAGGAAGCCTGAGGTGACAACTCCTGAGGGAGCATTACCCACACCTAGCCTCTATCCTGGTAGCCCCACCCATGTCAGGGCATATACCTTCAGGGCTCTGCATAGCCATCTCCCAGCTCAGCTGGATATTGGTCCTGCCCTTTGAAACTGAGGTAGAAGCAACCTGCCATCTGGCACAATGAGGATTTTTGTTCCCTTTGTACTGCTCTATATAAATTTTCTTCAAATGCATATAGATTTTTATACAATAAAAAATTAATAACTTTTAAAAATACTGCAAAAATTAATTGAGAGAATAACTAGTTTCTTCAAAGAGGTTGTAAGACCTCATCAGTGAAAGTAAATGGATTCTTAGCAGGAAAAATCTTTCCTTTTGCAATTTCCCCTGAAAAGCAGAAAGCTTTATGGTAAATGCTGATGTATCTAGTGAGGATTGATGAGGGCTTTGTCCATTGTTCAGTCATTATTTAAAACACTTGCTCGTTGATTTATTCAACCACTGATCTGACAGCAGTTGAGAGATGACAGCCGACACTGAAGCTGGGTGGTGGTGGTGGGGGTGGTGGTGTCTTCTGGGGATGCCAAGAGTCAGTGGGGCACATCAGTCTCAGATAATGCCCATGTCAGGCCAGTACATTCCAGGGACTACTTCCAGCATGGCAAATCCCAAAGTTTGGGGTTTTTTTTAATGACATCTATAAGTGATTCAACCCTGGGAAAACTTCTATTTACTTAAATTTACCCCAAACTGCAAGAGATGCTGACAGCTAATTGATTTGTAACAGGAAAACCAGCCAAGCAAAGCAGAACACTGTAGTCACTAGAACCATAGTACAGGGTTTCCCTTTAGACACACTATTTGGGAGAACTAGTGACAGGGTCAGAGAAGAGTTTTAGAAAGCAAACTCTGACAGCTGTGCATATAAATTGGAGAAGGCTCCATATGTCCCAGTTTGCCTGGGATGACCCTTGTTGATGCCTGCATTCTGAATGGTGAGTGTTTAATAACACTTCTGTTTTGCACTCAGAAGAGTCCTAGTTTGGTTGACAAATTACATGTCAGCCTAATTGAGAAGACAGCAATGGAACCTGAGAAATGAGTTGTTAGACGGTCATGGAATAATCCACTAAAGACACCCTAGAGCCTAACCCTCCACTGCAGATGTGGGAATGGAGAGAAAAAGATGGATTAAAGTGAAACAAAATCTACGTGGTAGAACTGGTGATTGCTCTCTACCAAAAGACCGCACTCTGACCAAGGTCAGAACCCTGTCTGTGGGGTCAGCTTGCTAACAAAGACTAATCAATGAAGGAATTCCAAAGCCCAGAGTTAAGGTCTTTGCTATGACCACATTACAACCCAAATTCTCCCTCTGACCCACCCTGCTTCCTCCACTAGCTCTAAGATGTTGATTCCAAGAGCAAGCCCAAAATAATCTACCATACACACCTCTTCTTAGAGTCTGCTTCCATGGGAACCTGACCTACAATAGCTGTCATCACATTTATTACAGAACAAATATGTGACATAATTTGATGTCTTTTCATTATGAAAATGAATTACTAAAGGTAAGTGCTTAGAAGAGGGCCTGGTGACAGGAAATGTTTGGCAAATGTTAAGAACAATAATCATAATGATTCTCTCACTTCCAGGGCTTGATGTAGCATCTGACTGCCAACTGGATAAATCAGAGTAAGCTCAGCAATGCAAAAGGAGAGGTGACCACATTTATTTTCTCCTCCGATGCTAAAAAATCTTGAGACCATACAGCCACATAAAAATGATCCAAAGCAAACTACACTCAGGAATTGTGACTCCAGCAACTGCATTTCTTTAAAGGAACCAGAATGTTGTGTCCCACTCCCTCATATTTACAGTTTCAAGACCCATTTCAAGTGCCACTGTTGGAAATACAGAGAAAATAATTCAAAAATTAAGACACTGCCCTAATTAACTGAAATAACCTGCTCTACAAACTTGGCATGGAATTGTAGTCACATGACTGTCATTTTTCCAATTAATCACTGGAACCCCATCCTCCTTACCATCTCCACTACCACCCCACCCTATCCCCTTTCTTAAGAACCAAAAACTTAAGAATTTCCTCCTTCCCGTGAATTATCCAACATCTTGGAAATTTAAGTCTAATCGCCTACCATTCAGCCCACCCATCTCACCTACCCCATCAAGGTAAGATGGAGACAGATTCTGAATCAGACTGACAGAAGCATATCAAAGTGTAACAGAAATATGACCTATGCAAATAAAGAAAGATAAGCTTCATTCGACTCCTTAATGAGAAAGCTGACTGTAACATGGTTTGAGGAATTTGGGGTGTTTGGGATTTGATGCTTTTTTTTTTTTCTTTTTAGTGTTAGCATGAGAGACTAGGTTAAATACAAAACTGCAACATCACATAGTGCAGCAAAACATAACTTTTAGTTATCTTCTCTATAAGACAAACCCATCTGCATATGTACCAGACCAAATGTACCTGTTAAAATGTGAAATTTCACAGAATCTGAAATTAGTTGATTCCTTAATCAATATAGGACTCCAATTCTAAACACGTTCATTTCCCTAGATAATTAGGTTAAATAAGGATTAAGCATTCTTTAACTGATGAAATATGAATGAGAAAAGAATAAAAATTATTCTTTCTTCTAAATATAAAGCATCGAAGGGACCAAAAAAGTCAAGTACAAAAAAAGTAAATTACTATAAAATTAAATATATGTAAGGAAAACCTGATGTGAGGATAAAATAATGCAAATCTAGAACTATTCTGCCCTCAGAATGCTTCATGTGTATCCTTAAGTGATTGCAATGCACATATTCCTAGAAATCATAAAAACTATATAATGGTTATAATTTACATAACCCAAACTAAGAGTCAATGTGATATGAAGACCTTTACATTAGGAGTTTAATGGATATATTTATACTGATACCTATTAATTCTAAAAAATTTAAGTATACACGCATCATCTTTAACAATTCTTTAGCTTCACCAATTTCGCTATTTAACCCACCATCCTTGACTTCTAACCTCTGTAGGAGAGGGAGATAGACTGGGACAGTCCAATGAAGAGTGGAGGACCTTTGATCATCTGTACAAATACATAAGAGAGTGTCAGAGCCTACTATGGGCTGTGCTGATCTAACAATGTCCAGGGAATGTTCCATCATGACTATAGGGTGCATTTGATGGGTCCTATTACCAAGGGTTCTTCACATGACCAGGCCTGATGCTATTTCATTTTAAAATCAGATAAATAACCCTCTACAGCTCCTGGTGAATGTCTGCTGATAGAGGCTTATAAGAAAAAACATGCTCTGACTGAGGCTGACGTAAACATCCTATCTGAGGAGAGTTCTAATTCCTTTTGTGAACTGAGAAGACTTGATATTCTTTTGCTGCTGTTGTTCTTTTTAGGTAAACATGACAGTGGAGTGTATTTTGACATATTCTATATGTTGAATAAGTATAACTTACTCTAATGAGGATCCCATTCTTGTAGTTGTGCCCGATGTGGCCAAGTTTCATCGATTGTGTATTCACATATGAACAATAAGTTGGTATTCCTGATTTGTACATTAAATTCCTGTAAACATTGCTAAACTGAATCAATACCATGAAATCATATCAACTTTGGGGACACTGAGAAGTTAGTTTTGGGCACTGAAACACTGGGAGTCCACAGCACTAGTGCATTCACCAAGGTAAAGATCATATTGTGAAGTCCCATCGGGGAAACCCCCCAGCCCTCTTGTTCTAACTTCCAAGTGGAGCAGTGTCCTTTCATTAGAAAAGCATCTAATATTTCATTAGAAACATCTGTAGTAGTCATTCATTCAGTAGTCACACACTCTCTCTCTCTCTCACACACACACACACACACACACACACAAACGCACACACCCCTACATTTAAAGGCACCTCTTCTTTAATCCAGATCACAGTTTGCATTTCACCCTGGGCTTTGTATTGCCCTCCTATCTACTCTGACACATTCCCCTTCACCCTGTCCGTAATCCTAGGCTACTTGAGAACACAGCTAAGTTTCATGCACCTTTTTCATTCTGAATTCCATCTAGCACTATGACCTGAACATAAAGATGTGAATGCAGCAAATTTGATTCTCTGAATTGTTTTTCTCCTCTAAGCTTCTAATTTCAGTTAATAATGAAATTTAGGAGAAAAATTATACATTTGAAATATGTTTTCACATATCCATTTAATAAATCTAGAAAGTCTGGTGTTCTTCTGTAATGCTCTAGAAAGGAATGTGTTCTTTGAAAGTGCAATTTTCAGTTCATTTTCCTTCCAGTAACACCAAGATAGCTTAATTTCTTGCTTGGAAAAACAAAAGGTTTGATTTTTCCATCCATCTCCCATATCATTTCTGCCTAAATTGTGTCAACATAATTTTCTCTGGATAATAACACTCCTCATCTTAGCAAAGACATAAAATTACTTGTACCCAATACGGGAGCCTTAAAGTAAACTTTCATTTATTTGTACCTGAAAGAAATGATCCAAAGGAATAGTGGCCCTTTAAAAACTATTGTTATTAAAGAGTCCCCTGTTGAAAGAGAACAGTGGGTCTTAGGTCAGTTTTATGGGCCTAGCACCTCAGCTATTTATTGTAATGCAATTACCATACCAACTCAACCATTACATGATGCAAGGTCTGCTTCTCATTAGAATGAGAACATTTAAAAATAGCAGAGAACTTTTTAAAACCTGAAATCTTTTCAGGAAAGCAAAAATTCACAGGAAGCAAATGTACCTTCATCTCCCCCTCCACCCTCCCTGCTACGTTCCCAGGCTGCAAGTTAATTATTCTGGCAAGGAGGCTCAGCAAGAAGCAATGAGAACTTCTAAGAACACCAGCAGAATCACATGCTATCAGCAAATTTCTTTCCTTGGTTTGATTAGGAATGGAATAACAAACTGCCCACAATGTGCAGGTCTTTTCCAGAATCTTCTTTATGTTCAACCAGTAAATTGAATTAAATTCTTCATCCTACACCATTCAGTATTACACCACTTAGTAGCTCTTGATGGGGATATAATGAAAGGTCAATGGACAAAATCATGTTAGCCAATTTAGGCCACCAAACTGTCCCAGAGAAAAAAAGAAAACTAATAACTACATGCAAGTTAACACTGAAAGGACTGAGTGTAAAAGTGAAGTGCTAAGAAGCATGCACATTTTTTGGCAAATGGTATAACTCAAAAAAAAAGTAATGAGGAAAAAAAAAAGTAATGAGAATCATGTATAGACTGTTTTCATGAAATTTTATGCAATTACTGATGATTATTCCATTAGAAAATAATTTCATTATTATTTCATTATTATTGAATTTCATTACTATGAAATACCTGAGGCAGCCTAACTTGATAAAGAAAAGAGGTTTACTTAGCTCATAGTTTTGGATATTCAAGGATGAGTTACGTGTACTGAGTTGGCTCTGGTGAGGACCTTGTGGTAGATGGCAACACAATGACGGGGATACATATGGGACGAAGAATCACATCTCAAAAGGGAAAGCCAGAGAGCTGAAAGGGGTCAGGCGCCCCCTTTTTCTAAGAGTTCTCTCTGGAAAACTACACAGGGTCCCATGAGAACTACCTTGATCCCTTCTAAGGGCATCACCCTCAATGATTTCAGGACCTCCCATTAGGCACCACCTCGCAAGAGTTCCAACTACCTTCAACATTGTCACACTAGGGACCAACACACAAACCTCTGGGAATACTCAAACTATATTCAAACCACAGCAGCTCGTGAAAACTTTACTTTGGTCTATCCTCCCATTTTTATCTATTCCTTCCAGGTATATATATATATTTTCACTTCCATTCATAGATTTATGCTAAAGTTTAAAAACCTGAGTTGACATGTAATTCCCATTTATAAATACTGCTTGGTGGGAGTTTGGGGATCTTTAAGTGTCGACTTGGGAAAAATGGCTCATTTCCAGTCCATGGCACAGGACGTACAAGATGAGCCAGCATCATCTTGTGTGTGTGTGTGTGTGTTTGTGTGCGCGCACGCACGCACTAAAAAAATAAGAAAATAGTGGACAAATGATGGGAACTTGTCAGGAAGAGTCCCCACTGTCCACACTGTAGAAAAACTAAGCATCAAACAAATAACAAGAGTAACAAATTGCAACTCACTGAATAATAAAGGAATTCATGATTCCATATTACTAAATTCTGCTTTACAGAAAAAATGGCAACTAACAAATATAGAAAAAGTGATAGGAGTGGAGAATCACTGTGGCAGCAATCATTAGAGGGAAAAGGTATTGGTGTGATCTTGGAATACCTTCCATGAAATTTTAGGTGCAAAAGAAAAGCTGGTGGAGAAACTTGGCAAACACCAACATGACCAGGTGATCAAGGTTCACATCATCCTTGGCGGGACAGGTTGAGAGCGTACCCCTGATGTGATGCCCTGAGAAGTGTGTCATTTCTGTAGTACCATCTGCAAGAATGTGTGTCCTGAGCCTGGTCATGAGGGAATACCAGACATTTGAGAATCATCCTCCAAAATGAAAGACCTGCCTTCTTTAAAACTATCAAGACCATAAAAGACAGGGAAACATCAAGGAACTCTTCCAGACTGGAAGAGACTAAAGAGAACCTAAAAATTAAACACACTGTCTATGCTCCAGTGAGATCCTAGACCAGAAAGGAAAAGAAGATAAAGGTAGAGGCAGAGACAGGGGAGAAGGGGAAGAACACAGCAACAGAGCAAATGTAATCAAGTATTACCAGATGGGGAATCTGGAGAGTGGGGATATAAGTCTATGTTCTGTTTTGGCAACTTAACTATTTCAAAATAAATTAGTCTTAGAAAAGAATAAAGAAACACTGCTTGCTTCATGCACATCCCTAAGTATTATTTGCAAGCATGTATATGAGTAAGGAAAGAGGAACTATCACAGTGAGCATCCCCCAGCTCTGATCCAACGTACACTCCATTGCATTTTATGTTTTCTTGGTGAAGTTCATGACTCATCAGCAGTTAATCCTCAACAGGTTGAGCAACTTGAAGGTTCTACCCAGAAGAAGGAATTTGGCTGAAACCAGTTATTAAGCTCATGACGTATGAACCTCTAGCCCTAGAAATATCACTGTGCTGGCATTTCTTGTTGAAAGATGTAGCCCACTCTATAAGAGACTACCTCACACTCTTGTTACTTACTCCAGCAAGCTTTAGAGAGACTTTTGTACAGCACCTCACCTAGCCTGATAAAATGAATACAAGTTCCCAGCTCTAATGCCAGCAGGGCCAGGACTAGGGTGAGGTGAGTGAGGTTCCCAGGATGCAAACTTTAAGCAAGCACTGGTTCTTGGGCTACATTGCGCACCTCACTGGATCCTGGCTCAGACTGCCAGATTCTGATCCATTCAGGCATGGGTCTTGGGAATCGTTATTGATCAAAATTCCACCAGATGATTTGGTAATCTGCCAGAGTCAGGGTCTATTTGTCCAGCTCAGTGTTCCCAAGTGCGGCATCAGACCAACAGCAGCAGCATCACCTGAGAATTTGATAGACTTGCAAATTCTCAGCCTCTTTCCAGTTCTTCCAAAATCAAAAAAAGCCGGTAGTTGGGACCAGCAATCGTTTTGAATAAGCCCTTTAGATGACACTGATGCCCCCTGTGTTAGTCAGCTTTTCTGTTGCTGCAACTAAAAGACCCCACCAGAACAACTATAGAGGAGGAAACGTTTATTTGAGGGCTCACGGTTTCAGAGGTCTTAGTCCATAGAAGACCAGCGCCATTCCTCGGGGCTCAAGGTGAGGCAGGATGTCACGGCAGAAGAGTGTGGCAGAGGGAAGCACATGGTGATCAGAAACCAGAGAGAGAGGAGAGGTCTCCACTTGCCAGATACAAATATATACCCCAAAGCCACGCACAATTCCCACCTCCTCCAGCCACACCCTACCACTTCAGTTACCACTCAGTTAATCCCAATTACGGGATTAATTCACTGATTGCATTAAGATTCTCACAACCCAATCATTTCTCCTCCAAGCCTTTTTGCATTGTCTTACACGTGAGCTTTTGGGGGACATCGCATCTAAACCAAAACACCCATTAAGGTCTAAGAAACATTGATTTGACTTAAATTTAACACATGCTGAAGCCCAGAGAAGGTAAAACCAAAAAAAACAAAAAACAAAAAAAAAAACACTTGCTCAAGATAAATTTGATTGTGACCTACAAGGTAGAAGGGGACTGGAGATCTTTCAAAAAGAAGTGAGGATAACCTTGACAAAGAGTTGAGCAGAGTTTCTCTGAAATTTAAAGCTATTTCAATGGAGAACTTCTGGAAAATCAGAGTGAATATTAAAGTGAAAGTCTAATTTGATGATAAAATGTGTCCAAATACAATCAGTTTAGTCAACACATTGTTTTTTTCCTTGAAAGAGGCACATTCATTCACACATCCATTCCTGTCCATGGATAGTATCATCTGTCACCAGCTACTCTATTGTAGCCAACTCTAGATTACAGATAACAAGTTACCCAATATGTGTTATTGATTCTCTCAATCACTGTTACAAACCAGTCTTCTTCAATAGGACTAGCCATGGAGTGGAATGATACATAGTTGTGGGTAAATATTCTGATGAACCTTGCTGTGATGGTTACGTAGAAGATGCATTTATCAGACAGCTTTTGGCATCACGGGAATTGGCTCAACTCTACCTCTTATTCCAGTCACTGCTGTATTGACCTGCCCCCCAAGCCCCAAGGTTCAACCAGCTCTGTGCCAGTGCAGCCTGAGAGCACATGGAATCAGCAGTCTGGAAATGCAGAAGATATACTGCCATGAGACCAGCTATGGCCAAAGAAAGATGAAACACAATGTTTAGTTCACCTGTGGCATCAAAACACCACCACGGTCTCTTCACTTTATAGTCACATAAAAATCTATTAAGCTCCCCTGAAAAAAAATATTTTTAGAAACTAAAGAGTCCCAATTAGAAGTGAGAAAATATTTTAAGGAATTTTTTTTTTTTAAGAAGTCAGGAGTTTATACAATTTGGAAAATAGGGATCTTCAACACGACCAGCACAAAATTACAAACATGAGGAAATATTTGTTTTAAATGACCTAAGAAGTCACAACATGTTACTAGCATCTCAGAGAGCCAGGGATCTTTCTTGTGATACATTCTTAAGCCATTGCTAAAAATGCATACATAGAAGCTTCCTAAGAAAACCTGGCTATCCAGTGGCTATACATACCCACTATCTCCTGGTACTCACAAGGGTCTCTGCAAGAGAAGCGCTCTGAAGTTCACATTTAGGCTCACTCTGTCTCTGATTGGGAGACATTTCCAGAAATAGCCACACATACTATAGTACAGAAGGAAGGTGTTACCTGCAGGTGGAAGATGTCCAGGCAAGCTCAGGCTAGAGATACTTCCTGTTCTGTAAAGATACAGAACAGGAGCACTTCTCCTACTCCCAGGTGCTCTGGAGAATGCTCTTCAACTTTCACAAGTGAGTAGTGATTAAAAAAAAGAAAATCAATATTTATAGCCACACAATTCACAATAGCTAAAATATGGAACCAACCTAGGTGCACTTCAACAGATGAATGGATTTTAAAAATGTGATATATATATGTATACACACACACACGCACACACACACACACACACACACACACACTATGGAATATTACTCAGCCTTGAAGAATGAAATTATGGCATTTGCCAATAAATGGATGGAGCTGGAGAATATTATGCTAAGCGAAATAAGCCAATCCCCAAAATTGAAAAGCCAAATGGTTTTTTCTGATACACAGATGCTAATTCACAATGGGGGTGGGTATAATAGAGTTACTTCAGATTAGGTAGAGGGGAGTGAAGGGAGAGGAGCAGGTATGGGGATCAGAAGGCTAGTAGAATGAATCAGGCACTATTACCTGTCATACATATGTAACTATACGACTGTGGGATTTTACATCATGCAGAATCAGAGGAATGAGAAGTCATACTTCATTTTATATGATGTATCAAAGTGCATGTGTAACTAATTAAAACAAAACAAAAAGAACTGCCTCTTTTGCCATGGCCTCAACAGAGACATTAGGATGTCCAAGAAAGGACAGTTCTTTATTGTGCAGAAATATTCCCTGGAAGGCCAAACATTTGCATCTCTGGACCCACCAGTCATTGCTGTAACAACAGAATCTATATTCTAAATGCCGAAGGGAGGTCAATAACACTCACAATTGAGCACAGCTGCTAAGCTAAGAGCTCAAACTGCCAAAACAAAATTACCCTTAGGGTGAATCTTAGATAAGGATTCATGTGAATTCAGGAAAGTAGACATCTCCGAAGATCAAAAAAGCCATCTCATACCTGCTTATCAATGCCTGAGGTATAATCCCAAATCCTCTCACCCTACTGTCTTAATTAATATAGCAAAATAGGCCAAAATATAAATGCCACTCAGAAAGACAACACAAAGGCTTCACCTCTCAGTAACTCTCAGAGTTTAATGTGCATAAGAATCATCCAGGGAACTTGCAAAAAAATTCAGATTCCTCAGTCTCACTCCTAGAGTTGGAAGCTTTGAAATGAAACCCAGGAATCTACATTTTTAATAAGAACGCCAGGTGATTCCAAATTAAAGTTATCCTATGGCCACATTTCAAGAAACATTACTTTGGTATTTAAATAGAACAAATTGGTTTCAGTATTAATTATCAATAATTCTCATTTATTGAGCAATTTGTCCTCATAGGGAGGTAGATGTTATTACCTGTTTGGTGCTGAAATTGAAATTCAGACATATCTGACTCTAAAGCCACTCTCAGCAATATATTGCCTTAAATATTCATAAAACTGTGGATGGCAAGAGGACAGGAATTTGAGTGTGTAAGTCAAAGAGACTTCAGAGAAGAGAAACAAGAAGTACAGAAACAAATTTGGCTGAACTTAAACTCTTACAATTAGCTTTCTTTACCTCAACTGTGAAAAACTAAACAGGAGCTATGAGCAGACAAGATTTTTATGACCTTTTTTGTTGAACATAAATGCAACTTCAGGGCAACCTTGGCTTGTTATAATTAGTTTCTTTGGATAGATGCAGTAATGAACCCCCTGGAAAGGGTCTGTGGGATTCCAAAATGAAGTGAGGCATAATATAGCAAGACCACTGCATGGTTTCAGAGGGTTTTTTTTTGTTGCATATTTTCCAAGAGGAGCAAGAAAAAGCATGCTGTCAAATTATGTCACAAGCAGAAATTCAATCATATTCTTCCCTTATTTAGTTCAGGTCTCTTCTGAGGCACTAAAACATTGTTTATGCATTCATCTATACCAGGATTAGAGTAACTCTATGCATCTTAAAGTTGACCTCTTCCATTGCATACCAGTTGAGCAAGCAAACACATTCCTTTCTGCTTGTTAGACTTGGTTTATATTAAAATAATCACTAATGTTTACTAAGCATCTGTGTGTCAGGTGTTCTGCCCAATACCCCATATGTCATATCTCCCTTAATCCTAACAATACCCATTTTCATGGGTGAGAAAAATAAGGTTGATAGAAGTGAGTAATTAGCACAAGGCCTCATGGCTACCCCTAATCATGAGAACTGGAACCCTGACCTGTCAGATTCTGGAGCTCTGGTGCTTAACTACTACACGATACTACCTCCTAGTGGGAGGCCCTGGAAACAGCAATGGAAGTGGGTGGACTGGGAGCTGCAGCCTAGCATTGAGGTTGCAAAGGCAGGTGTCAAATTCAGCCTCAGTATCTGAGCCTAAAGCATGGCCTCCTAAGACTCTCTACAGCCCCAAAATATTTCCGAATGGGTAAACTCTCAAAGTAGGACGTCAGTAAATGTTATATTTTGTTCCATACCCATCTGCCACCAGCTGGCAATTTAGCAGATTTCTATCCATATTAGATGGCAACCCTCACTAGGATTCTTAGTTGAATGAGGCAAAAACTCACCTTGAAGTAGCCAAAGGAATTTATTTAAAGAACGTTGATTGCTCGAGGTGGATGTTGAATGTCCTCCAAAGGCCCATGGGTTAACGCTTGGTCCCCTACAGTGGTGAAAACTTTAAAATGTGGAGCTCTGTGGGCGATCTTTAAGTTATCAGTGGTGTGGAAGGAGATTGCGGAACCTCAGCCGCCTCCTTCTTCTGTGCTTCCTGGCCAGAAGGTGACCCCAATTTGGTACACCATGCTGTCCTGTCATGGTGTCCTGTTCCACCACAAGTCAATCCTGGACTTGAATCTCCAAAATTGTGAATCAATATAAAGTTTCCTCTTTATAAGTTGAATCTTACAGATATTTGGCTATAAGAGTGGGAAAGCTGGCTAAAACTTTGATGTTTCTCACATAACCAAACTCTAGCACAGGCACAGAAACAGTTGGGTCTTGAGCACTGTGGAAACCAAGAACATGGATATGATTAAAATATTAAAATTCCTCTAGTGTCCACCAACAAGAGAGATTGACTCATTATCTTTCTTGCCCCAGTTCAAAATCCAGGTGACATCATATCATTCACTCAGCTTGGGCCACACATCCAGCCCTGGATCAGCCAGCTGTGGCAAGCATATATGTACAATCACTGCAGACCACCCCCTGTGTGGAGGCTCAGTCCCAATGAAGGAAAAAACACCCTGAACCAGGTAATCACACCTTTCATTTCACTACACAGATTATTATAATTGGGGAGCTCAAATTTGATTCAGAAAAGTTTTATCATTATACTGGGGCTTCACTCAGATTATTATTATTAAACAAAAAAATAATTAATAAAAACTATAGGTTTTCAAGAGAGAGCCACTTTCTTGGCTGCTCCATGGTATGAAACCAATTAAGCAGATAGGCAGCTTCTCATCAAGGTGGGTGAACAAAAAAAAAGCAGAGGGTGTCTTTACTGGAATTTAAAACTGGACTGTCAAAGCAGATCAGGGACTCAAGAGGTTGGATATAACAAAATAAGGAAGAAAACCCAGTGCCACAGCCGTAGCTACAGTCAGAGGCACCTTCAGAGTGGCCCCTACACATGCAAAGTGAGGGATAATGGAATTAAAAGAAACCCACATTTTTAGGAGACCTGAGGTATGTCTGGGTATGGAGAGTTTCGAGATCAAAGACATTGCCCCACTAAACTGAAAGATGCACAGCACAATATCCTTGTGCAGAAAAGAAGCTACATCTATCTCTCCCAGTGGCTTGCGCAGGACAAAGGAAGAACCCATTTTGCAGCAGCAACATGAAGGCCAGCAGCTGAGAGAGCCAATTCCTGGCTCTCTCCATGAGTTTGGTCCAAATTACAGGCCTAGCAAACCTCTCTGCTCAACATAGTGTGAACAGGAGAAAAATGAAAGATGGAAAGAGGCTTATACAGGGGAATATTGGTTGTGGAAACCCACCTGGCTCTCTCCCTCCCTCTCCAATCCTGTTGCTTGCAGGACCAGCTGTAAGAGACAAGCCTGGCCAGGAATTTCAAAGGGCAGGGGTAGGAAAGATTGAGTTTGCAGACCAAATCTGAGAACAGGAAATATGGGGTCCGCCGGTGACGTAGTGGACTAAGAATTGGCTCCTCCACCACACAAGTGGAACCCAAAGGAAACCCCTGGGGTGCAGTTTCCAGTGAGAACCAGCAATTACTGGGCACTGGAAGTGCACCGATTTTAAAATCTTTAAACCAACTGGCCTTCAACCCAAGAGCCTGGAACCTACCTAAGCCTAAACCCTGCCTCCAGGAATTCCATCTATGGGATTACCTCTCTCACTCCAGAATCCAGAGGGTGGAGCATCACACTCCAGATGACCCCATGTAACTCTGCTGAGAATCTTTTGGAAATAATTCTTTAACTTTTCATCAAGACTTTTTTTCTCTGTTTATTATTTATTATTTATTCATTCATTCATTTATTTTTGTCTGTTCTCTGTTTAATTGTGACTTTAATGGTTCATGGACATTTATACATATTCATTTTTTTCTCTCATTTCTAGCATTTTTGAAATCAGTTATTTTTTATGGATCAGGTTTTTGAGGACTAGGATGTTTGATTAATATATTTCAGTCTTGCTTTGTATTCTTTTTTTTTTTTTTTTTTAATGTGGTGCTGGGGATTAAACCCAGTGCCCTTGAGAGTTCTAGGTAAGCACTCTACCACTGAACCACAACTGCATCCCCTTGTTTTGTATCTTTTATTTTTATTTTAATTTTTAAATTTTTATTTTATATATCCTTTTTCTCTCACTTGTATGTTTCACTTGATGTTCTTTCTCTCTTTTCTTCTGGTAAAGACTAATCTCTATTATTTCCTCTTTCACTCTTCCTTTAATTTTTTAGTTTTATCTTCTCTCCTTCTCCCTCATAATCATCACATACTTTGTCACTTCTGTTCTCTCCCTGTTCACCATTCAAAATTGTAAACCATTTTACAAACTTACTGTTTTTATTGTAGGCAATAACTGATCATGTCATTTCTGTTTATTATGACAATTAACATTTTTAGATGTCACAACAGGAAACTATTGGTTTAACGCTGATATGTTTGTATTGGTTATTGTTATTATTTGTCTCCCCCTAAACTGTGAGACACCGGTAAAAACTCTACTTCCTCAGATCTATATGGTTAGATGGGGAGGACACACAAACCATGGAAAAGCAAGGGAACAAATTGCCCCCAAACAAACCAAAATACTCCAATAACAGAATTCATTGACATCACAGTGGAAGAAATGTCAGAGAAGGATTTCAGAAGGTACATAGTTAACTGATCTATGCGTTAAAGAAGCCTACATAAGGAGTGAAATCAGAGAGAAAATACAGAAAGTGAAAGAACACTCAATAAAGAGATGGAGATTCTGAAAAGAAATCATGCAGAAATCTTTGAAATGAAGGAATCAAGAAACCATATTAAAAATTTAACAGACTACATCACTTGGAAGACAGTTTCAGGTAATGAAGACAAAATATTTAACCTTGAAAAACAAATTTGACCATGGAGAAAAAGATGTTAAGAGACCATGAACAGAATTTCCAAAAAATATTGGATCATCTGAAAAGACTAATTTAAGATTTATCAGGATAGATGAAGGCTTGGAGATACAAATCAAAGGAATGCACAATGTTTTTCAATGACATAATATCAGAAAACTTCCTAAACCTAAAGAATGATATGGAAAATAAAATATAGGAGGCTTACAGGACCCCATATATACAAATTACAACAGATCTACACAAAAGCATTATTATGAAAATGTCTAACATACAGAATATGGATAGAATTTAAGACTGACAGAGAAAAACAAGAGATCACATTTAGAAGGAAGTCAATCTGGATCTAAGCTGATTCTCAACCCCAGACCCTCAAAGATAGAAGTTCTTGGAATAATATATACCAAGCTCTGAAAGAAAATGAATGCTAGTCAAGAATACTGTACCCAGCAAAATTAAGCTTCATAACTAATGATGCAATAAAAAACTTTCCATGATAAAGAAAAATTGAAAAAAATTCACTAGAAAACTTGCACTACAAAACATACTCAATAAGATATTTCATGAAGAAGAAATGAAAATTAAAAGTGAAACCAGCAAAGGAAGGAACTCTATAATAGTCAATCAAAAGAGAAACTATTTCAAATTCAAAATGAGAAATAAACCAAATGACAGAATAAAACTCAAATCTCAATAATAACATTGAATGTAAATGACCTAACTCAGCAATCAAAAGAGAAAGACTGGCAGATTGCATTAAAAACAAGACCAACAATATGTTGTCTCCAAGAGATTCACCTCATAGGCAAAGACATCCACAGACTGGAGATAAAAGGATGGGAAAAAAACCATACCACTCACATGGATCACTTAAAACAAGCAGGGTTTCTATCCTCATATCAGATAAAGTAGACTTTAAGCCAAAGTTAATCAGAAGGGGAAAAGGAGGACATTATACTGCTTAAGGGATTATAACATCAAAACTTAACAATCACAATATTTATTCCTCAGTGAAGCCTCTACATACATCAAACAACCCCTTCTCAATAGAAAGAGGCAAATAGGCCACAACACAATAATACTGAATGATTTTAACACACCTCTCTCACCACTGGATAGATTCTCCAACAAAACTAAATAAAGAAGCTATATAAATAAAAAATACAATTAACAATTAGGACCTTAACAGATTATTGGGGGGTTTAAAGAAACAAAATAGTTCATCCATCAATGACTGAATACACTTTCTTCTCAGCAGCAACAGGGATTCCCTTCTCTAAAATAGACCATAATCTTTTTCTTAAGGTCACAGAGTAACTCTTAACAAATACAAAAAAGTAATGCCCTGCATTCTATCATATCAAAATGGAATAAAATTATAAATCAATGATAAAATAAAAAATAGAAGCTACTCTAACACCTGGAGACTAAATAATACACTGTTGAAAGACCAATGGATAACTGAAGACATCAGGGATATAATAAAAAAAATACTTAGAGATAATGAGAATAGCGGCACAACATGTCAAAATCTCTGGGACATATGGAAGACAGTCCTAAGAGGAATGTTCATTGCATTACGCTCATTCATTAAAGTAACAGAAAATCAACAAATGAATAAGCTAACATTAAATCTCAAGGCCCTAGGGAAAAAAACAAATCAACACCAAAAGCAGTAGAAGACAAGAAATAATTAAAATCAGAACTGAAATCAATGAAATTGAAAACAAAAAGAATCCAAAAATAACAAAACAAAAAGTTGATTCTTTGAAAAGAATAATATAAAATCCATAAACCCTTAGCCATGCCAACAAAAGAAATGAGCTTAGATTACTAAAATTCACAATAAAAAAAATTAAATATCACAATGGACACTACTGAAATACAGATGATAATCAGAAACTATTTTGAGTAAGAAAAACTATTATTATTAATTGAAAATTTTTCTGCACCTCAGTCAGAGCAATTAATCCTCCAAGATATACAAAGAACTCAAATAAACTTAACACCAAAAAACAAATAACCCAATCAATAACTGGCAAAGGAACTGAACACTTCTAAGAAATGTGATCAGTCAACAAATACATGAAAAAATAATGATGTTCAACATCACTAGCAATTAGATAAATGCAAGTTAAAACTATACTGAAATTTCATCTCACTCCAATCAGAATGGCAATTATCAAGAATATAGTAAAATTAATGTTGGTGAGGATGTAGGGGAAAGGTTCACTCATACATTGCTGGTGGGACTGCAAATTGGTGCAACTACTCTGAAAAGCAGTATGGAACTTCTTCAGAAAATTTGGAATGAAAAATCCATTTTGACCCAGCTATCCCACTCCTCGGTTTATACCCAAAGAACTTAAAATCAGCATGTTATAGTGATGCAGCCTCATCAATGTTTATAGCAGCTCAATTCACAATAGCTAAGCTGTGGAACCTACCCAGGTGCCCTTGCAACAGATGAATGGATAAAGAAAATGTGGTACATAAAAGCAATGGAATTTTACTCAGCCATAAAGAAGAATGAATTATGGTTTTGCTGGGAAATGGATGGAACTGGAGACTATCATGCTAAGTGAAATAACCCAATCCCCCCCCCCAAAAAAAAAAAAAAACAACAAAGGGCCAAAATGTTCGCCTGATATGCAGCTGCTGACTCACAATAGGCTGAGGGGATGGTGGTTAGTGGGTAGTAAAGGTTCACTGGATTGGACAGGAGGAGTGGGGGGGAAGTGAGGAGGGATAGAAATGAGAATAAAGTAGAATTAATTGGACATAACATTCCTATGTTCATATATGAATCAACACCAGTTAACTCCACATCAGGTACAATTACAAAAATGGGGAAGTTATACTCCATGTATATATGATATGTCAAAATACATTCTACTGTTATGTATCACTAAGAGAAACAAATAAATTTTTTAAGAAAAGAACACAAACAGCACCCATAAAATAAAACAAACTAAAAACCTAATGGTGCACTAATGCCAGGAAATCAGTCAGTGCTTTCTGTCTGGCCTTCAGTTTTGCTCTAGTTGCTCAAATGATGGATGAAATACTCAGTAAATATCCATTAAGTCTATTTCATTGATGTATTATTAGTTCTATAGTGTCTTTGTTCAGTTTTGTTTGGAGGATCTATCCAGTGGTGAGAGTGGTGTTAAAGTCCCACACTATTATTGTGTTTGATTTATTTGATTCTTAAAATGAAAAGGGTTTGTTTGATATACATAGACGCTCATTGTTTGGGACATAAATATTTAAATTGTTATATCTTGATGTTTTATGCTTCCCTTAAGTAGTATGAAATGTCCTTCTTTATCCCTTCTGACTAACTTGGGTTTGAAGTCCACTTTATCTGATTTGAGGATGGAGACTCTTTTCTCTACAACTCAAAAGTATATTAACATGTGGGCTTCCTGGGATGTTTTACCAACACAGTGCTTCAAGACAAAGTTTATCATTGGCATATGATCATTTGCATTATTAATGTTACAATTATTAACATAATCAATGTTAATTTAATCTATGGCAACTACACCTAGAAACTTCCTTCATCTCCCAATCAGGCAAGTGTTGGTGAGATTATGAACCTAATCATTCTAAAACAAAATAAAAAGCTATAAATGTGAGAGGAGGACTGAATGGGTTCAGTAATGACATCTATTTCCAAAGTAAGAGATATCTGGACCAAGTATGGCCAAAGAAGGAATTAACAATAACTGATAATGCTTATTCATCTTTCATGGATCACTTATGCATCTATTATCCAAAAAGCATTCCCTAACCTTGATTCTGGGTTAGGTCAGTTTCTCATATGGTCTTTATGGCTTATACCTTACACATCACAATTGTCTCTTGAATTGTATAGGCCATAGGCCCTGTATTTAGGCCTTGGATTAGCAAGGGCCACATTATATATAATTCACCAATATATCCAAGTGCTTAACAAAATTTCTGACACATACAAATCATTACAATATCCATTAGATTAGTAAATCATAAAAAGTTAATGTAAATTAACTCAGGCAAGAAATAACATAATCCTGGTGACAGCGGGAGTCCCATTTCCAAGCTCCTGCTCTCCTAGGAAACCTTTCCTTATCCATAATTGAGCAAGGATGAAATGAGTATGCTGTTCATCACATGTTATGGAATACAGCAGATTTACAGGTAGACCTGAGGAGCTTCGGGAGGGCTATTGTCTTTGTAACTGTAAGATATAAAGCCACCTTTCTCTCCCGTGACAGGAATTTCCCACCTCCCAACGACCTGTCAATCTGCATTAGCCCGCCTCTCACGTTACAGGAATTTCCGGCTTAGGTTGCTTCCTGCCTCCAGCATTACGTCCCACTATGTCATTGGCCCATCCGTCAGTCTGTAAGAATTCTCCTCCACGATTGGTTCCTCTCAGCCCGCGAAATTCCTATGTCTGAGATGAACTGTGCGTCATTTCTTGCTTCCCTTTTCCCCCTTCCCCATGCAGACGTGAATTCGTCTGCGCAAATAAATGGTTCCTTGTATGAGACCTGTATCGGTGGAGCGTTTCTGGGAGCTAGCGACCAACCATAACTGCGCGCCTCTTTTTCCGACCTAACAGAAACATGTTTGGGCCTCTGATTAATTAACCTCATAGTTTTCGCCTTTCAAACTGCCAAGTTAAGGAATGAATATATTCTAAGCTTTTACTTAATTAAAATGTCTCTTCCCTCCTTTGCCCCATGACCTCAAAGTACCTGAGAGACACAGGGTTTGAAGAAAATGTCCTAACGTAACAAAGAATTTTCAGGCAAGTGAGCTGCCATAATCCCATGGACAGAGGGGGTGCGAAAGACAGCCTGTTAATGTCAAACAGGAAAGTCATCAAAATTCCTTCTTTTCTGTCCTCCATAGAAATAGTCCACTGCTAACCACAAAGTTTTGCAAGATATTCTTTAGTTTCTTGAAAATGTATTATCCTCCCCACCCCACCCACTGGCAGCTCTAGCTAAAATAATCCCAATTCTCCTAACCTTTCTTTAGAAGGTCTGTTTAATCAATTTTTATTGCTCTCCTCTGGGCACTCTCTGCGTTTGTTAGATTTCATTCAATCCTGAATTGGACAAAGTACTTTAATAAGCATTGCCTCCCACTGCTCCAGCGCGGGCAGGGGCGATATCCTAATGGGGCACCAGCATGAGGTAGTGTGAGTGAAAGCACTTTATGAACTCTGAGCATCACCTAGAGGAAAGAGCTGATGATGAGACTGCACATCTTGATCTGAGCTCCTCGTTCCCAAGAAGAATGAGGGGAAATGATTCTATCATTTATTCACCTGTGCCTTCAGCAGAAATGCATTCTGCAATCACCCTGTGCCAGGAACAGTATTCAGCACTAAGGATACAATGGTAAATACGATAGACCACTATTCTCTAAAAAATAAAAATGGCCTTGGTTTGCTCCCCACCCCATAAAAATTGTTGGTTGTGTCCAGAAGTATTTTACATGTTTTTGAATGTATCATATCATACAAGTTTGTCATAAACAAGCCCACATGGCAGGTATTTAGTATATAGAAGAAGAAACAGAAGCACACCTACCTAGAAGTATGCTAAATTTAAAAATGTATATGAATCTTGGCCAAATTGGAGTTTCATATCTTGAGTTTCATTCTCAAGCAGAATGATATCTGTGCTTCCAGTAACCAGTGTCCCCACCCTACTCCCCCATGGGCAAGTGCCTCCTAGACCCTCATTCCATCTACCCTGGGAAGCATGTCAGGGTTTCTCCCATACCACCGACAACACTCCCAGTGGAGGCCATCCCCTGCCTTCAACACCTGCAGTAACCTGCTTACAGGTCTGGTATCCACTCTGGAGAAATACACATTTCAGTTATAAAGAGCTGAACTCTAATTTGCAGATGTTCATGAGTCTTGGACATTCTGCCAAACCTCCCTGTGTCTCCTTTTCCCCATTTAGAAAATTGAAATAATGTACCTACCTTACTTGCTATATTCAGACCTTGAGTGGTCCCCAAAGTCCATGTATTAAGGACTTGGTTCCAAAGTAGCACTATTAAGAGTTTGGTGGAAACTTCAGGCAGTGGAGTTCAGTGGGAGGTCCTTAGGTCACTGGGGGCATCCCCTAAAGGGACTTGTGAGACCCTAGCCCCTTTCTCCTCTTTGCCTCCTAGTCATGAGGTGGGTGGTTTTGCTCTACTATACATTCCCTCCATGATGTGGCTGCCTCGCCACAGGCCCAAATCATGGGGCCCAGGGATCCTGGAAGAAATCTCCAAAACTCTGAGACAAAGCGTTAATTATCTCAGGTATTTTGTTATAGTGACAGAAGCTGACTAACACATCCCTCCACAGTTGTGATGACTAAAAAATATTTCACATAATGCCTGGGTGTTCAGCTAAGTGTGGAGCTTTCAGTAGTGGTATTGTGGTATTGCTGCTGCTGCTGCTGCTGCTACTACTGTTATGACAGCACTAGTAAATCAAACACGCTAAAGCCTCTTAATATTGTTCTGAGTAACTCCAGAGGTATTTGGCCTCACTCTCTAATAGAGGCTATTTCAAAGGCTTATTTCCTTTAAGAATTTTGTCTGAATTTGGATAAACAGACACTGGAGCCTTGTGGTCCAGAGTCCCACATGTAAATTCACTGAATGTGGCAGACTAGCCAGCTTGTTGATCAGTGTTTCCTTTTCTTCTGCCCAGACAGCTAGACTGTATTTCCCAGCCTCTTCCAAAGTTAGATTGGTAGGTGTAACCAAGTGACTCAGCTCTTCAGTAGAATGGGGCAGGAAGTAAGTTTATGGTTCTTGCAGTATCAGCATTCTAAAACCCTCCCACACACAATTCTTCATTCCCTATATTAGTTATTTATTGCTGTAAAACAAATTATTCTGAAACTCACCAGCTTAAAACAGCAAACATTTATTTTCATATAGAATTTCTAGGGGTCAGGAATCTGGGAGTGATTTTCCTGGGTGTTTTAGGCTCCAAGTCCATTGTGAGGTTGTGGTTAGGCCATCAAGTGGTACTGCAGTCATCTGAGGGCTTTGCTGAGGCTGGAGGTTCCCCTTCTGAGGTGAAGCATTCATGTGGCTGCCTGGCAGAGGCCTCATTCCCTTAGTGGCAACTGGCAGACTTCAGCTCCTCACCATAGGGACCTCTCTCTTCACATGGCCACCTGAGTGTCCTTGTGACATGGCAGCTGGCTCCCCCCAAAGTATGAAACCTGAGAGAGAGAGAGAAAAAAAAAAAAAAAAGAGCAAGCAAGAGAAAGAGAGAACAGAAGCAGGAAGTTTTATGATCTACTCTCTGAAGATCATACTTCCATTTTTATCTATTCATTAGAAGCAAGTCACCAAGTCCAGTCACACTCAAAGGAAGGGAATAAAGTCTACCTCCTCTACTCCCTATGAAGTATGCATATGTAAAAAGAACACAGATTGTATGTGGGATTTTTAAGCCACTACATTCTTTTTCATCATCTTCCAGATGAATGGAGAGAACTACAAGGAGCTATTATAATAGGGTGGAACTGCAAGACAAAAGGAGCCCAAGTTCTCGAATGACCTTCTAGAGGCAGTGTCTTCCTGTCCCTCACTTAGCCTGTGATGTGAGAGAGAAATCAACTTTTATAATGTTAAACCTCTGAGCTTGGGGGAGTTTGACAGCAGTTAGCATTCCCTGACTAATTTCCTACATTACAAAGAATGAAGCCCATTGCTTTCCAATAATATTTTGACAAAGATATTTCAAGGTACACAAGTGTTAGTTAATTACTATATTTATAAAATTAACATGCAGAGCAAGATTTTTTCAAAATCCAAATATCTAGGTTATATTTATTGCCCTTCTTGCTATTGGGAACTCAGCCTTTCCTTTCTCATTCACAAAGCACCAGAGAATAGAGCTTTAAACTTGCATTCTTTCACTCATGATACCCAAGTCCCAGGACCTTAAGGTCATATCGGTCTACAGTTTTTTCCACCATGTCCAATTTCTGCATTCTCATCTGGGTCTTACTGAGAAATACCTCCAAAGGTTTCAGTCCACATGGCTTCAAAGCTCTATGTGTTCCTTACATGAGCCTTAGAAGAAAGACACATATTGGTTCCTAGAGTGACTCTGCCAATAAAGAGAAGATTTTCCTGCATCGAGCTGCTCTGCTCTGTTCTCTGCCCTTTGAAGTGAAAGCTTGTAGAAATCTTAGTTGCTTCAAAACATGGATTTGCAACTTCCAAACTATGACTCCCTTAATTTACTGATTTTTGCAGACTTAAAAACCTGCCTTTGATATTTTTTAGATAGTAATGCACTTTTATCAAAAGCATTCTTTAAATACGTGAAGAGAAAATAACACACATTTTTCAACAAACAGATGAAAGTGGTTTCTCCATAATTCCAAAGTAAAAAGTCTTTATCTCTGGGGTAGATCATATCAATGGCAGCCCCACACCCTTCCGTCTATCCATTCCTTTTGCCACATGGACAGAGCCATCTATTACTAAAATATAATAAGTGATTGTTATTTGAAGCCATCAAGTTTAGGAATAGTTTGTTACCATGAGAGCTAAGAAATATAGAAATTAGTGTTGAGAAGTAGAGTTGCTATAACAAAGTCTAAATTATTGGCTTTGGATCTAGATGATGCACAGAGGCTGGAATAATGGCAAGATGTCATTAAAGAAAGCTAGAACCCCATTTATGTACAATGAATCAAAATGCAGTCTGTAAAAATAAAAATTAAAAAAATTTTAAAAAAGAAAGCTAGAAAGATGGTTAGAAAACTTATAAGAGACCAGAGACATGGTAGCATATATTATGTAGACATGAAGCATTTGGTTAAACTGTCAATTATAGTAAATGAGAACATAGGAAGTATATCTAACTTTTAAGCTTGTCCAACTAGATCTCCACACTGAACAATGCAAGCATCAGTTGGTTGCTTTTAGCTATTTTTTGATCAGGTATTACAGACACAGATGAACTCAAGCAAGAACTAGCAAATCTGTAAACAGAACTGACAGGGACATAGCCCAGAAACACAAGGATCTTCTAATCTGAAAAAATTAAATTGTTTCTCATATCCAGATTTAGCAAGTAGAAAGAGGTTCTGAAATTAAGACAAATCCTGGCAGCAATGACCAAGGGCACTGTCCTCAAGATAAATATCAAATTAAAAGTTTGTTTGCACATCCCTTGATAAAACCTCTGGAAGAAATAAAGCATCTAAGCTGCACAAAAGGGCTTCTATAAAGCCAAAGGGCATGGTCCACAGCAACCAGCTATGCTCAAAATAGAAATAATTAAGTGTAGAGAGGAAAATCTAACTCAAGAAAATATTGTTGGTGTGGACTTTGACACAAAGAGCATACTCGAATATATAGAAAACACACAAATACACTGAGGGCTGTTGGTAGAAGTACTGCTGGCCTGAGTTCAAAGAGACTGTCCCACTGGAGTTGTGAAAATGACTGTGGGTCCCAAATTTCTTGACAGGAAGAGGCTCAAATTTATCAGAAGGACTATTCCAATTTCATTTTGGAAAGTGGCCAATAGATTTATGGAAAAGGAAAGGTACCCGTGGAGGAGAAGCCAAGAGCTACAGAGAGCATGAATTGGAGCCATACCAAGGAAGGAGAAAGCATGACCTAGGAATATCACAAACACTCTGAGAGTGGATGGACCTGCAACCTTTGTCAGGACCTCCTGTGTCCCCCATTCTTTCCCTCCGGGGATGGGTGAATTTACTGCACACTCACAGTGTGTTACATGTTAAAGGATAGAACATTTGTCTTTTGGTTCATGGATCTTCGAATCAAGAGGAACCTCATCTAAATCTGAAGTTAGACATAATACCCAGAGATTTGAGCTTGTTGTTGTGATTGAATGAGACTTTTGTAGGTTCTGGGATGAGTAGGGGGAGCATCATATATTACACATGGGAGGGACATTAGTAAATATGTTAGATTATAATAATAATCCCAAGGTTGATTCCCTCTCTCTCTCTCTTTTTATTTTTACAGACTGCATTTTGATTCATTGTACACAAATGGTGTGCTTCATTTCATTTCTATGTTTGTGCATGATGTAGATTCATACCATTCATGTAATCATACATGTACATAGGGTGATGATGTCTGTCTTATTCCACCCCTCCCTCTCAATTCCCTCTACGAAATCTAAAGTTCCTCCATTCTTCTCTCACCCTCCCTGTTCCTTTTATCCACACCCTTTACCATTGTGACTTTGAAGTTCCTCTCTGAAGTTCTCCATGTCCTGCTTTGGCCAACATAATGAAGTATAAAAAAAGTCATGCCAGTTCCAAGCAACCTCAAAAACTGTCAATTTCTACTTGCTCCCTTGTGTCTCTGGCACTACCAGGAGAAGATCATGTCTGGGCTAGCCTGAAAATTCAAGAAAAAATGAGAAACATGTTGAAAAAAAGCAAACTTCCCTTTCCTCTAAACCCAGTCTAGATCACGCAGCTCCCATTTGATCTGAAGATTAATGAAAAAGAATAATTATTGTTTTAGGTCACTTAGTATCAGAGCAATTTTGTTTCATAGCAATAGCTACCTGAAACAAACTTTAAGCCAATAGTTCTCAAATTTTAATATGGATAAAATTATTACAAGAATCATATGCAAGTGATGAATAAGAAATATTTCTTATTCATCACTTGCATATGATTCTTGTTTGGGGTATGTGTCTGGAGATCTTGACCCAGGAAAGTATGTGTAATAATTTTTATCCATATTAAAATTTCAACATGTTTCTCAATACAATTCTCTAATACCTTGGTTTTTTAAAAAAAAAACTAAATTAGATTTAACACATATGGGATTAATCATGGATGTGTTTGTTAGAGACAACTGATTGGTTTAGAGAGTTAAAATACTAACTTTTAAATATAATAAATACTCTTAACTCATTAAATTCTACAGGGTAACATACTTAAAACATTTTGGTGTTTTCATAAATTGGTAAATAAAAAGGATTTAAATTTACTTTGTGTTCTCACTGAAAACATGGTTACTAGAAGTCCTAAACAGGAATTATTCTATATAAAGGGTTCAAAGGTCTCAATTATATTTAAATAGAGTTCTATAAGTAACAAAGTATTTCATCTGATTAAAATGGAGTAATTTATTTGAATTCAGAAATTTATAAGGGTTGTTTCAGAATATAAATTTTAAAAAGGGGATCAACAGATTAAATATTACAAGGTTTTAAATATAAAAATATATTTAATAAAAATGTTTCTAGATAAAAAAGTCTTTATGGATAAAATAAGGCTGTAATACATCTAAGTAAACAACAAGTGTCTAATTAAGTGATTAAAAATGTTAATTAAGAGTAAATTTTAAAGGTTTACATGTATATGTAAGTAACACAACAGTTAAAAACTACTCAAGGTTTTTCCTAAGGTCAAATATTATGTACTGATATAAACCAAAGTTCAGTCTATATGCTGAAATGACCAATAATTCTTAAAATATTAATTTACTCTTAACATTGTGTCTGTTAAGTTTTATTCTCTAGAGCAACTAGTCTTAAAAATTGGGGGTTTGTACAACTCTGGTTAGAAAGCAACTGCTAGAGTATTGTACTACATTACAAAGTCTAAGATTTTAATCTTAGTAAAAGATTAGACTATTGTACTTTAGACTATTGTACTACATTACAAAGTCTACATTACAAAGAGCTAAGAAGCTGCTCTCAAGTTCCCCAAGAGTGGCCCCTGTGGGAACTCAGCTGACTCTTTTAACAGCAGATAGGAACAAGGTCAATTTGACCAGCTTGGTCTTAAACACCTAGCAAAACAGTTTAAAACCAAAACACAGTCATTCCTGGACATTTTAAAAACAAAACATAGTTATTTTCATGTAACTTAAGAGGTACACTTGTGTTAGCCCCCAAAATAAATAAAACTAGAGGTAACAAAAAAGATTCTTAGACAAAAATTCCTGATAACTATCAAGAGAAACCACCAAAGTTATAAGTTTTTAGTCAGTTTAAGGCCTACAGATCATCCTAACCTCCGGTACAGGTAGATTTAATCCATCTTTGCTGGTATGACTTGTTAGGCTTTGTTAGGCCTTTTTATGGGAACAACCTCTCAGCTCTTCCACCTCCTGGTAAGAGATTATTAATTTATATCAGCTTCATGATATTCATTGACATGTTCCAGATGCTACTTATGTTGTACCCATGGTTTTTTGTTTCTTTCATAGAGTAAGACTTTTACCCCTAAAATGGAACTTTTTACTGCTTGCCCCACCCCACATCACCCCCTCTCAGCTCGAAGCAGCAAAAGCAGTCATCCCCCTTTTTCCTTACAGCAGTAAAAAGTCCCTAAAATTAGAGGGGTAATAATAAAAAATTTAAAAAGACAGTCAATATAGATAGGTAAGTTGGGTTAAATCACAAAAGTAAGAGCCAGTTTGGGTCCAGAAAGTTGGAGGCAAATGACCTCTAAGAGATTAAAAGAATAATGCTTTCAGAGCCCTTCCTCCACCCTTACCAAGAACCTACTCCTGTTCTAACCTGTTGTTAAGTCTCTCCAACAGGTTCAACTTATAAGAGAACCAGTCCCAAGAGACCACTGATTTCCAACACCCATTTCAGTCAGAAAACTATGTCTACATCAAATTGTTCCAGAAAGGACCAACACCTGGCTGAAATGGAAGGGACCTTACTCACAACATGGGCTCATCACATGTGAGTCAAGACAACAGAAAAATGGACAGCCCTCAGAGACGCCAACCACCATCTAAAGATAAGACTGAAAAAATGTTAATCGTGTTTTTTCTCTTGCTTGGACTACATCAGGAATAACTCTTTGCTTAAACCGTTCAACTTCTTGAGATTGCCAAATAGGCTAAATTCTGTATACTATTATGATGGGGAAGAATAAAGGAACATATGGGGCTAATATCTAAACAAGCGGCCCCTGTCTTAGTTCCCCTCCTAGTAAAAATAGGTATAATGGACTCCACAGCTGTAGGAACCACTGCCCTGATTACTGGAAACCATAATTTCAAAACTTTAAGTAGACAAATAGATTTGGACTTAAATATATAGAGATAGAATCCAGTCTGTTAAGCTAATGGGGTTGCACACTCACTACAATCGCCTATGCACTACTAATAAATCAATGATTTGATTATGTACATAAAACCAGTGGGGAATGTGATGATTGACCAGATCTGACTCCATGAGAATGTTATAGGCCAGACTCTAAGGGAAATGACTAAACAGACTCCATTTTGCTCTGAGACTCCATGTTATGTAGGAAATAAGCTTCTCCCATGGGAACACTCCGCCTCTGTGCCCATCATCAGTTACTTGGTGTGACATGTTTAATAATATACAATGGCAACTCCTATGTAGTAAAGAATTTCTCTCTTTTGATTCCTATTGCTCCTAAACAATGTACCATGTAAACAGTGATTGTGTGGATGTTAGCAACCATTCTTTAGTTTGTACCTAAGTAAGGATCAGTTTGACCCATTTCCCCCTCTGTCGATGATCTCATGATGTTAGTTTGTAATTTTGAACCATAGCTACAGACACTTATGATTGATGTGATTTTTGGTATAAGAACCCCTACAACCCCTATGGTTGGGGCTGTTCTCCCAATAGTCATTTTTTGGGAGCATTGTGAGAGACAGTCAGTCGGCCAGCTTAATAAAGACTCTCAAATTTGGACTTCTCAGTAGTGATCAGTCTGTTCTTAAGTTGCGCCCCATAACACTAGGGCAAACCAGTAAGGAAGTAGGTTGGGGGTAAGGAGCTAAGTGTAATAGATGCTCTTGGTAACTGTATTACTCAGGGTTCTCCAATACAAACAGAATCAAAAAGGTGTGTACATGTATGCACACATGTGTGCCTACGTATCCACAAAGGAGGGGATTTGTTTTAAGGACTCAGATCATGAGATTGTGGATCGGGCAAGTCCAAAATTTGCAGGACCGGCATCAGGTTGGATACATACCCAGAGAAGAGTTGATGTTTCATCTACTGTCTGGATGCAGTCCAGAGGCAGAGTTTTTTCTTCCTCGGAAGTTCTCGGTCTTTCCTCAAAAGCCCTACAACAGATTGGGGAGACCCACCCTCATTATGAAGGATAGTCTGCTTTACTCAAAATCTACTGATTTAAAAATTAATAATCTTTAAAAAAAAATCACAGACTGATGTTTGACCAAACATCCGAGCATCATAACCCAGTCAAGCTGACACAGAAAATCGTCCACCACAGTGGCACTAAGAAACTCTTCCCCAGGCCAGCTGCCACCAGTGTGTAAGTATTAGGTGATAATGACTCACAGTTGGCCTCAACATAATGCCTCAACAGAAGTGTAACTACCCAGTAGTTACACTTCAGTGTCCTTTCTCCTCTACCAAAAACCCAGGAGCAATGGCTGAGGTGAGACTCTGTTGTGGCATCCATCTGTCAGAGCTCCCTGGTAAAGCCAAACTGAAGCAAGTCTATAATCAAAATCACTGCCTCAGAGAACTTCCTCATTAAATCAATTGAACAAGAGTCTCTGTACTGACCTCTGTTGCAAAGAAATCTTATAAGCAAGGACAGGATTTGGGCAGTGGTATGAGAATGTCTTCAGTCTGATCCTTCAGGAAATATATGGAGTATAAGTTACTCTCAGATCTTCTCTCCGACTTGAGGCAGGGGCTTTCATCCTTCATTACCAGTCAGCATTGGCTCAGGCAGGGAGAAAGCCTTGTAAATCCAGGTATTCTTCCTATTCCCCACCCCACACTGAAAGCAGATGGAATCAATTGGAGGTAAAAGCACAGCACAAAGTCAGAGGCAGGACACAGAGGCAGTAAAAAGGATTCATGAGGCTCTGGCTGCAGGCCAGCCAGAGCACTAACAACTGCTATATATGCTTACTTCAAGTGTGTATTCCTAGGCTTTGTCCCTAGAATCAAAGTCAGGATTTCTGAAGCAGTTCCAAGAATCTCCTGTAGTAACAAGGATCCCAAGAGATTCTGATATAGTTGTCCCAATACTTGAGATTATTAAGACTTCTTGAAGGACAGACATCTAAGCTGAGACCTAAAATAACCAAGAAGCTGATGACAACAAGTACGGGAGGAGAAGCTGGTGTGTGGAAGAATACAGCCTAGAAGATGGTCAGAGGAGACAGAGCAATAAAACTCTCAACTATCTAAGGCAGTTTCTTCAGAAAAAGGATCGACACTCATTGGTGAAGAAGCACCATGTGCTTCCTATGACACAAAGGCTGGTTCTAGAAGGCTCTGAGAAGCCTGTTTTTTGGACTGTGGTAAGAAGCACTCAGTCTTCAATGACAGCCTCCTTGGAGCAACAGAGATTTGTTTCTCACAAATCTTACAGGTTTCCCTGGTGGCAGCCTCTCCTATGGAAAACATGGAGGCCATGACATCCCTTTCTCTTCTACTGATCCATGTAGAGATTGCTCATTCTGCCGTAGAGGCCTACAAAACATCTCTTGGGATTATAGTTCTTAAGGAAGAAAGTAAGAGGACTTGCAAACATAGGTGGAATTTATATATTCCCACTTAGATTTGAGAGTTGAGAATTTGAATGAGAAAGGAAAAAGAATTTTTAGGGATAGGTTCACTCTCATCTACTTTCTACAATGTGAGGAACAGCATTCCTCCCCTCCAGGATGGCAGGGTTCAAAGTACCATTTTGGAAGTGGAGATTGAGCCCTCAGACACCAAAACTGCTAGTGATCTTGAACTTCCTGTTTTCCAGAACTATGAGGAAATAAGTTTCTATTCTTCATAAATTATCCAGTCTATGGCATTTTGTTCCAGCACCACAAATGAACTAAGGCGAGTACTGAGTTACGGAAAATTTAGGCCATGATTGGTAAATATTTAACAACCAGCCCTTTGAGACAAAATATAAATATACTATGTAGTTATAAAATTTATTATAAATTTTACTGATATAAAGGATATACAGCTCTTAATTTACAAATAACAATAAAATATACACTTTATTCCAATTGCCAATTGATTCTCACAGAAAGTTTTTGTTAAATTTTGCTGGATTCTAGTACTTACATATTCAATCTATAGTTGCAAATGACAAATGACCAGTTCTGACATGAATTTTGGTTGATATTTTCATTTACATTAACAAGCAAGAACAAAAGCAAAATAACAAAGACATTTTGGAACTTTACTCATTTGTCAGTGACATGAGTGATTTCCTTTCTGAATTGGAAAATAGTTTTCAAATGCCATAAGGATAGTCTCTCAATTTTTTATGCTATTGAAACTGTAATGGCTACAGACATGACACACTTTTGTCTCCATTATTTACATTTGTTCTGTCACTTTCTTAAGTCTAGACATTCAATGAAATGAAAAAAATTGAACTCTGGCTTTTGCTGATTTTCATGGTGTAAATATGGCCAATTTCAGTTACCAATTTTTTTTTTTTTTGGTGGTGCTGGGGATGCACCCAGGGGCCTTGTGCATGTGAGGCAAGCACTCTACCAGCTGAGCTACATCCCCCTGCCCTCCAGTTACCAATTTGATGTAATGAACACAGAGTGGAGAAATACCATTACAGAGTATTCCCCACGTGGAAACACAGATAATAACCTTACGAGTATGAATACTGAATAGTACAGTATCATAAAATGTAATAAAATAATGGAAGGAGTAGAAAGTGATGTTTTGAGTATTTGTTATCTATCCATTTAATTTAATCAATTGCATGTTTATATGATTAATTTTTATTAATAGCCGTGTTAACAATCAACCTTGCAAAAATCTTCGAAATTTAAGTTAATACAAGCCAACTCAGTTTTGTGAATCTATTGGAAAAACAGATAAAGAAAATTTAAGATTTTAGCTCAGAAAGTAAATGTAACCGTAGAGTTATTATGTGAGAGTCAGTGTCGTGAGACTGAGGACCAAGGACTACCAGCTTCTTCATTGAGGGTTTTTTTTTTTTTATTTTTTCATCTGTTCTAATCAGTTTTACATGACGGTAGAATGCATTTATGCATTTTGATAAATCATACATAATGGAGTATGAAGAACAGAGATAAAGGAATTTAAAATTAAAAAAAACACTAATGCTCATATGTCATAACTCAGAGTCAGACCACATGAACTTTGGAATGTTCAATTAATTTTTTCCATGGATATTTTTTAAAATTAGATATACAAACAATTTGTAAATTAGTTTACTTAACATAATAAGTGTAACACTGTTATAAACTTTTTAACATCATTTTATGGCTAATGATTTCATTAGTGGATATTTTCCACTTTGCTCATTTCACATTTTGAACATGTAATTGTTGCCACTGCTTAATATATAAACAACATATGAGTAATAAATAACAGAAAAAAAATATGAACCAGGCTCAGCGGTGCACACCTACAATCCCGGTCTTGGAGACTGAGGCAGGAGGATCATAAGTTCAAAACCAGCCTCAACAATTTAGTGAGGCCCAAACAGCTTAGGGAGACCTGTCTCAAAACAAAAAAAATAAAAAGGTCTGGGGATGTGGCTCAGTGGTGAGCAACTCTGGGTTCAATCCCCTGGTACCAAAAAATCATAACGAAGAATGACATATGATAAGTAATATACCACATAAAACATCTCTTAAAGCATTGCAATTTAAAGCATTGTAATTTTCTTCTATTCATCCACCCAAATAGGGCTCAGGGTAAATAGGAAATGTTATTGTCAAATGATTAAGTAATTGAGAGTGCTTATTTGTATGTCTAAAGAGAATTTAGAAAGTAGCAAAGCAAATTGCAAAAGCAAAAGTCACTGCTCCAGAACATTGACTTCTGTCCACTGCCCTCCCATTCTTACTTGAAGTATTAGCTAATTTCTGCCTCAATCTTGAAATAAGCTGCAATAAAAGGTTAATGGGTATTTTTGTCATGTTGGGGAATCCCAGCAAGCTATCCTAAAATCCCATTTGTGGAATGTTGTGTCACATTAACACATTTTATGGACTTAATCTTGTGCTGCTTAATTGAATAATTTAATATTTGTGACACTAGCTTCACACACACACACACACACACCCCCACACACACACGCACACAAACACTCACAAGTCGTAAGGTATCCCCTCTGCTCTTTTGTTTGAGCATGCCTGGTGTTTTCAAACTGATATTTAGTTAATGGGCATTTATGAGCCTCTTTCATCTCTTCAACAGAGATATTTACTTGATATGAAAGCAAATCTGGATTGTGATTTTCTTCTAATCAAGTACTCTTAGTAGGTACGGTATCTGCCCAATCCAGATGCTTGGACTCTTCAGCAGTTCCGCAGACCCTGACAAGAGACAGGGATTGCGTTCACTGTGCCAAGGGTAAGGACAGGCCTAGATGATGCTCTGAAGAGTGGTACTGGACTTTGCAGGGCTTTCCGTAACTCCTTCACTCTACAATCAGCAGCTAAACCAGGTGGCTGTATGGACCGTCCATCAAGACCACATAAATGTCATTTAGGCTGAATCTGGTGGAAACAGGAATGTTCAACAACCAGCATTTTAAAGTCAAGCTCACTAGGTTTTATTCTTGGTTCATTTATCACTATAAGCACCTAGGAAGTAAGTTACTTTATCATTTTATAAGTCGCTATTCTTTAAAAAATAAAGATAACATTTGTCTACCCTATAGAATTGTTGGAAGAATTAAATGACAATTTTTGTGATCTCCTACCAGAGTTACTGATACATGGAAAGTAGTCAAGGAATTATCATTACTACCATTGTAACTGATTGACTTACATCAATGTGCTAATAGTTTGTTTTCCATTAGATTAATCTAGATGAGAATATATTCTTCAAACATCCCTTATTCCTCTTCAAAAAACTACCTTGATACTAATCTATTTGAGATGCACCACTATTAGAAGGTCAAAAGAATTAGTGATGAAGGCTTAGAATTTCCAGTGAAAGAGATAAAGAGGTATTTCTTTGATTTATCTCTAAGCTTCCATGTGGGCAAGGACCATACCTTGTTGACCAGCAACCAGTACAGAGACTGGCACATAATAGGAGCAGAGGAACAGTATGTATTAAGTGAGTAAATTAGTGGTCTTAAAATAATCCCCTATTCTCAATGCTTATTACTGAGTTTAATTCAAGTGAACACCTTCTCCTTTTCATAGATGTCACCAGAATGGAGCCTTTTGTCGAGTGTTGCTTAACCTCTGAAACACCACTTCCCTTTGTGAGCACAAGTGGTCTTAGTTTTCTCAAGAAAGCATCATGTGCCAACCTCATAGAACCTACTGCTTTACACACAAAGTCCAGAACGTTTCCAACTTTCAAATAAGTATTCCTCAATAATTTTGGAAGTTGGCACACTTAATAAGCGACTCTCATTCCATGCAAACTCAAAATTGAATTTGAAAATTGAAATTTCATTAAATCTGCTGTTTTTCTGAACCTTCTTTTCCAACTAGGACATTTGTATGTAGCACCAAGAAGGCAAAAATTCCCAAATCGTGGTTGGATTTTTATTCAAACCATTACAAGATGAATTCATGGCATTTTATCTTAACCAAACCAAATCTATTTCCATGTCTATATCCTCTCCTCCTCTAGCCAAAAGACTTTCCTCTCTCCTTACGAGTCCTTTATCCTTGTTTTGTGGTTTTGTTTGTTTTAGAATACCAGGTCAGAGCAATTTAAAACAACATCCAATGCCTTTACTCTCCTGAGAAATTCTGAAATAGATAATTTTGTGATAATCTTAACCAACCTTATGTCCAGGAAAGACATACAGCCTATTTTGCTTAGAGTGGTCCTGCTTCATGAGACTTGATGGTGGTCTTGAGATTTCATGATAACTGGCCTGAAATTCCAGTCCTCTTATCATTTTGTTTCCGCATTTTTTTTCGTACATAAATGAAGTATTATTGGTAGCCATATTTTCTTGGAAATAAACTTGGGTAGGGTTGGTTGGCCTTATTTTGCTCCCACCTTCTGTCACATTCTCCGTAGCTTGTGGGATGCATTCCATGAAACAGGATTCCTCATTTTAACTTGTGGTTAAAACTGGAAGATAATCAGCAATTGTGTTCTCTCTTTCCCCAGCCTATTTCAGACCCTTTCAAAGACAGCATACTGGATAATAAAATGAAGTGTTTCACCCTACTAGTTTCAAGAGGTGGTATTTCATAACCTAAATGCCAAAAAAAAAAAAAAAAACGCTTTAGAAATCTTGGCAAATGGCAATTATTGAAAACAAAGCTTGTGAACAAAAAGACATTTAGATTTAGCCTTATAAAGAAAATAATAGAGCAATTTAAGCAAGGGTCAAGTGGTATAGAAGATTTAATTGTGAAAATCTGCACACTAATTGCTCTTTGTAATATCTTGAATTAGGGGAAGAAAACTTTATAGTGCCCTGGGTAGGAAAGAGAAAGCAGCTCACTTACCAAATACAGGTAACTGAATAGTGAGGGATTCCTCAAGAGTTATGTAATCCTAAGCAGAAATAATTTTCACCCAGTAAGTTTAAACACAGTGGTATGGTTTAGATATGGCTGGAGTGTGCCCTCCAAAAGTTCATATGCTCCAATCTTGGTCCCCGTTGTGGTAGTATAGATGCATGGAACCTTTGAGTGGTGAGGCCTAATGCAAGGTAAGTTGGTCTCTGGGAGCATCACTCTAAGAAAGGATTAGTGCTAATCTTGTGGAGTGAGTTATTCGGAGTTCTCTTCAGAATGGGCTCTTATCCAGCAAGACCACCTCACACAGTTGGACTTCTGCATGTAGCCAGTTTCCTTTGTTTCTCTGCCATGTTGTGACACAGCCTGGGGAACCCTCAACAAAGGTCAAACAGATGGGGCCACACAGTCTTGATGATCAGTCTCCAAAACTGTGAGCTAAACACATTTCTCTTCTTTAGAAAGTACTAGGCTTCAATCATTTTGTGATGGTAACAGAAAACAAACTAATAAATCCAGAAAAATTATCAATTAAATAAAAGAGAATAATGACACTTGAAGACCAAAAAGCTTTAAGAAATTTACCGCTTGTGCATCTTCTCAGAATGCTACTGGAAGGTGTCCCTCACCAAAATGAGGGCAAAATCCAAGAAAAAGAAATCCAGGAAGTAGGAAATCTTACATAGGTAGCAAAGAAAATTCCTAGAATGACAGTGAATGTAGGCCCAGCATAGTATGTGGCTGACTTCAATGGCCTCAGTCCAGATTGCATGATGCTGGCAGCTTCAGAGGGCTGTCCCCAAGAGAGAAAAAGGAAGCTCACGGATGACTTGACTGGTTGCCTACATTGCAAAATATTCTTTTGGGAAGTTTGAGGCTAATTTAGTTGGTGAATTAGAAGTAAGCATTTTTGAATGAAGCATTTATTAATTTGGACAAGAACAAAACAGGAAAAATCTCGTGTGACTGAGCTTCAACTAATGTTTATATTGTTATAATAATGAAATACTATTATACCGACTATTTTCAAAATACCATTTTCCACACCCCCAATTGTGATATGACCCTTTTAGGGTGTGTATATGTGTATGTAGGGTTCTAAGTTTACTAAATTAAATTAAATAGAAAAAAAACAACTGTTATTTAAAGTCAAGAAGAAGGAAAAAAGCAGCATATTTATACATATGGAAGCAATTGAAGAAGAAATTGATGAAAGTTGAAAGTGGTTGTGTCTGGTGACGTAAGTAGGTGAGGAATAGGAAAAAAATGAGACAAGTAACAACTCTTATGTCATTGACCTTAGAATACAATTTTTTAAAAATTGCACATATTATTTTGATTTAAAAATTAGCATCTTTCCAATATCTCCTCATATATCCAACCCTTTTTCAGCTACTGAGGGGGAAGGCATCTTGTGTAGGTGTGAGGACAGGGCCAGGTGAAGGGTCGGATACCAGGGAACTTTGGGTAGACCTGAGGACAGAGGGAGGAAAAAGACAATAGACTCCACAGTCAGCTTGTGGGCAGCCCTGCAGGGAACTGTGCCAGAGAATTCCTGTTCTGAATCCCAGGCCTGGCACAGTCATCAGTCATGCCTTTCATAATGACAGCTAAGGCACAAGTTGCAATCTGTCATCAGAGCCCCTTCTGCAAGTGATCTGGAAGAATGAACAAATACCTTGGCAGGTTCTGGCAGCCGATATTTGTTCTAACTAAGGTTGTCAGTTTGGTCAGGTACTCTCTTTTTTTATGATGGTAAGTTCTCGTTCTATAACTTTCTTTAGTTTCTATGTCTAGTAAATTGGAGGACAGGTAAAGGGTTGCTAAAGGACTAGTTAATGTGAGTGTGCACCTGTGTCTCCAACCAGCATGCCATCCTTCTTAAATTATCAACTGTGTTTTATCTATTTTTAATTTTTCCAGTGATTCTTTGCTTGTCCCATGGTTCTTTATTCATGTTTAATTGCAAGTGACAAGGGGGAAACATCTCAAAAATGCCTTAAGCAAAAATCAATCTGATTATTTTGTACCCCCATGCCTAGGAGAATCCATGCCACTTAATTAAATGGTGGTGTGAGGGATTTTTTTTAAATAAGAATCAGACACAGATGCAGCTCTCTAGGGACTCGCCAACTAACTGTGAGTAAGAAACAGACATGTATTAGCAATATCTCTGTCCACTTACGACCCTTGCAAGACAAGGAGAACAGGTAATTTGTCAATATGCAGGTATTTTGTCCCAGGGCTCTGGATGAGAATTGACATGGACCTTGAGGAATGAGTTTTGATTTCTCAGTGGAGATGAGGTGCATGGAACCAAGCTGAGAGCATCGTGTGGAAAAGAAATGGAGATGCAGACGTGCATTTAGAGAATGAGATGTGGACCACTGTTGTTAGACCACCGCATATGCGGGACCCAGAGAAGTACTTAGAAGGCATCAAGAAGCTGAAAGCAGAAACTTCTTTGGAGGAAAACGAGAATGACTTCAGTTGTCTAAACATTAAATTTTCCTTTTGTATTGAAGTCATGTTGCCTGGGAGGTGAAATATGTCCAACATAGAAATGAGATGATTGGAAGGGAAAGTGGTCCAGAATTCAATTTTAGCTATGGTCCACTTTGACAGCATGTGATACTTTAAGTGCAAGTGCCTCCAGTAAGAGATTATAAATGTGACAGAGGATAAGTGAGGGGGTAGAGTTGAACTTGGAGATTAGGCAGCCAGTGCACAAAAAACCATAAGGGAAAAGCATACAGGAAGTGTTGGAATTGGTGAGTGGTCAGCTGTTAAAACCCTTCAAGCTCAACCAGGGCAAAGACTGGGAAAGTCTATTTAGTCTGGCAATTAAAAGGTCACAGTAATTTGAAAGTAAATCTGATTGGAGGCAAGAGTAAAGAATCAAAAAAAGATAGAAGGAGAGAGAAAGAGAAGGGGAGCAGTGTAAGTCTCTGTTTAAGAAAAGATAAAGTCAATGTGAAACAACTAGATAATTAGTCCCCTGGTAACTGGGGTTAATTTCAGTAAGCCTATGGATCTACCAGCACCTGTCAGCAACAAACCAGCATGATGCATCTTCCGTGTTGACATATAAGTGTTTCTGTTCAGTGTCTGTATCTTCTACTTTATTGCGTTCTCTTTGATTTTGCTTGACACTGTCAATTTTTTAGATAGAAAGAGACTCTACAATATGAAGGACTACTTTCTTCCTTTTTTATATATTACTATTATTTGGTAATTTCTTGTGGATAAAACCTATTAATGGGGAGGGAAAAAACACTTTATTACCCGTAATTAGTACAGTAGTACAAACACATGAAGAACAGTAGGAAATGGAGATGTGTTTTCTGGTTTTGTGGTCTAACCACACATTTTGAGTGTGACCAGAAGAATATGCCCAGTGAGTTTGAATGGCAGCTAGAATGAGAACAGGGGAGTTTGGTTGGAGTAGAGCCAGCAAGGAAAGAGGTCAGGAGAGAAGTTCCCAGAGAAAGGAGAGGAGGGTCTTTAGGAGAGTCTCAGAATCCACCAGAAGGACTTTGGCTTTTATTCTGAGTAAAATAATATATAATCATAGGTATCCAGTTTCTTAGCCCATGTCTGTCTTCCTGTTACATCTGTTAATTTTCTAAATATTTTAAGCATAGTTTTATTATTTTCAAGTTCCTGTTAATTTTCTGTAGTCTTCTGAAAAGTTGCATTTTATGATTAATGAATTAAATATTGTCGACATCTTCAATTAACTTTTTCCTGTATGAACTATACTAGGTTAGGTTTAATGAGAACCTGCTCTTCTATTGGTGAGGCTGCTGGAATAGCAATTAAGAGTAAATTCACTAAGTAGTGATGTTCACAATTCTTATTTTCTTCATAACATACTTCTAAATATTTTAGCCTAAGGGCTGGGGGATGTAGCTCAGTTGGTAGAGTGTTTGCCTCGCAAGCACAAGGCCCTGGGTTCCAATCCCCAGTACCGCAAAAAAAAAAATATTTTAGCCTAGATATTGATACCGCCATTTACCGGTGACAAGTCCTGCTCCCTCTAATGTTGAAGTTGAACCCCTAGAGAAGCACGCCAAGACAAACATATTAAGCAGGTTTTATTTAAAAGTGGTAAAAATACAGACTTCTCCCGGGAGGGAGAAGAGGGGCCATGGCTGACGTAAGTCCTAAGAGGTGAGCGCACCTACATCTTTTATAGGTTAGAGTCTCTTTTTGTTTCTCCAGTTCTCTCCCCCCTTCTCTCTCCTTCCTGCCTACTTGACTAGGCCTGGTTTTGCAGGTAAGATGCATAAAGTGAGGAGCAAATGGGCAGGGGGAGGGCCAAAGTGATTCAGCCAGGCAAGGGCCCAGGAGGCATTAATTAGCAGTTCCTTGCCTGCAGTCCTTGATAAGGGCAGGTAAATTTGGTAATCAATGGGCTCCGGAGATCCTTGACATTCCATTCTCCCAGGGGCAGTTTCCAACTGCCAGAGGCAGATGGCTTTCATGGCCTTCATTTCCTTGATTTGACCTGATCCCCTTATTCTACACTAACTGCCTGTCCCCAATTCTGGCTTCAATATTTTCACAGGTTCATTTTTTGGCTTCATTCATGTAAGAAACCACGCTGGACATGGGAAATCACGTAAGGGAGTTTATTAAGCAAACAGAGTGTCTCCCTGAGGGTAAGAGAGAAAATGAGAGGAAAGAGAAAGGGTGCGCGTTAGAGTGGAAAAGTGAGGAGGAGAAAGAAAGTGAGTAGGAGAGAGAAAGCATGAGAAAAGATGGCGGGGTAGTACCCTTAAGCAGTTGAATTCTGCAGGGCTAACAGGGAACCAATAACGGAGAAGGATACTTGTAAGCTGACTGATGAACCAACAGCTAGCTAGGATGTTCACGGACTGACAAGTAGTTGGGAGGCGGGGAAAAATGGCGCAGTGGAAAGGGCGGGGGAGCAGCTTTCAGACTGACAAGCTAGGTTGTGATGCAATGGAAAGGACAGGGAGCAGCTTTGTATTACAGTCATAATGCCTGTTCTTGAAAAAATATTCATAGACAAAATATCTTAAATACTTGTCTCTATGATTCTTTTTTGATGTGTTGACACAATATGTAGATGTTGAAAAATCATAGATTTTTTTTTTTTTTCCATTTCAATTCATTCCAGTGTAAAATAACTGTGTCCTACTTAACTGGAAGCATTTCTACTAATATTTTTGAGCATTAATTCTCTACCAACCATATTATTTAGTGGTTCCCAATGGTTTTTAGCATTACACTTAATTTCTGGGCAAACCACCTGAAATTATTTCAAACTTCTCAGGTTAAGGTCACAGTTCACCACTAGATTGCTCTCACTTCAGATTACCAGGCACTAGCTCAGGGACTCAGGTCACTGCACTTCTGACCAACTCGTTTCAAATTCCAGGGTTTCTACTGCCCCTCAGGTTCAATAATTTATTACCATGACTCACAGAACTCAGGAAAATGCTATACTTGCAATTACGTTTTATTTTAGGGAAAAAAAAAAAAAAACGATGCAAATCAGAACCAGCCAAAATAGAAGACATAAAGGGCAAGATCTGGGAGCAACCCAAATGCAGAGTTCCTGTGTCCTCTCTCTGTAGAGCCAGGATATATTACCCTCCCTGCACATCAGTGTATATCACCAACCAGGAAGCTGGCCAAGCTCCAAGGAATCAGTTTTTATTGATGTTTCAATGTGTAGGCATGATGGATTGAGGTAACTGGCCTTAGGAATAAAGTCAATCTCCAGCCCATGGAGATTGAGAGGTCATGCTGATAACACATGGCTCAAAGCCCCAAGCCTTTAATCTCTAATCACAGGGTTGGTCTTTCTGAGATGGTCAGTCCCTAAGGCCTGCCATGTGTTACCTTCAGAGCATAAACTCAGGTGTGATTGGAGGGTTCCACCATAAATAACAAAGATATTCTTAACTGTGGTAAAATTCCAGGATTTAGAAGATCCCTCCCAGAATGAGGCCAAAGACCACCAATTATTTATACAACAAATAAAAAACCTTCAGGAAATGAAATCTTGGGAGTATCTCCTTTAATTAGGAAGCTAGCTAAAAGCACAACTTCTATAATTAAAGCCTGTAGCTACTATTTTCATTATTAAATGAGTGAAAAATGAAATGTCCCACACAAATAAACAAATAGAATTAAATATCAGATATTAGAAAGTGGAGGTCACCCATACTCCCTAAACACTAATGACAAACTTTTTTTTGAGAATAAATATTCTTTTTTTTTAAAGCAAGCCATTATATTTTTATTTTGTTAATTTTTTTATTTTTATTTTTACAGACTGCATTTTGATTCATTGTACACAAATAGGGTACATCATTTTATTTCTATGGTTGTGCATGATGTAGATTCATACCATTCATGTAATCATACATGTCCATAGGGTTAAAGATGTCTGTCTCATTCCACCATTTTTCATACCCCCACTCCCTCTACCTAAAGCTCCAATTTTTTGTAAAAACCTTAGTGTACAAACAAAAACATTCTAAGACAATGCATTCCATGCCTTTAAAGGAATGGGAAAGAGCTGAGGAATTAGAAAATCTAAGAGAACAAAAGGACAGAAGTGAGAAAAGTATTTCTTAGATTTAGATCCACAAATAGCTTGTGATTTAAAAACTCTACCCTTTCATACCATTGGGTAAAGACCATGATAGTCTGAATCAGCATTTATTCCCATGTTCAGGAGGACTGGTGGTTGAAAGAGATTCAGGTCCCCAAGGGAATGTGGCTAAGGCTGGCATGCAGCCCTTATTTGAAAGATGTTGAGGATCTGCCAGTAGTTGTAAGCACATATGTATCCTAGCATCTTGACATAAGATTGTATCCAACCAAGGCTAGGTAGGAGGCATCATATAAAAACTCAAGATTGTTAAAATATAACAAGAACAGTTTAGAGAAGCTGAGTAAGACTCCACAAGCATGCAGAGCCACAAAAATGAGAAGAAAGTAAAATAAGTTGAGGTATGCCAACATGAAACTTTGGCTCATCAGAATTCTTGACACATGCATAGGAAACTGGCAATTAAAAAGGACAGAAAGGCAGTGTTCATGTGGACAGTTTGAAAATAGAGTGATTCTGGTTAAGAAGATGGCAGTACCGATCACTTATGTATGAGTTGTTGGTTGCCAAGACATCTCTGTTTCTGATACAAGCCTTTTTGCCTCCTTAAAAGACATGGGTAGGAAATAAGGTAGCTTAAGTCTAGATAAAATGTGCACATTTTAACCTAGATTTATTTTGTTCTCAAAGACCATGTCCTCCACCACACATTTCTGCTGTTTTCTCCCAGTTCCATCCTCTTTCCCACATTTTAATAATCTATATCTTCTGCTTGAGCAATGAAAAGGAGTATTAGCCAGAGAGATACATGAACTGACTGCTGCAATCTCTCCCTTTATTTTCAGAGGATCCAACTCAATGACTCACTAGTTCTTTGTATGTTCAGTATCTATTTAGCATCATTAGACTGGGAAGAAAATACCAGAATTCCTGGATTCTAGAGACAGAAGGGCTTGTATAGAGATGATGGATAAATGCAACAATGTGTCCAGGTTGTCTGTTGCAGACTAGAGTGATGCAGTGCCATTCGAGTACTATATCTCCAAATCCCCAGTGTTTACCTGGGAAGCCTGAAGGGTCTCCCAACCCTATGGATGTGATCATAACATTAGCTAGCTAATCTGCTCTCAATAAAGTGCTCTGCTGATGAAGTTCTAAGCCATAATTGTGCACTACAAGAAAGTTACGTGTATAGGTTCAAGAAGCTGATGCTGAAAAGAAAGAACCTCTTCCTCTCTCGTACTTCATGTCCTGCAGGTTAATGTTTTAAAGTTTCAGAACTCTGGAAGAGTAGCAGAAACCACCCCAACCACCCCGAAGTCTCAATTCCTACTCCCTATCCCCACCCCACCCCTACCCTGCTCATGTTGAAAGACCAAAGGTAAAGATCTCTCTGGAAAGGAATGTTTAGGGTAGACATGGTGGCATATTTTTCTATAGCAAATATATTTTTCTTTGATTTAAGAGGAAGAAGTAACATAGAACATGAAAGATCAAAGTGACAGTTACCAAGGAAATATCTAAAGAAAGTTGGCTCTCACTTTGACATTAACTTTTAAAATTGAGAATATGTGTGGTCTTCTGAATGTTGTCATTTCTGAACATCGTTTGGCAATTTTTCTCTTGAGGAGTCAATTCTGCAAGATCCATCACATTTCCCAGTCATGCTGCCAATTTTTTATCTGACATCAATCACAAAGGACTCTGGCATAAACTTTACTTTTAATAGGTCCAGAAAACTATCAGATTCTGTAAAAGAACTGTTGGAAGATAAAATATTAGAGTTCAGTTATATGTCATTTCTGAACATTTTTCCCTTGTTAACTCAAAATGCTTGTCTTGGGTAAAGACCTACTCATTAGATATATGTAAAATACATCTCTTAGAAAAAATATATATCTTAGTATTTTCCTTAGAATTTCTTAGTCATTAGACTGAACCCACATTACCCAGATAAACTGTAGAAAGGAAGTGAAACCATTTTTTCTCAATAACCCAATATGGAGTCAGAAAAAGCAACCAAAAAAAAAAACATTTGAGGAAAAGATTATATACTGGATTGAACCCAGGGTCTTATGCTTGCAAGGCAAGCACTCTACCAACTGAGCTATCTCCCCAGCCCAATATATACTGGACTTTAATTTTTCTGTGAACAAATTCTTTAGATCATGCCACATTTCAGCGTACCCTGTACATACAAAGTCAAAGGATTATAACGGTGTTTTTTTAAAAATGAATCTTCTTACCCTTAAAAAATTATTGTTTTATAATAAGAAACTCAAGAATCTGAAGCTCCTTCAATAAAGCTGCCAGCCTGGAAGCTATGAATCTCATAAACACACACACAAATGCCAACTCCATCAAATTGCCCAGACTGCTCAAAAGTTTAAAAGTAACTTAGCAAATCCTCATATGAAGAGTAATCCTGAAAAAGTAATCAAAATGGGAAAACTGCATATATGAGGATATTCAGAAAACATTTTCTTAAATGACAACAAAGTTAGAAACTTCCCAAATACCAGAAAACAAGGATTGTTTCAATCAACAGAGTATGGAATAAACCATACAATGGAATATAATGATTCAGAGATGTACTTACTGATATAAAAAGCATGTCTATTTAAAAAAAAAAAAAGCCTGTCTAAGTGAAAAAAAGCAAGCTATACCTCAGCATGCTTAGAACGGTCCTACTTTTTTTATGTGTATTTATATACTCATTCACATAAAACACACCTAAGGGATGTACCTGAAATTGATAAAATTCCATATACAAGGTGGGAAGATGGTGCATTATTCAATTCAGGCTTCTCTAACTAAGCATCATAGATTAGGTGGCTTATAAACAACAGAAGTTTATTTCTTTGAATTAGAAGTTCAATGTCAGGGTGCAGCATGGCTGGATTTTAGTTGCAGACTGCCATCTTGCTGTGTTCCTCACATAGTAGAAGAACGTCAGAGAGCTTTCCAGGGTCCTTTGGATAAAGGCACTAATCCATTGATAAGGGCCTCACCTTCATGACCTAATTACCTCCCCCAAACCATACCATTTGGTACCTTCATACTGGGGGTTAGATTTCAACCTATGAATTTAGAGGAGACAAAAACGGTCCATAACATTCATCCTTGGCCCTCCAAACTCCATGTCCTTCTCACATGCAAACTACATTCATCCCTTCCTAATGATCCCAAAATTCTTAACTTGCCTCAAAATCAGTTCTAAAGTCCAATGTGGTATGTAAATATCACCAAAGACAGATATGGCTCAGATTCAATGTTTGTTCTTTCTTGAGATAATATTCCTCACTAGCTATGAAACCAAACAAGTTGTGTTTCCAAAATGCAATGGAAGGACAGTCCTAGGACAAATCTCTCTTCAAAAGAGAGAAACAGGAAGGGAAGGAAAGATTGACAGGTCCCAGACAGGTCCAAACCTAGCAAGACAAACTTGATGAGATCTTAAGGTTTAAGATCCTCTTTGATGCCACAACTTGCCCTCCAAGCCAGCAGTTCCACCATCTAGGAAGCCTGAGGTGACAACTCCTGAGGGAGCATTACCCACACCTAGCCTCTATCCTGGTAGCCCCACCCATGTCAGGGCATATACCTTCAGGGCTCTGCATAGCCATCTCCCAGCTCAGCTGGATATTGGTCCTGCCCTTTGAAACTGAGGTAAGAAGCAACCTGCCATCTGGCACAATGAGGATTTTTGTTCCCTTTGTACTGCTCTATATAAATTTTCTTCAAATGCATATAGATTTTTATACAATAAAAAATTAATAACTTTTAAAAATACTGCAAAAATTAATTGAGAGAATAACTAGTTTCTTCAAAGAGGTTGTAAGACCTCATCAGTGAAAGTAAATGGATTCTTAGCAGGAAAAATCTTTCCTTTTGCAATTTCCCCTGAAAAGCAGAAAGCTTTATGGTAAATGCTGATGTATCTAGTGAGGATTGATGAGGGCTTTGTCCATTGTTCAGTCATTATTTAAAACACTTGCTCGTTGATTTATTCAACCACTGATCTGACAGCAGTTGAGAGATGACAGCCGACACTGAAGCTGGGTGGTGGTGGTGGGGGTGGTGGTGTCTTCTGGGGATGCCAAGAGTCAGTGGGGCACATCAGTCTCAGATAATGCCCCATGTCAGGCCAGTACATTCCAGGGACTACTTCCAGCATGGCAAATCCCAAAGTTTGGGGTTTTTTTTAATGACATCTATAAGTGATTCAACCCTGGGAAAACTTCTATTTACTTAAATTACCCCAAACTGCAAGAGATGCTGACAGCTAATTGATTTGTAACAGGAAAACCAGCCAAGCAAAGCAGAACACTGTAGTCACTAGAACCATAGTACAGGGTTTCCCTTTAGACACACTATTTGGGAGAACTAGTGACAGGGTCAGAGAAGAGTTTTAGAAAGCAAACTCTGACAGCTGTGCATATAAATTGGAGAAGGCTCCATATGTCCCAGTTTGCCTGGGATGACCCTTGTTGATGCCTGCATTCTGAATGGTGAGTGTTTAATAACACTTCTGTTTTTGCACTCAGAAGTGTCCTAGTTTGGTTGACAAATTACATGTCAGCCTAATTGAGAAGACAGCAATGGAACCTGAGAAATGAGTTGTTAGACGGTCATGGAATAATCCACTAAAGACACCCTAGAGCCTAACCCTCCACTGCAGATGTGGGAATGGAGAGAAAAAGATGGATTAAAGTGAAACAAAATCTACGTGGTAGAACTGGTGATTGCTCTCTACCAAAAGACCGCACTCTGACCAAGGTCAGAACCCTGTCTGTGGGGTCAGCTTGCTAACAAAGACTAATCAATGAAGGAATTCCAAAGCCCAGAGTTAAGGTCTTTGCTATGACCACATTACAACCCAAATTCTCCCTCTGACCCACCCTGCTTCCTCCACTAGCTCTAAGATGTTGATTCCAAGAGCAAGCCCAAAATAATCTACCATACACACCTCTTCTTAGAGTCTGCTTCCATGGGAACCTGACCTACAATAGCTGTCATCACATTTATTACAGAACAAATATGTGACATAATTTGATGTCTTTTCATTATGAAAATGAATTACTAAAGGTAAGTGCTTAGAAGAGGGCCTGGTGACAGGAAATGTTTGGCAAATGTTAAGAACAATAATCATAATGATTCTCTCACTTCCAGGGCTTGATGTAGCATCTGACTGCCAACTGGATAAATCAGAGTAAGCTCAGCAATGCAAAAGGAGAGGTGACCACATTTATTTTCTCCTCCGATGCTAAAAAATCTTGAGACCATACAGCCACATAAAAATGATCCAAAGCAAACTACACTCAGGAATTGTGACTCCAGCAACTGCATTTCTTTAAAGGAACCAGAATGTTGTGTCCCACTCCCTCATATTTACAGTTTCAAGACCCATTTCAAGTGCCACTGTTGGAAATACAGAGAAAATAATTCAAAAATTAAGACACTGCCCTAATTAACTGAAATAACCTGCTCTACAAACTTGGCATGGAATTGTAGTCACATGACTGTCATTTTTCCAATTAATCACTGGAACCCCATCCTCCTTACCATCTCCACTACCACCCCACCCTATCCCCTTTCTTAAGAACCAAAAACTTAAGAATTTCCTCCTTCCCGTGAATTATCCAACATCTTGGAAATTTAAGTCTAATCGCCTACCATTCAGCCCACCCATCTCACCTACCCCATCAAGGTAAGATGGAGACAGATTCTGAATCAGACTGACAGAAGCATATCAAAGTGTAACAGAAATATGACCTATGCAAATAAAGAAAGATAAGCTTCATTCGACTCCTTAATGAGAAAGCTGACTGTAACATGGTTTGAGGAATTTGGGGTGTTTGGGATTTGATGCTTTTTTTTTTTTCTTTTTAGTGTTAGCATGAGAGACTAGGTTAAATACAAAACTGCAACATCACATAGTGCAGCAAAACATAACTTTTAGTTATCTTCTCTATAAGACAAACCCATCTGCATATGTACCAGACCAAATGTACCTGTTAAAATGTGAAATTTCACAGAATCTGAAATTAGTTGATTCCTTAATCAATATAGGACTCCAATTCTAAACACGTTCATTTCCCTAGATAATTAGGTTAAATAAGGATTAAGCATTCTTTAACTGATGAAATATGAATGAGAAAAGAATAAAAATTATTCTTTCTTCTAAATATAAAGCATCGAAGGGACCAAAAAAGTCAAGTACAAAAAAAGTAAATTACTATAAAATTAAATATATGTAAGGAAAACCTGATGTGAGGATAAAATAATGCAAATCTAGAACTATTCTGCCCTCAGAATGCTTCATGTGTATCCTTAAGTGATTGCAATGCACATATTCCTAGAAATCATAAAAACTATATAATGGTTATAATTTACATAACCCAAACTAAGAGTCAATGTGATATGAAGACCTTTACATTAGGAGTTTAATGGATATATTTATACTGATACCTATTAATTCTAAAAAATTTAAGTATACACGCATCATCTTTAACAATTCTTTAGCTTCACCAATTTCGCTATTTAACCCACCATCCTTGACTTCTAACCTCTGTAGGAGAGGGAGATAGACTGGGACAGTCCAATGAAGAGTGGAGGACCTTTGATCATCTGTACAAATACATAAGAGAGTGTCAGAGCCTACTATGGGCTGTGCTGATCTAACAATGTCCAGGGAATGTTCCATCATGACTATAGGGTGCATTTGATGGGTCCTATTACCAAGGGTTCTTCACATGACCAGGCCTGATGCTATTTCATTTTAAAATCAGATAAATAACCCTCTACAGCTCCTGGTGAATGTCTGCTGATAGAGGCTTATAAGAAAAAACATGCTCTGACTGAGGCTGACGTAAACATCCTATCTGAGGAGAGTTCTAATTCCTTTTGTGAACTGAGAAGACTTGATATTCTTTTGCTGCTGTTGTTCTTTTTAGGTAAACATGACAGTGGAGTGTATTTTGACATATTCTATATGTTGAATAAGTATAACTTACTCTAATGAGGATCCCATTCTTGTAGTTGTGCCCGATGTGGCCAAGTTTCATCGATTGTGTATTCACATATGAACAATAAGTTGGTATTCCTGATTTGTACATTAAATTCCTGTAAACATTGCTAAACTGAATCAATACCATGAAATCATATCAACTTTGGGGACACTGAGAAGTTAGTTTTGGGCACTGAAACACTGGGAGTCCACAGCACTAGTGCATTCACCAAGGTAAAGATCATATTGTGAAGTCCCATCGGGGAAACCCCCCAGCCCTCTTGTTCTAACTTCCAAGTGGAGCAGTGTCCTTTCATTAGAAAAGCATCTAATATTTCATTAGAAACATCTGTAGTAGTCATTCATTCAGTAGTCACACACTCTCTCTCTCTCTCACACACACACACACACACACACACACAAACGCACACACCCCTACATTTAAAGGCACCTCTTCTTTAATCCAGATCACAGTTTGCATTTCACCCTGGGCTTTGTATTGCCCTCCTATCTACTCTGACACATTCCCCTTCACCCTGTCCGTAATCCTAGGCTACTTGAGAACACAGCTAAGTTTCATGCACCTTTTTCATTCTGAATTCCATCTAGCACTATGACCTGAACATAAAGATGTGAATGCAGCAAATTTGATTCTCTGAATTGTTTTTCTCCTCTAAGCTTCTAATTTCAGTTAATAATGAAATTTAGGAGAAAAATTATACATTTGAAATATGTTTTCACATATCCATTTAATAAATCTAGAAAGTCTGGTGTTCTTCTGTAATGCTCTAGAAAGGAATGTGTTCTTTGAAAGTGCAATTTTCAGTTCATTTTCCTTCCAGTAACACCAAGATAGCTTAATTTCTTGCTTGGAAAAACAAAAGGTTTGATTTTTCCATCCATCTCCCATATCATTTCTGCCTAAATTGTGTCAACATAATTTTCTCTGGATAATAACACTCCTCATCTTAGCAAAGACATAAAATTACTTGTACCCAATACGGGAGCCTTAAAGTAAACTTTCATTTATTTGTACCTGAAAGAAATGATCCAAAGGAATAGTGGCCCTTTAAAAACTATTGTTATTAAAGAGTCCCCTGTTGAAAGAGAACAGTGGGTCTTAGGTCAGTTTTATGGGCCTAGCACCTCAGCTATTATTGTAATGCAATTACCATACCAACTCAACCATTACATGATGCAAGGTCTGCTTCTCATTAGAATGAGAACATTTAAAAATAGCAGAGAACTTTTTAAAACCTGAAATCTTTTCAGGAAAGCAAAAATTCACAGGAAGCAAATGTACCTTCATCTCCCCCTCCACCCTCCCTGCTACGTTCCCAGGCTGCAAGTTAATTATTCTGGCAAGGAGGCTCAGCAAGAAGCAATGAGAACTTCTAAGAACACCAGCAGAATCACATGCTATCAGCAAATTTCTTTCCTTGGTTTGATTAGGAATGGAATAACAAACTGCCCACAATGTGCAGGTCTTTTCCAGAATCTTCTTTATGTTCAACCAGTAAATTGAATTAAATTCTTCATCCTACACCATTCAGTATTACACCACTTAGTAGCTCTTGATGGGGATATAATGAAAGGTCAATGGACAAAATCATGTTAGCCAATTTAGGCCACCAAACTGTCCCAGAGAAAAAAAGAAAACTAATAACTACATGCAAGTTAACACTGAAAGGACTGAGTGTAAAAGTGAAGTGCTAAGAAGCATGCACATTTTTTGGCAAATGGTATAACTCAAAAAAAAGTAATGAGGAAAAAAAAAAGTAATGAGAATCATGTATAGACTGTTTTCATGAAATTTTATGCAATTACTGATGATTATTCCATTAGAAAATAATTTCATTATTATTTCATTATTATTGAATTTCATTACTATGAAATACCTGAGGCAGCCTAACTTGATAAAGAAAAGAGGTTTACTTAGCTCATAGTTTTGGATATTCAAGGATGAGTTACGTGTACTGAGTTGGCTCTGGTGAGGACCTTGTGGTAGATGGCAACACAATGACGGGGATACATATGGGACGAAGAATCACATCTCAAAAGGGAAAGCCAGAGAGCTGAAAGGGGTCAGGCGCCCCCCTTTTTCTAAGAGTTCTCTCTGGAAAACTACACAGGGTCCCATGAGAACTACCTTGATCCCTTCTAAGGGCATCACCCTCAATGATTTCAGGACCTCCCATTAGGCACCACCTCGCAAGAGTTCCAACTACCTTCAACATTGTCACACTAGGGACCAACACACAAACCTCTGGGAATACTCAAACTATATTCAAACCACAGCAGCTCGTGAAAACTTTACTTTGGTCTATCCTCCCATTTTTATCTATTCCTTCCAGGTATATATATATATTTTCACTTCCATTCATAGATTTATGCTAAAGTTTAAAAACCTGAGTTGACATGTAATTCCCATTTATAAATACTGCTTGGTGGGAGTTTGGGGATCTTTAAGTGTCGACTTGGGAAAAATGGCTCATTTCCAGTCCATGGCACAGGACGTACAAGATGAGCCAGCATCATCTTGTGTGTGTGTGTGTGTTTGTGTGCGCGCACGCACGCACTAAAAAAATAAGAAAATAGTGGACAAATGATGGGAACTTGTCAGGAAGAGTCCCCACTGTCCACACTGTAGAAAAACTAAGCATCAAACAAATAACAAGAGTAACAAATTGCAACTCACTGAATAATAAAGGAATTCATGATTCCATATTACTAAATTCTGCTTTACAGAAAAAATGGCAACTAACAAATATAGAAAAAGTGATAGGAGTGGAGAATCACTGTGGCAGCAATCATTAGAGGGAAAAGGTATTGGTGTGATCTTGGAATACCTTCCATGAAATTTTAGGTGCAAAAGAAAAGCTGGTGGAGAAACTTGGCAAACACCAACATGACCAGGTGATCAAGGTTCACATCATCCTTGGCGGGACAGGTTGAGAGCGTACCCCTGATGTGATGCCCTGAGAAGTGTGTCATTTCTGTAGTACCATCTGCAAGAATGTGTGTCCTGAGCCTGGTCATGAGGGAATACCAGACATTTGAGAATCATCCTCCAAAATGAAAGACCTGCCTTCTTTAAAACTATCAAGACCATAAAAGACAGGGAAACATCAAGGAACTCTTCCAGACTGGAAGAGACTAAAGAGAACCTAAAAATTAAACACACTGTCTATGCTCCAGTGAGATCCTAGACCAGAAAGGAAAAGAAGATAAAGGTAGAGGCAGAGACAGGGGAGAAGGGGAAGAACACAGCAACAGAGCAAATGTAATCAAGTATTACCAGATGGGGAATCTGGAGAGTGGGGATATAAGTCTATGTTCTGTTTTGGCAACTTAACTATTTCAAAATAAATTAGTCTTAGAAAAAGAATAAAGAAACACTGCTTGCTTCATGCACATCCCTAAGTATTATTTGCAAGCATGTATATGAGTAAGGAAAGAGGAACTATCACAGTGAGCATCCCCCAGCTCTGATCCAACGTACACTCCATTGCATTTTATGTTTTCTTGGTGAAAGTTCATGACTCATCAGCAGTTAATCCTCAACAGGTTGAGCAACTTGAAGGTTCTACCCAGAAGAAGGAATTTGGCTGAAACCAGTTATTAAGCTCATGACGTATGAACCTCTAGCCCTAGAAATATCACTGTGCTGGCATTTCTTGTTGAAAGATGTAGCCCACTCTATAAGAGACTACCTCACACTCTTGTTACTTACTCCAGCAAGCTTTAGAGAGACTTTTGTACAGCACCTCACCTAGCCTGATAAAATGAATACAAGTTCCCAGCTCTAATGCCAGCAGGGCCAGGACTAGGGTGAGGTGAGTGAGGTTCCCAGGATGCAAACTTTAAGCAAGCACTGGTTCTTGGGCTACATTGCGCACCTCACTGGATCCTGGCTCAGACTGCCAGATTCTGATCCATTCAGGCATGGGTCTTGGGAATCGTTATTGATCAAAATTCCACCAGATGATTTGGTAATCTGCCAGAGTCAGGGTCTATTTGTCCAGCTCAGTGTTCCCAAGTGCGGCATCAGACCAACAGCAGCAGCATCACCTGAGAATTTGATAGACTTGCAAATTCTCAGCCTCTTTCCAGTTCTTCCAAAATCAAAAAAGCCGGTAGTTGGGACCAGCAATCGTTTTGAATAAGCCCTTTAGATGACACTGATGCCCCCTGTGTTAGTCAGCTTTTCTGTTGCTGCAACTAAAAGACCCCACCAGAACAACTATAGAGGAGGAAACGTTTATTTGAGGGCTCACGGTTTCAGAGGTCTTAGTCCATAGAAGACCAGCGCCATTCCTCGGGGCTCAAGGTGAGGCAGGATGTCACGGCAGAAGAGTGTGGCAGAGGGAAGCACATGGTGATCAGAAACCAGAGAGAGAGGAGAGGTCTCCACTTGCCAGATACAAATATATACCCCAAAGCCACGCACCAATTCCCACCTCCTCCAGCCACACCCTACCACTTCAGTTACCACTCAGTTAATCCCAATTACGGGATTAATTCACTGATTGCATTAAGATTCTCACAACCCAATCATTTCTCCTCCAAGCCTTTTTGCATTGTCTTACACGTGAGCTTTTGGGGGACATCGCATCTAAACCAAAACACCCATTAAGGTCTAAGAAACATTGATTTGACTTAAATTTAACACATGCTGAAGCCCAGAGAAGGTAAAACCAAAAAAAACAAAAAACAAAAAAAAAAAACACTTGCTCAAGATAAATTTGATTGTGACCTACAAGGTAGAAGGGGACTGGAGATCTTTCAAAAAGAAGTGAGGATAACCTTGACAAAGAGTTGAGCAGAGTTTCTCTGAAATTTAAAGCTATTTCAATGGAGAACTTCTGGAAAATCAGAGTGAATATTAAAGTGAAAGTCTAATTTGATGATAAAATGTGTCCAAATACAATCAGTTTAGTCAACACATTGTTTTTTTCCTTGAAAGAGGCACATTCATTCACACATCCATTCCTGTCCATGGATAGTATCATCTGTCACCAGCTACTCTATTGTAGCCAACTCTAGATTACAGATAAACAAGTTACCCAATATGTGTTATTGATTCTCTCAATCACTGTTACAAACCAGTCTTCTTCAATAGGACTAGCCATGGAGTGGAATGATACATAGTTGTGGGTAAATATTCTGATGAACCTTGCTGTGATGGTTACGTAGAAGATGCATTTATCAGACAGCTTTTGGCATCACGGGAATTGGCTCAACTCTACCTCTTATTCCAGTCACTGCTGTATTGACCTGCCCCCCAAGCCCCAAGGTTCAACCAGCTCTGTGCCAGTGCAGCCTGAGAGCACATGGAATCAGCAGTCTGGAAATGCAGAAGATATACTGCCATGAGACCAGCTATGGCCAAAGAAAGATGAAACACAATGTTTAGTTCACCTGTGGCATCAAAACACCACCACGGTCTCTTCACTTTATAGTCACATAAAAATCTATTAAGCTCCCCTGAAAAAAAATATTTTTAGAAAACTAAAGAGTCCCAATTAGAAGTGAGAAAATATTTTAAGGAATTTTTTTTTTTTAAGAAGTCAGGAGTTTATACAATTTGGAAAATAGGGATCTTCAACACGACCAGCACAAAATTACAAACATGAGGAAATATTTGTTTTAAATGACCTAAGAAGTCACAACATGTTACTAGCATCTCAGAGAGCCAGGGATCTTTCTTGTGATACATTCTTAAGCCATTGCTAAAAATGCATACATAGAAGCTTCCTAAGAAAACCTGGCTATCCAGTGGCTATACATACCCACTATCTCCTGGTACTCACAAGGGTCTCTGCAAGAGAAGCGCTCTGAAGTTCACATTTAGGCTCACTCTGTCTCTGATTGGGAGACATTTCCAGAAATAGCCACACATACTATAGTACAGAAGGAAGGTGTTACCTGCAGGTGGAAGATGTCCAGGCAAGCTCAGGCTAGAGATACTTCCTGTTCTGTAAAGATACAGAACAGGAGCACTTCTCCTACTCCCAGGTGCTCTGGAGAATGCTCTTCAACTTTCACAAGTGAGTAGTGATTAAAAAAAAGAAAATCAATATTTATAGCCACACAATTCACAATAGCTAAAATATGGAACCAACCTAGGTGCACTTCAACAGATGAATGGATTTTAAAAATGTGATATATATATGTATACACACACACACGCACACACACACACACACACACACACACACACTATGGAATATTACTCAGCCTTGAAGAATGAAATTATGGCATTTGCCAATAAATGGATGGAGCTGGAGAATATTATGCTAAGCGAAATAAGCCAATCCCCAAAATTGAAAAGCCAAATGGTTTTTTCTGATACACAGATGCTAATTCACAATGGGGGTGGGTATAATAGAGTTACTTCAGATTAGGTAGAGGGGAGTGAAGGGAGAGGAGCAGGTATGGGGATCAGAAGGCTAGTAGAATGAATCAGGCACTATTACCTGTCATACATATGTAACTATACGACTGTGGGATTTTACATCATGCAGAATCAGAGGAATGAGAAGTCATACTTCATTTTATATGATGTATCAAAGTGCATGTGTAACTAATTAAAACAAAACAAAAAGAACTGCCTCTTTTGCCATGGCCTCAACAGAGACATTAGGATGTCCAAGAAAGGACAGTTCTTTATTGTGCAGAAATATTCCCTGGAAGGCCAAACATTTGCATCTCTGGACCCACCAGTCATTGCTGTAACAACAGAATCTATATTCTAAATGCCGAAGGGAGGTCAATAACACTCACAATTGAGCACAGCTGCTAAGCTAAGAGCTCAACTACTGCCAAAACAAAATTACCCTTAGGGTGAATCTTAGATAAGGATTCATGTGAATTCAGGAAAGTAGACATCTCCGAAGATCAAAAAAAGCCATCTCATACCTGCTTATCAATGCCTGAGGTATAATCCCAAATCCTCTCACCCTACTGTCTTAATTAATATAGCAAAATAGGCCAAAATATAAATGCCACTCAGAAAGACAACACAAAGGCTTCACCTCTCAGTAACTCTCAGAGTTTAATGTGCATAAGAATCATCCAGGGAACTTGCAAAAAAATTCAGATTCCTCAGTCTCACTCCTAGAGTTGGAAGCTTTGAAATGAAACCCAGGAATCTACATTTTTAATAAGAACGCCAGGTGATTCCAAATTAAAGTTATCCTATGGCCACATTTCAAGAAACATTACTTTGGTATTTAAATAGAACAAATTGGTTTCAGTATTAATTATCAATAATTCTCATTTATTGAGCAATTTGTCCTCATAGGGAGGTAGATGTTATTACCTGTTTGGTGCTGAAATTGAAATTCAGACATATCTGACTCTAAAGCCACTCTCAGCAATTATATTGCCTTAAATATTCATAAAACTGTGGATGGCAAGAGGACAGGAATTTGAGTGTGTAAGTCAAAGAGACTTCAGAGAAGAGAAACAAGAAGTACCAGAAACAAATTTGGCTGAACTTAAACTCTTACAATTAGCTTTCTTTACCTCAAACTGTGAAAAACTAAACAGGAGCTATGAGCAGACAAGATTTTTATGACCTTTTTTGTTGAACATAAATGCAACTTCAGGGCAACCTTGGCTTGTTATAATTAGTTTCTTTGGATAGATGCAGTAATTGAACCCCCTGGAAAGGGTCTGTGGGATTCCAAAATGAAGTGAGGCATAATATAGCAAGACCACTGCATGGTTTCAGAGGGTTTTTTTGTTGCATATTTTCCAAGAGGAGCAAGAAAAAGCATGCTGTCAAATTATGTCACAAGCAGAAATTCAATCATATTCTTCCCTTATTTAGTTCAGGTCTCTTCTGAGGCACTAAAACATTGTTTATGCATTCATCTATACCAGGATTAGAGTAACTCTATGCATCTTAAAAGTTGACCTCTTCCATTGCATACCAGTTGAGCAAGCAAACACATTCCTTTCCTGCTTGTTAGACTTGGTTTATATTAAAATAATCACTAATGTTTACTAAGCATCTGTGTGTCAGGTGTTCTGCCCAATACCCCATATGTCATATCTCCCTTAATCCTAACAATACCCATTTTCATGGGTGAGAAAAATAAGGTTGATAGAAGTGAGTAATTAGCACAAGGCCTCATGGCTACCCCTAATCATGAGAACTGGAACCCTGACCTGTCAGATTCTGGAGCTCTGGTGCTTAACTACTACACGATACTACCTCCTAGTGGGAGGCCCTGGAAACAGCAATGGAAGTGGGTGGACTGGGAGCTGCAGCCTAGCATTGAGGTTGCAAAGGCAGGTGTCAAATTCAGCCTCAGTATCTGAGCCTAAAGCATGGCCTCCTAAGACTCTCTACAGCCCCAAAATATTTCCGAATGGGTAAACTCTCAAAGTAGGACGTCAGTAAATGTTATATTTTGTTCCATACCCATCTGCCACCAGCTGGCAATTTAGCAGATTTCTATCCATATTAGATGGCAACCCTCACTAGGATTCTTAGTTGAATGAGGCAAAAACTCACCTTGAAGTAGCCAAAGGAATTTATTTAAAGAACGTTGATTGCTCGAGGTGGATGTTGAATGTCCTCCAAAGGCCCATGGGTTAACGCTTGGTCCCTACAGTGGTGAAAACTTTAAAATGTGGAGCTCTGTGGGCGATCTTTAAGTTATCAGTGGTGTGGAAGGAGATTGCGGAACCTCAGCCGCCTCCTTCTTCTGTGCTTCCTGGCCAGAAGGTGACCCAATTTGGTACACCATGCTGTCCTGTCATGGTGTCCTGTTCCACCACAAGTCAATCCTGGACTTGAATCTCCAAAATTGTGAATCAATATAAAGTTTCCTCTTTATAAGTTGAATCTTACAGATATTTGGCTATAAGAGTGGAAAGCTGGCTAAAACTTTGATGTTTCTCACATAACCAAACTCTAGCACAGGCACAGAAACAGTTGGGTCTTGAGCACTGTGGAAACCAAGAACATGGATATGATTAAAATATTAAAATTCCTCTAGTGTCCACCAACAAGAGAGATTGACTCATTATCTTTCTTGCCCCAGTTCAAAAATCCAGGTGACATCATATCATTCACTCAGCTTGGGCCACACATCCAGCCCTGGATCAGCCAGCTGTGGCAAGCATATATGTACAATCACTGCAGACCACCCCCTGTGTGGAGGCTCAGTCCCAATGAAGGAAAAAACACCCTGAACCAGGTAATCACACCTTTCATTTCACTACACAGATTATTATAATTGGGGAGCTCAAATTTGATTCAGAAAAGTTTTATCATTATACTGGGGCTTCACTCAGATTATTATTATTAAACAAAAAAATAATTAATAAAAACTATAGGTTTTCAAGAGAGAGCCACTTTCTTGGCTGCTCCATGGTATGAAACCAATTAAGCAGATAGGCAGCTTCTCATCAAGGTGGGTGAACAAAAAAAAAGCAGAGGGTGTCTTTACTGGAATTTAAAACTGGACTGTCAAAGCAGATCAGGGACTCAAGAGGTTGGATATAACAAAATAAGGAAGAAAACCCCAGTGCCACAGCCGTAGCTACAGTCAGAGGCACCTTCAGAGTGGCCCCTACACATGCAAAGTGAGGGATAATGGAATTAAAAGAACCCACATTTTTAGGAGACCTGAGGTATGTCTGGGTATGGAGAGTTTCGAGATCAAAGACATTGCCCCACTAAACTGAAAGATGCACAGCACAATATCCTTGTGCAGAAAAGAAGCTACATCTATCTCTCCCAGTGGCTTGCGCAGGACAAAGGAAGAACCCATTTTGCAGCAGCAACATGAAGGCCAGCAGCTGAGAGAGCCAATTCCTGGCTCTCTCCATGAGTTTGGTCCAAATTACAGGCCTAGCAAACCTCTCTGCTCAACATAGTGTGAACAGGAGAAAAATGAAAGATGGAAAGAGGCTTATACAGGGGAATATTGGTTGTGGAAACCCACCTGGCTCTCTCCCTCCCTCTCCAATCCTGTTGCTTGCAGGACCAGCTGTAAGAGACAAGCCTGGCCAGGAATTTCAAAGGGCAGGGGTAGGAAAGATTGAGTTTGCAGACCAAATCTGAGAACAGGAAATATGGGGTCCGCCGGTGACGTAGTGGACTAAGAATTGGCTCCTCCACCACACAAGTGGAACCCAAAGGAAACCCCTGGGGTGCAGTTTTCCAGTGAGAACCAGCAATTACTGGGCACTGGAAGTGCACCGATTTAAAATCTTTAAACCAACTGGCCTTCAACCAAGAGCCTGGAACCTACCTAAGCCTAAACCCTGCCTCCAGGAATTCCATCTATGGGATTACCTCTCTCACTCCAGAATCCAGAGGGTGGAGCATCACACTCCAGATGACCCCATGTAACTCTGCTGAGAATCTTTTGGAAATAATTCTTTAACTTTTCATCAAGACTTTTTTTCTCTGTTTATTTATTTATTTATTTATTCATTCATTCATTTATTTTTGTCTGTTCTCTGTTTAATTGTGACTTTAATGGTTCATGGACATTTATACATATTCATTTTTTTCTCTCATTTCTAGCATTTTTGAAATCAGTTATTTTTTATGGATCAGGTTTTTGAGGACTAGGATGTTTGATTAATATATTTCAGTCTTGCTTTGTATTCTTTTTTTTTTTTTTTTTAATGTGGTGCTGGGGATTAAACCCAGTGCCTTGAGAGTTCTAGGTAAGCACTCTACCACTGAACCACAACTGCATCCCCTTGTTTTGTATTCTTTTATTTTTATTTTAATTTTTAAATTTTTATTTTATATATCCTTTTTCTCTCACTTGTATGTTTCACTTGATGTTCTTTCTCTCTTTTCTTCTGGTAAAGACTAATCTCTATTATTTCCTCTTTCACTCTTCCTTTAATTTTTTAGTTTTATCTTCTCTCCTTCTCCCTCATAATCATCACATACTTTGTCACTTCTGTTCTCTCCCTGTTCACCATTCAAAATTGTAAACCATTTTACAAACTTACTGTTTTTATTGTAGGCAATAACTGATCATGTCATTTCTGTTTATTATGACAATTAACATTTTAGATGTCACAACAGGAACTATTTGGTTTAACGCTGTATATTGTTTGTATTGGTTATTGTTATTATTTGTCTCCCCCTAAACTGTGAGACACCGGTAAAAACTCTACTTCCTCAGATCTATATTGTTAGATGGGGAGACACACAAACAACATGAAAAAGCAAGGGAACAAATTGCCCCCAAACAAACCAAAATACTCCAATAACAGAATTCATTGACATCACAGTGGAAGAAATGTCAGAGAAGGATTTCAGAAGGTACATAGTTAAACTGATCTATGCGTTAAAGAAGCCTACATAAGGAGTGAAATCAGAGAGAAAATACAGAAAGTGAAAGAACACTTCAATAAAGAGATGGAGATTCTGAAAAGAAATCATGCAGAAATCTTTGAAATGAAGGAATCAAGAAACCATATTAAAAATTTAACAGACTACATCACTTGGAAGACAGTTTCAGGTAATGAAGACAAAATATTTAACCTTGAAAACAAATTTGACCATGGAGAAAAAGATGTTAAGAGACCATGAACAGAATTTCCAAAAAATATTGGATCATCTGAAAAGACTAAATTTAAGATTTATCAGGATAGATGAAGGCTTGGAGATACAAATCAAAGGAATGCACAATGTTTTCAATGAAATAATATCAGAAAACTTCCTAAACCTAAAGAATGATATGGAAAATAAAATATAGGAGGCTTACAGGACCCCATATATACAAAATTACAACAGATCTACACAAAAGCATTATTATGAAAATGTCTAACATACAGAATATGGATAGAATTTTAAAGACTGACAGAGAAAAACAAGAGATCACATTTAGAAGGAAGTCAATCTGGATCTAAGCTGATTTCTCAACCCAGACCCTCAAAGATAGAAGTTCTTGGAATAATATATACCAAGCTCTGAAAGAAAATGAATGCTAGTCAAGAATACTGTACCCAGCAAAATTAAGCTTCATAACTAATGATGCAATAAAAACTTTCCATGATAAAGAAAAATTGAAAAAAATTCACTAGAAAACTTGCACTACAAAACATACTCAATAAGATATTTCATGAAGAAGAAATGAAAATTAAAAGTGAAAACCAGCAAAGGAAGGAACTCTATAATAGTCAATCAAAAGAGAAACTATTTCAAATTCAAAATGAGAAATAAACCAAAATGACAGAATAAAACTCAAATCTCAATAATAACATTGAATGTAAATGACCTAAACTCATCAATCAAAAGAGAAAGACTGGCAGATTGCATTAAAAAACAAGACCCAACAATATGTTGTCTCCAAGAGATTCACCTCATAGGCAAAGACATCCACAGACTGGAGATAAAAGGATGGGAAAAAACCATACCACTCACATGGATCACTTAAACAAGCAGGGGTTTCTATCCTCATATCAGATAAAGTAGACTTTAAGCCAAAGTTAATCAGAAGGGGAAAAGGAGGACATTTCATACTGCTTAAGGGAATTATACATCAAAACTTAACAATCATCAATATTTATTCCTCAGTGAAGCCTCTACATACATCAAACAAACCCTTCTCAATAGAAAGAGGCAAATAGGCCACAACACAATAATACTGAATGATTTTAACACACCTCTCTCACCACTGGATAGATTCTCCAAACAAAAACTAAATAAAGAAGCTATATAACTAAAAAATACAATTAACAATTTAGACTTAACAGATGTATGTAGAATATTTCATCCATCAATGACTGAATACACTTTCTTCTCAGCAGCACATGGATCCCTCTCTAAAATAGACCATATCTTTTCTTAGGTCACAGAGTAACTCTTAACAAATACAAAAAAGTAATGCCCTGCATTCTATCATATCAAAATGGAATAAAATTATAAATCAATGATAAAATAAAAAATAGAAGCTACTCTAACACCTGGAGACTAAATAATACACTGTTGAAAGACCAATGGATAACTGAAGACATCAGGGATATAATAAAAAAAATACTTAGAGATAATGAGAATAGCGGCACAACATGTCAAAATCTCTGGGACACTATGAAGACAGTCCTAAGAGGAATGTTCATTGCATTACGCTCATTCATTAAAGTAACAGAAAATCAACAAATGAATAAGCTAACATTAATCTCAAGGCCCTAGGGAAAAAAACAAATCAACACCAAAAGCAGTAGAAGACAAGAAATAATTAAAATCAGAACTGAAATCAATGAAATTGAAACAAAAAGAATCCAAAAAATAAACAAAACAAAAAGTTGATTCTTTGAAAAAGAATAAATAAAATCCATAAACCCTTAGCCATGCCAACAAAAAGAAATAGCTTAGATTACTAAAATTCACAATAAAAAAATTAAATATCACAATGGACACTACTGAAATACAGATGATAATCAGAAACTATTTTGAGTAAGAAAAACTATTATTATTAATTGAAAATTTTTCTGCACCTCAGTCAGAGCATTAATCTCCAAGATATACAAAGAACTCAAAAACTTAACACCAAAAAACAAATAACCCAATCAATAAACTGGCAAAGGAACTGAACACTTCTAAGAAATGTGATCAGTCAACAAATACATGAAAAAATAATGATGTTCAACATCACTAGCAATTAGATAAATGCAAGTTAAAACTATACTGAAATTTCATCTCACTCCAATCAGAATGGCAATTATCAAGAATATAGTAAAATTAATGTTGGTGAGGATGTAGGGGAAAGGTTCACTCATACATTGCTGGTGGGACTGCAAATTGGTGCAACTACTCTGAAAAGCAGTATGGAACTTCTTCAGAAAATTTGGAATGAAAAATCCATTTGACCCAGCTATCCCACTCCTCGGTTTATACCCAAAGAACTTAAAATCAGCATGTTATAGTGATGCAGCCTCATCAATGTTTATAGCAGCTCAATTCACAATAGCTAAGCTGTGGAACCTACCCAGGTGCCCTTCAACAGATGAATGGATAAAGAAAATGTGGTACATAAAAGCAATGGAATTTTACTCAGCCATAAAGAAGAATGAAATTATGGTTTTTGCTGGGAAATGGATGGAACTGGAGACTATCATGCTAAGTGAAATAACCCAACCCCCCCCCCCAAAAAAAAAAAAAACAACAAAGGCCAAATGTTCTCCCTGATATGCAGCTGCTGACTCACAATAGGCTGAGGGATGGTGGTTAGTGGGTAGTAAAGGTTCACTGGATTGGACAGGGAGGAGTGGGGGGAAGTGAGGAGGGATAGAAATGAGAATAAAAGTAGAATTAATTGGACATAACATTCCTATGTTCATATATGAATACACACCAGTGTAACTCCACATCAGGTACAATTACAAAAATGGGAAGTTATACTCCATGTATATATGATATGTCAAAATACATTCTACTGTTATGTATCACTAAGAGAAACAAATAAAATTTTTTTAAGAAAAGAACACAAAACAGCACACATAAAATAAAACAAACTAAAAACCCTAATGGTGCACTAATGCCAGGAAATCAGTCAGTGCTTTCTGTCTGGGCCTTCAGTTTTCTCTAGTTGCTCAATGATGGATGAAATACTCAGTAAATATCCATTAAGTCTATTTCATTGATTGTATTATTTAGTTCTATAGTGTCTTTGTTCAGTTTTTGTTTGGAGGATCTATCCAGTGGTGAGAGTGGTGTTAAAGTCCCACACTATTATTGTGTTTTGATTTATTTGATTCTTAAAATTGAAAAGGGTTTGTTTGATATACATAGACGCTCCATTGTTTGGGACATAAATATTTAAAATTGTTATATCTTGATGTTTTATGCTTCCCTTAAGTAGTATGAAATGTCCTTCTTTATCCCTTCTGACTAACTTGGGTTTGAAGTCCACTTTATCTGATTTGAGGATGGAGACTCTTTTCTCTACAACTCAAAAGTATATTAACATGTGGGCTTCCTGGATGTTTTACCAACACAGTGCTTCAAGACAAAGTTTATCATTGGCATATGATCATTTGCATTATTAATGTTACAATTATTAACATAATCAATGTTAATTTAATCTATGGCAACTACACCTAGAAACTTCCTTCATCTCCCAATCAGGCAAGTGTTGGTGAGATTATGAACCTAATCATTCTAAAACAAAATAAAAAGCTATAAATGTGAGAGGAGGACTGAATGGGTTCAGTAATGACATCTATTTCCAAAGTAAGAGATATCTGGACCAAGTATGGCCAAAGAAGGAATTAACAATAACTGATAATGCTTATTCATCTTTCATGGATCACTTATGCATCTATTATCCAAAAAGCATTCCCTAACCTTGATTCTGGGTTAGGTCAGTTTCTCATATGGTCTTTTATGGCTTATACCTTACACATCACAATTGTCTCTTGAATTGTATAGGCCATAGGCCCTGTATTTAGGCCTTGGATTAGCAAGGGCCACATTTATATATAATTCACCAATATATCCAAGTGCTTAACAAAATTTCTGACACATACAAATCATTACAAATATCCATTAGATTAGTAAATCATAAAAAGTTAATGTAAATTAACTCAGGCAAGAAATAACATAATCCTGGTGACAGCGGGAGTCCCATTTCCAAGCTCCTGCTCTCCTAGGAAACCTTTCCTTATCCATAATTGAGCAAGGATGAAATGAGTATGCTGTTCATCACATGTTATGGAATACAGCAGATTTACAAGGTAGACCTGAGGAGCTTCGGGAGGGCTATTGTCTTTGTAACTGTAAGATATAAAGCCACCTTTCTCTCCCGTGACAGGAATTTCCCACCTCCCAACGACCTGTCAATCTGCATTAGCCCGCCTCTCACGTTACAGGAATTTCCGGCTTAGGTTGCTTCCTGCCTCCAGCATTACGTCCCACTATGTCATTGGCCCATCCGTCAGTCTGTAAGAATTCTCCTCCACGATTGGTTCCTCTCAGCCCGCGAAATTCCTATGTCTGAGATGAACTGTGCGTCATTTCTTGCTTGCCCTTTTCCCCCTTCCCCATGCAGACGTGAATTCGTCTGCGCAAATAAATGGTTCCTTGTATGAGACCTGTATCGGTGGAGCGTTTCTGGGAGCTAGCGACCAACCATAACTGCGCGCCTCTTTTTTCCGACCTAACAGAAACATGTTTGGGGCCTCTGATTAATTAACCTCATAGTTTTCGCCTTTCAAACTGCCAAGTTAAGGAATGAATATATTCTAAGCTTTTACTTAATTAAAATGTCTCTTCCCTCCTTTGCCCCATGACCTCAAAGTACCTGAGAGACACAGGGTTTGAAGAAAATGTCCTAACGTAACAAAGAATTTTCAGGCAAGTGAGCTGCCATAATCCCATGGACAGAGGGGGTGCGAAAGACAGCCTGTTAATGTCAAACAGGAAAGTCATCAAAATTCCTTCTTTTCTGTCCTCCATAGAAATAGTCCACTGCTAACCACAAAGTTTTGCAAGATATTCTTTAGTTTCTTGAAAATGTATTATCCTCCCCACCCCACCCACTGGCAGCTCTAGCTAAAATAATCCCAATTCTCCTAACCTTTCTTTAGAAGGTCTGTTTAATCAATTTTTATTGCTCTCCTCTGGGCACTCTCTGCGTTTGTTAGATTTCATTCAATCCTGAATTGGACAAAGTACTTTAATAAGCATTGCCTCCCACTGCTCCAGCGCGGGCAGGGGCGATATCCTAATGGGGCACCAGCATGAGGTAGTGTGAGTGAAAGCACTTTATGAACTCTTGAGCATCACCTAGAGGAAAGAGCTGATGATGAGACTGCACATCTTGATCTGAGCTCCTCGTTCCCAAGAAGAATGAGGGGAAAATGATTCTATCATTTATTCACCTGTGCCTTCAGCAGAAATGCATTCTGCAATCACCCTGTGCCAGGAACAGTATTCAGCACTAAGGATACAATGGTAAATACGATAGACCACTATTCTCTAAAAAATAAAAATGGCCTTGGTTTGCTCCCCACCCCATAAAAATTGTTGGTTGTGTCCAGAAGTATTTTACATGTTTTTGAATGTATCATATCATACAAGTTTGTCATAAACAAGCCCACATGGCAGGTATTTAGTATATAGAAGAAGAAACAGAAGCACACCTACCTAGAAGTATGCTAAATTTAAAAATGTATATGAATCTGGCCAAATTGGAGTTTCATATCTTGAGTTTCATTCTCAAGCAGAATGATATCTGTGCTTCCAGTAACCAGTGTCCCCACCCTACTCCCCCATGGGCAAGTGCCTCCTAGACCCTCATTCCATCTACCCTGGGAAGCATGTCAGGGTTTCTCCCATACCACCGACAACACTCCCAGTGGAGGCCATCCCCTGCCTTCAACACCTGCAGTAACCTGCTTACAGGTCTGGTATCCAACTCTGGAGAAATACACATTTCAGTTATAAAGAGCTGAACTCTAATTTGCAGATGTTCATGAGTCTTTGGACATTCTGCCAAACCTCCCTGTGTCTCCTTTTCCCCATTTAGAAAATTGAAATAATTGTACCTACCTTACTTGCTATATTCAGACCTTGAGTGGTCCCCAAAGTCCATGTATTAAGGACTTGGTTCCCAAAGTAGCACTATTAAGAGTTGGTGGAAACTTCAGGCAGTGGAGTTCAGTGGGAGGTCCTTAGGTCACTGGGGGCATCCCCTAAAGGGACTTGTGAGACCCTAGCCCCTTTCTCCTCTTTGCCTCCTAGTCATGAGGTGGGTGGTTTTGCTCTACTATACATTCCCTCCATGATGTGCTGCCTCGCCACAGGCCCAAATCCATGGGGCCCAGGGATCCTGGAAGAAATCTCCAAAACTCTGAGACAAAGCGTTAATTATCTCAGGTATTTTGTTATAGTGACAGAAAGCTGACTAACACATCCCTCCACAGTTGTGATGACTAAAAAATATTTCACATAATGCCTGGGTGTTCAGTAAGTGTGGAGCTTTCAGTAGTGGTATTGTGGTATTGCTGCTGCTGCTGCTGCTGCTACTACTGTTATGACAGCACTAGTAAATCAAACACGCTAAAGCCTCTTAATATTGTTCTGAGTAACTCCAGAGGTATTTGGCCTCACTCTCTAATAGAGGCTATTTCAAAGGCTTATTTCCTTTAAGAATTTTGTCTGAATTTGGATAAACAGACACTGGAGCCTTGTGGTCCAGAGTCCCACATGTAAATTCACTGAATGTGGCAGACTAGCCAGCTGTTGATCAGTGTTTCCTTTTCTTCTGCCCAGACAGCTAGACTGTATTTCCCAGCCTCTTCCAAAGTTAGATTGGTAGGTGTAACCAAGTGACTCAGCTCTTCAGTAGAATGGGGCAGGAAGTAAGTTTATGGTTCTTGCAGTATCAGCATTCTAAAACCCTCCCACACACAATTCTTCATTCCCTATATTAGTTATTTATTGCTGTAAAACAAATTATTCTGAAACTCACCAGCTTAAAACAGCAAACATTTATTTTCATATAGAATTTCTAGGGGTCAGGAATCTGGGAGTGATTTTCCTGGGTGTTTTAGGCTCCAAGTCCATTGTGAGGTTGTGGTTAGGCCATCAAGTGGTACTGCAGTCATCTGAGGGCTTTGCTGAGGCTGGAGGTTCCCCTTCTGAGGTGAAGCATTCATGTGGCTGCCTGGCAGAGGCCTCATTCCCTTAGTGGCAACTGGCAGACTTCAGCTCCTCACCATAGGGACCTCTCTCTTCACATGGCCACCTGAGTGTCCTTGTGACATGGCAGCTGGCTCCCCCCAAAGTATGAAACCTGAGAGAGAGAGAGAAAAAAAAAAAAAAAAAGAGCAAGCAAGAGAAAGAGAGAACAGAAGCAGGAAGTTTTATGATCTACTCTCTGAAGATCATACTTCCATTTTTATCTATTCATTAGAAGCAAGTCACCAAGTCCAGTCACACTCAAAGGAAGGGAATAAAGTCTACCTCCTCTACTCCCTATGAAGTATGCATATGTAAAAAGAACACAGATTGTATGTGGGATTTTTAAGCCACTACATTCTTTTTCATCATCTTCCAGATGAATGGAGAGAACTACAAGGAGCTATTATAATAGGGTGGAACTGCAAGACAAAAGGAGCCCAAGTTCTCGAATGACCTTCTAGAGCAGTGTCTTCCTGTCCCTCACTTAGCCTGTGATGTGAGAGAGAAATCAACTTTTATAATGTTAAACCTCTGAGCTTGGGGGAGTTTGACAGCAGTTAGCATTCCCTGACTAATTTCCTACATTACAAAGAATGAAGCCCATTTGCTTTCCAATAATATTTTGACAAAGATATTTCAAGGTACACAAGTGTTAGTTAATTACTATATTTATAAAATTAACATGCAGAGCAAGATTTTTCAAAATCCAAATATCTAGGTTATATTTATTGCCCTTCTTGCTATTGGGAACTCAGCCTTTCCTTTCTCATTCACAAAGCACCAGAGAATAGAGCTTTAAACTTGCATTCTTTCACTCATGATACCCAAGTCCCAGGACTTAAGGTCATATCGGTCTACAGTTTTTCCCACCATGTCCAATTTCTGCATTCTCATCTTGGGTCTTACTGAGAAATACCTCCAAAGGTTTCAGTCCACATGGCTTCAAAGCTCTATGTGTTCCTTACATGAGCCTTAGAAGAAAGACACATATTGGTTCCTAGAGTGACTCTGCCAATAAAGAGAAGATTTTCCTGCATCGAGCTGCTCTGCTCTGTTCTCTGCCCTTTGAAGTGAAAGCTTGTAGAAATCTTAGTTGCTTCAAACATGGATTTGCAACTTCCAAACTATGACTCCCTTAATTTACTGATTTTTGCAGACTTAAAAACCTGCCTTTGATATTTTTTAGATAGTAATGCACTTTTATCAAAGCATTCTTTAAATACGTGAAGAGAAAATAACACCATTTTTCAACAAACAGATGAAAGTGGTTTCTCCATAATTCCAAAGTAAAAAGTCTTTATCTCTGGGGTAGATCATATCAATGGCAGCCCCACACCCTTCCGTCTATCCATTCCTTTTGCCACATGGACCAGAGCCATCTATTACTAAAATATAATAAGTGATTGTTATTTGAAGCCATCAAGTTTAGGAATAGTTTGTTACCATGAGAGCTAAGAAATATAGAAATTAGTGTTGAGAAGTAGAGTTGCTATAACAAAAGTCTAAATTATTGGCTTTGGATCTAGATGATGCACAGAGGCTGGAATAATGGCAAGATGTCATTAAAGAAAGCTAGAACCCCATTTATGTACAATGAATCAAAATGCAGTCTGTAAAAATAAAAATTAAAAAATTTTAAAAAAGAAAGCTAGAAAGATGGTTAGAAAACTTATAAGAGACCAGAGACATGGTAGCATATATTATGTAGACATGAAGCATTTGGTTAAACTGTCAATTATAGTAAATGAGAACATAGGAAGTATATCTAACTTTTAAGCTTGTCCAACTAGATCTCCACACTGAACAATGCAAGCATCAGTTGGTTGCTTTTAGCTATTTTTGATCAGGTACTACAGACACAGATGAACTCAAGCAAGAACTAGCAAATCTGTAAACAGAACTGACAGGGAACATAGCCCAGAAACACAAGGATCTTCTAATCTGAAAAAATTAAATGGTTTCTCATATCCAGATTTAGCAAGTAGAAAGAGGTTCTGAAATTAAGACAAATCCTGGCAGCAATGACCAAGGGCACTGTCCTCAAGATAAATATCAAATTAAAAGTTTGTTTGCACATCCCTTGATAAAACCTCTGGAAGAAATAAAGCATCTAAGCTGCACAAAAGGGCTTCTATAAAGCCAAAGGGCATGGTCCACAGCAACCAGCTATGCTCAAAATAGAAATAATTAAGTGTAGAGAGGAAAATCTAACTCAAGAAAATATTGTTGGTGTGGACTTTGACACAAAGAGCATACTCGAATATATAGAAAACACACAAATACACTGAGGGCTGTTGGTAGAAGTACTGCTGGCCTGAGTTCAAAGAGACTGTCCCCACTGGAGTTGTGAAAATGACTGTGGGTCCCCAAATTTCTTGACAGGAAGAGGCTCAAATTTATCAGAAGGACTATTCCAATTTCATTTTGGAAAGTGGCCAATAGATTTATGGAAAAGGAAAGGTACCCGTGGAGGAGAAGCCAAGAGCTACAGAGAGCAATGAATTGGAGCCATACCAAGGAAGGAGAAAGCATGACCTAGGAATATCACAAACACTCTGAGAGTGGATGGACCTGCAACCTTTGTCAGGACCTCCTGTGTCCCCCATTCTTTCCCTCCGGGGATGGGTGAATTTACTGCACACTCACAGTGTGTTACATGTTAAAGGATAGAACATTTGTCTTTTTGGTTCATGGATCTTCGAATCAAGAGGAACCTCATCTAAATCTGAAGTTAGACATAATACCCAGAGATTTGAGCTTGTTGTTGTGATTGAATGAGACTTTTGTAGGTTCTGGGATGAGTAGGGGGAGCATCATATATTACACATGGGAGGGACATTAGTAAATATGTTAGATTATAATAATAATCCCAAGGTTGATTCCCTCTCTCTCTCTCTTTTTTATTTTTACAGACTGCATTTTGATTCATTGTACACAAATGGTGTGCTTCATTTCATTTCTATGTTTGTGCATGATGTAGATTCATACCATTCATGTAATCATACATGTACATAGGGTGATGATGTCTGTCTTATTCCACCCCTCCCTCTCAATTCCCTCTACGAAATCTAAAGTTCCTCCATTCTTCTCTCACCCTCCCTGTTCCTTTTATCCACACCCTTTACCATTGTGACTTTGAAGTTCCTCTCTGAAGTTCTCCATGTCCTGCTTTGGCCAACATAATGAAGTATAAAAAAAGTCATGCCAGTTCCAAGCAACCTCAAAAACTGTCAATTTCTACTTGCTCCCTTGTGTCTCTGGCACTACCAGGAGAAGATCATGTCTGGGCTAGCCTGAAAATTCAAGAAAAAATGAGAAACATGTTGAAAAAAGCAAACTTCCCTTTCCTCTAAACCCAGTCTAGATCACGCAGCTCCCATTTGATCTGAAGATTAATGAAAAAGAATAATTATTGTTTTAGGTCACTTAGTATCAGAGCAATTTTGTTTCATAGCAATAGCTACCTGAAACAAACTTTAAGCCAATAGTTCTCAAATTTTAATATGGATAAAAATTATTACAAGAATCATATGCAAGTGATGAATAAGAAATATTTCTTATTCATCACTTGCATATGATTCTTGTTTTGGGGTATGTGTCTGGAGATCTTGACCCAGGAAAGTATGTGTAATAATTTTTATCCATATTAAAATTTCAACATGTTTCTCAATACAATTCTCTAATACCTTGGTTTTTAAAAAAAAAACTAAATTAGATTTAACACATATGGGATTAATCATGGATGTGTTTGTTAGAGACAACTGATTGGTTTAGAGAGTTAAAATACTAACTTTTAAATATAATAAATACTCTTAACTCATTAAATTCTACAGGGTAACATACTTAAAACATTTTTGGTGTTTTCATAAATTGGTAAATAAAAAGGATTTAAATTTACTTTGTGTTCTCACTGAAAACATGGTTACTAGAAGTCCTAACAGGAATTATTCTATATAAAGGGTTCAAAGGTCTCAATTATATTTAAATAGAGTTCTATAAGTAACAAAGTATTTCATCTGATTAAAATGGAGTAATTTATTTGAATTCAGAAATTTATAAGGGTTGTTTCAGAATATAAATTTTAAAAAGGGGATCAACAGATTAAAATATTACAAGGTTTTAAATATAAAAATATATTTAATAAAAATGTTTCTAGATAAAAAAGTCTTTATGGGATAAAATAAGGCTGTAATACATCTAAGTAAACAACAAGTGTCTAATTAAGTGATTAAAAATGTTAATTAAGAGTAAATTTTAAAAGGTTTACATGTATATGTAAGTAACACAACAGTTAAAAACTACTCAAGGTTTTTCCTAAGGTCAAATATTAATGTACTGATATAAACCAAAGTTCAGTCTATATGCTGAAATGACCAATAATTCTTAAAATATTAATTTACTCTTAACATTGTGTCTGTTAAGTTTTATTCTCTAGAGCAACTAGTCTTAAAAATTGGGGGTTTGTACAACTCTGGTTAGAAAGCAACTGCTAGAGTATTGTACTACATTACAAAGTCTAAGATTTTAATCTTAGTAAAAGATTAGACTATTGTACTTTAGACTATTGTACTACATTACAAAGTCTACATTACAAAGAGCTAAGAAGCTGCTCTCAAGTTCCCCAAGAGTGGCCCCTGTGGGAACTCAGCTGACTCTTTTAACAGCAGATAGGAACAAGGTCAATTTGACCAGCTTGGTCTTAAACACCTAGCAAAACAGTTAAAACCAAAACACAGTCATTCCTGGACATTTTAAAAACAAAACAATAGTTATTTTCATGTAACTTAAGAGGTACACTTGTGTTAGCCCCCAAAATAAATAAAACTAGAGGTAACAAAAAAGATTCTTAGACAAAAATTCCTGATAACTATCAAGAGAAACCACCAAAGTTATAAGTTTTTAGTCAGTTTAAGGCCTACAGATCATCCTAACCTCCGGTACAGGTAGATTTAATCCATCTTTGCTGGTATGACTTGTTAGGCTTTGTTAGGCCTTTTTATGGGAACAACCTCTCAGCTCTTCCACCTCCTGGTAAGAGATTATTAATTTATATCAGCTTCATGATATTCATTGACATGTTCCAGATGCTACTTATTTTGTACTCATGGTTTTTTTGTTTCTTTCATAGAACAAGACTTTTAGCCCTAGAAGGGAACTTTTTACTGCTTGCCCCACCCCACATCACCCCCTCTCAGCTCGAAGCAGCAAGAGCGGTCATCACCTTTTTTCCTTACAGCAGTAAAAAGTCCCTAAAATTAGAGGGGTAATAATAAAAAATTTAAAAAGACAGTCAATATAGATAGGTAAGTTGGGTTAAATCACAAAAGTAAGAGCCAGTTTGGGTCCAGAAAGTTGGAGGCAAATGACCTCTAAGAGATTAAAAGAATAATGCTTTCAGAGCCCTTCCTCCACCCTTACCAAGAACCTACTCCTGTTCTAACCTGTTGTTAAGTCTCTCCAACAGGTTCAACTTATAAGAGAACCAGTCCCAAGAGACCACTGATTTCCAACACCCATTTCAGTCAGAAAACTATGTCTACATCAAATTGTTCCAGAAAGGACCAACACCTGGCTGAAATGGAAGGGACCTTACTCACAACATGGGCTCATCACATGTGAGTCAAGACAACAGAAAAATGGACAGCCCTCAGAGACGCCAACCACCATCTAAAGATAAGACTGAAAAAAATGTTAATCGTGTTTTTTCTCTTGCTTGGACTACATCAGGAATAACTCTTTGCTTAACCGTTCAACTTCTTGAGATTGCCAAATAGGCTAAATTCTGTATACTATTATGATGGGGAAGAATAAAAGGAACATATGGGGCTAATATCTAAACAAGCGGCCCCTGTCTTAGTTCCCCTCCTAGTAAAAATAGGTATAATGGACTCCACAGCTGTAGGAACCACTGCCCTGATTACTGGAAACCATAATTTCAAAACTTTAAGTAGACAAATAGATTTGGACTTAAATATATTAGAGATAGAATCCAGTCTGTTAAGCTAATGGGGTTGCACACTCACTACAATCGCCTATGCACTACTAATAAATCAATGATTTGATTATGTACATAAAACCAGTGGGGAATGTGATGGATTGACAGATCTGACTCCATGAGAATGTTATAGGCCAGACTCTAAGGGAAATGACTAAACAGACTCCATTTTGCTCTGAGACTCCATGTTATGTAGGAAATAAGCTTCTCCCATGGGAACACTCCGCCTCTGTGCCCATCATCAGTTACTTGGTGTGACATGTTTAATAATATACAATGGCAACTCCTATGTAGTAAAGAATTTCTCTCTTTTGATTCCTATTGCTCCTAAACAATGTACCATGTAAACAGTGATTGTGTGGATGTTAGCAACCATTCTTTAGTTTGTACCTAAGTAAGGATCAGTTTGACCCATTTCCCCCTCTGTCGATGATCTCATGATGTTAGTTTGTAATTTTGAACCATAGCTACAGACACTTATGATTGATGTGATTTTTGGTATAAGAACCCCTACAACCCCTATGGTTGGGGCTGTTCTCCCAATAGTCATTTTTTGGGAGCATTGTGAGAGACAGTCAGTCGGCCAGCTTAATAAAGACTCTCAAATTTGGACTTCTCAGTAGTGATCAGTCTGTTCTTAAGTTGCGCCCCATAACACTAGGGCAAACCAGTAAGGAAGTAGGTTGGGGGTAAGGAGCTAAGTGTAATAGATGCTCTTGGTAACTGTATTACTCAGGGTTCTCCAATACAAACAGAATCAAAAAGGTGTGTACATGTATGCACACATGTGTGCCTACGTATCCACAAAGGAGGGGATTTGTTTTAAGGACTCAGATCATGAGATTGTGGATCGGGCAAGTCCAAAATTTGCAGGACCGGCATCAGGTTGGATACATACCCAGAGAAGAGTTGATGTTTCATCTACTGTCTGGATGCAGTCCAGAGGCAGAGTTTTTTCTTCCTCGGAAGTTCTCGGTCTTTCCTCAAAAGCCCTACAACAGATTGGGGAGACCCACCCTCATTATGAAGGATAGTCTGCTTTACTCAAAATCTACTGATTTAAAAATTAATAATCTTTAAAAAAAATCACAGACTGATGTTTGACCAAACATCCGAGCATCATAACCCAGTCAAGCTGACACAGAAAATCGTCCACCACAGTGGCACTAAGAAACTCTTCCCCAGGCCAGCTGCCACCAGTGTGTAAGTATTAGGTGATAATGACTCACAGTTGGCCTCAACATAATGCCTCAACAGAAGTGTAACTACCCAGTAGTTACACTTCAGTGTCCTTTCTCCTCTACCAAAAACCCAGGAGCAATGGCTGAGGTGAGACTCTGTTGTGGCATCCATCTGTCAGAGCTCCCTGGTAAAGCCAAACTGAAGCAAGTCTATAATCAAAATCACTGCCTCAGAGAACTTCCTCATTAAATCAATTGAACAAGAGTCTCTGTACTGACCTCTGTTGCAAAGAAATCTTATAAGCAAGGACAGGATTTGGGCAGTGGTATGAGAATGTCTTCAGTCTGATCCTTCAGGAAATATATGGAGTATAAGTTACTCTCAGATCTTCTCTCCGACTTGAGGCAGGGGCTTTCATCCTTCATTACCAGTCAGCATTGGCTCAGGCAGGGAGAAAGCCTTGTAAATCCAGGTATTCTTCCTATTCCCCACCCCACACTGAAAGCAGATGGAATCAATTGGAGGTAAAAGCACAGCACAAAGTCAGAGGCAGGACACAGAGGCAGTAAAAAGGATTCATGAGGCTCTGGCTGCAGGCCAGCCAGAGCACTAACAACTGCTATATATGCTTACTTCAAGTGTGTATTCCTAGGCTTTGTCCCTAGAATCAAAGTCAGGATTTCTGAAGCAGTTCCAAGAATCTCCTGTAGTAACAAGGATCCCAAGAGATTCTGATATAGTTGTCCCAATACTTTGAGATTATTAAGACTTCTTGAAGGACAGACATCTAAGCTGAGACCTAAAATAACCAAGAAGCTGATGACAACAAGTACGGGAGGAGAAGCTGGTGTGTGGAAGAATACAGCCTAGAAGATGGTCAGAGGAGACAGAAGCAATAAAACTCTCAACTATCTAAGGCAGTTTCTTCAGAAAAAGGATCGACACTCATTGGTGAAGAAGCACCATGTGCTTCCTATGACACAAAGGCTGGTTCTAGAAGGCTCTGAGAAGCCTGTTTTTTGGACTGTGGTAAGAAGCACTCAGTCTTCAATGACAGCCTCCTTGGAGCAACAGAGATTTGTTTCTCACAAATCTTACAGGTTTCCCTGGTGGCAGCCTCTCCTATGGAAAACATGGAGGCCATGACATCCCTTTCTCTTCTACTGATCCATGTAGAGATTGCTCATTCTGCCGTAGAGGCCTACAAAACATCTCTTGGGATTATAGTTCTTAAGGAAGAAAGTAAGAGGACTTGCAAACATAGGTGGAATTTATATATTCCCACTTAGATTTGAGAGTTGAGAATTTGAATGAGAAAGGAAAAAGAATTTTTAGGGATAGGTTCACTCTCATCTACTTTTCTACCATGTGAGGAACAGCATTCCTCCCCTCCAGAGGATGCAGGGTTCAAAGTACCATTTTGGAAGTGGAGATTGAGCCCTCAGACACCAAAACTGCTAGTGATCTTGAACTTCCTGTTTTCCAGAACTATGAGGAAATAAGTTTCTATTCTTCATAAATTATCCAGTCTATGGCATTTTGTTCCAGCACCACAAATGAACTAAGGCGAGTACTGAGTTACGGAAAATTTAGGCCATGATATTGGTAAATATTTAACAACCAGCCCTTTGAGACAAAATATAAATATACTATGTAGTTATAAAATTTATTATAAATTTTACTGATATAAAGGATATACAGCTCTTAATTTACAAATAACAATAAAATATACACTTTATTCCAATTGCCAATTGATTCTCACAGAAAGTTTTTGTTAAATTTTGCTGGATTCTAGTACTTACATATTCAATCTATAGTTGCAAATGACAAATGACCAGTTCTGACATGAATTTTGGTTGATATTTTCATTTACATTAACAAGCAAGAACAAAAGCAAAATAACAAAGACATTTTGGAACTTTACTCATTTGTCAGTGACATGAGTGATTTCCTTTCTGAATTGGAAAATAGTTTTCAAATGCCATAAGGATAGTCTCTCAATTTTTTATGCTATTGAAACTGTAATGGCTACAGACATGACACACTTTTGTCTCCATTATTTACATTTGTTCTGTCACTTTCTTAAGTCTAGACATTCAATGAAATGAAAAAAATTGAACTCTGGCTTTTGCTGATTTTCATGGTGTAAATATGGCCAATTTCAGTTACCAATTTTTTTTTTTTTTGGTGGTGCTGGGGATTGAACCCAGGGCCTTGTGCATGTGAGGCAAGCACTCTACCAGCTGAGCTACATCCCCCTGCCCTCCAGTTACCAATTTGATGTAATGAACACAGAGTGGAGAAATACCATTACAGAGTATTCACACACGTGGAAACACAGATAAATAACCTTAAGAGTATGAATACTGAATAGTACAGTATCATAAAATGTAATAAAATAATGGAAGGAGTAGAAAGTGATGTTTTGAGTATTTGTTATCTATCCATTTAATTTAATCAATTGCATGTTTATATGATTTAATTTTTATTAATAGCCGTGTTTAACAATCAACCTTGCAAAAATCTTAGAAATTTAAGTTAATACAAGCCAACTCCAGTTTTGTGAATCTATGGAAAACAGATAAAGAAATTTAAGATTTTAGCTCAGAAAAGTAAATGTAACCGTAGAGTTATTAGTGAGAGTCAGTGTCGTGAGACTGAGGACAAGACTACCCAGCTTCTTCATTGAGGGTTTTTTTTTTTTTATTTTTTTCATCTGTTCTAATCAGTTTTACATGACGGTAGAATGCATTTATGCATTTTGATAAATCATACATAATGGAGTATGGCATTTGCTAGAAAATGGATGGAGCTGGAGAATCTCATGGTAAGTCAAAAAAGTGAAACCCAAAAAACCAAAGGCCAAATGTTTTCTCTCATCTGCGGATCTTTGGTTGAGTTTAATCAGACTTTATCAGACTCACCAAAATCTAAACTGAGACTTACTCTCCAGCCTCATTTCTTGAAACTCCCTGTCTTGAACTTCATGCTCTATGAACAACAAAGGGCTTGTATGTCTCAGTCTTGTGATGTTTCTACCTCTCTCCCTTTATTCATGACATCCCTTCTGCCAGAATAGCTTTCCCCTACTTCCAGACTCCATCCTCCATTTTTATACAGCTAATACCTATACTCAGAGTTAATGTTCATTCAAGGTTGAAGGCTCAGCTTAAATGTGACAAGTCCTGGGAAACTTCTGTCCTACCCCACCTCCCAAGTAGGGTTGAACATGTTTTTAAGTATTTTTATAAGATCTGTGCCTCTGCTTGGCCCTTCCTTAGGACACTATATTGAAACACCCCCCTTTGAGAATGTATACTACTGAGAAATCATGGTGTTCCTAAGAAACACAGAAGACACCTTATATATTTTTGTATCATATAGTAGGACTCAATAAATATTTGTTGAATGAATTAGTGAACAAATGACAAGACAAACAGGCCCTTTAAAGGGGAAGCAAAGAATAGCCCAGTATGAAAAGAAGTCATATCTAAACCAGAGGATGCATACTTGATAAATTCTATCAATATAAAATAACAGCTGAATGTGGCCAACTGCAAGCTTCATAGACATACCAAGGAAACAGAAGATACGTGTCACTGGTGTAAACCATAGCTCTTTCAGAGATAAGATACAGGATATGGAATCTCCATTCTGCTGAAGGCAAAGAATTTTTTCAATATTCGATCTGTGTGCTGTTGTGGTACCATTCCTTTGAAGATAAGAGTAATGCAACAACTATTTTTATCCAATTAAGAGAAACTGAAAGAAAATGAGATTTTAATGGAACCCTGGGGGAAAGCAACTCGTTATGTATAAGCTCACAATTGTACTAGAGGAGAGCAGTGAGTAGTTAGGCAAGTTTTGTCTTCAATAAGCAGAGAATAGATATATAAACATTAAGTAAGATATCACCAGAATGAGGGAAGGGAGAGGAGATTCACAATTCCTATCTTATGAGAATAGAGAGAAGTCACTTTTAACACTGATGGGAATTTGAAAAGTCTTCACTGAAATATTAATTGAATTGCATCCTGATGGATAAATAAATATTCAGTAGGCAAAAATAGGAAGAAAGGGTATTCCAAGCTCCAAAAATGGCAGAAGAGAATGTTCATTCAGGAAACAAAAATCTGATGAGGGACCTGTTTAATAAAGTGACTAGAAAATAATATCAGTTTAATAACAAATCATATGGTCTATGAACCTTTGAAAATTCTTAGTTATTGCAGTTTTCTTTCCTAAATGTTCAGGGATTGTCTTTCAAGAACTTAGAGTCCTCCTTCCCAACATTAGTTCAAGGGCTCTGTGATCTGCAGACTTCATCCTCTTCTCTTTTTTTTTTTTTTTTTGGAAGAATCAGATTTACCCAGAAATTTTTCCAATGCTTTGATATCTCTTCCATTTTCTGTAATTCCTCAAAGATTAGAAATATTTAGTAAGCAAACTCATCTCTGGTTTCTGCCAAAATCGTAGGCACAAAACCAAAACTAATGAGTTAGTGAACAACCACACACTGTTGCCAAAAACAAATATGAACATATCCTACTGCTTCTCATTCTTTCAGAGAAGGAGGAGAAAAAAGAGGAGTAGGAGAGGAGAGGAAAAGACAGAGAGATGCAGAGAAATAGAAATATGACTATAGTATTAAACTCCAATCTCCACATTCTAAAAATGTACAAGAAGAACCTGTGTAATTCACAGTTTAATTAATACATTAAAGGAAATGTGCAACTATGGTCTATTTAGAGGAAAACTCTGAAGAAAGATATACTCTTTATTTAATTCAAGACTGATACAGAAATAATTACCTCACCTTTTAAAAATGATAGAATTTCTGGTAATTAGTATTAATATTTATTAATTAGTATTAATATTTATTAATTGATTAATATATTTCTATCATCACAATCAAAAAGCAGTTATATTCAGTCAACAACTTTTGAAATGAAAAGAAGCCGTTTTGCATTAATAGGTCATTTGAACAGCCACGTGAGTAATACACTTTAGCAATTATATTCCATACAATACTCACTTTATTCTTTTTGAAGAAAATAAGTTATTTTCACTCTCCTGAAAAGAAGTTGGTGAAAACTTAAAAAAATATATATATAAATGAAAATAAATAAGATTCCCTATCACAATAAGTAAATAAACATTAACAGATTAACACACTCAAAAATTAAGTGCATATTAACCTCATGTTTCTCAGTGAATGATAAATTGAATTGAGGAGAAAAGATTCCTGCAGGTTGACTTCTATTCAAGCTATTCTAAGTGCCACAGCATGTGCAATGGATGCTGTCTTGGACTTGTTGGAGATATTAACCACTATAAATGGGAGAAAATGTGGAGGAAGGCAGGAGGTTGACCACAGGACCAGGAAGCTAAAGATCATGTCATTGCCTCAATCAGTCCAACAAATCTCCACTCATCTCCACACTGTGCAGAAAGCTAGGAGCAAAAGGTTAATGAGACATGATTCCTGCTCAGACTTTCAAAGAAGAGTAACACCAGTCCTCCTCAAATGATTCAATGAAATTGAAAGAGAGGGGACACTCCCAAATACATTCTATGAAGCCCTGATATCAAAACCAGACAAAGACTCGTCAAGGAAAGAAAACTAAAAACCAATATTCCTAATGAGCACATAGGCAAAAATCCTCAATAAAATATTACAAACTGCATTCAAAAACACATCAAGATAGTATACCATGATCAAGTGAGTTTCTGGGATGAAAACTCAAATTTGTAAATTTGGTTCAACATATGCAAATCAGCAAAGGTAATTCACCACATAAATAGAATTAAGGACAAAAATCATATGATCATCTCAATAGATGCAGAAAAGACCTTTGATAAAAATCCAGCACCAATTCACATCAAAAACATTGGAGAAACTAGAAATAGGAGAAATTAGAAATAAAAGGAACTTACCTCAATATTATAAAGGCTGTATATGACAAACCCAAAGTCAACATCATACTGAATGCAGAAAAGCTGAAAGCATTTTTTCTAAAATCAGAAACAAGACAAGGATATCTATTCTCACCACTCCTATTCAATTTAGTTCTTGAAACTCTAACCAGAGAAATAAAGCAAGAGAAGAAATTGAAAAGATACAAATAGGGAAAAAAAGAACTCATATTATCTCTGCTTGCTGATGACATGATCCTATATCTAGAAGACCCTAAAAACTCCACCAGAAGACTTCTAAAGCTGACTAATGATTTTAGAAGGATATAAGATCAAAAATCATAAGTCAATAGCTCCCCTAATATTCCAACAGTAATTCTGCTGAGAAAGAAATTAGGAAAACTATCCCATTCACAATAATCTTTAAAAAAAAAAAAAAAATACTTTGGAATTAACCTGACCAAGGAGGTGAAATACTTCTACAATGAAAACTATACAACAATGAAGAAAGAAGTTAAAGAAGACCTTAGAAGATAGAAAGACCTCCCCTGTTCTTGGAGGTAGAATTAATATTGTCAAAATGTCCATACTATCAAAAACGTTATACAGATTCAATGCAATTTCTATCAAAATACCAAGACATTCTTCAAATGACTAGAAAAGTTATTCCTATAATTCATTTGGAAGAATAAGAGATCCAGAATAGTCAAAGCAATCCTGAGCAAAAAGAGTGACGCTGGAGGCATCACAATACCTGATCTCAGATTATACTACAGAGATCTAGTAAAAAAAAAAGCATGGTATTAGCATCTAAATAGACATGAAGACTAATAGAATAGAAGACACAGAAACAAACCCACATACTTAGTCATTTGATGCTTGACAAATGTGCCAAAAATATATGTTGGAGAAATATTGCTTTTTTAACGAATGGTGCTGGGAAAACTGGAAATTCATAAGTAGAAGAAAGAGACTAGATCCTTATCTCTCACTCTGCTTAAAAGTCAAATCAATGTGTATCAAAGACTTAGGAATTAGACCAGAAACTCTTCAACTGCTAAAAGAAAACATAGGGTCAACACTCCAACACAGTGGTGCAGGCACCAATTTCCTTAACAAGACTCTGAAAGCTCAAGAAATAAAACCAAAAATCAATAAATGGAACAGTATCCAATTAAAAAATTTCCACACAGCAAAGGAAACAAGAGGCTGAAGTCAGAGCCTACAGAATGAGAAAATCTTCGCCGGCTACTCTTCTGACGAGGGATTAATATTCAGAATTTGTAAAGAACTCAAAAAACTTAGCCCACCCAAAAAACAAATAACCCAATTAATAAATGGGCCAAACAATTAAACTGATGTTTCTCAAAAGAAGAAGTACAAATGCTTAAGAAATATAAAATTCAATATCCCTAACAATCAAGGAAATGCAAACCAAAACTACATTGAGAGTTCATCTCACTCTAGTCAGAATGGCAAGAACACATATAACAGTAAATGCTGGCAAGGATGTGGGGAGAAATGTACACTCATTTAATTTTGGTGGGACTGCAAATTAGAGCAACCACCCTGGAAAGCAGTATAGAGATTCCTCAAAAAAATAGGAATGGATCCACCAGTTATCTCACTCCTCAATATTTATCCAAAAGAACTAAAATCAACGTAGTATAGTGACCCAGCCACTCCAATGTTTACTGCAGCACAGGTCACAATAGTCAAGTTATGGAACCAGCCCAGGTGCCTGGCAACAGATGAATGGATTTTTAAAATGTGATATATATACACAATGGAGTATTACTTAGCCAAAAAGGAAAATTAAATTATAGCATTTACTGGCAAATGGATGGAATTGGACAATATCATGCTGAGTGAAATAAGTCAGACTGAGAAAATCAAGGGAAGTTAGAGCAAAGTAAGTGAAAAAGGCAGAGGGTAGGGGTCAGAAAAGGTGAGAAAATGCAGAAGGAATTTGACAAAATTACACTACGTGCATGCATACCACACTGAATTCCACCTTTATATATATATATCTATATATATATGTCTATATCTATGAAGCACCAATAATAAATGAATAAATAAAAAATCAATAGAGTAGAGGAAGGAGAATAGGGGGAGGGAGGAGGGAAGGGAAGGGGAGACACTAGAGACTGTAGATGTTCAGAGACGGGTTTGCTGCGGGTGAGGACGGACGATGCCTACCCTACCTAGCCTTACCCAGTGGGCTTACCCAGGCATCGGAGATCAAGCTCTGAAGGCACAGATCTAATTTTATTTAGAGTTGCACAAGACTTATATAGGCACATTATCCAATCAGGTTAACATGCTTCTTAAAGTATAACAGTCAGCCTATAGGTGAACTATACATCAAGAGTCCAGGTAGTGTAAACAGACCAAGCATGCCTAAGCAATTCTGCCCACCAACAGGTCTGAGACAAAGGACTGGGGGAATGGCAAGCTCCTGCACACAGCATGAGGCAAGGCAGCGCAGGTGAGCTCACATCACAGCCTGCTGGGGTGCATGACAGAACGAGGCCTCCCCTCAGCTCAAACTCAGCTTCAGCAACTGCAAAGACCTTCATTCCATGGCGAGTCTTTACCATTACATCAGTTTCTCTGTCCAGACTGTTTGGCTTATTTTGACCATGGTGTCAGTGACTGCTAGTCAGATAAGCTTAAAGAATGTTCCCTACAGGAGACTAAAATGGAGCAAATAAAATTCCATGCATGTATGATTATATCAAAATGAGCCCAATTACTACATATAACTCTAACACACTAATAAAAGCATGTAAAATAAAATCTGGCTAGAATACAGAATGCAACTTGATACAAATACATGAGGAAGGGGGAATCTAGGACCTCAGAGAAGATGACCTTCAGGGATGGAGGGTCATTTTCTGATGAGAGGATGAAGAGAGGGCCCTGGAGGCAGGGAACAGAGAGAGCAAAGACACCAGGTTCAGAAACCCCAGGGAGTGCGTGGAAAACAGAGCGTTGGCAGAGGACATGAAAAGGACAAAGAAAATGCCTATTCTGGTCTACAATGCAGTGCCTGGGCCACAACGGGGTGCCCAAGAAATATTCACTGAACGAATGAGTCCAGATTGCCTGAGACCTAAGGGGCACAAAAGAATAAACGGGAAGTGATAAAGGGGCTTTGCAAATCAAGGCGATAGGTTTGGACATTGTTCTATAAACACCAAAGATTTTCTAACCGAGGTCTGTCTTCATTGGTAAAATATAAATGATGCTGTTGATGATTATTTACTTTAAGAAAATCATTAAAAAGAAAAATAATAAGTTGTCAACAAACACATGCTCAGTGCCACTGAAAACTATTTGGAGAGGTTGGATGTCAGATGATCGTGTGATTTATTGAATGGGCTGTTCTGGTCACCTTTCTGACCTGGGGTCTCTACTCTCCCAGGTTTACAGTGTTGTCCCAGGGTACTAAGCTGGGCTAGCACGTAAACAGAATCCAGACAGACTTTACACAAATGTGCTTTCATTTCCTTCTTGTTCAGGGGAGGACCATGCGACTCCTTTTCAGAAAGGAGTCCTAATAATAATGCTTTCTTTCAGAAACTCCTCAAACAGCATCCCTTGCTTGGAGGAATGACAGGATGACCGAATGAAGCAGTGTCCACACACAGGAGAGTGAGCAGTTGCTTAAAATCACCACTGAACTAAATCAGGTTTGTTGTCCCAGCTACACAAACTGGCCCACACGTGACTCGGCCAACAACATTCACACAAGCAGATATTCAGTGCAATCGGGACACACTCACACACACCTGCTGCTTGATTTAAGTTTGGGGCATTTTTACTGAAGTGTTTGAGAAATAAGGCAGGGAAAGACCTCTCTCATAATCTTTAACAAATAAAATTCAGCTTTAACAAACTTCATATATGCAATTCCAGCGATGTGCTCAGTTCAGTTCTTTGTGTTATAAAACGGGACATGCTTGTTTACAGGAGCATTCAGCCAGCCACACAGCAAATAAGGGGATTTGGGTTCTATTTCTGACTCAGCCACCCAACTAGTGGCATGACCTTAGCAAGTCCCTAAATTTCTCTGAGCCTGTTTCCAAAGAGGGAATACAGTGAGGCTCCTTTATTGCTCATTCTAAGGTTTGCTGCTTCTGCATTTTGAGCATAACTGGGTAAAGGAGAAAAATTATGTGACTTTTTTTCAGCCTCAGAACTAGTTGTTATTTTCAACTCTGTATGTTGAAATACAAAAAGCCTTTCTTTAAAAAAAATGTTCTGAAAACAATAACAGGGTTAACTGCACTCGTGTGTCCTATTGAGGCGACCAGGGAAAACTGTCAATCAGCTCTCACCTAAGAGAGGCAGGAGAGGTAGCATAAGTAGCCGTGTTGTCTTCAGGGACATGCTGTTAGCCCCTTTGCCAGGAATAAACTCTAGCTGCCTCAACTTCTCTGTTTGCTGGGCAAGAAGTATTGGCACCACCACTCAGCAGGTTTTGCAAAAGTGGAGAACTAGACAATTCTCCCTGAAGGCAACTCCATCCTGCAACCCAAGAAGGTTCCTTGAAAAGGCTTCTATTTGGGTTAGGTGTGTGTGTGTGTATACGTGCACACACATGCTGTTTTGACCCTGCTTTGAAGCCTGAGCTTCTTCAGTAGCCAATTATGTCCACACTGCCAACCACATCTCATATAGAAATCTTATTCTCCAAGTCATGATACACCCACCCCAGGGCCAGGTAGCACATTACCAAGGACAGTCCCTATGCCACCAGAGCCTGCTGAAGTGGTTCAAATAGAAAACTCTAGTCTCTATTCTACTCATTCTTTCCTACAGAAACCTCAATGAAGGCACTGACCACAATTTCCCTCTCTTTCTCTGCCTCTGGACCAACACGGTGCTTCCCCGTGTGGCCCTGCATAGCATACCTGTTTTCCCCAGGTAGCTGTATGTATAATGAAACTGTTCGTATAATAAAACTCTTTCCAGTTTCTCTTTCTGGCTTCACCATACCTCACCATCACCCAAGGTAATATGTTGGAGTCATGTCTGTTTAAACATGGCTGAAACAAGCTTTCTGAAACTTAGTTGTCCAAAGATGAACCCAAAGGAGCGTATTTCACCAACTCTTTGCTTCAAGGTAGAATTTAATTCTGTGCCACCATTTGCACTCCAGAAATTTCCACATGAATTAAACTAAGACTGCAACTGAGGTAACTATCTTGCTAGTTTCTTCCTCTGCCCCTTCCTTCCTCTCTCACCCTTCTTCTCCTGAGAGCACCCCCTCAATAAATCAAGTGAACAAAAATTCCTGGGGCTGGGGAGATAGCTCAGCTGGTAGAGTGCTTGCCTTGCAAGCACATAGGCCCCGAGTTCGATTCCCAGTACCGCAAAAAAAAAAAAAAAAAAAAAACAAACAAAAAAAAAATCCTGTCTCAGGTTCTTTGGTTCTTTCTCAGAGAAAGATTTGGGGATGCCTTTCTACATGAGCAATTTTTTTCATGTAATCCCCACCACAGCCCTATGAAATCAGCCTCATATCTTCAACTTCCTGCACAAGAAAACTGAGGATCAGGAAGGCAAGAGATTTACCAAAGTCATGTGAAGAACAGGAATTCACTATAATACATCACATATAATGGAATACAATTTCTCATTCTTCTGGTCATACATGATGTAGGATACCACCAGTTGTATAGTTATATATGTACATGGGGTAGAAATTATACTCCATTACATATGATGCATCAAAGTGCATTCTACTGTCATATATAACTAATTAAAACAAATTTTTAAAATTTTTTAAAAAGAAAATTCGAAATAAAAAAAAAGGAACAGGAATTCATGCCAGGTAGGTCCAGAGCCTGTACTCTTAACCCTACACCTCATCTCATATAACTTGAGTTCTAATAACATGCATATATGCTTCAAATCTTTCTGGGAGTTTGACTTCAGGAATCAGAGGAGATGACAGTCAGCATTCCCTCTACCTCCCAGAGGATATCAGCCCCTCTTCAGTTCACAGGCATGTTCCAGGTCGCTACTGGCTCTGCTTGTTTGACTCAGTTTGGGGTTCTCATAAAGACAAATCTAAAATCTTAGCTTGAAACTGAACATTGTACCAGAAAGCTAAAGATGATTCCTAGTTTGAGCATCCTTCTTTTACCTCTTTTTCTAATCTTTGTTTTTTATGGAGAAAAACAAATGGTACTGTTCATCCCTCAATGCTCACACTCAAACCTTCAGAATGGTCATGGACTCCTTCTACCCTCTCATATGCAATTATTTCCAAGAACTTAAAACTACCTCCATTGCACTTCTCAGCTATCCTCCTTTTCCCACCTTCATCGCCCGACTTAGCCCTTTCCATGATGGAGTTACTTCATTCCTAACCACCACACCTAGATAACTAATTCCTCTTTCCCTAAGCACCACCTTGGTTCAGGTCACTTTGCATCTCACAAATCCTTCAGTGGTTCCAATTATTGAATGAAGTTCCCATATCTCACTCTGCTTCTCAATCCAGCCAGTGTGGTACAATTTGGGCTTCGTGATCTCATTCCTCGCTTCAGAGGTCAGCCCAACACTCCAGTTACACAAACTCTGCTTGTTTCCTCTTCCACACTTGTGGTCTTGCTTCACATTCTTCTTGAAATATATTCTCACATCTCCTCTTGTCTAACTTAAACTGCCAAGTGTCATCTTAGATGAACACTTCCTTGATCCCTAGAGTCAGAGTTGCTTCTTCTTTTGAATCTCAAGAAATTTCCCTGGGCTACTTCACTTGGCAAGAAAAACTTTGGCACATCTTACAGAAACCCCATTCAAAAACAACTGTGTCTGTGTTAGAGTTTAGGCATGAAGGGTTCCCTGGAAGCTCAGGTGTGAGACAATACAGGAATGTTCAGAGGTGAAATGCTTAGATTATGAGAGCTATAACCTAACCTAACCAGTGGATTAATTCATTTGACAGATTAAAAATTTGAATGGATTAATGGGCAGTAACTATATGTAGGTAGGATGTGGCTGGAGGAAGTAGGTCACTGGGAGCATATCCTTGGGGATTTTATTGCCCCTGAATCCTTGCACACAGGCTCTCTCTGTCATAAACTGAGCAGCTTTCTTCCACAATACCCTTTCACCATGATGTTCGGCCTCACCTGGGGCCCAGAGCATTGGAGCATTAGTTGATCACAGATTGAACCTCTGAAACAATGAGCTAAAATAAATTTTTCCTCCTCTAAGTTGTTCTTGTCAGGCTTTTGGTCACAGCAAGGAAAAGCTGACTAACACAATCAGGTTTATTGGAGAAATAATTTTCTGGGAGAATATGCATTCAATAGGAAGCTAAGAAGGAGTGAGCATCATGGGAAAGGAACCGAGCATATGTAAACTAGCTCTAAAATGCTGTACACTCACACACTAGAGGAGGAAATTTGTTCTGAATTTCCAGTCAACTAAAAAAGAAAGAGGAAATATAGTTGAATATGTAATACACCTTTTCCATAATTTATTCACTTTTCATTTTTCATTGTTTCATTGATAAGAATTTCATATCACTTGGCTTTCCATGCATTATTAAACTGTAAGTGCCTTTAGGTAAAGGTGTGTCTTACACATCTTTAATTTCCAACAACACCTAACAGAGTCCTGTGCCACTAGCAGATAATTATCAAATGTCTACCCAACTGAATTGAATTCCTTTTATTCATTCATTCAACAAATATATGTCAGACATCTACTACCTGCCTGACACAGTGCTGGCATTACAACAACAAACAAAAAGTCCTTCTTATCACACAGCTTACCTTTCTCATTCACTGGATAGAACATTATAAATTATCCCTGCTGAAAACGACCCTTGGTACTCATTATCCTAGGGAGAATATAAAGTTAAACACTTCATTCATATGAAATGAAATTCCATAAAGCTCTACTTGCTAAAATCTTTGTCTGCTCGTTTAAATATATAGCTAGAGAGCAGAGGTCATAAATCTACTTAGGAGCTAAAGTCATATTTTCTTATTCCACAGGGGATTGTTTTAAAATTGTTTTGCAACTGTAATGGTTAGTTTTGCATGTCATCTTGTCTGGGCTATGGTGTACCCAGATATTTAGTCAAAATATTACTATCCAGATACTTGGTTAAATATTATTCTGGGTATTTCTGAGAGTGTGTTTTTGGAACAAGTAATCTTGTAATGTAATGGTAATGGATTTTGAGTACTGTCAATTGGCCTCAGTGTGGGTGGGCCTTATCCAATTGGTCAAAGGCCTGAATACAAAAAGAGGCCAGCATTCCCCAGCAAGAGAGGAGAATTTTACAACAGAATTTTTTCAGACTTCATCTGCAACTTTGGTTTTTCCTGGTTCCACAGCAGACAGACTTCAGGTTCAAAGTGAAGCACCACCAGCCCTCTGGGGTCTCCAGCTGGCCAGCCCACCCTGCCATTTACAAACTTTTCAGTCTATATAATCGTGTGAAACAATTCCATACAGTGAGTGAGTGAATGAATGAATGAATGGAATGAATGACTTGTTACTGTTAATCCACTGGAGAATCCCAACACCCCAGTGTTATGGTTCAGATTTGGAATGTCCCCCATAGTCTCATGTGTTGAAAGCTTTGTCCCTAAGGCAGCAATGTTCAGAGGTAGAGTTTGAGGAAAGTGATTGGATCATGAGGGCTCTGCCCTCATCAGTGGATTAATCCACTGATATCTGAATGGACAACTGGGAGCCAGTGGAAACTACGTGGTGGGTCTAGTTGGAGAAAATAGACTACTGAGAATACGCCCTAGTGCTGTGGGGCACAATTGAAGAACAGACCGCTCACCACTGAGAAGTCCAAATTTGAGAGTCTTTATTAGTCAGCCTGCGACTATCTCACACAACACCCAAAAAGACTATTGGAGAACAACCCTGGCATGGGGGTGCAGGGGTTTATAAAGGCAAAAACATAAGAACAACTGAGGCACATGTCAGAAAAGAACTTGGTGAGATAGATATTTTGATTACATAAAAGGATAGTTTTGATTATACATTTTTGAGTCATTTTTGTTATACATCAGGGTCATAGTCAGGGACATGGGAAGGTCCTACTGTACTGTCAACATAGATACAGCTTCAGGAACACATTACAAGCAAGCATATGATGGAATCAGGTCAGAACAGAATGGCATTACTTTGGTTCTTTTCCATTTCACTAGAAAAGTAAAATTTCTTGTCCCCAACACCACGCTCCCATCCCCACTTTCTGATTGCCATGAGGTAAGCAGCTTTCCTCCATCACACCTCTGCACCATAATGTTCTACCACACCTCAGGCCCAGAGCAATGGAATAAGTCATGGACTGAAACTTTTAAAACCATGAGCCAAATAAATCTTTCCTCCCTCAAGTTGCTTTTCTCAATTATTTAATACAGTAACAAAAAACTAACACACTCCACATTTAAAAATTAAAAGATTTCAGAAAAGAATCCATTTTTCTACCTTACATCAGACAGAGTCCAACTTCAGAGAAAAGAAATGACTTCAAATCTTAGAAACACAGAGGACTCAGTGAGGGTAATTGGTTATGGAGGTGATGGGAGAACTGATAAGCTGATAGGGAAATTCAGGGAACACAGGGATCAGCAGAAACAGAAAGTCACTTCCACGTGGAAACTGGAGGAGAGGAGAATGTGGGAGGGTGGGACAGAAGGGAACAAGGAAGGGGCTGGGGTCACCAAGCAGAAGATGGAATTATAGTGGGCCTTCCTCACAGAAGCTGGTGTCCTTGAGGAGATACTTCTGCTCTGGGAGGCACTGTCCAAGGCTGAGAGGAAGGATTAGAACACCACCCTTAACTCCCTACCATCATCTCCAAGGATTAGGTCCCACAGTAGGAGCCACGTGGAAGCCAACTGACAGGGGAGTCTGAAAACAGCAGCCTGAAAAATTCAGAGCAGAGGAGAGTGGAGGAACAGATCTGCCAGGCAACCTCAACTGAAAAATCAGTTTGCACACAGTCTTGCAATCTTACCAGTGTCTGTGGGCTCCGGCTGAGTAGCAATTGTGTCTCTTAGCCTGGACACACTCTTCTCTGTTTGCACCTGCCCATCTTCTCTCATTTAAGTTACCTGCTTAGACCATACAGGTACGGATCATGGAACTGGGAATCACAGAATGCCAGGGCTGAATGGGGTACTATGGACAGAATGTGTGTGTCGTCCACCCCAAAATTCTTAGGTTGAGAACATAATCACCCCTGTGATGGCATTTGGAAGTACTCAGGTCATCATGGTGGATTAGTGCCATTATAAGAGAGAGGATCTCCTCTTCTCTCAGATCAGCATAAAAGCAGTCATCTATAAACCAGAAAAAGAACTTCCCCCAGAAAATGGCACCTTGGTCTTGGACTTCCCAGCATCCAGAACTGTCCAGAGAAAATGTCCTTTCAACCACCCCCTCCATCTGTAGTGCTGGATATAGCAACTCAATTGTCTCAGACAAGCAGACTACAAAGATCATCTCCTCCGATTTTGACATGGCACAGGGAAGGGTCAGGACAGAGGTGCACTGACTTACCTGAGGGGCAGATGGCAGCACCACACTGCTTTTCCAGTTCGCTAAGCTTTCCACAACCCCACTATCTGTGGCAGAAGGAGTTTAAAATTTTCCCTCTGATCACACAAACAGTGGCCTGGGGAATGGCTGTACTTCAAAATGCAAAACAACAACCCAGACTTTTGAAGAACACAATGGTTGGTTTAAATCAGGTGGAAAACCCATTTACAAAATGGGTTTAATAATAATAATAAAAAAAAAACCTCCCAAACCTAATCTAAAGCAATTCTGCTGTCATTTTTAACTATGTCTGAACAACATGTTCTTTCTCTTTATAAGTGACTCTAGAATAAACACGTAATGATGAAACTATTACAATGAAGCTTTTTATATGAATTAAAATAGTTGTTTAGTTTTTTTGGATGGCCACATCAGTTCTCGGTATCTTACTTTGTTTGGCCTGCTGGTTTTTACATAACACATAAGAAAAATGAGAAAGGCGAGTCTTGTTCTGATACCAGATTCATTTGTGTATTTTTCTGTCTTTCCCATATTCTGCCACACACAGTTTTGGTAGTTTAGTAAATTGAAATTTCATAGCAACAGTTCTGAAACTTCAGACGTACTAAAGAAGTGTGAATTGGGTTTAATTGAATCTTATTTGCTTAAGTAAGTTGAAGAGTTAACAGTTGTCACAATTCCTCATCATCTGCTCTCCGCAGGGTTTCCAAGCCTCTTCTCTAAATTGGCCATTCCTGCCTCTAAGCAGCAATTTGCCAGTGGAAATTTCTGGGAATTCAGCGCCAGGTGGCAATACAGCAAAGGCCTATCCTTATCAGGGCTGAGTAACCCCACAGCTTCCTCTCTTCTCATTTTAACTGCAGACTATTTATGTAGGGAAATGATGCTGGTAAATATGATAATCATCGTCAGCTTTTATTAGTTTTAGTTTGCTCTGCTATCTCAACGACAAAATATTAACAACCATTTGGGTTCATTAACTCTCCATTTCTAAAGAGTGATTCTTAGAATTTTAACAACAAAATATTAGGCCAACAGCAAGATTTCACGGTAGAATAAGAGGAAGAGATTCTGTTTGGAGAAAAGAGACTTGTTTTCCTTGTCTTCCCAGCACATCTCTCTCAGGCTGAAAGTCCTGTGTTATTTATAGAAATGAGGTTACAAATGAGCTCTTTCTTTCTCATCAGTAGCATATTAGCCTGAATCTTTTTCATAATTTTAACTGCTCTTTCTCAGAAGCTTGTAGCAAACTGAAAAGCACCTTGAATGACGATTGGCTTTTGTTTTTAGGAATCTTTAAAAGAAAAACCCACACATCATCAAACACCAGAGTCCTGTGATCCTGTTGCCAGATTAAGACCACTTAAATTAGAGTATATTACTGGCCAAAACAAATATAAACCTCTGAGGTAAAACCAATATCTCATCCCCACCCACCAAGTTTATTTGGGCCTCTGGATATTAGTGATGGTTGACCAAAATGATAATAGCAATCCTATTCCTCATTTCCCAGTCTTCCTACCACTAAACATGGTCACACAACATAATCTTTGTCTAGAAGGTATACCAGGCCTTAAATTATACTACTGAGCTACAGTAACAAAAACAGCTTGTATTAACACCAATATAGGCAAGAAGACCAATGGAACAGACTAGAAGACACAGAGACAAACACAAATAAGTACAGTTACCTCATACTAGACAAAGGTGCCAAAAATATGCAATGGAGAAAAGATAGCCTTTTCAACAAATGCTGCTGGGAAAATTGGAAATCCATAAGTAGTGGAATGAAAGTTAACCCCTATCTCTCACCCTGCACAAAAATCAACTCTAAGTAGATCCAAGACATAGGAATTAGACCAGAAACCTACACACACTAGAAGAAAATATAGACCCAACACTTCAACATAGAGGCTCAGGAGCTGACTTCCTTAACAAGACTCCTAAAGTACATGAAATAAATTCAAAAATCAATAAATGGAATGGCATCAAACTAAAAAGCTTCTTCATAGCAAAGAAAACAATCAAGAGCGTGAAGAGAAAGCCTACAGAAGGGGAGAAAATCTTTGCCACCAGCACCTCAGACAGGGCATTAATTTTCAGAATGTACAAAGAACTCAAAAAGCATAACACCAAAAAAGCAAATAATCCAATCAATAAATGGGCAAAGGAACTGAACAGACTCTTCTCAAAAGAAGAAACACAAATGGTCAACAAATACATGAAAAAACGCTCAACATCTCTAGCAATTAAAGAAATGCAAATTAAAACTACACTAAGATTTAATTTTACTCCCGTTAGAATGGCAACTATCAAGAATACAAGTAATAATAAATGTTGGCAAGGCTGTAGAGAAAAGGAACGCTCATACATTGTTGATGGGACTGCAAATTGGGACAACCACTCTGGAAAGCAGTATGGAGATTCCTCAAAAAACTAAAAATGGAACCACCATTTGACCCAGTTATCCCACTCCTTGGCATAAATCCAAAGGATTTTAAATCATCATACTACAGTGATGCAACCACATCAAGGTTTATAGCAGCACAATTCACAATAGCTAAGCTATGGAACCAGCCTAAATGTTCATCAACAGATGAATGAATAAAGAAATTGTGGTAAATATACACAATGGAATATTATTCAGTCATAAAGAATGGCCTATGACATTTGCTGGTAAATGGATGGATCTGGAGATTTTCATGCTAAGTGAAATAAGTTAATCCCAGAAAACCAAAGGTTGGATGTTTTCACTGATGTGTGGAAGCTAGACCACAATAAAGTGGGGGAGGGGAAGAAGATAAATTCAGTAGATTAGACAAAGGGGAATGAAAGGAAGGAAGGGCAATGGGAATAGGAAAGACGGTAGAATAAATCTAACATAATTTTCCTATGTGCACATATGAAAATACCTAAGTGAATCCCACCATTGTGCCCACCCACAAGAATAGGGTCCTAGTTAGGAAAAGACATATTCCATGCTTGTATAATTTTATCAAAATGTATTCTACTATCATATATAACTAAGAAGAACCAACAAAAAATTTTAATTAAAACAATAAAAATTTTTAAAAGAATTATTAAGAATATGAAAAAAAAATATACACAGCAGTCATCTGATAATGGATCATAGATGTCTGAACGTTTCCCCCTATTTTGATGGTTAGAACTATGGAGTCCTCTTGGAACCATGAGGCAATGAACAAGAGAATGAAAACTAATTTGAATGACAGCATAGAAAGTATCTTCTATGGCATAAGTTTAAAGGATACCAATTGTGGAGAAAAAAATAAACTATTTTTAGCTTAAGCTACTGATGGCATTTCTTACATTGTAACCTCATTTTCTTAGGAAATCCCTATAAATTCTGTCTGTGAAACCATTTTTCTGTTCACTCTATTGCAAATAAAAGAAAGAAAACGTCTCATTATCCCTATTCCCAAAACCTTAAGACAATACACAGGGTTGGAATTTCCATCAGTTTGACAAATTTGCTGGAGTGTTTAACTTACTACAGTGCCAGAAAAATCTTGTAGCTGCATCGAAACTCATTATTTGTAACATGAAGTAGTATTTGGGTAATGGTGTATTTATTTCCCAGTCATATTTTGTTTAATAGGTGAAATACCCATGTAAAGATCTCCTGCTGCTATTAAGTTGTGATGTTATTAAATATAAAGATCCTTTCATTTATTTGCACCTGATCCATTATAGTTTTCAGTCTGGATCTGGTATCATACAATAACAAATTTTTGATGTCAGAGAAAAAACAAGAGATTGTAGAAGCATATTTAATATCACCTTAAGCTCCAGATAAATTATTCTTTACCCAACTTAAACAGGTAACCCAAGAGTGATCGGAAGATAGTGAAACATTGCATACTATGATGTGATGCTAAACAAGGTTTGATGCCTAAGGTTAATATACAAGTATTGTGGTACCTTCCACTGAAGCTGCCATGATGGATGAATCACTCTAATTGGCACAGGGTGACACAGACTCTGGACCTCAGTATGAGGTTATTGATCTGGCAGATGTGTTCCTCTCAATTCCCATTTGTAAAGAGATCAAAAGTAGTTTTTCTTCTTTGTGGGATGAACAACACAGTACAGCCACTGTCTTGTTCCAGAGTAAATTACTTATTTGGGTCACAATAAAGCCCAAAAACCTGGATCATCTTTGTACAGAATGTTGTGTAAATTCACAATATTGATGACATCATGTTAACTGGCCCTGGTCAGGTTGCTAGAAGTTCAAAGAAATTGAACATTGACATCAGAACTGTTGTCATGTATCATTCTTTTATGGTAGGGAAAAATCTTTGTTACCTTAGCCAAAGATTTAACTTCATTGAATTTATATTTATTTAACTTCATTGAGTATTCCATTGTTTCAACTCCAAAATGCAGGCAGTAATACCTATCTTAAAGAGAATAAAATGAGGTAATACAGATGAATATACTTGTTCAAGGCCTGGAACACCTTAGATATCTTTAAAAAGTCCAGCTGGTTAAAGAAATAGAGCTACTTATACTGAAAAATCTTTTAAAAGGCTTAATCCATTTATTCATGTGTGTGTGTGTGTGTGTGTGTGTGTTTCCTTTCAAAAGTTTTGTGTTTTTTTAACTCATGTTTTCCTCCTGGGTTTTACTATGTTAAAACCAGAATTTTGTTTAAGCAAAAAGGCTCAAAGTGATAACAAACATGGGTCCCAATCATAACCTTCAGGCATTGTTGAATTTTAATCTCTAATCATTTTTATTTCGATTGAAACTTCTCTGAAAAATCCAGTCAAGTTACATCCACAGAAGGAAAACAATGTTTTTAAACAGTGTTTGAATGTCAAAAAGATTTCTCTGCCTAGGGCACCAGCTACTTAAAATTAACAGACCCTCTTCTGACATGTGAAGTAGAATAATTTTAAAACCTAAATAATTCCTCCATACGCATTCAAAATTTTCAGACTGTCATAAAATATTAATCTTGTAGTTTAAAAATAAACTTTTGGATTCAAAAACAAAAATGTCATTTTCTTCTCAGGAGCCAATATTTCCAAGAGCATGCTATTTCTAGAAAGATAGACCTCTAATTACTATTTCAAAGACTGGTGAAAGCAGGTTATTTACTCCTAAATCACAGGCTAAATGGCCAGCAAGGCAAGACAAAAATATATAAATAATTTCAATCAAATTAACACATCCATACAAGAGCATAGTCTAGGATTTCTTTAACAATTTTTATTTCTAAAGAAACAGAAAAAAAAAAAGCCAACCTTTCATTGAATTTTGAAATGATTAAAGAAAACCTACAATGGGGTGCTTTCAGGGAAGGGAAATGTTGGAATTAAATTCAAAACCATCCTTCCTGCAACGGCTGAAGAGGTAGAGAAGAACAATATATTGGCTTCAAAACTGGTTTCAGGAATGGGCCTATTTGAAAATAAGAATGCCAAGCAGAAAAAAGTAATTAAATATGCTTCAATGGAACAAAACGATACTATTAATACTCTGGATTAGGATGCAGATTAATCTTAGAGTTGTGTTATTTTTAAATTATCACTTGTGGCTTATGTATCTAAGCAATGATACTCAAATAATTTTTTCCTCTTGAAAACCTAAGGACCTGCCCCCAAGTGTAAGAGGAAGGTCGAGCAAGAGCTCACTGCCTGGTGTGCACAGAAGCCAACACTAGGGCACAGGTTTTTGCAAACAGGATGAGCGTTATTTCAAGGTTGACCAGCAGGGAGAACAGTAGCTGAAGAGGCTCAAATCTGCATCTCCCATCATTGGTAGCAGGGGACTTTATAGGAAGGGAAAGGGGAGACAGTGCTTGTTGACTGGATGGCAAGAAGAGTTTTAGAGTTCTTTTATGCAGATGTAGGCAGTCATGGTGTCTCTTCAAGGGTCACATGCTTCTTTTCAGGGGGAGTTGTCATGTTCTGCACTGGAGAGTCTGAGCTTCTGGTGTCAAAAGGTCATTGACTGACTTAGCTGCCTTCTGCACATGCCCATTCTTGAAAAGCTTAAATGGATTTTCCTGAAAACAATGTTAGCAGTTTTTTTTTTTTTTTTAAGGAATTTATTTTGTGTGTCTAGACCTTAGTCAATTGTAAGAGTGAATCTCAAAGGTATTAAAACCTATCAGAATATTTAGAATGACAAAATCCCTCAAGGTGGCCTATTCTCACATCCCAGTCATCACTGAGAATCACTGATTGACATCCTGCAAAAATCTATATTTTAGACACTAAAATATTTTGCAGCAAGATTTACAGAATTTTTTTTTTTAATCTCAGAATCCTATCTTTAAATACACAAAGCGAAAGGTGGAAATCATCACAGGCCTGGTCGCTGGTTAGGGAGCCCTAGTTCTTAAAAGTTTTTCAGTTTAGCTGGGTGTGGGGGCTCATGCCTGTAATCCCAGCAGCTCAGGAGGCTGAGGCAGGAGGATCGAGACTTCAAAGCCAACCTCTGCCAATAGCGAGGGCACTAAGCAATTCAGTGAGACCCTGTCTCTAAATAAAACACAAAATAGGGCTGGGGATGTGGCTCAGTGATGGAGTGCCCCTGAGTTCAATCCTTGGTACCCAAAAAAAAAAAAAAAAAGTTTTTCAATTTAATGAGCTGGAGTTGGCCTGGTTCCATATTCCTAATGTAGCACCCAGGTCTATTAATTATTCTACACACAGAAGCTGCAAATTCTTGAACATAGTAATATTAAATTTTTTAAAATGTGGACTCATGTTAGATTCATAAATTCAATTAAGATTCACATTCCAGTTATTAGTTCTATGACTTTGGACATGTGACTTAGCTTCCCCAGACTCAATTATCCAACCTGTAAAATTGAGTAAATAAATACCAAATAATAAATAATTATTTATCACTTACATAATGATAATAAATAAATGTAAGATTTGACAGAATTAAACAAGATAACATAAGGAACACATCCATCATAAATACCCTTGACTGTTCTTCATCAGCTGTAATTTTCAGATTCCTCATTTCCTTCTCCCCATTCCATTGGTGATTGGACCACTCTTGCCTCGTGGTAGATCTGAGTTGGAACAGCAATCACCTGACATGTCAACAGGTATACAAAGGAGTATCAATGGTTGATGGAGGGCTTTGGGTCAGGACCCTTTGCTCTTAGAGAGAGGTCAGCAAATTTTCTTACAAGCCAAGTAGGAAATAGTTTAGGCATTGAGGGCAAACTATATTCTCTATTACATACTATGCTTTTTTTTTTTTTTTTTGGCGGTGCTGGGGATTGAACCCAGGGCCTTGTGCTTGCAAAGCAAGCACTCTACCAACTGAGTTATCTCCCCAGCCTCATACTATGCATTTTGTTTGATTGGTTTTGCTTTTCTTTTCCACTGTGGTGCCAGGGATGAAACCCAGGGCCTTGCACATGCCAGGCAAGTGTGCTCCATCACCGAGCTTCCCTCTAGTTCCATTTGCTTTTGCTTTTTAATAATCTTGTGCCAAAAACAAAATGAATCAGACAATTAAGGTGATGATCTTATTCAGGCTATTGTAATAGGGTCAACATTAATTAAACATGTATGACTGCATGACCCATGTGTTCCTGCAATATGTATAATCAGAAAAATGAGAGATTACACTCCATTTATTATGATCTATCAAAATGTATAAATGCATTCTACTGCCATGTACAACTAATTAGAACAAATAAAATAAATTTTTTTTAAAAAAAAACTCAAGGAAAACTCAAGAAAAGGGAAGGGGATCTAGAGTAGACAAGGGAGTTCTCCTTGAATTTTATGGGACTTAGAAGAAGAGTGATCTTATCTTGAAATATGCTAGGGCAGGGTGGTCATCTGTAATTAGACCTAGCAAACGAAAGAGCAAAGAAAAATTTTTTTTCCAAGGGAAAAAAGGGACCCAGTGAAGTTCATTCAACATTGTCGCTATAAAAAATATAAAGACCATTCTCAGACTAGAGGCCAGAGAGAGCCATACTGTCATTATATGTAGCTCTTAAAGAGTATCCTTCACCTGACTCAGTTCCAAGAGACTATTAAATTACCAGAAAGTCATCCTGTCATGTTTACTCTCCTCAGTAGACTTCATCAGGACACCAGATACAAATTAGCCCTTATGACATGTCCATAGCCCAGTTGTACTTGAGTAGTGGGGTAGGTGGTGGACAGTCCAAAGAAAGTGCCCAGAGATGGCATGCAAGATGTGATTTATTGTGAAACACTGATAAAAGATCAGTGACTGCTCCAAGGAGGGCTTGGTGGCAATAGGATGAACAGACAATACCTTTGTCCTTCACTGTGCTTTGCCAGAGAGTGCCTCTCTCCCTCATGGTGCTTTGTCCTAGGGCGGTCAGCTGGAAAAGTGACACATACCCTTTCCATAGTGCCCTTATTTCCTCCATAATGCCCTCAGTTCCACCCCAGTCATCACTGAGGGAGGGGTTTTATATGTTAGGCTGAAGAAGCAGTGACATCATCAGCATTAGCATGTTTATCTTGCTTGTCTGACCAGCACCCCAAAAAGTGACTGTCCTGGCATGCATGCAAGAAAGTAGCTTTCTACAGACACCACTAACTTGCCCTAGTTCCCCATGTGCATAAAAGAAAACCAAAGTCCTCCAAGATAATATGTATCTGGACATTCCTACCCAGGCTTGCTCTCCTCCTTCCCATTAAGGGAACAATTGTTAGGTTTTGGGGAATAGAAAGGGAGCATATGGGAACATGTTTTACTTTTCTTTAAGGACAATATAACTATGTACTCAATTTGTTTTTACTCTGCCCCATCACTATACCAAGTGCATCATGCCATTTAATCTACACAAAACCTTCTGAAATAGGTGCTATTTCAATCTCATCTTATAGGAAAGGAACCTGAAGTGTAAAAAAGTAACAAAACGTGCTGAAGACCACCTGACTGGATAAGAGCAGGCCTAGGTTCCAACTTCCTACCTTTAACTCCAAAGCCAGGTCTCGTGACCTGCCCTTCTAAGTGTTTTTTATTCATGATTTGGTAAGTCAGTTTTCTAAACTCCTGCCTTTCTTCTACTATGGAGACTTAGCCCAAATATGGCTAGGTTGTTTTTATTCCCCCATTTTAACAGCTGCAAAATCTTAAAATGACTTCAATTTGAAAACATAGTTCTTTATTTCTTTAAACAAGCAAGAATGTGGTACATAAAGCATTCACTCAGTTACTAAATTCAGACAGCAGCATGTGATGAAAGTCCCAAAGTGCTCTGTAATTCTTGCCAAAAACATCTTGGGTTCAGAGTTAGATTTATAGAAAATGTAAGATATTTATGAACATTATTTGTAGAAAAACATTGCCCTCAGCAGGTTATAAAATGTTATCAGTGTTCCTGATTCTAATCATATGTTTCTTAGAAGGATTGAATCCCTCAGAGCTGAGCTGCTATGCTTGGCACAATACCAAGTCAAAACAGCTTTGGTTTGGAAGGGAACTGGGTGCAATTATCTCTGCGCTTTTTTTTTTCTGATACCAGCCACAGAAGAAAGCTGCCTGGTGAGTAATGGCCAAAATATAGCTGTCCAGAGCCACCACTGAGCTAATTGGACATCACCTCTGGAAAGCTTCCACATGAATATCACAAGGAAGCCATGCAATAAAATAACTATATTCAGGAGTGGTACAGGAAAGAAAGCTAAGTCAAGACCTGTATTTTGCCAGGAAGCTAGTGTGTTATGTGTTTTACTAAGAGTCTCCGATTGCAAGTAGCAGAAACCAACTCAAGCTAACCAGAAAAAAAGAGGGAGAGAAAATTTCTACAAGGATTCAATAGAACCTCTTAGAACTTAATAGCAGCAATGTAGCTGATCTGAGAAAAGATCTTGGTGAGAGACATAAAGAGCATTAGGACTCTTTCCATTTGTAATTTGTGCTCATCTTTGCATACCCTTCATGACTACCTCTACTCACTGGGCTTCTGGGTTCACAATTCCCATGGTAAAAAAATATATATATACTTTCCAGCCCCTAAGAGTCCATGTTAAAGGTCTAGTCACAAATAGCAGCAATCTCAATTCTAATTCCCAGGAAAGAATAACAATAAGGTACTGTGTATTTCACTTTTTGCTTTCTTTCAAGGTGCTGGGGATTGGAACCCGGGCCCATGCACACGCTCGGCAAGCACTCTACAGGGTGAGCTATTCGCCCGTTTGTATAGTTCAAAAAGCTAGAAGAAAGGAGTTTGAATGTTTTCACTATATAGAAATGACAAATGAGATAGATAAATTTAACCTGATGTTAAACATTACACAATGTATACGTGTATCAAAATATCACATGGTACCCTATTAATAGGTATGATTTTATGTTTTTGTGTTTTTGATTTTAAAAATTCCCAAGAAAGAAAGTGTATTGTCCTTTATTAAGTCTCTGTCCCTCATTCAATTGACCAGGATCAGGAGACATAGGGTCACGTGGACAACAATTGCAGCATGGAAACCTGTCCTTATAGAGAAAAGTCTAATTCCCAGAGGAAGTGATGGTTATTACCTCCTCTGTTATACAAACAATTCCAAAAAGATCTCATGCTAGCCTTCTCCAAGTTGTATTAACTGAGCACCTGCTATGTCCCAGGTTCTCAAATCATAGAGCTACCCTGTGAAAATTATCATACCATCACTAACTGCAGAGTTAACACACTTTCCCCTTCCTGCTGACTCAAAGCTCAGGAATATCAGGGAAAAGCCAAGCTGAAAAGTAGCAGAAACCATGAACTAGATGCCAACATAGAAAATGAATAGATACACCCACAAATTCATTTCTTCTACAATATTGTACTGATAATTCCGAAGTAACAGGATCTGCAGTAGGTCTGAGCTTCAGAGGGTGAATAAAATGGACATGGTCCTAGCCTGCGTGAAGGAAACAGCTGCAAGGTAGAGTTCAGAAAATCATCTGAAAAAAATAAATACTTAAAATTAAGATTCAAGGGCACACCACTCATTATTACTAGTTCTTACCTCTAAGAGGCAGGATTACAGGCAATTTTACATTTTTCTTCTTTTTACTTACTTCTTTTCCACTTTTCCAATATGAAATGGGTAATTCTTATTAAAAAGAAAGATCCTGAATCACCAAAAAGCAATTCCTTAACCTGGTAAAAGAGATTGCTTAGGCTAGAGCAAAGATATGCATTGTCAAATAAGTACATAATGAAAGAATGTCTTGCAAAAGTAACACATTGCTTCACAGTCACACTTGATGTGAGAAATCTGCCCAAGAGCATTTTGCCTGGAAAAACAGTGGAGCGGCCTCTGAGGTTCATAACATCACTACCAGAGAAAGACCCATTCGCACCTATCTTTAGTCCTACCCCCAAAGTACTTATAGGCTATTTTGCTATAAACCTGGAAATGAGAAGTTTTGGAGACAATGAAAGACTGACTTGGGAAGAGCCCTGTGGTTGCAAAGTGACTGATTGGAAAAAGTTGGGAAAACCAGGTAGGAAGTGCTTCAATAGTCCTGTGGGGGCTTGTCTTTTCTAGAAAGTTTCTTAACATGACGAAAAACATTTATGGCAGTGGTCTTCAACATGTCCCAGGAAGGGAATTAAAGTCAAAATATAGGCTGCCTTGACCAGCTTTGCAGCCCTAATAGTCAATTGGCTCCACCAGGTTTCCCACAGAAGTGCACTCCCAGTGAAGATGCAGAAAGAAGGATAAGACCCCCACATGGTAGATTAATGGTTGGAGTTCCTGATAGCCCAGGTAGACCAGTCAGTCACTTAAACCTCAATGTTATCCATGAAGCAGAAAGAATGGAACACTGACAGATGTCCAAGCCAGAGCCTCTGAATGCCATCTTGAACTCTTTTCTTCCCTCACTCCCCAAATCATATGATTCGTTAAGTCTGTTGTATCTACCTCCTGAATCCACCACTCCTCTCCAATCCCACTGTCCCCGTCCTAATCCAGGCCACCAACCATTCTCTTTCACCTACATTCCACAAGCCTTCTATCCTTCCTTCCCACCTTTCCCCATCTCTAGCCTGGCCCACTCCAACACTCTCTCCACTCTGTAACCAGAAGTTGTTTTTCTAAAAACAAACAAAAAAATTGATCAGGTCACTCCTCTGTTTAGAGTTGTTCAGGGGCTCCTGTTGCATTTAAATTAAAGACTAAATAAATGCCTGCACATGGCTTAAAGAAGCCCTCCAGAATCTGACTTGTGTGTTCCATCTACCATTCACTCTGCTATGCTCTTCTATTTTCCAGCCATACTGGACTGCCTTTCAATCCTTGAACATGCCCTGCTATCTTGTCACCTCCCGCCCTGTACATGGACTGTTTACCCTACCTTCAACACTCCTTTCTGCTTTCCACCCATATATTTTTCATTTTCTGCTTAGAAATCTCATTCTCTAGAACACTCCCCACGTTCCATAAACCTGTAGAAGTCTCTCCAATGAGCTCCCACAGTGCCTTGCTCTTCCCTTGACATCATAAGTAACACAATTGCCCATTTACTCATTTCTCTCCTGCCTTAGGCCTTATCTGTGCTCTGCAGAGTTAAATCAAGTACCTGTGACGAACTAGGTGCTGAATAGGTGGTTTATTGCTCAAACACACTGAAATTTGTGTACATCTCTTTCACTCAGGCAGAAATCTTTCCAGTCCTCTACCACCCTCTACTCTCTCCCACCCCCCCAAAAAAGATCCCTGCTTTTCACTGTGAAAATATAGTGATCTCAGAATGGCGCACTGCAGCTGGGGGAGAGCAGAGGGGAAAGACTTTCAACCTACCCTGGTGCTTCTCTCTCCAGAACCTCCCTGGCTGCCCCACGTCTCCAAGGGTAGATGTTTCATGCAGCATCTCAGACGCTTCCAGGATTAGAAATAATTCTGTTCCTAAAGACTCTGACTTTGTAAACATCTCCTAAAAACCACTGAAGGCCTCTAAAGTCTCAGAAAAGAATTTGGGAATATAATTGGTATACTCACACAGAGTAAGAGCTAAAGAAGGTCTTTGATGACACCCAGGCCAGGTCTTACATTTTCAAGTCAAGAAAACCAAGATACAGCTGAAAGATGTATCTTGCATTAGGTTATAAACCTTCAAAATAAAGAAACTGTAGGGGTGGGGGTCATGTACAATGTCTTACTCTTTCAGCTTCACCAGGACTTCTCCAAAAAGAAAATATATCAGTACAAACTCACTGCCTAAAGAGTTCCCAGAACACCCAAACCCCACATTTCCATGTGAGGCACTCTCTCCCCGAGGCACAATACAGATCCCCGCTGTCCTTATGACTGGAGAACTCAGTTCTCTTTGACCTCAGCTTTGCCAAGCATATTAGTCCTAAAAACATTTTCTGACTGACAGAAACATTTTGCTGAAAAGTAATACAATTAAGGTATACCCTGAAAACCAATTTAAGGGCTGACTCAACCATATTAACCTTTCTGAACAAATTGACAGGTTGCTTCAGGAAAATCCCCACATAATCTGATTTTTTAAAAAGTGAATCCTCAAAGATAGAATTGGCTGCCTCTTTCACCAAATGTCTTCTTTTGTTGTAATATCATATTCTCTCACTGTCAATAAAAATGAAGCACTCTATTTCCCAAATCTCCATATTCAATTGGTTCATCTTGTGGTCTAGTAGATAACATTTCCATTTTTTGAGATTTTTGAGGAGTTTAAATGGCTCATATCATTTTGCTTAGGATTTTTGTTTTCTCTGAAATTGATGGAGAAGTGAATTCAATTGACCAGTAGCAGATATAAGTATTTCGGGAATGGGCTCCAAGTTTGCATGTAGTATTTGGTATCTAATCTTGATGACTCAAATAATTCAGTTGTGTATATGAATTGTAAACACATCTACCTACACGTATAGACAATTAATTTTCCCCAGAAAATAAATAATGAACCTAGATATTTCTTTGTTTGTTCATTTATAGAGCATTTTATTTAGCATTGAATATGTACTGAGTGTCCCTGGGCTAGTGACAAAAATTAAAAGATAAACGCAACAGAGTTCTTGTCCTCAACTAGCTTACAATCTAGAGAGAAAATGACAACAAACTAAATGAACACCAGATTCAGCAGGTAGAAAACAGAAGAGTAAGAACTTCATTGATCAGCGAAGCCCTTATTGCCTCTTAGTCCAGAATCAGGTGAAGCAGGCCTCTGTTATTCTCTATTGAAGTCTTGGCTCACAATGAGAGCATGCCAGAGATGTTACTACCAGGTCCAGCCTGTGACCAAAAATAAGAAGAATACTTATAATTTAGATGCTTGTATTTAGTCCTATCTCAAAATTTCCCTCTCCCCATTCCTAGTTCCCTCTGCAGAGTATCCCTCCATTTCCACTTGGCCTTGAGTAGAAATAATAATAGCTATCATTTATTACTGACTGGCAGGAACTGCACTGTATTACTGACATATGGTTGTGCATTACATCCTAATGGCAACTGCTAGATAGTATCATTATCCTCATGTCATGTATACGGAAGCCGAGAAACAGAAAGGCTAAATAATTTGCACCCAGGTAGTCTACTCAGAACCCCATGTCTCCACCATCATCATTTCCAAGAATTGATACACTAAATCATCTCTCTGGCTGATAGCTACTTTATGGTATCCCACATCTCATTCCCTCCCCTCAAAAACTATTTTCAGTCTAGAGAAGGACCTGGATCCTTTGTATTGGAATGTCAGGCATGGTGAAATGATAATAGAGAGGCAGAGGGGAACAGAACTGTAAAAACACCACTCAACTGACTTAAACTTTTAAGAAAGAGAGAACTGAACAAATCTAGTTTTAGATTAATAAACAAATGGCTTACATAACAATCAATAAGGATACGTCATAGTCTATTCCTGCTTCACCCTGTACCCTCTTGAGAGCTGAGTGGTAGGCTCCAAACACTCTGGCCTAAGCCCAGTAATCTCAGCAATTACTGTGCACACATAAGTGGCATGAGTCATCCCGGCTCATACAAGATGAAGAGCCTTAAGTAACAACCAACCACATTTTTAAGGCACTTTAACACTCGTTCAAGTAGGATTTTCTTCTTATCAGTCACTGTGTTTCTTCCCCAAGTCAGAAGAACAGGTATTACAGAAATCATCCTAAAGATAAAGAAATTCAGGACCAAGAAAGCATTGTCCTATGTCATATGACCACCAAATGATAGAACCTGCGTTTCAGTAGGAACTTCTCTCCTTCTCTCTTGTAGAACTTGTTCTTCTCCTTGTAAACTGTCTCTCACCCTCCGATCTCAACTTGAATGCCACCTTCTCTGAAGAATTGCCCTGGGATGAATTAATCACTTTCATCTTATGTGTGCTCTCAACATTTTGTAACCTACCAAATCTTTCTTGTAGCCTTGTGTAGTGATTCTAGTTGGAGAGAACTCCTTTATCTACCCAAGGTACTTAGTAAGCACAGAGGTTGGCAAACAACAGCTCACAGGCCAAATCCAGCCCACTGTTTTTGTACAACTATTATGGTTTAAAGATGAGATATCTCCCAAACACTCAAGTACAAGACAATGTAAGAAAATTTAGAGGTGAAATGAATGATTTATGAGAGCCTTAACCTAATAGGTGTTTGAATACACTTGAATGGATGCACTGGGTGGTAACTATGGGCAGGTAGGGTGTGACTGGAGGAGGTAGGTCATTATGGGTGTTTCTTTGGAGTATATATTTTGTCGCTGGTGAGCAGAGTGCCCTCTCTCTCTCTCTCTCTTTTTCTCTCCTTCCTAGTGGCCATGTTCTGAGTTGCTTTCCTCTGCCACACTCTCCCGCCATGATATTCTGCCTCACCTTAGGTCCAGAGCAACAGAATTGGTCATCTATGGACTGAGAACTCTGAAGCTGTGAGCACCAAATAAACTTTTCCTCTTCTAACATTATTCTTGTCAGATCTTTTGGTCACAGCAATGAAGAAGCAGACTAGATCAAAAACCCGTTTATATATGTAAAGACTTATTAAAAAAAAAAAAAAGTAAAACAAAAAGATTATGTGACAGAATCTGTATATGACCAGCAAAACCTAAAAGATTTCCTACCTGGCTCTTTACAAGAATTATTGTTGAGGTTTACAAAGCAGAGATTCTAACATGGATCATGTCATAAAGTCATTCCTGGCCAGGCCCCAACCTGGCCATCTCCTTGTGAAACCATATGCTCCAGACATAAAGAACCGATAGGATTTTCCAGATATACCAGACTTCTTCACACCTCCATGCTCCTTGCTCACAGTGAGCCTCCATTTTGGTTTGCCTGATGTTGTGTGTGTGTGTGTGTGTGTGTGTGTGTGTGAGAGAGAGAGAGAGAGAGAGAGAGAGAGAGAGAGAGAGAGAGAGAGAGAGAGAGGCATGTACAACCTGGCCCCATTTCAGTAATTATTGTTAGACTGATTTCATTTTACTTTTCTTACTGTTCAGATACTGCCTGCATGCAAATAAATGCAATAATCTTTAGTGTATAGTTAAAGAAGAAAATTTGATTTTTAAAAAGTATATCTCATTAAGATATTGATCTTTTCCAACACTCAAAAAGGTTCCTTTTTGTCCCTTTCCAGTCAGTCTCATCCCCTGTCCCAAGCCAAAGACACCAATATTCTGCATAGATTATTTTGGCTTACTATAGCTATTCACATCAGTTAAGTCAATTACCTTTTCCTGACTGGCTTCTGTCACTCAGCATACTGTTTTCGAGGTTCATCCAGTGCTGTTCTAGAACTGGTCCATACCAGTTCACAAGAAGTAGGCACTAAATTTTCAGGAATTTTAAAAGCAGGTCATTAAAAACAACTATTATTAAGAATTAAATTACATAAACTTGCAATTAAATAAGTGGTATTAAAAACAAAGGTAATACTCAAAATACAACACCCCTAATTATTTTCCTACATGTCATTATCAATTCTTCTTGAAGTTACTATATCCATTGTACCTGTATAATGATGTGCTACTGTGCATCTCTTCTCAATTTCATGTTTCTCCAAAGCTTGAAATTGGCCATGGTGGGAGTAATTATACCATGGAAATCAGCAAACACTACAAATCAGAACTTTTTGAATTTGTGGCTGTAGAGCCAGTTATTAAACATTTATCACTAGATCTATGTTGTTGCATGTTGCAATAGATCATTCATTTTCATTGCTGAATAGTATTCCAATATATGGTTGTATTAGTCAGCTAACTATCAGTGGAGAAAATACCCAAGATAATCAGAGTACAAGGAGTAAAGATTTATTCTCATGGTATCAGAGGTTTCAGTCCATGGTCAGTGGTTCCTCTGGGGGTCTGTGGTAAGGCAATTCATCCTGGAGGAAGTACATGGCAGAAGAAACTGCTTACTTCATGTTAGCTGGGAAGCAGAGAGGAAGGGGCCAGGGATCCCAATATCCCTTCCAAGGGCACACCTCCAATGACCTCACTTCCCTTGACTAAGTCCCACCTCACCTCCTAAATGTGCCCCCCCGCCCCCCGCACCAATAGCATGACAGACTGGCAACCAAACCTTTTCACACAGGTTTTGGGGGGACACCGCCAAACCATAGCAATTATATCAAAATTTGTTGTTGTTGTTCGATAAATATTTGTATTATTTCCAGTTTTTTTATAGTATAAAATTGCAATGAACATTTCTACAAGCTTTTTTGTGGATTTGTTTTATTTATTTTGTTTTATTTATTTATTTTGGTAAATATTTTGAAAACTTGGAGGGTATTCATATGATGGAGAGTGACTTGGGAGATAGGGCTTTTTGTTTATTGATTTTTGTCTGATTTGCTATAGTTTGATTTGCATTTCTTTGTGGAAGGTTCTTTTCTACACACTAAAGAAACTTTCCATTATTATCTGGGTTTTATTGCTTCTGAAGAAATGGTAGTAGATATGTAGTTATTTTTTATCTTTGCTCTGTTTTTTTTTTTTTTTTTTTTTTTTTTTCCTTTCTGGTACTAGAGATTAAACCCAGGGGCACTTTACCACTAAGTTACATGCCCAGAACTTTTTATTTTTTATTTGTAGACAGAGTTCCGCTATGTTGCCCAGGCTGGCCTCAAACTTACAATCCGCCTGCCTCAGGCTCCCAAGTCACTGAGATTATAGGCATGTGTCACAGCGTCCAGCTGCTCTGTTTTATCCATTTTGTCTGTCTTTGCTTTTTTAAATTTTGTTTTTCAGCAATCTGAGTATTATGTGTCTTGGTGTACTTGTTTTTCTTAGGATTTATTGAGCTTCTTGATCTGTATGCAGTAATTTTCATCAAATTTGGAAAATGTTGCATCATTATTTATTCAAAGCTTTTTCTTTCCCCCTCCTTCTGGGACCACAGTTACATTATATGACTTGACATAGGTTACCAAGCGTTTTTAATTTTTAAGGCCTTGTTCCCTGTGTTTTAGTTTGCATTGTTTATGTTGATCATTCTTCAAATTCTCCAATTTTTTACCGTGCCTGCTGTTAACTCATTCCAATGTATTTTTCATTTTGCCTGTTTTCAGACCTAGAATTTTTATTTAATTCTTGCTTTATAACCTTTATTTCTTCCCCTAGATTTTAATGTTTTTATATTGTTTTTCTGTTTCAAGATTTTGTACATATTTATAACAGTCATTTTAAAGTCCTTGCCTTCTATGCCCAACATATCTACTATCCTGAGTCTGTTTGTAACAGCCAGTTTTTCTCCTGATTACATTATTGGGTTGTTTTTGTTGTTGTTGCTGCTGCTTTCTTTTGTTGTTTTGTTTTTTCATGTCTTCCTCTGTTTTCATAAGGCATATATTGTGAATGCTCATTATTAAATGTCTGCATCTTGTTTTCCTCTTAATGGTCTTGAGTTAATTTACAGTCTGGCCATCCTTACTTTATCACAACTGTTATAGATTTTGTTAAGATATGTCTAAATCAGCCCTTTATCTCTGGCAAGAGTAACCTTATTCTTCAGGTGAGAACTTTCTGGATTCTAAATTAAATGACTGGAAAGTTCTATGAGGCCTCCACTAACTTTTTAGAACTTCTGTTTATCACCATGTAATCTCTGGCATCTCCAGTCAACTCATAATCTCTTTTTTAACAGAACCTATTAAAAATAGTAACTATTTTGTTCCAGGTCTCATGAAATTACCTTGTATACATACGCACAGTCTAAGATTTGTCCAAAAACTCAGGAAGATCATCATATAGATATCTAGAAACTATTTTCTAAGTAGTTTCCTCCTCTTAGGTATCCTGCCCAGCAAATCCCAGTCATCTCAGTATTACAAACTCTTCTCTGCTACACCCAGTGAGATTGTGGATCTCTGGATCTATGTGGACATCACTTCTCTGTGCAGTGGGAAGTACCCCCAGGGAGAAAACTTAAGTGAATGTGAAACTCACCATGATGTATTCTCCAATTCTCAAGAACCTAACCCTGTGGCTTATGTTAGTCAGCTTTCCATCACCATAATAAAAAAACTGAGAGAATCAATTTTAAAAAGAGAGGAGGTTTATTTTTGTTCAAACATTTGGAGGTTCCAGTTTATGGTCAGTTGGCGCTATTGTTTTGTTTTTATATTTTTTCTGCCAAGAGAACAAATTTTATGTAGCTGTTACCTTGTCATGGCTAAAACAGGAAGTTGGTATCTTCTGACTTTTTGAGATTTAGCTCAAAACTTTTCCCATCCCTATTCCCCTGGTAAAACCCTTGTTTGGTTCCCATATTCCACACTATCCATAAGCCAGTTTCACATACATACATCTCAGATTCTCCATCTTAGGTTCTGAACCCCTTGTGAGTGGACACTAATTAGCATACTACAGAACACAGAAGACATTCAACAGATGTAGTAATGGTTTCAAAAATAAGTTGAACACATGCTTCCCAGTTAAACTATGGCATGCCTACCTACAGAATTAATCCAATTCCTATTCATATGAAACCCATTGAATCACCCTAGAAAATTATGAGCTAAAATTGCAGGCTGGATCAACCCTGGAACATCCATATTTCCAGGAATTTTAGAAACCTCCCTCAATCTGATAGGTAACGCCCTGGATAATGGAAAACTTGCCCTTGTGTATGAGTTGAGGGAGTGTAGGTTCTGTTCTGGTACTCTAGTAGTGAATGGCTGAAGGGAGAGGAAATTTGCTTTTGATTAAAGTCAAGGGAGCTGTCCTTTAAATTGCTCCGACCCAACCCCTAAGAACTTGTTCACCACACTCACTAGGAAACTAACAACTGAAATAACAAGTGACTCTGACACACAGGAGTCACTGAACACAGGAGTTCAGAGCTGAAGACTCTTGAGAGTAATATTGCTCAACTTCTAATGCCATGGCTACCACTTAGAAGTCACTAAGAAGTCTGTTATTGCATAAATGAGTGAGTGACCAGATAAATGAAGAAATAGTTAGACCCTTCTTCCAGAAATGAATACCTCTGCACAAGGTGTGTAACTAAGATGTCCTCTTGTCTGTGGGACAGCACTTTAAGATCCACCAAATTATCTCCCATGCAGCATTACCTGTAACTCCCCACCAGGGTATTAACAAATGACCTGTCTTGAAACAACGGGAGACAACCTTTAGAAAGCTACTCTGTTCAACTGAGAATCAAACAAAATCTAGAGAACTCAGAGAGGGGCCATAGGAGACCAATTTTTAAAAGAAATGCAACAAACTTCTCAGGAGAGGCTAAAAGAATGGGAATTGTTTCAATCTGAAGAATAGAAGGTGACTCGATTTTCAAGCAATGTAAGAATGTCATACAATGATCGTTAGCCATGAGTCAGTTCACTGAGAACAGAAAAAGAGGAAGCTGACAACTTGAAAATGAAGAGATTTGTGTTAAATCTAAGGAAGAACTTGGAGGAGATGTGGTTTGAAACTAATAAGAATAATCAGACATGAATCTCTCTGGGGAATATACAGTGTACACTGTTCTTTTTTAGTTAAAAGAGATGTTAGTTTTCAGAATGTTTCTCATGCCACAGTTCTACATAAATGGAAACGTCTTTATAACTTAAGGCAGAATTTAATATTTGCACATAAGACTTCCAAGGCTGAGACCGCCATAGAATGAAGTTGGATATTTTTTTTTTTTAGTAATCCTAACATGGCCACACTTACAAAAGACTTACCTTGTTCCGATTTCTATTTTATCATGAACAATAATATTATGGAGATGTCAGTATGTTTTTACCATGAAATTTATGATCACCAGACTAGTGAGCCTGTGGCTGTTGTTCATTTGTTATGCTCTGAGAAAAAAAAATACTTATCTCTATCTTCACATAAAAACATTTGCTAATGAAAAAAAAAAAGCTTTTAAAATAGTGGCTAGGACATAGTTTGACTGGGACTAACAAGATTAAGTAATTTCACACTGAAAAGAAAAACATCAAATTCTATTTGAATATAGGAAAAGAAAAAAAGATCCAGACTACTTTGGCACCAAGCAGGCCAACATTGGAAAGATTGGTTGACTCTTCTGACATTTCATCCAGATGTTCTGGAACCAAAACATGTTAGCAAAGAAAAAAATTTAAAGCAACTTAAAAAAAAAGGTTATGGTGGCAAAACACCTGCTAGGATTTATTATAAGGTGCAGAGTTGTGAGAATTTAAATGAAAAAGTAATCACATAAAATTCTAGGAGGCATGAATGACTAGAAGACTTTACTGAAGAGGCAGAGCTTGGATGTTCATCAAAGAATTCTCAGAATGTTATCGGAGGTTGGCAGCACAGATGGAAACTACCAAAGACTTAGAGAATTATTCAAGAACAATGAAGTCTTTACTTAGGAGCCAGAGAGCATTCCATCTGGCTGAAATTCTTGATGTACAGAATTGCTGGGAGCTAGAGAGAAGTTAGTTGGAAACAGATATTAGAAGAAACCTTGAGTCACCTATCAAAGGCATTATAAGAGAAACACCTACATAGAGCAGGTAGACACACTTGCCATCAAAAGAGAACTGCTTTACAACACGCACCAGGACTCATATTTTCTTAACACAGCTATGGGATCTTATTTCTTAAACAAAGTATGTGCTGGTTCTGTAAGATAGTTCTCAGCTAGCAGCAGAAAGAAGTTTGTCTCTCAGTTAACCACTTGATTCTACAGGAATCAGAAATGTTAGAAAGGATAAAGTAACAAACTCCAGGACTTGATGAAATTGTGTAGAGGAATGTCTCTCATTCAAATTCAAAACAGCAAGACATAGGTTTTTGTTCTACCAATTTTTCTCTAGTGACATTAAGTTATTTTCAGATCTTTAAAGTGTATACCTACGTAAAGTAAAACTGATAATAGGATACCGAGGCATGCTGATGGAAACCTGCAGTTTGTTTCTTCATTCTCCATCTCCCCCACTCCTCCCCATACTCTTTTTCAGTTCAAAAAACAGAACAATAGGCAATACAAAATATTCTTGGAAAAAAAAAACATTAAGAAAAGAATCTGGGGCTGGGATCTGGCTCAGTTGGTAGAGTGCTTGCCTCATATGCACTAGGCCCTGGGTTCAATCTCCAGCACCGCAAAAAAAAAAAGAAAAGAATCTGGGGCTAGGGTTGTGGCTCAGTGGTAGAGCGCTTGACTGGCATGTGTGAGGTCCTGGATTCAATTCTCAGCACCACGTATAAGTAAATAAAATAAATAAAGGTAAGAAAAGAATATGCAAAATATTCATTTAAAAAGAAAAAGAAAAAACATCTATGTAACATAGTGTAGGAATCATGGACACTTACCTCCCTCAGAGCTGCCCTGAACAGTGTGGGGTGCAGATTTAACTGTCCGCTTCCCATGCTGCTACACCACAAACAAAGAAGCTTGATAGGAGGTTGTGTCGGCTATTGACTCAAAATCTGATATTTATTTTAAAATGTACTGAACCGGAACAGTCTGTTTGACATGGTGCTCTGAAGATGAAACATGATGTGTCCTGAGTTCCAGGAGCTTCCAGTGGAAAGGAGGAAATAGAAACGGAACTAAAACAGCCCAGTTCAACGTGTGAACAGTCGTCACTGGACCTGGACACCTCTGGAGGGTCTTTTGGAGTTGGAAAGGCCGGAGCTGTAGTTTTTTGGAAATGAATGAATGCTCAGCCACTTTAACTCAATATTTGGTAAGAAGGTTTTCTTTAATCATTACTGTCTTAGAAACATCCTTCATCCAAATTTAGGGATCAACATTCCATTTAAATGATGAAATATTGTTGTATTTAAACATTTTTAATTGTATAATAATATGTATATATATATAGGGTGTGTAGGGGTGTAGAAATACATGTATATATATATATATACACACACATGGTTTTCAGGAATATAAAGGTTTTATATACTTAGACTTAGTTATTACTACCAATATGATTCAAAAGCTATATTTGTAGCATGAATATTTACAACCAGGATGTATCGTCCCTTCTGCCAAATTCCACCACAGCCTGTGGAGGTCCAAATCTTGGCCTAGTTATTTCAGCAACCTCCCATGGGTTTCCAGCTCATGCATCCTGACCTGCTTCTTTGACACCTTGTTTATATTGCTCACCTTGACCTAGACACAAAATTCACACTTTTTCATAGCACCCCAGAATATCCACTCACACAAGGTCACAGAGGCCTCCCTGTGTCACACAGCAAACCCATCTCTGAATTCATTTTTTAAATGAACACCTGGACTCTCTACCCCTTCTCTCTTTCCTTCCATACCAAGGGACAAAATATTGTCCCACCCAAAATCCAGAAAATGTTATCAGTTTATTTTTCTCAGAAGGAAAGAGATGTAGATGGACATGACAATATCTTTTATTTAATTTTTAACGTGGTGCGAGGAATCCAAACCAGTGCCTAACACGGAGCTAGGCAAGCCCTCTACCACTGAGCTACATCCCCAGCCCGCCTAAAGAGGAATCTTGATGCCAGTTATTACTTTAATGCAATGAAATTTTTTAAATGCAATTCATTACACACTGACGCTTACAGGACGATATAGGAGATGAAGCGCCCACGTCCCAGTGCCCAGAGTTCAGGGTCTATGGGCAGTTTTTCTGTTTGTTTGGTTTTGGGTTTTTTGTTTGTTTGTTTGTTTGTTTGTTTGGGGGGGTTGTTTTTTCTTTATATTTTCCGCACTTTCCCAATTTTCTGTGTGTTCCTTTTTAAACAACAAATTCGGGGTTTCTGGGACTCCCCCTTGTGGGCGGCCCGTAGGTGCCTCCTGCCCCTAGGGGCCAGCTGAAGCAGCCCGGGCCAAGTCGCCTCCATCCCGCCTGCTAATTGTCCTTTTCTCAACCTCCTCCCGCCACGTCCTTCCCTACCCTGCAGAGAGCAGGCCGCGATGTCTGAGGACTTGCCTCTGTGGCTTCGGCCTGTCCTTCTTTGCCAGGAAGGGGCCCCCGGGGCCGCGAGGGAGCAGAACCGAGCCTGGGGCCAGAGGGAGCTGTGTCCAGAGAGGCGGCTGCCAACCCTGAGGCGCGTGGCCGCCAGGATAACCGGTGCAGCCGGCTGAGAGGCTGCCGCTCATCATCACAGCTGATCCATTGCTGGGGCAGGCAGCTTGCCTCGGTGGAGCGACAGCCTTGTTTCAGTTTGTGTTTCCTACATTTTCATTTAATTTGTGGCATTGGTTCTTTTCGGATTTCCTAGCACAGACACCCACTGTCCCCGAAAGTGAGTAGCGCATTCTCAGGCCTCGGCAGCCAAGGGGGTTGGGGTGGGGGCAGATTCAATCGCTCAGACCAGGAGCTTGCGCCGGCTCCAGCTGCGACGCCAGGAGAAATAGTGCTCCTGGGGAGCCCTGATTTGGGAAGATGCCACACACCCAACGGCTACCAACCAGGGGCTTCCCTCTGGGATGCTGCTATTGGTCTGCTCTTGCCTTCCACTGTTAACTCTTCTTCAGACACCTAAAACTGCTCTCTTCAATATGATAGTCTGCATCAAAGCTTCAGTCCAATTCATCTCTCTGCTCTGACTCAGGGTTGGAGGGAATTTACTGATCATTCCTCTGGGGCCTCGCCTTTCCCCACACTCTATCCTTCCCTTGCACCCAGCACACTGAAGATGCCCTGCTCTCCTCCCTCAGTCGGCAGCACTCAAGCTTCATTTCTTTAATAAAGATGCCCTTTCATTGTTCCACAGCTGGTGGTTTGGTGATGTCCTCAATGACACCTCCAAAGTCATCTCACAGTTTGACTGTCCAGTGCCATCTTCCCTGAGCTCCCTGACCCCAGTGGCCTCTGACCCCTGCTAAATCGCCTCCCTCTAGTAAATCCCTGCAGGAATTACTATGCAAATTCAGAGTCTGGACCTCATTGCTATTGTCCATTTCTGAGAGCTTATTATATGCTAGTGGCTATGCTAATTATCTGGATGCCTTTCGTATAAACTAACCATTTCCATCCTCACAGTAACCTAGCAGCAGACACAGGAGGTGAAGGGCCCATGCTCCAGTGACATACCTCAGAGGACTGTGCTTTGCTCCAGCTTTTCCAGGTCCTCCACAGTGCCTAGACCTGCTGGGCTAGCAATGCCTTCATGCAGGGATGGGGTAGATGGAGTCAGGGAGCTCCAAGACTCACACCTGTGGGGCCACCCCAGGGCCACTGGCCTGGCCCTGGTCCAGAAGGGTGACCTTGTGAACAAATCCTTCCCACTGCCCAGAGCTCTATTTCTTTTGCAAGATGGCATGAGATGTGGCTGTGGGCATGCTCATTTAGGGAGTCCCATATTGTTTATATAGATGAGGACCCACAAAAATAAATGCCTAGGGCCTGCACACCCTAGGGGCAACCCTACCTCGGAGGCAGGTACTGTTATGAATGCCATTTTTTATATGAGAAAACTGAGACTTAGTGGAAGTTAAGAAAGAAAAACCCTCCAAGTCTTCCTGATAGCTGAGATTTTGATATAATTGTCTTTGAACTCAGAGCCAATCTCTTGGTCATTGCACAACCCTGTTCAACAAGGTTTGATCTCTTCTAATTTCAATGCACGATCCTTACTCCTAAAGTTGGGATAACAGGTGAGAGCTCACAGATTACCCCACTCCATCCAGCACAATGCAATGCACGGAGGAGCTCAGTACCCACAGGACTGGATTGAAAAGGTAGGATGTATTCCTACAATTAAAGGTAACCTGGAAGCAGTCACTGATCTCCAGTATTCTCAGCTAGTCCAAGAAAGGAGTAGTTATGGAACAGAGAGGCAGATACTGGAAACCTCTAACTAATAGGTCTAAGATGGATGAAAGAAATGGAGGGGAGAGAAGAGGGCCACAGAGGCCCACATTTCCTGGAAGCTCTGTGAAGCATTACCTTGACTCAAAGAACGAGGACGGAGCCTAATCTGAGTCTGGCTCCAGCTCAGGAGCATTACACAACTTTACTTCTGAGCTCTTCCAGGAAGCAGAGAAGGCGAAGGAACAAGACTAAAGCTACTTTTCACTACAGAGGCAGCTTTTGACCATATGATTACAAGTTTATGATGGGAATAGAAGAAAGGTTATGATGTCCTTATGGGTTTTAACCCTGGAGATTTATTCTGTAATCCAAGTTTATTATCCACATCTATGCAAAGTAAATTATGTTTATTGATCAATTTCAGTAAATTGCAACAAGTCTCATAAGTTCTTTTCATAGGGTTTTTAAGGGAGCTTATAGTTTTTCAATGTGCTCCAGCAATGACAGCCTTCTCAATAAATATGACAGGTTTATAACTCTAATATAAACTGTGTTTTTCAGGTTACTCCACCATGAAGACAAAATCAAGGTCACCACTAAAGGAAACATAACAAAAACAAAACCTGTTTCTCTAGCTCCACTTCCCACCCTCAATCATAGAGTCTACCCCTGCCCTACCCTCCTCCCTCTCCCAAGTATTTCTGGGCAGTCCATGATGTTCTCACGGGATTTCACCTCCCTGATCCAGGTTCTCCTGGGAACCTGCTCCTGCCTCTTCTCCACAGTGTCTGCAGCTCTGGCCCTTGGCCAGGCTACTCTGCTCCCCAGTCAACTGGGATAGAGGCTTGGCATGAACCCTCATATAGCTGAGTCACTACATAAGGAACAGAAGGGACAGAAAATCTTTCATCTTTTTTCCTTGAGACTCTGGCTCAAGTTCCTAGGAACAAAAGGGAAGGAACACAAAATGCTCAGGAAGCCTCCTCTTCTTTTGCACACTGAGCATTCTCCTTGAACCAAATTGATATTCTCCCCTTCCATACTTTGATTTTTTTTTCCCCCCAGAAACTCCCAGTTGTTATTGTAAACGGTCCCTGGAAGGACACCACCCGGCAAAGTGGTACAACCCGTAAACATGCCCCCATGGGAAACCCTCCTCTCATGTGCTCCTGTGTGTTGAAGTTCCCTTTCCCCTGCCAGCAGAGGGGAGGTATCTGGATAAGAAAGGATGCGATTTGGGGGAATGTGAGGTGGGGTTATTCCCAAAGAAAAAGTAGGGAGTCTCCATGAAGTCTCCTCTTCATGTAGACAGTCAGTCTACATCTGGTGATGACCACAAAAAAGACAGCAGAAACGAAACCACAACAGTTTATGTCAAAAGACTGTTACTTCAGGCACTGTCCCTGCAAGTCAGGTTGGTTAAATACTACATGTATATACTCAGGTAACAGAAAAGGAGTGTGTAAATTCTCAACTTAATTCTTTCCTGAAAACAAGATTCTCTTTTCTGACATGCAAACGTCTGCAGTATTCACACAATCAAATCAAAAGGCTCGTCTGAGCACAGTCCTTAAATATCCCCAGCATCTGATAGTCAGAGACACAGATTAGTACAGTCTGGGTTCTGAAGTCAAGACTCTGTTGCTTCTCTTGCACACACACACACACACACACACACACACACACAGAGCATGCATACATGCACAAATACAAGTGCACACATGCACTGACTTTTCTTCTACCTGAGATATTTCTGCCTCTGATGCCTCTTGACTTGACATCCCACAGGTCCCCACCAATCCCCAGCAGGTTCCCAGCCAGAGGGAAGCCTGCTTGTGCAACATCATATCAGATGGGGTTAGTCACTCCTTGGATGTTGGCCCAAAGTCACGATCCCTGAATGCAACAAGAAAAAATCATCAGATATTTTAGAGCTTTTGACCCTACTAAAAAAGTAGAAAAATAAAGATAATAGCTAGAGAAAAATAGATAAATAAACATCAAAAACAATTTTGGCTCACCTCTGAAAATTCGTGAAGCTGCTTCACAATGTATGTCACTCAAGCCTCTGGATTGGCTGAGCACTGGCTGCATCTGGGTGGAGAAAATGTATTAACTTCCTAAATATTTTATGGCTTAAAATAACAGAAATTCATTCTCTCAAATTCTGAGTTCAGAAGTCCAAAACTAAGGCATCAACAGGCTACTCACCTTTCAGAGGCTCTAGGGGAGAATTCGTTCTCACCTTTTCCAGCTTCTGGTGGTTTCTGGTGTTCCTTGGCTCGTGGCTACATTACTCCAATCTCTACCTTTTCTTTCTATGAACTTTCCCCTATGGACACTTCTACTTTTCTGTCATTCACAAGGGCACTGTCTCATCTCAAGATCTCTGACTTAATTACATGTGCAAAAACTTTTCAAGATAGGGTCAAATTCAAAGCCATGGCAGATGTGAAGGAGTAGGACCTGAACATACTTTTTAGGGCCACTGTTCAACCCTATAAAATGTATCCTGTCGTGGCCACATCCTGTTTCTTTTTACAGCAACACAGGTAGGATTACACACACACACACACGCGCGCGCGCACACACACGCGCACACACACCAAAAAACAAACACATGAATCACCAGGTAAACTGAAAGAGGGTATACATCAGTCTCTAGAAGAGACCCTGCAAAAGGTATATTGTAAACAGAGCCTATGTTGGTTTTCAGCTTCTATAGTGGCCCAAGGCACAGAGGAAAGAGCTAAAAACAGATGGTAGCATTTTCTTTGAATTTTCCGGAGTAAATAGGGATAGGATTCGGAGAGATGAAGTTCAACAAACCAATTATAAAGATTTATTCCTATTTGCTGCCCCTCCCCACCATCAACTACCATCCAACCACACAAACATCACCAGAACAGACAGACAAAATTAGAGTAATTAGAAGGTAGATACTTGGCAGACAATACATAAATGAATAAATTAATGGCTCTTCTAAAGCTCTGAAATTTTCTAGTATGTAACCACACCCAAAAGAAATTATAAGGCTGATAATTCTATCTAATTTGATCAGTATTTGGTAAATATCTACTTTGTCTTCTACTCTGGAATTGAAGTGCAATACAAAACAAATAGGAGAGCTTAGTCCAGTGATAGTGGAAACGATCAATATCAGTTAACATTTATTAAAGTTCTATGATAGGCCAGGCCATGTGTTCAATGCGTAGTCATTGTCAAGGCATTTTGGTAACTATGTGCTTCTTCATTAATGATTACCCATAATGGGCTGGGGAGATAGCTCAGCTGGTAGAGCGCTTGCCTCGCAAGCACAAGGCCCTGAGTTCGATCCCCGGTACCACAAAAAAAAAAAAAAAAAGATTACCCATAATTTCACCAAATAGTTACCATAATTTCAAAGTAGCAAGAAGCATAAAGATACATAGAGAAACCCGTGATGACTGCAACGTAATGTGAACAGCTCTGTGATTTCTATTGCTGACAAAGCCACTCGAACTCCTGGGGTCTGTTGCTGCATTGGTAACTGAAGGAAATGCTAAATTTCAATCAGAAGTTAGTGAAAATAAAGATATGATTTTCTTTCCCATCTAAATTCGTAAGCTGCCTGGATTTTCTCCAGGGACCCATTGTCCCTGGACCCTCATCTGAACACATGCTGAGCCACGCTTTCCTTTCAGCTTTCCTATAGTAATGCTTTATTGAATGACCTGTTCCTCTCTTAGAAATGTCAAGAGTACTGGAGAGCACAGGGCAGTCAGGTACTTTTCTTCCCTTTCTCACTATTGGTCCTGGGCACAGGAGTGAAGGCCATCCACCCACATGTGCTCAGCTATCCTGTCCCTAGAATTCCCTGGGAGAGACTCTTCAGTGACATGCTCCACTCTTTGGTCACATGAGTTTAAAAAGTGCTTCCTCAACTCTCTCCCTTTTAGAAATTCACCTCTGATGCTGAGAGGTCCTACAAAGTGGTTTTCCATCCCCAAACCTTTTGGGTAGTGCCTGAATCTCCTGCCTGAGCCTCCCTCCTGCTTTCTTTCCATGGTCTAACTACCAGTTTCATAGAACACAGAATTCCGTGTCTACCTTAGAAGACACTGATTTGTGTAGTGTTAAAGGTACCATAAAACAACACCTCAACCAGCCAAAATCAACCAGCTCCAAATTAAATTCATGAACCTTTCCTAGAACAAATGCAGAACAAGCTCTAGGCAGAAAGAGAAACCACGTGCCACGTGCAACAATGCACACGCTCGATTTCATGAGAACCATGCTTCTTCCTATTTGCCAAGAAAGAGTTCCAGGGTCAGCATCTACCTATCGAGGAAAATTCTCTTTCATCTTCACCACTAAACCATGATAATCACGGTGATTTTCAATACACCATTAGTGATCTGACGTGTTAATTAGAATTTCTGTTTTAAGCAACAGGATCCATGGCAGTAATGAACCTAAGCTTAAAGGCAACCCTCAGAAAGAAAAAGCATACCTCACAAACCCAAAGACAGGAATGCAGCCAAATCCCTTAGGAAGGCAGGACGTCGGGACTGGACCATGTTTGGGGCATGCTCTCCTCCCTGGCTCACCTCTCCCCACCACCGCCCTGCTCTGGCCTTCTGTGTCTTTTCATTCTTCACTCTCAATCTACATGCTCTTGGACACAAGTTGCTCACACCCTGTCTCTTTTTGTCCCTGAATTGCTGTTTCACTGAATTCCATAGAATTGACTGGCTGCTTCTTATTTTCCAAACCGTATGGCAGAAAAACATGGTTACTTCACAAATATAACCACAAGAGACACTGCACTCTGGTTCAGCTGGGGTCAGGGCCCTCCCCTGGCCTGCCAGGAGTGATCCCTAGGATGGTGTGAAGAGTGGATGGGAGTAGGGCGTGATGGCAAAAGCCTCTGATCCCAGCTGAGCCAGGCAGACAGCAGGTTTGATGTCCTCCCGGGCAACTTGGCAGGACCCTGTCTCAAAATAAAATTTAAAAGGTGCCAGGGATGTAGCTCAAGAAGTAGAGTACTTGCCTAGCATGCACAAGACCCTGGATTTAATCCCCAGAACAGGGAAAAAAAGAAAAAAAGTGTGGGGGGAGGGGGAGCTAAAGGCATTTACACAAATAAGGGACAGGAAGAGGGGGTGAAAGATACATAGCCTATGTCATTAACATCTGGAAAATAACTAGAGCACAGATTCACTTGATTAATCACACACATATTATTAATTTTATGACTATTAACAATCTAAATTCCAGCTTCACATTGGAATGTAATAAGAAATCAGCATATGTTGGAAAAATGTGTTCATTCCCTCTTTTCAACTAAAGACCCAAAGACATCTTAGAAACAACTGAAATCAGGAGGATAGAACATGAGAAAGAATTACATTAATAACTATTAATAATTAATAATCATTCCACCCACACTAGCATTCTACCTTTATTGTTAATAAGTTAAGGACTCAAGGGTTGCATATTTTTGGTGTGTATTTTTCTAATTTCTTCTTAAGCATTCTATAATTATTCTCAAATTAGCCTTTGATATGAGCAAGACTCCAAGGGAGATGCTTATTCTCTCCTAAGATTCACAACATGATCCCAGTACACCCCCAGACTCACCTCTATCATTTCCCCACGCCTACCTATGTTCCAGCCACCTAGAACATCTTACCCCTCAAGGATTTATAGGAAATACTTACACTCAAAATTATTCACTGTTTATCTGAAATTCAAATTTAACTGGGTGTCCTCTATTTTTATTTACTGAGTCTGACAACTCTACCCAAATCACTCTGTGCTTTCAAAACCTCCTGACCTTCTCACACTGTGCCCTTCACTCAGGAGGCCCTCCACAAGTCCTCTCATCTTGGCTAACTCATTCTCCAAGAACCACTTCCAATGCCTTTTCTCTGAAAGTCTTCCCTCTCTTTCTCAGTCATTAGATCATCCTCTAACATTTTCTCAACTCCCCGTTAAAGAATTTCCTTGATGAATAGCCTGCCTGTTTCTTCTACTGACCACCAATTCTTTAAGGCAAAATTGGGCCCGAGTGTTTTGGTACCTTCATGCCTAGAATGTAGGATATACTTAATAAACGTTAGTCAAAGGAATAAATTATAGAATTTCTTTGTTGGCATCTATCAGCCACCCTGCTCATTTCTCCTCATTTCCCTGATCCATTCCCTTAAAGCAGTGATTTTCAAGTTTCAGGACATTCCTTAGTAGACAGAAAACTTAATAGATAGAAAATTCTATTTATTGGGCAAAAAATAGCATGAAATAGAGTGAAATAGAGTAGGGAGAGGTGGAGTAGAGTGGAATGGAATGGAAAATAGAGCATAGCATTCACAGCAAGGTTAAGCCTTGTTCTGTTAACTCTACACACACAGTGTGAACTACATGTGCTGAATTTTAATTAAAATGTATTTCTTATGGTCAAAATAGAATGAAAGTTACTGATAATAGGAACATCAGGATTGCTGTAATCCTCTGGTTACCTTTTCTTGCCAACTCCTAGAACTCCCTTGAAACTCCTTCAATAGCTTCATATATCATTCATTCCAGGTCGTCCACAATCTGTCATTTAACCCTTTACCCACAACTAACTCCATTGCACAATCTACCCCACATGGCCTGGTCCTCACCCTCCCACACCCCAAACTTATGGGACACACTCTTTGCTTCATGAATTGTCATCCCACCACCCTTGCTACCCATAATGACCTCTCCTCTACTTGCCTAAAGCTCACACTTATTTAACACTTATTTAATCATATAGACATAAGCCCAACTTATGTTTATATGACTGATTCGTCAGTTTTTCCCTACTACAATGAAATACCTGAAGTAGACCACTTATTTTAAAAAGGAGGTTTATTTAGCTCACAGTTTTGGAGGTTCAAGGGCATGGTGCTGCCCTCAGCTCAGCTCTGGTGAGGGCTTCTTGGCTGAATCACAACATGGCAGAAGCATGTATGTGAGGAAGAGTTCATATCACCAAACAGGACACCAAAGAGAGATTCAAGGATCAGACCCAAGCTTTTACAACATCTTGTTCTCTATCAAACTCACTCCAAGAGAACGGTACTCCATTCTAAAGGTGGTACCCTCAGTGACCTAAGGACCTTCCACCTAGGTGAAAGTTGGGCCAAGGCTCCACGTCTTAAAGGTCGCACATCATCTCAACGCCACCATCCTGGGGACCAAGCCTCCAACACACGAACCTCTGCAGGGACATCCAACATCTAAATGCTATGAGTGACCATGGACAATCATTTCCCATCTGAACACTGGGAAGAAAGTTCACTTCCCAAGTGAACACTGGGGGATCTTTGTTGACAGAAAAAGGGGAATGGTTGAAAATCTCTCTAAGATATCTACCTAGCTCTATCAGAGCATTTTTCTATGATTACAGGTCCCATTGTCCCAAGGAAGCTAGCCAGGGGAACTCAGTCTAGAGTTTGCATCTTCCTGCTAACCTCTCTAACACTTAGCTCTCCTAATTCCCACCAACACTGGTCTGTAAATACCTTTCCATATACATCCAGAATCTCCCCAACCAGAGTTTTAATTCTCTAAGGAACTTAGACTGCATTGTCACAGCCCCTGGTCCATCCTATGAGAAGGAACTGACCTGATTCTATCAGCTGGGTCCCAGTATTGCCTCAAACTCCCCTGGCAACAAGGTTCTCATAGTTAGTTTGTCCTGCTGACCATAAATAATTTCACAGAGCATCCACATAAGAAAAGACTATTCTGTGACCATGATAAATCAAAACAAAAACAACCCTGTAACTTGGCAGGGCAAATGTGAGAATTCTTCAAGACACAAATTGCAACCCCCAACCCTCTGCCACCTAGCTAATAAGAGTAATAATACCTGACACAACTTATTTAAAAAAAAAAAAGGGGGGGGGGGATTATTTTAGCACACAGTCCTAGAGGTTTCAGCCCCAAATTATTTGATTCCTTTGCTTGGGCCTCTGGCAAAGGCAGGACATTATGATATGAGCACATGGCAGAGAAAATACTAACCTCAGGAACCAGAACACAAAAAGACAGGAGGAGCCTGGAGTCCCACAATCCCCTTTGAGGGCACACCCACCACAGTGACCTAAAGGCCTCTCTCTAGGTCCCACGTCCTAGAGGTCCACAGTACCCCCCGGTCGTGCTACACTGGGGACCAAGCCTTTTAACACATGGACCTTTGGGAGACATTCAGCACCCAATCTATGGTAGTTCCTCTAGTTCCTACAGTGCGCCTTCTCCTCACTGTAGTGAGTAATACACCCAGCATGTTTAATGATAGATACATTCCTGGTGGTCTCTGACCACAAGGCATTGACACTTGGCTCATGGTAAGTATGTATCTTACATTTTCTATGAAATATCACGAATATTCTTGTACTACCAGATCATTTCTTGCTTTTCACCTGGTGAAAATTATCTGAATTATGTGGTGAGTGCTGTTTGGAAATCACAGAATAAGAAATCTGCTACATACACAGTCTAGGTTACAAGTATCAGATTTGCATAGTGTTGGGCCAACTGAAACCTGACAAAGTTCTTTTAATTAGCTGTAGTTTCTTCTCACAGTCACACAGTTGCCAAGTATCTCAAAATACTGCTTCCACTGCTCTGTGATGGATATGAATAAATAACAGACAACTGAAAAAACCAATGCATTTTTTTTTGCTTGTTTTGTTTTGATTTGGAAACTGCATTGAAGCTTTTTGGAAAGAGATACAGTGTATAAATGTGTGTCAAAATAAAGACTGCTATATATTTTGTGTTATACTTCCCAGATTTTATAGCTCGCTGACAATTACTTTCTGACCACGTCCAATCCCACCAGTTATAATGAAAAGTGGCTTACTTAGCATTGGTGTTCATTGTGAAAATAATGCATATAAATCCTGGAATCAAATAAGTTCTTTTTTAAAAAAAAAAAACTCCTTTATGTTCCTCATGAATGCTGAAAATCAACATTTTCATTGAAGGAGTTCAAAATACACCACTTCAAACTGTGGTATATATACACAGTGGAATATTACTCAGTCATAAAGAAGAATAAAATTATGGCATTTGCTGGTAAATGGATGGAGTTGGAAAATATGTTAGGTGAAATAGGCCAAGCCCAAAAAACCAAAGGCCAAATGTTTTCTCTGATAAGTGGATGATGATATATAACAAGGGGTGGGGGGGAGGAAGAAGAATGAAGGAACTTTGGATGGTGTAGAGGAAAATGGGGTGGGAGGGGATGGGGGACAGAAAGATAGTACAATGAAACAGACAGTATTACCCTATGTGTATATATATGATTACATGAATGGTATGAATCTACATTGTGTGCAGCCATAGAAATGAAAAGTTGAATCCCATTTTTGTATAGTGAATCAAAATGCAATCTATAAAAATAAAAAAGTTTAATTAAAAAATGCCACTTCAGCATGAGAATTATTTTGAGCTAAAGGTAATTGAAAAGAAGCAGATGTAGGGAAAAAAATTCTGCTCCCAAACCCCCAACTTCCAAGAATCATTTAGTGTGTCTAACAAAACTTACTAACTGACTCTTATCTGGAGTTAGGGCCTTTTAAGGAAGGAAATAAGGCTAAATGAGATCAGAGGGTAGGACCCTAATCCAACAGGATTTTTGTCCTTAAAGAAGAAAAGAGTGAAAGGGAGGAGGTGTATAAAAAATGGTGGAATGAGACAGACATCATTACCCTATGTACATGTATGATTACAAAAATGGTATGAATCTACATCGTGCACAACCATAGAAATGAAATGATGTACCCCATTTGTGTACAATGAATCAAAATACAGTCTGTAAAAATAAATAAATAAATGATTTAAAAAAAAAAAAGACTAGAGACAATGTGACTAACAAGAATTGAGTGTTCCAATGCTTTGACTTAGGCTATTTCCTTTCTTTGCATTAGCAAATGAATATTGTGCCTTTACATGATTAACCAAAAAAAGACACCAGAGATCTCTGTTTCTCTCCACATGTACAGGGAGGAAAGTCATGTAAGAACAGTGAGAAAGTGACCCAACTGCAAGCCAGGTAGAGAGGACACACCAAAAAAAAAAAAAAAAAAAAAAAAAAAAAAAAAACCCAGTCTTTATGGCACCTTAATTTCAAGTGTTCAGCCATCAGAACTATGAAAGAACTAATTTCTATTGTTTAATAAGCCCCCCAATATGTATTACTCTGTTTGGCAGGCTAAGAAGACTAATATAATTTCCAAAATAAAAAAATAATAATAAATAGCAAAGGTGGGTTTTGGAATCAGATCTCTGGACACCAAGTCTAGTAAGCTTTCTAGTACAGCAGACAAAATTGTTTACTAATTGTCATTTGGGATGTAACCATAGACTAATTCTGCTTTTTCAGAAGCCCAAAATCTATTATTTTGACAAAACTTTTCCCATTAGAAATGGAAGCAATTGACAGCTGTTGCTCAAACTGGTTGGACTTCAAGTTGTCCAGCATTATGATATATCCCAACACATATTTTTAAATTTTAACTTTATCAAGGTAGTGACTTAAAGCAGCAGATGGAAACTCAGACCAGGCAAAATCTAAGTGTGGTCATCAGGATCCAACCTCGCTTTTTATTACTGTCATTTTAGCTGTTATAGGTAATAACCAAAGGACTGTACATTTCTCTTTCTTCTTGTTACTTTGAATTGCTTTATGCATATGGGAGCCAACTTCCTGAGAGTTGAATCCACCATTCCTTAATTCCATTGGCAATTTTTATTTCAAGTAATTGATGTATAGCTGTTGATTCATACTACAGATGACTTCTTGGCCATCCAGAATCAAGGGTTTTTAACTTCTTCCCTCTCATCCTTCCTCTTCCCAAACCATTTGTTTCAGGGTTGGTCTATAAAATCCCACTTCTGACACCAACTACTTAGAATTGACTCAAATGTAAGGTGCTCTAATCTGAATGTGTTCCCCTCGAATTCATATGTTGAAACATAATTCCTAATGTGATATTATGTAGAAGAGGTGGGGCCTTTGAGAAAAGAAGTATTTCTCTTTAAAAAGAAACCTCATCTGCCTTGTCCTTTCTATATGACAAAACAGTGAGAAGATGGAATACATGAACCAGAAGGCAGGCCTTTACTAAATGCTCAATCTGCTGGCATCTTGGTCTTGGACTTCCCAATCTCCAGAACTGTGAAAAATAAACTTTTTGGTGTTTATAAATACTCAGTTTGTGGTATTTTGTTATAGCAGACTGAACAGATTAAGACATGAGGTTTGAGTTCTTCAGAGTCCCAAGTCTCCTCAAAACTTCTAGCACTACCTGCAAAGATTAGAGTGTGACTACAAACTTAGAAGGTATAGAGTTAGGATCATCCTCGCAGCGCAGGCCATATAGCTCATCTCGAGTTAGGATCATCCTCATTTATAACAACAACTGCAAGTTCCAGGAGTTCCCAGAATTACCCTTAGTTTCGATAATTCACTTGAAGCACTCGGAGAATTTACTGAGACCATCATACTCCCAGTTATGATTTATCACGGAGAAAAGACACAGATCAAAATAAGTCAAAAGAAGAAGCATATAGGACAGAGTGTAGGAGGATTACAAAAGCAAAGCTACTGCTAGTCTCAGAATATATTACCTATGCTATGTGTGTGACAATATGCATACAGGATGCATGACAATTTGCATGAAATATGGCCAATCAGGGAAACTCACATGTATAGAGTTTTTATGAGGGCCTCATAGGAAGTCATGATTGATCGATCGATTGATTGATTGATTACCTATGTGGTTGAACTCAGCATCATCTCTCCCTTTACCTCAGAGGGAGGGTTGATATCATGTGACTCAAGGGGCCTACAAAGAGTCACCTCACTTGCATACGCTATCAAGTGTGGCTCAAGAGGGCCACTTTAAATAATGAAGACATTCCTGTCACTCAGAAAATTCCGAGTTTAGACATTACTTCCAAGGAACCAGGAAAAAAAACTACACTTCTCTTTGAGAAAGGATAATTCTTTACTACATATATATACATATATATATATATATATATATGCCTAATATATGATTTGCAAATGAAGTTGCAATAAAAAATAAAAACAATAGTTACATTGAGAGGGCATTGACTCACAGGCACTATACATATATTTTGTCAAATTCTCAAAATGACTTTGAATAAATCAGTATTAATCCCACTTTATGGATGAGAAAAATTGAGAATCAGAAAAGTTGCCAAAAGTTTTAAAGAGGGAAAGCCATAGATTTGACCCTGTTGAGATAGCATACCCTTTAAGCTGTTAGAGTCAGGTTTCCAACCACATTTATTCATTCTTTTCACATTTATTTTATGCTTTCTCTATACCTTAAACTGTTCTAGGTACTAGAGATACAGAAAGGAACTGACTAAACTTATTGCTCACGTGGAGTAAATATTCTAAAGAAAAATAGAGACAGAAAAAAGGGAAAATAAGTCAAATAGTATTTTGAATAGTGGTATTTTTATGGGGGAATAAAAGGGAACATATACACATTATTTGTAGCTTTATTCAAACATATCAACAGTAACAAGATATCTTTGAGGCAGCTTAGAAATGTGAATATGAACTGTAATTATGTAATACTACCAATTTGTTAGATCTGATGATGGTGTGGTGTCTATTTCCCCCAAAAGGGTATTTATCTGTTAAATATGTGGGTTGAAGATTTTATGAATAAAATAAGATTGCAAACATGTTGACAATTACTGATGTTGGATGACAGATATATGAGAAAGGGTTTTTATACAAATATTTCTCATTTTGTGGATGTTCAAAATTTGACATAAAAATTTTTTAAAAAGAAAACAATGGGTGAGGAGGGCAGATAGAATGTGTAAGGGGTGCTATGGGACCAAATCAGTATATCCAGGGAGGACTCATTAAGATGTTGACACCGAAGACAAAAATTTGAAGAAGTGAGGGGGTATGGGAGGGAGAGCAATGTGGATCTCTGGGAAAGAACATCCCAGGGAGATATAAAAACTAATGCAAAGCCCTGAGGTGACAGTGCACTTGGAATGCTCAAGGAACAAGAAGTCCAATGACTTGAAAAATGATCAAAGGGTAAAGTAGTTAGGAAGCAAGGTCGGAAAGTTACCAGGATGGGTAGAAAGGAAAGGCAGTAGATTCAGGGGCATATGAAACAGAGAATTCACATCCAAGATATTAAAAGAATACCCACAAGCCAATAAGAAAAATATAGGCAATCCAATAGAAAAATGAACAAAAGACTTGCACAGGTATGTCACAAAAAAGAAAATGTTCAATAAGCACATGAACACATGTATCTGGGAAATGCCAATTTAAACCACAATGCTACACCACTATACCCCCACAGAAAAGTTAAAATTAAAAGGCAGGCAATTCTACGTATTCATATGGTAGGTATGTAAATTGGTTAAAACTATAGTATCTACTAATACTAATACTATGCACGCCTTAGCCCAGCAATTCTATCACTAGAATCATAGGTCCAACAGAAAACCATGTATATGCTCACCAAGATTCGAAGAAGGATGTTTATAGCAGTATTATTTCTAACATCGAAAAACTGAGAACTACCCAAATACCCAGGAAAAAATAAAATGAATAAATGAGTTATGTGATAGTCATACAATAAGCATTAAGAATAATAAACAATATAGATGAATCTCAAAAAATATTGAGCCAAAAAACAGACACAAAAGATTCAAACATATGCTTCTGCTTACATAAAATTCAAAAACAACCAAAACTGATCTATGCTGCCAGAAGACAGAATATCAGTTATCACTGTGAAAAAAAGTGGCCTGAAATCATTGAGGTGATCTAGGAGAGCAATAATGTTCTGTTTCTTGATCTGAATGCTAGTTAAATAGATGAGTTTAATTTGTGAATAGTCAACAAGCTGCGTGTTACAGTGTGTGCACTTTCTGTACATATGTTATACTTCAATAAAACTTTTAAAAATCATATAAGGGCATCTTGGTTTCTTCCTCTGAGGTACCACACCCCCAACACCTGAATGCCACATCCCTTTCTGTATAAAAGGGACATGGAACTCAATGGATTGTTGACTCAAAAAAGAGCAGATGACAGTTTCCCAACTTACAGCTGCAACCTCTACCTTTAGAGACTGAAACTGAAACGGCAAGTTCTTCACTCCCAGGAAACTGGGCAAAACTGTAAATAAGAAATAAAAATATGATGACAACTTTTTCCTCTCAATATTGTAAATGCTAATAATGTACCTGTGTTGGTCAGCTTTCCATCACTGTGACCAAACTACCTGAAAAAAAAAAAAAACAACTTAGCAGTGAAAAGATTTATTTTGACTCATATTTCAGAGGTCTCAGTTCATGGTTAGCTGACTCCATTACAGAAATGTCATGGCGGAAGTGCACCACAGAAGAAAGCTGCTCAGCTCACAGAAGAAGGAAACAGAAAAAGAGAGGCCAGAGATGGATATTGTGGAAGGTCATGCCTCCAGTAACCTACTTCCTCCAGCCACATCCACCTGCCTACATTTATCACCAAGTAGTCTATTAAAATTCTTAACCCATCAAATGGATTAATCCACTGATGAGGTTAAAACATTCGTAATCCAATCTCTTCACCTCTGAACACTGCTGCATTTCTTAACACTAACACATCAGCTTTTGAGGGGACATTTCTAGATCCAAACCACAACAGTACTTTGTAGAGTCTTAGGCAACAGAACACTTTTCTATAGTATCATAATGCCATCTATATTGAAGCATCATTTTGAGAGCAATTTAAAGAAAAAGGAATTGCATATTTTGTGTGTTTGTATTGTGAGCTAATTAAAAACCAACACACTTTTGATGCTTTTCAGTAGAAGAGGCCACTAAAGCATTGAACAAGTTTTAAATTCTAATAAAGTAAATATTGGTCACCACAACTTACAAAAAAAAAAAAAAAACTTTCAACAGTAAAAGTCTTCAGACATGGGGGAAAGGACTGTGACTTATCCCCAGCCATGACAGGTTCATTTCCTCCTGTAACCGCATATGGAACCTGTGCTCATGTCAGCTTTCAGACACTTTGACAAAATACCCGAGAAAATCAACTTAAAGGAGGAAAGGCTTGTTTTGACTCACAACTGCGTAGGTTTCAGTCCACGGCTGGTTGATTTCATTGCTTTTTGGGCCTGTGACTAGGCACAACGTCATGGCAACAAGCCAGTGGCAGAAGAGCTGCTCACCTTACAGAGACCAGGAAGCAACAGGAGGAAGGGGTCAAGGTCCCAATATCCCTCCAAGGGCAGGACCCCATGACCTAACTTCCTTCACTAAGACTCATCTCCAAAGAGTCCCACTCCCTCCCAACAGCATCAGCAGCTGGGGATCAACCTTCAATACATGAAGCTTTCAGGGACATTAAAGATCCACACCATAGAACCCTTGTTTTCAACCCTTGTGTAAGTTCTGACTGGGGCAAGGTTATTGGTCCTTTTAGCTCAGAACGCTGCTATTCATCACCTGGAAGACTTCGATCAAAATTATTTTATTTCCACCTTGGCATTGTGGGTTCTCTATTCTCTTTGTTACTAGTTTCATCTTTTTTTTTTTCCTCTACTCTTTTTGTTGTCTTCTCTGCTTTTCCCCCTTTTTTTTCTTTCTTTTTTTGGAGGGTGGGGAGTGGGGAGAGAGGATTGAACCAAGGATTGAACCCAGGGGCCCTTAACCACTGAGCAACATCCCCAGACCATTTTTTATTTTGACACAGGGCCTCACTAAGTTGCTTAGGGCCTCACTAAGTTGCTGAGGTTGGCCTCAAACTTGCAATCCTCCTGCCTCAGCCTCCTGAGTAGCCCCCCTTTTTGTATTTTTATTTTGCTAATTTTCTTTTTTCTTTATTCTTATTACTTAATTTCTCCTTTTTTAAATTGATTTATGGATATTTGCTTATGCTTATTCTTATTGTTGTCTAGCATTGTGTTTTGACTCTATTATAAAGATCAGTTCATCAAGGAAACTTTGGAATTGATTTTCTTTTGAGCTGATGTGGACCAAATTCTCACCAGCTTTTCCTAAATGGAAGCTGACCTTGGGACACTTTGACTCCAAGCCTGAACTGAACTCCGTTAAGTTCAACATGCCGCAGGGTCTCTCAGTCAACTCTGCTGAGGAAGAGACTCATATTGGCAACTAGGATCTGGTAGACCATTGGCCAGATTAACCCAGCTAAGGTAAAGTGACTTAGCACATCCTCACTGGGAAAGCAGTAGGTATGAAGTTCCTTGATGAGACTAAACAGAACTCCTCCAGCTTCCATAGACCAGAGGTAAAGTAGATCGTGAAGACTCAGATCTGTTTGATTTTATCAAGACTGAAAAAATAATCATGCCATGTTATGAAATATACTAGTGGAAGAAAAATATTTGAGTACTGAGTACCTCATGGCAGTAGAAAAGAAAACAGAGACCTGAAGCAAATTCACCAATAGTGTCTGCTGTCCAAACTGTCATCAGAAACGTATGGTCCATAGAAACCTAATGGCAGAAAAACTGATCTTTCTTTCTTAATGAATATTTACTTATTTGTTTGTTTATCCACATTTTTATTGGTACATTGTGGAACACTGTAGTTTTACATAATGCTGGGATGTGTTGTTACATTGCACAAAATATAATAGTATGATTTGGCCAGTATCATTCCCCAATATTTCCCCTCCTCATTCCCCAAGTCCCTTTCCTCTATTCTACTGATATACCTTTGATTTGCATGAGATTCCCCCCCCCCACACTTTCTTTTCCTTTTCCAACACAGTTTCCACACATGAGAGAAAACATACAACCCTTGCCCTTCTGAGTTTGGCTTATTTCACTTAACATAATGTTCTCAAGTTCCATCCATTTTCCTGCAAATGACATAATTTCATTCTTCTTTTTGACTGAATAAAACTCCATTGTGTATATATATATATATATATATATATATATATATATATATATATATACCATATCTGCTTTATCCATTTATCCATTGATAGGCACCTAGGCTGGTTCCATAGTTTGGCTATTATGAATTGCGCTGCTATAAACATCATATTATTACCATAGTATGATGACTTGAATTATTTAAGACAAATATCAAAGACTGGTATCATTGGGTCATATGGTAGTTCTACTCCTAGTCTTTTGAGAAAACTCCATATTGATTTACATAATGATTACACTAATTCACAATCCCAAAAAGAGTGTAAAAATCTTCCTTTTTCTCCACATCTTCTCCAGCATTTATTATTGTTTGCTTTGTTGTTGTTGTTTTGTTTTTTTCTGTGGTGCTGGGGATTGAACCCAAGGTCTTGTGCATGCGAGGCAAGCACTCTACCAACTGAGCTATATCTCCAGCCCCTTATTTGTATTCTTGATGACTGCCATTCTTATTGATATGAGATGAAATCTCAGTGAAGTTTTGATTTACATTTCCCTAACTGCCAATGATGTTGAACATTTTTTATATATTTTTTGGTCATTTTTATTTCTTTTTTTGAGAAGTGTCTCTTTAATTCATTTGCCCATTTATTAACTGGGGCTTTTGGGGGACAGTGTTAAGTGTTAAATTTTTTTAGTTCTATACATATCCTGAATATTAATCCTCTGTCAGAAGAGTAGCTAGCAAAAATTTTACCCCATTCTGTAGACTCTCTCTTTACATTCTTAATTGTGTCCTTTGCTCTACAGAAGCTTTTTAATTTGATGTCATCCCATATATTAACTCGACATTATTTCCTGAGCTTTAGGGGTCCTATTGAAAAAGTTGTTGTCTGTGCCTACATTCTGAATTGTTGATCCTATATTTTCTTTTAGGAGTTGACTAGTTTCTACTCTAATTCCTAGGTCTTTGATCCATTTTGAGTAGATTTTTTAGGCAGGATGAGAGACAAGGATCTAGTCTCATTCTTCTACATATGAATAACGAGTTTTCCCAGCACCAGAAAAACTGCTCTTGGATGTTGACACGAACATCAAGATTGTAAACTCTAGCTAGCTTTAAAAACAAATTCACCTTTTACAACAAGCTGGATATCTTCTGTGGTAGAGCCCTCTACTCAGCAGATCCTTGCTTTTGATGGACGTAACGTCAAAGAGCTGCCAGAGGGGTACTCAGTAGAATATATTCCTCCTACATGCCCATGGAGGGTAAAAATTTGCTCAAGAAATGTCTCAGTCTCAATCCCAGCATGTTAGAGCACATTGTGAGGGATCCAGGGATGAAGGTGGGTGATAGACATGAAGAACGTAAGAACTACATGGATTCACTCCCTGACTTGAAGGTCCCAAGACTAAGTTCATGGTACCCGTGGGTTACAGACAGGAAGAGAACTTGGACTTCTTGAAGAGCAAAAGTAAGGCCAAATGGGCTTCTCTGCCTAATCATGAGTTCCAAGAGATCAGAGTTGGAGGGTTACCCTACCACCTGAAGCCCTGGTCTTCAGCTGATCTGACCAGCAGCAATATGCCTCCCCATCCTGCAAGGTACAGTTTAGGGTCTCTGCCAATCCCAAATGATGGAGTTTCCCAGATTACTAACCCCAGAGACCAATTCCCCTCTCACTGCCTCTCTAAGAATACTCAAAAGACCAACAAAGGTCCTAAGGAGGACCAGGAACAGGGCAGAAGACAAGCAGTCCAGCCCACATGTCTGTTAGCCTAAAGAGAAGACAAAGGTGCCCTCTCTGTGAGCAGTAGTGAATTCCCCACCAGCACACATCAGAGCAGTAATTCCCCACTTTCAGAGGAGTCAGCCTTGGCCAGACCTCCATTCAGAACGGCAAAGTCGACTTAACCTGCCAGGGTCTAGGCTGTGTCCCACAAAGAGTATCTGTGGGGTGCCACTGCGCAGCACAGCCCCCAAGTCTTTCCCTGTTGCCTCTCTCTCCACCCATGATCTCAACAGAGGGGATAGACCCTCAGAAAAAATAAAGCAATCTCTGCAGGGCATGCCCAAATGGAAACTATCCCAAGTGGGCATCCCTAACCAATGTTAACCCCAGATTCTCTGCCCAAAGCTGTGACCCAACTTTTCCCTCTAAAAATGGCCAAGGCTAACAGACTGGCATTGAGAGTTTCTTTGGAAATTTCAGGTCCAGATATTCAGGAAGAAATTTGCTTCAGGTTTGCCAGAAGTAATCTGAATGAATCAAAAAGCAAAGACCAAGTTGGAAATGCTCAAACCTCAAGAAGTCAATTGTTCAGTAGACTTTGGGTGGTTGCTGAGGATCCAGAGCTGAGCTCCAGCAGCCTGCAAAGCAGGTGAGCAGATGGCTGACATTAGAACTAGGACCTTAGGCTGAATCAGCCTGGCGTCAGGGCCTAGAGGACACACGTGGAAAGCTCCAGGTTCCCTCCCTGTGGCACGGGGTTCCTGGAAATGTGTGCAGCCACCACCTCTGAGACCTTCCTCAGCACTTAGGCTACTGAGTCCCCATCCATCGCCAGCTAGGTAGAGAAGGGACCTTCGCAGGGCAATGCCCCCGCAGGCCACGGGCTTTCCATCCTCGGGAGCCTTCTTCCGTCACCTGCGGTTCCAAACTTCACTCAGCCTCTGTTCTGTAAAATAAACAAAGACACATCAGAAGGGCGCATCTGGGCTAATAATCAGAGCTCATTTCAAGGTGGAGGCGGCTAACAGTATGTGGGTGGTGCAGGGTCCCTAAGGCAGGCAGGGGAGCAGGAAAGTTCAGCTCCAAGGCCACGCTTCCTCCCTGCCCTGTGGGGACTGGAGACCACATCTGTCTCCCGCTCCCAGGGACACTCAGCATTCTCCATTCTAGGACAGCCTTTTGTCTGAAGGCTGACACTACCTGCTCTACCTGCTTCCTCTTCTTGCTTTTTTTTTTTTTTTTTTTTGGCTGGCACTAACCTGAGCCCACCACTGTCTCATCTCTCTGTCCTTGGGCAGGGGGACAAGCAAGTCAAAGTGGTTCCCCATGTGCTAACTCAAGGTCAGTGTGGGAGCCGGTGGTTCTGGGCATAGGATGGTAGCAGCGCCTGCATCTCAATGTATTTCTCTGCTATTTCTATTCTTGAGAAATTGGAGCTCAAACCAAGGGCCCCCCCTACCTCCACTAGATACTTCCTGCCTCCCACCATGATCTTGCCAGGAGGGGGCTAGGATCCTGAAGGGGAATAGTGGTTGTGGCACTTCATTAGGGAACCCATTCCCTACCCAGCATCCCCTCCTGCAAAGTAGTAAAGAGGTAAGTAATAAAGAGAATATGGGGGATGGAGGGCATGTAAGACCTTTAGGTGTCTATAAACACTGTTAATCAAAGAGAAATAAAGAGGCATTAGAGGAAGTTCATAGAAAGCTAATATAATCTAACTTAATTTTAACACTATCCCTGTGTTTGATAGTGTTCAGGAAAGCAAAGGCAGAAGTAGGTAAATACTAAGAAATATTGCCATAACCTGGGTGACTGGTGATGGCTGATTGGGCCAGAGTTGTGGGAGCAAAGGTGAAAGAGGAGTGCCTGCCTGTGGCTGGCAGTTTGCCTGCTGAATTGGCAACCAGCTGGCCTGGTTTCTGATGGTGCTGTACAGGGCTCTCCCTGCCTCACAGGCCCAATATGGCCTTACCTCCTATCCCAACCTCTTCTTCCAGACTCCCCTCATGTAGCTAATACCAGGAGATTCAAGTAGCAGAAGTCAAAGAGAGTAAGATTTAAGTTAATACATATAGAACTAAGGGAGGGAAGATAAGTCCCTGAATTCATGAGTCTTAGTCATAAACAGCAGAAACTAACTCATGTCGACTTACATAAGGACTTTCTGATAAGGATATGGGGCAGGTCACAAAACTGTCAGAATGAACCAACTTCCGTGAAACACGACTGGGATCGATGCCCACTACCACATCTCGTCTAGTGTGGGTATCCCCACCACCATCAGCAAGCCAACCCCTCCAGCACCATACACTGATATTACCCCTAGCTCTGCTGCTACTACAAACTAGGAACTCAGCATAAGGGGAGGGAGGCCCCCAGTCCCTCCCTCTCTGAGTCACTTGTTTAATTTAAGTCACATGACCCTCCTAGCTGCAAGGCCATCTAAGAAAGCAAGACTTCAGCATTTTCATCTCACTGTGGAAAGCAATGTCTGCATCCCACTATGGCTAATAAGTTGGAGAAATCCCAAACATACAAGGGAATTCACATGCTAAGCAGATCAAAAAACTCACAAGTACCCATAAGAAAAAGTAAGCCAGAGTGGGACCAATGACTGTCCTAAGATTATAACATACCCAGACAGATTTCCTAATCTACAATCCCAAAATGAAATTTCAAAATTATAAAAATGTACCATACTTTTATAAGTAACCTAGCTTCCAGAGGAAAAAAAAATCTTAAATGATTAATATTTGTTTGGATATTTGTTTAAATATTATTGTCGACATGAGAAATTTTTATTTTAAAAAAATTATATGATAGGAATAGATCGAACACCCAAACCCTAGCAATATCATTATATCATGTGATAGCTACCTTGATCCAGCTATAACTAGAGCTGAATAAACCACTGGAATTTCTAAGTATTCAAACAATTAAATTACCTGCTTTGGTTCCAGTTGTCTTCAAATGAGTTTCTGTTACTTACACCCAAGAGAGTCTGGAATAAAAATACATACTTAAATATTCTTGGTCCTTAATATCTATAAATTTTGTTTGTATTTATTAAATTGAGATGTGGGAAAATTTTAAGTAATATCAGAAGTAGATAAAAGCTGAAATGATTATAGGTTTATTTTTTATAATTTTATAAAACCTAGAGCTATAATAAATTTCATATTTTAAATTTCCCATCATTTTTAAGGTTTAGTTTTTCCTGAGTTGTATGAGTGGGACACATGCATGTTTAACAAAAGAAAAGTTTCTGTTATATTTTGGAAAAATTATTTTTAAGTTCCAAGTGACACAGGTTCTATTCTTTCCTGGGAAGGTAATTGCTTTGCCATGGATTTAATGTCATTTTGTGAAAAAAAAAGAGTAGATTTTTAAACTTAGGTTATTTATAAAATATATGGGAGAAAGGAGGAAGATTAAGTAGATTAAGTTTGTGATTAAATAAATATAGAAACAGCATAAAATTAAGACTTGACTAATCATCTGAGTCTAGGGCTAATGCCCTTTATCCTTAATACACACACATCAAATATCTACTTACTTTGCCCTTTAAGTTCTGGGATACTAGATTAAACTTTATGTATAAAAATGTGTGTAAGAATTTTATGAGCTACTTCTCACTAATTATTAAAACAATAATCAAGGATATTTATCTCCATTTCCCTGCTAACTCCACTAAAATGATGGTAAAAAGATTCATTTTAAAGGCAAAACCTCAGAAGAAATAGAAATGTCAAGGAGACACAGCAATATGATTTGGAAGCAAGAAAGGAGATGTATGAATCTTTGCTTTTTAGCAAACACCCAAAAGCTCAAACCTCAGCCAGCAGGGGCAGAAGTATGAAGAGCTCATTCTTGCTGCAGACCTCTCAAAAGCTCTGAACAAGAGGTGTCAGGTAGAACATAGTAGAACAGGTGGGTGCAAACACAGGGAGACTCATGGGAAGTCTGAACTCAGAATGGTTAGAAGCCCATGTCCTCTTCGCACTGGCAGACAACTGGAGATTTCAGGTTTACTCTCTGGTACTAGTTGACTCAGCAAAGCTCTGAACTTTAGGTTCCAAGTTGACCCAGCAGGCAGTGAAGCCTTACTGAAAACAAGGGAAAAAGGGAGAGTCTACAGAGCAGAGTGACACCTTCTGGCCTCCTTGTCCACTAGGCTCCCCTGATATTGGAGTTTAATTTAGGGTGTAGCTACAAAGCTACCTTTACTTTCTTCTTTCTATTTTTTTAATTCTTTACAATGAGCATGTAGTGTGCACATAATTACATAAAAATAATTCAGGAGGTGAATAATTTCTAACCTATAATTCCATATCTAGTCAAATAAGTGTGGGAGACCAGAATATGCTACCCTAAAATATGAAGCATTGTGAACTGCAGACAAGAAGCAGATGCAAAAAAACTCTCTGCATTCCTTCTTCTTACCTAAAATCAAGACTTATATTTATAAAGACAAACAGTATTCTGCCCAGCTTGTACCCGCAAAGCCAAAAGTTAACCACTGCAAACAATCTTAAACCCTTATCATCTGGAGATGATACCAGGAGACTCTACATGACCTAGCTTTCCTCACTAGCCTCTATCTGCCATTTATTTGTCTTCTCATAAGCCACCACTTCTAGACACTCAAAGTCCTGTTCCTTTGTCTTCTCACTTCTCTAAAAATGTACTGTTCTTTATTGAAACTGCTATACAAACCAGAATTCAAAGCCACCTCTTTGAGAACCATTCATTCCCTGGGTGTCTCTGATGTACATATGAAATATACATGTTAATAAATTTGGGATTGTTTTCCTCTTGTTAATCTGCCTTTGATTCTAAAGATAGATTTAAAAGGAATTTTAAAAAGATTATTTTTTCCCCTGCAAAATCAATTATAGGGTAGACTGAAACATTTATCTGACATGCAAGTCCTCAGACTTACCTCTCAGACACCCTATATCAGGAGTCTTCTAAAAGATGCCACCAAAATGAGAGAATAGCATGGTATTTATTGACTTATTTTAAACTTCTCCAACAATCTAGGGGAAAAAATGACATGACATACCAAAAATAGGGGCTTAAATTTATGGGAGATTAAATAAATGGGAGACAAAAGGAATTGTCAGGATGAAGGTAAAGGGACATCTTAGGTCTAGAAAATAAGTAGTATATGTTGGAACATGAGAAGAGACAACTCCGGGAGTGACGGATGCCTCCAGCAGGACTTGTTTACTCATTAGACCTAGTAGACAAAGTGCCTAAAACCCAGGACACTGTCAGAGCCTTTCAAAAATGTTTCCATTTTAATTTCCTTTAAAATCAGTAGGAAAAATCAATATAATAGCAATGAATATATAATAATAGCTCCTGCCTGAATTATATTCATCTTTATATCAGTGCAGCTATAAAGTAATTTTTATTATCTTTTATGTAGAAAGGACACAAAGACAAAGTGAGGACAACCCACAAAACTCATAATGGGGCTTTCTTTCTGGCCTCCAGAAAGAAAAATGACAGAAGCTGGAGAGTTTCATTGGAACATGTGAAAAGGTGATTTAGACTGCTCAGAATTTCACAGAATGCCAGGTGCAGTGGCTCACACCTTTAATCCCAGATGCTTGGGAAGCTGAGGCAGGATGATCACAAGTTCAAAGCCAGCCTCAGCAACTTAGTGAGTCACTGAGCAACTCAGCAAGACCCTGTCTCTAGATAAAAAAAAAAAAAAAAATTAAAAGGCTGGGGAGGGAGGCTGGGAATGTGACTCAGTGGTTAAGTAGCCCCTGAGTTCAATCTTTGGTACCAAAAAAAAAAAAAAAAAAAAATAGAATTTAGCAGAATGAGAGATAAATTCTTAGAAAACTAACAAAAGAAATATCAAGGGATTATACACTGTTAAGGTACAAAAAAAAATTAAAAGAAAGGGGATGTGAGATACTTATCCCTAATACTTGATCCTATGACTAATACTTATATTGTCAACATACACACGGGATACTGATGTAATAAAAAATGTGATATTGTGGACTGGGGATGTGGCTCAGTGGTAGAGTGTTTGCCTAGCATGCACAAGGCCCCAGGTTCAATCCCCAACAACACACACACACACACACACACACGCACACACACACACACACAGATTTTACTGGATCAGGAAGATGAAAGACGGGGCATGTGCCTGGTTTTAAGACAACTGATTCCTCATCCTCTATAATAGGAAGGCAATTAATAAGAATTAAACTGAAAAATCGAGAAATATTGAGAAACTTGTAACAGAAATGTGAAGGTAAGTAATAGAATAAACAGTTAAAGGAACTGAAAATTGTTTCCTTTGGGGAGTTAGAATCAGTGGTAGAGAAGAGGGATTTCGGTGCAGATTTGCTTTGTGCAATATAATTCCGAATTTACAAACAAGAATGGGGGTTACCTTAATGAAATTTAAATTAAATTAAAGGAACTATAAAAATTGGTGAGAGTTAATACAGTTTCTTCAAGAATTTTCTATTTTTCTAAATGTTTATGTGTTAAAATTTTAAAGTTTAAAGTGTGGAAAAGACTGAATTGTATGTTGGAAAGCAAAATCCATGAAAGATGTACTCACAGGACATTAAAGAGATTGAGTAGGCTGTGAGGTCAAAGTGAAAAATCTGACCGAGATGAAATAGGAAATACTTGAAGAAAGAAAAGAATGACTGAAAATTAGGAAAGTAAAAAATGCCAAAACCTATTTGAGCACAAGTGTCTGTAATAGTCACTATGGTACAGTCAGTATGAAAGAACAGGATATAAAATAGGTTATTGCTATGGTTTAGACATGAGCTGTCACCAAAAGATCATGTGTGAGACCGTTTAAGAAAGTGTAGTGGTGAAATGATTGGGTTATAAAAACTTTCACCTAATCAGTGCATTAATCCCCTGATGGATTAACTGAGCAGTAACAGTAGACAAGTAGGATATGACTGGAGGAGGTGGGTCCCTGAGGGTGTGCCATTGGGGTATATATTTTGTCCTTGTTGAGCAGAGTACTCCCTCTCTCATTCATATCCTCTCTCTCTCTCCCTTCTTCCCTTCCTCCCCAACCCTGTCTCCCCTCCTTCTCTTCCTGGGGCCACGTCCTCCATCACACTGCTCCACCATGATATTCTGACACTCCTCAGGCACAGAGCAATGGAGTTGACCACCTACAGACTGAGATCTCTGAAACCATAATCCCCAAATTTTCCTCCTCTAAAACTGATCTTTTGTTCACAGCAATGAAAAAGCTGACTAAAACAGTTATAAATAAGAGCTTCAAGACAAGAAGGAAAGGGTTAAATAATATAATAACAATATAATATTGTATTAACAATTATTTTTATTTGCTAAAATAGCATATATTACATAGGCATAAATGCCATAAAATGTCATTTATTACATTTGAAAATCTATCCCCAGAAATTACCCAGAAAGGTCAAAATATATCTTTCATAATTCTTCAAATCTTTAACAGCTTTCCAACAACAGTATGTCCACCCCACAATGCTTCATACTAATCCATGGATAGTTGATTTTGAAAAGGAAAAAAAAAGAAAACAGGTAAAACAAAATTTAAAAAAATCATTTTCTCAGACATGAATCAAAAAATTATATATAAAATAATTAGACATGTTTTAAAAGTTCATGTAACTTCACAGAAGTAAGAAAAGAAAATCTTGCTGATCACAGCATACTGAAAAAAATCAAAATTCAAGAAAGGCAGAGAAGAGTTATAATGAAGGCATCAGTTAGTGAAGCAGGAAGTACAAGTCACATTTTTCAGACCACTGAAGTGCCCCACCTACAGAATTCAGATATCAGACTTCCAGGGACTGGCATAGGTTTGGAGGTCCAGGAAACAAGGTTATATGGAAGTCACATGCTTCCTAAAATAGATAAAAAGAATTTTCCCTGATAAACCTTTTAAGCCAGATAGTGAAAGCAAGTATCTCATGTATCCTCTTTCTTAGGCTGTACCCTCATGTTTGAAAATCTAAGTACTAGATAAATAAGAGCTGTGAATTATTGTGGGATTATTATAAGCCATGTTCATGTATTAGGCCCTTTAATAATCCATAGAATACTTAATGTTTTCTAGGTGCCAGTTACTGGGACAATAGCTGTAAACAAAGCAGTACAATGATGCCTGCCTCACAGAGTCTAGTAATTTAAAAAGGAGACCTTACACAATATGGGAGGAAGTTATAGGTCCAGATAAAGAGATAGAGAATCCAAGGAAAGCCCTAAGTGATGTGAGGGAAGTCAGACTTTGCAGGGAAATCTGGGGAAATGGGCACATGGCTCTGTAAGAACAGGACCACAGTCAGGAGCTGGTGAAGAAGTGCAAGGAGGCTGTTGCCCCTGCTTGGATGGAAGGCTTGGGGCTGCTACTGTCAGCAGGGCACAGAGAGGCAAAGAGCTGGAGCAGAACAGAGGCCACCAGCACATCTGCACCTGTCTCTCACTGCATTTAACATGAACAACAGAGAGCAGTGGCTGCTCTTCCACTTCCACCTTCCACTCTTGTACACATTTCTCTTTTGGCCAACTCTAAGATGGACCCCTAAAGGAAATGTGGTTCCATCCAGGGCCAGTTGGCACAATAGAAAACCATCACTGTAAACCTCTTGTCAAATTCATATCCTACTCACCTCTTTTAACCATATTTAACTTTCCATAACAAAATCTTACTTCTACCTCACATGAAGCAACTAACCCTTGTATAACCAATAACACCGTAATCTTCTCCCCACCAAAAAAAAAAAAAAAAAAAAAAAAAGGATAGTTCAAATTGTTAACTTTCTAGATGGCAATTTGGTAAAGTATCAAAATCCTTAAGGGCCTCAGCTGGGGTTTGGGACTCCAGCACCTGAAGGTCCCCATGCCACTCCACAGCTTCAGCCCCAGCTGGGGGACTCTGGGCAGGGAAGTTTGGCAGAGCTGCCGGAAGTATTAAAATGCCAGTAGAGATTTGTAAAATGACCTACCAGTATTATTTGGAGCACTTAATCCTGTTTAAATTGCCATGACTATATACTTTATATTGGTTTTAAAAATGGAAATAACCTAAACATGCAATAATAAGGGAGCTGGCTAAGTAAATTATTTATTGTACAAATAATATATGCAGTCATTAAGAATAATTTTAAAGATATATTAAATGATGTAGAAAGATTTTCGCTAACGGGACTAAAAGTAAATACCTAAATAATATGTACAATAGTAACATTTCCATAAAATTACAGAGGAAAATAAATTTGAAAGTATACATGTATACCATCATGGTAACTATATTGAATTTAGATAACAAGAAGCCACAAATAATAATAAAAGAAACTGAATTTACCGAAAAAAATTTTAAGGAAAAATAAAAGTAATAAGTGAATAGGATATATTTGCAAAGCATAACAGCAAGATAATCTCTTTAATGTACTACCAATTACCTCAAATCAATAAGAAATGGATTGACAATCCAACAGCAAAACTGAAGACATTTTAGAAAATAAAATGAAACTAAGTTTTAAGCATACAAAGTGTTCAATCTCATTCATAGCAAGAAAAAAGCAAATTAAAACCAAAATCAGTTGCCTTTTGGTTTTTAAACTATAGACTTGGCAAAATCAGATAGTTGGACACATAGATTTGGCAAGAGTGTAGGAAAAACAGGCAGTCTGATATATTGCTGAGGGAGTATAAATTGCTAAAGCTTTGGTGAAGGAAAATAGAAAAATCAAAATTTTAAATCTGGGGACTTTGAACACAACATCAAAGAATTTATCCCACCATTGTATTAAATCACATGTGCAATGACTTATGTACAAAGGATATTTCATGCAGAAATTTTCATAACCAGAAAGGACAAGAAACAACGTAAATGTACACATATAGGAGACAAATAATTATAGCAAAGTCATATGATGGGATAAAAATAAAAAGGCAACTCTTCATTCACTAATGTGAAAAAAAATCAGAGAAATATTCAATATGTAATGGTGTGATTTAATACTTTCATGTTTGTAAAAATAAAACAAAATATATATATGTGTGTATACCCAAAGAGCCTATGCACACTTGCATGCACATGCCCATATGGGCACTGAACATCTCTGGAAGGCTACAGCACAAAAACTGATAAATTGTTTCCCCTATAATTTTGAGGGCTTGATGAACTAGCTAATTAATTCTTATTCTGCATCTCAAATCTACTTTTCTTGTCCTTTTCCAGACATTGCTTCTTAGAAACTCATTGATTATGTCAGGAAAACCAAGAATCAGATTCATTCCCTTTCTTGTCCTCTCCCACTCCCATTAAATTCAATCATCGAATCCTGCTAATTTTACCACCAAAACATATCTCAACTTTGTCTACTTCCATAGAAAAAGATGCTGGTTGTTAATCATAAAACTCCTGCTTTTCAGTTAGACATATAGTCCCTAGAATAACTTTTTTATTTCCCAACACTCATTGCAATCAAATGGAACCACATGGCTAACATCTCTCCAATGAGTTATTAAGTAAAAGCATAGCGTGTTATTTCTAGAAATGCCCTTAAATGAGAGAGACATACCTTTTTTCTCCCTTCCTACTCATGTTGGCTAGAATAAACACCATGGTTAGAATTAAAGCAGCCATATTGGATCAAGAGGTGAATCACATGTTGAGAAACAAGATGGAGAAATGTGGCCCTGGTGATCATGAAGCCACCAATCTAGACTGGCTTTGTGCAAACTTCAGTTATATGAAAGAGGAATAAACATCTGTCTGCCCAAGTCCCTGCAATGCAGTTTTCTGTCACAGCTACTCCTAATTCCAAATGACAAAATGTGTCTCCATCAAGCACCAAGTCTAAGCCTAACCCATCTCACCTGAACCACTACAGAAGACTTCTCATTGTTTTTCCATATCCAATCTTGACCTTTCCCTTTATTCAATTCTCCACACTCCAACCACAGCATTCTCATAAAAATAGAATTATGATCAAATCACTCCTTTGTTTATAATCCTTTTGTCAATTCCCATTTTAGAAGAATTTCAAAATTCGGAAGATGACCTATCCAATCTTGCATTGGCCTCTAACTTCAGCTCATCCCTTGCTATTTCCTCACCTCCTAACCTGGATTCCAATCACGTTAAAGCTTCAAATATCCTATGCCCTCTACCATCAGGTTCATCTTAAATTTCTTCCCTCTTTCCACTACCTAACAAACTCTACTAATCTTCCAGATCTCTGACAAAATAGCTTCCTTAGGAATTATAGTCAGGGGCCATTAATATATATTCTCATAACACCTTGGATTATTCTTTAGAATTCTTATCTCATTTCTCCTACATAATTATTTGTGCAATTGCTCCTTTAATGTAGATGTTTCAAGTAATACATAGGATTAGTGTGCCTGCAGATGTATGCCAAGGTCTACACAGTATTTTTCTTTTTAATTGAACTCGGAGAACTTTAGTTGGTACATCTCTTTTTGCCTTGTTACAGGTCCCACTAACTTATGCCATTTCACATTTGGGGCCCGCTTCCTGTCTTCTGCATCTTTTGCATCTCTAAAATAAAAATAAAATAAAAAATGTCTGTTTTGCACATCCCTGGCCTCTAGCTCAATGTATTTGGGATATATCAAGGTAGGTGCTATGGAAATCTTTGTCTACCAAATGAATTTGATGATGAACTGCACTTGCCACCATTACTAACAGCTTTTTTCTTCCTTTGGTTTTACTTTTCCTTTTTTTCTTCCTTTGGTTTTACTTTACCTACCTTTCCATAAAGGTAGGTAAATGTGGGAGAGTATCCCTTTGGTAGATGTTTCACACCAAAATATTGATCAAACAAGATTCTGAACTTTCACCTTTTTTTAACTACTGAACAGAAAATAAAATCATATTTATGTTTCTGAAAGTTTTAAGAAGGTTGCACAAATATGTCATCTGGAACATTCTAATCTATATGAGATAGACACCTTTCTGACATGTCCCCAATACCCTAAAGATAAACTTAAGGTGCTCCAAAATGTATCTTTAAAAAAGAAAAATCTGTCCTCACTGATAACAACTCCCCAAAACAACTCCAGAGCACACTAAAATGAGAAAACAGGAAACTTTCGTTTATATCAATAATTTAAAATGAAGATACAAAGCAACATATTTCTGTACTTTCCAGGTATTTTTATGTTTCATATTCCCTTATCATTTGAAATGGCATATGTTTGAGTTTTTGTGTTTATTTTCTTACTCTTGAGGTCATGAAAATCATAAATCTTCTGAAGTCCTTGGTTTCACAGAGAGCACTAAGGCTAATTTACTTCTAAAAATTAAATTCCAGGTTTTTCCACCCCTTCGCAGCATAGCACATTTAGATTGATGTCAAAATTTCTTATCATACCTTCAAATACATAAATTTTTTTTTAACTTTTCCTCGCTTGGTGAAGACTGCAATCTTGCTAATCCCTCTAAGCATTTCACATTTCAGAGTAACCTATATTCTCTGAAAATACTATAATCCATTTAAAAGTTTTACGTGGAGATAGAGGAGGGAGGGAGAGATCAGTTCAAATTTCAAACGTAATGTTCAAAATTAAAATTTGAAATGGACTACATATAATTTTTAAAAGAAGACCTGGATGGAAAATATATCCTTAAGTAAAACAGTAAGAATTTTTGTTTGCAGTTTGCTTCCATTAAACCGGAAATCCACTAAGTTAAGAAGAATTGATCATAAATTTAACTGAAATAGTGTCATAGGTTGTTGCTGTATTTTTTTCATCAGTAGGTAATATCTCAACAAGTATGAAAAACCAGGCATCTTTACTATTTTTTTCTATTTGTTCAAATAGCTAAATGGCTTGATACACCATTATATATTTTCCTATTTTTTTCATCTCCCTTCTACTTATTACACTTTGTTAAATTGATTTGAAGACCAAAAGCAATAACCTCCTACAAATTCAGCTCTGCGTTTTAAAATATCTCCACTGGCCTTTCCTTCAACTCATTGGAAAGACAAATCACATAGTCTAAGAGTTATGAATTATGTGCTACTGTGGTTGTTACTTTTTTTCTGAGAGCAATCTGTCCAACAGCCCTGTGCCCTTCAAAATTGAATTTTCACAAACTCGAAATTTTCTAAATTACCCTCACAATGGTTTTCAATGATAAGTTGTTTGGTGTTTCCATTAGGTATCTCAGAAAATCCAAAATCATTTGACTCTGTCATTGATGCAACTTCTGATAATAATAATAGCAGCTATTATTTATTGAGCACTTGCTCTCCTCCAGGTGCTGTGTTGAGCATTTTATATGTGTAGTCTCATTTTATCTTCCTAATAACCCACCATTACTCAAAAATTTTTTGGTGGCAAGTGGTAAAATTTCAGGTTAAAAATTTTTCAGCAAAAGAAAACCAATAGGCTCAAGTACTTGGAAGTCTTGATGTATAGTGGGTTGAAGACACAGCTGGACCTACAGCCTTGATAATGTCATCAGTATTCCTTTTTTCTCTCTCAGCTCTACTCCCCCAAAAAGGCTCAGTTCTAGGGCTATCCCTGTGTTCTTAGGAAGTAAGTGGTACTAGCTCCATGCTTACATTCTATCAGCGTAACAAACTGTTATGGTCTGCATTGTGTTCCCCCAAAATCCATATGTTAAGCCCTAACCCCACAACATGACTCTATTTGGAAAGAGAGCCCTAGATGGTTAAGGTAAAATAAGGTCATAACACTGTGGTCCAAATCAAATGAGATGCATGTCCTTATAGGAAGAGAAGGAAACACCAGAGAGCCCTCCACCATGTAAGGAGACAGGGAGAATGTAGCCATCTACTTTCCAGAGAATCCTCACCAGAAACCAACCATACTGACATCTTGATCTTGGACTTCTTAACCTCCACGACTCTGAGAAATAAATTTCTTTTGTTTAAGCCACCCAGTCTATAGTATTTTGTTATATAAAATGCAAAATACAAAGCCTGAGGTGATTAATACACAACCCTACAGGAATTTCCCCCAACAACCTCAGTCAAAGTCCAGGCATTGATTCTCATTGACCTTGTTCAGGTCACACGCCCACCATTGAACCAGTCTCTGGAGCAAAGGTTAACAGGCCTGGGTCACCTGTTGACCCATCAAGTTGGAGCTGGAATACAGCCTTACTTAATCTATTTGGACCAAAGTTAAGGAGAGATTATTCCTCAAAAGAAAATTATTTCCAAAAGGAGGAAGTGATGCAAAGGAAAACAAAATAGAATTGGGTAAAGTTGGAATCCTGTGGACAAGGAACCATTATTTCTCCCATTAATATAAGAAGAAACTGAGGCTGAGGGATGTTAAGTAACCTGCTGAAAAGCTCACATCTGGTGCACAGAATAGCTCAGTGGGACTCAGACTTTCAGGTGTGAACTCAGCTACTGCACTGTTCAACTTTCTGGATGAGGAAAACCTTCGGTGTGGAGCATAGGTCTCTTCATTGCCACCCTACCCCCATTCCCTTCATCATAATAAAATTTAGCAAAATGATAAATAAGTAATATGCTGCTTTCTCTGTAATTTTTATCAAAATATTTAAAACAAAACCCTCCAGCCAAAATAAAAAAGAAATGATCACTTTTCTAGATTGAATCAATGGTTCATTCAGCCCCATAGCATCTTCATCGATTTATTTGGGATGTGATTTGCCCCTCATTACAGTCTTAATAAGCATTTCCCTGTGTATGTCAGGGTCCCTTAATCAAGACTCTTTGATCCATGAATATATCAAAACATTTTTAAACTTACAATATTTTTCTGGGCTTACTATCCACCACAGGAAGTAGTATTTCTTCTTGTCTGTCCTAAGCATCATTAAGCTGCCAGGGAGATGGCTCTCTCTTGTGTTTCAGGATTTAGTAAAACACTCTCAACTGATACCCAGATGAGACTAATGATGACCTTTCAGATTATCGAGGCGTTTATCTCCCTATACATCTCCCTTCATTCCAGGATAAGTGTTGGACATTCAAGCTGATCCTCTTGAGGCATCTCTCCCATGACATCTTTCCTGAAAATTTATGTTTACAAACATGTCAGGGAAAAGATGCTCCAAAACACAGTTCAAATAGTGTGGCACTGGGTCATCTCAGACTCTCCAGTCCCAATCAATTAGGGACAAAATTCACTGAGAGGTGGAAGAAACAATGGAGAAGCTGAGAGGAGTTTGGTAAGCAATAGGCAGGTAAAGGGATCCAATCTACTAGATTTATAATAAAGCTAAATTCCACAGCAGAAATGGCAGTTACAGACCCTAGGAAAACATGTCAGACGATTCAGTTACGAGTACAGTCAAGGTTCATTGCAATCTTGCTGCAAGGGCATAAACCTCTAGTCAGACAATCAAAAGGGCATTCTTTGTAGGAAGATTTGATGGGAAAATACAAAATGGAAAAGAACAATTTTTAAAAGTCACTAGATTGTTGATGTCAGTCAGCAGGGTGGATAGGTGACTGGTTTCCCAGAAAAAGGCTTTGTTCCATTAATGTTTACCAGAAAATTACCCAAGCATTTTATCAGGAATATTAATTTCTTCCCAGAAGGAGGTCTCAAATTGCCTCATGTAAAAATATTCTCTCTCACAACAGGTGTGGGCGACTTCCTTTTTATAGTAGTCAATCAAAAGGTAATGGCCATGGAATTTAGATGGCAAAGTTAAGAACTGGAAAAGGTACAGAAGAGTAGTTCTGAGCAAGGGTTTTGCAACCAAAAAGACCCAGGTGGTCAACTATAGCCTTGGTTTATTCATGCATGAAATAAGGAGAGGATAATAATAAATAGGACTTCATTCTTGCTATTTTCTCTGAATTATTATAATTGATCATTTTTATGTTGACCACTTTTATTATCATAAGTGATAATATGCATTATTACACAAAAATTTATAAGGATGTCCCAACAATCCATTGCTATGTCAATTCCCTAAACAAAATAAGACCAAAGAAAACATTTCTTTTCCTCTTTTTTTTTTTTTTTTTTTAATGCAGTGGCTGGAGATTGAACCCAGGCCCTTGTGCTTAGTAGGCAAAAACTCTACGAACTGAGCTATATCCCCAGCCCCCAAAGAAAACATTTCTAAATCTTTGTTGTTCGGAGTCCTTGGCTCCCCTACTTGTCTTCTAAATGAACTATGAGCCCTGTGCTAGGCATCAAAAATTCAAATCAACTTGGGTTTAAATGTCTCAAAAAAAGATATACCTTCTCCCTCTTTGCCACCTACAATCCTGTGTAACCACCTACAATCCTCAGCAAACTGAGGCCTAGTAGCCTGCTTGTTCAATAGTGGAGTCCTCTTCAGCATGAAGGCACAAAAGGAATGCATATGGCCACTGTCCAGACATTCTGAGAGTGCTCTGAGCAGACAGGACAGAAGTACTGCCAGAACTCCACACTAGTATCAGGCCTCAGTGTGATTAACACTATGACTTCTCAACAAAAGCAATTTCCATATTTAAAAATGTAAGTTAAAGAAATGTTGAATAAAAAGGAAATATTGCACTTTTTGTACTGGGTTAAATCCTGTTCAGTTTTACCATCAATAATATACCTCACCTATCTCAGCGCTTGATCTGCTTTAGTGCAATTCCATATTTAGTCTTCTGATGCTCCTGCTAGATTTGAGTTGGGGTTTCTGGAGAAGATTGTGTGTCTGCCTTGCTGAGTACTATACATCTGGGGCCCAACATAGTGCCTGACAAGCAAAAGCAGAGTGCAGAGGTGACCCCATGAATATTTGACTATAATTATTTGAAATTGTCAAGGAAAAAATGCATCAGATAATTAAGGAGATGGTTTTATTTAGGTTGCTGCAATAGGAATTCAATATTCTCAAAATAAAATATATAAAGCAATTAACATGGAGAATAAGAGCACGTGGTAGTTACTTACAAGGGGCAACAATTGTTTACGATAAGGCAGAGAGAAAAAGGAAACCATGATAGGACCTTGTCACTAGGACCTGCCTTGTTGGCAGTTGTTCCCACCAGTGCCTCTGGTGCTTGGCTGCTTCTCATTCTAAGCTAGCTACCAGGCTCCTAATAACTTCAAGGACCCCTGTATTGTCCTTTCTGTCACTCTCACTGCCTGTTTATCATGTTATGTCCCTCAGAGGCTTGTCCAGTGTCTAAAACATCCCACACTGGAATGCTTATTCATTGCTCAGCACAACCCGCATAATAGGTCTTCCATAGACATATAAATGAAATGAATGCATGGCCAAATCTGCACTTTAGAAAATCCTAAAGTCGGACTCATGGTAACACTCTCATTGTTTTCCCTCTTGATAATGAACATACTGTGGCTCTCCATGGCTGCTGTTTGGTTTTACTCCAGGTTCCTTTTGCTGGGTCATATTTTAGAATCGCCTTTTTAAAATATGTTGTGATTTGGATGTCAGGTGTCCCCTAAAGCTCACATGTAAGACAGTGCAGGAAGGTTCAGAGGAGAAATGATTGGGTTGCAAGAGTCTTAACCCAATCAGTGAACTAATCCCTGATGGGATTAATTGAAGTGGTAGGGTATGGCTGGAGGAGATTGGAACTGGAGCGAGACTTTGGGGTATATATTTTGAATCTAGAGAGTGGAGTCTCTGTCTCTCTCTTTCTCTCCCTCCCTCTGCTTCTTGATGATGCAAGCCGCTTCCCTCTGCCATACTCTTATGCCATGATGTTCAGCCTCACCTCCAGCCCCAAGGAACGGAGCCAACCTTCTATGGACAAGGACCTCTGAAACCATGAGCCCTCAAATAAGCCTTTCCTCCTTTACAGTTCTGCTGGTCGGGTCATTTAGTCACAACAATGAAAACGGCAGCAAAATAGTTCACTAAAACAAAATATTTTTAATTTCTCTGCACTATATGCAGGCATGTATGTGTCTGCACTTAGACTCATGTTCCACCTTCCTACCTAGTAGCACAGTTTCTAAATTTTCTCTGTAGTTGATACTCATCCGTTTAGATTTTCCCAGTCCTCTGTACTTCAGTGTTAGCTACAGATGTGAGAGATTTCACTGTGCCAGCCCTTCCCTGGATCATTTATACAGTTTTAAATAAGATTGACCCAGACCAATCCCTGAGAAACCTACCTGTGTTTAACCTTCTCCTTCCAAACAAACATGCGTTTCCACTCTGTTTCCTGTCTCTAAGCCAGCTCTAAATCTCTGAGAAAATGCCATTACCCATCCTATGGTGACAATAGTTCCCATTAAGCTGTACTTTGGAGGTTTTACAAAGCACAAAATGCCACTAGAGGGACAGAGGCAATTCATGGTATGCTGATGTGACTATCCTCATTGTACCATTTAAGAATTATTTAATCCAAGCCTGGTATGGTGACACACACCTGTAATCCCAGCAACTCAGGAAGCTGAGGCAGAAGGATTGCAATTTCAAAGCCAGTCTCAGCAACTTAGTGAGGCCCTAAGCAACTTAGTGATATCCTATCTCAAAATTAAAAAGAAAATGGACTGGTGATGTAGCTCAGTGGCAAAGTGCCCCTGGGTTCAATTCCCAATACCAAGAGGAAAAAAAAAAAAAAAAAGACAACCCAAAGTTTAAATACTGTACCCACAAAATTTCAGGCACAACAGTTGGCCAGCAGATATGAGGTGCAAAGTAATATTCAAAACCCAAATTTTATGAAGAAAATTTATTTCAAATAATGCCATTGTTTAGTTTAATAGAAGCAGTTTTAGAATTCTCAAGACTTCAGCATGCAGATGTTTCCACTTAGGAACCTTACTTCTTGTGCAGTGAGGCTTGTGCATTGTTTTATAGAAACCTAGAGGATTTTTTGTGAACTTAAAACTCCTCATATACATGAACCAAAATAATGCTCCTTGGCTCAATTTGCACCTGAGCTAAATTTAACATTTGTTAATTTTTCACTATGCACCAGGCATACTCAAGAGCTCTCCTGGTACAAAGCCTTCTCTGGTATCCCCCTACTACAAGTGAAGCACCTATCATTCTCTCATTAAAATACAATTGTATGCTTAAGGATTTCTCCACTACCAGAATATAAGTTTATTTGTGTACAGAACACATTGTATCCATCTCTATATCATCAGGGCTGGAGACACAGCTGATACTTAGTACCTATTTGATGAATGAATGAATAAATGAATGAGCAAACAAACCACATGGCATTCTTCCCCCCTCCCCAGGGTCATCACCCCACTTGAAACAGCAGCAGTTTTCTTTTTTCTGAAGGGATAAGGAGGAGGAGGGATAAGGAATTCAGCTTTGGACACAGCATGTCTGAGATGTCCTTTTAGGTATCTGAGAAGAGATGTGCACAAGACAATTGGACATTTGGGTCAGGATTCAGGAAGGAGTTTAGGCCTGGAAATGCATAGTGGTGTGATTTTTTCACACATAGACAGCATTTAAAAGGATGAGGAAGACGAACTGAGATCCCCAAGTGAGTGAATAAGTGAGATAAGGACCAAGGACCAAGGATGGAACCCAGGGCATTTCAGCAAGTATATGAGGAGAAGAGGAGGAGCCAGCAAGTCCACCAAGAAGTTACAGTGAAGGAAGTAAAACCAGGAGAGTGCAAGGTGTGATAAAGTATTAAGAATGCAAATGAGCCAAATAAGATCATTGACAATTGGATTTAGCAACACAGAAGTAATTCCACACTGAATGGAGACTAACAGACCTTCTTCCTCTGGGTATTTGCACATCAATGGGGCTGAATTACTGATTAGCAACAATTTGGGCATTTGCTGAATGTCTCCTGTGTAGGCCAGGTAGCACGATAACTCCTAGAGGGTCAAAGGTGATGGACATGGTGTCTGACTACAGATATTTATCCTAGTGTTGACTATAAGTACTTGATTACAATGCAGAGTGATGCACAAGTCTCTGAGGATCTGTGTGAAATAGCAGAAGAAAAAAAAAAAACACACATTTGTGTTATCTGGAATCAGATTAGCCTGGATTTGAATCCCGCTTCCATTGCTTACTAGGTGGGTGACCTCAGAAGAACTCGCCTTCCTGAGACTGTCTCCTCACCAAAAAAGTTAAATCACCTCAGAACATTATAGATTCAATTAAGAAAGATCGTGCATTTAAAGCACCCAGGAAGTGCCAGATAGAGGATGTGCTCCAAAACATTGATCATTTCTATTGTGGAGAATGAGCAATGCACTAAGAAGGTCCAGAGGAGGGACACCAACTTGGCTAACCTTCTAACCCTGCCTGAGGAAGTGACAAGAAAATGTCAGAGTGAGTAACATCTGAAATGGGCAGTGAAGGCTTAAGTAAGAGTTTTCTAAGTGGAGAAAAACAAGATGCTCTAAAGATAGATTTCTTGTGCACTAGTGTCCTTTCTTTGAATCTTGCCCTGCCTAGCCCCTGGAAGTTTTTGGTAGTCCCGCTGGGGTGCAGCAAGAACATCCCCACTCTCAGGGGTCAGAGGGCTGGACAGCATAAGCCTCCCCTCCCCACATAACTTGCAGGAAACACACCTCTGGCCAAACAGGAGGAAGACAATGAAATGACCTTTGAAAAGGGAAAGAAGGGCTGCACCCTCCCTTGACCGGGAACAACTTCAGTGGTCACTGTCCCCTCTTAACTCCATGGGCACAATAAGGGGAATGGTCCCTGGGGTTGAGCAGTACAGATACCCTGCCAAAGAACCACACAGCCACCAAGTCCCAGAAAAGCCAACTCATACGTTTGTCTACCCAGGAAGTGGTGAGATTCAGACCCTTGAATTTGCTGAAGAATAGACCCAGGGAACTTGAAATAGCTTTGGAACAGCCATTGATTCCACTGCTACGTGCTGAGCATGGTGTGACAGCCTGTGGTTACAAAGGTAAATACAAGGGAGCTGCATCTGGGAGATGGAAGGCATATACTAGATAGGCACACAGCTGTGCAAACATGGAATGTTCTAGATTCTCTAAGTTGAAGGTAAATTTTCAGTAAGATAATACTTCCGAAGTGTTTGAAAACTATCTTTCCTTACCCTCTTCCAACATTTCTCCTTCCAACCCTCTTGAGATAACCAGTTTACGGCACTCTCTCCACCTTGCCTTCAGCTCATTCATGGCTTCATTTTAAAGGTGGACTGTACTGGGATGGGGCAGCTATACCAGAAGAATTAATCACCCTCAGTGGGACTTAAGGTGTTGGTGGCTTCCCTGTAGAAGGAAATTCTTGAACAGGGACTTGTCCCATTAAAACCTGCTTTATCTATGTGCTTCCAGGTCTCAAATTCCTGACCAAGATTGCCTTAAGATTCCCCTCAGCTTGGTTAAGCTTCAGATAGATCACTTCCTGACCATAGCCCTTAGTCTACCTTTCTGTAGAGCACTTACTTTAGAAAATTTGCTGTAAATTTTTTTTTCTACCCCTTTGAGATATAAATCCACTACAATCCAGGAATGTTCCTCAAGGACCTGGGAGCCAGCTCTGTGGACTGTAACCATCAAGAAATATCTCCCAGACTCTGTGAAAAGGTAGAGCCCAAAATAGATTAACAAATACAGATGGTCCAATCACATTGATCTTCCCTCTAGAGTACTCCAGAATTTTTGCACTAGCTCACCCAAGAGCTAAAAAACCTCCTGCCTTTTGTTTTAAGGGACTTGAGTCCAGTCTTCCTCTTATTACAGTCATCTGAACTCCCACTGCAATAGTCTTGAATAGTCTTCCTTGTCTGGAGAGAAGTCGGGGGGGTGGTTAATCAGTCAACAATTACTTCACATTTCTGAATGCGTGCCAAAACCTTAACTCAAATCCCCTCATGATCCCTTAGGGGTCACTGCATTCTCCCAACCAATCCAGAAGCAATAATTACTGTCCCTTATGAACGATCCTATTCCAAATCTTCCCCCACTTATGTTATCCTGACTGACTTATCTAAAGCCAACGTAGGTCCAAACAATTTATTTTCTCCTTCCTCATATTTGTGTTATGAAAATGTTCTTAGCCAGGCATAGTGGTACACACCTGTAATCCTTGCAACTTGGGAGACTGAGGCAGGAGAATCTAAAGTTTGAAGTCAACCTCAGCAATTTAGCAAGGCCCAAAGCAACTTAGTGAGACCATGTCTCAAAATTTAAAAATAAAATAAAGGGTTAGGGATGTAGCTCAGTGGTAAAGTACCACTGGATTCAATCCTCAGTACCAAAGAAATGGAAAGAAAATAATGTTCTTAGTTCCAGGTCCAGCAGATATTTTTCAAGTGCTACTTAAACCTTGCTCCTAGAAGTGGCAGCTCCCTTGTCCCAGGACACGGTTCTTTTTCTGACTAGCATCTGCAATAGCTCAATAAATCCTTTTATTTTAGAGAACTCTCAGTCTCCAGAGTTTGGATTTAGCAGAACAGAGTTTAGCTCTGTTCAGGGTAATTTCTCCTTGCCAGCCCCTTCCCTTCCCGTTAGAATGGATTTCCTCTTCTTGAGGCTGCAGGCAATGCCCAGCCTGCTCTCAGCAGGCCTGGGGAAGTCCCAGTCATGATGACATTTTCCAGCTGCTACTGTGCAGCTTGACTAACAGCAACAGCCTAGGAGAACCAGAGTTCCCTCTTCATGAGCAAAAAGCTGGAAATCAGATGCCACATTGCATTATGCTACATTATGCTCTTCCTTTATTTCTTTTCATCCAAATTTTACCAGTTACCCAGAGCTCAATTCCATGTGTGTGTGTAGAACTGTCATCCCATTCCTGGGTTCGGATATCCTAGTCAGAAAAAGAATCATTTCCACCAGCCAAAATCTTGCAAAGAGAATGAATGAAAGAGAGGTTCTCCTCTGGTTGTGCCATGAAGCATCTGGTTAAATCTTAGGAAAACCATCATGGTTCTCTGAACACTCTATTTCTGAACAGAGTAATGACGAAGCAGAGACCAGAGATTCTGTGTCTTTTATTCTCATATTCCACTAGTTACTAGGTCAAATAACCTGACTGCCACTGTGAGATGGATCAAAGCCAACTTTCTCTGAGGAGGGTATTGACATAGTCACAGGTGCCCTGTGGCTATATTGATCATTCTCTATGTGTTTAAACATTGCAAGGATAGAATTGAGATTATATTTTATTGCAATCCTTTCCAAGCACAAGGGGAAAAAAATAGTAATTCCATTAGTGGTTGAAATTTGCAATAATTCCATTGGTATATATTTTATTGCTATAGTAACTCTAACATGAAAATATTTTAAATTGTAGAGGGATAATTGTGCATTAATGGAGGGACTGATTAAGATAAATAAGAAATTGGAAATGAGTAATCCATAGCCAGAGATCAGAAACCTGAGGTTCGAGTAGGTTATGACCAAAAATAGAAAATTAAGGAATATTCATACTGTCTTCCCCTCCTCCCATGACTGGCATGGGCTCTGCAATCTTCCCCCATGACCCACCCGTCCTTCACTTCTCTGCTCTAACATGCAGATGATGAAAATGGTGAGAAACCAGCAGGAACGCCTGGATTTCCAAAGGAAAGAATAATTAGGAGAGAAAAGAAAATAGTATGAGTATGTGTGAGAGAGACAGACGGAACGAGAAAGTAATTAGGGTTTGGAAGACTATTTGGAGCTGGGAGTTGAGAGAAGATGAAAGCAAGTTTGAAGGGACAAATATTGGGACAAATATTTAAGTTCTGTTGTCCATTAGGAATATTCTTGCTGCCTTTGACATTTTCTCATTAGAATGAGTATATATATATATATTTTTTTTTTTTAACTTATTCCTTTGTTGTTGGTTATGGGTCTGTGCACTATGCAAAAAAGCAGTACCAGAATGCTTGTTTTATCCAGGTTATAGTTATAAATTTATTCTCTAAAAAATTCTAAGTACCACGATACTGTGGTCTGTAAGCACACTAAATACTTGGGCATTGACTACCGTCCAGTTCTAATCTCCACTCCGGGAGGGGTCCATCGGCTTAAGAACACCACTCCATTCCTTATGCTTCCAAGGTTGCAACAGAAAGCCACCATACTCCAGAGATGGCTCCTACAACTGTCTCAACATCTCTATCAACCCCAGAAAATGATACCAAGCCTGATGAACATAAGCAATGGTTTTTCACAAGTGAGACAATGTTCAAGATCTGTGCCCTCCGCCGTCCACCGATCTGAGCGAAAGATGTCCTAACCACCTGAAACTGGGATTATATTACATTATATGACAAAGGGGGAATTAGGTTTGCAGATGGAATTAAGCTTTCTAACCAGATGACTTTAAAATAGATTATTTTGTATTATCAAGTAGTTCCAGTGTAGGAGAGGAGGCAAAAATAGGAGACCAGGGTAAATGAGAAAAGAACTCAATCTGCCAACTTTGAAAATGGATGAAAGGAGCCACAAGCCAAGGCCTATGGAAACTAAAATGAGCAAGAAGACAGATTCTCTACTATAGATACCAGGCACATTGATTTTAGCCCAATAAGATCCACTTTGGATTTCTGATATCTAGACCTTTAATAAATGTATGTTGATTTTTTTTAAAAAAAGATATGTACCTTCAATGAAAGTATTGTGAAGTCTCCTCTTGCTCTTGTGCAAATAGGCTTTTAAAAAATCTAGCAAGATTTATACATAAGTGATGAATCTTTGGAAAGAATAATTAGGAAAACTACCCCATTCACAATAGCATCAAAAAAAATAAAATACTTGGGAATCAATCTCACAGAAGAGGTGAAAGACCTCTACAATGAGAACTACAGAACACTAAAGAAAGAAATTAAAGAAAACCTTAGAAGATGGAAAGATTTCCCGTGTTCAAGGATAGGAAGAATTAATATTGTCAAAATGGACATACTACCTAAATGCTATACAGATTCAATGCAATTCCAATTAAAATCCCAATGATGTACCTTACAGAAATAGAGCAAGAAATTATGAAATTCATCTGGAAGAATAAGAAACCCGGAATAGCTAAAGCAATCCTTAGCAGGAAGAGTGAAACAGGGGGTATCGCAATACCAGATCTTCAACTCTACTACAAAGCAATAGTAACAAAAACGGCATGGTATTGGCACCAAAATAGACAGGTAGATCAATGGTACAGAATAGAGGACATGGACACAAACCCAAATAAATACAATTTTCTCATACTAGACAAAGGGGCCAAAAATATGCAATGCAGAAAAGATAGCCTCTTCAACAAATGGCGCTGGGAAAACTGGAAAACCATATGCAACAGAATGAAACTAAACCCATATCTCTCACCATGCCTGAAACTAAACTCAAAATGGATTAAGGACCCTGGAATCAGACCAGAAACCCTGCAAATTATAGAAGAAAAAGTAGGTCCAGATCTTCAACATGTCAGCTTAGGAGCAGACTTCCTTAACAGGACTCCCATAGCACAAGAAATAAAAGCAAGAATCAATAACTGGGATAGATTCAAACTAAAAAGCTTTCTCTCAGCAAAGGAAACTATCAGCAATGCGAAGAAAGAGCCTACAGAGTGGGAGAAAATCTTTGCCAATCATACTTCAGATAGAGCACTAACCTCCAGAATCTATAAAGAACTCAAAAAACTCTACACCAAGAATACAAATAATCCAATTGACAAATGGGCTAAGGAAATGAATAGACACTTCACAGAAGAAGATCTACAAGCAATCAACAAACATATGGAAAAATGTTCATCTCTAGTAATAAGAGAAATGCAAATCAAAACCACCCTAAGATTCCATCTCACCCCAATTAGGATGTCGATTATCAAGAATACAAGCAACAACAGGTGATGGCGAGGATGTGGGGAGAAAGGTACACTCATACATTGCTGGTGGGGCTGCAAATTAGTGTAGCCAGTCTAGAAAGCAGTGTGGAGATTCCTCAGAAAGCTTGGAATGGAACCACCATTTGACCCAGCTATCCCACTCCTTGGCCTATAACCAAAGGACTTAAAATCAGCATACTACAGAGATACAGCCACATCAATGTTCATAGCTGCTCAATTCACAATAGACAGATTGTGGAACCAACCCAGATGTCCTTCAATTGATGAATGGATAAAGAAACTGTGGTATATATATACAATGGAATATTACTCAGCCATAAAGAATGATAAAATTATGGCATTTGCAGGCAAATGGATGAAATTGGAGAATATCATGCTAAGTGAGATAAGCCAATCTCAAAAAACCAAAGGACGAATGATATTGCTAATAAGTGGATGAGGACACACAATGGGGGGAGGGAGGGGTTAGTGTTAGGGTTAGAGTTAGGGTTAGGGAGGGGGGCAAGAATGGAGGAAGGAAGGACTGTATAGAGGGAAAAGAGGGGTGGGAGGGGTGGGGGGAAGGGAAAAAATAACAGAATGAATCAACAACATTATCCTATGTAAATTTATGATTACATAAATGGTATACCTTTACACCATGTAGAAACAGAGAAACAACATGTATCCCATTTGTTTACAATAAAATAAAATACCTCGGCCCAATGAGAGCCTTTCGACACAGAGCCAGCCACAAGTCCCCAAGCCAGCGGAGACCTCCGACCCGCAAGCAGCTTCTGGGACCAGGGCTGGGCAGCCAGAGACCTCTCCAGGCAGCCTTGCCCCCCTCCAGCTGCAGGCTTTTTCCACGGGGCAATCCAAGATGGCAAACTAGAGGGTGACTGCATCTCCAGTCACTCCAGAACCCAGGATTCAAGAAGGGGAGGCATTGACAGACTTGGACTAAAATAGAACCATGGGGTGAGTCTCCCCGACCCAGTGAAGCTCAGCTGGGTGGCAGGCCCGGATTCGAGGGGCTTAATAGAGTAGGACAGGGCAGATAGAGTCTCCCCCAGGCAGCTCTGAGCACTCTGGTGGTGGGCTCCTCCCACAGGGACAGATTCTCCAGCCTCACGGAGCAGGCCCCCCAGTGAGAGCCTTTCTGCACAGAAGCAGCGCAGCCAGCTCTGGCCCGCCCCACTGCCAGCTCCGGCCTGCCCGCAGGTTGCTTCAGAGACCAGCACAGGGCGCCAGGGACTTCCCCAGGCAGCCCAGCCCCCTCCAGCGGGAAGCACCTCTCTAGGCTAGCTTCTCGGGGCAGACCGCCCAGTGAGAGCCTTTCGACGCAGAGCCAGCCACAAGTCCCCAAGCCGGTGGAGACCTCCGACCTGCAAGCAGCCTCTGGGACCAGGGCTGGGCAGCAAGAAACCTCTCCAGGTCTCTCTCCCTGGAACCAGTAGCCGGCTAGGGGCAGTGTTCTTCGGAAGCACTACATTATCAAGTTAATCCAAGACTTCAGGCTACTGAAGGCTGGTAGGTGATACACTGGAAATCTACAGGGACACTATAAGCTAATAGAGGAAATCTACAATATCACAGAGTCCCACTGACATCTGACCAATATGAGAAAACAAGGGAAGAAAATGTCCCAAACAAACCTAGATACTATATCAATAAAACCCAATGACAGCACAGCAGAAGAAATGTCCGAAAGGGAGTTCAGAATGTACATAACCAAAACAATCAGGGAAGCAAACGAGGAGATGAAAGAACAAATGCAGGCATTAAATGAACGCAACAATCAACAGTTAAAAGAGCAAATACGGGAAGCAAAAGAGCATTTCAATAAAGAGTTAGAGATACTGAAAAAAACCAAACAGAAATCCTTGAAATGAAGGAAACAATAAACCAAGTTAAAAACTCCATAGAAAGCATAACCAATAGGATAGATCACCTGGAAGACAGAACCTCAGATATTGAAGACAAAATATTTAATCTTGAAAACAAGGTTGAGCAAACAGAAAAGATGGTAAGAAATCATGAACAGAATCTACAAGAATTATGGGATATCATGAAGAGGCCAAATTTAAGAATTATTGGGATTGAGGAAGGCTTAGAGAAACAAACCAAAGGAATGAACAATCTATTCAATGAAATAATATCAGAAAATTTCCCAAATCTGAAGAATGAAATGGAAATCCAAGTACAAGAGGCTTATAGGACTCCAAATATACAAAATTACAACAGACCCACACCAAGGCACATTATTATGAAAATACCTAACATACAAAATAAAGACAGAATTTTAAAGGCCGTGAGAGAAAAGAATCAGATTACATTCAGGGGGAAACCAATAAGAATATCAGCAGATTTTTTCAATCCAGACCCTAAAAGCTAGAAGGGCCTGGAACAACATTTACCAAGCCCTGAAAGAAAATGGATGCCAACCAAGAATCTTATACCCAGCAAAACTTACTTTCAGATTTGATGATCAGATAAGATCCTTCCATGATAAACAAAAGCTAAAGGAATTTACAAAAAGAAAGCCAGCATTACAGAACATTCTCAGCAAAATATTCCATGAGGAAGAGATGAAAAACAATGATGTAAATCAGCAACGGGAGGTACTAGCCTAAAGGAATAGTCAAATAAAGGAGAAACCAAATCATGTCAAAAAACAAAAATTAGTTCAATGACTAGGAATACAAATCATATCACAATAATAACCATGAATGTTAATGGCCTGAACTCATCAATCAAAAGACATAGACTGCCAGATTGGATTAAAAAGAAAAATCCAACAATATGCTGCCTGCAAGAGACTCATCTCATAGAAAGAGATACCCATAGACTAAAGGTGAAAGGATGAGGAAAAACATACCATGCACACGGACACAGGAAAAAAGCTGGAGCATCCATCCTCATTTCAGATAATGTGGACTTCAAGCCAAAACTAGTCAGAAGGGATAAAGAAGGACATTACATACTGCTGAAGGGAAGCATAAATCAGCAGGACATAACAATCATAAATATCTATGCCCCGAACATTGGCTCATCCATGTACGTCAAACAAATCCTTGTCAATTCCAGAAATCAAATAGACCACAACACAATAATACTAGGTGATTTTAACACACCTCTCTCACCGCTGGATAGATCATCCAAACAAAAATTGAATAAAGAAACCATAGATCTCAATAACACAATCAACAATTTAGACTTAACCGACTGATATAGAATATACCATCCAACAAAGAACGAATACACTTTCTTCTCAGCAGCACATGGATCCTTCTCTAAAATAGACCATGTTTTATGCCACAAAGCTACTGTTAGCAAATACAAGAAGATAGAGATACTACCTTGTACTCTATCAGATCATAATGGACTGAAATTAGAAATAAATGACAGAATAAAAAACAGAAACTTCTCCAATACTTGGAGATTAAATAATACACCCATTATACGATGAATGGATAACAGAAGACATCAGGAGGGAAATTAAAAAATTCTTAGAAGTAAATGAGAACAAAGAAACATCATATCAAAATCTCTGGGATACTATGAAAGCAGTACTGAGAGGAAGATTTATTTCATGGGGCGCATTCAACAAAAGAAGTAGAAATCAACAAATAAACAACTTAATATTACAGCTCAAAGCCCTAGAAAAAGAAGAGCAGACCAACACCAAAAGTAGTAGAAGACAGGAAATAGTTAAAATCAGAGTCAAAATCAATGAAATTGAAACAAAAGAAACAATCGGAAAAATTAACAAAATAAATAGTTGGTTCTTTGAAAAAATAAACAAAATTGATAAACCCTTAGCCACACTAACAAAGAGAAAGAGGTAGAAAACTCAAATTACTAAAATTCGGAATGAACAAGGAAATATCACAACAGACACGAGTGAAATACAAAACATAATTAGAAGCTATTTTGAAAATCTATACTCCAACAAAACAGAAAACCTCGAAGACACCAACAAGTTTCTAGAGACATATGAATTACCTAAATTGAACAAGGAGGACATACACAACTTAAATAAATCAATTTCAAGCAATGAAATAGAAGAGGTCATCAAAAGTCTACCAACAAAGAAAAGTCCGGGGCCAGATGGGTTCTCAGCCGAGTTCTACAAAACCTTTAAAGAAGAGCTCATTCCAATACTTCTCAAAGTATTGCATAAAATAGAAGAGGAGGGAACCCTCCCAAACTCATTCTATGAAGCCAATATCACCCTGATACCTAAACCAGAGAGAGACACATCGAGGAAAGAATTTCAGACCAATACCCTTAATGAACATTGACGCAAAAAATTCTCAACAAAATTTTAGCAAATCGCATACAAAAATATATTAAAAAGATAGTGCACCATGATCAAGTGGGTTTTATCCCAGGGATGCAAGGTTGGTTCAACATCCAGAAATCAATAAATGTCATTCACCATATCAACAGACTAAAAGTTAAGAATCACATGATTATTTCAATAGATGCAGAAAAAGCATTCGATAAAATACAGCATCCCTTCTTGCTCAAAACACTAGAAAAAATTGGGGTAGTGGGATCATTCCTTAACATTGTGAAGGCCATCTACGCTAAGCCCATGGCCAATATCATTCTAAATGGTGAAAAACTGAAAGCATTCCCCCTAAAAACTGGAACAAGGCAGGGATGCCCTCTTTCACCACATCTATTCAACATTGTTCTTGAGACTCTAGCCAGAGCAATTAGACAAACCAAAGAAATTAAAGGGATACGAATTGGAAAAGAGGAACTCAAACTATCCCTGTTTGCTGATGACATGATTATATATTTAGAGGAACCTGGAAATTCCACTAGAAAACTCTTAGAACTCATAAGTGAATTCAGTAAAGTAGCAGGTTACAAGATCAATGCTCATAAATCCAATGTGTTTTTATACATAAGTGATGAATCTTCAGAAAGAGAAATTAGGAAAACTACCCCATTCACAATAGCCTCGAAAAAAATAAAATACTTGGGAATCAATCTCACAAAAGAGGTGAAAGACCTCTACAATGAGAACTACAGAACACTAAAGAAAGAAATTAAAGAAAACCTTAGAAGATGGAAAGATCTTCCATGTTCTTGGATAGGAAGAATTAATGTTGTCAAAATGGCCATACTACCTAAAGTGCTATATAGATTCAATGCAATTCCAATTAAAATCCCAATGATGTACCTTACAGAAATAGGGCAAGCAATTATGAAATTCATCTGGAAGAATAAGAAACCCAGAATAGCTAAAACAATCCTCAGTAGAAAGAGCGAAGCAGGGGGTATCGCAATACCAGATCTTCAACTCTATTACAAAGCAATAGTAACAAAAACGGCATGGTATTGGTAACAAAATAGACAGGTAGATCAATGGTACAGAATGAAGGACATGGACACAAACCCAAATAAATACAATTTTCTCATACTAGACGAAGGTGCCAAAAATATGCAATGGAGAAAAGATAGCCTCTTCAACAAATGGTGCTGGGAAAACTGGAAAACCATATGCAACAGAATGAAACTAAACCCCTATCTCTCACCCTGCACAAAACTCAACTCAAAATGGATCAATGACCCCGGAATCAGACCAGAGACCCTGCATCTTATAGAAGAAAAAGTAGGTCCAAACCTTCAACTTGTTGGCTTAGGATCAGACTTCCTTAACAGGACTCCCATAGCACAAGAAATAAAAGCAAGAATCAACAACTGGGATAGATTCAAACTAAAAAGCTTTCTCTCAGCAAAGGAAACTATCAGTAATGTGAAGAAAGAGCCTACAGAGTGGGAGAATGTCTTTGCCAATCATACTTCAGATAGAGCGCTAATATCCCGAATCTATAAAGAACTCAAAAAACTCTACACCAAGAATACAAATAACCCAATCAACAAATGGGCTAAGGAAATGAACAGACACTTCACAGAAGAAGATGTACAAGCAATCAACAGATATATGAAAAAATGTTCAACGTCTCTAGTAATAAGAGAAATGCAAATCAAAACTACCCTAAGATTTCATCTCACCCCAATTAGAATGGCGATTATCAAGAACATAAGCAACAATAGGTGTTGGCGAGGATGTGGGGAAAAAGGTACACTCATACATTGCTGGTGGGGTTGCAAATTAGTGCAGCCACTCTGGAAAGCAGTGTGGAGATTCCTCAGAAAGCTTGGAATGGAACCACCATTTGACCCAGCTATCCCACTCCTTGGCCTATACCCAAAGGACTTAAAATTAGCATACTACAGAGATACAGCCACATCAATGTTCATAGCTGCTCAATTCACCATAGCCATATTGTGGAACCAACCTAGATGCCCTTCAATTGATGAATGGATAAAGAAACTGTGGCATATATATATACAATGGAATATTACTCTGCCATGAAGAATGATACAATTATGGCATTTGCAGGTAAATGGATGAAATTGGAGGATATCATGCTAAGTGAGATAAGCCAATCTCAAAAAACTTAAGGACGAATGATCTCGCTGATAAGCGGATGAGGACATATAAGGGGGGGTAGGAGGGGTTAGCATTAGGGCTAGGGTTAGGTTTAGGGTTAGGGATAAGGAGGGTGGTAAGAATGGAGGAAGGAGGGACTGTATAGAGGGAAAAGAGGGGTGGGAGAGGTGGGGAGAAGGGAAAAAATAACAGAATGAATCAAACAACATTGCCCTATGTAAATTTATGATTTTTAATAAAAAAATGGAAAAAAATACCTCAACAAGTACAAAAAAAAAAAAATCTAGCAAGAGCAATGGTTTGTATCCTATGGAATATACTCCAGGCTTCATTTCAGACAGAACAGTTACTGATTTGGGGGCATTCTTGCCGTTTGTATTCAACTGCAAAGTTATAGGAATTAAACTCAGGGTGCTTTATCACTGAGCTACATCCCCAGTCCTTTTTTTTTTTTTGACTGGGTCTCACCAAGTTGCTGAGGATGGCCTAAACTTGTGATCCTCCTGCCTCAGCCTCTGGAGTCACTGGGATGTAGCTGACTCAATCAATTGATCTTTGGTAAAGGTGCCAAGAACATACCATGAAGAAAAGACAATCTTTTCAAAACATGATGTTGGCAAACTGGATATCCACACGCTGAAGGATGGAATTAGACCCTTATCTCATACCATATACAAAAATTAGCCTTGAAATGGGACCTGAAACTGTAAAACTGATGGAAGAAAACCTAAAGGAGACCGGAGCCGGGCACCAAGGCCCGGGAGGTCAGAAAGCCGGGCTGTGGGCGGCACCGACAGCGAGGCCCGGGGTCAGGGACACACGGAGGTCAGGGGAACAATCCTGAACGATGACTCAGCAGCCTCTTCGAGGGGTGACCAGCCTGCGCTTCAACCAAGACCAAAGTGAGAGATGCTTGTACCTGTACCCTTGAGGGAGGGAAGGAGAGAAGGGTCAGAGGTGGGCCATAGACCCAGCTCCCCTCTCCAGGCATTCTGGATTCCTTCCATCCCCAGGCTGTTTTTGCTGTGCCATGGAGACAGGCGTGCGCATCTACAATGTGGAACCACTGATGGAGAAGGGGCATTTGGACCACGAGCAGGTGGGCAGCATGGGCCTGGTAGAGATGCTGCACCGTTCCAACCTGCTGGCCCTGGTGGGCGGTGGTAGCAGCCCCAAGTTCTCAGAGATCTCAGTGCTGATCTGGGATGATGCCCGGGAGGGCAAGGACTCCAAGGACAAGCTGGTGCTGGAGTTCACCTTCACCAAGCCAGTGCTGGCTGTGCGCATGCGCCATGACAAGATTGTGATTGTGCTGAGGAACCGCATCTACGTGTACTCCTTTCCTGACAATCCCCGAAAACTATTTGAGTTTGACACCTGAGACAACCCCAAGGGGCTCTGTGACCTCTGTCCCAGCCTGGAGAAGCAACTGCTTGTATTCCCAGGACACGAGTGTGGAAGTCTGCAACTTGTGGACCTGGCAAGCACAAAGCCCGGCACCTCATCTGCTCCTTTCACCATCAATGCACATCAGAGTGATGTGGCCTGTGTGTCTCTGAACCAACCAGGCACTGTAGTGGCCTCGGCCTCCCAGAAGGGCACCCTTATTCGCCTTTTTGATACCCAGTCCAAGGAAAAACTGGTAGAGCTGCGCCGAGGCACTGACCCTGCCACCCTATACTGCATTAACTTCAGCCACGACTCCTCCTTCCTCTGCGCTTCCAGTGATAAGGGCACTGTCCATATCTTTGCTCTCAAGGATACCCGCCTCAACCGACGCTCCGCGCTGGCTCGTGTGGGCAAGGTGGGGCCTATGATTGGACAGTACGTGGACTCTCAGTGGAGCCTGGCAAGCTTTACTGTACCTGCCGAGTCAGCTTGCATCTGCGCCTTTGGTCGCAATACTTCCAAGAATGTCAACTCTGTAATTGCCATCTGCGTAGATGGGACCTTCCACAAATATGTCTTCACTCCTGATGGAAACTGCAACAGAGAGGCTTTCGACGTGTACCTTGACATCTGTGATGATGATGATTTTTAAGGACCCTGGGGGATGCGCTAGGAACTTGCAGTGACAGATTATAGAACTGAGCCTTGAGGGTGGGGAAGTGCTGTGGAATCAATCCACCAACCAGCAAGCATTAATGAGTCCTGTGCCACTCTCCATTCAGCAGAGAGATGTCTAAATAAACAGCTCACTTCCTCCAAGCACTTTTTGATGACTGCCCCAAGGGCCAGGCCAGGAACCAGGGAGGCAGCAGATTCCCTGGGGCTCAGCCTAGAGAAAATTGCCAGAGACTCAAGAGGGAGTGTCTTAATCCAACCTGGGGATTTTAAAGAGCTTACCAGGAATAGATGGTCTTTGATGTATGGATATGAATAAAAGGCCCTTAATGGAAAAAAAAAAAAAAAAAAAACCTAAAGGAAAAGCTCCATATACTGGTCTGGGCAATGATTTGGGAGATATGACTCCAAAAGCACACAACAAGAGCAAAAATAGGCCAATGGGATTATGTCTAACTAAAAAAATTCTGCTCAGACAAGGAAACAATTAACAGCATGAAGAGACAACTTAAGAATAGGAGAAAATATTTGTTAATCATGTATCTGATAGAGTTAATATTGAAAATATATAGGGAAGTCAAACAACTTAACAGTAAGAAAATAAATAATTCAATTTTAAAAAACAGCAAAGGACCTGAAGACTTTTCTCAAAAGAAAATACACAAATAGCCAACAAGTTTTTAAAAAGATACTTAACATCACCAGCCTATCAGAGAAATACAAATTAAAACCACAATGTGATATCACCTTAAAACATAAAAAAAAAAAAAAAAACCCTGTCAGAATGACTATTATCAAAAAGAAAAAAGGCAAGTACTGGCTAGGATGTGGAGAAAGGCACCCCTGGTACACTGTTGGTAGGAATGTAAATTATTAGAGCCACTGTGGAAAATAGTACGGAGGTTCCTTACAAAATTAAAAATGGAACTATCTGTGATCCTACAATACCACCACTGAGTATTTATGTCCAAAGGAAATAAAATCAGTATGTTGAAGAGATGTCTGCCCCCAATGTTTATTGCAGTATTAGTCACAATAGTCCAAATATGGAATCAAACTGAAATGTCCATCAACAGATGAAACCACAAAGAAAATGTGGATGGGTATACAGAGTGGAATACTATTCAGTCTTTAAAAAGAAGAAAATACTGTCATTTATGACAATATGGATGAGCCTGGAGGACTGGATGCTAAATGAAATAAAGCAGGCACAGAAAGACAAATACTACATGATCTCACTTACACGTGAAATTTTAGAAAGGAAATCTTATAGAAGCAGAGAGGAGAATGGTAGATACCAAGAGCCATAAGGGAAGGGATTGATTGGGGAGATACTGACCAAAGGACACAGAATTTCAATTAGAAAGAATAAGTTCAAGAGATACATTGGCTAACATGGATTCTATTTCCAAAAATTGCTGAAAGAGTAGATTTAAGTGTTCTCACTATAAAAATGTGAATTATATGAATCAATGCTTGTGTTAATTAGCTTAATTTAGCCATTTTAGAATGTATACATATTTCAAAGCACTTTGTTATATTCTATAAATATACGATCTTATTTGTCAATAAAAATAACAAAAACTCTGAGAACCACAAACAAATATAAAATAAATAAATATTTTTAAAATAATGCTAGCTGACTTTAGCTTCCAGGATATCACCACATTTTTTTATGCCAAATTTGATCAAAGGACTTCAAATAGCAGAGCTGATATCAGTCTGTATGTCAGGATTTTGTCCAAACCTTGCTTCCAATCATAATCTAGTAGGAATTTGTGAATAGGAAACCTATATACCCCCTTACCAGTTTTTAATCCTGGGTGACTACTGACATTTACCAAAAGATCCTAGTGCTGTACAAAAGCAAATTAGTTTCGGGTCATTTCCCAGCACCCATCCAGCGAAGCAGATTGAGCTCTATAATCTCAAAGATCTCTCCAGCTACATACAACACTCCACAATTTTGACAGTTTATCTAAAACATGCATAGCATCTACCTCCCAATCCTGGAAGTGGTTCTATAATCACGCAAAAGCTCCGTATCTCTCAGTCTTCATTTTGGTGTTGATCTTTTCCGTCAACAATAGGTAAAGAAACTGACTAGGTTTTTCCAAAGCCAGCACTCCCTATTTTCAAAGGTGCTATTAAGTAGTGATGGCATAATTGATGTCAGCAATCACCAGAATTCAACAAAAAGACCCCTGGGAAAGGTGAAGTGGATTTGTTCTTTTGCCTTTCCATCCAAGGAGGCTTCCCCCTGAATCACGCCACCTGAGGAACGGTATTATATGGTGAATGAAGCTGTTCTATTCCCTCTCTCCTTACTTGTCCAGAGTAAAAGCCTCTTAGAGGTGGCTCCTGCTGCTCTTTCCATGGAAGTTCCTTTTTCTTGCAGCAGGAGTTCTGCACCTGCGGGAGAAGGCCAGCTGGAGGCCAGGAAATGGGATTTTAAACTCTTTGGGTACCTGGCACAGATAGGTAGAGGTGCCTACATGAACTGCTGGTTGTTTCCATGGAAACATGAAGCTGTTTGGACAAGCAATTCTAACATTAACCAGCATTTTGCCACAGGACAAACAAGCTATCTCTCTTCTAAAGAGGACTCTCAAATTCAATGCAAGCCAGTATTTTATTGAGTACTTACCATGGACCAATATTGTGTTACTGTGAGTACAAAGGTGAAAAAAAAAAAAAAATAGATACAGTTCTTGCCTTCATGAAACTCCAGTCTAGCAGAAGAGTGTGTGTTCTGGAAAGAAAGATCCAAGATACCACCTGAGCAAAAATCCAAGGTGTGACCAGAACATAAACCAAACAGATTCAACCATGCCTCAGAGGTGTTAAATGAGAGACTCAGAAGTTGAGTAGGAATAATGTATTAATATGCAGATAGATAAATTTTAAGTAAATGCATAAACATGTTAAAGATAAATAGTTTTTTAATTTAAAAAAATCATAGGCGTGAGCTAAAAAATCACTGAGGGTGAACAATGAATAATGTTTGAAGATCACCACCCTTGAGTAAATGATTCCTAAACTTCATTTCACAATGGAATAGCCCAAGTGCTTATTAAAATGGCAGATCCCTAGTCCCTACTTCTAGGATGGTTAGGATAGTTCCACGAAACTGTTTAATAAGCGCTGCAGGTAATTCTGATGAATTCTGCTCTGTAGCCCAGCTCCTTAGAAGGCTAAATCATTTACTCTGCCACCAGTCCCAAAGGAAGTCTTTGTCTGAGGCTAGTCCACATTTGAATTTAAGTTGGGGAGTGGGTTTTATTTGATTGTTTCTATGATTTTGTAGTGTTTGAATATTTTGCTTATTGGTTATCCAAAGTAGCCTAAGTGACCCCTCCACCTTCTGGGCTTTCCAAAAATTGAAGAATTCTACTTTGTGGCTCTATGGATCCACCTGTATTGTGTTCATTGCTCTTTGCCCCGTCTCCACCCTATAATTCCAGAGTTCGTTGAAGCTGTCTCTTCAACAATTTGCCTTGTCCCTTTCCAGTAGGGCAGCCTACTGTCCTGATCGGTCTGGGACAGAGAGATTTACCACAATACAGGCTTTTTAGTGCTAAACCCAGAAGTCCAGGCAGGCCAGAATGAGATGGTCATGCTAGCCAAAAGCTTAGCTTTCAACAAACAACTGCACATTTGAAGTGTTAGAGTGGTGGAACAGGGTCAAACAAACAAAGTGAATGTTTCCATAGCACGGCTAGAAATGGTTGAATAACCATTTCTAAGCCTTCTTTGTTCAATCTAGTTTCCACCCAGATCCATGGAAACAGGAACAAGAACAAGGCTATTAACTAGAATTTGAAACTCTTCTCAATTCTTGCTACTGGCTACCTGCGGACATGCGGAAAAGCCAAGCTATATAGGCTGTCTAGACAGGAGAAAAATTAATAGACGTGTCCACGTTCATGAGTGTTGTCAGTCAAGCCAATCGGATCTGTCTCTCACTGGCTCCAATGTTCAGGAGTAATGTACCATTAGTCCTACAACTTGAAGGGTTGTAACTGATCCAAACAAGAGGACTCCTGCAGAGATCCACTCTTATCCTTGTGACAGCAAGAATTAAGAAGAGGTTATTTTGTGAAATTCCTTTCCCTCCAAGTTGAGTCCAGTTCCTACAACCCCATACTTGCTTAGGAAAGTGTCACTTTCTGCTCAGGGGGCAAGAAATGAATCAATGTTCATTGAGAAGTAGCTATATGTTAGGACCCTTCATAGCAATTTTTAAAGCCCAATCTCCCTTTATTTTAGTCAGTTTTGCATTGCTGTAACCAATATGCCTAATAAGAACAACTTAGAGGAGGAAAAATTTGTTTTCAGAGGCTCAATCCATGGTCTACAGAGCCCATTGCTCTGAGCCTGTGGCGAGGCAGAACATCGTGGCAGAGGGCATGGTAGAGGAAAGTCACTCAGCTCCTGACAGCCAGGAAGCAGAGACTGAGTGCAAGGATCGGGGGATAATGTAAGTCCCAAGGACAAGCTCCAGGAACCTACTTTTTCCAGCCATACCCTACCTGCCAAGAGTTACTACTTGTAACTCTTTGTTACAAGTATTGTTGAACTCCTCATTAATGCATTTGAATTAGTAATTCATCAAACGGATTAATCCACTGATTAGGTTATAGCTCTTGTAACCTCTAAACATTCCTACATTTTCTCACATATGAGCTTTCAGGGGACACCTCATACAAACCATAACACCCTCCATTCTCAAACCAGCCCTAGGAAGAAGCTATTCATAGCTCTCTTTTTAAAATGAGGTATTTGAAAGGAAATTGTTACAATCTGTTGTCTCTGCTGTAGGCTAATGACTTTGTATCAGGTCATCATATGCCCCTCCAAGCTCATTGAGGTCCCCTAAAAATTATTTACTATTTCCCTAAAAGTTGTCTACATTCTGCATTCTTCTCCCCCATGGAAACGGGTATACAAACTTCTGAATCACACAGGGCTAATTAGACTTTGTGATTGCCTCCATACCCATAGTAAATGTGTGTGTGTCTCTTCTTAAAAAAAGGGGGGGTGGGGGATTTAATATGAGGGAAATGAAAAGTTTCCACCTCAAATATACTTCTTTGGTATATTCCAGGTTGGTTATTCAGAGAAACTGCAGACCTTTGCTAGCATAGGAACAGCTCTAAAAGCTATCTTTTCTATAAAAAGAAATTTTTGTGTACCTCTGTTAGTAAATCAAACAGTAGATGCAGGCAGAGGCTTTCCTATCTGATATGTCCCTATCTGCCTAGGAAAGATCTTTTCACAGGAAAAGATTGGGAGTCTGACACCTGATGCCTGGTCCAGACAGAGATTCCCACAGCTAGCTTTCTGATGACTGTTACCTGGGAGACTTTATCTGCAATAAAAGGACACATTTGTTCACCTTGCTTTCCTCTCCTCAACCTGCCACAGCTTGCTGCCACCCATCCCTCAGTAGCCTCAAGTTCCTATTTCTTTGTGTAGCTCAAAATGTTATTTTACCCTCAACTAAATAGCCCTTCTTTGAGTCTCATACTCTGTGTGGGTGGCTCCTATATTTCGATATGTAATAAAACTTGTTATAGTTTTTCCCCCTGCTAATCTGTCTATTGTCAGTTGTTGAAACTTCAGAAGAAGAGAAATGTAACACTTTCCTGCAGGTGCACAGAGAATTAAATAGTGAGCGTAGTCAAGGCTTCGCAGCTGGAAGGTATAAAGTCTCTGAGGTTCAACTCGAAGGAAAGGACTGTGATCTCTGGGCGCACTGTGGGTTCCCCCACGGCAGGATTCCTGCTCTTTTCCTGGGCTCCATCTAATTAATGTGAAACAGGCAAAGGGGAGGCTTTTTAAAACCCACATCTCAACAATGGGAACTCCCAGGACCTTTTGCTTCCTCTGCCGGCACCTTGGAGGTAGGGAAATTAAGTATTGATTATAACCATGATCATAATAAAATTAAATAAGCCCTTTATTTCAACATACTCTATTACATCCAGGTTACATCTTGGACTTTATAATATTGTAGGGAAGAAAGGCAGGAAAATCCTTATTGATAAAATAAAAGAGAAAAGAATATTTTAAATCTCCCATTTGTGGATAACTTACCTGTGGGATGACATTGTAAAGTTGGTGTCTAGAGGTCAAATCTACTCTGATTCTTAACCCAAATTGTTCAAAGTTCTAAAAAGCAACCCAGCCTCCCCTCCTTTCAAAATGAAAGAAAACAATGGTGTCAATTATGTTTTGACTATAAATTATCTGCTATTTTTGTCTTTTTTTTTTTTATACTGGGTGTATTTTTATTCAGGCTGATTGTGTTAGCAGAAGATATCCCAAAGCATATTTGCCCCACAGATTGTTTCCTGAGTTACATCGCCTGCCATCTGTGAAGTAATGTCTGATTTTAGAGAGCATCCAATTGCGAGCATCCCTACTTCCCTCAGCACACTGCCAAATCACTACTACAAGCCTCCATCCTTTGAGTCCATCCTAACATCCCTCCTCTCTTACTCCACACTTCTTCATGGTGTTCACTCTCCCTCATTGCAAGTCTATAAACCCAATTCTGTTTGGAGACAGGTGGCTATCCACTGAGGGCATTGACAGAGTGAATGAGCTCATGGATTTCAGAACCAACTCTACTGTTCAATAACACCGTTTCCTTGAATAAACCATTCCCCTTCTCTGGACCTCATTTCTCACATGAAAAACAGAAGTACAGATATGATTTAAATGGTCATAAGTAAATCTATATGCAAGCATAGCATTCACTTTATTTTTATGACTATTTCCATTTTTCTTTTGTGAGTACTCATTTGTTCTCAGCTATGACAAAACTAAATATAAGTCAATCTGGAAAATTTGCCCCAATCTAGTAATTTTCCTTTTATCATTTCCAGTTTAAAATGCCATTTTCACATGTAGCATCATCATTATTATCAGTCAGCATGCAGTCCTAAGTTCTCTACCCACTCCACCAACCTCTAACAATCTGTCTATAAACTTCCAGCAACTTTAATACTTTACTACAACCCCACCAGTCTTTAGTCTTGTGCAGGAACATTCAAATATCTGAAGGCACAGAAGTAATAAAGATGCTATTCATCAGATTTTTTTTTTTTATCATTCCTGTGCTAATTATCACCTGCTTAGCTAGGTGTCATGGAAGGTCCTCCAGAGAAGGTCCTGTTTCCTCCCCCATCATTGCCTGAGAGTGGCCCCAGCTTGTCCCACTGCATAGTAGCAAGATGACACAGCAGCCGCTATATCCTGCTCCCTTTCAAGTTCATTCAGAAACTACAGGAAAGCCCAAGTATTCCCACCATGGGATGCAATTATCCCCTTCCCCATCTTCCTTAGTTTCTCAGCTATACCTTTCCACAGTTCTCCATACTCAGCACTCAAGGGATTCCAGACAAGAAGCAAGAATCAGCTCATATCTCTGTGGGGACAAAACAGTTGACATTTGTCCTTATCCATTACAAGCATCAGAGCCAATACTCTATAACAATAGAGGGGTTAACAAGAGAAAAGTATAACAAATTTATTTAATCCACCTTTCATGTGACTTGGGAACCTTCTGGAAAAAAAAAAAAAAAAACCTGTGATCCAAGGAAAAGTATTTTTATGCTTAGGTTTGAAGAATAGACAAACATGTAGAAATGTGATTGGACAAAAAGATACAATCTAACGTAACAGACTGACAGATAGACAAACATAGCAAGGCCTGTCCAGATTCCCCAGGACCTCTCAGTGTAGCCTTCCTTCCCCCCAGGTGTGGACAGGATCCCTTTTGGAATAAGAGTCTTCTGACCTACTCTCCAACAAGATATGTCAGAGAATTTCTTTATAGTTAGTTCTAGCACAGAAAGGCAAAAAAGGCTAGAGTAATATTTTTAGTTTTTATGACTGGATTTTGGGGAGAGGAATTCTAGTTTTCATGGCCTGCCTTGGGAGAGAAAGAGGCAGAGGAGAAAAAAGGCTTGCTAGTATTTCGCTGATGAGTTTTTGCATTTATGTTGATCAAAGGTATTGGTCAGCAATTTTTCTTATCTATTGTCTTTCTAGTCTCATTTCATTTATTCATTTCTAATCTTTATTAATCTCCTTTTTCTGCTAATGTTGGGCTTTCTTTGTCCTTCTTTTCCTAGTTTCTTGATTTGTAAAGTTAATTTTTTATTTCAGTGTTTTTAAAAAAATATTGCTATAAACTTCCCTCTTAGAACTACTTTGGCTGCATCATATGAGTTTTGAAATGTTACTTTTTTTTTTTTTTTTTTTGGTCATCTCAAAATTTTTCCCTTTTGATGTCTTCTTTGACACATTGATTGTTCAGGAGTATGCTATTTGATTTCCATATATTTGTGAATTCTTCCCTTCCCTTCTATTATTGAGTTTTCTGACTTTGGGATTGGAAAAAAAACCTTATGATTTCAGTCTTCTTAAATTTGTTAAGATTTATTTTGTAAACTAACACATGATTCTGGAGAATGTTTCAGGTGTGCTTGAAACATATATTCTGTTGTTATTAGGTAGAATGTTTTGTGTATGTCTGTTAAGTCCATTTAGTCTAATGTGTCATACAAATCAATGACTCCCTATTGATTTTCGTCTGGATGATCTGTCCACTTTTTAAAATGGGATATTGAAGTCCCTTGCTCTTATATTGCTACCTTCAGCTCTGTTGATATTTTCTTCATATATTTAGGGACTTCAATGTTAGGTTGCATACATATTTATAATTATTTTATCCTCTTGATGAATTGATCAATTTATCATTAAATAATAACCTTCTTTGTCTCTGGCTACATTTTTGGCTTAAAATCTATTTTATCTAATACACAAATAACCACCCCTGCTCTCTTTGGTTACCATTTGCATAGAAAAAAATCACTCATCAACCCTCCACTTTCCTTCAATGTCTATTATTAAATCAAAGTCACCAAAGTGAGTCTCTTGATGGCAGTATATTGGTGGACCTTTTTTAAAAAAACCCATGCAGCTACTCTGTTGTTTGGTAATTATTGGTAAATGAGGATGTATCATTGAAATTTTATTTATTGACATCTGTCTGTTTTGTAGTTCCTTTGTTCATTTCTTCCTCTCTTATTGTCTTCCTTTGTGATTTGATAAGCTTTTTTTGTGGAGCGAGTGGTGTATCTTAATTCTTTCCTAAAATTTAAGCATATACTGCAGGTTTTTTATTTGTGCTCAACATGAGGCTTACATAAAATAACTTAGAATTACAGTAGTCTGTTTGTAGCTGATAACAATTTAACTTTGCCTATGAAAACTCTAAGCTTTTACTTCTCCCTCTCACACATATTATTTTACTGATGTCACAATTTACATCTTTTTATATTGTTTATGTATTAACAAATTATTCTAGTCATTATTTTTAATGTTTTTGTCTATTTAGCTTTTGTACTAGTATAGAAAGGAATTTGCACACCATTTCAGTATTAGAATAGTCTACATTTGACTGCACAATTACCTTTGCCAGTGATTTCTAGATGTTCATGTTTTCATGCTGCTAACTAGTATCCTTTCATTTCAACTTGAAGGAATTCCTTTAGCATTTCTTTGTAAGACAGATTTAGTAATGACGAATTTCCTCAAATGCTGTTTGTCTTGGAAAATCTTTCTTCTTCACTTCTGAAGGACAGTTTTGCTGGATATAGTATTTTGGTAGATTTTCTCTTTCAATATTTTTAATATATTATTTTACTTTCTCATGGCCTGCAAGGTGTCTGCTGAAAAATGCACCAATGGCCAGGCCTGGTGGCACAAGTCTGCAATCCTAGCAACTTGGGAGGCTGAGGCAGGAGAAATGCAAGTTCAAGGCCAGCCTCAGCAATTTAACAAGGCCTTAGACAACTTAGCAAAAATCCTGTCTCAAAATAAAAAATAAAAAGGGCTGGGGATATAACTCAGTGGCAAAGCATGCCTGGGTTCACTCCCTAGTACTAAAAATAAAAACAAAGGAAGAGAAAACAAACTACCAGCTATCTTGTGGAGGGCTCCTTAGTATACAGCAAGTACTTTTCTCTTACTGCTTTCAAAATTTCTCTGTCTTTGACTTTTTACACTGGATTATATATAACATGTCTTGGTGACATCTGTTTACATTCAATCTATTTGGGATCCTTTGGGATTTATAATTTAGGTATTGATTTCCCTCCCCAGTTTTTAGTCATTTCTTAGAGTACAATTTCTACCCTTTTCTTTCTCTCTTCTCCTTCCAGGACTCCCATAATATTCAAAACTCACTTAGGCTTTCTTCACTCTTTTTTTTTTTTTTTCCTTTTCGCTCCTCTGACTGGATAATTTCAAATGGTCTGTCTTTGATTCAATGATTCTTTCTTCTGCTTAATCAAATCTACCTGTGAACCTCACTAGTAGATATTTCTGCTTGGTAATTGTGATTCTCAGCTCAAGAATTTGTTTGGTCCTTCTTTTAATAATTTTTCTTTTCGAACTTCTTGTTTTGTTCTTGTATTGTCTTCCTGATTTCACTTATCCATCTGTGTTCTCTTATAACTCGTCTTGCTTCCCTAAAATGAGTATTTCAAATTCTTTGTCAAGTAATTCATAGATCTCCATTTCTTCTGGGTTTCAAATATATTTTCTTCCTTTAATTATTGTTTTCTTGGTGTTCTTCATGTTCCTTGTAGGTTCACATTGTTGTTCTTACACTTAAACAATTACCACTCCCAATGTTTATAGACTAGTTATGACTAGAAGACTCACCAGTCAAAGGTGAGTCTAGATAGAAGCCAACCCCTCAAGGAGTGTACCATAAGACTGGAGCAAGTCCTCCCCTTGCTTCCCTCCCTCACTTCTGGAGAGAAGTCCTCAAATCTGTACTTTCCCTCAACCATGCAGAGCTTTGCTAGTTATAAGGACCTGCTGGCCCTTTTTCTTTGTTGCTGTCCTAGGGATTGAACTCTGTTAGTTATTCAAGGCTTGGTATGAGATGAGATAGAAACCAGCTCCACAGAGCATATCCCAAGATACTGAGGATAAGACCCTTTAACCCTTCTTTCTTCCTTCACATTAGAAAAATGTTGGTTCTATGGCTATTCTTGATCTAACAAAGCAGTACCTGCAGTAAAGGGCTCACTCTCCCCTTTCCGTCATTCCTAACTGTACCAGGGGATCCAGCTATGCAGGTCATCCAAACAAGATAGAAACATGCCCCTGAGCATGCCCTACAAATCCAAGATGGCAGGCAGCCAGATGTGCCCTCCAATCTCACTGACTCCCTTCCACCCACAAATACATAGGAGAAACCACAGACTGAGGCAATCTTCTCAGTGTTGGACTAAGCCAGTAAATGAGGTTAATAAGGTGAAATTTCTCTTCTTACTCATATAAGTGCAACTCTTCTCATTTTATGCTCCTGTAGCATAATTCTGCTCATTAACTCAATTCTGAATTCTCTTAAATGCATTTTTGTACCAATATCATTATTTGACTGGTGTTTCTGTGGAGGAATGAGAGGTTAGGTTTCCTACTCCACCTCCTTGTTGACATCTTCACAAAATAAAAACTTTTTAAACCAAAAGAATGAAAAATAACTGACTTTTGTAGGATATGAAAATGTTGACATTTGTTCAAATGTGTACATGGAAATTGTCAGTAGCAGAACACAAGGATAAAACACCAGATTCAAATAGCTTTGTGTGAGTCTAAGAGTGTTTAAGAAGAACCTTTACTAAATCTTGCAAAATATTAAGGAAAGGGGGAAAAGGACTTGACAAATATATGTATATACCAACGTAGTTGTAAAATAACCAGATCTTCAGTGACAAGTTAGGCATGGCAGAAAAAGAAGAAAGGAAAAGGTGGAAGGATTCTGCAAAGTAAGAAATGGGAAGAGTTGGTGACAACTTCAGCATATGGATGAGTGAAAATGAGAATTATGTCCAAAATGACCTGTTAGACTTCAGACCCACAGACATATCACACTGTTGGAGGTCTGCTCTTATGAATGTTTTTGAGAAAAATATTTTATGAGTTAACCATGCTAAAATTGAGCAAAGGCAGCACTTATAATAAAGAAAAACATCCCAAATCAACTAGACAGATCCAGAGATAAAAAACCAAGAGGTAGAAGATGATATGCTAATAAGTTTTAGAAGAAACTTTGAAATAAAATAAGGCTGCAATGAGACGGATGAAAAGGACCAAGAATTGTGAGTTAGACCAATGTTCACGCTTTTTTTCAAAGTTCCAAGCAATAAAATGCCTAGTATATAGTAAATCTAAATAAAGAGCAGATATAATTATATATAATTACTTGTACTCAAATTTTAGCTCACCTACTAAATTTAGAGGTCCTAATACTATTTCCCTTAGTATTTCCCCTCCCAAGTACATGGTATACTGTCCTATCCTTAATAAGTTCTCAACAAATATGTGTTAAAGAAATAAGTGAAGGTGGTTAATAATTCCATTTTATCCTTTCTAAATACCACCTTTATTAATAATCCTTTTCTTCCCTTCTCTCCCCAGTTTTTTCCACTATAAAAAGAAAAGGACAGGTGATGATTAATCACAGTCTTTATTACTCCCTGTAGAATGAATTCACTTGATCTCATAGGCTGCTGCAGGCAGAAGAATTTTAGAAATCACCAAGTCTAGGAGTTTTCAAACTGTGTTCCATTCTTCCACCTTGGGATGGGAAGTGACCCATACTCAGTCTCAATCAGAGTAATTCAACTGTTATCGGCTTTGCATATTGGGTTTTCTATTATAATGTTATTTGCATAAAGCTTTTGAAGCTAAGCAAACTCTGAAAACCGTTGAATCTAAAGCCCTTTCATTTCACAGATAAGGAGACAGCAGCTAAGAGAGGCAGAGCTGTGGATAGAACACAGTTTTTCTGATACTTTTTCCAAAGATCTTTCTGCCACAACAATCAGCCTCTAATTCAGGGTATTTTTTCATCATTTCCACATAGATTTCCCAGATACAATAGTGGATGTACAATTTAATTTTAATTTCAGATAAATAATGATAAATATTTTGTATAGGTATGTCTCAAATATAGCTGCAGTAGTTGAACTGTCCAAACACATTGGTCCATAAACACTCTCTTTTAGAATCTGCTGCAACAACTATATTTTCAGTGTATTACTATAAAGGTATCATTCCTCAACACTCAGTGTGAACTGTACAAACCCAGCCCATAATCATATTCCTGTGTTATCATGAGTCAGGATCACACAGCCTTTACCACAACTATTCTGATCACCATTAGAGTAAAATAAGAAATTTCCTTTCCAGTGTGGTTGGTGTTTCCTTAAATACAATTCCCTACACATGTTCACAGTTTAGTATTCAAGTGGATGTGCCCATTTGGAATTGATTAAACCATGTGCCTGTTTAAGTTGTAACATCTGTGCTATTGACCTATGGAGCCAATTGGACAATCAAAGCATAACCCATCAATTGTTTCCTTGTCTTAGGCATCAAACTACTCTTCTTTCCAGGTAATCTAATATCTCCTCACTTATATTTCCATTCAGGGATGAGATCCATTTCAAATTTCATTTGCTAAGTGTTTTAGTCAGCTTTTTCACTGCTGTAACTTAAAGACCTGACCAGAACAACTGCAGAGAAAGAAAAGTTTATTTGCTGGCTCACAGTTTCAGAGGTCTCAATCCATAGACAGCTGGCTCCATTCCTCAGGGCTCAAGGTGACAAAGAACATCATGGCAGAAGTGTGTGGCAGAGGGAAGCAGCTCACATGATGATCAGAAAGCAGAGAGATTGCCACCTGCCAGATACAAATATATACCCCAAAGCCACGCCCCCCAATAGCCCATGTCCTCCAGCCACAACTCACCTGCTTTCAGTTAATCCCATCAGGGATTAATTCACTGATTGGGTTAAGACTCTCATAACCCAATCACTTTTCCTTTGAACCTTCTTGCATTGTCTCACATGTGAACTTTTGGGGGACACCTCACATCCAAACCATAACACCAGGGAGATCCAAGATGGCAGACTAGAGAGAGGCTGCGTTCCTTGTCGCTCTGCAATGCCGGATTCAAGCAGAGGATATCTGTTTCTCAGTGAGGCAGTTTTTGCTGCTTATCGATCCCCTGCTCTTTACCTCATTTGTCTGCTATGATCACCTGCAATCTGCCAGCATATCGACGCCTTTTTTGAGAGCAGATTGCTCACTGTCAGGCGTCTATCATCTGCCATTTGCCTGCCTCTCTCCTGTCCATGGACTGCCTTACCCCTATCCATCACCCAACGCTCGAGGTTCACCTCCCGATTGTCCGACAGCTGCCAGCAGACTGACCGCAGACCGCCAGTGGAGAACCAGCTGCCTGCTGCTGCCTGGAAGTTTACTGTTACAGTACCTGCAGGTTTGATTACACGTGGCTGCTGCCATTTTGAGACAGGCCAGGCCCTGTAGGACCCCTGGCCGGATTGACTGCGTCCCGTCTCCAGGATCCCTCAGCCCGACCGATCACTCCCTGCCTCTGGGGCCCTCACATCCACTGACTGCTCCCTGCCGCCAGGACCCCCAGATCAACTGACTGCGCCCTATCACCAGGAACCCTGACCGACTGATTGCACCTGGCCTCCTGGATCCTACAACCACACCAACACACCCGACCTCCAGGACCACTGCCGGACCAACTGCATCCTGTCTCCAGGACCTCCAGCTGACCATGTCCACCCCTGAGCTGAAGCTCCCCATTTGCCAACACATTTGGAAGCCAGAGCAGCCATCTTGGATAATCCTGGAAGCCATAGCTCCGATCTTCGGGTGGGGCAAATCCCATCCTGAGACGCCTGCTGGAGGCTTGAAGCTCATTGTCAGGTACCTCTCATACATCAGGCTACTGAACACTGGGAGGTTTCATTAGTATATGACTGTTATACAGTAGATTTTCTTTTTTCTCCTTTTTTAAAAAAATATTTAAGTTTTTATTTCTTTACATTTCTTGCTTTCTTTCCCTTTTGTTTACCTGTTCCCTCAGAGTTGCTTTCTCCCTCATTTACATGCTGACATCCGATTTCTTTTGATTACACTCTCACCCTTTCTATTTTCTAGAACTTCTGTATATTCTTTTATTATCCCATTAACAGCCATATTCTTCATCCCTCTGCATTCTCTTTGTCCTCCATTAGAAACTGCAGACATTATTGTAAACCTGTTTGTTTTACCAAAGATAACATTTGAACTCATTTTGTTTATTATGACAATTTTGTTATTGTCCCCATAGGGGTTATTTGGTCTAGGATTGCATAGTGTCTGATTTGGGCACTGCTAATATTGATCTCCCCTTAAAGAAAGGGTTTTGGAAACCTATAGGGCCACTATAAGCCTATAGGGGGAAATCTGCAATACCCCAGATCTGCAGCGCTAGAGGGGAAGATACATGAACAACATGAAAAAACAAGGGAAGAAAATGGTCCAAACAAATCTAGATTCTATAGTAATAGGATCCAATGACAGTATGGTACAAGAAATGTCAGAAAAGGACTTCAGATTATACATGATTAAGATGATTCATGAAGCAAAGGATGAGATAAGAGAGCAAATGCAGGCAATGAATGATAATACCAATAAGCTGAAAGAGCACCTGCAGGAAGCAAAAGATCATTTCAACAAAGAGATAGAGATTCTCAAAAAAAAACCAAACGGAAATCCTTGAAATGAAGGAGACAATAAACCATATAAAAAACTCAATGGAAAGCATCACCAACAACCTAGACCACTTGGAAGACAGAACCTCAGACAATGAAGACAAAATATTTAATCTTGAAAATAAAGTCGCCCAAACCATAACACCAAGCATAATGCTGAACATAGAGATGCATAAATTAAGTTCCTGTTCTTGAAGTGCCCGTATTCAGAAAGGAAGGCAAATGCAAAAATATAAAAATAAAATGCAGTGTGCTTAATTGCAGTACATAAGAGCCACTATGAGCTTAGGAGGGAATGTGAGGCAGAAGTAAAATGGGAGTTAGAAAAAGAGAAAGGAAAGTGGGTCTTCAGGAACAAGACAGCATGATCACATTCTCATAGTCATGAGCCATCTTAGATCTATGAACAGGTTGGGAGTACCTGGTGTAAAGTTCAAGAGGAAGAAGAAAACAACCATTAAGTTCAAACCCTGGGTCGACTTTATAACACAAAATAGGAAAGCACTTAAAAAAGCATTAGGGAGGAAAGCAACATCGTCAGATCCAGGTTTTGGATAAAACTGTCTGGAGGCAGCATAGAAAAGGATGGGGTGGAGTGGAATTTATGAAAGGAGAAAATGTAAAAAACAGCATGAAAAGAGTAGTGCATGATCCACATAGAAGATGTTGATAGCCTCAACTAAGGAAGGGAAAGAAGAGATGGGAAATATTTAGGAGGTGAAAACAGGGTGATCAATTCTATATGAAGGTCAAGAAAGAGGGAAAACACCAGTGTTTTGGTGTAGATGATTAGGTGGGTAAAAATACTGCCATATTAGACATGAAGTTCTCCTGTTAGACTCAGGCAAAACCTCATGCCCATTCTTTTAAATCACAGATTGAAATTCCTGAGTATTTATGAGTAAATGTAGCATTGTACTCTAAACAGAAAACAGGGTAGAACCAGGTCTGGTTTTGCTTGTTCTCTTATTTCCAGCACTAGTACAGAGAGTGGCACAGGGTAGACATGCAATAGAGAGTGGTAAAAAAAATTACAGAATGAGAAAGGAATACACAGGAAGAAAAGACACTTCAGTGAATTCCTTTTGGGGCATGATGGGATGGAAATAATGGCAAAATCCAGGTGGAGATAAAGAGACAGCTGATAATGAGTCTGAACCCAGGGAAGAGATTAAGTTTGGGTATAAATATCTTAAAGCTAAGCATCCTGAAATAAAAGCATGAAAATAAGAGCCAGGAATAGACCCTAATGAAGTTCAACATTTAATGGGATTTTATTCCTTCCACTTCTTAGTCAATTGCTTTTGCCCTCTCCAAGTACAACATCACTGTCCCCTGGGCTGCTCAAAGGGCTGGCATGATGCAACCTCAGAAAACACATTTCTATGTTGTGTCCCAGGAAGGACCCTCTTTTGCCTTTATGACCCTTCCAAGGTAACATCATATGCCTCTCATACCTTTTCCATTTGCTAACTAATTCTCTCCAGTTCTTTAAATAGCTCACAAGTTCAGTGAAGTCCTCTTCAATGAAATCCTTCTGAGATGGACCAGAGAATAGTAATTACCCTCAATATCCTGAACATTAAATAGAAAATAACATTCTGCTTAATCAAAATGTGAACCTCTTACTCTTTCCCAGTTATGTCCAATTAGATGTCTTTGGTCTTTGTCATCTACCCTTAAAATAAATCCGGATTATCTTGGGGTTGAGGATACAGCTCAATGGTGGACATTTGCCTAATGTATGTGAAACCATGGGTTTGATCCCCAGCACTGCAAGAATGAATGAATGAATGAATGAATGAATGAATGAATGAATGAATAATTTGGCCTGTCTTAATGTAAATGCTTCATTATCTGTTGCTATCTAGCTTATTGTTTCTGTCCCACTATCTGATTTGACCACAGCAGTGATTCTGTGTGCCTTGACTTTGTGTCTACTCTGAAGAAATCACAGGCTGTGACAGGGAAGACAATGGGACAGCCTGGGTTTTCTAGCATAGTTCTGTCTAAAATATTCACTCTGTAATCAGGTGATATGTCAAACTATAAATTTTGGCTCAGAAAATATCATTAGGGCAGGAACTCTTGGCAAATTGCTTGGTGTTTATAATTAGGAACTTAATACATGCTTTTTAAGAATAACAACAGCAAACAAATAAAAGGAACTTAATGGCTAGAACATAGAATATCTAAAGTCAACATTATAAACACATTTAGAGTCTTTTAGTTTTTGTTTGTTTGTTTTGGGTTTTTGTTTTATTTTGTTTTGTTGGGGTTTTTGTTGTTGTTGTTGTTGTTGTTGTTTTGTTTTTTTTGTTTGTTTGCTGCTGTGACTAAAAGATCTGACCAGAACAATTTTAGGGGAGGAAAAGTTTATCTGGGATCTCACAGTTTCAGAGGTCTCAATCCATGGACAGTAGTCTCCATTCCTCAGGGCTCAAGGTGGGGCTGAACATCATGGTGGAGTGTGCAGTAGAGGAAAGCAGAGATGACCAGGAAGCAGAGATTCCACTCTCTAGATACAAAATATATACCCCTTAGCCGCGTCCCCAATGAACCATTTCCTTCAGTCACACCCTACCTGCCTCCAGTTACCACTCAGTTAATCCCATTAGGGATTAATTAATTGATTAGGTCAAGGATATAACCCAACTATTTCTCCTCCAAACCTTCATGCCCAATTTTGGGGGAACCACATTTAAACCATAAAATAGTGTATATGCCAATATAGTAACTTTTCAGTGATGGATCAGCTAGGAATAAATTTGTACACCAACAATAGGAAGACTGATCAACAGTGGCTTTCTTGCCTCATAACAAATTTAGGGACCGTTCCTGACTAATCATAATGGCTGTTTAGGGTGAACATCTATGGAGGACCTAGGATCCTCCTGCCTGTCCTCTCTGCCATCCTTAGTTCTACTGGCTTCTGTCCTCACACTTGCCATCATGGTGAAGCCTGCTCCAAGTTTTGGGTCCATAGAAAGATAGAGGGGGTCAAGAGGAACAGGGAATAAGAGAGATAAGAAAGTTCTTGTGGTAAGACTTTTCCATTTGATTTAGGAAGATGAGCAAGCCCCAGTGATGTCTGCCTGCATCTCATTGGCCATCTCCACCTACAAGGGGGCAGAGAAATGGAGCCTGCAGCTTTTACAACTTCTATGATAGAGTTGGGCAACAGATTGAATAAATGAAAGTACTTCAAATTTAAGAATAAATCTAAGCCACATTATTTTATCTGCATATTTACTATAATCCTACAAAGCAACATTATCTTAAGGTAATTTACTTGAGCTGATGTTGATTTCTATTTGCATGATTTTTGGAGTGATCTTATTTCAAAATTTTCCACTGTATATTAAAAAGGTTATCCTTTACTTTTATATGGCCTATTTTATCAAAATAAACTAGGAAAAACACTAAAAATATTTCTATATACCAGTTCAGGTATTTGGGTGAACAAGACATATTCTTTAAATTAGTTCCTGGAGTTTTCTCCAGTGGTGACAGGAATTCCTTTGGTTGGCAAGCAACACTATCAAAGAAAATTTTACCTACCCTCCCACATTTTTGCCCGGTTTGGTATATTACATAAATTGGAGTTGTTGCAGATGTTAAAGTCAGAGAATGAGGTTTGTTGTATGGAGCCTTTCCACTGAGAAGTGCTTTGTCTCCATCTGGTGGGCGATCTTAACTTTGCAATGTCAACTGTACTGCAGCCATTGGATGCTCTTAAGATCACCAGGGTGTATGTAAACAATCCCACAGCCAGGCCTCTCCCTAGCCCAATTCAACCAGGAGAGCTGGGAAAGGACCCAGGATTAGCATTTTTAAAGATTCATAGGCAATTTTATTATGAAATCAGGGCTATAAACCAGTGAGTTAGAAGAAACTCTAAACCCAGCAGGGTGGTGCATGCCTATAATCCCAGCTGCTCAGGAGGCTGAATCAGGTGGATAGCAAGTTTGAGACCATAATGATTTTGTCTCAAAATAAAAAATAAAGGGCTAGGAGTGTAGGTCAGATGCCCATCTTTAGTACCAATTAAAAAAAAAAAGCTAGATTAATTATGAATGTTGAACAATCATTCTTCCTATAAGATTGCCAATAAAGTGATCAAAGGATCTATGTAGGCAAATTAGGTTATCTCCCAAAGGTCCTTTTACACCTTCCAGAGTGGAAAACACCAAGGAGTTGCTGGCAAAACTAGAAAACCAAATCTGAATCTAAATCCCTTCCTGTGTGACTCTCCCTATATGAGGCAGAATGTTAAAAAAGCAATGCAAACACACACACACAATCAGACTAATCAGACTTGTCCCTAGGCAAATCTGTCAAGTAGTCAAGTAGTTTCAGTATGACTTTGGTACCTTATGTGTTTAGACAACTTTGTTACATATTTGCAGACTTAATTCTCTCCAGAATCCATTAGGGTGAGTATTCCTTCTTTCCATGTGTGCCATGGCCCTGGAGAGCCCCATGTGCCCACTCAGATACTGCTTTTTCCTTTATTTCACAGTTGGTGAAAACTTACTTTCTGGGATCTGTTTCTTTCTCACTTTTTAATTTCAACCAATTAGAGGTTAGAGGTTTATATAATATAATTAGAGGTTTATATAATATTCATTTGTCAAACACAGTTGATAATATTGAAGGGGAAATGCATCTAAGGCATATAAATAATTATGGAAGTTCTTTTATACATAGCATGAAAGATTCATTTTCTTGCTTTTCATATATTCTGAAAGATTCGTTGAAGTTTCAAACTAGTCACTATCTTCTTAAGTTTCTCAAATCAATTTTCATTGATAATGACTCATTCTTCATCGTGATACATGCATTACTGGTACAAAATGTGTGTGTGTGTGTGTGTGTTAAAAAGGAGACCAAGTTCAACTTGTGGCATTATTAGACTATGTGGTTCTGAACCCTGTCACTGAGAACAACCCGAAAAGTTATACAAACTATATACCATTAAAACAGTGAAATGACAAATCAGTGATAAATATTTGCAACACATAAATGAAAAAGAGTCCTTATCTAGAATACATGTAGTTCCTACTAATCAATAAAAGATCGGTAACACAATTTTTAAATGGGCAATTGACTTATAAGAGGATGTCCTCTTATAGATGTTCAAAAAAAACAGTAAACCTAAGGCTCTTTCATTAATAAATGAAAATTAATACCATAAATCATACACCTAGAACACCTTTCAAATAGCTAACATTTAAAAAAAAAAAAAAAAAAAACCTTACAATACCAAGTTAGGCTGAGCAACTGCAACTCTCATAACCTGCTGGTGACAATGCGATTTGGTACAATCAGTTGGAAAACTGGTGGTATTTTCTAAAGTTGAGCATCATACATATGCTCTGACTTGGCAATTTCAACTCCTAGGTACATCCATAAATATGCATAGAATGTTTATGTGGCAGCATTGTTTGTAGATAATCAAAAGCTAGAAACCTGTCCATCAATAGAATGGATGTAATGTTTAATACCATGTAACAATAAATTTGAAAAGCCATAGCTACACACACAACATAGATAAATCTCACAAGTATAATTTTACACAAATGAAGCCAGGCAATGAATGCATAGTTTTTGTATTCCATGTTGTTAGAAATCAAGATATTGATTACCTTCAGGTATTAGGGAGAAGTAATGACAGGGAAGGGGTGAATGACAATTTTTGCTTTCTGTTAACATTAGATATATTCACTTTGTGATAATTCATTGAGCCATATTAATTTTTTGTGTACTGCAGCTCTTAAAAAGTTAAAGAAAACAGTATAGTCAGAGATAGTTTTGTAAAATTGAAATCTTCCTTGTGTTTTTCACCTTACACAGGGACGTTTAATTGATGAGCACCAGCAGTGCACCTCAAACTTTACTGAACAAATTACTCACCAGAGAATCTTGTTTAAAATCAGATTTTTATTCAATAGTCTAAGATTCCACATTTCTTGAAAGATCCCAGGGGATACCAATGCTGATACTGACCACATTTTGAATGGCAAGGTCCTAAGAGTTTTCCAAGCTGTTTCTTAAGCAACAGCTTTTACAAATTAATAATTTGTGTGTGTGTGTGTGTGTGTGTGTGTGTGTGTGTGTGTGTGTGTGTATAGAGATTTAACACGGGCACTCTACCATAGTTACAACCCCAGCCCTCTTTTTTTTCCAACACGTCTCTATGTGGTTTCCTTCTTTTAACATTTTTTATTGGTTCTTTTGTTATACATGACAATTCATTTTTATATTATTACAAAAGCATGGAATATAATTTGTTTTAATTCAGTTCCCAGTATTTCCCCTCCCACTCCTTTCTTCCCACCCTATTCCCTTTCCTCTACTCTATTGATCTTTCTGCTATTTATAGTTTTTTTTTTAATTACTATCTATGAATGTACATGATGGTGATTCACTGTGGTATATTCATGAATGTACATAGGAATGTTAGGTCAGATTCATTCCACTGCCTTCCCTTCATTCCCCTTTGCCTACTCCACTGATCAAATAGAAACATTAAAAAAAAAAAAAAAAAAAAACCTTACAATACCTTTTTATCCCCCTATCCTTATTTTAGATTAGCCTCAGCATACCAGAGAAAACCATCTTTGACTTTTGGGGACTGGTTTATTTCACTTAGCATTGTATTCTCCAGTTTAACTACTTACCAGCAAATGCCATAAAATCAATTCTTATAGCTAAATAATACGCCATTGTGTATATATACACCACAATTTCTTTATCCATTCATTTACTGAAGAGCACCTAGGTTGGCTCTATTAGCTACTGTGAATTGTACTGCCATAAACATTGATGTGGCTGTGTCACTGTAGTATTCTGCTTTTAAATCCTTTGGCTATATACTCAAGAGTGGGATTGCTGGGTCAAATGGTGGTTCCTTTCCAAGTTTTTTTTAAAGGAATTTCCATAGCGCTTTTCCAGAGTGATTGTACCAATTTGCAGTCCCACCACCAATGTTTGAGTGTACCTTTCCCCCCACATCCTTGCCAACATTTGTTAATACTTATATTCTTGGTAACTACCCTTTTTTATCTTGAAAAGGGGCCTCGTTAAGTTGCTGAGGCTGCCCTTGAACTTGCGATCCTCCTACCTCAGCCTCCCAAGTCACTGGGATTATTATAGGCATGCACAACAGCATGCAACAAATTGTTAATGGCTATTAAATTTTTCATTAAAATTTACTTTTAAAAGTAATATTGTTAGGCCTGTCCTCATTTTGTGAGAATTTGATTTAAAAGTAAGTGTATGACACTTATTTAAAACACACACGGCAAATAAAAATAGTAAATGCTCAATAAATATACTGTTAACAGGTCCTGTTAACATTACCTCTTTTATTTTAGAAGAATAGGTCAGAAAGTGGAAGGAAGGATTGTATGATGATGAACACACCAGCATCTCTATTGTCTGTTGCAGGGACTGGCAAACTTTCTGTGGAGCCAGGTGGTAAATATTTTAGGCCTTGCAGACTATAGGGTTTCTATCACAACTACTCAATGCTGCCAGTAGAGCAGAGATAATATGTAAATGAGTGGGCATGGCTGTGGCCTAATACACCCCCAGTCTACTGGATCATTAGTCAACAATAAGTAGGTTGTTGTAAAATTTCCAAATTTTACTTAAGAAAACATTCTAAATCTCTTGTGTGTTTTTTCATTAAAATTTCAAAAATGAGTTTTAACTTTGACCAATTATCCTTGCATATATTATACCTCAAGAATGTCTTTTTGGTGTTTTGAGTGACCATTCATGGTTATTATTGTCAAACGTTTTAAATGGTCATCTAAGGACAAGTATTCAAAAATAAATGATATATAAAGTGATAACACAGAGAGTTTTCTTAACATAATTTCCATTCTTTGAACACAACTAGGACCCTGGCTTAACTGAGCTATAGTTTCACAGAAGTAGCAATTATCAACCTTCATATTGCTAAGTTGGTATACAAACTGCACAGAAATTATGTATCTGACTGTAGATTCCATACAGAACTGAATCATGTTGTGTTCATACCATGAGACCCATGGATTTTTACATGAATTTGAATTCTTAATACATATGGAAGGTATAACCGAGGAAAATTTAAAAGGTATTTTAAAAACAAAACACACTGATTAAACTTTTAGCTAACTACTGTAAAAAAAAAAAACTGTAATTTATATTACAAACACAATTTTATTATGCATACTAAAATAGGACATGCTAGCTCAGGCCTTAGGCTCAGAAAGTCAAAATGAAAGCTCCTGTTTATGGAAGGTTAGCCTACCTGGCCCTCTAAATTTCCTTAATGTGCTACATGTTTTGAGAAATCAGGAACTTTATTGTGTGCAAAACTCTGAAACAGAGTTCAGATATTGGTTTGAATCTGCTGGTCACCAAGAGCTTTAAACATCTAATTAGCCAGTAAGAAAAATTCTGGTCTAGTGACCAGTCTGATTTCTCTTCGAGATCTGATCAAGCACATAAATGACAACTTCTATACTTGACAAAATATGTGGAGAAGAAGGGAAAGTGCCCATCTTGATTTAACTACAACCACTACAATTACAGCTATGGTGATTGTTGGTAGAAGATGTCAAGTAATAGCTAAATGGTTTCTTTCTAGCTTGCTCCAAAGTAGTGATGGAAGGAAGATCAAAATGAGGGAGGCAGGCACTAGAGAGGTAAACTTTTTTTTCAAGTTCTGAAGGAAAAGTTTATGAAAGTAAGCATTTAGTTTTCAAAAGATTCTCAAAGATTTGAAGTTTTCTAGGCAATGTGAAAAATTATGTGTAATTTATATATGTCATGTTCAATAACAACTGAAACATTATTTCAGTTGTGTTATTTTGTAAAACTGCAAAATGTGAACAAGACATGTCCCCAGGTCACAAAGTTAACTTTCACTGTTTCATCTTCTGGCTGGGATTAAAGGAGACTTGGGCAAGCAAGAACATTTCCTATACTGGAATGCAACTTTATGACAACCAAGTGGACCAAGTGATAAACATACTGAACTTGTTTAACAAGGCCACCAATTAATGTTTTTTCCTGAATTTCTTTGGAGTTGTTCCCTTGACTTTAATATTCTTAACCTCTCTTCAATAGTAAAGACAAAATAAATACTGAAGATTAAAAAAAAAAAAAAACATCATAATGCAAAGTACAAGTTTCTTTCCATTTTAAAGTAGCCACCTCTTGGTTTTCTTCTCTTGTGTTTTTAAAACACTTATCACCACCATATTTTTTGACAAGCATTTGCTAAGTGCCTTGTAATCCTATATAGATGTAACTTCAGATAAGAAAAAATTAAATTTTAAACTTGTAAAGCAGAAAGTGATTATTCTAAGTATTAAAACTTAGACAAAAAGCATCACAGTATTCCTTTGAGTAATAATCTCCTTTAGGACATTTAGAATTAATTGCATTTATCTTACAGATCATTTTGAATACCATCCATAGAATTTCAGATCGTCTCCATAATCTATCCTATCAACCATTCCTCAAGGGCAATTGACGCTTGTATTCTAAAGTGAGTTTTGCCTGGCATGTTGGCACATACCTGTAAGCCCAACAGCTGAGGCAGGAGGACTGCAAGTTCAAAGCCAGTTCAGCAACTTAGTGAGGCCCTAAGCAACTTAGCAAGACCCTGTCTCTAAAAAAGCTGGTGATATGGCTCAGTGCTTGAGTATCCCTGGGTTCAATTCCTGAGAGGCCACACATAGATGACTCGCTTCCAAAGAATATACAAAGAAAACTTAATTTAAACTGGAGAATCCTGCAGACATGACCTTAGGTAAGTGATACGGTTAATGTTAGCAGTGATAAATTGATAACGTGTACTCTTGTGCTATGGAAGGGCACTTCACTCCGCTCTTCCTAAAAACCTGTATTTCTGGTCAAACCATGAAAAAAACATTGAGAAAACTCAAAATGAGAGAGAATACACAAAATACTGGTACCCCCAAAATTGTCTAGGTCATGAAATGCAAAGAAACCTGAGAAATTATCACAAATAGAGAAAACTAAAGAGATGGGATGACTGCTTATAATGGGTTATCCCAAATAGGATACTGGAACAAAAAAGATCATCAGTGGGAAAACTGATAAAACATAAGTTCATAATAATATGCCGATGTTTGGTTTTTAGGTATTTCAAATATACTTTGATAACGTGAAATGTTACAAAAAGAGGAAATTGAGTGAGAGGTACAGGGGAACCATTTTTCCAACTTTTCTGAAAATCTAACAAAATTTTTAAAGTTTTTTAAGAAAGTTTCAACCAAAAATAAATGCCTTGAATTTCTTTCCATTATACAATCTTATTACAATAAAGTGCATTTAACTCCATAGCAAGGAAAATAAACTTTTAAAAATATGGACTAGAGGTCAGTTTTCACTTGGTATTGTCAGATTTTGCAATTTTAGCCATTATAATCTCCATGACCCATTAATGTGTGTGAGTTTTTAACATTTTTCCCCCTGCATGGCTTATGCCTACAATACCCAGCTACTCAGGAGATTGAGGCTGAGGTACAGAACTGAAAGTTCAAGTCCATACTTATAACTTGTGAGACTCTTTTTTTTTTTTTTTTTTTTTTTTTTTTAAGTCTGGGGAATGTAACTCAGTGGTGGAAAGCTTGCCTAACGTGCAAAATCCTGGGTTAAATCCCCAGCACTGAAGAAAAGAAAAATTCCAATTTGTTATTAAGATAAAATTTCATGCAGTAAAATCATTTCAAATGGACAATTTGACTTTTAATATTCGTATACAGATAAACAAAAATCAAGACATAGAATATATCCATTTCTCTAATTTCATATTTTGATCCCATTTTCCAGCCCCAGACTTTAGCCAAACACTGATTTTCCTTTTCCCACTGTAAGTTTTGCCTTTGTTACTTTAACTTGCCTTTCTCTGATGACCAATGACTTTATCTTTTCAAACTTACATATTCAAGTCTTTCACTAGAATTTTATTGGGCTGTGTGGTTATTGCATTATAATTCTAAGAGTTTCTTACATATTCTTATATAGTCATGAATCACATAGTGATGTTTCAATGACAAGTCACATGATAGTGGCCCTATAAGATTATAAGACTGCTGAAAAATGGTTATTAACTTGTAAGGTCTTATCTGTGAATGTCATAGCACAATGCATTATTTACAAGGTTTGTGATAATCACACTGATGTAAACAAACCTTACTATGCTGCTGCCAGTCATATAAAAGTATACCAAATAAAATTATGCATAGTACTTAAAGCTTGATAGTGATGATGAACAATTGTATTACTGGTTTATGTACCTGCTGTAGTTTTTGAGTATATTTCAATATATTTTAAAAAGTTTAAGATAGTGTGCCATGTTATGCCAGCAGCAGCCTCATACACACCTCTTGACTACATTGAGGCCATGTCAAATGATTGACATCTAGGTTTTGATCAGTACTATCTACGGTGTTCATACAGTAAAAAATTGGCCTAATGAGGCATTTCTCTGAATGGATCCACAGTTCATACTTTTGCTTATATGCAATGTATTCATTTTTTTCATGTTGCTTTCAGGATTTTCTCTTTATAGTTGATTTTCAGAAGTGTAACAATAATCTTTCTATGTGTAATTTTATTTGGACTTATCCCAACTGGAATCTGTAGAACTTCTAAGTCATTATTTCTAAATGAGTTGAAAAATTAGGGGCCAATGTTTCTTCAAATGTATTTTTTTCCTGCTCTATTTTCATGCTTTCATCCCTCTAGATCCCAGACAACATCTGTTATTGATCCTTTTGGCACTGTTCCACAGACACTGAGGCTCTGGTTATTGGGTCCTCCCACCCTTCAGATTTTATAATTTAAATTGATCTATTTTTAAGTTTACCGATACTTTCTTCTGAAATCGCTAATCTGTTATTAAAGGTATCCAGGGGATTTTCATTTCAGCTACTTGACCCTTCTGTAGTAACAATTCCATTTGTTTTTCCTCTTCATACTTTCCATTTCTCCACTGAGATTCTTTAAGGTGACACTTCCTATAAATCCTCCAACATATGCATAACAGCTGTTTTAACTTAAGGTTTTGCAAAACTCAACATTTAAGTCATGTCAAGTTTTGTTTCCATGGGACTCATTTTCCTGTTTCTTTCCATATCTAGAAATTTTTTTCACTGCATAACATGCATCATAAAAGATACGTTGCAAAGAATCTGCACTACATGTTTCTCAGATGAATGTTGCTTATTTGCTTGTTTATTTAAAATATTTTGGTCCCAATAGGTATTTCGATTACTGTCTCATTAATTTCAATTTATGCAGGCTTGTTTCATGCTTTGTTAGTGTGCATCTGTAGAAAGTCCAAGGTGTTTCCTGAGTCCTTTTAATTTGTCAGTACTCCCCCTCCGAACTCTTGATTCCGTTGAGGATCTTGTTAAGGCTTGGTTTTAATCTTTATTCTGGATATAGAATGGGCATTTATTTACAGTATGAGGGCTGAGACAAGAACAAAAAATGCTGCATTGCTCAATTTCAGTTGCGAATGTGCACGTTGGTTAACTCAAAATTTTTTGCCACTCTGAACATTTCCACAAATAACCACATGTGTGCTATGAAAGTGCTGATTTTGAGGTTCTAAGCAAATTTTAGTGAGTAAGCAAACGTGCAAAGGTAGAATGCATAATAAATATTAACTATTTTTTTCTTATTTTACTTTTTTTATTTTTTTTATTGTAAACAAATGGGTTACAGGTTGTTTCTCTGTACGTGGCGTAAAGGCAAACCATTTGTGTAATCACAAATTTACATAGGGTTATGTTGTTTGATTCATTGTTATTTTTTCCCTTCCCCCCACCCCTCCCACCCCTCTTTTCCCTCTATACAGTCCATTCTTCCTCCATTCTTGCCCCCCTCCCTAACCCTAACTCTAACCCTAACACTAACCCTACCCTCCCCCCATTATCTGTCCTCATCCACTTATTAGCAATATCATTCGTCCTTTGGTTTTTTGAGATTGGCTTATCTCACTTAGCATGATATTCTCCAATTTCATCCATTTGCCTGCAAATGCCATAATTTTATCATTCTTTATGGCTGAGTAATATTCCATTGTATATATATACCACAGTTTCTTTATCCATTCTTCAATTGAAGGACATCTAGGTTGGTTCCACAATATGGCTATTGTGAATTGAGCAGCTATGAACATTGATGTGGCTGCATCTCTGTAGTATGCTGATTTTAAGTCCTTTGGGTATAGGCCAAGGAGTGGGATAGCTGGGTCAAATGGTGGTTCCATTCCAAGATTTCTAAGGAATCTCCACACTGCTTTCCAGAGTGGCTGCACTAATTTGCAGCCCCACCAGCAATGTATGAGTGTACCTTTTTCTCCACATCATCGCCAACACCTGTTGTTGCTTGTATTCTTGATAATCGCCATTCTAATTGGGGTGAGATGGAATCTTAGGTGGTTTTGATTTGCATTTCTCTTATTACTAGAGACGTTGAACATTTTTCCATATGTTTGTTGATTGCTTGTACATCTTCTTCTGTGAAGTGTCTATTCATTTCCTTAGCCCATTTGTCAATTGGATTATTTGTATTCTTGGTGTAGAGTTTTTTGAGTTCTTTATAGATTCTGGAGGTTAGTGCTCTATCTGAAGTATGATTGGCAAAGATTTTCTCCCACTCTGTAGGCTCTTTCTTCGCATTGCTGATAGTTTCCTTTGCTGAGAGAAAGCTTTTTAGTTTGAATCTTTCCCAGTTATTGATTCTTGCTTTTATTTCTTGTGCTATGGGAGTCCTGTTGAGGAAGTCTGGTCCTAAGTCGATGCGTTGAATATCTGGACCTACTTTTTCTTCTATAATCTGCAGGGTCTCTGGTCTGATTTCAAGGTCCTTAATCTATTTTGAGTTTAGTTTCGTGCATGGTGAGAGATATGGGTTTAGTTTCATTCTATTGCATATGGATTTCCAATTCTCCCAGCACCATTTGTTGAAGAGGCTATCTTTTCTCCACTGCATATTTTTGGCCCCTTTGTCTAGTATGAGAAAGTTGTATTTATTTGGGTTTGTGTCCGTGTCCTCTATTCTGTACCATTGATCTACCTTTCTATTTTGGTACCAATACCATGCCGGTTTTATTACTATTGCTTTGCAATAGAGCTAAAGATCTGGTATTGCGATACCCCCTGTTTCACTCTTCCTGCTAAGGATTGCTTTAGCTATTCTGGGTTTCTTATTCTTCCTGATGAATTTCATAATTGCTTGCTCTATTTCTGTAAGGTACGTCATTGAGATTTTAATTGGAATTGCATTGAATCTGTATAGCACTTTAGGTAGTATGGCCACTTTGACAATATTAATTCTTCCTATCCAAGAACATGGAAGATCTTTCCATCTTCTAAGGTATTCTTTAATTTCTTTCTTTAGTGTTCTGTAGTTCTCATTGTAGAGGTCTTTCACCTCTTTTGTGAGATTGATTCCCAAGTATTTTATTTTTTTCGAGGCTATTGTGAATGGGGTAGTTTTCCTAATTTCTCTTTCTGAAGATTCATCACTTATGTATAAAAACGCATTGGATTTATGAGCATTGATCTTGTAACCTGCTACTTTACTGAATTCACTTATGAGTTCTAAGAGTTTTCTGGTGGAATTTCCAGGTTCCTCTAAATATATAATCATGTCATCAGCAAACAGGGATAGTTTGAGTTTCTCTTTTCCAATTCGTATCCCTTTAATTTCTTTGGTTTGTCTAATTGCTCTGGCTAGAGCCTCAAGAACGATGTTGAATAGAAGTGGTGAAAGAGGGCATCCCAGCCTTGTTCCAGTTTTTAGGGAGAATGCTTTCAGTTTTTCACCACTTAGAATGATATTAGCCATGGGCTTAGCATAAATGGCCTTTACAATGTTAAGGAATGTTCCCACTATCCCTATTTTTTCTAGTGTTTTGAGCATGAAGGGGTGCTCTATTTTATCAAATGCTTTTTCTGCATCTATTGAAATAATCATGTGATTCTTGACTTTAAGCCTATTGATATGGTGAATGACATTTATTGATTTCTGGATGTTGAACCAACCTTGCATCCCTGGGATGAAACCCACTTGATCATGGTGCACTATCTTTTTAATATGTTTTTGTATGCGATTTGCTAAAATTTTGTTGAGAATTTTTGCGTCGATGTTCATTAAGGATATTGATCTGAAATTTTCTTTCCTCAATGTGTCTCTCTCAGGTTTAGGTATCGGGGTGATATTGGCTTCATAGAATGAGTTTGGAAGGGTTCCCTTCTCTTCTATTTTATGGAATACTTTGAGAAGTATTGGAATGAGCTCTTCTTTAAAGGTTTTGTAGAACTCGGCTACAGAACCCATCTGGTCCCGGACTTTTCTTTGTTGGTAGGCTTTTGATGACTTCTTCTATTTCAGTACTTGAAATTGGTCTATTTAAATTGTTTATGTCCTCCTCGTTCAGTTTAGGCAATTCATATGTCTCTAGAAACCTGTTGATGCCTTCAAAATTTTCTATTTTATTGGAGTATAGATTTTCAAAATAGCTTCTAATTATGTTTTGTATTTCAATCCTGTCTGTTGTGATATTTCCTTGTTCATTCTGAATTTTAGTGATTTGGGTTTTCTCTCGTCTTCTCTTTGTTAGTGTGGCTAAAGGTTTATCAATTTTGTTTATTTTTTCGAAGAACCAACTATTTATTTTGTCAATTTTTTTGTATTGTTTCTTTTGTTTCAATTTCATTGATTTCAGCTCTGAGTTTAACTATTTCCTGTCTTCTACTACTTTTGGTGCTGTTCTGTTCTTCTTTTTCTAGGGCTTTGAGCTGTAGTGTTAGGTTGTTTATTTGTTGAGTTTTACTTCTTTTATTAAATGCGCTCCATGAAATAAATTTCCCTCTAAGTACTGCTTTCATAGTGTCCCAGAGATTTTGATATGATGTTTCTTTGTTCTCATTTACCTCTAAGAATTTTTTAATTTCCTTCCTAATATCTTCTGTTATCCATTCATCATATAATAGCATATTGTTTAATCTCCAGGTGTTGGAATAGTTTCTGTTTTTTACTCTTTCATTTATTTCTAACTTTAATCCATTATGATCTGATAAAATACAAGGTAGGGTCTCTATCCTCTTGTATTTGCTAACATTAGCTTTGTGGCATAATATATGGTCTATTTTAGAGAAGGATCCATGTGCTGCTGAGAAGAAAGTGTATTCGCTCTTGGTTGGATGGTATATTCTATAAATGTCCGTTAAGTCTAAATTATTGATTGTGTTATTGAGATCTATGGTTTCTTTGTTCAATTTTTGTCTGGAAGATCTGTCCAGTGGTGAGAGAGGTGTGTTAAAATCACCTAGTATTATTGTGTTATGGTCTATTTGGTTTCTGAAATTGAGAAGGATTTGTTTGACATACATGGATGAGCCACTGTTTGGGGCATAGATGTTTATGATTGTTATATCTTGCTGATTTATGCTTCCCTTAAGCAGTATGAAATGTCCTCCTTTATCCCTTCCTGACTAACTGGCTTGAAGTCCACACTATCTAAAATGAGGATGGATACTCCAGCTTTTTTGCTGAGTCCATGTGCATGGTATGTTTTTCCCCATCCTTTCACCTTTAGTCTATGAGTATCTTTTTCTATGAGGTGAGTCTCTTGCAGGCAACATATTGTTGGATCTTTCTTTTTAATCCAATCTGCCAGTCCATGTCTTTTGATTGATCAATTCAGGCCATTAACAATCAAGGTTATTATTGAGATATGATTTGGTTTCCTGGTCGTCTGGTTCATGTTTTAAATTTTATTTATTTATTTATTTATTTATTTATTTATTTATTTATTTATTTGATATGACTTGTTTCCTCCTTTATTTGACAATTCCTTTAGGATAATTCCTCCCTTTGCTGATTTGCTTCTTTGTTTTTCATCTCTTCCTCATGGAATATTTTGCTGAGAATGTTCTGTAGTGCTGGCTTTCTTTTTGTAAATTCTTTTAGCTTTTGTTTATCATGGAAGGATTTTATTTCATCGTCAAATTTGAAGGTAAGTTTTGCTGGGTATAAGATTCTTGGTTGGCATCCATTTTCTTTCAGGGCTTGAAAAATGTTGTTCCAGGCCCTTCTAGCTTTTAGGGTCTGGATTGAAAAATCTGCTGATATCCGTATTGGTTTCCCCCTGAATGTAATTTGGTTCTTTTCTCTCACAGCCTTTAATATTCTGTCTTTATTTTGTATGTTACGTATTTTCATTATAATGTGCCTTGGTGTGGGTCTGTTGTAATTTTGTGTATTTGGAGTCCTATAAGCCTCTTGAACTTAATTTTCCATTTCATTCTTCAGATTTGGGAAATTTTCTGATATTATTTCGTTGAATAGATTGTTCATTCCTTTGGTTTGTTTCTCTAAGCCTTCCTCAATCCCAATAATTCTTAAATTTGGCCTTTTCATGATATCCCATAGTTCTTGGAGATTCTGTTCATGATTTCTTACCATCTTCTCCGTTTGTTCAACTTTGTTTTCAAGGTTAAACATTTTGTCTTCAATGTCTGAGGTTCTGTCTTCCAGGTGTTCTATCCTATTGGATATGCTTTCTATGGAGTTCTTAATTTGGTTTATTGTTTCCTTCATTTCAAGGATTTCTGTTTGGTTTTTTTTCAGTATCTCTAACTCTTTATTGAAATGATCTTTTGGTTCCTGTATTTGCTCTTTTAACTGTTGATTGGTGCGATCATTCAATGCCTGCATTTGCTCTTTCATCTCATTGTTTGCTTCCCTGATCATTTTAATTATGTACATTCTGAACTCCTTTTCTGTCATTTCTTCTGCCATGCTGTCATTGGGTTTTATTGATGTAACATCTAGATTTGTTTGGGGCATATTCTTCCCTTGTTTTCTCATGTTGTTCAGGTATCAGTGGACCGCTGAGATATTGCAGATTTCCTCTGCTGACTTATAATGTCCCTGAAGATTTCTAGTATATCCCTTCTTAGCCTTCAGTAGGCTGAAGTCTTGGAGGAAGTTGATAATGCAGTGCTCCACAAGGAATCTGCCTCTCTAGGGGTGGTGGCCTTCAGGTGGGGTATATTCCCTGCTAGTGGGCAGAGGTGTCTCCACTTGTTGACCAATGGTCATCCAAAGGGTAACTAGGCTGCAGGCTGAGGCAAGGCCTGTTTGGGCCTGTGTCTCTGGTTTTACCGTTCTTGTGGGAAAACCTCACCCGGCAGGGAAGACTCACCTGGTGGGGAGGTCTCGCTGGTCGGTTCCCCTCCTAGAGGTTCCCCTCAATCTACAACTACTGCCTAGGCTGGGCTGCCTTCCTCTGCAATGTTCCCAGGGGCCCGGCCCTACCTCCTGGGCCTGGGAGACTCACCCTTCGCAGACGAGTATCCTTAGGCTGCCTCTCCTCAGAGAGTCTGCCCACAGTCCTGTAACCTTTGCTCTGCCCCTAAGCTTGTCTCTGTGCGGCTCTTCCACCAAGAAGACTCCTAGGTCCTGGGACCCTGCTCTGCACCTAATCGCCTGGCTATGCGGCCCCTCCTCTGAGCAGCCACCTGGAGCCCCATACAATCGCTCAGAGTCCCAGAGACCCGCCGCACACCTCGTCCTCCAGACAGCCGCCCGGTGTTTCGTTGCGGTCACTAGGAGTCCAAGCAACTCACTGCTAGCCTCCTCCTCCAGCCAACCGCCCGTAGCCCTGGGCAGTCACTGCGAGTCCAAGTGACCCGCCCCATTCCTCCTCCTCCTTCAGGTAGCCCCCTGGGTGTTCTGGTCACTGAGTCACTCTGAACCCGTGAGTCCACGTGACCCGCTGCACGCCTCCTCCGGGCAGCCGCCCGGAGCTCTGGTTCGGCCACTGGAGACCAAGCGACCCACCGCGCTCCTCCTCCAGGCAGCCCCCCCGGTGTTCAGGAGCGGTCGCTTTAAATCCAAACAACTCACCACTCGCCTCCTCCTCTGAGCAGCCGCCTGGAGCTCCAACGCAGTCACTGCAAGTCCAAGCGACCCGCTGCGCTGCTCCTCCTCCTCCTCCTCCTCCTCCTCCTCCTCCGGGCAGGCCCCGGTGTTCAGGAATGGTCGTTTTGAGTCCAAACAGCTTGCCACGCAGCTCCTCCTCCGACAACCGCCCATAGCTCTGGTATAGTCACTCCGAATCCAAGCAGCCATGCTCCTCCTCCTCCTCCTCAGGGCAGGCCCTGGTGTTCAGGAATGGTCACTCCGAGTCCAAACAGCTTGCCGAGCAGCTCCTCCTCTGGCAACTGCCTGTAGCTGTGGTGCAGTTGCTCCAAGTCCAAGCGCCTCACTGCACTGCTCCTCCTCCTCCTCCTCCTCCTCCTCCGGGCAGGACCCGGTGTTCAGAAGTGGTCGCTCTGAGTCCAAACAGCTCTCCTCCCAGCCCCTCCTCTGGGCCGCCGCCCGGAGCCCCAGTGGTTGCTCCGAGTCCTCCTATTTTTTTGATATTGTATAATGAAAACATTTTGATGCCTAAGAGGTTAAGTTTTAAGATACTATTTTGATGGAAATTTTCCCTAAATATGATGTGTCACATAAACAAAACACCAAATAACTTTCCTTACTCAGTGTCATCATTACTATAAACATGTAAGCAATGCTAAAATGTAATGAAACCTTTAAGATTTTAGATGAATGTATGTTTTTAGATTAAAAGCGCCAGTTGGCAAAAATTCTTGAGTTTAGTGCCCTTTTTTTGTATTTTTAATTATTAGTTCACTAAACCTTAGCTGTATGATCTAGCAAAAGTAAAATTCATATGTCTTGGCTTTTCAAGAGCGAATACACTTTCCTCTCAGCAGCATATGAATCCTTCTCTAAAATAGACCATATATTATGCCACAAAGCTAATGTTAGCAAATACAAGAAGATAGAGACACTACCTTGTATTCTATCAGAACAAAGACTATTTCTAAGGTCAAGGTCTAAAATTCTTTTTTTCCCCCCTAATTGTCACTATTTTGGCTCCTAGATGCTATCTTTTCCTCCTTTCTAATTTTTACCTGTAATTTTCTGTGTCCTGGAAAAAATCAGGAAGCCAACATTATTAGATTATTTTTTTAAATTAAAAATATTTTTTCTAATTAAACACTTGAGATCTTTTCAAAATAATGTACACACGTTTTGGCAAAGAAAAAACATGTACATGATTATTCCCTAACTCCTAATTATAATCCAGACAGATATATAAAATCAGCTGTACATCCCAACACAGTAACATCAAACTCCTAAGACACTAAAAACACAAGTAAGCAAGCCCAAAACCTGACTTATGCCATCACATGTAGAAAAATAAACATAAATAATAGCTGCTTTCCTAGTATCTAATGCCTGAGATAATACAGAATACGTAGATTTTAAAAAAGTACACAGGTAAACTGATTATATTTATTGAACTAAAAATTATACTATATATGTAAAACAAATCTCTATACAGAGAGATTTAACACATCATAATATATGCAATTTTTAGAAAGTCAAGATGCAAGTTACAATGATTATGAATATAAAATTTACATTAAAACACTCTCCAAGTGATTTATTTGGCTGTTCTTGTTCGAAGTCGTCGTTTGAGAATCTGGTGATCACTTTCCTTCACTTTCTGATCCATTAAAATCTGAAATCAACAATTTCAGTTTTTCAAAAATTATAGGCAAAAATAAAAACATAAATGTCTATGTACTTAATTACTGACATCAATAGGAACACTAGTCTTTCTGTCCTGTTAGGCTACAGGTATCCCATCTTCCATAAAAACACATGGAAAAGAAAATAGATTTTGTAAAGGACTCTGAAGTCTTTGGTTCTAGAATTAAAATCACCAACAATCTGTACTGAATTCAAAGATAACTTCTTACTGTTTCAGTGTTATCAATACTATTATTGTGTAAACAAATGCTAGAATCTAATGGAACCTTTAAGATTTTAGATAAATAAATGTATGTTTTCAGATTAAAAGCCCTTGGCAATAATTCTACTTTGTGTTTTATGCCTCTTGAAATAATTATTATCATATCTGGAGATAAAGGCCTCAAATCAATGTGATGAAATGAACTTTTACAGCAACAAATATGTAACTTAAAAAGGAAAAAGCACATAATACTGCAACTAAGAAATAATATTCAGCCAAAGAAAGAAATTATGTACTAATAAGACAGATGGTAAAAAGTGACTAAGAGAATAGTACTTTCAACAGCATGTCCTAATTAACCCTAATTCTTTACCACTTGCTTTTTGCATGTCAATCTCATCTCTGATAGCTACTATTGCAAAAAAGGTCTCTCCTAACTCTTCTTGGCCACGTCCAGAAAAAGTCTAATTATTTTTCAACCTTCACTTTCATCCACTAACCAAATGTAAGCATGACAGAAAATTAGAACCTTCCCTGTAATAGCACAGACTGTTCTGAGTGAGGAGAATGAGTCACAGAGTCAGGGTGACAACTACCATCTCTTCTTAATAAAGCCTGGAAGGCTTAGAAGAAGATGGGAGGAAATGGCTAAATGTCAATTTTTTTTTTTTACCAGGCACACTTGGATCCAGATTTGTGCAACTCTGGTGATAAACATAACAAGGAAAAATAGATGTTAGAGGCAAATAAATTGCTAAATAGTGATAATTCTATTGATGAAATATATTCCTTGAATGAGGTTTCAAATGCAAGTGCATGGCACTTACATACAGTAATATAGCATTTGTATTTAATTACTATAAGGTTAACACATCTGATCAAAAGTTAAATATTTTAAGTGATCTGGGGTCTAAAGAATAAAAATTAAAATCAATGAAAAATTCAAATTATAATGAATGCTTCCAAATTAAAAAGAACATGAACAGTTTTATATTGATGAAAATTGAAATACTAGCTTACCACTTGGCCTGATATATCAATAGGAGATGAAATTTCATTTGTGTACAATTTCCGTTTGGCTTTTTTTGGTTGAGACACATTTTCTTTACTTGCTTCTACATTTGAGAGCTTTGAAGAGCTCATTGTTTCAATTATCTTCTTTGCTATATAAATTAAAAAGAAAAACAATGTAAAATATAAATGATGAAAGGATATGAAGAGACACTGATAAAGAAAAATGTTAAATGCTTCAGAAACAATGATCATCAGTAAGGCGGGGGAGAATAAATAAAGTAACATCTGAATAATGTGCAACAAAGTGGAAAGGTCCATAAATTATAGTACCACCAGTAAAACTCAAGTATCTTTTTCTTTCAATGACTTGGAAAAGGTTTATGCTATGTTAAACCAGAGAGGATTATACAAATAGACTGTGTAGCATTAAAAATAAGATAATGGGCCAGAAAACTTCTAGAATTCATAAATAAATTCAGCAAAGTAGCAGGATTTAAAATTAACACCCATAAATCAATTGCATCCCTATACAACAGTGATGAATCACCTATCCCATTCACAATAGCCTCAAAGAAAATAAAATATTTGGGAATCAATCTAACAAAAGAGGTGAAAGACCTCTACAATGAAAACTACAGGGCACTAAAGAAGGAAATTGAAGAAGACTTTAGAAGATGGAAAGATCTTCCATATTCTTGGATAGGCAGAATTAATATTGTCAAACTAGCCAAACTACCAAAAGCACTATACAGATTTAAAGCAATTCCTATTAAAAGTCCAATGATGTTTGCATGGAAAAAAAAAAAAAGCAATCATGAAATTCATTTGGAAAATAAGAGGCCCAGAAGAGCCAAACCAATCCTCAGCAAGAAAAGTGAAGCAGGAGGCATCACAACAACAGACCTAAAATTATACTACAAAAATATAGTAACAAACACAGCATCGTATTGGCATCAAAACAGACATGAAGACCAATGGAATGGAACAGAATACACAGACAAACCCACATGCATATAGTTAGCTCATACTAGACTAAGGCACCATACACATACATTGGAAAAAAAGATAGCCTCTTCAACAAATAGTGCTGGGAAAACTGGAAATCCCATTTCATTGAGATTAAAATTTAACCCCTATCTCTCACCCTGCACGAAATACAACTCTAAGTAGATCAAGGACTGAGGCATTAGACCAGAGACCCTACACCTACTAGAAGAAAATGTAGGCCCAAATCTCCATCATGTCGGCTTAGGAACCAACTTCCTCAATAAGACTCCTAAAGCACAAGAAGTAAAATCAAGAATCAATAAATGGGATGGATTCAAATTCAAAAGCTTCTTCACAGCAAAGGAAACAATTAAGAACATGAAGAGATAGCCTACAGAATGGGAGTAAATCTAACACCTGAACCTCAGATAGACCATTAATCTCCAGGACATAAAAAGAAAACAAAAAACTTAACACCAATTAAACAAATAACCCAATCAATAAATGGGCAAAGGAACTGAAAAGACACTTCACAAAAGAAATATGAATGAAATGAACACAAATATATGAAAAAATGTTCAACATTCCTAGCAATTAGAAAAATGGAAATTAAAATTACACTGAGATTTCATCTCACTCCAGTCAGAATGGCAATTATCAAGAATAGAAGTAAAAATAAATGTTGGCAAGGATGCAGGGGAAAAGGCACACTCATACATTGCTGGTAGGACTGCAAATTGGTGCAACCACTCTGCAAAGCAGTATGGAGAATCCTCAGAAAACCTGGAATGGAACCACTATTTGACCCAGTTATCCCACTCCTTGGGATATACCCAAAGGACTTAAAATCAACTTATTATAGTGATACAGCCACATCAATGTTTACAGCAGCTCAATTCACAATAGTTAAACTATGGAACCAGCCTAGGTGTCCTTCAATAAATGAATGGATAGAGAAAATGTGAGGGTGGCTACTGGCAGCCAAGGTAGAGGCAGCCATACTGGAATTGGTTGGGGGCAGTGGCAGATTTGGAACCTAAGTGGCTTCTTCCAAGGAAGAGTGCTAGTGCAGCCACTACTGCAATCCAAGATCTTCATCTGTATACATAGATTGAATTATTGGTGGGGCAACAATCCTCAGATACCTCACTTAGGACAGATGAGGAAACTGAGGCTTGGTGAAGTTATGAAACTTGTCCAAAGTTACATAGCTTGTAAAGGGCCCAGCCAAGATTCAGATCCAGGTTGTAAAAATTAAGATGAACAAACTATAGCAAAGTTTCAGGAGAAAGAAAGATGTTTATGTTCCAGAGGCCAGTCATCCACCTCAGTGGCAGACAGATGAAGAAGTGGTTTGCACTGGAAAATGTACCTTCTCAGTTAAGTACCATAACCGTGTAGAAGCTGATGAGACAAGAGGAATGCATATCTGTGAAGATGCAATAAAATGATTGAAAGTTGTACGTATCTGATGATTGCCAGTACTGACCTATATGCTGTCAACATCTCCTTAACATATTATGCTCAGTAGACGTTACTGACTCAGTATCCAGGAAGAACAGTGTTTCTTTCCATGAAAGATGTGGGCTTACTAAAAGAGAACTTCTCATGTTGTCCACTCAAAGGTATAAATTATAAACACCAACCTCTTCAATTTAGACCAAACTTTACCCCAAACATACTTCTGAATTATTATAATCCATATTAAACAAGTGATATAAAATTTGATGGAAGAATAATATTCTAAAAGCAAAATAAAAGTGTTCAAAAAAAATGTGGTCCATATACACAATGGACTATTACTCAGTCATAAATAAGAATGAGATTATGTCATTTGCCAGTAAATAGATAGAACTGGAAGTTATTTTGCTAAGTGAAATAAGCCAGTACCAAAAAATCAAAGTCCAATGTTTTCTCTGATATATGGATACCTACTCATAATAGGCTGGGGGTGTGGGATGAATGGTCAAAACCAGATTGGACAGGTGGGGAATGTGGAATGGGAGAAAGGGAGGGGAGATGGGAATGATGTAGAATGAATCAGACCTTAGTTTCCCCATGTTCATATATAATATATATAACCAGTGTAACTCCACATCATGCACAACCACAAGAATGGGAAGTTATATTCAGGTATGTATGATACATCCATGTACATTCTACTGTCGTTTATAACTAAAAAGAACAAATAAAAATTTTAAAAAATAAGGTGGTGGATTTAGTTCAACAGCTATTCATAAAGATGTCCACAATGAATATTTAGTACAAATAATGTGCAACTGTGAAACCTTAACTTAAAATACACACACACACACACACACACAAATAAAGGATAGAAACAAAACTATTCACAGTTGATTTCTTCTAGGAAGTAAAAGAGGAATGTTTTTAAATTTCCCACTTTGTACATAGACTTTGTTTTCTAAATGATTTCTTTTTTTTTAATTTTTAATTACAGATGAACACAATACCTTTATTCTATTTATTTATGTGGTGCTGAGGATCAAACTCAGTGTCTCACATGTGTGAGGCAAGTGCTCTGCCACTGAGCTATAACCCTAGCCCGATACTGATTTCATTAGAAAACATATTTCCATGTGGGAGAATTCCTGAAAATCTCTCTCTCTCTCTCTCTCTCTCTCTCTCTCTCTCCATATATATACTTATATATAGGTACATCTCTATATAAATAAAATATTTAAGGAAATAGATTAAATGAAGAGTTTATTTGTCAGGAGACAAGCTGAGCTTAAGAGGATTGAGATAAGCTTGAAAGAACTGAGCTTCGGGTATCCAAGTAGACATTAAGACAAAAAGCCAAAATGACCCAGGCCTTTAACCACTTGTTGCAATAATAAAAGCAAGAGGCTAGACCTGAGAAAGCACCATCTCCTACTCATTCCCTTCTAGATTATACTACCCCATGAAATGGAAGCATGACCTAGGGTCAGGTGGATCAGCACAGAAGCAGGGGTCATCTAACTGCCTAGAGAGCTCCAAACAAAAGGGTCTTGCAGTTTTATCGACCTCAGGGCTGAAGCTTGGGGTGAGGAGATATGAGTGAAGAAGTACTGAGTCACAGTGCATAAGTTTTTTCAAGGTGCCATGCCCTCTCCCTCCATAAGTTGTTTGGGAGAGGCACCTTAAGAAGCCCCAGGGAAGAGGCTCTACTTAGCAATAGGCTATGAATGCAGGTGTATATCAGAGCATGGTTGGTCAGGGGTCCTGAGTTCTTGACAGTCACTCCCTTACCAGACTATAATACATTTAAAGTACACCAGTTCTGGTACAGGAAAGGACGTTTTCTCTCATGAGATCTACAAGGTTTTTGTGATTGCACTGGTTGGGCTTGGAAAAAAAAAAAAAAAAAATCACGCATATGATTTTGGCCTGGAGCCAAACTCTATTACGTGCAAGCCACTATACCAAGTGCTGAAGATGTGAATTAGACATTTTGTCCTTGTGGAGCTTACACTCTATAGAGGAAAAGATATTAACAAAATAAGTGCAAAGACAGAAAAAAATAGGATTGAGTAATGAAGGCTGAATGAAGATAGTGATGAGGAACTTTAGTGAAAGGTATCTTCCTTCCTTCCCAAAGCAGCAGCTCTGAGTTAAAGGATGAGAAAGCAGTTATAATGAGAACACTTATGTGTACCAGATAAAAGCAAACACAAGATGCCAAAGAATGCAATGATCACAAGGAAAAAGAAGGAGCTGGCATATTTTAGGAAATGTCAGAAGTCGATATGATTGAAGATGGCCTGTCATTAACCACAGAATAACAGGAGATAAGTTGGAGAGAGGGTCAGGAACCAGGTCATGCAGAGGAATGGGAAATCAAAGGAGTAACATAAAACAAAGAAGTGACATAATTCAATTTGCACTTTGAAAATATCACTCTGGCTATCATGTACTGAATGGATAGGAGATGGACTAGACATAAAAGCTAAGAGACCAGAGATACTGATTAATGGATTAGTAGAGGTTATCAGAGCAGCAGATTTTTTTTTCTTTTTTCTCTATATTTCCAAGTGATCTCCCACAACAGATATGTATTGTAGTTATAATCTAAAATAGGGATATCTTATATTCCTAGAAATAATTTTTAAAAATATGTCCATGCCAGGTATATTAGAAGGAAAGCTATTGAAGAACTGAGTCAATCAAGTAAGGAGGTCATTACCTTATAGGTACCTCCCTCTCTTGAAAACATTCCTTTTTAATATATGATGCAAATATAACTTACATAAAAATCTTCTAAAATAAAAAGTCCCTCCTGTTCAAATTTAGATGTTTTTAACAGTTTGCTGTTTATCCCTCCAGATATTTTCTATGTTCAAACTATACATTTTGAAAATATGTATTTTTTTAAAGTCTGAAAGATTCAAATTTCAAAACTGTGCATTAAATAATAATTTGCTATCCCAAATTATAAGAGCATCTTAGAATATTTTTCATCTTCAAGAAAAGCAATAACCTTTAATAGTTTAAGGTAGTTCATGGTTTCAAAATGGTATCACATTACATTTCTTTCAATGATGACATATCTGTGCAACCTGGATTTTCAGAAGCTGTATTTTCAGTGGTTTTTTGGCCTTATGTCTAATGGATGAGGCCATTAGTTTATTCTTGGGGTGTAGAAGCACAATGAAAATAATTACTGAGACACTAAGGGCTCTGAACCAAGAAAATTTAGAAAGCTCTGGAGTAAAATCTTCACAGAATGTATTTTCACACAACATATTTGACTCAACTCAATTGTCCCCTGCTTCTGGCCCCTCTATCTCCCCCACATTCCTCATTTCTGGTCTCTAATTCATCCAACTGCTGCTACTCAAGTGATCACACAAAACCCACACCCTTCTCACCACCAATGGTCCCTCCACATTCTACATGCCAGATACAGATTGCTACCTGAAATCGCAAGAATGTTCTCTATATATTTCTAGTCCTACCTGTATAAAAACTGTTTGATATGCATGTGTGCATTTGTGCATAGGTATGTGTGTGTGTGCAGTATACAATATTAATATATACATAGGTATCAACATGTCCAGATGATAATATAAAGAAAAAAGCATTATGTGTATGATTTTTGTGAATTCAATTAATATTAAAGGAAATGTTTTTGGCAAATTACTTTTGGATAATGTTCACATATGTATAGGCCATACACACATACACAATAAGGATATACATAATAATACTAATAGTAATTATCTCTGAGAGGTATCATCCTGCCAACATTTCAATACCTATTTCCTCCATAAAAATTTTCCCAAAGCTTTCTCCCCTCCAATACCATCATGCCACTTTGCTTGGACCACTATTATATTAAGCAGCCTGCTCTATCTAGATCAATTACTTATATATAACCCTTTCTCTTCCAATACATAATGAATACCTAGACACATAATCCTTTTGTTTCTTCCCACAGTGTCTATCTGTTTAAGCATAATATTCACTCAACAGAACAGGTGCTGAGTCAGTATACCTACCAATAAGATATCAGAAAGCACCACATCTAACAGAAAGGGTCATTTAATTAATTTTCTACAAACCTTTTGATTGAAGAATTGTCGGAGAATGTTGCAAAAAGTCTCCAAATTTCTGCAGTGTGCCTTCTTTTTTCTTAGTGGTCAAGTTTACACTAATTACAGGTGCATGACTCCGCAAAGAATATGTCTTCTTAGATGATGGATGTGTGGAAACCTAATAAACAAACATTTTTGTTATTGTTGATAAGAAATGTTAGAAAGAAACAATTATGGCCAGTTAAATTAGAGACCAGTGATAAGTTATGAATTCTTGGATAAGAAACTTAGGATTAAGAATACTGGAGGAGCAATGAAAGAGCCAGAGAACAGAAAAATGAGTTTGACAGTTTGAGAGTTGAGTCAGAAGTGATGCATTGAAGTACCGCCAGCTAATGGCCAAATGCTAAAGGTTATATTCCAAGCTGATTAGATGTATAGAAAATGGAAGATAAATGAGTTATAATTGGACACATTGGATCTCTGGATAATTACTAATCAGAACTTGACATCTTAATCTCCAGCTTTTATATTTTATAAATGCAAATGATGGAAATGGTCAATTTTGTGCAAATTAAAAGACAAACCTTTTGTTCCTTTTTGACCGAAGAATTTCTATGCTCTGAAGTAGGGAACTTAGAATTAGTTCTAGGTGTAGAATTCTTCTTATTTTCAGATTTCACCAAGTCCTAAAAATAATATATTTCAGCACCGATTAATTTCTTGACAGTATTTTATCTAGACTCCCAAAAAAAAAAAAAAAAAAAAAAAATCTGTAAAACGCCGTATTATCACTTAAAACTGTGGTTCTTATCTGGGGTCAGTTTTGACCACCAGGGGACACTTGCTATGTATGAAGATATTTTTGGTTGTCTTTGCAGGGAGGAAGAGGATAATGGCAACTAGTGGGCAGAGGTCAAGAATACTGCTAAACATCCCTGCAATTTGAAGGTCATTCCCACAACAAAGAAGTATGCAGTCCAAAATGTCAAATGTGCTAAGGTTGACACACTCTGACTGCAGATATGAGTTTTTCATATATATCATAAATAATGAATTACCCAAGCCAAATTATAAACCTGGAAGAGATAACAAGTTTCATTTTAATCTGACTTTTTAAATAAAGCACAGCCAAGTTATACCTAGTTTTCCCCATTCCCAAATCATACAAGCATCTATGTTTAAGACCTCTCACTGAAATCTGTCAACATCAAAAACAAACAAACTTCACACAGGTAAAATATGGAAACTAAAAACTATTATAATCTTTCTTCTTTACTAAATAGGCATGGAATCCTCCCCTATGTTTCCCCACATAACCACACAGGACAAAGTCCTTTCACAGGTCTAGTAATTGAATTTAACTGTTGTACATCCTAGTTGTACCAAAGAATATAAGTAGGAGGGTGGGAGGTAGAGAGAAGCAGAGAAAAAATCATGTCTGAGCATTAGAATCCAAGTTACAAAGTAGAAGGCATAAGAGTCATAAGAAGCTGTCTTCATGAAAGGAGAAAGACAAAAAATCATGGGAGGCAAATAAAGACTAAAGGGCTAGGCCATCACATTCACAGTATTGAGTAAAAAGCTCTCTGCAGTCTTGACTGGATTAGAAAATTGCATTGTATAAATGATTTTTCACAAAGACCCATATACATATTACATACACATATTAAACATATATACATACATATACACACTATATCAGTGAAGCTACAGCAGCATCAGTTCAAAAATTTAAGTTTCTACATGATATATCTAATACAATCTGCAAATCTTTTCTGAAACTCGTGTAAAGATATACACCAACAATAAAATGAACAGACTTATATTTTAACCCTCAAATACTACACTATATTTTTCCTTTTCCCTTGGCGTAAAAAACTGCATCCAAGAAAAATCAACTTAACACAGATTAAAATGATACTCAAACACTAAAGGTATTACATGTGTATCAGGACTACACTTAATAATATAAACTTGGCAAATTTATTATCTAACAGAGGGCTTCAGTAATATGGCTAATACTACCTGCTCTTTCACCAGCTTGAAAATATACTACTCTTTAATGGAGTAAACAAAGCTAGCAAAAAGTAATGTTGCTAGAGTTTATAATTACTTAAATGTAAAACAAATTACTTCAAAAGAAAATGTTACCCTTTTTTATATATCTACCAAACAGAGCAAAAGCTAAGCATTTTAAATTCATTAATACATTATTTTAAAATGGAGGAAACTGAGGATGAGAAAGCTTATGTGACTCACCAGATCTACACGATTAAGATGTAATTAAAGGTTTAACAGCCCTACCATTCAGAAGCTGCAGTAAGAAAAAGTAAATAGTTTAGTCTAGCACTACATGGAGGCCCAACTTTAATACCAGTTGATGGAAAAAGAATTTCTCTTCCAAAACTTCCTAGGACCAGGTAGATCTAAGGTTTTAGTTAAATGACAAAGACTATATACTCAAGCACGTTTAGTTTCTCTAATTTCATTATCTTTTTTTCCTTCCTCTGGATGGAAAGTGATAAGTTTGAAGGAGATTAGTATATGGAAAATGACCTCCAGTAAAATCTACCATCTTGTGACCTATTACAGTTTAAATGAAACAAGGAGCAAGTTTTGTATTTTAATACTCACAGTCTTTTGTCTAAGAACTATTATGCCACAGTATTATTCTTAAAGGGTATAAAATATGCCTTAAAATTATGATTTTGATCTCCATACAAACAGAAAGGTAGCGTAGCAGAGCTTAACTATATATTAAAACATAGCTTAATAATAATATTTACTGTTAAATTTACTCATCGATTAAATATTTACCTCCTCCATTTCATTACTCTTCCTCTTCCGGGCCTTGGAAATCTTAACTGTCACTGATGTGGTACAACCAGGGTGTTTTACTTCCATTTTGTTTGGCTGTAAAGGTGTAAACTGAATCTCTAACTCAGGTTTTGGAAATCGAGTACTCTGTTCATTTTCTGTTGACACTTCACAAGAGTCAAGAACTACAGATCCATCCTATAATAAAATTAAAAATGAAAAAATAATTTGTATAGAATAAGAATTTACAACCACAAAATTCTCTCATGCCTATTAAAGACAACAAATTAGGAAAAATAAAAACTATGCTGGGACACAGAAAGGACAGCAAGACTGAGTTATCATCAACATTCTACTAGGTTTACACATGGTATGTTAAAATTGGAAGAGAGCTTGGGAGTTTAGCTCAGTGGTAAAACACATGCTTAGCATGCATGAGGCCCTGGGTTCAATTCCTATAATCAATAAAAATTAGGTGAAACTTAGAAATCAAACTTAGAAATCAGCATTCTCCAAACTTGTATGATCATGATAATTACCTAGATAGAGACCTTATTAAAGATTATAGGACCTTACCACAAACCTACTTAGTCAAAAATCTCTGAGAGAAGAGTTTGGAATATTTAACACCCAATAATCACAGGCTTAAAGCTGGCTACAAATTCTTTGCTACTCTTCTCATTGAGAAAGGAATTTCTCATTCTCCTCTTATATCTGGACTGTCCTTATGCTCTCTGTGGCAAATAAGATGGGATAGAAATAACATACAGTTGTCTAAAGTTCAATGATAAAAAGCATTCTAACCTCCATACCATCCTCTTGGATCACTAACTTCCAAGTCATTTTCCCCTCCTCAAAATTCATCCTAGAATACAGCCACTGTGTTGTGAAAAGCTCAGGGCATGGGCAGAGGCCACCGATAAGTTCAGAACCAGAATCAACTGCCAGCTATGCAAATGAATCATGTTCGGGCTTTCAGTCTAGCTGAACGTGCTGATTTCATGAAGGCAGGAAAAGTACATAAAAGAGCATGACAATATGATTCACCCAAAACTATGAAATATATAATAACTGCGGGAATAATTAATAGGAAATTGGAACCAGGAGGTTTAGGATAACTCATATAAATATATGGAGAAAGAAAGGTTCTGTTACATGTGATTGCTCATGTAATCAAGAATTAAACCTTATTTCTGGATCAGATTTAAATTTTTCCACAAACTTTTTGATTTGTATTAGTCCCTAAGATCAATACTAATTATCTGAAACTACCAAGAACTATCAAGGAAAGGAATGGATCATGTTATTTTCCCAGATTAAAATAAAATGCCTTTCTTTTCCCATTTGCTTAGAAAGCCTCTACTCACCATTAAGGTCTCTAACCTACTTCCACAATCCCCCAGGCAAATACACTGCATCTTCTGCAGAGTTATTTCCAGCGTTCACTTCATGTTTCTATCACAATACTTAGCCTATTATGTTTGTAGCCTCATGGCTTAGTACATTTCCAAACTCTGAATGCTCTGAATAAATTTGTTTAAAAATAAACTTAAAAAGTAATCTTACCTTCAAAAACAAAATGACAAGAAATTTTTATCTATTTCCTGTCCAATCTGAGAATATCTGTATTATCCAGTTATTTGCCGAAGACTCAACCAATTCACATTATAGGAAAGTCAATGTGCATTATTAATGGCTGGTGACAAAGTTATTATGTGGACGCAATTCCCAAAAACATATTATTTAATACAATGCTTACTAAAGGAACCTCTTATGAGAGCAAATAATGACCCCTATTTTATCAGTTGTGGAATTTTCTATTTCTGATCATTGAGTTTGTGTGTATTAAGAGATCTGTTTTTAAGGAGATTAGCACCATCTGGAGATTTAATCTACCAAAAGAGAAGCCTCCAGTTTTCCTTCACACAGCCCCACACACATGTAGGTAATTATGAAGCAAGGCACCTACAAGTATTGATTACATTACACTTGGAAGTATTATGAGATGACTAATGGTAGAGAAAGAGAACAAAAAGCAAAGAACTGTGTTACTGAATACTCACCTCTACTGCATTCCTGGAAATTTCAAAACTTGTTGACTGAGGTTCAGTTTCAACTCTGTCAGTATCCACTGAGGTAGTATGTCTGGGTTTGATATCCATGCTTTGTTTTTCCTAAAATAAGGAAATATTAAATAAGTCATTATATTCCATGTATGTATTATAGGTCAATTACATTCTACTATCATGTATAACTAAAAAGAACAAATTAAAACTTTTTTTGAAAAAGAAGTAATTTTAACCTGAAAATACATAAAACTGCTCACATAAAGAATACAAAATCTGAAAGACATGGCACATGCCTTTAATCCCAGCTTCTCTTGGGAGATCAAGGCTGGAGGATCCTAAGTTCTAGATCAGCCTGGGCAACTTAATCTAGATCAGACTCTGTCTCATAAAAAATAAAAAGTATTGGGGATATAGCTCAGTGGTAGAGCACTTGTTTAGAATGCAGGAGGACCTGGATTTAATTCCCAGCCAAAAAATAATAATCTCCCCCAAGAAATAGGAATATATATAAAATTAAGATTTGCATGGACCAAACAGTGAAAAATATTAAAGATTTCAATGACCACCTAACCCTCCTTCCACCTCTTTCAACCTCAGAGATTCAGGAGAGGCTCAGCAATACTTTAGCCTCATGTGAATCTAGTCTAAGGAAAATTCGTAAGATGACTTTCGCCGTCCAAAATGTTTCCTGTACACTCTCTCATTTTACTTTCATGGCAACTTTCTAGTTAGGTATAACAAGAATCATTATTCCTACTTTCCATATGAAGAAACAAAGACCTAGCTAGACATGTTAAATGACATGACCAAGGCCTGTACTAAACTGTATTTTAAACACCTCAATTACTTTTGATAACACAATTTTGAAAAACTAGTCTTTTGTGGAATGTGATCACTCAGGTAGAGTTTAGGAATAGAACCTATATTATGGGAAAATGAAATGGAAAGTGCTCAATAAGAAAAGATTTAGCTATCATTATGGCTTTCAGGCCTTAAGGTCAAAGTGATAACCTAAAGTCATAATAATTAAGGTCTTCAGGCCATAGCGATACCTACATCTTTTCTTGCAGCACACTTCTCATCCTATATTCCCATAAAGTAGGTTCACTTCCTAAACCCTATTTAAGTGATCTATAAAGAAATATCAAATAACATTTTTAAACTTGGTAAGTTCCAATGTATATGGTCTTATCACAGTCATCAAAGTTTTTAAAAAAATCAAATACACCTTTTATGTCATCTATCCACTACTGCCAAATAATAAAAACACTCTGTAATTCCTAGAGGGGAAAGCAACCAGCATGTATTAGTGTCCAAATTTTATCAGGAAATGTGATAAAATTTTATAATGCTCTCAATTAATTTCATAACTCTATCAGTTTATAACATTGTTATAAACTGTTTTAGATAAGGTTTAGAAATGTTAAATAGTGTTCCCCAAAGGTACCAGAACAATAGTAACAGCAGTGATACCTAACAGTTTTTGACTTTCAAGTCTGTGTCATTTATACGATACTACCACTTTTTAGAGGGATAGTATTTCTCTCAGAATCATTTCTTTTGATATCTCTTTCTTTTCTCTCTCTCTCAAACACACACACACATTTTTCCCTTATTGCTTAAGGCTTTAGAGAAGTAAGTGCAAATTATTTATTCCAGAAAGACTAGCTTCAGATGTACCCTGATTCCACTTAATGGCACATAGCACTGCAAAACAATTATCAGAGTTCTTACCACAGTGGAAGCCAGCGCCTGCTAGTTGCTTTCCCCATTATGAAAGGCAATCCTCTTCATTTCAGGATTCCCAGCCCCAAATATATTAATACAAGAGTAACTGCTTGAACAACTCATGATGTGCTACACTATTGTGCTTACTTTCAAAATAATTTGTATCATGGATGGCCCAAGTACTCATGGTAAATCATACTTCCATAATTTAAAGATAAGTTAGTAACAAAATCATAAATTATTGATTTTCTAATTATTCTACATGGGAATATTAACAAAACTTTAGAGAAAGTGCTACATCTCAGGCCTTGACAAATTAATCATAATGATAAACTCTCAAAACTCAAAATTCATGACAAATATCCAGATTTTTCAAACTCTGATTTTTCTCGGGTCTACTGCAATAATTTAATTGAGAGTGAATCAATTAATTTTAAATTTTTTCTACATTCAAAAAAGGCATAGAAATAACAAGATTCTAAACCCCATCAATATATACAACTATCATGCACCAATAAAACATGTAGAGGAAAAAAAAAAAAGAAAGAACAAGATTCTACTGACTATTTCAGACACTACTGATGTGATCTTTTTTAACTGTTCAATTTCATTATCTTTCTGTATGTTACTGGAGATCAGAGCTTTCAACTGTATTTCTAAAGCTGCAACCAGTTGATCCCGTTCTTCTCTCCACTTTTGAAGGTCACTATTTTTCTCTGCCAGCTGTGCTGTCAGTATCTCCTACACAATAAATAGAGAAAATACTGAACTAAACCACATGATGAATCTAAGAATGTTTAGAAACTTCTAGAATTTTTAGTATAAGTAACAATATGAATACAATGACAAACAAGATAGATAACAAAATATGTACTCAAGTGTAGATAAAACATTTACCCAGAAAATAAAATGCACGGTACTATTATATACATTTAATGTCCATGTTATAATTATCCCTATTCCATCCTCATTCAAAGAAACTGGTTTATTGGACATTTCTTTCAATATACAATTGTAGCTATGGCCTTTAATCTAATACCAGTATTTCCATCAATATTTGGGAAATGAGAGGATAAAATTATAGTAAAACAAATGACAAACCCAACAGCAATAAACGATAGAAAAGTGAAAATTTTAAAATGCTTCATTTACACTGGGTTCAAAAATTGTGAAATACTTATTAGTAAATTAAGGAAATATGTAAAAAACCTCAACTGAAAAACTATAAAACATTGCTAAAAGAGATTAAAGAACCTCTAAATAAGTGGAGAGTAAATCTGTGTTTAAGGATCAAAACACTAAATATTGTTAAGATGTCATTTCTCTCCCCAAATAAGTCCGAAGAGTCAAGGTAATTTCAATCAAAACCCAGTTGGATGGACATGTGTGAAGAATTAAAAGAGCTGATTCTAAAAGTTAAATGAAAATACAATGATCTAGAATAGTCAAAATTACTTTGAAAAGGAAGAAGAGGAGGAAGCAATCAACTATCATTTCAAGACTACTACCAAAAAAAAACCAGTGTGACAATGACATAAGAATAGACAGAAATCAGTGAAACAGAAGAAAGGGTCCACAAATATGATCAGTTGACACTTTACTGAAATGTCACAGAAATTCAACACTGAAATAACGGTCTTTTAACACATGGTACAGAAAGACTTGAATAATTAAATAAAATTTAACCAACTCTAATCTTCTACCACATACAAAAATTAATCCTTGGACAAAAGATTTATGACAAGCTGGGCACGGTGGCACATTCCTATAATCCCAATGGCTCGGGAGGCTGAGGCAGGAGGATCAGGAGTTCAAAGCCAGCCTCAGCAACTTAGCGAGGTGCTAAGCAACATAGTGAAACCCTGTCCCTAAATAAAATACAAAATAGGGTAGGACATGTGGCTCAGTGGTTGAATGCCTCCGAGTTCAATCCTCAGTACCAAAAAAAAAAGAAAGAAAAAAGATTTATGACCAAAGTAGAAGAGCAGTGGCAAACAGTTGTTCAATACTACCAGGTCACTTGGTAACCCACATTAAAATGAGATGACTCCTATCTCACACACAAAAAACAAGTCTGTCTAAGATCTAAATATGACAGGTAAAAAGATAAAGCCTCAAAACTTTCAAGAAATGATAAAAGAGAACACCTTCGTGTCCTTGAAGTTCATGAAGAGAAGATTAGGGAAATTAGCTACAATGAATTCTAGAACTTCTATTGATAAAAAGGCAATAAGAGAGTGAAAAAGCAAACAGGATACTAAAAGAAGGCCCTTGCATAACATTGGATAGGCTCCTATCCAGAAAAATATAAAGAACTCCTACAGGGGCTGGGGATGTAACTCAGTGGTAGAGTGCTGGCTTAGCATGTATGAGGCACTGGGTTCAATCCTCAGCACCACATAAAAATAAATAAATTAAATAAGGTATTGTGTCCATCTATAACTAAAAAATATTGAAGAAAAAAAAAAAGAATTCCTACAAATCAACAAGGAAAAACTAGACAATCCAACAGAAAGCCAGGCAAGGGGACTTGTATAAGCAAAGTCAATAAATAAATGAAATAATTTCAACTTTACTACTAATCAGGGAAAAGCATATTAAAAGCATAAAAAAAAAATGACAGTATTTTGTGTTGGTGGGAATATATAGCTACTGCAATACTAGTTTGGAGTACAAATGGGTACAACTATTTTGAAAATCAGGCCAGAAATCCACTAGTTTCACATATATACATACATTCTATCATCCAGCAATTCTATTTTATATACATATGCAACAGAAATACATGCACATGTGCACCAAAATACTCATAATGCTGAAATCAGAAAATACCACAAATATCTTCAACATTAAAACAAACAAATGGTGGTTTATTTCACACACTGAAATAATCAGCAGTGAAAATGGACTATCTTCAGTTGCATGTAACATGGATGATTCACTCAAATGTCATTCTGAATGAAAAACAATCAGGCACAAAATGTATTCATATCTGCCCATTTATAAAAAATTCAAAATTAACACAACTGAAGTACAGCATTAAAAGACAGAATAGTTATTCTCACTGCAAAGAGGCAGAAGACAGAGCCTCTGAGATGCTGGCAATATTCTATTTCTTGAAATGGGTATTAGTTAAAAGCGTGCTGGCTTTACAATAATTCACTGAACTAAATGCATTTTTTTTTTTAACTTTCTGTCTTATATGTTACAATCAAAAAGGTTTAAAAATCAAAAATGTACTCCTTAACTGTAAAAGGCACATACACAACTTAAGTATGGTTATAAAGAAAATGGGAGAAATAAGCAAACTGGCTTTCCCTAGGATCAAAAAACCAATGAGCAGTGGCGGGTTTACAGTTCCCAGCTTCAGGAGACTGAGGCAGAACTGCTTAAATTCAAGAGACTGAGGCCAGCCCAAGCAACATAATGAGACACTGCCTCAAAAAACAAAAAGGAAAAATTCAAAATGGGTTTTCCTGCGTATATTATTGCCCAAGGGACCATTTACTAGGAAAAGTAGGCTTTAATAGTCTATAGTTTTGATTTTACTTCTTGTCTCTTATTAATGACCAGCAAGTTTCACTGAGCTATATAGGACAGCAACAAAGAATCAGAAGCAACCTTGGTAGCATCAGAATTCTGTTCAACCCAATACTTCTTTGATATAGTTTGGATCTAAAATGTCTCTCAAAGTCCCATGTGTTGAAAGTGTGGTCTCCAGATTCACTGTTGGGAAGTGGGGAACCTTCAAGTGGGGGAGCCCAGTGGGAGATTATAGGTCATTATTGATAAGCCCTTGAAGAGTATTGTGGGACCATGGTCTCTTCCTCTTCCTTTTGCTTCCCCACCATTAGGTGAAAGGTTTTGCTCTGTCACATATTCCCACTGTGATGTTGCATCACAGACCCAAAGCAATGAGCCAACAGATCATGGATTGAAATCTCTAAACTATGAGCAGAAAATAAACCTGTTCTCTTTATAAGCCGATTATCTTAAGTATTGTTACAGTACAGGAAGCTGCCCAACAGATTCCTAGAGGTACTTCCAAACACATGGATTTGGTACCTGAAATGCAATATATGACCATCTCAGAGATACAGTAATGATCAGTAATACTCTCATGGGATTTCTCATATGACAAAAATAAAGAAAAAAGTTGATACTCTACTGAAATGAGACAATTAAATATAATGTAGTATTCTGGATTAGATCCTGAACCCAAAAAGACAGCAGTCAGAAAAACAGTAAATTTCAAATACAGTCTAAAGTTCAGCTAACAGTATTATAAATACAAATTTGTTGGTTTTGATGATTGTATTGTAATGTAAGATACCAACACCAAAAATTCTTTTTACTAGTTTGTTAACTTTTCTGTAAACAGTAATTTCAAAATAAAAATGTAATGTTTTATTAATAGGATCAAATGAAGTTTATTTTCACCAAACAACACAAAAGCAGAAAACTTCAGAAGAGACCCTGTGCTTGCAGAAAGGACAGATACTTCAAGTGCTTTCTGAGATATGGCTTCTGCTTTTTGAAGACTACATATGGTACACAATTAAATGTAGTCTGTCCACAAATCTACCATTGAGAGCTTGAGGGATGCTGATGCACTTTTGCTCTGCCTTTCTATCTATGTTTGGCAGCCCAGGGACAGAGCCAGTGTACTACTTTGTGTTCCCTTTCCACTTCAGCCCTGGATCAAATCAAAAGCCCTAAAGACCTACAAAAGCAACAAAATCTCCTCAGCATCTTACATAATGAGGGAAAAAGTGACCATTGATTTTTCTGCAGGACCAAGTGATCTTAGGATCAATGACGACTCTTCTTTTTTCTGACTATGTGTCAAATAGACTAAGTGTCAATTAAAACAGGAAAAGAAAAAAGCAGGCTAAGATGGAATCATACAAGCCAGTGAAAAACTAAACATCATTTCTACCTATGTAGTTTTCTAGAAACTATTTAGTTGACTTTTTCCAAAGCTCTGATAAAACTGGGTTCTGAAGTAACGTCCTAGAATCTGCAGTTTAAAATGTGCAAATTTTAAAATATTATAGGGAAAAACTGCAGCAGTCCAAAAGGAAGAGATTTTTAAGTTCAGTACCTACACATTGACAGACAATTTCCAAACTTGCTAAATGAACTGAGAACAGTTAGAACAACATGAGTGAACCAGTCACAGTGGTATAAGCCTGTAATTCCAACAACTAAGGAGCCTGAAGAATCCCTAGTTTGAGACCAGCTTGGGCAACTTAGTAAGACACTGTATCAAAATAAAGAATAAAATGGGTTAGGAATGTATCTCAGTGGTAGAGAACCTCTGGGTTCAACAACCAGTACCAAAGAGGGGGTTCAGGGAGGAACATAAATGAATGTCAAGATAAACAGAAAAGTTATCTTAAAAAATCTGCCTTAAGAAAAAAAGTTAACCATGGAGCGACTAGTAACCCCAGTAATAAATGTAACAAAGCAAATCAAAGAAAGCTGATGAAACATAACAAAGATATAATGGTTACCAACCACTTCATTTTGTTGCTTTAAACAACGCTCCCTATCTTCAGCATATTTTTTCATGTCTTTGTTTCGTAGATTCTCAGCCTCTTTGGCTTGAGCAATAAGCATCATTTTTTCTTCTAACCATTTCTTTCTATCATCTTTATATTTCTTCTCAGATTCCTGTAAGTATAAATGGTACAAGTTACTATCACATGCCTGAGTTGTCAGTAAATATGATTTTATAACATTTTCATGCAACCTATCACTTTGTACCTTCTTAAAAAATACAAAAGTTTTTTTTTAATTTAATAAGATTAGAATTATTATAGATTATTAAAAAATTACCTTTTTTTCCTTTATAAACTTTACTTTTCTATAAAGTCCACTTACGAATTTTATCAGTGAGTTTAATAAGAAATAATATAAATTTCTGAAAGAGTTACAGTGACTCAAGTCTTCTTGAATTCCAAGGGCAAAGGGGGCTTGGTTTGTGGTAGTCACTTCTAAAGGCACAATTTTGAAAATAAAATATTACTGGTATAGGATGCCAAATAAAGAATATTTTGTAGTAACAGGATGTTTATTAAAGGAACATTCAGAACAGCTGAACAGAAATTACAGATTAATAATTCTCCAACAGGGTTCAACAGAGTCTCTGGGTTCACAGGCATCTAAATTTTTACATTCAAATTCAAAGTAAACTCCACTTGAAACAAAAATAATATCACTTTAAAAGCATCTAAAACCATGGTACCGGAAGAACTATGGCAGTCCATTCCACAATTAGAAAGTTTATAAACTAAGATATAGGATTACATCCCAGAATAATGCAAAATACACCAACACTTCTCAACATAAATATCTTAATATGGTAGATGTACTATTTTTTATAATGTCATAGACACTTTATTAAATTCCTGGAAAAAAACTGTCCCTTCATGTTGTTTTCTACATACAGCATGTTAAAGCTGAAAAAGCAAAATATACGTAAGTACAAAATAGAATATCCACTATATAGTATGATATCATATGTATTCCAGTGTTCAGATATATGACTCTATTCTGATTAAATAATTAAACTTTGAAAAGATTAGTAGTAATCAAAATAATGATGATCATCTTCTCCATAGTGGTATTACTGGCTGAGTAAGAAATTTAAAAAGTAGAAAAATAGAAACAAAAATATTAGAAATGAAGACTTGGAAATTAAATGCATAAAATATGAAATGGAGGATCTAATAGCTGCATTTTAAATGACACTTAATGGTTTGTATCCTGGGAAATTTTCTTCCATGTCATTTCAACATGAACTGAAAATTATAGATAAACATTTCCCAAGTATTACTTCACATATATCTAGGTTAATTACAAAATATAAAATACTGAATCCTTCTCTTATTAGAAATAGAAATGAAGAGACAGAAATCATACCTGTAACTCATCTTGAAGCTTACTGAGCTTTCTACTAAGTATGTCTGGGTTATCCTCAAATTGTTTATTTGACTTTTTATTACTTGTGGTTTCCAGGTCTTTGCATTTTTCTTTCCATTTTTCCAATTCTGATTTGAAGACACAAAATTATTTTTAAAAACATACAAAAGATATACCACTTAGAGATAATATGTGGTATGGGATATAGACAAAAACCAGCAGAGTCCCAAAATATACACCAATATGAAATTGAGACTATTTTTATGGTTTTATTGGTATATTATAGTTACACATAACAGTTGGATACATTGTGACATTCAAACATATACACAATACAGTTGAATCAACCTCATTTGCCAGTACCTCGGCTTTTCTTCCCCCTGGTCCCATTCCTCTACTCTACTGAGGAACTGAGACTATTTCTAATGACTGAACTTTTAAGAGTTCTTTCCCAACTCTTAGTGAAAAGAAACTAGGGACCTCTCAGGAATTAAATGACTCATGTTCAGAATACATAGTATAAATTCATTTTACCTTTAATTCTATAAGATGTTTTATGTATTTCTCAAAAAAAACAAAAAGCTATGCCAGGGCTGTGAAAGTGACTATGAAACTACAAAGTGGAATGTACTCATTATCATTGTCACTTCATCCACCAATATGTTGTTTTAGGGTTTACAAAGTGCTCTTATATTAATCATCTTCTCTAATAATAATAATAATTGTATACATGGCATATATCAGCAGCAGCAGCATTTTACAAGAGGACAAATAGACTCAATCAGCTCAAGTATCTTGCCAAGGTCATATACAAAATGGCATGGGTAGTTTCCTCATTCTAAATTTCCTGAGGTCTGAGGTGTAGCTCAGTGGTAGAATGTATGCACAAGGCCCTGAATTTTATCCCTTGCACCACAAAATACATAAAAACAAAATAAATAAATTTCTTGTTTTTTCTGTAAGAAAAAATGTGTTAGTAAGTGTTATTTTTTTTTACATACTTATTCTGAAAGCATAAATACTCTTGAGTATTTATGAGATAAACACATACAATAACGCTAAAGGCCTTGACAGGTATGAAATTCAGTTAAAAGTTTATTCTTAATATCTAAGGATATTACAAGTTACTTGCAACTTAAAACTCCTAAATGATTACAGAGGGTCATTATTCCTTCTTTACTACATGCGAATTTTACTTAAATAAAATGATTTTCATCAAAGTGGAAATGATGAGCAATAGGGCAAAGAACATACCATTTTCCATCATGAATTATTATAAATTCCACAGTACTTTAAAAAGGGAAGAAATCTAAGAAAATAAACTGAAAGACTGTTTTGAGATATGAAAACAATACTGTTTTACCTGTGGCCAGCCATTCAACTTCCTTTAATTTAGCCTCAAGCACTTGATCTTGTTCGACCTGAGTCTGTTCTTGTTCTTCTAGTGTCATTCTCATGTCTTCAATCATTTTCTCTTTAACATTTAGATCTAAATATTTAAGAAAAATGTTACAAATTAATAACATTTTCTAAATTAAAATACTTTTATCAACTATAATAGAATAAAAATTCTATATAGTCAGACACTTTTTCTTGTTCACAGCAGTATCCTCTGCCTAGAATGCTACAGGCATCTGGGATGCATTAAATATATACCTGATTTACAGACCAACGCTTGAATGACTGCAAAATAAATGAACAGAAAAGGAATCTTTTCAGATAAAATTAGCAATTTTCAATATAAAAATATAACTATTAATAAACACAAATCATAAGAATTTAGGGAATATTTTTACTTGGCAAGATACTAATTTTTAGCAGAAATATTCTCAAGCCAAAATTAAAATCTTTACCTTCTAAAGTTAAAAAAGGCTCAATCCCAATTAGGCTTATTTTTTTAAATTTCAAGTAGTTACTTTTTCTAGAAAATTCAAAATTAAATAGTATGTCTAGTATTTTTAAAACCAGTTTCTCAGGAATGAAAGTGCTACTAGCCTTACCAAAATTGTTTCTGGACCTTGAAAAACTATTACAGTAATGACTTGTAAAGAATTCTGTTTTAGCCTGGAGTGGTGGTGTATTCCTGAAATCCCAGCAGTGGGAGGCTGAGATAGGAGGATTACAAGTTTTTAGCCAGCCTCAGCAACAGTGAGGTACTAAGCAACTCAGTGAGACCCTGTCTCTAAATAAAATACAAAATGGGGCTGGGGATGTGGCTCAGTGGTTGAGTGCTCCTCAGTTCAATCCCCAGTTCCACCACCACCACCCCCAAAAAAAAAAAAAAACTTCTATTTTAAGTCACTGGCTTACAGTGGTCCATGCCTGTAATCCTAGCAGCTTGGAAGGATGAGGCAGAAGGATCACAAGTTTAAAGCCAGCCTCTACAGCTTAATAAGGCACTGTCTCAAACTAAAAAATAAAAAGGGATAGGGATGTGGCTCGGTGGTTAAGTGCCCTGTGTTCAATCCCAGTATCAAAAACAAAAACAAAAAAATCTATTTTAACCCTGTCTGCAAGAAACAGATAAAGAAGAAAGATCAGTTCACTGCCTGTAGTGATGACACGGTAGCAGGGCTCCTTTCAAAGAACTAGTGCTGATGTCAGAGGTGGTAAAGCTAGAAATGCAAAATTCAATCTCAGGTTGCTTTCAGTGATATAAGCCCAAGGAATGGCTCCCTCAAAGTGCACATAAAGCAAACTTAAAACAATAAGAAAATTATGTAAGTAATTTTCGGTATTTCTGTCCATTTATATGTAAGTTGCAAGAAATGTCAGTAAACTCTTCCTGAGACCTCATTTTTCTTTCAAAAAGCACAATGTAAAAGTGAAAAACCTCTACAGTGAAAACTACAGAGCACTAAAGAAGGAAATTGAAGAAGACCTTAGAAGATGGAAAGATCTCCCATATTCTTGGATAGGCAGAATTAATATTGTCAAAATGGCCAAACTACCAAAAGTGCTATACAGATTTAAAGCAATTCCTATTAAAAGTCCAATGATGTTTTGCATAGAAAGAGAAAAAGTAGTCATGAAATTCATTTAGAAAATAAGAGGCCCAGAAGAGCCAAACCAATCCTCAGCAAGAAAAGTGAAGCAGGAGGCATCACAACAACAGACCTAAAATTATACTACAAAGCTATAGTAACAAATACAGCATCGTATTGGCATCAAAACAGACATGAAGACCAATGGAATGGAACAGAATACACAGACAAACCCACATGCATATAGTTAGCTCATACTAGACTAAGGCACCATACACATACATTGGAAAAAAAGATAGCCTCTTCAACAAATAGTGCTGGGAAAACTGGAAATCCCATTTCACTGAGATTAAAATTTAACCCCTATCTCTCACCCTGCACAAAACACAACTCTAAGTAGATCAAGGACTGAGGCATTAGACCAGAGACCCTACACCTACTAGAAGAAAATGTAGGCCCTAATCTCCATCATGTTGGCTTAGGAACCGACTTCCTCAACAAGACTCTTAAAGCACAAGAAGTAAAATCAAGAATCAATAAATGGGAAGGATTCAAATTCAAAAGCTTCTTCACAGCAAAGGAAACAATTAAGAACATGAAGAGATAGCCTACAGAATGAGAGAAAATCTTTGCCACCTGAACCTCAGATAGACCATTAATCTCCAGGACATATAAAGAAAACAAAAAACTTAACAATTAAACGAATAAACCCAATTTATAAATGGGCAGAGGAATTGACGCTTCACAGAACAATTCATCAACGAATACATGAAAAAATGTTTGACATTTCTAGCAATTAGAGAAATGCAAATCAAAACTACTCTAAGATTTCATCTCAGTCCAGTCAGAATGGCAATTATCAAGAATAAAATTAATAACAAGTGTTGGTGAGGATATGGGGGAAAAGGTACACTCATACACATTGCTGGTGGACTGCAAATTGGTGCAACCACTCTGAAAAGCAGTATGGAGAATCCTCAGAAAACTTGGAATGGAACCACCATTTGACCTAGTTATCCCACTCCTTGGAATATACCCAAAGGACTTAAAATTGGCATATTATAGTGATGCAGTCACTTCAATATTTTTGGCAGCTCAATTCACAACAGCAAATCTATCAAACTAATCTAGAGGCCCTTCAACAGATGAATGGATAAGAAAATGTGGTATAATACACAATGGAATATTACTCAGTCATAAAGAAGATTAAAATTATGACATCTGACAGTAAATGGAGACTGTCATCCTAAGTGAAATAATCAGTCCCAAAAAACCAAAGGCCAAATGTTCTCTTTGATATGTGGATGCTAACACACAATAAGTGTGTATGTGGAGAGGGGGGCAGAGAGAAGTTCATTGGATTAGATAAAGGGGAATGAAGGGAAGGGAGGAGAAGTGGGATTAGGAAAGACAGTACAATGAATCGGACATAACTTTCCTATGTTCATACATGAATACAATGACCAGTGAAACTCCACATCATGTACATTCACAAGAACAGAATCCTAATTAGGATAAGTTATACTCTATGTATGTATAATATGTCAAAATACACTCTAGAGTCATGTGTATCTAAAAAGAACAAATTTAAAATGTTTTTAAAAAGCACAATGTGCAAATATATTGAGATTGTACCATTAATTTTTATTTTATTCAAAGACTATCTCTCTATTTTAACTTGTAAGCTACAGACTAGGAAGAACGAATTTGCCTATCTATGTATCAATTAAGAAAGTCCCATAACACCCCTGATAACCTCACTAATGACTATCTGTTACTCAAAAGGTAGGCACACTGGAGCGGAAAAGGAAAATAGAGAATTATTATCTCAGTTGCTGCCTCTAAAAATTTAAATTTTATTTCAGGAAAGATTTTAAAAATTTCTAACAAACAAAATAGAAAATAAAGCTAAGGCTGAGATGGGTATATGTCATCATAGCTATTGAAAGATATATCTAAAGGTAACTATTAGCTATCCTAGTGAAATAAACTACTATCAAATTAACAAGCAATCAAGATTTTAACATTCAGAGGAAAGGATTCCTGAGAACTATAATGCCCTTGGAAAGTTTCAAGCAGAAAATGCTTATTAAGTATGACATTTGAGATCAGGAAGTGAAAAGAACACTATTCAAGCTAAGAATGAAAATGACATATAAAATTTTGCATTAAAGATTCTCAATTAGTAATAGTTCCAATTTATTTTAGAGTATCAGTTTAACAGAATTTAGTATAAAGCAAATACAAAAATTTTAAACCACGTGATACCTCACATTTCACTTATCACACTAGTGATATGTTTAGAGTCTGATAACAACTAATTTTGGCAAAAATGCAGAGAAATGAGTAACAGGATATTACTGCTCTGACTAGTATAACCATTTTAGGGAGCAGTTCACTATTTATCAAAATCATAAATATACGTAATTTGGGCCAATAAAAATTATTGATAGGAATATCCCTTACAAATATATTTACATGTGTACACCAAGACTGTGGTACAAAAATATTCATGGTCATGTCTGTAATAACAAAACCTCATGTCTAAAATAACCAAAATACATTTTTATCAGAAGTCATATTAAATAAATTATGATATGTCAATAAAATGAAAAAGCCTTAAAAAGAATGTGGTTTAAAAAAGAGGATTAAAAAAAAGAATAAGGTAGATCTGTGTATTATTATATGGAAAAATTTCTCTAAAGGTCCCAAATATGTAGACATGCTCTCCTGGGATCTTTTCCTGGAAATCAAACAGTTCCAGAGGAAATATGATCTTTTATTTTCTTTCTTTCTCACAGGAATGAAGGCAAAATGAACAGGGCAAGTTGGAGAACAAAACGAATTAGTCTGGATAGAACAGAAGGGTTATACAATATTAGGCTAGAAAAAGGTACGATGAAATGCCAGGCTAGAGGGGGAAAGTTTATTGTGTGGGCACTACAAAGTGAATGAAAGCATTTAATAGAAACATGGCACATGAAAGAAGAGATTTAGAAAAATTTAATCTAGCTGTATGGCTATACGAGAAAGCACATTTGACATAAGACCTGGCAATGGACAGATATGAGAAGACACTGGGAGAAAATAACAGAATTTAGATACTGTTAACTGAGTGGAAGAGTAATCAATAAGATTATTTAAATGGGCAGGCAAACATTTTCTGTGAAGAGTCAAACAGTAATCATTTTAAAGACTGTCCCACCTATTTACCTCTACCATACAGCATGAATACAGCCACAGTCAACCTAAAGACCAATGTGTGTTCCTATGTTCAAAAAAGCTTTATGTACAAAATAAGGCAGAAAGGATTTGATTTGAGGACTGTCATGTACTAATACCCTACCCTAAGCAATGGAAACAAAAGATTTCAGTAGTAGTAACTGATAATCAGAAGGTTAAGATACTATAAGCAGAATTTAACTTTGGGATTCTAAAACCAGACTCGGCACAAGAAAAGAAAGCTATAGGCCAATGTCCCTTATGAACACTGACACAAAAGTTCTCAACAGAATACTAGCAAACTGGAGTCGGGAGTGGTAGTGCACACCTGTAATCTCAGCAGCTCAGGAGTCTGAGGCAGGAGGATCAAGAGTTCAAAGTAAGCCTCAACAAAAACCAAGGAGCTACGCAACTCAGTGAGACGCTGTCTCTAAATAAAATACAAAATAGAGTTGGGGATGTGGCTCAGTGGCTGAGTGCTCCTGAGTTCAATCCCCAACACACAAAAAAAGAAAAAATAAAAAGCAAACTATACAAAACCATTATATACTATGATCTCATAAACTGAAATTTTAAGTTTAGCTCAATATATAAAACTAATCAATACAATATAATGTATTGGTAAGGAACAAAACTACACAATTATCTAAACCGAAAAAAAAAAAAAAAAAAAACATTTGACAAAAATCCAACAATCTTTCATAATAAAAACATTCAACAAAGTAGGAATAGAATGGAATTCTCTCAACCTGATAAAAGAGATCTACAAAACTCATACCTAACATTATCATAAAGTAAGAATGTACACTCTCCCTAATTTCAGGAACAAGACAAGCATGTCTGTTCTCACCACTTCTAGTCAACAGTGTTCTCCAGGGTTTAGCCAGGAAAATTAGGCAAGAAAAAGAAATAGGGCAACTAGATTGGAAATTAAGACATAAAATTATCTCCAACTGCAGATAACAGATATAAAATCCAAGGGAATACACATGAACACACAAACAACACAAATATACATACATTTCATAAGCACCCATAAACCAGTTCAGCAAAGTCATAGAATATAAGATTGATATAATTAAATCAATTTTATGCACTGGCAATGAATAATCCAAAACTGGTATTAACAATTCCAGTTTTAAAAAATGCAGAGAGAATATAGGTAAACTTTAAAAAAAAAAAATCCATCCTCAACAGACAGATGTACAAAATTGGTACACTGAAAACTAAAGACCGTAATCAAAAAAAATTACAGAAGACTTAAATGAAAAGACATCCCATATTTAAAATTAATATGGTTAAATAGTAATCTCTCCAATTAGAACTATAGACAGCATAATCTCTACTAAAATTCTAGATAGTTTTTTTGTAAATTGACAGGCAGACATACAATTCATATAGAAATGCAATACACCCCAAACAACCAAAGAAATCTTACAAAAGAACAACAAAAGTGGGAGAATTCACACTTCCCAATTTCAAAATTTACTATAAAGCTACAGTAACAATAAAGTAAAATATTAGCATAAGGACAGACTTACAGATCAAAGGAATAGTAATGAAAGCCTGGAAATAAACAATTATAAACAACTTATTTTCCACAAAGTTGTAAAGATAATGTAATTTGCGAAAGAACTGTTTTTTTAATAAATGATGCTGGAACAAATGAATATCCATATACAAAATAATGAGGTTGGAAATCTACCTCATAATATAAAACATTATACTCAAATGCATTAACTCTAAATAGGCCCAAGACAAATATAACAGTTAAAACTATAAAAGAAAGAATTTTTTTTTGTATAAAACTAGTCTTTCTATAAAAGAGCACAGGGAAGACTAGTTTCTTGGACATGACACCATTTTGACTGTACAAACAACTAAAAAAAAAATCTAGATAAATTGGACTTCATCAAAATTTTGAAGTGTCTGGGCGCCAAAGAACACTATCAAAAAAGGGGAGCAGGTGGAGCTTGGTGGTAAAGCATTTGCCTTGCATGTAAGCCCTAGGTCGATTCCCTTTCCAACCCCAAAAGAGTCACTATCAAGGAAGTAAAAACAGCACTCCACAGAATAGGAGAAAACATTAGCATATCATTTATCTGATACAGGTGTAGTATTCAAAATGTACAAAGAACCTTCATGACTCCATAGCAAAGGCACACATAACCCAATTTTAAAATGGGAATTACTCCAAAAATATAAAAATAGTAGCATAGGAGATATCCAATATCATTAGGCAAATGCAAATTAAAACCACAATGACATATCACTTTATACCCACTAGGACATCAGGCCAAAATTCATGTCCACCCATTGTGCATATATGAATATGATCTTATTTGGAAACAGGAATTCGGCGAATGCGATCAAATAAAGAATGAGCTCACACTGGATTTGGATGGGCCCTAAATCCAACAAGACTGGTGTGCTTCTAAGAGGAAAATTTGGATGGATAAAACCAACAGAGACACGACACAGATGTATACAGAGGGAAGACACCATGTGAAGACAAGAGACAGAGACTGGACTCAGGCACCACAAGTCAAAGAATACCCACAATTCCCACTAACTATCAAAAGCTAAAAGAGACAAGGAAGGAGTCCTTCCTAGACTCTTTGGACAGAACACACTCATGTCAATACCTATACTTTTGACCTGTTACTGAGAAAAAACAAATTTCTGTTTTAAGTCATCCAGTTTGTGGTACTTTGTTACAAAAGTCTATAAAACTAATAAAATCAGCATAATTTTTTAAAAATAAAAGAGTACTAGTGATAATAAGTAACTGGAACCTTCACCTATTACTGCTAGGAATATAAAAGTGGTAGTTTGTTTAAAAAAAAAAAAAAGCATTTTAGAGGGCTAGGGTTGTAGTTCAGTGAGAGTGCTTGCTTGCCTAGCACACGTGAGGTGCTGGGCTTGATCCTCAGCACCACATAAAAATAAACAAGTAAAATAAAGGTATTGTATCCATATACAACTAAAAAAAAAGTTTGCAATTCCTCAAAGTTACCATGTGACCCAGCAGTTATCCTCGTAGGCATATACCACCCCCAAGAAAATTGAAAACATATGCTTACCCCAAAACTTGCATATAAGTTAAAAAGTAGAAACAACCTAAATGTCCATCAACTGATGCATAAATAAAATGTGGCATATCTATAAAATGGAGTACTATTCATTCACAAAAAGGGATGACACACAATATGGATGAAGCTTGGAAACATTACGTTGAATGAAAAAAGTCAGACACAAAAAAGACATATATTATATAAATCTCCTTAATGTACAACGTCTACAACAGGCAAATCCAAAAAAACAGAAAGTAGATTTGTAACTGCCAGGGGTTGGAGGGTATCAAGGGAGTATGGTTAGTGATAGATGCAGAGTATGGTTAGTGATAGATGCAGAGTTTGTGGTTGGAATAAAATGTTCTGGAATTAGTGGTAATGGTTATAGAACCTTATGAATACACAATGGCCCATTAAACTTTTTAAAGCATATACAATTTTAAAGAGTGAATTTATGCCATAAGTACTATATCTTAACTTAAAAAAAAAAGAATTTAAGAAAATAGCAAAATGGAAGACATTCAGTACTTAAATAGAAATTTAGAAGGTAGGGAAAGACATGATCTAAAGATGCCATTTTTATTTCATTGTCTGTAGGATAATATCTCCTATATAACTCAAGTCATAGGAGTAAATCAAGAGAGTAAATAAAGAGGAAAAAAAAAAAGATGATATGGGCTGGCGATGTAGCTAGTGTTAGGCCATTAGCCTGGTATGTGCTATGCCCTGGGTTAGATCTCCAGTACCACAAAAAAATAAAAAAATAAATTTGAAAAAAGATGATGTATCTATCAGGAAAGTTGTCAGAGTAGTTGTGACCCATTCTGAGAAAGGTAACTAGCAAAGAACAGATCACAAAAGGTAAAGCTAGAGACTTTCAAAAGAGGGGGAGCTATGTAGTACCTTTATATTATACTCACATACCATAAATACTATTTAAAAGTGAAAATGAGGAAAAGGAAAGTGGAAAAATAACATCAAAATAACATAAGAAGTCACATAGGGATTGCAAAAAGCTAACACATTTCAAAGATGTAGGTTATAAGTGACTTGGGAGCAAGCTGCAAGAACTTGGAAAAGATGAAAGGTCATATAGTAGTCACAGTGGACCTATGGCACACTTTTCAATATTTGACAGAAAAGAAAAATTTAAATACAATAAAATTTATAGGCATCCTGCTCCAAAAAACATTTTCAAAACAGCTAATATCTATCCACATTTGCTAATAATGACAAGGAGCTAAAGTAAAAGGAAATCCTAAAATACGGAAATATGTTGAGCATGGTGGTGCATGCCTGCAATCTAAGCAACTCAGGAGGCTAACACAGGTCAGCGTTGGCAATTTAGCATGACTCTCAGCAACTTCAGGATACCCTATATTTAAATAAAAATAAAAAGGAATGGGGATGTAGCTCAGTGGTATAGTGCCCCCAGGTTCAAACCACAGTATTCCCACCCTCCCCCCAAAAAACAATTATTATTACAGAAATAGGGTCTGTTTAGGGACAAAGACCTAGGAAATACAAAAGAAAACAGGACTGTGTGCAGAGATATATTTTCACATCCATATTTACCACATCAATAGATGGCTCATCTAAATAAACAATAATCTGGTTGTCTCACTCCTATTTTTTGATCAAGTATAAATAGCATGAATTAATGAAGAGAGTCTGAGACTTAAGAGCAAAGCCAACCAAGCTTTAAATTCCAGTTCTATCACTCACACAACTAAGAAATTAAAGAATGAGTGACGTAGCAAAGAGAACTCAGGATAATTTTGATATCAGAAATGTTTATATAATCTATAAAATTTTATATTTCAAAAAACAAATCAACACAATTGAAGACAGTAAAATTCAGGACCTATGATTTGAATGAAAATATTGTCATTTTTTAAAACTCTTTAAAATTAGAAACTTTAATTTAAAAGCTATTTTATCTGATGTGTATTCTTTCCGTAATTTTGTCTAAAAATCTATTTCAATCATTGTAAACTATGTAAATTTGACAGACTTTATTTTTCACAAAATACTGATCATTACCAAGAAATCCATGTTACATTTGCATTCACTGAATAATGCATACTGTTTTATTCTACTACCGTTCTAAGAAAAAACCTCCTCCACCCCGTGATCAAACCCAGAGCCTTACAAATGCTAAGCCAGCACTCTACCCACCGAGTATATCCTCAGACCACTAATAATAGTAAACTTTGAATTACTCATCAGAATCAACGCTTTTCTCTTTTAATAAAGGTACATCTTAGGTTGTTTTTACTTCAACATAGTATTTTCAAAGGAAAATGTTAGTCACTGCTATTACAACTAGATTTTTGCAGTTATTTTAGTAGTGAAAATAGAAATTTTTTCCTGACCTTTGCACACACTCTCATATTGTTGTAGAGCTTCTTTCACTTTCTGATTATTTAACTGCTCCTAAAAAATGAAAGAATATAAATTAAATGCAAATGTAACTTCAATCCTTAACAATACTTAACAGTGGATCTTGAAATCAGGGATCAAAATTAAGTCTGAAATCAGTCTCCTAGGCAGCTGAATACTAATCTCAAAAAAAAAATGTAGGGTGAAAAGGATAACTGGAAAACAAACAAAAACACTGTATACTTTTAATTTATGACCGAGTCAACTTGTTCAATACTTTAAGTAAATGTTTTCTTATATACCACAAAACTCAGAAACAAGCAACTAGGCAGTCACTATGGACTTAATAGAAGAAACAAGGAAACCATTAAAAGTAAAGTTCACCCACAGGAAACTCAAAATGAAGGAAAAATAGAGCACTCCACCCCCTCCATTTAGATGCAAGATTTGGAAAAAGTAGTAGGAGTCTTAACAGGCAAGATTTAATTATGGAAATCCTACAATTCTAATCTGTCAGGTAATCCAAACTTCATTCCCAATTTCACCTAACTTCATCACTATCTCCTAACTTTATAAAGTCTTAGGCAGAACCAATATAAAATTTGCAGATCCCAGTCCTATTATGAAAGAACAAACAGCTATATTAAGAATACATTGTGTTAAAAATTAAAAATGTGTTTACACCAAAATAGTCATTAGTATGTTTCATTTAAAAGCAAATACGAAAAAAAAAAAAAGAAAAAGAAAAAAAAATTTTAAAAAAGAAAAAAAAAAAAAAAAAGCAAATACGGTGAAGATTCAGGCCTACTTTTTCTTCTATTTGGTGCAAGGGTCTCTGATCTAATTCCTAGGTCCTTGATCCATTTTGAATTTGGGGCAGGGTAAGAGATAGGGGTTTAATTTCATTCTAGTACATATGGATTTCCAGTTTTTCCAGCACCATTTGTTGAAGAGTCTATATTTTCTCCATTGTATGTTTTTCGTATCTTTGTCTAGTAACTGTACTGATGTGAGTTTGTCTCTGTATCTTCTATTCTGTACCACTGGTATACCTGTCTACTTTGGTGCCAATACCATGCCAATTTTATTACTATTGCTCTATACTACAGTTTAAGGTCTGGTATTGTGATACCTACTGTATCACTCTTCCTGTTCAGGACTGCTTTGGTTATTCGAGGTCTCTTATTCATCCAGATGAATTTCATGATTGCTTTCTCTATTTCTATGAGGAATGCCAATGGGATTTTAATTGGAATTGCATTGAATCTGTATAGCACCTTTGGTAGTATAGCCAATTTGACAATATTAATTCTGCCTATCCAAGAACATGGGAGATCTTTCCATCTTCTAAGGTCTTCTTCAATTTCCTTCTTTAGTGCTCTGTAGTTTTCACTGTAGAGGTCTTTCCCCTCTTTTGTTAGACTGAATTCCAAGTTTTTTTTTTTTTTTTTTTTTAGGTTATTGTGAATGGAGTTTTCCTAAAATCTTTTCTATATGCACTTCAGATAGAGCACTAATCTCCAAAATTCATAAAGAACTTAAAAAACTTTACACCAAAAATACAAAGAACATAATCAATAAATGGCTAAAGAACTGGGCAGACACTTCACAGAAGAAGATATACAGGTGATCAACAAATCTATGAAAAAGTGTTCATCATCTCTAGTAATTAGAGAAATGCAAATCAAAACCACCCTAAGATTTCATCTCACCCCAATTAGAATGGCTACTATCAAAAACACAATAACAGATGTTGGCATGGATGTGGGGGAAAAGGCACAATAATACATTGCTGGTAGAGTTGCAAATTGATGCAGCCACTGTGGAAAGCAGTTTGGAGATGCCTCAGAAAACTTGGAATGGACCCACCATTTGACCCAGTTATCCCACTCCTTGGTTTATACCCAAAGAACTTAAAATCAGCATACTACAGAGATACAGCCACATCAATGTTTATAGCAGCTCAATTCACAATAGCTAGATTGTGGAACCAACCTAGATACCCTTCAACAGATGAATGGATAAAGAAACTGTGGTACATATACACAATGGGATATTATTCAGCCATAAGAAGAATAAAATTAAGGCATTTGCAGGTAAATGGATGGAGTTGAAAAATATCATGCTAAGTGAAATAAGTCAATTCCAAAAAGCCAAAGGCTGAATGATTTCACTGATAAGTGAATGATGATATATAATGGGGTGGGGGTAGGGGGTGAGAGAAGAATGGAGGAACTGTGGATTGTGTAGAGGGAAATGAGCAGGGGAGGAGAGAGAAAAGATAGTGAAATGAGACAGATATCATCCTATGTACAGTATGATTACACAAATGGTATGAATATACATCGTGTACAACCATAGAAATGAAAAATTGTACCCCATCTGTGTACAATGAATCAAAATGCAATTTGTAAAAATGAAATTTAAAAAATAAAAATACAAAAAAAATAAAAGCAAAATGGAATACAAATATGTATTTGTTAATTGTTGCCTATCTTAATTAATATCAAGCAAAATATAACCATTTACAATACAGCAATTTTGCTTTTCAAGTGTCTTTTTAAAAGAATATGTTGTAATACCTCTGTTTCAATTATTTTTAGATTTACAAAAAGTTTACAGGTAGCAGGGAAATTTGTTGTATAACCTTAACTCAGCTTCTTCTAATATTACAACACCTGATACATTCATCAAAAATCAAAAAATTAACACTGGTATAATACTATTAATTATACCACAACCTTCACCACAATTAACCAAATTTCCCACTGTTATCTTTTTTCTGTTCTAGGATCCCCCCAAGATATAACACTGCATATAGTCATCATATCTCCATGGTCTCCTTCAATCTGTGACAGTTCTTCAGTCTTTCCTTGTTTTTAATGACCTTAATACGTTATACTAGGCAGGTATTATGTAGGACATCCTTACCTTGGGTTTGTAAGATGTTTTCTCATGAATAAACTGACAGATTACCAACTTGGGGAAAGAATGCCACAAAGGAGATATACCCTCTCACCACATCATTATCAGAAAGCACATTCACCAATATGACTTACTACTAATGGGTCTTACTCTTGAACACTTGGTTTAAGGTGGTATCTGCTAGGTTTCTTTTCCATATTCTATTTGTTACAAGCAAGTCACTATGGACTTATTTAAGTAAAAAAAAAAAATTTTAAAAATTAAAAAAAAAAAAAAACAATTTTAGGAAAGATCTGGGCTGGGGATATAGCTCAGTGGTAGAACACTTGCCTAGTAAGTACAAAGAACTAAGTCCAATCCCCAGCAAAAAAAAAGACAATTTGTTATTAAAAATGAACTTACACATTTTATCAGAAAAAAATATACCAACAGAATGCACTTAAATCATCATTAAAAAATAAAACTGTTACCTGGAGTTGCTGAATGGTTCGCTGTTTCAGATCTATTTGCTGAGAACACTGGTTTTTCTTTTTCTCCAGTTCGTTAATTTTACTCCTCAGTAATTTTTCCTCGTCACGCATTAGAGACACCTATAAAGTAATGTTTATAAAGCAAATTAAATATTTTTTTCAACTGTTACTTTTTGTTAAATTCATACCCACTTGTTCAAAATTCATGTCCTCAAAACTGCATTAGAAAAATGTATACATTATATTAAAATAATGTATACTATTAATTTTTTTTTAAGGTACCTGGGATTGAATTCAGGAGCATTTAACCACTAAGCCACATCCCCAGCCCTTTACTGTATTTTATTTATAGAGACAAGGTCTGAATTAGGGCCTCAGGAAGTTGCTGAGGCTAACTTGGAAATCACTGATCCTCCTGCCTCAGGCTTCTGAGCTGCAGGGATGTATGCATCACCACCAAATAATGTATATTATTAAGTAGAAAAAGCATCCATATGTTTTCATTTTTTAAGAAGGTAAAAATGACAGAGGGAGGAAGGGAGAAGCATAGTGAATGAAAGTAATTAGTAACATTTGATATCTTGGAGGGAAACAAGTGCTGGGAAGAATGGGAAGGACTTTATGCTCACTAAATATATCTTTGTACATTTTGAATTTAGAATAATTAAATTTTAATAAAAAACTTATTATAAAAGTCACATTACATACTTTCTTAAATATCATCTGCAGAGAAAAGCTACTTCTTAATTTTTTGGAGGGATTTGATTTTTAGCAGTCCCTAAAAGGAAAAAAAATATTCTAATTCTACATAAGACACATACTTTTCTTAATTTTGGCCTTTCTAATTTGTTAAAGTTGGCTACATTTTCCTTTATGAAATAACTGTTCTCATCATTTTAAGAAATATTATAAAGTTGATAAATGTTCTGTTAAATCATAAAATTAGTTTCTACACTTTCTATGTAAGAGAAATGATCTTCATCATTGGTCACACAACTTTTCAAATAACCTACCTCTTTCTGTACTTGCTCAATCTGCTTTTTGGCATCAGTCAGTTTCTCTTTCAGCTCAGCATAATCTTCTTCCTTCCTCTGAAGATCTGCTTTGAGATTCTGGGTAAGAGCAGAGCTTGCAAAGAGTTCCTCTTTCAATCTAAAAAACACAAGCCACTTTTCTATAGTGACACACCATTAACCACCTGGGATATCATATGAACTGGTAATAATCTTTACAAAATTACATATCTTCACAAATTTGGAATATACAAACTATGAATCAGAGAATTTTGTTATTTTTTTAATAAAGTGATCTTTGCAGATAATTTTTGCTTGTAAAGGTTTATAGGAACAGAATTCAAGTCCTTCACTTATCATACACACTATATTTGATCAGATTAAATTATGTCCATCTAATAGAAATATGAATTCTTTGTAAAATTTTCAACAGTTTAAATAATATTTACTTACTTTTCTGTCTCCTGTCTCATGGTTTCTTTTTCTTCTTCCTTTAATTGAAGTGAATGCTTCGTATCTTGCAAATTACTTGTTAATTGTATGATTTCTTCTTTCAACTTGACTTCCTTGGCACTTAAATCTTCGACGTTTTTGATAGAATCTTGAAGATTTGCTTGAAATTCCTTTAGATTTCTTTCTAGCTTTAAGATGATAGATTCCTTTTCTAAAATGTCTTGCTCTAACTTGGGTGAATGCCTACATTCATCTTTCTGAGTCTCTAAGATTGTTTCAAGTTCTTTTATTTTGGCTTCATAGCAAGCAACATCTTGTGTAAGTTCTGAAAGTGCTCTTTTTCCTTCAACTACAAGCTGTACCTGAACATCAAGACTAAAACTCTTTTCTTGCAGTTCTTCTTTCAGTTGCTTTATAAGACTTTCTCTTTCTTTTAGTAGGTCGCCTTGATTCTTCTCCTTCCTCTCCTTCATTTTAAGTTCATTGTTTTCATCCTTATAGCCTTTTACTTCTGCCTGTAATTTTTCAATTTGTTGTTCCAGTTCCTGGATCTGATGGCTTTTTTTGGAGGAGGCCTTCACTATCTCCTTACATTCTTCCCAAATAGCTTCAATACTAGAGTGGAAAGAGCTTTCCCTACTGAGTTCCTGAATACGACATTCTTTAACCTGTTTATCTAACAAAAACTCATTATCTAAAAGGTGTAACTCTGTGTTTGGCAAATTATATTCCTGAGAGCCATCTGACAGATCCCTTAGATTGAGTAAATCTATGTTTGAGATCTGGGAAATGGAATCAAATGAACGGAGTTCATCTATTTTTGTTTGCATTAATTTTATTTGTGAAACGTTGTTTGTGATGCTCCTTGTTGCAGTTTCTATCTCCTTTGATAGTTTCATGATCTTTTCCTCCTGTTCTTGATTTATTCCTTTCTGCTTATGTAATTCAGCAATTGCATTTTCATAATCTGACTGAATTTGCTGAACTTCTGTACTCAAAGTTAAACTCTTTTTTTCAGAAAAAGAAAGTTCTTGCTGCAAACTAACAATCTGTTTATTTAATTCTGTTTTTTCCTCCTTTTCATGTTTAAGTTCATTCTCAACAGTAAGTAAAAGTGTTTTCAGCTCTTCATTATTTTCTTGTAAAACTCTAATACTTTCCCCATCTCCTGAAATGGTCTGCTGCATTTCTTCACTTTTCTTTTGGTCTTCAGGGATAACTAAACCAGTAAGTCCTTTAAAAATAAGAAAATTATTATTAATCTAGCAAACTTTAACTAAAATATTACCATATAAGCCAATATTCAAACATGAAACTTATGAAAGTTAATGTTTAATGAAAACCTAAAACTATTGAAAAAAAAGGCTATATACTATAAACACATTTATAGAAAAAAATATAGTTACACAAGTTAATGCAGAGTTAGCAAAAGAGGGACAGCAAACTGATGATGGCTACCTCTAAGTAGTTACTACCAGTTTTTTTTCAGGTAACTCACCTTGTATAAGTTTCATTATTATTTAAAGTTTATACCACAAACTGTGTTACCATTATATAAGGCAGAGAAGAGGGGATCACAATGAAACACCCTAGGCAGATATCCACATCCAACTGCTTTGAAGTCATAAAGTACGATTATATCATGTAATCTACAATATTAGTGATTTACAAATTGAGTATCTTATATTTTCATAGCCAAAATCAGTGGAGAAACAGCTGAAATTCTCAGAAGTCATTTAATATAGGCTTACCCTTCACTAGCTCACCAATAAACTGCTTAATCCTATTACCATTTCTTCAGATACAAAATGGAAATAGTAATACCACCACCTAAACAAGAGTTGTTATGGAGAACGAGAAAACAATGAGATTACAACACTGTGCTTTGGATATAGTTAGCTATTAAAAGAACATGAAAATCTGCACAGAAGGGTTTGGCAAGTAAAAAATGAAAAATTTTGGGGCTGGAGAATATAGCTTAGTTGGTACAGTGCTTGCCTCCAAAGCACAAGGCCCTGGATTCAATCCCCTGCACCACCACCAAAAAAAAAAAGAGAGAGAGAGAGAGAGAGAGAGGGAGGGAGAGAAGTGTTTTGGGCCATGTACATTTCTACAATAAGGATATCTCTGTTTGCTCTACTTACTCTAAAATTAGTGCTAGGAGGTTCAAATGCAGTAATATATAAAGTAGTTAAACCTTTTTGTAAATGTTGTTCAATATTTACAGTTGGCATAGATTAAACTTTGCCCACAGTAAATGCACTACTAGCTGAAGTTTTAATTCATTACACTCATTTTGACAAATAAACCCACCTCACACAACTGTCCAATTATATATATTCCTCTAAATTTTTTGCACAGATTTTATGATTAAATCTTAAATAATACTCAATCTTTTAGACATATATTTTAGATATATAAATTTATCTGTATATTTTAATGCTTCCATACTATTTCTATTATAATAATAAGGGTCAGAAGAGTGTGTCACATCCAAGGAACTTTATTTCAAAACAGACAAGAATTTAACTCTTCCTTTTTATTTTTTTCATGCTACTTTCCTTCATGGTTTAATGTTTACATGTAAATTTTCTTCACAACATTGCTCTGTCAGACAATTCTGTATTATGCTTTTGACCTTCAATCACACCCTCACTGATCATTTATTTGCCTGTGGAATTCACCTATATTTTTATATGGTACCCTCACTAAGTAACTAGGAGACAAATTCCTCATAAAGGTCCCAGATATAACAGTAAGCACAACAGGTGCTTATCCATAAAGGCAAAAGACAGTTTTAAGGGAAACATGGCTTAAAATCTTCCTCCTTAAGAAACCTTTTACTTTCAGTTGGTAGCTGCCCACTGAATCTAAAGAGGGTATTTTTTATTTTATTTTTCTTTATAATGAGCACCTCTCCACCCCATTATTCTACACATCTCAGCTCCTTAGACTTTATTGAAACGTGTTTGTCTCTCTTAGTTATTAGACTCCAAAATTCCCTGATGGCAGACTCTCTGTATCTGATTAATCCTAAATAATAAACCTAAATGAAACAATAATCAATAAACCTAAATATTTTAAACTTAACTACATAATGTATATTCTCCTTTTCTAACTCTGAAACATATCTGCCAAAATAATCTTTGAAAATAATGTTTATATATCCTTATAAATATATGTATATATCTTTATAAACATGTTTATAAATATGTTTACAAATATATGTTTATAATCAGTAGCCTATTCTGGTTCTAGATATATGCAAAAATTCATAAATCTGACATACCCCAATTATAGTAATTTAGTTACTTTCTTATAACGGCATGTTTAAAAATTTGAGGTCCTCTCTTTAAACACTTATATACAATAGTGACTTCTAGTTTGATTGGAAAGAATTACAGAGGGTCCTTATTAAATGCAGATTCCTGGGACCACACCCCAAAGATACTGATTTGTTAAGTCTGGGGTATATTTTATATGCAATACTATGAGATCAGTACTCTAGGCATTATTTCTGGAAATTTCTTGGAAGCTGATAATCACCAATACATCTGGGATCTAAACATCAGTTGCTTCATTACAAAGCACCTATCTTGCAGCACTGCTATATGTAATTGCCCATTAAGAGCCAAATATGAAATGTCAGGTAGTTATGAGACTCAAAATTTTTAAGTTTTAGCCTGTGTCTGGCTGGGTCTTGTGCACCCTACTTGAGAGATGATATCAGCCCGTGGATGCCAAATCTGTTCCATAGAGGCAGTGGCACTTTTGAGATCATAAACACTTATTAAATTTAAATCTGCCATACTATCTGCAAATTAAAGGTTCTATCTTCCTGTAAGCTAACCACAATTGAAGTTGTGAGCTAAATAAAGGAAACATATAAGCATTTCTGAGGGTTTTCAAACACTATTATACACAGTGGAGGAAAACAAGTAGTTATTCTTAAGATTTTTTCAATCCTATAACTCCTTTTGATAAATTAAAATTCCCTAGCCCTCTCAATATACTGATTTGTAGCTGGGCCCCAGTGGTGCACACCTGCAATTTCTGGGTTCAATCCCTGATACCAAAAAAAAAAAAAAAAAAAAAAAATACTGATTTGGCCCCAGTGAGAGAATGCCCTCAGTGAAGAATCATTGCATAATGTAGGAATTTCACCTCCCTATCACATCCAAGAATTTATCCAGTTTCACTTTCAGGAGTGTATCCACCAAAAATAAACTTTAATTTTTAATTTTTCAAATATAATTCATATTCTTTTTGTTTATCCAATTGTCTAAATGTTCTTGGGCAGCGATAATCATATAATCCCATTATGAGAACCCAAGAATACTTTTCTTTAATATAGACTAATTTTAAAAGTTCATTGAACAAAGTTTTATTATAATTTACATTGTCTCTCCAGCCTCAAAGAGGAAGGGGAAAAATGTAGCATTACCCTCAGCTGAGATACACAGGATAATAGACGGGGACTCATTATAAAGAAAACAAATTTAAAAATACACTATTTGGATTGAGTGGGCAGCTACCAACTACAAGTAAAAGGTTTCTTAAAGAGGAGAATTCCAAGTCAAGCCTCCCTTGTAACTGTCTTTTGTCCTTATGAATAAGCACTTCTGGAGTACTTATCCATAAAAGAATTGAGAATTATCTTCCAAAATTCAACCACAACTTTGTGGTATAGCCTCACTTTCTTAAAAACAACTGTTAACTATTTTTTCATCAGACTGTCTCCTAGCATCTTAGTAAAATACATTTGTTTGGCAATATTTAGTTCAAAGTTTTACTGTCAAGTATCCTTTTTCTCCAAATGAATAAAGAATGCAAAGAAAGAAAACAATGTAAAGAGATTTGGGGAGAAATAGGGACTGTATTTATGAAAGTAATTTTTAATATTATGAACAGTGAAAAAGTTACAGGTGTGCAAAACAAAGTGATAAAAACATAGTATCTAAAAACATTAATTTAAAGAAAAGATAGCATTAAATATACTTATCCTCTAGTTTATGTTTACATAAAAATTCATGATATTTAGATTTTCTTGAGATTTTTCTTTAGACAAGTAAATTTTCCACTTATAGCTTTTCTATCTACTGATTTAGGAATTAGATTTCTTAAAAGCCTCCTGCTGACATTTAAAGTAGCAGTACCTTTCTTTGCTGGTGGTTCATCTTGTTGAAGTTGGTTTTCACGTAATCTTTTTCTTTGTGCACAGGTTTTAGCTGCAGTGTCCTTAGGCATTTCAACTGCTTCATTACAAGTCAATTTATTGTTTATTAAAAAAGATGTACCAGCCTCATCCTAAAGCAAAATTAATTAAATATAATTCACATACAGAAAGCGAAAATAAATATTAAAACTACATAAATTACCTCTTAAGAGTGTGCCATAAAAATTTTATTTTCAATTTTGTTGAAACATTTTCTATATTATTTCTTGTTTCACCCTAAAATAACTTATGGCTCTGGCAAACAAGTAACATTTGGGGATGACCAGAGGACTCTACGAACACTTATTCCTAAAGTCACATTTGAAATGTACTGTGAAAAGAAAAATATGAAAGCACTGAAAAAGTTGTTTCTTATACTTTAATTCAAACCTCAAGGTTTCACTCTTGAAATTCAACAATTATTTTGTTTTATAACCAAAACCTCTTAAGTAATATTGTCCTAACTTGGAGAACTCCCAGAAAAATAGTTTTAACCTAAGCTTTTAGCCTATGTATAGTCATAAGATACACAGTCTACACACAGTTTTAAAACTGCACTTCGAGATCACTTAGGTTTTTATGTATTTTACGGCAAAGAATACACTCCCTAAAAAAGACTAACAGAAAGAGTATAATATGGACTCATCCAGAAAGAGGAAGAATATCTCAGCAGTGTTGAGCAAGTCTAAAAAGTAATCAAGGGATTGAAATGGCAAAGAATCATACCAATCTACTTTGGGAAAAAGTGTAATAAAACAGAATATGCCATCTTACATCATTAAAATCAGCAAATGTCTTATTCCCAGGAGAGACAAAATAACCTCCAAGCTTTTTTAACTAGTCCATTGGTGTTACCAACACATGACAAAATCCTGGGACAGAAAACTGAACCTTTGAAAGAGTTCCATTAATAGGTCTAAGTTGTCTCCTCCCCAACTCAAGGTACCTATAATAACGTGGTCACCCTCCCTGCCCCCACTTTAGACTGCACAATTTACAACAAAAATCTATCTTCCAAAAGTCAGTTATTGAAAGGGGGGGTTTTCTGCTCATGAGATATGCTTAGAGAGAAAAAACTATGAAGAAACATTTTTTAAAGGAATCTATCCATCCATACATCTACCTACCTACCTATTTATTTATTTATTCATTCATTCATTGCAGTATTGAGGATTGAACCCAGGGTATCAGACATGCTAGGTAGGTGCTCTAGCACTGAGCTATATCCTCGGCTCTCAGAACCATCATTCAGAACAAAATAATCCTTTTCATTAATGAAGTCTACTTCACAACAAGCTCTGGTATAGTGACCCCTGATCAACAGTTAATTAGTACAGTCAGGTAAGTTTCAAATTACTTTGCATTTGTTTATATATTTATGTAAAAACTGAGCACATTGGGAGCTGGGGTTGTAGCTCAGTCGTAGAGTACTTGTTTAGCACCTGTGAGGCACTGGGTTCAATCCTCAGCATCATATAAAAATAAATTTCAAAAATAAAGGTATTGTATTCATCTACAACTAAAAAATATTTTTAAAAAACTGAGCACACTGTTTGAAATTAGTTGATAAAACAAGGTTAGAACCTATCTTATTAAGTATTTATAAGCAGGGACAAATTAAACTAGGAATAATGATTATCATTTTTCACCATTACTTATTTAAATATTGCTAACACATTGTGGTATACAAATATACTACAGAAATAAACATAATTCCATGTGAAATTACCAACAATTTTTTTTTAAGCTGTGGCCACCATAAGTAATCTATCTCTGGCATTCCTTTCTCTTATTTTTTATTTTCCTTCACTGAATCAAAGAGCAGACTTTAAAATACATAAAAACCAAGATGAAAAAAATCAGAGCAAAATCATGTAGTAAGGAACCAAATAAAATTGGTAAGTGCCTGGAGTCCCAGCAATTAAGTTACCAGAAAAGATCAGACCCCAAGTCCCAAATGCCTTACTTCCCTTATTTCACCAATCAATTTTCTTTTCCTTAATCTCTACCACCACTACCCTAAACCAAAATCCTCATCAACTATCATTTGAACTCTTCCAACAGGTAGCTAAATGATCTCTGTCTCCAATCTTAAACTCATCTCAATCCATCTGCCACATTTCCAAAAATATATTTTAAAAATAATAAATAATGCTTAAAATAACCCCTCACTGCCTAGAAAATAAAACCGAAATCCTTTAATGCACTACTCAAGGTCTTCTACTGCACACTGCACTATTGTGTTTATACTTTATCTCTCTTACGGGAGGGGAAATCATTAAGAGGAGTAATTTTCATTAATCTGTATATTTCCCATAATCTAGCACAGTACCTGGTATACAATAGATAACAAGTATTCTTGCCTGAATTAAATCATTTTTTGTCTCTCATCCCTATTCCTCCACCTTATTAAAAGGGCTATTTTTCCCAGTTCACATTCAGAAAAGTTAACACACTGAATAATGTATCTAACTACCAATAGAAAGGACTGCCACTAGAGATAAGACAATATTCATCTAGAATGCTCCCATTTGCCAGATGTGCCTATAATTCCAGTGACCCAGGAGGCTAGGGCAGGAGGATGGTTAAGTTATAGGCCAGCCTCAATAACTTAGTGAGATGCTCAACAACTTATCAAGACCCTGTCTCAAAATATAAAATGAAAAGGACTAGGGTGTAGCTCAGTGATAATGGGTTCCTGGGTTTAACCCCTCGTACAAAAAAGAAGGAAGGAAGGCAGACGGGAAGGAAGGAGAAAGGAAAGAGCGGAGGGAGAAGGGGAAAGAAAAGAAGAATGCTCCCCATTTATCCCTGCAATATCAAAATCCAACTGGACTGGGTGTGCAGTTCAGTGACAGAGCACTTGTCTAGCATGCATATAGCTCTGGGTTCAAGCCCAGCACCATAAAAAAGAAAACAAAAAAATTTTAAAGCCCATTTAATTTCCAGATGATTCAAAGAATGTTGGTGGGTTTAGGAGTCTGACAGGATACAAAGGAGCATCAACTGTTAGATCTTACAAGCTACCACTCTTACCTCTTCTGGTCACAGAACAAACATACAAAAACATATTGAAACAAAGAGGAAATGGTTAGCTATTAATTTATTCAACCACCTGGGATAATATGAGATCTGAAGTCATTAAGGTGCTAGGGACCCTACAGAAGTATCCTTTGTTCACATACTGTACACTGGTTGAGTCATAGCCCATATTTTAAAACATTAAATAATTTCTGATATACACTTATATGGTATGATTATTACATATATCTTACCATTTCTACATCTAAAAATAATTTGAAGAACCTTATAATATGGAAAAAAGGAAACAGGGAAAGAAGGAGAGGGAGAAAAAGAAAGTCAAAAGTCATTTTTCTTAAAAAAAAAAAAATTAAAGGACGGGCTGATTATCTTAGACTGAATCAAATGAATATGGAATCACATAAATTTCTATTTATGAAAGGCTAAAAACCTTTAAAGGCTTTACATGTCACAGTATATAATGTAACTTTTTAAAGAAAATATTCTTGGTAATAAGCATATGAAAAACAATGCATATTAAAACAAACTTTTAAGGGGAAAAAAAAAAACAACCTAATCCTACTGAATTTCATGTTATAGTTCCCTGATCATTAAAATCTGTTATCTAAGTACATTCAAGTTCCTTTTGTCTCAGAGTTCCCCTTTCAACTATCTGAGGTTTAAATTTCCAAGGTTTTCATATTCTTTTCCTCTTCGGTGCAAAACACTGTTAGCAGTTATGAGATGTTATGTTCAAAAAGATCAAATGCCCTCCTCTAAATTCTCAAAAATTTGAATTTACACAATAGTAAATTTAATTCAATCTCAGCATAAGCAATTCAACATTGTTAATACAAGAGTCTTGGTTGCATAAATTTTTTTAAATTATTTTACCTTCAACAAAAACATGAGCTTTTAATCTAATAACAGCTATTTTTATAAAGCAAAGTTAAATTCTTACACTGCCGTTAAATATATTTTCCTTATAAGGAAAATTTGTTGGTAGTATCTCTTTTTGATTAATTTTATATACCAATTCTTCTTTGATTCTGCACAATTTTTTTGTTTGCAAAGAAGAAAAATAGCAATGTTTAGTGAAAAAAATGTTAGGGTATCTAGAATGCAAACATGATACAGTTTTAAAATTTCTTGAAGTTAAAGGATTAAATAAAAATAATAGCAACACACTATAACATAATTGTCATTATGATCTTGTTTTTGTATCCAAAGAAAAGAGAAGTAATATGGCATATTAGGTAAGAGGAATCTGGAACCAGATTATCTGGTTCCTAGATTCTTCACCTTCAGTTTGATCACCCTAGGCAAGTCATTTACTCTCTCTATAAAAATAAGCAGTGCAGTGGCACACACCTATAATCCCAGGAGCTTGGGAGGCTGAGTCAGGAAAATCAAAGTTCAAAGTCAGCCTCAGCAACTTCGTAATGCCCTAAGCAATTCAATGGGACACTGTCTCAAAATAAAAAATTAAAAATGGCTGAGGATATGGCTTAGTGGTTAGGCACCACTGGGTTCAACCCCTAGTACCAAAATAAATAAATAAATACATAAATAAATAACATATCTACCTCAGAATTCTGAGATTTGAATGAGTTAATATATATTTTTTAAAAGATGTCCAGAAAATAGTTAAGTGCCCTATAAATTTAAATACATATAAAACAAAAGTTTGTAAGAGCTACCAATCTACTTGCTGATTTTGTTTTGTTTTAATTTAGAAGAAAGATTATGGGAACTCCTTTCTTTGCTATTTTACACACTTTAATATGATTTAACTTTTACAACTAGAATCTACTATTTCATAACTAGAAAAATAAAGAAAAAGATAAAGAATTGTCTAGATAGCTATAATGTCTTCCCCTACATTATTGTGGTTATTTCTTTAAATTTTAAATTTTGAACCATTTATATTCAATATCTTAAAATATTCAGCTCTTTAGAAGAATAAATTTAAGTTAAAATAAGAAGATGTGTGCCAAAGAAGAGTAAGAAAAGTAACAGGTTTAGAGTTCTAAATTCACAACACTTCCATAGACACCTGAAATTTCATTTTATAGATCTGAAAAAGTCAAATCCACCCTCAACCACTTGGGGTGAATATGTGATGTATAGTCATTACAGTGCAGAGGACCCTCCAGAAGTAACTTTCATTCATATTCTGTATACTGGTCAGGCTTTATCCTATATTTTAAAATAGTAATTTTAGAGAAAAATAAACACAATTTAAATATATCTAAGCAATGTCATATGCCTAATGAATGACACCTATACATGCAATATAGAATTATTTCAAGATATCTTTTAAGGAAAGAAACAAGACAAAGAACTATAATCCCATTTGTATAAAAATTTTTAAAAGGAGTAAATTTGTGTGTGTGTACTCTACATATGTATAAATCTTCTAGAACATTTGAACAAACTTTTTACTGACCATCACTGAAAAGAGGCAGAAAGGCGAAGGCACTTACACTTTTCATTTTTTTCCTCAACTACATTTACTCCTTTTTAAAAATTATTTTTATAATAAACATACAAGGTCCTAATTCATGGTCCTTCATTTACTTTAAGTTCCTTATCAAAACAAAGATTAAAATATTACCTTATTAGACATCTCAAGTTCTTGAACCAATTCTGAAAAAATAAAGAATATTTAAACATCTAAGCATCTAAAAAACTATTAAACATTCTGAACAACTATGAAACATGAGCTGCTATAGTGTATTATATTCAGGAAAAAGAACTTTTGACAGCATTAGAAGGGCATAATACTCATCTGATAATTCAACCACAAGAGGTTAATATATTAAAAAAGCCACTTGGAAAACTTTGAGCAGTCAGGTGTGGTGGTGCACACTTGTAATCCCAGCAACTTGGGAGGCTGAGACAAGAGGATTGAAAATTCAAAGTTAGCCTCTGCAACTTAGCAAGACCTGTGTCAAAATAAAAAAGAGCTGGGGATGTAGCTCAGTGGTTGAGTAACCGTGCATTTAATTTCCAGTAATACAAGAAGAAAAATAAAATAAACAAAAAAACACCTGAGTGCGAAATTTAGTGACACGTGCTAAAGAGTAAAGGAATAGCAAAACATCAGAGAAATGGAGCAAGTTCCTTTTTGGTCCACGTCAAAAAGCAGAGGCACCACTGACCTGCTATCTCCTATCTACCTTGTTTTACACAGAAAATGGTGGAGTATTTGATCTCTAGTAAAACTCAGATGGCATCAACAATAATACATACATATAAATACATATAATCCTTCAAAGATAAAGCATGAATCTAAAAGACTACTTTAAACCACTCTACCAAATTTTTAAGCCCATAGCAGAATCTTCCTAACAGAAGAATAAAATTTACACCTTTACAATTTCCTAAGGGATTTCTTTAATGTATTTATAAAATGAGTACTTTGTTTTTCTTTTAGGGCTTTTTTTTTTTTTTACTTGTTTTGTTTTCAGAAGTTTTTTCTAATACTATTAGTCTAAAAATAAATGAAAGCAAAGCTCATTTTTAACCACAGCAATACAAATGGTAAAAATATTAAAATATGCTACCTTCATCAAATAATTTTCTGGTCACTATGGTAAATAAGCTGCATAAATAGCATACTGACCAACTATACTTTTTATGTGTTTATACTGTCTAAATAGAGGTAAAATACATCCACTTACCATTTTCTCTTTTTAATAGCTCTTCTTGGGCTTTGATTAATTCTTCCTTGGTTTTAGCTAATTCAGCTTTAACTTGATTAAACTTTAGCTGCAAACAAGCAATAGCTTCCTGGGGATCAGCAAGAGATGCAATGTATAAGTGAGCGATTTCAGCCTGTTTCTTAATATCAGTGACATCATCTTGAAGAGAATCAATAATATCTTCAAGTCTTACAGAATTATGTGCTTCCTAAAAATAGCAAAAACCACATGTCTAACATTAACAGCGAGTTTAACCTTTACATGTGGTACTATTTGACTTAGTTTTAAAAACAGCAAAAAATTCACAACCTGAAATTACTTAAAACAAATTATATGGAAGCATCCCCAATTATGAAAAATTGGAGTTTCAGAATTCATTTTCTATCATATAGAATATGAATCATATTTCCTCATAGAAATGTCATTAACTGCATTAAGAGAACAATTATGATTACCTAGCTCAGAAAGTTTCACTTACAAAATCAGTTTTCTTACAAAATGTTTTTATCCTCCATTTTCACAACTCACCCCCCATCCCACCATGTCTAATATAGTGGTTTGATAATATAGTGATTTGAAAACAAGAGCCTGGACATCACTGTCCCAGGCTCTTGAACTGAGTAAGGGTGGGGTTGAGGTACAGGGTGTCAATCAATTTCAACTTCAGAGGAAGCAGCAGAAAAGGATAATTTTCCTTAAAAGTACAGAATGGTGGTTACCTACAAAGGGCCACCCTTTTTACATATAAATTTTTTTTAAATCAAAGCAATGAATAAATGATCCCTTAGTTGTTCCCTTACACCTTTCTAGGAGTATTCCATAATCAGTCGAAAAAGAATCTTACCTACTTACAATCAATACAATGATTCAAGTAAAAAAAAAAAAAAAAAAAAAAAATGGTAGATTTAATAGATATAAATTCTTCCTAATTCAAACGGTATATTTAAAGTATTGTGCTTACATTTCTAATAAAACATGCCTAATTACAATAAAGCTATATTACTGTAAATATTGTCTTAATTCTAAACTACATTAACAGTCTTCATCATTGATGTGGTTTACTAAATCTTTGCACCAAAACCTCAATAGATAATTTTAATATATATCAAGTAACATACTTCAGTTTCAACTTTCATGACACAAACTCCATTCGTTGGTTCATCATGGATATCACATTTACCAATCAAATCCTTGAAGATAGCCAAACGACATTCAGCATTTTCTTCTAATATCTCTCTTTCCTGAAGGAGTGTTTCCCTTCATAACACAAATTAATTCCATTAAGAAACAAAAAGGCAATACTTTGTCTTAAACTTCTAAAGTTAAGTATATTACACATTAAAAGCAAATTTAAATAATCATGTGTTGGAATTAGTAACACCAACTTCGAACTTTGTATAAAGAAAACTAAAATTTTTACAACTGTGGTATTTTTTTTACATCTGTTCCTATGAGAACTACTGGTCTATGATTTTGCATTCTTATAACTGCTTTGCCATTTTTAAAAAGGAAGATTTTGTGGCTGGCCACAGTGATGCAATCCTTTGTAATGACTTGGGAGGCTGAGGTAGGAGGTCAAAAGTTCCAGTCCAGCCTCAGTAATTTAGTAAAACACTCAGGAATTTAGTAAGACCCTATCTCAAAATAAAAAATAAGTAGGGCTGGGGATGTAGCTTAGTGGTAATCCCACTCCACCCTCCCAGTTTCAATACCATGTACCAAAAACCAAAAAAAAAACAACAACAAAAATCAAGATTTTGTGTTTATAATATGAACCAGGAACACATCTTCTATGTGCTGGAAAAGCTTCCATAAACATCAGTATCATTCTTCCCAGAACATTAGTAGATTCACTAGTAAAGGCATCTGGGCTTAATAATTTCTCTGTGGGAAGGTTTTGAACGCATAGTTTTATATTCCTTATTGGTCTAGAACTGTTTGGATGTTCTGTTTTATTATCTTTTGGTGGGTTATATTTTCTGAGGAATTTATGCAGTCTGTCTAAATTTTAAAATTCACTGACAAAGTTGTACTGTTCTCTTAATGTATGTAATGGCTCTAATGATACTTATTCTAATTTCCTCACATTGACCATTTTTCTACCTCTTATCTCTTGATCAAGACCTTGCCAAGAATTATCACATTTCATTAGTCTTTTAAAAGACCAATGTTAACTTTATTGATACTACATTGTAATTTGTTTTCCAACTCATTAATTTCTACCTTTAGAGTTAACAAAGTCTTCCTCATATTTTAGCCTTAACATGATCTTTTAATCTAATTTCCATGAGAGTTATTATTAGTTCCTTGATTTGAGGACTTTTTATGGTCTAATACATACATTTAAGTTTCAGAGCATAACTGGGTAAGTTTAACTATTCACTGAGATTTTCTCTTTATTTGCATTTAATCTAAAATTTGAGATTTTTTAGTTATCTTATCATCATGAATTTATACCTTTAAACATTAAAAGCAAAACAAATTTCTACATTGTCTCCATATTTTGGAGTTCACTGATGTTTACTTCAGTGCAATCGAAAGTGTGTATTCTGCAGTGATTTGTCCTATGTTGTATATAGCTCAAATAAAGTTTACTAGTTGGGCCCAACAGCACATGCCTGTAATCCCAGTGACTGGGGAGGCTGAGGCAGGAGAACTGCAAGTTCAAAGGCAACCTCAGCAACTTAGCAAGGCCCTCCGCAACTTAGTGAGAACCTGTCTCAAGATAAAAAATAAAAAGGGCTAGGGATGTGGCTCAGTGGCTAAGCACCCTTGGGTTCACTCCCTGTTACCAAAAACATAAAATTTACTAATCATGGTGTTCAGACAAAAAATATTCAGAAACCGCCCATTATAAAACAAGAAAATAAGTTTAAAAAACTAAACAAGTAAATAAAATCTTCAATTTTGTGCCAAGTCATGAAAGAAATAACTTACTTAAAGTCAGCTTCCCGTTGAGCCCAATATTGAGTAAACTCCTGGGTAACTTCTTCTCGAATTTTAAATTCCAATGTTAGCTTTTCTTTTTTTTCACTTATTAGCCTTTTTTTCAAGTCTTCTATTAAATCCAAAAGTTTCTAAAACATTTAAATATTGAAATTCTTAGAAAAGCATATCAAGAGAAATACCTTCAAAATGTTCAAAGATAAAATTATTTTCATTTAGTCAATTATAAATATACATCCTTCTAATAGTGCTAATATTCTCACTGAAAATTGTACATTTGCAGGAATTCATTAATCTGAAAAATCAAGTGGACTTCTCTGCATTTCAGAAACAGATTTATGGAAAAAATAAAATTATGATAACTCAAAGGTCTCTCTAGTTGTACTAAGAGAAAAAGTAATGCAAGATCTGAGCATGTATTATCCTTCAGGAACTATGTTGGAGAGTTCTATTTCATCCACATTTCACAGGTGGGGAAAGGACTAGATCTATCGTAAATGCTAAAGTTGCGTTTGTTATATTGTGTGGACATACAAATATGTAATAGTTAATTACACCAATATGTATAATTATAATGCATCAATTAAAATTTTAAATAAAAAGGTAAAAAATTTTTAATAATAAAATGGAAGTATCCTATCAAAGTCTAAAGACCAAGTGCTATACAGAATAAAGAAATTGTGGGCTGAGATTGTAGCTCAGTGGTAGAGTGCTTGCCTAGTATGTGTGAGGAGCTGGGTTAAATTCTCAGCACCACATACAAAAAAATAAATAAAGACTCATCAACAATAAAATATTTTAAAAAAAGAAACTGCTAAAAATACCCACTTTCCAAACATAAAAAGACATTACAAAACATCATCTTCCTAGGTTTTTAGACTATCCAGATATAAGTAACAACTCTGTAGCCTTTGAAAACACATATAATCATGTAATAAACAGTGAACAAAATGAAGTAGTCATCACTTAATATGGCAGGTATAGATTAATAAAATAAGTTACAGAACTAAGAAAAACACCTGATACTCTTTTTTAACATTTCTGATTAAATTTCTCAGTAACAAATTAACCAATAAACTCTCTTAGAGCTTACAGATCTTTCATTGTCTCAACTTTATATTTCAAAGCATTTCTACAGACATACTGACTTTGAAATTCTACTCCTAAGAACTTACACTGAGCAAATAATGATATAGCCCAGTGTTTTAGCCTGTAAGAAGGCTCATCCCACTGGTGGTGTTTGTAGTAATTCAGTTTTATTTAAATGAAGTGAAACCCAAGTCAAGAGCCAAACTTGAAGGATTAATTCAATTATGCTACTGTCATACAGAAATACCATAATTAGTAATAAAGGCCTATAGTAGTAATTTATACTTTTCAATTTTTATTTTTGGTACTGGGGATTGAACCCAGGGGTACTTTACTACTGAGATATATTCAAGAACCTCCAAACCAATTTTTTGAGAAAGGGTCTTGCTAAGTTGCCCCGGCTGGCCATAAACTTGTGATTCTCCTGTCTCAACATCCAGGGTTACTGGGATTGCAGGTGTGACTACCACTTCTGGCCACTTTTTTAATTTCTGATAATTGATCCCAGAGCCTCAGGCATGTTAGAGAAACACTCTACCACTGAGATACATCCCCAGTCCAGCCATAACTTTTTTATATATATATATATATTTTTTTTTTTTCAGTTATAGATGGACCTTTATTTTATTTATTTTTATGCGGTGCCAAGGATCAAATGCAGTGCCTCATGCATGCTAGGCAAGTGCCCTACCACTGAGCTACAACCCCAGTCTCACAACTTATTTTTAAATGAAGAAAATCAGGTTACAAAACAGTAATGTATACCACTATTCACATGAGTAGCAGATTAGAGAACTTTATACATAATTTTCTTTTATTACATTCTCCTATTAATATACTAGTACTTTAAAATGTTTAAATAACCACACACTGTCCCACTGTTTAAAACAATAAACTCTAAGGAAAAAAATGCTAAGAATTGGGGAACAAATGTGGGCATACTTAAATTATTTTAATAATTTCCAACAATTGTCAATGCTATTTTAGAAATGACTAAAGAAACATAACTCAAAGGGCTGGGGGGAGATAGCTCAGCTGGTAGAGTGCTTGCCTTGCAAGCACAAGGCCCTGAGTTTGATCCCCAGTACTGCAAAAATGAAAAAAAAGAAAGAAAGAAAAAAAGAAAGAAACATAACTCAAAAGTTATATTCTAAGTTAAGTCATAGATAAAAACAAAGTGGCTATAAAGGACATATTCATTTACCACTGGAAAAATGTCAAGATGGATGGTATGATAGATTATTTTACTACCTTAATGTTAAATTTCTTGGTCATGTAAATGGTCTTATCATCATGAGGAAATGTCTATGTTCTCAGGAAATACCTTATTTAATGTCTATGTTCTCAGGAAATACCTCATGAAATCTGAAATATTTAGTTTTAAGGTATCTTTATGGATGTATATTATTTTCAAACAGTATAAGTCAACAAAAAATTTTTAATCAAATTGCATTCTACTGTCTTAAAACAAATAATTTTTTTTAAAAAAAAGGAAAGAAAATGTGTATCTACATACCCAAAACAAATGGCAAATTCAGGTATTAAGCATTACATCAGTGTTTCTATAGGTTTGAAGTTTTTCAAAAAATAAAATGGAGATATAAAAATTTTAGTGTATTCCTGAAAAAGAAATGGAAGAATGGCACACACCTATCGACCGAGATACCCATATGGCTGAGGCAGAAGGATCACTTGAATCCAGGAATTCACAGCCAGCCTGGGCAACATAGAGACTCTGTCTCCAAAAGAAAAAAAAACCTAGCATGGTGGCTCACACCTGCAATCCCACCTACTGTAAGTAATTCCAGCTATTCAAGAAGCTGAGTCAGGACCATCACAATTTCAAGGCCATTTAGAGAGATACCCAACACTCTCCTGACCCCATCTCAAAATTAAAAATTAAAATGTGGATTCAGGATACAGCTCAGTAGCACAGCACTTCTGAGTTCAATATCCAGTATCAAACAGATAGATTTTAAAAAAGAAACCGAATAAATAAGGAAAAAAAAAAAAAAAAAAGGGAAGAGAGACTTAAGAACTGTTAACATTAGATTCATAGAAATTCTTAATACATACACTTTTCTCCTCATGGCTAATGAGAACCGTGTCTTCCTCTAATGTTTTATCTAGATTTTCATCAATAAGTTCAGTTTCAACATTTTGTTTTTCTTCAGTTTTTTCTAGATCCTCAAGTAAGTCTTCATCTTCAACTAGATCTTCTAGACTATTGTCCCAGGAAATGGTGGTTCTTTTTACATTTGATATTTTATTATCCAAATTTTTGTCTAATGATTCATCTTGAGATTTGATGGGTCCAAAAGATTTCTCTTGAGAAGAATTCAAAACATCTGGAACACAAACCTGTTAAAATATCCAATGTGACTTTAACAAAAAAAAAAAGCAAGAAATATCCACTAAAAATTAATTTTATAAATTCAAATCAAATGATAACTTGTTACAGCTCCGCAAACAAATAAAAAGAAATCAGCATCCTTAAATGAAGATTCTATTTAGAAAAACCAACTTACACGTGAAAACTACAGGTAAATCTACCTTTCTAAGTTCTGAGCAATATTTCTAACAAAAGCATTTCTGATTACCTAGCACTAAGTGAACAAGATGAATGGCAGAATAGATAACTAATTCCAACAATACTCATTAATTTATGCTTATAATTAACACTTATTACTAAAGGTCATTTTAGTTTTTACAAGGACAACTTTAAATCTTTTCCCATGTCTTCATACTGGGTCAAATATTTACATTTTTACTTTCAAGTTATGTCCTAGGCTTAAAGTAATAAATGCAAAATATTTATTTCAAAGAAAATTGTTCATATTCTAATAGTAAGAGATGGCTTCATAAATTTTACAGCAATCTGAATATATTTACCTTTTGTGCAATGGCTGAGAACTTCAATACATTGAGTGTTTCATCATAGGCAAAACAACACTGGCTGATATTGACAATCATACATATTTTCCCTTTACCATTAAAAAAACTTTGAAAATAGTGGGTCAGTTTACTTTCCCGGAAAGGCACATGCTGTTGAAACCTATGGAAAATTTTTTCAAAGAACTAAATTAAAATAAATCTCATAAAGTCAGGATGTTGATGAATTTTACAAAGAAATAACTAAGCCACCTACCATGGATATAAACTTCAGGTCAGTGAATAATTCTACCAGTAACACTGTAATAGTTCTTCTGTTTTCTTTAAATAATACTACTAACAAAAAATACTAACAATAACTGACTAGCCAAAAAGTAAATAAAACCATATTTAACTGAGTTACATCCTCCAATGTAGTTCTACAATAGATGTCATAAAACACCTTTCTAGATGGTGAGGAGACTGATTTACCATTGACTCATTTTCAAAATGCTAATTAAAGCAAAAATCTATCATATCTAGTGGAACACAACAACACGTTAGTAAGATCAAAGTGGTAAAATGATGCCAAACCAGCATCAAGAAAAACTTATCTAAATAAAAAGTATCTGCTAGTAAATATTTGCTATGGAAAATACTGAGTTTACTTGATGAGTCCCTGCATCAATTAACATTTTTTTTATTTCTATCATTTTTTTAATCCAAGATCTCTAAGTACTTCAATCATAAAGCATACATAAGAAATTTTAAAAATAGTACTTTCATAAAATAGCAAAGTTGAGTTTAAATATAACACTTAATATGCTCTTTCAATACCACTTACTTAGATTTTTCACTGTTCTTCAAAACATTAATACACTTTCCCAGAGTCAATAAAGAAGTATTTATGTTCCCAGTCTCTCTTAACCTTTCACCTTCATTCTGTGTCTTCATGCTGCGTTCTGAACCAGCAAGATCACATAGAGACAATCTGAATCAACCAAAAACACACAAAAAAGATTACTTTAAAATTCTTCAAAAAATTAAAAATAATTGCAGTTTAAAGAATGTTCAACTTACTCACTAACTCGAATAACACGAGACATTTCAGGGTCTTCAATTTGTAATATTCTAATAGTGAATATGCTGTGACTAAAAGAAATATACAAAGATCAAATATTATTTTTCCATTTTTAATAATCAAATAATATCTTTCCAAATAGTATATTTCCATTTTTGCAGTCTAAATAAAAGAGATAAGAATCATAAATGGGCCTGTATTTATACTCAAGTATTAGAGGTAGTCCAACCTGGGCATTTTCCAAATAGTTACCATATATGTTAACCCAGTGTTCCACAGATACCTATATATCCACTAAAATCATCTTATCTTTTGCCTAGCCCCAAATCCCTCGAATCTTCTCCTCTTGACATTCCAACTTCTATTAAGGAAATCATTTATAATACTGAATTTTCTTGCAAAGATCATATTAGTTAAAATATTATATATATTTTACAGCTAATATTCTTCATGTATATACCTAAAGCCAAACATACATTTGACCTTATATGGATTTATTATATAAATCATGTATCATGTATCAACCCACCCAGAACTGAATACGAGACCATGGCTCCTAAGAGAAAGTCTTTCCCCTTAAGAGAAAAATCTGTTTTAAATAACTCACTTCTGAAACATCTTTACTTTGTCTCCCATCCCCTAGCCCTTTCATCAAAAACATCCTTAACCCCTTGAAATATGGCCTAATGCAGCATATATATAGTATCCACGGGGTAAGTGAGAAAGAGAAAAGATCACCATTCTAGGCTACTTCAAAAATGAGCTAGGGTATTGACGTAAAGAAAGAGTAAAAAGACTCAGGAGGCAAGAGAATTCCAAGTTCAAGGCCAGCCTCAAAAATTAGTGAGACCCTCAGCAAGACAATGTCTCAAAATTTAAAAAGAACTGGAAATACAGTTCAATGATAAACCCTGGGTTTAACCACCAGTACCAATAAAAAGTAAAAAAGTTTGAGACTTCCTTCAAATTAGTGAACCTAATGTTAAGACAACAAATAGTGCTGATAATATTACGTGTTTTGTGCTCTTCACTCTACAGAAGTCTTTTATGCCTATGAATTAGTTTAACATATCAGAGAACTTACTGACCACTTTAATCTAAAATTAGTTGCATTTAAATTAGCACAGAATACTATGAGTGCTTCAGGATTACTCCATAAGGTTTACTCCTTACCTTCTACTGGAAGCATTGTTCAGTTTTGTGAAGGCAACACTCTGATGCTTTATCCCCAGTTTTAAAAGTCTATATGCTTCTTTGGAATCAGATACTTGAATCCACTGTAGATCTTAAAGAAATAAAGAGGATACATAGCATTTTATGAAAACACAGGACCTGCCTAAAGTTTAATCTCTTTGAAGGTATTTTCCCAGTAATATATAATGAAATCTTTCTTCTAATAAAATATTCTAGTTGGAGTGAACTCAGTTTTCCATATTCCTCAACATAAATGTTTCAGAAGAGAGATTATAATGTTATAGCATTTAAATTACACAAACATACAAAATAAATGTTCTTCAATAGAGCCTGCCCATGGGAAAACTAAAAATAGATAAATGCCTTAGAATCTGACACTCAAGAGGAAGAAAAAAAAAAAAAAGGACAATACAATACAGATTAAACCTATAAATTATGGAGTCATGGAACATTACAGATTATAATTCATCAATGAATAATGCAATAAAAATTTTTTGTTACAACCAGAATTTTATAAAATGAAACAATACAGAAAACATAATAGGACATACTTGCAGTAAGATACGCATGATTACTGAAACTTCTGAATTCTGCATATATATACATATGTAAGTACTGGGTCATGATGTTATTAATATGTATTTCTTACTGTAATGGTTTTAAAAGGTGTGAAAAATACCACTATGGTATTAGTTACAAAATTTGGTCAGTGTTACAAAATAGCAGAATAATGTAAATAACAACACATCCAGTTTTTCCCATCACTAAAAACCCAATTAAAGATACTCAAGCAAACACACTGTAGGTCTAGACCTTTTTACATTCAAGTGTAACAAACACACCAAAACATATTTCCAAAACACAAAATTCTCTTATTTTCTTAATGGTTATAATGAGTATAAAAATTCCTAATTTGGTTTGCTTTTCTGTACCTATCACAAAACCTAGGAGACAACTATGGAGCAATAAAATAAAAATACTCATTAGTATACCTTTTATAAAAGAATAGCCCTTTACATCTTGAGAAAGTCGTAGCATCTTTCTCTTTTGGAACTTTGATGATACAGGAACAAACAAGTCATAAATACATTCATTGTAAATTTCAAAAAAAGAAACCCACACAGAAAATTTTGTATTATTATCCATATTCAAACTAGCTTGTTCACAATCTTTCATGGATTCTTCAAACTCTGGGATATTCAAAGAGTTTGTTAAGCTTCCTACAAAATAACAGAAATAAAAAAGGATGAGCACAAAATTAATCAATGGACTAAAAGTGAGAAAAAGAACAACTCATGACTCCTGGACTTGAAAAAACAAGTATCCTTAATCTTCTGATCATCTACTTTCAATATTTTTTGAATTAGAGTTAGGAATAAATAATCTTTGGAATAAGTATGATTTCTTATCCTTCCTTTATTTTTGAAAATATGCTAGTGAACTAAATACAAATTAATTGCAGCAAGTATGGTGATACACACCTGTAATCTTGGTGAATCAAGAAGCTGAGACAGAAGGATCTTAAGTACAAGGTCAGCCTCAGCAACTTGGCAAGACCTTTAGCAACTCAATAAGACCTCAACTCAAGATTAAAAAAAAAAAAAAAAAGCGGGGGGCCTAAAGACATAACTCAGTGGTTAAGTGGTTAAGTACCCTTAGGTCCAATCCCCAGTAATACACTCCCCGCGAAAAAGAGAGCAATTAAATGCAAAAACAAAGAAAATTCAGAGAATCTCTTGAATTTTAATATTAAAGTTATAGCCAGTGAAAGGGACATCTGTGACAGTTAATCTAAATCAAACTTTATAGTCACTGATAACTCATAGTTATCATTTTTCAAGTACTGCTATATCAACAATTAAATTATCAGGAGTGGTTTAAAAATTAAAAGCTTTTAAAAATGTATTTCACATAATCAAAAAATAAAAGATAAGTGAGGAAGAAAATCTTACCATAGAAAGTATCATAACTGTCATTATGCATAGCAACCTAAAAAAGAAAGATTTGAAAGAGTTTAAAGACATTTTTAGTTAAGGTTAAAAAACCAAGCTATCAATCACCTACCCAAAAAGTCACTGACCAAACCACAATCTTCCATCCACTCTCTGTTCAGTGATTTGTGTTTATTATTTTTTTTCCTAGTTAAATAATAGAGTCATATAATAAATTTGAGAAACTAAAGAAAAGTATTAAACAGAATATCATCATGTATAATCCCTGTCGGCCAGAGATAATTACTACTGTACCACTAAGCTACATCACCAGCCCTCCTCTCAATGTTTCAAAGAACAAAATTTCAGCCAGGCATGGTGACACACACCTATAATCCCAGAAACGCAGGAGGATCACAAGTTTAAAGCCAGCCTCAACAACTTAGCAAGACCCTAAGCAACTTAGCAAGACCCTGTCTCAAAGTAAAACATTAAAAACAAAAAAAAGGGGGGGTGGGGATGTGACACAGTGGTTAAGCATCACGGAGTTCAATTCCTGGTATCAAAAAAACAAGAAAATTCCCATTAATATTTTGAAAATATTTATAAAAACTGCTAATAGTTCTTAACCATAAACAGAATAAATTGTCTGAAAACACCACAAAACCCAGGAGGCACAAATAGAATAAACAGACAAGTATAACTTCATAAAAAATTTTAAAATAACATCCTCTCGTGGCATATCGTATCTTTATTTCTCTATTAATTTATTATCAGTCTCTGCTATGGTCTGAAATGTTCCCACTAAAATTCTTGTTGAAATTTAATTCCCATTCTGAGGTATTAAGAGGTAGGGCCTTTAAGAGGTAATTGGCCATGACAACTCATATGGATTAATCCTTTCATGGATCAATGGACTAAAAGGTTTTCTTGAAAGTGGATCTATCATGAAAGCCAATTTAGCTCTGCCTCACAGATACACCCCTCTTGCCATGTGAAGGTCTGAATCACCTCTAGACTCTACAGTCTCCACCAGTAAGAAGGCCCTCACCAGATACAGCCCTGTGACCTTGAATCTTCCATTCTACAAAACTGTGGACTGACTAAGCCTTTGTTCTTTACAAATGACCAGTTTGAGGTATTTAGTTGTAACAACTAAAATAGTCTCCATGATGGTAGTACTATTTGTCCTCAACAGTTGAGATGGGTGCAGTGGCGCATACTTGCAATCTCAGCAGCTTAGGGGGGCTAAGGCAGAAGGATCGCAAGTTCAAAGCCAGCCTCAGAACTAGAGGCCTTAAGCAACTTAGCAAGACCCCTGTCTCAAAATTAAAAATTAAAAAAGGGCTGGGGATGTGGCTCAGTGGTAAAGCACCCCTGGCGCACACACACACACACAAAAAAAATTGAAATATTGCTGGACCAAGTAAGTGCCTTAATAAAAATTTACCAAATTAATACAAAAAAACAAGAACTGGGCACAATGGCACACACCTATAATCCCAGTTACTCAGGAGGCTAAAGCAGGAGGATCTCAAGTTTGAGGCCAGCTCAGCAACTTAGCAAGACTTTATCTCAAAATAAATAAAAAGGGCTGGGGATGTAGCTCAGTGGTAGAGAGCTCCTCAGTTAAATTCCCAGTTCCATAAAAAATAAGCAGAAGAGATTTCTACAAGGAAGATCTAAATATTTTTCTTAATAAAGAAAAACCCACCATGACCACAAAAAAGTTGAAAAAGTGTTTATGAGTCATCATTTATGTATTCTGCATACTAAAATAATTCCATACCTCTTTAATTTGTCTAAGTAATGCACTTTTGCTAGCAGCTTCTTCCTTCTCTTGGTCCGGCGATAACCGTAAGTATTCTCTGGATCTATGTGGCTTAATGTTCATCTTGGTATACAGTCTTTCCTGAAGACTATCAAATAATACATTCAAAGTTCGGGGCAAAAAGCCAATATTTTCTTCTGTGCCTGTAAAAGAATGTTTGTGTTATTTTCTCTCAAACTAGTAGGAAAGAAGAAATATTCCTACTCTAATAAAACACCATTTATACTACCAATAAGCAAGAGTAAACAATTAAAAGTGAGAAAAGCTGAGGGATTACTTTGTTATATATCACTTTGGTCTTCACTGTATTAACAGCATTTTATTGACTACTATTCTGATGCAAAACCTGAAATTTTACATTCAGACCAAGCCATAATATTAAGATTTGCAATCACTCATAAAGTAGAAGAGCAAAATGAAACATTAAGCTAAGTGCCTCACTGGTCATCCACGCTTAATTCTCTAAATTATATCAATCCTTGTTTATGAATTTTTACCATCACTTTATTCTCTATCATATAAGTAAAGCAGTTTCACAAGTGATTAAATAAATCTGAATTGGCACCAGATGCAATGGTGTATACCTGTAATCCCAGCAGCTCAGGAGGCTGAGACAGACGGATCACTAGTTCAAAGCCAGCCTCAGCAAGGTGAGGCACTAAGTAACTCAGTGAGACCCTGTCTCCAAATAAAATACAAAATAGGGCTGGGGATGTTGCTCAGTAGTTAAGCACTCCTGGGCTCAATCCCTGGTACAAAAATAAATTTTAAAAAGCCATTAGCTATGCATGTTCAACATGCTATTAAAAATGGAGGGCTGGGGATGTAGCTCAGTGTTAGAATGCCTGTTTAGCACACAAAAGGCCCTGGGTTCAATCCCTAGCACTGCAAAAAAAATAATGAAGCAAACATGTACTCTAGATGATAAAAACATTAACTACCCACAGTTATAAAAATACTGAAAGTTTTTACTTTTTCCTTTCTAGCCAAAATAAGCCATACTTACCTTGAAATGTATATGTTTTTCCTGAATTGGTTAGCCCATAAGTAAAAATCAGACGACTCTGTCCTTTCAAAAGGTCTTTTACTGGCTGCATAATACAACCCTGAAAGAATTCTTTCTGTGAAGTTTCAGGGCCAAAAACCTAAGAAAACATTTTTAAGAAAGTCTTTTTAGAAAATTCAATTTAATATTCACAATGGGTTCCACCCTCTCTCATATTTAAAAAACTTTAAAGATTGCTTTTATAAGATTTATTCTCAAAAAGGTGCTATTATCCCCACTATAAAATATATACTTAATAGATCATTTAACTACTACCAGCAAATTTAAGATGAAATTCTGACCCACTTAGTCAGTCATGTTTTCATTTCAGCTTTAGAAAGAACATTGTTGTAAATTAACTTAAAAAAAAAAAAAATTTTAAGCCAAATGAAGTAGCACATGCCTGTAATCTCAGAGGTTTGGGAGGCTAAGACAGGTGGATTGCAAATTTGAGGCCAGCCTCAGCAACTTAGCAAGGCCCTCAGCAACTTGGTAAGACCCTGTCTTCAAATAAAAAGAGCTGGAGATATAGTGGTAAAGCACCTTTGGGCTCAACCTCCAGTACCAAAAAAAAAAAAAAAAATAGGTCCATTAAGAATATTACAGGGCTACAGGGCTGGGGTTGTGGCTCAGTGGGCTTGCCTGGCTCATGTGAGGCACTGGGTTCCATCCTCAGCACCACATAAAAACAAATAAATAAAATAAAGGCATTGTGTCCATCTACAACTAAAATAAATATTTTTTTTTTTAAAAAAAGGAAAATTACAGTGATTTAACTACTTTGAATTATATTATCTTCAGACCTAAAATTTGAGTCCTACTTTTAAGAAAAATTACCAGTACCAAAGATCTAATTTCCACAAGCACAAAACATATAGTTTATCATATATGATCTTACAGCAATTTAACCTAACTTTAAAGTTTCTCTTAAGAAAAAAAAAGAGCAAGGAGGGGTGGGAACTGAGGATGTAGCTAAGTGGTAAAGAGCACACTTTATATGAACAAGGCCCTGGGTTTAATCCCCAGCATGCACCCCCCAGCTTCAACAACCTATCCCACCCCCATTCTCACAGAGTATTTACCTTGGAAAAGCTGAATTTCTGTGCCATCTGTCCAGAGCTTTTCTCACTTAACCGGCCAAGGATGCTTTGAGGATCTTTAAGTAGGATGGTCTGTGAATCCAGAACATGCACACAGCCCTACAACACATACCCACAATAAATAAGAGCAATGGCATTTTGTCTGTTTAGTGAAAGTAAAATATTAAAATCCAATTAAATTCATCACAAACCTCAGACTCATGTTCTTTTTCTGATTGTGTGAATGGTCTTATTCGAAGACAAACCTGAAGATTACCTTTAGATTCCAAAACATTTGCCTAAAGGAGAACAAAATAATTATATTTTTAAAGTAAGTAATATAGCTTTTCAGAACTCACCTTTTTTAAAAATGTTGATAGTTACATAAAAATCTGAGATTATATAGTTTCCAAGCAAACACTTTTCTGTTTTTAACATTTTTCCATTAAATGTTATTAAATTTTATTTATAAGACTCAAAAAATCTATTTTTAAGAAAACAAATATACCACAAAAGATTCACTCTCTTCTACCTTCTCTATTACTAAGTTTGCAAAAAGTCTTTCTCCATAACATTCTAATCTTTATATCTAATAACATAATAACAAGACTCTAAATCATTGAAAATAGAACCCTAGAATAAACCACACATAATCAGAATATTCTATTAACATAAATGCTGGATTTCATCATATATTCAGAATTTCTTTTTTACAATATAACATTCTCTTTGCTTTCCTTGAGAAAGAAAAGAGCTTACCTCACTTTTTAAAATAATTTTAAAGAAATGTCTTTAAAATCACTTGAAAAACAAAACTTACCAAAACAGATACAAAAACTAGAAAATCAGAATAACCCTGTATCTATTTAAGAAATTTCATCTATTATCAAAAAAAAAATAATTGCACCACCACACACACACAAATCTCTAGACTCTGGTAGTTAACTGATAAATTCTCTCAAACATTTAAGTAAATAATCATACAAATTATACATAAACTTTCTAAGAAAATATAGGAAAAGACCTCAACTAATTTTGAGTTTGACATATCCTGATACCATAATCTGATAAGGATATCTTCAGAAAAAAATTACAGAATATACCATATTAAGATAGGTGCAAAATTTCCCTAACAATGCTGGTTAGTACATAAAATGGGATAATACATTACAGCCAAGAACAGTTTATCTCAGGACTATAATGTCAATTTAAGCATTTAAAAATCAATTAGAACAATTTACCATGTTAAGAAAACAAGAAATTTTATAGATATAAAAGAAGCACTTGACAAAATTCAACATTCATGCATTGTAGAGCCTCAACAAAGCAGTGCAGAAGGAAACTTACACTAATAAAGGGCACTTAGAGAAAAACTACAGCTAACATCACGCTTGTAAAAGACTGAATCTAAGATGAGTAACAAGACAAAGGATTTCTACTTTATCACTTCTATCATACTGTACTAGAACAGTTCTAGTTGGTGTTATCAGTGAAAATAAATAAGACAGAAAACACATCCGAACTGGGAGATGAGAAAATTTTTACTAATAGACAACATGAACATCTACCTACAAAATCTGACAAATAAAAAGCTACAAGAATAATTAAAGGAGTTTAACAATGCAGCAAAATACTATGCAAAATCAAATGTTTTTCTATCACAACTGGGTACAGTTAGAAACCGATTTTAAGAAAACACCACCATTCACAATAGTATCAAAAATGCCAAAATATTTATGAATAAATTGAAACAAGAAAAGTGAAAGACCTGTATACTAAAAACAAAAAAACACTGAAGAGAGAAATTAAGAGACCAAACTAAACTCAATATTATTAAGATAGATTCTTCCAAAACTGATGTACAGATTCAATGCAATCTTAAAGTTTTTTTTTGGCAAACTTTTTTGAAGAGATGGACAAATTCATCATTTTAAAATATAGAAATGGAAAGTACAGACTAGTCCAACAATTTTGATATATTAGAAATTTGGAGAGCTAAGACTACCTAATTTCAAGATTTATTTCAATGCTACACTGACAGTTTCTTACTGGCAGAAAGGTCTACTGGTTATACAAGAATACCTCAGAGACATTGCAGGTTCAGTTCCAGACCACCACAAAAAAGCAAATGTCACAATATAGTGACACAAATATTCCATTTGTAAGTGCAATTATCAAAAAATAAAATTCTAAAAACATTTAATTTTTTTTTTCCAAATTGTAACCAAGTTAGGGCAAAAAGGGTACTTATTAGGTTGTCAAGAGCTAACTTGAAAAGAAACTTTTATGTATTTCTTTTGAACTAAGTCTGCGTGAAAAAGTTGCTGAAATACAAGGTGGCCTTAAACCTAAAAGTCTGGTAATTTTTGTTCTAGTCACATGCACACATTTCCCCTGAATCATGATAATCAATATAATACTTTTCTTATATTTATTTGTACTTACCTCAGTGTTTGAAGCAACTAAGGAAAATTCATGAGAGAGATCAAGCTTAATGCCATCAAAATTTATTTCCGAAGGTCTTACAATTGGGTCGGCACTAAAAACATAAGATGGTCTAGGGAGTCCATCTTGATCCAAATTAGATTCCATTCTGCAAGAAAAACTTCTTTAAAGAAGATAAAGAGTATCTTCTTTAGACAACTTTAGTAAGTCAATATGCAAGCCACACATGATTTTAAAAATGTACAATCCAACCCACTACTTCCCCACAAATAACTAGATTTTACAGAGGGAAAACATTACACTGTTTCATTTCTAACAAGATAACCTATGGGAAAGACAAAGGACCAAATTATATTTTCAGATTCTGAATCAAATAATATTGAACACAGCGTATACTACTGTTCATTTGACCCAACCTATACATAGATACATCCAAAGAGATTTCTTGAATAAAGAAATAAGAAAATCAAAGTTTACTCTGCCTAAATCCTCTCAGAAAGCAAATGGCAATGAGATCAGAGTGAATTATAATCTGCCATTATTTTAAGTTATTTAGTGTCTTCTGAAGAATGTCACATATTTTGTTTTAGCACTTGACAGTTAAACTCAGTTATCTGGAAAATTTATTTTCAGTCTAATTCTTTCAAGTGCACACAAAAAGTGAAATAATGTATCCCAATGTATTGAAAACAGTACTGGGGTTGGGACTGTAGCTCAACCATAGAGCATTTGCCTAACCAGCATGTGATTCTGGGTTCCATTCCCAGGAACAAATAAATACATACAAGCATACATACATACCAGGAATACCACAGGTCTTAAGTTGAACATGAAATAATGCATCAGCATTACAACTAATTAAACGTCAAATCACTAAACTTAAACTTAAGGGCAACCTTAACAGGAAAAAAAAAAAAATCAACATTTAAATATTTACTAACACATACTAGTTCCTCAGTACCAGGGAGAAAGTTCTGTTCTGTGATAAGACTATCAAACATCCAGAAAATGAATCACGAACTAGGGTTCCTGGCTGAAAAGGGTATTTAGTAATGGGCATCCACAGCTGTTTACTTCTACTTAGAACATGAGAAGTTTAGCTTTAAAGCCCTTAATTCATAAAGCAGCTAGGGTTGCCCAACTCAAATTCGTACTCAACCATTTGCTTTGAATATAGCCCAAATAAGCATTTTTTAGCCATTTAGAGTCCACCTGGAATGGCACCTTGGGCTAACTACTGAGAGGCCATGTCACCTGTGTAACAAATTGCTCTCTTCAGGGCTTCGGTAAAGTTGGTTTGATAAGAGGCTTGTTCCTCAACAACAGAAGCAACCACAATAATTAAAAACAAAAATAGTAATTGCAAAGAAGTAATATCAACTTATTATGTGCCAGCAACATTTCTAACAACTTTAAACACTATCATTTAATCTTCACAACAGCCCTAAGTAGACACTTTGATTACCTCCTCTTAAAAGAGGAGGAAAGCGACCGGAAGAGAGAAAATAAATTGACCTGCATCGCTCTGCTGAGAGGCTGCAGAGACGAGGTTTAAACCCTAACCCACAGAGTGGGGCTCAGCCCTCGCCGCGCCCCACGGCTCTGCAACCAGTTCCTGACAGGGGCGTCACGAACCCCACCAGAAACCACTGACAATGCTACAGCCGTTTACCCCGCAGCAACACATGCAGTCACCCACCTCCTCCTCCGCTCCCCTACCTCACCCTAGGTCACCTTCTCACCTGCAACATCGCCCAGACGCCCGACCCGCGTGCAGCACCGCGATGTTTTGGTTTTCAAATTCAAACAATGGCGGCCAGGGCACCGCACTGAACGCTGGGAGTGGGTGGGGCCTCCGCAGCGCACTCGGGAGTGCCGCCGGCTGCGCTGAGGGTTCTACAGCGGCTCCCGGAAGAAGCTTTCAAATCTGGGGGCGGGTCTTGGAACCCGAGGCGACCAATGGGCAGAGACCTGCTGGTGGGCGGCACCCAGGCTCTAACTTCCCTCAGGGCTCCTCGCGGCCACGATAGGTGTCACCCTCTGTTGGCTGGGACGCAGGTCTCGGATTCCATCCCTGAGACAAGAAAGACGTGGCGAAGGCCCAGAGGTGAGGCCTCTGCTGCCGCACTTATTCTCGCGCCTCCCCAGGGACGGGCCAAAGAATGGCGGGCTAGTCACCTCCGGGTCCTGTCCCCACGGGGGCCGGAAAAGACTCCTCAAGTCGGGATCCGGGGTCACTTCCCTCGCCGCGTGAGCCTACCTGTAGACAGCGTTCTCACGGACCAAACACATTTTTCCCAGAATAGATTTTTATGAGCATTTTCTTTATTTATTTTTTTAAATATATTTTTTGGCCTTTCTGAGTATAAATCAGCTACTGCTGCAAGGCGTTGTGCTGTTAGTCTTATCATAGGCATGGTCTTTGCAGTGCCCTAAATGTAAGTGCCAGTGCATCCTTCTCTGCTTCTGTTAAAATGATCCTCTTTATTTGAGTGCGATAGTCTTTACTATTACACTTATATGGCAACTATTCTTAGGCTGTCTCCTAACTCCTTGCTTTTAAAGAAAAATAACTGACATAAATTGAGCGCTTACTTGTGCCATCATGGTGCTAAGCTTATAAAATGGATTGTCTCACTGATCCTGAGAACCCTTTGAGGTAGGTACTATTATTATCCCATTTTGTAAATTCTGAGGAAACTAAGTTCACAATGTTAAGTAATGGGCTTAAAGGCAAATGGAGGGAGATTTAAATTAAGCTGAAGGATTTCAGGACACAGACACACCCTTATGTATGGTCTCATTTTCAACTATTTTACTTGGTTAGAAGCATTTTTTAAACACATAGTTTGATGAGCTTACCATTTTCCTTCCATTATCATACTGTATTTACATCTCCCATCACCTACCTTTTCCTTAACTTCCCATTGTTCTATTCAGTTTTTCATCTTTCCCCACAAAATAGTCAAATTCGAGGTGAACCAATTGAGCCTGAAGTAGAGAAGAGGATGCAGAACCAGGATGAAATTTGCACAAAGAAATGTACGTGTAAAATGGAAGAAAATAGGGGAGACAAAGTAGAAACTTTTAAATGGGCTCTGTCATATTCTCTATTGCTCCTTCAGGCAAGTCTATCCCTGAATCCCTGCTTTGTGTCTTACTCCACAGTGCTTTTTGCTAGTTGTCACTGATTCCCAACTCTTAAGCCCTCCAGTTGCTACATTTATTTATTATTACAGAAAAATTTGTTTAAAATCTGCTCTATGCTAGAGGGTAGAGTCAGTGGAGAAGGGAAACATAGACACTACCCTCAAAGCGTCTGCATTCTAATGGGAGAAGCAATCAAATTTAAATACAACAAATTGAGAAATTACAACTGTTATGAATGTTTAGGAGCTTACAGCTATACAATATTCATAGGGAAACCTGAGCAAATATTTGATGTGGATCTTTAAGGAACATTAGCAGTTAAATAGGTAAGAAAGAGAAATGAACAAGGGAAAAGAGGTACCGAAAATTCAGTGGATTTTGTCATCTTATTCCAGCTCCCAGCAGAGTTCCAGTTGAATGTTTCATCCACGCAATTAAATATTTCAGCCTTAAGACATTCTTCATTTGGTGTTGGGTTACTACTCTGCTTTTGTATTCCTCCTCTCTAGCCATCTGAGTCTCCTTCTTTCTCTCTCTTCTACCCAACCTCTAAATTATATGAGTTCTCAGAACCTGAGTCCCCTTTTCATTCCTGCACAGTGTTGCACTAGCAATCCTGTCAACTCGTGGATTTAAATAGCATCTTTATTTATAATGGTGACACCTGAATTTCTTATCCTCCCCAGACCTCTCCTCAGAGCTCCAACTAGACAGAAATATTCTAGTACTCACTTAACATCTTTAATTGAATGTGTAACATATCTAATTTAACAGATTTAGTGTGAGACTCTCAGTTTTTCACTAACAACTCCAAACCCTCTCCTCCCTAATCTCCATCTGAGTAAATGACACTACTATGTATCTACCCAGTTACACAAGTTAAAAATCATCTTTGCGTCCTCCTATTCATTTATCTTTCCATTGTGCAGAAGACCTCAGCCTTCCACTGGACAGCCAGCTTTAGGTGCTGCACCTCTCCACATTATCACAGAGCTGCCAAACTAATCTCAAAATGCAAATGATCACATCACCCCCTTGCTTAAAGCCTTTCAATGACTTTTAGAAAAAAAAAAAGCTACAAGAGAGTACAGTTTCATTTTCCAAATTTCAGTTACCTAGGTTTAACTGCATTCCAGAGACACATCATTAGAATGTCAGTAGTAACCTAATGGGACACAAGGCCTGCATCTTTAATCTCATCATGTAAGCATTGTATCATCGCATATCATCAAAAAAAGTGAGTACAGTACAATGTATTTTAGGAGAACAGACCACATTCAGATAACTTTTATTACCGTATATTTTAATCGTCCTATTTTATTAGTATTCTTAAGCTCTTACTTTACCTAATTTATAAATTAAACCTTATCACAGGTATGTATGCATTATAGTATAATGTACGTATTTTGGTTTTCATCCATGGTTCCTGACTTATAACCTCCTCCCCAAGGCAGGCCATAAAAACTAGAATTTCTTTTCCCAAAGATGCATCATAGAAACCTTGATTTTACCCCACCTCTCTGTCTGGGTGCTGGCATAAAGAAATTCTCCGACCTACTCTGTCTAATAGTAAGTCATAACACCTCTATTTCAGAAGAATGCCCAAAAGGAAGGAATGTTGGTCAGAGAGGCCAAAAGAAATGTGGACAGACAGATGTTGCTGGGTTTCCCCTACTCTATTAGCATTAGATCATATGCTTTTTGTACAATCACATATCTACACGGTTGTCCATGCTTTATGCCTATGCAATGAAGATTCCATAAACACCTATAAGGAAAGGATTCAGAGAGTTTCTAGACTACTGAACACATGGAATCTTTCAGGAAGATAAATGAAATCTCATCTATCAACTAGGAGGGTGGCACACCCCAATTCCATAGGGTCAGAACCTCCTGAGCTTGGGACTCTTCCAGACCTCACCCAATGTTTTGTTTCTTCCAGCTGGTTATTTATATAATTTAAAATGTCCTTTATGATAAACTGGTAAATGTAAATATATTGTTTCCCTGAATTCTGTGAGCTGCTTTAGCAAAATTCATCAAGTCTGAGGAGGGAGTTATAGGAACCCCAATTGTAAATGGCCAGTCAGAAGTTGCAGAGACCTAGACTTGTAACTGAATGAAATAGGGGAAGGTTAGTGGGACTGAGCCTACAACCTGTGGGATCTGATGCTACTTACTGTTTGATTTTATCAGAATTGAGTCAGAGATTGTCTAGCTTGTGTCCACACAGAATTATTTGCTTGCTTACTGGCGGTTAGAAATCCATGCACACTTTGGAATCACAGAAATGGTCCATGTTTTGAGCACATAGTAAAAGAAACAGTATAAGTTTGTTTTTCTACTTGTTTTAAACAACAACAAATAATATATATTGGCTGAAAAGTTGTTGAGAAATAAGACATTAGTACTATTTCCAAAGAATGACCCTACAGATTATTTCTTAATTGTAAGTGGAAAAGCAGTTTTGCAGTGAAGAGAGTTATTAGACATAACTTAACCAAGTGAGAATATTTGTACCAGAAATGTTTGGCATAAATCTAATAAGGAAGCAATAAGAAAAAACAACAATAATGTAGACTATTGTACAAGACAGCAATCACAGGCTCTTCAACATGTCATGACATGAAGAACAAGATGGAAGTTTGCTTTAGTTGGGAGAAAATACCAAACTGAAACTCATGTCTCTTGATTGGTTCATATATCTCCTTTTAAAGTAATTGCAAAATGTATTTCATGGACAATTGAGGAAATTTAAGCATGAACTACCTATGGTATTGGATCAGTTTTAAGTTATATGTGACAATGAATTTGTAATTATGTGGAAGAATGACTTTGTTTTTAGAATGTACTTGTTGATTTATTTAGCAGCAAAGTGTCACAGTATCTACAACTTGCTTTCAAAAGATCTGACAAAAGCCAGGGGAAATGATGCTCACCTATAATTCTAGTGACAAAGGAGTCTGAGTCAGGAGGATTGTAAATTAAAGGCCAGCCTTAGCAAATTAAGGAGACCCTGTCTCAAAATTAAAAAATAAAAGGGCTGGTGATGTAGCTTAATGGTAAGGTACCCCAGTTTAATCCCCAATACCAAAAAGAAGAAGAAAAGAAAAACAAAAGATTTGACAAAAAAAAATTTTTAACACAAAAACAAAATAGAAAGTAAATGTGACAAAATATTGATAATTGATGAATCTAGGTGAAAAGTATAATGTGAAGATTGTGTCATGCTTTCAACTTTTTAAAATAATTTTGAGATTTTCAAATAAGAAAAGAAGGGAATGAAATTCTAATTTTTACCATTGCCTATCAAGCCCTACACAATCAGGCGCCAACCACCTTCACTTCCTTCTTACTTTATGTAGTAATTTGATCTTCTCTGGGTAGTTCAAAGACTGTTCTTCCAGCATGCAAGAACTTTTTCATGGGTTGTTCTCTGTACCTGAATTCTCTCTTCCCCATTCGTTAGATGGCTCTTTCTCTTCCTCCTTTGGATCTCATGTAAAATACTACTTTCTTAGAGAAGACTTTCCTGATCACTTTATCTCAAGAGGGCCTTTTTTGTTATTTGCAGGTTTTTACTTATTACAACTAACAATTACTGTATTTGTTTATTGTTACTATGCTATCTCCTTCACCCAAAGTGTAAGTTCTGTGAGTATAAGAACTGTGTTTCTCTCAGTACCTGGTTTATCCTTCGTGACTCTGTAAATGCATTCCAAGCATGTATTTGTTAATCAGTGAATGAAGGCTGATGTGGAAACTGTGAGAAGAATGGTGAGGAATGAATTTGGATGAGCTAAGAACAGATCCAGTCAGCCAACTTACTTTTGGGATTTTATGAAATGCTACTGAACTATTTTAAAGCTGAGCACAGTACAATCCAGTCTGCATCTCTCTTTTGAAAAGGTTAATCTCCCAGAGAAGAGAATAGAGGCAGCCAAGGAGGATGCTGTTGAACCAGTTAGAAGATTTTTGCAGTCAACCCAGCAAGAGATGATGATAATGTGAACTTGGGAAATGGCACAGAAGATATAAAACAGAGGACAGATTTCAGAGGTATTCTTTCCTGCATTTTCTATTTCAGTACCAACCACTAGGTTTTGCCTTAGAGAAACAAAGCCAATGTGGCCAAGAAGGTTTTTTTTGTTTTGTTTTGTTTTTTTGACAAAAGCGAAACACAAAAACAAACTAGAAAACAAATGTAGCAGCGAGGAATGTTGACTCACACCTGTAATCCAGTAACAAAGGAGACTGAGGCAGGAGAATCGCAATTTCGAAGCCATCCTCAGCAACTTGTTGAGACCCTGTCTCAAAATAAAAAATTTTTTTAAAACGGACTGGAGTGTGGTAGAGTATCCATAGTTTCAATCCCCAGTACTGCCTTAAAAACAAAGGAAAAAAGAAAACATATACAGCAAAATATTAATAATTGATAAATCTACATGAAATGAATAATGGCATACATTGTGTCAATCTTTCAACTTTTTAAAATAACTTTGATATTTTCTTTTTTTGTTGTTTTTTTTGGTTTTTTTGGTACTGGAGATTGAATTCAGGGGCACTCAACCACTGAGTCACATCCCCAATCCTATTTTGTATTTTTTTTTTTGGCGGTGCTGGGGATCAAACCCAGGGCCCTGTGCCTGCAAGGCAGGCACTTTACCAATGGAGCTATCTCCCCAGCCCCCTATTTTGTATTTTATTTAGCGACAGGGTCTCACTGAGTTGCTAAGCACCTTGCTTTTACTGAAGCTATCTTTGACCTCGAAATCCTCCTGCCTCAACCTCCAAACCACTGGGATTACAAGTGTGCTCCACCATGCCCTGCAACTTTGAAGTTTTCTAAAACAAGAAGAGAAAGTTCCTATTCCAGAGAATTCTTTCTGTGTTCTTATAATAAACATTAGCATAAAAAGAAAATATTGATAAAGTACATCAAGCTGATTTTCTGGCCTGGTCATAGCTTCTGCTGGTAATAAAGGCATACCTTGGTGATATTGTGGGTTCCATTCCAGACCATCAAAATAAAGTGAATACTACTATAAAGCAAGTCACAAATTTTTTGGTTTCTCAATGCATATAAAAGTTATGTTTAAACCAGTCACCATGGCCCACACCTGTAATTCCAGTGACTAAGGAGACTGAGATAGGAAGATTGCAAGTTCAAAGCCAGCTTCAGCAAATTAGTCAGGCCCTAAGCAATTTAGTGTGACACTGTCTAAAATAAAAAATAAACAGGACTGAGAATGTAGTTCAGTGATAAAGCACCCCTGGTTCAATCCTCAGTACAGAGAAAAAAATAGTTATGTTTTTACTATTGTGTAGTCTAGTAAGTATGCAATAGCATTTTAATTTTTTTAAATGTACATAATTTAAAAATACATTATTGTTTTAAAAAAAATGCCAACAACCATCTGAGCATTCAACTATTTGTAATCTTTTTTGCTGGTGGAAGATCTCATCTCAGAGTTGATGACTGCTGATTAATCGGAGTGGTGGTCACTAAATGGAGTGGTTGTGGCAATTTCTTAAAGTATCAGTGAAGGGCTGGGGTTGTAGCTCAGTGGCAGAGTGTTTGCCTTGCGTGTGTGAGGCACTGGGTTTAATCCTCAGCACCACATAAAAATAAATAAGTAAATAAAGATATTGTGTCATGTATAACTGAAAAATATTTTTTTAAAAATACATCATTGAATTTTGCCACATCAATTGACTCTTCCTTTCACAAAAAAATTTCTTTAAAGCATGAAATGTTTAATAGCATTTTACCCATAGTAGAACTTCTTTCCTCAAACTCTGCCACTACTTTAAAAAATAAATTTATGTAATATTCTAATTCCTTTGGTATCATTTCAACAGTGTTCACAGCTTCTGTACCAGGAGTAGATTTCATCTCAAGAAACCACTTTTTTGCTCATCCATAAGAAAAAATTTCTCCTCTTTTAAAGTTTTATTGTAGGCAGGCACAGTGATGCACTCTTGTAACCCCAGCAATTCAGGAGGCTAAGACAGGAGGATCACAGATGCAAGGCCAATCTCAGAAGTTTAGCAAGACCCCATCTCAAAATAAAAAATAAATAGTGCTAGGAATGTAGCTCAGTGTTAAAGCGTTCTTGAATTCAATCCCCAGTACCAAAGAAAAAAATAAAGTTTTATCATAGGATTATAGCAATTCAACTACATCTTCAGGCTCCGCTTCTAATTTTATTTCTTTTGCTGTTTCTTTCACATCTGTAATTCACTTCCTCCACTGAAGGCTTGAGCCCTTCAAAGTCATTCATAAAGGTTGGAGTCTAGACCTTCCAAGTAAAGGTTTATATTTGGACCTCCCATGAATCAAATATGTTCTTTTTTTCTTTTTGCAGTACTGAATTTTGAACCAAGGTCTAGCATATACTAGCCAAGTGCTCTGCTATTGAGCTTCATCCCCAGCCCTTTTTATTTTATTTTGAGTTAGGGTCTTGCTAAGTTACACAGACTGGTATCGAGCTTGCAGTCCTCTTACCTCAGTCTCCCAAGTAGCTGGGACTTTAGGCATGTACCGCCATGCCCAACATGGATGTTCTTAATGGCAACTAGAATAATTAATCCTTGCCAGAAGATTTTCAATTTACTTTGCCCAGATCATCAAAGAAGTCTCTACCTATGGCAACAGTAGCCTTACACAATGCATTTCTTAAATAGTAAGACTTACCAGATGAAATACTTTTGATCCATGGGCTGCAGAATGAACCTTGTATTAGCAGACATGAAAACAACAATAATGGCTGGGGTTTTGGCTCGAAGGTAGAGCACTCGCCTAGCATGTGTGAGGCACTGGGTTCGATTCTCAGCACTGTATATAAATAATAAAAATAAAGATCCATCAACAACTAAAAAACATTAAAAAAAAAAAAAAAAAAAAAAAAAACAGAAAGAAAACAACAGTAATTCCATACATCTCCATCAGAGTTCTTGGGTGATCAGATACATTGGAAAGGGACTTTTTAAATTTATTTTTAATCTCCTCCTTCCCTCATAGAAAAGTGTTTTGTTGATTGGTTGGTTGGTAGTTATTGGGGGATGTGTGTGTGTGTGTGTGTGTGTGTGTGTGTGTGTGTTAGTGGTGTTGTTTTTGCAATAAGTCTCAACTATGGGCTTAAAGTATTTAACAAACCAGGTTGTAAATGAATGTGCTGTCATCTAGACTTTATTATTATCTTAATAGCAACCAGGCAGAGTAGACTTAGTATAATTCTTAAGGTCACTAGGATTTTCAGAATGACAGTTGAGTATTGGTTCCATCTGCATTACCAGCTGCATGACCAGCTGCATTATCCTCTAACAAATGAGTTAACCTGTCCTTTGGAGCTTGAAGCAAAGCATTGACTTCTCTTTAGCTATCAAAGTCCTAGATGGCACCTTCCAGTGTAAAGGCTGTGTTGCCTACATTGAGAATCTATCATTTTGGGTAGTTCCCTTCATTGATGATCTTAGCTAGATTTTCTGGATAACTTGCTGCAACTTTAATATCAGCACTTGCTATTTTACCTTACACTTCTATTTTGTGGATACACTGTCTTTCCTTAAACCTCTTGAGGCAATTCCTGCTGCTTTAAACTCTCCTGCAGCTTCCTTGCCTCCCTAGGACTTAATAGAGTTGGAGAGAGGGCCTTGCTCTGAATTAGGCTTTGATTTTAAGGGAATGTTAGTTGATCTTCTATCCATACCATTAAACCTTTCTTCATATCTGTGATGAAAACTGTTTCACTTTCTTATCATTTGTGTGTTCTTTGGAGTAGCCCTAATAACTTCCTTCAAGAACTTTCCTTTGCATTTCACAAGTTAGCTAACTATTTAGAGGAAGCCTCCTCCTCTAAGCTTTTGGCCTAGCTTGGCTTTTGACATGCTTTCCTCACAAAGCTTCCTCATTTCTAGCTTTTGATTGAAGGTGAAAGATGTGCAATTCTTTCTTTTACTTGAACATGAACGAGACCATTGTAGGGGTTATTACTTGACCTAACTTCAGTATTTTTGTGTCTCAGAGAATGGGGAGTCCTGAGGACAGAGAAAAAAGAAACAACCAGTCAGTGGGGCAGTCAGAAAATGCACATTTAAGTTCACCCATTTAGGTGAGACTTGTGGTATCCTAGAACAGCTAAATAGTAACATCAATGATCACTGATCAGATCATCTTACTACAGATACAATAATAATAAAAATTTTGAAATGGTGGGGAAATTGCACTAATAGACCTGCTTTACTCAGCATTTCTACAAAGCTTCAATTTGTAAAAATACAGTGTTCATGAAGAACAATAATGCAGAACATAAAAAAATGATGTATATTTGTAAAAGCTAACTTTCTGTGTGCCAGATATATTCTAAGCAACTTCTACTCATTTTAATCCCAACAGTAACTGCATGAGGTAATTCATTATTATTATCCCCACTTAACAAAGGAAGAAACTGGAGCATAGAGCTATTAAAGTAAAAAAAAAGTAAAAAGTATCTTCCTCACAGAGATGTTAAAAAGATTAAATCAGGTAATAAAGTTACTTATGAAAGTTGCTGGCACTTATTTAGCTGGGTGTGGTGGCACACGCCTGTACTCCCAGCTCGGGAGGCTGAGGCAGGAGGATTACAAGTTCAAAACCAACCTCAGCATAAGTGAGGTGCTAAGCAACTCAGTGAGACCCTGTCTCTAAATAAAATATCAAACAGGACTGGGGATGTGGCTCAGTGATCAAGTGCCCCTGAGTTCAATCCCTGTTTTTCCCCAAAAAAGTAGCTGATACTTATTTAAAAATAACTTGTTTAAATTTAATTAATTAGTAAATAGTGGAATTGAAATCCAGGTAGTCTCCAGTGTCTATAACATTAACCCCCTCATTCTACTGCCTCTCAGTGTTTGAATCCAGCACCCCTGGAATTCTGTCAAGAGAAGAGTGGGTTCTTAACTCCTGCTACAAAGTACCTTCAATAGTAGGATTAAAGCAATTCACTTTACATTCCTCAAATTACTGAGACTATATTCATCACAAGTTTATCAAATATACACTATGTGATAGATTTCTCTACCCCAAGAAGCCTTTAGTCTAAAGCAGCCTTCCTCAATCTAGTGTTTCAGGAAAGAACTAATCTCTAATGCCTTAATGAATCCATTGTATATAATGTATTAACTTCTCTTCTGTGCATCTAGTATAGTACTAGTTCTGCACCATCCTGTGAAAACTAAAAAATAAAGATCTTTTTTCTTTTTCTTTTCTTTTTTAAATCTTGGGTATTAAGCTAAGGGCCTGAAGCACGCTAGCATGCTAGGTAATCATTCTGTGACCAAGCTGCATTCCAGGCAACCCCCAATACCCACTTTTTTTTACTGAGTTTCCTAGACTGGTCTTGATCCTCCTGTCTCAGCCTCCTGAATAATTGGGATTATAGGCATGTGCCACCATACCCAGCTACCACACAGGGTTTTTTTTATGTCCTGTGGTCATATGATGAAATCTACACACAACTTCAAAATAATATGACAAATGTTATAGAAGTGTACAAGGAGTACTGGGAGCATAGTGAGTATAACTTAGGAGTAGTGACTCTGTAAAGTCAGACTTCAGTTTGAATAGAAGCTCAATATTTACAGGGTGTAACCCCAGGATGGATGTTAAACTTCTCCAAGTCTCATAAAGTTTCTGTGAATATTAAAATAGAATATGTGAGTTATTCAGTACAATCCTCATACATAGTAGGTTTCATAGTGGTGGTTGATTTTATTAAGATACTAAGAATGCAAGCTCAATAGTATCTGTCTTCGACTACTGAAGCCCTGACACCTAGCAGTGCCTTACACATGGCAGACATTCATTAAAAATCTCTTTATTTAATAAATGACACCTAAGGGTGTGGGGGAAGGAAAGAGAGTAGACTGAGACAAACAGTATTACCCTATATATATATGTATGATTACATGAATGGTGTGAATCTACATTGTGTATAACCATAGAAATGAAAAGTTGTACCTCATTTGTGTACAATGAATCAAAATGCAGTCTGTAAAAATAAAAATTAAAAACAAATGACACCTACCAGGGAAGATTTTTTAAAGTAGTGTGTAGACTAAATCGAATAATAGAACTTCCCAGTGAATTACAGGGAGAGACCATTCCAAACAATGGAAAGAAATGAAGCAATGAGAAAAAAGACAAGAGCTCACAAAAGCTTCCAAAATCTATAAATACATACACATACATATTTCAGTATGACTGTAAGTCTAGCTCAAGTGAATAATGGTACAAGATGGAAAAATAGCAGAACTAGATTATAAAGAGCCCTCTATAATATTTTAAAAGAGTTGGAATTAAATTTTATAAGGCATAGGAGATTTTGCCCACCAGAGGTACAGAGACAAAGTGAAAGAAGAAAAGCAACAGGAAGGTTTGGGTCTGTGATGTCTCAGTCTTACAAAATGGAAATTAAGAGATGAAGAGGAGCTGGGGATATAGCTCATTTGGTAGAGTGCTTGCCTGTCAAGCACAAGGCCCTGGGTTCAATCCACAGCACTGCAAAAAAAAAAAAAACAAGAGAGAGAGATGAAGAAACAAAATCTAAATGTTTAAGTACATTTCTTAAAGGTACAAAGGTAACTAGTAGAGGAAAAAAATATAACTATCTCAACCTAAATGTTTATCTGTTATTTTGGAAGGTAAATGGATAACCTCTATAATTGGTATGTGAAGAAATAACATTAGGAGATACTACTTAAAGATGTATACAGTAACTCATAACTAAAAACAAACTATGAAATAGTTGCCTCTGGAAAGCAGGACTACAGTTGTAAAAGGGTAGGAATTTTTACTATAAGCTTTTCCTAAATTTGTAATGAACTTGTTTTTAATTTAATTTAAAGAAGAATTAATTTATTAAGCACTTACTGTGTATTGGGCTACTGCGTACCAGGCTGTAAGACCCCATCACCTCCTCAGTGGAGACTTCTCACCCCTGAGGCTACAGAGATGGCATCATTGGCTATCTCTCTAGAACACACCAAACTTATACTTACCTGAGAGCTTCTGCACTGTTCCTTCTGTTCTTTGTATGACAAACTCCTTCCCATTACTTATCTTAACTACATTGTCTTCAAAGAGGCCATCTTTGCCCACTATTCCTGAGTCATATCTGAAGTCGTTCCCTTTACCCCACAACCAGTCACTTTCTATCACATTGGCCTATTTCACTTTCTTATAACACTTAAAATACCTGAAATTTATTTATTTATGCTGTCTTGCCTTCACAATGTAAGCTTACAAGATGAAGACCTTAATCCCTTTTGTTTACTCCTAGATCCCTAGTGTCTAGAACTATAGTACCTAGAATATAGTAGGTGTTCAATAAATATTTGTGCAGTGAATGAAGTTTTACAAATGTCATTGCACCCTAACATTCTATGACATACTTGAAAACAATGATAGTATCTCTCTTTCAAATACACACACACACACACACACACACACACACACACATACTTGTATACAACACAAGGTCTGGTTTCAAAATATGAACTAAAAATGATTTATCATTTTTACTAAGTATTGTTTGAGTGTATGCCATCTCATTTAGTATTTCCTCAGCATATACGCTCATGTATGTGCACGTGTGTGTAATACATTCATGTAACTAAGAATGGGTTTTCTGCCATCCAGATCCTTCTAAGTACCACACTGGGACTTCAATTTCTATTTAACTTTTGGCGTCCTCTGGTGGTAAAGGAATCTACATTGTTTTGAAGAAAATTGCAAGTATTAATAAGGGTACAAAGAACAGTTTGGGTGTGAACTTAGCAAAGTCTTAGGGCACCGGTGGACATTCTTCACCTGCATTAGCCAGGTGGCTACATGTAGGTGGCTCCAGTGGTGGGACAGTGATAACATTGGTACCTATGGCTTCTTGACCCACAGATGACATGCTCACTCAAATGGGATAACTTGGCTTCCAAATAGCTCTCCACCGCTAGCCAGCAATCATTTCTTCACAGGGTTCCCTATCCTACTTTACCCTTTTTAGGAAGTCATTCAGTTGAATATTAACTGTTACTTTGTCTTTGTGTCACTCATATAACAATCTGTTTTCCACAAGTTAGCACAGATGCACGAGAACAAGAAAAGCACACCACTAACATTTTAAGACCTTCTTCACTGCCCATAATATTGCAAATATGAAAAATCATATGACCCAGTAGAACTTACATTTGGAATTACCAAATTGAAAATAATTATAATCAAAAGGGCACTATTTACAGATCATGTTTTTACATTGGTTTGGAAATCGCTCCAGGTGTTGCTAGTGGACCTCACATACATATTCTTCAACAATCAGCACAGACCTGCCTATTGAATCTGTTTATTCCAGAGTTTTATATTGAGGAGCTATTTCAAGATTCTAGCTGTCTCAGAAAGAAGTAGGATCATGCCAATATGATCTTTTTATTTTAGAAAATATTATCTTTGGGACTGGGATTGTGGCTCAGTGATAGAGCACTTGCTTAGCATGTGTGAGTTCTCAGCACCACATACAAATAAATAAAGGTTCATCAACAACTAATAAAAATATTTTTAAAAAAAGAAAATATTATCCTTAGTATATGTGTTTTAAATTTCAGTTAGTAGGGAAAATAATGATGTCATGAATAAGTTGATTATTTTTGGTTAAGGAAAACCAATGAATTAATGTAATTATAAAATAATGAGACCAATTTCAGTAAATACCTCCAAAAACGTAGCCATTGCTGTATGCAAACAGGGCCTTCATAATATTGGGAAGAAGGAAGAATAGGAGGAAGGGTAGAATGAAAATGAGAAGGACAGGGGAAAATGTTTTTTGTTTCTGTCATCCATGGAAATATTTTATCAATCTTAAGTTATGGAGGTATAGAATATTAGGAATATAAAGGAGCCTACAAATGATCTAGTTCAGCTTTCTCATTTTATAGGGAAAAAAACTCAAGACTAAAAAACTAATTAACATGCCCAAATACTTATTACTATTAGTAACAGAGGCTGAGGCAAAACATAGAACATGACCTTTTTTTTATTTTTTATTTTTTTGGTGGTGATGCTGTGGTTCAAATCCAGGTCCTCACGCATACTAGGAAAGCACTGTATCACTGAACTACACCCCTAGCCTTTAGGAAAGAAATCTTATAAAAATTTTATATATATTCACCTGGGCCCATTTGGTATTCCTAAAAGTTACAGTAAAAAAAGTATCAGCATTACTACTACTACATTTTAGGGTATTTTGAGGTGCTTTTCTTTGCAACTAATGCCAAATTATAGAATGAGTATTTTCAAAATAGTTGGAAAGAATTGCTTTCCTTTAAAAAGTTTTTAATTTTTTTAACTATCTTTGTGTTGATGACGAAAATTTCTCTCTCCCGAGGATGAATTCTTTGACACTAGTCCACGAAAGCAAGAGTCATAGTCACTTCCCATTTTAATTTACAGCACCCTAGCATGGGCCAAAATACTTGGTTCTAAAGCAAAAATTTACTAATAACAGGAATATATTAAGAAAGACAAGCATAAGGGGTTTATGTGTTTGTATTAATTATTCAAGGAAGCTTCCCCAAAATCAATGATTCAAGTTGTCCCTTTGGTGGGCAACCAGATTTTTACTCCTTGATATGGTGCACCCTAAGAATATTGCGGATTCATGAGGATATATCTCTCTTTAATAAAGTGGGGGAAAGGACTATATAAAGGGAGAGGTAGGAATACAGAACATTTGCTCAAGGGCAAATTAAAGTATGCTGAAGTAAAAAAATAAATAAATAAAATGTTGTGGTGAGACTGGTGACTTCTAGGCTCTCACTTAGAAGTTTGTAATGCTGGACAAGGGCAGATTGACTCTTTGAGTCTGATACTTCTTAAGTAGTAGCCTATGTACCAACCTGGCAAATAGAAGGCACCAAATAAATGGTAGTTATTATTACAATCTAATAGAGACCAGTGTAGAAAAGTAATATGAATATTCCAACCCCACCATATATGATCTCTTCATGAATTTTACACATTTCTTATATTTATTTATTGGGTTTTAAACTCTGCTGTGATTAAGGAAACTGTGCTTGACTTACATAGACCTCCAGCCCAAAGGACTGCTCTTGCACCTAGTGGGAAAAGGGAGACTTAGGACTGAATCAGTAGTCTTCAGGCTTTAGCATTAGATGAGGATGATGAGAATGAGGAAGAACGTCTGACCTTCCTATAGGAACTCTTAAAGTAGTACATAAAATAAACCCAAACCACAAATGCTGTCATTTTAAAAATCCAGTGCATTCTGAGTTCTAAGTTAAAGGGAACATCTTATTAGAATGTCTGAAATGTGTTTTAATTCTGAACTTGATTAATAATTCTGAGTCATATTTTGGGTGTGTAATTTATAGAACGGTTAAAAACAAGCAAATAAAAAGACTTTTTAAATGCATGGATATTTAGTGCAAATTTGTGTGAGTACTGGAGATTTAACTGAAAAGACTTTACTTTCATTTTTCCTCATTACTTGTTGTAGAGCAATAAGTAACTAAACAGATAAGTACCAACCAGATGATTTGGTCCAAAAAAGAAAATCTATATTCAATTACTATAGATTTAAGATCTCTAACTTCTTCCTGTCAAGACATGTCCATGTTACCCAGCATGGGGCTCACCTACTGACTGTGTCAGTCACATAGTTAGGTTCCTTTGCTAAAATATATTCCAATTCAAATCTTTTTGACAGACAGTACCCTCCCCCCAAAAAAGTCTGTCCAGTAAAGTGGTCAGATTTGGGGGGGACTGAATATAAGCAGAACAGGCAAGTAATTGAAAAGGTCCTCATTGAGCCTCAGTCTTTTCATCATTAAAATGATATTTTTAATACAGGTTCACAATCTCTACTCTGCAATTCCAAAATAAGACAAAAACAGAAAACACTCTGAAACTCAAAAGTTTTTTGTGTGTTTGGCACCAGGACTCTTTGACAACAAAACAAACCGTGGATAAACATGACGTCTCTGTTTTCTCAGCCCTCATATCCATTCATCACACATGCCTCTGTTATTTGCTGACATTTTGTGACTTGGGAATTAATAGCATTGGAAAATGTCCAAAAGAGTTAATGATATACCTGTGGATAACAGTGAGAAGAAGAAAAGGAAGCATCTGTCTTTATCAATAGCTCAGAAAGTAGAGTTATTACAGAAGCTCGATGCTGGTGTGTCTGTAAGGTGTCTCACTGAAGAGTATGGTGTGGGGACCACCACAATATATGACTTAAAAAAACAAAAAGACAAATTGCTGAAATTTTACAGTGACAGTGATAACCAAGAACTAATGAAAAACAGAAAAACATTACATAGGGCCAAAAATGAAGATCTTGACCGTGTGTTGATTGAATGGATTCGACAACAGAGAAGCAAAGATATGCCACTGACTGGTTTGTTGGTCATGAAACAAGCTAGAATATATCATGAAGAACTGAACATTGAAAGTGAGTGTGAGTATTCAGAAGGGTGGCTGCAAAAATTTAAAAAGCGTCATGGAATCAAATATCTTAAAATGTGCGGTGAAAAAGCTTCTGGTGATCATGAAACTGCTGAAAATTACATTGATGAATTTGCTAAGATAATATCTGATGGAAACCTTAGCCCTGAACAGATTTACAATGCTGATGAAACAGCTCTGTACTGGTGCTATGTTCCTAGAAAAACCTTAACCATGGCTGATGAAAAGGTACCAACAGATTTCAAGGACGCCAAGCAAAGGTTAACTGTTCTTGGATGTGCTAATGCTGCAGGTACACACAAGATAAAACTGGCAGTGATTGGAAAAAGCCTATATCCAAAATGTTTAAAAGGTATAGGCAGTTTACCTGTGCATTATTATGCAAACAAAAAAGCATCAGTAACCAGAGAAATCTTTTCTGATTGGTTCAATAAACACTTTGTGCCAGCAGCACGAGCTCATTGCAAGAAAGCTGGACTAGAAGACAATTGCAAAATTTTACTGTTCCTTGACAACTGTTCTGCACATCCCCCTCCAGAACTTCTTGTGAAAAGTAATGTTTTCAGCATCTTCCTTCCCCTCAATGTAACATCTGTAATACAACCTTGTGACCAAGGAATTTTGCGGTCCATGAAGAGCAAATATAAACACTTTTTCTTGAACAGCATGCTTGCTTCAGTCAACAGAGGCCTGAAAATCCAGGACTTCCTTAAAGAATTTAGTCTTAAGGATGCTATCTATGCAATTGCTAATGCTTGGAATGATGTTGATAAATTAACATTAACCAATGCTTGGCACAAACTTTGGGCTACAATGATGTTTGAAAATGACCTTGCCGATGAGGATTTTGAAGGATTTAGAGACTCTAATGAGAAGATCATGATATCAAAACTTATTACTTATGCCAAAAGTTTATCAGCTGAAAGTGTAAATAAGTTAGAAGAGGCTGACATTGAAGAAATATTAAACATTGATAATGACGCACCTGTTGTGCATCCTTTGGGTGAGGGGGAAATTGCTGAAATGGATATAAATACAGATCAGTATGAAGATAGTAGCAGTAACGATGACATGAACACGGGTGAAAAAATCTCTATAGAACACCTGGTGAAAATGTGTGATCAGTTAATTGCTGGTCTTGAACAATGTGCATTTATCAGTGAGCAAGAGATCATGGCAATTTACTCAATTAAAGAGAAATTGCTTAGACAAAAACCTGTGTTAAGGAGACAGATGACACTGGAAAAGGCCTTTTAGAAAGCTCTTTGTGGTAATGCTTCTTTGTCACTTCTTTGTCTGGCTCATTATCATATATCTAGCTGCCACCTGGTTTTATAGGCAATGGTAATATTGGTGTAACCTTTTCTCCAAGATTCTCTAGGAACCAGAAGTGATGAACATTTATTGTATTGTGTTATGGATTAGTTTTCATCAGAATGAACTTAAATTTTTACTTAAAATTTTCCTTTAAAATGAGAAGTTTTATCAAAAGTAAAAGAAATAAGAAGCTTAAAGTACATATAGTCTATATACTATTTTATCTACCAGTAAGTTTATTTACCAACAAATTTCATTTACTGATAAATTCACTAATTTATTTATGTAAATAAATCATATTATTTATGGTCTTTATTCCATTTTGTATAATTTTGTGTAATTTGGTGTTGGGTATTGAACCCAGGACCTCACACTCACTAGGCAAGCACTCCACCATTGGTACATCCCCAACCCTTCATACATTCTTTACAGAAATGTATTAATATGTTTCATTACAGGGTACAATTTCATATCCACTTGGTATATTACAAACTTATATACTATATGTATTATATGCCAAAGAATTCCAATTTTTTTCTCAATTGCAAAAAAAATCTCACTTCCAAAACACATGTGGTCCCCAAGGTTTTGGATTAGAGATTATGGACCTGAAATACTAAGCCTTTGTTTTGCAGATCTGTTGAGATGATCCATGTAAAGTGCCTGGTACAAAAACTCATTAAATGAAGTTGCTATTACTATTATTTTATTATTCTACTCTTAAAATGTGGGACAAAAGACCTTTCTGATATGATAGTTAAATAAGTTAACCTAATATAGATAATAATAAGCACTCTTCAAATTTTATCACCCTAAGAGAAGCTTTGGTAATATGCTGATGATGTGTATTTGAGTATCTCCTAAATCTTCATCCAGAGTTGGAAGCATTTCCTGCATCAGAATATAAAACATGTCATGCCACATTGAATTACATTTCATGTAAATAAAATGTTTCTACTTCTAGTTTTCTCTTTTTCATCAAATAAGTTTAATTAATGTGTATCTGTCTGCTAAATATTCCCTCAGGTCATTCTGCTACAAACACCACATAAATAAGAACTTAATTGTGATCAAGGGTCCTTTACCCTCTTTGTATAACCTCCACTATCATAAGAATTTGAACATAACTGAATAAATAAAATTGGTATTCTATGTAATAAATAAGGGTATTCTCAGCCTGATGAATGTGAATTGATTCCATTTAGCCTGAACTTTGTTTTGGTTTCTTTGTAGAATTTGTTCACTTAAAATATAATATTTATTGCTTCTCTTTCATTATAAAAAACGTACATAAGAATTCTAGAAAATGGAAAATATGGTTTTTAAATAAGGAAATAAATTTATCCCCAATCTTATAACTAGTGATATTCATTCTTAGTATTTTATTTAATTTCACAGCTATCTGTTGTGTTAAACAGTAAGCCTTAGGCAAAAACCATGTCCATTCATTCCTATTCTCTACTCTGTCGTCACCTTTTCCCAGTAGCAGACATAGTAACGTTTTAAAAAATACAAACATTGACACACTTAGAAATCAAACTGTATTCACAGGTTTTTTGGTTTTTGTTTTGTTTTTTGTTGTTGCTGTTTATTTTTCTGTGTGTCTGTTTGCCAGATTACTTTTGGTTAATATTACATCATGAGCGTTTTTCCTTATCCTATTTGATCTGACAAATACAGGTTTCTACACTGCATTCTATCCTTTTTGCTTCCAGTATTTGCTACTCCAAGACCCTGGAAACATTACCCTTGTAGCCTCTCTGCCTTCTCTATTTTCCCCACTATTCCCCTGTCATAATTGCCTCTCTTATTTCCCATTAACTTATACACCTGCCCTCTGCTAGTTCCTCCCATAAGGTGTGGTAACTCACCATCAAGTGAACTCTTAGATTACCTGAATGGCAACTGGCTCCCATTCTCCACTTAGCATTGTTCTCCAGTTGGGGTGAGCTCAAATTGTACAGAATGAGGCAGGGCAGGGAAGGGAGAAAGAATCCCAACAGGAAAGGAAATAGCAACAACTCCACCTCGGTAGATAGGGATGTGAAAGCTGGTCCTTGAGTCCTCAGTATTCTTTCTAGTCTCATAGGGTCAGTAATCAAACTGGGTCCCAACTAATAAAGATGCCTAGTGTTACTATGCTCCTCTGGAAATCTCAGGCATTGATTAAAAGACAGACCCATTGATATTTTAGCCAAAGTAAACAAATGACCATCAAGTGATACTAAACTTTGTATCATGAGCTGGATCCTAGGAAATGGTCTTACATAATTGAATTTTTGGAACTAATTTACTCTGTTATGTCAGGCTTTTCTGTACTTTTTCCAAAATTCTAAAGATAGATAATATTTCTCTTCCAAGTAATATGCTTTACTTGAACTGTTCATTTCTTTACCTAGGGAAAAGTATCATCCACAGTGGGAATTCTAATAGATAAATAATGACTGCCTAAAGCACAAGTTTGAGAATTCAGAGCCATGTCCTGGTTCAGTCAGTCAGTGTATGGTGATCATCTATTGAAGTTTGCCATTGGTAAAGAAAATAGAAGGGAAGAATATGTACCATATACCTCTCGTAGGGACCTTACATCTTTCCCACTCACCTCTGATTTGGGACCTGCTACTTTGCTGAGTTAGTTTATAGGTGATCTCACAGTCTTGTATCCTTAATCCTTATTCTGCATTATATTGCTCCATATGTAGACAGGATCTCCTTTCTTTACACACACACACACACACACACACACACACACACACAGCCTCCAGCCATTTGCATTTCTTTTTTTTTTTTTTTACTTAAACAGCAGGTAATCTTTTATTTCATGCATAGTTACCATGCGCTATATTTTGAATTGATCCTAATGGCCCTAAGTACATTTTATTTTTTTGTTTTGTTTTGTTTTTGTTTTTTATATTCTTTTTTTTATTGTAAACAAATGGGATACATGTTGTTTCTCTGTTTGTACATGGTGTAAAGGCATACCATTTGTGTAATCATAAATTTACATAGGGTATTGTTGTTTGATTGATTATTATTTTTTCCCTTTCCCCCACCCCTCCCACCCCTCTTTTCCCTCTATACAGACCTTCCTTCCTCCATTCTTGCCCCCCTCCCTAACCCTAACTCTAACCCTAACACTAACCCCTCCCCCCATTATGTGTCTTCATCCACTTATTAGCGATATCATTTGACCTTTGATTTTTTGAGATTGGCTTATCTCACTTAGCATGATATTCTCCAATTTCATCCATTTGCCTGCAAATGCCATAATTTTATCATTCTTTAAAAACTAGTCATGGTTACTTCGACATAAACCAGAGACTTTAAGACTTAATACCTTAAGTCTTTAAGACATTATAGTCTTTAAAGGTTTAGCTAAAGTGAACCCTGTGGTGTTGAATCAGAATCTAATGTATTAGTAACTCATTTTTAATATGTATACACAAGTAGATACAGAAATAGATATGTTAGTATACATACACATGCGTTAGTATACATGCATATATGTTCACCAAGTAAGCCAAGTAACAATTTCATAGTACTAAAAAGCACACCAGGCACCTAAATTTAGTTTCTAAATACCATTCTCCAATAAAAGGAACTAGGGTTGGGGGTGATTAGTTCCAGCAGAACCAGAAAAAAACAAAGTAAGTCTGAAAATCTTAAGAGAGAAATTTTTTTTTTCTTAAAGTGAATCTAGTCTAAGATACATAAGAATCAACATAAAGAAGCTCCTAATGATCAAAACTGAAACAATTTGAGCAAAAAAGTAATGATCATATTGCCAGGCACAGTGGCACATGCCTGTAATCCCAGAGGCTCCAGAGGCTGAGGCAGGGGGCTCAAGAGTTCAGAGCCAACCTCAGCAAAATCAAGAAAGTCATCATTAAGCAAATAACAGTGATAACTGCTGCAGATATGATATAGTGATGGATGCTAAAATTAGTGCATGAAAATTTGAGAAGAAACATACTTTGCATAGTCTCAAATTATCTCCAATGCCACCTTTGGAATTCAGATGTAACTATGGTTGGCTTGGGTTTTAAATAACATTTGTTTTCTTTCTTACACTCCCAAGTTTGAAAATTCCTATGAGCCTATGTATTTGTTTTCTTTAAATGTCTGTGGGCATTAACTCTGAATCTTGATATGTCTAAAATTGTCTTCATTTTATGCTTTTTCTTTGAAAATATTGTTACAGTGTCTTCAAAGTCTTCATTCCTTTGTTAATAACCTGGTTTTGGTTTGGTTTGGTTTGGTTTGGTTTGGTTTGGTTTAGAAATACTAGGATTTTTCGCTTCATCCTTAGTTTTCTGAAATTTTACCAGTCAGTGCCTAGGTATCATCTGGGGTTTTAAAATTTGTTTTTCTATTCATTCTAAGTAGCATTCACAGGCCCTTTCACTGGAAGTTTCATGTCTTTTTATTGACAGAGATGTTTTATTCTGTTATTTCTTTGAATATTTCCTCTGGCCCACTCCCACCATTTTCTCCTTCTAGAACTCTTCAATTTTCCTAATATTTGGTAGTTCTTGGTTGTGTCCCTAATGTTTGCATTTCCCTTATCTGCTCAGCTTCCTGTTTGTTTGTGAGTGCTTATCTGTTTGTTTTGTTTGGCTTCCTGTGATTATAGGCAGAGTTGCTCAGTTGTACACCTGGACGTGGGAACTATTGCTTCCTTTTGGGGGTACACAAACCTCTTGGGTACTGCCCTGCTTGTAATAGCCAAGTGTTACCAATCACTGAAATTGTTTTTGTGGTTTCCTTCCTAGCACAGTGGAAGAACAAAGAGAGTAAGTGTAAAAGAGCCTGAGTGTAAAAGAAAAATCACACTGAATATTGATTTGAGACTTCCTTCTGGACCCCCTATCCATTTTCTTCAAGCTTAGAGCAATACCAAAGCCTGTCTCATAATTTATAGATACCCTCTTTGCAAGTTTGGGGTAGTTGCTCCTTCCTTCATTGCTTCCCTAATTCTATTTTCTGTCTTTCATCAATTCCCCCAAATTTTCTGGTCCATTTAAAGCAATTCATTTTGTAAATCAGCAAGGTTATCAGATATCTCCTTTGGGCTAGTTTTAGAATTTGGATCAAGAGAAGGTGGCAACTAGATAAACTTGTGTTCATTTATATTGCCATTTTTTTTTTTTTTTCTTTTGAAAAAAGAAATTGAACTCAGGGATTGAACTCAGGGTACTTAACCACTGAGCCACATCCCCAGCCTATTTTGTATTTTATTTAAAGATAGGGTCTCTCCAAGTTGCTTAGCACCTCACTTTTGCTTAGTCTGGCCTTGAACTTGTGATCCTCTTGCCTCAGCCACCTAAGCTGCTGGGATTACAGGCATGCGCCACCATGCCCAGCTTATATTGCCATTTTGATCCAATATTTCTGAAGAAGTTTTTGGACTTTTTTAATGTACTACTTTTCAGGAAAAAAAATGTTATGTAGAGGATTACTGTAATAAACAGGTAAGAACAAAGCAATCTGGCTGAAGCAGAGAATACAGTCCTGAACATGAATTGCATGATCTCTTCTTTGCACTCCACTGCAGTTCCTGAGACCTTCCAGCGGTTCCTAGAACTCTACAGAACAGTTTAGAAACCACTAGCAGAATTTATAGCTCAGAGCTCAGGAGTATCTGTCCATAATAAATTCTTTATTTTTAAATTTTTTAATGTATTTATTTAGTTGTAGATATCATGATTGAACCCAGGGTTACTTAATCACTGAGCCACATTCCTCAGACCCCTTTTTTATTATCATTATTTAAGAAAGGATTTTGCTAAGTTGCTTAGGGCTTTGATAAATTATTTAGGCTGACCATGAACTTGCAATCCTCCTGACTCAGCCTCCCAAATTGCTGGGATTACAGGAATTTGTGTGCCACAAGCCCTAATATGTTTTTTACTGCCCCCCCCCTTTCTCTCTCTCTCTCTCTCTCTCTCTCTCTCTCTCTCTCTCTCTCTCTCTCTCTCTCCCTCTCCCTCCCTCCCTCCCTCCCCCCCCCCTCCCTGGATGTAGATCAAACCCAGGGCCTCACATATGCTAGGCAAGTGCTCTACCCCTGAGGTATATCCCTAGCCTCTAATAGGTTCTTAATATAGAGGGAAAAGAGGGATGGGTAGGGTGGGGGGGAAGGGAGAAAAAATGGCAGAATGAATCAAACAACATTGCCCTGTGTAAATTTATGATTACACGAATGGTATGCCTTTACTCCATGTACAGAGAATCAAAATGTAGCCCATTTGTTTACAATAAAAAAAAAAAAAATAGTAGCTATACATATGTGTTTGAATGTGTATTTGAGATGGGGTCTCACTAGTTTGCCTGGGCTGGCCTCAAACTTGTGTTCCTCCTACTTTAGCCTTCAGAATAACTGGCATTACAGGCATGTTCCACCATGCCTGACTCCTACAATTGTTATTGTTACTATTGAAATATTGCCCCTCAACCTTAGACTTGCCTAAGTCCTGAGATCACCTTCTGCTACTCATTCTTAGGGTCCCATATTAGAGAATTTTGTAAAAAATTTAAAATAACAAATGGCAACTGAGAAACTACTAAATATGCCTAAGCACTCTCCCAGACATTTAACATATCACCTTGCATAATCCTCACATTGATGGAATGAGGCAAGCATTTTGATCTCCAGGATGTAATGAGGAAATAGAGGTTCAGAGAGGCTTGGCAGAAATGTGCACAAATCAAATGTGTAAGAAATGTCCAGATAGTCCATTTCCTTAAATTTAATTAAAACCGAGTACTGGCATGATCCCATTGGAATGGAGGAAATGACATCTCAGCCATTCAATGTCTTTCCTATGAAAGCTTGACTCCAATTCTAGGGTCTTGCCCAGTGTGGTAAAGCATGGGGAGGGCCGTCCTGTCACTTCCCTTCTATCTACACAGCTCTGCTAGATGCCCAGAAAAGCATACTCTACATTGCACCAGTCAGTGGCTTCTGTGTGACCTGTGATGACAGGAACTTTTGAGGTTGGAGTCCCACTATCTTCAGAATCTCAAGATACACTCCACCACACAGCCATACTCTGCGAGCACCAGCTTCCCCCTCCAGCCACTGCACCAAGATACTCAAAATCTCAGGAATCCTTTTACCCCTGTCACTCACTTTTTAGTGTCAGAGACTTTTTTGTCTCCTATTTCTTGCCCTCAATTTTTTTCCTTTCTCCTCTTCTCAGAATAGCTAACAGAATCTAACAGAGTTTAAGCTTTTACAAGATAATACTGCTTTGTGGAACTTTCTGTTTTGCTTTTGAGGGAAAAAAAAAAAAAACAGAGCCAGGTCCAGTGGTGCATACCTGTAATCCTAGCAACTCAGGGCTGAAGCAGGAGGATCTCAAGCTCAAAGCCAGCCAGTCAGTCCTAAGTAACTTAGCAAGACCCAGTCTCAAAATTTAAAAAATAAATAAATAAATAAAAATTTAAGGGCTGGAAATGTGGCTCAGTGATTTATCACCCTTGGGTTCAATCCCTGATACCAAATTTTAAAAATAAAAAAATAAAAAATCTGAGGCATGTGGGTGAGGGTGTAGCTCAGTAAAGTGCATGTTCAGCATGTGTGAAATTCTAGGTTTGATCCCCAGCACCACAAAAAAAAAAAAAAACCTACAGCAAGAAAATACCAAATCTTCTGTTGGATGGTAAGGGGCTGGGGATATAGCTCAGTTGTACAGTGCTTGCCTCACATGCACAAGACCCTGGGTTCAATCCCCCAGTGTCACAAAAAAATTTTAAAAAAAGAAAAGAAAAAAGAGGTGGTGAGTACAGAATATGGAGAATATTAATTATGGCAATAAATTTTTCTGCCGTAGAATTTCAGTTACTGATCCAAAGCCCTCCTACATTAGTAAGAAACAGAGTGACGATTCAAAAACATTCTTCTAATTATGCACACCATCTAAATAGAAACTCATGAAGATCAAGCTCCAGTTGTTGCAGAACAGGTGCTTCTGAGCAAGGGAGAGCAGCAGCTGCAAATTCTAGCTGAGCTGCCCTGTGGCCGTTCATTGAAATGGCAAATGGGTGAGACCCAAGGATTTGAGTCTTATCAGGTTTGCAATCCAAACCCAGAACTATCTCACCTATAACAATACATTCCATTATCTTACACTAGATAAATGCAGTATGTCCCAAGGACAGAATGTAAATCATTCTCATCATACAACTTCCACATGATTTATGCTTATATAAAGCTATGCTTGTCAGAATGAAATGATAGTACTATTAAAGAGCATAAAAATGGAATAAACCCAGTATGTAAGGGAGAGGTAAAATGAAGTGACTTTTCCACATAGATGTACTTCCAGAAGATTTTAAAATTATGTACTTTTCAACAATAATTTCACATTTCTAGATAGAAGACTTTTCTTTAAACTTATCTCAAACAAAGAACTCCATTTTGTTCTAAATTAATTTATCCCCTGCAATACCATTATCAACTTGATTATTCAAAATGAAATCTTAAATTACTAAGGAGTATAGCACTGAGAAAACTGAGCCATTTAACTTTGGATCTATCTTTATATTTACCAAAGTACTTTTTATATCTCAATCAACTGTTGAAAAAACATTAACTTTTTTTAATTAGATGGGGAGGTAGAATGAATCCTCTGAACAGCCAAAATAAGAGATTTTAAAATTCAGGTTTTCATAAGTGAGATTTTTGAACCCACAGTATTTTGTTTACCCAGTTTATTTTTATCTTAATAAATACTTTAGACATACAAAATATGAAGAGAAAAACAAGAAAAATTGAAAGTAGAAAGAAAAATTCTTCTGAAGATCTACCACCCAAAAGCCACTAACATTTTTATTTATTTATTTGTTTGTTTGTTTATTTGTTTATTTATTGGGAATTTTATATATGTGTATGTTCCAATATTCCCACTATTGTTATTATTGCTATTTCTTTTACATAGTCGTCAACAGTATTTTCATTGCATTCCCTCTATTTTTTTTTTACTTATTGTAAAATAATTTCCTTCATTTTAATCCTTTTTAATGACTATCTAATAGACTATCATGTACCTTCATTTAACTAATTCCCTATCAGATACGATACAGAAGAATTTTCTGATTTCTATACCTGCCTCTTCATCTGGCATTGTTGTATATGATGGTGCCTAGAGTTTCTGGGTACCACAGGATAAACATCTTTGAGTAATTAATTTTCCACAAAATTGAAAGATAAGGTTCATTTTAAAGTAAGGCTACCTTAGACATATTATCAAATGTAATTAGAGGACTGGGGATAAGCCTATGATAGAGCACTTGCCTAGCATGTGCAAGGCCCTGGATTCAATCCCCAGCGGTGCAGATTATTAACTAATTAAAAATTTTTAGAAAGGAAGTCATAGAAATATTAGGAATTTTTACAATAAAGCAGGAAAAGGATTTTTAAAACTAAATGAAATGTGATTAAAGGGAATGATTTTGTTCAGATACTTGTGAATCACAGATAAAACCTGCACTGTAGAACTGTGCAATGGTCTTTTGTGATACTTAATTTTACATCTTCTGTGCAGATACACAAGAAAGCAATCTATGTATAAATACGTAAGAAAACAAACTAATTAGTTAGATTTTCCCTTGCTTTTACTGAAGGATTTCTAGGAGTCTGTATGTTTCCATGATCTGTTTTAAGTACGTTTATCCTTTCCCTATATTTGATACAATAAAATAAGAAAAACAGCCCTTTCTTGTTAAGTGTTTGGCATTTTTCTAATTTTTCTTTTTGCATTATATGAAGTCAGTTTTATTCCTTTAATGTGTCATTTTCTTTCTTATTGGAAACATTTTATGTTTAAAAAATGAATTTACAAAGGAACTTTTGTAACTCATTTGTTCCAAATTTAAAATATGTTGTGATTTAAAATATAAATTTTACTCTCTTAAACATTTTTAAATGTGTTCTCTTCAGTAAAGTATATTTGCATTGTCATGCAATAGATCCAGAACTTTTTTATCTTGCAAATCAGAAACACCATACCTATTAAACAATCCTCCTTTTCCGCTTCCCCCAGTAATCATCATTATACTTTCTATTTCTATAAATTAACTCCTTTATATACTACAGTCCACCCTTATGCATGGTTTCATTTTCTGAGGGTTCAGTTTCTCAAGGTGAGTTCAACTTTTCATTGCTATGACAAAATACTTCAGAAAATCAATTTTAAAGGAGGAAAGATTTATTTTGGCCTACAGTCACTTGGCCTCATTGCTGTGGGTTCGTGGTGAGATAAGAGTATATGGTGGAGCAGAATTGTTCACCACATGACGACAGAGAGAGAGAGAACAAGGAAGGGTTTGGGAAGAAAATATACGTTTCCCAGGCATGCCTTCAGTGACCTACTTCCTCCAATTTGGCCCCACCTTTTATGCTTTTCCACCACCTCTCAATAGTATATTCATTATGAACCTATAAGTGAATTAATCCACTGGTGAGATCAGGGCCTTCATAATCCAGTCATTTTTCAAAACCTCTCCTCTGAACATTGCTGCACTGGAGTCTGCCTAGGCCTTCAACACATGAACCTTTGAAGGACATTCCAAATCCAAACTATAATACAAAGTCAAGCACAGTCCAAAATTACTGAATGGAAAATTCCAGAAATTAGCAATGCATAAGTTTTACATTGTGTGCCATTCTGAGAAACATGAAATCTTGTGTCATATCTCTCCCTCATGCCCAGCACATAGATCATCTCTTTGTCCAGCATAACCACACTGTATGCTACCAGCCATTAGTCACTTAGTAGCTGTCTCAGTTATCAGATCAACTGTTGTGGTATCACAGTATTTGTGTTCAAGTAACATTTATTTTATTTAATAATGTCCCCAAAGTGTAAGAGTGGTGATCCTAATGGAGGAAAGAAGGACTGTATAGAGGGAAAAGAGGGGTGGGAGGGGTGGGGGGAAGGGAAAAAATAACAGAATGAATCAAACAACATTACCCTATGTAAATTTATGATTACACAAATGGTATGCCTTTACGCCATGTACAAACAGAGAAACAACATGTATCCCATTTGTTTACAATAAAAATAAATTAAAAAAAAAAAGAGTGGTGATCCTGGTAATTTCAATATGCCAAAGAAAAGTCAAAAAGTGCTTCCAGATGGAAGTTCTTGATTTAATAAGGGAAGGAAAAATATCATGTGCTGAGGTTAAGATCTATGGTAAGAATGAATCATCTATGTATGAAATTGTGAAGAAGGAAAAATATTCATGCTAGGTTTGCTGTCACAACTCAAATTGCAAAAGTTACATCCACAGTGCTTGATAAATGCTTAGTTAAAATGGAAAAGGCATTGAATTTATGCAAATATATATAGAAAAAGACAGTTTATATAGTATAGCAGTTAGTGTTGTGTTAATTGCTGTGACAAATTTCTGAGAAAATCAATTTAAAAGGAGGAAGGATTTATTTTGACACAATTTCAGAGCTTTCTGTCCATGATCTCTTGGCCCTGGCACTTTGGTCCTGTAGCAGGACAGTAAGTCATGACAGGAGCACATGGCAGAGGAGAGTCTGTTTGCCTCATGGCAACCAGGAAACAGAGAGAGAAGAAAGGGTCATCAGGCTCCCAATATTCCCGAAGTCAAGACAGTCCCCTAATGACCTAACTTTTTTCTAGTAGACCCCACCTCCTAAAAGTTCTGCTACCTCCCAATAGCACAACAGACTGATGCCCAAGCTGTTAGCACATGGGGCTTTAGGAAACATTGAAGATCCAAACCATGTAGTTTCATGTATCCACTGGGAGTCTTAGAAGGTATCCCACATAGATGAGGGACTGCTGTACCTTATATAAGTGCATCCATGCAATATTTGTCTTCTTGTAAATGACTTCTTTCCCTTAGCACAGTGTTTTCAAGGCTCATTCATGTTGTAGCATGTGAATGGACTTTCTTTTTATTCTATTCCATTGTGTATGTATTTCACATTTTATTTATACATTCACCTAATGAGGGACATTTGTGCATTTCCAAATCTTTGCTCTTGTGAATAGTGCTGTGATGAACATGGGTGAGCAAATATCTCTTCAAGAACATGTTTTCAATTCTTTTTTTTTTTTTTGAGAAATAATTTGCAGCTTTTATTAACTTTGAATTATGTTGTCTTTCATTAAGTATTTACCTTAGTCTTAGACTCATCCAAGGAATGAATAAGTAGGGATTCATCTTAAGTTTTTAATTATTTATTTATTTTTGAATATTTTACAGACTGCTTTTTTTTTTTTTTTTTTGCCATGCTGGGGATTGAACCCAGGGCCCAGTGCTTGTAAGGCAAGCACTCTACCAACTGAGCTATCTCCCCAGCCCCCAGACTGCATTTTGATTCATTGTACACAAATGGGGTACATCATTTCATTTCTATGGTTGTACACGATGTTGACATATACTCAGAAGTGGAATTGCTCAATCTTGAAGTGGTTCTATTTTTAACTTTTTAAGGAAACTACATAGAACTCATTTTAAAGAGAAATAAAGACAATAAAGATATCATCAAAATATCCTCTTATGGAAATCATGTTGGACCAACACTCCATACTCACAGGGCAGGAATTCACTTCCCCAGTCTCTGTTGTCCCCATTCTTTTCCCTGAAAATGCCCTGGTTTTCTTTAGGTATCCACACTTCCTTCGGAAGGCTCTTGACTCAAAGGAATTCAACCTCATACCCAGCTTTGGGAGTATATCTTGCCTACTCTAAGCCATTCCTGGTGATCCCACCATCTAGCCAGTGAATGGTTTGGAAACTCTCACTTTAGGCATTCAGTTTATGACATCCCCCTGGGGACTATTATTGGTAGAGGATTGGGCCTGTAACCTAAGTTGACCCAACCAGACTGAAGGGAAATATTTCTATGGTATGATTGGGTGGAAGATTTCCTATAGAACATGAACAAATAAATATATCCCTGTTTGCTGCTGAAAGCCATTCTTAATAGTAAGAGCCTTAGACTAAAGATGAAGCTGTTATATAAAGGATGACCACACCAAGATACTATCAAAGAAATGGAATGAAGCCCTTATAGCATTGGTCCTGGAGACCTTCTGAGCTCTAGACAGCATGTTTATAAACTTCATTGTTTAAGATAGCTTAATTTGGGGTGGGGGTTGTAGCACAGCGGTGGAGTGCTTGTCTAGCATGTGTGAGGCACTGGGTTCAGTTATGAGCACCACTTATAAATAAACAAAATAAAGGTTTGTCAACAACTAAAAAAATTGTTTCAAAGATAGTTTCATCTGAATTTTGTTACATGTCAAAGAATCCCACCTGATATAATGCTCTGCTTTTCAGGAAATTTTGGGTAAAGCTTGAGAATCATCTTTCTTACAACTCTGAGGTCTAACAACAGGCTCCTGCCACATTTTCTCTTCATGCATGTTCAATATGGTCTCCCCACAACCAACCTGGGGATGTTACTCCTCAGGACTTGTTTTGCTTTGTTTTTATACTGGAGATAGAACCTGGGGCCTCCTGCGTGATAGGCAAGTACTCTGCCACTGAGCTATGTCCCCAACCCCAAAGAGCTTTGAAATTCTGAGAGAAGTTTTCAATTCTGTTGCTGAAAGAGGAATGAGGAAAACCTTACCAGGAGATAGTCTGATTAGATCTAATCTAGAGGAAGAGAGGTTGTACCTCATGGTGGCCATGGGGGGAAATGCAGCACTGCCAACCTATACAGTTCCCCTATTTGCTTTATTTGTTTATTTATTTGGTACCAAGGATTAAACCTAAGGACACTTAACCACTGAGCAGGAGTTTTGCAATCAGACAGATCCAAATGCATGTATTATCTCCCATGTATATTGGTATTCATATTTAAAACTCCATATAGATAGATAGATAGATAGATAGATAGATAGATAGACAGACAGACACACACACACACATATATATATATATATATATATATATATATATATTTTTTTTTTTTTTTTTTTTTTTTTGTAGTACTGGAGATTGAACTCAGGTCCTGTGCATGTGAGGCAAAACCCTACCACCTGAGCTATATCCCCATATCCCCAGCCCCAGTATGGGATCTTAAGTAGATTGACTTCCCTAAGGATCAGTTCACTTTTTATGGAGCCTACTTTATGGAATTTTTAGTATGAATATGTAGCACTTTTCAGTGTCTGGCATAGAGTAAATACTCTGTAAATTTTAGCTATTATAATGATATCATTATTTTATTGTAGCAATCTTCAGCAGAAAGAAGACCCACAGTTACTTGTATAGTTATTTATGGAAAAAAAATCTTTTTTTCTTTTTTTTATCATCTCTCATAAAATATCCTGGGAAAAATCTTTTTTTTTTTTTCAATACTGAGGATTGAACCCAGGGCCTTGTACATACTAAGCAAATGTCCCACCACTGAGCTACATCCCCAGCCCTTTTGTTTTGTTTTAAGACAAGGTCTTCCTAAGTTGCCCAGGCTGGCCTCAAATGTGTAATCCTCCTGCCTCAGCTTCCTAAAAAGCTGGAATTATAAGTATGTGCCACCAAACTCAGCAAGAACGTACTTCTGATGTACTAGGTAAATGGGAAAGAAATTGGATTGAATATGCACATGTGTGTGTGCACACACAAACATAATATGTCCAGTATTTTAGGCCTGATGACAGGAAAAGAGACTAATTGAGATATATTCAATATAAAAATAGTATTTAGGAGTTGAAGATGTAGTCCAGTGGTAGAACACTTGCTTAGCATAGCATGTCAAAGCTCTGAGTTCAATCCCCAGCACCACAAAAATAGTAAGAATCAGAATAGTAATATTAGGATTATTGAGAACTGTAGCAGATACTCCGAGTTTGTTGTAAGAATTTTGGGGTTTCTTTGTTTTGTTTGTTATTGTTGTTTTATACCATAGCAAACAAGATGCTTGGAAATGTGCCTAATAGAAAAATAACATTTATTTTCCCAAGTTCCCTATCAACTAGTGGTGACTACTATAGCTAACAAGTTAGCTAATAAGTACAAATCTACTAAGTGTGTCATCTGGGAAAGCTATCGAATTTTTATAAAAGAGACATACTCCCCTGAAATGTGTCTTTTAACCCTCATTAGTCTCCCTTCTTCCTGCCTGGAACTCAGAAACAATGCTTGAGATGCAACAGTCTCCTGTCAACCAAAGGACTGAATACCCTACAGTCACATAATAATTGATATTTCTTGCTAGTTTTTAAATTCTAGGCCTGAATTCTTAAATGGCAACAATGAACTGGAGCTCCCCCCTCCCAGTATACCATTCCATTCTATGCCAGAGTATTTGTTTTAAAATGCTAGTGTTTGGATCTTGAATATCCTCCACGGGTCCCCAGTGTGGTGTTGTTGGAAAGTGGTAGAACCTTTAAGAGGCAGGGCCTTATGTTATGAGGGAGGTTCTTATGTTGTTGGGGGACATGACCTTGAAGAAGACTGTGAGACTCTCAGCTCTCTTTTTTCCTTTCTCTTTCACTTCCTGGCCATGAGGTGAGTAGTTTGCTCTGCCAAGTGCTCCCTGCCAGTGCTATCCAGCATCCCACCAGAAAGTCCTAAAAGCAATGGGTCTACCCTTTTATGGACTGAGACATCTAAAACCATGAACCAAAATAAATATTTTCTCTTTATAAATTAATTATCTCAGGCATTTTGTTATAGTGACAGAAAGCTGACTAACATACCAACTATCAACTATTTCTTATAATAGAAAAATATTTTATTTCTCTATCTAAAACAAATGCAAATGGATAGAGCTACCTGTTTCTTAAACCTGTCCCACACAGTCATTTTAGTTATACACACAGAAGCTTAGAATTTGAAAGAAAATTGATACATGCTTCCTTAATCTGTATGCAGAATAACAACCCCCCTAGCTCATTCACAATTCTCATACTTCAGTATATCAGCAAGCCTTTACGATAACTATTAAAGTGTTAGCATTCTCCTTGGGATGCAAGAAGTTAGGTGATTTTTATGAGATTTTGTTATTCATTCTAAATAATTGTGTGGTTAAAATTTTGACTACTGTTTTGTTGATCTGCAAAACTGTTAGGTTTGAATTTTCTTTCTTGGAAAACTGAATAGGTAGAATAGGAAAATCAATGAACTTCCTCTGGCCTTGAACTGGTGACCTAACATAATCACCTCTTCACTGCATTGAAATTATAAAATAAGTTAACATTATAAAATTCCTTGTCATTATAAAATAAGCTAATGTTATTGAGCACTATGTGCCAGGCACTGTGCTAAGGGCTTGATGTCCATTGATTAATTTAGTCATACCAACACTATCAACTATGTTCAAGAATAATTTTTTTTCAAATGGAATCATGATTCACATGCAAATATAAAATAAACATGTCTATGATTTTATTTAACATATCAACAAATGATGAAATCAGTTAATATGTTTTACCAGCTACAATGAAAATTCAAAAAGCAGACAAATACTTTAATCCATTAGGAATCCTTCCTTATTGGGTTCAAAATGTTTCATGGATGTTAATTGCATTATTATAAACAAAGGAGTGGATTAAAATAAACCAAAGTAGAAAATGAAAAATGTATCCCATCAAAAGGACTGAAGGACTAGACTTTAAGTGGAGTTTCCAAAAATCACTCCCAGAACCCTACATAACAGACCATATGAGGAAACTCTATATGGAAGACCAGACAACTGAATTCAAAAATATCTCATTATATATCTGAGCTAAACATTGCAACTTCCGTATTACAACTTTGAGTTAGTCAGTATGCTGTTACTATAACATATCTGAGATAATCAATTTATAAAGAAAAATTATTTCTTTTGACTCACAGCTTTAGAAGATTTAGTTCATGACAAGTTGGTCCTGTTATTTTAGTTCTGTACTGAGCTAGCACATCATGGTGAGACCACATATCAGAGCAAAACTATTCATCTAATGACTGGGAAGTGAAAGAGAGAAAGAGGAAGCAGATGGGGTCCCAGAGTCCCTTTCAGGAGCACGGCTCCATTGACCTAGAGACCTCCCACTAAGTCCCACCCCTTAATGATTCCACTACATCCCTAAAGTACCATGGACTGAGGACCAGTCTTTTAACACATGAGAATTTGTGGGATATTTGAGATCCATACTGTAGCAAACGTCTTATCCAGAAATCTGAAGAATGAACACTGGAGGTTGCTGCTGCATAAAAATCTGCTTTTCATGATGTGCTTGCCAGTAGAAAGCAGCCAAAATGTAGGAAGATAGTCTTTGCCTCATTTCTTCCTCCCAGACTTCATTTGGGTATATTCAACTGACAGAACCAAATTAGTACAACTAAATTAGCACGAGAACTCTAGCTGCAAGGAAGTCCAACAAATATAAATTTCATCTTCCTAGCCTTGGAAATATAGAAAGAAATACCAGAAAGGTAAAATGGAAGCTGAGCAAGCCAGGTATTTGTATCTGTGGCAGAGATAAAGCTGGGTTTTTATTAAACTCATTTCATTTTCTTCTTAGGCATATAACTAAATTTCCCAATCTCCCCTGAGGTGCCCTATAATTCATTCTACTAAATGAAGTGTGTGCAGAAATGATATGCTACTCATAAGCCTGGCTCCTAAAATATGCTCTTCCTCTCCTACCTGCTGACTGGTTGTTGATGCTCAGAGAGTTGAGCATGAAAGATGATAGAGCCTCTGTTAGCTTAGGCCCTGCTTGACCACGGACAGCAGACTTCCCTCTCTCCACCTTCACTCCTACATTGGACTATAGAGTAAGAACTATAATGTTTATTGTATTAAGTCACTGAGATTTGGAGGTTGTTTTTAGCAGTAATGCCATGACTAAAACCACAAATGGAACCTTGGAGTAGAGTGCTCCTAAAACAAAACCTTAAGTAAGTGGCACTAATTTAGTTGTGAGAAGAAAGGAAACTGATTCCAGAAGCAGAAAAGATGACACTCAGAGATATGCAGTGGCAAAACATTTGGCAAAAATCCTCATGTATAATAACTTAATAGGCAGGCCATATGCTTACTACTATGTAAGCTCCAAGAGAAGCAGTTTGAGAGAACCAAACTGTTAGTGTATTTTGGCTACTATTGGCTGGCAAGTATTGGCAGTTTAAGAAATGAAGGAAAATTACATAAGTGTGGTGTTTTAAAGTAGACTATTTCTAGATCTCAAACAGTAGGAAATGAAATTGAGAAAACTGAGCAACAAAAATACCTGCTAGATCACTACCTTATGGCAAAGATCTCATTAAATTTGTGACCTCCCCACTGAATCCTGACAGCATCACACTGGCTGCCACTAGCTAGCCCTTGAAAGAGGCATAAGGCTAAGGAAAAAAAAAAAGAGAGAGAGAGAGACAAAGAAGATTGAGAACTATATCAACAAAAAATTGGGAGTATACTTTGTGGCAGAGGAACTATTAAGAAATCAATGAGAAACCCATTAAGTTTCTGAGGAATTATAATTTCTAAAGAAAACAAAAGTCTGGGACAGAGGATTAGTGAAGGCATAAAACAGCTCTCAACTGTCCAAGACCAGGAAGCAGACTCCAAAATCTACATACCCCAAAAGAAAGCCTACTCCCCATTACCTTCTTCAGATACCACCATGAAAAATAATGAACAATGAAGAGAATACCCAAAGAGCAGAACCAGGGTCACAAAAAAAATAGACAAAGTAATTTCTGTAATAGAACAGAAATGGTCCAATCAAAGAATTTTGTGGTCTAATTGCCTTCTGGTCTGAGAATTTCACAAGACCTACCTGACTGCTTTAGGCCAGTGACAGCTTTGTGTCTTTCATTTTCCCCTCTCCAAATGGGACACCAAAGTTGTCTCTACTTACTACTGCATATTTAGAGAAGGAAAAGAAGAGCACTTCTTTTTAGAAAAATTACTCAAAAAGAACCCCTTCTACATTAAATACATGACTGAGTATCACCCAGGGCTTTAAGCTGAATATAATTACTTAGAATATTCTCCCTAGTATTTTGATGGGGGAGTATATTCTGTGTAAGGGAAGAAGAATGAAATGGAAATTAATTGACCAGGAAGAAGTGGAAATTTATTGGCAAACTAGCAGAGACTAATCATTTATCTTCCAAGCTCATTTCTTTTTCCTTCTGGGCATTAAGTTATACTACATTTCAGATAGAGGTCCATGTAATTGGGTTCTGGTCAATGAGATATGGATAAAGTTGATGTAAGATATTAATCCTAGTCCTTAAAACATCCCACACAATCCTTGATGCTTTCTTTTGCCCTTAATCTATTAGCTGAGTGTCTATAACTAAGGTTCCTAAAGTATTGTGGGGAATGGAAACCCCTAGCTGACCACAAGATGTTTGTGAATAACCAAATTTTTCCTGTATTAAGTCACTAAAATTTTGGGTTTGGTAGAGAAGCTAATGTTTAAGAAGAAAAAAAAGAAAACTTAACCATACAAATTTAACATGCTAAATATTATATGATAAATGCTTATTATATGAGTTTACAGATGTATAAATATCTGTTAGATGATTACAGACCAGCCTAAGACAATCAGGGCACTCCATGAAAAACAGGATCCATTTAGAATAAGACAGTAAACCTCTCAGCGGGGAATGACACAGCCAAGGTAGCTCTAGTCTTATGGGGTTAACAGACATACCAGAAAATTAGGAGTTAAAAAGTAGACCAGTCTTCAAGGCTATAAAATTAATATCACACAACGGGAGATGGAAGACTGGGAAGACAGCTCAGTCTGCAAAGACTATGTTCTCATCCAAGATACCAAAAAACCAGAGCCAAGAAAAATAAGATTATTTAAAACATAAACTCACTGTGGCAGGTCAATGGCCTGTCATACTCCAAAACCCAATTAGGAACTTTCCCAGATGATAGGGAGCAAAGTCCAGGTGGTAAGAGACAAAGGTATGTATAGAATAGTCACTAATATAACCTGCTGTTACCTCTACTTTGTTAGTATGATAAAAATCAAACCCTGAACAAGAGACTTCAGGTGGTAATGAGACACACATCACGTGAAAAGACATGGAGAAGATAGGCAGAGTGCAACTAAGGTCCACCTCCACATGTAATGACATCAAGGGACTGGGACCGTGTCTACCCTGCCTTTGTCCTTTGTTGAGTCACCTTGAGATTTCTGTCCCCAATATGCTGTCTTCCTTCTGCTGGAGCATAAGAATAGTCTTGTTCCTATCCCAGTGGTGTTTTTATCTGATTCTTGGGATAGAGAGCACATGACCAAACCAAGTCGGTGACAAGCTTATTTGATAAGTAAATTTTAATTTTCTAAGGGTTGCATATCTGACACAATTATACCCACTCATAATGGAATATTGTATGTCAGATATAAATTTACATGAGTGGTAGGCCAGAAAGGGATGCCATTGACATAAGCAGTTAAAGCCTAAAAATTATTTGGGGTCTTCGATATGGTCTTAGGCTCAATCCTTAGTTTACATCATAAACAGTCTATCATTCTAGGTCCAACAAGGAAAAGAAAAGCACCCTGGGTATTCAGAAGAGGAAGAATGCAAAAACTGAGGATGAAGGAAAGAGGAAAAGACAAAAAACTGATCAGAAGATGGTGAAACCCAAACATTAACAACAACAGGAAGCCATCTCTACCTTTATGTAGGCAAGACAAACAGACAAGATGGTATAATCAAAGCCTAGGAGTTAGAAAGACAAATCAAGGTAAATATATGCTGTAGTTACTGGAGACCCCAGAAGAGGGGTAGCAGCTGTTGGTAATGTCATCCAAGGCAGTGAGGGAAGGAAAGAAACTCCCTGTTATTTTTCTGTATTGTTTTCTATATTTTTCTGTAATGTCCTGTATTGTCCCTGTGTTGTTTCTTCCGAGTGCCTCCCATTGGCTAAAGCTAGCTGCAAAACTACTGACATTAGAGACTGAGAAACAGCCTGTGAGAGCCAGCCCTCCTTCCTGTACAGAACAGGGTGAGGGCAAGCAAAGGCTCTCAGCACATATAAGTGTAGGATCAACAGAAACTGTAAAAACAGGAAGCAGTATATACCATTCTATCAAGAAAAATCAAAGTTCAAATGTTTGAGCAACTTAAAAGAACATTATAATCAAAGGTAGGACATTTTAAATTTTTCATGCTTTTAGAGGACTTATTCTAGTTTGGTGATTTAAATTATCACTGTTTTCATTTTTATTCTAGGCTGTGGAAGAGCCAGTATGTGGGGGAACAACTTTATTCTTGTGTCCACATAATGAAATCTATATATAGGTTTAGCTTCTTTCTCTTTCAACCTTAGCAAGCAATTTTGATTAACATTTGAAAACTGCAGAGGGACAATTCTGCTTCTGCCACTTAGCAGCTCTTCAAACCACACCCAGTAATGCCTTTGTGCTTATCTTCTGGCTTATTTGAATGATCATAGTTTTTGCTTATTTCAATGAGATAAAGTGAAAATAAATGGCATATGGAAAACATTATATACTGTTAAATTATCATACATATTAACGTATTTCCAAATCATCTCCCTACAATCCAATCCTTTATTTTGGGGTCAACTTTACTGAGGCAAAATTTCAAATGCAATACTTCATTATAGAGGGCTTTTGTTGTGGTGGTTGTTGTTTTGGGTTGTGTGTGTGTGTGTGTGTGTGTATGTGTGTGTGTGTGTGTAAATGGGGATTGAACCCAGAAAGACTACCATTGAGCTACATGCCCAGATTCTTCTATTTTTTATTTTGAGACAAGTTCTCACTAAGTTGCCCACACTGGCCTTGAACTTGTGATTCTTGTGCACGAGACTCCTGAGTAGCTAGAATTATAGTCATATGCCACTGTGCCCAGCTCATTTTAATTTTAGTGTATTATTTTTCTCTTCAAAGTTATAAGAGAATGTATATGAGCTAAAACAACATGAAAATAGCACCTATATCTTCACACTCTAAGAAATCAAACTGATTATTTCTTGTCTCTAGTCCTCACTTCATGTTTGAGTATTTTTGCTTGGTTTCTAGTCATAAATAATATGTACACCACCCTTCTTCCACTAGTTAATATCAGATTGTGAACATTTTTCCATAATGCTGCGTTGTCTTCAAAATGATCATGGTGGAGACTATACAACATTCTGAATCTCTAACTGCTTTTATATTTCTCCATCAGCTCAGGTACCCAAGCAAAAAACCTGAGCTGTGCCTAGGTTTCTCCTGCTACTACTCCAGTTCTGAACAGTATCCTCTCTTGCCTAGATTACTACAAATGTTCCCTAACTGATGCCCTTGCTTTCTGATGGTCTTCTAGCAATCTTTCATGCACAGCACAGGGCAACCAGGCCCACAACACATTTCTTCAACAACTCCAGACCAACTATTCACTAGAGGGCAAAGCACTTCTAGTGACTTACACAGACCTTCAGATACGTGCCCTTGCCTACATTTTCAGCCTCATTACTGCTCTCCTTACCACCATCTCACTTTATATTTTCTGTTTCCTAAAAAAGTATACAGGATAGTGTTTGAGGTTTACTCTACCCAGAGTAACTCTCCTACCCACCCCTCCCTTTTTCCTTCTACTTGGCAAACTCCTACTCATCCTCTAACATGTAACAGTTGTAAGCATTGCCTCCTCTGGGGAGTATCATCTGTCCTTCTCAGAAGGATGGACGTGCTCCCACTTCCACATTAGTAGAATATTTCAACACATCTTCATTTTATTCTGTATTTCCCATGCATGCTCTATGCTTATCTCTCATCATAGTAGGCATTATGTTCAATTCAGTTTATTATTTCTAGCACTCCAATATCTGGCACATAGTAGGTACCCATAAATATTATTTGAATAATTTAATAATTGTAATTACTTTTAGGCACTATTTTCCTGGCACTGTTCAAACTGCATTTCACATTTGCTCTCAGTCTTCTCAATGGTCCCAAAAGATAGGTATTGATATTCACCATTTTAAAAATGAGAAAACTGAGGCACAGAGAAGTTAGGTAACTTGCCCCAAGTCATCTCACAGCTAGTAACTGAATGACAAGACAAGGATTTGAACTCATGCAGTGTGATTCTGATTCTGGAGGCCATGTTTCTAATCATTATACCGTACCACACACAGAAAGACACACAGAAAGCATTCCTTTATTGCCTAAAACATGGGTTACTTATAATAGCGCTCTCTCTCTCTCTCTCTCTCTCTCTCTCTCTCTCTCTCTCTCCCTGTTTCTATCTCCTTCCCTCCATTCTTTTGAGTTGGCTTAAGATAATTTCCCATGAGGATTCCTATGATGTACCTGTACAATGTTACTTAACATGATATAACTTTTCCCAACAAGTTGAAAGTTTCATGGCCATGAGACATCCTAGGCTATAAGGTGTAATCAGACAGACCAAGTAAAGACTGTAAAGATGGCTACAAGACAAGTACAAGAAAGTGCAGGCTGGCATGATCCCTCCTTGGCCAGCACTAGACCTAGCTTCTCAATACAGCTTTCAATATAATTTTAGGATGAAAGAATGGAAAGCACTTCCATGGTACATCTTCTCAAAAATGCCCAGTGTTAATGATTAATGACTGAACTAGCACAATTTTCTCAGTGTAATTCTTTTATGCCATAATGTAGGTTAATCTTAGCAGTAAGAATATTGATTTTTGAAACCAGCTCCATATACGTCTATCCTCCTGAAGATACTTGCCATGCTTTGAAGGAACCTAAACTAGCCAAACAAAGATACCATGTGAAGGGAAAATGATAACCAGCTGGCCCAAACTGTCTAATCATTCCAAGCTAGATGTCAGACATGGAAATGAAGAAGCCATCTTATATACTTCAACTTCAACAGACATGATAAGAGAAACCAAGAAACCCAACTGAAAGCCAGAATTAAGGCTTCACTATGGCCCTTGTCCCTTTGGAATGCTATAACAAAAATAATATAGACCAGAGAGTTTATAAACAATAGGAATTTATTTCTCACAATCTGAGGCTAAAAGTCAGATCACAGTGCCTACATAGCCAAATATGGCTAAGATCCTTCTTCAGAGTTGCACGCTACCTAATTTCTCGCTGTGTTCTCAAGTGTTGAAAGGGGCAAGAATCTCTCTGAGTCTTCTTAAAAGGGCACTGATCCTACTCATGAAGATTCCACCCTTATGATCTAATCACCTTCCAAAGGCTTTGCCATGTTGGAATTAGGATTTCAACATATGAATTGAGAGGGAGCAGGCACAAATATTCAGACCACAGTAGATATGTGATCCCAGTTGACTGCCCAAATATTTATAGCCATTTCAGCCATCCCAGCCATCTAAGTCATCATGGAACAGAAGCTAAACTATTACTCCTGAGCCCTGTTCAAGTCTAGATCCACAGTATAAGGACTATATTAAATGTTGTTTAATGCCACTAAAAAATAATAATAATTTTTTTTTTTAATAAAAACTTTTTTTCCATCATAGGATTCAGGTTTGGTTTTTTGGTTGTTTTTTTTTTCAATGCTGGAGACAGATGGAGCCCAGGGCCTCATACCTGCTAGGCAAGTGCTCTACCACTGAGCTAGTCCACAAAAAGCCTATTTGAATGAAAAACACTGAATGAAAATAAGTTCCATTTTTGCTCTTAAATTATAGAAGGTCATTGTTTTGAACTAAGCTCCTTGCACTATGCCCTAACTATGCTAAAAGTCATAATCAATTGAAAGTTCCAAGTCACCAAACTAAAACTAAGCTGTTTATCTGACCTTTTGATAGAAATCAGGATTAAAGAGATAACAGCCAAATTTCCCAAACAGGCCAGTTTTAAATGGCATGATAAGGAAGTTCCTTCTCCCTTAGCCCCTTCACAAGAAGAAAGCTAATTGACGTAACCTGATATTAACCAGTTATATTTTTATTGTTCAATCTCCCTACCCCTGCCTAAAGAGGAAAGTAAATCTGAAATAATCAATCCACTTTTTGTTTTTCTGATTTGTTTTTCTGCTTTCTTCATCCATTGTGTGTTTAAAAAACCACTTTTTATCTTAGTACATCAGAACACTTGATCTATTTTATGGAATGAAGTGTTGTCCAATTCTAGAACTGAAAATAAACCCTAATATTGTTAAATTAAGTTGTTACGATTTTGTCCTTTGACACTACCCTCACAACTGAATTGGCTCCCATATTTTTTGTTTTTGTTTGATGAATTGATTGGCTGGTTTTTTGCTCTTATGTTAAACAGCAGTTGCTCACCACTGGCACTGATTTTGATCTCAAGTCTGTAGAGCAACAGCAGGGATAGCAGCTGAAGGTTTCTCCTGGCAGAGTTTTCTTCAGATGCTTTAGCCTGGAGGGCCAGGGTGATCTGTGAAAGCTGACCTCCCACTGCCAGATTCTAGACACTCTGAAGCCTGATACACATAGTTTTATCTTAGCCTGCCTGGTATGATAAAGAAAGCATTGGCTTTAAATTTAGCATAATCTGGGTTCAAATCCCAGCTCTGCCACCTAAATTGCATGACTCTGGGCAACTCAGTGAAGTTGGGGACTTATCTTTACAGTGAAGGTAGCTGGGCATGGTGGCACACACCTATAATGCCAGTGTTCAGAAGTCTGAGGTAGGAGGATAGCAAGTTTTGAAGTAAGCCTCAACAATATAGTGAGGCTCTAAGCAACTTACCGAGATCATGTCCCAAAATAAAAAATAAAAAGGGCTGGAGATGTGGTTCAGTGGTAAAGCGCCCCTGGGTTCAATCCCAGTACCAAAATAAATAAATAAAATGAAGGGAGGGTAGCAAACTTAACTTTGTAGGCTTCTCTCTGATAATACCTAGGTAGGTGTAAATAAGCCTTACTTTACCTAGCATTCAATAATAGCAATAGCTAATGATTACTGAGCATTTCATAAATGATGTTAAATTCTTTATTACCATCCTCAAAAGGTTATTCAACACTCCCTTATAAAAGTAAATTGATGTCTAACTACCTCATACCCTTCCTCTTTCCTCAAACCACCCCCTACCCTCTTTCTCCTCACTCTAAACCGAGGATCTCGCCTCATATTTCACTGATCAAAAAGAAACTACTTTATATTTCAGTCACTAAACTGAGACTTCTACCTGCATGTGCATATGCTCCTCCTTTCCTCTTTCAACAATGGAAGAAGTGTCCCTCCTTCTATTAAAGTACCAGTTCTTCCATTTGTGTTCTGAATCCCATACCTTCCACCCTCTCCACTGAATCATTCAAATTGGCATTCAAATAGGTTCCCTTCTCTCTCATCTTTGGAAATCTTACCTTGACACTAATCGCCTTCCAGCTGTTGCCCTGTTCCTATGCTCCCTTCAGTAGCAGATTCTCAAAAAAAGTTTCTGTACAAGTCATCTCTACATCTCCACATATTCATGCTTCAGTTCCCTCAGATTTGGATGCCAACTCTACCACTGTTCTGAGGTTGTTTTTGTCAAAGTCACCAATGATCTTCAGATTACAAATTGCAGTGTATCCTTTATTGTTCTCATCTTATTCTGCTTCTCAGCAGCACGTGCTCACTGGGACTCTGTGAAACATTCTTCTCAACTTCTGTGACACCTCACTACCTGATTTTCTTCACCTTTATGAGAATCTCCATCTTTGGTTTCTTTTCCTTTCTCACCACCATATGTAAATGATAATATTTCTCAAGATTGTTCCTGGGTCCTCCATACCTATGCATTTATCTAGATGATTTCATTCATTGCAAGTTTTAAATACAATATTGTATTATTCTGATAGCTTCCAAATGTGCACCTACAGTTCAAGCTTCTCTTATCATCTCTAGATACACATATCCAATTGCCCAATTGACATAGACATTGAAATGTCCAACTGATGTTTGAAGTTTACCTCTTCTGATTCTGTTTTGTATCTAAAATGAGAAAACAAAGTCATCCCTGACTATTTACTTTTCTTACTGAATCTTCCAAGTTTGTTTAATATTTTTTGTTGATTTTATTTCCAAAATTGGTCTCAAAACTGTCTGTCTCTGGGGTTGGGAGTATAGCTCAGTGGTAGAGTGTGTGCTTAGCATTCATGAGACCCTGGGTTCAATCTCCATCACCCAAAGCAAAATAAAACAAAAAACTGTCCACTTCTGTTTATCTCCTATTGAATAGCTACCTTTGTCTGGTGTCCCCATGCTTAACCTATTGTGCCTGCCCTAGTCCATTCTCTGTGTAGTAGCCAGAGTTATCTTTCTAAACACAAATAAATTGATTCCTATCACCAGTCCACTTCACAACTGTCAGCAGTTTCTCATTATGTTCTGAATAAAATCTGCTTTCCATGGCCCACCATGTCCTGAGCTGTTAAGTGCCTGCTTACACCTGCAACCTCATCTTACCTTACTGTTCTCCCTCATGATGTTCTAGTTACCTGGGCCTTCTGTGAAGTCCCCAATTCCTTTCTGTCCCAAGCCTTTTGACTGTGGTGCCCTCTACCTTACTCTTTGCCTAGATTGTTCCTTTCCATATTTTGGATTTTAGCTGAATCAGTTTTGAACAGCTTTGTTTGCAAATAAAAGAAACCTGATTCAACCTGGAAGTTTGTTTGAGTCTTATAACAAAATTTCCAAAGTAGGCATCCTTATTGGTCCCACATGTCTTGCTGTCTGAGATCATGAAAGGGATGTTGTACTTTACTGCAGAAGGGGAGAATGGAGGGGCAAAGATCACTTTTTATGTTTTTATTATGCCAGATTTCAAATATTAAAAAAAAGAATACTACTAGCAGCCCTTAATGGATCCATCATGCCACTACAATAATTTCCAACTGGTGGCCACTCTTGTTTTATCTGTTACTGTTCCCCAGCTCTCCCTCTCCCCTCATTATTTGGAAGCAAATCCCACATATTCTGTCATTTTTTCCTCACGATGTTTCACCATGTATCTTCTTTATTTTTTTTTTTGAGATCAGGTCGTGCTATGTTGCCCAGGTTGGCTTCAGACTCCTGGGCTCAAACAATCATTGTGCTTGTTTCCAAAGTAGCTGGGACTACAGATGCACACAGCCACCCTGCTTCACTGTTCTGAAATACAAGACTCTCCCTTTTAAACACAACCACCATACTATTATCACAAAAGAGAATTTCTTAACTTCATCAAATATCCTGTACTCAAATTTCCAATTGACTCCTGAAAGTCTTTATTTATGTATTTATTTATTTTGTGCTGGGAATCAAATCCAAAACGTCGTATTTTTTGCAGTTTAAATTATCCAAATAAAATAATTGCAATTCATATATCTTTGAAGTTCCTTTTAATCTCCAGGGTCTTCTTTTATTCTTATTTATTTATTTTTTATTTTTTTGGTACCAAGGATTAAACCCAGGGGAGCTTAAACACTGAGCCACATCCCCAGCCTTTTTATATTTTTTTTCATTTTGAGACAGGGTCTTGCTAAGTTGCTTAGGGCCTTGCTAATTTGCTGAGGCTGGCTTTGAACTCACAAGCCAATCCTCCTCCCTCAGCCTATGGAGCCTCTGGGATTACAGGCATGTACCACAATGCCCAGCCCCTTTTACTTTTTTCCCTCAGTTTATTTTCGGGAAAAAAAAAAAAAAAAAAAAAATTGGTCTGTAAAAGTTCCCACAATCTGGATTTTCCTGATGGCATCACTATGGTTTCTTGTGCCCTCTGTATATCTTGTAAGTTAATAGTTGGATCTACTGACTTGGTTATGTTCAGATTTGTATTTGTTGTTCCTTTTTTCTTGGCAAGATTATTTTATAGGAGATAAGGGGAAATACTGGAGAGGGATATTGGCCAAATTTTATTGTTATATTGTGTGCATGTACAAATATGTAACAGTAAATCTCATCATATGTGCAACTATAATACATCAATAAAATGTGGAAAAAATTTTAAAAATCTTTATGAATTCAAGAATTTAAACTTATTTGATGTGTTTTAATACATTGCAGCTATTATTTTTATTGATACTCAGTTGTGCCATCCTTGGCCATTGAGAGCATCACCAATTGACTCACTAGTTTCCATTTGACCAGAAAAATAATTTGTGTGTTTGTGTGTGTGTGTGTGTGTGTGTGTGTGTGTGTGTGTGTGTGTGTGTCTATGTTTTACAGGGGTGCTCTACCATTGAGCTACATCCCCAGTCCCTTTTAAAATATTATTTTATGACAGGGTCTACACTAATTTGCTCAGGCTGGCCTAAAACTTAAAGCCTCAGTGTTCTGAAACATCACTTGACTAGTTTACACTTTTATGTCCCTGACCAGAATTCATGGATTTAAGCTAATTTGATGCATTTTAATATATTGCAGCTATTATTCAGAGTTGTGGATGGAGTTTGAGTCATTCACCATCTCTCAAAGAGGCTTCTCCTGAAGTCCACATGAAGAATGCTCCCTGTATTATTCTGCAGGACACTGTTCTGTTTACCTATACTACTAACCATAAACTATAGTTAATTGCATTTGTTCACTTGAGTGTCTAACTGCCTCACTGAACTGTAAGCTTCATGATGTTTTTCCTAGCACAACACCTCTGTGTATTTATTGAATAAATAAAACAAATGAGGTAGACAGCACTGTTATCTCTATTGATACAGCACTGTCCTCTATCTAAGATGGTAACAGCACATTATTTAAATGTAAATTAATTAAAATTAGATAAAATTTTTAAAATCTAGTTCCTTAGTCATATTAACCTCATTTTAATTGCTCAAAGCCTTGTGTAACTAGTGATTATCATATTATATAGTGAAGCTCTAGGGCATATCCCTTATCTCAGAATTCTACTGAGAAATAGGGTGTGGTGATACATTCCTGTCGGCCCAGCTACTCAGGAGATGAAAGTGGCTAAAATGGAAATTAACTTTATCAATGTCACCAGGTTACTAGGGTCACACAGCTACTGAGTGGAGAAGCTGGGATTCAAACCTCTGTCAGAGTGACTTCAGATATAAAACTGCTAGTATCCTAACATAACTATTGCTATTATTACTTGCTTAATCTTGCTTTCATTTCAGTTCCTCTGGAGGAATTTACAGGGAGCTTTAAACCTAATGCTTCACAGGATAATAAGCAACTGCCCTGGTTTGCCTGGACTAAGGAAGTTCCCAGAATGCAGACAAGCCCAGACACCATACTAATTAATTATCAAAATTTTCTATTATAGGGCTGGGGAGATAGCTCAGTTGGTAGAGTGCCTGCCTTGCAAGCCCAAGACCCTGGGTTCAAACCCCAGCACCAAAAAAAAAAAAAAAAATTTTTTTCTATTATAGTTTTTGGCAGGTAAATAGATAGGTTCACTCAACTCCATATCAACCACCTACAATATGCTGTATTGAATGCTAGAAATGAGAAAGTTGATGACTTCATGTCCCAGGCTTCCTTGCAGTTTGGGTCATGTACATGGGCTAGCTTTGCCAAACAGATGCATTTGGGTAACATCTACAAGACCAGATTGAGGAGGAGGCTGTAGTTCTGCTGCTTCATCTGGAAGGTAGTACAGTAGCAACAGAGATCTAAGTGTCCTGTCAATCATAGATTCGGAGAGACAAACTACAGGGCTTGCATTTTGCAGGGTAGTACAACTAAGAGGTTATGGAAGCTCTTCCACTTTTCCCCTGCTCAAGCTCTGCACCCCATACCTTGCCCTGTGTACCTTTTCCTCAAGCTGTTCATCTGTAACCTTTATAATATCCTTTACAATACATGAATAAACATAAGTAAAGTGTTCCCCTGAGTTTTGTGAACACTTCTAGCAAATAATCAAACTTGAGGAGCAGCTCAAGGGAACCCTAATTGATTGGGCAGAAGTACATGTGACAAACTTGGACTTGTAGAATTGAATCCTTAAACTATGGAATCTGACATAACTGCAAGTGGACAGTATCAGAATTGAATTGAATTGTAGGTGTACCAATTGTACCCAGTTGTTATCTAACAGATAGTTACTTGGTATCTGAGTATGTGTCAAATATATGATACATTTTGGTCACAGAAGTTGTTCTGTGTTCTGATAAGTATAAAAATAGAAAGGAGAAACTGTTTTTTCCCTTAAAAGTAGTTTTAATTATATGCAGTAGATAAACCTCCACTATCAAGAGGGGACTTTTCCTAGACAAAGCAATTATAAGACAAATCTAAAAGTCCAGAATGCTAGGGTTATGATATACAAATCTCCCTGTTATAGTTTGAATGTGAGGTGTCCCCCAAAATCTCACATGTGATACACTGAAGGAAGGTTCAGAGGAGAAATGATTGGGTTGTAAGAGTCTTAACCCAATCAGTGAATTAATCCCTGATGGGATTAGTTGAAGTGGTAGGGTGTGGCTGAAAGAGGGGGAATTGGGGTGTGGCTGTGGGATATGTATTTTGTATCTGGAGAGTGGAGACTCTCTCTGCTTCCCTCTGCCACACTCTTCTACCATGATGTCCTGCCTCACCTCGATACCCGGAGGAATGGAGCTTGCTGTCTATGAAACCATGAACCCTCAAACTTTTCCTCCTCTGCACTTGTGATGGTTAGGTCATTTAGTCACAGAAGCAAAAAAGCTGACTAAAACACTTCCTATCACTTCTATCATTTTTTAAAATACTAGGGACTGTACCCTCGGGCACTTAACCATGGAGCTACATCCCCAGTTGTTTTTATTTTTTATTTTGAGACAGGATCTCACTAAATTGCTTAGGGCCTTGCTAAATCACTGAGGCTGACCTTGAAATTGTGATCCTCCTGCCTCAGCCTCCCGAGTTGCTGGGATTACAGTCGTGCAGCACCAAGCCCAGCAATCCTTTCATTTGCTTATCCCTTGGTTTTTCTGGTGATTGGTCCCTGGGGCCACACCCCAAATCACCTCATTAGCATAAACTCAGTTACAATCAGAAAGGGTCCATTATAAATAACAGAAGACAATCCTTTCACTCAAGAAATTTCAGAGGTATTAGGAGCTCTTTGACAGGAACTGGGGACAAAGACCAAATATATTTTACATTATACCACAACAGATTCTGAGGCTATCCAGACTTGAGTTTGAATGTCATCGACACCATTTTCTTCTCTATGAACTTGAATAAGTTAATGAGCCTCTTTAAGTTCCATATCTGGAATGTAGGAATAATAATAGTACCCAACTGACATGGCTATCTTTATTACAAAGATAACAATATGCTTAGTACAGTATATGGCACATGAGGACTCAATAAATGTTAGGTAATATGACAATTATGATTTTAGTGAAGCAGCTCCATTCTTGAAATTATACCCAATACTTGGGATAGCTTTAATTTTAGCCTATTGTAAAAAATAGAAAGTCAGGTGGTCCGTTTTTAGAATATAGTGTTTAGACTTAATTGGGATGTAAGATCCAATGGCAGCCCTTTTAACTATAGACCTTTCCTTTGCCAATTTTAAAATTAGCCAGTCATGTAAATTGTTAGCCAGAGCTCCTCCTATCAGAGCAAGGAGCAGTGCTGCTTAAGGATAAAAACAGGCAGACTGTCCATGCAAGTGTGCTTGCTTGCCAGACTGTTCAGTAGGGCATTCTTTTGTAGAAGTAAAATTGACCTTGCTGAGCTACTTGTGAGCAAGTGTTTGATTCCTTTTAGCAGCGCCCTGGAATTTCTGACACTATCAAATTTCTATGTGGCCACATTTCATCCCCCTTGATATCCTAATTAATAGGTACTCAAAAATTATTAGTGACCAACAGGAAGTTTGTTTGTGAGGGACCATGTTTTATTCCTGCACACATAGTTGTTAACTGGCAAGTTACCTAAGTTCTACACCAGAGACCTGACTCTGAGGATCCAACAAATCAGGTCTGGCAACTTTCCCCAAAAACCAAAGAGAAAAAGGTAATGGTGAAAAGCATGGAAGGAAATGTAATCGTTGTAGCTACACAGGGGAAAAAAAAAAGGGACCCATGTCTTTAGCTCTATTTTCCAGGGACTGACAGTGACTTTAAAGTTTTATAGAAAAGATAATGAGGCCATTATCCTATGTAAATATATTGATTACATAAATGGTATGCCTCTACTTCATGTACAGAGAAACAAGATGTACCCCATTTGTTTACAATTAAAAAAAAAAAAAAAAAAAAAAAAAAAAAGATAACGAGGGCAATGGTGGCAGCTCTGGATAGCCAGAGGAATTGCACAGCTACCAAAGCAGATGATCCTGTTCAGACATGGTCTTTCCATCATATATCAGAATAGGAAGGCAGGGCCTTATCCTCCATAAAAAAGTTACTATTCCCTGCGGGTAGTTTCCACTCATCACAAGATGTTTATCCCATCACATCTTGGATTTTTTGTTGTTGTTGTTGTTGTTTTTGTACTGGGACTTGAATGCAGAGACTCTTTACCACTGAGCCATATTCTCAACCAACCCTTTTTATTTTTTATTTTGAGATAGTCTCACTAAGTTGCTGGGACTGGACTTGAACTTGCCATCCTCCTGCCTCGGTGCCCTGAGTCACTGGGATTAGAGGCATGCACCAGCACACCCAGCCAGACATTGTTCTTGTAATCCCAGGTGACTCAGAATCAAGGAGACAGATGCAAAACGGAGACAGAGATGCCAAGTCTTTAATCCTGCTTTTAGCGACATATTTTTATGGAGTTTTATGAGCAAAAGTGAAGAATCTTTTTTTTAATTTATTTTTATTGTAAACAAATGGGATACATCTTGTTTCTCTGTACATGAAGTAGAGGCATACCATTTGTGTAATCATACATCTACTCAGGGTAATGGTGTTTGATTCATTCTGTTATTTTTTCCTTCCCCCCCCCACCCCTCTCACCCCTCTTTTTCCTCTACACAGTCCCTCCTTCCTCCATTCTTGCCCCCCTCCAACCTCCCATTATGTGTATTGTTGCTTGTATTCTTGATAATCGCCATTCTAATTGGGGTGAGATGGAATCTTAGGGTAGTTTTGATTTGCATTTCTCCTATTACTAGAGATGTTAAACATTTCTTCATATATCTGTTGATTGCGTGTAGATCTTCTTCTGTGAAGTGTCTGTTCATTTCCTTAGCCCATTTGTTGATTGGGTTATTTGTATTCTTGGTGTAGAGTTTTTTGAGTTCTTTATATATTCTGGAAATTAGTGCTCTATCTGAAGTATGAGTGGCAAAGATTTTCTCCCACTCTGTAGTTTCTCTCTTCACATTGCTGATAGTTTCCTTTGCTGAGAGAAAGCTTTTTAGTTTGAATCTATCCAAGTTATTGATTCTTGCTTTTATTTCTTGTGCTATGGGAGTCCTGTTGAGGAAGTCTGGTCCTAAGCCAACAAGGTGAAGATTTGGACCTACTTTTTCTTCTATAAGATGAAGGGTCTCTGGTCTGATTCTGAGGTCCTTGATCCATTGTGAGTTGAGTTTTGTGCAAGGTGAGAGATAGGGGTTTAGTTTCATTCTGCTGCATATGGATTTCCAGTTTTCCCAGCACCATTTGTTGAAGAGGCTATCTTTTCTCCATTGCATATTTTTGGCACCTTTGTCTAGTATGAGAAAATTGTATTTATTTGGGTTTCTGTCCATGTCCTCTATTCTGTACCATTGATCTACCTGTCTATTTTGGTGCCAATACCATGCCGCTTTCAGTACTATTGCTTTGTAGTATAGTTGAAGGTCTGGTATTGCAATACCCCCTGTTTCAGTTTTCCTGCTAAGGATTGCTTTAGCAATCCCAGAATAGGGTTTCTTATTCTTCCAGATGAATTTCATGACTGCTTGCTCTATTTCTGTAAGGTACGTCATTGAGATTTTAATTGGAATTGCATTGAATCTGTATAGCACTTTTGGTAGTATGGCCATTTTGACAATATTAATTCTGCCTATCCAAGAACATGGGAGATCTTTCCATCTTCTAAGGTCTTCCTCAATTTCTTTCTTCAATGTTTTGTAGTTTTCATTGTAGAGATCTTTTACCTCTTTGGTTAGATTGATTCCCAAGTATTTTATTTATTTTTTTATTTATTTTGATGCTATTGCAAATGGAGTTGTTTTCCTCATTTCCCTTTCAGATGTTTCATCGCTTGTGTATAAAAATTCTTCAGATTTATGCATGTTGATTTTATAGCCTGCTATTTTGCTGAATTCATTGATGAGGTCTAGAAGTTTTCTGGAGGAGGTTTTTGGATCCTCTAAATATAGAATCATGTCATCAGCAAATAGTGACAGCTTGAGTTCCTCTTTTCCTATTCATTTCCCTTTAATTTCTTCAGTCTGCCTGATTGCTCTGGCTAGAGTTTCAAGGACAATGTTGAATAGAAGTGGTGAAAGAGGACATCCCTGTCTTGTTCCCATTTTTAAAGGGAATGGTTTGAGTTTTTCTTCATTAGGAATGATGTTGGCTATGGGCTTAGAATAAATAGCCTTTACAATGTTCAGGTATGTTCCTACTATCCCTATTTTTTCTAGGGTTTTGAGCATAAAGGAGTGTTGTATTTTGTCAAACACTTTTTTTGCATCAATTGAAATAATCATATGATTCTTATCTTTGAGTCTATTGACATGATGGATTACATTTATTGATTTACGGATGTTAAACCATCCTTGCATTCCAGGGATGAACCCCATTTGATCGTGGTGCACAATTTTCTTAATATGTTTTTGGATACGGTTTGCCAATATTTTGTTAAGAATCTTTGCATCTATATTCATCAAGGATATTGGTCTAAAATTTTCTTTCCTTGATGTGTCTTTTCCTGGTTTGGGTATGAGGGTGATATTAGCTTCATAGAATGAGTTTGGTAGAGTACCCTCCTTTTCTATTTCCTGGAATACTTTGAGAAGTACGGGAATGGGTTCTTCTTTAAAGGTCTTGCAGAACATGGCTGAGAATCTGTCTGGTCCTGGGCTTTTCTTGGATGGTAGATTTTTAATGGCTTCTATTTCATTGCTTGATATTGATCTGTTTAAATTGTGTATGTCCTCCTGCTTCAGCTTGGGAGGAGCATATGTCTCTAGAAATTTGTCAATGTCTTCGGTAGTTTCTATTTTGTTGGAATACACATTTTCAAAGTAGCTTCTCATTATGTTCTGTATCTCAGTGGTGTCTATCATGATATTTCCTTTTTCATCATGAATTTTAGTAATTTGAGTCTTCTCTCTCCTTCTCTTTGTTAGTGTGGCTATGGGTTTGTCTATTTTGTTTACTTTTTCAAAGAACCAACTTTTTGTTTTGTCAATTTTTTGAATAGTTTCTTTTGTTTCAATTTCATTGATTTCAGTTCTGATTTTAATGATTTCCTGTCTTCTACTACTTTTGCTGTTATTCTGTTCTTTTTCTAGGGCTTTGAGCTGTAATGTTAGGTCGTTTAGTTGTTGACTTTTCATTCTTTTTTTGAAAGCGCTCCATGCAATGAATTTTCCTCTTAGTACCGCTTTCATAGTGTCCCAGAGATTTTGATATGTTGTATCATCATTCTCATTGACCTCAAGGAATTTCTTAATCTCCTCCCTGATGTTTTCTGTTATCCATGTTTCATTCAATAGCATATTATTTAGTCTCCAATTGTTGGAGTAATTTCTGTTTTTTATTTTGTCATTGATTTCTACTCTCTGTCCATTACGATCTGGTAGAACACAAGGCAGTATCTCTATTTTTTTTTTTTTTTTTTTGCATTTCCTAAGGGCTGCTTTGTGGCATAACATATGGCTATTTTTGAGAAGGTTCCATGTGCTGCTGAGAAGAAAGTGAATTCACTCACTCATGGATGGAATATTCTATATGTGTCTATTAAGTCTAGGTTGTATTATTGAGTTCTATGGTTTGTTTGGTTTTTGATTGGAAGATCTATCTAGTGGTGACAGCGGTGTGTTAACGTCACCCAGAATTATTGTGTTGTGGTCTGTGTGATTCCTGAAATTGAGAGGGATTTGTTTGATGTACAGAGATGCACTGTTGTTTGGGGCATAAATATTTACTATCATTATGTCTTCCTGATTTATGATTCCCTTAAGCAGTATGAAATGTCCTTCTTTATCCCTTCTGACTAACTTTGGCTTGAAGTCCACTTTATCTAATATAAGGATGGAAACCCCCGCATTTTTACTGAGTCCATGTGCGTGGTAGGTTTTTTCCCATCCTTTCGCCTTTAGTCTGTTCATGTCTTTTTCTATGAGATGAGTTTCTTGCAGGCAGCATATTGTTGGGTCTTTCTTTTTAATCCATTCTGCCAGTCTATGTCTTTTGATTGATGAGTTTAGGCCATTAACGTTCAGGGTTATTATTGAGAAATGATTTGTATTCCTAGTCATTTGACTTATTTTTGGTTTTTAAGTTGGCTTGGTTTCTCCTTTGAGTGCTTTTTCTCTAAGGTAGTTCCTCCTTTGCTGACCTCCATTGTTGTTTTTCATTTCCTCCTCATGAAATATTTTGTTGAGAACATTCTGTAGTGCAGGCTTTCTATTTGTAAATTCTTTTAACTTTTGTTTATCATGGAAGGATTTTATTTTATCTTCAAATCTGAAGGTTAGTTTTGCCGGGTATAGGATTCTTGGTTTCAACCATGTTCTTTCAGAGCTTGAAATATGTTGTTCCAGGCCCTTCTAGCTTTTAGAGTCTGGGTTGAGAAGTTGGCTGCTATCCGTATCGGTCTCCCCCTATATGTAATCTGATGCTTTTCTCTCGCAGCCCTCAAAATCCTATCATTATTTTGAATGTTAGGCATTTTCATTATAATGTGCCTTGTTTTAGATCTGTTGTGATTCTGTGCATTTGGTGTTGTGTAAGCCTCTTGTATTTGATTTTCCATTTCATTCTTCATGTTTGGGAAATTTTCTGATATTATTTCATTGAATAGGTTGTTCATTCCTTTGGTTTGTATCTCTGTGCCTTCCTCAATCCCAATAATTCTTAAATTTGGTCTTTTCATGATGTCCCATAGTTCTTGGAGATTCTGTTCATGATTTCTTACTATCTTCTCTGTTTGGGCAACTTTATTTTCAAGATTAAATATTTTGTCCTCATTGTCTGAGGTTCTGTCTTCCAAGTGTTCTAGTCTGTTGGTGATGCTTTCCATTGAGTTTTTAATTTGGTTTATTGTCTCCTTCATTTCAAGGATTTCTGTTTGGTTTTTTTTTTTTTTTTTTTTTTTTTTTTTTTTTTTTTTGAGAATCTCTATCTCTTTGTTGAAATGATCTTTTGCTTCCTGCAGGTGCTCTTTCAGCTTATTGGTAGTATTATTCATTGCCTGCATTTGCTCTCTTATCTCATCCTTTGCTTCGCGAATCATCTTAATCATGTATAATCCGAAGTCCTTTTCTAACATTTCTACTAACATACTGTCATTGGATTCTATTACTATAGAATCTAGATTTGTTTGGATCATTTTCTTCCCTTGTTTTTTCATGTTGTTCATGTATCTTCCCCTCTAGCAGTGCAGATCTGGGGTATTGCAGATTTCCCCCTATAGGCTTATAGTGGCCGTATAGGTTTCCAAAACCCTTTCTTTAAGGGGAGATCAGTATTAGCAGTGCCCAAATCAGACACTATGCAATCCTAGACCAAATAGCTTTTATGGGGACAATAACAAAATTGTCATAATAAACAAAGTGAGTTCAAATATTATCTTCAGTAAAACAAACAGGTTTGCAATAAGGTCTGCAGTTTCTAATGGAGGACAAGGAGGATGCAGAGGGATGTAGAATGTGGCTGTTAATGGGATAAGAAAAGAATATACAGAAGTCCTAGAAAATAGAAAGGGTGAGAGTGTAATCAAAAGAAATTGGATGTTAGCATGCAAAAATGGGAGAAAGACACTCTGAGGGAACAGGTAAACAAAAGGAAAAGAGAGCAAGAAAAGTAAAGAAATAAAAACTAAATTTTTTTAAAAAGGAGAAAAAAGAAAATCTACTGTATAGCAGTCATATACTAATGAAATCTCCCAGTGTTCAGTAGCCTGATGCATGAGCCTGACAATGAGCTTCAAGCCTCTAGCAGGCGTCTCAGGATGGGATTTGCCCCACCCAAAGATTGGAGCTATGGCTTCCAGGATTATCCAAGATGGCTGCTCTGGCTTCGAAATGTGTTGGCAAATGGGGAACTGCAGCTCAGGGGTGAACGTGGTCAGCTGGAGGTCCTAGAGACGGGATGCAGTTGGTCCGGCAGGGGTCCTGCAGTTCCCATGTGTTTGGTGTGGTTGTGGGATCCTGGAGGCCGGGTGCAATCAGTCCGTCTGGGTCCCGGTGATAGGGCACAGTCAGTTGGTCTGGGGGTCCTGGCAGCAGGGAGCAGTCAGTCGATGTGAGGGCCCCAGAGGCAGTCAGTGATCGGTCAGTCTGAGGGATCCTGGAGATGGGGCTCAGTCAGTCCGGCCAGGGGTCCTATGGGGCTTGGCTGTTGTCTCAAAATGGCCAAAAGTGAAGAATCTTAAGCCCTTATTACAGTAGTGGCAACTGCTGATGCTATTTTTATCATCTCTGTTGACCCAAACAGACAGCAACAAAAAACCCAAAACTTAAATAAGCAACAGGAGGATGTTGAATATAAGTGTTTGCAGAAAATAGTCCATCAGTAGAGAGAAAAGCAACCATTATAGAAAAACAATAAAGAGAAAAGAATTACTCCTGTGTGGTTAATTATTGTGAAAGGCTGATAACCAGGGAAATTGGCCTAAATCCTCTCCAATGGTTCCTTCTGGTGAATAATTTTCCTTACACTTAATTTGCCCTCTTGAGAGGGATAGGGCCAATTCATTTTTCAAAGCAGCAAGTAGTCTATGAAGTGCCCACCATATTTATGATACAGGATAGACTGCGAAAATCTCTACATCCACATCCACCATAGTTAACTTCTATTCAGTATTCAGAACTTAGTTTAAATATTTCTCTTCTGAAAACTGTACTAACCAGGTCACTATAGTTAAGTATCCTCATAGCGCTAGGAACATCATTTCTTTGCACCTTGCAGAATGCACTGTCAGAGGACAAAATTATAACAATTTAGTTTAAAAATCTTAATTGATTATTTTCTAGAGATGGGCGGTGGGGTGGATGTTGGTGGTAGGGTGTTGTCTCACTTTGTTGCCAAGACTGGTCTTAAACTCCGAGGCTTGTGCAATCCTCCTCTCAGCCTTTCATGTAGTGGGGACTACATGTTTATGCCACTGTGCCCAGCAATTAATTTTTGATTCTAGAATCAGGCAACACTTTAGTTCATAAAGTAGAATAGATGTTTCAATGTATTCAACTTAAGTTGTTTTTTGTGGTGCTGTGGATTGAACTCAGGACCTCCTATTTGCTAAGCACACACTCTATTACTGAGCTACACCTCAAACCTTACGAAGTTGGTTTTATAGACCAGGAACGGCTGAAAAAAGCAGAAACAATAAAAAGCAGACTGGTTATTTCAAAGTTACTTTACTTATAAGGCAGGAACAGGGAAATTAAAGAATAGAAAAAGAACTGTTGGTTAACATCAGGTTACTTCAGGTTAGCTTTTTTGTGTAAGCATTAAGGCAGAGGGAACTTCATTATCCTGTCAATGAAAACTGGCCTGTTTCCATTGGAAATTTGGCTTTATTTCTCAGGATTTCTGGGAAAGTCAGATAATAACTTAGTTTCTGTTTGGTAGTATAGAACTGTAGCATCAGTGACTCCATTTTTACTTTTAGTCTGGGTTATTGGGGTTTAGTGTTAATATTTTAGTCCAAAATAATGGCCTCCTGTAATTTTTATTTAATGATATTTACCGTTTAGCTTTTTGATGATTGTGTGCTTAAGACCTGTCTTCTCTGTTGTCTAGATGAGGGCAGGACTTGTTTTTTCTTGAGATTATAACCTACTACATAATAGTTGCTCAGTTCTGAAGAAAGGAAAAGTGAGAAGCTCTGATGGGTAAGTGGGTCATCAGAACATCACTGTAACATGGCTTATTCACCACTGAAAGCATAGATGATTGCCCCTAAAGTACCTGCCAAGCAGCTAACAAATGTAAACAACTTATACTTTCCTCCCCTACATTTTCATTATAAAAATACTCTTAGCTCTAGGATTAGTGGATATTTCCAACTACTGTGTAGGCTTGCTGTTATCTGTTGTTGAAACTTGTCTTAGGATCTGGTCCTTTTTCTGACTGGTATCAGTACCAGCTCAGTAAATCCTTTTATTTCAGAGATCACATGGTCTCAAGAATTTTGATTTAACAAAACTATGTCTTTGTGTGGGGGTGGGGGGTGGGGATATTGGGAATAGAACCCAGGGCTTTGCCCTTGCTAGGCAAGTCTTTACTATTCAACTTTACGCCCCGCCCCCCCCCCCCCAAAAAAAAAAAAAAGAATTTTTTAAAAACTTTTGCTATGGGGTCTCACTGAGTTTTCCAGGCTGACCTCAAACTTGAGACACACCCCCCCCCCCCCCCGCCTCAGCCTCCCAAGCGACTGGGATTACAGGCATGTAGCACTAAGCCTGGCCAAAATTGTCTTGAGTGTACCCTTTCTCAGAGGCCCACACTAGAGCTGATGTAGTTAAGTGAATAAAAACTTGAGCATAATATTGTTATCAGGGGTTGAGAGTCAACTGATGGGTCATTAGTCCTTGGGTGTAATTGTCTACGTTTAGCCATTACCCCAGTGCAGACACTGAAGTATACAATGAGACAGAGAAAACATTTAGGGCAGGTTTACATAAGGTAAGGGAAAAGCAAAAGGAAGTGAGATAAACCTTGGAAAGAGGGATGGACTCCAGGAGGGACCTAATTGCCCTGAAATGATTAGACCTTTTGTTTTTGTTAGGATGCAGGTAGAAGCTTGCAGTAGCTTAAAGTCTTGTCATGCTTCTTTGGCCCCAGTGTGTGTGTAGTGATGCTTGTTTGGGGGACGTCTTAACACTCGTACCATGTGAAAATTGAGGGCGTGCACCTGTGTACTTGGGTCACTTTGACCTTTCCGACTTAGCACCACTGGCAGAAGGTCACATTATGGTCAACTGACCCTTGGAACAGCTTCTGGGTGCATAAGTGACTGGGAACATGATGTGTGCCTCTAATCTACAGGAGACAGTGTAGGGCCTCTTTCTGAATGTAGAAAGAACACTGGTACCTCTGGGTCAATTCCTGGTCAGGCAGGAACCCTTTTAGATTTGCTCCCCTCTTCTTCCTATTTCTTCTCCCATTCCTGCTGATCTACAGCCAACTACCTATGCTAATGGTTTGTTTCCATTTCTTTGTTTTGTTTTCTTTTTGTTTTTACTTTTTTGTGGTGCTAGGGATTGAACCTTAATTTTTATTTTTTTTTCACCTGGTGAAGGCTGGACATATTTCATTTTATTATAACTTATGCAAGTATCTAGAATTTCTACAGTGATAATGTGTAATGATGACATAGTGAATGGGTTTTATCTGTGTGTGTCTTCAGAAAATAAAAGTAAATTACAACTTTGGTTTCAAATCATTAAAAACCAGTTTACTGGATTGAGGGTGTAGCTCAGTGATGGAACACTAGCCCAGCAACTAGCCCAGCATTTGGGAGGCCCTGGATTCATCCCCAGGACTGCAGAAAAACAACAAACAAAACCAAACCCACATGGCACACTTCTTAATCCAAAGACATTTCTCAGAACTCCACCCCTAGAAGCCTTCCCATGGTAGCTCATTGGCCAGGCAGCTTCTAAGTCAATCATAGACTTGTGCCAATCAGGATTGTGCTTCTGAGTATGGGAAGCCCACCTCCTCAGAAAGTTCCACCACCCAGAAAACAAAAAAGAAGACCCCTGTACCAGTAAGGAGTAATGTGCTCTCCAGATAACAACTGGTGTCTGCGCTCTACTTTCACTCTGCAGTCTCAGTTTATTTACTTGTACTTGTAGGAAACTGCATCCTTCATTGTTTCCACCCACATTTCTTCAGCTCCCATTTTTGTGCCTGGTATAGGGTTGAGTCCTGGGGATTCAACATTAAGATCTTCTACTTCTTAGCCCAAACTTTTAAGAGAAGACACCAACTGATCAAAAAGGACATATATTGACTAAGAGGGGGATTTAGTTTTTGTTTGTTGATCCTTGAGGAGATAAGAAAAGAAAAAAAAAATACTGCACTGAAATATGGTAAGTGTTGAATTATACTGAGATAGGGAAAGAGTGATATGGCTTTGCCAAGAAAAAATATAAGGCCAGGTGCAGTGGCACCCCGGGTAATCCCAGCACCTTGGGAGGCTGAGGCAGGAGGATCAAAAGTTCAAAGCCAGTAGCCACAATTAAGCAAGGCCCTAAGCAATGTAGCAAGACCCTGCCTCAAAATAAAAAATAATAAGGACTGGGGATGTGACTCAGTGGTTGAGTACCCCTGGGTTCAATCCTTCATACAAAAAAAAAAAAAAAAAAAAGCAAAGAAAAATGGATGGAGTGGTGTTGTTTTGGTGCTCGAAGTCAGGAGTCCTTGTTAAATCTGGTCTCAGATCCACAGCTGAACCTTTGAACTGGGCTGCAGACACATTCACTCCCAGATGCAAGTGGACACAATCACACAGAACCGTTGAGGAACAGTAGTTTGTGTAGTTTCACAGAAGCACAGGCTATGAATAGGATGGCAGGAGATAAAGGCTGGGCAGGCAGGTCTTGAAGGACTCATGTGCCTTACTAAATGTATTATGAATTGTGCAGCATCCAAAAGGAATTTAGTGCAAGAATGTCATGATCAGATCTGTGTTTTTAAAATTTATTTATTTATTACTGGTGCCAGGGATTGAACCCAGGGCTTAATACATGCTAGGCAAGTACTCTACCACTGAGGTATATGCCCCAGCCCTCAATAAAATTATTTATTTATTTATTTATTTATTTATTTATTTATTTATTTATTTATTTATTTATTTATTTATTTATTTCTACTGGCGATTGAACCCAGGGGTGCTTTGCCACTGAGTCACATCCCCAGCTCTTTTTTCCAATGAAAATTTTAAAAGAAGGTTGAAGATGTAGCTTGGTGACAGTACTTACCTAGCATGTGTGAACCCCTGGGTTCAAGCCCCAGAACTGCAAAAAAATTTTAAAAAGGAGCCAGGAGCAGTTCAAATTACTTGGCAGGCTGAGGCAAGAGGATCTCTTGAGCTCTGGGCAACAAAATAAAACCCCATTTCTTTCTTTTTAACATTTTTTTTTATTGTAGTTGGACCCGATACCTTTACTTTTTTATTTTTATGTGGTGCTGAGGGAACCCAGGGCCTTATGCATGCTAGGCAAGCGCTCTACCACTAAGCCACAAACCCAGCCTGAAACCCCATTTCTTTTTTAAAAAAGAAAAAGAAAAAAAAGAAAAAGAAAAAAATTAAAAGGAAAAAAAAAAGTTATTCTTTGTGGGGGGTCTATTAGGGATTAAAACCAGAGAAGCTTTACTGCAGAGCTACATTCCCATTCCTTTTCATATTTTATTTTGAGATAGGGTCTTGCTAAATTGCTGAGGCTGGCCTAGAACTTGTAATCCTCCTGCCTCAGTCTCCTGAGTCACTGAGAATATAGATACGCGCCATGGCACCTGGCTCCTAAATTTTTCTTCTGTAACATTGATGTTGGAAAACTAATGATATTTTCTGTCTCTCTAGTAAGTTGTAAGACCCTTGAGGGTAGTGAAGGCATCTACTTTGTCTTTGTATTCCCAGCATGTTTCAGTGCCAACAATGTAGTACACACTTAATAGAAGATTGATAGATTAATGAAGGATGAAGAAGTGAATTGGTTTTCTCCTTCCTTAAGATCTTCCAAAGATTATTTGTTCCCCTCCTGGAGCACATGGTAGCTCATACCTCAAAGTTACCCCCTTACACACCTCCTGTGAGTAAACTTGTGAGATGCAATCTGGCTTTCTCTCTACCACATTCAGTGTGTTGATGCAGGGCACCAGATTGAAAAGGGTGAGAGAAAGGACATAGGTGAAAGACGTTCTGTTCCCTGTACCAGTACTTCTGCCCTGCCTGGGTCTGAGCCACTTGGCTCAAGCCTTCCTCACCATGTCTGGGAATCAAGCTGGAGAGAATATGTCCTTGGAGGTACCGCAATACTAAAGCTTCTATTTGCATCTCTGGTGTTAAGTTGCTTCCCAAAGGACTCAGTTTTATGATGTAGAAATTTGAAAACTATGTTATTTATATATTGACAAGTGGTAAGAGTGATCTTTAGCAAGTTTACAGTAAAAAGTGAGAGGGAACCCGGGTGGAATACCACCTAATTCCCTTGCTCAGTCACAAGTTATTACCAAGAGCTTTCTACTGATTCAGTAATGAACAACAACAACAACAACAACAAAAATCATCTACCTTAATGGAGCTTACAGGAGGGGGAAACAGCAATAGAATAAAATACAGTTGTTTCATAGAATTTATAATGTGCTAGGCACTTTATATATATTAATTCATTTCATTATTATAACAACTCAGTATTGTTCTATTATTATTACCATTTACAAATGAGTGAAAGGATATATTTTATAGTTACAAACTGATAAGGAGACATGCAAGGAATATAGGAGCTTGGGAGAAAGTACAGCAGGAAGACCTAATATAGTCCTAAGGGGTTATATGAGAGGTGGAAATGAAGATCTAAGTGATGAGTAGGAGTCTAGCAGACAAAAATGTCTGAAGAGACATAATTGCAGGCAATGGAAACAGCAGATGAAAGATGTTCAAGGAACTGAAGGGAGAGAGAGCCTGGGATGAGGCAGGAGAAGTAGGCAGGGGCTAGATCCCTTAGGTTTATTTCTCTATGTCTTCAAATAATATAAGGTTAGGGAAGCAGAGAGAGCCGAGATTAGAGTTGAGTCCCAGCTTTGCCCTAAATAACCTCAGTCATTTCTCTGTGGCCATTCCCTTTATCTGAAAGCAAAAACAAATAAACAAAACCGAGTTGATGGACCAGAGCACTGTAGTATCCCAGTGGTTCTAAAGCTCTGATTCTAGGTCTGCTATTAGGAATTGCCATAGATATTGCTGAATGCACTGTCTTAGAGCCCAAACAATCCAGTGGCCAGCTAGTCTTTAACAGTCTGACCCCTCTGTAGATTAAGTATAAATGACAGAGAATATTACACACAATGAATATTGCTGTGAGCATAATCTGTTCCCCCAACTTGAAAGGAAGTGTGGACTGTTCAAATAAGTGAAACAAAGGTAATAACTATCTATTGTCAAAGGACAAAACCGTAACAATTTAATGATTTATTTTTAATTCTAGAATTGGGCAACAGTTCATTCCATAAAGTAGAATAGTGTTCAAATAGGCAGGGCAAAGGAAGTTGGTTCTATAGAGAAGGGCTTGAAGAAAGCAGAAACAAAAACTAAAGTAAATAGCTCCTTTCAGTTATTTTTCTTATAAGAGGAGGACAGGGAGAAAAACTACAAAAATGACTGATAAGTCAAAATCAGGTCATTTTAGGTTACTTATTGGGCTTTAGGTTACTTATTTAGTTTATTAAGGGTTGGAGGGGATTTCACTATTGACAATTAAAACTGGCCTGTTGGGTTGGGGATGTAGCTCAATGGTGGAGCACTTCCTAGCATGTGCCAGGACTTGGGTTCAATCCCCAGTACTGCAAAACAAACAAGCAAAACCAAAACAACAACAAACAAAAACAAAACAAAACAAAATGGGCCTATTTGGGATGTTTGTTATCTCTAATCCCAGATTCCTAGGAAGGACAGATAAACAGCTTAGTGACCTGAACTTTAACATGAATGACTCCATTTTGATTTTCAGCCTGGTCTGTGCAGCAGGTTAGTTTAAAACAATGGCCTCCTGTAATTTTTATATAAGTCTTTGGAGCATTTATTGTGCTTCAAGATTGTACCAGGTACTTTTAGGCATATCTCCTCACAAGTGTCCCATGTTACAAATACAAAAGTAGAGGCCTCAAAGGATTACATAATTTTTGAAAGATCCTCTCCATCCAAATTTGTCCTGTCTACCGAGCATTCCCTGTTGGGTTTTCTGTTGCCAGGTGTGTTGAGTCTGTCTGGGTTTGCTCCGTGGTTGAGTTGGAATTGGAATCCAGGGTTGACTCCAAAACTTGTGTTGATGACCCTGTGATGCTGCCTTCTCTTTTTAAAACAAGAGGCAACTCCTAACTCTATAAATAACATGACATTGTCTCTTGAAGTCCTTTCTGGGTGAGGAAAGTGCTTTTTATAGCTTGGGATTGCTTCTGTTTACTTGGTCTCTTCCAGCACCAGTTAATCCTGCCCAGTTTTGTCCTTCACTGTCCTTTCACTGACTGTATTCCTAGTTTTCCTCCTTGCTAAAGCCAACTAACTCCATGAGACCACATGGTATTGGTGTGTGTGTGCCAGCAAGGAAATTTCACTCCTCTCCCTCCGCAAGTCTGCCTACCTTTCTATAAATAATCGTTCTCTTCCCTCAGGCCTTTGAGTAGTTTGGTCATTTAACGCAGGCGCGCGCACACACACACTCTCACGAGCGGCGGGCGGGGGTGGGGGTAGTGGCAACACAAGTGACCTTGCAAAGGTATCTAGCCCACTGGGGACAGAATTAGCAAACCTGAAACCTCTGCAAATATTTGGCTTCCTCCCACATTCCTCCAGAAGCTGCTGAATCTCTCCCGCTAGCCTCACCCAGTACCCTTTTAGTTCGCTCGCCATACAAAGCCCAATCCGCCCATCTCTTTGCAAACCTAGAGAACTTCATTCCCCATGTTGAAACTCGGCGGTGGCGGTGGCGGGCAGGACTGGGCATGCTCAGTGGCAGGGACAGGTCTGGGAGCCGAGGAGGCTGCATTTGAAGTCGCGCGGCCAGGGGATCAGGGGGAGGTGGGCGGCTGGGGGCCCGGCTGGGGGTGCACGGAGACCCCAGATTCGGTGCCCAGGGCCAGCATGCTCCAGGCAGGCGCGGCAGGGCTGGCGCACGGGGGGAAGGGCGCGGAGGAGGTGGGGGAGTCCGCGGGAGGAGGGGAGGAGCGCTGGGTTCGCCATCCCCGGGCGCCGGCTCTGCGGCTGCTGAATCGGAAGCCGCAGGGAGGATCGGAGGAAATAAAGACGACCGAGAATGACCTCCAGGGAGGCCGCTTGAGTCAGGGCCCGCGCGCTGTCCCGCCAGCCCAGAGCATGGGCGACCGCGGCGGGCAGCCGGAGCGTTCAGCCTCGCACTCCCCAGGGGCCCCCGCGGGCACCAGCGCAGCCCTGGTGAACGGGTTGCTGCACAACGGCTTCCACCCGTCTCCAGTCCAGCCGCCGCTCGTCTGCAGCCGGGGCCCCGCGGGCGGCGGCGACGCGGCTCCCCCACGCCTCCCGCTCCTGTCGGAGCTCCAGCCGCAGCCGCTGCTAGCTCAACATGACTCTCCGGCCAAGAAATGCCGGCTGCGGAGGAGGATGGACTCCGGGAGGAAGAACAGGCCGCGTAAGTCCCGCCCGGAGGGGAGCATCAGCACGAAGTAGGCGCAGCGCGCGGGGACCGGGAACGGCGGGAGCAAGCACCACCGCGCACTCTGTGCGCCCCAGCTCCTGAGGTCCAGGGAGTGCACGGAGGGAACGCTCGGGACTGATTCTTTTCCCCAGGGGCGCCAACCATTCACTGAGCCTGCTCCTTGTTTGGTCCTGTCCGCATAATGGACCGATTGGACACGGATCTTGAGCTGGTCCTTAGGTCCCTGCTCTATAAAAGGCGAACGCACTGCCCACCCTTCTAATTGGTCGCTGGGAAAATGCACGCCTGTGAGCAATTGGTGGGGTCCAGGAATGGGGTAGAGCGGGCAGCATAGCCGAGGCTGACCGCTTCCTTTTCAGAGCGCATCTTTTTGGGATTGCAGCTCGGGCTACCAGCTTGCCCTTTGAATCGCAGAATAACCGCCAGTAACTTGGGTCCCTTGGCGAGCTCAAATCTGGAGGCGTGGAGTTGAACAACCCCCTCCCCCCAAATCACAGCCTATTAAACACTGTTCACAGCCAATGAGAGGGCCTGTTGGGAGGGACACACCCACTGATACCATGTGGGCCGGAACTATGTGGACCAATGAAGATTGCAGGTGTTTTTTTTTTTTTTTTTTCTGGGAAGCAGGGGCGTAGAGTTCTGGGTTTGTAATTGTAACGTACCGTGCAGAAAGCCGAAGTGTGTTATTTCACAATCTGAAACTTGTATATATAATGGTAGTTTGTAAAGGGTACTTTCCCCTCCGAACGTCCTGGGATGTAAATTTGTAGGTCGAGATTACGACTTTTTTCTTATCTGAGCCGAACCTCATTCAACTGGTTACCTCTTTGTGTCTTTAATGAAGCTTATAAATGGCAAAAAGCAAAGTAAGTAGAATGCATGCTAGTAAATTATTGCATTCAAACTTTCATCTTTTGCATATGATTATTCTTTGGATGTAGGAAAATTATTAAGTAGATTTTTGGATTTCTGTAAAAGTGTGATTTTTGATAAACAGCACAACACCTTCACTTTTCCCGGTTTATCTTTTATTATCTCCTTTCTACTCAACTTTTCTGCATTGAATTAAAGTTTCTAAGACTCTGGGAAGTCTTTTAACATGACTTTGGGTGAATCCAATGCTTGTATTTTGTAGATCTGAAATGTTAAGGTTTTGTGTGGAGCTTTGAAACCACACAACAATTTTGGTTATGGTTTTAAGAAAGGCGTGTTGCACCTGGAGTTTTAGTTACTTTGTATGTTTTTGGTCTTTGTTAGAAAATTATTTTCTTTTTATGGACCTAATATCGATTGCCTGAGATTATTAATCTGATTTACTTCTTTTGAAACCACATTTTAGTTATTTCTCTGATCTATATTAATAAATACAGAGGATTGCAACAAAAAAATAGCTAAAATATAATGAAAGAGAACTGTACTGAGTTTTTGTTTAGTATTATCAACTTGAATTTTTTTGTTTTTGGTAGTGGGGGTTGAAACCAAGAATCACATCCTCAGCCCTTTTTTATTGTTTTATTTTATTTTATTTTATTTTTTAATTTCAAGACAGAGTCTAGCTTAATTGTTTAGGGTCTCGCTAAATTTCTGAGGCAGGCTTTGAACTTGGAATCCTCCTGCCTCAGCCTCCCCAGCCTCCCGAGTCACTGGGATTACAGCGTATACCACTGCACCCAGGTCGAATGGTGTGTTTGAGGATACAAGACCTCTTAAAATAATTTTTAAGGAATTTAAAGTACGACATGAACAATAGCTTGTTGATAAAAAAACTAACCTGATCCTTAACTTGTGCTTTAAACCAATAGGAATTATTTTAATATACAAGAAAATATAACTTATTGGCTGTGTGCTTTGTGTCAGAAATTAAAGTGGTGTATTACAAAAATAAAAATCTTAATTCTTTTAAGTAGCCATGAGAGTTATTTTTAAGGTTTTAAAAGGATTCATCAGATTGGCTTTTCATTATCCTATCATGTTTTCTTTTCTCAGGATTTGAACAAACATTTCTAAAATAAATCTTACAGGGTTATGGGTTTTCACTACCAGTATTTCTTTGTTAATATTGGATTTACATGTTTGTAATCCCAGTAACTTGGAGGTTGAGGCAGGTGAATCACAAGTTTGTGGCCAGTCTTTGCAATTTAGCAAGGCCTTAAGAAACTTAGACCACGATGCAAAATATAAAATAAAAAAAGACTGGGCTGTAACTCAGTCATAGAGTGCCCCTGGGTTCAATCCCCAGTACTGTAAAAAAAAAAAAAACTGGGTTTAATATTTTTGTACTTTGCGTATTAACATTCATATATCTTTTTATAAAAAAGAAATACTGCTTAATCAATTGGTACTTTGGTAAAGAGGAGTCTATTTAGACTTAAGCATGTTTCTATTTTCAGATAATTGAGAAATTTTAAATGAACAATTACTGCAAAAAATAGTTGGGTCCTTTCAATGTGAACTTTAAAAGTATGCGGGTGGTAAAGCATCAAGCTGGACAAATAATTTTCACTTACCAGTTTACAACATGAAATGCCTACCCCTGTCCAAACTAGAGTTATTAACATATATGTGTGTGGATAGGTGTATTTCTATTTGTCACATTTTGGGTAGAGTAGAACATATTAAAACATTGCATTTGTGAAAATAATGAGTGGAATAATGAAATAAACAGTTCTGTATTTTTAGATCATTTAAAACATTTAAGCTTGATCTCTCAGAGGACTATTCACCATTCTGTAATCTAAAAATAAGATCAGGAAGCTAGAGGTATAGCTCAGTGGTAGAGCACATGCTTAGCATGCAGGAGGTCCTAGGTTCCCCAGCACCCCTCCCGATAGCAAACAAATTAGAACAGTTGCAGGTTGATTTTGCTAAACCAAGAAAGGAGCATAATGATTATTGTCCACTATTCTACAGTGGCATCACCTTACTCTCCTCATCCTTGGAAAGCTTTTACAAGAAAGACTAACTGCCTCATTGGTATTTCTTAGTTACTTTGCCTGCCTCTCTTATTTAGTAGGGATGTTACTTCAACTAGGTTACTGGCTGTTACCTTGAAGTAGCTGGAGTTGAGCTAGTGATCTCCAAGTGTTATTTTTCTTGTACCTTCAGAATTATCTGATATTTAAAGCTGATAGTTCCTCCACATGATCTCTACACTTAAAGTGAATCCAGTCCAGTCTGCCACATAGACTCAATATTTAATTATGCTTTTTTATATGGGTATGTGGTGCTGGGGATTGAACCCAGGGCCTCACAGGTGCTAAGCATATGGTCTGCACCTGAGCTATCCCCAGCCCAGCCCTTATGAATTTCCCCCCAACTCATGCTTATTGTGCTCCCCACCCATGAGTGAATAGTCTCCCCAATTAAATTGAAATTCTGATTATAGATGATACGTTTTTTCTCATATGCCATGCAAAGTGCAAGGTAATATGAATATATGTGCTTGATGTCACAGAAAAAAAATGTTACAAGTGACATTTTTATCTCATTGAAATAATTGTTTCCATTTCTACAGTTGACTTTGGCAAAGGACTTTTCATGGAGTTTCTATAAAGTATTAGTAGGGAGATTAGTTGGTCTACTTCTTGTACTGATTCTTTGAGGCACACCTAATAACACCTCATGGGTCAGTTCATGTGCCAAATATTTTGAAACTATGATCGTCCTAAGATGCTGTGAATGCCTAATGTATGGTATTTAATTCAGCTGCCAAAAGGGCTTGGATTTGAATCTCAGCTTGATGATCAGAACCTGCTATTTGACCTTTATGTTTGTTTCAGTGTTAATAATGTGGAGATAATAATGCTACCTCGTGGAGTTGATGTGAGACAAAACTAAATAATATATATTAAGAGCTTAGATTCCTGTGTGGGATATAGCAGTTATTTATATAGGTCAGCTGTCATCACCATCACCACACTAAATATTGCCCACTGTTAATCCATAGAACAAGACAATTAAGCTGGCAGATATAACCTTCAACTGACTTTCTTTTCCTTTTTTTTTTTTTTTTTTTCTTTTTTTCTTTTTTCGCATTGGAGATGAAGCCCAGGGGTGTTTTACCACTGAACTACATCCCTAGTCCTTTTTATTTTTTTAAATTTTGACGCAAGAGCTCACTAAATTGTTGAGGCTGACCTCAAACTTGTGATGCTCCTACCTCAGCCTCCCAAGTCACTGGGACTACAGGTGTGCACCACCATGCCTGGCTATGCACCCAGTTTTTGAATTACTAGTTCAAACATTGTATTCTTGATTCTTGATTAGAACTTGGAATATTTTACTGTATTAGAAAGCAATTTTGTACATAACTGTTCCTAATAAGTTATTTTCTAAGATAGATGAATACAGTTGACCCAGACAAAGGTCAAAAATATTTAGAAAAGAAAGTGCATTTATATTAAATGTGCAGATTTTTTTCTTGTCATTATTCCGTAAACAATGCTGCATAACAGCTATTCACATAGCATTTGCTTTATGTTAGGTATTACAAATAATCTAGAGCTGATTTAAAGTATATGAGCCAGATGCTTTGGCACATGCCTTTGATCCCAGCTACTCTAGGGACTGAGGCAGGAGGATTGGAAGTTCAAGACCAGTCTCCACAACTTAGCGAGATCCTGTCTCAAAATAAAAAATGAACAAGGGCTGGGGATGTAGTTTGGTGGTAGAGTACTCAAGGGTTCAATCCCAAGTACTGCAAAAAATAAATAAATAAGTAAATAAAAATAAAAGTATACAAGAGGATGTGCATAGTTTATGGGCAAATACGGTGCCATTTTATTTAAGGGACTTGAGCATTCAAGAATTTTAGTATCTGTGGGGGAGTCTTGGAACGGATTCCCCCATACAAAAGTATGACTTTAAATACTTTTTTTTTTGGTGGGGGAGGACAGAGATGACACAATGTGTCTTGAAATCCTGGACATTTTAGACACCAATGATGCTGTTTTAGATAAAGCACAACACTAGTGGAGAGATAAAAAATGTGAAGGAAATAGTATAGTCACCCATTCCAAGTCTCCAGAAAGGCAGACATCTGAGCATCTTCTGAAGGACTGAAGAACATGCTGCCCTTTCTTTGCCCAGCACATGGCTACAGGCAGGAATAAAGGATGGTTGTGTGCTGTTGACTTTCTGGAAGGAAGTTCTGACTTAGAACGTCATCCATATAGAATATCCAGGTAGCAGAAAACAGGTGAGAGTTTATGATGCACAAACATATGGGTACAAGATGAAGAATCCCAAATTGGTTACAAGTTTTGGCCATTGTTGTAATAGTATTAATCTTCCAGTTTTTAACTGGGATACTAAACTTTGATGCTTGGACTTTACATTACCCTTAAATCAGGCCACATAGAAGAACCAGGTTGAACAATAGGGAGAATTTTCGGGTTGTATCTGCATAGAATGTGGATATATATATATATATATATATATATATATATATGCCTTTTTTTCTCTTCTTTTGACATAATCAAACTTCAGGATAGAAAAGAAACTGCAAATTCAAGAAAAAAAATGCTAAAATGTAAAGTAGGAGCACACTCTAATATTGTAACCTTCTGGGATATATTCAAATTTCCAAGTTTGTCAATTAAATTATGAATTGTACAATTCACATTTGAAGTAAGGATCAAGAGTTTAAGGCCCAGGTGTCCAGTGTCTAAGTGGTTAAAGATCAGGATTCTGTTAAGCATGTGAATACCACGTTTCCTCCAAAGACTAGTAAATGATTTTCAACATTAATATAGAACATATTTTATTTGGCTTGGTAACCAAAGATGTAAGTAATGCTGTTAATTCTTAACATGTGGAACATTTAATAAGTGAGCAAAACAAAACTCATCATAGTTTTGGAGACAGAGTAGGTAGGGAAAGAAAGAAGTATTGGTTTTAACTGACAGGTTTTTGTTTTTGTAAACGTCTGACTCTTAATATTTTGTTTGTGATACATGGATGTGTGTGTGTGTGTGTGTGTGTGTGTGTGTGTTAAATACAAACAAATTACCATAAATAAACCAGTGTTTGACTTATATTTAATTGCATGTGCTTTAGCTTTAATATGTAAGACAGAATTCACCCTAGGATAACAATATTCTGAATCAGACATGGAAACTGGTGTACCCAGTGTGGTGTACAGAATTTTTAAGTAGACCTTTTCTCTAGATAGTGCAGCTGTCAAGATTGGTGTCTCATTACTTAATTCATGGCATCTTTTAGATGCTTGGAGTTTGTTAGTCACCTGTGTGCATGTGTGTGAGTGTGTACATGTTATATGTATTTTCTACTTGGTAATGTATTTGAGAGCAGCAGATGATTCAGAAGGGTGGGAATGAATTTTTAGAGGCGGTTACAAATGGGCTTCTAACACATTTCTCTATAGTTTGGAAATAGGATGGAAACTCATGACAATAGTTGACCCTTCTAGTAATAGCTTTGATTTAGGGAGTAATGTAGGTAGCTATTATTGAGCAATCACCGTGTGCCCCTTGTTCTGAATGTGCTTTTACAAACATATTTGTATATTCTCATTCTATTTATTTATTTTTGGGTACTGGGGATTGAACCCAGGGGCACCTCACCGCTAAGCCACATCCCCAGCCCTTTTTAGTTTTTATTTTGAGACAGGGCCTCACTAAGTTGCTAAGCCTGGCCTCAAACTTGGCAATTCTCCTGCCTCAGCCTGCCTGTGACACACAGTCACATTCTCCATTTTGCAGGTGGGGATAGAGAGGCTCAGAGAAGTGAAGCAACTGCCTGAAGACCTGTAGACCGTGACTCCTAGGGCCAAAAAAAAATTTTTTTTAATTGTGGGGATTGAACCCAGGATGTCTAACCACTGAGCAACATCCCTAGCCCCTTTTTATTTTTTATTTTGAGATGGGGTCTCACTAAGTTGTTGAGGCTGCCCTCAAATTTGTGATCCTGGGATTAGTCACTGGGATAGTCACTGGGATTATGGGCTTGTGCCACCACACTTGGCCAGTAGGATCATAATTTAAACTCATTTCCACTGCCAGCTGACTTTTATACCACAGTAAGACTGTTATTTATGTTGGGAATAGGAAATGTGTTCTCTAAGACATTCTGAAAAGATAGGTGTACGTAATCTGTACAACTTTGGCAACAAGCTTATCTATGTGTCTATGGGAGTAACAACCACCAACATTGAGAACTTAACTTGTTATGTGCCAGGCACTAAACTAACCACTTTACATGGGTTATTTAATCAAATACTCCTAATACCCTGTGAGATACGTACTATTATCTGCAAATGAAGAAACTGAGAACTAAGGATTTTGACTCTGCTTGTTAGGACCCAAGTGAGTTCTAGTGAGGATGTAAGTTTTCTGCAGCGGAAAGGTCTTCGGAGCCATCAGAGCTGAATTCAAGTTCTCATTTCAGTACTTACTAGCAGTATGACCTTAGGTGAGATACTTTCTAAAAGGAAGCTTCCCTAATGCCTGCTGATGTTTCTAGAAGCACAGCACAGGGCCTGTGTCATAAGTCTTGATCTTGTCACATTCATGGATTATTTCATTGCAAGTCAACTTAGTCAAAAAGAAGACTGTGTAATTTATTTGACTGCTAATTTAGTGTCAGGACAAAGTTAATTTTTATAAAAGGAAGTGCCTTCCTTTTATCTTGACTGATACCCTTGCCCTTGAATAAGGCAAATCTTAACCACAAAGTGGCACAAAGGAGATGAAAAGGATTAGAAAAATGAGCACTTTTCCTTTTTAAGAGTCACATGAATTGAACAAGACTTCAGAATTCAGAACGTCTGCAATCTAGTTCTTGGGTCATTTTTTAAACCTATTCTCCAGGGATTGAAAAAAATGGGCTTGCAATCTTCTTTCTGGCAGATGATGGATGAGACGGATATTTCTGTTTGTTGCCTTTAGAACTAGCAGGTGGACCTTCTTGACCCTTTACTGAATCTGAGACTATAGAGACTTTTTAGATAGTGGGGGTTCAGAACAGATGACCTGCATGAACCTCTGTGAACTGTGGCCAGCTCAGGCAGTGCCAGTTACTTGGAGACTTCTGGGGCTTCTGCACTAACAACTTCTTTATAGCCCAGATAGGTTGTCTAGGTGTGAAAGAGGCAGGGATGGATTTAGTTGACCTCAAACCTGATATAAATCAGCAGTACAGTGAGGGTTGGAGCAAAATGGAAGTACTGCTAAACATTAGCTATTGGTATTGGTGGTGGCATTAGATATTCTTACTTATACTACGGATCTGCCTTGCTGTAACTTCTGCTCTGTTCCTTGAGGATACAATATATCTGATCCATCTTTTACATGATAGCTCATTAAATATTTAGCAATAACTTTTATCATAACTCTTCCTCTGGATCCTACCCTGTGAAGAGTCAAGTCCTATACACTTGCTTGCTAGACTCCACTTACGTAATCCATAGTGGGTTGTATTACGTCACTGGCAAGTTTTTGTTTTTTGTTTTTTTTAAATGTGTGATTCGTTTACTTACCAGTTTTTGAGAAAAAGAAGTGTTATCATATCACCCAGTGACCCTCAGTTTCTTTTAAAATATCATCATAGATATGCTTATTCCCCTGATTTGATCATTTCACAGTATATACATGTGTCAAAACATCACATTGTTCTCAATAAATACATACAATCGTTTTCGATTAAAGATAAAACTAAGAGGGGCTGGGAGTGTAACTCAGTGGTAGAGTGCTTGCCTAGCATATACAAGGTCCCAGGTTCCACCTCCAGCACTGCAAAAGCGAATTCAAAATTAAATAAAACTTTTAAAAACCATATGATCTCATGACTTTAAACATATTTGATGATTTTCAATATTTTGCAATAGTTATTCTTATTTTAGATCAAATTATCCTATATTTGGCCTCTTCAGGTCAGCACCTGAGGTCTTTGAACATGACCTAAGCAACCTCTGATATCTTCCTGCCATCTGGTGTCACAAGAGGGAATAGGTTCCAGGGGCTTCTGAATCAAAACATCTTTTATAGTTTGCCCAATTACATTCTTCCACAGTGTGACAATTTACTAATGTTTTAATGACATACCTCATTATCCTTTAATCTCTAACACGTTATGCTAAGTGAAAGATGACTGGCAAGTTTAAAGCAAGACTGGAAGAGGGCTTTTTGGAATTGTAAAGGCGATCAAGGAAGTATTGACCTAAGTGTCCATACATTCTGAGATTTAATCATTTCTTATGGAGTCTACAGACTAATGAGATTTTACTCCTTTGGGTCAGGCATGGTGCTAGACTCTGGATGTGATATTCAGTTTCATGAGACTCTAGAGTGTAACCTGAAGCCAGTTGCCTAATTTGATTTTACTTAGCTGCCACGGCAGTTCCAGAAGTCTTGAAACAGCATGGGAGAGGCAGGGTGAGAGCATTAGTTTAGTCTGTTTGCTATTCATACTTCCCCAACTCTATACTTTTTAAATTTTAATTTTAATTAATTTATTTTGAGAGGGGGTCTGGCTGTGTTGCCCAGGCTAACCTCAAACTAGTGATCTTCTTGCCTTAACCTCCCAAGTAGCTGGCATTACAGACACACACCAAACACACATTTGTCCCCAAATAGTACCTATTTTTGATGAAAAAATAAAATTGATGTTATATATTTAGGATATTATATGCTAAGAAGATAGTATAAATCTGAATGATCCTTTTCCTTTTGCAGAAAGTTTTTTCTATAAGAAAGGATCCAAATGTGATTTATTCTTTGGGGGTAACCACATATTTCATTAGCATTTTTTAATAGTAGTAGGGGTGCCATAATTAATTATGCCAGGACCACAGGCATACACTGGGATTATCCTGGGCAAATTAGGAATTCCAGTGATATGCTTGAGCCAATTTATCCTGGTTCTGGGAGCTGATTGTACAGAAGTTTTCCCAACTCTGAATTCAAGATCTTTGGCCATGGACTGAGGCTTTAGCTCACTGGCAGAGCACTTGCCTAGCATGTGTGAGGCATTGGGTTCAATCCTTAGCACCACATAAAGATAAACAAATAAAATAAAGGCATTCTTTCCACCTACAACTACAAAAAAAATTAAAAAAAAAAAAAAAAAAAAAAAAAAGATCCTTGGCCATGCCCGACATGGTGCTGCATGCCTGTAATCCCCACGTCTGGAGGCTGAGGCAAGAGAATCACACGTTCAAGGCTGGGCTCAGCAACTTAGCAAGATCCTGTCTCAAAATAAAACATAAAAATGTTTGGGGGCGTGTAACTCAGTGGTAAAGCACCCCTAGGTTCAATCATCAGTACCAAAAAAATCAATAAAAAAGATCTTTGGCTATGATGGGTATGTTTACATCATGGAAATTGGCAAACAACTGAAAATCAAGGCTTTATTTTCATTTTCTCCCCAAAGACATGGACAGAAGCTTATTTAGGAAAGTAGGTACATATTCAACACAGAAATGGGACAATCTCAAGAGAGATGCCTTTATGGTAAAGCAAGGAAGAAGCATTCGTGCAGACTATCTCCAGAGGTAGAGACAGCCAAGGGTTTTATTTTCAGAGATCTAATTGTTATGCAGTGACCAGCACACAGTGACTGGGATACACAGTTCACAGACAGGCTCAAAGAATAGTCCTAGAGGGCATCAGTAATACCAATTGAATTACTGAAGCAGTTGAGGTAGGGAATTGGAGGAAAGGTCAGTAACATGTCCTTTACTAAGTTACTTTACTGTGCCAGAAGATGAGAAGTTAAATGAGGTAAACTTTTTTTTTTGTTACTAGGGACTGAACCTAGGGTCGTTTAACCACTGAGCCATATCCTGGCCCTTTTATTTTTTATTTTGAGACAGGGTCTCACTAAGTTGCTTAAGGCTTTGCTAAATTCCTGAGGCTGGCCTTGAGTTTGTGATCCTCCTGACTCAGACTTGTTGGGATTACAGACATGTGCCTTGACACCTGGTGGAACCTAATTTTTAAGAAAGTAAGTATTCTACCTCTACTTGAGCTCCCCCACTACGGCATAAAGGTAGAATTTCTTCAGAATCATATTATCTGCCTCCCATTCTCCCTCTTAAATTCCTACCCCAGATATAGTTGGACACAGCACTGAATTAACCAGTAGGTAGAGCAAACAGGTATTAGTGTGCTATACACGTTAAGAGTGGTTCCAAAGAAAAGAGAAAAATATAATATACTATACATGTCTTTTTAGTTTTTAGTTTTTTGTTTATTTGGTTTTTTTTTTTTTTTTTTTTTTTGTACTGGAGATTGAACCCAGGGGCACTTTACCACTGAGCTACGTCTCCAGTCCATTTTTATTTTTCATTTTGAGATAGAATCTCACTATGTTGCTGAGGCTGGCCTTGAACTTGCAATCCTCCTGCCTCAGCCTCCCCAGTTTCTGGGATTACAGGCATGCTTCACCACACTTGCTGTGAATGCCTTAAATTATTTTCAGTTACTTGTTCATTGTGGTTTGGGGAACACCAAAATTTTGTCTTTAAATACATCAATATAAGTCTGATCCCAATTAGGCCTTTCTAGGATGATTTATAATTATTTATTGCTGCTGAAATGTCAGGGTGGAGTTGCTAGACTATCTTCATTTCATGTTTCTTATTAGGGCAGGCAGGTTAAAATTTGTCCTAGCCAAGCTGAAAGGAGCTTGATTTGTTTGGCTCCACAAACAGATTTAGGAGGCAAAATAGGGACTTCCCCAGTTGAGACCTGTTTGAGTTTTGCTTCCAAAGTAACTGATTCTGTGCCACTTGTTTTTTCACTATCTTGAATGAGTATTTGAAGAGTGTTTGTTTATATTTTTTTTCATTTAAATAAATTTTAAACATAAAACAAAACTAGAGAACATAATATAACGAACTGCCAAGTACTCACCACTTAGCTTCTTTAATTATCAAGTCATGTTTGATCTTATTTTATTTCTTCTGTTAAATGCCCAACCTCATGGACTGTGGCTCAGTGGTACAGCACTTGCCTAGTGTGTGCTAGGCCCTGAGTTCAATCTTCAGCACCGCCAAAAAAAAAAAGGCATAAATGCCAACCTCCTCTTTTTCCAAACTGTATGATACTGAAGTAAATCTCAGCAATCATCTCATTTCAAATTCAATGTTTTTTTATATATTTCTAAAAAAAAGAACCTTTAAAAATAGATCCATAATCTGTTATTTGCTAAAAACAAATATCAGTATTATATCCAGTTAAGATCATAGCATTTTATAATGCCCGATTAGATGAATAAATTCTGTTACCTAACTACAAAGTTGTTACAGCTTACTTATAAGCAGATAAATGAAAACTTGATGGTTGTGTTGCCCCCAGAGAATACCTTTGTTTGCTAGTACCCATTATTGTTTGTATATAACTAATTTTTAACCATTTTTTCATGGTCTGAGATTTGAAATTTCATTCTTGGAATGACATAGCCCTGTGCCAAAAAAACTGCTTTGGGATCACCCCAAAATCACTGGACTAGAAATAATATCTTCTATTGTTAGGGAATATGTAGATTTTGTCTTGACATTAAGAAACCAGGAACAATATTACTGTGGTGGCACATACCTGTGATCCCAGCTTGTCTGGAGGATGGCAAGTTAGAGGCCAACCTGGGCAATTTAGTGAGACATTATCTCAGAATAAAATAAAAAATGGTGGGGTTTTAGATCAGTGGTACGAGTGCTTGCCCAGCATGTTTGAGGTCTGGTGTTCAATTCTCATTACAGGAGGAAAGGAAGGAAGGAAGGAAGGAAAGGAGGGATAGAAGGATAGAAGGAAGATTTTAAAAGAGCTCCACCCCTCCTTTCCTCTGAAGCCATTAGAATGGGGCCAGTGGAGCAGGCAAAGAGACTATATTAATCAAGGACTATTAGGATTCAGGGCTAGGCTCAGGTCCCAGGATTTGGAGTCCCTGGATTCAGAGCTGAACTAGGGTTAATAGGAGGGGTGCTGTTGAAATCTGTGAAATTTGTAATACCAGGCAATTTTTGGAAATATGACTCTGTATTTCAAAGTCAAGCACAAAAACAAAGACCTTGAGTCTATTTAGGATCAGTCTGTTTATCAAACATTCTTGGGGATCGAACCAATTAAACATCAGCAAATCCTTATCTGTGTAAATACCAGACTGGGTTTGTCAGTTTTATGAAAATGTGCTTCAACTTTACTTTTATACATTCCTGCTGTTTTTGACAGAAGGAATATCATTTAATGTATTTCAGTAATTTAGAGACATCATTAATACCAGGTTTTGTTGTTTGTTTTGTTCTTTTGTGGTACTGAGGATCGAATACCAGGTTTTGTTGTTTGTTTTGTTCTTTTGTGGTACTGAGGGCTTTGTGAGTGCCCCGCAAGCACTCTACCACTAAGCTCCATCCCCAGTCCTGGGTGAATTCCTTTAACCTCTGTGAATTCCAGCTTTAAATATGCCTTGGAATGAGTTTCTTCTGAATTGCTCAAATAGACCATTCTTTGGCAGATTTGTGGCTCTGAGGTCTCTCTTTGTGGTGTTGGGGATAGAACCTAGGGGCTTATAAATGGTGGGCATGTGCTCTACCACTGAACTACACCCCAACCTTCTGTAGGTACATGTTCACAAAAAATGGCATGAGCTCTGGGACCACTTCAACACACGTGCACCAGACTCAACTAAATTTTAGTCAAGGCCTAGATGTATTTGCTTGGCAACTTCTCTTACTCTGGCTGAGGTCAGTTATGTAATAACAAGTAAATGGGTAACTGTCAAGCCCTTGCTAAGCTCTCTTAGCATTTTTTGTAATTATTAAAAGGTTTGGATGGGGCTGGGGAGATAGCTCAATTGGCAGAATGCTCGCCTTGCAAGCACAAGGCCCTGGGTTCAATCCCCAGCACCACAAAAAAAAAAAAAAAAAAGGTTTGGATGATTTTTGCTTGGTTTTTATGTTCATCACAAAGTGAGGAGTTGTTAGATATTTAATATTAAGCTTGTGTGAAATATTTTCAGCAATTCTTTCCAATCTACTGAATCAGTTTTGATTCAAGAATTCCTGCAATTGCAAGAAAAGCTGTTCAAAAAAACAGCTATGATTTGCATTTGTTCTGTGACTCAGGCTTTTTTTTTTTTTTTTTTTGGTACCTGGGATTAAACCCCAGGGCCACTTAACCACTGAACCATATCCCCAGCCCTTTTTATTTTTTTATTTTTTATTTTTTGAGACCAGGGCCTCACTAAGTTGCTAAAGGCCTCTCTAAATTGATGAGGCTGAGTTTGAACTTGGAATTCTCCTGCCTCAGCCTCCTGAGTTGCTGGGATTATAGGCATGAGCGACTCTGCCCAGCTGAATCAGGCTTCCGTATTGTGTTAAGTCAAACAAAGCACAAAAATAAATGGGTGCTGAAGTTCATGCAACTGCAGCTTTCAACCATAAATGACAATTTCCAACCTTTATGTTGATCAAAATATCTTTATTGTTCTTATTAATTAACTTTACATTGGTGTGTGATGATTTGTAAAATAAAATGGTGCAAAAAAGATGTCACTTCTCTTTCTTTCACATGTGGGTTTCAGTGTTAAAAGGTAATTAAGAAAAAGATTCCAATGCTAAAGAGTCTGAAAAATCTCTCTTAATGATAGAAAAGGGAGGGCACCATACCCTCAAATTAAATGGCCCCAGATGAGTAAAATATCTTTTCTCTATCAAATGTTACATCTAGCTGTGCCTTTGTTAAAAGTTGATAAAGTAAAGCCAGGTGCAATGGCACATGCCTGTAATCCTAGTGGTTTGGGAGCCTGAGGCAGGAGGATTGCAAGTTCAAAGCCAGCCTCAGCAACTTAGAGAGAACCTAAGCAATTTAGTGAGAACCTGTCTCTAAATAAAATATTTAAAAAATGGCCGGGATATGGCTCAGTGGTTATAACTTCCCCTGAGTTCAAATCCCTGTACCTAAAATAAAATAAAATAAAATAAAATAAAATAATTAAATGATAAAATTTAAAAAAGCTGTTCTAGTAGAAAAACATTTACAACATTTACTACCAATGATAATGACCATCACATTTGGCAACTTGCCAGTGATAACCCAGAAGGCAGCTGAGAGCTGGAAGGAAGCAAACACTTGAACAACCAAGACCAGTGTTCGAAAGTAAATGAAATGAAACTGGAGATGCTTAGGCTTCTTATACTTGGAAATGCCTCTGTGCTCTCCCTGAGAGTCTGTTTACTCTTCACCAAAGTAACCTTTTTCTTTAAAAAATGTTTTTAATGGTATGGAAAATCAATTCTAGGGCCTTGTGCCTGCTAAACAAACTCTCTACCACTGATCTACACCCCCAGTTCCCAAAGTCACATTTTTAACAAACTTGCTTTTCTAGTTTCTCTGCATTCATACAGCTTAGGTTCTAGAAAGACACATTGCAGTAACACTGGCTGTGGCAAGAAAGTTAACACCTTTAGTGGACTGAGAAACCCAAGTTTTACATGGTTCCTGAGGGCATCAATGGGTGGTGGTCACAATAATTAACTCTCATTTGTCCCTGACTCATCAGAAAGAACTAAAATATTATTCAACCTATTTTGTTTAAGAACATGGGAAATTGGGTCATGCATTTTGAGAAGATTTTCTTCAGGAACAATTATAATTAGGCATTTATATTTTAAAATTTGTTAACCTCTACAATGAGGTGATTAAGATATAATCTGCATACCATGCAATTCATCTATTTAAAGCATAAAAACCATGTTTTTTTAGTATATTCAGCATTGTGCAACTATTACCACAGTCAATTTTAGAACATTCTATTGCCTCCCCCAAAATACATTAGAAATTTCTTCCCCTATCTTCCTACGATGCCAAGCCTGAGGCAACCACTAACCTGCTTTCTGTCTGTATAGATTTGACTCTTCTGGACATTTTATGTGTGGTCTTTTGTGATTGGCTGCTTTCACTTAGCATAGTGTTTTCAGGATTCTTAGGTATGATAGCATGTATCAGAATTTTGTCCCTTTTTGTTGCCAAATAATATTTTATTGTATGGATACATCTTGTGTTATTTAACCATATTCATCAGTTGATGGAAATTTTGGTTGTTTTCCCTTTGGTTATTATGAATAATACTGCTATAAACATTCAGATATGCAGACATATATTTTCATATGCCTAGTAGAGGAATTGCTGGGTTACATAGTAATTGGTTAATCTGCTGAACTGTTTTCCAAAGTGATTGCACTCTTTAGCATGCCCACGAGTGGTGTATGATTCCTGTTTCTCTACATCCTCACAAAACTTGTTTTTCTTTTCTTTTTATTAACGCTATCTTAGTATTTTGAAATGATAGCTTATTGTGATTTTATCAACGTTTCCCTAATGACTAGTGATATTAAGCATCTTATATGCCTATTGTAGGCCTTGTCCCTCCAACACTAACAGACTATGATTTTCAACTTTTCGTGAGTTTGATTCTCATGTGCAGCTACATTTTAAGTTTTTTGAATGCCTAAAAGCATCAGATTTTGTGTTGGTTGCTGTGCTTAAGAGGGTGATCCGAATAGAGCTGCCATTAGCAAATATCAAAGGATTGTTTTATTTAAGTAGTTCTGGGGCAATGTGAACTTCACTCCTTTCCCGACTATTTTTTTTTAAGAGTATTATAGTTAAACATAGTAGGTGGATTCATTTTGATAAAATCACACATGCATGGAATTTGATTTGATTTCCTCCATTTCATTCCCATTCCCCTGTCCTTTGCTCTTCCTCTCCTCCTTCCTCCCCCATGCTGCTTTCTCTACTCTAGTGATCTTCCTTTCTCTGTTATTTATTTATTTTTGGTTGGTAATTTCTACATATACAGAAAGGTATAAATCCCTGTGCTATATTCATATATGACATGGCATTATTTTGTTAAATACATTCTGCATATCCTCCCCTTTCCTGTCCTCCCTCCCTCTCTCTTGATGTCCTTCTACTCCACTGATCTTTCTTATATCTTTATGAGTTCCTTATACATTTATATATGATTCCCCCCCCCCCCCAATTTTACTCTTGCTTCTGCATATGACAGAAAACATTCAACCCTTGATTTTCTGAATCTGGCTTATTTCACTAAGCGTGATTTCTCCACTTTCCATCCATTTACTGGCAAATGCCATAATTTCATTCCTCTTTATGGCTAAGTAAAACTCCACTGTGTATGTATACCACATTCTCTTAATCTGTTCATCTATTGACAGGCATCTGGACTGGTTTCACAATCTGACTATTGTGAATTGTGCTGCTGTAAATATTGGTGTGGTTGCATCCCTCCACTATGCTGATTTTAGATATTTTGGATAAATACTGAGAAGTGGGATAGCTGGGTTATAAGGTGGTTCCATTCTTAGTATTTTAAGGAATCTCCAAATTGTTCTTGATTCTTGTTCATCCATCCTTGTGGACTAGAATGTAAGTGCCAAAGGCAGGTACACTGTTGTATCTCCTTTCTGTTTACCGTGGTGCCTCATGTTGTCTAGGAACAAATAAATACCTGTTCAATTAGTGAATAAGTAAGAATGAAGTTGGTCTCAGATCATTTGAGGTGGGTGCTTATGACCTTGTCTTATTTCACTTGCACTTCATGTGAGCATTTGGCCCATCTTTCTTCTGTTCCTTCACCATTCTAGCTCCACTTTAAAGATTTACCAGTCTTTCACAGTTCAGGCCGAAATAAATGAACAAAACCATTTCTGGTAGACCTTTTGTTTTGTAGTAGTGCCACCTAGCAATGCTGTTCTCTCCAAAGCCTCTTTAATTAACTATTCCCTGGCATTAAATTGCCAATAGCATCCCTAGAGAAAGCAAGCATGCTCTGGTGGCTTGTCAAGACAGAAAACTAAACCTCTTGGTGGTTTAAACTGGGATTTGCTTAAGCAAGTAATGAGATTACCATCTTGAGCTCCAGTGCAGGGTATTAGGAAGCTGGAGGAGCTGTGCCTGGGTGGACACTGACCAGTTCTGGTTGCAGAAATGGTAGCCCTGGAGATAATCACAGAGGTGCATAGTTGTCAGGTCCCTTAGTACACTTGGGTGTGGTCAAGAATTATGGAATATTCTTTTTCATGCAGGGACTGTATTTCTGATGAACAGTGTAGTGTGTGGAATGCTGATGACCACATGGAAGGTTGATATTTTATCTTCTATTACCTTTAGATTGGGCAGAATCCATAGCTTCTTGGTGAGAAGTAGGGGTGATGATTATGGCTTTTGTAATTGTGTTTTCTTTACACCTCCTCTGGACAGCCTGGGAAATTACTTTGGAATGGGAACCAAATTTCATCTGTCTGACATTTCCCCTCCTCGAGACCTGGAGCAGAAGAAACACAGGGCTTGACTGCAGGGGTGCTGTGGAGAAGTATCACTGGAGTGACACTGCTCTTTCTGTTCCAGTGTATCTTGTAAGGGTGGCCTGAAAAGACTTCAGGACCTTGGGAAAGAAGCTGTACTCTCCGAGCTGCTCAGGAACAGGTGGAAGAGACTGAAGGGGAAAAGTTCTTGTAACCTCATGAGTTTGACATTTCTTCAGAGTTTTTTTTTTTTTTTTTTTTTTTCTATTTTTTATTGATGCATGTTATGGTTTGAATGTGAGGTGTCCCCCAAAAGTTCACATGTGAGACAATGCACAAAGGTTCAAAGGAGAAATGATTGGGTTGTGAGAGTCTCAACTCAATTAGTGAACTAATCCCCTGATATAAGGATTAACTGAAGGTGACTGAAGTGGTAGGGTGTGGCTGGAGGAGGTGGGAATTGGGGGCGTGGCTTTGGGGTATATATTTTATTAGTATCTGGAGAGTAGAGTCTCTCTCTGCTTTCTGATCATCATGTGAGCTGCTTCCCTCTGCCACACTCTTCCACCATGATGTGCTGCCTCACTTTAAGCCCTGAAGAATGGAACCGACCTTCTATGGACTAAGACCTCTGAACTGTGAGACCTCAAATACACTTTTGCTTCTGTACAATTGTTCTGGTCAGGTCCTTTTAGTCACAGCAGCAAAAAAAACTGACTAAAATAATGCATTATGATTATACATCATAGTAGGATTTGTTGTTACATATTCTTGCATGCACACATTGTAATAATATAATTTGGTCAATATAATTTCCCCTTTCTCGCCTCTCTTCCTTCCCCTTGGTCCTTTTCCTCTAGTCTACTGATCTCCTTTCTATTTTCATGAAACCTAACTTTCTTCTTCTTCTTCTTTTTTTCTTTTCCTTTTTCCTCTCTAAATTCCAAATATGGGAGAAAACATAGGACCTTGACTTTCTGGGTTTGGCTTATTGTACTTAACATTAGTGGTCTCTAGCTTCATCCATTTTCCTGCAAAGAACAATATTTCATTCTTCTTTATGCCTGAATAAAACTCCATTGTGTATAAATATATGTATATGATATATATATATGTATATTTTCTTTTTATGTAGATGATATGTATTTTTTTCACCATACTGAGGATTGAACCCAGGGGTCCTCTACCATTGAGCTACAATTCCAGCCCTTTGTGTTTTTTTATTTTGAGACAGGATCTCTCTAAGTTGCTGAGGGTGGTCTTGAACTTACAGTCCTTCTTGCCTAAGCCTCCCAGATCTCTGGGATTACAAGCATACGCCACCATCCTGGGCCTATATACCACATTCTCTTTATCTGCTCATACATTGACGTACATCTAGGCGGTTCCATAATTTGGCTATTGTGAATTATGCTACTATAAACACAGGTGTAAATGATCTGTATAGTATGCTGACTTTAAGTCTTCAGCATAAATACTGAAGTGGTAAATCTAGGTTATGTGGTGTTTCCACTCCTAGACCTGAGGAATTGCCATACTGATTTCCATAGTGGTTGTACTAATTTATACTCCCACCAGTAGTGTAAAAATGTTTCCTTTTCTTAAGACAATTTTTTAAAAAAATTGGAGCATTATAGTTATACATAGTAGTTGGGTTCATCTTGACACATTCATTCTTGTGTGGAATTTAATTTCAGGTCATGTTCCCCCACTTTTCCTTTTCCACCTCCCTCCCCAACCATTCTCCTTCTACTCTACTGATCTTCCTTTCACTCATCTCTTTGTTTATTTCTGATTATTTCTTTCTACTTACACATAAGGAGAAATTCCTTGTGGTATACTTATATATGCATATAACATGATTTTAAAAAGTTTATTCCATATTTCCTCCCCCTTCCCATTATTGTTTGTATTCTTGCAGACTGCCATTCTGGCTGGAGTGAAATGAAGTCTCAGTGTATTTTTGATTTGCATTTTCCTAATTGCTTAGCTGTATTGAACATTGTTTCATATATTTGTTGGCCATTTCTTCATTTGAGAAGTGTCTGTTTAGTTCATTTGCCCATTTTTTGATTGGGTTATTTTTTTTCAGTGTTAAGTTTTTTGAGTTTTTAATACATTCTGGTTAGTAATCTTCTGTCAGAAGGGTAGCTAGCAGCGGGCTGGGGAGATAGCTCAGCTGGTAGAGTGCTTGCCTCGCAATCACAAGGCCCTGAGTTTGATCCCCAGTACCACAAAAAAAAAAAAAAAGGGTAGCTAGCAAAGATTTTCCCATTCTGTAGGTTCTCACTTCACATTCGTAATTGTTTCCCTTACTGTGCAGAAGCCTTTTAGTTTGATGTCATTCCACTTGTTGATCCTTGGTATTATTTCCTGAGCTTTAGGGATCCTTTTGAGAAAGTCATTGCCTGTGCCTGTATGGAGTGTTGACCCTACATTTTCTTTTAAGAGTAGAAGAGTTTCTGGCTTAATTTCTAGGTCTGTGATCCATTTTCAGTTGACTTTTTGTGCAGGGTGAGAGGTAGGGAACTAGCTTCATTCTTCTACATATGGACCAGTTTTCCCAGCACCATTTGTTAAAAAGTCTCTCTTTCCTCTCTTGTATGTTTTTGGTTGCTTTAGGGTTTGACATTTTGGGGCCCCCTCATCTCTGGCTCCATCTTGTCCCTGCTTCCTCCTGGCCCAGATCCAAGCTAAGAATACACTTACTGGTGCTACCAGAATGGTGCCTTAGTACATGGCTTCCTTTGCTCCTTCAAGAGTCGCCCCACCCCCATCATAACTTTAAAACATAGGTTTTATGTTGGTGTTTACGTTTCTTGTTTTGATTTATGTGGTTCTCTGTGTCAGTGTCAGCCATGTGGGTTGCAAATCAAAGAATGACTGCATGACCTAAATACGTGAATACTGTTGCCAGAGTTAACTTTAATTGTGGAATGCATGCTTACCTTTAAAATGACAGTCACTGGGAGAAAAGAGCTCATCAATGGAATTTAATTATAAGTGGACTTTCTAAATCACAGCCATGGGGTTTAATCATGCATGGGATGATATCGAGAACTGCAAACACTGTATTTAAAATTTGAAAATCACCTGTGGCACTTATGGTGTAACTTGTCCATAAATAATTTCATTAACAAGCAGTTAGATATGTTCTGGGAACAGGAGTATCTGCTAGGTCATTACCGTGCATTGCCCTCAGCTATCAGCCAGAGAGTTCTGCCCTCCCAGTTGCATGCAAGAGCAACTCAAACTTCCCTTTCTAAGTTTGATTTTAAGACATGGTCCAGCTATTTATTGCATTCATTTGGATTCAACTAGAATAGTAGTTCTGAACTCAAAGCAGTGAGAATTATAGTGTCTCTCCTCGCCACCTGCCTCCACCCCGAGTGCCCTGTTCAAAATGTTTTCTGGCATCATTCCAGTCTCATGGAGTCAGAATCTCTAGGTGACTGGTGATCTGTATTTTTTCCCACAGTGCTGGAACTTGAACTCTGGGACTTGAACATGCTAAGCAGATGCTCTACCACTAATTACACTCCTAGTTCTACAATTCTAATTGGTATTAGGGATTGAACCCAGGGGTGCTTTATCACTGAACCACATCTCCAACACTTTATTTTTTTATTTTGAGAGAGGCTCACTAAATTGCTTAGTGCCTTGCAAAGTTGCTGAGTCTGGCCTTGAACTTACCATTCTCCTGCCTCAGTCTCCCCAGTAACTAGAATTAAAGATGTGCAACACTATATTTGAGCCATATTGCTACATTTTCTTCAACCTAAAAGTTTATGTTTTCTTCTGATTTTAAAAGAAATATTTTCATGAGTAGAATATTGGAAGTCCTAGCATTGTGCCTATTGTGACTGATAGATAAATTGGCTTTGAGTGACAGAGGTGAAGCCCCGACTCTCCTTTTTTTTTTTTTCTTTGCTGACATGATGACATTTCTACTTGCATCAGAAGTTCTAAAAAGAAAAAAAAAAAAAAAATCCTTCCAGTTTTCTTCACCCCTCTAGTTTTTGAGAAGATGAGCAACCCTTTTGTTCCTACTCTTGTTGGGGTGAGAGGGAGAAAGCGGATTGGAAACTGGGACTGTGACAGTGAGAGAAGAGTTATTGTCACACAAGGATGTGTAACCTTTCCCACAATGATCCCTTCCTACAAACTTGCCTGTGTCCCTTTTCAGTGTAGTTTGAATTGCCAAGTTTAACATACACTTTTTTTTTTCTCATAATAGTGTAGATAGATGCCATGGTTTGCATATGGTTCATGCCCATCGAAACTCATGTTGAAAGTTGATTGTCAGTGTGGTGGTACTGGGAAACGGGGTCATAGGAGGTGATTAGGTCATAGGAGCATTGCCCTCATGAACGGATTAATGTCTTTTTCCATAGACTGTGTTAGTCCTCTAAGAGTGGATTGATTCTTAAGAGAATGGGTTGTTACACCGCTAACCTGACACTCTGTCATGATGTGATACAGCATGAGGTCCTCACTAGACGCTGAGCAGATACTGGTGCTCTCCTCTTGGACTTCCCTGATTCTTAGAACCATGAGCTAACATAAACAATTTTACTTTATAAATTATCCAACCTCTGGTGTTTGGTTCTAGCAACAGAAAAGGACTAAGACAAAGGCAAATCAAGCTTTTTCCAACCCTAAATCTCTACCTGAAGGAATCTTTGTTTTGACAAGTGCCTAACTGGTTGAACAACTTGCTCTTGAGGATCAGTCCTCCCTACTAGTCCCCTTTTGCAGGGGGGTGCTAAGTTTTGAACCATTGAGCTATATCCTAGCCCCACTCCCTACCATTGTTTTATTTATTTATTTTAAAATTATGTATAAATTATATAAATTATGTAAATTATGGATAAATTATTTATGTAATTTTTGGTGGTACTAGGGAGTGAACCCAGGGATGCTTTACCACTAAATTGCATTTGCAAGCCCTTTATATTATTCATTTATTTTTATTTTTAACTTTTTTTGCAGCATTGAGGATCAAATCCAGGGCTAGGATCACACATACTAGGAAGCATTCTACCATTATAACCCCATTTTTATTTTGAGACAGGATCTTGTTAAATTGCCCAAGCTGGCCTTGAACTTGCAATCCTTCTGCCTCAGTTTCATGAGTTGCTAAGATTATAGCTGATGTTAGATATGGTAGTGTGTTGCAACAGAAGAAACTGGTGAGGTAGGTATGTTGTTTTTCCTGGGCAAACCACAGATCTGCTATCTGCTTATTGAAGCAAAGTTAAAAGAGTTTCTTTTTCCTTTGCATCATTACAGAGAAACTTTTAAATGAGAGTTTAAAAGTATCTCAGATTATAAAGCTTCAATGTGTTGATTGTAAAAACTTGAATGAGAAACATTAGAAAAAGCCAGAAGAAGAAAATAATCACCCCCAATATATGATCCAGAGGTAACAGCTGTTAACATTTTGGCCTTAAGTTTCTAGTCATGTTTTCTGTCCAAGTAGCAATTTGATTTTTAGACAAAACTGTCATCATATGAAATGTACCATTTAATCTTTGTTCTTTTTCACATGAACATTCTCATGTTGTGAAATGCTGTCCAACAAAATGATTTTAATGGTGATATGTTGTTTCATTATGTTAGTGGATAATCGTTTATTTATTCTGCCTTTTTATTATTGGATGGTAAATTAGTTTTCTCATTATTATAAATAAAACTTAAATTTTTAAGCTAAATTATTTGAATACATACATAATTATTTCTTAAGGGTAAAGTAGAACCAATATATTCAGGGGGCTATGAACCTGGCTTTTTAGTATGTATTTCCAAAGAGCTCCATGGAAAGATTGTACCAGGTTTCACTCCCATTGGTAGTGTGTAAGTGCTTGGACCCCTGCCAATACTGGGTTTACCACATGACTAAAATTCAAACTAAGGAAATCTGGTATGCATTGATTTGAAAGAAACCATGACTGTTTTCTTTGCATGGAGTATTTAATGTTTAACAGATTGCTCCATGTGCAATAATTATGGGTTTCTTTACAGTGCAACAGAAACCCTTTCATTAAATTTTTCATTTACCACTTCAAGGTCCTTAAATAGTTCCTAAGTTTTCAACTCTTACATTTTCTGCTGTTAAAAGTGTAGTTTTTGAGGGTGTGTGTGTTTTTGGATGATGGAATGTGAGCACCAGACAGAACTTTATAACAGGTTAATCTAACTCCATTTACAGATTGGTAAATAACTCAAATAAGAAAAGTTCCCACAGATTCTCTACTCAGCTCAGATTGGGCAAAATGGGAAACTTCACTGGTTCATGAAACTGTAAATTGGTTCTGATGTCTGCTGTCACTGACCTTGGACAATTCCTTGATCTTTCTAAGTCTCAGTTTTCATATCTATATACAGGATTTTGAATTTGACCTAAGGTTCCTTCTACCTATTAAGGTTAAATGTTGGGGCTGAAGTTGTGGCTCAGTGGTAGAGTGCTTGCCTGGGATGTGCGAGGCCTGGGTTCAATACTCAGCACCACATATAAATACATAAAATAAAAATATCTATTGACAACTAAAAAAATTTTTTTTAAAGTTAAATGTTTCTGTGTATAAATTACAAATAATTACACCATGCTGTTAATCAAATTTACACACAGTGACAGGAAGGCCTTCCAAGATAAGAAAAAGAAAAAATTCTTTTTTAGTGTTTGGGATCAAACCCAGTCCCTCATACATGTTAGCAAGCACTATATCACTAACCTACATCCTCAGCCCAAGATAAGAAGTTTAAAAAGAAATACAATTTTATTGCACACCTGGATGTAAGTTAGCAAGGTCTTTTTATTTTTTTAATTAATTAATTAATATATTTATTTATTTATGGGGGTGGTTAACTGGGTATTGAATTCAGAGGCACTTGACCACAGAGCCACATCCCCAGTCCTAGTTTGTATTTTATTTCATTTATTTATTTTTTTCTGAAGCTGACTTTGAACTCTAGATCCTCCTGCCTCGGCCTACTGAGCCATTGAGATTACAGGTGTGTACCACTATGGCCAGCAACAAGGTCTTTTTAACCTGTAGAAGCCCTTAGGCAATTTGAACATAATTACTATTAACAGTGTAAAAATATCTTCAAAGTACGTAAAAATTTTTTTGCTGTTGGTTATACAATACTCAAATATCTTTTCCTCATACTAATTTGTTTAACAAATCTTCACAAATAGTGGAGAAAGAAATTTCAATTCTGCTGCTCCCTGGTCAGTTATTATAGCTAATTCTAATTTAGCTAATTCTTAAGAGAATTATTACTCTCTGTGGCAGTAATAAGTTGTTGAGTCAGACCCATGCCCAAAGGAGTAATTGAACACTCAAGTGCGTAATTTACAGTCACCCTTTGGTTAGCAATGGGATACATTCTGGTGATGTCATGTTTGGGGCCGTTTTATTATTGTGGACACCTCAGAGAATGCACTTATAACCTAAGATGGCTGTGACATCACTGGGCCATATGATCTTATGAGACCACTGTCATATATGTGATCCATCGTTGACTGAAATGTGGTTGTGCTGCACATCACTGTGAGCATTAGGAAATCTTTCCTCACCAGGAACACTTCGTAAAGCTCTGTGACTGATAATAGGGAAACTCAGATTTTATACTTAGTCCTCTACACTGTGAAATCAAGAGTACAACAATTTTCTCATGACAGACTCTTTTAGCTCTTTAAAATTGTTTCTGTGAGGCCAGATATGGTGGCATCTACCTGTATGTAATCCCAGCTACTTGGGAGCCTGAGGCAGGAGGATCACAAGTTTGAAGCCAGGCTCAGCTATTTAGTGAGACCCTCTCTCAAAACAAAAATAAAAAGAGCTGGGGATGTAGCTCAGAGGTTGAGCACCCCTGGGTTCAATCCCTGGTCTCGGGGGTCGGGAATATGTTTAAAAAACTTTCTGTGACTGATAAGAAAAGTTTCCTGGTCCTCCCCTCACATCCCACTCCTGTGTTTTTGCTCATTTTTTTTTATTATGGAGTTCACTGTGTACACTTAAGATTTACTGCAGGAAGCATAAATGCCTCTCAGAAACTATTCTTGTGTTCTAAAGAGTCTTTAAGAAACAGACTTTGTTTTAAAGCAGTCTAATCAATAATACTTTTAAAATATTGTTGTTGCAACTTTTGAAGTGCAGATTCATTTTTATAGTTTTAACTACTACCATATTGACAGTCTTAGTTTGCTTTTGGAGGAAGATTCAGAGAAAAATAAATATAACAGGACATACATACCTTTTTATAAATACTAAGCTACCACATGTTTTATCAGTAGTAATAACAGCTCCCACATATGGTTCTGTTGGACAGAGAGGATTCTGGGGAAATAAACAGCTAAAGACTTTGATGCAGGATATGTTACTCAGCATAGACAAGTGCTATGATTTATATATGTGTCTCCCAAGTGTCCATATGTTAAATGTTTTGGTCCCCAGGTGGCCCAATAGGTGGTGAACCATTAGGTGGGGTGTAGGGGGAGGTCCTTAAATCATTAGGGGTGTGCCCTCAAAGGATATCGGAAGACCCTAGTGTCTTCCCCATCTCTCCTGTTTGTTTCCTGGCTGATGAGGGGAGCAGATTTGCTCTACCTTATGTTCCTGCCATGATGTGCTGCTTTGCCATAGATTCAAAGCAATGAGGCCACTTGATCTTAGACTAGAATCTCTGGAATCATGAGCCAAAATAAACCTTTTCTTTATATAAGTTAATTATCTCAGGTATTTCATTAGAGTAATGCAATAGTGAGTTTATCTGACAGGAACAAATAACTCTGAAATCTCAGTGACTTAAAACAACAAAGGTTTATGTCTCAACACAAACCCATTGAGGTGCAACCTGGGGCTCCACTATGGCTTGTCTTCCTTACTCTGAGACCCGGATGATGGAACAATCATTAGCTTAAATTTTATTGGTTATGATAACAAAGACAGAGTTCTAAAGTGTCCCACTCCAGCTGGAAGTGCTCTTGCCTGCAGGTGATACACATTCTTTCCATTCATATATCACTAGCCAGATTAGGAACACTGCCCTGCTTGGTTTTAAAATATCCAGGAGTTGCAGCCTGACCCCATGGGCCTGGAAGGAAGAGACCAGAAATATTGGCCAGCAGTAGTAGTGACTATCACAATTTGCTTTTCTGATGATCAAATATTTGATGCATTCTTATCTTATAGGTGAGATCCTTTCTCTAAAGCAGACTATCCCACCATCCTACCTAGTCAAAGCATGTGGATGGTGCAGGATTTAGGCTTTTAGTTAAGGAGTGATACAGAGTCATTTCTTTGTCAACTGTAAATGTGGTTCCTCTTGAGCTAGAGACCTCAGAACAAAAAAGATGAGTTATCTGCTCTTTATTCACCCCCCAACACAGGCTATATGCTAATATAGCAAAATAAAGATTAGAAAACTTAATATACAATGTCACCTTTCTGTCATTGTGACAAATACCTGAGAAAAACAACTTAAAAGTAAGAACAATTTATTTTGGCTCACAGTTTCAAAGGTTTTAGTTCATGGTCATCTGGCTCCATTGCTATTGGCCTGTGTGTCAAGGTAGAACATCATGGTGGAGAGTGTGTGGTCTAGCAGAGCTACTCACCTCCTAGTGGCCAGAAAGCAAAGGAGAGAGAGATAAAGAGAGAGGATTTGGGGTCCAGGACAAGATATACCCTTCTAGGGCATGCCCCCAGTGACTTACTTGCTTCAATTAGGCCCCTATCTCTTATAGTCCCTACCACCTCTCAATAGTCCACTTAATTATGGAAGTCTGTTGTTGAAATCAGAGCCCTTCAGATCTAATCATCTCCCCAAAGCCCTATCTCTGATCATTGCTGCATTGAGACAAAGCCTTCGACCTGAGTTTTTGAGGGACATTCCAGATCCAAACCACAATACACTGCCATTCAGAAAGGGGTGAATGGGAGATACCAAGTAGTCACTCATCCTCATTCTAAAATACTAAAGCAGTTCTGAAATCCCTCTGGGTTCCTTTTTTTCGGTCGGTAGAGAATGTTGCTTTGGGACCCCGAGTCTCCCTGGGAGGGCTTCCAAGTCCATTCTTTCTTCAGCCCTTGACTCAACTCTAGGGAGATCTCTCCTTTTCCAGTAGCCTCCTTGATCACATCTGTTCAATAAAAATTAGGAGAGTCCATTGTTTTGGACTCAGATCCTGCATCGTGTCCTAACAGAGCCAGCTAACAATCAAAATGGAATCACACACACAAAACTTCAATGTCACCAATCTGAAACTGAGTAATTTATGTAACTTTTTAAGAAATCAAGATTAGAGAGATAACAAACAGCCCAGTTTCTGAAATAGGCCAGTTTTAATTGGCACGATAGTGAAGTTCCCTCTGCCTTAGTCCATACGCAGAAGAAATAATCAGAAGTAACCTGACGTTAACCTGTCATTTTTCTATTGTTCTATCCCTGCCTTACATAAGGAAGGTAACTCTGAAATGCACAATTAACTTTTTGTTCTTGCTTTTTTATGACCTCTGTCTGTAAATCCAAATTCCTTTGCTCAGACCATTCGAACACTTAATTAATTAATTAATTAATTAATTAATTAATTTTGGTACTGGGGCATGAACCCAGGGGCACTTTACCACTGAGTCGCATCCCCAGCCTTTTCTTTTTTTTTGTTTTGTTTTGTTTTGTTTGGGTTTTTTTGAGACAGGGTCTCCCTAAGTTGCTGAGGCTGGCCTCAAACTTGTGATTCCCCTGCCTTAGCCTCCTGAGTCTCTGGGATTACAGGCCAGGGCTACTGTACCCAGCTGGGACACCTAATCTATTTTATGAAATACAGTGTTGTTCCGTTCTAGAATTGAAAATAAAGGCAGGCTGGGAGTAGAATGTGTGCTTAGCATGTCCAAGGCCCTTGGGTTGATTCCCAAGGGGTGGGGAGATAGAAAATAAAGTCAAAACCAAATGGTTGTAATTTTGTCTTTTGACAGATGGCAAGTGAACCCTGAAGGCGTGCTCTTCTTAGAGGCTAAGCAGCTTTCTCATCTGCTTCCTCATTTAGAGAATCAGGGCTCCAGAGTTCTTTTGGGTCTTGAACTGTTCTCCTTGCATTTTTAGACTCAGGCTCATGGTTTCCTTGACAGGGCACTTTTCCAAAGGATATAGGTTTCTTGTCTATTTGATTCCGGTTTTTTTCCATATGCCTATAGCAAAGCCCTCGGTTCTTTTCTAGGCTTTCTGGTATTTGCTGTATGCCCTTGCGTTTTTGCTTTCATGCCTTTCCTTGTTGACTTAATGGATGATACTTTGAACCAGTCTGGCTTTGTGGGGTAAGCCATACCTTTAGTCTCTCAGACCAAACTGAGGAGCCACAACCTTAACTGTATTTTTTACTTGGAAACAATTTAACCCTTACAGAGGGTTTACAGTGGGTGCAATGGCCAGCAGATTCTCTCCCTTTGAGAATGAAAGTACAAAAGCTGTGTTAAGTGCTAATTGACTTTCACTCAAAGGCTTCTTCATTTTGTTAATTTTTTTTATCTGTTGGGAAAACAAGTAGCACTTTTTCCTACCCTGCTAGTCTGACTTAATGAATATGATGCCCTTTGCTTTTTGTTTGTAAACCAGGCAGTTATTTCTGAGCTAATTCTCTCTCAACTTTTAGAATGCTGCCAATAGTGGCCAATAATAGCCACTAACATTTGACTTTCGAACTCTTTCACTGGGTCAACTAATTCTTTAGGCACACTACCTGCCTTCTAAGTTTTCAAAAACGATTGTTTTACCAAATGCTGTGGCAGTCTCCAAAATCTCCTCCCTTCCTCCTTGTTGCCTGACCCTAAGCTGTTACCACACTCTACTTCAAGTCTTCAAGTGTCAGAACAGAGAGTTCTATTGCATTGACAGATGGCACCCAAATCTCAGTGATTTAAAAAAAACACAGGTTTATTTATTTGTGCTGTCAAAGGATAAATTATAACAGTGTAGTTTAACAATCCTAGTTGACTTTGTTGTTAATTCTAGAATCAGGTAACACTTCATTCCATAAAACAGAATCAGTTTTCCAATGGGCTGAGCACTCACTCATCAAAAATAATTTGATGATCAAATTACTTCTTTTGCATAAGGATTAAGGAAGAGGGAACTTCACTCTTTTGCTAGTTGAGACTGACCTATTTGAAATGAATTCTTGGTGAATGAACATTGTTGATGCATATTCTGGAAATTAAGAATGACATCTTGTTTAGGAAGAGTAAGGGGTGAATATCAGTATTCTATGTCTAGAACCAGCATCCCTTCTGGCAAAAAGAACAACCTCTTGATCTTAACAGTAGCTCAGCTGAATTAATCAAAGCATCTGAATATCCTGGGTTCAGTGACCAGCATGAGTCATGGATGGAAGAACTCAGATGTTCTTCCTTCCTTTTCTCTTCTATCTCCATCCCCAGTGTGTACATGGGAACCTTAGATTAGGCAGATCATGATATCAGGAAGATGAATAAAACTGTACATGTGAAATATGACAGTAACTAGAGAAAGCATTATCATGTGAACAAAAGAGCATTATCTTTTTCATGAAAGTAAGAAATGAACATAGGTTGCCAGGCATGATGGTGTGAGCCCCTAAACCCAGCTACTCAGAAGGCTGAGGCAGGAGGATCGCAAGTTCCAGGACAGCCTCTGTAACTGAGCAAGACCCTGTCTCAAAAGAAAATAAAAAGAAAATAAAAATGACTGGAGATGTATCTAAGTGGTACAGCACTTGTCTGCCATGTGGGAGGCTCAAAGTTTAATGCCTAGTACTGGGGGTGGCAGGGAATGAACATAAGTTAATAAAAGCGGCTTCTTTCTTTCTTTCTTTTCAGTGCTGGGGATTGAACCTAGGGCCTCCACATGATTGGCAAGTGCTCTGTCACTGAGCACTGAGCTACATCCCCAGCCCCTAAAAGTGATTTCTGTTGCCACTTAAACTAACACAATAATTCTAGTCCTTATTCCCTCTTACCTTAACTCAGACTGCTGGTATACATTGAACTGAATTTTTAAAACCTGACACCCCTCCCTTCTGCCATTTAGTTGTGTTGCCAATAGACTCTTTGAAATAGCTCAAAAATGACCAGGCGGTAAAGCAGGAAGAAACTGGTTCTAAATAAGTTATAAAATGTTTAGGTGTCCACTGCAATATTTTTAAGAGTGAGACCTCTTTTCAGTTGCTGGGTTTTAGCAAGAGCCAACCAAATAAAAGATTATGTGAGGTCTCTTCCTCTTGTAGGAATACTGGGATTCTAATATAGAACTGGATTATTTGTATAGGTTTTACACAACTTGGTTTGTCTATAAATGCTGAGATATCCTCTGTTTTGCATTATTGCTGACTTTTTAAAAATTTCTGCTTGTATGACTGTTCTAAGTATAGAATTTTCCCACCCCTTCCCTTGGATCTCTAGCTTCCACACTCACAGCCTGCTCATTCTGCTATCCCCTGGCCATATTAACACATTGGGGGCCTTCTGTACCTTTCTGTAGACTCATATAATCAACACGTAAGAATAGTCTTTCTTTCCTCCTTTTTTCACTCCCTCCTCTCACTCCCCTCCTTTTTTCTTTTTTGTCAACCCCCCACACACACACACCTTTTCCAGGCATTTCTTACATTTCTCATTAATGGAAAGTTGGAGGAAATCTTTTCCAGTAGTGGAATAGATTTGCTCATTGTTTTAACAGTTGCCTAATACTCCACAGTTTAGAAGTCATACACTTTATTGGTAAAGAGCATGCCTTTTGTTTCTGGTTTGTTTTGTTTTTGTTTTTTTGACAACTCTTGTGCTTGATATTTGAACATCTTTGCATTTAATTCCTGGAATATTTGGGCTTTTTAAATTATGGTCCAGGAAAAGGGGTTAATTTGATTACAAAAATAAGTACAAAATTTAATAAATTTTGCCAGAATTTTTCCAAAATGGTTATGTTACAAATATTGGAGAAAACCCTTTTCCCATCCTGTTCAAGTCACAAGTGTCTTCCCTGCTTTGATAAGAATGGATTATAGCTGTAGTGCTGGGTTCATCACCTAGGTACCTGTTAACATGCCATGGAATGTTTCCATGGACTCCACTGAGAAAGACTGTAGTTAACCCTTAATTAATTAATCAATTTTTAATACCAGGGATTAAACCCAGGGGTGTTTAACCACTGATCCACATCCTCAGCACTCCCCCCTTTTTTAATCTCCTTTGTTTTTTCCTTTTTTTCTTTCTGTTTTTATTAAAATCTTTTTTATTTTTACAGACTGCATTTTGATTCATTGTACACAAATGGGGTACAACTTTTCATTTCTATGGTTGTACATAATGTAGATTCACTCCATTCATGTAACCATACATATACATAGGGTAATACCGTCTGTTTCATTCTACTGTCTTTCTGTCCCCCACCCCCTCCCACTCCATTTTCCTCAGCACCATCCAAAGTTCCTTCATTCTTCTCTCCCCCCCACCACCCCCTTTGTTATATATTGTCATGCACTTCTCAGAGAAAACATTTGGCCTTTGGTTGTTTGGGCTTCGTCTATTTCACTTAGCATGATATTTTCCAACTTCATCCATTTACCAGCAAATGCCATAATTTTATTCTTTTTTTATGACTAATATTCCATTGTGTATATATACCTCAGTTTCTTTATCCATTCATCAGTTGAAGACAGGCTCTCACTAAGTTGCTTAGTGGATTGCTAAGTTGCTGAGGCTGGCTTTCAACTGCCTCCCAAGTTGCTGGGATTATAGGATGCACCATCACATCCAGCCTCTAGTTAGTCTTTTTGATTGGGAGTGCTTGTGTTTTTTCTTTGTGTCTCTTAAAAAATTCACAGTTTGTAGCAGGGAAGAAACCGGAAGCCAATCTAATGCAATGCATTCCCTTCAGAGATAAGGAAATTAAGATCCAAAGAGGTGGAAGACATTCCAGTGGTTGTGGCTGTTACTCCTGGAGTACATTTATTCTGAATTTTATTTCAAGGTTTTACTTATAACATGATGCTGCTCCTATTCTGTGAGCCACACTGATGATGAATTTTAGAGAACAGAGCAACAGACTTCATCTGTGAACTGAATTGACTAATGGGAATGTACTATTTCCAGTTTTTTGTTATTTCCTACTAGGACAAGCAGGTTTCTTGACTTACCCTGGGCCATGTGGGATTTGCTTTGAAAACTTCTGAAAAGATAAAGTGTTTGTTAACCTGGTCCTGTCAGTGGGATTTGTTGCTCCTAATATTTTAGGGACTTGGAATTTTGTTTCTCTATAGTATTAGAATTGCTACTTACCAAGTATGGTGCAGCTGACTTTTGTCATAACTAAAATAGCAACTGTGAGGTGCAGAAGAGATTTTGTTTGTAGGAATGATTTCCCCTATGCACCCTTCCCAAATCTGCTTGAATAGAAAGCTGATAAGTAGGGAAGCCTAGAAAAAAGACCTCTGTAGGCCCCACTTCTGTTTCTGACCATGTATTATGCACAATTTGGCAGTTGTAACGTGCACAATTTAACAGGGGCTCATGTGGATGCTCCCTAGGGTTGAAATCAAGGAAACTTTGAAAGAAGACTGAGACTCCCATCGTCTTTAAATTCATTTTCAATATCACAGTTCAGGTTTAGCTAATGGATTCTGCTGAGGGAAATGAAAAGGGAGACTCCAACATTTGAATTCCCATTTGGGTTCACTCTGTTCACAGCAGAGCATTTGACAGCACAGCATTAATTTTCCAGAATGTCTCTAAATAAAATCAGCCTATTCAGGCAGCTCAGCCCTTTCTCTTAACAGCAATAAACATAATTGTGACAGAGATTCATTTACTCTCAGATAAACATCTCAAGTAGGTTAAGTCTTCATACATCTAGAGTCGTGCCTTTCCGTTTCGGTCCTGGGCAGGAGCTGTGGTTATATGTGAATCTGGCTGTCAGAGGCCAAGGTTTTCTGGTTTAGTGGTTCCCACCTCTGCAACTGAAAGACTGGGGAACTTTAAAAATATTCTTATGACTGGGACCTAAGCCTGTATTAAATTAGCACCTGTGGGAGAGGAGACCAGATATGGAATATTAAAAGCTTCCTCAGGTGATTTAGACATGTTTGGCTTAAGAAATTCTGGGCAGGCTATTTGGGATGGAGAGAGCATCTCTGTCTACTGCAGAAAGAAATCAAATGTAATATGAGCTGTTCTTAGAATTCTACCACCCTACAGATCATCCTTGCTCATCATCTCTCATAGTCTACTTTCTCTCTCCCTTGTCCTTCCTCCGTATTGGGTAGTCACATCTTACAAGTCAGCTCAGGATGCAAAACATGAATTGTTGAAAAGTGCACGAGGAAGGCACCATGTGGGTTAAAGACTAATGTACCCTCTCTTGATACACCCAGCATAATCAGTTCCTTTTCTGGACCCTATGCAAAAACAACAACAAAAATTACTAAATATTGAAATAGCACTCAGTCTGGTAAGATACTCAAGCCCTAGGAAGCCCCAATGAAACTGGCATAGGGAACGGCAGAATCCTATTTCTCATCTCATTCGATTCTAAGGTCGACTCAGTGGAGTGTAGGCAGTCTTGAGGACCTCTGCAATTGTGAATTTCTCTTGATGCCCTTTTTTTAGGCACATATAGTCAAATTCAAGAAAATTGAAGTTAAATGCGTTCCCTTATTGAATAATCAAAAACTGAAACTTTTTTTCATATATAGGATTCAGCAGGACTCTTTCTCTCTGCCCTCTAGCATTCCCATGGTTCGGCATGGATATTGGTGGAACTCTGGTTAAGTTGGTCTACTTTGAACCAAAGGATATTACAGCCGAAGAGGAACAAGAGGAAGTGGAGAACCTGAAGAGCATCCGGAAGTATTTGACTTCTAATACAGCTTATGGGAAAACCGGGATACGAGACGTCCACCTGGAACTGAAAAACCTGACCATGTGTGGGCGCAAAGGGAACCTGCACTTCATCCGCTTCCCCAGCTGTGCCATGCACAGGTTCATTCAGATGGGCAGCGAGAAGAACTTCTCCAGCCTCCACACCACCCTCTGTGCCACAGGAGGCGGGGCCTTCAAATTTGAAGAGGACTTCAGAATGGTAGGTCATGCTTGTTCTTGTTAAAATAACCAAGCTTGTCACATGTCCAGTCATGACATCTTGTGCCTAAAAACTAGACTGCTAACCTTGGGACCTGGGCAGATTCACTTTATCTCTGTGCCTTAGTTTCTTTACCTCATGGAGTTGTTACAAGATGGATTAAATGAGATAATTTGTACCTGACAGGAAGTGCTTAATATGTGTTAGGCATCGTCATTTTTTCTGTTACGATTACTGCTATGTGATAATGCTAAGGGGATAGAAATTCCCTTCTGAAATACATATTTCACTTAGAATTTTCCACAGACTCTTACTACATAATCATGAGTCCAATGTTGTAGATGTATAAACTGAGGCTCACAGGAAGGCTTTCTATAAGTCTTACTAAGATTATTATTTTTTTCTACCCATTTGTTCTTATAAGTGCCTTTTTTTGTTGTTATATGAATGTTATTCAAATAAAAGTGAAATCTTTATATTTTTATATTATTTATAGAATTATATAATTATGTTTATATTGTATAAGCATTGTATAATATATAAATATTACTATATTAATATTATTTATAGGTTAATTCCTTCATTAATGAATACCATTTAAGGTTATGGTTTTGCATTATAGGAATGATGCTATATCCTGACAGGCAGTACATACCACCTCTGCACCTGCCATTTAAATTTGACAAAAGTGGCTAAAAGTAAGCTATGGACAAGAAAAATGGAGTCCGAAGTTTTTCTTTATGTAGTAATTTCTTAATATCTACACATTCCAATTTCCCCATCTTATTGAGTCAAGACAATAATCTCTGTATTGTCTAGCCTCATCTCACAGAGTAAAATGAGCATAAAGTTCCATAGTAGATGTAGGAGATATATTGGAAAATAAAGGGAACTAGACAAACAAAATGGATTGAACAAAAAGAAAGGGCTAGACAATTTTAGGGTTAATCTTACCACAATTGAAAAATCAGGGGCTGAATTTGTAACTCAGTGGTAGAGCACTTGTCTAGCATGTGTGAGGCACTGGGTTCAATTCTCAGCACCACATAAAAATAAATAAATAAATAAAAGTCCATTGACAACTAAAAAAAATTTAAAAAAAGAAAAATCAGTGAGGTAGTTGTAAAATGCATTTTCTCAAAGCATGTAGTGCAAACCACCCTGTTTTGTCATGGAGCTAATGTAATTTACGCTTGCTGTAATGTCTGTCATTAATGAATAATGGATCATGGAAACATTATTCCTAGTATTTAATAAGACTAGAAATGCAAATTTTATTTATGTCTTCGAAAGTAACACCATTTACCTCTTTAATTGTACCAAAGGAGCTGGCAACAGAGTCCTAGAGCAATGTCCTAAGCAAAACTGCTTGTATGGAGATTTGGGCTTTTTTCATCTGTGTCCCCTTTTCCCATCCAGCAGTAAAGTTCAATACCACTGCTTACTTAAATGACCTATGAAATCTTTCCCACTAAAGGGACTCAGTGACTAACAGTTTGAAAACTTAAAAGGTTAAGGTCCATTGACATGAGAACTAAATTTGAGTCCATAATGAAAAACACATTGAACCTAAATGCTAGTCCTGTTTCTGCATTTTATCAGCTGGGTGACTCTGGGTGAGACATGTTCTCCCTGTGGGTCTCCGTTTCATCATCTGTAAAAAGGCAGTAAGGTGAAGAGGGGAGGAGGAGTTTCTAGTATGTCAGAACTAGAAGGGACCTCTAGAGAAGAAGTAGTATTGCATTCTTGTTAAGTGACCTGGAGATGAGGGAGACTATGTGGATGAAGAAACTAAAACTTAATGGGCATTTAAGAGGCTCTAGTAGAGTCGTGCTCTTCTAGGTGACATCTGGGGCTTTGGCTCCATTCCGATTCAGAAGTGGGTGGAAATGCTATGAGCTCCCAGGTCCCTCAAGGACACACCATCTTCCCTCTCCACTAGAGAGCCTGACATGAACTTACACAACCTCTATCAACACCTCCCTCCCTCCTTAGGGGTAATGTACGTCCTGGGAGAAAGTTACTCAATACATACTGGTCATGAGCAAGTGTGTTTCTCAAGGTTCTGAGCTGAGAAAGGTCAGATCCTCTTTCAGGCAGGCTTTTGGAGCCTAACGAATAGACTGGAGTAGGGAGCAAATCTGGAGTATTTGCTAATAAATAACCTGGCCAGGCTGAGATTCCATCTATAAAAGAAAATTCCATGGGCTGCCTTCTGTTTCTATGCTCAGTCTCGGCCCAATGAAGACAGAATTGAAAGACAGAGTTCTTCCTGTAGCCTGTTTGACTGTACACTAAGTGATGTGCCCAGATTTGTCCAGAGTTTATGAGGACAAATTGATTTTACCATCCTTTTTCCTAAGCATTCATTCACTTATTCTACAAAAAATTTATCATGCTCCTTCTGTGTGCCAAGTCCTATTGTGAGAAAAACAAAGCTCCTTCCATCCCCTCTTGAACTTATATTCTGGTAGAGTAGAGGCAATAATTAAACAGGTGAATATAGAATATATCAAATAGTAATAAGTGCTATGAAGGGAGAAATAAGGCAGAAGGATATGGAGTCCTGGGAAGGTCTCTGTGTGAAGAGGTAACAGAAATCTGAAGAAGTAATATAGCAAGTGATGCAAATAGATATCTGGGGAAGAACATTTTGGGCAGATGGAGAAGCGAGTGCTAAGGTACTCAGTTGTCAAATTCACCCTCTTCTTTCCTGGATGGAAAATTAAAGATGCTTATTTTTAAATTATTTTCTTGAAGTGCCAGCGATGGAAACCAGACCCTCTGGCATGCTAGGCAAATGCTCTACCACTGAGCCATATCTCTAGTGTGAACATTTCGCTCAGTTGAACAGGATCAGTATATACTTCTGTATATATTAAACAATTTGACAAATAATAAGGTAGTGCATATACATACCTGTAAAGCCCTGTTATTGTATAAAATCATTGTTTGGGGTATAATAAAATTTTGCAAATAGGAGTTTTAAAAATCCATCTGAGTAGTTAGGGCTAAAAGATGTTTAGCAAAGCTGGGGCTGTAGAATGTTTATCTAGAATGCACAGAGGCTCTGGGTTCAATCCCTAATACCCTAGTTCAGCAGACTAATGGTTCAGGAATTGTCAGATGTGATGACTATTCTTGTGTGTGTGTGTGTGTGTGTGTGTGTGTATTAAGTATACTTAAATCCTTAGGTAGAATGATTTTTCTTCATAAAATTTAAATGTATAAAAATAGAATCCTGTGTTGAATATTTTAAATTGGACAAAGCTGCATTTGATTCTTCCTTTTCTTTCCTTTATTCCCTTCCTTTTTTAATATTTAAAAAGTTTCCTTCTTTTTTTAACATTTTAAGATCACTGTCAAGCAAATTCTAACTGGCTAAAATTAGTTTTCAAAAGTAATTGTTTATCAAAATGAAACACAATAGAAAAACTTAATCTAACTTCAAATGGTCTAAAACATTTGATAATCCAATGAGGAATCCCACTATTTAAAAAAAAAAGACCCTCCAGGTAGAGAATCCTGCATGGCTATAGGCTTCAGTTAATTTTGTGTTTATTCCTACTATCTCTCTCTGTAGGTTTTGTTGTTTGTTTTTTTTTTTTTTTTTTTTTTTCTATATGTTGATAGACCTTTTTTTTTTTTTTTTTCATTTATTTATATGTGGTGCTGAGAATCAAACCCAGTGCCTCACACGTGCTAGGCAAGCGCTCTACCACTGAGCCACAATCCCAGCCCCTCTAGGTTTTGTTTTAAAGAGCTCAGAAGACTATTTTATTTACCAATTCTAATATTTTTATCTACCACCATACTTCCTAATTTCAACAAGAGTATTCTCAAGAATTAAATTAAATTAGGATACAGTGGGGTGCATCTGTAATCCCAGCAACTCAGGAGGCTGAGGGCAGGAGGATTCTGTTCAAGGCCAGCCTCAGCAATTTAGCAAGACCCTGTCTCAAAATAAAGTCAAAAGGGCCGTGGATGTGGTCAGTGGTATGGTGCTTGCCTTGCATTTGGGAGACTCTGGGTTCAACCCCCAGTAACACACACACACACACACACACACACACACACACACACACAGTATTCCTAATAACAGAAAATATTTGTAGAAAAAAGTCATCCTTTTTGCCCATTTTACTCTTTATTACAATAGATAATTGTGAGTTTAGTTCAGTCCATGGCTAACATTAATGAGAAGTTGGAAAAGACACTTTTAGTTATATACTTAAACAAAATAAGAACTATCCTTTTAATAAATAGGATATAACAATAATTTTATTTAGTTGATGTAAATTTAAAATAGAGGAAAGAATTTTCTTATTCTCTCATTACATGTTTTTTAATTTTTAAAATATTTAATTTTCTTCTTTTTTTCTTTTTTCTTTTTTCTCTTTTTAGTACTGGGGACTTTACCACCCATCTACATCCCCAACCCATTTTATTTTTAATTTTGAGACAGTTACTAAGTTACTGAGGCTGGCCTGAACTCGTGATCTTCCTGCCGCCTGCCTCCTGCCTCAGCTTCCCAGTCCCTGGGATTACAAGCAAGCGCTGCCATACCCAGCACATGTCTTTCAATTTTAAAAACATCCTTATGCTGGAAACTCTAAGGAATAAGTTTTAAAAAATAATGGTAGAAAAATCATCAGGAGAAGGTAGTAATCATGGATATGTGGAATCTTAAGTGGACCATTCAAGCACACTTATAGCTTGGTTCCCATTACTAATCCAGGGACTGATTTGTGTTACTGCAAGAGCATAAGGTTTGGTAGACATTTGCCATTGCCTCCTGGCTTGACACTTGACACTCACAGATGCCCCTTTCATGCTTGCGGTGGGGAGGTGGGGAGGAAAAGCCATCTTTGAGGTTTTGTTATATTTCTTCCTCACTAAACTGCTTTGAAATTCGCCTCTCTCTTAGGTCTCCTTTGATTGTTCTTTATGAAAAGAAAAGAACCCTAAGTGTAATTTGTAATTCAGAATCAACTATTTTATTTATGTGCAGATTGTTCTTGCTTTAGTAAGATAACCTTTTCTGCCACTTCCAATTTGATTTATGGAGCCAGTGTCAGCCAGAACACCTTGGGAAGTATAATGTATTATACAGATTGGTATTTTACTCATTTCTGAAGCACAATTTGGCCCTCAGTTCCCTACCACAGATAAATGATATAACCGATTTGGGTAGATCCAAACTCTTCCCAGGGAGTAGTTATGAAACCTCTTTTGATAGTGTTTATTTATTTGTGTATTTAACTATTTAGTTATTTTTGACATATGGAGCTGAAGTATATAAGTAGTTCCTCTATAAAATATATCCTCAACAAGCCTGTGTTAGCATCAGTGTTTTTTCTAATACCAGCATATAGGGAATTCTTGAATGTTCTCCAAAAAAGTCTTCAGATTGGAAATGGTGCTTCCAAGAGCATTTCACCTTGAGATAAGAGCTGAGTTATTTTACTTCTCATATGTATAGTAATTACAATTCATATGTGTAGTATTTTATAGTTTCCAAAGCAGCTTCAAACAACCATCTCATTTGATTCTTAAAAACATCCCTGTGGATTAACTAGAACAGATGCTGTCAGGGAGAGAATGAAATTTGGTCAAATACCTGTACTGGGATTGGTAAAGAACTCAGTTTCAGCTCTTTATCCAAATGTCCGAGGTACTCCAAGTGCTCCTCCTCCTATCTCACTGGATCTCAAGTTGTGGTCCCAGCACCAACAGCATCAGTAGCACCTAGATATTGCTAGAAATGCAATTAGAAATTCTAGGGGATTGGCTCAGCAACCTGTTTTAACAAATCCTTCAGTAATTTGCTGCACTTGAAGTTTAAAGGCCTTCTGTAACCATACTTGCTTTAGTGACTGGTACCACGCGAAACAATGTTAGTTTTTCTTAATTATAGTTTGAAGGTGTTTTGTACCTTGCCTCTTCTACTGGTTAGCTTTGGGATCCCAAATAGGTCACATAACCTGCTGGCCCCAGTGATTATATTTTATTTCCAAAATAGGTCATAAGAGTATCTTCCTTGCCTAAAGTTCTACAAATGGTGTCTACATAGCTCCTTACATAGAATTTGAGTCTTAGGGCAAGCCTAGGTTTGCTGTTTTTAAGTTTGTGGATTGTGGTTTAAATTTAACTTAGTAATTTGGGAATTCACAGAACTCTCCAAAAGTGCTAACAGTTATAGGTGGCGAGGATCTGGAGCCTCCTCCGACTGGCCTGTTTAGTGACATCAGGTTAAAAGCTCGAAATTGGCCATGGAGAGGGTGATTATAACACAGAATTTAGTAATTGCTACAAACCAGGACTTCTGTTCCCAGAGAGCTGGTTGTTAATATAAATCAGCACATCTTGGTTACAAGGTTATGTTCAAATTAGCAGAAGCTTTACCTGCATGTTTGCTGGATCTGATATTTCAGATTTATCATCAGTTAAGGCCCATTATAAAGATCAACATTAGAATATATATAGTTATGACTTCATAACATCATTTTGTTCAATAGCAAACCATTTAAATAAGTTTACTTTATGATGTTTGCTCAGTAATGAAATCATCTAATGAGGTATTTCAGAATGCATGCTCCTCATTAAGCTATGCATGACTTGTATTAGTAAGCTTTTCGTTACTATTATAAAATACCTAAGACAACCTAACTTTATAAAGAAAAGAGATTTCTTTAGATTCAGTTGTGGAGGCTGAAAGTCAAATAGCAAGACACAAGGCTCTAGAGGCCACCACTTGGTGGAAGTAAGGGGTCATATTTTGAAACAGGAGAGACTCAAGGGTCAGGTTCTCATGAGAACTCACCCCAGGAGACTAAGTATCCCCTTCTTAGGATAGCACCCTAAGACCTCCCACTAGGCCCCAGCTCTTAAAGGGTTCATCAACTCCCACATCTCCACACTGGGAGCCACACTCCCAACACACAGAACTCTGGGGAACAAACATCCAAACCATAACAACCATATATAAAATTGATGATATGGACTAACAGCCGTGTGTTTTGTTGGCCTGCAGTAGGTAAACTAAAATTATCAAATTAACCACCAACATTTAAAAATTAAAAAGATTTCACATAAAATCTGAATTTATGGCTCTTGAAAAAATACAGTTGTCTGGCAGCATTGGGGCCCTTTACCACTTAGCGGCAATGGGCTGTAAGTGAATTGTAAATACATACAGACTGTTTCGTTGACACAGTCCCGTTGTTGAGTCACTTTCATGTAGACCAGGGCTTTTCTCTTTTCTTTCTTTTTTTTTTTTTTTTTGGTACTAGGGACTGAACCCAGGGTTGCTTAGCCACTGAGCCACATCCCCAGCACTTGTTTTAAGACAGGGTCTCACTAAGTTGCTTAGGGCCACACTAAACTGCTGAGGCTGGCTTTGAACTTGCAGTCTTCCTGCCTCAGCCTCCTGAGTTGCTGGGATTACAGGAGTATGCTACCACACCCAGTTTCTTTCTGTTTTCTTACTGCCACCTTTAGGCATATGAGCTTCCTGATATAAAGAAAACTTTGCCTAGAAAGAGTGTTTCTCCTTAGATGAAATCTTAAGAGCCTGTTTTAAGCCTTCCACAAAATGAACTCAGGTTTACCAGCAAACTGCAAAATCTGAGGATTAATTCCCAACTTGTTTTGAATTTCAGATGGCCTGTTTGAAAATCTGAGTAGCAATTTGACTCATTACCTGAAACTGGGAGCCCATATTTTTTCCTATAGTTCTCCAAGAAAGTGACAAACATCTTTGTTTCCTATTTGTCTGGGGCTGCATGACCTCAGGCTCCAAAAATATCCATCCCTCAGTAAAATGTGTAGAAGAGATGTTTGTTTGCTACTAGCACTTTATTTGAAAATCATTTTGAGGGGAAAGGTGAGATAATAAAATTCCTTTCAGATTGAAGTTGTACGTGCTCAGTTTATTTGTCTTGACAAGTTCCCCCAACCCCCCACCCCCGATATAGTTTCAGACTGTCCAGCTGGATGGACTGTGTCTTTGTCCATGTTTATGATATTGGTTCTGGACTTGGCTGTCAATATTGTGGATGAACCTCTGATTAATTTTTAAGCAGGTTAACCTATGGTCCCTAGACTGGCTGATGAAATAGCTACTTTCCAGCTTGGGGTGATCCATGAGGTGATAACTTTCCCTGTTCCATTTAATAAATGTTTATTAAGTATGATTAGGGGCAGGCCTTTCAGCCAAGTGTTGAGGAACCTGAAAACCAGCCATATTGTGACCAGTGCTCTGTAAACACAATGGACGGCTGTGGAATCAGGCAAAACAGAGGAGATACTATTTACCCTGCTGTGTCCCCCTATACTCTTCCAGGTCTCCAAATACTTCTATACTAATAGCAATGCCCTCTTAAAATGTATGTCATTATACGCATCTCATTCAAGAGTTTCAGCTGATAAAAAAATGAAACGTTTGGAACCATTTATGAGCTATATTACTTCATCACTAATGATCATTTAGAATGTTTATTTCCAAGTATGAAGGATACTTTCAGGGGCTGCGGGGTAGCTCACTGTTTGCCTGTCATACACAAGGCCCTGGGTTTAACTCTAGCACTGCAAAAAAAAAAAAAAAAATAGAATACTTCTACCACCTTGCTGGTAACCTATTCTAATTCTTTGCAGGTATAGATTTAGCCAATTTTTGTTAAATAGGAGCCTTAGATAAGTAACACTAAGTGAAAAGTGTTCTTGTTAACTTTTATAATGAAGATGATGTCTCTTTTGACAAAATATCAAAGTCTAGTTCTTGTATAGGTTGTTTCCAGACCCCAGAAACAGTATCCATTATGGCAGTGAAGATAACAGAACAGGGAGTCACTGGTAGCTATTTTCTAGTTGTGTCACTTAGGCACCATGAACCTTAACCACATAATAAGGTTAATAATATCTACTTATAGGGTTTTTGTGAGAATTGACCCATACCTTCTTTCGTTGGTTGGGTTTTATGTTGGTGATTATTAGTCATTAATTTTTGTTTTTTTTCTGGTCCATGGAAAATGATTATCAACCCAAACCTTTGGGCCAATGGTATATTCTTGAGGATAATGAATTAAACTTTTGAGGATGCATAGTGGCCACTAACTTCCAATGCTAGCCCACAGCCAGCTGGTTGTCCTTAGATTTTCCCCCCGTACCTAAGAGAGTACATTTTTATGTCATATAAACATTTTTATGTCATATAAACATTAAAGGACACTCTGGCTACCCCAGCTGATAAGCCCTTTGTATATGCCAACTCCTGGGTAAGCACATCACATATATTATTATCATATAATCTTTACAGCAACACTTTGTAGTAGGCATTATTATCCTCATCTTACAGGTGAGGAAACTGAAGTTTGAGAAGTCACATAACTCACCTTACATCCTTTAGTCAAGTCAGTTTTAGAGCTAGAATTCAAAGTACGATCTGTTTAACTTCAGAGCCCAGGTCTGGGAAAAGGGTAGCTGAGCTTTGTGAGCTCAGGAGATTCTCACCAGTTCCCAGGCCTTTGGGATCCATGCCCTGACAAGGAAGTGTAGGAGTGTAGGATTCTCATGATTTTCTGAATGTTCTCACTTGATGGCATGCTGAATTTTCCACAGTCTCTGTCAACAAGTGATCACAAACTTAGTGACTTAAAATGTCAGATATATTTTTGCTCATAGGATTTTTTTGTTTTTGTTTTCTTGGTGGTACTGGGAATTGAACCCAGAGACTCTCTACCACTGAGGCACCTGTCTGTTTTATTTTGAGACAGGATCTTGCTAAGTTGCCAAGGCTGGCGTCAAACTTGGGATCCTCCTGCCTCAGCCTCTTGAGTTGCTGGGATTACAGGAGCATGCCCCTGAAGCACAGCTTGCTCATAGTTCTTGAGGCTGCACTTCCATCAGAGGCTCTTGGGAGGATTCCATTCCTTGCCTCTTCCAGTGTCTGGTAGCAACTCTCAAATCCCTGTCTTCTTCCTCTCATGGGCTCATCCTGTGTGTCTTTCATGTTTTTCCTTTGTGTCCTTTATAAGGACTCTTGTCATTGGCCCACCCAGATGATTTAGGATGATTGCTTCAAGCTCCTTAACTTAATCACATCTGCAAAGACCCATTTTTCAAACCACATTCACAAGGTCATAGACAGGGACCACCATTCACCCCACTATACATGCTTTTCCAGGCAAAGCGCCTGTCCTTTAGCACAGCTGCTTTTCCAGGGGACTGATTGAATATCAACAAGATTTCACAACTTGGTATTTCAAGAATGTTTCCCTACTTTTAAAGTGAATGACCCAATCTTAAATCTAGCTAAAGCTTCTGGGGTTTCTTGCAAGGTGGTTCATGGCATCTTACAAGGTTTTTTCTCTTTCAGATTGCTGACCTGCAGCTCCATAAACTGGATGAACTGGACTGTCTGATTCAGGGCCTGCTTTACGTCGACTCCGTGGGCTTCAATGGCAAGCCAGAATGTTACTATTTTGAAAACCCCACAAATCCTGAATTGTGTCAAAAAAAGCCATACTGCCTTGATAACCCATACCCTATGTTGCTGGTTAACATGGGCTCAGGTGTCAGCATTCTAGCAGTGTACTCCAAGGACAACTATAAAAGAGTTACAGGGACCAGGTAAACATGTTTTCCATTAGGAGAACCTCTCTGTGCTTAAACCCAGGCCTCTTCCTCAATGAACAGTGTATAATAAACGTTATTTGTATTGAATCCATTTTTAAAAGAAATGTCTTGGCCTTCTTGGTCAACCAAAAAGAATTTATCAAGCGACATGTTAAGGGAGTGAAAGGGTGATTTTTATAAAGGTTAATAAAACCCAGTCTTTGTCTTGCTGGAAATTATGGTCAGATTGAGGGGAGAGGATTGTGTGCAGCAGAAGATTGCCAACAAGGTGGTATGTGTTAAATGCCAAAAGAATGGTAAGGTCAACAGCCCAACAGAAGCCAGATAGAAGGGTGCTTGTTATGGTCATAGAAGGCCTCAGAGAAATCTTCTATTGGACTCATTGGTGCCTAGCACAGGGAAAATAATACACCATTTCAACCAGCAAACAAAACAATGTTTACAAAGAATTTGTCTCCCCTCTTCAGGTAAATATGCTGACTGAAAGCTAGAATCATCTGCATAGCCCACAGAGAATTTTGGAATGCAGTAGACAGGAAAATAGCCCTATAACCACAGTTGGTCAGAGCGCCTTGATTTTTAGTACACCTCCCACCCCAAGGCCCCATGTAAGGGCAAATGAGCTCTGATGATGATTCAACATAGGAAATGGATCTCCTGTCAAATATTTTTAAGAACCTCCAATGTAAACAAAATTAAACAAGTTTTCCTTACTGATCTGGTAAGAAGAATTCTTCCAACTTATTGTACAGCAGAGCTCATTTTAAAGGAACAATTTAAGGAATTAGTGCCTTGTAGAATATGCTTCAGGACATGGTGTTGAAACCATGGTTTTTGACAGATGAAGCTATATTCTCTTGGTCTTGGTATCCTCATTTCATTTCTACCATGAAAGCTATTGCTACTTAGGCTATTTCTGCAGGCTTTTCCAGCACTGGAATTCAGCAGTACTGCTCACCCATTAGGAGAAGAGCTCTGCTTTTCCAGTGTATTTTCATGAATTGTGATGGATCTGTATAAATCAGTGGTTTCCCCAATGAAGAGGGGAAGATTTAGCTTCTTCCAGGAGGTGTTAGACAATATCTGGAGACATGTTTTGAATGTCCTCACTGGAGGTGGAAAGTTACTGGCATCTAGTAGGATTGAGGTTGGGGTATGCTAAATCCTACATCGCATCGGGCAGTTCCCCTAACAACAAAAAATGTCAACAAGCCTCAAATGTCAATAGTGCTGCTTCTGAGGAACCCTGCAGTCCCACCCTGCCAATTGAAGCCTTCATGGGTCCAGAGCTTAGACACTGTTGTGTCACTCAATTGCTACTAGGTGTACATTTTTTCATTGAGATTCCAGAAGCTTGCTTGCTCACACAAGAATCAAAACTGACCCTATGGCCTTAGTAGTACTGTCATGAGTGTCAAAGACATGGATGTTTCAGCTGAGTTAGTTTTACCTTAGAGAGTAATCTGATAAAGGTATAATTTTTAAGAGACTACAGACTTCCTCCTATAAGGAGTAATTGAATCAGTACAGCTAGTCCAAGGAACAAGCTAAATATTTTCCACAATTACAGATACTTACAGTTTAGTTGATGAATACATAGCAGTTTGCGAATTATATAGCAGGTGCATTCTTAAATGTGGAGACTCCAGGGTTCTGAGTCATCCTGAATAGCTGCTCAGGAGCTAATTGTGGTTGATTTCTCTCACATGTATAACAATGCCTATAAATTCTAGTTACTGGTAAATTCCTATTAAAGACCAGTGTTATGCAAATACCAACATAACGATGTCTGGATCTTCAAGCTGCCCTGTAAGCTCTCTCTTCAATCAGCATTTTGGAAGTGTACTACAGGAACCTGCAAATTAATAGGGAAACTTTCAGGGGCTGCCAAGTGTAGTGGAGGGAAATGGAACCTCGTGTTTGTGGGGCTTCTGATCCCTGTCCAGTCAGAGTTGTTCTGCCAAGGGTTTCTTTGATCCAAGTCACAAAACCCCAACCTAAACTATTAGAGTTAGCAGTGAATATCAGCTTGTGGAACATACTTTTGGGAATTGCTGATCTAAACAAATGGTTTAAGCTTTAAAATTTAATACTCCTTTTATGAACTGATAGCTGTAACTTTAGGTTTTTGTTATTGTATTATCCCCTACTTTCCCATAAAGCATTTTTAAGAGACCATGCCATTTATTTTGGGATATCAGTTTTCTTTTAAACATGGTTATGTATGGTTATGTATAATTTTCCCAGTTTGAGTAGCAGTATTTTTTTATAGTGACACAATTCCGAGTTTAGTGTGAAAGTCAGTGGAAAAAAATAGTACTTTACAGCGTGTAACCTGTTAAAAGAGGAATGTTAAAAAACTGGCAAAAGTAGCAGTACATTTCATCCAATCATTTGGGAATCTGTTTTAAGGGTAATGCACACTAATACCTATTAAAGACCAGCATCCTGAAATTATCAACAAATTGGTTACTGAAATGAGCAACTGAAGATTTCTTCTTCTCCCAAAGATCTTTCACTGTTTCATGAGTAATGATAATATTCAGTGGCTTTTTCTAGCAACATATTTTTGTCTCTGATATACTGAGGGTTTTACTGTGTATCTGCCAGAACAAACAGGTATATCTGACTGTGAGTGAGGAAATCACTCAATTAAATAATGGTTAGCAGGTTGAGGGATATTAATAAAGTGCTAGGAGATTCTTGGCTCTTCTGTGACCATGCATTCTTCTCTCCTATCTGCAGTGTACCAACTGTGCCCATGCATGCTTGCTTTCCCCATTCAGCTTTTTATCTGGAGTCACCTGCCATTTTCCAGTTGTATTTGCCCCTTTTCACTTTTACCAACACATCCGTTGATGAGTTACCTTCTTTCTAAGTCAGCCAATGTCTTCAGTTGCCTACATTTGGAGGAGGTTATTCAATGCCTTAATTAAGATGAATCCCTAATATTTGGAGAAAGGTTCTTAGGAACAAAAGGTAGTGAGAGCGGCTGGGGTTGTACCATAGTAGTAGAGTGCTTGCCTAGCATGTATGAGGCCCTGAGTTCGATTCTCAGCACCACATATTAAAAAAAAAATGAATAAAATGAAGGTCCAATGACAACTAAAAAAAAAAAAGTATGTATATTTTTAAAAAGGTAGTGAGAATGTAGAAATGTGAGCAAAGAATTCTTTTAAAAAACATACAGGGAGAAAACAAAACAAGTCCAGATGACTCACAAACCAAAGAGTATTACATTAAAATACACTAGTGGCCAGATGTAGTGGCACACACCTGTAATCCCAGTGACTCAAAGGCTGAGGCAGGAGGATCACAAGTTCAAAGCCAGCCTCAGCAACTTAGTGAGACCCTGTCTCAATATAAAAAATAAAAAGGACTAGGGTGTAGCTTAGTGGTAGAACTCTCGCCTGGTATGCCTGAGGCCCTGGGTTCGCTGCACAGCACCACAAAATAAAAGCAAATAATAATACCCACAATAACTTTGTAGGGTAGGCTGAAACCAACTGTGTAGCATGACACACCATGTTAAATGCATGTGAAGACAAACTCTTAGAGGAAATCCAAAATTCCTACTGTGACTGAAATATTGATGCAACAGTGTACATAGAACTCTTTGTTTCCTCATGGTATTGCCCCTACTGTTTGGGTAGCTAGCTACTACTAGTGGTGCTTAGCTATATCATTCTCTATGAAAAAGAACCCATAATTTCATCAAAGATGCATTTTTTTTAAAAGAATCATAGTTTAAGAATATTATATAGTTTTGCTTTGGATGCAATTTAAAGAACTATGTGCCTATTTACAATCTTGTATCTCCTTGTTAGCAGTTATTGACATTGAATATCATTTCCACTGAATTTTCTTTTTTCAAATTTAAGGTTAAAATAACCTTAATTCCAGCTGACCCTCTTGGCGCATGCCTATAATCCCAACAACTTGGGGGATTGAGGGAGGAGGGTCTCAGTTTGAGACCAGGCTCCATAACTTACAAAATCCTGTCTCACAATATCAAATAGAAAGGACTGGAGATATAACTCATAGATAGAGCACCCCTGGGATCAGTCACCAGTGCCAAAAATAAATAAATAAATAAAACCTTAATTCCAACTTAATTTTTTTCCTTAGAATTAAAAGCAAGTGCAAACATACAAATTGGGTTCCCAGAGCTAGTGGCTTTTGGGGGCTTCTGAATCAATTGATAGGAGCAGCTCTCTCATGTTTATTTTTTCACATGGTAAATGAAGAGTAAAACCTATGTACAACTGTTTAGGAACCAGCTCCTTTTCCTCGGAGTTCCCTGATAGTAGCTTTAACCTGAACCTGCTTTTCTTTCCAGCAGGTAACTTTGATATGAATGCACATTCGAGTTTGTCCTCACCTACTATAATTTGTTTCTGATTTTGTCTAAAAACTCAAACTTAGAGGAGTGTTTCCCTAAATGATTGAAAAAATTTTAAAACGTAATTGAAACATTGGAATGATTTTGCAACCTTTGTGACTAGTTTTTAGTCTTGGGTGGTAAGTAAAATATCAATAATCAAATATCCAAAGCCTACCAGGGAAAACAACTTTAATATCGGATTGATCTATGGATCTAAGATGGTAGAAAGAGATTATTTTCTGCTAGGAAAGCAAGGTCATTTGAAAGATAACCTTTGGACTGGTGGCTCCTGACTGAGTCCTGGGTCAGTTTTGTCGCTTGAGGGTTTAGCTCCATAGTTAGTTGGGAATTATATATACTTCTTTTTCTAAATATTTGTATTCAGCTGCTCATGGTTTTAAAATATCAGTTGTTTCTCTTATTTGTTGCTTTCAGACCACCCAATTAGAAGAGGTCATGATTTGGTCCCATTTCATAGGTGGGAAGATGGAAGAGTTAGGTTAGTGGCTGGTTGAAGGTCTCACAACGGAAATCAGTGAGAGTCTTTCTCTAGATTTGTTCTCAAATTTAGGGGCAAGTTTTCCCTTATTTTTAATTTCAGCCTCTGCCCTCTTTTCTTACCCAATCTACCCCAGAGTTCTTTTGCACTCTAGCACTTTAATTCAAGTGCCCCTTTGCTTTTCTTCTGTTTTTCTTAACCCATATTAATAGTCTTGATGTAGTTGGGGACTCGGATGGGCATAACTTAAAGTAAAATTTAAAAATAAACCTTATTGTTCCTTCAGTCTTGGAGGTGGAACATTCCTAGGCCTATGTTGCTTGCTGACTGGTTGTGAGACCTTTGAAGAAGCTCTGGAAATGGCAGCTAAAGGCGACAGCACCAATGTTGATAAGCTGGTGAAGGACATTTACGGAGGAGACTATGAACGATTTGGCCTTCAAGGATCTGCTGTAGCATCAAGGTAGAGACTAAGTAGCTAGGAGCAGTAGTGACTATACATGAGGCAGCCTCTCCACCCTGGCCATTCATTTATTTTTTCAAATGTCAGCCCACCAGCCTGGTGCAAATATCTATCATATCAGATCTCAGACTTGATCTCCTGTCCTTAATGAAGCACTGAGATGTTTAGCCCTTGGTACTTGTGCTTAAAATAAGGCAACTTTGAAAGAAGGTTCTGGAAAACTGCAACAGTTATCCCTCTTCCATTCTTGTCCAGATATCTAGAAGCATTAAAAAATTTCCCCACATTATAACCATTCTACTTTGTCCCTATTAAGAAAGGGGCAACCAGCCATTCATACTGTAATCCTGTCTGCTTATAAACCATGGTAGTGAAATCAGGTAAATTGAGTTTGAACAGAGATTCATAGAGCCTTCCACATTGCCTTGGTGGAAGCCCAGGTCCTGCCTGAGGATGATTTTGAACGCTCTCACTAATATTTCCAACATAGCTTTGGCAACATGATGAGTAAAGAAAAGCGAGATTCCATCAGCAAGGAAGACCTCGCCCGGGCCACCTTGGTCACCATCACCAACAACATTGGCTCCATTGCTCGGATGTGTGCACTGAATGAGGTAAAAGCCTTAATCTGGGGAAACCCATGTGTTTTTTTTGTTTATCATAGGGTGATAACTGTTGACTCTTAAGAAACTTCATATCCTTGGGAAACCTGCTCTTCATTATATAGTTACTCCTTAGAGAACAGGAGGTGTGCTTGTGGGGGAGGGGGAAGAGTATGTGTTGTATTTTTAAGTAGACATGAGGTGACAGATGATAAACCATCCAACTGTGGAAACATGGTAAAATTGCAACCCAAGTCACAGCCTCTCTAAACATCATTCTTGCCCTGTGTTCACTGAAATGTGAGGAAAAGCTTTGAGCATCCTTGCAAATAATTGCAGATTAAGTGCTTCTACTTGCAATATCCGATATTCTCTTTGCTTTCAGCTTCTTTACAGTGTTGCCTTGTGGCATGGAGTTCAAGCAGCATTGTACAGGGCTATCAAAGCACAGAGAGCTTTCTACAGCAGAGGCTAGCCAGAGCTCCAGGCACAAGAAGGGGTGGAGCTGGTGACAGAGAAAGCTTTATTAACATGTCTTGAAACACTGCAAAATGGAACCCTTTTCTGAAATACAAGATTTGTATAGTAGAACAACTCTCTCTTTCACCGAGGTATGTCAGGAAGACATGAAAAAGAAGTTGGGGTGTGGGACAGGTAGTAGGAGAGATATTAAAAGAACAATAGTAAATCAGTAATGGAGTTTTCAAATATATAATTATATGACATACATATAGAAGAGGGCTCAAATTCTAAGTGTATAGCTCGATAACTTTCACACAGACACACACACACACCTGTGTAGTCACAACCCAGACTAAGAAATAGAATGGTACAGATACTTACAAACCCCTTCCTGGCACCTCCCAGTTGAATAGTGGAGGGTCAGGATATGGGGCATTCTTTGTAATGGGTGGGAGCTAACTTTACCTTTAAGCTTTGGGATTACAAAAGAGACACTTCTTTTATGACACTTGATAAAGTATTTTGCTGACTTGTGGGTCAGGTCATAACTTTTTGGAAGTCCTCAGTTTGAATGGGGATTAAGTGGGAGGCTGATAATTAGGTAAAAGTGTATTCCAGAGATATGCCCTTTTAAAGTCCACTTTGGTCATCAGATTCTTTGTAACAGGGATTATTTTTTTGGCATTAACCTTTAAAGGGTGTTTATCCAAGTAGCTAAACAAGCTCCACGACTAATATGTGTGTAGCTGTCTATACTCAAAGGCTCCCAAAGGTCAGATACACAGTTACATCCCTTGCCACATACAGCAATACCTGCCCTTTCCCCTACTTGCCACAGAGCTGCCTCTTCCTTGCACTTCTGGCTGGAGTGAGCCAGCAGGTCTTTTCACAGGTATCATAATCCCTTTGGGAGAGAATAATGGACTTTATTTTTCACTGGGTGAAAATGTAGTCATGTTGTATACTGGTTTGGGTAGGATGTTTCTGTTGGAGTTTAGTGAATGAAGGCACTCAACCATTACCCAGGGGCCAAGGCTCCGTTAGAGGTTATTCAATCAGTCCTGGCTCTCAAGGGACACACTAGCGACTGGCATTGTCCCATTGCCCTGTGAGCCCAGTAACCAAAGTCTTCAATTGTTGCGTTGCTCTCTGGATTCACTGATTTCAGAATCTTTGACTTCAGCCATGTTTACTAGGTCTGAAACATTTTTGTTGTGATGATCGGAATGCTATAAAACACTTTTCCATCACTTTAAATTTTCATATTTCTGTTTTTTAATAGATCATATAAGCACAAAATGCAGAGTTCTAATGACAGCAGAACAGACATACAGGGAAGCGAGTTACCATTTCCACCCTATCACTTGATGGGAACCTCACTAGATAGAGGCAGCCCCTTGTGTTAGTCTTTGTTTGTTTCTATGTGTATTGGTGACATTTGGATAAATATATCCTTCCAAAGATAGCAAACTACATAATATTCTTTTTTAAAATAACAGCTTTGCTCAGATATAATCACATACCATACAATTCACTCTGTACATACTATTCTACATATTGCTTCATTTATTACCTTTTTATTATGAAAATTGGTAATTATGCATAAAGGAAAGACAACAGTTCAAAGAACCTTTACTCTCCAGTTATCAAGACTTTGCCATAATGCTTTATCTATTTCTCTCTTTCTCCTTCTCCTCTCAGGTCCTTCTCTTTTTTTGCTAGAATATCAGAAAGCAAACTCTAGCCATTATTATCAGTCTTCATGTACTTCAGTGCACATCTCTCAAAGTACTGCCTCTTGCTTCTTTACATAACTCACTTGAGATTGTTCATATCAGTGTCTTTTCAACTTTCATTTTTAATGACCATATAGCACCCTAACATATTGATATGCAGTTATTGATTTGGTCACTTTTCTAATGATATTTGTTTTATTTCTAGTCTCTGAAAAGCCTGCACTGTATTTATGTATAGTATATACACATATATGTACACACACACAGGTTTGCATGCACGTTAGTATATCTGTCTGTTAAACTCCCAGAAGGGAAATTGCTGAGTCAAAGAATTTGTTTAGTATAATTGTGACATATTACAAAGTTCCCTCTAAAAAGTTGTTCTAATTTATATTCCCACCAAGCAGAGTATAAAAGTACAAGTTTCTTTACCCATTTCTATATTAGATTGTTGACTTTTTTCTTATTGATTCATAGGAACTCTTTATTTGATAAAAATACATTTTATGTGACATGTACTGAAAGTATTTTCTATTTATTGCTTTCCATTTGGATTTGCTTGTGGTGATGTTTTTCCTCTGAATAAGTGTTTAAAGTAAATATATAAATTTTTAATGGATTCTTAGTATTAAACCCTTTCTACTTCAATATTACTTTTAGAAAGAATTCTCTCATGTTTCCTTCTAATGTCTTTTTATTCTTTTTCTTTTTAAAAAACATTTCCAATTAAAAAAATTTAGATGTAGAAGGATGCAATATCTTTATTTTATTGATTGATTTTTATGTAGTGCTGAGGATCGAACCCAGTGCCTCACACATGCTAGGCAAATGCTCTACCACTGAGCCACAACCACAGCCCAAACATTGCAATTTTTCATCACCTGGCACATATTTGAAACATGGAATGCTCATTGGTTTGTTTTTGTTTTTGTTTTAAATACTGGGGATTGAACCCAGGGGTACTCCACCACTGAGCTACATTCCCAGCTCTTTTTATTTTTTATTTTGAGATAAGTTCTTGCTAAATTGTCTAGACTGGCCTTGAACTCGTGATCCTCCTGCCTTAGCCCTCCAAGTAGCAGAACTTACCCACGTACACCACCCCACCTGGTGTTCAGCAGCTTTTAATGCTACTTCTACTCCTTCTGGCTTCTACCAGGACTGGGCTTTGAGCAAGTCCTACACTGAGCTCTAATTTTAATCAAATTCCTCTTTAATCTGAGTTTCTTACTTTGAGTGTTCCTTGCCACTTCTTAGTCTGGCCAGTTTGTGACTACAATTCTCCTTCTAGTAAAAACTTACTAAAATTACCCTGACTCCTCCATTTGTAGAAAATTATCACTGGCTAATGGCTTCATGAATGTGCATTGTTAAAACTTGAGATAGTTAAAGGGTGATGCTCCCAGACCTTAATTACTACTGATAGACTGAGCAGACAATAAGGGCACCTTTAAAGACTCTCTTGCCTTTGATAAGTACCCATAGCGACTGGTTCTGTGCTGAGTGAGTGGTGAGCAGGCTCTGCATGGCAGACAGGTGGAGTTAAGGATTAAGCTTAAGAACAACCTGGGAAAGTGGGAAGGGCTGAGTACAGCTGGAACTGAAAGCTTGTGGGATTTGAAGCATGTCTGCATGGACAGGATAGGAGAGGAATATTCCTAAGTGTGTGTTTAGAATGCAAATCTACATCCATGGTCACAGAAATACAAATGGAGTTTTGGGTACCTTGTTTTAACCCATATGTTGACCAAACAGGCTGTTCCACTGCCACACCCTGAGGGCAGAGATGGAGTGTTGTTTCCTTTTTTATCCCCATTGTTCAGCCTAGAGCAAAGGGGGAAGTCCTTTGATGAATCCACCATGCCATAGCCATTTCTTTTGTGAGTTAGTTGTATTTGTATTTTATACTTGAAGTTTAGGGGATTAAAGAAATGCACAAGAAAATTTAGCTAAACTTGAACTCCAGTTACAATGTTATATATGTTTATATATATATATTGGGAGCTGAATTACATGTTAGACCTAACACAATCTGACATAACACCTACAAACAAGCCCGATACAGTTTCTGCTTTTTCCAGGGAAAATCTCCCTCCTGTCTTTGTGGAATGTACTGTGAGGTTTGCTCAGCTTCCTTTTGGATATACTGAAGTGGTTCTACTTAAAGAATTCACTGCAGGTTTCTGAACAATGACATACAGAACATCGGGGTCTTTGCTGAATAGTATTTTTCTGCCACAGTTCAATTGTTTTTCTTTAATTTTTTTTCCAGAATATTGACAGAGTTGTGTTTGTTGGGAATTTTCTCAGAATCAATATGGTCTCCATGAAGCTGCTAGCGTATGCTATGGATTTTTGGTCCAAAGGACAGCTGAAGGCTCTGTTTTTGGAACATGAGGTGGGTTGAGCTTCCACAGACTGACTTGTGTTACATGGAGTATAGGTTGACTGACATATGAGTGGGTCTCTTTGTTTTACAACTGGTCAAGAAGAAATGTTGCCAGTTTAAACTTTGTGTTTATGCAAAAGATAACAAAGAACTATAGAAAAATTTGGGGGACAGGGTATTGGGGATTGAACTCAGAGGTTCTTTACCACTGAGCTGCATTCCCAGTCTTTTTTATTTTTTACTTTGAGACAGGGTCTCCTTAAATCTTTGTGGGTCTTGCTAAATTGCTGAAGTTGGCCTCAAGCTTATGATCCTTTTGCCTCAGACTCCCAAATTGCTGGCGTTACAGAAATGTGCCTCGTTTTGGTTAATTAAAAAAAAAAAAAAACTAGAAAACTAAATTAATATAACCATTGTGGAAAACAATATGGATGGCTCAAAACATAGAACTGCCCTACAACTCAACCTCTGGGTATTTACCCAAAAAAGATTTGAAATCAGTATGTTGAAGAGATGTCTGCCTGCCCATGTTGATTGCAGCATTATTCACAATAACTAAGAAATGGAATCAGCCTAAGTGTTCATCATCCTGAGTGTTCAGCAACACATGAATGAGTAAAGAAAATATGGTATCTAATGGAATACTACTCAGCCTTAAAAATGAAAGAAATTCTGTCATTTGCAACAATATGAATAAAATTTGAGAACAAGATCCTAAGTGAAATAAATCAAGCACAGAAAGACAAATAGCACAAGTTCTCACTTAACATGTGGAATCTTTCTTTCCTTCTTTCTTTTTTTTTTTTTTTTGGTACCAGGTATTGAACCCAGGGGGGCTTAATCACTGAGCCACATCCCCAGCCCTTTTTCATATTTTATTTAGAGACAATGTCTCACTGGGTCCCTAAGGGATTCCTGAAGTTGCTGAGTCTGGCCTTGAACATGTGATGTTCCTGCCTTAGCCTCCCGAGTGTTTGGGAGTACAGGCAAGCGCCACTGCTCCCAGCACATGCGGAATCTTAAGGAACTGAACTCACAAAAGCAGGCTGGGGGTTGGTAGGAATGAGGAGATGAGGGTCATAGGGTATGAAACCTCAGGAGGAGTAAGTCTCTTTTGAGATCTAATGCAGTGTGGTGAATAGTGTATTTTATATTTCAAAATTGTCTTGAGTAAATTTCAGATATTTTTACTGCAAAAAAAAACAGTTAAGTATTTGATGTGATATGTTGGTTACTTTGATTTAATCATCCTACATTGTATCAAAAAGTCATAGTATCATTTTTGTACCCCATAAATATATATAATTACTAATCGTCAATTACTGATAAAATTTCTTTCTTTCTTTATATGTTTATTTGTTTTTATGGTGGTAGGGATTGAGCCCAGGGGCACTCTACCACGAGTTCCACCGTCATCCCTTTTCACTTTTTGAGACAGGGTTTCGCTTAGTTGCCTAGGCTGACCTAGAACTTGTGATCCTCCTGCTTCAGCCTCCCAGGTTGCTGAGATTGCAGGTGTGCACCAACATGCCCAGTTTAAAATTAAAATAAATAAATAAATAAATAAATAAAGTCAGCTAAAATAGGTAATCATTAAAAAAATCTCCCTACTTTAACCATTTTAATTTTAAAATGCATAAACGTGCATCTACTTACCAGTCTTCCACTGTAGGACCAAAAGTCCATTTTTGAGAATGGTTTATATTGATTAGAGCACTACAGTTTCTTTCTTTCTGAATCTGTAAGTATTATGTACCTTCTTGGATTTTCAATTTGTTTCTTTGAGGTGAATCAGGAAATTAAAGATACTGTGGAGCAGTTTAGTTGCAGAATCCTTCTAGTTTTTTCCTCTTTAATGTTGTGGCATCCACCTAAATAAAGAGCAATGACTTGAGGCTACCTTTTTCAGCTTTGCTGAATTTTCATAAAACTGATCATCATTTTGCACTTGATTGGTGTATATGGTCATAATTAGATTGTTACCTAAACAATGAAACCGTTAAAAACAACTGTGAGGTCAGCACAGCTGACTCTTGGCAGCTCCGCTAGGGAGAACAGAAGTTCTTAGGCTGCTAAGAGGAGCCTACCAGCCTTGAGAAGTCATTGCGCCTGGCTGATAGTGACACTGATTAACATGAGAAATAGCACCAGTTAAGACAGGGCATCTTTGATAGGGCATGTCTACTGTAAGGAAGAGCAAGGTTTCCCAAGAGCAAGTGGGGGATCCTCCTTTCTCCTGCCCGTTGCTTCTGTCACCCTTTAAAACCAGTGCCGTGTAGAGTCACAAGCAGTACCTAATGTCCTGTGCATATTGCTGCAGAAAAAAATTTAAGAAAACTAGTATTATAAATTTCAGCTATAATGAATAACTACTATGGCATTTTCTTATCTCCAAACTGAATTATTTATCTAAAAAGCTGATGATAAACTTAGAAGCTATTTAGAGCTCTTTATGTCCATATTTTGTTTTCTTAACAGATCTAAAACAATAAGAACTTAAATACTAATAGGTTCCTATGATAGAAATTAATACTGAAAGACTTTTTTTCTTTTCTTATTTTTCTTCCTTTCTTTTCTTTTTTAAGCAGGATTAAAACAGTTATATAATTTATTTTGGTTGAGGGAGAGTAAGATCCCAGAACCTTCATTCCTTTGTCCCTCAAACAGAACACCTCTGATTCTGCTTATTTATGAAGTTTCCATGATGTCAGGTTTTGTTTGAAAAAGAAAAAGCATCACAGCTTTAAAAAAAAAAAAAAAAAAAAAGTAAAAGAAAATAAAGAAAACTACTGTTCTGGTCTAATACAGTTACCATATTTAGCACTAAAAATTGCAGGATGCCTGATTATTTTATCTGGCATTTAACTCTATTTTATTGGGCAACTTTCTGTCTAGATCTTCTTGGCCTAATGTAGAGAACAAAACCTAGAAGCTGGCAGGGATACGACATCATCTCTAAGAACATACGAGTAGTTGGTAGTAAGATAGAAAATGAAATCTGACGTTTTGGGAAAACTCAATTCTGTAGGTCAACATGTAGTCACTATATCACTGCACGATCCCAAACCATTGTGGACTGTAGATTTGGTTTATTACAATACATCATGACTCAGACTCTCCTGCCAGTGAACTGCTTGATTTATCCCTTAGAAAATTCTCTACATTCTTAAGCCTTTCCAGAGACTATTATGGAGGGATAACATTTGGGAGGCTCTGGTTTGGTTGGTGGCTTTCTGGTCACTTGCCTTGTCATTAAGAGTCTTAACTCACTCAATTTCTCTTTTCATTCAACTACTATTATGGAACATCCCTTAAGTAGTATAGCCAAACAGTTCAGAGCACAACCTTTGATTGACTGTGAAATCTTAGATAATGATAACTCTCCATCTCTGTTTTAGCATTTATAAAATGAAGGGATAATATTTGTCTCATAGAGTTACTGTGATGATTGAATCACTACATCCACATAAAGTGCTTAGAATAATTTCTATCATGTTGCAAGGCCTCAGCCAACCTTAGCTGGAAGCAGCAGCAGCAAAGGTCCTGACACGTCCTGACACGTCCACACCTATCTCTGTAGTAACTGCTGAGTCGTGCAAGTGCCAGCAGGGTGGAGTCTCCAGATTTTTTGAAAGCAAGCCAAAACTGAATATCTTTGTGTTGTCCCTCCCAACCCCAATTCATCTGTTTAAATGCTAATCTTCCAGAGGATGTAATTAGGAGGTGGGCCTTGGGGAATGGTTAGATCTTAAGGGTTGCACTCTCATGAATAGGATTATCATCCTTATAAGAAAGGCCCAAGAGAGCTGCCTTTCCCCTTCTGCCATGTGAGGTTACAGTAAGAAAGACAGCAGTCTATGAAGAACTGGCCCTCACCAGGCACCTTGATCATGGACTTCCCAGCTTCCAGAAGTCTAAGAAATAAATTGCAATTGTTTCTGAACTGCCCAGTCTTTGGGACTTTATTTATATATAGCAGCTCAATAGACTGAGATGAAATTTGCTAAAATTTCTGGGTTTTAGTTCCTTTCGTTTTCACAGAAGCATGAGCTTAGATTTGCAGATGGGCAAAGTAAGGCCTTAGCTGACTTAAGGGCCTTCCTCAGCTTTTCTGAGGAAAGTTTAAGGTTTTCTCCCTTAAACAAGTACTGATTTGATGTCAGACAAATCTGGGTGTTGAGCCCTTCCACAAGTCACGTAACCTTGAAAGGATAGTTTATTACCTTTCTTTTTTCATCTGTGAAATAATACTATGGATTTTGCTGTGCCAAAGGTTAAAATGAAGTACAGCTATAATACTAGCAGTATCCAACACTTAGCACATAACATGTGCCAGACATTGTTCTAAACACTCTATGTTAAACTATTTATTACATATAAGCAAGTACGCATTCGAATAAATCATTGTTGCTATTCCACCATGTTTCATAGCAAAGAGTTGGTTTGTTTGTTTTGCTGTACTGGGAATTGAACCCATGACTTTACGCATACTAGGTAAACACTCTACCACTGAGCTATAGCCCCAGCTTGAGAATTCAGTTTTTTCATTTTCTCTTTCTTGTATAAATTTAGGGGGCAGCATTTCTAGAAGTGTGAACAATAAAAGGTCTTTTGGCTAAGGTTCCAAGACATTCCTACAGAAGTTTTCCATTGTTTTCGTAGGGTTATTTTGGAGCTGTTGGGGCACTATTGGAACTGTTCAAAATGACCGATGACCAGTAGAGATGAGCAGTAAAGGGAACAGCTTCCTGTGAGGACAGAAAACTGACAGGTACTGCTGGAGAAGGAGAAAATCGCTGTGGGATGGAAGCCAAGCCATTATGGCAGAGGAACCTGCTGGATTTGTAAATAATCTAAAATTCTTCTAGCTGATCGTTGACTCTTAGGTTTTGAGCTTATGATTCAAACTGGGGAATATAAGAGTTTTTTCTGTATATTGTATTTTTTAAAAAAAATATTTGTGCAGCGTGGCCAAACCCACCAGTTTTATGCATTAACTTTGAAAAATTGTACAGTGTCTAAAAAGGGCCTGAAATGTAAGCGCTGTTCCTTTTTCTTCTGGGGTTTACTGATCAGTGTGGTAATTTTAACTTCATTTAGTAATTACTCTAGGAGATTTTACCTTTACTTATATTTTTCATGACATTTCATGATTTGCTGTTGGTTTCAAATGAAACTACAAATCTGGCATGTTTTACTGTGAACACTTTTTTGTTTTGTTTGTATGCCATTTTTTTTTTTGTCCATTCTGTTCAAATGTCTTATGAAAAAAAAAAAATGAGTCTCTCCCCATTTTTGTTATCAGCTGATCTCCCTATCCAGTACACAATCTTTCTTTAATGTAATTGTTCATATCAATCAAGGTGCTAACCAACTCAATACAAAGTTAAACACACAATCTAAAGCTCTCAAAAGTGCCCACAAGGAGAGGACTCTAAATGTGTTAATGAATTTAATGAGTCTGGCAAAAGTTGAAAATGACATGCAATTTTATCTTATCCCTTATCAATATAGTGATTCTCTGGATTTATTTTATGCTGTGTTATATTAAATCAAGCTATTCTATGATGAAATGCCTTCATCCCTGTAATCCTTATGCATGAGGTTTGGAAAGTATTGGGAAAAGCTTCCCAGCAGATGAACTGTCTGTATCACAAGAAGGGGAAGTCATGGGTTGAGGTGTCAGGTAGTAATTTTAATAACTGTTTTGTATGTGTATGTACTTAGAAGCTTTGTAACAAGACATCTTAAATAATAATGTTAATTTTTTCATTTTTAATATTTTAAACTGAAAATTGTACTTTAATCTCAGTTTCTAAAATTAAAAAATAATTTATAATACTGATCTATATATATTTTTTCTTTTTGAGAGATTCCGTTAAGAATAGTGGGTAACTTTCAAGTGAGGGTCTTGTACACGCATTGGAACACATGAGATCTTATGATCTTTTGGGTTGAGCCTGTCAATGAAAGGGATTTTCGAAGAGCAGAATAATTGCTCCATGAAGAATGTTTCCTTTTCCACCTTCTGAGCACCACCTTTAATTTTAATATCTTTAAATCTTGAGGAAGTTGATGCTACTTGAAGAATTCACTTGTCTGGTTGAAATAAAACCCATTTCTGTTGTGATGTTTTCAGTGTATATGTTATTTTTGTTTCTCAAACCTCATCTTCGTATTATCTACTTTGTACCGTAAATGACTCTATGTTGTATTTTTTGCTCTACATTTCATAATTTGAGGCTTTCCCTGAGTGTGGTAAGACCCAAAAGTGTCTTCAGTTGAAGCTGTAGCCCCTATACAACTGTATTCCAAAGGAGTTTGGAATTTACTCATCACAAATACTTTTTTTTGTAGGGGTGGTTACTGTAGATTGAACTCAGGGGCACTCAACCACTGGACCACATCCCCAGTCCTATTTTGTATTTTATTTAGTGACAGGGTCTCACTGAGTTGCTTAGCACCTCACTTTTGCTGAGGCTGGCTTTGAACTGGTGAGCCTCCTGCCTCAACCTCCCAAGTCACTGGGATTACAGGCATGCACCACTGTGCCTGGCCACAAATACATTTTATCAGCTCCTGCCAGAGTCAGCGTTCTTAAAAATGATATTATCTAAAATTAGTGCCTTTTGTCTCTTCTATTCTTTCATCAGGAAACAACAGACCTTGGATCTGCAGATCATGGTTCTACAAAGGAAATCAGGGCAAGTTAGTGTGACTCTGTGTACTTTGGTTTTGTTTTTGATGCCAGGGGCTGAACCCAGGGACATGTGACCACTGAGCTACATCTCTAGTCCTTTTTATTTTTTTATTTTGAGGCATGGTCTCACTAAGTGTTTGAAGAGCTTGCTAAGATGTAAGGCTGGCCTCCAACTTGGAATCCTCCTGCTTCAGCCTTCCAAGTTGCAAGGAATACAGGCATGGGCCATCATGCCCAGCTGACTATAGTACTTTTAATTACTTAAAATCATTTGATCTCTCATTACAAACATTTAAAAAATGGTTTATCTGAAGAAATAAATTATTTCATTTTACAAATATTAGTTAAATGTTGGCTACATATAGCCAGCCTATTTTTACAAGAGCTACTTATAGCCTGAGGATTTTCACATTCACTCAAATCACAGAAACTTTTCTTAGAGTCAACACCACAAAGAAATTTGGCAAAACTAAGAATTTTCATCTTGTGCTGCAGGAAGTCAGGTTGATCAGATGGTCCAGATCATGGCTTTTTATTGTGATACAGCTGTCTTATAATATTGTTTGGATCCAACTTGGCCAGTTACTAGCTGTGCAGGCAAGTTGCTAACCTTCTCTCTAAACTAGTTTCCTCACCTGTAAATTAGGACAAATAGTCATTTCATACCCACCTTTAAGGAGTACCAGAGTTAACCCACAATAAATGCTTCGTTCGTGTTAGCAGTAATAAAAATATATAGACATTTTAAACTAATGCATTAAGTCAGTGATTTCTTACCTTCTGGGATGTAAGGAATCCATTTTAGCATGGAGCCGCTTCACAGATATCCACATGCCAGTACCTATCCTCGTTGCTCAGTCACAATTCGAAAATCCCAAACTTTTAATATTTACCTTGATAACCAACTTGGTAGCAAAAACTGACTTAAGCATTATCTATCACAAGTAATAGGACTTTTCCCATGTTTTGTTGTTGAGTTACTAATGTATTCGATTAGAGGGTACTGACTCTGCATTCTAGGGGTATTAAATAATGAGTGAGTCTGACTTGAAAACGTATCTGGACCTAAGAATTTCAGTTAAAGGAATGTAGCTTCTGCAGTACATATAGATTCAGCGTCCCTTGGTTGGGAGTTACTGCTATGGGTAATTATACTTAATGTCATGCAGCTATCCAAGGAGTATTAAGAAGTTACTCTGTACCAGGAAGGAGATGGAGACCAAGAGAAATAGGTTACAACCCGTGCCAGGAGAGGAAGACAGCAGTCTTAAGCCAAAGCATATTAATAGCTATAAGTGCCATTCATTCATTCACAAATATTTAAGACAGTAAATGAAATGAAGACTCACAGTCACAGAACTTGCATTCTAAAAGGGAAGATGAACACATTACTAAATATGTAATACAATGTTAGATCAATAATACAAAAAAAAGTAAACTAGGATACAGAGGTAGAAAGGGGATTACTACTGAGGAAAATGAGAAATTTCTTTGGTTTTGTGGTTAAACATAACCTCTCAGAGGAGGTGACCATTGAGCAGAGTTGAATCAAGTTGGGAACACACTGTTAAGACCTGAGGAAACATTTTTTCGCTCACAAAAAATGGAAATGGGAGTTTGGAGGATCTGCAAGGAGGCCAGTGTCGGGTAAAAAATGGGAAGAGTGGTGGGAAATGGAGTTTTAGGAGTAGCCATGGGCCAAGTCCTATGGTAAGTCTGTAAGGGTAGAGAGTGGCACTGGAAGGAGGGATTTCTCCTCGTGAAGGGTGATAGAAAAGATTTCATGGAGTCTTATGCAATGAACGGGCGCTATCAGATGGACCAGAAGGGGAGGGCTTCCCAAGCAGAGGAGGCTGAGTTTGCAAAACTCTGAGGGAAGAAACAGCCTGGCTTCCTGAAGGAACTTGGAATGGCATGCTTCAGCTGGAGCCTTGTTCATGAGGAAGAAAGCAGAAATAGGAGAGAGGAAACCAGACCAACTACAGAAGGATTTGTGCTCCATGCTAAAGATATTGAACTTTTCTGTGGTCAGTTTGAAACCATCAAAGGGTTTCAAATAAAGTGAAAATGGAACTATTCTGGCTTTAAAGTGAGAGAACAAATTGTCCTCTTGAGGCAAATGAGTAAACCAAGCATTGTCATTTTGAACACAACACTATTCAATTATCAGGTCTTTTCCCCTATTGAGCTATATACCTCATGCAGCAGCTACATTGTGGGCCATGTTTTCTTTGTAACTGAGGTTATATGAGAATTTCCCAGGGGACAAAGACTGCTCATAGCTACAACTCTACTATGAGTATAATCAGTGAACAGGAAAGCTTCAACACCAGGGATCACCATAAATTCTTATCACTTGCAAAAATCATTAAAGTAAATATGATTTTCCTCTCAGTGACCAGAAGATGTCCTAAATTTGTGAAGAATATTTAATTAATGCACATTGTTTAGTGGGTTTATCAGTACTCATTCATTTCTCTTTTTTCAATGTTTAGTAAATGTCTATGACATGGGAAGCATTGAGTAACATTCAGGAGGCATTTGGTTGTAAAGAAGTCAACTGAGCAGGTTCCTATTTTCACTGGGCTTATGTTCTGGTGAGAGAGAGAGACTTTAAACATCGAAACAAAAAAATAAACAAGAAGACTCCAGGGAGCCATTAGTGTTACAAAGAAAAGAGTAGGGTTGTGTTAGGTTTTCAGGCATTGTGACCAAAATGACTGATAAAAACAATTTAGAGGAGGAAAAGTTTATTTTGGCTCACAGTTTCAGAGGTTCAGTTCGTGGTTAGCTGACTCTATTTCTCTGGTCCCAAGGTGAGGCAGAACATCATGGTAGAAAGATCTGGTGGAGGAAAGTTGCTTAGTTCATGACAACAGGAAGTAGAAAGAGAGAGAGGAAAGGGCCACAGGAAAGATGAGCCCTTCCATAGAGTGCTCCCAGTGACCCACCTCCTCCAGCCATGCCAGGTGCCTACGGTTGCCACCTGGTTAGTCCATTCAAATAAGGATGGACTGATTAGGTCACAACTCTCATAACCTGATCAGCCCACCTCTGAATATTCCTACATTAACACAGGAGCTTTTAGAGAACACCTCATATCAAAATCATAAAAGGCGAAATGATAGGAAGAGGAGGGATTTCCACAGGCAGATGGTGTTGGGATGCAAATATGATTAAGTCATGGTCTCAGTTTTTGAGGAATGACAGGTTCACTGTGCTTTCATTCTTGCTACCTCCTCAGTGAAAAGGAAAGGTGTTTTCAGGAAACCATTTTATAGCTAATTCATTTTCTTTTTATTTGAGTTAGAATATTTAGTTCACATACACATTTATAACCAAGTATGATATCAATTTAGTAATACACCTATTTTTACTACTCATTTCATGAAACAATTTTATTTGAATTGTTCATTTAAATCTTCATTGTTTGATGACTTAATCATGATCAGAGTCATTTGAAAGCACAAGTTTAACGCTTTTGGAATCTATGTATGATATGTCAACCTAATTTTTTTCCAGCAAAGCCACAGACATTTATTCTCCTAATGAGCTCAATTATTTCATTTTCCAAAAGGTGTCTACTGGCAATTCAGGGTAACATTTATGTAGAGCCCTTTAAAATCAACTTTAAAAGGCTAGTTTACAAGCATTCATCACATGCAATACAAAAATAAAAACAATTTGCATTAAGTTTTGCTTCTTTTTTATTCACTCTTAACAGGTACCCACTAAACATTCTAAACTAGAAACAATTGAGATGACTTAATCTTTTCACTAGAGAACTCTCAACCAATCCACAAGGAGTATTCATTTTCTTTTTAGATTTGAATTTTTTAAATTATTTTATTTTTATTTTTATTTTTTTATTGTGGCCCTAGGGATTGAATCAGGGCCTCATATATGCTAGGCAAGTGCTCTACCACTGAGCTATATTCCCAGCCCCAAATTTTCAATATTTTGTGTTTATATTGTTAAAAAAAGTCAAATAGTTGCATAAGACTATGAACAATAGGAGTAACGAAGTTCTCTTTTTACTTGTTTCATTTCATTTTGAGCATAATGGCTTCCCAGGAAAGTGTAAGATGATAGAGGAAAAATGTGTTGAAGACCTACATGTCAAAAACATTTTTATTCTACCGTCATACCCAATGGACAGTTTGGCAGGTTATAGAATTTTAACTTAGATATTTATTTTCCCTTGTGATTTTGAAAGCATGAACTTATTATCACCAAGCTTCCCAGATTGTTGTAAGAAGGCTTTCTTCTTACAAAGAAGTCATTCTGGTTCCTAATCTCTTTGTGGGACAGTTTTTCTTCTTTCCCTTGGAAGTTTTTAGAAACTTTTCAACTTCCCATTTCAGTTTCAACATGTAAAAATTGAAATTCATCTCTCCCAATTTTGTAATGAAAAAGCTGAACAAACTGAAAACCAGTGACTTTTCTTTGACCCATCAGAGAACTGAAATGGCAGGGACATCTGCCACCCAGAAATCTGAAGAGATCACAATACAAAGAAATCACAGCTGAGATCAGTTTTCCTACCCAAACTGATGGGACATTTATTTTATTTTTTGTGTCTTACATACTGATTTATTTTAAAGCATAATATATGATCCAAAAGTATTTGATAAAAAAGTTTGAAATACAATTTTTAAGTTCTAAAAAAGTCTCTACTTAGAATAAATATGTGCATTATTAGCCATAAAAGTACAGTTTTAAGGGCAGATTTCAGACTTCTTAAACTATATGATGGCTAATACTTAAGGACTTCGAAATATACAAATAACTCAATTTTTTAATAAAAATTTGAGGAAATTCATTAAAATATAAACATCTTGGGTAGAACATTTACACCATAATTTTGATGAACTGGTGGAGGCTGAGTGTGGACTATCTTAAGAGAGAAACTCATGAAGGCTGTTCTCTTAGGGGAGGGTCTCCCACACTTTTGTGGGTTATGCTTCCAGGAATCCTGTCAGGTTCTTATGGTGAAGAGTCAAGAAAAATCCCCTCAAGTCTCTAGCAGAAAGAAAAAAAAAAGATTCATTTTGAAATGTGTCTGAGTGTTCTTCATGAAAAAGGCTTCCTTCTCAGGGGAAAAGACTATCAGAAGCATCTCACCTTGTTGGGAGGGGCAATTACCCAACTTTCCGCCCTCATCATCCTCTCTGACTCATCTGAGGGGGTGGAAGAAATGCTAAGAAGCATTGTGAAGATTTCCTCTCAGGCATTTGCTGGTACATGGACAGAACTGGAGAACGTTATGCTAAGTGAAATAAGCCAGATTCAGAAAGTCAAGGGTCAGATGTTTTCTCTCCTATGTGGGAAAAGAAAAGGTGGGAATCACATGAACACAGACATTAGTGAAATAGAGGATTGAGGGGGAGGGAAGAGGAATGGGAAAAGGGAAAGGTGGAATGAATCTGACAAAACATTCCTGTGTACATATACAAATATACCACAGTGAATTTCACATTTATATATATATCCAGAATGTACTAATTAAGAAAAAAAAAACTTAGTAAATAGAAGAAAGATCTGTAGAGTGGAGAAAAGGGAACAGGGAGGAAGAAAGGAAGGGAAAGAGCCAGTACTGAGGACTGAATTGGAATAAATTATATTCCATGCTTGTATAATTACGTCAAAATGAACCCCAACATTATGTATAACTGTAGTGAACAAATTTTTATTTTTATTTATTTATTTATTTGCGGTGCCGGGGATTGAACCCAGGGCCTTGTGCTTGCAATGCAAGCACTCTACCAACTGAGCTATATCCCCAGCCCTATGAACTAATTTTTTTTTTTTTACAAAAAAGGGTTGCGCCAAGGGATACAGGGCCACTATAAGACTGAGATTTAATCATAACATTATAGACTGCTTCCCTTCTCGGCTTATTACCACCACATCAACGGGGCTACAGTAAAATAACAGTGGATTGCAACTGAAGGAACTGTAAGATTAGGACAGTTTAAAAGAAGTTATTGGGGTTACCCAAGGCAATAAAGTCAAAAACACTTGAGGAATTTGTAATCTATAAACACAGCCCAACTCCTGGTCAGGAGGTTAACTTAACTCACACTGAAGTCTTTTTACCTGTTTCGATTACTTAGTACATCACATCTAACTTTTCTTTGCGGCGGGGGTTGGGGGGGCACGGGGATTGAATCCAGGGGTACTTAACCACTACGCCACATCCCTAGCCCTTTTTATGTTTTATTTTGAGACAGAGTCTCGATCAATTGCTTAGGGACTCACTACATTGCTGAGACTGGGTTTGAACTCACGATCCTCCTGCCTCAGCCTCCTGAGCCACTAGGATTACAGGCGTGCACCATAGTGCTTGGCCCATCTGGCTTTTAACAAAAGATTACAAGACTTGCTAAATGACAAGAAAAAACAGCTTGAAGAGATGATAATGTAAGTATTGGATCTAGATTGACGAACACAGATTTTTAAATTGCCAGCTGTTGAATTTTAAGTAAGTATGATCACTTGGGTGCAGTGGCACACATCTGTAACCCAACTACTTAGAAGGCTGAGGCAGGAGGATCACAAGTTTGAGTTCAGCTGGGTCCAAATAAAAACTAAAAAGGATTGGGGATGTAGTTCAGAGGTAGCGTGACCCTGGTTTCAATCCTCGGCACCACAAAATAAATAAGTAAAAAAGAAAGAAAATAATTATGATTTATATATTAACATGTCCAAACAGCTGGGTAAAGTAAGTAAAGATGGAAATTCTAATTAGGAATCAAAGGGAAATGTTAAAGATAAAACCACAGCAAACGAAGGATGCTTTGGACGGGCCTCCTGGTTTGTGGATGTTGGATCTTCTGTACTGCTCCTCTAATTTTCATATCCTTTTTCTTCTCTTTTCTTCAGTCTTTTTTGCTTTATTCAACCAGTTTAATATCATATCAATAATGACAAAAGTCACATGATCCTATCCAAAGATGCAGAAAAGGCATTTACAAAGATTCACCAAAGGGCCAGAGTTGTGGCTCGGTGGTAGAAAGGTTGCCTGGTATGTGTGATGCCCTGGGTTCAATCCTCAGCACCACATATGCATAAATAAAATATAGGTCCATCCACAACTAAAAATATATTTTAAAAAATTAAAATAAAATTCATCAAATTTTCATGGTTTAAAGGAAAACAGCACTCGACAAACTAAGAATAGAAGGAAACATGTCCACCTGATAAAAGGCATCTGTGAGACATCATCTTCAATGATGAAGACTGAATGCTCTCCTGCAAAGATCAGGACTACAACAAAAATAAAAATTCCTGTCCCTACTACTCAGTGTTATGCCAGAAGTTCTAGCTGGGATATTAGGCAAAAAAGTGAAATAAATTCACCTGGATTGAAAAGGAAGTAAAGCTATTTCTATTTTCAAATGACATGATCTTGCATATAGAAAATTCTAGGGACTCCACTAAAAACAAACAAAACAAACAAACAAACGAATACCTTAAATTTTAAAAACAGGGTTGCAGTTTACAAGAATAAATTGTATTTCTATAAACTAACAATCAACTGTGAAAATAAAATTGTGAAACCAATTGCATATACAGTATCGACAAAAAGAATAAAATACTTAGGAATTAAAGAACTGCAAACTTGTATTCTTTCTTTTTTTTTAATGTATTTTTGTGTTGGAGATTGAACTCAGAGGTAGTGCTTTACCACTGAACTACATCCCCAGTCCTTTTTAGTTTTTTTTTGAGACAGGACCTCACTAAGTTGCTGAGGCTGGTCTCAAACTGAGATCCTCCTGCCTCAGCCTCCCTAGTCTCTGGGATTATAGACGTGCACCACCACGCCTGGTCAAATTTATATTCTTGAAATCTACAAAGCATTATTGTTCAAGGAAATGCAAGAAGACAAATAAATGGAAAGACTTAATAGTATAATATAAAGATAGCAGTACATCCCCAAAATTATCTACAGATTCAATGCAAATCTCATCAAAATTCTAGAAGCTCTTTTGTTGTTATTTTTATTGCAGAAATTGAGGATTCTAAATGTCATATAGAAACTCAAGAGACCAGAAGAGCCAAAACAATCTAGAAAAAGAATACAGTTGGAGGACTCTTAACTTCCTGAATTCAAAACATATTTCCTGATTTCAAAACACAGCTACACTAATCAAGACAGTGGAATGCCGGCATAAGGATAGACATATATAGGCCAATGGATTAGAATCAAGAGTCCTAAATGATTTTTCCCACAAGCCTACCAAACAGTTTGATAGAGCACAGTTCGGGGAACAAACCAGGTTGGCACAACTGAACATTCAAATGTAAAAGAATGAAGTTGGACCCCTTTCTTATATCTTACACAAATATTAAAAATGTATCAAAGATACACAGAAAGCAAGAGTAGGTGCTAATGGGAATGAGGTTTCTTTTAGTGGTGATGAAAATGTTCTTAAATTGATTGTGGTGATGTTTATATAACTCAATTAAAAGTCGTCAAATTGTATACTTGAAATGGATTAATTAAATGTTATGCAAATTACATTTCAATAAAGTTGTTTTAAATAAGCAACCTAAATCAGAAGACTGAAAAATCTTTTGAATATAGCACACAGTGAAATTACATATGTTCATCAGATGTCCTTGTTTTTTCAACCTGACTGGTATCATTTTCAATTTGTAAAATATTCTACTTCTTGCTTTTGCTCTTCCACCTGTTTTCCCCTATATGTTCCTTGAATTATCACAACATTTTCAATCACTAAGTGCATTTTATTAAACTAATGTGGCCAAAATTTGGTGTGGTTGACAGGACACTATGCTATAAATTCAAGTGACTTCAGCTCTAGTTGCACAGTTTCTTTCTCTCTTTCTGTACTGGGGGTTGACTCCAGGGGTAATTTATCACTGAGTTGCATCCTCAGTCCTTTTTTGCTTTTTGTTTTTTGTTGTTGTGGTTGTTGAGACAGGGTCTCACTAAGTTGCTTAGAGCCTTGATAAATTGCCAGACTGGCCTCAGAACCTGTGATTCTCCTGTCTCAGCCTCCAGAATCTCTGGGATTGCAGGCAGGCACCTTGGAGCCTGGCGTGATTTCTTGCTTTTTTTTTTTTTTTTAACAAAAGGATTTCCTTTTTAGTTTTTGCAGTTATAGCTTAAGAAGTTTTAGTGCTTGCCTCAAGGCCCTGGGTTTGATCTCCAGCACTGCAAAAAAAAAAAAAAAAAAAAAAAAAAAAGAGTTTTAAATTTTCTCTTAGACTGTAAAGCAACTAGAAGTAATTGGGTTTTTTAAAAATTATTATTAGACTTTCCTCTCTTCTCCCACTCACATGGTTATGAGATGTATTGTTTCTATACTAACCAGGTTTAGCAGTTAGAGAATTTTTGCAATTTGACTGACAAGACATGGCTATGAATTATGTCACATTTATTGAGGGAGATGATCCATGTTTTCTTGTGTTTTAAAGAGAATTTAAATTTTACAATAATTCTTCCTTACGACTCAAGTTTGTTTACCCTGACATTAAAAATGTATTTCATAGTCTGCTTTTCTAGCATTTATGGTGTGTGTGTGTTTGGGTGCATGTGTGTTTGTTGAATATCCCCCAAAGAGTTAGACCCCAAGTTAATCCTACAAGTAAAGGATATAGAGTTTATATTTAAACTAATTCAGGCAGATCATACTTTTAAATTTAATACTTGAATAGTTTGTCAAATGTCACATTATTTTAAATGTATGCCAAGAATATTTTTGTATTAAGCTCCTTAAGTGTGTGGGTTGAAATTAGGTAAGTTAAATGTTACTGTGAATTTTAAAATAGGAACATTTTTAGGCCTTCTCCTTTGGGATTTGATTACTATTTATGTTGAATTTATAAATTTTAAAGTGAGCAGTCACTCTTCTGACTGTTAGTTCATGTGCCAACATCAATATTGAATTTATCTAGTAGCTATTTATGCAATGTTTAGACAGGCAAAATGAAATGGAGAAGTGAGGCAATTATCTGTAGATCCTACCCACACAACTGTCAGCAACTGCAGAGAAAATGGTTGGTTGTCCAGAACAATTGAGTTGTGTTGACTGTGCTCTGAACATTTAGTTAATTGCACAACTCTTGATGTCCTTTAGCTGTGTTTCTGCAGTTTACCTCTGACCTCAGCTGTTCACAGCAGTCTCCGTGGTCGTTAATTACGCATGAGGATTGTCTCCATGAAATCAAACTGGGGATCTTTGTGCATTGTGAAGCTTGCTCTCAGAAAATTTTAAGGGTGATTTCATCAGTGGCATAATCTCTTTTAATGGCCATAGGGAAAGAGATTATCAAGATATAGCCTCTCTTGGATATAAGAAATTGACCCTTTAAGAAAGGCAGATGGCATTAAGATTTGAATTTTCTTTATTTTTTTTTTAATTATATGGTGCATAGTTTTTGTATACCAAATTCTAAATACACTGCTGTGCAAAAACCTTTTGAAGAACTGCCAGACTATTTTCCAAAGTAACTACCCCTTTTAAAATCCCATCCACAAGACATGGGGTCTCCAATTTCTCCACTTCTTTGTTAATACTTATTATCTATGCAAACTTGAAGACATGGAGATTTAGTAATTCATAGATAGTGTGTTAATTATTGAGTAATTGCTGCTCCTATTAGTCGGCTTTGACTCATTGGTTCAGTCCTGCAATTGGAAGCAATACCTGAGTCTTACATTTCAACTCAGGAGAAGTTAATTTTGATCACTGAGGGGTGAATTGCAAAACTGTGCTAAAGGTCTCTCCCAAAGTGAAGCTACTAAGTATGAGAAAGGGAAATGACATGTTTCACTATTGTTCTCATTTTTCCATTCCTAAATAAATGCTGATTGACCATTGAGAGGGTTTCAGTAAAGAAGACGCCTGTGTTGAATTCTCACAGGTTCTGACCTGCCCCTGGATGGAGAGGTAGGACTTACTAGAGATGACCTTTTAATGTCCTTCCCAACCTTGAATTTCTGTGCTTTCAAGATAGGGGCATTAAGCCTGTCCTTTACAAATCTACCACACAGGAATAAAAGATGTTTACACTAAAAGGAGTTCACAGTAATGACAGCTCTGAGGGGTTAAGCCTTTTCTGTGCTTGGATCCATGTATATAACCTCCTTTAATTCACCAGGATAATGAATGAGGTGGAAATTCTTATCCCACCCCCTCTCCCCCAGGCTAGAGATCAGACCCAGTACCTCTTGCATACTAAGCAGGTGCTCTACCTTGAGTTACACCCCAAACCCTCATCTTCAATTTACAAAAGAAAAGACCAAAAGTTAGAGCGGTAAAAGGACATGTCATGATCATAAGCCAATACGCAAGAATCCCGAAATAGCTTTCTGGGAAAAATTAGGGCTTCTATTGTCACTGCACAGGGATCCAAGGAAATTCCTTCAAAGAGGAGAATAGGACCTTAACAAAGTCTAGGGGAGTTCTTGACTTTCACCACTGAAAAGCATTCCAGGATGTGGCAAAAGAAAGGCACAAGCCAAGATTTAAGGATCCCAAGGAGTACACACCCGAAGGCAGGGTGCAGGTGTCCCTCACCTCTCAGAGAAGAGAAGACAAGCGATGTGCCCAGGGTTGACCCCCTGACCGTGATCTACATGGGAAGAAAAGTGCAGGTTCTCAGGCAAACTTCTTTGAAAATCAAATCCCATGACAATCATTCTATATTTGGGGTTCTGAATGTTTCTTTTTGGTTAAGCAATCTAGTCATTTGTGGACACATTGCGTAAGTCTTTAAATCTGACGATGTTTAAATTAATTATGTTTTTGTTCTAGTTGATCTGTTATAAGCATACGCTGGAGGTTTTGCTAAAGGGACAGACTTGATGGGTCATGCTTGTAGATCCAGGTCTCTGCCTATCTTGCCTTTTTTTTTTTTTTCCCTCATTAAATTTTGTTTTAATGGGTCTCAAAATTCTTCAACAGATTTTTAGCCAAGTTGTTTTCCATTAAAAAGTACTAATTTTAGGGACCAGGGATGTAGCTCATTGATAGAGCACTTAGCCTGGCATACACAAAGCCTTGAATGCAATCCCTAATATTGAAAAAAAATACTAATTTTAAAAACTAATCACTTAAAAATGCCCCCCGCAATGGTCCACGAAACATTCTCCTTTCCTTCTGAAGTTTTACGATGTGTTGTTATCGTTAACTGGTCTTTTACTATGACACACAAATGGCCAATTGAGACAAGCTCTCCTGAGACAATTGTTCCACCACTGATTAAGACTGGAGTGGCAGATGTTAGGACTGATATTCACTTAGCCTTCTGAGCTTTCTGGACAGACTTGGTGGCCTTACCAGCTCCCGCAGTCTTCTTGTCTACTGCTTTGATGGCACCCACAGGAACTGTCTGTCTCAAATCACAAACAGAAGACAACCCAGAGAAGGATAGTGAGGGAAGCTCTTCCCACATGTGGGCTGGTCTGGAGCCATATCAATGATGGCAGCATCACCGGATTTCAAGAATTTAGGGCCATCTTCCAGTTTCTTAACAGAATGGTGATTACTCTTTTCTTTCAACTCAACAAACTTGCAAGCAATGTAAGTTGTGTGACCATCTAGTATGGGACGTAGCCAGCATGGATTTATTTAGTCTGGATGGTTCAGGATAATTGCCTGAGCACTGAAGCCAGCAGCTTCCATTGGTGAGTTATTTTTTCTGTTACTTGTTCTGAAATCAGAATAAATGCTACTGTGTCAGGGTTGTGGCCAATTTTGTTAACGTGGGTGCAGGTTTCCTTAGTGATTTCCTTCTATCTCTTCTGGCTGTACGATGGCTCAGAGAAATACATTTTGTTAACACCAGTGATTAATTGTTTCACACCCTCTGTGTAAGCCAGAAGGGGAAGGCTCCTGGGTTTGCCCTTTCTTGGAGATGGTAACTTCAAATTCACCAATAAAGAGAGCAACAATTAGGATGCACAGTCAGCCTGAGAGGTGTCTCTCATCATGCTTTTGATAGCTTCTCTGTCCTAGAGCATCAACGATAATTACATAATATTTGCTGGTCTCATATTTCACAGGGATGCCAATGGTGATGCCAAGTTCACGCTCAGTTTTCAGTTTATAAGAGCCAGGCAAAATGACTTCATGACTTTTGCCAACAAATGAATGGAAGTGGAGGCTATCATGCTAAGTGAAATAAGCCAATCCCAAAAAACCAAATGTCGACCGTTCTCTTTGATATGAGGATGCTAACACACAACGAGGGGTGGGGGAGAATAGACGATGAGTGGATTAGACAAAGGGGAATGAAGGGAAGGGAGGAGGATGGGAATAGGAAAGACGGTAGAATGAATCGAACCTAACTTTCCTATGTTCACATATGAACACACGACCAGTGAGACGCCACATCATGTACAACCACAAGAATGGGATCCTAATTAGGATATGTTATACTCCATGTACGTATAATATGTCAAAATACACTCTACTGTCGTGTATATATAAATATATATAAAAGATCCGGTCATACTTGAAGGAGCTCCTTCCCATCTCAGCAGCCTCTTCAAAATTTTCAATGGTTCTTTTGTCCGACCCACCACATTTGTAGAGGAGATGGCCAGCAGTGGTAGACTTGTCCAAATCTATGTGTCCAGAGATGACGATGTTAATATGAGCCTTTTCCTTTCCCATTTTGGCTTTGATTTGGTGGTGGTTTTCACAATACCTTTGATCTAAAGATAAATCATTGTGAAAAAATAAGCATATTAAGACTTCTTTGTAACCAAATGATCCAGAGATTTGCCTCCATTCTCCAACAGGGATTGCATATAAAACCAATAATGTGCATGTGTAACAATCATTTCTAGCATTCATCGAAATTTCTGCATGCCCACGCTCAAAATGTTATATTGGCTGGTCCGAGGTTTTAGCTCAAAAACCTTCTTCTATTATTCAGTTAATGTTACTATTCTTCCATCTGGCTCTCTTTATTTTCCCCCTTGTCATATTTCCACCACAGTCTGTATAAACATTAATGATAGACTTGTGTATACCAGAGTATTTATAAAATAAACAAAAAACCAATTTATTGACTAAACTTCTGTGTGGCTAAAATCATATGCATTCAGTTTCATCCCAGAAGAAATACTTGCATTGATTGTGAAAACCCATGCCAAAATTATTTTTGAAAAATAGAATAATAGTTGATTGCAAAATCAATTTTCTCAATTATTATTTGAAATAAATATTTCCATTTCATTCAATTACTTGCATTTCTTAGCTCCACTGTTACTTTTGGAAATTTGTATCTGATAATCAGTTTATCATGAGGTGACTGTTTTCATACTTTTAAAAATTCTTTTTTTTATATTTTTATTGTTTTCCATTAACCTTTTTTTCCCAATGGCAGAAATGTTTTATTCCATAATTATTATGTAAATGTGACAACGAATGAATATTAGTTAATAATGTTGTAATTATGGATATATATCAAACTTTCTAAATGTATACAATATAAAAATCAAAACTGTATAATAAGAAAAAATTTAAAAGATAAATTAACCTATGGGTAAAAAATTTATTTATAGCCAATGAAAAGGAATTCATAACTATAGAATATCCAGAGTTTTTACATTATAATAAAGCATAGAAATATATTTACGGTCCATTAACTTTTTTTGACAGTGATAAATATTTTTTAAAACTTTTTTATACATATATATAGGGTAATAATGTCTGTCTCATTCTATCCTACCCATCCCCACTCACCCCACTCCTCCGCTCACTGCCCTCTGTACAATCCAAAGTTCCTTCATTCTTCCCTACCCACTCCTCACTATGGATCAGCATCTGCTTATCAGGGAAAACATTAGGTCTTTGGTTGTTTGGAATTGGCTTATTTCACTTAGCATGCTCTTCTCCAGTTCCATCCATTTACCTGCAAATGCCATAATTTCATTCTTCTTTAAGGCTGAGTAATATTCCATTGTGTATATGTACCACATTTTCTTTATCCATTCATCTGTTGAAGGACATCTAGGTTGGTTCCATAGTTAAGCTATTGTGAGTTGAGATGCTATACATTGATGTGGCTGCATCACTGTAGAATGCTGATTTTGAGTCCTTAGGGTATAAATTGAAGAGTGGGATAATTGGGTCAAAAGGTGATTCCATTCCAAGTTTTCTGAGGAATCTCCATATTGCTTTCCAAAGTAGTTGCACCAATCTGCAGTCCCACCAACAATGTATGAATATACTTTTTCACCCACAGCCTCACAAACACTTGTTATTGTTTGTATTTTTGATAATTGCCATTCTGACTAGAGTGAGATGAAATCTTAGAGCAGTTTTAATTTGCATTTCTCTAATTGCAAGAGATGAACATTTTTTCATATGTTTGTTGATCAATTGTATTTCTTCTTCTGTGAAGTGTCTTCAGTTTCCTAACCCATTTATTGATTGGGTTATTATTATTATATTTTTTGGTATTTGTGTTTTTTGAGTTCTTTATATATCTTGGAGATTAGTGCTCCATCTGAGGTGAAGATTTTTTTCCCCATTCTCTCTTCAAATTATAGATTGTTTCCTTTGCTGAGAAGAAACTTTTTCGTTTGAATCCATCCCATTTATTGATTCTTAATTTTACTTCTTGTGCTTTAGGAGTCTTGTTAAGGAAGTCAGGTCCTAAGCCCACATGATGAAGATTTGGGCCTACTTTGTCTTCTATTAGGTGCGGGTCTCTGGTCTAATTCTGAGGTCCTTGATCCATTTTGAGTTGAGTTTTGTGCACGGTGAGAGACAGAGGTTTAGTTTCAGTTTGTTACCTGTGGATTTCCAGGTTTCCCAGCACCATTTGTTGAATAGACTATCTTTTCTCCAATGTATATTTTTGGTACCTTCGTCTAATATGAGATAACTGTATTTATGTGGGTTTGTCTCTGCGTCTTCTATTTTGTACCATTGGTCTGCAAGTCTGCTTTGGTGCCAATACCATGCCATTTTTGTTACTATTGCTCTGTAGTATAGTTTGAGGTCTGGTATTGTGATGCCTCCTGCTTCATCTTCTTGCTAAGGATTGCCTTGGTTATTCTGGGTCTCTTATTTTTCTAAATGAATTTCATGATTGCTTTTTTTACATCTATGCAGAATGTCATTAGGATTTTAATAGGGATTGAATCCATTTAACACTTACCGTAGTATGGCCATTTTGACAATATTAATTCTACCTATCCAAGAGCATGGGAGATTTTTCCATCTTCTAAGTTCTTCTTGAATTTCTTTCTTTAGTGTTCTGTAGTTTTCATTGTAGAGGTCTTTCACCTCTTCTGTTAGATTGATTCCCAAGTATTTTATTTTTGTTGAGGCTATTGTGAGTGGGGTAGTTTTCCTAATTTCTCTTGCAGTGGATTTTTCTCGTATGTATAGAAATGCATTTGATTTATGGGTATTGATTTTTTATCCTTCTGCTTTGCTAAATTCATTTATGAGTTCTAGAAGTTTTCTGGTGGAATTTGTTTGGATCTTCTAAATATAGAATCATGTCATTGGCTAATAGTGACAGCTTGAGTTCTTCTTTTCCTATTCATATCCCTTTAATTTCTTTGGTCTGTCTGATTGCTCTGGCTAGGGTTTCAAGGACGATGTTGCATAGAAGTGTAAAAGAGGGCATCCCTGTCTTGTTCCAGTTTTTAGGGGGAATGTTTTCAGTTTTTCTCTATTTAGAATGATGTTGGCCATGGGCTTAGCACAGATAGCTTTTACTATGTTGAGGTATACTCCTACTATCCCTAGTTTTTCTAGTGTTTTGAACATGAAGAGGTGCTGTATGTTGTTAAATGCCTTCTCTGCATCTTTTGAGATAATCATATGATTATTGTCTTTAAGTCTATTGATGTGATGTATTGTGTTTGTTGATTTCCATATGTTGAGCGAACCCTGCATTCCAGGGATGAATTGATCGTAGTGCACTATCTTTGTAATATATTTTTTGTATGCGATTTGCCAGAATTTTATTGAGAAGTTTTGCATCTATGTTCATGAGGGATATTTATCTGATGTGATTTGTTTCATATTTTAAAAAAGTTAAAAAAATTTTTAGTTGTAGATGGATATAATACCTTTATTTTATTTATTTATTTTCATGTGGTGCTGAGTATCAAATCCAGTACCTCATACCTATGAGGCAAGCACCCCAGTCCGGATTTAAATTTCTTAAGGATGATGCAATTTTTGGTTTCAGCAAGCAGACCTTTCAAGTACCAATTAATTTTTTAAATGACCTATCACTTTGTCCTGTTTATAATTTGTATTATGAGGAGCTTGTCTCCTAAATCAATCCTTCCAGATGTTTTAAAAAAGAGTTATTTTTATTCTTGTCAAATTTCTTTTTGTCCATAGAGATGATGTAGGTCAAAGAGAGTTTTCATTTTTAAACAGAGTTCATGTTCTCATTGCTTATGTAAACTCGACATCTCCAACATCAGTGGCTTTCATCGAAGGAGGTTTTGGTATTACTGAGTACCTTCAAGTGTGTTTTACGTTGACTGTTGAAACTGGTTTGGCAAACACAGTTTTGTTATCCAGACTTCAGTTTCCATTCTGCTCTTACATTTTTCTAACATCTCCTTTGGTGTGAGAAGGCAGCATTCTGAGTTTAGTTTCCAGGACAGAAGGAATCTCTTGGTGGGACAGTTACTCTGCTTGACACTGACCTTCATCTCAGGTGAGCCACTTTCCTCCCTTCAAACATGAAGTAACAAAGACAGCTTTGCTGATCAACCTGCCCTTACTGTTGCTGTCATTTCTGATTGCTAAAGAAGAAAAGAAAAGAAAAAAAGAAACAAAACAAAACAAACAACAAAAAGACCCAAACCACTGCATTTTTTAAAAAGTGCCCTATAATCACACTTTCAGTACAAATGGAAAAGAAATTTGAAGATTCTGTTTCTTCCAACAGACCATTATACTGAATGGCAACCATACAATTATTTGGGAGTATAGGAAAACAAAAACAAACCTGTCTTGCTGACATACATCTCTTCTGCATTTAGGGAACTCCAAATTTTCCTGACAACAAGAGAAACAAAATTCTGTGATAAAAATCTCAGTTGTCTAAGTCATGTTTATAAAGGACTTTATGACCAAAGTTAAGCTGCACCCCATTGCTTGTTAATCTCCATTGCATGAAATTCAATAAATATTTATTAATCACCCTTTTATGAGCCTAGCTCTGTTTTCAGTCCTTGATTTTGCCAACCCAGAATCCAGGGCCCTCTGAGTATCTTAAGAGCTCTTTTATATTTCCCACAAATTGCAACATAAATGTAATAGCAAATCATTGATTATTAAAAAAAAAAAAAATGTTCTCCATGAGCTGACTAGAGAGAGCATGCTTTAAATTCTTTAGGCTCTGGAATGTCAAAATTCCCAGATGACTGAAAATCACTAATTCATCTAAATATTTAGGCAATCTTTACAAAGCTTATTCACATTATTGATACCTATATCCTGAAACCATGTTAGTTTGAAAGACCTGTACATACTGAATATTATTAAAATGAGCATATCGCTCTCAACTTTTACTGTGTAATTGTTAAGGTTTTCCTCCCTTTGATTTTATTTATCCAGAATTAGAGACACATTTTCCCCCACTTAATGAAATGAAAATGAAGTTACAAAATGTAAGAGCACTATTTTTGGTTTTGCTCTGTATATACTATATTATTCTGAGAGCAAAATGTCATAAATTTGGAGGCTTAAGCTGCATGAATCATTCCATCATAAAGGTATGTACACATAGGTCTGTGCATATAGTTGTTTCATGGACTTAGTTGCAACATGTGTTCATAGATTGCTATTTAACTATTATCATTAATAAACATAAAAAGTTTATTTAAAATAAGATTTTATTAATTGTAGTTTTTCATGCAATTATAACCTCTTATTGCTTCTTTGTTGCACTTAAACAAAGACTCTGCAGGAGGTATACAAAATCCCCCTGATGATTTTGACATTTAAAGTAATCACATCACTTGAATCAAGACTCATTGTTATTGGAAATCACAGCTGGGTGTTTTAAGGGTTGGCTAACCACAGACCCATTGAGGAGAGGTATTTAGAAATTTGGGGTACATTTTCTGCTTTCAGAGAGTCAATATCATATAGCAATTATAATTATTTTTTGGTTCTTCTTACCCTTAATACTATTTTCTTTTCTTTCTCTCTCTCTTTTTTTTTTTTTTTTTTTTTGCGGTGCTGGGGATCTAACCCAGGGCTTTGTGCCTACAAGGCAAGCACTCTACCAACTGAGCTATCTCCCCAGCTCTACTATTTTCAATAATTGTCATTATCTTCAAGGTACTGTTAGGAGGAGTAGGATGGAAGACAGAGACTTCTTTCAAAAGTTAAATTTGTAATGGCACATGCTCATAATCCTAGTGACTTAGGAGGCTGAGGCAGGAGGATTGAAAGTTCAAGGCCAGCCTCAGTAACTTAACAAGGTCCTAATCAACTTAGTGAGACCCTGTCTCAAACAAAAAGATAAAAAAGGGCTGGGGATGTAGCTCAGTGGTTAAGTGTCCCTGGGTTCAATTCCTAGTTATACACCCCCAGTCCCTGGCAAAATGTTAAATTTGGTGTTTTAATCAACACAAGGCTGGGACCACAAAGAACATTCTGATCATATGACCACACCACATGTTTGGTTTTAAATCAAGTCAGGGTTATGGAGGTGATTAATAGAACACATTGACTTGAAAGTCAATTGGCATAATTATAAAGGGAAAATTCTTCTGGCTTTGGTGAGGAAACATAATTGATCTTTACATTCCATTCTACTTTAAAAAGACTTTCTAGCCTTTTAAAAAAGTCTTCATACTGGGTTACATATTAAGCTTGGAATTACATGGTTTAAAAATGTGCTATGAACACAATTTCATCTTGGCATAAGTTTTCATCAAATATTTATTTAAGAATATGTAGCAGTTATGGCAGTCATAATTTAACACAGATGGCAAGACTACACCAGCACCATGTATTAATAGCAAAAGTAGTCTATTTGAATTTTCTTAAAATTTTGCTGCTTGGAAATTTGAGGGGACCTAAATCTAATTTACTTTGACTCTATTCTTTGTGGAACACACAGAAGGTTTGGGATGCTTACTCAGAAGTAAGGACTCGAAAGACAGGCACAGCTGGCCAGGACAGCGGGAGTGAACTGCCAAGTGTCCACCAGGCAGACGTCAGGATTACGCCTCCATCCTCTTCTGGCTCACTGACCTGTCCTCTCATTAGGACGCCTACTTCATTTTCTGGCTCTTTGGAGACTCAGTGTTGGCACATATTCCCACACCAAGACAATTCACTTTCCTCACCAGAAAAGATGAGAGAAGGAAGAGAAAAATGTAGGAGGGCAAAAAGCAGGTTGCCCATATTACCCTCTCTGACCTTCAGTTCTGAAAGACCAAAAAGTCTATTTCTTACTAGAAAGTTAGCGACTCTAGGATTTAGCTTAGGGCCTGGTGCATAGTAGGTACTCAGTCTTGAATAGATGCATGATTCCTCCAGTTAGACTTTTCTTACCTCGGAGGGACTCACTAATGATTATTTTTATTTGTTCCTTTACTTATTGATCCATCCACACAATACATACCAATGGAGGACCCATGGAGAACCCACCACAGTACCAAGGACTGGAAAAATAGTTCACCTAGACACTTGATTTCTGTCCACAAGATTGTCTTGTAAAAATAAACATCTTCTTTTCAAGCACTTTTTTTCTATTTGGTGTTCAGTAGTTTTCTCACAGCACAGGAAACTTTTTTTTTTTTTTTTTTTTTTTTTTTTTTTGCCATCTATGTCAAGTCACTTGATGTCTTCCATCAAGTGACAAGTCAGTCTGTCTAAACTTTTGACCTAGGAGGTAGTTATTAGTGAGCATAGAAAACACTTGCAGGGCCTGTAAAAATGCAAATTTCTTAGCCTTGTCTGCAAGAGATTCCAATTAATTTGCTGGGTGAGAGGCCGGATTTTCGATATTTTAAAAAATCTCCATAAATCGGTAAACACTTAGTGAGAGCTTCTAGCTGCAGGGCTTTGGGTGAAGGAAGCTATGAGTTTTTCTGAGCAGGATGATGTGATGAAACCAGGTTATTTTTGTTTTTTTTCCAACTTAAAAGTTATAAAAGTAGCACAAGCACTTTGTAATAATTCAATAATAACATGTCAAAAGACCATCACATTGTCTTCTTACCCTACTCCCTCTTCCCTGAAATAAGTACTCATGTCATTTCAGAATATATTTTCCAATTTTTAACTACTTATTCGCATTTTCAGGTATTCATGAAAATACAGCATTTTAACGCCATAGATTGGGTATCTGTGGATTGATACATACTTACATATTAGAAGTATAAAATCACACATGAAATAATGAAAAGGAAGTTCAAGGTAAGGTTCTGAGAGGAGCAGAAAAGGTAGGAGGTAAACAAGAGGTAGCTTCATCGGAGGAGAAATAAACTGAATTTCAGGTAGACCAGTGTTCTTTATGTTAAACTTCTCTAAATGCATGACGTATAGTAGAGATTTATGCTCTTATTTTGTGTCAATATACATGTTTTTCCAGTACTGGGGACTGAACCCAGGGGTGCTGGACCACTGAGCTACATCCCCAGCTCTTTCTTAATTTTTTAAATTTTGAGATAGGGCTTCACTAAGTTGCACAGGCTGGCCTCAAGTTTGTGATTCTCCCACCTGAGCCTCCAGAGTCGCCAGGTTTACAGGTCTGCGCCACTGTACCTGGCTTGTAATATATTTTAAAATCTAGTTTTATTTTAGAACAGTTTTAAATTCAGAGAACAACATGAACAGAGTTGCGTCCCTGTCTATACTGTGTGTGCTAGTGTTCCCTATCATTAACAGCTTACATTATCATGGTTCATTTGCTACAATTAATGAACCAATATTAGTACATTACAATTAATTGAAGTCCATATTTTATTCAGATTTCCATGATTTTTACCTAGTGGCCTTTTTCTGCTCCAGGATTCCATCTAGGATATCATTTTATGTTTGGTCGTTGTGTCTCCTTAGATGTCTTTTGGCTGTCACAGCTTCACAGACTCTCCTTATTTTTGACGACTTGGCAGTTTTGAGAAGTACCGGGGGAGCGGTTTGTACAGTGCCTCTCCACTAGGATTTGTCTGATGTTTTCTCACGATTAGGTTGAGGTTACCTGTTTGCAGCGAAAGGTCACAGAGGTGAAGTGCCATTCTCCACCCCACCCCCTTTAATACTGGCGATTGAATTTACCACTGGGCCACGTCTTTAGCCCTTTTTTATTTTTATTTTGAGACAGGTTCTCACTCACTTGCGTAAGGCCTTGCTTAGTTGCTGAGGCTGGCCTCAAACTTGTGATCCACCTGTCTCAGTCTCCCAAGCAGCTGGGATTACAGGTGTACAATACCATGCCAGTCTAAAGTGCCATTTTCATCACATTATGTCAAGGACTTTCACAGACTTTCACAACCTGACTTGTTGAGAAGATGTCGACCTTGATCACCTGGCTGAAGTAGTGTTTGTCAGTTTCTCCACTGTAGACTTTCCCTTTTTAATGCCTTTTGCATACTATACTCTTTGGAAATCTCTATGTGTGGTCCTCGCTAAAGGAGTGAGGAGTTATGCTCTGCCTTACACGATTTATTTTGAATTCTTGTGTACGGAAGGACTCCACAGATGGCCCCGAGCTCTCAGTCAAAGCAGCATGATGGGAATTCACTTCTAGATATTTGCCAAGAGTCCCCAAGGGCTCTTGAATATTGATGCCCAGATTTCTCTGCTGGAACAGGCAATAAAATGTATGCCACTGTGCTTGTCGGGCTTTTCTGTACCCAATGCGTTGGTTCTCATCAAGATCCAGATCAGAAACCACCTTCTCCACACCCTTCCAGCAGGACCACCCTGTCTGGGCCCCTACTGAGAAGTGTTGCAGCCCTTGACTCCTGTGCCCCTTTAGCACGTTCTAACTTCTAGTACTGTTATGTACAAAGCTTTGCCATTAAACTATAACTTCTAAGGAAACTGGCTTTCACATCTTCATCTTTTTGTAGCACCTAGAGCATTCCCTCAGTGGACAAACAATGGGACAAATATTGTCTACTGTATGCTTTGCGTAAATGTAGATATTACCAATTAATATGCTCTGTACATTTATTGCATTTAAAGCTAGCAATTCAGTAGCATTTAGTACATTCACAACTTTCACAATATCTAGAACATTTGGAACGTCTAGTTCCAAAATGTTCTCATCACTCAAAGAAAACCTCACACTCAATAGCAGTGACTCCCCAGGCCCTGAAAAGCATTACCATGTTGTGTCTATGGATTTATCTATTCTGGATATTACATATAAATGGAATCACATGCTACGTAACTTTTTGTGTCTGTTTTCTTTCACTTAGCACAACGCTTTCAAGGTTCATCTGTATTTGGAGCATGCGTCAGTAGTTCATTTATTTTCATGGTTGAATAATGAAGTATTTTGTCTTCTACTGCAGGTACAATGGTTTTACCACTAGATGGCATCACTTTCCTGGGAATTTCCTGGTCGTTGCTTATGTTATTTAGTGAAACTAACCAAACTGAACTGAAATTTTGACAATTCAAGGAATGTTTTCATTGCAAAGCTGACTGATGCCTAATAAACTAGACATTGTGGGTTCTTTTATGCTCCAGCATACAATATGCCACCAATCTAATCATTATATGTGGATTATAGGCAACAGTGATCTCTAGAATGTAATGTTTTTCAGATGTGTTTAAAAATATTTCTTTCATATTGAAAGAATTATTGTACCACAAATATTTTATTAAGCTATAAATGAATAATATTCCTATCAAGATTGGAATAATAAAATATTATAGGGAATTTTGTAATGTCCTTGCAAAATATATGTGACTTGATTTGGAGAACCTGATTTAACTCATTAACTAAAGGACCCTAGGCAACTTACTCAACCTTACTAGGTTTATTTAATCCTCTGCAAAGGAATGAAAATAACTAACACTTCTTTCTGGGTTTTATGGGTCTCAAAGAAAATAATGTCTGTGAAAATGCACTATAATCTGAGAAATATTATGTTAACTTTGAATATTTAAAAATTTACTCATTTTGGTATTTATGTATTAAACTATTAAGGTAGTTAGTACAGTTAAGCCCAGGACTTATCAAGAATTTCAGCAATCTTAAAAACAATTACATAAAGAGCATCTCTCTGGGATTGCCATCAGAGAGGGTGGTTTGATAAGATTCTGTGCAGAAATTCTAGAAATTTGAACTTAATTACAATACATTTTGGTTTGAGGAACATTTGTCCTGTCTGGTGACAATAGTTCACAGCCTCTTTGTCACTATAGTGCCCAACATGGATTTGACATATAATAAACCTTAAAGAAGTATATAATGTGCTGAGCATGGTGGTGCACACCTGTAATCCTAGCAGCTTGGGAGGCTGAGACAGGAAAATTGCAAATTCAAAAGCCAGCCTCAGCAACTTAGCAAGGCCCTAAGCAACTTAGCCAGACCCTGTTTCTAAATAATATAAGGTCTGGGAATGTAACTCAGTGGTTGAGCCATCCTGGGGTTTAATTCCTGGTGCCAAAAAAGAAAAAAGAAAGAAAAGAAAAGAAGTATACAATGTGAAACAATAAGCGAGTTCCATTTCCTGTATTTCTCCCTTAGTTGACCAAGTTTTGCTTTAGGGTAACAACAGTTTCATTGTTTATTAAATTCTTCTTACCTGGCCCTTAAAATACAACAAGTGTTCATTGAATTCTTAAATGAACAGAAAAAAATATTACTACTAAAATGCAGAATGTTTAGGTTTAAGACAGTTTAAGTTTTATTTTGAAATTTTTACCAGCCTGTTTCAAAGCTGTGCTGTTAGTAGACATAGCTGCTTAATTAAAGTTGTCCAAGAGGTAATCAATCATCTTTTGACGGGTGGTGTTCATAGCTTAATTTATTCAAGTGATCTAAATTTTCCAAAATACAGAGCTCTTTTTGAAACAGGTCAGGCAGAGGCATGGATTAAATGAGATGATCCACACAAAGATTTCAGTTGGCAACTTTGGGCTAACAATGTAAAGACCTCTGGGCAGACGCAGCCCTATAGACCCACTGTTTGGCAAGTTGGGTGGGGACTGGATCACTATCCCCATGCACCTCCTTGGGCAGCAAACTTGCTCAATGAACCACTTGCAGAACTAATTTCGGAGGCTCTAGTGCCACTGTTGTCACTTACAGATGATGGACAGAGTGGTCAGAATGCCTCCCCTGCTTATGAGCCGATGCCTAGTAACGCTCATCTGGGCCTTGGCTTCTCACTTGTATAAGGAGACGATATTTTCTATTGGTGCATTATTATTATACATAATAGTGGAATTCATATTGCCACATTGGTACATGTGCATTCTCTTTCCCTCCTCCTCCCTCCCCCGATCCTCTTGCTCAACTCTACTGATCTCCCATTGATTTTTTAAATTAGTGCTTTATACTTATATGTATATAAGCAGGATTCATTGTGGTATAGTCATACATGGACACAGCATTTTTTATTTTTTATTATTTTTATTTATTTGGGGTGCAGGGATTGACCACAGATCCTCAGGCATGCTAGGTCAGTGCTTTACTTCTGAGCTACATCCCCAGTCCCTCATTCCTAGTCTGCTTTCCAAAGTGGTTGTACCAGTTTGCAGTTCCCCCAACAACGCACGAGTGTACCTTGTTCCCCATATCCTCACCAGCAATTATCATTTGTATTCTTGAAGGTTGCCATTCTAACTGGGGTGAGATGAAATCTTGGGGTAGTTTTGATTTGCATTTCCCTGATTGCTCAGGAGACTGAACACTTTTTCATGTATTTGTTGTTTATTTGTATTTTTCCTTTTGAGAAATAGCTGTTGAGTTCCTTCACCCACTTTTTGCCTGGGTTATTTGTTCTTTTGGTGTTAAGTGTTTTGAGTTTCCTATGTAGTTTGGATATTAATCTCCTATTGGAAGAGTAACTGGCAAAGATTTTCTCTCATTCTGTAGATTCTTTTTGCATGTTCTTAATTGTTTCCTTTGCTGTGCAGAAGTTTTTTAATTTCATGCTATCCCACCTACTGAGTTATAGTTTTCTTGACCTTTAGGTGTCTCATTAAGGAAATCGGTGCCTGTGCCAGTATATTGGAGGGCTGGCCCTGTTTTCTTCTAGCAGTTGCAGTGTTTCTGGTCTAATTCCTAGGTCTTTGATCTACAAGAATTGGTTTTGTGTAGGGCGAAAGCTAGGGATCTAGTTTCATTCTTCTATTTATGGATTTCCAGTTTTCCTAGCACCATTTATTTAAAAGACTATTTTTTCTCCAATGTATGCTTTTGACACCTTTGTCAAGGTTCAAGATGACTGCATCTATGTGAATTTGAAGAAGACAATATTAATATTCACTTTGTTGTGTGAATATTAAGACCAAATGAGTAGATGCTAGCAAAATGCAGAAAGATGTTTGGCAAATGTATATATTTCCAGAAAATCTTAACTATTACCAATATTTTCCAGATAGTTCTTAAATGATAGACAAGGCAAAAGTGCACATATCGATCCTTTGACAGTCTTGTGGGGTGACATTCAGGAAGGTCGTTCTCTGCCCAAAACTCTGACGAGAACACCATGGCCAGAGAATTATGAGCACTTAAAACCCTGTTGGAAATGTCCAAAGCTAGGTGAGCATGGAATTCTTTCTAACTCCACAATATTATTCACTACCTCTGTTCCAATGCCTTCCATCTGGGTGTTCAGTAAATATTTGTTTGGTGGGCTTATGCAATCTGGGAAATGTCTACAATCTTTGCTCTTTGTTCATCCAGACAGCTGATTTGTTAGGATTGCTAGTTTGTTCTGAAATCTGAAGTCAGATGAGGCAGTTTTTATAATCTCTTCTTCAGAAATAATTACTTGTATTACTTTTTCAAATACTAGAGCCTCCTAAAGCATGATTTTCTTTATCACTTGGATTTGCGGTCACCTGCCTTTTATTATTATGTATATTTCTGTTCCCAGGATCATAAGGAATATGAACAAGCACAAGAATCTTCAGATTGCATTCTTCTGGAATTTGAATACCAGATTTTCTCACCATAGACTTAAAAAAATTAATAGACTTCATCTTTAAGGATATTTTAGGTTCACAGCAAAATTAACTAGAAAATACAGACGATCCCATATGCTCTCCCCTCCAACATCCTCTCTCACAATCCACATCCCACTCCAGAGACACATTTGTTACAGTTAAACCAAAATTAGCACATTCTTATCATCCAAAGTCTACTGTTTGTATTAGGGTTCATGCTTTGTGTTGTGCATTCTGTGGGTTTTAATAAATGAAAAGATCATGTATCCACCATTACGGTATCAAACAGAACAGTTTTCTTTTTCTAAAAATGCCCTATGTTCCACCTATTCATTCCTCCTCACCTCTAACACCCCTGCCTGAAGCCCTGTCTCTACTGCTTTGCTGTTTCCAGAACACCAACATAGTTGGATTTATACAGTAGGTAGCACTTTCACATTGACTAGTTTTGCTTAATAAAATGCATTTAAGGATGGGCCCTGTGGCACTCTCTTTTTTTAAAAAAAACAATGAAATGCCAGCGTGGTGGCATATGCCTGTAATCCCAGTGGCTTGGGAGGCTGAGGCAGGAGGATTGCAAGTTCAAAGCCAGTCTCAGCAACTTAGTGAGGCTCTAAGCAACTTAGTGAGATGCTGTCTCTAAATAAAATACGTGGCTCAGTGGTTAAATGCCTCTGGGTTCGATCCCAGGACTGCTATGAAAAGAAAAAAAAATACAAGTTTCTTGGGTGTCCTTTCATGATTTTGATAGCTCTTTTTATTTTATTTTATTTTTTATGTTTTTACAGTACTGGGGATTGAACCTAGGGCTTTGCACATGCTAAGCAAGTGCTCTACCATTGAGTAACATCCCCAGCCCGTTTATTATTATTATTAGTTCTTTTTAGTTATACATGACAATATAATTCATTTTGATATCATTATATAAGCATGGAATATAATTTGTTCTAATTCAATCCCCAGTATTTCCCCTTCTCCTCCTTTCCTCCTACCACCTGTTCCCTTTCCTCTATTCTGTTGATCTTTCTGCTACTTACTTGTAGTTTTTTAAAATGAGTGTTGCTTGACTGTACATGATGGTGAGATTCCCTGTGGCATATTAAAATGTGTACGTAGGAATCTTAGGTCAGATTCATTCCACTGTTTTTCTCTATCCCATCCCTCCTGCCTTCCCTTTATTCCCCTTTGTCTACTTCACTGATCTTTCTTCTATTCTTTTTAAAAATTTCTTCCCCCCTTATTTTGGAGTTTGACTTGTGTACCCTTAAAGTGGCTGAGAATGTTGGCATTGTAGTCTCCCTCACCAACCTTTAGTTCTGTGATCTTCTGCAAGTATTTATCTACATATCACCTGCCTGTAGTTTTTGAGAATATTCGTGGAAAAAATGCATGAAAAGTGGCTAGCAAGGTGCCTGGGTAGAAGACCCTCAATAAAGGAATCTATGTTATGCTAATTATCTCGGGAGGCCAGGGATAAAGCTAGATTGTTCTCACAGCACCATGTGCTTTTCTCCAAATGGTTATTGCAATTGGAATTCCGTATACCCAAGTGATTATGTCATTGGCGACAGTCCCCCTCTCCTTCTTCCCCCCTCCCCTCCTCTCCACATGGCAAGATCCCTGTGTGTTCTGCTGTGTTATCAAACCCGGTGCCCTGTGCAGGCACATAGGTATTGACTGGTCACCAGACGATAAAGGAGTCGGAAATTCCAACTGTGAACACAAGGGGGCGGTGTTTTGTCATCTTTCGGACCCTGGCTCCGTTCAAAATCCTGGGTTTTTAAACCTAGCATCAAAGAAGCAAGTTCTTTATTCCATTTGATGCAGGTAAAATATTTATGCCTAAGAAATTTACTGGGTAACATAAGGCATGGCAATATGATAATTAAGGGAACAGTCTGTGCCCTCTGAAATACTAATTTGCCTTATTAATCTCTATGGACCCCTTTCAGAGGTAACTACTAACCCTGAACACTTCATTCCACAAATATTTACTGATTGCTTTATAGGTGCTGGGATTTTCTGGGATCTACGTGGGGATCCTCATGTTTAGCCTGGTGTATCTTCTACCAGGAGAAGGTCAGGGGCAGGATAGACCTGCTTGCACTGTTTGACAGCCTTGAAATGTGATCTTGGTCATTATCTTGAAAATGTTTAGATTTATGATGATGAAGGGGAATTTGGAAATACCTAGTGGAAACTGAGATGCATAGAGGGACCAGGTGAGCACTGCCATTAGGTGAATGGCAGGTGTTATGGTTTGGATGTGAGGTGTCCCCCAAAAGCCCACATGTGAGACAATGCAGGAAGGTTCAGAGGAGAAATGATTGGGTTGTGAGAGTCTTAACCCAATCGGTAAATTAATCCCTAATGGGATTAATTGAAGTGGTAGGGTGAGACTGGAGGAGATTGGATTTGGGGTGTGGCTTTGTCGTATATATTTTGTATCTGGAGAGTGGAGTCTCTCTTTCTCTGCTTCCTGGTGATGCTAGCTGCTTCCCTCTGCCATACTCTTCCGCCATGATGTTCTGCCTCACCTGGAGCCCCGAAGAATGGAACCGGCCTATGGACTAAGTCCTCTGAAACTGTGAGCCCTCAAATAAACCTTTTCTCCTCTACAGTTGTGCTGGTTGGGTCATTTAGTCACAACAATGAAAACGGCAGGTGTCTGATGTAAAGACCTATTCTTCCAATCTGCTCACGTTACAACAGACTACAATTTCTTCTCCTCCTTCTCCTTCTTCTTTTTTAAACCAAAAACAAACCCCCCTTCACCACCACAACACACACACACACACACACACACACACACACACACACACACACCTTATCCTAGACTCACCAAACGGGAAGTATTGCCCTGAAAATGCAAATTCAGAGGACAAGAGGAGTGAAATGACAAGGCAAACTACTTTGTTCTCTTCCATCCACCACCAACCATTTCTAAAAAACAAACCTCAATGAATATTCACCTTAAACTCTAATATTGAACAAGGAAAGACCATAGTATGAGTTAAGTAAGCAAAGATAGGGTACAAGTGGGGTCTCTTGTTTTCCTGTTTCCTCACAGAATTTTCTAGACTAATAAAAGGGCTTCCTTTCCTGCACCTCGTTCTGTCTCCTGTTCGGTTTTACCATAACAGAGCATGGGGCATGACCATTCTCAGGTACTATCAGAAGAGAAGTGAGGTAAGTCGTGCCTTTCTTCCTTGACATTTGTGAATAGGAGAATATGCAACCCAGGCAAAGAGTCTCTGAGACCCGATTTTTCCAGGTAACTAAGATTTTGATTTTTTAAAAGAAGCCAGGAATCCAGACTTTCATGGAAACTCTCCCAATTTAAAAAGGTTATCAATGAATGAGGATTTTGAAAATGCTTTGAGGGTCAATCCAAACACATTGGAGAGCTACACTTACTCTGTTGTCTAGAAGTTTAACTTCAACCTAATTCAATCCCTTAATTTTACAGATGAGTGGTAGACCCAGAGAAGTTAATGACTTGCTCAATGTTATTGCAAAATCTATATTATTTTATTTAGTCATAAAATAGCTACAAAAAGTGGAAAACATGTCTGATAACTACTGACCCAACTATTGCTAACTTTAAATAATGTGGGATTGAAATGATCCTTGCTCCTTGGCAACATTCATGCTAAGATGATTTAAAAGTGTGTGATTCATACAGTGAGTGTACTGTGGTACCTAATGTAGAAAATGATGATTATTGTAGCGAGGCTAATGAGAAGACCAAAGACCTGCTACCCTGGTTGTCCTGGGTTACGAGCAGGCATCAGGATGGTGCTGTCAAATGTGAATTGTTACCAACACAACCGTGTGTTGGAAAACAGATATAGGATAACGTCACAAGAAGTTCTGGGCGAGGCAGACATTATTATGTTATGAATCTAATAAAAGGAGTACATACAGATTTTACTATTAAATTAAAAAGAATGGTTCAATATTATATAAGAAACAATAAATATGTGGATTTGAATGAGTGGATAAAGGAACATTCAAGTGCATTTAGTAGGAACTGCAAATTTTGGGTCCATTTCAAGTGCATTAAGTGTTCATTTCATGGAACAAGGGACTGAAAATATTTTTTTTCAAAGAAAATTCTATTTCTTTGAGTGTTTATTATGCATGGCTAATTTGGGGGTCAAACTGAAATTCAAAGAGGAAAGCCAAGGGCAGATGTCATCATCCACTCTTGCTAAGTTTCTAACTTGTTTATCTCAGGGACTTTCACATCTTGAAAACTTTGGATTCTTTCATTCATTCGTTCATTCAGCTAGTAACTGAGTCCTTAATATATACCAGGCACCACACTAGGTGCTGGGAATACATGACAAATATGACGGACACCATTCGGTTCTCATCAAACCAGATAGTTTAGAACCAAACATGATTGAGGCAAACAGCAACCAAAAAACTCAAGTGGAGCTGGATGTGGTAGCGTACACCTGTAATCCCAGAGGGAAGCTGAGGCAGGAGGATCACAAGTTCAAAGCTGGCCTCAGCCACTTATCGAGGCCCTACGTAATTTAGGGAGACCCTGTCTCAGAATGAAAAATTGAAAAAAAAAGGGGGGGGTGGGGATGGGGATTTGGCTCAGTGGTAAAGCACCCCTGGGTTCAATCCCCAGTCCTTAAATAATAGATAAAGAAATAAAGAAATAAAATAAAATAAAACTTCAAATTAAATGGAAAATACCCTAAAGCCACTTACATGCAGTTTACTATCAGATTTATGGTTTCTTTTTATAAACTTTGTAAAAACAAAAACAAACTAGGATTTTTTGTTCATGTTATGCTTCTCCACTCTTCACATTCTATTAGAATAAAATATAACTAATGATAGCTATTATTTATATTACTAGAAACTCCTTGAGTGGTTCTTCCAGTTGCTTGAATGAATTGTGGTTTTTTAACTTAATGATATCATCATAGTCTTATCTATAACCATAAGAACTAATTAAGATGAGCATGTAAACATGTCTCAATGGAAGGAAGCAGACACAGTGGTATCCTATATGTGTAATTTGGATAACACATGATGCACTTAGAGAATAGACACTAATGGGAATTTGGCCAGTGTTCATTTACCTGGATGCCTTATTTAATTGTTTTGGCTTCATCCTGATCAAATACTTTCTTCAATTTGCACTTCCTGAGTGAATAAAGGTGAAGTAGAAACTTGCTAATTAATTCATTAAGAAGATCAACAGAGAGAATCAGAAAAGGTAAATCAACCCCAAACAAATCTGGCTATGTCCCTTTTTCAAACAAGTCTAATTGATCTCCACTTGGGTTTCTGTTATTAGCAGATGTGTAGTTCAGTAGGCACCATCCCTCCCTTCAAATGACTTACAAAAACGGTCTGGTCTTGCCAAGCACAGTGGTGCTCGCCTGTAATTCCAGGGCCTGCAGAGGTTGAGGCAGCAGGATAGCAAGTTCAGAGCCCGCTTCAGCAACACAAGGAGGCCCTAAGCAACTTAGGGAGACCCTGTCTCAAAAAAACAGGACTGGGGATATGGCTCAGTTGTTAAGCACCCCTGGGTTCAAAAAGGTCTGCTCTTATGAGCATGTCTTGATCCTTATTGATCAGGGGCAGAGAGATGTGAGGGGTGGGAACATGAGTTTAAGGGAATAATTCTATAAAATGGGCCCACTGTGCTGACCCCCACGTGCTTTCTTTTCTAAGAAGAAATTTACTTGCAGCACTCCGTGTCTTAAGTGGACAAGATAATGCCACATTTCTCAGCAAACTACCTGTTATCTGCAGGAGAAATGAAGGCCCAGAATAATGTTGATAAGAAGAACCCAAATACCCTGAATGAAAAAACTTTTGTGACCCTTTTAACAGACCAGATCGCAGAACTTAGGGACATAAGGATAATTCCTCCTAACCATAAAATCTTTAAGAATTTATGTTTAGAATCCAATTAGGACAAGTCAGCATGGACCAAAGTGATCTAAAATGTAATAGCAGTGGGGAGTTGAAAGTCTGATGTCATCCTGTTGTCAGTCAAGTCAAGAGGTGGACCTGGGTGGGACTCTCTGGAAACTTTTCTGGGATCCCAAATAAAACTGGAGTACGGGAGGGGCATACTGTCCTCCTCTTGGAGAGGACCCACTCTCTCCTTTGAGAGTGTTCCCTTTTCCCCTTTCCCATCCCTTCTAATAAACTGTTACTCGAAGTGACCTGTCTGAAATCTTTCTGACTTGATTGCAAGAATTGGGGTTTGGGGGGGGGGCATCTTCACACTGCTTCAGTTCCCTGGGAGGCCCAACCCTGTAACACTTATCACTCATTCTTTCCTTGAAAGAGCCTTTGTTGGCAGACAAATGGAAGTGTGGGTGATGGTCGGAGACATTGCAGCCAAGCTGGGAACTGGGGACATGGCCAAGAGTGACCTCAAGATGGTGCAGGACCTCACCCTGGTGGTGCAGCAGACACGAGAAAAATTTCAGATCCCTACGATCACATACTTGGAAGAATTGACGGTATGAGTAGTCACAATGATGATCTGAAGAGAAATATCACAGACCTCCTGACCCTGGGCAGGGGTGGAAGAATTGGAAGGTGTGGTACCTGCCACACAAAAGAGCTGAAGGTAACTAATTACACTGGAACACCTTTTTCCAAGCCAAGAGAAGACAGAATGGCATTTTTGCAACTAACTACTATGTGTAAACAAGTTTTTATGTTACAATGCATTCTCACCACATACTGTATAGTTTTTAGAATGATCCCTCTCCTCTGTCCTACAGTTTTGGGACTTGGTTAGTTGTGCTCTTTGGGATTAAAGACTAAAATTTTGGTGGTTCCTGTGAAGGAAAAAAAAAAAAAATGAAGAAGAAGGAAAGAAACTGTTTGCCCCTTTGCAAGTACACGCTCCTCTCCCTTCTTTGGGATTATCACTCTTACAGAAGTCATGTGGCACTTGTTCCATCTTATATCTTCCTTATCTCCCTCACTAGACCTTGCAGGTGTTCCCCAAGGGCCAGTCCTTGGCTTAGCTGCTCTAACTTCATCTCACCTCTGAGGTACTGAATGTTTTCTGCCCCAGACTACCCACCCCGGTGGCCCCTAACCTGAATTTTCAATTGCTAGCTGGGTATTTCACCCCGACTCCCAGCCCCACATGTCCATATTGTATAGTTCACAAGCTGTTAATGATCACCTTCTTCCTGGGCATGAGACCTAGGGGCTTCTTCCAGTCTCTTCCACTCGATATCTAATCAGTCACTTTGTCCTATTGATTTTCCCTGTTCTCATTGAAATGGCTTATTTACTTACTTCCAAATACACCTTGCACTTTCCCATGGCAAATAGGATTGCCTGCAGTTTTCCCTACCAAGACTGCTTTCCTACTAGCTTATATATATATACATATATATATATATATTTTTTTTTTTTTAGTTATAGGTGGACACCATACCTTTTATTTATTTATTTATTTTTATGGGTGCTGAGGATCCAACCCAGTGCCTCACACAAGCTAGGCAAGCGCTCTACCACAGAGCCAGGACTCCAGCTCCCCTACATGCTCATTGAAATGCTCCAAGAAGGGGCACTGGCCCCACCTATAGCTTTCCAACGTCTCTCCCAAGCAATCTACTTCTCTTCATTATCCCAGCAAGGATTGACTTCTGTCACCAAAATGATCAAGTACTCTTATAGTAAGAAATCCTTTATTGCTCTTGAAATCCTTTATTGTTATTCAACTACTTCTCATTTGTATGGCTACTTATAGTTCCACTTAAGGTATAGATTCCTCAAAGACAGAAATCAGGTCTTAAAATGCCATTGTACTGTGCACAGGGCATCTACAGACTAGATGCTTCAGCATACTGGTTGGTTGGTTTGCACTGGATTTATCTAGTGATAAAAATGGAGAACCACTCACTGTAGTTCAGTATGTGATTTAGTTGCTCATTAAAATTTCCTTCTATAATGATCAAAATTATCATAAGATGAACTCCAATATAAGAGGTGTGGAAATGGATCCTCCTGTTGGGAGGAGCTACAAAGTCACTTTTCAAAGGAAATGGAAACAGGGATGATGGAGAATCCCAGCTATTTTCACACTCAATCTATCCCAGAATTAGACAGACCTGGTTTTATACACCAGCACCATTTACTAATTGCATAACACTGGATAATTTCTTTAATCATTCTGAGTCACTTTTTCCTCACTTGGAAAACAGGTATTGTGAGGGTGGAATAAAATAACACATAAGGCCTTGGACATGATAGGAACTCAATACATATCAATGAATTTCCTCACAACTCTTTCTCCAAGGGATTGCTCTTAACATTAAAGAAATTAATTAATTTTATTTAAATAAAATTTGGGGAAACAAAATGATAAAATCAAACAAATACTTCTGTAAAAAAAAAATGACATAAAAGTTGGAAAGAATACATTAACTGGAAAACAGCCTGATGTTAATGAACCTAGAAGAAGTAAAAAAAAAAAAAAAAAAAAAAAAAAGCCCACGTGATGATCCAATGAGATCCAGAAAAGGCAGGTCAGAAAGTTTGTGAGTCAGACCTTGGTAAGTTTATCATTTTCCTTTCTTCTTATTCCACAGCTGGTTGGAGTGAGATAGGGATTTGGGGATACAGAAAAAGGAATGAGTCTCAAAAGAGAAGTGCCCTTGAGCTGTTGGAATTCAGGAAACACCAATGAATCTTTGAAATGCAAAATAAACATTCCTGAGCAACCCAGCATTCATCCTCAGCCTGTGCCGTGGGTTGGCACCCTTGACTTGCCTACAAAAAGTAACAGGAGGGCAATAACAAGCCCAGGAAAAACTGGCACGAAATTATGTAACTCCCCTCTGACCCACCTCTGGTCCAGCCCCTTGCTACTGTCCTACAAATATCAATATCCCAAACCAACGGGTTGCTGTCTCTGCCTCTGAAGATGGTCCATTCTGCCTTGAATGTGTTCCTTGCTTTACCCCAAAATATGTCTCTCCCTTGTGATAACCTGCATTCTCTCCTGAATGTGTATCTGCTTTCCTTGATAAATTTGTCTTTATCTCTGACTGGCACACACCAAAATTCTTTTCTGTCACATATGATAAGGACCTCACTTGTCCTGAATCAAGGTTACCTTCTCCTGAAACTCCTCTGGTGACAGGAGGACTAGGTCAGTCAATTTTCTCCATCTCTCATTCTTCAGACATTTATTCCTATTCTAGAGGTATCCTCAGAAAGGTCTTAGATTGGTCAGAGAGCGCTTCAAACTACACAGTAGCACTCAGCTAGGACACTATTGATAAGAGGGATGGAGTATTGGGTTACATGTGGGGTCTTCTAGTGGTTGCTGGCTTTGTTCATGGTAGATGCTTCATAAACCCTGAGCGAATGGATCTATTAGAGAAGAATAACAGAGGTGATCAATGAAGGTGATACATAATTGACATTCACTCATTCTGCAAAGATTTATTACATTTCTACTCTGTGGTCCTTTAGGGAATGGTAAATGGGATAGAAGATTCCTGTCATCAAATAGTTTATTCTCTGTGTGTTCAAGGGAAGAATTTTGTATTTTCAGCTAACATTTATTAAGTATTATGCTTCAGCTACTGTGCTAAGCAGTTTGCAAGTTTAAATCCCATTGAGTCTTCCCTATGGTCTTATGAAGAAGGGAAATAAATGAGGTAACTCCAGTTCTGAGTTGTTAAGTAACTTGCTCAAGGCCATCCAGTTAGCAAGAGATAGAGCTGAACCTTGAACTCAGATCTGATGCCTAAACTTATGTTCTGAATGACTATGGCTAGATTTGCGGGGAGTGGAGCTTTGTAGAAAAATTGGGATTTGGGGGGCTGGGGAGATAGCTCAGTCGGTAGAGTGCTTGCCTTGTAAGCACAAGGCCCTGGGTTCGATCCCCAGTAACCCCCCCTCCCCCCAAAAAAAAAGAAAGAAAAATTGGGATTTAATACTTTTTATTTTCTTATTATTTTAATTTTTCTATTTCTTTTGATTTTATTTTGACAGTTTGAAACAGAAAAAAAATTGGAAAAATTACACTGTGAATACTTCTATGTTTTTACTTAGATTCTAGACCAGTATTTTACTAAATTTGATTTACCACATAGCTATCTCTCTCTAACCATTGATCATCTTATATTTTTGATGCTTTTCAAAAAAAGTTGCAGACATCAATAGAAGTTGAGATTGGAACTGGACCTTGAAGGATATTGTCAGGTCTCTATAGGCAAAAGAGAGGGAAAGGAAGAGGCCACGCAGGCCTGAGAAAGAATGTGGGTAAAACCCAGGCATGGTGATTTCATGGAACAAGAAGGTTGTGAACAAAGGGTGACGTTTGTGTCCAGGAACATGATAATAAAGATGGTTGGATGAAAGGGGACAACCAGAAAACCAGTTCCATTTTGATGAAGTAAATATGGGAAATAGGAACCACCAGAGTTTCTGGTAGGAAGAATGTAGGGCACAGTGTCAGGAAGGTTAGTTGTGGAGACAGGCTGGGAGAGACCAAAGTAATGGAAACATGACCATTCTAGTCTCGAAACATGAGGGAATATGAGCCTGCAGAGTCGTATCAATAGACAGGGAGATAAAACTATTAAGAAAATGTAATATAAAAGGTGTAGTGATATTTAAATTAAAGAATGATGACCAGAGCAGTCCACCAAGTCATCAGCTAAGAAATGGTGCGGGTGGGAATTAAATCACTGGCATTGTGTGTGAAGAGGGAACAAATTCAAGAGTGAGAATAAGTAAACTAGAACAAGGGAATCTACTCAACTTGATGACCATCTGAACATGGGCGGAAGAGGAAGTGAGAAAGAGGAATGAATCCAGAAAGAGGGGTAGTAGTTCACTTTATAAGTTTTTGTTTGTTTGTTTGGGGGTGCTGGGGCTTGACCCAGGGCCTCATACATGCGATTCGAATGTTCTCTCGGAGCTACAACCCCAACCCCAAACTTTTCAAGTACTTTGGAGATGCTTGTGAAACATGGACAAGGAGAGGTCATCTAGGAAGTTGGAAGTACAAACAATGAGCTCAGGAGAGAAGGGGCTGGAATCTCCCCTCTCTCACCCAGTTATCAAGAGTTCTAGAGAACACTAACATTTAAAAGGTGTGTTCGAAAAAGAATTCTTGAAAGATACTGAGTAGGATGACTTGCAAGGAAAAGCCAAACCTGGACAGCATTACAGAAAATAAGTGATAACGTCCAATAATGTCAAACGACAAAGGTTTAAGAGGAGCCTGGAAATACCTCCGAAACTTGGCAGTGAACGGAAGAAGATAGAAGTGAGCCGGGTGGATATTGGAGCACGTTTACATTTGATAGCAACCAAATATAGCAAAAAGAAAAAGGAAAATTACATGGAGCTTTTCAGCAGTCCAAGAAAGATGAAGCAAAATATGGCGCTGGGAAACCAGAAAACAGAATCTTGCTTGGCAACAGTGATTCTGACAGTCAAAAGGAAGACATGGCTGAAACTACACTTGTAAGATTAATCAGAGTAAAAAACTTTTATGATCCTCTCTTTTCATCATCTGACTCAAAATTGAGGTCTTTTTAAAAACTCTTTTTCTCAGGATTTTTTCACATATCATCTTCCATATGTACATAATGATGAAAAACATTCCAGTAAGAAATATAAGACCCCCAAATCATAATAGAAAACAAGGATAGCAACAGGTACCAAAAAACAAACAAACGAACAAAAAAACCCAGCTTGATGAACATGAAACTGAGAAAGAGGAGTGCATAGGAGGAATTCATTTAAGAAGCACAAGATTTGGTAGTCGTTGTTACCAGCTTCCCTTTTACAACTGCTTTCATTGGATCAGGGGAGGGAGGAGGGAAGGCAAAATAAAAGTAAAGGGGAATAAGATTGATCAAAATTTGTCATATGCATGTATGTATCTGCCATAATGAAACCCACTGTTATGCATAATTGTTAATGAGTCAATAAAATAAAACAAAATATACTGAAAAAAAAGAATGATATTTGCTAACAAATAATATTTCAAAATAATACAATCTAAATTTTTTTTTTCCAAAAAATGTTCTTATACCTGTGATTTTCAGAGAATACACTTTGACAGAGATTCATGAACCAGGAGTGGACGTGTGTTATGGTTTGGATGTGAGGTGTCCCTCAATAGCTCTTGTGTGAAACAATGCAAGAAGGTTTAGAGGAGAAATGACTGGGTTATGAGAACCTTAACCCAATGAGTGAATTAACCCCCTGATGGGATTAACCGAGTGGTAACTGAAGGTAAATAGGGTGTGGGTGGAGGAGGTGAGTCATTGTGGGGTGTGTCTTTGGGGGTATGTATTCTGTATCTGGTGAGTGGAATCTCTCTGCTTCCTGATCATCATGTGAGCCACTTCCCTTCACCACACTCTTCTGCCATGATATTCAGCCTCACCTTGAGATCTGAGGAATGCAGACAGATATCTATAGACTGAGGCCTCAAACAAACTTTTCCTCCTCTAAAAGTTGTTCTTATCAGGTCTTTTAATCACGGCAGTGAAATAGCTAACTGAATCAACATCCATGTCCTTCAAATGATGGCACAGGTTAAGCAAAGGTCACTTTCCCTTTGTCATCTCTGGGTTCATCTCTGAAGCACCCAGAGAAGAAAGCACTGTGTCTCCCTCCAGTGTTGCTCTCATCCCATGGGAACATTTAGCAGTGTCTGAGGGCAATTTTGATTATCTTGAATAGGGTGTTACTATTGGAATCTAATAGGTAAAGACCAGGGATACTGTGGAATATTCTACAATGTACAGGGCAACCTCATAGCAAAGTAATCACCAAGGCCAAAATATCAATAGTGCAGAGGTTGACAGTACTTAATTAACACAGAGGCTGGGATAAGTTGCTGCTCATTCAACATTTTTCGAGTGATAATAATGGCCTCATTTTATGGCTGAGAAATCTGAGGGTCAGATGGGTTATGAAATTTCCCAAGCTCATACTGCTGAAAAGTGGTAGAAATAGATTTTTATTTTGGTACTCTGATTCTAAATTCAACATCTTCCAGTTATACCACGATTCTAGGAAGAAGAAAAATGGATTGAAATGATTCCATGACTTCAAGTCATAGTAAATGAGAGAATTTTAGCACCACAGACCAAGACAGTGAGGTTGGAAAGGAAAAACTTGAGAGAGTTGTTGGGGAGATAAGAGAACAATGTTGTGATATCTTCAGTTCCTGACATTCTAAAATTTGAAGTGATGTGGTGGGGAGAATGCAAGTGAAAACATCCATTGGGTGTCTGGTGACAAGAACTGGAGTTCAGAGGGAGGTCAGAACTGGAAATGCGGTGTTGCTGACAGCAGGTGTTAACCACAGTCATGAGTAGGGGGAATGGAGATATGTGTCAAGACAGGAAAGCAGGGGCCAGGGTTGTGGCTCAGTGAGAGAGTGCTTGCCTGGCATGTGTGAGGCCCTGGGTTTGATCCCAGCACCACCAAAATTAAGAAAACAAATAATAAATAAAGGGAAAGTCAAGAAATAGGGGCTGAATAATGCTGATAAGAAATGAGTGGTAAATGAGGAAGTCAAAGAAGACAATCAAGAAAGTGGAGTTGAGGGGCCGGGGTTGTGGCTCAGTCGTAGAGCAGCTTGCCTAGCATGTGTGAGTCCCTGGGTTCGATTCTCAGCACCATATGTAAATAAATGAATAAAATAAAGGTCTATCAACATCTAAAAAAAAAAAAAAAAGTGGATTTGAAAGGGGTCCGGAGGCCATGATGTTATGAAAGAAGTCAGCTGAACAGTAGTCCAAGAAGACAGTTATTCAGAAATCTGTGTTTCTTGATATTCAGAGAAGAGTTTCACTATGTCCATGTATTGCCCTAGTTTGTGTAGCTGACAGCATAACATATTTATGCTGTTTGCAGTTATTCTTAAAATCTTTATTAGTCTTAAAAATGAAATTTCAAATTCCATGTAGGCAAAAGCCTCAAGTTTTCATTCCCAACCTCCAACCTTTTGGTAGCTTTCATTCTGATGTGAACCCTCCAAATTCTCCTTATCTGGAGCCAATGTTCTTTTTTCTCTCTGCTGAGTCCACACATCCTTGTTTGACCAAATGACAAGAACAAACAATTCCTTCCATAATGGACATACCCTACGGTGTCATGCTTCTCAGAATCTCATCTGAAAATGAATTCCCCTGAACTGTGGTACAATAGGATTTTAGCTAAGGCACTTGTTATTTATTGCCTGCAAATGGTAGGGCTTTGACCAAATATGCTATGCCTCCAGGCTAGAATAGTACAGGTAGCACTCAACTCTGGTGAGGAAAGAGAAGGGAGGGATTCGGAGCACAGCTATTAATGGCAGCTGAGGTGCCAGATCAGCTGACTATGTCAGCCAAAGGTTATTTAATTAATAATGATGTGACTATAGTACCACGTCCCCTGTTAAAGGAAAAAAAATTATTCAGTGACACTTATTAAACCACCATAAGGAAGACTATTCAGAACCACTGACAAGTAGAGGGAGGAATCACTACAATGGAGTCTTGCAGTAGAGGAGAGTGACTGGGCTCCACTCCAAAGACAGCATGGGAATTTACAGCTAAGGAAGAGGGGGAGGGGCAGAGGATGGAGAGTGACTGGAAGAAACATCAGGGGTAAAGGGAGATTGTGGCAAAAGTGACCTAACAGGATTCTTGCTGAAGGTAGGTCAGAGTGATCAGACATCACACGGTGGAGGATAAGGAACCTGGACAGATGTCCAGGGTGATCAGATATGGGGCAAAGGGGGTCTTGCTAACCTGACTTATCAATTTTTGTAGATTTTGTAGGGAAGTACACAGATGGCCTAGAGAAGGTTAGGAACTAAAGTTAGACCAAGCAAATAATCTTTGTCACCCTCAACTTTTATTTTTCTTCAATTTAAAAAGACCATTAAGTATTAGTATGGGTTAATAACTTGAACACATTTACTATGTTTAGGGCATTGCATTTAAGTACATTCTATGGATTATCTCATTCCAACTCTCACAAGGGCTCAGCAGTTCAGATTTAATTATTATTCCCCCATCGGCCTTTGAACAGATGACTAGGTCTGGAAAAGCTCCTTATCTGGGCTCACCTCTCACTAAAATCCTGACCTGTAAGCATCATTGTCCCATAGAACTTGCTGTGAGGACAGAAATGGTTTATATGCTGCTTAGTATGGTAGATGCCAGCCACACAATGGTATGGAACCCTTTGAAATGTGGCTAGTGCAACCAAATAGCATTAAGAACAAGCAAACAAAATACACACAAAAAAATATTAATTTAAAGCTTGGTGTTGTGGCGCAGGGTTATAATCCCAGTGGCTTAGGAGGCTGTGGCAAGAGGTTCACAAGTTCGAAGCCAGCCTCAATAACTTTGGGAGGCCCGGAGCAACTTAGTGAGAACCTGTCTCAAAATGTTAAATTTTAAAAAGGGCTGGAGATATGGCTTAGTGGTTAAGCACCCTTGGGTTCAATCCCTGGTACCAAAAACCAACCAAACAAACAAAAACAAATAGCAACAACAACAAAACCACCCCAAATTTAATTAATTATTTAAGTAAAACATAGATGTAAAGAGCCACATTGCAGAGCTCTGTTGGACTGTGCAGATATTTTCATCACTGCCGAAAGCACTATTGGACAGTACTCTTTAGAAGAGATGCTGCATCTTTCTTCCTGTCTGGTTGGATTCTTGGGTTCTACCTTTGCTTTTCTCCCACTGAGGGTGAGCTTAAGGGCTTTCTTCATCCCTTCCCAGTTCCTTAGTCCTCCAACCTAAGAGAAAGGAGATTCCTTTCCTCTGTCCACTTCCATTGCAGCAGTATTTTGACAGCTGTTGTGTGGGGGACCCCATAGGAAGTGAACTTTCTCTATCAGGCTCTGCCCATCCCCTTTATCCTACTCCTTCTTTTCTTCCTCCTCCCCCTCCTCCTTTTTCTCTTCCTCCTCCTCTAACAATCAAACTCTTAAAGGATGAAACTCTTTCTGTCAGAGACAGAGTTGGGCAAAACAAATATTAACACTCTCAGAATAAAACAACAACCATACAGCACTTAATGGAATAAGCAAAATATTTGCTTTGGGCTTTGTTTGAGGCCCTGCAAGTGGTGACTGGGAAGGAAAGCTGTGAGTTTTCTATCCTTAAAAAACCAAACCAAACAAACAAACAAAACTTGTGTCCTACATCATTTAAATGGAAAATGGAACTTATTTACTATTCAAAACAATGTTTAACTGAGAAAGGTGTTTTTATGAAATGCGAAGGTATTTTATGAAGTGCAAAGGCTTTAACCTAAAGACCTTGACAACTGAGAATTCAGGGCTCAAGGTTGCCCTGCTTTAGAGTTTCATTTTAAATGCTAATGAATTCTTTCACTAGCTGTAGTCTTTCCTTCTTACGTGTATTTTAAACAATATGGTCACTAGTCCTCACTTAGAGCTAATTTAGAATTTTTTTTTTGCAAGTGAAAATAAGACTTAAATTCAGATTTATAGTTAAAGGGCAGGAAAGAGAGGAAAGGGGAAGAGACAAAATGGTCAGAAGGAAAAAATGAGAAAGATGATTATTAGTCTTTTTTAAAAACACCCCAAGTGGGGTTGAGGATGTGGCTCAGTGGCATGCACCAAGCACTGGGCTCAATCCCCAGTGCAGCAAAAACAAACAAAAACCCCTAAGTGGCTAACAGTGCTAGTATCAGTGACTTCCTATTTCCCTTCTCAGATTTTCCAAAAGTCAAATTTATTTAGAAACTTCTATGTACATCTGAGCCATTAGGAAATCTCGTTACGATACAGATTCTGATTCAGAGGATCTGTGGTGGGGTGTTGTTTGTGGACCACTCTATGAGTGGCGCCCAAGAAGTTGCATGTTGAGCCCAAGAAGTTGGAATCAGATCCTATCAGTTCAGAGGCTTTGCTTCTGACAAGGAGAGTGTTTTACCGAAAGGTTAGTCTAAAATCTGACTATATGGAGTACCTCCTGGCAGACTTTAAGTTTGAAGTCTACATTGACTGGTTGTACTGGACGCCTACACCTCATTCTCCTCTTAGCAACCAAGTAAAGTTAGCGCTATTATTTTCTCTTATTGTTCAGATGAATAAACTGAGGCTCAAAGTTGAAGGGATCGCCCAAATTACGTGCTTGTTGGCAGAATTGAACTTAGGTCTATTCGACGCTTTTAACTAACACTGGCACCTTAGTTTTCTGGACTGTGAAGTGGTTAGGGCTGGCTGGCAGCATCCAGATCACTGCCAGGTACACTAAGAGTACCTGTATTGCTTTTCCCGATCTTGCTCTTTGACCCCTCAGGGGAAAGTTCATTTTGAGAATAGAGCCCCCTTGACTAGTTTAGGTCAGGGACACGCACGGTTGTTCCGGGGAGAGTCGGGCAGTCCTGGAGCGAGCTGGCTCAGGACACAGTGAGCTGATGCATTACATAACCACGAGCCCTCCCTCCCCCCCGCGCCCCTCACCCTTGGCGGAGCCCCAGAACAGAGAGCGGATCCGAGTGATAAATCCCTTTTGGCCGCCCGGCACAGTTCCCGGCGGAGCTGGCGGGTCTGAAGCAGGCAGTGCATTTTGGGCGCTGAACAGTGGGATTTACCCCGCGCCGCACTCCTCCCCCGGCGCTGCGCTTCCCGCAGGGCTGGGGCCCCAGTCCCGCCGGTGCCTCCGCCCTGTCAGCTTCCCGCCCCTTGGAAGCGCGGACCGCGGTGCCTGGGGCCGGGGAAGAGGCCACCGCGCAGGGACGCGGCACGGCTGGTGCGCCCCAGGGGCATGTCGGCGCTCCACTGCCGCGGCTGCAGCGGTCCCCGCGAGGTGAGGCCGCGGCGGGACCCGGCTGCGGGCGGGCGCCGCAGGAGATCGGGTAGGGAGTGGGCGGTCTGCACGGTCTCAGGGACTCTGGAGTCTGGCCCCACCGGGCTGTCCTGGAGTCAGTCTTGCGGGCGGCTTGGGTGTCTGGATCTCTAGGACCGGGGCCGGGAAGCTCCCTGCTGCGCTCACCCTCTTCGCCCTTCGGACTCGGCTGTGCCAAGGGAGAGGTGGCTCAGGTGACGCGGGTGACAGAGTTGCCGGGTGGCGGGACGGTGGGGTGGTAGGGATGGGCTTGGAGCTGGCGGAGGACTGGGACGCTCCATTCTTTCTCTGCTGCCCCAGTGCCCAGCGCGCGCCGTGAGCCGCCCACCCCAACTTGGGTCGCACCGTACGCCTGTTGGGTCAGGACTGAGACACGTGCCCACTCTTGGTGTCTGTTCCCTGCCGCGCTTTGGCGTAATTTCTGCGCAGGTGACTGGAGAGGGAGAGCCTTTGGTCTCCACACCCCGCGGTTTACAAATGCAGACTTCCCCGTACAAAAGAGAACGGCTCTTTCTCGCATTCTCTGTTCACTGCAATGTTTAACCATCACTCCCTGGTAGTAATATTTATTTACCTTTTGTGGTGCCTTAAAAATACACCGGCCTCCAAAATTTTGAATGGATTAAATGTAGTTTCTCCAGTTGCTTCCTATCCAGGGGGTGGGGGGGATTAATGATACTTAGCGATGAGAACTCAACAACTCAGCGTTTTAAACCGAACACTTCCATTTTGAAGGGTCTGTGTTTCGTTTCCCCTACCTGATTCTTTGCTGAGATCTGGTCGCTCCAGCCTCTCAGCCAGCTTAACCCAAAAGGAAGATCTTTAGGCCTGCCAAAAGAAGAAACATTGTCTCCAAGGTATTTGGGCTTCCTCGCTTTTAAAGTCAACTGCGGGCTCCCTACCCTTCGCATGATTTGTCTCCCTGCCAAAAGCATGACGGACTAGAGCTAATGGTGTCTAACCTGTGTCTGTCGAAGGAATGAAGGGTGGAAAAGAGTTACTTAGTGATAGGGCTTGATCACCTATAATCACAGGATCTTAGAAATCAAGAGTTTCAGAGATCATCATCTCCTAGATTCAAACCTTCATCTTTCACAGTGCAGGAAACAGACCCAGATCTCCAGGGTAGGCTAAAGTCATATGTTAGCTAGACAGAAAACCAGCACTTGAATCTGGGCCTTCTCATTTCCTTCTTGTTCTGTTTTCCAGGCATATTGCCGTAGGCATTTGAACGAAAATGATATCACTACAATCACCTAATCATATCATTTCCGTGTCCTTGTCTTTTATTTATCTTCTTTTTGAAAAGCCGGTAGAATTCTGAAATAGATAAGAGAGATTGAATTAGTCAAACTGCTTTTGTAGCATAATTTAAAAAAAAAATAAGGATCCTTAATTCTAAGTAATATTTTCAATTCTTCTTATATGAAGATGAATATGCAAATATATCCCGGGTGAACCCTACAAGAAGAAAAATAATCAAAATAGAGGAAAGTCTACCCCCATCTGTCCTTGGAGTTTCTTCTGATTCTGTGCTCTGGATGGTGATGTTTGTTTAGAGATAAAGACATGATTTATGGTGTTGGAACTGACTTGAGAAAAGTGGCTTGTAAGAGGACCATTTATTATGATTAATACCATGACCTATAACAAGTTGTGGTTTAAAATTTAAAGAAATTTAAAACTGACTTTTCTAGTATTCTAGCATTGTATTACACTGAATATTTTTCACATTTTAAAATTTAATTCAAATTAACAGATATTTATTGAGTCCCTACTATTTGCACAACACTCTTCTGCACATTTGGGATGTGTCAGTGAACAAAACACAGAACTTTGATCCTGTAGAGCTCAAGTTATAATTCATTCTTTAGAATTTTTCCAGAATTTTGTTAGGTAGATAGAAGAGAATTTTAGTTTCACCTAAATCAGGGAAATGAACACAGATGTTCCAGTCTACCTTCCTCCCAATCTCATGATTTTGTTGATTAATCATGGGAAGCAGAAATAAAAACAAACAAAAAAACTCAGCTGAAGTTGTTTTGACTTTGACAAACTGACTTGCTACTACCGTATATGAATAGCAGAGCTCGCCTTTGGTTGTTTAAAGTATGTTCATTTGGAGTCTTTTTCCTTTGTTGTAGGAACATCATTTTGGTGACTTTAAGACTAATGAAGCATGGGAGGATTAGTTTTCTCAAAAGTGTGAGTGCTACCACGTTACTGTTGGAGACAGTAATTGCATTAGCTTGCAGAATGTAGCTGGGTTTTTATTTATTTATGAAGGTGGCATTTCAATTTTATTTTGTCTCACTTTACATTTTGTCCCCCTCTCTTCTCCGTTTTCATAGGCAGCACAGTGTTGACTTATTAGTAAGTCCGTTACTGTGGTTATTTCATTAGACATTCCAGTTTTCATTATTCTCTAATTCTCTCAATTGTATTTTCTTCAAAATGGCATGGTTTGCAAGCTCAGGCATGTTTGTTGTTTTTAACAAAAGCTTATCAAAATGAACTTGGCAATTTTTTCATCATATACAGCCAAAAAAAAAAAAAAATCAGTGCAGCATTTGGGGTTGTTTTTGCATTCCTCACCTAACCAGTTGCTTTGCCTTTAAAAATTGCCTAATTAGAAATTACTTTCTTATGAGTTCTCTGTTAGTATATCTAAAAATTCACCCACAAAGTGATTTAATTTTACTGAGAAAAACCAAATCACAGTTGAAGGCTGAGATTTTGAACACAAAGATCTCTGTTAAATTTGCTCTACATCAAAGGACATCAGAGGTGTTATTAACTAAAAGTGTCCTGTTTAAAGGTGGTCTCTGTTAAACGCATGGAGTCACAATTTCTGATTGAACCCGTGGAAATTGATTTTTATCTTCATTCACCCATCACTTTGTCCCATCAAATTCTCATTCTGCCACCTTTTTTCTGTATTGATAAAGGACATGAGTTGCTGTAGCCAGGTAGAAAATTGCATGTCATTAATTAATTAATTAACTTATTAGTTTATTGAACTTGTACCACATTTTTTATTTTTTAATTTTTTATTGTAAACAAATGGGGTACAACTTGTTTCTCTGTTTGTACATGAAGTAGAGTCACACCATTTGTGTAATCATACATTTACATAGGGTAATGGTATTTGATTCATTCTGGTTTTTTTTTTCCTCTCCCCCACCCCTCATACCCCTCCTTTCCCTCTATACAGTCCCTCCTTCCTCTATTCTTGCCTCCCCCCCCCATTATGTATCATCATCCACTTATCAGCAAGATCATTCATCGGTTGGTTTTTTTGAGATTGAAATTTCATCACAGTTGATAGAGTGCTTGCATTGCAAGCACAAGGCCCTGGGTTCAATCCCCAGCACCACAAAAAAACAAAAATAAATAAATGAAATTTCATCTATTTGCCTGCAAATGCCATAATTTTTATTATTTTTTATGGCTGAGTAATATTCCATTGTCTATATATACCACAGTTTCTTTATCCATTCATCGATTGAAGGACATCTAGGTTAGTTCCACAATCTGGCTATTGTGAATTGAGCAGCTATGAATATCGATGTGGCTCATCACTGTAGTATGCTGATTTTAAGTCCTTTGGGTATAGGCCAAGGAGTGGGATAGCTGGGTCAAATGGTGGTTCCATTCCGAGTTTTCTAAGGAATCTCCACACTGCTTTCCAGAGTGGCTGCACTAATTTGCAACCCCACCAGCAATATATGATAGATTCAATGCAATTCCAATTAAAATCCCAATGACCTCACAGAAATAGAGCAAGCAATCATGAAATTCATCTGGAAGAATAAGAAACCCAGAATAGCTAAAGTAATCCTTAGCAGGAAGAGTGAAGCAGGGGGTACTGCATACCAGAACTTGAACTATACTACAAAGCAATAGTAACAAAAACAGCATGGTATTGGCGCCAATTAGACAGGTAGATCAATGGTACGAATAGACACAGACACGAACCCAAATAAATACAGACATACTAGACAAAGGTGCCAAAAACATGCAATGGAGAAAAGATAGCCTCTTTAATAAATGGTGCTGGGAAAACTGGAAATCCATATGCAGCAGAATGAAACTAAACCCCTATCTCTCACCATGCACAAAAATCTACCACATTTTGAGCACCACCTCTTTTCTTGTGCTGGTGGCAATAAGGGGTATAACAGTTTTTGGCATGGTAGCTTATGGCATGGTATGGAAGAAAGAACATTCTATGACTAGTGGTTACAACTAACATAAGAGATAGGTAAGTACTTTCAAAACTAAAAGGAAGGGAGAGCATGCAGGCACTGTGGGGAGTTGAGGCTTAGGGAAGACTTTATAGAGAAAATGTCTGTGCTGCTCCTTGAAAAACAGTAGCATGGTAAAGCTTTCATAGTGGTGAAAGAATAAACTGTCTTTATGGGAGCACATCCTTACCTCTCCTATTTCTTTTTTGGGTGCTGGGGAAGAACCCAGGCGCATATACATGCTAGGCAAGTGAAGTACCACTGAGCTGCAGCCCCAACCCCCCTTGCTTCTTTTTGAAGATAGAAGACTTCTTTTTAGGTACCAGTTGAGGTTGTATTGGATTGTCTAGTAGACACTTACCACTTCTGCACCTTTCTGCACGCATCCCCCTCCGTCCTGGGTAATGGACCATTGACCAACACCAAAACAACTCGTTGGGCTAACCCATGTTCTCCTTCCCCTCTGAAACATGCTGATTGTTATTCAGAGCACAGAGATCATTGTAGCAATGGCAATCATAATAAATTGGCTTAGTTTTTCTCTTTACAGCTCAGGTACATACTTAGGGCAGTGTTTGGTCACAGACCTGTTTATGCCAATTATATTTGCTACTATAATTTTTAAATTTAATTAAATATCACATAAATTTATTTAATGTGAGTGCCAACAAATAATTTGTTTCCATGAAAGCTAAGTCAATTGGCATATGGGCCCATCTGTTTGTTAGTCAGCTTCTGGTTGCTATAATGAAATACTTGAGATAATTAGATTAGCTAGAGAAAAGGTTTAATTTTGGTTCATGGTTTTGGAGGTTTCAGACCAATATTGGTCAAACCCATTGCTTTTCACCTCTGGTGGGAGTGCTGCATAGCAATGGTTGCGTTGTACATGGTGGAGAAGACTTTCACTTTATGGCCAGAAAGCAAAAAGAAAAAGATGGGTGGGATCTGACTATCTCCTTCAAAGGCATGCCCCTAATTACATCAGGACATCCCTTAAGGCCCCACCCACTCAAAGATTTTACCACCTCCCAATAGCACTACCTTGAGGACCAAATTTTTTAACACGTGGAAATTTGTGAGACATTCAACATCCAAACTGTAGCAGCCCATGAATGTAAGCCATGTTAAAAAAAATCAATAAATGCTGTGCCATGGATGAACCTTGAAAGCATTAAATGAAAGAAACCAGATACTAAAAGACCACATATAGTATGATTCCATTTATATGAAATGTCCAAAAGAGGCAAATCCAGAGAGACAAAATATGAATTAGTGGTTGCCAGGAGATGGAGGGAGGTGGGGGAACTGGGAATGACAGATAATGGCAAAGGGTTCTTTTTGTGTGTGTGTGATGATGGCTAGTTTCTGGAACTGGATAATGGTGATGGTTGCAGAACATTGTGAATATACAAACCTCACTGAATTGTACACTTTAAAATGATTGAACTGGTAAAATTTATGTTATATGAATTTTATCTCAACCAAAAAATACTATCAGGCTTTAAAAAAAGCAACATGAACTAACTACTGCTACTACTTAGTCATAGAATAATACACATCTATAAAAGGTTGGAAAAGGACAGTAAAAATCTAGAAAGATTTTGCACTCAGGCATTTTATAGCTATTTTTATGGTCCTGCTTCACTTTTAAGAAATGGGAACGAGAAATCATGGGTGTGGTTTAACCAAGAAAGGCAGCTTAGAACTCCAATTGTGACTCAATATCCAAAGATTAGTGGATGCATTTGTGTTCATTTCTCTGACTAAAGTTGAAACAAAATGTTTGAAATTTGTTGATCAACTTTCGACTCTGTTCTAGTAACTTCTGATTGCTTCAGTTAAGAGAGCCTCAATGTTTCCAGTATGTCCTGAAAATAGCTCATCTCTCTGCATCTGGCTAGAAATTCCCATTTATGAGCCTCTTGGGAATATAGAATTAGTCACAAGATTATAGAGGAGACTTGAACTTAGTTTTCAGGTTTCCAAATCCCTATAAAAAATCAGCAACACTTTCCTCTCAAAACTCTTGTTACAACTGCCTGCTTTGTGTACGTCAACAGAGTAGTGACATAAACTGTTAACTATACCAATACTTCAAATTTGTCACCCCAAACATTTGTAGAGTATAACTTTTCAAAATATTCCTGAGCACAATTCACCATCTTGTGGTTTATTTAACATATTACAAACGATGAGTATAATTACTTATTTTGGGGACAAACTGGTATTGTTTTTGTAACTCTGCTTTACTTGATGAAATACTTTCCATGGAAATGAGCTCATATTTATCTATTGAAACCAGCTGTATTTCTTGAAATAGACATTTCAGCTCTCTGAAATCTGTAACTTCAAAAACAACCACATCATGGCCCATGGAGGAAGCACCAAAGAAACAAAAACTCACACTTACAATCAAGTTAAATCTGTTTAAGAAAGAGCAGTGTTGCTTCTTCAGTCAGATATGGGTCAGCCAGACAACTATCCCAAACCAGGCTAAACTACCATTATTAAATAGTTATGAATAGGGGTAGTTCGAACTCAAAGGAATAACTGGTATCCTTTGTTTGTTCGTATGAATACCTGATAACTTAGTATTCAGAAATCAGCTGACTCAGTAGTTCTGGATGCTGGCTACTCCTTAGAATCACCTGCGAAGGAAAAATATACTAGTGCCAAGGCACAAAAATTCTGATTCTGTAGGTTTGAGACAGGGCATCTGTATTTTTTAATGCTCCCTTGTGAAGCTCATGTACATCCAGGGTTGAGATCTACTTAATAATTTTAAGCTTCTTCAGAAAAAAATTTAATTGAAACAAATAGTTATATTTAACATGTCTCATGAAAAAATTAAACATGATACTTTTTCTCTTACTTTCATTTTTTTGCATTTTCTCTACACAGTGCCCATTCAGAATATAGAAAGCTTTTCCCAATGGTTAAATTAATTTTTACTGATTTTTTACACCTTGTGGAATTTACTAAGTGTACAGTGTCAAAACAATCAAATCAACCTTATTGGTCTGTTTTCTATTGCTGTAACAACATTCTTGAAACCAAGATTTTTTTTTTTTTTTTTAAAGGAAAGAGGTTTATTTAGTTCATAGTTTTAGAGATCAAAAAGTCCAAGATTGGGTAGCATCGTCTCTTTGGCTGCCAGTGAGGGCCCCCTTGGCTGCATCTCATGGTGGGAATGTGTACTAGGGGGAAAGATCACATGGAGAGACAGAAAACCAGAGAAAGATTCAGGCATGCCCCCCCCCCCTTTTTTTTTTTTTTAACAATCAACTCTTTGAGAAATTAACTCACTGTGTTAGACCTGCCTTAATACTTTCCAAGGGGGATGCCCTCAATGACTTAACCACCTTTCACTAGGCCCTATCTCTTTAAGGTTCCACCACCTCTTAACATTGCCATACTGAGGACCGAGCTTCCAACGTGTGAACCTCTGGGGAACAAACCACATTCATACCATAGCATCAACCAAATTGGCTTAGTTAGAGTCAACCAACAACGTTTTTCATGTTCTTGGTGATTTTGATATCATATAAGCAAATATTTTGAGGACAATAATTTGACCTTTTGCTCTATAACAACAATCTATTTCCTTTAAGATAACATAGATGTGTTTTCTTAAATTGAATTGTCAACCTTAATGATCAGACTGCTTCTCATTTAATTGTATCAAAAAGGATTTCAAAGTATAAAACTTTTATATAGAAAGTTATTAAAGAGGACTGTTATATAAGAAGAAGCTTAAACCTTGTCCTGTGTGACTTCAAGAAAGTCTGATTGATTTTAGGTTTTTCCTTGTCATTAGTATTTATTGTCTTTGAGAAAATGTGGCAAGGTGATTGACAAGGAATCTGGAAAAAACCAATCATGAAGAATCTTGCTCACTTTTACCAGGTAGCTTTCCCAAATTGTGCTTTGACTGTTAGTTTTTGTATTAAAAAGTGGTGTCTTCTAATTAAAAAAAAAAAAAAAACCTATAAGTAAATAACAGAAAGATCAGTAGAGTAGAGGGAAGGGAACGCGGGGAGGGTAAATGGGAGGGGTAGGGGAAGACCTGGGGACAAATTAGAGCAAATTATATTCCATGCTTTTATAATTATTCCATGCTTTTATAATTATGTCAAAATGAATCCCACTGACACTTATAACTAAAAAGTACCAATAATTTTTTTTTTTTTTTTTTAAAGTGGTGTCTTCATGGATCTCGACTCGTAGACTTCTGGGTGTTTCAAGGGGTCTTTCAGGGGCTGTTACAGGGGACAGGGAAATGGGTAAGTGAGGGGAGGGATTTGGCTTCCAGCTTAGACCTTCTTTTTGGTGGTTTCCCCGCAATGTGAGTAGGTGTGCTGTTCTGGATTTCACATCATGGGTTTCCAAGTAAAATTTTATTTGAACAAAGAATTTCTTGGCTGAGACAAATTTGTTACAACTGGGCTATGTGTTTCTGACTTTCTGATTCCCTTGCCCTGCTGAATTTGGTTTATGTCCTGGCAGCCCCTAATTGTCTATAGCTATTGTTGTACATTTATATTGAAAAAGCACAGTGAGACTTTGGTCTTATTTTCTTTATAATTTTGGTGCTTATGGTGTATTATGGTTTGGATGTGAGGTGTCCCCCCAAAGCTCACTGATGAGAAAATGCAAGAAGGTTCAGAGGAGAAATGATAGGGTTGTAAGAGTCTTAACCCAATCAGTGAATTAATCCCTAATTGGATTAACTGAAGTGGTTGGGTGTGGCTGGAGGAGGGGGGGAATTGGGGCTTGGCTATTTGGTATAATATTTGTATCTGGCAAGTGGAGTCTCTCTCTTTGCTTTCTAATGATGTGAGCTGCTTCCCTCTGCCACACTCGTCTGCCATGATGCTCTGTTTCATCTTGAGCCCCGAAGAATGGAGCTGGCCTTCTATGGATTAAGACCTTTGGGACCATGAGCCCTCAAATAAACTTTTCCTCATCTATAATTGTGCTGGTCAGATCATTTAGTCACAGCAGAAAAATAGCTGACTAAAACATGGTGGGAGAGAGCCAAGTGAGCAATTAGATATTCAGAGAAAGAAATGTAGATTGGAAATTATCTGTATAAAGACTCAGCTCAAGTAGTTTGTCTTCCTGGAGGGTGTCAATAGAGAAAGGTGATGACAGATCAAAGATAAAATCCCAGGGAATGGCCTGTGGGGCCAGACAACCTTCTCTGTACTCACATGAACCCAAAGCACGTTTTGGTCAATGAAGTTCTGTTTTCATGGTTTAATTTTATATTTTTTCCCACATGCACCTGCATAGCTATCAAAAGAGTTGGAGCATGAGTGTTTATGTGTGTGGGTCAGGGTGGAGGGTAGTCAGGTGGGATTAGATTAGAGGGCTAGGATGTTTCTCCTTTTTTCGAAAACCTTCTATCCTGCACACATTTGTGGGGCCCTTCTGTATGCATACTGAAAGGCAGAACAAGAAGATAAACTTGAGTGGTTCCTTTACGGATTTGCCATTCAATCATTGTGGGGTTCTTTAACATAAAAATGTTTTTAAGAAATATTGTGGTACAGGGCTGGGGATATGGGGATATGGCTCAGTTGGTAGAATGCTTGCCTTGCAAGCACAAGGCCCTGAGTTCAATCCCCAGCACTGCAAAAAAAAAAAAAAAAAAAAAAAAAAAAAAAGAAAGAAAAAGAAATATTGTGGTACAATACAATGAATCAAAATGCATTCTGCTGTGATATATAACTAAATAGAACAAACAATAACATAATAAAATAAAAAAAGAAATACTGTGACTGGTCTGTGTGGTGCAAGCCTAAATACCAACCATTCAGGAGGCTGAGGCAGGAGGATTTCAAGTCCGAGACAAGTCTGGGCAATTTAGTGAGACCCTGTCTCTAAATTTAAAAAATAAATAAATAAAAAGAACTGAGGGTGTAACTTGGTGGTAGAGCACTTCCGGGTTCCATTGCCAGTATATGTTTCTTAACTTTCAAAATACAGACATCACCCCTGGGTTTTAGTTCTCCCCTGAAGAGCTAGAATGGTGTCTGCTGGTTTCTGGGTGTGACCCCACAAGGTCCCAGAGCTAAGTCCTGGTTCCACATGAATCTGTGACTTATTGTGCTTCATTGACCCATTACCCACCCTCAATGCTGACCAGCTGTCTGGCAAATTTAGTTACAAGGATCACTAGGCAAAAGTATATTAACTAAATTTAAAGACTCATAAACACTCTTAGAAAAAGCTAAAGTACTCAGGTAAAGAATAAATAAATGCTCATAAATATGATACTTGTTAACAGTATTTTACCAGTGATAAAGGGATTGAGGGATTGAGACAGGGTCTTGCTGTGTTGCCCAGGCTGGCCTTGAACTTGTAATCCTCCTGTCTCAGCCTCATTTGAAATTTTAATGATACCTTCAGCTCTAATAAAATTAGAATATTCAGTTCACTAAATTATAAATATAGTATATATGTATAATCGTGATAAAGGGATAAAGGGATAAATGGAGTATAATTTCTCATTTTTCTGATTGTACATATTGCAGGATCACATCGGTCAAGCAGTCATCTATGTACATGAGGTAATGTCTGTTTCACTCTACTATCTTTCCTACCCACATACCCCTTCCCCTTCCTTCACTCCCCTCTACCTAAAGTAACTCTATTCTTCACTAGCTCCCTCCCCCAAATTATTGTGAATTAGCATAACATATCTGAGAAAACATTCAGCCTTTAGTTTTTTGGGTTTGACTTATTTTCCTTAGCATGATATTCTCTAACTCCATGCATTTACCAGCAAATGCCATAATTTCATTCTTCTTTAAAGCTGAGTACTATTCCATCATATATATATATATATATACATATGTGATATATATACATACACATATGTGTATACACATTTTCTTTATTCATTCATCTATTGAAGGGCATCTAGTTTGGTTCCATAGTTTAGCCATTATAAGTTGAGCTGCTATAAACATTGTTATGGCTGCATCACTGCAGTATGCTGATTTTAAGTCCTTTGAGTATCAACTGAGGAGTAGGATAATTGGGTCAAATGGTGGTTCCATTCCAAGTTTCAACTTAGTTTTTAATAGTTTCAAGCAGAAGCTACAGAAAAGACATTTGAATTAAATTTAATTATCTTTAAAGTTTCTAATATAAATGCTGGGATTAAATAATGTTAAAATAACTCAGTGAGTTTACCTCTTCACCAGGCAGGTGTTTACTGTGTGTCGCCACCTGTTAGGTGCTGTGCCTGCAAACAGTAGGTGGACCCTTTCTCGGAGGTTTTCCCCCTCCTGGAGAGGGCAGGTGTGTGTTCAGAGAAGCACAGCACTGCGAGGAGTCCTGTAAGTGACCATGGCCGTCAGGGTCAGAGGCACTCAGGCTGCCTAGGTGGAGAGATTCCTGAGGTGAGCATTCTAGGCAACAGGAATGACAGGTACAGATCTGCTGAGGTGGGGAAGTGCTCTGGGGTTGAAAGCACGGCAGGTTCTTCACAGTAGTGCACTGGGCTGACCTGCAGGGGACATAGCTGGGGTGCTAGATGACACCAGACGATAGGCAGGAGCTGGAGCTTTTAGCATCTTGTGTATTACACTACGGACTTTCAATTTTGCCTTGGCAGCTTCTAAACAGCAGGAGTTGGGAGGCAGTAGGGGTTTGGTGATTACCTTAGCTGTGTTTCAAACAGATAACTCTGAAGGAAGTTTGAAGACATGAACTAAGGGTCTGTTGATAGAGTGCAGGTGGGAAATACAGGTAGTGCCTCCCGGTAAGACGTTTATTTATAGTTACAGTCTTGATGCTTGGTATGCTATAGGGGCTGTCTGATAGGCTGTTTGATTTTCTGGGTAAGAAATCAAAAATTGGAACATCATCTGCTAATGGAATCAGTTGAAATCACATGTCTGGATATAATTACCTGGGAAAAAGTGAAAGAAAGGTATGAAGCAGGTTAAAAAATTAAGGAGAGTAACCAGGCTGTGCTCATGCTATAACCAGGGCATATCTTGGTGGTATGGTTGGGATAAGAGGTGCCCCGGCAAAGCTCATGTATTAGAAAATGCAGGAATGTTCACAGGTTAAGCAATTATATTATGAAAACTATAATCTAATAAGTAGATTAATTTCTTTGATGGATTAATAATTTGAATAGATGATGAGTAGTAACTATAGGCAGGTGGGCAGTGGCTTGAAGAAGTAGGTTACTGAGGGTGTGCCCCTGGGATTATATTTTGCTCCCGGCTCCTTTTGGTGCCATCAGCTGAGCAGATTTCTTCCATCATACCCATTTCACCATGATGTTCTGCCTCACCCTGGGCCCAGAGGAATGGAGTTGGCCATTTATGGACTGAGTCCTCCTTGAAGGTGTTCTTGTCAGGTATTTTGGTCACAGCAATGGAAATTGACACACTTGGCTCCTGTGTCTTTCTTTTTATACTCCAATTGTCTAGCTGTGTGATAGTCTTTTTCACTGGGCCAACTCTAAGTACAGGGGCTGTGTCGTATTCACAGTGTGCTGCCATTGTGCTATTTATACGTCTCTGTCTACACTGTGAACAGTACCTTCTTGAGTGGCACTTCAGCTATTCCTGCTTAACTAATTCCAGCAGCCATCATGGTACCTGCTGTAGTTTGGAGAGGGTTTGTCCACTCTGAAACTCATGTCGAAAACTAAATCCCCACCATGAGATATTAAAGAGGTGGAACCACATGGCACCTTTAGAAAAGGTGATTAGGTTTCTGCATTCAGGAACAGATTAATCCATTCATGCTATTAATGGATAATGGATGAATGAGTTATCTCAAGAGTGGGTCTGCTCTAAAAGCCAGTTTAGCTAGATCTCTTGCATACTCCCTGTCTCTCCCATGTGATGCTCTCTGTGGCCCCAGGATTCTGCCACTAAGAAGACCATCACCAGATACAGCCCTTTGACTTTGGTCCAGAGTCGTGAGCAAAAATAAATCTTTTCTTTATAACTTACCCAGTCTATACTATTGTATTTTTAGTAACAGAAAACAGACTAAGACAGTGCTTGCCATATGTAAGTGTTCAATGTGTTTTTTGAATAAATGAATAAATGATACATCGTAAGTAGTCAGAGGAAGAGAATCTAGCCCAAGGAAGAATGAGAGGCCCATAGGACTCCTGTCATGGAGATGCAGGGAAGAACAGTTCTGATCATGAGAACGAGGTGAACTTGCCAAGTGCCACAGAAGGGTCAGTTAATGAAGGGTGGCAGAGTAACCACTGGAAATGAGGAGTCATTGGTGATAATGTCAAAAACATCCTGAGTGGTGCCTGAGGGCGGGAGGAGGCAAATTCCATTCCACTGAGGTGGAAGCGAGGAGCAGGGGTGAGGAAATGGTGTAGACAGGTCCTGAAGAGGCTGGGTTTGTGAAGAGAAGAAAGAAATTGGTGGTAGCAGAAAGGGTGGGGAGGCCGGGGGGGATTTCTCTCTACTTTTCCTTCTCTTCTCTTCTGTCCCTCACATTCTTCCTCCTACTTTTAAGAAGAGAGACACTTGGGTAAACTTATAAACTAAGAAGACCCGGGGAAAAGTCTAGATAGAAGAGGGGATACTACTGGAGAAGTTAAATACAAAAGGACATATCTTTTTTTGAGGTTGGAATAAAAGAGAGAAGAATGCAGGTGGATATGAATAAACTAGAGGGATAAACTGAAGGAAAAGAGATGAAGGAGAATCCCAAAGGCCTCAGTTCTGTCTGTAAAATAGTAACTAGGATGTTTTGAACACTTTCAAAGTCCTGATCATTGTTAAAATTACGTATGTAATTTTTATGTAAAATTACATATGTAATTCCTTTTGATAATCCTATGAAGATAGAATTATTATCTGAAATTAAAGTCAAAGCAACTGAAACACAGAGAGATTAAACAACCTGTGTGAGGTTACATAGCTATGAAGTGGCAGAACCAGGTTACAGAGCCGCTGACCATCTTGCTATGCTGCTGAAAATGACAAGTACACAGAGTCCTTAGGACTTCAAATAACCAATGTGCAAGCAACAGGTACAACATATTGCTGCTGAGTCACACTCAGAACTTATTTCTGTTGGGGTTCATAATCTGCAAGTTTAGGAGGTTTCCTCTAGCAAAACTTGCCTTACCAGTTACAGGAATGGAAATTTTGGGATGTTTGGATTGATGTGGAAATAGGGATTGGTAGTGGGGGGTAGAGGTATGTCTTAGTCAGCTTTCTGGTTGCTGTGACTAAATGACCCAATCAGCACAACTGTAGAGGAGGAGAAATTTATTTGAGGGCTCATGGTTTCAGAGGTTTTAGTCCATAGAAGGCCAGGTCTGTTCCTCGGGGCTCCAGGTGGGGCAGAGCATCATGACAGGAGAGGGAAGCAGCTCACATCATGGTGATCAGGAAGCAGAGAGAGAGAGACTCCACTCAACAGATACAAATATACACTCAAAGCCATGCCCCAATTCCTACGTCCTCCACCCACACCTTACCTGCTTCCAGTTACCACTCAGTTAATCCCATCAGGAATTAATTCACTGATTAGGTTCAGACTCTCAACAACCAATCATTTTTCCTCTGAACTTTCTTACATTGTCTCACACGTGAACTTTTGGGGGACACCTCACATCCAAAACATAACATGGTGCCAATGAGGGAGCAATTGAAGTGATGGCTGATGAGCTCTCACCTCCAAAGAGACAAGAGAACAAGCCATTAGGATTGGAGAAGATGGAGCAGCAAGGGCCTGGGTGCTCAAGGAGATTGAAAGTTAAAGGTGCAACAGGAGTTAAGGAATTGGAGGCTTGTGGAGGATAGAAAGTGGGGTTTAGAGAGGGATGCTTAATTTTCACAACAACCCTAGGTTTCAGAAGTGAGGGCTGGCATACTGTGATAGGTTGATGGCGTGGTTTGGGGATGGCATGGCTGAAGTGGGTTGCAAGTGAACCTGTTGGGCCATGAGATAGATCTCTATTATGCTCTGCCTGTCTTTGGAAGATAGTTTTTGGTGGCCCTAAGGGCTAGTATGAACTTTAGAAAATGCCAACTCAAGTGTGTATGCACAAGATTAGCTGGTATCTGGCAGTCACTAAAAAAGTACCTGATGGTCTCAATAAAACATCGTCAAAGAACAGTTGAAGAGCTCTGCCCTGTAATTTATTTCTGAAAAAGAACTGGAAGTGTGAACTGGCAAAACAAACAGATTTCACAGGTAACTGGATGCTTGAACCAGATCATCATTATTGCTCTGGGAGGAAAAGACAACATGATCTAATGAAATGTCCTCCTCTTCCTTCCTCCCTGCTTTCTTTTCCCCTAATAATGTGCAACATAACACTCTCTGGGCAGAGAGAGAAGCAGCTGAAGACCATCAGACCTCCAGATGTGGAGCTTTGTTATGACTTGAGGGGGTCGGGGTCATGGGAAGCTTGGGTGGAACTCAGTGTGGTGTCCTCTGCTTCTATAGTTAGCCATGTGATGGGAAACCAGCATGTGTGCTGACCCGTACAGCTGTACATGCCAGCATCTCCTCTCCTCTGCCCGTGTAGGATTCCAGGAAATTGGAATTAAACCCGACATAAGCTTAGAAAGCCACTTGTGGGAAGATACAGAGCTACCAAGGAGGGAGAGCATATGTGTGTACCTAGTCTGATATATAAGTGGAATGAGTGGAAATGCATCCGTTGGATATTTGGGGATATCCAAAACAGAGACCTGACTTTGGACCGGCTTCCATAGTAAGGAAAGTATTTCCCTATGTCATAGAATGTCCAGAAGCAGAATGACTGGGCTCTAGCTTTGCTTCTGTGTAATCTCTTGGCTTGGTCCCTGCCATTTGTGGATTGGCTTCTCAACCTGATCCTACCCATAGTCCCAAGATGGCTCCAACAGTGTGAAGGGTCACCCTGAGCTAGGAAACGTAGAGTGATGGGCAGAGGCCACTGCTTTGTGTCTCCTCAGCAGTGAGGAAGCCTTTCCTGGACACTCCCAGGAAGACGGCTTTTCCTCAAATCATCAGTAAGGACTGGGCAACTGCTCTTTGCTTAAATCAGCCCATCACCTACAGGGGGACCAGGATTACCATAATTCTTGATTAACCATTTTGAGTGGACTGGAAATCTATGATAGAGGGGACAAGGGGACATTATTGTGATATTCCAGCAGCCTTGTGAAGGGGAAAAAGCCTCACGTGGCAGTCAAGGCCCAGCTTCAGCATTTGCGAGCAGCATAAACTTGAACAAATTCCCAGCTTCTGTGTCCCTCGGTTTTCTCTTCTGGGATAGTTGCAGAAACTGCAAGCGCTTTACATAAACTCTAAGTAACTCTACAAATTATTATTGAATTATTATTATTGTTGTGAATTATTCATTTAACAACAAAAACAATAGTAATAATAGCAACACCACTTCCACTACCTGAGCACTTGGATGTTCTAGGCACTTGGCTACAGGCTTACCTGCACACTCTTCATTACTCACTCAGCATGTATAGAGCATGTATATATAGAGCATGTATAGAGCTGTGACCATACTTCGGTTCTCTGCTACATGCTTTATTTCCTATCTCAGTGACATGGAGACCTGGGTCACTAGGGTAGGGTAGGGGCAGAGAACAGGTGTAAGCTTGGTTTCATCCAGTGGTTCTGTTTTCTTGCCTTGTGTGACAGCACAGTGACATCTGGCCATAGGACCTCAGATTATTGCTCTTTTTTTCCTGCTTCGGATTGTGTTATTCACCAGTCCAGGGCTTGCTGCACAGGGGATTTATAAAACCTAAATAGGTATTCGCTTTTCAATCACTCAATGCTTTTCTTTCCATGGTTTCTTTATTTTCCCAAATATGAAATCTTTGCATTTTTCTGCTTTTGAAATAGAAGAGGGATTTACAAATGCTTATTAATTTCTTGAATATTTCTTGTCTCAATTGAACCTCATAAAGAAGTCAGACCTGAATTTTTATCGTATTGAGGCTTAGTGGCCATGGAATTTACCAATGAGGTAAGAAGTTTGGAAGTAGGGGACATAATTTTTTTGATGTTGCAAATTGCCTTGCTTTGAATATCCTTGTGACAGGAAATTCTTCCATATGTTGGTTCATATTTATATGATACCTTCCCTGAAGAAGAACACCGAGGTGAAAGGGTTTGAACTTCTTAAAATATAGATTGCCTGACTGTCAATGGAAGCTTTTTGAATGGCCACACCTGTAGTCCCAGCAACTCAGCAGACTGAGGACGGAAGTTTCAAGCCAGCCTCAGCAACTTAGCAAGGCCCTAAGCAACTTAAAGAGACCCTGTCTCTAAATAAAATACAAAAAAGGGCTGGGAATGTGGTTCACTGGTTAAGCATCCCTGAGTTCAATCCCTGGTACCAAAAACAAAACAAACAAACAAACAAACCCCCACACTTATAGTGTTAGTTTGGGATTATGCATTTTGTCTTTTTATGATGTTTTATATGACTGAGACCCTAAAATATTCCCAGAAAATTTGAATTATTTTCATATCGTATAACCTACTTTTCCCCAGAGCTCCCTTGTAATTATAGTCAAAATTGTTTTTCTATGAGTTAGTCTGTACTAGATTTTGAAGGGACCCAGCCCATAGCAACTCCTCCCTCTTAGTCCATCAAGTCTTGAGAAGAAACTAAACTTGTACATCTTAATTTGTCCTCCCTTTGTGTGAGTCACTTCTAATGAGGCTTCTGATCCTGTGTGCACACAGACTCCCTGTAGGCCTATCTCTGACACATCTGCTTGCCATTCACAGTTCTGGCCCTCACACCAGGACCCCTGCTACACACTTAAACAATTTGTGAGTAAATTGGTAGGAAACATGATGTGGGAGATACTAGGTTTTTGCTGACCCGTATGAATATGGGCTATTTGTTTTAGAGTCGTGGTAGAGATGAAAAAAACTTTTTTTCATTCATATGACTTTATGCTCCAGGTAATTCTTTCAACAATTCCTAAAATACCAATTCTTTCTATACTTCCTCACCAAGATATATTGATGATGAAGCTATTGGCAATAGAAAATCAGAGGCATGAACTGTCCTTATTCTTAAATGAATTTTTTTGAATGATAGTTGTGACTTTAGTATATGCAGAGTAACACCCATTAATATTTTAATCACCTTATATGCTCGATATGATAATAGGAAAAAGGAAAGGCATAGGACCACTCCTGCTAGGGAGGGCCAAGCCACAGGGACCACAAAGCAAGGCCAGCGCTGTGGTGAAGGTGGAGACAGTGCTGTGACAGCAACTGTACCATGTGCGGGAAGGCCCCAGGGCAGCCCTGCGATATATAGGTCAAAACTGGAGACCCGGGAGGTCCTCATGCAGGACTCACACAGCAAGTCAATGAGAAAGCCTGGATTTCAACCTTCATCTTTCTAAGGTGTAAATTGCATGTTCCTAATTTGCTTTTCTTGGTTTCTTTTTCCAGAGTTGAAATTTTAAAATTATCTCTAAAAATTCCAGGCTTTAGAGAAGGAAATACAGAATATTCTGCTTCCCCCACTTTAACTGAGAACAGTCTGGCGGGTGTGCCTTCAGGAAATTGATTCTGCCTGTTCAAATCACCTAAGAAGCCAGCTGTGCCGGCGTTTAGCCAGGCAGAACAGCTGCCGCGGGGCAGGAATGCTTTGTCCTCTGGGGCACCTACCTGGGTGAGACTTGTGGCATGCCAGCTCTGGGGACCAGGGAACTACCAAGTTTAGCAGGAGCAGCGAGGAGTTAGCATGGCCTGACAGCCCACCCTTTTGGCAAAGGAGAGCTATTTGTACCTTCTGGCTTTCTGCCTGCACTGCTTTGACTTCCCAAGCAGAGGAGAGGTTGTGGGGCCCAGGGGCTGCCTCACCTCATCTCTGTTTTTTTTTTTAATTGTCTGCCCTTGTTGTTGCCCAGCTACTTTGCCTGAACGGAGTGAAGATACCCAAATTCTGCAGGTAACTTGTTTGAGTGACTTTGGGCAGGTTGCTTCAGGGTTCCAAGTCTCGTCTTAGTTTTTTGTCAGAGTGCACTTTTTCTTTTTTCTCATTTGAATGTTTCTGAAATAAGATATGATTGGCATTAGGTATATATCAATAGAGTAGAGTTTCTTAATCTTTCTTTTTTCTTGAAAAGTTGTTAAGTCAGTGGAGTAACTTTCAATTTAGGTTATTTTAGGACTGCGGGAATATGACAGTTGGTCCATTGAGGAGTCGTTTGGACAGTGGCCACAGCCTGACAACCTGGCTTGTGCACCGTGCATTGCTGTGTAAATACAGCAGATCAGAAAGCTGCCAGGCCTGGAGTCGCTTCTCAGAGATGCCCAGACTGGAACTTCTTGACTTAAAAATTAATGACAGTCTTCTACTCAATGAAGTTGGTATTTTGGGTTGTAAGAATGTACATTTCTTCACCCTGTACAACGCCATTTTCATTTTGAATTAAACAAGCAAACATGAATTAAGCATCTGAATTTTTCTTGGATCACTTTCTTGTGATGGATTTATTGGATTCTTGGCTTTTGCTGAAAGTATCAGGATGACCCCAAAATGCGTTAACTTAATCAGAATATTAATCTAAAAAGAGGTGTTGTAATTCAAATTGAAAACTAGAATGCGTTGAGTGCCTACGATATGCCAGGCATATTAAAAAACAATTACTCAGACACTGCCCTCTGTTGTAGTCCTGATGGAGTTCAGTGTAGGCTGAGCAAAGAAAGCAGCTCAGGCACTGAGCTAAAATTTCACTTTTCAGCAAATTCAACTAATTTACCCTAATAACAAGAGACTCAAGTAGCTCCAAACAGTGCGCTCTTCCTGGTAGGAAACTAGGTAAAAATAAGGTGTGAATCAAATAACCCATGGAAGCAAGATCACAGAGCGAATATTTACATTTTGCAAAAAATCTCAGTGATGTGAGTATCCAAGTGCAAGTTAATGGTCTGTTACAGCACTGAAAGCAGGAGCTGCAGAGTCAGACATCCTGGGGGGCTCAAGTGTGAAGTAGCTGAGCTATTGAATGATGGGGGGCAGTGGCCTGACTGTAGCCACATGGGGAAGATTGACCCATTCTCACACCTTTCAGCAGATACTTTCGTTCTTTCTTGGTGCTAGGAGTTCATCAGTGATCAAAATCAACTAAAATCCCTGTCCTCCTGGAGTTTATAATCTAATCTGCTGCTGCCTTACAAAACAAGTACACTAGAATCATCCCCATTTTCTTAGAATAAATTATATGAAAAGTATCTCCAGGTAAAAGTAAATGAATCAGACACACCGGTGTGATCCTGATCTGTGAATAAATTGTATAGATTTCAGTTTTGTTGGTGTTTAGACCTTTTTTCACTTAGAGAATATTCCTGGATAAGTGATTTCTGGATAAACAAGATAACTATAATTATAAGTGGAGGTAGTTTATTTTTGGGAATTCTACTTGGTCTGATGCCCTGATTTGACAAATAACCATAATTATGAAATATTATTGGCTCTTCAAGGCAGCACCTGGTTTATTCTAGTTTTGCTGTTCGATTGAAAAGAAAACTTCCTTGTGAAAAGTTCCATTTTCTCCATTGTGGTCAGCTCAGGATGGTCTAGTGTGGTTTAGAGGGCTGCAGGCAGTGCATTCCCTGCCTGGGCTCGGGGCTCAGGCTCCGCGAAGGCTGGCGAACATGACCCAGCCCCCAGCGCCCCAAGAGGTTTTGCTCAGGAAGTGCTCTTCAGGCCTGGTTTTCCAGTGACTGCTCCAGCGGGGCTTTGTGCAATGTGACTCTGATGAGATCACTACAATAACAAGCCTGAGAGCCTGGACCTTGGAAACCATATGCCTTTTCTTTGAGTTTCTGGTGGGAAAACAGGGAGAAGAACCATTGGCGGTTGCTCTTATCTTCTGTTTCAACAAATGGAACTTTTGCTCCGTCTTTGAAGGGAGGCAAAATTGATCGCTGTTGTGAGAGAGGGAGCAGGTGGCTGGCAGGGACTGGAGTCTTCTGGGGCTGACCATTCAGTTTCTGTTCCCTGGGTGGCTTTTTTTTTTTTTTTTTTTTAAAGCAAATTAGAGGATATTAAGGAGATGAATGCTTGCGGGGTGGGTTTCTGTTTCAGGACCTTCTTCAAATGTGTACCTGGAGATTAGTATTTTTGGCAAATCAACATCCCTGATTTGGGGGACTTCCATTGGAGAGACTTGGAGTGCTGATAGTCCTACGTGGTCTTGGGGAAATTTCTCTCCACTGACGAAGTGCACAAAGGAAGAAAGGCACGTAAGCACCCGCTGAGAAGGCAGCCACCCATCAGCCAGGAAGAAAGCCCTCACCAGAACCTCCCCTTGCTAGTATGGGGATCTCAGATGTCCAATCTCCAGAACTGTGACAGTTCTGTTGGTTAAGCCATCGGCCTATAGTATTTTGGTGTAGCTGCGTGATCTGATTATGAGAGGCATGGCTCTTCTCTTCTTAAGGTAGTACCTGGTTGATGGTGTTGTTCTTTGTCTTTGGTGACACCATGCTCTCCTGGACCTCTTTACTTTTCTGGCTGTACTTTCTAAATTTCCTTGAAGTCTTCTGTTTTCCTAAAAGAGAAGCCTCCCTTCTTTTACATCAATCCTCAGGCCACCATATTATTCAAATCATGGCCCCTAGACCAGCAATGTATACCTCACTCGTGAATCTGTTAGAAGTATGAATTTCTGACTCCATCCAAACCTGCTGAATCTGAATCTGTTCACAGAAGTCTGAGAAGGCCTACTCTTTTAGGATTTTGGTGGTCAACTGTTTGCCCCAGCATTCAAGTATTCATTTGATGTCTTAGTCCATTTTATGTTGCTATAACAAAATACTGGAGACTGGATAATTATAAAGGAAAAGGGTTTATTTGCTTCATGATTCTGGGGCTAGAAAGGCCAAACAGCATTGCAGTGGGGTCTGATATATGTACCTCTGGCTATGTTACAACATCACAGAGAAGTGGAAGGGGAAGCAGGTGTATGCAAAGGAAGCCAAGCATATGCGGTAGCCTTGACTTATAATAACCTGCCCTTGGTAACTGATCCAGTTCCATAAGACTAACTCATGACATGAGCACTACTCTGCTCCAAGGTGGTACCCCTTTCTTCCACTACTAGGCACCTCCTCTTAAAGCATCATCTTCCAGCACCATCACATTGAAGACCCAGCTTCAACACCTGAACCATTTAGGGACAAACCATGTTAAAACCATAGCATCTGGACACCAGGTCTGTCCCCTGGGCTCTAGTCCAATTTATCCAATAGAGCCCCTGAACCCTCTGCTTAGGGGTGTTTCATGGGGATATCACACTTAACCAGTACTGAGTCTGTCTTTGTTTCCTGTTACTAATAACACAATACTACACACTGGGTAAATTATAAAGAGAGGAGGAATATTTTGGCTCATGGGTCTGGTCCAAGGTCAAGGGATGCATCTAGTGGTGGCCTTCCTGAGGCAGTGCAGGGTATCTTATAGCAAGAGACAGGGATTTACGTGTGTGTTCTGCCCTCTGTCTCATAAAGCCACCAGGGTTCAATCATGGGGTTGTACCCTGATGACTTACCTAATCCTAATTATCTCCCAAAGGATCCATCTCACCACACTCAGATTAAATTCCCACCCCCTTAATATCTCACAATGGCCATTATATTTTAACTTGAGTTTCAGAGGGGACAAATCATATTTTAACCAAGTGGGCTCTGCATTTCCCAAATATGCTTTTCCTCTATTTGTTGATCAACCAAAGACAGGGCATCTCTGGAAACTCCCTTTAGAACTCCCCGTTGACCATATGTGCCTGCTCTGAATGTTTCTGTGGTGCTCTTCAGAGCTAACAGCTGGCGTGCACTGGTCTGGTCAGCCTGTTGTTCAGCGGGCCTGGCCCTGAGTTCCTGTGCCTCTTGTCAACCTCTTGTTAGTTACTTTGAATATTACCCATTGAGTCATTAGATTAGGAACACATCTGACTTTTCCTCCTCCACAGTAAGTTTCCAAGTGCATCAGTATTTTATGAATATTTAATATTTGGTATTAATCATTATGTGTGTTATTAATTATTAATATATTCCCAATACGAGTGGTTAATAAATATTTTTTAGTAGTGAGGAAATGTGATATTTTCTGATTTCAGTCAGATTTTCAGAACTTTTGTGAATGGCTATAGTGAGTCCAAAGGAAGGACCATCAAGAATGTAGTGTGACCTGATATATCACATGATTAAATTTGGGGGGAGAGAGAAGTCAGAGGCAACCTAATTGTTCAACAATAGGGGGGTGATGAAATCAATTATGTACACTCATACGATCAAAAACTATGCAATTATTAAAATGATCAGACAGTAAAACCATAAATGGAAATACTTCCAGGGTATCATATTAAGTGAGAAGAGCAAATTATAGTTAGCATGATCACAGTTTTAAAGTATAGATACCAAAATTTCCCATTTTAGCCTTTTTGTTTGTTTGTTTTGGTGCTAGGGATTGAACCCAGGGGCACTTAACCACTGTTCTTTTTTGTACTTTATTTAGACACCGGGTCTCACTGAGTTGCTTAAGGCCTCACTAAGCAACTCAAATTCGGGATCCTCCTGCCTTAGCCTCCTGAGCCATGTGCACTACCACATGGGCCCATTTTAACCATTTTCAAGTGTGTAATTCTGTGTCATTAAGTACTGAAGAGGAAAAACAAAGTGTAGTCTACCCCTCTTACTCACTCACAATGCCAGACGTGTGGCGTTCTCTTTACACACTGAGCCGTTCTCCAGTTGTCTGTGCACACTCACTGGGTGTCCTTCAGTTTAACTCAGTTCTGACACTACCTGGAGATATCTGGAGGTTACGAGTCCAGTCCACAGACTTCCCCACTTCACAGGCTCATGGCAAGTCTACGTGTCACTTATACTTTGATCTGATTGGCTGTGAATCAGAGGTTCCCCACCCTCACCTGTGAGTTCATTCCTATGCTAGCCAAGCCCACAGAACTCGGGAAAAGTTTATATTACCAATTTACTACAAAGGATATATTAAAGGATACAAATGAACAGCCTATGAAGAGAGACGTAGGGTGAGGTTGGAAGGAACCAGACCCCAGGTGCAGGAGCTTTCCTCCCATGAAGTTTTGGGGTTGCACCACCCTCCTGGCCTGTGGGTATGTTCTTGCACCACCAACCTGGAAGCTCTCTGAACCCTGTGCTTTTAAGTTTTTATGGAGGCATAATTACTTGGGCATGATTGATTAATTCATTTGCATTGGTGATTAAATCCATCCTTAGAGCTTCTCCCTTCTCCTGAGGTTGGGGGAGGGGTTGTACCTCAAGTTCCAACAGTCTGAAACCCTCCTGGCAACCAGCACCCCCCACAAGTGTCTCCAGGAGCCCCAACCATCAGTCATCTCATTAGCATACAAAAAGATACTGATTACTTTCAAGATCTTAGATTTTATTAAAATTCCAAGGGTTTTAGAAGCAGTGTAACAGAAAACAAGAGCAGAGATGATGTATATTTTTCATTAAAATTTTTTTTTTATTTTTACAGACTGCATTTTGATTCATTGTACACAAATGGGGCACATCTCTTTATTTCCATGGTTGTGCAAGATGTAGATTCACACCATTCATGTAATCATACATGTACATAGGGTAATACTGTCTGTCTTATTCCGCCATTTTTCATACCCCCCCTCATTTCCCTCTACATAATCTAAAGTTCCTCTATTCTTCTCTCACTCCCCACCCCCCACCCCCATTATATATCACCATCCACTTGTCAGGGAAAACATTCAGCATTTGAGTTCTTGGAATTGGCTTATTTCACTTAGTATGATATTCTCCAATTTCATCCATTTATCTGCAAGTGCCATAATATTATTCTTCTTTATGACTGAGTAATATTCCATTATGTATATATACCACAGTTTCTTTATCCATCCATCTATTGAAGGGCGTCTAGTTTGGTTCCATAGTTTAGCCATTATAAGTTGAGCTGCTATAAACATTGTTATGGTTGCATCACTGTAATATGCTGATTTTAAGTCCTTTGTGTATAAATCGAGGAGTGGGATAACGGGTCAAGAGTGGGTTCATTCCAAGTTTTCTGAGGATTTTTGACACTGCTTTCCAGAATGGCTGCACCAATTTGCAACTCCACCAGCAATGTACAAATGTGCCTTTTTCCCCACATCCATGCCAACATCTATTATTGTTTGTGTTCTTGATAATAGCCATTCTAATTGGAGTGAGATGAAATCACAATTGTTTTAATTTGCATTTCTCTAATTACTAGAGATGAGGAACACTTTTTCATATATTTATTAATTGCCTGCATACCTTCTGTGAAGTATCTGTCCAGTTCCTTGGTCCATTTATTGATTGGGTTCTTTGTATTTTTGGTATAAAGTTTGTAAGTTCTTTATAAATTTTGGAGATTAGTGCTCTATCTGAAGTGTGTGTGGAAAAGATTTTCTCCCACTCTGTAGGCTCTCTTTTCACAGTATTGATGGTATTACATTCACATTGTTGTGTATCAGCATCCATCTCTAGGTCCTTGTCGTCTTCCCAGACTGAAACTCTGTACCCACCCAACTCTTAACTCCACATTCTTATTTCCCCCAGCCCTGGCAACCACCATTTCACTTTCTGCCCCTATGGATTTGACTACACTAGATATGTCATCTAACTGGAAACATGTAGTGGTTGTCTTTTTGTGGCTAGCTTTTAACTTATATATACATACGCATATATAATTTATAACTCTCAGGATGCTGGGCTATAGCAGCAAGTCACTATATATATATCTTCAAAGTATTTCTTCCAAATAAAAATAGTGCTTGTTTGGTCCACAGGATGCAGATGATTTTAATTGTCTTTTTGCTCTATTTTCTCCTTTTTCTGCAGTTAGGATATATTGCATGCATAATGAAAAGTGTTTGAGACTCAGAATCAAGACGCATCACCTCTGGCAGCTCAGCCAAGGGATTTATCTCTCTCCATCACCTTCTGCATGTTGAGGCCATCCATGGCGTCACGTGTTCCTGTGCCCAGTGAGGCAGAAAGAGTTCCTTGGCAGTAGTTTAGACTATGGAAACATTATAGTCAGGCCCCAGCATGTGTCTCTCTTGCTCATCTTCCTTCCCACATCTATTTTTAGTGCAAAGAAATCTTCTTTGGGTTTGTTCATTCACCAAGGTTTTGGCTTGTTCTCTCGATTAATTTCAACTAGGAGGATAGGGTACTGCCTTCCTATCTGTGAAACTGTATATTTTGCAATTTCCCAAAGAGTTTAAGGCTCCTAACAAGTGTTTATCTCAGCTTACAAAGCAGTCAAGATTTCCCATCCACCAATTTGAAAAAAAGGTGGGAGAAATCTTTTCATGGAGTTCATTACTACCTTTGTGAAAATAAGACATATCTACTTTATAATAATACAGTTTATTCTTTTCTTTTTTTCAGTTAACTGTATTTGATTATGTGCAGGCTCGGGGCAGGGGTTAGAAAGTATTTTCATTTTTAAGTGTTAGAGAGCTTGATGAACTAGGGGACAGATGGATAAGGAAAGTCACGTTACTTAAGAACTAACTTTCTTCTTTCTTTCTTTCTCTCTTTCTTTCTTTCTTTCTTTCTTTCTTTCTTTCTTTCTTTCTTTCTTTCTTTCTTTCTTTCTTTCTTTCTTTCTTTCTTTCTTTCTTTCTTTCTTTCTTTCTTTCTTTCTTTCTTTCTTTCTCAACTAATTGCACAAGATGGACTGCTCAAATCAATTACCCGTGAGTTCTTGTGGGAACATTTTTTTGTTCTTTGTTTTGTTTTGACATGATGATTCTGGCTGCCTACTTTGAAGGTCAAGGATTTGAAGTAGAAGAAAAGAGATTGTTGGAACTGCCTGCACTTGAGCTGTTAGGACCATGCTGGGTTTGTACACATACAGAACTGATTGGGGAGGTGAGATGACTAAATTGGGGGCCCTTAGTGATGGAAGGAGTTGAAGCTGAGAATAAATTGTGCATGGGGAGGCACAAAAGTAACTCTATCTCCTCATCTCTTTACATCTGAATAAGGTCACAGCTTCTTTCCCTCCACGTTTCTTCCTTGTGCTCAGATTTCTCACAGATTTCTCGAAGGAGCAGTGGTTGAGCCCTTTGAGTTCGGCTTTCTGTCACCTTCCTCGCTAGCTTCCAGTCTTCTGGCACAGTGGCTCATCTTCCTCCATATCCTCTTCTCAGGCTCCTGGTTCCTTCCCCTCACAGTAGCCCCAGCTAACCCAAGCCCTAGGGGACCAAATTTGGAAGGGTACAATTGCAGACTCCACCCACAGCCTCTTTCTTCCCTGTCTCTTCCCCATCTCATTGTGGAGTTGTCTTCCCCAATTCCAGTGGTTCCTAAATTTGTAACCACGGTTTTTCAGCTTTACGGTGGCACAACAGCCATACACATTCAGAAGAAACTGTAGTTTGGATTTTGAATTTTGATCTTTTCCTAGGCTAGCAACATTGGTTAGATACTCTTGTGATGCTGGGCTGCAGCGGCAAGCCACAGGTCTGAGTTGGTCACGTGATCACCAGGGACCAAGTCATGTTATCCAGTGTACTATGCTGCCTGTGTTCTGGGATATTGTGTTTTGTGGTTTTGTCTCCCATCGTGTCTGCAAAATGCCCGTGTGTGTGTGTACACATACGCACTTTATTATTTTGAGCACTTTGTGTTAGATGATTTTTGCCTAACTCTAGGCTAATATAAGTGTTCTGAGCATATTCAAGGTAGGCTAGGTTAAGTAGCTATGATGTTTATTAGGTGTAGTATAAATGCATTTGTTTGTGTGTGTGTTACTCTCCAGTGAACCCAGGGGTGCTTTACCACTGAGTTACATCCTCAGCTCTTTAAAATTATTATTATTATTATTGGTGGGGGGATGGAGTCTCACTAAGTTGCTGAGGCTGGTCTGGTACTTGTGATCCTCCTGCCTCAACCTCCTGAGTTGCTGGGATTACAGCCACGTGCAATTATGCCTGGAGAGATGCATTTTTGATTTATGGTCTTCCCTTCTTCCTTCCTTCCCTTATTTCTTTTTTTTCTTTTTTTTGGCGGTGCTAGGGATAGAACCCAGGGTCTTATGCTTGCAAGGCAAGCACTCTACCAACTGAGCTATCTCTCCAGCCCCTTCTTTTTCTTCTTGTTTTGTTGTTGTGCTGGAGATAGAACCTGTTGTCTTGTGCTTGCTAGGCTGGTGCTCTATCCCAACTCTGCAGTTTACACTTGCAACTTTTTGTTGAGTTTATCTACATATATGTTGATTCATGGAAAGCAGAGCATCTATATTGTGAGTGTGCACACCTGTTTTTACCCCGCTGGCTCAGGGTCTTTTTCAGGTCATTGCCTCTGACACGGACCCACTGTCTCTTAGTTTAGATACATCTAGAAACCCCCCATGTTCCATCCTTACTGAGCTTTCCCTTTTCTCTCTACCCCCACTGTGTGAAATCACTTCGAGGTTCCTGCTATGTGTCCCTACAGTGAAGGCAAAGAGCCATTCAGAGAGAGAGATTTGGCAAATGAATGGGATTTCGAAGGGACCTTTTATAATTCTGAGTGGGATTGGAAGAGCAACTGTGGATTAAATGGCATCACACTAATTGTGAGTTTTCTTTTTTTTCCAAAGTGAGTTGCCTTCTAATTTACCCATTTCCCCCACAAATAAAACATGGCTACATTTAAATAGTGATATTAATCAAGGACCTCCCACTTTAGTACTGTATATTTAACGCAAAAGGAAAATAAGGTAAAAAAGAAACGATAAAATTTCTTGTTACATGAGAAATCCATCTTTCTGATGTACTTGTAATTTAATAAGATTTGTTATATGCAAAGGGATTGTCACTTTATTTTCTTTAATGTCCATTATTTTTCATGATGTGGGGCTGCTTTTCAGAACATTTACCAAAGAGAGATGAACTAAGTGCCTGTCTGTTTTGACAAGGTACTTATCACCAAACAGGAACTATCTGATCCTGATCTCAGACTGTAGTTTTGCTAGTGAACAAAACACACATTTCCTGCCAGCTTTGATGATCATTGTTGCTCATCTTTTGAATCTTTGATGAAGAGATAGAGAAAACAGACTGCTAGCTTCTTTGGACAGATGGAGGCCTCGTTGATATGAAGTCAGGAAATTCCTGATCCTCTGCCAAGTTAATATTTATAAGAATCCTGTGGCCTCAGTCTGTGCAATAAAGATGATTTGGCAGCTGGAAACTTACATGCACACTCCTTATGGAAGGGCACTGACTTTAGCAATACCTGGCATACATGCAGGTAAGAGGATTGTTTATTTGCTTCTCTAATCCTAAGGGATCAAGGCACTTGACACATTTTTGATAGCTGTCCAGTGTGTGACTTTGAAATGCTGCAAACTTCTAGGCAAGTTGCTGAGTTCTGCTCAGGAGCATTACCCATTAGCTGGTGAGTGCAGGCAGGAATTTATTGTCAGTTATATCAGTATTTCTTTGGGCCTCACCTTTGCCTGAATTCCAGCATCAAGTGGTCACTGTGGTGTAGATCACCCTACATTCACCTGAGACCAGGGATTTAGGCTGTTGTGAACCTGGGATCTGTGAGCAGCCACCCTCTAGCTAACTTAAAAGCAACACAGTAGCTGGGTTGGGTGGCACAGGCCTGTAATGCCAGCTACTCTGGAGGCTGAGGCAGGAGTATCACAAGTTCAAGGCCAGTCTGGGCTATATAGTGAGACCCTGTCTCAAAATTAAAAAAATCAAAAGGGCTGGGAATGTAGGTCAGTGATAGAGCATTTACCTAACATGCATGAAGCCCTAAGTTCTGTCTCTAGCACTATAAAACAAACAAAAAACACAGTGAAACTCCAATTGTCTTCAATTCATTTCCAGTTTTAATAAACACTTACTGGGGCACTTTTATGTGTTAGGCATATTCTAGGTGCTGGGAATCCAACAGCAAATAAGATAGAAGTCCCTCCCTCATGGAGTTTACCCATTCATAGCAAATGAATGAGACAAATGTACTCTGAAGTAAATGAAAAAGACTAACTTAAAAGAGAGTTATTAAGAGATGGGGAGACAGAGTCGTCAAAAGTATTATGGTAGGGAAAGTGTATCTTAGAACAGACATGTAAAGTGAGACCTGAATGACTTGAAAGAGCAAGCTTGGTGAAGAAAGGGTAAAATGTTCCAAGCAGGTAAGAGTAAGTGCAAAGGCCCTGAGACAGAAGCAGGATTAGCATTTTCTGAGATCAGAAAGGTCTGGGAAGCTTGTCTCTTATGAGCAAGGGCAACTGTGGTAGCAGGTGATATTTGAAGATGTTAAGGGGGTTAAGTCCTTCCTGGAATTACAGGCCATATTGAAGTCAGGTGTTCTCAGGCCAATGTGGAAACAATTAGAGAGTTTTAGGCAGTGGAGTGATGTGGTCTGAGGAACAGATCTGCCTTCTATCCAACTTCACATTTGTAGTGCAATCTAAAAAGCCCTCCAAAAAGTACCACCATACTGCTGTAAGAATATTAATGAAGGTGTTCGTCTACCTCACGCAGGTCTTCATTGAGGAGTTGAGAAGGTAATGCAGTGGTTAAGAGTTACTCTGTCTGAATTCCAGTGTCAGATGGAATTTGTAGGGATCCTGACCCAGCCCTCCAGGCAGGGTTTAAACATCTGTGTGACCTTGAGTGAGCCGGTGACTTCTGGCCTCTGTTTTCCAACTAAAAAATAATACGCGTTTGAATCACTAATGTTGGAGGCTTTTGGGCTTTTCCAGTTTGGGTTTTTCCAAGGGATGCCCTGAGCAAACATTCTCATACATGATCTCTGGTGTATTGGCATGTGCATTTCTGTTGCCATAGACTTAGAAGGGGTCATGCGGAATTCCTATCTTCAATTATTTTATATACAAAGCAGTTCTCCAAGATAATTATATCAAGTTTCACTTCTGCCAATAGTGTCTGAGTTTCCTGTTCCACATTCTTGCCAACACTCTGTATTGCCAATCTTTAATTTTTTAAATCAATCTAATATGTGTATAGTGATCTTTCATTGTGAGTGTATGTATTTAATTAGTAGACTGTTAGAGCAGTTTTAAGTTTACAGAAATATTAAACAGAAAATGCAGAGTTCCCACATACTCTCTCTCTCGGGCCCCTCATTTTCTCCAACATCTTGCATTGGTGTGATACACTGGTTACAATTGATGAACTAAAAATGATACATTATAATGAACTACACCCATAGTTGGGATGCATACTTCTGATGCTTTTTGTTTATATTTCTCAGATTACAAATGAAGTTGAACATATTTTCATAAATTAATTGAATATAATATAATGGGTTTTCATATTGATTATTCTTGATAGGAACCCTTTGTTGGTAATGTATGTTGCAAATATATTCTTCCTTTCTTGGTCTTATCTTTTTATTATTTTCATAATGTCTTTTGATGGACACAGTTATCAATTTTAATGTAGTCAAATGTAGCAGTGCTTCCTTTATAGCTGGAGCTTTTTGAGCCCCATTTTAGGATTCTTTTCCTGCCTCCAAATCATGAAGATACGGTAGTCCCCTTATCTGCAGGGGACACTTCCAAGACCCCAGTGGATGCCTGAAACTGGATAGTACTGAAACTTACAAATACTGGTTTTTCCTATATATACATATTCAGGATAAAGTTTAATTTATAAGTTAGGCATAGTAAGAGATTAACAATAACAACTAATAACAAAATAGAATAATTATAACATTATACTTCAATAAAAGTTATGTGAATGTGGTCTTTCTTTCTCTCAGTTGCCATGAGCCAGGTGGCACAGACAGCCTGGATAGAGGGCTGACTCATGTCCTGAAGTGGGGACAGAGAAAGTCAGCATGAAGTTTCATCATGCTACTCAAAATGGAAATTTTAAACTTGAGAATTGCTTATTTTGGGGATTTTCCATTAATATTTTTGGACCATGGTTGATGTGGGTAACCAAACTGGCAAAACCAAAACAAGATCATGGGCAAGGGGAGACTGCTGAATTACCTTTTTAAAGCTTATTTTGCCTTACTTATTGGGTTGTATAATAAGCCTGAAATCAACTTTTGACAATTTGTGAATGGTGTGAGATTGAGGGCTGTGGGTTTTTACATTAATTTTATTGGGCACGCAGATGTGGGATATAGTTTTATAGCATTTTCCCATTATTTATTTCACCTTGTTATTTCCTCCTATTAATTGAATGTTGGCTCTCCCAAACTAAATCATAAACTTTCTTATTCTTTTTAATATTCTACATCTTTGTGTTCTTATTTATTTTATGGGATAGTTCTTTGACCTTATCTTCGAATCCTTTGATTACACTTCAGATTTTCATTATTATATTTTTAATTTCAAGGGTTCTTTTTTGGTTCCCAAAATGTTTCTTTCTTTATAGCTTTCTGTTCTTGTTTCACTTATGCATTATCTTTTCCTTTTCTCTTTGAAGATATTAACTGTAGGTTTCATTTTTCTTTAATTTTTCTTTCCAGACCTTATCTGTCCTCTCATGCCCTGGATTGTCATTGTTTCCTCCGAGTTGGTTTTTTTCCTTCCTGAATCTTCTATCCCATTTTATTAGAATAAGTAATAATTATGTGGTGATCTTTGGTCGTCCATTAGTCTCAGAATGAGACACTAAAGAGCTGTTTAGAAGGGAGGGCTTGTGAGTTGGCAAGTTTCATTGTAGAGCTGGCGGCCCTCAAGACAGCTGGCGGGTGTGGTTCCTGAGTGACACTCCCAAGCCTTAGTACCTTTTTTCTTAGCCTAGTCAGTTTTTCCAAAGAATTTTTTTTTTTTTTTTTTTTTTTGTCTAGAAACCAGGGGACTGGTTGCTAGTGTAATTGGAGACAAATGGGGCCAGGAATATTGGACAGGGCATCTCATCCTGTGGTATGATAATGCACCTGTCCTGATATGGTGCTTCACCTTTCCCCACCTGCCCCACCTGTATCTCCAAACACAGTATGTAGCATTTTCACAGAGTAAATACAGCATTAGCTTTCTTTCCAAAGGAGAGCCTGATTGTCCAAGGGAGCAGGAGCTTTTAAACACCATCAACTTTATTTTTAACTTATCCCATTCTTACTGTCTGCAGAAGTCCTTTGTTCCTCCAATCCTGGGTCTTTGGGCGCCTCTGCAAGATTACTTACTTCTAACTTTCTCTGCTGGATTAGGTTTCAGTCTTCTGTGTTTTGCTAAGTCAGATACCATCTGTTCATTCACTTCCCAGCTTGCAAAATTTGGTTGATATCTTTTGTCTACTGTCAACTTCTCTCCTGTTTTATCCTTGCGGCTTACTTCCTTTTTATTCCTTTAGTATCATGGCATTTTAGGAGAGTGCAGAAATAAAGATGTGTGTTCAATCTGCTATATTAAATTGGAAGCTGAATGTATCACAAGGTATCTAACGAATTCCCTGCTAATAGAGAATTATGCCAATGTTTTGCAGTTACAAATGATGCTGATGCAGTCTTGTACAAACATATCTGAACATCTGGGGGAGTGTTACTATCAAATTCCTAAATGTAGAAGCATCGAGCCAGAAGTTAAGTACATTTAAAAGTTGTGGTGGATACTATCAAATGTCACTCAAAAACTTGAACCAATTAATGCTCTTATTAACAGTGTGTGTGAGATAGAACACATGTTTTTATTAATGAATTAGCTACATGTCCTTGGTGATGCTGGGCAATAGATTTCTTTGCTTGATTTAAAACACTTTCTCTATTTTGTAATCTTTATAGGATTTTGTATTAGATAACTGAAAAATTTGATATTAAGAGTTTGATATTAAGAGTTTACAGTTCTTCAAAAAAAAAAAGCAGTGTGCAAGTGATTAAATTAGTTCGTCAACAAAAATAGAGCCAATACAATTACTTGGGTTTTCTTTATTTTTGCTGTGTTCTTCTGACTAAAAGTCCTCCAATTATAGGTTGCTTTCAATCCCAAGTTTTGCCAGAACTTTTAACACTCGAGGAGTTGATGATTTTGTTATGGTCTACCCTGACAAGATTACTTTGGGGGAACCCTTTGTCTGCTTCACAGCACAAACTTCTGATCACCAGGCTTCTGACGTGTGTACTGGCCCATCTGATTAGTTGAGTGTTTGTATAAAAAGGGATAACAATGCATTTGTTTAGACCTGTGAAACATTGGTAGTGTAACTGTGTGGAATGGAAAGTCAGCTGAGCAATGGGCAAAGCCAGGGACTGGGAGTTTGACAGTTCAGAGTCTGCATTCTGGCTCAGCCACATATTACTGCTGATCTTGGACAATCACAAAAGCTCTGAGCCATATTTATAAGACAAAAATAACAATGTCATTATAAATTAGTCAGTACTTCAAAGTGCAAGGGACAGAAATCAAACTCAGGATGACAAAAAGCAAAAAACTACTTCATTTATTCACTTAAAGAGAACCTCAAGGACAGGATTTAGATAGAACAGAGTCCAGATGCTTAAACAATTGTATTTCTCTGCTTCTCACTCTTATTCTTTCCTGGGTTGGCTTAATGAAGACAGAAATGGTCGCCAGCAGATCTGGGCTTGCATTCTGTGTCCTGGGAACCCCATATGCAAAGAAGGCACTTCTTCCCAGTGTTTCCCCAAATGCCCCAGGACTGAGTCTGATTGGGCCAGCCAGGTTCATAACAATCTGAAAGTGTAACTGTGTCTCTAATTAGTCAGGCCTCTCCAGGAACATGTAGATTCAAGGCACATGAACAAGAATGAGTAAATTCCCAAAGAAAAACTGAGATGCTGTTGCTTAAAGAAAAGAGGATGGATGCTGGTCAGATAAAAGCAGGAAATGACTTATTAACCTTCTCTGCGGTGTTCACTGACTATCCTGAGGCTTAAATATGGTCGTATTTGTGAATATAAACTTCATGGTTCTATACAACAAATGGAAGTTGTCCTTTTTATTTTATGGATATTCGCTTATGACTTAGTAATACAAACTTAACCAAGTAAATTATTTACGGTTAATTTTTGCAAATTCTTTTGATCATGAACAGGTCATCCCCATTCTTTTTCTTAAGATTGCTCTGTGTCAACCTGCGAAAAAGAGGACAATTTCAAGGAAGGACCAATAATATCTTTTAGTGGATAATTTATATATATATTTCTCAAGATCATTATAGAGACTTATTTAAAATGCCTTGGCCAATGAAGTCATCATGGTAGATTATTATACTTGATATGCAATTGTGATGGTCAATTAAGATAAGCGCAGCTTTAGAACCTTGAAATTGATCTTTTGTTTGTTTGTAAATATGACACCACAAACAAAAGAAACCAAAAGGGAACGCAGGCATTATGTCAGCCTCAAGGTGTGATAACATCTTCCAAATAGTCCCTCCTTTTCTTGGTAACATTTTTTGACATCATCCATGAATCAGTCTAAACTTTTCCTGAGTATATTTATGCTTAAATTGATATTGCTTCTGGAGATGAGTTCTGTAACTGTTTAATACCTTTTTTTTTTTTTTTCCTGTACTGAGGATTGAACACAGAGCCTTGCACATAATAGGCAAGTGCTTTACCCCTGAGCTACATCCCTAGCCCTAATAGATTCTATGTATATTTTGACTCCCTTCTATGTATGTTATATGGTGAAAAACTTCATTTGCAGAGGGTCATAAAACTGCAACTTTATTTTTCATCTATTAATTTCCTCTTAAGATTTATTCAGTGGGGATTGCCTTCCCCTATCTCTGAATGAAAACTTAGATGGGTGCCAGGGCTTTCTGCTCAGACAACTGTACAGTGACAGTTCTGTGGTTACTTCAAGTCACAAACACAGTCTTGATTTAGATATTAGGCTATCTCAACCATGCAAATAATGAAAACTTAGAATTTAATGTCAACTCTTTGCTTCTTCCCTAAACAGGACCACTGTGAAGTTGGCTGTTTGTAGTGGGAGAGGGAGACCTGATCTTTCTCTCTTTTCTAGCTTGCTGAAATGTTTTTTTTAAAAAACTCTTCTAGGACTGGGGGGGTAGTGCATTCCTGTAATTCCAGCAGCTTGGAAAACTGAGACAGGAGGATTACAAATTCAAAGCCAGCTTAGCAACTTAGTGAGACCCTGTCTCAAAATAAAAAAAGAGAAAGGACTGGGAATGTGGCTCAGTGATTAAGGACCCCTGTGTTCAAACCCCAGGACCCCCTAAAAAAACTTCCTATAGGGCTTGGTTCAGTAGGAGCCAGGATTGTGGGTATGGGACATACTCTTACTGGGTATGGATGCATGTTGACTTTTTTTTTTTAAGTGGGTGATTTCTTTCTTTTTCCCTTCCTTGGGCTTCCCTGCTTGTCCAGTAATGCATCTCTTTGGGCTGATGGTAACCCCCTCAGCTCCTTATTGCCTTCCTTATTACCATCTTATTACCCTTGTGGTTATAACCCTCCCTGTTATAAAACATCCCCCTTCAGGACGCTCTCTTGTGCAGGACTATAATGGCTCCGGGTAGCTCTTTCCCCAGCAAGGTCTGCAACTGGTCCTTGGGAAACCTCCGTGCATCCTTTAAATGACGTTGTGGGGCAGGGAGTCATGTGATATAATAAGACTTCCATAACTGGTCTTTGTCACCTGAAACCCTTGGAATCTCCTAAGTACTAAGAGTGATAGGAGCATCTTTTGCTGTAATAAGGAGATGTATATCCAAGTGATAGTATCTCCTTACATGTAGCATCCTAAAAATTTTTTCAGGTCAAGCTATCATTCATTGTTCACAATACTTTTGAGCCTCATTTTTAAAAAACAACTTTAAATCTTTAGCATATGCTTTTGATTGTCTTCAGCAGTGGGTTGATTGCTGAGAAAGTGCATATGATTTGGGGGAACATCAAAAATTACTGGAAACCAAATCTGATGTGTGATATTGATGATCAAATTGGGCAGGGCTGTTGTGGTCAAAATAGTATGTTTATAAAATGGTGGGCTTGATTTTCTTATTTAGATCCTTTGAAAACAATACCGAGGATAATCCCAAAAGTAATGCCATTAAAACATGCCTACACTGGTAATGTCACTAAAGCCAGCCACATTTCTAGAGGGGACTACTTAAAAGCAGCACATATAAAAAGGGCAAATGCTATAAGTGACTGCTCTTTCTTTCCTCAGAAAGGCCCCTTCCTGAGACTGCACAGTGGCTAGTGCTGGTACTCCACCCTGACCCGGTCACTTTCCAGATACATCAGATTTCCTTTTGACTCTTGTCACACCAGACTTCAACTTACCATGATAACTGTGCAGAAAAACCTCAACCAGATTTCAGGATTTCAGTGTGAAGCTTATATCTCACTTCACCATGAGGTCTCTGCATCCTAGGCCATATTCTTCTTCCCAACCTCTTTTACAAGAGGAGTCCCCCAAATTGCTCTCAGAGGAGCGTCCGCAGGTTTCAAAGGCATCATTTCGTAGGAACTGTCTCCATGGTTAGTTTGTTGCTGCTGCTCCTATTAACATAGGCATTGGCATCAGCAAGCCCCAACATATTAAAACTAACTTATTTAAAATCTCTCGAGCTTCTCCCACAACCCATCAATTTGAAGGTGAGGGGCGTGATTCCCAGCTCTTCGTTAGCACTCCTACAGGTGCAGAATTAATTCAGAAAGGAAAGGGATGCTCTGTGACGGGAGGTTGTGGTTCCTTGCTGCTGAACTGCTGAAAAACTGATCCTCAGGTTCTCTTCTCCCAATAGTGTGTGTGACTCTGAGCACTGGCCACACATAGGTGCTCAAAAGTCACAGTTGCTGTCATGATGATGTTGAATTAAAACACTGAGTTGTTTTTTTTTTTTTTTTTTTTTTTTTTTAACCACATCATTCCAGGTATTTCCTTTAAAATCCCAGTTATTCAGTTAGATGTTATTTTGCCTGAGAAGTCTTGTTACTTTGTCCCAGGATGATCTCGCCCATCCAAAGGAATCTGACCCTTTGTATAGACTCTACAGAGCCCAGGGCTTCCTTCCCAGTCAGTTTCGAAAAGGATTCTTGGTGACCGGTTCCCAACCTTTTGAAGCACTGCCCCTTAGTAGTGAGGGGTCTGTGTTCCATCCTGTAGTTTTAGATTACATCCTTGAGTGTCTTTTAATCTGCAAGACCCAATTCAGTACCAGTAAACCACATGTCTCTCTTATTTACTGTGTCCTCATTTTTGAAGTACTAACTACAAATATAATTTTTTTTCCTCAAAGAGTTAAAGTTATCTTTATTAGGAAACAAAGGAGAGAAAAAGAGAAATAAGGAATCCAGAAGGCCCCTATTTCTATACTATTCATTTCAGGTCTCTCTTTGTTTTTAGATTTGTTCTATCCCATGCCATAGTCACATAATTTACTCATGCATTCCACTTGCTAATTTTTTTCCTTTTTATTTTGTATTACATAGCATGCATGCTACCTAATACTCTGCATAGCCTTCTCACAGGGGTAGATGACCATAAATGAGTTAGTGTTTCATCAATCATGAAAATGCTTCTTTAAGCAATATTCTCCAAACTCTTTGACAAGTAGTAATAATCAACTCCAGCAATGCACTTTCCATCAAACTCTAACAATATGGATAATGGGACCCTTTTTTCCCTGACTCCACTGGGGAACCTGTGCACGTATGCAGTGCTACTCTGGGGTGAGCAAGCAGATTAGTGATTCCAGAGAGAATCAGGAACCACATCTTGGCAAGGTTACATAGATCAAAACCTGTCTCTAGGTGCTTTACAGGTGACGAACTTCATCTTAACTCTAAATTTAATGATGTTTTATGAATCCCGAGTCTCCTTCCCTGATTGAGGGTAAGGGAGGAGTCCATTTCTCAGTCTTTGTGGGTCCTTCCTTCTTCCCTCCCTCCTCTTTCCTTGTTCTCTGACTCCTCCTTCCCTCCCTTCCTTCCATCCTATCTTCCTTTCTTCTCTTCTTTTAAATAAGAAAATAAGTAACCCATTAGTCCTAAAGTCTCTCCAGGAACCTGGGGCAGGAAGAGCCAGTAGACTCCATATAGAATACTTAGCAATACCCCAGTCCTCTGCCTGCTAGATGCCAACAACATACCCCAATTATGACAGCCAAAAACGTCTCTAGACTTTACCAAATGTTCCCTCCAGAGCCAAATTGTCCCCAGTTGGGAACCACTGGGGCATACGAAATTGTTTCCTTGTTCTGTTCTTGGTTCTTCTGCCTACACAGCAGAAACTGGCTCCCCAGAACCTGCCAACACCAGCCCCACTCTGTTGATCCATTTCCCAATGCCCAGCTCCAAAGATTTAGAATCAGGATTTGATTCAGCCTTTGGATTGGTTCTTTGGAATGAGGTGTGGACTCCTGGTCCAATTAGCAGAGCTGGGGAGGTGTAGGTCTTGTACAAATATGGCGAGGGATTTCTCCACCAAGGCTAGAATCATCCTCTGGAGTTGAATTTTCTGTGTAGCTCAGTTTGCTCTCCATTAACCACTTAATAGTTCCAATTTATATGAGAAAATTCTTAAAATATTTAAAAAGCATTGGCTTTTTAAACATATTGTAAGTAAATGAAGCATGTGTAATTGAGGAGATGGTACAGAGCAGTTGGTTGAAAACATATGCTTTGGAGACAAACTATCTGGGTTCACTTTCACTGTACCATGTGCCAGCTGTGACTTATATAGATTACTTGATCTTTCTTTGTCCTGGTTTTCTCATCTACAAAATGGCAGTAACAATATCACTCAAAAAATGTGCCAGGCATTGCTTTAAGTGGGTTAATTACATTGCATAATTCTCATAACTGTGAGTTGAAAGTTTTTCCAGAAGTCCTTAGGACCAGTTTTTTGAAATGGTACACAGAGCAGGATTTGTAATCCTCCAGCGGGATCTCAGGGAATGTCCTGTAATCAAGCACCGATGACTCTATCACAAGACCTAAGAATATTCCACAAGGAGAGATGCCTACAAACTCTAAATAGGAAAGATCTTGCCACCAAATAAGTGCACTGCTAATATTTGGAAAAAATTTTTTTCAGAACTTTTTTGAATTGTACATTTGCATATTCATCTTCATCTTATGGGTCAGGAAAATGGGTTCAGGGAAACTGAGTCTATTGACCAAGATTATACCAGGACAGAAGCTGAGAGTTGAATGCAGTCATTTTGATGTCAAAAGGACTGCTCTTGGCCACAGTGTTACAATTCTTCCTTCTTCAGAGGGTCCTTGTGAGGACTGAATGGTGTACAAATCTTGCAGAGCAGGGTGGGAACATAGTGAGTGCTATTTAAACTTTAATGATTGTAATTTTCTACATTATAAGAGGTCATCATGGTTTATTATCATAGCATTTGATGGTGTAGTGATGTATTTGGTTCATTAAGGCAGGGATTCCCAATCTCTCTTGGGGAAGCACCCTCAAAAATCTTCTAAACCACACGAGAGTTAATCTTGTGGCTGTGACTGGCCCTGGCAACTGGGCTATAGCCTCCAGGGATTCTGCCCAACTGCCCACGAGCTGAGCGGGTGTGTCATGGACTGAATGTCTGTTTCATCCCCCCTCGCAGTTCAAAGGTGGAAGCCCTAACGGCCAAAGGGACTATATTTGGGGATAGGGTCTCTGAGGAAATAAGTAAGGTTAAACATTAAGGGTCATAAGTAAATTAAGAGTCATAGGTGTTGTCCCTAATTGGGTTAGCATCCTCATGTCTTTGTTTACTGTTGTTAATAACACAATGTTGCAGACTGGGTATATTATAAAGAAAAAAAGTTCATTTTGGCTTATGGTTCTGGTCCAAGGTGGAGGAGTCACATCTGATGACTGCCTTGCAGGCAGAGTCCTCAGGTGGAGACAAGGAGTTTGAGAAAGATCTAGTCAAACTGGTTTTTATAGCAAACACACTTTAGAGATTAAACCCATTCATCCAATGAATGAATTAATCCATTCCTGAAGGCAGAGTCCTAATCACCCCTTAAAGGTCCCAACTGGTCCCACCTCTTAATACCTTACAATGGGGATTAAATTTCAACATGAGTTTCAAAGAAGAGAAACCATATTCAAACCATAGCACCTTATAAAGAGAGACACCAGAGAACCTCAGCTTTATCTCTGTCTCCCATGCATGCTCACTAAGGAAGGCCTTGTGAGCACCCAGCAAGCAGGTGGCCATCTCCAAGCCAGGAAGAGAGCTCTCACCAGAAACTGAATGTACTGGAACCTTAATCATGGACATCTAGCCTCCAGAACTGTGAGAACATAAGTTTCTGTTGTTTTGGCCATCCAGTGTGTGGTATTTTGTTACAGCAGCCTGGGGGACTAATGCAGCTTCACATCACCCCTGCAGTGCAGCTTAGCAGTCAGGAGACTTGTAAGAAAGCATGTAGATGTGTTTCTCTCTGCAAAAAAATGATTTCAAGCTGCTGACTTTTCTGGGTCTTTTCTTTTTTCTTTTCTTTCCCTCCTTCCTTTCCTTCTTTCCGTTTTTCCTTCCTTTCTCTACTTTATTGCTGCTAGACTCTCACCTGTGACTTGCCATACTTGGTTACAGATTTGACTGTGATACCCTTTCCTCCCACACTTGGAAAAATAACAGTTTATCATCAGTGATGGGTCCAAAACCTGTAAAATCAAACTTAGTGTAGAACGCACAATAAAAATACATTGACTGCACTGACCTTTGGAATGCTCGTAAGAGTCAAGTATATGAACTTTGTAGCATAGACCGTCGCCATTCATCAACCTTTTTTTTGTTTTTGTTTTTGCTGTGTTCTTAATTGGTGTGTTCTTGAGAAATGAGACACCAAATAAAACTGAATGTGACACCTTTTCTAATTGAGGATTGTGCATTTAAGACGTGAATGATTAAATACAGTTTATACTTTTCAGTCTTATAGATGATTAATTATTGGGCAGCAATCAAATATTTATTTTCTCTGTTTGGATCGCTTCATTTAAAGATTCCAAAAGAATTCAGTATAATCGAAATTCTTACTTTTATCTTGTAAACATTAACTCATTCTCCTAGGCCCCCGTGAGGACATTTTGTCATCGTCAGTATTTTCTCAAGAAGTTTATCACAGAAAAGAAAATGATCTCCTCACGTGAGCCTAAAATGCATGAAGAACACTGCATTCTGCTTCTGTCCAGTACAGTTGTTCTAGAATGGACTTTTCCACTCTGTGCTACTTACTTATTAAATATTGCTTCACTTCGCTTTGTAAGAGGAAAACAATTTTGAAAATCTTAGTGAAAGTCCAGGCTGGAACAGTTTTTATTTTTTATTTTACACATATATACTTACATGTATGAAAAAACTATGTCAATTAAGTTATAGCCAACTTTAAAATATGATATGATACAAAATCTATTCCACAAATAGATCCTTATTTTCAACTTCTTGTTGGGCAGACAAAAAGTAAGGAGGAAACTTTTAGTCCACATATGAAAGAACATCTGAAAGCAAAACCCTCTCAAGTACTAGTAGGAGGGCACAGTCTTAATTAGTTAAAAAAAAAGAACAAAGAGGGGAGACCTAAACATGATAGATATATAAAGTGGCACTGTCAGCTTGCCAGATAGGTAGAAAAACACGTGTGAATTGCTGTTATATGGAAAAAAAAAAAACAGGTTGCACACATTTAATTACAATATTTAAAGTAGTTTTATTGCTTTTCATGAAAAGACAGTAAGTGTTCTAAGAAATTCAGAAAAAGGAATGGGGCTTCATAAACTCACTTTCCTCACACCACTGTGTTCTGCTTTTTTGTGTTCACTTCTGTTCTCCGTGTGTGTGTGTGTGTGTGTGTGTGTGTGTGTGTGTGTGTTTCTACAGTTGTGTCTGTATCACGTTCCTTGGCGTTCTGATTTTGAGTTAGGAAGTTCAACATAGGCATTTCTATGTGCTGTGACAGTCCTCATGACTGTTATTTGTAAAGCTTTATTATAGTCCATGGAGGGACACACCATCTATGTGCAACTTAGGAAAAACATTTAAAAAGGGAAAAGAGTATAGATCATGCATTTGGTGTTCAGATAATTGGACTGTAAAAACCTCAGTGTGCAGTTCTAAAGAGAGAATTAACTACAAGGGGCAATGAAGAAGAAATTAGTTCAAATATTCAAGGGATGTGATATTTCTTGGATTTATAGTTTTCCCTCTTATTTTCCCTGTGCTAGTCTCCCTCATTCAATAGTTAACTCTTGTGTTTTCTCCATATCATAAGGGGAAAATCAACATGGAGAGATAAAGACATGGATTTCTGTAGATACTTTTTCCTCTTGAACTCGAAGAAATATATGTGTTCTTTTGGCTATTTTTATTTTCTAGTAATTAGTATTAGTAAATAGTTAGAAAGGTATTTTCTAACTCTGTCTCTGATTTAGTAACTGGTATGAATTTAATTTAATTAAATATTTTTAACTTCGTTAAGGGTTTTGTTTTTTGGTGATGCTGGGAATCAAACCCAGGGCCTTGCATGTGCTAGGCAAGGGCTCTACCACTGAGCTACGTCCCCAGCCACTGGTTAAGCATATTTGAGTCCCAACTGTATGTTGTCATATAGCTGTCAGAATATAATATAAAATCTATTACTTTTTAATTTGGAAAATTATTGAAAGGAGCAAATGAAGATGAAAAGTGTATCTATTGATGTCATAGGGAAGGAAATTGATATGTGTTAATATGTGAATATTCTAATATGTGTCAGATGTTTTTCTTTGTATTTTGCCATTTAATTGTGACTTAAGCCCATTAAAGAACTATTAATTCCAAAATGCATGGCAGGAGAGATTCAGAAAACCAAGTTGCATGTTAAGATATATACCTAGTTATTGAGTTAGCCAGTACCTCCTAGGGTACTGTTCAATGAGCTTAAAAATGTAATATAGTATTCTTATTTGTAGTGAATTTTTAAAGGCCTCAATGAGCAGTTTTATACCTGAGGGGAAGGAAGTCCTTTGAATTATTTAGAGAGAAGTATCCTGTCAGAGGAATGTGGGTTTCTTTTTCTTTTTTTCTTTCTTTTACTGGTATTACATTAAATTTTTTTCCTTATTTTTTATTGGTACATTAGAGTTGTACATAATGGTGGAATTCATTCTCATATATTCACACAGGCACACAATATAACAATATAATATGGGCGATATTATTCCCCAGTATTTTCCTTTTTTCTCCTTTTTCCCTCCCTCAGTTCCTTTCCTCTACTGTACTGATCTCCCTCTGATTTTCATGAGATCCCCCATTCCTTTTTTCTCCTTTTACCTCCTTAGCTTCCACATGTGAGAGAAAACATGACCTTTCACTGTCTGTGTTTGGCTTATTTCACTTATAATATACTCAAATGCCATCTGTTTTCTCTTTCTTTCTTTCTTTCTTTTTTATTTATTTATTTATTTTTTTTTTGGTACTGGGATTGAACCCAAAGGTGCTCAATTACTGAGCCACATTCTCAACCCTTTTTATATTTTGTTTAGAAACCGGGTCTCGCTAAGTTACTGAGTCTGGCTTTGAACTTGTGATCCTCCTGCCTCATCCCTCCAGAGCTACTGGGATTACAGGTGTGTGCCACTGTGCCCTGCTATTTATTATATTTTCTTTATTTATTCATTCATCGACAGATACCTAGTCTGGTTCCATAGTTTGGCTACTGTGCATTGTGCTGCTATAAACATGGGTATACACATATTGCTATAGTATGCCGATTTTAATTCTTTAGGATAAATATCAAAGAGTGGTATAGCTAGATCATGTGGAGTTTCCATGTCTAATCTTTTGAGGAACCCCCATACTGATTTATATAGTGGTTTTACTAATTTCTAATCCCACCAACAGTGTAAAAGTGTTGCTTTTTCTTCACATCCTTCCCAGCATTTGTTACCGTTTGTATTCTTGATGGCTGTCATCCTAGCTGGAGTAAGATGAAATCTCAGTGTAGTTTTAACCTGCGTTTCCCTAATTGCTAACAATGTTTTCCCATCTATTTGTTGGCCATTTGTATTTCTTTCTTTTTTTTAAAAAAAATTGTTTTTGTAGTTGTAGGACAGAATGCCTTTATTTTACTTGTTTATTTTTATCTGGTGCTAAGGATGGAACCCAGTACCTCCCAAGTGTGAGGCAAATTCTCTGTCACTGAGCCTCAGCCCCAACCCTGTATTTCTTTTTTAAAGAAGTGTCTGTTTAGTTCATTTGCTCATTTATTAGTTGTGTTATCTGTGAGGTTTTTGGTGAGGTGTTTTGAGTTATTTGTATATTCTGATATTATCCTGTCAGAAGAAGAGCTAGCAAATATTTTCTCCCATTGTGTAAGATTCTCTCTTCACATTCTAATTGTTTGTTTCCTTTGTTGTACATAAGTTTTTTAATTTGATGACATCCTATTTATTACCCGGGCATTATTTTCTGAGCTTTTGGGGTCTGATTGAGAAAGTGACTGCCTGCTCCTATCTGTTGGAGTGTTGACCTTACATTTTCTTCTAGGAGTTACATAATTTCTGATATAATTCCAATATCTTTGATCCTTCTTGAGTTGACTTTGGTGCAGGGTGAGAGATAGGAATTTAGTCTCATTCTTCTACATATGAATAACCAATTTTTCCAGAACTGTTTGTTAAAAAGGCTTTTCCTCAGTGTATGTTTTTGGCATGTTTGTCAAGGGTCAGATGACTGTGTGTGTTTGTCTCTGGGTCTTATGGTCTGTTCTACTCATCTGTGTATCTGTTATAATGCCAGTACCATGCAGTTTTTGTTACTATAGTTCTGTGGTATCATTTGAAGTTAGGTGTTGTGATTCCCTCAGCATCGCTTTTTTTTTTTTGGCTTAGAATTGCTTTGGCTATTTGCACTGATTCTGTGTATTGCTTTCAGTAGTATGGCCTTTTTAACAATATTAATTTTGCCTATCCATGAACATGGGAAATCTTTCCATCTTCTGAGATCTTAAATTTCTTTCTTTAATGTTCTGTAGTTTTCATTGTGAAGGTCTTTCTCCTCTCTGGTTAGATTTATTCCTAGGTATTTTATTTTTAGGCTACTATGAGTGGGAGTATTCTCTTGATTTCTTTCTCAGTAGATTCATTATTGGTATGTTAGGAAAGCTATTGACTTTTTTCTCTTTTTCTTTATTCTTGGTAAGTACACATAACTTTCATTTAATCTTAGTAAAGTAATATGTGATATTGAAAATCTTTTTCATCATCTTTTTTGACAGTGATAAATATTTAAAAAATTTTTACATATGTGTATGTAGGGTAATAACGTCTGTCTCATTCTACCACCCTTCCCATTCCCACCCCCTCACCCCTCCCCTCACTCCCCTTTGCACAATCCAAAGTTCCTTCATTCTTCCCTACCCACTTGCCACTATGGATCACCACCCACTTATCAGAGAAAACATTTGGGGGGCCTTTGGGTTTTTGGGATTAGCTTAGTTCACTTAGCATGATATTCTCTAGTTCCATCCATTTACCTGCAAATGCCATAATTTCATTCTTCTTTAAGGCCAAGTAATATTCCATTGTGTATATGTACCACATTTTCTTTATCCATTCATCTGTTGAAGGGTATCTAGGTTGGTTCCATAGTTTAGCTATTATAAATTGAGTTGCTATAAACATTGATGTGGCTGCATCACTGTAGTATGCTGATTTTAAGTTCTTTGGGTATAAACTGAGGAGTAGGATAGCTGGGTCAAATGGTGGTTCCATTCCAAGTTTTCTTAGAACTTTCCATACTGGAAAAGCTATTGATTTTTGTATGTCAATTTTATACCTGTTACTTTGCTAAATTTATTAGCTCTAGGAGTTTTCTTGGAGCTTTTTGGATCTTTTATGTAATAGAATCATTTTATCTGCTGTGATAATTTGACGTCTTTCTTTCCTACTTTTATCCCTTTTATTTCCTTCTTTTGCTTAATTGCTCCAGCTAGAATTTCTAGTATTCTCTATTGAACAGAAGTGGTAAGAGTGGTAAGAATGGACATCCTTGTCTTGTTCTAGATTTTAAAGGAAATGCTTTCAGTTTTTCTTCATAACCATGATGTTGGCTTTGGGTTTTTTTTTTTTTTTTTTTTTTTTTTTTTTTTTTTTTGCTGTTGAGGTAGGTTTCTGCTATCACTAGTTTCTTCAGTGTTTTTATCATGATCAGGTGCTACATCTTGTTGAAGACTTTCTCTGCATCTGTTGAGATGTGGGTTTCTTTGTCTTTTTAAAAATCTTTCTGAGTCAAGGTATATTACTATTTGCAATTCTATCAAATAGTAATATCAAATCTCTTCTAAGCTCTTCTCAGAGAAATGCTCATTCAGAACATTTTTCATACCCAACTTCAGGACACATACAAATGCCTTCACCTGAAGTCTATGGATAGGGAATGGTGACTGATCTTCTTTTGTAGTTTATGAGGTTTTAATCAATACAATTATTATTCTCCAACACTCTCCTGATTAAAAAATGTAATAATCATAGGATATGGAAAATTTAAGTTTCTTATCTCTTCCATCAGACTTCTGGAGGCAACAAAGAACAACAACATTAGTATTACAGCTAAAATGTATTTGAACACTTACTATGGGCGTGTCCTATGCTTCATGACATGATGTGGATCACCTCATTTCATTTACACAAATCCATGAGGTAGGAATTGGCATTTGGAAGGATCAACAAAAAGCATTCACCTCTCCCCTAAGTTCCAAAATAATTTAGAGGTAGAAACATGTGTCCAACAGATGAAGAGCCAAATACCACTTTCAAGTGCTAATAATACCAATGATTGTGGAGTGAGGCTTAAAACTACCAGCCAAATAATGTTGCAAGTACTTTGCCCATGAAAAAGGCTCAATTACCCCAGTCTCAATCACTGGCCTCCTTGCAAGAGCATCTTTCATTTATAGCATGGAACTGCTGAGGAGGACAAATGTTCTCTACTTACAGGAAGATCCTACATGGAAAAAAAAAGAAGGGAAGGTCTGAGGTGAGCATGCACAACTGTTTCTTCCAATGAATCATTGAATTAACTCCCGTTATGGAGAAGAGGGAGAAGGTTCAGGAGTGTTAACGCTACTGTGGTCCCTGTCACATGGAATCAAGGGAAAGGAGGTCTGTCTCTAGCTGTAGGTACTCTTCACGGCCTTATCCTAAAGATAAGGAAACGGAGACATCAAGACCCTGAAGAGGAGCTCACTTGTTAAGTGGCAGAGAAGTCTGCATACGGTCACTGAATACATAGAAGATGGAGTCCGGATTTGATAAGGCAGCCCAGGACAGGCTCAGGCTTAGTTCAGGTACAAGGCACAGGGAAATTTTAAAAGGAAGGGCAGATGCAAGAGAAGTGGGGGGTGGGTGGGTGAAGGGAGTGATAATGGTTGGGCTCCCTTGTAAGAGTTGGAAAGGAATTAAAATCACCTACAGTTTTTTAGCATACCTAGTTCTGAAACAATGAAAACATTAAAAAAATTAAAAAGTGACTCCAGGAATGAATATCCAGTGCTCTTTTGGACATGTGTTTTTGAGGTACCTCATAGTTGGGAATTTGAGTCTGCAACTTGGAAGAAAGATCGGAAGCAGAGATTTAGATTTTAGTTGTCCATTTCAAGGGGATAGCTGGCTGAAACTAAGGGAGTGCTCAAGTCTGGACAGTTTTATAAATGACTTTTGTATTTGAAATGCCAAAAAAGTTGAGTTGGTAACCTTCAGAGATTTGATCTAGTTTAAAGGCAAAGCCCAGCATCATCTAGGACTTGACCATGACTGTAGTGCACTGCAGAGCAAGCTTACAGGTGACACCAGCATACCTCAGTTTCCATTTATCTCTCCAGGTTCTCTGTCATCCCATTTCTGCCCTGTTCTCTGCTCTAGGAAGCTGACATTGATGAATATCATCAGTCGGACTCCCATTGGGTCCAACAGTGCCTCCCTGCCCCCTGCTACTTGAAGGCAGAAGGAGCATGAGGTTGGTGTTTGCATTTCCTTGGCTCTTTTACTGTTGGATCCTGTGACTGGACACTTCCCTTCACTCAAACCTGCAGCAACTCTCCAAGGTTCTAGTAACTGCTTTCTCTCCCTTTGCCTCCTCAGGCCTTGAGGTGGTAATAGTTTCCAATTGCTATTGTCCTGGGGGACTCCACTTCTTGTGTTGGATTTTATTAACATTGCTCATTCCTTTATAAATGATGTGTTTCTTGAAGTCTATCCCATTTCCAAGTTACTCCTGGGCTTCGAATAATATACCCTGTAAACCAGAAGAAAATCACGTTTTCTAAGGCACTAGTCTTAACTGTAGTAAACAGAGGGGTTTCTACTCTGGGGGCCTCAGACCTGGGAAGAGATGACAGAATTAGTACATGTGCAAATTCACATGTACAGGCACTATTCTTAGTGATTTGAATAATATCCTACATGATTGCCATGATTTTTAAAAATGCACTTAAGTGTCTTAGTGAGTCACAAAATAAAATTTATTTGGAAATATTATTAATTTCATTTTAACTCTTGTCTTCACATATTTTCTTAAACAACAGATAACATATTAACAATACAACTATTACCAGATTTGGCTAAAGGCGTACATTTTTAAAAAAAATTACTTTTATTTATTTATTCTTTTCATTATCTTTTTTTTGCAGTACTGGGGATCGAACTCAGGGCCTTGTGCTTGCGAGGCAAGCACTCTACCAGCTGAGCTATCTCCCCAGCTCTCATTATCTTTTTTTGATAGTGATAAATATTTTTAAAAAATTTTTTCATACATGTATCATAGGGTAATAATGTCTGTCTTATTCTACTGTCCTTCCCATCCTCTCACTCTCCTCTGTACAATCCAAAATTCCTAAAGGCATACTTTTAAGCTTATTGATCGTACTCACATGCAAAGATGTTGGGTACTAGTTCTACGACCTTGTTCAAAGTTCACCCAAATTCTTTGGGTCCCAAACCAGAAGGAGGTGGAATGAACTGGTTCAGTCATAACTATTTCTATCAGGATAGGAACAAGGACAACCCCCCACATCTAGAGGAATTTTTGAAAAATTATTTCTAACTTTCATTTCAAGGAAGAAAGTCAGGTCCTCAGTCTCTCACAGAAAAAAATCACACCACATTCTCCGCCTTGGCAACACCTTGTCCTTTGTGTGACCTGCTGTGGCTCAAGCAGCGAGCAGAGTCTACAGAACACAAAAATAAACATCTCTGAGGGCCTGTGGAATTTGATGGCCTGTGTAATGTGGGGCAGACAGTGGGCGGCAGGCCAGGCTCTGTAGGTGAGCCCTCCTGCAGCCCACACTCCTTTTTAGCCACTCTGCAAAAGCAAGAAGAAGAGCAAACCCAGCAGTAAAGTTCTGTTTCCGGGTTTGGCCTGGTCTGGGTTCAGGCCTGGACGTGCCTCTGTGTACCCGGGGAGCTGTATTCACCTAGGGCTCTATGAGCCAAATGCTGGCTAGGCTGGCTATAGTGGATAAAAAGAACAAAGAAAGCACTGGTGATTTATTGCCCCCATTCCTAAAGCTCCTTGTACCACCTCCCATGTGATTTAAGAAAATCTTTGGAACTAGAGAACTGAGGAAGTTCATTCACGAAATACTTACTGAGCACCTAGTCTCTTCCAGGCACTATCCTGGAGATAGACTGAGCAAATGGGAACCCTGGGGTTACCTGTTGTTAGGGAGCTCATGCTCTCATGCAGAGTGTTTTCTTCTGCCTGCATTATTCTTTCAAACACCACTTTTCCATAATACTCCATGATACAAGGGGTTAACGTCTGACCACTTGAAATATTTGACTCCTTGCCCCTCCTGTTTCAACAACATGGCGGAGGGCAGTGATTACAGAGTGAGGCAAATGTTGTGGTATAGACAGGCTGCACAGTTCTTCAATAATAGGCTCTCTGTTGACTAACAAAAAGACTCTGTGAAACGCGCCTCAAATCCCCAGGTTCTCCTCTGCAGCCAAGACGCTTCGGACATAACATAATCTGACTTAATAATTCCACATTTTCTGTGAGAGAGCGAAATTAGAATTAAAGAATTTCACAAGGCCACTGAGTTAGACACAAAAATGTATTCATTGTACCACATAAATATTGAGCACCAACTCTATACTAGATATTGTGCTAGGTGCTTGGATACTTGGTTGTATAATATACTATTTTTTTCCTATTTTTTAAAAGTTCATCTATATGTATTTTTATTTCATATGTATATTTTTAAATCAATCAGGCCTACTGTTCAGGCCTGTCACTTATTTTATTTCCAAATAAAAGAAAAAAGAACCTCCTGGCTACAGAAAATGGGAATTGGGGGCGAGTTCCTGGTTATAAACTGCACTGTCAACAACTTAGAAGTAAGCATTTTTTCTGATGTTGCCTAGAATCAGTGGCTCTGTGTAATCAGGAGCTGAAACGGTAGAAAAGAATTTTGCTTTCTACATTCTGCCTCTTATGTGAATCACGAGTTGTACCTTTTCCTTCCTTTCTGTAGACCAAATATCATATAAATCACTTTGCTGTTTATTCTAGGTCTTATGTAAAGTATTCCTATCCTCAAAATATCACACACAGTGTAGAAACTTTGGCAGCTTTCTTAGCAAAGGTCAATGTTTTAGTTTAGTGCCCAAAGGTCCCTGACAGACATCCAAAAATTTCTGTTGAAGTCAGTAATTATTTACTCCCCTGTTACCAGGATTTGTTTGAGAACAAAGCAGAGAGAAGCAGAAAAGAAAAAAATAAAAAAGCGAATCATTAGTCTTTCTTCATCTAAGATCCCATGGGCAGTATCTTTGAGCAACAAAAACAAATCCATATGCAGTTGAAGACATCCTAAGAACCAGAGACGCTAAAGTGGGCAAAACAGTTTGGTCCCCAGGTCAGTGTACAAACTTAAGCAGAGAGGGGCTTCCATAACTTCCTCCCACTTTGCACCTTTCTGGAAATTGAATTTGATCCCAGAATAGGAGTCTGTAAAGCTGGAATTCTTTGCTATGCTGCCCTAAGGGCTTTGCAGAAAGGTGTTGAAATTCCCTCATGGCATACTTGGAAAACTGTCCTTTGACATCCTTTATATACATTGTTCCTTTGTGTTTCCAAGTCATAGATCAGGATGTTAGATGGGGCCTTGATTCCTGGGTTAAGGCAGAATCATACATTTACTTCTTGGTAAGAGGGGGGTGATAAAATGTCAAGAGACTGGGAATCAAGATATCCTTCTCCGTGAATACCCACAGGGGTTTACAATGAACAACATTTAGCAAATATATATACCAGGCACTGCTCTATGATGGTACATAATGTGGGAAACATAACAGGTATAGCCTCCACCATGATGGAGCTCAGAGGCCAGTGGAGGCAGCAGTGTGTCTTGATGAAAAACACAAGCTCCAAAGTCAGACCCACAGTGGAATCTTGGTAGGGCATCGCTTACTTTATCTGTGAAATGGAGATTATCAAACCATTATAATACCTGCCTCATCGGGTTGGGATGAAGATAAACTTGAATAACATGTAGCAGTGAATTCAGAGCCTGGAGGCTTAAGTGCCCCTAAATAGTAACTGTTGGTATAATTATTATTTTGTGTCTTTGTCTCTGGCCCAGGAGTCAGAGATGAGCTCTAAGAACTGGCTGATGCAACTCTGATGATAATGCTTTGCTCCAGTGTACGCCACCTAGAGACAAGTGGGTTCTGTTAAGTGCTCCTCATCTTTTAGTTGTAATGGCTCTTTTCTTGCTTTATGTCTGGAGATTAGACCTCTCTGATGAAAAAAAGTGCATTTCACGCCTCTTTCTGCCGAGTTGCCATTTTAAAACTGGTAATTGTTATTTATGCTTTTAGTTTATTTTTTATGACTTAGGTGGGGGGGCTTTCCTCAGTGAAGGCAGAACTCATTTCATTCATTTATTAGGTACTAATTAAGCTCTTACTGTGTGCCAGACTCTGGGTGAGTGTATGTGTATGTGAATGTACGTGAAAGAAAGAGAGAGAATTGCAGTTTGAGGGTGGTGAGTAGGACTTGGGGTGGGGGGATATATGTCTGAAAATAGTTTCCATTTAGTGGAGTTAAAGAATCTGGTGATAGATAGAGGTAAGTAGATAACAGTGATGTGCTTGGTAGTGCAAGGGGCATGTGCAGAGGTCTCCAAGAGCCTGGAAAAGAGAGATACCTGCTTTGAGGTGTGGATGCAGTTGAAGCAGGAGAGAAAAGTCAGATGGGGAAGTGGAGAAGGAAGGAATTTGAAGGTAATGGAACAGCTTTTAAAAGATATAAAGCCAGACATTTTTAGTGAGTTGCAAGAAATTTATAGTATCATAAGTAGTTGAGGGCATGGTGGGCTGGAAGTTAGACTGACATTTGTCAAAGGAGCTGGTTGTGTATGTGTGTTACATGTAATTTCTACTGCGGACTCTGGGGACCAGCAATGTTCAACAGATGATGTCCGAGGACACTGAGTTTCCATGATCATAAATAGTGTCTCTGTTTCCCTCTTGCTTCTACAGAGACAAGAGTGTCTACCTAGAGGAGCTTCAAATGGGACACCCTAAAGGTTACAAATGATGTATCCTGAAAGAGTGCCTTCCCACTGCAGAGGGTCCTTTCAGTAAGGTCCATTTGGAAATCTCACAATTTCTTGGTTACCATAATAAATCTAAACTTCTTCACAAGCCTCTATTTTAAATGAAGGCAAAACTGGGGAGCGCATTTTGAAGTGTGTGTGTCCTAGGGAAACGAATCTATCTCCAGATTATAAAGATTTTCCTCCTTTGTTTTCTTCTAGTAGTTTTATAGTTTTTGCCTTTATGTTTATATCAATGACCCATTTTGAGTAGTTTTGTGTACGATGTGATGTAAGTCTCAAAATTCATATTTTCCCACATGAGTAAATGCATAGGTCTATATCTGGACTCTATTCTGTTCTACTGATCTAACATGCTAATATCATTCTGTCTTGATTATTTTGGTTTTAGTGTAGGTATTGAGATTAATTGATATAAGTTTTAAACCTTTGTTCTTGCTCTTATTTTGACTTTTCTAGGTCTTTTGCATTTTCATATAAATTTTAGAATCAGTTTGCCATTTTCTATTAAAAAGAGAATGTAGGAGCTTAGGTTGAGAGTTTATCAATACTGTCAATCAACTTGGGTAGATATATTTTCCAAGTCTTCTAATCCATGAACATGGTCTTTTGTCTCTTAGTCTCAGTTTCTTTGTCTGTTTTTTTTTTTTTTCCCTCTCCCTCTCTCTTTCCTTTATAAATTTCCCTCACTGTAGTTTTGTAGTTTTTAGTCTACAAGTAATGCACATATTATGTTAAATTTATTCCTAGACATTTCATATTTTTGTAGCTACTACAAAGTATATATATTCAATTCTAAGTTCTAATTGTTCACCACTAATATAGAGAAATACAACTGACTATAAGAGGAAAAAATCATAAATTCCATTTATTCAGAATTAATAGCTATGTGTTTCAGAATACATCACTAAGAAATGAATAGACAAGTCACATAATGGGAGAAAATATCTGCACTACATATACCTATAAAGGATTTGTATCTAGAATATAATAAATTCTTTAATCCTAATAATAAAAAGATGATCCAATAAAATATGGGCATAATATTTGAATAGATACTTCATAAAAGATTTATGAATAATTAATGATTATGTGAAAAATGGTTAACACCATTAGTCATCAGGGAAGTACAAATTAAAACTGTAATGAGATACCATTATCTACCAAGTATTGTTCAGGCTGAGGGGCAAAGGGAACTCTTAGGAATATCATACAACCACCTTAACACTATTTGACAGGTTCTTCCAAAGCTAAATATGTACTTACCATATGACTCGGCACTTTTGTTCCTTGATGTTTACTCAAGAGAATAAGCATATGTCCACAAAAAGGCTTGTGTACAGATGTTCACAGAAGATTTTCATAATGGTCTAAAACTGGCAACAACCCAAACGTCCATCAACAGATGAATGAATAAACAAATTGTAGTATATCCATACACAGACTACTATATTCAGTGTTAAAAAGGAATCAACTAGATACGACAAACTGGATGAATCTCAAACATCATCATGAGGGGAAAGGGCAATAACTCTGTGGTAGAGCCTGTGCTCAGAACCTGCTATGTGGTGGGTAGCCAATCCCTAGCATGTGCGTGGACACGCACACAGAATCAGCGAAAGAAGCCAGAAACAAAATAGCCCATATCATGTGATTCCATTTTTATGAAATTCTTGGCAGATAAGACTAATCCATATTGACAGAAAGCAAATCAGTGGTGACCTGGTCCTGGGGTTGGTAAGGATTGATGGGCAAGGCAGCCTGATGGAGCATTTGTGGGTGATGAAAATGTTGTGTCTTGACCGTGGTGGTTGAGGTTACAAGATTGTATACATTGGTCAAATGTATTGCAATGTAATTTTAAAACAGTGTGTTTTGTTGTATGTCAGATGTGTCTCAATTTTAGAAGTTTTTAGCAGTCTTTACAAGTTTAATCTTTTTCAGCTAAGCACAGTCTTTTCTACTGATTATTTAGTTGAATCTAAGTTTAATCTCCTTATGAGCATTGTTTCTCCCCTCTTGGGTTTCTTTTTAGGAGTGTCTGGTCTGGGGAGAGTACATGCAGCCCTGTGGCAATGGCCCAGAGGTGGTGGTCATACAGGTCCCTGGTTGTTCACTAAGTTCTCACGCATCTGTGTGTTTTCCCTAGTGTTGGTCACTGAGAACCCTGCTGATCTCTTGGACCTCATAATGCAGTGAAACTCATTTTGCTGCTGTCCAGGTGTTGACTTCCATCCTCATGGCATGTTGTGCTTAATTGTCTGCTGCTGGTGCAACCTGTGGTTTGTACTTTCTGTATGAAAGTACTTTCTCCAGTGCCTGGAGAAATTCCCCATCTTTCTTGTTAAGTTCTTCTTAAGGACCAGCTACCATTCCTACTGGCTTGCTTTCCCCTTTGCTGAGGCCCTCTGAGCTCTTAGTCATTTTCTGTGTCTCCATTGAGAACATGGGAGAATGTCTGGATCACTCCTGTGCCACATGGGAGGTGAGGGATGGTCAGGGAACACTGTCTCTGGCTTTCTGTTGGGACCCATCTCAGTGACCCAGTGAAGCTGCATCTTCATATGTGACCTCCTTGTGACATCTTCTCCCTCAACAGCCTAGCTTGGGGGGACTGTCTTCACCGCACCACATACTTACCCCTGGTCAGACTCAGGGAGTGAAAGATGTGTTTCTGGGAAACCTGGTCAGGTCATCACACTTCCTTTAAAACAAAACAAAACAAAACAAAAATCAAAACACACACACAAAAAACCCCTCCCCTTTCTTCCCAGAGTGGGCTCCTACTTTCCTTATCTGCATGGTGAGCACCTCCCTACAACACAATCTATGGTTCCTTGCTTGCAGATGTATTTATTCTGTATAGGACTAACCTTCTCATTCCCAATAGTTGCAAGTTCCTTGTCTTAGACTTAATGACAGAAGAAGCAGTACAGGATTTTTTTTTTTTTTTTTTTTTTTAGAAATACCAGAAAAAAGGAAAAGAGTGGTAAACTTCATATTCTTAACATGATACCAGAGAGCAAAGCCAATTCGATTGACTGGGAGTGCTTATTCTACCTGGTAACCTCAATGGAGGGAAGGCACCCTGGATTATCAGCCATCTGGGCTAGAGGGGCAGCATCAGCAATTCAGTGCCCTGGTTTTATGAATTAGGAAAGACGGCAGAGAGGAAGTGACTCACACAGCATCATACCAATGAGCAGTGGCGCTTGGACCCAGCTATCTTGATTTCCACTCTTGGTGTTTTCCTATCACACCCCTTTACCTCTGTTATGGCTGCAAACTAATTTATAAAGGAAAAATACAGCTAAAGATTAAGACACTGGAAGAGGAGGGATTGAGGAAGGAAAGAACAATGGCAAGCCATTATGGGGAACTTCCAAAGCAAGTGGACCACTCTTTCCTTTTATTTAGCTGCTTACTGACTCATGTAAGAAGTTTGTAGGTTTTCTACTGAGAAAGGGGATCGCTTTGGAAATCTTCACTGAGGGCAACATGAAAGACTTTCCTCACAAATGGAATGCTTTATGGGAGGGTTACTGAGTTTAGCAAAAATTCTTTACACATGACTAGATTTTTTTTTTTTTTAAGCAAAAGGGAAAAAGTGAAATGAGACTATATCCCAGTTTGTACTGTAAGGAATAACATTAGAAGGGCAACACAGTATGAAGTATTTTTTTGTTGTTGTTTCAGAAAATTTTTCTGAAGCCAAAATAAAAATCAGAATGCAATTACTTTTTAGTGGTTGGGGTCAAAATACAATAAACTGGGGGCTCATTAGTAAAATGAAGACCTATTCGATGGTAAATGTGCCCTTCATTTGCAATTTTAGGTACACTATTAACCAACAAAAGACTTTCCTAGTGTCTTTGTCTAATATCAGGTGGGTTAATTATTTACAAAAATGCCCAGGTTAATGTGGCAGGGGAACTGTCAGACTGCTTCCAAGTTTCTAGAAACTGAGGTTCACCTTGTCTAACCTGCACATTTCTTCGGAATCCGTGTAAATCTGCTAGACATGTTTTGAGAGAAACTCACACGGCTGTTTTGCGAGCAGCAGTCTGCCCTTGTGCGAACCCTGCCAGCTTCCCCCTTTCCTTTTGTCATGGTTCCGCCTATGAACAGGCACTTAAGCTTTAGCATCGTTTGGACATCTTGTTGATGGACATGCCAACAGCAGTTTTTGAAATCTAAAGGGCAGATGGACAAGTGCACCCCTCAAAGCCAGCCAGAGTTACTTGTCACCCTCTGTACTCAGATGCAGCATTGTCAGGACAGACCCTTCACTTCCCCGAGCTCTGGTTTCACCATGTGAAAATGGCGTTCTTCTCTGAGGGTTGTGAGGTTCGGGTGACTGTGAGATCCAGTACAGCACACACGTGTTCAGAGAGGACGCTGCTTGCCCGGGGCTTCACCCAGGTTGACCCTGCCTTACAACAGTCCTTGGTTCATCGTGCTATTGAGACAGCAAGCCTGGGATTATTACTTAAAATTTCTGTTTAATGGTCTTGTAAAGAAACGAAATGTGCTATTTTGTCAGAAGCTTGGCGCCCACAGTGTCTCATTGATTGAATAATCACCTTGTTTTCAGTGTGAAGTATCAACAAATGGTATGATTATTTTTAATCTTTGAGAAACCATATAAAAGAGATTTTTGTAGTCACATTTTATACTACAGTAGACCTGAAATAACTATTTAAGAAAATTGGGGATTATTATACAATTGCATATATATGTTATATAGACATATATAACACACACACATACTTAATAGTTTAATGCAGTTTTGAAGATTAATTGATAACTTAATCATACCAACCCACTATATTCAAACTATGTTCATATTTGCTTTTTTTTTTTTTTTTTTTTTTTTTATGGTATCAGGGATCAAACCCAGGGTACTTTACTGTTGAGTCACATCCCCAGTCATTTTTATTTTTTATTTTGAGACAGGATCTCTCTAAGTTGCTTAGGGCCTTGCTTAATTGCTGAGGCTGGCCTTGAACTTGTGATCCTCCTGCCTTATCCTCCAGAGATTACACATATGTGCCACCATGCCTGGCTCCTCTCTGCATATTCTTTTACATAAATTTCACCTAGCTTCCCTTAGGAGGTGTATACACTTTCAGAATATTCTTCTTGCTTTAATGTTGCATCATAAATGTTCCCATATTAGAACATTATCTTCTTGTTTGTAAGTTTAAAGAATTACATAGAATTCCATTTATTTACTGGATTGTAATTCTCTAAACACTTCCCATTTGTTGAGCATTTAAAATTGTTTTTGTGTTATGTGTTATTCATAAAGCAACTCTATGTGTTTGCTCTTAGTGTTTGCTTCCCTTAAATTGTTTTCTCAGAATCATTTTGCAGAAATGGAATTGCAGTTCAATGAATATGAATAATTTTCTGATTCTTGATTCATAACACTACACTGCTTTCCAGGACTGATGCTTGGCACTGTCTGTCTTAGTATTTAATAACAATCAGCAGTGCCACTGAAGAAGGTCCTTATACAGCACATTTATGGATAGGTACATTTATAGTCTTATACTGGAAAACAGCTTGGAGTTGGGGGTTATTTAAATCTAAAAACCAAAGAAGAGACTGGGATTAAACTAACGCAGAGGTTTCTAGCTTTGACTTTTTTACTTGTACAATTGATTCTATTATTTCATGACACATTGAATCTAACTGTATTCAACTGATTATTTATTCCATTATTTGTGTTTGTATGTAGGTGTAGGTCAAATTTTGAATGCTGATCCTATTGGAACTGAAAGAGAGAGAGAGAGAGAGAGAGAGAGAGAGAGAGAGAGAGAGAGAGGATGTTAGACATAAAGCATGATATAAATGTGAATCACATATGACTGTTTAAAAAGCTTTGATTTATACCAACATGATACAGGCAGAAGTTGAAAACTGAATTGCCTTCAGGGTCCTGAAGGTGTTGTCCATGAGTGAAATAGCGTAGGGTTGGACAGTCTGGGCCGTCAGGGACAGGTGAAGTGGAAGCGCAGATCTAATCTAATGGGGACACTACCACTTGGTCCCAGTTGATGACTTTTTTTTAAAAAAGTGTTTAATTAATGAATGCATTACAGTTATACATGACAGTGGGGTGGGGTTCATTTTGGCACAATCATAAATGCACGTAATATAGTTCGCTTCATTTCTGTCCTCAGTGCTTCCCCTTTCCCCTCCTCTCCTTGTAACATAAAAACTTTAGTTTTCATTTTTTTCAAGAGTATTTGGATGTTTGGCTCTTTAGGTTTTAGATAAATTTTCTGATATTTATATGTCATGATGAATATTATAATCATTGACATCTTTACTAGTTACAAATGTTGTTGCAGATGCAACAAAAACGTCCTAAATTTCAATTTGGTCACTGCTGCTGGTTTGAGACTGCTTTCATTTGACTCTAATTACAGTCCAGTGAAGGAGGGGGAGAGGGTATTTTTTGGTACAAACAAGGAAGCTAAGGCCCAGAAATTATTGTGCCGCAGTGTGTTCACCGCCTGTCTCATGGTGATGTAAGCTTCATGAAGCCAGATCCTCCTCGAATTGCTGGTTCTTTTCACTCTTCTACACTGCTGTTCTGCCACATAGTTGTAATACTGATATTGTCCACCCGGTTCTCCCAAATTTGGGCATTTTATTCTGCAGACCAATGTATCACCTCTTCTTATGTTACATGTGGGGAAATAAGGAGGGGATCAAATTATGTTCTGTGAATTACATGGTTTATTGCCATACAAAGAAAATGTTTGCTTAGGTTCCTAATGCTTGAGGACGAAAAGAATAATGTGAACAATCTTCACAAGGAGTGTACTTAGATATACATTAAGTACATAGTGAGTGAGGTATAAATTTATTAAAGTCCAGTTGCTCAAGATAGAAGTAGACCTTGGTGGAAAGGAAAATGGAACTAAAGTTTGAGGTGTAGCTTTATACAAGCATTTCTTTGGAGGAGCTGGCTCCACCATTGCAGCAGAGATCTGCGATGTCACATGAGGTGTCCTCGTGCTTGAGGGTGGTGCCGGAGTTGGCAGGCAAGTAAGTGTTCAAAGCGCAGGGCCAATATGGTGACACCCTGTTACAGCCTGAGTTCTCAAGTCTTTGGAGAAGCAACCAGCAGCATGTAGTCCTGCCATGGCCTAAGTTCTTAAAGTGTCAGTCAAACCCTTGAGATTATAAGTATCTTGAAGTACTATAGTTGCTATGGGTTAGATCTTAGGTGTTGCCCAAAGGTCCATGTGTTGAAGGCTTGGTTCCCAGCTTGTGGTACTGTTGGCAGGAGCCTTTAAGAAGTGGGGTCTAGTAGAAAGTCTTCAGATTATTGGGAACATGCCCTTGAAGGGGATTGTGGGATCCAGGTCTCTTTGTCTCTTTTGCTTTCTGGCCATGAGGCAAGTGGTTTTGCTCTGTTGCAAAATCCTGCCATGATGTGCTGTACCTACGGCCACCAGGCCTAAAACAATGTGTTTGCCCAATCATGAATTGGAATCTCCAAAACTGTGAGCCAAAATAAACCTTTTCTCATTATAAACTGATTATCTCAGGAATTTTGTTATAGTGATGGAAAGTTGACAAACATAGTAATCGAGGTTAATAACTCACACACCAGGATCTGAAAAGGTTTAATGTAACATTCCTGAAGGGAGAGGGAGTTTGCTCCTACATATGGGGGTCTGATAAGTTGTTGTGTTCTTAAACAAAACATCAAAACAAAAATGCAAACTCCAAAAGAAAACTTTATGTAACAAACTATGAATTTGGAATCATTTCAAAGCTACATAATACCTAAGAACAAGAGTTTATACCCTTTCTCTGTGAAAGGCCAGATAATAAATATTTTAGATTTTGTGAGTCACACATTCTCCATTGCAAGTATTCAGGCGACCCAAGACAAATGTAAATAAATGGAGAGGGCTGGGTTTCAGAAGCCACATTTTGCTTGAGGACTGTAGTTTGCCAGTTTCTGCCCTAGAAGACAGGGAAATTACCCACTCAGCTGGGTAAGTTCCTAGCTCATAATAGATGTTTAAATTCTTTCTTAGTTCTCTGTCTTTACTTAATGATTCTTAGAAATGTTTACTCTTTGGGCTGGGGATATAGCTTGGTTGGTAGAGTGCTTGCCTCACAAGCACAAGGCCCTGGGTTCTATCCCCAGTTCTGCAAAAAAAAAAAAAAAAAAAAAAAAAAAAAAAAAAAAGTTTACTCTTTGCACCTTAAGTTACTCAGAGGATATAAAAGCTCATCAGAGTAGTTTGCCAATTTATGATTTCTGTGGTATAAATATTCTCATCATGACCAATTTCAAGTCATCTACATGACTGAACACAGTGTGGGGATGACATGCCGTTGGGGCTGGCTCTGGAATCCTAGTGTCTGAGGGAATAGGCCAGTTGGGATTCTTCTGGCAGAAGTAACAGAAATTCCAACTAGTTATAACAATAAGTAAATGTACTGTTACTTAACAGGCTAGATAGAGCGGCTCCAGAATTAGTTAATTCAGTAGCTCAGTGACATCACTGAGGTCCCAGGTTCTTTTCATTGTTCTGCCCTGCTGGCCTTGGCTCACTGACTCCGTCCTCGGGCTAGCTTCCTTCATGGTTAAGAGGTGGCTGTTGTAGTTCCAGGTATCCAGTTCAGATTCAGAATGTTTACAGGATGAAGAAGGGCTTGTTTCTTTTCTGTGTCTTAAAAACAAGGGAACATTTCTTGGAGGACTTCCCCTTGAAGCTCATTGGTTAGAATTGCTGCATATCCCATTCCTTGTCACTCACTGACAGAGGGGAGGGAGATCAGCCACAAGCCATTCCAAGAAACAATGGTTTCCCCAAGGCATGTGGCCTCTGGAAATAGCTAGTAGATACCTGAGCAAAACCAGGGTTACAAAAGGATAGAGAATGGGGCAAACTGTGGATTTTGAGTGGGCAGCTCAACTGTCTGGTTTAGTAGTCTGTGTATGTGAAAACCATGAATATGACTAGCTCTTTTAAGTCAGTCATTCTCTGAGTGTTTGAGGGAAGAAAGTAGTAGATTATTAAAGTTACTTATCTACAACACAGAGTTATACTTTGAAGGGATGGATCCTGAAGCTCCAAAGTGCTGGACATTCTTTTGGAAGACTGATTTTGCTTTGAATTTGTAGATAATTTCTTGGCTGATCAAGCCAGTAATCTATAGACACTTCAGGGAAGTAGCAATGGTGCCATTTTTTAAAAATGCATTTATAGCTGCATCAGCCTGCCTTTTACATCATCCTTTGAGTGTGTCATCAGCAAGGGTTATATGTGTAAGGTTAGGCAAAATTGTTTATGAGTTTCTACCATAGAATAAGGACATGTGATGGAAGCAGCACAGGGCATTGGTTAGGAACAGTGTTCTTGCACTCAGGCCAAGTTCGTATCTCACTTCTGCTGCTTAATAGTGATAATAGTAATTGGGAAAATTAATCTCTCTAGCCTGAGTTTCTTACCTACCTTCTTTGGTTGTTTTAAGGGTTAAATGAGATTCTGTCTCTGATGCTACTTAATAGCATCTTGGCCTATGGAAAGCATTCTATAAATGGTAGCTCTCTATCATTATTTTCACAAGCTCCAACACTGGTTTTTTTGACCGTTAGTCCCTAGGCAGTTATTAATATTATTATTTCCAATAATGATTTTTGTTTTCTATAATACGTAGGTTTAGAATTTCTATCAATATTGGTCTTAGCAATACTTTTGATGGATCTCTAATGATCTTCTCGCTCGCCTTTGTCAGCCTCCTCACATTCACAGGATAGCTAATAAGATGAAGAGGATGCACCCGGCCTCAGAGTGAACCATCTTAGGTGGTGTACATGGAGTCACCACTGCTGCCTCTGCCTCACTACTTTGCTCTGTATTTGCTCTCAGAACTCACAGGCAACCAGTTTGTTTCCAGTGGCTTCAAAGATGTACTTGTGCAAAATTCTGTTGTGAGCCATTTTCTTGAGAAAGCTATGGTCTTATACTAACACATAGCTTATTACACAGTTTGGTTTCCCTATAATTTATCAGGTGGCTCACAGTTCATGTTCATCTGATAATACACACTTTGTCATACTTGAAACAATCTTTCCTTTAATTAATGTTAAGATTTCCTCTTGCAATCATAATAAAGTTGTATCAATGATTGAGTTATTTGCTCAATGCACTAGAAAAAGTACCTGTCAAAACTCTTCTTTTGGGCTGGGATATAGCTCAGTTGGTAGAATGCTTGTCTTGCAAGCACAAGGCCCTAGGTTCAATCCCCCAGCACCGCAAAAAAAAAAAAAAAAAAAAAGAAGAAGAAGGCTAAAGATTACCTTCAGGAACTTTTTTTCTTACACTTTCTATGAGGCCAGAATCCAGACATAGCTTAGTGGGTTCTTTGGCCGAGGACCTCACAAAGCTGCAGCCAAGGTCATAGTCAGCTAGACTATGTTCTTAACTAGGGAAAAATCAGCTTCCAAGTTCACTTGGGATGTTGGCAAAAATAAAAACAAAAAATTATAAGATCTTCAGTTTTGTTTTGTTTTTCCTTCTGTTAGCTGACAGTCCCGGCCAAGTGGCTCTCTCCATGGGCAGTATGCAACATGGCAGCAGGTTTCTACAAGGCCAGTGGGAAGGTTAGAGTACTCATAGGAAAGCAATAATCACTTCTTACCAAATGAAAAATCCCCACCTTTGGACATGGCAGTAAAATACAAACATGTCTCATTTTTGTTTGTAGATGGCCAGTAACCCATGTGCCAGGTAGCATTCTATGCCAACCTTGAATAACAACAGGAAGCTGCTGAGCAGCAAACTCTTCTGAGATCATAACTTGCTGTTGGAATAACTTGGAAAAGAAGAAAAAGAAATTGGAACCATGGCAAAAGTAAATAGAGTTGGGTCTACCTCCCCTCCAGATGGAGGATGGGGCTGGATGATTGTGGCTGGCTGTTTCCTTGTTACCATCTGCACCAGGGCAGTCACCAGGTAAGTGGGGAATTTCTTCTTTTCTTTCTTTTTTCCTTTTTTTTTTTTTTTTTTTGAGATGGGTTCTTGCTATGCTGCCCAGGCTGGTTTTGAACTCCTACACTCAAGGGATCCTCCTACCTCACTACCTCACCCTCTCAGTATTGGGACAGCAGTTACCATGTGTTCCTGGAATTTTATTCTTGGTTTTTTTAAGAAGAACTGGTTTGTCTTTTCTTCTAAATCTGTTTCATTCTATTTCTGAAACTATCATTGCAAAAGTGTGTGTGTATTTCCTTTGGCTGCACATTTTTTTTTTCTTTGCAAGTTCTGATATTCAAGAGTCCTGGAGTGTGGTCTCTTCCATAATATCTGATATGTGTTAGAATGTTTAGGAGTGTTAGGATATTTTCAGACCAAAAGTAATGACTATTCCAGCATTCGTTTTCATCAGCAGCTCTAGAAGATGTGAAAGCATATGACTACTTCCTTTCGCTCTCTATCTTCCCTCATCAATAATATGAAATATTTAAACCCATCATGTATGAAATGACATTGGAAATGTCTGGATTTGCACATTAGAGGAGGAATTTGCTCCATGGTATTTTCTAATGAAATTACTTTTACAAGAATTTTAAAGAATTGCTAAATTCACACCCAAGAAGGTAAGTTAGCATAAGTTGACATGGCTCCAGAGATGTGTAAGATGATTTTTGCACGTTCATTTTTCCAGAATTTTCTTATCTGCCATATTAATGATAAATGTTAATGAAGATAAAGTTTAATATTAAGATTTTATAGGGGAGGCAGGAAGCTAATCGGGTGTGTGATTCCTAATTCATAAATCAACAAAGCACTATGACAAGAGAGCATAATGAGGTTATACGTGTCTTTAAATCTAGGGATGAGGAAAAAGGATGCCAAGTGACAAAAAGTATGATTATAATGTTTATAGTAGATTTGTGAGCTCCTATGGAGTTACTCTTAAACAGGATTAGGGACTATATTCACCCCAGAAAGGAAAATCATGTAACTTGGGAACCCTTTGGCTCAATAGGTCTGAGCCCTTGGAAGCCTAGAATTCCAGTTCCTTTGTTTCATTTTACACTTTGGCTGTGGTGATGGAGGCTGAGTTTGAGGCTGAAGAAGAGAAATAGCATAAATACAGGAATTCTCTCATTCTTGCTTCTTTCTCTTTTTTTGCCTAAAGTTATGGTGTTTGCTTTGCTTAAGTTAGATGGGTGTGCATTGCATTGCAACTCATTTCATCTCATTTATATTTGGAAAAAATACTCGAGATCTGCATATGTTAACTCTTTCCTCTTAGTTGCTCTTTTTTTTTTTTTTTTCTAATAGTACTCTGCTTCTCTTCTCTGGTAACACATTTTTGACAGTACAAGAAAGCCATTTGCGATTTGGGGCGGGGCAGGAGGGCTGGTAGGGAAACTGGAAGGGAAGTTCCCTCCCTGGGGCCTATTTCCATATCCTTCACTCTCTACTGGAGTTTATCCATCATTTGCCATCCAGGAGCCATCTTGGGACTGCGGCGTGGCGGAGCCTATGGAAACTGAAACCCAGATTTGTGAAACCTTCAGGGACACTATAAGTCTACAGGGTAGAAACTGTACTGCCTCAGATCCCCACGGCTAGATGGGAAGACACACAAACCAAATGAAAAAAAAAGGGAATAAAGCACTCCAAACAAACCAGGATGCTCCAGTTATAGACTCCATTGACAAACCAGTAGAAGAAATGTCGAAAAGGAGTTCAGAATTACTTAGTAAAACTGCTTCATGACTTTAAGGAGGATATAAAGAGTGAAATCAAAGCTATGTTTCAGGAGAAGGAAGATAACTTAAATAAAGAGATAAAGATCCTGAGAAGAAATCTAGAAGAAATCTTTGAAATGAAGGAATCAGTAAACCAAAATAAAAATTCAATGGAAAGTAGCACCAACAGAGGAGATCACTTGGAAGACAGAACTTCAGGCAATGAAGACAAAATACATAATTTTGAAAATAAAGGTGACCACACAGAGAAGATGATAAATTGCATGATGTTCCCTCACCCAGACACAATGCCTGAACAGCAGCTGCTGAAGACAACGGAGTGGAGCTACTGTGACTACTTCTGGGCTGATAAGACCCCTGAGGCAATGGCACCATGGCGGGAGTTCGAACTGCTGCTCCAAAAGCAACTGAAGGGCAAATAAATGCAGAAAGAAATGTCTGGATTTGTCCAAGAGAGGATAAAGATTGATGAATATGCAAAGAACTTGGCTAAGCTCTCTCAGAACTCGTTGGCTGCACAGGAGGAAGGCTCCCTGGGAGAAGCATGGGCTCAGGTGAAGAGGAGCCTGGCAGAGGAAGCAGAAGTTCATCTCAAGTTCTCCGCCAAGCTTCACAGCGAGGTAGAGAAGCCCCTAATGAACTTTCGTGAGAACTTCAAGAAAGACATGAAAAAGCGTAACCACCTTATCGCTGACCTCCACAAGCAACTTGCCAGCCCCTATGTATCGGTGGAGAAGTCCCTCACAGAGTGGCAGAGAGACCTGGAGATGAAGACCCAGCAGCTGGAGATCAGGCTGAGCAACAAGACAGAGGAGGATATCAAGAAGGCCTGGAGAAAGTCCACACAGACTGGTGATGACCTCATGCGCTGTGTGGACCTCTCCAACCAAGCCCAGTCCAAGTGGTTTGAAGAGATGGTGACCACCACTTTGGAGCTGGAGCGGCTGGAAGTGGAGAAGGTGGAGATGATCTGGCAACATTTGTGCCAGTACACACAGCTGCGGCACGAGGCTGACATGTTCAACTAAAGCACAGTTGAGCCTGTGGACCAACTGCTTCAAAAAGGGGACCTGGCCAAAGACAGAGAGTTGTGGGTCAGAGAACACAAAATGGGCAACATTCGCCCTGTGGACATGGAGATCGAGACACAGTGTGTGGCCCCGGGGGGTCCTGCCCAGGAGAGGGGCTAGGTGTCCCACAGAAAGAAGATGGTGGCTCCTGCTGGATGAAGCTGCTCTCCCACCCACTCTCCTGTCCACTGAAGAGAGAGGAGAGAGCTGACGATTCCAGAAGGGAGATCTAGATGGCCCAGCTGGGGGAATCCCAAATATTCCCAGGCCAAGAAGACAGACCTGCAACCCTGCCCTTGTCTCCAAGACAGAAGTCCCCCAAACCCCATGCCCTGCTTGTTGCTCTGAGAACAAACTGAGACTGGAAAAAGGAAAGAAAGAAAGACAGGAAGGAAGGAAGGAAAGAAGGAAGGAAGGAAGGAAGGAAGGAAGGAAGGAAGGAAGGAAGGAAGGAAGGAAGGAAGGAAGGAAGGAAGGAAGCAATTTGCACTAATAACTTTATTTGAAGGCATTATCAATAAAGTCATTAATAATACCCCACCCCCAAAAAGACACCATGTAGGATAGAAACAGGATGATTGCCTTTACTCCAATAAGGGTTTGTTGATTATGTGTTATAATAAATGGTAAGCTTGTTTAAAATAATAACAGATATTGAATCTGATTTTTCTTGCACATATATATTGTGTTCTTGCACATATATATATGTGATGAGGTTGTAGAGTTAAAAGGAATCTCTTCATGTTGGTCCTTTCATGTGAAATCTGTTATCATTCCCACAAGGGGGACATTGTGTAAGTGGGCTCAGTGGTTTACAAGGAGAGCTCATGCTGGAATCTTCTGGGTAGTTGAGTCTTCAGGATGAAGCTGCACTCTTGTGGAGTTGTTTGTAGTGCTTCTGGTTGAGATACTAAGATGCTTCTCTCAGTCACATTGTCTCTCGTAAACCTCTGATTTAGACACAATAAGCATCTTCACCCCCATTCGATTGATTAGGACAGAGCCAGGCATAGTGGTGCATACCTGTAATCCCAGGTACTTGGGTGGTTGAGGCAGGAGGATCACAGCCAGCCTGGACAACTTAGTGAGATCCTGTTGTAACAGAATAAAAAGGGGTGGGGATGTAGCTCAGTGGTAGAGCTCTTGCCTAGCATGTGTGAGCCTTGATTCCCAGTATTGCAAAAAAAATCAGGACACTGATGCCTAAAAAGGTTAAGTAACTCACCTACATTTTTTGGCTTATAGGACAGAGATGATCTGGAATCCTAGTCTCTTTTACTTCTCATCTGGTTTTTTTGTCAGTTACATATACACTCCTCATAATCCAGACTTTTTTTTTTGGTACCATGGATTGAATCACTGAGCCATATCCCCCAACCCTTTATATTTTTTATATCGAGACAGAGTTTCACTGAGTTGCTTAGGGACTCACTAAGTTGCTGAGGCTAGCTTTGAACTCGTGATCCTCCTGCCTCAGCCTCTTGAGTCACTGGGATTATAGGTGGGTGCCACCCTGCCTGCCTGGCATAATCTAGGCTCTTGAAATGCACACATACACATAAAAATCACTATTGCTTTTTTTAAATATGTAACTAAATCATGTCTTATCCTGTTATTTCTCATACATACCCCATAATTCTACCTGCCCTTTCATACACAGTACACACACACACACACACACACACACATGTGCACACAATTTGTAGCTTACCCTCTAGAACAACTACAGCATTACAAGACTTTGTATTTTTTTTTTTAGGCAAAAATGCTTTAAAAATGGTTATGGGAAACATTGTCTAAGGTGGGCTACCTCCTAATACCCAAGGGACTGTCCTGTCAGTGATGAGAAGTCATAGTACCAAGGGGACTGTTGTCTCCAAATTCCTCTTACAGAGAACTTCTACCCCTAGTCCTATTGGTAACTGGCCATAGGTGAGGTTCTGCCTAATCCCTATAGAAACAACTATGCATTAAGAGATCGTATGTGTAGATTCTTTGACTGTTGTCCTTGGGAACAAGGGAGATAAGTTGGGGTGGGGATATGTAGATAACTGATAACTTACATCAGGGACACTAATTTACTGATGGTCTTCCATGCTTATCAGTGTTATGTGGCATGTCTTGTTTGGCAGGACATTGAATCTCAAAATTCTTTCACTAACAGTAGGATGGCTAACAGATCCATGACTGCCACCAACAGTCTTGCATCATTTTTTAGATTATAATTTTAAGTTTCAGCTTTGATTCAATTGGTAACAATCCCACTAATGTGCACCATGCATTCATTGAGGATGAGGCTTTGTGCTAGATGCTTCCAAAATCCCAGCGATGTTAGACACCATAGGGTAAGCTCAGGCATAAATAACTGAAATAAAAATCGAAATGTGCCACATGTGACTTAAGTAAAAACAAAATGTAAAACAATACTGAAAGAGAAGTTCTGAGCTGTAAGTTCAAGGCAGACCCTGGAGTGCGGTCTTAAAGAACGAGAAATATTTGGCCTAGCAGAAATGACGGAGAAAGATGTTTCAAGCCTCGTCAGTGCCATGCACTTCACCTGCCACTCACTGGTGGCTATGCAATCAGGGTCCCTTCATGAAATATCAAGGGTTAAACCAGAAATCAGAAAAGAAGTTTGTGTCTGGCAAAATGAGGTTATCCGGAGATGTGGAAAGGAGGATGCCTGAGCCGAATAAGGCTAGATGACAAAAGTGTGACGGTGCAGCCAGCACTGGACTCTAAATGTCATGAACCAGGAAGCAGCTGCAGGACTGGCAATGGAAACAAGCAGATAATCCAAGCGTGAGTCATTCAATCAGATAATCTATGCCTATTGGGAAAATAACTCTTTTTTTAATTTAAAAATTTACTTAAAATCTAAATATCAGGCAATTCAAATTTTTAAAATTTGGCAATATAAAAAATAAAAAGTCTTTTTCTCCTCACTTTTCAAATCCAAGTTTCACTGCCTAGAGTTAACCTCATCAATAGCTTCTTGAGGTGGGTCCAAAAATTAAGCAAAACAAAAGAAAATCACCCAACCTTATATGAACTTGTTCTTTTCATTTATATCAATTGGGATCATATTATATACAATGTTGAGTGCTTTTTTTTACCCCATTAGTAATATCTCTTACAAATATTTTTGTATTAGCACACATGGCTGTACCTCATTAAAAAATAGCTGCTTACAATTCCACCATATGGATGTATCTATAATTATTTAACACACTTTTATTAACTGAGCATTTATATTATTTTCTGGTTTTGTATTACAAAAAGTATTGCAAAAAGTGACCTGAGCCATTTTAAAATTCTCTTTCTACCCTTCTTTGTACCACAAAAACTTTATCTAGGCCTTAAAGTTGTGTAGGCTATTAACACAGTCATTATTATTCATTTTCCCCCTCTGTTAGTGTATATTGATTACTTCCTTTTTCTTTGAGACATCTTTTTACCAAGTAATTATCTATGGTAAGAATCACAGTTAATTTGTAATTGCATGACATTCTATGCATAAATGGTCCTCTTGGGTTGGAGTTGATACTTGAAGAGCAAATTTTGATTTCAATGTCCCCAAACAAAATCCTCCACGAAAACAAAACAATACACAGGGTTGAGACATTATTTTCTAAGTCTTCCTAGTCCAAATTAACTTAGTTGCAATTACTGTCTAGAGTGCTTTGGAATTGTGCAGCTCTTTTAACAATGGGTGAATTCCATAAATAATAGCTAACTTTTGGTGACCATTTATTTTGTGCTTGTTGGCATACTTTCAAGTATTTTTCATGGAATTATTTAATCCTCATAGCACAGAGATTGAGTAACATGTCCCAGGTCCCATGGAAAGTGGTTGTGTTCTTAATCACTAGGCCACACTGACCAGTTGCCACACTTGAACTTTCTTAGTGAATAACTTCATCAACCAAAGACAAATCATTATCAAATGCCACTCAGTAGGAGCCATGTCAGAATTTTACAGCAGAGTGAGAAGACTGAGATGGCAACATGTTGATCCCTGGACAGAAAGAATCTTTGAGAATGCCATTTCACAACAGATGATGCTGGTGGTATTTTGTTTCTTCCTTCCTTTGAACAGATCCTATAAACCCTGAAGGACCTGAGGAGTTGTTTGCTACTGTAGCTAAATTTGCTGTTAAGTAGTCTCAGCAAAGAAACTTGGGAATGCCAAATTATGAGCATGAATTTTCTGTTCATTTTTATGTTATGCCATGCCAATATTAAATGCCCAGCTGAGCGTACTTTTTTTAGCTTGTACATGCACACATGTTCCGTTTTTAGCAGAACAGTAGAAATCCTGCACAAAACTAACTCAACTGTTTTTATTTGACTTCTGGATACTTGCAGATCCCACCAACATTCTCTAAACTTCAGTTTACTGAGGAGTAACGGAGGGCTGAAAGGGAGAGGAACTAGGGGCGGCCCTCTCTTTCTCTTCCTTCTGCATCCTCCTCCACAGTAGAAGTAATTGGCTGATACAGTAGAAAAGGATGTCATAGGAATGCTTGGTCCTGTGTGATTTTTAGGATATACCCTTGCCTCTTTCTGAATTTGAGCAAGTTTTGGTTCAGGAGGGAAGTATGGCCTTTTTCAGGGCTGTTACACCTTTCTTTCTTGCTCCCAATGCAGGTAACACACTTGTGCTCTGTTGGTGTCTTATTGAGTTCCCTTGAATCATGGATCCACTGAAATTCCATGCTCATGAGGCATTGCTAATGCCACTCACAAGTGGGACATAAAAGACAGCAGGCACATAAAGTGTAGATATCTTCTCAGCTCGTGTGCAGCCTTCATTGTTCTATTTGGCTTCATTTACAAAACTGAGATTCAAAGAAAATTAGTAAGGATCTGAAGTTAGTGATTGCTGAGTATTAGTCAGGTTTCATGCTTCTGAGTTCTAGGCTCTGCTCTCTTCTTTCTCCTCAAAGCTCTCTACCGTTCACTTTCACATCCAGCAGCAACTGCCAAGGAAAGGGAGAGTGAAAATAACAGGTGACGATGGGCCGCTGAAGGATGATAAGTTGGAGTTGAGCCCCATCCACAGAGATGGAGAAACTTATACCCAAGCCACAGGTCTCAGTTCTTCTGTGCTATCACAGAGCAAAAATCTTCTGGCACTGAATTAGGACACCATACTAATCTGTAATGCAAACCACTGCCTCTGCTTCAAGTATCTTCTTCCCCCACTGTGGGAAATTAACTATTTTTCAACATCCCCCTTCCCCCACACCTAATTATGTAAGAAATAATTCAAAATGCATAATAAGACAAAACGATCATTTATAATCCTACCAGTCATAGTCATATATGGTTGGGTACACTTTGGTATATATGCTTTCGGGCCTTTTCTGTTTACAGAAATTATGTTTTTTATAAAAACTAAAAACTATGTTTTTACTACATGAATTGTCCTATAACTTTCTTTTTTAAAAATTTTCTTTGAAGTACTAGGAATGGAATCCAGGGGCACCAATCTATATTCCCAGACATTTTTTTTCCCACTTTTAGACAGCATCTCACTAAGTTGCCCAGGCTGGCCTCAAACTTGCTATGTTCCTGCCTCAACCTCCCAAGTAGCTAGGATTATATGGCTGTAACTTACTTTTTTACTTAATAGGATATTGTGGATTTATTTCCAAATCAGTAGATACAGATCAGTACCATCATTTTAATACTTAATAATACAGTATTTTATTTTATTTATATGCCATAATTTGTTTAACTAGTCCTTCATTGATGAATAGTTAGTTTGGTTACAATATTTGACTATAAGAAGTAGTTGTCAAAAAAAATCCTTTTATGTATATCTATTATTATCATCATCATGATCTGATTATGATGATGAATCCTAGAAGTGAAATTGCTGGATTTTATTTTTATAAATTGCTTTTTATTTTTAAAATTTTAAGTTATATAACCACCTTTTAGACATTATAGATAGCTGGGTGTGTTGGCACACATCTGCAATCCCAGATACTTGAGAGACTGGGACAAAGGATCACAAGTTTGAAGTCAGTCTAGGTAACTTGGTGAGACCCTGTCTCAAAATTTTAAAAAGGGGTAGGGCTGGGGATGTGGCTCAGTGGTTAAGTGCTTAAGTACCCTTGGGTTCAATTCCAAGTACATTAAAAAAAAAAGGAGTAGAAGAAGTTGTTCTAGATGGTAACAGAGTATTAAGATGAATGATGAACCTTGTTCTTGACCTGCTGTCTTTTCTATAAAACCTTCTCTAGAGCACGGGTCTTCACATCTGCTTGTCTTCAGAAGCCTCTCTGCCAGTTGAATGCTTACTCTTCTAGTTCTCCAGAATGACCCAAATGGTCAGTGTCTGAATTCCAACCTACTATGCTCAGTAATTAAACCCTTGGACATGGAAACGCTGTTTGAACCAAAACTTTTAACTTCTGGTTCAATTCCATGTTTATTTAATGTCTGTTTAAAATGCTTGTGTTGTATTTTTCAGATGTATCTCAATTTTTTTTGTGGAGTTCCAGACATACTTTACTCAGGATTATGCACAAACAGCATGGATCCATTCCATTGTAGATTGTGTGACTATGCTTTGTGGTGAGTATCACCCAGACAATTACTGGGTAATTGAACTGTCATGACCATGACCTTTGACCAAGATCAGATGACAATGACTTTCATAATCAGTTTTTCTAAGTGTAAAGACTATGTTAAAAATTGATCCTGGCGTGGTGGTGCACACCTGTAATCTGAGCAGCTTGGGAGACTGAGGCAGGAGCATCTCAAGTACAAAACCAGCCTCAGCAACTTATCGAGGCCCTGTCTCAAAATAAAAAATAAAAATGGGCTGGAGATATGGCTCGGTGGTTAAGCACCCCTGGGTTCAATGCCTGGTACCAAAAACATAAAATAAAAAGAAAAGAAAAGAAAGGAAAAGAAAAGAAAAGAAAAGTTGACTAAAACTATATTAAAAGAAAAGACCAATCCTACCTCCAGCCAACCTAACCAAACTTGCTTTTGGAATCAATGGTTTTGGCTGATGATAGATGTAAGAAGTCATTAATACACTGAAAATGACACATATCACTTGGTTTTTCCATATAGAGGTAAGATGCTGAGCCTCCTGGAACTTGTCATAGAACATGCTTGGCTTTTGTCTTGCAAATGCCATGGTATCCTCATTCACCAGTCCAGTAAACAGTCACTGGATAGCACCATTTCTGTATGCTTTCCTAAGTGAAGGTCAGCAGTGTTTCTTTACATCTCGAGTCTTGGTTTGCATCCCATTCCCTTCCCAGAGGGCTCAGAATTTGGCTCTCAGATTTCATCTTCCCATGCATGAATCTTCATGCTTAGTAAAGTATTGAAAACCAACATTGCATCTGTGTAGTAGGAGACAACAAACTTTGATGTTTTTCTTTTCATAAATTTCAAACCACAGTTAGCAGATGTTAGTTACTAAGATTGGATTAAATTGGAACAATCTGTGTACAGCCTAGATCTACTTAATCCTCTCACTTAGAAGAGCATCAAGTATTTTAGAAAACTTTTATCTCTTCAGGCCATGTCTCAGTGGCAAAAGAGAAATATTGTGTTATTCAATAACTCATAATAACTTCATATGATTCCATTCTAGATACTGACTCATTTTTATTTTTAGGAAAAAAAAATGTTACATTCTCAGGAATCAATTAAATTGTGCTGAAATGTATTTCTTGAGAAGAAGTTGAGAGTAATTCCAGCACTAAAAACAGGTTTCATAAGAAGACCAAGTTGACTTTTTCAACTGATAAAAGATCTTAGGAGACCAAAAAAAAAATCATATATTTGGGTTTTAGAGCCTGACATTTTTTTCCCCTCTTCAGCTATCACTTGATTTTCAGGGTCATGTTGTTAGTCACAGCATTTGTATCGCCAAGAGGCCATTTATCTTTCTCAGAGGATACGGGTGACTCATTTCCCTCACTGTTATCTTTTGGAGAATATTTGTAATCCCCCAATGAGGTTACTAAATGACCTTAAGTGACCAATAACCATGTGAGACTTTGAGGGTCATGTCAGAAGCAGTGTATTTAAGCTCTGTGCAAGAATGTGAGATTCATATATGAATACATGCAGTGTAACTCCACATCACATATGACCACAAAAATGGAAAGTTATACTCCATGTATATATGATATGTCAAAATACATTCTACTGCCATGTATAAATAAATAAATAAATAAATAAAACAAAACCCAGAACGTGAGAGCTGTTATACCCAATTACATATACTTATCTGCTTACCAGTTCAGCTAATACTAAAACATCAGAGTTTAGAATATGGACAAGAGACTGCTGAATCACATCTGGGACACCCACTGGGCAAAATCTGCCATATGATGAACAGAGAAATGAACCTTATTCATTGAGAGTTTGTGTGTGTGTGTGTGTGTGTAAGAATAAATTTTGGTATAAATTTTGTCACTTTCCAGCAAACACAGTAGGGCAACCTTGAGAATTCTGTATGTTCTTGGGAGCTTTGCTCATTCCTGCTCTCCAAGGGTTATATATACCGCTGGCCATGGATTTAATTAGATAAGAGACACTGTGCTGATGTCTGAGTCTACATGGACATTGAAGTCCACCCCCTATTTAAACCTGCTCAATAAAGAAATGGTCATATAATACAGCTACCCAGAGCATCTGCTCTTTCTGATTTTGTTCTTGGAGTACTGGTATCTGCATGAATTTTTCTTCAGAAAACAATTCACCCAGGTTCCCTACCCACCACTCTTGCCATTGTCTGGGACCCAGACCCAAGGAGTTATAGAATGAAATATTGGCACACTCAAAGTCCGTTGCCCTAAGCTGTATTTCTTGGTGACTGTAGGCAGCCATATCTCTCTCTTTTGGCCCCATACAGTTTTAACTAATATTCTATAAGCCTTGAGGGCAACATCATTCAGATACACTGGCAAGTGGCAGATGGAGTGAAGACAACCTGAATGTCGCCATGCATGTAAAACATTTTTCTTAGGATTTTCTGGGTTTTGACTTCGCAGTTACAGGATGGCAAGCCTGCAGGGCCTGATGGTGGGATTTATCTTGTTCACTCCCCTTGGTCTTCTGCTGTATGACATTGCTGGTTGCACAGGGCTCCCCCTTTCCTTCTCCACCAATTAACTGTCATCATCATTGATGATGGTATATGACCAATACTACACCAAAGATCCTTGTTCAAGTGACATGTAATTTAAGAAAAGAGTTGATTCACTGTTTAAGAACACCCTATGGTCCTGGGATTATGGCTGTAATGGAATGAAGATGAGGAAGAGGTACTGAAATGCAAGGCGGGTCACTTGAGTTTTATACTAGCTCAGTTGCTTATTCTCTGTATGATCATGGACAGATCAGGTCTCTCTAGACCTCAGTTTCCAAAGCTGTAACTCAGTGAGGTGGGCTTGATGCTTTGAAGGTCGATTGTTGGGGTTGCCATTGCAGCTTAGTGGTACAGTACTCAACTAGCATGTGTGAGGTACCGGGTTTGATCCTTAGCACCACATAAAAATAAATAAAATAAAGGTATAAAAATATTTTATCTGTTTAAAAATTAATAAATAAAGGATGATTGTTCTTTGCCCTGCCAATGCAACGCCACAGCCTTCTCACAGGGTCCACAAGACCTTTCAGTTGACCCTCTTTTTTATTGTTTTTGAAGCTCCACTTGGGAGTGTTGTCAGTAACCATTTGTCCTGTCAAGTGGGAATCATGCTGGGTGGCTTGCTTGCATCTACTGGTTTCATCCTGGGCTCATTTGCCACCAGCCTGAAGCATCTCTACCTCACTCTGGGAGTTCTTACAGGTAAGGCACTTTGTACTACTCATTCACCCCGTGCCATTCAGGTGTTGCCAAGCATACAACAGAGCAGTGATTTATAAAATATTCATTATGTTAGATGCACAATTTAGCTAACCTAGCTTATGTCTGTCTACCTAGTAGTTGGGAGTTGGAAATGCTATTTCCCTACCCTAATGAAAATATATAACCACCTTAAGTCAGCCATATGATTAAAGTAACTATTACTTTTCTCTTCAGCATTAGTGTATGGCTGAGGTTCTGTATACAGAAAAAATGAGATATCACGCAGCACAATATAAGTTTTCAGCAATGGTCATTCCCCTAATTTCTTTGCCAACACATTAAAATACTATCCGTGTTTAACCTGAGTTGCCTTTGCTTTATAATGAATATCATTATCCGGTAAGCAGGAGTTACCAATTTAAAAAAGAAAGCCCCTTGTGAATATTTTCTATATTACACATTCTCAATGTTATGCTATTATCATGAGTTCCATGCAAAGAGAAGCAGCATATGTACATTCTATAAATCACACTTAAAGGGACTGTGTCGAATCAAGACAGGGCTGGTTGGTGGAACTGGAGTAGCAGTTTGCTCATCATTCAGAAGAGTGTGGAGAGTAGTACCCACTCCTGTCTGGGTCCTGTGCATGGATCAGGCCAATAAAGGATGTAACCTTCACAGGAGGTCGTAAATCAAGCTAAATAAGATACATCCATGCCTAGTAACCTGAAGGGCCTGACTACAAAATGATCCAAAATCTCAGTTTACCAGGGATTGTCCTGGTTTTAGCACTAAAAGTCCCACATCCTGAAACCCCTCAGTCTAGGCAACTCTAGATTGCTGACTGCCCTGCACTGCAGACAGAAACAGATCTGAAGGTGTTTCTTCTTTCCCTTCTCTGACATTCTAGATGCTGTGAAATCCAGGCTTAAGGTACTACTCATTTTGGGGGGCTTTGCTTTGAAACTCTGTGTTTGTGGTGCCTTGATGTGGCCAATTACTCTTAAAGAGGACTATTAAAGTCCAGATTTTCTTAATTTAAAAAGTGACAGAAGCTGAAAACCTTTAGAAAACTCTCCGAACTGTCAACATTTTTCTGCTGACTTTAAGGGATATTTTCAGATTGCTATGTTCATCTATGAAGTTGGCTTGATGTTTCCTGACTATGTGAAATTACTCTAGAACTTTGATGGAGTCCTATATGTTATTTCAATCCAAATTCCAGAATGGCCCAGATTATCAGTGTTGCATCTTCATAGGCAGTGAGGAGGCAATTACCCAGACAATGTATGGCACCATCCAGATTTTCTCATGAATTCCAGCTTAGTATGTATAATGATTTTTAAATTTCTTCATTTAATGTTAGGCTATTTTTTCTTAAGAGCATTCTTCCTAAGAAGAAAGTAATACATATTCTTTATTTTTAAAACTGTGGGTGACTGGTGAGGGGAGACTTAGCTTGGTGTACAAAACTGTTTTTAAAGGGTTTCGCAGAGGTGTAATTCTCTTTAATCCAGCTCTTCAGAGATGGCTTCTTCCACGGGCCTGCTCACGGGGTTCCCGCACTCACAGAATTCTCTTTTTCCCAGGTCTTGGATTTGCACTTTGTTACTCTCCAGCAATTGCCATGGTTGGCAAGTATTTCAGCAGACGGAAAGCCCTTGCTTATGGGATTGCCATGTCGGGGAGTGGCATAGGCACCTTCATCCTGGCTCCTGTGGTTCAGCTCCTTATTGAACAGTTTTCCTGGCGGGGAGCACTGCTCATTCTCGGGGGCTTCGTTTTGAATCTCTGTGTTTGTGGTGCCTTGATGCGGCCAATTACTCTTAAAGAGGATCATTCAAGTCAAGAGCAGAACCGTGTCTGTCGAACTCAGAAAGAAGACTGTAAGCGGGCATCTCCCTATTCACCTTTGACCAAAGAATGGGCGCAGACTTGCCTGTGTTGCTCTTTGCAGCAGGAATACAGTTTTTTACTGATGCCAGACTTTGTTGTGTTAGCCATCTCTGTTCTGTTTATGGCTTACGGCTGCAGCCCTCTCTTTGTGTACTTGGTGCCTTATGCTTTGAGTGTCGGAGTGAGTCACCAGCAAGCTGCTTTTCTTATGTCCATACTTGGGGTGATTGACATTATTGGCAATATCACATTTGGATGGCTAACCGACAGAAGGTAAAATCCATGAAAACACAATCGGGTTCCCCACTAAGGGACCTTGAACCTTGAATTTCCTCTCACCCCCTTACCCTATAGAATGCCTAAGGTCTGAAAAAGTTTAGGAAGTCCTTGGTCTTTGAAGGCCACTCTCTAGACCAGGAGTTAGCAAACATCTTTTGGGTTTGTGGGCCACATGGTTTTTAGCACAGCTACTCAATCTGGTGTTGTAGCACAAAAGCAGCCACAGACAATATGTTAATGATTAAGAGTAGCTGTGTTCTGATGAGACTTTATTAAGGCACACTGAAATTAGACTTTCTCTCATAATTTTTACATGTCACAAAATATCATTCTTTTGATTTTTCCAATTATTTTTTAAGTGGAAAAATCATTCTTGGTTGACAGATAGTCCAAAAACAGGTGGCATGCTGGATCTAGCCCTAATTTCCCCACTCTTGTTCTAGATGCTTTAGGATGGTGAGTCTCAGTTGTCGAAGCCAAAGGTAACTACAAGTTCTTGCAATATATTTAATTCCATCCCAAGTCAAGTCAGTCCTCAAGCAAGACAACTTCTGGCTGGTATTATGGGTTTAGTTTCTTTTTAAGTACCCTGGAGATTGACTGGCAATGGAAAGAAGAGCAGAATTCAGGCAGGAGGGCCAGATACCATAATAATCCATTATCTGTAGCCATATATTTATGTTTGACAGTGAAAATAGTGAGTAGTTCCATCATATTATAGGCTTAGAAACAAAAGTGATAAGAAATCTACCAAGTAGTTTCTTCAGCAAATGCTCATCTGTTTTGATTGAAGCGTGTGGTTATGCATGTCTCCTAAATGAGGGACTCATACTTAAATTATGACCTGGGAGAGCTACGCGTCATGCAGCTTCTCACAAGTTATGTCTTTGGTAATTAATCAGGTTCCAACTGCCATTCTCCAGTGTTATGGATACAATATTTAGAAGTAATTCCAGTTTTTTTGTGGTGCTGGAAATCAAACCAAGGTGCACCTGCTAAGCAAGTGCTCTATCACTGAGCTACACCTCCAGACCCACATTTTTAACTAAGGAGGAAGGAGAGAAGAAAGGGAAATCTATCTGCACAATTGAGTAATTCGGTGAGAAGCAGCCAGTTGTAGGTCTGCAGGAGGGATCTCTAGTCTGAGATGTGTAAGGCCTTAGTTCTTGTTCCAGCTCTGACTTTATTAGTCCTGTGGCCCAGGGAAAATCACCTAACTCTCAGATCCTCAAGGGTCTTCATGTCAAATAGACCCGTGCAATATTTACCGGTCAACCTCATACATACCATTTTGCGAGGCTCAAATAAGGCTGTAGGGGGAAAAATGTTTATAAAGCATAAACTTCTAGAGCTGGCATTTTAAGAGTCTTTGAAATAATTGGTGTTTGTGAATGGACTTGGAGTTACAGAGGGAAAGCAAAATTGGCAGTTCCACTGGAAAAGTCTTGAATTAAGACTTGGTCCTGGTGCAAGACCTTCAGTTCATTTTAATGTCTTCATATTTTAATTTCCCCTTTGTATAGCCACTTGAGTTATATATAGATATTAATGGATAACATATCTAAAGCATCTAATATGGTAGATGGCAAAAAAAAAATAAATGAGAAGGCTACCTATTTCTCATTTTATAGTGAAAGAATTTGAGGTTGAGTTAGGCAGGCAGTGGGTGATAAAACTGGTTTCCATCTTCCACCTTCCTTATTTTATAGCACACATTCTTTCTACCAGACTGTGCTTCCTGGGAAGATAGGTTGCTATATTTGCACACATCAAAAGAAAGATAGGAACGTGTCCTGGGGAAGCCATCCGTGTAAATGACTGCAATGCTTACTGCTGCATGGCCATGGTTCTAAAACTTCTAGGTAGCACCTGGACATCCTGCACTCATTCTTGTTTTTCAAATCCACAGGTGTCTGAAGAATTACCGGTATGTTTGCTACCTCTTTGCTGTGGGCCTAGATGGGCTCTGCTATCTCTGCCTTCCAATGCTTCGAAGTCTCCCTCTCCTGGTGCCTTTCTCTTGTACCTTTGGCTATTTTGATGGAGCCTACGTGACCTTGATCCCAGTAGTGACTGCAGAAATAGTAGGGACGACCTCTTTGTCATCAGCACTGGGCGTGGTGTACTTCCTTCACGCGGTGCCGTACTTGGTGAGCCCACCCATCGCAGGTAAGTGTTCAGAGATCCCCCGACCACTTTTGTCATATCAATTGCACAGAGTGAACCACCCCACCACACACACACACACACAGATGATTAGGACTGTAAGAGAGTTGGGGAAGAGTGAAAGAGAACAGGGATGCAGGAACCACCCAGAACATCATGGTCTGACCCACATTCTTGCTTGATAATCTTTTTTCCAACCACATGGGAACTTTAGCCTTCCTGGAAAGAAAAAATCCCACATGAGCATCTGGGTTCCATTCCATACTAACCATGGGAGCAATGCAATGGAATGGAGCAGCTGTTCAGAATTCTGGTGGGAGTATAGGATTCCAACAGGGGGCAGCGAGGGAGAAATGACAAGTGATCATGGCATAGTGGGGTGTTTGGAGTGCCAGGCAAAGAAGCTGGGCTCTATGTATTTCAGAGACTGTGGACAGTATTAATGTTTTTGTGCACAGGGTAATGGTAAAAAGGATATTTTAGAAAAATGTGATCCAGAAAAACTGGCTCAGTGATAGTATATATATATTTCTTTTGCAGTTCTGGGAATTGAACCCAGGGTCTTATGCTAGCAAGGCAAACACCCTACCAACTGAGTTATATCCCCAGCCCTGACCTGGTGATTTAGGACAGAGATAGTTAAGATTCCATTTTAATAGTTCAAGAACAAACTGATAAAGGTCTAAACTAGTGTTGCTGCAGGAGAAATGGAAATGAACTCTAGGGACAAGGAAGAGACTTTTGAAAAAAAAAAAAAAAATGAACTGAATTTGGCATGGGGGGGCGAAGGAGAGAAGGAAGTCAAAAATGACTTAGAAAATAATGTCATGATTGAAAGTCATAGGAGAATTGGAGACAATGGCTTTACTTGAAAAATAATGAATTTAAAGTTGAGATGTATTGAGATATCTGAAATAAACAGGTGAAGATTTTTTCAGGAGTTGTTTAAGGATAAAATATGCACTTTAGAGAAAGATGAGATTTGGATATACAGATCTGGAATCATCAGGTAAAGTGTCTAGACTGTTTTGTAAAGCTGTAAAATGCTGACTGGGTATAGTGGCACATGCCTATAATCCCAGTAGCGTGGGAAACTGAAGCAGGAGGATGGAAGGTTCAAAGCCAGATGCAGAACTTAGTGAGACTCTAAGCAACTTAGCAAGACCCTATTTCAAAATAAAAATTTTTAGAAAGGGGCTGGGGATGTGGTTCAGTGGTTAAGCACCCCTGGATTCAATCCCTGGTCCAAAAAAAAAAAAAAAAAAAAAAGTTGTAAAATGCTATAGAAACTTGAAGCATGATCAAACAAATAATTCCACAAACACTTATTGCATGCATTAAACAAGTAATTCAACAAATATTTATTGCTTTTGTAACCAGCATGGTGTTTTGTACTGGTGATTCAGCAGCAAACTGGTAAGAACCTGTTTCTTCTTTCTGGAGCATGTGGTGTAGACCAGTGATTCTGGGACTCCTGCATCCAGATTTCCTAATACCCTTGTCAAAATGCAGATTCTTTGACCTTTCCACCTAAGATCTGAATCTTTTGGGATAAATTCCAAGAATCTACATTTTCAACCAGTTTTCTTATGATGTTCACGTGCACTTAAGGTCAAAAGTAACTGGTTCCTATTATTGCCTGTCTAAATTAAAACCAAGAGTGAACAAGATAGGCAAGAGGGAAAGGATCCAAATACTTGCCTAGGTAAAAGCAAGGGAGTTTCTTCAAGAAGGCAGAATTTCTACTATTAGGTGCTATTAAGACAACCCAGTTTAAGATTATTTCCAAACTCCAGCAAGTGCTAAGGCAGCAAGCTAGGACAGCTGCTGGACTGTCCCAGGTGACAGTTCCTCATCAGTCTAAACTCCATGATGTGGGATTCTGTGTTTAGTGCTTCATTTTTGGAAACTGTCCCCCAAATATTCCCATGTCCTCCCTCCAAAGCTAATTTTTAGGGCTTACCAACTTCTAGGAACAGTGTAATTCTGTTACACATCACAAGACACCAATTAAATTGGGATTCCTGGATATTTTTTTTTCCAAATTCAGGCAAAGCAGATATTATACACATTAATGGAAGTTATAGGATTAAGATGTGAATTTCTATTATAATACTTTTCTTATTTATTCACCTTTAAATGAGAACTCTCTACTAAGTCTCTTCCATTTGGTGCTACAGAAATGCATGTGTAAATCAGGTGAAAACTAAAATATTTTAGAATAGTTGAATCATAGAAAACTTTGTAGGACATGAAACAATTTCTACATGCCATTTTTGACTAGTAGATTTGAGGTGGGTGAAAGGAGAAACTGAATACTTCTCTGGTAGATTTCTTGGCATGTAAGCCAAATTTGGAGGAATTTAAAAAAATTTCATTAATCACAAAATAATTATCTACCACAGTCCAATTTTATCACACTTATTCTCTGATCATTTTGGTCCATATTTTGGATATCATACACCTTGGTTTTCCTCCAAAACTTTAAACCTGGATAGATGTTGAGATTAATTTATTGGAACAAGAGATAAAGGAAGTAAAACCTGTGTTTACAAAACCTTCATGTACACCTTCAAAAGTATGCTTTTGCAACATCTATAATGGCCCAAAATTCCAATTTTCAAACTGGATGAGACATAATTGCATTTGGATCCAAATTAAAATTTGGATACTGCTTCACAGCCTGTGATATTATTTAAGATAGTCATGGGAGCTGGAAATACTAATAACACTTTATGTAATTATATTTTTTTAACACCCTGAATTATCCCAGCTTCCATAATTTGAATGATGTTGAAAGTCACAGGACATGCAATAAAAACTTAATTTTTTATCTTTTCTACCAGATTTACTGGGTTTACTAATAATGCTTACTGTGTGATTACTAAGTACATAACATCATTCCAAATACCTCACTTAATAACAACAACCAATTCATTTTTAGAAGTTGCCTAAAAAATAGAATGTATTTCTCCGTTGCTGCACAATATTTTTAGGCGATCTGCTTTTTGTCTCAACATTATAATGGTGGCACTAGCGATCTATTATTATTATCCTTGCAGATTATTAGATTTGAGAGTGGGTAAGAATGGTGATTGAATTTTCAACTCAACCATGTACTTCTGCTGTTGTGTGTTGCAGGATGGCTGGTGGATACGACCGGAAGCTATACAGCAGCATTCCTTCTCTGTGGATTTTCAATGATCTTTAGTTCTGTGTTGCTTGGCTTTGCCAGACTTGTGAAGAGGATGAAAAGAACCCAGCTGCAGTTCCTTGCCAAAGAATCTGATCCCAAGCTGCAGCTATGGACCAATGGATCGGTGGCTTATTCTGTAGCAAGAGAATTAGATCAGAAAGATGGGGATTCTGTGGCTACAGTAGTGCCTGGTTACAACCTCACATGACCAATGGCATTCAGCCTGGGAATCTTCAGGGCTGATGGAGAAGAGCCACCAGACTGGGCATATTTCTGAAGCATTTTATTTTGGCAGAAGTATTGCCTTCTAGGGAAATCATTACTATTGTTTTGTTAACATATTTATAAGGGAAAATAGAAAATAATAAAGAAAGCTGGACTAGCCTAGAGTTTCTTCATTTGGAATTTGGACTTGTAATATTGCTTCATGGGAAATGGAAGGACAGTTGATGCAGTCAGCTGTGTTAAGGGTAGTTCCAAGGCATAGCAAAAGCAGGTGACCTAGCAGTAGCACTGTAACCCCCAACTCCTGCTCCCCCATTTTCCATTCTCAGAAGGCAAACAAACATTGACACATGGGGTTGTTTACCCTGTACAGTTTGCAGAGGGGGTCATCTTGGGTGTGTTGGTGAAGAGTGAAAATGCCAATCCTTTTCCTTGGTGGAGTTCCTTATTAGGGTTTTCAAACAGGGTGGTTGAAGAATACTTGACATTCTTCCAAAGGTAATGATTAATGTAAAAAGAGACCCACTCCCCACAGCCCTTTCTTAATCTTCTAGCTATCCCTTGCCTCTGCCAACGGGTAGTAGATACCACTTTGAGAATCCAAAGAATCATGAAATGCCATGGTTGGAATGGATCTTAAAGGGTAGCTGATTAAGATCTGTTTGAAATTGTCTGCTTGAAATGGAAAGCTCTTTTCCTAAGACTGTGTCCCAGGCACATGCCTCTGTTACTGTCACACACTTAACTGTGAATTCAGGAGGATCTATGGAGTCACAGAGCAGCCTCTCCATCTTTCCTGAAATGTTAATGATGTCAAAACTTCCCACTTTTTTTCTTCAGGGAAAAAACCCAAAATGTTCATTTAAACTGCAGACACATTTCTGCTAGAAACAGAACAATGTTGGCGGTATTCCACCTGAGCAGGAATTGAATTATTGAATCAGCAGGTCTCTGGTGAGCGTTTTCTTTGCTGATCAGACATTAGGTTCATCATTACCCAAAAGAGGACTTGGGGGATTTAAACTGAAAAATATTACCCTGGAGATATTCTGAAGGTGAGATTCCTTTCCTCCTGTGTGTGTTCTTGGTACAATGCCTAGTGCCTTTCATCTCTTTATGGATAATAACTAGAAACCTAACCCAGTGGATTATACTAGTTTATTAATTTCTCAACTACCCCACTATTCTGTGCTTTGTGATCATTTCTCAGTTTTCAGACTGAAGAAGAAGGGTATGGAGAGAGAAGAGAAAGGCCAGGTCCCCTGGCTTTTCTACAACTGTTTGAAATTCACAGTTATAATCTCGAATCCCAAATAATGTCAGCTCTGTAAACAAGGACAATAGTTGCATAATTACAATGGGGTTTTATTTATTCAAGAATTTAAAATCCAAACTTCAAGAAAATATTTTGACTCCTAAGACCATTTAGCCCACTCTCCCTCAAGAAGCCTCACAAATGACCTGCCAGGAGTAGAGGGATTAAAAACAAAGCAAGAAGGAAGATGCGAGGTTGGCTAAAGAGTCCTTGCTTATAACCGGATTATTTCACAAAAATTAATTGTTAATGTATTGCTTGCAGAATGAGATACTGGCTTGATTTAAAATTTCATAATTGGTTTTCAAAGAGAAATTTGAATGTTGTCTGTTATCTCTTTCTTGAATGTTGTTTGAGAATTGAGTTTTGAATCCATGTACTGTGTCATTTGAAATTTTAAAAAATGTTGGGGAGAAATCTGTAAAAATTCAAAGTTAAAATAAAGTTATGTATGTTTGGAATAGCACTTTACCCTAAATGTCACTTCTTGAATCTTCAAGCCAAATATTTTTAAAAATATAAGTAGCTATAAATATTCTTAGATATATTTTTTCATAGTGATCACAGTAAAGTTTTTTTTTTATGTGCTTCTGCAATGTAATTTCTCTAAAGTATTTATGTAAAAGGAGGACAATGAGAGGTTTTAAAGATTTGTGTAAAAATATTTGGGATATTGTGACTTTGTACATGCATAAAATTTGCATTTTACTTTCTCTCTTGGAGCAGAATTTTCAGAAAACCAGTAAGAAAAAAGTAGATCTTAGAGTCCATAATTTTGCCATCTGCTCAGAATTTTACTCTATATTTTCCATATGCTTATATGGCTTGTTTCAAAATTGAAGAATTCATGGGAATGATGTATTTTATGAAATCAAGAACAAAATTTTAGTAGAATGATTCTACATCTTAAATATTTCTTTATACCATTGTAAGTTTTACTTTTTGTAATTGACTGAGTAGAAAAGCAGAAGAAATTATCTACTTTAATTTAGTTGTGCTGTACCATTGGACCCTTTGTTCAGATTATAATTTCACTAATAAATCAGATATGTATGCTAATATTGTCCTATTTCAAATAAAATGAGTCTATAGTCATATGCTTGGAACAATTTTTTCCTTAGACAACAGGTTTGGACAGGGTGGTGAGTGGGCCTCTCTGGCAATGCTAAGACGTAGCTAAGAGGATCTACAAAACCTTTATTGAGTACTTCTGCTGTGCTAGCTACTTTCCTGGGTCCTATGCATTGTCTCATTTAATCCCTACATTCACCTATATCATCACAGTTTTATAGATGGTAACTGAGGCACCAGGTCCCACAAGTCAGTAGTCATTGCACTCCGGCGCCTTCAGTTGAGATCCTGTAACACTGGATATTGTCCGATGCCCTTTGTGCCTACTCGGATCATCTTATGTGAGTTTAAGAAGCCATTTTGAAGTAGGCCCTCCCTTGGGCAGATAAGATTTTTTTGCATTATGCTTCAACTTTCCAATCAGCACAGAAGGGAAGATTCTAGACTGGAAATTCCAAAGACTTTTCCCAAGATGTCTCATCAAAAACACTACTTCCAACTTAGTGGTTTAATTTGCTGGTGGCTGATTCAGGCTTTTCTTTGGGAGCACTGGGGGCAGGGGGTAGAGAGACTGGGGAGAATACTTTGTCCCCAAAGTGAGTTCCACCTTCCTAGTGACCTAAGTCATGCCTTCCCGGCCAGCAGAGGGCTCTTTCTGAAGTGCCTGCACCATTGCCAGTGTCTGTTTGGCACCCACCTTCCTGGTTCTGATGGATCTAATTCTGAAAGTATTTACTGAAATGAAATAGTATGAATTCAGGGTAGATAGCAGAGTTTCTCTTCTTATGCTTCAAAGTTTGAGTCTTTTTAATGTTTTTAACTCCACCAAACAATATATTTTTATACCTGTTACCAGAGCAGCAATCAGTTCATCGGTGACAGTGACTGGAGTTTTGTCCCACAGTACAGAAAAGTATTTGGAGGCAGGAGTGGGTATTAAATAATGATATAAAGAATGACATTTTAAACAGAATACCTCATTAAAGAACATTCCAGACATGCAAGAGTAAAAACATTAAAGAACATTCCAGACATATGCAAGAGAAAAAAAAAAAATTAAAAATGAACTCAATGTGCCCATCCCACAGCAGCTCCAATTCCCTACCCATTATCCTCCCCTTTGAGGAGACAGTTTGAAATATATTAACATGTTGACAGAATATGCTCTCCAGAGTAACTGAAGTTGCTGCCCCGAATAACTGAACTTGGTAAGAACAACTCGTTCACATCGGCAGAGGGCATGGGTGGTTGGGATAGTGTCACCTATTAATGGGCCCCATTGCTTACAAAGCAGATTGGGAACCCTTTCTTGCATGGACTTGGAATCTGAATTGCAGGTTAAAACTTCCTCTTTCACCAACCTAAATGTCCTTCAGTTGATGAATGGATAAAGAAACTGTGGTATATATATATACAGTGGAATATTACTCAGCTATAAAGAATAATAAAATTATGGCATTTGCAGGCAAATGGATAAAATTGGAGAATATCATGCTAAGTGAGATAAGCCAATCTCAAAAAACCAAAGGACGAGTGATCTCGCTGATAAGTGGATGATGACACATAATGTGGAGTGGGAGGGGGGCAAGAATGGAGGAAGGAGGGACTGTATAGAGGGAAAAGAGAGGTGGGAGGGGTGGAGGAGAAGGAAAAAATAACAGAATGAATCAAATGTATGATTACGCAAATGGTATGCTGTTACTCCATGTACAAACAGAAACAACATGTATCCCATTTGTTTACAATAAAAATAAATTTAAAACAAAACTTCCTCTTTCACTCCTGGTGCCCCTTACAGGCTTATATACCTGAGGCTAGGATGACAATAAGGAGAAAGTGCACTCAAGGTCATTATTTCTCTCATTTATTGCTCTTAATTGTTCAAGAGTCAAGGATCTCTCTGGGGTCAAAAATCAAATAACATTATTTTCAAGGTTTTGACATTAAAAAGAATTAAAATGAGCATTATAAATGCAGTCCTTTTAAAAATTTCTCCTAAAAGTGTTACTTTCATGATAGCAAGTAAGGTCTTCTCCTGTGGAAGGAATCTAATGATGGAAGAGGGAGAGCTCACAATCCTAGGAAGAGTTTGTTTTTGCAACTGGGTCAGAGCAGAGTCTAAGTGTGGGTCTTGGTGGGGAAGAATCTGGAAATGAGAGGATGGGAGATGGGGCAGCCTCTTTATTCCAGCAGACACCAGAGACCTCTCTGTCTCTAAATGTGCCATTCCCTGCTCACACAGAGAGGGAAAAAATTCAGGTATCTAAGTGTCTAAAGTCGAAATAGGGACCAGGTGAGGCAGCACAAGCCTTAATCCTAGAGGCTCAGGAGGTTGACAGGAAGATCACAAGTTCAAGGCAGCCTCAGCAACTTAGTGAGGCCCTGTCTCAAATAAAAAACTGAAAAGGGCTGGGAATGTTGCTCAGTGGTTAAGCACCTCTGGGTTCAATCCCTGGTATCAAAATAAATAAATAAATAAAATTGAATTTAAAAAAAGTTCAAACGGGAAGGGAAAAGCCCTTTTCAGAATCACAGTACCATACAGGTTTGGCATGACCATTCAGTACCCACACTGGAATATGACTGTGTTAGTCAGTTTTCTGTCACTGTGACCAAAATACCTAGAAGAACAACTTAGAGAAGGGAAAGTTTATTTTTGGCTCACAGTTTCAGAGGTTCAGTCCATGGTCAAACTGCCTCTACTGCTCTGGACCTCAGGTGAGGCAGAATACCATGGAGGAAAGCTGCTCAGCTCCTGGTGGCTGCGAAGCAGGGAGTGACAGTGAGGAGCCAGGGACAAAATATAAACCCCAAAGGCACACCCCCAGTGACCTACTTCCTCCAGTCATGTCCCACCTGCCTACAGTTACCACCCTTTAATCTATTTGTTATGGTTTAGATATGAGGTGTCTCCCAAAAGCTCATGTGTGAGACAGTGCAAGATTTTCAAAGGGGAAATAAAGGGAGATGATTAGATTATAAGAGATGTAGCTTAAGCAGTGGATCAACCCATTTATGGATTAACTGGGCTATAACTGTAGGCAGGTACGGTATGACTGAAGGAAGTAGGTCACATTGGGTGTGACTTTGGGGTTTATATTTTGTCCATGGTGAGTGGAGCACTCTCTCTCTCTCTCTCTCTCTGCTTCCTGGCTGCCATGTCCTGAACTGCTTTCCTCTGTCACACCCTTTAGCCTCATCTTGGGCCCACAGTTACGGAGTTGGCCAACCATGGACTAAATCTCTGAAAACATATGCCAAAATACATGTTTCCTCCTCTAAATTCTGCATGTCAGGTCTTGTTCACAGTGATGCCAAGATGACTAAGACACCACTCAAATTATTAATCCATCAAATGGATTGTAAGCAATTAAGTTACAGCTCTCAGAATCTATAATCATTTCACCTTGAACATTCCTGAATAACCTAATGCATGAGTTTTGGGGGGATACCTCATATCTAAGCCATAACATTTACGTACAAGGTGGCATGGGTGTGGCTCCTGCCGTTGGGCTACATCTCCAACCCCTCTGTACACTTCAGCACTCAGTTCTACCAGTTTCACTAAGTACTAAGCCCTGGTTAGGGTCACTTTTACTTTGATCCCTATGTACCCTCACTTCTCTCTCTCTCTCTCTCTTTTTTTCTTGCAGCACTAGTGATGAGACCCCAAGGTGCTCTACTACTGAGCTCCATCCCCAAACTTTTTTAGTTTGAGACAGGGTCTCTAAGTTGCTAAGGCTGACCTTGAACTTACAATCCTCCTGTCTCAGTCGCCCAAGTCACTAGAATTACAGGCAAGTGCCACCAGGTCCAGTTCACTTCTCATCTTTTGAGCCAGAGCTTCGATGACACTTTTCTAGAGAACCCACCTTTAATCACTGCCCATAGCTAAGTTACATATCCCCCACCTGTATTATTTTTTCTCATAGCACCCTGTTTTTTTCTTCAAAGAACATGATAATTATAATTATATATTTGTGTGTTTATTTAAAAATTCCATCCTGCACTCTCTCTCATGAAACCCCACAAGTTTTCTGAGGATGGGAAGCATATTGACTTATTCACCACTGACTTCTGTGCCTGACAAATACTTGGTGAATGAATAAATGAATAAGAAGAATACATGAACAAATGAAAGGAAGAATGAATGAAAAACATGCTCTAGAGAACTGTGACACAAACCAGGGTAGGGCTGAGCAGAGAAGTCTGGGAAGTGTGTGTTTGAAGTCGCACTTGTACCTGGAACAGAAACAATAGCGTAGATATTTCTAATTCAATGGGTCTGAATAGAACACCTTGGGAGAGGTGGCACATAAACAGCAGGGGGTCTAGGGCACTGAGTATTGTAGCACAGGTTTGGGAAAGGGAATAGAGTGACAAAAAGAAGAGTTGGCAGAAAGATAAAGTAACCAAAACTTTTGATTGAGACCTGAATGTAAAAATGATACTACAAAGTACTGATAGATTTAGTTAAATAGCTCTGTGGGAAGGGAAACTGCTCTCAGAGAGCGCTGGAACACTAGGAAAAGTATCATTGCACATGCCCCAAGCAAGAAAGGATGGGGTTTTGTTTACAGGCATTGCACAGGATGTTTTTACATGAAATCTCTATTTCACAGATTGGTTCTGTAGAGAACTAGTCTCTGGAGTCTTTCCCCCAGGCCTGCAGCTGTACCCTAACTCAACTGGAAATTGCTGAAAATTAGCATGCTGGCAGGCATTTTTAAGAGTTGTTGAGCAAAGGTAAATAAACCAACAGCTATTTATTAAACACCTCTTTGCAGCCTGGCGCTATGTTATATACAGTGGGGAATTAAAAACATCCAACACCCCCCTCCATAAGCCCAAGTTTACTTTGGTAGATAGAATAAACTCAGTTTCTTAGTTTCTTCTTGGTGTCGGTTACTAAATGCTGATCTGAGCCTACGGGTGTGATACACCCTAGGGATTAGGAGAGGAAGGATTCATTATGGGCTAGAGAAAATTAAAGTGGTCTGAGGGAATTCTAAAATGCAGGGGTTGGAATCAGCCCCAACTCTTTTCAGGGGAAGAGGCTGGGAGGGGGGAAATGACGAGGGCAGTCACTTTGTGTGACAAGCTGGGAGGTTCCAGCAGACATCTGAGGCCAATGCAGAACCAAGAACAAGGTGACAAATGTGCTGGTGAGGGGGTCCACAAAGGTGTGTGGGACTTCTTGGTGTTGCTGGGATCTGGGCATTGCGTTTGGCTTCTCTCGGTTGAAAGGAGAAAATTTCAGGGCATTGAGTCATACTTTAATATTCACCTCTCTGCTCTAAATAGGAATCATTTGTAAGTCCTCTCTCTCCTAGGGTCTGGAGCTGCAAAAAGAGATAAGCTTTTAAAAACTGAGCTGTTATGCATGCAACACTGCCATCTGCTGGATTCAGGGAGATTGCTTTCTAGAAGTTGCAGGTTTGTCCAATTTTTCACCTAAGCAAGGCTGGCCTCAGCACAAACATTTAAATTTTTGCTTCCTATTCTTTCAACTCCACCCTCTGCTTGCTATCCATCCCACACAAAGCCTTTTCCTCCTGCGAAAGCACAGGCTTGTAATCCCAAGCTATCTGGGAGGCTGAGGCAGGAGGATCACATGTCCAAGACCAGCCTCCCCAACTTAGCAACTCCCGCCTCAAAAATAAAATTTTTAAAGGGGCTGGAGATACAGTAGTTCAGTGGTAGAGTGTTTGCCTAGCATGCATGAGACCCTGGGTTCAATAGCCAGTACCACAAAGAAAAAAAAATGTTGTGTTGCATTTTTCAGTATTTTTATCACCTATGTGAAGCCACAAAATTAATATGAATGACAAGTTTGTCTTGGCTAGGGGTGGCCACTGGCAAAATTTCATGAAATAATTTTTGGAACCCCTCTGCCCTCCTTGAGAGCCCAGATTTCAATCATGGGTCCCCCTTTTTATTCCCTATGATGATCCCTACAAAACTGTTAACAGATTTGATGCACATTGATAAAGAATTAAGTTAAGGTGTGAGATGCAGAATCTCAAATATATATTAAAGTGAAATTTTAGAAAAATTTTAGAAACCAATGAAATCAAGTGCTATAGGAGAGTGGATTCTGGGTCCATTTTGTATCAGGCTTATTGTGCTATATTCAGATAATGACAATTTTGGTGATTGAATTTACTTCAAAATAGGTAATTCCTACCAAATGGGGGAGTGTTATGCTGTTTATTTGCAACCACAATTCTCTTTAAAGGAAAGTGGAAATGAATAATCTTTCTGCTGAATGAAACAACTACCTGAACTTGGTTAGGCATGAGTGGGTCTGTGGCTGAGTATAAGAATAAGAGAGAAAATGAAATTGCTCTGTTTAAGAAAAATAGAGGGATATTTCTTGTTACTGAGGGGGAAGAATAGGCATAGGAATCAGGCTAGGCCCAGAGTCATGGAAATATCAAGGAATATCAAGAAATGATCAAAAATTTTTACTTTTTCCCTCCCTCTCTCTCTCCTCTCCACCCCCCTTTTTTCTTCATTTCCTGCTTTATTTCCCTTCTTCCTCAATTCCCTCCCAATACACCTCTCTTTCTCCTCTAAGAAACAGGGATTATCTAACATTAAGTTTTAAGTTGCAGGTTTCCTGCCTACTGAAACCTTCTCAATAAAGGATTTTTGCACATAATGGCCTGTAAATGGTTTTTAGTTTTGGTGTTTGGTTTGATTTTTATATTTGTTGTTTATTCCCTTTGATGAAATCACTGGAGTTAATGCACTATGCAAAAGGGAACGCTTGGAGAGAGGAAGCCCTTCTCAAGTCAAACTAAAATTTAGTGGAGTTAAAGTCTCAGAGTCACTTTCCAGAGTCGGGTTCTAGAGGCTGAAGGCAGGCCCGGGGATATTAAGAAGAAGGTTGTTCTAGCTAAATTCTGGCTACTGCATGTGTTTCAGCACTCTGCTTCCTTCCTTCCTGCTTCCCTCTTCCCCTTCCTTTCTCTCTCCCTTTCTTCCTTTTTTAAATGAAAAATATGAATCCACATGTATCATGTGCAGCAGGTTCTGCAGTATGTATGTATTGTGCAATGGCTACACGCAGGCATCTCTTTGCTTTCTTATACTGCCCTCCTCCCTGGGAGAGGTCTGATGCTGCTTGGTGTGTGCACAGGGATGCATCCTTCCTCCCACAGGCAAAGGACTAGATGTTTTAGCTTCTGAGTGTTTAATGATTCTTCAGTCTTCCATAGGTGGTTGCATCTTTTTTGTAGGAATTTATTACAAATCTCTGAATTCCAACATCCAATTCTTGAGATGGTTTCTCCCTTAGGTCGAGCCCCTTGATTTCCTAGACCATTCTCTCAGTGGCTTCAGAGCAGATTTTAATTCCAGCATCACAAACACCTAATTCCCTTTCACAGTTCTTTCCAGGAAGTTTTTGGGGCTTTGGGTAAAATAGTGTCTGGTGACCTGTGATTGTCAGAGCTCTGAATGGTCCTCTAGAATCACCTAGGATCTCTGAAAATACATGATTCTATCTGCCCTTGTCCTTCATCTCAAAGTTTATGACTATTTAGCAAGTATTATAGAGTGGTTGAGTACTAGATTCTAGAGCCAGACTTCCAGGGTTTAAATCCTTTCTTACCTCTTATTAGGTATGTGGCTTGGGCTTATTTAAGTCTCTAAATTTCAAAGTACTTATTTGCAAAAGGAAATAATAAATACAGCTTGTTTTTAGTGGCTTCATAGGATTTTGTAAGCCTAATACACATACTGCCCTTTGACAACACTTGCAGAGTTAGCTGTGATCATGCAATGTGTCCCTATCGATCGTGTGCAGTGTGCTCAGAGTCCAAACCGTGTTAAGCCATGCTGGCCCGGGGCACATCTGTGAGGCCCGAGTCCTCCCAGGAGGTGTGGCTTTCCCAAAGCTTACATTTCTCACTTTTCTTGTTTCTTTGGTTACTCTACTTAGGTGTCATCATGGAAAAAGGATATTGAGAATTCTGAAGGCAGGCCAGGGAATATTAAGAAGCCAGTTGTTCTAGCTGAATTCTGGTTATTGCATGTGTTACAGCACTCTGCTTCCTTCCCTCCTGCTTCCCTCTTCCCCTTCCTTTCTCTCTTTCTTCCTTCTTTTTAAATGAAAAATATGAGTCTACATTTATCACGTGCAACAGGTTCTGAAGTATGTATGTATTGTGCAATTGTAGAGGATCCTCCCAGTTCACAGAAGATGGGAACACATACCTGGCATTTCTATGCATGTTTCTGGCAATTAGATTCTGCTTTGTCTTTGCTTAAAGTGGAATAAACAATATGTTTAGTGAACAAATTTGTCTTAATAAATATGAAACTGCCAGAAAAGGAGGTGGTCGTAGTTAGGGTAGAACTGGGTGTGCGTGGCTTGATCCCAGGAAAAGAGAAAATTAAGGAGAGGAAATCACATTTCAGTGATCCAGGGAGGTTTGGCTAAGAAGTAGAGAGAAACAGAGAAGCTGTCACTCTGGGAGAGGAGGGGAGAAGGGTTGTTCAAGTAGAACGCTTGGTGTTAAAAGGGGAGGCTGCTAAAAATAGACTCACATGTTGTTTATAGGAAGGGAAAGAGGAAAAAGTTCAGTTTTGCTGGAGAGGCTCTCCCACCCTGCAGCAGGTGCCCATGGTGTGCTCATTTATAATGCTTTGTCATGCTGTTGTTTCAATGCGTTTGTTCCTTGCAGCTCCTGTGTTGGAAGCTTAACCTTAAAGCACTGGTGTTAAGAGGTGGGGGCCTTGAAGGAGGTGCTTAGATCATGAGGATGTGGCCTTCGTGAGGCCTTTCTCAACAGATTGAGCCCTTATAAAAAAATGGGCTCACAGCAGTGAGTTCTTTCTCTTTTCTGCTCTCTTGTCATGCAAGGAACAGAGAGCTTCTCCTCTAGAGGAGAAGCAGAGACCAGTCACTTACCTGACATTAAGTCTGCCATGCCTTGATCTTGGACTTCCCAGCCTTCAGAACTATGAGAAATAAATTTCTATTCTTTAGAAATCACCACTCAGGTATTCTGTTTTGGCAGCACAAAGGGGACTCAGACACACTCCCTTACCTCTTTTCCCTCTTTTGTTTTCCAACTCAAATATTATCAAGTGGTGTTTTGATTATGTAAATATGATTTACCCTACAGCCAGAGGCCTGATTGTATTTCTCTCACTAGGGGTGTCAGCTTGATCTAAGATCAGATTGAACATGCAAGAAATTTAGTGGGAGCAACACCTGTAAGTTAAAATGGGTCAGGAGCAGAGTGACACTGAGAGAGCTGTTTGACCATGATGCAGGTCTGTCCCCAAAGTAGGAGATACGGAAGAAAAGGAAGTTGGAACATCTTAGATTACAGTGTAGTTTTAAGGAAAATTTAACAAGGCTGAGGGAATCCTGGAGCCCCAGTTGCTTGTCCGAGGAGTCCTGCCTCCCCAGCAAAGGACCTTAGCATCCCTACCACACTGGAAGCATGACCAGATTCAGTGTGTAGCAGACAATACTCTGTTCAATTGTAATTCCTGTATTTGGAGAGCTGAGAGGTGTTCCTCATGACTGCATCAGGGTAAAAACATTATTACCTCTGAACTATTCAAAGGAGACTGCTCTAATCATCAAGGTCAAATCGATTCCAATTTCTTATACTTCACCAATTACACAAAAGCATGCTACATGTTAATGCATCTTCTGTTACCTTCTTTAACCTCCATAGTAAACATTCCACAAAAGAACCGTTCTTGGATGTAGAACAGTTCTGTGATGGAGTTGATGTCATATGATGGTGTTGTCACTTCAGGGCCAGATCAACTGTCAACTAAGGTTGAACCTGGTGTGATAAATATCACTGATTACAGGCACAAACTCCTGTCACCCAGGGAGGAGTGCTACTGACCCAGGAACTAAGAGAATCAACTATAGTCTATAAATTAGCCGTGAAGTCTTAATAAAGCCACATCGCAAGTCCAAGTCTCCATTTTCATATCCATGAACTTGATGAGAGCAGGCATTTCCTCAGGGTGCTCCTGGTTCTAAAGTTCCAGGGATCTACAATGTTCTTCTTGAACTGTGATGATTTTCATCTCACATCAATCTAGAAATAGTGACTGCGTACATTGCCTTCGAAACTGATTCACTTGATCAACTGCTCAGACTGGCTCTGCACAGAGGACAGCAAATACCTTCAAGAGCTCCATTAGTTCCATTACTTGTTACTCTGAAGCCATTTTCTGCCAGATGATTTATCATTTGTTGAAAGGGCTTCTCAGCTTTAGTGCTCAAAGAAATAGTTTCCAAGAGCACTTTCACAATTTGGACAAATTCTTTTCCTGAAGGGCAATTGCAGCTACTTCCTGGGCACACTTATCTAATAGGCAAGGAAAAGAACTTGGGCCTATATCATGGGATTGTATCAGGCTTGACAGGATGAATTTACCTAATTAGGATTTGGATTTAGGGGCTTTGAGGCAATTGGTAAGAGCAGATTTCAGAGGTAGGGCAGTATACTGTGCAATTCAACTAAAAAAACTTTTAGTAGACCTATTGTATATCAACTGCAATGAGGGATTCAAACAGATACTCAAGAGATCAAGGAGTATCCGTTTAAGCCTATTAGCCCAGTGATTTTATTATGTTTATGATTCTTACATTATAGATCATAGTCTCTCAAACTTTGCTGCACCATAGTGTCATCTCAGAAAGTTAAAAATCATGATACTTTGTTTTATGGTTTGTTAACACTTTATTTTGCAAATAAAAAATAATGTATACATGTATATGCATATATGTATATATTGTACCATAGGCAATCTCTTAGATATCCCATTATGGTTTTAATGTGCAATTCTCTAACAACTAATAATGCTGGGTATTTTTTCATATGCTTATTTACTACTTGATTATTCTATTCAATGAAATACCTGCTTATGCCTTTTGCTCATTTTTAATTGCATTATTTGTTGATTGTTGAGTTTTCCAGTCTTTGTATATTTTGTAAGTATGTGTATTGCAAAAAATAAATAAATTAATTAATTTTAAAAATCATGATGCCTGGATCACATCCTGTGCCTATTAAGTCATTCCTGAGGGTAGGGGACCCCAATGTGAGTATTTCTTTTTTTTTGTTTTTTAGCTTCTCCAGTGATTCTACTGTGCAACTGAGTTTGAGGAGCAACTTTGTATACTCTTACTACTCAAAATACAGTCAAAAGAACAGCAACATCATCACTGATTGCTTAAAGGGCAGAACCTCAGTAACCCGTGAGACCTACTGACTCAGAATCTGCCTCTTAACAAGACTGCCACATGATTTGCAAGAACACTAAAGTTTGAAAAATGCTATAGTATACAGACCACGTTTCCCAAAGGCTTTTCTATGAGCATAGCTCGTCTGCGGATTTCTAAAAACTAACTGATGAAGCACATCACCTTCTGATTCAGTGTCTGAATCTGACCCTGAATGGAGTCTTCTGAATTATGTGGAATGCATTGGAATTACTATGTGCTTTAAGGTAAGGAATAAAGCAGTTGTCTATAGTTCAAAAGGCCACAGAGAAAGGTGTGTGGGGAAGGGAGAGGAAAAGTTGACTCTGAAAATGCAATTTTTTAATATAAAAGGCTAAGGTGCTATGGGTGTGTGCACACATGTATGAGGGAATTTTTTCAGTGGGAAACTCTGGTCTTTTTTTTTTTTTTTTTTTTTTTTTTTTGGTACTGGGGATCAGATCCAGGGGCACTTTAACACTGAGCTACACCCCCAGCCCTTTATTTTTTGAGACAGGGCCTCACTAAGTGGCTGAGGCTGGCTTTGAACTTTCCATCCTCCTGCTTTAGACTCCCCAACCACTGGGGTCACAGGTGTGCACCACTGCCCCTAGCAACTCTGATAAATTTTGAAAACACTGCTCAAAGAATTTTTGAGGTAGTTTTGGGAAGGTAATCCTGGGTTAGCTCATTCTACTTCAGTTAAGTGGATCCAGAGCTGTAAGTCAGGCCTTACTCTGAGGCAATATCTTCGAGCCTCTGATTCTTCATTGTTTTATCTTGATTATTTGGTTCTCTCTCCCTTTTTATTGAGAGAACTCCCACATAACAGGGTGGGGGTGTTTTGCAATATACTGGGACTGTTGTCAACTTTCACTGGACAGATTCCCTTAGGATTTTTACTTACTCCATGTACATTAGCATACAGAACAGGTTAGGCTACCCCACCAAAGGTGTAATAGGCTAACAGTCATTTCCTTACCTGCCTAACTACTTTGGGTGTTTACAAATACAGGACCCATCCTGACATTCTGATTAAGGTCTGTGGTGGTAAGACCTGGAAATTTGATTTTGGGGGCTGGTGCTGGGGATAGAAGCAAGGGCCTAGTCATGCTAACCACATGCCCTACCACAGCTATACCCTCAGCCCTGGGAATATGATTTTTAAAAAGACTTCAAACAGTGATTCTGATTTAAGGTTAGATTTATGAACCACTGATACAATGAAAAGTAAACTATAGAATAGGTCAGATCTGATTTTAAATCCTAGGCCCACCACTCAGTAGTTATGATTTTGAGAATGTTAACATCTCTCAGCCTTGCTCTATTTATTTGAAGTGTTGAGACAGTTAAATAAGGTTAACATTTTGAAGTGCCTAACCCAGTAAATGAAAAATGCAAAACATTACCCTATGATGGTATCAGAGTGGGCCTTTTAAATCATAGTACGTGTGTGTGCACACGTGTGTAAAGAGAGAGAGAAAATCATGCACACAAATTCATCACATGGAATATTGGGTTTAGTCCCTTGATGTCCAGGTCTTCCTATGCTCACTTTTATCACCTTGAATTTGGACTCAATTTGTTCAAGGCCTGTGGACTTCAAAAAGCTGGTGGATAAGTTGGTGCTGGCTTCCCAGTTTTACTGAATGTCATAAATTTGGACACACAGCCATTTTTCGTGATTCAGACTCACGTTCACATGCTAAAATGCTTCTGGTTGTTCCACCCATTTTTTTTAAAGTTATCTAAGTCACAGTTGGCAGCCACTGCTATAATGGAAATATACCTGCTTTCCTTGCCCCACTTTCCAGGAACCAACCAGGTCCTACTTTGATGCCCTCTGTGATGCTGAGGTGGACAGGAAGAGGACCTGACTAAGAAAACCTGAAATTCCAGCATAAAGTTTACTGGCGCCTTCAATGTTAAGGACTCGAGGGTTGTTTGTTTTCTCCAGTGTAGGGAATGAACCAGGGTTTTGTGTATGTGAGGCAAGCCTTCTACCACTGCACTACAACTCTGGCCCTCCTATTTAAGATATTTTACTTGTGTGACAGGGAAGTGTGGAAGAAGGGAAAAGTCTTTTTTTTTTTTTCCAATCTACGTTGTTGGTATTTTGGGCAACCAATATCCAATACTAGTATCTTGGTAAGTTCGCTTCTATACCTTGCAGTATGTTTCTAGAGAAGTCAGCTTCCTCTCCACTCCTGGCTTTCAAGGTCAGTTGTGTGACTAACCTGATAAGCATGATACCTTCCTTCCCCCACAGGACAAGATGAATGATTTGAGAGGGCATGTTATCTAAGATTGTTCTGTCACACCTGTGCTTCCTACATGGATGTAAGGAGATACACTCTTTTCCAATGGAAAGGAACAGGAAAGCATATGATAGCCATCTTAGGATCACAAAACCAAGGCTTTCTCAGAAGGGAGTCAAGTTAGATAAATAAGGCCTTTGAAGTAGAGAGCAATTACCTCTTGGTCACAGTTAGATCAAGTCTTTATTGAAGACAAGATTTACTTTTGTTTGTTACTGTTTTAAAGTCAGTTTAAGTTGGGCTTTCTGATTTTTGCAATGACCAGTATTTTATAAAGTAGCTTCTTCTGAACAACTTTTTAGAGCTATGGGTCATCTGAATTGAAGCCCTAAATGCAACCGAGACAAAATATTTTCAAAAAGCTCTGGTACAAGATGTGAAAGAGGTACCTTAAAACGGAATGTGTGGGTCAGGCATGGTGCTGCACACCTATAATCCCATCTACTCAGGAAGTTGAAGTAGGATGATCACAAGTTCAAGGAAAGCCTGGGTAATATTGCAAGATCCTGACCGAAGGGTTGGGGATGTAGCTCAGTAGTAGAGGGCTTGCCTAGCATGTGGGAGGTCCTAGGTTCAATCCCTAGCACTGCTAAGGAAGGGGGAAAAAGGAATGTGTGGGAAAAACCTACACAAGAGAAAATGTAACAAGTGAATATTTTGATTTTGGCTACATTAGTAAAAGTACAGTTCACAGGAAAAAAAAATGAAGGAATCATTCTATTATGGTCTTAAAACATCATTTTAGGCATTGAGTTAAACTCTGAGCACAAACCATTAGAAAGGATAAAGACAATTTGGAGAGGATTCATACAGACTATGATGGGGAGGAGATGTGGTAGGAAGAAAAGTAATGGAGTGTATAACTTAAAGAAGTCTCCGGGGACAGAGGACACAGGTGTTTTCAAATGTATGTGCACAGCAGTATACATTTGGTTATTGGCTGCTCAGTGCCACTTGACTTTCAGTATTAGTGCCTGATAGTTTTACTATTACTGCATTAGGGGTCTACCTGTCCCTGTGAATTCATCCGAAATTAGCACTCACCCTGGACTATTAAATTTCATCAGCCATTACATTCCCATTTTTGCTTGGGTCAGTTTAATTTTTTTTTTTTCCATTTAAAGCCATGAGTTCTAACTGATACAGAATGCCACCTTTAAAGGTCTTTGAAGTCCCAGATGAACCAAAATGTATAAGTAGACCCAAAGTCTTTAGTTAAGGGAAGAACACATTTTTAAAAATAAGGGCTAAATGGCTAAATGGATCAAGGACCTCAGAATCAGATCAGAGACCCTTCGTCTTATAGAAGAAAAAGTAGGTCCAAATCTTCAACATGTCGGCTTAGGATCAGACTTCCTTAACAGGACTCCCATAGCACAAGAAATAAAAGCAAGAATCAACAACTGGGATAGATTCAAACTAAAAAGCTTTCTCTCAGCAAAGGAAACTATCAGTAATGTGAAGAGAGAGCCTACAGAGTGGGAGAAAATCTTTGCCACTCATACTTCAGATATAGCACTAATTTCCAGAATATACAAAAAACTCAAAAAACTCTACACCAAGAATACAAATAATCCAATCAACAAATGGGCTAAGGAAATGAACGGACACTTCACAGAAGAAGATCTACAAGTAATCAACAGATATATGAAAAATGTTCAACTTCTCTAGTAGTAAGAGGAATGCAAATCAAAACTACCCTAAGATTCCATCTCACCCCAATTAGAATGGCGATTATCAAGAACACAAGCAACAATACGTGTTGGCAAGGATGGGGGGAAAAAAGTACACTCATACATTGCTGGTGGGGTTGCAAATTAGTGTAGCCACTCTGGAAAGCAGTATGGAGATTCTTCAGAAAGCTTGGAATGGAACCACCATTTGACCCAGCTATCCCATTCCTTAGCCTATACCCAAAGGACTTAAAATCAGCATACTACAGAGATACAGCCACATCAATGTTCATAGCTGCTCAATTCACAATAGCCAGATTGTGGAACCAACCTAGATGTCCTTCAATTGATGAATGGATAAAGAAACTGAGATACACACACACACACACACACACACACACACACACACACACAATGGAATATTACTCAGCCATAAAGAATGATAAAATTATGGCATTTGCAGGCAAATGGATGAAACTGGAGAATATCGTGCTAAGTGAGATAAGCCAATCCCAAAAAAACCAAAGGACAAATGATATCGCTGATAAGCAGATGATGACACATAATGGGGGGTGGGAGGGGTTAGGGTTAGGGTTAGGGTTAGGGAGGGAGGCAAGAATGGAGGAAGGAAAGACTGTATAGAGGGAAAAGAAGGATGGGAGGGATGGGGGGAAAGGGAAAAAAATAACAGAATGAATCACACATTACCCTATATAAAATTATGATTACACAAATGGTATGCCTTTACTCCATGTACAAACAGAGAAACAACATGTATCCCATTTGTTTACAATAAAAAAAAATGAAAGAAAAATAATTCACACTAAAAAAAATAACGGCTAGGGATGAAATTATTAATTCTGATTGATATTTTTCAATCCCAAGAGTAGATAAAATTCTTTAGCTATGTTTTAGAAGAGTAAGTATAATTACTGACAAAATTTTAAAATATTCATTTTGACTAACAGAGCTGTTTTTTCATATACTGATTCTATATTCTAACTTCTCATATATTTCAAAGTTTTAATGGTTAGTGAATTTAAAATCATTTAATACACATTAATGTCTACTATTATTTTAAATATAGAGGTTTAGAGTTGTATCTTTATTGGATATTATAAATGTATTTTATTGTGTGAAGTACCTCTGTGGGAATATTACCTTAACTCCATTATTCCCAATGGGAGAAATGTTCTGCTTTGATAAATATCCTGAAACATCTGAAAGGGACAAATGTTTCTACTAGGAGATCAGACTTGAAATCCTTGAGTAAACATAATTTCCTTCCTTGTTCTTCCTTCTTAAACAAATGAAACAAACAAAATAAACAAAACGGAGCAACTTAAAATATTAAACAATTAATGAGATACACTGCAGTATAAATGTGTATCTGAACATGCATATAAAACATCTGAAAAGAGTCATATCAAATTGTTTCTGTTCAGTGTGTAGAATTGAGGTAGGGCAAGGGAAATGTTCTTACTTTTAAATTAATATACTTCTGAATTATTTGAAACTTTACAATGAGAATTCATTACTTTTATAAAAACCAAAATCATAACAGAAATTTAAAAATAAAGTCAAACACACGAGAATTTTAAAAACTACACTGGGAAAATGGAGAATTAAATCATGTGGCGTATTTTTCCAGTTATGCAGCGATAGTTATACAATTGGTCTATCACTAAAGATACAACATTAGAGAGACCACAATGTAACATCCCAACTTAAAAAAGTTTTAACCTTCTTAGATAAAAGCCTTTAGGAAATGAACCCTTGAGGTGAATATTAAAACAGAAAACAAAGCTTAACTATTCTTGAGAATCTACAGGAATTGACAATATGAAAATTTTGGACAGCAGCAAGTTTCACAGAAGTCACTTTGGAACACTAAAACTAACTTAAAACAAAGGCCAGAGTGGAGGTAGGAGAACTGCGCCCAGTCCAGATCCAACTAATAATTTTGGTAGTCTGGGAATACAGGTTAGGGATATCTACTTTATCCATTTGTTTATCAGTTCTCTCAATTTTAAGAAGCTGGTCTGGTTCTTATCTCAATGATTTTAACCTAAAAATACTGCAATTTTAATTGGAAATAATAAAATTAACTCTATCTCGATTTGGTGTAGGTTTATTTTCCCAGTTTAAAAACCCATAGAAATGAGCTTAATGATATTGCATTATTCATTTTTTCTTATAATTTCTAGGTCTGCAATGAACATTCAGGAAGATACTTTTGATTTCTTATGAATCCTCTAAGTTCTGTAGTATTTACATTTGAGAATATCTTTTCTCTCCTATTCTATTTTCCCCCTTTTATTGAAGTCACCAGAGATTGACAAACTTTTTACTATTACTTTTTCCAACAAAAAGAATTCTTCAGGTGATTTTCAAGTTGACAAATATCCTTATTAGACTCAAAGCATCTGCAAGTGGAAGGTTGTGTTTTGCAAGCTACATAGTTAAGAGCTTGCTTAATACAATTTTGCACTCCTGAAAAAGAGTATTCCTTACTTAGCTATCAAGTTTATGTAGGATTACACTCACTTCATAAGCAATATGGGAAATTTCATAAAATTTAATCAGAAATTATAAATAGCAGAGATTAAGGGTGTCAAATCACAATGGCCATATCATTGTAAAAAATTACAACAGCTGGACTGTTGTTGTTTCTTAATGGATTATAGAATTTTAATTTAAAAAAAGAAAACAGCAAGATTCATCATAATGAACAGAAAGTATTTAGCACAATGTCTGGTACACAGTCAACTCAAGAAATACTGGCTCTATAATGAATATGGATTAAAACAAACAGAATACAAGAAACAAAAATGGAGGGGAAACTTAGACCACACTTCCTAAAGTACGTACTTAAATGGAAAGTTGGAGCTCACAGAGAGCAGTAAGAAATTCTGCATTTTCAGGATCTATTTTCTGGGCCCTCTTATAGTACTCAGCAGCTTGCCTCTTTTCTCCCTCCAGCTTATAAACAAACCCCAGGGCACTTAAACTCTGCACATCTAAAGCATTGTGACAAAGTCTCTTGGTAGCCAATTTCCTCAGAGCACTTGTCAATTTGGTACGCAAGGATGACCTGTCTTTGACCTTTAAAGCTTCTAAATAATGGTGGATGGCAGTATTTTCTGATTTACAGTGGAATTCCTGAAAGCGGCCATAGTGATAGTGGATCTGGTGTTTGTGATCATCGGTTACGTTCTCCAGGCGAAGGGCTTTCTGGAAAATGTCCTCGGCATTACCATACTGGCCTCCCTCAGCATACATGTTGGCAAGGTCTGTGTAGGCAAATGCAAACATGGAGTCTCGTTCCACAGCTGCTTTGAAATGAAATATTGCAGATGCAATCAACTCATCAACCTTCAGTTTATCCTTTCCTTTAGGTCTGTTGCGTGTGGCCTTCTTGATTTGGATCATTTGTGCCCTGTAGCAAAGTCCCATCTGATGATGCAGGAAGGAAGAGGTTGGTGTTACCTCCAAGGCCTTTTTTAAAAGTTCAAGAGCTTTGTCCCAGGAATTTTTTCTCCTATAGAATTTAGCTGCATAACGAAGGACATAGGGCTGAGATGATACCTGGTCTAGGATTTCTTCGATATACTTTTCCCCTTCAGCTTCTGCATGAACATCTTGAAGCTTCAGTGCCAGAAAAACCTTAATGTAGCTGTTGTCTGGGTTCAGGGTAACAGCCTTCCTCAGAGGTCCCAGCGAAAAGCTCTTTACAGACCCTTCCCTATCAGAATCATCCAGCCGATACACAGTGATGGCATAGCCAATGTTAAATTCAGGGTTGTCAGGTTCTACTTTCAGCGCCTTCTCAAAAGCTGCTTTAGCTTTTTGATAATACTTTCCTCCAAATTTCAAGAGTGCCCACCCTTTCTCACAATCAATTTCAGGGCAATCCAACTTGTAGTCAGAAGGACTGGACAATTTCCTGCAGACATTCCCTACCTTGTCTATATACTTCTGAACTTCTTCATGCTGGTCCATGTGGTAAGACACCCAGGCATAGTTTCCCCAAGTGACCAGACTTCGTACTTCTTTTTCATCTGAGTGTTCTCTCCGAATTATTTCTTCTGCTTGTTCCAAACACTCTAGGGCATCTTTATTTTGACCTTTCAGATGTTTCACATAGGCCAATAAATTATAAAGAACAAGTCTGGATTTTGTGGTAAGAAATTCAAGTTGTTGCCCAATTGTATCTTCTACATCAAACAGATCAATATCTTCCTTAAGTAAATTCCACGTAAAGTGACAGTCCAACTCTAACAGAATGGCTTTCAAGGAGTCCTTAGGAATTTCACTGTAAAAGATAAAATTCTTTTTATTTTTTGAAGAAATAAAGGGAATAATTTTCTAAACCTTAATTACTGCTCTTTGCATATCAACCAATTTTTTCTTATTTGGTTTTATAACTAAAAAACTAGGATCTCATAACTTAGCGCTGGTTTCCTTGATTTATAGTTCTATCCCAGAAATATTTCATTCAAATTTTATTTTTCAGTGCTGGACATTTAAACCCAGGGCCTTACACATGCTAGGCAAGCACTCTATCCTTGATCTATATTCCTAGTCCTAGAAGGTGATTCTGAAGTAGGGAAATGGTAACTTTTGGTCTAGGTTTTGAAAAATCCCTCTGTCTACTTGGTAAACAATGGACAATAGTAGGTCAAGAGAAAAAGATGAGAAACTGGTGGGGAAGCTATACATTCATTCAAATATTTTGTGAAAGCCTATTATATGCAGGATGCTATTTTAATACTGGGGATACAGGAATGGACAAAATAAAATAACTTGATACCACTTACATTCTAATAGGGGGTGGGTATGACATAAAGACAAAATATAAATGAAAACAAAGAGTATGTGAGATGATAAGTACTAAGATAATGTAAAGGAAATGGGAGGTTGGCAAGGACTCTGAGATGGTTAACTTTTAATTAGGATGGCCTCAGCAAATCTCCTGACATGAGGGAGTTGTTGATGAAATCCAAAGAGAGAATGCAGGCTTACCCTAGAGTTACAGTACAGGGTTTCTGAGGAGTGGATAGTCATATTTTGATCTTTCTGATGGATTGGGTATGGGAAGTGCCAGCAGGCAAAGAAGGAATCAAGGACGACTCTCATACTTTGACTTCAGAAACTGAGTGAATTAATCTGGAGGACTATTGGGAAATGTTGGATATTTGTTAGATAGTCAAGTGAAAAATGCCAAATATGAAGTTGGAAAATAGAAATGAAGAAAATTCTGGAGATGTGGAGGAGTGAAATTAATAGAGATATAAAATTTAGAGTCACCAGCATACAGATGAACTTCAAAACCATTAAGACCTAGAATGAGATAACCTATGGAGTGAGCATGGAAAAGAAGTTCACAAACTAAGCTGTAATACTCCAGGACTAGTGATTAGAAGCATCTGGAAAGGAGGTCGAGAAATACCAGTGAAGAAGTTTAAGAAAACCAAAAAAACATGGTGTAATGGAAGCTGAAGGGGGAAAAAAAAGTACTTATTTCAAGGAAGAGAGATGAATATCCAATGCATAAAATGATTCAAGGAGGTGGAGAAAATGAGGACAGGAAGCAGATTACTGTTTTGTCAGGAAAGCTGTGATGACATTGATAAAAGCAGTTAACAGAATGGTAGGAATGAAAACATTACTGGAGTGGGTCCAGCGCAGAATGGGAGGTGGAGAAGTGAACAGGGGGGACACAGGCCACTCTTTCCAGGATTTTTTACCACGATGGGAGTAAAGAAGTGCAACCTCAGGCAGAGGGAGATTATATTTTCCTAGTTTAAATCGAAACTATCTTTCCTTTGGGATGGGCAAAAGCCTGTAATGCCTGCTTTCACTCTTGGTCCCCAATGATCCATTCTCCAATCAGTACCAATAAACTTTTGAAAAGGCAGAAAACTAAGTTATGTTTCTTCTGCTTAAATAAGTCTGATTTTTAATTTCCTGAGGGCTTCCCTTAGATATTAATATAACCCCTGCTCTGTTCTACAAGCCTCTAAAGAAGCAGGCCTTATCCATCTGTCCAGCCTATTCCCTTATTATTCTCCCCCTTGTTCACTGTGCTTTAAACTGACCTTCTTTCGGTCTTGGGCACACAAGTTTTAGGGCTTTATCACCTTATTCTTATTCTACTTGGTATGTTCTACCTCCAAATCTTTGCATGACTAGCTTTTCTGAAACTCAGTTCAAATATTCCCTACCCAAGAGGGCTGCCTGTGACAGAGCTATCTAAAAAGTAACCCTTGCAATGTAGTTTACTCTCTATTTTAAATGTTTTATTTTCCTTATAGCTCTTATCACTTTTTGAATTATGTTATTTACTCACTTATATGCTATTTGTCTATTTCTTCCATTAAAATATAAACCCCATGAGTATAAGGACCTTGTTCTTGCTTTATTTTTTGCCTCTGTGTATACCAGTCACATAACAGACACTCAATAAATATTTATTGAATGAATGAATCCAGTTATATACTGTCAGCTCCTGGTGTGTCCAGCCCAGAGGTACAGGTCTAGCACAAAAAGCACCAGAAGTTCAAATGAGGGAATTCTTGACAGTTCAACTCTTTCAAATGATGGCTCCAAACTCTTCCCCCACTTCAGTAACCCCTGTCCCACTTGTTTTATATCCTTGCTTACAGTCTAGCTCTATACTTGGATTTTGAGAACAGGTCTTACAGACTATTGCCTTTGATCCAGAGATTCAGAATGGGAAACCTGTTAATACTGAACCTTAGAAAATGTTCCTTCTCTGGTGTAACTTACTAAAAGCATGACAAAATGTACCATGTTCTTACAGTCCATCCAAATTCATGACAATGTGGCCTTACTAGTCCTCTACCCACCAGAGAGTCAAATAAACACTTGTCTCTGTTCATAAGGTCTCACTGGGCCCCGTCCAAGGCAGAGATACTAGGAATGCAGCTGTGAGATCTCAAAAGGGACATTTAGACACTAAAGTGCTTTTCCCAGACGGTGGAGAATTGATGCTCAATTGGACACCATAATAAGTTCTACTTTTTAAACTTCATCTGCTTAATTTTTTAACTTTGATTCTGGAAAACTGGTAGACAGGTTATGGCATCTGCTAAACCAATTTGGCTTTAGGTAAATTTGTCACTGGGAGGACAGTCCAGTCCCCAGTGGGGCCAAACCCTCTTCCGGCCCATCCCGCACAGAATACATCTACCCCCTTTTCCTGGTTGTTTCTTCAAGCCTTCTGCTGATATCTCCCTCCTTTCTTACAAACGTTAGAAGTGAGGCACTTAAACTTTTTTTTCTAACTTTTAACGATAATAATGATAGTAACAATTAACATTTACTGTACAAATATCATGTGCTAAGCAATTAACCCTTTCCCAGAGGTGGATGGCATTAATTTTTATAGTTAAACTCTTAGAGCTTAAGAGAACAGACTGGGTGGAACATGAACAATCTGTACGTGGTACAAGGATAGCTCCAAAGAAGGGAATTCAAGACCCTGATAACGGAAACGCTAAGAGCAGTGGAAGTCAACGTGACGCCTGGAGGCTGCGGCGAAACCGCGCGTGCCACGCGGAGGGCACGGCAGCTGGAAGAAGGCCCGGCAGGGAGACCAGCGCCACGCAGCTGCCGCCGAGCACGGACCTGGGGGCTTCCCGGGCAGGAACGGAGGGCTCTGCGGGTGCCAACGAGCTGGGGCGGCGGTCGCCAGCACCAGCGGCTGAGAACGGCGCGGCGAGGAAACCGGCCTCGGGGGCGTTGCCTGGTCACCCGCCGCGACGGCGCCAACCAAAGACCCCTGGAAGGGACGGGTTCGCGGGGACCGACGCCCAGCCCTCCGCCCTGCCGGGCGAGCCCGCGGGAGGAGGTCGGGTCTCCCGGACAGGTTCTCTCCGCCACCTCCGCGGCCCGCCGGACTTCAGACGCCGCAGACCCGGGCGGGACTCCGGGGAGCGTCCCAAACGCAGACGTCCGGCTGCCGCGCGCGGGGGGCGCGTCCCCTGGAAGGGCCGCTGCGCTGCCCTGGGGACGAACACGAGAAGACACCGGTTTGAAACAAAGGCGGGCGCGGGGCTTGAGAGAAGCTGGGTGGGGAAGCCCTTACCTCATGGCGGCTGGGCTCGACGGGCCGTCCCGGGCGGCGGTGCCTCGCGCTCGCTCCGCAGCCCCCGGCACCCCTGCTGTGGCGGCCGGCGGGAGGCGTGTGCGCGTGCGCGCGCTTCCCGCCCGGCGTGGGCAGCGCGGGGACTCGGCCGCGCGCAGGTCTTTGTTGAAGGCGGGACCCGACTGGAAACCGAATCTGATCGCCCCGGGCGCGGAGATCAGCTCGGGAAAACGAAACGAAACGCGAGCGCGGAGGAGCCGCGGCAAAACCTTTGCAGAGCGATGATGGATCGTCCTGAGTGGAATTTGCAGCAGGACTAATGCTGTTTGGTCTTGCGGCTGACCTGCCTTGCTGAATTCATGGGCTTCTCGGTTAACTGTTTATTTTTTATTTATTTTTATTTTTATTTTTTTAACAAAAATGACAGGAGATTGTTCAGCGTTGTTTTTTTGTTGTAATTGTGGCAAGGATGCTCTTTCCAGCTTTCTACCACCCGAGTGAAACTGAAATCTCTGCTTCCATTCCTGTCTTTTGAGTCAGCTAGCAACACGCAACGCTGTACACCTGTGTTTTTACTTGGTATATTTAAAGCAGAAAAACTTTGTCTTCAAAATGCACATACAGGGCTGGGGTTGTGGCTAAGCGGCAGAGCGCTTGCCCAGCATGTGTGAGGCACTGGGTTCGATTTTCAGCACCACATATAAATAAATAAATAAAATACAGGTCCCTCAACAACTAAAAAAAAATTTGAATGCATATGCATTTTAAGCTTTACACAGAGGTGTGTACGTTTCCAGCCACAGTTGTATGACTGTTTTTCTTCTGTGCCTTTGCAGTGACACTTGTGTAATAAGGTCCCAGTAAAGACAAGGGATGGGGGTTGAAATGGGAACCTGAGCAGAAAACAAGAAATTCCCATACATTAAGATTTTTGTGCTCTTTGGATTCAAACATTCATTCATTCAACAAATTTTATTGAACAACTGCTAAGAGCCAGACTTGGATCAAAGTACTATCAATACAGCAATAAATAAGATATATGAGGCCAGTGCCTTCATGGAGTTCATTTCTGGTGTGGGGAGATAAAGATAATAAGCAAAGTCTATTAAATGTCGGTGCTACAGAAAAAGTCTAGCATACAGAGGGTTGGGGTGTAGACTGTTTTGTAAGCATGGTGGTGAGAGAAGATTTCACTGAGAAAGTGTTCATTGCACAAAGATCTGAAGGGGAGGAAGGAGTGAGCACTGTGGGTATGGAACTGGAGAAAAGTATTACAGGTAGAGAAAAAGGTAGGTGTGAAGGCCCTCAGGTGGGAACATCCTTGGCAAACATGAACTTGGTGGTCCTAGGGGAGCCAGATGGGGTAAGTCACAAGAAATGAGGTGGGAAAGAGAACATAGGTGTGGTGGGCCTGCAGGTTAGTCATACTTACCTTAAGTCTGAAACCAAATTTTAGAAAAGGTACTCACAGATTTATTTTGCATTGAAAAATAAATCCAGAATTTCCTTCTTACCGAGATTGTAGAAAAATTTGATAGAGCTCCGATATTTGAAAAGTTTTCCAGTACATTGATCATTTTCTTCCCCTTCTGTGTTCCTACTTCTTCCCCTACCCTTCTCTTAGCTGTATGTGGGCTAAGAAACAGTCTGTGTTTATAAAATATCAAGGGAAAATTCCTGGTTTTCTACTTACATTGTTTAGAAATTGAATTCAGAAAAACACAAGTCACCTGTAAAAAATGTTAAAGGAACATACATTTTCAGGATTCAGAAGAAAGACCTGGCTGTTGAGGGAGTATGTTGACCATGCTGAAATTACTACATGGAATTTGACTATCAATCTTTTTTAAACAGACTGTTGAACTGAGAGAATCTTGAGAGAATCAAAAGTTCATTGTCCTTTGTTGTTTATTAACATGTAAAACACAACAACTGGAGAAAAAGTGAACAGAAAATTAAACACAACTGTTCTATAACCTGTTTGGGAAACAAACATAATAGGGATTCCCGAGGTAGCATTTCAGAAAAAACACTTGCTGTCAATAACTTCCAAAAATAGTTGAAGTCAGAGTTTCTCAAACTTGGCACTATTAACATTCAGGTGGGATAATTCTTTGTTGTGGGAAGCTGTTCTGTATGTTTTAGGTTCTCTAGAACATAAGCAGCATTCTTATGTTCGTCCACTAGATGGCAGAAATACCCCACAATTTTGACCCCCCCCCCCAAAAGAAAAAAAAACCCCAAAACCCAAAACCCTCCTGACCTTGTCAAAGCCCCCTGGGGAACAAAATTCTCCCCTCCTTTCAATACACACTCCCCACCAGGGTGGAGACTGCAGTGATTAATACCCTCATTTATATTCCTAATTAAAAATAATTACACTGCCTCCAAGTGCTCTGAGGCAGACTTTAGGTAGGAGAGAAAAAACGAACATAGATCAGGAGATGTTGGGCATATTTTGATATTTAGGAGAAAGAGGCCTGGGTAAAAGGTTTCAAGGAGGATGTTCTTTGGCATGGAACTTCAGAGTGAAAGTGGCTGCCATCATATTTAGTCTAGTTGGAGCAAGACACATAGCTGTGGCCCCAGGCTGATAGTCATTGTTATGGTTTGGATATGGTTTGTGAGTATCCCCAAAGGTTTATGTGTTAGAAACTTGGTCCCCAGTATGGTGATGTTAAGAGGTGGTGGAACCTTTAAGAGGTGATGCTAGTGAGAGATTCTAAAAATGACCCCTCTCCTCTGTCTGCCTTCCTGTCTGGCCATGTGATCACTCCCTCATCTGTGCACTGCATCATGATATCATATAGCATGACATGGTGCAGTCATGGGGGACCCTTGTCAGAGCCTATGCTATGCTATTTGGACTTTCAGCCTCCAAAATTGTGAACTAAATAAATCTCTTTTCTTTATAACTTACCCAGTCTCAAATATTTTGTTATAGTAACAGAAAATGGGTGAATACAGTAGGTAATATAAGTTGGAGCAGGCTATAGGGTAGTCACTGATTCCCAAAGTAGTTCATGAGAATGGACACTGGTGGTTGGTGTGGTCCACAAAGGATTGGATCCTACAGTAATTTCTAGGTAGCAATTAGCAAAAGTCTGGGCTTGGGCACCTGTAGCAATAGTTAGTGGAAGGAGCTATAGCTTGACTTGATTCAGGAATCAGTCTAAAAAAGGGTACCAACTGAGGATCTGCCAGTCACTTATGTGGGAGTAATAAGTTTCTAAAATTCAGTTGCCAATTTAACGAGACTTCTTGGTTATGCTTAGAGATGCTCGTGTATAAGTTTGGTAGCAGTATTTTCAATACAAAAGAGCATCTGTGTTTCAGGATTTGCTTTTTTGTTGTTTTTCTCTGGAAACATCCAGACTGTATTACGCTATAGTATTATTCAGCACTGAGAAGTGTGAATATCTCTTCCAGAGTTGAGAAGAATGGAACAGAGAGGTGCTGTTGGGTTAACAAAAAGACATTATGTAAGTGTGCTCCCTGGAAATGGTCAAACCTACTTGGAACAACATATTATGTGATCTGGAGATTTACTTTTCATCAATGAACTCTACTTTCAAATTGTTTCACATCCTTTTCATATTTCTTGACTTAGATCAACATTTTATCAGTAAATACCTTAAATAGTGCTTTAAATAAAATGACATAGAACAAAAGAAACCCCTTGGAACAATTTGACAGTAAATTAAACCTAAAATATGGAAAAGGCCACCTTTGATTGTGTACCTATTTAGCTATTTTTAATTAGATTATAAGCTGCATGAGGTTTAGGAAAAGTGCTTGTTTACTTTAGTATTTTTGACATCCACTACTATAAACTATTCATTGATAAAATGAATTAATTAAACATGTTGTGTATGTAAGTCCAATGGTTTACTTGCTACAAATCTACTCAGTAAACTTTTATTCTACCATACAGCATTTGCACTAATGCTGTCTCTCTCTTTCTCTACACACACACACACACACACACAATGTTCTGCTCATATTTTCTGAGTACAACTAAGGTTACATTGTTTATGTTGTTTGCATAATTGTTCAGAAATTATATCATTACAATGAATTACATGATATGTTTTTGAAAGCAGCAAACAGAATAGATGATTATAGTGCATATGAACCTTAAAGAGAATAAAATATGAAAGCGACTGATATTTCAGTGCCTAGGGACCATGTCCCCCAGTATTCTTAGAACCAGCAGCCAGGTGCAGGGCCTGCTCATAGTACACCAGGGCTTCTTTCACTTTTCCTTTCAATTTGCAGACAAAACCCATGAGGCTCAGGCCTTCCAGGTCAAATGCATTTCTCTGAAGTTTCCTTAAGGCTAATTTCTCTAAAGACTTCATACTTTTATCCCTTAAAAATGAGGCCTTTTCTATTTTTACCACTTTTAAGTAATGCTTAATTGCACCAACTTCAGAATTCTTATGAAATTCCTGAAATTGACCATAGTAGAAATGTGCATCGACCAGTACTTGCTCCTCATATGGTTTCATCAATAACAACTTCCGGTAGCTATCTTTGGCTTTTCTGTAATCCTTTGCTTCAACATACATACGTGCCAATTGTAGAAGAGCACAAGAAAATGTGGGCTTTTGTTGCAGAGCAAATTCAAAATGAAATATGACTAATCTTACTATTCTGTCCACATGTTCTCTATCCTGCCTGCTAGGCTGCATGTCTGTAGCTTTCTTTATTTGCAACAGTTTTGCCCTGTAGCAAAGCCCCATCTGGTGATGCAGGAAGGCAGAGTGGGGTACGGCCTGCAAGGCCTCTGCCAAGAGCTGAATAGCTCTATCCACACAGCCTTTTTTGCGGTAAAACTTACTCGCATATCGAAAGACATAGGTCTGGGAGGACATATTGCTCAGAGCTTCCTCAATGTAGTGTTCTCCCTCAGCTTCCTGTCCTATATCTTGGAGCTTCAGGGCAAGGAGAACCTTAATGTATGTATCTTCTGGGTTGAGCCTGACAGCCTTCCTTAGGGGTTCTAGAGAAATGACATCTTCATTAATGTAACTTAGGCGGTGGGCGGTGATGGCGAACCCCATGCTGAATTCAGGGTTTTCAGGCTCCACTGCCAGAGCCTTCTCAAAGCAGGCCTTGGCCCGCTTGTAATACTGTCCTCCACACTTCAGCAAGGCCCATCCTTCCTCACAGTCCATCTCAGGGGACTCCAGCCTGTAGCGGGAGGGACTTGCCAACTTCTTGCAAGTGTTCTCCACCTTGTCCAGGTAAGCCTGGGCTTCTGCCCATCTGCCCATGTGGTGATACACCCAGGCATAGTTGCCCCAGGTCACCAGGCTTCTCATGTCTGCCTGATCTGCGTGCTCCCTCTGGATCAAGTCTTCAGCTTCTCTCAGGGTCTGCAGGGCTTCCTCATCCTGGCCTTTCAGGTGCTTCACATAAGCCAGGAGGTTGTGAATCCCCCCATGGTTTTTGGTGTCTAGAAACTCAATCTGTTCCAAGACCCTGCTTTCTAAATCTGGCATTTCATTGTCTTCCAATAGCAGCCCCCATGTGAAGTGACATCTCAACTGCCACAGACTGTCCTGCATCTCATCAGTGTTCTCACTGTGGGAAAAAAAAAAAAAAAAAAGCAGATTTTATTTGTTAGGTAAGGCATGGTGATAAGAAAAACCCCAATAAAACATTCTGTTCAATTTTAGTCCTACTCTGAAAGTGTCACACTTGCAGAAATTTTATTTAGAGTCCCTGGATTTTTAAAATACGCATGGACAATGAATGTAATTTGCTTGGCTTTCTAGGGTGGTTCCATCCATTTCTAGACAAGTAACCTCTTTGTTCTTCAAAGTCACATTTGCAAAATTGTGATAACATTAGCACTTGCCATATTGGGCTAGGAGAGGATTATTAAGTCTACATATGGAAACTACTTACCGCTTATTTTATGCTATGTAAAAATTTCCTATTTTATTGAAAATAACAAACCAGTTAGAAAGGCAGAACTCCAGAAAACATTATTGACTTCAGGACTACAGTGTGCATGGTATACAACCAATGAAGATCACTGAAATGAGATAATATTTGACAGTTTTTTCCTTCACTTTTTACTTGGAAACAATTACAGGTTCACAAAAGTTGTGAACATAGTACACAGTATCTCCCAATTATAATAAGTTACACAAATATAGTACAAAACCAACACTATGAAATTGACATGGTACAGCAATGTGTTTAGGTAACTTTGCTCTTTTTTTCATGTGAGTAAACCTATAGAACCACCACCTTGATCAAGATACAGAATCTCTTCATCACCACCACATCACCTCATGATACCCCTCTACAATCACACCTGTAGCCCCTCCCAGGCACACTCCAAAATTCAGAGCTCCCAGTAATCACAAATTTGTTCTTCACATCTGTAATTATGTCAAATCAACAATATAATGGAAGCTGGGTGTGGTGCTGCACACCTGTAATACCAGCTACTCAGGAGGCTGAGGGAGGAGAATAACAAATTCAAGTCCATCCTACCCTGCAAACTCTAGTCTTTGCTCTGATGAGAATTCAGGGCATTGGTTCAGTGTGTCTTCCAGGGGTACATCTTAATTTGGGTGGACAGTCCAATGCCTAAGCATCTGACCCATGACCAGGTATCCCCTTACAGCAAATCTGTTTACACTGGCAAAACCCATAGTGGATTTTTCTGGCTTTGTCTTATTCATTCACACTCAAGTATACACTCTCTCCGGAAGCTCTGACCTGGAAAGAAGTTAACTGCAGGTTTGTCACTCAGGTGAAACACAAGAGAGCGAATCAAACAACACAAGAAATAGCAGAAGCAGCTTGCCACTTGTAAATCCCAGAGAAAAGAGGACAAGATGCCTTGCAGGGACAATAGGAAGTGGGAGCTTCAGAGACATTGATACTCAACCACTGAGTGGGGACCAAGAGAGAAAGAAGAGCACCATGCTCTATCCCCATATAGGGCCAATCCTTTTTCAGGGTCGAGGACATCACTTAGGTGGGAATCCTGCAGGGAGTTCAATGGGACCATAGGGTCGTGCTACCACTGAGAGGTCGTCACTGCAGCATATCTGCCCAGTCTGTGAAGGGCTTGGGCAATCAGTAGGGTGAATCTCCTAAGGTGTGCATTATTAATTGGTCCCAAAGGGAGGTCCCAAAGAACTGGTTACCAGGAGGTGTTTGCACAAGGCAGATGTCTGGATCAATCACACCAAGGATCTGGGAGATGGTGAAGAACTGGGAGTGTGTTGAGGAGGACTTCGCTTGAGAAAGGTTAACTCATCTTCAAAATGAAGGCCGAGGCAACATACAATGGAAAGAATTCACTCCAGTCACATATTATGTGCTTCTGTTCATGTGACAGATCCAAAGATGCAGATGTAGAGACATAGAGAGCAGATGAAAGTTTGCTGGGGTCTGGAGGGAGGGCTAAGTAGGAAGTGACAATGAGGATGGGATTTCTCCTCACAGTGGTTAGATGTTCTTTTATTTATTAGTTGTAGATGGACAAAATACCTCATTTTATTTATTTTTATGTGGTGTTGAGCATCAAACTCAGTGACTCACAAGTGCTAGGTGAGCACTGAGCTACTACCCAGCCTAAACTCTGTGATGGTGATGCTTGCACGACATAATGAATGTGGTAAATATCACTAAACTTTAGTCTGAAAAGTTAAAAAGGCAAATTTTATCTTACATGTTATATTATTATAATAAAAACTCACATTTCTAACCTCAACAGGAATTTTACAAATTATATGTATATATAATTTACATTTTATATATAATATATAATTTTTCCTAGTATATGTTGAAATTAACATTAAATCATCAAAACAAAACAATATTAGGATGCCATGTAAAATGATATAATGCATACCCACTGATTCTAGGGAAACTTCGGTTTAGCAGTTTAATAAGTAGACTTGTTCATATCTAAACCCTACCTCTTATTGTCTGTGAAATGACTATATTTCAAGATCTAAGATTCCTTATTGCAAAGTCATAATATGGGTACCTGCCTCATTGGTTGCTCTGAAGATTAAATATAATAATTTATATTATAGTGTTGGAAGCCAGACTGGTACTTAATAAGCATTCAGAAAGAGAGAGTTATTTTTACAATGCTTGTGCTTAATTGGTTATTTTAGGTAGTGAATCTGTTTTTGCAGGAGAGTTGATCATAGACCTGTGGTTGTGTAGTTTCTGGAAATTCTTCCCCTCCCAAATTTTGCCCAGTGGAACTCCAAGGGGACATTTGCAAGTTAATAGTAATAAAGGAATTTTATCTGATCTCGGGAGTTGCTTGATTCAAGATTCAGTGGGACCACAAAGAAATTCCCATTAGGCCATTCTGGTAAGGAAGATGTGGATGTTCCTAAGCAGAGAACTCCGGCCAACACCCACTGACAGGTGGATGTCAAGGACCTGCAGATGATTGGCAGCCCCAGGAAATGTGATCTGCTCACCTTCAATCTAGTCAGAGTTTCATCAGAGCTGGCCCCTCTGAAGGTGAGTTGAGGAACCTGCAGGGAAAGGCCATGAGACTCTCCCACCCCATCCCCACAGTATCTCCCCAGACATCTGGGAGGCCCCACTGAAACTCACAGTGCTGTGTGGGTCCTGCTTTTCCACCAAAATGAGGAGTGAGGAGAAAGAGATGTCTCTAACCAGACAAGCTGATGTCCTGTCTCCAGATGGGAAACAGTGTGGTAAAAAAGAATCTCTGAACCTGGGATCATTTTCTCCTTCCTGTACAACTCCCTCTTTCCTGCCTTTCCTCAGGCAATTGCATGAAGGAAGCTTCACAAGTCCAACAGAAATGAAAATGCTTGCACTAATGCAACAGCTTAGGTGTGGGTATGCATGCACTTGCATGTACACACACACATGTACATGTCGGCCTGTGAACAGATACCCAAAGAGAAAGTTTAGGATGCCTGAGAATAAACCTGTTGAGATCATATTGATTAAAATTGCTTCTAAACCTTTGGACATGATGGCAAATAAGCAAGGAAATCCTTACCTCATGGTTGCTGTGAAGGAGGCTGCAGTTCTGCAGTGTTTTCAGTTGGGTGGGCTTCTCAGAGATCTGGTTGTCTGTCTGTAGATAGTCTCATAAAGTGTAGCCCCAGGACAGGATTTTATAAGCAACAGATGATGTAATTGGAAGGTGTGTCCTTGCAGTTGGGTTGGAAACTGGAAGTGGAAAGTGAAACTAAACCTGGAAAATTCCTGCTCACAGAAACTGAAAGTTAAGCAGAGATGCAGACCCTTCTTTGTTTCCTTCTGAGAACAGGTTGAGAGAAGGCTGGTGACAACAGTTGTCCTGATGTGTGAATTCCTGTCTCCCAGCCTTAGGATGACATGGGTACTAGGACATGGGAGGTCCTGCCTATAGGTCCCTGAGCCTATAGCCAGCAGCACCCGTGAAAATGGCTGTGTGAACTTGGAGAAGTCATGCCTCCCCCTCTGCTCCTGTTTGTCCATCTGGAACCAGGGAGTGTTCAGATATGACATAAAATGTGCACATCTCTCAATGGGAATCTTAACCCAGATTTGCTGCCTTTCCCTGAGAGGTGTGTGTGACTAAGTATTCCATCCTTTGCTTACCTTCTGGAGAGTGCTCAGTGTCATAAAGCATCTATGTAGCCTTTGCTTATTCATAGGAATGGAGAAGCCTTATGTGCCAACATCCTGAGCTTTCAAACAGAGCATGTTAGGCTGAATGCCAATGTGTTTCTAAGTTACAAGCTCTCTATTCTAGCCACGTAAGGTGACCTCAATCCCCAGAAATGGTTCTCATGGCCATGCATGTGAGAACACTCTCCATAGCCATGTGAAGTCCTCTTGGTGGCATGAGAACTGTCCTTGCTGTGCCTTTACCTGCCCAGGCAATCTTCTGAGTTTCTAGGCAGAGACCAAGAAGAACAACCGTGTGCTGAGTGTGGGATTGTTGGTAGAGGTTTGGTTCTTATTATTGCTGTCTGCTGAGCTCTGCTTCTCCCAAATTCTCTGGAACTTTTTGCACTCTCCTGGCAGGTGTGATGATACCATGACTCTCCAGTAGCTTCCAGAAAGCAAACTGACCCAGCTTCAGTTAATTTAATCATGGCAATGCCCTTATTGGGAGGAGATGTCAGACTTGCTTCCCTAGAAAGCCGAATCTGAGTGTGTTGTATAATTGTCATGTATAATTTAGCTACCACTGTCAACCATGATTTCCCTTGTGGCTTTGTGATAATTAGGAACCACCATGGGTACAGTCCTAAGCCCTGACCTATCATTCATTAGAAGAAGAATTGTATTCAGAAAGGATGCAGAACACCACAGGCCTGTCCCCAAACTGCATTTTTTCTTTCCACAGTCTTATCTCAATGACTGGGAGGATCACAAGAGTTGGTACACCCCAAGAGTCAGAACACTGATACCATAAAGTCTTTAAGAAGAAACTAATTATCAACTGATCCATATCTTTCATAAAGAAGAAATTTCCTTAAAAAGTATGATACTCATGACAGATAAGAAATACCAGGCCCAAGTGTACCCCAACAACTTGGTCAAAAGCTGCTCTTTCCTTTGAGGAATACTTAGTCCCCATTGTCAATCAGAGCTGTCTCCCTTCCGCTGAAGGCCCAATCCAAGCTTTCCCTTTATAGATTTCTAATACTGGGCTCAGTCTCATGTCTACCATTTCCCAGCCCATAGGTTCCATCTCTGGTAACAGTCTGAAATGAATTAAAATAGAGGACTCTTGTTTACAAACAGAGGTCAAACAGACAGAGAGAATGGGAGATGAGAGATGGAAATTTCTGAAGCTGCCTTTTGTCCATAGCTTTATGCTCAAGAGTCAAGTGGTAAGAACCAAGTACTACTGTGTTTCTGCAGATTTTGAGGCAAGTGCTGAGTAGTTGAGGCACATTACCAGTAACTGTGCTCCTGGACCATAGGTGTTTCTGGTACTCCAGAAACCTGTCACTGGTCAGCATTTGCACCCACACCGGCCTCTTTCCCTAACAAGGAGTATCAACCTAAAATAAGGATTTGAGGATACAGAAAAAGAAAGATATAACAAATCTCAAAAGTACTGAGTCTCAATGAACCCTTGGAAACAGGAAATGCCTGTGAGTTTTTGAAATGCAGAAGGAGAAACTCATGAGCAACCTAATTCCATGCCTTTGGGCTCTTCTTTGGGCCAGGTGCTAGCCTACCAAAAGTAACAGGACGTGGGCAATATGCAAGCACAGGGGAAATGGGTGTGAGATTGTGTGACTCCACCCCAACTCCTCTAGACCAGGCCCTTGTCACTGTCCCTCTATGCATATTAACACCCTAGAACAAGGGGCTGCTGTTTCTTCCTCTACAGGTGGCCCATATTCTTCCTTGAAAGTGTGTTCCTTGCTTTATCCCCAAAGTCTCTCACCCTTGAGATGGGTCACTTTCTCTCTTGAATGTGCATCTGCTTTCCTAAATAATTCTCTTTGTGCCTCTGACTGGCATGTTCTGAAATTCTTCTTCATATGCCAAAGACCCCACTTGTCCTGAGTTGAGGTCCCCTCCTCAGGGAACTCTTCTGGTAACCAACCCATTGTGGCCTCTTATGGAGGCCAGTATCTGGAATCTGGATGGTTGCAACAGAAACGGGAGAATTGCAGGAGGCACCTCTACTTTTGTTGCAGGATTCTTATGCAGAGAGACAGGGCTCGAGGCGTTTGGCAGGAAGCAATGTTTACTAGTGCCAGCACTGGCCTAGGGGATTTGTATCCAAAGGCTGATCCTGGATTGCAGTTGGGGCATTGCCTTATATATCCTTTGTTAGTTTCTTTTAAGTTAGATCCTTTGTCTCCCATATATGGTAACATACATTTGATTAGTTATCCTAGACTACAGAGTTGCAACAAACTTGCAACAGAAGCAGGCTATAGATACTGCTTGTGCCACAGTTATTCTGGGAGGGCTATTAAGGTACTTTCACTTGACTTTCTCTGTGTGGAGGGAGTTTGGCATAACACATAAAGGTGTCCTCCGAATGAAATAAAAAGCATCCTGGTTGTTACATTTGGTGTCAGTTTGACAGAAATAAGCAATCAGCCTGGTTTAGAAATGAAGGTATTAGAGCTGGGCATGGTGGTGCACACCTATAATTCCAGAGGCTTGGGAGGCTGAGGAAGGAGGATTGCAAGTTCAAAGCCAGTCTCAGCAACCTAGGGAGGTCTGAAACAACTTAGCAAGACCCTGTCTCTATGAAAGAAAGATAGATAGAAAGAAAGAAAGAAAGAAAGAAAGAAAGAAAGAAAGAAAGAAAGAAAGAAAGAAAGAAAGAAAGAAAGAGAAAGAAAGAAAGTAAGTCTGGGAATGTGACTCAGTAGTTGTTAAGTGCCCTGGGTTCATCACTGGTACAAAAAAAAAAAAAAAAAAAAAAAAAAAAGGAGGAGCTGGGGTTCAGAAAGTGACAAACCAAAGATTGGCCCACTGAGAAGTTTAGATGGGGCCTCAGAATCAAACTATATCACACCTTTTCTTGTTTCTACCTCCAAAACACAGGGATGGATTTTCTCTGCAATTACTTAATCTGCATTAGGACCAGAATCAAAAAGTGACCATAGTTGCCTTGCATCTCACCTTGTGCAGGAGTGTATCCACACCCAGGTGGACTTTCTCCCAAGATAATGTCTGTTCCTGAAGATCATTCAGATTCCAAAGCAAATCATTGACATCAAATTTCTGTCCCCAGGTTTGTCCAGTCTCTTTAATAATTGCTTACTGTACCTCTAAAATTGCCTACCGCCCTTTTCTCCTTCCCATTCCCTTTTCCTCCTGAGGAGAATATTTAAGCTTCAACTATCTCCCCCACCACTGAGATTAATTCTTTTTCATGGACCCATTATTGAACACATTTGTACTTATATGTAATTTTTTTGTGTTAATCTCTGTATTTCCAGATTATTTCATATACTTAAGTTATTGGAACATCAAAGAGAAAAGAAAGTTTAAAACTTCCCCACAAAGGAATGAAGTCAACCAGTGTGGTGTGGTTAAAGACTATTCATTGTATAAGAGTGTTACAACCTGTTTTTTTTTTTTTTTTTTTTTAAGAATATACTATTTACTGTTTTTACCATGATATGAATATGTGCTCAAGGCTTTGAGATTATTCCTAAACTGCTTCCAATCACATCCAATGAGAAGGCTCTCAGACTGCAAAGCTCCTTTCTTACAAATGGTCTGATAATTTTCACCCAATCTCAGCGGTCTTCATGGGAACCCTCATCCCACTTTAATCTGCAGTTTGGCTTACTTCAAGTACTCAAGCACTAATAGAATTTTAATGTCATTTTTAACATTTTAGTCACTTTTTGAAACTGTGATAACTCACAGAGAGTGGCAGGAAGGTTCCTGTGTACCTTTCAACCAACTTCCCCTCAACAATGATATTGTATACAATTGTAAGACAATATTAAAAGCAGGAAAATGAAATCAATACTACGTGTGCATTTTAAGATGTGTAATGAGCTCATCTGATAAATTCAGGTACACAGAATTTCTATTTAACAGAGTCTATCTTAGCTCTCTGCATCTTTGCTCCCAAGTAGAGCATTCCTTTTCTACATGACAACAACTCATTTTCATGTGATCCATTCTAAAACAAACTGACAGCCAACAAAACCCCTCTAGAATGAGTGCTAAATGGAGTGGAGGAATTTTCCCTGTTCTTTTTGTCAAAAGATACTTCCTATTAAATATGTAGAGTGAAGTTGCTGTGTATTACAAATCCTTGGAAGTCTTTTCTCTGTGTGTGGTTTTATCCTCCATCCCATATACATTTTGGCACATTTGTCTCACTCGCTCTGCTTTACTAATTGTATATTATTGCCCTTTTTTATCCAAGTATGTTATGATACTCATTGTCAAACAGAAACACTGAGAGAATTCTGCAATGAACACTCACACACCTAGATTCTACATTTTACATTTTTTATGTTTATTGCATATCTATTAATCCACTCATTTCTCTATCTATCCATCAATTTCTCCTTTTCTTTGTTATTGGATAAAAAAGCAATCAGCATAATTAGTTAAAACTTTTTAAAGAATAGCATACATACGTAAATGGCTTTTTAAAATATGAATTTGAGGGCTGGGGATATAACTCAGTTGGTAGAGTGCTTGCCTCACAAGCACAGGCCCTAGGTTCAAATCCCCAGCACTGCAAAAAATAAAAAATAAAAATAATTTAAAAAATAAAATAAAATACGAATTTGGTACAACATTGACATGCTTCCAAAAGCAGATACGGAGAAGTCTATCTTTTATTGCAGTCCCTCTTTCTTTTCCACACCCTTCCCTACAGGGAAACATTACAAAAGTTAATGTATTCTTCCATAGTCTTCATTTTAGTATAAGCAGAGAGCTAAGCATTCTTCAACACTCCTGGCTTCCCTGTTCTTCTTTGCTGTATATTGCATATAGGAGCTATGAGAAAGCAGCACTTACAAAACTTTCAACTGACCAACCCATGGTGCCTTATCAAGAGCTTCTTATTTTTCTGAGAGCTGAAGTTTTAAAAACAGCTTCTTGGAGGACTTACCTCTTGCTACCCTGAGCCCATCCTCACATGTGCATGCATGCACATAGACACACATACATGCATACACACTTATAGAAACTCAAAAACTCTAATAAGTACACTCAGTTGCTAGGAAACAGATTTTGGTTCCAGTGCCTGGAGTGCTGGGAACGTTTGAATATTAATTGATGAGTAAATTTGGGGCATTGAAATCTAATTTTCTGACAACTTACCAACTAGCTGAGTAGCTTTATTATATTTGTGATGAATTCAGCCAAGGGGATATAAATCCCAATGCACCTTTTTGCCAAAACCAGCCAGGGGCTCAGGAACAATGGTCTTCACTTAATCAACAATTATAAAACTGAGCCAAACCAAGAACTGTCTAGAGTGACAAGCAAAAGCATATAGTGTGTATCTTCCAATGAGCAAAGATGTGACTCAGAGTTTTCATTTAGGTTAATTCCATGAGCAGAGGCAAACCCCCCCTCCAAGCTGTTCTGCAACATTCATGGTAAGAAATTCAGAGGCCTGGTGAGCCCAAGTTATACTTTTTATTCCCCCAAAATGAAAGACAATATTCCTGCTCTAGTAGTTTCCTCTGGCTTAATTTACTAAATATGTTCTTGGTTAAGTATGAACAAAATTAAAAAGATGTCACTTGTGGCTTCCCCAAGTGTCAAGTGAATGCCACAACCAAGTACATTCCTCCTCCCAGTCCCCATTTTTGGTCAACATCCCTCAGGTTCCAGGTCACATAAGTCAGGCTTCTAATCCCATGCCCTCAAAAGTGAATACCTTCCCTGCATTTTCTAAAGACTTGGTGGTATTTGAATTTGCATGGCTGCCTTTGCTAGTTTTATAGTTTTCTCTTTCTACACAGAGAATACACATTGTTTGAGAAAGTCACTCAAAGAATTGGTGCTCTTAACCAATTTTACTGAATATTTTTATGTGAGCTAAAAAAGATGATATTACACACCAACCAATAAACACTTTAAAACTGTATGAACCTATTTATGTCATTTTGAGCTTGCACATCCCAAACAGGTTATTTTTCTTACATGCATTTATTCTCTAGAATACTGATTTTTGTTCAAATAGGTTACCTACATGTAGTATGTAAACATCTCTTGAACTGACTTCACACAAATTAGGAAAGTCCTCTAACCCAGGCTTTTATCAGGTATTTAAAAAAAATTTTAAATTTGTTCTAACAGCTTTTTGACTTCCCTACTCTTTCCCTAAAACATCAAGTCATTGTAGCTTGGAATAAATTCCTAGCTCTGTGTTTGGATCACCTAGCTCCTTGTGATTACCAGCAGCTGGACACACGTAAATAAAAGGGTGAAATGAGGAGGTGGCACTGACCAGTAGGTCTCGTCTACAGAGGGGCCTGGGCAATTGGACCTCTGGACTGCAATGATATAGTGAACTCCTGAAGGCTTTTTCTTTTTAATTCTTCTCTTTGCTCATTTGTCTTGCTCTTAGATCTTGAAGTGCCTCGTGGTGCCTCTGGGTACGTGGCCACATAAAAAAGTAACACTTTCTGTTGAATTCTCCATTGTCCAGGACACCAGCTACACTGAGGGTGGACGCTGTTCACGTCCAGGGCACAGTCATTAGGAAAATGATCCTTGTGGGTCCAGCAGCTGCTTGGTGCTCATACAGGATAACCATCCACGGCCACTGAGTGCAGGGATGCAAGGAAGGATGGATGCTCCTGGCCTCGACACCAAGGAAGCAGGGAGAAGGCAGGGCCAGGCAGGCAGGAGAGACAGCATGTGTCGTCTCCATCTACTTTTTATTTCATCAATTACACATTTTTGGAGGCGGCAAGTAGGAAAGCTTGTTGTTCTATTGAGTTATGAGTGGATTAAAGCGGGAACGGTGCCCCTTCCTTCAAAACATGGTGTTCAGCTGAGCAGTGAGCCTCAGAGCCCTCTCATAGCACAGCAGGGCCTCCTTCACTTCCCCTTTCAATTTGTGGCTGAGCCCCAGGAGGCTGACACTCTCCACAACACATATATTCCGGCGAACACGACTATTGGCCAGTTTCTCTAGGGCACTTATAAGTCTTTCCCTGGCAAAGGACATTTCTTCTATCTTTAGACCTTTTAAATAATGGGTGATGGCTTTGTCTTCAGATCTCATGTGAAATTGTTGGAAACGGCCATAGTGGTAATGAATGTCTTGCTGCACGTGGTCAACAATGTTGTCCATGCATAATGCTTTCTGAAAATTCTCCTCTGCCTCTCTGTACTGGCCTATTTCTGCATACATTTCAGCCAGGTAAACATAAGCCATCTCTAATGTTGACCTGAGTCTTAGAGTCTCTTGAAATTCATTTATAGCTTGTTGAACCAATGTGTCCACATTTTCTCTTTCTTTCCTTCGAGGGTTCACATTTGTAGCTTTCTTCACTTGAAGCAGTTTTGCCCTGTAGCATAGCCCTATCTGATAATGCAGATAAGCAGAATTGGGTCTTGCCTCCAAGGCCTTCTGAAGGAGCTGAATAGCTCTATCTACACAGCCATTTTTGCGATAAAATTTGCTTGCATATTGAAAGACATAGGTCTGGGAGGACATGTTGCTCAGAGCTTCCTCAATGTAGTGTTCTCCCTCAGCTTCCTGTCCTATATCTTGGAGCTTCAGGGCAAGGAGAACCTTAATGTATGTATCTTCTGGGTTGAGCCTGACAGCCTTCCTTAGGGGTTCTAGAGAAATGACATCTTCATTAATGTAACTTAGGCGGTGGGCGGTGATGGCGAACCCCATGCTGAATTCAGGGTTTTCAGGCTCCACTGCCAGAGCCTTCTCAAAGCAGGCCTTGGCCCGCTTGTAATACTGTCCTCCACACTTCAGCAAGGCCCATCCTTCCTCACAGTCCATCTCAGGGGACTCCAGCCTGTAGCGGGAGGGACTTGCCAACTTCTTGCAAGTGTTCTCCACCTTGTCCAGGTAAGCCTGGGCTTCTGCCCATCTGCCCATGTGGTGATACACCCAGGCATAGTTGCCCCAGGTCACCAGGCTTCTCATGTCTGCCTGGTCTGTGTGCTCCCTCTGGATCAAGTCTTCAGCTTCTCTCAGGGTCTGCAGGGCTTCCTCATCCTGGCCTTTCAGGTGCTTCACATAAGCCAGGAGGTTGTGTATCCCCACATTGTATTTGGTGTCTAGGAACTCAATCTGTTCCAAGACCCTGCTTTCTAAATCTGGCATTTCATTGTCTTCCAATAGCAGCCCCCATGTGAAGTGACATCTCAACTGTCCCAGCCTGTCCTGTATCCCATGATCATCAGTATTCTCACTGTGAAACAAAAGCAGATTTTATCTGTTAGGTGGGAAACAGCCATAAGAAAAACCACAATGAAACACCTTGTACAAATTTAGTGCAAAAAGTTTCACATGTAATTAGATTTATTGTGCATGAAGAGGGATTATAGTTTGCTTGACTTCATAGGGTTGTTCTGGTACATTGTAAGCAAGCCACCACTCCATTTATTTAGATTCCCCTTTGTGAAATTATGATAACAATAGGATTTTTCACACTGGCCTTTGGGAACATTAACAAGCCTACCTTTGGAAAGCACTTACATCATATCACATGCTATGTAACAATTTCTTCTGTAACTATTAGTAAAAAATAAGAGACACTGAGTGGACATGAGAACTTTAGTGAACATTTTTGACTTCAGGATTATAGGGTGTGTGAATACAACTGATGAAGACCACTGAATTGAGAATACTATTTGACAAAGGCTTTTTGTCCTCTCTGAGGAATGAACACAAGGTCTCATACATTCTAGGCAATTTCTTTACCACTGAGCTACATCCCCAGCTCTTTGTAGTTTAATTTAATAGAAGGTCTTGCTAACATGCACAGGCTGGGTTCCTCTTGGCATAGCCTCCTGGGTAGCTGGGAATTACAGAAGAGCAACCTTGAGCTTGGCTTTTTTTTTTTTTTTTTTTTAAACTATTTACTTGGAAATAAATATAAAATCATGATAGTTGTGAGGAGATCCAATGTATCTTATACCCAATTTCTCCCAGTAATTATAACTTATACAACTCTAGTACAATATCAACACAAGCTACTGATTTGGGTACCACAAGGTGTGTGTACCGTTCTACCATTCTTTCAGAAAGTCAACCTCTGGAAGCACCACACTGATCCAGATGGAGATCTGCTCCATCACCACAACATCACCTCATCTACCCTTACAGGCATATCAGTGGCCTCTTTTGCTGCATTCCTCAGAAATTCATAGCCCGTTATAACTAAAAAGGTGTTCTTTATGTCTGTTATTTTGTTATTTCAAGAATGTCAGGTAAGTGGTGAATGTCATACAAAGGGGTGGTTCCACACATAAAAATCAAAAACATAAACTATCATGAGCAGAGTGACAGAAAAAAGAGTCAGGTTTGCATCAACTGATGCAGAAAACCCATCGACAACATTTACCTCCCTATCAGGATAAGAAGGACTCAACAGATGGAAAACAGAAGGAAACTTCCTTAAGACAATAAATGTTGCATATGAAAAGTCCACAGCTAGTATCATCCTCAATGAAGAAACACTGAAAGCTTTTTCTCTAAGATCTGGAATAAGGTAAGGATTCCAGCTTTCACCTTTTCTAGTCAACATAAATCTGATATGTACAAGAGTCTCAGGAGGACACACGAAAACTGTTACAACTAATAAAAAAATTAAGCACAGTGGTAGGATACAAAATCAGTATGCAAAACTCAGTTGTGTTTCTAAACAAAAGCGATGAACAGATGAAATGAAGAAAACAATCCTATTTGCAATAGTGTGGAGAAGATAAAGTACTTAGGAATAAACTCAATCAAGGAGGCACAGGAGACTACAGTGAACCCTGCAAGCTGTTTTTGAAAGAAGACACACAACAAAGTGAGGCATCCCAAATTCATAGGTCAGAAGCTTAATATTGCTAAGTTGTCAGTACTACCCAAAGTGAGCTACAGATTCAGTGCAAGCCCTACCAACATTCCAATGAAAGTTTCTTTCAGGAGTAGAAAATGTCATCCTAAAATTTATATGGTGTTTCAAAGGGACTGAAGTAGCCAAATAATCTAGAGAACCAAGAACAAAATTGGATATCTCAGACTTTCTGATTTCAAAGGTTACTACAAAGCTACAGTGATCAAAACATTGTGGAATGGCAGAATGACCTTATGAAAGACAGTAGAAACACATAGACCAATGCAAGAAAAGGAAATCTTGGAAATAAACACTCGAGTATAGGAATTCATTAGTCAGCCAAGGTTGCCATAATATAGCATAAGATGGTAGACATCTTCTCACAGTTCTGGAAGCTAGAATTCCCAGGTCAAGTTCATGCTTATGGTTCCTAGCAAGTGCTCTTCTCATAGATGAATGGCCACCTTCTTGGTACATCCTCACTTGACCATCTCTCCACCACTTGGACCCAGAAAACTTGGGTGTCTCTTCCCCTTTTTCTAATGAAATTGGCCCTACAGAAACTTTCTATGTTTTCCCTTAATCTTTACTACCTCTTTCTAGACCCTATTCCAAGGGACTGTCACATGAAGGTTAGTATTTAGAGATTTCAACTTGTGATATGGGGAGGGGACACAATTTAGTTCAGAGCTATGGTGAAGTGATTTTTGACAAGAGTGTCAAGCCCACTCCCTGGGAGAAAAGACAGTCTTTACAACTAATGTGGGAAAATTGGAAAACCAATTGCACAATGAGTTGGGCCCCTACCTTTTGCCATATAACAAAACTACTCAAAACAAATTAAAAAACCTAAATGTGAGACTAAAATTATAAAACTTGCAGAGGAAAATATAAGGGAAAAGCTTCATGACATTGCATTTGACAGTGCTTTCTTGGCTGTGACATCAAAATCACAGGAAACAATAGAAAAAGAGATGAGTTGGACTTGACCAAAATTAAGAATTCTTGTGCATCAAAGGACATTGCCTGACCGATGTGATCCTATAATATGTACAACCGGAAAAATGAGAAATTACACTACATTTATGTATGATTTATCAAAATGCATAAATACATTCTACTCTCATGTACTACTAATTAGAACAAATTTTTAAAAAAAATTTTAAAGGACACCATCAACTGAGTGATAAAACAACTCCTAGAATTATAGAAAATATTTGCAATCACTATCTGAAATGGTCTGTATCTTCAGCATTTGATGCTCAAAACAATTGGAAAGAAACTAACACTTGTACACAGATTTTTTTAAAGTAATATTTTTTTAGTTGTGGATGGACCTTTATTTTATTTATTTATATGCAGTGCTGAGAATCGAACCCACTGCCTCACACATGCTCGGCAAGCATACTACTGAGTCACAACCCCAGGCCCTCTACATGGATGTTTATTGCAGTATTATATATAGCCAAAGATGAGATGAAAACTACACAAATGTTCATGAATTGATGAATGGATAAGCAAAATGTCATATACCCATACAGCTGAATATTATTCAGTCCTGGAAAGAAATGAAGGACTGATTTATGTTACAATAGGGAAGAGCCTTTGAATCGTGATGGTCTCCAAGTACGGGGGTGCACACCTGTAATCGCAGTTAACAAGGAGGCTGAGGTAGGAGGATTACAAGCCTGAGTGAGGCTACCCTGGTAACCCTTATGAAGATAAAATTTGAAAAAGGGCTAGGAATATAGCTCAATGGTACAGCACTTGCTGAGAGAGGCTGTGGGTTCAATGTGCAGTGCTACCCCCTGCAAAAAGCAAAAACTATGTTAGATGAAGGAAGATAGTACAAAAGGACATCGTAGTGTTGTAGTGTTCTTTTTTTTTTTTTTTTTTTTTTTTTTTTTTATTTGGTTTTGAGGTTTTCCTCCTGAGTGGTTGTAAACTCTAGTCCTGCTCTGACATAGCTTCAGGGCGTTTGTCCTGGATGTCTGCAGTGTGCCTTCCATGGGTGTACTTCTTTATTCTGGTATACAGCCCAATGCCGGTGTATCTGACCCATGACTAGGTGTCCCCTCACAGGAAACCTGCTTATACAGGCAGACCCTCCAGTGGCTCCTGTCTGATCTTGTCCACTTTATTCACAACAAAGTAACTACTGTCTAGAAGAGTGAACTGCAGACATGTCCATCAGGTAACACATGGAGGCAGGCATTCCAAGAAATAGGTGAAATGACAAGCAAGTTCCCATTTACAGGTCCCAGAGGAAAAACAGCAAGATACACTGTCGGGTCAACAGGAAGTGGAGAGCTTCAGAGACATATATGCTCAACCACTGGGTGGAGATCAAAAGAGAAAGAGGACTCCCTCTGTAGGACAATCCTCTACTGAGGTCCAGGGCTTCACTTAGGTGGGAAGCCTGCAGAGAGTTCTAATTGGCGGACTTAGAGCAAATTGGTTCTATATCCATGGGGTCGTGCTACCACTGAGAGGTCGTCACTGCAGCATATCTGCCCAGTCTGTGAAGGGCTTGGGGATCAGTAGGGTGAATCTTCTAAGGTGTGCATTATTGATTGGTCCCAAAGGGAGGTCCCAAAGAACTAGTTACCAGGAGGTGTTTGCACAAGGCAGATGTCTGGATCAATCACACCAAGGATCTGGGAGATGGTGAAGAACTGGGAGTGTGTTGAGGAGGATGAGAAAGGCCAACTCATCTTCAAAATGGAGACAGAGGCATTAGAATGGCGATTATCAAGAATACAAGCAACAACAGGTGTTGGCGAGGATGTGGGGAGAAAGGTACACTCATACATTGCTGGTGGGGCTGCAAGTTGGTACAGCCACTCTGGAAAGCAGTGTGGAGATTCCTTAGAAAACTTGGAATGGAGCCACCATTTGACCCAGCTATCCCACTCCTTGGCCTATACCCAAAGGACTTAAAATCAGCATACTACAGAGATACAGCCACATCAATGTTCATAGCTGCTCAATTCACAATAGCCAGACTGTGGAACCAACCTAGATGTCCTTCAATTGATGAATGGATAAAGAAACTGTGGTATATATATACAATGGAATATTATTCAGCCATAAAGAATGATAAAATTATGGCATTTGCAGGCAAATGGATGAAATTGGAGAATATCATGCTAAGTGAGATAAGCCAATCTCAAAAAGCCAAAGGACGAATGATATCACTAATAAGTGGATGATGACACATAATGGGGGGAGGGAAGGGTTAGTGTTAGTGTTAGAATTAGGGTTAGGGAGGGGGGCAAGTATGGAGGAAGGAAGAACTGTATAGAGGGAAAAGAGGGTGGGAGGGGTGGGGGGAAGGGAAAAAATAACAGAATGAATCAAACAACATTACTCTATGTAAATTTATGATTACACAAATGGTATGCCTTTACACCATGTACAAACAGAGAAACAACATGTATCCCATTTGTTTACAATAAAAAAAAAATACATTAAAAAAAATGGAGACAGAGGCAACATAAAACTGAAAGAATTCACTCCAGTCACACATTGTATGTGTCCATTCATGTGACAGATCCAAAGATGCAAATGCAGAGACACAAAGAGCAGATGAATGTTTGCTGGGGTCTGGAGGGAGGGCTGAGTAGGAAGTGACAAAGCAGATGGGATTTCTCCTCACAATGGTTAGATGTCCTTAAACTACGTGGTAGTGATGCTTGCACAACATGGTGAATGTGCTAAATACCTCTAAATTTTAAAGTTTGAAAAGTTGAAATGGCAAATTTTGTCCTATGTGCCTGTTTTTTTTTGGTGCTGGGGATTGAACCCACGGCCTTATGCATACGAGGCAAGCACTCTACCAACTGAGCTATATCCCCAGCCCACTATGTGCCATTTTATACACATTTTTTACTGGTACATGTTCAAATTAACATTAAGTTATTAAAACATAAAAACTGATTAGGATGGTATCTGAAATGATGTCAGGAATCCACATTATAACTCTTTTGGAGAAATTGGCTTAACAGATTAATAAACTGTCTTATTCATATCTCAGCTTCACCTCTTATGGACTGGGTGATCTTAGCTTCTCTAAATCTGACATTTCCCTTTGCAAAATTAGCATAAATAATTGCCTCATCTTTTTCTTTTAAAAATTAAATATAATGCTTTACATAATAGTTTTTAAAAACAGGCTGACATTGAATAATTATTTGGAAAAAAGTAGCTACTTTATATCTTTCATTATTATTATTATTTCTTCTTTTAGATATCAGTTAGAAGTCTGCATTTGGAGGAGGGTTGACCTGTGGTTTTGTAGTTTCTGGAAATTCTTCCCCTCCCAAATTTTGCCCAGTGGAACTCCAAGGGGACATTTGCAAGTTAATAGTAATGAAGGAATTTTATCTGATCTCGGGAGTTGCTTGATTCAAGATTCAGTGGGACCACAGAGAAATTCCCATTAGGCCATTCTGGTAAGGAAGATGTGGATGTTCCTAAGCAGAGAACTCCAGCCAACACCCACTGACAGGTGGATGTCAAGGACCTGCAGATGATTGGCAGCCCCAGGAAATGTGATCTGCTCACCTTCAATCTAGTCAGAGTTTCATCAGAGCTGGCCCCTCTGAAGGTGAGTTGAGGAACCTGCAGGGAAAGGCCATGAGACTCTCCCACCCCATCCCCACAGTATCTCCCCAGACATCTGGGAGGCCCCACTGAAACTCACAGTGCTGTGTGGGTCCTGCTTTTCCACCAAAATGAGGAGTGAGGAGAAAGAGATGTCTCTAACCAGACAAGCTGATGTCCTGTCTCCAGATGGGAAACAGTGTGGTAAAAAAGAATCTCTGAACCTGGGATCATTTTCTCCTTCCTGTACAACTCCCTCTTTCCTGCCTTTCCTCAGGCAATTGCATGAAGGAAGCTTCACAAGTCCAACAGAAATGAAAATGCTTGCACTAATGCAACAGCTTAGGTGTGGGTATGCATGCACTTGCATGTACACACACACATGTACATGTCGGCCTGTGAACAGATACCCAAAGAGAAAGTTTAGGATGCCTGAGAATAAACCTGTTGAGATCATATTGATTAAAATTGCTTCTAAACCTTTGGACATGATGGCAAATAAGCAAGGAAATCCTTACCTCATGGTTGCTGTGAAGGAGGCTGCAGTTCTGCAGTGTTTTCAGTTGGGTGGGCTTCTCAGAGATCTGGTTGTCTGTCTGTAGATAGTCTCATAAAGTGTAGCCCCAGGACAGGATTTTATAAGCAACAGATGATGTAATTGGTAGGTGTGTCCTTGCAGTTGGGTTGGAAACTGGAAGTGGAAAGTGAAACTAAACCTGGCCAATTCCTGCTCACAGAAACTGAAAGTTAAGCAGAGATGCAGACCCTTCTTTGTTTCCTTCTGAGAACAGGTTGAGAGAAGGCTGGTGACAACAGTTGTCCTGATGTGTGAATTCCTGTCTCCCAGCCTTAGGATGACATGGGTACTAGGACATGGGAGGTCCTGCCTATAGGTCCCTGAGCCTATAGCCAGCAGCACCCGTGAAAATGGCTGTGTGAACTTGGAGAAGTCATGCCTCCCCCTCTGCTCCTGTTTGTCCATCTGGAACCAGGGAGTGTTCAGATATGACATAAAATGTGCACATCTCTCAATGGGAATCTTAACCCAGATTTGCTGCCTTTCCCTGAGAGGTGTGTGTGACTAAGTATTCCATCCTTTGCTTACCTTCTGGAGAGTGCTCAGTGTCATAAAGCATCTATGTAGCCTTTGCTTATTCATAGGAATGGAGAAGCCTTATGTGCCAACATCCTGAGCTTTCAAACAGAGCATGTTAGGCTGAATGCCAATGTGTTTCTAAGTTACAAGCTCTCTATTCTAGCCACTTAAGGTGACCTCAATCCCCAGAAATGGTTCTCATGGCCATGCATGTGAGAACACTCTCCATAGCCATGTGAAGTCCTCTTGGTGGCATGAGAACTGTCCTTGCTGTGCCTTTACCTGCCCAGGCAATCTTCTGAGTTTCTAGGCAGAGACCAAGAAGAACAACCGTGTGCTGAGTGTGGGATTGTTGGTAGAGGTTTGGTTCTTATTATTGCTGTCTGCTGAGCTCTGCTTCTCCCAAATTCTCTGGAACTTTTTGCACTCTCCTGGCAGGTGTGATGATACCATGACTCTCCAGTAGCTTCCAGAAAGCAAACTGACCCAGCTTCAGTTAATTTAATCATGGCAATGCCCTTATTGGGAGGAGATGTCAGACTTGCTTCCCTAGAAAGCCGAATCTGAGTGTGTTGTATAATTGTCATGTATAATTTAGGTACCACTGTCAACCATGTTTTCCCTGCGGCCTGAACATAAAATCAGTGCAATATTTTTCTCAAACAGAGAAGACCATCAAGCAATTGAGCCGGGATAAAGGGAATATGAGATAAAAGTTGAAAATTTCTGAAGGTGGTTTTTGCTTTTTGTTTTTTCCTCATAGTTGTGTGGTCAAGAATCATGGTGCAAGGAACAAGTGCAGCATTTTATTTGTTTTTCAGGTGAGTGCTGATTGTCAAAAGCATGTTACCGGTGATGGTATAGCTGGACCATGGGTCCTTCTTGTGCTGCAGAAACATAGTGACTAGCCAACATTTGGAAATACATCTGCCTCACACCCTACCAAGGAGCAACAGCCCTTTGTGGACTTTCGTGGGAGTTGGTGTCTGGAATTTGAACTGCACATAAAAAAAAGAGAATTGAGGGAGGCAGTTCTGCTTTCCCTCAGCCTTCTTGGTGCAGAGGTGTCTGGTATAGCATATAATGAAGGCCTCCTAAGGAAGTAAAAAGCATTCAGGTTGTTATATGTGTGTCAGGTTGACAGAAATAAATGATAGACTTGTTTAGGAATAAAGGTGTTGGGACTGAGAAAGTGTGTTATGGCTTAGATATGAGGTGTCCCCCAAATGCTCATATGAGAGGTAATGCAAGAAAGTTTAGATGTGAAGTGATTGGGTTAGGAGAGCCTTAGCCTAATCAGTGCATGAATCCACTTGAATAGATTAACTGGGGGAATAACTGTAGGCAGGTAGGGTGAGGCTGGAGGAGGTAGGTGGGTGGGGGTGTGCTTTTGGGGTATATATTGTCTGTGGTGAGCTAAGCCTAGTATGTCTCTGCATCCTGATTGTCACATCCTTTGTTGCTTTCCTCCTCATGCCCTTCTGCCTTAATGTTCTGCCTCACCTCTGGCACAGAGCAATGGAGTTGGCCATCTATGGATTGAGACCTCTGAAACTGTGAGCCCCAGCTCCCCAAAACTTTTCCTCCTTTAAATTGTTCTTGTCAGGTCTTTTGGTCATAGTAGCAAAAATGCCAACTAAAACAAAACTGACAAACTGAAGATTGCCCTTTGACTTGGTGAGATGCTTACATGGGGCCTCAGAATCCTAGTACCTCACACCTTGTTTCTCACCTCAAAAATGCAGGAAAGAAGATTTTCTGCAATCTACTTTAAGACCAGAACCAAAAAGTGACTACATTTGCTTTCCATAGCATTCTGAAATCTCACTTTTTGTGGTAGAAGAGATGATAAGGAATATACACACTCAGATGGACTTCCCCACGAGATAATATCTGTTCCTGAGACTCATTCAAATTCCAAAGAAAATGTTTCACAAGTGAATTTCTGTTTCTGCATGCATTTATTCTCTTTAATCATTGCTTACCATGTTTCTAAGTTTGCCTACAGTCCTCTCCCCACTTCTCTTCTTCCCTCTTAGTGGGTTACTTAAGCCTCAATATCTTTGAGACTCCTTTTTTTGGCATGGCCTCATATTTGAGCACATTAATAGTTGTGTATCCCCCTTCCCACCTTGTAATCTCTCTTTGTTAAATCAACTTTTCATCACTTTTTCAAAATACCTGACAAGAACAATGTAAAGAGGATTGGCTCATGATTTTAGAGGTTTCAGCTCATGGTCAGGTGGCTCCATTGATTTGGGCCTGACGTGAAGCAAAACCTCATGGCAGAAGGGGTTTGGTGGAGGAAAACTGCTTATCTCATGGCAACAGGGAAGCAGAGAGAGGGGAAGGGTGCAGGGACATGATACAGCTCCCTAGGACACATCCCCAAGGATCCACTCCTTCCAAATCGGTTCTATCACCTATAAGATCTACCAAATCCCAATAGTCATACAGCTGTGAATTCCTCAATAAAGTAATCCACTGATGAGGTCAGAGCCCTCATGATCAGTCACCCCCACAAATTTGCACTTCTCTACATTGCTGCATTGGGAACCGAAGCTTCATCACATTCATCTTTAAGGAATCCTTCATTTCCAAATCATAACATTTCACCCTAGTTCATGTCCATTTCATAATGGAAAGTACATTTGATCCATCTCCAAGTGACTCCATAGATTTAATGGTTTCTGCATTTTGGCAACTCCAAGTCCAAAGTCTCCTCTCAGACTCAAGGCAACTCTTGGCTGTGAGTCTCTATAAACATAATAGAGCTTGTTTCACATTCGCAACATACGATGGTAAGACATGCACCAAGTAAACGTTTCCATTCCGAAAGGGAGGAATGTTGACATTCCTAGTGCATAGTACTAAGCACATAGTACTGAGTGCATAGTCCTTCAGTGGCAGTGATCTCTTCAGTATTGACATCCTTGGCCCCAATTGTACGTATGCTTTCCTGGTCAAACTAAAAGTTGTTCAAACCTTTCTGTTTAACTTCTGCTCTCTTTTCTCACTATAAATGTGATTCAAAGCCGTCAGCAATACACATGCCCCTACCTGAATGCTGTGTTGCCTGGAAATAATCTCCATCAAATTAATTAGTTCATCAGCTTTAAACTCAGACTCTCACAAAATCTCATTGCTTGGACAAAATGTAGACAAGTTCTTTGCCATAAAGTAACATATGTGGCCTCTAGTTCATTTACCAGTAGTGCCCTCATTTCTATATGGGAACTCACCAGCACTGTCTTTACTGTCTGTATCCTTATCAGCATTCTGGGCTTCTGAGTTCATACCAGAATTGTCTATTAAACTCTGCTTATAACTTTCTAGGCGGTTTCTAGCCTGTATCACCAATCTTTCAAGCTCCTCTTGCAAACCAGTTCCAATGGCTCTGAACTACATGGTCAAGTATAGTCACAACAATGACCTCTCTATTTGGCACCAATTTTAGATTTTAGTCAGCTTTTTGTCAGCATGATGAAATGCCTGGGAAAATGAACTTAGAGAATAAAACTTGTATTCTGTCTTACAGCTTAAGAAGTTTTTGTGTGTGGTTGACTGACTGTTTCTTCTGGGCCTGTGGTAAGGTGGAGAAGAGTTCACCACATCGTAGATGGGAAGCTCAGGATGGGGCATGAGGAGGAGAGAGAGAGAAAGAGAGACAGACAGAGAGAGGTGCCAAGATAGAGTCCCCAAGGGTATGCATCCAAAGACCCCTCCCTCCTACTAGGTCCTGCCTCCTACAGTTTCCACCACCTCCCAATATTTCATCCAAATTTCATCTGTGAATTAATCCATTTATGAAGTCAGAGTCCTCATGATCCAATTAATTCCTGAAAGATCCACCTTTGAACATGGCTGCATTGGGGATCAAGTCTTCAAAACATGATATTCAGGGGGACTTTTCAGATGGAAGCCATAACAGTCTTTATTGCTAGTTTATTTCAGAGACTCAAGTTATTAAGCATTCCCAGAGAAAAAGATTAAAAGCTCCCCACAAGCAAAAAAGGCCAAATCTCTCTCTCAAATCTCTCTCTCTCTCTCTCTCTCTCTCTCTCTCTCTCTCTCTCTATCTCTCTCTCTCATACACACACACACACACACACACACACACAAACACACACACGAAAGTAACAAAGATTTCTGAGCTAGAAAACTCTCAACCCTGTATTCCTCCAGCATGGACCCCTTCATATGATTCAAATTCCCACTCAACCTCAACCTAGTTCATGGAGTTTGAGTTTAAATACTTATCAACTTGCAAACTACCTGGCACATAGAAGCATGCCAAGCAAAGCTAACTGTTGTTATTCTTTTCAGTCATCAAACTAAAAATAATGCTTCCTCTAAAAAAGTTACTTCCTATGTCTTTTCAAACAAGAAGCAGGAAAAGAGCAGCTGCAAGAAGTTTTCCTCTTAGAAACCTTCCCTGAACACACTGCCTGATGGGAACAGTTCCTTCTGAACCCCTCCAGCCCAGTTCATCTCCCACTCCAGTCCTCACCAATCCATAAACTGCCACTGAGGCCTCCTTGAGGTCATCAGAAGGCTAGACATAAGTAAAAGTTGCTGAATTAATGAGACAGGCTTAATCCTGTATTCAGCAAATATTCAGGCTGTAAGGAAGTGCCAAACATAAGTAAATTAGAAAACCTCTCTTATTTGAGAGTAAAGTGTATTTAGAATTCTTATGGATAGAGAATAAATGGGCTGTCCATTTCCCAAAGCACTAGATAGCATGTAGAGAAGGGAGGACATATTTCCCTAGTCCTTGCTCTGAATCTGTCATTGGTTCTGGTCCTGCGAAGATCTGTCTCAGGCTGGTTTGTTATTGACCATCTTGCTTAGTGTCTCTTTGAAATAAACAGACCCTTGAACAACATGGGACAGAGAAATATTAAGAGGAGAGGAAACAGCAAAGTGTGTATATGTTTGTATATTTGCATGTGTGCATGTGCACAGATAATACAGAAAATAGGAACTGGAGAAAATGAAACTTAAAGAAATGAAACGTCAGTACTAGGTTCTGAGTGCTTTCCTGGAAGACCAAGACCATTTCTGCAAGACACTGATAAGTTGTAAGAAGCCACTTCACCTTTGTGAATCTGTTTCCTAGGCTGATAAGAAAGTGATCTGGAATAGCTAAGCAGATCTAAACCCTCACTACACATTAGAGTCATGTGCAGTAAAGTCTTAAAATAATTCCTACTAGGCCCTGTTCAAGACCAATCGAACTCCTGTCTGGATGTGCAGTGGGATCCCACACTCAGGTGATTGATTTGGCTGTGCACTGGGCTCAGATCAGGGCTTCAGGGATCCCTGATGTCTATTGTATGTCTGAAATGGTCTTGTTCAGTGGTGTGGGATCCAATCCCTGGCCCCACTTCCCTTTTTTGAGGTCAATATCCAGTGTCTTCCATACTCTGTGTTGCTGCTCTGCTAACACAGTGAACAAGGAACTCATTCTCTTCTTGATCCATAGGATGGCAATTCTGAATGATATAGTATTATTATGTAATTGTAATTTTTATCATAACACTAATAATTATTATTATATGGAGAGATACTATTTTTGCTAAAATGTCTCAAATATCCAATTGCAGACAATTGGGGAATGTGAACTACACAGAATTCCCCTACCATTTCTAAGGCCATGACTTGTGGTCTAAAGTCTCTTATGAGTGTGCTAAAGACCGTGTAGAATAGGGAACGGTGCTGTGACCGCCTGTTGAATGCTGGTGTCTCCTGGGTGTGAGGGTACATGCTTGTAATTCCAGTTCTTTAAGAGGCTACAGCAGGAGCATCGCAAGTTTGAGGCCAGCCTAGTGGAACAACAACAACAAAAATGTTTCTAAAGGGCTGGGAATATCACTCAGTGGTAGAGTGCTTGCTTGCCTAGCATGTGCAACCCCCAGCACCACACACACACACACACTCACAATAGCGAATTTCTTGTTAGAATCAGATTCAATCTCTGGATCATGTTGCTTTCTTTTTTTTTTTTTTTTTTTTCATGTTGCTTTCTATAGTGGACTTTTCTGTATTCTTAGGCATCTGTCAAATTAACATATACTGCAGAAGTTGCTGTACTTGTTTGGATTAATGGTAGTTAAATAAAAGCATTGCAGTATCCTTGGAGAATGTACAGGATGTTTCCATGCTAGGATTACAAAGGGTAAAGGCTTCACCGAAGCCACCAGTCCATTTATGCTTTCTTGCATCTTTGACTTTTCTTACAGTTTTCAGTTCATCGTGTACGTCAGGTTTCAAGCCATTTCTCCTCAAGATTTAAAATTTGGTATTGGACATTTGGAACATTTTTGTCAACTCCACATCTTATCCTCACCTAAATTTATTCGATCAGAAGGATATTCTTAGATTTAGCCTGCTTTTCAAAATATGTAACTCAGTGTTTTGACTACTGTATGAAAATATGCTCACAGTTTTTGAGATTATTCCTAAATTGCTTCTGACCACATTCATGAAGAAAGGACTCTGACAGCAGAAATCATTTTTATAAAATGTCTGATGATTTTTCACACATATTTGTGTATCTTCAAGGGACCACTCTGCCCACCTTGAACCACAATTGGCTTACTGCAAAGTACTCAAGTACTGACAAAATTTTATGTCAATGTTTTACATTTCAGGTTCTTTTTGAAACAATAACTCACAGGAAGTGCCAGGAAGTTTCCTTTGTTCCTTCGTCCAATTTCTCACAATGGCAATATTTTACATAACTGAAGTACAGTATTAAAACCAGGAAAATGAACTTGACACTATGTGTGCATTTTAAAATGGAATGTAATAAGCTCATCTTATAAATTCAAGTACTCAGGATCTCTATTTAACTGAGTCCATCTTATGTCTCTATGTTTTTGCTCTCAATAGATATCTCCTTTTCTGAGACCAATTTCATTCTTCATGTCATCTCTTCTAAAATGCAGAGAATTGCAAAAGCAAAAAAAAAAAAAATCTTGCTGTATGTGGTCAACAATGTTGTCCATGTGTAATGCTTTCTGAAAATTCTCCTCTGCCTCTCTGTACTGACCTATTTCTGCATACATTTCAACCAGGTGAACATAAGCCATCTCTAATGTTGGCCTTAGTCTTAGAGTCTCTTGAAACAAACAAAAACCTTCCAGAATGATTGTGAACAGAGAAGAGAAGAGGAGCAATTTCTCTCTCTTTCTTTCTCTCCCTCTTCTCTCCCCTACTCCACCTCTCTTAAATAAAGTATATCTTGTTAAAGTGATGGAGTAAAGCATTGGTGTATTAAAACTCCCTGGGAACCCTGCCTCTTTGTATGGGTTTATCCTCCATCTCATGCATATTTTGACTCATTTATCTCATTCTACTTTGCTTTTTGGATATTAGTATTTGCACTTTTATCCAAATGTTTTATCATGCACATTGTCAAGTAGAGAAAATAGAATTTTAAAAGGTGCTCTCACATACCTACTTATATGTAATGTGAGTGTATATGTGTATGTGCCACTGGTCAATTTCATGCCTCAGGGATCCAATTCCATGACTTGTAAAACTGAGCACCTCCTGTCTTTTCTAAAGACTTTGATAGTGTTTGTATTTGCATGACTCTCTTTGCCTCAGGTCTTGTAGTGGTGCATCAGTTGATTCTACAGTTTCTGCTTTCACACAAACAGGGAGTATACATATTTTTTGAAGTTACCAACCAAACACACTCAAAGAATTTGTGATCTTATAACATTTTGCTGAATATATATAGTTGATGGGAAAAGATTTCAGGATTTCATGTGGTCTTGTTCAAGTGTCTGTAGATGATCTTCAACATTACTGTGCCCAAACTCCACCCTTGGAGAAAGATAATGCTGCCATCTTTTCAATGTGTGTTCTGCATAATTTGCAGCCCTGTTACAGTTACAGTTTCCTGTTTCTCCACAAAAATTTTAATAAAAACTTTTCATTATTTATTAGTGCATAATAATTATACAAAGTAACCAGTTCCTTTATGACATTTTCATATATATATATATATATATATGACAAACTGTATCCACTGAATCTATTACCTTGCCTTACCCCTTCTCTCCCTTCCCTTACATACTTTCCTTTCATACATATCTTTTTGTTATGTGGCCTACAAAATACAGTCAAAGAGTGGGTGTTTGGCAAATTTTAATGAATATTTTAGGTCAAGTGAAAAAAAGGAAATCATATCACATACCATCCAATAAATACCTAAAAACTATATGAGGCTATTTATGTTATTTTCAGCTTGCACATTCCAGACAGTTTTTTTTTTTCTTTCCCTAAAACATCAGAAGTCTTGGTAATGGTGAATAAACTTCCAGCTATGTGTGTGGGTCAGTTTTTTCATTGCTGTGACCAAAAGACCCGAAAAGAACAATTTTAGAGGAAAAAAAGTAGTTGTCTTGCTCTTAGATCTTAAAAGTGCCTCAAGTTATCTGGTCACATACAAAGTAACCCTTTCTGTTGAATTCTCCATGTCCAGGACACCAGCTACACTGAGGCTGTTCACATCCAGAGTACAGTCATTAGGAAATGATCCTTGTGGGTCCAGCAGCTGCTTGGTGCTCATACAGGATAACCATCCACGGCCACCGAGTGCAGGGATGCAAGGAAGGATGGATGCTCCTGGCCTCGACACCAAGGAAGCAGGGAGAAGGCAGGGCCAGGCAGGCAGGAGAGACAGCATGTGTCGTCTCCATCTACTTTTTATTTCATCAATTACACATTTTTGGAGGCGGCAAGTAGGAAAGCTTGTTGTTCTATTGAGTTATGAGTGGATTAAAGCGGGAACGGTGCCCCTTCCTTCAAAACATGGCGTTCAGCTGAGCAGTGAGCCTCAGAGCCCTCTCATAGCACAGCAGGGCCTCCTTCACTTCCCCTTTCAATTTGTGGCTGAGCCCCAGGAGGCTGACACTCTCCACAACACATATATTCCGGCGAACACGACTATTGGCCAGTTTCTCTAGGGCACTTATAAGTCTTTCCCTGGCAAAGGACATTTCTTCTATCTTTAGACCTTTTAAATAATGGGTGATGGCTTTGTCTTCAGATCTCATGTGAAATTGTTGGAAACGGCCATAGTGGTAATGAATGTCTTGCTGCACGTGGTCAACAATGTTGTCCATGCATAATGCTTTCTGAAAATTCTCCTCTGCCTCTCTGTACTGGCCTATTTCTGCATACATTTCAGCCAGGTAAACATAAGCCATCTCTAATGTTGACCTGAGTCTTAGAGTCTCTTGAAATTCATTTATAGCTTGTTGAACCAATGTGTCCACATTTTCTCTTTCTTTCCTTCTAGGGTTCATATTTGTAGCTTTCTTCACTTGAAACAGTTTTGCCCTGTAGCATAGCCCTATCTGGTAATGCAGATAGGCACAATTGGGTCTTGCCTCCAAGGCCTTCTGAAGGAGCTGAATAGCTCTATCCACACAGCCTTTTTTGCGGTAAAATTTGCTTGCATATTGAAAGACATAGGTCTGGGAGGACATGTTGCTCAGAGTTTTCCTCAATGTAGTGTTCTCCCTCAGCTTCCTGTCCTATATCTTGGAGCTTCAGGGCAAGGAGAACCTTAATGTATGTATCTTCTGGGTTGAGCCTGACAGCCTTCTTTAGGGGGTCTAGAGAAATTACATTTCTATTATAGTGATTCAAACGAAAGGCGGTGATGGCAAACCCCATGCTGAATTCAGGGTTTTCAGGCTCCACTGCCAGAGCCTTCTCAAAGCAGGCCTTGGCCCGCTTGTAATACTGTCCTCCACACTTCAGCAAGGCCCATCCTTCCTCACAGTCCATCTCAGGAGACTCCAGCCTGTAGCGGGAGGGACTTGCCAACTTCTTGCAAGTGTTCTCCACCTTGTCCAGGTAAGCCTGGGCTTCTGCCCATCTGCCCATGTGGTGATACACCCAGGCATAGTTGCCCCAGGTCACCAGGCTTCTCATGTCTGCCTGGTCTGCGTACTCCCTCTGGATCAAGTCTTCAGCTTCTCTCAGGATCTGCAAGGCCTGCTCATCCTGGCCTTTCAGGTGCTTCACATAGGCCAGGAGGTTGTGAATCCCCCCATGGTTTTTGGTGTCTAGAAACTCAATCTGTTCCAGATCTTGCTTTCTAAATCCAGCATTTCCTTGTCTTCAAATACCAGTCCCATGTGGAAGTGACATCTTCAAGTGAGCCAGGCTACCTTCTGTCAGAGTTCCATCTGATTTCTCACTGTAAAAATAGAGCACAGTATTTCTACATTTTATGCATTTAGTGTACTGGAAAAGAAGCCAATATTTTAAATCATCAAATATTCTTTCTCCCAGTATCACTGTCTCCATTATTTGTTTTCTTTCTCAGTTCTTTAGTCTGTCTTATAATAGAGAGTTGGTGGTATAAAATTTATGAGGAAATGCTAATCTCTGGTGCACTACAGGTTATATGAAATCTAAAAGTCAACTCAAAATAATCAATTCTGCTAAGGTCAATATAATTTCTGCACCATGCTCTGCACCCCCAAAATCCTTGTCCCCTTTTGCTTCCTCCCAACATTGTGGTCTACCAGTAATTCTCTCAGAAGAGATGTAGAGGGAGGATTCACAGAAGGGTGGATTCCTTATCATTTTTTCTGCATTTCCAACATTTTTGCATGTTTTTTGTTTCCCTCCTTCCAGGAAGTTTTCTGAGTTAAATATGAAAGCCATAAATAGTTTAAAACAATGAGTTTCCCTAATGCTTAAGCAGGATTGCAGAATGTGGTAAGGCATTCTACTTCCTGTTCCTATATAAACTTACTCAACCCATTCCAAACAGAGAAATTGAGCAATGGCCGGAACCACCTGACAGTAGCAGGTGACTTATTGGGTGGGGTTGGAGTAGGGGGATGAGGTAAACATGCTAGAGGTCAGAAGTCAGATGTAAGTTCTTACTTTTGGAACTCAGGATCCCTGAGGTCAGGTAACTACAGCCTAGGGGAGGATAGGTACTCAAATTCTTAACAATTATAGCAGTGATTCCTCAGTGCCATGGGGAAGAGATAATCATCAGGGGTGTGACTGAAAGTTTTCTTTCTAATATTTCTCATCCTATGATATGGAGCTGAAATTCTATTTCCTCTATCAAAGTATGAGGAAAGAGAAAGAATCTGATGGTTTTTATTTTCCCTTGAAAAGTGGTCCTCCATATCTTATGTAGATATCATCTCACATTCTAGACTTTACATGTTTTTCTACCCATTAGGGCCCAAGGAAAGATCCCAGAGGTCACCCCTGTGAAATTTTCTTTAACACTAAGTATGGCAATATGTAGCAAAACTCATTTTTATATAAGTCCTATCATCATGATTCATGATATCTAACCCTATTTTAATTACAAAAACAAACAAACAAACAAACAATGAAACATTCCTTTTTGAAAATGAAGAGAAAGAAAATTCACAAAAAGATGATTAATATTCCGCAAAGTGAGCAAAGGATACTCAGGCTTACTGTAGCCTCTGTGAGAAAGCTAGAAGCTCAATATAGTCCTCTTGTTTCCCTCAGTGTTTCTACCTCAAAAACTCACCTCAGTAGTTTGATTTCTCTTGAGTTAATCCTGCCCACACTCCCAAGTCATCCTCCTCGGGCCTGAGTCTGCAGAGGATGGTGACATACCCAACTCTCAGACTGTTCTTGCTGTGTGGTGGGTGGACTACTGCAATGAGGAACTCTTAAACCTTTTCTACAACCTAAGGCCCAGAAACAAGACTCAATGAAACATGTGTGTGTGCGTGTGTGTGTTTGGAGTGTGTTGGAGGGGTGAGAGCAGAAATGAGTAAAAATAATTATTGTACCTAAGAATGCAATGGAAAAGAGCCACCACCCCTAAGGAAATGGATATCAGGAAAAGCTTTTGACTCAAATGCTCTACTTCTGCTCAGTGCAGTCCATGAGGACAGACCCTGCCCAGGGAATATCATCCACAGAGGCAGTCATAGCCAAGACCTGCTAGTATATTAAGGAGCAGACCCTTCAAGCTTTCTAAATATGTACCACAGTCTTAGGCATCTCAGCTGCTGGCCCAGCCAGCACATTTGTGAGAAGTAGGAAAAGACCATCTTCTAATGACCCAATCAGGGGCCAGGTTGCCTTGCATTGATAGGTGGATAATATGCCAGATTTCTAGCCTCATGGAGATTGCAGAACATGGAGAAGCCACCTCAAACAAACTTATGGATTTGCTTAGCCAACCTTCTAGAGGAGAATTATTGTCCTTTCCTTAAGTAGTTTATCAACACATGTCATCTTTTACCCTGCTCTTGGCTTGGGCTCTGAGAAGACTGTGGAGTAGAAGTCATCATAGAGGTGTTCATACTCTCCTAAACAGGAACACCAAGATCTAAAGGCCTCCTGTTACTTAGGGAACATGCAGAGAGTGCTGTTATTACTTCTATGCACATCCTTACAAATTATGATCATGTGCAGTGTGCAGCAATCTAATCTTTCTATGCATGGAGGCAGATGGGACTTGTCAGTACATTATCAGACATTTCCCTGAATCCTTCTCCCTTCGCTATTTCTGTCAGTGAGCCCGGATGGAAGGAGGAACTCCTCTGTCTCTTTGCATCTAAATCACTGAGACCAGGAGTATGTTGCAAGGTTTTATTTAGTCTTGAATAATCCAGAGCTCCTGTAAGCCACTTAGGACAGGGGGTTCTAGAAACCTACACACGGGCTCATCGCAAAACCTCTCAGGTAGCCTAGCTACCAAAGGTTCAGGGAGAAGGCACTTCCTGCCAGTTCTGCAATGCAGACACAGTTTATGTCATTTTGATCAGGAGCCTCACAAATGTAAGGTATAAACAGGTAAAAACATGTGCCAGAAAAGGGATTATTGTGTAGGAGCCCTTTTACTGTTAGCTCTTTTTCTCCCACTAACTACAAAAACAGATAGGATCAGATAGCAGGTCAAAATTCTTTGGAGCAGAAAATATGTTCCATAGTTCACTACTTCTACCCAAACCAAAAGAAAGGAATAGAGATTTTTCTGAAAGAAGCACATCACCATCCTGATATGATTTCTAATTTTCTAATACCTAGTCCAGTGGTTTTTCAAATATTATCTTGCAACAGGTCAGCTGGAAGACTCATAATGACAGATTGCTGGGCCCACCCCAGAGTTTCTGAACCAGCAGGTTGGAGGTGAGGCCCAGGAATTTGCATTTCCTAAAAGTTCTCAAGTGACACTGATGCTGTTTAGAGGATCACACTTGGAAAACAGTCAATATTCGTTAAAAACAAATTTCATGGAAATCACAATTTTCATAGGTTCTCAGTAGTCCCAAACTTTAACTTAAGGATAAATAATAACAAAACATGTACATGGTGAAAATGACTCCAGGGACTTCTTTAACTGGACCTCTTTTTTTTTTTTTTTTTGTTTCTTGAGTTTTGGTCACTGGAAGCAACACTTAGAGCTTAGAGTGCAGAAGGAGGGAAAGGTCCTGGTATTTATTCTCAAGCTCCCCACATTGGGCTGTACCTTGGCTTTCAGAGCTTGAGTTTTCCACCAAAAGGCCTCATGAGGAATCCCTTTTCCACAGTGCTAGCTAAGCTCCTCTCCAGTCTGGTGAGCTGCTCCTCCTCTTTGCCCTGGTAGGCCAAGGGCTATCATGTTACCACTATCCTTAGCACCCCCCACCCATCTGTCCAGCATCAACATCTGTTAATTTCCTTGAACTCTGCCTACAACCATCTAAATGGTCCCTGCTTCTCAGTTACTTGACCAGAACAGGTGGAGGGGAGGTGCCTATCAGTGTTAGAACCATGAGCAAGACAGCCCTCTCGGGATGAGGACCGCCTAAGAATTGGTCCGTAAGGAAAGTTTTAGAATTTCAAAGTACATCGAAATAAGGCAAGCAAAGCAGAGAAAGCCTTTACTCATGGTGCTGGGAGACAGTTGGTGCTCTGCAATGCTTTGGTTCAGGTTCAGGAAACTCCAAACTTTGTCCATGGTGTTCTAGGGCTTCTCAGAAAAGCACAGTGCTTATATGGGGAGGGAACCCCAGGCAATTTTCCACACCCTCAATAAAATTGGCAAGTTTCCATCCCGGTGGAAAAAAACAGAAAGAGAGAGAGAGGAGGCTGTCACTGCTCTGATTACCAACATGCGTTTAGTTTTGGCAGCTAAAAGGATGATTATGAGACATGGTTTTGATATGTAAATTCCCTGCTGGGGTTGCAGTAGCCTTGGAGATAGAGGATAACTGCGTCTTATAATGATATCCAGTGTTGGAGCAAGACAGTGGAGGACAGGGATGTCAATTCTAATGGAACATGTCAGACTCTGTTGTTTTTACTGAAACATGTACCAGCCAGGTGGTTCTAGAAACATGCAGTGGAACCTTCTTAAATCAGTGTCAGAGGTTTATGCCTAGAAGAATACTGCAGAGAGCCTTGTTGGTTTGTGAAAGAATGAGTTTGCAACTTGGGTCTTCTTTCAAGGGTTGTTGCCTCCGAGTTTGAGATATTGTCTGTTGGAAAAGTTCCATGTTGTTCACCTCCTCCAGCAGAATTTGTATTTCTGCCAACTCAGAATATACTAATGACCTTATCAGTGGCTCAAACAACTGTGTTTGAAATGGTCAGTAGAGGAACATACTTTGGTAGTCAGAGAACATGATGGAACCACCAGGGACTACAGTACTCTAAAAAGAGTGATTATTAGCATCTAAATCTAAATTCACATATTCACCTGAGTTGTTCACACATTTCTTCTGTTTCCACTAATTTTTTGATCACGTGTTACAAAGCAACAACTACCAGGAGTTAAACAAAACCATTTATGTTTTGTGAAAATCTCCTCTTGAAGCCAGCCTGGTGTAATAGCCTACACAATTAACAGGGGATAGGAATATTTGAAAAAACTGCCTATTCTGAAATCCTCTTTGAACATGTTTATTGAGTCATCCTGTAAGTTATTCTCTTTCTTCATTATGTGGGTATTGCACCAAAATAAGCAGAAGGGCAGACTAAGAGCAGGTTTCTTTTGAGCATTACCAGACAGGATTATTAACTGTTCCTAGCTGCTATTCATAATTACTAAGTGAAACCATAGCAAGGCCATGTTGTTTTTTCATTGTCCTGGGTCCTTAACTAGACTATATTTCCCAGGGCTCCCTTGTGGTAAAATATAGTCATGAGCCTGAGTTTTTAGCTAACTGTGAACAATGGACAAACATTACTGTGCCATCTCCACACTGAATTCTTAATGTATCCACACATGGTCTTCCCGCTCTTCTCTTTTATTAGGGAAACACCAGGGAAAGCAACTATTAAAGATAGCAAAGTCAAAAGATGGAAGGAATTTTTAATTCCCTGAACTATTGGATAGACATTTGCCAAGGAGGAAAATGAGAAGTAAATTTCTACATTGTTGTCCAAGTCATACCTAATGCAGGGTTTTCTGATGACAGCTTGCATTTCCATAATTAATGGAGATAATTAAAAAAATTAAAATTGTATATATTTTCTTGAATCTGTTCAAATTCAGGACTATCTACTTTATTGGACTAGACAGTACTTTAATTTCTATAATTGTAAAAAGGGAGAATTAAGATACTAAGAAAGAGACTCATCAGAAACGTTTTCTATGAGCTTTAAGTCCCTATTGTACTGAAATGTGCATGCGGTTTAGACATTAGATGTCCCTTTTACTGTTTCAGTGTTCTTCCCTGATGGTAGTAGGTTGCCTTATCTACCTTGGCCCTCTGGCTGGCCTTGCTTCACTGTAATGTGTGGTGGATGATAAAGGGTGACTGAAGCTAGAGCTGAGTCATGGCTCCTTGGCAGCTGGCATCCTGTCTCTTCCTAGTAGGGACAGACCTACAGAGGAGGAGGAAAAGATGTAGGAAAAGGAACCACTTTCTCTTAGTTGTCTTCCTCCAGTTCTGAATCAGATGGGGAGCTTCTAACAGGCAAATTGAAGTTTTTAGGATGCAAATATTATTCTGCAAGACACTGACCTTAAACCCACCTCAGAATGAAAGGGATGGAAATAAATAAATCCTGAAGTGAAACATGAGGAGAGCTACTTACACTGAGAGCAGTATGACTTTGGAATTTTTGTGTTTAAAAAATATTGCTTGATAGCAGAGTGTCAGGAAACAGAGTAAGAGTTTGTCACCTGGTCTCTATGCTTTGGCAGCAGTCCTGGTTCTATGGAGCTCTGAATTCCACTGATTTTTAGATTGATGTTCAGAATCTTGCCCAGTGTGTCCTTGGCATAAACAGACCCATGAACCCCGCAGGGACAGGGCAACATGAAGGAGAGGAAACAGCCAACACATTTCATAACTATGTGTGTGTGTTGTGTGTGTGTGTGTGTGTGTGTGTGTGTACAACAGGGAGGGAGTCACAGGAAAGCAAGGAACTGAAATTCTAAACCGTTGGTTCTTGTGTTCCAATGAAAGAAATTTAAAGTCAGAACACTAAAGCCATGCAAGAGAACTTATTAAGTGAAAGTACAGAGAAGTGAGGTGAAAGTAAAGTAAGAGTAAAGTGAGGCTCAAGCAGAGAGCACTCTCAAGAGAGAAAGAGGACCATCTCTAAGCAGAGAACGACAGAGGAGACAATGCTGTACTCTTTGCCAATCAGGTTTTCAACTTCTCCTTCACATCAGGTGGTTGGAGTTTTTGACCCTAGTTGGTCCTCGCCAGAACTGTCATGGTGGGACATCCTACTTAGAGGGGCTTCATCTCCAAGTCCAATCCTATGTTAATTTGGGCACTGGGGTCAGTAACTAGTCAGAAGTTACCTTAGCGCTCCGTCATTACTGAAGGAATCTTACTTCCCAGACAAATGGAGACACCAATAGCTGTAATTCTTAACTTCACATCAAACTCAGACCCCTGTCAAGAATTAGTCCTTTTCTCTTGATGTGTTTTCCCATTAACCTCCTCTGCTTCTATTAATTTTCTACAAATACTCCACTGTTTGCTTTCTCATCTACTTTGGAAGTAGTTTAAAGAAGGACTCTAAAGTAATTTAAAGAACGCTTTGTGACCTTACCATGCGTTTCACTGCTCATTGCTAGCTACCATGCAACACCAGGATTCCTACTTGTAGAAATGAATGTAAACCTGAACTGTGAATCCACTATCAGCAATCCAAGACCATGTCTGTGTTTGACTGACTAGCCAAGTGAACTTGATTTCACATAAATGCTGAGATGCTTCATCAGTACTGATGGCCAAGCCAATCTCCAATCCAGTGAATCAGAATCTATGAAAGTAAGATTCAGGCATTAATCTCATTAGATCTTTTTTAAAAAAAGAACCTCAAAGTGATTTTGGGGCATGGTTCAAAACCATAAAGTAGATATTTGCTACTTAGAATATAGTGTATGGACTAGCAACAACAGAATTAACTAAATTTTAGAAATGCAGAATGTCAGGTCTTCTGACAGATTTGCTGAATTAGAATCTGCCTTTAGACATGTCCAATGATTTGTTGGTACATTTAAGTTTAAAAGACGCTTTTCCTGAGGACTCCAGGGTCTCAAGTTTCATGGAAATTTCAAGATTGCTTCTCTATAACAGGCTTTGTTCAAGCCGAGGACCTTGAAGTGGCAATGGAACAAAGTGGAGGAGATGTCTGGTCTCTCTTTAGATACTCTTAACCCCCAGCTCAGCCATGGTTCTGTATTGGGCTTTGTGGTGCCTCCTGCTGGTGGGGCCTGACCTGTCCCTATTGGAGCTGATCATTGTTCTAGTGCATGGTTCTCCCCTGGGGACAATTTTGCTCCCTTCACTGTGGGCATTTAGCAATACCTACAGACATTTTTTGTTTTCACAATTGAATGTGGGGGTACTATAGTTATCTAGTGGGCAGAGGCCAAAACTGATGCTAAAAATCCTGTAATGTACAGAACAGTTCCTTATAACAAAGAATCGGCTGGCTCACAATGGTTGTTACAGTTTTGACACGAGGTTCCTCCTGAAAGCTCATAATTGGGTTTTGAAAGCTATAACCTAACCAGTGGATTAATCCATTTAATTATTATCACTTTACTGGGTGCTAACTATAGGACAGGTAGGGAATGGCTGGAAGAAATAGGTCACTGTGGGCGTGACTTGGGGTTTACATCTTGTTCTTAGAGTTTTGTCTTCTCTCTCTACTTCTTGGTTGCCTTGAGCTAAGCAGTTTTCTTCCACTGTGCCCTTTTGCCATGATGTTCTGCTTCATCTCTGACCCAAAGCAATGAATTTGACTGACCATGGACTGAGACCTCTAAAACTATGAACCATCAATAAACTTTTCCCTTCTAAAAGTTGTTCTTGGTTACAGTGATGAAAAACTGACTAACACAATGGCAATAGTGCAAAAACTAAGAAACCCTACAAGGGTTCCAAGAAAACTTTTTTGTAATGTTGAAAATATTCTGAATCTGCGCTGCCCAATGTGGTAGCCACTAATCACAGGTCACTACTGAGCACTGGAAATGTAATTAGTGCCTCTGAGGGACTCAGTTATAGATTTAATTTTCATTAATTTAAATATAAATTTAAATTGCCACTTAGTGACTACATATTGGACAGCATAGAAAAAGGCCTGCACTCTGAGATGTTTGGGGCTCTCCCATGCACCTGATGGAAGCAGCAGATGACTTAAGAGATACCAATTTCTTGATCTGCTCCTAATTCTATTTAGTTCATTAAGAAACTTTGGCTGCATGTGAGGAATATAGTATGCACTGCTACTCCGCAGGAGACTAGGAATGCCATTGGGTCTGCATTTTCTTCCATTCGTATATCCTGATGAGAGTATCTCCCCATATAAGACAAACCCAAAAAACCAAAGGCCAAATGTTTTCTCTGATATTCGGATGCTAATTCACAATAGGTGTTGGGGATAGGGAAGAATAGAGTTACTTTAGATTAGGTAGAGGGGAGTGAAGGGAGGAGAAGGGGTATGGGGGAAGGAATGATAGTAGAGTGAAACAGACATTATTATCTCATGTACATGTATGACTGCATGACTGATGCGATCCTGCAATATGTACAATCAGAAAAATAGAGATTATACTCCATTTATGTATGATCTATCAAAATGTATGAATGCATTCTACTGTCATGTGCAACTAATTAGAATAAATAGAAAATTGATATAATATTAAAAACAAAACAAAACAAACAAAAAGACCTCAGAAGATCTGTGCTTGTGTCTAAGATAAACTTCATTTTCAGAGGAGAATTTGCTCAAAGTAACAGATGATGGCAGTCAAGAGCACAGGCACCTGTATTTAGGAAACACTTTGCAAGACTTCACTGGAAAGCATCATCTGTTGTCCACAGAACTTTCTCTGTGGCTCTTAAACTTCCCTTTCTGGGGTGTTTCATGAACCTCTTAAAGTTTCTTGACTATGATAACTTCAACAAAGCAGTTTTTGGAGCTCAGCTCAATGGCCAATGTGAAACCCAACCAGGACTGAGAAGCATTTTAATTAATATGTGCACATTCCTCTATCTTGCTTTGTTTTGTGTCAGTAAGTTGCAAAAAATACTTTTTCCTCAAAAGTATATTGGCCTTCAAAGAGATACCTGCTCTCCCAGGACCTGAGACTTCAGGTAAATTGTCTACTCTACCTGCTCAAGCCCTAGCCTAGTGCAAACTTTAACTGTCTCATGCTAGAGTCGCTAAGAATGGGGGGGGGGAATGAAGGAATCCACAGTAGGCAGGAAGAGATATGTCCCAAAGGATCACTTTAATTACACACATACATAAATTTAACAAAATATAAACACTTCACCTAAAACTGCCTCCCTTGCACCTTGATCGTACTCTCTCTCACTCTTGTGGTTAGAAGACATCCAAAACTGCTCTCCCCAGTTCTGAAATTTCTTGGAGCTGCCAGATTATATTTTCATATTCATCAAATCCTATGTCAACTTCTTTCCATGAGCAGTACTGACTCCATAACCCTCTCCATGAATAACTTCATGCTTTGGTCCATTTTCTGTTGTTACAAGTGAATACCACAGACTGATAATTTATTTAAAATAGTGGTTTATTTAGCTGATGTTTCTGGAGGCTGGGCAGTCCAGGAGCATGACCCTAGTGGGAGGGACTCTGCGGTTTCCCCAGGCAGCACAGAACATCACCTGTGAGGGGGTTCATGAGAAACAGTGAAACTGGCTTTTGTAACAGACTCAACTCTCCTGATAACTAACCCACTCCCTTAAGAACCCATCACTTCATTAATCCATGACTGAATTAACCTATTCATGAGGGCTATGCCAATTACCTTCCAAAGTTCTCATCTCTCAACCCTGCTACTGTGGGGGCAGAGCTTGGAAACACATAGACTTGGGGAATACATCCAAACCATAGCACTCCTTGAATTACTTATATTACAAAAGAAGTATTCTGCTAACTTCAGAGGGGGGAAGAAGAAACCCAGTCTCCTGCCTACAGTGGGGCTCTTGAATGTCTCCCAAGGGCCCTTACAAGTAGTGCCTGGAAAACAGGATGCTGGTCTAAGGAAAGCACTGCCCGCAGGCCAAATGCTCCCTCTGCAAGCTTCTCATTCAGGATTTGCAGAGATGGTCTCCTGGATTGCCTATTGTACTGCCTTCTGTACATCTAATGAAAAGATAAATCTTATTTTAATGGTTCTCATCACAATAAACCCTCAGACCTTTGATGCTTTTGGGTAGAAAAAAAAGTCAAGCACAGTTACCTTTAAAATTCTTTTCTCCAGCACCTACTTTTGGATGATCCTTCTTGGTTTGAAATTCATTCTCCCCATTGCCCTGTTCCAGCCAACTCCTTTCAAACCCCAGGCAGGATTTGTCTGGTTTGAAGTTCTTTAAGAATGATTCAGCACGTGTTCACCAGTTTAGTATTATGACACAGATAAGTTGACTGTTAACAGTTTTGTTTTCTGTTTCAATTTAAGCCTGTTAAATTAGTAAGAAGGCAGGAATCGAAGAGTTTGTGCTCTGGTTTGAACAAGGCTTTCCCCCTCTGAAAACTGCAGTTGATATATAATTCCCAGATAAGGTATTAAGAGAGTCAAACTTAATCAGGTCGTGGTGTGCAGAGGTGGGGCCTTTGGGAGATGATTATGGTTAGATGTGGTCATCAGGAAAAGGCCCCATGACTGAATGCTGATGACTTCATTAGAAGAGGGAGAGAGATCAGAGGATACAGATGTATGCACATGCGCACGCGCACACGTGTGCACACACACACACACACACACACACACACTCACTCACTCCCTGCCTCTCACCATATGATGCCTCCCACTGCTTTTCTTTATAACTTACCCAGCATGAGGTATTCTGTCATTAGCAACAGAAAACACACTAAAACAATTAGAAAACTTGTTTCCAGTGGTCTGCCTGAAAATTTTTAATTCTAGAAAAATACTAGAATTTAAAAATATAGCCAGGCATGGTGGAACGTGTCTGTAATTCCAGCTACTCAGGAGTCTGAGGCAGGAGGATCACAAGTTCAAGGCCAGCCTCGGTAACTTAGCAAGACCCTGTCTCAAAATAAAAAATAAAGAGGTCTAGGGATATGACTCACTGATAGAGTGTCCTGGGTTCATTCACCAGTGCTACAAAAATAAGAAAGAAAGAAAGAAAGAAAGAAAGAAAGAGAGAGAGAGAGAGAGAGAGAGAGAGAGAGAGAGAGAGAGAGAGAGAGAGAGAGAGAGAGAGAGAGAAAAGAAAAATGTGCTAGAAAAAAAAAATCCAGAAGCAAGAGGAGCTTTACTTCATGGTTTCTTTCTTTTTTCTTTTGAAGTACTAGGAACTGAACCCAGGGCCCCCTGCACATGCTAGGTAGGTACTCTACCACTGAGCTTCCATCCTTCCTTCATGGTTTCTCTGAGGGATACTGCTGCTAACAGTGTCCTCTAAGGTGATCCCCGAGGTATGTCACGTGTCTTGCTGAGAGGTTTTATATTTAGGGGGAAATTACCTGGTGATGCTGTTTCCTCATATATGACTGCCATGGAACAATACTAAATATATTCAGTCTTTGTCCCCTATTCCTGGCACAGAGCTTCTAAAACCATTGGAATTTCATGAGCAGTTTGAGTAACAGGACATGTTCTGTTATTTGTCATAAGCCCTTTGTAGAAAAGTGACGAGATAAAGGAAAGGGACTTTGGGCTTTTAGGGCTAACAAAATGTGGGAAGACAAATATTTGTGGAAAAGTGGTAGATGAGGACTGTTTAGTAAGATTTGTTTGTGTAGACTCTTTCTTGGTACTCTCTAGTCTCTTGTGTGAGGTACTGTCCCTTCCTTGTGTAGGAAACAGGAGCAGGAGTCCCCTTCTCAAGGGTAGTTGTTGTTCTGCTTTCAAGCAGATAGGAGGAGGGCAGAGAGCTCATCCTGTCTGCTGTTTCTCAATTTCTCAAAAAGTCATCCTTATTTCAAAGTTGGGTAACTTGGGTGATGTGCTCTGAACACCTTCAGGATACAGAGACTAAATTGTATTCCTGACCTCGGATTCCTGTCTATGTGAGTCAGATTTCCATCACTGTGACCAAAATACCTGGCAAGAATATCTTGGAAGAGAAAAAAGTTTTATTTTGACTAACATTTTCAGAGATTCATTCCATGATTGGCTGACTCCAAGGCAGAAACCTCGTGTGGAAGAAGGATGTGGTGAAGGAAAGCTGTCAGCTCATGGCAGTCAGGAAGGAGAGAAAGATAGAGAGAGGGAGAGGGAGGAGAGAGGCTGGGAGAAGATAAACTGTTCTATGGCAGTCCCCCAGTGACCTACTCCCTGGAACCAGGTCCCACCTCCCATTAGTCAGCTGTCAATGGATTAATCCATTTGACGGATTAATCCACTGAGAGATGAGATCAGAGCCCTCTTGACCTAATCATTATCTAAAAGCCCCGACTCTGACCCTTGCTGCAGTGGAGACCATTCTTTCAACACAGGAGCTTTGCAGGGGACATTCCAGATCCAAACCAAAAGTTACTGGTTGGGAAAGGTCACATCAGAAGGAGAATGACCCTTCTATTCACTCCTGACAGACTGGACTCTCAACCCCTTTCAAGGATATATAGCTGCTACTGATTTGACCGTTTTTGATTTTCCCAGTTATTTGTAATCTATGAAAGAGAAAGGTAGTTTGGTTGTTAAATAAGATGGACCCCAGAAAAGGATTGCTTTTGTAGGGGGACTTATTGTGTAAATCAGCAGGATGAAAAGGGCAGGCAGTTGTATTGAATCAGGCTCAATCGTTTTTCCCAAGCACCAAAATGATGTTCTGCAAAACAAAGAGTTTATTCATGTAGTAGAAAAACACTGAAGTCAACACTTAGGGAATGTGGTTTTCTTCTCTTGGGTGCTTTGGAATTTGTACTTAAAAAGCAAACAAACAATAACAAAACATTGATTAAAAGTCAAAATGAAAAAGCGATAGTGTATTAGAAACACAGACAGCCTTGACTTCATGGCTGCTGATTAGGAATCTAGTGCAGCGCACATCTGACCCACTAGCTGCATGACCTTGAAAAGCTGTTTTACCTCTGCGTCTCCTAGTTTCCTTATCAGTTAAATGAGTGCTTGGGCCCCTCCCAGGTCCATCTAATTGGAATCTCCAGAGGAGAATCTGAGACATTCATATTTTTAAAAGGCTTTTCCGATGATTCTAATGTGCAGTGAGAAAACTATCTTCTACCAATGGTTCTCAAACTTCGCATGCATCCCATCTCCTGTAGGAAATCTCCTTTTTTTTTTTTTTTTTTTTTTTTGGTGCTGGGGATTTGAACCCAGGGCCTTATGCTTGCAAGGCAAACACTCTACCAACTGAGCTATATCCCTAACCCAGAAATCTCCTTTTTAAAAGATGAGTTCTGGGTCCCATTTTCAGGATTTCTGATTCAGGAGGTCTGGGGTTGGGTTCCTGGAACTTGTACCCTGACAGATTCCTCAGTGATGCTGATGCTGCTGGTCCCAGAGACATACTTTGTGAAAGTCACTGGCCTAGATGATCTCTAATGTCCCTTTTAAGTATGAAACCCTAAGAATCTGTGGTCTGGCATCTTGTACCTTGTATATGCCTAATTCTTTGATATCCTCTTTGTGGTAGATGTCCAAGAAATGGACACATTCTTCTCTCTTTCTCAAGCACGTGCACTTTTACCTTGTGACTTTGCCCCTTTTTCCATCAAGAGGTTGAGTCTAGTTTTCATTCTCTGCTATTAACCTGGCCTTGACATGTGCACTGGTTAACAGAATGTGGCAGAAGTGACGTGGGAGTTCTGTGCCCTGGTTACAAGAGGCTTTGTTGATTTGTTTTCTCTTTCTCTGGCTGACCAGACTGCCATATGAAGAATTCTTACCTTGCATTCTTGAGAAAGAGAAGCCACATGGAGAAAAGGATCTGGCCAACAGCCGGCACTGACTATCGGACACATGAGTGGGACTCTATTAGATCATCCAGACCAAGTCAAGTCGCAGGCTGATTGCGATCACATAACTCCAGACAAAACTGGCAGAAGAAACTTCCAACTGGGCCCAGCCCACCTTTTTAACTCAAGAAATCTAAGCAAATAAAATGGTTATTATTGTAAGCCACAAATTCTGGAATGGTTTGTTATACTGTGATAGATAACTGATAGATTCTGCTTTCATTTCCCTATGCCCGAACGTATAGAGAGGACAAAAATAATTTCTCCATGTCTCCTAACATATAGGAACACTAAAAAACAATAATATAGGAAAAGTGCCTTGAGTGCATATACTCAAATGTATAATCTATTACTTTCTAAAATTATGGTTATTTTCAAGTAGTTTCCAGTATTTTTTACTGAGAAAGTTTTAGCAACTAGTAACCACTGTTTTTGAGATCCACAGTGATTTCCACACTCTCTCATATATCTAGGTGGATTTTATTTCTCCACTCTGCTCATCTTATAATATCTTAAGAGTGATGGTCTCTGGTAGTCTTGGATGACATATCACATTACATATAGCATTTTATTAGAATTATGTAAGTGACAACAGGCAGAGGGTACTTGACATGGGAGTGATGGTACCATCAGCTGAATTTATTCATTAAGCTCTTGCTCCCTTACATTAGCCTCTTTTTAAAATTAAAAGTATTTTAGTTGGCAAGTAAGAATTGTATTTATTTATCATGTGCAGCATTATGTTTTGGTGTATGTCTGCACTGTGGAATAACTATATCAAGCTGTAGAATGTGTTACCTTGGATACTTATCATTTTTTGTGTGTGTGGTGAAAACACTTAAAATCTACTCTCTTGGCAGTTTTCAAGTATGCAATATATTGGTATTAACTATAGTCACCATCATGCACTTAATTATCCTCTTAATATTGTATTCCTGGCAGATGTGTATTTTTGGATTTGGTAATGGTCCTAGGTACATATATTTTGTCTATGAATACCAGAGGACTGCTTTGTTTGGGTTCTTGGTATAGGCTCTAATTTATAAATTCAGAGAGACAAATTCATTTATGGTCATAGTCTTTCCATCACTCACAAAACTACACAAAAGTTTCCATGTTAAACCAAGGAGAGAATCATTTCAGAATTTATTTCAGATATCTATGCATATTAATTCCGAGTCTAGGGGAAAAGGAATTTGAAAAAAAGTATTGAAATGCTGATGTTATTTGTATATTTTTACTTTCTTATTTATATCCTGAACTAACAATTATATTTATGAGTTGATCGATCAAAAATGGACTCATCTAGATGTAGTGATGCATCCTGTAATCCCAACTGCTCAGGAGGCTAAGGAAGGAGGAGCTTAAGTTTGAGACCAGCTTCAGCAATTTAGTGAGGCCCTAAGCAACTTAGTGAGAGTCTGTCTCAAAATAGAAAAATAACAAGGATTGACAAGTGCTGGGGATGTGGCTCAGTGATAAGCACGGTTCAATTCCTGTCAAGAAAACAAAAAAACAAAAAACAAAAAGAACTGCAGAGGAAAAATTTAAAAGCCAAGGAAACTATTTCCCCCAGAGGCTTCGTTTGTTTGTTTGTTCTTTGTTTTTTAGGGTTTGTTTTTGGTGGGGGGAGGGTACGAGGGATTGAGCTCAGGGGCACTCAACCACTGAGCCACATCCCCAGCCCTGTTTTGTATTTTATTTAGACACAAGGTCTCACTGAGTTGCTTAGCATCTTGCTTTTGTTGAGGCTGGCTTTGAACTCTTGACTCCTGTCTCAGTCTCCAGAGCCACTGGGACTACAGGTGTGGGCCACTGTGCCCAGCCTCCCATGAGTTTGTCCCAACCTGACTTTACCTGAATAAAATGAAGTTCAGCATGTCATATGCTGACAGTTTTGAAGGTGCCATTGCAGGCCTGGATGGGCCTTTGTTCTTGGGCTAGTCTAGTACTGGGTCACTGTCAGGGTAGCGTTTACCCAGGTATTCCTGAGTGCACAGCAACCTTGGTCAACAACAGCAGCTGGCACTAGGCTCCACTGAGGCTCCTGAACTGTTAATTCCAAAGAGGCTAAGGTTGAGCAGGTTATAGGGGAAGAGGGTGAGTTCTAACGGAGGGGTTAGAATGTTAAGAAAGCAGGGTATGATTTAGCAATTACCCTTTATCCCTAGCAGATGAAACTTTGAAGATTAGTATTACCTTCCTAGTCACACAAATCACACAATAACTATTCTGAGTTGAAATTTTTTGATTTATTGCAGCATTACTATCAAGAACACTCTTTAGCATAGTATCACTACCAAGAATACACAAAAATACATGCCTAAAGCTGAGTAAGATGTAAAGATTATTTTAGGGTTAGTCAAAAACTCATCTTCTGGGTCCAGAAGGCTGAATGGGAAATGGGGTGAAGGAAGAAGACTGCAGATTTTGTTGGTAGGCAGTCACCACGTGTTACCGTTGGCAAGAAGGGCAGAAATGGGAATTACATAGCAAACTGAGTCACAAATTGAAAACGAATCAGTATCACATAGGCCGAAGCTCTGCTTCCATCAGTGATTAGTCAAAAGGCGGTGCTCTGACCAGATAACTGTGGGGCTGGAAAGGACAGCAGAGACAGAACAGGAGAAAACAACTCTTCAAAAATGTACTTGAAAGCGATAAGCAAGATCTGCCAGCTCAGCTGCCCAAGGTGCCTGCCCCGCCCTCTGCCCCGCCCCTGCCCCGCCTGCCCCGCCCCACCCCGCCTTCCCAGGCTTCTGCTCCCTTCCAGACACCTTCCAGATCTTCTGATGCTGCTTCTCTTCCTCTTCCCTGCCTCAGTTCAGGAGTCGGGGTGCTCTCTGGGAGAGGAGCTGCCTGCACCCTGGAACATTTCTTCACTGTCATCTTCAGACTCAGATTCTGACAGGAACACTCGGCCGATGCCTGACGGAGCATCCCTTAGAAGGTGTCCCAGTTCCTTCTCATAACATTTGGCTGCCTGCTGCAGATCTCCTTGCTGCTTGTGATTTAATCCTTGGAGATACCAAGAATTTGGTGCATTTTGTTGAAGCAGACTCTCAGCTGTGTTCTGTGACGGATGTTTCATCTCTTCCTTCTCAGTTGATTTTTTGCTTAGGCAAAAACTCTCTAAACCAGTTCGGACAGCAGAAATGTCTTCAGACTTACCCTGATACTCCTGAAGGCTGCAATAGTGTGATTGAAGATGTTCCCTCTCAGCCTCCGAGATCTCCTTACAGAATACCTTCTGATAACATTCTTCTGCTTCTAGGTACTTGATGAGATCAGAGGGTATACCCAGAGGACCTGGCCCCTTCTCAAGAACTTTATCCATATGGTCTTTAACCAGTTTCCTTAGTTCCTCAATCTTCTGTCTATATTCACTGACTTTGGATTTTTCTATATTCTGCATCTGTGTGGCCATTTCTTTATAGCAGCACATAATATGGTAATAGAGATACCTATTGTTTGGTGTGGATTCCAGTGCCCTTAGAAACAGTTCAATAGCTTTGTCTAGATTACCTTTTTTCTCATAAAAATAGGCTGCCTTGTGAAGGACATCTGTTTGGTAAGGGGCCTTCTCCAAGGCCTCATCAACCAATTTATCCGCTTCATTTTGTTCATTCATCTTCTGCAGTTTCAAGGCCAACAGAACTTTGAGGTACTGATTCTTGGTATTCAGGTCAATGGCCTGCTTCAGAGCATCGACAGAGAAGTTCTTCCCTGGTTTCTTATCCAGATGGTACATTGCAATTGCCAGTCCGGTGGAGGATTCTGGGTGGTTGGGTTTCTCTTCCAGAGCCTTTGAAAACACCACTTTGCTCTGTCATTTTTTCCACATTGTAGTCGTGTCCATCCTTCCTCGCAGTCAAGTTCAGGACACTCAATGCTGTAAGGATTTGAAAACTTTGTGCAGATGTCTTTCACCTTGTTCACATAAGTCTGAGCAATTTCAGGTTGGTCCATGTGATAGTAGATCCAGGCATAGTTTCCCCAGGTGACCAGACTTCTGATCTCTGTTTGGTCATCGTGATTTTCCTGGATTGCCTCTTCAGCTTTCTGAAGGTATTCCAGAGCTGCCTTGTTTTGACCATCCAGGTGTTTAATGTAGGCAAGCAAATTGTACATTGTAGCTTTGAACTCAGCATTTAGAAATTCAATCTGATTACACACTCTGTCTTCTAGATAACCTGAGGCACTTTCTTCCTTGAATAAGTTCCAGGTGAAATGGCACTTCAACTGTGGAAGAATTTTCTTCAAGGAATTCTTGGTGATCTCACTGTGAAGAAAATATACATGATCACTATGATGTGTACCTGCCAAACATTACGATAGTTAATTTTATATGCCAACTTGACTGGGCTACAGGATACTTAGATATCTGGTTTAAAATTTGCAACCTTCCTAGGGATGTTAGATTTGGACCACACTGTGAGCCACAAAGGTCTAGGAAGACTTCACTCTGGGACTGTCATTTCCAATTGCCAGTTTCCTGTCCCTGAAATACTCTTTAAAAAGGCAAACTTTGCTTTAAGTCAATATCCTTCCTACCCTTCTAACTCCCATCCATTTTGGGCTTTCTCTGCTCACATTTGCACACATTTAATGCAAGAAGTGTGGTAGCATTTAAGGAAGAGGAAACCTGGAGGTGTCTGTAGTTGTCCAATGGGTAACTAAAAGCAGGGAAAAAACTTGGCATCTCTGTCTTCATTTTGCTACCTTAAATTCTGAATCCAATACCTGCTTCACTCATAGACACTTACATAATTTAAGGAATATCTGTTTCTGAACTTGGAGGCTCACACCTGTAATCCCAGCAGCTCAGGAGCCTGAGGCAGGAGGATGGTGAGTTCAAAGCCCAGCCTCAGCAATTTAGCAAAGACTAAGCAATTCAGCGAGACCTTGTCTCTAAACAAACATTTAAAAAGGCTGGGGATGTGGCTCAGTGGTTAAGTACCTCTGGGTTCAATCTTGGTATGAAAAAAAATGTGTCTATCGAAAAACTGGTAATACAAGGTTGATGGTTGACTAGTCATAAATTTACCTAATCTCTCTTGTCACCCTTCAAGACTGAAGACACCAAGGTAAGAATAACTAAAATATTTCAAGATTCTAGAAGCAACATGTCTTTCAGGCAAATCACCTCATGATAGGACTGCTTCCCTAAATGGGAGCTATTACAAACCAAGAGTGTTACCCTAGCAGGAAAAGTCATCTCCTGTCCAGGAACCAATAGCCCCCTCAAGCAACGACAACTTCCCCTGAAGAACCAGACCTGAAGTAATGATCAAACAGATCTCAGTTTCACCAAGACCACTTGGCTGTGCATACCTCATAACCTGCTTTTGTTCCTTCCCCTATACAAACCTGAAGCTCTTGTCAATATCCCCAAAGATCAGCTTTGGGATAGGAGTCCCCTCACAACGTCATCACACTGAATAAATTCCTTTCTTACTTCATCAACACTCGTGTCTCTGGAAGTAGCAGGTGGCAGAACCTGGCTATTGGTACTGCCCCAGAGTCAAGTCACTGGCATAGGGCTGTGGAAACATAAATTGTATGTAGTAACAAGAGTTCCTCAGTGGGACTCTAGAGGATACTCATAGCTGGCATGGGCCAGACATTTTCCCATCTGATTTTCCCCTTTGGCAATTTTTTTTTAATTTATTGACAGTACTGGGTCTTGAATCTAGGGAGTACAGCACCAGTGAACTATATCCCCTGTCTTTTTAATTTTATTTTAAAAATTTTTTTAGTTTTTAAAATTTTGAGACAGGGTCTTCCCAAATTTCTGAGGTCTTGAACTTGCGTACCTCTGCCTCAGCCTCCTGAGTACCTAAGGATAGAGGCATGTCCCCACTTTGGCAATTTTTAGCACTGCTGCAGAAGAGCAATCCACCCTACCTCTGCCCCTACAGAGAACCTTGATGTGGACTTCAGATCATCATAGTCCAGAGGGTTACCCTCAAACCTCCTCAAGTCAATGGCTCTAGATCCAACAAAACACAGGACTTTGCAAAGCCTCTTGTGTAGGCTGGTTACCTAGATGCTGGACAGGACCCGGCTTTCTGGTTGACCCTACTCACGCAGACACGTTAACATCACTCTTGGAGTCCAAAATATAGCAAAGGGTAACCTGAGCTACTTGGCAGTGAAATTCTTCCATACATTCCATGGCCAATATGTTGTGAATCCCCCCATGGTTTTTGGTGTCTAGAAACTCAATCTGTTCCAAGACCCTGCTTTCTAAATCTGGCATTTCATTGTCTTCCAATAGCAGCCCCCATGTGAAGTGACATCTCAACTGCCACAGACTGTCCTGCATCTCATCAGTGTTCTCACTGTGGGAAAAAAAAAAAAAAAAAAGCAGATTTTATTTGTTAGGTAAGGCATGGTGATAAGAAAACCCCAATAAAACATTCTGTTCAATTTTAGTCCTACTCTGAAAGTGTCACACTTGCAGAAATTTTATTTAGAGTCCCTGGATTTTTAAAATACGCATGGACAATGAATGTAATTTGCTTGGCTTTCTAGGGTGGTTCCATCCATTTCTAGACAAGTAACCTCTTTGTTCTTCAAAGTCACATTTGCAAAATTGTGATAACATTAGCACTTGCCATATTGGGCTAGGAGAGGATTATTAAGTCTACATATGGAAACTACTTACCGCTTATTTTATGCTATGTAAAAATTTCCTATTTTATTGAAAATAACAAACCAGTTAGAAAGGCAGAACCCAGAAACATTATTGACTTCAGGACTACAGTGTGCATGGTATACAACCAATGAAGATCACTGAAATGAGATAATATTTGACAGTTTTTTCCTTCACTTTTTACTTGGAAACAATTACAGGTTCACAAAAGTTGTGAACATAGTACACAGTATCTCCCAATTATAATAAGTTACACAAATATAGTACAAAACCAACACTATGAAATTGACATGGTACAGCAATGTGTTTAGGTAACTTTGCTCTTTTTTTCATGTGAGTAAACCTATAGAACCACCACCTTGATCAAGATACAGAATCTCTTCATCACCACCACATCACCTCATGATACCCCTCTACAATCACACCTGTAGCCCTCCAGGCACACTCCAAAATTCAGAGCTCCCAGTAATCACAAATTTGTTCTTCACATCTGTAATTATGTCAAATCAACAATATAATGGAAGCTGGGTGTGGTGCTGCACACCTGTAATACCAGCTACTCAGGAGGCTGAGGGAGGAGAATAACAAATTCAAGTCCATCCTACCCTGCAAACTCTAGTCTTTGCTCTGATGAGAATTCAGGGCATTGGTTCAGTGTGTCTTCCAGGGGTACATCTTAATTTGGGTGGACAGTCCAATGCCTAAGCATCTGACCCATGACCAGGTATCCCCTTACAGCAAATCTGTTTACACTGGCAAAACCCATAGTGGATTTTTCTGGCTTTGTCTTATTCATTCACACTCAAGTATACACTCTCTCCGGAAGCTCTGACCTGGAAAGAAGTTAACTGCAGGTTTGTCACTCAGGTGAAACACAAGAGAGCGAATCAAACAACACAAGAAATAGCAGAAGCAGCTTGCCACTTGTAAATCCCAGAGAAAAGAGGACAAGATGCCTTGCAGGGACAATAGGAAGTGGGAGCTTCAGAGACATTGATACTCAACCACTGAGTGGGGACCAAGAGAGAAAGAAGAGCACCATGCTCTATCCCCATATAGGGCCAATCCTTTTTCAGGGTCGAGGACATCACTTAGGTGGAATCCTGCAGGGAGTTCAATGGGACCATAGGGTCGTGCTACCACTGAGAGGTCGTCACTGCAGCATATCTGCCCAGTCTGTGAAGGGCTTGGGCAATCAGTAGGGTGAATCTCCTAAGGTGTGCATTATTAATTGGTCCCAAAGGGAGGTCCCAAAGAACTGGTTACCAGGAGGTGTTTGCACAAGGCAGATGTCTGGATCAATCACACCAAGGATCTGGGAGATGGTGAAGAACTGGGAGTGTGTTGAGGAGGACTTCGCTTGAGAAAGGTTAACTCATCTTCAAAATGAAGGCCGAGGCAACATACAATGGAAAGAATTCACTCCAGTCACATTATGTGCTTCTGTTCATGTGACAGATCCAAAGATGCAGATGTAGAGACATAGAGAGCAGATGAAAGTTTGCTGGGGTCTGGAGGGAGGGCTAAGTAGGAAGTGACAATGAGGATGGGATTTCTCCTCACAGTGGTTGTTCTTTTATTTATTAGTTGTAGATGGACAAAATACCTCATTTTATTTATTTTTATGTGGTGTTGAGCAAAACTCAGTGACTCACAAGTGCTAGGTGAGCACTGAGCTACTACCCAGCCTAAACTCTGTGATGGTGATGCTTGCACGACATAATGAATGTGGTAAATATCACTAAACTTTAGTCTGAAAAGTTAAAAAGGCAAATTTTATCTTACATGTTATATTATTATAATAAAAACTCACATTTCTAACCTCAACAGGAATTTTACAAATTATATGTATAATAATTTACATTTTATATAATATATAATTTTTCCTAGTATATGTTGAAATTAACATTAAATCATCAAAACAAAACAATATTAGGATGCCATGTAAAATGATATAATGCATACCCACTGATTCTAGGGAAACTTCGGTTTAGCAGTTTAATAAGTAGACTTGTTCATATCTAAACCCTACCTCTTATTGTCTGTGAAATGACTATATTTCAAGATCTAAGATTCCTTATTGCAAAGTCATAATATGGGTACCTGCCTCATTGGTTGCTCTGAAGATTAAATATAATAATTTATATTATAGTGTTGGAAGCCAGACTGGTACTTAATAAGCATTCAGAAAGAGAGAGTTATTTTTACAATGCTTGTGCTTAATTGGTTATTTTAGGTAGTGAATCTGTTTTTGCAGGAGAGTTGATCATAGACCTGTGGTTGTGTAGTTTCTGGAAATTCTTCCCCTCCCAAATTTTGCCCAGTGGAACTCCAAGGGGACATTTGCAAGTTAATAGTAATAAAGGAATTTTATCTGATCTCGGGAGTTGCTTGATTCAAGATTCAGTGGGACCACAAAGAAATTCCCATTAGGCCATTCTGGTAAGGAAGATGTGGATGTTCCTAAGCAGAGAACTCCGGCCAACACCCACTGACAGGTGGATGTCAAGGACCTGCAGATGATTGGCAGCCCCAGGAAATGTGATCTGCTCACCTTCAATCTAGTCAGAGTTTCATCAGAGCTGGCCCTCTGAAGGTGAGTTGAGGAACCTGCAGGGAAAGGCCATGAGACTCTCCCACCCCATCCCCACAGTATCTCCCCAGACATCTGGGAGGCCCCACTGAAACTCACAGTGCTGTGTGGGTCCTGCTTTTCCACCAAAATGAGGAGTGAGGAGAAAGAGATGTCTCTAACCAGACAAGCTGATGTCCTGTCTCCAGATGGGAAACAGTGTGGTAAAAAGAATCTCTGAACCTGGGATCATTTTCTCCTTCCTGTACAACTCCTCTTTCCTGCCTTTCCTCAGGCAATTGCATGAAGGAAGCTTCACAAGTCCAACAGAAATGAAAATGCTTGCACTAATGCAACAGCTTAGGTGTGGGTATGCATGCACTTGCATGTACACACACACATGTACATGTCGGCCTGTGAACAGATACCCAAAGAGAAAGTTTAGGATGCCTGAGAATAAACCTGTTGAGATCATATTGATTAAAATTGCTTCTAAACCTTTGGACATGATGGCAAATAAGCAAGGAAATCCTTACCTCATGGTTGCTGTGAAGGAGGCTGCAGTTCTGCAGTGTTTTCAGTTGGGTGGCTTCTCAGAGATCTGGTTGTCTGTCTGTAGATAGTCTCATAAAGTGTAGCCCCAGGACAGGATTTTATAAGCAACAGATGATGTAATTGGAAGGTGTGTCCTTGCAGTTGGGTTGGAAACTGGAAGTGGAAAGTGAAACTAAACCTGGAAAATTCCTGCTCACAGAAACTGAAAGTTAAGCAGAGATGCAGACCCTTCTTTGTTTCCTTCTGAGAACAGGTTGAGAGAAGGCTGGTGACAACAGTTGTCCTGATGTGTGAATTCCTGTCTCCCAGCCTTAGGATGACATGGGTACTAGGACATGGGAGGTCCTGCCTATAGGTCCCTGAGCCTATAGCCAGCAGCACCCGTGAAAATGGCTGTGTGAACTTGGAGAAGTCATGCCTCCCCCTCTGCTACCTGTTTGTCCATCTGGAACCAGGGAGTGTTCAGATATGACATAAATGTGCACATCTCTCAATGGGAATCTTAACCCAGATTTGCTGCCTTTCCCTGAGAGGTGTGGTGTGACTAAGTATTCCATCCTTTGCTTACCTTCTGGAGAGTGCTCAGTGTCATAAAGCATCTATGTAGCCTTGGCTTATTCATAGGAATGGAGAAGCCTTATGTGCCAACATCCTGAGCTTTCAAACAGAGCATGTTAGGCTGAATGCCATGTGTTTTCTAAGTTACAAGCTCTCTATTCTAGCCACGTAAGGTGACCTCAATCCCCAGAAATGGTTCTCATGGCCATGCATGTGAGAACACTCTCCATAGCCATGTGAAGTCCTCTTGGTGGCATGAGAACTGTCCTTGCTGTGCCTTACCTGCCCCAGGCAATCTTCTGAGTTTCTAGGCAGAGACCAAGAAGAACAACCGTGTGCTGAGTGTGGGATTGTTGGTAGAGGTTTGGTTCTTATTATTGCTGTCTGCTGAGCTCTGCTTCTCCCAAATTCTCTGGAACTTTTTGCACCTCTCCTGGCAGGTGTGATGATACCATGACTCTCCAGTAGCTTCCAGAAAGCAAACTGACCCAGCTTCAGTTAATTAATCATGGCAATGCCCTTATTGGGAGGAGATTGTCAGACTTGCTTCCCTAGAAAGCCGAATCTGAGTGTGTTGTATAATTGTCATGTATAATTTAGCTACCACTGTCAACCATGATTTCCCTTGTGGCTTTGTGATAATTAGGAACCACCATGGGTACAGTCCTAAGCCCTGACCTATCATTCATTAGAAGAAGAATTGTATTCAGAAAGGATGCAGAACACCACAGGCCTGTCCCCAAACTGCATGTTTTCTTTCCACAGTCTTATCTCAATGACGGGAGGATCACAAGAGTTGGTACACCCCAAGAGTTCAGAAACACTGATACCATAAAGTCTTTAAGAAGAAAACTAATTATCAACTGATCCATATCTTTCATAAAGAAGAAATTTCCTTAAAAAGTATGATACTCATGACAGATAAGAATACCAGGCCCAAGTGTACCCCAACACTTGGTCAAAAGCTGCTCTTTCCTTTGAGGAATACTTAGTCCCCATTGTCAATCAGAGCTGTCTCCCTTCCGCTGAAGGCCCAATCCAAGCTTTCCCTTTATAGATTTCTAATACTGGGCTCAGTCTCATGTCTACCATTTCCCAGCCCATAGGTTCCATCTCTGGTAACAGTCTGAAATGAATTAAAATAGAGGACTCTTGTTTACAAACAGAGGTCAAACAGACAGAGAGAATGGGAGATGAGAGATGGAAATTTCTGAAGCTGCCTTTTGTCCATAGCTTTATGCTCAAGAGTCAAGTGGTAAGAACCAAGTACTACTGTGTTTCTGCAGATTTTGAGGCAAGTGCTGAGTAGTTGAGGCACATTACCAGTAACTGTGCTCCTGGACCATAGGTGTTTCTGGTACTCCAGAAACCTGTCACTGGTCAGCATTTGCACCCACACCGGCCTCTTTCCCTAACAAGGAGTATCAACCTAAAATAAGGATTTGAGGATACAGAAAAAGAAAGATATAACAAATCTCAAAAGTACTGAGTCTCATGAACCCTTGGAAACAGGAAATGCCTGTGAGTTTTTGAAATGCAGAAGGAGAAACTCATGAGCAACCTAATTCCATGCCTTTGGGCTCTTCTTTGGGCCAGGTGCTAGCCTACCAAAAGTAACAGGGACGTGGGCAATATGCAAGCACAGGGGAAATGGGTGTGAGATTGTGTGACTCCACCCCAACTCCTCTAGAACCAGGCCCTTGTCACTGTCCCTCTATGCATATTAACACCCTAGAACAAGGGGCTGCTGTTTCTTTCCTCTACAGGTGGCCCATATTCTTCCTTGAAAGTGTGTTCCTTGCTTTATCCCCAAAGTCTCTCACCCTTGAGATGGGTCACTTTCTCTCTTGAATGTGCATCTGCTTTCCTAAATAATTTCTCTTTGTGCCTCTGACTGGCATGTTCTGAAATTCTTCTTCATATGCCAAAGACCCCACTTGTCCTGAGTTGAGGTCCCCTCCTCAGGGAACTCTTCTGGTAACCAACCATTGTGGCCTCTTATGGAGGCCAGTATCTGGAATCTGGATGGTTGCAACAGAAACGGGAGAATTGCAGGAGGCACCATCTACTTTTGTTGCAGGATTCTTATGCAGAGAGACAGGGCTCGAGGCGTTTGGCAGGAAGCAATGTTTACTAGTGCCAGCACTGGCCTAGGGGATTTGTATCCAAAGGCTGATCCTGGATTGCAGTTGGGGCATTGCCTTATATATCCTTTGTTAGTTTCTTTTAAGTTAGATCCTTTGTCTCCCATATATGGTAACATACATTTGATTATTATCCTAGACTACAGAGTTGCAACAAACTTGCAACAGAAGCAGGCTATAGATACTGCTTGTGCCACAGTTATTCTGGGAGGGCTATTAAGGTACTTTCACTTGACTTTCTCTGTGTGGAGGGAGTTTGGCATAACACATAAAGGTGTCCTCCGAATGAAATAAAAAGCATCCTGGGTTGTTACATTTGGTGTCAGTTTGACAGAAATAAGCAATCAGCCTGGTTTAGAATGAAGGTATTAGAGCTGGGCCATGGTGGTGCACACCTATAATTCCAGAGGCTTGGAGGCTGAGGAAGGAGGATTGCAAGTTCAAAGCCAGTCTCAGCAACCTAGGGAGGTCTGAAACAACTTAGGCAAGACCCTGTCTCTATGAAGAAAGATAGATAAGAAAGAAAGAAAAGAAAGAAAGAAAGAAAGAAAGAAAGAAGAAAGAAAGAAAGAAAGAAGAAAGAAGAGAAAGAAAGAAAGTAAGTCTGGGAATGTGACTCAGTAGTTGTTAAGTGCCCTGGGTTCATCACTGGTACAAAAAAAAAAAAAAAAAAAAAAAAAAAAAAGGAGGAGCTGGGGTTCAGAAAGTGACAAACCAAAGATTGGCCCCTGAGAAGTTTAGATGGGGCCTCAGAATCAAACTATATCACACCTTTTCTTGTTTCTACCTCCAAAACACAGGGATGGATTTTCTCTGCAATTACTTAATCTGCATTAGGACCAGAATCAAAAAGTGACCATAGTTGCCTTGCATCTCACCTTGTGCAGGAGTGTATCCACACCCAGGTGACTTTCTCCCAAGATAATGTCTGTTCCTGAAGATCATTCAGATTCCAAAGCAAATCATTGACATCAAATTTCTGTCCCCAGGTTTGTCCAGTCTCTTTAATAATTGCTTACTGTACCTCTAAAATTGCCTACCGCCCTTTTCTCCTTCCCATTCCCTTTTCCTCCTGAGGAGAATATTTAAAGCTTCAACTATCTCCCCCACCACTGAGATTAATTCTTTTTCATGGACCCATTATTGAACACATTTGTACTATATGTAATTTTTTTGTGTTAATC